>NC_136357.1:12047500-17360000 GCF_037039965.1 Doryrhamphus excisus | reverse complement strand
GGAAAGTGTTTTTCTTGGCCCTTGGCAAAACGTAAAACTAAATTATATTACTAAAACCGCAAAATGTAAAACTAAATTATATTACGAAAACTAATACCTAACTAAATATTATTATTATGCTATGTACGTATCGTTATTAGTATTATTAGTATTATGTATTGTTATGTACTACACAAATATGGTTTATCGCCTATAAAACACAAGCTAGCATATATTGACTACATTGGATTGCTTTTAGCATCTCTGATGAAGCAAATGTATCAAAGTAGCTCCCCTAAAATGTCTTGTGGGCACGAGGCTTGGAACAATAATAAATGTATTAATAATTCATGGCATCATGAATTACAATTTTGCATATTGCCATTGTCTGTTTTCCGCGTCTCTCGCCTACAAAACAGGCAGGAGGAGGTTCACTCTGTGCATTGGTTTCAGCACCTTGGTGCATTTGTTCCATAGAACAATGGTATGAATGGAGTGAGCCCTTTTGTCAGTCATACAGTCTTTTGTCCAGGTGGGTCGAGGGAAGGCAGGTACAATACACACAGAGTGCAGACGAATGTAATATAGTAGAAATTCTATCCATCCATTTTCTATGCTTATCCTCACTAGGATCGCAGGTATGCTGGAGCCTATCCCAGCTCAAATGAAATTAGTATAATGAAATATATTGTGGTATATTTTTCATACTTTTCTTAAAAGTAATATTCAAATATCGTCTAGTTCTCATAGACTCGTGTATCATCTCGTGAACTCGGTGTGTTTGACACCCTTACAGCATATACTGTGGTATAGTCAGTGCGTTCTTTTTCTCTTTTCCTCTCAGTCCCAGGCAGCAACGCAGGAGGCACAGGACCAGATCAAAGCCACCTCTGAGCTCAGCCTGCGTGCCAGGATCCAAGAACTGGAGGGTGAAATGAAACGAGCTCGAAACAACCAACATGAAACCATTGCCCAGAGAGACGCCATTCACAAAGAGTTAAAGCGATACCGTCAGCTCTACAGAGAGGAACAGTGGCTCCGGAAATCTCTCACTGCCGATCTAAAAAGGTCCAAATATGGCCGATTAAATGCGTAAACATTATTTTTTGGTCTGTCAATTAAACAGTCAATTTGCTTGTTTTCCGTCTGCAGGAGTAACAGTCGGCTCGCAGAAGCCAATGCTAAGTTGCTCAGCGAGCACTGCAAGTCTCTCGTCGCCTCCGGACCTCCAGGGGCCATCGGTCCACTGGCTTCAACTTCCAGTCAACTAGGGGCCTCATATAGGGGCCACAACTCCAGAATCCTCAGCTCTGTGGCTGAAGGACACGGGGGTAATGTGGAGGACTACCTGGCCAAGGTTTGTAGAGATGTTTCTGACAATGACTGACTGTGATTTACATTTTCAAACCATTGCTACGTCTTTGATGCATGGTCAGACGTACCACAGGATGGCTTGTCTGCTGTGCACGACACCTTGCAATACGCATGTTTTTTTTTTTATTTAACTATTTTTTCCTTAGTTGGTTAATCTGAAGCTTGTTGTTTCGATTAATCAAGTAATCAGTTCGGCCCGACACCGAGCAAATCAATGTGAACCAAACAGTTGATGCTTCGTCTTCAACATATCAGAAAAGAGGAAAAAGTATTGCTGGCTATTTTCCAAAATGCAAGCTGACGTGTTTGTGTTTCTGAGGTTTTTTTTCGCATTTGTGTCACAGTGAAATGTTTCAGATCATCAAACACATTTTAATATTAGCAGTGACAACACAACTGAACACAAAAGACAGTTTTTAAATGGGGACCTATTATGCTCATTTTTTGACCCTTTGTATTGAGTTGGGGTCTCCTATAGCAGTGATTTTCAACAACTGTGCCGCGGCACACAAGTGTGCCGTAAGAAATCGTCAGGTGTGCCGTGAGGAATTATTCAATATCACTTTTTTAAATTAAAATGTATTAATGTATTAATTTTCTGCAACTATTATGTCATTGTTGCGTGTCCTCTAATAGACTTAGTGATGCATGTGAGAGGTAGTGGTGACATTTTGTAACATTGTTGGTTAAATTAGTATGCGGAACAAAAGGATCTACCGTGGCGAGTCCGTAATCAGGAAAAAGCTGAAAGAAGCAAATAATGTTGGTTATTGGTGTGCCGCAAAATTTTTCCAACGTAAAAAACGTGCCGTGGCTCAAAAAAGGTTAAAAAACACTGTCCTATAGAGCAGCTACACACAATAACCTGCACAGAAAACTTGTTAGAGCTTCCAGAATCTGCACCTATTCCAGCTGTATTTTCTTTCATTTGTGCTTCCTGCCAAAACAGTCTGTTTTAATTTATTCCACCCACAGCCCGCCTTCGGGCATGCCCACTCTGCTGTGATTGGTCACACGTCCAAAGTGCTTTAACTATGAACCATATAAGAAAATCCCTCCCTCTGTGATGTCACAAAGAAACATTTTTGCCTTGCGTTTTCACACTTTTTGAGTGTTTTGAGCCATCCCAAACGTCTTTTAGGGCTCACTTTCAAATGCACAAACCTCATTATCTGAAACTTTGGCATCGTTTAACACAAGAATACAACATTCTAACTACATTTATAGGTCAGAAAAGGGGAAAAGGCACAATAGGTCCCCTTTAATGGAGAAGAAAAAAAACAAACCTACATGGCCCTGTGTGGAAAAGTGACTGCCTCCCCTGTTAAAACGTAACTGAGAGTAATTGAGATTTATCAGTCTGGAAAAGGTTATATAGCCATTTCTAAAGCTATGACTGCAGTGAATCACTGCAAACATTTTTAAATTTACATTTAAGAGGCTGAAATATATTTTTTAAAATGAAAAAATAGAACATTTTTAATAAAAACTCCTTGTGGTCTTAAATATACTTTGTATACTTTTAATATGCACCTAATGTGCAAAAACAAACCCATTCAGTTTAATACAGCCGCTGTACAATTGAAAGAATGCTATGAGGGGAATGATTTGTTTTAACTCAAGTCCTTTGATGTAAAACAAAGCCAGCTTTGGGGTCGTGATATTTTTGTGAGGAATCAATGAGGTTTTCTGCTGAACATAAAATGATCCCGATTTTTGTGTTTTTTTTTTGTATGTTACATAAGAAAAAGCAGAGTAAAACCTCCTGTCCCCCACGCACCAATCACCTGTATGTACCTGAACTTCACTATAATGAATTGATACAATTAGAAAATGTGATGAAACACATCACAAGGCCACAAACTACCATTACATTGATTTGATTCATTTTGCTTTCAGCGCTGAGCACAGAAAAGTGTCCTGGAAGTAATAGATTGAAGCAAATGGACTGAATCAAACCAGGGTGAGTATTCTTGACTCCTATTCTGCAGTGTAGTATTTCACATAGATCAGCCGGTCATGTGACCAGGGCAAAGTTCATTTCCCTCCTCAGCCTCAGCGGAACTTGACATCTCTTTGGCCTGCATGTCTCCAGTGGGCTTTGCCTCCAGGGTGGATCCCGTTAGCAGAGCAAAGCAGCAGTACTTGGAGGTCCTGAAGGACAACCATGAGGTCAAAGAACCACAAGGGACAGTCCCGGCGTGCTGAGTTGAGACGTGACAACTTCAACAGCATCTGCATCATAAAAAAATATAAATAAGGAGCGTGGTCCAAGCCCATAATCGCTGTTGTGACTTTGGTACTACATAGTCATTCTAATAGCAACATCAGGACCAAGGCCACTTTCTGTCATGTTCCATCAAGAATTAAGAAGTTACTCTCCCTTTGACGGAGAAAAGCAAATTCAATGCACATTGCACTCAAGCACCCAGGAAGTGATGGCACTGATTAGCCACATTCTCACAGCCTAATGAGATCACCTTCCTTTAAATGGGAAACGGCATTCAATGTGTTGCAGTGCAAAGCCACTGTTAAATTAATACAATTCAATCATAACTGAGCATTACTAACATGAAAGGGACACATTCAGATCTTATTAGATGGTAAATCTACCTAATGTGGCTAATTGTATTGTAGTGTATGTGTGTACTTAATATACTGTATGTCGCATCCTAAAGCAAAAGATTTCATTTTTAAAAACGATATGCAGTACAAATATTTATAATAATCCTGGTTTGGGATTTTTTATGTTATTGGTGTGCTTGAATTTGATGTATGTATCATTACTTGATATGTGCAGTCACATGTGAAATATTTCGTCTTGGTTTTATAATTTATTTTTTTAAATACATAGTTTTTGATAAGTTACTTTGGCTGTCTGTTTGATACCAGATTTCTGTGTGTCCTATTTTAGTTTTTTTTTATTTGTCGTTATAGTTGTAGATTATGTTTGTGAATATGTAAATAGAAAGTGTGTAAATGCTGTAAATCACTAGAAGGATGTAAATAAATCATTTCATCAGCACCCTGAAATGTGGTGGAGTGTCAGCATTTTAAGACAGATTATGTGTAAAGAAACTGTAAATAAACTGGAATACTGTAGAATTTACACACAGTTGCAAAATAATAAAATAATGAAACATGGTAGAGAAAATTACGGATAATGTCTTCTAAGATTAAGTAATTACCTCGGACGGACCGTTAATTGTTGTAATTATTTTACTATCTTCTCAATTGTGTTCTACTGACATTCGAGGCCAACCCTACACGGATGTGACGTCATTGAACGACCCAAAACATTGGTCTGAAAATCGGTTTTGTTTAGTGCGGTTGTACGATTTGCACCATGGCGTTTCTTGTGTTTTGGTTTCAAAATAAAATTGTAACAATTATTTCAACTTGAAAGGCATTTATTTTGAAAGTCACAAATCAAGGACCGCTTTCGTTGTTGCCGGAATTGATTGCAAATAGGAGCCGCCGTGGCCACGTGACGTGTGGAGCTTTTAGTTGGAATGTAAGTTGATCTGTTAATTAACGTTAATGGTTTTGCTGGTAATTTCATGGCGCTTCGTCTTAAAACCCTCGTATCAGGGAGTCTAACCGGTGCGCTCGCCCGCTGGAGTCGCTCACCCTGTACGTTTAGTCGGTAAGTTTTGTGTTTTAAATGTCAGCTTATTACAATTCTAATAATAGTCTAAGTGCTATGTGTAAACAACAGTTACAGTGCGGGGATTTTAATTGTTCTGTTGCCATTAAAAGTCAGCGATAACGTAAGAGGGCTTATATGCAAGGTCACACAAGAGGTTTAGCATGCTACCTTTAGCTCGAGCAGCTAGCTAGCTAAACCGCTAGCAGGATGTCTTGAGCTGTATTGTGAAATATTGCCACCTAGAACATGAACTCCCCCAATGAAGGTTACAGTGTTAAACTTTCTTTAGGTGGTGTATTGAGGTAACAAGCAGGCGGCGGCGGCGGCGGCGTCTTTGCAACATGTTTTGGTCAAGTCACATGCTGTCCTGGGAGGCGTTTCCGGTATTAATCTCCTCCCATGTAACATTCATTTCTCCACACCACATCAGGATGCTGGCAGTTGCTTGGGTGCGGCCGACAGGAGCATAAAAAACAAGCTCGGGCGGATCTTTTCAAACCATGAAGCTGGAGGTGAGGAGAAGCGGCGTTGTCGCCGTCGCCCCAGCCGGCAGGTGCGCTCCGGAGACGGTCAACAATGGCGCTGCGGAGCAGGACTGCCTGGATCAGAGCACGCAGGTGAAAGCCAAAGTCACAAAGCAGGGCTCCAGGGAGAGCTTACAGCGGAAAAACACAGAGTGTGAGGTGTACGACGACGGGACCAACACGTTTTTCTGGTGAGTGCGTTTTGTTAGTCACTTACATGTTGCAACAAGAAGGTGACTTGTAGGTACAAGACATGCCGGGCTTCTCAAGGTGAAACCAGAGTCCACTGCAAGTGCTGTGACCTTTCTAGGTGCTTCTATACCCGCCACTGCTGTTTATTTACTCACCAAGTACATCTTTATGATATTAAGTACCTTATATATATATTGTGTGTATACACACTACAGGTATCGCATCAGGTAATCATGTATTAAGCATTGGATCCGATTGGCTGTCCGTCAAGGGCCATCCTTGACCCAAATGAAGGCCATAACCATCAGACAGCATCTGCTGGAAAAGGGTTTCAAAAACAAAAGACCTTGTCTCCTTCAATGCCACGTAACCCCAATTTAGACTTTCCAGGGAGCATCGAACATTGAAAGGTGGACAAAGTTTTATTCTCTGAGGAAAAAAAATGCAACCTTGACGGTCCAGGTGGCTTCCAACGTTACAAGGAGATTCCCACTGAGATGTTTTCCTATTTTCTATTTGCAACAATATTGTAACATTTGGCAGACGTTGGGGTTTTTTTGGGCCACTGCAAATGGAAGCATGTTCATGTTCAGCTCCACTTGTCCAGAGAGACAGGTTCTGCTGCCACCTTCCTCAGCACGAGGACAGTAGTGCATGTATAGGTTTCATTATGGCGAACTTTGACTATTAGCAATAAATACACTCACCCAATCAGTGAGCAAGTGAACAGCCATCCATCCATTCTTTTTCTATGCCGGTTATCCCAAGTGAACATCCATGGCCAACAAAACTGTATCTTATTTATAACAGATACACCAGTTTGATGGGTGGCCTTTTAATTTGGTCATCATTGGCTCATTTTCGTTTTTTGATTTGTCCCTTGCCTTTATTGTAAAAATAAATGTATTGTTAGATGTCACACTCATTGGCTTTGTGACCAGTAACACAAAGCAAAGTTTGTTCACATAGCATATATTGACCTACAATGGATTGGTTTTAGCATGTGTAATGTACAAAATATTTGTTTCTAAGCGTCATCTCTCAATCTAGCGCAAAAAGAACACCTGACAACACACTGAGGTTATCAATTTCTCCCTACAATAATATTGTTGATGATTAAACTGGAGATGTCAGTCGCTGCTGACATGAAAACCTAAAATGCGCAGGGGTGGCCAGTCCGGAAAATTGACATTCTCCTGTTTAGCATTGTGAAATACAAGTGTGTGTGTTTCGTCACCGCTTTATGAGAGGAGGAAAGGGGCAGTGGGGGTTTGCTTCTCCACCACTGCATAGTACCTTTATCTAAACTCTGACTGACCTATACCCAGGATCAGGTAAAGCTCAACTTGTTGATGCAGAAAGAACACTATCCTTTTTTTCTTTTGGTGTCACGAGAAAATGTCCATTTTCTAAAAACAGCCCATGATCATCTGGAATAGAGAAAGGAAATGCTGGCAGCTTGTTTTGGCTGATTAGGAGAGTATCACATGATAGGTCAGTGGAATGTTTTCTTGTCTTCCAAGTGAAAAGAATTAATTTGGATCGCCTTCATTTTGACCTCTGATGCCACTCTTACGTTCCCCTGATATATCATAATGATTTTGCATATTATTTAATAACTATTCCTGTAGGCCTCACATGTAGCAAGGCAGGGACGATCCTTTTATCGTTTCTGGTTTGTTACCAGTTAAAGTTTGAAGAAGCAATTCAGTCAAACATGTTAACATCTGTGGTTCTCAGGTCGCTCACAAGACTGCTAATATATTAACGTTTGCTGTAATTGGTCGAGTTTTGCCAGTTTCTGTCTCATGTCTTCTTTCCTCTCGCTGGCAACTTGCCTGTGTGTTTCCGGCCTAACAAGTTGAATAAGGAGTCGAAGTAGCAGAAAATGCAAACGCAGTGACTCAGGCTGTGTGCCAAAAGTGCGCCAGAGAGGGTGGAGATGTTTTTGCAGAGAAGTTAGAAACGATTGACATGCATCATGTGATCATGAAATAATGAAAAAAAAAAAAGAGTACCTGCTGTATCATTCATTTTGTTTGAGTAGATTATTTAGTTTCATACACTTGCATACTCGACATGCGGCCATTATGATGTAAATAGCTGGCAACACAAGTGAGTCCACCTCACAGCGAGCACACCAAATTGTCTCTTTGGTGTGAATATTTAGTGCGAGCACCATTGTTATCTAGCACAGCCTTAATCTTCTTGGGCATCGAATCAAGCAGAGCTGCCAAGATTGTTCCTGGAATCCTCCTCCACTCCTCCATGATGAAATCATCACCTGGAGTCGGTGGATGTTACACACCTTGCACTCCTCTTCCTTTGTTCCTGTTACTTCAGGACGCAGGCGCTCATCTGGGTTCATTCTGTCACCTTCACTTTTCATCTTCCTCAGCAAGGCCTTTTGATCATTTTTGAGGTGTGTTTAGATTCCTTATGTTGGAAACCATAAAACCATGGCGCTATAACCGCCATGCTTGACTGTAGTCATTGTCTGCCACTCATTTGTTTCCAGTGATTTCAACAATAATCGCAGTGTGTTGACACATTTCAATGAATCTATACATGCTATACACACACATATACACATATATACTTAATAAAAATGGTTGTAGGAAAGTGAGAGTCTGCAACGCCTTTTGTGAGTCATCATATCTGCCTACGTATGTTATTTTGGGTTCTTGGTCAAATCTTGCTCTCATCATTGGTCTCCATATCTTTCTGTCTCCACAGGCGGGCGCACACTGTCACCGTTCTCTTCATCCTTACCTGCGCACTTGTCTACGTCACACTTTTGGAGGAGACGCCCCAGGACACGGCCTATAACACCAAGAGGTCAGTAGGCGGCAATCACTGCTTTTTTGTTTCTGGGGTCAGATCCAAACTGGTTGTTTTGCACACATAATTGAGTGAGAATAGTGAAGATTTGCTTTTCATTTGCTTCCCATCCACCGCCTCCGAATGTGGATGGGAGATGGATGAAGCATGAAATGTGTGCGACCGCTGTGAGGGATTGTGAGACTACTCTTAACAGGATTTGTTTCAGCTGGCGCAGACTGGCTGGTGGATAACGATGGTACAGCTTCTTACTTTGATGCATGATCTCGCTCTTGCTCAGCCCACACTCAACCCGTCACTTCCTATCCTGGAGCCGCGCACGCCAACGAGCACAAATGGGTGGTAATCTCATGGAATGTCTGCCTGTCTTAAGCCTCCTCCGTTCATCTGTGAGGTCAAAGCAGCTCCCCTTGTCTGCATGCCATCTTCTGCCAGGTTGGCGTTGCATTTCTGGTCTGTAAAACTGATGGACCGCGCCTTGCAGCGACTGAGACAGTCTGGAGTGCACTACTGAGCTGCAACCAGCAGAGGGGTCTTTATTCAGTATCAATAAAAATAATGTAACACATCGATAAGCTCTAGTAACACTCCTTTTCTCTCCTTAATTACCACTGTTTGATTGCAACACAGAAAGCTAGCAAGCTAAATGGTTGACGAGAGTTGTGGTTGCCAACTGAGTTGTCACATCACACAACCTTGCTTGTTTTTTATTGGCCCACACCACATTGTAGAAATAAAATATAACATTTTTGGAAACCTTTTGCAAAAGGGCACAGCACAAAGAGAATTATCTGACATATTGACACTGAAAACCAACAATAATAACACGCTTGTTGCTCAGTATGTGTTACGGGTGTCCCAATTTTTTCACTTCCTGTATTCTACAATTTTGCAGCATTGAGTATGACCCAATATCTATAACTGCAGGAATCATATATACAATCGTCCCTCGTTTATCGCAGTTAATTGGTTCCAGAGCTGGCTGTGATAAGTTAATTTCCGGACAGGTTTCATTGTTAATAAATGGAATATTTTTGTAATTGTTATTACAAAAAAAAACATTTGTCTAAATCTTTAACATTTTCACATTTGAACATTATTGGAACCCTGTAGACATGAAATAACACCACTATAGCCAGTCTTATTCATTGTTTACATACTGCAGTCACTCAGGACGGTCACTAGCTAAGAGCTACCAAGCTAGGAAGCTAACCAGTTAGTTATTCTAGACTAGAGTAAATTATGCTTGTCATGTACAATCCTTATCTGAAACATGAACACGCATTTCTTTCCTGTGTCTGTCTGTTGCACCGACAGAAAAACAAGTTAGTATGAGCTAGCTAACAACGGATGTCATGGGAGGTACCCAATTTGAGGCTAAAACCCTAACTAAAAGAAACGCCAAAAGAGGCCAATTACATAACTGACTGGTATATTAACCCTGCTACAGCGATATTAGTATTGTAGTAGCTAACACGAAAAGCAATATTTTATGTTTGGTCGATATGGACCTTTTCATGTATCAAGATATGACGATATAATGAATTCAGCACAGCAATGTGTAAAAAGCTACAAACTTTAACGAATGGAACAATAATGACGTTTCAATTAGATCAGATTGTGGAGGACAGCAGCAGAAGCATCAACAGCTAAGCCGTACGTCAACGTCGCCGCCATATTGGATGTGTCAAAACAATGTTTTTGATCTTTGGAAACGCCTTCAGCCATTCTCATTTTCTCTCTCACCGCTGGACCATACTAGCGGTACAAGTGAAGTGCCAATGCAACATATGTAGTGTACTGCACAATCAGGGAAAACACGTCATCATCAAAATCATTTCTTATCATTAGAAGGATTTATATCAATGTATATAAATATGTATGTGTATAAAAATTGTTGTCCAACATGACTCCTCGCCAGTTGCTAGTCTCAGACTATCACAGACAAAAGAGTGGATAGCTCGCTCTCCATTTTACTACATAGACTTAAAAAGATGCTCTTTTGCTGTCATTATTTTTTAACTGAGGACAGGAGCACAATTCATGTGCTGGAAGACATATTTTGCCTCTGTGGTCTTGCGAGGATTGTCATGCTGTTTTTTTGTGGTTCTGCTTCGGCTGCACGATGGGGTTGAACTCTGCTGCAACATCTTTTTTGGACTGGGTTGGCAGGTCTGCTAATACAGTAGTTATGCAAATGCATTCCATAGATGTTATTCATGTTTATCTATAGAGATTTTGAATATCATATTGTGTCCTTCAGGGGGATCGTGGCCAGCATCTTGGTGTTCCTCTGTTTTGGCGTCACACAAGCAAAAGATGGACCCTTCACTCGACCACATCCAGGTAAGATGAAAAGTGGGGACTTTGACAACCAAAGTGGAAGGTGATTGGATGAAAATTGTGTGTCCCATGTCCACCGGGGGTCAAAAACAGCATCCTCTTTATCAAGATGTTCATAAAAACGTGCCCTCCTGTTCTGATAAACCTGCTACTATCCTAGCTTGCATTCCTGATAATGTCCTTGAAGTCTGCAGTTGTTTTATTTCAATTCTGAAAGTGTGCTGACGGTTCACTCATGTTTTCATGGCTGCTTTATATTAAATAAGTCTGGCTTGGTATGGCAAAACCGTCCTACAAGAACCCAGCTCTAAGGGCACCTGAATACAACACAGATTCTTACTAGTCAGTTTTTAGTCATGTTTGTAGTACCTGGAGGCAATCTTATAGCAACACTTTTACTGCCCCTTTCACAATGTGTGCTTCTGTTGACAAGTCAGCATGGAGAAGACGCTTGAATGCAACAAAACATGCTTCTTCCTTCTTCCCAGCTTTGCTCACGCACAAGTAACTCCAGTGGGGAAAGGAGGAAGGAAGAATCTTAACTGGGCGGTGCACGCAGCTCAATGCTAATCTTTGTAGCTCAACAACCAAGTGTTTACTTTGCAACCAAGCAACTTCAGTTGTTGTTCGCCTTGTTGCAGCCTCTGCTGGGTAACCAAGGCGAGTGCGCGGAGGGATTTTAGGAAATGAATCTCCCTGCTGGCTCAGTGGCATGAATACAACATGTTTGCATTGTGCACCTGCACAAAAGCTACAATCACAACAATCACTACGTTGACACGCAGTCAATATTCCGGTTTCTGAAACATTCGGAATAACCGATTTACATGCCTGATCAAACAGGGTTGTTCCTGTATACGTAGTAATTGTAAACAATCGGGGCATCCTGATGAAAACAGTGACGCACGGAGGACGTCATTCTTGTCAATTCTTGTCATTTCCGCTTCTTCCTGTATAAAAAAAACATCAGCAAGGCTTCTGTAGGCCACCTATAAAGGACATAAACCTTTTTCTGTCTTTCACCACATAAATGAGATGGTTAGTTTCATTCTTGCTCCAAAAAATGTGCAGTTTTGTGTGCCGCCATGCCTTTCGAATGGAACACCCACAGAACACAAGTCAATATTCCTTCTGATGGGGATATCCTGATAGGCATATACATGACCCAATATTCAGGTTAGAAAAGGAGTAATTTGGGTTTTAAAAAACAGAATATGAGCATATTCAGGATTTTCAAAAGGGTTATTGGTGTTTACATGGTCATGATAATGTTATGATGGGGTTATTTGAATGCATGTAAACGTAGCCATAGTAGCCTTTTATAAAGATACCAATGCTCTTTTTAGTGACGTGCAGTTAATCTTTTAGTGTGTTTATTATTGTAGTTGCAGGGTGCACAACCAAGGTTTTAGGAACACGTCACAGTATTCTACTCTTAACTGTTTTTGTCTCTCTGCAGCTTATTGGAGGTTCTGGCTTTGCGTGACTGTCGTCTATGAGCTCTTCCTCATCTTCATCCTTTTCCAGGTGAGTGCATGACTGGTGCTTTGAAAACACGCTGAGGTTGTTAAAGTGATACAGTTTTTGCAGGATTGGGTTGTGGCCTCCGGGAGGCATCACATTGTCTCCCCATGGTGCTAATGCTACCGTCTTTTCTTTGCTCTTCACCCATGCTACCCAGACGGTGCATGATGGGCGGCATTTCATGAAATACATCGATCCCAAACTGGGCGTGCCCCTTCCCGAGCGCGACTATGGAGGAAACTGCCTCATCTATGATCCAGGCAATGCCACTGACCCCTTTCACAATCTCTGGGTAAATCTTTTTTTCCATATTTGCCCATCTTGTCATTTTACAGTGTACTTGCTTTTTCCAATATAAAAATTCCTAAATGGAGTAAAATACATATTGAAGGCATTCAAAGATATTGTGATGATATGTAGGATTCTACACTGGTCACTAGGTTTCAGTAACGGTACTGTCGTGTTTGGTGAGACACACAAGCACCAGACTTGATGATTGGAGGTTTGAATGATCTCACAACAGGCACAGTAACCCCTAACACTGGCTACTGTTGAATGTGTTATAAAAATAAACACTGTCACTTCTTGTCTGCCCCCCACTCAGCTCCCCTAGCAACGGAGCACATTTATAGCAACATGTGTCTTTTTTTGTCTTATATGTCTTATTTTCTCTGTGACTACAGGGTTCATGTCCAGACAGCTGTAATAATGTGAAAAAACATTTTTAATACGCCATGAACAGTTTTTCTATGCTCTTAACTACAAGGAATTCTGCTTAGCAGATATTCACTTATTACGGTCGGCTCTGAACAAATTAACCGCGGTAAATGAGGGATTGATGTTTTATATTGTAATAATTGTCACCAATTGTGCTGTCTTCCACTTTTATGCATTTCTATTTTCTTTGGAATAACTTTTTTTTTCTTTTAATACCCTTTCTCGGCAGGACAAGATGGATGGCTTTGTTCCAGCTCACTTTCTGGGGTGGTATATCAAGGTATGCATGTTTGCACGTATGACAGATATGCTTAGTGCAGCATGTACTAGTGAAGAAAATGAGTTTCCAGTGGAGGTGTTACAATGTTTCTTGTTCAGAAAAAAAAATGTCTCATAAGCACATGACCTGGAATGATAAAAAATAAAACGGCAGATTGTGTGTGTGTGTATACAGTGCATCCGGAAAGTATTCACAGCGCTTCACTTTTTCTACATTTTGTCCTGTTACAGCCTCATTCCAAACTGTATTAAATTAATCTCTTACCTCAAAATTCTACACAAAATACTCCATTATGACAATGTGAAAAAAGTTTTTTTTGGCATGTTTTGAATTTATTAAAAATAGAAAACCAAAAAAATCACATTTACATAAGTATTCACAGCCTTTGCTTAATACTTTGTTGATCCACCTTTGGCAGCAATTACAGCCTCAAATCTTTTTGAATATGATCCCACAAGTTTAGCACACCTATCTTTAGGCAGTTTTGCCCATTCTTCTTTGCAATAAGTCTCAAGCTCCATCAGGTTGGATGGGAGACGTCTGTGCACAGCCATTTTCAGATCTCTCCAGAGATGTTCGATCGAATTCAAGTCTGGACTCTGGCTGGGCCACTCCAGGACATTCACAGAGTGGTTCTGAAGCCAATCTTTTGAGATCTTGGCTGTGTGCTAATGTCTACTGTCTATATGGTCAAGGTACATGACCAGTCTACTGAGGTCAAGAGCGCTCTGGAGCAGGTTTTCATCCAGGATATCTCTATATATTGCAGCATTCATTTTTCCTTCTATCCTGACTAGTCTGCCAGTTCCTGCTGCTGGAAAAACATCCCCACAGCATGATGCTGCCGCCACCATGCTTCACTGTAGGGATGGTATTGGCCTGGTGATGAGCAGTGCCTGGTTTCCTCCAAACATGGCGCCTGGCATTCACACCAAAGAGTTCAATCTTTGTCTCATCAGACCAGAGAATTTTGTTTCTCATGGTCTGAGAGTCATTCAGGTGCTTTTTGGCAAATTCCAGACGGGCTGCCATGTTCCTTTTACTAAGGAGTGGCTTTCGTCTGGCCACTCTACCATACAGGCCTGATTGGTGGATTGCTGCAGAGATGGTTGTCCTTCTGGAAGGCTCTCCTCTCTCCACAGAGGAACGCTGGAGCTCTGACAGAGTGACCATCGGGGCCTTGGTCACCTCCCTGACTAAGGCCCTTCTTCCCCGATCGCTCAGTTTAGAAGGCCGGCCAGCTCTAGGAAGAGTCCTGGTGGTTCCAAACGTCTTCCATTTACGAATAATGGAGGCCACTGTGCTCATTGGGACCTTCAAAGCAGCAGAAATTTTTCTGTATCCTTCCCCAGATTTGTGCCTCAAGACAATCCTGTCTCGCAGGTCTACAGACAGTTCTTTTGACTTCATGCTTGGTGTTTGTGCTCTGACATGCACAGTCAACTGTGGGACCTTATATAGACAGTTATTATATTTCCAAATCATGTCCAATCAACTGAATTTACTGCAGGTGGACTCCAATTAAGCTGTAGAAAGATCTCAAGGATGATCAGTGGAAAAAAGATGCACCTGAGCTCAATTTTGAGCTTCATGGCAAAGGCTGTGAATACTTAAGTAAATGTGATTTTTTTGTTTTCTATTTTTAATAAATTCAAAAAAAGTCAAAAAAACCTTTTTTCACATTGTCATAATGGAGTATTTAGTGTAGAATTTTGAGGTAAGAGATTAATTTAATTCAGTTTGGAATGAGGCTGTAACATGACAAAATGTAGAAAAAGTGAAGCGCTGTGAATACTTTCCGGATGCACTGTATACATGCATATTTGTGCATGCAGGAGACAATCTGACACTGCACTTCTTGCAGTGCTGTGTTCCCATTGGTGCTCAAGTTAGCATCCAGCAGCTTTATGTACCTCTGCATGCACTTTAAAATGGTGCTAAGACAGGTGGGGTGTTTTTTCTACCATAAAGCGTCTATGAATTTTGTTGACATCCACATCTTCGATTGCAGGGAGCTGGCCACATGTTGCTCGGTTGAAGAAACATTAGTTTCTGTAATGTGAAGCCCAGCCACAATCACTGCATTCATGCGTGTGCTCTGCTCCAGCTCATCCTCTCTGCACATCATATGTGATATCAATCATATCTGCTAGAATTCAGGTTGTGGAAAAATCAAAATGTCAAAATAGTCCAAAACCTTGCAATTAGTCCAGAGCTCCACACCGTTCACAGGAAGTCACAATAAAGACCATAAATGACCACGTGGGTAAAGAAGGGGGAGTGTTTGGCTGATGTTTTTCTTGTTTACCATCAGACGCTGATGATTCGGGACTGGTGGATGTGTATGATCATCAGTGTCATGTTTGAGTTCCTGGAGTA
The DNA here is from genome assembly GCF_037039965.1 of Doryrhamphus excisus. Taxonomy (NCBI): domain Eukaryota; kingdom Metazoa; phylum Chordata; class Actinopteri; order Syngnathiformes; family Syngnathidae; genus Doryrhamphus; species Doryrhamphus excisus. Next base: position 17,344,198 of record NC_136357.1, on the reverse strand, counting down.
CAGCCTGGAGCACCAGCTGCCCAACTTCTCCGAGTGCTGGTGGGACCACGTATGTGCCTTTCATCACTGTTATCTCTCTTACTGTGGATTGTCTTGGTCAGCAATATTGATGACTGGTTACTACTCATCATGTTTGTTGTTTCTATGCCAGTGGATCATGGATGTGCTGGTGTGTAACAGTCTGGGCATTTACTGCGGCATGAAGACGCTGGCGTGGTTGTCCATGAAACCGTATCAGTGGCAGGGCCTGTGGAACATCCCTACTTACAAGTCAGACTCTCCACTCGTCATGCGACCAAACATGCATTCCTTTTCCCTTTTTCAATCAAGGTAAAAAAATTCCTTTGGTTTCTGTTTCTCAGAGGAAAGATAAAGCGAATCGCCTTCCAGTTCACGCCATACAGCTGGGTGAAGTTTGAGTGGAAGCCCGCTTCCAACCTTCGGCGCTGGCTCGCCGTGTTGGGCATCATATTCATGGTGAGAACAGGGAATTCGCAGTGAATCGTTTTTCAAAACATTCTTCTGTACAGAAACATTGTGTTTGCATTCATTGACGCGGTTTCTTCTAGTGCCCTAAGATTTCCGAGTGAATGCAAATGGAAGGAATCACGGAATTAGCCACTAAAAACATGGAATCTGGCAGAAATGCCTGTGGTCGGGTTTAGGCATCCTTGTGAGGAGTCATGCTGTGGCGTTTTTTACTAAGTCTTCTCAAACTCAGGTTCCTCGCCAAGTGCTACCTCGTTCATTTGGCGCATCATGCGTGGTCGGCCTCCAGCAGCTTCATCTACCTCTGCATGCGCTTTAGGCTGCACTGCTCAGCTTCTATTGATGAACTTGGATTGCTCTTCCAGTTTCTGCTGGCAGAGTTGAACACCTTCTACCTGAAGTTTGTGCTGTGGATGCCTCCGGAACATTACCTGGTGCTCCTGCGACTGGTCTTCTTTGTCAACGTGGGGGGCGTGGCCATGAGGGAGATCTACGACTTCATGGACGACCCGTAAGTGGCGAGCGATACCAACACGCAGCTTGGGGGCCAGGAGGGCGCCACTCATGGCCGGGTGCCTCTTGGGACTTTGTCCACAGGAAGTTCCACAAGAAGCTGGGCCAGCAGGCGTGGCTGGTGGCGGCCATCACCGTGACGGAGTTCCTTATCGTTGTCAAGTACGACCCCAACACCATCATGCTGCCCATCCCCTTCTTCATCACGCAGTGCTGGCTGCTGGGCCTCCTCATCATACTCGTCTGGACCCTCTGGCGCTTCTTCATCCGGTAAGAATACGCCACTGGATGAGGGTTGGATTAGAACTGACCGTATTCTTTCCCAGTGACATCACACTCCGCTACAAAGAGACACGGCGCCGCAAACAGGAAGACCCGGCGGAGCGGGAGCGACCTGTGGGCAACAGCAGCGCCAGCGCCCCGTCAGGGCGGAGCAAACTGAACGGCGCCTCAGATATGCTGCGACAGAGGAAGTCCTGAGTGATGGACGACAGCCAAAGAGGGCGTACCGCAAGGACAGATGGACACGCCCACTGTGTGCCGGTCCTTCCTGGGGAAGACGCTGGGTGGGCAAAGCCAACTGGACCAACTGGAGTCAGTGTGACGAGTATTTAGTGGGCTTTGCTTGCTGTTTTGTTTTGTTTTTTTTATTTGCGCAAAGGAAGATTTCTTTAAACGTGAGCTGTTGTTGGCGTACGTCCCATAGTGCATCACCCGATACCACAGTGCTACAAACCATAATGACACCAACGCCGTTACTACAGTGAAACATGTTTGTACGTATGACTGGAGACATGCTTTTATTTTGGTGGGGGCACCTCTCTATCACTTCCTTTCAGGTTCATGTTGATTTACTGCAAACTGTAACATTTCAGTTCATTCATCCTCCTGCCAAAGCCGTCATCACTCCTCTCAGGATGAACGTTTGTTAGAAACCATGTTTAGTCGTGTTTCAACGCGTAGAAAGGAAGTGTAGGTGTTGTACAACACCGACGGAGTAGTTTGTTGCGGTTGTCGTTTCTTGAAGAACAGCAACACCCGATTGTGAAGCAACAATCACAGCGGCCTCAGAAGTCACACTGGGAGCTTCATGAAGACCAAACTTTTTTTGTGTTTCAGTATCTGTTTTGTTTTTTTGTTATCAACCTCCATCTTGTTACGTGGATGAAATCATGTCTCGCTCAGCCAAAGTTGGACGTCTTTAAATACTGAACAGAACAGCACCAAAATGTATGACCACAGAACCTCGTTGCAACTTATTTGGCCCCCATTACCCCCGTTTTTTAAATAAAAGGTGTCTGTCTTGTTTTTACATTAAAGGGGACCTATTATGCTTTTTTTCCACTTTTACTTATAAATGTTGAATGTCGGATTCTCGGGTTCAACGATGCCTAAGTTTATAAAGAGGTCTTCACATTTGGAAGTGAGCGCTGAAACAAGTTTGGGATGGCTGTGAACGCTTGGTTTCAGAGTTTTTTTTTTCCAACGCCTAACACTGGCTGGGTGGAGCCAGTGACTTCCTTATATGGGCGTACCCGGGTGCAAGGTGTTCAAGCAGTTAGATGTACAAGCTGAGTGGGGGGCAATCACAACAAAGTGGCCATGCCCAGACTCAGATCGTGGCTGGAATAAATTAAAACAGACTGTTTTGGAAATAGAGACGGAATAGGTGCACATTCTGGAAGATCTACAAAGCTTTCTGTGCTGGTCATGTGGAGGAGTCCACAACTCAATCCAAAGGGCCGAAACTGAGCATAATAGATCCCCTTTAAGCGTCCATTTTGTTGGACAACTGAAAACGGAACAGTGTATCTGCTGCAACTTGCAATAGCTGACGTCATTTTCAAAATGTCTTAAAATGTCCTTGCTTAAAAGTGGAGCCATAACAATTCAGTAGAACTTTTTTTAAGACGTTGTAGTCCTACTTTAGTCACTACAGAGGAGATACTTGACTTGCTGTAAAAAAAAAAAAAAAAAGCCATTACTATACAACCAAATATGTTTTCATTAAAAAGATATGGAAACCGTCTCTGATGGACGTTTTTAATTACTGAAGTTTTAAAACAGCATCAAAAGATATGTTTTTTTTTCTTGTTTTAACATTCCAGAGTGGCGCCCAATTTGTTGCGCCATACCTTACAACAGAAAAGTGCATCTGCTGCAACTTTTGATAAGATTGACGCCATTTACAAAATGTCTTAAAATGTGATTACACGTCAAGCCGCAACAACACAGTAAAAACCTAATGTCGGCGTTGTAGTTCCACGTATAGCCCACGGGGGCAGCAGAGATGCCGGATTTGCCGTAATAAACTCATGAAACAGCAGCAAAATATAAGCGTCAGAACCTCATTGCACTGGCACTTCTGGTTTTACTTTCGAATTGCGTCCATACTGTTGCGTCAGAACTTAGAACACAAAAGTGCATCGCTGCAACGTGTAATAACGTTGACGCCATTTTCTAAATGTATTAAAATGCCGTTGCTTAGAATTCAAGCCGTAATACAGTACCTTATTCAAACGGTGTTCCATGTATCGCCATACGATTAGAAGACTGGGTGACACCGCCCTCTTGTGGCGTCTCATAGTACTGCTTCTTTTAAACTGGGCGATGAAGCGTTTCCTAGCCCCGTTTTGAACGTTGGCGCTCGCTAGTTCTCCCACTATTGGGTCTATAAACTCCCCTGCGTGTTTGCGGGTCATAAGTGTGTAAATTGATGCCATGTGGTGGAAGTTTTACAAACGTCCTAGTTGTTTTTAATTACACTAAATTAGTTTAGTCTTTACGACTTCAACTTAGGGTTTTTGGCAAACCAGTGCAGCAACTGACCAGCGAACACACTCAAAACATTACAATTCAGTTCAAATCTCAACAAATTTTACTTAAAGGTTTTGTTGTTAAAGCATTTTGACAAACAACCTGAATAATTGTGAAGATATAATACACGACTTTTTAAAGCACCACATCTCTTTTCTTGCATAGTTCACGTTCATCTTGCTTCACAGTCCAGTTACAGTGAAGGTCATTGAATGGACTGCAAGCACAAAGATGTGCAACAATAAAATAGGAATAAAATAGTCACTTTTGACTGCTTCCAAAATAAAAGCCTCTTTTGTGGTCTTTCAGACGGAGCACTTTGGTGTAAAGCTGTACGCAATGGGCACTTTGGTGGCATCACAGTTCAGGATAGACTGGCATCAACAGTTCAGGATAGACTGGCACCAGGGAATTTCACATGCAAAAAAAAGTGCAAACTAGCATCAATGTGCATCTCTCAGTTGTGACCCGAACAAATAGTAAAAATTATCAAACTTTTTTCATTTGGATAAAAATCAGTAACAAAATGGCGGCTGGCGTGTGAGAAGGAAGGTTAGCTGCCAAGCTATCACGGGCTGGAGGTGCTAAGACCGGACCAGCTTGAAGCCTTGCCCGGTGTCCAGGATGGCCGGAGGAAACCAGTTGAGCTTGACTCTCTTGAGGTACCGGACGCAGGCGCTGCAGAGCCACAGCTGGTTGAGGCCTCCGCCCCACAGCGCCATCTGCACCACGGGGTAGGTGACGCGGGGGAAGTGCACCCTCCAGTGGTGGGTGACATCGTGACCTGTGGGCAGGTGCAGCGTGTAGTCGCTCCAGTGTCGGGACACGCCGTAGTCAGCCGACACCGCCCTGCCCCTCTGAGACCACCGGGTGTTGCTGTTGGGGTTGCAGTTGTACTCCACCCACTGGGAGAAGAAGTCACCCGTCTGGGGCTCCAGCTGCTCCACGTCGGCTGCGTTGACGAGGGTGGCGCCCTGCACAGCCACGTAGACGCCCTCCACCTTGCGAACCTCCTTTGCCATCGCCAGGGAGTTGTGGCAGTCCAGCACGAGGATGAGGCGAGAGCAGAAGCTGCCGTTCTTCTCCCGCCACCACTGCACTATCTGGTCCAGACCGAGAGTGTCGCCCCCTGCGGGGGCACATCAGAGCCGTCACGATGACAAAGCACCTCATTTTTGGGTTTGGGTTAGAGTAAGGTGTGAAATGTGCGCTCACCTGCCAGTGCCCATTCTCCAGAGCGGTACGCGTGTCCACTGTAGAAGATCACGTACATGTCGTGGCGAGGCCCGTCTGCAGTGCGCAGCTCCATGAAGGACTTCAGCTTGGCCTGCAGGGCCTCCAGGGTGACGCCACTGGTGGAGTAGTCACAGCCAAAGGTCTCGATGAGGTGGTGGGAGAAGAAGCACTGGATGTTATTCAGCATGCTGGTGGAGCGCATGTTGACCTGATGGACCTGGCTGGGCGGGAGCAGCATGGGCTGGCCATCAGGGCTTGAACACACACACACACACACACACACACACAGAGTCAACAGGAAGTACATATAATCCTCTGTGTCCATCCAAAGTGAGCATGGCAGCGTTGTACCTGCAGCAGTTGGTGGGGACGACCACAGCGTAGCCCACACATGTTCCTCCCAGGCTGCTGCCCAGCTCATGGAAGAGGCCATGGAATACAGACTCCAGCGGGAGGACCAGCAGGAAGGTGCTTAAGAAGATGCTGCTGGAAGCCTGCACGCGACAACACAACTCTTTTACCGACAAAAGTGGAGTTGCATCATCGTGGGATGTGGATCTTACCTGCCAGGAGAAAGCAGCAACAGCCACGGTGGACACCAGCGTGAAGATGAGGAGGCGCTCGGAGATGAGGCAGAAGTGTCTCATGCCCTTCGAGGCCATGATCTTGTCCAGGCCGCTGAGCCCCGACCCCTGGAGGAGACACGCCCTCTGGCAGTCGCTCAGCTTGCTGTGGAAGCCCCACACGGTGATGAAGAACACCAAGTGGCAGATGGCCCAGAAGAGCATGCACGCCACAAAGGCCGGGATCATCAGGTACCACGGGTACGGGTGGTTCAACACCCGTGCCACCAGCACAGTGAAGACCACCTCCAGCAGCAGCAAAGGCAGGAGGGAAAGGCGGCGCCGCAAGCCCCCCCAATGCAAGAACGGCTGCCATCGCTCGGTCACGGAGAGGCCGCTGAAGTAGACGTCCAGCAGCGGGTCGCTGATGAGCAACCCGAAGAAGCAGCCCAGGGCAAACGGGTTGGTTCTGACAGGAAGCGTCTCAAAGAAGAAACGTGCGGTGATGACGGTGAAGCACGCCAGGTTGGACAGCGCCAGCGCCGCCTTCAGCCTCAGGGCCACCATGACAGCAGCGAGGGCCACCACCAGCACCGTGACGCTCAGCGCCATGTGAAGAAGCAACACCGTGCTGGCGACGGCAAAGCCTACCAGCTCCAGACGTTCGGCCCACGTGAGGAAAGCGGGTCGGTGTCGGGTGCAGCCCAGCATCCTCTCCAGCAGCGCCCACAGCGTCCTCAGGGACACGCTGGACACGAGGAGGCCGTTGGACGCCTGCTCCTTGGCGTCGCCTTCCAGGGCCGGGCTGTTAATGAAGCACAGCAAGCCCAGCAAGAAGCCCAACCACAAGTGGAGGAGATTGAGGCTGAGGCGCTCCATGTTGTAGGAGTAGTACAGCACGCTGGCCAGAACCAGGACCAGCAGAGCTAGGATGAAGATAATCAGGAGGGTGGACTCGGCCGTCTTCTCCCAACGCACGTAGAGACCCAGGCACAGCGCCACCAGCAGGTTGAGGCCGGACAGGTAGCCCAGCCACCGGACTGAGGACCACATGCTCGCCTCCCCGTTCGCCTCCTCCAGCCGAGTCATGGCCGCTCGGAGGCAGTGGCTGACGCAGTAACGTAGACAAGCCAACATCCTCACCCCGAATTTGAAGCCCGCACACAGTCAAAGCTGACAACACGACGATGTTTTATGACGTGGCGACATTTACGACACGGAAGTCATGTTTAGCCACCAAGCTAACTTAGTCAAACTGGTTAGCAAAGTTAGCATTAGCATCCATCTTTCGCCGGTCGACGTTAAGTTGCGAGTGACGTGTTCCCCCCAATTTGGACATCCGTCGAGTTGCTGGTTCTGTAAATATGTAATGATGTCGAACGAATGCTACCCACTGACAGTTTGCAAAGGGACATTTCCTTCCAGGAAGTTTCGACGCGTCAAAAGTTTTCAAACGCCATGTTTGACGACTTTTAAGCTGCTGCTACTACGGCGGCCGCCAAGCAACAAAACACATACATATGTAGCAAATGTCCACTTCAATACTATCGGTTTCTAAATTGTTCATTCTCTCGCTCGTGTTTTTATCTTAATTTTGGTTGAAATTGAAAAAAAAACACACTTTATGTCGATTATTAGAAGATATAAAACCCCAAATAAAAATGTTTATTGACGTTCCAACTGTCATCTCTGTGAACACAAAGTCCATCAATAGTAATAATTGTAATTGTTAGATTTAATGTTTGGTATTAAATGATTAGAATGTTGGCCACACAGTCAGGAAATGTGGGTTCGATTCTCTGCATTTTCTCCCAGTGCATGCGTGGGTTTTCTCCGGGTACTCCGGTTTCCTCCCACATTCTAAAAACATGCTAGGTTAATTGGCCACTCCAAATTGTCCATAGGTATAAATGTGAGTGTGAATGGTTGTTTGTCTATATGTGCCCTGTGATTGGCTGGCCACCAGTCCAGGGTGTACCCCGCCTCTCGCCTGAAGTCAGCTGGGATAGGCTCCAGCATATCCCCACCACCCTGGTGAGGATAAGCGGCATAGAAAAAGGATATAATAGTATTAAATGTTCTATATTAGACAGCACTTTTGATACGGGGTAGGTTATTTGAATTCAAATAGTCTCCAGTACCCTCCAGAGGGTATTTTGGAGTTATAAAAATAATGGTTTGTGTGTGTGTATATATATATATATATATATATATATATATAGTATATACTACACATACACACAAAATGTATATAATAGCTTTATATACTGTGGGTAAAATCCCTTACAATGAAGACGCATAGACCACCTTGCATTTACATTCGTTTATAAAAGACGCATACAACCATATAAGAAGCACACGTTATGCACTGTTGAAAGGGTTTGATAATAAAAGATGAACCATGCAAATGAACCAGAAGAAACACTTTGGAAGACTACTGCATCACTCAATAACAACCACTGTGATGCTCTACTGAAACAGGAGATATGAAAGTGTATTGCAGTCTGCTCAAGGACATGTCTTCTGTCAACCCTCAATATGACAATAAGAAGTGTTTACCGTGTGCTGTTCCAGAGTGACATCTTTTTGGAAGTGGGTGTGGTTGTTCCTTTTTTTTTTTAAAGAAATGGAAGAAGGGAGGGGAAGAAAAAGTTTTGTTTCATTGTGCTGGTTACAAATCTGTCATTGTAAGAAAATAAGTCAATGACGCGACGCCCTTTGGGATCAGTGCTAAAGTGCCAGTACGCCATCATTCACACGCACAAACCCAACAAACCGTGTCATCGGCTAGTAGCTTAAAACCTTTGCAACATCATCGTACGGATGAGCTATTGCTTATGAAAAAAAATCCTCTCACCTGTTTCAGAGGTCAAACTAGTGCAAATATTTTCGGTTAAGGTGAATTTTCGATCTATGAAGACCAGGATATGGTCAAAGTTTTCGTAGGATGCTTCACACGGTAGGAATACCACCATTTGGCAGCCGCTTGTTTGTGTCCTTGTGTCATTGCTTTCGAATCCCCCCCCAGAAAAAACCCTATCTGAGCTAAATCATTGTTATTCTTATATAAGGGTTTTAAACATCAGTACCTTGTTGACACCATGAGAAACACACTAACATTAGTAAAATACTCCAGAGAGTCCTAAAATGCTACCAATACATTGTTGTTAAGGATGTATAAAGCATTACAGGGAATTAAAAAAAAATAAATCACACTCAACACTGAACACTATTTTCTTTTCCAAAAATGTCAACTTTTCGTAGCCCTCCCACCAAAGTTTGCTTGTTCAGTCAACACAAGCACACACCCAACGCCAGTTGATGTTTTCTTTTTGACATGTTCAGCATGCAGACGTTTGGGAGATGATGGCAGAAGCTTGGATATCTTCGGGGTCGTTCACATTCCAACGTTTACAAAAAATGTTGAGCCATTAATCAAAATATATGTGGAGAGAGTGTTATGAGAAAATAATGTGTAAACGTCTCTCTTTCACACTGTGCAAACTGCATCGCTTGGAGGAGAGGGAGGGAGAGGACAATGCAGCAGGTTAAGTTTGGCAGCAGTTGAAGGGGTGACAGCAGTTCCAAGAGAGGAGGCCAAGGGGCGCTGGTGGGGCCTAGCTCTGAAGCAGGATGGGGTCCTCCAACTCCTGAAAGCCAGGCACGGATCCGCTCTGGCTCTCCCCGGAATCCGAGTCGCAGGCATCAGGCAGCTCAGCGAAGCCCCAAGCTAGCTGGTCGTCCTCAAAGTCAGAGCGAGGCTGTGCAGCCACATCGCTGCCCTCGTCCTCCTCGTAGGAGTGGAAGTCCTGCGGGATGTAGAGCATCTCAGGATAGTTGCGCGACACCAGGTCGCTGGTGGTGGCGAGTGACACCTTCCGGAAGGCGATGAGATGCATGTGGGAGTATTTGACATACTTGTAGCGCTTGAAGCCCAGCGACTCCACTGCCACGCGCCAGCTGCGCATCATGAGTGTGTGTCGATTTTGGTGGGAGGAATCGGGCGTAATGATGAGCAGCAGGCCGTGCAACTCCAGCAGCTCATGGGCCTTCTTACAGCAGATCCAGCGCTGGTATGGTGAGGGAAAGTAGGACAGGAGCAGGGAGAAAACCACCACATGAAAGAGCTGCCCTGGCAGGGCGTCGATGGGGTTGTGCAGCTGGCGGAGGAAGGCCTCCACTGAGTCGCCTGCCAGCTGTAGGGGCCGCTGCAGCTGAAGGTTGAGGAAGTCGCACTTGTAGACGCTCTGAGGGAACACAAGGACGCAGAAAATCAGCATGGTAAGTTCAACCCATCACACGTACTTTATGATCGTCCTCGGGCTGAGGCATGGAACTGTAAAACTAAAAGCCAATTGTGTAAAACATGGCATAAATATATTTTTAAAAGAATTGTGTTGCATTCAAGCTCTCATAGGTCACATAAAATGGCCTGCTGAGAGTTTGAACCAAGTACTGTGTTAGGATGCTTTGTTTGGAAATCTTCCACACTAGCTGTTAAAACAACAGCTAGTTGTTGAGGGCCCGCCCTCATGAGTCACTTTTGGAGGTGGCTGCAGGAAAACACTTGACTAATGTCAGTGTGAGGCTGAAACACACCTCGACCGCAGGCACAATGTCGATACCGACGGTGAGGAACTCGTCAAACTTCATGAAAGGGTTGAAGCAGCTTCCCACGTCCAGGAGGCGCATTTTCCCCACCTGAGTCAGCAGACTGCAACACAGGACAGGTTCATTTCAAACTGGGACGCTCTTGACAGAGTTCACATACTATAATGCTACTTATTTCTGACTGCATACTCCATCTTCCAGAAGAGAGAGGAACATAGGGTGACCTATAAGAGTGGAGGTAGGAGTACGCAGGTATACTACATCTTGTTTAATCTGAAGGAGATCAGTGACTGCAAAGTAGCGGTAGGTGAAAGTGTAGCCAGACAGCATAGGATGGTGGTGTGTAGAATGACCCTCATGGTGAGGAAGATGAAGAGGGCAAAGGCAGACCAGAGGACCAAATGGTAGTTGTAGTGTTGTAGGATTTTTAGGCTGGAGTTGAGACAGGCTCTGGATGGTCAGGAGGTGCTTCCAGATGACTGGACAACTACAGCAAATGTGATCAGGGAGACAGGTACTTGGTGTGAGAAGAAAGCAGACAAAGAGACTTGGTGGTGGAATGAGGAGGTGTACACAGCTAAGAAGAAGTGGGACATTGAGAGGACTGAAGAGAGTAGACAGGAAAGGGTATTTTAAAGAGTTGAAAACAAGAGAGGGAAGAGTTATCAGAGGTGTCTGCTGTGGACCAGGAAGTGGCAAAGATTAGTAAAGAGATAAAGAGTAAAAATGAAGAGTGGGAAGGCACTTGGTCCTGATGGTATTTACAGTGCATCCGGAAAGTATTCACAGCGCTTCACTTTTTCTACATTTTGTCATGTTACAGCCTCATTCCAAACTGAATTAAATTGATCTCTTACCTCAAAATTCTACACTAAATACTCCATTATGACAATGTGAAAAAAGTTTTTTTTGGCATGTTTTGAATTTATTAAAAATAGAAAACAAAAAAAATCACATTTATTTAAGTATTCACAGCCTTTGCCATGAAGCTCAAAATTGAGCTCAGGTGCATCTTTTTTCCACTGATCATCCTTGAGATCTTTCTACAGCTTAATTGGAGTCCACCTGCAGTAAATTCAGTTGATTGGACATGATTTGGAAATATAATAACTGTCTATATAAGGTCCCACAGTTGACTGTGCATGTCAGAGCACAAACACCAAGCATGAAGTCAAAAGAACTGTCTGTAGACCTGCGAGACAGGATTGTCTTGAGGCACAAATCTGGGGAAGGATACAGAAACATTTCTGCTGCTTTGAAGGTCCCAATGAGCACAGTGGCCTCCAGGATAGAAGGAAAAATGAATGCAGCAATATTTTCATCCAGGATATCTCTATATATTGCTGCATTCTTTTTCCTTCTATCCTGTCTAGTCTGCCAGTTCTTGCTGCTGAAAAACATCCCCACAGCATGATGCTGCCACCACCATGCTTCACTGTAGGGATGGTATTGGCCTGGTGATGAGCAGTGCCTGGTTTCCTCCAAACATGGCACCTGGCATTCACACCAAAGAGTTCAATCTTTGTCTCATCAGACCAGAGAATTTTGTTTCTCATGGTCTGAGAGTCATTCAGGTGCTTTTTGGCAAATTCCAGACGGGCTGCCATGTTCCTTTTACTAAGGAGTGGCTTTCGTCTGGCCACTCTACCATACAGGCCTGATTGGTGGATTGCTGCAGAGATGGTTGTCCTTCTGGAAGGCTCTCCTCTCTCCACAGAGGAACGCTGGAGCTCTGACAGAGTGACCATCGGGGCCTTGGTCACCTCCCTGACTAAGGCCCTTCTTCCCCGATCGCTCAGTTTAGAAGGCCGGCCAGCTCTAGGAAGAGTCCTGGTGGTTCCAAACGTCTTCCATTTACGAATAATGGAGGCCACTGTGCTCATTGGGACGTTCAAAGCAGCAGAAATTTTTCTGTATCCTTCCCCAGATTTGTGCCTCAAGACAATCCTGTCTCGCAGGTCTACCGACAGTTCTTTTGACTTCTGTCAACTGTGGGACCTTATATAGACAGTTATTATATTTCCAAATCATGTCCAATCAACTGAATTTACTGCAGGTGGACTCCAATTAAGCTGTAGAAAGATCTCAAGGATGATCAGTGGAAAAAAGATGCACCTGAGCTCAATTTTGAGCTTCATGGCAAAGGCTGTGAATACTTATGTAAATGTGATTTTTTTGTTTTCTATTTTTAATAAATTCAAAAAAAGTCAAAAAAAACTTTTTTCACATTGTCATAATGGAGTATTTAGTGTAGAATTTTGAGGTAAGAGATTAATTTAATTCAGTTTGGAATGAGGCTGTAACATGACAAAATGTAGAAAAAGTGAAGCGCTGTGAATACTTTCCGGATGCACTGTACCTGTGGAGGTATGGAAGCACCTAGGAGAGGTAGCAGTAGAGTTCCTGACTGGGTTGTTCAATAGGATCTTAGGTGGTGAGAAGATGCCTCAGGAATGGAGGAGAAGTGTGTGGTTGGCCATTTTTAAGAAGAAGGGTGATGTGTAGAGCTGTGGCAACTACAGAGGTATAAAGCTAATGAGCCATACTATGAAGTTATGGGAAAGAGTAGTTGAAACAAGACAAAGGGCAGAAGTCAACATTTGTGAGCAGCAGTATGGTTTCATACAAAAGAAACAGTACTACAGATGCAGTATATGTTTTAAGAATGTTAATAGAGAGGTACAGAGAAGGTCAGAGGGAGCTGCATTGTGCCTTTGTAGATCTGGAGAAAGCCTATGACAGGGTGCCTACAGAGGAACTGTGGTATTGTATATTGTATATTATTGTAAGTCTGGAGTGACAGAGAAGTATGTTCAAGTGGTGCAGGACATGTATGACAGAGGAGTTCGAGGCGGAGGTGGGACTTCATCAGGGATCAGCTCTGAGCCCCTTCTTGTTTGCTATGGTGTTGGACAGGCTGACAGATGAGCTTAGACAAGAATCTCCACGGAGACCAGCCATGTTGTTTGGTCTAGAGCAGGGGTCGGCAACCTTTACTATCAAAAGAGCCATTTCACCCCCTCACTCAGTAAAGAAAAATAGACTGGAGCCGCGAAACATAATTTTAAAACATCTATCTAGATAAAAATATCTTATAAACTTTCCAAAGTTTTAATCTTTTTTTAATTAAAAAAAAAAGTTTTAACAGGGCTGCACGGCGGTCATGTGGTTAGATCGCAGACCTCACAGCTAAGAGACCAGGGTTCAATTCCAACCTCGGTCATCTCTGTGTAGAGTTTGCATGTTCTCCCCGTGCATGCGTGGGTTTTCTCCGGGTACTCCGGTTTCCTCCCACATTCCAAAAACATGCTAGGTTAATTAGCGACTCCAAATTGTCCATAGGTATGAATGTGAGTGTGAATGGTTGTTTGTCTATATGTGCCAGGTGATTGGCTGGCGACCAGTCCAGGGCATACCCCGCCTCTCGCCCAAAGAAATGTGCAGCGAATTGCGATTCTCTAAAAATTTTGATTGACTTCCGGATTTGTAGGGAATTTTTGGGTATCAAAGTACTTCATGGCAGAGTTGATCGAGTACAGGGTCTCACAGAAAGTCCGATTTTTTTCAAAACTCATTACAAAGATGCGTATTTTCCTCGTTCGGGTCTTTAAAAAAAATACTTCGCATTGCAAAGGGAGCCACAACAAAGTGGCTGAAGAGCCACATGCGGCTCCGCAGCCTTGGGTTGCTGAACCCTGGTCTAGAGACAGTGCTACTGAGGAAAAGACAAGAAGCAGAACTGGGGGTAGCAGAGATGAGGATGCCGATGTTCTCATTGGGAGTGACCAAGATGGATAGGATCAGGAACGAGTACATCAGAGGGACATGACATGTTAGAGGCCTTGGAGATAAAGTCACAGAGGCCAGACTGAGATGGTTCGGACTGATTTGTTTATAGTAGGTATTTTTGTGATACATAAGTATTGTGTTTTTGAATGCATATTTTTTTAAGCTAAACTAGATAGCGACTCACTTCACTGCTTATGGTGGTATCATACAACTTCATGTCACAAAATCCGAACTATCCCTTTAACAGTTATTCAGGTAACTGTAGCCTAAACAACATAACATAACTAGTTTACCAAACTCTTGTTCTCACTCCAAATCAATACCAAAGCCATTGAATTCTTCATCCTCTGTGTCACTTCTGAACAACTCCGGAAGCAGAGGGCATGCCGCTTCCTCTTCTGTGTGGCTTTAAAGTCACAGAAACTCCGCAGACCTTGGCTTGGACGTCTGCTGGCAGTTTTTGCGACGTCGCTGTCCGTGCACCGATAGAGAGGCAGCTGCGTTGCATGAAGCGGTAACACCAAGAAGGTCCTCTTGCAGAGTCATTTATATTCATCGCCTTGGCAACTCTCTAGGTGTGGAATCGTAGCTGCACTGTTGACAAGCCCCTGTTTGTTTTCCAAACTTACTTTCTGCTGCTCGATTTACCATTTTTGGCTGGATTCATCACTACTTGCAGCTTGTAGTTTGCAGAATATTGTTTTGTGTTTTCTTTTTGGTGGTATTTGTGCTCCGTGTTTCTCAGTAACAACCCTAGAGCACCCTCTTGTGGTGTGATTTTCTTTGCAGGGGATTTTTTTTCTCAGATCTCTTTATAAATTAATGTTTAAGTTTACATACATTTTCAGTGGTACAGGAAGAGCAGATACTGGCACACAAGCCTACAGCGCCTCGTGGATGTCAGTGTGGAGAAAAAAAACTTATACAAGTTGCTCCGGAGTACAAGTCAACCAGACAAACCATGAAAAAAATGTGCAACTTAATAGTCTGGAAAATACGGTATGTAGCAAGAGAAAGATACCTTAGGACAGAGCCGGATGGCCGTGAACTTCCAGACGCTTCAGTCGGCCCTGTGGCGAAAGAAGCGCTTTTCTCATCCTTCTCCAACATTCTTTTCATGCCACCATCCAGGAAGTACTCTTGGCAGACGCTGTGGACACACAATGCAAGGCAATAAGGACAGCCTGATTGTAATGCAGTATGAATTAATTAAGCCTCCTTCAGCTGATAGAACTCTATAGCAGTACTCCGCCACCGTTCTGAGCCCATGGTGCTTTAGATCTCATAGTGACCTAATGCTCATGTCATCTAGTGATGTATAGAAAGCAAAGCACAGTAGCAATTGAAAACACTGTAAAAAAGTACACAAAATACTGAATAGCCATCTGCGCCAGCCTGGCGTTTGTTTACCAGAAAGAAGATGATAATAGTGTAGCTTGGGGCTGACAGAAGTAATTGGAACAGCATCGTCTTCAATGCCATTGTTGGAAAGTTCTGGATGGTTCCTTTTAACTAATCAAAAACGACAGAACAAAGAACTTCGCCATAAAAATAACACACAAGGGATGTGGCGGTATATGTATACTTTAAAGCAACAAATGTTTACATTTTGCTTCCTCTGAAGTCCCCCCCCAGCAGCTCTGGTGAGAATGCTTGTTAACGTTCACTGTAAAATGCACCAGTTACCCTTACTTACATGCTAAGCAAAAGAAGTCTTGAAAAGTCAATGTAACTTAAAAGCCATATTGACCACGCCAGATGTTTGTTTTACTTTAGTTTTTATATTTTATCTTATATTCTTTATTCTATTTATGTATTTATTTACTTTAAACAGTGCTACACATGGAGCAGTGGAGATGCCAATTTCCCTGAGGGAATTCCAAAGGGATTAATAAAGTATTCTGTCTGTCTTGTCTGTCTACTTGGTACACTCAAGTGAGATTAACCTGACCTTAACCTATAATAAATAAAGTCTATTGATTTTTCTGTCGTGACTGACAGTTTTTTGTGGTCCTCCGCTCCAAAGACAATGTCAGGCGTGTCTTTCATCTTTACCTGCGACACCAATCGATTCGGCCTTCCCCTTCACAGTTCACGGCCCAGTGGTTGTCGGCGAGGTTCTTCATAGCCAGGGCGTACTCGCTCAGCGTCTGCTCGTCCTCACAGTGCTCGCGCCAGATCTTGTCAAAGTCGCCCACTGTCAAGAGAAGCGGGGAGGGACACCCCGAGAAAAAAAGAACGGGTGCAGCGTGACTGTTGTGCCAAGTGGTGACGCCCCAACAGCACATATTCAGAAGAGGAAGCAGTGGTAAACAGGAGAGGTGGTAAACAACAGCAGCAGGAGCAGCCAAAGGGCATGACCACTCTGATTCAAGCAGATCACACGTTGCTTATTAGACAATCATGTGGTTAGCTAGCTCACACTGGAGCTTCCAAAACAACCACAATTCCAGGATTTCAGGACCAGGAGATTTAAAGCAGATTCCCCTGCTCTTACAGGAAAATGAAAAATGCTAAAATGTGACTTAAAACACTTTATCTGTATGTTGTTACAGTATATAGCACCAATTAATACCGTCATTGCATGCAAGGCAAAGTCCACCTCATGCACGACACTGTGGCAAAAACAAGCTGATGTGGAATAAATGTTTTGCAGACTTCCTGTTTTGGCACAAGCTATTTTCTGATAAGGAGGATATTGTTAAATGGATACAAGTCATAGCAAATTTTAAGAATATGACTAACAGCGATGTCCTAATCCACATATTTTGGCTTCCGAGCAGATCATATTTTTTGTAATCTTGCTGATCTGATTCCGATCCTTTTTTATAATTATTTTAATAATAAGCTTTTGTTAGAAACATGAATTTGTGGAACGGAATATGGTTATAAAAATAGCTTTTCAAAGCATTGAAAACAATGCAATAATAATAATAATAATTTACTTTTTTATTACACAGCATGACAACTTTATGTTTGGCTTTTGTAACAAACCTCTGTGAGCCAGGTCCCTCAGTCAATAAAATATAAAATTCTGAAAAAGTAGCCTAAATACTTTTTAGGGTACGTGTAACCATTTAACATTGTTACAGATCAATGTGTGGTGTGATTTAGAATATATAACTTTTTTGAATATAACACTAGTCTCTTCAACGCAATAGTAATTTATTGACAGTCCAGCGGTTAGAGTGGCACTTGCCTTGCGAATTCCCCGCAACACAGCCGTCCGAGCACAATGAGGGTCATGTCTGCATCATAATGATGCGTTTTGCTCTTCATGCGGGTGGTGGGGTTCGAGTGGCAACCAGCTTCGAGGTGCATTACCATACAAGTTGGTGTGTAGCCCTTTGCTACGAGCATGATACGGCCACCGGGTCAGCCTGATCTCGTGGCGGACGTCTATATTATTCCATGCTCAAATATACATCGGCTTGGACACCAATCCCGATCGTGAAGATCGGATCATCCCTCATGAGTGCATATAAGTGCATCTCAAGAATATATTTGAAAAGTTTATTTCAATGGTTCAGTTAAAAAACTAGAGCTCATATTCTACAGATAACTATTTCAAGAAGGTATTAGTTGATTTCTTAATATTTGAATTGAACTCCAAAAATCTAATAACTTTACACCCAACAGACAATCCTCGTGGTTGGAGTTGCTGATTCCCGGCCAGCAAGAGAAATCTACAAGACTGTTTTGTGAACTTGAGCGAAGTTGGACTATAAGAAGCTGGACTGTGCGCCAAACTGTTGCTGAAGTCCAATGCCTTTAACGTTACTTGGTCATGTTGAGGAGTCAGAAGAGCAAGCTGTAACTAACAATTTATCAGTGTCCTAACTGTGTATGTTAGGCTGTTTATTTTGTATAAGTAATCGGACAAAACGAACTCGGCAGCTGTTCGGAAGTCCTCTGGAGCATGACCAATCACAGCGGAGAGGGCGTAACTGGAGGAGGGCCAAAAGTGGACCAAATTAAATAGACCATTTGGGTAGAATGTAGGAAATTCCTGGTAACACTTCAGAAAGAGGTCCAGAAGCTCTACAAAGTTTTTTGTGCTGGTTATAATGCTCCATAGGAGTCCACAACTCAATACAAAGGCCCGAAAATGAGAATAATATGTGATATTTTAAAGGTTTAAACGCTGCAAAACCCCTCACTGTACACTTTTCTCAGACAGGCACACATTTTCTCACATTTCTTTCTTGTTTAAACATTCTCAAAGTGAATTTGAATTTTATTTACCAATCTCTTGGACAAAGGAAATTATCAAGTGACTCCCCGCATTCACTGCTCTGATGTGCCTTGTCCCGGCCCCATTTGGCTGTAGCATTTTTGTGTCCTTGTGAAACATATTGTTCCTGTTGTATTGTTTTATTCTTCGTCGCCCTCCATTAACCAAATATTCACCTTCAGTATTCTATAACAGCACCCTCGCAGTCATACAACTATGATTGCAAGCAAAAGAAAAACATGACAATGGTCTACAGCCAATCAGAACACACAAAACAATGGGTGGGTTCTCCCTTCGCCACTCAGGACTGTTGCGGGTGGCTACACATACTGAGACAAAGTGGACATGTCTGGACATGCCTTCAACTCTCAGATGAGTGTACAACATCCTCTACTGGTAGCAGTAGTATAAACAATACCACACATACAACAAAGCACAGACCGTTCTAATACACCACAACGAGGCAGAACACAATGAACACGCATACACCATTGGGAAAAAAATGCACTTAAAATATTCTTTTGTGTAGTTGCAAGTCCATGGAAGGTAAACCATGATGAAGCGAGGGAACACTGTACATGTTAGACAGAATTGCCTGGGAGAACATACATGTACATGTCACTAACAGCAATTTCTGAACTCTACAACAGAGAAATATGTTTCAGAAACATTGCATTTCACTTGGCCACCACAAATATGTGGTCCAGCACAAATATGATCCTTAGATTGGGTTAACAGTACACTGCATAACTGCGTGTGTGTGTCTTTAATTCAAGTTTTTTCTTTCCTTAACAGAGACAGGGTCACTTTTTCATCTAGGACAATGTAAGTTTGGATTGTGTGTTCAGTTGTGTTGTCATAGACTAATATTTATATTTGTTTGATAATCTGAAACACAAGTGTGATGGAATTCAGGAAGCGGGCAACAAACACTTTTTCCCACCACTGTACCTATACATCAAAATACTGCATGGTTTGTACATTGTATTCAGATTAGTAATTAAACACCCAGATAGGAAAACATGGCCCAGGTAACTAGATAAGCTAGTTAACTAGTTTATTTGAGCCACACAGTGGCAGTGGTTCTCCAATGTGAAGCAGACTTCAGATGCTGTGCATCATAAGAAAAATACAGAAACTATTTTTTTCCCCACATAGCTGTATTTAAAAGGCAAAATCTACATTGTGGTTGCCAGATGCTCCTCAAAGAGGTGGGTTAAACGAATTACACGTTATTACATATGCGATAAACAAAGTTTCATATTACCATTATTTACTTCGGGGCTAATGTTTGTTTAAGTGCTGGCTCATGTTTAACATTTCTTCAACTTGAATTCTGCACTGTCAACACTTTCCCGTTGGAACACTGCAATATTTAACCAGTGACGCTGATGGCTGCCTGTTTTAATCTTGCCTTACTTGACTTTATAGCCTGTTATTTAGGTTTCAAGTAAAGTTTCCGCACACTCGTTAGCCTGTGGTCTATTCGGGGTATTGTGGCCAACACGTTTAAAAGGCCTCTTGCGGGAATGGCAGCAGACGGTCTACAGCAGACAACGTGAAGCCGTCGCTTGCAAGGTCGCCGAAGACTGACAGTGACAGTGATACTTTATAAGCAGACGAAGCTCCATTTAGTGTCGTTCTGAATAAGAAGCTAGCATTCCGTTAGCCAAGAAGAGGACGTGTGGGCCTGCTCACCTTCTCTATATTTCCTGCGGAGCTTTCTGTGGACGTTTTTAACCACCCCCGAAAGTTTCTCCTGTTCCTTCTTGCTCGGGGCCGCATCGGGAATGGGTACGTAGAACAGTCCCGGGTGTCTTTCATTCTCCCCCGTTTCAACGTCGTCGCTGGGGTCCATAACACCGGTATCTGTAACCTCCTCTGGTGGTGGCTTCCTTTTTCTAATCTTTTTTTTTTGCGTCAACCACCACCGAGCCGGCGGCGCACGTGCCAACAACAGGCAAGCTGATTGGCTAATCGTTGCCTACACGTGCTCACAAGTGACAGCGCGACGTCAAATCACAAGCTTGAAACGTTCACTGCCAGTCGTGAGATGTTCACTGCACCTCGTAAAACTTTGCATTTAATATCACGACGAAACGCAACGCCGAACGCTACTAATGCCAAACAAGAAAAAATAGCTTAAATGAACACTGACAAATAATGTGATTTTCTTAGAAATATACCGTCATATCCACACAGTAACAACAACAACATGAAGACACAAACAAGACCATAAATGTTATGTTGTTAAACCATAAAACCATGGTGCTTATGGCTGTTTATGAAGCAACTTGTGACATTACAAGACACACTGTAAATAACATTTGTTATTGTGGTTCCCCCTATGGGTTGTGGTACTTTGGAGGACATGTACAGATATCTTAAACAGTTGTATCCAATAATCATTCAACAAATGCCCAGTGACCTATGGACATTTACTTGCATACAGCAACTAAATGTACCTTTTGCTTGGTGACGACCATGTTTGTCAACCAATCTTGCTCATATTTTACACACATGCCTGCCAGTCCCCTAAAAGTGCATACCGAATTCTGTTGCAACACTGTAAATTTGCAATGAATGTTTAGCCAAGCACAGCAACATGGTAGTGGTGTATGTTTTTACAAATGTTCACAATTGTGCCATTCAGGGGCGTGAAATATTTTTTCTCTTTGACTATATATACACTTCAGTTCAATTCAGATTAAAAAAAAACTGTTTCCAAAATATGTGGTTTAACTTTTGTTTGCCAGTCAAGGTACATATTTTTCAAAAACCACCTCCTGCTATTGTTTGAGGTGAGGCATTAACCCTCCTCTTGTGTTTTAATGCATAAAAAGAATCACATAACATTTGTGTATTGCATCAAGGCTTTTTGACTTTGTCCGGAAACTCTATTTCAACAAAATAAAACCAAAAAAATATTTTTTACTACACTTTAAAATGGTGTGGTTGAAATTATGACCACTGTATTGTTAGGGTCGGTTTCGACACGGTTATAATAATATGACTATAAAGCAATATTTTGAGCCACAACTGAAACCATAAGTGTACAATTAGCCAACACAATGACAACCAGCTCCTCTTCTCATCATGCCAGCTTCAGGGGATTCTCATTTGGACCGCTTTTCCAGTATACCAGCAGAAAAACAAGGTCCACACATGTGAGGTGAATTCACTCATTTGACTGATGGCTGATTTCATATTTACAATTTGGATCATGGAAAGAATGGCAAGAAGTACAGTGAACCAAGATCTGGACCTGTTCTGCTTTTTCATTTCACTTTATACTAAAGTTCTGTTGCTGAAAACAATAACTTTTTCTCCCTTTTCTTGACATTAATATATATGGGTCAAAATTCACCCCAACACCACAGATGTTTCTTTAGTGATTAATACTAAAATGAGAAAAATAAATAAAACAAATTGATTTAAGAGATACAGTGCATCCGGAAAGTATTCACAGCGCTTCACTTTTTCTACATTTTGTCATGTTACAGCCTCATTCCAAACTGAATTAAATTAATCTCTTACCTCAAAATTCTACACAAAATACACCATTATGACAATGTGAAAAAGGGTTTTTTTGACATGTTTTGAATTTATTAAAAATAGAAAACAAAAAAATCACATTTACATAAGTATTCACAGCCTTCCCTTAATACTTTGTTGATCCACCTTTGGCAGCAATTACAGCCTCAAGTCTTTTTGAATATGATCCCACAAGTTTAGCACACCTATCTTTAGGCAGTTTTGCCCATTCTTCTTTGCAATAAGTCTCAAGCTCCATCAGGTTGGATGGGAGACGTCTGTGCACAGCCATTTTCAGATCTCTCCAGAGATGTTCGATCGGATTCAAGTCTGGACTCTGGCTGGGCCACTCCAGGACATTCACGGAGTGGTTCTGAAGCCAATCTTTTGAGATCTTGGCTGTGTGCTAATGTCTACTGTCTATATGGTCAAGGTACATGACCAGTCTACTGAGGTCAAGAGCGCTCTGGAGCAGGTTTTCATCCAGGATATCTCTATATATTGCTGCATTCATTTTCCTTCTATCCTGACTAGTCTGCCAGTTCCTGCTGCTGAAAAACATCCCCACAGCATGATGCTGCCACCACCATGCTTCACTGTAGGGATGGTATTGGCCTGGTGATGAGCAGTGCCTGGTTTCCTCCAAACATGGCGCCTGGCATTCACACCAAAGAGTTCAATCTTTGTCTCATCAGACCAGAGAATTTTGTTTCTCATGGTCTGAGAGTCATTCAGGTGCTTTTTGGCAAATTCCAGACGGGCTGCCATGTTCCTTTTACTAAGGAGTGGCTTTCGTCTGGCCACTCTACCATACAGGCCTGATTGGTGGATTGCTGCAGAGATGGTTGTCCTTCTGGAAGGCTCTCCTCTCTCCACAGAGGAACGCTGGAGCTCTGACAGAGTGACCATCGGGGCCTTGGTCACCTCCCTGACTAAGGCCCTTCTTCCCCGATCGCTCAGTTTAGAAGGCTGGCCAGCTCTAGAAGAGTCCTGGTGGTTCCAAACGTCTTCCATTTATGAATAATGGAGGCCACTGTGCTCATTGGGACCTTCAAAGCAGCAGAATTTTTTCTGTATCCTTCCCCAGATTTGTGCCTCAAGACAATCCTGTCTCGCAGGTCTACAGACAGTTCTTTTGACTTCATGCTTGGTGTTTGTGCTCTGACATGCACAGTCAACTGTGGGACCTTATATAGACAGTTATTATATTTCCAAATCATGTCCAATCAACTGAATTTACTGCAGGTGGACTCCAATTAAGCTGTAGAAAGATCTCAAGGATGATCAGTGGAAAAAAGATGCACTGAGCTCAATTTTGAGCTTCATGGCAAAGGCTGTGAATACTTATGTAAATGTGATTTTTTTGTTTTCTATTTTTAATAAATTCAAAACATGTCAAAAAAACCTTTTTTCACATTGTCATAATGGAGTATTTTGTGTAGAATTTTGAGGTAAGAGATTAATTTAATTCAGTTTGGAATGAGGCTGTAACATGACAAAATGTAGAAAAAGTGAAGCGATGTGAATACTTTCCGGATGCACTGTATGTTCTATAGCCCTCGGTAATAGCCAGGTAACAAAAGAACCTTCAATTTATTAATATGATTCTTTTGAGGTTGATTTTACCATTTTTGGAAATTGAAATGGAGGGGTATAGTGACAAAAATGGCCTACATGCCCACACCAAAAGTATTAAAACCAACATTTTCATGGATGAGGAAGCCTAAGAAGGTAACCAAGACATAAGAAGCAAATTTGATGGTAACTTATTGTTTTTAGTGTATTTTATAGCTGATTTAATACATGGGTCAAAACCGACCCGTTAACCTAAGACATGAATACCAGAAAGCTAACACAAGAGGAAGGTTAAACACATGGACGGCACACTTGGCTGTTAATTGGCAGGGCATAGCGTCCACAATTTGAGATAAAATAATCACAATACAAAATAAGTCAATGTTTTTTTCATTTAACTGATGATGTGAATGTTTTACCATGGTTTCATCTTTTAATTCAGCCCCTTGAGTCGTCTTTCATGGGCTGTTTCTCTCCTTGGCACCAGAGCCAAACCACAGAAATCAAGTAGAGTCCAAAACAGGCCAGAAAATCATAATAGTAAGCTGTGACTACAAACACCACTAACAAGGTGGCAAACAGTAAAGTTGTGGATATGCCACCACAGGAACAAGTCTTTCTCCACCATGACGCTTTTCTGATAGTGCTCGGAGGCTCACTTGACTGTGGCTCAGCGTGGACATCCGCTGCTTGTGCACTGTCACGGCTCTCCTGAAGGCAGTCCAGATGTTCCTCATCCGCAGCCTCGCTGATGGATGGCATGGGCGTGGACAGAGCCTTGTTCCTGCTCAAGGAGGACCTCTTATTTGGGTTAAAAGCCACATCGGCACGCTGGTCTTTGGCGGACCGTGCGCCAGTGTGGACCGCCCGCAGGCAGTGCATGTACAGCTCCACCTCATCGTCGGAGTCACTCTCATTGCTTGTTTGGTCGCTCTCGGGTTCCTCGTTCATATCTTCGCAATGTTGTGATGCAGTCTTTTCCCAATTATCTTGGAGATCCGTTTCATCTGGGGTCCTCGCAGATGTTTTTTCACTTGGATATCCTCTGGATCCATGATCCTCTTGTAGATGATTCAGAAGTGCATCCTCCAGCTTGCTAGGATTGAACTCCAACATCTGGAATGCATTTAGTTCCTCTCTTGTATCCTCCCTGGATCCATCATTCTTGTGTAAATGATCCAAGTCCAACCTCTGGACTTGATTCAGTTCTTCTCTTGTATCTTCTCTGGATCCATCATCCTCCTGTAGATGATTCAGAAGAGCATCCTCAATCTTGCTACGATTGAACTCCAACCCCTGGATTTCATCTTGTTTGCACTCTTCCACATCAACATGCTTTGGATGCTGTAGATCCTCATCTTGCTTGTAGGTACCCACCTCATCTTCATCATCGACCTTCTCCACCATCTCAAGCTCCATTTTGCCTTCTTGCAGCATTTCTAAAGGTCTCTTTGTAACTTCGCCACCTTGCTTTTCCAGCTTTGTGGCTTCAAAGTCTTCAAACATAAATCTCTCCACATGTTCCTCTTCTCCAGTTTTGATGTTACTCTGGAACGGCACAAGCTCTTCTGCCTCAGTAGATGTGATGGTCTCAGTTTCTTCTATCAGGTGATCATCTTTCTGTCCTTCCTCCTCCTTCACCATCATTTCCCAATCTTTGATCTCAACGTTCTCAGTGTAGCTAAATGTATCTTCATTTGGATTTCTGGTCAAGTGTGGTCTGTTGAACGTGATCGATTCAGCATCTTCACCTCCAACCTCAACGTCATAGAAGTTGCAAGGTTCCTCAGGAGTTTCTGAGGAAACTCCTGTCTGAGGTGTTTCGGCATCCTCTTCCTTCTCGGGTCCGACACAAGAAGTGCAGGTGTTCTCATGTCCAGTGACGACTGTGTAATTAACAACTCTGGTCTGGTTTGAAGCTTCAGCATCTTCTGCCGGCTCTGAACCGGCCGGGTGATCCACGTGGTCGTGATCTAACTGAGCAGGTGACAGAAGCAGGTTGTCTTTCTGCGTTTCACCTGAAGCTTCACTTACTGGCGGGCATGTTGGTAGAGTGGTTTGCGAACCCCACGCGAGTGAATCTGTTTTGTTTCCACTTATTTCACCTGATGCCTGACTTTCAGGGACATCTTCGAGTACCTCAGGTCCATCCAATGTGTCCTTCACTAGAAAAGGAACATTCACCGAGATGTGAAAGTGCTCTTGTGTTGAGTCACTGTCGGTGTTTTCTTGAATTGCTTCACTTTTTGTTGAAGCGTCTTCTTCCTCCGTGCGAGAAGATGTATCTTTTGGAGTTGCCAAGTCATTGTTATCACACATCTGACAATACAGAGGAGCCCCCACAGTTCCAAATATGAGCGTCTGACTCTGTTTTTCAGCCTCAAACACGTTCAGATGTTCAGCGGGAGGAGGCTCAGGATCGGACTTGTTTCTGCTCCTGTCTCCTCCTAGCAATGAAGCCACGCCGACATCCAACGGTGTGTCTGGTTCCTTTTTTTTCTTGTCGTGTTCCATCATTGCCTCAAATGTGTCGCTTAGTTTTCGGTTCTCTTTTTGTCCTTTTTCCTGATCTCCTGCAGGAATTTCTTCTTTGGTGACTAGTTTGTCTCCCAGAGGCGATACATCTCCGCGACCGTTTATGGTGGTGTCCTCTCTGTCCTCTCTTTGAGAAAAATAGTCCCTCACCCGAGCCATCCGGGCCGCCTTACGCCGATTTCTTCGGCTGCCGTTGCGCTGGCTTTCGGCCTGTCCATCAATGACAAAACCAAGGGATGAATTATAATTAGAAGCAGAACAGTGCAATAGAGTTTGTACGGTTAAATTAAACAACATTCACCAATTTAAAAAAAGGAATGACCATAAGTAACATTTTTGGTGTAAATGTGTTCATAATAACACTTGAACTTAACTTTGACCAACCCCCCCCCTCCAAAAAAAACAAAAAGTAGTTTTACGTGACTTTCAAGGCATATTTTTCCTGACTCAAGGGCTTTTGCATTTCAACTGTGATGTAATTGGCGATACAAGCTGAAGCAATACTTATTTCTAAAACAGTCCTTATTTCTATAATCACAAATACTTCAACTTGCTGATATAGTTCATCTTCAAACAGCTAAAATAATGCATAAGGCTAAAAACAACCAATTAGCTAAAAATGTCATCCAATACTTCTCTACAAGAGAGGATAAATATGATCTCAGGGAAGGGATCACAATAGATGAAAATATGAGCTGGAAACCTCATATTACAAATATACAACATAAGGTGGCCAGAAATATTTCAATATTGAACAAAGCAAAATTTGTTCTCAATCAGAAATCACTCCACACTCTTTATTGCTCTCTGGTTCTACCATATCTTACTTATTGTGTGGAAATATGGGCTAATAACTATAAAAGCAATCTTCACTCGCTAAATGTACTGCAAAAAAGGTCAGTAAGGATAATTGATAATGCCGCCTACAGAGAACATACTAACTCCTTATTTATAAAATCACAAATACTTCAACTTGCTGATATAGTTCATCTTCAAACAGCTAAAATAATGCATAAGGCTAAAAACAACCAATTATCTAAAAATGTCATCCAATACTTCTCTACAAGAGAGGAGAAATATGATCTCAGGGAAGAAGTACATTTGAAACACTTCTATGCTAGGACTACGTTATGCTAGCCATAGCATTTCAGTATGTGGAATCAAACTATGGAATGGATTGAGTAAGGAAATCAAACAATGCACAACGATGAGCCAATTCAAGAAACAATACAAGCAGTTGATGTTTGCTAAATACAAGGATGAAGAGTCTTGAACCAGTCATGATGTGCTATATATATCACTATATTGACACTTACTATGGTACCCATTATGGCATTGGATGCTCATATCACCTCCTACTTCGGTACGAGGTGCATTATTAAAAAAACAACAACCTTAAACTGTATTATGGAAAGCAGGACGTGAACAAATGTAACAGTTGCTGATTGTAAAAGTACCAGATGGAGGGGTAGGATTTAATAAGCTTTGCTTCTTCCTACTCCTTTTGGACATGTGGAACTGTGAACTGATTATGGGATGCACTCAATTGTAATCTGATGCATGTTCAAATGAAATAAAACCATTACCATTATCATTACTTATTATGACCTGGGGGCCATAGTCAGCCTACAGCATGTTTGTTATTAGCCATTATTAATACAAAATAATATTAGATATGACACTCATTTGGGAAAAAGCAAAGATATCCATGTTTTTCATGATACTGGATCCCAATAGGGCACTAGAGTGTTTGAACCAAATACTCCATACATTTCAAGTTGTGTAAATGTTCATTCTTCTCCTCTTGGTGACATGATCAGATTCAGCATACTATAATAGGATGAATCCTGGAGAATTTGGCGTCAAAGTTTGCTTTGTTCACGAAACAGTGGTCTTTGAATTGGTGAGATCAGTGAAGCAGTGAGGCCCTCCTGAAAACCACAGTTTTTACATTTGAAAAAAAAAAACGTTTCTGCCTACCATTTTTAAGAAAACAGTTGTGATGTGAGAAACTCATAAGACTCTGTGTAAATCTGGTGAAGTTCTTATACCCAGCCCCTTTAGGAGGGGTATCAAAACGAAAGCAGGGATACATTATAAACACACCAACCTCATGGTACGACACTTCATAAACACACCGTGTAGAACCAGAGTACAACATCTGAAAAAGTTGAAAATGTAGGATCAGGCCACTTTGATGAGGGTTGAATAAGTTTAACATGCACCTGTAAATTCTTTCCATCTTCCTCTGACCGGGCATCAGGAAGTCGAACGGCTCTTCCAGAGTCGTCTTTTTCTCTAGTTGTTGACACATCTCAGACACAAAAACATAAAATTGTATTTGGTTATCATAAATGAACTGGTATTTTATAAAATTAAATGTTCCTTATACTGTATTATGAGAAAATACATTTGTACCTGCTGACAGATTTTCCTGCAATGGTGTTTCCCAAGAGTTTTCCACAAAGGTTTGGCTATCAGATAATGACGTGAAAACAGGAAGGACACATTTGAAGGTGTGTTAGAAATATGAGCCTTGGTTGTATGGTATTTACAGTATGGCTTCACATGGATTACATAATGCTCTGCGTCTGCAAGCAGCTTGACTGTTGACCTTCAAAACATCCAGATTCCATGTCCACCCTCTCCTACCTGATGGTCTTCAGGCAACTTTTCTTCTGTGTCATCTCCTTCTGGGGGTTCTCCCTCTCCTTCACTCTCTGCTGGCAGAGCAGCACATAGTTCCTGTTGCCATTGTTGGCCCAGAACGTTCCCATGGGGGTCTCGTACCTCAAACAAAAGTCAATACGGGATCCCTGCTCCTGGAATGGCGGCACTAAGGTGAGCTTAAAGGTGAAGCGGTCCATCTGAGGGTCACCGGATCCGGGGCTGTACTCTGTCAGGAGGTCAAAGTGGCTGGCCCAGCAGTCCAAGGTGGTTCGCACGTAGACGGCTTTTTGGAAGGACAAGTTGAGGACATGGATAACCCCTTTCAGTGTGCTCGTTCCCGGGATCAACTCGAGGGACTCCAGCTCTATTTTCTGCTCCTGGACCCTCACCAGCAGATCCTCAGGAGACAATGGGGAGTGAAATGTCAGAGGAGACAGGAAGTAGTCCTCTGTGAGCACTTTGTCATCTTCTTGGGACTCGAATCCTGGTAACTTGGGCACGTCCCACAAATCAAACTCCTTCACTTGCACCAAACTTAGACCCTTGGCGTCTGCAAAGGACACCCTTCTGGAGGCAGAAGGCGGCGGGGAGTCCGGCTCCGAGTCCTCGTCAGTGACGGAGCTCCGTCTCCGCGGTAGAGGAGATGACTTGGGCCGAATGCCAGTCACCACCTCGCCGTCGTCCTCGTCCACGTCCAGGGAGTCCAACGCCGGCACAAGGAGGCTGCAGGCCCCGGAAGGTCTCGATTTTCCGTTGGACTCCATGCGGGCTCTCGGCGGGAGAGTGGACAGGACTGACAGAGCTTCTGGCAACTGACATTCAACAAGCTCCGTCTTAGCAGATGGCGTCGAGTTACGCATGACATTGTTGCAAGGGCCAGCACTAAAAATAGGCGGGAAGGGACTTGAACTATGTACAGTAGTCAAAGCTCAGGGGCACAAAATATGATCATGCAGACTCTCAGTCACAGCGACCTCTACCGGAGCTTGCGTTCTCACCCTTCCTTCCTTCCTTCCTTCCTTCCTCCCTTCCTCTCTCCGCCCCTCTCTTTCTTCCTTCCTCTTTCCGTCCCTGTTTCTTCATTCCTTCCCTCTCTTGCTTCCTTCCTTCCTCTCTCCATCCCTTCTTCCTTCCTTCCTTCCTTCCTTCCCTCTCTTCCTTCCTTCCTTCCTTCCCTCCCTCCCTTCCTTCCTTTCTTCCCTCTCTTTCTTCCTTCCTTCCTTCCCTCTCTTTCTTCCTTCCTTCCTTCCCTCTCTTTCCTTCCTTACTTCCTTCCACTCTCCGTCCCTCTCTTTCTTCCTTCCTTCCCTCTTTCTTCCTTCCTCTCTCCGTCCCTCTCTGCCTTCCTTCCTTCCTCTCTCCGTCCCTCTCGTTCTTCCTTCCTTCCCTCTCTTTCTTCCTTCCTTCCCTCTCTTTCTTCCTTCCTTCCCTCTCTTTCTTCCTTCCTTCCCTCCCTCCCTTCCTTCCTTCCTTCCTCTCTCCGTCCCTCTCTTTCTTCCTTCCTTCCCTCTCTTTCTTCCTTCCTTCCTTCATTCCTTCCTCTATCCGTCCTTCTCTTTCTTCCTTCCTTCCCTCTCTTTCTTCCTTCCTTCCTTCCTTCCTTCCTTCCTCTATCCATCCTTCTCTTTCTTCCTTCCTTCCCTCTCTTTCTTCCTTCCTTCCCTCCTTCCCCTCTCCGTCCCTCTCTTTCTTCCTTCCTTCCTTCATTCCTTCCTCTATCCGTCCTTCTCTTTCTTCCTTCCTTCCCTCTCTTCCTTCCTTCCTTCCTTCCTCTATCCGTCCTTCTCTTTATTCCTTCCTTCCCTCTCTTTCTTCCTTCCTTCCCTCCTTCCCCTCTCCGTCCCTCTCTTTCTTCCTTCCTTCCTTCATTCCATCCTCTCTTCCTCTAATTCTCTCTCTCTCTCTACCTCACTCCCTCCCTCTCTTCTTTCTTTCTTTTTTCTTTCTTTCTTTCTTTCTTCCCTCTTTCCCTCCCTCCCAGCCTCCCTCCCTCCTTCTTTCCTTCCTTCCCGCCCTCCCTCCCACTTGAGGATGCCCCAGGGCATCTCAGCCACCCAATCACTTTCATCTTCAACTTCATGTCAAACAACTGACCATTTCTGCTCCCCAATGTCATGTTGGATTTCATGTTTCCCCTCGATGAACCACAGCTCCCCAGTGCCGGCAGTACTCGTGCAGCCCCAAATTATGCATGTCGCTACCACCACTAGGGAGGTGTACTCACTTGTTCTACCAGCTATTTAAACAACAATTGCTATATGTTGACTCTTTTATACGCAGACTATACTATTATGCAAGAATATCCAAGTATTTTCCCTTGAGAGGACACAATAAGATGCTGCTAAACTGTGAGGGGTGTACTGACTTTTGTCAGATAGAGAAAAATTGCTCCATATTTGAGCTTGCAGAAAGTGACCAATTCATGCATAAAGTTCACACGGAGCGGCGTTTCATCTTTCACGTACACGGTGTAGAGTGCACAGCTCCGCACAAAGGCATACATGATATCTAGCCAACATTCTCTTTGTTCCTCAACGAGCAGAAATCTCCATCTCTCTTCTTACAGGAAGCACAATGTTAAGTCCAAACGCTTTGAACACTTTGTGTGTATAAATTATCTTCAGGTTTGCATGCACGACTACAATTACAACAGTTTATCTTTCTTTTAAAAATATATATTTTCCTTGCTATTCAAACAACTAAATAAGCCTTTGATAAGAGTCTGACAGTTGTTGTTCTAAATTAGGACAGACTAAACTTGTCCTGTCCCAAAGAGCACACTTTGCTTTTCATCATAAAAGACAATAAACGGCGCTTGTTTGTTTGTTTCTTGTGTATTTATACATTCAGCTGCATCCATCAAATACGTCCATCTTGTGTCTCATGTGACTGTGTGGTGTATTTATTTTAGACAATAGTTTACGGACATGAGACAACAGCATAAATAGATCTAATACTCTTGCTAATTTGGCATTTGCTGTCTTTCCTCTTCCTTGCACCCTGGTGGTCCAATTCAAGGAGCGGCTCCTCCCACTCAGGTAAACGCACATCTTCATCCTCTCCAACTCACTCACTTGAGGACAACACCGTGTGGCGTTACTTCTCATCTCAACAGTAAGTACATTTCATTCTAATATTGAATATTACACATTAGAAATGTCTGCTTTTTTGGAGGGGATTGCTTCTTTATGCAGCACTGCAAGGTGTCCTGATATGCAAATATAGATTATAATGTACAGTATAAGCATTTAGAAGTCTATGTGTATTACAGTTAGTTGCAGTGGTTTTGAATATTCTGCTGAGTATAATGTATTTATATGTTGCGTATGTTCCATGATGTATGGGAATTCAATCTATGGTGAATATGAGAAGTTATGTCTTCCATCCAGTTAATGTGAATTTTAAATGAAACTCAATGCAGTACACTTTCTTGTCATGTTCATTTCTTGTAAGAATTATACTTCAGAAATGAATTACAAAAGTTACTTTTCAATCACCCTGTACAACCCTAATAATATCATATTAATTATGAAATTGTTAATTGTTAAATTATTCTCATTATTTTCATGGTTTGTATGTTTTTATGGCAAATGCAAATGATGATATCACAAAATGTAGTACATTAAAACAGTGTCATCATCCAGAAATCATTCATTTTCATCCATTTAACAGACAGAATATTAAGTTTTGTGCATAAAATCATTCAGAACCTGAAAATCAAGGATGCGCCTATGAAAGGTTTCTACATTTAAATTAAGCCTTAATGTACTGCAGCAAAACTAGCAACGATTGCTCTTTGCTTGTTAAAAACAGTGATTTTTAGTGACATTTATAATTGTTTATAAATTGTAATGATCCTGTTTTTTCCAGTGGTAGTATCCCACAGTGATCACACAATTATTATAAAGTGTGACAGTAGCTTGGAATTGCTGATTGAAGTGATTCATGACTTATAAAAAAACATGTTTAAGCTTTAGCCTTATTGTAAAATATAGCAGAAATAATTTTGCCTTGAAATGGCACATAGTAGTGGTCTATATTTGTATTATTTTTCATTATTTGTGTACATTTGAAAAAGATTTTGTGTAAAAAGTAATTCTCTACTGGACTGTCCAGCTGACCTGCAGCGATGCCCGAGTCTTCTCTCTTCAGTTGTCCAAACCGAGAAAGCGTCCGCCTCCATCCTGGGGGAGACAGAGCAGAAGGAAACAGCGCTAATGAGGACTCCATCAGCAGTTTGAATAGCCCTCACCTAAGACAGGTATCTCCTCACCTTCACTCAGTAGGTATACTATAGACAAGCTAAGAAAAACAACATCACTGACCGGTAAGGAGTGTAATGACAACTCAGCATGCCCGATTCCTGACATGTGAATGAGATGAGTTATTATTCAGCGTGTGCTTGCCATTATTAACAGCCGTACACTTCTATTAGGGACCACAACAAGCATGTAATTGTGCTGCTTAATTAACTTCTCAGCCCACCGCCCATCTCATTTAGGCTCAATCCAGAGCAATGTGTTGTTTTTCTAATTGGACTAGACTTCTGTACAGCTTGGCTGACTTTGTGTGTCTGTGACATTTTGTCATTTGGCTCGTGGTCTTCAATCGTCAAGGTCTTCCTCGCCATGATGGCGCCTCATCAGGTGACGCAGCTCCTGTCCTCCAGTCAGCTGCAGGCCCTTCTCCTCCAGCAGGTATTGACTTCATTTCCAATGAATGTTGTTGTTTCTACAATAATGTATTGGGAAATTGTGGTCCAAAATATCATCCTAGTGGTATTTAGACAGTTTAAAAGTACTTTTAGTAAGACTTAGTAGCTTTAGTAAGCTTTGGTAAGCACAGGACATAAACGTTAGCAACACTATGAGCTAAATTGCTAACATATTTTAACAGCAACATCATGCTAGGTTAGCCTATTCACTGGAGAAAAAACAAATGATTGATCAAACTCACAGCTCCCACGTCTTTAGCTAAGTGACTGATAGTGGGCAGACCTCTAGGTTGCATTTTAAAATTAGTAGAAAAGCCTTTTTTGAGATACAGCTGTCTTTTGTGAAATGGTGGAGGTATACAGAGGGCGGGCTCGTCTAGCTAGGGGCGGGCGGAGTGTGCTATCATGTCCACGGAAAGGGTTTTTTTCCTTCGTGGTATCACTAATGACACGCGACCACTGGTTTAGTTTACGATCTGATACTGACTAAATTAAAAAAATAATAATTTAAATTCACCAAATGTCTTGTCAATTTACAGTACATTTAATTTATTTTATTATTCAGATAATTATTACCTCCACAAGCACAGTGGAGGTTACGTTTTTTCTGTGTTCCAACTAACTTGAAAAGTTCTGAACGGATCTGAATGGAAAAAAACTGGTTCATTTTTTGGGGTGATCCGGATCACCGTTTGGATTCAGGAAGGAGTCATGAGTCAGTCTACTGTCTGCTGCCCTCTGCTGGCCCTTTTCAGCTCTGCAGAGAGCACACCTGTAGCCGATTTGCAGTAAAGCCCATAACACATGTTTATTTTCTTCCTGCCACGTTGGTAGTATTTGTTGTATGCCTTTCTATTCCTCCTTTTATTCCCTGCTGCTAACTATCCATCCTCTATACCGCTTATCCTCACTGGGATTGTGGGGGTGTGCAACCATTCACACTCACATTCATTCCTATGGACAATTTAGAGTCGCCAATTAACCTAACATGGATGTTTTTGGAATGTGGGAGAAAAACCACGCAGGAACGGGGAGGACAATGCACACTCCACACAGAGATGCCTAATAGGAGAATTGAACCTGAATGTGCCAACCATTTGTCTACAGTGTGACCCCAAACCATTAAAATAAATGCTTAATTTTAAAAAATGACAAATTTATTCACAATGGCTCAGTTTATGATGGTCATAGTTTCAACAAACGTTTCCTGACTGCATCCAAATGACTGCATCGATCTGCACATCACTATTGAGTGCCTCAAAAACTACTAAAACCTAAATATTGCAATGGACCAATGATTTTTTTTTTTTGTCCTTAGCATCATCTCAAGGAGTTTTACAAGAAACAGCAGCAGATCCATGCGCAGCTGCTCCAGCATCAGACAGGCAAGAAAAGCAAAGAGGTATTTAGATTGCAGTGTCAGTTTTTGTTCCTTTCATCTGTGAATCTTAGGAGCTGCATTACTGCAGTGATGCTTTCGACTGGGAATGTGTCACAAGCTCAAATTGTTTCGCTCTACCTGTCAGCTCCTTGCACAGCAGTTGGCCTTCCAGCAGCTTCTTCTTATTCAGCAGCAGCAGCTGCCCGCTGCCCGCTCCCCTGCAGGTATCACAATACAGACATATTTTGCCAAATGATGGAAAGGTTAGAAATACACACCTTGTCAAAGTATTTCAACATACTGAGGCTGAAGATGAACAAACCCAACATGTGTGATTAGCAGCTTTCAGCTCTGTGGCACATATTTGGAAGGAGATGACCCATGATGAAGATGAAGACATTGATAAGACAGAGACAGTCTCCGTCACTGAGACAAGTGACCTCCAGTCATCCTCTTCTGGCAGGACCAGGTGGTAGGATTTGTCAAGCAAAGGCAGAGGTTGTGTGTTTGTTTTGTGTGATGTGGCTCCTCTTCTTTATCCAGCACCCAAGCTGACCTAAGCATCGCAGAAGTCCTCTATGGTCACGGCGTGTGCAACTGGCCGGGATGCGAGTCTGTCTGCGATAACTTCAGACAGTTTGTGAAGTAGGTGCAGATCTCCATTTAGAAATCATCATCATGTTTGGAAAGTAGCAATGAGTTGCCCTCCCTTACGGACGCTATCAAACTAAGCACTTACAGGAATCTGTGTAATTAGGCAACTGGTATTTTAATTTTTAAAGTGGAAACAATATAATATTCATCTATTTAACCCTTAGATGCAGGAGTGACTGGACCCTACATTCTTCCATAAGTGGGTCAAAAATGACCCATACTAGAATCAATGCCTTTTTATGCCAATTTTGCCACTTGTATGATATTTAGTATTATATTTAGGACCACACAAGAATGATTTTTACATCTTTGAAAAAGAAAATGACCCCGTACAACAATCAAAAATGTGAGGATCCATTGTGTGTTGCATAGGGGATGCGTGCATCACACACCCAGAAGATCTTTAGGCCATACTTGGCTTGCCACCTGGACAAAAGTCTGGGTCATCAGACATTTCTGACTCAGAGTCCAACCCCGTTACTGCCTCTCCATCATCCAGCATCTGTAGGACCATTTCAGCTGTGTATCTAGCAGCCAAGGCATGGATGAGGAAACAAAAGAGTAATGGCCAACAATACATATAGTAATGTTAGCCAGCTAGTGTCAGCTAGTTATAAAGTAGGCTCATTTGTTGAAAATATTAACAGTCATGAAAGACACATACACAATATTATATGAAGATAATACTTGTTGTATTAGCACTTGATGTGTAAAATAATCTTCCTGAGGGGTGACACTTCTGATATAGTCTGTGTGGTCTTCAGTTAATTTATTCCTGACAGCCAAAGTTGATAAGAATCAAAGGTATTCTTATCTATTGGTATCTATTGGATTCCATAGAAAATGCATGCGGGTCATTTTTGACCCACTTATGGAAGGATGGGGTAGTAACACAAAAACTAAAATTTCTTAAAATGTATAAAACGTAAGTTAAAAATGTGAATGGCATGATATCAAAAACATGTTTTTTGAGGAATACCTCGAATATGAAATGATTAAAAATTTTCATTACGAAGATATTTCAAGAAAACAACCTGACCGGGTCATTTTTGACCCACTTATGGAAGGTTGGGGTAGTAACACAAAAACAAAAATTTCTTAAAATGTATAAAAGCTAAGTTAAAAATGTGAATAGTATGATATCAAAAACATATTTTTTGAGGAATACCTGGAATATGAAATGATAAAAAAAATTAATTACGAAGATATTTCAAGAAAACAACCTGACCGGGTCATTTTTGACCCACTTATGGAAGGTTGGGGTAGTAACACAAAAACAAAAAATTCTTAAAATGCATAAAAGCTAAGTTAAAAATGTGAATGGCATGATATCAAAAACATATTTTTTGAGGAATACCTGGAATATGAAATGATAAAAATTTTTCATTACGAAAATATTTCAAGAAAACAACCCGACCGGGTCATTTTTGACCCACTTATGCATCTAGGGGTTAATAATGCCTGTGACTGCATAGGGACAGTGTCCTCCTCCTTAATGTTACACTGTTGTATGTTATATATGGAACGACGGATATGTAAGTTATATGTAAAAATAGATCTTCTTGGAGGCGCATCACTCAAGCACAGCTCATTAGCATTAAAGCTACACACACACCAAATGTCATGGTCCCAGTAGGGCTTACTAAAAGCCTTTAGCTTTGTAAACAGTAGCATTATACCTTTAATGTGTTTTTACAGGCACATGCGTTGCGAGCACACACTGGATGACAGAAGTACCGCTCAGTGCAGAGTCCAGATGCAAGTGGTTCATCAGCTGGAGATTCAGGTGGGCAAGATCCAGTATCATATAATTCAGCCTCGACAAAAGACTAATGCTCAATTTTCATTGATAATATCCAAATTCTTCATTCTAAGAATAATACAATAAAAATGTCCACTTGGGTTCAGTGTGTTCTGAAGTCTCACCTCTCTTCTCGCCCTTCAGCTCCGCAAAGAACAGGAGCGCCTGCAAGCGATGACGGCTCACCTTCAGCTTCCCTCTGAGGAATCCCACTCTGCTCCCGCAGGACCACCTTTGACATCATGTGATCTGTCAGCTGACACGCACTGTCGGCAGGTATGCCGCATACAACAACAAAACACGGTTTCATTCTTAGTTTCTGTCAACATGAAAAAAGCCTACTTGAGGGACTCAAGACGACAGCTCCAAGGTCGAAAGTGAGACGCACGTGTTTGTCAGCTGGTGTGAATTGCCAGACTGATTAAAACAGAAGCGATTTGAAAGCATATCACGTTACGTATCCAATGTGAATTCGGATTTAGACTAATTGTTTTTCATTTTTAGTCACATACTCCCTATGACTAGGCAGTAGACTAATAACAGCTACAAAGGGCACACCATTGATAGCTCCTTCATGAGGCCTCATGACTTTCAGCAACAGATATATTCAATTTAAGTTGCTGGGGTTACATTGGATTTTCCAATCCAATCCACTTTATTCATATAGCACATTTTATAAACAGAGTTTCCAAAGTGCTGCACAGACTAGTAAAATAAAAAGTAAAAATAAAATACAATAAATAAAAGGTACAAATTGGATTTAATCCAAAACTAAAAGATAATTTAAGAAATAAAATAGTAAAATAGATATTAAAATATTAAAAACAAGAACAAAAGCAATAAAAGTATATAAAAAAAATAAAACTAATTAAAATAAAAGAACTAAAAGACACAGGACCATACGACTCACTCCGAGTTAAAAGCCAGAGAATAAAAGTGGGTTTTAAGACGAGACTTAAAGCTTTCGATGTTGGGGGCCTTTTTTACTTGAGAGGGAAGAGAGTTCCATAGCTTGGGGGCCAACCACAGAAAAGGCTCCCCTGGTCTTAAGTCTCGTCTTGGGCACCACAAGTTGGAGCTGGCCCTCGGACCTCAGTGTAAATTTGGATGAGGTCCGAGATGTATTTGGGGGGCCAGCCAGCCCATTCAACGCCTTAAAAACAAACAATAAAATCTTAAAATCAATCCTAAAGCGAACAGGCAACCAATGCAGGGAGGCCAGAATTGGGGTGATGTGCTCCCCCTTTTTGGTTCCTGTTAAAAGCCGTGCTGCAGAGTTCTGGACTAACTGTAAGCGGGAGAGAGACTTTTGGCTAATTCCAGACTAAAGTTCATTACAGTAGTCCAGACGTGATGAAATAAAAGCGTGCATGACTTGCTCAAAGTGTCGCAAAGATAAAAAAGATTTAATTTTAGATAAAAGCCAAAGATGATAAAAACAAGATTTTATAACTGCATTAATTTTGAATTTAAAATCACTGTTTATTATGACGCCAAGGCTGGTGGCTGAGGGACGAATGTTGTTTTGGAGGGGGCCGAAGTCTATGGGGGGCCTTTATAGTTGAGGATAGCTTCGGTCTTCTCCTCGTTAAGCCTTAAAAAGTTGTGTGTCAGGGGGGGCATGGTCATTTTTTGCGAGTGGCAAGTACAGCTGGCAGTCGTCTGCATACAGGTGATAGCAGAGGCCATGCTTTTTAAGTAATGTACCAAGTGGGACCAGGTAGAGGGCAAATAAAATGGGGCCAAGAATTGATCCTTGCGGGACTCCACAGTGGAGGAGTAAGATCCCCCAAGTCCCACAACAAGGCATCTTCTTTGTTGTGTTCCGTCTTCAGTGTTCAGACTGAAAACTAATCATCTCTTCCATCTTCAGCATTACCACAAACACTCATCAAATAATTTCACCGTGTAACTCTGGCTACATTAGCGTTATAATCACCTCACCAAGAGGCGAATCCAATCGCTCCGTCACACGTCCTCACACTTTCTTTCGTTCGTAGCCCTCACCGAGTCCATTACACGGCACCATCAGTGCTCTGTCGCGGGAGGAACCATCTCTCATATCCTATGTTGGGGACACGACACGCTGCCATCACACATTGGCCGACTCTGCAGGTTAACACACAGCAGAAATGCACATTTTCGGTATCAAATTGTGTTTCTACCTTTTTTTTTGTCCTTCACTAATTTCAGAAAAGGAACATGAGCTCTGCAAGGACGCTGACGTCAGACCACCTTTTACATACGCAACCCTGATAAGACAGGTGCAAGTCTTTCATTGATGACATGATGACACATTTGATCATCACCTGGATAATATTTCTTTCTTCCAGGCCATCATGGAGTCACCACACAAGCAGCTCACACTTAACGAGATTTACAATTGGTTCACTCGGACTTTTGTCTTTTTCAGACGCAACGCTGCAACCTGGAAGGTAATGAGAGTTACATTTAGGCTATAAAACATGTACTTTTGTTTTACAGATTAAAAATAAACTTTGGCATCTTTTCTTCTACATTATATGTATTCGTTATTATTCTTTTATTTATACATTTGATGTACTTTTTATTCATGATAGTGTCCTCCGAAGTGGCGTTACATTTAGCTAGAGCGCCACCTGTTGCTCCGGCATGCACTTGGCAGCCTGCAAATGTCCGCTAACCGCCCCTAAATGTGGATGAAGTTCATCTTTTTTCACTAAAGAGAGTATTCTTGTCTCGTCACTCCTTTTTCAGAATGCGGTGCGCCACAACTTGAGCTTGCACCGCTGCTTCGTGCGAGTGGAGAACGCCAAGGGCGCCGTGTGGACGGTGGACGAGGTTGAGTACCAGCGGAGGCGGTCCCAGAAGATGACAGGGTCAGTGACGTGGACATACGTCAGGATGTTTGGTTTTATAGTTCTGAACTGAGAAAAAGTATTAAAGATGGTTATTTTTATGCAGGAGTCCACCTTTGATGAAGAGCAGCCATTTTGGACCAGTTTT
Organism: Doryrhamphus excisus; assembly: GCF_037039965.1. NCBI lineage: Eukaryota > Metazoa > Chordata > Actinopteri > Syngnathiformes > Syngnathidae > Doryrhamphus > Doryrhamphus excisus. Next base: position 17,304,097 of record NC_136357.1, on the reverse strand, counting down.
TAATGCTGGTTTCCAGGTGAGAAGGACGTGCTAAGTTATTACTCCGGAGTGAGTGGTTCAAATTGGACAGTTTTTCTCTTGTAGACGCCATATACTGACACGCCGGTATTTAAGAACGGAAACGACAAATGCACAAAAGTCCAGCAGTGAGTATTTAAACGTCAGAATGTGAAATCTCTGAGAAACAAAACAACATTTTTTTTTTCTTGTAGATACGCGTTTAAAATACGACACATTCACGACCAAATGGTAAGCAATGGTGGTCTACAGCTGGAGAGGACTCAAAATGGCAACAAGGACTCATTATGACTTTTTAAATGTTTCCTTTGTGCTCTATTTTTTTTGTCCTGTCCAGCCGTTGGGGCAGATAGTATTATTAATCTAAATGCCCTTACATGCTCTGCCAGGGAAAATGTAAGCTAAACCTTTTCTGTAATATGTGGCTTTATTTGATGTTTGGTTCTTATGCAAGTTTGTAGCGGCCGAATTGGAGCAAGAGGGGATAGAAAAGAATAAAAGAGAATAAGAATAAAAGAAAACAGAGGGGGGCAGGGGAGTGTGGGGACAAGATGAGGGACAACAAACAACAGCAACAATAACGTGTAATAATGACAATAACAGAACAACAGAAACAAACAGGACTACACCAGCAAATGTCTATGATGGTTATAAAAGACCACAATGGAGTGGACAAAGTATTAAACAGCAACAGTGATATTACTAAAATGAAACAGTCAAACATATGAGTGGTAATAGTAGTAATGATATGAATAATATTAACCATGATATTAACACAAAATCGTAATAACTGTAATCTTATTGCTGACATCATCATAATAAAACTGTAATAAAACCAATAGCATAATGATGTACAGTGAAGAAAATAAGTATTTGAACACCCTGCTATTTTGCTATTTCTCCCACTTAGAAATCATGGAGGGGTCTGAAATTTTCATCGTAGGTGCATGTCCACTGTGAGAGAGATAAACTAAAAAGAAAAATCCAGAAATCACAATGCATGATTTTTTAACAATTTATTTGTGTGATACAGCTGCTAATAAGTATTTGAACACCTGAGAAAATGAATGTTAATATTTGGTACAGTAGCCTTTGTTTGCTATTACAGAGGTCAAACGTTTCCTGTAGTTTTTCACCAGGTTTGCACACACTGCAGGAGGGATCTTGGCCCACTCCTCCACACAGATCTTCTCTAGATCAGTCAGGTTTCTGGGCTGTCGCTGAGAAACACGGAGTTTGAGCTCCCTCCAAAGATTTTCGATTGGGTTCAGGTCTGGAGACTGGCTGGGCCATGCTAGAACCTTGATATGCTTCTTACGGAGCCACTCCTTGGTTTTCCTGGCTGTGTGCTTCGGGTCGTTGTCGTGTTGGAAGACCCAGCCACGACCCATCTTCAATGCTCTGACAGAGGGAAGGAGGTTGTTCCCCAAAATCTCACAATACACGGCCCCAGTCATCCTCTCTTTAATGCAGTGCACTCGTCCTGTCCCATGTGCAGAAAAACACCCCCAAAGCATGATGCTACCACCCCCATGCTTCACAGTAGGGATGGTGTTCTTCGGATTGTACTCTTCATTCTTCTTCCTCCAAACACGCTTATTGGAATTATGACCAAAAAGTTCTATTTTGGTCTCATCTGACCATAAAACTTTCTCCCATGACTCCTCTGTATCATCCAAATGGTCATATGCAAACTTAAGACGGGCCTTGACATGTGCTGGTTTAAGCAGGGGAACCTTTCGTGCCATGCATGATTTCACATCATGACGTCTTAGTGTATTACCTACAGTAACCTTGGAAACGGTGGTCCCAGCTCTTTTCAGGTCATTGACCAAGTCCTGTCGTGTAGTTCTGGGCTGATTCCTCACCTTTCTTAGAATCATTGAGACCCCACGAGGTGATATCTTGCATGGGGCTCCACTCCGATTGAGATTGACCGTCATGTTTAGCTTCTTCCATTTTCTAATGATAGCTCCAACAGTGGACCTTTTTTCACCAAGCTGCTTGGTAATTGCTCCGTAGCCCTTTCCAGCCTTGTGGATGTGTACAATTTTGTCTCTGGTGTCTTTGGACAGCTCTTTGGTCTTCGCCATGTTACAAGTTAAAGTCTTACTGATTGTATGGGGTGGACAGGTGTCTTTATGCAGCTAACGACCTCAAACAGGTGCATCTGATTCAGGATGATACATGGAGTGCAGGTGGACTTCTAATGGGCAGACTAACAGGTCTTTCAGGGTCAGAATTCTAGATGATACACAGGTGTTCAAATACTTATTTGCAGCTGTATCACACAAATAAATTGTTAAAAAATCATGCATTGTGATTTCTGGATTTTTCTTTTTAGTTTATCTCTCTCACAGTGGACATGCACCTACGATGAAAATTTCAGACCCCTCCATGATTTCTAAGTGGGAGAAATAGCAAAATAGCAGGGTGTTCAAATACTTATTTTCTTCACTGTATGTGTGTACAGATATGTTTGTAGGTGTGTATGGGTGCATGTTTACATGCATGTGTGAATGTGTAATGAAAGGATACCACCCAGCCAAACCCTGTCCCACACAGCCAGGATGAGCCCCCACCACCAGAGAGCCCCTCAGGTGGCCCCCCATGCCCCCACCCACACCCAGGAATCGGAGCCTGGCTTACTCGAGGCCACCCCACGCTTAACTACCGACACAGGACCGCCCCACCCAGGAGGCAATGCACAGCGCCAACCCCCACGTACCTCCGTCGTACCGCCGTGCAGCCCTTAAAATAAATACATAAAACAATGAATAAATAAAAAGTACTCAGACACGCACACACACAGATACACACACGGTGAGTGCCCCACCGGTAGCCGCATAGCGACTCCCCTGGTAGGGCACCACCCAAGGTGCAATGGGGCAGGGGATCCCAGAGTCAAAGACACACAATCCAGACCCTGAGCCGCAGAGAACGCTGACTGCTAAGGGACAAGAAAACCCCCCCACCGTACCCCTGGTAGACCCAACTCCGAGCCGCATGTCCGCCACCCAGGCCCCCGGCCCCCGCTAGCGAGAGCAAGTCACACCCCAGCATACCGCCTGTGGACCACACCACAGTGCAGCGAAGTAGGAAGGACAGGGGCCCCACATTTTATTTTTTTAATTTTACTTCTACAATGTGGTATGGGCCAATAAAAGTAACTTGCAGGCTGCAAATTGTGTCTGAACCGCAATTTGAACACCCCTGTTCTATATGCAAAAAAAGTTTACAAATTTTTTTTAAATTCATTTATTAGTGGGGTTTGAGTGGTTAGTGTGCAGACATCACAGCTAGGAGACCAGGGTTCAATTCCACCCTCGGCCATCTCTGTGTGGAGTTTGCATGTTCTCCCCGTGCATGCGTGGGTTTTCTCCGGGTACTCCGGTTTCCTCCCACATTCCAAAAACATGCTAGGTTAATTGGCGACTCCAAATTGTCCATAGGTATGAATGTGAGTGTGAATGGTTGTTTGACTATATGTGCCCTGTGATTGGCTGGCCACCAGTCCAGGGTGTACCCCGCCTCTCGCCTGAAGACAGCTGGGATAGGCTCCAGCAGCCCTGTGACCCTTGTGAGGATAAGCGGTAGAAAATGAATGAATGAATGATTTATTAGTATTTATAAGAATTTTCTGTGTTTACTGTAACTGTGATGAACCATTTTTCATTTTATTTTATTTTATTTTATTTTTTGTTTTATATGTGTCTCTCTAATAAAGTCACATATATGCTCCATACATTGTTGTGTGTTATGTTATTTTACACCCGAGCATTCTAACCTTTAAATTATATAATTGTAAAAACTGTCAGGGATCAGACAGAACGAGGACCACACGAGCGTCACAGTTCAAGATGTTTATTGGAGCTCCAGCAGAGATCAGGAACGAGTCTTTATTCGGCAGAGGCACAGGCAGGGGTCAGGCGGAGATCGTGGTCAGGGCAGGTCAGGTCGTTGTGGCAGGTGGTCAGGACAAGGCAAAGGTACCGGCAGGGGTCAGGCGGAGATCGTGGTCAGGGCAGGTCAGGTTCTGGTTCTGGAGTCAGAGTCGAGCTGTGGGCTGAAACAGAGAGCAGAGCTTCGTGCAGGCTTGCAGACGATCCGACAAGAGGCACTGAGTGGGGGAGGCTTATGTAGAGCAGGCAGGGCAGGTAATCATTGGCTGCAGGTGTGCAGAGTGCGTGTTGAGGGAGCTGGGTGTGGGGTTGGCTGGCCAGGCAAAACAGAGGGAGAGACTCACCAGGAGGAAAATAGCATGGGGAGAATGGATCATGACAGAACCCCCCCCTCAAGGGACGGCTCCTGAAGTCCCCAAAGCTGGTGGTGTGCTAGAATTCCTCTGACAGGTCAGAGTCGGCTGCAGACTATTGGGGTTCAGGTGGTCTTGGCTGGGTGGCCTGGCGAGGTGGGCGGCCCCGTCGAACGGCAGGCTGGTCAGGATGCTGCTGATGGAACTCTCTAATGAGAGTTCGGTCCAGGATCCTGTTCGATGGCACCCAGCTCCTCTCCTCTGGACCGTAGCCCTCCCAGTCGACGAGGTAGTGAATGCCTCGACCCCATCGCCTGGAGCGGAGCAAGCGCCGGACGGTGTAGACAGGGTCTCCATTGATGAGACGAGGAGGGGGAGCAGGTGTCGGGCGGACCAGTGGACTCTGCTGGAAAGGTTTCACTCTAGAAACATGGAAAGTTGGGTGTACCTTCATGGATCGGGGAAGTTGAAGTCGGACTGCCGACGGACTGATGACCCTTTGGATGGGGAAGGGACCAAGGTAGCGAGGAGCCAGCTTCTTCGACTCCACCCGAAGAGGCAGATCCTTGGCCATCAGCCACACCTTCTGGCCAACCCGGTATGTTGGTGCTGGGGCTCTCCTGCGGTTGGCACTGGTGGTATAGCTGCTGACCGACTTGAGTGTAGCACGGGCTCGGGACCAGGTTCGGCGGCATCTGCGTGCATTGGCCTGGGCAGATGGACAGGTGGCCTCTTCTTCCTGACTGGAAAACACAGGTGGCTGGTAGCCATAGACACACATGAAGGGTGACATGCCAGTAGCAGAAGAGATGAGGGAGTTATGGGCATATTCGATCCATGTCAATTGTTGTGTCCAGGCTTGAGGTTTGCGAGAGGCCATGCACCTCAGTGCTTTTCCTAGCTCCTGATTAGCTCTCTCAGATTGGCCGTTAGATTGGGGGTGGAAACCAGAGGTCAGGCTCACAGTAGCTCCTAGGAGATGGCAGAACTCCTTCCAGAAAGTGGAGGTGAATTGTGGCCCTCGGTCTGAGACAACATCTCTTGGCAATCCATGAATGCGAAAAACATGGTCAATGACCAACTGTGCAGTCTCTTTGGCAGATGGTAATTTTGGTAGCGGAATGAAATGTGCCATTTTACTGAATCTGTCAACAACTGTAAGAATGACTGTCATACCGTTAGATGCAGGCAGGCCTGTGACAAAATCCAAAGAGACATGGGACCAGGGACGAGTGGGCACAGGCAGAGGCTGGAGTAGTCCGGCAGGAGGCTGGTTGGTGGACTTGTTTTGGTTGCAGGTTGGACACGCTCGCACAAATTCCTTGACATCCCTCTTCATAGAAGGCCACCAGAAGCGCTGAGCGAGGAGATGGTTGGTGCGAGCGGAACCAGGGTGGCAGGCAAAACGGGAGTCATGACCCCATTGTATGACCTGGGATCGAAGATTCTCCAGGACAAAGAGCAGGCCGTCAGGGCACGCACTAGGACCGGGCTGATCTTGGAGGGCCCGTCGAACCTGTTCCTCCACCTCCCAGGTCAGGACTGCTACCATGCAGGGATCAGGCAGGATTGGGGCAGGCTCTGTGGAATGTGTGTCATCAATCTGGAACTGGCGGGAAAGAGCATCTGGTTTGGTGTTACGTGAACCAGGACGATATGACAGAGTGAAGTTAAAACGGGTGAAGAATAAAGCCCAGCGGGACTGCCTTGGGTTCAGGCGTTTAGCAGAGCGGATGTACTCCAGATTTTTGTGATCGGTCCATACCAGGAATGGGACTGTGGTTCCCTCCAGCCAGTGGCGCCACTCCTCCAAGGCTAGCTTGACCGCTAGCAGCTCACGGTTGCCAATGTCATAATTGCGTTCTGCAGGGGACAGTCGACGGGAAAAGAACGCACAAGGATGTAATTTATTGTCCTCACCTGCCCGTTGAGAGAGGACAGCCCCGACTCCTACATCAGACGCATCCACCTCCACGACGAATTGTCGGTCAGCATCCGGCATCTGGAGGATGGGAGCTGAGGTGAACCGGTCCTTCAGGGTGGCAAAGGCCTTGTCAGCCTCTGGGGTCCAAGCGAAGGGCTGCTTGGTACTGGTCAGTGCAGTCAAAGGAGCAGCGACTGTGCTGTAGTTCCGGATGAATCTCCGATAGAAGTTGGCGAACCCCAGAAACTGCTGCAACTTCTTTCTGTTCTCCGGAACAGGCCAGTCTGTCACCGCCGAGACCTTCGCTGGGTCCATCTGGATACTGCCATCTGCCACGATGAACCCCAGGAAGGTTGCTGACTTGACGTGAAACTCGCACTTCTCCGCCTTGACATAGAGGGAGTTCTCCAGGAGGCGGCGGAGGACCCGCTGGACATGGCAGATGTGTTCGGACATATCCTTGGAAAAAATCAAAATATCATCCAGGTAAACGAAAACAAACTTATTCAGCATGTCTCGCAACACGTCATTCACCAGGGCCTGGAACACTGCTGGAGCGTTGGTGAGGCCAAATGGCATGACCAGGTACTCATAGTGGCCGGATGGGGTGTTGAAGGCCGTCTTCCATTCATCCCCCTCTCGGACTCGGACAAGGTGGTAGGCGTTCCTGAGATCCAATTTTGTGAAGATGGTGGCTCCCTGGAGTAGCTCAAAAGCAGAGGTCAAAAGAGGCAAGGGGTACCGGTTCTTGACTGTGATGTCATTCAGTCCACGGTAATCGATGCAGGGTCGAAGTGAGCCATCTTTCTTCCCCACGAAGAAGAATCCGGCACCGGCTGGAGAGGAAGAATGGCGAATGATCCCAGCAGACAAGGAGTTACTAATGTAATCGTCCATAGCCTTTCGTTCAGGAGCAGACAAAGAATACAGACGGCCCTTGGGTGGAGTGGTACCTGGGAGGAGGTCAATGGAACAGTCATAGGGACGGTGTGGTGGCAGGGACATGGCTTTGGATTTGTTAAAAACCTCGCGTAGATCGTGATAGCACTCAGGAACGTTAGAAACGTCAATAGCGGAAGCAGGTGGGACTGGGCAGCGGTGCAGAGAGGCAGAGTGTAAACAGGTCTGATAGCATCTCTCACCCCATTCCTTGATGGTTCCAGAGACCCAATCAAGGTGAGGATTGTGCAGGCGGAGCCAAGGGGAGCCTAGGATGAGAGGTTGATTAGGTGAGCGAAGTAGGTGGAAGCTGATTGTCTCACGGTGGTTGCCTGAGATCATCATGGAAATGGGTGAGGTGATACTGGTGATGGTGCCCAGAAGATGGCCATCCAGAGCGCGGACGGGAATGGGTTCGGGTAAGGGGCGACTCTCAACTCCCAACTGGCAAGCTAAACCAGTGTCCATCAGGTTAGCTTCAGCACCAGAGTCTATCAGAGCGGACAGGGTGTTGGTTACATTGGGAGAGTGAAGAGAAACTTTGAAAAGGGGTTTACTGAAGTTGGAGGATTGCAGGTTTGTTGGGCTCAGCCGGACCCCTCCTACTTCCGGTGAGCCCCGTCTTTTACTGGACAAGTGGCGACACGATGCCCTTCTCCTCCGCAGTACAGGCACAGGTTGAAGTCGAGGCGATGTTGGCGCTCTTCGGGAGAGAGCGAGGCACGACCGATCTCCATGGGTTCAACGTGATCAGCAGACGCAGAGGTTGAGTGCGTGGTCAGAGATCGGCGATCACGAAGAGTCTGGGGCCCTCTCTCTTGACGGCGGGTCTGGACCCTACGGTCAATGCGGACAGCTAGGGCGATTGCTTCATCCAGGGTGGAAGGTCGATCATGGGAAACCAGCTCGTCCTTCAAGTAGTCTGCCAGGCTATGGAGGAAGACATCCACCAAGGCCTCCATATTCCAAGAACTGCGTCTCGCCAGGGTTCGGAAGTCGATTGAGTAGTCTGCCACTGACCTTCGACCTTGACGGATCGTCATCAGAGCCTGTGATGCTTCATCTGTAGACGATCCCAAGTCGAAGACCTTCAGCATCTCCTCAGCGAACAGGTTGAAGGAAGAGCACACGGCTGTCTGGCGTTCAAATTCAGCCGTTCCCCAGAGTCGTGCACGGCCAGTCAGATGTGTGATTGCAAAACCCACCCTCGCTCCCTCCGTAGCGAAGGTTCTGGGTTGCAGAGCGAACTGTAGTCGACAGCTGGTAAGGAATGCCCGAACCTGTGCAGGATCACCATCAAAGCGTTCAGGGTTGCCGACCTTGGGTTCTGGAGCAGTGGTGGTGAAGAATGGAGCAACAGAATCAGACATGTTCGGATCAGACTGATGTGGGGTAGGTGCAGCGGGCGGTGGCTGGTTGGAGAGCAGATTAGCGATCTCAGCCAATTGCTGCTGTTGTTGCTGAATCTGCTGCTGTTGTTGCTGGCTGAGCTGAAGCAGAGAGGACATGTCAGCAGCCATGCGGCTCACCTTTCCCTCAGTGGATTCCAGGCGTTGCATAGCGGAGGGTGTTTCGGGTCCTCTGCTGGGAGAACTGCGCGCTGGGTCCATGTTGGTCGGATCGTACTGTCAGGGATCAGACAGAACGAGGACCACACGAGCGTCACAGTTCAAGATGTTTATTGGAGCTCCAGCAGAGATCAGGAACGAGTCTTTATTCGGCAGAGGCACAGGCAGGGGTCAGGCGGAGATCGTGGTCAGGGCAGGTCAGGTCGTTGTGGCAGGTGGTCAGGACAAGGCAAAGGTACCGGCAGGGGTCAGGCGGAGATCGTGGTCAGGGCAGGTCAGGTTCTGGTTCTGGAGTCAGAGTCGAGCTGTGGGCTGAAACAGAGAGCAGAGCTTCGTGCAGGCTTGCAGACGATCCGACAAGAGGCACTGAGTGGGGGAGGCTTATGTAGAGCAGGCAGGGCAGGTAATCATTGGCTGCAGGTGTGCAGAGTGTGTGTTGGAGGGAGCTGGGTGTGGGGTTGGCTGGCCAGGCAAAACAGAGGGAGAGACTCACCAGGAGGAAAATAGCATGGGGAGAATGGATCATGACAAAAAACCTTGAACAATTCAACAATTTCAACTCATGTGAAAACATTGGCCACTCTCGGGAACTCCAAAATATTTACACATATTTTTAAATTTCAAATACATTTAAAGTTTTTAATGCATTTAGTTGTTTCTTTAATATAACAGACTGTTGTGAGTTTTTTTAAAAAATAAAGATGATTTACTATTTATTATCTCATGATGCATTATAAAATGCCCTTATGCTTATTAATAAAATACATTACATTACACACTAAAAATAACATTCATCATTCTAAGATATGTATATATGGCTGACACTAAATCAAATCTACTTCATGACAAATGTATGCTGCAATCATTATTTTTCAATAGAAAATGATGCTTTTTCAAACTTATTTTGGCCCCCCACTTCACCACCAGGCTACCAATACCAAAGCAAAATCAATAACACGGTGAAACGAAGAGGAAACAGCAAAGTTAACAATCAAACGGCAGAAAAAAAAAACGTGTGTTTTGACTAATGTCAGTAATTGTCTGTTAGCTTTGGCGTCGCTCTCGCCTCTCAAGGCTGTCTTTGATTGGCTGTCAACGGATTGCACCGTGACATCCTGCCACCATTTGTGTGTTTACGGTACGAGGCTGAGAAGACAACTTCAACACTTTTCACTTGTGTGTGTATGTGTGGCACATCAAAGCTGCACACACACACACACTTTCGACAGCGCTCGTCACCGGCCGCAAAAGTTTCATCTTCTCGTGGAGATGTAATAATAATGACGACAATGTCACCAAGTCATCACGCGTTGAGTAGCTCGGCGTGGATGTACATAAACCAATTTACTTCAGTTTACAGATTTTTTTATATATATTTTTTTTTAAAGTGCCTCTCATTTCTGAGCCACACAACTTTGCAGAAAAGCAAGCTCCTTGAATGATACATTGGCCCAAAAGTGCACTGAAAAAGGGGTGTTCAAAGTGCGGCACCAGGAGCCATTTGTGGCTCACATCTTGTTTATTATTGGACAAAATTTTGCATTCATTTTAACGTATTTTTCTTGCTTACGCTCATAAACTGACATATTTAATCAGTGCTAATGTTCTGTCAAAATGTAGTGTTAAAGCGATAGTTTGGATTTTTGTTTGAATGCTACTTCTTCTTATTCCGCCTCCTATTTTGTCCACTAACTCCTACATGATGGGAGATCACACCAGACTTATTTGGCATACCCTACTGCTACGCCAATTGTGGCTAATCAGAAAGCTAAGTTGTATAGTGCAGCTGTAATTGTGCTTGGATCCAGAACCGGAGATGCTTGTTTCGATTCCCGAAAAACTATTCCAAAACCAATTTCCTCTTATTTTCATTCGTATTTCCACAGCATTTCAGCCCAGCTTCAGCTTCCAAACGACTGCTGTGTTCATTCTAAATTTAGATTTTCGCACCTTTTCAGACCCTCCCACTCGTCTTGTGGGCCGAGTTAGTTTTTTGTTGTGGAGGAAATGTCTGCGACACGAGAGAGTTACCATCGCAGCGGTCATCGCATCTGCCCTGGACTGGTGGCCAGCCAATCACAGGGCACATATAGACAAACAACCATTCACACTCACATTCATACCTATGGACAATTTGGAGTCGCCAATTAACCTAGCATGTTTTTGGAATGTGGGAGGAAAAAACCCACATACAGGCAAAGAACATGCAAACTCCGCACAGAGATGCCCAGACTCTCTTTAAGAAACTGAAAAGAAATCCATCAACATATTGATGCTTTACATTGGATTAGATTGTATTTTTCAATATGCATGATGGGGCGGCATGGCGGTCCAGTGGTTAACGCGCAGACCTCACAGCTCGGAGACCAGGGTTCAATTCCACCCTCGGCCATCTCTGTGTGGAGTTTGCATGTTCTCCCTGTGCATGCGTGGGTTTTCTCCGGGTACTCCGGTTTCCTCCCACATTCCAAAAACATGCTAGGTTAATTGGCCACTCCAAATTGTCCATAGGTATGAATGTGAGTGTGAATGGTTGTTTGTCTATATGTGCCCTGTGATTGGCTGGTGACCAGTCCTCTCGCCCAAAGACAGCTGGGATAGGCTCCAGCACCCCCCGCGACCCTCGTGAGGAAAAGCGGTAGAAAATGAATGAATATGCATGATGTCCTAAGTCATGAGGAGGCGCAGCAGCTTTAGAATACTAAAGAAAAACATTTTTCCCAAACTTCCCAAATCCCTACAGTGAGAGAGTCACTCACTGTGGCCATTATTAACAAACAAAAAAACAAACATAAATCCTACTTAAAGAAGGCCCCTTACAGTATGAGAGTGTATGACTTGTGTGTAGAGAGAATAAGCTAGCACACATGTGGGGCATCTCTCTCCATTGTGTTAGGTACCGGAAGGCAGGCGGCACAAAGAGGCCTCCGTCTGCCATCTTTCATACGTCTTGTTTTTTGGGAGCGGGAATGTGGTGGAACGCATGTTCACCACCTCATCCTGAGAGGTGACTTGCGTGGGCGAAGGGCTTTCCTTTTCATTAGGACAATGTGGAGGGACCAAACTCCACTGGTGGACAGTGCAAAGGAAATAAACATATGTGTGGGTAAGTACTCATTTCTACTTCCTTACGCTCTTCCTTACCATCGGCAGCCAATGTGACTTTCTTTTAAGGGAACGAATCATTGGATTGTAAAGAGGAACGCCTTCCTGTTAACATGGCAGCAGCAGAACTTATCATCAGTAAGTGAAAAATTTGCGTTTGAATAATGTGGATTTAACACAGTCACTTTTATTAAAGGATAAAGACCTAAATGGAAAAAATACAATTTTACTTTTCTAACAATATTACGCCTTAAAATACCTTTTTTCTTTAAATATTTATTTCTATGATACAAAAATTTCTTTCATTTTTTTGGTCTTTTGGACTTGTGTGGTATCTTTTAACTTAACTGACACAATTACTTCATTTGGAGCTGTTAATACATATTATAATAATCATACAAATATACACTATATCATTTAACTTTCTCCTCATTAAATACAGGACAAAATGGCCATATCTTTAAATGGTGATTAATCATGAATAATTACTGTCAAAACTAAGATTAATCTGGTTAAAATGTTTAAACTATTTGACAACCATAAAAATATATAAAAATGTCAATTAAAAAAAATGTCAACTCTATTCTCTATAGTCTTTTCTGTCTTTTTTACATAAAATTGTGAGTTTTTCCTCATTAGAATATGACTTTTGTCTCTTAATATTTTGACTTATCCTTGTAAAATTACAGCTGTTGTTTTTTCTTAAATGTGCCATTTATTTCGACTTCTTCCTGTAAATTTTAATTATGACTGACCTGTAAACTTTAATTATGACTTTATTACCATATTTGAACTCTATTCGCTTTATTCATTTTTTGTTACTTTCTCATATTATCACGACTTTAAAAATATATAAAATACAAATATTTACACAACTTAACGACATACTACATGTTACTAAAACAACATAATTATAGTCAATTATGATGACAATTATGACTTCTTTCTCATTAGAATGAATATTATTTCTTAATATGTTGAGTTTATTCATGAGTTTATTCTTCTTCTTAACTTCTTGTAAATTTTCTTCTTGTAATTATCCCTTTATTCCCATAATATTTTAACTTGATTCTTTTTAACTTGATCTAATTGTTCCACAAAATATTTAATCCCAAAATTTGCACTTTGCCACAACTTGCCCCTGGGCTGCACTTTGGACACCCCTGCACTAAGCCAATGTATTGATAAGATGGTAGTATAAAAATCAGTAAATATATAAGATCTTACATATAATGAGCATTCTACAGAGTTAGGATGCTTGCCATTCTTGCGTTTATGTTTCCCAGCACAGCCGCAGTGTGATGAAGCCCTGTCTGCTGACGTCTCCACTGTGCCCCCTCGACAAGTTCCATACACGTGCGACATGTGTCCTCGATGTGGCCTGGCACTTCAGAACCACCTTCCTGGATCCCAAAGTCAGCTGAGCCAAGTGCAAGACTCCTGTCTGTCTGTGCAGAGTAGTAAACAACATGCTGCTTCCACTGGTAAACAACTGTAACGTAGGATTAAAAAAATGTTGAAAGGATTTCAGATTAAAATGTGAACATTGAAATCATAATATTCTTCATACACGGCAAAAGGTCCAACCTGATTGGATGAGGTCAACATCTCTCTACTTTTGCAATTTAATAATTATAAAAATAAAAAATAATTATAATTATTTCATACTGTGAAAGGGTGAAGGAAAATACATTTCTGGGGATCACAATAGATGAAAATATGAGCTGGAAACCTCATATTACAAATATACAACATAAGGTGGCCAGAAATATTTCAATATTGAACAAAGCAAAATTTGTTCTCAATCAGAAATCACTCCACACTCTTTATTGCTCTCTGGTTCTACCATATCTTACTTATTGTGTGGAAATATGGGCTAATAACTATAAAAGCAATCTTCACTCGCTAAATGTACTGCAAAAAAGGCCAGTAAGGATAATTCATAATGCCGCCTACAGAGAACATACTAACTCCTTATTTCTAAAATCACAAATACTTCAACTTGCTGATATAGTTCATCTTCAAACAGCTAAAATAATGCATAAGGCTAAAAATAACCAATTAGCTAAAAATGTCATCCAATACTTCTCTACAAGAGAGGAGAAATATGATCTCAGGGAAGAAGTACATTTGAAACACTTCTATGCTAGGACTACGTTATGCTAGCCATAGCATTTCAGTATGTGGAATCAAACTATGGAATGGATTGAGTAAGGAAATCAAACAATGCACAACGATGAGCCAATTCAAGAAACAATACAAGCAGTTGATGTTTGCTAAATACAAGGATGAAGAGTCTTGAACCAGTCATGATGTGCTATATATATCACTATATTGACACTTACTATGGTACCCATTATGGCATTGGATGCTCATATCACCTTGTACTTCGGTACGAGGTGCATTATTAAAAAAAACAAAAACAAAAAAACCTTAAACTGTATTATGGAAAGCAGGAAGTGAACAAATGTAACAGTTACTGATTGTAAAAGTACCAGATGGAGGGGTAGGATTTAATAAGCTTTGCTTCTTCCTACTCCTTTTGGACATGTGGAACTGGGAACTGATTATGGGATGCACTCAATTTGGTTAACACTCAATCTGATGCATGTTCAAATGAAATAAAACCAAAATTTGTTTAGTATGCAATAATCCACAATAAAATCTCCAATTTTATCACACGTATACTCACTCTGAATACAAATGAAGTCACACTTTGTTGCAGTTTTTACAAAGCGTGTAATGTTTTTATCATAAGCTACGAAGTGCCATCACGTGACACAAACACAAAAGCCACACATACGTATGTAATACTTGTTTTTCTATCTTCACACAGCTATTAGCATACCTTATACTGTACATGTGTGTGTGTGTATTATGTGGTTGGCTAAAACAGGAAAAAGGCTGAACTTCACCTCCTCAGGGAATTCTGCCATCATTTACTTTCTCAAGTAAACAGGATAAAACGACACAAATTTGCATGCTCTCCGTCTAACACAACACCAAGTACCAGTAACAGAACAGTGGGGATGGTGTAAGATCCGCACAAACGCACCTTGGGGGTTAATGTAGGCAATTTCACATGCATCTAATTGGGCGAGGGCAAGCAATTATCCTGCGACAGCTTCTTCGGCGTCAAAACTCATCACCGGGAAGACCTTCTGGCCTTTTTTCTCTCTTTATTACGCTCCCTTGAGGGCTGAACAAGGCTCCATGTGATTAAATAAACACAATCACACATGATCACTGTGGCTTTCAAGTTCTCCTTGGCACCATAAACAAACAGGGGAGATTAATTTAGGGTTAATAGAATCATCACATCGCAGTTTTGATGCTGTCTGACAAGCTTTTTAGAACGCGGTGCGACCTCTGACTCCTCACTAAAATCAGCATTCAGATGTCAGGAATAAAACGTATTCCATTGTACTGAACACCAGAACAGATTATTTTGTTATGTTTCCTGTCCAAATAATAGGTTCAAAAAAATTACTTTACTTTGAACAATTACTTTGTTCAATATTTCCCAAAGGAAAACGATCTGTTCCAGCATCAAATTGTCATACAAGTGTAAAAAGAAGTTAACCATTGTTATTAGTAATAATGATAAAACACTGGCAAAATCTTGTGTTTAACCTTCTTAATTGCTGCCAAGTGTAAAAAGAAGTTTACCACAGTTGTAAGTTGAGTGCAACCTTGGTTTTTGTCATTAATTTGCTCCAAAAATCACATGCAATTTTCCCCATTGGAAATAGGGTATACGTAAGTGGGTCAAAAATGACCCGGTCAGGTTGTTTTCTTGAAATATCTTTGTAATTAAAAATTGTTATAATTTCATATTCCAGGTATTCCTCAAAAAACATGTTTTTGATATCATGCCATTCACATTTTTAACTTACCTTTTATACATTTTACGAAATTTTAGTTTTTGTGTTACTACCCCAACCTTCCATAAGTGGGTCAAAAATGATCCGCATGCATTTTCTATGGAATCCAATAGGAACCTTTGATTCTTATCAACTTTGGCTGTCAGAAATAAATTAACTGTAGACCACACAGACTATATCAGAAGTGTCACCCCTCAGGAAGATTATTTTACACATCAAGTGCTAATACAACAAGTATTATCTTCATATAATATTGTGTATGTGTCTTTCATGACTGTTAGTATTATCAACAAATTAGCCTAATTTATAACTAGCTGACACTCGGTGGCTAACATTACTATATGTATTGTTGGGCATACTTTATAAATAGCTAACACTAGCACAGTTTTTGTAAAATATAATATGCAGTATAGGTATTACACCTGTCTGAGATACTGTCAATCTGGAATACTATAGCATTGGCATAGTCAAGTATGCTATTGCATTATTCCTAACCAAAATGGCAAAAATGGCTTAAAAACACATTGATTCTAATATGGGTCATTTTTGACCCACTTATGGAAGAGTGTAGGGTCCAGTCACTCGTGCATCTAAGAGTTAGAGTTAAACAGAGTTAAACAGTAAAGCAGGACTTATCTTTGTTGAGGCCGTTGCTTCTTATGGAATAAGTGGTGCAAAAAAAAGTCTATTTTGAAGCTGATGTTTTATATTTCATTAAAAGTTACATATGTGTACCAGTTGGTCAATAAATACTCAGAAAGCTACTTTGCATTTCCTGCAATTATTTTCAGATGGCAAAGGTACAATGCTCAGGGATTTAATGTGCATTCATCGTCATCGAGGTAAAACTGCCCAATTTATTGTGATATTGATTTAAGTCATAGTATGGAAAAAAACTCATTTCAGCCAGTTTGTTTCCTCGATCTCGTTCTTTTCGGTCACGACCCAAAGCTCATGATCACATGTGATAGGGTTGGAACATAGATTGACCAATAAACTGAGACCTTTGCCTTCCACGACGGTCCGGTACAGCGACCGCATTACTGCAGTAACTGATTAATCTAATTAATTTAAAATGTTTATCCTTTCACAGCCCTAATCTGAATATAAAAATAACCGACATATACAATCCGGTCGATGCCATTTGGGTTCAGAATATTTGAGTTAGGTCTCATAACAATATGACAAAAACAACAATGTGAGCGCTAAGCACCAAAGTATCTTTTGAAAACTTTTGGTCCAGAACCGCACAAAAATTGAGACCTGCTTGTTTGAATGAAAAACTGGACCAATCCTGTCATGTGCAATAAATAAAGACATTTATGTGGTGTCCTTTGTCTGGTCCCAGACTCGTGTGTTCACCTGGTGCTGGCCTGCCTGTCCTGCCAATGCTCTGCTCTGCTGCTGGCCCTGCTGGAGGCCTGCTCGTCCTTCTCTCTCGCCCTCTGCTCGTCCTGCGGCCAAGCCTGCGCTCGTTGTTGCGCTGCCGTGCACGAGACACCCGTAGAGGAGCTCAACTGCGACGCTCACTGCCACGCTGTCCTCTTCCAGTCCTGCTGCGAACCAACAGAGTGTCTGGAGTTTTTATTAGAGTGCTGCCAGCTATGTCATCGCAATTAGTTGCTTCTTGTTTTTTGCATATATACTTATCATAATAGATGCCACATATCCCATACAACAACAAACATTGTGGGACGAGAGAACTCAAACCTTACTATGACATTTATAGCACCATTATTGTGAAAATATGTCATATACTAGCAAAAATGAAATGCAAAATCATCACTGTGAATATAATTTGGGTCCAAACTGAGTGTCTGCATGTAAAGGTGATGTTTTATCAGATCGTTTCAACTGTAATGACAGTTTTGGCAAATTTGATTAGTCTCCTGTGAGATTTTGGGAAGGAGGGGGGCTTGGGGGGGTGATAGAAACTAAACAGCA
Source organism: Doryrhamphus excisus (assembly GCF_037039965.1). Taxonomy (NCBI): domain Eukaryota; kingdom Metazoa; phylum Chordata; class Actinopteri; order Syngnathiformes; family Syngnathidae; genus Doryrhamphus; species Doryrhamphus excisus. The sequence goes on along the minus strand of NC_136357.1, from coordinate 17,286,460 downwards.
GGTAGCTTTTGATGTATGAAAATAAACGTGTCAAGGCCATTTAGCTGTCAGTAAAGTCTCTTTGGACTCATCAACAAGCAGTCTGGTTACTCAGGGAAAAAGAGTCACATTCGCACATTCAAATCTGTTTAATGACTCTGACCCGCATGTACGGGGCCTTCCTGGTTTGTTAGCTCTGAGCAAAGTGTCTTGTTATAATATGGCGGCTTTGACTTCTACGCAAACAGCCCAGGAACAGGGGGGCAACACGGCGCCTGTCATCTCCTCCTCGAATCCCTTCATGTGTTTGTCTTATACAGAAAAAAGCTTTAGAACATTAAAGAAAGCTTTAGGCTCGCTAGATCTCGCTGAGATGGAAGTCTTTTTTAAAAGCACACCGAGCAGCATGACAGCAGAGAAGCAGCGTAAACAGCCCAAAATAAAACAAGAGCGCGCGTAACGACATCGTTGTCAATCTGTCTGGCGGGGGTGCCAGGAGGACTGTTTAAATGGCGTTTATTTAAGACACTTGTTATTCTCCTGGTGACAAGAAGCAACGGTGACGCCTCATTTGGACCGCGGCGTGCGTACGCCAACAAATAAACTCTACTTGTCCGCCTCCATTTGTTATACTTCTGTCCTCGCTGCTTATCGATAACCTAATGCTGCTATAATTTGCTATTATTTTCCTTGTTGGCTTAACAGCCGAGTCTCCAAAAGTTGTGGGGTGCGTTGCCTACAAAAGTAAAAAAACAGCTGTGGCTGTAGGCAACCTCCTGAAGTAGTTTTGATGGCAGTAGCTGCATTTGATTTGGTCAGCACCACAGCAACTGTGCTTTAAAATGTTGGATGAGTGCGTCTTTCTTCGCACTTTCTCATGCACTCCATATTATTATTAAAGTAGAAAAAATAAACATTTGTATTGTATTGTATTGTATTTTCAAATTCTGTCCAATTATAGTGTACTTACAAACCCTCTGTCCCCTTTTAAAAATTACAGTATTTATGGCAGACTGATATTTAGTGCCAGTCTAATTCAACATGCTGTCCGTAAGATTCACGCATTGTCTAAAGATTTTATAAAACTATTAAATTTTCATGACATTTAATCTATGATTTAATGTTAACGGGCAAGCAATAATACTCCCACATTTCATGGCTTTTTTGTGTGTTTTCTAAATTATTGACCGAGTCTTTTAGGAAAAGGGAACAAAAAGATGACAGATTTCCATCTTGTCCCAGATTGGATTTTTTCCGACACACACATACTAACATTAAAATGCCTGCAATATTTAATTAGAAATTAAGAAAAAAGTTAAAAAATTGGCAATAATGCATTGATAAGTGAAAAATAATTCTTTGATTGGAACTTTTATCTCCATGCACTACCAAATGTAATGGATTCTACTGAGTTAGGTTAGTTTTGGTGTCAATATTGTTAAAAAGGAAGGCATTTCTTACAATATTACAAACATTCTAAAACCTTTGTGGATCTGCAGCTCTCTCAGACATATCATACATATTTTGTATATTTCCAGCTCATTTTTTCCATCTATTATGATCCCCAGAAATGTATTTTCATTCACCCTTTCAATGTCTACATCATTTATTTATATTTGCTTGTACGTATCTTTTCTGCTATTACCCAACAGCTTGATTTTAATTTTACTTCAAAGACAATCTATTATTATCAAACCACCTTTTTAATATAACCATTTCATCTGTAACCTTGTTAATGATCTCTTCTGTGCTTCCTCCAGAACAAAAGGCAACTTTACAGATATCATTGATATACAAGTTGAACAGTTTTGGTCCCAGTATTGACCCCTGGGGTACTCCAAGCATAATATTTAAACTTGCAGATGTGTATTCTCGTAGCTTTACATATTGCTTCCGGTCAGCTAAGTAGTTTTGGACCCAATTCAAGACTAATTCTCTTGTTCCATACCTTTCTAATTTAGTTATTAGGATGTCATGACTGATTGTATTGAAGGCTTTTGTCAGATCCATGAATACTGCAGCTGCACACTTTCCATTATTTATGGTATTAGTGTTTTCCTCTGTAATTTTATTCAGCGCCATTTCGGAAAGTGTGTGTCCCATTACATCTAGTGTAAAAGTAACGCCGCAGTTCAGAAAAAGAACATCATAGCAACAGTAAAATATGGTGGTGGTAGCGTGATGGTCTGGGCCTGTTTTGTTGCTTCAGGACCTGGAAGACTTGTTATGACTTGTTATAGTTGGAGTGGCTTATTCTAAGCTTATTCCTATTCCTTCATAGCACTGTAAGAGACTCAAAACAAGTTGTCGCAAACGCTTGATTGCAGTTGTTGCTGCTAAGGGTGGCCCAACCAGTTATTGGGTTTAGTAGCACTTTTTCCACACAGGGCCATGTAGGTTTGGATTTCTTTCTCTCCCTCAAAAATAAAAAGTTGCATTTCAAAACTGCATTTTGTGTTGTCATTGACTAATACATATTTCAATTTGATTATCTAAAAAATTAGGAATTGGAAATTAAACACTTTTTACACCACTGAACATAAGTCTGGAAAGTATGCAGGACAGGGTCCCTTTAAAGTTGAACCCGAAGGATTTAAAGCGAGATGTAGATTATTAAAATAAAATGAACAAACGTTCCTACTACTGAGCATCATTAAAGCAGCAGTAAAAAGTTTGATAAATGCATTCATACATGACAAGACTTCCAAAAAAAAATTGCCCCTGTGGACAATTGTGTCTGTTTTTTTTTTGACTGGGCATCACAGACAACAGACGACCTGACTACGAGACTTTCATTCTTAACCATCAGAACTTCTCAAAAACAGGCCTTTCAACTCCTTTTCTTCTTTAATTCACAACGTGTCTATTTGTATGCTTGCCTGCACGTTCATGTGATGCTTATAACCTCCTCAATCAAAAGAAGCTTTACGTGTCTTACATCTATGAAGTGGCATCTATTCGGGAGGGGGAAGGGAAAAAGAAAAATAATAACATTTAATAGTCAAGTCTGTCAGATGTGCCCATCTGCTGTAAAGCAAACCAAAATAAAATGTGACCACATTTGAATATCTAACATTTGAGGCTGACGCACTGAGGGGGGATCAAAGCCGGGAAAAGACGCAAATTGTCTCATTTGAATAAGTGAGGGGAATAGTTGTTTTAACCGCCGCATACCTTCTTTCTTTTACAGTATTTGTGAAATATATGAAAATACAACTAATGAGGGGCGGACAAGATATGAAATATTGATGGAAATGTTTTTTTTTTCTCATAAGGAAAACGAGACACCTGCAATGTAGAGCACAGTCATGAACTAAGTCATTCAGGCCGTGTCGTAAATATTTATGCTCTCTTAACAACCATAGGAATTCTTTATTTTTGGTTGTGATGTGGTGATATAATGCAATAATAATGAAACTGACATTTTCAACAAATGAATATGGCCATTTTTATTGGCTTTGTAAGGTCATGGTTGCTGTTTTATATTCACGCTTCTGTTGATATACAGCATTAATTATATCCCTATATATTGTTTTTACCAAAATATCCTTGATTCTTATCCATAAAAGTTAAATTCTCAGCTGCTATCATTAAAAATATATAATTTTGTTTTGTTTGAACACTGACAAATATTCATTCATTCATTCATTTTCTACCGCTTTTTCCTCACAAGGGTTACGGGGGGTCTGTAGCCTATCCCAGCTGTCTTGGGGCGAGAGGCGGGGTACACCCTGGACTGGTCGCCAGCCAATCCCAGGGCACATATAGACAAACAACCATTCACACTCACATTCATACCTATGGACAATTTGGAGTCACCAATTAACCTAGCATGTTTTTGGAATGTGGGAGGAACCCGGAGTACCCGGAGAAAACCCACGCATGCACAGGGAGAACATGCAAACTCCACACAGAGATGGCCGAGGGCGGAACTGAACCCTCGTCCCCTAGCTGTGAGGTCTGCACGCTAATGACTCGGCCGTCGCGCCGCCCATTGACAAATATGTAATATAATAATAATAAAGAAATTAACATTTTAAACCAGTAAATATACCAATTTCTTTATTGGCTTTGCAGTTCAAGGTCGCCGTTTTACAGTTTTAGTTCCAGGCTTCTGTTGATATACAGTATTCATATTCCTATATTGCTTTTTTAAAAACCATAAAGTATATGTATGGTAACTACAATCAATTTAGTATGCAGCAGAGTGATGGACAATTATGCAAAAATGCTCAGTGATATGATTAAATATCTACTTCTTTTGTTTTGACATGGACAAATAATACTTTCAGCTTTCATAAAACGCACCATAAATACACCTAAAGCATAAAGCAAGACAATATTTCACCATTTGATGGCACGTCCCAAAAAAGGCTAAATGTACGTATAGTGACACATACTAAATCATACTGAAAAACAGTCAATGAATCAAAGCAGGATGGGAACTGTACTGAGAACTATACTGTATGCTCCTGATTACAAACTCATGCTAAAGATGCCCTTTAATGAGGCAACAACAGTATATGGTGTACCTAGCGTATATGTACTGATCAGCCACAACATGACAGTAGATACATATTCCATCTAATAAGATCTCTTAATGATTGATATTTACGTATTGGATCTTATCAGACGGAATGAGTGCATCTAAGAGTATGGCCAACCACTCCCTGAGTGCTTAAGTGCAATGTGCATTCTGTTTACGTGTGAATCCCCCCTCCAGGTGAGGTCAGTCGACTTTTTCCCTGTAAGTTCTTGCCCTGTAAGTCATGTCTACCTCAAAGGTTTACTTCCGGGACTATCCTATCCCTAGTGGTTCTTAGACCTCATGGTTCTTCTTCAGGACCTCCAAGTACTGCTGCTTTGCTCTGCTAACGGGGTCCAGCTCCACCCTGGAAGCAGAGCCCACGGGAGACATGCGGGCCAAGGAGATGTCAAGTTCCGTTGAGGCTAAAAGTAGGAAACAAAACACGGTCACGCACACACAAACACACCGGGATCACGATGTGATGCGTTTCCTCTCACCTTTATTTAGTTCTCTTGATATGCTTCTATCCAACTGACGCTGCATCTGAAGAAAGCAACATCTTGTAAGTTGTGAGTAGCGCAGTATATTGACCTACACTGGACTGGTTTTAGCCTCTTCAATATACAAAATGCATCCTTTAATTTTTTTCTGTATGTGGCCCGTTGATGTACTTCTTTCTAAACAGTGACAACTAGTGGTCATCCTCTCCCTGTGTAGCCTAATGCTCAAATTGTCACAGTCATTTTCCTTTACACCGCCTACATCTTAAAAAGACATTGGTCAGTTTGAATGATCTCCTTTGACCAATCAAAGGCTATGAAACGATACCTCTATATGACTCAACAAAGCCCGGCTGTCCCATGAACATGAGCAAATATGTCATTTCTGAATCCACGTTTGTATGCACTCACACCAAAAACTACATTATGTATCTAAGAACTTCAGCTTCAGATACTATGACAGACATTTCTTTTCAAGGCATCAAAGGTAGGACTGACACATCTATAATATATTAATAATTATTATTAGACTTAACTCTTTTCAAGGCACCCAAAGCACTTTAGAGTGATTGAGTCAATGTGATGTTTTTTGCGAACCGGTTCGTTACTAGGATTATTATGTGTAGCTTGAGCACTTTGTGCATATTAATGAATATATTATTGTGACATACCATGGCTAAGTAGTCCTCCACACTGCTGCCCTGTCCTTCAGCCACAGAAGGACTGAGCAGTCTTGAGGTAAAGCCCCTGTATGGACTTCCCAGTGTGCCGGCTGTTGAAGTCAGGGATCCCACGCACCCTTGTGGTCCCGTGGAGGCGATGAGAGACCTGCTATGCTCATTCACCAACCTGGAGCTGGTTTCTGTGAGCTGATGATTTGTCCTGAACAGATATGAGCACATTGTATTGAGTTGTCTTGAGTCAAGCGGTTTCAGACCTGTTCTACTTTCAGACCTTTTTAAATCAGCAGACAGGGACTTGCGGAGCTTCTGCTCCTCTCTGTATAGTTCTTTGTATCGCTCCAGTTCAGAACGCGTGGATTCTCTCTGGTTGAGGGTGTCATGCTGGACGTTTCTAGTTCGAGTCAGCTCGCTCTCCAGCTCTTGGATTTTTAAGCGCAGGCTAGCTTCATTAGCGGCCTTAATCTGGTCCTGTGCTTCCTGGGTTGCTGCCTGGGACTGAAACATTGAGTATATATTTATGGACAGGCAGTGTCAATCAAAACTAATCTTTTTGTTTTTTTCAAGGTCTGATAATTCTATTGAATCTCATGTGAGTAGGGCTGTACAAAAATCCCTAACCTCTATGCAGACTAACACGCGATGCCATTTCTAGAGATGGACGATTTTTTAAAAATGTGACTTAATGAGCTGCATCACAAACACTGACCTCCTATGACGAATGGCAAAAAGACCAGCGGAAGTCTCTTGAAAGCAGAACAAGGGAGGTAATGATATCGGTAATTACAACAAAAGTGAAATTTCTTTTAAAACAAAAGCACATGGCTCTGAATACCGTGTGTGTGTGTGCAAATCGTCCCTTTTTTGCAGAATCGTGCAGCCCTACATTACAGTACCTTTACATGCAACATACTTACCAACAATGTTTATCCATTCTGTGTTATCTTACCTGTAAGAAGAGGTTGACTTCCTGTAGTTTCTGTCTTATTTCCTGCCGGGCCTTCTCCTCTATTTCAATGCGGTAATGCTCCATCTGCCTCTGCTCCACCTGAGAGGACTCCACTCTGCGTTTAAGGTTCTGTACCTCCTCTTCCAGCAGCCTCCTGTCCAAAGGGCCGCCTTGATACCCACCTCTGTCTAGCTCCCCTTGCAGGTCATTCACCTAGTGACATTTTTGCATTCAGGAAGGAATAAGAAACATCAGAAGATGTAGAAGTACAATGAGAGAGTCAGTGACAATGCAAACAAACAACCCAGATTAGGCACAGCAAGTGAAGACTGGGGCTGGAGCTGGTCATCGGTTTGAGCACAGACCTAAAACCTTGCTTTTTAATGCACAAGACTAGACACACACAAACTAAAAAGCATGTCTAAAAACCTCAAGTTAGGGCTTAACAAGACGAAACTGATGTTTGGGTTGGTCACCTGTCCAGACACAGTCTCAAGTTCTTGTTTTTTTAATGCACAAGACTAGAAACACACAAACTAAAAGCACGTCTAAAAACCTCAAGGTAGGGCTTAACCAGAAGAAACTGATGTTTGGGGTGGTCACCTGTTCAGACACAGTCTCAAGGTCTTGTTTTTTAATGCACAAGATTAGACACATGCAATCCAGAAAATTATATGTAAATGTTACACTTAGGGGGAAAAAGTGGGCTAATAAATTGACAATAAAAGCACAAATACTGCGGATTTCAGAAAACAACAGATGGAATGATAGCGCACTCTACAAGAAGCAATGTAAAATTAAATTTAAAAAATTACATTAAAATTAAATAATAAAAAAAATCAAAAAATTGTTACTACTATAATGATGAAAATTGTAATATTAATGATGATTATAATAATGGTGTTAATAATAACAATAATAGTGGTAATAATGATAAAGATTATAACAATTATGATAATAATGATAATAATATTACAATGATAATAATAACAGGGGAAAACAAGACTGTGGCATGAACATGATTATATCTTGCAAAAAGGGGTAGGCATTTATAAGCTTTTGCTTCAGCCTACCCCTTTTGGGCTTGTGATCAGATAGTTGAATACAAATGTAAATAATAATGGAAAGTTATATTTTGATTGATGTAAGAAATGTACTGTAATGTTTCATATATATTTGCCCAAATAAAAAAAAAAGTAATGCATTAAATGGACATACCTTTTCCCTCCTCCCTTCAAAAGCCCCATCAGCCTGGGTGTGTCTTCCCAGTTCCACCCTGAGACTGCTCAGCGGAGAGGAAAATTCTGCTCCAGCGCCTCTTTCCTGATCCCGCAGCTTCTTCTTAGCAGTCTTCAGTAAAGTTCGCAGCCTAAATGAATTAGCATAAACTAGTCAGCAAACTATTTCATTCAGCAATATTTTGAAAGCTCAAGTTAATAAACACACTGAAATCTAACACAATACCATTATTCACTCTAAAAAAGCATATTTTTACACCTGTACAAACACTCGACAGGATTGACTTCTACAGGTGAGACGAATGCAGGGAAGAGATATGAAGTCACCTGTACATTTCTTTTTGGAGAGCCGTGTTCCTCTCCATTTCTTGTTGCAGACGAGAGTCAGCAGCCTTCTTCTGCTCTGCTACTTTCTTGGCTTTCTTCTTCTCTAATTCCATCTGGAAGTATAATATTTCCAACGAGGGATGAGTAACATTTATTTTAATCAGCCATTCACTGAGTGCTTTATAGCATTTGTTAATTAACCTGGCTGCTGAGTTCCCCTTTCTCCTTTTCAAGCTCCGTCAGACGCAGTCCAAGCTTGGAGCGACTTTTTAGCTCCTCCTCCCACATGGCCTGAGAGTCTTGGGCGCTATTTGACAGAAAGCTTTGCTTCTGCACCTTTAAAACAAAAAATGAGGAAAAAAATTAAGAGCAAATGAGTGTAAGAGTTTAAATCAGTAGTGTGGACAGGAGCTCATTTTTATTGGCTCCCGATATACATTCCGTGCAAAAGTTAGGCATTTGAGTGAAATTTCAGAATGAACCTAAAATGCACTACAGTGGAACATTCATTTTTCACTCCAAAGGTCAGACAAAAGCTCAGGCAATTCTTCCCATAGGAAATAATGTATGGTAAATCCAATGAAAATGTTCCAGACACCCACAAATATGAACGTGAGAATAAATTTTACAGGGAATAATGCAGAAAATAAATACAGATACCAAATGAATGCGGACTTCTCATACATCCTGGCGAGATTGAATTCAATCGTGTAATAGCAATAGTCTGATAGGGAGGGTGTTTTTATATTTGTAATTATGAAGAATGATAATAAAGTGCCCAAAACACAACCGTAAACATTTCTGTATGTAAAGGTTTAGACAATCCTGGTTTAAGGAGAAAAGCACTCACCTCTTTACTGAGTTGGTCTTCTAATGTCATCTTACTACTTTGGAGGTTTGTCACCAAACCCTCCAAATGACCTCTGACCTATTGAGACGTGCACAAAAATTCAACATTTATATGTAGAAGTGACTGTTGACTCTAAACTGTAACATGCACCATGCAGCTTGAAACGAAGCAGACTTAAAGACCCCAGAAACCAAAATTAGGTGAAAGGAGTAGTAAGGCCTTCAAGATAAATACTTTCCCAGTACATAGTTGCTATATTTATTGATTGTTTGCATCATAATAATGATACATTTCCTCAAGAAACCACAGAAGGATCACTGAATTGCATTCGATAAAAAAAATCTAAAAGACACACTCAGACAAAGTACAGTACAACTAAAACCACAACACCAACCATTCCTCCATTTGGACTGTCAGAGAGCTGGGAAAAAAGTACATTTCTTAAAATGGGACAAGGACAATGTGCTTTAAGATATTGGTAAGCTGCTGCATACAATGGTGTGTATACAGTACAACTATAACTATAATGAAGTTTGTTATATTTATAGAGCTCACCTTGGCCGCCTCCTCAGAGCATTTCTGAAGTGTGTCCAGTTTGTTGGACTGTTGCTTTGTGGTAGCCTCCAGCCTGACGTTCTCAATCTCTAGCCTAGCGTGATTTTACACATTTTCAGAAACATGTCAAAGCACGGTCCGTGCCGTGCATTGTAAGTGTTTACCTTTGCACAGCCTCTTCCAACTGTTTGACAGTGGTATCGGAGGCAGCTGCAGCAGACAGCGCTTCCTGCTGTTTCTGAACTGCGGTGCAGAATTCTTTGTCTTTTTCATCCAGACGAGATCTGAGCTCGCTGGTGTGTTTCTCAGCTTGTAAGTACTGCGCTTCTCTTTCCTCCACCTGCATGACAGAGCAGACGTCACATCACCAATGTGCACATCATTTTAAAAAAAAGCTGTTCATTTAAGGGTGTGTCTATATTAGAGTCCAAAGGGCCACATACAGAAAAACTGAAGAATTTGGAGAATGTGAAGAATTCACTTCTTGAGGCCGGGACGAGAACCAATTAATTGTAATAAACTGGGGAAGTATGTCAAAGAAAAGGAAAGTGAAAAGTCAAGTGAAATTAGATATCATAAAATACTCAGAAAGTGGACAAACGCTGATCAACATTGGCTGCAATAGCCATCAGGGATAAGGATGCTAGAGTGTCTTTGAATGTGAAAAGGATCTACTCCTGGACGATGATAATGGTGACAATGGACAGTGATAACTAATCAGCGTAGTGCCGTTATTATTGAAACTCCCTCTCTCTCTTTTTGCAACACCCTTTCCAGTGTGCAAGCCAACCACAGTGATAAAAGTTAGTTTATTAGTTTTTATTAAGATTTAATTTTAATTATTTTGTTTCATCTTTTTATTAGTGTATTTGATATGTTCTACATGTTTTTGTGTACAATGTGAGTGACTTACAGTAGGTGTTAAAGAAGCAAACACAAGGTATCTCTAAGGCAGGGGTCTCAAACAGGCAGCCCGCGGGCCAAAGGTGACCTGCAGGACACTAGTTTGAGGCCCCCGCCTTGATATGAAAGTTTAATGTTAGTCCGGCCCGCACAAGTTTGATATGGATGCTGTATGGTATCATGTACCCAGAAAAAAATATTACGTTTGATTAATGTTCATGTTAAAGGTTAAATAACTGTTAATAGTTATCCTCCCTATCCGTGTGGAAGTGGTAAGTTTTTGGCTTTTTTAAGTTTAAAGGAAATAACTTGTAGGCTGCCGTTTAGGTCGCTAGCTCTCTAGTTAGCGAGTTAGCATGTGTCTCAAGACCCTGCAGTTGTGCAATATGTTGTAAATAAAAAGAGTATAAATGTGACTATAGTCGTGTTTTGTCATGTCTACAGGGCTCTAATAATGCTTTGTTCATTTTAATCTGAAAAAAATAATTTATCTACCCACCAACTATATGTGGTTTCTTAAGTTTTTATTATTTGCCGTTTTATTATTATTATATTTATTACTGATTGATTGATTTTCTTTATTCTTGATTTGTTTATTTTTCATCTTATTTTGTGCAGAAAAATAAAAATTAAGATATTTGAGAACAGTGGGATGTTTTATCAGCGCTTTTATTGTAGAAATCGGAATCAAAGCACTGAAAAAGTTTGTATATTTTTCTGCATTTTTTTTTTTTTTGTAAAACCTGATGTGGCCTAGACTCACCCAGATCCTAGCTACAGTGGCCCCCAAGTAAATTGAGTTTGAGACCCCTGCTCTAAGGTGTCTCTACCTTTCCTTGTAGCTTGTCCACATCTTTTAGGAGCCGAGTCTTCTCTTCCTCCAGGTCATTACGATACCTGGTGTTGATCTCCAGAGAAGCTTCACACATTGACAGCTTCTTTAACGAGTCTGCCAAGTCCTGCTGCAGCTGCCTTTGTTTAGCCTGTGCCAGGACAAAATCCAAAAAACAATTTTGTTCAAAGTTTAAATTGCAAAAAAAATCATCTTAGGGAGTTGATCTTACTTCTCTATCATTTTTCTCCTCCTCTAATTGGTGGATGCGTTCTCGAAGCTCCAGATTCTTCGCGTCCAGATTCTGATTGCTGTCCTGTACCAGCTGTATTCTCTGCTCACAGTCTGAGCGAAGCTTGGACAAAATGTCAGTGAAACTCTTCTGGGCGTCTGTCACAGCGTTCTCCTTTGCAACACCTTTGTTTTGGGCTTCTTCCAGCTGTTGCCGTAGCAACATGACTTCACTTTGGGATTGGGCTACGCGCTCCTGTGTGGCCTCCTGGCGCGCACTGGCCCGACTGACCAGCTCCTTCTCGGCATGCAAAGCGGCTTCTAGGTCTTTCACGCGTGCAGCTATCTGGTCGTTCTCACGCTGCATTGTGTTCATCAGGAGGTTCTTCTCCGTCAGCTGCAGCGTGGCCTGATGGGCCTGGTTCTCCATGCTGTTTGCCTGCGCCTCTGCCTTGGCCAGCTTCTGAGAGAGACTGCTGACTGCTTCATGCTGGCTGGAAGCGTCACCTGTGGAGATAGATGACGCAGGAGTCAGTGTCGGGACCACAAGAGTAATCAAAAGTCTGAAAACTGAGCTCATACTAACTTGAGAGCCTGTCTTTAAGACGATGATGTTCCTCTTTCTCCCACAGTAGAGCTTTCTCTGTGTCCGACCGAGCTGCCATGCAACGCTCCGCCTCTTGTAGAGCCACGGTCAAGCGAGTGCGGACTGACTCCAATTCCACCGCCATCGTCTCACGGGACTGGCGCTCATTCTCCAGGCGCGTCGCGGTCACAGTCAACTCAGACTTCAAGGTGGCCGTTTGGTTGTTGAAGTCCAGGACGCTTTGGTTCAGGGTGTCGCTGTTGACTTTGAGAGCTCGCCGGGCCTCGTCCAGTTGCTCCTTGAGGGCCTTATTCTCCTCCTGGAGGTCTCTCTGCTTGATGCTGCTGCTGGCCTGGGAACTTTCAAGGTCTGTTCTGAGCGTGCTCAGCTGCTCCTGAAATATGGAAATCTGCTGGAGTAGTTCACGCTCCCTGTCACTGGCCTCGGTGAGCTGAGACAAGGCCTGTGAATGATGAAATACATAATTTAGTAATACAATGTTCAACATTATGTCTAGTATGCACATAAGTACCAGAATTTTTCTGAGATGAGAGAAAGCATTCTTACTTTCGCTCATCTCAGTAAACATGATAACACATTTCTATATAAAATAAAGTCAGATAGCTATTATTTACATTTCATGAATACACAGAAATGACCTTCCTGACCCAACCCTCCCATTTATCCGAGCTTGGTACTGGCACTGGACATCTCCAATGGCTGGGCATAGGGGTGCTGGGAGGGAATCAAGCTCATGCCATTGGCACAAAAGGCAGCAATGTGTACCATTACACCAACAGTGAAATTTAAATTATATAAAATGTTTTTCAATATGTCATATAGTCAGTCAGAACCTTGAAGACAGTAAAAAATAATTATTCTGTGTCATTTCAAGTTTTAAGGGGAAATAATTTTTCAACAAATACCATATAAAACACTATATATTTTTAAGATTGTTGGTGCTTGTGCTAACACTATTCTGCACAAACCACAAAAGTTCATTCAAGGAATGACCTCGTTACTCTTGCTTATGTTCCTCTTGTTCTCCTCCTCTATCTCCTGCTGCTTGCGCACGTGACTGTTTAGCAGATTCTCTAGCACCGTCCGTGCGCTTCGCTCCTGAGCCAACAGAGTCTGGGTCTGACCGTGGTCCTCCTCGAGCTGGGTGGGTGACACACAAACTGTCCCTGTGAGCAGACCACTCACAGCATCTCGTTAAAATACCCACGTGGTTGGGTTGTACCTGTTTCTTGCTGTTCAGCAGTATTCGCATCTCCAGCTCCAGGTTTCTGAGACTGAGCTCCACTTTCTGTTTTTCCTGAACCTCCACCTGCCGCTGCTCCTCTGTCCTCCTCAGCTTATCGCCGGTGGTGTTGTACATCATGGTGGCATTATGGCTGTTTTCCTGCTCCTGTCTTAGCTGAAATCTAAAATGCAAACATGATGCGGCAAAGCATGTGAGGAGTCAAAGACGGCCCATTAAATTTGCAGCAGAATACACTTACTTGAGGTTTGTGACTTCGGTCTGCAACTCTAGCCGGCTGCGCTCCAAAACAGCTTTAATGTCTTTGATCTCGTCCAGCGAGCTTCTCAGCTGCACCTTTTCCGTTTCAAGAAGGCTCACCTTGTCTGCAAAGTAGGCGTGGCGGCTTTTGGCCTTGTGAATGGAGCGCTCATAGTTATGGAAAATGTTCTGCAGCTTCACCATGCTTCTGGAGTCTGTGGAATAAGCAGAAAGTGAGGGAGTGTCTGTGGCTACAATAGAGTTTTTGATGACTTAAAAAAATGTACCTGCTGTGACTGAGTCCAGGTTCTGGATGAAGAGTGAGCCACATCCACGGCTTGGAGTGGCAAAGTCAGAGTCATCTGTGGTCATGTCAGACGACGAATTGAGCTCATCCAGATCTTCGGACATCTCCAATCCTTTGGGTTTCTGAATGAAAATGGAGTCATAAAATGCATTTCAAATACTAGCAGTATTAGAGTATCATTCTCAAAAAAGAAGCCGTTACCTGTTTTTTCTCTTCTTCTCCACTTTGGCACCTGTTGCCAGAAACAAAAAAATTATTGTGAAAACCGATGACTATACAGAAAGCCCTTGATCTATCTACGAGTTGCATTCCTATAATGGATTTATTGTGTAACTGTACACATGAAAATCCAGTAATAAACGTGTTAAATACAAGAATTACATTGAATGTTAATAACAATTTTAACCCTGTAGCTGTCTTGCACACTATAAGAGGTGTTGCAAGGGAGGGGGGAGACAGGCTTATTGGGAGGAGGACATCTCAATAATGACACCACTATGCTGCTTAATTATCACTGTCCATTTCATAAGAGCACATCCTTTCACATGTTCAAAGATTCATCCAAGTTTATCCTCATGATGGGTGCAGTGTTTGAGTGGATTATGATGGGGATGCAGCCAATGATGATCACTTTTCACTTCATTTTCTTTGGCACATTGTCATCTGAAGGATCTGCCTGAAATCTGTCTAAAAAATGAAAGTGACAACCGACATGCGACTTTGTATTCTTCCGCTGCATACATGTAACTAGCTCTTCATCTTTTTGTACAGTATTAAATTATAGGTGTGCATACATAACCACGAAGCGCCACAACACAAGGACTACCAGTATGCATAAATATAACAAGAGGCCAGCTAATGCCGCATACATACCTCCCTTCATCGTCTGATATGTCACTCAAAGTGCTGTCGTCAAACACAGAGAGCTCTCTATTGTCAGTCTGAGGGGTTCCATGGGTCTTACCCATCGCCTTCGGCTTCTCTCCGGACGGTGTTTTTGCTTTACCAATGTTGGAGGTGTGCTGACATGAGAGTTGTGATTCCACCAATGCTCTGCTGCTGCTATAGAGAAAAAAACAGACTAGTCAACAACTTCACAAACGCAATTACAAGAGATAAGTTTAGACTTTTGTGCACACCTCTCAAAAGTTGTAGGTGGCTGTGCTTGTTGAGAAGCCTCAACTTGTCTTGACGACTCTTTGCAACTCACTGACCTAGTCGCAGGTTTCTTATTGGTGAGTTCCTCTGAAGCTCTTCTACCTGTGTCACTGTACTCACTGATGGTTTTCATTGAAACAGCAGCCTTCACAGTGTCTTTGACAACCTGAGAAGAAGAGAATAGAGGATATCGCCGGTGTTAAGATAGTTTTGCACATCTCGTCCCCTGTCATGCATAATTGAGTCTCTTTGGAGACCTAACACCCGACTAACTCTACTTGACAGAGACGCACAAAGAAGCCGACTTCTAATAGGTGTGAAAATACATGCAAAGTCCATGCAGGATGCACTAGCCTACAGTTTATGAGGCGTTCTGTGAACCAGCATACACTCTTTTCAACACGGAATGGGGACTAAAAAGTGCCATGTCCCACAAAAAAATGAGAAAAGTTTCTTTGTTCAGAGTTAAGGCTGGCCACACAGATGGCCATTAAAATAAGATGAGACAGTCACAGGAGTGACGGCATCTTCTACCTCTTTTTGGAATTTTCCTTCTTGACTTTCAGGACAATCTTCATCTTTCTCGTGCTCAAACATGTCCTCTTTAGAGTCTTCATCAGAATCAATAGAAAGAGATGCTGAAGGTCTGCTTGGCAAAACAGACTGGGACTTGGAAAGCTCTTTTGGTTTCCTGTCAGAGCTGGTTAGGCTCTTCTCAGGTTCTTCTGCTTGAACGTTGTGACAAGGTCCAGAGTTGGTCTCATCAAATGTGGCAATACTGCCTTCCTGTGCTGCGAGGGCTTGTGGCGACTCACTGAGGATGGGTTCTTCTTCTGGTTCTTCAGGGAGCTGAAAGTCTGGTATCTTCTCGCTCAGGGAATTGTCAGGGGACTGTGAATCTTCTGATCCAGACTCTTTCTGTTCGGGCACAGAAAGGAAGACCAGCCTCCTTGCTCTAGCTGTGGGCCTTAAAATCACCTCCCCTTCCTCTTCATCACTTGACTCTTCATCTGCAGAGGTAGCCTCCTTTAAATCTCCGGCAACGTTAAAAAAGGTGGGTTTTGCTTCCATTTTCTCGACCTCTTCCCAGAGATTCTCACACTGCGTCTCAGGTAGAACTGCATCGTTAGTCGTCCCTTCTGGACTCTGCTGATCGTGATCATCTCCACCATCAGAGCCCATATGGCCGGGCGTGCATGGGTCACATGACTCTAATGCATCATCTTTGTCCTTGGATGGCATGGTTGGAAAATGACAAAACAAGAAAAAGACCAAAAAAAGGGATTTCATAATTATCTTTCAATACCAATGATAGACAGAAGTATTAAAAGGGACCTATTATACTAATTTTTCTACCCTTTGTATTGAGTTGTGGACTCCTATAGAGCAGCTACGAAAACCAGCACAGAAAGCTTTCTAGTTCATCCAGAATCTGCAACTATTCAGTTGTATTCCGTGGTTCCTGTAAAAACGGTCTGTTTCAATGTATTCCACCCATGCCCCGCCACTAGGCACGGCCACTCCGCCGTGGTTGGTCACACTTTTGCATGCATAGAAACACTTTCGGATGGGGCCGCTAAGTTTATAGGAGTTGATAATAAATGGCGATTTAAAATGTCGACTTGGATCCCAAATCCGTACAAGTAGAGACTGAACAGTCTGAGGTCTCAAGACAGTCTCAAGAAGAGAGGTTACTTTAAGACATCTCTCAATGGTAAGTAGCTTTTTTTTTTTTTACCAAATGTGGCCACCAACTGATACTGATACTGGACACTGATAAATTGTTACTTTCGGCTTGCTCAGTCCACACGAAGTAGGTAACGTTGCAAAGTCATCGGCTAGTCCAGCTGCATACGTGCCCATGTTCACAAAACAGTTCAGTGTGAAATGCCGTTGACAGATTAAAATGCATTTCTTTTGCTGGTAGGGAATCACAAATTCCAACCAGTTGCGCCTGATTTTGGCATTGTTAGGTATTGTATACATGTGGCAAGTAAACAGAGGAGCAGAGTTTGGGTAAGGGTGGAGTGCTTACCTGGCTTACAGACACGACCATATAAGGAAGTTCGCCCCTCTTTGACACCAAAAAGGGGCAGTTTTATGAAGCTTTTTGAAACCGTTAAGGGCTCACTTCCAAATGCGCAAACCTCGTTATCTGAAACTTTGGAATCGTTTAACACGAGAATACAAAATTCCAACTACATTTATATGTCAGAAAAGTGGAAAAAGCACAATAGGTCCCTTTTAAGATGGATCTCTTAAATATATTGATCATACAGGGGTTGAACAACACCCATTAGGTGCCCCCAAATCTTAACTGATCTTTTTAAGACAATATGTTTCCTAATTTGTCCCTAATTCTAACTTGTGCAAAGCTATTATGGTATATGCAGCTCATATACCATTTTCTCCTTTAGTAGGAGTGGCCCGATACATGAGTCCAGCCATCATAGTACATTTTAATTTGAAGTTGTGACATCAGCACCCCTCTGCTCCTACTACTGAACAGCTGCACACAAAAGGGTGAACATTTGTCAAAACATGCTCTCACACTGTGGCGTATTTGTCAGAAAAAAAAAAGTATAGAGAGACTTTTATTTTTCTGTATACGCCACATGGTGGTGTTGTTATTTAACTTCAAAGTTGGACCCACACTGGTCGGACTGACTTGAAATTTCTCACACCAAGTCAATATAATACACAAAGCACCAACTGTAACTTTAACGTGTTCAGCCACACCATCTGTGAATTTGGTACAAACCTTGAAGGGACTGACAGGCACAAATTTGAGCAAGATTGGTTGAAAACCGGCATGGGCGGGACTTAGCACCTAATTATTCATAAGTCATTGAGCGTTTGCCTAATCCTGATAAAACTGTAAGGATATCTGTATTACATATGTGCTAACATGTCTTCCAAAGCATAAAGGGAAGCCAATGTCATTTACAGTCATGATTGTCTTGTAAAGTTGTTGTGTTTCACAACAGATTTAAAATAGTATTGTTTTGGTGATGCTGTCACCTGCTGTTGCTGGTCCTTGTCCTCGCTTGCCTTTGCCAGGAGCTCCGGGGAGCCTAAGATCAGAGAGTCTTTACTAAAAAAAAAAAAAAAAAAAAAAGAATGTACACATAAGGATAGTGTTTCTTACCTGCACTAACTGCTATTTGAGCCTGGTGATTGTCAATGTTGGCCTCATTGCATGATGAAGATAAACTGTCTTGGTCCCAGTCGGATTCTAAATGATGAAGTGATTGAAATGAAACGATGTGATTGCATATTGTTTGAAAGACCTGCCTGAAGCTTACTGTCACTGTCTTGAGGCGCCATCTTCTTTATACGAGGTTGAGGATGAGGAGCGAGGGCTCGTTCATCTTCAGTGCCGAGTTTCCTGGGCGTAGCAATGGGCACTTGTGGGGACACCGCTTTCTGCTTACTGGAGCATTCTGGGACTTCAGGTGTTGGGGACCTCTTGGTGCATCCAGGGAGACTCCGCTTACTGGCATTGCTGGATGTATCCCAGTCAGATGTATCTGTTGAAAATAATTTCCATAAGTAAGCTAATGTTTATGTTAAGCCCAGTTTGGTGTTGAAAAATCACAAGTGACCTTCAGCATAGTCAAATTCTCCCAAACCAAGTTCTTCCATCAAGTCTGTAGAGGATATAGAAAGATGTAAAAGACAATCACGCATGTACGTATGTATTCATATAACTTGTTGGACTGCTGTCTCTCACCTGTCTTTTCCTTGCTTTTCCCTTCACATTTGCTCAAAAGCAGTCCCCATTTGGTCTCTTCACTCTTGTGGTTTAAAAATGATATTATATTAATTTGTACTTTAGGGGGAAAATTAGGCGAAATTTAGATGTAACAGCAGCAGAAAGACACAAAAAGCACACCAAACCAAATACCTATAGAAGGAAAAGATACCTATTTAGTAGTGGTGACCTTACCTCTTTTTGTGTACTGTCGTCCTTCTGAGCACCTTCAGTATCATTATTACGTTTATTTTCGGCCAAATCAGAAGGAAGTCCTATTTTTACAAGACAAAGCCATTTCAGTTTATTAAAGTTGATAATAATGTCAGCCGTTGCAGTAAAGCCCAAACAAGCATGCTCTGGATTGTCTTGTAATATCACTTTACTCCTCGAGGGTCACTTTAGCAGCAAAAGTTGGTTTCTTTTTCGGCAAAGCATTGGTAAAGTTTTTTGTCAATTTTTTAAAAATGGAGTGTCAGATACACTGATACACAGATACACATTACTGAGCTGATGAGCTAAAAAACTACATTGTAAAGTATATAGAAAAACATTCATGCAAAATGTTGCAATGAGTGCACAAGACGAACATTCCCATGCACATGAACTCACATTTAATTAGCATAACATGAAATGCTTTTAAATCCTACTTTATGTTGTGCTTGTTGCAGAGTGGCACACATTGTGTACCAGGTACTATGGTGCCTTGTAACACCAAGACAATTCTGCTGAATGAATGATGTTCACCATGCCGTTGTGTTCATTGAATTATTAGCTGCCGTGTTCTTGAAAGAAGAACAATCAGATCTACTTTTAGAATAATTTCAAAAGAATAACCATTTCTAGTAACTGTTAAGCAAACAGCACGTTTTGGAGTGCAGGTTCAGCAGGCTGATGTGCTGTGTGTAATAATGCATGCTGCATGCTGACATCTGTTGTGTGTTAATTGGGAGACAGATGGACAGACACGGTGCACAGATAACATGCGGCCTAAAATGAGCATGGTGACCATTCCATTCCTACCCTCCTCTCCCAGGCGGTCTCTTAGCCCACCTCTACTCCACCAAGGCTCCTGCATCCACTTGCCTCCTCTTAAAAATGAAGGAGTATACAACAAATCTATGAAATAAATGGTAGTTTTGAGTAAGTAATCTGTGTCCCAAACCTGATTCTGCAGCATGAAATGATGCTTGAAATGCTTGAAATAAAAATAGAAGGCAATGAAAATATCCATCCATCCATTTTCTATAATATCTTCATAAGTGTCATGTGCTACCTGAACTGGTCGCCAGCCAATCACACTCCATGGCAGGCTTTACAAAAATACTGTAGTGCACAAAAAAAAACAAAAAAAAACAAAAACAACTGGGCTGCCAGAGAAGGAATTGGCACTGTCTTTTATTTTTTGATATAGTAATTCACCAGGTAGATAGATTAAAATATTTAATTGCTACTAATCACATTTTGTCCAGTTAACTCAATTATCACAAGTCTTCTTTTGGTAAATAATTTTATACGCATCTTAGATACATAGGCTAAGATACAATTAAGACAAATTTATAATAATTGATTAATGAATAATCAATGAATTAAGTAATTTTTCTTTGTTATTTTTTGAATTTTTTTTCAATACTGTGTGGGACCAATGTAGTTCATAACCATCTGAGAAGATCAGATATATAGTTTTTGGTACCTAACTGTTTCCCAAATATATCAGTATATGTATGAATGTATAAACGAGAGGCGTGAACTTAAAATCATATGAAGAAAGACGCTTAATGAAAGTAAGTACATTTACTTCTACGCTCAGTGCTCGATGCAGGCTTTATATATGATTTTTAAACAGCGCTGATATCAGGTGGATAATTACCCCTGGCCAATAGTATCGGACCACCCTAATAATAACTTACCTTCTTCTAATTTTTCTCCTGTGTCTCCAGACATCTCCTCTTGATTCTCCACTTGCATGCTCTTTTTATCTTCATTATGGTCTTCATGCTAGTATTAAAAGAGAAGAAAATATTGCATACACAACCTTTGATGCAACAATATACAGTACGTATATCGGTGTGTTTGTTTTTTTTACACTCTACCTCGGAATCCCAAGAATCTTCCTCTTCCTCCTCCTTCTCTAGGCCCAAATCTGGACATATTAGGTTCATGATGATCATATATATCACATGTAACGGCAATGTGAACTTCTAAGTGATGGTTTCACACAATTTTCTTGAGAATATCTACTCTCCGATCATGGATAGTATCTCACAAAAGTGAGAACAACACTCAAAATACGTAACGATAATACTCTTTTGACAATGCTACAGAACTAAAACATGGGTGTACTTTAGAGTAGGTAATGTACATAGCATCATAAACGTAATATCCACTGAAAATTAAACATTGTGAAACACGATAACATGATAAGGACACCAAACACAACAGCAAGATGCTTGCAGAAGAAGGTGATGGAGTGGCCAAGTATGTCTCATCCACACCTGAACCCACTTGAGCACCTGTGGGTTTGATCAAGTGGAAGCCAGGAGGGTGGAGGAGCGCAGGGTGTCTAACACCCACCAGCTCCATAAGTGATGTCCTCATGAACGGGTGGAAAAGTATCCCAGTAACTGCTGTACAAGCTGTACGGTGACTACTCTATGTGTTTAGTTTCTATAGTATTGTCCCTTAACAAGATAGAATATAATGCTTGAATACTGAGGTGTGTATACTCACTTTGGTCAGATACTTTAGTGGCATGAATTACCTCTTTTCATATCTTTGGGAACATCTCTTTCAGGAACGTCTTGAGTGGCATGTAGGAGGTCTCCGCTTCCCTCGGACTCGTCACCTGAGATTTCTTCTTCTGCCTCCTGTTCTTGTTCTTCCTCCTCTTCATTGTCACTATCATGACTCTCAGCATCACTGGGTTCCTCTTTCTGCGTAAGAAACATGTGCTGATGAGATAACTTAACTGGTGGTGAGCAAACAGGGAGAATAATGAGAGGAAAAGTACAGAATCCAGAAACTCACAGCTGAAAATTCCATATGCAAGATCATGGGTGTCAAACTCCATCACACAGGGGGCCAAAACTCAAAACCTACTGTAGGCCGAACTGGACATTACCCCCACCCACACTGACATTTTTTTTACATTGGAGTGGGGTGTGTGTGCATTATTTTGTGTCCGTTCATTCCTGCTTTAAATGTATACAGTATGATTATGGCTTTTTGGCATAGTTGGTTGGTTTGTTGGTTTCAGTGAAGTGATTGTTGATTGATCACATTTTCTCAATTTCTATGCAAAAGCTACACTATTTTATATCAACACAAAAACATCATAATCTATGAGATGTTTAACCCGGAAGAGTTTGTATCTGTGGATTGGGCAGCATGTTTTGCTGTTGTTAAAATGATCACTTTTACCTGCCTTATATCTATTCAAGGTGTCATATTGTACATATTGTACAGGTGTCATATTGCACATGTATTGTGTCATACTGCCTCTTCATATTTTATAGAGTGAATATTGTTTCCACTTTTAAAATCAAAATGTCAGAGGAGCAGTTTATAACGGAGGAATCGCTGACTTACTAAGATCGCTGTAAGCATTTTGTTTGATAAGGTCCGTGAGGCGGGCCAACTCAATGTTATATTCCAAACACTTCTGAGGGCTGCATGAAATTGCAGCGCAGGCCGGATTTGGCCCCCGGGCCTGAGTTTGACACCTGTGCCCAAGATGATAGAACTAATACTACTTAGCAGTTGTACCTGGACGGTAACACCTTTAATGTGTCTGTCCTCTGCATGCATCAAGCTCTCTACCTCATCGGGCGAGTCCAAATCAACATCATCGATGTCTGTGTGGGGCAATGCTTCAGAAAAGAGGCTTTCACGTGAATGACGTCGACCTACGGCGACATCAGCATTGATGGGCGGATTCTCTTCCTTTGTAACTTTGCTACTTTCATTATGTAGGGACGTATCACCGCCATCACTGATACACTTTTCATCTGCTTCAATGGCCGTCTCCGGAAGTCTGGAGAGCTTTACTTGGACCACCATCTTATCTGATGGGCTTTGTGGATCCCCACAGTCCTTCACCTTATCAGCACAGCTATTATTGCTACTTTCTTTGTCCTTGGATTGTTGGTTTCCAGTATTGTTGTCGTCCTCAAGTTCTGATAGAATGGGGATGGCTCCAAAAAGCTGTTCCTCTGGAGTGACTTTTGCGCTTCCTCCAGCAGCTTGTGCATCATCATTTTCAGATGGAGAATCCCAATCCCAATTTTCGACATCTGTAGCCAGTCTACTCTTACACTTGGGTGTTGCTTCAGGTGGTATCCGTTCATTGTTGTTGAATTTTTGTGGTGAGTTACTATCTTTATTTGAATGTGATGACTCCTTGGTGGGCTCTTTTGCTGAGTCGTCATTGCCGGATTCCTCTAAGGAGGATCCCCATGACGATCTGCGTTTTTCTTCTTTGTTTGAGCCGCCATCCTCACCGCCATCATCAGAAGCTCTCTCACCTTCAGGTACCACATTTGTTTGACTGGAAGCTGGAAGAGCATCAAGAACTGTCTGAATGATGTCTCGACTCAATTCCCCCCCGATGTTGTCATCCTCATCGGAATATTTGGATTCAACTCTTACGGCCGACACAATCCTGCAATCCTTGTCAACTTCTGAATTCTCCTGAGGCTCATCCACACCAAGATGAGGATGAGCGTTGTTCACAGGGTCACAATTCTGAGCTTTTCTGCCATCACCACACGCATCCAGCTTTTGCATATCTTCTACAGATGAATTGGACTGAACAGAAGCCAAAGAAGAGTCCTCCTCTTCTATCTCTTCACTTTCCTCATCACTGCTTTCCTCGTCAGCTTCCTCCTCATCCTCCTCATCATCATCTTCATCATCATCTTCCTCCTCGTCAGAGCCCTCATCTTCTGAGCTTTGGGCATCAGATTCCGAACTGGACTGACTTCCTGACAGCTGTGCTAATGGTTGACCTTTGCTTGAAAGACGCTCGGCTTGTTTTTAAGTATTTAGAAAGGAGGGGAAAAAGGAGAGGAATGATGTCAAAGGAAAGCAATAGAAGAATAAACAGACATGTTACCTTTGAGTAGATGGGGAGAGGGGTAGAGCTCATCTGGGAGGCTTGGGAAAGGAAAGGAAGAGGTGAGGGTTCTACTGGGGGCTTCGGGGGTTTATTGGATGCGACTCTCGGGACGCTATTGTCACTCTCAGATTCTGAACCACTCATGGATTTATCAAGCACTGCAAAGGCTACGAGGGTTACAAAATCAGTTGCTATAAAAAGTTAAAAACGGAAGGTCACAACAAATAATATATGGAAAGGTACCTTTTCCTTGTTTGATTTCTAGCATTTTCCGAAGGTTCATCTTTGGTGGGGTCTGGGAAACAAAGAACGTAAATATAAGCCATATTAAGTTGGTAAATCAAAAACTACAGATGCAAAATAGCCGAATGCACTTCTAAAAATAAATATTGATTAAACCAACCTTTTCCTCTACAAGTGATTCACAGTCGTCCTCCGATGAAGCCCATTCATCAGTGCCGCCTTTTTTGGAGATCCTTAAAAGCAGATAGCAATGAAAGGCCTAAGCGGGGCCGCCAATCGCTGCTATAATGTAGTGTAGCAGATATTGATGAGAAAAAAACAGCAAGAGCTTACCGACTTAGTGACTCAGCCTGAGAATTATCCTCAAAATCTGAAACAATACAGATACCTCTTAAAACAAGACAGACACAAGACAACAAAACATACGTAACAACCTTTAAATGCTCCCACAAAGTAGGATTTTGAACCGAATATAAAATTGGAAAAAGGTGTTGTCGTTTTTGATTTTGTGTACTTCAGTGCTTCTCGAATAGTGGGGCAGGCCCCCAGGAGTGGTGTGAGGACTACACTGGTGTGAGGACTACACTATTCAGAAAAGTGATAACTCAGCTAACGTCTACCCCGGTGTTTTGGTAAACATCCACATTTTTTGCTAAAAATTTTGCCTTGGTTTGTGTTCACCCACTTGGTTGGTGTTCAAAATGGGTACAGTTCCTTTACACTGCCATCTTGGCTAACACGAGCAAGACAAAATATTTTTGCTTTTCTGTCTGGCAAACCATGTTTG
This sequence comes from Doryrhamphus excisus, assembly GCF_037039965.1. Lineage (NCBI taxonomy): Eukaryota > Metazoa > Chordata > Actinopteri > Syngnathiformes > Syngnathidae > Doryrhamphus > Doryrhamphus excisus. Next base: position 17,261,433 of record NC_136357.1, on the reverse strand, counting down.
AATTATTTGTTTATTTTATTTACCTTTTAGGGTACACTTCAATTGGTGTTTCAACCACAGTAGATGGTACCTTAACATTTCATTGTATTTACCAAGATCTTGTATTAAGTTAACACCTCACCATCTTTGTCCAAGGCTGGACCTCCTACAGAGAGGCCAGTGTTGAGGCCTCGGGAAGGATTGCCCATCTCTGATTTTGTCTTATTTTTACTTGGACCCGGATAAGACAGGGAGGCCACCTGGTGTCTTTCGGTACCGTGCTCAGCAATAAGGAGGGCACAACTACAAGAGAGTGGAGAAACTGAATGTCACCATTTGCTGAGGTTCCATACATGTGAGTTTCCCTTAGGTCAGGTCCTGTTCCGTGCAGCTCAAGAAGACAAACTTACGGATGATGGCTTTCTATGGCTGCGTAGTCCTCAGCTGATTGTCCTTTGTTATCCTTAAGGGTAATATCGGCATCAAACTGCAGGAGCATTCGCACCATGCTGATATGTCCATTGCCAGCGGCGATCATTAATGGAGACCTTGAGGTTGAGTGAAACAAACATATGCTATGTATTGCTCATGTATTACTGGTGTATAACTGTGTTGTCGCCAACCTTTGGTCTTTATCCAAAATATTAACATCAGCTCCATTTTTCAACAGAAACTCTGTCACATCGAGGTGGTCTTCTTGGACTGACACAGTCAGCGGTGAAAGACCCTCCTAAAAATGAGATTAGAGGGAAAAATCCACACTCAAAAGGATAAAAAAGAGACACAGCTTTCAGAATCTATACGATATATCACCTTATTGTGAACGTTGATGTCAGCATCGTGCTTCACCAAGATGTCAACAGTGGAGATGGATGGCATGCTGGATGCCAAGTGTAAAGCCGTGTTTCCATTCACGTCCATCAGGTTGGGATCTGCATTGTTTTCCAGCAGGATGTTCACAATTACATCATGCTGGCCTTGCACTGCCTGATAAAATGGAGCAGAATTATCACGAATCAGCAGGAAAACTGCCAACGATGATGATCTAATTGTATCATGTGGAGGTTTACCTTTATTAAGGCCGTCCTATTTTCATTGTCACATAAATTGAGCTTGGATTTTTTCTCCACTAAGAACTTCACCACCTCAGAATTTCCACTGGCGCAAGCAATGTGTAATGCTGTCCTGTAAGAGAAAAAATTGCAGAACACTTCTGTCATATAGAGCATTAGATTTTTGAAAAATAGGTCCTAAACAAAACAGCAGAGCGTGGTTAGCGCACAGGCAACACAGCTAGAACAGCATGTTCTCCCCTTGTGTATGTGGGTTTTGTCCGGGTACTCCCATTTCCTCCCACCAAAAAACATGCATACTAGGTTAATTGGTGACTCCAAATTGTCCATAGGTATGAATGTGAGTGTGAATGGTTGTTTGTCTATATGTGCCCTGTGATTGGCTGGTGACCAGTCCAGAGTGTACCCCGCCTCTCGCCCAAAGACAGCTGGGATATGCCCCAGCATGCCCTCGACCCTCTTAAGGATAAGCGGTAGAAAACAAACTAATGAATGTTTGTAGTCCGTCTGAAAATGAACAGCAGAGCAGCGCACCTGTCCGTATAAAGGATCTTTGACAAGTGTACACATTGTTTTTTGCAGTAGGTCTTAAAAAGCAGCATTGCATGCCTGTCATTTAGAGGATTAGCGTTTTTGCAGTAGGTCCTTAAACAGCAGAGCACTGCTGTCATGTCGGGAACCTTTGACCAGCATAAATATTACACTATTATTACATTTAATAATCATGTTATGGTACAGCAGTCTTTTGACTGCCATACAGAATATTAATAATAGTGGAGCCCAGAACAATTAAGATGAATATAATATCAACAAGTGGCGCTCCAACCCCTTACTGACCTGTTCTGCTTGTCAACCTGATTGATGTCATTGCTTCTTACAAGATGCTCCAGCTTGGACACATCTCCCTTCCAGGCAGCCTTGTGAAACTTTCCCAGGTCCTTTTCTTTCACTTCGTAGCCGACAGAGACTACGTTTCCTCTGTTGGGTGTACCAGATGGTGATTGTTTCCTCTTGGAAAAGCTGAATAATTTCTTCATGGTGCCCACGGACGAGGCGACGCTTCAGTGCCGCCACTGTACTGCTACTTAAGCGCTCTCATATCCCCGACAAATAAGACGTCCAAAGCGGATTACCCTTGGAAAATATCCCCGGAGTATGACATAGTTTGATGTGACGACGCGAAACAAAGTCCCGCCGATGTATTTTCAGACACTTTAGCGTCCTTGGAAGGTATTAATTATTTGTGTTTGAATGGAATGTTCCAAATGAGCCAAGGAGACCGCCACAAGCGGCGCCTTAGCGATAGTGCGCTATTGCGCATGTGTGGGTAATAAGTTTCTTCTTCTCCTGGTTGTCCAGCAATTTGGGGGTATAGCGCCATCCTGTGTTCAAGAATGGGACCCCCTATTATTACACGTTCTGTTTCAAAGTTGTAAACCCACCGGCAACAAAACAAATGAGGAAAATTTAACAAAAACATTAAAATATATACTTTAATTAAGTAAGAATCTACGGCATGATAAAGTACAATATTTTAGACTATAGTACAATTCTGTCAATGAGGAAAATGGGAGCTTTCACAGCAGGAAAATGGACAGGAGCGAATAATTATATACACACTGTATTTGTACACCAGGTCATCTGAAAACGACAACCCTGATGCTCTAGTGAAGAGGCTGTAAAGTAAGCATGCATAAGGATGTATGTATATGTATGTACATTTACTACACAGCCAGTAAATCCCACAGCTCATTCAGTTTTGTTGTAGGCCTCTTGGCAAGCTCCTTGTTTATTTTGACTTTACCTCCCTGAAAGATTTATTTTGGGGTCAGACCTTCTAGAACGGACAAATGACACTACAAACTAAAAAATGTATTTATTGTGGAGTTCTGAATAATAATCCATTTTATATACCTTCTTTTTATTTTCTCCTTTTCCATTCAGAGGGTCTCAGCTTGAGATTCAGAACCCATTGTCTGCTCAAGAAGATATACTTACAAGCACACTCATGTATAATTTGGCGGAGTGGGTCATTAACTAGGAAACAGAAGCTAACTCATTCAGGAAACCACTTCCAGCTGGGTGTGTCTGAGCCCGGTGTTCCCCGCCTTAAAAGGCTGTAGTTTTACAGGGCTCGCGTGGAACGGTGTGAGATCAAATGACCACCCGTCCTGCTTGCCAAAAGCTTTGTGGTGTTGCCTGCAGGCCGCCTCCTCACATCAAAAGGTGAAATATTTTGTTCAGGCTGGAGGTGGTGTCTGTGTGTGTGTGAAATACCTAATGGTTGCTCCCTGCTTTAGGGGTGTATAGTCTATGCCTCACCTTCAAAATCTTGCATTTAAAGTGTTGACTTCTTAGTTAGGGGTGTCCAAACTTTTTCCACCAAGGGCTGCATATAGAAAGAAAAATTAAAAGACGCAGGCTCCACTTTGATGGGTCTAATATGCATAAACCAACCCAATGCAGGTCTACATATGTTTCAGAACTGCATGAAAATGCATTTTTAGAATGTGTTAAATGTCTTCATTAACTTATATAGTTTAGTATTCTAATAATTTTGCAGCATTTTTCCATTTTAATAAAGAGAGAGACCTAGATAGTATGCACTCTTGTGCAGACCCCAGCGTTATTCACATATTGGCCACGAAAGGAAACCATAACACCACACAGTAATCCCACTAAAATCCGCTAGAGGGCGCTATAGTACCATGTATACAATAAATCTCCTATTGGGCCTTATAGCAGTGAAGGGGAACGATAACAACGAAAGGTATTTAAAAGCGTAGATTTCACTGGACTGTAATCCAACAAAACGAACCCATTTACGCCCCTGAGGTGGGTTTGAATTATTTAGAGTCATTTCACACATTTTGCAAGCGCTAATGATTTAGGATACACTTTAAGCGGGTTTCTATACTAAACACACCAGAATCAAAATCGGCGTTCCGCAGTTTTTCACCACTAGAGGGCGCCGGGTGCCCACATCCCTTTTAGAAAGGCGTTGGCCGTCACTTTTTTTTTTTGCATGAAAAGCACCTGAAGTCAGCACAATGCAGATTTCTGAAACTAGATTTAGACTGAAAGTACAAAAATGTGCATGCATCCGTGTGTGGAATTGTATCACATATACGACTGATTTTGTCCAATAAAAATGCGCACATTTTTCAACGCCTCACTTTAATTTGTTGATTTTTTTTTGTTTGTTTCAGTCCCAAAGAAATGTGCCACAGTCATTCCAAAGCAGGTACAAGTTGTGTAGAAGCCTAAAGAATAGAGGTGGAGCTAAAGTGCTACTACTAGCGAGCCTGTTGTTTACTTTACTGTGTTTGTGCGCGTGTGGAGGCCAGCAGTCTTGACGTTGCAGGACTCAAGTGAAGCCTGGTTGGTGTTGTTCCATGTACTTTATGTACATCATTACATTTTTTTTATTGAAATTGCGCTTTGAAGGAAAGCACACTCCAAAACATATTACCCAGCTAGTATACAAAATGGTGCAATTCCTTTGTGTTTTCACTCAAGAATCTTGAGTCAATAAATCAGGTTGCAACATTCAACCAGCGCGTAATTACGCGGGGAGCCCATAGTGGGGCGGGGGGGGGGGGGTAGTGTGTGTGTTTTTTCTGAGAGGGGGTTGGACTTCCAGCAGCCAATGAGGAAGTCGTCCGAGAAGTCTGCGGTGACTGACGGCGTGACTGAAGGTTATATACTCTGGCTTTTACTACGACGGTACATTTAAACGCAACCGTGCAGCGTGGAATCACACACACGAAAGGACCCACGAAACACCAAAAAAGGATCTGTTATCAAGATTTGATTTTGTTTTGGGGGACATGTCTCACGTCCAACTGTCCAGTATCGCAATGGAGAGGCTGGTGGCCCGGAGGACCTTCCCCCTCCACAAACGCACCAGCGTCTGCCGGAACCTCTTCGGACCGGTGGACCACGACGAGCTGAGCCGGGAAATGAGCGTCAAGCTACGGGAGATTTCCGAGCGCGACCGGCAGCGGTGGAACTTTAATTTCGAGACGAACACCCCCCTGGATGGGGACTACAAGTGGGAGGAGGTGCCCTTGGAAAAGGCCCCCGTGTTCTACCAGGGAGCGGCCCAGCGGGCCGCGGCGCCGCCGACGCCCGCTAAGCAGCAACCGGAGGGAGGCGTGCTCGAGCGCCTGGCTGCGCCCGAGGGGAGCGACGGAGCCCCGGTGGAGGTCAACCAGGAAAACTGCACTGATAAGCTCAACGCTCGGAGGCTAGCCCACAGAAGGGCCCTCTGTGGGGGACGGAAGAGGCCGATCCCCGCCGACAACAACTCACACATCACAGGTATGTTTTGGTGCTCGTCCACGCACCTCGCATCCAGGCTGCACAACACGGGTTAACCAACCCACTTTTGCTGCCCTTGCAGATTTCTTCGTGAAGCGAAAGAAGGCTGCGGAGAGAAAGTGCGTGGACCTAAGCCATCAGTCCAAGTCTCCCGTTCCTATGGAACAAACCCCCAGGAAGAGGATCCGCTGATGGTACGTCCACTTTCTTTGATTTCATTCCATACTTGTCTTATTTGGAAAAAGGCTGATATTTTTTTTTACGTTTATTATTGAGATAATTCTATTTCCTATCATACTTTCGGCCTTCTAAACATTTCTCTTTACCATCTCAGGCTTTCTTTTTTTTTGGTGATGGATTGTGGGGCTCAGACTATTTATTTGAAGCATTTTTCTGCTTTATTTTGAATGTAATAATAATTGATAATTAATATCTTGGTTGGTGTTGAAATTATATTACATAGAAAATACATTTTAAAATGCTTTGTATCATCTATTCAGCTTTATTTTGAAAACCAGTCGTATTTACTATTGGAGATCTAGACAATTTGACTGTTTTATTTTGAAAATCACTACTCTTTGCTATTAAGGTAAATATTTTGAACATTATTATTTACTATTGTTCAGCTATCAGGACATTGGATTTGTTTTAATTTGAAAACAATTACCGTTTCCTATGTTGGGGATACTCTTTTATGGAATTGGACTTGCTATATTTTGAAAATCATTATTGTTTTGAAAACCATTGCTATTTACTCAAGTAAAGCTATTCCATTAGGTGGACTGTGTCTTATTTTGAAAATCATTATGTATGACAGTTGAGCCTTTCCATTAGGTGACTGGATTAGTTTTAGTTTGAAAAGCATTATTATTTATTGTTTATGGACTCCTCTTGCCTTTGTTTAGAATTTAGTATAGTTGAGCAACTTTTCAGGTTGGACTTGGTTTCACTTAGAAAAGCATTATTATTCACAATTTTGGGTAGTTTTTTCTTGATTTTGGTTGAAATTGTAGTGTTTTTCTAGCTTTATTTTGGAAGGATTTGAAAAAGCAATGGAAGGGTGATCTAAGGGGATGTGGGTGGGTTGTGTGTGAAAGGGAGGGGGAGGGTTTTAGTGATAGTAAGTGGGGGAGGGGGAGTTTGCGTCACAGATTTGGCGGGAAAAAAAGGGTTCCGCCCCAATGCTGAGCTTGCATCCTCACCAGCAGGACGCTCTTGTCTGCCTTCTTCTTTTGCTCCTGGAGGAAACTCATTTTAAACATTTTCTGCATTTTTTGTTTTTTCCCAGGTTGGATTTTTTTGCACTACTTGCGTGGGCATGTTTGAGGATGATGATGAGGAGGAGGAAGAAGAAGAAGAAGAAAGAAAGCAAGGGGCGTCCTAGTGGTGGACTGTAGTCTCAGCCTCCCCAGCCTAGAGTGGACTGTAAGAGGCCAAGATTGGCTGGCTGCTCCGGTCTGAAGCGGAAGGAGGAGCAGCGTGGACCCAAACTCCGGACCACTACCACCGGACTCTCAGGACTGAACGTTGTTTTTGGGGTGGGGGGAAAGGTGCGTGTGTGTGTGTGAGGGAGGGAGGGAAGGGGGGGGCAGCCTTTTCTATCCAGTACAAATGTAGCATTGGTTGTTTGCTGCCACTCGACAGTGTTAAATGTTTTAACATCTGTGCAATCCTTGAAAAACAGACTTTTAAAAAAATGTGTCTACACTGGTCAAAAGTGTACAGCTTTATTGAGACACCAGCCCTATATTGTGTTTCCTCCGTAAATGTATATTTAACTTATAATTTATTTATGTTGCTTTTTCTATTTGTTAAGTGAATTGTTGATTTGTATTTTATTGACATATTATTTGTGTTATTACTGGTGTATTTGCATTTGTGTATTTGTATTTGTCCTCCCCCCCTGTGAGTGTAGCCTACACCGTAGTTGTTTGTGTCTCTGAGCCATTTTTTGTTTTGAAATGTTTGTGTCCCGTTCAAGTGCCCTCATGAGCAAAAAGATGAGAATAAAACTGTTTTTTTTCCCCACTTCATCTTTGTCCTTTGTGTGGAGTTGATATTTGGTTTGCTCTCCATCCACTGTGTGGGACTCAGGTGGCGTCTTTATATACCTTGGAGGGGGGTGCGCACGGGTGGGGAGTGGTGTGGGGGTGCATTGAGACTTGAGCAGCATGGCAGCTGCAGGATATAGGCTGGGATTTAAAGGCCCTTTGGCCTCTATAGACGCAGCAGCTGCCTTTGGATCCCCGCTTTGTCCGCAACCGAGACTCCCCCACATGCAGCATGCACTCAACGAGCCCCCCGAAAAGACACACACACACACGCTGTTTACTCCACTGTGGATACACCGGGCGTGGAGGCCACCTGCCAGAGCTGGAAAGAGAAAACCTCGTCTTTTTTTTTTTTTTGTAATTGTCCTCTCCTATTGACACACATGCATTGAACAGGTCATACTTCCAAGTTTACACTAAGCTGAAAGAAGCCCAATGCAAACAGGAGTCTGCTGACGCGTCAATCAGCGCTTAGCACCTAGTCTGACCTACAATTTAGCAGCGTTTATTTCCTGGCAAAGTCTGGTAATGGTAATGGTTTTATTTCATTTGAACATACATCAGATTACAATTGAGTGCATCCCATAATCAGTGCACAGTTCCACATGTCCAAAAGGAGTAGGAAGAAGCCAAGTTTATTAAACCCTACCACTCTATCTGGTACTTTTACAATCACTAACTGTTACATTTGTTCACTTCCTGCTTTCATAATTTTTTTTTTTTTTTTTAAATAATGTACCTCATACCGAAGTACAAGGTGATATGAGCATCCAATGCCATAATGGGTACCATAGTAAGTGTCAATATAGTGATATATATAGCACATCATGACTGGTTCAAGACTCTTCATCCTTGTATTTAGCAAACATCAACTGCTTGTATTGTTTCTTGAATTGGCTCATCGTTGTGCATTGTTTGATTTCCTTACTCAATCCATTCCATAGTTTGATTCCACATACTGAAATGCTATGGCTAGCATAACGTAGTCCCAGCAAGTGTTTCAAAATTAGTTCTGCTTTTGAATTCGGTCAAACTGGAAAAAAAACATAGACATATATTTATATCCAGATTAGGTGCATTAGTACAGTTAGAAGCTGTGGCGCTAATCCAGTCAGCATTAATGACAAAAAATGCCTCAGAAGTCACATAGACGTGTTCAATTTGAACAAATATTATGCCTAACATAACTGCAAAAAGTTCACTTCTTTTTACACTTGTATGATCTGAAGAAAGAAGAAGTACAAAAGTACAAAGGGGGAGTAATTAGATGATTCTTTCCTTTTGGTTTTACAATTTATGTGGAGTCAATACAAGCACAGTCAGCCCCCCCCCCCCCCCTTCCCCCCGTCAAGGTCTAGCGGAGGCGGTCCCAGTGATCAGTGGGTATCGATCTTATATGGTTTCAACCAGACCTGGTGGCCAGGCGTCTCAGCCATAATTAACTGTGTGTGTGCATGAGATCATTAATAAGAACTGGGTGTGTGACCGCGTGTTTCCTCTCCGTTATGAAGTAAGCAGTACCATTCTGTGCTGAGCATACAGCGGGAAAACAACATGGCGGTTAACTTCTCGACGGTTAACCTTAAGGACAGTACATGAAAGTTAAGGTAGACTAATGAATGATACTATATATGTCAGAAAGTCAGCATAGTAAGACTGATTGTTTTGTGTTTTACTATAATTAGTGGTTAACTTATTTTTACACTTGTAAGTCAATCAGGAATGTTTTGTCTCTGGAATTTCCTATGATCTGTATTACATCTGTATTACATCATTTGTCGCTAATGTTAAGCTTGTTTTGTTTTTTTTGTGTTTCGTGTTACAGAGTTTAACTTATTTTTACACGTACATGTCAAATACAGATGTTAAAACGCTACTTAAAACACCGCCTGTACTGTTAATAAAGTGATTTTGGAAGCAATTATTTTAAAATCTATGTTGTTTCCTATGTGAATTTCATTTATTTACCTTTTCATTTACCTTATTTTTATAATGTGGCAATTAAGAAGGTTGGAAAAGTGAGACGTGAGACATATTTGGCGTTACATTGTGTTACATTTCTAGGTAAAACATTGCTTGGACAGGTCATATAAGTTACATGATGCTGTGATGTATTTATGGAAACGATCATTTTAAATTTCCTGTTGTTTCTTATGGGAATTTTATTTAGTTTTGTGAAAATGTGAGTAGTTTCTTTGCATGTTTTAGCAGGCCTCTGTAGATGTGGGGAGGCCATATTCATAACGATAATTCTGACAATCATCCATAACGTTGTCCAATGGCCTTGACTGCGTGACAACATCCAAATGGAGACTTTTGATGGCAAGAGTGACTTTGTGGGCTTTATGCAGCCATAAGCTGCCAGGGCTTGTTCTGATTTCTAACACAAAGCGTTTTGGGGCTCCTTTCTTTGCTTTTTGTTGCCATATGGCAAATCCATGTAGACATAGCCAAGACCCATTCAGTCAGCCACAGAATGTCCTGCATCAGAGAACAAAAGACGCTTTGTCTGCCTGCTCCATTGATACCATTTGCCGAAAAAAATATTATAATTAATCTATGGCTATATCCAGCTAATTAACGCCCATATGCCCGCGGGGAGCCGCGGGGGTCATTGAGTGGAGTTTTAAAAATCTCAATAGTTTACATGTTAAAGACAACAGCTGTTCATGTGTTACTTTAATGAAGTCCCCTCTGTGCTGGATTCAGGCGCTGGCGTCCCCCCTCAGAGTTAAAGGGGGTCACCTTTCTTTATTTATCTCTTCAGCAGTACAACTATTTTAAATTTGTCCAAATGAATTGCACTTGTTTCTGCCAAAGACGTGCTGGATTTGAGAGGTCAAATGCAAAGGCCTTAAAAACGTTTTAGCTATAGCAGGGGTGCCCAAAGTATTTTAATTTTTTTATTTTTTTTTAATATATATTTTTATGTTAATGGGGGTGGAGCAAACCCCACACATCATATTTCAGTATTTCAGTACTTTTGCATGAATAACTGCTACATCAATGTCTCATTTCCATACCCATCATTTAATAATGGCTTGAAATGATGTCTGTACAGGAAGTGACTGCTATGACTTAATTTGCTTTTGATGGACACAAAGGAAGGAGATGACAGTTTATGCGTGGGCCTCCCTAACAAGCCTACAATGGAATATAATGACACGCGCAGCTGCTGGCGAAGGGAATCGGTCTCGTGGGCCCTGCACGGCGTGTCCCGACTGACCTTTGCCACCCACCGTCTCATATTTGAATCCCTACACAATCTTATAAACATTCTGTGACAAGTGATGAAATTATTTGTGAATCGCAAATATGCCATAATTTTGGGGCAGTTATTTGCTAAATGTGAAAATAGTGTAGTTAAGTTTTTTATTGTTTAATATTAGGGACGTCCACTACCAGTATCGTCCGGTCAATATAAAGTGGTGCGTTGGTCATTAATCGGTTTGCACATAGATAATAATCAAATTAATCTATTCCAGACACACAAAAAGGTTAACACAAAACACATTTTACAAATGATATAGTTTTACATGCATAAAATAATGCAAACATAATGGCAAATTACAATTACAAATTAATGGAATTACTTTTTCCTAGTTTTCAGAAAAAAAAAACACAAAAACATTAATTAAACAGTAATTTTATGTTTTATTGTTGGAACCATAAACTAGTGTTATGGATGTAAAATGGGACAGGCAGAACCAACGAGTGTCACCCTTGATATAAGGTCGATAGACTATTACGTATGCAACACAGCCAATGACGAAGCCACTCCCATCACATTTACATTGTCCTTGAACCTAAATAAAACTAAAATCATGCTGTTTGGTAACAGAAGAAAGGACACGCACCAGCAAATACAAATAGACGGTGTGGACATTGAAAGGGTGAACGAAAATACATTTCTGGGGATCACAATAGATGAAAATATGAGCTGGAAACCTCATATTACAAATATACAACATAAGGTGGCCAGAAATATTTCAGTATTGAACAAAGTAAAATTTGCTCTCAATCAGAAATCACTCCACACTTTTTATTGCTCTCTGGTTCTACCATATCTTACTTATTGTGTGGAAATATGGGCTAATAACAATAAAAGCAATCTTCACTCGCTAAATGTACTGCAAAAAAGGTCAGTAAGGATAATTCATAATGCCGCCTACAGAGAACATACTAACTCCTTATTTCTAAAATCACAAATACTTCAACTTGCTGATATAGTTCATCTTCAAACAGCTAAAATAATGCATAAGGCTAAAAATAAGCAATTAGCTAAAAATGTCATCCAATACTTCTCTACAAGAGAGGAGAAATATGATCTCAGGGAAGAAGTACATTTGAAACACTTCTATGCTAGGACTACGTTATGCTAGCCATAGCATTTCAGTATGTGGAATCAAACTATGGAATGGATTGAGTAAGGAAATCAAACAATGCACAACGATGAGCCAATTCAAGAAACAATACAAGCAGTTGATGTTTGCTAAATACAAGGATGAAGAGTCTTGAACCAGTCATGATGTGCTATATATATCACTATATTGACACTTACTATGGTACCCATTATGGCATTGGATGCTCATATCACCTCGTATGTCGGTACGAGGTAAATTATTTAAAAAAAAAACTGTATTATGGAAAGCAGGAAGTGAACAAATGTAACAGTTACTGATTGTAAAAGTACCAGATGGAGGGGTAGGATTTAATAAGCTTTGCTTCTTCCTACTCCTTTTGGACATGTGGAACTGGGAACTGATTATGGGATGCACTCAATTGTAATCTGATGCACGTTCAAATTTAATAAAACCATTACCATTACCATTACATACCTGTAGAATGATGGCGACCCTTGTCTTGGTACAGTCCATCGCCTTTCTCTTGTGTGCGGCCTTTGTGTTTATTACGTCGTGTGTCTCTCTATCGCAATATCCCGTCTTACCTTCGTCATCCGAGATTGCAAGCCAGGGCGGACGTTAACCGAGGTGCCACTTTAAGTAGCTATCGAGTCATATCGGCGTCAGTGTTTCTGCTGATAATGATATTGACGTGTGAGTGATGATGTCGTTCTCCAAACAGAAAATAGCTTGCAAGCTCTTTATGTAGTATCCACGCCTTGGAATTATTTGGTCTTTGGATTGTAAATATGGAATTTGCAGTGAATAATTTCATACTTCTAATATGCGTGATGTGTTGAATGAGCCCACTTTATCATTTCACTGATTGTCATAGTTCAGAATTTCATACATTTTACTCCATGACACAAATAATTGTGCAGATTGTTGCCAGCATGATTAAATTGTGAGAATTTAATCTCCCGAAATTAAAAGGTGACAAAATTTCTCTTTTAGAGAAATGTAGTGATGCGTGCTTCCCACTAACTTCAATTCTGAGCCGATACTTCAGGCTGAAAATTCAGACTGGTATTAGAAATAAATTAGAAATACATTAGAAATTAGAAATAAATGATTCATTAATCAGAACTATTATAAGAATAATGGCAGCATGGCAGTCTAGTGGTTAGCACGCTGACCTCACAGCTAGGAGACCAGGGTTCAATTCCACCCTCGGCCATCTCTGTGTGGAGTTTGCATGTTCTCCCCGTGCATGCGTGGGTTTTCTCCGGGTACTCCGGTTTCCTCCCACATTCCAAAAACATGCTAGGTTAATTGGCCACTCCAAATTGTCCATAGGTATGAATGTGAGTGTGAATGGTTGTTTGTCTATATGTGCCCTGTGATTGGCTGGCCACCAGTCCAGGGTGTACCCCGCCTCTTGCCCGAAGACAGCTGGGATAGGCTCCAGCACCCCCGCGATCCTCATGAGGAAAAAGTGTTAGAAAAAAAGAATAGATATTGTATTCATAATTCACACATAACTTAGTTCACGATTGGTCATCGTTTCAACAGAAAACTTTAACTCAAAAGTTTTGATTTGAGAGTCAATTTTAGAGCATCAAGAGCAGGAATCTGAAGTATCAATATTTTAGTATCAATGTACACATCATCGACATTTTCAATTTTTTTTTACGCATTTATTTATTGCAGCGGTTAACTTGTTTTTACACGTTTATGGCAACGGTTAATAATATTACTAATTCTGTGAAAACCACTAGCTCTATCCGCCAATCATTTCATGGCTGCAACTTTACAAAGTGAATCCAATACACGTTGTAACTACAAAAAACTGTCATTGCAAAGCAAAAAAAAAAAAACAACAGCCTTTAAATCACATCCTCCTCCCCTCGGCAGTGCACAATTAGCGGGGCAGCGTGCAATTAAGCGTAGAAAGGAGGCAAATCGGGCCAAGGGAATTAGCATTTTCCATGACCATCTGGCATGGGCGCAGGCGAGTGGGAACAAAGGCGAGCTGCATGGAGAGGAGAGGCGAGTGTGCCATCGCATTGACCTGCAAATGAGGCTTTGTCCCCCAGTTAAAGCTCCCTGACCCACCCCCTCCCTCTCCGCACTTTCTATTCGTGGTGAATGGGATGCTAAATTTAGCCCAGTGTTTGTTTTGAATGTGCAGACCAGACACTATTGGACAGCTGATGAAAGATAAAGCTATTTTTGTGTCTCGTAGTAAAAATTGGATGGTGAAATAAAGATATGGTGATAAAAAGGCAGGTTAAAGCAATAAGTAGAAGCTTTTTAATGCTGTTGGTGTTCCATCATAAGAAATAATGTCATTGAATGAACACCTTCCAGACACCCAAACATATGAAAGAAAGAATTATTATAGTTAGTAACTTTAGCATCTTCAGCAGCAGCAACGATCCAGTCATTATTTGCACTATGGCCCATTTATCATTGCACTAAAATTAATATATCTGCAATATGTCTGCTCCTGCATATGCTCCTGTGCAATACTATGTGTATATTTTGGATATCTTGTATATATGAAGAGCTTGCAACCAAAAGGCGCTAAATCCAATTTTCACTAAGTTGCATGTTTTTCATGAGTTTAATAGACCTCTGTCATGTGTATCCAAATCACATATTTTGGTCTTGAAATCATTTTAAAAAATATGAAAAAAAGTGATATGAAATTTATGCTTTCAACCAAAAGGCGCTATTTCCATTTCAGATTTCAACCAAAAGGAGCTAAATCCCTTTCTTTATTCTTTATTCTGATTGGCCCAAGTTTCCCATCTATTGATAATCTGACCAATCAGAGAGAATAATACAATTGGCACTGCACATACAGAAAGCCAGTATCAGTGCGCATCCTGTTTTGTTTGTGTACATTAAGTACACGTATGATAGTTACAGTATGTTATGCAATTCAGGAGAACACAAATGGTGTTTTTACAGTATTCTGTAACATGGAAGTTTTTTTTACGCCATAAAAGGCATGTCTCTACCTTGACACCTCCAACTTTCATGAGAAACATTATTTTACTTGTACTAAAAAACATACAATGTAAAGAGTTTGTAATGAGATGATTTTTGTCACTGTCACCTTCATGGTGTAGTCAAATATGAGCACTGCTTTTAATAACATTTTTATTAATTTAATTAATAACAATTATTTTGTATTGTATGTTGAGAATGGCTTCTGTGTTGTAATTATTTTATTAGCGTAGCACATTAAAGCACCTTACATTCTTTTACAACAATGCCATTGAAGAAGTTAAAGGTGACTTCAAATTTATTTCAGCCAAAAGGCGCTAAATCCATCATTTCAGCCAAAAGGCGCTAAATCCGGAAAAAAATAATTAAAAAAAATATATAAAATACATGGTGTGTGCAGGATTTTTATAGCATGCATTTTTATGACCTATATTGATAGCTCTTTCATTTGCAATATAGACTTGATGACCAAATAGATTGATATGTGCGTAGTTAAAAATCATTGATTTTCTCGAAATCAGTCAAAATGGATTTAGCGCCTTTTGGTTGCAAGCTCTTCATATCTTGTTAAATTGTCTTTTTTACTGTACTTTTATATACTTTTTTTTAAAAACTTGACTACTGCACTGAAAGGAGAAGCTCTCCAATCTCGTTGTGCATCTTGTATCATGACAATAAAGGCCATTCCATTCCTCATTACACACCGCCCATGCTTCCTGTTGTCTCCCTTAAAACAATCCCTCTGCAACCAGTGTTAACTAGGAACCTTTACCTCCTGAGCGTCATCACCACAGGCCGTATGATGCTTAGTAGGTGGAAGAAAGGAGACATATAGAGTTGTTCATCGTTCTGTTTGACTTCTGTGAACAAATAACCCAGACACACATAATAAAGATGATTAAAAGAGGTCGCATCTTGGTTGTTTTTTATGTTCCATTTAAAAACTATTGAAAAACTTGACAAAGTTAAGAGGTTTTACATTTTGCGTGATTATTTGGACCACATTTATAGACTTCTTTGTGTGTTTTTTGCCTCCGTCCACTTTGTATTCATGCCTGCGTGGGACAAAGGAGCCCGGCGACTCCATCCACGCAGAAGGCGGCGTGACAGGGAACTCGTGTCAGCTTTTCAAATATCTTCTTTTCTATCTCCTTCTTTTTCACCCTCGCATCTCAACTTTGGTGTCTGTTTGTGCGGAGGAGGAGGAGGAGGAGGAGGAGGAGGAGGAGGAGGAGGAGGAGGTATACGAGAGGGAGATGGGTGTGAATCAGCAGCCTCCCTCCTCCTCCTCCGCCTCCTCCTTCACTGTGCTCTCCACACGCATCAAGGAGATCGGATTTAACGCCGCGTGTGAGAAAAGCTGACTTTACAAACTTTGACAACAACGATGGTAGGGTCTTAATAGCCACGTGGGGCTAGTTACTTCCTGGAAAATATAGAAAACAAATCATCAGATAAATAAATGTGAGCTATATGTGTATTTGTAAATATGTACTTATTCACTCACTGGACACAAGAGTAAGTACACTATAATAAAAAGAGCTGTATCAAAACATCTGTACTACATTCTACTGAGAGCTGGGAGTTATTGCGTATGGATTTGTTGGGGTATATTCAATTGTGTTCAATATAATAATATACCTACACTATAATGTAGTGTGGCTGCCCATGGAAATATTGGTTTCAGAGCTGCAAAAGGTACTGTACTGTGTTGGGGAATTACTTTTTCACTTTTAAAATAATCCTATTGAAATAAATAACTTTAACAAGTAAATAAAGATACTTTTACCTCACCAATAGTGTGAACCGAAGTTCGTCTTCTCAATGGAGCCGTCTGTTTTGCCCCTCGAAAAGGGTAAAAGGTCACTTGAGCGATTTGGGGGCCAAAGTTAAGCCACATTATCCTTCCCTGGGGGAATCTCCAATAGTGCAAAAAAAAAGATGAAACAAAAATAGTAAGTGTTGATTTTAAACCAAAGTCCATCATTCAACGTTAGAGGTCCCCACATATGCAAAAGTGACTTTTTCACTGATTCAATCACAGACATTTTTCAAAAGTAGTCTTCTCGGTACTGTCCATTTTTGATGATTTTGACTGATTTTTCAAGGCACACAGATTATCATCTTGGGCTAAATAGACATGGTATATACAAAAGAAAGATATTTCATCATTCTTCAGTAAACCAGGAAAATGGCGGCGATGTGATGCGACCCCAGGATGCAGAGTGCAGGACCAAGTGCAGATAAAAATGTATATTTAATAATAACGTCAGCTCAGCAGTAGCAGGAAACCGACAACAGATCAAGCAAATGGCAGACGAATGACCAAAAAAAAAACAATGCTCAAACAAAGGGAAGAAGCGCGCATCTGAATTAAATAGACTATATAAAATTAGAGGCATAAACAAACAGAAAAGAACAAAGGAAGTGGCTACAAAATAAGGGCATAGAAACAGGAAGTAAGGCATTGAAAGGAAATTAACACCCTTATTGTGACAAAATACTTTTTATGGCATGAAAGAACATTAAAAAAAATCAAATAAAAGGCTTCACTACATATCTTAAAATAAATCACAAATCACTCAGTCCTGGAATCATTTTGATCGTTTTGTTTTTCTTCAGCAAATCAACTAAGTTAGTCGGCCCTGTGTATATGCTTATTACCTTGTTAAAAATCAGGCTTCACCACACAGCATAAAAATAAAACAAAGCCATGAGCTTTAGCTACAGATGGACATGGGAGTTTGATCCCTTTGTTTTTCTTCATCTAATAAGCTAACGTAGCATGATGTTGCTGTTAAAGTCTATGCCAAGTGGATGGAAAAACACCAACTTTGAAATTAAATATCTGAGGAAAATCAAACATCCAAAAACATCAACTTTGATTTCCAGCACTGCCTTGTTCATTATCAGTAAGGCTCTTAGGTTGGGTGACTGACCTTAAGGTCGGGAAAGGCCTTTTTACAAGGATGTCAATAATATAAATTAACATGGCACGTCAGCTGCTGCTTCAATAACATTTGATGGTATTCCAACTGTCTCCAGATTCCCCTTTGTTCAGACAATGTGGGTGTTACATTCCCACACGAGACACCAGTGCAGACGGACATGCCGTGAGATGGTCCAACGCTTTCAGGGGAAAGTGGGCTCAGGAACAAACCAGGACACACCTCTTGATCAATACCATGATGCATCAGGGGTTAGAATGGACACTCAAGAGGTCCAACAAAGTGGACTTTGAGCTCACATATGGACACAGATTCCCACAGACACTGCAGTGTGTTCCCAAAAAGGGGTTTTATTAGGAACCCACCCAGGCTTAAGCAATCTGCAAGGCCTGAGACAACAGACAGGCCCAATCCAAATTTCTGATGAAATGTATCTAGTTAATCTAGTCATTTGCATTATACACAGTGCGTTTCGAGTTAATTCATCGAGTAATTCCCAAATCCAAAACATCAGGAAATTTTGCACTTTGCCCAAGATTCTTATTCCAGAGAATTCTCCAATCCAAAAAAAAAATATGTCTGAAAAATATGTACCTTGCTGGAAATGTACGCATCACAGAGTGCGTTTCTAGTTAATTGAGTTAATTAATCAAGCAATTCTTTAATCTAAAAAGTCAGGAAAATTTGCACTTTGCCTGAGATTTGCGCTTTATAGAGTCTCTTTGAAGTTAATTCATCAAGAAATTAAAAAAGTTGTACCTTGCTGGAAATTTACGCATCACAGAGTGCATTTTTAGTTCATTGAGTTAATTAATCAAGCAATTCTTTAATCTAAAAAGTCAGGAAAATTTGCACTTTGCCTGAGATTTGCGCTCTATAGAGTCTCTTTGAAGTTAATTCATCAAGAAATTAAAAAAGTTGTACCTTGCTGGAAATGTACGCACCACAGAGTGCATTTCTAGTTAACTGAGTGAATTAATCAAGCAATTCTTTAATCTAAAAAGTCGGGAAAATTTGCACTTTGCCTGAGATTTGCGCTTTATAGAGTCTCTTTGAAGTTAATTAATCAATAAATTAAAAAAGTTGTACCTTGCTGGAAATTTACGCATCACAGAGTGTATTTTTAGTTCATTGAGTTAATTAATCAAGCAATTCTTTAATCTAAAAAGTCAGGAAAATTTGCACTTTGCCTGAGATTTGCGCTCTATAGAGTCTCTTTGAAGTTAATTCATCAAGAAATTTAAAAAGTTGTACCTTGCTGGAAATTTGAGAATCACAGAGTGCATTTCTAGTTAACTGAGTGAATTAATCAAGCAATTCTTTAATCTAAAAAGTCGGGAAAATTTGCACTTTGCCTGAGATTTGCGCTTTACTGAGTCTCTTTCTACAACTAATCGACTAATTCCCCAATCCAAAAAGTCAGTAAAATTAGAACTTTCCAGAGATTTGGCGCCGCAGTGTCTTTGAAGTTAATTAATCGAGTAAGTCTCCAACCCCAAAAGTAAAAAAAAATGAGTAGTTCTCCGGAGTACCTTTCTACTTAATAAGTCAACTTAATTAATCAAGTAATTCTCCACTTCAAAAGCATGCTGTGGAAGAAATGTCAATGTTTGTCAAACCCGACAAACAGCCTCCCTTTGAGTGGATCGCATACTGTAACCATCAAGAGCTCATCGCCCGACTCAGAGTCAGGGCTTTACAAGCAGACTTCCATATGCATCTCGGCAGGAAAGGGGGAACCTCGCTCATTGTGGCGGTAATTGGAGCGAGAGAACAGAGGAGGGGACAGATAGTGCAATGACACTTGAGAAATGAGATCTAACTCCAACTCAGCGCCAGTCCTGACAGACACCGTCCTCCGCCTCCATTCTTCCCTCACCGCCTTTTGTCCAGAGGCCTTTCAGCCCCTCTGAGGCAAACCTGTTCCCCTTCAAGGCCTGCCTTTGCAGGGATGGAAAGCCTCTGTTAGACGGCTGCTGCCTGTATTTTATCTCGTCTGTGCATCCATCCATCCATCGCGGTGCATCTCCGCCTCACTCCTGCGCTATTGGCGGGGCAAGTTTCTTCATCCCTCAATCATCTCGACTCATAAAAGTAGGGGAGGAGGCCTTGTGGACTGTGTTTTCAGGCCTGGCCACACTGCTATGGGTGCACTGACTTGCACTAATGCTATTCACGCCTCACATTTGCTCGCCGCGTCTTATGAAAAGGGGCGGCACGGCGGCCTTTATGAGATGAGCGACAAAGGGCCATCATTCATCAGGCAGCACAACACTGAAGACTTTTGCTTGGTGCAGATAGCATCCACCAGTCTGGCTACACTAGCATCATGTTGTCACCTTGTTATCTTAGCGCTAATGTATATAATCTTGTCTTACAGCAAGGTTAATCAACCTTGGGTTTTTTTCCAGTCAGTTCTCAAAAACAGTGCAGTACTGCTGTCATATACAAGGATTTATGACTAGCGTTTATGCAGTAGGTCCTCAAAAACAGCAGAGCACTCCTGTCATTGAAAGGATCTTTGATTAGTGTTTATACTCATTCATTCATTTTCTACCGCTTATCCTCACAAGGGTCGCGGGGGTGCTGGAGCCTATCCCAGCTTACTTCGGGCAAGAGGCGGGGTCCATCCTGGGCACATATAGACAAACAACCATTCACACTCACATTCATACCTATGGACAATTTGGAGTCACCAATTAACCTAGCATGTTTTTGGAATGTGGGAGGAAACCGGAGTACCCGGAGAAAACCCACGCATGCACGGGGAGAACATGCAAACTCCACACAGAGATGGCTGAGGGTGGAATTGAACCCTGGTCTCCTAGCTGTGAGGTCTGCGCGCTAACCACTTGTCCGCCCAGATTTAAGATTTAAGACTAAAAATTAACTACAACCTCTAAGCTAAAAATATTTAAGCTAAAAATTTTGTCATTTTGAGGACCTGTAAGAAGCCTTTTTGACATAGGTTCTCAAAGCAGCAGACATTGGCGTGTTTTTTGTGGAGTTATATTGATAGGAAAAAATGGCATTTGCTGTGGATTTTGGTACGTGCCCCCATCACCCCCCAAGTGTATCAGAATATGTGCTTTCTAAATGAAAATGCTGCCTTAAGTCATCAAGGTTGGAATATTGCTCCTTCACTCCATCGCATTTAAAAAAAATGTAACAATAAATGGTCGATGTTGGTTGGTTGACTATGGCCCATTATTAGTCAAAAAATATACAGATTATAGGTAGTATTCTGGCCACAAAACATTAGTAATGACACAAAAGATTGATAAGACATGGCATTATATCACATTACCTTAACACTGCATGTTGTCAGCCATGGCGTCCATGGTGTCCAACATGATAGAATAAAAAGACGTTCTCCTCTTATTCCGTGTGGAAGTGGTAAGTTTTGGGCTATTTGAAACCTTTTCTTAAGTTTAGCATTAATATATTGGAGGCTAACTAATAAACTGGATATGATGCCGTAGCGTGCAGATTAGCAATGTGGTATAAACAAAGAACAATAAGAGTGTAAAGATGAGTTGTTATTTCATGTCTACAAGGCCCAGATAATGTTTAAAAAACTTAATTTAGAAAGTCATTAAAGGTTTTCTATGCTGTAACTACAAAAATATTCAATTTATTAACATGAATTATACTACAGTGGGAAATGAAGGGATGATTGACTTGGTTTGTTCAAATGAAGCTATATGAAGTTATATCATTTTCATTATCACTAATATTCATTAATTCATTCTTTTCTATGCCGCTTATCCTCACAAAGGGTCGCGAGTGTGCTGGAGCCTATCCCAGCTGTCTTCAGGCGAGAGGCGGGGTACACCCTGGGTTGGTGGCCAGCCAATCACAGGGCACATATAGACAAACAACCATTCACACTCACATTCATACCTATGGACAATTTGGAGTGGCCAATTAACCTAGCATGTTTTTGGAATGTGGGAGGAAACCAGAGTACCCGGAGAAAACCCACGCATGAACGGGGAGAACATGCAAACTCCACACAGAGATGCCTGTGGGTGGAATTGAACTCGGGTTTCCTAGCTATGTGGCCTGCGCGCTAACCACTCATTCACCGTACAGCCCAACAGAAATAAAATATTTGCTTTGTCTTCTTGATAAACAGATATAAATGAAAGAGTAAAGAGAGAATTCCCATTATTTGAAAGAGTGAAAGTTGCACCAAGTGGTCATACATAATAATACATAATAATACATAATAATACATAATAATACATACCTGTACATGTTTTTCATTGAATAAAGTCAATTTCTGTTACATCTGAAGTACTATAATGTTTAAATGTACGTTTGAAGGTCAGTACTTTAGGGTTTGTGGTCAAGTTTGAGCAAGGGCCACGGCTCCTCTGTACAAACTTGAGCGTGCACGAGGAGTGTCAGGCTGCCACTGATATGAATTTGCCGGCGAGCACGCAGGTCATCGGGCCGCCATCAATCTTCCCTTCTTCCCCGGCTGCTCCTTCTCACGGCTTTTGAGGCTACTTGGCAGCTCACAACAAAACCCAGAATGCTGCCGGGTCTTGTCAGCCTGTCCTAATTTGCCGCTGTGGTCCCGGGGTTGAATTCAGCCGCCGCTGGCTGCTTGACCTGCGGCATTATGTTAGGGGATTAGCAACATCTTTTAGTCGCCACGCAGGGCAGCGCCAATGGGCTGATGGGCAGCCTGCAATTACACAGCGGGAAGGGCCCCATTTAGACACACAAAATTGTACATAGATGGATAGATGGCCAGAGAGGAGCCGTGAGGGTGGCTTTGATGAGGACTTAAGAGCGACTATGCACAAAGGCTAAGCGTCTGTGTGTGTTTTGTGTGTCCACGGTGTGTTTGCAGACGCAGAAATGCCACTGTACCCCAACCAGTGCAGCACAATGTCTACAGAGCGCTGGCAGAGATGAAATGGCCACATGTCTTCCCAGCAAATGGCATCGCAGGGGGCTGATTCATGCTGACCAACGTCCCGCAGTGTGTGGGCTTTGCAGGACCCGAGACATTGGAAATTGGATGATACTGTCCAGGATTTGATATATTTGCATGCATCTTGCATCTTAACTGCAGCTGTGGGTGGAACCCCTTAAATTTGAAACACTTCTATGCTAAGACTACGTTATGCTAGCCATAGCATTTCAGTATGTGGAATCAAACTATGGAATGGATTGAGTAAGGAAATCAAACAATGCACAACGATGAGCCAATTCAAGAAACAATACAAGCAGTTGATGTTTGCTAAATACAAGGATGAAGAGTCTTGAACCAGTCATGATGTGCTATATATATCACTATATTGACACTTACTATGGTACCCATTATGTCATTGGATGCTCATATCACCTTGTACTTCGGTACGAGGTGCATTATTAAAAAAAAAACAACAACAAAGTAGAGCCGCTTCTCCTTCACATCGAGAAGAGTCAGTTTAGGTGGCTCGGGCATCTAGTGCGGATGCCTCCCTGGTGAGGTGTTCTGGGCATGCCTAGCCGGGAAAAGGCCCCGGTGCAGACCTAGGACACCTCGGTGTCCTCCCGGTGGAGCTGGAGGAGGTGGCCGGGGCCGGGAAGACTAGGCTTCCCTACTAAGATAGCTGCCCCCCGCAACCCGGACCCGGATAAGCGGAGGAAAATGGATGGATGGATGGATGGGTGGAAAAAACCTTAAACTGTATTATGGAAAGCAGGAAGTGAACAAATGTAACAGTTAGTGATTGTAAAAGTACCAGGTGGAGGGGTAGGATTTAATAAGCTTTGCTTCTTCCTACTCCTTTTGGACATGTGGAACTTGGAACTGATTATGGGATGCACTCAATTGTAATCTGATGCATGTTCAAATGAAATAAAACCATTACCATTACCATTACCATTACCATTACCATTACCATTACCATTACCATTACCATTACCATTACCATTACCATTACCATTACCATTACCATTACACTGCAACTGGTCATGCAATAGAAGAGCTTTATGTTTATGGGACGACTTTGTCATGCTTGAGAAAAGTTATCAAGTGGGGACTCTGACACACAGCTGCAGATACCTGCAGGAGAACAGCACGCAATAAAGAAAGAGACAGTGTCTCATTGCTGCAGATCACGTTGTGTGGCAAACAGTCCCTAGAAAATGGATGGATGGATGGATAGATGAAAAGGGTAGTGTAGCATCCAGTCATCCAGTCTAGTCATACAAAGAATGTTTTAAAAATGACGAGACATATGATTAGTTGCTAAGTTCCCTTGATGGTGGCAAGGTTCTTCAACCAATCCAAGTCAAATTTTCAACACAGGTGCTTGTCCATCTTCTAAAATTATGTATGAAAAGTTAGTGTTTTTTCTCCTGCGCCTTTTGCATTCATGCTCCACTGCAACAATGACACTCAGTGACGGACAGATGTACGGCTGCCAGTCGCTGAAAGGGATTTGGGGCTCTAAAACTGTACACACATGTGAACAATGGCTGAATGAACAGACGTAAACTTCAATAACAACAGGCAGATATGCAGCAAGTCAAGCGCGGATCGGAATTGGCAGGAAGGCCGGAGCGTCCCCCCTATCCCTCCTGCAAAGGCGTACAAAGCCCTCCAGCGATGGGAAAAGGAGAAATTGGCAAAGCTAACATGGTCCCCTGCCATCATCCTTTGCCCCATCGCCCCCCACCACCCTTGTTTCACAACAGATGCTATGTTCCATGAAGACACCATCAGCTGCACAAGAATGGGACCAAATTTGTCGACAATAGTGGCGGGGGCCTGCCGAGACAAAAAAGAGGAGAAAATGTACTGAAAAGTCAGCATCGGAGCTAACAATGACGACACAGCACCAAGCCCCCGTCTACAGGAATAGACGTATCGCTATGGAAACTCGTCCAACCCCTCCTCAAATACTACAACTATAGCGTACGCATAGACGCACACACTTGTCAGCTGCAAGCCAGGCGCTCCCTCAGGGCCCAGATGGTGACCAACTGCATAAGTCACTTATCTGTCTATGGCCTCCAAAGGAATGCTTGCAGGCTTCTCCAATTCCCTGTGGACATCACCAAAAAGACATGAGAGAGTGAAGAACGCCATCTGCTCCCAGACACCTCCCCATGCCCTTACTTTGGAGGACAGATCCCATAATATTTGTATTGCAAAATTAAAGAAAATGTGTGATGCATCATAATTTTCCTATGTAAAATCAGCATATGAATATGAGTACTAAACCAAGCTACTCTAGCTGGATCCATGTTTTGTTTAATGTACCTTCGATAGCTCAGTTGGTAGAGCGGAGGACTGTAGAGGCAGCAGTGGACATCCTTAGGTCGCTGGTTCAAATCCGGCTCGAAGGAGTATCTTTTGCCTAATGTATGGTCCAAAACTCACTGCAGAAAAAAGTATTTGGCCTTAGAAAAAACACACAATTACAATGTGGCGTAATAACAAACAATAAGTGGCAGAGACAAAACTACTTTCTATGTAAAATTATGTTAGTCGTTCTCATTCATTTTCTGTCATGTCCTCGCCGCAGGACAGAAATATTTTCATGCACCCCAGATTTGAAATACTATTGATATTGACTGGTAATATCTATTTATATACTGTACAGTTTCAAGTACTCGTACTTTGTTGAGCAGGTCATAGAATGACTGAAATGTGATCACTCCTCGCAAGTTATTATTGATAATGGCCACATTCCATAATAGAAATCATTGCATTTAATTAATGTGATCACTTCTGTCGCTAGTCAATATCTATTTATATACTGTACAGTTTCAAGTACTAGTACTTTGTTGAGCAGGTCATGGATTGACTGGAATGTGATCACTCCTCGCAAGTTATTATTGATAATGGCCACATTCCATAATAGAAATCATTGACTAAAAGTAGCGAGTACACTCGCCTGCATAATAAAAACGCTGTGTTTAATTAATGTGATCACTTCTGTCGCTCTCCTCTCGCAAGTAATTAATGACAGCTGGACACCAGGTGTCTCAGTACTTTTGTCCACACGGTGTAGACGTACATCCATGTCTTTGTTTTGAGCAAGAGTGGACCGGCACCTCCATGAAGTGGGGGCGCCACCATCTCGACACCAGTGGAACAAATGGGACCAGCCCAATGCATCACGACTGGGGCCTCTCTGTGAAGTGTGTGTCTGAGAGCGCACATACGTAGACGTGTGTGTGTGTGTGTGTGTGTAAGCAATCTGTGTGTATGTGTGTGTTTTGCAGGGTTGAATGGCAATTGTGGATTTTGAAAAGAAGGAGGTGGGACGAGGTGAGTAGGGGGTTGTGTGTACGCGCATGTCGGTGTGTGTGTGTGCTTGTAAATGTCACAACAAGACCAGCGTGGGTGAGGAGTGCACTGCCGGTTCAAGTATGCCCCCATGTGACCGTTGAGAGAAGTCGAGATGAGCGGATGCTAGATGTCGTCTCTTCAAATATGCTGCTTTGAACTAGTATTGTGATTCATGATATTTTCATTATTTCAGTCATTATATGTTATTATGTAATGTTTCATTCATTATATGCTGAACAATTTATTTACTTTAAAACTAAACAAAAACAAATGAATTGTTTCTTATTGAAGAAAAATAAGCAAAGCATCCAATGTAGTTATACAATGGCTCATGTAAAAAGTCAAAATGGGATCATCTGCAAATAAGATACGTGATATTCTATCTGGATCATCAGGTTGATGTACATACACCTTCAATAGCTCAGTTGGTAGAGCGGAGTACAGTAGTGGCCATTGCAGACATCTTTAGGTTACTGGTTCAAATCCGGTTCGAAGGAATGTTTTTTTTGCAGAGAAAAAATCCATACATCAGAACTGCCTTTGGAAAAACTCACAATTCCGATTATGTGTGTTGTAATCCATGCAACAAACAATATGTGTCATACTCATACTCAATACTATCTGAAAACCCTTCATCAGTATTTTCCGATTATTATAGTGTATTATAGTGTATTATAGTGTATTATAGTGTATTATAGTGTATTATAGTGTATTATAGTGTATTATAGTGTATTATAGTGTATTATAGTTATATATAGTATTATCATATCAGCAAGATAACATGGAATGCCTGATATCGTTGCTATATAATGGCGTTGTACGCCTTCGATAGCTCAGTTGGTAGAGCGGAGGACTGTAGTGGCCATTGCTGACATCCTTAGGTCGCTGGTTCAAATCCGGCTCGAAGGAGTTGTTTTGGCCTTTAAATTCCTACCTGCAGACAAAAAATCCATACATCAGAACTGCCTTTGAAACAAACTCACAATTCCGATGACAACATGCAACAAACAATATGTGTCATACTCGATACTATCTGAAAACTGTTCATCAGTATTTTCCTATAGAAAATCAGCCTAATACATTTGCCCATGTCAGCGCTTCTCAATTATTTTCTGTCATGTTCCTGCGAGGGACAAAAATGTTGTTGCGCCTATCAATGTATTTATCTCGATTGTACAGGCTGAACTCGAAAAACTGAAACAAGCGAAAAGCAACAACATGGAGATCAATGAAGTACAAGCCTACAGAAGA
Organism: Doryrhamphus excisus; assembly: GCF_037039965.1. Lineage (NCBI taxonomy): Eukaryota > Metazoa > Chordata > Actinopteri > Syngnathiformes > Syngnathidae > Doryrhamphus > Doryrhamphus excisus. The sequence goes on along the minus strand of NC_136357.1, from coordinate 17,234,145 downwards.
ATCAAATTCTATGCCAAGTACGACAAATTCATACATGTTGGCAGGTCTGCACTAATATTACAAGTCCTCCCTGTTTCTCAGGCCCCTGAGGGAAGGGCCCCACTATTTGAGAAGCACTGGTCTATGTAAACATTCCGAGTGGGAATATCATATCAGGAAGATAACATGGAATGCCTCACTGTTGCTCAGTGAATGGCATCATACACCTTCGATAGCTCAGTTGGTAGAGCGGAGGACTGTAGAGGCTGATACTGCCATCCTTAGGTCGCTGGTTCAAATCCGGCTCGAAGGAGAACCTTTTGCATTTTGACCGGAAATTCACAATTACACTGATATCGTCATGTGTGACTGTGGGGGTGACGAAAAGGGCCACGTATGGTGTGACGTTTGACCTCTGCTAACTAATAGGGCTATTACCTTCAACCAGATATAATTTTCTCTTTCACTTTCTTGTCACTGTGTCATTCTGCCTGAAGCTGGAACTGACTTGATGAGTGAAACAATGGACACTAAATGTGGTACTGTCAGTGTGTGCGTTCAACAAAGTGGGGCTGCTGTAATGACTTTTCAAAGTGGAGTCGTGGTTTGATCCCTATAGCTACTTAAGTGGCCTTTCGACAGTCGTCCTAACAGATTAAACCCCCTCCCTTTCTTCCGCATCCGAGAGGATTTTCACCTCATTGCCACAAAGGAGAGCGCTAAGATGTTAAGACACGGTCGACTCGAGGAGACACTTGCAGTATTACTGAGGGAACAAAGTAAGCCAACAAAGCTGTTGTGTGGTTTTCTTTTCCGGTGACACACGCAAATGAGCTGCATTGATTTGCTTTTTTTTTTTGTTATAAACCAGATGTCCGTAATAACCGCCCCCCTCCATGATCAGAGGGCATTCTTATCGTTGGCAGAAGACTTCAAAACTGACCACAAATGTTTAGAGTCCAGCTCCCAAGTGTACTTCTTGTATCTGCTTCCTTCCTGTCTCATTTGCCTTGTTGATATGGGGACATTATTATTATTATTACCCACATCGACTTCCTGCTGACGAACCTGCACCCATCTTCTCTGGACTGTTTACAACAGGGGTGCCCAATTATTGTGTCCGCCCACTGTACGTCCACTAGGGAATACTTTTAAATATACATTTACACACAAGCAGAGGTTTTATTTACGTTTCAAACTTAAGCTCTTATTATGTCTACTATACTATTGGAGTCATTTGAGTGTAAAGCCATTTCAAGTCACTATTACAGTACATTGATGAGACAATACACTGAAAATTATTTGCCACTTGCCAATATTAAAAATCATATTTCTGTTAGATCAGGGGTCTCAAACTCAATTTACTTGGGGGCCACTGGAGCTCGGGTCTGGGTGAGACTGGGCCGCATCAGGTTTTCAAAAAAAAAACAAAAAAACGCATTTATTAAAAACCAATTTTTTTTAAAACGTCGCTTTGGTTCCAATTTTCTACAATAAAAGCTCTGATAAAACTTTCCACTGTTCTCAAACATGTTACTTTTTATTTTTCTACACAAAATAAGATGAAAAATAAATAAACAAATCAAGAATAAATCAAGAATAAAGAAAATCAATCAGTAATACTCTTTATTTACATCAACCACTGTTATGAATATGCAACATTTTTTATTATCACATATACCTGTCTTTACTTTTGGGGAACTTGAAAAAGTGGATTCGCTACCCTAAAATGGCGGCCAAACCCGCCCAGGGCATGATACAGAATCGGATGCGGAGTCGCCCCCCCTCCCCCATTGTAGGATCTCCATGGTTTCTCTGTCATCTGTACTTTATTTCAAATGGAACGCTGTTGAGTAGACCTCAGTTACATTGTCAAAGGCTTTCATCGGGCCACAGCAACACATGTCGGCTGGCTTGTGATGTCGCCGCACAGCCGTGGGACACATGTAACCTTCCAGGCATGAACAACGGCAAGCATAAAAAGAACAGAAGGATGCTGGCGGAGGAGCGTAAAAAGGGGCACTTATTGCGCTCGGCTGCTCTTTATGAAGCTACAAGTCACTCACAACCACGCCTTCTTAGTACCGCTCGGGCCTGCGGAGGTGACAACTACGCACCGTAAACGCCACCTCCATTAGATTTGCCTGCGCGTGCCGAGACGAGAGTTTTGATGTCGGCCAAACAGATTCCAGAGGAAGGTGATCGTGTTTGGGGCGCGGAGGCGTAACTCTTTGACTGTAATAGCACAGCTTAACATGCGAAACTGTGAAGCACATGACTGACCGCAGAGGGCAATTTAAAGAAAGTGACCTTTTAATGATGTTCCAAAAGTAATATGTGTCCCTAAAGGCTGTTTATGAGTAAAATCTATCATCTGTCTCTCACGGGAGGGGCTCAAACACTTGCTTTGGAAGTTGATGATGCCATGAAGAAAAAACAGGCTCTGCTCCTCTTAAAATGAGTCTGGCAACTACCTGGAATCTGTTAGCACTTTAGCTCTAAAGGTGTTACTGTATATGTAATAAAATATGACATCTATGGTAATGGTAATGGTTTTATTTCATTTGAACATGCATCAGATTACAATTGAATGCATCCCATAATCAGTTCACAGTTCCACATGTCCAAAAGGAGTAGGAAGAAGCAAAGCTTATTAAATCCTACCCCTCCATCTGGTACTTTTACAATCAGTAACTGTTACATTTGTTCACTTCCTGCTTTCCATAATACAGTTTAAGGTTTTTTTTGTTGTTTTTTTAATAATGCACCTCGTACCGAAGTACAAGGTGATATGAGCATCCAATGCCATAATGGGTACCATAGTAAGTGTCAATATAGTGATATATATAGCACATCATGACTGGTTCAAGACTCTTCATCCTTGTATTTAGCAAACATCAACTGCTTGTATTGTTTCTTGAATTGGCTCATCGTTGTGCATTGTTTGATTTCCTTACTCAATCCATTCCATAGTTTGATTCCACATACTGAAATGCTATGGCTAGCATAACGTAGTCCTAGCATAGAAGTGTTTCAAATGTACTTCTTCCCTGAGATCATATTTCTCCTCTCTTGTAGAGAAGTATTGGATGACATTTTTAGCTAATTGGTTGTTTTTAGCCTTATGCATTATTTTAGCTGTTTGAAGATGAACTATATCAGCAAGTTGAAGTATTTGTGATTTAAGAAATAAGGAGTTAGTATGTTCTCTGTAGGCGGCATTATGAATTATCCTTACTGTCCTTTTTTGCAGTGCATTTTGCGAGTGAAGATTGTTTTTATAGTTATTATCCCATATTTCCACACAATAAGTAAGATATGGTAGAACCAGAGAGCAATAAAGAGTGTGGAGTGATTTCTGATTGAGAACAAATTTTGCTTTGTTCAATACTGAAATATTTCTGGCCACCTTATGTTGTATATTTGTAATATGAGGTTTCCAGCTCATATTTTCATCTATTGTGATCACCAGAAATGTATTTTCATTCACCCTTTCAATGTCCACACCGTCTATTTGTATTTGCTGGTGTGTGTCCTTTCTGCTGTTACCAAATAGCATGATTTTAGTTTTATTTAGGTTCAAGGACAATCTATTATCATCAAACCATCTTTTTAGTGTGACCATTTCTTCTCTGACCTTTCTAATATTTTTGTCTGTACTCCCTCCAGAACAAAAATCAATGGTATCATCCGCAAATAATACCAGCTTTAAGTCTTTTGTAACTTTGGAGATATCATTGATGTACAAGTTGAACAGTTTTGGCCCCAGTATTGACCCCTGGGGAACTCCGCACGTAATATATGAACTACATATATATCTACTACATGGGACAAGTGGGCTGAGTACTTTTAAAGCATAAATGTGTACTTCTGTGCCCAGGTGAAGTTACACAAGCTACTCCTGCTTGCAGAAAAGAAAAAAAGAACCTTCAATTGTTTCCACACACACATGCTGACAGCTCGGTAATGAGCGGTAATAAAGGTTGTGTAAACACATCTGTTGGCGCTGAGTTAGCACAGAGTAAAAAAAAAAGGCTGGTTGTAAAAAGCACGGCGATGATGGCGGCCCATCAGGCACAAAGTACAGAACGGCTTCATCGGGCACACTTGTCCTTGTTGCTGCACAGCTGCTTTGCCACCACTTTGTTTGCTTGTTTGGCTTCTATTGTGGAGGCCTATTTGAGGGACGCAGTTAGGATGTCCTCCTGCACTCCCAGTCAAACATTGCCCCACCTCCCTTATGTGTGCTTTGTCACCGTGGGTTTATCTCCTCTGCAATGAACAACACAATAAAACCAATCTATATGTTCAGAAAGTGAACATATACAATACAAAAACCTGCACCAGTTTTCCAATAATGGCTGAAAACACGAGATCTGAATGTGACTTTAACCTCATCCTATAAGGAAGGCAATAACAAGATGCTGCGTCAAACACGTCCGTAGGAACGACCACATCTGTGTGAACAGATGGGAGGGCGGAAGGCGTATCGTTAGCAAGGCACCCCAAGCGGGCACCAGATGAGATGACACCAATAGCGGTGATTAAAACAATCAATAGCAATGATTAAACAAGACCGGACACAAAGGACAGGACGCTGAGACAGAAGTCAGAAACACGTCCCCGAGCGCCTCTTTGCAATCTGCACCGAGCTTTCGGTGCTAATGAGGTTGTTGGGACTGGAAAGGGAAGGGGCCCAGTAATTTGACTTCAACATTGATGCAAATGCATACAATTACACAAATTAAAGGGCCTGTATTATAATATTCAGTCCAACAGTAATCTCTCGTTTATCGGTTAAATTAATACAGAGTGTACAATGGCCACTGATTGACCCTGGAACTGACTATTTCTTTAGTCCCATTATTACCTGGGAGGACAAATATCTCTGAACAGTCAGAACAGTAATGATAACAATAATATAATAATATAATAATATAATAATATAATAATATAATAATATAATAATATAATAATATAATAATATAATAATATAATAATATAATAATATAATAATATAATAATATAATAATATAATAATATAATAATATAATAATATAATAATATAATATAATCAAACTTAAGCTCTTATTATGTCTACTATACTATTGGAGTCATTTGAGTGTAAAGCCATTTCAAGTCACTATTACAGTACATTGATGAGACAATACACTGAAAATTATTTGCCACTTGCCAATATTAAAAATCATATTTCTGTTAGATCAGGGGTCTCAAACTCAATTTACTTGGGGGCCACTGGAGCTCGGGTCTGGGTGAGACTTTCCAGAAAAAAAACAAAAAAACGCATTTATTAAAAACAATTTGTTTTAAAAAACGTCGCTTTGGTTCCAATTTTCTACAATAAAAGCTCTGATAAAACATTCCACTGTTCTCAAATATCTTACTTTTTATTTTTCTACACAAAATAAGATGAAAAATAAATAAACAAATCAAGAATATAAAAGCTATAGAATACAGCAGCTATAGAAAACCCTTCTAAAAACATGTTTTAACGTTATTATAACTCTATAGATATTAAATAACACTTATATAGTCACCTAATCCATCCTCATGATGCTGTTTGTCACTTCAATAGATGTACTGTACTGTACACCGAAAATACTGCTACCTAGCTGTGTTTACATCACATTGCATTGCTTATGCTCCGGCTACGGGATCTGACACAAGACACAAGAGGTGATGATGTGACTCTACAATAGAAGATAACATGTTTGATGCCGTTTTAAGCCGCAAAAACGACCACAAAGTGACAGAATGTTTTTTTCCCTTATGACAGGGGTTTCAAACTCAATTTACTTGGGGGCCACTGGAGCTCGGGTCTGGGTGAGACTGGGCCGCATCAGGTTTTCAAAAAAAAAAAAAAAACGCTTTTATTAAAAACGAAAAAATAAAAAAACTTCACTTTGGTTCCAATTTTCTACAAGAAAAGCTCTGATAAAACATTCCACTGTTCTCAAATATCTTACTTTTTATTTTTCTACATAAAATAAGATGAAAAATAAATAAACAAATCAAGAATAAAGAAAATCAATCAATCAGTAATAAATAAATATAATAATAATAATAAAACGGCAAATAATAAAAACTTAAGAAACCACATATAGTTGGTGGGTAGACAAATTATTTTTGTCAGATTAAAATGAACAAAGCATTATTAGAGCCCTGTAGACATGACAAAACACGACTATAGTCACATTTATACTCTTTTTATTTACAACATATTGCGCAACTGCAGGGTCTTGAGACACATGCTAACTCGCAAACTAGAGAGCTAGCGACCTAAATGGTAGCCTTCAAGTTATTTCCTTTAAACTTAAATAGCCAAAAACTTACCACTTCCACACAGATAGGGAGGATAACTATTAACAGTTATTTAACTTTTAACATGAACATTAATCAAACGTAATAATTTTTTCTGGGTACATGATACCATACAGCATCCATATCAAACTTGCACGGGCCGCACTAACATTAAACTTTCATATCAAGGCGGGGGCCTCAAACTGGTGTCCTGCGGGCCACATTTGGCCCGCGGGCCACGTCATGAAAACACCACATTTGAAATGTAGGCAGCACAATGGACTTGTGGACTAAATAGCAACTGGTCCTTGTTTTTGTTAACAATTTTTTTTAATTTGAAGCAAAATTCAGTGCAGTTATCTGTACAGGATAACCTAAACAATGAACGGTACTGTAGTTTCCTCACTCCTTCCTCTCTTGCCGATGAATGGGAGCTTTGATGGAGTCATAACCAGAGTGAAAGCAGTGAGACGTGTTCAGACTTGTTCTCCGTCTGTGAATTGTTTATGTCGAATCAGCACAGCACACCGCAGGCTACAGCTATGCAGAGTGTGTGTGTGTGTAACCACAACACACGCCTGTTTGGCAACACACAGTATCATTTACAATGAAACTCGTGAGCAGTGCTGCTGACACTATCTTGCCCTGAAATCACACGCTGATATGTCCTCCAGATAGAAAGTCAAAGCAATCCTTGAGCTGAAAGGGCACCTGTGACCGTCCAGATGGGGGCTACGTCCAGCTGGGGTGCACATTGCCCATAAAAAAAATGATGCACACCCCAGACGCAAGGTCAATTGACACACCTGTTTGTTTGTTTTGTTTTTTTAACTAGGCAGCACCGCCAATAAGTAGGTAGTGCTGTCACCTCACAGCAAGAAGTTTCGGGGTTTAAATGAGTTTTAGTTTGGGCCCCTATTTAGCAAAGGTTTGATGTTCCAAATGTGAGAAAAACCCATTATCTCCATCACTTGGTTTGCCCCACTTCTGAGAGAAGAGGCACTCAAAGTCTGACTTTTGGAGTTTTTTTTGTGACATCATGAAGGATAAACGGCGGCACGGCGGTCTAGTGGTTAGCGCGCAGACCTCACAGCTAGGACACCAGGGTTCAATTCCACCCTCGGCCATCTCTGTGTGGAGTTTGCATGTTCTCCCCGTGCATGCGTGGGTTTTCTCCGGGTACTCCGGTTTCCTCCCACATTCCAAAAACATGCTAGGTTAATTGGCCACTCCAAATTGTCCATAGGTATGAATGTGAGTGTGAATGGTTGTTGGTCTATATGTGCCCTGTGATTGACTGGCAACCAGTCCAGGGTGTACCCCGCCTCTCGCCCGAAGACAGCTGGGATAGGCTCCAGCACGCCCCGCGACCCTCGTGTTGACAAAGCGGTAGAAAATGAATGAATGAATGAATGAAGGATAAACATCATCATCTGGAGCGCCCCTAGCTGGATGAGTCCACCCTGTGTCCTTGTGCAATTCTCTCTTGTCAGAAAAAGGCTTCAAACATTGAAGTCTTTCCACATGTCAATTAAAATGGTCTCTAACAAAAGGATATTTTTACTCTTGATATCAAACCACAACTGACACACATGCAGCTGCACTTAGTTGTGCTATAACCACTTGTTGCCCGCTTTGCATTACCGCCCTCCTAAACTGCTGCCAGGGCTAATTAGACTGGTCTGGAATTTTGGGCCAAAAATGCACGCTTGCAAAGCTGCACGTGGACAACATGTATCCGCACAACAACAAGAACAACAAAGTCACACTAATACATGTATATACACACTGGCCGGGGCGTGGGCGCACGGTGAGGACCACCCAAGAAGTCCTGAGCTGCTTTGAAAAGAATGAAAATTCCTCCCACTGAGGCTGGCGCTGCTCAGCGGGCCCAGGCGGGTACACTGGAGCACGTATGAAGACGTGGATGCCGCCTGGTTGCAATGTTTGCTGAGCGCAGGCACGCGGCCATCATGATAAACAAGATGGCTTTTTTTAAATTACCGTCAACAGCAAACACCTTCAGCAGAAAATGTCATATGTAATAAGGAATGAGTAAAATCTAGACAAAAAAATATATATATTAGGGCTGTCAGTCGATTAAAATAATTAATCATGATTAATCACATTTTGTCCACAGTTAACTCAGAATTAATCACATTTAATCACAGAAAGAAATAAGTAGGGAAAAACATTGGTTAGATAAAAATCCAACCATCTATTTTCTGTGCTGCTTATCCTGATTTTATTAACACTTATTTATCTTCACATGCTGGAGCCTATCCCAGCTGACTTCAGGCAAGAGGCAGGGTACACCCTGGACTGGTCGCCAGCCAATCACAGGGCACATATAGACAAACAACCATTCACACTCACATTCATACCTATGGGAATTAACCTAGCATGTTTTTGGAATGTGGGAGAAAACCGGAGTACTCGGAGAACCCGGGGAACATGCAAACTCCACACAGAGATGGCCCGAGGGTGGAATTGAACTCGGGTCTCCTAGCTGTGAGGCCTCCCTGCTAACCACTTGACCCAGTGTTTATGCTGTATGTCTTTAAAAACTGCAGATCACACATGGCTTGAAGAGGATTTTGGATGAGCACATTTTTGCAGTCGGTCCTCAAAAACAGCAGAGTACTTCTCTCATATAAAGTATTCCACTAGCTGTAGTAATGCAAGTCCTCAAAAAGAGCAGATCTTAGTTTTTGCTTTAGATTCTGAAAAAAAGAGCAGCGCTCTTTTGTCATTTTGAGAACCTGTAAGCAAGCGGCAGGGTACACCCTGGACTGGTCCCCAGCCAATCACAGGGCACATATAGACAAACAACCATTCACACTCACATTCCTACCTATGGACAATTTGGAGTGGCCAATTAACCTAACATGCATGTACTTTGCCTGGGTTTGAATCCCCACTTGGGCATCTCTTGTGGAGTTCTCAGTTGTAAGTTCATATCATTTATTAACTGAGCTCAACAAGGAGCAACCTCACACAGTCCAGCGGCCCCCGAGTCTCCATCCACAAGAATGTACCAAACTCATTTTAAACTATTCAATTAAGTGTTAAACTTGGAAAAGATTTGCGACTGGGCGAGTCCAGAGCCTCCAGACCAACACCCTGAAACCTGGGGTCTGAAACAAGGCCGCATTCATACGCTCCGCCACTCAACATGTCAATCATAAGGTTATAAAATGATCACCTTGGAGTTTGAAATGAGTAATTATTAGGAGTCCATTAGCGCCTCGACAAGCCCTCTGCTGTTTCTCGTCCCCTTGACAACCTCCCATTGTGATGGGGCTACAGGGTCAAGATCTCCCCAAGGTGCCTAAAGAAAACCATGTATTCAGCTCTTGGAAAACAATTGAAGGCTTGTCATGTCATTCGTACAAGCAGAGGATCCACCGTACTCGAACATTAAACAACACTCAAGTTTTTGGCTTAAATCGCAATGTCTGATAGTATTGGTCAGCTGAAATTGGCATAAAAATAAAATATCCGACAATACTGATATACGTACTTGATATTGATATCAGCAGGTGAGTAAGACCCAATAAAAAACAAACTGAGGGCTGCAAATGGCCCCTGGGCCACACTTTGGACAGTTTCATTGTGTGCATTCTGTGTATTGTGCATTCCCCTTGACAGAGGTCCAACATCAACTGCTGACAAAGAGACGGTCCAAATCCAGAGGCTTGGCCCACGGCCAGCTCCTCTGACCCAGAACATTTTGTACTGGACTGAAGGCAGGCAGGCATTGTCCCCACGTACTGTTTCTCGGCAGAATAAACGCACATCCTGGCTCCGCTGTGTATGGCGATTATGTGAGAACATTTTCTTGAATGGCATGCTGAAAGAATCAATCTAACGCCTCGCCTTGCTCTCCAGATAGCCTTGTGCTCCAGCTTCTGTATGTCTTCCTCCAATGTCTTTGTCCTGACAGTACATCCATTCATTATTATGACAGTTCAGAATGTTAAAATGTGACTTAAGACATGACCTGTACAATTAATACAGAGTGTACAATGGCCACAGATTGACCCTGGAACTGACCATTTCTTAGGTCCCATTATTACCTGGGAGGACAAATATCTCTGAACAGGCAGAACAGTAATAATAACAATATAATAATAATGTGCTATTCTGAAGTATTTGATAAAAAATTCAAATATTCCAAAACTCAACTATATAAACTTAACTATATATATATATATATATATATATATAATTTTTGAACTATATATATATATATATATATAGTTAAGTTTATATAGTTAAGTTTTGGAATATTTGAATATATATATATATATAATTTTTTAACTATATATATATATATATTATTTTTTAACTATATATATATAGTTAAGTTTATATAGTTCAGTTTTGGAATATTTGAATATATATATATATATAATTTTTAACTATATATATATATAGTTAAGTTTATATAGTTCAGTTTTGGAATATTTGAATTAAATATTCAAAAACTTAACTATATATATATATATATATATATATATATATATAGTTACGTTTTTGAATATATATATATATATTAACACCAATATATATATATATATATATTGAAGCGCCGAAGAACCGAATATATATATATATAGTTAAGTTATTGAATATTAATTTATATATATATATATATATAAATATATATATATAGTTAAGTTTGTCTAGTTTATATAGTTACGTTTTTTAATATTGGAATTTTTTATATGTATATCGCACTTTTCTGATGTATATATATATATATTTATATTAATTTTTTTATTGACAAAATCAATCAGCACAGCCTTAAATTACTGAATTTCGCTGGTGTTAAAATGTATTTTTTTATTTCAATTTAAAATGTATGTACTTCGTACATACAGAAAGCATATAGAGAGGACATTCGTTCCATCTGCTGCTCCCCAGCAGCTATAGTAAATATTGACCCAAATTATAAAAGCTACATCACAGATACATAAACAGTGCGCTTAACAACCGTTATCATAATCTGAATGGATTTCCTGGATCCCTAAACACACACACTCCGCTCCATAACCTTGCACACACAATGAACACACATCTTTCACTCGTACTTTGCTGGGCCTGGATACATAAACAGCTCAATTTAGCTGTGGCTAGCCTCAAGCCCCCTCCCCAAGAGAATTAATAGGTAGGGGGGCGGACACAGTCATCCCCTTGTCTCCGTCTAGCAGACTCCACACCACTTGCACACACACACACACACACACATAAAGACACACACCAAGACGCACACTGACGGCTCCACACAGGCTACGTTATACTAAGAATAGACGCAACCGCACTTTGAGCTTATGATTTCACTGGGAGGCAGCCCACCCTCCACTTTTAGAAGCGCCCCTTCACACAAACACACCGCACAGGGGGGGAGCGGAGCTATTTCCAGGCAGCCCCGCAGACTGGAAGAGTCCACTAGTTGGCCACTGCGATGCCACTGCTGAAAAACACAAGTGAACACAAGACCCCACAGAAGAGTTGTATTAATATATACTTCAGTGTTAATACAAACTGATTTATTATACAGTAAAGTCTTGTTATATCGATATTCTCGGGAGTCGGAAAAAATATCGATATAACCGGACTATCGATATATCCGATCCTGCGCCGAACTGCATTAAAAGTGGGCAATAATGCACTCGACATTGTTCTATACACACGAGAGAAACCACAAACGCCAGCATGTACATATGAAAAACAGTGACTTTTGCAGGCAATAAAAAGATATCTGAATACAACACAATTAAATACATGTATTTGTACGCTTGTGTCTTCGCTGGAATAGGTGTGTATGCTATGTCAGTTGGTTCTTCATCCTCATCATCCTCGTCATCCTCGTCATGAAAACACTAAGTCTATTCACTGAATCTTCCCTCTAAATTATACAAATATTTACTCCTTTACTTCAAAAGATTGTTTAATACTTACCTCATTAATTACCTGTAATCCTCTAATTACGGTCCGTCGGTGGAAAAGCCAAAACGGTGTTAATTGAAAATCAAACAATACGCCGTTTACAGATTTCGCTAATGGTGGTATTGAAATCCTTAAGCAAATATTGATTCAGCTTTAAGCTGCTTTTGTATCAATATAAGCAGACCAAATTGGCTGGCGGGAGATGAAAAGGGCATCGTAGTAACCGGATTATCGTAATAACCAGGTATCGTACTAACGGAACTAATTATATCATATTATTATATCATATCATATCAAGACTAGAAATTTGCCGGGAAATGAAAATAGTATCGTAATAAGCAGTACTATCGATATAACCGATATCGATATAACGAGACTTTACTGTACTGTATACAGCACTATGCAAAAGATACTCGCTACCTCACGGAGGACACTGACAAGATGTACAAAAGATGTACAAAAGATGTACAACATGGTGACTCCAGCTTCATCTGTTCATGGATCATGTTTCATCATCATTCATTAATAGTGAGTAACTGTACCTTTCATACTTCAAAATGGGTTTAATACGTGGGGGAGGCATACTGAAAAAGAGACGTTGAACGTAATCTAATAATTGCAGTCACAGTCAATTACGCTAGCAGAAAATTTTGGAGAGGAGGCGAGGCATGCGTTAAAAACAGACATCTTTATGGGCATCTCAATTACTCACTGATGACTAAACTTCCTGGTTTAACAACCAATCCTGGTGGGCGGATGCTTCTGTTGACGATGAAAAAAAAATCACACTTTCACCTTAATAAAATGGTCTGGTTTGGTCGCCACCCTCGTATCTCAGGGCACATAGAGACAAACAACCATTCACACACTGGAGATCCATATGTTGGGAAATGTTCGGAGGAAACCGGAGTACCCAGGGAAAACCCACACACAGATGGGGAGAACATGCAAATTCCACACAGAGATGCCCAAGCGAGAATTGAACCCATGTCTTCGCAATCTCCTATCTCTTGAACCACTCAAAGAAAGATAATCATGTCAAATACAGTCAAATATTATGGTGGTAGCATGAAGGTCTGGAGCTGCACGAGTGCTGCTGGAGCTGTAGTTCATGAACATGGTAACGGTAATGGTAATGGTAATGGTAATGGTAATGGTAATGGTAATGGTAATGGTAATGGTAATGGTAATGGTAATGGTAATGGTAATGGTTTTATTTCATTTGCATCATTTCATGAAAATGAAATTTGAAATTTGAAATTTGAAATTTGAAATTTGAAATTTGAAATTTGAAATTTGAAATTTGAAATTTGAAATTTGCAACATGCATCAGATTACAATTGAGTGCATCCCATAATCAGTTCCCAGTTCCACATGTCCAAAAGGAGTAGGAAGAAGCAAAGCTTATTAAATCCTACCCCTCCATCTGGTACTTTTACAATCAGTAACTGTTACATTTGTTCACTTCCTGCTTTCCATAATACAGTTTAAGTTTTTATTTTTTATTTTTATTTTAATAATGTACCTCAACATGAATTCCAACATGTACTGTGACATTTTGAAGCATGGGCTGCATTGCAGATTTCCAACATGCTCTGGAGACCAAACACATGATCAAGAGCCTTGCTGAGGAAACTGAAGGAGTGGAAAAGTAGACCTCCACACCTGAACCCAGTTGCAGAAGTGGGTGGGCGGATGCTGGCGGATGGGACGTGAAAAAAAATCCCACTTTCACCTTAATAAAATGGTCTGTCCACCTTTATCCAGATTTTTACCAAGACTCCAAGATTCAAAGAGTACAATACTGTCCATATAGTAGCCATCCATTGATTCAAGCCTTGTGACACAGGCCATATCACTTCAGGGTCTGTTAACAATTGTCGTTAACAACGCCATGACCCGCAGACGACAATGAGAACAAGAGCCGCAGTGTAAGTGTAACCCCTGCTTATCAAATAAACACTCAACGTCTAATTTTACCTGCATTAAAAAAAGCTATGTAGATACACAATTTAATAACCACACTAAAAAGCAGCATTTCCATGCCGTCTGCAGATTCTTGGACACTGCATGAAGCCCCCTGTCACACAGCACAGGGAAATTAAAACGGTTGCTCAAGTTGGGATACTGGAAAACCAAAGTTAAAGGCAACTCTTTCATCATCTAGGACAAGGGTGTCCAAACTTGTTCCACCAAGGGCCGCATACTGAAAACAAACAAACAGACATGGGCCGTAAATGCCCCCCAGGCTACACTTTGGACACCCATGATCTATGGTTTGATGTAGTAAATCTTTCATGATTACCAAGTCACAACGCTATCAATACACACTCAATTTTGGTAATGGTTTTATTTCACTTGAACATGCATCAGATTCCAATTGAGTGCATCCCATAATCAGTTCACAGTTCCATATGTCCAAAAGGAGTAGGAAGAAGCAAAGCTTATTAAATCCTACCCCTCCATCTGGTACTTTTACAATCAGTAACTGTTACATCTTTCCATAATACAGTTTAAGGTTTTTTTTTTGTTTTTTTTTAAATAAGGTACCTCAACATGAATTCCAACATGTACTGTGACATTTTGAAGCAGAAACTGGGCTGCATTGCAGATTTCCAACATGCTCTGGAGACCAAACACACTTCCAAGATGATCAAAATGCTGAGGAAACTGAAAGAGTGGAAAAGTAAGCCTCCACACCTGAACCCAGTTGCAGAAGTGTTTGAAAGGAAGGTGTGGCGTGTAAGGTGTCTAACGTCCACCAGCTCCACCAGTGATGTCATCGTAGATGAATAGAAGAGGATCCTAGCGGTCCTCATAGTCAATAGTCAGACCAGGGACATGTTCACCGTGAGGCGTTTTCCGAGCTATTTCGACAATAATGATTATGTGTTTACTTGCTGGGCGGCACGGCGGTCTAGTGGTTAGCACGCAGACCTCACAGCTAGGAGACCAGGGTTCAATTCCACCCTTGAGCATCTCTGTGTGGAGTTCGCATGTTCTCCCCTTGCATGCGTGGGTTTTCTCCGGGTACTCCGGTTTCCTCCTACATTCCAAAAACATGCTAGGTTAATTGGCCACTCCAAATTGTCCATAGGTATGAATGTGAGTGTGAATGGTTGTTTGTCTATATGTGCCCTGTGATTGGCTGGCGACCAGTCCAGGGTGTACCCCGCCTCTCGCCCGAAGACAGCTGGGATAGGCTCCAGCACCCCCTGCGACCCTCGTGAGGATAAAGCGGTATAAAATGAATGAATGAATGTTTACTTGCTTGATGTTACTGCAGTATTTAGACAATCATGACTGTGAGTGGATAGTCAACGTAGACTGCTATACAAGCTGTACACTGACTAATCTCCTTTGTAGGGGAAAAACATTGTCACAGTGGAGTCCAAGATAAACTGTATGATTCTTGAGAACAATTACAACTTGTGACAAATCCTCAAGTGGACATCTGGATGGTGACCACGTGATGCTTTCATGTGCAGCTGGACAACACATTGCAGATGAAACAAAAACCCTTCAAAACAACATAAAAAAAAAGTGCAAGCACAATCGAGTCTGTGTTTGGCTCGGCGGATCATGCAGCATCCAGACATGCAGACGTGCCCGCATCCCCACAGGCTCAGAGGGTAAAGGTCACCCTGCTGATGACTGGGTGGGGTTTTTGCGGTTGGGACAGTGCTGTATGTGTTTGTGTGTGTTTGTGTGTGTGTTGTGCAGCCTGCAGGTGTGCGAGTGGGAGGAATAGAGTGGTCCAATGAATGCTACGGTGTGTGACTGCATGTGTTGGCACTGAGTCAGATCTGTGTCCTATCTTTCTGTGTTTGATCCACTTTCTGTGAGGACCACACAAGAACCACTGAACTGGAAAACTAGAAAGGAACTCAAGGTGGAAAGTTAATTGTTTATCTATTATGAGCGTATCAACAGTAAGTGAAGCTTGAGATGTTCAATGTTGGCTTTCTTACTGATATCAGACACCAACATTGTCAATATAAATCATTATCGGCAGAAAAAAATTCTACCAGTATGAACCGATATCTAATTTTTATGCCCATACAATATTATGGGATGGTTGAGTCTTTAAAGAATATATTTGTAATGACTCTTGGGAGACTGCTGGATGTTGTTTTGGTTAGATTACTAGATTACTGCTCAAGTATGCTTGGCTGCAGATCAACTTCCCATAGTTCTTCTGTTTAATCTTCTTTCGACTACAAACTATCTGAGAAAAGAGCAACAGCACCTCTGCTGGTTGCATCCAGGTATTGCATTCCATTCTTAATTTTTAGTTTTATCAGCATACGCAGTCAAACACACCAGCGATTAATATGGTTGTGAATGCTAAACGGATGCGACCAGGAATCGGGTTTGACAAGCGAGACGCTCCTTGATCGATAACAATCAGACATAAATCCTTAAATGAAACCAACCAAGATACGGTCTGGTTATTGCAAGGCCAGCAACCGGTTGACAGTCCTCTCATAAACAATGTGAGCGCCTGGGCTGCTGGCGTAACGATTGTCACGGATGCTCTGTACATTAGCATGACTGAAAACGTAAATGGACATAAATAGCATTAGCAGCACATGAGCTAAATTAAAAGCACTAAATGAATGCAGACCAACCATCCACCAGCACAAGTCCGGAGTTTGTTTTTCATAGACATGTACCAAACAAATATGCACATTAGCACTTAATAAGGTCATCAAATCTTACTTTTATGCATTCCCACGTAGTATCAGCATGTGGGACCCAATGGGAGGTGAAAGAAAAGGGGGAGGGGGGCGATACAATATAGTCTGTGCAGCGTGGGAGAAAGTTAAATGGTGAGTTCAAGGGCTGTGGAATAAAGTTGGGACAATTTGCTGCTCACAACAAATGACTTAAATCAGAAAAAAATATATTTTTAACTGTATATTATTTTTTGAATATTTACAAAACCAGTATCCCTCTACATACAATTTGATGCAGTTATTCAAAAAATATTTATTTTTTATTTTAATCACTGAACCCGTGTCCTGGTGGTTGGGGACCCCTGCTAAAGCATGCTTGGGGATATGATGTGCTCTTTTACACATTTGAAAAAACTGTAAGAAAGCCATCAGCTTGTTTATTTCATAATGTAAGATTAATGTCAACATCAACAAATGTAACCGTTGAATGGAATCAAATCAAATTATGTCCACTCGAATTGCATCGTTTGTACACTGTATGGCAGGGGTCTCAAACTCAATTTACCTGGGGGCCACTGGAGCTAGGGTCAGGGCAAGGCTGGGCCGCATCAGGTTTTCCAAAAAAAAAAAAAAAATGCATTTATTAAAAACAGAAAAATATACAAACTTTTTCAGTGCTTTGGTTCTGATTTTCTACAATAAAAGCTCTGATAAAACATTCCACTGTTATCAAATATCTTAATTTTTATTTTTCTGACACGACTATAGTCACATTTATACTCTTTTTATTTACAACATATTGCGCAACTGCAGGGTCTTGAGACACATGCTAACTCGCAAACTAGAGAGCTAGCGACCTAAACGGTAGCCTTCAAGTTATTTCCTTTAAACTTAAATAGCCAAAAACTTACCACTTCCACATGGATAGGGAGGATAATTATTAACAGTTATTTAACCTTTAACATGAACATTAATCAAACGTAATAATTTTTTCTGGGTACATGATACCATACAGCATCCATATCAAACTTGCGCGGGCCGCACTAACATTAAACTTTCATATCAAGGCGGGGGCCTCAAACTTGTGTCCTGCGAGCCACATTTGGCCCGCGGGCCGCGTGTTTGAGACCCCTGTTGTATGGAATTGTTCTGTTTTACTAAATATTGTTAATATTGTATCCCCAGGCATGATGCTTGATGTTGCCAATGCAAAGTTACCAAAGTTACATAGTGAGTCATCCAAAACACAAAAAACTATCCTTATATAGTGTATGAACTTGGACCAGTTTTTTTTTTGTTTATTTGCCCCCCCTTTATCCCAAACACTCCCACTCCCCCTCCTGTCCCTCTACACACAACCAGATGCACGTATACACACTGTTAGTATCAGGCCACTCTTCAGTAATCTTAAGTTTTGGGTCACCTGGCTGTCTTCCTATCGCTGCAGGCTAATGTCAGTGGGACAACATGTCCATTTGGCTTCCATTACACACACACACACACACACACGTGTTTATTTCGGACACTGACACAATGCAGTAGAGTGTTGTAATCACACGGCATGTTTAGGACATAAGGTCAAGTCAGGCCTCTGTCTTTGCTGTCACTCTTGGCTGCAAATGAAAATCTATTTCTATGTGTATAGGATGAGGGGGGAGTTGACAGAGAGACAAGGACAGATACGTGTGTGGGGGAGTGAAGGATTCTTATTTTGGCAAGCGGTATGACCCATACTCTCCACTTCCACAAAACAAAAACCCACGCACATCACAAGCACACTTTTTGCCCTGCAGACGTGGGAGGAAGTGTTCGCCTCCCAACCAGTTTCTGGCAAGTTGCAAGTTAGTGTGATAAGAACAAGGTCATGTCCCGACATGTTGAAGAGAAGCAGTCATTGCAAAAAAAAGCTTCACACCTCGGCCCCAGCAGACACAAAAGGCATCCCGCCTCTGTTACGGTCGGTACCGAAACTCAGTTCCGTAGTGGCACCGGTGCCAACATTAACAGTAGTAGTGTATTGTGAAGAAACCTTGTGTAAGTCCAGACACACAGCGTGATGAAAAACTTTATTGGCAACCTTAATACACCAACAGCGGTGCTCGGTTCCAACATTTTAACATATTATTTTGCTGTGGTGCTCTCAGAGCAGCATCACACACACCAGTTCTCAATAGAAATAAATGAAGAAAACATTTGTGTGCCTGATAAAGATTGCATTAACATAAAGCCGAAAATAACTGAGAGCCACTGGTCTAGTCTGAGTGCACCTACACCAGTGTTTTTCAACCTTTTTTGATCCGCGGCACATTGGAAAAATCTTGTGGCACACCACTAACCAAAAATGTTCCAAAATGTCGCCACGACCTCACACGTGCATCAATAAGTCTATGGGAGGAACAAGGTAGGTGTTGCCACACGGACCAATATTACATTGCTCTGCCAGTCTTTACACCACAGACACTCCACAGTAGCCATGTTTTTACATCACCACTTTTTCTCTTTCCGAATGACCTTTCGGGAAACAATGGTATTCATAGAAAGGAATATTCCAATCTCTTGTCTACATGCGCCGTGAAAATCAACCAGAATAGTCAATAAGGGCATGCCCAGTAAAACGTAAACATCAACATCACGTGATACCGGCTTCCCCAAGTTTTTTCGTATTGCCAGTTTTTCGTCTGTCCAGTCCTGAAATTTAGTTTGAATCAAAAACAAACTTTGCTTAGTCCAGTGCCGATTGCTGGCCTCCATTTTTAAAAGTGAACGTCTGGATCTGCGTGTTACGTCATATCTGAGCATGCGCTGAAAGAACGCACCCGGGATAAATTTAAACTTGAAAAGATCAAATTCAATCTTGCTAATATTTTATAATTAAACTCGAGACATGTTTTATATAGATATATATTTTCTTTTTTAATAAAACTGCACTTGTGAATGGCGTATAGAAGGGTTTAGATTCTGTTCCACAGATGGCGGTAATGCACACGAAAGCTGCTTGCCAACCGCCAATAAACAACAGAAGAAGAAAAACACCACGAAGAAGAAGGCACCCTGACAACTTTCCGTTTGAGCGGGTACAAGATACCTCAATCGGATTGGTTAAAGGAATATTCCATCCCTGTTCAATTCTTTCCGTTTGAGCAAATAAACCAAATGCAATTGGAATATTTGGGTCCATGTATACTATTGACATAATGGCTATTGACATAATATTTGCAAATGATGATTAATAAATGTTAATTATAAAAAGTGATATTGGATAATTCCTCACGGCACACCTGACGGTTTCTCAAGGTACACTAGTGTGCCGCGGCACAGTGGTTGAAAATCACTGACCTACAGGATCCAGGAAAAACTAAGGCCTTTGGTCCAACCTCAGATTGATTACGTTGGTTGGCCATTATGCCAAGACCTGACTCCAAATCCCGGAAAGATGTTAATTACAGGGAGTGCAGCACTTGAGAGTCAAGGTTCACAGTTATTAGCTGCCCTCTTTGTTCACTGCCCGTACAGCTTAGTCATTACGTAACTAACGATGGCTTCGTGGCACCCACACTTTCGACACTCAATGACTGGTTTGGCTCCTGACGATGGAAGGTTAGCGGGGTCATTTTGGGAAGTCCAAAAGTCCCTGTGAAGCCTACAGAAGATCCTCCCCTCGTAATGAAAGAGGCAGGATAAAAGAGAAAAACGAGGCTTCTCTTAGTTTGAAGCCTTGGTTCAAAGTCAAACATGCAGGGAAATCCATCATTTGGAAAGATCGGAAATCAACTCAAAGGAGAATCGCTAACTTCTAAGTGTCCTCTTGTGTGGTTATGCACATCCAGTAGACTATCGGCCAAAAGTGCATCGGAAATCACACCGAAAAAGAAGGGAGCGGAGTCGTCCACCATGTGAGACGCCCCCCTTTGGCTCCACAGTCGGTGTGGCAATCGTCGGCATGTTTGCCGCCAAAATTATAGTCGCAATAATCGCAAGCAGATCACCACATCTGTCTGAAGACTGTTAGACCGCTGGAGACGGAGTGGAGCCCTCCTCAGACTGATTCCCCCTGAGGGTTAAATGTGTCCTTCATGTTCCTCCATCCTCAGAAGCAATTTGGTTCCTTTGAGGTTGTCGGCCTTTCATGAGGGATATTTTCCATCAAGTACATAAAACTGCATCTTAAGTTGTGCTTTCTGTTTTATTTCCATATCCACATGATATCACGAAGAAGAGGAGCTCATGATAGGATCACCATTTTGTCCAAGAAGACAAAGAAGGACCTCCACATCATACTATACTATCCATGCATGCCTGAGGCATGGTGTAAACAACATCAGGCAAGGATAACGACATACTGTACATGACATTGAAAGATTAAGTGTGGAGAGATAAACCAGGGTCATTATCTTGACTTTGGAGCATGTGATGACGCCAGTGTGTGACTTCTGTGGGCATGTTTTGCTGCTCTTTTGTCAATACTTCATTTATCCTGGTGCACACTGAAGGTATTTGCTCAATTTTGCTAGCTAAACATGAAAGCAAACACATAGTCTCACAAATAATACAAATAATACACGCACCCACACATACAAAAAAAGAGGACTAACATGATATCTGACAGTTAAAGTGGAAACATCAAGTACGCATATGACAGCTTGCTTTGCAACAAAGCAAAAGCAGAATGTTCCAGATGCCTTGATGCCCCTGCAAAGGAAAGATGCCTTGATGCCCCAGCGAACGAAAGGATTAACATCATGAAAGTGGTTCAAGCAAGGGCAGTCGCGAAAGCTGATTGGTCCAGGACTCCAGCCTCGAGTGTATAAAAGGCCGAACAGGGGAATGGAAGGGTGTTTTTTTTGCAGCTGCGCTGTAATAAGACCCGCTTACTTGTAGGCATACAGGCACTGCAGATAAGCCCGGACGTCTGTATTAGGTATTGTTGTCAGGAATAAACAATCTGGTTCTCATTCTGTAATTTGGTTCTTTAAAAATTCCCTTATCCTCTATTCGAAACCCACTTAGAGTCCTCAGGGGGAGGATTTCTACAACACGAATACAGGTCTGAACTGTCTCTAATAGCTGCCTGACTTACGGAGCATAAGCTGCAGTGCAAACATTTGTTTTGAATTAAGTAGCCAATAAGAGTCGTTTTAAAACTGCTGGTGCAGCCAGGCCTCTGTTCCCCCACCGCTTATTAAAATAATTTGCTGATTTTGGGTTATAAAAACAAATGCAGCAATTGCTGACATGAGGCTTCAATTAGAAGTACAAGTCGAAGGGAGGGGGCGGGTCTAAGCATTTTCCAGTGCACGTGAGTGGCCCATTTGCTTTTATGTTGAGATGTTTTAATGTTGTTGGATTAGTCCACCTCTATTCAGGTGGATTCTTTTATTATCACCTCTCCAATTTGGACTTTTGGCTGAAAGTACATAAATCTGGAACAAGGAACATGGCTGGAAAATGTTATGAACCGTGTGCATCCAGTGGATGCCAGCCAAGGGATCTTCATCTTGGATATCGCATTTCTGATGTAAAAAAAAAAATATCTCAGGGTTAATATAAAGAGCAGCTGTACAGCCAGAGGCTCTACAAGTATAAACATGGTCCCGGTCTCCTGTGGACTTGAATCCCGTCCAATATGAAGACGGGAAAGGAGCACATGCATGGAAAGAAGAAAGTGACGGAAAGGAAAAGAGTGATGAGGGACAAGAGACTGATCAAGATCGCCATCTTCATTTCAAGTTGATTGGAAACACAAAGCCACATTTAAAAAAATGATGTTCATCATATAAGCAATAACAAAAAATACTTTTCACGTAATGGATTTTAATTCATAAATCAGACCCCACGCATATTTATAGAGCAATATATTATGGGAGGAAAGGGTTTAGGCCTAAGTAGTTTACATTTGAAGATGTCCAAATGGTGAGTAGTTGTATGGGAAAGAATTCCGCTTAGTTGACCTGCTGTGCTGTTTTGGGAGAGCACAGGGGTTGAATGCACATATTCCAGTTGAGAAAATTACAAAAACAACCTCAGAAGCTTGGTATTACTTAAACCTGAATTAACGGGTATGTTGCACGTTTAATAATACACATATCATTCCATTACAATGTATTTTTCTTAAATAAATACAGAATTATGACTATGATTAGTAAAATTGAATTCACGTTTTAAATGGCTTACTATGTTTACTCTGGTTTCCTCCCAAAATTCCAAAAACATGCTAGGTTAATTGGCCACTCCAAATTGTCCATAGGTATGAATGTATGTGAGTGTGAATGGTTGTTTGTCTATATGTGCCCTGTGATTGGCTGGCGACCAGTCCAGGGTGTACCCCGCCTCTCGCATGAAAACAGGTGGGGTAGCCTCCAGCACCCCCCCCCCTCCGGACCCTTGTGAGGATAAGCAGAGTAGAAAATGAATGAATGACTATAAAAATATGATTTATAAAAAGTAAAAAAAAAATGTAAAAACATATTCAGTTCATTAATATTGAATCCTATTTTAGGGTTAGGATTAGGTTAGGTTACGCTAGGGTTTGGTTAGGATTGGGGGTTAGGGTTATGTTTAGGGTTGGGGCAGGGGCAGGGGCAGGGGCAGGGGCAGGGTGAGGGTTAGGAGTTAGGATTAGGATTAGGATTAGGTTAGGTTAGATTACGGTTAGGGTTAGGGTTAGGGGGTTAGGGTTAGGGTTAGGGGTAGGGTTAAGGGTAAAGTTAAGGGTAGGATTAAGGGTGGGGTAGGGGTAGGGGTAGGGGTTAGGGTTAGGGTTAAGGGTTAAGGGTGGGGTAGGGGTTAGGGTTAACGGTGGGGTAGGGGTAGGGGTTAGGGTTAGAATTAAGGGTGGGTAGGGGTTAGGGTTAAGTGTTAGGGTTAGGTTTAGGGATTAGGGTTAGGTTTGGGGTTAGGGGTTAGGGGTTAGGGGTTAGGGTAGGTTTAGGGGGTTAGGGTTAGGGGTTAGGGGTTAGGGGTTAGGGGTTGGGGGTTAGGGTAGGGTTAGGGTTAGGGTTAGGGTTAGGGTAGGGTTAAGTTTAGAGTTAAGGTTAGGGTTAACGTTAGGGTTAGGGTTAGGTTTAGGGTTAGGTTTAGGGTTAGGTTTAGGGGGTTAGGGTTAGGTTTAGGGTTACGGTTAGGGGTTAGGATAGGGGATTAGGGTTCGGGGATTAGGGATAGGGGTTAGGGTTAAGGGTAGGGTTAGGGTTAAGGGTGGGGTAGGGGTTAGGGTTAGGGGGTTAGGGTTAGTGGGCTAGGGTTATGGCTAGGGTTAGAGGATTAGGGTTAGGGTTAAGGGAAGGGTTAGCGTTAGGGTTAAGGGTAAGGGTAGGGGTAGGGGTAGGGGTAGGGGTAGGTTTAGGGTTAGGGTTGGGGGTAGGGTTAAGGGTAGGGTCAGGGTTAAGGGTAGGGTTAGGGTTAAAGGTAGGTTTAGGGTTAAGGACAGGGTTAGGGTTAAGGGTAGGGTTAAGGGTTAGGGTTAAGGTAGGGTTAGGTGGTTAGGGTAAGGGTTAATGTTAGGGTTAAGGGTAGGGTTAGGGTTAGGGTTAAGGGTAGGGTTGTGGCAATAGTTAGTACCCTCGTAAGGAAAAAGCAGTAGAAAATGAATGAATGAATGAATGAATGAATGAATGAATCCCAAAATGGAGCAGAAGGCATTCATGGAAGCAGGCTGTTTGCCCTTTAAACAGGTCGCATACAGACAGGACACCATGTTTGAACGGAATCAACCAATCACACCTTGATGGTCTGCATCTCCACGAGACTGAAGTTGCCCGCGACCCTCGTGAGGATAAGCGGTATAGAAAATTGATGGCTGGAACCAGAAACTAAAAGTGGAGTAGTAAAGTATGTGGAGGTCTGCTCTTCTTAGTACAATTTTGAAGCAATCATTGGTCAAATAAGCACATATCATTGCTTTCACCTTTGATCAACATTATGTGCTTTGATAGTAAGGCATGGATTTCAGTACACCCAAGCTAAGACTATAGATGAACCCACAAATCCCCTTCTGACAAAGACTATCTGAGACCGGTTTTGGAGCATTTTTTTCATGTCACGAGTAAGCCATTAAATAAACTTTTCATGGTTTGGGTGATCAAAAATGTAGAGAACATGCCGGGACTTGACTGCAGCCTGTAAATGCATGGAACAACGCCTCGAAGGGAAGCGCAGTAGTAACAGGCAGAGGCGAGAGCAAGTCAGTGTTTTACAAGTTTCAAGAAAAGACGTGCAAGTCAAGTCTCAAGGCAGGTCGAGTCAAGTCCAAAATCATAGGCTTGAAGTGTTATGGACTGTTCATTCATTCATTCATTTTCTACCGCTTTTCCTCACGAGGGTCGCGAGGGTGCTGGAGCCTATCCCAGCTGTCTTCAGGCGAGAGGCGGGGTACACCCTGGACTGGTCGCCAGCCAATCACAGGGCACATATAGACAAACAACCATTCACACTCACATTACGCACTGTTTAGTTTCTCCCAAATAACAATGTAACACTATTTAATTTGACATATATGATCATAGATTATTTTTTTTTTTTACAATAATATACCACCAGTATGACAAGATTTAATCACAGGAAACCAAAAATTCCCCCCAAAAGTGCAGTTCCCCTTTAAGATTATAGACTAATAATGGCAGATTTGTGTCTTGTTTAAAAAGACCCTTTCCTCAGAAAAAGGTGGCCATCTCACTCAGATGTTATCGCATGCAGGAATGCGGCAGACATGATTACTTTCACTACAAGGTGCAAAGGTGAAGTTGATTGTCTTGTTTGCCAGATGGGAGAACGCAAGGAGACAACACAGGTGGAGATGGCCCCTTGTGAGTGAAACGCCACTGTTTCATCATTTGCATGCTAATCAACGCTAACAACGGCTAAACTGTGACATCACCAGTGAATGTATAGGTGCTAACATTGTGTGTGTGTTATAACAGCTGGTGTTTACATTCATCATGCACAAGGACTGGATGGTAATGTTAGCACTGATGCTAATGAAACATGTGGTTTGTTCTGAAATATAAGATAAATATGTATACAGTATTTTCTGCACAGTGGAGAGTGGTTAGCGAGCAGGGCTCATAGCCAAGAGACCCGGGTTTGATGTTTTTTAACTGCTATATAATTTTGTGAACACACATTTAACACTAGCTGACCTACTTAAGTCTTTCATTTCGTTATGTTTGGTTTCATAGTTGAAAAAAAAAAAAAGATTTTCGGAGATTCCTAAATACTTGTGTTCTTCTTAAATAATTTTTGCAATTTTTTTTCTTCTAACTTTATGACTTTACTCCTTTAATATAAATTTTCCCCAACCAAATTTTCCAAAAATTACAATTTTATTTTGTTTTGTTTATTTCTCGGAATATTCTGACTTAAAAAAAACAAACAGTAATATTCAGTAATAGTTCAGTAATATTTCAACTTTAAGCTGCTAAAGAGTTCATCCTTCTCGTTACAACACAACTTTTTTCTTTCGACATTTTGACTTTATTATCATACAATTGCAGGTGTTGTTTTTTCACATTTTCAACTATTTCCATTTCTTTCTCTTAATTGTGACTTTCACATTTTCACACTTTCACACACATATTCACATATTTTGACTTTATGGTCATAACGCTATAGCTTTTTTCACAACATACTACAATATTTGTTGTTTCTCATGACTATTAAAAATATATATTTTCCATTAGTGTTAGAGGGAACCTATTATGCTCATTTTCCGACCCTTTGTATTGAGTTGTGGACACCTATAGAGCAGCTATACACAATAACAGGCACAGAAAACTTTCTCCATCTTCCGGAATCTGCACCTATTCCAGCTGTATTTCCTTTGATTTGTGCTTCCTGCCAAAACGATCTGTTTTAATGCATAGCGGAGTGGGTATGACCATGCCAATGACCCCCGGGACCACATCCTTGGTTTAAGCATTCAGTCAGGACAGACCTCTGTCAGGTTCAAGTCAGTCATTAGAATACACACGGAGACCTCCCGGGACCCCCTTCCCCCACCCCACGCCACTGCTGTTAGCCCCCTACCCCTGAGCAGACAAACAAAGCATCTTATAGGGATTTACATGACACATGAAAGCACAGTTGATCTTCCAACACAAACCTGTGATCAGTGACGTGTGTCCGTTATAAATAATGACACTTTGGAGCGATACAGAAACCACTAAAGATACCATCTCAGCTTTATGTTAAATGGCTTGTGATTTGTATTGACACCAAGAGGCATACATGTAAGAATATCACAACAGATATACATAGAAAGAATAGGGCCAGTAAGATAAAATCAATATACACAAGTAACTCTTTTGTAATGTTTTTTAAAGCTGTTTTTTTCCCTAACTCAGCACTCTTATCTCCATTCTAAGGCTGGAGCCTACCCCTCTTTTGCCTCAGGCTAACTTGCGCTCCAGGTACCTCACCAAGGCACATTTGCCATTTGCCAGGAATGCAGCCCCTTGCGCAAAATGGGGCTCTACATTATGTGCACTGATCTTTATGTAAAAGAAGATGGTCAATTGCAGGATGGTAGAGTGGGAATGTCCCACACCAAGAGCATGGAATCAGCTTTGTTTGCCACTACAACATCAACATTCATTTTCTACCGCTTTTTCCTCACAAGGCTCGCGGGGGTGCTGGAGCCTATCCCAGCTGTCTTCGGACGAGAGGCGGGCTACACCCTGGACTGGTCACCAGCCAATCACAGGGCACATATAGACAAACAACCATTCACACTCACATTCATACCTATGGACAGTTTGGAGTCGCCAATTAACCTAGCATGTTTTTGGAATGTGGGAGGAAACCGGAGTACCCGGAGAAAACCCAAGCATGCACGGGGAGAACATGCAAACTCCACACAGAGATGGCCGAGGGTGGAATTGAACCCTGGTCTCCTAGCTGTGAGGTCTGCACGGTATCCACTCGACCGCTGTGCCGCCCACAACATCAACAATGTTTCATAATTAATTCTAACCTATAATGTTACCTATATTTTTACTGGTATGGTTTTTAAAAGCATTAGGCAGGCAAAAGCACACATAGATAAAAAATAAAGCAAATATAAGACAACCCATTGTTTTCAAGACTCAACATTTTTATGGACATAAAACCAGATTTTATCAGCGACTACATTTCTTTTTCTCAATGATGTGCGTGAGTGACAGGAAGAAAAGCTTTGACTTGCTTGGGGATGAATCTCTCTGTCGTCGTGGGTGCCATCCACTGCAGCTGTGCGGATGTACATTGATAAACTTCACTTAAGAGTCATGCTGGACATCGAGTTGACATGATTTTCACGAGGATTAGCGCGCTCAACTATCATTCTGCAGACCCTGGTTTGAGTCCAGGCGGAACACAGGGCTGGTTTTGCCGCTATAAGTTGCTAAATCTTACTCAGTGATATCTCCAGAGTCGTGCTGGATCGATTTAACAGCTCAGACTTTTTGCTCAATGGTTAAAGTTATTAAATATCAACTCGGATTACATCAAGGCCTCAAAAATAAGACAAGTCTTTTTCAGATTTTTATTTTGTATGGGAAAAAATTCATAAATACCTCTTATATTTGTATCATTAATGTTTGGCAGCGCGGCACGGCGGTCGAGTGGTTAGCATGCAGACCTCACAGCTAGGAGACCAGGATTCAATTCCACCCTCGGCCATCTCTGTGCGGAGTTTGCATGTTCTCCCCGTGGGTTTTCTCCGGGTACTCCGGTTTCCTCCCACATTCCAAAAACATGCTAGGTTAATTGGCCACTCCAAATTGTCCATAGGTATGAATGTGAGTGTGAATGGTTGTTTGTCTATATGTGCCCTGTGATTGGCTGGCGACCAGTCCAGGGTGTACCCTGCCTCTCGCCCGAAGACAGCTGGGATAGGCTCCAGCACCCCCGCGACCCTCGTGAGGAAAAGCGGTAGAAAATGAATGAATGGCAGCTATTCCAGGGTGTATCTCACCTCTCAAAGTCAGCTGGGATAGGCTCCAGCATACTCCCTAGTGATTCTAGTGAGGACAAGCGACATAGAAAAATGATCGACGGATGGATGGATGAGAATGAGAAAAAAATAAAAGGTAAAACAATTGTGTTTGATTCCACAAAGATACTGTCGTGTCGTTTGACTCACCTACCAGGGTAACCTTTTAAAACCCAAGAAAGCCATTCATGTAATTGCTGTAAAAGCAGGCTGCCAACTGTCCTTGGCACAGATGAAACTTCCACTGGTCAATGATGTCACCTGCAGGTGAAAGTGACACTCTTGTTGCCTTTTTTGTGCACCACCATGACACCATCCCATTAGAAGAAAGAACAGCAGATACTTAGCTGTCTATTCAGCGTGCGGGATAGCGCCGTATCCTTTACCTGTGCTGAATAGCGCTTGGTGGAGCAGGTTCTATTGTACCTGCGGATATAGAGACGCGGCCCCGGCACCCTCGCCTCCCACCCCTGATGATCCGGTATCCTGCGGTCTTAGGTTTCTGTCAGTAAAGCCCTGGTAGCTTTCCATTCGACAAACATTATGTGTGACTTCCTGTGCAAGGCAACAATATGACAATGAGACAATTGCTTAGTGATTTAGTATGTATCACCATGTTAAGTTCTATACTATAAATCACCTCCAAACAAACGTATTTTGATTCCCAAAAATAGTAAATTTTTTCCCCTCTAGGTGAAAAATTTTGCGACACACCAGAGATTTCATAACTGTAACCGGAGCGACCAAGACGCTGCCCTAAAGCAAACCAAGTGGCTTTTGGCTTCAAGCAGGAGGTGAGTCAGAAATAGTAAACACGCACTGGCCACAACATTAGGCACACACGAGACGTCTAATGACACTCTTAAAAATAAACAATGATTCATTCTAAAGTGAAAAAAACGATTAACATATATGGGGTGGACAAACAGTTTCAAGCAAGGACCACATACTGAAAAATGATAGGAGGAAAAGGACACTTGGTAGATTCACTGGTAGATTTTCTACCGCTAATCGTCACGAGGGTGGTGGGGATGCTGGGGCCTATCCCAGCTGGATATTCACACCCTGGACTGGTGGCCAGCCAATCACAGGGCACATATAGACAAACAACCATTCACAGTCACATTCATACCTATGGACAATTTGGAGTGGCCAATTGACCTAGCATGTTTTTGGAATGTGGGAGGAAACCGGAGTACCCGGAGAAAACCCACGCATGCATGGGGAGAACATGTGTGGCCTGCGAGCTAACCATTCTGCTGTAGTGCAGCCCCACTTGGTACATATGCTAAGAAATTATATATGTTTTTAAAAAACCCTTTATTAGTGTCAACTTCAGTCTTTGCTATTTTTCCCCATTGCTGGTGTTTTGAAATAAAAAAAACACTATAAAAATAAAATGCTTTATTACATTTTTTTAAATGTAATATTATGACTTCATTCCCATAGTAGTGGATTTTATTCCAACATTATTACTTTTTACCAAGTAATAATGTCATAATGTTACAACTTTTAAAAAGTAATATATTTTCTCTTTAATATTTCAACTCTATGCTGCTAAAATGACATTATTTTCCTCATAATATTACAATTTTATTCACGTATTTTTTTTCTCAATAGGTTTCAACTATTTTTAAGTATTTTAAGTACTTTATTTTTTATCATTTCTGATGTTTTTTTCAGCTATTTCAACTTTTTGTACATTTTGTTCTCATAATTGATGATGTTATTCCCATGATATTTTGATTTCATTCTGATAACATTACCACTTTTCATTGTCATGTTATTTTGTTATCATATTATGGTAATGGTTTTATTTCATTTGAACATGCATCAGATTACAATTGAGTGCATCCCATAATCAATTCACAGTTCCACATGTCCAAAAGGAGTAGGAAGAAGCAAAGCTTACTAAATCCCTCCATCTGGTACTTTTACAATCAGGAATTGTTACATTTGTTCATTTCCTGCTTTCCTAATATAGTTTAGTTTTTTTTTTTAATGTTTTTTATGTAAACAATTTTTTTTTATTTTATTTTTGTCATGTAACAAAGTACAAGGTGATATGAGCATCCAATGCCATAATGGGTACCATAGTAAGTGTCAATATAGTGATATATATAGCACATCATGACTGGTTCAAGACTCTTCATCCTTGTATTTAGCAAACATCAACTGCTTGTAATGTTTCTTGAATTGGCTCATCGTTGTGCATTGTTTGATTTCCTTACTCAATCCATTCCATAGTTTGATTCCACATACTGAAATGCTATGGCTAGCATAACGTAGTCCTAGCATAGAAGTGTTTCAAATGTACTTCTTCCCTGGGATCATATTTCTCCTCTCTTGTAGAGAAGTATTGGATGACATTTTTAGCTAATTGGTTGTTTTTAGCCTTATGCATTATTTTAGCTGTTTGAAGATGAACTATATCAGCAAGTTGAAGTATTTGTGATTTTTAGAAATAAGGAGTTAGTATGTTCTCTGTAGGCGGCATTATGAATTATCCTTACTGACCTTTTTTGCAGTACATTTAGCGAGTGAAGATTGCTTTTATTGTTATTAGCCCATATTTCCACACAATAAGTAAGATATGGTAGAACCAGAGAGAAATAAAGAGTGTGGAGTGATTTCTGATTGAGAACAAATTTTGCTTTGTTCAATACTGAAATATTTCTGGCCACCTTATGTTGTATATTTGTAATATGAGGTTTCCAGCTCATATTTTCATGTATTGTGATCCCCAGAAATGTATTTTCCTTCACCCCTTGACACATTGAAAGACATATTATGACTTACAAATAATAATATATTTTTAATGTGATAACTTTATATTAAAATGACATTATTCCCCTCCAACATTGCAACTTTATTCTTGTAAAAAAATGTAATACTGTATTTTGATGTTATTCTTGCTAAATTACTGCAGATTTTTGTCAGGCACTGTACAGCTATTTTTACTCACAGATTGTCATGTTTTGTCACACCTGAGAAAAGCGACAGCATCTTCGAGGATTGTTTTTTTTGGTAAAAAGATGAAACTCAAGATGGCCTCCACTTAGCATTGTGCTGATTATAAAGCATCCTGCTTTCACAGGTGAGGCAAGGCGGGACGGGAAGGGAGACAAATGGCTTAATTTGCAGAGGCAAG
Organism: Doryrhamphus excisus; assembly: GCF_037039965.1. Classification (NCBI taxonomy): domain Eukaryota; kingdom Metazoa; phylum Chordata; class Actinopteri; order Syngnathiformes; family Syngnathidae; genus Doryrhamphus; species Doryrhamphus excisus. The sequence goes on along the minus strand of NC_136357.1, from coordinate 17,202,095 downwards.
GAGAGGTCAGCTCTCCTGGGAAGGACTTTTCGAGGGAGGAAAAAAATAATACAAAAGCTTACCCATAACCTCACAATCGTCCTTCGATCTCCCATTTACACACATATACTGCATTAACCTGCTAATGCACCCCCACTGCCGTCTCCTATTTGTTTCCATGCTCATATCACTTTCTTGTCACTCCTTCGGAGGCCAATTCCCTCACATGAGCCTTTCACGTTGCCTCGAAATGCAAGCAAGCCTTTGTTCTGTGCAAACAACAGAACAGGACGACCAAGTCGACTCGGCTATTTTCCACCTCAGGTAGTAAAAGTCCCTGATTATGCAACAGCAATGTGGCTATTTTCCACCTTGGGTAGAAAAAGTCCCCGATTATGCAATAGCAACATTTTAAAAATCTTAGAAGAGGGTCTTCAATTTAAATTGATGGTCAGTTTATGTAAATTTTTTCACATCGAAGGTCCAAACCTGATTTTGCCTCAAAATGCAGAGTAGCCCATATGAATATCAAATGTCATGAAACCCTGCACACAATTAACTTGGCACCTGCATTGCATTTAAAAGAAAACAGGACCAAACGTCACATTAATAATATGTTAAAAAAATGTTTTGACTGTGTCACCTTGCCGACCATCAGTGAAGGGATTCTTTATTTTGTGCCAATATTTATATATATAATCCTTCGTGAACTATCATGCGCATATTTCTGTGCTTTAAATTCATGTGTGATGACTCTTGCAGATCTTTCACACAGGGATGTATGCTACGTTATTATCCGTGCTCTCATAATAGACTCTGGTGGATACTTACCCTCAGTCATCTGTGTTTTGTCTCATTTTGTGACACAGCGGTTTGGCACTGGATTCTGGAAAAAACAACATACAATCTGTGCTGCCCTTAAGGCAATTTTCCGAATATATAAGTTAATGGGTTTAAATAAGCAATTCTAAGGGTGTGTATTTTGCTAGAAGTGATTAAAAGTTGTTCAGATAAGTAATTCATGGTCTATAAAAATTTTTATTAAAAAATGTTATCGCGGGGGTCCACTTCCGGTTTTCGGAGATGCACTTCCGGTTCACTTCCGGATGTCGCGGGGGAGAAGATCATTCATGGAGACCCACGTTGAGTTATTACGCAGGAATGCCGTGAGTTTGACTGCATTGTGGTTTATTTTGATATATTTGGATATTGGTTGTTGTGATTGATTGGGCTTGGGGCATTTGATAATGTAGCAGCCGCTCAAGATGTTGAGATGCACCTTTTCTGTTGCAGTTTTCACCACACACACAGGCATATCTGTGAAGGAAGACTATTAAACATTGCAGTGGAACTCGATGGTCTTCGTTTGTGGTTTAGCTTGGTGTCACCAACATCCCTGTTGAAAACACTACACAATCATATGCAAAAGTTTGGACACCTCCTAACAATTTCCATCCTTTTCATTAATAAATCACTAAATCATTACATGTTTGGAGCTGCTATTAAATATTGACAGACATTTTTTTCTCTTGCTGGGAATCACCAACTCCAACCACTTATGTCTGAGCTTGTCATGACGAAAGATTTCCTGGGAGCCATAGCTAATGAAGGTATTTGATCATATTCTGGCTAGCTAACAAGCACATAGCATATGAAGATGTTTTTTAGTAAAACAACACTTAAACACAGTTAAATACAAACACATAGTTTCACAAGTACTGACAAACTCCGTGTGACCCTTGTCACCACACACACACACACACACACGAGAGAACTAGAGTGATGACCAAGGCAGCAGATATCTGGTATGTATGATATGGCTTGTTTACAGCACAAGAAATGGCAGAACGTTCCAGACGTCCTGGCATCGTCCTTGCTGACAAGAAAGACAGAGATGGGCCGGTGATGCTGAAACCAGGGCGACAGCGCGTGGTGATTGGTCCACGTCTTGCACAATCTTGAAATGTATAAAAGCCGGGCAGGGAAAGAAAGGGTGCTTTTTTGCAGCTGCGCTGTACTAAGACCCAACTTACTGTAGGCATACAGGGAATGCAACTAAGCCCGGACGTCTGTATTAGATATTGTTTGTATCAGGAATAAATACTCTGGTTTTCATATACTGGTTTGGTTATTTAGAGCTGTGGAGAGGGCGGTCCTAGAGTACATTTGGCCTACAGGGCATGCTCATATAAGGAAGCTTGACTCACAGAAAGCCACTGTTAGAAAAAAAAACCCTCTGAAACTGAGCATTCACAAACTTCTCTTAGGGCTCACTTCAAAATACACACACCCCATTATCTGAAGCTTTGCCATGGGATACAACATTCTAACGACATTTATAGGTCAGAAAATTGGAGAAAGCACAACAGGTTCCCTTTAAATGCTCGGTTTTCTCTATCAACATTTCTTACTTGGAAGAAAGCAATGGTTCTCCCATTCACTTCTCGGGAAGTTAACAAAAATTTAATTTGCCTCATTTGGAGTCAGATTCCCGCGTTTGCCATCACATAACCGTAATACAGTAACTGAAGTCATTATGCCCCCCAATCTGCCGCTGCGATCTGTCCGCTTGCATGATTATAGCTCCCATTCACTTTAATTAGTCACGGGTCTTTAAAGGACCATCACTGTGCCTATATCCAGACCCAGGCCCGCTATTTGGATTACAAAACGCAAGAAAAATACGTAAGAAGAATTTATCATCTCACTGCAGGCTTTGCAACACATCTTAAAATCAAAACCGTCACTCTGCTACAGACGTGGGAACTGTCATTTTGATCATTTTCTTTAGCAAATACACTAGCTTAACATGATGTTGCTGTTAATATGAGTGTAATGTTAGCAGTGTTAGCTATGCTAGTGTTGCTAATGTTTGTGTCCCCTATCCCACTCCTTAATGTTATGTTGTTGTATGTAATATATGGCATCTATTATGTTAGACAAGTGCAGAGTTATTGTGTATATGTATAAAAAGTGGATAAAGCACATAACGCTTCTTGGAGACAGACACAGCTAATTAGCATCAAAGCTACGGACACCAAAATGGTGTGATCTCAGTCGGGCTTACTAAAAAAGTACTTTTAAATCACATAAAGATTAGATTTTGCACCTTCGAGGGTGCATTTCTAAAACCAATAGCATCATTCTCTGACTTAGAAACTACTCTAAACTTGAGCAGTGGTGTCAGTCTCCTTGACGACGGAGTCCAAACAGACCCGCCTAATTGTAGGGGAAGTAGCCCCACTTCAACAGAAGAAGCGGATATTTGATAGATTGGTTAGATAGGTTAAAAGTCTTGATCAAAATGTCAACTTTGGTTATTACATCTCATTTTCAGCTTTGTGACGACGCCTTAATCCTTTTCCCCCGAAAGCGCAGTCATCTATTCAGCATCCATGTTTGATCCGAGCCGCTGGCTTGTCTTTGACCTTTCATTTTGAACAGATAATCCTCCTGTCCACAGACATGTGCGATGTTTGAAGTGTGTGACGAGCACCCTTGTTGAGGGATTCTGTGACAAATGTGCTACCTCACACCCGCCGCTTGAGTTTGGGCTCGCGCTTCAAAGAGACGACCAGAGTTTTGGCATTCAGGCGTCTTGTTTGGGCTTTAGCACCGAGCTGTTTGACTGTATGCATGTATTTGAACAGGCATCTGTGTGTGTGTGTGTTTGTGTGCTCCGACTCATCACGTGCCTGCTTCCATTGAAAGCCGATAACAGAAGTCTTTATGCCAAAGGTCATGTATTTGACCCGCACATTTGCAAATCCATTTCGCAGCCCCCAGTGTTTAGATTCTCTCGAGGCAGATGCTGAACACTGAGCTGCTTGTTCACTGCACAAATACGTCAAGTGGCACGTAAATGCATAAAGGTCGACTCCAAACACAAAACTCTAAGGGGGCCATTTGCATGAGACTGGTTTTAACTCCCAAGCTTGATGTGTTAATTATGATGAATTTGTTACAAAGCCTATTTTTTTAGGGCGGCACGGCGGACAAGTGGTTAGCGTGCAGACCTCACAGCTAGGAGACCAGGGTTCAATTCCACCTTCGGCCATCTCTGTGTGGAGTTTGCATGTTCTCCCCGTGCATCCGGGTACTCCGGTTTCCTTCCACATTCCAAAAACATGCTAGGTTAATTGGCCACCTCAAATTGTCCATAGGTATGAATGTGAGTGTGAATGGTTGTTTGTCTATATGTGCCCTGTGATTGGCTGGCGACCAGGGTGTACCCCACCTCTTGCCCAAAGACAGCTGGGATAGGCTCCAGCACCCCCGCAACCCTTGTGAGGAAAAAACGGTAGAAATGAACCTATTTTTTTAAAGTAACGCATTTGAAATTGTGCAATTAAGACTTTGCTTCAAACCTACCCTTGCACATTAATACAACATGTCTAATTACCCTGTGATAGGCTGGCGACCAGTCCAGCCTATCCAGCCGGGATAGGCTTCAGCATACTCACAACGCTAGTCAGCATAAGCAGCATAAAAAATGGATGGATTGAGTGGTACCTTGGTTTTTGTCGGTTTTGGTTTTTGACCAAAACAAATATTGGGCCTAACAAACTTTGTGAGGTGTCCGTTTGCCCACGTATCATTTAGCTGAAACAAAAGCATCCACGTGTTTGTGACCCAGTCTTTGTGTAATATGGATAGTGGTACTGGATAGGAAGATTCCCACCTTGTACTCACAGCAGAATCTGTGTTCCTCAGTGTGGCTGTCCACGTGAATAGGTGTTCAAGCGCACTGTGTAACTGAGTCTTAGACAAATAGAGTTTCGCGTTTGTCGCTCTCTTTGTTTATAATCGAAAAGAAGTACACGCACACACACACACAATCACACTGTACTTATGTATACACGATGTGCTTCTTAGTTTTTCCCCTTGAAGCAACAGGTTTCCGTTCAAACTTTAGAACTTTTCATTTTCAGCAACTTACCAGGAAGCTATGAGAGGAATCATTCATTCATTCATTAATTTTCTACCACTTATCCGCTTATTCGCGGGGGTGCTGGAGCCTATCCCAGCTGTCTTCGGGCGAGAGGCTGGGTACACCCTGGACTGGTCGCCAGCCAATCACAGGGCACATATAGACAAACAACCATTCACACTCACATTCATACCTATGGACAATTTGGAGTGGCCAATTAACCTAGCATGTTTTTGGAATGTGGGAGGAAACCGGAGTACCCGGAGAAAACCCACGCATGCACGGGGAGAATATGCAAACTTCACACAGAGATGGCCGAGGGTGGAATTGAACGCAGGTCTCCTGGCTGTGAGGTCTGCGCGCTAACCACTCGACCGCCATGCAACCTATTCATGAATTACTTTAAAAAAACCACCATTGGTGAGAGCGATGTTCGAACCACAATGCTGCAAGGAACGACTGTAAATTTCAATACATAAGCTCTAAAACTAAGTCAATTGTGCAAATTATGAATAATATCCACATATCTTTCAATATAAATGGGTTTCTCAATCACTTTCTATTTCAATTCAGCTTCCCAGTTTAATTCTAAGCTCAATAAATCCAATTCAGTGAACGTCTGCACATCGTGAAAGCCCTTGAAGCATTTAAAAACTATAACAATACAGTGTACAAACGATAGGATTTGATACAACTCAATTCAATATGATTCAACAGTTTGTTGATGTAAACATTAAAGAGGACCTATTATGTTTTTCCACGTTTCTGACCTATAAATGTAGTTAGAATGTTGTATTAAATGATGCCAAAGTTTCAGATAATGAGGTTTGCGCATTTGGAAAATGCTCAGTTTCAAAAGGCGTGGTAAAACTGCCCCTTTGTGATGTCACAGAGGGCGGATTTCCTTATAAGGGCATGTATGTTAGCCGGGTAAATGCTCTGCTTTCCTTTGTTAATTTGCTAGTAAAACAGGAGTATCAAAGTAACGAGCCAAACAGGCTGAAACAGTGTGAGCACAGTGTGAATACACACTTATTTTCAGGTTCATATGCCGTGTTTACAAAGTAGCAAGAGTTAGAATGTTGTATTAAATGATGCCAAAGTTTCAGATTATGAGGTTTGTGCATTTGGAAAATGCTCAGTTTCAAAAGGCGTGGTAAAACTATAATCGAAAAGAAGAAGGGGACATTTTGTGATTCTCCGGGGCTGCCTTCATCTTGCTCATCCAATCCCTCCTTTACCCGTCGTTCTCGCTCAAAGTTTGGTCACCTGCCAGGTCCTTTAGCGGTTATCCCTAACAAGCACTGACAGCCTAAAGACAGAACCGGTGCCCCATCTCACAAAGACACATACTTTTTTTTGGAGGGGGTTGTTGAGTGAACGCCGCATGTGGTCTGTTGTTTCTTGCCGTGTATCAGGAGATTGAAATAAAAACATGCACGAGATGTTTAACAGCATGCTGGTGGTTTTGTGGTGCTCTATGTGTTGCCGGTAAGGAAATTACAGTTGTGTCAATCACAGAGGATTAGAGTCAAGAGGAACTGCCATCTTTTATCAAGCTGGGAGAAATCGACACCGATTTTCCATCTTTTAGTGTTATTTCTTTCCAGGAAGAAGTTCATTGGAGAGAACATCTTGATTCCATGTAACCGTAACTAAGCCCTACTGGGAACACACCGTTTTATGTGCCTGTTGCTTTAATGCTAATGAGTTGGGTGCGTGGCTCCAAGAAGTGCTATTGTGAGGTTGGACTTCAGAAAAAAATTGATTGGTGACAAATTATATTCCTGTTAATTTGTGAAACATCTGCATGTTCTCCCCGTGCATGCGTGGGTTTTCTCCGGGTACTCCGGTTTCCTCCCACATTCCAAAAACATGCTAGGTTAATTGGCGACTCCAAATTGTCCATAGGTATGAATGTGAGTGTGAATGGTTGTTTGTCTATATGTGCCCTGTGATTGGCTGGCCACCAGTCCACATCAGATCCCAGTCCGCATTAGATTACAATTGAGTGCATCCCATAATCAGTTCACAGTTCCACATGTCCAATAGGAGTAGGAAGAAGCAAAGCTTATTAAATCCTACCCCTCCATCTGGTACTTTTACAATCAGTAACTGTTACATTTGTTCACTTCCTGCTTTTTGTTGTTGTTGTTGTTTTTAAATAATGCACCCCATACCGAAGTACAAGGTGATATGACCATACATTTTCTTTAAATTCTTTCCTAATATGCTGCTAAAAAACAAACTGCACAAACCACAGTTTGGACACCTGTCCGCCACACAATTGTGGGACTTTTGCGATGTACTGGTGACAACTGATATGACCGACACAAGAATTAGAATACAGACAAACAATTCCGCTTCTCACAGGAAATTCCACAGAAGTGACACCTGCCGGCCTCCCGTGCCCCGACGTGACCCCGACGCCACTTCCTGTTGCGACACGGCCCGTCTCAAAGAATCTAACACAGGAAACAGCTAAGAGAGGTGGCTAGTTTCTTCTGTGTGTGTATGTGAACAGGCTGCACCTCAGGAGTGTGCCGCCACGGCAACTGTCTCTGTGGGAACAATAGCAGCTGTCGCTCAGGGCTAATAATGGAGGCCAGATGCAGGGAACCGAATCCCAGTCCGAGCAGAGGCCCCCTAGCTACAGTATACAAACCGTGTATATCGTAACCTGGTAGAAGAGTCATTCTAGCACGTCGTGGGGAAATATGCTCGTCTATTTATTCGTTTTTGTAGATTTTGGAAAAGTAAACCAAAGTTTTTTCACAGTCTAACATGTTTTTATTGCTTCAGTTAAACTTTGAATCATTTATTCAAGTATGTTAATGGTTAATGACAATTAGTTGTTAGTTTTTTTGCTCGTTGTCATGCCAGATTTTTCCAACCAATCCTGCTCATATTTTACACACTTGGCACACTTGTCAGTCCCCTTAACCCTTAGATGCACGAGTGACTGGACCCTACACTCTTCCATAAGTGGGTCAAAAATGACCCATACTAGAATCAATGTGTTTTTATGCCAATTTTGGCATTTTGGTTAGCAATGATCACTTGTATGATATTTAGTATTATATTTAGGACCACACAAGAATGATGTCATGTTAGAATTTTTCACTTTTTTACATCTTTAAAAAAGAAAATGACCCCATACAACAATCGAAAATGTGAGGATCCATTGTGTGTTGCATAGGGGATGCGTGCATCACACACCCAGAAGATCTTTAGGCCATACTTGGCTTGCCCTTCCTGGACAAAAGTCTGGGTCATCAGACATTTCTGACTCGGAGTCCAACCCCGTTACTGCCTCTCCATCATCCAGCATCTGTAGGACCATTTCAGCTGTGTATCTAGCAGCCAAGGCATGGATGAGGAAACAAAAGAGTAATGGCCAACAATACATATAGTAATGTTAGCCAGCTAGTGTCAGCTAGTTATAAAGTAGGCTCATTTGTTGATAATACTAACAGTCATGAAAGACACATACACAATATTATATGAAGATAATACTTGTTGTATTAGCACTTGATGTGTAAAATAATCTTCCTATAATAAGAATAATAAGTATAATAAGAATCAAAGGTTCCTATTGGATTCCATAGAAAATGCATGCGGGTCATTTTTGACCCACTTATGGAAGGATGGGGTAGTAACACAAAAACTAAAATTTCTTAAAATGTATAAAAGGTAAGTTAAAAATGTGAATGGCATGATATTAAAAACCTGTTTTTTTTTTTAGGAATACCTGGAATATGAAATTATGACAAATTTTCATTACGAAGATATTTCAAGAAAACAACCTGGCCGGGTCATTTTTGACCCACTTATGCATCTAAGGGTTAATGTGTGGACCAAATTTTGCAGGGATTCCGGAAAACACGCAAGTTGCAGTGGGTGTTTTGTACAGAGCTTTGAGCTGTTGAAGTCAGTCCAACACTGGTCGTCAGCCAATCACAGGGCACATATAGACAAACAACCATTCACACTCACATTCATACCTATGGACAATTTGGAGTGGCCAATTAACCTAGCATGTTTTTGGAATGTGGGAGGAAACCGGAGTAGCCGGAGAAAAAACCCACGCATGCACAGGGACAACATGCAAACTCCACACAGAGATGGCTGAGAGTGGAATTGAACCCAGGACTGCGTGCTAACCACTCGTCCACTGTGCAGCCTATTTATAAATTACTTAAAAAAAAACACCATTGGTGAGAGCGATGTTCGAACCACAATGCTGCAAGGAACGACTGTAAATCTCAAAAACAAAGTCAATTGTGTAAATTATGAATAAAATCCACATATCTTTCAATATAAATGGGTTACTCAGTCACTTTCTATTTCAATTCAGCTTCCCAGTTTAATTCTAAGCTCAATAAATCCAGTTCAGTGAACGTCTGCTCATGGTGAAAGCCAATAACAGGACGTGCAGGGTATCCCCAATTTCTCTTCCCTTATGACGGGCTTTGCATTCAAGAACCAAACCAACCTGTCCTCGTCAACGCGGAGGAGCTGAATAGGACGTGGGAAAACTCAAGAGGTTTTCTGCCCCATCAGGGTCGCCATCTGCTCTTTATCCACGCTGGCACCCAGCCCTCGCCTCGGCTCCTTGGCACCTAAACACATCACACACGCACACTGCGCTTGATGTAAAGTGTATAAAATAATTGGAAGTAAAAGCCTTGTGAGACGTCAAACAACCACGTGCTCATTTGAACATGAATGATTGGGAGTCTCGTGGACTTTGTCTCATAATGAGTCTGTGGATAAAAGAAGAAGGGTAAGTGTTTATTTGGGGATGTCATGTGCGCAGAAAGGAGGTCTGGGGTGTGTGCTGGTGTTTGTATATGTGTGTGTGTGTGTGTGTGAGAGAGAGTGTGCATTTGGATGCTTGAAAAACACAACAAAGAAAGCGTCTCTGAGTGGCAGGACAAGAGGGGAACGCTTTTTTGTTGTTGTTGTTGTTTTTTAAATCTGTCAGTTGGTGCACTTGAAATGCAAACAGACTTGGTTAGCTTTTGTTTTTTTGTCCCAAGTTTTGAGGGGGGAGGAAGGTGCGTGACAAGCAAGTGTTCTGTCCTTTTAGGTGACAGAGACAAGCCATTGTGGTGGGGGTGTGAGGGGGTATACAAACCCAGCAGCTGTTTTTATTCTCAAACACACCCTTAAGACCCTAAAGACGAGATTATATACTAAAAAGACTCAATTTTTGTCATCACAGAGCAAATACTTGAGGTTCTGCTTTTAATCCCAGGGGCTCAATTCCCTGCAGCCCAGTAATTTTCTGATATTTGATAACTACAATCTACAAAGAAAGGCAAGGAAAACTTACTTAATATACTTTAGAGTAGTCAGAGTACAGTTTCTATAGCCACGTAGATTTACTCATTCATTCATTTTCTACCGCTTTTCCTCACTAGGCTCACGGGGGTGCTGGAGCCTATCCCAGCTGTCTTCGGATGAGAGGTGGGGTACACCCTGGACTGGTCGCCAGCCAATCACAGGGCACATATAGACAAACAACCATTCACACTTACATTCATACCTATGGACCTATGGGAGAAAACCCATGCATGCACAGGGAGAACATGCAAACTCCACACAGAGATGGCCGAGGGTGGAATTGAACCCTGGTCTCCTAGCTGTGAGGTCTGCGCGCTAACCACTCGACCGTAGATTTACTATCCATTGAAAATTAGTCCACACACAGCAATTATATTAACTCATATTAACTCACTAGCAAGATCTCAGTGTATAGACTGGTCACATATCTCATCTCGTTTCATATTATCTACATACTGTATTGTATATAACGCTGGGAAAAACTGTTGATTTTGTTAATACTTGGGTTGTTTAAATTGTTTATTTTCTATATTGTATATTGTTGTACTGCTTAACTGATTCTGTACTCTTGCTGCTGTGCAATGTGTCAGCTAGTTATAAAGTAGGCTCATTTGTTGATAATACTAACAGTCATGAAAGACAAATACACAATATTATATGAAGATAATACTTGTTGTATTAGCACTTGATGTGTAAAATAATCTTCCTGAGGGGTGACACTTCTGATATAGTCTGTGTGGTCTGCAGTTAATTTATTCCTGACAGCCAAAGTTGATAAGAATCAAAGGTTCCTATTGGATTCCATAGAAAATGCATGCGGGTCATTTTTGACCCACTTATGGAAGGTTGGGGTAGTAACACAAAAACTACAATTTCTTAAAATGTATAAAAGGTAAGTTAAAAATGTGAATGGCATGATATTAAAAACATGTTTTTTTTAGGAATACCTGGAATATGAAATGATGAAAAATTGTCATTATGAAGATATTTCAAGAAAACAACCTGACCGGGTCATTTTTGACCGACTTATGCATCTAAGGGTTAATGTGTGTACCAAATTTCCAACATGATGAGGAGATCAAGACTACCTCCAAGATGATCAAGAACCCTCATTGAACCTCATCCCAAAACGTGGACAGCATTTATGCACCGATTCATTACCATTACCATTACCATTATTCATTACCATGCTTGACTGTACTATACTGGCACAATACAATACTGTACAATACTGGCTTGAAAATAATGGCTCAGTATTGATAGTGCATGTATACTGCATATAGTGCATGTATACCAACTTTACTTTCCATAGTATTTTCTCTTGGGTGTGAGGTTTATACGCGCCTTTGTCAGAGCAAGTAATTTCATGCTGAAACTTTTGTACAGTACTGTAGTAGTACATTGCCTGTGTGTGATATGGGGAATATATAGTACAATTCTTTCCATGATATTTTCAGTCATAACAATCGCAATGTTTTGGCCTCTTTACGCTTAATAAGCAGACACAATCCGACAAAAGGCGCTGAAAACAGTCATAATCTCATCAGAGTTGTTTAGCAGACGCCGGTCGACCACATGACCGCGTTCTGGTGTTGTTAGCGAGGCTTTGTGTGCGTGTTTATGTGCGTGTATGGATGTGTCTCTGGCTTAGCGGTCGATCCCTCCAAACAGCTCTGTCATTAACCCTTGTCGTGATGGCGAGACCACCCACGTTTGAGTGTGTTGGCTTTTTGTTTGAGGTGGCTATTCCAATGTGTGTGTGTGTGTGTGGCCCGTGGTCCAGCATTGTGCGTGTGGGTTATCTATCCACTCCAGTCTTCCCATTTAGGCTGCAAGGATAACAATCCTGTCTGAGACTGGAAGCACTGCTAGAACGCACATCGTGACAAATGGCTGGCAAATGGCAGGCTTAGAAAACAATCAGATTAAGAATGTTAGCAACTACTGCAAGACTATTCGCTTCAATTGTTTTGGGAGGGGGGCACCTTTTTAGAAAGAAGGACCGGGTGGGGCAGACTTTTCCCTTTACTATTACTTGACTTATCATAAATAAGGTCACAAATCAAAACAGAGCCACAATCAAAAGTGACACATATTTAAAGATTAGTCTTTCAATACAAAATGTGTTGTTATTCCTCCCACATTCCAAAAACATGCTAGGTTAATTGGTGTGAATGGTTGTTTGTCTATATGTGCCCTGTGATTGGCTGGCAACCAGTCCAGGGTGTACCCTGCCTCTTGCCCAAAGATAGCTGGAAATGATTGTGATGAAATGATAACAGGACTGTTATTAATGAACCACTGCAAAAAAAAAAACACAAGACAAAGATAATCTATACAGCAGGGGAGCGCTGCTGAAAAAATCAATTTCCATTGACTCTCTATAACAGGGGTCTCCAACACGCGCCCCGCGGGCCACATGTGGCCCGCAGAACACTAGTTTGAGGCCCCCGCCTTGATATGAAAGTTTAATGTTAGTGCGGCCCGCGCAAGTTTGATATGGATGCTGTATGGTATCATGTACCCAGAAAAAATTATTACGTTTGATTAATGTTCATGTTAAAGGTTAAATACAGTGAAGAAAATAAGTATTTGAACACCCTGCTATTTTGCTATTTCTCCCACTTAGAAATCATGGAGGGGTCTGAAATTTTCATCGTAGGTGCATGTCCACTGTGAGAGAGATAAACTAAAAAGAAAAATCCAGAAATCACAATGCATGATTTTTTAACAATTTATTTGTGTGATACAGCTGCTAATAAGTATTTGAACACCTGAGAAAATGAATGTTAATATTTGGTACAGTAGCCTTTGTTTGCTATTACAGAGGTCAAACGTTTCCTGTAGTTTTTCACCAGGTTTGCACACACTGCAGGAGGGATCTTGGCCCACTCCTCCACACAGATCTTCTCTAGATCAGTCAGGTTTCTGGGCTGTCGCTGAGAAACACGGAGTTTGAGCTCCCTCCAAAGATTTTCGATTGGGTTCAGGTCTGGAGACTGGCTGGGCCATGCTAGAACCTTGATATGCTTCTTACGGAGCCACTCCTTGGTTTTCCTGGCTGTGTGCTTCGGGTCGTTGTCGTGTTGGAAGACCCAGCCACGACCCATCTTCAATGCTCTGACAGAGGGAAGGAGGTTGTTCCCCAAAATCTCACAATACACGGCCCCAGTCATCCTCTCTTTAATGCAGTGCACTCGTCCTGTCCCATGTGCAGAAAAACACCCCCAAAGCATGATGCTACCACCCCCATGCTTCACAGTAGGGATGGTGTTCTTCGGATTGTACTCTTCATTCTTCTTCCTCCAAACACGCTTATTGGAATTATGACCAAAAAGTTCTATTTTGGTCTCATCTGACCATAAAACTTTCTCCCATGACTCCTCTGTATCATCCAAATGGTCATATGCAAACTTAAGACGGGCCTTGACATGTGCTGGTTTAAGCAGGGGAATCTTTCGTGCCATGCATGATTTCACATCATGACGTCTTAGTGTATTACCTACAGTAACCTTGGAAACGGTGGTCCCAGCTCTTTTCAGGTCATTGACCAAGTCCTGTCGTGTAGTTCTGGGCTGATTCCTCACCTTTCTTAGAATCATTGAGACCCCACGAGGTGATATCTTGCATGGGGCTCCACTCCGATTGAGATTGACCGTCATGTTTAGCTTCTTCCATTTTCTAATGATAGCTCCAACAGTGGACCTTTTTTCACCAAGCTGCTTGGTAATTGCTCCGTAGCCCTTTCCAGCCTTGTGGAGGTGTACAATTTTGTCTCTGGTGTCTTTGGACAGCTCTTTGGTCTTCGCCATGTTACAAGTTAAAGTCTTACTGATTGTATGGGGTGGACAGGTGTCTTTATGCAGCTAACGACCTCAAACAGGTGCATCTGATTCAGGATGATACATGGAGTGCAGGTGGACTTCTAATGGGCAGACTAACAGGTCTTTCAGGGTCAGAATTCTAGATGATACACAGGTGTTCAAATACTTATTTGCAGCTGTATCACACAAATAAATTGTTAAAAAATCATGCATTGTGATTTCTGGATTTTTCTTTTTAGTTTATCTCTCTCACAGTGGACATGCACCTACGATGAAAATTTCAGACCCCTCCATGATTTCTAAGTGGGAGAAATAGCAAAATAGCAGGGTGTTCAAATACTTATTTTCTTCACTGTAACTGTTAATAGTTATCCTTCCTATCCGTGTGGAAGTGGTAAGTTTTTGGCTATTTAAGTTTAAAGGAAATAACTTGAAGGCTACCGTTTAGGTTGCTAGCTCTCTAGTTTGTGAGTTAGCATGTGTCTCAAGACCCTGCAGTTGCGCAATATGTTGTAAATAAAAAAAGTATAAATGTGACTATAGTCGTGTTTTGTCATGTCTACAGGGCTCTAATAATGCTTTGTTCATTTTAATCTGAAAAAAATAATTTGTCTACCCACCAACTGTATGTGGTTTCTTAAGTTTTTATTATTTGCTGTTTTATTATTATTATTATTATTATATTTATTTATTACTGATTGATTGATTTTCTTTATTCTTGATTTGTTTATTTATTTTTCCATCTTATTTTGTGCAGAAAAATAAAAATTAAGATATTTGAGAACAGTGGAATGTTTTATCAGAGCTTTTATTGTAGAAAATTGGAACCAAAACACTGAAAAAGTTTGTATATTTTTCTGTTTTAATAAATGCATTTTTTTTTTTGGAAAACCTGATGCGGCCCAGCCTTGCCCAGACCCTAGCTCCAGTGGTCCCCAGGTAAATTGAGTTTGAGACCCCTTGCTCTATAAGCAACTGCAACACTTGTCAAAGATCCTCTATATGACGGGAGCAATCGACTGGTTTTGAACACCTATTGGGGGAAAAAAATACCAGTGAAAGATCTTCAAAATGACAGGACTGCCCTGCTGCTTTAAGGATCTACAAAAAAAAAAAATCCTCCAATCAATAGAACCGGGCAGCTGCCATTTTTAAGGACAGACTGCATATAAGTGATGCAGGCTTGTGGTAGTGATATGGTAGTACACAGCATCATACTCAGGGGTGTTTATAATATTTTGGATAGATTTATTATACATATTAGTCACACACTTCTCAGTATGATGTATTATCGTTGCAAAGCACAACAATTAAGGCATTGTTAATACCATGAAAAGGGAGCCTTATTATCTTTGAAAAGGAAGCTCTCACTCTGGATTAGATTACCAGTGCAGGTGTCCCTAATGTTGTGGCCCCTGAATCTCTTGAAAAACTGTATCAGCCTCCATCGCTAAAGCCTTTCAGACAGAGATTATCCCAGCTCAGTTTACTGACACAACAGATAAGGCTGTTTGTTATTAGTCTGTCCCAGCGGTGCGCTTCAAAACAGCAACTCTATCACATTAAAAGTCAAACCTCCAGATTTGGTGGTTTTAATGGAAGTAAAACATCACTTCGCCTACAGAGAACATACTAACTCCTTATTTCTAAAATCACAAATATTTCAACTTGCTGATATAGTTCATCTTCAAACAGCTAAAATAATGCATAAGGCTAAAAATAACCAATTATCTAAAAATGTCATCCAATACTTCTCTACAAAAGAGGAGAAATATGATCTCAGGGAAGAAGTACATTTGAAACACTTCTATGCTAGGACTACGTTATGCTAGCCATAGCATTTCAGTATGTGGAATCAAACTATGGAATGGATTGAGTAAGGAAATCAAACAATGCACAACGATGAGCCAATTCAAGAAACAATACAAGCAGTTGATGTTTGCTAAATACAAGGATGAATCTTGAACCAGTCATGATGTGCTATATATATCACTATATTGACACTTACTATGGTGCCTATTACGGCATTGGATGCTCATATCACCTTGTACTTCGGTACGAGGTACATTATTAAAAAAAAAAAAACAAACAAACCTTAAACTGTATTATGGAAAGCAGGAAGTGAACAAATGTAACAGTTAGTGATTGTAAAAGTACCAGATGGAGGGGTAGGATTTAATAAGCTTTGCTTCTTCCTACTCCTTTGTGGAACTGGGAACTGATTATGGGATGCACTTAATTGTAATCTTAAGCATGTTCAAATGAAATAATACCATTACCATTACCATATTAAAACATGCAGTATGTGACCTGTAACACTGTAGGGCCAGGAAGCCCTACAAACTGTTTGAACTTCTCCCCTGAGGTAGGCGATACAGCAAGGCGTAATATCCCGGTGTTTATTAAACATGACCCATATTACCTTACCATATTACCCTTTGCACATCTCGATCTTACTCTTTAATTACTTCTTAATTATTTATTATTTCTTCAGGGTCTGTGTGTATGTACTGTGAGAGCTCATTTAATCCAAGTTAAATTCCTTTTTGGCCAATAAAGCTGATTCTGAAACAGGCCACTGTTCCAAGCAATTGAAATGTGTAACTTTATTTCAACCGCCTCCTGGAGCACTGTTCGCATGTTCAAAGACCTCAAATGCCCCGGCCAGGACTCACAAGCTACACACACCTGTGCAAACCGACACACTTCCTCTGACACACATTTCCTGTGTGGAACCCCCCCACGCCCCTTCCCCAACCTCACAGATGCCCCCCCTACACACACACACACACACACACACGCACACTGCAGGGGCTGTTCTAAAGGGCGTTGGCTTGCCCGGTAACTGGGCCGATCAGTGTACAGAGTGTATGGGACTGGCATGAAGACAACATTCGCACACACAAACACACACACACACGCAATCACACTGTACTTATACACAATGTGCTTCTTAGTTTTTCCCCTTGAAGCAACAGGTTTCCGTTCAACACGTGCACACACCCATTTTACTTTAGAACTTTTCATTTTCAGCAACTTTGCAGGAAGCTATGAGAGGAATCATTCAGTACAAAAAAAATTATCTTGATTGTATATTCTGTAAATGCACCAATTAATGCCCCTATAAGATAAGAGATTCTAAAAGGATGTAGATATCTTTGTGATGGATGATTCGATTCTAGATACACAGGTTACAATATGATTAATAAAACAGAATGATACAGTGTACAAACTATAGGATTTGATACAACTCAATTCAATATGATTCAACAGTTTGTTGATGTAAACATTAAAGAGGACCTATTATGTTTTTCCACTTTTCTGACCTATAAATGTAGTTAGAATGTTGTATTAAATGATGCCAAAGTTTCAGATAATGAGGTTTGCGCATTTGAAAATGCTCAGTTTCAGAAGGCATGGTAAAACTGCCCCTTTGTGATGTCACAGAGGGTGGAATTCCTTATATGGGCATGTATGTTAGCCGGGTAAATGCTCTGCTTTTCTTTGTTAATTTGCTAGTAAAACAGGAGTATCAAAGTAATGAGCCAAACAGTGTGAGCACAGTGTGTATACACACTTATTTTCAGGTTCATATGCCGTGTTTACAAAGTAGCAAGAGTGCCTTTTTTGGCTCAAATACGCTGGTAACAGATGAGCGTCCGGGCTGCACTACGTCCTTGTGTTGTGGGCATGATGTAGATAGGGTGGGGTGGATACAAGTCCAAACAAGAGGAAGGTGATCTTTCACACACACACAAACACAAACACACATGCACACCGCTTACAATGTTTACAAAAGCAAACATCGAAGCAACAACGCAGCTTTGGAAAGCGTAAACCAAAATCTTCAACATCGAACCAGCGTCAGTCCACGACACACTGGCGACACACACACACATAAAACACTCAACAAACACACACAATTACATTTGCTGACTTTAGCAACACTTTTCATTGCTAAGGCATTATATACACTATTCAAAAAAATAAAGGGAACACTAAAATAACACATGCTAGATCTAGATGTGATTACTGAAGGGGCTCAGTGTAGCCAACTTAGTGACTTAGTTGCTATGTTTAGTGAAGAGACTAGTGAAGAGACTTTTGGAGAATCTTACATGAAAGCACAAATACCGCCCCCCCCCCACGCCAAAACCAGATTGCAGTCCTGTGGCCAATAATGAAACTGTGATGAGTACATCATTACATCATGTCAAATAGCTCGAAAAGGATCAAGGCAGCATTGGAGGTGACGGTGTAGTGACCACGCTGGTTCCCTGCTACAGGTGGTGTGTGCTCAGCATCATAAAACCACCACGCTAAATACCACCGGGAGCTACTCTGCAGGATTCAAATTCAAGGATGTTTACTGGAAAAAATCTTCCTCATCCATCTTAAGTATTTACCCGGCAGCCGTCCCTTCACCCTTCGCTTCCTAACCGACCGAGACAACTCGTGTGTGTCGGACCCTGGCCTCCAACCTTTGGCCTCCATATCACCTGCCATAAATGACCAGCGTTTGGACAGGGCATTCTTAGTCGGGGTGAGGCAACAGCGGCCATCAGAGGGGAACTGGAGCCGGCCCCCTCTCTGCTTTATGGTGCTCATTTAGACGCAGACAAAACACAATGTGTGCATATGTGTGTGAGAGCGAACATGAGTGTTGATTTAAAGTCATAGGTAAGAAAGGTAGACCAGTACTGGAAGACATTTGGCTCCGGTCCGAGCTAACCATCAACTAATAATGACACACAGGGAAGGAAATGGGACGTCCTGGTGTAGAACAGTGGTCCCAATCTTTTTTAGCCCATGGTGCCCCAGACCTTACAGTAGTCGTCTTATGCTCTTATCATGAAGTGATGTATAAAACAAACTAAAAAAAATAAAATCTCGGTACAAAACACACAAACTGAGACTGACACAACAATAGTGCCATCCTGGACTTTGTTTTCAAAAATAATAAACGATAAAATGTGCATGAGTGACAGGCGCAGAATGTCATTTCACTGATGCAAAATAGACACACATTTATGGTAATATTTCATTTGAACATGCATCAGATTACAATTGAGTGCATCCCATAATAAGTTCCCAGTTCCACATGTCCAAAAGGAGTAGGAAGAAGCAAAGCTTATTAAATCCTACCCCTCCATCTGGTACTTTTACTATCAGTAACTGTTACATTTGTTCACTTCCTGCTTTCCATAATACAGTTTAGTTTTTTTTTTTTTTTAATAATGCACCTTGTACCAAAGTACAAGGTGATATGACCATACAATGACATAATGGGTACCATAGTAAGTGTCAATATAATAATAATAATAAGTGAATTATTTGTGGCTTTGCATGAACTGTGTGTCTAATGAACACTATGCATGTATTTTGACTGACATATTAGCGGTACTCAAGTTACGTATGTACACAACGATTGAGGAATTACAATAGGTATATGTAATTATCTTTGTTGCCATTTTGAATTGAATCCTAAATTATTGAATATTAACTACTTCAATTATCAGTAAACTTGTTCCAAAAATGGTCATGGTAGATCTTTGTGCCTTGGTCATTTAAAAAGATTTAATCAATCAGTTACAATTAGTAACTGTTACATTTGTTCACTTCCTGCTTTCCATAATACAGTTTAAGTTTTTATTTTTATTTTTTTAGTTCACTAAAGTTCTATTCTACTAAAGTATTCTACTAAAGTTTTTTTCTAGTTCTATTTAGTTCTACTTAGTGATTTATAAAATGAATGACTTCAAAATAAATTGTATTTATTTATTGTGGCTGATGAGTGCAGCTCGTCCGCATTGTTAATGAGAGGATTCATTTCAATACAGACAATAAAGGAGGCATAGCACATCAATAAAAGCAGTATTCTCTTTTAACAAGGAGGAGGTGAGGTTTATAATTAGTCCTGAAATGGTCACATGGCCCCTACGCACTCACATGCAACACGCCCCTCATTGCACTGAAAAGGAGAGGAAGAAAAATGGCTGTAAATTTATTACGCACTCAGCAGGGAACATCTGTTCCACTGTGCAGTGTGTGCATGTTGGGGGCACTAAAAAGTGCAGGAAACTCTGCAGGATGTCATGATTTTTGTCTGTATCTGTGGAGTAGGGAGTTCATAAAGAACTTTCATTTACACCACACTTTTTCAGCCTGTAAACTTCAAAATCTTTTTAAATGACCAAGGCACAAAGATCTACCTGGACCAAGTTTACTGATAATCGAAGTAGTTAATATTCAATAATTCAGGATTTAATTCAATATGGCAACAAAGATAATTACATATACCTACTGTAATTCCTCAATCGTTGTGTACATACGTAACTTGAGTACCGCTAATATGTCAGTCAAAATACATGCATAGTGTTCATTAGACACACAGTTCATGCAAAGCCATTAAATAATTCCCTTATTGAGTCTTATATATATATATATACAGTAAAGTCTCGTTATATTGATATTGTCGGGAGTCGGAAAAAATATCGATATAACCGGACTGTCGATATATCCGATCCTGCGCCGAACTGCATTAAAAGTGGGCAATAATGCACTCGCTTTTGTATCGATATAAGCAGACCAAATTGGCTGGCGGGAGATGAAAAGGGCATCGTAGTAACCGGATTATCATAATAACTGGGTATCGTACTAACGGAACTAATTATATCATAAAAGACTAGAAATTTGCCGGGAAATGAAAATAGTATCGTAATAAGCAGTACTTTGATATAACCGATATCGATATAACGAGACTTTACTGTATATATATATATATATATATCACTATATTGACAGTTGCTATGGTACCCATTATGTCATTGTACGGTCATATCACATTGTACTTCGGTACGAGGTGTATTATTGAAAAAAACAACAAAAAAAAACCCTGAACTGTATTATGGAAAGCAGGAAGTGAACAAATGTAACAGTTACTGATTGTAAAAGTACCAGATGGAGGGGTAGGATTTAATAAGCTTTGCTTCTTACTACTCCTTGTAGAACTGACATGTGGAACTGGGAACTGATTATGTGATGCATTCAATTGTAATCTGATGCATGTTCAAATGAAATAAAACCATAACCATTACTTTTTGTTTACATAACTAGCCGCTAAAAGTGAACTGACAACTTTTGTTATCAATACTGCTGAGTTTGTATAGTTTTTTGTATGACTTTTTTAATCCCTGGGTGTCCAAAGTCGGGTGCCGGGTGCATTTGTGGCCCACAACCTGTTTTTTTTATTCTTTTAATTCAAGTCTTGCCTAAAACACAAAGCTGAGATTGCAATTGGTCCCAGTTAGGACTTGTATAATTTTAACAGCTACCATAGTAACAAGCCCCGCCACGCAACTAATGGATACGTCGATCTGCAGCTTGCATATCTTGTCGGCTGGCTGATATAACTTCCCCCCGTCTTTCACAAGAGCAAGACGGCTATGTTTGATTGGCTTAACAAGACGAGGCGGATGAGGAGTCCTTTTGTGGTGGCTTTATTGTCAGGCCACAATTACACATGACAGGCGAGGTACCATGTGAAGGGTATTACATGACACGGTATGGATTAAATACATCATAAAAACATGATTCATCTTCGTTTACAGCCTTTATTGCACTCCTCCCTTTATGGCTTCATCTTTTCTGTAGGTTATTGTATAAATAAGGAGGTTTAGTTTACATAGGGTAGCAGATGGCGTTCACGGAGGTGAAGACGCCTTTGAACTTGAAACCGCATTTGGCAAAATCCAGGTGAAGGCATGGATTCTGTGTCAAAAAAATCTGTTCAGCCTGAAGCTAGCTAATGCGTTGCGAAGTGGATTCATTTTGAAATTCCGACTCTGAAATTGCACTAGTAAACTCCTTGGTGGTGTCAAAAATTTTAATCAGATTATTTTCCAAATTAATTCATCATGATTAATCACCATTTGCAGAAATGTTTGAAATATGGCAATTTTTACTGCAGAGAAAGTAGTAAGTACTGCAGAACTTGGAATACCTGTTGGAATTTGTTACCAAGGCTTGCTCAACCTCTGTTTCTGCAGAACAGAAATACACATTATTACACACATTACACATTATTTTTTCAGTTTTGGGTAACCTTACTTTTTTTTTTTTTTTACCTCTGGCACTTCGCTGCTTACCTTTTTACATTTCAAGCTATTCATTTGACTTGAACCACTTGAATTTCAATAGATAAAATGACTAATCGGGGGTGTTCTACAACTTTTGACCAGTAGTCTATTTGTATATATTAAAGGGGACCTATTATGCTTTTTCCACCTTTCTGATCTATAAATGTAGTTAGAATGTTGCATTCTCGTGTTAAAAATAATGAGGAATTGAGCCCTGAAAGAAGTGTGGGATGGCTCAAAACACTTGGTTTGTAAAGTCACAGAGGGGCGGATTTCCTTATATGGGCATGTCTGTAAGCCAGATAAGCATTCTGCCCTCCCCCAAACTCTGCTTCCCCTGTCCTCCCCCAAACTCTGCTTCTCTGTTTACTTGCTAGCGAAACCACATTTGTTTACAATTCCTAAAGACGCCACCATCAGGCACAAGTGGTTGGAGTTCCTGATTCTCTACCAGCAAAAGAAATGCATTTTAATCGGGCAACGATATTTCACACAGGACTGTTTTGTGAACATGGGCCAGTATGCAGCTGGACTAGCCAACAAACTTGCTGAAGTCCAACACCTTTCCAACATCACTTGGTCATGTGGACGAGTCAGGAGAGTAAGCAGTAAATAACAATTTATCAGTGTCCTAACTGTGTTTATTTTGTTTAAGTCGTGGAGCAAAAAACGCTTGCATACCGGGAGTGGGGTTGCTAAAAGCCATTTCCCATCGCAATTATTACGGCTTATTGACTTATCGACCAGACTGGAGGGTCTGGGTCCCGCACACGGAGACAGGAGTCGGGTGAGTGAGTTTAAGGATATATTTGGCCCAAAAGGAGGTAACGAAAGGCGATGGTGTCGAAAGGGAGCACCATGGAAAAACACAACAAAGGGAGCTAGCTAAAGGCGATAAAATTATCGGAAGTGTTTCTTTGCACTCAGTAGAGTGCCCAACCACAGCCTGGAGGCGTGCCGTGGGTAGAATCCATTAAAACAGACGGTTTTCGTGGGAAGCACAAAATTCAAAGAAATACAGATGAATAGGTGCAGATTCTGGAAGAACTATAAAGCTTTGTGTGCTGGTTAGCGTGTGTAACTGCTCTATAGGAGTCTACAAATGCAGCAGATTGTGTTTCTGCATTAAGAGTAACAGACTGAGTGATAACAGTACCCACTTATTGTATTTCTTTGTACTTCTGTTTATTTACGTAAATGTTGTTTTGGTTGTGTCTGTGACTGTAGACGTGTACGTGTGTTGGAGATACATATTGTACATTGTGTTGGGATTGCTATTAAAAACTTTTTTTTTGTTTTGAAGCACTGGCTTAGTAGGTTCGGAAAAATACATCATTCTTAATTTTTGTGATGCTACTGTGCAACAATTTGCATGTAACGGCAGATAGTTGTAGATTTGTAGATGTCACACATCTGCAATGCTATTTTTCTTCCCCTCTCAAATCTCCCAACCCCCATTTGACTTCCTCCTGCATGCACTTGTGTGTGTGTGTGTGTGTGTGTTCTCCCTCCACAACACAAGACTGCCATTGGCTGGCCACATGTGTTGGAGGGAAAAAGCCAGCGAGTAGCGGGGAGGGCCAAGCAGCAGCCAGATAGTGCTGACTCAGGCCGTGGGGGCCATTGTTCTGTTGTGGTGGAGTAACCTGACACCCCCCACCCCCACCCCCCACCCCTGCAGCCCATTGGCCCAGGTCTCAAGCACTGGAGCCAGGGCGACTGCAGCGTTAAACAGTGCTACAAACTCTTATCTCTTCCTCCATGAAGTCCTACAATAAGACAAGTCAGCAGTCTGAAACCACAATGAAGAGGAGGACGGGCATTCAGCTGATTTGTTGATCATCTTTATTTGATGGGGTTCTACCTGCTGCTTTGTGAAAGAGTAGTAGAGTTGGGTTTTCATCATAGGAATCACCCCAATATAGCAGATGATATGTCATTTGCATATCATCTATTGAAGAGAACTACAGCAAAACCCATTGCTGATGGCAATGTGTCAAATAAAATTAGACATTGAAAAATGCTCAGAAAGTAGAGAAATAGTATTCTTGAGCATGTGAAAGGATCACCTCAAAAAAGCACGCCAGTGGTCTCATTGCTAATACATAAACCACAACCAATAAATCGCTCATACAGGAAATTTTCCAACCCTAAGCTTTTTATTTTATTTATTTTACCTTTATTTACCCATGCAAGCAATTTAAGAACAATTTCTTATTTCCAAATGCAGCCTGAACAAAGAGTAAAAGCACTTTGACGGGAGAGGGGAGTGCTGAAAATAAGAACAACGTTATATAAAATGACAAATATCAATACCGAAAATATGTAATACAAAAGCATCAAACAACATTAAAGCAATGGGATATGCAGGGCTCGACAATAACGATGTACCGATGGCCCGGGGCAAGTTAAAACAAAATTGGGGCAAGTAAATCCAATCAGTGATATTCCCGTGGGGCAAGTGCACTTTGGCATGCCATACTGCCAAGAGTTTTTTTAAAAGCGGTTCTTGTTGGGTGTTGGTAAAACACGGACTGCGTAATTCCGGTGGTAATTTGCAAACCAATCCTTGCAAATCTTGAAATGGACCAATCAGAATCGTTTTTCCAGTCCGTGTTTTACCCACACCTGTTCTTGTTCGCGATCAACCAATCAGCGATGGTTTGACTAGGAAAACATCTATCATGGCGTCCCTGCCAACATGGTCTAATTCTTCAACAACTTGTGAAGGAAAACAGCAAAAAGTGATGAACCAGTGCCTCCTAAACAAGTATTTTATTAGCGGCAGCAAATCAAATGATGGCACAGGTGAGTGAATCACATTGCTGTGACAATTTGAAGTGGTCACAATGAAACACCACCCATTAGATCCAATACCAAGTGCTGATTTTGCACAAGCTACAAAATCTAGCGCTTCCATTTCTCTGTGTATTTTTATCACCTTTGCTTCACAAATTATTGTTTGACCATTGAGCATTTTTTTCTGGATTCAAAACACTTTACTAGTACACAAATGTGTCTATTCAATAATGTTTCATTGTGGTGCACAACTTATAAATATCACTGCTTACTACAACTATGATGTGTAAGGTAGTATGGCATGCCATGTTAACATATGTTTCAGACACTCCTCCGAATACAATGCATCAGTACTATTATCTGATGAATTATCAGCATATTCGGGCAAGTTCGGGCAAGTAGCTCTCACCTTAAGGAGTCATTTTTTGTTTTTAATGTAGAGCCCAGGATATGGCAATAGGCCTAATCAGCAAGTGCATGAGTCAGATGTAGTTAGTTGCAAGTTTTGTTTAAAGACAGAGAGAGATGTGAAGGCTGAAAGTTTTAGAGAGTTTTGTACGGTGTTCCAGTCATTAGCTGCAGCAAACCGGGGAAAGCGCTGCGTCCAAAGACGGTACGAACTTTGGGGATGGAGAGTTTGATGTGATTACTGGACCTTAGATTGTAAGCAGAGTGAGAAAGATGTAAGAGGGAAGAGAGATAGAAGGGTGTGATGCCAAATATGGTTTTGTAGATGAGCTGGAGCCAGTGACGGAGCTTAAGAATACATTTTATTTAAGGAAATATCCTCCTCCTAAACACATGTATAATTTGGCATCAAGACTCAATGGGGAGGGAGGCAACATGTCTCCGGGGAGATGAATGGCCAGTTAACAAATCAAGACTTGACGAGAGAGAGAGATTGTGGGGCTCCAACTCCGGTAATGAGATCCTCAGGTAACTGGGCCATTTAGAAGCTGAAGGTGATAAATAGGTGGAGAAGACGAAGCTTGCGTAAGACATTTCACATCATCTTGCACAACTGGACAATGCAGTATTTTCACTGTATTGTGTTTGTCACTGATCACATTGCTTTGTATGCACAGCGCCGGTAATGTGATAGTGTTAGGTAAGAACTCCTACCAGCAATACAGGTATTAGTCAACATTTGTGGAGGTTATTTTTGGTTGGCTTACTCAACGGTTACATTCCTTTCAAGGTTGCACAATTTCGAATTATACTGTTTTGAGTTGTTATATCTCAAAATGACACCAAACATTAGCATTCAGCTGCTGCCATGACATAAATAACATTTATATCAAGCAACTCGTGAATTAATACAAATTATCCGACTCTCAATGGTAATGGTTTTATTTCATTTCAACATGCATCAGATTACAATTGAATGCATCACATAATCAGTTCCCAGTTCCACATGTCCAAAAGGAGTAGGAAGAAGCAAAGCTTATTAAATCCTACCCCTCCATCTGGTACTTTTACAATCACTAACTGTTACATTTGTTCACTTCCTGCTTTCCATAATACAGTTTAAGGTTTTTTTTTATTTTTTAATTTTTTTTTAATAATGCACCTTGTACCGAAGTACAAGGTGATATGAGCATCCAATGCCATAATGGGTACCATAGTAAGTGTCAATATAGTGATATATATAGCACATCATGACTGGTTCAAGACTCTTCATCCTTGTATTTAGCAAACATCAACTGCTTGTATTGTTTCTTGAATTGGCTCATCGTTGTGCATTGTTTGATTTCCTTACTCGATCCATTCCATAGTTTGATTCCACATACTGAAATGCTATGGCTAGCATAACGTAGTCCTAGCATAGAAGTGTTTCAAATGTACTTCTTCCCTGAGATCATATTTCTCCTCTCTTGTAGAGAAGTATTGGATGACATTTTTAGATAATTGCTTATTTTTAGCCTTATGCATTATTTTAGCTGTTTGAAGATGAACTATATCAGCAAGTTGAAGTATTTGTGATTTTAGAAATAAGGAGTTAGTATGTTCTCTGTAGTATTTTAATTGAGGGGGACATGACAGAGAACAACAGAACTGCTGACACTTTTGTTATTTTTACAGTGGTTGACTTCTTTTTACACTTATGTGATTTTTATGTTTTGCCATAAATAACGGTTAATTTATTTTTACACTTGCATGACATTGAAAAAAAAGGCTAAAATCCACCTAACCATCTTTTCCATCCATCTCATCCAGCAACAGTTTAATCAGGGAAGCCTAGACTTCCATCTCCCGGCGACATATCGTCTCTCCAACATGTCCTGGATGTGCATGTGCCCTGAACACCTCCCCAGGGAGGCGTCCGCAAGGCATCCTGATCAGATCCCTGAGCAACCTCATGTGGTTCATATCAATGTGGAAGAGCTGTGGTTTTACTCCGAGTTCCTCTTGGATGACAGTGCTTCTCACCTTATCTCTAAGGGAGCACCCAGGCACCCTAAGGACAAAACTAATTTTGACTGCTTGTACCTGCAATCTTGTCCTTTATGCTAATGGTAATGGTTTTATTTCATTTGAAAATGCATCAGATTACAATTGAATGCATCACATAATCAGTTCCCAGTTCCACATGTCCAAAAGGAGTAGGAAGAAGCAAAACTTATTAAATCCTACCCCTCCATCTGGTACTTTTACAATCAGTAACTGTTACATTTGTTCACTTCCTGCTTTCCATAATACAGTTTAAGGTTTTGCTTTTTTTGTTTTTTTAAATAATGCACCTCGTACCGAAGTACTACCCCAGGCAAGAACCATGTACATGGACTTGGAGGTGCTGGTTCTCATCCCAGCCGTTTTACACTCTGCTGCAAACCAATCCAATGAGCGCTTAAAATCAAATAATCTGCAAAGAGTCCATCTCTCACTGGAAACTATTTGAAATATAATCACAGCCTTTCTCTGAATGCTCTTGTTTACATATAATATGAGCGTTAATACTCAATGTCCAATACATTGTGGTGGAAGAAGAGCGCAAAATGCATCATCACTGTTCAGGTTGCGCAAGAGGAAATACTGTGGCGCAAAAATACAAAAAGAAGAATGTCACAATGTCTTTCTTTGGGAAATAAATGAGTCAAAACTAGTCGCACAATTCTACACTAAAGAACCCACAAAGAAGGAAGTAGAGAAAATGTTCGTGAGTCATATAGATTAGATTCACACTTCCTGTAAACTCAGGTCTGGAATTACCCGTAGTGTTAGAATGGTTGTTGGGGGGTGGAGTTGGCGGGATTGCGCAAAAATGACCTCATTCAACTTGTTGAGAGGAAAGTGAGAGGCAGATACATTTTAGTGCAGACCCGAATAAATGTAGAGATTTAGGGGTCCTATCCTGATTATTTCGTTTTATATTGGATCACAGTGGGGATATAAGATAAGATAAGATTTATGTATTTATTCGTCCCTCAGTGGGGAAATTTGCATTGCACAGAGGCAAGAGTACAGAATCAGTTAAATATATATATATATTAGGGTGCATCAGAAAACTCAATTATTGAATTTTGATATGACTGGGTACTAAAAGTGTTCCAATATATGTAGAAACAACACATACCAAATATTTTTCCAATACATGATTATTTTGGGGTGCCACCATACATCTGTTTTTGTGGAATAAAGTGGTGAACAGTTCAATGGTCGCCATGGAGATTTGAGGTGATCTTTATGTTTTTGTTGGTGTTTATACTCCTATTACATATTACTAGCAAATTTATGGTTTTGTCTTTGTCATTTGAATGATTTGTAGTCATATTTATAGGTATTTAGTGCTCATTGCCTCTACTGTAGCTAACATTAGCTAGCTACAGTTTATAGAAAAATGATGCTGTATAGACGTTCATTGTACTCAACATTTCCAGGTCAACTTTTTGGCAATTAGACTAGAAATTTTACATTTTTTTAAGTTTTACAAACGTTTATGTGTGAGGTGGCACCCCTAAATCTCAATGGATTTCCTCAAAACTTTGCAAAAGACATTTTTATGTTCATTAGAAAAAAAAATGGAATGCCAGCCAAATTGATATTATGAATTTAAAATTTCCCATTGAAATTTGATGCACCCTAATATATATATGATATATCAGTTTGATATATTAGTTTTAATTGAATGATACTTTTTCCATTGAGTTTTCTGGGGCGCACAAGACTCCCCAGAAAACTTCAGGAAGTTCTGACATTTGGTAGAAATTCCCAAGATTTTGGAGTGGCTTAAAGAAGTTAAAAACAAGTCACAATTTGGCAC
Source organism: Doryrhamphus excisus (assembly GCF_037039965.1). NCBI lineage: Eukaryota > Metazoa > Chordata > Actinopteri > Syngnathiformes > Syngnathidae > Doryrhamphus > Doryrhamphus excisus. The sequence goes on along the minus strand of NC_136357.1, from coordinate 17,172,815 downwards.
TTCTACTATTCGCTATTAGTACAAAGTAAAATCAGCAACATGTAGCCCACATGGATGTTCACACGGCAATATCAAACCAGACTATTGGGGTTAGGCACTCAATAGTCAGTTCATGTGCGATCGCCAACGCCCTGCTGACATAAAGCTGGGGCATTGTGTGCGTGAGACGCAGGACAACAATCGATTCCCCTGAGTCTACGTTTATTAGATTCCACCCTACTCGTATGAATATGGAGGGCACAATGGAGAGCTCCTGTCTGGGGTCTTGAAATTCTGCCCACGGCCGGCCGCCCATTGGGACAACGAGTCTCTTTCAGGCCAGCAGAGTTTGGTGAGAATGAATTTGCGTGAATGTTCAAAAATGAGATGCATCTGTAAAGTGACGTACTATTTTAACTTCAATAAACTGCTGAATAATACTGTTAAAGTAGGAAAGTTGGACGTTTTGTGGGCACTTGGCGTGGGATGATAATAAATCAATGAATTAATGATGATGATATGCCTTTATTTGTCCCTCAGTGGGGAAATTTGCATGAATGAATTCATGAATTATGAATTAAAATTCATCATTCCTCTTTCAAACAGGCAGGATACCAACAAGGAGACCCGATGTCCTGCTCCACAAGCATCTTCAAGCTAGCATGAGCGCTTACAAATTGGGCTTTTTTAATTAAAAAAGATAGTTTTGTCGAGTCTCCTCTCCCCTAATTATTGTCATCCTCATCTGCCATCCTCCTTTTCTGGACTACAATCAGCTGTCGCGCCCCCTTTCTTCAAGCCCATGTCCCTTCAAAGAGTCAAAGCAGGGCCTCTCTGTGGTATTAAATATCTTTATTAAACTCCTGCTCCCTCTCAGCCCCCCTGCCTCCTTTCTTTTCTCCTCTCTACATCCCAACTATCCCCATAAACTTGGACCCCGCTGGGCTCGCTTCAAAGACTCCCGCCATGCGGCTTCTGCCGGCGACCTGCTGTGCTGCAAGGTCCTGCACAATGGCCTCCGCTGGTCCCTGCTGCGTTAAAAACCAGGCAGACTCCGCCACACTTGGCTGGGCCACATCTGACGGCAGGATGCAACCCGGCTCGGGTCCTCGGGATTAGAGGAGGAACGGGTTAAAGGCGGCTAGCGGGGGAAAGGGGGCTTTGTGGGCCAGCTGTGTCATGGTTTGGAGAGTGTTGGCAAAAGGATTTTTATCACATCACATCTGCTTGGACGTGCAGGTAGGGACGCTGTGTAGGGGGGGGGCGTGGCTTTTACGCTACATGAACAAACAGATGGCTGCTACAATTTGTCCCCTCCCATAGCTTTTTCCCAGCCGCTGTGCTCCGGCACATTAGTGGGTCGTGAGAGATCATCTGGGATGCTGCCGGAAAGACTAAAATAAAAAAAAACGATTATAAAATGCACCAGCAAAAAAAAAAAAGTCTTGCTGGACTATACAGTGCATCCGGAAAGTATTCACAGCGCTTCACTTTTTCTACATTTTGTCATGTTACAGCCTCATTCCAAACTGAATTAAATTAATCTCTTACCTCAAAATTCTACACTAAATACTCCATTATGACAATGTGAAAAAAGGTTTTTTTTGACATGTTTTGAATTTATTAAAAATAGAAAACAAAAAAATCACATTTACATAAGTATTCACAGCCTTTGCCTAATACTTTGTTGATCCACCTTTGGCAGCAATTACAGCCTCAAGTCTTTTTGAATATGATCCCACAAGTTTAGCACACCTATCTTTAGGCAGTTTTGCCCGTTCTTCTTTGCAATAAGTCTCAAGCTCCATCAGGTTGGATGGGAGACGTCTGTGCACAGCCATTTTCAGATCTCTCCAGAGATGTTCGATCAGATTCAAGTCTGGACTCTGGCTGGGCCACTCCAGGACATTCACGGAGTGGTTCTGAAGCCAATCTTTTGAGATCTTGGCTGTGTGCTAATGTCTACTGTCTATATGGTCAAGGTACATGACCAGTCTACTGAGGTCAAGAGCGCTCTGGAGCAGGTTTTCATCCAGGATATCTCTATATATTGCTGCATTCATTTTCCTTCTATCCTGACTAGTCTGCCAGTTCCTGCTGCTGAAAAACATCCCCACAGCATGATGCTGCCACCACCATGCTTCACTGTAGGGATGGTATTGGCCTGGTGATGAGCAGTGCCTGGTTTCCTCCAAACATGGCGCCTGGCATTCACACCAAAGAGTTCAATCTTTGTCTCATCAGACCAGAGAATTTTGTTTCTCATGGTCTGAGAGTCATTCAGGTGCTTTTTGGCAAATTCCAGACGGGCTGCCATGTTCCTTTTACTAAGGAGTGGCTTTTGTCTGGCCACTCTACCATACAGGCCTGATTGGTGGATTGCTGCAGAGATGGTTGTCCTTCTGGAAGGCTCTCCTCTCTCCACAGAGGAACGCTGGAGCTCTGACAGAGTGACCATCAGGGCCTTGGTCACCTCCCTGACTAAGGCCCTTCTTCCCTGATCGCTCAGTTTAGAAGGCCGGCCAGCTCTAGGAAGAGTCCTGGTGGTTCCAAACGTCTTCCATTTACGAATAATGGAGGCCACTGTGCTCATTGGGACCTTCAAAGCAGCAGAAATGTTTCTGTATCCTTCCCCAGATTTGTGCCTCAAGACAATCCTGTCTCGCAGGTCTACAGACAGTTCTTTTGACTTCATGCTTGGTGTTTGTGCTCTGACATGCACAGTCAACTGTGGGACCTTATATAGACAGTTATTATATTTCCAAATCATGTCCAATCAACTGAATTTACTGCAGGTGGACTCCAATTAAGCTGTAGAAAGATCTCAAGGATGATCAGTGGAAAAAAGATGCACCTGAGCTCAATTTTGAGCTTCATGGCAAAGGCTGTGAATACTTATGTAAATGTGATTTTTTTGTTTTCTATTTTTAATAAATTCAAAACATGTCAAAAAAAACTTTTTTCACATTGTCATAATGGAGTATTTTGTGTAGAATTTTGAGGTAAGAGATTAATTTAATACAATTTGGAATGAGGCTGTAACATGACAAAATGTAGAAAAAGTGAAGTGCTGTGAATACTTTCCGGATGCACTGTAAATCACATTTTTAGTGGGTAATTTGTTTTATAAAATCGGAGCCCAGAACAGACGTTTCATCTTGAAAGGTGTAGAAACAACAATAACATGGAGAACAACAGGAGTAGGTGAATATGAATAAGTGGTATGTTCACATAACATGTTAATAGTTGGATAACTATAGCCTAAACAACATAACATAACTAGTTTACTTGCGGCTCATAATCTGCAGAATAAGATATGTATTCCATCTTTCCTAGTTGTTTTTATAAATTGAATTTAAATTGTAAATATTCAGCTGTACAGAAGTGATCTAAGCATACCTATTTTGACCTCCTTTATGCTGAAACCTTTAAAGGAAAACCCTTCCAAAAAGGCCAAAATGTTATATTAACCATCAACATTGTCATTATAAGAGCTAAGACAGAATCATAACATAGCTCCTAAATAATATAAGACGTCAGAGGAATTTGTTTATTTGAGAACTGCATATGATTTAGACAAAGTCTCAGTAATGTTCATTCATTCATTCATTCATTTTCTACCGCTTTTCGCGAGGGGTGCTGGAGCCTATCTCACCTGTCTTCGGGCGAGAGGCGGGGTACACCCTGGACTGGCCAGCCAATCACAGGGCACATATAGATAAACAACCATTCACACTCACATTCATACCTATGGACAATTCGGAGAGGCTAATTAACCAAGCATGTTTTTGGAATGTGGGAGGAAACTGGAGTACCCGGAGAAAACACGGGGAGAACATGCAAACTCCACACAGAGAGATGGCCGAGGTTGGAATCGAACCTTGGTCTCCTAGCTGTGCGTGCTAACCACTCGACCGCCGTGCTTTCTGTAGGTGTTTTAATAGGGGGGCTCTATAGGCAGAATAGGTGAATCCCATTATGTGCATTGTTAATGCACAATGTGATGAAGTTTTTCAACACAACATGGCATGCACGGGAATGTCTCTCGGTCTTCAGTATGTCAGCATAATCAGTGTCACTTTTACCTATTTTTCCACCCTCATGTGCGTGTGTGTGTCTGAGTGAAGTGGTTACTTGTAAAACTACACTTTCAAAGTCGCCTCTGCCCCCACACTGCTGGCCGCAGCGCACCCTTTGTCCACCACAAAGCGAGGCGAGGACAACAAAAGGCGCCTTTGCAGACCCTGAGGAAATTTAGGAGCCTCCTGTCACTCAAAGGCATTGTTGACGTGTGCGGGGCTCGGAGGACAATAGCACTTTGTGCAAGGCGAGAGGACACACCCTCCTCCTCCTCTTCTTGTATCTCCACCTACTATCTGCCGAACCGTCACATTTCTCCACCACTCTCACTTCTCCTACAGACGACGCTCTCTTTTGTCTATGTTGGTCTTCGTTTTAGCATCAGTAGCAGAATAATAATAATTACAAAACATTCCCCAACGTTTCTGTTTGTTCTACTTCTACAGAAAAGTAGTGAATTTAGTTGTTTAAATAGTATTCAAATGTTTTAAATTTGGACATCTCTGTGTGGAGTTTGCATGTTCTCCCCGTGCATGTGTGGGTTTTCTCCAAGTACTCCGATTTCCTCCCCAAAAAACATGCTAGGTTAATTGGCCGCTCCAAATTGTCCATAGGTATGAATGTGAGTGTGAATGGTTGTTTGTCTATATGTGCCCTGTGATTGGCTGGCCACCAGTCCAGGGTGTACCCCGCCTCTCGCCCGAAGACGGCTGGGATAGGCTCCAGCAACCCCTGTGACCCTTGTGAGGATAAGCAGTAGAAAATGAATGAATGAATGAACTTGGGGTATAGAGTTATAAAGTTGTAGTACAGTATTAGATTATTTATTAAGATCATTTATGAGAAAGTGTTGGGAAATTGTCAACAAAAAAGAACAAAAGAGTGAAGTTCATACTAATAATAGACTTTTTCATCAATATCACAAAGCTTTTTTCGGTAAAAAAGCGGAGGAAAATGAATGAATGAATGAAATTGTCCATAGGTATGATTGTGAGTGTGAATGGTTGTTTGTCTGCATGTGCCCTGTGATTGGCTGGGGACCAGTCCAGGGTGTACTCATGACACTTTACTTAAGAAGGTCACAAATGAAAAGAGAGAACCAACTAAAACCGCACATGAGCAAGCACTTGGCCACGTAGACAAGGAAAAACTCCCTCTGGGGATGAAACCTTGGACAGAACCCAGGGGCTGTCATCTGTCTCAACCAGTTGGGTTGAGATAGAAAAATAAAGTAGGAGGATAGATGGTAGATCAAACCAGAAGTCTTAGTCCAAGGAACATAGAGGAGTGTTTCTGACTGTATCAACATACCAGGGGTCACTTCTATATGCTTTACCAAAGGCAGGAGTTTTGTTTTTAGATGAGAGGCGGGGTACACCCTGGACTGGTCGCCAGCCAATCAATTGCAGGGCACATAGACAAACATTCACACCTATATTCATACCGCAATGGGATAATTTGGAGTTGCCAATTGACCTAGCATGCATTTTTTTAATTATATGACTTTCATGTAGATGCAAAGTACATCTATCCTTCTCCAGGAAAAGTGTTGATACTTTGTTGTAAAAGTCTTATTACCTCTTGGTGAGTTTAGGTGCATAATCATCCAACTTGGCAGTCAAATTTTTTCATTCATTTCGCAGAGCATAAAAATATCTTGAATACATTTGACAATATGCTGGCTTTTCCTCTACGGAAAGATGGCAGTGACAAGCACCTTCCAACTACGCCTGACCCCTTCAGATGATGATGTCGTGTGACATTGAATAAGAATATCAAGAATAAAGATGTCATACTTGTATTGAAGACATTACATGGGCTGTAGAATATTATGGTGTATAATAATAAATGTTTCTGCAACATTATATTATTGGCGACATGGTGACAAACAGAAACTGGCAGATGCCAAGTGTAGTCAGTGTACTCAGAGGCTTGCGCAATAATGATGCTCACGGTAGCCTCGATGGCTGAAAAATCACATAAATAAAACAAAATTATTACGTATTGTCGTCTGAGTTTTTACATTTTTTCCTAGGGCTAGAGTTATTCCAATACTCATCACTGGTCCATCAAAAATGATCTATGATTAATTTTTGGCATCAGCGTCTTTCTTTCTGTTGTGTTTTCTAACAGGAACAGCAGGTCAACCAAGTCCAATAGTGTCAGATTTGTTCTGAAGGCCAGTTTGGGCTGCATAGGGATTGCAATCCCGGCCTCCGACCCTGATGACATCACACGACGGGCTATGCTGCTTCTTTCCATGAACACGAAAGGAAGGTCAAGACCATTCAGGGGGCTTTCACATAAACTAAGAGCAATTTGATGGATGCTTGGACAGTTATGAGTGTTTGCTTAAGGAGGTGCTACAGTGTACACGACCATGTGTGGTCGAGACTGTTGTACAGAAACGTGATGTATAGATAAACGAGGATCAGGAAACAAGCTGGGAACACACTCTAAATTAAAATATGTTCTAAGTGTCACATATTTCCTGTGGAAATATTACAGACATAGGAAATATACAGTATTGTACAAAGGAGCATGCAGCATATAATACAATGTCTTGACTATTCCATTAGACTAGCAATTGTAGAAGAAAAGAAGTTTAAAGTGTCACAAGCTATTTATCTTAGATATATAAATATATCTTGACTATTCCAGATATGTATTGCTGGGTACACAATGTCAATGAACATACTGTATGTCCCATGTGTCTTGCCTGTGAAGACCTTTCTTTGACATAGAAATATACTGTACACAGGAGCATGCAGCATATAATACAATGTCTTGACTATTTCTGATCATATGCCTTACTGGGTACACATTGTCAACGATAATACTATGTGTGATATGCTTGTCTTAAAAGTAGGGATTATATTGTACATATAGGTAGCATATAATGCAGTCTTCACTATTCCAGATGGTTTCCCTAGTCGACTGCCTTTTCTGCTTTTTCCACTTTTCTGACCTATAAATGTTGTATTACCGTGTTAAACTTTGCCAAATTTCAGAAAGTAAGGTTTGTATATTTGGAAATAAGTCTTGAAAGAAATTTGGGATGGCTCTGAACGCTAGGTTCCAGAGAGTTTTTTCTAACACTGGTTCACTATAATGTCACAGTAGGCCGGACTTCCTTATATGGGCGTTCCCGAGTACAAGTTCTTGGATTGCCCTCCCAGTGCTCTGTCTCTCTGGTTCACTGCTCTGATATTGTTGTGTTACTGTGGCGCTAGTGGTAATGGCTGCCAGGAAAAATCTTTTCAGTTCTGAACTTGCCTAAAGAGGCTAACATCAGACAGAAATGGTTGGAATTGCAGAGTCCAAGTGAAGAGAGACAGGAGACTCTTTTTGTTAGCTGGACTGTCTGCCAAATTGTTGCTGAATCCCGTTGCATGTCCAACGTTATTTGGGCATGTTGAAGAGTCAGAAGTGCAAGCAGTAGGCAACATTTTGATTTATCAGTGTCCTGACTGTGTTCATTTTGTGTAAGTAAGTGGTTGTCTCTGTAGCATTATACAGTGTGCATACATCAATTGTGTGTGACCAATCACAGCGGAGTGGGCTCGGTGGGAGTACCAGCATGCATGCATGTTACAAGCTCACTGATGTCTGGAGTTGCTAATAGCCTAATAGTTAGTCCAGCAAAAAAAAGTTTCATGACCAAATTGACACTACTGATGTTGTATCAAGATTGTCTACACTTAATAAATGCGGCCCTACGCTACCACTCAGTGGCTATCAGTGGTCTTGAGCCAGCAGCTCATGAGCTATCAGTAGCTCTAACCATTTTTCAAGTAGCTCTCCAAAGGATTTATTTATTTATCAACTTCTACACCGACAAAATTAGAAAGTGGGTATCGGCAGTAGTCTGGAAATCCTCAGGAGCTCTTGGGAGTGTGACCAATCACAGCGGTCTGGGCGTGCCTGGAGGCGGGTCGATGTTGGTTTCCTCAGGAGACCAATCTTAAGCATAGGACTATACTGTACATACTAGGAGCATGCTGCGTATAATACAATGTCTTGAGTACTCCTGCTTATATTCTTTGCCGGGTACACATTGTCAATGAACATGTGTCTGATGTGTCATACCTGCTGATACTTTTTTTTTTAGACATAGGAGTGTTATGCACATGCAGCAACAAAATTTTGATAGATAATATGCCTAGCGGGTGCACATTGTAAATGAAAATATGTCTGAAATGTCACATAACATGTGAGAGACTTGCCTTAGACATATACTGTACATAGAAACAGGCAGTAATTAATGTGATGTTTTGACTAGTCCACATGCCAAACCCCCCATCAAGCATTTTTTTTGTACATGTCAGCCAGGCATACTAAAAGGCCATTTATTAATCACCAGACAACTTCAGTTTTACTTCTAGCATCTAGCCAGAAGTGTAAATACAGTATGAGTATGTAAATCCCCACCAGTGAGTCGGAAATCTCAGTGTATTTCTTTATGTGTGAAAGTGTTATGTCAATAAGATATACACGCCGCGCCTGTTTGATGTTTGATCGCAGAAACAAGGAGACACACTGCCTTTACGCGACCACAAGAGAGGGCACAAAGTCACACACATCCTCTGTTTTGCTCCTGACCTCATTCCATCCGTGGTTTCTAAAGGCTCCGTTGTAAGACGCATCTTTGAAGTTGAGGTATAGCCTGCCTTGTGTATATGCCTACCACTTTGTAAAAAAAAATGAAAAATAAAATAAAATTTTGCTACAATAAAAATAAAAAGCTCAGCCAACTATCTGTAAGCTGTAAGTTTGATCATTTGGCTTTTCTTCAGTGAATAAGCTAAGCTAGCATGTTGTTGCTGTTAAAAGTAAAAAAGAGTGTAATGTTAGCCTTCAGCTCACATAGCTTTGCTAGTGCTGCTAATGTTTGTGTCCTACTGTTCGCTTGTTGAAGACACACACACTGTTGAAAACAAACAAAGCGCTTTAGCATTAAAACCACACACATAAAAAAGATGTTGTGTTATTAATCTGTTTTTATTCGAAATATTAATTATATAATTAATCATTTAATCCACACACCTATAGCTAATAGTACCACAAGTAAACAAAGTACGGTGTCATAACACCCACACAAACACACATGTTGTGATTTTTTTTACCAAAAAGGCTCGAGGAGCTTTGAGTAGCCTCTTGAATCAACACGGGCAAGAGGTTAAAGGTCAAAGTTGATAGAAAGAAGCCCAAGGAGAAAAGGGGCGGGGGAGAGAAGGAAACAAACAGTGGTGGGAGGGGGGACAGAGAGACATTTTGGCGGGAAACCAGAGGCAGACCTGCAAAGCCACCTCTTACAGACAGACGGTGAGTCAGAGTCTGCACCCTCTGAATCACACACGCACACACACACACACACACACACACACACACACAGACACAGACACACAAATGCCTGTGCATCCAACAGATTTGATCTTAAACAAAAGCCTTTAAGTGTGCACTGTGCAATGATGTCATCCTCTTTTCCTATGGAGCAACACTATGGACTAGAAGGCATGACTCAACATTTTTTGAGTGCGTGTGTGCGTGTGTGTTGACTCATGAGGTCAAGGTCCACATTTCAAGCCTGATGTCACTTATCACTGACTAATCCTCTAAAACATTCAGAGGGCGGCAAGCAGTCGGGAACTGGAGGGAAACTGTGTGTGTGTCACCTTGCTTAGTGTGTTTCTTTTGTGTTCAATCATGCAGTAAATTACATTTGTGGCGCCCCCTATTTGTGGGCTATGGTCAAAATGCTTTAGAAGACAAGCTAGCATCATGTACATGTAATACAGATATCCTTAAAGTCTTGTCAGTATTAAACAAATGGTCAGTGACCCCTGAAGAGACATTTTGCTTGATGGCGGCCATGTTTTTCAACCAATCTTGCTCAAATTATTCACATGTTTACTTGTCAGTCCTGTCAAAAACACAATTATTGAATTTTGATATGGCTGGGTACTAAAAGTGTTCCAATATATGTAGAAACAACACATACAAAATATTTTTCCAATCCATGATTATTTAGGGGTGCCACCATACATCTGTTTTTGTGGAATAAAGTGGTGAACAGTTCAATGGTCGCCATGGAGATTTGAGGTCAGCAAAGACTGCAGCTCAAGAACTCTGAGGTGATCTTTGTGTTTTTGTTGGTATTTATACTCCTATTACATATTACTATGAAATTTGTGGTTTTGTCATTTGTAATTTGAATGATTTGTAGTCATATTTATAGGTATTTAGTGCTCATTGCCTCTACTGTAGCTAACATTAGCTAGCTACAGTTTGCTAATGACAGTTAGCTAATAGCTGAGCAAGCATAACATCAACAACAGTAATATAGAGTAGACAGTATTGCTGATGCCTCATATTTATTGAGAGTAGTACTGTAGTCCTACATAATGTGATATACACTTGTCCATGTATTATTTTAGGCACTGTGCAGCACAACCCACCAGCTCTCCTAAGATGCTGCCCTCAACAACTAGTTCCTTTCAGACTTGCAGTCGCAGCTTGGTCTTTGGTCTGGGCCCCCTTTGATAACCCTATAGAAAATCATGCGGTATAGAAGTTCATTGTACTCAACATTTCCGGGTCAACTTTTTGGCAATTAGACTAGAAATAGCAAATTTTTCAAAATTTTACAAAAGTTTATGTGTGAGGTGGCACCCCTAAATCTCAATGGATTTCCTCAAAACTTTGCAAAAGATATTTTTATGTTCATTGGAAAAAATGGAATGCCAGCCAAATTGATATTATGAATTTAAAATTTCCCATTCAAATTTGATGCACCCTATTGGACATATATGTGTATCAGTGGTCAACTGACACAAACACAAATATGCATTACAACTTTGGCCACGTGTGATTGTGACGTGCAAATTAGCGCAAATCGGTGACTGTTCAGTCAACACTCCCTCCAAGTGAGCAGCGTGTAAACACATCGCCATGATTACACCCAGGGGCCAAATCAAACATCGCTTGAACCCCATACGAGAAATGAGCTAAACCCATGACACGGCCCAGTGGACATGAAAAGGCCTCACCAAGCCAACGAGACAGCGGCCCAACGCAGGTGTGTCAAGGAAGACAGATCTAGTACCCAAACACTACAACAGTTGCACATGACAACCAGTCATTGGGAGTCTGGCAGTAATTGACTATGTCGTGTGTGTGAGGGTTTTTACAACGCATCAAATGTATTTAAAGCTCAATTATGGCATCCCGAGTTGTCAACCATCCATCCAATTATGCAATGCTAACCTACCAATGCGACAAAGACAGCACATCATAATCATGTCCATGTGGAGGCTGCAATGCTGTAAAAAAACATAATGGACTGTCACACTTAGCCTTATCATTGTTATTGGAAGGTGATTTTACACTGTTTGCACAGGTGAATGATTGTCCCCTAACTTGAAGGTTGCAGGTTTGATTTTCGTCCCCTAATCATGTCAAAGTATCCTTGGATAACACAGTAAAGTCTCGTTATATCGATATTCTCGGGAGTTGGAAAAAATACCGATATAACCGGACTATCCATATATCCGATCCTGCGCCGAACTGCATTAAAAGTGGGCAATAATGCACTCGACATTGTTCTATACTATAGAACAATGTCGAGCAGCTTAAATCAATCTTTGCTTAAGGATTTCAATACCAAAAAAGAACACGGCGAACGGCTGCTTCCAGTCAACTTTATTTTTCACACTTCCACCACCAGAGCACAGCACACACACCGATTCCCGCACTTCCTGGTTCACAGGTCATGCTCAACCCGCCCCACATAGCTGGCCAAACACATGCCTGTATAGAATCTATACACACGAGAGAAAACACGAACGCCAGCATGTACATATGAAAAACAGTGATTATTGCAAGCGATAAAAAGATATTTGAATACAACACAATTAAATACATGTATTTGTACGCTTGTGTCTTCGTTGGAATAGGTGTGTATGCCATGTCAGTTGGTTCTTCTGTTGCAGGCATGTGTTTGGCCAGCTATGTGGGGCGAGTTGAGCATGAATATAAACACAAGCAGTTTTAACAATATAATACTCTCATCAGAGAAAAGCAAGATGGCGGCGGGTGCAGCAACGAATACAGGAAGTGCGGTTTGAACCAGGAAGTGCGGGAATCGGTGTGTGTGCTGTGCTCTGGTGGTGGAAGTGTGAAAAATAAAGTTGACTGGAAGCAGCCGTTCGCCGTGTTCTTTTTTGGTATTGAAATCCTTAAGCAAAGATTGATTTAAGCTGCTTTTGTATCGATATAAGCAGACCAAATTGGCTGGCGGGAGATGAAAAGGGCATCGTAGTAACCGGATTATCATAATAACCGGGTATTGTACTAACGGAACTAATTATATCATAAAAGACTAGAAATTTGCCGGGAAATGAAAATAGTATCGTAATAAGTAGTAATTAGTTATAACCGATATCGATATAACGAGACTTTACTGTATATTGAACCCCCAGTCGCTCCCGATGTGCTAACAGTGCTTTGAGTGGTGGATAAGCTCTATACAAGTGAAAGACCATTTTCCATTTTGCATCAGAAAACATTATTACATAATCAATTATACTGAGATGCATAACAAAAGACCACAACATTATTTCAGTTTTTTATTGGGATTTTCAGACTTTGGATTCTTGCTTTTATGTTTATGTCCACAAATAGACAAAAGCTAATAACAGCAGGAACTGTTTTGGTCACATGTTTTGATGCGTCCATTCTTAGATGTAATTACAGATTAGGTGTAAAATTACACCAATGCCCAAAGTATGACAAATTCCTTGTGCGGTCATTACGTGAAAGCAATAACTTTATGGGTATGCCCTTTAAAGAAGAGGTCCCGAACCACATAGCTTGGTACTGGTCCATGTGATAAAATACATTCTTTTTAATATTTATTATTATTATTATTATTATTATTATTATTATTATTATTATTATTATTATTATTATTATTATTATTATTATTATTATTATTATTATTATTATTATACATTTTAATATTTAATATTTTTAATACAATTGTAAATAACCATACAATTTTATGTAAATGCTATCAATTTTGGAAATATTGGCCTGTATTTAATTTACAAAATATACAGTTAGAAACCCCACCATATTTGCATGTTTAGATTGTTTGTCGCACGCGGGACCTGTCCCACTTTGTTTGACAGTCCTTGAACACACCATCTAACTGATAGACTATTTACTGTATTCTCCCCATTTTCATTTGTCTTTTTCAACCTCGTGTTCATTTATTCTAGCACACGACCTGTAACAGCGACATAATAATTTTCACTCTGAAGATGTGCTGTCGACGTGGGTTGATTGAAGGTACAAGAGGCTCGGATCTCCATTAGACATAAGGTGAGAAGCATTGTCAAGTGCTACTCCTCCACATTGAGAGGAGCCAGATGAGGTGGCTCGGGCATCTGTTCAAGATGCACATCACGATGAACATCCGACTGGTAGAATATCCTCGGACACGTTGGAGCGACTAGGTCTCTCGACTGGCCTGAGAATGCTTCTGGATCCACTGAGAGCGTCTGGACTTCCCTGCTTAGGCTTATGCCCCTGCAACCCCACCTTGGATAAGCAGTAGACGATGGATGGATGGATGCTGTTGGCGTTCATACTTGCCCGACTCAGGACTAGAGTCCGTTGGCAGGGGAACAGAGACCCATCTCTCAGGTGGTCTCACCCTGCACCCCATTTGGTCCTGGACTGTGTCCATACAACGATCCATACACACCATCGCAAGCAGAATTCTATGACCTTTTAGATGCTATGGCGATTGAGTGACATTTTGCAAATTTAAACAGTCACCAGGAAGTGAAAATATAGTCATGAGGGCGGTGGCGGATGACTACACGAGTACGCTCAGCAAATTGCATGGAAAATACTGCGTCTCTTCTCCTTTTTCAGAGATGACTTATCTGAGGCCCTCGGGGTCAGAAGTCAACAATGAGTCAGGTTAAAGTTTAGTGATTTCTGGAACTGAGCTCCTCAGGACGGTTCAAGGACCGTCAGCTCCTCAAGTGTATGTGCTCAGCATTTCAGCATTTCACCTGCAATGTGTTTTTCCACTCAAGTGACGTGTGTGAAATGCCGCAGGTGAACTACCCCCCCCCCCCCCACTTATCTCATATCATGGCGGGCTTCAGGTCTCGTCCGTCGCCACCTCCTCTCTACTTCTCTTAACATATATTCGTCATTCTCTCAAGTAGTCTAATGGCTGCCTCGGGGCCACTTTTACCCTTCACTTTTACTCAATCAACCCCCCCCCACTCGCTCATTCTTTTACCTTGCCATCCCAAAGTCTGCATTTTAACCCTTGAGTGGAGGCAGTGCGTGCTGTCTATCACCATGGTAACAGAGGGGCACTGTTTGATTAGCAATTGTTTGTTTGAGCACAGGTGGGAACAATAGGAGGAAGGGGAGAACACCCCCCCCCCAAGCTCCTCCGTCAGTGCCAACACTGTACTAATGTTAGCACTATAAGCACAATACTATTATACTATATTACTTATTGTGTTCAGTCACAATGACTCTCACATCAACTCTGAAGCTGTAATAACGACATTAAATGACTTTGTGGGTATTTAGGACATGTGCTGTGACAGGAGGAGGCAATGGACCTCTACTGCCCCCTCATGGAAGTTGTTGGACACATTTAAAGTCCACCTGCTGCACAAAATTATGAATTTTTATATGCGGTTCTCCAATGGGCAGTTTTTAAATATCATTGATTTCATTTCCTCATTTAAAAATATATTTTATTTAATATTTATTTAAATATTATTTTATTATTGTTTTGATATTAAAGTGATAATAATTGGTTCTCCTGTGTAAAGCATTTCGTTCCAAAAAAAATTAAATTCTAAAAATTGTATAAAACTAACCCAATTTGAGAAAAATTAGATTTTTTTTAGCTTTTAGATCACTATAAAATAAACACATAAAACTGCATCTTCAAATACAATTATGATTGTGTTACCATATTAACAAACTTATGCTCAATGGTTCCTCTAACATCCAGTCCATCCATCCATTTTCTTTACCGCTTAACCTCATAAGGGTCGCGGGAGTATGCTGGAGCCTATCCCAGCTGTTTTCAGGCGAGAGGCGGGGTACACCCTGGACTGGTGGCCAGCCAATCACAGGGCACATATAGACAAACAACCATTCACACTCACATTCATACCTATGGACAATTTGGAGTCGCCAATTAACCTAAAATGCCGAACATGCAAACTCAGCCCAGCGGAGAATCAAACTCAGGTCTTCTCGATCCCGATCTCTTGATGCTAACCACTCTCCCACAATGATAACTGGTGGTGTCATTGAGACTTCTTTCTCCCAGTATGCCTACCTCTCCTTCCATTGCAAGACCTTTTCTAGTATGCAAGACAACCACAGAGATGAAGGTAATTTCATTTAATCCTTATATTGTTTATTTCTATTGTCCTTCAGGTATTCTGGTTTTTGATACATCGCATCCTTCTCCATCTTCCATGAAAAGGTGCGCGAGAGCGGCGGAATATTGGTTGTAATTTTGAGTGGAACGTGCATTATAGAAACATTAAGAAAAATAATTCATTTGTGTCACACAATAAAAGGCCCTTGTAAAGGTGCAAATTAACATTTCTTTCAAGGACTTATTCCTCATAAGAAATACTCCATATCCAATTGATTTGTTCCAGACACCCAAAAATATGATGAAATGTATAAAATGTACATTTTATAGAGTATACATGCAGTCTTAAATGTTATAAAACAAAATGGGCAAAATATTACCAAAAAAATACAAATGGATCAATCGACCTTACATCTTGACAAGATTAAATTCAATAGTGTTTCTCACATTCTCTATTGACTTGCCTACAAAACTTTCTTTGGCCCCATGGCAGGTTATTTAGCAGTCACACAAAATTAAAAAAATGCACGGCGAGTGGTGAGTAAGCAAGGCTTAGGGTGCAATTTCATGGAACGATACAGAAGAGTGAAAACGGACTAGTTTGAGGTAACTGAGAAAAAAAGATGAAAACTAGTATACGAAAATCGCTGCAAGTATTGTGAATATTTACCTTAACACTTTTAAACACCATAACACTTTTAATGTTTTTTGGAATAAAAAAACAGCATTTCGACACATATGCTTCTTTCTGGTGAGAAAGATTTATGTCCCCAATGTGGACTGTTTAGCGCCATGTCCAGTCAAAACAGTCGTTTATAGAAACAAAGGCAGTCTCATTATCCGCACAAAATTTGTGCCAATAAAACCGTTATTCAGCCCAAAATAAAAGAGGCTGTGCAAGAGAAACAGGCACTCTGTTTCCGAAAGAGGACCGGTGTTGTTTTAATGTATACTTTGGAAACCGTAAGTAGACATAAATACCACATGTCGAAGCTAATCCCCTCACTTAGACGCAACCCAAAACCCAGAGGATGAAGTGAGGAGTGCTCTCAAACGCTCCTTTGTACTGACAAGGACGGCACATGCGTTTAAAGCAAGGGTGTCCAAACTGTGGCCTGTGGGTCATTTGCGGGCTGTAAGTGATTTTTGTATTGCCACACGCCACATTCTAAAAATCTAATATAATAATACAAAACAACAGCAAAAATGTAAACATCAGCAGGATTTTCCATGAATAAAATCAAAATATGAGGAGAAAAAAGTTGTAATTGAATGAGAAAAAGTCAGAATTTTACAAAAATAATGTTGGAATACTATGAGGAAACTTAACGTAATTTCAGTAGTTAAAGATGAAGTTAAAAATTAATATATTAAAGAAGAATATATAAAATAAAATATATTTAAAAATATATATATATATATATAAATATATAAAAAAATATTAAAGAAAGACATTTTATAAAGTAGGAATATTATGAAAAACAAATGAAACAATGAAGAAAGTAGTAATTTGGGCAAAATTAGGTTGCAAAAAATGTTACAATATTGTGAGAATAAAGTTAAAATATTGTAGGAATAAAGTCATAATTACAAGAAGAAATTTTACAAAAAGAAAGAAAGTTGTTGGAAAAATCAGAAAAAATGAAAAAAACTACTGCAATTTTATGAGAATAAAGTCAAAATATGAAGATAAAAAAGTCATATTCGAATGAGAAAAAGTAGCAATTTTAGGAGAATAAACCTGAAATATTACGATGCAAAATAGTGCTGTTTTAATAGCCCAGGGTTGAAATTAGATTTTTTTTAAAAGTCCAAATATTATCAAAAGCAAACAAAATAAAATTAAGTAAAATCCAATTAAGTTGGGGGGGGTGTAATATAATATACAATTATATTATAATAATTATAATAATATATATATATATATAATTTATAATATAATATAATATAACGGGAAGACATTTTACAAGAAGGAGGTGAGGATGGTTTAAAAAATTAAATGTGAAAGAAAAAGTCTTTTTAATTCATAATATTAGGAGACACAAACAAAACAAAATGGTTATTTTTGGATTAGATTAGAAAAACAACACCAGCAGAAATGAACAAAACAGTTGTAATTTATGAGAATAAAGTCAAAATATTAAGGAGCAAAAAGTTCTATTCTAACAAGGGAGAAAAAAAAAACACACAATTTTACACAAATAAACTTGTAATATTATGAGGAAATATAAGGTACTTTTAGTAGCCAAGAGTCAAAAGTATGGGAAAAAAATTGGTTTTAAGTCGTAATCTTACAACAAGACATTTACAAAGACTATATGAGAAGAAATATTTATGCAAAAATTTGACAAAAAGAGTAAATAGCGAGCTAACAATATGCTTTTCCACCGATATCAGTTAAGTGAGGTGCATTTCTTAAAATATCCATAACTTCTTAGCATATCTACATGTGTTGTGAAAGTGGCCCTTGCATCCCCCATCCAGATCACAACCATTAAAAATGTACATTGTAAAATACATGGAATTTTTACATAAAAAGGCACACATGCAAAATTATTGACGGCTTGTACAATAAGTGTTGTACAAGCAGCACATACGTTGAATCATTGACATACGTACGTACTCGCGCCAGGAAATGAAGCCAATTACCATCATGTTAAATCTATGAATAGTGCTTATACGGCCCTGAGGCTACACAGAGCAGCCTTTCACCTTGCACACACACACACACACACTCACACATACACACATGCAATCACATGCACACACTGCACAAAGACCTGGTTCTCTCTGGTGAGGGTGTGGTCAACCAGAGGTGGGTGTGTTGACACAGAACTGTTGTAATGTGCAGGACCTGTATGATGATGATTTGACACAACACACAAAGAAAGGTTGCTCTTTCTATTAACGCAAATCCTTTATTTTTTCTGAGTGTTTTTTTTTGGGGGGGGGGGGGGGGGCATGGATTGGTGTGCAAGACCTGGAAAGTTGCTTTGTCACAGTTCCAGTGACCATGGTTCGCCCCCTGGTGGTGAGGGTAGTCAACACAGGGCCGCATAATAGGACAGAGATTTTATGCTGTATAACGGGAAATAGAATCAAAACTAGATTCTGACAAACTGCAGGCTGTCATTTGTGTATTTTTGCTTTCAACGTAAAATATGTGATATTTCGTCAAAGCTATGAGTTGATTTGACTTTTTGAATAAACTTTAGCAGTTCTGCAGCAGGTCTGGAGTGTGTCAAATCTGATTGCGTCTCTTATCCCATGCCAGAAGCACACAAGGCAAGCACCTGCAACCTGGATCTTCTTTCCTCGCCCCCCCCCAATTTCCCCCACATCTGTGCCTGCAATCACCGTTTTTGGCAGAGAAACAAGACTGGAAAGTAAAAAAAAAAAAAAAAAAACAAAGAAAGGAAAAGCTGAACATGAAAACTTGTGCTCACCACATTCAGATTTGAAACTGGTTTTAACCAGTTCTGTAGCCATCCCCTGTGTTACCTGTACAGTGTTAGTCACCTATGGTACAACGCTGACATAAGTATATTTAACAAAATACAGTCAAGCTTCAATTTTTGTATGATTACGTTTCATTTATTCATTTTCTACCGCTTTTTCCTCACAATGGTTGCGGGTATGCTGGAGCCTATCCCAGCTGTCTTGGGGGTGAGAGGCGGGGTACACCCTGGACTGGTCGCCAGCCAATCCCAGGGCACATATAGACAAACAACCATTCACACTCACATTCATACCTATGGACAATTTGGAGTTGCCTGATTCAATTTTCGTTTAACATTTTTACCAAATTTTGCTTTGGTTTTCATCCACTGTCCGTGTTTGTGTTCAATATTGCACCTAACAAACGAGTCATTTGCCCTGTACCGTATCATTCTCCGGAATCAAGTGCCCAAACAAAATTCTTGTTGCTGACTTAATTCTCAATAATAACACTTTTTTTGGTTAAAATATTTGGGTGTCTGGATTACATTGATTGGATTTACATGATTTCAGTACATTTAAATTTTAAACAAATGTATAACAAAAACCAAGGTGCCACTGTAGAACATCTTGACCAACAGTCTATTGGTTTTAGCATGCAATTAAGTCAACAAAATGTGAAGTAAATTACCCTAGCATATACTTAATTTTGTTGTGCATAGCTGTTGTGCAACTAACGATTATTTTCTAATTGGATTAACCTTATGCTTGTTGTTTGATTAACTGTGTAATCAGTTGGGCCCTAGACCAAATTAATATGAACCAAACACAGTTAGTGGTTTAGTCTGCAACATATCACAAAAGAGTTAAAAATGTCAATCAATGTTTGCCAAAGTCAAAGCTCATGTTTGTGAATACAGTCGATCCTCGTTTATCGCCGTCAGGTCTGGAACTAATCAACCATGAATTCCTGTGAAATAAGATTCAATATTAAATGAGACTATTGATACTCAGGTCTTTGTATTGAGTTGTGGAATCCAATTGATCAGCTCCACACGATATCCCACACAGAAAGTTTTCTCGATCTTCCAAAATCTGCACCTCTTCCTGTAGTGTTTCCTGGCTATGGTCGAAATGGTCTGTGTAATTTCACTCTGTTATGTCAGACAGGCCATGGTTGACTCCATGCAGTGTTAAGGTTACTGACGGCTATAGTGACCAGAATATGACAGTATGACTTGTCTTCCAATATTTTTTGACTAATAATGGGCTATAGTCAACCATGAAACAGCAACCATTCATTAATTAGTGAATTAATAAAATTTTGAAAACCATAAAAATATTTTTTTAAATCACTTTTCAATTAAAAACAAATACCAAAATAATTGTTAATGATTTGCCTAATCAATCATCAGTTAATTATTAATTGTTGCAGTTTTAGTTCAGGTTTTTGGACAATCCTGGTCTAATTATACTAATACATTCAATAAGTGAATATGCTAGAATCTCACATCTTCATAGAGCTGCAACAACTAATAAAGCAATTGATGATTCAATGATTCTCCAATTAATCGACAACTATTTTGGTGTTGGGCCGCACGGTGAAAAATGAAAGGGTGCAAGGGGTACTTTGATATTTTGTAAAGAAACACATGTAGATTAGATGCTTCCTCTTCTTTCTCTTTGGGCTTTTTTTCCCCCTTCAAGGGTCGCTACAGCAAATCAATCTCCTCCATCCAACCCTGTCTTCCGCATCTGTCTCTCACACCAACTACCCTCATGTCCTCCTTCACTACATCCATAAACCTCCTCTTTGGTCTTCCTCTACCTGGTAGCTCTAAACACAGCATCCTTCTACCAATATATTGACCATCTCTCCTCTGGACATGTCCCAACCATCTCAGTCTGGCCTCTCTGACTTTATCTCCAAGGCCTCTAACATGTTATGTCCCTCTGATGTACTTGTTCCTGATCCTATCCATCCTGGTCACTCCCAATGAGAACAAAATTGCAACTTCGTTTTGTTTCTTTGTCATATTAGTTTGTGTACCCCTGGTCAAGGTCCCAACGGATTACTCGACAATTAAGGTTCAAAGTTTAAGTGCTCAAGGTTGTACGTGATTGAATGGTCATCGAGTGGGTGCTATTGACAAGAATATACAAGCTATGCAATGTGTGAGAGTCACAATGTTTTCTTTCAGCTGATACTAACTAGTCCATCCAGTCTTAGTGGCACAATGTAGTGAAAACCTCTTGTGTGAGAGGCAGTGACCAAAGACGGAAAAAGGGGGAACCATTCGGGTTGGCTGCTGTTAAATCTATGACATAATATTGTACTACATTTTTCATCCCATAATTCTATATGAATGCTATACAATAAAGTGAAGTGCATTCATCCATAACTCATTCATAAGTAGTGCTTAAGTACAATTGGTTCAATAAAACCTTTCACAGAAAAGCAACAATTCTACCATCAACATGAAAGTGGATGTTTATTCCATTAATAATATATATTATATTTATAATATATATTAATTATATATTATATGTTAAATTATATTACCATTTTCACTTGGATTACATAATTGTTAGTTGCAGTGCCACTTCTTTGAATGTGAGTCACATACGTCATATTGAATGTAATTAAATACCAAATTAGTCATGAGGGCCACTGTAAAAAAAGGACATCCATAAATCACACCACAGCCACACAGGAAATCCTGATAAGCTCACAGCTCAGCTTCAGGTTAGAAAGTGATTAGCTTGACTTTCTAATTTCATTCCGCCATTTAAAAGACACACTCAGCCTCCCAGTCAAACACAGATTGTGGGATTGCCTCACAAGCCGATGATAGCGAGGAGGCCTGTATTTGATAGCAAACACTAAAGTGACAGCAATGTCGCCTAACACAAAGATTAAGCAGCGAGTCCACAGGAAAGGGACTCACACCTGGCACACACAAAGAGGTGGATTGTGTTTGGACAAGACTGTGTCCTCTCAATGACACCTCAAGTCGTACAATTTGAAATTCGACTCAAATTATCAGGGGGGGATCAGTAAGGACGTTAAACTCTTGTTTCTTGTTGCTCACACAACAAATATGCATAAGTATAACAATACATTATGATGTACATGATTTTCTGTTGGGAAAATAATTTTGGAATCCAGACAAAATCACTCTTATCATCATCTTACTGTCGAGGCAGACACCGTTTCAGTCTGCGTTGCATTGGAGGTTCGTCCATGTTGTTAAAATTCATTCATTTTCTACTGCTTTTTCCTCACGAGGGTCGCGGGGGTGCCATAGCCTATCCCAGCTGTCTTCGGGCCAGAGGCGGGGTACACCCTGGACTGGTGGCCAGCCAATCACAGGGCACATATAGACAAACAACCATTCACACTCACATTCATACCTATGGACAATTTGGAGTGGCCAATTAACCTAGCATGTTTTTGGAATGTGGGAGGAAACCGGAGTACCCGGAGAAAACCCACGCATGCACGGGGAGAACATGCAAACTCCACACAGAGATGGCCAAGGATGGGATTGAACTCGGGTCTCCTAGCTGTGATGTCTGCGCGCTAACCACTCAACCGCCGTACAGCCCTGTTGTTAAAATTCAAATATAAAAAATGGCTTTGACACTAGGGTTGTGAACGACAACCTGATATCCAGTTTGAGAAGAGTTATGGATGCATCTGTAGCAGCCAACTGAATGGATAAGAATCAGGCTTAAAGTAGATTAATAGTAATTAAAAATAATTAGTATCAGCATTTCTGAACAATTATGAGGTGAAAGAAAAAAAACGGGGATTTCTCACTGCTCGTTATTTTTTGAATAAAATAATGACCCATATTCCCAAAATTGAAAAAAAAAATCATTTATATAAAATATAATGTACTGTAGGCGGCACGGCGGTCGAGTGGTTAGCACGTAGACCTCACAGCTAGGAGACCAGGGTTCAGTTCCACCCTCTGCCATCTCTGTGTGGAGTTTGCATGTTCTCCCCGTGCATGTGTGGGTTTTCTCCGGGTACTCCGGTTTCCTCCCACATTCCAAAAAATTTGCCACTCCAAATTGTCCATAGGTATGAATGTGAGTGTGAATGGTTGTTTGTCTATATGTGCTTGTGCCTGTGATTGGCTGGCCACCAGTCTACCCCGCCTCTTGCCCGAAGACAGCTGGGATAGGCTCCAGCACCCCCGTGACGATCGTGAGGAAAAAGCGGTAGAAAATGAATGAATTAATGAATAATGTACTGTAATTTATGGCTAAATTCAAATCTCATGACATCTACTTTACTTCAGAACTACTACTACTCATTTAAATACTGTACTGCTCTCGAGACAGTGAGCTAAAAGGGAACTCACGAGTAGAATATCAACCGAATAACTCAATTTAACAGTCTGCCTCACTGCCTCAAAGAAGGCTGAACTCGTCACACAGCAACTTAACACTAAAATGGTAGTTAAGAAATATACAATACAAGTACAAATACAGGTTTAAAATTGAAAAAACGATTTTAACGTTTTCCAATAATGGGTTTTGTCCAAGCAAAGCATTTCATTGGTGCCTGCCAGGGTGCTGCAATGATGTCAGCCTCCCTTTGAGTTCATCTGGCTGCTTCTGGTGGACAGAGGCAGCATTGCAGCCAATTGTCATTTTCTATATCCGCTTGTCCTAAACTTATACACTGGAAATTACTGTAATTATTTACAAATTATTTTATTAGGTTTTTTAAGTGTTTTATCTTTATCTGAAAGTTTCCTGTGACGCAATGGTTGGGGACCCTTGCCTTACAGCATGCTTGGTGGTATGATGTGCTCTTTTACCCATTTGAAAATACTGTAAGAATGCCACTTTTATAGCTGTAGCTTCCTTATTTTATAATGTAAAATGTAAAAATGACAGCATAAAGGCTAACCTACTTCCAATACACTGCTGTTGAAAAATGGGATGATATTGGGTGTTTAAAACACGACAAGTCCAAGTATCTGCAGCACAAACCTCACATCCATTCCTGTCTTTGTAGTGTCATGCTGGGTTGACCTCCCAAAAATAACAAATGATTGTACAATATGTTCCGCAATAAATGTTGGCAATATGGCGTGTCTATTTATGGAGTTTATTAACACAATATGTTCATACATAAATGTACAATGAAAGCCTCGGTGGCGCTTTCCAAAGCCACTCTAGCCTCTGTCAGTCATCTGTCGTCCATTGTTGGCTTGCTAATCCCACCATTGACGCCGTGACGTGCATTTCCACCATGCAGGGTTTTAATCAGGGGTGGGCTCAAATTAGCCCAGTGCAATTAAAACGCCGCGGCTGATGGGTAATGAAGTGACCTTGCTGGTCATGAAGCAATTGGCAAAATCAATAAGGGATCATTGATCACTGGTGACCTTTTGCGGCTCGAAGCAGATGGAGGCTGGTCACTTAGACCAAACTGTGGCTGGAGGACAGCAAAGATGAGCTTTATTGCAGGGGCAGATGGATATGTATAGCCGCCTCCTCCTCCATGACTCCCCCCCTCAAGCAAAGGTTTTATTTTGCCACCCTGAGGACACTGAGGCTTAACCCGAAAGCTCCAGATTAGTTTTCTCTGCAAGTAAAAACAAAATAGAAGATGTTTGCACATGCGAGAAAATGATTTCTCTAACTCGAAATAAATACAACCGGCCCTGAATGCAATTACTAAACAACTTCCCTTAAAATGAACCTCACTTGGCCGAGAACCAGGCTTTGCTCCTGACCCCTGTTTGACCAGGCTTTTTAGAGACAAAAGGACTCGGCTTTCTGGTCCGTCACCCTCCCGCCTCCTCCTCCCCCTCTCAAATTCAACTTCTGCTCATTTTAAACTCCCCAGACCCACACACACCACGCCTCCATCCCCCCAAACCCTAACAACAACAGCCCCCACCCCATCCAATGTCTGCTGATTATAGAGGCCCAGAGTACCATGTGGTTGAATAGATGCCATCGCTACACGGACAACAGTCATATGTTGCATTTAAACAATGGGATGTGGAAAGAATTCAATTCAGGCTTTTAGTTCAAATGACCATTAATAAGGTCATGCAACATTTTTGAAATGGTAGTAAAAACTATTTTATGGGGGAAAATACTTAAAAATCACCAGTATGACCCAAAGTTTGTCATAAAAGTAGATTCTAATTTTTATATTATGATGACACCAGGCACCAACTTCAGTGAATTTTACAAGAATAAAGGCGCAATACTTCTAAAAAAAGAAAATAGCGGAAAAGAAATCACAATTTTACAGGAACATACAGGAAAATAATGTCAAATAAATATTATTTTGGTATAACATAAAATATGTAAGTTGAAATACAATGAGAAATGTACTAAAATATTAACTTGGAGAAAAAGGGGCTGCACGGCAGTTGAGTGGTTAGCGCGCAGACCTCGGAGACCTGAGTTCAATCCCACCCTCGGCCATCTCTGTGTGTAGTTTGCATGTTCTCCCCGTGCATGCGTGGGTTTTCTCCGGGTACTCCGGTTTCCTCCCACATTCCAAAAACATGCTAGGTTAATTGGCCACTCCAAATTGTCCATAGGTATGAATGTGAGTGTGAATGGTTGTTTGTCTATATGTGCCCTGTGATTGGCTGGCCACCAGTCCAAGGTGTTCCACGGCCTCTCGCCCAAAGACAACTAGGTTCAAGCACCCACCGCGACTCTCGTGAGGATAAGCAGTAGAAAATGAATGAATGAATGAATGAATGTCACCAGGCTCGGAAATGGTCAGATCCCTGTCTCCACGATACCCAACAACCCAACAACCATCATGTACATTACCACTCACTACCAGTATGTGACTAAGGAGTGAATGAATAATGGCTTTACTTCATTGTTGAAGCCTTTGGGTGCCTTGAAAAGTGCTATAAAACCTAATTGATCATTATTATTACAACTAGATTTGAGCTTCACAGAGCAAAAATACATGACTTAGTATTACCTGATTTGTATTGCCTTGATTTTGCACTTACTGTTGTGTGCTTTTTTTTGTAAATGGAAAAAGCTTGCAGTCAATTTGACTATAATCATTCTAGGTAGTAATGTTCATATCTTTTTTTGGGTTTTTGAAATTTTAAATATAAAACAATGTTACAACCTCCTGTAATTAGTCATGTATTCATTTATAAAATATTGTTTGAATAAAAGGTGTCTTTGTCCGTATTTGTCCCTAATGAACACTTCTCCGGCATAACTTATTAATGGGCTTGGCTATTAAAAAACAGCGCCCACCTGTATGGGGCAGCATGTGTTTAAATGGATCATGTTTAGCTGTGATGTCACCACTTTAACCCCCACCCCTGAAAACACTCCCTCACATAAACACACCCTCTGTTTCCCTGGTAGCACCAACCAGCTGTCTCTTCTGTTGCTCTCAGCTGATGGAGCACTGGGATGCAAAGGGTGTTAAGAGTGTGGGGGGGGGTCTGACAGCTGAGCAGATGCAGGAAGCCTCTCTGGGTTTGGCGGGGAGGAGCTCTTTCCCAGCCACCCCGCAGCCGTGCAGCTGCCCCGGCCGGCACCAGCTGTCCTGGTGACCACCGCAAAAGTCCAGAAAACGAAAAAAAAAGAAAAAACACACTCCGCCCCCCCCAGTTTCCAATCAGCCCCTCCAGGCTAAAACTATCTCAGAGCAAACATGCCTTAAAATGCCCGCACCCCCTCAACCCTATGACCCATGACCCCGAGGGTCACAAAGAAGTGGTGTGTTTCAAATGAGATATTGATCAGTACATTGACATGCAGCATGCTATGATGTGATCAAAGAAAGAGGGGCGACACACCTGCTGTTTAGTCACTGATCATCATTACCATGCCAAACACAGCGTGTCGACCTCAGCCAAGGCTTAAACATTCCTAAAAAGTCAGTAGTCTTTATATGTTACATTGAAACGGTTGTGGATTACCTACAATATTCTCATTTAAACCACCACCACAATACTAAAAATGGCCATTTCTATTTAATCTGGTACCCTCATGAACACGTGCAACATCCCCTCATGTTATAGCATTATTTTTCAATGAAAGAATTATGAATTCGACCGTTTGAATTGTGTTTGGGGTGTCCAAAGTTTTAGTGAAAAATGAAAGGATGCATGGGCTAATTTGATATTTTGTAAAGCAACACATGTAAGTGACTGAATACTGAATATTTCAAGAAAAAAGCTTTGTGATATTGATGAAAAAGTCCATTATTAGTATGAATTTCACTCTTTTTTTTCGTTTTTTGTTGATAATTTCCTAACACTTTTTCATAAATGATCTTAATAAATAATCTAATACTGTATTACAACCTTATAACTCTTTACCCCAAGTTCATTCATTCATTTATTTTCTACCGCTTATCCTCACTAGGGTCGCAGGGGTTGCTGGAGCCTATCCCAGCTGTCTTCGGGCAAGAGGCGGGGTACACCCTGGACTGGTCGCCAGCCAATCACAGGGCACATATAGACAAACAACCATTCACACTCACATTCATACCTATGGACAATTTGGAGTTGCCAATTAACCTAGCATGTTTTTGGAATGTGGGAGGAAACCGGAGTACCCGGAGAAAACCCACGCAAGCATGGGGAGAACATGCAAACTCCACACAGAGATGGCCGAGTGTGGGATTGAACTCAGGTCTCTGAGGTCTGTGCGCTAACCACTCGACCGCCGTGCAGCCCCTTTTCCCCCAAGTTAATATTTAAAAAAGTACATTTGTCATTGTATTTCAACGTACATATTTTATGTTATACCAAAATATTTTTTTGACATTATTTTCCTGTAAAATTGTGATTTCTTTTCTTCTATTTTCTTTTTTTAGAAATATTGCGCCTTTATTCTTGTAAAATTCACTCACTCAAAACTCATCCTCAAACTTACATTATTACCAAATATGCAAAAGAACACGGCTTTTGTGATCAATATTTACATTAGCTATCTATTAACAATTTTATTGAATTGATGTGACTGGAGGATTCTGTATGTGTATGTGAGAGTGAGGCGAAGCCGTTGGGTGTGTGTGTGTGTGTGTGTGTGAAGGGGAGGTGGGGGTCCCAGATGGATAATGGATGGGAAGTGCGTTTCCATGCTGGGGCCCAGTAACGAGCCAGTGGGAGACTGTGGGCTGCTGACACGGATGTCCACCTGACACCCAATTATGATAGCGAGTCTCTTTCTACTTTCTCATTGTCGAGAACGTCTGTTCTTGCCTGTTCAAGCTTCATTCATTAAGTTGACAGGACATTTTTTCGGCCGACTATGTCATGCGGTGGGAAAAAAATATATGTTGTAGCGCAATCATTATTTAATACTTTATTGCCATTAATTCAATTTTATATCAAGTCTTTTTCCAGGTTCCTGTTTTTTGCTGTCATTCTTCATATATTAAAGTACATATATGCTAAATTAAATTTGTGTTTTATATGAAAGCCCAGCATATTTTCTGGTTGCATATTCCCGTTGATATACAGTAATACTTTCATAACATTTTTCACTGGGAAAACCCAGAGAGATGCCGACACCGGGCAAGTAAACAGCTAAACATTGGTATGATTGGCAATACATTCACCCCACCCCCTCCAGCAGCCAGTCCCTGCTGAGGGGTGATACTTTTTCAAGCATCCCAAATAAATTTATAACTGTCAGCACACCATTCTTCTATAAAACCCACATGGGGTTTTATAATTATTGCTACTCCTCCTGCAATATGAACACAAATACAAACCATTAAAAAGAACAGGCCCACATTGTCTGTATTGAAATGAAAATATACATACAATGTATAAAATATATCTGGTAAACGTACTATACCAAATACTGACTAGTATTTCACATTCACAGTTTACAAGTAATCAAAATAGGTGATAGTCAATAATTAAATAATAATAATTACACAAAATTCCTGAACAGTTCTGCAAATAACCTGAATAACGGTCATTGGACACATAGTTCATGTATTATGTCCAGTTAGCATTTGCTATCAAACATTACAGATATGCAAGAAATAGAAATTATTAAATGCTCATTATGTATTCACCAGTCACACACAACAAGTCTTTCAAAAAATGAAATAATAAGTCTTACACTACACTACACTACAAGTCAGATCACTTACACACATACACAGTACACATATAGCGGAATAATGATACATATAGCAACCTTTCATTAATCAGTTTCAATTTCAAACAATGCACAGATGAAAGCCCAACACATTTCCGTATAAACTACACCCACTTGACGCCACAATTGCGGTGTGCCTCTGATGCGCAGGTCAGTGGGTCCGCTCATTTAAAGGCAATGTGATGCGTTTATTTAATTGGTTAGTATTATACACTCGGCTGTGTTAAAACCTTTCACTCCTTCTCTCCTCAAAATTCATTTCAAAGTGTGCTGGTCACATGGCGTTGCCGCGGTGGGCCCAGTGTGTCCGACAACAAGTGGTCCTTCTCTTGGAGGTAGCGGCCACACGTCCCCGTTCTCCTGAGCTCCACAGCAGCAGCGGTGCTTCTGACAAAGTGTGTGCGACAATGAGTGCTCCTCCTCAGGCAGGGGTCTCCAGCCAGTAGCTCATGAGCTGCGTGCCAGTAGCTTCAAAACACATTTCAATTAGCTCTTTACCTCCTATACCCACTATATTAGAAAATGGGGTTTACGTAGTTCGTAAGCTCTTTGGGCGTTTGAACAGTCACAGCGGAGGTGGGCTGTGGGTGGAATAAATTAAAACAGACCACTTTGGCAGGAAGCACAAATCCAAGGAAATACAACTGGAATAGGTGCAGATTCTGGATGATCTATAAAGTTTCCTTTGCGGGTTATTGTGTGTAGCTGCTCTATAGAGTCCAAAACCCAATACAAAGGGTAGAAAAATGAACATACTAGGTACTCTTTAATAATAAATTAAAACAGACCACTTTGGCAGGAAGCACAAATCCAAGAAAATACAACTGGAATAGGTGCAGATTCTAGATGATCTAGAAAGTTTTCTATGTGTGTTATTGTGTGTAGCTTCTCTATAGAGTCCAAAACTCAATACAAAGGGTGGAAAAATGAACATAATAGGTACCCTTTAATAATAAATTAAAACGGACCACTTTGGCAGGAAGCACAAATGGAATAGGTGCAGATTCTGGATGATCTAGAAAGTTTCCTATGCAGGTTATTGTGTGTAGCTGCTCTATAGAGTCCAAAACTCAATACAAAGGGTGGGAAAATGAACATAATAGGTACCCCTAAATAATAAATTAAAACAGACCACTTTGGCAGGAAGCACAAATCCAAGGAAATACGACTGGAATAGGTGCAGATTCTGGATGATCTAGAAAGTTTCTTATGCGGGTTATTGTGTGTAGCTGCTCTATAGAGTCCAAAACTCAATACAAAGGGTTCGAAAACACAATAGGTACCCTTTAAAGACCGTATGGTTTTAAAAAAAAGTAATGCGACTGGTGTAGTATGTGTGTACTTTCCCACCTTCCCAGTTTCAACAGACAACTGGTTTCTGTGTTTGAACAAAAACCATAGCGTTAAAGCTCCTCAGTGTTCATATTTTCAGCTTGAAAACCACGCACACAAACAAATGTTCCTCATTTTCAGTTAAAAAAAACGTGTCACGTCAACAGAACACCATTATCGTTTGCGTGTAAACACTGAAAAACACTGCGTGGAAACCAGGGGTTGGTTTCACGTCAATAATTTTCACTTGTTTTTGGAAGTCCATGCTAACAGAGATTGTTTTAACAACATTGTGTGTCTGTATGCATTAATGCATTAATCTGCTTTGATGGTGGTTGTTTTGGGTCTGCGTATCCTCAGGGTACCCCACTGGCCATCATCAGGTCATCAAAGAGGACCCCAATGGAAGCCTGTGAGGACCCCGTCATCATCACAAAAGGTGAGCTGTCCCCGTACCGCCAGTCTTCAACCGCCGCAGCCGTCACACATCAGCAGTCGTGTGACTCCTGGCTACAAAAAAAAAAAAAAAAAGAGGGCGGCAGCTGGTCAAACGGGGCCCAAAACGGACCACCATGTCCCCTGTTAGTGTTTACTGTCAGTCCCCCTGACACTTAAGTCCTCTCTACTGTAAAAGGTGGCGTCTTTCGCCTCGGAGGAGAGAAATGGAGCACATCACAATGATGCATGCAGCACTTTTATCTCAGGGGATCCTGAGAAAAGGCAGGAAGGGGGTCTTTGTGAGGCCCACTCAATGATCAAAAGCCTGCCAATGCTTTCAAGTTTTCCGACTGATCCACTTCCACAGGCTATCTCAAAAGTCAATACTTAGTGTTTTATTATTTCTTGTATTTTTGAACCACAACTCTGCCAAGGTTTTTTCAAAAATGAACGTATTTAATGTCATTGCACATTTTGAAATATTGTTTATAGTCAATATATTAATAAGATTAGCAGCCAAATCAATGATCATTGATTTATACATTGATTTATTCCAACGAGGACTGAAAGAAGAAGAAGCTTCTTAGCAGCTGCTCAGCAAATGGCGCAGATTGATTTTTTTTCACTCACCAGCTGACCGGTGGCGTGAAAATCCCAATCCACAAAGCAGCGCCAAGGTCACGCCGCTGCCACTGAGAGAGTAATTGGGCGTTAATGGCGATTAAAAAAAGTCATCATGACCCGTTTGTCGGCCGGCGTCATAACCATCGCCTCGTTTGCAGGACTCGGCAGAGCCCCGTGGTGGAGATCAGGGGTGTCGTAGTGTGAAGTCGCAGCCCGTCCGGTGTTGACCTGACGCTTCTGTTTGATGAATCACTTCCACTGAATGTGGCACATTTGTCGCCAAGTGTCCTCCAAAGCGTGCGGGCTACTTGCAGAAGCTTTATGAGAGCATCTGGAAGAAGGTTACGCTCAAATCATGGAGCAAATGGAGACCTGATTGTGTTAGCGTGGTATGCAAAGTAACAGCAGCAGAAGGCTAAGCTAAGTGTGTGCTAACATCATGTCCTGAAATACACATTACGATATCTAATCATTTCAAACAGAAACAACAGTCATTTTACAGCCAATGCTTTAGTGTCCTGGCTGGTCCGCTGATGAGGGCTCTGATGGTAACATACATGAAAGCTGATCAGGGATCGCCATGGCAACAATAGTGCTTTACAATAAATTCGGTGCACTATAAAAATAGTTTTGACAATGTTATTTTAACATAAAATTATTACATAGTGTAACTTTAGGGACGCCTGACTGGCCTTTAGATAAAGTTAAAGATAAAGATAAAGGTTGTGAATGTCAATAATGACATCACTTGGAGACTATTATCCTGAAAACTAAATAAAAATGCACTTCAACTGCACCAAAGTAGGGATGAAATAAATTGATAAATAAAATCATAACATTTAATATGAAAAAATATTTTGTAATATTTTAATATATTAAATATTTATTTAGTATATTTAGTAAAGCCTGCAAATATTGACTTTATATGTGTTGGGATTTAACAACTAATTGCTAGATAAATTAATATTTTAGTAAAAAATATAAACTTTAATATAAAATGAAAGAAATTATTACATATATATTATATTATATATATATATAATCATTTTTACATAGTGATGATCATGAAAGAAATTATTATATATATATATATATATATATATATATATATATATATGTAATCATTTATTTCATTTTATATTAAAGTTTATATTTTTACTAAAATATTAATTTATCTGGCAATTATTAATTATATATATATATATAAAAGGCTGTGTTGGGATTTTAAAAGTAATTGCCAGATAAATTAGTATTTTTATTTAATTTAATTTTTATTTTAAATTTAATTTATTAAACTTTAATATAAATTAAATAAATGATTTTATAATATATATATATTATAAAATGATATATATATATATTCTGAATTAAAATATGTATTAAAAATGAAATAAATGTCATTGAACTATGAAATTTCATTTCATTTCAATCATATTTATTTCAATATTAATACAGGGTTTGAGTAGAAAAGTAAAAAAAAAATATTTCATATCGTCTACACGGTTTGCTACTTATGATCTCCCCATCCACCCCCCAGGTAGAAGGTTGTTTTGGTAGACAGAGGTGATAGAACAGCTGTTAAAGTGTCATTAGGACCTCCCAGGTTCGACAAAGGCCCACCAACACCTCAGCGCTCTTCTGACATGGTGGTGTGAGAGTGTGTGACCCGCAGGCGTGCGCACAGACTTAGAGGAAACTCATTTTGACAGTTTGACCAAAGGACGGCCGAGCATAGATGGACACGATGAGGAGGAGTCAATACAATCATATAATCCCATCCTCAAATATACTAAGTTGGTGGGAAGGCACTTCCAGAAAAAAGTCAACATGTCTCAGGGTCGTGACACCAGGAAGTTGTCTGGTAACTACCAAAACAAAACATCAAAGAAATATACAAAGCTTAATTGAATTGTCTAAGATAATTATCACACTGTGCCTTAACGAGGAGCAGCTTTCAAAGTTCTAAAAGAAATACAAGTCAGCAAATGGAGAGACGTTTGCATTCCGGAGCAGTTGTACGGAACACCAGATGCTGTTTGGAAGTATGGCAGCCTGAGCGGGACACAAAAGAGTCGAGGCCAAATATGTTGGCGTTGATGGTGGAGAACAGCTGGGCCGAAGCGACCAGGAAGTGGCTGCACTTCATTAAAGAAGCAGCAGGACAGATGACCCCATCCCAACCCATAGACACCTCTTTTTGTTACTCCTCCCTCTCATTTTACTCACAAATATCCTTCCACCATACATCCCTCCATCCATCTTCACAAAAGCTCCATAACGTGTCGCTGTGGTGCATCCTAATCGCATCCATGCTGCATCCCCTTCTGCCATGACAACAAACTGACTGCATCAGCAACATTTATTAGGCACAATATGAAGCAGCAGTTATTTTGTTTTTGTGGGATAAAGAAGTTTTACTTTTTAAAGTCAAGTCTGCCCCCGAAATAAAGAGTGACCCATGCCCCGCCCCCTTTGTCATCATCTTTAGTGGCTCACTTTATGATTGGCTTATGATGGAAACGTCGCTCTTCAGTGCCACAAAAGAAAACACCTGTTAGAATCTTTCTAATCCTCAGCAGCAGCCCTGTTCTTTGGGGGGGGGGTACTTTAATCCAAACTTGGGGCACCAGGCCAAGGCCAGTGCAGATTAAACCCCCACCGCCACCTCATATATCCACCAAGATTCTAGTCGGCCCCTTAATCCTTGGACTCAGTAGAGGGACACATCCACCTTCCCCCCCTCCAGTGTAGAGCTAATCTACATGCATCCCCGTCGGCCAATCATGGGACCAGGATGACAAGACTTCCTGCTATCACACCCACACATGCATACACGCCCCCCCCCCCCTCCTCCTCCAGTGGGTCTGATGGCCCATTGATTTGTTGATTTCTGTCCTTTTGTCTGAGGTCAGCGGAGTGTTAACAAGACAAGCAGGGTCCAAGGCCCAGTGCCAGGACTTTTGGCATGGGACCTTATAGGCCTGATCTGGGCATCTGTCACTGCCCCGTCATCCCTCACTTCCTGTCTCATTCATTTTCTAGGTCATTTTTTATATACCATGACAGTAAATACTATATTCTTTTTTGTTTTATTGTTATTATGTTATTTTTTTTGTAATTTGTAGTTGCTATTATTGTGATAATGATGTTCATCACTGTTATTACTGTTATTATGAGACTACTGAAAAGTATATTTGTCTTTTACATCACATTTTGACTTATACATATAATTATATATATATATACTTCCTCTTTCCAACTGGCCACATCACAAAATGATCTTATTACATATGCAGGTAATGTGAACATTTTTAAGAAACATAAAAGACAAAAAAAATATGGTGCAGTAAAAAAAGTCAAAAAGTAAAAAAAAAACTAGTGTTGCCCTGTTGCTGTTATATGGATAGAATAAATATATATTTTGATGAAGCACCCTGAATAACGTTATATTCTTAGTTATAGACTTAATAGCAATAGAACTTGTACATGAATAAGCAGACAATGAGGCAGACTTCACGTACTTTGCCTCCATCTAGTGGTAGAACCTTATATCACAAGTGAATTATTCCTTCATTGCTGACACTGCCAAAGTGACAAGGTGAGTGTCGGTAGCCGAGTGTCTTTCTGTGCGTTGCTACAGCTCAACAGCCCAATTTTACCCAAGATCCACTTGTTTAGTGGAGTGTCAGTGGTTTAAAGTGGTTGCTGTTTGGCCCAATTTTAGTGCTTTTTTTAATGGCAAAAAATGACGTTGGCTATGTTGCGGACTTCACTGATTGGGGCCATTTTGGGAATCTATATCCCAAACACTTCACTTCTGTCTCCTCAATGCCACTACAGCAACCGCCTGTGTTTGAACATACCAAAGCCCAATTTTGACTGCGAGTAGTGCAGGACATGACAGGTCACCCCGGACCTCCACATTCACATCGTAGAAAGTATGCATCATGTGGCCAACTTCAACTTTCAATCCAATCCACTTTATTCATATAGCACATTTTATAAACAGAGTTTCCAAAGTGCTGCACAGACTAGTAAAATAAAAAGTACGAATAAAATACAATAAATAAAAGGTATAAATTGAATTTAATCCAAAACAAAAAGATCATTTAAGAAGTAAAAAAGATATTAAAATATTAAAAACAAGACGCAAAGCAATAAAAGTATAAAAAAATAAAACTAATTAAAATAAAAGAACTAAAAGACACAGGACCATACGACTCACTCTGAGTTAAAAGCCAGAGAATAAAAGTGGCTTTTAAGACGAGACTTTCGATGTTGGGGGCCTTTTTTACTTGGGAGGGGAGAGAGTTCCATAGCTTGGGGGCCAACCACAGAAAAGGCTCGGTCTCCCCTGGTCTTAAGTCTCGTCTTGGGCACCACAAGTTGGAGCTGGCCCTCGGACCTCAGTGTAAATTTGGATGAGGTCCGAGATGTATTTGGGGGGCCAGCCAGCCCATTCAACGCCTTAAAAACAAACAATAAAATCTTAAAATCAATCCTAAAGTGAACAGGCAACCAAAGCAGGGAGGCCAGAATTGGGGTGATGTGCTCCCCCTTTTTGGTTCCTGTTAAAAGCCGTGCTGCAGAGTTCTGGACTAACTGTAAGCGGGAGAGAGACTTTTGGCTAATTCCAGACTAAAGTGCCTTACAGTAGTCCAGACGTGATGAAATAAAAGTGTGCATGACTTGCTCAAAGTGTCGCAAAGATAAAAAAACGAAGATGATAAAAACAAGATTTTATAACTGCATTCATTTGTTTATTGAGTTTAAAATCAGAGTCTATTATGACGCCAAGGCTGGTGGCTGAGGGACGAATGTTGTTTTGGAGGGGGCCGAAGTCTATAGGGGGGCCTTTATAGTTGAGGAGGATAGCTTCGGTCTTCTCGTTAAGCCTTAAAAAGTTGTGGGCCAGCCAAGCCTTGACAACGTTGTTCATTACGTCACCAATGCTACACAAAATGATCCATTGCAATAACGGGTTGGTTTCTTTGCACAGTGTGGACTCAAGCTAAGTCCGTTGCGATCCAACTTTTGGTCCTCAGGCACTTCCGAGCTGCTTTTTCACAAAGGTGCTCCACTGGTGTCCTCGAGTTTTCCCAATGGCTCACATTCCGCCGCCGCTTGAGCTTCTGCAGCTGATCTGTCCATCTGCTGCGGTGAACTGTGGATGCTCTCCATAGCTGTCACTCGGCGAACCATGGCCGCTGTAGTCGCACCAAGGTTTTCATTCACCCTTACTTGAATCTTCATAGCGGCTTTTAGACTCCAGACTTCCCGGTTCAACTGCTCCATTTTCCTGAGCAACGCTGAGGCATCCATGTTGCCAGGTGTTGGACACCACATTCGTTAATTAAGTGCTTTTAGGTAGTCCATCCATCCATCCATTTTCCTCCGCTTATCTGGGTCCGGGTCGCGGGGGCAGCAGTCTTAGTAGGGAAGCCCAGACTTCCCGATCCCCGGCCACCTCCTCCAGCTCCACCGGGAGGACACCAAGGCGTTCCCAGGCCAGCTGTGAGACATAGTCCCTCCAGCGTGTCCTGGGTCTGCCCCGGAGCCTTTTCCCGGCTGGGCATGCCCAGAACACCTCACCAGGGAGGCGTCCGGGAGGCATCCGGACTAGATGCCCGAGCCACCTCAACTGACTCCTCTCGATGTGAGGCTTTTAGGTAGTCTTCAACTTTATTAGCGTCCTTTTCGGGGGCTTTATGCCTGATGCAGCGTATGGTAGTCGCGCACATTTCAAACAGTCGACGCTTGGACTCTTCAATCCACTCATAGAAGAAATTGCTTGAAACCAACAATAGAAATTCATGTGGTGACAAAGGTTTCATTTTGCTAACAATAATGTTTTTAAAAGCTCTTCCTCTCTGACCACTCTCCCACCTGCTGTTGTGTAGACGTACGTCTCCAGACAACCAGCATCTCCCGTATTTGTTGCTGCACCCGCCGCCATCTTGCTTTTCTCTGATGAGAGTATTATATTGTTAAAACTGCTTGTGTTTATATTCTGATTGTAATTATCAAAAAACTTATGCCCATAATTAACGGCTAAGTCAATCATTCAAGGAGCTTCAGAAATTTCATGTAAAAAGTAAGGATCGGCCGATATATCGGGCAGATATATGCGTTTTCTCCTTGTATCGGTATCGGCCGATACGCGCGTGAGTTCGCCGATGTATTTTTCCACCGCATGATTTACCCGGCGGCAGAGGTGGCAAACGTGAGACCTGTAATATTTGTTATCATGATCATTTTTTCATGTAAATTGAAGGATCAAAAGCAGTATCGGCCAAAAATATCGGCCCAAGCAAAATCGGCCATCGGCATCGGCCCCCCAAAAAAACATATCGGTCGATCCCTAGTAAATAGTATCGGTATCTCCAATACTGGCCCTGCAGTTCC
The DNA here is from genome assembly GCF_037039965.1 of Doryrhamphus excisus. Classification (NCBI taxonomy): domain Eukaryota; kingdom Metazoa; phylum Chordata; class Actinopteri; order Syngnathiformes; family Syngnathidae; genus Doryrhamphus; species Doryrhamphus excisus. The sequence continues at coordinate 17,134,933 of NC_136357.1, read as the reverse complement.
TCTACAGTATTGTTAAATATTTCCATCAAATGTGAATTAAATGAACATACCCGTACCGGATTTTGAGGTCCTTTGACGTAGGGTGGAGCCCAGCTGGTTCCTTTGAGTATCATGCCTGGCCAGGAGGACACAACTACAAGAGAGTCAGGACTCTGACAATGGCACTATGATTTTGGCTAAGTGTTCCGTTCCACCAACGCTGGGGAACCTACAGATGTGGCGCTTTTGATGACTGCATACAGCTCTCAGACATGCTCATTGATGCCTTTGCATCGAGGAAATGCAGACGTGTGCATCGGTGAAAGGCACACATGCATTTTTAGTTGTTCTTTCAGTTTTTTGTGGGTTATTGAGGTGGTAGAAGTTATTTATGAAGTTTATTCATTTCAGGTTTTAAGTTTTTTATTTCAAATTTATGTCAGGTTTAAGTTTTTTATTTTATATCTTTTTCGAGTTTGTTTTTTTTTAATTTAATGTTTTTGTTTTTTATATCAGGTTATTTTTAAAAATATTTATCCATTACAAATTGATTTAATAATCAGTTCAGGTTGATTTATTTCTTTATTTCACATTGATTTTTTATTTAATATTTTCTGTATGTCAAGTTTAAGTTTTTTATTTAATATTTATTTACTACATTATTGATGTAGTATTATTTACTTATTATATTATTATACTTATTTACTTATTATTTAATACAATATTTATTTCAAGTTGTTTATTTAATATTTATTTATGGTTATTTATGGTTTATTGTTTTTCTGTTTTTTATTTTATTTGACTCATACAGTCTCGTAACTACTGTATCTATAATCATATCTATTTGATATCATTAATAAAGGTTGTCAGGCTGCACATCAGTGGTTAGCTAGGAGAGCCGAGTTCGATACCACCCTCGGGCATCTGTGTCTCTTTAGCATGTTCTCCCGGTGCATACGTGGGTACTCCAGTTTCCTCCCACATTCCAAAACATGCATGTGAATTAATTGCCGATTTGTGATTGGCTGGTGACCAGTCCAGGGTGTACCCCACCTCTTGCTCGAAGACAGCTGGGATAGGCTCCAGCATGCCCGCGGCCCTCGTGAGGATAAGGGGTAGAAAATGAATGAATGAAGGTTGTCAAGTTAATAGCATGTTGTATGGCCCTTGTATGGGGCGGCCCTTGGATAGATGGTTGTTATTCTAAAAAGGAATAGTACAGTACAGTCCTAATAGAATAAGAGAATATAGGAAGAAGATGAACCTACCGATCATAGTATTCAGGTGATTGGTCTTTCTTATCCTTCTGTGTCGTATGTTCTTGGAACTGCAGGAGCAATCGCACCATGTCGGAGTGCCCTCTTCTGGCAGCGACCATTAATGGTGACCTGTGGTGTTTAGTTAAACAAATGCAGATCAACAATATGAACTTTATTTTAAAGGGGACCGATTATGCAAATGTTTCCGCCCTTTGTATTGAGTTGTTGACTCCTATAGAGCAGCTACACACAATAACCAGCACAAAAAGCTTTCTCGCTCTTCCAGAATCTGCACCTATTCAGCGGTATGTCTTTGGATTTCGTGATTCCCGCAAAAATGGTCTGTTTTATGTACTTCATCCATGCCCGCCTCCAGGCACGCCCACTCTGCTGTGGTTGGCCACACTTCCAAGTGCATACAAAGAGTTCCGATTTGTGCCGCTAACTTTATAGGAGTTGATAATAAATGGCCATTTATCTTTGAAAAATGCCGTCCGAATGTCACCGTCGGGCAGGACCCAAATGCAGGTGAGAATGTTTTTAATAATCTCACTGAGCAGCAGGAAAATGGCAACAGCGCAAACCACACAAATGATCATGAACCAACAAAGGAAGGAGCACACACCTGAACTAAATAGACGTAACTGAAATTAGAAACAGGTGTGGGAGATAATAGAAAGGCAGGACAACGGAACAGGGCAAGGCATGAAGGGAATACAAAAATAAGAGCATCCAAAGATAAACTAAACTTCAAATTTGGAACTTAAACTGTCACACAGACTCGTTGTGACACCGACATCGTCCAGTGTGAAATGCCGTTGACAGATTAAAATGCATTTTGTTTGCTGGTAGGGAATCAGGAACTCCAACCACTTGTGTCTGATGATGGCGTCTTTAGGAATTGTAAACAAATGCAGCATTCCCTTTCGAGGCTAGTAAGTAAACAGCGCTTGGGTGAGGGCACAGAGTATAGTCAAGTCTGGCCCTCTGTGACATCACAAAGGGGCAGTTTGACCACGCCTTTTGAAACCGACCATTTTTAGCCATCCCAAACTTTTTTCAGGGGTCACTTCCAAATGCACAAACCTCATTATCTGAAACTTTGGCATCGTTTAACGCCAACCATTTGTGCCTGATGGTGTGAAATGTAAACAAATGTGTCATTCCCTTTCGAGTCATTGCTAGCAAGTAAACAGCGGAGCAGCGCTTGGCAGAGGAAGCAGAGCTTGGAGGAGGGCAGTATATATAAGGAAGTCCTCTGTGACATCACAAAGGAGCAGTTTGACCACACCTTTTGAAACAGAGTGTTTTGAGCCATCCCAAACTTCTTTCAGGGCTCACTTCCATATGCACAAACCTCATTATCTGAAACCTTGGCATCGTTTAACATGAGAATACAACATTCTAACTACATTTATAGGTCAGAAAAGTGCGAAAAGCACAATAGGTCCTTTTTAACTGGTTTATTAGTGTGTCATTGTTTTGTGGCCGACCTTTTCTTATCGTCCAAAATATTAACATCAGCCCCTTTTCTCAACAGAAAGTCAGCTACATTTATGTGGCCCTCCATGGCCGCCATCATCAGCGGTGAAAGGCCCTCCTAAAAATGATAAGACATTAGAATGCTCAAAGTTACAACATAGACAAGCGTTATGGTGAAACTGCTTAGACATTGTAAAGAAAATCACCTGATTTTGAGCATTGATGTCCGCGTTGTGCTTCACTAGCATAAGAACAATGGAGATGTTTGGGATGCTCGATGCCAAATGTAAAGCCGTGTTGCCATTCACATCCATCAGGTTGGGATTGGCATTGTTTTCCAGCAGCAATTCCACAATGTTTTCATGCCGCCCTTCCACTGCCTGATGAAATAGAACATAATTTACATAAATGAGGACCAAACAACGAAAGGAAAATTGTAAATGCAGCACCATCAACAAAACACATTAAGGAACGTTTCAGTGGATGTGTGATATTTTAACCGTAATATTGTTAAAATGTATTAAGTGCATAACATTTACACTTGCACAAACCAAACATTCCCGAAAAGGATCAGATCTTATTTAAACTTACTCATTTTCTCAATGTCTTTGCAATAATTTCTTGGCTCCCTGTATTGACTATGTATGTTTGTATGAAAGACTCAACAGTGTGTGTGTTCATAAAGTTAATGGAGTTTCTTCATAGTCTGATATTATCCAATATTAAAAAGCAATATAATGTGCATGATTACCTTTATTAATGGGGACCTATTTAGTTTGTCAACTAAATTGAGGTTGGCTCTGTTCTCCACAAGGAATTTTACTTCCTCGACCATTCCGTTGGCACAAGCCAGGTGAAGTGCTGTCCTGGAAGAAGAGAGAGAGGGATGGGTATGTCTTTACGTCAGAGGCGCCCACTGTATGACCCAGGGTCCATTTGCAGCCCAGGACTGTTTTTTATGCCATGGAACATTCAAAAAATACAATACCTAAAAACAACAACAGCAAAAATGAAAAATGAAGTCAAAATTTATGAAAAAAAATTTGCAATCCTAGAAGTTGTAAAAATTGATTTTATTGCAGTTGAATTTTAGTATCATGATGTTGAAATACCGACCCGGACCCGGATAAGCGGAGGAAAATGGATGGATGGAAGTTGAAATATTCAAGAAAAATTGAAAAACAAATGTTGTCATTTTTGAAAAAGTAAAAAAGAAAAAAAATACAGAAATGGAAACAAAGTCAACATATTAAAATAAAGAGAAAAAAGTTGCAATTTTTCCAAAATACTCGCAATGAGAAAAAATATTTTAGGATACAGCTGAAATAGTCAAGAAAACAAATTATCAGGGATAAATATATATTTTTTTATTTTTTATTTTATTACTGAAACAGTTGAAATATTAGGAACATTTTTAAAAGCAAAAACTGAGGTTCACACCATTTGGTATGAGCAAGTACACCAGTTCACCCATCTACTAAATTATCTGTATCCATATATGTACTGGGAATGGGTGGGGCATAAACCAGATTTTCTCAAAAATGGGAGGGGCATGAACCGGAAGAGTGCGCCAAAATTCCCTAAAAAGCAATTACCTTTTAAATCGGTACATTGAGTCTAAAATTAACATATTAATGAGAAGTTTCTATACTTATTGTAAATTATTCACATGTGTACTGTGTATGTGTGTAAGACTTAGTTTTTAGCATCAAGTCTTCTACAACTTTCTTTTTTTTCTTACTTTTTTCAAGCTGCTGTTGCATCCACACTACCTGCATGCAGCCAAAGTACCTCCTTCACTAAAAGTGCTATGTTGTGTCTGCGTGCTCCCAAATCCACACTAAGGCTGTACTCACCACATACGGATTTTGCAAGTAGACAGCATGAACTTAGAAGGACCGTCACGTACACAACACACTTCCTGGCTGTAGGGGCGGTAGCTGTGTGGATACGGATCCTCGGATAATTGACAGCTGTACTTTTTCTTGCTTGTAATTCAGCAAAAGTGCATGATCTGTATGTAACAGCCTCATAACTCCAAATTACACTTTTTCACCTACATCATAGCAGTTTATTGAAATATTTCTTTTTAGCATTTACAGAATATAAGTGGCCTCTGCATTGGACCCCAGCTTTAAAGTATTTACTAACCCTATTCATTCACTCCGGTCCCTGGAATGCAGCAACTACATTCTTAATTAACCCGTGTCAAGATCCACACTGACCTGTTGTGTTTGTCGACTTCATTGATATCGATGCGTTTGGCAAACTCCTTCAGCTTGGACATGTCGCCCTCGCACGCAGCCCTGTGCAGCTTCGCAATTTCTTTTGCTTCATGTGACCGTTTGGTCTTTAATCCACTGAATAGTTTCTTCATCCCGACGTGGCAGCAAAGCGATGCTTTTGCATCGCTATTATCTGCTACTCAGCTTTGAAATGATCTCCAATTGCAGCTTTCATCCCTATGCAAGAGAGATTCATTATAAGGCATCATAGCTGTAATACACTCCTGTATTAAGATGAAAAAGCTGCGAAAAATTAAATATTCACATTTTGCTCTGGCGATTTGGAAGCAGATTGGATATAGAGCATCAAATAAAGGTGGATAGATATTAATATTATTGATAACAGGGTTGTAGCGGATCAATACTTTGTAACGATCGCGCCCTCCTATAGAGGTACGAGGCTACAACGCAAAAAGGGAAGGTCACGGGGGGAGCGGATATCAGCTGTAAGAAAAAGGAAGGACTGTCGAAAATGTTGGGTAGCCACACCACGGCAGTTTAATTGCACCAAAACAACCCCGCATGTCATCCCCTCCCAACCAACCTAACTAACTAACCCCCTAACTAACTAAACATCCCACCCGGCAACAAAGACAATCATGAAACACCCAAATTAATCCCGAAAGTTTACCCCCCCACCCCGCAAGTGTCCAAAAGTTCCCGAAGAGTCAGTGCTCATTCACAAAACAGTGGCGAAAGCCGCGGTTCCACTCACGACCACGCATCCGCTTGTCCGTCCGATCCCGGGTCCGGAACCTTGCCCACGGTCCAATCGCTCAAGCCAGGAGGGAAAAGGAAATCCCGTCAGGTGTCGCTTGACAAAGTTGGTCCTCGTGGGTAAAACGCCGGCTCTCAGCATCCATTTGCGTGTGTGACGTCACAATTGTCTCTCTTCCTCCACCACCCCCGGCGCGCTGGAAGAGCCTCCTTAAATATTCGCCACCTACAGGCGAGTCTGCTCACTGCAGTCGCCCTTGCAGATGAGGAGGATGCATGATAATGATGATGATGCTTGTATATATGGTCCTGTACCTGTTCCCCCGTACACAGATCATGACAGTAGTTTTTTTTTTACAGCTGAGTATCTTGTAGCAACGCACTTATGGACCCCACTACCTCAGCTGATGGACTTTGTGGCCATTACAACTTCATTCATTCATTCATTTTCTACTGCTTTTTCCTTACTAGGGTCGCGGGGCTGCTGGAGCCTATCCCAGCTGTCGTCGGGCGAGAGGCAGCGTACACCCTGGACTGGTGGCCAGCCAATCACAGGGCACATATATGTATAGACAAACAACCATTCACACTCACATTCAGAAAACCCACGCATGCACGGGGAGAACATGCAAACTCCACACAGAGATGGCCGAGGGTGGAATTGAACCCTGGTCTCCTAGCTGTGAGGACTGCGCGCTAACCACTCGTCCGCCGTGCTGCCCTTCATGTTTTTCAGTTGTCTCCAATGTTTGTTGTCACAAATCTGTTTTGTGTGTCCATCCATCTTCTTGCAGGGGCAGCAGCCTAATCAGGGAACCCTAGGCTTTCCTCTCCCTGGTCACTACACATTCCCAGGCCAGTTGAGAGACACATATCCTGTGTCTTCCCTGGGGCCTCCTGAAGGAGGTGTCTGGGAGGCATCTTGACCAGATGCCCGAGCCACCTCATCTTACTCTTCTCAATGCAGCGGTTCTAATAAAGAGTTTCTCCCGGACGGCAGTTCTTCTCACCTTATCATTAAGGGACAGCCAAGCCACCCTTTGGAGAAAACTTATTTTGGGATGCTTGTAACAGTGATCTTGTCCTTGTCCGATCACTACCCAAAGCTCTTGACCATACTAGAGGGTAGGAACTTAGATCGACTAGGAAATTGAGAGCTTTGCCTTTCGGCTGAGTTCAATGCAAAGTCCATATCAGTGCAGACTCCACACCAAACCGACTGTTCATCTTGCGTTCTACCCTTCCCGCACTCCTGAACAAGACCTTGAAGAACTTAAACCCCTCCACTCCAATGTAGTCTTTATACATTTTTTGTGTGTTTCAGACATTGAACACTGTGGTTCTCTCCACCTTCGTGGAAGCACAACATGTCCGACATTAATGCACATTTCCCGGCAAGACAGATTGACTAATGAAAATAATTCTCCCTTGCTGGGAATCACCAACTCCAATAACTTCTGCCTGAGCTTGCCTTGTAATCAGAGGAGCAGAACTTGGGGGAGGGGAGAGAGAGCGTATCTCGACTACAGCACACGCCCATATAAGGAAACCAAAAACATTCTGAATTCTAGAATTCTAATTCTAAAACATTCTAACTACATTTATAGGTCGTACATGTGGAAAAAGCATAATATAAATCAAAGAGGATCAGCTTCACAATGCCAGTCAGACTAAACACAGTTCAATGTGGAGTAAATAATGGTAATGGTTTTATTACATTTGAACATCAGATTACAATTGAGTGCATCCCATAATCAGTTCCCAGTTCCACATGTCCAAAAGGAGTAGGAAGAAGCAAAGCTTATTAAATCCTACCCCTCCATTTGGTACTTTTACAATCAGTAACTGTTACATTTGTTCACTTCCTGCTTTCCTAATATAATTGAATTTTTCTAAATTTAAATTTAATTTAATCTGTTGAAATTTTAATTTTAATTTTAATTTTAATTTTAATTTTAATTTTAATTTTAATTTTAATTTTAATTTTAATTTTAATTTTAATTTTAATTTTAATTTTAATTTTAATTTTAATTTTAATTTTAATTTTAATTGGGTACCATAGTAAGTGTCAATATAGTGATATACGTATATATAGCACATCATGACTGGTTCAGACTCTTCATCCTTGTATTTAGCAAACATCAACTGCTTGTATTGTTTCTTGAATTGGCTCATCGTTGTGCATTGTTTGATTTCCTTACTCAATCCATTCCATAGTTTGATTCCACATACTGAAATGCTATGGCTAGCATAACGTAGTCCTAGCATAGAAGTGTTTCAAATGTACTTCTTCCCTGAGATCATATTTCTCCTCTCTTGTAGAGAAGTATTGGATGACATTTTTAGATAATTGGTTATTTTTTAGCCTTATGCATTATTTTAGCTGTTTGAAGTATTTGTGATTTTAGAAATAAGGACTATGCATATTAGAAACACAAATTGTTGTTACATACCAGTCTTGTCTCGTTTCAGCATCTGTCATCTGTTTACTCTTGACAACTGCTTTCCCTTGTGTCATTCAAGTCACAGAGGCTTCAAACATCACATAGGCTATAAAAGTGTCCCATATCAGGGGAATGACATCAGTTGCGTCATTATCATCATTATTAGTTAATAGTATCATTATTGTCAAGAATCTTTTTTGGGCTTCGTTGTGTGACGTGGGCTGTTGCGTTTTGCCCACAAATCACTTCATGAATGCAGATACTGTACACATCAGCATCTCGTAGCTGTGCAGCAAGTACAACCCTCAATTCATCCATGTTGTGTAAAAAGTTTATACAATTCCTTTGTGTATATTGCATATGCAGCAGGTGCTGTCTTTTACAAGAAAAGCTTTCAACAATCCCGCGAGGAGGACTGACCTCCACTTGTTTCACTCGTGTTGTGATGGTAATCGTAATGGCAAAATGGCAAGAAAGTGTTTTTTGTAGTGATAAGAGAAAAATACGACCCGGAATGTCTTGTAGCGTGCACTTAGTGGACACTGTCAGTGGGGAGAAAAAAAAGCCCACTTTGGTGTTTTTGCGCTGTGGAATTAATCTGTTGAGCGTCTGGAACGAGTGGGAGTCAGCACTAAAACCCGTCATTTGGTTTTGACGCTTTGGACGGCTGAGAAAGATCCCGTCATGACAAGTACGACTCAGAAGTGTTGGTGTGTTATTTACTTTGATAAATGGATGAAGGATTGATGTTTTTAACACAAATACACAATTGAGAAAACTATGAAAAACAACAGAGGAGCCCTCCTTTATTGCAAATGTGATCTCTGAATTCCAAATGAAATATTTAGGAAGTCAGAGCATAGAACACATTCATTCATTCATTCATTTTCTACTGCTTTTCCTTACGAGGGTCGCGGGGGTGCTGGAGCCTAGGCAGGGTACACCCTGGACTGGTGGCCAGCCAATCACAGGGCACATTTAGACAAACAACCATTCACACTCACATTCATACCTATGGACAATTTGGAGTGGCCAATTAACCTAGCATGTTTTTGGAATGTGGGAGGAAACCGGAGTACCCGGAGAAAACCCACACATGCACGGGGAGAACATGCAAACTCCACACAGAGATGGCCGAGGGTGAAATTGAACCCTGGTCTCCTAGCTGTGAGGTCTGCGCGCTAACCACTCGCCGTGTCGCCCATAGAAAACATGTTAACCTTTAAAAAAAAATTAACATCATATTAGAGGCCTCTAGACATGATATAATACATAATAACACCTCAATAGTCACCGTTACACTCCTATTACCCAATATGGTTAACATAGTACGACATTGTTGCTGAAAATGTGCATTTAGCTCAGTTAGCTGACTAATTCATCAATAATCTGCCAGGACCCTACTTAGAGAACATTGAAATGTCCTATCGCTCTCAAATGCAGCATTATCATAGCTTAGCATAGCCTAGCATAAAAAACAAAGACAAATTTGACTGGTTCACTTTAAAGTAGATATCGACCAATATGGATTTTCAGTGCTGATACTGATTTTTAATTGAATTAGCTTTTGAGTTAAAAGAAACAAAAAAAATGACAAATGTTATTCTGTCTTTTGTGTTCTTTTGTGTGGTGCTGGGAGCTTGTTAGCGTCAACGGAAAGTGCTAGCATAACAGGCTCTGATATCGTGCTGGAAAAAACAATACCAGCATCGACCAGCATATGTCGTGTTTTCGTGCTGGTATGCTGGTCTATGCTGGTCACTCATCGGCTTATCAAAAAAAGGTTGATGCTGATAGTTGTCAAAATGAAAAGCGTGGCAGTAAGTCAAGCTACATTTCGTGTGCTAATATGCTCCATAGTAACCAGGCTACTGATGGCTGCTAATGCAGTGCTATTTCCTATCTGGCTTGTTCTGATGTGCTAGCCAGACGTCTAAAGGTTTGTTTTTAATTGCAGTGTCACTGTGAATCTTACAATAATAATATGGCTTTTTTATGTCAAATTGCTTGCTAAACAAAAATCGTTGTCTCTTGTCTTCAGCTCTGTGCAGTGTACAAAGAGCAAGCTGATAGCTGTGGCTATCACTGACAGTATTTTGAGTAACGAGTGGGTTCACTATTGGTCATGTAGTTACATGACAGGCCACCAGGGGATGCAAAGTGTCAAGGTCAATGGCGGAACCAGAAATTTTCCATTAGGGTGGCAAAGGTGAGATCATTACTCACATCGGTGTGGCAGTAAGTTGATACCTGAAATGTCGAGATGGCCAGTGGGGTGGCTGGGGAGTAACTCTGCTCAGTAACTGGTCAATGCTTCCAGAACACAAGAAGTAAACACGGACACAATCTCAGTCTGACTGTTTGTTTTGCTCATGTGCCACATATTGGATTATTAATGGAGTTTTTAAATAATTGTTTTCAATGAAATGCACACAAGGGCTGCACGGTGGAAAAAAGTGGTTAGCGCGCAGACCTCACAGCTAGGAGACCAGGGTTCAATTCCACCCTCGGCCATCTCTGTGTGGAGTTTGCATGTTCTCCCCGTGCATGCGTGGGTTTTCTCCGGGTACTCTGGTTTCCTCCCACATTCCAAAAACATGCTAGGTTTTTATTTTTTTTAAATATTAAAGACACACCTTTTTAATCAGGCATTTAACTCATATTTTTTAACTTTCCTTATGTTTTTATCTTTTTAAGATTAAGATTAAGATATGCCTTTATTCGTCCTATTTTATGATTTTAGTCTTTAGCTTTTAACTCCAGTGTTTCCTCAGGGGGGGGTCCTCCACACTGGGGGCTGTGTCGGGTCTGCTGAGGGGGTACCATTCTTGGGTCCCTTCGACCTGGCCGGCTGGAGGTTCCTCCCTTTAATGTGGGGGTCCGCCCATCTGTCGGAGTCAGGGGCCCAGGTGCTGGTCCCCCGACGGCACAGCCTGCGGCTCCTCCCAGTGTGGTCGGCCCCAAAGGTGGCGTTTCCTTGATCCTCAGTGCCATGACAGTCTCCCTACTGTGTGCGATTGTGTGTGATTGTGTGTGTGTGTGTCTAGTATGGAGGGGCTTTATGTGTAATTGTTTTTCCTTTTAATTGTGGTAATTCTGCACTTTGTGTTGCATGTCTTTGCAGGAAAAGTGCTATACAAATAAAGTTGATTTGATTTGATTTAGGTTAATTGGCGACTCCAAATTGTCCATAGGTATGAATGTGAGTGTGAATGGTTGTTTGTCTATATGTGCCCTGGGATTGGTTGGCCACCAGTCTAGGGTGTACCCTGCCTCTCGCCCGAAGACAGCTGGGATAGGCTCCAGCACCCCCGCAACCCTCGTGAGGAAAAGCAGTAAAAAAATTATGAATGAATGAATGAAATGCACACAGTTTTGCTTCCTTGAAAAACCCAAATGTGGAACATTTCATGATCACGATGAGAGGACATCTCATGAAGGCCATTATTTACTAAAAGACTTGTGTTTTTCCTGGCGAAAGAGAGCGCCACAAGAGAAGGCGTTGCCAAAAGTCCCAATAAAACCTTTTCAAAGGATACAAGGCAGATTTGAAGAGACAGGCCTGCAAGCGCAGCTGCCCTTTGTGAAGGGATAAAGAGGTGAGAGAAGATGACAGTGGATAATAACGTGATGTACGACTGCGCTGCAGTGAGCCTTAAACGTCTTATCTAAATTCATACGGCGCCGCCGCCCGTTTTATCATTCCACTCGCGCCGCGTGGCAGATAATGGACAAAAGGAAATCAATAAGTTAGAAAATCGTACTGAATCACGCGCCGGCACTGATGAATCCGCCGTATTCTCACGTGCTCCTGATTGACTTGGTGAGGGATGGCGTCCTCTTTTGACTGCATTTGTTTAACATTGCATGATGCGAGAATACACAAGTAGCATACGGAACAATGGCATTCATGTATGAGGTGTTGCTTTTGTGTTAGTCTCTGGTCTCTGGTGTATTAGATAAACGAAGGAGTTTCGACATAAGAGCTGTATTTAAGCGAAGAACGGTATCTGCATCACTTTTGTGGATTATTTCCATTCCAAGCCAAGAACGTAATACACTTTCAAGGTCCCTGATAATGCAAAAGTGAGTTTTGAAGGGTCTAACTGTAAGGTGTGTCCCTGAAGCCTGTTGATGAACACTGAATGTAAGAAAAATCTTTTTCACATAGGGCCATGTAGGTTTGGACTTCTCTTCTGTTAAAGGGGACCTAGTATGCTTTTTCCACTCTTATGACCTATGAATGTAGTTAGAATGTTGTATTCTCATGTCAAACAATGCCAAAGTTTCAGATAATGAGGTTTTTGCATTTGGAAGTGAGACCTGAAAGAAATTTGGGATGGCTCAAAACTCTCGGTTTCAAAAGGCGTAGTAAAACTGCCCCTTTGTGATGTCACAGATGGGCAGACTTCCTTATATGGGCGTGTATGTAAGCCAGATAAGCTCTCAGCCCACCCCAAGTTCTGCTTCTCTGTTCACAAAACAAGCTCAGGCAGAAGTTATTGTATTTTGTGATTCCCAACAAGAGAAAAATATTTGTCAACGGCATTTCACATGGGGCTGTTTTTGTGAACATTAACATGAAATTAACATGGAGCCAAAGGCAGCGCGCTCTTGCCAGGAAAGGTGCATTAATTTTGGACGCGCTGGGTCTTTGGAAGGAAGGACTTTGGGTGTGTGACCAATCACAGCGGAGTGAGCGTGCCTGGAGGCAGGCCATGTGTGGAGTACATTAAAACAGAACGTTCAAATCCAAGGAAATACAGCTGGAATAGGTGCGGATTCTGCCAAATCTAAAAAGTTTTCTGTGCGTTATTGTGTGTAGCTGCTCTTTAGGAGTCTCAACCCACAACTCAATACAAAGGGTAGAAAAATGAGCATAATGGGTCCCCTTGAAGAAAATGCTTTTGTGTTCAGTTGTGTCTAATATTTCAAAAAATCAGGACGGTGGCATTTTTGCACACCACTGTATGTCCATTATGTCCATTCATGCAATGTATTAATATTGCTTTCACATAAAAAATAATAAAAAAAAATTCCAAGGCTTGTATTTACAGTCGTGCTGTGCCACGATCCATAACATGTAGTGGAAACCCTGGGACAAGTACAGAGTTACAGTGTATATGTAAAAAGTGGATAAAGTTAAAAAAACGAGTTTCCACTGTAATACATACTTATATCTCATACTTATATATCTGAAGGTTGATTCCTTTGATGGTATCACTCCGTCCTCAGAATTGATGTCAATAAAGTGTGTGTGTGTGAGTCTCCATCTCCAAAAGGCTGCGATCTATTACTTCTTGTCTGGGAGGACGAGAAGGACATCGCTTTATCTCCTCTTCCAGGGCTGCTGTTTGGGTAAGGTCCAGAAAAGATCACACTTCAATTGCCCATAATAACACACCCACACACACACACACACTAGGTATGTGCATAAATACACAAAACTGGCACCATTTCAAAGCAGTCCAAGGGCAAAGCCGGCCTGTCTTTTCTTTGAACTGAATCGGAGAAGACATTGAAAGGTTTCCTATCTTTTGCCGGCTCTTTGGGGGGGAAAGATCATGCTTGGTTTGGAAGCGCAGATCTGACCTAAAGAAATGTTTTTCCATACTGCAACTAATGCTTTCTTTAGCCCTCAGCTCAGAGGAGTATTTTGCATGGTTTGCGCTATAAAGAAAATAAATAGAAGAGGACCAAGCAATGAACCCAGTGGGACACCTTGAGCTCGAACATGATATGTAACCAACAAAAAGTGAAAATATAAGACAAAATGGAGTCTCGTCACGGCTTCACCGCTTCTGGGAAGACAAATATTAAAGCAGAAGCAATCATACCATCATGCATCATTGAAAACATGAGCAATATTCAGTTTGGTATCTTTTCAATGTTAATGGTAATGGTAATGGTTTTATTTCAGTTGAACATGCACCAGATTACAATTGAGTGAATCCCATAATCAGTTCCCAGTTCCACATGTCCAAAAGGAGTAGGAAGAAGCAAAGCTTATTAAATCCTACCCCTCCATCTGGTACTGTTACAATCAGTAACTGTTACATTTGTTCATTTCCTGCTTTCCATAATACAATTTAAGGGTTTTTTTTGTTTGTTTTTTTTAAATAATGCACCTCGTACCGAAGTACAAGGTGATATGAGCATCCAATGCCATAATGGGTACCATAGTAAGTGTCAATATAGTGATATATATAGCACATCATGACTGGTTCAAGACTCTTCATCCTTGTATTTAGCAAACATCAACTGCTTGTATTGTTTCTTTGTATTGTTGCTTTTTAAAGTAGTCCTAGCATAGAAGTGTTTCAAATGTACTTCTTCCCTGAGATCATATTTCTCCTCTCTTGTAGAGAAGTATTGGATGACATTTTTAGCTAATTGGTTGTTTTTAGCCTTATGCATTATTTTAGCTGTTTGAAGATGAACTATATCAGCAAGTTGAAGTATTTGTGATTTTAGAAATAAGGAGTTAGTATGTTCTCTGCGGCATTATGAATTATCCTTACTGACCTTTTTTGCAGTACATTTAGCGAGTGAAGATTGCTTTTATAGTTATTATCCCATATTTCCACACTATAAGTAAGATATGGTAGAACCAGAGAGCAATAAAGAGTGTGGAGTGATTTCTGATTGAGAACAAATTTAGCTTTGTTCAATACTGAAATATTTCTGGCCACCTTATGTTGTATATTTGTAATATGAGGTTTCGAGCTCATATTTTCATCTATTGTGATCCCCAGAAATTTATTTTCGTTCACCCTTTCAATGTCCACACCGTCTATTTGTATTTTCTGGTGCGTGTCCTTTCTGCTGTTACCAAACAGCATGATTTTAGTTTTATTTAGGTTCAAGGACAATCTATTATCATCAAACCATATTTTTAGTGTGACCATTTCTTCTCTGACCTTTCTAATTATTTTGTCTATATTCCCCCCAGAACAAAAAGCAGTGGTATCATTTGCAAATAATACCAACTTTAAGTCTTTTGTTACTTTGGAGATATCATTGATGTACAAGTTGAACAGTTTTGGCCCCAGTGGAACTCAAATTCAAATTTACTGTTACTGCAACCATGTGCAGTAACAGTAAATGTTTAAACAGTGTTAATGATTATTTTATTTTTTGTAAATATTGCCAAAAGTGTAGCATTAATAGTTCCAATGGTGTCACATTGTTTTTGACTTTTGTCATTTGTTTTTGCTTGTTTATGTATTTCACTGGGAAGGACAAGTTAAACAAGAGACTTTTAACAACAGAATGGGGTTTTCAAGCTCTGGCTTCTGCTTGGCACTATCCCTTGCCATGATAGCAGACAGGAAGTGACGTTGGGGCCTCAGAGTTGAGTTTTAGCTTGTCGAAGGTTACGCTGCAACAGTAGTTTGTGTTTGTGGGAAAATTGTGACTGTTGTGAGGTCATTCAGAGAAATTATACTTTCAGTCTTTTGTGGGACTAATAAAGGCAAACGTATCTTATCTTATCTCTTATGCAAGCAAAACTCATCTTCATTTTACTACTACAAATCATAATTGGGTTGTCAACATACACGCACACATGAGCTATGATGAGGCCTTCATGTTGGACGAAGGCTTCCAGTCTTCACATTTGTCTGATGCTTATCCAGAACACCCCCACGCTTGATCCGATGGGCTTTTTTCACATTTGCGGCACCACTACCGTCTAGTCTGTCATTGTCAATCTGACAAAAGAAGGAAGGAGGGCGAGGTTGTTCCGTCTACTTTCGTCTTGAAGTGCACTCACACGTTCTTGGCTCGCCTCAAGGAAATCATGTCAGGCTTAGCGCATAACGATTAATGATCGGGCGACATGATGTCCGGACACAAGTGATGGCTGTGCAATGGAAGTGTTACAGCTTAAAAAAAAACAAAACAAAAAGGAAGTAGCCTGTCTTTCACTGAGGATGGCAGAGGGCGACTGGAAAATGAGACAGCCTTTTAGAAAAAAAAAATGTAAGTGTGCTTCATCCATCACATGCCGAGCCTCATTCTGGCTGTGGGTGCAATATCACATAGAAGCCTTTATCACTGCTTCCTCTTCTTATTAGCAGCAGTGGAGCAAAGGAAGGCAACAGTTGCACCTTCATCATGGAGAGCTTAAAGCAAGTCCTGTATGTGTGTGTGTGTGATCCATCCAGGGAAAACCTATACAGAGTATTGGTTAAACCAGTGTTTTTCAACCTTTTTTGAGCTACGGCACGTTTTTTTACATTGGAAAAATCTTGTGGCACACCACTAACCAAAAATGTTACAAAATGTCACCACGACCTCACACGTGCATCAATAAGTCTATGGGAGGAACAAGGTCGGTGTTGCCACACGGACCAATATTACATTGCTCTGCCAGTCTTTACACCACAGACACTCCACAGTAGCCACGTTTTTACATCACCACTTTTTCTCTTTCCGAATGACCTTTCGGGAAACAATGGTATCCATAGAAAGGAATCTTCCAATCTCTTGTCTACATGCGCCGTGAAAACCAACCAGAATAATCAATAGGGCATGCCCAGTGAAACGTAAACATCAACATCACGTGATACCGGCTTCCCCAAGTTTTTCTTTCACTTGTTGGAATAACTCCGTATTGCCAGTTTTTCATCTGTCCAGTCTTGAAATTTAGTTTGAATCAAAAACAAACTTTGCTTAGTCCAGTGCCGATTGCTGGCCTCCATTTTTAAAAGTGAAGAACGTCTGGATCTGCGTGTTACGTCATATCTGAGCATGCGCTGAAAGAACGCACCCGGGATAAATTTAAACAGGAAAAGATCAAATTCAATCTTGCTAATATTTCATAATTAAACTCAGGACATGTTTTATATAGATATATATTTTCATTTTTAATAAAACTGCACTTGTGAATGGCGTATAGAAGGATTTAGATTCTGTTTCACAGATGGCGCCAATGCACACGAAAGCTGCTTGCCAACCGCCAATAAACAACAGAAGAAGAAAAACACCACGAAGAAGAAGGCACCCTGACAACTTTCCGTTTGAGCAGGTACAAGATACCTCAGTCGGATTGGTTAAAGGAATATTCCATCCCTGTTCAATTCTTTCCGTTTGAGCAAATAAACCAAATCCAATTGGAATATTTGGGTCCATGTATACTATTGACATAATGGCTATTGACATAATATTTGCAAATGATTAATAAATGTTAATTATAAAAAGTGATATTGGATAATTCCTCACGGCACACCTGATGGTTTCTCAAGGTACACTAGTGTGCCGCGGCACAGTGGTTGAAAATCACTGGGTTAAACTACAGGAAGGGAACACAGTGACTTCTTTTCTCCATTGGATAAACACTGCAAAATGATGTTCAACCCTGATATTCAAAAATGTAATAACATGAGATCACTCCATGACAGTTCTGGGTAAGACAGGCAACCAAAGTAGTGTTGGAATTTACAGAGAACACTAATAGTGTTCCGATCGATCGGCCATTGATGGGTATCGTCCGATATCAGTGACGGTATCAAGCCGATAAGCTCCACCTCTGCTGCAGGATGCTGAGCAAGGGAACAAACAAAAGCTTTACCAAAACTGTTCCCACAAATCTCACAGTTGTCCAAAAAGTCTTCATAGAGGAAAGTCCAACTGACTATTGATTATTTCATTGTTTAAAGGGTTGATTGCTTGATGCTTTTGTCCATGTGGAAAATGTTACCTTTTACCTTCCATTTTTCCAGCTGCAGTCAGTGTCCTTCCCCTCATGGACATCTGCCACGTCACATGCGGTTAAGGTGCTATTTTAAGCAACCTGAACAATTTTAGGAGATGGTGACACAACACACAGGAGCGTGAGGCGTACCATCTGTTATACATTATTGATAATTCCTGAATTAAAAACACAGAGTGGAAAAGAATGGAGATGTTTAGGATGCCAACTATCAGCAGGACGCACACCGGCCAGTTGACCCCTTGAGAATTTCCACATGATTGCATTGTTAAAATGCAGCGTCACTCAGGGACGATGCTTAGGTGGAGAGCTCAACCAAGATTTTTATTTTTTTTTTTAAATGTCTCAGCAGTGTAGGTGCAGCCTTGTAGTTGTAGTTCATCACTGGCTCAGCAGAGGTCAGTAGTCCACAATGGAGACTTTGTCCACTCAGCATCAATCACTGAGGGGAGGCTAATGTCCTCAAAGGAGGCGAGGACAAAAAGAAGAGCAAATTAGGCTATTTTCCAAAGAGGATGAGTGCCTTCAAATATCACAGCCAGAGGCGATTTGCGGCACATGAAGGAAGTCAGGTGACATTTTCAGCAAAGCGGCATGCACAGCATAGGGGAATGGGGGGATCATAACAAAAATACGGGTGCTGTCATTTAATTCAATGAAAGGTTTCAGGTAGAGATTGGCGCCAGGATAACCATAATTCTCTAGTCTGTTGAGACGAAGATGGAAAGAACCTATTATAAAGAAACATTAACTCAAGGGGAGGGATGTCCAATTATTTATTGGCGCATTTTAAGTATCAAATTTAACAAGAAAAAACTGCCAACATGGAAAAATCTGTAATTTTTCAAGAATAAAGTCAACATAAGAGAAAAAAGTTGGAAACTAACTCTTAAAAAGTTGTAATTTTTCAAGAATAACAATATTTTGAGGAACAATAACGTCATTTAAGTTGTGCATAAAATTTTATATTTAGGAGTAATAAATCTCAGGGAAGAAGTACATTTGAAACACTTCTATGCTAGGACTACGTTAAAAAGCCATAGCATTTCAGTATGTGGAATCAAACTATGGAATGGATTGAGTAAGGAAATCAAACAATGCACAACGATGAGCCAATTCAAGAAACAATACAAGCAGTTGATGTTTGCTAAATACAAGGATGAAGAGTCTTGAACCAGTCATGATGTGCTATATATATCACTATATTGACACTTACTATGGTACCCATTATGGCATTGGATGCTCATATCACCTTGTACTTCGGTACGAGGTGCATTATTAAAAAAACAACACAAAAAAAAAACAAAAAACCTTGAACTGTATTATGGAAAGCAGGAAGTGAACAAATACTGATTGTAAAAGTACCAGATGGAGGGGTAGGATTTAATAAGCTTTGCTTCTTCCTACTCCTTTTGGACATGTGGAACTGTGAACTGATTATGGGATGCACTCAATTGTAATCTGATGCATGTTCAAATGAAATAAAACCATTTCCATTACCATTACATATCCAAAAAGGAGTGGGAAGAAGCAGAGCTCACTTAATCCTACCCTTCATCAAGGGTGTCAACTGCAATACGTTTGTTCACTTCCTGTATTCAAGTCGTGACATGAATAAAGTCACAACGGCTCACTCGCTTCCCCCTGACCCTCTGCTATCTGGCTCCACCCAACGACTCTCCAAATTCACACCTATCTCACCCATGCAACTCACTGAAATACTAACCGGTATAAAGACTCCAACATGCTCCCTGGATCCTATCCCTTCTTCATTCATTAAACCCTGCCTCCACATCATCTCCCCGCTGATCACAAGTATCATTAACTCCTCCCTTATCACTGGATCCGTCCCACAGTCTCTCAAGCTGGCGGCAATCACCCCCACACTCAAAAAGTCTGGTCTCGATCCCAATAACCTCTCCAATTTCCGTCCCATATCCAACCTCCATTTCCTGTCCAAAATCCTTGAACGTGTCATAGCTGCTCAACTTCAATCTCACCTCAACTCCAACAGCCTGTTTGAATCCTTCCAGTCCGGTTTCCGTCACTTACATTCTCTGCCGCTGAATCCCTAATCCATGCATTCATCACCTCCAGAATGGACTACTGCAACAGTATTCTCTACGGTACACCATCCAAAACCCTCAACAAACTACAATATATTCAGAACTCCGCTGCCCGCCTCCTCACCTCCACCCGCTCCCGAGAACACATTACCCCTGTCCTCCAAAACCTCCAATGGCTTCCCGTCCCCCAACGCATTCACTTCAAAATTCTTCTCATCACCTACAAAGCCCTCCATGATCTGACCCCCCCATATCTCACAGACCTCCTCAATCCACATAATCCCCCGCGTCCACTTCGCTCCTCAGACTCAAACCTCCTGGCACTCCCCTGTACGACCAAGCTCCGAACCTGGGGAGACAGAGCCTTCTCCATCGCTGCCCCCACCCTCTGGAACTCTTTGCCCCATTCACTCCGTGCTTGCCCTGACCTTCCCACCTTTAAAAAACAACTAAAAACCCACCTCTTTAAATCTGTTTTTAATGTCTAACCTTTTATATCTGACTGCTGTGCCCCGCCCCGCTTTTACTCATGTTTTAACTGTACTCATGTTTTTACTCATGTATTAACCAATGAATGTTGTATTTTGGTGTGTCTTTTATTCTGTTTACTTGTTTTATTCAACTTCATTCTTTTGTAAAGTGTCTTTGAGTATCTTGAAAAGCGCTATACAAATAAAATGTATTATTATTATTATTATAAAAATAGGTTCCACAATAGAGGGTGCCACAAATTGAATTTGACTTTTTTGATAGCTCATACTTATTAGGCGAGGTTGAAGTGAAAGCAAGCAAGTGATGATGCTAGCGATAACAATATAGAATAACATGCTAACTGCCGTCCTTGGTGCTTGTGCGCGTTTTTGCTATAATAAAGCTCAAAATGAAGACACCGCGTGCTGTGTTTGAGAAAAAAATACAAATGTGAACACTGGAGGTTATCCAATTATATGGTGTGGCACTCATTTCTACACAGCACGCGTGTGCGTGTGTTACATTTACATTAAATGGCCACGCTAGGAGATGCTATCATCGCCGTGTCGAAGGTTAGCAAACAAGCTGTGGGATCAGACAGCGGCGAGCGGGTTACAAATCAGTTGACTCCACATACACTCATACCTAATCAAAATCAACTATCCAGTCCGTCAGCATACTTGCAGCTAATTGGGTCTTGATGAGGAAGTGGTCTCCGTCCACACACACACACACATAATGAGACATTGGCCAGCCAACACAAATGAATTCCCACAACAGTTTCTCCTACCAGATAACATCTCTGCCAGCGCCTTCCTTCCAAAGCCCGCAGGAGACTTTTCTTCCCCGCCTTTTCTTCAGGCGCTGGCATGGACCAACATGGGGGGCCTAATTAAAGGCCGTTCCTCCAGGGGAGTCTTGGAGAGAGCAGCTGTATTATTTGCATAGCCTGATATGCAGCCAGGTTGCGTTACATTTCATTTCTTGCTTGGCCCGCTCGTGTCCACAAGGTGCTCTCCGGCTGGTTGAGCTTGCAGGAGGACAACATCTCGCTCCTTCTTGTCTCACACAACAAAAACTTTGTAATGCAAACTAATGACGCCGACACAAAGTTTGTCCCTTCATAAATAACCACCAAACACCTCATTAGGTACACCCTCACAATCTAATGAGATATAATGAATACATGTAGTGCTCCTAGAAATCACCTTTTATAAAGACAATCATGCTGAGTGGAGTATTAACTAGCACTTTTATTTGTAATAATTTAGAAAAACTTTATTTATTTAAACACATTTCATCAATATATTCAATATTTACTATTTACCGTTTTAAACATGCATTTATGAACCCCCAATTGTGGACACATGAGAGCAGGAACCGCTGGTGCTCCTCCAACTTCGCCTGCCTGAGAAGGAGCACTCATTGTCGGACACACTTTGTCAGCAGCACCGCTGGTAACATGGAGCTCAGGAGAAGTGGGACGCTATGGCACTGCGTCCAGCTCGCTTGTCCGAGTAGGAGCACTCATTGTCGGACACACTTTGTCAGAAGCACCGCTGGTAACATGGAGCTCAGGAGAAGTGGGACGCTATGGCACTGCGTCCAGCTTGCTTGCCCGAGTAGGAGCACTCATTGTCGGACACACTTTGTCTGAGGCGCCGCTGGTGCCATGGAGCTCAGAAGCCAGAAACTTGGCACAACATCGATGGTGGAAATGTGGTCATTAGAATAGCCACTGCAAGAAGAACTGTACAGGATCCAGAGGTAAAAAAGGAACAACAAGGACCTCTCCTACATTCATTCAGGGTACAACCTGGACTGGTTGCCAGCCAATCACAGCGCACATATAGACAAACAACCATTCACACTCACATTCATACCTATGGACAATTTGGAGTCGCTAATTAACCTAGCATGTTTTTGGAATGTGGGAGGAAACCGGAGTACCCGGAGAAAACCCACGTATGCACGGGGGAGAACATGCAAACTTCACACAGAGATGGCCAAGGGTGGAATTGAACCCTGGTCTCCTAGCTGTGAGGTCTGCGCGCTAACCACTCGACCGCCATGCAGTCCCTACTGCAAACATCTAGGCAATAATCAGTCTTATGTCGTATTTCTGTTATGTCTACCATATTGGGTTTTATTCATTCATTCATTCATTTTCTACCGCTTTTCCTCACGAGGGTCGCGGGGGTGCTGGAGCCTATCCCAGCTGTCTTCAGGCGAGAGGCGGGGTACACATACTGCTTTTCCTCATGAGGGTCGCGGGGGTACTGGAGCCTATCCCAGCTGTCTTCGAGCGAGAGGTGGGGTACACCCTGGACTGGTCGCCAGCCAATCATAGGGCACATATAGACAAACAACCATTCACACTCACATTCATACCTATGGACAATTTGGAGTGGCCAATTAACCTAGCATGTTTTTGGAATGTGGGAGGAAACCAGAGTACCCGGAGAAAACCCACGCATGCACGGGGAGAACATGCAAACTCCACACAGAGATGCCTGAGAGTGGGAATTGAACCCTGGTCTCCTAGCTGTGAGGTCTGCGCGCTAACCACTCGAACGCCATGCAGCCCGTACTGCAAACATCTAGTCTATAATCAGTCTTACGTCGTATTTCTGTTATGTCTACCATATTGGGTTTTAATGGTATGTTATTTCATATCCAGAGGGCTCTAATAATGCTAAAAACACAGTATTTACAAGTATTCATAAGGCAGTCAACTGGTTTTCTGACTACAAAAATATTTACTTTATAAATAAAAACTCCTATTACAGAAATGCACATATCACGGTCAGATGTGGAAGCAATTAATCAGCATAAACACGAAATGACTGTATATAACAATCAATGTTTTTGAGTTTAAAATGTTTTTCCACTTTGGCCTAAATATATGGCGCCCTCTGTTGCCAGATGGTGAAATCCAATATTGTGAAATATAAAATCACTAATATGAATGTTTGACAAATTTAATGATCGACTAAATTCCAAACACGTCTACAGTGCCAACTCTAACCCAATCATAATGTGCGGGTGCACCTCATGAAGTGAGCACTAAAACTTCCTCATAGGAGTTAATTTCAGACTGAATTGATAAATTAAATTCTATTTTCCAAGGCTGGAAAAAAAAAAGCTGTGTTGTCCTGGGGGGGCTTCCTTGGCTCATGCGGCCATAACGAAAGCGGGCGCCATTCTCTTCTTCCTGCTTTGCCATTCTTTACCAGCACAAAGCAAATATGACAGCGGCGGCCGCGTGAGAAGGCATTTACATAAGCTCGTGTACATGGCCATTGTGATGATAATAGGTGTGTGATCTCCTGTGTCAGCAAACAGGGGGGATGGGGAGGGCAACTCATCTGTTCCATACAAATAGATGTTAGCCAAAGCATTAGCCTCCGCTATAATTGGCTGCAGAGGTCAGCCTGGCTGAGCGTACGTTAATGTGGCGCAAGAATTTGTTAGCTCGCTCTCTCCCCAGATAACCTCGACACAGCCAAAAAAAAAATGAGGGCGGTTCAGATGTGGCACTTTCATCTGACCGTACAAGCAATCATCAGATGTTTTATTCCTTTCATGGCCTTCGTGAATACCTAGCCTGTTGTTATGCATCACTGCTGCACGCTACAGAGGAAGATGATTGCTTTAGACCAAGGCAGGACACTTTTGGTTTTTAAAAGGCACAGAGGGGCCGAGCCATTGATGGCGAATAACATACACAGGTTGTCCTCGGGTTACCAACATGCATAAAATACAGTAATAAAAACACTAAATGCAAGAATAATTCCTTACCTTGTTGAGGTAATGATACAGTTATGATACAGTAGCAAAAATTATGGTATTATTTCTGAACGTGACGGGCTGTTACATTTGCTGATGTTGTTTTTGCAAGAGATTTAAATACGATACGAATCATTATCCTTAAAAGGACAGCATGTAGTGGGTTCCTACAGTTGCTTGTTGCCTGTTGACATGCAACACATGTCCACTTTTAATGTAAATCATTCAATAACTCATACATTAATAAGCAGTCAGTGCATGGATGCTTACCAGTTGCAAACCAATGTACCATCATGTACATTTCAGTCCAGTCTAATTCAGGTCTAATTCACAATTTAAAGGCCCCTCCCGGTTCCCTGTTATACTTTCAAGGCTCACATCCACATCCCTCACACCCACACCCTCACACCCACTTTTTGCCCCCCACTCCGCCCAGTGTGGTAATTGTACACCTCATTCATGGGCGTGGGCGCTGACAAAAGTTGTTGCATCCACGATGATGTTGATGATGATGATGATGACAGCTGTGATTCTTATGCAGATGGAAGCGGTGCCAATTCCAGGGTCCTTGCCAAGCAGGCCTACATTGTTGCTGTCATCTCAGCCCAAGGCTCTGTTATTTATGTTTGATAGACTATTACGTCAAATCTTCTCTACTACATACATACTACATTACATATGAAGTTGTTTACATAGCTAATAAAATCACTGTATTTTAAAATTATTGTTTATAAAATAAAATAGTGTCTTGCATTTGCCAACTTAGTCCCCCCCTGGTTGTTTGTATTATATACATAATGGGACACCCTCTGTGGGGCAGGACATTTGGCAGGATCTGGTAATCAAAAGCAGGTGTGGTTTGGCATCTCGTTGGCGATACACGTGTGTGGACTGTGCTGTGAAATACTTTGATTGTGCCTTTTTTTTGCCACTTTTTTTGTTGGCACTTCGTGGGACCTACTCGGAGACTGCAGCTGAGGATGTTTTCCAAGGTACCATCGGCACCATGGCTGAGGAACCGCATGAATCACTGGAGCCTCAGGAGGTACAAGTGCTGCAGGAAAAGATCCAATGGTTGTAGGTGGAGAGAGATCATTTGCGACAGGAGTAGGCCACCGCCCAAGTTGCTTCGAGCTTTGGGGTGACACCGAAGTCTGGGACGGCAGAACGCATCGTGTACCTGCCAAGGGAACGGAAGTGCCCCATCTTCAGAGGAACTCATGGTATGGAGATTGACGAGTGAGTGGAGGGGGGTCGGCACTAGTATGTGGGACTGGCTGATCAAGCTGCTTTCATCTTTGATCATTCAGAGGGCAAAGCTTGTGATGAAATTAGACACAGGCCTAATGCTGACTGTGAAAACCCTGAATGTATGTTTGTCATTTTTAAATAATTTTATGGGTGTCAAAAGCCGTATGTGTCTCTTCAAAAAGAGTTCTTCTTTTGCTGGCAGGGTGAAAACTTGCACTGTTCATGCACTGCACTGTTCTGTTTAATGCAGGGGTCTCAAACACGCGGCCGCAAGACACTAGTTTGAGGCCCCCTCCTTGATATGAAAGTTTAATGTTAGTGCGGCCCGTGCAAATTTAATATGGATGCTGTATGGTATCATGTACCCAGAAAAAATTATTACGTTTGATTAATGTTTATGTTAAAGGTTAAATAACTGTTAATAGTTATGCTCCCTATCCGTGTGGAAGTGGTAAGTTTTTGGCTATTTAAGTTTAAAGGAAATAACTTGAAGGCTACCGTTTAGGTTGCTAGCTCTCTAGTTTGCGAGTTAGCATGTGTCTCAAGACCCTGCAGTTGCGCAATATGTTGTAAATAAAAAGAATATAAATGTGACTATAGTCGTGTTTTGTCATGTCTACAGGGCTCTAATAATGCTTTGTTCATTTTAATCTGAAAAAAATAATTTGTCTACCCACCAACTAT
This sequence comes from Doryrhamphus excisus, assembly GCF_037039965.1. NCBI lineage: Eukaryota > Metazoa > Chordata > Actinopteri > Syngnathiformes > Syngnathidae > Doryrhamphus > Doryrhamphus excisus. The sequence goes on along the minus strand of NC_136357.1, from coordinate 17,108,791 downwards.
ATGTGGTTTCTTAAGTTTTTATTATTTGCCATTTTATTGTTATTATTATATTTATTAATTTATTACTGATTGATTGATTGATTTTCTTTATTCTTGATTTGTTTATTTATTTTTCATCTTATTTTGTGTAGAAAAATAAAAATTAAGATATTTGAGAACAGTGGAATGTTTTATCAGAGCTTTTATTGTAGAAAATCGAAACCAAAGCAAAGTTTATTCATTTTTCTGTTTTTAATGAATGCTAATAAATGTTATGTTGGAAATCCTGATGCGGCCCAGTCTCGCCCAGACCCTAGCTCCAGTGGCCCCCCAAGTAAATTGAGTTTGAGACCCCTGGTTTAATGGATAATGTTGCTGCCAATTCTCCTTACAGAATGACTAATTCAGCTGTATTGTTTCATAACCAGTTTGTTGAAAAAGTTCTGAACACGGACTTGCGATGGGACTTAAAATGTTTTTTTTGGTGTTAAACCTACATGTTAGGGCTGAGGCCTTCAGATGGTAACGTGAGGGTGGAGTAAGCTCTGTCAGGATGAACTTTCCTTCTGTACCCACATTATGTGCTACACAGACTGTTGATGTAGCCCTTTATTCTTGTCACCTATACCCCGTCCCCGTCATGCCTGCACTGGGGGTGGGGGGGGGGGGTATAGCGGCGAAGCTGCTATAGGATGGGGGGGTGAGGGCAATGCATAATGTGTGTCTTCGGATGCATGAGTGCGTGGCCTGCAACGCTTCCCCCGTCAGGTGCCGAAACCTGGAGCTCAGTTCGCAGGTGTCATTGCGATACACAGCAGTTGCCATGGAGAAGTCCGTGGTGGGCCCAGAGAAGAGAAACAACAGGTGTCCGTGAAGAAATAATGGAGGGTCAGAGCGTCCCGCTGCAGCAATCTTTTGGGGCTTGGGACTTTTCACAACACGACCTTGGTGACACCGAAATCCAGATTAAGAATAATGTTTGGGTTAGTTCGGGCAGCCACATTCCAATAGACCGGTCCACCCTATTGTCCATTCTGGTCTTCCAGTTGATCCAACTGCTTTTGCAAAGCCGAAATCTTCACCAAGATGGCATCCTTGTTGTGATTGGCAGTCACAGTCACAGAGTGTGAACGGCTTTGCCGACCAAATCATTCACGATGGGCAGTTGTGGGCCAACTTGATCTGCTGCCTTCATCATACTAATTCTGCGATACACCATGAAAGTGCCCAATCCAATCAGCAACAGACTTGTTATCATGGTTCCAAATAGGTAGACATCTTCGATGTCCTCCACGGAAAGAATCACCAGGCACATGACCTTCAACCTTCCCCAACTGTCCATCACGTACACGGCGGTGTACGTTCCATCAGGACAGGCATGTTCCCCCAAACCTGAGCTTCTCGTTGAGAAGATCGTGTCAATTGCGTGGAGAGACCAGTTGATCAATTCCATGATTTAGTTTTTTTGAGAACAGTGCAGAGAGAGGCTCTTGAGAAAGTATAAGACGAGACTAGACAAAACATAAGAAGCAAGCAAAGCAGGGGCGATACGGGTTAGGGAGGAGATGGGAAAGATGCGACCGCCTTCGTTGAGAGCCAAATGTTGGTATGCAGCCCCAGTCACCTCAGAGTACTGCAGTTGATGTGCAACTTGCAGCTAGAACTGGTGTCATCTATGGTGTCAGCTATAGGTGTCATCAACCAGGCCATCTTGCCCACCATTGCAATGCACGCCTTCATATTGACGCCACTCCTTCCCCTAGCTCTCCTCTGGTAGAATCCGCCACCAATGCCCAGCTGACGGGAAACTAGTTCCCTCTGGTGTTATGAACCAGACGCTGGGAGGGAATAGCTTAGGCTCATGAGTTTCCCAGGTAAAGGAAGTACAGGAGAGGTTGGTTGCCCCTTGTCCCCAGGTTACAGTTAAATTGGCTGTTCAGTGTATTCTTGATACTGGGTCCATGGTTTCAACTATTTCAGAAAGTTTCTTTAAGGAACATTTTCAAGATAAACTAAAGTTATGCTACTGGTTAGAGTTGTGGTCAGCTAATGGTTTAGCTATTCCTTATCTTGGCTAGCCTGATGTTGAGGTATGTGGTATTGTTCTTCCTAAAAGAGGGATATAGTTGTTAAGGACCCCCAGCAACAGGCTGCTCAGTTTCAAGTGCCTGGTATTATTGGCATGAATGTGATTAAAGCTTGTCATCAGCAGCTTTTTACTGAATTTGGCCCTAGTTTATTTCCGCACCCATTGGTCACAATGGTTCCGCATCCTTTGCTCGCTGCCCTGCAGCTGTGTCATGAGGCTGTAGTGCCTCAAGTCCTCAGTCCTCAAGTGGGTGGGGAAAAGTTTGTTGCAGTCACTTGCCCTGCGGCATTTGGTTCTACTGGGATAGGTTTTATTGAGCCCCTCGGGGTTTAGCCCCTAGGTTTAGTCTACCTGCAGGGTTGATGGTTTTCCCTTCTTTGGTGCAGGCGGGGATGGGAGCAGTTTACAGTGCATCCGGAAAGTATTCACAGCGCTTCACTTTTTCTACATTTTGTCATGTTACAGCCTCATTCCAAACTGTATTAAATTAATCTCTTACCTCAAAATTCTACACAAAATACTCCATTATGACAATGTGAAAAAATTTTTTTTTGACATGTTTTGAATTTATTAAAAATAAAAAACAAAAAAAAATCACATTTACATAAGTATTCACAGCTTTTGCTTAATACTTTGTTGATCCACCTTTGGCAGCAATTACAGCCTCAAGTCTTTTTGAATATGATCCCACAAGTTTAGCACACCTATCTTTAGGCAGTTTTGCCCATTCTTCTTTGCAATAAGTCTCAAGCTCCATCAGGTTGGATGGGAGACGTCTGTGCACAGCCATTTTCAGATCTCTCCAGAGATGTTCGATCGGATTCAAGTCTGGACTCTGGCTGGGCCACTCCAGGACATTCACAGAGTGGTTCTGAAGCCAATCTTTTGAGATCTTGGCTGTGTGCTAATGTCTACTGTCTATATGGTCAAGGTACATGACCAGTCTACTGAGGTCAAGAGCGCTCTGGAGCAGGTTTTCATCCAGGATATCTCTATATATTGCTGCATTCATTTTTCCTTCTATCCTGACTAGTCTGCCAGTTCCTGCTGCTGGAAAAACATCCCCACAGCATGATGCTGCCACCACCATGCTTCACTGTAGGGATGGTATTGGCCTGGTGATGAGCAGTGCCTGGTTTCCTCCAAACATGGCGCCTGGCATTCACACCAAAGAGTTCAATCTTTGTCTCATCAGACCAGAGAATTTTGTTTCTCATGGTCTGAGAGTCATTCAGGTGCTTTTTGGCAAATTCCAGACGGGCTGCCATGTTCCTTTTACTAAGGAGTGGCTTTCGTTTGGCCACTCTACCATACAGGCCTGATTGGTGGATTGCTGCAGAGATGGTTGTCCTTCTGGAAGGCTCTCCTCTCTCCACAGAGGAACGCTGGAGCTCTGACAGAGTGACCATCGGGGCCTTGGTCACCTCCCTGACTAAGGCCCTTCTTCCCCGATCGCTCAGTTTAGAAGGCCGGCCAGCTCTAGGAAGAGTCCTGGTGGTTCCAAACGTCTTCCATTCACGAATAATGGAGGCCACTGTGCTCATTGGGACCTTCAAAGCAGCAGAAATTTTTCTGTATCCTTCCCCAGATTTGTGCCTCAAGACAATCCTGTCTCACAGGTCTACAGACAGTTCTTTTGACTTCATGCTTGGTGTTTGTGCTCTGACATGCACAGTCAACTGTGGGACCTTATATAGACAGTTATTATATTTCCAAATCATGTCCAATCAACTGAATTTACTGCAGGTGGACTCCAATTAAGCTGTAGAAAGATCTCAAGGATGATCAGTGGAAAAAAGATGCACCTGAGCTCAATTTTGAGCTTCATGGCAAAGGCTGTGAATACTTATGTAAATGTGATTTCTTAGTTTTCTATTTTTAATAAATTCAAAAAAAGTAAAAAAAAAACCTTTTTTACATTGTCATAATGGAGTATTTTGTGTAGAATTTTGAGGTAAGAGATTAATTTAATTCAGTTTCAGTTCAGAATCATGAGTACCAGAAAGCAAATTGTAAACCGCATTGTATAGATTACATAACAGTTGCTGTGAGCCAAGTTGCAACAAATCCAGTTGTTATGTTTACATCATGGTAACATCATTTATAGGCAGACAACATGAGGGGGGGGTGATGTCGGGCATCTAGGTGAAGCTCTGGGAAGGGCGGGAGTGTGCTGTGGCCTCGTAAAGTGGACCCTGCTTTGTCTGGCCTCCCCTGGCTACTGGGGGTGTGAGTCTGGGTCTAGTCCCCCCGGTTGTTTGTATTCATTTGCCAGATTTCCCTGCATTACTGTGTAATAGGACACCCTCTGTGGGACTCGCAGACCAGCGGGCTTTTAGCCCCGCCCTTGCTAGCCGCTCCGTTACACATAAATATAAGACGGCTCTGAATGTACTCTAAGACGAAATATATGTTAAGCCAAAACTAAACTATGTTACAGTGACTTCACTACGCCAACCCTTCTGACAGCATCTTAATTCATTTATATCGTTCTGGCTAGGCCGAGCTCTAAACATGCAATTATGCACATTCTGTAAATGCTTTTCCTGAGAGTGGGCAAACATAGCTGTCTTTTAAGTTATACGAGCTAGCTAGCCACAAGCGTCATGACACTAAAACCCTCACCAAAAAATGCTTGCAGTGGTCCATTTACATACCTGACTTGTATATTAACCAAGCTACAGCGATATTATTATTGTAGCAGCTAACATCAAAAAGTATTTTTATCTCGCGGACTAACACAACGCTAATCGCTAGTCTCAGTTGTCATTCACAAACGAAAGAGTGGAAACCTAGCTCTCCATTGTGCTACAAAGACTCAACAAGATTCTGGTTTGCCGTCAGCATTTTTTACCAGAGGAGTGGAGCACACGTTTTGTGCTGGAAGACACAGCCATCCAAAGGAGAGCGGACATCAAATTCCCAAAAAGTGTAGATTTTTTGGTAGACAGTAGAATTCATGGTCTGGTTTATCACAGTAAGTCTTCCACGTCCTGAAGCTGCGAAACAGCCCCAGACCATCACACGACCACCACCATATTTTATTGTTGGTATGATGTTTTATTTTTTTTCACACCAGGTGTAATGAGGCACCTTCCAAAATGTTCTTATTTCTCGTCAGACCAGAGTATTTTCTCAAAGATCATCAAGATGCCATAATGTTCTTTTTGTTCAACAGTGGTTTTTGTATTGGAACACAGGCCGTTTTTGCCCAGTGTCTTTCTTATGGTTTCTTATGAGCACTGACCATAACTGAGGCCTGAAGTTCTTTGGATGTTGTTGCGGGGTCTTTTGTGACCGCTTGGACGAGTCATCGCTGCGCTCTTGTGGTAATAAATAATAATACAAATTTTTGTTTAAAAAACGTTCCGTTAACTTTTGTGCTGTTCTCAAAAATCCCTACTTGGATTGTGTGTCTGAACAGCTATTAAACTGGTCTTAGCAGTTATAGGCCAAACACTTTGACAAAAGTCCAATATTGTCAGTGGCTGCAGCAACACATTTGAATGTCACACCTGATATTAGCTGAAGGTTAGCGTGTACCCCCCCCCCCCCCGCCCCCCAACACACACACACACAACAGCGCTCAGAACGGCTTAGTCATCATCACTCAATTAAACATCCTTTATCCCGGGAGACTATCTCATGTCGTTGTCAGGGAAACCGGAGGGCCCCTCTTTTCTGGCTGACATTCACGTGCTTTCTAGTCATATCTGGGTTTTGATGGGATTCATCTGGGTTACCCTTGCACCTGACATTCAAGTTGGACTGCAGATATAAGCACCCAGCATCAGATTGAGCCTGTCTGTATCAGCAAATACAAATGTCTCCTGACAGTATTTAAGGCTTATTCTTATGCTTGACACTGCAAAATGTTGATTTGAATAGATAATGTTCCATTTGAATATTGAAGGTAAGAGTTGTAGGAGTAGTCTGTATTTACTGCAAAACATAGCTAAAGACAATGGTCACCTCCAAGGCCAACCACAGTTCGGGGAAACTGCTTCAGTACCAGCCATTGTAGCCGATGTTGACTGATCTGTCAAGCCACACAGAATATTGCGTTCTTTGGCTAAATATTTGGCTAAATCTTTGGCCGATGATATTCAATTATACATTTCTACCACCTCCATCACCTCCAACATCTACTCCACCCTCACCAACTGCTTAGCTGATATAAAAACTTGGATGGAACAAAATTTTCTCAAACTTAATAGTGACAAAACAGATATTATCATCATCGGTCCCAAAAACACCACAGCGCCCACCCATAATTTCCATCTTCAATTTGACAGCGCCACCCTCACTCCATCCCCGCTCATCCGCAACCTTGGTATCCTCCTAGACCCCACCCTCTCATTTGAACCCCACATCAAACAGTTAACCCGGACTGCATTCTTCCATCTTAAGAACACAGCCCGACTCCGTCCATCACTTACATTCTCTGCTGCTGAATCCCTAATCCATGCATTCATCACCTCCAGAATCGACTACTGCAACAGTATTCTCTACGGTACACCATCCAAAACCCTCAACAAACTACAATATATTCAGAACTCCGCTGCCCGCCTCCTCACCTCCACCCGCTCCCGAGAACACATTACCCCTGTCCTCCAAAACCTCCACTGGCTTCCCGTCCCCCAACGCATTCACTTCAAAATTCTTCTCATCACCTACAAAGCCCTCCATGATCTGACCCCCCCATATCTCACAGACCTCCTCAATCCACATAATCCCCCACGTCCACTTCGCTCCTCAGACTCAAACCTCCTGGCACTCCCCTGTAAGACCAAGCTCCGAACCTGGGGAGACAGAGCCTTCTCCATCGCTGCCCCCACCCTCTGGAACTCTTTGCCCCATTCACTCCGTGCTTGCCCTGACCTTCCCACCTTCAAAAAACAACTTAAAACCCACCTCTTTAAATCTGTTTTTAATGTCTAACTTTTTATGTCTGACTGCTGTATCCCGCCCCGCTTTTACTCATCTTTTAACTGTACTCATGTTTTTACTCATGTATTAACCAATGAATGTTGTATTTTGGTGTGTCTTTTATTCTGTTTACTTGTTTTATTCAACTTCATTCTTTTGTAAAGTGTCTTTGATTATCTTGAAAAGCGCTATACAAATAAAATGTATTATTATTATTATTATTATTAAATAAACATATAACGTACCAAAAGCTTACATTAGACTCCAGTCAAAGGTTCAGAAGTCAGAAGTAGAATCAGAAGTAGAACATAGGTAAGTGTCAGGACATGGTTGTTTTTGTGTGCCATTGTGTAGTGTGAAGGAAAGTGGTCGGAGGATGTTGCCCAAGACTTTAGTTAACTGGACAAGACAATTTAAGACAGTAGTATCTCTCAGGCCAAACCAAGTTCTTGTTGAACTGTGACACATGGTCCAACCCAACCACCCGGAAATATCCACCAATCAATGTCATCCTGTGAGCTTCCTCTGGGATGAGTCTGTTCCATCTCCAGAAAGCTTGCCATGGTCATAATGTCTTAGTTGACATGTCTTCAGGGACTTGGAACCTAAGGACATATAAGATCATTGGTTATGTCCTTAAAAGAAATGGGAATAGGATAACAGATAACAGGGATTCTAAAGATCTCAGATATAGCTATCTGGATAACACTGCAGTTCAAGGATTCAATCACTAAACCAGGGTTAGTGACCAGGGTTAATTTCTACACTTGCACCCCCGACAGATTCTGGACTCAGAGCCAATTCCATGTAGTCACTGAATGTCCGGATTTAGGTCTTTATTCAGAATCGCCAACCTTCTGGTTTCTGAACAACCTGCTCGACCTCCTAGTAAAAATCCACTATCACACCAAACATTCATTTGTTTGTTCTTGTCTCAGCAAGTGGCTTTGCTTCAGGATCACACATGTAACAACTTTGAAGAATACGCACTCCCTTCCCGTCTTTAAGGACAACATCAGACTACCAAACTGCACTGGGGGCCACCTGCAGAAACAGACTGTTTTTTTGTCCTGGTTTCAAGTCGCTCCCCAGGATATCACAGACACCAACCACTTTGCCCCCTTTCCGAATGTCCAACTGCAGTGCTGTGTTTGTCTTTAAACAGATCGAAATCCAATCTTTGCAAAGTCATATATTTTGATTATCTCATTAGATAGTGCAGCTATCCCTAATGTTGTGCCCAGTGAGTGTCTTGTTTGTCCATCAAAGCAGCATCATTAAAACAACAAGCAGAGGCAGTAAAAAATCTTCTCTGTGATAAAAGTGTTTTTTTTTTTTTCAGTGCACGAGCGAGCAGCAATCACACAAAATGCAATCAGATTTGAATCTAATTAGAAATTCTTTTGCTCCATACGATGATGATGACTGCACGTGGATGTAATATATGGAGAAAATAAAAGAGGTTAATGACTTCAACAGAGTTAATTAATCCAGCTAAAGATGCATCTCACACACAGATACACACACGCAGGCAACATAATTGATTATTAGCATTGCAGCATGCATGTCATTCTAATAAGTCCTCAAACTCAGCATCGGTATTCGTGTTTGGGAGAAGATATGCACGCCACTAAAATGAAATGCAAGTGCAGTGGGGTCAACTGATTCCTAATTTGACGCACATTTCCCTTGAAGTCAGTTTTACATTATAAAAGATGGTCAATCGTGGCTTTAGGGATAATTATTTTTATGTTTTAGGGAAAAGGGTTCTACAGTAAAGTCTCGTTATATCGATATCGGTTATAACGAATTACTACTTATTACGATACTATTTTCATTTCCCGGCAAATTTCTAGTCTTTTATGATATAATTAGTTCCGTTAGTACGATACCCGGTTATTATGATAATCCGGTTACTACGATGCCCTTTTCATCTCCCGCCAGCCAATTTGGTCTTCTTATATCGATACAAAAGCAGCTTAAATCAATCTTTGCTTAAGGATTTCAATACCAAAAAAGAACACGGCGAACGGCTGCTTCCAGTCAACTTTATTTTTCACACTTCCACCACCAGAGCACAGCACACACACCGATTCCCGCACACACAGGTCACAGGTCATGCTCAAACCGCCCCACATAGCTGGCCAAACACATGCCTGTATAGAATCTATACACACGAGAGAGTTTGGCCAGCTATGTGGGGCGGGTTGAGCATGACCTGTGAACCAGGAAGTGCGGGAATCGGTGTGTGTGCTGCGCTCTGGTGGTGGAAGTGTGAAAAATAAAGTTGACTGGAAGCAGCCGTTCGCCGTGTTCTTTTTTGGTATTGAAATCCTTAAGCAAAGATTGATTTAAGCTGCTCGACATTGTTCTATACTATAGAACAATGTCGAGTGCATTATTGCCCACTTTTAATGCAGTTCGGCGCAGGATCGGATATATGGATAGTCCGGTTATATCGGTATTTTTTCCGACTCCCGAGAATATCGATATAACGAGACTTTACTGTATTTTCAAAGACCAGGCGCGGTGCACCTGCCCAATGCTGCACCAACAGGGTGCGGCCAGCACACTTAGCAGTTTTTGTGAGCGGCACAGTCCAGCGCAGCGCACCCACGCCTCCTTCCCTCCCACTGGCGTGAGTGGCAAATAGGGAGGACAGAAGACATGAGAGGGTTTAACATGAGTGTAATCTTAACCAATTAAATGAACGTCTCTCATGGGCCACAATGTGCGCAAAGAACTATAGAGTCAACCATCACTTTGTAATTGAAAATACATGAACAACATACAGTGCATCCGGAAAGTATTCACAGCGCTTCACTTTTTCCACATTTTGTCATGTTACAGCCTCATTCCAAACTGAATTAAATTAATCTCTTACCTCAAAATTCTACACAAAATACTCCATTATGACAATGTGAAAAAGTTTTTTTTTTGACTTTTTTTGAATTTATTAAAAATAGAAAACTAAGAAATCACATTTACATGTAAGTATTCATAGCCTTTGCCATGAAGCTCAAAATTGAGCTCAGGTGCATCTTTTTTTCACTGATCATCCTTGAGATCTTTCTACAGCTTAATTGGAGTCCACCTGCAGTAAATTCAGTTGATTGGACATGATTTGGAAATATAATAACTGTCTATATAAGGTCCCACAGTTGACTGTGCATGTCAGAGCACAAACACCAAGCATGAAGTCAAAAGAACTGTCTGTAGACCTGCGAGACAGGATTGTCTTGAGGCACAAATCTGGGGAAGGATACAGAAAAATTTCTGCTGCTTTGAAGGTCCCAATGAGCACAGTGACCTCCATTATTCGTAAATGGAAGACGTTTGGAACCACCAGGACTCTTCCTAGAGCTGGCCGGCCTTCTAAACTGAGCGATCGGGGAAAGAAGGGCCTTAGTCAGGGAGGTGACCAAGGCCCCGATGGTCACTCTGTCAGAGCTCCAGCGTTCCTCTGTGGAGAGAGGAGAGCCTTCCAGAAGGACAACCATCTCTGCAGCAATCCACCAATCAGGCCTGTATGGTAGAGTGGCCAGACGAAAGCCACTCCTTAGTAAAAGGAACATGGCAGCCCGTCTGGAATTTGCCAAAAAGCACCTGAATGACTCTCAGACCATGAGAAACAAAATTCTCTGGTCTGATGAGACAAAGATTGAACTTTTTGGTGTGAATGCCAGGCGCCATGTTTGGAGGAAACCAGGCACTGCTCATCACCAGGCCAATACCATCCCTACAGTGAAGCATGGTGGTGGCAGCATCATGCTGTGGGGATGTTTTTCAGCAGCAAGAACTGGCAGACTAGTCAGGATAGAAGGAAAAATGAATGCAGCAATATATAGAGATATCCTGGATGAAAACCTGCTCCAGAGCGCTCTTGTCCTGCTGAAAAATGAACCTTCGCCCCAGCCTGAGGTCAACGACCCGAAGCACACAGCCAAGATCTCAAAAGATTGGCTTCAGAACCACTCCGTGAATGTCCTGGAGTGGCCCAGCCAGAGTCCAGACTTGAATCCGATCGAACATCTCTGGAGAGATCTGAAAATGGCTGTGCACAGACGTCTCCCATCCAACCTGATGGAGCTTGAGACTTATTGCAAAGAAGACTGGGCAAAACTGCCTAAAGATAGGTGTGCTAAACTTGTGGGATCATATTCAAAAAGACTTGAGGCTGTAATTGCTGCCAAAGGTGGATCAACAAAGTAATAAGCAAAGGCTGTGAATACTTATGTAAATGTGATTTTTTTGTTTTCTATTTTTAATAAATTCAAAACATGTCAAAAAAAACTTTTTTCACATTGTCATAATGGAGTATTTTGTGTAGAATTTTGAGGTAAGAGATTAATTTAATACAGTTTGGAATGAGGCTGTAACATGACAAAATGTAGAAAAAGCGAAGCGCTGTGAATACTTTCCGGATGCACTGTAGTTGGACTTATGCAGTGTATGAATAAAACAATAAGATGTGTGCTACATTGCGCGCTAGCTGGAAAATGTGTGTGACATTTTCAATCTGACCAAAAAACTGTAACAAGGCTACTATTTTACACATAAATTTCATTCAGTGTGTGTAAAATAAATGTATGAATTCCAATATATTTAGAATATTGCTTTTACACTGATACAAAGGAAAGACACACAACTCTTGAAGCAACTTGTGTGTGTTGTAAGAAAAAGCCACAAAGCATCGTTTTCCCCTAAATATTGACTGAAAATCTCATTGCCCACCTGATGTTTTCCCATCACAATGCATAACTGTTGCTGTCAAATGTGTGTAAAGGGTCGCTAACTCCATGATAGCCCACATTTTTTTCTGGGTCGTCTACCCCATTTTGTCCATTTGGGACAGCACACCCACTGGGTGCAGCGAGAGGGAACGGCAACCTTCCACCTCGCAGCCGAAATTGCTGCCACTTGACTGGTTCCTTCACACAAAGTGCCTTTTGCTGCTTTTTCAACGTTCAAATTTCAAATCTGTCACTCCACAGTCAGCACCGTTGACAGGGTTTGCAGCTGGACTACAGAGAATAATCTGTATTTTGTCTACTGCATTATCTGTGCATCTATGCATGTCCCAGATTTGGGCCGTGCTAGTGTACACAAATTGTTGATACTGCATTGGGGACAACTGAGGTAATAATAATAATAATAATAATAATAATAATAATAATAATAATTATTATTATTATTATTATTAATAGTATTAATAGTATTACTATAATAATAATAATAATAATAATCATCATCATCATAATCATAAATATTATGTAATGTTATCTAATAATAATAACAATTATAATAATAATTATTATTATTGTTGATAATAATTATTAGTTACAACAACAACAACAATAATAACTATTATTATTATTAATAATTTTATGTAATGTATTATAATTATAATTATTATTGTTGATACTGCTCAATTGGGTTGAGATCAGGTGACTGACTTGGCCATTCAAGAATATTCCACTTCTTTGCTTTAATAAACTCCTGGGTTGCTTTTGCTGTATGTTTTGGGTCATTGTCCCTCTGTATTATGAACCCCACCCAATCAATTTGGCTGAATTTGACTGGATCTGAGCAGGTAGAATGTCTCTGAACACCGCAGAATTCATCCGGCTGCTTCTGTCCTGTGTCACAGTATCAATAAACACTAGTGACCCAATGCCACTGGCAGCCATGCAGGCCCAATCCATCACACTACCTCCCCTGTGTTTTACCCACATGTTGTGTGCTTTGGATCATGAGCTGTTCCAAGCTTTCGGCATACTTTTTTCTTGCCGTCATTCTGGTAGAGGTTGAACTTGGTTTCATCTGTCCAAAGAATGTTCTTCCAGAAACATTCTGGCTTTTTTAGTCCAATCTACCCTTTCTATTTTTCAGACTTATGAGTGGTCTGTACCTTGCAGTGAACCTTCTATATTTACTGTAGATATTGACTGACTTGGGTATTGATGCGCCTACCTCCTGGAGAGTGGCGTTCACGTCACTGGCTGTTGTGAAGGGGTTTCTCTTCACCATGGAAATGATTCTGCCATCATCTACCACCATTGTCTCCCGTGGACGTCCAGTTCTTTTTGCGTTGCTGAGTTGACCAGTGCCTGCTTTCTTTCTCAGGATAGAGACTAAATAAAATGCTAAAACTATAGATTTTGCCACTCCTAATATTGTAGCCATTTCTCTGATGGGGTTTTCTGTTCTCACAGCCTAAGGATGGCTTGGTTCACCTGCATGGGGAGCCCCTTTGCCCGCATCTGGTCTTCACTGCAAATTCTTCAGAATGTCCCAAGGACAGTTCAGTAGTGGTGATTTGCATCTTCAGTGTGTATTAATAAACCTTTGCCCCTCTAGTGTTGTTGTTTTTTTTATTAATTAAGAGGGATTTTCTCCAAGTTCATGTTCTGGCCAACTTTCCCTGTCCTTTATTATTTGTGTACGGGAGATCAGCCAAGGGGACAATCTAATGAGCATGTTTAGTCTATTCAGTATTCAAACTTTTTTTGAGCTCATTCATTCAGTAAAATTCATTCAGATCAAAGCTTTGTCAAACTGACAGGTTAAGGATTGTTTGGCCTTGGTATTTATTAATAACAGACAGTCCTTTAGTTTTTTTTTTTGAATATGTTACCTACCAAAGTAGTTATATTTTAAATATAGTGGTGGAGGATCTTCATTAAAACAAAAATTCATCATGCCCATTCACTGCAACATATACATGTGCATTATTAATCTGCGTGGTATGTTGGCATTATTGTGGCTTTCCTCGAGCAAGCTTAAAAATTAAAAATGCATCACAAATGCAAATGAATCGCTCATGTTGAAAAGCCCTTAGAGTACATATTCAAATCCCATCATCCTACCGCAGCATTCTAGTTCAGGTTATATTTCAGGCCGTGACCTGACATGTCATGTTCCTTGTCTATTTTCAGTCAGGTGAAGGTCTGAGCAAAACACTTACATGAAAAGGAGTAGATGAGTGTGAGAGAATGGAAGATGACAGTTTGGTTTTAGTCTTCTTCTTTGTCTTTTTTAGTACCTGGTTTTGCCAGTGATCATGCGTCAATGTCGAGCGAAGTAGGCAGAATGAGAGTATAGCTTAATAATAACTTAACTTGTCAGCATTTAGCTGCTGGTAAATACACCAATTTCATCCAAGAGGAGACTGAGGGCAGCAAGAAAAGAGAACACTCCACAAAACTGGACTGTGGGGCAATGTTCGGCAAAACACTTCCTGTACCCGATACGTCCAACCTTTTCGTTCCCACATTCCACCTTAAAAGAACTGCTTTTTTGTACTTTAGCTTGGTGAGTGGGTGTTGCTGTTAGTTGATATGAGTTAGCAAGCAACATGTAGCTCTCGTAACTCCTGCTGCAGCATTAACTTACATTATATAAGGGTGTAAGCTTAGCTTTTGTCATCAATGGAAAAGCAGCACTAGGAAGGAGAGCCAAGTGGAGCGAAGTAGGTACCGTATGGTGGAAAACTTTAATAGGCCAACTCAAAATCAGACATATTCTTGGACTTTTAATGAAGTCTCATAAAGGGCCTTGTCTCTTCCACAGGACTGAGTAGAAATCATGGAGAGGTTCATTTTCTCCCTGCAAAGCTTTGCTCACCTGGCAGCCGCTCAGTGTTGACTCAGTGGAGGCCAGTTGCTATTGGAAAGTTTCCATATGGGTACATATCGAACGGCCCCCGAAAAGACGACTGCTCCCATCGCCTCAGATGTATGTCACGGTGAGTCAATTAAAAGTGGACTGGATGGCTGCTCCGATGAGACCAGTCAGCGGAAGTGACAGCTGGAGGAGGAGGGAAGGAGAGTCAAGTGGGATGGAGAGGTGAAAAGATGGCTGTGAAATTGAACAAGAGGAGTCCCACAGCACATACCTCTGCCAAGGCGCTCATCAGGCCCTTTTACACCAGCACAGCTTACATTTTTTCACAAGCCAAAAAACCAATCACTTATTATAAGGGAGGGCCATAATGGATTTCTTATTATGCAAAAATATTAATGATGTTCTAACGGTAGTACCCCTTGAGCCTGTTTATCACCACCAAACGCATCACCTCCTTCATTTGTTGGCTCCACTTTAGACAGAAGAGGTGCTCAAACTAAGTTCCAGTTTTTAATGACATCATGACCTACAACAGGAAAAGCAGGCTTTGCTACATATCTTAAAATTATGGTAAGGGTAATGGTTTTATTTCATTTGAACATGCATCAAATTACAATTGAGTGCATCCCATAATCAGTTCCCAGTTCCACATGTCCAAAAGGAGTAGGAAGAAGCTTATTAAATCCTACCCCTCCATCTGGTACATTTACAATCAGTAACTGTTACATTTGTTCACTTCCTGCTTTCGTAACATAGTTTAATTTTTTTTTATTTTATTTTTGTCATGTAACGAAGTACACCTTAAGCTCAAACATGATATGTCACCAATAAGTGCAACCGCTTCTGCGAAGACAAATATTAAAGCAGAAGCAATCATACCATCATCAAAAACATGAGCAATGTTCAGTTTGGTATCTTTTTAATGGTAATGGTAATGGTTTTATTTCATTTGAACATGCATCATTACAATTGAGTGCATCCCATAATCAGTTCACAGTTCCACATGTCCAAAAGGAGTAGGAAGAAGCAAAGCTTATTAAATCCTACCCCTCCATCTGGTACTTTTACAATCAGTAACTGTTACATTTGTTCACTTCCTGCTTTCCATAATACAGTTAGGTTTTTTTTGTTATTTAAAAAAAAATGTAATTTTTACCAAAGTACAAGGTGATATGAGCATCCAATGCCATAATGGGTACCATAGTAAGTGTCAATATAGTGATATATATAGCACATCATGACTGGTTCAAGACTCTTCATCCTTGTATTTAGCAAACATCAACTGCTTGTATTGTTTCTTGAATTGGCTCATCGTTGTGCATTGTTTGATTTCCTTACTCAATCCATTCCATAGTTTGATTCCACATACTGAAATGCTATGGCTAGCATAACGTAGTCCTAGCATAGAAGTGTTTCAAATGTACTTCTTCCCTGAGATCATATTTCTCCTCTCTTGTAGAGAAGTATTGGATGACATTTTTAGCTAATTGCTTATTTTTAGCCTTATGCATTCTTTTAGCTGTTTGAAGATGAACTATATCAGCAAGTTGAAGTATTTGTGATTTTAGAAATAAGGAGTTAGTATGTTCTCTGTAGGCGGCATTATGAATTATCCTTACTGACCTTTTTTGCAGTACATTTAGCGAGTGAAGATTGCTTTTATAGTTATTAGCCCATATTTCCACACAATAAGTAAGATATGGTAGAACCAGAGAGCAATAAAGAGTGTGGAGTGTGTAGTGTGTAGTGAATTATGCCTGTAAGTTTGATCATTTTGTTGTTCTTCGGGTAATATGATAACCTAGCATCAGATTGCTGTTCAAATCTGAGCTTACATAGCTTCTTAATTAATGTTTTATGGGATATATACTTTATTATAATGGATAAGTTACAGTGTTGGAGTTGCGGACAAACACGGCTTGTTAGCATTAAAGCTCCACACACACAGAATGTTCCCCGTGTTCCCCATGGGACTTACTAAAAGCTCTTTTAACTTGTCTAAACTCCGGCATCACACACTTCCAATCCATGACTTCCCTTGCTAGCGCAGCCTTCCCCCATGCCTGGCAGCTGACAGCCCCATAGGACTGAGGGCCCTTTCACATTCTGCATCCACTCATCCCACCTCTAGTGTGTCTTTGAATGACAAACAGTGTCTCGAGACACTGGAAGAGACGTGTCGCAGGGCGAGGTAACCCTGGCAACAGCATCATAATCGAAACACCGACACATCGGCCTCCCTTCTTTATGAACCTCTTTCTTAACATCAAAACAACAAAGAAGCCACGTTGCCTTGAAATCAGACAATTAGTCAATGAATTGCTTTGGTTGCATTTATTGGTCTTTCAACCACAGCAAGATGAGACTCAGATGGCCTTCAATTGCATCCAACATACTTTGAACTGGGAGGCATGGCGGTTGAGTGGTTAGCGCACATACCTCACAGCTAGGAGACCAGGGTTCAATTCCACCCTCGGCCAGGGTCGGTCGAGTTTGCATGTTCTCCCCGTGCTTGCGTTTTCTCCGGGCACTCCGGTTTCCTCCCACATTCCAAAAAGTAGCGACTCCAAATTGTCCATAGGTATGAATGTGAGTGTGAATGGTTGTTTGTCTATATGTGCCCTGTGATTGGCTGGCTGACCCAAATCTCTATCACAATCACTATGAGATGCATATAATGGATGGAGAATTATTTAGCAGAACAATGAATGACAGAACCAAAATATTCCTTTCCTTTTGGTCCTACATTTAGGAACACCGGAAGCAACCTGAACTCATCATGCAGGGGATGACTGGGATCGTCAAGGGCTAACTGAGCCTTCTTTAGAGTCGCCTTTCGGTACAACACAGTCAGGTCATTGAGTGCGGTGCCAACAATTCTGCTACTGCACACTTTAGTGATGCCCTGCAAGCTATTCCTGTTTTGAAGGGGGAACAGCCCATACCGAAGATACATGAAAAGGTCAGCACAGATTCTAAAAAACAAGAATAAAACATTTGCATAAAATGTTATCCATTTTCAAACTGCAAAACCTAGGGTAAAATTTTTTTTTTTACATCCTGTGTTATTTGTACTGCTGAACTACTTCAGCAGCCTGATCATTAATTACGACAGTGGAAAAAACTGGAGGAGTCTTCCTAAAAATCGACAATCCTCTCCTTGGTTTTGGTCACGTTTATGTTTAAATAGACCTGCAGCACATTATAAAAATATTTTAGCAACAAAAAACAGCAAAAAAAAATCTGCAGTAATTGGACAAGAATGAAGTAAAAATATTAAGAGAAAAGTGATGTTGTTTTAGTAGCATAAAGTTGAAATATTAGACAAGTACATTATGTGACTATTTTTTTTAAGGCTAATACTGTTGAAAAACAAACAAAACAACAAGTAAAATTGTAACTTTGGGAAAATTACGTTGCTTAGAAAACTATGTTACGAGAATAAAGTCAAAATATTATTGGGATTAATGTCAGAATTGTGAGGAAAAAAATTAACAAGAAGATACAAATATTGAGAAAAACAACGTAGTATAAGGTTCTAATATTATGAAGAACATTTTCTAATAATTTTAGTATCATATCGAGTTCATATATTAAAAACAAATGTTATTTTTTAAAATGTAATATTTTGAAAACCAAAATAGAACAAAAGTGTAATTATTTTATTAGATGGCGGGAACAATTATAATATTACAGTAATGAAGTCAAAATATTATTGTAAGGATGTCATAATATTATCATTCAGATATAATTAAAGTTAAGGTTTAAATATTTAGACAATTAAAACAAAAAACTGCAAAAATGTGAAATAAAGAGCAACAACCTTAATTTATACTAATAAATGTTCATTTGCATATGCCACAAAGCTGAAATGCATTTTTTAAATAGAAATATACTGTAATTTCTTAGCATATCTACATACAAAATGGCCCTTGTATGCTTTAACTTTTTACTATGTGGCCCCTTGTAGTGAAATACAGCTCCAGGCTTCATTTTAAGATGTATAGAGAAGCCTGTGGGTGCATATACGACAGGTCTGAGTCCATATCATATCTACAAGGAAATATATTTTTCCTTCATGACATTATGGAAAAAGGAAACTTCAAAAAGCAGCATTTGAGTGCCTCTTCTCTCAAAAATGGAGCAAAAAGTGAGTAAAGTTCTATTGTTCTCATGTTTGGTACTCATAATCAGATTATTTACTGCTATAATATCTATGAAATATATATGAAAAATTTACTTTTGCAAAATAGACCATTAAAATTGTGTAAGCAAATGTTCTTTCTTTCTTTAAATAAATATTATATAATTTAATATAATATAATATAAATGTATTTCTTTAAATAAATAATATATAATATATATAATAATTTATATATATATATAAATAATATATAATATATATTCTGGTATAATCTCTTATGTTAATGGGTCGGTTTTGACCCATGTATTAAATCAGCTATAAAATACACTAAAAACAATAAGTTACCATCAAATTTGCTTCTTATGTCTTGGTTACCTTCTTCGGCTTCCTCCATGAAAATGTTGGTTCTAATACTTTTGGTGTGGGCATGTAGGCCTTTTTTTTGTCACTATACCCCTCCATTTCAATTTCTAAAAATGTTAAAATGAACCTCAAAAGAATCATATTAATAAATTGAAGGTTCTTTTGTTACCTGGCTATTACTGAGGGGTATAAAACATATCTCTTAAATCAATTAGTTTTATTCATTTTCTCATTTTAGTATTAATCACTAAAGAAACATCTGTGGTGTTTGGGTCAATTTTGACCCATATATATTAATGTCAAGAAAAGGTAGAAAAAATTATTGTTTTCAGCAACAGAACTTTAGTATAAAGTGAAATGAAAAAGCAGAACAGGTCCAGATCTTGGTTCACTGTACTTCTTGCCATTCTTTCCATGATCCAAATTGTAAATGTGAAATCAGTCAAATGAGTGAATTCACCTCACATGTGTGGACCTTGTTTTTCTGCTGGTATACTGGAAAAGCGGTCCAAATGAGAATCCCCTGAAGCTGGCATGATGAGAAGAGGAGCTGGTTGTCATTGTGTTGGCTATTTGTACACTTATGGTTTCAGTTGTGGCTCAAAATATTGCTTTATAGTCATATTATTATAACTGACCCTAACAATACAGTGGTCATAATTTCAACCAGACCATTTTAAAATGTAATTTTTTTTTTTGTTTTATTTTGTTGAAATAGAGTTTCCTGACAAAGTCAAAAAGCCTTGATGTAATAAACAAATGTTATGTGGTTCTTTTTATGCATTAAAATGTAAAACAGGTCGGTGCCGACCCTAACATAAGAGGAGGGTTGAAGGAAAGGAAGGATTTGGGAGGCTGTGTAGAACACAAACAATGAAACTGTATCCCTCCAAAATAACATACCTGGGAGGCGGGATTGGATTTGCTGATGATGAGTGTGTGTGTGTGTGTGTGTGTTTTGATGGTGAAGAGGTACGGTGGAGACGACAGAGCAGAGGTCCGTTGAGACAGCCACACACAGATAGTCATATCACTGCAGAGGAATCCTACGGGGACAGAAAAGTCTCAAGGGTACCGTCCAACGCCAGCATCATTTTCCTTGACAGTCCGTCCATAGACACACAAAGTCACACAGGATCAGACGCCTTCATGAACCCGTCTCACAACCCTCCATCACTTCCTGTCTGTCTGTCTGTCTGTCCCACCCTCGGAGGAGCCTGTCTTTCCGCAACGCACTCACTCATTTCCAATTACCCGGCAGGTAGCTGGCGTTCCGAGACAATAGCTCACCAAACTTGATTACCCATTCCCGTGGTGGCACCGGCGGGACAGCAGATGAAGTCTGAGGTGAGGGAGTCCGCTCAGGCTGTCGGGCTGAGGCTGAACAAATACAGTATGTTATCAGTTATTGTGCGAGCATTTCTTGTTTTCATATCTGGGGACAGCAAACTTAATGAATATGTGATGTGTGACGCCTGCTGGTGTTCATTTCTTAGCATTTATTCATTGTTTGGGTTTAAAATCAACAATACTGGTTATCCTTGGCCTGCCCAATGGGGGTCCAGAGAGGCATCCTGCTATAGCGTTCCAAGGGCAGACAATTTTGACCAAACATCTTCAAACTTCTAAATCTCATAAAAAAGCAATGTTAATTTTGAATGATATTACAGCTAATTTAGTTATGAGATACAATTAGTGTCCTGGTGGCTAGCATGGTGGGCACACAGACCAGGAGATCTGGAAGACCTGGGTTCAAATCTCCGCTTGGGTATCTCTGAGCGGAGTTTGTATGTTCTCCCCGTGCATGCGTGGGTTTTCTCCAGGTACTCCGGTTTCCTCCCACATTCCAAAAACATGCTAGGTTAATTGGAAACTTTAAATCAGTGATTTTCAACCACTGTCCTGCGGCACACTAGTGTACCTTGAGAAACCGTCAGGTGTGCCGTGAGGAATTATCCAATATCACTTTTTATAATTAACATTTATTAATCATCATTTGCAAATATTATGTCAATAGCCATTATGTCAATAGTATACATGGACCCAAATATTCCAATTGCATTTGGTTTATTTGCTCAAACGGAAAGAATTGAACAGGGATGGAATATTCCTTTAACCAATCCGATTGAGGTATCTTGTACCCGCTCAAACGGAAAGTTGTCAGGGTGCCTTCTTCTTCGTGGTGTTTTTCTTCTTCTGTTGTTTATTGGCGGTTGGCAAGCAGCTTTCGTATGCATTAGCGCCATCTGTGGAACAGAATCTAAACCCTTCTATACTTTATTCACAAGTGCAGTTTTATTAAAAAAGAAAATATATATCCATATAAAACATGTCCTGAGTTTAATTATAAAATATTAGCAAGATTGAATTTGATCTTTTCCTGTTTAAATTTATGCTCAGATATGACGTAACACGCAGATCCAGACGTTCTTCACTTTTAAAAATGGAGGCCAGCAATCGGCACTGGACTAAGCAAAGTTTGTTTTTGATTCAAACTAAATTTCAAGACTGGACAGACGAAAAACTGGCAATACGGAGTTATTCCAACAAGTGAAAGAAAAACTTGGGGAAGCCGGTATCACATGATGTTGATGTTTACGTTTTACTGGGCATGCCCTATTGACTATTCTGTTTGATTTTCACGGCGCATGTAGACAAGAGATTGGAATATTCCTTTCTATGGATACCATTGTTTCCTGAAAGGTCATTCGGAAAGAGAAAAAGTGGTGATGTAAAAACGTGGCTACTGTGGAGTGTCTGTGGTGTAAAGACTGGCAGAGCAATGTAATATTGGTCCGTGTGGCAACACCTACCTTGTTCCTCCCATAGACTTATTGATGCACGTGTGAGGTCGTGGTGACATTTTGGAACATTTTTGGTTAGTGGTGTGCCACAAGATTTTTCCAATGTAAAAAACGTGCCGTGGCTCAAAAAAGGTTGAAAAACACTGGTCTAAATTGTCCATAGGTATGGACGACCTCGCTACCCCGCCTCTCCCTCAAGAGTCAGCTGGGATAGGCTCCAGTATACCCATGACCCGAGTCAGGACAAGCGGCATAGAAAACGGATGGATGTTGATAGAATTTGGACAATCACGTTGCATGACGCCCCCTGTGGGTTGCGGCCAAAATGCTTTGGAAGACATTCCATAAATGTAACATCCATCCATCCATTTTCTACCGCTTATCCTCACGAGGGTCACGGGCATGTTGGAGCCTATCCCAGCTCTCTTTGGACGAGAGGCGGGGTACACCCTGGACTGGTCGCCAGCCAATCACAGGGCACATATAGACAAATAAAAAATACTGTTATAACAATGTTAACAACAATAATAATAACAATGTCGCCCTTTCTTGGTGTAAATGGAGCATTGTTGGCTGTTTTTAGCTACTTTTTATATCTTTAGAACGTACAGAAAAGAGAAAGACATGCGTTCAAGTCTCACATAAGCCTTGTGGGTGATGGGCATAATTCCAAAAAAATTCCAGTTTTCCTTTAAGTACAAACAAATGCCTTAATTAGCATGCTTGTCACGGTGTCTCTTTGGGGTTCCTTCCCGTTAATCATTGCAATTATAATTGCTTCATGAATATTTGAAAAGACAAAAAGCGCCCATTTGAGCCTCCATTGCAAAGCTAATTGACCCTGAACAACGCCACCTTTATCTCGATCCCTCCGTCCTTTTCCGGCTATTTATGCAGTAGAGTTGTGATGACCAAATGAACCGAGTCTACGAAAGCAGTCAACGCTACTTGAGAGTGATGGATTGAAACAGCATAAAGGTATTGCATGTAGGATCACTGTCACCATAATGAGTATATTGATTTAACGATACCAAAAAAAACATGTGCATCAAAAAACACAATTATTGAATTTTGATATGGCTGGGTACTAAAAGTGTTCCAATATATGTAGAAACAACACATACCAAATATTTTTCCAATCCATGATTATTTAGGGGTGCCACCATACATCTGTTTTTGTGGAATAAAGTGGTGAACAGTTCAATGGTCGCCATGGAGATTTGAGGTCAGCAAAGACTGCAGCTCAAGAACTCTGAGGTGATCTTTATGTTTTTGTTGGTATTTATACTCCTATTAGATATTACTAGCAAATTTGTGGTTTTGTCTTTGTAATTTGAATGATTTGTAGTCATATTTATAGGTATTTAATGCTAATTTCCTCTACTGTAGCTAACATTAGCTAGCTACAGTTTGCTAATGACAGTTAGCTAATAGCTGAGCAAGCATAACATCAACAACAGTAATATAGAGTAGACAGTATTACTGATGCCTCATATTTATTGAGAGTGGTACTGTAGTCCTATATAATGTGATATACACTTGTCCATGTATTATTTTAGGCACTGTGCAGCACAACCCACCAGCTCTCCTAAGATGCTGCCCTCAACAACTAGTTCCTTTCAGACTAGCAGTCGCAGCTTGGTCTTTGGTCTGGGCCCCCTTTGATAACCCTATAGAAAATCATGCTGTATAGACGTTCATTGTACTCAACATTTCCACGTCAACTTTTTCGGCAATTAGACTAGAAATTGCACATTTTCCGAAATTTTACAAAAGTTCATGTGTGAGGTGGCACTCCTAAATCTCAATGGATTTCCTCAAAACTTTGCAAAAGACATTTTTATGTTCATTAGAAAAAAATGGAATGCCAGCCAAATTGATATTCCATCCATCCATTTTCCTCCGCTTATCCGGGTCCGGGTCGCGGGGGCAGCAGTCTTAGTAGTGAAGCCCAGACTTCCGATCCCCGGCCACCTCCTCCAGCTCCACCAGGAGGACACCAAGGTGTTCCCAGGCCAGCTGTGAGACATAGTCCTTCCAGCGTGTCCTAGGTCTGCCCCGGGGCCTTTTCCCGGCTGGGCATGCCCGGAACACCTCACCAGGGAGGCGTCCGGGAGGCATCCGGACTAGATGCCCGAGCCACCTCAACTGACTCCTCTCGATGTGAAGGAGAAGCGGCTCTACTCTGAGCCCCTCCCGGATGACTGAGCTCCTCACCCTATCTCTTAGGGTGAGTCCAGCTACCCTACGGAGGAAACTCATTTCAGCCGCCTGTATCCGCCATCTCATTCTTTCGGTCAAGACCCAAAGCTCATGACCATAAGTCAATTTTATGAATTTAAAATTTCCCATTCAAATTTGATGCACCTTAATGTACATATAATACATCAGTTAGATATATTAGTTTTAATTGAATGATACTTTTTCCATTCAGTTTTCTGGGGCGCACAAGACTCCCCAGAAAACTTCAGGAAGTTCTGACATTTGGTAGAAATTCCCAAGATTTTGGAGTGGCTTAAAGAAGTTAAAAACAATTCACAATGTGGCACTTCTACTATTCGCTATTAGTACAAAGTAAAATCAGCAACATGTAGCCCACATGGATGTTCACACGACAATATCAAACCAGACTATTGGGGTTAGGCACTTTTTTGACAATTTTCCGAAATTTTACAAAAGTTTATGTGTGAAGTGGCACTCCTAAATCTCAATGGATTTCCTCAAAACTTTGCAAAAGACATTTTTATGTTCATTAGAAAAAAAAATGTAATGCCAGCCAAATTGATATTATGAATTTAAAATTTCCCATTCAAATTTGATGCACCCTAATGTACATATAAGTTCACTCTAAATGTGTCGGAGCGCATGGGCTCAATATGAAATTTACACAGAAGAGAGTGAGCATCTTCTCAGCTATTACGCCTGAAGCAGGCCTACACAAATGCTCAAAGGCGATAGTTTGTAAGCAGGAGGCCATCATCTTTGAATGATAATCTTAATAGGTCCAAATGATCAAATATCGGTCAATAATTAATGGCACAACTCTGGACCAGTTAAATGTGTTATGGTGACAGGCGTACTAGGATGCCTTCTGTACATTTTGATCCAAATGAGGATTGCTAGGCCTTGGCTCCATTCTTATATAATGAGTGATTTGTTATGCATGGCTGTGAGCGTGCGTATTAATATCAAGGAACAAGATGGCGGGTGTTTCTTCATCGCAGATGGCGTGTTTTGCTTGAGTCCAAATCTCAGCTGTTGGCTCGTATTCTGCTGTTGTCGGATGAGGAAGAAAAGAACACACCTTCTGTTTCTCCCTCTCGCCGTCTCACTCTCCGCCCTCTTGACTTTCTTTTTGAATTCTTCTACCCCCCCAACACCAACCCCGGTGCGTGGTGAGAAAAACTCTCTGGTTTTTGAGCCTGGATGCGGATTTGGTGTAAATACAACTACAACATGAGCGTGCGTATTAAAGAGCTTGTTTGTGTGCTGCCACAAAAGGGTCGTTGCAATCCATCATAGCGATGATGGTTTCTATAGAAACACATTCCCTCCTTTGCGCTCTGGCTCCTGACACCAGGTTACAATTTAATCTGTACAAGAGCATGATTGCCACTTTTAAAGGGCACTGCACTCCTTTGTGTCAAATGTGACAGTGAGATGACAGCCTGATTTGGGCTATTCAAAGCCAGTCAAAGATCCTCTATTTCATTGGTACCCCCTGTGGAATCTTTTTTTTCAGTCGAGTACACGCTTAAGAGACAAGATATACACACACAGACACACACACACACATATTTAAATATACCACTTGGGCTGTGTAAACTTTTCCACCAGCATACTGAAAATGAAAGAATTCAAGGGTCACTTTGATATTTTTTTTATAATTTTTTCCCAAATATTTAAACATTAATTCATTCATTTTCTACCGCTTTTCCTCACAAGGGTCGCGGAGGGTGTTGGAGACTATCCCAGCTGTCTTTGGGCGAGAGGCGGGGTACATCCTGGACTGGTCGCCAGCCAATCACAGGCCGCATATAGACAAACAACCATTCACACTCACATTCATATCTATGGACAATTTGGAGTGGCCAATTAACCTAGCATGTTTTTGGAATGTGGGAGGAAACCGAAGTACCCGGAGAAAACCCACGCATGTACGGGGAGAACATGCAAACTCCACACAGAGATGGCCAAGCGTGGAATTAAACGCTGGTCTCCTAGCTGTGAGGTCTGCGCACTAATCACTCGTCCGCCGTGCCGCCCTATCTAAACGTTCTAATATAAAATATTAATAATCGGCGTAAATGTTTTTTGTGTGTTATATTATGACATTATGCCCATAAATAATGCTTTATCCCCAATCAAATTTTCTGTATATTACAACTTTGTTTAGTTTGATTTGTTTCTCATTATAATCAACTTCTACAAAATATTTAAACTCACACGATTACAAGTTTATTCTTGGAAAAAAGCAACTTTTTTCTCTTTAGAATGTAACTTTTTTCTCTTAACATTTTCACTTCATTCTTGTAAAACAGCTGTTTTTTTCATTTGTGCTGTTTTTCCAACTATTTTAGATTTTTCTGATGATTTTTTTTTGCATATTTTGATATTTTTTGTCCATCCATCCATCCAGTTTCTATACCGCTTATCCTCACCAGGGTCGCAGGCATGCTGGAGCTTATCCCAGCTGTCTTCAGGTGAGAGGCAGGGTACATCCTGGACTGGTCGCCAACAACCATTCACACTCACATTCATACCTATGGACAATTTGGAGTCACCAATTAACCTAGCATGTTTTTGGAATGTGGGAGGAAACCAGAGTACCCGAAGAAAACCCACGCATGCACGGGGAGAACATGCAAACTCCACACAGAGATGCCCGAGTGGAGAATCGATACCAGGTCTTCCCGATATCATGACTGCAGTTTTCAAATGAAGCATTTTATGATTAAAGAAGATAAAGCATGATAAAACATAAATTAACTGAGATTAATGGACGCCTATCAGTGTGGAAAAGGTTATAAAGCCATTTCTAAAACTTGTGACAGCCATTATCTACGAATGGCAAATACATGGAACAGTGATGAACCTTCCCAGGAGTAGCCGGCCAACCAAAGTGACCCCAAGTGCACAGTGACAACTCATCCAAAAGGTCACAAAAGACCCCACAACATCAACCAAAGATCTGCAGACTTTGCTTGCTTCGGTTAAGGACGTGGAAGACTTGCTGTGATAAATGGAACCATGAATCCTTCAATTCCTGATGGAAAATGTCCGGCCATCTGTTGGTGACCTCAAGCTGAAACCAACTCGGTTTCCGCAGCAGGACAATGATCCAAAACACACCAGGAAGACCTCTTCTGAATGGCTGATAAAAAATAAAATGTAGACTTTGCAGTGGCCGAAACTCATTACAAGTTCTTGTACCTGATTGCAATTGTTACTGCTCAGGGTGGCCCAACCAGTTATTATGTTTATGGTAATGGTAATGGTAATGGTAATGGTAATGGTAATGGTTTTATTTCATTTGAACATGCATCAGATTACAATTGAGTGCATCACATAATCAGTTCATAGTTCCACATGTCCAAAAGAAGTAGGAAGAAGCAAAGCTTATTAAATCCCACCCCTCCATCTGGTACTTTTACAATCAGTAACTGTTACATTTGTTCACTTCCTGCTTTCTATAATACAGTTTTAATTTTTTTTTATAAATAATGCACCTCGTACCAAAGTACAAGGTGATATGAGCATCCAATGCCATAATGGGTACCATAGTAAGTGTCAATATAGTGATATATATAGCACATCATGACTGGTTCAAGACTCTTCATCCTTGTATTTAGCAAACTGCTTGTATTGTTTCTTGAATTGGCTCATCGTTGTGCATTGTTTGATTAAATCCTACCCCTCCATCTGGTACTTTTACAATCAGTAACTGTTACATTTGTTCACTTCCTGCTTTCCATTTAGGGGGCAATCACTTTTCCACACAGGGCCATGTTGGTTTTTTTTCTTACTGCAAAGTTTCATGAAAAAACTACATTTTGTGTACAGTTGTGGTATCATTGACTAATATTTAATTTTTTTGATCAGCTGAAACATTTAAGTGTGACAAACATGCAAAAAAATATCAGGAAGGGGGTAAACACCTTCACACCACTCTATTATTATTATTTTTAAAACAGCTGCTGGCCGCAAAAGGTCCTTAGGTCGCACTTTGGAAACCTATTATAAAAGTGCTGTACTGTGCATTTTATTGATGGCATTTTGAAGATAGCGAGCATGGTTGGGATGCTCGGCAGCAGATACTTGCTTTTGTTCCCCCCCGGACCATCCCCGATACAGTTTAGCTGAACGAATGTTGGACTCTCTTGTCGGTCTGACAAATGAGTTGACGGGCAGTTATTTCCTTTTAGTGGTTGCAGCACTGTTCCTCGGGCACACAGTCTTCCACAAACACTGCAGGGGATTTTGTTCCTTTCCCGAGGTGAGTATTCGTCAATACCTCAGCTTTGATATTGGTGTGTCTTTGAAGCAAAATAGAGACCATTTAGTTTCCCATGTTTGGGATGCGGCTATCAGGCTATCGATAAGCTGGGTAAGCCGCAGGACCTCAAAGTTTAATAAACCTTGTTCTGCCACCTGATGCTACATACTCATCGCAGACACCTCTGATGGAATTGTTCGAGCTGCTGGATGTGACAGCAGTAGTCCATGTTTCACAGCCATGGAGTAGGACACTCATGATGACTACTCTGTAAACAGCAGTTTTTCATTTGTTTCCAATCAGGGTGCCTTCAAGTACCGCAGAGGATACTAGTAACCCCATTTGGGAGTGATAGAGTGGCCAATAGTCATAGACTGATCTACCACAAACCTAGTCTAAGTACCTAGTAACCTAGTAAAAAAAGTCTAGAGTGGCCAATAGTAGACTGATCTACCACAAACCTAGTCTAAGTACCTAGTAACCTAGTAAAAAAAAGTCTAGAGTGGCTAATAGTCATAGACTGATCTGCCACAAACCTAGTCTGAGTACCGAGTAACCTAGTAAAAAAAAGTCTAGAGTGGCCAATAGTCATAGACTGATATACCACAAACCTAGTCTAAGTACCTAGTAACCTAGTAAAAAAAAGTCTAGAGTGGCCAATAGTCATAGACTGATCTACCACAAACCTAGTCTAAGTACCTAGTAACCTAGTAAAAAAAAGTCTAGAGTGGCCAATAGCCATAGACTGATCTACCACAAACCTAGTCTAAGTACTTAGTAACCTGGTAAAAAAAAAAATCCAAGTAACCTTAACAGTTGACATTTAACTTCTATCTTCAATTTGACAGCGCCACCCTCACTCCATCCCCACTCATCCGCAAACTTGGTATCCTCCTGGACCCCACCCTTTCATTTGAACCCCACATCAAACAGTTAACCCGGACTGCATTTTTCCATCTTAAGAACACAGCCCGTCTCCGTCCATCACTTACATTCTCTGCCGCTGAATCCCTGATCCATGCATTCATCCCAAATAGAATGGACTACTGCAACAGTATTCTCTACGGTACACCATCCAAAACCCTCAACAAACTACAATATATTCACAACTCCGCTGCCCGCCTCCTCACCTCTACCCGCTCCCGTCAACACATTACCCCTGTCCTCCAAAACCTCCACTGGCTTCCCGTCCCCCAACGCATTCACTTCAAAATTCTTCTCATAACCTACAAAGCCCTCCACGATCTGACCCCCCCATATCTCACAGACCTGCTCCATCCAACACAATCCCCCGCGTCCCCTTCTGGAACTCTTTGCCCCATTCACTCCGTGCTTGCCCTGACCTTCCCAGTTTCAAAAAACAACTAAAAACCCACCTCTTTAAATCTGTTTTTAATGTCTAACTTTTTATACCTGACTGCTGTATCCCGCCCCGCTTTTACTCATCTTTTAATTGTGTATTAACCAATCAATGTTGTATTTTAAGGTATCTTTTACTCTGTTTACTTGTTTTTATTCAACTCCATTTTTCTGTAAAGTGTCTTTCAGTATTTTGAAAAGCGCTATACAAATAAAATGTATTATTATTAATATTATTATTTATTTATTATTCTGTTTACTTGTTTTTATTCAACTCCATTTTTCTGTAAAGTGTCTTTGAGTATTTTGAAAAGCCCTATACAAATAAAATGTACTATTATTATTATTATTATTAACCTAGTCTCCATATGACAGGAGTGCTCTGCTGTTTTACGGATCTGCTACAAAGTTACTCTGATGACACTCCCGGGCTGGATAGGTCTATAGCAGGGGTGGGCAAACTACAGCCCGGGGGCCACATCCGGACCGCCAAGTGTTTGAATACGGCCCGCCCAATCTTTCCAAAGTATTTCATTTAAACTCAACATACAACCTGGCATCATGGCCTGAGCCAACCTTTTGATGGTTTTATCAATTTCGTTTTTTGACATGGTCTGTTGTTTACAAAGTGCTCCTGAAAAAAGGGACACAAGCACATAATAATAATAATAATAATTATTATTATTATTAGATTATTATAATTATTATTAGAACTATTATGGTTATTATAATTATTATATTAGTGCTAATTATTATATTAATTATATACAATATTATTGTTATATTTGCATATTTTACATAATAATAATATAATTATTATTTTAATTTTATTGTAATTATTATATTTTATTATTTTTAAAATATTTAAATATAAATATAAAATTAAAAAAAATGTAAAAATAAAATTGCATGACAATTTTACAGATACAATAATACCAGGTGGATTGTTACGTGTAAAATATATAGTCTGCCCCCCCCCCCCCCCCCGTAAATTTTGTCATATCAATGCGGCCCGCGAGTCAAAAAGTTTGCCCACCCCTGGTCTATAGTGTAGAGCAATTCAGATTCATATAGGTAGTATTGGATATGCAGCTGAAAGCAAAAATAGGTTTATGAACCATTTTAGACAAAAAAATAATTTTGCATTTTTTTGTGTCATGTATCGATTTTCACAAACACACGTGATAAAACTTTGAATGAGTTAATGAATAATTAGCGGCTGAAATCAATTTAGAAGACAAAACATACCAAACAACAGCATCTATTTTTCTCAACTGTAAATCCCATAGAACGGAGAAGTCCTCCTCATAAAACTTTTTCCTCCCTCTCTCTCTCTCTCTCTCTCTCTCTCTCTCTCTCTCTCGCTCTTTCGCTCTCACAGACTTATGGTCGTTAATTTTGGCCTTTATCTAGTTCAGGTCAACATCAGTGATTTAAATCATGATAAATGTGCTGGATCAGGCTGTACACACACAGACACACACAATCACACAGTGCATCAGGAACAGTTGGTAGTTCCCACATCAGAAGCTAGAGGGAGCTGTGGATGTTCCCTAGACATGCTTTCTCTCTTTCTCTATCTCTCTCTCTCTCTCTTTCTATGGTAGTACATGCATGCAAAGCCCCTACACACATGCATCCAAACATGCACAGATGACGTGTGAATATCTCATGAGTGTCTGGAAGATTGCATCATTTGGGAGACACGGGATCAAACCCTCGGCAATGAGATATCATACCATCAGCCTAAACACACGCGAGGTTAAACACTCCGATGTCAAGGTGATTAACAGCTTGAAAAAGTAGCATCCTCTCTTGTTGCTCTCGTGAAGTTTCAGACAAAATCGATGCGAGCACGAGGTTGGAGTTTACTTATGGCGCCAGGCCGAGCGTGACCGTGCATATGGACGTGTGAGCAGTCACATGGGACCTCCAAACACGGCGATCTTGGTCAATCAAGCAGCACTACAGGGTCCCGTTTAATTGCTTTCTCCGTTATCTCTTAAGGCAGGTTGCACAACAAGGCTAATGCAGCAAAGGTGTAGTTTGTTTTGAAGTACAAACGAAGGAATAGTCATCTTTGGAAAGTCTATTATCAATAAAAGGTTACCAGATTCCAGGAAAGGTTCCTTATTTACTGCATACTGAGATGTAAATCCTTTACTCAGTACATGATGCCAGCATCATACTGTACACAAACACTGCAAATAATCTACCTAATTATTTACCCAAAGAGGAGTGTTAATTGGAAAGGCTATAATTGAACACTGATAATTGGAGAGACTGAAACGCAACGTACCCAGCGATAGCAGGCGACTGCATAACACAATAGAGGCATTTACGGTATGCTAACCTGTATTTACAAATCACCCAAATTTGCAAGACTGTGCATCCAGGTTAAAGTTTTTAGAACCCACAAAACCCACCAAGTAGCACCCCTGACATTTTTTTTGGTTAGCATACAAAATATACACAATGCCAACTTTGTTTTGAATGTATTTTCATCATAAAACGGTCTTGTTGGTTTGGTGCTGATATAGCTGATGGACCATGCTGATGTGGTCAGTGCTGGTCCACCAGCATAGTCCTTTAGTATATTTTCCATGATAGACCAGCGTCATTTCCATGCTCGTTAGGGTGCATCAAATTTGAATGGGAAATTTTAAATTCATTATATCAATTTGGCTGGCATTCCATTTTTTTCTAATGAACATAAAAAAATGTCTTTTGCAAAGTTTTGAGGAAATCTATTGAGATTTAGGGGTGCCACCTCACACATAAACTTTTGTAAAATTTCAGAAAATGTGCAATTTCTAGTCTAATTGCCAAAAAAAGTTGACCTGGAAATGTTGAGTACATTGAACGTCTATACAGCATGATTTTCTATAGGGTTATCAAAGGGGGCCCAGACCAAAGCCCAAGCTGCGACTGCTAGTCTGAAAGGAACTAGTTGTTGAGGGCAGCATCTTAGGAGAGCTGGTGGGTTGTGCTGCACAGTGCCTAAAATAATACATGGACAAGTGTATATCACATTATGTAGGACTACAGTACTACTCTCAATAAATATGAGGCATCAGCAATACTGTCTACTCTATATTACTGTTGTTGATGTTATGCTTGCTCAGCTATTAGCTAACTGTCATTAGCAAACTGTAGCTAGCTAATGTTAGCTACAGTAGAGGCAATGAGCACTAAATACCTATAAATATGACTACAAATCATTCCAATTACAAAGACAAAACCACAAATTTGCTAGTAATATGTAATAGGAGTATAAATACCAACAAAAACATAAAGATCACCTCAGATCTCCATGGCGACCATTGGACTGTTCACCACTTTATTCCACAAAAAAATTTATGGTGGCACCCCTAGATAATCAAAAAATATTTTGTATGTGTTGTTTCTACATACATATATTGGAACACTTTTAGTACCCAGCCATATCAAAATTCAAAAATTGTGTTTTTTGATGCACCCTAATGCTCGTGTAGGAAATATAACGAAATACAACAGGGATAGGTGCAGATTCTGGAAACTCTATAAAGCTTTCCGTGCAAGTTATCGTGTGTTGAGTCATTTTTCAGTGAGACTTAAGTCAAAGGGACTTGAAAATATCTTCTTTTGAGTCATATGTCACAGCTGAAACAAGCTTCACTTGACATGTTGCCACTGTCATTTATAAAAGATGACTTATCTTGTTTTAAAAAATATAATTAAATTAAGACAGCAAATCTGAAATCTGATTTATTGAAAACTTCAGAATGCAGGCTGGCTAATTTTCTTACATTTTTATCAAACCATGTACATGTGATACAGATGGAGAAAGATGGAGGAAGACGCTCTACTTTTTTTTTTTACTCCTTTTCTCTGTTCTTTTATACTCTGAATATATCACATCACATTATACCACAACATTATAAGTGAAAATAAATACCAACATTAATGACATGCTATATTCAGCCCAAATACCCCTAAATAGAATTAGCAGAGTAAAGCTTCTATAACCACATCAGTGGATATTGGAAGGTTTGCACACGTATGACTATAGTTGTTGTCACTTAAAGGTTATTCTAGCAGCCAGTGGCAGAGCCGGAAATTTATCATGGGGATGGCCAAAGTGAGACCATTACTCTGGATGGCCTGTGGGGTGGCCGGAGAGTGACCACCTGTGGCCACCCTGTAGCTCCACCACCTAGCAGCTCTAAAAGGACGTTGCTACTTATCCCCTGAAATGCATTGTTAATAACAGCAATTAATAATATGCAATTGGCTGGCGACCAGTCCAGGGTGTAACCCACCTCTTGCCCGATGTCAGCACACACCTAAGCATTGTTGTAACAAGCACGTTTGTTTACATATAATGGTGAACCAAGAAAGCTAGCTTTACTGAGCTAATCCCTAGCCGGTGTATATGTACCTTACTGCTATGTAAAATAAGTAACTATTGGCTGTCCCGATATTGGATATAAAAAGTCCACAAAGTCACCAGTTTCTTCTTGGTTCTAATGGACACTGTAGGAGAGTAATAAGATCAGGGGATGGATTAAAAAAAGCACATCTAAAAAATGCTAAATATGATACGAATGGGTGGCACGGGGATTGAGTGGTTAGCGCACAGACCTCACAGCTAGGAGACCAGGGTTCAATTCCACCCTCGGCCATCTCTGTGTGGAGTTTGCATGTTCTCCCCGTGCATGCGTGGGTTTTCTCCGGGTACTCCGGTTTCCTCCCACATTCCAAAAACATGCTAGGTTAATTGGCCACTCCAAATTGTCCATAGGTATGAATGTGAGTGTGAATGGTTGTTTGTCTATATGTGCCCTGTGATTGGCTGGCGACCAGTCCTCCAGGGTGTACCCCACCTCACGCCCAACAGACAACTGGGATAGGCTCCAGCACCCCCGCGAACCTTGTGAGAAAAAGCAGTAGAAAATGAATGAATGAATACATGGGAAATTAATTGGTAAATAATATATTTTTAGTTCAAAGTAACA
This sequence comes from Doryrhamphus excisus, assembly GCF_037039965.1. Classification (NCBI taxonomy): domain Eukaryota; kingdom Metazoa; phylum Chordata; class Actinopteri; order Syngnathiformes; family Syngnathidae; genus Doryrhamphus; species Doryrhamphus excisus. The sequence continues at coordinate 17,074,005 of NC_136357.1, read as the reverse complement.
CAACAAAATTTATATAATATATATTATATTATAAATATATTTATATAATATTTTAATAATATTTTTATGTTAGAAATGTGTCCTGTATAAACAGGGTTATGATAGTACCTGCATGATGTGTCTGCAGTGCTTTTTCACAATCCTGATGTGAAACATGAACACATTCGGTATGTTTTTCTCTTTTCTGTGCATTCTAGCTTGAGAAAACAAGTTAATATGCGCTAGCTAACAATGAACATCATGGGAAGTATGTATATTGACGATAAAGACCTCATGAGAAAAACCTTATCAATGTTCAATTTACATAATGGACTGCCGTATTAACCAAGCCACAGCCAAATTATTATTGTAGCGGATTAACATGACACCTCACTAGCCGCTCCTGTCAGCGTCACTCACAGACGGAAGAGTGAAAACTAGGGATGACTCAGGTACTCATTCGAAAAGAGTATCCGTTACGTATAAGGTTTTTTTTTCCCCGGGTAACAGTATCAAACAGGTACATTTCATCGTATTCCGTATTCGTGTTTACAGAAAATGCTCATTATGCATTCACTTTTCACGCTCTGTGATTGGCCAGTCACACTCAGCGGCCGTCTCTCCCTAGACGGCGGCAGCCACAGAAGAGCTGCGCGGTGCCTTATTCCCATACATTATTGTCCTGTGGAGGGTTGCAAAGGCAAACCCACAAAAGCATTTCAGCAGAACTGATGTGCTTTGTCTGCCGTAACGCTGACTCTCAGCCCCCAACTCCCTCTCCCCCTGAGGGCAACATGAGCTCTTTTCTCAGACTCATTCCAGGACCTTGAAGGCATCACGGTAGAGGAAATTGTTGTGGCATAAATAAGTCACGTCGCTTCAGCGGTGTGGTAATGTGTTTCTAATGACCGTCCAAAATGAGAAATCCTCTGGTATACAGCTGAGGTAATTAATAATGGAAAATACGAACTAGGGACGAGCGGTGCAACAATATGGGCCGAGCGCAACTAACGAGTTTAGAATATGGATTTATGCTGATGTATTCCCATGACAGAAGCACCGGGGTACAAGCAGGAGGCTACAGGTGCTTTGACGCTACCACATGCACTGTTCATTAAAAAGTATGACAGACCTTTTCTTTGCTAAAGGCAGGCATGTTGACAATAAATCAACATAACAAAGAACACCATGGTACATTTCAGCACGGTCTCTCAACAGTTGTCACGTTTACAGATGTAAATCTGAATTGTGTCACGCGTAGTGCAAATACAGTACAGTGAGATTTTACATGCTAAGGGCTGGAATTTTGTGGTGCAGCGCAAGGTGGCGCAGGGTGGTGGAGCGTGGCGCATCCCACAAAGTGGTAATTTGGTCCAGTGCACCAATGCACCACAATTTGGTAGTTTGGTAGACTGGACTGCGCAGAGATGCGCGTGGCGGCGCACCAGGGGAAGTGTCTAAATTTTCAGCTTGGCTTTTGTTTGTTTACTGTTCTGTTTTTCTGAAGTAGGATGGGGAGGATATACCATGAATGTACCATCAGAGGTTCTCTGATTTGGTGATGTAGAGTAAAAGTATGATGCTTTGTTTAATTTAACTGTCAGGAACAGATGATGTGCCCCACAAGGTGGCGTATGCGTTGAATGACGTGCGTTGTGGCCTCTGATGCACAGTCCAGTCCGGCGCATTTAAAGGCAATGGGAGACGTTCATTTGACTGGTTAGATTACACTCCTGTGTTGAACCCTCTCATGCCTTTGGTCCTCCCTCTTTGTCACTTACGCCGGAGGGAGGGGTAGAGGCGTGGGTGCGTGGCACTGACTGCAGTGCTCACAAAATTTCCAAAGTGTGTTGGCCACGCCCCCTTGTCACGGCAGAGCCATGGCGCAAGGCAGGTGCGCCTCGCCTGCGCCTGATCTACGAGATTAGAGCCCTTAGTGTCTACATTGCATTCTAATCAGGTTCAGATCAGACTTCTTGGTAGACAAATCCACTGACTTTGCATATGAATAGCCTATTTATTTTGCACAGCTTGTACCGTTTGTACCCAGTCATGCACACCTGGCTCCCTGTGACATCACAGTAAGCCGGTGTTTGAGTGTTCAAAAACAAGTGTTCAAAGCCATCTCAAACTTCCTTGAGGGCTCACTTCCAAATGCGCAGGGAAGTGGAAAAAACATGTCTCTTTGACATTTGAATCCGTCGTATGACCTGTGGAGTCCAACACTGGACTGTAAATCCGACGCAAACATGGCTACGATTGAAAATATACCCAATGTAATCCATTATTATTATGATAATTGTGATTCAAGGCAACATTTCAGATATTATTAGTTATCTGATAATTATTTGATGCAGGTCTACCTGATGGAAGTCAGTAATGCGGGCTCACCGCCTCCGCTCGGAATGAACGTGACTGTGACGATGATGGTGACAAGAAGTGCGTGTGTTGTGATGCAGAAGATACTACCTCCACCGCGGTGGTCATGAGTGTCTGCCTGAGGCTGCCTGTGTCAGCTTGTGTTGCTACATGTGCATGACAGCTGACATCGGTGGGCTGAGTCAGTCACAGCTTGTTCTGTGCACACACACACACACACACACGTATGTACATATATAATTACAAATATATACAAACATGCATAGACTATGAAATATGACAAACTGGAAGCAGTCCATTATTTCCTCCTCATCTCCTCTCCACACATCATAGTTGACTTTTCTGGTTTATTTGGTGAAAATGATTTTTTTTTTTACACCTCAGGGTTAATTGTTCTAATAAAGGCCATGTGGGGTAACGACTGACACAATATGTCCTTGGCCTGAGATGTTCCCTCCTGAAGTTTGCTGAAGGCGGCTGTCACCATCAATCAAAAGATCCTCTGACTGAAGTTCTCATTAGTCCACTTTCCTTCCAAATGCACCACAAGGACCATCCATCCTTACATGTATCAATCCATCCATCCATCCAACAACCTGTCCATCCCAGCCCTTCCCAGTTGACATTGAGCAGGAGGCGGGGTAACCCTGGGCAGATCACTCGTCATGTGGGATTTGTTTGTGGAAATTTGCATTCAATGAGAAGCTGTACGAAAAATTGCCACAGACCTCCGCCAAAACCAAATAAAATCAATCGGTCAATTTACCATCTTCTTATTTTCTTCTCTGCTTTGCAATCACATGACAAAAATTTATATTGCCAACACTCGAACTGGTCGCACGTCTCAACTTTACAGTTGTTAAAATAAATTTTTCTCCCGATTGTCCCGCCCCTACATAGCCAAGATGGCGACTGTTGTGGGTGTAAGCATCCACCACTGTGGATTCCAGCTCCAGCTTCTGCATTTATGAATGGTATAACACAGGGGTCTCAAACGCAATTTACTTGCCCCCCCCCCCCCCCCCAAAAAAAAAAACATTTATTAAAAATAGAAAAATGAATAACCTTTGCTTTGGTTCCGATTTTCTACAATAAAAGCTCTGATAAAACATTCCACTGTTCTCAAATATCTTAATTTTTATTTTTCTGCACAAAATAAGATGAAAAATAAATAAACAAATCAAGAATAAAGAAAATCAATCAATCAGTAATAAATAAATATAATAATAATAATAAAACGGCAAATAATAAAAACTTAAACCACATATAGTTGGTGGGTAGACAAATTATTTTTTTCAGATTAAAATGAACAAAGCATTATTAGAGCCCTGTAGACATGACAAAACACGACTATAGTCACATTTATACTCTTTTTATTTACAACATATTGCGCAACTGCAGGGCCTTGAGACACATGCTAACTCGCAAACTAGAGAGCTAGCGACGTAAACGGTAGCCTTCAAGTTATTTCCTTTAAACTTAAATAGCCAAAAACATACCACTTCCACACGGATAGGGAGGATAACTATTAACAGTTATTTAACCTTTAACATGAACATTAATCAAACGTAATAATTTTTTCTGGGTACATGATACCATACAGCATCCATATCAAAATTGCGCGGGCCGCACTAACATTAAACTTTCATATCAAGGCGGGGGCCTCAAACTAGTGTCCTGCGGGCTACATTTGGCCCGCGGGCCGCGTGTTTGAGACCCCTGGTATAACAGCTCTTCTCAGCTCTGTGTAATGAGAAATGTGTGTATTTAAAATGCCAGTTCACCAGGCAAGCATGCAGCAACGTCCAAAATCGTTAGCATAGAAGAGTTAGCTAATCAATATTATCGTTTTATGGTCAGTTAATTTTATACTACATTACCTTCCTCAGGTAAATGTTAAATATTAGATTTATTCAGCTTGTACACAAGCATAACTTTTTTAAAAATCTGTTCTCTGAGCAACAGCAAGACTGTTGCTCATATCTTCTGGTTCTAGTCAGGTTTTACAGCTCGTTTAGAGAACCCGGTGAGAAGGCCGTTGAGCCTGCTTTACAAAGACAAAGGCATGGATTAGTCTCTCTAAATCCGGTTTAGGCAGGATTCCCTTGATTTTGGCATTTTTTTATATGGTAACAAGCTGGTGATGTTATTGATTTAATGTGTCTGTTAAAGTTCATATCAGTCCATTACTACCCCTAGTTTTGTATTTGGATGATTAGGTTTTACAGAAAGAGTCTGAAGGTTACTAATAGCACTTTCTCTTTGCTTTTGACCACAATTTCAGTTTTGTCAGATCGGAGGTGGAGAAAGTTGTCAATTGATGTAAAGTAAATCTGCAGGCCACCTGCCGTCAGTGACATATAGATCTGAGTCTTGTCTGCATGTTTGTGGTTGGACATTAGCTGACTTAAAGCCAGCTATTCGCTGGCCTAAATGAAGCATGTACAGATTGAACAATAGGGGTCCTGGGATTGACCCCTGGGAACCCCACAGGTCATAGCCATTTGGTCTGAGACACAGTAACCAATTCCAAGAAGGTACTTCCTGTCCTCCGGATAGGACTTGCCATCCAGTTTTCTAACCTCTGTGATAAAATCACATGGCCAACTGTGCCAGAGGCAGCACTCAGGTCTAAAAGAACTAAAACTGAGCCTTTGTCTTCACCTGTGGTTAGATGGATATGATTTGTCACCTTGATCAGAGGTGTCTCAGTGCTGTGGTATGGCCTAAAACCCGATTGGAAAGTTTTAAACACACAGTAATACAAGAGAAAGGTAGTAAGATTTTGGTAAACAACATTTTTTCCGGCCAAAAATGGTCGGTATGATATGGGCTGCTATTGTGGCATCAAGAACTATCTTTTTCAGAAGAGGTTTAATTGAAAATGGTCTAGTCTGGAGTCAAGAGGGCAGTTAACCAGGCTACCAGGAATTTAGCCCGTCTATAAGAAAGTTAGCCAGGTGACCAAGATGTTAGCCAGGCTATCAGGAAGTTACCAATAAGTTAGCATAAGCTATCAGAGAGTTAGCTAGAATACCAAGACATATTGCCAGGCTACCAGGAAGCAAGTCAGATGACCAAGGAGTTTGCCAGAATACCAATATGTTATCAGGAAGTTAGCTAGGATACTAAGAAATAAGCTAGACTATCAGGAAGTTAGCTAGGCTGTCGCTAACATTTTACAGTTTTATACAGTAACCAATGTTCATGGCATTGAACAAATATGTGGAAAAAAATCCATTCATTATCCATTTTGTGGCTTTTTCATGCATGTCTGTGAAGATGGACATCCCCTGACAGAGTGGTTAACTTTCTGGCCTGACTGGGGTTGTATTTTTTATTTTTTTGCTTTAATTAGATAAAACATGCAACATGCATGACAGCCATTTTTTTAACTCCACTAGTGAGAATGGAGTTCTTTTAAAAATAGCTGCTTTGGTGTAAGTGTAAAGTACAGAAATGTGCAATTTGAGACTGGGCATTTATCTTTGTGGTTGTACAAAATAAAGCGGGGATGGTTATAATGGAGATAAATGGTCACCGCAGTTGAGTCGATGGTTATGAAAAAGCACACCAGCGACTTCACAAGGCCATCACTTGCAATTTTGTCCAGAGGCTGAATGGACAAACGCTTTTCATGGCAGAAGCAGAAGAAGAAGCTTTGATGCTGCCTTCCAGCTCACGTTCTGCTTTGCTAATGTTGCACCCTGCAATCGCGTTTCTGCTTCCTAAGTCATTCACACCACTGCGAGCGGCCCGATAACGAGCGAGGAGTGGCCATTGTGTCCTGAGGCGCTGCGAGGAAGATGAGTGGAGTGTGATGGGGGGGAGGAGGGAGGATGTCGATGGTGACATTGAGCGACTGTGGACTTACAACCTTAGCAAAGAGCCATAGCGAGGGGTAAGCGCGAGAAATCCGCTTTTTGCCTTTCGCCCTAACACGGGACTGAGCTGGCAGTAGTACAAGGCGCGGATAAATGGAAGTACATCAGAGTGGAGGGATGAGATTATCCTGCTTGGGATTTGGATGTGGACTTTGGGGAAGGGGGGGCGCTGAAGGTGGGCGCAGAGACGAGGTTCTCACCTAAGCTAGCTAGCGCCTGCAAGGGAGCTGAAAGACGAGAAGGAAGCCAAGCACGGTATTGTTTTTCTTTGTTCTCAGCAAGCTACATTTGATGCGCGTCTCTGGTGTGGAACAGCAAAGCTGCTGAATTGTGTGCTAATAATTGCTTCCATTAGTAAGAACTCCCAAGATGATACATGCAATTAGACGCACTCCAATAAACAACAGACCGCGTCTTTGTCCCGCACTCTTTCAGACAGCAATTAGTTCCTTTACTAATTGCCAAAATAATTTCTTTCACGTGTTGGGGTAAGCGGAACGCACTCGAGCTCGGCGGCACAGTTGGAGCATGGAAAACCTCAACTTCTGACCTCTGACCACATGCAAATGATTCCCCTGCTTGAAGACCAACTCTGACTTTTTGGCACCAGGGCGCTTCCGTTATGTAGAGAATCCAGTTTGAGGTGGGTTCTTATTAACAGCAGAGCGGCGTTGCTGCATGGAGGACCTTTGTGACAAAGTGAATGAGTTAGAACTCATCACTTGTCCCTTGTGTTGTTGTCATTGATAATAGTGCTGTGTTAATCCAAGCTAAATTGGGATTCGAACAGGTGTACAGAGTTGGTCTTACCTGGGGGTACTTACCAGTAAGGATCGACCGATACATCGGACGGCCGATATATTGGGCCGATATTTGCGTTTTTTCCTTGTATCAGTATCGGCCGATACGCGTGTGGGTTCGTTGATGTATTTTTCCCCCACGTGATTTACAGTCAGGCATCCGCCGGGGCAGCATTGTGTTGCCCCGGCGGCAGAGGACCCCGCAACACACGTAATCGCGGTACCCCGCCCCCAATGTTGAATCACAACAAGGGCGCGATTTCAAAAGTACGCGTCACGCTGCGGAGGAGCAGTCATCACATCGATGCTAGATAAATTTAAAGTACGACAGAAATGTTTTGCACATGGTTGAATATTTATTCCTTTTAAAGTTGATAATGCTGTTTAAATGTGTGTTTAAGAAAGCTGAATCCTACTGTGTTCAGCGTTTACATTTCAATAAATATTTCTTTAAACATGAGACCTGGAATATTTGTTATCATGGTCATTTTTTCATGTGAATTGAGGGATCAAAAGCAGTATCGGCCACAAATATAGGCCCAAGCAAAATCGGCCATCGGCTAAGGGTGATGGAAAAAAATCGGTATCGGCATCAGCCCCAAAAAAACATATCGGTCGATCCGTACTTACCAGGGAAGTCACCTGCAGGAATGTTTGGGGAGGAGCCGCCACGAGTCTCTGGGTTTTATAGGTTTGGTGATGTCATTAGTGACATCATCAGACCATACCATGTCTGGGGGTGGGGGAGGGGGTTGTAAGTTTGGATGGGTATTTAATCTTGGGTTCGGGTAGGGAAATATGTGTATGGGTTAATGTTTTATGGAGATTAGTAGTAGCAGTGGGGTCGCATCAGATGATGGTGTTGAAATCCAGTTTTAAGAGTTTCATGATTAGATGTGTTTTGTAGACTAACCTATGGATGGAAGTGGAACATTCTGGGCAGATTGGGAGGCTGCAGTACTAGATTTCAGTGATATGAGCGAATACCTTTTTTTTCTTCTTCTTGTTGGGAAGTCAAGTCATTCTTTTTTTTTCCAATTTATTATTATTTTTTATTTTTAGTGTTTTCCATAAGTTTCTCTGCCAAGCTAAATAAATGTGCCTAGACTGGGCAAACTGCAAGTCTGCCTCCTGAATTGTTTTGGCCTTCGGATACCACATTACAACAATTTTTGACTCACTTTTTGCAACAGGTCCTTTTTTTTCCAGTATACAGGTAATTAGAAATAGTAGAGTATTAAACCATTAAAAATATCCCAAGGCTTGTCTATAAAATATGATGCTAACATGCTACCAGGTGCTACAAGTAATGTCATCACAACTTCGATCGATCCTATCAGCAACACATTAAGGTAGAATGAAAGCAGATGTATTTTTGTGAGCTAATAATAATAATAATAATAATAACAATAATAATAATAATAATAATAATAATAATAATAATAATACATTTTATTTGTATAGCACTTTTCAAAATACTCAAAGACACTACATTAAAATGCAACATTCATTCGTTAATACACAGTTAAAACATGAGTAAAAGCGGGGCACAGCAGTCAGGTATAAAAAGACATTGGAAAAAAAAGAGATTAAAAACAGATTTAAAGAGGTGGGATTTTAGTAGTTTTTTCAAAACTGGGAAGGTCAGGGCAAGCACGGAGTGAATGGGGCAAAGAATTCCAGAGGGTGGGGACAGCGATGAAGAAGGCTCTGTCTCCCCAGGTTCGGAGCTTGGTCGTACAGGGGAGTGCCCGGAGGTTGGAGTCTGAGGAGCGAAGGGGACGAGGGGGATTGTGTGGATGGAGCAGGTCTGTGAGATATGGGGGGGTCAGATCGTGGAGGGCTTTGTAGGTTATGAGAAGACGTAGAAGAGACCTTCACAGTTGATTAGCCACAGCATTTCATCATTTCAGTAGCTACCGTAAAAAAGTCATGCTCTAAATCCTGCGCTGTTGCAATGCAAAACCGCCTCATAATGAATGAAATGAAAAGCACTCACATTCAAGTTTCTCTCCTGTGGCATTCATACATGTAAATAACATGAGTGGTTTTACTAAAACTTCCAAAAAACTCGGAGACTGCTTCCCAGAGGTCACCCAAAAAATAAATAAATAAATAAATAAAACCTCTTAGTGAACCCAAATTAAAGGCGAACATTTGAATTGTAAAAAACAAAGCATGAATTATTTATTTCATCATGACAACAACATTAGAATAAATGCTTTAACACAAGATAGTCCTACTTAATTATTCAACCCCACTGTTTTTGTAAGAGGTGGGGTAGTCTGTTGACAAAAGGCGAAGGTTGCATGCATAACTGAGTGAAAAGTTTTCTTTACTTAAAAGGTTACTTTTTAAAAACTTGTGCCCCAAAACTGAAGCTGGAAAAAGTCATTCAATGTAATAAACATTTTGATTGCAATGCTTGTGCTTGATTTCCAACATCCAGTGAATAAACAGGATCTGACAAAAATTAACAAACATTTTTATGATACTACAGAAAGCAAACTGGGACATGTCTTAGAGAAGTCAGTGTACAACTTGGTTAGCAGTATAGCTGTACTTTCTACTGAGTCAACACACAGGAGTTATAGCCTAAATAGCTGGCAACACAAGTGAGTCGGAAGATAATTGTATCAAACCCACAACCAAGCGTGGTGGTGGTAGCATCATGGTGTGGGGCTACATGAGTGCTTTCACCATCTGGGGATTTGTGGTTCATTAAGAGGAATAATTGTAGGTAGATAGCAACACAGGTGAGGAGCAAGATATTCGTGTCTCCAGTCAAGCATGGTGGTAGAAGAGTAACTGTCTGGAGTGGCACGAGTGCTGCCAGCACTGGGGGTGCTGTGGTCCATTGAGGGGAGATATTGTCTGGCAACACAAGTGAGTAGAAAGATAATTGTGTTTTGCCATCCACCAAGCATGGTGGTAATTCAGTCACCATCTGGGGTGGCACGAGTGCTGCCAGCACTGGGGGTGCTGCGGTCCATTGAGGGGAGATATTGTCTGGCAACACAAGTGAGTAGAAAGATAATTGTGTTTTGCCATTACCAAGCATGGTGGTAATTGAGTCATCTGGGGTGGCACGAGTGCTGCCAGCACTGGGGAACCTGCAGGGGAGCTATTGTCTAAGTAGCTGGCAACACAAGTGAGTTAGAAAATATTTGTGTCTTTGTGGTAGCTTGGCCGCATGTCGCCCACACAGTCAGGAGATCGGAAAAACTTGAGCATTTCCGTGTGGAGTTTTCATGCTCACCCCGTGAGGGTACTGCGGTTTCCTCCCACATTCCAAGAAACATGCATGCATGAATGATATTTGTCTATATGTGCCCTGCCATTGGCTGGCTATCAGTCCAGGGTCTACCCCGCCTCTCGTAGCTTTATGGTTTGGGGCCGCCTAAGTGCTGCCCGCAACTGGGGAGCTGCGGTTCACCGAATGGGTACACAAATTCCAATATGTAAGATGACAATATGAAGCAGAAACAGTGCCTGGGTGAGCGGCCAAGCATGTCTCCTCCACACTTGAATCCTAAGTGGAAGGAATGAAGGAATGTGGAGGAGTGGGAAAGGATTCCAGGAACAACCTCTGCAGTTCTGCTCAATTTCACTTCCAAGAGGATTAAGGCAATACTAGATAATGATGGTGCTCACACGAAATTCTCACACCAAGGAGACTCACTGGTGTTGCCAGCTATTTAGATAATAATACCCCTCAATAAACCACAGCTCCCCAGTGCAGGCAGCACCCGTGCCTCCCCATACCATGATGCTACCACCACCATAGATAGATTTCAGTAGATGCAGACTGCAGTTAAATGCTAGGAGTAAACCTTCACAGGCACCATCACCGGCGCGGCTATCCACCTTGTTGCCATGAAAGGCTGAGCCTGCACCGCCCCACCACTGCACCAGTGTATAGCGCTATCTGTGGGTGTAAACGCTTTGGCAAAGAATCTGTCGCTATGAGACCGCGAGGGCAAAATGTTTTTTCAGACAAGCGAGCGAAGCCATCTGGCATGCAGTGGAGACACCAGCTGGAGGGAGGCAGGAGCGTCGCCTCGACGGGCCCGCCGGAGCGTTGTGAATCATGTGATGTTCAACAAACTGGCCGAGAGGTTTGAGTGATAGTACGCACCTGCTCACATCCTCCTTGTCCTCTCTCGGGTGGTAGCGTGACCCTGCAAGTGAAGATTGACCATTTTGAACATCTGAGGGTTGAAGGTTGTAATCCTTTTTAGATCACAGTGGTCTTGTTAGTCTAAAACGCAAAACATGTCAAAGTTTTCTGTATCACACTGCATTATATTTGTAAACCAGGAGCCAATATCACTGTGCAATATCTGATTCACTGTGCAATATCTGATCAAGCTCCACGTGCAATATTAAGGCTCTAAGTCCAATATATTAAGTTCTAAGTGAAGTATTTCTATAATGCCTCATATTAACTCACTAGCAAAATCTCATAGTGTATAGACTGGTCATATATTTCATCTCATTTCATATTATCTGAATACTGTATTTGTATATAACTCTGGGAAAAATTGTTGATTTGTTAATACTTGGGTTGTTTATATTGTTTATTTTATTATATTGTGTATTTTGTACTGCTTAACTGATTCTGTACTCTTGCTGCTGTGCAATGCAAATCCCCCCCACCCCCGAGGGACGAATAAAGGCATATCTTATCTTATCTTATCAAACACTAAATAATGAAAGGATGCAAAAACCACCATATTTTGCAAAGAAAAACAATAATGTTTAAGGGGAGCTGCACTTGGAGTTGGGTTATTTGCCCATCGTGAAACATGAACACATATTTCTTTCTCTAACAATGGACGTCATGGGAAATACCTATTTTGATGCTGTAGAACTCTGAAAAAACATAACTGGCTTGTATATTAACCAATCTACAGCGATATTGTTACTGCAGCGGCTATCATGAAAAAACTATTTTGATTTGTAGGACTAACAAGGCGCCTCGCTAACCGCTCGCTCACAGTAGAGAGGATACCTAGCTCTCAATTTTACTGCAAAGACTCAACAAGATGCTTGTTTTCTGTCAGCATTTTTTACCTAAGGACTGGAGAAGACATCATGTGCTGGAAGACACAGCCATACCAATGAGAGCAGACATTGTAAGTGTTGTTGCTGTATCTATGCTGCTGTTATTGACGGAACTAGCATTAGTATGTGCTCCTGAAGAAAACAAGTTTTGGTAGTGTTAAAGATACTGCAACTATTAGATGTTAGATGATTAGATGCAACATTGTTAGAGGTTTTTTTTTCCAAGAGGGCTTCATAGTCAAAATAGGTGTGTCCCAATGACGTGCATTGTTAGCTAGCTCATATTAACTTGTTTTCTCGAGTTATGATGCACAAAGGAAACAAATATGTGCTCATTTTTCACACAAGAATTGTGAATGATGGACAAAAAAGTCCAGTTCCCCGTATATTAGGGTTAGGGTTAGGTGTTAGGGTTAGGGTTAGACCCTAACCCTAACCTGCTGCGATATTGTTACTGCAGCAGCAGCTCGGGTTAGACCCTAACCCTAGCCCTTCTAGGGTTAGAGAGATCCAGCTGTGGGTTAGGGGTTAGATATAATGCAACTAAATGTTTTTTGAAGGTGTTGGGGTCTAACCCTTAGGGTTAGGGGTTAGACCTTAACCCTAACCCTAACCCTAACCCTAATCCAAACCCTAACCCTAACACCTTCAAAACATTTAGTTGCATTATATAAAGCCTTTGCTCTTTCATTGCATACATTAAACACAGCTGGATCTCTCTAACCCTAGAAGGGTTAGGGTCTAACCCCTAACCCTAACCGTAACCCTAACCCTGACCGGATGTAGCATGCTTTACCATGTACAATATTCGACACATCTGCTGTATTTTAAAAGTTAGGCCAGTGCTGTTTTTCCTCCTCTCTCCTTCGATTAGCCATTTCTTTGTGCTCGGGAAGGTTATTTTCATCGTGTGTGAGCACCGGGCTCCACGATTCTCAGCACACACAGTGGAGGCAAATTGGGTGGTGGGGTGAAAGGGCACGAGCGACACCTGTCCCGAGGTCTCTGCATCGATACTCGGCAGAGAAACTAGCCAGAGGCAGCAAAGGATCCTAGGGGAGTGAGAAGGGGTGAAGTTGGCCATCATTTATCAGCTGTGGTGAGCAGGCTGGGACACTGAAGCATCAATAACCTCCAGCCTCAGTCATGCTTGCATGCAATGGTGCTAATGAGGGACAATGGTAAAAGGTCATAGCGGGGTAGCTGGTCGGTGGTGAAGGCCCAGGCTTAAATTGCATGTGATTCCAGTCCCCGTGTTTTCCATCTGTATGATAAAGAGCGATGGAATACCAGAGGTTGGGGGGAGATAAAGGGCACCCACTCTAGAAAATAGTAGGAGCGAAACACAGCCAAACTCCTCCAGACAGCCCGCCGCAAATATTGATTTTTGCCTTTGCAGCTCTCTCCATCAATGCTTCAATGCTAACCCCCCTCGACACCCGCCAACCCTCCCACCCCCTCCCAGCCTCCCCGAACCATCGACACTTCTCTTGTGTTAGAGTCCTGTGTGGTTTTTAGAAAAGTAGCACAGCAATGTCACGCTACGCTTCGCTCGCTCTTAACTGGAATCTCTAGTGCCTCCCTGCGAGTCCACTGTCTCTCCCTGCGCTGCCTTCTTTTATATCAACTGCACCTGAAGGCATCACAGACTACCATTTTATTTTACACTTCTGCATTTTCAATGTCCTCAACACGCCACACGGTCACCCGTACTGCAGTTCTTAGATGACCTTCTACAAATAGCTACACTTCATTTAGGTAGATGCAAATACATAAGAATGCATTCATTTATTTTTATTGGGGTTTGCAAAGTTATACAACTGCACTGCACTGACAGTTGTTTGTAATATATTAGTATACGTTTGACCTTGCATATAATCAATATTTTTTTAATAACATTGGAAGTAAAGAAAATAGAAAACAATCTGTCACAAGGTCAAACTGTGGCCAATATATACATCCATTTTCTATACTGCTTATCCTCACTAGGGTCGCTGCCTATTCAAGATGTCTTCAGGCGAGATGCGGGGACAGCCTGGACTGGTCGCCCACCAATCACAACGCACATATAGACAAACAACCATTCACACTCACATTCATACCTATGGACAATTTGGAGTCGCCAATTAAGCTAGCATGTTTTTGGAATGTGGGAGGAAACCGGAGTACCCGGAGAAAACCCACGCATGCACAGGGAGAATATGCAAACTCCACACAGACATGCTCGAGCAGGGAATCGAACCTGGTCTCCTAGCTGAGCCAATTCAAACCAGCAATAAAAGCCTATAGTTGCAGCCATCAAGTCTTGCTCTTGTTAGTACAATAGTATATATCATCGTATTTGAATGTGTATTTTTTATGTCGTGTATAGAGCAAAGTGCCAAGGGCCAACTGTACATAATAATATACTTGCAATTGATTATTGAATGATCGATAAACACACTTACATACAGTGTAACTGCATTAATATTAATGAAACACGGCATGTTTATATTTGATTTTTAAAGAAATGCGCTTATCGCCTAGCTCAAGGCAAAGACAGCAAGTTGTAAAGCAAAAATGTAACACAGTGAGAATGTACAAAAAGCTAAAATAATCCTAAAACATGGAAGTGACGTCAAGAGCGTCTAATGGTGTGAGACCTTTACTTGAAACACTTGAAGCAAAGCCAAGCCAACAGCATAATGTTCACCACCCACGCTCGGCATATGGTGTGATCGTATAGCCACCTCCAGAGATGTAAAAGTGCAGCAGCAAAAACCTGAAGGTACTGCACGTTACACAACATATAAAAGAAAGGCACAACCCCCGCAGCCTGAATGGTGATGATTGGAATGTGCTGTGGGCATTAATATGTCAGAGCATCAGCACTAAGTCAACTGTATCGTACGCCTCATAAAAAAAACACTAAAATGTCTTGGCCTCTTTCCGAAGTTGAGGATATATAATTTAATGAGCCCGATCCAGTGGAGTGGAGCGGTGTACTTTGCTGTTAAACACACCCAAGACCCATTTGCGGCTCTTACGGCGTCGTACTGATGTGGCCATTATCTGCTCTCTGCTTGTGTCTTGTTTACACATTGGAACTCAAAACTTTGTCAACTTTTACTGCTCGAAAATAAAAAAATATATATATGAAAAAGTTGCACTGTTACAAGAAAAACTACAAATGTTGAGACATCGCAATGTTTGACTAAGATGCAACAGAACTTAACTATAACAAATAGTAATTGCTTTGTCATCTGCGATACCACTTGTGATACCCAGTACATGAACTATACTGCAAGCTGTTTTTTTATTCAAATACAGTATATGTACCTGCTAGGTAGATATTGGATTGGACATGTTGGATTGGTTTTACCACAAAGGTGTCCAAGGCTATTTTTTAATATATTATTTTTATTACATTTATTTTTTTTAGAAATAATATTAAATATCAAAACGTAAAAAAATTATGTGTGCCAAAGGAGCGCTACTGTTTTTTTAGGACATCCTGCCAGCTTGATCAAAGATTCTCGATATGACAGGAGCAATGTGGGGATCTGTTATACTCATTTTTGGCCCACTGTAGTGAAATGTGGACTTCTATAGAGCAGCTACACACAATAACCCGCAGAGAACACTTTCTTGATCTTCCAGAATCTTCACCTGTTACAGCTTTCTTGGATTTCCACCCATGGCCCGCCTCCGGGCACGCCCAGTCCGCTGTGATTGGTCACACTCCCGAGGACTTCTGGACTACTGCCGAAGCCCTCTTTCTAATTTTGTCAGTATAGGAGTTGATAAATGAATAAACCCTTACGAGAGCTACTTGAAAAGTGGTTAGGAGCTACTGGTTGCTCATGAGCTACTGGTTGGAGATCCCTGACTTACCATGTATAAAGGTTTTCGAAAACATCAGTAATAGAAATATAGTGATTATATGTTTTTTGTTGGACTATCCTTGTTTATAAAACTGGTAGACCACTGACTGTCATGGAAAAAGCCAACAGTTTGTACCCGGGCACACCCATACAATGCCATCCCAAACTTCTTTCAGGGTCCACTCCCTATTGCGCAAACCTCATTATCTGAAACCTTGGCATCATTTAACATGAGAATACATTCTAACAACATTTATAAGTCAGAAAAGTAGAAAAAAATAGCAGGTCTCCTTTAAAAAGTTATTACAATTAACATTACATTAACACTAGTCAAATGTCATATTTTGTAAATAATAAAAGAACCTAGAAACACTTGTCAAAGATCCTTTATATGATTTGGAATCCATATGATTATATGAAAAGCGCTCTGTTGTTTTTAAGGAGCAAAAACAATTGTCAAAGATCCTATTCATAACTGAAGCCCTATATACTATAGTGTTGTGCGGCAAACACAAATGCTAGTCAAAGGCCGTCTACAGGATATAAAAACTCTGCTGGTTTAAAAAAACCTCCTGCTAAAAACGCTAGTCAAAGATCCTTTGGTGCCAAAAGTGCTCGGCTGTTTTTAAGGATCTACTGCAAAAACACTGGTCAAAGATCCTCTAAATGACAGAGTACTGTTTTTAAGGACCTGTTGTAAAAACACTAGTCAAAGATCCTCTATATCAGTGATTCTCAACCAGAGGTCCTTGTTTCACTGCTGCTATGTGAGCAGATACGTGGAAATATTCTATTTCCAAAATGATAAGTAAATATTGTCACTCAATTCATATTAAGCCAGACAATAAAAAGGAATGTGTACGCTCTCCCCAGGGAGACAATATAACTCGTGGCACAGCTGCGCTAAAATCATAACAGTTTTGTTCCATTCTACTTTTGGAGAATTATCAACAAGGATGAGTGGGGGGGTACTCATCGTATGACAAAAATGCTCTTGGGGCACACAAGACAAAAAGGTTGGAAAACACTGCTCGGTATGACAGGAGTGCTTGTCAACGCTTTCCTTAAAGACATGCTGCAGAAGCAAATTCTAGTCAAAGACTCTCGACATGACAGGACCACTTTGTTGTTTTTAAAAACCCACTGCCAAAAATGCTAAGGATCGATTTCAAAAACTGGCGTTGGAGTAATTCAGCAATGTTTGTCAACATTTTTTTAAGGACGTGCTGCAAAAACAAATTCTAGTCAAAGACCCTCTATATGACAGGACCACTTTGTTGTTTTTAAAAACCCACCGCCAAAAATGCTAAGGACCTATTTCAAAAACTGTAGTTGGAGTAATGTCGGGAATGTTCTGTCAACATTTTTTTAAAACCTTTTTTTTGCAAACACAAATTCTAGTCAAAGACCCTCTACATGACAGGACCACGCTGCTATTTTTAAGGATCTACTGTAAAAATACTAATCAAAGATATTCTATATGACAGGATTACTGATTTTAAGCACCTATTGCAAAAGCACAGTCAAAGATCCTCTACATGACAGGAGCACTCTGTTTTCAAAAACCTGCTGAAAGCACTACTCAAAGATCCTCTAGATCAGGGATCTCAAACAGGCAGCCCACGGGCCAAATGTGGCCCGCAGGACACTAGTTTGAGGCCCCCGTCTTGATATGAAAGTTTAATGTTAGTGCGGCCTGCGAAGTTTGATATGGATGCTGTATGGTATCATGTACCCAGAAAAAATTATTACGTTTGATTAATGTTCATGTTAAAGGTTAAATAACTGTTAATAGTTATCCTCCCTATCCGTGTGGAAGTGGTAAGTTTTTGGCTATTTAAGTTTAAAGGAAATAACTTGAAGGCTACCATTTAGGTCGCTAGCTCTCTAGTTTGCGAGTTAGCATGTGTCTCAAGCCCCTGCAGTTGCGCAATATGTTGTAAATAAAAAGAGTATAAATGTGACTATAGTCGTGTTTTGTCATGTCTACAGGGCTCTAATAATGCTTTGTTCATTTTAATCTGAAAAAAATAATTTGTCTACCCACCAACTATATGTGGTTTCTTAAGTTTTTATTATTTGCTGTTTTATTATTATTATTATATTTATTTATTACTGATTGATTGATTTTCTTTATTCTTGATTTGTTTATTTATTTTTCATCTTATTTCATACAGAAAAATAAAAAGTAAGATATTTGAGAACAGTGGAATGTTTCATCAGAGCTTTTATTGTAGAAAATCGGAACCAAAGCACTGAAAAAGTTTGTATATTTTTCTGTTTTTAATAAATGCGTTTGTTTTTTTTTTTTTTTGAAGACCTGATGCGGCCCAGCCTTGCCCAGACCCTAGCTCCAGTGGCCCCCAGGTAAATTGAGTTTGAGACCCCTGCTCTAGATGGAAGGAGCGCTGTTTTTAAGGACCTGGAGCAAACACATTCTGGTGTGAATGACCACTCTGCTATTTTTAAAAACCTGCTGTTTTTAAGAACCTATTACAAAAACACAAAGATCCTCCTAATAGCAGGAGCACTTGCTGTTGGGACCTGCTGCAAAAACAAATGCTAGTCTAAGACCCTCGATATGACATGGGTGCGTTGCTTGCTTTTCCAAAACCTGCTACCACAAAAGCTAGTCGAATAACCTCTGAATGATAGCACCCTCCTGTTGTTAGGAACCTGCAGTAAAAAGTTGCTCTCAAGATTGGAAGTGAACTTGCGGGTTGGTCTGATGTCATTGCCGAGCTGCCAGTTGATATCACTGCTCTGAAGGAAAGCTAGTATGGCGTCATGGTATGCACGTGACAAAGTGGCTTCACTCTCACCTCAGCTTGCAACCCGACTTTGAGCGCACAAGTGCCGATGGCCTGGCTGCCAGCGATACTGTCGATGCCATTTGGGTGATTTTGTTTGCGCAAACAGATCCTCTGAGGAAGCCATTATGGAGTGTCAAGACTGTTTTCCTATCAGCTCCTGGGAGTCGATGGGGCCAACTAAGGCGGCAAAGTTTCCCTTTCTTCAGAAACACCTTTTGCATCTGATAAGGCACAAGAGCAGAGGGTATGTAAAAACCCAAAAGATGCAGTCAAAGCAGCAGGAAATACATGATTGACAGGGAAATGGTTTGGAATGGTTTGGAATGAGGGGCTCGCATGTAGACATAAAAACTTTTGCTCACTGTTTCTGCAGACTGCATCTTGCCTTGTACTTTTACATGTTTTTATGAGTGTGTACTTTTAATGCTAATGAGCCGTGTTTGTCTCCAAGAAACGCTATTGTTTACATTGGCCACTTTTTACATATTCACATGTCCAATGCAATAGATCCCGCATAACAAATACAACAATGAAATAATTAAGGACTCGGATAGGAGAATGGAAACATTACACAACACTACCCAATATTCATTTTAACTCATTCACTGCCAGCCATTTTCAGAGAAGAGAGCGCCATACTGCCATGGTTTTGGGGTATTTTTGGTAACCTTTCAAGAATTAAACATTGAAACTATGTAAGGAAACTTTAGGCTTTCTTCTTTCATCAGAAAAAAATTGTTTCTAGCCTGTTTTGGTCTTTGTCACTTGGTATAAGCAGTATAACATAAGATGGTTTAAGAGAAAATCCCTGTTTTTGACCAAAACTCGAAAAAATTACTAAATTATTTGCGTAATTTACGTAAATTCAGTCAATGACTTAATGCGACATCAAGCGAGGCTAACCTATTCGCTGAAGAGAAACACAAAGATCAATGATGGATAGTTGACCGAGCTCCACACTGTGTTTTAAGATGCGGAGCGAAGCCTGATTTGTTTTATTTGTATTTATTCATTTAGTTTTTAAAAAAGCCATTACCAGTACCTTATGGTGGTATGAGAAAAAAAATTAAAATATGTATATATGAAAAAGTTGCACTGTTACAAGAAAAACTACAAATGTTGAGATATCGCAATGTTTGACTAAGATGCAACAGAACTTAACTATAACAAATAGTAATTGCTTTGTCAGATGCGACAGAACGTAGCTAGAACAAATAATTGCTTTTTCACCTGTGATACCACTTGTGATACCCAGTACATGAACTATACTACAAGCTGTTTTTTTTAAAATTCAAATACAGTATATGTACCTGCTTAGTAGATTTTTTGAGAAATAAAATTAAATATCAAAACATAAAAAAGCTGCTGTTTTTTTAGGACATCCTGCCAGATTGATCAAAGATTCTCAATGTGACAGGAGCAATGTGGGGATGCTCATTTTTGGCCCTCTGTAGTGAAATGTGGACTCCTATAGAGCAGCTACACACAATAACACTTTCTTGATCTTCCAAAATCTTCACCTGTTACAGCTTTCTTGGATTTCCAAAATGGTCTGTTTTAATTTAATCCACCCATTTGTATTTATTTTGTTTTTAAAAAAAGCCATTACCAGTACCTTATGGTGGTATAAGAAAGAAACAAAAACAGACTTGCTGGTGTTCCTAATGTAAATATTGTTCCAATGCTGTGCTGACAGATTGTTGGTAGAGCTTTATTTAAAAATTTGTTGTGAAGCCCTTTTATATATTT
The DNA here is from genome assembly GCF_037039965.1 of Doryrhamphus excisus. Classification (NCBI taxonomy): domain Eukaryota; kingdom Metazoa; phylum Chordata; class Actinopteri; order Syngnathiformes; family Syngnathidae; genus Doryrhamphus; species Doryrhamphus excisus. The sequence goes on along the minus strand of NC_136357.1, from coordinate 17,053,471 downwards.
TCTTTTCAAAAAGCAGTTCATGTTGAAACACGAGCTGGGCTCATCGAGCTACGGCTAGTATGTCCGTAATGAAGGTTTTTCTTTCTTTATATCACAAAAAGCCACAACAAAACTGAGCATTTGTTTGTGTCTTTTTTCAAAAGTGGGGCAAACAGGTGAAGGGGATGATGGATTTTTTTTTCGTGTTTTGTGCTCATAAACAGGCTTTAGGGACGCATATTACCGTTAAAACATTATTAAAACAGTCAATTATGCATAATATGGAACCTTTAAGTGAGTTAAGACACCACATATATAAAAAAATCTTACATGAATCATCTTACCTTACATAAACATCTCATTGGTAGCCATTCAATGCAGCAATCTTGTTGTGAAGTCGGTGATGTAACCATCAAGGACTTTCTTTTTAACTTGGTAAAAATGATCCCATTTACCTTTTAAGATAAGTGCACATTCACTCCAAGTACGATGCAATGCAAATTTGTACCAGTTCTGTAAGAGAGATACCTGTTACTTTGTCTATTCGCAAATGTTTACTACACCAGTGTTTTTCAACCTTTTTTGAGCCACGGCACGTTTTTTACATTGGAAAAATCCTGTGGCACACCACTAACCAAAAATGTTCCAAAATGTCACCACGACCTCACACGTGCATCAATAAGTCTATGGGAGGAACAAGGTAGGTGTTGCCACACGGACCAATATTACATTGCTCTGCCAGTCTTTACACCACAGACACTCCACAGTAGCCACGTTTTTACATCACCACTTTTTCTCTTTCCCAATGACCTTTCAGGAAACAATGGTTTCCATAGAAAGGAATATTCCAATCTCTTGTCTACATGCGCCGTGAAAATCAACCAGAATAGTCAATAGGGCATGCCCAGTAAAACGTAAACATCAACATCATGTGATACCGGCTTCCCCAAGTTTTTCTTTCACTTGTTGGAATAACTCCGTATTGCCAGTTTTTCGTCTGTCCAGTCTTGAAATTTAGTTTGAATCAAAAACAAACTTTGCTTAGTCCAGTGCCGATTGCTGGCCTCCATTTTTAAAAGTGAAGAACGTCTGGATCTGCGTGTTACGTCATATCTGAGCATGCGCTGAAAGAACGCACCCGGGATACATTTAAACAGGAAAAGATCAAATTCAATCTTGCTAATATTTTATAATTAAACTCAGGATATGTTTTATATAGATATATATTTTCTTTTTTAATAAAACTGGACTTGTGAATAAAGTATAGAAGGGTTTAGATTCTGTTCCACAGATGGCGCTAATGCACACGAAAGCTGCTTGCCAACCGCCAATAAACAACAGAAGAAGAAAAACACCACGAAGAAGAAGGCACCCTGACAACTTTCCGTTTGAGCGGGTACAAGATACCTCAATCGGATTGGTTAAAGGAATATTCCATCCCTGTTCAATTCTTTCCGTTTGAGCAAATAAACCAAATGCAATTGGAATATTTGGGTCCATGTATACTATTGACATAATGGCTATTGACATAATATTTGCAAATGATGATTAATAAATGTTAATTATAAAAAGTGATATTGGATAATTCCTCACGGCACACCTGACGGTTTCTCAAGGTACACTAGTGTGCCGCGGCACAGTGGTTGAAAATCACTGTACTACACCACGTCTGGCACATTAAGTTTTTTTATATTTATTTTATTATTAAAATAGATGTTCAATAACCATACTTCATATTGGGAACTCTTTTCTTTGTGACTTATTAACTCATTTAATCCCAGAGCTGCAGGACGGCTGGATGGCTTGGAGCGGCAAAGCAAGCTGCATTTGGAAGAAAAGTGAACTGTGAAGCACATGGTCTGAGGGCACAACCATGGAGAATAACCCACCCAGCACTGGCTGACTGCAGGTAAGGTGGATAAGAAGGGAACTAATTAGGAACAGCTGCAAAGTCCCAGTAGCTCCACCCAGCTCAGGTGGTGTCAGAATCTGAGCAGGCCAAACAGAAAGGTCGTGAGCAACAACAATGAAAACGCAAGAATGCCATAAGAGACTGACTGGTGTCACAGAAGAGCGTGACATTCACAGCTGTACAAGAGTACACAAGAGTATACTACATATGGCACAAGAGCTGATAAAGTGCAAATCAGATGTTATATAAACTATATACAGCTATATAGTAGATGTTGACCAAGCCTGGTTTAATTAACGACTCTTGCACGATTGCATGATTAGTGTACAGGATTTTTTTGGAGCAGTTTTTATTATAGCCTGACAGATGCACGGAGATATCTCACCTTCATGCTTTGGATGTATCATCCTGTCACTAATGGGGCTTCTTAGCGCAGTGAGTGTGTGTTGGATGGGGTAAAAGTCTTTGTTCATCATGGAGGACAGCTTGGCTGCCTCTTCGTGCCCACCTCCTCCACCTGTTCCGGAGGACATCCCAGGATAGAGCCGGCGTTCTTTATCACTTTTTCTAGCCACTTCCTCTCCAGCTGCTGTGATTCTGCTCCCCCAGCATAGAAGCCATAGAAGATGGCAGAGGCCATCACAGTGTCATAGTATGACCGGTCGTCCCAATCTGTGATGAGTCGTCAGAAAACGTCTAGAGGTGAAGGATCAGGCTTCCGGGTTTATAAAAACGTCCAACTTTGGTACTGAATGAGTTAAAAGACATCCAGCATGCTCAGGTTTATAATGTCTGCACTTACCAAGAGTAGCCCCACATCAAAACTTGCGCCTTAAGTGTATACATACGTCAAATCAAATCAACTTTATTTGTATAGCACTTTTCCTGCAAAGACATGCAACACAAAGTGCTTTACAGAATTAAAAACAATTAACACAATTAAAAGGAAAAACAAATACTCCCTCCCACCCTCCATACTAGACACACACACACACACACAATCACACACAGTAGGGAGACATGGCATGGCACTGAGGATCAAGGAAACGCCACCTTTGGGGCCGTCCACACTGGGAGGAGCCGCAGGCCGTGCCATCGGGGGACCAGCACCCGGGCCCCCCTGACTCCGACAGACGTGCGGACCCCCACATTAAAGGGAGGAACCCCCAGCCGGCCAGGTCGAAGGGACCCAAGGATGGCACCCCCTCAGCAGACCCGACACAGCCCCTGGGGGAGGACCCCCCCCCCCCCCCCGAGGAAATACTGGAGTTAAAAGCTAAAAACTAAAAGCATAAAATAGGACTCAAAAGATAAAAACATAAGAAAAGTTTAAAAATATGAGTTAAAAGCCTGATTAAAAAGGTGTGTCTTTAATCTTTTTAAAAAAAATATCAACAGTCTCTGCAATCCTGAGGTTCTCCGGCAGGCTGTTCCACAGGTGGGGGCCATAGTGGCTAAATGCTGCCTCACCGTGGGTTTTTGTTCTGGGTTTTGGTATTGTTAAAAGGCCAGTGCCGAAGGACCGCAGGGTCTGTGGGGGTTGATATGGTAAAAGCAGATCAGATAAATAAGAAGGTGCAAGGCCGTTAAGACATTTAAAAACCAGTAAGAGAATGAGCCAATGTAGCGACTTTAAAACTGGTGTAATGTGCTCCCGCCCTCTCGTCCTCGTCAGCACACGTGCGGCTGAGTTCTCTAATAATTGGAGATTTAAAATACTTTTTTTGGGAAGACCAGAGAGCAGGGCATTACAGTAATCTAAACGACAGGATATAAAAACATGCATTAGCACCTCCTACTGGCCTGAGAGAGAAACGGGCGGACTCTGGCTATGTCATTCATTCATTAATTCCGTGCCACCCTGGCTATGTCATATTGTCACATAATGTATAGTCATTGCTCAGGTTCTAGACCCGTCACCGAGTTATCAGTGAATTTCCATGATGCAGTATTCAATATTAATAATTTGTAGTTAGAGCATGCAAAACCTGTTAAGGATTTTCTAAATATGTATTTGTTACCATTATTACAGCAGAGCAAGTGACGCCCACACCAGACAGTCCGACCTGGAAATTCTCCTTCTTTATATTGCTTTATTGTTCCGGTCCACATACACTGCACTAAAATATTAAATACTTTGTGGTATGCAACTTGCAATATTAAACTTGACATCGTAATGTACAAGGTGCATTTCACACTGGTGATATAACGTCAGTTGGAAAGCTGCTTGCAGTACTGAACGCGGTGCTTTTCAGAAAAAATACAGTTAACAAGGCTGACAGATTATTTCCCTGTTTGCCATGTTTGCATGAATCACCAATTCTAGACAGCTCATTAAAAATAATGAAAGGATCAAGTCTCAAGGATCACTTACACACATACACAGTACACATATAGCGGTATAATAAACAATACATATAGCAAGGTAGGTATTCTTTGCATCATGAGATGGTGCATTGTCATGTACAAAGGTGCAGAAGGTACTACGCTTCTTCATATTGTACCATGGAAGAAAGTGGTAAGCGTCGGTTAGGGGTGGCCAAATGGTAGGCTAAATAGTGTGTGTATGCATAACTGCATCCGACATCTTGAAGTTCATGGGAATTCAGAGGCACCAGCAGCTTCAAATACCTGCTTGCTGCATTGTAATGGCTTTTTAGCAGGTGCTGTCTTGATTCAATAAATTTGTCTGACAGAAACATTTGTCATTATGCCTTCATCAGCACATTCCCGGCTGTCATTTGAATCAGCCGCAAATTTCTTCACCGCACAAAAGTTTTAGCGAATTATTGAATGTTTTCATGCCTTGTCTAAGAGGTTTTCTTTTAATTGGGCTCACCTGGCAAACTAATTATAACAGTTGTCCAAGATTCATTCATTCATTCATTTTCTACCGCTTTTTCCTCACGAGGGTCGCGGGGGTGCTGGAGCCTATGCCAGCTGTCTTCAGGCGAGAGGCAGGGTACACCCTGGACTGGTGGCCAGCCAATCACAGGGCACATATAGACAAACAACCATTCACACTCACATTCATACCTATGGACAATTTTGGAACATGCAAACTCCACACAGAGATGGCCGAGGGTGGGAATTGAACCCTGGTCTCCTAGCTGTGAGGTCTGCGCGCTAACCACTAGACCGCCGTGCCGCCCTTGTCCGAGATTGATATCAGTAATCCAAAGAGCCACAGTGCCATCCATGAATTTCATCCATCCATTTTCTATGCTGGAGCCTCCATGAATTTCATTGAAAAACAAAAAACATTTAGCGGCACGGCGGTCGAATGATTAGCGCGCAGACCTCACAGCTAGGAGACCAGGGTTCAATTCCACCCCCCGCCATCTCTGTGTGGAGTTTCTCCCCATTTTCTCCGGGTACTCCGGTTTCCTCCCACATTCCAAAAACATGCTAGGTTAATTGATGACTCCAAATTGTCCATAGGTATGAATGTGAGTGTGAATGGTTGTTTGTCTATATGTGCCCTGTGATTGGCTGGCCACCAGTCCAGGGTGTACCCCGCCTCTCGCCCAAAGACAGCTGGGATAGGCTCCAGCACCCCCCGCCCCCTGTGACCCTTGTGAGGAAAAAGCAGTAGAAAATGAATGAATGGACAAAAACATTTATTAATCATTAATCATTTCAAACACAGTGTAGTAGCCAACACAGCCTATTGTGCTAATGGTGGGTAATGCACAGAGAATTCCGAACAGATGTCCTGGCTAAGTAGCTAATGTTTTATCCGTTGTAGCTATTACTGCCAGTAAAACATATTATTGTTGTGAATATGTCACTTTCTATGTGTGCAGTCATGGCTGTGTTTGTTTTTACCTGGTCGCCAGGGTAACCGATAAGTAATCTAGACCTGATTTGCCTTTGTCATTGGCCTTTCTCGCAAGCTTGCAGTAATCAGTCACTTTCAGTAAGTAAATCCTTATATTCATTCATTTATTCATTTTCTACCGCTTTTTCCTCACGAGGGTCGCGGGGTGCTGGAGCCTATCCCAGCTGTCTTTGGGCGAGAGGCGGGATACACCCTGGACTGGTCGTCAGCCAATCACAGGGCACATATAGACAAACAACCATTCACACTCACATTCATACCTATGGACAATTTGGAGTGGCCAATTAACCTAGCATGTTTTTGGAATGTGGGAGGAAACCCACACATGCACGGGGAGAACATGCAAACTCCACACATAGATGGCCGAGGGTGGAATTGAACTCGGGTCTCCTAGCTGTGAGGTCTGCGCGCTAACCACTCGGCCGCTGTGCCGCCCAGATCCTTATAATTTTTACTAAATCTATTCTACAACTCTTATAGTCTCATATCATGGCCATGTTTACCTACACCACTAGAAACGGTTTAAAATATTAATGTTTATCATCTTTTAACAAGTGTGAATATGATCAAAATTAAGACCAAAAAAGTAGTATGTACTTTAAAATTGAAGAAAAACAAATCAATCATCAGTTGTTATGAGTTGGTATGTTTCGGGGGGGCCTGGAACTCTCATGGCCCCAGGCAATTGCCTGGTTGGCCCACACTGCATTTCCCAACTGTTGTGTTGCACCCCCCGCTGAAATCAAGTTGATGGTGTTGGTGTTGATGGTGACAATTATTTTTTTGATTAAACATGCAGCAAAAAAGCATTTTTTTTCTTTCAATAACAAAAAAAAAATTTACATTGGGCTGCATGGCGAACGAGTGGTTAGCACGCAGGCCTCACAACTAGGAGACCCGAGTTCAATTCCACCTTCGGCCATCTCTGTGTGGAGTTTGCATGTTCTCCCCGTGCATGCGTGGGTTTTTTCCGGGTACTCCGGTTTCCTCCCACATTCCAAAAACATGCTAGGTTAATTGGCCACTCCAAATTGTCCATAGGTATGAATGTGAGTGTGAATGGTTGTTTGTCTATACGTATGTGCCCCCAGTGCAGGGTGTACCCTGGTGAGGATAAGCGGTAGAAAATGAATGAATGAGTTCTACATTTTCACCCCCTGTGAAAGGTCTCATACTCCAAGTTGTGGGTACCTTAAAATGTATTAATGTTCATGTCTATTCAGACATCAGGTCTGAGATCAGGCGCTTCTGCACATTACAGTGAGATTACTGACACCTAGTGACCAGTTCAGAATACAAGACAACATCATTGAATGTGTCTTCTGAATGCCTTCTATTTGTACTTTGCTTTATTTGTCCATTTTGAAGCTTCTAATTGATCAATTTAGGTTAAAAATATAAAAATGTGCATATTTTGACCGTGTTCGAAATAACATGACTTATTAATATATATTTTTTTTAAGTGAAGCCATGACACGAAGAACTGTGGGATTACTGTATATCATATTTTTTCAGTTTGGGTGACTTTACTGCATGACTAACAGCTACAGTCATGCCGGACTTAATTTGGTGTTGTTGCATGACAAACTTGGGCGGTGATGATGCACTAAGGCATGCCATACATGCTGGCTAATACCCCTCATAACAACGAGGAGGAGAAAACAGGTGGCCACCGACCTGCGAGAGCGGATGTCGCAGGATGACGGCAAAAACATGGCCGAGTGTTGTATTAATCCACTTCCATGGCAGTAATGTGGAAAATCCAGCAGCTGTCGGGGCTTTATATAGCAGGGCCTGAGGCAGAGGCAACCTGCAGTGATTCAAATGGCACAAAAGCCTGAAATACAGGCTTCTTCTGTGGGCATATGGAGCTCCCCGGATCCCGTCTGCCTTCCAAGCATCTTCATTTTGCTTGATTTTAACTTCCCTCCAATATACTGGAGTAATCTGGTGCTCCTCGGCTCTTCATCTGCTTGCATTTGCAGTCCTTTATGTGGACCATACCACCTGATTGGCCGGTACACATCCATCTTGTTGTCCTCACTTTCTCCGCTTCCACTCGCTTGTCCTTGGCGTCTTATGTACACGTACTAATGAGAATGATGAACTAATGAACAAAGATGATAATACGCGGTTTCGCTGAAGTGATTACTACTGCAACCACAATAGTAGACCTGACAAAACTATTACTGATACATCCTTTGACCCAGGTTACCTGGTTGCAAAAATCGATAATGTTCTTGCTCTGACAAAGAGATGCAAGTTGCGTATAGATCCGTTGGAAATTGTCACTGGTAGATCCTGATTTTCATTTACTTTTTAATTAACCTCACCTACCCGGGCTGCAATCTTGAGGGTCAATAAATAAAATCAATAAAGAAAAAAAAAAAGACTCTCCTATTTAATTTCATGGGAATCTGCCATCCCTATTTTTATTTTATCCTCCACACAAGTCAAACATAATACCCTCAAATTTTAATATTATGTTATTTAGGAAATCATTTGGACAATAGTTACTCAATTATTAAATTATTTACTTTTAAAGTAGAAAGTTTGGACATTTGATAATATCAATAATCAATAATCCCTAAAAAAAAAATCCTAGTAAAACCTGCAACTAGTTCGGCCATAACGCCAAGCTTAAACTGAATTCTGAATCCCAGACATCACTTCCTGTCCGCCCCCGCTCAGCTCCCCCGAGGGAACACATTTATTTCAAAACACCATGAGTCTGATTTACGTCTTAAATATCTTATTTTGTATTATTATATCTACCATATGAGCTAATACAAGCATAAAGGTAACTCTAGGGGTGTTTTTGCATGTGCATGGTGGGCTCAGATGTTTAAAAAAACATATTTAGAAGGTTTTCTATACTCTAACTACAAAAATATTCCAGTAGGGCAGTGGTTCCCACAGTGTAAAGTCAATTGCAATAGGCGGTACGTGAATAAAAATGAAAAGCATTTACCACCTAACACTCAAAATTACAACTGTGCCTGAACGCCTCACAGTAGAGCAGACCTCAGTGGGTAGGAGACTGTGGCAAGTTGTTCCTTACTCTGTGTACATCATATCAACAAATAAGTAAGTCTGAATGATTAATTTGTGTATTAAGAGTGTTTCATCTTGAAGATTTCATTTATATTGGTGTTCCAATTAATCCATGCACGGCCCCGGCGGTCCCTGTGAGAGGAGATTCCAAAATGAGGCTTTATTGATGGTTGTATGTATTTATGTATTCAGGTACTATTAAGAAGGGGGTAGTGTTATCAGTGTATTTTACAGTTGGGACACCATGGAATTATTCCAGTCAGATAATGGACACTTCATACTCAACATGCAGGATCAAACCTAGCAAACTGCTGTCAGTGCTGCTCCACCTTTTTCTAAAATGGTGCATTCATGTGCATCACATAACTCTTCGGACGCAAGTTGCCATTGCATACAGGAACACATTGCAGCAAACACATCCACACATGCACATACACCTCAAAGTAGGTGAATGAATGAACCAATGAATCATGTTCAAGGGCTGCAGGGCGGACGAGTGGTTAACACGCAGGCCACACAGCTAGGAGACCCGAGTTCGATTCCACCCTCGGTCATCTCTGTGTGGAGTTTGCATGTTCTCTACCGCTTACCGCAAACAACCATTCACACTCACATTCATACCTATGGACAATTTGGAGTCACCAATTTTTAGAATGTGGAAGGAAACCGGAGTACCTGCAAAGAACATGCAAACTTCACACAGAGATGGCCAAGAGTGAGATTGAACTCTGTGAGGTCTGCGCGCTAACCACTCGACCACCGTGCAGCCACCTCTGAATTAATTATTTTTAATACTAATGTTCGACCAGTCCAGGGTGTACCCCGTCTCAAGCCCAAAGACAGCTGGGATAGGCTCCAGCATACCCCCACAACCCTAATGTGGATAAGCGGCATAAAAAATGGAAGGATGGATGCATAAAAATGCATCAAAAAGTTTGATATGGATGTTTTTTTGCGTTTTCTGTAATGTTTTAATTAAAAAAATACAATCATTTGTGTTACGACATGTCAGAGAGCCAGATGCAGTCTTCAAAAGAGCCATATGTGGCTTCCGAGCCATAGGTTCCTTACCCCCACATTGAGGAATGCCACTTCTTGGAAATTCACTTATCACGGTCGGGTATGGGACCAACAAACCGTGATAAACGAGGGATCACTGCACAGTTGTCTCTTACTTGATTGCAGTTTTTAAAAAAAATGTATTAACTAATAAATGATCACTGTTTTGTGGTTGAACGTGGCCTATTATTTGTAAAAAGAAAATATTGAATCACTTATCACGGTCGGGTATGGGACCAACAAACCGTGATAAACGAGGGATCACTGCACAGTTGTCTCTTACTCTGTTGCAGTCCTTAAAAAATGTATTAACTAATAAATGATCCCTGTTTTGTGGTCGAACGTGGCCTATTATTTGTAAAAAGAAAATGTGAAGGACTAGTCATACGTAGTATTCTGGTCACTAGCCATCAGAGATGTTCTTCCTCACTCCATGTGCAACACTTTAATTTAGAACAAAAATATTGGGTGCTAACTACTGACCTTGGTAGTAGCGGCCGTATCTGCAGTGATCCCATCGCCTGTACATGTGTTGCACAAGGTAGTGCCTATGGGGTGTTATTTCACATCTACAGGGCTCTAATAATGGTAAAAACCATATTTAGGAAGTCAAACAGGTTTTCTGTGTTCTAACTATGAAAATATTTTGTTTATTAATATTCAATTCTGGGCTGCACGGAGGGCGAGTGGTTAGCACGCAGGCCTCACAACTAGATGACCCGAGTTCAATTCCAACCTCGGCCGTCTCTGTATGGAGTTTGCATGTTCTTCACGTGCATGCGTGTTTTCTGCGGTTTTGAATGTGAGTGTGAATGGTTGTTTGTCTCTATGTGCCCTGTGATTGGCTGGCGACCAGTCCAAAAATAACATCCATATCAAACTTTTTAACTTTTTTTTCCATCCATCCATTTTTTATGCCGCTTATCCTCATTAGGGTCGTGGGGGTATGCCGGAGCCTATCCCAGCTGTCTTTGGGCTTGAGACGGGGTACACCCTGGACTGGTCGAACATTAATATTAAAAATAATTAATTCAGAGATGGTTGCACGGCAGTCGAGTGGTTAGCACGCAGACCTCACAGAGTTTAATCCCACTCTTGGCCATCTCTGTGTGGAGTTTGCATGTTCTCTCCGGGTACTCCGGTTTCCTCCCACATTCCAAAAATTGGTGACTCCAAATTGTCCATAGGTATGAATGTGAGTGTGAATGGTTGTTTGTCTATATGTTTGTCTATATGTATATAGAAAATCAATCAATCAATCAGTAATAAATAAATAAATATAATAATAATAATAAAACAGCAAATAATAAAAACTTAAGAAACCACATATAGTTGGTGGGTAGACAAATTCTTTTTTTCAGATTAAATTGAACAAAGCATTATTAGAGCCCTGTAGACATGACAAAACACGACTATAGTCACATTTATACTCTTTTTATTTACAACATATTGCGCAACTGCAGGGTCTTGAGACACATGCTAACTCGCAAACTAGAGAGCTAGCGACCTAAACGGTAGCCTTCATGTTATTTCCTTTAAACTTAAATAGCAAAAAATGTACCACTTCCACACGGATAGGGAGGATAACTATTAACAGTTATTTAACCTTTAACATCAACATTAATCAAACGTAATAATTTTTTCTGGGTACATGATACCATACAGCATCCATATCAAACTTGCACGGGCCGCACATTAAACATTTCATATCAAGGCGGGGGCCTCATACTAGTGTCCTGCGGGACACATTTGGCGCACGGGCCGCGTGTTTGAGACCCCTGCTCTAATGTATGCCGGTAATTGTTTCTTAAAGTGTAAAACTGAATTTGTATGCAGTGTGCCCATCATTAGGTTTTTATTACTCTACTCAATAGTAAAAAGGGTGGTTAACCAAAATAATGTTGTTGGAGTTTTTGCCTAATTCAAGATATTGTTGTATTTTTTTTGTTTTCAATTAAATAATAATGCAATATGTGGTCTTTCAAAAAAAAAAAAGCACACTACCTTTACACAGTAATGTATGCTACTACTATCAAGTCAAGCATAAAATCATCAGTTTAAGCTTTGCAGACTTCACACACGTTGCAGAGGATTCCAATTTGGATGTATTCAAAAGAAATATGTGTCCTATATGCCTCCTTTGCTGTTGTCTTGTCCCCTGGCGGACTACCCACTCCCCCACCTCCCTCGGCATCGAGCTGCAGGTCAAAGAAATGACTGTGATAAAATGTCATGATGAGAAGAGAAAAATGTCACTCTTGTTAGCACTGGAACGTGACTTGAAGTTCAATTGCTGTTAGTGCTAATAAAAGTAAGTCTTCTGCATGACTGACTGTCCATGTAACAGATAGCATAGAGGATGCTGTGGATTAAATCAGTAGCGCCTCTTCTGGTTGCAACAAAGTACTGCACTCTATTTGGCCTCATTGCTTCAAAACATGACTTAATACTTTGCGTATATTTAGTGATTTATTCATATAGTGCACTTATAATGCATTTTGTACGGATGTCCTGAAAATGTATTCTGTCTATGAGGATTAGAATTGGCAGCGTGAGAATCTCCCACTGGTCCTGTTCCAATAGGCCAACATTTGATTCGCTATAATACCTAATACATATTAATGTTTTTTTTTTTTAATTTAACATTTCCAGCATAATGACAGAGATTCTCAAGCTGAGCAAGCTATTTAAACGGTCCCGAGCGAGGCAGCAACTGTCACCTTGAATGTATTGCCACAAAGTATTTTTTCTTACAAAATCAACTTTTCCAGCGGATGATGTTCAACAATAAAGACCTAATTTCTCCAAAGTCTGATTGATGCCAGCGGGTTAAATCGACTGAATAAATTAACCATTAGCCATTGATTTATGCTGATTTTAATGTAAATTAGAATGGCACTCAGAGTCCAAACCATTGCCAGGGCCTAATTTGGATCAGCACCAGAATACTGGAAGCAAATCATGGTCAAAAGTTAATACATTCGTCCTTGACTCTGCAAACCAAATTTCATCCACATAAAGTTCATTATTTGTGGAATCATTGCCCATTATGGCAAATAATTCCTGATAATTTTTTCGCCACGTGGTGAAAATTGTTGGTTATTTATTGCTGAAAATGGTGAAAGTTCCTGTCAAGATACTGTTCATGTCTTGGAAAAACTTGACAGTAATAATTTTCCAATGTGCATTTTTGCCGCTCCAAGCCGTCAGCTATTTTCAGGGACATTGACCCGCAGAGGATCGTCTATCGCTGCTGTTGACATCTTTTTCACTGAATGCAATTTTTTGCCTTGCCTCTAAATCATTATTGTCTTAAGAGGCAGGCTAGGGAATAGTCACTTGCATACTGCTGTGATGTTTTTGAAAATTTTCAATTTGAATTTGTAAGTACATTTTAGAGCAGGGATAGGTAACCTGTGGCTCGGGAGACAGATGTGGCTTTTTGGTGACCGCATCTGGCTTTACAACATTTCTTAACACAATAAAATTATAAATATTTATAAAAAAATATTACATTATAAAGTAAAATTACAGACATTACAATGTTAAAAATAATGCTGAAAATGGAAGTATGTTATATGGAAGTCATATGTCATGACATATGAACATTGTGCATAAAGTGGTAACGGCTCACTAAGGAAACACACCTATAATAGATGGATGGATGGATAGATAGATAGACTTTCTTTATTGTCATTGCACAATAACACAGCAGTGAAATTGCCAATGAAATGGCGTTGCCTGGCTCCTGTATAATAATAATAATAATAATAATAATAATAATAATAATAATAATAATAATAATAATAATAATAATCATAATGTGGAGAATAAATAGATTACATCAAATATGAACAACAATGTAGAGCGTAAACAGTAATTTGTACAAATAATTTAAATAATTTAGAATAAATAATAATAATTTAAAGTTTTGCGTATGCATGTGGGCAGGTAGAGGGGCTTATTTGGCATTGAGCAGTCTGATGGCCAGGGGGAAGTAGCTGTCTCTAAACCTGGTTGTTCTACAGCGGATGCTGCAGAGCACTTCTCCCCGACGGCAGGCGAGAAAACAGTCCATGCTGGGGGTGTGTGGGGTCAGAGTAGTATAACACTGCAGACTTGGGTTTTTATGATAATGCAGGTCTTCAAGTCTGATATGTGATGACATTAAATGTATAAAATCATTCAGGCATCAATTCACCACGTCACCATCTGCACCGCCACTTCCCCCTGTCTCCAAAATGTTCTGAAAGGTTCTGAATGGGTTTTCTATATCCTCAGTGGAAGAATAACTATGCACATGACGAAGAAGCTGGGATGGTCTTTAGTCAAGATGGTGCATGATATGCTGCTTGACACTGTGACTTAGAACTGAAAGTCCTCCGTTTAAATAATTTGTATTATTTATTAAAACTACAGAAACCGATGTACTGTACACTAGATGGAGTGATACAATTTATGCATACATTACATTTATATGTAGCTTCCTATATCCAATTCACATTAAAACAAGCATGCAGTGCTGACCCCATAGATCCAAAAAGCCCAGAGGCACAGCAAAGCTCCTTCAGCATCTTCCAGCAAGCAATTAGCAAACAATAACAATGCCATGTGGCGTGTAATTAGTGATGGGGATCAACCTCTTCCCCACTCATTACGGCGTCCTGACCTCAACAAGTACCAAGAAAGTCAATTTAGTGAGGGAGGGTGGGGGAAAAAAAAAGGAAGCAATAATTCCAGAAAAAAAAGCAGTGTAAAAGCTATCAGAGCTGAAGAGGCGCCGACTGGCATGGCTGCTCATAAGAATGATAAAATTAGCGCAAATGGCCGTCGTGTCCCTGGATGGTCATGTTTACATCGACTGGCTGTTGCGTAATGAAGCATTTTAAAGGGTACTATTGTTTCCCACTTAAATCCACTTTGACTAATATGAAGGAAACTTTGGCCAAAGTTATTTTCCTTGGTGAAAGACACAGCCACACAAAACTTATTTTCACATTAAAATTGAAAACATAATTTCTTGTCAGGTACCAAAAAGTGTCTGGAGTCACCATAATATAGCATTTTTTCTCATCCTATTTGATTTAGATTATTGTTTATTAGAATCTGATTAATGATACATTATATTATGTCATACTCAAAGTATCCCAGATAGTAAATAAAGGAAAACTTTGTGCAGCATAAATTTTGTCGCCATCTTATGGCTCATTATGGCTCATAACTTGATATCCAAGGCTAACATTTACATACAAATATACATAGATTCAAATATTAGTGGTATTAAAATTATCCCTGTTCCCACAAACAATGATCTCAGGGAACTAAACTAAATTTGAAACACTTCTATGCTAGGACTACGTTATGCTAGCCATAGCATTTCAGTATGTGGAATCAAACTATGGAATGGATTGAGTAAGGAAATCAAACAATGCACAACGATGAGCCAATTCAAGAAACAATACAAGCAGTTGATGTTTGCTAAATACAAGGATGAAGAGTCTTGAACCAGTCATGATGTGCTATATATATCACTATATTGACACTTACTATGGTACCCATTATGGCATTGGATGCTCATATCACCTTGTACTTCGACGTACGTATGAGGTGCATTATTTAAAAAAAAAATAAAATAAACTGTATTATGGAAAGCAGGAAGTGAACAAATGTAACAGTTACTGATTGTAAAAGTACCAGATGGAGGGGTAGGATTTAATAAGCTTTGCTTCTTCCTACTCCTTTTGGACATGTGGAACTGTGAACTGATTATGGGATGCATTCAATTGTAATCTGATGCATGTTCAAATGAAATAAAGCCATTACCATTACCATTACATTTCCTTAGTCAATTATGGGAACAATAAACATTCAATTAATTGATTTTTATTGTTACATTTTGTTGGGGAATATCTAACTGCTCTGAACTCCTGTTTCCATGCCAGAGTATATAGAGTATAGTATATAGAAGTATATAGAATAATGCCGCCCATAGGAGTAGAGTAATCCCTCGCTGTTTGATTATCACTCCCTTGTTATATCGTGGTTTTTCAAAGAATGATTAATGAATTGAATATTGCTGCTTGTGTTTGACCCTAGCCTATTATTAGTCAAAACATATTGAAAAATTCAAAGTTATATATATTATTCTGATCATGAGGCATCAGTAATGTTATGAGATGTGACCTTAGATTACATTACCTTTCATACTGCATGGGGATTTTACCAGCAAAGCCAAAAGCAGCTCAGTCAATATTATAAAAATGACAAAGCAACAGATAAAAAATAAATTGTATTAAAAATACTTGTTTTTATCATGGTTTCTTACTCACTATTTGTTTCTCCCACAACATTATTCCTCTCCACAATGACATCCATCACAATTACATGTACATGCTTCAATAAATTGTAGTCTTGAAAACTACCTTGTAAATATTGTGTACACCTCAAAAAGAAGGTTTTAGGCCGGAGGAACTACAAAAAATTCTCAAACATGTGAGGATCTTATCGCCATTTTGCAATGCTCTCAAGTGTGGCGATGTTGGTGGTTATTCAGCCAAGTGGAATAGGTCTTACAGGCGGATTAAAGCCAACCTTAAAGCTAAATTAACATGAGTCCTCTTTTGAATGGACGAGTGCAAGTCTGCAAAGGAGCTCAGCTCACGTCCATCAGGCTGGCTTTTTAATTGAAAAGCCGGGCCGACCACCCCCCCCCCCCCTCCTGTTTCCACACAGACACTCAGTCATAATTAAACTTGCCTCCCTGACAGGGAGGATGAGATTAAAAAGTCTGCGGGACAAACTTTCAGCAAAGGCCAGTTTTTGAGAGACAAAAAAGTCTGATCTTTCTCTCTGACAGATTCATCAGATGATGTGGTGTCCTGCAGCGGTATCATCATCGCTTTATGGACTTGTAACCCTGATTTGACTGATTACACATATTTCATCGTTGACAAAACATGCATTAATTGGGTTATGTAGTACAATTACTTCTACTGTATATACAGTCGGCCCCTGCCACATTGTGGCTAAAATGTTGCAGGTTCACTCTGTAACTGGATAATGCTACCTTGCACGCCACTCTCTAAGAACAGAAAGCAGAGAAAAATATCACTGAGCAAATGAAAAATACGATTAATGAGAAGATTGAGAAGGGGCTCCAAATTACACCCAGGACAAAATGTCAGGACAGTTCAGAACAGAGAACTAGACGAAATGAATGTTGCTTCAACAAAGCAACAAATTGCCAAATTCCTACAATCAAAAGGAGACCAAAACACAATCAAAACACCACACTGGCCATTATTGCTAAATCCAGCAATAGGAATTCATAACCGCACTGCCGAAATAGGGAAAGAAACTCCAAGGTGTAAACGTCTACATAAATGAGCATTTAACAAATTGTCAAGAAAGTAAGAGACTTGAGGAAGCAGGGATACATACAAAGTACTTAGAGCACCAACACCAAAATCCACATCAAGCTAAACGAAGGACCCACAGACACAAGAGTGCTTGTTGTCAAATATATTAACGATTTGGATAAATAAAGATCACATCACTATGACAACAAGGAAAATGGAAGATACAACCCACAAAGAAGAACACTGGAATTGGAAGGATTACATCCAGTAACGTTCAATTCCACCCTCGGCCATCTCTGTGTGGAGTTTGCATGTTCTCCCCGTGCATGCGTGGCTTTTCTCCGGGTACTCCGGTTTCCTCCCACATTCCAAAAACATGCTAGGTTAATTGGCCACTCGAAATTGTCCATAGGTATGAATGTGAGTGTGAATGGTTGTTTGTCTATATGTGCCCTGTGATTGGCTGGCCACCAGTCCAGGGTGTACCCCGCCTCTTGCCCAAAGACAGCTGGGATAGGCTTCGGCACCCCCCGTGACCCTTGTGAGGAAAAAGCGGTAGAAAATGAATGAATGAATGAATACATTCAATAACATCACGACCGGCTGAGTGGTTAGCACGCAGACCTCACAGCTAGGAGACCCGAGTTCAATTCCACCCTTGGTCTGTGTGGAGTGTGCATGTTCTCCCCGTGGATTTTTTCTGGGTACTCTGGTTTCCTCCCACAACAGTGAGTGTGAGTGTGAATGGTTGTTTGTCTATATGTGCTCTGTGATTGGCGACCAGTCTCGCTCGAAGACAGCTGGGATAGGCTCCAGCACCCCAGCCACCCTAGTGAGCATAAGCGGTAGAAAATGAATGAATGAATGAATGAATGAATGAACATCACGACCACCTTGCAAGGGCCTGCTCAACAAGAAGTACTGGAATTAGGAACTCATTTATCTACATTCAATGACACTCATGGTGTAACATGCAAGACCTGGAAGTGGAAACCTTTCCCGACATGCCATGGCTGAGTTTCAGTGGAAAAGGTTCTCCTCTCATTCTGTGTGGAAGTGGTGAGTTTTTAATAAGAATAATAATGTTAAATATGTAAAAAATCTGTAATTTGCAAGTCATAAACAGTTTTTTTTCTATGCTCTAACTACAAAAACATTCATATTATTAATATTGAATCTTATACTTTGTGGAAATTCACTCAGGTCTGCAGCCAATTAACTGCAGTAAAGGAGGGATTACTGTATAAGGCATTCAAAGATGTTGCAATGAGATGTAGTATTGTACACTGGTCAAAAGGTCAGTAATGTTACAATAATATTCTGAGACACACAAGCACCAGACTTGACTACCGGAACAACAGGCTTTTATTGCAGGTTTGAATGTTCTCACAACAGGAACAATAGTCCCTAACACGGGCCACTGTTATGGCTGTAACACTTGCCAAGCTAAAAACTCAAGCACATTTACAGCAAAACATACAAGGATGGGTATAATTTATGTTTTATATGTCCTATTTTCAGTTATTATGTCTGCTTTATTGGGTCCGTTCTGGAACCAAGTAACAGCAATAAACAAGGGATCACTGTACATCAGCCACAGCCTACAGCCACAGTTAAACTCTAAAACGGGGACGTCTACATTTTTATCGACTTTTTAAGAGTTTATGGGTGTCTCTATTATTTGAGTTTTTTTTCCACCCTTTTCGGGCTGAAAAAACAACTAGGTATGCATGGTATTTGTTTTGATTTTAACACATGAAATGAAATATATTAATCTTCTATGGATATCTTGACCTACATTAGAGATAAAATATGCTCACGCTGTGACCGTCATGCTATTTGTATATGCAAACGTATACAAATAAAGTTAGGGTTTATTAATGAACCGGTAAAAAAACAAGTTTAGTTTTTTTATGTGGTCCTGTGGGAAAGAAAGTTTGGATGTTCGTCCTTCTCATTTTGCACCACCATACTTCGTTGTTGTTGTGGATCTTTGTGGCTTTGACCTTCCTGAAAGAGTGAACTCCTCACCCGCTGTAAAAGCCTCATGGGAAATCAAAGTGCTTGTACTTGATTGGCGATGGTAGAGTTCATGTAAACAAGCAGGAAGGCTCCCCATGGGAGGTCACAACCATAACTTACTTCCTGTTCGTCTAGCAGGGTCCTTAAATAGTCATTCAGATAAAAGCCTGCAGGGTTGTTGTTTTTTTTAATACAGTATGTGACAGGAGAGAGCGAGATAGCGCGGCAAAGTGTGCTTGTCCATCACACCGTGTCTTACTTCAATTGGCCAATTAATGCAAGCAATCTGGCCTTATGGAAGCACATGAAAATAGTGCATGGAACATCTCCCTCTGAGGGTCTATAAGGCCGACTCTCGCAATCTGCTCTCACTGGAGAAACTTCCAAAAAGTAAATTTCACGTGCTCTTCATAAGAGGTGTTTTATTGCTTGGAGAATGGCAGGAAAGTCACCTCAAACTAGATGAATCTTTGAGCATTGCTTTTTAAAGGGGGCCCATTATGCTTTTTCCACTTTTCTGACCTATAAATGTAGTTATAATGTTTTATAATGTATTCTTGTGTTAAATGATGCCAAAGTTTCAGATAATGAGGTTTACATATTTGGAAGTGAGCCCTGAAAAGTTTGGGATGGCTCAAAATGCTCGGTTTCACAAGGCGTGGTAAAACTGCCCCTTTGTGATGTCACAGAGGAGTGGACTTCCTTATAAGGGTGTGGCTGTAAGCCAGATAGGCTCTTTGCCCTCACCCAACCTCTGCTCCTCTGTTTACGTTGCTAGCAATGGCTTGTACGGGAAAGCCACATTTTAGTACAATTCCTAACGATGCCACCGCCAGGCACAAGTGGTTGGAGTTCCTGATTCCCTACCAGCAAAAGAAATGCCATTTCACACAGGACTGTTTTGTGAACATGGGCCAGTATGCAGCTGGACTAGCCGACAAACTTGCTGAAGCCTGACGCCTTTCCAACATTACTTGGTCGTGATTAAGAGTCAGAAGAGTAAGCAGTAAGTAACAATTTACCAGTGCCCTAACTGTGTTTATTTTGTGTAAGTCATGGAGCAAAAGCTCTTGTCTGTGTAGCATTATAGAGTGTGCATAAATGGAGCGGGGGTTGCTAATAGCATTTTCCCACCAAAATTTGTGTTGTTTTACACACTGGTAGTCCTGCAAAACACATTGGACGTTACTGATGCTGGAGTCCAGTTTGTCCATCATTTTGTCCAATGTATTAATGGCCGTCTGTGATAGTAACAGTTCATTCTGGGCAGAAGTCAGCAGAAACGAGTTCTGCTTTATTTACCACCGTGATCCACATCAGCCGCTGTCTCATAATGAGTTGACTTGTGCCAGATGTCTTTTGAGTGCCGTGTGACTCGCAGTAATTGTATCTGACTGGTGTTGCTGAGTGACACCCAAGTGTGACTCCGCCCTGAGGCTCCCAAAACCACCTGAGGTGTTTTGCTCCTATGGCCCCCACTTTCAACCCAATGCACAGCATGTCATTAATGTGTTTTCTTCACATTACATCAAAGGAGCTCGAGTCATTTTAGGTGAAACGTAATTGGCTTTAAAAAAAAAGGCACAAGTTGCTGTGCAGTGGTGTTGCGTGTCCTATCATCATTTATCAAAGACACAGCGAGTCATACATATTTATACTGTCAGATGACATTTATGCTTTGTAAATACTCCGAGGACTTCTGACTAAATGGGAAGAGAACGTCCAAGTAAATTAGTGTACAAAGCATCTTCCTTATTAGAGGCCACGTGCACTCATGCCCCCCACTCATGCCTTGCATAATTACAAGTACTTGTTAGGTAGAAAACTTCAAGAACAACTCATCCATGTGGACAAGCTACTGTTTCGTTCAGTTTATATCAAGGTTGGCAGTTGGTCAAAATGTCCAGTGTGGTTTATTAGACAAAACTAGAAATAACATAATAAAGCCAGAACCTGCTTTTAAACGCTGTGGTTTTTGTATGATTCTGTTTTTGGTGAAAACGTTCACCAAAATTTTGTATTGGTGCATACTGCATCAAGAAATTGCAGAATTTTGCCCTTTGGTACATTGACAGCATTGCTTGTTTATTCAGCCATGTTGGATTACACACCCAACACCAAATCTTGAGATACTTAGTTTACACAATACGGTGGTGGTGTTCTGTAAGGCACAATTATTTGGCAAACAACACAATGGTTGTGAATCATTTGAAAGCTGAAAAGATCATTTTTGCCATATACAGTATGATCATTATAGGTTATCACATGGTTTGTCTGGTATCAGGCCAGGTATCATGCCCCCAAGTGTCAGTATCAGCCTGGCCCTTCCCATTAGTGGTGAGCCCATTGGAGGGTGCAGAGCCAAGATTTACCATACTGATGGGCTTGTAGCATGAGTATTTTTAATTTCACTGGAGGTTTCAGTCATCTCCAAATTGTCCATAGGTATGAATGTCAGAGTGAATGATTGTTTGTCTATGTGTGCTGGAGAAATCCTCCCCCTGAGGACTCTAAGTGGGTTTCAATAGAGGATAAGGAATCTTAAAGAACCAAATTTTAGAATGAGAATGATTTTATACACTCGAGGCTGGAGTCCTGAGGCTGGAGTCCTGGACCAATGAGCTTTCGCCACTACCCTTGCTTGAACCGCTTTCATGGTGTTTCTCCTTTCGTTTGTTCGCTGGGGCATCAAGGCATCTTTCCTTTGGGCATCAAGGTATCTTTCCTTTGCAGGGGCATCAAGGCGTCTGGAACATTCTGCTTTTCCTTTGTTGCAAAGCAAGCTGTCATATGCGTACTCGATGTTTCCACCTTAACTTAATAAGTATCTTTTGTCTGTATTTGTGAGACTATGTGTTTGTTTTAGCTTTTATCTTTAGCTAGCAAAATTGAGCAAATACCTTCAGTGCTCTGAGATTGGCTAGTGAGTGATCAGTCCAGGCTGTACCTTGCCTCTCACCCGAAGTCAGCTGGGATAGGCTCCGGCATATCCCTACAACTTTAATGAGGATAAGCAGCATAGAAAATGGATGGCATAAAAATGGATGGATGGGTTTCAGTCATAGCTCACCCTCCTCCACGTAACAAGTAAAAGTTTATTCATAAAGTCTGTAAGCAACGACAAAAACATTTACCATTTGGACCTTTTTTAGTTTGAGCATAATTTGCTCTGTCATAATGTAAATATGTATTAATTATTCATGTAATTTGCTCTGTCATAACAATAATATGCATTAATTATTCATGCACCTAACCCATTTGTTGCAATAATTGCAGTTTATTATTGTGTAGTAGTGCTTAACATATTTACAAGGTAGAGCAGGTTCTCCAGAAACCGGAGGGTTGGCGGTGTGAACCCAGCTTCCTAGTCGCTGCAGTTGTATCCATGGGCAAGACACTTCGCCCACCTAGCCTTCCAGTGCTGCCCACACTGCTGCATAAATGTGAATGAATGATTGGTGGTTGTCGAAGGGGCCATTGGTGAGAATTGGAAGCCACATTTCAGTCAGTCTACCCGAGGGCATCTGTGGATACAGATATAGATTACCACCACCAGTGACTGACTGGAGTGAATGAATAACGGGTTCTCAAGGTAAAGAATGTTGGGTGTCTCAAATGGCGCTATATAAATCCACTGAAACCCTGTTTTTTTTTTTAGCTTTCGAAACAAATTAATAATGAAAACCAAGGGTTTCCAGTATTTATTCAATGGGATGATTTTTTTTCTCACTGGATGGATGGACAGAAGGGTTTTTGCTTAATAAAGCTCCCATTATATGTAATAATTGAAGCCTTTGGAAAAAGTGACAGATATATGTTACAGATAATTCCATTTAGTAAAAAAAATAATCAAAAGAAAGACCAATATTTTACTCAAAGCAGGTGGACCTCATTCAGTATGGTGTATAATTTCGATGTGATTTATATTACATTTATTATGTAGCTGGCACAAAGGAATAGGAAAGTCTTTTTATGTGCAAAATGACACAAGGCTTGATGATGGTAAGATATACACTACATGTCATTAATTAAACATTAATTTTATAAGGGGGACTTACAGATCAAGGTTGGTATTCAAAGAGAAACGACAGAAAATTGTTCAAGTGAAGTATTATAACTCTATTAATTATATAATTATAAATCTTTTCGATATGTACAAGAGGAAAGACCACTATAAATGCTATAAATGTGCACTTAATTCGGCTTTGCTAACTTTGTGCTTCTTATTGCTTTTTGAGCTCACTGCAAAAATGTGGATTACCACTTTAATATACAGTGTAAACATGAAAACATGATTCTATGTTTATATTTTTGTTTTCCCAACTCCCTCTAAGTGCATTTGCAGGTTATTCTCAGCTAAACTCCTGGGTGCCCCGCTTTAAGAAAGATCCTCTTATTTTAGCAAAGCTGTCATCTTTTGGGGCCTTTTTAAGGACAAGCCTAAAAACAAGTTCAACCGTGAGCTAAAAAGTCGTAGAAGTGGATCAATTTGTTCCCAAGCCATTAAAAAAAAAACCCAAAACATATCACCATTAATGTTGGTACTGAAAGTCAATTATTTTACTCACAAAACATTGGATTTTTTTTCCACTATATGGTACCTGCTCTACTCATTATTGGCTGCTTTCCTGTATTTTTCCAAGTACAGTAGTTACTATTAGTAGTATTACTATTTCCATTACCTACATGGATAGAAAAAACACATATAGTATCATTAGCTGACACTGTTGGCAGATGTGGGAGCAAGTCAGTGTTTTCAAAGTCTCAGGTAAGCCTCAAGTCTTTAATCTCAAGTTTCAAGTAAAGAGATGCAAGTCCAAACAAGTCAGGTCCAGTCCAAAGTCATCAGCTTGGAATTGTGGAGTCCTTACAAGTCATAAGCACTGTGTAGTGTCGCTCAAATGAAATGCCATTTTAACGATGTAACTGTCTGTTAAATTCGACAAATACAATAATTGCATTGTATACATTAAAATAACACTACCGTAACGTGGATTTAGTCACTCTTTGTAGACGAGTATCCGTTATGGATTTGAGCAAGATCGGTTTAAAAACCACACAGCTAGGAGACCCGGTTTTGATTCCCCGCTCAGGCATCTCTGTGTGGAGTTTGCATGTTCTCCTTTTCTCCGGGTTCTCCGGTTTCCTCCCACATTCCAAAAACATGCTAGGTTAATTGACGACTCCAAATTGTCCATAGGTGTGAGTGTGAATGGTTGTTTGTCTATATGTGCCCTGTGATTGGCTGGCCACCAGTCCAGGGTGTACTCTGCCTTTCACCCGAAGACAGCCGGGATAGGCTCCAGCATGTCCGCGGCCCTCGTGAGGATAAGCGGTACAGAAAATGAATGGCTGGTTGAAAAACATGGCCGTCATCACAAGGTTTTTGCAGGGGCACAGAAAGGACTTGACAACTAATTGTCCGTAGGTTATTGACCATTTGTCTAATGATTATATCGGTACTACAAATGTGTAGTGTAAAGTGTTTCTATTTAGCCTTTCTTCTTGGTTCTTTGGACCAGTCAAATAGTCAATGATCACGCAAAAGATTTTCAAATTGCATTAAAAAAAAGCTATATATTTTGTTGTTGTAGTGGGCCCTATCATTAATGAAGAAGATTGAAGAAGAGTGTATGAGTGAGGGTCGAGTGGTTAGCACGCAGACCTCACAGCTAGGAGACCAGGGTTCAATCCCACCCTTGGCCATCTCTGTGTGGAGTTTGCATGTTCTCCCCGTGCATTGGTGGGTTTTCTCCGGGTACTCTGGTTTCCTCCCACATTCCAAAAACATGCTAGGTTAATTGGTGACTCCAAATTGTCCATAGGTATGAATGTGAGTGTGAATGGTTGTTTGTCTATAGTATGTGCCCTGTGATTGGCTGGCAACCAGTCCAGGGTGTAGCCCGCCTCTTGCCTGAAGACAGCTGGGATAGGCTCCAGCACCCCTTGCAACCCTTGTGAGGAAAAGCAGTAGAAAATGAATGAATGAATGTATGAGTGAGAACATTGCATTTATTGTGAGTCTTACAATAATTTTCCGTCAGTCATATACTTTATACTGTATGTATTGTGCCACTCTGATAGTGCTATGTAGAGTGGAAATGCACTGATCGGCTGGCGGCACAATGGGAAGTGCTTTTGCTATCCAAAGCAAAGGTTTGCGGATTCTGTTGTATAGTTTGATCACGCAGGTTTTTTAAGATTGAAGTCATGTTATATTATCTTAGTTTTTGTGTGGATGGAAAAGATCCTGATGGCTTCAGGTGCGTTAGCCCCTTGATCATGCCTGTTATTGCAAGAGATTGAATCAGGTCAGTCTGCTACCGCATTAATGTAAGCAAGGTACAAACTCAGCCTCTTGAACTCTGCCTCACCCACACAACAATCTTAAACTTCTTTGTTTGCTGACTCTAAATGCAGACTTCATCGTCATCCAGCCCGACACGCACAAAGTATCGCGACGTTTAACGGCCGGAGGATCAGCGGCTGGCCCGGCTTTGAAGTTTTACGTTTTCTTTACCTGCTATAAAAAGGCGTCTTATCGCCAGTGATAATGTTAGAAGTGCTCGAGTAGCAGCAGCAGCCACTTTCTGGCTAATCCCCTGAACCCTGCCAAAAGCAAGGCCACAGGAGCGTCATTACTCTTTCATGTGGCGGCCCGTGACACCTTAGAAAAAAGTGTCAAAGCGTGTGTTTCCATCAAATATTAAAACCATCGAGTCATAACCGCGTTGCTTCCGTCGTATTTCTTGAAAGTTTGTCCCTGAGCTGATCGTTCTCCAACTCATATTTCCGTATTGTTTGGAAGTTCCACAGCGCGGATAGCAAGCCTTCTAGGATGATGGAGAGATATTGCTTCTATTTATTTTCTCTTCAGCATCGTAAAGGTTGCATGCCGAGGCTTATGGTGCTGTGTTATCTTGGAAATGTGTTTTGGGATTATCAGATCATGTTGGCCTGTATTGTTTTCACCTTGTGTGTGTGCGGGTGTTCCATCATGGCTGTTGAATGTTGGATGGCTCGTTGCTGTGTAACGGGCACCACCAAAAGGACGTGAAGACACAAGAACGAGATGCTATCATCAGAGGTAGTTGGGATCCAAAATGGTGGCCTCTCGTTGAAATAGATTTGTTGTCAACACAGTTGCATAACCGACCATGCAAATTTGCAAACAAATATGCAAGCTAACGTTACACTTAGTGTCAGTTGGTGTAACAATTTTACAGACGCTATTTTTGAACATATCAATTCCAAATGAGAGCAGACCAAGACCTGGGCGATGATCAAACGTCTGTTTTTTACTGTTTGAAGTAATCAATGACAAATTTGACAAGCATGCTGTTAGTAGGTAGACTTTAGTAGTTAGCTCTTAGCTGTTAGTAGTTAGCACTTAGTAGTTAGCTCTTAGCTGTTAGTAGTTAGCACTTAGTAGTTAGCTCTTAGCTGTTAGTAGTTAGCACTTAGTAGTTAGCTCTTAGCTGTTAGTAGTTAGCACTTAGTAGTTAGATCTTAGCTGTTAGTAGTTAGCCGTTAGCAGTTAGATCTTAGCTGTTCGTAGTGAGCACTTAGCAGTAAGCTCTTAGCTGTTAGTTGTTAGCCGTTAGTAGTTAGATCTTAGCTGTTCATAGTTAGCACTTAGTAGTTAGCTCTTAGCTGTTAGTAGTTAGCTCTTAACTGTTAGTAGTTAGCACTTAGTAGTTAGATCTTAGCTGTTCGTAATTAGCACTTAGTAGTTAGCTCTTAGCTGTTAGCCGTTACTAGTTAGATATGAGCTGTTTGTAGTTAGCACTTAGTAGTTAGCTCTTAGCTGTTAGTAGTTAGCACTTAGTAGTTAGCTCTTACCTGTTAGTAGTTAGCCATTAGTAGTTAGCTCTTAGCTGTTAGTTGTTAGCCGTTACTAGTTAGAACTTAGCTGTTCGTAGTTAACACTTAGTAGTTAGCTCTTAGCTGTTAGTTGTTAGCCATTAGTGGTTAGATCTTAGCTGTTCATAGTTAGCACTTAGTAGTTAACTCTTAGCTGTTAGTAGTTAGCACTTAGTAGTTAGCTCTTAGCTGTTAGTATGTAGCCGTTAGTAGTTAGATCTTAGCTGTTAGTAGTTAGCACTTAGTAGTTAGTTCTTAACTGTTAGTAATTCAATATTATTAGTTATCTCTTAGCCGTTAGTAGTTAGCACTTAGTAGTTAGCGCTTAGCTGTTAGTAGTTAGCTCTTAACTGTTAGTAGTTAGCACTTAGTAGTTAGATCTTAGCTGTTCGTAATTAGCACTTAGTAGTTAGCTCTTAGCTGTTAGCCGTTACTAGTTAGATATGAGCTGTTCGTAGTTAGCACTTAGTAGTTAGCTCTTAGCTGTTAGTAGTTAGCACTTAGTAGTTAGCTCTTACCTGTTAGTAGTTAGCCATTAGTAGTTAGCTCTTAGCTGTTAGTTGTTAGCCGTTACTAGTTAGAACTTAGCTGTTCGTAGTTAACACTTAGTAGTTAGCTCTTAGCTGTTAGTTGTTAGCCATTAGTGATTAGATCTTAGCTGTTCATAGTTAGCACTTAGTAGTTAACTCTTAGCTGTTAGTAGTTAGCACTTAGTAGTTAGCTCTTAGCTGTTAGTATGTAGCCGTTAGTAGTTAGATCTTAGCTGTTAGTAGTTAGCACTTAGTAGTTAGTTCTTAACTGTTAGTAATTCAATATTATTAGTTATCTCTTAGCCGTTAGTAGTTAGCATTTAGTAGTTAGCGCTTAGCTGTTAGTAGTTAGCTCTTAACTGTTAGTAGTTAGCACTTAGTAGTTAGATCTTAGCTGTTCGTAATTAGCACTTAGTAGTTAGCTCTTTGCTGTTAGCCGTTACTAGTTAGATATGAGCTGTTCGTAGTTAGCACTTAGTAGTTAGCTCTTAGCTGTTAGTAGTTAGCACTTAGTAGTTAGCTCTTACCTGTTAATAGTTAGCCATTAGTAGTTAGCTCTTAGCTGTTAGTTGTTAGCCGTTACTAGTTAGAACTTAGCTGTTTGTAGTTAACACTTAGTAGTTAGCTCTTAGCTGTTAGTTGTTAGCCATTAATGGTTAGATCTTAGCTGTTCATAGTTAGCACTTAGTAGTTAACTCTTAGCTGTTAGTAGTTAGCACTTAGTAGTTAGCTCTTAGCTGTTAGTAGTTAGCACTTAGTAGTTAGCTCTTAGCTGTTAGTAGTTAGCACTTAGTAGTTAGCTCTTAGCTGTTAGTAGTTAGCACTTAGTAGTTAGCTCTTAGCTGTTAGTAGTTAGCACTTAGTAGTTAGTTCTTAACTGTTAGTAATTCAATATTATTAGTTATCTCTTAGCCGTTAGTAGTTAGCACTTGGTAGTTAGCGCTTAGCTGTTTGCACTTAGTAGTTAGATCTTATCTGTTCGTAGTTAGCCCTTAGTAGTTAGCTCTTAGCCGTTAGTAGTTAGCTCTTATCTGTTAGTAGTTAGCCGTTAGTAGTTAGCTATTAGCAGTTAGTAGTTAGCACTTAGGAGTTATCGCTTAGCCGTTAGTAGTTAGCACTTAGTAGTTAGCGCTTAACTGTTAGTAGCTAGCACTTAGTAGTTAGCTCTTAGATGTTAATATTTAGCACTTAACAGTTAGCACTTAGCGAGCCCGGCGTGGTGTAGTGGTTAGTGTTCTGAATTGTGGTGTGGACACCTCGGGTTTTAATCTCCACTAGTAAGCATCATGGTATTCGTAAGGAAGGGCATCCGGAATTTAAAAGGCTGAAGCCAAAAATCAGAATGCAGATAAAAAAAAGATCCACTGTGGCGACTCAGGAAAAAGCCGAAAGAAACAAACAAAAAATGCATGTTATCACTTTCCCAATATTTAGACATTTAACCAGAAAAACAAAAAATATATATATTTTTCCTTTGTATTGAATTTATTGTCTGTGTCGTATAATTTGTGTTAAATAGATGCATAAAAAATATTATGTTAAATACATATTTATTTGTTTAATCAATCCCCCTCTACAATATCATCAGCAATTGATGCTGTAGTTTTTGCCGACACAGTTATGCCACGAGTAACAAAAATGTTAACACACAACATGTTTTTATAGTTTACAAAACAAATCTCATTCAGTTTAACACCTAGTTCTGAAGAATGGACCTTTCAAATAGACATTATGGAACATTATGGAGCATAAACATGAACAGCCAAGTTGAAAATTTGTTCAAAGGGTTTACAGTCTATGTCACCATCACACACAAAAACAAAGAATACTTTTTTGATGGTAATGGTGTGTGTGGTGAGTGCTTGTGATTGTTTGCAGCCTTTCACAATCGTTCTTTTTTCATCTCAAAATGAATACAAATGATGCACTTTGTAGGTGTAATGTTTTAGTCTTAATCAAATCCTATTAGTGAGCACCGCTGCTATCGCAGACGTCGACATCAGGGATGATGAAGCTGAAGAACCCTGCTCACACCTGAGTCATCTGCCAGATGCCACGCAAAATTCTCTGTGTTTGTGTGTGACATGCAGCAGACGAACGAGTTCCCGATCTGCCGCCACGCGCTTTGTGAAGCATGACAAAAGGTTCCATGCGGGGGAAGGGAAGCATTGCGCATCACTCGAGTTGTCAGTGAAGTTCAAAGCAGGTTCAGGAGATGAGTCACACTCCACACTTTTGACGGCAGTTCTCGCCGCGGAGAAACACTCCCAGACTCTTGCATCCTGCAGACACGTCCTGTCTCCTGACAACGGCACGTTAACACTGAAGGAACCTCCAACCTGAAGAGTTGTCTTCTGATCTCCAACAGATGGGAGATGTTTGCTTTTTGATGTTTACAGAAGGAAAACTTGTGGCAGGAGAAGATGAAAGGCCAGGTTTTTTTTTCTGCTGGAGGAGCACTGTTGGATGGTGAACACCTCCACAATATTCCATCCGCTTTAAAGGGCAACTGCACTTTTTTTAAATTTTGCCCATATTTCACATTCCTTGTGTGAAATATGAACACTTCTTTCTGTCCCTTTTCTGTGCATTATAAAGCAAGACAACACGTTAATATGAGCTAGCTAACAATGCACATCATTGGGACACAGCTACTTTGGCGCTTAAAAACTGCATGATCATATATAGCATGTGTATAAGAGATAAACCGTTGTTAGAGGGTTTTTTCCACAGGGCTTCGTCGTCGAAATAGGCTTGTCCCAATGGTGTGCAATGTTAGCAAGCTCATATTAACTTTTTTTCTGGTGTTATAATGCAAAGAAAAGTGAAAGAAATATGTATTCATGTTTCACATAAGCATTGTGAATGATGGGCAAAATTCCAAAAGAAGTGCAGTTCCCCTTTAAATCACAATGTGGCTTGTCAGGGTTCCTACTGGTTACACTATACATCCACAAGACCCAGTGCTATTGATTTGGAATGATAGCCAATTCAACAAGGCTGAAGTCGCTGAAGTCAAAGTTTAGATTCAGTCCTGTGCCAGACTCAAGTTGCTACTGATCTTCTTCTGTTGTTCTAAAGCAGGGGTCTCAAACTCAATTTACCTGGGGGCCACTGGAGCTAGGGTCTGGGTGAGACTGGGCCGCATCAGGTTTTCCAAAAAAAAAACAAAAAAAAAAACGCATTTATTAAAAAAAGAAAAATGAATAAACTTGCTTTGGTTCCGGTTTTCTACAATAAAAGCTCTGATAAAACATTCCACTGTTCTCAAATATCTTAATTTTTATTTTTCTACACAAAATAAGAAGAAAAATAAATAAACAAATCAAGAATAAAGAAAATTTAAATTTAAATTAAATTTAGTAGTTAAATTAAAATGAACAAAGCATTATTAGAGCCCTGTAGACATGACAAAACACGACTATAGTCACATTTATACTCTTTTGATTTACAACATATTGCACAACTGCAGGGTCTTGAGACACATGCTGACTCGCAAACTAGAGAGCTAGCGACCTAAACGGTAGCCTTCAAGTTATTTCCTTTAAACTTAAATAGCCAAAAACTTACCACTTCCACACGGATAGGAGGATAACTATTAACAGTTATTTAACCTTTAACATGAACATTAATCAAACGTAATCATTTTTTCTGGGTACATGATACCATACAGCATCCATATCAAACTTGCGCGGGCCGCACTAACATTAAACTTTCATATCAAGGCGGGGGCCTCAAACTAGTGTTCTGTGGGCCACATTTGGCTCGCGGGCCGCATGTTTGAGACCCCTGTTCTAAAGCATCACAAGAACTCTTTTTATTTTGAACAGGATGATGGGAACACAATGTTCAGAGCTATTACAAGTCAAAGATGAGATTAAAGTATGCTAACATTAATGGTCCATTAAGGTATGAAGGCATGGACCTCTATTGATTTTAAGCAGGTAAGAACTCAGTTCATATTGAGGGCTGTCCAGTGATGGATGTCTTGAGATATCTGAAGTCAAAGATGAGATTAAAGTAGGTTTTTTTGGGCCCCTGTTGAGTTTGAGCATTCATAATAAGAACTCAGTTGATTTTGAGGACTGCCCAATGATGGACGTCCTTATCCCAAAAATGGGATAAAGTTGTTTTTTCAAACACATTGTTCATTGTTCAGTGACATGTTAATTTTGAGATTAAAAACTCAGATTTTGAGGGCTGTCCAAGGTATCAGCGGTCAAAATATGTTTGTCAACCAAAGCTAACACATTGTTGGTTGGCATGGTTTTTACTGACTTTGATATTGAAGAGCGAGAAATCAGTCAATTTTAAGGGATGTCCTGGGTATCTGAGCTCAAAGATAAGATTAAAGCATGTTTTTAATCTTCAAACACAAACACATTCTTGAGTGGCACTCAATTTTTGATTATGATTTCGAGATTGAAAAGTAAGAGACCAGTCTATGTGAGGGTTGTCTGATGATGGACATTTGAGATATCAGAAGTCAAGTCCGAAGTGTGTGGTCAATATTCAAGCATGAGTTGCCCACCAGCCTGTTGTAAAATAGCTCAAATAGTACCACTTACCTGCAACGATAAATCACATTTTTTGGTTGGTATTCTTGTTTAAATCACACTTACATTTAAAACACTTTTTGGCAGTGACAGTCACACAGTTAAATCCTAATTCTCGATTGAGTATAATGAAATATAATTTTCCTTCCTCACAGTATAATCTCTACTGATTTAAATGCATTTGAAGAGTAAAATTGTTGTTTTTGACTCCAACTTAAAACCCAAAGACACACAAGTAGCATCTCCTCTTGCGTGAGTCATTGCACCTCCACAGCTAGCTAAAATATGACAATGACAAAGCGCTTCAAAAACGATCCATGCCAGCGCTGGGTTGCATTTTTGTTGTGGTGGTATTCCGCCGGATGGATGATGGATGCGGGATCAGGCGGGGTCATGAATCTTGTCGACTCCTCTGCTCTTGCTGGAGGATCTGACGTTGAAGGCTGGAATGTTAAACGTGCATTAAAAATCCCAAACAGCGGCATAAAACCCCTGGTGAGGTTTGGAGAGCGCCCGGGTCAAACGCCATGTGATTTGATGGACGAGATTACATTTGCAAAGATAATCAAGCTCACTTTTTGATTGACACTGTCAGAGGACACGGGGAAGCGGCTTGAGCGTTGATTACACTTTGGAGGTGTGCCGTCTTGTCAGAGTGTGTGTAGCCTTTCTGGAAGGTGCCGTTGCTGTAATTAGCAGATGTGGGTGCCTCTTGTAGTTACACGGCTTTAGTTTCCTGCATGAGAGCAGCCCCCGCCCTGCTTGGCACCTTGTCATTGATGCAGAGGCTGACAGCTCAGAGGATGGAGGTTTGGAGGCAGAGGTTCTTAGAGGTGCTGGAAGTACTTGTGTATGTTTGTCAGTTTCTTCTTGGCACATTAAATCAGTTACTAGGGTTGTGACGGAACGCCATAATCACGGTTTGGTACGTTTGGTTTTAAGGCCAAAGTTTGGTTCATTTTGAGTACAGCAAGATAATTTTAATAAAACTTTGCATGCATATTTGGCTTTGACTTGCCTAAACTCACTTTGCGGAAAGAATATCGGGATATACATATATCGTATATAGATATTCAACCTACAGTGCATCCGGAAAGTATTCACAGCGCTTCACTTTTTCTACATTTTGTCAGCCTCATTCCAAACTGAATTAAATTAATCTCTTACCTCAAAATTCTACACAAAATACTCCATTATGACAATGTGAAAAAAGGTTTTTTTTTACATGTTTTGAATTTATTAAAAATAGAAAACAAAAAAATCCCATTTACATAAGTATTCACAGACTTTGCCATGAAGCTCAAAATTGAGCTCAGGTGCATCTTTTTTCCACTGATCATCCTTGAGATCTTTCTACAGCTTCATTGGAGTCCACCTGCAGTAAATTCAGTTGATTGGACATGATTTGGAAATATAATAACTGTCTATATAAGGTCCCACAGTTGACTGTGCATGTCAGAGCACAAACACCAAGCATGAAGTCAAAAGAACTGTCTGTAGACCTGCGAGACAGGATTGTCTTGAGGCACAAATCTGGGGAAGGATACAGAAAAAATTCTGCTGCTTTGAAGGTCCCAATGAGCACAGTGGCCTCCATTATTCGTAAATGGAAGACGTTTGGAACCACCAGGACTCTTCCTAGAGCTGGCCGGCCTTCTAAACTGAGCGATCGGGGAAGAAGGGCCTTAGTCAGGGAGGTGGCCAAGGCCCCGATGGTCACTCTGTCAGAGCTCCAGCGTTCCTCTGTGGAGAGAGGAGAGCCTTCCAGAAGGACAACCATCTCTGCAGCAATCCACCAATCAGGCCTGTATGGTAGAGTGGCCAGACGAAAGCCACTCCTTAGTAAAAGGAACATGGAAGCCCGTCTGGAATTTGCCAAAAAGCACCTGAATGACTCTCAGACCATGAGAAACAAAATTCTCTGGTCTGATGAGACAAAGATTGAACTCTTTGGTGTGAATGCCAGGCGCCATGTTTGGAGGAAACCAGGCACTGCTCATCACCAGGCCAATACCATCCCTACAGTGAAGCATGGTGGTGGCAGCATCATGCTGTGGGGAGGTTTTTCAGCAGCAGGAACTGGCAGACTAGTCAGGATAGAAGGAAAAATTAATGCAGCAATATATAGAGATATCCTGGATGAAAACCTGCTCCAGAGCGCTCTTGACCTCAGTAGACTGGTCATGTACCTTGACCATATAGACAGTAGACATTAGCACACAGCCAAGATCTCATAAGATTGGCTTCAGAACCACTCCGTGAATGTCCTGGAGTGGCCCAGCCAGAGTCCAGACTTGAATCCGATCGAACATCTCTGGAGAGATCTGAAAATGGCTGTGCACAGATGTCTCCCATCCAACCTGATGGAGCTTGAGACTAATTGCAAAGAATGGGCAAAACTGCCTAAAGATAGGTGTGCTAAACTTGTGGGATCATATTCAAAAAGACTTGAGGCTGTAATTGCTGCCAAAGGTGGATCAACAAAGTATTAAGGAAAGGCTGTGAATACTTATGTAAATGTGATTTTTTTGTTTTTTATTTTTAATAAATTCAAAAAAAGTCAAAAAAAACTTCACATTGTCATAATGGAGTATTTTGTGTAGAATTTTGAGGTAAGAGATTAATTTAATTCAGTTTGGAATGAGGCTGTAACATGACAAAATGTGGAAAAAGTGAAGCGCTGTGAATACTTTCCGGATGCACTGTAAATATGTGGGGATATGACTTTTGGTCCATATCACCCAGTCCTAGTTTTTGTGTGAAAATTTAAAGTTTACTGGACTAATACTTAACATGTAGAGACACTGTCAAATGTGCCTTGCGATTGGCTGCGATCGACCCTGCCTCTCGCCCAAAGTGAGCCTTTCTGTTATTCATTCATTCCCATATCCCAGCTGTCTTTGGCCGAGAGGCGGGGTACACCCTGGACTGGTGCTTGGACTCCAGCCAATCACAGGGCACATATAGACAAACAACCACTCACACTCACATTCATACCTATGGACAATTTGGAGTAGGGCTGCACGGCGTCAAGTGGTTAGCACGCAGGCCTCACAGCTAGGAGATGTGAGTTCAATTCCACCCTTGGCCATCTCTGTGTGGAGTTTGCATGTTCTCCCCGTGCATGCGTGGGTTTTCTCCGGGTACTCCGGTTTCCTCCCACATTCCAAAAACATGCTAGGTTAATTGGTTAATTTTTATTCATTCATTAATTTTCTACCGCTTTTTCCTCACGACGGTTGCGGGGGTGCTGGAGCCTATCCCAGCTGTCTTTGGGCGAGAGACGGGGTACACCCTGGACTGGTGGCCAGCCAATCCCAGGGCACATATAGACAAACAACCATTCACACTCACATTCATACCTATGGACAATTTGGAGTGGCCAATTAACCTAGCATGTTTTTGGAATGTGGGAGGAAACCGGAGTACCCGGAGAAAACCCATGCATGCACGAGGAGAACATGCAAACGCCACACAGAGATGGCCGAGGGTGGAATTGAACCCTGGTCTCCCAGCTCGACCTTCATTTTTATATTTCTTATTATATTCATTCATTTTAATTGGTTGATTTTTATATTTTCTGAAGAAGGGCGTAGTGGTTCTTCAAGTGGAGTTGGGGCACCATGGAAAGATTCCAGTCAAATAATGGACACTTCATACTCAACAACCAGGATCAAACCTAGCTAACTGCTGCCGGTGCTGCACTTGTAAATCACAGCAAACATACCCAAAGTATAATTTCCCCTTCAATTTGGTATAAAATGAATATGCAGACTTAAACCATAGCCATCCTGGGTGTACAAAAAAAGTGAAGCTCAAATTATGAAATGGATTAAAAGGGAAGAATGCTACCATTAGAGTGGAATAAAAGATATGTAGGATAATTTATCTATTTATCAGTGCTCATTTCATACTTTATCCTAATGTCACCATGCAAAATACAAATTTTTCACCAGAATTACCATATTTTCCGGACTTTGAACTCGCACAATTTTCATAGGTTGGCTGTTCCTGCGACTTATACTCCAGAGCGACTTATAAATGAAAAAAACTGTTTATGTTACATCAACACTGGACACCTTTCCTGTTCATGTTAATTTTTGGTGTAGCTGAATAAACATTGTGTCTCTTGCATCTTACACCTATTACTGTGGTACACATAATGACATTGTATGGTCATATCACCTCCTACTTCGGTACAAGGTACATTATTAAAAAAAAACAAAAA
The DNA here is from genome assembly GCF_037039965.1 of Doryrhamphus excisus. NCBI lineage: Eukaryota > Metazoa > Chordata > Actinopteri > Syngnathiformes > Syngnathidae > Doryrhamphus > Doryrhamphus excisus. The sequence continues at coordinate 17,017,069 of NC_136357.1, read as the reverse complement.
AACCTTAAACTGTATTATGGAAAGCAGGAAGTGAACAAATGTAACAGTTACTGATTGTAAAAGTACCAGATAGAGGGGTAGGATTTAATAAGCTTTGCTTCTTCCTACTCCTTTTGGACATGTGGAACTGGGAAGTGATTATGGGATGCACTCAATTGTAATCTGATGCATGTTCAAATGAAATAAAACCATTACCATTACCATATTAGCCTGTTCCCGATTATTTTATTGTTAGAACTTGCCTTCCAAGAGGACGTAATGTCTGTTTTGGTCAAGTATTTTGTAAAATAAATTACCTGCAAAAAATGGCACTTATACTGCAGTGCGACTTATGTATGTTTTTTTCTGCATTTTTGGCCTTGTGCGACTTATACTCCGGAGCGGCTTATAGTCCAGAAAATACGGTACTATAAAATGAATGAACCATTGAATTATCTTCAATATTTCAAGTTAATTAACATAATAATGTGTATGTTTTTGTGTGCAGGAGTTGAGGGTACATGGCTTCAGGTGAAATGTCTGAAGGGTATGTGAGTATAGAAAGTTTGGGAACCACTGCGAACCACTCAGCGTGAGTCCAGCCAACTAAGGGAGAAAACTCTTGTTCTTGAAAAGCCCTTGACCATAGGTAACGGTAGGAACATAGATTGACTCATAAATTGAGTGCCAAAGACGGTCTGGTGCACTGGCTGGTTACTGCATTCGCTGCACTGATCCACCTATGAATCTCCCGCTCGAACCTTCCCTCACTCGTAAACAAGACCCCAAGATACTCTAAGTCCACCTGGGGAAAGACCTTACTCCCAACCTGAAGGGTGCAATCTACAAAACTACTGTATTCGATTTATAAAGAAGGATTTCCATCACTGTCGGATCTGGTACGTGATAAACATGGCATTACGGTATGTCCATTTTTATAGTATTATCCCTTGAAAAGATACACGGTCATACAAATACTTGCTGAAATGTGAGAGATGTATTCACCTTTGCATATTTTTGTTGGCAAAATACCAGTGCAATATTCATTTCAGACGTTTCAGTCCTGGACTTGTGGCTGTGTGTAGCGTCACACATATTTAAAAAAATACCCTAATCCGAATTTTGTTGTTTGGTTTCATAGAAGTCCAGTAAGTTCTTCTGTCTTTGCATTGGATTAGCATTGCTTTTCCAGTGTCGCAGTTGCATTCCATTGTGTAATTGCGTGTTGTGTCACTCAGGACTCCAGCGTTGCATGGCAGCTGTTAATCATCATCACGGCTGAATATGGACCACCAGGTGTGAGACATCTTATCTGTCCCACCAACCTCCTCCACAGCATGAATATGGAGATTCACATTTAATTATCAGCCATTGTGCTGGAGTTCCCGGGAAGACAGCTCGGTTGGATTTGAGTCTGGGGAAAAGACAAGAGCCAAACACCTGACAAACAAGTGCTTGATTTTTCTGGAAAAGTTCAAGGCGAAGCACAAAGTCAAAAAGGAGCTCACTCCATGGGCTGCATGATGTCGGGACTCAAAGATAATGGGTATCCTAAACAGTCATGACAGACTCCTGGTACTTGTTGTCATGCTGTGGATAACGCGCTGCAGTGTTTGCTTCATCAAGCTGCCGTGGAGCTAAATTGTTCTTTAAGTGTGATGATGAACATCTCAGCTTAACTTTGCTGACTGCTAATTAAACAAGGCACAGCCACTGTGCTTGTTGATGTTTGAGAACGTCTGGGTTTGTTCAAGTAGACCGCACCATGCTATTGTTATCTCCACAAAGCATGTTTGTGGACTTTGGCAAGGCGATCGCAAACACTGTGTGTGCGATGTGTTTGTGTATGTGTGTGTTTGTGTTGTTGGCTATAGAATACAATAAAAACTCCACAAGAAGAACTTAACTTGAACATAAAACACATATTCAAGCATGAACTGTAAGAATAAATGCACCTTGAAAGATTCAATGAACCGCTGCTGCAGCAGGCTTAGAGGAAGAAAAACTCGGCTTCACTTTTGCTTGGACCTCGCTGGACCTTGGCTGATCAGTCTCTGTCCAGTTTCTTGTATCTGCTCCTTTTAATATTAAAGGGAACCTATCTTAATTTTCCGACCCTTTGTATTGAGTTGTGGACTCCTATATAGCAGCTACACACAATAACCCGCACAGAAAACCTTTTAGATTTAGCAGAATCTGCATCTATTCTAGCTGTATTTTCTTGGATTTGTGCCCACTTCTGGGCCCGCCCACTCTACTGTGATTGGTCACATGCCCAAAGTGCTTACAAACTACAAACAAACCCAACTTTCTAACATAAATGAATAAAGTCTTTGGAGAGCTAATTGAAAAGTGTTTAGGAGCTTCTGGCAGCTTGACCCCTGACCCCTGATGGTGATAAGAATATCACTTGACAATTTCAATGAAGCAGTTTCCATAGAGTGAAATTTACGGAAACCAGATTGAAATGCCTTATGGATATTACTTTGGTCAAGGTAAAAAGACAGCTACTCAGATCTTAGACAAAAACGGGAGCTTGGAAATAGGCCTGACATTATTGGGGTCAACCAGGGTCAACCCTGCCTTTTTAATGAAGGCTCCACAATAGTGTTTAAAACTGACCTATTATGGTTTTTCCACAGTTGCTTACTGTCACCGCCGTCTGTGTAACTGAAAATTAACAGAGTCCTTCACCGACGCTAAGAAGTCACAAGACTGTGGTCAATAACAAGCTTTTTATTGCACACAGTAATGGCTACAGTCGGCCGTAACCATGCCATGAAAAACACCCAACCACAAGCTAGGCGCTTCCTCAACAACTCTCCGAAAAACACGCCTCCACCGCCGGTGCATTCACGGCCACCCAAAAGAGTCAGATGCTCCAGAACACAACAACCAACCCCCATACAAAAACCCTTGCCGCGAGAGGTCACACAATGTCCCTGAGGTGACCCAGAGGCTTTCTCTATCTCTGAGGCTGGTTCACAGGGGACTCCCACGGTTGGACCTCCAGCCTTGGGAGAACCTGCTGAGGAGCAGGTGAAAAGTCTCGAAATGGGGAAGAACAGGGCAGCCCCTTGGGAAAGGCAAACATTGGGGTGTGGGTCTCTGTTGCGGGCGGTAAGGTGCCAGATGCCTATGTTGCTTCTGCGGGTTTGGAGGACCACCCGTGTCCCCCTGGGTGACTGTTGCACCCTATATACCACTTCTCTCAGCTTCTCCAAAGCCTCGCAAGGCCCAACCCAGTGGCTGTTCAACTTGGGGACTGTACACCCTAACCAATTCACCGGCTTTAAAGTCTTTGCCCCTGGCCCTCAAGTCGTAATTGCTTTTCTGCCTTATGCCCGCTTTCTGCAACTGGTTGCAAGCAAAAGCGTGTGCGAAGTCCATCTGGTCCTGGAGCCTCCTGGCGTATTCTGGACCAGGCAAGAGTTTTATCTGGAGGCCTGCCAAAGACCATTTCTCTGGCGTCCACAGCTCTCGTCTCAGCATGAGCAAGGCAGGTATACATGATGTGGACTCCTGCACAGCTGACCCTTAGGCCCACAAAGCAAGGAGGACGTACATGTCCCAGTCCCGCTTATGTTCTGCTGTGAGAATGGCAAGTTTCTTCGCTCAAGTAACCCATCACTCTGGGGATGTAAGAGCGTCCACATCTTCTATTCCCATTTGCTCACACATTGCAGAAATTACAGCCAATTCAAAGTTCCTCCCTTGTTCGCTGTGAATGACCACAGCTGCACCGAACAAAACATCCCCTCCACCAGATCATCCGCAACAGTCCTAGCTCCCTGGACTTTGATGGCAGATTCCTCAGGCCACTTGGTGAAGTAATCCATGATGCCATTGTCTGTGCAGGAAAATGGGCCCATTATGTCCACTGCCACCCTCTCCAACGGGGCCCCCACTGTGAGCTACTGGAGTTTGGCGCACGACTGACCTGGGGGACCTTTGTGCGCCGTGCAGAGATCACGTCAACAACGTCTCCTGAGCTGCCCCCAATAGAAACCTTGCCGTAGTCGACAAAGCATTTTTGACAAGTGTCCTGCCCAAATAGTCCTATGGGAGGATTTCAACACCTGTTGTCTAACAGACTTGGGCACCACTACCTGCCACGTCTCTCTCTGGTGGCCGGCTCTTTCAAGGCTCTCTGGAGTACTCCATCCTTAACCCGCAGAGCCCCAAACTGTGCCAACTCATCCCATGGCGGATTCTGTCCTGACTCCAACCACTGCAACACTGGACGCAGATCACCATCAGGTGTGTTTACCATTTGCATCTCCATACAGACAGGGCCATCCCCATCATGCATGGGGCCTTGTTCCTCTCCACACAATTCTTTCTCCCTGGCTTCTCTCTTTTCACAGTAATGGCAGCCACCGATAGCACAAGGGCGCTGTGACATAGCGTCTGCATTAGCGTGCAGAACCCCAGCTCTGTACTACACATTGAAAACATATGGCGCCAGTTCTTCAAGGCAATATGCAGGACATGAGCCACTGGAGTGAAGCGTGGTCAGTTTGGACTATGAAGGCAAGACCACACAAGTAATATTTAAAGTGACTTATTGCTCTCACAATTGCTAGACCTTCTCTCTGTAGTAGCGCCGCTCCATCTTGTTGAAAGTCTTAATGAAGAAAGCCACCACTTTCCCCCAACCTGGCTCAACACCGCCCCCATCCGAATGCCACTGGCGTCTGTGTCCAGGGGGTCCGGGGAAACAAGGACAGGAGGTTCCGTCAAGGCCTCCTTCAAAGTGTTGAAGGCCTGTTCTCACGTGTGTGTTCAGGAAAAATATGTCTTTCCCCTGGAGGTGAAAGAGGGACGCAAGTCCAAGGAACTTCTTCAGCTCTCCCAAATTGGTGGGGGTTGGCCAGTCTCTCACTGCCCCAACTTTGTCCTGCTGCGTGCTGACACCCTGTCCTCCGATCCTGTGTCCAAAAAACTCTGGCTCCCTCGTCAGGAAGCAGCACTTGTCGGGGTTGATCTTCAGGCCAGCCGCTGACAACCTCTGCAGCACCCAATATAAAGTATGACATCCCTCTCAATATGTTGCAGTATGAACCTTGCAATCTCAAACTTGTTTCATAATTCACGGCGCATATTTTTTTTCAAGACAGCCGGTACGACCATACATCAGTCACTGAGGGTGTTTTTTTTTGTTTGTTTTTTTTTACGTCTGCTTATGGTGGTTTGGCTGGTGATCTAAAGTCAATTCGAAAACTGCTTGTAGTACTGAACGTGGTGGTTTTGACTGGCAATTTATTATTATTATTATTATTATTATTATTATTATTATGTTTATTGTCATGTTTGCATGAATCACCAACTTCACACAGCTAATTAAACATAATGAAAGAATAGAGTCTCAAGGATGACATACATTTAAGACTATATAATAATATTCAAATATAAGTCCTGCCGATTTCTGGGTAAACCACACCCCCATTGGGTTTATGCCCCGCCCATTCTGAGTAAGGATATGGATACAGATATTTAAGATGTGTGAACAGATACAGATACAGATAGTGGTGTACTCGCTCATCCCTAATAACAACATTATTAAGAAGAATAACTGCAGACTTACTATGTTTGAAAATTGTTCGTCTTGCCTAAGAATGGATGAATTTATGTTTATTCATTGTTTAAGTTATTTCAAAACTCAGTGATAGAAGTTAATTATTTCAACAAAAGTGCATAAACAGGTGCATAAATTTGGGCACCCCAACAGAAAATGAACTAAATATTTAGTAGATTCTCCTTTTGTAGAAATAAATGCTTCCTATAGCTTCCAATGAGGGTCTGGATTCTGGTTGAAGGTATTTTTTAGACCATTCTTCTTTCCAAAACATCTCCAGTCGAGTCAGGTTTGATGGTTTCCGAGCATGGACAGCCCAGGGATTGAGACGGCCATTCCAGAATGCTGTACTTGTTTCTATGCATGAATGCCTTAGTAGAATTGGAGCAGTGCTGTTGTTGGACGTATCCAACCCCAATGCAACTTCAACTTTGTCATTGATTCTTGAGCATTGTTGGCAATAATCTGCTGATTGACTACTCACTGGAATCCATGCCACCTTCAACTTCAACAGGATTTCCAGTACCTGCACTGGCCACACAGCCCCACAGCATGATGGAAGAACCACCAAATGTTACTGTGGGTAGCAAGTGTTTGCCTTGGAATGCTGTGTTCTTCATCCACCATGCATACCGCCCCTTGGTATGTCCAAATAACTCCATTTTAGTTTTATCAGTCCATAGCACCTTATTCCAAAATGAAGCTGATTTGTCCAAATGTGCTTTAGCATACCTCAAGCGACTCTGTTTGTGGCATGTGCGCATGACCTCTTCCACATGATTTCCCCATACAGCATCCCCTTGTGCAAAGTGTGCTGAATAGCTGAATGATGCACAGTGACCCCATTGGCACCAAGATCATGTTGTAGGTCTTTGGAGCTGGTCTGTGGTTGAGTTTGACTGTTCTCACCATCCTTCGCCTCTGCTTATCTGAGCTTTTTCTTGGCCTGCCATTCCGGGCCTTAACTAGAACTTTGCCTGTGGTCTTCCGTTTCATCACTATGTTCCTCAGAGTGGAACCTGACAGATGAAATTTCCGTGCTAGATTTTTGTATCCTTCCCTTAGATGATTTCTAATGATTGGCTTGTGTATGCAGGTCAAAGGTCACTGGGTTTACTAAACAAATTTCTTTTCCAATAATTAACACTAAGGTATTCTAATCAATAAAACAAATTTTTGCACCTGCATACTTTTCTTTAAATAATTATTACACTTTCCGTAAATCCTATGAACTTAATTTCACTTCTCATCTATCATTGTGTTTGTTTGCTATATGATGTATTTAAGTGCAATTGCTGAACCAACCAGTGATTGAAAAGGAAAATCTTGAAAATGACCAGTACCTGCACCTGAAGTTATCCTTCATCATAGAGTTCCCTGGTGTAGCCCACCTTGAGAAGATCAGTAATCAGTGTTCCGTTTGGGGAAATTTACACCTGCGCTGATAAACACTGACTAGCGTTAGCGTGTTGGTGCCAGTAGCCATAAAATCAAGAGTCTATTTCATCACAATGCTGCCATTTAAGTCTTTCCCTTAGCTTCTGAACCACAGCCACTAACATTTAGGGTCATCCCGCAAGGCCCCTCATAAATTACTCCAGCGTTACCCGCTTTTTGGCGCCTGCTTGATAACACTCATTACGGCTCAACAACCTGGAAGGCAAAGCTTCAGTATGGAGCCTTATTGTCCTCGGGCCACGCTCATCCAAGGCGTCCCCCCACTCCGTAGCATCATACCTCCTCTTCTAAAAGCCATAAAGCCATGCCCTCCATCCCCGCCCTGCAAGTAAGCTACGAGACGAAAGTCACAAGCGGTGATTATTTGATATTCTAAAGTGAGTTACGCCCTCCAATGTCCTCCTTGACACGGAGGAATCATTCCCGAGCGCTGAGGGGGACGCAGCCAGGATGTGTGGTGCTTTATGAGGCTCCTCAATCACAGTGTGCGCTCAAACCTAGGCAGCAATGGCACTCTATATCTGGAAAAAAAAATAAAAAAAGCATCTGCAGCGACCATTCCCAATTAAAAGTCCATCCATGGGTGATGGCTATGTGAGTATTCAGCGGCGTTAAATGGCGCTTGTGGATGAAGCACCTTTGTATGGCGGCGTAAACACTTCTCTTCAAACACTTAGGCCAGAGTTGGGAGATGTTCAACACAGGGGATGAGCCATTTCATCAGCCAAATAGAGCGAGAGAGCCCTAGGAGGCCATTCACACTAGTGCTGGAGCTTGTTAAAGCCCTGTGTGCTTCACTTCAAATGGCTTTAGAACAGCTTGTGGATGTGAGCGGGCCAATAGGGCAACATCCAAATACACTCTGGGAAGTTCACCTCGGGCTCTGCGATTCGCCGAGCGTCCCACTCAAAGCTACCCAAGATAGCCCATTGATTTTATGCATGGAGTTGTTTCCATTGAGGAATGGGAAAACAACACAGAAAGCACTTTTATCTCAAGGCTTTGCAATACTCAAAACTTCAATGGAAATAGCTATAAGCAGAATAGACAGTGTAACCTGGGATAAACGGGCACTCAAGTAAATAACAGTGTTGGCGATTGGTGATTTTGCTTGTTTTTGATTTTCCCAAAATACAAGCATGGTAGCAAAGCCATGACTGGCATTCAGTGTTAGCACAATGGACCGTGTAAGGCTAAAGTCCATTCCACTTTGTTTTTATTTGGTTTTTAACACATTTTAAATGAAAAAGTGAAGGGAATATAATTATTTCATACAGAGTTTGAATAAAAGCCATAATAAAACTGACCCACACTGAATAGGTGAAATTTTAGTATAATCTAACCATATTTTGCAACCGATCTTGCTCAAACTTTCCACGTACTGTATATGTATATGTATATGTACTGTACGTGTGCAAGGTATGGTCTGTTCATGCACAAACCTGCCGTCGTCTACGTCCCTGGGTCTCTTATAGCGATCTGTGCAAGTGTCGTTACACGTGATTGGCCGAGTCGCGGTTGGTCACGTATCACCCCTGAACGACTCCGCATTGTGGTGCATTCCTGCCATCAGGATGCCAATCGCTTCACTTATTCGTGGCATTGTGAAACATTGAATTAATGAAGACATTTGTTTTGGTCTTGAATAGGCCATTCTAATAGTACACATTGCTGTACAGTACAATTGCTCACTCACTTTTCAGACATACCACCAAACTCCACAGATTTTAAGGAGTGGTCCATGCAGGGAGACGTGTGTAATATCAACAATTTTTTTGGTATGGGGCAATGAGGCATGACATGGAAAGTCAAAACACACAAATCAATCAAACCAAACCCCATTGCCCTAAAAAAAAAAAAAATACGGCCACAACAAATATAGCATTTTTAAAGTCCTTCAGTATAATAGTACAGACAACATGACCAGAGTGCAAGTTTTCACCACTTTTCACCCTTTTGTGTGCTGCGGTTCAGAGATAAGAGTTACATATTTATTTATTATTTACTTATTTATTGTATGTTCTTATTCATTGTTTGTTCTCTTTTATCTTGTATTTTATATTTGTGTTTTTATATCTTCTGTACAGCAACCTTGAGTGTCCTGAAAGGCGCTTTGAAATAAAATGTATTATTATTATTATTATTATTATTATTATTATTATTATTATTATTATTATTATTATTATTATTATACAAACGTACATACAAACATATGTATATTTGTGTCTTCTCCTATTGGTTGTATTCAAAATAATTTGGAATATAAAATATATAATAAATATATTCTCAATTGTTGAGAAATGCTGAGTGAATTATGGATAATTAGTTATTAAATTCTGCCAAAAAATGTTTGTTTGTTTGCAAAATATGTTTGTTTTTTAACACTCTTGCTCAAATTTTGCACATATGTGATTGCCAGTATCTAAAAGTTGAGTACCAAATTTTATGAATCTGATACCATAAAGTTCCATTTTGTGTTTTTGTATAGCAGACTTGAGTCTGTGATGGATTTAATTAAAAAAAAATAATAATAATTATAGCACAAGCACAGGCAACACTGTTGGAGTTTTTTGCAGGGGTCGAGTCGACTGTATAGGCTATTTGAGAGCTGCCATATTCACTCCAACATTACAGCAAGTTCCATTTCTGCTTCTATGGTTATTGCCACACTTTTTCTCTGTGGTGGCAGCAGAGAAAAAGTATAAAGCCAAAGAAATGGAAAAACATACTGCAAATGCCAGACAGTAAAATAATGGTTGAAAGTTTTAACTTCTGCGGCACACTTTAAACACAAAATTCTAGTTTGCTTTCCAAATTGTTCCACTTTTCTGGCGTTTGACATTGAGCCAGCTTCCTTGTCAGAGCTTCTCTGTTTGATTGACTTTTATGTTGGTGCCATTAAAGGCTTACGCTTGTTGGGTTTGTTTATCCTGCATTGTTGGAGTGTGTACATAGAAAAAGTCAACATTTGTTAGACATGGAGCTCCTTCCTCTTTAAAAACATCTGCTCAACGGTGTTAGACAATTAACTTTTTAATTGCTATTTGATAAAGTTTGTGTGAGACTGGGTTAGTTAGGTTAGCGTGGCAAAGAAATAGATTTACATGCGTTAGAACGGGGCAGTGCATCGATCGGGGGCGCCACTTGCAGATACCCAGAAAATAACAGTGTCTTACATTTGGATTGATTATTTCTATTATTTATTTATTTGGAAATTGTGCAATGAATTTAGTTTGTGTTACAATGTGACATTTTTTTCGCTAGCTCCTCATGTTAGCCATTGTGATGGTAGAGCTTAGCGAGGGATATTCCAATCAGGGTTTTATGCTACCAATACCGATCCCGATAATCCAAGCGTGAAATCGGCTGATATTTATACCAATAGAGATTTTTTTCTTGTGAGAGCTACTTTTACAAAATGAAAATAGTCATTTTGGTAATTCATTGGGTGGCACGGTGGTCTAGTGGTTAGCGCACAGACCTCACAGCTAGTAGACCAGGGTTCAATTCCACCCTCGGCCATCTCTGTGTGGAGTTTGCATGTTCTCCCTGTGCATGCATGGGTTTTCTCCGGGTACTCCGGTTTCCGTCCCACATTCTAAAAACATGCTAGGTTAATTGGCCACTCCAAATGTGAGTGTGAATGGTTGTTTGTCTATATGTGCCCTGTGATTGGCTGGTGACCAGTCCAGGGTGTACCCCGCCTCTCGCCCAAAGACAGCTGGGATAGGCTCCTTTTGAGGAAAAGCGGTAGAAAATGAATGAATGAATGGTAATTCATTTATTTTTATAGCTTATTTCAAGCCAAGTAAAGCCAATATGCTCGTTTTACCAGAACATTACCAAAATGTTGATAGCCACGACCCACGTTTTGTGAGAGATCATCTGGAGTCCAACGCATAACCCCCCCCCCCTCCCGTTCTCCACACACACACAACTTCGGTCCCTCCTGCACTAAAAGTACTCATCCCCAAATTTTGTCCACACTTCCAAGTACAGCAGGTTGGCACTGGAGCTTTAATGGCTGCCTGATGGATGATCGCAAGCCTTTTTTTTTCATTGGCAGATCCTGATTGGTGGCCGTTCGATCGGAGAACCCCTACTCTTAGCCATTCAGTGAAGCAAACATTTGAAGGGCTTGATGTTCTTACCGATTCGTCGATCTTTCTTGGTAGTGAATTCACGTTTCCCATGATAATAGAAGGTACCGAATCTCCACTTCCTTGCTTGACATTCATCTTAGCCGCGCCGCTGACAACTTGAGGAATCACACAGATGCGGCATGTAAAAGATGACCTCATCAAACTGCCTCTCAAGCATGTAAACAAATGTGGTTGTCTTGCTACTTCCATTTATCAATTTTCTCAATATGCCTCTTATCCTCAGTAATAGGGATGTACAAATTCCCGGAAGTAAGCATGGTGAAGTAGACCTACATGAAAGTGTGAAACCTTTTTTTTTTTCTTTCCCGGACTTTTGGATGACTGTGTGAGTCTTGTGTGAGAATTTAAATTTAAATTTAAATTTAATGTAATGTAATGTAATTTAAATGTAATTAATTTAATTTAAATGTATTTAATGTAATTTAAATTTAATGATTAATTTTAAAAAAGTTTGAGCAAAATGTAAAAATAAAAATAAAAATAAAAATTTATAGTGATAATAAGAGTGATGATTATTTTTTGTGAATAATAATGATATAATAATAATATAAACATAGGCGGCATGGCGCACGCGCAGACCTCACAGCTAAGAGACCAGGGTTCAATACCACCCTCGGCCAGCTCTGTGTGGAGTTTGCATGTTCTCCCCGTGCATGCGTGGGTTTTCTCCAGGTATTCCGGTTTCCTCCCACATTCCAAAAACATGCTAGGTTAATTGGCGACTCCAAATTGTCCATAGGTATGAATGTGAGTGTGAATGGTTGTTTGTCTATATGTGCCCTGTGATTGGCTGGCCACCAGTCCAGGGTGTACCCTGCCCAAAAACAGCTGGGATAGGCTCCAGCACCCCCCGCGACACTCGTGAGGAAAAAGCGGTAGAAAATGAATGAATGATTTTAAAGCAAAAGCAAAAACCCACGCCTGCACAGGGAGAACATGCAAACATGCAAAGATGGCCGAGGGTGGGATTGAAAAAAAATAAATAAAAAAAAGTACAAGAAGAAATGTGAAGCACTTCACTACCAGAACCATTCATTAAAAAACAGATCAATTTGTTATTTAAACATATATATATATTTGTGAATGTTATTTATCGAATTAATTACCTCAGTTTTGTTTTGCATTTTGTTCCATTCGTGTACCCAAAATAAACCGAACAGTGACGACGATGGATCATTCCATACATATTGTGCATGGTATGCACGCTCTTTGTGCCGCTGTCATACCATTGCGCTTTCTCACCCAAAGGAGACGCGAACGGACGTGCATGTCATCCTCCAGAAACGACATCATTTGTATTCACTGGCAATACGACGTCCTCTGAAGGAGGCCAATTAATGAAGCTGTCACTCTCTCTCACGGAAGGATGGCCTCCGAAGAGGAGAGCACTCCTGACCTCTGGCACATGCTTGCATAGTTTGAATATTCATGTGGATTTTTGTTGTAATTTGCAGCCTATAAGTAATTTAAATGTTTTGCAGTCTGGTTCTGCTACAACCAAAATCGGCCAAATAATTGCTTTGAATGGGTTTCAACCAACAGATGGCGCCAGTACAAACACAAGTGGAAAAAATGAAATGTAGTCAACAACAAAACGCAGACAAAAACTTTTGCTTTAACTTTCTGGTTCAACAACCCTTATTTTAGCTTGATCCTTTTGTTGGAGGCTGATACCAGTTTTCTAAAACCGTCCTTCTCGGGACCGGCCATTTTGGATGATTTTGACAGATTTTTGAAGGCGCTCAACTCATAAACATCTCAACTTTCATCAGAAAAGAAAATATTATTTCTACATTTTTCTGTTCAGCAGTAGAACTTTGGTAAGTTTCAGCAAAAATATATTCTCAACAACAAAGAAAAGGGTAAAAAAAGGCTTTTTGTGAAGCCATACTTTCTAATTTAGAGAAAATAGGAGTTGATAAGAAGTGAATGACCGCATTGCGGAGCTACTCGAAAAGTGATTGGACGCTAATGGCAGCAATTGAGCTCCTGGTTGAGACCCCTGACTTAGCGTGCACGAGCCAGACGTGCGGGCGCTCCCTCCACCGAGCAGCAGCTGCTCTGAGAAGAACACACATGCTAGTTTGTCCACCTTTGAACAAGTGGTGAGTGTCCGTGCACACGTGCACGTCCATCAACAAGTGTCTCTTTGTTGACATCTGCACTCGGTGGTCCTGCCGGCCTCGTCAGCTACAAAGACGCTTTTGATGGTGACTGTGTTCGCTTGACTAAAAAGGCAAAGAGGGACACTTTGATGAATAACTGGGTTTTAGCGTCCGACGAGGCTGCAGGACTTTGTGATCGGCGTCCTCTCGCATGAGGGAGCAGCTAACAAATATTCTGTTTGACGCCACGCAACTAGCTAACAGTGTTTTGATTTGAAGTTTCAAATGAAAGGGTTTTTTTTTTTGGCGTGAAACAGAGTTCAGGTGTTAAAACGTACAATCACAGAAGCTTGGAACTTTTTCGATGTTGTTTTTTCACAAACCAAGTGCGTTTTAGGAAGCTTCAACATCATTTCGCTATAATAATGGTTCAGCTTGTATCCAGTTAGCACAGAAACACATAATAACACATTTATAGGCCTATACACACACACACATATATATATATTCCTATCAATATATTAGGGCTGTCAATCAATTACAATATTTGAAAGTGATTAAAATTTTGTGAGCTAAAGATAAAAGCAAAACACATAGTCTCACAAATACAAATTATACTTTGGATATAAAGGATACACACACCCACACACAAAAAAAGAGGACTAATGTGACAACTGACAGTTAAGGTGGAAACATCGAGTACGCATATGACAGCTTGCTTTGCAACAAAGGAAAAGCAGAATGTTCCAGATGCCTTGATGCCCCTGCAAAGGAAAGATGCCTTGATGCCCCAGCGAACAAACTAAAGGAGAAACACCATGAAAGCGGTTCAAGCAAGGGTAGTGGCGAAAGCTCATTGGTCCAGGACTCCAGCCTCGAGTGTATAAAAGGCCGTGCAGGGAAAGGAAGGGTGATTTTTTGCAGCTGTGCTGTAATAAGACATGCTTACTTGTAGGCATACAGGGACTGCAGATAAGCCCGGATGTCTGTATTAGGTATTGTTGTCAGGAATAAACAATCTGGTTCGCATTCTGTGATTTGGTTCTTTGAGATTCCCTTATCCTCTATTCGAAACCCACTTGGAGTCCTCAGGGGGAGGATTTCTACAGTAGGGGAAATCTCTTTGTGGGCAACGATTTGATGTGCAACTACAACGTTAAATGCGTCATATTCAATGTAAAGTGATATCAATTTTGGAACTATGGGCCATTATTTAAAAGAATACAGTCAGCAAGCAGATTTTTGTATTAGTATTTTTCTTTATTATTAGCATATCAGCGCTTAAACTTGCTTTCAAACATTCAGAAAATACAAGATCATTTGATTTGATTATAATATTTAATCAATAATTTTTTAAACAATTCTTCCACTACTACTGCTACTTCTACTACTACTAACAATATCATTCATTTTCTACTGCTTATCCTCAAGAGGGTGCTGGAGCCTATCCCAGCTGTCTTCGGGCGAGAGGCGGGGTACACCCTGGACTGGTGGCCAGCCAATCACAGGGCACATATAGACAAACAACCATTCACACTCACATTCATACCTATGGACAATTTGTAGTCGCCAATTAACATGTTTTTGGAATGTGGGAGGAAACCGGAGTACCTGGAGAAAATGCACGCACGCACCAGGAAAACATGCAAGAAAATTTTAATTCTTCTTTTGTTATTCATTCATTCATTCATTTTCTACCGCTTATCCTCACAGTATCTACTTTTCCTTTTTCATTACATTTTTGTATATATTTTTCATGTAAATAACTTTAAAGGGGACCTATTGCTAATTTTTTGGTCCTTTGTATTGAGTTGTGGACTCCAAGAGAGCAGCTTCGCATGATAACAAGCACCTTTCTAGATCTTCCAGTATCTGCACCAATCCTATCTGTATTTTTTTGGATTTCCAAAACTGGCCCGCCTGTGGGCCCACCCACTCCGCTGTGATTGGTCACACTCTGTGCTAACAAGGGAAATCTTCACAGTGCAGCAAAGCCATGGAAAGGCAGGTCTTGTACCCAGGAGCGCCCATATAAGGATTCCAGAACAGTTAGCTGGTGTTCCAAAAAAACCAAGCGAAACCAAGCGTTCCGAGCCATCCTAAACTTCTGTCAGGGCTCACTTCCAAATGCTATAATTGACGGGGGGCAAATAGGGACGACGTTCTATTGTGACTGAAATACCAAAGAATAAAAATTAATTTCTATGGACATTATCATTCAGATTTACACCTTCATCGCCAGGTTCTTCCGCGCCACATGCTATTCTTGCACATACACACGCACACATGTGAAAGTGTCTGCTGCGTTGTCTGTCGTGACAAGAACGAGACATGTCCTCAGTTAACACGCCGTGTCCTCATAAGGTCACATGTGCATGATCCATGAATGCCAGAGCCTCTCTGTGGTTGCACTGAGGATGAAATACTCACAGATTAGCGAGCCATGCAGCTCCGTGTATTCTTGTCCTGCTTGCACGTGACAGACTGATGAGGAGGGTCTCCTATGGATGGTTACACAGGCCAGCCGCTGACCGCCCTCTTCTTCAATGGGACCTGGCCAAGCATGAACCTCACTCTGATGCATATGTGCGTGTGTGTGTGGACCATAACTGACCACCATGATGTCCTCAAGCTGGCGTAATACTATGCGGAATCTAAAAACAAAATCAACAACAGAAAAAATGAACAATTACTGTGTTTTCTGGACTATAAGTCGCTCCGGAGTATAAGTCGCACAAAGCCAAAAATGCATAATTAGGTAGAAAAAAAACATACATAAGTCGCACTGGAGTATAAGTCGCATTTTTTGTGGGTAATTTATTTTCCACACTACTTGACCAAAACAGACATTACGTCATCTTGGAAGGCAAGTTCTAACAATAAAAGAATAGAGACCAGGCTGAATAGGTGTAAGATATGCTAACACAATGGTTATTCAGCTACACAAAAAATAAACGAACACAAAAGGTGTCCAGTGTTTATGTAACATAAACACTTTTTTCATTTATAAGTCGCTCTGGAGTATAAGTCGCAGAAACAGCCAACCTATGAAAAAAGGTGTGATTTATAGTCCTGAAAATATGGTAATTACAATTAATTAATGAAGAATTAAGACTGAGGTAAAAAATTAAGAGAAAAAAAAATAATCTAAGGAGAAAAAGTTGTAATTATGTAATATGAGAGAAAGCATTTTTTTTCATTTTAGTAGCATAAACTTTAAATATAAAAGAAAGTCATCATATTGTGACAAAGAAAAAAAACAAACAAGTTTGTCATCATCGGAAAATTAGGTTGCTGAAAAAGTATTGTGGAAATATTTTATATTTTATATTTTATATTTTATATTTTATATTTTATATTTTATATTTTATATTTTATATTTTATATTTTATATTTTATATTTTATATTTTATTAAATGGGGAAAAATAAATTGAAAGAGCTGGAATATATCAAGAAAGGGAATGTCAGACGCTGAAAAAAAATGCTGTAATTTTACTAGAGTAACGACCAAAATATTGCAAGGAAAAAAAGTCATGTTCAAATGAGATTTTCTTTCCACAGGAATAAACTTATGATGTTAAAAGGGTAAAATGATATAATTTTGGAGTTGAAATATGAAATAACTAAATTATTTTAAGTATTAAGTTGTAAGATTATGGGGAACAACACAAAATAATAAAAACACAAAATAAAGTTGTCAATTTTGGAAAATTAGGTTGTGCCTCGTTTTTCGCGGTGAATTGGTTCCAGATGCCAGTCACTGAATTTCCGTAAAGTAGGACTCTGTGTTAATAAATTGAATATTTCCATAGTTAAAGCATAGAAAACATGTTTACTTTTATTGGAGCCATGTAGATGTGGAATAATGCTTTACACGTTACACTTGTTAGCCTCCAATGAATCTATTCTAAACTTAATGGGTTCAAATGCAGTGAGAAGGGAGGACACGGTAATGAGCCAAAAATGTACCACTTCCACATAGAAAGGGAGGATAGCGATTTTTCCATTGAGGTAGGCCGAGTTATAAGAATACAAATAGCAGTGTTGTTCGCAGATTAAGAGATGACAGTCAGATGAAGAGCGTTGAAGGTGAACAAATGAATTCTGGGATGGGGGGGCGGTGACGGTGGTGGCGGCAGTGTTCCTCATCATTCTTCTCCTGAGCTTTCTGCCGGCTCTGTTTCAACATAAATCACCTTAACCTCCCCATCGTGGAGTTCATCCATTTTTAAGGTGCTCCCGGTGCTGTCTTGCAGGCGGATGCATGAAAAAGGAGCGGCGATGACGGCTGAGCCTCTGTGAAGCCTCTCACGCTGCATCACGAGTATTGTGTCACAACTGTACGATCTGTCAACGCTCTCAGCTGTCATGACGGACTGCCGCGGTGCATGCAAATGACGCCAGCAGGGCCAAAGATAATCATCGGGAAGGGTGAGAGGAGGGAAAAAAAAAGAAGGTAGGGAAAATCAACAGTTCAGTGCCTTCATGGAACACTTGAGTGATCTGCAGCTTGACAGGGTGCCCCCACAGTGGAAGAACGCATCCAATAATAAAGACATTTATTATTATGTTTTTTTTTTGTGGAGGCCCTTAAATTGCACAACACAACCTCACCATAAAATCTCAATAACTGTACAGGCACGAGGCACAGGCAGTACAGCATCACTGCACCAACGTAAGCAACGCTGGATCGCTCTTCGTCCTTCAAAACCCTCCAGTGGAGATTTAAAAAGAGATCTCCGGAGAAATTTTACATACGTATCATTTCTGTAATACTAGAAAAAAAAAGTTAAAATATGGAAGATTTGTGTGAAACCATTTTAACAGGAAACAAGGAAACATTTATATATATATATATTAGGGTGCATCAAAAAACACAATTATTTAATTTTGATATGGCTGGGTACTAACAGTGTTCCAATATATGTAGAAACAACACATACAAAATATTTTTCCAATACATGATTATTTAGGGGTGCCACCATACATCTGTTTTTGTGGAATAAAGTAGTGAACAGTTCAATGGTCGCCATGGAGATTTGAGGTCAGCAAAGACTGCAGCTCAAGAACTCTGAGGTGATCTTTATGTTTTTGTTGATATTTATACTCCTATTACATATTACTAGCAAATTTGTGGTTTTGTCTTTGTCATTTGAATGATTTGTAGTCATATTTATAGGTATTTAGTGCTCATTGCCTCTACTGTAGCTAACATTAGCTAGCTACAGTTTGCTAATGACAGTTAGCTAATAGCTGAGCAAGCATAACATCAACAACAGTAATATAGAGTAGAAAGTATTGCTGATACCTCATATTTATTGAGAGTAGTACTGTAGTCCTACATAATGTGATATACACTTGTCCATGTATTATTTTAGGCACTGTGCAGCACAACCCACCAGCTCTCCTAAGATGCTGCCCTCAACAACTAGTTCCTTTCAGACTAGCAGTCGCAGCTTGGTCTTTGGTCTGGGCCCCCTTTGATAACCCTATAGAAAATCATGCTGTATAGACGTTCATTGTACTCAACATTTCCAGGTCAACTTTTTGGCAATTAGACTAGAAATTGCACATTTTCCGAAATTTTACAAAAGTTTATGTGTGAGGTGGCACCCCTAAATCTCAATGGATTTCCTCAAAACTTTGCAAAAGACATTTTTATGTTCATTGGAAAAAAAATGGAAAGCCAGCCAAATTGATATCATGAATTTTAAATTTCCCATTCAAATTTGATGCACCCTAATATATATTAGGGTGCAAGGATGTATCATTATATGACGATATAAATCGATTTAAAATTTAAATTCAGCTGAGTCTTGAATAAAAAGCCAGAAACCTTTAGCCATATAACGAAATACACTTGTGCCAATTGTAAGGCACGAGTATCTACTGGTAACAAACTGGCAAACTTTTCGAATGGGATGTCAGCTTCTGCACACTTTGCTACTAAATCTTCAACAAACTGTAATGCCTGTGCTTGTGATGAAGGCAGATGTAGTCACCCATGCATTTCCAACGCAGACATGGAAAACAGTCACGGAAGTGTGTTCTGTGTGTATGGAGCTGCACTTTGGAGACCCGTCATGTATTATTTGTCATGTATTATTTTTTGGGAGGGTATTCCATTTTCCAGGTTTTCCATTTAAACACTCTTAGCATATACATGCAAAGGAAATGTAGAACAATGAAATTGTTTATTTACATGCAACTTTCATCAGAAACTCTTCTTCTGTTGCACACAAGCCAAAGAAAAAGCCAATAAAAGTTGAACATGAATGCTGGAATGCAGGACTTGTTGCAGGGTTGTGTTTGTGTAGATTTTGTAGCTAAAACTGCCCATACAAAAAGCCAATCAATGTTCATGTGCTTCATTTCAGCCAGCAAATCATTTCCTGCCTGCTGGGTTTGTCTACTTTTATTGACTCATCTTAGACTGACACAGCTGTGTAAGCACATCTTCACCACCACAAGCGCTTTTGGCATCTTCACTGGGATTTTCCTCTTAAATCTTTGCTTTTTAAAATGTTCTACATCAGCCTCACACGCCATACGGTGACATATTACTGTTATGTGCTTATTTACTTTAATGTACGCAGATACTCATACAGCAGTAATAGATCAGCGCCAGTGATTGATGGCTGATGTTTTGACGGCGCTATAAAAACTACATAAAAATGGACCCCCACCTCCACGGTTTTTGCCACTTAATCTACGGAAATGCTAATGCATGACCGATCAATACCACGGTATATTTACTGGGGCGCTTTCTGCTGAGGGTGCAACTGAAGGAAACCAAAGCAGTGTGCACTGCAAATACTGTTTATTTTTCTTTATAGCGCGTTGCTTGGATTTAATGCAAATAAAGACTGCTGTAGGTGCTTCATTTTGCTTGAATTAACCTTCAAAACATTGAGATGATGATCCGCATTCCTAGTGAGGATAAGTGGCATAGAAAATGGATGGACGTACAGCAATTATGATTTATAGGTGCTGTAACCAAATGGCGGACCGCGGTCTGGATATGGACCCAGTGATGGTCCCTTCAATGAGTGAATTCAAGAAACATACAAGCAGTTGATGTTTGCTAAATACAAGGATGAAGAGTCTTGAACCAGTCATGATGTGCTATATATATCACTATATTGACACTTACTATGGTACCCATTATGGCATTGGATGCTCATATCACCTTGTACTTTGGTACGAGGTGCATTATTAAAAAAACCTTAAACTGTATTATGGAAAGCAGGAAGTGAACAAATGTAACAGTTACTAATTGTAAAAGTACCAGATGGAGGGGTAGGATTTAATAAGCTTTGCTTCTTCCTACTCCTTTTGGACATGTGGAACTGTGAACTGATTATGGGATGCATTCAATTGTAATCTGATGCATGTTCAAATGAAATAAAACCATTACCATTACCATTACCATTACCATTTATGGACCTGTGACCATCCATCCATCAGGCAGACCTGTGACCAAATAAAGTGAGTATATAATAACATATATAAACTTATAATATCTACAATCATTCTTGCAGATCCATTGCACAGCAGTTTTTACTTGAGTTATTGTATTATGTGACAACAAATACGGTGACATCACTGCTGGAGCCTATCCCATTTGTCTTCGGGTGAGAGGTGGGGTAAACCCTGGACTGGTCGCCAGCCAATTTTGTTTAATTTTTGTTTGAGCAAAATAAAGTGACTATTTTCGCATGATTAACAGCATGTTGTAGCCGCTCCCTACAACAAGCTACAAAAACTGACACCAGTCTCTGGAGGAGTGTTGCATACCAGCTGTTCCTCTAACAATTTAAGTGAACCACACACATTAAGCCCAAAAAACATTTCCACAAGCATTAATCCTACAGATTCTGCTTTGCATTACAAATTGCAAATAGAACAAAAGGCACACCTTTGTCCAAATCTTTGCCCGTCTCATGACAAAGTTTCCTTACTTGTTTTGACTTGAGTGTCTGGTGCCAGCACTCAAAGAGTTACCTGGAACTTCAGTTTGATAGGCACTGGACACCGAATGTATCACACCCAGTGCACAAAGAGTGTGTTTAAAAACCTCTTGAGGGAAAATCCGTGCTTTAGAGAGACCCAAAATAGCAAGGAACATTGTTAGTAACTGAGCAGCAATTATTTTTTAAAGTGGAATGGCTTCCGGAAAGCTTGTATTAACACACAGACTATCAACAAGCATATGGTAATGGTAATGGTAATGGTTCTATTTCATTTGAACATGCATCAGATTACAATTGAAGGCATCCCATAATCAGTTCACAGTTCCACATGTCCAAAAGGAGAAGGAAGAAGCAAAGCTTATTAAATCCTACCCCTCCATCTGGTACTTTTACAATCAGTAACTGTTACATTTGTTCACTTCCTGCTTTCCATAATACAGTTTAGGGTTTTTTTGTTTTTTTGTTTTTAATAATGCACCTCGTACCGAAGTACAAGGTGATATGAGCATCCAATGCCATAATGGGTACCATAGTAAGTGTCAATATAGTGATATATATAGCACATCATGACTGGTTCAAGACTCTTCATCCTTGTATTTAGCAAACATCAACTGCTTGTAGTGTTTCTTGAATTGGCTCATCGTTGTGCATTGTTTGATTTCCTTACTCAATCCATTCCATAGTTTGATTCCACATACTGAAATGCTATGGCTTTTTAACGTAGTCTGTAGGCGGCATTATGAATTATCCTTACTGACCTTTTTTGCAGCACATTTAGCGAGTGAAGATTGTTTTTATAGTTATTATCCCATATTTCCACACAATAAGTAAGATATGGTAGAACCAGAGAGCAATAAAGAGTGTGGAGTGATTTCTGATTGAGAACAAATTTTGCTTTGTTCAATACTGAAATATTTCTGGCCACCTTATGTTGTATATTTGTAATATGAGGTTTCCATCTATTGTGATCCCCAGAAATGTATTTTCCTTCACCCTTTCAATGTACGCACCGTCTATTTGTTTTTGCTGGTGCGTGTCCTTGCTGCTGTTACCAAACAACATGATTTTAGTTTTATTTAGGTTCAAGTAAAATAGTATGTTCCTCCATAGCGGGAATAGGTTGTAGGGGTGCTGGTGGAATATTTAGCTTCCCCACAACTTGACAAGTCGGGCATGTTCTACAGAAACGTGCCACCTCTGCCTTCATCTAGGCTGAAAAAAATGCTATAGTGCACGGTTATATGTTTTGGTTATGCCAAGATGGCCAGACCAAATGTGCTTAACACCACCTGCTGGTGACACTTAGCAGAAACCACAACCTGAAACACCACTCCTAAGTCATTACCTGTATTGCTGACTGTAGGATGTGTTGCATTAACATTCCATTATCAACATTAAAGGTCGGCTTCTCAGTACTTCACTGTAACAGCAGATCAACAACTAGCTAATGGTGGGTCACTTCCCTGAGCTTTGATGAAGGCCTCAAGGGTCAG
Source organism: Doryrhamphus excisus (assembly GCF_037039965.1). Lineage (NCBI taxonomy): Eukaryota > Metazoa > Chordata > Actinopteri > Syngnathiformes > Syngnathidae > Doryrhamphus > Doryrhamphus excisus. The sequence continues at coordinate 16,994,319 of NC_136357.1, read as the reverse complement.
GGGCACTTGTGAGTCTGTGGATCGTGTGAGTCTTTCTGGCTTGTCTCTTATACTCAGCGGCAACGTCATCTCTGACCACATTCCAACATTAGTCAGCAAGAACTAGTTGGATTCCACTTTCCCTGATATCTTTTCTCAATAGCTGCAATGTCCTGGTGGAATTGTTCCCCGTGCTCACCAGTTACTTCTCCACAGTTCAATGGAAAGATGGGAATACAAGGGAGGTTTGCTACCAGCTGCTTATAATTATCTGCCTACCTTTTTCATGTACCAGAAAACCATTTCTAGATTCTTCCAATGATAAAATAAATGCTAAACGTAAACAAGCAAACTTGATGACTGCATGCCATGGGGGATATATAAGATGAATTAAATGGTTTGTGGAAGTATTTACTTGGCAGGCCGCTCAGTCATCAAAGTCATCAACAAAAGTCATCAACACTGAACAATCCCCTCCCAACATAAATATGTTGTAATGGCAATAAATGCAGGCGAAATTTGGCTGAATGTCTGAATGACTGTCTTACCTCATCCAACCTCAACAGCAACGGCACACTGTTAGAGGCTTTGCTCATGTGACTCGATGATCCGACCGCATTCAAGAAGAGAAAGCTTTGCTTTAGCCATCAGGAAGGGAACGGCTGTGTGAATGACTTTTATAGCCTGTGGTATTAAACTTTTGATCAGGTGAAAGACAACCTATTTCATTCATTTTCTACCGCTTATCTTCATGAGTGTAGCGGCCACTGTGGAGCCTACCCCAGCTGTCCACGGGCGAGAGGCGGGGTACACCCTGGACTGGTCGCCAGCCTATCACAGGGCACATATAGACAAACAACCATTCACACTCACATTCATACCTATGGACAATTTGGAGTGGCCAATTAACCTAGCATGCTTTTGGACTGTGGGAGGAAACCGGAGTAAAACCCACGCATGCACGGGGGAGAACATGCAAGCTCTACACAGAGATGCTAGAGGGGGGAATCAAACCCGGATCTGTGCTAAACACTCACCCACCGTCTCTTTTTGCCTTCTTTCTTTTGCATATTGTAACTCTACTTAAAACCTCATGAAGGTCCAAATGTGGAAAAAGCATATTCTAGCACTTTTCTAACTGGTCTTAACATTTTTGATCAGGTCTTTATATGCTCAGATCCATATCACCCAACCCTTTTGGAAACCATAGCCAATCTTCACTGATGACTAACTTTTTCTTTATTAGTGACCTAAACCGAGAAACATTTCACTGCTTTTGTTCCGGACGCATAATTGCTTGTAAACATGTAAATATAAATATTGTAAATATTTCAACAGGGCGCTGGTCTTCAGTATTTCCTGTAACAGACACACAAGCATCAAAGACAAATGACTTGAAACATTCAGGTAAGTGAGGTGTAATGGACCTATTGAGTACTGGGTTAGAAGTATTCATGAGACCTTTTGGCTGTGCACAACTGTCTCGGACGTTTTTGCTTCCATGCTTCACAAATTCCCAATAAGATGGCCTGTCTTATGACAAAAAAAATTGAGGACTCGACGTGGTGTTTCCATGCACCTTAGGAACATATTTTGTAAGGCTTGAGTTCACGCTTTACAAAAGTGGTTTTATAAGCCAGTGTGAACTCACCAGCGAGGGTTGTAGCTTGTTGCAAGGTAGACATATTCCGCTCATTTAAATAGACGGCGGTGTGCTCACGGAGGGAATTTTAAAATTCCTGTAACATTTGCTTACATACAGTTACTAACTCATTAATTATACCACCGGTCAAAAAGAATGCCATTCTCTCTGGTAAAAGTCCACATAGGATTGGTCAGTTGATTACTTAAGACTGCACATCTCTGCCTATATGCCTCAGGCACCAGTTCATTTGTGTGAAGAATAGCAATCTTGTCATAAATAAGGCCGTCTTCCACTGATAGTGTGGCCCAAGCTTCCTCAGCTTTGCCAACCAACTTGCCCTGCAGTAAAATGGCTCTAACACTTACAGGCCAGTTCAAGGCACTTCCAATCCACTGAAACGCTCCAAATTTGAAACAACTTTGAACAATGAATTATAACAATGCTTACATCAAATGTTGATGTTTTTGTAGGTGCTTTACCTGCGGCGTGGATAGCTCAATCTGGCTCCATTTGACGTAACTTAGCTGAAACTTTCCCTTCCTTCTCTCCTATCCTCTCTGTCCATCTGGAGACCAGCCAACTTCACATCCATGTCAAAGTAAGCAGGTTCAAAACGTACCCAGTTACATCCTTGCATACCGAGCCGACCATTTCTGCGACAGGGCGGTCAGAGGGGTCAACCACAGAGTCCACATCTGAGGTGCCCTGACCTACTGATTATACCAGACAGTGTCCACATCATTATCCACTGACAATTTACCGATGACACCTCTCACACAAGCCGTGGACCACTGCTGTTTTTAGCTTGGCTTTGTGGTATGCAAAAGAGACATGAATACATAATTATTAGCAACATCAACTTAATCTGTATGGTATATTTTTTAATTGAATTGTTAATGCTTAAATTTAATTGGTAAAAAAAAAAACACATATTTTATAATTTTATATGAATGTTATCCATTCATTTTCAATTCATTTTCTATGCTCTTTATCCTCATGAGGGTCGTGGGTACAGTGCATCCGGAAAGTATTCACAGCGCTTCACTTTTTCTACATTTTGTCATGTTACAGCCTCATTCCAAATTGTATTAATTTAATTTCTTACCTCAAAATTCTACACAAAATACTCCATTATGACAATGTGAAAAAAGGTTTTTTTGACATGTTTTGAATTTATTAAAAATAGAAAACAAAAAAATCACATTTACATAAGTATTCACAGCCTTTGCCATGAAGGTCAAAATTGAGCTCAGGTGCATCTTTTTTCCACTGATCATCCTTGAGATCTTTCTACAGCTTAATTGGAGTCCACCTGCAGTAAATTCAGTTGATTGGACATGATTTGGAAATATAATAACTGTCTATATAAGGTCCCACAGTTGACTGTGCATGTCAGAGCACAAACACCAAGCATGAAGTCAAAAGAACTGTCTGTAGACCTGCGAGACAGGATTGTCTTGAGGCACAAATCTGGGGAAGGATACAGAAAAATTTCTGCTGCTTTGAAGGTCCCAATGAGCACAGTGGCCTCCATTATTCGTAAATGGAAGACGTTTGGAACCACCAGGACTCTTCATAGAGCTGGCCGGCCTTCTAAACTGAGCGATCGGGGAAGAAGGGCCTTAGTCAGGGAGGTGACCAAGGCCCCGATGGTCACTCTGTCAGAGCGCCAGCGTTCCTCTGTGGAGAGAGGAGAGCCTTCCAGAAGGACAACCATCTCTGCAGCTATCCACCAATCAGGCCTGTATGGTAGAGTGGCCAGACGAAAGTCACTCCTTAGTAAAAGGAACATGGCAGCCCGTCTGGAATTTGCCAAAAAGCACCTGAATGACTCTCAGACCATGAGAAACAAAATTCTCTGGTCTGATGAGACAAAGATTGAACTCTTTGGTGTGAATGCCAGGCGCCATGTTTGGAGGAAACCAGGCACTGCTCATCACCAGGCCAATACCATCCCTACAGTGAAGCATGGTGGTGGCAGCATCATGCTGTGGGGATGTTTTTCAGCAGCAGGAACTGGCAGACTAGTCAGGATAGAAGGAAAAATTAATGCAGCAATATATAGAGATATCCTGGATGAAAACCTGCTCCTGAGCGCTCTTGACCTCAGTAGACTGGTCATGTACCTTGACCATATACAGTAGACATTAGCACACAGCCAAGATCTCAAAAGATTGGCTTCAGAACCACTCTGTGAATGTCCTGGAGTGGCCCAGCCAGAGTCCAGACTTGAATCCGATCGAACATCTCTGGAGAGATCTGAAAATGGCTGTGCACAGACGTCTCCCGTCCAACCTGATGGAGCTTGAGACTTATTGCAAAGAAGAACGGGCAAAACTGCCTAAAGATAGGTGTGCTAAACTTGTGGGATCATATTCAAAAAGACTTGAGGCTGTAATTGCTGCCAAAGGTGGATCAACAAAGTATTAAGCAAAGGCTGTGAATACTTATGTAAATGTGATTTTTTTTGTTTTTTATTTTTAATAAATTCAAAACATGTCAAAAAATTTTTTTTCACATTGTCATAATGGAGTATTTTGTGTAGAATTTTGAGGTAAGAGATTAATTTAATACGGTTTGGAATGAGGCTGTAACATGACAAAATGTAGAAAAAGTGAAGCGCTGTGAATACTTTCCGGATGCACTGTATGCTGGAGCCTATCCCAGCTGTCTTCGGGCGAGAGGCGGGGTACACCCTGGACTGGTGGCCAGCCAATCACAGGGCACATATAGACAAACAACCATTCACACTCACATTCATACCTATGGACAATTTGGAGTGGCCAATTAACCTAGCATGTTTTTGGAATGTGGGAGGAAACCGGAGTACCCGGAGAAAACCCACGCATGCACGGGGAGAACATGCAAACTCCACATGGAGAATGGAAACCAGGTCTTCCTGATCTCCTGACAGTGGGGCCTACACTGCTAACCACTCGACCACCATGCGGCCCATATGAATGTTGTTTTATAATAAATAATATAGTATAATACATTCAAAATACCTTCCTTTTTATTCCCCAAACTACAATAATTGGGAACATTAAAATTGGTCAAAACTGACAGAAAGATGCATAAATTCAGCATGATTTTTTTGTTATGCTTTTATACTTTTGATAAAAAGTTAAAAAAAAAGTAAAAATCAAAGCTTGTGTAGACAATAGGCGCTGCATATCTACTTAGTTTGAGGACTAATAAGTATGTATTATAATAATAAGTGCATGTTCATATGTTACTTTTGCAATGATTTACACCATGCTTTGGTTTAAACAGCAGCGCTGCCTCAAAGCATTGTGGCGTTTTCACTGATGGTCCATCATCTGATGCTTGTCTGCTGACTCACACTGGAAAGTATCGAGCGGTGTTGCGTGATGGCAAATACAATGTATGTCAGGCTTGCCAGAGAATGTTCCCCCTGGCGGCTGCCTGGATGGCTTCATTAACACGAATCATTTATTTGCTGGAGTAACTTAAGGTGAGTCCGAGTCCAACTGCAGGTTCTGGTCCCGAGGGTTCCCTCCTCAACGAGGCGTGAGCTGCTTGCCTGCAGGGCTGCTGGGGGCGTCTTCTTTCAGCGTTGCTTTACTTTCAGGATGCTACCATAAAAGTTGGAGACACGGGCAGATTCCTGTCTGCAGATGCAAATAATGGCTAGTTAGCGCAGTCAACAGCTATGGCTGTAGGCAACCTCCTGGGGTAGTTTGGTAGTTGCATTTTATCAACTCCACAGAAGGACGAGAGGTCAGCATCCAGCAACCTTTGCATAAACTTTGGGCATGTCACATGCCCCCCCCCACGCTTTTTAATTACCTCCACAAGATGGCAGTAGCTGCAATTAAATGAAAACTGTGCTTTTTTTTGCATGCTAACAAGAGAAAACAAGTTTGTATGTGCTAGCTAAGAATGCAAGTCACCTACCAATTGGGACCTACCAATTGTCAAGGACAGGTGGAATTCCCCAAAAAGTGGGAATAGTCAAATGGTCAAACAACATCCAACACCTTTGTCTACCTCTACATGCGCTTTAAAGTTACAATTGCCATGTAATTACAACATTGGTTATGTTGCTGCTATTCTGTGCAATAAAGTATAGAGTTATCCCTTGTTTATTGTGGATTATTGGCTCCAGAGTCGACCACAATAAATATATTTTTATGAGTGTAATATAGTCACCTTTACATTTTTATTACCTATTATTAGGGGTGCTCCGATCAATCGACTGCAGATCGGTATCAGCAGATATCAGTTAAAAAGGACAGTATCGACATCGGCTGATACTTGCTTTAAAACACTGATCCCCTCCACCGATCAGGTCTGCCCCCGCTGCCGCATTCAGACCAAGTATGTCTTCTGTGTGTGGGACTTCCAGTCTTTGTGAGAGTGATATAAATTTTGCACCCTAAAACATGCCTCAAAAATATCTCATCACAGTGGCAACGTGTAGTGAATTTGAGGCTTGCGATGTGATCATCCGTTGGTTAGCAGCTACAACAGCCTGGTACCAACCTGGTACCGCCTCAGTTTGGATTTGGGAGCATGCAGACACTATGTAGCACTTTCAGTGCAGGAGGAACTTTTGTTGTGTGAGTGTTTGCGCCACGCTTGAAAAGGGCGTTGTACATTATGAACTATAAATGAACTATAAACGCTATGAAAATAAATGTTTCATTTTGTAAAAGTAGCTCTCACAAGGAAAAACTTCATGACCCCTCATATAGCTAGTAGTACATGTATACATTTAAACTGCATATAAGTGATCGACACTGGTATCAGACGATTTCGCTGATGCATTATCAGTATTGGCAATATAGTAGATGTATATTGGGTGCCCATTCTTTGAGTTCATACACGGTAAGTCAGGGGTCTCCAGCCAGTATCTCATGAGCTGCCAAACAATTTTCAATTAAAGAGTTGTTCGCAGTCGTCAGGAAGTGGTCTCGGAGTGTGACTAATCACAGCAGAGTGGGCGTGCCCGGATGTGGGTCGTGGGTAAAATACATTAAAACAGACCGTTTTGGTGAGAAGCCCTAATCCAAGGTAATACAGCTGGAATAGGTGCAGATTCTGGAATATCTAGAAAGTTTTATGTGCGAGTGATTGTGTGTAGCTGTTCTTTAGGAGTCCACAACTAGACTTTGGAAGACCAGAAAGCAGCACATTAGTATAGTAATCGAGACAAGACAAGACAAATGTATGGACTAGGGTCAGTAGTAGATAGAATAGGCTGTGTAATGTTCTCATCTCAGTGTGGGAACTGAAGACTAAACATTGAGCTAAACTCCATCCACACTGAAGACATGAGTCGTCGCTGTAGAGTTTGGTACTTTACTGGACTCATCATTATGGCATAGAGTGAAAACTGTCAACAATACAAAAAAAAATACACACAATCAATTGTCTATACACCTTCTAACATGACAATGCATAAACCCAATGCAGCTTGTATTAGCATGTCCAATTGTAGCATTAGCGATTTTAGCATCTTTTTAAAACATAACATTTTTATGAAAAAACAATTTCAACATTATCTTTTAATTTATTTATTACATCCACTTACAACATTGATATGTCAGTTCTGAACAGAAGAGGCAAAATTGGTGACCAGGTTCGTGTGGGCTAATGGCTTCCCTGTCTTTTTTAGCTAAAACAGGAAGTGATGTCACAGTCGTGAAGCTAACTTTGTTGACAACCAGAACATAACAAAAATAGCATAGCTGAACTAAAGACATTTTTTACATTGAAAATTATTATATTTATTATTATTATAACATAAACAGGCTGTATCGTAGCAATGTTGCGAAGCTGAAAAAATGTAATTTGCTGTGAAACAACATGGCCGTATATGTGGACAGCACACTGCATTATCGAGCTTTATTCAGCTTATGAAATCTAACTTTGTCGATCTATTTTTTATTATCTCTTTATATTTGTATTTAACACACTTCCACAATATTACTACTATTATTGTATTTAAAATGAGTTCATATTTGTTGCCCATCAATCATGCATACATCATTCCTGCAGGAGATGCTGAGCCAAGTGAAGTCACCACAGCATTCCAGAAACATTCCAAAGCTACAATCTCACTATGGAAAAGTCAAATACAACAAAATACCATTTTGGACTTTCTCAGAAAACAATCTAAGAGAGAACATCAATGGCAGGAGGAGAGTGAGGCTAAAACAGGGAGGTTTTTAAACCGTGAAATGATGCTCGATAAGGTTTATACATTTGTTGATGATATTGTCATTTCTATAAATATTACGGTGGTACTTGTAAGCTGCTATTTGATTGTTTTGAAATAAATGTTACCATTTGTCAAATGTGTCCCTTTGTTAAAAAAAAAAGTGTGTCATGTTGTAGGCCAGTGTTTTTCAACCTTTTTTGAGCCACGGCACAGTGGTTGAAAATCACTGCTGTAGGCCATAGAACATTGAAATCATGTAGAAATGCATGCACCTTAATTTATGGAAGGAAACTTGTATTATGAACAATTTAATTATTTCTTATGTTCTGCCTTTGAGTCAACGTGACTGAACATCAGACATGGAGGTGCTCATAAATCGGGTTCTGTTATGATAGGATAAGCCTGCATGACGGCGCATGTTTGACTACAACATGAAACCTTGTATAAAAAGCCCACAGGCGGCTTCTCAGGACCAACACCTGTCCTTGCAGCAGATTTGCAGATTTATTGGGAAGACGTTTTAACGAGATGTCCTAGTAGGTGAACGTGAGAGTTCTGCTGAGCCCACACGCTCATTTATTTAACGACTATTGCCTTCGGACCTGCAGCGTTCTACCCACCCCCCGGGGGATCAGATTGTCACCTGGGTCGCCCAGCGCCCTTGGCACTTAATTAATCAATTGATGTGATTGAGTGGCCTCTGTGTGGCAGACATAATGAGCTCCTGATTAAAATCATTACAAGGGGACCTGTAGACACTGTTATGGCTCTCGGGTCCCGCAGTGCTACTCAGCGTAATGTAACATTTGGTAAATGGGCTTTAGAAATGAGACCGCTTTATTGTCCTCCAACAGTATCATTGTCTTTTGTTTTTCATTTCTTCTTCATAGGGTGGTCCAAAACATCTAAATAAAGAAGTAAATTGGTGCTTACATTTGCAAGCATCCATATTTTTGCCTTCGTTTTGTCCCCCAATTTGTCGCGGTAATACATGTCATTTATTTATGGCACACCTGAAAGCAACCAAGACTAGTTTGCACACTGTTTCCGTTCTGTTTATGCATAAATTACACACTCGGAGTGCAACGTGTGATCAAAAATCACCACCATTTCCCAGATCCATGAAACAGTCATGGCATCATTTGATCCCATTATGCCTGGTATAAAGACATGTAACAGCAGGCATTACCCCAATTATTCTTTTTGTAAGGGATCTACACGATATTGAATTCCTGAGTGGCAGCACATCTCTGTAGCTCTTTGCTGTGCTTTGCTGTTTAATTCCCCCCTTTCAGAATTTTTTTTATGGACTAAGGAAGTAGTATTTATGGGGAAGTAAGTGTGACGAGTTGCAGGCACTAGTCAAAACACATCAGACTTACTGTGAAAGCAGTTTGATGTGTTTCACCGAGATCTAGCTGGCGGACAGCATTGCGGACTCCTGTGTATGCATACCCGGCTTCTTTGTGGTCCGTGAGGACGGAGATGCAAAACAGCTGGTGCCATCGTTTTTGGAAAGAAAGGATCTGCAACAGGAGATGTGGAACTTTTGGCTGCCGGTATTTTGTCCTCAAGGAGTTTTCATACTACGTCGCCATTACATACCACCCCGCGTTATACTGGAAGGGGCATGTGACGTAATTCATGAGACTGCACCTTATCAGCTTTCATCCTAGTTACTGGAGATTTGAATCATGTTAGCCTTTCTTCCCATTTAACAAGCTTTGTGCAATATTGTATGTGGACTGCCCTATGAGAGAAAATAAGATAATTGAGTTATTGTATGCCAACTGTAAGGGGGCATACACTGTTGAGGCCCTTCCTCCAGTGGGCCGATGAGACCACAACCTGGCCTACCTCGGACTATGCTATGAACCATGTGTCACAAATCAACCTGTTACACAGGTGGACACAGGAAGTAAGCTGGGATGTACTGCAGGAAACAAGCAAATACTGAAGTCGCAGACCTGGACAGGAAGTTTGACTGTTTTACCAGCTATATGGTTTTCTGTAGGGATATACCTGTGCCACCTAGAACCGTGTGCTGCTTTCCAAACAAACCGCGGATCAGTATCCATCCGTTACTTTTCTTTGCCGCTTATCCTCTCTAGTATGTTGGAGCCCACCGTGGATCACGAGTGAGATCAAAATGCTGCTGAATCAAAGAAAGCAGCCTTCTGGGAGAGGGACTGGGGGAAATGCAGACTGGTGTAACATGAATTACAGAAGGACATGTGAAAGGCTAAGAAGGATTACAAAGGGAAGGTAGAGAGGAATTTGCAACAAAATAATATCAGAGAAGTGTGGAGAGTTATGGAAATCATCACGGGTTCTATGTTTTGTTTTGTTTTTTGCTCATCCTTCACACCTATTTTCCCCCCTGCCCTCCGATGCTCATCATCTGTGTTGTCAATTCCATGTAATAACACTAATAACAACTATGATTCTGTACAGACCACTTCCATCACATGTTGTGAAAATTTTGGAGCGACTTTTTTTCCATCATCTAAAACCACACACTGCACAAGCTCTTGACCCTCTACAGTTTGGATATCGGGAAAACATGATGATGCCATCCTTTACCTCCCACACAGGGCATACTCCCTACTGATGAGCCTGGGAGCCAGGTGAGGATTATGTTCTTTGACTTTTTGAGTGTATTTAATACTACCTGGCCTCTGTTGATGGACAAACTAGAAAAATTGTAATGGTAATGTTAATGGTTTTATTTCATTTGAACATGCATCAGATTACAATTAAATGCATCCCATAATCAGTTCACAGTTCCACATGTCCAAAAGGAGTAGGAAGAAGCAAAGTTTATTAAATCCTACCCCTCCATCTGGTACTTTTACAATCAGTAACTGTTATATTTGTTCACTTCCTGCTTTCCATAATACAAGTTAAGGTTTTTTTTGTTTGTTTGTTTTTTTATTTTTATTTATTTATTTTTTTAAGTAGTAACATCACCGAAGTAAGAGGTGATGTGATCCTACAATGCCATAATGGGTACCATAGTAAGTGTCAATATAGTGATATATATAGCACATCATGACTGGTTCAAGACTCTTCATCCTTGTATTTAGCAAACATCAACTGCTTGTATTGTTTCTTGAATTGGCTCATCGTTGTGCATTGTTTGATTTCCTTACTCTTCTCTTACTCTTTGGTGTGAATGCCAGGCACCATGTTTGGAGGAAACCAGGCACTGCTCATCACCAGGCCAATACCATCCCTACATCCCTACCATGGTGGTGGCAGCATCATGCTGTGGGGATGTTTTTCAGCAGCAGGAACTGGCAGACTAGTCAGGATAGAAGGAAAAATGAATGCAGCAATATATAGAGATATCCTGGATGAAAACCTGCTCCAGAGCGCTCTTGACCTCAGTAGACTGGTCATGTACCTTGACCATATACAGTAGACATTAGCACACAGCCAAGATCTCAAAAGATTGGCTTCAGAACCACTCCGTGAATGTCCTGGAGTGGCCCAGCCAGAGTCCAGACTTGAATCCGATCGAACATCTCTGGAGAGATCTGAAAATGGCTGTGCACAGACGTCTCCCGTCCAACTTGATGGAGCTTGAGACTTATTGCAAAGAAGAATGGGCAAAACTGCCTAAAGATAGGTGTGCTAAACTTGTGGGATTATATTCAAAAAGACTTGAGGCTGTAATTGCTGCCAAAGGTGGATCAACAAAGTATTAAGCAAAGGCTGTGAATACTTAAGTAAATGTAATTTTTTTTTTTTAATAAATTCAAAACATGTCAAAAAAATTTTTTTCACATTGTCATAATGGAGTATTTTGTGTAGAATTTTGAGGTAAGAGATGAATTTAATACAGTTTGGAATGAGGCTGTAACATGACAAAATGTAGAAAAAGTGAAGCGCTGTGAATACTTTCCGGATGCACTGTATGCTGGAGCCTATCCCAGCTGTCTTCGGGCGAGAGGCGGGGTACACCCTGGACTGGTGGCCAGCCAATCACAGGGCACATATAGACAAACAACCATTCACACTCACATTCATACCTATGGACAATTTGGAGTGGCCAATTAACCTAGCATGTTTTTGGAATGTGGGAGGAAACCGGAGTACCCGGAGAAAACCCACGCATGCACGGGGAGAACATGCAAACTCAACATGGAGAATGGAAACCAGGTCTTCCTGATCTCCTGACAGTGGGGCCTACACTGCTAACCACTCGAACACCATGTGGCCCATATGAATGTTATTTTATAATAAATAATATAGTATAATACATTCAAAATACCTTCCTTTTTATTCCCCAAACTACAATAATTGGGAACATTAAAATTGGTCCCAAACATCAACTGCTTGTATTGTTTCTTGAATTGGCTCATCGTTGTGCATTGTTTGATTTCCTTACTCAATCCATTCCATAGTTTGATTCCACATACTGAAATGCTATGGCTAGCATAACGTAGTCCTAGCATAGAAGTGTTTCAAATGTACTTCTTCCCTGAGATCATATTTCTCCTCTCTTGTAGAGAAGTACTGGATAACATTTTTAGGTAATTGCTTATTTTTAGCCTTATGCATTATTTTAGCTGTTTGAAGATGAACTATATCAGCAAGTTGAAGAATTTGTGATTTTAGAAATAAGGAGTTAGTATGTTCTCTGTAGGCGGCATTATGAATTATCCTTACTGACCTTTTGTGCAGTACATTTAGCGAGTGAAGATCACAATTTGTGCAGACTCGGGTGTGAGTCTGAGGTGCTGGTATGTACCACAGGCGTCCCACAAGGGACAGTGCTTGGTCCGTATCTATTTACCCTGTGTACATAGTTTTCTAACAATACAGAAACCTGTCGCATACAAAACTATTCTGATGACGGAGGCGGAGTATAGAGGCCTTGTAAGTGCCTTTTGTGACTAAAGCGAGACAACCTACTCCTAAACCCTTGCAAGACCAAGGAGATGGTCATTGACTTTCACTTTTCAGGAGTAAATCCCCTCCACAGCCAGTCAATATAAAGGGGGACTCAAATGAGGTAGTCAAGGTCTACAAATACTTGGGTGTGTACCTGGAGAGTAGATTAGAGTGTTCTGCAAACACAGATGAACTCTACAAGAAGGGACAGAGTAGGCTTTTCATTTTGAGAGAGAACTGGGCTGTGTACAGAGATGCTCTTTATGTTCTACCGGTCTGTAGTCGCTAGTGTCGCTAGTCGCTGCTTTTGCAGTTGTCTGCTGGGGTGGCAATATAACAGCAAGGGACACCAGTCGGCTGAACAGAGTCTTCAGGAGAGTGGGTTTAGTATTGGGGACAGGTCTAGTAGAAGGAAGATTGAAAAACAAGCCGCAGTCCATTCGGGACAACATGAACCATCCCCTTTATCATATTGTGGCAAGGCAGAGTAGGGGACGACGTGGGAGGCTCATTTCTCTGCACACCCGGACTGAGGCCCTGCCTTCCAACAGACATCATGTTATTTAACGGAGCTGTGCATGGCAGAGGTGTTTTTTATTAAACCTTTAGGTGGAATAAATTAAACTGACTGCTTGGCAGGAAGCACAAATCCAAAGAAATACAGCTGGGATGGGCGCAGATTCTGGAAGTTGTAGAAAGTTTTCTGTGCGGGTTATTGTGTGTTGCTGTTCCACAGTGGTCTACCTACTTACTTTACTGAGTCTTATTGACTTTATATAGTTACAGCAAAAAGAAAAAGAAACTATGCTGCATCATCTTTTCTGTTTGCGTCCAGCCACAGCACCTCATCCACATTACAGGTAGTATTTTCCCTGGCTAAGCCGCGGGTGAAATATCACCTAGCATAGCAAATCCAGCCATGAAAAGCATGGACTGCTGTATCGACACATGTGTCTTCCATAGACAGTATGGTCCTTGGCCTTTCACTTTCTCGTCCTCGTCCTCGTCCTCTCCATCCTCCTCCGATTACTCTCACTCCTCTGGCTCTGCTAAAAATAAAAATGGGTGCTTCTCTATACAATCTACTATCTTATCCCTGATGTTTATATAGTATTTGTATGCTATTATTACAGTAATAATGATGTCAAGCAGTGAGATTTTAATTACTGTAACCGTATGGTTGCAAATGTGTTTACTATCATGGGTCATGTCTTCACCGTTACTATTGCTACTGGTAAGTTGGACTGTTTCATTTCACTGATATCATCTCCAGTGTGACCCTTAGCCATCATTGACATTTAACTGTTCTGTTTGTCACTGTTGTTGTTTTGGGAATTCTTGTTGCTGCTGTTTTTGTCTCTCCCTCTACTGCCCCCCCCCCCGACCCCACCTTTCTCTTCTCTCCTCTTCTTTTCTGTTCTTCTTCTTGCTCCGGTCCAGTCGCCCCAAATGGCATAACAAAAACATCAAATAACGGCAAATAAAATTTCATGGTACAGGGAAGTTGTAGCCAACACCTTTCCTGACACAGAGCAAATCTGTCTAGCATGTAAGGGCATTTAGATCAACAATACTATCTGCCCCAATGGCTGGACAGGACAAAAAAAAATAAAATAAAAAAATAAAAATAAAAATAAAAATGAAAACGAAAAAATGAAAAAACGAAAAAATAAAAATAAAAATAAAAATAAAAATAAAAATAAAAATAAAAATAAAAATAAAAATAAAAATAAAAATAAAAATGTGAAGTGTAAAACTATGTGACAGGTGCTTGCCATCGTAGAATTTTGACTGACAATGTCAAAACAGATTTTGTTCATGATGATTCTGCCAAATACGGAGAATTGTGTGTTTTGATCAAGTGATATGTAGGATCTCAGGTAAGTGTTTGCAGTAGGCTTTCAAACTTTTTTCTACATGTTAATGTTTGCTCCATCATTGTTGCTTTCAGCTGTTGGCAAATACTCAAATACTAGTGGCTGCAGATGGCACTTTTCAATAGCTAGTAAATATGACTCATTGACATTGATAAGATGTTTTTGAGTTCCAGGAATGCTTAAAACGATCAAAGTACGACAAAATACTGTATTACGTCACTGTGAATGTGCTTGTTGTTACGTGGTTACAGCATGGATCTAAAAAGAAAAAAAAAAGGCGTTTTAATAATTGTAGGCTTTCTCGGCAGAATATGTGTGTCCCATTTTGTGCATGGATGAGCTGCCTGTTTTTTGGTCTTGGCATCAGCCCCAAAAATCCCATATCGATTGGGCAGAATGTGAAATGAGTGACAATAGTAACATATCATTTTGGGAATAAATGAATTAATGTCCGCGACCCTCGTGAGGAAAAAGCGGTAGAAAATGAATGAATGAATGAATTATTTAATGTTTCCACGTACACCCAGCAATTTGCTCAAATACCACTAGGGGTACAAATACCCAGAACAGAACAACAGAACTTTCCTGTCATATTAAATGTTTTTGACTCGTGTTTTGACAGCACGTTCTCAAAAACACCAGGGGACTGCTGCTGCTACTGCTGAATAGAGGATCTTTGATGAGTAATTTTGCAGTCAGTTCTCAAATGCAGCAGAGAGCTCCTATCATTTAGATATTTGTCGAGGTTTTCTGTAGTATAGGTTTGTAAAAAACAAGAAATAAATACAAAAGCAAGTACTCCTCCTATATAGATGGCTAGTGAATCTGCAGTAGGTTCTCAAAAACAGCAAAGGGCACTCCTGTCATTCAAGGAGGTTTTTGCAATCGGTTGTCCAAAACAGCAGATGGCTCCTGTCAGTTATAGGATCTTTGACTCTGATTTTTGGAGTATACGTTATGTACGTTTTTTAAGTCATGACTTATGACTAACATTTTTTGATGTAAAGTTAGGACAGTGTAGTAGAGCCTTGCACTGACATTGTGCACAAAAATAATCGTGCAGGAAGAAGTTTGAATCCCCTGCCCCATCATTAGCTGTCTGAACAATTGAGTTGAATAGTCCTTGTTTACATGTTTATTCTAATCATTGATGCTTGTTTCGATTGCATTAAAAAGTCATGGTCAGCCAGAAAAGAGTCCACAATAAGAATGGCGTTTCTTTTGAGCCCCCTTATTGCAGTACTTTTCTGGTATTCAGGGTGAAGAGTTGGGGAATTCAAGCAGTGAAAAAGACGGTCATCTCATGCCTGGCGATGAAACCAAACTCCACTCGATGAGCTTATTGATTAAATGCGCTCTTAAAAGATCAGCGGGACGGGGAAGGTCACGCCAAGGTTTTCACTACGGGGGAATTGAGATGCATTTGACCTGTCAGTTGAGCAGAAGCTCAGAGTGGCCTCCTCGCTCTTAAACGGAAAGCATCCATGCTGAAACTCAGCTCAACCCCTGCGGACTGACGGATGTGTCAAAGCAAAGAGTTTTTCCATGCTGTGTTCATAGAGCATGTAAAACTTACACATCAATATCTTGTCAAAGATCCTCTACATTTGACAGGAGCGCTACATATGCCAATCTACGGCAAAAACAGCTGTCAAAGATGTTATATGAAACAGGAACGCTATAAGCTATTTTTGAGAACCTACTGTACTAGTTAAAGATCCTCTGCATTACTTGCCTGTTTTGAAGGACCAACTGTCTAAACCAGGGGTCTCAATTTCAATTTACTTGGGGGCCACTGGAGCTCGGGTCTGGGTGAGACTGGGCCGCATCAGGTTTTCCAAAAAAAAAACAAAAAAAAAAAACGCATTTATTAAAAACAAATAAATTTAAAAAACTTCGCCTTGGTTCCAATTTTCTACAATAAAAGCTCTGATAAAACATTCCACTGTTCTCAAATATCTTACTTTTTATTTTTCTACACAAAATAAGATGAAAAATTAATAAAAAAATCGAGAATAAAGAAAATCAATCAATAATAAATAAATAAATACAATAATAATAATAAAACAGCAAATAATAATAACTTAAGAAACCACATATAGTTGGTGGGTAGACAAATTATTTTTTTCAGATTAAAATGAACAAAGCATTATTAGAGCCCTGTAGACATGACAAAACACGACTATAGTCACATTTATACTTTTTTATTTACAACATATTGCGCAACTGCAGGGTCTTGAGACACATGCTAACTCACAAACTAAGAGCTAGCGACCTAAACGGTAGCCTTCAAGTTATTTCCTTTAAACTTAAATAGCCAAAAACGTACCACTTCCACATGGATAGGGAGGATAACTATTAACAGTTATTTAACCTTTAACATGAACATGAATCAAACGTAATAATTCTGGGTACATGATACCATACAGCATCCATATCAAACTTGCACGGGCCGCACTAACATTAAACTTTCATATCAAGGCGGGGGCCTCAAACTAGTGTCCTGCGGGCCACATTTGGCCCGCGGGCCGTGTGTTTGAGAACCCTGGTCTAAACATTGTCAAAGATCTTCTATATACTTGTTTTTAAGGACCAACTCTCAAAACACTAGTCAAAGATCCCTTACAACACAGGAGCACCTGGCTGTTACCTCTATGCTGTTTTTAAGGACCTACTGCAGGGGTGGGCAAACTGCGGCCCGGGGGCCACATGCGGCCCACCAAGTGTTTGAATCCGGCCCGCCAGTTGCTTTCTAAGTATTTCAACTTTTAACATAAAAACTGGCCACATGACTTGCAAGTGGAATGTCTTATTTAGTTAAAAAAAACAACAAAAAAACTAAACAAAACTGTCAAATGAAATGACATAGTTTGATGTGGTCTGATGTTTAAAGTGCTCCTGAAAAAAGGGATATGAGAACATACAGCTGATAGTATAACACTTTTACACATAAAATTAGACAAATAATTCAAGGAAAATTATAAGCATAAAATAGTGTGTGTGTGTGTGTGTGTTAAATATATGTTCTGGCCCCCCGGGCAATTTTGTTAACTCAATGTGGCCCACGAGTCAAAATATTTGCCCACCCCTGACCTACTGCAAAAATGCTAGTCAAAGAGCCGCTACATGTTAAGAGCATGTTGCTACTTCAAAGGACCTACTGCAAAAACAGCAGTCAAAGATCCTCAATATGACAGGACCGCTATGCTGTTTTTAAGGACCTACCTTTCTTGGGGTTTTCTCAGCTTAGGTGACCGCAGTCTCAGAGTAGTAAATGATACCTCACACATACTCCAAGCATCCGTTGGTAGAAATTGATATGGCAAAGGGAGGACACTGAAAGCAGGACTGTGTTGCTATTTCTGTAGTTGGGTTAACACACATATATGAGCCCACTTTTCCACCGGATCAATGGAGGTCGATTATGTGACTGTGACCTCCAAGGAATCATACGCACCAGAACAGCTGGGTTAAAGGGGAACTGCACTTTTTTTTTTTGGAATTTGCCCATTATCAAAATCCTTATGGGAAACATGAACACATTTCTTGCACTTTTCTGTGCATTCCAGCACAAGAAAATGTGTTTATATGAGCTAGCTAGCAACGGGCATCATGGGGAATACCTATTTTGACGCTAAAGCCCTCACAAAAAATGCCAACAGTGTTCAATTTACATACCCGACTTGAATATTAACCAAGCTACAGAGATAGCTTATTGTAGCAGCTAGCATGAAAATGCATTTTTATCTCACAGACTAACACGACGCGTTGCTAATCGCTAGTCACTCATTCACAGGCCGAAGAGTGGAAACCTAGCTCTCCATTTCGCTACAAAGTCTCAACAAAATGCTTGTTTACCATCAGCATTTTTTACCTGAAGACTGGAGCACACGTTTTGTGCTGGAAGACACAGCCATCCCAAGGAGAGCGGACATCATAAGTGTTGTCGCTGCTGTTGTTATTAAAGGAACTGGCATAAGTATGTGTATCAATGATCAAAATGTTTCTAGCTTTAGCTTTGCCTCCCACATTCTTTGGTCAAGTATTTTTTTTAGTTAGTTAGAAATGTATGATATGGTCCAGCATACCCTTGTGTTCCTCATGAGCATCGGTCTCAAACATGCGGCCCGCGGGCCAAATGTGGCCCGCAGGACACTAGTTTGAGGCCCCCGCCTTGATATGAAAGTTTAATGTTAGTGCGGCCCGCGCAAGTTTGATATGGATGCTGTATGGTATCATGTACCCAGAAAAAAATTATTACGTTTGATTAATGTTCATGTTAAAGGTTAAATAACTGTTAATAGTTATCCTCCCTATCCGTGTGGAAGTGGTAAGTTTTTGGCTATTTAAGTTTAAAGGAAATAACTTGAAGGCTACCGTTTAGGTCGCTAGCTCTCTAGTTTGCGAGTTAGCATGTGTCTCAAGACCCTGCAGTTGCGCAATATGTTGTAAATAAAAAAAGTATAAATGTGACTATAGTCGTGTTTTGTCATGTCTACAGGGCTCTAATAATGCTTTGTTCATTTTAATCTGAAAAAAATAATTTGTCTACCCACCAACTATATGTGGTTTCTTAAGTTTTTATTATTTGCCGTTTTATTATTATTATTATATTTATTTATTACTGATTGTTTGATTTTCTTTATTCTTGATTTGTTTATTTATTTTTCATCTTATTTTGTGCAGAAAAATAAAAATTAAGATATTTGAGAACAGTGGAATGTTTTATCAGAGCTTTTATTGTAGAAAATCGGAACCAAAGCACTGAAAATGTTTGTATATTTTTCTGTTTTTAATAAATGCGTTTTTTTTTTTTTTTGGAAAACCTGATGCGGCCCAGCCTTGCCCCTACCCTAGCTCCAGTGGCCCCCAGGTAAACTGAGTTTCAGAAGCGACACCTCACTTTGCCCCCCCCCCCCCGGGACGACACACATGAGAGCATTGAATGGATTGATCCACCGTAGGATGTTCCACTGTCTCCATGATTGACTTCAGCCTAGATTCTCTCTGTTAAAAATGTACCTGAGGTGGAACACGCTGACCTTTGTGTCCCAAACCCCCGTCTTGACATGCAAAGACACAGCTGTCCTCTGGCTGGCATTGTCTCCTGATACGTTTGATCATATCAGTGCCGCTGTAAACGCCCCACCTGCCTGTGCGGCTCCTGACACATCAAAACCCCCCGAGGGAGCTTTGCTAGTCGAGTGCATCACCAAAAAATGCGGGGGTCCACATGCTCACTTGCGACTTGGGAACACTGCTGTCACTACACAATTTTTTGAATTTATTTTGGGAATGGATGTTAAATCTGTTTTAGTGGTGTTCTTAGCTGTTGCTATTTAGTGTGTTTTTAGAGTTTAAAGATCATCAAAGTAGAAGAATGAATGCCACTGTATCCAGGTTTGATACCTGCAATGCAAGGTCAGTGAGAAAGTGGGCAAACACTGAAACAATCAAATGACTTCAAGCTCTTTCTCGATTGGTGGAATTGGCGGTGTTATAACTCTCTCCATGTCACAACTCTACGCTCTCCCCTACAGATAACAAAGGGTGGAGAATTGAGGTTATTTTTCTCTTCTAATTGAGGTGAAGGCTAATTGGTGTAGTCCAACAGTTTTGGCATACAGTATCTGTTAAGAGGGTACATGCATTCTGTCACATTACACTGTGTACTGATATGCACTTAGCAAATATTCCACCTTGAGGACCCCCCTTCTGTTGTGTCGTGCGACTAAGCCAGTTAATCCACGGCAGATTCACACCTCTTCAGTCAGGCAAGCCTGTTCACAATCCGCCTTTATCTTAAAGCCAGATTTACAGCAGCCGCCAATCTGCTTGTGCACAAATCTGGTTAAGATTGATGTTTGTGCGCAAACAAATGTGTCTTTACTGTGTCGGCTCAATTGACACCAAAACAGCAAAATACATGAATGCATGAAAGGTTTGCGTTGCATTGAACAGGCCTTTTCAATCAAGGCTGTGTGGTTGCGGTTAGCGTTGGGATTCAGCGTTTGTCTGATATTGCAGAAGCAGTATTTTTGGTACTGAGAAAAGTAATAATACACACTCCTCAGACATGCTATGCACTTTGGTCTTCCATGGAAGGGGAATCTGTTGTGCAGCTCTCCTGCTCGTTAAGCAGAAGAAAAAGAAGTAAACAGAAAAACAAATTGTAAATGCAATTTCCTCATGGAGTTAAACCTGCATCTTCACGGTTATTCAAAAATATTAATGTTGTAGATGGCTGATAAGTTACCTGTTTAGAGCTCACATATGTACGTAGTTGTTAGTTAGTCTGCATTATGCATTGGTAGTGTCTTGTCTATTGGTTATCTACTGTAGAAATTGAATTACTGTATGATGTTTTAGTACAGAACCTTCGAGTGGAACAATATTAACTGTGTTATGCTGCACTTTCACTTTCTTTTTTTTTACCGAGATACTATACATATGCTTGTGAGTAATGGTGTTTATGATGAATGACACATGACATCCATCAGCGTCATGCAATATAACAACACACGGCATGGTAGCTTCCAATGCATGTTTATTTATAACATGACTTTAAATCACTACTTGAAATATGCGTCTCCTTTCTGCCATGTCTCCAAAAGGTGCGTACGCTAACACCAAAGGTGGCGTAGAGGTGCTCACATTCACACAAGTGTTTTTTATAGGTACCATGGAAAACAGTATATAGCCCAATTTTGTGCATACACAAGCCCCTGAGCTGGTAGTAAGAAAAAGCGTAACAAGGCACTTTACCAATGTTACGGTGTGAGTCTGTATAATGTTTTAGTTATCTCTTATATGCCTTATTTTCTCTTATTATGTCTACTATATTGGTTAATATGAATGTTATGCACTAGGCAATAATCACAACTTGTAGGATGCTTAACACCTTTTATTTCACTCACATTTACATTTACACTTAACGGCCAAAACTTAAAGGGCCAGCAACCCATAACAACAGCCCACTCACCCATAATGGTTTTATTTCATTTGAACATGCATCAGATTACAATTGAGTGCATCCCATAATCAGTTCACAGTTCCACATGTCCAAAAGGAGTCGGAAGAAACAAAGCTTATTAAATCCTACCCCTCCTTCCGGTACTTTTACTGTTACATTTGTTCACTTCCTGCTTTCCATAATCCAGTTTAAGGTTGTTGTTTTGTTTTTTTTTAATAATGCACCTCGTACCGAAGTACAAGGTGATATGAGCATCCAATGCCATAATGGGTACCATAGTAAGTGTCAATATAGTGATATATATAGCACATCATGACTGGTTCAAGACTCTTCATCCTTGTATTTAGCAAACATCAACTGCTTGTATTGTTTCTTGAATTGGCTCATCGTTGTGCATTGTTTGATTTCCTTACTCAATCCATTCCATAGTTTGATTCCACATACTGAAATGCTATGGCTAGCATAACGTAGTCCTAGCATAGAAGTGTTTCAAATGTACTTCTTCCCTGAGATCATATTTCTCCTCTCTTGTAGAGAAGTATTGGAAGACGTTTTTAGGTAATTGGTTGTTTTTAGCCTTATGTATTATTTTTGCTGTTTGAAGATGAACTATATCAGCAAGTTGAAGTATTTGTGATTTTAGAAATAAGCATTTAATATGTTCTCTGTAGGCGGCATTATGAATTATCCTTACTGACCTTTTTTGCAGTACATTTAGTGAGTGAATATATGTATATATGAACATAACAGTGAGAGTGTTATTTAATGTTATTTAATGTCTGGAAGGCTCTGATCTTGTTAAAAACCGTATGTAAAACTACATAAAACCTACTTTAAGTCGTACTTCACACAAATCTGTAACCATGAAATCACGCTAAATGAGGGATAACTGTAAATTGTGCATAGGCAAGCAATGAAATGCAATCCCACAAATCTGCGTTTCTGAGGACTACAATGGTTAATACATCACTGCATAGAATAAAATATATCATGCAAATACTGTATGCCCCCTTGTAGTCATGGCAAGCTGCAATAGTTGAATAGAGGCAACTTTGTGTTTGTTGAAAAGTTTCATTTTTTGTTGTATGTCTCTGGTGAATGTGTCCTCTGGGGTCACTCTAAGGCAGGGGTCTCAAACTCAATTTACCTGGGGGCCACTGGAGCTAGGGTCTGGGCAAGGCTGGGCCGCATTGGGTTTTCCAAAAAAAACAACAACACATTTTTTAAAAACAGAAAAAAATTTCAGTGCTTTGGTTCCGATTTTCTACAATAAAAGCTCGGATAAAACATTCCACTGTTCTCAAATATCTTAATTTCAATTTTTCTGCACAAAAAAAGATGAAAAATAAATAAACAAATCAAGAATAAAGAAAATCAATCAATCAGTAATAAATAAATAAATATAATAATAAAACGGCAAATAATAAAAACTTAAGAAACCACATATAGTTGGTGGGCAGACAAATTATTTTTTTCAGATTAAAATGAACAAAGCATTATTAGAGCCCTGTAGACATGACAAAACACGACTATAGTCACATTTATACTCTTTTGATTTACAACATATTGCGCAACTGCAGGGTCTTGAGACACATGCTAACTCGCAAACTAGAGAGCTAGCGACCTAAACGGTAGCCTTCAAGTTATTTCCTTTAAACTTAAATAGCCAAAAACTTACCACTTCCACACGGATAGGGAGGATAACTATTAACAGTTATTTAACCTTTAACATGAACATTAATCAAACGTAATAATTTTTTCTGGGTACATGATACCATACAGCATCCATATCAAACTTGCGCGGGCCGCACTAACATTAAACTTTCATATCAAGGCGGGGGCCTCAAACTAGTGTCCTGTGGGCCACATTTGGCCGCGTGTTTGAGACCCCTGCTCTCAGGGCATCACTGGTGAAAGACCATAGAGTTTTACGTAATGTGTGCCAAATAAAATCAATGAGAAGTAATCATATTCTTTTAAGTCTTGACAGAGCGTCTTATGGCTGACAGCGCTTCTACTGGATAATCTAGATTTAAAGGAGAGGTTTGATCATGCCATACAATTCCATGCCACCGCTGCCGTGGCTTCATATACACACTGGCTCATCCCAGGATGCATCTGTTTTGTGGCCATCTGTGGCCTTGCTCCGAGAACCCCCACATGCCATACTCACCAGCAGGAGTAGTTAAAAGACAGTAATTTATCACTCTCTCCTGGCCAGCCCTCACAGAAGCATTGCCCGTTCCACCGGAGAGACGCCATTACAGCTTTGTTAATGTATCACACAGGGAAAAAGTCAATGGGATCATCTGTAATGGTTTGGCGATTTACTGGGATCGCATGTTAATGACCCGACTGTGTCAAACGCATGCAAAAGACACCACTCTCCACTCCATTTTTTTTCAATCATAACTGCCTTTATCGCCCCACTGCAGTGTTGTGGCATCGTTTGCGCCCTTTGCGCTGCATGCAATCTTCCTGGGTGGTAATCGCACAGCCTTCTGTGATGTGGGAATTAACGCTGTTAAACGTCACCGCAGTGGATGTGTTGTTGCAGATAGCAGGCTGTACGGGAAAAAGCAGGGAGGTTATTTTAATCAGCCTATTGAGATGAATGACTAACTATATGTTTACATGGCAAGGGTATTAGGCCCGTGGAAATTAATTAGACATATTTCCATTATTCACCACACTGTTGTGCAACAGTAATGTCCAGCGGAATGTGAGCTTTTGCTAATGTGCAGACACCTAAATCACATTCAGTTGTATTTTTTTCATGCATGTATTTGTTTATACCATGTCCTTGCCCTTACCCTATCCAGTGCCCCCGAAACTCAACCCCAACTCAAAGTCGACCCCCTTTACATAATAAGAGACATAATGTAAACAATAATATACACTGTATATATAATTAGATTTGTATATGTGGAAAAATACCAGTTTTAAAAGATACCAATTTAGACACATCTTTAGGCTGCACGGCGGTCTAGTGGTTAGCGCGCAGACCTTGTAGCTAGGAGACGAGGGTTAAATTCCACCCTCGGCCATCTCTGTGTGGAGTTTGCATGTTCTCCCCGTGCATGTGTGGGTTTTCTCAGGGTACTCCGGTTTCCTCCCACATTCCAAAAACATGCTAGGTTAATTGGCCACTCCAAATTGTGAGTGTGAATGGTTGTTTGTCAATATGTGCCCTGTGATTGGCTGGCCACCAGTCCAGGGTGTACCCCGCCTCTCGCCTGAAGACAGCTGGGATAGTCTCCAGCACCCCTGCAACCCTCTTGAGGATAAGCGGTAGAAAATGAATGAATGAATGACTGGTTGTGTATACCACATCATTGGTGATTATTATATTATCATTCTTGCTGGATTCTCTGCAGTGTATATAAACGCAGGAAATACAGGTGTAAGGTGACCAAAATATTCAAAACAACTCTCATTGCAGCGCAATACAGTTACAGACCACTGCAGTTCACACTAACGCAATTCTAGTCGTACTTAATTCTAACAAATCCCAAATAGCAGTATGGGTGCAGAGAGGCTTTATTGTGTCCACATTACGACTTTTGCTTATGCAGTCCAATTTATCTTAATAACCCAAATTTAGGTCATGAAGTTCGCGACTTTGATATGAATGTTTTTATCTCATATAGCGATAGTTTGTTTTTGTAGTCATAACATAGCTGATGGATTAATTGAGTGTGCTGATGATGAGAAAAAAGAACAGCCACCTGACAATATGCTGAGAGACAGTAAACAACAGAAGTTTGTAGGTTCCTTGGTCTCTCCAATGTAGAGATTCCTATAAGGTACTGTTACACCCCTATAGTGACTAATGATAAAAAGTTGACATGATCGTCATATTTTTCCCCATGATTGTATTTTTATTGTCCAAATAAGTTGCAGTGTGACTGTTTTTATTCCCTCTGTATAATAAAATAAGCAACCAAGTACATACAGTATGTGGTGAATCACCCTCATGCTGTTTGACGTCGCTGAAAGTGCACGCTTGTCCACATGTGATTAGAGGTGCTGGCTTTGAGATCTTCTCACATAGAAACAGTCATGTCCCCCCCGCTATTCCAGTTTCATGTACTGCACACAATCGCTTAAGAAGCGTGACATCACTTGTAGTTATGAAAATGAGTCATTCATGTGATGTGGACACTCTCACTCATTTTAATGCAGACCTACCAACATGTAGGAATGTATAGTACTCAACTTGCAATTTGACTCCCAAATACGCTTGTATGCTCTCCATTTTGTTGCTATTTTCCGTTTTCAGTGTCAAGTTCAGTCTGTACAGTACAGATAAATGGACACATATTATCACTTTCGCAAGGATATCAAATCAGTACCAATATATCAAAAGGGTGGCAAAAAAAAACATTTCTGTCCTTTGGGAGGGGCATGACAAAAAAATAATTGAGAAACACTTGTTAATAAAAATATATGTAATGATACACATCGGTATCAGTGGATATAGGAATCGGAAATTGTGAGTTTGACAATATCGGACATCCCTAATATATAATATAATATATATAAAAAATAAAAAAAAAACTTAAACTGTATTATGGAAAGCAGGAAGTGAACAAATGTAACAGTTACTGATTGTAAAAGTACCAGATGGAGGGGTATGATTTAATAAGCTTTGCTTCTTCCTACTCCTTTTGGACATGTGGAACTGTGAACTGATTATGTGATGCATTCAATTGTAATCTGATGCATGTTCAAATGAAATAAAACCATTACCATTACCATATAATGAATGCTATATCTAAAAACAAGTCATTTTTATCGCATAACCAAAGTATGTGTTTTATATAGAAACAACAAATATACTTGTATGGGTATCCCTGAAGCAAACAACAACAGTCTTCTGTCAAATTAGCATGCAATGTGCCGCCATGACGCCGGCCAGTGTCAGGCTGCACAACCTTTGCCTGCGTCAGAACAAACGTGACTTCTCTCATGCACGTAAAGCAGCCCACACGGCAGGCGACGTTTCACCGTACATCTGCTCCACTCTTGAAATTCATAACACTAGCATGTCATTCCCGCCTAGGAGAGCGAGGAAGGCTTCTTGTGTAACGTTCCTGTTGCTTTGCACACTCACTGGCAGCACAAGCAAGGATGTTTTATGCAAAAGCAGCCAGATTTTAGCTGTCATGAATTTTTATTGAGCTGGCTCAGGATTGATGCCGTCTCAATGTACTGGGAGACAGTTAACATAGTGGAATTTAAATTGTCAATCGAAAGCAATGATTTTTAAAAATTATTACAAGTGTGGCTGGATGGCGAGCGCCTGCCCTGCCCCTACCTGTGTTTGTGCACCGGTTAATCATGTGTTAATTAGAGGAGGGCATTTTAATGCAAGCAAGTAGTGTCTTGCATCCTCTTGCTTCCTGTTTCCTCTCCCCTCTTGTGGGTCAGCGGGTTGTGCCAGTGACGGCATTGGGATTGCTGTTTGTACCACAGACAGCAACTACTGGTGTACCTTTGTGACTTCACTGTAGCTCATGCAGCCAGCTGTCACTGCATACTTGGGCCTTCAGCGTTTGGTGCTCGGTGTGCATGTTTGTGTGCGCGTAAACGCACATCTTGGGGAGCGGGAGAGTGCCTCCGTTGGGGACTTGAGACCGGTGCTTCTCCTTATTGCGGGACCTCAAATCCACGCAACCAATCGCTGGTCACGGTTAGCACACTCCTCCAACAACTGCTGGTTTTGGATGTCTTATATTGTATATATTAACTGGAAATACTGGTGTTTGATTTATTTGCTTTTGTTTATCATGCATGTTGTTTGGTTTGAATCTTTTTTGGGTTCATACAATCATACTCCTATTTCAAGAACATTGTTTTTAGAAGATTTGAAATAAATAAATAAATATATATATTATATAATATTATATATATAATAATATTATATAATAATATTATATATATATTTATTCAAATAAATGATATATATATATAATATTATATTATATATATAATATAATATTTATTTCAAATCTTCAAAAAATCTTCAAAATATATTTTTTTACATTTTTTAATATTTTTACTTTTGTCTCTGCCCCATATATATGTGGTTAATTAACTTGCGGCTGCCTTGTGCAGGGTCCTAGGTCTACCCTAGGTGGCGTTGTTGGTAATATTAGCTATATCATTCCCCGCAGCTCCCTCGTCATGCCACACCAGTACAAATAAATATAAATATTAATAAATAAATGAAGAATAAATAAAATATTATTACAAGGTTTATAGCAAAGTGGGTATTACGTCTAATAAATGTATTTAATGTTTTTTTCAGAACCTTATTGAATTGACAATTGAAATGCTGTAATGTCTGCTAATCATATATATATATTTAGATACATAGCTCAATTTTCTACTTCCACGGCAGTAATCTAAATAACCGAGGAAATTATCCCGACCGCAGAAAGTGTGCAGCTGCAGTATTTATGGATTTAACAAAAGCTTTCGATACAATTAATCACAATAGTCAAAGGAATCAGCGGGTTACTTTTGAACTGGGTGAAAAAAGCTACTTAGCAAACAGTATATGTGAAGCTAGGAGAATGTACATCTCGGAGATTAAATATATTATGTGGCGTACCCCAGGGGTCGATACTGGGACCAAACCTGTTCAACTGATACATTAATGACATCTGTAAACTCATGAAACACCTGCAGTTAGTATTATTTTAGTATTATTTGCAGACGAGACAACCGTAGTTTGTGCTAGAGAAAGCACACACGAGCTAATAAAAAAGTCTCAGATGAATAGAAAACACACAAAAAAAATGAATGTTGTTATACTTCCTTATCAATTTCCTATATATTTAAAATTGTCAAAGAGTACATTTAAAAGACAGGAAGTAAACAAATGTATTGCAATCGATGTGAAACAGAAAAAGGGGAAGGATTAAATCAGCTTTGTTTCTTCCTACTCCTTTTTGAACATGTGGAACTGTGAATTGTACTATGTGATGTATTCCAACGTAACTTGAATGCATGTTCAAAATGAATCAAACCATTACTATACGTTGTGTTAAAGTGTAAGTTTTTGCATTGCAATTTAGCCCCTGTTTTAAAAAAATAAACTGCATATATGTACAAAGAAAGACAACAACAATAAACCAAAAATGTGATTGGGTGAAAGCTGTATGTGTGTGTGTTTATGTCACATGATTAAGTTGGTCACTTTGATAAGTTTTATTGGTTAAAGAGGCAAAAAAAACAAGCTTTAGGTCTGAATGTGGCCCTCGAGCTGCACTTTGGACACAACTGGCATATAACATGTCGTGCACGTTTGAAGTCACTGCTGTTGTGCAAGTAGTTTCGTGTACTTGTCTTCAGGCTGCTTTCTTTAGCATGCTAGCGAGGTCTCCATATGGTGGCTGCTTCTGGGAGGACCACCTGCTGTGGCTCTTGCAAGGCTGTGATCTTTCCCCTCACACCAGTTGTGGGCTTGAGTTCTGAACATACAATATGCGTGGTTGCACTGTATATGACTTCCCATACTTCATTCCTCTGTTTATAAGCCTTCATCTTCCAGTATGGATCCCTGAACCAATCCCTCATGTAAGCAGCTCGCCAGGGAGTGTTCTACCCTGAGGCGAGGCAAAGCTCGCCCATCAATGAAAGATGCAAGTACCAGAATAGGACATGCTGTACACATGAAACAATGACTTCTACAATGTTGGTATTTCCATTTACCATTGGATGGTGTAGAAGACATGACATTGATGAAGCATTCAGATGTGATCTTCTGTGCAGTGGAACTTCACAGGGGTTACAGAGGACGCTTATCTGGGACTGTACCATCCCTATACTGTATGTGTGGATGATGTCTCAGATGATGTGGATTATGCCTGCTTATTTATCTTTAAAGGGGACCTATCGAGCTTTTTCCACTTTTTTGACCTATACAATTTGTTACAATGTTTTATTCTTATGTTAAATTATGCCAAAGCATCAGATAAATGAGGTTAGCACATTTGAAAATGAGCCCTGATAGAAGTTTTTGGTGGCTTTTTGATGCAGAGTTTTCTCTAACAGCAAGTTCTATTGATGTCAATGCGATCCGAACTTCCTTATATGGGCTGCATATTGCCTGCACTCAGTAAACATATCCGGAAGACCTCCTGAGCGCTTAGGAGTATGACCAATCACTAGAGGAGTAAATTAAACATATGCCATGTGATTGGCTGGGTGTACCCAGCCTCTCGCCCGAAGTCAGCTGGGATAGGCTCCAGCATATCCCCACAACCCTAATGAGGATAAGCGCTATAATAAATGGATGGATGGACTGAATTTACCAGCACAACAGGTCTTGTGTTGAAAGATCAGTCGGTAAACCAATGAGAGCAGACATTGCAAGTGAGTGTTTTATCATGCTCTTGTTTTGTCAATGAAATTTTAGTATGTGTGCTACATGCTAACGCTATGAGAATGGCTTCCTGTTTCACTTTAGCTTTATCTGTCTAGCAACCTGCAAAGTTATTATCTGCCTGGGGGGAGTAAAAGTAAAAATTAGTAGTCGTCCTCGTCGGTTCTCGCAAAGTTTATGATCGATTGAAAACATTTTTGATTAGTAATAGCAAATGCTCTCTCTGTTGTTGTTGTTAACGGGTATCTGTGAAATCAATGGAATCTACAGTAATGCTTAAAATGACCAAAATATGACCAAATACTGTAAGTATTACATGTCATTAGACATGTACCTGTTACTACATGGTCATAGAACGTCAATAAAATGATAAAACGTTGGAGGTGTGTGAATAGAGTGCTCTATCGGCAAAGTAGGTGACTCCTATTAAGTGCATTATTTATGTCTCATGCTAACAGTTTTTCTCTATTTAGGATGGACAGGAAAAAAAGAAAGACATGTGTTCATGTGTCAGACACATAAATAATAGTAGTATTAGTGCAGTTTTCCATCTGAGACATATGTTACTTAAAGGTATAGTTTTTATTTTTTGACATGTGTGACACCCCCATCAACAATGAGGTGCATCAACTCAATCAATCAATCAACTTTTATTTGTAGAGCCCTTTACAACACACAAGCAGACCAAAGTTCATTCATTCTAAATGCAGCTTATTCCATTGTCTGGGCCCAGCGAATGAAAAGACATCAACGGTGACTTACCCTCCAATTGGTCCTGTGAGCCCAGTTCTGTTCGGAGGAGACATACTTGTGATGCAAATGGATTACTCTTTTGAACACATATTGTTTTGAGAAGACAAATCCTTCAATTGCTGCTGAAATGTTCCCAAGTTTGTGACATCAGGTGTGTTCGAGCTCAGAAGTATCTCTGTATTGTTCTTAATCCGACCATGTACTATATTGGATCTTTTAATGGATCACGTGGCGTGGAATGAGTGGGTGAAACAGTCCTTCAATGACATTACCAGGAAAATGAATGACATGTAAAACATTTATAGTGTATATGCACAACATGAACATTTAGAGGTTTAGTATTCCCAGTGAAGGCAACTTCCTGACGTTTCTGGAGGATTCCGTTGGCATCTCAGCTGAGCTTGCCATCTGTATCATCCTGCAAGTAGAGACACAGAATGAGCAAAAAAAAAATGGATCAAAATTGCTTCCACATGGCAGTTGTCAACTATGAAGTTCCCTCCAAGGGTCAGCTGGAATTTCAACTTCATTTCAGTGACTTGTTGTATTTAAAAAAAGAAAGAAAACCTCTGACAGTCAACAAAAGAGCTTGGTGATAATTGCTTATTTGCACTTCTCGCCTTTGAATGAAATTCACAAACGCTGCCTTCACGGAGGGACTGAAAGGACACGCTGGGCCGCTTCTAATTGACTTGGACACAAAATGCTGACAGACAGCGGTGAAGAAAGGAAAATGGATTCCTCTCACAGTTTCAGAAACGCTGTCATGGATTAAGCAGCACATGAAGGCCCGGTCGAGCTGGGGGACAGCATGCTAAAGGTGTCTCCTGTGAAAGCACTCGTCATGCAGACCAACGAGTCGCCGGCAGGGACGGTTTGTGCTGAGACAGGCAAAGGAGCGTCTCATCTTCTGCTTGTCGAGCCTCCTCGGAATATTCAGGTGATATAACTGAGTACTACTTCAAGGGATTGCAGAGTATGTGACACTTTAGCCTTGCCAGTAACTCGGCATTGGAGATGCTACTTTTGGATTCTTGGACATTTTTAATAGGGATGGGCGAGTACACCACTATCTATATCTGTATCAGTACTCGGAGTGGGCGGGGCATAATCGGAAGAGGGTGTGGTTTAAACGGAAATGAGCAGTCTTTTTATAGTAATAATCTGCATTATTTTAAGTCAAGAAATTGACATTGATTGATCAGAAGTTGCTATATGTGTTGTTTATGATTCAGTTATGTGTACTGTGCTGTGTACTGTACTGTGTATGTGTGTAAACATGGCAAACTGAAATAAATTTGTCAGCCTTGTTGACTATTTTTCTCGAAAGTACAGCTTGTAGTACTCAGCAGCTTTCCAACTGACTTTATATCACCAGCAAAACCAACCAAATCAAGCAGACATGAAAAAAAAAAACACACCGTCAGTGACTGATGCACAGTCGTGCCCACTGTCTTCTTTAATTCCTCATGTATGTTTTGAAACAAGTTTAAGATTTCAAGGTACATACTGTAATGTATTGAGAGGAGAGTCATATTTTAGCATGCTTATGTCAGTCATACATGCATGATGCTTGATGCTGTTCTTGTGTTACTGTGCAAGTGTACCTAATGTTGTGGCCAGTCGATGCAGGTTACCTTTACTACTGTCCGTGTCCTGCTAACTGAAAATTAACAAAATTCTTATATTGTAAGTAGCACACCTGTTTTAACGGGGTCATGCAGTCCCAATTGAGTTGTTGAGTGTCTGCATAGCGCTGTGCACTGCGCGTGTTACGGAACTAGTTTACCAAGTAAAAACCAAAATAGAGGCAAGCTGAAGAAAACCTAATAATGTGGAGGCATCGTGACAAACACAGAGCCATTTTTAACTTCCCAATTGCACCGTGTATGCGAATGAGGCACCGCTGAGCTCTGTTGAGCTCCTCTGCAAGCGGCAGAGTCGGTCAAGGGAGAGGCGGTGTGTGATTGGCCAGTCACAGAGTGTGAAGAGTGAATACATAATGAGCATTTTCTTCAAACATACAACAAATATGGATAATGACAAAATGTACTCGTTTCGGCAAAAATGAATTATCCATAAGGGACTCATTTATAAAATATATATAAAATAGCAGAATGTTTTGAGTAGGTATTGTGGTAGGTTCTTAATTATATTCAGAAAAAATATTCGGAAAAACAGCTGAACATTTTATGCTGCAGGTACTTAAAAGCAGCAGAAGACTAGTTTTTGCAGTAGATCGTTAAAGCAGGTCACCTGCTGTCAGCTTGACTTCTGCTGTCTTGTCATGAAAAGGATCTTTGACTAGTCATCTTAATAGGTTCTTTAAAATAAGTTTTTGCGGTAGGTTTTAATAACAGCAGACCACTCCTGTCATGTACTTTTTACATTTTCCTTCTCAGGTTGAATTTCAGCTCAAGTGCAAAAGTTAACATTCTTTGTTTGCGAGAATCATACAAAAAGTTCTACAAAGTTCCTGTACTGAACCTCAAGCAAGATTTCACATAAAACAAATGGTATCACTTTATAATAAGCTACACAAAGTAGGGTAGCTTCTGAGGAAGTAATGAAGAATGAGCAGAGTAGTTTTTGAGGAACTGAGGTACATACATTTAGAGTAGTGGTTAGGGTTGGTTCGCTACTCATTAACTACTTTAATTTTGTGTACCTTATTGTAAAGTGTTACAAAGAAATATTTCTGTTCAAAGGAAAATACATTTTTATTAAAAGGTTTATTATAAGTTTATTAACCCTTAGATGCATAAGTGGGTCAAAAATGTTTTCTTAAAATATCTTCGTAATGAAATGTTTTTTTATCATTTCATATTCCTAGTATTCCTCAAAAAACATGTTTTTGATATCATGCCATTCACATTTTTAACTTACCTTTTATACATTTTAAGAAATTTTTGGTTTTGTGTTGCTACCCCAACCTTCCATAAGTAGGTCAAAAATTACCCGGTCGGGTTGTTTTCTTGAAATATTTTTGTAATGAAATTTTTTTTATCATTTCATATTCCAGGTATTCCTCAAAAAACATGTTTTTAATATCATGGCATTCACATTTTTGACTTACCTTTATGTAACACACAAAGGATCCTCACATTTTCTATTCTTGTACAGGGTCATTTTCTTTTTCAAAGATGTAAAAAAGTGAAAAATTAAGATGTTTCTAACATGAAATCCTTCTTGTGTGGTCCTAAATATAATACTAAATATCATACAAGTGATTATTCCTAACCAAAATGGCAAAATTGGCATAAAAACGCATTGATTCTAGTATGGGTCATTTTTGACCCACTTATGGAAGAATGTAGGGTTTTTTTTTTTTTGTCAGGTATCACACATTGCAAATCCACATATTACAAGGACTGCTGTGTATTTAGTATGGACTACAAAACACTGCGCTGCAAAAACAACATGAATAATTGCACTTTCAACATGTTATGCTATTCATTTTCACAATCACTGAGTGATTACGTGTCATTATTTCCTATTCAGTGTTATTTTCGAGACCTTTCCCTCACATCCACCAGTTTTTGCCACAAAAAGAGACCTACTTTTTATTATTTTAAATGAATTTCTGAGTATTGAGCGTGATTGCAGGAGATTGCAAGGCCCTTGCAGGAGAGACCTACTGGTCAATGCTCATTAACGCTTGGAATGTGAAATCTCCCGAAACATTTACTGATGATTAAAACCAGAAATCAGAAATATGAAGATTGGGCAAGTCAGTCAATCAGCAGCAGTCTTACTGCTTCTTCCATATCATTTGTAATAGTTTGTGTGGGTGTATTATGGGTATTTTCATTTTATCATAGCAAGATGCTGATGTACACAAGTATTACATATAATATGCATTTACATTTTGGGTGTTGTTTTAATAAAAAAGTACATTCGAGCTTCTAATGCAACGGTTCAAATCCAGCCCATGAGCAACATCAGACCCGGCTTCACTTTGGAGTGATGACGTTTTTGAAGCAGATTCCTGAAAAGAGTGCTCTTCGTAGATAAGGAATCTTCAAATAGCATTTTGACAGTAGTCTGTCTCTGTGAATTAGAGGATTTTTTACTTGTAACTTGTCACAGTATAAAATAGCATAACACTCCTGGACTATTGAGGATCTTTGTCTAGCATTTTTGCGGTAGGCATGGTGCTGTCATATACAAGAACTTTAACTTGTGTTTTTGCCGCAGATCCCTGAAAACAGCAGACTATTCGTGTCATGGATCTTTGGTGAGTGATCTTTGACTAGCGCTTTTGTAGTACCTCCTTAAAAACAGCAGAGCTCTGCTGTCACATAGAGGATCTTTGATCAGCGTCTTTTTAGTATGTGCCTAAAACTCCAAAGTACTCCTGTCATATCGAGGATCTTTGACTCACTAGCATTTTTGCAGTAAATTCCTGGAAAAAGTTATATAGAGGATTCCTGTTATATAGAGGATCTTTGATGAGTGTTGTGGTTAGTCCAGAAAAACAGCAGAGCTCTCCTGTCACATAGAGGATCTTTGAGCAGTATCTTTGTAGCATTTGCTTAAAAACCACAAGGTACTCCTGTCATATGGAGGATCTTTTTCTGATTAGCAAGATTTCTAAAAACAGCAGAGCTCTCCTGTCACATAGAGGATCTTTGATCAGCGTCTTTGTAGTATGTGCTAAAACCCAAAGTACTCCTCTTATATGGAGGATCTTTGATGAGTGTTGTTGTGGTCAGTCCAGAAAAACAGCAGAGCTCTCCTGTCAAATAGAGGATCTTTGAGCAGCATCTTTGTCATATTTGCTTAAAAACCACAAAGTACTCCTGTCATATGGAGGATCTTTGACTGATTAGCAAGATTTCTAAAAACAGCAGAAGTCTCCTGTCACATAGAGGATCTTTGATCAGCGTCTTTGTAGTATGTGCCTAAAACCCCAAAGTACTCCTGTCATATGGAGGATCTTTGATAAGTGTTGTTGTGGTCAGTCCAGAAAAACAGCAGAGCTCTCCTGTCACATAGAGGATCTTTGATCAGCGTCTTTGTAGTACAGTAAAGTCTCGTTATATCGATATTGGTAATAACGATTTACTACTTATTACTTATTTTCATTTCCCGGCAAATTTCTAGTCTTTTATGATATAATTAGTTCCGTTAGTACGATACCCGGTTATTATGATAATCCGGTTACTACGATGCCCTTTTCATCTCCCGCCAGCCAATTTGGTCTGCTTATATCGATACAAAAGCAGCTTAAATCAATCTTTGCTTAAGGATTTCAATACCAAAAAAGAACTCGGCGAACGGCTGCTTCCAGTCAACTTTATTTTTCACACTTCCACCACCAGAGCGCAGCACACACACCGATTCCCGCACTTCCTGGTTCACAGGTCATGCTCAACCCGCCCCACATAGCTGGCCAAACACATGCCTGCAACAGAAGAACCAACTGACATAGCATACACACCTATTCCAACGAAGACACAAGCGTACAAATACATGTATTTAATTGTGTTGTATTCAGATATCTTTTTATCGCTTGCAATAATCACTGTTTTTCATATGTACATGCTGGCGTTCGTGGTTTGTCTCGTGTGTATAGATTCTATACACACGAGAGAAACCACGAGCGCAGTTGGTTCTTCTGTTGCAGGCATGTGTTTGGCCAGCTATGTGGGGCGGGTTGAGCATGACCTGTGAACCAGGAAATGCGGGAATCGGTGTGTGTGCTGTGCTCTGGTGGTGGAAGTGTGAAAAATAAAGTTGTATCTGTTTGTGTCTGTTATTATATGGGAGCCAGGCAACGACATTTCGTTGGCAATTTCACTACTGTGTTTTTGTGCAATGACAATAAAGGGAGCCTATGTCTATGTCTATTTGCTTAAAAACCACAAAGTACTCCTGTCACATAGAGGATCTTTGAGCAGCATCTTTGCAGCATTTGCTTAAAAAACACAAAGTACTCCTGTCATATGGAGGATCTTTGTCTGATTAGCAAGATTTCTAAAAACTCCTGTCACTTAGAGGATCTCTGTAGTATGTGCTGAAGTCAAAACAGATAGCGCACCTATATATTATATAAAGGATGTTCCAATTGCATTTTTGTAGTAGTTCTTTGGAAACAGAAGAGTACTATGTCATATAGAGAATCTTTGACTATCGTTTCTTTTGTCGGTTCTTCAATACAGCAGAGCACTCCTGTTATATGATGGGTCTTTGATTGGTGTTATTGTAGTAGGTATTGTGGCTGCAACATGCAACACCATTAAGTAGAAAATGCATGGGTCAGTCCATAGTGGGAACCATACGACACAACACTTTGTGTGTCGACTCCATCGTTGACATCTTTTCATGGGTTTTTGCTCTCTGCCGAGAGCACTTGTTTGCCTGTCAATCAGTCCCATATTTCCGGGGCTTATATTTGCAGAGCTCGCTCCCAATTAAACGGCGGTAGCAAAGAAGCGTGACATGTATCAAAAATAATGCACCGGCTGAAATGGGGAGGGAAGCTTCGGCTAAATCTTTCATTTCGGCATGTGATGTGGACAGAATGAGGCGAGGGCCACTCAGCCGTGAGGGAAAGACAAAGCTTGCGTGGCCTCGTTGGCTTAGATGTATGACCTCCCAGAAAATAGCCAGTAGCCGGCTAACACGTACCGCTGCAGCCTTTGAAATCAGTCGTAAACCAGGTTAAAAGCTGTTTGTACATGCTAGCTTGGAGGCTATTTAATGAAGCTCAAACGTTTTTTTCCAGCACTATACAAACACAAACCCTTAAGCAAGTCAATTTAACAGAAATAAAATTGTGCTGTTTGGATACTCTGAGGGCACAAGACAGAAACCTTACCAGTAATCGGTTTTGTCATCCAAAAGCCCAATTCCCTTTTCAGGAACAGCGAGTACAGCAGCTGAAGCAGAAATAAAGACCATGTATGACAAACATCCTGATCGACATATTCAGCTTAATATCACAGGGAAAAACTAAATGATGTTCCTCATAATAAATAATAAAATATTTCGGTGGCGAGGAACCACATGTTTGAACTGATTTCACTCAAATTTTACAGACATGTACGTACATTCAAGGCCCATAAGGATGTATGTGTTATAACCCTGAAAAGGGGGAAATATGTGAATAAGGATGGCCGGACATGATGTCTCCCTCTGGCATCCTCATCCAGAATGCTTTTATTTTATTTTATTTATTTCACACACAAAAAAAAACCATGTATGTCAAGTAGACAGTAGCCATTTTGTTTCCCACAAGTAGACCTGCACAGCAAATCAACAAGACAACAAACAGTGTCCCTTTCTACTTTTTAAGACAACTCAAACACAAAATATCTGCATGTTATGATAAAAAATATTTATAGGTCTAAGTAATAACCTATTGAGTGTTATTGACCTGTCAAAATATTTTAGGAACCTTAAACCGTTTTAGTGGCGGAAAAAATGGAGCGCGGTTGAGAAAAAAAAAGTTGAGAATCTGGAGTTTGGGCTTCCTTTATCCCCCTACTTTCATTTCAATCTTGAATCAACCCTTGAATAATAATAATAATAATAATAATAATAATAATAATAATAATAATAATGATAATAATAATAATAATAATAATAATAATAATAATAATCATAATAATCATAATAATAATAATAATAATAATAATAATAATAATAATAATAATAATAATAATAATAATAATAATAATAATAATAATTATTATTATTATTATTATTATTATTATTATTATTATTATTATTTATTTTATTATTATTATAATAACAACAATAATAATAACAATAATAATAATAATAATAATAATAATTATTATTATTATTATTATTATATTAATAATAATAATTATTATTATGGTGGTGGAAGTGTGAAAAATAAAGTTGACCGTAGTAACCGGATTATCATAATAACCGGGTATAATAATAATAATAATAATTATTATTATTATTATTATTATTATTATTATTATACAATATTATATTTTATATAATGTTAATTATTATTAATAATAATAATAACAATTATTATTATTATTATTATACAGTATACAATATTATATTTTATATAACGTTATGCTATTATTATTAATAATAATAAAAAAATATTATTATAATATTATTATTATAAATTAACAATAATAATAATTATTATTCTTATTATTCTTATTATTCTTATTTTTATTATTATTATTATTATTATTATTATTATTATTATTATTATTATTATTATTATTATTATTATTATTAGTCTTCTGAGAACACAGCATTTCATATATACAGTAAAGTCTCGTTATATCGATATTCTCGGGAGTTGGAAAAAATACCGATATAACCGGACTATCCATATATATCTGATCCTGCACCAAACTGCATTAAAAGTGGGCAATAATGCACTCATTGTCTACATTGTTCTATAGTATAGAACTCGAGCAGCTTAAATCAATCTTTGCTTAAGGATTTCAATACCAAAAAAGAACACGGC
Source organism: Doryrhamphus excisus (assembly GCF_037039965.1). Lineage (NCBI taxonomy): Eukaryota > Metazoa > Chordata > Actinopteri > Syngnathiformes > Syngnathidae > Doryrhamphus > Doryrhamphus excisus. The sequence goes on along the minus strand of NC_136357.1, from coordinate 16,955,138 downwards.
GAACGGCTGTTTCCAGTCAACTTTATTTTTCACACTTCCACCACCAGAGCACAGCACACACACCGATTCCCGCACTTCCTAGTTCACAGGTCATGCTCAAACCGCCCCACATAGCTGGCCAAACACATGCCTTAAGCAAAGATTGATTTAAGCTGCTTTTGTATCGATATAAGCAGACCAAATTGGCTGGCGGGAGATGAAAAGGGCATCGTAGTAACCGGATTATCATAATAACCGGGTATCGTACTAACGGAACTAATTATATCATAAAAGACTAGAAATTTGCCGGGAAATGAAAATAGTATCATAATAAGTAGTAATTCGTTATAACCGATATCGATATAACGAGACTTTACTGTATACTGTTTATGGGACTAAGGTGGGCCGCAGACATTTTTTAGATTTTTAAGTGGGCCCTGAGTTGGTAAAGTTTGGGAACCCCTGGTTTAGAAGTTAATAAACAATATAAGAGCTGATAATAAATGGTGATATTGCCCACTGCCGAGTGCAAATATAGACTTCCGGTTTGTGCCGCCAACTTTAAAGGAGTTGATAAACAGCAATTTATCTGTTTTAAAATGTCGCCTTTTAACATACAGCGCTGGGTCCCGAGTCCGATCTGGAAGTAGAGACTGTACCGTCTGAAGTTTTTTTCTAACCATGTCACAAATTACTGCAGGCACGTTTTCAAATGTTTATGTCTCACAAATTTGTCAATTATTTTATTGTCAACATTTTGTGAGACCAAATAAACCTCTAATGTAGTAATGTATAATAATAAATGATATGTCTTTTACTGTGTTAAGTTGTGGATTGGTGTTTGGCGATGCCTTTCGGTGAACACACACAATTTTGCACTGTTGCTTTCATATTTATTTTACAGACCAAACATATCAGTAAGTGTTGACTGTTGGTGCATAGTTTTTGTTTTTTTACCCAGATGGGAAAACTGGGTCTGTTTGACATGAGCAAGTTTGTTTGCCTTTTATGTTGCTGTCACGTTTGACTAAATTTAGTATACTGGCTCGTTTGTGTTGATGGACTCACCTTGCTCATTAATATTCCCACGTGGGGGATGTGCAAGCATCTTTTTCCCTCCTAACTTCTATTACGTTACCTTGCATTGCTCCACACAAAGCTCCACTCTTTAGCTGTGTGTGTATGCTATCTGTCCCGCCCCGACAAAGTGACATACATATGACTGGCAAGAGGTGTCACTGTGTTTTCCATTGTTCCATGAAGCATCTCGGTGCTGAACCAATGCACAGAGCAAAGCCTCTTCTTCTTCCGGTGACAGACACACACGCACGCACATGGCAATATATGGAAGCGGGCAAAATTATACAGTTTTGTTTTTTTTCATGTTATGTGATTAATTAATTCAATCAAAATAGCAAGGTTTCCTGTCATGTTTTTGTCATGCAAACATCCCAATTCATTAGTGGTAAGTATTCTCCATTTTATACTTTAAGTGTGTGAGCCATAACCGATCCATCATCTGTGTGCGCTTCAAATTTCGGGGCTCTACTCTTTCACAGTTTGTCAAAAATATATCTAGTAATAAATCATTGTTTAGTGGCCGTGTCGTTGAATATGGCCGTGTATTCATTTAAAAAAAAAAGTACATTTCTGTTTTTTCTGGATGCCTAAATTAAACATTTTCAAGCATAAAAAATCGTAAATTAATTAAACACAAATAGAGTGCATTCAGATTTAAAGACGTGATGATATGTAATATTCTACAATGGTCACTAGGTTACATTGATGTTAATGTTAATGTTACATTGATGAGACAAAAGCCAATATGGCAATGGTAATGGTAATGGTTTCATTTCATTTGAACATGCATCAGATTACAATTGAGTGCATCCCATAATCAGTTCCCAGTTCCACATGTCCAAAAGGAGTAGGAAGAAGCAAAGTTTATTAAATCCTACCCCTCCATCTGGTACTTTTACAATCAGTAACTGTTACATTTGTTCACTTCCTGCTTTCCATAATACAGTTTAAGGTTGTTTTTTTTTTTTTAAATAATGTACCACATACCAAAGTACAAGGTGATATGAGCATCCAATGCCATAACGGGTACCATAGTAAGTGTCAATATAGTGATATATATAGCACATCATGACTGGTTCAAGACTCTTCATCCTTGTATTTAGCAAACATCAACTGCTTGTATTGTTTCTTGAATTGGCTCATCGTTGTGCATTGTTTGAGGTCCTTACTCAATCCATTCCATAGTTTGATTCCACATACTGAAATGCTATGGCTAGCATAACGTAGTCCTAGCATAGAAGTGTTTCAAATGTACTTCTTCCCTGAGATCATATTTCTCCTCTCTTGTAGAGAAGTATTGGATGACATTTTTAGCTAATTTCTTATTTTTAGCCTTATGCATTATTTTAGCTGTTTGAAGATGAACTATATCAGCAAGTTGAAGTATTTGTGATTTTAGAAATAAGGTGTTAGTATGTTCTCTGTAGGCGGCATTATGAATTATCCTTACTGACCTTTTTTGCAGTACATTTAGCGAGTGAAGATTGCTTTTATAGTTATTAGCCCATATTTCCACACAATAAGTAAGATATGGTAGAACCAGAGAGCAATAAAAAGTGTGGAGTGATTTCTGATGGAGAACAAATTTTGCTTTGTTCAATACTGAAATATTTCTGGCCACCTTATGTTGTATATTTGTAATATGAGGTTTCCAGCTCATATTTTCATCTATTGTGATCACCAGAAATGTATTTTCCTTCACCCTTTCAATGTCTAAACCGTCTTATGTGTAGACATTCTAATGTGTGTGTGCATGTTTGCAGTAATGAAAAGAAAAACCTGATAGTATGTTCAAGTTGACGAACACAAACATCAGCGTGGTTCTGCACCACAGGTCATCATGTTAATGAATGCAGCCACACTCCATGCGATCTGCAACTGCTTCTGGCAAATTCCATCTGCCACAATAAAATGTACCACAGTCATGCAGCACTTCTGGCTATCAAATACATTATTCCAAATCAAATAAGAGCGGTATTATTTGCACAGGGCCTCCACTGGTGCACCGAGCACAATCTGTTTCATTCTTTTAAAAGTAGGCCAGCGAAATACGTTTGAAATTGGGATTAATTTTTCTCGATGTGTTGTCATGTTTTCATGACTGGCAGATTATCGCGGGCCCACACTTAAGCACCTTAACTTTGCTCGGGCAATTTAGCCGCATTATGAGCCTCAATGAACGCTAGATGGAAGGGAGTGTTGATGCATGAGAGGTGCGGCGGGAGCGGAGTCAGGATGTGACATTAGGCTTTGGCCATCATGCTTCTTCATGATGGTGCACAGCTGCAAAGCGCACACCACGCAGGCTTATCACCATCACGGCACTTAAAATGGAGGCCGCTTCAGACTACACGCCACATTTGCAGATATCCCATTCCACTCTGGAGTTACTTGGGGAACATTAAGTACGGTACAGAGGTCCCACATGGGACTCACACAGCCAGAGTTTGAAAACCTGCATGTTTATTGGAAGAGGCTCTTAAATTGGGCAACCATAGCTAACACTGAAATCACAGTGAGCTTGTCGGTGGGGGCTCACTAGACCTGTGCCGCGGCACACTAGTGTACCTTGAGAAACCGTCAGGTGTGCAGTGAGGAATTATCCAATATCACTTTTTATAATTAACATTTATTAATCATCATTTGCAAATATTATGTCAATAGCCATTATGTCAATAGTATACATGGACCCAAATATTCCAATTGGATTTGGTTTATTTGCTCAAACGGAAAGAATTGAACAGGGATGGAATATTCCTTTAACCAATCCGACTGAGGTATCTTGTACCCGCTCAAACGGAAAGTTGTCAGGGTGCGTTCTTCTTCGTGGTTTTCTTCTTCTGTTGTTTATTGGTGGTTGGCAAGCAGCTTTCGTGTGCATTACCGCCATCTGTGGAACAGAATCTAAACCCTTCTATACGCCATTCACAAGTGCAGTTTTATTAAAAAAGAAAATATATATGTATATAAAACATGTCCTGAGTTTAATTATAAAATATTAGCAAGATTGAATTTGATCTTTTCCTGTTTAAATTTATCCCGGGTGCGTTCTTTCAGCGCATGCTCAGATATGACGTAACACGCAGATCCAGACGTTCTTCACTTTTAAAAATGGAGGCCAGCAATCGGCACTGGACTAAGCAAAGTTTGTTTTTGATTCAAACTAAATTTCAAGACTGGACAGTCGAAAAACTGGCAATACGGAGTTATTCCAACAAGTGAAAGAAAAACCGGAAGCCAGTATCACGTGATGTTGATCTTTACGTTTTACTGGGCATGCCCTATTGACTATTCTGTTTGATTTTCACGGCGCATGTAGACAAGAGATTGGAGTATTCCTTTCCATGGATACCATTGTTTCCCTAAAGGTCATTGGGAAAGAGAAAAAGTGGTGATGTAAAAACGTGGCTACTGTGGAGTGTCTGTGGTGTAAAGACTGGCAGAGCAATGTAATATTGGTCCGTGTGGCAACACCTACCTTGTTCCTCCCATAGACTTATTGATGCACGTGTGAGGTCGTGGTGACATTTTGGAACATTTTTGGTTAGTGGTGTGCCACATTTTTCCAATGTAAAAAACGTGCCGTGGCTCAAAAAAGGTTGAAAATCACTGTACTAGACCAAACACTAACTACATCACGACAGCAACATAAAAATGTCAGCACAACATGGCAGACAGAAGGCTTGCAGCAGCTTGAGAAAAGCAGAGAAAAGTGTTTGATTTTGCATCATTAGAACGTACCTAAATCTCCCTCAAGTGTTTTTAATCACAGCAAATGAAGACATCATCTGGTGCCTTGAACTGCCCCCGCCCTTCCCCATCCTTCCCCTCCAGTACAAAGTGCAATCCCACCGAGCGCTTGATGCTCTGCCACAGGCGAGTCAGCTGTTGGCCTCTTTTTTCTTTCCTTTTTTTATTTTTTTAAATGGCCTACTTACTTTAGAATGGAGGTCTGTGGAACCTGGGGATGAAGACACCTGCATCTGCGCATGGCCTTAAACTCTCGTTGCATGAAGGAGCTGCAGCTGTGCGTACGTTTGGGCCACTTTGGACTCCCGTCACCGACACGCGTGGATGAGCTTTTAATGGCAGTTTGCTTCATTTCACCAAACACGTCCTCATTATTAGCATCTTTTTACGTTATTGTTGAAAGATGGGACACCTGTCAGGGCTCTACATTAAAAACAAAAATGACTTGCCCATGGGGAATCCTTAAGGTGACAACTACTTGCCTGAACTTGCCCCATGTAAAATGAAATGACTGCCATAATATATAAGATATTTGAGAACAGTGGAATGTTTTATCAGAGCTTTTCTTGTAGAAAATCGAAACCAAAGCAAGGTTTATTCATTTTTCTGTTTTTAATAAATGCTTTTTTTTTTCAAACCTGATGCGGCCCAGTCTCGCCCAGACCCTTGCTCCAATGGCCCCCAGGTAAATTGAGTTTGAGACCCCTGATCTAAATAAACTAATGAATGAGAGTGACACAGTGTGCGGGAACCACTTTTTGAACACTTTGCTGGCTACGCCTGCTTCCTACGCACCTGTGCATCTTCAGGTGTGCTGAGACTCTGCATTCACACTTTGGAGACTAACCACGTGCTTCGGGGAACACATACAAGCTTCTTCTCCCTGCGCTGACTGCAGACATCTGCGGGGAAAAGGGTTTCAGAAACAAAACATGAATTCGAACGTTTAGACTTTGCCAGGGAGCATCAAACACGGGACATTGAAAGGTGGAATGTTACCTTGACAGTCCAGATGGCTTCCAACGTTTCTGGCATGACAAGATCTACCCGGGTCCATCATGATATGGGGTGCTTTTTTTATTCAGTGGAACACTGGAGCTTCAGGTGGTGCAGGGTCGTGAAACGGTGGATGGTTGGGTGCAGATGTTGCAGTGGACATCTCTCATGACTGCAGGCCCTGGTCTGTATGGTAATAGCTGGGTTCTTCAACAGGATGATGCTGCAGTTCACAATGCTGGCTTGACCAAGGACTTAGAACAGGGGTCTCAAACTCAATTTACCTGGGGGCCACTGGAGCCCATTTATTTATATTTATTTATATTTATTTATATTTATTTATATTTATTTATATTTATTTATATTTATTTATATTTATTTATATTTATATTTATTTATATTTATTTTTATTTATATTTATTTTTATTTATATTTATTTATATTTATTTATATAACGCATTTATTAAAAACAGAAAAATATACAAACTTTTTCAGTGCTTTGGTTCCGACTTTCTCCAATAAAAGCTCTGATAAAACATTCCACTGTTCTCAAATATCTTAATGCTTTATTTTTCTGCACTAAATAAGATGAAAAAAAATAAACAAATCAAGAATAAAGAAAATCAATCAATCAGTAATAAATAAATAAATATAATAATAATAATAAAATGGCAAATAATAAAAACTTAAGAAACCACATATAGTTGGTGGGTAGACAAATTATTTTTTTCAGATTAAAATGAACAAAGCATTATTAGAGCCCTGTAGACATGACAAAACACGACTATAGTCACATTTATACTCTTTTTATTTACAACATATTGCGCAACTGCAGGGTCTTGAGACACATGCTAACTCGCAAACTAGAGAGCTAGCGACCTAAACGGTAGCCTTCAAGTTATTTCCTTTAAACTTAAATGGCCAAAAATTAACCACTTCCACACGGATAGGGAGGATAACTATTAACAGTTATTTAACCTTTAACATGAACATTAATCAAATGTAATAATTTTTTCTGCGTACATGATACCATACAGCATCCATATCAAACTTGCGCGGGCCGCACTAACATTAAACTTTCATATCAAGGCGGGGGCCTCAAACTAGTGTCCTGCGGGCCACATTTGGCCCACGGGCCGCGTGTTTGAGACCCCTAACTTAGAATTACATGGACCATCCCTGAATATCATAGAGAACATTCGGGGATGGATGGCACGGAAACTGATGACATCAGTTCCAGACAGTTAATGCCCTTCGTGAAGCCATCTTCACCACTTGGTTCTGCTTGAGACCTCACAGCTAGGAGACCAGGGTTCAATTCCACCCTCGGCCATCTCTGTGTGGAGTTTGCATGTTCTCCCCGTGCATGTGTGGGTTTTCCCCGGGTACTCCGGTTTCCTCCCACATTCCAAAAACATGCTAGGTTAATTGGCCACTCCAAATTGTCCATAGGTATGAATGTGAGTGTGAATGGTTGTTTGTCTATATGTGCCCTATGATTGGCTGGCCACCAGTCCAGAGTGTACCCCGCCTCCTGCCTGAAGACAGCTGGGATAGGCTCCAGCATCCCCCGCGCCTCTTGTGAGGAAAAGCGGTAGAAAATGAATGAATGAATGAATGGTTCTGCTTGATTTGTGCATACTGTGATGGGACTTAAAGAGTGCTACAGGAGTGTTAGCAACACTACTCGCTAAAATGCAAACATTATGCTAGGTTAGCTTATTGGCTGAAGAAAAACTAAATGATCAAACTTATAGCCCTCACTTTTGTAGCTGACTTTATTTATTTAACTCCAGGCTATGTAGCAAAGACTTTTTCTGTTGTTTTTTTTTCCTTCATGATGTTGCGAAATTCTGCAACTTTCAAAGACAGTCTGCTGTTTTCTGAACCAATGGATGTAAACACAGAGATAGCATAAAAAAAAGCCTCTGTAGTTTTTATATGTCATCTTTTAATGTCACCACAAATTTAAGATGACTTTTTATTCCTAATCTGGGAGCGTGAAGGTGGACTTTTGTCCTTGCTTTCATGTGTGGCGCCCGGCCTCTTTTGTAATAGCTTCTCTAATGTGAAACCAAGTTATCTCTCAAGAGCAGAGCTCACCTGGCTCCCGGGGGGAAATAAAAAACAACAAAAAAACACACACTGATAAGCATAATGCACGCTGTTTAAAAGGGGGCTTTTCGTGGCTGCACAGCAGTAAACCCAAAAGTCACATTTCAGAGGTATGATCCACCACAATGTCATTATTTTTATCGTTGATATTTCCTTTAATTTTCGGATCATTTCAAAGCCTCAACAAGCCACGGCGCGTCTCGGAGCTAATGTTTAATCTTCTTTTGACTTTATTGAGCAGCAAATGGAGCTGTGGTGATATTCCAGTGTGGGATCATTTATTAAAAACAGGCCATATATGAGCTGAATTTAATATTGGCTGCTTTTAATGTTGCTTCTTCATAAATGTTTATGACATGAAGAGCACATTGCTTTATTGCCCCTCGCGTCTCCAATGTGTCAGAATGAAGTTTGTGGGATATTTTTATAACCTTAGATGGCTACTTTAGGGAGGGCAAAATATTAGGTATGATGCGGGGCTGCAAACGCCAGCAACATTAATAAAAATATTGTTGATTTAAGACATCCCTGGTGGTGTGACAAGCCAGGGAGTATTGTTTTGATGTATTTTTGTTGGTTATTTAGCAGGATTATGTAAAAATAAAGTACAGTATAGCTGACTTCCATGAAATATTCCGGATCTGGATGATCCCTATGGTCTTGGGAAAATAGTCTGTGGTCTGATGAGACAAAAACTTTTTGGAAGGTTTGTGTACCATTACAAATAATGCCGAATTTCAGAAAAAGGACATCATACCACAAGTAAAATATGGTGGTGGTAGTGTGATGGTCTGTGGCTGTCTGTGATAAATGCAACCATGAATTCTGCTGTCTACTAAAAAATCTGTTGGTGACCTCAAGCTGAAACCAAATTGGGTTCTGTAGCAGGACAATGATCCAAAACACACCAGCAAGTCCACCTCTGAATGGCTGAAGAAATACAACATGAAGACTTCGGAGTGGCCTAGTCAAAGTCCTGACCTGAATCCTATTGAGATGCTGTGGCATGACCTTAAAAATCCCTCCAATGTGACTGAATGACAATTCTGATATACGTAATAAGTGATAATAAGATGAGTGAGTTCAAATTCCTCCACAGCGCATTGCAAGTTATCACAAATACTTGATTGCAGTGGTTGCTGCTAAGGGTGGTCCAACCAGTTATTAGGTGTAGGGGGCAATCACTTTTTCACACAGGGCCATGGAGGTTTCGATTTTCTCCCTTAGAATTTTTTTGTTTAAAAACTGCATTTTGTGTCCATTTGTGTTGTAACTCATATAACACAAATATTTTATATATATTTATATATTTATTATACTTTAAGCTTTATATGATAAAATGTAATATAATGTGATGTAATGTAATATAATGTAATGTAATGTAATGTAATATAATATAGCCCTGTGATTGGCTGTATAGTAATATAATATGTATTATTTATTTATATTCTCTTTATTATATTATATCTATCCATATTATATTATAATAAAACGTTTTGTTTAAAAACTGCATTTTGTGTCCATTTGTGTTGTAACTAATGTAAGACAAATATAATATTTATTATACTTTAAGCTTTATATAATATAATATAATATAATATAATATAATATAATATAATATAATATAATATAATATAATATAATATAATATAATATAATATAATCATATAGTAATATAATATGTATTATTTATTTATATTCTATTTATTATATTCTCCCTTAATAATAAAACGTTACTTTTAAAAAATGCATTTTGTGTCCATTTGTGTTGTAACTAATGTAACACAATATAATATTTATTATACGTTAAGCTTTATATAATATAATATAATATAATATAATATAATATAATATAATATAATATAATATAATATAATATAATATAATATAATATAATATAATATAATATAATATAATATAATATAATCTTATAGTAATATAATATGTATTATTTATTTATATTCTACTTATTATATTCTCCCTTAATAATAAAACGTTTCATTTAAAAAATGCATTGTAAAATAATATAATATTTATGATTTATTTAGATTTATTATCTAATGTTGATTATACTATTTTAAATTGTTTGATGATATGAAACATTTAAGTGTGACAAACAAAAAAATAAGACATCAGGAAAGGCCCAGGGGTGTTGTTTGGATACATTAGCATACAGTAACAAGAACAAAATGATCAAACACTCTTTTTAGTAGATAGATTGTTACTACTTAATATTATGGTGTGAACAAAGTCATGCAAGATGCTAACCACCTCAGTCCAGCCAAGGCGCTGCCTGTCTTGACAAAATTGTTTAAGTTTAGTCGACTGAGTCGACATGTGTGTGCTGGCATGTTGACCCATGTGACATTGTCATGCCCGGTATTGAACACACCGCCGTCGCATCACGCATGTCTTGACGATGTTTCAACGCCGAGATATTAATGAAATGTGGAGATTGGCGTGCTGTCATGGTGGCATATGTCCTCTCTGTTCAAAAAGCTGCCACTTTGCCAAAGGAGACGCTGATGCTGTTTTCTTTTCTGAGAGCACCCTTTGAACGAGGTGTGTCACGCCACGTCGACCAACGTGACATTTCTTTACTCGTGAAAAAGACTTTACATGATGGACACACTTGACAACTGGGAGTAAATACATATTTTCCCTAACAGGTGTCAAAAGGAATCAATGACTCATAATAAGCAGCTTAGATGCTGAAGGTCACGAGTGTTACACTGCACCTTTTTGCACACTTTGTTGTGTAAATGCTGGCATTTTGTCCGAAGATGGCATTTTATTTGGACATCAAACGATGCCCTATGCCTATTTTGGGAAAAAATAAACGCTGGCATATTAAAGTGTATTTGCTGATTTTTCTTGCAACTTAAAACTTAATTCCCTGCGACCCTCATGAGGATAAGCGTTAGAAAATGAATGAATACAACTTAATTTGTTCTTATTCAAAATGCTAATAATAATAATTAAAAACGGCAATAAAAACCGAAACATGAAAACCAAGGTAACTTTCCATAGGGAATAATGTGAATCAAATTAATCCATTCCTGCCACAAAAAAATATGAATACAATTTTTACACGGTTTAATATAGTTTTTAATACGTATGTCATAGATTTGTATATTTTTATATATTGATATATTATAGATTTTATATTCATTCATTAATTTTCTACCGCTTATCCTCACGAGGGTCACGGGGGTGCTGGAGCCTATCCCAGCTGTCTTCAGGCGAAAGGCGGGGTTTGCCGTGGACTGGTGGCCAGCCAATCACAGGGCACATATAGACAAACAACCATTCACACTCACATTCATACCTATGGACAATTTGGAGTGGCCAATTAACCTAGCATGTTTTTGGAATGTGGGAGGAAACCGGAGTACCCGGAGAAAACCCACGCATGCACGGGGAGAACATGCAAACTCCACACAGAGATGGCCGAAGGTGGAATTGAACCCTGGTCTCCTAGCTAAATAATATAAAATATTATGAAAGCCAATATTTTGACCACAAATGCCACATTTATAGTGTTTATATAATATATATACATATTTCATACTAGAGACATTCAGTTCAATCCATTCATCCATTTTCTGTATGGTATGCTGGAGCCTACCCCAGCTGACATCGGGCGAGAGGCGGGCTACAGCCGAATCAAATCTTCCCGATCTCCTGACTGTGTGGCCAACATGCTAACTACTCATCAATTCGATTTGGTTCCATTCCATCTGATTCCATTCCATTCCACCCATCCATGGGCGGGTGTGGGGGCGCAGACGGAAGTCCACAACCACTTCATTGGTCTTTTTGGCATTTATGAGGGGTTGGTTTGGCTGGCTTCAGTTCACTAACTCCTGAATGAATTCTCTGTACGGTCGTCCCCGTCTATGATGGGTAAAAAAAAAATAGAAAAGTGGAATAAAGCTTTATCCTCTGATGAGAAAAATGTAACCTTGACACTTCTGCTGGCTACCAACGTTCCTGGCATGACAAGGAGATCCCACCTAAGATGTTTCTTCAGGTAGTTCCCTTCCCGCTCTCTCCTCCATTGCCCAATCATCCTGTCCTGTCGCCCTGTGGTTTTACCATATAGTATGTAAGTTGGCTTGTACATGTGTATAAATGACATGTTAAGGGCCTATTATTCGATTCCCTGTCCCTCACTGGCTTTTTCAACAGGACGCTCACTCTTTTGGACCATCCTGCATGTGCCCCTGATCAAAATCCAACCAAGAACATTTGGGGATGGATGGCAAGGGAAGTTTACAAAAATGGTCATCGGCTTCAGAGAGTGGATACCCTCCTTGAAGCCATCTCCACTACTTACATCTCCACAGATGTGGGTCTAAGCGCCGCCTAAGGTGACACTTTTTTTGAGGAAGCTCCCCGACGTCTTGGCATTGCGGTATTTTAATGTTCCGCAGCTCCGTAGCTCCAATCGATGGAAAGCGGTTAGCAAAAGGTAACAAGCCACCTTTGTCAGTGACAGAGTTGGATGCTAAAAAACCTCTCATGTTGATTTAGAGGCAAAATGTCCCCTTTGGGAAAAAATACATAATAATAAATAAAAAAAAGATCTGTCGTATAAGTTTAAAAATATCTAAATGTTACAACAACAATAAAACCCTCTGCCTTTACTTTAAAGGGGACCTACAGTGCATCCGGAAAGTATTCACAGCGCTTCACTTTTTCTACATTTTGTCATGTTACAGCCTCATTCCAAACTGAATTAAATTAATCTCTTACCTCAAAATTCTACACTAAATACTCCATTATGACAATGTGAAAAAAGGTTTTTTTGACATGTTTTGAATTTATTAAAAATAGAAAACAAAAAAATCACATTTACATAAGTATTCACAGCCTTTGCCATGAAGCTCAAAATTGAGCTCAGGTGCATCTTTTTTCCACTGATCATCCTTGAGATCTTTCTACAGCTTAATTGGAGTCCACCTGCAGTAAATTCAGTTGATTGGACATGATTTGGAAATATCATAACTGTCTATATAAGGTCCCACAGTTGACTGTGCATGTCAGAGCACAAACACCAAGCATGAAGTCAAAAGAACTGTCTGTAGACCTGCGAGACAGGATTGTCTTGAGGCACAAATCTGGGGAAGGATACAGAAAAAATTCTGCTGCTTTGAAGGTCCCAATGAGCACAGTGGCCTCCATTATTCGTAAATGGAAGACGTTTGGAACCACCAGGACTCTTCCTAGAGCTGGCCGGCCTTCTAAACTGAGCGATCGGGGAAGAAGGGCCTTAGTCAGGGAGGTGACCAAGGCCCCGATGGTCACTCTGTCAGAGCTCCAGCGTTCCTCTGTGGAGAGAGGAGAGCCTTCCAGAAGGACAACCATCTCTGCAGCAATCCACCAATCAGGCCTGTATGGTAGAGTGGCCAGACGAAAGCCATCAGACCAGAGAATTTTGTTTCTCATGGTCTGAGAGTCATTCAGGTGCTTTTTGGCAAATTCCAGACGGGCTGCCATGTTCCTTTTACTAAGGAGTGGCTTTCGTTCTTTTGACTTAATGCTTGGTGTTTGTGCTCTGACATGCACAGTCAACTGTGGGACCTTATATAGACAGTTATTATATTTCCAAATCATGTCCAATCAACTGAATTTACTGCAGGTGGACTCCAATTAAGCTGTAGAAAGATCTCAAGGATGATCAGTGGAAAAAAGATGCACCTGAGCTCGATTTTGAGCTTCATGGCAAAGGCTGTGAATACTTATGTAAATGTGATTTTTTTGTTTTCTATTTTTAATAAATTCAAAAAAAGTAAAAAAAAAAACTTTTTTCACATTGTCATAATGGAGTATTTTGTGTAGAATTTTGAGGTAAGAGATTAATTTAATTCAGTTTGGAATGAGGCTGTAACATGACAAAATGTAGAAAAAGTGAAGCGCTGTGAATACTTTCCGGATGCACTGTATTATGCTCATATTCGGGCTTTGCATTGAGTTGTGGACTCCTATAGAGCAGCTACACACAACAACCTGCACAGAAAACTTTCTATATCTTCCAGAATATGCACCTATTCCAGCTGTATTTCCTTGGATTTCCAAAACAGTCTGTTTTAATTTATTCCACCCACGGCCCACCTCCGGGCACACCCACTCCACTGTGATTGGTCACAAAACAGGGAGGAGGGCAGGCCTACAGCTTGTACCCGGGCACACCCATATAAGGAAGTCCGGATCACTGGGATCCGGCGGTTAGAGCCATCCCAAACTTCTTTAAGGGCTCACTTCTAAACCTCATTATCTGAAACTTTGGCATCGTTTAACATAAAAATGCAACATTCTAACTACATTTATAGGTCAGAAAAGTGAAAAAAGTATAATAGGTTAACGACAAAGATGCAATGCGTCTTAACTCTGATACAGCGTAAATATATACCATCTTTAATGTAAAAGTATATAAATACGATAAGTTGTGCACTTTTTGTGCGATTTTTGTTGCATATTTCTCCCAAGCTGTGACGTTCCGCTTTACCGTTCCACCCTTTATGAGATTTAAAGTACGTCTTTAAAGCTAATGATGGCCAATAAGCTATAAAGGCACTGTTAGCTACCCTCGGCTCTGCATTGGTTTGTGCATCCAGAATTAATCCAAGCGTATCACGCTAACCGCTTGCCTCCCGATGGTACGAGCGGCCGCTCTCTGTACCAATTAGGAGCCGGTCCTGAGAGGAGCTCCTCATCTGCGATGTGCATCCTTCATGAGCTCGCAGCACGCGAGCCTTCCCTCCCCCAGCAGACCTTTACTAGGTAAGGCTTTTAACAACCACAACCATGCTAAAGTTCACATTTAGCTTTAAATCTGCGTTTGGCTATTTCCCTTGCATCCAGCCGAAGAGAGTGCCAGCGGGGTTTGATTAGCATTCATTCATTCCTGTTTGATATTCATGCCGAGAATCAACAGTGGCTTTGTTTCAAATGCAACAGGGGACTCTAAACATAGGGGAAGAAACAAAGCAAAAATTAGGGCAGCACAACAGCAAACGCTAGTCATCGAAAAAACACTTATTTTATACAATTTGGAGTTTGACCAACATTTTCTGAAAAAATATTGTAGGTTTTACAGATACCAATACTCATCACATACATGCATGTGTAAATGTCCCACTGGGTATATTAGGCATGATCGATTTTTCTTGTGAAAGCTACTGTTACAAAATGAAAATGGACAAGAGTCATTTTTGTAGCCTTTCTTTTCATAGCTTAAAGCCAATATTCTTTTTTTTACCAGAGCAAAACAAAATGCTGGTATCCACAACTCACCTTTTGTGTTTGTCAATGCATTTATTTCTAGTCTTCTCACAATATTAACTGAAAATAAATGAAAAGCAGGTTTATCCAACTCTGCCGAGTCGCTCCAGCCGCATCCGAAGCACAGATTCAGTCGACTTTTTTTTTTGTGCCCGGAGAGGAGATGGTGTGATATCAGTGTGCACAACGGCCGTTTCAAACGCACACACGTCATACATCATCTGGAGTCCGACGCAGCCCCGCACACAACCAAAGTTCCTTCTGCACTAAAAGTGCTACATAGTGTCTGCATGCTCCCAAATTTGTATTGAGACAGTACTCATCCCCATATTTCCACCATATCTTACTTATTATGTGGAAATATGGGCTAATAACTATAAAAGCAATCTTCACTTGCTAAATGTACTGCAAAAAAGGTCAGTAAGGATAATTCATAATGCCGCCTACAGAGAACATACGAACTCCTTATTTTTTAAATCGCAAATATTTCAACTTGCTGATATAGTTCATCTTCAAAAAGCTAAAATAATGCATAAGGCTAAAAACAACCAATTAGCTAAAAATGTCATCCAATACAAGAGAGGAGAAATATGATCTCAGGGAAGAAGTACATTTGAAACACTTCTATGCTAGGACTACGTTATGCTAGCCATAGCATTTCGGTATGTGGAATCAAACTATGGGATGGATTGAGTAAGGAAATCAAACAATGCACAACGATGAGCCAATTCAAGAAACAATACAAGCAGTTGATGTTTGCTAAATACAAGGATGAAGAGTCTTGAACCAGTCATGATGTGCTATATATATCACTATATTGACACTTACTATGGTACCCATTATGGCATTGGATGCTCATATCACCTTGTACTTCAGTACGAGGTGCATTATTAAAAAAAAAAAACAACAACCTTAAACTGTATTATGGAAAGCAGGAAGTGAACAAATGTAACAGTTACTGATTGTAAAAGTACCAGATGGGGGGTAGGATTTAATAAGCTTTGCTTCTTCCTACTCCTTTTGGACATGTGGAACTGGGAACTGATTATGTGATGCACTCAATTGTAATTTGATGCATGTTCAAATGAAATAAAACCATTACCATTACCAATTTTGCCCACAAATACAACAGGTTAGGGTCGGGACTTTTGCCGCTTTTAGCTGCTGCCTGATGGATGATCCCATCGCAAGCCTCAAACTGTGGTTGATCAATCTGAGCACCCCTTGTAGCTAGAATACAGTAGAACATTCCAGAGAGTCTCAAAAGTGTCCTTTGTGTGTAGACAAATTCTGCTTTTCCAGTAAGCACCTTTGACAAAGTGATGAGATGCAGGGATGTGTGTGATTCCACTCAGCAGGTGATTGATTGATGCGGCTCAAACACTATTTAATCAGAGCTGGAGCCGGTAATGATAGAAAAAAGAAAACGTCCCCCCCCCCCCTTCCCTTTTTCCTCCACCCCGTGAGACACAAAGCTCACTCAATCACAATCAGACGGAGCTTAGCGCCACTGCTGGCCCCATTTTTCCAGTCTGAGAGGAAAGGAAATTACAATTTGGGTGGTACAGGTAGTAATGTGTCACTCATTGACTTTACTCTTCATTCATTTTTTTAAGCTAAATTGCAGCTGATGTACATTCATTTAGTTGTTACATACTTAAAGGGAATGGTACATGTATTTGGAATCCGATGTTTTAGTACAATACAGAGGCGTACTCATGGGAGTGTAGATATTAAGTGAGGGATAGGAGGTCTTTTTTTGCACTTATATTGGCATTGTGAAAGAGTTTTTTTTTTAAGTTAATGACATGTTATTTTGGATTTGCTGAGGTCTTGTGGTCTACATATATTGTAGTGCTAGGTTACCGATATATAATTCACCCCGGAGCAATCGATGGGGAGTGGTTGCCACCCTTAGGTGTGGGCGCGAGGGAGAGGGGTTTTCTCTTCCTGTTGTGGTTGCAAAGCGTACGGTTATGTCTCACGTAGCAAGGAGTGCAAGTTAATGTTTGTGAGAAGAATAAAGTTTTCTCCCAAGTTTGATACCCCGCCTCAGACTCCAGTTCTTCAGCGCTTCAATATATTTTTTCATTTACTCTTGTCTAATCTTTTTTATGTTTTTTTTTGGGACACAGCAGAATTCATGGTTCTATGGTGAGACCAGCGATGTTGCTTGGTCAAGAGACAGTGCCAGTGAGGAAAAGACAGTAAGCAGAGATGAGGATGCTGAGGTTCACATTGAGGGTGACCAGGATAGATAGGATCAGGAACGGACATGTCCAGTTCGGACATGTCCAGATGAGAGATAGTGAATATATTGGTAGAAGGATGCGGCCAGGTAGGAGGCGTAGAGGAGGACCAAATTTTTATGGATGGTTTATGGATGTAGTGAAGGAGGACATGAGGGTAGTTGGTGTGAGAGAGGCAGATGCAGATGGAGGAGATTGATTTGCTGTTGCGACCCCTGAAGGGAAAAGCCCAAAGAGAAAGAAGAGAAGAATTCATGGTTCCATGGTGAGACCAGCGATGTTGTTTGGTCTAGAGACAGTGCCAGTGAGGAAAAGACAGGAAGCAGAGATGAGGAGGCTGAGGTTCACATTGGGGATGACCATGATAGATAGGATCAGGAATGGACATGTCCAGTTCGGACATGTCCAGAGGAGAGATAGCGAATATATTAGTAGAAGGATGCTGCGTTTAGAGCTGCCAGATAGGAGGCGTAGAGGAAGACCAAATTTTTATGGATGGTTTATGGATGTAGTGAAGGAGGACATGAGGGTAGCTGATGTGAGAGAGACAGATGCAGATGGAGGAGATTGATTTGCTGTTGCGATCTCTGAAGGGAAAAGCCCAAAGAGAAGGAATGGTTCCATTTATCATAGCAAGTCTTTCTGGTTCTGAAGCAACAAAACATCCCCAAACCATCGTACTACCACCACCATATTTTACTGTTGGTATGATGTTTTTGTTCCAAATGTAATGGGACACACATCTTCCAAAACTTTTTTTGGGTCTTGGGGATCCGCACGATGGCAAATTTGAAACAAGCCTTAATGTTATTATTGTTTAGCACCAGTGTTCATCTTGAAACTCTACCATCCAGTGTCTATCTTATGGTGGAGTCATGAAAACCGACTTAAACTGAGGCAAGTAAGGCCTGCAGTTCTTTGAGGTATGTGGTTATGGGGTCTTTTGTGACCTCTTGGATGAGTCATCGCTGTGCTCCTGGTAAGGTTTACCACTGTTCCATGTTTTTGCCATTTGTGGATAATGGCTCTGACTGTTGTTTGCTGGAGTCCCAAGCCTCTAGAAATGGCTTTATAACCTTTTCCACACTGATAGATCGAGTTAAGTTATGTTCTGACACTTTTTCACACAGGGCTATATAAGTTTGTATTTTTTTCTCCATTTTTTTCTTCATTAATAATAAAAAAGTTACACATTATTTGTTAGTTGTGTTGACATTGACTAATATTTATATTTGTTTGATGATCTAAAACATTTAAATGTGACAAACATGCAAAAAAAACCAAGAAATCAGGAAGGGGGCAAACACTTTTTCACACCACTGTTCATATCTAGATGTGCTGCTTTCCAAAATATCATAGTGGACCCTGGATCCTTCCATTTTCCACAATGTGGACCATACTGGATAAATATGGATACACATGCGCTTAATCAAATCCTAGCTGAACGTGATATATTACCTAATCACTTCAGCATCATCCGTTGTCTTTGAAAGCAGACGCTCCGTACCTGTGATACATTTCCGAGAACATATTGTCCTGACTTTCTTTTTCCTGCTCCTTGATGATTTTGTCCAGATAGAACCCATTTGTTTTGAGCCGACTCTAACAGTCAAGCTCCATGCAGCTGCAGGCTTGTTGGACTTTTGTGGAGCAGAGACGATGCCTGCAGGAAGCTTCTACCAGGTTGGCACAGCGTGAATTGTTGAGTAATGATGGTGCCAGCAACAAAAAAGAAACAACGGGAGGGTTTGTCTTTTTTTTTTTTTTTTTTTTTTTTTTAATTTTGGGCTGTTTTTTTCCCCGGCAATGATAATGCAAGTTTTATCCTGTGGGCTTACAATAGTGTTGCTCACACTTCTAATGGGTTTGTTCTTGTGGAGCCGATAAGTGGAACCCCTTTGCCTCGACACGCCGCCGCCTCAAGCTAGCAATGCAGTGCAAACAGGAACATAATGAAGAGCATCTGTTGTCGAATGTCGCCATTCCACCTTGATGGAGCGGCCCAATGAATAATAATGAAGGAGGGGAATGGCGTTCATTTGTATCTTTGGGTTTTGGACACAGCATCAATTCGTAGTAGGGGTACAACAGTGCATGCTTTGGGATTCCTAATAACATCACGCGTCTATCCTCTGCCTTCCTGGTGAACTTCGTAAACAGATAAAGACAAGTGGAGGAGATGAAAGCAGAGTTATATTATTGAGGTATTGTGATGATAACATTTTGGACTGACTTGTCCAAAAAGGATGAAAGGGATATTGTTGTTTTATATGAAGATATGAAGCGGAATTACATCCTGTAAAATGATTTGCATTGTTTTTGCTCTGGAGTATAAGTCGCAGGAACAGCCAACCTATGAAAAAAAGTTTGACTTATAGTCCGGAAAATACGGTAGTTGCAGTACTATAAATAACTAAAACAGAATAAATTAGACTACCTTGATGGTGTTAAAAATATACTATTACCAGGTCTAATTACGTAATTAATGAAGTAGTCGTAATAGTAGTTTTTTTTTCAGTAGTTGCTGGAGCCTATCCCAGCTGTCTTCGGGCGAGAGGCGGGGTACACCCTGGACTGGTGGCCAGCCAATCACAGGGCACATATAGACAAACAACCATTCACACTCACATTCATACCTATGGACAATTTGGAGTCGCCAATTAACCTAGCATGTTTTTGGAATGTGGGAGGAAACCGGAGTGCCCAGAAAAAACCCACGCATGCACGGGGAGAACATGCAAACTCCACACAGAGATGGCCGAGGATGGAATTGAACTCAGGTCTCCTAGCTGTGAGGCCTGCATGCTAACCACTAGTCCGCCGTGTAGCCCAACTTAACATCAGTTATCTTATATATATTTTTTATGGTGTGGTGGTGATTGAACAGTGCAAAACAAAAGGCAAGTTTTAAGTGTACCTAAGCTTTAAATTTTCGTCTCCCTTCTCAGGATTTTAGTCATGTAGGATTTTTAGAATATGTCATGGATTATTTTGTATTTATTACTTGAGAACATGCAAACTCAGAGATGCACAGGTGGAGATTTCAACAATGACTCCTGGCTGTACGGCCGACGTGTTAACCACTCGTCCACCGTGTGACCTCATTACACCCCTAATATCCAAATCTCAATTTCAACTCTGTATTTATATTTAGTCTTTTGTTTATTCCTGCTCTCCTCGTACTTGTAAATGCTTTTGGATTCCGTCTGCTGCTTTGGGAAAGCGGTGTCTTATTTGCCAGAAATGGTCTATAAATTACAAGCGTCGGACTGCATGTAAATCAAGTCATTTTTAATGGTCGGAAGGGGAGGGAGGGGTGAGCGACTGGCAAGCGCTCAATTTGATATTGATTACATTTCCATCTTGCAGGACAAGCTGGGGTATATATTTAATTCACTGTGTGTGTGAGTGCTTTAAATGATCATACTGTGTGTGTTGTTTTCTTTCCAGCCCATCCACGTCAAAGGCAACCTACTCTTACTTCTGGTTGCTTTATTTTGACTTTTCACTTCCTATGTATTTTCCCTAGAGAAATTAAAAAACAATAAAAACTTCCCCAGCAAATATTGACAATCTTTGGGAAGAAATATGTGCAAAATAAAGCACATTTGTGTGTGTGTGTGTGTGGTTGGAATGTAGCATCAGAAGGTGCAACAACACGTAACTCAACTCTTGGCAAAGTCACTGTGCCTATTTTTAGATGTGTTGGTTAATTATTCATGTCGTGTTTGCGGTGCATTGCCGGTGTCACGGTGGCAGGCGTCTTGTGTGACATCTTCACGGGGTAAGAGTGAAAGTGTCACTCATGTTGCTGTTATCGCCTCACCTGCTTTTGGAAGGGACCCAATATAGGGATACATTTCCCTATAATAGTTTGTCGTAGTTTTCAAGTTGAAAACAGGCTTAGCACAGATATTTTGTACTTATTTGTTGTATTTTGTACTGCCAATGGAACTGCTGTCATAAAATACAGTTTGCACATTTACATAGACAACTCAATTCAGCCAATTAATCCTGTTACCTGCACCGAGAATGTTTTTAAATTTGAATTTGTTTGTATGAATTACTTAATGCATTTATACTAACTAAACCATTTTAAAGGCAAAGGCACAGCCAAGATTAAATAAATTGTATTTTTACAGACAAAGATGGCATTTCAGGAGGGTTTTTTTTGCACTTTTGCAAACACCGTGGGAGAGTTACGTTTTATTTTAGAGGCATCACAAAGCAACAAAAACACCACAAAAGCAAGCTCATATTTTAAGCAGTAAGGTGAAATGTAATTAAAATATGCAGAATTCTTGGGCAATTTGCTGAGGTCTTTTGCTATACAGTGTTTTATTGTATTTTATTTCATTGTATTGGGGGGGGGGTCCTTCAACACCCAAAACCACTGATTGACTGACAAAATACTTACACTAAAAAAAATAAATCTAGATAGCGATTTATACGTTTCACTGTAGGTTTTATGCTTTCTTTGTAGCACTTTGAGATTTCTGTAATGTAAAGTGCAATATAAAAAAAAATATTATTATTATTATTATTATTATTATTATTACGTATAAGTACATATACACCGGAAATTACAGTAATTAAGTTGCAGTAGTTATATTATTTTATCATTTTGGGGGTCCTTTAACCCCCAAAAACAAGTGACTGACAAGTTGATGGACAAAATACCATATTTTCTGGACTTTAAGTTGCTCTGGACTATAAGTCGTGCAAGGCCAGAAATGCATAATTAGGCAGAAAAAAATATACATAAGTCGCACTGCAGTATAAGTCGCATTTTTTACGGGTAATTTATTTTATATACTACTTGACCAAAACAGACATTATGTCGTTTTTAAAGGAGAGTTCTAACAATAAAAGAATAGAGAACAGACTGAATAGGTGTAAGATATGCTAACACAATGGTTATTCAGTACAGTATCCTGAGTACAGTATCCTGACTGTGTGGGCAACATGCTAGCCACTCAGTCACCGTGCGGCTCCAAAAATAATCCATGAAAATAGCAATTCACTGATTGCATAAACACTTACATTAGATTCAAGATTCTAAGTTGTCTTCAGAGTCTGCAAAAACACGTATATTTGGTTCAATAATAATATTGGTGTCTTGAGAGGTGTCCACGATGACTCCGCCTCCTGGCCGGTGTCAGCTCATATACGCCCCGCCTCCCTTCACGTGGTAATTGCTACAGATAAAACACTAAACAGCACGGGTGTTGATTGAAGGAAGGTGATTTCTTTCTCTGTTCAAGCACTCTGTGACATCGTGACTTTATTTGCAAGCGACAAGCTTCTCTTTCAAGGTCGACAAGCTATTGTGTGATGTCGCTCGGCGTTAGAGTGACAAAAGGCTTTTAAGTTCAAATGACAGCATCATTCCGCCAATGTCATGTTTATCCTTTCAGGCTTTTTATCGCTAGTAGTGTACGGTAACGCAGATACTGCAGTCTGGTTATCTGACTTCACGTGACACATAGCATAACGCAGGTTTGTCGGGCAGCGGACATCATTTGAAATTGACAATACAACCGTGGGAGAATTCTGTACACCCGATAGAATACATGTTGTATATTTCCATTTACTACAAAATGTCTTCGGGCAAGAAGATGGGGTACACCCTGGACTGGTCGCCAGCCAATCACAGGGCACATATAGACAAACAACCATTCACACTCACATTCATACCTATGGACAATTTGGAGTGGCCAATTAACCTAGCATGTTTTTGGAATGTGGGAGGAAACCGGAGTACCCGGAGAAAACCCACGCATGCACGGGGAGAACATGCAAACTCCACACAGAGATGGCCGAGGGTGGAATTGAACCCTGGTCTCCTAGTTGTGAGGTCTGTGCGCTAACTACTAGATCGCCGTGCTGCCCTTCATTTCAATTATTCAATTATTATGATATAATTATTATTCACTTATCCGGAATCCAATCCAAAAGGCGATATTTTAAAAAGATACATTGTCGTTTATTATCAACTTCTATACCGTTTGCAGCTAGCGGCACAAACCGGAAAGTACTCGCAAGCGTGACCAACCACAGCGGAGTGGGCGTGCCTGGAGGCGGGCCTTGGGTGGAATACATTAAAACAGATCATTTTCGCAAGAACCCCAAAATCCAAACAAATACAGCTGAATAGGTGCAGATTCTGGAAGAACTGGAAAGCGTTATGTGCTGGTTATCATGTGTAGCTGCTCTATAAGAGTCCACAACTTGTCCAACAATAAAGGCCCCCCAAAAAGCATAACAGGCCCCAGGCCCCCAATGGAACAGAACATTGAACTCCCATATTTATTTACTTTTTAAATTCTAAATAACTTAAAGTTGATCTGCCAGGCTACAAATGGCCTACAAATGGCGGCCTTGTATTGTAGCTTTAGTGACTGCAGCAATCAGCCCTTGAACACGTCCCAACTCGCATCCTCTCGTCTTATGACCTCGAAGAGGTTGCGTTAGGTGAGCTCTTTGGAAATAGCTTCTTCCTGAGATCGGCATGAAATTCACCCTCCATGCCATCGGGGTGGGGGAAAAAGCCTCGGCCTGATCCCCTCTCGTGATCCGAGGTGGGAGGAGGCAGATAGCGAGCGGCTGACAACACCGGGGACTGGATGGCGCTTATTATCCTCTAGCACGGAAACATATCACGTCTTTGCCGGGGCACACACTGACCTCTATATTCCATCACTTAGCCTGCCCATGATAAGACGGAGGAGACAGCCCCTGACTTATTCATGCCAGGCCAATTGAAAGTGAATATGCGGCATGTCAGGGTCTCTGGGTCAGCGGTGTTGACATATGTCAGGTGTTCAATGAGAGTTGTGTTGATGAAGGTTAATCTGGACGCAAACGTCTCTCTTCATTGTGATTGCCACCTTGAGTTGTTGATATATTGAACAAAAATCACTTTGGTTTGTTATACTCAAGCTGCTGGATGATGACCGCCAAACTGTTGTACAAGTCTAAGCTAACTTAATAATTCTGTTCTGTAATTACAGCCAAAAATGCAATGGGAATCAGAATGATGCGTTTTATTTCCTAAATAAATTATAGTTAATTTTATTCAATGGGAATTTGAATAAAAATTGCAAATTTACATTTTATGGTGATGTGATTTTTTTTTAAATTAAAATTGTATTTTATTTAGATTTTATTGGGATCGATGGTGGCTTTAAAAATCACATTTTCATTTTAAACTTTTTATTTTGTAGAGATAGGTGCTTGCTATAAAAGTGAAACCAAAATTTGACATTTCACATTTAAATTTAATTGACTATCGCTCACTATGAAGTTGAAGTCAAAATTGTAATTTTAATGTATATCAATTGGCTATATAATTTTTATTCAACATTTAAATTCAATTTTGATTCAATAAAAATATGCTAGCAATTAAATTTGATTCAAAGTTTCAAGAGAATTAAAATTGTGTTTTATTTTGCAACCAATTGCTGTAAAATTTGTATTTTGATTTAACTAGATTATTAAATTTTGCTTTAACTTTCCAGCAAGTGCCATGCTCTATAAAATTAATTGCATCAAAATTAATTTAATTTCACATTTTTATTCAAATTAAAATGTAAAAAAACAGCCAATAATATTCTACGTCCAATTAACGCCCATTTCTCTTTGTGCTTTTACGATCCATTGCTCAAGTTAGCTTAGGCTTTTATAACAGTTTTGTAGTAGCAACTTTATCTACTTCTGCAGGTGCTTTAAAATGTTGGTATGTAGTTGCTGGGAAACTCATGTTATCATGAGTCTCTTTGACCACATGGTCATTGATTAACAAGTATATTGCACACCATAGCAGCAACAGAACCAATGTTGTAACAGCAGTAAGAAGCAAACTGATCAGTCAGCATTAAAGGGGACCTATTATGCTTTTTCCACTTTTCTGACCTATAAATGTAGTTAGAATGTTATATTCTCGTGTTAAACGATACCAAAGTTTCAGATAATGTTTGTGCATTTGGAAGTGAGCCCTGAAAGAAGTTTGGAATGGCTCAAAACGCTCGGTTTAAAAAGGTGTGGTAAAACTGCTCCTTTGTGATGTCACAGAAAGACGGACTTCTTTATATGATTCAAAGTTGGTAATGGTAATGGTTTTATTTCATTTGAACATGCATCAGATTACAATTGAGTGCATCCCATAATCAGTTCCCAGTTCCACATGTCCAAAAGGAGTAGGAAGAAGCAAAGCTTATTAAATCCTACCCCTCCATCTGGTACTTTTACAATCAGTAACTGTTACATTTGTTCACTTAATGCTTTCCATAATACAGTTTAGGTTTTTTTGTGTGTTTTTTTTCCGTTTTTTTAATAATGCACCTGGTACCAAAGTACAAGGTGATATGAGCATCCAATGCCATAATGGGTACCATAGTAAGTGTCAATATAGTGATATATATAGCACATCATGACTGGTTCAAGACTCTTCATCCTTGTATTTAGCAAACATCAACTGCTTGTATTGTTTCTTGAATTGGCTCATCGTTGTGCATTGTTTGATTTCCTTACTCAATCCATTCCATAGTTTGATTCCACATACTGAAATGCTATGGCTAGCATAACGTAGTCCTAGCATAGAAGTGTTTCAAATGTACTTCTTCCCTTAGATCATATTTCTCCTCTCTTGTAGAGAAGTATTGGATGACATTTTTAACTAATTGGTTATTTTTAGCCTTATGCATTATTTTAGCTGTTTGAAGATGAACTATATCAGCAAGTTGAAGTATTTGTGATTTTAGAAATAAGGAGTTAGTATGTTCCCTGTAGGCGGCATTATGAATTATCCTTACTGACCTTTTTTTGCAGTACATTTAGCGAGTGAAGATTGCTTTTATAGTTATTAGCCCATATTTCCACACAATAAGTAAGATATGGTAGAACCAGAGAGCAATAAAGAGTGTGGAGTGATTTCTGATTTAGAACAAGTTTTGCTTTGTTCAAGTTAGGAAGCACTTTGGTGTAGCGTGTGACCAATCACAGCAGAGTGGACATACCCGGAGGCGGGCCGTGGGTGGAATAAATTAAATAAAACCGTTTTAGCAGGAAGCACAAATCAAAGGAAATACTGCTGGAATAGGTGCAGATTCTGTAAAATCTAAAAAGTTTTCTATGTGGGTTATTGTGTGGAGCTGCTCTATGGGAGAAAACCAACTCAATACAAAGGGTCGAAAAATGAGCATAATAGGTCCCCTTTAATACTGATAATGCGTTGAATGTAAACAACAGTACAGAAAGTGTAACATGCATGCCCTTCACACAAACACCTGAATGAAATGAACACATTTTAAAGCGCATGCAGAGGGAGATCTCTTTATGTATCTCCCTATCTCCAAATGTGAGCTTCAAAATACTGTTTGGCCAACTTTTAATGGGTAGTTCATGAGTAATGTGCACGCACACACACAGGAGGGAGTAATATCACTCTGCAGGCGGAAAGGTCATTTGTTGAGGCTATTAGATATCTGCAAGACAAACCAGTCGATGCTCACGCAGCCGCTAGGAATGAGCTTTACGGCTAATCGCCACACAGTTGTGTTTCTTCACTCAGCCCAAATGAAAAGATAAATTGCAACAAGAGGGCAGTCCATTAAATATATTGCAGTCATTGTTTTGTACATCAATACAAACAGATGTCTGCACGGTTGCATTAACTTCAGATGTTCTAATGACATTTTCATGCAGTTCAGTGGCTTGCTTTGCTCAACTGTAAAAAGTACCCAGGGCCTTGAACTGTACATATGCAGTTCATATTATGACTGAATCATATTCTACAATTTTTGTCATGTTTTCTCAAGGTAATCATTCATTCATTCATTTTCTACCGCTTTTTCCTTACGAGGGTCGCGGGGGTGCTGGAGCCTATCCCAGCTGTCTTTGGGCGAGAGGCGGGGTACACCCTGGACTGGTCGCCAGCCAATCACAGGGCACATATAGACAAACAACCATTCACACTCACATTCATACCTATGGACAATTTGGAGTGGCCAATTAACCTAGCATGTTTTTGGAATGTGGGAGGAAACCGGAGTACCCGGAGAAAACCCACGCATGCACGGGGAGAACATGCAAACTCCACACAGAAATGACCGAGGGTGGAATTGAACCCTGGTCTCCTAGCTGTGAGGTCTGCGCGCTAACCACTCGACCGCCGTGCCGCCCAAGGTAATCATACTCGATTGAAATACTGTATAATACATTATTTATTCGCTGTAGGCGGCATTATGAATTATCCTTACTGACCTTTTTTGCTTACTGACCTCTGTGCAATACTATGTGTATATTTTGGATATCTTGTATATATCTTGTTAAATATCTTGTTAAGTCTTTTTTACTCTACTTTTATATACTTTTTTTAACTTGAGTACTGCACTGAAAGGAGAAGCTCTCCAATCTTGTATAATGACAATAAAGGCCATTCCATTATAAGCCAAGACTTCCTGCTCCCTCGCTACTCTGTCCAGCTCCTCCTGGCGGGTTGGACGCCTCCCTGTGGAGCATCCAACCTTACCGGGGGCTTACCAAAGAGCTAATTTCTACTGCTTTCCTTTTAGTTTGTTATGAAATACAAGGTCGTTTACCACCTGCCAAAAGCTTGCAGGCAAAAGTGTGTACAAACTTTCGATGGGCTGCACATTTCAGTTATTTTTTTTTTTTCAAATTTTTTGCACAAGATGCACCATATTGCTTAAAAAAATCAGCTTAGACTCACGCTGAATTATTTAACAGTCAACAAAATATTTTTGGGGTCTGTTTTTACCATGTCATTTCAGTGAATGCGGCAAAATGACACTCTGAATTCACTGCACATTGGTGAATGCGTGATGTGCTATCAGCCAGGGTGTCGGAGCATCTTCTCATGCCATCTGCCTGCATTTTCAAAGGTGCTAAAAAAAAAAAAAGTATCATCCAGTATCATCCCCGAAATGAGCCCCCTTGAAAGTCACACTTTCAGGGTTTTCTGAAGCGTAGCGAGTGCATCACATAATGACCAGTCGCATCATTACCGTTTGGCGACTATAACATTAAGAGCTAGCAAAGCACACGTGGGAGCCAAGCCTGCTTTTCGGGGCGCTAAAATGGCTAGAACGATGTTTGAAATGACCACAGGAATATGCCTGAATGCTTTGCTGGGATTTGGAGGGAACACGTGGCCAGGTTTTGTGCCATGCAAGGAGAATTAGGCCAAATGTACTTGATTTCAGTGTATTTTCCAGCATATTTAAATATAGCAAATTGTACATCTGAGTTAAGAGTTACAAAGTGAGTGATGTTGTTATCTTCCTGTTTATTTACTCACACATACACACATTATAAAGCCGTTTTGGTGATGTTCGGAGTGAATGCATCTGGTGTTCTTGTCATGATGGAATGACAAGAACATGATGACAATGACAATGGAATGGGAATGGGAGGAGAACTGGCGACTTGGTGTTGCATTGGCGTTCTATCGTAGGCAATGGGAATACGGGAAGGACATTCATTCATTCATTTTCTACCGCTTATCCTCACAAGGGTCGCGGGTGGTACTGGAGCCTATCCCAGCTGTCTTCAGGCTAGAGGCAAGGTCCACCCTGGACTGGTGGCCAGCCAATCACAGGGCACATATAGACAAACAACCATTCACACTCACATTCATACCTATGGACAATTTGGAGTGGCCAATTAACCTAGCATGTTTTTGGAATGAAATGAAACCGGAGTACCACCGTGCAGCCCAACTTAACATCAGTTATCTTATAAATTTTAATGGTGAACAAGTTTTAAGTGCACCTTAGCTTTAAATTTTGACTCCCTTCTCAGGATTTTATTCAGCAGTTTCAGAGAATATTGTCACGCTGCGCAGTGACATGTGTTATTGATGACATGTTATTTGGACTCTTACTGCTCTCTGTGTGCATTTGCAGTTGTGGACCTTCTTTGAGTTGGGCGGAGCTACCTGATGGGCGCAGCTGCTGCCAATTAACATCATTTCCGGTTCCCTTCTTAAGGCACTGAGCTGCGGCAGGAGGGTGCGGGATTATTCCTTTGTGGACGTCACAGACTAGCACTGACCCTGCTCCTGGTCCCCTCCAGCGTTACTCACGCCTCGGCCACGCACCCTCCTACCCGTCCGGTAGCCCGCTGCCCTCTAAGACTGCTCTTTGTTCTTCCTCATTTTTTGTGTTGTGCCTGCGTGCACCCTTCCACGGAGCCCCTCTTTTGTGCTTCGTCGCCTTTTGTTTACTGCTTCTCGCTCACCAGAACAATTAAAGCAGCTCCACCTTACCTGAACTTGCTGTGTCCTGCATCTTGGGATCCACCCTCTCAACCACACGATCAGATCGTGATAGAATAATCCCGCCACTGCCATGGATCCCGCGGAACATCAGCAACTAGAGTTTGCCCTCAAGGCCCAGGGGCAGATGATCAGCGACCACGAGCGGATATTACAGGACCTTTCCACTCTGGTCCGCGACATGCACGCCCGCTTGACTGGCACGTCTGTGGTCGCCCCCTCGGACGCCGTTCCACCACCGGCCACAACATCGTCGGCGCTCCAACTAGTCCCACGGGAGCCCAATATCCCTCACCCTTCCAGGTATGAGGGTAATTTTGGCGAGTGCAGACTATTCATCCACCAGTGCTGCCTCGTGTTTTGTCAGCAAGCGCAAACCTACGCCACCGACTCTGCCAAGGTGGCATATATAATTGGTCTATTGACTGGACGCGCCGCCAAATGGGCCATGGTGGTGAGCGAAAACAAGCCGGAACTCCTCTCCAACTTACCCCTGTTCGTTGAAGAGCTCAAGAACGTGTTCGACCACCCGGTCAGAGAACAAGAGGCTGGACTGCGCCTCCTGGCCCTGCGCCAAGGCACGAACTCGGTGGCGGATCACTCAATCTCCTTCCGCATTCTCGCAGTGGAGAGCGGCTGGGATGAAAAAGCCCTACGGTGCGTCTTCCTGGCCAGCCTTAGTCCCCGTCTGCTGGACGAATTGGCAGCCCGGGACGAGACCCGTTCCTTCGAAGAGCTCATCTCCCTCACCATCAGAATGGACAACTGTCTGCGGGAGCGCAGCCGTCAGCGTGGTGGGGAACGCCCCCAGCTACGCTCTCACCCCCACGAAACTCTTGCGCGTCCGCCTCCACCGTCGATGGTTTCACCCACGGAGAGCATCGGGGAGGCGGTTCCTATGCAGCTGGGAGCCAACCGGATATCCGCCGCGGAAAGACTTCGCCGTCTGCGTTTTCGTCTCTGCCTCTACTGCGGCGCTGCGGACCATGCAGTCTCCTGCTGCTCCAGCCGGCCAGCTGCTCGACGTTCGTCCCCCTCCAAGAGCTCATCGGTGGACGGACGTTCCCCCCCTCCCTCCTCCACTGCTTCCGTGGGCCGTCTGCAAGTGGAAGGTACGTTGTCGTGGGGAGGGGAGGGGCACCTCGCTATTTCTGCCCTTGTTGACTCGGGCGCTGATGAGAACTTTATAGACAGTGGCTTGGTAGAGGAACTTAATATCCCCACGGTGCGTGTGGAGAGATGCAAAAATGTGCGTTCTTTGGATGGATGCCACTTAGCTAGCATCACACATCAGACACGCCAGGTCTCTCTCCTGCTGTCTGGCAACCACCGGGAATCCATTTGTTTTTTTGTTATCCCCTCACGCTCCGCTCCTGTAGTTCTGGGTGTCCCTTGGTTGCACCGTCACAGTCCTTATATTGATTGGTCCACTTTTAAAATAGTCAACTGGAGTTCATTCTGCCATGCTAACTGTCTCCGCTCCGCCTCTCCTCCGGTCTGTCCTTCAAACCCTTCTCCTGTCTCACCTGACCTATCTCTGGTTCCGGAGGAATATCACACCTTTAGGGAAGTCTTTTGTGAAGATCATGCTATGTCTCTTCCCCCTCACCGCCACTACGATTGTGCCATAGACTTATTGCCGGGGGCGCCGCTTCCTTCCTCCCGCCTATACAATATTTCCAAACCTGAACAGAAGGCTCTCGAGGAGTACCACTTCCCTTGCTG
The DNA here is from genome assembly GCF_037039965.1 of Doryrhamphus excisus. Classification (NCBI taxonomy): domain Eukaryota; kingdom Metazoa; phylum Chordata; class Actinopteri; order Syngnathiformes; family Syngnathidae; genus Doryrhamphus; species Doryrhamphus excisus. The sequence goes on along the minus strand of NC_136357.1, from coordinate 16,923,659 downwards.
CAGGGCATATCCAGCCATCCTCCTCCCCCTTGGCAGCAGGGTTCTTTTTTGTCCAAAAGAAGGACGGTTCCTTGCGCCCATGTATCGACTTTAGGGCACTCAATGCCATCACGGTAAAAAATAAATACCCTCTTCCCCTCCTTGATTCCGCCTTCACTCCACTTCACACTGCCACTATCTTCACTAAGTTGGACCTACGCAGTGCCTACCACCTCATCCGTATTCGGAAAGGGGATGAGTGGAAGACAGCCTTTAACACGCCATTAGGGCATTTTGAATACTGCGTCATGCCTTTTGGTCTTACTAACGCCCCTGCAGTTTTCCAATGCCTCATTAATGATGTCTTACGTGACATGATTGGCCGCTTTGTTTTTGTGTATCTGGACGACATTCTTATTTACTCCTCTTCCACCAAACAACACCTGCAGCACGTTCACCTTGTCCTTCAGAGGCTCTTGGAGAACCGTCTGTTCGTAAAGCCTCAAAAGTGCACGTTTCATTCACCGTTGGTTCCTTTTCTGGGGTTTATTGTGGAGAAGGGGCAACTGAGACCGGACCCTGCCAAGATCCAGGCTGTGGTTGACTGGCCCACTCCTACATCTAGGAAGCTGTTACAGAGGTTTCTGGGTTTCGCCAACTTCTACCGGCGCTTTATTCGCGACTTTAGTAAAGTCGCCGACCCTCTGAACAAGCTGACATCTACCAAGGTTCCGTTTTCCTGGTCACCGGGGGCCGATTCAGCCTTTCGGCGCCTCAAGTCCTTCTTCACTTCTGCACCTGTTCTGATTCACCCTAACCCTAATCTCCCGTTTTTTGTTGAAGTGGATGCGTCCGATACTGGCGTAGGGGCCGTGCTCTCCCAGCGGTCCAGCTCTGACCAGAGGCTGCACCCCTGCGCCTTTTTCTCCAGGCGCCTATCGCCTGCTGAACGAAACTATGATGTTGGCAATCGGGAGCTGTTGGCGGTGGTCCTCGCCCTGCAGGAATGGAGGCACTGGTTGGAGGGCGCGGCACACCCGTTTGTCATTTACACGGATCACAGAAACCTTTCATACATCCGCTCTGCCCAGCGCCTCAACCCCCGCCAGGCCCGGTGGGCCCTCTTCCTCACCCGCTTTGACTTCACTCTGACTTATCGCCCAGGTTCTCTAAACGGCAAACCAGACGCACTCTCCCGAATGTATGCACCACAAGCTGAGGACCAAACACCTGACTCCATCCTTCCCCTGTCCTGCATCGTGAGCGGACTCCAGTGGGAGATCGAGAAGAGGGTGGCTGAAGCCAGCGGAGACACCCCTCTCCCAGCGGGCTGCCCTCCAGACCGACTGTTCGTCCCACGGTCCCTGCGGTCGGAGGTCCTGACCTGGGGCCACTGTTCTAAGATTGCCTGTCACCCCGGAGCCAGACGCACAGCCTTCCTCCTGTCCCAGCGCTTCTGGTGGCCCTCCCTCCACGCCGACACAAAGAGCTTCGTTGCTGCCTGCTCAGTCTGTGCCAGAAACAAGTCATCCAACCAACCACCGGCTGGCCTGCTTCACCCGCTCCCCATCCCCTCGCGCCCTTGGTCGCACATTGCCTTGGACTTTGTGACGGGTCTGCCCGCTTCGAGGCGTTTCACTGCTGTTCTTACCATTGTGGATAGGTTCTCGAAGTCTGCTCACTTTGTTCCCCTCCGCAGAATCCCCTCCGCCCTGGAGACAGCCAAGCTCTTGGTACAGCATGTGGTCCGCCCCCATGGCATTCCTGTCGATGTGGTGTCCGACAGGGGGCCCCAGTTTGCCTCAGCGGTCTGGAGGGCCTTTTGCAAGTCTTTGGGAGCCTCGGTCAGCCTCTCCTCGGGATATCACCCCCAGTCCAACGGGCAGACGGAACGGGTAAACCAGGACCTGGAGTCAGCCTTGAGGTGTGTGTGCCACCAACATCCCACGTCTTGGTCTCGGGATCTCCCGTGGGTGGAGTACGCCCACAACACCCTGGTGTGCTCCTCCACTGGCCTCTCTCCTTTTCATGTTGTCCACGGCTTCCAGCCTCCACTGTTCCCCCCTCAGGAGTCCGGATCATCGGTTACCTCGGTGGCCTCGTTGCTCCGCCGGGTCCATCGGGTGTGGTGGGATACACGGGCGGCACTATCTCGGACCGCCAAACACAATCAAAGACTGGCGGATCGCCATCGGAGGCCTGCACCCAACTATCAGCCAGGGCAGAGTGTCTGGCTGTCTTCTCGGGACCTGCCCCTGGCCGTGGAGTCAAAGAAGTTGGCCCCCAGGTTCGTGGGACCATACAAGGTGGTTCGTATGGTCAACCCTGCTTCTGCCAGACTCAAGCTCCCCCCTTCTCTCAGGACCTACCCGGTGTTTCACGTGTCCCGCCTGAAGCCGGTTACAATAAGCGAGCTTAACCCACCGCCAGTGCCTCCTCCCCCTCCTCGCCTGGTGGACGGACACCCAGCCTTTACAGTTAGGTCTATCTTGGATGCCAGGAGACGGGGCAGGGGTGTGCAGTACCTCGTGGACTGGGAGGGTTACGGTCCCGAGGATCGCTCATGGGTCTCCCGGTCACTTATCCTCGACCCTACCCTCTTATCCGATTTTTATCGCAAGTTCCCAGACAAGCCAGGTTGTCCGCCTAGGACCACCCGTTGAATTGGGAGGGGGGGATACTGTCACGCTGCGCAGTGACATGTGTTATTGATGACATGTTATTTGGACTCTTACTGCTCTCTGTGTGCATTTGCAGTTGTGGACCTTCTTTGAGTTGGGCGGAGCTACCTGATGGGCGCAGCTGCTGCCAATTAACATAATTTCCGGTTCCCTTCTTAAGGCACTGAGCTGCGGCAGGAGGGTGCGGGATTATTCCTTTGTGGACGTCACAGACTAGCACCGACCCTGCTCCTGGTCCCCTCCAGCGTTACTCACGCCTCGGCCACGCACCCTCCTACCCGTCCGGTAGCCCGCTGGCCTCTAAGACTGCTCTTTGTTCTTCCTCATTTTTTGTGTTGTGCCTGCGTGCACCCTTCCACGGAGCCCCTCTTTTGTGCTTCGTCGCCTTTTGTTTACTGCTTCTCGCTCACCAGAACAATTAAAGCAGCTCCACCTTACCTGAACTTGCTGTGTCCTGCATCTTGGGATCCACCCTCTCCACCACACGATCAGATCGTGATAAATATGTCATGGATTATTTTGGATTATTATTATTATTTTGGACTATTATTACTTGAGAACATGTAAACTCAGAGATGCACAGGTGGAGATTTCAACAATGACTCCTGGCTGTACGGCTGACATGCTAACCACTCGTCCACCGTGTGACCTCATTACACCCCTAATATCCAAATCTCAATTTCAACTCTGTATTTATATTTAGTCTTTTTTTTTATTCCTGCTCTCCTCATACTTGTAAATGCTTTTGGATTCCGTCTGCTGCTTTGGGAAAGCGGTGTCTTATTTGCCAGAAATGGTCTATGTCTATAAATTACAAGTGTCGGACTGCATAAATCAAGTCATTTTTAATGTTGCATGTTTTTTGGATGTGGGAGGAAACCGGAGTACCCGGAGAAAACCCACGCATGCACGGGGAGAACATGCAAACTCCACACAGAGATGGCCGAGGGTGGAATTGAACCCTCGTCTCCTAGTTGTGAGACGAGGGTTCTCGACCGCCATGCAGCCTTACGGGGAGGACAGCGTGACTCAATTAACATAAAACACAAGGAACGCAAAACAGGGCAAGGCAAAAAACTATTACAAAATAAGTCTAACCACAGAAACTAATGCATAAAAGGGAACATAAACAAACCGCCATGCTGGCTAAGTCATATGGTTTGTGACAGAGCGAGAGTCAGACTCTGTGTGACTGTGTGGGGACGCTCCACTCTGTATTTTTGATAGCCCTAAATATAATATATCAGTTATATTAAAATAAATGTGGATCTCTTCAATAAAAAGCATGTAGTGTAGCAGGGCATATAGACAACCATACCCACTCACATTCATACCTATGGACAATTTGGAGTCACCAATTAACCTAGCATGTTTTTGGAATGTGGGAGGAAACCGGAGTACCCGGAGAAAACCCATGCATGCACGGGAAGAACATGCAAACTCCACAACGGAGATTCAAACCCATGTCGTTTTGATCTCCTGACTATACGGCCCTCATTGAAACTAATTCCAAGTAAATATTAGCTCCACTAATAATAATGTCTGCAGTGGAGAAATCCACATTAGCTTCATAAACGTCTTGAATGCAACCTTTCTTCTGCTGGTTGCCAATTAACCACGCCCGCCACCGCGTCCTGCTGCTGGCGAGGCGATGCAAAGTTCAGCATTTGCACCACAAAGCTCCATTCTCCGCACGCCTTGCCATCCAATGCAACAGGAAAAGGAACAAAGAGGATTGATCTCACGCTACCTGTTCCTTCCGTGTAAACTATTGACTCTCACGCCGGGCCACAGGTCACAGGCAGGAAATGTCATTTAGACCACTGAGACCCACTGAGTCTTGCTAAAAGCCTCAGCAACACTCTTTCTATTTCATTACTTGACAACCCTCATGTTTCAGTTATCTTATCAAGGGACATTACTGAAGAATAGTTAACTTGGAAATACTATAGAGTCATTGTACAGCTTATATGGCAGAATAAATGTACTACCCATGGAAAATGAGTCAACACACAGTCATGATTGACAGAGCATATTATTAGTACTTTGGTTTTTGCTTTTTTCCCCCATTTTTGCTACTTGGGTTTTTTTTCCCCAAATATTTCACCTTCTGTCTTAAAAAAAAATCCCCATGAATGTTCTTCAAGTAGTATTATGACTTTATTCCCATTGAAGTCTGAGTTATTCCTATCATATTATATATTTTTTCCAACCAAATGTTTAAAAAAATTCCAAATTTATTTAATTTAAATATGAGCCTTTAAAATAAAGTATTTAAAAAAAAATAGATTATTTTAAAAAAAATTAAATCCACTAATTTACGTTTTCCGCTCTAAATTGGATTTTGGAGTGTCATTCATATTCTATTTCATGAGGCTGGCGGGCGGTCCTTGGGTTCCAAACAACATATTTTTTCTGTGATATTTCCACTCTATGTTCATAAAATTACATTATTTTCCTTCAGTATATTACAAGTTTGTTCTTCTTAAATTGCAATTTTTTCTCTTAATATTTTGACTTTATTTTTGCATTATTACAGCTTTTTTTTACATGCTGTTGTTTTTTGTTTTCTAACCATTTCAACTTTCTTCTTCTTCCTCTTCTTCACAAATTTTCCAAAAATGAAAATTTTATTGTCTAAAATATTACAACTTAAAAAAAATTTTTTCATTACTATTTTAACTTCATGCTGCTTAAATGATGTTATCCTCATAATATTATTATAATTGTATTATTTTTGTAACATGGTTCTCAATAAATTATAGTTTAAATTATTATTATTATTATTATTATTATTATTTTATGAATAATATTATTAATAATAATAATAACAAAATAATAATATAATAATTATTAAATTATTATAAATTTAAATTAATGTTTTTCTTATTTTCACTTCCTTTTTTATTACTTTATTCCAATGAACTTAACATGGAATACATATTATCTTATCCAGTAACATTTTCACTTTATTCTTTTAAAATTACTAGTCATATATTTTTTTACCTTGTTTTTTTAAAAAATATACAATTATCAGACTGGGTTGCACTTTGGGCACTCCCATGCGATAAATATCAGGACATGCATTACATGTTGTAACATATTTCTTACACACATCATGTGTTCATATGTTACAGCACTAGTAAGGTGTACACAGATATATTCACGATAAAATGTACACCTTCATAATTATATGTATCTATGCTCCAGATCATAATGACTTGTTTGACTCTTGCAACAACTGTGGTTTTCCTGATGTCAGATTTCTAAATTTTGATGGAAACTGCAAATAAAATAGGACCCATCGATCACGTCAGCCAGAATGGGACACACAAACAAAACAACAATGGAGTAGATTTTTTTCCATTGTTCTCTCAGGGCAGGGGTGGGCAAACTACGGCCCGGGGACCATATCCGGCCCGCCAAGTGTTTGAATACGGCCCGCCCAATCTTTCCAAAGTATTTCATTTAAACTCAACATACAACCTGGCATCATGGCCTGAGCCAACCTTTTGATGGTTTTATCAATTTCGTTTTTTGACATGGTCTGTTGTTTACAAAGTGCTCCTGAAAAAAGGGACACAAGCACATAATAATAATAATAATAATATTATCATTATTAGATTATTATAATTATTATTAGAACTATTATGATTATTATAATTATTATATTAATGCTAATTATTATATTAATTATATATAATATTATTGTTATATTTGCATATTTTACATAATAATAATATAATAATTATTATTTTAATTTTATTGCAATAATTATAATATTTTATTATTTTTCAAATATTTAAATATAGATATAAAATAATAAATAATAATAGCAGATTGCATGACAATTTTACAGATACAATAATACCAGGTGGACTGTTACGTGTAAAATATATAGTCTGCCCCCCATAAATTTTGTCATATCAATGCGACCCGTGAGTCAAAAAGTTTGCCCACCCCTGTCTCAGGGTGTTTCTGCTGGTAAGGAGATGTTTATCCAAGAAGAGACTGAGGGCAGCACAGCTACATAGTGGAGACAATGAATCTTATTGTGTGGAAAATATGGGGTTAAAAACTATAAAAGCAATCTTCACTCACTAAATGTACTGCAAAAAAGGTCAGTAAGGATAATTCATAATGACGCCTATAGAGAACATACTAACTCCTTATTTCTAAAATCACAAATTGTCACGGGTGCGCTTGGCGGTGTTGCGATACGACCCCAGGATGCAGAGAGCAGGACCAAAAGTGCAAATAAAAGGTAGTTTAATGCAAAAATGGCGGCAGCGGGGAAACACGACAGCCACTACAAAGCAAAGACAATCCGCAATGAAGCCACAACCGAAAGAGCACGCACCTGAACTAAATAGGGATAATGAAATTAGAAGCAGGTGTGTGAAAAGAGCAGGGGTAAGGAAAACGGAAGAGAACAACAAAGGAAGTGGATACCAAAATAAGGGCATGGAAACTGGAACAGAGGGAAAGAAGGAAACTAAGAGAGCTGTCACGAGGGGGTGAAGCCCGCTCGTGACACAAATACTTCAACTTGCTGATATAGTTCATCTTCAAACAGCTAAAATAATGCATAAGGCTAAAAACAGCCAAGAAAAAAAGTCCCCATAAATGTTCTTCAAGTAGTATTGTGACTTTATTCCCGTTGAAGTCTGAGTTATTCCCATCATATTGTATATTTTTTCCAACCAAATGTTTTAAAAAATTCCAAATTTATTTTGTTTTGTGTTTCAAAATATTACAGCTTTTTTTTTTTTAATATGAGGCTTTAAAATGAAAAAAATAGATTATTCTAAAAAAAATTCAATCCACTAATATAGGTTTTCCGCTCACTATTTTCACTATTTTTCATACCATGTTTGAAATATATACAAGACAAGCGGGTGGTCCTTGGGTTCCAAACAACATATTTTTTCTTTGATAAATACACTCTATGTTCATAAAATTACATTATTTTCCCTCAGTATATTACAAGCTTATTCTTCCTAAATTGCAACTTTTTCCCTTAATATTTTGACTTTATTCTTGCATTATTACAGCTTTTTTTTACATGCTGTTGTTTTTGTTGTCTACCATACCGTATCCTTGGTGTGTTCTGTGTCCAACTTCATCTTTAGTTCTTGAAACCATAATGGGAAATTAATGGTAGCTCTGCGTGGCCATCACTTGATTTATCAGCATTTATATTTAATGCACCAGATGGAAATCTTTAGCCAATTCCCAATTTAATTTCCCTGTGTAACCTCAACAAAAATGTCAGGAAGGACACCCCCGCCCCACTCTCTGTATATTAAATTACAGAGCGCATGAATGTTTTATTGAACGAGAAAATATTGAAATTCCAACTGCCTCTCTCCAGTCGAGTTTGTTCTCGCAGTCCTGTGCTCTTAAATTGATTTCACGCTTTGTGGCTATCTGCATAGGAAATAATGTGCGGCGTTATTAACCAAGGGAAAGGGAGGAGAAAATGTCTCCTAAAGCTGCAAGAGCCTCCTCTCTTCAAATTAGCTTTGTTGTTGTTGTTGTTGTTGTTGGTGGTGGTGGTATTGCTGCTGTTGTGGTGTTTTAATGGCGTGTTTCTCCTCGGGACCCTGACATTTGAACAATCCCGGTCTTTACCGAGGGTGCTTGTGTTGTTTTCTTGCTGAGTCATAAGCGCTGACCTCAACATTGTTCCCACCAAAGTTGTCAGCCTGGGAATGGGACTTTAATGGCGCCTAATCCTATTAGCCCAAACTTTCAATTAATGGCAATTGAAACTCTTTTAATTCTACATTTGCTTGTTGCCTCTGCGGAGTCGCAATATCGCCATTAAAAGGTAGCAGTCTTTCACTTCTGGTAATACCAGTTTGTTCCTCTAGAGGCAAAAGTGAGTCATTAATATTCCATTCTGAACAATCCTTCCAACCCATGCATTGTGTTCAGTTTGGAAAATGATATCATTTGTCAGTGCTAATCATTATAAATATATATACCAGGGGTCTCAAACACGTGGCCCACCGGCCAAATGTGGCCTGCAGGACACTAGTTTGAGGCCCCCGCCTTGATATGAAAGTTTAATGTTAGTGCGGCCCGCGCAAGTTTGATATGGATGCTGTATGGTATCATGTACCCAGAAAAAATTATTACGTTTGATTAATGTTCATGTTAAAGGTTAAATAACTGTTAATAGTTATCCTCCCTATCCGTGTGGAAGTGGTAAGTTTTTGGCTTTTTAAGTTTAAAGGAAATAACTTGGAGGCTACTGATTAGGTTGCTAGCTCTCTAGTTTGCGAGTTAGCATGTGTCTCAAGACCCTGCAGTTGCGCAATATGTTGTAAATAAAAAGAGTATAAATGTGACTATAGTCGTGTTTTGTCATGTCTACAGGGTTCTAATAATGCTTTGTTCATTTTAATCTGAAAAAAATAATTTGTCTACCCACCAACTATATGTGGTTTCTTAAGTTTTTATTATTTGCTGTTTAATTATTATTATTATATTTATTTATTACTGATTGATTGATTTTCTTTATTCTTGATTTATTTATTTATTTTTCATCTTATTTTGTGTAGAAAAATAAAAAGTAAGATATTCGAGAACAGTGGAATGTTTTAGCAGAGCTTTTATTCTAGAAAATCGGAACCAAAGCAAAGTTTATTCATTTTTCTGTTTTTAATAAATGCGTGTTGTTTTTTTTTTTTTTGAAAACCTGATGCGGCCCAGTCTCACCCAGACCCTAGTTCCAGTGGCCCCCAGGTAAATTGAGTTTGAGACCCCTGCTATATACAGTGCAGCCCCAGAAATGTGCAAGTCTCACAATTTTTTGCTAAAAAAAGTTATAATAATTTTCCTGGTAGAAAACGCACATCAAATTTATCCCAACTTAGAAATAATTCCTAAATACATGATATTACAAGTAAAATGTACATACATATACCAGCTCAAAATTTTCACATGTTTATTTTTGTGTTTTGCCAAGTGCCATAATTTGTTTGATGAGCCTTTAACGCAAAATAGTTGCATGCTGCGAAAGTGAAATTTATATATAACTTTCTCCGACACTGACACAGCTTCATAAATCTATTATTTCCTTTGTTATATTACATTATTATTCATTACTGAGTACCTATACTAAAGCAAACATGTGGAAAAAGGTATTTAATAGTAACAAAAGGTGCTTGCAGCGGAGAAAAAAAATTATTACAAAAGGTCACTGGGAATTTAAAAGTATAAACAAAAGAAAAAAGTAGCAAAATAAAAAATACGAGATGTCTCAACTTCTTACAGGAAAAGTAGGCGACAAGGAATACATCTACACAAGACAAGGCAAGAAAAACAAGGCAACAATCTGGCAAGGAACAATCACAGTAGCTCTAATCACTGATTGTTTGTAGGTGTATAATCCAACAACAATATAAACTAAACATCGGATATCAAGAGTATAACACCTCCTTGTTTACTTCTCTGATGACCTTCTCAACATATTTTCCATGTGCCGTGTTGTGGATCGCTTTTTTGTACAAGATACACATTGTATTTGACCCTTCTGGTGACTCAAATGTGAAAAATAAAAAAAAAACTACAAAAAGTGCACTTACAGTAGATACAAGCAATGTACGAGCAAAACCCACAAACAACTATGACACGCGGTTGTAGTGAAAAGCAAAAAAAAACTAATTAACAACAAAAGACTGAGCAAAGCCAAAAACAAAACATAAAGCACAAGCATCCAAGGCAAGAGCGAGACTGGAAAAACACAGGCAGGGAACAGGGACAAGAAAGCAGTCCGGCGTCAGAGTGCAGTCAGGAGTGTGCTTAAGAAGGCCTCATGGGAAATGCCAAACAGGCAGCAGTGGCTCTGCCCAAGAACTCCAAAAAAAGGCCCAATGCAGAGCCAAAAGAGAGAGCAGCAGCACAGGGCACAAAACACAATCATAACAATTATGTTCAAAAAACTAAATTATTAATGAAAAAACATGTATCTTCACATTGGTGAGGACTCAAGAATCAAAGCGTCTCATCCTTTGCAAGTTTCACAAGTTATATTTCACTCATTCATTCATTTTCTACCGCTTTTCCTCACAAGGTTTGCAGGGGGTGCTGGAGCCTATCCCAGCTGTCTTTGGGCGAGAGGCGGGGTACACCCTGGACTGGTCGCCAGCCAATCACAGGGCACATATAGACAAACAACCATTCACACTCACATTCATACCTATGGACAATTTGGAGTCACCAATTAACCTAGCATGTTTTTGGAATGTGGGAGGAAACCGGAGTACCCGGAGAAAACCCACGCATTCACAGGGAGAACATGCAAACTCCACACAGAGATGCCCGAGGGTGGAATTCAACCCTGGTCTCCTAGCTGTGAGGTCTGCGTGCTAACCACTCGTCCGCCGTGCTAAGTCAAATATGTTTTGAGTTTATGGTTCCTTATTTAAGATCACATAGCATGGGTGTGGCCAGGAAATCTGGTGCCTCCACTACCCCCACCTTTCCACTTATATGGCACCCCTGGCCAATATCACTCACTATAAATACATCGAAAAATGTACAGTACTGGAGGTAGCAGAGACGAGGATGCTGAGGTTCTCATTGGGAGTGACCAGGATGGATAGGATCAGGAAGGAGTACATCAGATGGACATTACATGTTAGAGGCCTTGGAGATAAAGTCAGTTATCGGCCAGACTGTGATGGTTGGGACATGTCCAGAGGAGAGCTAGTCAATATATTGGTAGAAGGATGCTGCCAGGTAGGAGGCGTAGAGGAAGACCAAAGAGGAGGTTTATGGATGTAGTGAAGGAGGACATGGTTTGCTGTGGCAACCCCTTAAGGGAAACGAAGAGAAGAATTCATGGTTCTATTTATCATAGCAAGTCTTTCTGGTCCTGAAGCAACAAAACAGCCCCAAACCATCGTACTACCACCACCATATTTTACTGTTGGTATGATGTTCTTGTTCCAGATGTAATGGGACAGGCTAAAGCATGTTTGTGTACGTTTTCTACTTGTACACATGCGGACAAACGACACTGAAAATACGTTTCTGATCAAAATTGTTACAGGTTTCAAAGTGGTATCGCCATCTACTGGCTTGGCATGCATATTACAGCGTCATGTGCACAATGCTATTGTGTCGATGTAACCACGGGCTACATAAATACCAGTAACAGTGTGTTGTGAGGAATATGGTAATAGTGACAATCAAGTGTACGACGGTGTCTGCAGTTTAGGGACCAATTGCAAAGGGAATATAGCAGAGCAAACACAACAGCCATCAGTCAGCTTGTTGTGTTGCGTGGCCTCTGGCTGCAGCAGCAGAGAGAACTAATGAAAATAAAAGCCCTGACAGCTTGAGAGCTGGCAGCCACGTTCCTGGTACAGGAAATCAAAGCTGTCATCTGAAGGAGCACTTGGGCGGCAGTGGTGATTGGAATCGGGCACAGAGCTCCAATCAAACCTTTTGACCAACATGTGTCCATCAGTTTTAGCCCTCATCGACTTTTTGTGTGTATATTTTGAATTTTTCTTCTTCCTGAGCCGCCATGTTAACTTGTTGTTAGCTTGGCGGCGTGTTTATCTTTCTGTGGGATTTATGTAATCCAAATGCAATAATGTTGTGTACAGATGTAATGATAATTTAAAAGGCACGCTGTTCTATTTAATTTCATGCCAAACAAGTTAATGAGAGGGTCTAATCTCGGAAGAAGGCAATTACATTTACAACGAGTCCCCGCTTTGAACCACGACAGCGTTCCAATAATGACGAGCGCAACATCAGCCGCGGTCGACTCTCTTATGTAAGCTAATAGACACTAATATTGCACTGAAATAATGGATTAAGAATGGTAATGGTTTGATTTATTTCAAACGTTCCTAACAAAGTAACATGAAGGCGAATCATGTTTACACTTGCACGAGTCAACATTCCGAAATAAGGAGTAAGAGCTCATTAAATCTGACCTCTTTGCCGTATTGCAACAATTACTGATAGTTTGTTCATTTCCTGTATACTGGAGATAAAAAAGCTATATATATATATATATATATATATATATATATATATATATATAAAATTTATAATAATAATACATGGAAAAAAAATCAATAAATGAATAGAGAGAAAAGAGGAATACAATGAGTAAAAAAATGAGAAAAACATTGATAATGTATACAGTATACTTTGTGCTTCAAATTTTACTTTTCAAAAACTGTATAATAAATCATCACAGTTTCATGCATATTTATCACACAAAAAAAATTCTAGCATAAAAAAATGATTACATGAAGTAAAATACAAAAATAAAGCATTCAGAAGAAGCATTTAAATATGGCATGTAGTATTCTACACTGGTCACTGGGTGTCAGTAATGTTACTGTAATTTTAGGTGAGACACACAAGCACCAGGCTTGATTGCCAGAACAACATGCTTCTATTGCAGGTTTGAAATATCGCACAGCAGGCACAATAATCCCTAACATCAGCTTCTGTTGTGACCGTGACCCCCACCAAGCTAAAACTCAACTCTGAACCCTGACATGACTTCCTGTCTGACCCCCACTCACCTCCCCTAGTACCGTAACACATTTGCAGCCACACATATGAGCACAATAACGTGACCACAATAATAATGCCCTTATGGGTGTTATGAGACCAGACCATGCACAACATTGGATCAGCACTTTTGGAGACAAGAAATACCAGTGATCTGATAATATTAGGGCTGTCAAAGGTAATATTTTTTTTAAATTACCAGGTTTAGAGACAACTACTTCCCCCTGGCCATCAGACTGGTGCATGCCAAATAAGCCCCTGTACCTGCCCACACGCACACGAAAAACTATTTACACAAATTTATTATAACAATAATAATTATAATAATACAAATTATGATTTATTCAAAATTATTTAAATTATTTGTGCAATTTACTGTTTACGCTGTACATTTTTGTTCATATTTGATGTCATCTATTTATTCACCACATTATTATTATTATTTATTATTATTATACGGGAGCCAGGGAACGCCATTTTGTCGGCAATTTCACTGCTGTGTTATTGTGCAATGACAATAAAGGAAGTATGTCTGTCTGTCTGTTCAGATATAGTTGCAAAAGGTGATTAATCATGATTAATTAATTTGAAAACTGTGATTAATCAGATTTTTAAATAATTGACACCTCATATAATTAAAAATACACAGTATATATATTTTTTATAATTTTTTTTAAATATTGAAAGACATTATTCTTTGTGTTGTCACTAGTTATTAGTAACATTTTAGCTTTTAGTAGTTACATTGTGCCCTTTTGCTTTATTTTTCCACCTTGACTGGGTTTGTTTCTGCAATGAGAAACGTTCACCAGGAAGGTGAAGTGCATTAGAGAGGTGTTACTCGCTGATGTCATTTCCAGAAATTATGCTTTTCCGCGTTGATATCATCATGGCTGCCATGAACTATTAATGTAATTTCTGCAAATTTGTACGCAAGTTTGCTTTGAAAAACAATGTAGAACATAATTACACATAATATATAACATAGTATTTAAGCAAAGTTGATAGATCATGGCAGTGAGCCTTTAAGGGTGAAGTTTATTCGTGCATGGTTTAAAAGATAGTTAGATAGTTATCATATATATATAATCTTGCGTTATCATGTTGGTGTTTGACAAGATGTCAAAGCACCACCAGAAAATAGAAAATTACATGGTTCGTTTTGCTTCAGTGACATTGCAGAGAAATTTGCAGGCCATATGTTGCCTGCAAGGAAAGACATCCCAATTTTCCTTGCACCAGTTTCTACTGGGAATGCAGCGCTCAAAGTGAGAGGACAGCAAAGAAAGAAGCAAGAAAAAGCTAAAACGTTGGCCATAATGGAGCTGCTTTGTCCCCTGTAGACCACATAGTCACTGTGACTGACATTGGCCCTCGGCCTGCCTTGTTTGACATAGCAAACTCAAGGTCGTACTGGATGGAATCACCAGCAGAAAGTTTCAAAAGACCTCTGCCAAGGCTGAAAATAGTTTGTTTGCTAATACATTGCCTCAATTAAAAAAAAAATGCATAATTTGCGTCAATATTTTTAAGTCATGATAACATCTTGGAATAATTATCATTTTAAATTGAATAGACTTAATATTTGGACATTTCAATGACTTTTTTTCAAGTTTATTACTCTTAAAACTTGGGTTCATCCAGCTAATTAAATGAAATGAACCAAATTGTAATCAAAATTCAAAAGTTTTTTATTTGAATAAACAATATTCAGTATCAACATGCAATTACAGCACAGCTGGCACAATTTTCCTTTTGTATAGTTAAAGTTAAGTGCTAAATGTAATAAACATCTCTATGAATAACGCAAATAAAATTTAAGCTTCAACATCATTAGATGTACCTGTACATTGTAAAGTATTTCTAAATGAAAATATACTTCATACACTTTAATATATTCGTTTGTTTTCAGCTTCAAACTTGCCCAGGCATTTTCACTAGTAAATTTGGTCAAGGTGGGAAATTAAGTTATCTAAGTCATTTGATTTTTTTTATTTAATTTTTAAAAATTATTTAAATAATAAATTAATTTTATTTTAATTTTTAATAGGGAAATCATCTTTTACTGTATTTTTCACAGCCTTCAGTACTTCAAGCAACATTTTTCTATCTCCTCAGTCAAATTAGCAGACCAAAAAAAACACAAGCAGTGACGCAACGAGCCGATACAAATATGTATCTATATGTCTACATGATGATGCAACTCTACAATAGAAGAGGGGACGTTTTGTGCAGTTTTTAGACAGAAAAAGTGGAAGAAGTGCATTTTATAAGAACTTGGCCTGCAACTTTCCCATAGAAATACATGCTGCACAACAAACAGGAAGTCTGTGTGCCTTGAAAAATCTGTCAAAATCACCAAAAATGGCCAGTACCGAGAGGGATGGTTTTTGATATCACAACCATATCCTCATAAAATGGTGTCTTTTTTGTTTTTAAAAATAATCACATAAGAAAACATCATTTAGTTTATTCTCATTCGATTTCTCCACTAATCCAAACACTGTAATTACAACAATGCCATTGCACTGATTTAGAACAATGCAAATGTATGTACACGTGCCCTAAATATAATATCCTTTCCAAATGCCTGTGAGCAAGAAACAGATTGTGAGGCAGCTCCAAGGTGTCCACATTAAACATTGTAGTGTATTTAATTTCAAATGGAGCATGAAGTACTATTCTGATCCAGTGAAGCAGCATACAGGCTGGCCGACAACACGGAGAAGCCAATAAGAAGTGCAGCAAACAGCTTTGGACCACACTCACACAAGCTCTAACCTCCAACGCTCTCACCGCTGACAAGCTCACCACTGCAAGATCATTTACCGAGAGGAGAAGCCTGAAAATTACTACCTACTAATTCACGGTTGTGCTCAGTTTGATATAAAAAAGCACTTTGCTGTGTCATCTGAAGCCGGGGTGAAAACTATTTTTTGTGCAATATTTGAGAATCTTTTACCATTTTTAAATCAGCATGTCAGAGGTCTTGCAGTACAACGGAACCTCATTTAGCATCATTAGTCCCTTCTTGAAGATCCCATTTTCCAATGTAAAGTGCGCTTTAAAACATTCCTGGATGCAGACAGGGATCCGGATCACAACCCCAAATTTAATCAGTTCTTCTAGATCACATTCCCAACAATTCCTGAGAATTTCACCCAAATTGGTTTTATTTCATTTGAACATGCATCAGATTACAATTGAATGCATCACATAATCAGTTCACAGTTCCACATGTCCAAAAGGAGTAGGAAGAAGCAAAGCTTATTAAATCCTACCCCTCCATCTGGTACTTTTACAATCAGTAACTGTTACATTTGTTCACTTCCTGCTTTCCATAATACAGTTTAAGGTTTTTTTTTTGTTTTTTTTTTAATAATGCACCTCGTACCAAAATAGGAGGTGATATGAGCATCCAATGCCATAATGGGTACCATAGTAAGTGTCAATATAGTGATATATATAGCACATCATGACTGGTTCAAGACTCTTCATCCTTGTATTTAGCAAACATCAACTGCTTGTATTGTTTCTTGAATTGGCTCATCGTTGTGCATCGTTTGAGGTCCTTACTCAATCCATTCCATAGTTTGATTCCACATACTGAAATGCTATGACTTTTAAACGTACACCTAGCATATAAGTGTTCATTCCAAAATGTTTCTGATTATTTTCAACATAAACAAACAGATAAATGCCGGTGTTTAGCGTAAGTAATAATGTATATCCAAGGAATCCGTCACGGTCACGCAAAATGCCTTTCCGCTCTGGTTTCCATTTTGATAGCATGCTAATAGATGGCTAAGATGGATGTTTTGTTACGAACTGGACTTATGCGTTATAATAATAAGACAAGATGAACACCATATTGTATGCCAAGGGTTGCCGACCCATCAATTGCGATTGACCTGAACAAGCCCAGATCAACAGCCCCGGCCGAGTCCCACGGATGGTTCGCACATCGGCCAGCTCCAGCCGCGACAAAACTAGTACCTCTCTTCTCTCAACTACAATCGCTCTCAGTGCAGCTCGGGGCAGCATTATCAGTCGGGAAGCTCAGACTTCCTGATCTCTGGCCACCTCTTGTGTCCCTGGTCTTCCCCTGGGGCCCCCTCTCGGCAGAATATGCCCAGAACACCTCACCAGGGAAAACCCTCCAGCAAAAATGGTAAAAACAGGGGAAAAGGAACCATGAAAACAATTAACAACCAATAAATACACAAAGATGGATCAAAGATGTATTTTTTTAAAAACCTTTCTGAAAATATGAAAAATATATAAAGTGATGAGCCAATATAATTACATACAATTCTGCACTTACATTTATTGATGTACACATTAATATTTCATTATAAAATAGACAATGCAATTTTATAAAACTGTCAATCTTATAGTATTTCGGAAGATGGTAGAAGGTGTGTTCAATGAAAAAGTAGGTTAAATCAGAAAGGTGCATTCAGGCAAATCTTGAATAATAATCCTTTCTGAATGTTCCAAAAAATCTCATAAAAAACTCATAAAAAAAAAACAAATCTTATTTTGAGCTGACATTGTTTGTGTCAGTTTAAGAGGTCTCACTTGCTCACATTTTGTATTTGCTGAACGTTTGTGAGCAACTTTAAGAGCTAATATGCTAACAATAAAGAAAAAATAGTAATACAAAAATATGCTTGCTGACTGTATTGTTTTAAATAATGGCCCAATGTTTTGAAATTGATATCCTTTTACATAAAATTTATAATGTAATTTAATGAAATAATAATGTAATTTAAAAAAATGGAAATGTAATTATTGTTGTAGTTGTACATCAAATTATTTACCACAAAACCATTTCACCTACTTATTATAGATAAAAACGTATAAGTATATGTGATTAAATGTGATTAATTCTGAGTTAACTGCAGATAAAATGCGATTAATCTCAATCAGATATTTTAATCGATTGACAGCCCTGTTTTTTTATAAGAATTTGTTAACTACATTGAGTTTTATATAAATGGGAATACATATTGCAAATATGTAATGTTGCTTTTATTCAAAAAATAATATAGTTTTAAAACCCAGAGTTTTGCATGTTTATGTTTGCGACCTGTCCCACTTTGGTTCACGGTCCCTGAACACATCATATAACTTTCTCCCACACTGCATTTTTCTTTTTTCCTCATATTTGGAAAATAAAATGCTGATACTATGTGAGAATACACAAAGGTAAGATTTGATAGTTGCTTGTTGCACATCCTCGTGGTACTGTAAGTCATGCAAGAACACACATCAAACAGCAATGTATAAACTATATACATTATATATATATACTAATACAAACGACAGGCTCATACTCATAAACGATGTGTCTGTATTTATTTTGTGCTTTTAATTTGATGTTGACTTAGTTTTACAAAATAGATTATAAATGAGATAAATGTTATCGTTATAAAGTAGTTGCTGCTATTTACATCCATTCTTGTCTTCAGTAATGCTAATGTACGTACGGACTGTCAACCGGTTGCTTGTCTTGCGATACCTGGAGCATGTCTCCGCAATCATTAATTATACAATCATCGATTCAGGAAGCACACGTTTCTCTCACTTGTCAAACCGCATATCCGGTCGCATTGGTTTATCATTCATAACCCCAGAAAACAGGATGTGTGCGATTTGAAATACCATTGAGAAATCTATCTATCTATCTATCTATCTATCTATCTATCTATCTATCTATCTATCTATCTATCTATCTATCTATCTATCTATCTATCTATCTATCTATCTAGCAAGCTAGCAAGCTAGCAAGCTAGCAAGCTAGCAAGCTAACTTCAGGCTGGTGGATGGTGACTTGTATTCATTTTGTCTTTTAAATTTGATGTTGTTCTTGTCATCGTAATACATAGTAATACATAATAAATATCATTAATTAGATTCCTGTAATGTACGTATGATTTTCTGATGTGTTGATGACTAGCTAATGTCTGCTAATGCTGGTGCTGCTAGCCCTGAATTGACAGAACCTCCAACATAGCTGTCCTCGGCTATGCCTGCCAATAACTAGAAGTTTGTACCCAAATTTTAGCTCACAGTTTCAAGCAAAAAGTCTAAATCAGTTAGTTAGGACACTCGTGTGCCAAGATATCATCGAGTGGATTACTTTGACACTAAAATGTAATGGCTTCCATATGTCCCTAATGTCTGCTAATGCTAACGCTGCTAGCCCTGAATTGACAGAACCTCCTACATAGCTGTCCTCGGCTATGCCTGCCAATAACTAGAAGTTTGTACCCAAATTTTAGCTCACATTTCTAAGCAAAACGTCTAAATCAGTTAGTTGGGACACTCGTGTGCCAAGATATCATCGATTACTGTGACACAAAAATGTAATGGCTTCCATATGTCCCTACGTAGTATGTAAAGTAATGTGTCAAACCTGCTAATTGACTAGTGACTACTAATGAAACACTTACAACAGTTGCATTGCGCTAATTTAGAACAATGTAAAGGCATGTACATATTCCCCGAATATCATATCCTTTCCAAATGCCTGTGAGCAAGGCACAGATTGTGAGGCAGCCCCAAAGTGTCCACATTAAACAGTGTAGTCTATTTACGTTGAAATGGAGCATGAAGTACTATTCTGACCCAGTGAAGCAGCAGACAGGCTGGCCGACAACACGGGGAAGCCAATAAGAAGTGCAGCAAACAGCTTTAGACCAGACCCACACAAGCTCTCACCTCCAACGTTCTTGCCACTAACAAGCTCACCACTGCAAGATCATTTACTGAGAGGAGAAGCCTGAAGATTACTACCTAATAATACTCACAAACACAAAAGCGCTTTGTTTGATGGAGCAGATCACTTTGCTGTGTCATCTGAAGCCAGAGTGCAAACAAGTGTAATATTAATATATAGAGTGTAATATTTGAGTATTTTTCAAAATGTTTAAATCAGCACGTCAGAGGTCTCACAATAAGGGGTAACCTCGTTTAGCATCATCCAATCCATTCCTGAAGGTCTGACTAAAAAAGGAAAACATACTCCAATCGGCGGGCGGGCGAGTGGTTAGTACGCAGACCTCACAGCTAGGAGACCAGGGCTCAATTCCACCCTCGGCCATCTCTGTGTGGAGTTTGCATGTTCTCCCCGTGCATGCGTGGGTTTTCTCCGGGTACTCCGATTTCCTCCCACATTCCAAAAACATGCTAGGTTAATTACAAATTGTCCATAGGTATGAATGTGAGTGTGAATGGTTGTTTGTCTGTATGTGCCCTGTGATTGGCTGGCCACCAGTCCAGGGTGTACCCTGCCTCTCGCCCAAAGACAGCTGGGATAGGCTCCAGCACCCCCCGCGACCCTCGTGAGGAAAAAGCGGTAGAAAATGAATGAAGGAATACTCCTATCAGATCATATTGTTCCAGAAGAAATAATGGAAATCCAACGGCCAACTATCAATGTGTTTTGCAGCACATCGGTTCCCACAAACCTGGAACATTGATTCCATATTTATTGTATGCATCTGAGGTGGATGCTCATATTTTATAGCATTCCAGGGGGGACTGTACATCTGTACATTATGACCTGGAGACATGCACTTGCAAACTTTTATGAGTGAGTATGTTAAAGCCATGAGACTGTCACAATCTGCATCGTTGCCTGTGTGACAGTTTTGTTTTGTTTCACTTTGTAAGCCTTAGTTCCTGCCTTCATGCCCTTATTTTGTATTCACTTCCTGTGTTGCTCTGTTCTGTTTTCCATTGCTTTGCATTATCTTAGTTCAGGTGTGTGCGTCTTTGGTTGTTGGTGCATTGAGCATTTTAGGTGTTGCATGCCAGTGATTCGCTTGATCTACACTCCTTTTGTAAATAAAAGAAGAGTTTTTACCTGCACTTGGTCGTCATCTCTGCAACGATGACATGCCGCACCGTGACAGAGACAAAACAATAGAATAGCCAGACAATTCATTTTGTATGGTGCTTATTTTCACTGGGGTCGCAGTGGTATGCTGGAGTCAATCCCAGCTGATTTCAGGCGAGAGGCGGGATACACCCTGTACTGGTCGATTTCTTGCACTTTGGAATTTTGGAATTGTACAATATTAATACCCCCCCCCCCCACACACACACATATACACCCACCTTTATTAGCATATACACCGTATTTTAGCATATTTCTATGACGAACCCAAGCAAAAGTCTGAAATTTAGCTGCATGCTTTGAATGGGATGAAGTAGTGCCATTTGGTGGACAATTCTAAAAAATATAAATAGAAGGCCAGTAGTTAAAACAGTAAGATAACTGGAAGGATTGCCTTGGTTTATTTTCATATAAATGTAGTGTCAAAAATGATTTTCAATGTGACATTATTTATTGTGCAGCTTGCTAATTTAACAAAATCATTCATTCAAAAATGTTTAAATTTTCAAAATGTGCTCTGAATTTCTGGGGCTTTACAGGAGTAACTGGATTTGTATTCACATAAAGAACATTTTCTTTGTGCTGTGTTGCAACCAGTGTAAACGCTTTGAGGTGTGGAGGTGAATGTCATCTCATCCCTGCAGAATTTCACAGAAATTAGTAGCGGCTGAGGCGCCTCAGATCAATCAGGATGAAGAGGAACACACACACGTCGCTCGTCACATTTTAAAAGCATCGCCCGAGGCCCACTGACGAGACCATTTCACAGCACCTCCATTTGTCAACTGTCTTGACGAGAAAAGAGTGGGTCCAATCCCAAAGAACTGTAAAACACCTTCTTCAGTTAATACAAAACAATAAAAACATTCCCGCCATGCTTTTTGGAGTCATGAGGCAGATAAAAATGCAGCAAACACTGTTATCCACCCGTCAAACTCATGGAGAAAAACAAGTTTGAGTGGTGCAAAACCGACGTCCTTCCTGTCCATCGGTTGGTCTTGACATGTTTTGTCAGGGCCCCATTTGCAAACGCCTTTCTCTTTGCAATTGCTCCACTCAACACCAAAGCACTCAAGTATGCGGCCGTCAGAGTGACAGACAAACGGTACTTGAGCACAAAGTCTCAATAAAATGCTTGCTATGTGGGGTTTACTGGTTGAGGTGCTAGTGAAGAGAACATCCTCACGTTGGAGGCTTGTTAGGTCGCAGATGTTCCAAGGTGGATCTTTCAATCGCAATCATTTACTGTACCAATCAACTTGGGATTTGAAAAGGACATTTACTGGTTCTGCCACAGGAAACTATTTGAATGGCAGAGCAACCAGAAAGAAGGACAAAATACTGTGATTTCTCATTGACAGGGATTGTACCTGATCGGGTTTTTATGCTACCAATCCCAAATCCATAAATGCAATTGGCCGAGACCAATGCAGATTTTTTTCTTGTGAGAGTTACTTTTACAAAATGAAAATGGCCAAGAGCTACAAATTTTTGTAACATTTATTTTCACGACTTACTTAAAAACCTGAATGAAAAGCAGGTTTATCCACCTTTACTGGGTCCCTCCAGCTGCATGCGCTGCCAATACAGCCGACTCTCTCTCCTGTTCCCGGAGAGGAGAGACAATATCTGTGTAATATCAGTGTGCACAACGCCCATTTCAAGCGCAGCGCAAACGCTCACTCATTGCGTGTCACACATCATCTGGAGTCCAATGCAGCCCTGCACACAACCAAAGTTCCTCCTGCACTTAAAGTGCTACATAGTGTCTGTCTATCTGTCTAGAATGTCATCATTGGCTGGATAGTGTTTGTGCATTGTGTTGTCAGCACTTCTTTCCGCCTGTCACTCACAGAGTTGCATTGCAAAATGGTAGCGAATATATGATATGAATGAAATTATATGACCGTTTATCAACAATTTCTTAACATTTTGAATAATTTTCTATCTCTGCTTCCATCAAATTAGCTTCCATCATATCATCATGTCTTTCTTTTCCGGGATGAAAGGGGTAACACAAGAATAAACGATACACAATTTTGGGTTCTCAAGAATGAGACTGGAACATTACTTTTATGATAAAGACAATGGAAAATATTTATAAATTGCAATTGGGGCATGTAGGCTACACAGTCAGGACATCGGGAAGACCTGGGTTCGATTCTCTGCTTGGAGTTTGCATGTTCTCCCCGTGCATGCGTGGGTTTTCTCCGGGTACTCCGGTTTCCTCCCACATTCCAAAAACATGCTAGGTTAATTAGCGACTCCAAATTGTCCATAGGTATGAATGTGAGTGTGAATGGTTGTTTTTCTATATGTGCCCTGTGATTGACTGGCCACCAGTCCGAGTTGTACCCAGCCTCTTGCCTGAAGACAGCTGGGATAGGCTCCAGCATACACCCAGGATGATGGAATATATTGTAATCTACTATTTTGGATACATTGCATGCTTCTGCACCCACTGACACAAAAAGACTGTATGAACCAAAAGGCTCACTTTGTTCATGCTGTTGTTCTATGGAACAAACATACCAAGGTGCTGAAACCAACCATCTTCAGTTTGCTCAATTTTAATATTTCTGGGGTCAACTACTCTATGTACAAACCCCCTAACACTACACGGTCTACCAAAAAAAAGGAGGAAACAAAACAGTGAGTTTAGTTGAACTTGATTCTACTATTTTAACAATGCACTTTTAATTCATTTTCTCCCACAAATCCATCAAAGTCCTCATCTTCTGTATCTGAATTGAACAGCAGAGCGATTTCGCCATCAAACATGCCAGGTTCCCTCCCATCATTGTCGGAGTCAGTCAGGTTTTCAGGTGGCTGTTCAGCAATGATGCCAAAGTTAGGACAAAAGTTAACGCAGATACCTTAGCCCAAGCATCCCCAATCCATTCACATACGATGGCGTAACTCGCCCGGCGCTGCCTCCGTGTTCGCCATCTGTCATCCATCATGCTCACGCCACTCGCAATTTCATATTTGGACGCCCTGTTTAAACAATGTCCAGCAGTTGGAGTTCTTTTGTTAATCCTCCTGGAATGATGGCAAGCTCTGAATTAATTTGCTTCACTTGGTTTTTCACAGTAGCGGAGAGATAGGCGCAATGTTGATTTGCAGCCCGGGAGGCGTGGCGGAGGTTAAGCTTACATACGTATTGCAATTGTACAACAACTTACAAGCATTGTAACCACATTTATCAAAATAGACAATGTACGAAATATACATATGAAATAGAAATAATGTGCGATGTTCGAACCACAATGTAGCGAGGAGGCAACTGTGGGTTTGAGGTTCAGAAATAGGGTTAGCATTATTTTAAACACACATAGCCAAATAAGGCATTTTCTGTGAAAAAAATATAGTCCTTAAGAAAAGTGTCTTACTTAGGATTTATTTCCATTTATTTTTATTAATAGAACATAACACCTCTTGACACTTCTTTTTCTCTGGGGCCGATTTATACATTTGATTTTTCTTTAAGTGGCTAATTCGTTAAGTAGAAGTGTCTTAACATGATGAAGGTCTCTATCTTCAACTGTTAATTAATTTACAGAGCAGCCATCCATCCCACCGTGCTGTAAAGAAGCAACCTGAGCTACATCCCGTGTCTCTTCTTATATATTTTCTCCCGACAACCAGTGTGTAGATTTTCTTTATGTCTGCATGATGAAATAGGCATCATACCAAAGCCGCCGTGTGCGGTCCAGTGATGCATCGCTGCAGGACGGATGAAGGTTAATCTTGTGTGCTCCCTCTGCATTATTTAGCAACATCTCTGTGTTGTATCCCAACCTACACAAAATAGATGAACAAACACTACAATTTTCTCCCAGTTTTAATTTAATTTAATGAATATGTTAGAATGCATTGTGTCAAATGACTTTGTGCGCTTTAAGTCGAGTGTGCTAGCTATGGAATTTGAATTACTATTACTATTATTAGTAATTACTATTACTATTACTACTATTATTAGTAATTACTATCATTATTAATGTACTTGGACAATCAAACAAGACACATCACTTTAACTAACTAGGTGATTAAATCAGCATATAGTTAGCTCTAAAGGTGTTGTACCTTTGAACCCAGATAGCTTGTCCTGTGGGAGGTACTCTGGAAGTACGGGATTGGTGCCATCGGGTCTTTGCAGCATCCTCATTCGCCCGGCAATAAGTCAAGAAAAGTCAAGCCTGTGAACGTTGGCCTCCAAGGTTGCCTTTTTCACAGATTCTGTAATATTCATGGACAGAATTTCTAGATGCAGCCAATGCATCGAGAGAGTACAGTTCGGGGGTCTTAGGATCTCATCTCTGCTATTGAAGGATGATATGGTCCTGATGGCCTCTTCGAGCTGTGACCTTCAGCGTTTACTGGGTTTGCAGCTGAGTGTAAAGCTTCTGGGATGAGGTCCTGCCCCTGGTGGAGGATTTCAAGTATCTCGGGGTCTGTCTCGTTCATGACTGAGGGAAGGTTGAAACGTGAGGTCGGCGTCTGCAGCAATGCGGTTGCAGCGGACCGTTGTGGTGCAAAGAGAGCTGATCCAGATGTCAATGGATGTTCCCACCCTCAGCTATGGCCATGAGCTTTCGGAAAGAACCAGGTCACGGATACAAGTGGCTGAAATGAGTTCCCTTAAGTAGGGTGGCTGGACTCAGAGTAGACCTCAAAAGGAGCAAGTTGAGGTGGAGCTGGCATCTAGTCCAGATGCCTCCAGGACAACTTGGTGAGGTGTTCCGGGCTTGCGTCTTCAGCCAATCAAGCCACTAATAGGGAACGTGAGCTGGGTTTAGACCGTCGTGAAACAGGTTTTACCCGACTGATGATGTGTCGTTGCAACCATTTCTGCCAGTTATCAGTGAACTTGGGTGGGCGGGTGTTTCGAGCAGTGCGATACAGCATAGCGAGAGACGGCTAGTGAGGAGGACTCTAGAAGACAACGTTTGCCAAATGGAAGTACAGACACTACTTTAACCTTGTTGATGTCAAAGGTAAAATGTGCATTATGTCCCCCCCAAAAAAACACGTCTTGTGTGAGCAACTCAAACCTACAGAAACACAGACTGTCTAGTGGGGCGACTGTAATAAATGCAAAAACAAAAAAAAAGCAAAAGCTAATCTGCAAACACAGTACATATAATGCAACGACTTCTACAACACAATAACAATGTTGCACACACAACTCACGTTGTTCCGGTAGGTCCACAACTCCTACATCCACCGGTGGCAAATTAGCATTAGATAAGCTTTGCTTCTTCTTACTCTTTTTTGGACATGTGGAACAGTGAATGGTAACATGATGTATTCCAATGTAACATGCATGTACGTTAGGGTGCATCAAATTTGGCTGGCATGCCATTTTTTTCTAATAAACATAAAAATGTCTTTTGCAAAGTTTTGAGGAAATCCATTGAGATTTAGGAGTGCCACCTCACACATAAATTTTTGTAAAATTTCGGAAAATGTGCAATTTCTAGTCTAATTGCCAAACAGTCGACCTGGAAATGTTGAGTACAATGAACTTCTATACAGCATGATTTTCTATAGGGTTATCAAAGGGGGCCCAGACCAAAGACCAAGCTGCCACTGCTAGTCTGAAAGGAACTAGTTGTTGAGGGCAGCATCTTAGGAGAGCTGGTGGGTTGTGCTGCACAGTGCCTAAAATAATACATGGACAAGTGTATATCACATTATGTAGGACTACAGTACCACTCTCAATAAATATGAGGTATCAGCAATACTGTCTACTCTATATTACTGTTGTTGATGTTATGCTTGCTCAGCTATTAGCTAACTGTCATTAGCAAACTGTAGCTAGCTAATGTTAGCTACAGTAGAGGCAATGAGCACTAAATACCTATAAATATGACTACAAATCATTCAAATGACAAAGACAAAACCACACATTTGCTAGTAATATGTAATAGGAGTATAAATATCAACAAAAACATAAAGATCACCTCAGAGTTCTTGAGCTGCAGTCTTTGCTGACCTCAAATCTCCATGGCGACCATTGAACTGTTCACCACTTTATTCCACAAAAACAGATGTATGGTGGCACCCCTAAATAATCATGGATTGGAAAAACATTTGGTATGTGTTGTTTCTACATATATTGGAACACTTTTAGTACCCAGCCATATCAAAATTCAATAATTGTGTTTTTTGATGCACCCTAATGTACGTATGTTCAAAATAAAATGCAATCATTACCAAAATGAAAATCAAAGCCCTAAATCTAAGCACCAGCCTAGGCCTAACACTACCTCACCATAGCTATTCATTTTTAATGGGAACAAACTTAGGACCACAACTCAGGAACTGAAGATTTTGACAGCTTTGCGGGTGAGCTTATTGGAAAACGCTACCCAATTATAAAAATGAAAATAAAAATCTGAAACCTAACCTTACCACACCAGTTGTTGAAAATGCAGTACCCAAAAATGACGTTTGAAATGAAACGCTTATCCTAGCCCAAAAACCAATCCCAATCTTAACCCTAACAAAAAACCCTTCATCCGTCCATGAAATGCAGTGCATCTTATTACCTGGTAGTCTAAATAACGTCATCTTTCTCATTAAAAAAAGCTCCGGCAATAAGAGCTTCTCCCTTACAGAGGTCATTAACAAGCACCAACACAAGAAACCCTTCTTTTCTGTCTGTGTGTCTCTTTACTACAGCCCAGCCAGCTCTGGCAAAAGCAGTCTCCATGGAAACAAGAACATAACTTGGCAAGGCGATGCTGAATAGGATGTTGACACACACACACACACACACACACACACACACACACACACACACACACACACAAAGAGGGCAGACAGGTATATATTTGCAGACAACAAAGAGTGGACTCACACATTGAATTGAAGATAATTAAGACCTCACTGCTCACACAACTGACCAGCCTTGATACATGAATATTAAAAAAACATAACACAAAACTACATCCTTGCATTGACTCACCATGAATTATTTTCGTCCCAATCCATGCACAGCCTTTCATTTTAATAGAATATATTTTTCCAGTATGAAAGTCATCCCACATAAGTTGTGTTTCAAAGTTAAAAGGCAAAGAAGAATAATCCATTCAGAGCACTACGAGGGTTTTCAAGGGCTTGCTTTGTCATTTTCTCACACTCATTCTTCTCCTTGTTGCTCCTTTTATGAAACTCAACATTGCGTTCTGCAAAAGCGAGAGGAAAAATCATTGCGGTTGTATGGGGAAACAAACACAGCTTCAGGTTGGCTGTAGTGGCTCTTAAAAGAAGAAAAGTCATCATTAAGGCCTCTACTCACGTTGAGAGTTCTGCATGCACAAATGGTAATAATACTAATAATACTACTAATAATTCATTTACACCACGGTGCTATGAATCTAAATGATCTAGAGATGCAGGGCCTATAATTAGCAGCCAATTAGAACAGGGCGCACAAACACCTCTAATAGAATAAGCAGCGTTTTCAACGCAAGCCATCATTATTTCTAATGAATGTGTGAATGCACTTTGATGAGGCACAGCTGTGTTTTGTTTAGCACCAAAACGCGACTCGTCGGCACTCGTTGTCATCGGAAAAATATATTTGTTTAATTTTAGGTCGTAGATGAATAAACAAGGCCTGGACGTGGAGTGATGCAAAGCCCGGGATGGTGAAAAGTAATCAAGACGACCTTGAGTTGATTTACTGCTGCTCGGGGACTGTAATTCACCTGGCGGTGTTCGCCATTGAGTCCTCCCTCGAGTCAGTCAATAATTTCAATTGACCAATTAGACTCCACGAATAGGGTTGACACTCGGGAATTACACGCTACACTCACGTAATGCATATGGAAATGTACTGCTGTACCACTAACAATGATAGAATCCAGTTCTTCTCAAATAGTGGGGCGGGGTGTGGGGTGCGGTGGACTGTGGGGGGCCTGCCAACAAGTCTGAATTTGTCATACTCAGCGTGCAATTACATACGCTTCATTGCTCTCCATTTTGTAGAATTTTGCTGGTTTCAGTAGTAATACAGTCGTAGTAGTAATAGTCTTGGCTTTATTTTTAGAAAATAATAAATTAATTAGTCTATTATTCGTAAAAACATATTGAAATACCAATGCTATGTAGTTTTCTGGTCTATAAGCGGCAATAATGACAGAAAATGCTGAGATTTTACCTTAACACTGCATGAAGTCAGGAAGTCAGCACTGTTGCCAACCTTTCACTAAGAAAAGTAACTAGTGGCTGTTCTAGAAGCCGCTAAATGATGTCATTGTCTAATTTGTGTATCATTGCACCCTGCAAAACATGCCACAAAAATGTCTTTAAAAATCTTTGGATTGGTGCGCCCATTTGGGAGCTGAGCACTTGGTATGGTGTGGTGAGTTTTTGAGGCTTGCAATGTAATCATAAGTCGGGAAGGGGCTGAAGCCCTGGTCCCAACCCGCTGTACTTCCAAGTGTGAGCAAAATTTGGGGATGAGTACCGCCTCAGTACAGATTTGGGAGCATGCAGACACTAGCACTTTCAGTGCAGGAGGAACTTTTGTTGTGTGCAGGGGCTGCGTCAGGCTACGGATGACGTGTGACACGCAGGCCCCCTGCAACCACTTCTGACTCTGTGAGCATGGTGGGTGCACGTTTCAGTTGTCCAAAGAGAGTGCACAGCTGCATCTGCGATTCGGCTGCATCTGCGATTCAGAAGGCACCGCATGCGGCTGGCGGGGCCCAGCAGATGCCGGCAAACCTGCTTTTCATTCAGGTTTTCAGTTGATAATGTGAGAAGACTAGAAAAAAATGCATTGTGTTTTACAAAAAAAAGTCTATATAGTGAAAAATATTCACCTCCTCTCCCATGTGGAAGTGGTAAGTCTTTGGCTTCTTAAATTTAGAAGAAATATAGACAAAGTTAAATGATTAGCTCGCTAGCTCTTATTGACGATCTCCAATCTAAAGCATTAAAAAATGGTTTCATCTGAAAAGTAACACATTTTTTTAGTTTATTGAAAAAAGAAAGACATGTGGAAATACAGTACAGTGATCGCTTGTTAATCGCTAATTGTTAAACGGTACCTGAGTGGACAGCAAATTTCCGCAAAGTAAGATTCCTTATTGATAAATACAGTACATTTGTAGAGCATAGGATACCTGTTTTCAACATTATTAGAGCCTTCTATACAAGAAATAACACCCCTATAGTCACTTTTACATGGCCTATTATCCAATATATAGACATAATACGAGTAAATAAACCATTGAATAGATTGATCAGGCCCATGCTGGTCTGTGTTGATAGAAATGTGTTCTCTAGGGGAATTGAGTGGTGGGACAGAAAGGAAGTGACCACAAGGTTTCAGAGTTGAGTTTTAGCTTGGCATGTATTATGGCTGCAACAGTAGGTTTTTTTTTTTTTAATCAGCCTTTTGTTCCAGAGATCAAGTCCGGTGCTGGTGTGTCTCACCAAATTACAGTAACATTACTGACACCTAGTGACCAGTGTTGAATAGTACATATCATCACAAGTTCTTTGAACGTGTCTTTTGAATTGCGTATACTGTACATATGTATTTGTGTTTTACTCCATTAAATGTTTATATTGCTTATATGTTAATACGTATGTTGTAATATATAATATATTATATGTTAATATGCTGGCTGCACGGTGATCGAGCGGTTAGCGCGCAGACTTCACAGCTAGGAGACCAGGGTTCAATTCCACCCTCGGCCATCTCTGTGTGGAGTTTGCATGTTCTCCCCGTGCATGCGTGGGTTTTCTCCGGGTACTCCGGTTTCCTCCCACATTCCCAAAACATGCTAGGTTAATTGGCCACTCCAAATTGTCCATAGGTATGAATGTGAGTGTGAATGGTTGTTTGTCTATATGTGCCCTGTGATTGGCTGGCCACCAGTCCAGGGTGTACCCCGCCTCTTGGCCAAAGAAAGCTGGGATAGGCTCCAGCACCCCCACAACCCTTGTGAGGATAAGCGGTAAAAAATGAATGAATGAATGTTAATATGCTTATATTTACCCAAACATACCTCCAATTTGCTTAAATATGATACATAGAATGGGTGGATGTTTTTTTTAGCAATAATAGGCCATATGCAACCACGAAACAGCATAATTCATTATTTATCAATTCATATATTTGTTCCCAACCTGTGATCATTTTAGCAAAAAAAATTAAACTTGTTTATAAAAAAATAAATGAGTTTTGTTTTACTCAGATAAAACATAACTTAGAGGTATTTGCTTTTTTATTGGACTGTGACAATAAATATGTCCAAATGTTGTGACTTTTTACCCCAAAAACAAAACAGTAAAGTCATCAATCATGATGTTCATATGTTGCGCAACTCTGATTGTGCTATGTGAGTGTGGTGTGTGTCAAGGAGACTTTCTATGAAAAGCTATTGGACTGAAAATGTACTGAGCTAACTCCAAATTGTCCA
The DNA here is from genome assembly GCF_037039965.1 of Doryrhamphus excisus. Taxonomy (NCBI): domain Eukaryota; kingdom Metazoa; phylum Chordata; class Actinopteri; order Syngnathiformes; family Syngnathidae; genus Doryrhamphus; species Doryrhamphus excisus. Next base: position 16,892,094 of record NC_136357.1, on the reverse strand, counting down.
TAGGTATGAATGTGAGTGTGAATGGTTGTTTGTCTATATGTGCCCTGTGATTGGCTGGCGACCAGTCCAGGGTGTACCCCGCCTCCCGCCCAAAGAAAACCGGGATAGGCTCCAGCATACCCACTGTGAGGATAAGAATGAATGGGAAAACCCCCAAAGAAACTTGGAGATGTTTTTTTTTAATGTCACAGCAACAATAAGTGCAACGTAGTCAAGATAATCATCCAAACACAGCAGGACAAAAAAAGTCCAAACAAACCTGCAGCTGTCTGGTTAAAATGCTGACAAATGGACACATCAGCGCGGCGCGCCGCCTCCATCAGATCAGCTCGTCCATCTTGTTAGTCAGCCGTCCCATCAAATATCTGCTAGCTGATGTCCTTGAGGCGGGTAGGAAGCAGCCAAATGACGGTGAGAGTGGCAAGGTGAAGCCATATTTAGAGTTCATTATCAACATGTTTATGTAATTATTTATGTGCTGATGATTTTGTAGTGCTCCTAAATAAAAAAAACAGTTTGCCAGCAGCGCTTGTGTTTCAAAAAGATGCTCTTAATGGCCAACAGATGCCATCTTTTGGCTGTGGCGATTTCCCCCCGAATTGGGGACTCATGACTCTTTCATGGGCTTGTTAAATAAATAAGGAGGGTAAATTGAGGCGCCAGCAGAGATGTGGGCCGTGGCACGGGGCCCGGCAGGAAAAACTGTTCTCAGCAGATTGCCTCTTTGGACCTGGTCCTGCTAGACCAACACCGGGCCAAGACTACAAAAGAAGACGGGAGTCAGGTGGTCACACAATACTACACCATCCAGTACAAAATGTTGGATTCAGCAAGCAAATGTCATTATCACTTAGCTAAGGCTTGCTACTTTATACTGCCTTAGTTTGTTTATAATTTCTGTGTGGTTTTCCTGCATTCGTGGGTTTTCTCCGGGTATTCCAAAAACATGCTAGGTTAATTGGCGACTTCAAATTGTCCATAGGTATGAATGTGAGTGTGAGGTGTTTAGAGGTATATGCTTTTTATCGGACTATGACATTAAATATGTCCAAATGTTGTGACTTTTTACCCCAAAAACAAAACAGTAAAGTCATCAATCATCCTGTTCATATGTTGCGCAACTCTGATTGTGCTATGTGAGTGTGGTGTGTGTCAAGGAGACTTTCTATGAAAGGCTATTGGACTGAAAATGTACTGAGCTAACTCCAAATTGTCCATAGGTATGAATGTGAATGTGAATGGTTGTTTGTCTATATGTGCCCTGTGATTGGCTAGTGACCAGTCCAGGGTGTACCCCGCCTCTCGCACAAAGACAGCTGAGATAGGCTCCAGCTTACCCCCACGACCCTTGGAAGGATGAGCGGCTAAACTTTATTTACACCAAGAAATTCAGTTTTTATCAAGGTGTGTCAAAATGTTGCCTTCACTGCTTCTACTAAAGTGGTTCTACTGTAATTATCATTGATGATGATTAAAATGTCTCCCCCAAATAGGACTGCTAGCGGCAGACTCGATCAGGTTGTCAGATTCGTTGGCAGTATGATTTGATTTTCAAGCTGATCTCATAGCTAAGTCGTCCCTTTGGACTTCTACTACTTCAAGTTATACATTGACTTGTTTCCAAATATGGGTTTATACATACTGTATGCGTATAAACACCACTTCAGATGAGTTAAGGGAGCAACCGGAGGTGTGTGTGTGTGTGTGTGTGTCTGTTGAGAATCCATCAGCCTGTTTCTGACCTAGAATTTTAACTACACATCTAATATGTGAGGAGGGGATGCTTCCATCGCTCCCCCAAGGCTCCAAACACACCAAGAATAGCTGCATCTGGTTTTAAGTCACATGACAAACGAGTGCTCTTTGATAGCGGTTTGGAGGGGAAGGGGAAAAAAAAAAGGAATGTGGGAAAAATCCCAAAGGAATCTGGAGACAGGACGAGGCAGAAAGGTTGCAAAAGGAATAAAGCAATCTATTTAATTAACGCGGTGAAGCGTCTTGTTTGATGACATTTTTAGACGTTTGCCTTGCACTTAATTATGTTGTTTTACAAAAAAAAATGTTTACTCAAAAAGGAAGTGACTAACATTCACTCATCTGCACACAGAAAATGCTCATTATGTATTCACTCTTCACGCTCTGTGATTGGCCAATCACACACGGCGACAGCCTCTCCTTAGATAGCGTGAACAGATACTCATCCCTAATATTTAAAGTATTTAGCTTGTGATTTTGGTTTTGTTTTGACACTGCACTCTTAAGGGTGACCTATTATAGTCATTTTTGGGCTTTGTATTGCGTTGTGGACTCCTGTAGAGCAGCTACAAACGGTAACCTGCACAGAAAGCTTTCTAGATCTTCCAGATTGCGCACCTTTTTCTGCAGGGTTTCCATTGACGTCCTGTCTGTTTATTTTACTCCACCCCTGGCCCCTCCTCTAGGTACACCCACTCCTCTGTGATTAGTCACGCTCCCAAGGACGACTGAGGACTTACGGATATGTCGGTCTGTGTTTACCGAGTGCAAGCAATCTGCAGGAATCTGGCCCGAATACAGCTGGGATAGGCTCCAGCACCCCTGTGACCCTTGTGAAGATAAGCGGTAGAAAATGAATGAATGAATGAATGAATGAAGCCCATCCCAGCTGATTTTGTCAGAGAGGTGGGGCACAGCCTTGACTGTTCGCCAGCCAATCGCAGGGCACATACGCCATGTGAGCAAGCATAAGGCACATGGCGTCTAAGCTGCATTATTCATGATTACTTTTATTATTTAACAACAACTGTGTTCTTGGTTAATCAAAATTTTAATACACCTCGAACGTGAATGTTTAAGGAAGTGAAAGTAAGGTTTCAGCTTTTGTTGGGAATATCTTCGCGTGCACAATTATTCGGCAACACAAAGAAAAAACATAAATATGTCAAAAATATGACTTTATTTGCATTTTTAAGTTATAATGATAAACAAACAACACAAACTTTGCAAATAAATATTTCTGACATTTTCAAAAATAAATCAGTGACCACTATAGCCACCCTTATCTTCAATGACACGGAAAAGCCTTCCATCCATGGAGTCTGTCAGTTGAGTCTTGATCATTTAAAGCGAGGAAAGCCTGTTCTTGAATATGACAGCACTCTAGGATTGTGAATTCCTGGGAGCGTCACGTTTTATTTTTCTAAAAAAATTTGGGCAGCCAGCTTTTTTCTTTCTATATATTTCTTGTGACCGTTTTGTACTCCGGTTTCCTCCCACATTCCAAAAACATGCTAGGTTAATTGGTGACTCCAAATTGTCCATAGGTATGAGTGTGTGAGTGTGAATGGTTGTTTGTCTATATGTGCCCTGTGATTGGCTGGCCACCAGTCCAGGGTGTACTCCGCCTCTCGCCCAAAGACAGCTGGGATAGGCTTCAGCACCCCCCGCGACCCTCGTGAGGAAAAAGCGGTAGAAAATGAATGAATGAATGAATTAACCTTAAACTGTATTATGGAATGCAGGAAGTGAACAAATGTAACAGTTACTGATTGTAAAAGTACCAGATGGAGGGGTAGGATTTAATAAGCTTTGCTTCTTCCTACTCCATTTGGACATGTGGAACTGTGAACTGATTATGGGATGCACTCAATTGTAATCTGATGCATGTTCAAATTAAATAAAACCATTATCATTACCAATTTGGGTGAAATTCTCAGGAATTGTTGGGAATGTGATCTGGAAGAATGATTAAATTTGGGGGGTGATCCGGATCCCTGTCTGCATCCAGGAATGTTCTCCCCGTGCATGCGTGGGGACTCCGGTCCCCAAAAACATGTTTGGTTAATTGGTGACTCCAAATTGTCCATAGGTATGAATGTGAGTGTGAATGGTTGTTTGTCTATATGTGCCCTGTGATTGGCTGGCGACCAGTCCAGGGTGTACTCCGCCTCTTGTCTGAAGACAGCTGGGATAGGCTCCAGCATACAGTGATGATAAGCGGCATCGAAATTGGGTGGATGGATGGATAATATTAACTATATTATTTGTATATTTTAATAACTGATAAAAAATCCAAATGTTCTTTAGGATGTTGTCTTTTATCTATGTACCACTGTAGACTACACCCAGATTAAGAAATGCCTAAATATAAGATATCATTTTAAATGTACCTATTAAAGTGTTTGTGTGTACAGAGTTCCTTCGTTTATCACAGGGGATAGGTCACCTCAAGCCTCAAACTTTGTTTGAATTGTAATCATCAATCTAGTAGTTTGGACCCAATAAATTATTAAGTGACTCTCGGGTATTCACTCCTCTGCCGTGCCTCTTCCTGGCGTCTTTCGGCTGTAGTATTCTTGTTAAAATATACTGTATTGCTCCTGCCATCGTCCTCCTCCTTGAACCGAAGATTCATTTAGTTGGCTAGCTGCTTCTTCTTCTGTTGTTTATCGGCGCAAAGAAAATTGTTTGACAACTATTGTCGACTGTGTGTTGCTAATGTGCTACTATGGCAGGTAACCACACTGAGAGGAGGTGGAGCTGCACACGTCTTCAATACGGCTATACAACACCCTCTACTGGTAGCAGTAGTAAATACAATAACAGAACACCAATAGATACAATACACCCCAAGGCGCAGAACACAATGCGTTGATGAGCCGACAGCCGCGCAGGAAGTACTGTACAGAAACCAGAAGTAAAGGAACAACATACACTCTCCATCGTGATATGCATATCGATACTGAAAAATTGCTACGTTTAGCTCTTACCGGCTCTTTGTGCTCTAAAATGGATGCTTAATATCGATACTTTCAATACTTCAGTCAATTCAGGTAATGTTCGGCCGATGTAACGATGAGCGATCGTCGACAAAGCCATGTGTGAATTGTGTTTCTTTATAGTAGTTCTTATTATAACATTAAGAATGACAAGACATGTAATTCATTTATTCATTTAAAAATGCATTAATGTAAGTACGACAACAGAAAAATCATAGTATGTGAAAAAGGTATTTTTAACAATCAAAAAAATAATAAATATAATAAATAATAAATAAATAATAAAATAAATGATTATTACTTTTCTTTTCTTAAAAAAATAAATGATTATTACTTTTTTTTTCTTAAGAAAAGTAATAATCATTTATGCAAAATGCAAAATAAATGATTATTACTTTTCTTTTCTTAAGAAAAGTAATCATTTATTTTATTATTTATTAATTATTTTGATTTTTCTGTTGTCATACTTTAGCTAGTTACATTAATGCATTTTTAAATGAATTACATGTCTTGTCATTCTTAATGTTATAATATGAAATACACTGCTTTTGAAAATGTACCTGAGACATTAGATTAATTTGCAATAAGTATTTCATCGGAAAAAAAAATCAGTATCTCACATCACAACTTGTTTTATTATTATTATTTATTACTCGTTTTATTATGTCAACTATATTGGATAATGTGAGCTTAAAAGTGACTATAGGGGTGTTATTTCATGCCAGGATGTCTCTAATAATAAATGCATGTAGAAAGTCGGAAAGTGGTTTTCAATGCTTTAACTACAGGCATTAATGCAAGGTCCAAAACCATCAATTGCAATAAATAAGGGATCCATTTGTTGTTTAAAGAGTGTTTATGTAACCATAATAATATTGAAAATGATAATCAACTTGTATTTAGTGGTGAAAAAGGGTTTGTGCCTGTACTGACCCTGGAACAGATCATTTCTTATGTAATGAGTGTAAGTTTAAAATGAAAAAAGGAGCGGCGCGTGTTTAGAAAATTCCATAGATGTTTTAATACAACATACCATATTGTCAACAATTGAACATCAACAAGATTTTGTTAATTAAAAAAAAAACAAAAAACAAAAACAAATCTGCATATTACCTTTATTGCACAGAACAATTTGAATTTTATTTTCCATATATTTCTTTTTTTGTTTTGGGGAGTCTTTTTTTTCCAGTAAAAAGTTGGCTTGGACTACATGTTCCATATAGTCCCGGGTCAAAAGGAGGAAAAAAAACAGCATGAAATGGGAAAAAAAGAGAACCCGAGGTTGACTGAGGAGCAAAGGACGCCGTGTAAAGTACCCACACCTCCAACAAACAAAGAGAGCATTCAGAAGCCGTGAGCTGCATCCACTCTGTTGTTGTTGTTTTTTTTTTCTTTTCTCCTTTATGCAAAAGGGATTACACCAAAGCTGCTGCAGATTGCATCCACGGCTTAAACCATCTGTGTCACTGCCTCCATCTGCATATTCATTGGCAGCGCCCTTGTCCGTAATGTGGGTCCATTATCAAGAACTTTGCCTTCATCCTCGCATACGCTTGCAAAGGCCAGATGTCCACAGTGCGCACAATACGCATAGGAGGTCCACCACCATACTGGACACGTTGTCTCCTCCCAACCTTTCACCTGTAAATTAATATTCCCATGATTTGATGAGAGGAGGGATATTTCATGAAACCGAAAAACAACAAGCTTGACGAACACATTTAACCCCTAAAAATGTGAGCATCGCAACTATGACTCCTCATAGTCATATTGAACATAAAGTAGTATTCATATGATAATGCACGTTGTTTTTGATGTGAAAAATGATAAAAGCACCATGTTTGACAGCAGAACACATAAGTGCTTTCTTTTACTGTACGAACCGAACATTTTCAGAATCCACGAGCGTGTAATCAGTTGTTGGTATTCAAATTTGGAAAAAATTACCCCCCCATTACTGCCTGAATGTTTTATGTACTCAATTACTCTCAATATTATATCATTTATTATTTATGTATGTGTATTGCATTTACGTTTCTTGTATTTATTCTGTTATCTACTGTTATCTATTTATGCTGCACTCGCTATAGTGTTACTAAAAATAACAAAAATTGAATATTTGTCTGTTGTAAAACATTCTCTCAGCATAATTTATGCCGATCAAATAATACATTTTCGAAATAAACGATAAGAGTGAAGCCGTGAAATTCGAGGGATTACTGTATCACTAAAGAAATATATTTTCCCAATCCTGTGTGGACATATGCAATACCGATGAAAAGTTTAGACACACATTCCCATTATAAAAGCATGGGAAGGTGTCTTCAAACTTTTTAAGTGTGTGTAAAGAGAGAGAGGTTGAGAGAGAGCAAGAGAAAGAGAGAGAGAAAGCGCTCAACTTCACTGCCGATTTAGTTTTTCCAATCATTTCCAAAATAAGCATCCGTTTCTTCTCAAATGTACTTTACTGATGGCGGCGCTGCTCCAGATCAATGGTTGTGACACTGATGGATCACGGAGCAATAATGGCCATAAAGTAGGACAAAGCATTCACAGTTCAAACATGATGAAGTGTATTGACGATGCTGTATAAATGTGCTCATCAGCCCATATCAAAGTAATGCATTTCTTGACATGTGGCCTCAAGGAACGGGGAGAAATATTCAAATAAAATCAAACAGCAAACGGCCAAACCATCTAGCTCTTGTAAATCTTCAGGCTTGGGGGTGTCATCAATTCTGTTTTTGCCATTTTGGAGCCACCGCAACATGGAGTGTTTATAACTAACATGACTTTCAATAAAAGTGGCCCACGAGCCACAGCAGCCCCCACTTTCGTTGCCTCACAACCACTTTTTCCTCAGTCAGTGAACACACCGGGATCCAGTTTTTGTCATTGAAAATCCTTTAAATCATTTTCATGTTAAACTTGCGTGGTGCGTCCACTGTGCTGCTGCTCATGCCGGCATCCGATTTGCGTGGCACGTACTCAATCTCGATGTTGTGCTTGGTGTTGCCCTTGCCTCTGCTCCACAGGAAAAGCAGCACCAAGCAGAACAAAACCACGCCCAGAAAGGAAATGAACCCCATTGTGGTGGCGATGATCAGGGTCTTTATGTCAAAGGGGAACGGGACGTTGGCTCGTGTGTCGTTGCCGCCGGTATCCGCAGGCTGGTTGGAGATAAAGGCAAAGGTCTTGTTGGGCTGGAAGGGCCAATCGGGCGAGTAGCTGTGGATGTGCAGGTGAGCTAGGGCGGTGTCATTGCCGCCGGCGTTGCTAGCTATGCACACGTAAGTGCCATTGTCCTGGATCTGAGCGTAGCGGACCTCCAGGGTGCCATCGGGCAGCACAGAGACCCGTCCGATGGTTTTGGTGGTGATAAACTTCTTCTGCGGGGAAAGCCACATAATCACCGGCGCAGGATCACCGTCAGCCTCGCAGGAGAAATGAACGATGGCGCCCTCGTCAACAAACTGCTGCTGCGCCTTGCGATCCCTGATCCTGGACTTGCGACAGGTGAAGTAGTTGGGTTGCAGCACGTCCGGAAAGTCTTTGAATTCTTTGCCTTGGACAAACTCGGGGGAAGCGCAGGTGGGCTGCTGCCGGTTGAAGTTGAGCCTCCAGCGCCGCCGGAAGACCCACAAGAGGCGGCAGTCGCAGGCCAAGGGGTTGTCATACAACGCCAGAGTCTCCAGGTTTCCCACTGAATGGAACGCAGATTCTTCTAAAGTGCTGAGAGAATTCCCAGACACATTGAGGATCTTCAGGTAGTTTAGACCGCGGAAAGAGTAGGGCTCAATCATGGCGAGTCGGCCGCCGACCAGGTGGAACTCCTGAAGACGAAGCAGGTCGTGGAGCCTATTCCCATCAATGGTGTGTATGGGGTTGTAGGAAAGATTGAGAAAGCGCAAGTAGACCAGGTGCCGCAGGGCTACGTAAGGGATGGTGGTCAGGTTAGCATTGGCGATGGTCAGAGAAGTCAGGTTTAATCCGTACAAGCAGTTCGGAGTCATTGTATCCAAATATGGCCAGTTGGCAATCTTCAGCACTTTCAGCCGGTAGAGACGTTTGAAGGAGTAATCCCGTATAATGTTGATGTTGAGGTGCTGCAGCCTGAGCGTGATCAGACTGTGGAGGTGGGTGAACGCCTCTGTAGGCACAGAGGACAGGTTGCACTTCTCAAGACTCAGGTGCTCCAGGCTACTCAGGCCATGAAAAGCCCGGTGGGAGATGAACACCAGATCGTTGTCGCCCACCTCCAACGAGCGCAAATTGTATAAATCCTGGAACATGTAGTCCAGCAGGATGACAATTTTGTTCTCGCTTATGTCCAGCTGGGTGAGATTGCTCAGGCCCGTGAAGACCCCGAGCTGGATCAGCTTTAGCTTGTTGCTGCGCAGCCCCAATGTCCGCAAGCCGTAGAGATTGTTGAAGGCGCCGGGTTCGATGGTGGAGATGGTGTTCTCACTCAGCTCCAAGTGCTCCAGGCTGGGGAAGCTGGCAAACTCGTCCGGGTTGATGGTCCTTATCCGGTTCTTGCCAAGGTCCAGCAGCCGCGTTTCTGCAGGGATCCCCTCTGGAACCGTCATCAGCTTCTTACGGTGGCACATCACAGAGCGTTCTTGGACGTTGCACTCACAGCGGGACGGGCAGCCGGTGGCCGAGCCCGACAGCACGGTGCCCAACATCAAGATGAGAATGGGCTGCCAGCACGCCACCAGGAAGCTGTGCCCAGTCGCTTCCCGAGCCGCCATCTTATTGGTTACCTGGGGAAACAAGAAGACAACATGGCGTACGTTAGAAAACTACGGACAAACAGAGCACTCAAGTAGAACCTGAAAGAAGACGTCTAGTTAGTTGTGATGCAAAAGTAAGTAGAAGGTGTCCCTGGATCTTGTTTATGAGCACCAAATGTGTCTCCCTTATATGTTTGCTCCACTTTTGAAGCTGCAGATTTTCATGACATAACCTCCTGGACATGATACCGCCTCTGACCCACCCCTAGCTGGATGAGCTGTAAGCTCATGTAAGGTAGTTTTTCTCCACTCTCCAGCATATGAGTGTAATGTTAGCACTTTCGCTCACATAGCTATGATAGTATTGCTAATGCTTAGTTCATCCTGTCTCACTCTTTAATGTCATATGTAGCTAATATGATGCTGTTGGACAAGGGCAGAGCTACAGTGCATAATAAAAAAAATAAAATAAAATAAAAAAACAAAAACAAAAAATAAAATAATATTATAATATGATATTATAATATAATAATATAATAAACATAAAAAATATATAAAATATAAAATAAAAATAAAATACATACTAAAATAAAAACACACACACAGCTCATTAGCATTAAAGCTACAGACACACAAAACGGCTGCTCGTGGGACAAGGGCAGAGTTACAGTGCATAATAAAAATGAATAAATAAATAAATAAATAAATAAAAATAATAAAAATAATAAAAATAATAAAAATAAAAACAATAAAACAATATAATATAATATAATAAACATAAAAATATATAAAATAAAAATAAAATGCATAATAAAATAAAAACGCACACACACAGCTCATTAGCTTTAAAGCTAGAGACACACAAAACGGGTGCTCGTTGGACAAGGGCAGAGTTACAGTGCATAATAAAAAATAAAAAATAATATAATATAATATAATATAATATAATATAATATAATATAATATAATATAATATAATATAATATAATATAATATAATATAATATAATATAATATAATAATATAATAAACATAACAAATATATAAAATAAAAATAAAATACATAATAACATACACACACACACACACACAGCTCATTAGCATTAAAGCTACAGACACACAAAACAGCTGCTCGTTGGACAAGGGCAGAGTTACAGTGCATAATAAAAAAAAATAATTATAAATAAAATAAAATAATAAAATAAAAACAAAAAAATAAAATATAATATTAAAACACAAAAATATAATATAATAATATAATAAACATTAAAAAATATATAAAATATAAAATAAAAATAAAAGACATAATAAAATAAAAACAAACACAGACACAGCATTAAAGCTACAGACACACAAAACGGCTGCTCCTAGTAGGGCTTACTAAACGCACTTTCAAATGTGGTAAATTCCAAGCACTACAATATAGGAGTGTTAGTTCCTCATCAGTCCGTTCTATACGTTAACTCCAAGAGAAAGGACTGTTATAAGACTCCCAGTTGCAAAAATAAAAAGACAAGACAGGAAAAAGATCCTGTGAATGCAACGTTTGAAAATCAAAGCCAGCAATCCACCTTGCATGGCACCATTATTATTGCTTTTCCTCAGGGCCATTTCTACTGCACACCTTGCAGGTGATCAATCAGCACCTGCTATCACCTTAATAAGTCGGGACTTGGTGTCGGGGGAGGGGGTGCAGCTGCAAGTGGAATTAACATTTTTCAGCCCGCAATCCAATTCCCGCTGTGCATTTTGGTGGTGTGTTCCACCGCTGCAGTCGTCTTACTTCAACTATAAATTTGATATGTGGTGAAGGAAAAGGGGCTGGGGTGGGGTGAGTTTGGGGGGGTTGGGGCCGAAGCAGGAATAGCAGAAGGATGGGGGTGGTAAACATTACGTACAGAATGTGCTTTGGCTGACACTTGACCCATGTGATCTTTTAACATCTGAAACAGGCCATTCATCACAGTGGAATACATTAAAATCTCATTTCAGTGGCATCTGTTAACGTATCCAACCCCCTGCAATTACATCTCCATTACATTACCACCAGTTGTGTGGAAATAGCCCCCATGGAATTAGTTGCATTGCAGAAAACTCTACTAAAGGACAAGTGTGACATTCTTGTGGATATTTTTCTTTTTAATTGTCATTTCTTAATTTGACACCATTTTTAGTGTATGCAGTTTCTTTTTATTGCATGGAAAAAGAAATGTTTATATTATCGTTGTTGCTAGATTATGCATTTTATGTATGTTTTTGATATTTTTATTTACATTGTGTTTGTAGATTAACATTTCAGAAACAAAATAACTACATGAAATAGAACTACAGAAATACATTTCAAAAGATGATTAAAATTATTGGATAAAAGCACATTTTAAATAATATTTTTATTGTTGATGTCATTTCATAATATAAACATGTTTATAGAAACATTTTGATTTATTACTATTATATAAATTTTGCAATCGTTTTTATTTTGTGTGTATCCTTAGAATATAAATTAAAGCACTAATTGTAAATACAAATATTTGTGTAAAAATACATTTTAGATCAGAACATTTTAATTTTATTATATAAATAAAATATTTTTGTGTAAAATATATTACTATTATTGTTGAATAATTGTTTTATGAAAACACGTTAAATAATTTTTATTTTTGATTTGTATAATGCAAATTAAAAATAAAATGTTGCATAGATAAAATATAATTGAAATGTAATTGTATAATTATGCTGTAAAATACATTTTAAATCATAATTAAATTTTTCATGTTATTTTATATAATTATTATTGTATTAAATACATTTTAAATTATTTAAAAATAAATATATTTGCTATATCATCATCATTATTATTGTATATTTAAATTTTTATAAGGCCTAAAAACATTCACTAGAAAGTGGCAGTACACTAAGAAATATAAATACAAAAAAAATATGCCGTCACATTATTTATTATTTTTACATTTCCAAAATGTGTCATTTGAGAATTTTAAGAAACACAACAGTAATGTATGCCAATTGTGGCTGCTAGCATTGTGCTAATAACTTGAACGGCCGGAGAGCTCATGCGCTAAAAGAGATTCCGTTGATTATTAAGACGCCAGAACAGTTGATGATGATATCTGTAATCACGTCATACTGACAGGACAGCCAATGCTTCCGGTCACACACTACATCACTTTTTATTTGCTAAGCCGCATCGATCGGCAGTAAAAGGGAGTGGCCTCGTCGCAGGTTCCACTCCATCAGCTTCTGTCCGGCCTTGCATATTGGCTACAAGTCAATCAGATGCTATTACGTCCGACTCCATTACCGCTGACACTGAAACTCAATCGGGGCCAATGACGGCGTGGTAATCCACCCTGCTGGTAAAGCTCCGCGCCTGCAAATTCAGCAGCTCGCGTTCCTCCACATGATCACAAGATAATGCCGCGGCTCCACCGGGAAGCCTGAGGCACACGAGCGCTAAAGACGGGGCGTGAAGAACGGCGTCAACAATGGCAGCTCTGTCTTCTTATTTAATGATTTAGTGCTATCGCTCGCTTGCAGGCACGTCCAATGAATGAAGTTCTGCCTTCCAATCAAACACCAGGAGAATACTGTTAATTAAAGGTGAAGAGAGACTTCTCTCCAAGGAAAGGATACGCTTCAGGAACAGTGAGGCTGTGTTCACGTGTCGTACTCTAGTACACACATACGTAGAAAACAGCCATCACCCGCTTTGGTGAGTTTAGGTAGCGTTCGCACTGATAACTCAGACAGTGTATGAAAACTGAGACATACTTTTACCGATAATTTTCCGGCAAAAAACAAACATCAAAAAATCAAAAACAAGCCCAATTCACGGTACAACCAGTAGATATTGGTAAAGCAAACTGTCCATCACTCAAATATCATTCTCTTCAAGCAAATAATCTAATGAAATATATTGCAAATACTGAGTAATACCTAATACCTAAAGTAAAATGAAAAAATGAACAATTTATTTGTATTTTATTTATTTGTTTCCAACCTGAACGAGCATCTATCAGTCAATGTATTTATTTCCTTCAAAAAGACACATTACTTTTCCCTCTGTGTGCAGCATTAGTAAACATCAATAGTTATGACACAAACTCCATCCATTTCCATCCTTTTTTTTTTTGAGGTGGTGATATGAATCATCCGACAACAATAACCAGCAGCCAAGTGCTAAGTAACATATTGACCTGACGTCAAGCGGATTTCAATTTGCTCCATTCCGCCTGCTTTCTGCGTGTAATTGTCCCACATAATTAAAGTGTAAGCGTGGGCTCTTCAAAGACTCCACCACTGGCCTAAGCTTTGGTTTACCTGTCATGATACATTACTTTCAAGTCGCGCTCAACGCCATCATTAAATACCTGTAAGCTTGTCGCTATCTATGGCACAATAGCGTTAAAAGCCTCTCAAGCTCATTGTCCTTCAGAGCAGCTTAGTCAGCTGCAAGGCTGCACTTGAATGGACTCACCTGTGTTTCATTTATCCTTTGTCTTACACACACTGAGCGTGTGCAAAAGATGGACACTTCATTTGGTACACCTGTGCAATCTGGACAGGGACGGGGGACCTTTTTCATATTGGTCCTTACTAGGAATAGGGAATATGTATGCCGTGATTTTAAAAAAGTCTTTTATCAGAATCAAATAAAAATGAAAATAAATTAATAGGTAATTTACCAGAAATAAATACAATTAAAAATGAAAAAATATATATAATTTACCAGAAAAATAACAATTAAAAAAATTAAAAACTGAATTTACCAAAAATAAACACAAATAAAAATTAAAATAATAAAGCATATTTTTACAAAACTAAATAAAACTAAAATAAAAAAAAACTAAAAGTGTCATCTTTAGCAGATGCTTTATCTTCAACATTTATTCTCGCGTCTTCTCCGAAGTTTACTGAAGGCATTTGATCGAAACTGGCACTAACGAACCTGCACAGGAAATCAGACCTTTGCTGAGGTGAAGTGGAGGTGAGGTTGGGGGAGCAACATGTTGCATTGACATGGCGAACAGAGTTGCTTTCAGGACAACAGCTGGGCCTCGGTTGGAATTCTGCACCTTGTTGCACCAACCGGCTTCTTGTCCCGGATTAGGGCTTTGGTGTCCATCTGTCGGGCATCAGCTTACATTTAAGCTCTGCCATTTCACAGGCAGCCTCCAGCCAGTCATTCCACCAGGGAAGTAGGCAAGCTTAGCCACCGATGATACTTTGGGAAATGTGCCTGTGTTTCAATAAGAATTCCCAAAATCCAAACAAATTTATTTGTTCCTAAAGCTGCACTCTTCAAAATCAATTTTCTACAATTTGAGCTATGCTCCATAAACAAGCAAATTTACAAATACAGATTATATCTCACGTCTGTGGGTCATACGAGAACTATACCCCAAATTCGATGATTACATCAAGATACCCATCATCGTGAACCAAATCATCATTTTTAAAACAAAACCAAATATTTTCTAAATCCAATAACAACTTTTTGTTCAAGGTTACAAATCCGCATCCAGCTCATGATCTGATATTATCTAATTCATTGTCAAATGAAACAATTTTTATTAAAATCCACCACAACGTTCTTAGTTATGGTCTCGTTCTATAAATGATCTGTTACCAACCTGTTGCCAACCTTTTACTATCAAATATTTGTCAACCATACCACTATAACTACAATATGGGTACGTATTAGTGTGGAACATTAGATTTGTCTACAAATGGCTTACAAACAGCAAACTGACCTTATTGACCAACTTGGACGGGGGTCAATAACGCGAATAATCGTCAAAATCATTGTTGTTACTGTTCAGCTGTCTTAGGTGAAACATCCTTGAACATCCTTGACAACCATGATAACGCGAATAATCGTCAAAATCATCGTCAAATGAAAATTTTTTATGAAAATCCACCACAACTTTCTAAGTTATTGTCCCGTTCTATAAATATTCTGTTACCAACCTGTTGCCAACCTTTAACTATCATATATTTGTCAACCATACCACTATAACTACAATATGTTACATATTAGAATGGAACATTATATTTGTCTACAAATGGCTGAACTGTGAACAGCAAACTGACCTTAATGACCAACTTGGATGGGGGTCAATAATGCGAATAATCGTCAACTCGTCGTTGTTACTGTTCAGCTGTCTTAGGTTAAACATCCTTGAACATCCTTGAACATCCTTGACAACCATGATAACGCGAATAATCGTCAAAATCATCGTCAAATGAAACAATATTTATAAAAATCCACCACAACTTTCTAAGTTATGGTCCCGTTCTATAAATGATCTGTTACCAACCTTTAACTATCATATATTTGTCAACCATACCACTATAACTATAATATGTTACGTATTAGTGTGGAACATTAGATTTGTCTACAAATGGCTGAATTGTGAACAGGAAACTGACCTTATTGACCAACTTGGACGGGGGTCAATAATGCGAATAATCATTAAAATCATCGTCAAATGAAACAATTTTTATAAAAATCCACAACAACTTTCTAAGTTATGGTCCCGTTCTATAAATGATCTGTTCCCAACCTGTTGCCAACCTTTTACTATCATATATTTGTCAACCATACCACTATAACTACAATATGGGTACGTATTAGTGTGGAACATTATATTTGTCTACAAATGGCTGAACTTTGAACAGCAAACTGACCTTATTGACCAACTTGGACGGGGGTCAATAACGTGAATAATCGTCAAAATCATTGTTGTTACTGTTCAGCTGTCTTAGGTGAAACATCCTTGAACATCCTTGACAACCATGATAACGCAAATAATTGTCAAAATCATCGTTGTTACTGTTCAGCTGTCTTGGGTTAAACATCCTTGACAACCATGATAACAGGATTGTTATAAGTTATAAATAAACGGTCTCTCAATCATGGTATTACACACATTATAGAGATCTGTGACACTGACAAAGTGTCAATCTTTTTAAGGCTGAATTTTGCAAAGATTTGCGCTTCATAGCTGTGACTGCAGCTAAAGTGTCTTTTCAGCAAATGCTAACATGCCTTGGTTTGGTTGTAAATAATAAAATGTTTTATGTGCTATGAAGACCGATGGCAACATTGCCGAGCCGCTGGGAGCCATCTTGATGTTAACAATGACTGGCATGGAGTGTCTCGTCTAACGTGGTTGCCAAGAAAAATGTCCTTTTTGCTTCTCGCGTTTGAAAAAAAAAAGAGCAGTAAATGTTTTGGTAGAGGGAAACAACAGCCAAGCGAGGCCTTTGTTTACGCCGTCGTTATCTTATTTATAAGCGTGTGTTTGCTGCAAGTAATCACTGAGAAACATGTAGAGTTAAAACGCTTGTTAGCTTGTTGATGAAAATCTGCCTGCTGGCTCGCTAAAAACATGTGAGACATGCTGACGAGGAAAGCAATGTCGTGTTTTAAAACCATCTGGGTCAGCCTTGCTTCCAACAGTGGAACCTCTGAAGTCCGTTACCCCTGAGGTCCTACAATTTCATAATCCAACTAACATTTCAGGAAAAATAGGCCTATAAAGTCACACAAAGTTACACTGGTAATAACATAGCAGATGTAGCGCATGCAGACAGATAACCATTCACACCTACTGGCAATTTACACGATCCAATTAACTTAATCTGCATGTATTAGGTCAGTGGGAGGAGGCCAGAGGGAGTGCACAGGCAAGAGCGATGGTGTGAGCATCCATCCAAACATTTGTACTACCACCAAGAAGGCTTCTGTACACATTTTCATAAAATGAGCCCAATAGTGCACAGGATTAAATTTCACAAGCATGGGGTCATTCCAAGGCCCTTTCACCAATGAAGGTTATTAGTCTGACACACAATTGTGTTGGGGTGGTTCAAACCTGGGGCCGTTAACTCATTCAATGAATGCCATGTTGTGATGCGGTTCATATTAAAATATGCATAATTAAGTACATTTTGAGTTCAATGGTTGCTAGGTGTCTACCAGCAATGTGGCTGCAATGTTCAGTGAGACACACAAGCACCAGATTTGATCACCTGGTTGCAGGCACAATAATCCTTAATTCAGGCTACTGTTGAGGCCGTAATCCAAGCCCAGCAAAAAACTAAACTCTGAAAGTCCAAAGTCACTTCCTGTCCGCTTCTTCACTCAGCTCCCCTAGCACAGGAACACATTTTAACATGCACAAGCATGAGTCTATTTATGGTAATGGTAATGGTTTTATTTCATTTGAACATGCATCAGATTACAATTGAATGCATCCCATAATCAGTTCACAGTTCCACATGTCCAAAAGGAATAGGAAGAAGCAAAGCTTATTAAATCCTACCCCTCCATCTGGTACTTTTACAATCAGTAACTCTTACATTTGTTCACTTCCTGCTTTCCATAATACAGTTTAAGGTTTTTTTTTGTGTTTTTTTTTAATAATGCACCTTGTAACGAAGTACAAGGTGATATGAGCATCCAATGCCATAATGGGTACCATAGTAAGTGTCAATATAGTGATATATATAGCACATCATGACTGGTTCAAGACTCTTCATCCTTGTATTTAGCAAACATCAACTGCTTGTATTGTTTCTTGAATTGGCTCATCGTTGTGCATTGTTTGATTTCCTTACTCAATCCATTCCATAGTTTGATTCCACATACTGAAATGTTATGGTTGGTTATTTTTAGCCTTATGCATTATTTTAACTGTTTGAAGATGAACTATATCAGCAAGTTGAAGTATTTATGATTTTAGAAATAAGGAGTTAGTATGTTCTCTGTAGGCAGCATTATGAATTATCCTTACTGACCTTTTTTGCAGTACATTTAGCGAGTGAAGATTGTTTTTATAGTTATTAGACCATTTTCCCACACAATAAGTAAGATATGGTAGAACCAGAGAGCAATAAAGAGTGTGGAGTGATTTCTGATTGAGAACAAATTTTGCTTTGTTCAATACTGAAATATTTCTGGCCACCTTATGTTGTATATTTGTAATATGAGGTTTCCAGCTCATATTTTCCTCTATTGTGATCCCCAGAAATTTTTTTTCGTTCACCCTTTGGATGACATTTTTAACTAATTGGTTGTTTTTTAGGTAATTTACGACTTATATTTTTGCATTTGAATTTTTTTGGGTGTCTGGAATGGATTAATTTGATCTGATATTATTTATCATAGGGAAAAAAACGTCCTCAGTTGTCATCCATTTGGGTACTACTGCATGTTGAAGTTGAAAAAAAAATAGTTTCTTGAGACTTATTGGTGTGTCCTGTCATGATGAATGTATCCACCAAATGTAACGATCGAGGAAACATTGTTTCTCATTACACATATCATATTCATAACAAAATCAACTGTGTTCCTTGTGTATTTTTATCACAAATCGCGATGATGTCATCAGCGGTTGACTGGAGTTCTTTGCTAACTTACACAGTTACGCCACATCTCTTTACTATAATAGGCTATAGAGTTTTCTGTAAACATCCTTGGCTTTTCTGGAAAAAACTGATTGGATTTAACGTTTTGGTAAGAGTTGGACCTTCTGGATTAATTACATTAACCAAGGTTCCACTGTTTATATTCTTTCCAGGAAAACATCTTTTTAGAACACAGGAAGTTTCTTGTGGAGACAAACAACAAGAAGTGCTCGTCAGCGGCCCTTCCAGGTATTATTGGCATGCGTCCCAGATATTTTATGTTATGTGCTCGCCGAGTGCTCATATTTGATTTGTTTGCACCGTGACTTCTTAAATCTTCCATAAAAAACCCCCAAAAAACAGTTGTGTGTTCAACGATCCGACGTCATTCCCATTCAGGCGGGAATCCACCGACACCAAACAGATGAAAAGGAAAGATGAAGCTTCCTTGTGATCATATGGAGTATTCCACACTGGTCGCTCTGTGTCACTAGGAGTTACTGTAATGGTCACTGAGACACACAAGCACCAGACTTGATCACCAGAAGAACATTTTATTGCCTGGTTGTAGGCACAACAAACTCTAATACGGGCTACTGTTACGGCCATGCAGAGCAAAAACTAAAGTCTGAACCCCCGACATCACTTCCTGTTGGTCCCTTCACTCAGCTCCTGTAGCACCGGAACACATTTCAACATACACGAGCATGAGTCAATTTATGTCTTAAATTGCTTATTTTCTGTTTTTTTGTCTACTATTTTGGATATTGGGAATACAAATCTGACTATAGGGGTGTTATTTCATGTCTCTAATAATGTTAAAAACAGAATTCACAAGATCATAAACAGGCTTTCCATGCTATACAAATATTCAATTCATCAATAAGGAAACTGATTTCACAGATATTCACTTATTAGAGTGGGTTCAGGGTTAGGATTGGGGTTACGCAAACAGTGATGCGGCTAATTTGGGGTCATGTTCTGCTCTCCTGGTGTCTCGTGTGCTTCAGAGGAGTCACTTTGCAGTCATTCATGCACTCGCTCTCATCATTAGGGGTTGGGCAGCATGAAATTTTTCTTTTTTGTGTGTGCTTTATAAATAAAACATTGATGATGACCTATAAATCTGGTATCGGAGGTATTGATATTTCAGTATTGATCCGTATAATATTACTCATTATGGAGAACGCGTGGAGAGGTGCCTGTGATGCGGCTTTCAAATTGAAGCCGATCGATCTAGTGGCTTTTGCTCAGCTGTGTCGGTGGAGTGGTGTTGGGAGGTCCGCTGTCGCTGGTGGGCTTTGGGGGGCTGGGCTGCTGCGTGCAAAACAGCCTCGGGGGCTCATTGACTCGAGGCTGGGAGCGACAACAAAAGAAATCGTTGGCGTGTGTGCTGAGGGAATTTTGGGGCTGTTCGGTTCCGGCAAGGAATGTAACGATTGTCGTATTAATGATTAACCGCGTTAAAACTCTGAACGGGCGGCACGGCGTTCGTGTGGTTAGTGCGCAGACCTCACAGCTAGGAGACCAGGGTTCAATTCCACCCTCGGCCACGTGCATGCGTGGGTTTTCTCCGGGTAATCCGGTTTCCTCCCACATTCCAAAAACATGCTAGGTTAATTGGCGACTCCAAATTGTCCATAGGTATGAATGTGAGTGTGAATGGTTGTTTGTCTATATGTGCCCTGTGATTGGCTGGCCACCAGTCCAGGGTGTACCCGCCTCTCGCGGTAGAAAATGAATGAATGAAAACTCTGAACGGTTTTTATTATTGTTACAAATTAAAATGAAAGTAGTATCAGAGAGTAGTATCAGTACTTATAAACCCATGACCACTGAAACTGTTCATAAGCATCCATGAGCGACATACATTGTGTAACTCTTGTTTCTCTCAATGCACCAACGCCGATGTAAACAAAAGTTCTTGCTCACAAAAATGACATAATAAAAATATTTCCTGTATTCCATACTTAAGAAATGATTTAAAATGGTGCATGAAGAAAGAAAAAGAAGCCAAAAACCTACCACTTCCACATGAACTGGGAGAAGAATTTTTGTTCACTCGATCATGACGGACTTCATGCAGTGTCACGTCTCAATAATGGAATTTACTAATAATGGATTAATTACTGACGCCTAGTGGCCAGAATACTACCTTTGTCCGGCTAATAATAGTCAAATTTTTACCAATTTATTCATTAATACATTTTTGAATAAACCCGAGGGAACAAAAATTAAACCGGGAGGCGACTGTACTAAATATCCCATGTTACGATCGTTACATTTAGTGGCGTTTAGAAATTAAAATCAGAAATGATTATATTCAATAATAATAAAGGAATGAAACACATTGATTTCTATTGTTGAAATTGGCACATATGCACACAAACAAGACTTCTTGCCCTCCATCTTGAGTCTTTCATGAAATCTGTTCTGTTTAGAGGACAACCATGAAGGTGAAGTTCCATTAGAGAAAAGGCCAGCAAAGAATTTCATGCACTGTGGCGGCGTGAGCACACCTCTTACATGGCGAGGAGAAACCATTTTGACTCAACTTAGAAAATATGAAGCCTTAGTATTTTCCCAAACACTTGTTGATTTATGAGGCTAACATGTTGTATCAAAGTGCCACAACAAAGTCATTCCAATTTGCTGCTGGAGAATTTATCTCCTCGGATAGAAATGGGCTGAGACCAAAAGCAGTTTCCTCAGTGCCGGAGGGGCGTTTAAGAATCGCTCATAAGCCCGCTGAAGCTCTTCTGATAGATTGTGCTTCTGCACAATGACACAACAAAATGTGTGTTTTTTTTTCTGTGATGGTTTATTATTTAACCTTCTACACACTTAGCGGCAGGTCAAGCTCAAACATTGTGGTCCAGCATAATGAGTGTTGCCCCCCCGCGGCATACAGTGCAAAATGTGACTCATGCTGACTGACTGTGAATGCAAGCAAAATGTTGAGGCAATCAAAGGCTTTGTAAATGAGTTGTAAGAAAGGCCACAGTCGGCTGGGCCATCGATTAAGAATGGATTTTTTTTCCCCTGTAAAACACACTGCTGTTGACTTGGTCATGTCAGCGATACAACAGACAGAAACCACGACAGGCTGAACAAAATACAAGAACAAACCAGCCTGTAACTTTTTAATCCCCCGATAAACACACCAGCTAATGTGTTTTCACATACTGTATTTAGTAGATAAAATTCATTTTTCACTAACTGTAGTGCAATTATGGATGTGTCAACATGATTAATCGTCATTTATTAGTAAATTCCCTAACCGCATTCCTATCGAAAAGTCCCAATTAATTTCAATAAATGAGCAAAATTACTATTTATATAATCAGGACCTTGAAGGCGAAACAATTGCAAGTTTGGAAATTACTAAACGGCAGTTCCTAAAAATGGTGGCATGGCCGTAAGACCATGTTGATTTAGTTTCCATTATTTCATGTCATTTCCTTCATCAACTATGGGGATGAAGTGGTTGGTCGAGTGGTGAGCGTTCAGACCTCACAGCTAGGAGACCAGGGTTCAATTCCACTTTGTGGAGTTTGCATGTTCTCCCCGTGTATGCGTGGGTTTTCTCCGGGTACTCCGGTTTCCTCCCACATTCCAAAAAACATGCTAGGTTAATTGGTGACTCCAAGTTGTCCATAGGTATGAATGTGAGTGTGAATGGTTGTTTGTCTATATGTGCCCTGTGATTGGCTGGCCACCAGTCCAGGGTGTACCCCGCCTCTCGCCCAAAGACAGCTGGGATAGGCTCCAGCACTCCCTGCGACCCTCGTGAGGAAAAGCAATGACATAATGGTTACAAAATGAATGAATGAATGAACTATGGGGAGAGTGAACCATCACTTCAATAAGGCATCACATAATCAGTTCCCAGTTCCACATGTCCAAAAGGAGTAGGAAGAAGCAAAGCTTATTAAATCCTACCCCTCCATCTGGTACTTTTACAATCAGTAACTGTTACATTTGTTCACTTCCTGCTTTCCATAATACAGTTTAAGGTTGTTGTTTTTTTAATAATGCACCTCGTACCGAAGTAGGAGGTGATATGAGCATCCAATGCCATAATGGGTACCATAGTAAGTGTCAATATAGTGATATATATAGCACATCATGACTGGTTCAAGACTCTTCATCCTTGTATTTAGCAAACATCAACTGCTTGTATTGTTTCTTGAATTGGCTCATCGTTGTGCATTGTTTGATTTCCTTACTCAATCCATTCCATAGTTTGATTCCACATACTGAAATGCTATGGCTAGCATAACGTAGTCCTAGCATAGAAGTGTTTCAAATGTACTTCTTCCCTGAGATCATATTTCTCCTCTCTTGTAGAGAAGTATTGGATGACATTTTTAGCTAATTGGTTGTTTTTAGCCTTATGCATTATTTTAGCTGTTTGAAGATGAACTATATCAGCAATTTGAAGTATTTGTGATTTTAGAAATAAGGAGTTAGTATGTTCTCTGTAGGCGGCATTATGAATTATCCTTACTGACCTTTTTTGCAGTATATATAGCGAGTGAAGATTGCTTTTATAGTTATTTATACAGATGTATTCAAAGTAAATAAAAAATAACAGACTTATTTCTAAGTAAATAAAATGCAGTTCTTAAGGCAGACTGTGGCTAATCCTGGAACTCATGTCACAAAACCATGAATATTTTCTAATAAAAATGTAAATAAATGCAATCACTGATGAACACAGAGACTTAAAGAAGTAACAAGGTAAATCATTTTTTAAAAACTTGTAATGTTACAAGTAGGCATGGGCCGGGTTCCGGTTTGAAGGTATATTGTATATGATGGTATGAAAGCACTAACATTGAATGTCATGTGAGATATGGTAGAACGTCAGAACCGGGCTTAGATGTTGAAACCACAGTTGTGAGCTTTCTTGTACCAGCACGGCCAGGCTGTACTGACATCCAACTTGAGGATGACAATTTCAGACGATGTTTACAGCTCCCGCTTTGATGTCATGCTATTCGCAAAGCTAATGCGGCTATCTGTGTAACCTTCAGGCTTCTCCCCATTTTCCCAGTTAGGGGCGTAGTTATTAGCACTTTTACTTCAACGAGTCAAAAAATGAGCTACATTGCGAGCTACTGAGAGACTGATGGTGACGTTGAGTGATTGCTTTATGTATGACCTCTGAGCAGCCACCTGGACCCCCTCTAACTTTAAGGGGGCGAGTGACGCCATTTGCAGCTGTGGAGTGATGGAAATGGCGGTGAGATTGTGATAAAAGGAGCAGGTGAGAATCAAAGGGCTCAGAGCGATGAAATGAAATGGTGTTTGACCTTGGCGGACGCTGGCATGGTGACGGCCTGCCGCTGAAGTGCAAAGTAGTTTTGGAACCTGTGAGATGTACCCGGCGGGGGGGCTAACAGGGGGTGGGATCAGGTGGGCGGAGGCCATTCAAGCAGTCCAGTCCCAACAAATAAAATAATATTTGAGCAGTATGCAGTGGAATGAGGTGGCATATGGTATCACTTTCACTGCGCATGAAGTGATTGCTCCGGATGGGAGGTAATGGGCTCTGTAAATTGCCAGAGCCGGCCGTATGCCACATTAAGATCCTCAGGAGTAATCTTACCCCATAACATAACCCTTCCCAACCCCTCAGCCCTCAACCTGGGCAGCATATGCAAATGAGGGATAAATAATTCAACTAGTTTAACATTTCCTCACACTGCAGGCCGCGCCATGTTGGTGGTAATATGTAAAAAAAGAGTGTAAAGTGCATTTACCTTAACTAGTCCACCAGCTGCTGCTGTATGCAGATGTTTTGGTATCGTGGTATTACTATGATTAGACATACAGGCAGTCTTCAGCTTACTGCATTCCGTGTTTGATGTTTTATGATTAGGAACGTGTTCCCTTCAGTTATTAAAAACGGCCCATAAACACCAGACTCGCTCCAGAAGCAGTTACAGCACACTTGATGGCCGCGACTGTCATTAAGGATGACCATCGTACTGTAACATCTACCCAGACGTAAGGATGATGAGTTGAGCATCAACAATGTCTTAACTGCAGTGGTCTCAAACACGCGGCCCGCGGGCCAAATGTGGCCCACAGGACACTAGTTTGAGGCCCCCGCCTTGATATGAAAGTTTAATGTTAGTGTTACCGCTTTTCCTCACGAGGGTCGCGGAGGTGCTGGAGCCTATCCCAGCTGTCTTCGGGCGAGAGGCGGGGTACACCCTGGACTGGTGGCCAGCCAATCACAGGGCACATATAGACAAACAACCATTCACACTCACATTCATACCTATGGACAATTTGGAGTGGCCAATTAACCTAGCATGTTTTTGGAATGTGGGAGGAAACCGGAGTACCCGGAGAAAACCCACGCATGCACGGGGAGAACATGCAAACTCCACACAGAGATGGCCGAGGGTGGAATCGAACCCTGGTCCTCCTAGTTGTGAGGCAGTCAGTATTATGTCGCTCAAACAAACTACCACTAAAAACCTACTTAAACAAGCAGCGAAACATCAGAGCTCACAATGACCTCACCAACTTCATTGAAATCATTAATATTCCACCTACCATTCTTACTCATCATAAAATAAATCGATAACGACAGACCAGACGCAACCAACAAATAAGGTAGAGCAAACAACAACTATGTAAGCTCTGAACAGTACAGCAAAGCATGCTGGGAAACAGCAATAGAGCCCGCATCCAGGGCTGACCATACATACGTCAACGTTGAATACAAGTAAATGTGCTTACTTTCATTAAATGCCTTTCTATAAAGAAATTTAAGGGGGATTTCACCCTGCAGACAGCACGCAAAGCCTATAGGAAGATGATTGGGATGCAAATTGTTTTCTGAGTGCATGCAGGAAAACCTTGCAAGCTGCCATCTTGCAAGGGTAAGGCGGGGAGGAGTGAGTGCATCGCAAGTGTTAAAAGTACACAATTGGGTCCTCCTGCAGCGGGTGACGTACTCCTCTCCTCTATCTACACCGTGGTTCTCCCCACTTCGGTGGATGCACAGCAGGATAGATTATCACAAATTATTGCCCCTTGCCCAGCCATGGTGGGCGGCTTTCTTCTATACCGTCTAGCCTCATTAGGGTCGTGGGGGGTAATCTGGAGCCTATCCCAGCTGTCTTTGGGCGAGAAGCGGGGTACAACCTGAATTGGTGGCCAGCCAATCACAGGGCACATATAGACAAACAACCATTCACACTCACATTCATACCTATGGACAATTTGGAGTCGCCAATTAACCTAGCATGCATGTTTTATTTGGAATGTGGGCGGAAACCGAAGTACCTGGAGAAAACCCACACTCGCACGGGGAGCATAGCCAACATATTTCCCAAAAATTGCAGAGCCTGTGTGTGTGTTAACACGTAGGTACGGATGTAAAAAACCTGTTGTTTATACATTCACACAAACTAACATACTTGGTAAACACTTGGGCACCAAAAACAATGTATTTCATCTTCTCATGATTAAGATAAGAATTTCAATCCCACACATTTCACACTGCATCCGCTATAGAGCACAAAATTGTGCCTTTAACTAAAAATATATAAAAATTAAGATAAATAACATAAATTAAGGCACAAGGAACACAATAGATGAGGTGGATGGAGTAGCCAACAAATGTGGCCCGCAGGACACTAGTTTGAGGCCCCCGCCTTGATATGAAAGTTTAATGTTTGATATGGATGCTGTATGGTATCATGTACCCAGAAAAAATTATTACATTTGATTAATGTTCATGTTAAAGGCTAAATAACTGTTAATAGTTATCCTCCCTATCCGTGTGGAAGTGGTAAGTTTTTGGCTATTTAAGTTTAAAGGAAATAACTTGAAGGCTACCATTTAGGTCGCTAGCTCTCTAGTTTGCGAGTTAGCATGTGTCTCAAGACCCTGCAGTTGCGCAATATGTTGTAAATAAAAAAAGTATAAATGTGACTATAGTCGTGTTTTGTCATGTCTACAGGGCTGTAATAATGCTTTGTTCATTTTAATCTGACAAAAATAATTTGTCTACCCACCAACTATACGTATGTGGTTTCTTAAGTTTTTATTATTATTATTATATTTATTTATTACTGATTGATTGATTTTCTTTATTCTTGATTTGTTTATTTATTTTTCATCTTATTTTGTGCAGAAAAATAAAAATTAAGATATTTGAGAACAGTGGAATGTTTTATCAGAGCTTTTATTGTAGAAAATTGGAACCAAAGCACTGAAAAAGTTTGTATATTTTTCTGTTTTCAATAAATGCGTTTTTTTTTTTTTTTTTTGGAAAACCTGATGCGGCCCAGCCTTGCCCAGACCCTAGCTCCAGTGGCCCCCAGGTAAATTGAGTTTGAGACCCCTGCTGTACGGTATAGATGAATGAATAAATATGATCAGTTTCTCAAGTATTTGAAATTTCTCTTGAGGGGTGTTAGAAACACTGCTACTGATACATATATCGGTATCGGACTCGGAAATTGAGACTTGGATAATATCGGCATCTCAGTTTTTGGCAAAAAAAAATAATAATTTCGGACATGCCTCACCTGTGACCTCCACTAAGAACCAACTGTTATCAAAAGGAAAATTGATTAGTCTATAATTTATATCAGAGGGACTCTACTTGAGCATAGATTAGCAAAAAAAAAAAAGGGGGTTTCCATTTTAAACATGGTGGTTCGCCATGTGTGGATACGTGACAGCCGTACTTCATTGTAAATGTCACACAAGTCACACTGCGATGGCGGCTAACATGACAAGACTACAAAAGAGAAAGGAATTATATTTTCAAAAATGTGCACGCACGAGCGTATCATCGGCCTGTCAGCATGCATTCCCCTTTTGTGGCCACACAAAGAGAAAAAGACAAAGTCGTTCTCATTAGCGGAGGTATGAGTGGCACGCCGCATCGCACTCCTCCTCGGCTCTCTGCACGTCGAGCTTGGACAGCTATCAGGATCTAATTAGGTTCTAGAGTGCCGCATGCAGCAGAATCACTCCCAAAGATTCCGGAACTTTCTTGTGGCTGAGTGTTGACAAGGGATTTGTAGCGTCTTCGCCAATGCGGCGAGGTGACCTTGTCATGGATCCACTTGTGGCATGTGAAATACCTACAGATCGTTTTTGCCAGAGAAAAAAAAAAAAAAAAGAACTGGGATTAGCCTGACTAGCACGATTTGGATTCCTCTATCTTTACGACCTCCGCTACTGGGAGCCTGAGATAGGAAACGAGGAGGAGGATACAAGGACAGCTTAGACAAGACAATTTGCCTTTAATTGCTTCCATGTCCCGTGAGGCCTGTTGCTTAAGCGCTCCAAAAACTGTTGTTGTTTTCCTGCTCATAATCTTTGATTATATGAAGGTCAGCTTTTTTTTTTTTTAAACTAAGCATCTTATGACGGGGAATTAAGAGCAGGTGGAGATGAGACAGCGCAAGCCTGCATTGGGTGAAACCAAGCTGGCCTTTCGCAGCTACTTTGCTCTCCAATCTTATTCATTCGTTGGCCTTTGAATTGGTTAGTTTTTATCCTTCAGTACAGCTTAGTCCTCATTTCCCAGTCTATATCAATAGTGTCATTATGCGGGGTTTTATCTGGCTAATTAAGGCTTCATCTTTCTGGGCGATCTCTCCGAGGACATGGATTAAGCTCCTATATCTCTGCACTGGAGCCACGGCGGGGTCGGCGAGGCCTGCTTGCTCCGCCATGTTGAATGTGGATTGATAGCACTGCTGCTGCTACTGTTCTCGTTTCATTTGACTTGAAAAGGCAATTGTTGATCTAAGGAAGGCCCTAAGGCAGTGGCTCACAATTATTTTCCGTCATGTTCCCCCAGGGAACACATTTTTTTTCACGCAGTTCTTCAAAGTATGTTATGCATATTATTAGGAACTGATAATATTTTTGTATCAATTTTTTTTTAAATTTACATTTAACTGTAGTTTGTGCACACCTGCAAAAAAAGGGACTCAAACCAAATTGGATTGAACAAACTGGACCTATAGATTTGTCCCATCCATCCATCCATTTTCTATGCCGCTCATTGCCGTGCATTTGGTTCAACTAGCACGTCGGGCTCTGCGATATGGACCAAAACTCGTATCCCGATATATTTAGGTAGAATATCCATGTACAATATATATCCCAATATTTTTTCCATAAACTGAATTTAGACAAAAGTCAGTTTTATTAAAATGTAAGCATTCATTCATTTTTTACCGCTTATTCCTCACGAGGGTCGCTGGAACCTATCCCAGCTGTCTTCGAGTGAGAGGCGGGGTACACCCCGGACTGGTGGCCAGCCAATCACAGGGCACATATACATAGACAAACAACCATTCACACTCACATTCATACCTATGGACAATTTGGAGTGGCCAATTAACCATGTTTTTGGAATGTGGGACGAAACCAGAGTACCCGGAGAAAACCCACGCATGCAAACTGTGAGGTCTGCGCTCTAACCACTCGACCGCCGTGCCGCTAAAATGTAAACAATCTTATCAAAATAGAATACTATATTCTTTTTTAATAAATATAGAACAAGTTCAATCTTCAGTACAATCATGCTGCAGTCATGGTCGTCTCTGCCGCAGAGTTAGCGCTGTTAGCACTTCAATCACACGTTCCCCATGACGACAGACGGTAAGCCTGGTTTATACCGTCTTTATACAGCAACCTTTATACCATCTTTTTCGCTCTTCACATGCGCTATGCAGCCTCTCCTCCTTCGTATCTCCGAGGGATATACGTGTAGCAGCGTAGCGAAGGGGTGCTCAAAACTAACAGCCGCTCCCGAGTGTAAACAATGGAGCAAGCGGCAAGCTACAAACGTAACAAGATGAACACTCATAAGGGGTCCGTATGGCGCCAAAAACCTATAAGGAAGTCGTAAATAAAGCACTATTAAACACTAAAAACTCTGCAGGATACACAGAGCTGCCGTAACTAGCTTGGACTCAGGCAGCTCCATCTTGAAACATGAGACCTCTGCATCAAATCCAATCTATGTCGATATGAATTATATGCTTGTTTTTGATATTTGGAATGCGGAAGGAATAACATAACAAATTGCACATGATCACAAGCTAAATTATACAGGCTAAAATATACAATTGTAGTTACTCCAATGTGTTACAACCAAAAGGCAACCTCAAGCAATGCAAATTTGACCATTTAAATATAAACTTATTACATCATATAAACTTTTTATCCACACTACAAAACCTTAAACAGCATTTTTACGGTCTTGCATTTCTTTTTCTTGTAGCTCCACGGTGCCAAGCAAGCAAACGCCTCACCATGCCACCCTGTCAGCTCGATAACCTGAAATCTGACCTACCATTTCCTCTTCCTGCAATTTCCCTGTCTTCTTCGCACAGTCTAGTTTTTAGCCTCCCTGTCTTTTCGCCGCACGTCTCCACTGGACAAGGAGACATGAGTAGCTGTTAAGGGTGTTAAACCGGGAGCTAAACGGTCAGTTTTTCGTCAATTAAAAGCCATACGTCCTTTACATTACCCCCTAAAGCAAAGCCTTTGTGGTCCTGAATTGCATAATAAATGAAAGAGGAAAATGCAATGAAGGGAGGTCGCCATGGACTTGAAACACGTCCAGATGAAGTTTTTAATCCAACGTTCACTCTTTTACAATTTGGTGTATTTGAATACAAGGGCTGAATGAATGAATTATGAGAGAATAAGCCTCTTTAAAATACACTTTAAAGAGGCTTAAAGTACACAACTGAATGTGATCCAATACAAAATATGCCTGCATGAAAATAATGGTCAATAAAATAAATGATTAAAAAGAAAAGAAATTGTAATAGGTAGGAACCTTGCATTTAAAAAAAAAATTGAAAAACATATCCATGTTTATTGGTTGTTTAATTTTTTTTAAATAAAACTAACATTCAAGAACTCAATCAGTTGTGGTGTTTAGATTTTTATGTTGTTTTCATTATTTTTTTCCAAAACATAGTTTTTTACTTTTTCAACTGAATAATATACTAGTCTTAATGGGGACTACTCTTAATTTGGGATTTTTGGTCTTTTGGCTTATTTATTTCCATTGTTATTCATTTATTTAATTTTTGTCTATTGATGTTTTGTTTGCTAAGCGACAATTCTGATTACTTGCATTTCGATTCTGCTTGATTTCGGATTTCCACTTTCTTTTTTTCCACATTCCTTAAGCTTCCAAGACCCTGTTTTTTTAATGTAATAACACAGTAATTAATGACTAAATGTGCAAAATTTGTGAAGTTATTACTTTATTATTGGCTGTCCTTTTGTTTGCTTCTGTTCTCCAGTTAAGCCTGTATGCTGCTTTTTTGTACTTTTATTAGGATCCCACCCCATTTTTGTGTTTATTCACATTTACTTAATTTTTCAATCAATACTGGTCTTAGTGACAAAATAAAAAACTGAACTTATTTCTAATAATTGTTTGTGATTTATGTCTCTTCTTTCATTATTTTATTTGGTCTGTTGTTGTTTTGTTTGTTTCTATTCCTCTTTGAGAGTCTTGAAGTTCTTTATAATTCAAAAAAATATTATCATTGTTGAAATATTATAACCAGCTCTAAATATGGTGCAGTGCTGCACACTACAACAACAATAATTCACATATTGTTGAATTGATACGTCACTAACAATAAAAAAGAACAGCATGACTGTATTTAATAAAGGCAGGGCTTTTGTCCTGCATTGGCTCTCGTTAGATGCTACAGGCGTATATCTGCATGTCTGTTGGTCGTCACTGCCATCATCACTTCACTGTAGAGCCTCTATAAGCCTACTTAGAACCTTGGAGAGCTTGTTTTAAAGTGTTTAGAGCCCTGAACTTGCACTTCCAACTAGGCCATCACCCACATTTCTATGCGCAAGCACTACAGTACATCCGAGAGATGGGCCACGGATGAGCATCTTGTTCCTACTTGTGGAAAATATCACTATCTGGGGGTGCAAGTAGAGCCACTGTGGTACTTGAAAGTGTGCTGATATGGATGGAACTGACGACATGTCATTCGAATAAACCTGATATATTTCTGTAGATTGTTTTAGAATTAGAATTATACTTTGTTGTGATTAAATTTAAATATTTTGTTAAATCAATTGATTGTATTGTGTCTGTGTTCCTAATGAATATCCATGGTCATTCATTGGTCTGCCTGCATACAAACATCCCCTATGGAACACTGGATGAACAACATTAGTATGCAAAAGCAACACCTCCTCAACCCTTGACCTTTGCCTTCTTTTTCAACAATCAATGTTGTGTTTTTTAATGATGCACCCCTTGAGGAGTGCCAGGTGCTATATATGGCAGTGTTTGCATGGAAACACTTTATGAATAATGCCCACGTTGGAGGATACTGCAGTCAAATGAAAGGTACTTTAATGCATCAATCCTTGAGAACGGGTAATATGAAGACAGTCAAGGCTCAACATAAACGCTGCTACATTCATTAAATAAAATTACAGTCTGATGGCTGTAGATTACATTGGTGATATCCCCTATGGGCTGTGTTCAAAATGCTGTGGAATATTAATATAATCATTCATTCATTCATTTTCTACCGCTTTTCCTCACAACGTTCGCAGGGGGTGCTGGAGCCCATCCCAGCTGTCTTTGGGCGAAAGGCAGGGTACACCCTGGACTGGTGGCCAGCCAATCACAGGGCACATATAGACAAACAACCATTCACACTCACATTCATACCTATGGACAATTTGGAGTGGCCAATTAACCTAGCATGTTTTTGGAATGTGGGAGGAAACCGGAGTACCCGTAGAAAACCCACGCATGCACGGGGAGAACATGCAAACTCCACACAGAGATGGCCGAGGGTGGAATTGAACCCGGGTCTCCTTGCTGTGAGGTCTGCGCGCTAACCACCGTGCCGCCCTAATATAATCATCATAATCATAAATATAATCATTAGACAAATTAACCAATAGACAAACGGTCAATGACAGTGAGTTGCTAAGTCATGTCCGTGCCACATTTTGCTTGACGGTGGCCTTGCTTCTCAACCAATCTTGCTCAAATTTGACACGCATGTGCTTGTCAGTCCCCTAGAGAAGGGTATCAAATTTCGTAGTGATTCGGCAAGACGCCCTAAAGTTAAAGTTAGTGAGAGCATATTGAGCTTGTCTGTGAAATTTCAAGTCAATGTGACGTCTGACATTATAAAAATACTGCCGATGTGTAGTGTATTTGTCAGAAAAATATTAGCACTGGGAACACAGGAAACATTTTCCCTCTTTCATGTCATGTCACTACCATTGTATATATTAATTCATTTTACCCTCTTAGTGATTGCATTTGTAATTACACCTACAACCCCCGCCCTCTAAGCCACTTTCAGTAAAAAGCAGGTCACAATGTGATGGTGTTATTTATAACCACCATTAAGAATTGAAATTTGATTGCTCAGGTCTGACGAACATTCGTTTCGACCACAATGGTACTTAGAGGAAACAAATTGAACATAAATACAGTGGGAACACTTAAGAATGAGAAATATGAAAGACAAAAAAACGTTGGACTTTGCACCATCTTCATGCATGGTTCAGTGAAAATGAAAGGATTCAGTGTTGTTGTTTTGCTTTTTCTTTGGAGGTGCCACCTTGCATATTATCACGAAAAAATATAACACAGATTGTTGTTTTTACATTTTACAGCAGTGGTTAACTTCTTTTTACACTTTACACCAACATAATGTTTGACATGGAGCCAACACTTAGTCGATCATGAAGTTCAACATGGCGTCCAACCTGGGCTCAATCATAAAGTTTATCATGATGTCCAAAATGAGATCAGACATTAAGACCAACATTAAGTCAATCATGAAAGTCCTACATGATGTCCAGTTTGAGGTCCAACATGACGTCTACAAAGGGATCGATCGTGAAGTTCAACATGACATCCAACATAAGGTCCAACATGAAGTCCACAATGTGATCAATCATGAAATCTAAAATAAAATCAACATGAGGTCCAACAGGAAGTCCAATATGGGGTGAAAGACAAATATGGAATCCTGCATGACGTCCAGCATGAAGATAAACATGAAGTCAAAGACCAACATAGAGGTCTCATGGGGTCCGACATGAAGTCCACAAAGGCATCAATCAAGAAGTCCAACATGACCTCCTCAATTGGATAACCCATGAAGACCAACATGAGGTCAATCACCAATATGAGGTCAATCATGAAGTCCTACATGACATCCAGCATGAAGATTAACATGAAGTCAAAGACCAACATGGAGGTCTCATGGGGTCTGACATGAAGTCCACAAAGGCATCAATCAATAAGTCCAACATGACGTCCTCAATTGGATAACCCATGAAGATGAACATGAAGTCAAAGACCAACATGGAGGTCTCATGGGGTCCGACATGAAGTCCACAAAGGCATCAATCAAGATGTCCAACATGACGTCCTCAATTGGATAACCCATGAAGACCAACATGAGGTCAATCACCAATATGAGGTCAATCATGAAGTCCTACATGACATCCAGCATGAAGATGAACATGAAGTCAAAGACCAAAATGGGGGTCTCATAGGGTCCGACATGAAGTCCACAAAGGCATCAATCAAGACGTCCAACATGACGTCCTCAATTGGATAACCCATGAAGACCAACATGAGGTCAATCACCAATATGAGGTCAATCATGAAGTCCTACATGATATCCAACATGAAGATGAACTTGAAGTCAAATGACAACCAACATGGACTCCTGCGTGAAGTCGGATAAATCATGAAGTCCAACATGACGTCCAACGTGAAGTCCACAATGGGGTCAACCAAGAAGTCCAACATGAGGTCCGACACGGAATTCTATAAATTGTTTTTGCAGTGATGGCTCCATAGAAGCAAAGAGTAAAACCTTCTGGGGAATCATTAATGTCCCCTGCACATGAACCTGCAATATAAATTAATAATTCAAAAATGTCAGCTTTGGATTAGCGTATACAATAATTATGTTAATGCCTGCAACATCACAGGGAAATATTTGATTCCAGAAAGGCACGCTGATGAAGGTGAAGCAGGGGGCAACGCTGCATTCCAGAGCACAGAACATTCAGGATGAATCAACAGCTATTTACCGAGGAGGCTTTTGTTAAGCGACGCACGTCTCGTCCGGAGCTCGGGAGTGTGAACTTTTGATTCGTCAACCCCAAAAGGATAAAGCACAAAGCTGCGACACTGCCAGAGGAGTTCAAGTCACAAAGAGATTTGTTATTTATTTCGGGGAGCCAAAAGAAATTCTAATGACAACCAGGTGCTGCAGCTGTTTAAAAAGGGGAAAAAATCTTGCAATATTCATTCATTTTCTACCGCTTTTTCCTCACGAGGGTTGTGGGGGATGCTGGAGCCTATCCCAGCTGTCTTGGGGCGAGAGGCGGGGTACACCCTGGACTGGTGGCCAGCCAATCACAGGGCACATATAGACAAACAACCATTCACACTCACATTCATACCTATGGACAATTTGGAGTGGCCAATTAACCTAGCATGTTTTTGGAATGAAAGAAAACCCACACATGCACGGGGAGAACATGCAAACTCCACACAGAGATGGCTGAGGGTGGAATTGAACCCTGGTCTCCTAGCTGTGAGGTCTGCACGCTAAACACTTGCCCGCCGTGCCGCCCTCTATTGAATCAGTCCTAATTCACTTAATTCAATATGGTGCGCTTTTGAATTGTTAAAGGTATAGTGCAGATTTTTTTATTTTTATGCATCATCTGCAAGGAAAGGGTTTCGAAAAAAAGAACAAAACAAATCAAATTAAAAAAAAATTCAGACGCCACAAATCTGCCGGTTTAGACTTTGCCAGGGAGCATCAAACACGGGACATTGAAGGTTTTATTCTCTGATGTGAAAAAATGTAACCTTGCTGGTCCCAATGGTTTCCAACTACCCGGCACTCCATCATGATCTGGGGTGCTTTTTCATTCAGTGGAACACTGGAGCTCAAGGTGGTGCAGGGTTGTCAAACGGTCTTGCAGCGGGCATCCCTCATGACTGAAGGCCCTGGTCTGTGTGGTTACAGCTGGGTTCTTCAACAGGACAACGCTGCAGACCAAGGACTTCTTCTGGGAGAATAACATCACTGTTTTGGACCATCCTGCATGTTCTCCTGATTTAAATCCCATAGAGAACATTTGAGGATGGATGGCAAGGGAAGTTTATAAAAATGGCCATCAATTTCAATTTCAGTTGATGCCCTTCGTCAAGTCATCTTCACCACTTGGAGCAATGTTGCCAATAGCCTCCTGGAAACACTCGCACCAAGCATACCCAAAGCAGTTTTTGTAGTAATTAACAGTAACGGTGGTGCTACTCATTACTGAGTATTACTGAGAAATGTTTCTGTTCTGGTTTGGAGAGTTTTTTGTGTTTTTGTGAGTGATGGTCTTGAACTTTTGATCAGCTGATAAACAACCTATTTCAGGTTGTTGTTTTCAGTGAATGGCTTCTTTGAATATAGTTTTGTTTTGTTTTTTTTCGTTTCACTCCCCCTTCTTGCTTTTGCATATTGTTGCTCTACTTCATCTACCTCATTAAGATCTGAAAGTAAAAGGTAAATTGTAGCTATTTTTCATCTGGTCTTCAACAAGATTTTGATCAGGTCTGCATTCGCATCACGGTCCAAAACATAACCAGCGACTAGACTTTGAAGTCGTCCTGTTCGGACATTCAAAAAGACAAGTTCGTTTTTTTTCAGGAGGAAAACACAAGGTGAAAACAACACAAGTGAGTTATTTTTTAAATTATGTGGGTTATGATTTGTAGCTTTTTTATACAAGATAATTAAATTATATTGTGGGCCTCACAGCTAGGAGACCAGGGTTCAATTCCACTCTCGGCCATCTCTGTGTGAAGTTTGCATGTTCTCCCCGTGCATGTGTGGGTTTTCTCCGGGTACTCCGATTTCCTCTCACATTCCAAAAACATGCTAGGTTAATTGGCCACTCCAAATTGTCCATAGGTATGAATGTGAGTGTGAATGGTTGTTTGTCTATATGTGCCCTGTGATTGGATGGCCACCAGTCCAGGGTGTACCCCACCTCTAGCCCCAAGACAGCTGGGATAGGCTCCAGCACCCCCGCGACCCTCGTGAGGAAAAAGCGGTAGAAAATGAATGAATGAATGTCATCTTGTGATACATCCCACAAATATCATACTACCTACTAAGATTCATATCACATAATCCTAATTTCTTATGGGAACAATTGATTCCGTTTGTTTTGGTTAGAATTGGACCTTCTGGAATGAAGTAATGATGCTGAACAAGGTTCCACTAATAAGGCATACAGTAGACGCATTCAAAGACAAGATAATGATGTGTAGTATTCTACACTGGTCACTAGGTGTCAGTAATGTCACATTGATATGACAAATTGCGGTACAAAAATATGAAGTAATAAAAAGGTACTACCAATGCTAGTGTGTGAGTCTATATTATGTCTTATTGACTTATATGACTTAAGTGTTATTTTCTTTTATTATGTCTATTATACTTGATTATATGAGTTTAAAGGTGTTATGTTACTATGTTACTACAAAACTATTACATTTCATAAATAAGGATAATTCACTTAATACGGTTGGATTTGGAACCAATTAACCATGAGGGATTGCTGTACAGCATCTAAACAATTAGTATTCATCGGGAAAAAAATGATTAATCAATTTTTCCAAACAAGTGATCAAGGACCTAAAGTTGACTGCCCATCTGTAGTTGTCTTAAAAACAATTTTGTCAGGTGAAGTTAAGAAAAAAAACACCATTACAGAAAATTATTGATAGATTGTATGTAGATTATTTTTCCAAATAAATTTAAATTAAAATTTGCTAACATTTTACTCAATTTTACCAATTAACGACCTTGTTTAAAAATCCTCCAAGTTCAAATGCACAAGCACAACAAAATAATGTCAGAGCAGATAAATTGTTGTGAAGAAACAGTCAACATTTCAAAATAGACCAGACCCCGGGCTTAAGTTGACTTGTTACTGCACTTTAGTAAGCCAGTAAAAGTTAATTGGCGTGAACGTTAGATGGCATCAAATCCACACATCACATGAAAAATCCCTCTCAAGTAGTCGGTCAATAATAGATGAACCTGCTTATCCATACATGAGACTGAAAATGTAGAATTAATTGAACATGACAAACGCACAACCTTCTTTCAACCGCTATTCTAAGCACCGGTTTCAAAGTAACAGTTTCGATTGCTGTGTGTATTTTTTGACCCCCCCACGCTAATAAGACTAACCAACCATTATTTTTTGCTACTTTAGACCATACACTAGGAAACACAAGAGCCTAGGTGGTTGCATAATAGAGGCGTTATTAGCGATACATTAGCGGTACAAGCTAAGCGTAGATATATGTTTACTAAGTCAACTGTTCATTCATTAATTTTCTACCGCTTTTCCTCATGAGGGTCGCGGGGGGTGCTGGAGCCTATCCCAACTGTCTTTGGGCGAGAGGCGGGGTACACCCTCGACTGGTCGCCAGCCAATCACAGGGCACATATAGACAAACAACCATTCACACTCACATTCATACCTATGGACAATTTGTTGTTAGCTCAGTACATTTTCAGTCCAATAGCTTTTCGTAGAAAGTCTCCTTGACACACACCACACTCACATAGCACAATCAGAGTTGCGCAACATATGAACATGATGACTTTACTGTTTCGTTTTTGGGGTAAAAAGTCACAACATTTGGACATATTTATTGTCACAGTCCAATAAAAAGCATATACCTCTAAGTTGTGTTTTAGCCGAGTAAAACGAAACTCATTGAGTTTTTTTTTTTTTGGCTAAAATGATTACAGGTTTTGAATAAATATATGAATTGATAAATAATGCATTATGCTGTGTCGTGGTTGCATATGGCCTATTATTACAAAAAAAAACATCCACCCATTTTTTGTATCATATTTAAGCAAATTGGAGGTATGTTTGGGTAAATATAAGCATATTAACATTCATTCATTCATTTTCTACCGCTTGGGGGTCTCCTAGCTGTGAGGTCTGCGCGCTAACCACTCGACCGCCGTGCCGCCCTCTGGTTGTACAATAATTACAAATTTTTTAATCAGATTAATCCGTTTTAAGTTTAATTACTCCTGATTAGTTGATAATATCAACCATGTCTGAATGATTAACAATTTTCCTGTATAAAATTAACAGAAACTGTATTTTATTATCAACATACGGGGTCAGTATTTCATGAGGCCCAACATGGATCACATCATGGGTCTCAAACGTCCAACATGATAAGTCCATAAACGACAGAGGTCATAAAGTCAGTCACCAAGTCCTACCTCTGTTCAATCATCACATCTGACATGAGGGCCAACAAGACATTCAACATGTCTAAAAAGGGGGTCCAAAATGAAGTCTAACATGAACACCAAAATCAAAACCAAGGCCAATATGAAGTCCAACTTGAAGGCCAATCATGAAACCCAACATGAAGTCAATCATGAAGCTCAACCATCCTTCATGAGCTCCAGCATGAGGTCATTTGAGAGTTGACTTACGGCAGAAATTGCTTGGACCCTTACCCGGGTTTGATTCCAGATCAAAGCAAAGTGCAAACCGACAACAGTTTGAATAAAATGAAATGTGAAGCATCTCAAACCAAACTGGTGTGTCACCTTCGTATATATTATGGCATCATCCTGCCTGCTGAACACCCATGAGAACCTCCAAGAGGGACCACCATCTTCATTGCATATGCACTGTGACAACATTTCGGCGTATAAGAGGTGTCATGGCTGCTTCAACTGGGGAGCTAATAAACACCTCATCCATGCAGGAGGTGTCAACTTTACACCCGGGATGACAGCGTTTCCAGGAGAACCTCACCCTGCACTGATACTAGTCACTTTTTTGTTTTCAACATGGCTTCCTCCGTCTCCATGGGGCTCTGTATTGATCAACAGGTTGTAATTTGATGGAGGGCATTGGGAGAAGCTACGTAAGAAGACCCCGGGGTAATGAAAGAACATGATGCAGATTTTTGATTCCCGGATTCCTATCGACGACCCGCCACCAAGGTCGCCATCCGCAGGTTTGGTTCATACACCACCAAGCGGCCCAAAGCACCCTGGGGGGAGGGTGGGAAGGGGGCGTCGTGGTGGTTTGGCCATGATTGATCTTCTCCGTTGGAACATGCAGCTTTTTAAAAACTCTCTTTTTTTTTTTGCATGCAACTTTACAGATGCCACACCCTTTCTGGCCAAGAGGATCATTACACCTGGCAACGCGAGAGCCCAGATTACATGCTGCCTCTCTTCTTTCCTTCATCTCCTTCGTCCTCGCCTCCTATCCTCTCCCGGAGGCTATTTATAACCCAACAGCACTTTATGAACGTCCGCAGGCGCTGCATTACACAGCCTTGTGATACTCTTGCTGCATCTTCTACACATAAAAAAAACAAAGATCCTACAGGACCAAAGTGATGCTCACTCGAACAGAGGAGAGTTGATTATTCCAGTTTGTGTTTTAGGACATTTGGATAGCGGCTTAAGGGGTTTGTAATAATAATAATAATAATAATAATAATAATAATAACAATGCAAGATGGAGCCCATTTAGCAGATCTTTGTATGACGATGCATAAATGTCTTTTTTTCTCAGTCGTGGTCAATTCTAATGAGGTTAGTTTATAAATAAGAAATAAAGACGGATCATTGTTGATTTCACCTGCAGAGGACGCGCCTTACCACAGCGCAAGTGTCCATCGTGGGACTTTCTTCTGTAGCCTGAGCATGCAAATATATATATATATATATATATATATATATATATAATATATATAAAGTGAAGTCATAAAATTTGATTATCGACACGCGTGGAACTCACCTGCTTTGCTCCTCACTGCGTCCACTGCCGAGCATCCTCTCGCATTTCCACACCGTGCGACAGCAACTCCGAGCAGCCCACGGAGAGGCACAAACACGCACACGCGCGCATGCACTACCTCAAGTCCTGAATAAGCATGTGTGGACGGGGGGGAAAAAAGCGGGAAAAGATAGCAATAAACCAAAGACGAGATAGTGAGCATCCGTTTCCACGCCTGCAAGCTCCCGAACGCTCCGTCCCGCAATGAGGAGGAATGCAAATGGAAGGTGGAATGGATGGAAGAGAGGGAGGGAGAGAGGGAGGATCCACTCCCACGCACGACGCGCACACACGCGCGCTAATGAAGAGAGCCGTCCTGTCTCAAGTGCATGCATTTTTACCCCCCCCCCCAAAAAAAAATACATTTTGTCGTTGTGTGTGTGCGTGGGTGTGTGCGCATCATTTACACGTCTCAAGGAGGACAGCCAGTGCGTGTCACGTTGTTCTCTCAGCTGAGCAAATAAAGCAATAAAATCAGATTTAAGTGTGAGTGAAAGATGAAGCAGGTTGCAGTTCCACCAGTGAAAGCAAGGTCGCGCTGTGGGCTTCATTTAGCGCTCAACATCCACTGCTGCTGGATCTTAATAATAATCATGTAGGGACAGTTTTCAATAAGCATGATCAATTATCATTACCATTGGCAGCAAAGTGGATGTTGCTTGGAAATGTGTTTTTATTTGGTGTTTTCAAGGCTATAACTGCTTTAATATGTTGAAAATTTTGTTTTTTTTGCGACAAACTGCAATTTGACTGAAAATAAATGGAAAGAAAAATAAACATGCATGCTAGACCGACTCCAAATTGTCCGTAGGTATGAATGTGAGTGTGAATGGTTGTTTGTCTATATGAGCCCTGTGATTGGCTGGCCACCAGTCCACGGTTTACTCCACCTCTCGCCTGAAGACAGCTGGGATAGGCTCCAGCACGCCAGCAACCCTTGTGAGGACAAGCGGTAGACAATGAATGAATGAATTATTTAGGTGAATTTGTTCATCTAGGGCGGCATGGCGGTCGAGGATCAGAGTTCGATTCCACCCTCGGCCATCTCTGTGTGGAGTTTGCATGTTCCCCCCGTGCATGCGTGGGTTTTCTCCGGGTACTCCGGTTTCCTCCAACATTCCAAAAACATGCTAGGTTAATTGGTGACTCCAAATTGTCCATAGGTATGAATGTGAGTGTGAATGGTTGTTTGTCTATATGTGCCTTGTGATTGGCTGGCGACCAGTCCACGGTGGACCCCGCCTCTTTCCCGAAGACAGCTGGGATAGGCTCCAGCACCCCAGCGACCCTCGTGAGGAAAAGTGGTAGAAAATGAATGAATGAATGAATTTGTTCATCTACCAGCCGTTCATCATATTTGACTTCAGTGTACCCCGCCTCTCACCTAAACCTAAGCTGTGCACCTTCATTGGATAGCCGAACTGGGGAAGTGCCGAGACTGACGTGAACCAACCACAGACTCAGAAGTGGTGGCAGTGGTGGTACGCGTCATCCATAACCCGACGCGGCCCGAAAGTTCCTCCTGAATTAAAAGTGCTACATAATGTCTGCATGCTCCCAAATCCGTCTTAAGGTGGTACTCATCCCCAAATTTTGCCCACACTTGCAAGTACAGCGGGTTGGGATTTGGGCTTTTCCGCACATTGCGAGCCACAAACTCACCACACTCTGCCAAGTACTCGCCCCCAAATGCCGCACCAATTTTTGTCACGATCGGGCTTCACCCCCCTTGTGACAGCTTAGTTTTCCTCTGTTCCTCGTTCACGCCCTTATTTTGTATTCACTTCCTCTCTTGCTCTGTTCTGTTTTCCGTTCATTTCAATTATCTCCCGCACCTGTTTCCTATTTGCTGTTGCCTATTTAGTTCAGGTGCACGATCCCTTCGTTGTCGGTTCATTGTCGTTGCTGAGTTGGTTATGCTTGTGCGTCGTTCTGCTGCATAGTGTAAATAAATATATTTTGACCTGCATTTGGGTCCTTATCTCTGCATCCTGGGGTCAAACCGCGAAACTCAAAAGCCGGAACGTGACAATTTTAAGCCTTTTTAATGTTTGCATGGTGCAAAACTTGTATCACTCTAACAAAGACAGGAAGTCCCACACAATGATGGGCCGATATCGATACCATGCTTTTTCACTGATACGGGCCGCTTCACAGATCGTTGGCCGATCGATCGGAGCACCCCTAATATTGCTATTTACTTCTATATTGCAGCTAATCAATCTGCCTATTAGCTACCTATCTATCATCTAAATATCTAAAAATAAGTCTGTCTCTCAACCTATTCATCATGTATTAAATATATCAATTTATTTACCTACATTGTTACTAATCAATCAGTTGATCCGCCCATCTATCTGGCATCTATCCATCTAATTACTGTATGTCTTATCCCCTATCAACCAAATCTATCGAAGCTTGAGTCATTTTACTTAATTTTATTTTTATTTAGTCTTATTACTGAGGGCTGCACGGTTAGCGCACAGACCACACAGCTAGTTTGATTCCACCTTCTCTGTGTGGAGTTTGCATGTTCTCCCTGTGCATGCATGGGTTTTCTCCGGGTACTCCGGTTTCCTCCCACATTCCAAAAACATGCTAGGTTAATTGGTCACTCCAAATTGTCCATAGGTATGAATGTGAGTGTGAATGGTTGTTTGTCTATATGTGCCCTGTGATTGGCTGGCAACCAGTCCAGGGTGTAGCCTGCCTCTTTCCCGAAGACAGCTGGGATAAGCTCCAGCACATCAGCGACCCTCGTAAGGATAAGCGATAGAAAATGTATGAATAAATTATTAAGTTGAATTTGTTCATCTATTCATGTGTCTACGAGCCGTTCATCATATCTGACTTCATTCAGTCAACCTGTCCATTCGGCTATCATCCATCCATGGAGCTATCAAACTATTCATGGATTGATTCATCCAGCTAGGTATCAGTTAATTCACATATGGCTCCATCCATCCATGCATCAAGTGAAAAATTTCTGTTTCACTTTGCTGCCTGGCAGTGGATGTCATGAAGCTTTTTAGTAATGGCGACTACTTTGCAGCACGAGCATGATGGGAGGTTGGAGGGAGGACAGTAAATTGGGAGCCACTCCTGGGCTGTTGGTTAACAGCGGCAAGCCTCTGCTCCACTCCGGAATCATTAGTGGCGCAGCACATGCAGCCGGGGTCAGGCCAGTGTGAGTTCAGCAAGAAACACAATAAATTAGTCCTCATTACACAGAAAAGATGTGTGACACCAGCTAAAAGTAGAACCAAAGAAGGCCAATGATACAAGAGGAGTCAATAGATATTGAGAAGCAATTGCTAATTGATTTTTCTCCTCTTTTTATTTTTTTTATAGATTTCATGACTGATGTCCCTATGAAGGGTGCGTTAGTTTCAGCCACAGTTGAGAATAAAAACACACAATAATGTTTCCATTCAGTTTAGCTGGACACTTGTATGGCAGACTATATACAGGTACAGTATCATACCCAGCTATTAAAATTTAATTTAACCTTGTATGTCAGTTGACCGACATGATTCTTATCCATCAAAAGTTGAG
This sequence comes from Doryrhamphus excisus, assembly GCF_037039965.1. NCBI lineage: Eukaryota > Metazoa > Chordata > Actinopteri > Syngnathiformes > Syngnathidae > Doryrhamphus > Doryrhamphus excisus. The sequence continues at coordinate 16,847,655 of NC_136357.1, read as the reverse complement.
TGGTTTTGGTTTTTTGTAGTTTATTCTCCTGCAATAAACTTAGTTTAAGTTTGTTGTATTTTTCTAAATACACAACTGAAAAGTCAAGTAATTTTACTGAAGTTCTACAGCAGTAAACTTAACTTTACACTTACATGCCAGTTTATCTACAGTTGTCTTTCAAACGTTGAGTAGTTTTACTTTATTGTAGTTTTATTAGACAGCACTAAACTTAATTTAACCTTGTATGTCAGTTGACCGACATGATTCTTATCCATCAAAAGTTGAGTAGTTTTGCTTTTTTGTAGTTTATTCTCCTGCAGTAAACTTAGTTTAAGTTTGTTGTATTTTTCTGAATACACAACTGAAAAGTAGAGTAATTTTACTTTACTGTAGTTATACAGCAGTGAACTTAACTTTACACTTACACGCCAGTTTATCTACAGTTGTCTTTCAAACGTTGATTAGTTTTACTTTCTTTTAGTTTTATTACACAGCAGTAAACTTACCTTTAGACTTATATGATGATATATTTACAGCTATCATACATTTGTGTGAAAAAGCATTTGACTCCTTTTATGAGTGAAGGAAAAAAAAACAATCCAAATCTACATGACCCTAAGAACTGGTTGGGCCACCCCGAGAAGCAACAACTGCAATCAAGCATTTGCGATAACTTGCAATGAGGAATTTTGGGCCACTCATCTTTTTTTCAGCATGAAAAGTAGGATTCAAAAGTAGGATTGAGTAGGATTGAAGTCAGGACTTTGACTAGGCCACTGCAAAGTCTTGATTTTGTTTTTATTCAGCCATTCAGAGATGGACTTGCTGGTGTGTTAAGTGTCAGGTCAAGTGAGGCCTGCAGTTCTTGGGATGTTGTGGGTTCTTCTGGTGACCTCTTCAATGAGTCGTGGCTGCACTGTAACTTTCTTTCGGGGGGCAATCACCATGTAGGTCTGGATTTTTTTCTCCCTTAATAATAAAGAGATTATTATTTTATTAGTAGTTGTGTGGCAAAATGCTGAAAAACAGGTAATCAGGTTAAATATCTGCACCGGTTAAATGTTATTTAAAACCTTTCTTGTACAGTTTAACTATAGAATAGAGAAATTCAGAGGAGCGGAAGCTGTTCTAGTTATTTTTATCCCACGATCAATTGGACTTTTATGAAAACCCTATCCAGTGGGATGGACATGGCATTTGAAAATGGCGTTGAAAGGTTTCCAACAAGTTCACTTTTTTTTCCGCTGGAAGCTGAGTCATCATTGCCCGCAGACAGAGAAAAAGGGAGCGAAAAATAAAAAATAAAACAAATCCACGTCCGAGTCTTTGTTATCTAACACACTTGTCGTGTCCATATGTCACTTAGGCTTTCCTTCACACTGCACAACAGAGGATTGTGCAAGTAAAGTGTTTGTCTTGCAGTGTTAAACTGCAGCGTCTGTACATCTGCAAGCGGTTTTCCTTTCCTTTTTTCTCCCCTTCATCTTTCTGCACGGACCCTCAGAGCAAGGGAAGGCATTCAGGCGTCACAGCTACATGTAAATGTCATCAGCATCAGTTCACGCATGGCCAAGATACTCTTCACTGCCACTTCACTGTTTGTTTTCTACACTTTAGGACCCCCCCTGCCATCCTCTACTGTGTGTGAAACTATTCCTATAGGGTGGGGATGGGGGTCCACTTTTTTCCGGATCACTAAGCAGACCTGAGAGGAGCAGATGTTGAAATCCGCAGATACTCAGGACTAAAGTCTCTTCAGGTCGCTGTAACATCAGCAGAACAAGAACTAAACAAAGAAACAAAAACATACTTTTACAAAGACAAACTTTTCTATACATGAAAAAAGTGGTACTATATCCCCAGATTAAAATCATTTGGGAGGAGAAGTGTGCAAAAGAAAAAATAATTATATATATATATATATATATTTATTATATTTTATTATATTTTTATTATAAATGTATATTTTACAAGCAATAAGGTGCAATTACAGAAAATTTGACATTAGTCATCATATACAAATACTAATAATAAATAATTCAAAAGAGCTTTAAATTGTGTGAAAAATGTTCAGTTGTTCTGAAAAACATTTTTTGCCTGCCTGTTAGGAGGGCAAGCAAAACACATTTGTTGGTAGTTTAAAAGATAAGTTTGAATTTAAGGGGAAGAAAACAACTGAAAACATCGATTACAATATGATTTTACATAATATCTATACAAATGTCTTCATAGACAAATAATAATAAGCTAAATTGTAAAATTCAAAACAATCTAAATGTATAGACTATTAATTATAATAATAATAATATAAGCACGAGATTATTATACATACAATGTACATATTATACCTTATATTATACATTATACATTATTATACATACAATATATACAAGATTATTGATACTAGTACTACACACTAGTGTACAAAGTACACCAATGAAATGTGTTTCTGGGACTAAATGCATTATGGGGAAACATGTTTTTTATTTTAAACTTATATTGTTACTTGAATTGTATATTTCTTAGCTACCTTTTGAGTGTTAATTTGTTGTGTGATGATTTTAGTGTCTTTTGTAAGATGACACATATATATACATACACACACACACACACACACACACATATATATATATATATATGATATATGTGATACACACAGTTATGTTGCTTATGTTTATGTAAGAGCCAAAATTAACAAATAATTAACAAATAATTTTTAAAAAGGATGGTCGAATACATTTTCCCATTACTGTATATATGTATACATATATACATATATATATATATATATATATATATATATATATATATATATATATATATATATATGGTCATAATATTCTAATATATCAGAATATATATGTGTATATATCATTTTTCAACAATCCAACAAACATTACCACTTTATTCTTTTAATTTTTATTTGTTGTCATAATTCTAAGACCCAATGTAATCCATACTTTTTCAACTCAGTATTGCTGCCATATTGTATGTTTCTAATGAAAAGAAGAAACTAAACAAAAAGATGTTTGTGAGGACGCCTTTTCTCTCTTCTGTCTCTTCCACTAAGAGCAGCAAAAAGCAGCAACAATGGAGAGGGCCTCCACGGGTTTTTAAAGCATCAATAATTCATTTACTTGGCTGTGTTTCTTAGCACTGACACGCACACTCGTCCTTCATGCCCTCCCACATAGGGACTGAAGGCTGTCACTCACGCGGACACCATAAAGTGATGAGGTGATAAAGCGTCCATTTGCTTGTTATCAGAGAACATCGTCCCGCCGTTCCTGAGCAGGTTGCAAAAGGAGGTGCCAGGCTATCGTCATTGCGCTTGGCCTCTTTGATAAGCCAGAAACCTTCGAACAGGCAAGCCTCCGATCTATTCTCATTTAAACACAAGTCAGTCTATTATTTTAAAACAGACGGGCCACAGCCAAACAATTTCAAACTCCATCCAGAAACACGTCATGCGCACTTCAGCTTAATACACTTTTATCTTCTTTTCCAAATGACATTCTTGCAGATAAGGACGACTTTCCTTCCCTCACAGTTGGAAAGCAATGAAAATTTAACTTCAAATTGGTATTCAACTGCTGATCGTGTGGATTTACTTTGGATTATAATTTGATTACTTCAGCTTGCATCAGCGTACGTTCCGAAATTGACGAGTGGTCAAGCCAATACAACATATAGAACTTTCTTGAATATTATTGGGGCGGCACGGCGGTCTAGTGGTTAGCGCGCACACCTCACAGCTAGGAGACCAGGGTTCAATTCCTCCCTTGTGCATGCGTGGGTTTCCTCCCACATTCCAAAAACATGCTAGGTTAATTGGCCACTCCAAATTGTCCATAGGTATGAATGTGAGTGTGAATGGTTGTTTGTCTATATGTGCCCTGTGATTGGCTGGCGACCAGTCAAGTTCAATGACAGCTGGGATAGGCTCCAGCACCCACTGCGACCCTCGTGAGGAAAAGCAGTAGAAAATGAATGAATGAATATTATTGGGTGTTATAAGGTGTGTCTATGGCCTGACTATGATGACGGATGGAGTGATGACGAGAAACCGCTCGTGACCTGATCTTTGAACTAACATCTTTCTTTTTCAATTAGATGTTGGAGAGTCGTCTTTAAAAATGTGAAGACGCTGGCTTGAAAATGGTGACTGGTAGAGTACTGGAGAGAAACAGCTAATGATGTGTGCTTTGATCTTGGTTGCCGAGCTCCATATGTAATTCGCAATCAGCAGATTACTTCCTTAAGACAATAATTTATGTATGTTCGAACAAAAATGCCACAAATTTGAAGATGATCAATAAAAACGGTAGGTAGAATGCCGAAGAGAAACCATCCAACCCTCTTAATTAGATATTGAATTAATTAGATTTGAAGAAGATGAGTTGACTGAAGTCTCATGATTTGAGCCTTAATCTTGGTTGCCTAGTACTAGATATCATTCATATACAACAATAACCTCTGAAAATTTAAAACAGCTGAGTTTTAAAATGGTGACTGCTAGAGTCTCAAAGAGAAAGCACTCATCTATGAACTTGTTTGCTCATATTCTAAACTAACAGCTTCCCTCCTTAATGAGATGTTGAAGAGTAATCGCTGGACATCTGAAGACGATGGGCTAAAAAAGATGACGGGTTAAGTGGCGAAGAGAAACTGCTAATGATTTGAGCCTTGATCTTGGTGGCCTATTACAAGATCTCATTCAAAAAATCACACAATATTTAGTTTCAAGTAACTCGCTTAAAAATGACCGTGTAGTCCTCCTGATGAACATAGTTTTGAGGGTTTTTTTTAAGGCTACAGCATCAAAATAGGTACAGTATTTCCCATGACACCCGGAAGAGAAAAAGCACATGCGCAAAAGAAAAAAAAAAACATTTCAAGTCAATATGAACAGCTTTCTTCATCAAATATTGTGTGAAAGAGTGAGGTACCTCAACAAATGAGCAGAAAGGCCTCATTTTTAATTGAGATTTTTGCGACCATAATGTCAGGTGAATGTATGTCAACATTGCTATGAAGGAGTCAGACTGTGAACACTCACTGACAACATGATTCTGGTTTCCTGTTGCTAGGATATAAACACAACACGGCAAACATATCGTCTGTGTGGAAAATTGCATCCAATGCTTTAAACATAGCAGCGTGTGAACTCGCACCTGAAAAAAGATGCAGTGCAAAATAGCAGCACAATGCACGTCGCCGTGGTAACTGGCAGCCAGTCTATCTTCACCCTTCCTGAGCCCCTGTGGCCTTTAAAAAAAAAAAAAATCCTTCTTCTCTTTTAAAGGACTGTATTTTAGCACCGCCTTACTGTATTACTTTGGTCACACTAAAAAGGTGGTTTGATGATAACAGATTGTCCTTGAACTTAAGTAAAACTAAAATCATGCTGTTTGCTAACAGCAGAAAGGACACGCACCAGCAAATACAAATAGACGGTGTAGAGATTGAAAGGGTGAACGAAAATACATTTTTGAGGATCACAATAGATGAAAATATGAGCTGGAAACCTCATATTACAAATATACAACATAAGGTGGCCAGAAATATTTCAGTATTGAACAAAGCAAAATTTGTTCTCAATCAGAAATCACTCCACACTCTATTGCTCTCTGTTTCTACCATATCTTACTTATTGTGTGGAAATAAGCAATCTTCACTCGCTAAATGTACTGCAAAAAGGTCAGTAAGGATAATTCATAATGCCGTCTACAGAGAACATACTAAGTCCTTATTTCTAAAATCACAAATACTTCAACTTGCTGATATAGTTCATCTTCAAACAGTTAAAATAATGCATAAGGCTAAAAATAACAAATTCGCTAAAAATGTCATCCAATACTTCTCTACAAGAGAGGAGGAATATGATCTCAGGAGTCTTGATCCAGTCATGATGTGCTATATATACAGTATAGTGCATCCGGAAAGTATTCACAGTGCTTCACTTTTTCTACATTTTGTCATGTTACAGCCTCATTCCAAACTGAATTAAATTAATCTCTTACCTCAAAATTCTACACAAAATACTCCATTATGACAATGTGAAAAAAGTTTTTTTTGACATGTTTTGAATTTATTAAAAAGAGAAAACAAAAAAATCACATTTACATAAGTATTCACAGCCTTTGCCATGAAGCTCAAAATTGAGCTCAGGTGCATCTTTTTTTCCACTGATCATCCTTGAGATCTTTCTACAGCTTAATTGGAGTCCACCTGCAGTAAATTCAGTTGATTGGACATGATTTGGAAATATAATAACTGTCTATATAAGGTCCCACAGTTGACTGTGCATGTCAGAGCACAAACACCAAGCATGAAGTCAAAAGAACTGTCTGTAGACCTGCGAGACAGGATTGTCTTGAGGCACAAATCTGGGGAAGGATACAGAAACATTTCTGCTGCTTTGAAGGTCCCAATGAGCACAGTGGCCTCCATTATTCGTAAATGGAAAACGTTTGGAACCACCAGGACTCTTCCTAGAGCTGGCCGGCCTTCTAAACTGAGCGATCGGAGAAGAAGGGCCTTAATCAGGGAGGTGACCAAGGCCCCGATGGTCACTCTGTCAGAGCTCCAGCGTTCCTCTGTGGAGAGAGGAGAGCCTTCCAGAAGGACAACCATCTCTGCAGCAATCCACCAATCAGGCCTGTATGGTAGAGTGGCCAGACGAAAGCCACTCCTTAGTAAAAGGAACATGGCAGCCCGTCTGGAATTTGCCAAAAAGCACCTGAATGACTCTCAGACCATGAGAAGCAAAATTCTCTGGTCTGATGAGACAAAGATTGAACTCTTTGGTGTGAATGCCAGGCGCCATGTTTGGAGGAAACCAGGCACTGCTCATCACCAGGCCAATACCATCCCTACAGTGAAGCATGGTGGTGGCAGCATCATGCTGTGGGGATGTTTTACAGCAGCAGAAACTGGCAGACTAGTCAGGATAGAAGGAAAATGAAGCAATATATAGAGATATCCTGGATGAAAACCTGCTCCTGAGCGCTCTTGACCTCAGTAGACTGGTCATGTACCTTGACCATATAGACAGTAGACATTAGCACACAGCCAAGATCTCAAAAGATTGGCTTCAGAACCACTCAGTGAATGTCCTGGAGTGGCCCAGCCAGAGTCCAGACTTGAATCCGATCGAACATCTCTGGAGAGATCTGAAAATGGCTGTGCACAGACGTCTCCCATCCAACCTGATGGAGCTTGAGACTTATTGCAAAGAAGAATGGGCAAAACTGCCTAAAGATAGGTGTGCTAAACTTGTGGGATCATATTCAAAAAGACTTGAGGCTGTAATTGCTGCCAAAGGTGGATCAACAAAGTATTAAGCAAAGGCTGTGAATACTTATGTAAATGTGATTTTTTTGTTTTCTATTTTTAATAAATTCAAAACATGTCAAAAAAAACTTTTTTCACATTGTCATAATGGAGTATTTTGTGTAGAATTTTGAGGTAAGAGATTAATTTAATTCAGTTTGGAATGAGGCTGTAACATGACAAAATGTAGAAAAAGTGAATCGCTGTGAATACTTTCCGGATGCACTGTATATCACTATATTGACACTTACTATGGTACCCATTATGTCATTGGATGGTAACCTCGTACTTTGGTACGAGGTGCATTATTAAAAAAAAATTTTAAATTAAAAAATAAACCTTAAACTGTATTATGGAAAGCAGGAAGTGAACAAATGTAACAGTTACTGATTGAAATTCCTGCTTCTGTCAAGCTCAGACGTGTCTTTATTTGCTCCTGATTGCTTCTGTCGCTTATGGCTTTGACCCTAAATCTTTATTTTCTTTTAAGTGAACCAAGACCTTTTGAATGATTTGAAAAAAAAATCCAACATACCTAACGAGGCAGTGACTACAACTCTCTCAACATGCCCAGAGGAGTAATCTAAACCAAGTCTCCTTGTGAAAGCTGTCGGATATATCAGCAAGAAATGTCTGCACTACAAGAAAGGATTTTTGCCTTGGAAACCCAAAAAAAAAAAAAAAACTTCATGAAACGCTCAGTGGAATCCATTGGTTAGATGTCCACATGTACCTCCAAAGAAAAAGTTGATACATCCAATCTTAATGATACAGAAAACTGTGCCAAGTGTCAAGGTCAAAAATACCGTGGTCTTTGGAGACATTAACGTGAACAGAATAGCTCCTTGCAGATCTCCAAGTGCCACTGTCTCTGACATCTTGGCATCCTTGGCACCAGGACCCAAAAAAGGATCCAACCACAGCCGCTCCTCCAGATTCCAGACCACCGGTTTCAGCACCTCTGGAGAGGGAGCGCAAGAAAAGACCTCCTGCCTTGCCACCCAAGGATCTAGCAAAGGATTAAGCCACAGCTACCACAACCGTGCCTCTGGAATTAAGACACAGGCCTGGGACCCGCATGATGCATGATGCATGATGCATCTACACCCTCCAGAGATGCTTCACTACTCTTCCTGTCTCCACCATCGCCCATGAGATTTCCTGACTGTCTGGAAAGTTTTGGTGAAATCAGGGATTAAAATGGTTCCCCTCACACAAGGATTCTTTCCTCAAAAAAAGACACAGGCCCCTTTCCCTCCTCAGCCTATTCGATCAACCAAGGACCCCCAGCTCGGCCTTCACCATGGGTGCCCTCTGCGTTGCTAAACCTCATATAACCCTGAGGCCCAGGGAGGGAGTATTGTTGCCTTAAACAATAACTACTGTCAAACCACATTGATTAGTAAGAGACTGATCTGATCAAAGCAATCTAATCCACATCGCCCAGTTCAACTCCAGTTCATCTTAAACATGACGTGTTCCATGTCAGATCTTTAAGTAGTAAATCACTTTTAATTATTGATTTGATTTCCTTTTACAATCTTTATTTTATGTTTTAACTTGGCTGGATAAAAACACAGCTAATGCTGTACTGATTGAGTCTAGTCTTTGTATCTGAAACCAGAGGGGTGCTGTGCCATATTTAGGGACATTATACTCACAAAAATTGGGCTTTTTTTCTTCTTTTCAGTATCTTTGAGTAAAAGCAAGGAACAACTTGCTGCATTCTCCTTCCTGCTGTGGTTGCCTGCCAATGTGAGGCGTTCAGGTGCACTTGTTATTTTGATTGTTAGACGCAAGTTGTTATTCACGTACCCCTACTGCAGTGGTTCCCAAACTTTTTATAGTCACGTACCCCTTCAGACATTTGACCTGAAATCGAGTTGGGACACCATGGAAAGATTCCAGTCAGATAATGGAAACTTTAAACCCCAAAAGCAGGATCAAAACTAGCAAACTACTGTCAGTGCTGCACCAGCTTTTTCTTAAATGGTGCATTCAGGTGCATCACATAACTCCTCGGAGACAAGTATAAAGACTTTAAAAACACTTTTAAATCCCAACAAACACACGTACACATGCACATGCAATCCAAAGTATGTGATATTTACAAAATCAACCACTTGTCGCTCGTACAACTGTTCTAAGATTGTTAACCTTTTCTCTTCAATTTGGTATGAATATTTGCATGAATATGCAGACTTAAACCATAGCCATCCCGAGTGGCTCAAATTAAGTCCATTTAAATTAAATCGATTCACAGGGAAGAATACCAATATCAGGGTTGAATAAAAGATATCACTAAGATGTCACCAAAAATGCACATTTTTGACCTGGAATTACTATAGCATGAATGAATCAATGAATTATGTTCAGTATTTCAAGTTAATTATGATAATTATCATAACCATAATAAGGTTTATGTTTTTCAACTGTGCAGGAGTAGGAGGTACTTGGCTGTAAATGTTTGGGAACCACTGCTCTACAGATATTAAACTCCAAAAGCAGCTAAAATGAAGATTTATTCATCAAAACCATACAAGTCTGCTGATCAAGCACGCAACAAATATATATATATATTGTTTCTCAAGTGCCCCCTACTGGATGGACATTACAGCAGTTGTCCCCAATGCAAATTTTGCCATTACACAACAACAACATAATACATAAACAATGTTCTATGCTAATACAGTAGTTGCAGTGAAGCTAATGTGAAACAAACCCTTCGTCCCTCCTACACACAAGCTGACAATTGTGCAATTGCTTGTGTTGCAGAGGAGAGCGTCAGTGTGTTTGACTCAATGGCGTTTCAATAGCAGAGGTCCTGAATGAACATTGTAACGTGCACAAAGTGAGTCAAGGTGCACAGAAATTGCATTTGGCCTTGTCGACATCCAATTGTATCGCTGCACACAGGAAACGCTTGAAAAGCCAATAAAACAAACAAATACACTAATAGCATTCTCCCACGCACAAACACAATGGGAGGGTTGGTATACAGTGTAGCATTGTTGGGGGTAAAAGCATTTTTGTAGATATGTTTTAGTGTTACAAATGTGTTAATGTAACAGTAATCATGACAGTAATAACATCGATTTGATGCTCTAGCAGCACATTGATGGCAATCGCAGTGACATAACTACAACACACATCAAATATCTCTATCATGTGATCATTTCTCAAAATGCACCCCAGCATTCGACATATGTACTGTATACTGCAGGTATTACATCGGTTTGGCTGGCATGCAATGCTAACTCGCAAACTAGAGAGCTAGCGACCTAAACGGTAGCCTCCAAGTTATTTCCAAAAACTTACCCCTTCCACACGGATAGGGAGGATAACTATTAACAGTTATTTAACCTTTAACATGAACATTAATCAAACGTAATATTTTTTTCTGGGTACATGATACCATACAGCATCGATATCAAACTTGCTCGGGCCGTACTAACATTAAACTTTCATATCAAGGCGGGGGCCTCAAACTAGTGTCCTGCGGGTCACATTTGGCTCGCGGGCCGCATGTTTGGGACCCCTGACTTAAACCCATGCAGGATGTCCTCCTGCATGGAGGACAAGCTCAGAATTCAAATATATTCAAACAAGAACCTGAACTTATTTAAGTTTAAGGAAATACTGCATATGATTGGAATATGCAAAAACATGAACTTACTAATTCCACCTATAGGTGGAAGAAAAAAAAAAGGTAGTGACGTCAAACGGCGACGGGATCCTGAGAGCTGGCGTTCGAGCCACGAGGACCAAATTTGACAAGCGCCCATCAGATGGGATTTCCTTTTCCCTTCTCTCGGCTTGAGTTTTTGGACTTTGCGCGAGGTTCCGGACACAGGGATTAATGCCAGGTGGACTGACAGGTGAACTTTGACTCTTCGGGGAACATTGGGACACTTTCGGGGTGGTGGGTAAAAGTTCGGGATTAAGTTGGTGTTTCATGGTTGTCTTTGTTAGCGGGTGGGAAGTTTAGTCAGTTGGTTAGGTTGGGAGGGGATGATATGCGGGTTTGGTTTGGAGTCATTAAACTGCCGTTGTGGAGGCAAACCAGCTTTTTCTTACAGCTGATATCCGCTCCCCCCCGCGACCTTCTTGTTTGCGTTGAAGCCTCGTTACCTCTATAGGAGGGCGCGATCGTTACAACATAAGTATATACACTCCTGACCAAAATTGTAAGACCAGTTGAAAAACTACAGGAATTTTCATTTTGCACTGTTGTTTCTTAAGGAGGTTGAAAGTAGAGCAGTTTATTGCAAACAAGCATTAAAGGTGAAATAGGCTGTTCATCAGCTGATCAAAGGTTTCGGATCATAGCTAAAAAAAAACAAAAAACGAAACCCTCTTAAAATACTAATAACATTTTCAAAAAAGGAGTTAGTTAAGAGAACCTGTGTCATTCTTGTTAATAACCTCAAAAATTGATCTGAGCATGAGGCGAGTGAGAAGACTGTGATGAAGATGGCTTCCCGGAGGGCATCCATTGTCTTGTAAACTTCCCTTGCCATCCATCCCCAAAATTTCTCAGTTGAATTTAGATCATGAGAACACACAGAATGATGGCAATTCCCAAACTCTGAAATAAGTCTTTTGTCAGGCAAGCACTTTGAACTGCATTGTTGTCCTGTTGACAAAGCCAGTCATTACTACACACTCATTGAGGGATGCCCCCTGCAACATCTCCGCATAGCCAGCTGCCAGACTCCCACACACAACCTGAAGCGCCATTGTTCCGTTGAAGGAAAAAACAACCCAAATCTTGACGCCGTATGGAAAAACATCTGAGGCGGGATCTCCTTGTCATGCCAGGAACATTGGGAAATCTACATTACTAAACTGGTCGAGAGAATGGCATGTTTGTGTCCGACTGAACCGCACTCTTTATGACCACGGCGGTTGGCTATCACCGCTGTGCTCTGGTTTTCCTGAGCTCTGTGCTTCCCGCTGTTTTCAAATCTAATCAGTCATGTTACGCAGCACATCGTTCTGAAGTCTGTTGGCTGTGAATTATAGCCCCCTTAGTCCACCAACAATTGACATATGTTCATACAGTGTGGACAGTGAAGAAGTGAGCTACATAAAAGATGTAAAAACCTTGGCCATATGTGGACAGCACACTGCATTATCAAACTTTATACAGATTTTGGAATCGAACTTTGTCTATCTGTGTAGCCAACCAGTTAAACAGTTCCCAAAAGGAGACAACAGAAGTAGGCCTTTATTCTTTGGCCGTTATGGTATTTTGTGAAAATGTGACACAAATACAGAAGTTGAACGAGAATAGTACATGTTTGGGTTACATGTACATTGAGTTAGCAACAGGGATAACAAAATGAAAGCTACACATACAAAAATAGACAAATCTAGCTTAGCCGACTAGCGCTACTCTAGCTAACATTACACAAGACTGATGAATGTTAACAAACACAAACTGTACTGACAGACGGTGCTTTTAGCTGTAGAGGAAAGGAAACACTGGGTTGCAGAACTGGAAACCGAACATGAAGAACAAGAGTGGAAACGTTCACTGAGAAAACAGCAAACAGAGCTCCATACTGTAGGCAGTGACTACAGAGTAGTGGCACAATAATTAACAATACTTAATACGGCCACAAGGGGGTGCTATTTCTAAGCGAAACATAGGCTCTACTCAGGAGACTAAACAGTGAATAATAGTAACAATAGTAATAGTCCCCAGGAGACTAAACACATGGGGTCTTTAGAGATCCCACATTAAACTTTGGGGAAAGAAGCATCACCAATTTGGTGACTGGTCGAGGGAAAGTCTTTCTGGTTCCATCTTTGACGACTGATGTGTCGACTTTCACGACCTATCAATCTTCTCCTGGTAAGGTCTTTGTGACAAAGCCCATAGGCCATTCATTCCTCTTTGTCTGATGACATCTACTTCCTGAATGGTTGGTCTTTTGTCTTGCCACTTGTTGCGAAGCTGCATCGTTTTGAGCTATTCACACCTCCACCTGTTCCAAAAGGTTTTTTTGGCCAGGCTCTGGGTGCGGCGGGTGATGCCGATCCTGTGCCACCCATGTGAGATGCATGAGGAGGATTGAAGACCCGAGAACAGCCCTGGGTGCTGAGGAACTTCTCCTCAGCATCTGAGCTCTGCCTTTGTTTGTCCATGTTCAGTTCTTCAGGGGCACTGCCAAAATTACTGCCGCAGTTGAAGCGTATTTTTTTGGCGGGGCCCCTAACAGTGAAGAACCTTCGTAGGACGCTGATGAAGCAGCTGGAAGTCATAGCCTCGATCACTTCCATGCATGTGCACTGCCCTAGAAGACATGCACGAAAACATCACAGCCCTTTGTTTGGAGTTGGAAAGTCCTCCTCTTGGGTATCATGAGATGCAGAGTTCTCTTCTTTGGGCCCTTACCATGGAGAAGGATGTGAGCAACGTCTTATCTGCAATTCTGTTAGGTCGTGGAGAGACTCTCTCCAGCTGATCCACTCAGTTTCCTTGTGATTGAATGGCTTCTGGTTATCGGCAACCTGGAAGGTGAAGGAATCTGTGCGCGTATTCCATGACAAACCCAGGCTATGTCGAACAGGTGGGTCGCCAACAAAGAGGTCCAAGTCTCCTGGTCCTGTGGGGAGAATGCACTAATAACAGCAGGACGATTTGAAAAGAGGAAGGTACCAATGCTCTTGTCAGTCTCGTAAGGGTGGTGCGACTTCTGCATGTTCTATGTTGAACAGGTTCTCCATGAACTCTCGGAAGTGAGCCATCGGAAGACTCCATCTGAGGAAGTTTTTCCAGAGTCCGCTGAAGTGATAGCAGCTGCTTGTTTCCTGTTGTCAGGCAGTCGTGGTTTTGGAAAGGTAAGGGCCCGGAACCAGCTCTTGGAGCTATCTTGCTGGAATTCACAGTTCATGATCTGAATGAATCTGGTGTCTTTTAACGATGATCTAAGTCAGTGGCCGTTCGCCGTCTGTGCAAAGATGTATGGAGGTCGGTGCTGGTCGGTATTGATGCGTAGATGAGTGACTGAACTTCTCCTTGACTCTGATTTGGCTGGTGCATGGCTGTGGAGAGATTTGTACGACCATTCTCTAGCACGCATGTTTTGTAGCTGTTGATTTCAGATGGTGTATGGGCAGCGCAAAGACATACATCACCAATGTTGACCCATCCTAGAACTAGCCACGGGCAAGTGGGGCATTGTCTGGACCTCTGATCTGGTCACAAACTTTGTGTAGCCTCAATATATATCTGCCCAGCAAGAGGAGTATACTCGTATGCGGATCAAGTGGAGGTATTTCATTGGCAATTCGCTTCAGATGAACGTGGTGGTTGGCTGCATCTGGAGTAGGTATCTCAGAGCGGTTATCGGAAATTTTGTTGCACCCAAAAATGTGTTGGGAGGGGAATGCTCAGACTTTGATCCATTGATTCCACCATATACCCACTGGCTCTCCTCCCTGCAGTCTCTTTAAGCGGGGTAAGACGTAGGGTAAAACGTTCAAGAGGTCAAAGAACTCAGACCGTACAAGGGAGCAATTGCTCTGTTCGTCTTAGACTGCATACATTTTTTTGGACTCCTCTCTGTGTCCACTTAGGTATACATTGACAAGGCATATTTGGGCATATGCTCTCTTGCTGAATCCTTTACCACACATTTGAGTGCAGGCTGAAGTAATGTCCTGCTTGGAAGTGGGATCTGAACATCTGCTCTGTCTTCCTCCTCACAGTACTCTGAAGTGGGGGTGGACGCTTTAGATTTCCAGACAGTGACTGCTGACGAGTGGCTTTCCTGTAACTTTGTACACATATTGGCCCCGCTAAACAGAGTTGCCTGTTTAAGGACACCAGTCTGAGTTTTGATAAAAGTATCATTACCCAAAGTCAGTGTAAAACAATTAGGTGTGATATTGGATCTGACTCCATCCTTTCAAAAGCACATTACGAATGTTACTAAAACAGCGTTTTTTTTTTAAATCTTCACAACATCGCTAAGATATGGCCTATTCTAACCACTTCTGATGTCCCTAGTCCATGCATTTGTCTTGATGTCAGTTGCCCCTATTTTTTTTTAAATCATGATTTTTTTTGTAACTCATTTTTTTATTGGTTTGTTTTTGTTAACAATTAGAAATAAAAAAGTGATTTTTTTGTAGTCATTCATTCATTCATTCATTTTCTACAACAAAAGCAAAATGTGAAAGTCCACAGCTCCAAATTAGCGACTGAATCAACAGCGCCTGTGCTGTTTGCAGCCAAGTACTGCACTCCATTTAGAACATTTCTTCAAGTGGCGATTAATCAACAAGCAATCACATGAAATATTAATCTGCAAATTGAACCAGAAAGTAATAAATAAATAAATAAATTGCGTTTAACTTGCTGTATGTGTTGCAAAAAGTCTAAATCATGCGAAAGAAACAAACACGTAGAATGTCAGGCAATGATGAGAAGGTCTCAGTCCTTCTAACCTTCCAGATATTGTGCTCATGGCCTCTGGAACATGTCTTTGTTTTATTTCCATTTATTTTTCCATCTTCCGAGACATCATCTATCGCAGGCTTCCTCGCCTGTCAACTTACAGCCCAGACAACAACAGGCTTCCTGACACCACAGCCTCTTGTAAAAGATGTTGCCGGTGTACATGGACAAACACACAAACACTGAAACGCATCCACATTTAATCTGTCCCTGCATCAAATTCCATCCCATTGTTGTCCATGCAGCGCAGCAGGGTGACAAGCGGGTATTGTCTAGTGGTGCTCACTAGTAATCACTATTTCAGGTGCTCCGTGGGGTCAACCGTTATTCCGTGCTATAATATTCCAAATGGTCGGAAGCGTCCAATCACTTTATAGCTGACATCGGAGGTTTTAGTAACCACTGGACAACCAAATCCGTGCTGAACTATTGAGTGATTGCATGCTGGGGAAAGAAGTTCTAATCTCATTTTCCGCTGTGGTGTGCCCCTGTACAGTCTGGCTGGAAATGACAACAGTGGCGCCCCGTATGAGTTGTGTTCAAAATACCTTGTGATACATGTCAGCATAGTAATACAGACTTGAATGCGGCCATGTTTTTCAAGCAATCTTGCTGAAATTTTACATGGCATGTGCTTGGATGTACTCTGAAGGTGTGTACTGAATTTTGGGGGTGATTCTGCTAACCTCCCTTCAGTGGATGTTTTTGTAGAGCGCATTGACCTGTTGTAAATAAATACGCTGTCAGAGTTAATGCAGTTCACACTTCACATTCACATCACACACTTTATAGACACTATACGAGAACCCCTTCATCCAGCGTCACCAATGCCTCAGGGTTTATTTGCCAGTGCGGGACTAATGCAGTTCATGCATTTAATGTTGTCACTAAAAACCATGAGTCATGGAAAAATGATGGCTCCAAAGTGCCTCGGCGGCTTCCTTCCTTAGTTTTGAAAAACAAAAATCGCTCAAGTGTCGACTTTATCATTTCTTTGCCATTTCATGCCGTTTTGTGCATGGTCATTTGCGGCTTGTTCCGGTTTCATCGTTTCAATCCTACCAAGGAATACTGCAATAAAAAAGATTCGAAGACAGGGTATATCATTTAAAATATTTGTTTGCACGCACACACAAAAAAATTGTATAATCAATACAAGAAGTAATATTTGTGGCATAAAAATATATATATAGAAGAAGAATAATGCTTAAACAAATTGGTATCGTTTATGCTGAATTTATTTATGCCAAATTCATTAATACGTTATTGTCTTACATGTCATTATTATACACATTTATTTACTTACAGGGATGTCCGATATTGGCTTTTTGCCGATATCCGATATGCTTATACTGTCCAACGATTCCGCTATCAACCGATGCCGGTATGTGTAACATTACATATAATTGTTGTAATACTATCTGCGTTTCTTGTGCTTTATGTGATTTTTGTAAAGATTCCATTCATTTTTAGTTAAAGATGTATCTTTTAAAATACATGAATTTGCTAATTATAATTTTTACTGATAATGTTCAGGTTATATTCTATTCTATTTTCTATGTTCATATTTTTTGCATTAAAACCACTCATTAAACTACAATATGATTTGAGTGTTAGACGCTAATTGTTTTTTTCATTTTTATTCATGTACCCCCTACGGCAATTGACGTACCCCTCTGGGTACATGTACACCACTGACGTGCAGTATGTACGCTGGCAGGGATAAACCAATCAGTGAACACGACATAATACGTACAGTATGTACGCTTAACGTCCGCCACGCCTCTGAGACTGCAAAACAACATTAAACCAATCTCTCTTGAAGTTGGGACTTCTCCACACATAGACAAAGCATTACAGCAGTATATCAACTAAACCAAATAGTGGCAGCCATCTTGCTTTCACGACCAGCCAATAGGATCTTGGCATAACTTACAACTTCTGGGGCGGCTCGGATGCAGGAAATGTGTTAAATCTAATTTTCTATGTGCTGTAGCTTATCCCAGCTGTCTTTGGGCGAGAGGCGGTGTACACTCTGGACTGGTCGCCAGCCAATCACAGGGCACATATAGACAAACAACCATTCACACTCACATTCATACCTATGGACAATTTGGAGTCACCAATTAACCTAGCATGTTTTTGGAATGTGGGAGGAAACCGGAGTACCCGGAGAAAACCCACGCATGCACGGGGAGAACATGCAAACTCCACACAGATATTTAAACCCAGATCTCCTGACTGTGTGGCCAACATGCTTACCACTCGGTCTCACCATAACCCCTCATCATATACCTTATACACAGGCAGGCATGAACATTTCCTCACAGAAGTTGATGATTTCAATGATTTATTAATGAGGTTGGACACAATCCATTCATTTTTGTCTTCATTCAGGTGTAGTGTGCTGTTTTTATATCCTTGTCAAAACAGAACGCTTCTATCGTCGTATTTCCCCATATACGGCTATGTATTGTTCGCCTTCGTTTCTCCGTCCGTGATGGTGCCCTACAGCCACAACTTTTTTCATCCTCCTATCCCCTGTTAGGTACGACCGCAGGTGCCTTTGACGGCGCAGAAGCCTTCATCAACATTGTGGCCGGGGATAAAACTTGCAAACATCCAGCACTTTGCCGTGACGGAACACAGTAACACGTTTTAGAGCTATAATTATAACACCACTAAGATATTTTTGCCCAAGGTTATCATACTATGAGAATCTCATACCGGCCCATACCTGCTGCTGAGATATGGAGATTGTGTAGGATTAAATAAACTCTGCTTCTTCCGACTCCTTTTCAGATGTTGAATTGTGGTGTTCTTGAATGCAACTTGATTGTTGGAAATATACAAAACCATTACCAAATCAAGTCCCCTAGCATGTCAGCACATGACAAACTGTCATCAACAGAGCTAAATTATTCGCCGTCTCTGGTGCATTAGCGCACCACCAAGCTATCAAGAAGCCATTACTTCTTTAAACGCCATCTCCTTTTCTTTGGCAAATGACGGGCAGCTGTTTAAACCGTTGCACGTTTCCTCCGTGACATCTGGGCTTGGCAGAACGCTGAACGTCGAGCATGCCATGCCTCATTTGAACCAGGCGGCCGCTGACGCCGGGAATGTTTCATCAATGTCACTTTGTTTCCTGAAGGCGAGTGCCATTAACCCGGAGTGCACTCGACTCGTCCGATATCGGCGTTACACGCTGGTTCCGTCCGGGTTTGTACTTTGGAGAGCGTCCTCTGGAGGAAAGTAAAATCAGCCATTTCAGCAGGAGCCCCAAAGCCCCTGATCAGCCATAGTCATTATGAAGGCAGCACAGGAGGAAATTAGGTGATGTTATTAAAAGAGCTGCAAGGTTTCAAAATAGGGATGGCTCCTTCCAAGTCCAAAGGGTGCGCTGGTTAAAGTTAGAAGTCTTTCATTTGTATCATTGGATGTATTCTGCTTTAAACGTAAAGTGGGACGTTGTCTTTACTGTTATCATTACAATTGCTGTGTTTGTTTTCAAGGCAATTACACTAAACTGATTCAAACTAACGTTTTTACATATATCAGAATCAGAAAAGGTTTATTGCCATGTATGATCAAACACATACTAGGGATTTGTTTTGGTATAGTAGGCGCATACACATCTATTAAAAAAGAATGAAAAATACAAAATATGAAATACAAAATATATAAATATACACTGTGACTCTGCCCTTGTCCAACTTAATATACCGTATTTTCCGGACTATAAGTCGCACTTTTTTCATAGGTTGGCTGTTCCTGCGACTTATACTCCAGAGCGACTTATAAATGGAAAAAAATGTTTATGTTACATAAACACTGGACAATTTTTCTGTTCATGTTTATTTTTTGTGTAGCTAACCATTGTGTTAGCATATCCTACACCTATTCAGTCTGTTCTCTATTCTTTTATTGTTAGAATTTGGCTTCCAAGAGGACGTAATGTCTGTTTTGGTCAAGTAGTTTGGAAAATAAATTACTCGCAAAATTGCGACTTATACTCCAGTGCGTCTTATGTATGTTTTTTTTTTTTTTTTTTTTACCTAATTATGCATTTTTGGCCTTGTGCGACTTATAGTCCAGAAAATACGGTATGTCATATATACAATACAACAATGTAGAATTAAAGAATGGGACAGAAGGACACATACATGAGCAACCCCAGCATAGCTACATATGTGATGCTAATGTGCTAGCATCGTTGTTATTTATTCTAAATTATTTAAATTATTTGTACAAATTACTGTTTACGCTGTACATTGTTCATATTTGATATAATCTATTTATTCTCCACATATTTATTATTATTATTATTATCTATTATGACAAGGGAGCCAGGCAACGCCATTTCGTTGGCAATTTCACTGCTGTGTTATTGTGCAATGACAATAAAGAAAGTCTATCTATCTGTCTATCTATCTATCTATCTACCTTCACATTTTAACAGCAACATTATGCAAGGTTAGCAAAAGTACAGAAAATTGGTACCAGTATCGATTCCCAGTTACGGGTATGCACTGTTCTCAGTGAAGTGGTGGGCAACACCAATGATACGTGTATTGAACCATTCGATACAAGGGCCACGGTTCAGTATGCATGCGTATTGAACAATATGTAACACAGCAGCACAGTTCTGGTTGCCACCTTGCTAATCGTGTCATTTCTCCGCCTTTGCTGCAGCAGCTACTCATCACTGTGGCAGGCATGCTCAAACTGGCTTCCTACAGCACCTACGGCTATCGTGACCCGGTGAACCACAGTGTACAGACAGGGAAGCAGCCCTCCATGGTCAGGCAAGGCGCATCAATGTGGGATACGCCATGCTGCTGTGGGGAGAACCACAGTGTCGTCCGATGCAGGAGCAGCCACTGTTTTGGATGGCCAGTGTATACACAGGAACGTGGGAAACGTGAGATATGAGAAAGGTAAGAATACCCTTAATACCCTTACAACTATAAATTGGTAGAGGTACGTAGGCTAATCATACATACATATAGAGTTAATAATTATTGTTATTAATTATTATTAATTATTACTTTACAAAAAAATAGTAAGCTACCATTGCTTCAAAAATTGAGTTTGCAACAGTTGGTTGTTGATGATAAAACAATGAAAGGCGGTGATTTAAAATACTCATTTTAAAACATGAAAAACATTATCTACATACATCAATACATCATACATATACATCGTACAATACATCATAATAATAAAATAAAATAAAATAAAATAAAATAAAATAAAATAAAATAAAATAAAATAAAATAAAATAAAATAAAATAAAATAAAATAAAATAAAATAAAATAATAAATAAATGACAAAAACATAATAAAACATCATAATAAAAAAATCAAAAAATTGTTACAACTATAATGATGAAAATTTTAATATTAAGGATGATTATAATAATAGTGATAATATAAACGTTAATAAGGTAATAATCATAAAGATTATAACAATAATGATAATAATGATAATATCATTAAAAACAAATAATAATCATGTAAAACAATAACAATATTACAATGATAATAATAAAACAAGACTGTGGCAGGAACATGATTATATCTTGCAAAAAGGGGTAGGCATTTATAAGCTTTTGCTTCAGCCTACTCCTTTTGGGCTTGTGATCAGATAGTTGAATGCAAATGTAAATAATGGAAAGTTATATTTTGATTGATGAAAGAAATGCACTGTAATGTTTCATATATTGGCCCAAATAAAATTAATTATTATATTATTATTATTTTATTATTATTATTGTTGTTATTATTATTATTATTATTATTATTATTAGTAGTAGTAGTAGTAGTAGTAGTAGTAGTAGTATTAGTAGTAGTAGTATTTATTTATTTATTTATTTAATTAATTAATTAAATTATTTAATTAGAAAACAAAAAAACTTTTAAACTTGTGACACACGGACTCTTCCCCCGGCTTGCCCGTGCATCCTGGCTGCGTCCAAGAGACAAAGACACATACGTTATCACTGCTAGATCATTAGTAAAAGGTCACTTTTGCATGAAAGGCGACCTTTAACCAATTTCTCTCCACATATATCTGTAGTAAGGATAAACAATCCAAATTCGGATTAGGTGTATCAAGTTTACTCCCCCTCTCTAGTTTTTTGTGTAATTTTGGCGAACACATACCAATGAAAGCACTACCTCTTTGTTGGGCGTAAAAATGCCTACATTGGTCATGTTTAAGTACCTTGACATTGTTCTTGTAACAGCTGTTTCATTCAATGAGCTTATTTGTAACACCCCACAGTCATGTCTCAGTTGATTTACGACAACACATGTTGCCCGCCTGTCAGTCAGACCGCACTGCTTCTGTCCACATGTGGTCTGGACACACCAACCCAAGTCGATGTTCTATCTCTCAAGTTCTTTCAGAGTTTGGAGGTCACCAGGTGAAACGCTGCAAAATTACAGTCCTTTTCAATCGACTGTGGTTTTCAAAGAAGTTATTTTAGTTGATTCATTTTCAGAGATAGATGCATCCCGGATACAAGAAGAGGAGCAATTTCACAGGAGAACAAACAGAGCAAATAAAACCATTTAACCTCTTGCACCTCTGCTACCCTGCGGAGGCAAACCGCAAATACATAAATGTTTGGACGTATCAATGTAATCCCCACACACATATGGAGGGATGGAATTTGGACACCTGACGGAAGCTACCAGAGAAGACTTTATTTAAATATTTATTATTGATGTAGTCGTTAAACTGCAATGCATCATACTAAGAGTAAAACTGCACATTAATTTTTTTGTAGCCAGCTGTCAAGGACAAATCTGCAGCTCACTACAAAATAGACGAGGTACAATTTTATCAAACTTGCACGCAGGGAGACACTGATCAATATGGCCTGAACAGACGGCTTCTTGAGTATATGTCTACCAGAGAATGAAAGTCAGACTCACATGCCCAGACACTAAAGGCTATTTGAATCGAGTACATAGACATCTACATAAAGGTTACATGTATTTGATGGATTCTTGTATATATGCATGGTAACCTTACTCTGAATTTCTGTGTGGTGCGCATTGAAAAAGAAAACAAAAAAGTGTTTATTTCATCATGCAAACTGTGTAATCCTCAAAAGAGGCACCGGCCGCCGGAGCGCACCTCAATCCACTGCATATGCGCCGCGATGGAAGCCTGTCTTTGCTTGTAGCAGGAACACAGCTTGGAGACAGTCACTTGTTGACCATATTCCTCCATGTGAAATATGCAAACCAGGGATGTCCAATGTGTGGACCGCATTTTTATGGCACATTGTCGAGACAAAATATGTCTACTTTGTTTCCTGTGTTATTACTTTTTTGAAAAATGTACTATATGGGGCGGCACGGCGGTCGAGTGGTTAGCGCGCAGACCTCACAGCTAGGAGACCAGGGTTCAATTCCACCCTCTGCCATGTCTGTGTGGAGTTTGCATGTTCTCCCCATGCATGCGTGGGTTTTCTCCGGGTACTCCGGTTTCCTCCCACATTCCAAAAACATGCTAGGTTAATTAGCGACTCCAAATTGTCCATAGGTATGAATGTGAGTGTGAATGGTTGTTTGTCTATATGTGCCCTGTGATTGGCTGGCCACCAGTCCGGGGTGTGCCCCGCCTCTCGCCCAAAGACAATAATGCAAAAACAGCTGGGATAGGCTCCAGCACCTCGTGAGGAAAAAAGCGGTAGAAAATGAATGAATGAATACATTTCCCATATGGTGGTGCTGTTATTACACCACAAAGTTGGATTAACTCAGAATGTCAAATTACCGACTTATCTTTAACTGAATCACCACAAAATTTGGCACACACCTTTGGGGGGCAGTGAAGCTTGTGTGTATAAAATGTGAAAAAGATTAAAAAGATTAAGTAAAACCAAAAAAAAGTAAAGTAAAAATATGGCCGACATCCAAAAAATGTCTTTGCAAGGGAAAGGTTTGTGGCTTTACAAGTAACTGTCCGTAAATCATTGAGTATTTGTCTAATGATGACAAAACTTTGAGGATGTCTGTATTACAGTACATGAATATTAGCATGTCTTCCAAAGAATTTTCACCACCACCCATAGGGGGTGCCACATATGTCACTTCAAGACTGCACTCTATTATAGCGCTACTTATAGGAACTCCAATATAAACAAGTTTTAATAAGGGCCACCCTTTGAAATCTCCAGACTTTTAATCTAATTGCTGTTTAAGACACTTTTGTCTAAATGTTTCTCTCAAAGTCGGCGAGTAATCACCAAGGAAAGATTAGAAGCTATGCTACGTGTTCCGCTATGCCTCTATTTTGCAAATGATCCATTACTCTTGCCACTTTTCAATGATCTCCCGTCTGCTGATCATTAAAGCACCACCTTTTGGCTGGAATGTCGTCAGAGGGATGCGCATGGCCTGCATCCACACACACGCACAAAGGTATTGGGAAACCATCCTTCACGTAGCCCAGAAACAACACCCAACAAATCGTCTCTCAATAGGCAGTAAATGACTCCTTGGCAATCGATGGTGGTTTCCTGAGTTGCAACACATTTGTTAGTGGCACTTGCTGCAGCTTGTTGTCACACAGCTGCTTCACTCATATGAGGATTCCCTCCCCCTTGGAAACTACCCCAACCTAAAATACAGGTCTGATCGAAGATCAAACATTACATATAAAGTTCTCGCACTGAACGTATAAATCTCCAAGGATGGTGTTAGTGTGCTGGTAAAGCTGGGTTTGCACATACCCGACTGCCCTGACACTTTTAATAGATTTTTTTTTTTTTTTTGGGGGGGGGGGTATATCTTTGGAGCCGTCCAACGAGCCAACGCTGGGACACTTCATTAAACAGATGTGCAGCAACCTACCAATGCCCTGACTAATTGACAATGTAAAGTAAGCTTCCTGTCTTAGATTCACTTTGCCATGCAGGAACAAAGTCTAGCAGGCCTGTAGGATCAAAGTACTAAAAAAAAACAACAAAAACAACTCATGCAGCAATGACACCTTTCTTAAAAACAACAGAGCACTCCTAACATACAGTATTTAAAATCCTTCACTGTTATTTTTAAGGAACCTGCTGCAAAAATGCTTGTGTTCTTGCCATCCAGTATAAAGGACATTTGACTTTGAGTAGTCAATTCCGAAAAACAGCAGAAGAGTCTTGGAAGTAAATTCCTTAAAACAGAAAAGCACTCCTATTGTATCAGGATCTTTGATTAATGTTTTTGCAGTATACGTTCCTGTCACCTAGAGCAGTGATTTTCAACCACTGTGTCTCGGCACACTAGTGTACCTTGAGAAACCATCAGGTGTGCCGTGAGGAATTATCCAATATCACTTTTTATAATTAACATTTATTAATCATCATGTGCAAATATGATGCCAATAGCCATTACGTCAATAGTATACATGGACCCAAATATTCCAATTCACTTTGGTTTATTTTGCTGACGGAAAGAATTGAACAGGGGTGGAATATTCCTTTAACCAATCCGATTGAGGTATCTTGTACTCGCTCAAACGGAAAGTTGGCAGGGTGCCTTCTTCTTCCTGGTGTTTTTCTTCTTCTGTTGTTTATTGGCGGTTGGCAAGCAGCTTTCGTATGCATTAGCGCCATCTGTGAAACAGAATCTAAACCCTTCTATAAAAAATATATATCTTCATATTAAAAAAAGAAGGCGGCACGGCGGTCTAGTGGTTAGCGCGCAGACCACACAGCTAGGAGACCAGGGTTCAATTCCACCCTCGGCCATCTCTGTGTGGAGTTTGCATGTTCTCCCTGTGCATGCGTGGGTTTTCTCCGGGTACTCCGGTTTCCTCCCACATTCCAAAAACATGCTAGGTTAATTGGCGACTCTAAATTGTCCATAGGTATGAATGTGAGTGTGAATGGTTGTTTGTCTATATGTGCCCTGTGATTGGCTGGCGACCAGTCCAGGGTGTACCCCGCCTCTCGCCCGAAGACAGCTGGGATAGGCTCCAGCACCGCCGCGACCCTCGTGAGGAAAAAGCGGTAGAAAATGAATGAATGAATGAATATTAAAAAAGAAAACATATATGTATATAAAACATGTCCTGAGTTTAATTATAAAATATTAGCAAGATTGAATTTGATCTTTTCCTGTTTAAATGTATCCCGGGTGCGTTCTTTCAGCGCATGCTCAGATATGACGTAACACGCAGATCCAGACGTTCTTCACTTTTAAAAATGGAGGCCAGCAATCGGCACTGGACTAAGCAAAGTTTGTTTTTGATTCAAACTAAATTTCAAGACTGGACAGACGAAAAACTGGCAATACGGAGTTATTCCAACAAGTGAAAGAAAAACTTGGGGAAGCCGCTATCACGTGATGTTGATGTTTACGTTTTACTGGGCATGCCCTATTGACTATTCTGGTTGATTTTCACAGCGCATGTAGACAAGAGATTGGAATATTCCTTTCCATGGATACCATTGTTTCCCTAAAGGTCATTCGGAAAGAGAAAAAGTGGTGATGTAAAAACGTGGCTACTGTGGAGTGTCTGTGGTGTAAAGACTGGCAGAGCAATGTAATATTGGTCCGTGTGGCAACACCTACCTTGTTCCTCCCATAGACTTATTGATGCACGTGTGAGGTCGTGGTGACATTTTGGAACATTTTTGGTTAGTGGTGTGCCTCAAGATTTTTCCAATGTAAAAAACGTGCCGTGGCTCAAAAAAGGTTGAAAAACACTGACCTAGAGAATATGTAACAAGCATTTTTGCTGTAGGTCCCTAAAAACAGCAGAGAACTCCCGTTTTATAGATGATATTTGACTAGCATGTTTTCAGTCAAGAGCTTCTGTCATAAAGAGTATTTTTGACAAGCATTTTTGCAGTAGGTCCTTTAAAAACAGTGGCATGATCCTATCATCTCCAGGATTTTTGGCAATTTTGCAGTAGATTACTAAAAACTGCAGGCGGCTCCTGTCATATTCAGGATCTTTTATTGACATTTTTGTCAAAAGTGCCTAAAAGACCGCTCCAGACATATAGAGAATCTTTGACTAGCATTTTTGCTGGAGGTTCTTAAAAACATCAGAGTGACCATGTCATATAGAGGATCTTTGACGGCCGGTTTTGCAATAGATTCCTAAAAACATCAGAATGCTCCTGTATTATTGAACAGTGATTGTCAATTTATGGGTTGTGAAAATTGGATCTTTGCCTGGGAAAAAAAAAACATAACAATAATGCACCAATGTCAGTGAATGCACCTCACGTTCTTGTGTGTGCTATTTGGTTGCTGCACTGCCAGGAGGTGCATGCCTTGGCAGCTATTTACTATGTAACCGATATTCCCTATGAATATAAGCTATTGGAAACGTTTCAGATGAAAAAAAAAAAACACTTGTCATTGAGTGTTGGTGGTGGGTCCCGCAATCAGAGGATCTTCAACTAGGTCCTTAAAAACAGCAGAGTAATAGTGTCAGACAGAGGAGCTATGAATAGCATTTTTGCAGTGGATTTTTAAAAAGAGCAGTGGGCTCCTGTCATATAAACGATCTTTGACAGACAATTTTGCAGTAGGTTCTTAAAAAAAGCAGAGGGCTCCTGTCATATAAAGGATCTTCAACTGGCATTTCTGCAATTGGTCCTTATAAATCATGTCACATTGTGTCTTATAGGATCTATGAGCATTAACATTTTGCGTTTAGTTTATTTGCTTTGTTAAAGAATGTTGACCTTTCGAAAAACAGTTTGATATGTTCTGCATTTTGTGCAGTGGATGATCTTCATCAGGGTCCTATATTATGTCCAATAGTGCAAAGACAAATTTGACTCATTGAACACAGCATTGTTGACGTGATTAAGTGTTGGTTCTCAAGGTCACCCTTTCCTTTTATCATCTCAACTTCACAAAAGCAAGATTTGCATAAGCCATTTTTGTGTGTTGTTAACCTTGTCAACAGTCACCCTGACATTACATGAATATTACCTGACATTTGCTTGTCTGTCAATAAGCGAAGGTAAGGAAGACAAGTTGAAAAAATAGCACAAACAGACCTTGGGGAGGCCAGACATTATGTCAGTTGGGGGGTGGGCTGTGAACATGTTTCATTATTAACCTTTTAGGTGCCAGAGTTGTTTCGAGAAAATATTCAATTTTTATATTACCATTACTATTGCAAATGGTTGTAGCTTGAAAATGGTTGCAGATAAATGCATACTGTAAACGAGAAAAGACATCAGTATGACCCAACGTTTATGATGGAAGAAAATTCACTCATCTAATTTGGATTTGGACGTCACCAGGCTTGGAAATGATCAGATCCCTGTGTCCGCAATACCCAACAAGCCCAACAAAATGTCTCATTCACTTGTCATAGTTTTCCTCATCTCTCACACCAAAACAGGCATCATTATCATAATGTATAGCGGGATATTGATCACTGCTGCTTTCGACCAAATTATCAAGTGTATTTTCTCCTTTCTTTGAGGTGATTGGTAAGTATTTTTTATGTCAATAGCGCTTTTCACAGACAAAGTCACAAAGCGCTTCACAATATAAAAACCTCATGCACATACAAAATACAATCAGCAAATATGAGTCAGAATAAGTTAAAATGCTTGTCTAAACAAGTCTTTAGATCAGGGGTCTCAAACTCAATTTCCCTGGGGGCCACTGGAGCTAGGGTCTGGGCAAGGCTGGGCCGCATCAGGTTTTCCAAAAAAAAAAAAAACGCATTTATTAAAAACAGAAAAATATACAAACTTTTTCAGTGCTTTGGTTCCGATTTTCTACAATAAGAGCTCTGATAAAACATTCCACTGTTCTCAATTATCTTATTTTTTCTGCACAAAATAAGATGAAAAATAAATAAACAAATCAAGAATAAAGAAAATCAATCAATCAGTAATAAATACATATAATAATAATAATAAAATGGCAAATAATAAAAACTTAAGAAACCACATATAGTTGGTGGGTAGACAAATTATTTTTGTCAGATTAAAATGAACAAAGCATTATTAGAGCCCTGTAGACATGACAAAACACGACTATAGTCACATTTATACTCTTTTTATTTACAACATATTGCGCAACTGCAGGGTCTTGAGACACATGCTAACTCGCAAACTAGAGAGCTAGCGACCTACACGGTAGCCTTCAAGTTATTTCCTTTAAACTTAAATAGCCAAAAACTTACCACTTCCACACAGATAGGGAGGATAACTATTAACAGTTATTTAACCTTTAACATGAACATTAATCAAACTTAATCATTTTTTCTGGGTACATGATACCATACAGCATCCATATCAAACTTGCGTGGGCCGCACTAACATTAAACTTTCATATCAAGGCTGGGGCCTCAAACTAGTGTCCTGCGGGCCACATTTGGCCCGCGGGCCGCGTGTTTGAGACCCCTGCTTTAGATACTTTTTAAAGGCCTCCACTGAGTCCAAAGAACACACAGGTTGAGAGGAAGTTCATTCCAAAGCCGGTGCGCAATTGCTTTGAATGATCTCCTCGAGTTTTAAAGGAAGTCCGTGGAACCATTAACAAATGCTGCCCAGACGACCTTAGATGGCGGGCTGAAGTGTAGGGCTTTATAAGATCGCAAAGGCATGCAGGGGCCTGACAATGGATGGCTCGGAAAGTAAGCACCAACATTTGATATTGGACATGGTATACAACAGGGATTTTAGCACAGGCGTAATGTAACAGTTACTGATTGTAACCGCGAGGACACAAATGCATGAATTATTATTTCAAGGTCACCTTTAGAAACCATGGACCTGAGTTTAGCAATATTGTGCAACTGAAAGAAACAGTTTTTTGTCAGCTGCCTGGAATGATGTTCTAGTGGCATGCTGTTGTCAAAGATCAGGCTCAGATCACCTAAATGCTGTTTAACAGTAGGGATAGCAGCATCTGGAGAAATGATAATGACATGATGGTTGCGGCACAAGCGTGGAGGTGCGCCCACGGAAGTGCAGACCAGATGCATTTCATCATCTGATTGGACTTTCCCAGGTTTCATCCAGAGGAGGGGAGGGTTGACTGTGTAGTGTTTTTCTTTGTAAATGTCGTTAAATGTAATATAAGTGTTAAAATATACATAAATTAAAACCTAAATGAAGTCACATTGAAATGATTTTGTAACATAAAGGAAGGGTTTTGGAAAATATAAATATGGTACCTTTTATAGAAACTGTGACTGAACATCTGATGGATAACATACAGTAGTCTAGCGGTCAGATTATAAACCTTGATAAAGATTATAAACATTCTATTGGATCACATTGTTATACTGTCTTAACATTTCCCTATCATATTAACATATTTAATTTGGAATACAAGAAGTAAATAAATGTAATTAAATATAAATAATGTGGGGTTGGCGGCACGGCGGTCGAGTGGTTAGCGAGAGACCAGGGTTCAATTCCACCCTCGGCCATCTCTGTGTGGAGTTTGCATGTTCTCCTCGTGCATGTGTGGGTTTTCTCCGGGTACTTCGGTTTCCTCCCACATTCCAAAAACATGCTAGGTTAATTGGTGACTCCAAATTGTCCATAGGTATGAATGTGAGTGTGAATGGTTGTTTGTCTATATGTGCCCTGTGATTGGCTGGCGACCAGTCCAGGGTGTACCCCGCCTCTCGCCCGAAGACATCTGGGATAGGCTCCAGCACCCCCCGCGACCCTCGTGAGGAAAAAGTGGTAGAAAATGAATGAATAATGTGGGGGTTGGATTCAATTAGCTGTGCTTCTTCCCGCTCCTTTTTTGGACATGTGGAACTGTGAATTGTACTATGTGATGTATTCCAATGTAACTTGTATGCATGTTTAAAAAAATTCAATCATTACCGTTACCATTATTATATTACAAAAACAAGTATAGGAAATTGCTTAATGCCGCTAACTTTCATACAGTAGAGGTTAAAAACCTTGGTAGAGATAATAAACAGCAAGGCAGGTGGATTTTTGCACCATTGAAACGGTGTCTTGGTGTTGGATACTTATCAAGTGCATCAGGCACAAACCACAGAGTTGACGCCGTTATAGCTAATGTTGCTGACCTTGGCTTAAGGCGTCCAAACAAGCTTTCATGGCCCAATCCCAGAGACATATTGGCCGGATACAAACACCTACAACCTTGTGTACGTGCTGGGAAAGGAGGACAATTCATGAGAAACTGTATTTGAGCGAGGCTGTGTGGAACCACAGGATTTTTACCGACACAGTTTAGACACAAGCTTAGCTTCATCCTTTTAATGGATCAAATATTCATAAAGCACACACGCACACGCTTGTAAATGGAGTCCAGTCAAATGGATTCATGGGAAACAGTAGAATAGATGGATCGGTAGTTAGGTCGATAGACAGGTAGGTGGGACGGACAGACAGACTATTTGATATTCACACAGTTAGGAGATCTGGAACAGCTGGGTTCAAATCTCTGTTGTGCATCATCTCAGTGTGGAGTTTTCATGTTGTCCCGATGCACCCACTGATCAAAATTCGGTCCCTATTCCTTTGTAAAAATGCATTGTACTGAACAGGGGCGGCACGGTGGACAAGTGGTTAGCGCGCAGACCTCACAGCTAGGAGACCAGGGTTCAATTCCACCCTCGGCCATCTCTGTGTGGAGTTTGCATGTTCTCCCCGTGCATGCGTGGGTTTCCTCCCACATTCCAAAAACATGCTAGGTTAATTGGCCTCTCCAAATTGTCCATAGGTATGAATGTGAGTGTGAATGGTTGTTTGTCTGTATGTGCCCTGTGATTGGCTGCCGACCAGTCCAGAGTGTAACCAGCCTCTCGCCCGAAAACCACACACAAAATATTTATGGTGGGATCAATAGATAGGAAAACATATTGAGAACATAACAAAAGGGGGCTTTGGAATGAACCAAGGGGTACACTCGTATTTACTGACACAGTATAATAGTTCCCATAACAGTTATATTTGAGAGTAAACTATGAATTCCGAACGACTGCAAAATTTTTGTCACCAGCCACTCCACATGACCCACATTGGTAATGTTTGTAAATTGGGATTCAATTAGGCTAGTTAGTCGTATTCCATAAAGCATTTACATAACACGGAAAACACATTCTCATCAACATGCAGCCTGCCAAAAGGCAATTTGGAAAGCAAGGCTTTAAATTAAAAGTTGTCGTCTAAGAAATGCATTTGTTAGACAGCCGCGGCACTGAGACAAGAAAATGCAATAAACAAACAAGTGCGCTAATTTGGCAACATGGCAGGAAGCACGGACCCCGCTTGCTGCAGAGTCACGGAAATAGTGCACACCGGGTAAACAAGCTTCATACTGAAAAACTAGTAGCATGGTGCATGGTATTCATAAACAAACTTGAAGTGCAAATCTTAATAAAATACTTACACCTCATTGTCATTGTCAACAATCATGCAGGTTTATGACAAAAAAAAAATTTTGTTGCTCACGTCTCCTCACAAGTCGTCCATGTTTGTCAAGCCATCTGTTGATTAAAGACATGAACTCATCCCGTACACCCTGACCTTCATTTTCCTGATGCTTAGCAATCACTTTAAAAGGACAAGCTCACCACCACTTTATGCACGGGAGGGGAAAAGATGAAACTTTTTACAAGAGAAAGTTCTCACTCTTATAAATCCTACAAGCGGCTAGAACGCTGAACTATTTGATAGCTCCAATCCTCTCATTCTTACTCTCTCCAGGCCGTCTATTGTGACTTTTCATTCACTTAGCAAACACACTTTTCTTCGCACTTTTCTTTGTGTAATTATAGCAGCGTGAGATCCTCGCACAACGACATTTCAGATGAATGAGCGTTGAATATCCATTGACTGTGCAGCAAAAGCACACATCATAAACCCTGCAGATTAATTCACTGGGACGCTTTAATAGCACTCACAATAATGAGCACACACACACACGGAAAAGTAGCAATCATTGTTAGAAAGTGGATGTTAACATTAGAATTCAGCCATAAACACTTGCGTATGTGAATGCTTGTTGCTATGGCAACCCATGTGGTCAAGAAGTGCGTGAAATGGTTAATGTAAAGCCCAGTGATGTACGGCATTGACATTCATCTGCTCAAATCCCACCTGGAGAATGAAACGGAACAGGCTCAACTCGTTATATAACATTCCAAATAAACAGCATAGCATTTCTGACACATAACGGACCTTTGACTAGCGTTGTGCCCAATCGCAGGGCATTTATAGACAAACAATCATTCACGCTTATGTTCATAATTGGAGGACATTTGAAATCATCAATGAGTATGTTCCTAAAAACAGTAAAGCTCTGTCATATAGATGATCTCTGATAGTTACTTTTGCAGAATAGGGTTCTTAAAAACAGCAATAAAAAATAAATAACAAAAATAAATAACAAAAATAAAAAAGGATGAAGAGTCTTGAACCAGTCATGATATGCTATATATATCCCTATATTGACACTTACTATGGTACCCATTATGTCATTGGATGGTCATATCACCTCATACTTTGGTACGAGGTGCATTATTAAAAAAATAAATAAATAAATAAAAAATACAAAATAAAATTCCTTTAAAATCTTTATTATAACTTTATTATAGAAAGCAGGAAGTTAACAAATGTAACAGTTACTGATTGTAAAAGTACCAGATGGAGGGGTAGGATTTAATAAGCTTTGCTTCTTCCTACTCCTTTTGGACATGTGGAACTGTGAACTGATTATGGGATGCACTCAATTGTAATCTGATGCATGTTCAAATGAAATAAAACCATTACCATTACAATTACCAAAATCATAGAGGATCTTTGACAAGCCTTTTGCAGTAGTTTCTTAAAAGCAGTCATTTGCATGAAGTTGTTATAAACACATATTTCCTGTCATATAGATGATCTTCGAACTGAATTTTTGTAGTAGGTTCTTAAAAACAGCCAAGCTCCCCTGTCATATAGAGGATCTTGGGCATGTGTTTTGGCAGTGGTCCTGTCCTATAGATGATGTTTTACCAGCAATTTAGCAGTATATCTTATTTAAAAACAACAACACTCTCATGTCATAAAGGGGATCTTTGACCACCCTTTTTGCAGTGGGAGCTTAAATGCAACAAAGCCCTCCGGTCGTAAAAATTATCTATAAGTGGCATTGTTGCTGTTTAAAAAAACAGCAAATCTTTCCTGTTAAATAAATTATCTTTGAATTGACTTTTTTGTAGTAGGTTCTTTAAAAATAGCAAAGCTCCCCTGTCATGTGGAGGAGCTTATTATTGGCGTTTGTGGCAGTAGGTTCTTAACAGCAGAGTATTTCTGTCATATTTAGAGTATTTTTGATTTGTGTTTTTGCAGTATATCCTTTTATAAACAGCATTTGAAAGACCATGGGGGATGGACAGAGGACTGTGGGAGGTTATATTTGTCACATTGTATTCTATAAATATATTGTATATTGCACCGCTGTTAATGCATCAAGTAAAATAGAAGTAAACTTAACAAAATGCAGTAGGTTTTTAAAAATAGAGGCCTTTTCATACAGATAATCTTTGACGAAGATATTTGATGCCCATATACCCAAAATAATCCATTGTTATCATGCTTTTTGACTAGCTTTTTAACAAAACAGCTGGAGGATTTTTGACTAGTGTATACATATTGCCATGTAAAATATGAAGTTCTGAGTCTTGCTTTGACTTTATGTATACAGAAAGAATAACATAACAATTATGTATAATACTGTACAGTGCACACCGCCTGTGTTCTTGCTTCCAAACAGTCTTTTATTTGTGACTTTGTCACAACAAAGAGTATAAGCGTATAAAATCCCCCACATGATAGAAGTGTGGCCCCGGCATCTTTTGGAAGTCTGACCTTGGCTTCTTGTTTGGAGTTCTGCAGCGTGGATTAGGGAGAAATCTTTGGCAAACACACGTTTTGCTCCAAGAGATCTATGCCTGCTTTCCTCCTGCAGCTTTACTACGCCAAATGCAAAACAAGGCGAGTTCTGAATCGCGCAATCTTTTTGCTATTGACAGCGCTGTGGGAAGTAGGGGGTGGGTGTCTTATCATGTTTCAACCCTGCCAAAAGTAGGTCAAGCTGAAAGTTCTGTTTGAAGAAAGGACGTGCAAAAGTCAAGCTATGCTCATAGGCAATGTGATGTACCCGTCAAAAACCAAGCATTTTGCGCTTTGTGTTACTATTGTATTCAAGCACAAATCACTGGTTTATCATTGCTATGGCAACCCTGCTTCATCAATGTACAGTATCTTTCACATAAAGTCAAAATATTAGAGGTGGTCCAATTGATTGGCCACAGATCGGTATCGGCCGACATTAATGAACAACATCAGCCAATACTTGCTTTAAAATGCCGATCCCCTCACAGACAACATGTCTGTCATGAGTGGGACATCCTGTCTTTCTGAGAGTGACTAAGAAATAAATGGTTTGCTGTGGTGGCGCTTTGAAAACTTTTGACTGGTGCGGCGTTTGCTTGGACCGAATGCTTGGTAAGGTGTGGTGCGTTTGAGGCTGGCAACGTGTTTCAGATCTCCATGTAAAATCACTAATGATACTAATGATGATCACTAACACGTACGTATATAGGATTTTCAACGTGAATTAAAATAAAATTGAGCTAGCACATTTCTTAAAATGTTTCTTTAAATATCAAATTGTATGTGTTATAATTCATTCATTCATTCATTTTCTACCGCTTATCCTCACGAAGGTCACGGGGGTGCTGGAGCCTATCCCAGCTGTCTTCGGACGAGAGGCGGGGTACACCCTGGACTGGTGGCCAGCCAATCACAGGGCACATATAGACAAACAACCATTCACACTCACATTCATACCTATGGATAATTTGGAGTCGCTAATTAACCTAGCATGTTTTTGGAATGTGGGAGGAAACCGGAGTACCCGGAGAAAACCCACGCATGCACGGGAAGAACATGCAAACTCCACACAGAGATGGCCGAGGGTGGAATTGAACCCTGGTCTCCTAGCTGTGAGGTCTGCGCGCTAACCACTCAATCGCCGTGCCGCCCTATGTTACAATTGACGTGCTTTATTTTTGAATATTCAGTTTTACAGTGCAAGTAGGCAAAAATCCAAGTCACCACTTCCAAGAGGTGCATGATAAGAAGCCTGAGCTCGCCAGCGTGTAATGCGACCGAGTTGCATTTAACAGAAAAAGAGTGTCAACAACCTCCCTTTCCCAAAGCATTTCCAACACTTCGGGTCAGCGCCGACCGTCTGTGGTCTAGCAGCTCCGTGTTAGAACATTAGCACACGGCGTGAAAGAGCTTTCCAAAGATCTCATAATCACTGAAGCACATTTTTGCAGCAAGCACTAAGGGTGCTAATGCTTTGATTGGTTTTGCACACCCTAGATGCTTCAACAGCTTATCGCAGCGTAATGATATCATTATGGTTTGGACTTTTTTTTTCTTTAATCTATTGGTCCAAGTCTTAGTTTATCTCTAACACAAAGAAACATCACACGTTTACACGCAATGCAACATGTCCAAAAAGGACTTGGAAGAAGCATGAAACAGCAGGCATGCTGAACTGAAAAAGAGCTCTCATTGTAGCTGCAGAAAGAGAATGTGGAAAGAGCAGGAAGGAGGCATGAACTAGAAAAAAGGAAGCACACAGAGGTACATGGGGACATCGCTTGGGACACGATGATCACTTCCAAGGAAGACCCAAGAGGCTACAGGAATAACTTGAAATTTCACTGACTTGCTCCAAGAGGTCGTGGAAAAGTTGAGAGGGTCTCCAAGCTTTAGATCAGGTTTCTCAAACACGCGGTCCGCGGGCCAAATGTGGCCCGCAGGACACTAGTTTGAGGCCCCCATCTTGATATGAAAGTTTAATGTTAGTTTGATATGGATGCTGTATGGTATCATGTACCCATAAAAAAATATTACGTTTGATTAATTTTCGTGTTAAAGGTTAAATAACTGTTAATAGTTATCCTCCCTATCCGTGTGGAAGTGGTAAGTTTTTGGCTATTTAAGTTTAAAGGAAATAACTTGAAGGCTACCGTTTAGGTCGCTAGCTCTCTAGTTTGCGAGTTAGCATGTGTCTCAAGACCCTGCAGTTGCGCAATATGTTGTAAATAAAAAGAGTATAAATGTGACTATAGTCGTGTTTTGTCATGTCTACAGGGCTCTAATAATGCTTTGTTAATTTTAATCTGAAAAAAATAATTTGTCTACCCACCAACTATATGTGGTTACTTAAGTTTTTATTATTTGCCGTTTTATTATTATTATTATATTTATTTATTTATTACTGATTGATTGATTTTCTTTATTCTTGATTTGTTTATTTATTTTTCATCTTATTTTGTGTAGAAAAATAAAAAGTAAGATATTTGAGAACAGTGGAATGTTTTATCAGAGCTTTTATTGTAGAAAATTGGAACCAAAGCGAAGTTTTTTACATTTTTTTGTTTTTAATAAATGCGTTTTTTTTTGTTTGTTTGTTTTGATTCGGCCCAGTCTCACCCAGATCCGACCCAAGTAAATTGAGTTTGAGACCCTGCTTTAGATTCTCCTTGGTACTATTGCCAGGCAAAGGCTGTTTTTTTCGTCTTCTTGTCCTCCTCGCTTCTGTTTCACATTTATGTCTACTTCTTGGGAGATACATTGCAATGCTGAATGTACAATCAGTAGCTGTACCAAACCCAAGAGTTTGAACCAAAAAAATCTGAATCCGAATACATGTGCCAGTACACCTGTAATATAGATTAATATATGCTTACAAAAAGCAGCAAATCCCTTGGGACAATGTTTTGCATGGGATGTTTGAACACCCGTTGCTTGCTACTCCCACTCCCTCGCATGAATAGAACCCCCACAACAAAGCAGTTAATACCAGACCATCTGCAATGAATGTAGGAATAAACAATGGCCCACCTGTAGCCTTAGGCGAGGTCATAAATGAAACATTTTCATTGCGCAAGCTTCCTATTGCGTTGCAAAGGGCACATTTTATAACATAGCACGGCCCCGCTGACAACTCTTGATGTAACCCAAACACTGGCATCAAATCTGAACATCAACTCATTGGTGAGAATCAGGAGGTGGCGTGCAGCACTGAGAAGAGAGATACTCATGAACCTCAACTTTTAAACTTCAAAATAAAGCAGGAAAATTCTATTTGATATCATTTTGAGAGTATAAATTTGAATTTGCTGCAGAATTTACCCATGGGATCAATTATTCATGTATCTAAGGTTGTTTTCTTTATTGTAAGGGAAAGATTTAGAATTTGACATCATCTATCTGTGTAAAGTATATTTCATATTTATGCCTGCATTCTCTCAACTAGTGAAATAGTGTGATGTACCACGCAAAACAAGTATACATGTAATACAGATATTGTCCGTTCTATAATCATTCGAAAAATGCTCAGTGTCCTTTGGACAATTAGCCTGTGCCAATGCATACAATGATGTTTTACTTGATGGCAGCCATTGAGTTTTCAGCCAATCTTGCTCAGATTTTGCATGAATCTGCTTGTCACTTCCCTTAAAGCAGGGGTCTCAAACTCAATTTACGTGGGGGCCACTGGAGCTAGGGTCTGGGCGAGACTGGGCCGCAAAAAAAAACACATTTATTAAAAACAGAAAAATGAATAAACTTTGCTTTGGTTCTGATTTTCTACAAGAAAAGCTCTGATAAAACATTCCACTGTTCTCAAATATCTTAATTTTTATTTTTCTACACAAAATAAGATGAAAAATAAACAAATCAAGAATAAAGAAAATCAATCAATCAGTAATAAATAAATGTAATAATAATAATAATAATAATAAAACGGCAAATAATAAAAACTCGAGAAACCACATATAGTTGGTGGGTAGACAAATTATTTTTTTCAGATTAAAATGAACAAAGCATTATTAGAGCCCTGTAGACATGACAAAACACGACTATAGTCACATTTATACTCTTTTTATTTACAACATATTGCGCAACTGCAGGGTCTTGAGACACATGCTAACTCGCAAACTAGAGAGCTAGCGACCTAAACGGTAGCCTTCAAGTTATTTCCTTTAAACTTAAATAGCCAAAAACTTACCACTTCCACACGGATAGGGAGGATAACTATTAACAGTTATTTAACCTTTAACATGAACATTAATCAAACGTAATAATTTTTTCTGGGTACATGATACCATACAGCATCCATATCAAACTTGCGCGGGCCGCACTAACGTTAAACTTTCATATCAAGGCGGGGGCCTCAAACTGGTGTCCTGCGGGCCACATTTGGCCCGCGGGCCGTGTGTTTGAGACCCCTGCCTTAAAGTGTGTCCCAAATGTTGTGGTAATTCAGCTAAACACTATGAAGTTACAGACATTTTTTTGTAGAACAGCTGATTGAGTTGTGAGACGCATGACGTCAGTCTGACTTTTTGGGTTCAGTAACAGCGCCACCATGTGGTGGTTGTCAGAAGATAATAGCATAGGCAACACAGCTGGGATGCGTTTTGTGACAAACTTCACTTTCTTGCAATTCGATTTCAGCAATTCAGAAATACAATAGTTAGCAAACTACTCCAAATAAATGACTATAAATTATATTTGTGGCGCCCTCTCTGGGTTGTGGTCAAAATGCATAGGAATTCATGCTGTTCTGCATGCCATACAGATGCTATAAAAGATGTATATAATCATTAGACAAATAGTCAATAAAGTATGGCCAATTAGTTGCTGAGTCCCGCCCTTGCCCGTGCAGAGTTTTTGCTTGATGGCGGCCATGTTTTTAGACAATCTTGCTCAAATTGTACACACATGTGCTATTAGTCCCTATCAGGTGTTTACCAGAGTCCGTGGTTATTCGGCCAAACATCCCTAAAGTTGCAGTGGGTGCTTTGTAAAGCGCATTGACCTGTGCGAGAAATGTAAATTCAACCACTTTGTGGTTTGATAACAGCACAACCGTGTCTTGTGTTTGTCAGAAAAATAATATCATAGGCAACATATCATATTTTGACAGGTTTTCACCCTTTTGTGTGCAGCAGGACAGGAGTAGAAGGGTTAGCTGGCAGAAACCATGCAAATAAATGGTCTTTTATTTTTTTCGTATGATTGTAAATGACATTGGTGGTGCCCTCTATGGGTTGTTTTTAAAATGCTTTGTAAGACTTTTTAGTATACATGTAATACAGATATCCTCAAAATTTTAATAATCAGCCAAATTTTCAATGACTCATGTATAGGGGCGTTACGAGACAAGACGAAACACATTGTGTCTCTGAGAACAAATAAAATACAAACTGCTCCAAAAAATAGTACAATAACTGTGCAATTAACATGCAATTAACATGCAATAACGACACCACTGACCTAGTTTTTGCACTTTATCTGCTCATGTGTTCTTCGTACTATACTCTTGTGTGCTACTGTCCTTTTTATAATTAGTCCTTGGGACTAATAAAGGCACATCCTCGCTTATCTCTTTAGCATTACTTTAAAGAAAAGTACAATGACAAATATACAAATATATGACAATACATTGCAATCCACTAATTTAATTTCTACTACGTTACATGGGTTGCTCGTCTGCACTGTGTGGATGCTAGCGGGCCTCCGGTGGCAGATCTGCGCTAACGTTGAAAGTCCTCCCTGTCTCAGTTCACCTCGCCTCCCCCAGTGGGACCTGCCCCACTGTTTGAGAAAAACGGCATCAATGGACCTTGCTCAATTTCAATTGAAGAACCCTGTTCTATAGTATTGTCCCTTGACAAGATATACAATCCTCACTTTTGTGAGCTACTGTAGCTATGGAAGCACCTTTAGTCACCTCAAAGCAGCACGTCATTGATATTCCATTCACTCATTAAGCCCCAGGAACCCATTTTCATCCAGATTTACTCGTCCTCATTACCCTCATTTTCCAGCATGCCATTGTCAGATTAATGCCTCTGTCGTTCACCTTGTTTCAGCATCTTCTCAAACTGTATGTGTGCTGATTACCAGGATACTAAATGCAACCTTTTTTTCCAGCACAGCTTAGC
This sequence comes from Doryrhamphus excisus, assembly GCF_037039965.1. Taxonomy (NCBI): domain Eukaryota; kingdom Metazoa; phylum Chordata; class Actinopteri; order Syngnathiformes; family Syngnathidae; genus Doryrhamphus; species Doryrhamphus excisus. The sequence continues at coordinate 16,806,853 of NC_136357.1, read as the reverse complement.
TCTGACCCTGCAAGGGCAAGAAAAGCAAGGACAAAGCAAGAGTAGCCCTATTAGGTTGATGCGTTGCAGAAATATGTCCAGTGGACTGTAACTATCTCCCTGTGGATGACCGAGACCGAGACATTTTCTCTTTCCAAGGGGATGAACATTGCAGGAGGAAAAGTGCCATCACTTTAGCTGTTTTGTGTCAATGGCTGCAAAATGGCCAATTTCCTGTCCAGGGTGTGTGTTTTCACGTTTTTATCATCCCCACCGTCATAGTTATTTAGTCGCACTTAGGCCCATCAGTCATCGGAGCTGCGTCAAGGGGAGGCTGACGTGCAGTAAAACTGACGGACGGCCTACCGCATGAGTGAAGATGTATGGGACAGGAACAAGAGGGAGATAGTCTTTTTTTATACATTATTATATTTTAGTACCATCATATGGTCAGAGGGGATACGCCATGTTTCTGACTGAGAAGATCTTTGTGTTCATCTTTGCTGTTTTGATGCTTCAAGGCTAGTATTATTTTAGCAAAGTATGTTAGTTGCAAATTGCCGTAAACATGACACTGTAACAACTATCTGCATTTTCAGATGATATCATAATTATTTTGTATCATAAAAACACACCAAAATCAACCCAAAGATACAAAAACGATAATATCAGATTCAAGATGGCAGCATCAACAAAAAAAGGCTGCGTTATGATTTAACGCTAGAGTGGAGCGCTGTTGACTTACAGGAAGTAAGTGTCGGGCCTGCTGGTTCTAAAGCGCAGCTGCTCCGGCTCGCCGTGCAGAAGAGGAGAGGCGTGTGATGATGTGAGGTGTACTCGCCTTAATCCACATCCCCCCGTGGTGTCATGGCCTCTCCCAGCGATAAGATACCTGCAAAAGGACACACGCGACCTTAAACTCCATGTTTTTACATGCACGTCCTGTTACCCTTCTTCTTCGGAACCACTGCACACCAAAGGGTGAAAAGTTGTCAAATCACGTACCAATACAGTGTTATTATATGTCTAACAAATACACCACATGGTTATATTGTTATTAAAACTCATTCAGATTGACTTGAAATGTATCATTGGCGGAATTACCCTGAAATTCGGTACACCCATTTAGGGAACAGGCATTCATTTTCTATCGCTTTTTCCTCACAAGAGTCGCGGGGGTGCTGGAGCCTATCCCAGCTGTCTTTGGACTGGACTGGTGGCCAGCCAATCACAGGGCACATATAGACATAAACAACCATTCACACTCACATTCATACCTATGGACAATTTAGAGTCACCAATTAACCTAGCATGTTTTTGGAATGTGGGAGGAAACCGGAGTACCCGGAGAAAACCCAGTTAACTCCGGTTAAAAAAAAAAAAAAAAATATATATATATATATATATATATTAAAAATAAAAGTATAATACAAATATTAATAAATATTTATTATATTAAATATTAATAAATATATATAATATAATAGTCTTCAATGCTTCTGCTATACCCTCCACTTTTTCAGTGCTTTGGTTCTTTGGAAAAGCTCTGATAAAACATAAAATTATTATAAATTATTATAAATTATGATAAATTAATTTTTATTTATTATTAAATTATTAAATAAATGTTTAATGTTAATTTTTATTTTTCAACACAAAATAAGATGGAAAAATAAATAAGCAAATCAAAAAACAAATGAAACAAATGAACAAATTAAACTTTCATATCAAGGCGGGGGCCTCAAACTAGCATCTCATGGGCCGTGAGTTTGAGACCCCTGATATATAGAGTTATTTGTATCGACTGGGAAAGCGTAGTTTAATGTGCTTTCAGAAACACCAACTGTAACTTTATAGTTTATCCCAATTGCCGCAAAAATACACTGCATAATGTTATCACACCCTAAAAGTCGGGGTGACTTGCTATTTATCACACAATGATGCTCTACAAAACACACACTGTTAGTGACAAAGATTTGAAATCACAAAATGTGGTACAAATCTTTTCGGGACTGACAAACGTGTGTAAAATTTCAGCAAGAAAAACATGGCCACCCTCAAGCAAAATGTTTTTGCAGGGTCATCATTATGATAAAACTTTGACAATATCTGTATTGCATGTATGCTGACATGCATCCCAAAGCCTTTTGACCACAACGTCAAAGTCATCTCCACTCATATCTGTATGTTGAAGCTATACAGTGGATACGCCCTCATGGCCAAAGTATAGCAACAACACAGCAGTCTTAACGCGTGTCTGCAGCCATAGCTAAACAGTGTGCTGCAATGTGACATTTGGGCTGCAGCACAGATGCTAGCAAAGCTCTGCAGCCAGATATCATGCTCGGAAAAGTAATTGTTGCGCCACTAATGAGGCAGATGAAGGGTGGAACATCTTGCCCAGGAAGAAAAAAGGTGTCTCTATTAGTGGCGGCAAATTACTCACACACAGATGTTCAGACATTTACTTCTAGAGTAAGGGTTGGTGTTTCCAGGGAGGGGGGCGATATTCATGCCTATGTCAAATTTAACTGAGGTTCTTTCATATCCGAATTGTAAGATCTTTTTGCATCATCGAAAATACGATTGTATCTCTTTCGCTTTAAAAATCCTCTCTGTGATAAATGAATAATTCAAGTGTGGCCGTGGCCAAACCCCCTTCCTCGCAACGACATATTTTTACATTTCCAAAGCATGATAGTCTCACACCCGCAGAGAGTGAAGTGGAGCATGTGCTTATTACTGAAGACAAGTTGAGATGTGAGCAAAGAAGACGTTTCAACACCGTATTCACCCGCTAATAGCATGCAAATTGTAGGCAGTGTTGTTGCAGACCCTCAATTTAGTTCATTTTATGTTTCAAAGTGAAATTTCTTTGAGAGAAATATTTAGAAGAAGACGTGCACCACAACAAAGATTCATTCATTCGTTCATTTTCTACCGCTTTTTCCTCACGAGGGTCGCGGGGGGTGCTGGAGCCTATCCCAGCTGTCTTTGGGCGAGAGGCGGGGTACACCCTGGACTGGTTGCCAGCCAATCACAGGGCACATATAGACAAACAACCATTCACACTCACATTCATACCTATGGACAATTTGGAGTCGCCAATTAACCTAGCATGTTTTTGGAATGTGGGAGGAAACCGGAGTACCCGGAGAAAACCCACGCATGCACAGGGAGAACATGCAAACTCCACACAGAGATGGCCGAGGGTGGAATTGAACCCTGGTCTCTCGCTAACCACTCGACCGCCGTGCCGCCAACCCCACATTATTTAAACTTTAATTTACATTTGCATGTTTTAACAAATGTTCACCTTTTTATGTGCAGTAGTTCAGGAGTTCACCCTAAAATTACAGCAGATGTGTGGAGCTGTGTGAGGTATTTTAAGGCAAGGGTCAATTTTTGGGGTTTAATAACAAAGCCACCATGTGGTGTGTTTGTCAGATAAATAATGCACAGGCAACACAGAAGTGGTTTTAATATATAGTATACTCCCTTATGTGCAGCAGTTCACCAGTAGAAGGTTGTCCTAATTTCTTCACATATTTAAAAGTATTTTTAAAGACTTTTATGCAAAAAAACAACAACATTGAATTCACATGAAAATGCAGTGATTTTGTCCATGTTAGACCATAAATCACAGCAGCACTCCACGAGCGGTGCATTTAAGCACATCTCTGTGTTGTGTTCAAGCACTAAAAAGTAAGATGTGTCAGTTCCACAGATGCTGAAATTGCAAATGCATTTTTTTGCTTTGCACACGGAAGCTGCTCGAGCGAAAACTTGGAAGTGTCGGCTCCTCGTCAGGTGAGTATTTTAAGAAGCGAGCAGAGCGTCTGATGAGGGGATCGGCATGTTGCCGCCCCGCACCTCCACCCTCCCCACTTGAAAGCCTTCAGCTTGGCCATGCAAAAATTATTCCTGCCACTCCGTCACGATGACGGAACCTCAGAGAATATCAGTCTTGCTTGCCGGTGCTTCTTGTATGTATGCAGAATAGCAAGTAGTTACCACACCATTCGGATGCTAAGCTGACATTTTAACACCACATAATAGACAAGAAAAATGGTGCACATATTTATACCACACCAAACAATAATGGTGGAATTCGTCTTTGTAAGAAACTGCAGCTGTAACAGTTTCTGGTAGCACTCATGCAGCCCCAGACCTTGACAGTACCACCACCATGCTTGACTGTAGGCAAGACACAACTATTTAGACAGTAATTCCTCAATCAGAATCACAGCACCTCACGTTCTGGCAGCACTCGTGCATCCCCACATCATCATGTTTGATGTCAGGCCAGGCACAATTATCTTGCGACTACCTTGTGTTGCCAGCTATTTTGACAATTATTCTCCTCAGTGAACCACAGCTCCCCTGTTGCCGGAAGCACTTGTGCAGTCTCAAACAAGGCTTGGCTGCAAGCAAGACGCAATTATCTTAGTAGTCACTAATGTTGCCAGCTGTTTGTACAATAATTAGTCTTTATAAGAAACTGCAGCTGTAACAGTCCCTGGCAGCACTCATGCAACCCCAGACCATGACAGTACAACCACCATGCTTAACTGTAGGCAAGACACAATTCCCTTTTTCCTTGCTGGCGTTGCCAACTAATTAGACCATAATTCCTCAAAAAGAATCACATCACCTCACGTTCTGGCAGCACTCGTGCATCCCCAGACCATCATGTTTGACATCAGGCCAGGCACAATTATCTTGCTACTACCTTATGTTGCCAGCTATTTTGACAGTTATTTCCCTCAGTGAACCACAGCTCCCCTGTTGCCGGAAGCACTTGTGCAGTCCCAGACAAGGCTTGGCTGCAGGCAAGACACAATTATCTTAGTAGTCACTAATGTTGCCAGCTATTTGTACAATAATTCATCTTTATAAGAAACTGCAGCTGTAACAGTTCCTGGCAGCACTCATGCAGCCCCAGGCCTTGACAGTACCACCACCATGCTTGATTGTAGGCAAGACACAATTCCCTTTTTCCTCGCTTGTGTTGCCAACTATTTAGACAGTAATTCCTGAAAAAGAATCACAGCTCCTCACGTTCTGGCAGCACTTGTGCATCCCCAGACCATCATGTTTGACTTCAGGCCAGTCACAATTATCTTGCTACTACCTTGTGTTGCCAGCTATTTTGACAATTATTCTCCTCAGTGAACCACAGCTCCCCTGTTGCCGGAAGCACTTGTGCAGTCCCAGACAAGGCTTGGCTGCAGGCAAGACGCAATTATCTTAGTAGTCACTAATGTTGCCAGCTATTTGTATAATAATTCGTCTTTATAAGAAACTGCAGCTGTAATAGTTCCTGGCAGCACTCATGCAGCCCCAGACCTTGACAGTACCACCACCATGCTTGACTGTCGGCAAGACACAATTCCCTTTTTCCTCGCTAGTGTTGCCAACTATTTAGACAGTAATTCCGCAAAAAGAATCACAACTCCTCACGTTGTGGCAGCCCTCGTGCATCCCCACATCATCATGTTTGACGTCAGGCCAGGCACAATTATCTTGCTACTACCTTGTGTTGCCAGCTATTTTGACAATTATTGCCCTCTGTGAACCACAGCTCCCCTGTTGCCGGAAGAACTTGTGCAGTCCCAGACAAGGCTTGGCTGCAGGCAAGACGCAATTATCTTAGTAGTGACTAATGTTGCCAGCTATTTGTACAATAATTCGTCTTTATAAGAAACTGCAGCTGTAACAGTTCCTGGCAGCACTCATGCAGCCCCAGACCTTGACAGTACCACCACCGTGCTTGACTGTAGGCAAGACACAATTCCCTTTTTCCTCGCTAGTGTTGCCAACTATTTAGACAGGAATTCCTCAAAAAGAATCACAGCTTCTCACGTTCTGGCAGCACTCGTGCATCCCCACATCATCATGTTTGACGTCAGGCCAGGCACAATTATCTTGCTACTACCTTGTGTTGCCAGCTATTTTGACAATTATTCCCCTCAGTGAACCACAGCTCCCCTGTTGCCGGAAGCACTTGTGCAGTCCTATGCAAGAGTATTACAGCTACAGTAACTTGTTATATCATGTGATGCACCAATGATGCATGCATTATACATACATTCATATATATTGACACAATGCAGAAGTGGGGTACACCTATAGATGGAAAAGTAGACTTTCTTAAATGATGATGATGGCAACAATTGGCCCCATGACGGGTGACCCACGTGGTGTGTTACATAACAAATGTATGCCTAAGCAAATTGGAGCTCAGTGGCAGCAAAGCTCCTGAAGAAAAACAAGTTCTCCGTTTCTATCATGAGCTTCCCGTATCACCTCGCCGAGCTCCGGTCTTTGCCAGTGAGCGCTTGAGACTTTGATTCCCGCCCCCCTCCAACACCACCACCACGTGTCTGTGACAAGATTAGGCTATCTCTCCGTGTGCACATGGATGACTGACTCCTTGGGGCCGGTGGCATCGCTCTCGCACCCCCACCCATCTTCCACCCCCATCCCTAGGCAGCAAACATTTCTATTTTCAACAGGATTAGCTCTCACCACGAGCCATGCAAGAAAACGCAGCATCGCCAGGGCGGCGGCAATGCCGCCCCCACTACGGCCCAAGGTGGCGGGAAGAACGAGGCGTTGGCCTCGGTGACTAATAGGAGTCCTGCGGAGTTAGTTAGTTTACACTACTGTGGCTTCATGCGCCTCCAAGCTCTTGGCAACAACCATGACTGGGACATTTTTGTGCTCGAAATGCCTTGGAAGACATGCTAGCATACATGTAATACTCAAAGTTTTTGTTGAATGACTTATGGACAATTTGTTGCTAAATCCTACCCATGGCTCTGCAAAGGCAGGCATGTTTTTTCAAACAATTTTGCTCAAAACCAATGAAACCAATCCACTTTGTTTGGAAAATGTTGCTATTACAAACCCGAAATATCTGTTATATCAATTAAGACAGTCAGTGCAGGTAAAATGGATTTATTAATCTCAGAAACGAGTAACAAAAAACACAAGCAAAGCAGACAACTGCTGTACTGGGATCAAACAAACACATACAATGTACACCGCCAACTGAACAAAATAATAAGAAACCAAATTAGCAACATGTGCCTGGAATAAGAAACGTAAAGCTCACTGAGAACAGTACAGAACAACACAGGAAGTATAACAAAATAAGAGCAGGAAACCACAACTAAGACATAAAAGTGAAAATAAAGGAACTGACCAGCAAAATAAAGCACAGATTGTGCCTTTTTCCTTGCAAGTATGAATGATTTTACAACTGGAACCCGTGGTAAGATAAAACCCTGAATGTAAACTTTATGTCTGCCTGCCAGTCAGCTCCTTGTGTGCTCCTCACACAAACATGAGTCTTAAATGCCTTATTTTCTCTTATTATGTGTGCTATATCGGGTATATTGCCTTTATATGAGTGTAAAGGCAATAAACAGGTTTTCTATGCTCCTAATTTCACTTATCATGGTTGGGTCTTGAACCAATTAACCGCGACAAACGAGGGATTATTGCAGTCAATTTGTATTGAGTGTGTGACTGCTAAATACAGTGAAAGAAAGTTGTGAGAACTGGCAATTTGATTCACTCATTATTTATCTTTGTTAAAATATCTCAAATTTAATATTCAGTGATGTCTTTGGGTGTCTGGAACAAATTATTTTGATTAATATAACAGTCTATGAGAAAAACTTGTTTGTGTTTGTTGTCATAGTTTATTAATTACTTGTGAGAATCCTGGTAATAAAACACACAAATGTAGTTTTGCAGGTAAGCAAGCATGCTAAGATTTTGACTCTGGGATTATTTTGAGTCTTGGCAATTTATGTATTTCTCAAATCAAATGTCAAGTTATTAGTAACAACTTACATTTCTGCTGATGACAGTAAAGATCTCTGTCAAATAATAATAAAAAAGTGCCAGATTCCGAAATACTTTACTAAAAACTTAAGTGCAAAGCTTTTTCTTATCTCCCCAGAAGAAGCGACAGTGTGTCAGTGCGTTCTCCATTACACCAATATTTCCTCCTTTATCTGCCCTCAGTAATCCTTAACCCACAAGTCTTCAAACAAGAGATTTCTTTCTTCTTTTTTTTGCAAATGCAGATTTTGGGTCGATGAGGGACTCCTGCATAGAACAGGAGTTAGAGTTTCTGGTTTAGTCCCGTGGTATCTTTTTTTGTTTTTTTTCAAATGCAGATTCCGGTCGATGAGGGATTCGTGCACGGAACAGGAGTTAGAGATTTCCTGTTCTTGTCTCTCAACAATTAACAGCGAGAAGATGCCTCCCAGCAAGACACTTAACCTTCACTGCACTCTCGGGATTCTTCATTGACCTGCTTGCTACTGTGCTCGTAGCCATCAGGTCTTTTTGGGGAACTATTTGAATAGCAAACCTTGCCCAAGTACTGAAGTGAATTTTTAATTATCTGTACAATGAGGAGGGGGAGAAAAAAAGTCATTTCCTCGGACAGCCGTTTACTTCTCTTGTTTACGAGAAGAAATGAATTACAGCTCTGGCGTTTGTTGTAATTAAAGCAGCTTGTCTCCCAGGGCAACGTCGTGTATCACTGATGGACTCTTTGATAAATGACTACAAGTGGCAGCAAAGAAATGAATAAATACTCAAGGAAATGAAAGGCAGAAATTAAGTTAGTCAGGGTTTTCAACAATGGAAATTGATGTGCAGTCCCAAGTAAATATAACAAAAATTAAAGGTGACGTGCGGTCAAGGGAAGCAAACGAAGCAGTAATCAGTAATCCACCGACCCGACTGGGATGAGTGAAGTTCCGCCAAGTAGGATTCCTTAATTATCAATGAAATCTTTTTGTAGTTTGTAGTTAACCCTAACCCTAACCCCCCTACCCCCCCTAACCATAACCCTAACACTAACCCCTAACAACAACCCCAACCGCAACCCTAACCCTACCCTAACCCCCCAACCCCAACCCTAACCCTACCCTAACCCTAACCCCCTAACCCCCTAACCCTAACCCCTAACCCCCTAACCCTAACCCCCTAACCCTACCCTAACCCCCTAACCTTTAACCCTAACCCGAGGGATGTCACTATCCAATATTAATATTGGATATCAAATCAAATCAACTTTATTTGTACAGCACTTTTCCTGCAAAGACATGCAACACAAAGTGCTTTACAGAATTAAAAACAAATACCACAACATGAAAAACAAATACTAAGAAAGCCCCTCCCTCCCACCCTACATACTAGACACACACACCCAACACACACACACACAATCACACACAGTAAGGAGACATGGCCTGGCACTGAGGATCAAGGAAACGCCACATTTGGGGCCGTGCCATTGGGGGATCAGCACCCGGGCCCCCCGACTTCGACAGACAGGCGGACACCCACATTAAAGGGAGGAACCCCCAGCTGGCCGGGTCGAAGGGACCCAAGGATGGCACCCCCTCAGCAGACCCGACACGACCTATCGGGCCTATATCATCAAAAAAAGGAGTATTAGATTATATTGGCCTCCATCGCAAATATTAGATATGGGCCCTCGCATCCAGACTCCTCCCCAGCATGTCTATCAGCAGTGCCTGGTAGAAAAACAGTTATTCTCATACCTACAGTTGCTGATCACGTGATGAAGCTTTCCCCAGAGTCCACACTACATAATAAGAAATACAAGTACGCATGATTTGTGCTGATACCGGTTTGATATTTGCATCAAACGATATTTCATGCTGCAATATCTATATAAGGATACAAAAAATAAAAAGTCGTATCAACAGAGCCATGAAAGCTACATAATTTAATATGTGAAATATTTCAAGGGCAGCTGGCATATTGCAATAGAAAACAGATAATTAAAATGCATAAGAAAGGTTTATAGTTTGAATGTTATATTTAACATTGTGATTTCTGGAATGTTTTACTTTAAAATGCCATCATAAAACATTTTTTTTTAATAAAGCTGTTTATGACCTTCTAAATGCATTTTTAACATTATTAGAGGCCTCCACACATGAAATTGTATGTTTCATGTGTTAACATTTTTCGGTGTCTGGAGCAGATTAATTGGATTTACATTATTTTGTATGGGACAATTTGCATTGGCCCGAGTTCAATTCTACCCTCGGCCATCTCTGTGTGGAGTTTGCATGTTCCCCCCGTGCATGCGTGGGTTTTCTCCGGGTACTCCGGTTTCCTCCCACATTCCAAAAACATGCTAGCTTAATTGGCCACTCCAAATTGTCCATAGGTATGAATGTGAGTGTGAATGGTTGTTTGTCTATATGTGCCCTGTGATTGGCTGGCCACCAGTCCAGGGTGTACCCCGCCCGAAGACAACCGGGATAGGCTCCAGCACCCCCTGCGACCCTCGTGAGAGGGTGAAAATGAATGAATGAATTTGCATTGGTTAAAAATAGTGCTTGTTTGAGTCAGACTTTCTGGAATGGATTAATGACATTAACCAAGGCACCACTGTTTGTTAAAGTGGACCTATTATGCTTTTTACACTTTTCTGACCTATAAATATAGTTAGAATATTGTATTTTCATGTCAAACAATGCCAAAGTTTCAGATAATGAGGTTTGTGTATTTGGAAGTGAGCCCTGAAAGAAGTTTGGGATGGCTCAAAACACTCGGTTTGAAAAGTGGTGGTAAAAACTGCTCCTTTGTGATGTCACAGAGGGGCGGACTTCCTTATATATAAACTATTTTCCCACCACAATATGTGGCTCTACCCTAGTTTTTTTACACTGGTCGTCCCGCAAAATACAATACACGATACAGATACTGTGGAAAACTTAATGCTAAAATGCTAATGCTACTTAGCATTGAAAGACATCTTCAAGTAACCTTTTTTTCTTGAGAAACTTTGGACTGTAAAGTCTCCATTTCTGTATCAGATTCGGGTTTCAACACATATGGCTTATTTTAAAAAGATAAATTGGTGTTTATCAACTCCTATAAAGTTTGCGGCACAAACTGGAACTCTTTCCGGTGGGTGGAATAAAAATACATTAAAACAGACCATGAAATCCAAAGAAATACAGCTGAATACGTGCAGATTCTGGAAGAGCTATAATGCTTTCTCTGCTGGTTATTGTGTGCAGCTGCTCTATAGGAGTCCACAACTCAAAGGGCTGAAAAATGAGCAAAATAGGCCCCATTTAATTGAAGTGATGTCATGGTATTTGGTAAGGAGGACAAATAGACAGGTAGAGTTTGTCAAATCAAACTGAATCCATCTTACCTCCAGGTGTGCGCAAACTAGAATTAAGCCGAAATGTTGGCCATTATTTAGATACTAGTAGTTTGATGAATACAAAATGTAAACGTCATCCAAATTGAAAAACAGACCTGTGTTCTGTGCATGACTACGAATGTTCCCCATTGCTACACAAAGACAATGGGACAAATTTTTCCTCACATATAAAGGCTGGGGTGCATTGTGCAGACCTGTAACAATCGTGCAGGTATTTGAATGTTAATGCAATTTTGATAGACTTGTGTAGCACCAACCCATTGTCAGCCTACAATGGAAGCAAACAAGTCTGCCGGCCCCGTGAGACGATGAAAACCCTCCGACATGCTAAAGCAATTATGAGCTGCCAGAGCCTTTCACGGTTCACGACTCCTGCTACCCCTCCATTCTCATCCCCCACCTCGTAGCCTCCAAGAGGTGTCTGCATTCATTTTCATGACTTCATTTGAAAGTACAACCCAATCAAGGTAATTAGAGGGAGCCTGGCAAAGTTTGGGCGATGGTCAGCGTCTGTGCAGAGGAGCGGCACTGCACTTGGCTGCCGTCGCATTTGTTCCGTCGCTAATTAGGAGGGCAGCGTTTTAACTGGACCCTGATAAAAGAGGTGTCAAGGGACAGAAGCAGCAGCAGGTCAAGTCCAGTTTAATTAAAGGATAAGCAATGAATCAATGAATCAGTGGAAGGACTTGGGGAAGATTCCAAGAACTGATATTTTTATGTTATTGTTACCAAGCGTTTAAGTTTTAGTGGGCTGCATTACAGATGCATCCAAGGATGTTCATGATCATCAGTTGACAGTTGACATCCTTCTATGTGCAATTTGCTTAGAGCAGTGTTTTTCAACCTTTTTTGAGCCACGGCACGTTTTTTACACTGGAAAAATCTTGTGGCACACGACTACCCAAAAATGTTACAAAATGTCACCACGACCTCACACGTGCATCAATAAGTCTATGGGAGGAACAAGGTAGGTGTTGCCACACGGACCAATATTACATTGCTCTGCCAGTCTTTACACCACAGACACTCCACAGTAGCCACGTTTTTACATCACCACTTTTTCTCTTTCCGAATGACCTTTCGGGAAACAATGGTATCCATGGAAAGGAATATTCCAATCTCTTGTCTACATGCGCCGTGAAAATCAACCAGAATAGTCAATAGGGCATGCCCAGTAAAACGTAAACATCAACATCACGTGATACCGGCTTCCCCAAGTTTTTTCGTATTGCCAGTTTTTCATCTGTCCAGTCTTGAAATTTAGTTTGAATCAAAAACAAACTTTGCTTAGTCCAGTGCCGATTGCTGGCCTCCATTTTTAAAAGTGAAGAACGTCTGGATCTGCGTGTTACGTCATATCTGAGCATGCGCTGAAAGAACGCCTACCCTTTCTCCATTTATATTTCTGATAATTCAGTATCTTTAATATTTTGACACTTTGCTTAAATTGTGTTCACTTTGTGTGTGACAAGGAGGGATTTTGTTTGAAAAAAAAAATCAATCAGCAAATAGGACTTTAAAAAGAAAGCATATACCTTGGGCAGTATTAAGGAAAAGGAAGAAATGAATAATAAAAACAAATAATGTAAAAATAAAAGCAGTGAATAAGAGACTGTGGAGACAAGATGAAACGAGAGAATGTACAAGATTGGGTCTATTAAAAAGAGATGACATTTCACTATTAAATTGAATTCATCCATTCATTCCATTAATTTTCTATGCTGCTTAGCCTCACTAGGGTCGCGGGTATGCTTGGCACTGGCTTAGCGCATCCTGCGTAGCGGTAAATTGGCTGATAGGCGCACAGTGCAGATATGTCACCAAAACTTCATAGAAAGGTTTTGCAGAGTGTCCGAGTCATTTCAATGCAGTAAACAATCACAGCACACACTATTTACTTTAACCGTCTGAACCAACATGTACATTGGGAAAATGGGAACTCAACCTGACGCCAGCTGAAAGTATGATGCCAACTAATGAGATCACATTTTTCACACGTATGTATGTATGTATGTAGCATGTACAGTGCATCCGGAAAGTATTCACAGCGCTTCACTTTTTCTACATTTTGTCATGTTACAGCCTCATTCCAAACTGTATTAAATTAATCTCTTACCTCAAAATTCTACACAAAATACTCCATTATGACAATGTGAAAAAAGGTTTTTTTGACATGTTTGGAATTTATTAAAAATAGAAAACAAAAAAAATCACATTTACATAAGTATTCACAGCCTTTGCTTAATACTTTGTTGATCCACCTTTGGCAGCAATTACAGCCTCAAGTCTTTTTGAATATGATCCCACAAGTTTAGCACACCTATCTTTAGGCAGTTTTGCCCATTCTTCTTTGCAATAAGTCTCAAGCTCCATCAGGTTGGATGGGAGACGTCTGTGCACAGCCATTTTCAGATCTCTCCAGAGATGTTCGATCGGATTCAAGTCTGGACTCTGGCTGGGCCACTCCAGGACATTCACGGAGTGGTTCTGAAGCCAATCTTTTGAGATCATGGCTGTGTGCTTCGGGTCGTTGTCCTGCTGAAAAATGAACCTTTGCCCCAGCCTGAGGTCAAGAGCGCTCTGGAGCAGGTTTTCATCCAGGATATCTCTATATATTGCTGCATTCATTTTTCCTTCTATCCTGACTAGTCTGCCAGTTCCTGCTGCTGAAAAACATCCCCACAGCATGATGCTGCCACCACCATGCTTCACTGTAGGGATGGTATTGGCCTGGTGATGAGCAGTGCCTGGTTTCCTCCAAACATGGCGCCTGGCATTCACACCAAAGAGTTCAATCTTTGTCTCATCAGACCAGAGAATTTTGTTTCTCATGGTCTGAGAGTCATTCAGGTGCTTTTTGGCAAATTCCAGACGGGCTGCCATGTTCCTTTTACTAAGGAGTGGCTTTCGTCTGGCCACTCTACCATACAGGCCTGATTGGTGGATTGCTGCAGAACATGTCAAAAAAATCTTTTTTCACATTGTCATAATGGAGTATTTTGTGTAGAATTTTGAGGTAAGAGATTAATTTAATTCAGTTTGGAATGAGGCTGTAACATGACAAAATGTAGAAAAAGTGAAGCGCTGTGAATACTTTCCGGATGCACTGTAAGTAAGTATGTATTCTCATCAACTTATCTCAGACAAAAAGAAAATAATGAGAAACGTTAGTTTAATAAATGTAAATAAGTCGATGTCTTAAGGATTTACCTGTGATTTCCCATAATTCTCTCTTTTAATCTGCATCAGGACCGGTTCTGGTTTTTTTTTAGTTTTTCCTTGCTCGGTTGGGGGGCTCAGATAAGAGGATGTTGTTGTCACCGATTGTTCATTGTTTTCCTTGTGAGGCCCTTTGAGGCCCTTCTGTGATTAAGGGTTATATAAATAAACTTGACTTGATTTGACTTGACTACGAAAATAGAGTCCTTTGACTGAATAATTTCGTGAGCTGCACGGTTAGCATGTTGGCCACATAGTCAGGAGATCTGGAAGATCTGAATTCATACCTCCGTTTCTGTGTGGAGTGCATGTTCTCCCAGTGCGTGTGTGGGTTTCCTCTGACGTTCCAAAAATAGGCATGGCTAGGTTAACTGGGGACTCGAGATTATCCATAGGTGTGAATGAATTAATCGGCATGAACATTCATTCATTCATTTTCTACCGCTTTTTCCTCACGAGGGTCACGGGGGGTGCTGGAGCCTATCCCAGCTGTCTTTGGGCGACAGGCGGGGTACACTCTGGACTGGTCGCCAGCCAATCACAGGGCACATATAGACAAACAACCATTCACATTCACATTCATACCTATGGACAATTTGGAGTCACCAATTAACCTAGCATGTTTTTGGAATGTGGGAGGAAACCGGAGTACCCGGAGAAAACCCACGCATGCACGGGGAGAACATGCAATCTCCACACAGAGATGCCCGAGGGTGGAATTGAACCCTGATCTTGTAGCTGTGAGGTCTGCGCACTAACCACTAGTCCGCCGTGCCGCCTCGGCATAAACAAACAATGAATTTAAGTAATTTATGTATATAATTTAAGCAATACCTTATTGCAGTTAATAAATGAAAGTTTATCTTATGATTGTTGCATACTTCACAGTATATTATTAATGTAGACATGAAATTGCTGATTGTTGTTTGAATCAGCTGCATAACTGACTGACTCTGTACTCTTGCTGCTGTGCAATACAAATTTCCCCACTGAGGGACGAATAAAGGCATATCTTAATCTTAATCTTAATCTTAATCTTAATCTTAATCTTAATCTTAATCAAGAGTTCATCTTTTGTTTTGAAAATGTCATCCTCGTATTTGTCCAGTTCCTTAATGTCTTTGGAAAAAGGTTGTTTGGCTTCCTCCAGGCCTCCTTTCAAGGCCTTGAATTTTAAGGCCCTTGCTTCCTTAAGTCTCATTCTTTCTTGCCAATGTCAGTATTGCATTTTGCCAGGTGCAAACAAGGGAAAACCAGGTTTTTCACGTGCCAACGTGTAAACAAAACTCAGCAGCAGCTGATTCAGCAGCAGGTAAAGCTCATGTATGGTCTTTGGAGGTGATTTATGGTCAACTCCCAGCATCCTTCGCATTTACGTCAGGAACAGGAACATTCGCTAGAATGCAAAGGTGCACTGAGTTCCCAAACTGAAAATTGAAGGACAGGAAGTCAAGCGGTTTTGCTATCAAAATGTAGATTTAACCTGTGGGAGAACACAATGCCCCTGGAGTGCTTATTTGATTAGCATAAGGTAGATAAGTACATTGAGTGGTGTTTAAGGGCCTGGAGATATTAATGTGTGATGGAGTGATTTTGATCAGGGCTTTTGATCTGTTTTACAAGGCATTCCAAAGAAAAGACACAATGCCACATATGATTCATTCATTCATTTTCTACCGCTTACCCTCAGGAGGGTCGCAGAGGTGCTGGAGCCTATCCCAGCTGTCTTCGGGCGAGAGGCGGGGCAAACCCTTGACCAGTCACCAGCCAATCACAGGGCACATATAGACAAACAACCATTCACACTCACATTCATACCTATGAACAAAATGGAGTCACCAATTAACTTAGCATGATTTTGGAATGTGGGAGGAAACCGGAGTACCTGGAGAAAACCCACGCATGCACGGGGAGAACATGCAAACTCCACACAGAGATGGCTAAAGGTGGAATTGAACCCGGGTCTCCTAGAACTGTGGCCTGGGTGCTAACTACTTGTTTACATTATGTATACATAATACGTTATGGTAATGGTATCGTCTAATTCCAAGTTATTTTAAGAAATATTGTATGTTCAAAGATGAGAAGGAAGAAGCAGAGTTTATTTAATTCTAATATTATTCTAAATTACTAATAATTGTATATAATTATAATTATAATAATATCATTATAATAAAAAATAATTATAATAATCTTATAATCGTCATTGTAATCCCAGCATGCCCAGAATGAAACCAGAATAGTGTAATTCTTTCTCATTTTTGTTATGTTTTGTTTTGTTATATAATATAAATAAAAATATATCATATTTTGGTTAATCTATAGCAAATGGAGGGTGGCTACATTTAATTAGATTAATTAAGATTAATGAAGTAATTATTAGAATCAATTAGAATCAAAATATTTATTAAGTTTAATAAATTATTTGTATTGCACAAAACAGCACAAACAAAGAGGGGAAAAAATTGACTATTTTGGTTTTATTCTAAGCATGTCAAAGGGCTGATTATCTAATCGGTGGATACTTAATTATCTAATAACTCAAAATGTATGACATCAGCAATTCAATTGCATATCACATCATTTCAATTCCACAGAATAGCACAAACACAACAAAAACAAATGGGACTATTTTGGTTTAATTTGGAGAAAAAAGGCTGGGTGAACTTATGACTGGCCTATAAAGCCATCTGTAATAACTCAAAAACAAAAGCGTGTAAACTCATTAACAAAAGTGTTAATTTTCATTGTCACTACACCATTAGCGTAGTTCTTGGGTGTAACAATGTTATCAACAATAATAACAATGTCTCTCTAGTTTGGTTAATATGCAAGTCACATTATTAAAATGTAACTTTTTTTTAAAACTCCAGAGCAGTCAATGCCTCACCAGCGATGAACCTGACCACATGTCACTGATAATAAATCCATGAATCGATCAACTATCAAGATATTGGGGAGGTGACTCGCTGATGGATTATCCAGCATGGATTTTAGTCCCACAGTGCAAGCTTGAAGTGAATCATGAAAGCAATCTGATCCTATCTCAGATGGGGTCCACGTGCGGGTCTACCCCACACAGGGGACCCTCCATTCTCCTCTCAATAGAGCCTTATCTAAGACACGCATCTGATAAACTCTTGAAAGGACTCTCAGGGTTTGGCCCATATGGATCGAGTGCAAGCAGACCGGTGGAGGAGGAGGAGGCGGCTGGATTCATTTCTCTCTCTCACGGGGAGATAAGCGCCGTTTGTCAGCCTGATTGACGTATCAAAGAAAGGCAGCCTATGCCATTGGGGTTGTTGTCGGGTTGGGGGTGACTTCTAAAAAGCCTTACACCAGACTGCTTTCTGATGTAAACAAGCAGGGATGTGTGCTGTTTTTAGCCCCCAAAGCGCCATTGACAAAAAGAGGATGAAGGTATATCTTATTTTCAAATCAAAAGTCTGTTGTTTTTTTTTTCTCCAACAGACCCACTGGAATCATCTGTTGTTTTTCTCTTCACTCTCTTTAGCGAGAGAAGCACAGAGACACGACGCTAGCTCTGAATGCTGATTAACTAAGCGAAGGCGTGAGAAGCTTGGAGGAATCGTAGCTGTCATCTGGAAAAAGTGTTTATCTGCAGAGGCTTGTTGACCTCCAGGCATCACAAGTGAATAAAAAGATGGTCCAGTAAATAAGCAGCAAGAGGGATGCTGTCATGCAGCGTTACAGAGATCCTGATGTAGCTTGAGAGGAATCTTCTCACATATTAGCACCCCTGTTCCCTTCCCACTTCCAGACACCTGATGGATTCCCTGATGACAAACACCTGACACCTGAGGCACCGCTGCATTTCATCATTCAACAACCTGTCACAGACCACCGCAGTACCTCCATTGCATTTTTTTCACCCAGGATAGATTAACGGAAATGAGTCAATGCATTGTCATTGTTGTCTAAATATTTGGCAACACAAGATACTTGTATTATAATATATATCATTTATTATTATTACAGCGGAACGTCAGTCAACATATGCCTCATTTAGCGTATTTTTTTAGATTACTAATTACTAATTAACAAAAGTGTTAATTTTCATTGCACAAAACAGCAAACGATTGGGACTATTTGAGTTTTGCATGGGAGGCCAACTTCACCCAGTTTAGAGGATAAATACTTTGGATCCTGCACCAGACTCCTTAGACTAGAGCTGTCCTATCTAGTCAGACGAGTTTTTGAGCATGAACTGATGAACTTGCTTAACGTCATCTAAGACAACCTGAGCAGTCCAGTCACGGATGATTCAATGCCCTGACAATTACAACAGTTACTTTTATTGCAAATGTTGTCGTGAAATCTGAGGAGAACGTATACGTCACATTAGCAAGAGAGTTTGGAAAGGGAGGAGCCAGGCAGCCTAGTATACATCTTGATGCAATCAAGGCTTTATCGGTCTCAATTTTTATTTTTATTTTTATTTTTATTTTTATTTTTATTTTTATTTTTATTTTTATTTTTATTTTTATTTTTATTTTTATTTTTATTTTTACAGCGGAACGTCGGTCAACATATGCCCCTTTTAGCGTATTTTTTTTTAGATTACCTCAAAGCGTATGCAAAACTTTTTTAACTGCCATGATGGAGGATTGTTTATCCAAGGTCACCACAATGTCATCTGAATTTGTGCTTTTCCTGGAGAAGGACAGGGCACCTGTACTTCATATACAAATAAAAGTTAATGCCCTAATGTTTTTTCAGATCATAAAAAGAAGCAGAGCTTGGAGGAGGGCAGAGAGTGTATCTTGCCTACAGCCATGCCCATATAAGGAAGCCCACTCCTCTGTGACATCACAAAAGAACAGTTTTGGAAGGCCCTCTGAAACCGAGCGTTTTGAGCCATCCCAAACTTCTTTCAGGGCTCACTTCCAAATGCACAAACCTCATTATCTGAAACTTTGGCATCGTTTAACACGAGAATACAACATTCTAACCACATTTATAGGTCAGAAAAGTGGAAAAAAAACATAAAAGTCCCTTTAAAAGAGGACAACTGCACTATTTTTGTTTGCCCTTCATCGACAATCCTTATGTGAGACATGAACACACATGTTTCGCTTTTATGTATGTTCTAAAGATATAAAAACAGCTGAATAAAAGAAGGTAATTAATGCAACAACCTGTCACAGACCACCACAGTACCTCCATTGCATTTGCAAGATAGATTTACGGAAATGAGTCAATGCATTGTCATTGTTGTCTAAATATTTGGCAACACAAGATAATTGTGCCTTCCAGACAGTAAAACATGATAGTAGTGTCTGGGAGCTGCACGAGTGCTGCCAACAACTCGGGATCTGCGGTTCATCGAGGGATATGATGCAAGACAGTCAACTATGGTGGTGGTAACTTTTTGTGGATCGTTTCACGTGTTGTGGCATATACTGTATCTCGTCAAAAGGGCAGTACTATAGAAAGTAAAGTTTGATATACTTGAGAAAAGTCAGTGTACAGCTTGTACAGTAGCATAGTTTGAATATTCGCTGACAATGAGTAGCCATTATTGTCTATAGAGCTGCCAACACAAGCGAGTAACTGGATAATTATCTTGACTACAGTCAAGCACGGTGGTGGTAGCATCACAGTCTGCACGGGTGCTAATGGTCCTGAGGGTGCTGTGGTTCATTGAGGAGAAACATGGATTCCAACATGTACTGTGGCATAGTCAAGCACAGCATGATATCCTCCGAACCTTCTTGAGCTTAACTCATACAATGCCAAAAACGTCTAAAAAGTAACGTTGACTGCCAAAGATGTCTTTCCCTTTTTTTTCATGTGAGCTACAGATCAAAGTCTTATGGATCTTATGTGTGAATTTCATAGTTGTAAGCAATGTAGTGAAATTAACTGTTGCCCCAGCAGGGGGCATCTTCCTCCAATTGGCAGCAACAGCTTGGATATAAAAGAATATAAAAGAAGACAGACGTTGCTGAAATGTGTGCTGACAGAGGGAAATGGCTACAGATTCAGCAGAGACAAAGTACAGGCAGCTTCCACTGGCACAGAGTTTGGGTGGCTGATAGCGAAGGATAAGTTGTGACGTTGGTGACACCGTTGTTGTTTGTCTATAAATAGTTTCCATAGTAGTTTACACACATCTGTAAATAGTTCAAACACATGGAAACATCTGTAAATAGATGATTATTATGTGCTATGTTTTGTGTTATGTACTAAATCTGTGAATCTTCTTTCTCATTGGGCTTTTCCCATCACAGCAAATTAACCACCTCGAAATACTAAATCTGTCAATAAATGTAGTTATTTTGTCATCAAAATCTTAAGTTATTTTTTGTTTCATTGTGGTAAACAACTGTCCAGATGTTTGAGGTGTCTGTTTTTCAGTTTTTTGGTCAAAATCTGGTGTTTTCGCTAAAACCACCCTATGTACAGCCAAGTTATAAAGACTCAGAAAAGGTAGAAATAAACTATTTTCTGATGAAAGAAGAGAGTCTAAAGTTTTTACATGTTTTCAATGTTTATGTAGTCATACTCAATATTCTGTGGGTCTTAATAGTTCAGCAAAAAATGCCCAAAACTCAAAACAGTATGGAGGTCGCTTCTCTCAAAATGGCTGGCAGTGAAAACAAAATGTAACAAAATATAGGTAATCATCAATTGTTTTCCCTGTACACAGTTTCTTCCAAGACCTTGGTGACTTATTAACTCTGAGAAAACACAGAGATGTTAGTGTCACAATGGGATGCATGAGTCCAGTTGGCACTGGGGGAACTGTGGTTCACTGAGGTGAAACATGAATTCCAAAATGTACAGTAACATTGTAAAGCAGAGCATGATCCCTTTACAACTTCTTCCTTGTCCAAATATATTGGATTGGCAACAGTCTAACAACAGTAGTAGCATCCCGGTCTGCACAAGTGCTGATGCATCTGGGGGTGCTGTGGCTCACTAAGGTGAAACATGAATTCCAACACGTACATGATCCCCCTTGCCTATAGTCCAGCACAGTGCTGGTAGTGTGACAGCACGTGAACACACAAGTCCAGTCCGACTTAACTCCACGCCCAAGAGGATCAAGGCACGGCTAGATAACAATAACACTCACACTAAATAGTCACACAAAGGACACAATTTGGATATGTTCGCTGTGAGATATATTCACATGTGATTTATTTAGACCAAACACGGGGGTCTCAAACACGCGGCCCGCGGGCCAAATGTGGCCTGCAGGACACTAGTTTGAGGCCCCCCGCCTTGATATGAAAGTTTAATGTTAGTGCGGTTTGCGCAAGTTTGATATGGATGCTGTATGGTATCATGTACCCAGAAAAAATTATTACGTTTGATTAATGTTCATGTTAAAGGTTAAATAACTGTTAATAGTTATCCTCCCTATCCATGTGGAAGTGGTAAGTTTTTGGCTATTTAAGTTTATAGGAAATAACTTGAAGGCTACCGTTTAGGTCGCTAGCTCTCTAGTTTGCGAGTTAGCATGTGTCTCAAGACCCTGCAGTTGCGCAATATGTTGTAAATAAAAAGAGTATAAATGTGACTATAGTCGTGTTTTGTCATGTCTACAGGGCTCTAATAATGCTTTGTTCATTGTAATCTGAAAAAATAATTTGTTTACCCACCAACTATATGTGGGTTCTTAAGTTTTTATAATTTGCCGTTTTATTGTTATTATTATATTTATGTGTTACTGATTAATTTATTTTCTTTATTCTTGATTTGTTTATTTATCTTTCATCTTTTTTTTGCAGAAAAATAAAAATTAAGATATTTGAGAACAGTGGAATGTTTTATCAGAGCTTTTATTGTAGAAAATCGGAACCAAAGCACTGAAAAAGTTTGCATATTTTTCTGTTTTTAATAAATGCGATTTTTTTTTTTTTTAAACCTGATGCGGCCCAGCCTTGCCCAGACCCTAGCTCCAGTGGCCCCCAGGTAAATTGAGTTTGAGACCCCTGATTTAGACAATGACGGCTGTGTTTTACGCTGACTACTCTAAAGTATAAGTTCACTTTCCAAAATACAGTCATTTGAAAAGATTTACTATATAATCAAAAACCTATTTGAAGCATAACTGAAATAAATTGTTGTAAATACTTCACACCGGGGCAGTGTGTCCTTGAAACGGGAATCAAACAACGGTCCCACGCGGCAAAGTTCCCCTGCTCCCTCAGCACACATTCTTGTGATTAATCAACCTTATCGGATTTCCTCATTTGCACATAAACTAGATGATATTTCACAGCAGAGAAACAAATGAACAGCATGAATAGAGGAAGTGCTCAGTCAAGCAATGGTGTTATTACCGCTGTTGGCCTTTAGGGGTGCTAGAGATCACATAGAACTCCATTATAATCCTGTCAGATCTATGTTCTTTTCCATCCCTTCTAGCTACATGTTTGTATCCTTGTATCCCTTTATCTTGCGCCTTGAAACCACTTCACTGCTCATCACAAGCACGAGCGTCAAGGTGACCGTTGAGGTGTCAAAAATGTGCTGAACTGGTCTCAAATCAAATCACACACGGCCGAGCCAAAGCACCTCAGATCGATGCACTTCCAAGAGCCAGAGATTGATTTTTATCGATCGGAGCTTTTGCGTCATAAATCAATTTTTTGTTTTTTTTTTTTTAATCTGTATAGTCATGTTTAATGTTTGTCAAACTAAACATGACTCAACAAGGATGAGCAGTTTGGGAACAGCTAACATCATCTTACCTTGAAAATCAGATAAACAAAATGGCTGATGATGCAATGACATGCAAATATGTTCTCTATTAGCGACGAAAAACACTGAGAACTTCTTGTAGCATAGGTGAGCTTTTGGGATAGACATTAATTCATTCATTTTCTACCGCTTAGTATTATAATTGAGACAAAATGGAGAGCAATACTGGCTGCGACCAGCAGAGGCGCTGTTGATGCAGCTTCAATTAGTTTGCTGTTTTAAGAAGAAGAACGTGACATCATACTGGATACAAGTATGTAATGAAGAACTACTCTAAATCCACACTGTGGAACGACTCCTCTGGGCTCCGGAATATAACATTGGCATAGAAGCAGGAGTTCAGAACATTTAATGTTTTTTCCACTTTTAAATGATGCCAAAGTTTCAGATAATGAAGTTTTCACTTTTGGAAGTGAGCCGTGAAAGAAATTTGTGATGGCGCTGAAGGCTTGTTTTCAGAGTTTTTTTTAAGACTGGCTCCCTGTGACATCACAAGGAGCCGGGCTTCCTCATATAGGACTGCACTGAAGGCCAGAAACGCTCTAGGACTGCCCTCCCTAGAGCTCTGCTTTGCTGTTACAATACATTTGTTCCCAGGATATCTTTCTACGAGGCAAGCTCAGGCAGAAGTTGCTGGAGTTGGTGAATACCAGCAAGAGAAAAATATTTTAATCCCTCAATGGCATTTCACACAGGACGTGAACGTGAAATATCCGCCAAACCAAAATCAGCAAGCGCTCCCTGGGAAAAGTGCATAGGTCAGTTTAAATGTTTTCTAGTCTGTGTTGAAGAAAACAAAGCAATTAAAAAAAAAACCAAACAGACATGAAAATAATAATAAAACTTCAGTTGCTTATTTTTTTTATTCTATGGTTTACACCCCCCTAAAATCTATTGAAACATTAAATATATTAAGCAAGTAGTTAAATACATATATCTTGTGTTAAAAATAAATAACATAAAAATAAACACACATATAAGAAGATAAAATAATAAAAGTCAGTTACAAATTACTTTATGTACTTATAGTTTGTTTGGTCAAGAAAAGAATGCAAATCCAATTTTATAAAAATCTGAAAATAATATTAAAAAAACAGTTGCTAAATTACAATTATCATATTTGTATACTATTTTAAGGTCAGATTAAATATAAATATGAATATAAATATAAATATAAATATAAATATAAATATAAATATAAATATAAATATAAATATAAATATAAATATAAATATAAATATAAATATAAATATAAATATAAATATAAATATAAATATAAATATAAATATATTAAACAACAAATAAGTAACAATTCAGTTGAGGAAGTTATTTAGCTCTATTTAGCGCTATTGTAGTACATGTACACCCCCCCAAGATATGAATTATTAAAATGTAAAAATAGCAATAAAAGTTGCTTCATAATCAATTATTTACCTTATATTTTCTGTTTATCCTAGTCTTTTTCAAGATGACAGAAAACTGTGACATAACAATTACTTAATTTTTCTTTTGGTTTAAATCAAATTTATAAAATACAAAAACAATAAGTTATTCAGTCCTAAACATTTTTATTTAAGACAAAAATATAATAAAATGTCAGTGAGTGGTATAGTTTTGCATTCAGTGACTGCAAAGAGCTTTTAAAAGATGACTATATTAGGCCATGCATTTGATCTTTTTAAGCTAAAAAAGGGACATATAGTTGCCTACAACAACCTGGCAAGAAAAGCATGTGGAGCATTTCTCCTCGGCCAGCCTACCGACTTTACTCTTCCCCAGTCTGCTTGTGAAAAGCTTGAGGGAGCTCGAGCAAGGAGGGAAAGCGAGATATTTTTAGCAGGTGTGACAAGGCTTGCTGTAAATAATTACCCTAGTTGCTGTTGCGGCTGCCAGCCCATTGGATCAGAGGAGCGCTCGGCGTCAAAAAAGGAAGCTAACGCACGGCGGCGTCACAGAGCGTCACATCCACGCAGGCCCTCGGGTGACGTGGGACCGACCGGAGACGGGTTGACTTGCCTGGAGCGTAATTAGAACACGGTAGTTATAAGGAAGGATGGGGAGGGGGGGTGCATTATTAGTTATGTTTATGTTTGAGACCAAGTTCATGACTAGACAGGACAGCGTGTTTATCAAAAATTACTTTTAATGAAAAAGCTCCTGACTTGTAAACTTTTCGGCAAGCTCAAAGATATAAATTTGTACACGAGTAACCCTCGTTATACTTGCAACAACTCCCCGAGGCCGCGGCTGTAAACTAGAATAAGATCTTAGCGCAGTTGTGGATTTGTATAAGGATAAAAGAAGAGGAAGTTTCCCCACTAGAAGGTCACCGCCAGTTTGGCTGTTGTGACAACATGCAGCAATGCTCATTCATAATAAATCAATTAAAAGGGGTCAGAGGAGGTGTGTTTGCTATTTGGGTTCATTTTACTGGAGGAGTTTGGAAGGGCAAACACAGAGTTTATGCAAGTAATTACATTCAAATGTGCATCTTTAACTGTAGTTTAGCCAACTGTTACAGTAGATTGTAGTACTAATTTGTAATATTCATTCATTCATTTTCTACCGATTATCCACATGAGGGTCGCGGGGGTGCTGAAGCCTATCCCAGCTGTCTTTGATACATACTGGTTGTCAATTAACCTAGCATGTTTTTGGAATGTGGGAGGAAACCGGAGTACCCGTAGAAAACGCACACATGTACGGGGAGAACATGCAAACTCCACACAGAGATGGCCGAGGGTGGAATTGAACTCGGGTCTCCTAGCTGTTAGGCCTGCGCGCTAACCACTCAATCACCATGCAGCCAATTCGCAAAATAATTCATGTAAATCTTATTCAGTCAATGGTGCAGTCTGTAAAAGCCCACCGGTGACATCGGTTTTTCTATTTTGTCCTGATTAAATAAAATACAGAAAAATTAAGTTTCCAAGTATGAAAAAGGAAAACAGAAAGGCTGAAAAAATGTTATTATAAATAATGACTCAATTGACTCTAAAATCCCATATGTCAAGGGCAAATCTGCTGCTGGCTCCGAAATAGATGAGAGTTGTATGATAAGGTACACTTGAATAAAACTTGCATTCAAATTGGTACAACCTGTGGACACCTATGGAAAATGTCCCAATATTTATGCCGAAATGTTAGTTAATATAGGAAATCACATATGCAAGGGCTTGAGGGAAGACTCACATGCCTTGACACCCAAGGCTATTTCAATGAGGGGATAAGCATGTGGAGGACTTGTTTTGGAAAGGATGGGGTTGTAGGTTTCATGACATAAATTGTGGTATGTGGTATTGACGAGCGGTATGTGATATCGTTAGATTTGGTATTGATCCGATATCAACTAAATACAGAACCACTATCGCTGATATCAGTACCACTACTTTTTAAAAATTATGTTGGACGCATAATCAGTCTGAATCATACTAAATGAATTGTTCTGACCTTTCACAACAAGGCAACGTAATATCTGAATATTTGGAATGTCATAACTCACCGCAGTTGACAGTATCCAGTATTGTAATGGGGCATGAGCACATGTAATTCAACTTCGTCTTGACAAGCCATGGAAAGCGGGAGAGGATGGACTTGTGCACATGCGGTCATGCCGTTCTGTCGGTGTCTGTGTTCACAGCGCCACCCGTAGGTGTGCCTTGTATATTGTAATGGTAATGGTAATGGTTTTATTTCGTTTGAATATGCATCAGATTACAATTGAGTGCATCCCATAATCAGTTCCCAGTTCCACATGTCCAAAAGGAGTAGGAAGAAGCAAAGCTTATTAAATCCTACCCCTCCATCTGGTACTTTTACAATCAGTAATGGTTACATTTGTTCACTTCCTGCTTTCCATAATACAGTTTTTTTTTAATAATGCACCTCGTACCGAAGTACAAGGTGATATGACCATCCAATGACATAATGGGTACCATAGCCATGGGTACCATAGGTGTGCCTTGTGTATTGTATCATGTTCACTAAGTTATCTGTTCCTGTCTGCATGCAACTATTTACTAATCCGGTTATCCGGCACAGTGTGGATGCAACTTTTTTTTCAACAGTAACAATAAAATCCCCCAAAAGTTCCCATGTGGACAGGGCCTTATTCTTTTTTTTTCTTCTTCTTCAGCTTCTCTTTGAAAACTTGAAGCTGCTGTCTGGCATACTGCAGAATAGACAATGAGGTTTTGAACAGAGAAGTTGTGTAGTTGCATTGAATATTTGTAGACTGGATGTCTCTACTTGGACACGTTGGCAAGGTAGAAGAAATATTTCAGGGAGTGAGCATCATACTAGGTCATATATTGCTTTGGAATGTTGAGCTATTATACGTACAAAAATAGGGGTTGCCTACAGCCACGGCTGTTAAAGCCAGTGTTTTTCATTAGAATTTGTCATTGAAAGCCAAACTTTTCAAAGCAATCTCTGAAACGACGAGGATGTACGAAAATACCCTTTTTTCCCTTTTCCAATTTGTCTTCTCTACCTGCTCCGCAGCTGTTACCTTTCCAAGAAGCCTCGCCATGACTAATTGCTTCAACGATGACAATTCACCACGATGGAAGGCGCCGCCACTTTTCAGCTTTTGTTTTGAAAGTCGAGAAGAGATGAAGCGGCGGCATCAAAACAAAAGACGTAAATAATGACAAAGCCGAGGAGAAACAAAGCAGAGATGGAGACGGGGTGGAGGACGAGGTAAGAGAGAAGAAAGCTGCCGGGTGGACAGACAGATACTTGATGGAAGACGGTTGTCCCATCGCTCATTACTGTTGTGCACCATCAACTATTTATCCAAAGAGGAAAGCTCAGGGGTTTAAATCAGGGGTTATCAAGTTTAGCATGCTGGGAAACGGGAGTACTTCTCACTTCCCAGCATGCTTTGCAGCACTTGTTTCGTAAAAAAGTCCTCAAGTTAAATGTTTAGAGTTAACATAGTTATTTATTATCCCCCACTAGTAGTAAGCGTCCAGTCTATGACCCACAATGTTGGGAAATGACCAGATTATTTGATGCAGCTCTACCTCTAGTGGCCCCCAGTTGTATAAAACTGCCAGGCTGACTTTATTATCTTGGATGGAATGTCATGTAGGAGGCAGTAATGGAGCATTCAAGCATGGAAAACATGGCGGAAGAGGCAGCATGATGACTACCGGCCAAGATGATTGGGTGTTTGGACGGTCCCCAGAACACCTACTCTCCAAAATTAAGCAACAATGTGCAATAGAAATATTAAATGCTGAATAAAAAGATAACCGCTGAGCTTTTGTTGATTTTACTTCAATAAATACAAACATGTGATGAGCATCAATGACAAGAAGCGCCTCCGTATTGCATTTTTGTCTTTTTTGACTCACAGAATATGGATGTTCTGTAATTTCTGGTGTACAAGAATCACCAGTGTTTAAGCCGAACTAGACTGCACACATCCAGGATGCACGTCATAAAACGAGTCTGTGAGGACCGGATAGCTCTGTATTTGACAGGAGCCAATCATGACCTATGAAAAAACTAATGACCGAGTCATGGTGTCATTTTACAAGCAACACTAAATTCGTCACACAGAAACTTAACACTCAAAAGGAGTACTTATAAAATACACAAATACCAATACGGGATAAAATATCTATGCTTTTTGCTTTTCATCTTAGCAAAGCATTTCATTGGTTATGGCTGCTGGGGCGCTGCAATGATGTTAGCCTCCCTCTTGGCTCTGGGCTCCTATGGCTCTCTCTGGAGGACAGAGGCAGTACGGTGGGGCCCCGGCAGCCATAACCAATGAAATGCTTTGCTGGGACGAAATACTTTTCTTATTTTAAACTCGTATTTGAATTGTATATTTCTTAGCTACCCTTTTGAGGGCATCATTCCTGTGTGATGCATTTTTTAAGATGACACCTTGATTCAAACTGTTATATTGAGCAATGACCTCCTGCTTTTTCCAATGCGTTGACAAGCTCGCCACGAGTTCACTTATAGCTTGTGATTGATTCCTGCTGAAGAAAAACCTAGCATTTAATTGCTAGGTTGCTAAGATTAAATAGCCATAAATTAAACAGAGGCGCGTCTGACTTTTAAAGATTGTGAGAAGTACACTTTTGTGGCAACTCTGAGACATTTTTAAAAATCGGCTTAAAAAAAGGCTATAAGATGGGTCCTTTAAATGTTTCCTAGACATTTACTAAAGGTTTGTATTGTGTCAGGCAGCATGGCGTGAAGCTGGCCATGGCAAACATGTTTTATGACGTGCAAGTTGCTGATGGCAGCTGCAGTGTATCAAGTCTGCAGCCTTCTACTAAAATTGGATTAATGAATAAGAATCATAAAGAATGTACGTCTGCATGGTAATATAATGAGCAGACGTTCACGCTTGAAGTCCTTTGATGACACCAAGTCGTCAATAAAGTCAAGCAAATGAAGACAAAACAGCCATAAGTGTTTTTTTTTTACAATTAATTACATTTTGTAGGAGAATTGAAAATGGGAGAAAAACTTTTAAACATCCTTTCATTATGAATTCATGAGTTTGGTTTGGGGTGTGCAGCTGCAGGGCATCCTGCTGCTCGCTGTGCTTGGCCGCCACGAAGCCACGGGAGGTCTTCACACGGCCGCCGTTTACCGCCATGTATCGATTTCATCTGTCATGATTCACAGGGGCAACAAGCGGCAGATTAACATTTTCCCAACGCGAAGCCTTGTCCTTGGGTCCGGGGACGAGGGCCGGTGAGCTCCATGACATAAAGTGGAGTTTACGGCCTGCTGTTATTTTAGATTGATGCTGGCCGGTGCGGACGTGGGCACGCAGAAGCGATATGGCAGCCCACGCCGGCGGTATTTACATGCAACATATCGATTTCAGATCGCTGCTGGTGAGTTTTAATTATCAACAAGGCAGAGTTGGAGTTATGCGGGAGGCAGCGGGGGATCCCACCAGGAAAGCGGCTTGGTACATCTATAAGCGCTAACAGCTACTATCGGAATCACATAATACATTTTTTAAAGTCCGCTTGTGTTAGTGATGCAGGAATACATGAAGAGATGATAGTATTTTTTATTGCAAGGTTTATATGCCGTGCTGGGGTGTCCAAAGACAAGACTGTTGTGGAAACTGGCCATTAAATGCCAAATATAGATACCAACATTTGTGCTTTGCAGTTCCAATTTTGCGGCTTCACCCTATCATGATTTTTCATAATATACAGGAATACTTCATAAATCGGCTGCACGGTGGACGTGTGGTTAGTGAGCAGGCCACACAGCTAGGAGACCTGATTTGTGTGGAGTTTGCATGTTCTCCTTTTCTCCGGGTACTCCGGTTTCCTCCCACATTCCAAAAACATGCTAGGTTAATTGGCCACTCCAAATTGTCCATAGGTATGAATGTGAGTGTGAATGGTTGTTTGTCTATATGTGCCCTGTG
Source organism: Doryrhamphus excisus (assembly GCF_037039965.1). Classification (NCBI taxonomy): domain Eukaryota; kingdom Metazoa; phylum Chordata; class Actinopteri; order Syngnathiformes; family Syngnathidae; genus Doryrhamphus; species Doryrhamphus excisus. The sequence continues at coordinate 16,776,251 of NC_136357.1, read as the reverse complement.
ATTGGCTGGCCACCAGTCCAGGGTGTACCCCGCCTCTCGCCTGAAGACAGCTGGGATAGGCTCCAGCACCCCCTGCAACCCTCGTGAGGAAAAAGCGGTAGAAAATGAATGGTTATGGTTATGGTTTTATTTCATATGAACATGCATCAGATTACAATTGAGTGCATCCCATAATCAGTTCCCAGTTCCACATGTCCAAAAGGAGTAGGAAGAAACAAAGGTTATTAAATCCTACCCCTCCATCTGGTACTTTTACAATCAGTAACTGTTACATTTGTTCACTTCCTGCTTTCCATAGTACAGTTTAAGGTTTTTTTGTTGTTGTTTTTAATAATACACCTCGTACCGAAGTATGAGGTGATATGAGCATCTAATGTCATAATGGGTACCATAGTAAGTGTCAATATAGTGATATATATAGCACATCATGACTGGTTCAAGACTCTTCATCCTTGTATTTAGCAAACATCAACTGCTTGTATTGTTTCTTGAATTGGCTCATCGTTGTGCATTGTTTGATTTCCTTACTCAATCCATTCCATAGTTTGATTCCACAGACTGAAATGCTACGACTTTTTAACGTAGTCCTAGCATAGAAGTGTTTCCAATGTACTTCTTCCCTGAGATCATAAGAATCTAAATGAATGAATACTAAACACATTTTATGTTTTTTTTGGGGGGGGGGCAAAATTGAGCATTTTAAATCATAAAACTGTCTAAATGAAGTAAAATATGAGGCAATGTGTAGAATTTTGCATATGCATATGTAGTATTTTACACTGGTCACTAGGAGTCAGTAATGTTACCTTGACAAAAAAATAGCCACCAGAGGAAGTACTGTACAAAAACGGAAGTTAAAAAAGAAACCCAATGCTAACATGCATGAGTGGTCACTGTGTCAAACTTGGGTGGGGCCCTGGCAGCCATAACCAATGAAATTCTTTGCTGGGACGAAATACTTTTCTTATTTTAAACTTGTATTTGAATTGTATATTTCTTAGCTACCTTTTGAGGGCATCATTCCTGTGTGATGCATTTTTTAAGATGACAAAAAAACAAAAAAAAATAGCCACCAGAGGAAGTACTGTACAAAAACGGAAGTTAAAAAAGAAACCCAATGCTAACATGCATGAGTGGTCAGGGTGTCCAACTTGTACCATGGAGGGCCGAGACACTGCAGGTTTTCCTAAAGCAGGAAATTTTAAGGATCAACACCTTCTTCAATTTGAGGGAAGGCTCTCATCAATGAAATCACCTGCCGGAGATAAAACCTGCAGTGTCTTGGCCCTCCATGGCACGAGTTTGGCACATGTGGTCTACATTATGTCTGATATGTATTGTTTTCTCTTATTTTGTCCACTATAGCGGGTAATATGAATGCAAATGTAACTATAGGGGTGTTATTTATGTCTACAGGGCTCTAACATGTTAAAAACCTTATAATACATAACTGTTCTGACAGAGAACGCTCATTAGTCGAGTATAATGTACAAAAATTTCACACCACTATTTAAAAGAGCGTACAGCTAGAAAATTAACCAGCCAGCTGTTCTAAAAGTCCAAGTAGAAGTTAACTTCTGTCATGTATTATCATTTCGCTAATCATAGACAAGAGCTAAACCACAAAGAGAATGTGGCGTTAATTGTGAGAAGGCGATAATATAGAGAGGATGTTATGTTAAAGTGTTAAAAACACTTTTGCTTTTTCTCCCACCTTCCACCTTCCATGAGCTGCACTCAAAGCGGTAAAACATTTTCTGTGTACACAAAAAGCATCTTACATGTAAACGGAGTATCATCAATAGTTTCACGCCAACAGCTGAGTAGTGAAACGTTTTAAAGTGCATGCAGATGTAGATCGTCTGCTGCTGGGATGCTGATGCTTCCAATTTAGAGTCAGTCTGCTCCAACTGCGCTGTTATGGTCGGGAGTTTTTCACAAGCCGTATGCATAGTAATGTCATCTCTGTAATCATGCAAATGTTTCTATTTAAGACGGGAGCAGGCGTATTCTAAATAAGCAACCGGCATAGAATCATTTTTAAATAGCGGCCAACCGCGCAGATAATTACACAGCCTCTGCTCACTGGGCTCATCCCATCCAAAGTGTGTCAAACCTGTAATTAGAAATTACCACGCCTTGGAAAATAATCTGAAAGTACAGCGATGTCCTGCGGTTATAATGCTCGCTAATTATCAAACAATGACAATAATGTACATTGGCATGCCAGCCAATCGGATGGCTTTACATTAGGCAGTAGAGGAAGCAGAAGAGGAAGTAGAAAGTAAACATGGAGAATAATTACAATGAAATGAAGAAGGAAGGGAAAGGCAAAGAAGAAGGAAACAAGGAGACAAGGAATGAGAAGAAGATAGAAAAGGATAAAGAAGAAGCAGGGGAATTAGAAGAAGAGGAAAAGAGAACTAGAGAGGGACAAGAAGAAGTATGAGGAGAAGAAGAAGAAATAGAAGAACATGGAGAGGGAAAGAAGAAGGATGGGAAGAAGGAGAGAAGAAAGAGAAGAAGATGGAAAGCCAAATGAGAAGCAGAAGAAGAGGAAGGAAACAATGAAGCCAAAGAAGATGGAAATAAGGAAGTAGAAGAAAAGTGAGGCAGAAGAATTGCAATGAGAAGAAGACAGAAGCCAAAGTTAGGACAGAGGTGCTGACAAGAAACAGTAAAGGTATAATCCAGGATTTTCATTAGTGAAAGTTCAGAGCCATTTTTGCCCCACCCCTCATTGCTGGGCCGCCTGGTTGCCACGGAAACAAGAGAAGAGGAAGACGTGAGTGCTGATACTTTCTCTGAAGACCGACCATGTCTTACAACGGCGTGGTTATGTGGCTTTCTTTCTTCAATAAAAGCACAATGAATGCAAGCAGGATGAATGAGGGCTGGTCCTGCTGGCCTACAATACAATACAATACAACATTAGCATGCTAGCATTGTTTGGGAATATCACAGGAAATACCTACACTCACTGCAATGTGATTATGTCTTTTGGATAATAAATAAATAATGGAAATAATCTGCCACCATCATAAAACCTGATTAAGTGTACAGGCCATGTATTAAATAACATTTTTTCAAGTGTAAAAGTAAGTGAGCAACTTTTCAAAAATGCAATAACAGCTCTTTGGCATGTGTTGAAATGCATGTATAAATGTAAAACCTAAGTCAGGGGTGTCCAAAGTGTGGTCCCAATGCCATTTCTAGCCTCGGCTGTTTTTTTATTGGCCCTTGACACATTCTAAACATATAATTAAGCAAGAAATTTTTTTACAAATATTGCAAAAACAATGTACAAAAAAGTAACCATACAAGAAAATGTCTTCATTTTTGTGGTGATATCATGAAGTTATTTTAAAAGGTTACATCATTTTAGTAGCATGATGGTGAAATATTCAATAATTTTTTTATATGGTAAAGTTGTAAATTGGGGAACATTAAGTTACAGAAAAAATTATTATGTTACAACAATAAACTGAAAACATCACAGGAATAAAGTCATTAAAAAAATCAAACAGGAGACAAAGAAAATAAAGTAAAATTTAGTGAAAAAAGTAATAAAAAAATTACAATTACAAAAAATAACAATTGTTTTTTTAATGTCATAATATGAGAAAACAAAATTAAAGTTATTTTTTGAAAAATTAGGTTGCAGAAAATGTTATAATATTATTGGAACCTAAATTGTCCATAGGTATGAATGTGAGTGTGAATGGTTGTTTGTCTATATGTGCCCTGTGATTGGCTGGCCACCAGTCCAGGGTGTACCCCGCCTCTCGCCAGCTGGGATGGAAAATGGATGGATAGATAAAGTAAAAATATCATGTGGATATTGATTGAATTGTTTGATTGGATTTTATGGAAATAAAATCATAATATTATGAAAAGAACATGCTGAACGAAGATGGAAGAAAGTTGAAATATTTGGAATATTAACGAAAAAAATGGGGTAAAAGAGCAAAGATCATGCTTTCATGCTTTTCTTCTTATACCACAAATGGTGCAGTTTTTTTCTTGATCTATATATAACGTCTTAGCATATAGTGGCCCTTGCATTCTCTGATTTTCAGTACTGTATATGGACCTGGCTGGAAAAAGCCTGAAGCATCATAATGAGCAACGTCAAGCAATTTGATTGGACGTTTCGTGAGCGCTATGATCTCCCGGCAACGCCTGTGACATCAGTGATTTACTACTATCCATATATCTTGTTCTTGATGTTCATTTTCTGTGGCACACGTTAGCATTAGCATCTTGATAATAGCACATATAGAGGTTGTGATGTCAGCGGTTAGCATGTACCAATAAAGAGTTGTGTTTGTGTGTTCCAGCGTGCACAGCAGAGTTGCTGCTGCATGCCAGTGTTGAGCGTGCACACTCACGTGGATGACAAGTTCAAAAGTGGACTTTTGCTGCCTCTCTTGTAAATAATTGAAACTCTGCTCTTGTTCTGCAGTCTTTCCAGCGCCTGCTTTTGTCTTTAATTAAGAACTTATGGACCTGCTGTAGTGCTGGAGCTCTCCAAAGATGCATCAAAATTTCAATGATGAAGAATGTGCTGTACACAGCAAGAGAAGGTGTCACATTGGATGAGTGTATTAAAGTGGGACCTCCGATTCCGAGGTAAATGCTTGTATGTGTTGGGGAAAATAGGCCTCAAAAGTTGCAACCAAGCACTTTATATAATAATTCCATGTTGGCTGCTTTCATTTGTCTATAATATGCACATGTTGTTCCCTTAATTGCCCCTTTGGGCATAAATGAGGAAACTGATTGATTGACTCAAAACAGAAGCGACGGTAATACACTTGACAGAAAGCCAATAAACCAACGTAGGTGCTATGGCACTCTTCATTTCACTGTATTAAACCCTGGTGAGCTTTTATTTATTATTTTTTTACATTTCTAGAAGTGAAAGTGAAAGTGATACTGCCTGCAAAATAAATAAAATATTTTTTGAACTTGGAGTGGACTAATTTCTGTTATTTCTGATCAGGAAAAATAATTTAATTACATTAAATGGAGGTTGAGCATTCATTCATTCATTCATTTTCAACCGCTTTTTCCTCACAAGGGTCACGGGGGTGCTGGAGCTGATTGGGTGCTGATCTGATTGGTCGCCAGCCAATCACAGGGCACATATAGACAAACAACCATTCACACTCACATTCATACCTATGGACAATTTGGAGTGGCCAATTAACCTAGCATATTTTTGGAATGTGGGAGGAAACCGGAGTACCCGGAGAAAACCCACGCATGCACTGGGAGAACATGCAAACTCCACACAGAGATGGCCGAGGGTGTTATTGAACCCTGGTCTCCTAACTGTGAGGTCTACGTGCTAACCACTAGCCCACCGTGCAGCCCTGGAGGTTGAGCAGTACATTATAATAACGATTATAATAGGATTATATATGACATGCAAACAATCATTGAAGTAGTTAAAGGTATTCATCACTGTCATGATCTCTCCATGGCAAAGGCAAAAATGCTTTCTCTCTGTGACCACAGTCAATTAATTGAGCTGTATAAGCAAGGCCTTAAAATTGACACAAAAAGGTGTGAACAGGATGGCCTTCTAATAAACAGGTGCAATAAATGTACAGCATTCTCTTTCTCTCTCTCTCTCTCACACACACACACACACACACACTGACCTTTCCAAGACAAAGTGTCATATATATATGAGCTCCATGTCGCAGCATGCTCAACATAATTCAACATCCTTGACCTATGACCGGACGGTCACCAGGTAAGGACGAGGAGCGCCCTTTTCGCCAACCGTTCCCATTAGCATAACTACCTGCACCTGTAGCAAGTAATTAGTCCAATAACCTTGGCAGAATGAGGCGTGACTAATTGTGCTTTGCACTCACCGCTTTAGGGCGGAAGCAGTTTTTGCGGTCATGCTCTTTTGTGTGAATAAAAGTCATTGCATTCACAGAACGCCACAACAAAACAAAAATACAGATATAACCTTAGTGGCGGTGGTGTCGTTACCAGCTGGTCCCAGCTTTGATTCCAGTATGGACCGACCGACCGTTTGGTGGACGCCACATTTTGGATAACAGCAAACATGCGTCATTAATAAACAACTAACAAGAGGCAGGTAATTACCTGGTTACATGGTTTATGGTTTATATACTGTACATGCTGTAACAAGCAAATTCATGATGACCAGGTTTAGAGACAGCTATTTCCCCCTGTCCATCACACTGCTTAATGCCAAATAAGCCCCTCTACCTGCCCACATGCACACGTAAAACTTTACATTATTATCATTTATTCTAAATTATTGAAATTATTTGTACAAATTACTGTTTATGCTGTACATTGTTGTTCATATTTGATGTAATCTATTTATTCTCCACATTATTGTTTATTATTTATTATTTATTATTTATTATTTATTATTTATTATTTATTATTTATTATTTATTATTTATTATTTATTATTTATTATTTATTATTTATTATTTATTATTTATTATTTATTATTTATTATTACATGGGAGTCAGGCAACAACATTTCGTTGGCAATTTCACTGCTGTGTTATTGTGCAATGACAATAAAGAAAGTCTATGTCTACATTTAATAGTTAGGATATTTTGCTGTACTTTGGTCGTTTTAAACATTCCTGGAACTTCCTTGCTGGGTGCAATGATTTCACATAGCAAGATAGAAACGGATGCTACACCCAGCAGTAACTGTTCCAAACTCAAAAACACAGTAGCCTCCCGGTAGTGGCTTCTCTGCAGCAGATATCTGCAACTGTGTGTCACACAATCTACTCACTGTGTTTCCCCCTACTGCAAAAGCCCATAAACATAGCACGCACCCGTGTGCAAAGGAATAACACGTACAAGAAGGCAAGGTGTAGTCACGGACATCGTGACTACAGTCACTTTTTTCCCAGTTGTAGACCCATGATCTACTGACCCACTTTTGGGTCCCAACCCACCAGTTGAGAATCATTGGCAGTTGTCCACCCTCTTTTGTCATTATAGCTAAAAGGGAAATGCACTTTTTGGAGGAATTTTGCCCATCATTCCCAATCCTTATGTGAAACATGATCACATATGTCTTTCCCTTTTCTGTGCATTCTAGTTCGAGAAAATTAGTTAATATGAGTTAGCTAACAATGGACGCCATGGGAAATACATGTTTAGACGCTAAAGCACTCACAAAAAAAACCCTAAAAAGCCAACAGTGTTCCATTTAGAGTATATAAATACTGACTTGGCTGCACAGTGGCCACACAGCTAGAAGACCCGAGTTCGATTCCACCCTCGGCCATCACTGTGTGGAGTTTGCATGTTCTCCCCGTGCATGCGTGGGTTTTCTCCGGGTACTCTGGTTTCCTCCCACATTCCAAAAACATGCTAGTCACAGCACAACGTCTTGTGCTGGAAGACACAGCCATCCCAATGAGAGCGGACATCGTAAGTGTTGATGTATCGATTCTGCTGTTGTTGTTGACAGAACTAGCTTAAATATGTGTATCAATGCTCCCTAGGAAAGGAGTTTCGGTTTTAAATCATCACTGCAACAATTACATGTTATCATCAGTGTACGTGTTAATGCATGATCACAGCATGGATATCAAATGATGTTGTTAGAGGTTTGTTTTTTTTGGTGGGCTTCTTCGTCGAAATTGGTATGTCCCAATGACATCCCTTGTTAGCTAGCTCATATTAATTTTTTTCTTGTGTTATATTGGACAGAAAAGGGAAACAAATATGTGTATGTTCATGTTTCACATAAGGATTGTGAATGATGGGCAAAGTGTGAAATGGAGCATGTCTGCTTTGTCGTGTCAAGGCTCTTTGGCGAAGCCTTTGCATGTACGTGATCTCTTACACTTACGCCTACAGCAAAGTATCTCCTGCCTGAGGGATGGATTTGAATATAAACAAACCCGTGCATGTCAATGAGGGGCCTCGAGTCCTGTAAACCTGATGAGAATTTAGCAGGCGGCCATTAAAACCTCACCTGTGAACGTGTCAAGGGTAGCTACGATGACGACGGCGGTGGTAAAGCTACTTGTCAGCCAGCAGAGGGAGGGACTATACGGCTGCATGTTGCATACAGGATCACTTTGCCGCGGCGGCCATGGCGGGTCCACACCTTAGCGTGGTGGAGGTCCATGAATAAATAAACACCATGAAAGCAAGAAGCATGCTGGATCAGAACAGATTGGTGACTAAAGCATGGTGGTGCTCTCCTTTCATTACATTCAAACACTTTTCAATCAAGATTCAAAGAACGATACACCTTAAAAAGGTCATGCTAACTTAACATGAGTGTTTTCCATTAAGAAGTAGCGCCGTTCTTGTGTTTCCATTAAGGATGAGTGGGTAATCAATTATTTAGTCAATCATTAAAGGATTATGTCCATTGTGTGCTATTGATTGTCTAGTAATGACATCTTCAATCAGTCAAAGCTACGTTTGTACAAGACATACACAATACTGCAAGATATACACCAAATAATATACCATATACCACTTTATCCTCACGATGGTCGCGGGGGGTGCTGGAGCCTATCCCAGCTGTCTTCAGGCCAGAGGCGGGGTACACCCTGGACTGGTCGCCAGCCAATCACAGGGCACATATAGACAAACAACCATTCACACTCACATTCATCGCTATGGACAATTTGGAGTGGCCTAGCATGTTTTTGGAATGTGGGAGGAAACCCACGCATGCACGGGGAGAACATGCAAACTCCACACAGAGATGGCTGAGGGTGGAATTGAACCCTGGTCTCCTAGCTGTGAGGTTTGTGCGCTGACCACTAGACCACCGTGCCACCATGCAATATCAGATTTTCATAATATATATTTATCCATTTAAAGTTTAGCATTTAGAATTAAAATTCTTCATCATTTTATGATTTTATTGTTGTAAAATTATGACTCTTAATATTAGGGATTTATTCTTATAATTATCCCAATATTGCCAAATACTGCAATGTAATTTTTCCTATAATTATTACTTTGTCTCTGTAATTATTTTTTTCCCGAATATGTCTTATTCCCAGAATATTAATCCAACCCCCACCAAAAAAAAAAAAATGACTCCCTTTTTTAACGTTTTTTGTTGGGTATATTTTTGTCACGCCCTGTGTGGGTTCCCAGGTGACAGTGTGTCTATGTTCCCTGTCTGGGCTTTGGTTTCCTTTTTGGACACTCTTATTTTGTATTGGACTTCCTGTTTTCTCATTTCTGCCTTGGTTGTCCTTATGTCCCACACCTGTCCCTAATTTGTGCTGTCTATTTAGTTCAGGTGTGTCTTCTCCCTGCGTGGGATCATTATCGTTTGTCCGTCTACTCCCTGAGTTGCTGCAATTTTAGCAATGAATAAATATTATTTACATGCATTTGGTCCTGCTTTCTGCATCCTGGGGTCGAACCTTAAAGCTCTCGACACCGACCGTGACAATTTTCCCTTTATGCAGTACTATGCAGCTAGAATTAATCATTAGCCACGTTTACATGGACCCAAATATTTCAGTTCCACTCGGGTTATTTGCTCAAACGGAAAGAATATAACTTTTGTATACACCTCAATACACCAATCCGAATGAACATATAATCAGATTCACAGGGGTGGAATATTCCTTTCCCCAATCCGATTGAGGTATCTTGTACCCGCTCAATCGGAAAGTTGTCAGAATGCGTTCTTTCAGCGCATGCTCAGCTGTGACGTAACACGCAGACGTCTCTCAGGTTTTGAAAATGGCGGCGAGCAGTCATCACTGGACTACAGCGGAAAGTTCGTTTTTGATACAAACTTTAAAAGAACTGAACGTAATTGCAAGACTGGACGGCCAAAAAAAACTCGCAGAAGAACCACTCGCTCCCACCAATCTTTGCTGCAGACTTTCATCCACAGCTTTCGGGTACTCTGTGGTTGCATAGGCCAGTGTTTTTCAAACTTTTTTGAGCCACGGCACGTTTTTTAACATCAATAAGTCTATGGGAGGAACAAGGTAGGTGTTGCCACACGGACCAATATTACATTGCTCTGCCAGTCTTTACACCACAGACACTCCACAGGAGCCATGTTTTTACATCACCACGTTTTCTCTTTCCGAATGACCTTTCAGGAAACAATGGTATCCATGGAAAGGAATATTCCAATCTCTTGTCTACATGCGCCGTGAAAATCAAACACAGTAAAACGTAAACATCAACATCACGTGATACCGGCTTCCCCAAGTTTTTCTTTCACTTGTTGGAATAACTCCGTATTGCCAGTTTTTCATCTGTCCAGTCTTGAAATTTAGTTTGAATCAAAAACAAACTTTGCTTAGTCCAGTGCCGATTGCTGGCCTCCATTTTTAAAAGTGAAGAACGTCTGGATCTGCGTGTTACGTCATATCTGAGCATGCGCTGAAAGAACGCACCCGGGATCAATTTAAACAGGAAAAGATCAAATTCAATCTTGCTAATATTTTATAATTAAACTCAGGACATGTTTTATATGGATATATATTTTCTTTTTTAATAAAACTGGACTTGTGAATAAAGTATAAAAGGGTTTAGATTCTGTTTCACAGATGGCGCTAATGCATACGAAAGCTGCTTGCCAACCGCCAATAAACAACAGAAGAAGAAAAACACCACGAAGAAGAAGGCACCCTGACAACTTTCCATTTGAGTGGGTACAAGATACCTCAATCTGATTGGTTAAAGGAATATTCCATCCCTGTTCAATTCTTTCCGTTTGAGCAAATAAACCAAATGCAATTGGAATATGTGGGTCCATGTATACTATTGACATAATGGCTATTGACATAATATTTGCAAATGATGATTAATAAATGTTAATTATAAAAAGTGATATTGGATAATTCCTCACGGCACACCTGACGGTTTCTCAAGGTACACTAGTGTGCCGCGGCACAGTGGTTGAAAATCACTGGCATAGGCAACACAGAAAAACATGACACAAATCTCAATTTAATCCCATTCCCTCTCCGCCTCTTCTCCGCTGTCATTTTCCGCAGGATCGCATGGGTTTCAAGCTGCTGCTTTAAAAAAAAGCGTAGCAACTGTCCCAACAACCGTGGTAATCACACTCTCGTCCACAATCTTCGATGAATCACGTGATGTTGTTTACGTTTTACTGCGCATGCCCCACTGATTATTCCGTTTGATTATAGCGGTGCATGTAGACAGGAGATTGGAATATTCCTTTCCAAGTATACACTGTTTTGTGGTACGTCATTCGGAAAGATTCCATTCGGAAAGAGGAAAATCTTCTCATGTAAACGTGGATATTTTCTCATAATATTAAGCCTTTTTTTCTTGTGCTACTTTGTAGGTCCTTATCCTGGGTGAGATGTCCACTTATCCCCTATACTAAAATGTGTATTTTTTCTGGAATATACAGCAAAAACATATATTGTATAATTCGCCAAGGAGGGCTGAGTTGGTGAATATGTCTGACCTAAAACTGTCAGGAGCATGTGGAGAATTAAAGCGGCAGGCATACAAAGTAAAACATTTAAAGTTTGTCAAAGTATTTTTAAACTTCACTTCAGAGTGCTAAAGTGATTCAGCAGTCAGGGAAGGCGAGGAGACAAACACAGTTTTAGTCGTGTATCCTTCCTCCCTTGTTTTCATTTCATTTATGCCTCATTGAACGACTCGTCTCTCTGCCGCCGTGCAGCTGTGCCTCCATCTTTAGCGTTTTAAGCAGATGTTAACAGCGCACGCACAAATCGGCACAGCAGGTAAATTGATGTTGTTTGCAGATCAAAAAGGCAGCGCAGAGCCGACCCTCGACTGACAAAAATGTTTAGGCAAGGACAAGATCATGGCGGCTTTGTATCACTCCTGATTATACTCCACGACTATTTTAGGCTATTTTTTGTTGTTTACTTCCTGCCTGCCACGTTGAGTGATGACATCACAAGGTTCAAACTCACTAATCGCTTCCTCTTTTCAGGTTGCAAAAGTTGTTTTCTTGAAGGCAACGAAGTGCAGTTTCTGTTGCACACAGTCGCAGTTGGCACGGTATTAGCAGTTGTGTACACTCACACTTGTCATGTTTTTGTTGGGTTGGGTTCAAAGCGGTGGCTTTGTTTGACGTTGCAGCTAATTGGATGCCTTTGATGTCTCCAGTCAACGTGTATTCCCCCCATAAGACCATAAAGTCCACACAGGCCTAGAATGTCCCTCCCATACATTTTAGATCACAGTGAGAACGTTTCCATTACAGATGCAAAGCGACCTGCTTTCACACAAAGTTCATCTCATTCCGCTTGCAAATTAAATGTCTGCCTCGGTTTTTACAGCACCGCCAGTCGCCGCCGGTCCATCGATGGAATATCAATAATATGCCCACTTTTGGAAACTCCTTAAGGGTTTTGGCATTCAGAACCTGCATTGGGCTGTAGGCAACATGTGGCACAATGTGTGTGTCTATTTACAACCTATGTCTCATAGTAACGTATGTATTTATTATTTTGTTTACTATTACATTTTTTTGTTTATTAAGACTTTTGAATCACATAACCAAACAGAGTAGAGTGTTCTGACTGAATGGCATTTCAAAACATGCAGAAAAACAGTTTGCAAATGATAGTTTACTACTTTATCGTCAAACTATATTGGCCATTTTCATTTTGTAAAAGTAGCTTCCACAAGAAAACTGCATATACTGCATGTATGTGATCGGTATCGGTATCAGTATATGAGTATTTCACTCGGTATCGGCAGCATAAAATCCTTACCTAAACCTTAATATTTAAGCAAATGAAAGTAATGTTTTGCTTTGGTTGAGAATATCCATGTGCACAATTATTAGGCATAAATATGACCCATGTCACTCTTTTATTTTCATGTTTTAAAGTCAGAATGATAAACAAACAAATAAACATTTGTCAAAATAAATCAGTGACCAATCAGTGGCCACCCTTCTTTCCTCGTATCGACGGAGTCATGTCATTTTCTTCATCGCTTGATGATGATGTTTTTGTCCAGCAGCAACCAAAGCCTCTCAGAAACTGTTGTACTGTCTTCCTTCATTGTAAATATGACGTTTAATAAGAAGGGGCCGTCATGTCATTATTTTTATCATCTTGAAAGGAAACTCTTTTTATGCAGGACAATGCTTCATCTCATGGATCAAAGTGTTCCACTGCAGCTAGCTAGTAAAGCCCTTAAAGGAAAACTGTAGTTTGGGGGGGGTTGCCCATCATCCACAATACAATGCGAAACATGAGCACACGTCTTTTGTTTTTTTTCTATGTGCGTTCTAAAGAGAGAAAAACTGTTAACATGAGGGAGCTAACAATGTACATCATTGCACACACCTATTTCTAGTATATACTCAACAACATTTTATGGTTTTATATACATACTTGCTTTGACCTTGCACCTTGCAACGGATACATTCATGATTATATGTAATACTTACAATATTTTGATCATTTTAAACATTTCCGGAACTTTTTTCCTGGGCACATTGATAGCGGCATTGAAAGCATGTGTTTGTTTGTTAGTACGAATCATGGCAGACTTTGTGAGAGATGCCGCCAACGACTACTTTTGGACAAATGAGGATCCAGAACCTTATCTTTTTGAGCCTGAATATGCAGAGGATGAGCTACAGGTTTTAGAAGCTGAGCCTCCTATAAGAGTGAAACTTTGTAGCAGATGGGTGACAAGTCATTACACCAGCATGACTCCATGGTGGAAATGTGGTGCTTGCCTAGCCTTGCCGACAAAAGGGACATACAGTGTATTGATGGAAAGGCTTCATGCACCATGATATTGATTGTGATGCATGGATCACATATTACGATAATATCACAACACAGTCCATCTAGCAGTGTGTAAACAAAGAATGGAATGTGCGCTAATACTTAATTGTGGGGGGCGCAAGAGATTGTGTCAACACGCCAGCTTCTTCGTAGCTTGGTTTATGTGCAGTCATTATGTCAGTTGTGTTTTTGGGGGACTTTGTAGTCAAAATAGGTGTAGGTGTTTCCTGTTCTGTACATTGTTAGCTAGCTGTTGTTTTTTTTAGTTGTTTTCATGTCTTTAGAATGCACATCCTTATGTTTCACAAAAGTATTGTGGATGATGGACAACCCCCCCCCCCAAAATAGGTGTGTCCTGTTATGTATATTGTTAGCTAGCTCTTTTTTTTTAGCTGTTTTCATCTCTTTAGAATGCTCATCCTTATGTTTCACAAAAGTATTGTGGATGATGGGCAAAGCCCCCCAAAAAATAGGTGTGTCCTGTTATGTATATTGTTAGCTAGCTGTGTTTATTTTTTTAGCTGTTTTCATCTCTTAAGAATGCACATCCTTATGTTTCACAAAAGTATTGTGGATGATGGACAACCCCCCCCCCAAATAGGTGTGTCCTGTTATGTATATTGTTAGCTAGCTGTGTTTATTTTTTTAGCTGTTTTCATGTCTTTAGAATGCACATCCTTATGTTTCACAAATGTTTCACAAAAGTATTGTGGATGATGGGCAAACCTCCCCCCAAAATATAGGTGTGTCCTGTTATGTATATTGTTAGCTAGCTCTTTTTTTTAGCTGTTTTCATCTCTTTAGAATGCTCATCCTTATGTTTCACAAAAGTATTGTGGATGATGGGCAACCCCCCCCCCCAAAAAAAAAATAGGTGTGTTCTGTTATGTACATTGTTAGCTAGCTGTTTTTTTAGCTGTTTTCATCTCTTTAGAATGCACATCCTTATGTTTCACAAAAGTATCGTGGATGATGGGCAACCTCCCCCCCCCAAAAAAAATAGGTGTGTCCTGTTATGTACATTGTTAGCTAGCTGTCTTTTTAGCTGTTTTCATCTCTTTAGAATGCACATCCTTATGTTTCAAAAAAGTATTGTGGATGATGGGCAAACTTCCCCCCCAAAAATAGCAGTTTTCCACTAGCTAGACAAGCAGTGGAGCATTTTGATGCATTTTGGTGCATTCTCCTGCATAAAAATCATGGTCTTCTTGAAAGGTGCAAACTTTTCCCTGTACCACTGTGTGAAGAAAGTGACTTCAAGAAACTGGCAGTAGGTTTGGGAGTTGAGTTTGAGTCCATCTTCAACACAAAAAGTCTCAAACAAGCTCACCTTTAAAAATTCCAGCCCACGCCAGAACCCACCTACACTTTGCGGGTGTCTGAGTGGGAGAGCACTAGAGAATAATTGCTTCCTGGTAGCTTCAGGTTTGAGTTTTCTTAAATCTTTGGCAGTTCATCAATCTTTTTCTCATTTCTCACGACCCTTTTGGGCGTTTGCAACAAAACCTTTGCTGATTCTGTGGTCACTTCCGAATATGTCAGGAATTTCGAAAGTCCTGCATCCCTCGGTCACATTTCTTTGCTGGCCTGTTTTGCCAGAGCAAAAGCAGCCGCATATTAGTGTTGATCTCCTAAAGCCACATATACCCATCACCTGGTATGCTTAAATCCAATAGCCATTCAAAGTAATTCAGCTTGGAGTTGGAAATTATGTATTAAAATGACAGTTTGGTCAAAATACTTACTTGGCAAACAAATTGCGCAAGCAGTGTAATGCTTGTCATAGTTATGTCACATAGCTATCCATTTAGCATCATGTTCATAAAAGATTTGAATTTGATTTTGCAAGAAATGTCACTATTTCGATGAATACAGGTAGTCAGGCCATGCTTATTTTTGACTAAATATCCTCAAAAAAGCCAAACTCAACCAAACACGTGATCAACACAGACATTGCAACCGAAGGCAAAAGTCCCCCGAGGTGGCACAAAACCTGCATAGTTCAACACGACCACCCACATGGCACATCTAAAGCACCCCACAAAAAGCAACAGAGTATGGTTGGGCATCGTCTGAATTTGAACGATTCTGGTTCCTAACGATTCTCAATATGGATGTTTTTAAAAGGCAGGGTCATAAAAGTTTGCATGATTTAAATGACGATTTTATCCAGAGTTCTTTTTGGATAAAATGTCTGAACTTCTCCATGAACCTGTTTGGATATTAACTTTTAATCGACTTTACTATGACTTTCTTACAGGGCTATTTTCGACCAGTTTATACTGTAAATATCAAAGCAATCAACTTGAATATAAATGATGATCACAAAGATGTTTACTTTTGAAAAGTAGTTAATTCCTTTGCTGCCTCAATGTTGGCGTAAGCTATTTTATGCTGCCGATGCCGTTGCCAATACCGATCCCGATAATCCATGAGTGAAATCGTCTGATCTCAATACCGATCACATACCTGCAGTATAAATGTACGGAAGATGACATCCCGAGCCTCAAACTCAGTGTTCAGGCCCAAATGCTGAATTTTTGAAGCGCCACCCTGTGAGACATTTTTGAAGTACATATTTCAGTCTCACAAAGATTGGAAGTCACACACACGGCAGACATGCTTGTTCTGAAAGCGGAGCTGATCTGCGGAGGGGATCAGCGTCTTAAAGCAAGCATCAACCAATGTCCCATACCGTCTTTTTTCAAAGATATCGGCCGATACCGATCTGTGGCCGATCGATCGGAGCACTCCTAATAAAAGTATGTATGATTTGTGTTGATATCAGTATCAGCCAATACTCAAGGCCGTATTGTATGTATTGGAAGTGACAGTTAAGGTACAGTTAAGGTTTTTCTGGTGGCCACAGCTTGACTCTGGAACAGATGATTTCTAATACTGTACATGAATTCCTATGAGAGCAAATGTTTTAAAATACAAAGTGGAACATCTGGGAAGGGTTAGTAGAGGTTGTACCGTATTTAGATATATCGGTCTATGTTTCCAAGGACGCTGCGTGTGAGTGACTGAGTAAAGGTGGAAGGAGCGAACGCTCTGGGAGTGTTGCAGTGTGTCAGACTCACAGGGGAGCCCAGTGAAAAGGTCTGAACTAAATATGTATTACTTCTGATTGATCTCCAGCTGTGAGGATGCGGATGTAGGAGGTGGGGGTGGGGGGCAGCTTTGTTAGGAGCCATGTCGGGATTTAATAGTGATGTGAGGCCACGCTGCACAAACATGGCGCCGATACATCACACGGAGCCTGAATGGGATTGTGTTCATGTGCCAAACACCGAGACGACACTAATACTAGCCGAGGAGGCGTGTTAAATAATGTCAAGACAATTTAGTCAGCTTGTTTTGTTTTTTTTTTTTAACAGTCTGGAAGAAACGTTTGTAATTAACTTTCAGTCATGTTGCACTAACCGAATTCGCTCTTGGGACCATTTCACTGATTGTACGCGTTTTATGACTATAAACAACACTATCGGTTGGTAGACAACATACAGCAAATGCTCCATCTAACAAGTCTATTCAATTAACTGCAGAGTTTCCACTAGTCGCCGGATGCGTTGTCTAAAATTTCCAAAAAGTCCCTATAGGTCAAAAGAGGTGGCGTGCCTGGAGGTGGGCCCGTGTGTGGAATAAATTAAAACAGACTGTTTTGGTGGGAAGCACAAGCTGGAACAGGTAGAGATTCTGGAAGATCTAGAAAGCTTTCTGTCTGGTTACCGTGTGTTTGATAATGATGTTTGATTACATTAACTTTCACTACATGTAGACTGGCTACTGAGCCAGCAGAGGGTTCTCCTCTCATTCTGTGTGAAAGTGGTAAGTTGTTGGCCTCTTTGTCCTTCTTCCTCACTCAGTTTGAAACAGAATAAGTAAATTGGAAAGGCTAACTTGTTAGCTTGGTAGGTTGCTAGTACTGGCAGTTTGTTATGACCCTGCAGAGGTCCTGTAGCCTGCACAATGTGATGTAAACAAAGAATAATAAGAATATAATAGAAGTGACTATTGTAGTGTTATTTCTTGTCTACAGGACAAAACCCGTATTTAGAAAGTCATAAACATGTTTTCTATGCTCTAGCTATGAAAATATGAAATTACCAATTAACCACAATAAAATAGATCTTACTGTATAGAATTTTCAAAAATCCTCATGTCTGACTAGTGAACCCGCTTATACCATCATCAAGATGGGATCACACATAGTGATACAGGGATTCCTATAATGTTAATACAGGTCAAGCCATTTGCTTCTGACAAAAGGTGTGAAACTACCTTAATATTTAATACTACTATACAATGCTATGATGATTCAGATGTTCCAACTAAGTGCTATCTTTTATGAAATAAACATAGAATTATGTCTCTAAATCAGGGATCTCAAACGTGCGGCCCGCGGGCCAAATGCAGCCCGCGAGACGCTAGTTTGAGGCCCCCACCTTGATACCAAATTTTAATGTTGAAATGACAGCTTAAAGCTGTGTGCACACCGGACACAATTAACATGATTTTGCCCCGCCCATACTGTTACCCTACCCTGTTACCCCGCCCTGTTTTGCTTTGGATTAGCAATGAAGCTAAAGGCTTATGACGCTGGGTACAAATAAATGCAGGAAATGATTTGGAATAAAAGGGAAAATACACGTCAAGATAAAGCATCTCATCAAACATGTTGTTAAAGTTACCACGCTGCTCCCAGATGGAACTGAGTATGATGCTAACGTGCTAATTGGGTCAAATTATTAAGTTTCATTAATGTTCATGTTAAAGGTTAAATAACTGTTAATACTGTACATTTGAATCTGAAAAACATAATTTCTCTACCAACTGTATGTGGTTTCTTACGTTTTTCTTATTTGCTGTTTTATTATTATTTTACTTATTTATTACTGAATGATTGATTTATTGTCTTTATTCTTAATTTGTTTATTTTTTTAATCTTATTTTGTGTATAGAAAAATAAAAATTAAGATATTTGAGAACAGTGGAATGTTTTATCAGATATTTTGTAACCAAAGTACTGAAAAAGTGTAGGGTATAGCAGAAGCAAAAGCATTGAAGATGCTTTTTTTTAATTGATTTTTTTCCAGTTTTTAATAAATGCGTTTTGGGTTTTTTTTGACAACCTGATGCGGCCCGGCTTCACCCAGAATCTAGCTGCGGTGGCACGCAGGTAAATTGAGTTTGAGATCCCTGCTCCAAATGAAGGGATACAGCAAACCTTCAAACCTTACAAAAAGGCAAGCAACCCAAGATAACCTAAGATAATCCTTATCAAGTGCCTCAACGTGGCTCCCGTATGAAAATGCATCCAAACACGGACCTGACTGCACAGAGTAACTTCAGAAGTCAAAGTGCGCTCTATATGATATAATAATTCAGGCTGAATAAAAGACACGAGAGCATGATTAGTGGATGCTAACGAGGCCTGCCGACTGCAGCCAGAGACAAATTGTTGTTGATGTGCAATAAGAGCGCCAAGTGATGAGAGAACTGGGGAAACAAAAGCCGGAGCAGCAGTTTTTCATGTGGAAGCTCCCGCTGTCTGATCAGCACATGCTAATGATGCACTATTCGTTTTAGGTAAGTTCATATCGCTCGCACTTCTCATATTCATCATACAGAGGAAGGCTTTATTATAAGAAAATCAACTTTAATCAAACATGAGTGGTTCGGTGGGTTTAGAGTGGAAGATATGCATGTCTCTTGTGCGAGTTTGGTTTGGTGCATTTTATGTGTACAACAATCTGTGAAGGAGTTCCTCAGGGTTTTCTATTCAGCCCACCAAGTTTCAACACAAGTGTTATGGAAAGTAGTAGGCCCCTTAAAATATTCTTGAGTTTGAGCATCCGATTGATTGTTGGAAGATCCTTGGCCCAAATGAAAGTTGTTACTGGTGCCGAGTACAGTCCAATACGGCATCTGTGTGAGAAGGCTTTTCAGCTCACTCTTTTGACCCATCTTGTGTGATCCCTGATCTAAATCCAATTGAGAACATTCGTGGATGGATGGCAAGGGATGTTTACAAAATGGGCATCAGTTCCAGACAGTGGATGCCCTCTGTGAAGCCATCTTCACCACCTCGAGAAACATTCCTACTAAGCCTCCCGGAAACAAGGAGATCAAGCATATCAAGCATACCCAAACCAATTTTTGAGGTGATTAAGAATGACACAGCTACTCAGTACTGAGACTTAAAAAAAATCTAATTTCTATTTTAGGGGGATTTCTGGGGTTTTTGAGCTTTGGTCTTAAACTTTTTAAATCAATTAAGGATTAATTGGCTATAGTTATTCAATTAAGAGAATAGTTTAAATACAGTCCCCTCCAAAAGCATTGGAACATTCATTCATTCATTTTCTACCACTTTTTCCTCACAAGGGTCGCGGGGGTGCTGGAGCCTATCCCAGCTGTCTTGGGGCGAGAGGCGGGGTACACCCTGGACTGGTGACCAGCCAATCACAGGGCACATATAGACAAACAACCATTCACACTCACATTCATACCTATGGACAATTTGGAGTCGACAATTAACCTAGCATGTTTTTGGACGGGGAGAACATGCAAACTCCACATAGAGATGGCCGAGGATGGAATTGAACCCTGGTCTCCTAGCTGTGAGGTCTGCGCGCTAACCACTCGACCGCCGTGCCACCTAGTATTGGAACAGTGAGGCAAAGTCCATTATTTTTGCGTTTGGGTTTGACACCAAAAGATGAACATGAGAGCAACATTTCAAAAGCAACATTTCAGCTTTTATTTCCAGGTTTTTACATCTGGATGTGATAATCAACTTAGCGAAGATAGCGTTATTTGTAAAGGAACACCACATTTTTAGCTGAGCTAAAGTATTGGAACAGGCAAACAAATAATTAAATAAATACATTTATTATTGAAATTAATTATTATTGATATTAATTGATTTTTATTGTTATTAAATTAAATAAATTAAAGTGAATAAGACAACTGCATCAATCCATTCTTCTTTTGTGATGCTTTTCAAGGCATTTTCAGTCTTTTCAGTTGTATAGATGCTTATACCTTCACTCCTGCCTTCTGGAAATTGTTTCTGAATTATGAATGAATAAATAAATTGTGAATTCACTGTAATGGGAAAATTAATGACATTACTTTACTTTTACTGTGAAAATATCAAAATATTTACTGTATATATGCATATACTGTAATACAATAATCAAAGACTCTCATTAGAAAGATATAAATAAATAGCGTTGGCCCTTGATCTTATCTCATTTATCGTCACTTGTAAATTCCAGATGACAATGCGCCAAGCGAAATGCCCCCCAGGAGGTGCTAAAATGTGCAGAATCTCCCATGCGCGCCCACTCGGACGCCATTAAGTGTGATTCTGTGTGACTAATGTGCCAAGTTCATTTCATGCATCATGGTCAATCATGAAGCTGCGTCCAGTAGTGACCATTATTTGCTATAACGACCCGCACAATAATTGCCTTGGAAAGTTGGGAGGATAAAATGACTTGTTAGCCGTGCATTTTGGCAGTGGGCATTGTTGCCATGGGTGGGGGTCCAATTCAGAGTCACTCTTGGACAGCAATGGACTCTCGCTCACCGCGGCCAAGTGGGATAGAACCGAGTGAGTGATCGTCGCACTTGGCTGCTTCCTTCATGCTGGTGAGTCTAAGCTGCTGTGAGCTGGAGGCAGGAGTGCTAACTCGCCAATGGAGACATCACGTAGCAACAGCTATAGAACTGATTCATCTTGGGACATTCATTTCCTTGCATGCACCCGCCTCATCTTATAGCTACAAACACATTAAACTATATTAAAAGAGTGGTGCCGCATATTTCCAGGACTGTTCAGGGCGATATATCCATCCATCCATCCATTTTCTATACCGCTTATCCTCACAAGGGTTGCAGGCATGCTGGAGCCTATCCCAGCTGTCTTCGGGCGAGAGCTGGGGTACACCCTGGACTGGTCGCCAGCCAATCACAGGGCACATATAGACAAACAACCATTCACACTCACATTTATACCTGGACAATCTTTGAGATGCTAATTAATAAGAAAGTTCACTCTCTGCATTGACTTCAGCACCCTTGTTCCGTAAAACAACGGCATGAACGGAGTGAGCCATTTTGGCAGTCATACTGTCTCTTTGTCTTTGGGGGTGGAGGCAAGGCCATGAGCCCACCACTAGCAAAAGGTACACTGAAGCCACATTACTTGCTACTTGCTTGTCTCAAACTGTTGAAAAATGTGCATGATAGATCAATTTTAAGACATCAGGCGATTGAATATCGTATGAAAAACAAACTAAAGTATCACTTAAAACAACAAAGTTCCCATTATTCAGTATCTGAATAATGCTTTTTGGCTTCCGATACTCAGCAGCAGGGCCATCCCTGATCACATTTCAACCATAGTCAGCAAGCATAGATGTATTCCATTTTCACTGATATCTTTTCTCCATAGTTGCAAATTCCTGGTGTAATCATTCCCCGTGCTCATCACTACAGTTCAATAGAAAGTATTCTAAATGGGAATGCAAAAATAATTGCAAATCATTGCAAACAATGGCTTTGTAGGACTTCAGGTTTGCCACCAGCTGCTTATAATGATCTGCCTTGCAGTTTCCAAGAAACTCTGGTGCAAAAGTTAATGAAATTTCTCTACTTGCATGCATTTCTGCAAATAAAAACAAAACATTTTATGCCAAAACTCTAGACTGGTTGCTTGTAGACACAATGTAAGTTCTGATAAACTGTTTTGCCTTTTTGCCTTTCCCTACATTTCCTATTTTGACCCAATACTGTATCTTGGAAATAATAGCCAATGAATGGATGGATATTGTCCTATTAATCTCATAGAGAAACCATCAAAAAGTGGTCATTGTTACACATTATAACCCAGTATATCAAACTAATACTATTGCATTTTGTTCCAAAAAGGCTGTTGTGTGTGTTTGCAAACCCCTTGTCCAAAAGGAACAGTCCATTATAACTAAAAACAGAAGGTTCGAAATGGAAATTGAAAAAAGTCTTCCACAAAGTTTCATGGAAGTGAAGGTTTTTGTGTTACTGTTCTCTAACAAAGATAAATCATAACCCCTTTGGTGGAGGTAATAAAGCTGAGATAACGCCTCAATTGGATCAGCAAGAGAAAGATTCCTCTAAATCGTTCCCAAATTGCAGCCTGAAAAAAAAATCCATCTTGATGCTCCAATTAGGGTTTTAATCTTGACGGCAAAATGAGGACGCTGTGTAATCCTGGATGCTTTCTCATCCATTAGCAAAGCCAAAACGCAATAAAGACGCGTCTACTCCTAACCGCTGCACACAAAAGGTTGAAACTTTGTCCAAATATCCAACCCCTACTCTGTTGCCTGTGATATTATTTTTTTCTGAGAAATAATTACATAAAGCATAAAGGTTAGTCACGACACATTAAGTCGGATTGACTTGAAATTTCACACACAGCTCAATGCGCTCTACAAAACACCCAATCAAACTCTACGGTGTTTATCAGAATCATTGTGAAAAAAAAAATCTGAACTAATATGTATTTGTATTTGTATTAGGGATGTGAACAATGCGACCGGATATCCACTTACAGCAAGGAAGGGGTTTCCACGCTCGGAGGAAACCTCCTGTATCGATAGTAATCAGCCATAAATCTTTAGATTAATCAATTGTGGAGACATGCACCAGGTACTGCAAGAGAAGCAATGTGAGAGATTTGTCACGCATGCTCCATAACTTGCCATGGCTGAAGATGAGAATGCTAACCGTTGGCTATCTAGCAAGCTACCAGGATGCAATGCAGCGCGCATGAGCTAGCTAAGAGCACACAAAAATATTGTTCAAAATTTAGGCTGGATTAGACCATTGTGAAACAGGTTACTTTAGCTCGTGGCCAGTAGGGATGTAAATCTCTTTGAGCTCATGTGATTCGAATAGAATCTAAATGCACAGATAACGATACAATTCATAAACAATATTTTTCAAAAAAATTTTGGTTACTTTTGCTGGTCACCAGCTAGCTAGAGTAACCTGTTTCACAATGGGCTAGCTAGTGGATCGATACAATTCAAAGACAATATTTTTCCAAAAATATTGTTCCAAATTTAGGCTGGATTAGCCCATTGTGAAACGGGTTACTTTAGCTGGTCGCCAGCTAGCTAGAGTAACCTGTTTCACAATGGGCTAGCTAGTGGAACGATACGACTCTAAAACAATATTTTTCCAACAATATTGTTCCAAATTTAGGCTAGATTAGCCCATTGTGAAACAGGTTACTTTAGCTGGTCGCCAGTTAGCTAGAGTAACCTGTTTCCCAATGGGCTAGCTAGTGGAACGATACGATTCAAAAACAATTTTTTTTCAAAAATATTGTTCCAAATTTAGGCTGGATTAGCCCATTGTGAAACAGGTTACTTTAGCTGGTCGTCAGCTAGCTAGAGTAACCTGTTTCGCTAGTTAGTGGAACAATACGATTCAAAACCAATATTTTTCCAAAAATATTGTTCCAAATTTAGGCTGGATTAGCCCATTGTGAAACAGGTTACTTTAGCTTGTGGCCAGTAGGGATGTAAATCTCTTTGAGCTCATGTGATTCAATTAGAATCTAAATGCACAGATAACGATTCAAAAACAATATTTTTCCAAAAATATTCTTCCAAATTTAGGCTGGATTAGACCATTGTGAAACAGGTTACTCTAGCTAGCTGGTGACCAGCTAAAGTAACCTGTTTCACAATGGGCTAGCTTGTGGAACAATATGATTCAAAACCAATATTTTTCCAAAAACATTGTTCCAAATTTAGGCTGGATTAGCCCATTGTGAAACAGGTTACTTTAGCTGGTTGCCAGCTAGTTAGAGTAACCTGTTTTACAATGGGCTAGCTAATGGAACAATACGATTCAAAAACAATATCTTTCAAGAGCGCTGACTCGGGCTCGGGTATCTAGACCGGATGCCTCCCAGACGCCTCCCTGGTGAGGTGTTCCGGGCATGCCCAGCCGGGAAAAGGCCCCGGGGCAGACCTAGGACACGCTGGAGGCATTATGTCTCACAGCTGGCCTGGGAACGCCTTGGTGTCCTCCCGGTGGAGCTGGAGGAGGTGGCCGGGGATCGGGAAGTCTGGGCATCCCTACTAAGACTGCTGCCCCCGCAACCCGAACCCGGATAAGCGGAGGAAAATGGATGGATGGTTGGAAAACATGGCTGCCATCAATTAACCGTCCATAAGTCATGATTGTAAAACTTTTGAGGATATCTGTATTACATGTATGCTAGCATTTATTCCAAATAATTTTGACCACAACCCATACATGCCATTTAAAGTTCTGTAAAAAAAAAACAGAATTCGCCATGTATTCCTATTCACTATTGCTGAATTGCTACACACAAAAGGGTGGGAAATGTGTCGAGACATGCATCCCAATGATTCTGTTATAAACCCGAAAATCGAACTGACTTGAAATGTCTCAGTCAGCTCAATTCACTCTACAGTATAAAACATCCTATGTAACTTTAGTGTGTTTAGCTGAATCACCATGAAATTTCATATACATCATTAGGCGACTGACAAGCACATGTGTGTAAAATGTGAACAAGATTATTTGAAAAAAAAACATGGCCGCCACTGATGTTTTGACATGAGTGTATTTCCAATACAGCAAAGGAATTGACAATGCAAAAAGGGTCCAAAAAGGTTCAATCCAGATTAGATTTATCTTTTATTATCTTTCCATCCTGTGGTGCTGATATCATGTGTTTCCTCCTGCAGTAAAATGGGAAATGTGATAAATATTGATGCCAGTCAGAGTGCATGCGTGGTCAGATGGAGGCCGAAAAATATCACATTTCGAGTAAGCCGACTCCTGAGCCCTAAAAGCACTTTCCTGGGCATGTTAGTACCCACTTGCCTCCTTCTCCCACCTCCCACTTTTACCATCGTGTCCACCTTTGGTCCTCCTGTCAACTTCACTTCTTTACCTTCCAATGCGAATCTCATTCCTTTCTCTTTCAATAAAACCATTTTTTTTTCTCTCACAACGGCTCAAATCCTCACACCCTCCCCTCCGTCCCTTTTCCTCTCCCTCCACTCCTTCCCTGTAGATTCTGCAGAGATGAACGGAGAATTGATAACGAGATAGGAGAACGTAGAGATGAAAAAGATGCTCACCCGGCATGCAGGGACGGGAATAGCATCAACAGTGAGTGAGGCTGATAAAATGACGGATAAAAGGCAAAAGAGGGAGGCGAGTGCAGTACACTAAAGGAGGTATTGTCAGCAGTGTGATCATTAGAAAAAGCCAACAGTACATTACTAATGGGATGATTCTCCATTCAAAATCTGGGAATTATCAGTCATAAAAGTCCCTGCAGAAGTTGCCTCCATGTAGGACATGTCCCATGCATCCACATACCATCCCTATTCTGGGATTGTGTCCTCAGTAGGTGGCACCGCTTCATTCAAAGTGCACTTCTACCCTCCTAGTGTGCTTTGACAAGTAAGAAGAAAGGAGTGAGGAGGCGGCATCCTTACCGGATTCTTCAGTTGACGAGTATCCAGGAATGGCCTGCTTCATTTCATGCTGAGAATGCTGCTGCTTAAATCCACGGTGCTGAGGAGGAAGAGGAGGAGGAGAGACTCCATTAGGGGTGGATGTGATGAAGATAGGAGGTGGGAATCATATGCAGGGATCCGAGTCGGGAGCACTTCAGCGCGGTCGTGTCCCGGTCGGCTGCTGTTGCCACATGTGCGCGCACAGCACATGCGCTTTGCACTGCGACGGACGACACACACAAACACACACGCTGGGAAAAGAAGGGGGGGGGGTGTTGCTGTGGGGAAGGTGGAGGAGGGAGGAGCTGCAGTGTGTGATGAGAGATTGGGAGATGGATGATGGGAGGGAGCAGGGAGGTGGAGTGAGGTG
Source organism: Doryrhamphus excisus (assembly GCF_037039965.1). Taxonomy (NCBI): domain Eukaryota; kingdom Metazoa; phylum Chordata; class Actinopteri; order Syngnathiformes; family Syngnathidae; genus Doryrhamphus; species Doryrhamphus excisus. Next base: position 16,749,525 of record NC_136357.1, on the reverse strand, counting down.
TGTGTGTGTGTGTGTGTGGGGTGGGGGGGGCGTCTCTCCTAGTTTCTGCAATCAGAGCTACACAATAACAGATCCGAGTTGTGATGTCGTGTTTTCTTTCCGTGTTTAACACAGCCAAGATCCATCCTGAAATGAGCATGATGATGTGGAGCATCATGGTCTGCATGAGTGCTGACGGCACTGGTGAGTTGTGGTTTATTGAAGAAGGTACATTGTGAAGAAGGTCAATAGAATGTAAGTCAATAGAATCCAGACAGGAAGTAGGCCATTTTGGTTTGAACTAGGGATGCTCCAATCAGGGTTTTATGCTGAGGAATTGAGTCTGAGTCCGATATACCCATACCGAGCACTGACTGCCGACCAGTCCAGGGTGTACCCTGAAGTCAGCTGGGATAGGCTCCAGCATTCCCACGATACCAGTAGATGAACTAATGGATGGAGTTCAACATTCATTCATTCATTTTCTACCGCTTTTCCTCACGAGGGTCGCGGGGGTGCTGGAGCCTATCCCAGCTGTCTTTGGGCGAGAGGCGGGGTACACTCTGGACTGGTCGCCAGCCAATCACAGGGCACATATAGACAAACAACCATTCACACTCACATTCATACCTATGGACAATTTGGAGTGGCCAATTAACCTAGCATGTTTTTGGAATGTGGGAGGAAACCGGAGTACCCGGAGAAATGGAGATGGCCGAGGGTGGAATTGAACCCTGGTCTCCTAGCTGTGAGGTCTGCGCGCTAACCACTCGACCGCCGTGCCGCCCGGACTTCAACATAACAAAGTAAATAATGAAATTTTATATCTTTATTAAATAGATAACTGTCCTTCTCAATGTTAAACAGAATAAATTGAGTGTCCACGTTGCAAACTTCCATCACTATTAGAGATGTCAACTATTTGTGATTTATTTACTGGAAACATTTCAATTTTACAGTACTTTGTTTCCCAGGCACATCTCCGCGCAACCAGTGTAGCCATCGTCTTTTTGCTATTTTGTGCTCATTTGTCGTTAAATAAAAGGCATAAAGTCTGAATTGAAGAGTTAAAATAAACAACTAAGAGTTGAAGCAAATATCTGTTTGCTCACCGTTTGTAAGCTTTAGCTCCAAAATGAGCCATCACTGAACAACCAGAGACAAATAGCGTTTTGAGGAAGGGCCATACTTAGTATAATGACAACAGGTAATAAAATTGTTCAGTGACACCAATACTGTTTTCATTATTAAAAGAAAATCAAGTTTCATCATTTTCATGTAGACTTACCCTGCTGAACAAAAAACAGCATAGACCAGCATGGAAATTATGCTGGTGTATGCTGGTTTGGCTGGTGGACCATGTTGCTCTATGCTGGTTTAGACCATCATATTTTCCATGCTGATCGATGCTGGTGGACCAGCATAGACCTTGTGGAAGATCTGACAGAAGTTTAGCAGTGCAGAGACTAGCTAATAGCAGATTCTGTGTGAATGTTCACTGCATGTGTTCTTTGCTTCTTAATAAAATGATTGAAGTGCATTGAGTTTCTCCTTAACCAAAGAGGCAGTCTAAGTGTCAGTAACATTACATTGATGAGAAAATACCCACAGCAGGAAGCACGCTGTCAATGTCTTAAATGGCAGATTTTCTGTTATAATGTCTACTGTATTGGGTAATACAAGTGTAAATGGGACTATAGGGGTGTTATATCATGTTCACAGGGCTACAGAGACATCAACTCGAAGAATTACTGTGGTAAAAATATATTGTAATGTTACAAAATATATTTTGAATGTCATAAACAGGTTTTATAGTTGTGACTATCTCAATATTCCATTTATAAATACTGAACCCTACTTTGCAGAAATTCACTTATCGCTGTTGGTCTGGAACCAATTAACCGTAATTAACGAGGGGTTATATTTTCCTTCAGACAAGTAGCTAGAGTTTGTGTGTCTTGCAACATGAGGTGGCCAGAAATATTTCAGTATTGAACAAAGCAAAATTTGTTCTCAATCAGAAATCACTCCACACTCTTTATTGCTCTCTGGTTCTACCATATCTTACTTATTGTGTGGAAATATGGGCTAATAACTATAAAAGCAATCTTCACTCGCTAAATGTACTGCAAAAAAGGTCAGTAAGGATAATTCATAATGCCGCCTACAGAGAACATACTAACTCCTTATTTCTAAAATCACAAATACTTCAACTTGCTGATATAGTTCATCTTCAAACAACTACAATAATGCATAAGGCTAAAAATAAGCAATTAGCTAAAAATGTCATCCAATACTTCTCTACAAGAGAGGAGAAATATGATCTCAGGGAAGAAGTACATTTGAAACACTTCTATGCTAGGACTACGTTATGCTAGCCATAGCATTTCAGTATGTGGAATCAAACTATGGAATGGATTGAGTAAGGAAATCAAACAATGCACAACGATGAGCCAATTCAAGAAACAATACAAGCAGTTGATGTTTGCTAAATACAAGGATGAAGAGTCTTGAACCAGTCATGATGTGCTATATATATCACTATATTGACACTTACTATGGTACCCATTATGGCATTGGATGCTCATATCACCTTGTAATTCGGTACGAGGTGCATTATTAAAAAACAAAACAAAAAAACCCTAAACTGTATTATGGAAAGCAGGAAGTGAACAAATGTAACAGTTACTGATTGTAAAAGTACCAGATGGAGGGGTAGGATTTAATAAGCTTTGCTTCTTCCTACTCCTTTTGGACATGTGGAACTGTGAACTGATTATTGGATGCATTCAATTGTAATCTGATGCATGTTCAAATGAAATAAATCCATTACTATTACTTTTACATGAATATTGACTACACATTTTCCTGTTGTAAAACTAAGAAAAAAGCCCAAAAATATGCTCTGTTGGATGGCGTTGTTGCATCTTTTAGGAGAGATCAGGGTCTTCTTCAAAGGTTCTTAAACAGGACTGGCCTATCGCAAGACCTGAATTTGTAAACGCTAACGTTTCATCATTCATCCAAATCCCAATCTTCCAGTTTACTATGCATTTATTCCAGTCTTCATCCTGTCTGCATGCATCGGGGGGAGGGTCTCCTGCCCCTTAATGCCACCCATGCTCCTCACCTCTGCCTCTAAGTGTTGGCTGATTTAGTGCATGAATCATCAAGTGTGGGATTATACTCCAGTGAGTCATGTCAAGCTCAGGGATGCCCGCTGTGTGTTTCAAAGCATGTGTTGGCAGGAGAATTTTTCCATGGATAAGAGTGGATGGAGGAGATGCTGTTGAGAGCAAAGACTCAGGGCTAAAAATACCATCTCCCATTTTCACCTTCACTAAACTTGCCTCAGGAAGTCACTGAGTATTTTCCATCCGCTTTATCAACAATACGGAAATGCTCACGTTGGCTTAGAGCTAAAAACAACAGGTACTGTGTTAATATTTGCAGAGAAATAATACATTCAAAGCTGATGACAAAAATGACCCCTCAGCGAAGACCCCAAACGATGCTGAGCTGACAAGCCAACAAAGTGTGAAGAAGACATATTGACTGTTTTACAGCAGGCCATGTGCACGGAATATTATTAACGCACAGTTCCACCTCGCCTAACTGCATTATTTCAGCATTTTTAGATGTATTGACTACGTAAGATGTGCTTTTATTTTTTTAAATAATGCATAGGCATACATTGAGTGAACTCATTTTGTCCCTACCATTGGCCCTTTAATTAAAAGGGACCTATTATGCTGTTCCACTTTTCTGACCTATAAATGTTGTTAGAATGTTGTATTCTCATGTTTAACAATGCCAATGTTTTAAATCATGACGTCTGTGCATTTTGAAGTGAGCCCTGAAAAAAGTCTGGGATGTCTCCAAACGCTTGTTTCAGGGTTTGTTTGTTTTTTTTTTGGCTCCCCGTGATGTATATGAGCGTGTCACGGTACGCCTGCCCTCCTCCTGCTGCCCTCTTTTGAGGAAGATTTCACAGTGTTAGCATCATGTTTATTTTGTGCAAGTACCTGACCTGCATGCATGCAAATTACAAGCTGACCAATGTCCTGCAAAAAATGTGTAATGACCACATTTCAACTATCGATGTTGTGTCAAGATTGTCTGCACTTAGTAAACGCAGCACCTTTGCCTTTGACAAAGTGTGTCCGAAAATGATTGCTCCTCCTTGTGCAGGCGAAAGGGACGCATCACCCTCGTGTCCCGGTTTTCCCAAGCTCCACAGCACCGGCGGTGCTTTTGACAAAGTGTGTCCAACAATGAGTGCTCCTCCTCTGGCAGGCGAGGTGGAGGCAACGCCCTCACGTCCGGCTTCTCCTTAGCTCCACCGCACCAGAGGTCCCTGCGTTACCTGCGTTGCTTTTCCCTTCTCACTCGCACCTGTTACTATTTGTGTTCCCCTCCTATTTAGTTCAGGTGCGTGCACCCTAGTTTGTTGCTGCATTGTTTGTTGTAGATCCCCACGCTAACCCAAACCGTTTGCTCTTATCCTGCTGCTGTATATCAGCTACCTCTATTAAAATAGACTTTTTATCTGCACTTGGGTGTCCTGCTCTCTGCACACTGGGGTTGTGTCACAATACCGAAGCCAAGACGTAACAAATCCAAGGAAATACAGTGAGAATAGGTGCAGATTCTGGAAGATCTAGAAAGCTTTCTGTGCGGGTTATTGTGTGTAGCTGCCCTATAGGAGTCCACATCTCAATACAAAGGGTCGAAAATTAGCATAAAAAAAATGTGTATTCTTCTATTTACGTGATTTCCAATGGGAATAATTGTTTTTGGACAAATCAGAGGATTTTCTAAATTATTACTATTTGCGCCACAAAATTGGCAAAGTAGCTCAAAGTTACAATGGGGTTGCAAACTATTCCGACATTGGGGAAGTCAAACTTTGGGGTTTAATTAACAGCGCCACCATGTAGTGTATTGAGAAATAGCAGCACAGACTCACAGGAGTGGTGGTGATTGGACAATTTTTCACCCTTCTGTGTGCAGCACTTCAGGAGTAGAAGAGTTCCATCATGACTGTAAGGAAATAATTATGATTCTTGAAATGTTGATCTTCTTGTGTCATCCAAAAGTGCTTTAAAGAGTCTTTCCGTCTAAAGTAAGTTAAACAAAAATGACTGTTGTCAATTGTTTACACTAAGAGGCGGCTATACGGTATGCCATGTTGCTTAGTCAGCTTCCAGATGCACTGCGGCTGCACACACACCTTAACACATACCCACACACACACACGGTGCTGACAAAGCACCTTGTTAGGATTAGCTTGCACTGTTGAAGAGGAGATTTTGGGTGCAGCTGTCCACCGTTTTGCCTCATCATTAACACTCCATCGCGGTGGAGCAAGTGTCTTAAGTAACGAGAACAAAGGAAGGTGGTGCAGACATCTGGATCAGGTCCTTCCAGGAGTCTCCCTCAGCGTCCTGACGTTAGCTTGACCTCTTAGCCTACCATTTTAATAATCCACAAAATGTGACCCATACATATTTATAAAGACCTCATTATGCCATCCGTCACGGTAATCATTATCCTGGGGACTATTACTTTTTTTTTTTTTGGCACGGCGCTGCCTTTCAATGACCAAGCACAAAGAGCTGCACTCGCTTACCTCCACCAAGGAAAATTATTTTTAACTTATGTGGATTTTTTCTTGTCTACACTTTTTAAGCACAATGTAAGAAAATGAAAAACTCTACAGGTGATGTTTAAAGTCACATGACTAACCATCATCCAAGTGTAACCACACGCAAAACAATACAACAAGAAAGTATCTCGGGCATTTCCTCCTTTGGACAACAGTTAGGTGCCATGCAAGTGTAACAAAGAAATTAACTGCTGTGAATGGTAAAAAGACAAAAACAACAAAATGCAGAACACGTTTTTTTATTGGCACGCAAGTGTAAAAAGAAGTTAACCACCATTGTTAGCAGTAAAACGTCTTTAGAAGATGAAGGCACCATGCAAATGAGTGACTCCAGTTCCAACCACAATCTGATTTTACTCATTAATTCCTGATTAGTTCTTCCTTAGTTCATCAGTAACTACTCCAAATGTATGTGCCTTAGTTCATCAGTAACTACTCCAAATGTATGTGCCTTAGTTCCTCAGTAACTACTCCAAATGCATGTGCCTTAGTTCATCAGTAACTACTCCAAATGTGTGTGCCTTAGTTCCTCAGTAACTACTCCAAATGTTTGTGCCTTAGTTCATCAGTAATTACTCCAAATGTATGTGCCAGAGTTCCTCAGTAACTACTCCAAATGTATGTGCCTTAGTTCCTCAGTAACTACTCCAAATGTATGTGCCTTAGTTCATCAGTAACTACTCCAAATGTATGTGCCTTAGTTCATCAGTAACTACTCCAAATGTATGTGCCTTAGTTCCTCAGTAACTACTCCAAATGTATGTGCCTTAGTTCATCAGTAACTACTCCAAATGTATGTGCCTTAGTTCCTCAGTAACTATTCCAAATGTATGTGCCAGAGTTCCTCAGTAACTACTCCAAATGTTTGTGCCTTAATTCCTCAGTAACTACTCCAAATGTATGTGCCTTAGTTCCTCAGTAACTACTCCAAATGTATGTGCCTTAGTTCCTCAGTAACTACTCCAAATGTATGTGCCTTAGTTCATCAGTAACTACTCCAAATGTATGTGCCTTAGTTCCTCAGTAACTACTTTATTTATTAGTTCCTCTTCAATTCTTAACTAGTTCCTCAGTAAGTACTCTAAATTTACTGTATGTGCCTTAAGTCATTAGGTACTCATTAGTTGTGTACCTTGTAGTAGTTGTGTATCTTGTTGTAAAGTGAGACCGTTAACCACTTGTAACCTTTTATAACCACCGGGAGCTCAGTACAGGCCACCACCAGAGGTAGGAAAAAGTCAGTTAAAGTCAGAAAGTAAGTGTTTTCAAAGTTTAATCTCAAGTCTGCAATAAAGACATGCAAGTCCAAATCAAGTCTTTCCTCACAACAAGACAAGTCGAGTCAAGCCCGACGTCATTGGCATGAAATTTTCGAGTCCTGACAGGTCATAAGAGCTGTTTAGTGTCTCCCAAATAAAATAGCATGACCTTCTAATTTGCACATGCAAATTAAATTCTCCTCGGTAGCAAGGTGACACATCACTGTTATGCACTGCCACTCTCCACCTGATGCTCGCAGAAATGTAATCCACACCCTCGTCGTTTGTCCTTAAACCTGACTGGATATTAATTGATGCATTTCAAACAGATGCAGATTATGTTGGAAAATTTGGTGTCCGAAATGACAAAACGACATTAGTTGAATACTTTCAATGGGGACACATTTTACTCAACACACTGACTGAAAATCTCAAGTATTTCAAGTCATCAGACTGAAGTCGGAGTCGGGTCCAAAGTAGGGATCGACCGATATGTTTTTTTGGGGGCCGATGCTGATATCGATTTTTTTTTTTGCTTATACACACAAGGGTAGTGGGGGTGCGGGAGCCTATCCCAGCTGTCTTTGGGTGAGAGGCAGGGTACACCCTGGACTGGTGGCCAGCCAATCACAGGGCACATATAGACAAACAACCATTCACACTCACATTCATACCTATGGACAATTTGGAGTGGCCAATTAACCTAGCATGTTTTTGGAATGTGGAGGAACATGCAAACTCCACACAGAGATGGCATTAATGGAATTTAACTAGCTGTGAGGCCTGCGCGCTAATCACTCAACCACCGTGCAGCTATGTTATTAATCGTTTCATCACACAAAACACTAATGCATAAGAGTGACAGTGTTAGTAGATTGCTATATATTGTCAAAGATTTTATTTTTATATTTTTTATTGTACACTTTGTAATATTAAAATCTCATACACCCAATCTTTTGTCGAGGGGTGCTCCTAGTATGGTATCGAGATCAGCTATTACTTGCTTTAAAAAGCCGATGCCGGCCCGCCAATCAGCTCCATCCCCTTTGCAGCTTTCAAAACGACCATGTGCCGTGTGTGGGACTTGGTGTCTTTGTGAGACCCTGTAAAGCATGCTTCCAAAAATGTCTCACCAGAGGGGTGTCATTTGGGGGCGAACACTTGGCAGGGTGTGGTGAGTTTGAGGCTCCCGATGTGATCATTTGTCAGGCAGCGGCTAAAGCCCCAGTCCCGACCCACTGTACTTGCAAGTGTGGGCAAAATTTGGGGATAAGCACCGCCTCACATGCATACACTATGTAGTACTTTTCGTGCTGGAGGAACTTTTGTTGTGTGCGGGGCTGCGTTAGGGCTACGGATGACCTGCGCTGCACGTGACCCTTGGAACGTCTTCTGACTCCGTGGTGGGTGCACATCAGTCTCGGCAACCACAATTCAGCTGTCCAATGAGCGTGGACGTCGAGATCGGTATCAGCAGCATAAAACCCTGATCGGAGCATAGTCTTGTCTCGTGGCACCTCAAACTGCACTAGAAGCGTACAACAAAAGCAGCCTTATTTACTGTTATCCAGTTACAAAGATAAGTACATTTACACATTTACAGTGGCTTCCCACATGTGGTGGTGCTGTTGTGTCATCATTACATATCCTTACAGTTCGCTTCACGTTAATCCCAATAGGATGAGGATTACTTTTGGCAAAACAAAACCGACAGGAGTTTCATGCACATCCGATTTGGAATAAAAACAACTCTTTGAGCTTTCACTACCACCCCACCAAACAAAGACAAGAATAAAAACATCACAGAAAAGCTGCATTCAAGACATGCAAAGAGGGAACAAAAAAACTGTGTGGATTGACGCTGACTTTAATCGTCGCTGAAATATGAACATCAGGTGTGAAATGCGCAGGGCTACTGTATATGCATGAATGAGAGTAGTTTATCATTTTAGATAGATAGATAGATAGACTCCCTTTATTGTCATTGCACAAAAACACAGTAGTGAAATTGCCAACGAAATGTCGTTGCCTGGCTCCCATATAATAACAGACACAAAAGATAAGTAATAATAAATAATAATAATAATAATAATAATGTGGAGAATAAATAGATAGAATAGACACCAAATATGAACAACATAATGTAAAGTGCAGCGTGAACAGTAAATTGCCCAAATAATTTAAATAATTTAAATAAATAATAATAACGTAAGTAAAGGTAGAGGGGCTTATTTGGCATTGAGCAGTCTGATGGCCAGGGGGAAGTAGCTGTCTCTGAACCTGGTCGTCCTACAGCGGATGCTGCAGAGCCTTCTCCCAGACGCCAGGCGAGAGAACAGTCCATGCTGGGGGTGTGTGGGGTCAGAGCAGATCCGATGGGCTCTAGATACACACCGGCTGTTCGTTATGTCCTTAATGGGGGGGAGCTGGGTCCCGATGATCTTCTCCGCTGTCCTCACCACTCTCTGCAGTAACGTCCAGTCCGAGGCCTAGCAGTTCCCAGACCAGACGGAGATGCAGTTGCTCAGCAGGCTCTCGATGGTCCCTCTGTAGAAGGTGGTAAGGATAGGAGGGGAGAGGGAGGCTCTTCTCATCCGCCGCAGGAAGTGCAGTCGCTGCTGTGCCTTCTTCGCCAGAGCAGAGGTGTGGAGTGACCAGCCGAGGTTGTCCGTGATATGCACCCCCAAGTACTTGGTTGTGCTCACAACTTCTACGGCTGTGCCGTTGATGCTGAGTGGAGTGTGGCTGGGTCTGGATCTCCTGAAGTCGACGATGATCTCCTTTGTTTTGTCAACATTCAGGATCAGGTTGTTCGCCTTGCACCAATCCACAAGGTGTCGCACTTCCTCCCTGTAAGCCAGTTCGTTGTTGTCCTGAATGAGGCCCACAACTGTTGTGTCGTCCGCGTACTTCAGGATATGGTTGCTGCTGTACTTGGGGCGACAGTCATGGGTCATTAGGGTAAACAACAGGGGGCTCAGAACACATCCCTGGGGTGAGCCGGTGTTCAGGGAGTGACACTGGATGTGTTGTTGCCCACTCTGACATACTGGGTTCTATCTGTGAGGAAGTCAAGCAGCCAGTTGCACAGGGAGGTCTTGAGGCCCAGTGGCTCCAACTTGCGTACCAGGTCCTTGGGGATGATCGTGTTGAATGCTGAGCTGAAGTCTAGGAACAGCATCCGTACATGGGTGTTTTTCTTCTCCAGGTGCTCCAGGCTCAGGAGAAGAAAAACACCAAAAAACACTGATGGTAATGGTTGTTTTCAGTGATGAAGTGCTCGACAATATCAGTATACATCATTAAAAGGTCACTGATATGATTTATCAACTTTACTTCAATATGTTCTATATTGTTTGTAATCATGTTCTACGTTGTTGTTTTGAACGTGAATAGTAAATTCTTCAAAATTACATTCATTTGACGTGGCAGGAGACAGTTGTCTTCTTGAGCAGAGCAAACAAACGTGAGGATGGATGAGACATGGTATGTTTACAGTAATTATAAAGATTTGAGCAGTATGTCAATAGATTTCAAGTAGGAAGCATCTGGAGATGAAATGGAGAACTTGTAGGACAGGAAATGAAGTTGCATTCATTCAAACCACTGACGATGGAACGAGCATGTCTGATGCGGAGGTGCATGGAGATGAAGAATTGATCGGCTTCAAACCCAGAATGGAGTGTAAATAACGCTGAATTTATTGGTATATCGATTATCGTCAAAAAAGCCAATATCGGATAATAATGGTATATTTTGGAATAATTGCCGCATATTGTAATACAATTCTTGAATGCATTTTGTAATAAATATTGTCACATTTTGTCACCTGTTACATATGATACCATGTCACATTTGGTAATAACTTGTTAAATATTCAAAAAGTTATTCCAGAATGCGGTGCCATTCATTACAAAATGCCATTCATCCATTCTCCTCTGCTTATTTGGGTTGCAGGGGCAGCAGTCTCAGTAGGAAAGTCCAGACATTCCTGTCCCCGGGAACCCCCTCCAGCTCCACCAGGAGAACACAAAAGCATTCCCAGGCCAGCTGTGAGACATAATCCCTCCAGTGTGTCCAAGATCTTCCCCCAGGGCCTTCTCCCTCCTGGGCATGCCCCATCAGGGAGGCATCCAGGAGGCATTCGGTTTAGATGCAGCTCAACTCTGATCCCTTCTGAGGTCCTCACCTTATCTCTTAAGGTGAGTACAGCTACTCTACGGTGGAAACTAATTCCAGCCGCCTGTATCCACGATCTTGTTCTTTCAGTCACAACCGAAAGCTCCTGACCCTAGATGAGGGTTTGAACATAGATCGACTGGGAAATTGAAAGTGTTGTCTTTCGGCTCAGCTCTCTTTTCACCACGACGGTCCAGTACAGTGACTGCATACAGTGACGCTGCATCGATCCGCCTGTCGAAGTCATGATCCCACCTTCCCTTACTCGTGAACAAGACCCCGAGATACTTAAACTCCTGCACCTGGGGCAGGGCCTCATTCCCAACCCAGAGGGAGCACTCCACAAACCATGGCCTCTGATTTCGAGGTGCTGAGTCTCATCCCAGAAACTTCACACTCAGATGCAAACCGTCCCAGTAAACGCTGAAGGTCGCAGCCCGAAGAGGCCATCAGGACCACATCATCGGCAAACAGCAGAGATGAGATCCTAAGGCCGCCAAGCCAACTCCCTCAACGCCTTGGCTGCGCCAGAAATTCTGTCCATGGAAATTGTGAACAGAATCTGTAAAAAAGGCAACCTTGGCGGAGGCCAGCGTTCACCGAAAACAGGCTAGACTTACTACAGGCAATGCGAACCAAGCTCCTGCCCCGTTTGTACAAGGACCCAATGGCTCGTAGTCGCGCGCCACCAATCCCGTACTCCTGAAGCACCCCTAAAGGACACTGCGAGGGACATAGTTGAATGTCTTTTTCAAGTCCACAGAGCACATGTACACCAGTTTGGCAAACTCCCATGCTTCCTACTGCAGCCCCGAGAGAGTGTGGAGCTGGTACAGTGTCCAGCGACCAGGACGAAAACAGCATTGCCACTCTTGTAGCCGAGGTTCGACCAGCGGTCGTACCCGATCTCTCCCTTTACGTTGACCATCGCTGGAGCCGTGTGCTGCTTGGTCTGATGGTACCTGTCAGCTGCTTCAGGAGTCCCACAAGCCATCCATGCTCGATAGGGCTTCTTCAGTTTGAAGGCAGCCCTGATCTCTGGTGTCCACCATCGGCACGCCATGACTGGTACCAACCACCTTGCGGCCACAGCGCCAATTGGCTGCCTCAGCAATAGAGGCACGGAATATAACCCATTCGGACTTAATCCCCCAGTCCTCCCCCAGGGTTTTCGAAAAGGAGATGTGTGATTTGTTTTGGGCTGTGAACAAGACCCCGAGATACTTAAACTCCTCCACCTGGGGCAGGACCTCATTCCCAACCCAGAGGGAGCACTCCACGCTTTTCTGACTGAGAACCATGGCCTCTGATTTGAAGGTACTGAGTCTCATCCCAGAAGCTTCACACTCAGATGCAAACCGTCCCAGTAAACGCTGGGGTAAACGGGTGAAGATCCGACCACCAGGCGCTTGCCTGTGAGCCCCTGCCCTGGGCCTGGCTCCAGGGTAAGGCTCTTGTATCCCACACCCGGGTGAGTTGCGGTCTCTCCTCTTGTTTTTCTTCATATGGGTATTCTGAATCACGCTGGGTCCAGCCCGTCACCGAGGATGTGTTTACCTTGGGAGACCCTATCTGGGGCATATAGCCCCAGACAACATAGCTCTTAGGATCACTCGGCACTTAAACCCCTCCATCACGATAAGCTGGTTATTCACAAAGGAGAATTTTATTACGAAATGAAACATTATTAAATAATGAAATGAAAACTCATTAGATTATTACATATTGCACCATTATAGAACTTACAGTATTGTAAGTAAAGTTGGTCAATCATGTCAGTCAACCTACTGCAGTCAACTGTATTATATTAGTTGTTGCCATGACAGCGCACTACAATATTGAGTCGGAATTATCCAATATTTTCATGATAAGGATTGTGGCATACTTTGCTAGATGCCAGCTCCCCCTCTGGGCTATGTGAACGTTCCATCAAATCCGTTGCTTCAAAGACACGTGACAGAATGGCGTATAAAGTCAGATGACTCTTAAAGGCACCCTTCCTTTGAAAGCTTACAGTGATAACTGAAGGTTATCCGCCCAATAGAGCCGCTGCCGTAATTGACATTTAGCCATGAAATGCCTGGCACCGATGAATGCTAAAGGGTGGGTAGCTAATTAGCGCCCAGCCCAGTGTCAATAGCGTCATCTGCTCTATTGGAAATGTCACATTGGCGCTGCTGGAGGTGCTGCGTAACGTGTAGCGCGTGGCAACGCGTCACGTCAGCAGATAGCACATGTGACCACAACAGAAACATGCACGTTATTGTCACAGTACCTTTTGCGAGAATTTCATGAAATGACGGCATTAACAAAGTGCCATGTACTTCTCATGGAAGCTGTAGGACAGGGGTGTCCAAAGTGCAGCAGGGGGGCCATTTGAGGACTGCAGCTGTTTATTGACGTACAGAACATTCTAAAATTACAATTTACAAGAAAATAGCACCAAAAAAGAATAACCAACAGTAATTTTGCAAGAGACGGCACGGCAACTAGTGGTTAGCGCGCAGACCTCACACCTAGGAGACAAGGGTTCAATTCCACCTTCGGCCATCTCTGTGTGGAATTTGCATGTTCTCCCCCATGCATGCGTGGGTTTTCTCCGGGTACTCCGGTTTCCTCCCACATTCCAAAAACATGCTAGGTTAATTGGCGACTCTAAATTGTCTATAGGTATGAATGTGAGTGTGAATGGTTGTTTGTCTATATGTGCCCTGTGATTGGCTGGCCACCAGTCCAGGGTGTACCCCGCCTCTCGCCCAAAGACAGCTGGGATAGGCTCCAGCACCCCCGCGACCCTCATGAGGAAAAAGCGGTAGAAAATGAATGAATGAATTTTGCAAGAATAAAGTCACAATTTTTTCGAGAAAAAGTTGTAGTTTAAACATCAGAACATGATATATTAAATATATAGTATATATTGTTATTATTCTAATATTACTTATTTTATTATGTAAAAAAACAGCAGTAATTAGCCGTGGGCGGGCTGCTGGGGGCGCGTCCATGCCCGCTGGTGTGTGGTCCTTGGTGCCCTTCTGCCCTATCGGGGTGTGGTCTCTCCCCAGTCCCGGGGTTGGCATGTAGGGATACCTGTACACACATACTGTACATATACACACTCAGAGTAAATAAGTACTTCCCCACACAACTCACGACTTATCCATCATGATGATGTCAGCAATGAGATTGTAGCTATTACAATTGTGTATCACTGTCATGGTTCATATCTTCATTTCTACTATTACCACTAATATGTTTGAATTTTTCATGTCAGTAATATCACTGTGGCTGTTTAATACTTTGTCCTCTCTATTGTGATACTTTATAACCATCATAGACATTTGCTGATGTAGTCCTGTTTGTTTCTGCTGTTCTGTTATTGTCATTACAATTGTTGTTGGTGCTGATGTTTTTGTCTCTCTTTGTATTGTCCCCATCTTGTCTCCGCACTTCCTCCTTTGTTTTATTTTTTCTTCTTTTCTATCCCCTCCTGTTCCAAATTTGCATAATAAAAACATAAAATAAAGCCAAATAACTCCATATCTCGGGTTCTCTCACTCAAACTGTGTATGTATAAATATGTATATATGTATATTAGGGTGCATCAAATTTGAATGGGAAATTTTAATTTCATAATATCAATTTAGCTGGCATTTCATTTTTTTCTAATGAACATAAAAATGTCTTTTGCAAAGTTTTGAGTAAATCCATTGAGATTTAGGGGTGCCACCTCACACATAAACTTTTGTAAAATTTCGGAAAATGTGCAATTTTTAGTCCAATTGCCAAAAAGTTGACCTGGAAATGTTGAGTACAATGAACTTCTATACAACATCATTTTTTATAAGGTTATTAAAGTAATTATATTTGTTTTCTCTTTGGGCAGATGGGTATTTCTCAGAATTCAACTTTCAAGATTCTCCATTCATTTGTCCTATTGACAAAATGAATGGCAGTCAATGGGACATGTTCACATGGCCTTACCCTGAATTTTATATAGCAGTGATGGATATTTGACATACATATAAAGTTTTTATTTTATTTGTATTTTATTGTAAACACAAGGGGCAATAGTAACACATTTAAAGAACAATTCATGGTGACCATTGAACTGTTCACCACTTTATTCCACAAAAACAGATGTATGGTGGCACCCCTAAATAATCATGTATTGGAAAAATACATATTTTGTATGTGTTGTTTCTACATATATTGGAACACTTTTAGTACCCAGCCATATCAAAATTCAATAATTGTGTTTTTGATGCACCCTAACATATATGTATATACATAAATAAAATAATTCATTCATTTTCTACCGCTTATCTTCATGAGTGTCACAGGGGTGCTGGAGCCTATCCCAGCTGGCACATATAGACAAACAACCATTCACACTCACATTCATACTGGAGAAAACCCACACATGCATGGGCAGAACATGCAATATATATACGTATATATATATATATATATATATATATATATATATATATATATATATATATATATATATATATATATATATATAGTTTTTATTACTATTTTTTCTTTATTACTTCCATATTAGCTTTTAACCACGCCCACAAAGGTTCAGCAAATACAAAATGTGAGCAAGTGGGACCTCCCACACTGACACAAACATGTTTTGATTACAGTGTCAGCTCAAAGTAAGAATCATTTATTTGTGATACTGGTTTTAAATTATTGTTATGATTAGAAAAGCCAAATTAGGAACATTCAGAGTAAATTATTTATAAATATTTCCCACAAGGCATCGGTTGAGGTTTTACTGTTTATGACTTCTCTGACACTTTCTTGAGCTTCATGCATCTCCCTGGGTTGATGCTGTGCATGATTGCATGGAAGTGAGGTTCCATTGTTCCATTGTTAGAGCTCTATCAGTTGTTTGTGCACCTTTTTGCTCAGTGAGGTTCTTTTGTTCATTGGTGCTAACATTATTACTATACAAATATTGTATTAATAAGCGTCATACATACCTAATTTCCTTGTCAGTGAGCCTTTGGCTCATCATTATGTTTGTGTAACATGAGTTACGTTACTTTACTTATCATTTAATTATTTGTGTATTTTGGATTCTATTTATGTTTTTACAATACCACAGCATAAAGCCTTATAAGACCACCATTACAAACTCTGATTGAAGTAAATCCACCAAATAGAGGACAACCTGCGGTGTGCTTTGACTTGAACACACTTTTATACCTTTGACCGCTGCAAACCAGTGCATCCTTGGAGACGTCCTCACCATGCCGAGAACCCTTTCCGTTTCATACGTAATATTGATCAATGGTTCATTCATGGTTCATTCATTACAGGTAAAGTGATAGAGCACTGATAGATAGATAAATTGTCACCCTATATATCTTTTATTCCACTCTGATGTTGGCATTCTTTGCTTTGAATGGATTTCATTTGAATAGACATAATTGGGCCTTGACTTCACCTTCGCTATGGTTTAAGTCTGCATATTCATTTCAAAGTTTTTTCAAAGTTCAACAATAATGATGAAGTAGTATCTTTGCAACAGTTTGTTTAACATTGATGTCTGTTAGAAGTAAAACATTCGGTAACAATGTCTTATCGTTGTATGAGCAACAAGTGGTTGGTTTTGTAAATATCACAAACTTGGCTATTTATATACGTATATATACAAGGTCAGGCACAGGGATCTAACATATTTGTAGGTTAAATAAAAAGTGTTTATTATTTTACATATAATGAATTTTTTTGCTTTGTTTCTTTATAATGGCATTGTTTTTGTTTCTTTTTCAGTTGCTCCCATAAATTGGACTGGTGAGCATCGCGCTTTCATTGTGGAAATAAATAAATTCCACTAAGATGAGTATCTCATGAAGCTACCCCATTGAAAGAAACCTCTCTCTCAATGAGTTTCATGGGGATTTGCAGCGCTATCAATAAGCTACTATGAAGAGTCTAAAGTATAATACATGGTAATACTGTTATTTTGCACCTTTTGTGTTCATTCACAATTTTGTGGTGTCCAGTGAGAATTTAGAAAATACATTGTATGAGAAGGTGTGTCCTCCATGGAAAAAATGATTAGACCACCCTTGTTTCTTCAGTTTATTGATCCATTTCAATGCCTGATAAAGATATATTTGTTTGGACAATTATTAATGATGATAACAAATACAACTCTTAAAAGCTTAATTTAAGAGGTGATATCTGGAAACTTCCAAGCTTTTCTTTATAATAACCAAAATCTTCTTACATAAATAACTACAGCTATTTTTGTTGTAATTCTATCGTGTGGAGGTATTGTTGATTTGCTGCTAGGGTAGTTGAGATATTGATGAGTTGTCATGTTGTCACGGTTCATTGCACATGGGTTGGTCTCATGTGGACCAAATACATATTGCACAATACTCAGTGGGGGTCTGCATAGTTTGCACATTGACCCAAAAAAAAAGGCCAGCGTTGTTACTCCAGTGAACGGCATCATGCTGCATCTATAACGTGAAAAACATGTCATATCAAGCCAGGCGTATGCTTGTTCCTTGTTAAGACAAAAAGACATTCTGCAGCCTCCAATCAAATAAGGCCGTGATGTGACTGCGAGGATTGGTCCTCCAGAAGAAGCCTCATTTATTTTATAACAGGGAGGAATGAAAACTATGAATAACTTCATTTCTCCATTGCTCCTCAGGAGGCCAAACGGTGCCGGAGTGGTAAAAAAAAAAGGGAAAACAAGGCCAAAGAATGAACCTCTGCCTTGAGTCTAATGATAACTGTAACATAAACAAGCAATTACTATTCAACCTTGACCATGCTAAGACCTGTGTGTTATGTTATCACATGATGCACACTTCACTTGATTTTATTTTCCAATTAATGGGCCTGAGATATGAAAGGCATTATCAGTAATTGCAAGGCCATTTACTGCTTAAAGTGGAATTATTAACGTCCAATTCCCTAAGCCCCGCCTCCCTTAATTGCTTTTACAGTAAAGAGCTGTGAACAATGGCCACTTTTATACATTTACACGCATGTAGAAAGGAACACCCAATAAACCCCATGAATTAAGCCTTCAGTGTAATGATTATTGACATTTCCTTTTCTGTCCTGTTTCTTTTTTGTGTGTGCAAGTGGGGGAACGGGGTGGGTGGAGGTGTAGCACATTCTATGCAGACCATTTGCATAACAATCCCTGGCCTTTGGTTGACATTTAATATAGCCTCGGAATTAGAAACAGCCCAAATAACGAGATGAGAAATACCAAGAGTGTCACGGAAAAAAAAGGTTCGCCTGCAATGAACCGCCACATGTTTTTTGAAATTGTGTCTAAATGTCTAAATACAACTAAAGCACAAGGGAATGTAAAGCTTATGTTAAATACAGCCAGCTCATTAGGTACACCTGTACTATGTAAGTTGTGGAAAAGTAATCTAGCATCTCCATCACTTCTTCTGTCTAGTCTTGGAGAAAGAGCTCAAAAGCTTTAAAAACTAAACAAAACTGGACACGCCTCATGCTGTGCATATGCTCACATGAAGCTATATTACAGCTAAAAAAAAAAAATTGACTAATATTTTTTAATGATAAAAGGTGTGTAGAACAGCAGGTCGTCATATACAGTGGTATGAAAAAGTTTGGGCACCCATGATAATTTTCTATTTATATATCGCTAGTTGTTGGGATCAGCAATTTCAGTTAAATGTCTCATATAGCAGACCAACGCAGCGATAGATGAGAAGTGAAATTTAAGTTTACAGGATTTATAAGAAGTGTGCAATAATTATTTAAACAAAAGTAGGCTGGTGCATAAATTTGGGTACCAAAACAGAAAAATTATATCAATATTTAGTAGATCCTCCTTTTGCAGAAATAAATGCTTCCTATAGCTTCCAATGAGGGTCTGGATTTTGGTTGAAGGTATTCTTTCCAAAACATCTCCAGTTGAGTCAGCCTGCTTTTAATCACACAACAGATTTTCAATAGTATTTAGGCCTGGGGATTCCAGAACGTTGTACTTGTTCCTCTGCATGAAAGCCTTAGGAGAACTGGAGCAGTGTTTAGGGTCATTGTCTTGTTGCGACCTTCAACTTGTGCAAGATTTCCAGTACCTGCACTGGCCACACAGCCCCACAACATGATGGAACCACCACCAAATGTTACTGTGGGTAGCAAGTCTTGGAATGCTGTGTTCTTCATCCACCATGCATACCACCCCTTGGTGTGTCCAAATAACAAATGTTTGTGGCATGTGCACCATCGGCACCAAGATCATGTTGTAGGTCTTTGGAGCTGGTCTGTGAGTGTTGAGTTTGACTGTTCTCACCATCCTTCGCCTCTGCTTATCTGAGATTTTTCTTGGCCTGCCATTGCGGGCCTTAACTAGAACTGTGCCTGAGCTTTGTTCATGAGTATTCATGAAAACATAATAAATGTAACCCGACAACAGCCACAACTCATCCGAGGATTGTTTTGAAAATAAAAGCAGACTTCATTGAGACATTTTTTTAATTAACACAATTGACCAGCAAATTACAGATTATTTTGTATTTACTCCATGACTCAAATTAACATGACTCAGTGTGATTCGTGAGTAGCACAGTCCTCTGGTGAATATATGCAATAACAAGAGGTTTATCAATTACCTACATCTACTCCAAAAATTGTAAGATAATCAATTATATTTCCCAATAAAGAGCAGCAATAGACTAACAATAAAATACAAACACATCCTCCTCTTTTACACAGCAATTGTGCTGCAGAAGATGATGGGGCAACACAAAATGCAGAACACTCTGTGCTTTCACTTTTAAGTCCCAAAGTCCCAAATACTAGGAACCCCAGAAAAAAGTCATGTCATGTGTCATCAAGGGGAGGTCATCATTTTCATTGATAAATCAATGGATTTATTTGGATGGACTATTTCATTTTGACTTGATGGATACAGTAATATTTCAGAAGTGAGTTGAGGCTCATTGGATTAATACCGCCAATACCGCTTGGGGACCAGCACAGCTCATTAACATTAAAACTACATTTGGTACTGTACAGTAATGTCTGTCTAATTTGCAGCATCAAGGCGAGGTTTTGGACCACACACTTCCATCCCACTATTGTCACTATTGTGACCTCTGAGATACATTGGTGAGAAATATGATATGAGCGTCTCATAAGAGCAAAACAAAATGCCAGGTTTCCATAGTAACTGAGTGAATGTGTGCGAATGTGAAAATCGGCTTGTTGGTGATGAGTGAAGCCATAAATATTCATATGTGTGGTATGTGAGACATAGCGGTGCCATTTCACTTAGAGGCACAACAACGCGGTTAGATATGCACCAATACAGTCAAACCTCAGACACACTCCAAACCTCTCAGCGAAAATACTGAATTGAAATATATAAATAGAAATCATTTGTTGCAGGGCTGTAAGTTGACCTCTGTATGGCGTACAAATTAAATATTCCATAAAAAATTAGACCCCAACCGATATGGGATGAGGCTGGATAAACAATGCGTATGTCGGCCGATATATGAAATAAGAGCATTGATATACACAGGATATATACATGAACATACATGAACAAACATTGTGATAATATTCAAAAGAACTTTGTTGTCACGTCTTGGCTTGGTGCTGATGAGGCGACGACCCCACGACGCAGAGAGCATTCAACTAAGCAGAAACAAACGCAGACAGGAATAGCAATGCTCCAACACCCGGCAGACGCCAAAGGCTCCTCTAAATAATCAAACACAAATGAAAGGCAGGTGTGAAGGAACAGGGAGCAAAAAGCTCAGGCATAACAGGAAGAACTCCAAAATAAGTGTATGAAAACAGGAACTAGGTTAAGTGGTTAGCATGTATGCCAAACAGTCAGGAGATCGGGAAGACCTGGGTTCGAATCTGTGCTTGGGCATCTCTGTGTGGAGTTTGCATGTTCTCCCCGTGCATGCGTGGGTTTTCTCCGGGTACTCTGGTTTCCTCCCACATTCCAAAAACATGCTAGGTTAATTGGCCACTCCAAATTGTCCATAGGTATGAATGTGAGTGTGAATGGTTGTTTGTCTATATGTGCCCTGCGATTGGCTGGCCACCAGTCCAGGGTGTACCCCGCCTCTTGTCCGAAGTCAGCTGGGATAGGCTCAAGCATACCTCCGACCCGAGTCCGAGCAAGTTTAGTTTCTTGCCTTGCCCTGTTTTACGTTCCTCGTGTTTTTTTCCTCATTCATTTTCTACCGTTTATCCTCACAAGGGTCACATATAGACAAACAACCATTCACACTCACATTCATACCTATGGACAATTTGGAGTCGCCAATTAACCTAGCATGTTTTTGGAATGTGGGAGGAAACCGGATTACCTGGAGAAAACCCATGCATGAGAACATTAAAACTCCACACAGAGATGGCTGAGGGTGGAATTGAACTCGGGTCTCCTAGCTGTGAGGCCTGCGCTCTAACCCCTCATCTCCCGTGCAGCCAAGACGTATTTATATGTTTATTGTTTTTTTTATAACCCAACCGCTTTGCTCGTAAAGACTTATTTATACGTCTTCTATGTTTTTTTGTGTTAGAGGCAAAAAGACGTGATGACACAACTCTACAATAAAAGATGGTATGTTTGGTGAAGTATTAAGATGGAAAAAAACAGCCACAAGGGTGCAGAAATGCCTTTTGACTTGAGTTTGGCCGCAACTTCCCCATAGTATAACGCAGCACAGCGGCAACCAGTAAGTGAAACGGCACAGAGTTTTGTTGCATTGAAAAAATTACACGTTGAGGGGAAATTTGAATGCATTCACATAAACATATATGGCTACATTTGTGTCAAAGTAATGGTAATGGTAATGGTTTTATTTCATTTGAACATGCATCAGATTACAATTGAATGCATCCCATAATCAGTTCACAGTTCCACAGGTCCAAAAGGAGTAGGAAGAAGCAAAGCTTATTAAATCCTACCCCTCCATCTGGTCCTTTTACAATCAGTAACTGTTACATTTGTTCACTTCCTGCTTTCCATAATACAGTTTAGGTTTTTTTTTTTTTTATTTTTTAAATAATGCACCTCGTACCAAAGTAGGAGGTGATATGACCATCCAATGACATAATGGGTACCATAGTAACTGTCAATATAGTGATATATATATCCTTGTATTTAGCAAACATCAACTGCTGAAGTGAAACGTATGCCTGTGATGTATCTTTTCACAAAAGCTGTTTTTCTCCCTGCTTTTGAAAAATGGCTGGGAATTAATATGTTTAAAAAAAATGTCTGAATCTCTATGTTGTGCAACTATCTGGACATTTCATACAGACAATTCAGCCACGGCAGTTTTTTTGTTTTTTTGTTGGTGTTTCCCTCTCAGCCTGTGAATGCTCACAGGCTCCGGTGTCACATCGGCCTGGGCAGCTCCGACGTCAAGCCGGCGATGCCTCAAGATACCTGTCCTATCGCCGTGTCCTTGTTTCCCCCGCTAACGTCAATAGGAGGAGAAGTCTTGTCCTGTTGGACCATTCGTCGCAAGGCTGTTGTTGGTCAGAACTGTTCCCAGAGCACCAGCTTGCGAGACCCCCCCTCTCTTGGATGTCGACTGACATTTATGTGCCTCTGCACTTACTAAGCTTTTTACTGATGTCGGTTTTACTGACAGTCAACGACACGTCAATAAATGGGTTCCTTATCAGCCACACTAAATAGGCAGGATTAAAATACCAGTTGGGAGTTTGTTATAACATTACGGTAATTCAAGATACATGAAATTCTCTTTTTTTTTTTAAGACTCAATAATCACCAATTTATTCCTATATCTCAATTTGTGTCCCCCCTTAACTGGTAATTAAAGTAGCGTATATTATTCACAAAAAAATTACTATTCAATCCAATATGACAATAAAGATAATTGCTGATAATTTCTCAATAGCTGTGTACATAACCCGATTACCGATTCTACATTAGTCGAGAATGTAAATTAAAATAAAAATACCACAGTAGCCACAGCCGCAGGAGAATGTGCCACAGAAAATACATTTCTAATGGCATAGAAAGCAGCCGTGGTGTTCAGTATCTCACTGTAAATAAATGAATGAACCCTTTGGAGATCTACTTGAAAAGTGGTTAGGAGCTACTGGTAGCTCATGAGGTACTATTTGGAACCCCATGACTTAACGTGTATGAACTCAAATGGCTCAGGAGAAGCTGGACGTGAGGGTGCTGCCTCCACCTCACCTACCCGAGGAGGAGCACTCATTGTTGGACACACTTTGTCAGAGGTACCACTGGTGCCGTGGAGCTCAGAAGCAGGACTTGAAGGCACCGCATTTACTAAGTGTAGACAATCTTTGCACAACATCGGTAAAGGGAATATGGTCATTACATATTTTTTGTGGAAATACCCATGTTCCAGATATCAGATATCGGCTTATGATTAAATGCATGCAGGTAAGACGCTCCCTGTATGAACACGCTATTATGCTACACCGACAACCTCTAATAATCATGGAAATCTTCCACATAAAAGTGCAGCAGAACTGGTAGGAGGTCAGGCGTA
This sequence comes from Doryrhamphus excisus, assembly GCF_037039965.1. Taxonomy (NCBI): domain Eukaryota; kingdom Metazoa; phylum Chordata; class Actinopteri; order Syngnathiformes; family Syngnathidae; genus Doryrhamphus; species Doryrhamphus excisus. The sequence continues at coordinate 16,725,895 of NC_136357.1, read as the reverse complement.
CCCTGGCACGCCCATATAAGGAAGTCAGGCTCTCTGTGACATCACAGGGAGCTAGTGTTAGAAAAAACTCTGAAATTGAACGTTAAGAGCCATCACAAATTTCTTTCAGGGCTCACTTACAAATTCCCAAACCTCGTTATCTGAAACTTTGGCATCGTTTAACACAATAATACAACATTTATAGGTCCCCCCCCCCCATGGGTCCCCTTTAAACTGTGGTGTAGCACGGGACGACTGGAGTAAAATGACATCCTATTTAGTCCCGTTTTTATATCCATTGTTAAAAATAGTGTGAAAGTTGTCAAAATAAAGAAGATTTTTTTTCTACATTTACATTGAATTAGTTGAAAATTGCAACGTATATGGCCTTTGACGTAAGGTGCACTGTATAGCGGATTTCTAGTGATTAATGGAAGCTCGGAACTCCTTCAAAATAGGTGCCATGATGACATCCGTATATTCCATTACTCTCGTCCCACTTTTCATCCTTGGCATTCAAAACTGCGAGGCCCACCCGACGTGGGGTTTCGTCTTCGTGCCAGAGACGCTTGGCTGCGAGCGTTTGCATCCAAAAGCAAATGGAGACAGATGGAGGGACGAGGATGTTTAGACAAGCCGCTCTCTTATCGCCTTTGGAAAGACGAGGTAGTCGCTTGTCATCGCCGTGTACAAATTACCGCTTACAACCCAAAGGAGATGCCAGTCACAGCGCCGCCGTCGTGCTGATGTGACGAGCAAGCGAGGCTTTGATCAGGAATGGATCAACAAGACAAGCATCTCCCCTCCCCTCTATGAATTTATGGTGGGCTTTTTTTTTTTAAATGTAAAATTGTCTTCAATGACTTGATGGGGAATTCACTGTAATGGCTTGTTGGCGCCAATGAGGCTTTTGGATTGACGAGCCTTGGCAGTGTCTCTTGCTTGATTAGCATTACAATGAAGTATCTCACACACATGCAGGAGAGGCTTGTTTTCATAGCACCTCACCTCAGATACTTACAAATACTGATTCGATTTGGAGGAATGTTTGCAGGTAGGACTCAAGGTCCCCTATTATGCCAAAAAATTAATGATGTTGTAATATTCGTGTATCTGTTTATGAGCGTCAAACATGACAAAAATCTATCATCTCCCTCACTTGTTTACTTTACTTTTGCCAGAAGAGGCACTCATGATCCCTGATGATGCCTTCAACTCACCCCAGGTATATGCTGACTACTTCATTGTAGAAAAAAAATCAGGCTTTGCTACAAATCTTAAAATAATGCCTGGAGCATACAGTCATGAATCACACCCTGACCTCGGAAAGGATTTTTAAAGGAGCCAAAAACTCAAAATCATCATGAAAATATGCAGATAGATGATTTTACCGAATTTATCAATACATTTACGTTCCTATACGCTCACCTATGGTGATGAGCTTTAGGTAGTAACCGAAAGAACTCCATCACAGGTGCAAAATCATTTTTCTCCACTCTCCCTTCGACATAAAGTGAGAAGCATCCAGGAGAAACCGCTACTCTACTGCATGGAGAGGAGCCAGAAGAACCAGCCAGCCAGTAATATTCAGTCATCCTGTAGCGCCGTCGATGTTTCACTGAAGAAGATTCAGATTAGTCAGGTTTTGGGATTAGTATTCAAGCCGGTTGCCAGCTCCCAACGGAGCTGCTCCGGTCATGTCCGACAGGTGTGAGACCCACAAGACACTGGGGGGATTATAAAGATTTCCTGGCATGGGAACGCCTGGAGGTTTACCCCCAGGAAGACATGGAGGGTGTTGCTGGGAACACCTGTGCTTACGCAACAGTCTGTTGCAACCTCCAACCAATTTCATGAGAAAATACACGGCTGGATTATAGCTGGCACACAGGAAGAAGAGTGGAATGGAACAGGCAGGGTGCAGGAACTTATTGAAGACTGGGTGGGGTTACGCTGGCGTCATGTCTGCTGGAAAAGGGTCAACATGTCATAGTGCTTTCGTGTCTCGGGAATCTTTTCATAACAATTCAGTCAGCATAGCTGGGCAAAAACGATATAATTTTCAAAAAATAAAATAAAAAGGCAGGTATAAGGAGGCTTTTTTAATGTGGTTGTGTGGAGTGGAATGTGGAGTATAGGTCTGACATGGCAGCAACGCGACACCTGCACTCAGAGAAAACTAATAAATAAATAATTTTTATTCAATTTTTTTGTAAATAAATAAAATAAATATTTATTTTAATTTTTATTTATTTGTTTTCATTTTTTATTTATATTAAGGTCATCATGTAACTATTCATAAAATAAAGATGAATCCAAAATGAAAACAAATAACTTAAATTAAAATTATTTATTTATTTTATTTGAATCAAATAAATGCATGCAAAAATAAATTTCATTAAAAAAAATAAATAAATAAAAAAAAAAATAATAATTATAATAGAGTTGTGGACTCCTATAAAGCAGCTACACACAATAACGCACACAGAAAACTCTAGATCTTCCAGAATCTCCACCTATTCTAGCTGTATTTCCTTGGATTTGTGCTTCCTCCCAAAACAGTCTGTTTTAATTTATTCCACCCTCGACCTGCCTCCGGACATGCCCACTCCGCTGTGATTGGTCACACGCCGAAAGTGCTTCTGAACTATGAACAAACTTTCTAACATAGTGGGTATAGGAGTTGATAATAAAAGAATAAATAGCTAATTGAAAAGTGTTTAGGAGTAGGGTTGGGCATCGAGAATCGATTGGAACCGGTTCTGACATTCCGATTCTCTCGGAACAGTTCCGGTCCCTTCATTCGGTGATTGGCCAGTGCCATAACATCAAAGAAAATAGAAGCAGATCTTGGGGGCGGGCAGAGAGTGCATCGCGCCTATGGCCACGCCCACAAGGAAGCCAGCTCCTCTGTGACATCACAAATTAACAACTTTGCAACGCCCTCGGGAACCGAGCGGTTTGAGCCATCCCAGGCATCTTTAAGGGCTCACTTCCAAATGCGCGAACCTCATTATCTAAAACTTTGTAATCATTTAACACGAGAATACATACATACATACAATAACTACATTTATAAAGGCATAATAAAAAAATTAATGACATAAAATATATACAAATAAATATATACAAAATAAAAAGGGAATAAAAATAGTTTAAAATAAATGTAGATACATTATAGATAAACAAAAGAAAAGACAAAATGCAAGTGCATCTGACAGTAATCATTTGAAAATGTGTCATGTATTGCTATTGTATTATTTATTGTTACTATTTTATACCTTTACTGTCGTTGAAGCTTTCATTTTTACATTTAACATTTAAGTCTCTGTTTTTATTTAACTTATTTAAGTTATGAGAAAAAAACATTGAATGAGTGCATGGATTTCCGTGTTTCCCAATGCTCTAAAGTGCTCCTTCCAATACATTGGCATGAATACATCACTAGTCCCACACATTAAGCTTATCTGTGTATGTTACTAGAAATGCAAATGATATCATATTATTTATTTGATGAGAGTCAGAACATGTGAAGCCCCTCCAAAGTAAGCTTGGAAAACATGACTCGTCACAGCACAGTAGGCCAGAGGTAACGGTAATTATATACGCTGATTATTAAAGTATAGCTTACACTAATAGCAGCTTTAATTATGGCTCAATCAGCACCTGACCTTCTGTAAGCTAATGTTGACACATGGTTGCAATTCACTCTCACAATCACACACACACACACAAAATGAACCGAATAACAAAGCATGAATGCTTTTTCTAGCTGTGACCTTTCATTATTAAAAGTCATTAGCAGCTTGAGGACTTTTCTACTGCCAATGTGTGAAGTTGGTGAGTTGGCATTTGACAGCAAGAAGATAAGTGCTGCTTTAAAAAAAGTAAATAAAGATGTCTGCAGATGCAATCTGTGGCCTGGTCTGGCCTTTAAAAGTTAAATATGAGTTGTCTGAGGCAGATGAGAACTCTCCTTGATATTCTATTTATCCTCTTTACATCAATCAAATTTGAAGTCAATAAATACATTTCGAGATGGTCGTCCTTTTTCAAGAAGTTATTTGCAAAAAGTGCAACGTTTCAGCACTTTTGTCACATAGAGGATCTTTGACTAGCGTTTTTGTAGTAGGACCTTAAAAACAGCAGAGCACCCCTGTCATGTAAAGCGGTGGTTCACGGTGGCTTTTACAGTCACCTACCCCTTCAGACATCTGACTGGACCATTTCTCCAAATGGCAAAAACATGGAACAGTGGTAAACCTTCCCCTGAGTGGCCGGACCAACCAAAATGACCCCAAGACTGCAGCGACGACTACGCAAAGGGGTCACAAAAGACCCCACAAGAATGTCCAAAGAACTACAGGCCTCAGTTGAAATCAGTGTGACAATGACTCCACCATAAGAAAGACACTGGGCGAAAATGGCCTGCATGGCAGAGTTCCAAGACCAAAACCACTGCTGAACAAAAAGAACAATAAGGCTCATCTCATGATCCTCAAGACCTTTGGGAAGATACTCTGTGGTCTGTTTTGTTGCTTCAGGATCCGGAAGACATGCTGTGATAAATGGAACCATGAATTCTACCATCTACCAAAAAATCCTGAGGGATAATGTCCAATTCATAATATCAATTTGGCTGGCATTACATTTTTTTCTAATGAACATAAAAATGTCTTTTGCAAAGTTTTGAGAAAATCCATTCAGATTTAGGGGTGCCACCTCACACATAAACTTTTGCAAAATTTCGGAAAATGTGCAATTTCACAGTACCTAAAATAATAAATGGACAAGTGTATATCAGATTATGTACAACTATAATACCACTCTCAATAAATATGCGACATCAGCAATACTGTCTACTCTATATTGCTGTTGTTGATGTTATGCTTGCTCAGCTATTAGCTAACTGTCATTAGCAAACTGTAGCTAGCTAATGTTAGCTACAGTAGAGGCAATGAGCACTAAATACCTATAAATATGACTACAAATCATTCAAATGACAAAGACAAAACCACAAATTTGCTAGTAATATGTAATAGGAGTATAAATACCAACAAAAACATAAAGATCACCTCAGAGTTCTTGAGCTGCAGTCTTTGCTGACCTCAAATCTCCATGGCGACCATTGAACTGTTCACCACTTTATTCCACAAAAACAGATGTATGGTGGTACCCCTAAATAATCATGGATTGGAAAAATATTTTGTATGTGTTGTTTCTACATATATTGGAACACTTTTAGTACCCAGCCATATCAAAATTCAATAATTGTGTTTTTTGATGCACCCTAATGTCCGGCCATCTGATTGTGATCTCAAGCTGAAGCTAACATGCACCTCGGAATTTTGATTTAAGAAAGCAGAGTTTACCAACACCTGCACTGGACTTTGCACACCAAATTATAACTGATGGTGGATGTATCACACGGGACCTCAAGCAGCTTGGGTTGTGTTCCTCACCCGTGCTCCTCCAAACCATTGGACCTTGATTACAGAGTGAAAGGCAGACTTTACTTTCATTGCAAAAGAGGACCTTGGACCACTGGCCAATGCCGGGTGCAGGTGTTGGTAAACTCTGCTTTCTTCAATCCAAGGTCACTGCAACAGTCGGCAAGAATGTTTTAGAGGACTTCATGATTCCTTCTGCTGAGGCTCTGTACGAAGAGGCAGATTCAATCCCCGAACCCAGGGGTCTCAAACATGCGGCCCACGGGCCAAATATGGCCCGCAGGACACTAGTTTGAGGCCGTCGCCTTTAATATGAAAGTTTATTGTTAGTGAGGCCCGCGCAAGTTTGATATGGATGCTGTATGGTATCATGTACCCAGAAAAAATTATTACGTTTGATTAATGTTCATGTTAAAGGTTAAATAACTGTTAATAGTTATCCTCCCTATCCGTGTGGAAGTGGTACGTTTTTGGCTATTAAAGTTTAAAGGAAATAACTTTAAGGCTACCGTTTAGGTCGCTAGCTCTCCAGTTTGCGAGTTAGCATGCGTCTCAAGACCCTGCAGTTGTGCAATATGTTGTAAATAAAAAGAGTATAAATGTGACTATAGTCGTGTTTTGTCATGTCTACAGGGCTCTAATAATGCTTTGTTCATTTTAATCTGAAAAAAATAATTTGTCTACCCACCAACTATATGTGGTTTCTTAAGTTTTTATTATTTGCCGTTTTATTATTATATTTATTTATTTATTACTGATTGATTGATTTTCTTTATTCTTGATTTGTTTATTTATTTTTCATCTTATTTTGTGCAGAAAAATAAAAATTAAGATATTTGAGAACAGTGGAATGTTTTATCAGAGCTTTTATTGTAGAAAATTGGAACCAAAGCACTGAAAAAGTTTGTATATTTTTCTGTTTTTAATAAATGCGTTGGTTTTTTTTGGAAAACCTGATGTGGCCCAGCCTTGCCCAGACCCTTGCTCCAGTGGCCCCCAGGTAGATTGAGTTTGAGACCCCTGCCCTAACCCATACCACCAGAAGCAGCAAAACCTGGTTTGATGCCATCACAGTTTGACTGGCCAACCAACTTGCTGGATCTAAACCCCGTTGGGAATGTATGGGCTATTATCAAGAGGAACATTTGGGGCACCGGATCCAAAAACAAAGAAGATCTGACAGCAAGCATCAAGGAAATCTGGGCTTTCATAATTCCCAGCCAATGCTAATTGCCTCGATGCCACGGCGTATTGAGACAGTAATTCAAGTAACCAAGCATTGAAAATTGACATATCGAATTTCAACGTACCATTTTTCTGCAGAAATGGTGATTTGTTCACTGTATTCCTTTGAAATCCTCTTTTTGTGTTTTTTATGAACTGGAAGGTCAAATTATGTAAAAAGTAAGTAAAACAAATACTACATTATTTAATGTTTTTGCGAATGACTAAAAACTGCAGAGTGGTCTGATCAGTGGTTTGATTCATTTTCCCTTAAAAAACTGCAAAGCTTTCCTGTCATATAGATGATCTTTGAGCTATTTCCTTCAGTATTACTACATTGTATGCACTACAGTACAGTCCACAGGCAACCAGTCCATCTGGGCCTTACCAGAGCGAGCCAGTCCTGGCACCACCCCTCACTCCGCCTGGTGACACAAAAGATGACACACGGACCAACAAGTGTTGTCGTCCAGTGCCTGGCCCACCCCCTACTCTGCATTCACTCCTCCAGGCCATGGAAGCTCTTTGATGGTCTCACAGGCGACATATGTGAGGATGATTAGCATACGCTTGTTGGGTTATGGCGTCCCAGATGTCGCCGCGGGACAAGTCGGGTCGGCTGGGGGGGCGGGTGTAATTGATCCTGAGCGCATCAAGTGACACAAACATATTGTGAAGTCATGTCAGCAGACTCGCATCTTGCTAACGCTAGTCAGTGGACGCGCACTTGTTGCCATCAATCGTCATGCTAACATTAGCTGTCAACAGTAGCTACTAACTCACTGGTGTTAAACTGAAGGCTCTGGGCCAGGCTCGGCCGGCCATATCATTTTATGTGACCTGCATAACCTTGGAAATAATGCACATCAAATTAATTATGTTACTATTTTTTTATGATTTTTAAAAATATTTATTATTATATTTACATTATTTCTTGTATATAATATTAAGGAAAACATTTTAAAGTAAAATTTGTTTTAATTTTAAATTAATTATACATCAGTTGTATAAAGCCATCTCTTATTTATAGCAGTTAATTGCAAAAACATTAAATTAATATATATCCGCGATATAGGATTCAATTTTTATAAATAGACTATTTTTGTTTTTAGAGCATAAAAAATATGTTCCTAAATTTTTAAATATATATGTTTTTTTACATTATTAGAGCCCAGCAGATATGAAATACCACCACAATAGTCACCTCTCCACTCCTGTTGTTTATTGTTTACGCCACATCGAACAAACTTCTGCTGCAGCGACTCAAAACAGCAGGTAGCTAGTAAGCTAGCTAACCAGTTAGCCTTAAAAATAAATTTCTTCGAAACTTAAGAAGCCCAAAACTTACCACTTCCACACATAATGGGAGGACATTTTTTCACTCTGTTATGTCGGACATACCATGGTTGACTCAATGACTTAATGTAGTGTTAAGGTAAAGTAATGTAAGGTAATGTCCCATCAATGTTTTGTCATTACTGTCAGCTACTTACCAGAATACTATATATTGTGTGTATTTTGATATGTTTTGACTAAATAATAACAGACCATAGTCTACCTACTAAGAAGCAGCAATCATTTATTCATTTTTAACATAGTAATATTGCGGCGGATGACTGTAAATTTCTGCTTGGCGAATTGACTTCTTGTTTCAATGTACATTTGTTGATACAAAATGAAATTCATAATAATATGTGTAATAATGTCATGACCATTTATATGGCTCAAATCCCTGACCGTGATGGTAATGAAAACGAGTTTGACGCCCCTGCACTAACTGGCTAACATTTACATGTGCCATCCCGTGTTGTGATATGTCGAGCATTTCATTTTATTTTACAGCTCGTATTGCAATGTTCTAATTTTTTCATTTTTCAGGAGGATCTATTTTGTGCTTTTTTTCAGAATGTTATTTTAAGAAGGTGAGGAATTCAACTTGGAGCCAAAGACTTTAAAAACAGGTTTTTCCCGTCGGCTGTTGTGTTTTTGCGCGGAATGTTCTCTTCTTGAAATAAGAGTGCATGTGGTGTTCTTCAAGGCTAACAGTAAGGTACCTTTGACACAGGTGAGGAAGTGCAGGGTGGACAACGTGTCTGAGAGCAGCAGGTAGGAGTGACCCACAGGGAGTGGAGTCGGGCTTCAGAGCGGATTAAGACTCACTGACGGCCGCGAGGAGGACTTGCTGACCCGACCTCAGCCGACTGCAGCCTCAGCCATAAAGCGTCCTGTCAACTACTGGAAATCATGCAAAGTAGATTTTATTACTGCAGTCTTTTTCTTTACCACCATCACTGTGTGCACAATATACAACCTCATGTTAAACAAAAGATTTTTTACTTGTTTTTTAGTGTTTTTTGAATACTTGCTTAAAAACAGTAGAGCATTCCTGTTATATTGAGGATCCTTGAGGATGTTTTTGGAATGTGGAAGGAAACCGGAGTAACATCGTTGTTTAGACATTTTGTCTAAAAATGCAGTCCCCCCGTTTTCTTTTTTCTTTTCTTTTCTATCCCCTCCTGCTCCGGTTTGACCACTCCAAATTTGCAAAACAACAAAACATCATTCATTCATTCATTCATTTTCTACCGCTTACGAGGGTCGCGGGTGGTGCTGGAGCCTTCCCCAGAGTTCACCAGTCTACTGGTGGCCAGCCAATTACAGGGCACATATAGACAAACAACCATTCACACTCACATTCATACCTATGGACAATTTGGAGTCGCCAATTAACCTAGCATGTTTTTGGAATGTGGGAGGAAACCGGAGTACCCGGAGAAAACCCACACATGCACGGGCAGAACTCCGTATAGAGTTGGCCGAGGGCAGAATTGAACTCGGGTCTCCTAGCTGTGAGGCCTGCTAACCACTCGTCCACCGTGCAGCCATATTGAGGATCTTTGACAGCAATTCCTAACATCAATGCTCTTTGACGAGTGTTTTTGCGGAAAACTCCTGTCATATCAAGAATCTTCCACTCGTGTTTTTACGGCAGATTACTAACATCAATACTCTTGTCATATAAAGGATCTTTAATTGGTGTTTTTACAACATATTTCTAATAGCAGAGCATTTCTCTCATATAGAGGATCTTTAACTGGCATTTCTGGAGTAGATAATTTAAAGCAGCTCAGTAGCGATTTCATATAAAGGATCTTTGACAATTAAAAACAACATTGCCGTCATGTTGACAAGCATTTTGTTGTTTTTTATGAAAAAACAACAGTGATCTTGCCATATAAAACATCTTTAGCTAGCATTTTTACCATAGATCATTTAAAACAGCAGAGCTCTCCTGTCATATAGAGGATGTTTGAAATTGCTGAAATTTCCTCTTGTGGGACTAATAAAGTCATATCTATATTTAATGACTGTTATTTCAGCACATTACTAAAAACAGCATTGCTTCTGTCATATAGATGATCTTTGAATGGTCTTTTTGCAGCAGATTTCTATAAAAGGCATTGCGGCTGCCTTAAAAATAGCATCGCTCATGTCACGAAAAGGATCTTTGACTAGCATTCTTTAAAAAAGCAGAGTACTCCTGTCATACTAAAGATATTTGAGGGTTTGTGCAGTAGGTCATTAAAAAGCAGGCTAGCGCTAAATATTGGGTCCTTTAAAGAGCACTCTGAGATCTTGACAAGTGTTATTTCAGTAGATGAGTAAAAACTGCATTGGTCTTGACATATAGAGAATCTATGCACTGCACATTTGCAACAAAACAACATTGTGGCTTGCATCACAGAGGATCTTTGTCTAGAGCAGGGGTCTCAAACACACGGCCCGCGGGCCAAATGTGGCCCGCATGACACTAGTTTGAGGCCCCCACCTTGATATGAAAGTTTAATGTTAGTGCGGCCCGCGCAAGTTTGATATGGATGCTGTATGGTATCATGTACCCAGAAAAAATTATTACATTTGATTAATGTTCATGTTAAAGGTTAAATAACTGTTAATAGTTATCCTCCCTATCCGTGTGGAAGTGGTAAATGTTTGGCTTTTTAAGTTTAAAGGAAATAACTTGAAGGCTACCGTTTAGGTCGCTAGCTCTCTAGTTTGCGAGTTAGCATGTGTCTCAAGACCCTGCAGTTGCGCAATATGTTGTAAATAAAAAGAGTATAAATGTGACTATAGTCGTGTTTTGTCATGTCTACAGGGCTCTAATAATGCTTTGTTCATTTTAATCTGAAAAAAATAATTTGTCTTCCCGCCAACTATATGTGGTTTCTTAAGTTTTTATTATTTGCCGTTTTATTATTTATTATTTATTATTTATTATTTATTATTTATTATTTATTATTTATTATTTATTATTCATTATTTATTATTTATTATTTATTTTCTTTATTCTTGATTTGTTTATTTATTCATCTTATTTTGTGAAGAAAAATAAAAATTAAGATATTTGAGAACAGTGGAATGTTTTATCAGAGCTTTTATTGTAGAAAATCGGAACCAAAGCACTGAAAAAGTTCATAATAAATGCGTTTTTTTTGATGCGGCCCAGCCTTGCCCAGACCCTAGCACCAGTGGCCCCCAGGTAAATTGAGTTTGAGACCCCTGGTCTAGAGTTTTGGCTGTTTTTGTGTACCTTATTGTAGTGTACTAAAAAGCTTGTTGTCAAATTGAGGATCTTGGACCAGTTCTTAGAAACAACAAATGAGTTATATAGAGGATCTTTGACACTGAATTGTTATGTGCAAAAAAAGTAAAAAAAGTACTTCTCCTGTCTCCTTCATCCCACAAACAAACATTTAATGCATTAAAAAACAGAAATCAATGTTTGCTCCCCCATAGGCTGTACAGCAACACGACGCGGCGCCATGTTTAACCTTCGACCCCCTCCCGAGTCTGACTCAGCAGCGACTATGCCTCCTCTGGATGTTGTGAAATGTCACACTGGGCAACATCTGCCGCTTCAGTCATGTGCAGCACAGTGAAGGACGGAGGACGCGTTAACACGCATGAGGGAGCGCAATGAGAGCTGATCATGGAAAACACAGCCGCCATATGCTACGTTATGCGAACGGGCTACATTTGCTAAAAAACTAATGCTACTCCAGTGTGCAAGGACGCAGTCAGTGATGTAAATCAATGATTAGCACAGCAGCTTTTTATGTTGCTAGAAGAGACAAGTGGCTCACAAACACAAGTTGGACATAAAACAGTAGCATACAACATGCATAATATTGGTGGACCAGCCAGGACACCTCTCATGTTGTATTAGCACCACCGATTTTTATTTCCTCTCTAAACCACGTCGCCGCACACTTTCCAATGGAGGTGGACTAAATGCATCGGGAGGGGCCTTGTTCCATGCTAATTCAGCGGCCCCGTGTGTATGCTCGTTTTCCTTCCAGCCTCCATAATTAATTGGCCTTGATGAGCACAGAGAAGATGCTAATTGGTCGATTAGGGATCTCTTTGACTGGATGCTTTAACATGAGCATGAAACAACATTTTCGTTCATTTCATTTGTTGAGTACCGGTACTTCCATGAAAGAAGAAAGCAAAAATTATAGAGTTTTTTTGTATAAAATAAGGCTGCAGTAATTTCTTACTTAATTCATATGAAGCTTTTTGTCTCAATTAATCGAGTAATCAACTAGGCCCTGGAAGTTATGGCTCGGGACTTGTTTACAATGTAATGTTTTTGGATTTTGCTTCCCATCATGGCAGCCAAACCCATGCAGGGCATACTACAAAAGTGGACACTACTGTTAAATTCTCTTGTCCTTGGTTAACACTTGTCATAACCTCCACTGAGTTCATTTCTAGTTGTACCAAATCCTTTTCGATGAGGGGGAAAAAAAATTTGTGCACAAAAAAAAAACATATCAGTCACCTGAAATGCCAGCGCTGCAGCTTTTAGTACAAAATATTACCCAGAGTCCCTCAGTGGTGTCATAAGGGCTGCTCTGATCATGTGCCCGAATACAGTGCACCTCCTTTGGCCACTCCAGGTGGCTCCTGATGTGCTTTGGCTCTGGGCGCCGCAGTATTGAACTTTTCTGCCGTCGTTTTCCGCTTGAATACGGAAAAAAAAGACAGGGAGGTAACAGAGGAGGCACCACACCAGTTAATTAATGAATGTCCCCACCAGGACATGCAGAGGACGGACAGATGGGGAGAGTCGCCCCACATCACGTGGTCAGCGTTGGTGTACGTTTCGACCGGCCGCTGATGGGACCCGTTGGGTCTCAGCGTGCGGCAATGAGCGATTAATCAGCACGAGACGGACTACATGAGTAAGCAATTCACTTTCCGGTGAGCGCGGCAGAAAGATCCTGACGAAGCAAATGTGCAACCGTGACATCATTTATCTTCCTGTTTGTTGGAGGTGGAGCCTGTAAATGTCTTAATGAACACTTTGGAGAGCAGAGGCTACAGCTTTGGTTACAAAATGAGACACAGAGGAATAAAACAATAATAATAGCAATAATATTTAATGCATGATCTTAGCATGATGCTATCCACAATTTCAAAGAAAAGAATGATGATAAAAATGATAAGTTAATTTATGTCGATGCCTAGTTATTTAAAGGCAGTGTAAAATAGACTGCAGATAAAGGAACTACAGTTCCCATGATGCTTTGAAGTAGTGAATAGATCTGGAATAGCCAGAAATACCTGTATAGTTATGAAGAAGTTATGAAGCATTATGAAGTATTGTCGTGGAGGAAATTTAATCAGGACAATTTGTCAGAAACTGTTAGACTTTTTCCGCAAAAGGAGCCTATCTCAGCCAGCCAATCACAGGGCACATATAGACAAACAACCATTCACACTCACATTCATACCTATGGACAATTTGGAGTGGCCAATTAACCTAGCATGTTTTTGGAATGTGGGAGGAAACCGGAGTACCCGGAGAAAACCCACGCATGCACGGGGAGAACATGCAAACTCCGTATAGAGTTGGCCGAGGGCGGAATTGAACTCGGGTCTCCTAGCTGTGAGGTCTGCGCGCTAACCACTCAGCAATATTGAGGATCTTTGACAGCAATTCCTAACATCAATGCTTTTTGCGGAAAACTCCTGTCATATCAAGAATCTTCAGCAGATTACTAACATCCATACTCTTGTCATATAAAGGATCTTGGGTTGGTGTTTTTACAACAGATTTCTAATAGCAGAGCATTTCTCTCATATAGAGGATCTTTGACTGGCATTTGTGGAGTAGGTCATTTAAAGCAGCAGAGTAGCGGTGTCATATAAATGATCTTTGACAAGAGTTAGGGCAGTAGGTCATTAAAAACAACATCACCGTCCTGTCATTTTTGCAGCAGATTACAAAAAAAACAACAGTGATCTTTCTATAGAAAACATCTTTAGCTAACATTTTTACCAAAGATCATTTAAAACAGCAGAGCTCTCCTGTCTTATAGTTTGAAATTGCTGAAATTTCCCCTTGTGGGAATAATAAAGTCATATCTATATTTAATGACTGTTATATCAGCACATTACTAAAAACAGCATTGCTCCTGTCATGTAGATGATCTTTGAATGACCTTTTTGCAACAGATTCCTATAAAATGCATTTTGCGGCTGCCTTAAAAATAGCATCGCTCATGTCACAAAGAGGATCTTTGACTAGCATTCTTTAAAAAAGCAGAGTACTCCTGTCATACTAACGATTTCTAATAGCAAAGCATTTCTCTCATATAGAGGATCTTTGACTGGCATTTGTGGAGTAGGTAATTTAAAGCAGCAGAGTAGCGGTGTCATATAAATGATCTTTGACAGTCAATTAACCTAGCATATTTTTGGCTCATCATCCGTGTTGATGAGCTCACTTTGTTCTTTGTTTTTTTGTGTGAATATTCCTGCATAGGAGTGTGGGAATTTTGCTTTGTAAGCATCTTTTTTCCTCCTAATTTGTATTGTTACCTTACAGTGCTCCTCGCAAAGAGTGATTGGCTGGTGCCCAGTCCAGGGTGTACCCCGCCTCTCGCCCTAAGACAGCTGGGATAGGCTCCAGCACCCCTGCAACCCTTGTGGTCGAAAATGAATTAATGAATGAATGGCAATCTGGACACCTTTTGTGGTTCCGCATAAGAACTGTGGCAGTACTGACAGATGTTAACTTTGCTGATGCCTATTTTGGGGTCCTTTAAAATCGCCTGGTTTTCACACAAACACATCGAGTTATTCCAACATGTTAAATAAATTCCATGTTTCTGCTATGATATGAGTGTGAGATGTCTCTCCAGTCTAAAGGTGGAAACTGTTAAGTTAAAGTATTAGCAGGAGCAAGAAGGTGCTGATGGAATTGAAAGTGAAGCTGTTTTGTTACGAGTTTCATTAGTGTCCACGATGGAGTCGATATTTCTTTAACATAAACACAAACTGATTTAGTGTCCATTAACTTGGTTTTAATTGAAAGCCGGAGAATCGCAACTTAGCGAGACTTCTTCAATCCATTTAGAGCAAGTGCTTCACTCACTTTAGCACTGAAAAAGCTACGAGTTCTACAAGTAAAAGGGTTACAAATGGACCATTTGAAGGTCACAGCGAGGCTTTCCAATAAGTTAAGTGCTCCCCAAGGTGTCGCTAGAATCATCCCCTGTTCTGGAACCATGATTTCTTACAATGAAGCAAAATTAGAATGACAGAGCTGGTCCAGGGGGGATAGAGTCCTGTAGGGTGGCAATTTGGATCCAAAATGTATTGTGAGGATTACCATAGAAGTGACCTTCATCCCTGCAAGGTACCAGTTAAGAAGCCTGAGCAGCATACGAGGTGTTAAGATGCCTTTCCAATGCAATGTAGCCCAAATCACACACAGGGAGTGCTTTTGCAAAGCTCTACATAACCTGAGCGTCACCCCAACCACGAGCATGAGCAGGTAATCCACCATTTAGCGTCTGAGTTGGAAATTTCTTCTGCCGTATACTTTCCCCCAATGACGTGTCAACAGACTTTTTGTTAAGAAGGGCACAGAGGAGAAAGACATCCGTTTCAGAGAGATCAGATACCAAAGTTATCATTTTCAGATTTTATGATGTGGACTCTGTATCGGTTTGTTGTGGTGAAGAGGGAGCTGAGTCGGCTTAATTCATTCGATATGACGTAGTTATACATTTTTATAAACCCGAGGCGGCACGGCGGGCTAGTGGTTAGCATGCAGACCTCACAGCTAGGAGACCAGGGTTCAATTCCACCCTCGGCCATCTCTGTGTGGAGTTTGCATGTTCTCCCCGTGCATGCGTGGGTTTTCTTCGGGTACTCCGGTTTCCTCCCACATTCCAAAAACATGCTAGGTTAATTGACGACTCCAAATTGTCTGGCTGGCGACCAGTCCAGGGTGTACCCCGCCTCTCGCCCAAAGACAGTTGGGATAGGCTCCAGCACCCCCGCAACCCTCGTGAGGAAAAAGCGGTAGAAAATGAATGAATGAATGAATACCCGATCCCAACAACGTATTTGTGCAGAGAGAGGAAGTAAGAGAGCGTTCAAAAGGTTTAACGTATTAAAATTGTAAATAGTTCATGGTGTTAGATTTGTAAACAATTGGTTAGTTATTTTGACGTACCTTCTACCAATATATTCACTATCTTTCCTCTGGACATGTCCCAACCATCTCAGTCTGGCCGATAACTGACTTTATCTCCAAGGCCTCTAACATGTAATGTTCCTCTGATGTACTCCTTCCTGATCCTATCCATCCTGGTCACTCCCAATGAGAACCTCAGCATCCTCATCTCTGCTACCTCCAGTTCTGCTTCCTGTCTCTAGACCAAACAACATGGCTGGTCTCACCACAGTTTTGTATACCTTTCCTTTCATTTTAGCTGAAACTCTTCCATCGCAAAAAGAACTTGTAAAACACAGCAGGAGAGAGCGAAGCACTTCCAACACATTCTCTCTTACATATTTGTCATTTCTGCATCTCTTTTGCTATCACTTAACACTAGTTCATGACTTTGGTCCAATTGAGCTCAAGTGAACCGAAACCATAAGAGACACACTTGACCAAACGAACCAACAAACGAGTGCCTGGCAGGGACACAGGGCCGCAAAGATAGATAAATATCATGTGAAAACCAAAGGATCCCATTAAAAATGTTACCATACATAAACTGAAATCATAAAATGCTCTGAACGTGGACACGCATCTGATCCAAGCCGTTCACAGTATCCTGACAGTATCCTTGAACATGTGAAAGGATCTGCTACTATAACAGCATAGAGGTGTAGTGGTTAGATTGAGATATTTTTTCCTCCCAAAAAGCCTCTCTCTCTCTCTCCCTCATTTGCTACACCCCTTCCAGTGTGAAATACAACCACAGGTGTTAATTTAGGTGTAAGTTCCAACTAACACAAAAACTAGACTCACAACTCATACGTAGCTTGAGGACATTCTGTACTTTCCTCTGTACATTCTCAGCCAGCTTGAGTTGGCAATAAATTCAAATGACAAATACTCTTACTTGACTATGTGAAAAATTAACAACTGAATGTTGTAGAATCCCTTAAAATCCAACTGACACATCCACTATGACACTCCAAATATCTTGAATTCAGTGTGACTCTTCCTTGGGTATAAAAACCATTGCCAGTGTCAACACTATTAAGGATGCTGCAAGTCCATTAGACTAGTGTTTTTCAACCTTTTTTGAGCCACGGCACGTTTCTTACATTGGAAAAATCCTGTTGCACACCACTAACCAAAAATGTTACAAAATGTCACCACGACCTCACACGTGCATCAATAAGTCTATGGGAGGAACAAGGTAGGTGTTGCCACACGGACCAATATTACATTGCTCTGCCAGTCTTTACACCACAGACACTCCACAGTAGCCACGTTTTTACATCACCACTTTTTCTCTTTCTGAATGACCTTTCAGGAAACAATGGTATCCATAGAAAGGAATATTCCAATCTCTTGTCTACATGCGCCGTGAAAATCAACCAGAATAGTCAATAGGGCATGCCCAGTAAAACGTAAACATCAACATCACGTGATACCGGCTTCCCCAAGTTATTCTTTCACTTGTTGGAATAACTCCGTATTGCCAGTTTTTCGTCTGTCCAGTCTTGAAATTTAGTTTGAATCAAAAACAAACTTTGCTTAGTCCAGTGCCGATTGCTGGCCTCCATTTTTAAAAGTGAAGAACGTCTGGATCTGCGTGTTACGTCATATCTGAGCATGCGCTGAAAGAACGCACCCGGGATACATTTAAACAGGAAAAGATCAAAATCAATCTTGCTAATATTTCAGAATTAAACTCAGGACATGTTTTAAATTGATATCTATTTTCTTTTTTAATAAAACTGGACTTGTGAATGGCGTATAGAAGGGTTTAGATTCTGTTCCACAGATGGCGCTAATGCACACGAAAGCTGCTTGCCAACCGCCAATAAACAACAGAAGAAGAAAAGCACCACAAAGAAGAAGGCACCCTGACAACTTTCCGTTTGAGCGGGTACAAGATACCTCAGTCGGATTGGTTAAAGGAATATTCCATTCCTGTTCAATTCTTTCCGTTTGAGCAAATAAACCAAATGCAATTGGAATATTTGGGTCCATGTATACTATTGACATAATGGCTATTGACATAATATTTGCAAATGATGATTAATAAATGTTAATTATAAAAAGTGATATTGGATAATTCCTCACGGCACACCTGACGG
This sequence comes from Doryrhamphus excisus, assembly GCF_037039965.1. Lineage (NCBI taxonomy): Eukaryota > Metazoa > Chordata > Actinopteri > Syngnathiformes > Syngnathidae > Doryrhamphus > Doryrhamphus excisus. The sequence continues at coordinate 16,707,599 of NC_136357.1, read as the reverse complement.
TTTCTCAAGGTACACTAGTGTGCCGCGGCACAGTGGTTGAAAATCACTGCATTAGACTGTGGCAAAACCTGTGGTGACTGCAATAAAATCCACTCCAAAAAATGCCAGCTGGGTACAGGTTGTTCCGGTTCCCTGATGGCATCAATAGTAATAAATAAAGGCTCGCAGAAAATATACAAGATCTGCTTCTGGGGCCTTGTTAACCCAATGTAACATAACATTGAGCGAATGTCAATGATGTATCGCAGAGCGGTCTCACTCAATGTCACAATTGTTGATATAAAAATGCATTTTTTTTTCTTTGCCTCCCGCCTGGCAAAAGGTCACGCCTGATTAAGTCTCTCAGCTATTTTCTGTATCTGTGTCCTCACTGATGTGTGGGCGCCAATGACAAAAACAGAAAATGGAGAAAAATCAACCCCCCGCTGCTCCTCCAAGGACTGCTCACGACTGATGGCAGAAAATGAAATTATTGTTTATGACTGTCGTGGTATTGTACGCTGTTACGCCTTTACGACGGCCACTTTACTTGAAGTGAGGCTAATTAATCATGTATGATGCCATCGTAAAAAAAAGCCTTTGGGAGTAATAAACGTTTATTGGAATGCTTAAAGCGGGTCATGACATGTTTATGACAACTTACATCCCTGTTGTTAAACGTCTGCATTGTAAAAGCTTGTCATTTCACATTAAAATAACACATTGATGGTGCACTGGATTGGGACAAAGTAGCTGATGATGCCTTAAAGGAGACCTATTGTGCTTTTTCACACTTTTCTGACAAATACATGTAGTTAAACGATGACAAAATTTCAGATAATGAGGTTTGCATATTTCGAAGTCAGCCCTGAAAGACGTTTGGGTTGGCTCAAAACGCTCCGTTTCTGAAGGCATGGTAAAACTCTCCCTTTGTGATGTCACAGAGGGATGGATTCTTTATATGGTTCATATTTAGGAAGCACTTGATTGGTGTGTGACCGATCACAGGAGTGGGCCATGGGTGGAATAAATTAAAAAAAGACAAATCAAAGGAAATACAGCTGGAATAGGTGCTGATTCTGTAAAATCTAAAAAGCTTTTTGTGTGGGTTATTGTGTGTAGCTGCTCTATAGGAGAACTCTATACAAAGGGTCAAAAAATTAGCACAATAGTCAGTGTTTTGCAAGTCTCAAGTAATCGTACATCTGAAATAAAGACGGTCAAGTCAACGTCAAGCCTTAAGTCAACACAAGACAGGTAAATTCCGAAGTCATCGACTATGTTTTTTATTTATATATCACATCACATCTTTCAATCCTTGTGCTTTAAGATGATTTTAAATAAACCTTACAACTGTACCTAGTAACCAAAACACGGGATGAGCGAGTATCTGTATTTGTTCACCGATCTAAATGATCTGTATCTGTACGGATGATGCAATATTAATTATAGTAACAAAATAAAAAAAAGAATAGTGTAAATGCCATTTGTCCTCTTATTGGACACTGTGAAGCACTGAAGCTGCCCAACTCTCCTAATGGTATTATATCTTGGACCTGGACTAAAATACTGTTTGTTTATATTTAACTGTCACATGTTAACCTCTTGGGCGGCACGGCGGTCTAGTGGTTAGCGCGCAGACCTCACAGCTAGGTTCAATTCCACCCTCGGCCATCTCTGTGTGGAGTTTGCATGTTCTCCCCGTGCATGCGTGGGTTTTCTCCGGGTACTCCGGTTTCCTCCCACATTCCAAAAACATGCTAGGTTAATTGGTGACTCCAAATTGTCCATAGGTATGAATGTGAGTGTGAGTGGTTGTTTGTCTATATGTGCCCTGTGATTGGCTGGCCACCAGTCCAGGGTGTGCCCCGCCTCTTGCCCTGTTGTGAAATATTTCTGACAATCAAGTCTGGTGCTTGTGTGTCTCACCGATCCTTACAATGACATTACTGACACCTATTGACCAGTGTAGTTTTGTTATATGTATCATATGTAAAATTTGCATAAATGTAATAATAATAATAATAATGTGGTGGTTAGCGCGCAGGCCTCACAGCTAGGAGACCCGAGTTTGATTCCACCCTTGGGCATGTGTGGGTTTTCTCCGGGTACTCCGGTTTCCTCCCACATTCCAAAAACATGCTAGGTTAATTGGTGACTCCAAATTGTCCATAGGTATGAATGTGAGTGTGAATGGTTGTTTGTCTATATGTGCCCTGTGATTGGCTGGCGACCAGTCCAGGGTGTACCCCGCCTCTCGCCCGAAGACAGCTGGGATAGGCTCCAGCACCCCCCGCGACCCTCGTGAGGAAAAAACGGTAGAAAATGAATGAATGAATGTTAACCTCTTGACATCCATTGCAGCCTGGTCATCCTAGAAGGGCGATTCCCCCATCTGCGGTGCTTTTTTCCTTAACAGGTTTTGAGTTTTTCCTTGCCTTGATGGGGGTCCAGATCAGGGATGTCGTCTATTGTCTATCATCTACTGTTATCTACTGTCGCCTGCTTGTTAAGCCCTTTGAGGCTCGTTTGTGATTAAGAGCTATATAAATAAACTTGACTTGACACTGAGGGGTGCTGCCAGCGGGGACCCCGAGAACTGTAATTCTATTCTGTCTGATTTACTGTTAATCCCATTCTAGTCTGTTTAAGATATTCCCAATACATTTTGCAAATCTTATACCAGTTTGTGAGTCTTTCTTTCATAACAGGAGCGTAAACAAAGTGAAATTGACTTAACTTTAATTTTACTAAAGTAGCCCTTTTGGCTTTATTAGGGTGAGGAAAAATTTCCAACACACACATGCACATTATAAAGCTGTTTTTGTGCTGTTCAGAGAGTCTCAAATTTCTTGTAATGAAATGGATGAACACACAAGAGACGTGTGTGAGTTGGAAATACATACAGTATTTGGTGTTGGAATTGTACCGCTGTTGATGTGTTCAGGTCACACTGACGTTAAAAAAGGGTGTCAGACTCTGTGTAACTGTGTGGGGACCCTCTACTGTGATTTTGTTTGCTGTCATAACAGAGAGGCATGCTTACTCTGGTGCGCTTATGTTAATTACACACTCACACTTTAATGCAACTAATGAATAGTTCATGTTGATGTATTGATACTATACCATGAAATGTAATGATACAATACAGTGTGATATTACTACTTTTTACAAGCTTCTTTACAGTTTGGGTGCGACAAATCGGAGCCATCATGTATGGTCATTTCTCTCAATACACGATCATTACATTAATCAAATATTGAAATTTAGCATGTTAAATGATATTATATTATTGTTGGCTCAATATTTGCGACTCCTCTGCAATTCCCCTTCCTAGTTTTTCTTGATGGCGGTCCTGTATTTCAAACAAACCTCCTCAAATTGTGCACACATATGCTTGTGAGTCGCCTTACGGCATTTACCAAATCTCATGGTGATTGGGCTCAACACTGTAAAGTTACAATGGATGTCTAGGATAGCACATTGAGCTGTGCCAGATCGTTCAAGTCAATCTGACTGATGGGGTCAAAAAATAGGGTTTAGTACCACCACCATGTGATGAATTTGTCAGATAAATAATAGCACAGCTGCACGGTGGAGAGTGGTTAGCACGCAGCTAGGAGACCCGAATTCAATCCCACCCAGTGTGAATGGTTGTTTGTCTATATGTGCCCTGTGATTGGCTGGCCACCAGTCCAGGGTGTACCCCGCCTCTCGCCCAAAGACAGCTGAGATATGCTCCAGCACCCCCAAATAGCCAAATAGACAATAGCAAAAATGAATAATAGCACATGCGGACATATTTAGTCATTAAACAAACGGCCAATGACTTATGGGCAGTTAGTGGGTCTGTAAGGTACATAGAAGATGGTATGGTTTAAAAAAAACTGTTTAAAATGCATAAATATGGTTAGAGCAGTAGTAATAAGAGTAGTAATAGTTCATGTCATACCTATAAAATTCAGTTGTAAAAGAATTTTTTTTACTATTTTTTTATTATGTTTGTTTCTAAAATAACCAAATCTCCATTGTTGGCGTTTGGGTGTAATACCGCAATGTCCACTAGGGGGTGCTAGCAGCGATGGTGGTATAGAGTAGGTGACAAAACGACAGAGGAAGAATAAATCCTGAGGGTGAATATATGTCAAGTCATCGTGGATTGTCTTCCTTATTCTCCTTATTCTGTACCACAGGTTAGTACAAAGTAGAGATAATTTATATGTTAACGGCTGTAAAGAGTTTAGAAAGTTGCTAGAGTAAACAGCTGACTGCTAAATGTTTGTTACAAAATGTGTTGTAGAGCATTTGAACATAAGCAAAATGGCAAATGCTAGCCAGCTTTAGTGTACAGTTAATAGCATGAAGCAGGCTAACTGAAAAATGTGAAATATGTCTGGAAACAAATTGGTAATTGTTGATGTAATCATCTTATGATCTCTGAAGTGTTGTTATTTTTGAGAGGAATAATAAATCCTGAGGATGAATATACGTCAAGTCATCGTGGATTGTCTTCCTTATTCTGTACCACAGGATTTTCAAGGCATACAACCCCTCCAGGTGGTGGAGGGGCAACAAGTCCAAAGATTTTTTTTTTTTTTTATGGTGGCCATGTTTTTTAACTAGTCTTGCTCACATTTTACACACGTGCTTGTATACGGAATTATGTGGTGATTCAACTTAACACTCCAAAGTTACAATGGGCGTTTTATGGTAGCACACATTGAGAAACTTCGAGTCAATCCAACAAATGACGTTGAATAACAGCGCCACCATGTGGTGTATCCGTCAGAAATTTAACAGCACATGCAGCATGGTAGGTGTTCATATTTTTACCTTTTTGTGTGGTTCAGTTGGAGTGTGCAACACAAGCAAACAAATGATGTGTCCTGATTTTGTCACATTTCTGCATGGCAGTATATCTCCCTCATGTTTTGATGCCGGTTCTAGTTCAACACACGATTATGATGCTATTGGAAGCTAACAACGGTTGCTATTCTGACAGCAAGAGTCAATCAATGAGACGCACTCGGTGGGTTGACTCATTACTTGGGATGCATTGATTACCCAGAAGCTAATCAGTGCTGGACTAGTTGGTGTGTTGGGTTTTATGGATCCTAAGTCCTGCAGGAAGCATGTTGTTTGATTTTCAATACTGATTATGAATATAAAAGAAGTGAACATCCATCAAATGAAGTATCTTGGTGAGGCGATGATGATGATAGGGTGCATGCTGGAAATATTTTTTATTTTTTTTTTAAAGCCATACATTCAAGCTGCAGATACGAGCTTGGGGAGCTGTTCACTGCCGTCTTAAATTATTAAGATGCTTTTGTCTCGGCGGGGCAGCAAAGTAAGTGTTGTAGCTTCACTTGAGATAAATCTTGGCTGCTTCAGAACAAGGTTCTCCGGCATTTGCAGCTAATGCCAGTAAAATAGAGCAGTAAAAATAAAGGCTGACGGCCAGTCTTTCCTTGTTACTTTTTTTTTTTTTGGGTTTCCTGCTTGTTTGCTCCTACTGAGCATTTCATTTGCTGAGACTCCTGAGGTACACATTTGCTGTGGAGAGAACAGATTGCCCATTAAGTATAGAAAAAACAGGATGGATTAGTAAGTCATCTAAATCTGTTTCAAGCCTGGCTTTTTACAACATTTTTTTCTTTGCATGTGCATGGTGTCCAAACAAAGAATCCCGTCCATTGTTGACTCATTATTGTGGTATTATTCATGAGTCCAACTGTGTTGGTAATGTGTATTTATTACAAAACTTGCTCCCAACTCTGAAAGGAATTATATAAGGATGATTCTTAATGGGGGCAGGGCAGGTATTTGCCAGAGGAACTAGGAGCAGAGGGTGATGTCTCCCTTTTCAATCTGTTTGATTCAATCAATCACGCTTTCAAATAAATCTAAGACAGTGAATCTGAAACCGACAGATGCCTGGTGAGTTTTGTTTTGAAAAAATCTGTACACAAACACAACAAAAAGCTCCTTCCTCAAAAACGGTCATCAGTATCAGGTTTATATATTTTGTATTGATTTCTGCACTATCATTATTCTCTCTAAAATGTGTTTTGTGTTAATATGGTATTTTTGGGTGCCTGTGGGGGAAATTGATTTTTCAAGGGACTGTTTGAAACAAATTAACAACAAAAACTGAGGTACCCCTGTATTATATAGTAATCTCTAAGTGGTGTTTGCGTGTCCTTGTTAACTTTCTACTGGTCACATTTTTTATGTCATCCAAACCTCCATGCATTTATGTTTGTCAGAGGTTTATCAAAAGCAAGAACCTGACTGATTGTGGTTTAGTTCTGATTTCTACCATCAAAGAGAAATTGGTCAAGAGGCTTGTCGGGAAAATGTGATTTGTTAATGCACTTAAAATTATTATGATAATTGTTTATATTTTATATCTATTTTACGAAATGTGTACATTGCTCATTTGAGTTTACTAATATTAGATAGAATTTGGTCATTTACAATAAGAACCATTTTTTTTAGCATGATAAATAAAAATAAACTCTCTACCAATCAGACTAGGTGTGTTGGTTCTGTAGCAGAATGGAGAGTGTGTGAACCCTCCTGTCAATCATTCAGTCTCTCTGTCTCAGTGGGTGGAGGCGGGACTGCTAGCAAGTGCACTACTTGCTAGCTATGTGTGTCGTGAGCTTCACAGTCTAACCCCTTCTTTTGCCTGTTGTTTATAAAACACGATCCGATGCAACTTTCAGCCTGTTCTTGATGAAGGAAATGTATATGCATAATGAGATGACGTTTGTATTGACACACAATGTGAACTTGAGAGTATTTCAGGTTTATTTCTCCTTTTTTTGCTGCCATTCAGACAATAACGAAAGTAACACTGATGTAAAATCATTTTTTTTATTTTTTGTTTGTTTAATTTATTATGTTGTTTGTTTTATTCAAAAGCTCTTGACAGTCCAATTACAATGTTAAAAATAATGTTAAATTCAATGTTAAAATTAAAGTTTATTGCTTTTGAAATGATGAACACACATTATTATGACTACTACTATCATTACTATAATAAAAAAATGACTCATTTTTAAATATTATCATTTAACGGCAATAATTTGTAGGACAATTATAGCCCAGCAAACATCTGTTCGTTTGTAAGTCTGCTCTCACAGTCACATGAATGTCACACTGACTTTCTATAATTATCAGGCTCTGAGTAACCTAAAATATGTCCTAGCACTTGATAAAGTATGTGTCTAGGCATGTGAGTCTGTCTGTCACTGGCTCTGTCTCTCACAAGAGGAGGAGCACCTTCCCCTGCATAACTATGTATTTTGGCATGAATATTCAGACATTTTCTCTAGAAGGCGTCTGTTCAGGTAGTATTGATTTATCTCTGTGCATGCAAGTTTTATTAAATTGTACCCTTCATTATTCTCAAAGAACTTGTCTTGTCTTTTATCTTGTTTGAAGTCAGCAGGAAATGTTCTTCTCACATGGCTACAGCCTTATCTTGGTAGGTGATCTACAAGTCAAAGTGGCTAAAAAAGGAGAATATGATAGAACATTTATGCTAGCGAAAAAGTCAAAACGAGAACCTGCAGTGCAAAGCTGGTCAACAGAGACGTAATCGTCCACTTGTTAGTGTAGAGCAGATTATTAATGTACTTTTGGCAGCACTCTCCTTGATATTTCCTCTCATTAAGACCTTTGTTGGAGTTGGCCAAAGAGGGTTAGATTGGAGCAGCTTGTGGTTTTGCTGCCAAGTGAAGACCACCTGGCTCGTCGCCCCCGCTGCACCAAAGCGGCTCCGCCAATGCCAGATATGCACGGCCCTGCAGTGCTGGAATCTCCACCGCCGAGTCCAAAAATGGGGCTTGAAGATCCTCCTCCCTCTTCCCTAAGCAGCTTTCTCATTCATCTGTCATGCAGCATCCAAAGCAAGTGTGGGAATTCTCCAGCAAGCTGTAGCCTAATGACACACTCACATATGGAAGTTGTACGTCTCCCCCCCACCCCCCTCCCCGGTGGAGAAGTACTCTCGACAAGCAAGGTGTTCCTGCGAGACAAAGACAAAGCTATCTCCTCTGCAGCATCCAGCAAGCCAACAAACCAGCTCTTGACAGATAATCCATTTTGTGGCCAAAGAATCAGCCACCTGATGGGAATTCAGCAATCCTTACTTTCTTTCTGCGGGGAAGAGAAACTCTTACCATTCAAGGACCAAATAAATGTTGCTCATCGCAATTTTACAGCTGGAATCTATGTATGAAACGCCGACACTGCATCTAAAGCTATCATGGAGCGGCTTGAGTGAGGTTGCGACTACAGGCATTTAAAAGATATATATTTATTTATTTATGCATTTTTTTCAACTGAAACATTATAACATGTAGATACTGCATCATGCCAGTTGTTCATTCATTCATTCATACCAGAGTCGCGGATGTGCTGGAGCCTATCCCAGCTCTCTTCGGGCAAGAGGCAGGGTACACCCTGGACTGGTGGCCAGCCAATCACAGGGCACATATAGACAAACAACCATTCACACTCACATTCATAGCTATGGACAATTTGGAGTCACCAATTAACCTAGCATGTTTTTGGAATGTGGGAGGAAACCGGAGTACCCAGAGAAAACCCACAGGGGAAAACATGCAAACCGGACGGTGGAATCGAACTCAGGTCTCCTAGACCTGTGGCATGCATGCTAACCACTTAAGCGCCATGCAGCCATCATGCCAGTTTTCTATATTCAAATTAACGGACCAATTCTATGAACCACAGCATCTGCAAAGGAAATGAACAACTAGGTCTCTACTTAACATCGGGTTTCACAGATAGCTCTAGGCAACCTCCTGATGTTTTTTTTATTAAATGAGACATAATATTGTTTTTTCAAATTTTCTGACATATAGATGTAGTATTAAATGATGTCTAAGTTTCCAATAATGACGTTTGTGCATTTGGAAATGAGCCTAGAAAGACGTTTAGGATGGGTCTGAACACTCGGTTTCAGAGAATTACGGTAAGTAATGACTGAATGGGGGTGCCCGGATACAAGCTGTTTCATCAATCATCTTCGATTAAGTGTACTGTCAAAAATTGATATTTTTATGGAGATTTTCTGCAGAACTTCAAATTGGGAGTCATTTTCCAAGTAGGAAGCAAATACTTTCCTCATATTCCTAAATCCCTGTCTTGGCAGAACAATCCCTGAGCTGGTATATATGTCTCCAGTATTTGTTTGTTTGTTTTGAAGTCGTCTCTCTGCCTTGCCAAGTCTCCACGCTTGAACCGGGGCGTCCATGTGACAGCGCTTTCTCACGTGGCTATGATGAATTGGCCTAATGCCATGCAAATATTAATCACATTGTCACCACAGCTGAGCGGGGGAACGGCTCAGTAGCACCGGCGTCACCGAGGCTCGTTTATCAAGGCCTTCCGCGCTTACCCTCCTGCTCGCTGTCTCCAAAACACAAGCTGCCGATGCTGCTGATGCTCACAATACATCTGCAGACGTGCAATTTGATTGCTTTGCTTCTACCTGGAAAGATGGACATCTGCAAATATGTGTTGTTTAAGATTTTCTGTTCTACTGGTTTATCTCCGAAATAGGAGAGTTTTTCATGTACCTACATGAAAAACTACATTCCTGTGAGTAATAGTGTTTATTAGGGCTGAGTGAGTACACCACTATGGGTGTCTGTATCTGTTCACTCAATTAAATTATCTGTATCCATATCTGTAGTCAGAGTGGGCATGGTATAAACCGGAAGTGGGTGTGGTTTAACAGGAAATGTGTGGGGCTTACATCCATACATTATTTTAAGTCTGAAATCCCTGAGATCATATTTCTCCTCTCTTGTAGAGAAGTATTGGATGCCATTTTTAGCTAATTGGTTATTTTTAGCCTTATGCATTATTTTAGCTGTTTGAAGATGAACTATATCAGCAAGTTGAAGTATTTGTGATTTTAGAAATAAGGAGTTAGTATGTTCTCTGTAGGCGGCATTATGAATTATCCTTACTGACCTTTTTTGCAGTACATTTAGCGAGTGAAGATTGCTTTTATAGTTATTAGCCCATATTTCCACACAATAAGTAAGATATGGTAGAACCAGAGAGCAATAAAGAGTGTGGAGTGATTTCTGATTGAGAACAAATTTTACTATGTTCAATATTGAAATATTTCTGGCCACCTTATGTTGTATATTTGTAATATTTCCAGCTCATATTTTTATCTATTGTGATCCCCAGAAATTTATTTTCCTTAACTTTTTCAATGTCCACACCGTCTATTTGTATTTGCTGGTGCTTGTCCTTTCTGCTGTTACCAAACAGCATGATTTTAGTTTTACTGAGGTTCAAGGACAATCTATTATCATCAAACCATCTTTTTAGTGTGACCATTTCTTCTCTGACCTTTCTAATTATTTTGTCTGTATTCCCTCCAGAACAAAAAGCAGTGGTATCATCCGCAAATAATACTAGCTTTAAGTATTTTGTGACTTTGTTGAACAGTTTTGGTCCCAGTATTGACCCCAGGGGAACTCCGCACGTAATGTACACACGAGAGAAACCACGAACGCAGTTGGTTCTTCTGTTGCAGGCATGTGTTTGGCCAGCTATGTGGGGCGGGTTGAGCATGACCTGTGAACCAGGAAGTGCGGGAATCGGTGTGTGTGCTGCGCTCTGGTGGTGGAAGTGTGAAAAATAAGGTTGACTGGAAGCAGCCGTTCGCCGTGTTCTTTTTTGGTATTGAAATCCTTAAGCAAAGATTGATTTAAGCTGCTTTTGTATCGATATAAGCAAACCAAATTGGCTGGCGGGAGATGAAAAGGGCATCGTAGTAACCGGATTATCATAATAACCGGGTATCGTAACGTAACGGAACTAATTATATCACAAAAGACTAGAAATTTGTCGAGAAATGAAAATCGTATCGTAATAAGCAGTAATTTGTTATAACCGATATCGATATAATGAGACTTTACTGTATGTGTTTTTTAATACAAAAAATGTCTACATATTTTGCTCATTATTGGTAAAAATATACTGATGAACTATGAAATACCAAGTCCAATTATTTTATAAATAAAATAATTGTAATCTATTTGTTCCATTCATTCATTACTTCCATGTGTGTCATTTTGCGACTATGGGGAAAAGCTAAACCTTGCCGTCCATTTGAGGTTCGGAAGAATTCTTCAAAAGCTGGACTCAACGCCTTCTTACTTTCCGGGTGATCTTCCTTTCTCAGAAATGGTGATCAATAACCTGCACTCCTCCTGCTGCGTAATCAACCTGACATTGCAGGTGGAACTCTGTCCGCCAGCAGAACCCCAGGGCACTAGAGAGACTTGTGATGATCTATCTCAGTCCATATCAGCCCCATGCAGTCCACAGCATGAAGCCAGCGCCGTTTGACATTTGCAGCATTACTTCCCATAAACACTCTTTGCTGGCCTGAGAGGGGGGGTGTCATTACCACCTTCAAGGATGTCCTCCTCCCCTTTACTTGGTGGTTTCCATTCAGGGCATTTTTCAGTGCTGAAGACAGTTGTTGAAGCAATAATATGGGTCGAGGCCTTTCATAGCCAAATATAATCTTAAAAGTCCAATATTATAGTATAGTTCATCAACTTTCAATTCTCAAATGTGTCGCAATGGTGTATTGGAAATGTGTTGTTCTAACTTTAGACAGTTTAAAAGGGTTTTTAGTAAGACTTCTGGTAACATGTCATTTTGTGTATGTGTAGCTTTAAAAGGGACCTATTATGCTCATTTTTAGGGCCTTTGTATTGAGTTGTGGACTCCTATAGAGCAGCTACACACAATAACCAGCACAGAAAGCTTTCTAGTTCTTCCAGAATCTGCACCTATTCTTTTATTTCTTTGGATTTTGTGATTTCTGTGAAAACGAAATGCCCCAGACTCTGCCTTTGCGAGCGGCTTCTCCTGCCGTACAATCTGGCCATGGCCAACACATTTCGCAAAAATTGCATAGCCTGTGTGTGTAGTAACACGCACATCGGGATGCAACTCACAATTTTAGTTAATGCAAAAAAGGTCAGTAAGGATAATTCATAATGCCGCCTACAGAGAACATACTAAGTCCTTATTTCTAAAATCACAAATACTTCAACTTGCTGATATAGTTCATCTTCAAACAGTTAAAATAATGCATAAGGCTAAAAACAACAAATTAGCTAAAAATGTCATCCAATGCTTCTCTACAAGAGAGGAGAAATATGATCTCAGGGAAGAAGTACATTTGAAACACTTCTATGCTAGGACTACGTTATGCTAGCCATAGCATTTCAGTATGTGGAATCAAACGATGGAATGGATTGAGTAGGGACCTCAAACAATGCACAACGATGAGCCAATTCAAGAAACAATACAAGCAGTTGATGTTTGCTAAATACTAGGATGAAGAGTCTTGAACCAGTCATGATGTGCTATATATATCACTATATTGACACTTACTATGGTATCCATTATGGCATTGGATGCTCATATCACCTTGTACTTCGGTACGAGGTGCATTATTAAAAAAAACAAAAAAAAAAACTTAAACTGTATTATGGAAAGCAGGAAGTGAACAAATGTAACAGTTACTGATTGTAAAAGTATCAGATGGAGGGGTAGGATTTAATAAGCTTTGCTTCTTCCTACTCCTTTTGGACATGTGGAACTGTGAACTGATTATGGGATGCACTCAATTGTAATCTGATGCATGTTCAAATGAAATAAAACCATTACCATTACCATTACCATTACCATTATCAACACATCAGTCCTAAATCACACCTTCTCCTTAATGCTGCCCGTTCTGATTTTCCGTTATTGTGGTTGTGAGTTATCCGAGTGGAGCAGAACAAGAACCAACAAGGTGTGAGTGAAGTGAACTTCCATCTGACAGCTAAACCTGAGTATTTATTACCTGGCTGCTCCGGTGGAAGCCTCCAACGCTGCCTAATTGGACCCTCTGTGTTCTCAGGCTCTGTGGGCTTTAATCTGTCCTAGCAGTGTGGTGCAGGGTCACGCACTACAGCTTGGTGTGGAGGACTGGAGAGCATCCAGGGGGCATCGTTATCACTACCCGCTGTTTGTTCTCTGGTGGTAAAGGAAGAAGGTGCACCCTCATTAACACTTAAAAGGCCATATTGTGCTACAGCGTCATGGCGCCCGCATAAGCTTGATGTGCGCCACCAAAAAAAAGGCTAACTTTAGAGCTAAGATTAGCCGACTTTGTTGTCCCCATTTCGTTTGGTGAAAGCAATATTTTAAACCCGCCAAAACAAAACAAACAATATTTGCAAATTCATTTGCAAATAATATCTCCTTTCCCCAGATGTCTGCTTGTCACTTCAGTCGCCATCCATACAAAACCTTCTCCCAACCTACTAAACATGGTATGGTTTTTAACATTATTAGAGCCCTCTAGATATGAAATAACACCCCTATAGTCACCATTATACTTCCAATATCCCCCATGTAGTCGACATTATAAGAGAAAATAAGCTGTTTAAGACTGAATAAGACTCATGCTCGTATGCGAAGCTGTATCGTCGATTCTATGAACTATGGCATCAGATAATATGATAACACAGTAATATGGAAGTGGCAGTGAACGAGGCATCAGTGGAAGCCCACATTAACTCATTAACTCACTACCAATGACGTATTTATATGTTTATTTGTCAGGTTCAAACTCCTGTGACACTTTTAAAAACACTTAAATACAGAAATGCAGAATAGACAGACAACAATATTCAAAGTTACTCGCAGCGAGGAGAGTGAAACCACATACCCAAGTGACACTCTGAGTATGCAGTTCACACTCCTTTCTTTTTATTCTCTTTTGGGGGTCCCTACTAGTACATGGTCGTGCAACTCTAAGGGGGGGAGAAGGCAGTTGCACGAGCTGTATTTGTTTGTCTTTGTGCGTGTGTGTGTATGTGAGAGTAATTACTTTTATTGTTTTTATGAGTTCTTATCTTGACACATTCTTGCAGGATTAACATGAGCATCTGCAGGGTTGCTGTTGTTGGCGCATCCAGGCACCTCCAAGACCTGGGGGTCGCTGGGGGTCTGTGATCAGGGTCACGGGAAGATTCCCTCTTCAGCACATTGAAACACTTTCTATTGTCCAAGCAAATGGATATAAGGGTGATAACTAATACTATATTCATTCTATCTACATTTCATTCTAACATTATTTCACAGAAGAAGTATCATTTTAATATTCTCAATTCTACATAGAATTCCGTATAATACTAGTTCCCATCTATTCAACTGCATTTGTACTTTGCTTTTGAACACACCATAATCATAATTAATCTCCAAGAGGTCCTATAAATCGGGACTAATATTGACTCCTAAATAATACATTTTTGGATCATCCCAATTAAATGTCTGTCTATCTTTACATGTTTAATACTAATTGAGTGGTTAATTAATTTACAATAATTTTATATCCAGATACAATAATATGTACTCTAATAGTTTCCAGTAGTAGAGGTCGAGATTGATCAAGTTCAGCTAGATATAATATAATATCGTCTGCATACAGCGCTAATTTATGTACCTCACTTCCAATTTGAATCCCCTTTATAGTGTTGTTTTGTCTAATTGCCAATGCCAATACTTCTATTGAGCGAACAGCAATGGGGATAAAGGGCCTCCCTGACGGGTTCCTCTTCGGATTATAAATGAGCTTGCAACATTCCATTAGTGTTAACTCTGGAGGATATCCATAAATTGCATTCTAATCCCAATCCAAAACAATATAAAATCTCAAACAAAAAAATAACCAATTTACCAAATCAAAGTCCAGTTGCCATTGTCAGTAGTTGATAGTACAGCTTCTTTATTATTCTTTTGCACATAGTTCATTATTATATTTATTGTCCGATAATGCTCTTCCTCGTATAAATCCACATTTAACCGGATCAATTTTATCTACAATACACTTTTTCAACCTAATGGCTAAGATAGCTGCTATTATTTTACGATCCGTGACCCCTCCCTTGTGCATTAATACTTTTAACAATGGTAGTTTGAGCCCATTTTGCTGATTGTAATACAGTAATTCACTCTCACATTCACACCTATGGACAATTGCATTTCCAAACGCCACACAGAGATGCCAACTTCCCCATCTCCTGACTGTGTGGCCAACTTGCTAACCACTCAGTGCGGCCCCGTATGCCAGTTTTTTAAGAGAATTTATCGAAGTTACCAAGAGTTTCTGTTGCTTTTCTTCCCTTATCTATTCTATCTATAAGTGAATTATCCGCCAAGCAGGCAAGCAGGAGTGAGCTTCACCTGTGTACCAAATCGCAGAGCGTGAACCACCCAACTCGAGGAAATACAACAAAAAGGCATAATGCATCTAAGAAAAAGTTAAAATGTTGATATAATTAATGAAAACAAGGATTTAAGTGTGACTTCTTTATTATAGTTTAGTTTTTTTTTTATAATAAATATCAAAAGCCATCTGTACAGCCCTGTGGTAATTAGACAGCATTGTTTCACTATCAGCTGGAATATTAATGCTGACATCCGTATTGAAAAACTTGCATTTCAAGAAATGCTGCAAATGTTTGTCACACAGTACCAATTGCCAGTGAGAAAATACATGTCATCTTTACAGGGTATATGGATAATGTACGAATATGTTCGAATTTTTGTTTCATTTAGCCATTTTTATGCTTGAAAATGCTTAATTCAGGCAAAAATGATGTACACAACCACAAAACAGCCACAGTCACACATTCAGAAGTAGTGAATATAAGCATAACATAATGATGTCTTTACTCACCTCACACACACAAGATGACTGTTTTTATATTTACTCATACATATTTCTCTCAAGGTTAAGTAAATAAAATGTTTATGTCATAAAACATTGACAACATATAAACAAAGAGATTGTATTCATTTTGACAGCTCAGGTTTTAGCATCTCTGTCATCTTAATGCAAGGTTTTCTCCTCTTGCTGCCTCAGCGTCCTTGCTGCAAGGATACTGACAAACACAAAAGGACATTTTGGGCAAATAAAGTTGCTCTTTCAGCAGTTGGAGCTTGGGTGAAAAGTGTCTTCAAGAAGAACGTCAACGCTCCACTGACTACACGAGTGCTGTCCGTGAAGCCAATGGAGCGTTTGCCATTTATTTCTTCTAAGCTTGTAGGGGACAAATCGTTTTTCCTCGCCGTCTGATGCCCAATTTCGACACAAAAATCACACATTTCACGGGTTTTTATGGCTTTTACTTTCACAAATAAATGCATCATTTGACCCTGGAATGCGAGACGTGCACAGCGAAAACCACAGGATGTCCAGATATGACAAAGTAAGCGCTGAAGCAGCAGGAAGCCTTTGTTTTGACTCCTTTTAGAAATGCCTAATAAGTAAATGTTGCGTGAACAATACTGTTGCCATGACGACCAAGACATCTTAAATGTTATTTGTGCCAGAATAATCTTAAATATTATGCTATAAAAACTATAACTGCTATAAAAATACCATCATGTTGTAGTTACTAGATGAGGCAATTTCACTCCTATTTGCGTGTCAAATCTGAAATTAAATATAAAATGAATGATTCATGATGTTAATATATTCACAAAATGAGGATCGAACCAGCAACCATCAGGTTGGAAGCCGACCTCCGGCTCAGGCCTGAGCTATGCCAGCTCACATAGAAGAAGCAGAATGTTACCTGTAATATTACATGTCAAATTAACATTGAATGCCATTTAATTTTCAATGAGAAAAATGTTCAATTATGGAAAAAGTGTGAGTGAAAACATGACAAAAAACGAAAGTCCCCCCCCCCCCCCCCCTTCTGCAAACAAGGGTCATTCTTAGATTAATTGATGACAGGTCGAATGCTGCCAGGATGCTCTTGAATGACCACAAACTACACAGTAGACGTGTTTAGGCTGAGCTTTAATCATGTGTGAGCTGGCCTATATAAGCGCTAAGTCTCATTAGCCTCCGACGTGTGAAGGCGCCACACAAAGCACCGCATTGACAACGGCGACGTTCTACGCTGCTCAGCCACGGTGGACTTCTTCTGTATCTAATTGGACATCTCCCAACTCCCCAGCAGATTGATGTTCTCCTGTGAAGGGGGGGGGGGGGGGGGTTGTTTTTTG
Source organism: Doryrhamphus excisus (assembly GCF_037039965.1). Classification (NCBI taxonomy): domain Eukaryota; kingdom Metazoa; phylum Chordata; class Actinopteri; order Syngnathiformes; family Syngnathidae; genus Doryrhamphus; species Doryrhamphus excisus. The sequence goes on along the minus strand of NC_136357.1, from coordinate 16,690,469 downwards.
TTTTATGTTTGTTTTTTTAGCCCCAAATATAAGCAGCATGATGATGAACCTTCAGTGCCATTATGGTCTGACTCACTGACAGCTCTGCATGAAAACTGTCCACTTTAAGGCCAGCATCAATAATACACTTGAACATAGGAAGAAATATCCACTGGTAGCAGCTTAATTTAATATTTAATTATTTTTATCATTCATTTCTATTATACTTTTTTTTTAGTTTGTATTCACTCTTTTATAGCCACTGAGTTTTGTACTTATAATTTTGTATTATAATTATAACACTCAATATTTTATAGTTAATATTTTACTATTTAATTATAGTGTAGTTATTATTACCATATTTTCCGCACTATAAGATGTACTTAAAAGCTTTTAATTTTCTGAAAAATCAACAATGCGTCTTCTAATGCGGCCAGCACAAATAATACACTTGAACATAGAAAGAAATATCCACTCGTAGCAGATTAATTTAATATTTAATTATTTTCATCATTACTTTCTATTATACTTTTTTTTTTAGTTTGTATTTTATTGTATTTTTATACTATTTCATGGCCACTGAATTTTGTACTTGGAATTTTGTATTGTAATTATAAGATTCAATATTTTATAGTTGTTTTAGTATATAATTATAGTGTCATTATTATTACTGTATTTTCCGCACTATAAGATGTACTTAAAAGCTTTTAATTTTCTGAAAAATCAACAATGCGTCTTCTAATGCGGCCAGCACAAATAATACACTTGAACATAGAAAGAAATATCCACTGGTAGCAGCTTAATTTAATTATTTTCATCATTAATTTCCATTATAATTTTTTTTTAGTTTGGATTCATTATTTTATGGCCACTCAATTTTGTACTTATAATTTTGTATTGTAATTATAACATTCAATATTTTATAGTTGATATTTTAGTATTTAATTATAATGTAATTATTATTACCGTATTTTCCGCACCATAAGATGTACTTAAAAGCTTTTAATTTTCTGTAAAAATCAACAATGCGTCTTCTAATGCGGTGCGCCTTATGTATGCACTAAAATCTAGTTCTAAAGTTTAAAATCTGTAAAAATTTTGTGGCGCTCCTTTGGTAAGCGCACTGCTTGATGACTGTCAGACAGACACAGCGATTAACCAATCAGAGGTCATGACTCCTTACAGTGCAGAAAATACAGCATTTATATCATACAGTATTGATTTTTATGTATTATGCATTTTTTATTAGCATATTGTGTTTAATGTACTTAAACTTGTAAATTATTATTAAATTATTATCATTACTAGTTATTTTTATTAGTTTATGTGTATTATTTCTATACAACTTTGAAAAAAAACATCTTATGGGTTATTCCTTTCTACAATATTTACAAAATTTTTGAACGTTTCAGCTCTAGAGCGCACCCTCCCCTGCTTGTCTAACCTCTAATTTTACACAATTAATTCTTTTTTTTTTTTTTTAATAAGGCCTTGCAATACTGCAACAATAGAAGGTCTAAATATTAGAAACACCTGTGGCGAAAGATCCAGGGTTCAAGTGTATGTGTGTGTTGGTGAAGGATGACAATGTGCTAAAGTGGAATATTTGCAGAGGATACTCTTGAGTATCGAACAACGGCGTGTCACAACATGTTGCAGCGACGGGAGCCCATGTCAGTTTTAAGAAGAGCTGCTACATGTCGCTTGTCATCTTTTTCACACGTGGAAATTTGTCTTCCTGGCATGTGTATGTGTGTGTGTGTGTGTGTGTGCGTACAGGGACCAAATCACATGTACAGGATGTCCACCCACGCAAAACATATCATTGCTGAAGACTGACAACTGTGTACAGTATGTCGCAAAGTATTCGATAAAAACACCCCGAACTGCTTTTAGCACAGCTTTAGCACCACAAACAAAAAGTGCGGCACAGGTAGGATTTGCAGCCCGTGGCATAGGTTTATTTTATGCCCCGCAGCATATTATCAAATATAATATGGAACACAGCTGGCTGTAAAACATCACCAAGGGTGGTTAGGGCCACACTGAAAAAAAAATAATGTAATTATGATGAAAAAGTTATAATGTTACGAGCCTTTGTCTAATGCATTCATTTTCAGGTTTTCAATTTCGATCATTGTGAATCGTGCCTACCTTTGACCTTAGCTACTCATACAGGTAAAACTGGTATTGCTTTGCTGTGATGAAAAAACACATGCAATGCAAAATATATGATTGAATGAGTCATGTAGTTCATTTATAGTTATATTTATTTTATTCATTCACTTATATATTAGATTCATTCATTCATTTTCTACTGCTTATCCTCACGAGGGTTGCTGGAGCCTATGCCAGCTGTCTTCGGGCGAGAGGCGGAGTACACCCTGGACTGGTGGCCAGCCAATCACAGCGCACATATAGACAAACAACCATTCACACTCACATTCATACCTATGGACAATTTGGAGTGGCCAATTAACCTAGCATGTTTTTGGAATGTGGGAGGAAACCGGAGTACCCGGAGAAAACCCACGCATGCACAGGGAGAACATGCAAACTCCACACAGAGATGGCAGAGGGTGGAATTGAACCCTGGTCTGCGTGCATCATTTTTTTTGCAGGACTACCAGTGTTTAAAAAACGTGGGTCGACCCACTGATTGTGGTGGGAAATGGCAGTTAGTAACTCCAGACGTGATGAGCTTATAATTTGCACCTCACTCCCTGTATGCGCATTCTATAATGCTACACAAACAACCGCTTTTGTTCCATTACACAGTTAGGTTACTGATACTGACACTGAATTGCTACTTTTGAGGTAATTGCAGTGTAGTATACCCACGCATGCACGGGGAGAACATGCAAATTCCACACAGAGATGGCCAAGGGTGGGGTTGAACTCGGGTCTCCTGGCTGTGATGTCTGCACACTAACCACTCGTCCGCCGTGCAGCCTATATATTAGATATTGGATGTAATTGTTTTCAATATATTATATTGATTTTGGGTTATATATTGTACACTCCATTGTTCATAAGAGAGTAAAACACTGAATTTTCGATTAAATCAAAAACTGGAGTTGTCTGATATTATCTGTCACCAATAATTATCGGCCCCTTATCAGCATAAAATGTGATATCAGCTGATATTGGGATCAGGATCTTTCCTTTAGTGAAAGCTGCTCTAGCACCAACGCCGCAAAATTGCCATTGTGCTAAAATTGCAGCATAAGGCAGTTCATATAGTGCACTACTTTGCAATGACTGTCCTTCCAGTAGTTCCGCCAATACACGATTAGAACTGGCCATCAAATGGTCACGAGGTGAACTTTGCGCCTAGATAGCACAAAAAAAATGTCAAAAAGAAAGAAAGATGATCTCAACACGTATGGACAGAAGAATTCACCTTTGTGGTGAGAGCAGGTTTGGCGGTGTGTCTTATATGGGGGGGGCAGTCTAAAATGCCATGATGGCAAGTCAAGTGAAGTGTCACAATCTGCATCGCCTCCTGTGTGACAGTTTTTGTGTTTCACGTTGTTTGCCTTAGTTCCGGTTTTCATGCTTTTATTTTGTAGTATTTCCTGTGTTGGTCTGTTCTGTGTCCCGTCACTTTTACTTTCCCTTTCTACACGCACCTGTTTCTAATTTGATCGTCTTATTTAGTTCAGCCGGGTGCGTCTGTTTTTTGTTGGTTCATTGTTTGTCCTTTACTACGTGTCGTATGCCAGTGCAGCATTCGCCGTATTTAAAGAAATAAAAGCTAAGCTTTTACCTGCACCAGTCGTTTCATCTCTGCATCCTGGGGTCGCACCGCAACACCTGCATGATGCACCGTGACAGAATGAACCAACCTAACGACGACCTCGCGGAGATGGACTTTTGGACCTTGCAGGTTTTGAAGGCAATGGAGGAGGAGTGCGCACAGTTCACTCCGGAGGAGCTGGAGGACATGGTGTGGGGGCCGGACGGCACGCTTATACCCATGGCGTGGGTGCACCGCGGCCACGGCGCTGACACACCAGCCCGGCGATGACGCCGACGCACGTCTCGGCCGGCTCCAGCAAGGCTTCAGCGGGCGAAGCCGTTTCCTCTCTCACCTCCGCTCCATGCAAGCACGTCAATCTCCCGCCGCCCTCTTCCGGATTCCCGTTGCCTCCGGTGCAACAGGAAGAGGCGTACGGCACACGTTCCCCTCCTGTGCCCGAACCACGCAGCCCAAGGGATTCCCAAACCCCGGATCCCGTGCCAAGCTGCGTGACGGCCCAGATCCCTCCTGTCCCAAAGCCACGCAGCTTTAAGGTTTCCCAAAACCCGGCTCCCGTGCCATGCTGCGTGACGCCCCGGATTCCTCCTGTCCCAAGGCCACGCAGCTTCAAGGTTTCCCAAAACCCGGCTCCCGTGCCAAGCTGCGTGACTCCCCAGATTCCTCCTGTGCCCAAGCCACGCAGCCTCAAGGGTTCCCAAACCCCAGCTCCCGTGCCAATCTGCGTCACGGCCCAGATCCCTCCTGTCCCAAAGCCGCGCAGCTTCAAGGTTCCCCAATGCCCGGCTCCCGTGTCAAGCTGCGTGACTCCCCGGATCCCTCCTGTGCCCAAGCCGCGCAGCCCCAAGCCCCAGCATCCCCTGGCTCTCGTGTCCAGCGGCTTGATGCTCCAGACCCCTCCAGAGCCCAAACCCCGCCTGCGGTCCCTTGTAGACCTGGTCCAAGCAGTAGAGCAGGCGGAACTCAAGACCCTGGTCCCCCTCCTCCCGTCCCTGGTTCCACGTCCAGCGGCATACGGCGTCTGGAATCCGCCTTCGGAAGGGGGGGCTAGTACGACCAGCCGTGCGTTGGAGGACGCACGTCACACCCCGTCCGTGGAGTGTGGGGATGATGCCCTCTGCTGGTCGCCCAAGGAGGAACAGCCCGCCGGACCGCCAGCGCAACCGGTTCTTCCGGCTAACCGGGATGTGCTGCCCGGTACGTTTCCTCCGGACTAAGACTCACATTCCTCTTCCTCTGCTCCACAGTCCAGCCAAGACAGCGGGACTGCCCCTCCTCTTCCGGCGTCACCGAGACCACGGCAGGACGCCACGCCTCCTCCTCTTCCGGCGTCACCGAGACCACGGCAGGACGCCACGCCTCCTCCTCTTCCGGCGTCACCGAGACCACGGCAGGACGCCGCATCACCTCTTCAGTGGCAGGACGCCACGCCGCCGCCTCCTCCGGCGCCACCTCTTCCGCGATGGGCTGGCCTCCCCGGCCAGGGCCACCATCTTGGCCGCCCTCCAGAGGGACCCATCCATGGACTCCATTGGGCCTGCCGTTTTGGGAGACCTCCAGAGGGGTCCCGCCTCCGTCGGCCCACTCACTGTTCAGGCCGCCCTCCTGGGTGGTTCTGCCACCTCCACCGGCCTAGTCCTATTCCCTGCGTCTCGTGGTTGCCCTGCTGGCTCAGCGAGGCTTGTCGTCCCGGCCGACCTCCAGAGTGATCTTGCCAGCAGCCCACCTCCAGTCCTCCCACTTCCCTTTTAGTTTGCGGACCCTTTAGGACGTCTGGGATCCGTCCTTGAGGGGAGGGGGTGTACTGTCACAATCTGCATCGCCTCCTGTGTGACAGTTGTTGTGTTTCACGTTGTTTGCCTTAGTTCCGGTTTTCATGCTTTTATTTTGTAGTATTTCCTGTGTTGGTCTGTTCTGTGTCCCGTCACTTTTACTACTTTGACTGAAGACTGAAGCTTCAAACCTGCAACAATAAAACTGTTGGTCTTACATAAAAATGCATGCATTTATTTGTATTCAGTGTTAAAAAAAATATTATATGGCTCTCATGAAAATGTATTTTTAAAAATGTGGCTTTCATGGCTCTCTTAGCCAACAAGGTTCCCGATCCCTGTTCTGAATAGTGTAGAATACTACAATATATATCATAACATGTCTTTGAAGGTGTCTTCTGAATGCCTTACATTTGTAAGATTGTTTACTAAACCATTTTTGATCTTGAATTTACTTAATTTAGGGTGAAAAAACACATAAAATATGTATTTAGTTTGATTAACAACCACAAAACAGCATGATTCATTAATATATTTTTGAAAAAAACATGATATAAAGCCACAAAATTCAAAGCTCAGAGTGGAGAGGGATGACTGTACTTGTATATTTTGTTAAGTATATTTCACACATGACAGTACACTGATGGCACATGATATTCTTAATGAAGGAAATGGAAATCATAAAGCTACATGAATACGTTTATGAGCAATGATGCGTCTTGTCACTCTTCTTGTCTCTCGTAGCTTCGTCTGGGAAAATCCCCAAAGTGTTTAAAATCAGTCCCCAATTATGCAAGCTCATGAATCTTAAACTGTCAGTCTCCCAGCGCACCACCAGGAAATTATGAGCACACACACACAAACGTCTACCATGTCGCAGCGGCGTGACCTACATTTCATTGTGAGCCTCAAGAGAGGAAAAGTGTATCCAATGTGTAAATGTCTAAGCAGGATAAATATTCATCTGTGGCCTCTCAAGCCAGAAAATTTATTTACAACAGGAGACTCCGCCCGAGGTGGCAAACATGCGGCTTGAGCGACTCATTAACTTGCCAAAACGGAAGAGAATGCAGGAGACAGTACGTTATATCATTGGTGTTTGCTCTTCACTTTCTCACACATGAAAGACTTGATAATCTTGACACATGTTCCTTGGTTCCAGACGTTCTCACAGGTCCAAGCTCAAAAGAAGTAGGTTACTGTGGTCAAGGTCAGAGCAATGTCAAATACATCAAAAGCTCAAAATATGATTTTTTTTTTTACTGCGATTGTCTGCAAACCTGATGGACATAAAGTAGATACTTAAGTATTTTTGATTGCAATTCACATCAGTCATGTCCTTCCATCCATCCATCCATTTCCTATGCTGCGTATCCTCTCTCTGGGATACTGGCGCCTGAGATCTCCCAGTTGATGAACAAAAAGGTCAAAAATCAAAATCATATGTCAAATTACAGTATTTAAAGAAGATTTTCCAAATCTATAAGTCTGTTGTTAATAAACATTACACAATAGGATGAGAAGCAACAAATGTGTTTTTGTCTGCACTACCCAAAAATCTAAATTAAACAAATCACATTGAGTCATGCAGTATATGGTAATGGTAATGGTTTTATTTCATTTGAACATGCATCAGATTACAATTGAGTGCATCACATAATCAGTTCACAGTTCCACATGTCCAAAAGGAGTAGGAAGAAGCAAAGCTTATTAAATCCTACCCCTCCATCTGGTACTTTTACAATCAGTAACTGTTACATTTGTTCACTTCCTGCTTTCCATAATACAATTTAAGGTTTTTTTGTTTTTTTTAATAATGTACCTCGTACTGAAGTACAAGGTGATATGAGCATCCAATATCCAATAATATGAGGTTTCCAGCTCATATTTTCATCTATTGTGATCCCCAGAAATGTATTTTTGTTCACCCTTTCAATGTCCACACCATCTATTTGTATTTGCTGGTGCATGTCCTTTCTGCTGTTACCAAACAGCATGATTTTAGTTTTACTTAGGTTCAAGGACAATCTATTATCATCAAACCATCTTTTTAGTGTGACCATTTCTTCTCTGACCTTTCTAATGATTTTGTCTGTATTCCCTCCAGAACAAAAAGCAGTGGTATCATCCGCAAATAATACCAGCTTTAAGTATTTTGTTACTTTGGAGATATCATTGATGTATAAGTTGATGTACAAGTTGAATAGTTTTGCCCCCAGTATTGACCCCTGGGGAACTCAAATTAATATCAATGTATATCAAATTAAAGGTCTTGATGATGGCTTCAGGGATTTATAACTGTATTGTCATATACCCACATACGATGACATAACTAGTCACTAGTCATCGCTTAAAAATCCAAACCACACCAAGTCACACCTGAAATTAAAGTTAATAATGAGAACCTTTCCAATATGTACATAATTCACTGATACACTCTAATATATTGAGCTAGTTACCAAAAAACCTGTTATATGTGTGTTCAAAATGAACATTTTGTTCATTTGTATATGACAGCTTGGGAGCATGGACGTCCATTTGTCATGTGAGTCTTTGCAATGTGCTGGATTGTTCTTTTTTTTTCTTTTTTAGCTTTATGAACACATATTAAAATAAACTGTCCAGTCAGCGTTTAGTCAAGTATGCTATATAGCAAAAAGCGAATGACTATGCACCCCACCCCCCCTTCACCCGCCATCCCTTTTGTCTTTAATTGCATTTATACGCCCCGGTCATCATGCTCCTCTTTTGACAATTGAGGGAAAGCCATTCATTATCATAAAGAATGTTCCCTTATGATTTTGCACTTTAGAACAGTATTTCTTTTTGTCGCTCGTTCAAGACTGACTGCAGCACGATTAAAGCCGAGTCAACCAGAGGGTGATTAATCTTCAGTCGTCTGTAATGAATGAATGAATTAATTTTATATTTCTAATGTAATGATACGATACCTGGATGCCCAGTTGCTGCATGTGTGTCAAATGTTACATAATTGAATTTGATCTATCACATATACAACACCCAGGCGCCTTCCAATGCCAAAATTTGGGTAAAATCTTAAAGAAAATTAAAATGCCTTAAAAATTAGCATAATAGGTTCCTATTATGCTAATATTTTGGCCCTTTGCATTGACTTGTGGACTCCAATAGGGCAACTACACACAATAACCAGCACAGCACTTTCCAGCACTTCCATAATCTGCATCTATCCAGCTGTATTTCTTTGGATTTTGTGGTTCCCGCACAGTTGGTCACACCCCCGATTGCATAGTAAGAGTTGCTGCTAACTGGATAGTTGATAAACGTTATAAGAGTTGATAATAAATAGCGATTCAGATATTTTCCTGACAAATTTGTGGATGGCAACAACAATGCAGAGAGTAAAATAGGTGGCAACAGAGTGTAAAGGAAACACATATTTAAAAACAATACTTAATAAAATAAAAATGACTTCATGACAAAGCAAAGCAAAGCAAAAATGTTTTTGCACTGCACAAACCCTTGCGACACCAAATACGTATATTTTGTTTTTAGAAATAGTAATTGAATTTGATCTATCACACATACAACACCCGGGGGCACCTTCCAATGCCAAAATTTGGGTAAAATCTTAAAGGGGACCTATTATGCAAATTTTCCGGCCCTTTGTATTGACTTGTATTGACTCCAATAGTGCAGCTACACACAATAACCAGCACAGCGCTTTCCAGCGCTTCCAGAATCTGCACCTATCCAGCTGTATTTCTTTGGATTTTGTGGTTCCCGCGTGGTTGCGCTCACTCTGCTGTGTTGGTCACAATTCCGAGTGCATAGAAAGACTTCCGGTTTGTGCCAGCAACTTTATAGGAACCGATAAACAGTATAGGAGTTGAAAATAAACAGCGACTTATCTTTTTAAAATGTCAGCTTTTAACATACAGCCATGTGTTGGATCCAAAATCCGATCCGGAAGGGGTGTCTGGACAGTCTGAAGTTCCTCAAGAAAAGAGGTTATTCAAGGTGTCTCTCAACGGTAAGTTGGTAAGTAGCTTTAGCATTTTAGCGTTTTCTACAGCATTGGTAATGTGTTTTGCGGGACTACCTGTCATGATTGTGTTCTGTCGCTCTGCTGCCGCCTGCTGCCCACACCTGATTCCAATCATCCTCCTGACTAAGTACTTGCCCATTGGTTTTCTTGCCACAATGTCTTTTGTTTCCACGTTGTTTGTTTTTATTTTTTTGCCCGCTGACCTTTTGTTATCGACCTGCTTTTGCATCTTGGCTTCCAGATCAGTATTATGGTTCTTGACACTACCAGTGTGCAAAAAAAACCCCAAAAGCCACTAATTGTGGTAGGAAAAAACAATTAGCCACTGTATGCTATGAATAAGCTTTCTCTATGCTATAATGCTACACAGACACGCGCTTTTGCTTCGTGACTTACACTGAAATAAAGACACTAATAAACTTTTACTTACTGCTTCCTCTTCTGACTCTTCCACATGACCAAGTCACGTTGGAAAGGCAAAGGGCTTCAGCAAGTTTGTCGGCTAATCCAACTGCATACTGGCCCATGTTCACATAATGTTCACAAAAATGCCATTGACAGATTAAAATGCATTTGTTTTACTGGTAGGGAATCAGAAACGCCAACCATTTGTGCCTGATGGTGGGAAATGTAAACAAATGTGGTATTCCCTTTTGAGTCATTACTAGCGAGTAAAGAGTGGAGCAGCGCTTGGCAGAGGAAGCAGAGCTTGAGGGAGGGCAGTTTATATATAAGGAAGTCCTCTGTGACATCACAAAGGGGCAGTTTGACCACACCTTTTGAAACAGAGTGTTTTAAGCCATCCCAAACTTTATTCAGGGCTCACTTAACAAATATGCAAACTTCATTATCTAAAACGTTGGCATGGTTTAACACGAACATTCTAACTACATTTATGGGTCAGAAAAGGGGAAAAGGAATAATAGGCCCACTTTAAAAACATTCAGAGGAAAAAGGCATTCTGTTCAAAATGCGGCCCAAAATCTACCATTGCATTGCTGTGCTTGCATTTGTATTTATGTCAACAACATGATTGTGTATTCTGCTAGGTCAGTGTTGCAGGGGCGGGGTGGGGAGGCTGATCTACATCGTAGAGAAAAACATTGTGAATTATGAATCATATGCAGTACTGTATGTGTTACATATGTGGAAAATACCTCTACTGAAGACAAAAATACTTTGGATTATAATACTTTATATGAATATCTACAGGGTATTGTGATCAGTGTTGTTGTTTTCTGGACGGGCATCAAGTGGTTTCACAGCAGCTCCATCATGTGACCCCAATGTCTTCCATTCTGCCTTGTAATTGGATGCTAATTCTGTTTTGTTGGTGTTGCTCAGAGCCTAATTAAGGGGCCTCACTGTCGGCCATATGACAATGTTTACCATGTTTGTTGACGCTCATGCGTGGGGAAAACCCGCCACCTAAAATCAATATGTAAATAAAGAGTCGATCCATCATTTGCACTTGCTTAAAGAAGCGCATTATTGTTTATACTGTAACAAATTCAACATGTAAACATTGTTGCTAGGCTCCCTATGACTCTTATGCATACACCCACAATTCAAAAATTATTATTTGCAGTTACATTATTGCTACAGTGGCACCTTAGTCCTGATAGGTCTGTGCTAAATGAGAGTAACGGCTACTAACTGATGCACAAGCAACAACAGCCAACAAGAGACACCACACCTGTCACAAGCATTTCAAAGTCTCATCCGTATTCATCACGGTGTCTTAATGCCTTTCACCAATCACGTGCATCACATGTGAAGAGGCACATTTATCATCATGTTTGTCTTACAACATGATTTTTTTTTATTTTTCACATTATCATGCTGGTACTATGGGGGCCAACCTAGAGGACATCCCACGCCAACATACATGGATGTGCTGAGGAGTGATGCAGGAGTGGAGAGGTCTGTGGAACAAATACTAGTGGGATGCACATTATGGAGGGTGGATGAAATTAGACCTAGAGAGACAATGCTAAAGAGTACAAAAGGTTTTTTACAAAAAAGAATGTAATGATGTGACTCTATTGTCCATAGGTATGAATGTGAATGTGAATGATTGTTTGTCAATATGTGCCCTGTGATTGGCTGGCGACCAGTCTAGGGTGTACCCCGCCTCTCGCCCAACTTCAGCTGGGATAGGCTCCAGCATACCGGTGACCTTAGTGACGATAAGCGGCATAGAAAATAGATGGATGGATGGAAAATCAAAATCAAACCCACATATTTCTATGTTTATTTCCACATTCCATGTTCCAGGTGTCTTTTTAGGATATGTAGCGAAGCCTTAATTTTTTTTAAAGCTATCCTATGTCAATTTATAGTTGTAGTAAGCTTAGATTTATTATGTAAATTAATAATACACCAAACAGTGATCATTTAATAAAAATTTTTTTTTTGAAAAACTGTTATCGAGCCAGGGAGCAGTAATCGAACTGTAATATGTCAAGATTATAGTACGTAATCTTGTACATATTGTAACAGTTTTACAATATTTGATTCTGATGTGAGTACAATAGGACCACATCAGTCCTAATTCTCATTGAAATAAAAAAAAATAATAATTAAAATGCCCCCGCAACCTTTGTGAGGAAAAGCGGTAGAAAATGAATGAATGAATAATTAAAATACTAATCCTGGACAAGGTCCATACAGCATGGTGGCCTTGTGGTTAGCACTAGATGAGCGAGTGCACCAGTATCTGTATCTGTACTGGGACATTGTGGCCATATCATGTGTTTTAGTATCACTATCACTAAATGACGCCTGCTATAAGCAAAGGCTGATGGCAGGCTTCCACAGTGGTGCACACATACTAGGTTGCGGTGCGCTCTGACGACAAGTCTCTTGTGAAGATTACAAAGTAAATGCACAACGAGAGAAACACTATCACTTTCTCTTTTAATGTGCACCACTTGGGAATTCTGAGTTACGATGCATCCATCCATTTTCTTATGCCGCTTATCCAGCTATGATGCATAGAAATGAAAAAGTATTTTTAGAGCATGGCTGGGACAGTATTTGCACCACAGACAGCAGTCATCCTAGCAGGTTAAGACATGGCTCCACAATCGACTGCTGTAACCTACATTCCATACCCAATGAGTTATTGTTATTTAGTCTGTGTAGCATTATACAGTGTGCAACAGGGAGCATCTTACCCGCATGCATGCAAATTACAAGCTCACTGATGTCTGGAGTTGTGAATAGCCTTTTCCACCACAATCCCAAGTTTGGTTTAAACACGGGTAGTCTCGCAAAAATTGTTGAATGACCAAATTTACCCTACCAATGTTGTGCCAAGATTGTCTGCACTCAATAAATGCAAACCAACGTTACCACTTTTTGACTTCATACACAGTAAGTCACGGGCCTCTGGCAGTAGCTCGTACTCAGGGTACGGGTAAGGGTTTATTAATTTATTATCAACGCTTATACCCACAAAATTATAAATTGGGTTTCGGCAGTAGTCAAGAAGTTCTCAGTACCACCTGGCATGATTCTTAACCATATATTAATCAGTTGATTATTAGGTCCATCCCTCATGTTCACCTTGTTGCCCAAAGCTTAGCCAAAATCACATGCAAAAATGTACTCTATACGGCCTGGTGCACATTTTATTCTTTGTTGCAGATGAGTGTCACATTAACAAGCACACTAAATCCCCACCATTCCTTTTCTTTACAGCAAGTCATAATCCTGAATGTCACGTTCTTTGTACAACGCCTAGCTGTCCGTATTCCAAAGCTCGAGCACTCAAATGTGAAGCACTTCTCAAGCACAAGTGCCTGTGCATCTCCCCCTATGATTAAAACAGAAAGGAGGGGGTTTAATTAAGCGCTTAAATATTCAATCATCACTCCCATTACTGAAACCAAGAAGCCTTCAGTATGGATTTAACAAAGCCAGTAAACAGTGCATGCCTGCTGGTGGAAGATAGTCTGGAAGGAGTGTGTACTCTCAACCAATACACACCAACGCCATCAACTAGCAATTCAACACAACGTTTATGTGACGGCGCTACAACAACTGTGACATTGGTAAACAACGTCAACCGTGGCGGTTCCCTGAGAAGACATTTGCGTGCATGGTAGCATAGCTATAGTTTTATTGAAATTGCTTAACAACATCAGTCAATAAAAATAATAATGCGTTGGAATTTATATAGCTTTGAAAATACCCAAAACACTGACATGAGTCATCAACTTTGCTTAAATGTGTTACATATTGTTTGTAATTATGTTCTACATCATTACATTTTTGAACGCGAATAACAAAGTCATAAAAATTACATTCAGAATTCATGGCCGCAGACGAACTAGCTCGGGAAAACAAACATAACGGTGTACAAGACATTTATAATGATTATAGCAAAAATTTGGCCAATGTGTCAATATTTTTCAGAAGAAAGAAACATTGGGAGATGAAATAGAGAACTTGCAGAGCATGGACTTAATACCTATGATATGTTGAAGATTGGTCGCGTTCAAAACACAGAATGCTGTGTATGTTGCTTATACTTTAATTATTGTTTTAAATTGGCCTATATTTAATTTTTATAGCCTTTGATTGTATATGTGTCCGCTTGTCAATGTTGTCTGCCGTTGTTTGTTGATACCAATTTTGATGTAGTGGCCGTTCTTTGTTGCCTTGTATTTTCCCATGTACCGGCAGAATAGCATCATTTTAAAAAATGCATTTCCCATACTTTTAAGCCAAATGTTTCTTGTAAAGGTGTTCATCAGTGAAATGATCACTGCAAAGAACAGCTTGAAGCCCAAGCCAATTTGAGGAAGTAATTCTTCTTCTTCGTTAATGACGCTCACTCTGCCAATATGGAGACGAAGACGTTCTCCTTTTCACTGCTGTTTATGTGTGTTTAAATCTCTGGGAGGACGCCGAGACCTTTTCTGGGGCAGTTAGCATTCGCAAGAAGCGTGTCTATTATGGGACGTGTTGATGCTCAGGGGGGCTTCTGGCTGGATCCTCTGAGTTTCCACACGGAGCTTGGAGGCAGCCAGGAGAATATTTGAGAGGAATGAACATTGAGAGCACGTCTCCCTTAGCTTTGTGGGACCCTCAACGGCTGCCGTAGTCTCCACCAGCCAAAGCTACTATTTCCACATTGCTTTTGATTCATTATTTAGTGGTAGCTCTGGCGGGAAAAGGTTGGGAATCAGAGGACCAAAAGTCATCGAGGAGGTGTCACCGGCTTTATACAATTTTTATGGGGAATTTTTATTTCTTGCCCCCATTTTTACTAGCTCCCCAAAGCAAACTTTTACATCAAAACACGCAAATGGAAAATGCAGTTCCTCCTCGGGACCCAGACTGACTGCAATACTTGTTGGCTTAAAATGCATGCATATATAAAGCAGGTTTTCACATACGTAGGTTACCATCCAAGACCACCAATGAATTACAAAAAAAGTAGTAATTGGTGAGTACTTGATATGCCGATAAAAATGTCTACTCCTATACATGGCTTGCTGCCCTCTTTTGTGTACATTATAGATGCATATATTGGCGATATCAATACTCAAATCCTCGCAGCCGAGAGTCATATGAAAAGGACAGTAAAATATTCAGCGCAGGGAATACTCATTAACAATTTTGCTACTTGTGTCTCCAGCTATTTAGACTCCTTTTCAATACATTGCAAATCCATACTGCAGCACAAACTGTACACTGAGTATTATAATGTCACACTGTATACTCTCTATGAAAATGGTAATTTATGAGCATTTCTGAACGATTTCAGTGATGGTCGTCCATTCAGCTGTGCTCAGCGTTACATTAGCAGTTAAGCTGTAGATTTGAAGCAACGGTTGCGAAAACGGGAATTTTAATTCCCGCCAAAGCATGCTGAGCTCCGTGAGGTTCGTATCGCACCCAATCTCTAAAACCCCACGGCACCCTCCATTCTATAGAGGATTTGATTGTGTAATTCAACATCACGGATCCTTGTCTGCTCGCTGTCACGTGCTAATGCATGTAAAGCCAGTGTTGCCATTTCCATGAATGTATGCTGATGCATGGTAAAACATGGAAATAGAGCAGATAGAGCTGCGCCGCAGTATGCGCTCACAAATCCGCCCGAGCTCAATTTTCAACATGAACTTGGTGATTTGCTGGGCTTGGATGTCACATTGCAAGAATCTAAGTGGAAATTAGTCAAGGAAAGAGCGTTTTAACCTACTGCACAAACGCTTGTCAAAGATCAACTAGTCAAAGATCTGCTGTGTTTCCGTTTCACCAGTCAAAGAAAAATCCTTTATTTGACATGTACGTACACTGTTATATTTTAGCAATTTACAAACAGCAATTAAAGATCCTTCATATGCGAGACATGGTCTGCTGTCTTTAAGGACCTACTGCAAAAACAGTAGTCAAAGATCCACGATATTCATCAGCACTTTCCTGTTTTTAGAATCGATTGGAAAAACCTGAGTGCAAGAGCCTCGATATGACAGAAGCATGCTGCTATTTTTAAGGACCTCCCGAGAGTCATCGATCCTCAGCAGCACTTAAGAATTTTAAATAATTTTGTAAGAGTTATCTGAAAAAAATTAAGTCACTTTGAGCCTCTACTTTTAAGGACCTTCTGCCAAAACGTTAGTCAAATGTTAGAGCAGTGATTTACTCTTTTTAGGAATTTTCTGGAAAAATGTGAGTCAAAGATCCTCTACATGACAGGAGCTCTGTGTTATTTTTAAGGACCTTTGCCAAAACACAAACGCGCTAACCACTCATCCGCCGTGCAGCCTTGATGAAACATGTTCTTTATTAAAATGTAGCAGATGTTGATGATTACTATAAAGCTGTGTGTAGTTCATTTTATCGGTCAAGAAAGAACCCCATCGGTTGTGATGCTGATATAATTGTGTGTATGTCAAATTGTCCTTGTTCAATTGCCTCCACGACTGTACAGAACAGGCATATAAAACAGGGAAGCTTTCAACAATTCCATTCTAACATTCCTAAGAAATTCTTCCAAAATAACAATATACTTGTGAAAGTTGTCCAATTGGGTCTGGTCCCAAATTCCCTTTGAGGGCGGGATAGTTCTCGCTGTTTTAGAAAGCAAAACAGCAATAGTTACCTCCTCCGGAGCCCACAATGTCATCTTTGTTCATCAATGCAGCGATATTATGTCATTGCACACATGAAATCTAATGTGGAAATAATGGGACATATTGGTATACGCAAAAGGTTCTCCTTGTGCATGCGTGCGTTTTCTCCGGGTACTCCGGTTTCCTTCCACATTCCAAAAACATGCTAGGTTAATTGGTGACTCCAAATTGTCCATAGGTATGAATGTGAGTGTGAATGGTTGTTTGTCTATATGTGCCCTATGATTGGCTGGCCACCAGTCCAGGGTGTACCCTGCCTGTTGCCCGAAGACAGCTGGGATATGCTCCAGCACCCTCACGACCCTCGTGAGGATAAACAGTAGAAAATAAATGAATGAATGAATGTTACGCAAAAGCCCTGTCTACACCGTCCATACATATTTTTCCAAAAACAGTTTTTAATGACAAAATCCTCTGTTGGTGCACAAATGAGAGGCCAAAATACATATAAAAATATGTTTTTAAAACACATATTTTAGACAGGACCTAAATGACAGGACTGTTGTGCTATTTTCAAGGACTGCAAAAAGGCTAGTCAAAGGTCCTCTATATGACAGCAGAATAGGAAGGCAAAGAGTGAAAGTGACCTGGTTATCTACATATAAGAGGGACCCCATATCACCCCCCCATCCTGCCCCACCATCTTCTCCATGGGGGGTAACAGCGGCAGTCCTCAAAGTGACACAATCTAATTCTCAGCACATGAGTCATGGGGGGGCCTCAGGAAGAGAAGAGGGGACGGGCAGCACAATTAGCAAGAAAGTTTTTTTTTTTTCTTTTTTTGTCCTTGTGGCTTCTCCTCACATCAGCAGCCAACTCCAGCGAGCAGGTTAAAGGTCAGCTGTGTGGAAAGTGTGCCAATTCGACCGTCTCTCGAGGGAAGAAGACGGGGGCTTTTCAGAAAATATCCACACTGCTTTTACCTGAACGCTAGCTAGCTTGCTAGCTTTCATGAGACGTCCTCCCACGGTCTCACACACGTACACAAATCTTCACGTCGTCTTTCTTCGTGTTCTTTGTTCACGTCTTTTATAGTTTTGTTCCCCCATCTGTGTCTCTCCCCCCCATGAAAAGTACTTTGTAAACTTTTGTTTGTGCGACAGATGTTTGTCTTGCTTACTTGTCAAACTAGGACGGCGTACAAACCACAAACTGAGCTAAAACATAATTTTTGAAACCTAAAAATAGGAAAAAGTAGTGAACTTGAACAAAGAAGATGCTAATTGCAATAAACGAGCACGGTGTCACTTACTTGTTAGTTGACTTGTAAATGTAAGATGGAATGTCGACACAGGAGTCAAAATCTGACGCTGAGGAACACAGTTTGATAAAATGTGTTGTAATACTAGATCCTGTTTAGGAGCACCAAATGTGGGTAAAATGTGCCCCGCCCCGCTTTTTCTCATGTTTTTAAATCTATCATCTCCCTCCTTTGTTTGTTTCACTTTTGAAAGAAGGGGTGAAACCTCATTCCTCATGGACATCATACTACACATCTTATAATAAAGCCTAAAGCTACAACAAATAGGCTAACCTAGCATGATGTTGCTGTTAAAGTGACAGTGCAATGTTAGCAGTGTAGCATATGCTATAGCAGGGGTGCTCATTAAGTCGATCGCGATCTACCGGTTGATCGCGGAGGTGGTACTGGTCGATCGCTGGTCCATCACGGCGTGACATTAAAAAAATATCATCCTAGCATCAATGCCCTCACTTGATTGATATACAGGGCAGCCATTCAGATGACAACTGAATGTTGCCCTTCGGGTGACCAATCAAATCAAACAACGTCTCTAAGTGCAGCAGAACTTACGATGTCAGCCTATCATCCATCCCCGTTACTTGATTGACATACAGGACAACCAATCAGATGACAACTGAATTTTGACCTTTAGGTCACCGCTCATGCGTAAACAACGATGCAAAGTGCTAAGCTAGTTGGCGAATTGCATCAGATTTTAAGCCCTCGCTAAAGTTTATGGTCACTAAAATGAGTGAAGGAGCTGGACCAAGTAAAAAGGCAAAAACATATCACTTCCATACGGAATGGGAGGAGGACTTTTTTTTCACAATGTCTTTTTCGAAGTGCGTTTGCCTGGCTAACCTGGCTAACCTGGCTAACCTGGCTAACCTGGCTAACCTGGCTAACCTGGCTAACCTGGCTAACCTGGCTAACCTGGCTAACCTGGCTATCAGCAGCTACTGTCCGGACTATGCATCCCTGGCTGATTCAATTCAGTGCAAGTTATCAAAGTAAACTCAGGTAATTACAAAAAATGTTAATAGTTAATTATGTGTGTTTTGCAATATTGGCTCATTTGGTTATGTAAGGTACATCAACATACATTGTACGTACAAATAATCCTCAATACATTTGAAAATAAATAGATGCATTTTTGTAGTGGGTAGATCATTTTGACTCGGTCATTTTAAAAGTAGCTCGCATGCTGAAAAAGTGTGAGCACCCCTGTGCTATACTTTTCAGTATAAGCCAAGTATACTTCAAGTATACTTCACTGTACTATTCCTGTGTATATAAAACATAGTTTAGAAAAAGTAAACTTCAAGTATACTTCCTCATTTTTAGTATAAAATAAATAAACTTGTTTTTGCAAAGGCATCACATAGCATCACATAGCAAGCATAGTTTGTATCCTCCTGTCCCACTGCTTAAAGTTATGTTTATTACATTGGAGTAAAATGTGGATAAAGTACACAGCAGCGCTTCTTGGAGAGACACACTGTGGACAATTAGCATTAAAGGTAGTGAAAATACCAGCATCAAGGAGAGATTTTGGACAACATGGTTACTTTAAATCAGTGGTCTCAAACACACGGCCCGCGGGCCAAATGTGGCCCGCAGGACACGAGTTTGAGGCCCCCGCCTTGATATGAAAGTTTAATGTTAGTGCGGCCCGCGCAAGTTTGATATTGATGCTGTATGGTATCATGTACCTAGAAAAAATTATTACGTTTGATTAATGTTCATGTTAAAGGTTAAATAACTGTTAATAGTTAACCTCCCTATCCGTGTGGAAGTGGTACGTTTTTGGCTATTTAAGTTTAAAGGAAATAACTTGAAGGCTACCGTTTAGGTCGCTAGCGCTCTAGTTTGCGAGTTAGCATGTGTCTCAAGACCCTGCAGTTGCGCAATATGTTGTAAATAAAAAAAAGTATAAATGTGACTATAGTCGTGTTTTGTCATGTCTACAGGGCTCTAATAATGCTTTGTTCATTTTAATCTGAAAAAAATAATTTGTCTACCCGCTATGTGGTTTCTTAAGTTTTTATTATTTGCCGTTTTATTATTATTATTATATTTATTTATTACTGATTGATTTTCTTTATTCTTGATTTGTTTATTTATTTTTCATCTTATTTTGTGCAGAAAAATAAAAATTAAGATATTTGAGAACAGTGGAATGTTTTATCAGAGCTTTTCTTGTAGAAAATCGAAACCAAAGCAAAGGTTATTCATTTTTCTGTTTTTAATAAATGTGTTTTTTGGGGGGGGGGGTTGGAAAACCGGATGCGGCACAGTCTCGCCCAGACCCTAGCTCCAGTGGCCCCCAAGTAAATTGAGTTTGAGACCCCTGCTTTAAATGCTGAAGAAAGTGTCCACACTAACCCAAATAGATATCCATGTCCACAGGCTATAAAGTACTAGTCTTCATAGCTTTTATTCCATCGTGGAGAGGTAAACATTTGATAAAAATAACCCTGTACATGATAAAAACATCATGTAAGAACACGCACTGTATACCCTAAGCACTTTTCTGCATCATGTTGCAGTAAAGGTCAACTTTCTAAGAGGCACTCAGGCTCTTGTAGAAATGTCCTGTAAAAGGCATGTATAAAGTGGACCAAAAATGGGCAACTCATGCATCAAAGCTGCATCCGTAAGCTCCCTCGATCGCAAACCCTGCTAGCTGGCGAAGTCTTAAAGCCCAAACATCTTCATGTGTGCCTCAAGTGTGACGCTCACCTTCATTTAAACCTCATGTTCACGCCGAGCCTGGCAAAGTGACTGCTGGGCTAAGCACTCTCTCACCACACAGACGTGCTCCTGGGGTGGAGACTTCTGCTAAATAGGACATGTCCAGTCAAAATATGCCAGCTGGCAGATCCTACCCAAGGCTTGAAGGGGATCTTCAGTAAAAACTTAAAGGATTTAATTATCAGACAGGAAAATGAGTGGAATCTTCTACTAATATGAGTCAGTTTAAGAAACAATCCAAAGTACTGTCAAATCTTGGTCTTTGAATGCACCACTTTTTCTCAGTTATTGTATGGTAAATCTTGTATTTTACCCTTTTGTACATTGAATCTTGTTATATTTATAAAGATGTGGACGAACAATACTCCCAGGTTGCTTGTTTGGTCAGCCATTTTGGATCATACACCCAACACTATATCCATTTCATATTTATTCATAATTATATTGCATTCTTTTCTACATGTACAACTATAATTATCCTCAATAACATGTATTTTTGTTAATATTTTTGTTGCCTGGAAAAGATTATTTGGTTTTACATTATTTCCGATGGGACACTTTGCTTCAGCTTTCATTTTGGAACATTTTTCACATTTTTTTTGCTGCATATATGGAAGAAGAATGATGCTGAGTCTAATACAAAGCATCCTGATTTCCTTGATCATTATTCCTTCAGAGGTATTTATTTATTTTTTAAATCTCATTAAAATTATTTTTCTAACTCATCAAATAATTATTTTAATATCTCTTTATTTTTTTTATTTGAGGAACCATCCATAAATCTTCTGTGCCGAAGAAGTGGTAGGTAAATAGATTTTCAGAAATGTGTGCCTTCTCTTAATTTGATTATAATTTTACCACTGTGAATACATACAAATATACTGTACATAACCCTGCCCTATAATTTGCCTTTCTTTCAACAAAAATATGGTGAAATTTGGCATATTTCAGACATAAGTCTCGCTATGATTAATCCTGATTAATTAATTTGAATACTGTGATTAATCTGATTATAAAGTGTCATCACTTGACAGCCCTGATTTTTTTCCAATTTATCTACGGTAACAATTCTTTTTTTATTGTTTTTACTCGCTCTTTTTGCTTTTCAAGAGTATATTAACACATTCTCTATGACTTATTCTCTGCCTATTTGAGAACATGTTCAACATAGAAAGTAAAACTGTCAGTAATTGCTGAGACAAGGAGAAGGGGTAGGAATAATTAAGTGTTTCGTTTCTACTGACATGTGCAGATGTCAACGCGTGATGTTTTTTAATGTAGCTTTGTTAAGCATGCTGGAAACCATTGCCAATAACGTCTTTAAAAGAAAGAAAGATAGCAAACCTATTCAGTATATTGCTATAATGCACATACAATACATCTGCTTATATAATGTAAACAGATGGTGAGGAGTAACAGTGCGGTACACAAACATGTAGGAGCACAATGGTGAAAAAAAAGTTGTCTCATGCTATTTTTACACCCACAGGATTCTGTACGTGGAGGTCACAGTAAAAAAAGAACATAGCTCCGAGTGCTCAACACAGAAAAGTAAAAACAGTGAAACCTCTATGGTCAAATAGAATCCATTCTGGAAATGCTCGGTCCACCTCTAATTTGTCTGGATGTCATATTTTCTTACTAGGAAATAATAGAATTGTAAAAAAAAAAAAAAGTATCCCATGTCTAACTGTCGTCATAATTGTACAGACAATCATTTATGTAGCATTTCTTATTTTTTCTTTTTTACCAGGCATATCTTTGCACTTCCAGTTCAATACTGGTCACAATAATTGGTGTGTGCTGTGAGGCTTTGAGATGTTGCTCCAAAGATTACTAAAGAAGATGACAGGCTTTTGCTTGCAGGGGAAGTTGTGGTGTAAATGTCTCCAGCAACTCATTCATGTCGCATATTCATCTACTGACATTTACAACAGCAACCTTCCTAAGAAGAGGGGATTATTCCCCAATTGCTCATCAGTGAAAATCAAACACAGTAGGACTTTCAAACCCCGCAGGCCACATTATAATAAGTCTAGAATTAAAAAAAAAAAAGGAAAGAAGAAAAGGTGTCTTCCTACTGCTTGAATGCAGTGAGTCAGCTCCATTCAAGATCAAGTCAATGACAACCCAACTGAAGACAAATTCATTTTCTATGCCGCTTATCCTCACTCGGGTCGTGGGTATGCTGGTATGCTGGAGACTATCCCAGCTGTTTTTAGACGGGAGGCTTAATACACCCTGGATTAGTTGCCAGCCAACCACAGGGCACATATAGACAACAACCATTCACACTCACATTCATACCTATGGACAATTTGGAGTCACCAATTAACCTAGCATGTTTTTGGAATGTGGGAGGAAACCGGAGTACTCTGAGAAAACCCACACATGCACAGGGAGAACATGCAAATTCCACACAGCGATGCCCGAGCAGGGAATCGAACCCAGCTTTTCCCGATCTCTGAAAATATATGGATGGATGTGAGTTTAAAACAGATTAACAAAAGAGATAAAAATCAATGTATTATATTTCCCACCCTTTGAAATCCGTTTACTCATTCTCTGAGCAATCTTGTTTTCCACTGATATTTTTGAGCGTCCACTTTCTCTGCTGAGCTTTCTCAAAAGCCTGGAAGATATCACGGAGAGCTGGAGTGGAGCAGACTTACTTAAATGATAAATATCTGTCAAGAAGCCCTTTCTGTCATGGGAGGAAGAGAAAGAAGAGAAAGACTGTGGCCCGAGGCGTTCTGTAACAGCGAGTGGGAAGCTGCTCATTCACAGCCTGTAGGACTCAAGTCGGAATATGAGAGAGACGCTCCGCACTTTTCCAACCACAACAAATTGAGAATTCCACTTAAAACACATCAAGATGATCTGCTTCATTCCACAGAGTGTGGGGGTGCAAGAAAAAAGATGATTGCTTGGCATGATTAAAAGACTTCAGAGGAAGAAGGAGCAACAACCCTTTACCGCTGCAGGACACAATAAGATATATTATTTTCAAAATCAACCTTTGCAAAAACATTCATGCAGTTTTGTTTGACACTTAAACAGAGGTATCACTAAAAATATGTGACAAGATTGGCACTCAATTGTAATCTGATGCATGTTCAAATGAAATAAAACCATTACCATTACCAAGGTGCATTCAAAGACGTGATGAAATTCTACACTGGTCACTAGGTGTCAGTTGATGTCACATTGATGAGATCATAACGACCCTGTACTGTAGAGAAGTACTGTACAGCAGAAGAAGTAAAAATAGAAAACAAAGAACTCTCCCAGTGCTAAAACGTATACATACGTATGTGTCTTGTGTCTTCATATTATGTTTACTATATTGGGTAATACGAGTCTAAAGGTGACTATAGGGGTGTTTTTTCATGTCTAGAGGGCTCAAATGAGGTTTTAAACTATATTTTCTATGCTTGAAGTATTCCATTTTTAAACAAGGAATAGGAATATTCACAGTTCCACATGTCCAAAAGGAGTAGGAAGAAGCAAAGCTTATTAAATCCTACCCCTCCATCTGGTACTTTTACAATCAGTAACTGTTACATTTCTTCACTTCCTGCTTTCCATAATATAGTTTAGGGTTTTTTTGGTTTTTTGTTTTTAATAATGTACCTCGTACCGAAGTACAAGGTGATATGAGCATCCAATGCCATAATGGGTACCATAGTAAGTGTCAATATAGTGATATATATAGCACATCATGACTGGTTCAAGACTCTTCATCCTTGTATTTAGCAAACATCAACTGCTTGTATTGTTTCTTGAATTGGCTCATCGTTGTGCATTGTTTGATTTCCTTACTCAATCCATTCCATAGTTTGATTCCACATACTGAAATGCTATGGCTGTGTTTCAGAATGTAGTTCTTCCCTGAGATCATATTTCTCCTCTCTTGTCGAGAAGTATTGGATGACATTTTTAGCTAATTGGTTATTTTTAGCCTTATGCATTATTGTAGTTGTTTAAAGATTAATTATATCAGCAAGTTGAAGTATTTGTCATTTTAGAAATAAGGAGTTAGTATGTTCTCTGTAGGCGGCATTATGAATTATCCTTACTGACCTTTTTTGCAGTACATTTAGCGAGTGAAGATTGCTTTTATAGTTATTAACCCATATTTCCACACAATAAGTAAGATATGGTAGAACCAGAAGCATTTTCTCAAAAATTGACGGTACATCTTACGTATGTGGGCACTGAGTTTCAAAATGTGTAAAAATGTGTAAAAATGTCGCTGCTCATTTTGGCAGCCATGTTTTTCAACCAATCTTGCTCAATCTTACACTCCCCTAAAGGTGTGTACCCAAGAGTGTACTAAAAGAATACATGAAAAAGCATTAATCTACATTTATTCCGTAACAACATTTGTAGTTTTTTGCTTTGTTCAATACTGAAATATTTCTGGCCACCTTATGTTGTATATTTGTAATATGAGGTTTCCAGCTCCAGTTTAACCTACAAATATGTCGCATCATATTGCCTGAACCTGTACGACATATAAGTGTGTTTTCAAATATTTATTGTCCCACAAGGTGACGGCCAAAGATATTATTGTCACCATTTTTTGGAGAGCAAATAAACCGCGTCTACCTTAATATATAGTAATAATATTACAGCTAAGTGCTTTTTTATTGTCTACTTGTCTTTGTCTGTTTACATCAGGGCTGTCCAGCTGTCCTTTAATAGTTATAATAAAAACAAGCATGTATAATTAAAAATATATATTATACATGAATGTATACAATCAACTGAACACAAGAATCCCTGGTGGTGTAATGGTGCATTCTTTTGAGGGTGTGGGTTTGATTCCCAAACATGGAAGGGGAGCATCTCATGCTAAATTAATCTAAAACATGAACGCATTTAGGGTGGTGAGTAGTGAACCATCACTGGTAAAATCCTCCATTTTGTTTACTGCTGTGGATGTAGTTTCCAGACATGCCCTTCTTGTGTAGCTAAATAAGGTCACCAAAGTATTAGAAGCAGCACTTTTCGACAATGATGGACAAAGACAAACATCACTGTGCGTCCATGCTTTGGTTCCGCCATTCTGTCTTTCTCCATTATCAGTGCAGCATCAGCTTATCGGTCCTGGCACAACATGTCTGCAAACGGGAACTTTCTGCATACGGAGCAGGATTAATCGGCCGGCCTCAAATTTGGTTCGGGGAGAGCGGCTCATGGGTGTCGAGGGCCGACGCTCGGCGCTCATCCTTCTTGGTTTTTTTTTTATCTTTTCGCTTGCAGCCGCCACACGAGGATGGATGCCTATCTGGGACACACTTCCCTCCCAACAATCCTCTTGCTTAGCTTAGCATGATTCATGTCTAGAAAGAAAAATTTAATACTTTTGTCAATACTGTTTGTAAATAAAAGCACATAGGGAAAAAAAACAGGAGGCTTTATGGAATGCCACAACAAACAAACAAACACGCACACACACACACACTGAGATTGTGTGTGTCCACTGCAGAGTGTGAATTAGATTGGATGAGACGCACAGACTGTGATAGAGGGACAAGGCGGTATCAATCAATCTGCCGCTAAATGCTACGGAAAATTCTATCTGAGCGTCTGACCTGCGGGGCACACATCTAATAAACAACTCGGTGGCCCTTTCGAGCCTCTGTTCAGTCCTAGTCTGTGCTCCCCCCAAACCCCTCACCCACTCACACACACACACCAAAAATGTGTCCATATGTGAAACAACGTCAACACTGCAAACATGAAAGGAAGAACTGTGATGTTTTGCTTCTTCTTTGTCTGTTTTTTAACATTTCAAAATGAGAAAAACCCTCAAAAGGGGTGTTGTGTTAATCATTCCCAAGATAATAATCCTCAGTATTAACAGTGGTTAACCTTTTTTTAAACTTGCATGGCTGTTCAGAATGTAAAAAAATGAGATGCATATATGACGCAAATAATTTTCACATTAAATGGGGATCACAATAGGGATCAGAAATCACTCCACACTCTTTATTTCTCTCTGGTTCTACCATATCTTACTTATTGTGTGGAAATATGGGATAATAACTATAAAAGCAATCTTCACTCGCTAAATGTACTGCAAAAAAGGTCAGTAAGGATAATTCATAATGCCGCCTACAGAGAACATACTAACTCCTTATTTCTTAAATCACAAATACTTCAACTTGCTGATATAGTTCATCTTCAAACAGCTAAAATAATGCATAAGGCTAAAAATAAGCAATTAGCTAAAAATGTCATCCAATATTTCTCTACAAGAGAGGAGAAATATGATCTCAGGGAAGAAGTACATTTGAAACACTTCTATGTATGTGGAATCAAACTATGGAATGGATTGAGTAAGGAAATCAAACAATGCACAACGATGAGCCAATTCAAGAAACAATACAAGCAGTTGATGTTTGCTAAATACAAGGATGAAGAGTCTTGAACCAGTCATGATGTGCTATATATATCACTATATTGACACTTACTATGGTACCCATTATGGCATTGGATGCTCATATCACCTTGTACTTCGGTACGAGGTACATTACTAAAAAAAAACCTTAAACTGTATTATGGAAAGCAGGAAGTGAACAAATGTAACAGTTACTGATTGTAAAAGTACCAGATGGAGGGGTAGAATTTAATAAGCTTTGCTTCTTCCTACTCCTTTTGGACATGTGGAACTGTGAACTGATTATGGGATGCACTCAATTGTAATCTCGCGCATGTTCAAATGAAATAAAACCATTACCATAACCTAATAAAAAGCAAATAAAGTAAAAAAACGTGTAAAAAAGTGTTTTTATTTTCCAAAAGCACATATAAAGCGATTTTTTCCATATATTTCCTTTCTTTATTTGCCCTTTATTTAACCTACAAATGTGTCAGATCCTCACAGCTAGGAGATCAGGGTTCAATTCCACCCTTGGCCATCTCTGTGTGGAGTTTGCATGTACTCCCCGTGCATGCGTGGGTTTTCTCCGGGTACTCCGGTTTCCTCCCACATTCCAAAAACATGCTAGGCTTATTGATGATTCCAAATTGTCCATAGGTATGAATGTGAGTGTGAATGGTTGTTTGTCTATATGTGCCCTGTGATTGGCTGGCGACCAGTCCAGGGTGTACCCCGCCTCTCGCCTGAAGACAGCTGGGGTAGGCTCCAGCACCCCCGTGACCCTCGTGACGATAAGCGGTAGAAAATGAATGAATGAATGAATGAATGTGTCAGATCATTTTGCCTGACCCTGTATAAGTAACGTTAAAAATCTTGTCTCGTCTTGTTGTCGTGGATTCAGTCTCGTGCATCATCACTGTGGCTTGCTCAGTTAATGAAGTTAATGAAGTTAATGATCAATACAAAATATATCAGTTACATACACACAAATGCCATTTTTTATGCTGAAAATTAGTTTTTTGTCTATGAGCGGCGAGTAGTTTTACTTTGTCTTAGTTTTATTTGGTAAACGTACATCTTTACGTACACTACACAAGGGGCACAGATATTCTAGAAATGTAATTTATTTATTATCTGGTTGTGTACAACATGAAATTAAAAGAACAAAATCAGTACCGACTCATCATTGGTGCGAGCCTGAAGAGAAGATGATCGCATTGTTGTTTGATGTGTGGGTGACAGGCAGTGTGCTAACTAATTAACTTCAGGTTATGCGGTGAATAAATACTCACACTCAAACTCAAAACAGACATAATAACTTCATCAAACCTCACCTTGACGCTTTCACACACACACAAACACACACACACACACATATGTACAGCATTTGAGTACAAGGATGAAGTAAAAGATGAACAGGAAAAGTTCTATATAATTTTCACTTTGTCTGCATTGGTGTAATTGTAATTTGCTTTGTGTTAACGTGTTTTGTACTTCTTGGCCACCGCACAAATTGTACCGATTGGAAAAAATTGAGTGTTTATCTCAAAGTGTGGAGCACCTGGATGGACAAGATGAGGTGTTTAATCCAACACGATGTACAGCTATAAAGAACACGACCTAAAACAAAAGGGCCACATGATTCACCGTCATTCCATCAGCTTGGTGCCGGAAACGACTCTCCCTGAGAATGGATATGATGCGTAATAAAGCCCAGGCACTGCAAACCATCACAGCCGGTAAGTGCCTTCCTTTTTGAACATAATGCAGAATACAAGAGAGATACACGTCATTCTATTAGGACAGTGATTTTCAACCACTGTGCCGCAGCACACTAGTGTACCTTGAGAAAGCGTCAGGTGTGCCGTGAGGAATTATCCAATATCACTTTTTATAATTAACATTTATTAATCATTTGCAAATATTATGTCAATAGCCATTATGTCAATAGTATACATGGACCCAAATATTCCAATTGCATTTGGTTTATTTGCTCAAACGGAAAGAATTGAACAGGGATGGAATATTCCTTTAACCAATCCGATTGAGGTATCTTGTACCCGCTCAAACGGAAAGTTGTCAGGGTGCCTTCTTCTTCATGGTGTTTTTCTTCTTCTGTTGTTTATTGGCGGTTGGCAAGCAGCTTTCGTGTGCATTACCGCCATCTGTGGAACAGAATCTAAGCCCGTCTATACTTTATTCACAAGTCCAGTTTTATTAGAAAAAAGAAAATATATATCTATATAAAACATGTCCTGAGTTTAATTATAAAATATTAGCAAGATTGAATTTGATCTTTTCCTGTTTAAATTCATCCCGGGTGCGTTCTTTCAGCGCATGCTCAGATATGACGTAACACGCAGATCCAGACGTTCTTCACTTTTAAAAATGGAGGCCAGCAATCGGCACTGGACTAAGCAAAGTTTGTTTTTGATTCAAACTAAATTTCAAGACTGGACAGACGAAAAACTGGCAATACGGAGTTATTCCAACAAGTGAAAGAAAAACTTGGGGAAGCCGGTATCACGTGATGTTGATGTTTACGTTTTACTGGGCATGCCCTATTGACTATTCTGTTTGATTTTCACGGCGCATGTAGACAAGAGATTGGAATATTCCTTTCCATGGATACCATTGTTTCCCGAAAGGTCATTGGGAAAGAGAAAAAGTGGTGATGTAAAAACGTGGCTACTGTGGAGTGTCTGTGGTGTAAAGACTGGCAGAGCAATGTAATATTGGTCCGTGTGGCAACACCTACCTTGTTCCTCCCATAGACTTATTGATGCACGTGTGAGGTCGTGGTAACATTTTGTAACATTTTTGGTTATTGGTGTGCCACAAGATTTTTCCAATGTAAAAAACGTGCCATGGCTCAAAAAAGATTGAAAAACACTGTTTTAGGAAGCCACAACTGTGTCCTCTGCACTGCCTTTCACTTTTTTTTTTCTTCCTATCCTGCAGGCCGGGGTGACAGTCATTATGGATGTGCGAACCACTTACTGCTTCCACACGATACAATATTTATGAAACACTTAGCCAACGGTCTGGAGGTTAATATTTCATCCACAGATACGACGGAAGCGCACAAGCAGAACAGAGCGCCAAAGAGAACGCCTTTAAATACCTCACATACGCACTCGCTTCAATGTCGTCGTCTGCACGTTAGCGAGGGGGCTGATTAATGACAAGCCCCTCCTTGGCGGTGCACGCTGGGCAGGTTGGAGTCCACGGAATACGCGGGCCAGTGGCCTGAGGCGTGGAGGCGGACAGATTAGTTTCTCAATAAACAATCTGCCAGCGTCTGCCAGGGTGGATTTGAGCTGCAATTAGATGGCGTTAGCGGCCGTGTGACGTATGCGGATAGATTGCTTTTGGCCTCCCCGACTGTATGGTAATTGTAATCCTTATCGTTTCCTCTCACGTGGCCGCTCTTCATAATGACGAGCCATTACAATAAATTTGAAGCAGCCAGGCGGGCCAATGAGCAGCTTAGTGCCATCCCATATTGATGGACACGTTTTTTTATAAAGGCAGATTGTCTGGGTTAGCTTAAGAACTACAAATGTTGTTACGGAATAAATGTAGATTAATGCTTTTTCATGTATTCTTTTAGTACACTCTTGGGTACACACCTTTAGGGGAGTGTAAGATTGAGCAAGATTGGTTGAAAAACATGGCTGCCAAAATGAGCAGCGACATTTTTACACATTTTTACACATTTTGAAACTCAGTGCCCACATACGTAAGATGTACCGTCAATTTTTGAGAAAAGGCTTCTGGTTCTACCATATCTTACTTATTGTGTGGAAATATGGGCTAATAACTATAAAAGCAATCTTCACTCGCTAAATGTACTGCAAAAAAAGGTCAGTAAGGATAATTCATAATGCCGCCTACAGAGAACATACTAACTCCTTATTTCTAAAATCACAAATACTTCAACTTGCTGATATAGTTCATCTTCAAACAGCTAAAATAATGCATAAGGCTAATAATAACCAATTAGCTAAAAATGTCATATATCATATATCCCTATATTGACACTTACTATGGTACCCATTATGGCATTGGATGCTCATACGTATCACCTCGTACTTCGGTTTTCAAGTCTTCAAAATTAAAGGTTTTCAAGTGTGCCTGCAGAAAATACAGTTCATTCATAAGAAAACAGAACACCTATTTTTATCTGCATGCATTTGTTTATGTAAGCTAAATTTAGTACTACTGAGCAATGCGCTCAACAAAATACCCACTGTAACTTCAGGTTGGTTGGCCAAACCACCACACAACACCTTTAGGGAAGTGACAACACGTGCATACAATTTTAGCAAAATTGTTTGGAAAACATAATCAAACATCATCGAGGCAGCTTATTTTGTTCGTAAGTCACTGAGCAAATATCTAAGGCAGTGGTCACCAGCTTTTTGAGCCCAAGATCCCTGGTCTTGGCCATGAACAAGATTTATCATGACAAGATCTATCTGACAAGTTCAGGCCCTGTTGTGGGTGGAGATTGTATGGATGTGATAATGCATTAATTTTTCCTACTGTTTTTAGGTGTCGCACGGTGTGGAGTGGTTAGCCATCAGGAGATCATCTCTTGGGCATCACTTGAGAATTCCTCTTCATTTTCTCCCCGTGCATGGGTTTTATCCGGGTCCTCTGATTTCCTCCACATTTCAACAATATACATATTAATTAGCGTGGTTAGCACGCAGGCCACACAGCTAGGAGAACCAAGTTCAATTCCACCCTCAGCCATCTCTGTGTGGAGTTTGCATGCGTGGGTTTTCTCCGGGTACTCCGGTTTCCTCCCACATTCCAAAAACATGCTAGGTTAATTGGCCACTCCAAATTGTCCATAGGTATGAATGTGAGTGTGAATGGTTGTTTGTCTATATGTGCCCTGTGATTGGCTGGCCACCAGTCCAGGGTGTACCCCTCCTCTTGCCCGAAAACAGCTGGGATATAGGCTCCAGCACCCCTGCGACCCTTGTGAGGATAAGTGGTAGAAAATGAATTAATGAAGTTGTCCATAGGTATGAATGTGAGTGTGAATGGTTGTTTGTCTATACGTGCCCTGTGATTGGCTGCCAACCAGTCTAGGGTGTACCCCGCCTCTTGCCTCTCGACAGCTGGGATAGGTTCCAGCATACCCGCAACCCAAGTGATGGATATTTTTGGGATCAACTAGCAAAGACCCATTGCTAATCGCAGATCGCTAATGATAGGTTGGTGACCCCTGGTCTAAGGATTATAAAACTTTGAGGATGTCTGCATTACATTGCTAGCTTGTATTCCAAAGTATGGGGGGGGGGGGCACAAATGAATGTAATGGCCAGTATAGGAGGCTTGAAAGCACAGCAAAATGGCAGACCAACTTTAACTGTAGGTCGGCGCCATATTTCCACTGTATCAGTAAAAGGTATTTTAATAAAATAATCTGATTTGAGCAGCAAAACTGTGCAAACAACGTTGTTTGAGCGTGATCTTAGAAGGTAATACATCAGGAAACTGCAAACATGGCAAAGTTTGAGCATGAGATCAAGAAAGCAAGAGCGTGAAATGAAAGTAACAGCTCTCCTGGAATCTAGCAGTAGTCAACAGTTGTCTGTAATATAAAAAAAAAAACAAAAAAAACCCCACCAGGTCATATTTTATTGGCAAATTAACAGTAATTATGACTGAAAAGCACAGCGTTCTGTGGCATCACAACACATATACAACAACAGGAAAGGCTTGTACTCTGGGAAAACAAAGTGCCATGTGGTTTTATAAGCTCATTAAAATGTGAAATCCATTCAGAGCAGCAGATCTTCTTAACAAGCCTACGAGGAGCCGGTCTAATCCAGCCACCGTTAAGAACTGAAACGTTTCACACATTCATTGGCAGGACAAAAAGTCTTGCATCGACATAATGTTCTTTTTTTTTTTTGATGAGTGATGAATAAAATGCCGAGTTTGCTTCAACCCATATACTATCATTGTCCAGTTCATGGCTAATGCTTAATATTGTGAATTGTGAAATTGAGAAATTTACACACATCCACCCAGTTTGTCTCGTTGGTCTTAAAGTTTTCCCAAAAGATATTCATGCTTCCTACTCATCTTCACAACTTTTCTGCCAATTTATTATTCATTGCATCTTGGGGGCCGAAGGAAAATTAATTCCTTACATGAAGACATTTGCTGCCTCAATTTGCTGCAACTCAACAGCAGGAGGAGGGCATAAAAATAAACATGGTATCAAAAAGGATAAGGGATGTTTGCTTCCTGGACCATTGTTGTCACAACAGCAAGAAGCCACATTATCTATTAGTTACGAAGATAACATTCATGCAATAAAAGTGGAAAATGGTTACTATTTCAGCATTTAATCCACTCCCCTGAGATCTTATTATTCATAGAATTTTGAAATGGACCAAATGCAATGTGAGTAGATCATTATTTGGGAATTAAAGGGACTTTCCTGAATAGACAAATGCAATACAGCACCCTAAATGTACCATGTAGTATCTTACCATGTACTGTCACATGACTACTTTTCCTCCTTGCAGGTCCACATACGAATGCACTCTGATCTGACTGTGGTTTGTCTTATTATGTCATCTTACAGTACAGTGGTAGTTCAATTTTCATATGCTCGATTTTGATCAGGATTCTGTTTTTGATGAAAATTATTGCCGAAAATATGTCTCACTTTTTTCAGACAGTCCCAGTTATTGTACAAACAAACAGTGCATCTGACGAACTGGTCTGTTTCGCGGAATTGAGAATTGAGTGCCCAAAAAAAGTGTGTTAAATTTAAAAATAGAAGTGTGTTCACACGTTGAATCATTCATTTATTCATTCATTTTCTACCGCTTATCACGAGGGTGGCGGGGGGATGCTGTAGCCTATCCCAGCTGTCTTTGGGCGAGAGGCGGGGTACACCCTGGACTGGTGGCCAGCCAATCACAGGGCACATATAGACAAACAACCATTCATACCTATGGACAATTAGGAGTGGCCAATTAACCTAGCATGTTTTTAGAATGTGGGAGGAAACCGGAGTACCTGGAGAAAATATGCAACCTCCACACAGAGATGGCCGAGGGTGGAATTGAACCCTGGTCTCCTAGCTGTGAGGTCTGCGCGCTAACCACTCGACCACCGTGCCGCCCGTAGCTGAATCAGTGTCTGTGAAAAATGGATAGTGGCTTTTTTAGAGTTGGGACACTCTGGACAGATTCCGACCATTATGGGGCCGCACGGTGGAAAGTGGTGAGCATGTTGGCCACACAGTCAGGAGATCGAGAAAACCTGGGTTCGATTCTCCAGGCATCTCTGTGTGGAGTTTGCATGTTCTCCTTTTGCATGTGTGGGTTTTCTCCAGGTACTGAATGGTGTGAATGGTTGTTTGTCTATATGTGCTCTGTGATTGGCTGTGGACCCCGCCTGTCGCACAAAGTCAAGTGGCATAGGCTCCAGCATGCCCGCGACCCTCGTGGGGAAAAGCGGTAGAAAATGAATGAATGAATGAATTTACTGTTTTGGTTGTTTTTCCTAATATTACCATATAAAAAATATATTTCACCATCACGCTACTAAAATGATACATCCTTTTTAAATAACTTCATGATATCACCACAAAAATGAAGACATTTTCTTGTATGATCACTTTCTGGTACATTGTTTTTGTAATATTTGTAATTTTTTTCCCAGCATGCCCGCGACCCTCGTGAGGATAATCGGTATAGAAAATGAACAGATGGTTGGGTTGGTATATTTATCCGGTTGATTTCATACATGTTTTTAAATTCAAATAAGGGTGGCGTTTTTTAACTAGACGTTAATAGTCACTTTTTCGATAACTATTGCATGTTGCAGTATTGTATAGTATTGCAGTAAAGGCGTAAAGTTGGAGCACTTTAGTCTTAATGCTGTTGTCACATACTGGCCGGTCAACAGGTCATCTTGTTGCACTCAAAGAGGCCAAATGAAAAAAAAAAACATTTATCCTCCACAACATGATGAATTTCAACAGAACCTTTAACTGAAAAGAAAATGTCATCAACCCAAAGTGCAGCAGAGCTGCAAATGCTGCGGTGTTTACCAGGAATGTACACATTGTGAATAAACACAGGCAGCACACAATCATTGATCATCCAAATGTCACTCGGAATTTAAACTGCTCGGTGATATTACAGACGGCCGAATTCGCCAGAAAATAGCTAGAGGAAATTGCATTTCCCTCTATTGAACATGAATTTTAATCACGGCGTTCCCATCTCGTCAATAGCGTGCATTCATCAGCGATGGCGTAATAAAGCTCCATCCAGCATTTAAACGTTGACAGAATAACTCAGCTCAAATATTTATTACACATTATTGGATTATGCTCAGTAGTTTACTGCTTTGTTTATCCTTGCCGTTCATTTCACTGTCAGATGCCTGATAGTAAAAAGGCTCTTGGCTTTATATTCTTTTTGCATTTCTATTTTTTTTGTTATTTAAACAACCCAATCAGGCTTGAATTTTTCTTCTTTGTTTTTTTTTTGGTAACTATGCTGTACAAGTCTTTAAATCGGGTGTATAGTTGTTCCAACAAAATGTAAAAATGTAATAATGTTCAGTCGTTTCTAATAATTTTTGCATCACGTTGTGCCTGTAAAACTATAATTATTGTCTATAAAATCTGTTTAGTGTCAGGTACGGATTCATTTTCTGGGAAAATTTGCTTTGGTTAGAGTCCGCGTTGATACGTTCACCAAAGCAGTGATTTTCAACCTTTTTTGAGCCACGGCACGTTTTTTTACATTGGAAAAATCTTGTGGCACACCACTAACCAAAAATGTTACAAAATGTCACCACGACCTCCCACGTGCATCAATAAGTCTATGGGAGGAACAAGGTAGGTGTTGCCACACGGACCAATATTACATTGCTCTGCCAGTCTTTACACCACAGACACTCCACAGTAGCCACGTTTTTACATCACCACTTTTTCTCTTTCCCAATGACCTTTCGGGAAACAATGGTATCCATAGAAAGGAATATTCCAATCTCTTGTCTACATGCGCCGTGAAAATCAAACAGAATAGTCAATAGGGCATGCCCAGTAAAACGTAAACATCAACATCATGTGATACCGGCTTCCCCAAGTTTTTCTTTCACTTGTTGGAGTAACTCCGTATTGCCAGTTTTTCGTCTGTCCAGTCTTGAAATTTAGTTTGAATCAAAAACAAACTTTGCTTAGTCCAGTGCCGATTGCTGGCCTCCATTTTTAAAAGTGAAGAACGTCTGGATCTGCGTGTTACGTCATATCTGAGCATGCGCTGAAAGAACGCACCCGGGATAAATTTAAACTGGAAAAGATCAAATTCAATCTTAAATTTAATCTTATATTTTATAATTAAACTGTTTATATAGACATGTTTTATATAGATATATTTTATATAGATATATATATTCTTTTTTAATAAAACTGCACTTGTGAATAAAGTATAGAAGGGTTTAGATTCTGTTTCACAGATGGCAGTAATGCATACGAAAGCTGCTTGCCAACCGCCAATAAACAACAGAAGAAGAAAAACACCACGAAGAAGAAGGCACCCTGACAACTTTCCGTTTGAGCGGGTACAAGATACCTCAATCGGATTGGTTAAAGGAATATTCCATCCCTGTTCAATTCTTTCCGTTTGAGCAAATAAACCAAATCCAATTGGAATATTTGGGTCCATGTATACTATTGACATAATGGCTATTGACATAATATTTGCAAATGATGATTAATAAATGTTAATTATAAAAAGTGATATTGGATAATTCCTCACGGCACACCTGACGGTTTCTCAAGGTACACTAGTGTGCCGCGGCACAGTGGTTGAAAATCACTCATTCATGGAACTGCCATGAATTATTACAAACTTTTTCACCATTTCCAGGTTCAAGGTTCCACTGTATTGCTTTAGTTGATATACTTTTTTTTTGTGCTTATTTAACAATGTCAGGATGACTGTGCATGGAATTCATCCTTTATAGTAGTACTGTACACACTCTACAGTCGTAAAATATGTTAATGTGGGCAGAAGAAGAAAGCAAAGCCAGAGTCTGACGAAAAACAAAAAGATACCTTGAGAAAGTATGTGGAAAGAGCCTTGCGGTCTCGATGCCATCTGACAGCGTCTCTTCTTTAGATTGCATAAGGAAGATTAAATGTCAAGCTGCGTCTCAGCACAACCTGAGAACAATGTCTGATGTCAAGTGGAATGTTCCCTGGACAACAATGAGCACGCCATCTGTAAGGCAAGGTGCACTCCATCTTGGCACAGAACCAGCAGAGCAAATATGCAAAATAGGCTCTTCAAGGGGAGTCTGATGGAATATAGTGGACTCATTAAAAGTTTTCTTGGAAACACTTTTCTTTGTCACCTGTGTGGAATATCTGCCCACCCAAATACAAAACCGAGGAACAACTGGATGTGTTGTCCAAAGTCAAGCTAGTCAATTTAGTAAGCCCTATACCAGGGGTCTCAAACTCAATTTACCTGGGGGCCACTGGAGCTAAGGTCTGGTTGAGGCTGGGCCGCATCAGGTAAAAAAAAATAAAAAAAAAAATAATAATAATAATAAAAATAAATAATATATATTAAAAACAGAAAAAACAAAAATATAATAAAAATAATTAATTATGTTAAATATTAATATATATAATATAGTAGCCTTCAATGCTTCTGCTATACCCTACACTTTTTCAGTGCTTTGCTTCTTTGGAAAAGCTCTGATAAAACATTAAATTATTATAAATCATTATAAATTAATTTTTATTTATTATTAAATAAATATTTTTCAACACAATATGAGATGGAAAAATAAATAAGCCAATCAAAAAACTAATGAAACAAGTGAAACAAATTAACAAATAAATTTTTATTAATTATTAAATTATTAAATAAATGTTTAATGTTAATTTTTATTTTTTGACACAAAATAAGATGGAAAAATAAATAACTAAATCAAAAAACAAATGAAACAAATTAACAAATTATTTTTATTTATTATTAAATTATTTAAAAAATGTTTAATGTTAATTTTTATTTTTCGACACAAAATAAGATGGAAAAATAAATAAACAAATCAAAAAACAAATGAAACAAATTAACAAATTAAATTTTCATATCAAGGCGGGGGCCTCAAACTAGCATTTGGCCTGCGGGCTGTGAGTTTGAGACCCCTGCCCTATACTATGAACATGCTAATGCTGTTCGTACGTTAAAGAGTGGGACAGGATGACACAAATATTAGCAGGACTAGCATAGCTACAGTATGCTAGCTAAAGTGCTAACATTAGCAATGTTACAAAAGCCATATTTTAGCGATGAAAAATCCGACTGAGTATTGGTGCTGTTAGAGCGGGAAATTTTCATTTTCTGTTTCATATTCACCGTCTTTTATTTATTTTACTGTGTGATTTGATCAAAGCGAAAAGATACAATTTCAGGTGGCTGTCCTGAAAAGGGAGACCCATTTATTTGAAAACTTCAGAAGGCAGGCTATTTTTCTTACATCAAACCATGTCCGTGTGATATAGAATAAAAGCTGAGTGAAGCTCTGAAATTATTTACGCCTTTTCTCTGTTCTTTTATACTCTGAATAAATCATATCACAATATACCACCATGTTAAATGTGAAAATAGATACTAATAGACATTAATAACAGCGTCTGCCATATTCAGCCTAAATACTAGAGATGAGCTGGATAATGCTTTTCTGTTGGATCAAAGGCGGCACGGCAGACGAGTGGTTAGCGCGCAGACCTCACAGCTAGGAGACCAGGGTTCAATTCCACCCTCGGCCATCTCTGTGTGGAGTTGGCATGTTCCCCCCGTGTATGCGTGGGTTTTCTCTGGGTACTCCGATTTCCTCCCACATTCCAAAAACATGCTACTTAATTGGCTACTTAATTGGCTTTATAGGTGTGTCATAACCACAATACTGAAAAAAAACCCTAATGCAAACAGACACGTTCATGATTTCTACTAGTTTTGATATACAGTTCAATTATCTAAAAACAGGCACAGGCACAATAATAATAAGATCATAATCATAATCATAAAACATGCTACTGCTGTGCTGAGCTAAAGCTAAAACTCAACTCTGAACATCCAACGTCACTTCCTGTCCTCTACACATCTGTCTGCAAGCCGCTAAGGTCCCCGAGGGAGCACATTTACTGTGACACAAACAACCAGGAGTTTCATTTACCTTACCTACCTTCATTTACCTTATCTTAAATGTCTTATTTACTCTTCTTATGTCTATAATAGGGCGGCACGGCAATCGAGTTGTTAGCACGCAGACCTCATAGCTAGGAGACCAGGGTTCAATTCCACCCTCGGCCCATTTCACACAGTCCTCTATCTCATTCCCTTCTCTCTTCAATTGCCATTCTTCACATGCGACATACATCTTACAGGTTTAAACTTTCAACACAGCTACGTATGGTGCCTTCAATGTCTGCCGAAAAAACTGGGAAATTTCTACACTTGACAAAAACTGTATTAGGGAAGAATAAGGGGGAAAAAATGTGGGCTTGGTGAGGCTGCACGGTGAATGAGTGTTAGCGCGCGGGCCACACAGCAAGGAGACCCAAGTTTGATTCCATCTGTGTGGAGTTTGCATGTTCTCCCCATGCATACGTGGGTTTCCTCCCACATTCCAAAAACATGCTAGGTTAATTGGCGACTCCAAATTGTCCATAGGTATGAATGTGAGTGTGAATGGTTGTTTGTCTATATGTGCCCTGTGATTGGCTGGCCACCAGTCCAGGGTGTACCCAGCCTCTCGCCCGAAGACAGCTGGGATAGGCTCCAGCACCCCCTGCGACCCTCGTGAGGAAAAAACGGTAGAAAATGAATGAATGAATGTTGGATCAGAGTATGAAACGAGTACATTCGTCATTATCCATATTTATGTCTAAAGAAAATGCTCATTATGTATTCACTTTTCATGCTCTGTGACTGGCAGGTCACATACAGTGACCGCCTCTCCCTCGACTGACTCTGGAAGCTCATTCACATACATGGAGTAATTAAGAAGTTCAAAACGGCTTTGCATCTGTCACAATACTCCACTCTATTAGATGTTCTTTCGCTCGCCACTATTTTGTTTTTAACAACTCAATTAGGGTAGCATGACCGCATTTTTGCCTTCAAATGTGTTTTTGTCTTATTCTATGAAGTCATCATGCTACCTACAAAAAACAGTACACAGACAGTGTTAACGGAAACTTGCACTTGCGCAATAGCACAAGAGCGGCATCAAGCATTCTGCATGTATAGCATGTAAGCGTGCTAAAAATATCACACCCCTCTCAATACGTTGCAGTATGCACCTTGCAATCTTAAACTTGTTTCATAACATACACGGTGCAAGACAGTGGGCACGATCGTGCATCAGTCTTTCTTTCTTCATGTGCTTACTTCAGCTGGTTTGGCTGATGATATGTATAAAGACAGTTGGAAAACTGCTTGTGTACTGAACGTAGTGCTTCTGAGAAAAATACAGTCAAGGCTGTCAGATTATTTCTCTGTTTCCCATGTTTGCATAAATAACCAACTTGGTAATGGTAATGGTTTTATTTCATTTGAACATGCATCAGATTACAATTGAGTGCATCCCATAATCAGTTCACAGTTCCACATGTACAAAGGGAGTAGGAAGAAGCAAAGCTTATTAAACCCTACCCCTCCATCTGGTACTTTTACAATCAGTAACTGTTACATTTGTTCACTTCCTGCTTTCCATAATACAGTTGAAGGTTTTTTTTTTTTTTTTTTTTAATAATGTACCTCGTACCGAAGTACAAGGTGATATGAGCATCCAATGCCATAATGGGTACCATAGTAAGTGTCAATATAGTGATATATATAGCACATCATGACTGGTTCAAGACTCTCCATCCTTGTATTTAGCAAACATCAACTGCTTGTATTGTTTCTTGAATTGGCTCATCGTTGTGCATTGTTTGATTTCCTTACTCAATCCATTCCATAGTTTGATTCCACATACTGAAATGCTATGGCTAGCATAACGTAGTCCTAGCATAGAAGTGTTTCAAATGTACTTCTTCCCTGAGAAGTATTTATGATTTTAGAAATAAGGAGTTAGTATGTTCCCTGTAGGCGGCATTATGAATTATCCTTACTGACGTTTTTTGCAGTACATTTAGCGAGTGAAGATTGCTTTTATAGTTATTAGCCCATATTTCCACACAATAAGTAAGATATGGTATAACCAGAGAGCAATAAAGAGTGTGGAGTGATTTCTGATTGAGAATAATTTTTACTTTGTTCAACACTGAAATATGTCTGGCCACCTAATGTTGTATATTTGGAATATGAGGTTTCCAGCTCATATTTTCATCTATTGTGATCCCCAGAAATTTCTTTTCGTTCACCCTTTCAATGTCCACACCGTCTATTTGTATTTGCTGGTGCGTGTCTTTTCACACTTCACACAGCTCATTGAAAATAATTAAAGAATGAAGTCTCAACGATCAGTTGGTACGCTGGTCTTCATACCAGCATGAACATACGTACATATGGTGGTCTATAGTGGTCCAACAAACCAGCATTAAAACACACAAAAAACACAATGTATGCTGTGTTTGAACGCCTCTTCTCTGAGTAGAGAAAACAAGTGAGGAAAATGATGATGCTCGCAAACAGACTCTGGGGACAAACATTACTGTTATGATTAAAAAGTCATAATCGGTGAGCTTTAAGTGTTGCGGTTCATAAATATGAATCCTTGTTGAAAGCAGCTGTGCCGATAGTTGTTTTTGTCTTTGGATATAACGTTCATTCAGAGTAATCCTTTCGATTGTCCTTGCTGTTAGCCTCTTTTTCGTAATAATTTACACACTGCTACCCTGCAGTGTTATGCCAGATTGAAGATATGACTGCCTGAAAGTTATGTGACATAACTTGGCGCCGTATGCCAGCTTAACCGTTTTCCCTGCAAATGTACGCCTCTTTATTTCACACCCAGCAATCAAATAATTTAATCTGCTGTGGCCAGATGCAAGATCTTTATCTTGAAGATCAGCGTCAACGTGACAAGATGAAAAGTGGCAAAAAAAAATGCAACAAACCCACCTGAAATGTTAGTGACAGCTTTGACGTGTGCTCATCCGCGGGATCGGAAAGATACAAATCTTCCATTTAACACAATGCCAGTCCCCCCTCAAAGGAAGGTGTCAACCGCTAATCCTCAATTATGGCCGTCGTTAAAAGGCCCGATGGCCTGTCACCGGCAATCCACCACTGGGCTAAAGACTATTCCCTAAAAGACAGTAAAAATGTACGTTAGTGTGCATCAAAAAACACAATTATTGAATTTTGATATGGCTGGGTATTAAAAGTGTTCTGATATATGTAAAAACAAAACATACAAAATATTTTTCAAATACATGATTATTTAGGGGTGCCACCATACATCTGTTTTTGTGGATTAAAGTGGTGAACAGTTCAATGGTCGCCATGAATTGTTATTTAAATGTGTTACTATTGCCCCTTGTGTTTACAATAAAATACAAATAAAATAAAAAACAAAGTGTTTAAACTTTTATGTATGTTAAATATCCATCACTGCTACATAAAATTCAGGTTAAGGCCGTGTGAACATGTCCCATTTGCCGCCATTCATTTTGTTAATAGGACAAATGAAAGTTGAAAGTTGAATTCTGAGAAATACCCAATCTGCCCAAAGAGAAAAACAAATATATTTAAATTAATAACCTTGTAAAAATGATGTTGTATAGAAGTTCATTTTACTCAACATTTCCAGGTCAACTTTTTGGCAATTAGACTAGAAATTGCACATTTTCCGAAATTTTACAAAAGTTTGTGTGTGAGGTGGCACCCCTAAATCTCAATGGATTTCCTCAAAACTTTGCATTGTTCATTATGTTCATTAGAAAAAAAATGAAATGCCAGCCAAATTGATATTATGAAATTAAAATTTCCCATTCAAATTTGATGCACCCTAGTGTACGTAGACCAAGCCAATGGTGCTGGTCCTGAGTCCGCTTCCTCACAAAAGTATGGCACATTTGTTTTATGTGAGTGCGATGATCTTTGCTCAGCATATATCCTGTCATTTAATTTGTGTCATCACTCTTCTCGCAAGTTATTAGCAGTCATAGAATGGTTATCAATGCTAACTGACACATTCCATAATATAAATACCCCAAAAAATCAACGACATGGTCTGTTACCCGCAGTTAATGAATGCAATTGCTCTTTTTGTAAGTAATTAATGGTCGATACCACCTTTCACAATTGAAATAATTGCAATGATTCAAAATCAGATTAATATTAAGGCATATCTTAATCTTAATCTGACACATTCCATAATATAAATACCCCAAAAAATCAACCCACGACATGGTCTGTCACCTGCAGTTAATGAATGCAATTGCTCTTTTTGTAAGTAATTAATGATAGCTACCACCTTTCACAATTGAAATAATCACAATGATTCCAAATCAGATTAAGATTAAGGCATATCTTAATCTGACACATTCTATAATATAAGTACCCCAAAAAATGAAACCCCCGACATGGTCTGTCACCCGCATTTAATGAATGCAATTGCTCTTTTTGTAAGTAATTAATGATGCCGAAGCACAAACTTGGTGTAAACACAGGCCAGGTCGGTACAAATGGCAGAGTGTGAGTACGCCCGGTGACAGTCAGACAGTAGGAATCCAAAAACACAGAAGAAGAAATTTTTATTCTTTCCTATTCTTTTTAGAAATTCTCCAAAGGGACGGTCAACAATCATCCTGGGTGCCCAAACAGCAGAGAGGAGGAGGTTAAGATTTACAACAGTAGGTCGGTAAAGTCCCAGCCAGCTAATGTTATTTCACCCCAGAGCCAACCTTGGTGATACCAACAGCAAAGTATGATGAAACAGCCCCAAGTGACACGCCATGAATCACGGCACG
Source organism: Doryrhamphus excisus (assembly GCF_037039965.1). Taxonomy (NCBI): domain Eukaryota; kingdom Metazoa; phylum Chordata; class Actinopteri; order Syngnathiformes; family Syngnathidae; genus Doryrhamphus; species Doryrhamphus excisus. The sequence continues at coordinate 16,646,399 of NC_136357.1, read as the reverse complement.
GATAAATCTTAACACAATTACATCCTAACCTCGCTAAGGTTTCACACCTTGGATGTTTCAGTCTTCTTTGTCATTGAAAGCAGAAGTTAACTATAAACACTTTTACTTTACAAGGCTGGCATTGGCCACATGAGATGCTCTCATACATTCCTGATGAAAAGTAGAGATTTGAAATGCAAAAAAAAAAAAAAGAAATTTTGACATCACTTCCAGACAGTGGATTCCCTCCGTGAAGCTATCTTCACCATCTGGAGCAACATTCCCATTCGTCTCCTGGAAACACTGCCATCAAGCATGCCCAAACTATTTCTTAAGGTGATGATAAGAATGGTGCAGCTGCTTTTTACTGAATCCTTTTTTTGAAAATGGTATTTCTATTTCAGGGTTGTTGTTGTTTTGTTTTGTTTTTTTTTTTTGAAGAAAAGTCTATTTCACTTTAAAGGAGAACTGCACTTTTGGGGAATATTACCTATCATCTGCAATCCTTATGTGAAACATAAACACATAGTTATTTCTTTTTTTTGTGCATTTTAAAAAGAGGAAACAACTTAGTGTGAGCTAGCTAAAAATGCACATCATTGGCACATCCCTGTTTCAACTACGAAGCCCTATTAAAAAACATCTAACAACATTTTAATATTTAGTATGCATGCTGCTATCATTAAGAGGTACGTTAACAGGTACATTTACGATAACATGCAATAGATACAGTATCTTTACTGTATCTTTACATGTTCTTATTTTATTCCTCAATGTGGAAACGTGTTATAATCGATCAACATCAAAATTTTACCTCACGTCCTGAAATTCAAACGTGATTGTGCAAAATGGTATGCAATAGTTGGCAGCAACCAGCAGAGGCGCTGTTGATCAGTTTTTTTTTGTTTGCAGCACAACATGAAATTTTGTGTATAAATCATCTATTGTTAGCGCTATTGGAAAGGGGAGAGTTCAGTATTTAGTATTCAGAACTTTATTGATTTGTGATTGTTGCTTGTCCATATAGTGCATCAAAGAAATGCAGTTTAGTGTGTAATATGCCAACCTCTATGCCAGGGGTCTCAAACTCAATTTACTTGGGGGCCACTGGAGCTAGGGTCTGGGCGAGACTGGGCCGCATCAGGTTTTCCAAAAAAAAAACCAAAAAAACGCATTTATTAAAAACAGAAAAATGATAAAACATTCCACTTTTCTCAAATATCTTTTTCTACACAAAATAAGATGAAAGTTTGCTTTGGTTTTGATTTTCTACAAGAAAAGCTCTGATAAAACATTCCACTGTTCTCAAATATCTTACTTTTTGTTTTTCTACACAAAATAAGATGAAAAATAAATAAACAAATCAAGAATAAAGAAATTCAATCACTCAGTAATAAATAAATAAATATAATAATAATAATAAAACGGCAAATAATAAAAACTTAAGAAACCACATATAGTTGGTGGGTAGACAAATTATTTTTTTCAGATTAAAATGAACAAAGCATTATTAGAGCCCTGTAGACATGACAAAACACGACTATAGTCACATTTATACTCTTTTTATTTACAACATATTGCGCAACTGCAGGGTCTTGAGACACATGCTAACTCGCAAACTAGAGAGCTAGCGACCTGAACGGTAGCCTTCAAGTTATTTCCTTTAAACTTAAAAAGCCAAAAACTTACCACTTCCACACGGATAGGGAGGATAACTATTAACAGTTATTTAACCTTTAACATGAACATTAATCAAACGTAATAATTTTTTCTGGGTACATGATACCATACAGCATCCATATCAAACTTGCGCGGGCCGCACTAACATTAAACTTTCATATCAAGGCGGGGGCCTCAAACTAGTGTCCTGCGGGCCACATTTGGACTTTGCTTCTGGTAAATGTAGAAAAACAATGAATCATTATTTTTATTGATTAATGATTAAATAATTTTATATCAATTCATGATATAAGTTATTGCAATACATTTTGCTCTTGGGGTAAACCAATAAAAACAACACAACTTTACAATTACTTTGTTGGGAGCTTTAATGTAAATACAAGTATTTTGAGACAGTATTTCTTGGTTTCTTGCAACGTTTCTCCAGTGATAGCTGCCAAACTGAATAGCTCAGCATGACAAGTCACCATGATGGAATTTTTGGGGTCAGCTGAATACCAAAAATTGCCGCAGGGAATATCCTGAAACATCAGAATGGCAAATGTCTCTCACAGAGAGACAGAACGGAAGAGAGAGCGTGGGGGAGGATGAGAGGGCAAGTCTGGAGGAATTACAGCTATCAGTCTGGGAGCCATGAATGAGCCGGGACAGGTGAAAGTCAGTTTTATACAAGGCCAGCTGCTTCGACAGGTGCTCACTGGCGCCTATGGCACATCATCACATCATACCACGACCTCACATTACAGCTTCCGGCCATGTATTCCAAACATGATATAAACTAGGGATGAGCCGGATATTTCTTACAAAGTATCCGCATTTTATCCTGATATAAAACGATTACATTTCTTCATTATCCATTTTCGTGTTTAAAGAAAATGCTCATTATGTATTCACTCTTCATGCTCTGTGATTGGCCAGTCACACACAGCGACTGCCTCTCCCTAGACGGCAGCAACCACAGAGGAGCTGAGCGGTGCCTCATTCACTTACACCAGGGGTCTCAAACTCAATTTACCTGGGGGCCACTGGAGCTAGGGTCTGGGCGAGACTGGGCCGCATCAGGTTTTCCAAGAAAAAAAAAACGCATTTATTAAAAACAGAAAAATGAATAAAGTTCGCTTTGGTTTTGATTTTCTACAAGAAAAGCTCTGATAAAACATTCCACTGTTCTCAAATATCTTACTTTTTGTTTTTCTACACAAAATAAGATGAAAAATAAATAAACAAATCAAGAATAAAGAAAATCAATCAATCAGTAATAAATAAATATAATAATAATAAAATGGCAAATAATTAAAAATTAAGAAACCCCATATAGTTGGTGGGTAGACAAATTATTTTTTCAGATTAAAATGAACAAAGCATTATTAGAGCCCTGTAGACATGACAAAACACGACTATAGTCACATTTATACTCTTTTTATTTACAACATATTGCGCAACTGCAGGGTCTTGAGACACATGCTAACTCGCAAACTAGAGAACTAGCGACCTAAACGGTAGCCTTCAAGTTATTTCCTTTAAACTTAAATAGCCAAAAACTTACCACTTCCACACGGATAGGGAGGATAACTATTAACAGTTATTTAACCTTTAACATGAACATTAATCAAACGTAATAATTTTTTCTGGGTACATGATACCATACAGCATCCATATCAAACTTGCGCGGGCCGCACTAACATTAAACTTTCATATCAAGGCGGGGACCTCAAACTAGTGTCCTGCGGGCCAAATGTTTGAGACCCATGACTTACATGGTGCAATTGGGAAGTTAAAAACGACTTGTGTTGCGTTTTGCATTTTACGTTTTCTTCAGCTCGCCTCTATTCCGGTTTGTATCTAAAGTTACTCGGTAAACACTATCTCGTAACATGCATTTGACAACCAGCGCAGTGCAGGTTCATGTTACGTCAGTCACATAAGCGTGCTAAAGGTCTCAGAGATCACTTACACACATACACAGTACACATATAGCGGAATAAGTATAAATAATGGATATCATAATCAGCAATCGATCAATACATGTAAATTTAAGACTTCAAATAATGTACTAATGTACGGCAGGATGGTCGAGTGGTTAGCGCGCAGACCTCACAGTGAGGAGACCAGGGTTCAATTCCACCCTCGGCCATCTCTGTGTGGAGTTTGCATGTTCTCCCCGTGCATGTGTGGGTTTTCTCCGGGTACTCCGGTTTCCTCCCACATTCCAAAAACATGCTAGGTTAATTAGCCACTCCAAATTGTCCATGAATGTGAGTGTGAATGGTTGTTTGTCTATATGTGCCCTGTGATTGGCTGGCCACCAGTGCAGGGTGTACTGTCTCGCCCGAAGACAGCTGGGATAGGCTCCAGCATGTCCACGACCTTCGTAAGGAAATAGAAAATGAATGAACTGGTTCTTGAAAAGGCTCATTTTAGTGCATTGTTTGATTTCTTTGATCATTTCATTCATTAATTCATTTTCTACCGCTTATCCTCACGAGGGTCACAGGGGTGCTGGAGCCTATCCCAGCTGTACACCCTGGACTGGACTGGCCTATTAACCTAGCATGTTTTTGGAATGTGGGGGAGAACATTAAAAACTCCACACAGAGATGGCAGAGGGTAGGATTGAACTCGGGTCTCCTAGCTGCGAGGTCAGCGCGCTAACCACTCCAACCAACTTACGTTATTAGCTTTCTTTATGCATATAAACACTTTAAAAAATGTTTATTTTCCTGTATGTCCTGTATAATATTGTATGGGATAAAGTTTTTGGGTCAATCACGGTTTTGAAATGATTATAATAATGGTTATAATAATAACCCTAATAATAATACATTCAATTATTATTCAATTTATACATTGTGCCCCGCTTTTATTCTTGTTTTAGCTGTGTATTAACGAATGAATGTTGTATTTTAACGTATCTTTTACTCTGTTTACTTGCTTTTATTCAACTCCATTCTTCTTGTCTTTGAGTATTTTGAAAAACGCTATACAAATAAAATCTTTTATTTTTATTTTTATTTTTATTTTTATTTTTATTTTTATTTTTATTTTTATTTTTATTTTTATTTTTATTTTTATTTTTATTTTTATTTTTATTTTTATTTTTATTTTTATTTTTATTTTTTTTAAATGTAGTAGTTACTCAACATGCTACAAAATATAGTTTACTACATTCTAGTTTATTTTTAATCACCATTGAAGCCAACAGCTGTATTTGAAAGCAAAAAGAAAGAGGTAGCCCTGCATCAGGCCAGCATGCGGCCGTGGGAGCCACATCAAATAAATAAATATTTCCTGGCCTGGTGCATCCCAACAAGCCTTGATCCTAATCCAAAGTGACACCTCATAAACAGCTTGTCAAAAGGTTTTACCTTGATTTTGTCTGTCATGTTGTCCATCTGTCTAAGTCTTACAAAAAAACTCACTCACTCAATGAATTAATTACCTGCAGTCATGCGGCTGCTCATGCGTGCAGCATCTCCTAATATTTCTTTTCTGGCTGCGGCCACGGCACACCTGGATGCTTCATGTAGGATCACCTATAATAATAAAGAGGAAGACCATCTGCTCAACATCATTCACTTAGTTGCTATTTCTTTTTAAATGAAATGAAGAAACAAAATGAAACAATGGCCCCTGAAGTGCACTTTTTTGGGGGATTTTGCCCATGATCCACAATTCTTATGTGAAACATAATTGCACATTTTTTCCCCTTTTCTGTGCATTCTAGCATGAGAAAATGAGCTAGCTAACAATGGACGTCATAGGAAGTACCTACTGCATTTTGACACTAGAGCCCTCGCAAAAAAAAAAAAAAAACTCAGCCCTGTATATTAACCAAGCTGCATAGATATTGTTATTGCCACCTACAGACTGAAGAATGGATACCTAGCTCTCAGTTTTGCTATGAAAACTCAATCAGATCCTTGTTTGCTGCATTTCTAATACCTGAGGACTGGAGCACACGTTTTGTGCTGGAAGACACAGCCATCCCAATGAGAGTGGACATTGTAAGTCAGGATCAACCGATATGTTTGTTTTGGGGCCGATGCCGATACCGATTTTTTTCCATCACCCTCAGCCGATGGCCGATATTTGTGGCCGATACTGCTTTTGCTACCTCAATTTACATGAAAAAAATGACCATGATAACAAATATTCCAGGTCTCAAGTTTAAACAAATATTTATTGAAATGTAAACACTGAACACAGTAGGATTCAGCTTTCTTAAACACACATTTAATAATTTGATAATGCCACATTTAAACGGCATTATGAACTTTAAAAGGAATAAATATTCAACCATGTGCAAAACATTTCTGTCATAGTTTAAATTTCCAACACAAAGCTGCCCTGGCGGATGCCTGACTGTAAACGATGCAGTGGAAAAATACATCGGTGCGTATCGGCCGATACCGATACAAGGAAAAAAACGCAAATATCGACCCGATATATCGGCCGGCTGATGTATCGGTCGATCCTTAATTGTAAGTGTTGTCTATCTTTTTATGCTACTGTTGCTGATGAAGTAGTACAAGCTCCTGGGTGAAATCACGCCTAGTAAAGAAGTTTAAGTAATGTTTTAATTCATCAACTGATACTATAAGTTTAGAGGTTATTTTTAGAGGGCTTTGTAGTCAAAATCGGTGCAGCTCAATGACATACATTGTTATCTAGCTCATGTTAACTCGTTTTCTCTTGTTAAGCACAGCCAATGGCTACCATGCTAGCACCTAGCAAGAAAGCCTCAAGTACCGAAAAGGTTGATGCAGTCCCACAGTGTCCCCACATCAGGGCAAAATGTGCAGTTCCTTTTAAATATGCATATGTTTGAAGTAATAGGTCATATTTAACCATGAAACAGCATAATTATTAATATATTGGATACAATTCAAAATCAATACGGTACTTATGTACATGTAAATAAGATATGTTCTTATGTATAATAAATCTTTTAGAATAGACAGAAAAATGCCATATGAAAAATGTGGGTTTATTTAAATCCATTAGACCAACGGTCTCAAACACGCGGCCCGTGGGCCAAATGTGGCCCGCAGGACACTAGTTTGAGGCCCCCGCCTTGATATGAAAGTTTAATGTTAGTGCGGCCCGCGCAAGTTTGATATGGATGCTGTATGGTATCATGTACCCAGAAAAAATTATTACGTTTGATTAATGTTCATGTTAAAGGTTAAATAACTGTTAATAGTTTTCCTCCCTATCCGTGTGGAAGTGGTAAGTTTTTGGCTATTTAAGTTTAAAGGAAATAACTTGAAGGCTACCGTTTAGGTCGCTAGCTCTCTAGTGTGCGAGCATGTGTCTCAAGACCCTGCAGTTGCGCAATATGCTGTAAATAAAAAAAGTATAAATGTGACTATAGTCGTGTTTTGTCATGTCTACAGGGCTCTAATAATGCTTTGTTCATTTTAATCCGAAAAAATTATTTGTCTTCCCACCAACTATATGTGGTTTCTTAAGTTTTTATTATTTGCTGTTTTATTTATTATTATTATTATATTTATTTATTACTGATTGATTTTCTTTATTCTTGATTTGTTGATTTATTTTTCATCTTATTTTGTGCAGAAAAATAAAAATTAAGATATTTGAGAACAGTGGAATGTTTTATCAGAGCTTTTCTTGTAGAAAATCGGAACCAAAGCACCAAAAAAGTTTGTATATTTTTCAGTTTTTAATAAATGTGTTTTTTTTTGGGGGGAAAACCTGATGCAGCCCAGCCTTGCCTAGACCCCAGCTCCAGTGGCCCCCAGGTAAATTGAGTTTGAAACCCCTGCATTAGACTATACTTGCTGAGCATTTAAAATTATGATTGGGATTTGTGTATTCATAATAATAATAATAATAATAGTAATGACAAAAATAATGAGGCATTCCTGGAGTGCAGAGAGAGCGAGACGACTGATTTGAAGTGTAACAGATTAAAAGGTCAAGTAGACCTTTCACTGTATTATTTCATTTGGTCAACAGTCTGTTACACAACATTATATCACTCACACAGCCTCGCTCTTCTAAACGCAGATGTCCAATTGCCTGCTACATTTGCATGTCTGCTATAACTCTTTCTTTCTACTATTGATCATTTGCAACAAGCTGCTCAAGTCATCATCCACTTGATACATGCAAACAAGTCTGCTTTTGCATACACAATAAACTCTTCGTCTTGCATTGTCCTCCAGAGACAGTACTATACAAGGCAAAATTAGATGTGCCTATCCCATGTAGAGGTTGTACAACAGTATACAGTGCATCCGGAAAGTATTCACAGCGCTTCACTTTTTCTACATTTTGTCATGTTACAGCCTCATTCCAAACTGAATTAAATTAATCTCTTACCTCAAAATTCTACACAAAATACTCCATTATGACAAAAAAGTCATAATGTGAAAAAGTGAAAAAGTGAAAAAAGTTTTTTTTGACATGTTTGGAATTTATTAAAAATAGAAAACAAAAAAATCACATTTACATAAGTATTCACAGCCTTTGCTTAATACTTTGTTGATCCACCTTTGGCAGCAATTACAGCCTCAAGTCTTTTTGAATATGATCCCACAAGTTTAGCACACCTATCTTTAGGCAGTTTTGCCCATTCTTCTTTGCAATAAGTCTCAAGCTCCATCAGGTTGGATGGGAGACGTCTGTGCACAGCCATTTTCAGATCTCTCCAGAGATGTTCGATCGGATTCAAGTCTGGACTCTGGCTGGGCCACTCCAGGACATTCACGGAGTGGTTCTGAAGCCAATCTTTTGAGATCTTGGCTGTGTGCTAATGTCTACTGTCTATATGGTCAAGGTACATGACCAGTCTACTGAGGTCAAGAGCGCTCTGGAGCAGGTTTTCATCCAGGATATCTCTATATATTGCTGCATTCATTTTCCTTCTATCCTGACTAGTCTGCCAGTTCCTGCTGCTGGAAAAACATCCCCACAGCATGATGCTGCCACCACCATGCTTCACTGTAGGGATGGTATTGGCCTGGTGATGAGCAGTGCCTGGTTTCCTCCAAACATGGCGCCTGGCATTCACACCAAAGAGTTCAATCTTTGTCTCATCAGACCAGAGAATTTTGTTTCTCATGGTCTGAGAGTCATTCAGGTGCTTTTTGGCAAATTCCAGACGGGCTGCCATGTTGCTTTTACTAAGGAGTGGCTTTCGTCTGGCCACTCTACCATACAGGCCTGATTGGTGGATTGCTGCAGAGATGGTTGTCCTTCTGGAAGGCTCTCCTCTCTCCACAGAGGAACGCTGGAGCTCTGACAGAGTGACCATCGGGGCCTTGGTCACCTCCCTGACTAAGGCCCTTCTTCCCCGATCGCTCAGTTTAGAAGGCCGGCCAGCTCTAGGAAGAGTCCTGGTGGTTCCAAACGTCTTCCATTTACAAATAATGGAGGCCACTGTGCTCATTGGGACCTTCAAAGCAGCAGAAATTTTTCTGTATCCTTCCCCAGATTTGTGCCTCAAGACAATCCTGTCTCGCAGGTCTACAGACAGTTCTTTTGACTTCATGCTTGGTGTTTGTGCTCTGACATGCACAGTCAACTGTGGGACCTTATATAGACAGTTATTATATTTCCAAATCATGTCCAATCAACTGAATTTACTGCAGGTGGACTCCAATTAAGCTGTAGAAAGATCTCAAGGATGATCAGTGGAAAAAAGATGCACCTGAGCTCAATTTTGAGCTTCATGGCAAAGGCTGTGAATACTTATATGTAAATGTGATTTTTTTGTTTTCTATTTTTAATAATTTCAAAACATGTCAAAACATGTGTAAACCAGGATTTTGAACTAGCCGGTGAGCGGCAAGGTAATATCGTTAAGCATGGTGGAGCATGACTGCTGCCAGAACTGTGGAGCTGTGGTTCATTTACATATTCTATGTATCATTGTGTAGCAGACAGTGCCATACTTTTGACAAAACTGCCAAAAATGTAATTTATCACTGTTAATTGGTTCCAGACTCGACCGTGATGTGAATTTCATAGGTGACACGATAAGATAACGTGCTCAACACCTTTTTTTTTTTTCTGGACAGCGTACTTCCTGTGGTGGTTATTGTTTCATCAGTATTGTAATGGCGGAGTTAAACAGCTTCACATTTGTATTACCCAATATTATTCATTCATTCATTTTCTACCGCTTTTTCCTCACAAGGGTCGCGGGGGGTGCTGGAGCCTATCCCAGCTGTCTTCGGGCGAGAGGCGGGGTACACCCTAAACTGGTCGCCAGCCAATCACAGGGCACACATAGACAAACAACCATTCATACCAATGGACAATTTGTAGTTAGCTCAGTACATTTTCAGTCCAATAGCTTTTCATAGAAAAATGGCGTGTGTTGAAATGCATGTATAAATGTAAAACCTAAGTCAGGGGTGTCCAAAGTGTGGTCCCAATGCCATTTCTAGCCTTGGCGTTTTTTTTATTGGCTCGTGACACATTCTAAACATATAATTAAGCAAGAAACAGCAGGAAAAAAATACAAATATTACAAAAACAATGTACCAGAAAGTAATCGTACAAGAAAATGTCTTCATTTTTGTGGTGATATCATTAAGTTATTTAAAAAGGATGTATCATTTTAGTAGCGTGATGGTGAAATATATATTTTTTTATATGGCAATATTAGGAAAAACAACCAAAACAATAAATTCATTCATTCATTTTCTACCGCTTTTCCCCACAAGGTTCACGGGGGTGCTGGAGCCTATCCCAGCTGTCTTCGGGCGAGAGGCGGGGTACACCCTGGACTGGTGGCCAGCCAATCACAGGGCACATATAGACAAACAACCATTCACACTCACATTCATACCTATGGACAATTTGGAGTGGCCAATTGACCTAGCATGTTTTTGGAATGTGGGAGGAAACCGGAGTACTCCTGGTTGTGTGTGTCACAGTAAATGTGTTCCCTCGGGGACCTTAGTGGCATGCAGACAGATGTGTAGAGGACAGGAAGTGACGTTGGATGTTCAGAGTTGAGTTTTAGCTCAGCACAGCAGTAGTATGTCTTATGATGATGATTATGATTATGATCTTATTATTATTGTACCTGTTTTTAGATAATTGAACTGTATATCAAAACATTGGGTTTTTTTCAGTATTATGGTTATGACACTCCTATAAAGCATTATTACTGTATTATCTTTGATTATAGGAAGTATCTGCTCCTATGAAATGGACATTGATAAGTAAGGACGTACGCCGTCGTAGAAACGGACCACCTGTGTTGCATCCACATTGTAGTCAAAGATTATAAATCACAAAAGGGGAAGAGAATCAGTGTTGTTCCAACTGTGAAACCATGTCATTCATAATAAGCTTCAACCCCATTGGAAGCTTTTACTCCATGTTTGCGTGTTGGCGGCTGCAGCATCCCTCAGCTTTGACTTATGTCGGCAGGAGGCGGACCCGTAAATCACAAATCAACCACCCCTACCAAGCTGCGTCTGTCCTGGGTGAATTATTCAACAGAGTGAGTGAAGGAGTGAGGGGACACTAGAGAAGTTTCCTGCAATGACTGATGATGACTGGACCGCATCATTCCCACCGCCTGCAACAGCAGAGTAGCCAACGCCTGCATCCTGCTGATGTGAATTACTGCCGCCGCCCACCTGGTACCATATTTCCTGCTGATTGGATGAAGCACACACACTTACACACACACACACACATGATGAGCTCGGTGGTAGGATGAAGCACAGCGATGCTGTGCCGCCACCCGCGTGGGCGTGGGACTGATTTACTGGAAGATGGCGTGGGAGGTTGATGTCTGTGTGAGTGCCAATGGAAAAATCAAATGGAAAAATAAAACCTTGTTAGCAAACTTGTGGAGTGTTCATCACATTCAACAAATATTCATTCTCTTCACTGGCATTCTGTGGATGACAAATTGTATTTACAGGGTATGAAACCAGCTAAAAATATTCCAATATTAACAAGAATATGATGCATGGAAACAGACATATGATGACAGGATTATACCATTAAAATGAAATTGTAGTAGTAGGTTACTGGGACATTATTCACCCCGTCTCTCAACCACAACAGGAAGCGGAAAACCCCCGTCCCTTGCACCCACCCCTCCGGGTGGCAACCCCTCCCCTATCGATTGTTCCGGGGTGAATTATGTCCCGGTAACCTACCACTACACAAGCCCCCCCAGAATTCACCTATAGTCAAAATCATCCGTGCCCCGTGACTAGGCTGTGAATACTTATGTAAATGTGATTTCTTAGTTTTCTATTTTTAATAAATTCAAAAAAAGTCAAAAAAAAAACTTTTTCACATTGTCATAATGGAGTATTTTGTGTAGAATTTTGAGGTAAGAGATTAATTTAATTCAGTTTGGAATGAGGCTGTAACATGACAAAATGTGGAAAAAGTGAAGCGCTGTGAATACTTTCCGGATGCACTGTATGTTAGTGTTTCTGTACCTCTCCAATTGATGCTAATCACCGCCAGGGTATCCAATTAAAAAACATGAACATCTGTGGCTGTAGGCAACCTCTGGGATATCTTTTCAAATATAATCCACAAGATGGCAGGAACTGCATTTGAACTATCGTGAGTGGTCAGCATGCACTCTAAAAGTGATTTAAAATGTCACAGTTTGCTTCCATTGCAACGTTGGTTATGGTGCTGGTGTTGATGTGTTGTGCAATAAACATGTTATTAAATGGAGGTCAAAGAGAGATACGGTTACCCTCCGAATGTATATACAGTAAAGTCTTGTTATATCGATATTCTCGGGAGTCGGAAAAAATACCAATATAACCGGACTATCCATATATCCGATCCTGCGCCGAACTGCATTAAGAGTGGGCGGATCTTTGATATGGCATGTAATTTTCATTCATGGATGGAGTTCATGGATTGCGTATCTAGCATGCTTTTGTACTACAATAAATTTTGTACTACAGTAAATAAATATAAACTTACGCTGTAGTGATTACCGGTTACCGGGACATAATTCACCCCGGAACTATCGATAGGGAAGGTGTTGCCACCCGGAGGGGTAGGCGCGAGGGACGGGTGTTTTCCGCTGTGTGTGCTGCACTCTGGTGGTGGAAGTGTGAAAAATAAAGTTGACTGGAAGCAGCCGTTCGCCGTGTTCTTTTTTGGTATTGAAATCCTTAAGCAAAGATTGATTTAAGCTGCTTTTGTATCGATATAAGCAGACCAAATTGGCTGGCGGGAGATGAAAAGGGCATCCTAGTAACCGGATTATCATAATAACCGTGTATCGTACTAACGGAACTAATTATATCATAAAAGACTAGAAATTTGTCGGGAAATGAAAATAGTATCGTAATAAGTAGTAATTCGTTTTAACCGATATCGATATAACGAGACTTTACTGTAGTATTGATACGTGATGAAAGTATGGAGCTTTTTTACCGCCACTATCTCATCATTTTATGTAGAATCCATTGAAATGTATTTAATATTTTTGTTCAATAGAAGACAAAAATCACACAAAGTTTGAAGACAACCTGCAGCACACCAACATGCTGTGCTGTTGGAATAAAACCGTGCACGCATTCAAGCTAAAACGATGCATGTGATTATTCTAATTACAATAACGACTGTCGTAAGCAGGAGAAAATTATTACTTCTCGCGCCATCATCATGGCTGCATTTTTAAGATAAATTAAATTGCAAAGTAGTGTTCCATTAGCTAATCTCAGTGGCACATATTACAATTAGCAATCATCCTCAAGCTGTATAATGCTGCTTTTACAAAAAAAAAGTAATTGCATTATGCAGTCACAAAAAAGGAGCGAAGAGGAGTGAACGACAAACGGGGGTGGGGTGTCGTATTGACATTTCTAAAGGTCACCAGCAGGGGGAGTTAACACTGACAGGAAGTCCATGCTAATCTTATTTCCGTACAGACATTGTCCTCGGGCCAGCGCGTTGTTGTCGTCGTTTTGCTATTAAAAAAAAGGGAATAAAGTCCAACATCAGGCTGACCTTTTCAGATTAATACACTGGAGAGCATTTTGTACAATGCAGTGACACAATCTTAGCATATATATTTGGTCAAATGAAGTCAGGCGAAAGAGGAGAAAGAACGAGGAAAAAGACGGCAACGTCCAGGGGGACTGAAATGTCAAAAATGATGTCTTATTTCAGGAGAAATAATTAGCTTACCCCTTCTTTTCTTGTCACCATCAGGCCTTGCAGATTTTTGTCTCGCTCCCACAAAAAATCACTAAGAACTCTCACGGAAATCCAATTATCGCAATGAGATTATGTAGGCGGGGTTGCTCCGACAGCAGTTTTATTTTCCTCCGTCCTCCCTACGATCCCCAACCTCATCTTAGGTGCATAGTTGGTAATTATCAGGATAACCCAAATAATTCAATTAGCACAACTTGGATCAGTTTGGGCATGTCCGGAAAGTCCAAAAAAAAACATGCCGACACATACATAACGAGACTGGACAATGAGGCTCAGCTGTATTTACTTATTTGAAATGTGATCCATGAGGACACTGAGGGCAGCTGTAGCCAAGTGGAGATTGTGGAGTTTAATAGTGCATTGCGAAAGGATGAGCTATCATTAGCAGAATGATGTCATGCCGCATTTGTTTCTTTAAAAAATGGGACACATTTTATCCAAAAGGACACTGAGGGCATAGTGGAGACTATGGAGTCTAACAATGTACTGCAACAGGGTGAGATAATGTGAGCGGAATGAGGGTAACCTGTGCTTTTTTCTTGCTTAAAGGGACATTATTTATTCAAGAGGAGACTGTGGAGTAAACGACTAAACAGCAACACAGTGAGGTAACATTAGGTTTACAAAAGGGGAAAAACTTGTCCCAAAGAAGACTGAGGGCAGTTGCAGTGAAGTGGAGACTGAGGAGTATATTCCTGAACAGCAACATGGTGAGCTAGCTAGCAGAATGAGAGTAATTTGTTCTTTCTTCTTGACAAAAGGGACATATTTTATCTAAAAGGAGACTGAGGGCATCTCCAGCAAAGTGGAGACTGTGGAACATAATCCTACACAACAATAAGGTGAACTAATATTAGCAAAATAAAGGTAACCTCTTTCTCCTTCTTTACATAAGAGGAAAAAATTATCCAAAAGGAGACTGATGGCCGCTGCGATAAAGTGGAGACTGTGGATTATAATCCTGCACAACAACAGGGTGTCTCCTGTGAGAAGAACAAGGGTATACTGTACTTTCGGGACACATTTTATCCAAAAGGAGACTGTGGAGTAAACGGCTACACAGCAACACAGTGAGGTAACATTAGGTTTAAAAGGGGAAAAACTTGCCCCAAAGAAGACTGAGGGCAGTTGCGTTGAAGTGGAGACTGTGGAGTTTATTCCTGAACAGCAACATGCAGAGCTAGCTAGCAGAATGAGAGTAACCTGTTCTTTCTTCTTGACAAAAGGGACATATTTTATCTAAAATGAGACTGAGGGCATCTCCAGCAAAGTGGAGACTGTGGAACATAATCCTACACAACAATAAGGTGAGCTAATGTTAGCAAAATAAAGGTAACCTTTTCCTCCTTTTTTACAAAAGAGAAAAAAATGATCCAAAAGGAGACTGAGGGCCGCTGCGATAGAGTGGAGACTCTGGATTATAATCCTGCACAACAACAGGGTGTTGCATGTGAGCAGAACAAGGGTATACTGTACTTGCGTATTTACTAAAGGGACAATTTTATCCAAAAGGACACTGAGGCCATAGTGGAGACTATGGACTGTAACAGTGTACTGCAACAGGGTGAGATAATGTGAGCGGAATGAGGGTAACCTGTGCTTTTTTCTTGATTAAAGGGACATTTTTTATTCAAGAGGAGACTGTGGAGTAAACGACTACACAGCAACACAGTGAGGTAACATTAGGTTTACAAAAGGGGAAAAACTTGTCCCAAAGAAGACTGAGGGCAGTTGCAGTGAAGTGGAGACCGTGGAGTATATTCCTGAACAGCAACATGGTGAGCTAGCTAGCAGAATGAGAGTAATCTGTTCTTTCTTCTTGACAAAAGGGACATATTTTATCTAAAAGGAGACTGAGGGCATTTTCAGCAAAGTGGAGACTGTGGAACATAATCCTACACAACAA
Source organism: Doryrhamphus excisus (assembly GCF_037039965.1). Taxonomy (NCBI): domain Eukaryota; kingdom Metazoa; phylum Chordata; class Actinopteri; order Syngnathiformes; family Syngnathidae; genus Doryrhamphus; species Doryrhamphus excisus. Next base: position 16,630,636 of record NC_136357.1, on the reverse strand, counting down.
TAAGGTGAGCTAATGTTAGCAAAATAAAGGTAACCTCTTCCGCCTTCTTTACAAAAGAGGAAAAAATGATCCAAAAGGAGACTGTGGGACACATTTTATCCAAAAGGAGACTGTGGAGCATAATACTGCACAACAACAAGGTGAGCTAATATTAGCACAATAATAATGGTATGCTGTGCTTTTTTCTAAAAAAAAGGATATATTTTAACCAAGCGGAGACTGGGGGCAGCAAGACAAAACGTGCTACAGCAACAGTGGAAAATGTGCGCCATCACCTGGTAAGAGTGTAGAATGTGTGGTTATTTTAGATATTTGATGAAGAACATATTTCCGTCATTTTGTGCCCATAATATCCAATGGAATCGGTAGCGACAAGTAACACATTTATCATATTTTTACAGTGTTACTAACAGGCTGCAGTTTAAGTGACATTCTAGTTCTATAATGGTCATGATAGCGTTGTAAAACATAGACTCTAATGGCGAGTCTTAAAGGTCAAACCCAACAATGCGATGCCTCCCTTACAGGACGGACATGCTCCAAAGCACGCAGTGCTTAAATATGTCTCATGATATTTTTGTATTAAGCCTTCGGTTCAAGTGATGGAGAAATATTTACAGTACACTGTGTCATTGTGTCAGATTCAAGTGGACTCTGGTCTAATCATAGCCATGCTGTTTATTTACCGAAAGTGCAAAGGGAAACGGTGTTGATTGGAAGCAGGCTATAATTGGATTTATTATTATTATCATTAATATTATGGGCCTGCAAAGCAAAGCGCAGCAACCCAGTATAATATTCTTCATACTTAAATATATGTGGTGACGTAATCGACTTGTATCGCATTCACCACTGTGATGTCAAGTGTTTGTGGCAAGTTGACATTTTTAAGAAAGTGTCATGTCATAATAAAAAAAAAGCTGCCCCTATCATAGTCCTACGGTGTGTCTCGTTGTCCCTAATAACACATGTCCTCTGTCACTGATGCTTTGACATTTCCGCAGACTCTATGAAATTGTCATCTCGTGAACCCCGCCGACCGCATCCTGGTCGGCGTTCCCATTTCACCGATGCTTGGCAGCCATCACGTCTGCGTAGCAGTCAGGAGTTATCCCGGTGCTGTTCTTTCCGGAGGCCGCGATAGTGACCCTAAACACAGACCTCATCTTGCTGGGCCCGCCTGTGACATTTAAAGAGGCAGCCTGGGGGGTGGTGGGTGGGTGCGGGGGCTAAACAGCGAAGAGGACGGATGAAGAGCTGTGAGGAGTGAGCGCTCTTCACAGAGGTTCTGACAGGTCCTGATGGAGCTACTCGGTGGTATCCTTGCTTACTGTAAACACTCGATTGCTGGGAGTGAAAGGCCAACACAAAGTGACAGAAAAAAAACATTTTTTTTCAAAGCATGTATCAACATCAAAATGTTCTTATTGTTGGGTTTTGTAAAAAAAAACTAAATAAAATAAAAATTTGTCATCCCACCCCGAGTTGAAAATATTAAAATAACGCTGAACGACTTGTGAGGTCAGATTTTTTTAGAGTGATGCAAAAATATTATGCTTTTGAACGCATATTATTTTAAGAAGCCAAACTTTTTACTTAACTGTCCTCAGCAACTAGCCGGATCTACTTTCCTCAGCACCGTAATCCCACCAGAACTCACTGCTTATGGGGGTGTCATACATCGTCATGTCAAAACATCAGAACTATCCCTTTAAGACACTTAAAAAATGTAAATATTTACATATATATTTATATATATATTTATACTTTATACATATTATTTATATATATAATAATTATATTTATCGTCAGTGTAAATGGTTGTTTGTCTATATGTGCCCTGTGATTGGCTGGCAACCAGTCCAGGGTGTACCCTGACTCTCGCCCGAAGACAGCTGGGATAGGCTCCAGCACCCCCGCGACCCTCGTGAGGATAAATGGTAGAAAATGAGTGATTTTATATTTATCTATTATATAATATTAATATAATATATATGTATATATTATTTTAAGTCCACTCTCATTCCACTATATATACTAAATATTTATACATAATATGTATTTTTTTAATTATAATATGCCATATCTATGTTAACATTATAATGCATGCACTGTATTTAAATTAATAAATAATTAATTAATTTAATAATAATAAATTCATAATAAATTAATACAATAAAAATAATCAACAGTAAATATAACAAAAATTAATAACATTTCATTAAGGAATGGATTTTATTATATTTGGGACGCTTAGTTTGTCCTTTTTTGAGCAACAAACTTGCTGATTCAGAAAATATCCACTTCATACTGCTGACACATCTTTGTAGTTTATAAGTGATAAAATATAAAATGTGCATTTAATTAAAATAAAGTAAATGTGAAGGTTTAAACGAAGCACTCCAATCATGACTCCAGTAGGCTAAATCACAAACAGTAAATCTAAACCTGACTGTGTCTTACAATGTGTGTGACTAAAGTAGATGCAGCAGTACAAAGTCAAATAAAAAGTGTCCTAAATTAATGTGAGTCATAATTATGAAAAAAAAAATCAGTCCTCAAGGATTCCCCAGGAGGCCCCAGCACCTTGATTAATGAATCCTCATCTAATAATGGCTGTAATGAATCCTGATAGTCGCTTTGCTGCAACCTCCAGAGAGCGGGTCATTAAAAACACCTCCTGGGGTCTGTAATTAGACGCCTAGTTCATATTCAGTGATTACCTAGAGATTAATATAGATGGAAGCTTCCCGTGTCGTTTGACATCTCTGCCGCAATTTTAGCACAAGTTGAGAATAGTTTGTATGAACGTCAAACTTTCCGATACATCAATAGTAGCGTGTGGGCCTAAAAAACAGATTAAAGGGGACCTATTATGCTCATTTTGGCCCTTTGTATTGACTTGTGGACTCCTATAGAGCAGTTACCCATGATAAAAAGCCAAGCGCTTTCCAGCGCTTCCAGAATCTGCACCTATTCAGCTTTATTTCTTTGGATTTTGTGCTTCCCACGGAAATGATGTGTTTTAATGTATTGTACCCACAGCCCGCCTTAAGGCACGCCCACTACGCTGTTGTTGGTCACACTCCCAAGTGCTTAGAAGGACTTCGGGTGTTGTGCCGACAACTTTCTCGGAGTTGATAAACGTTATAAGAGTTAATAAGAGTTACTTCAAGACGTCGCTCAATGGTATGTAGCTTTAGCATTTTTGTGTTTTATAGCATCTGTAACATGTCATGTGGCCATTACATGTTTTTTGCAGTCCTAGAAATAAAAATGGCTATTAGCAACCCCACTCCCTGTATGCACACTCTATAATGCTACATATTCCCACGCCCACTACGCTGTGGTTGGTCACACTCCCAAGTGCTTAGAAGGACTTTGGGTGTTGTGCCGACAACTGCCGAACCCAACTTTCTTGGAGTTGATAAACGTTATAAGAGTTGATAGTAAATGACAATTTATGTCGGTTTTTAGCATACAGCCATATGTGTTGGATCCTGAATCCGATCTGGAAATAGAAAGCGGTCAGTCCGAAGTTACTGGTTACTTCAAGACGTCGCTCAATGGTATGTAGCTTGAGCATTTTAGTGTTTTATAGCATCTGTAGTGTTTTTTTTAGTGCTAGAAAAAAAAATGGTTATTAGCAACCCCACTCCCTGTATGCACACTCTATAATGCTACATAGACAACCACTTTTGCTGCATTACCTGCATAAAATAAACACAGTTAGGACACTGATTAATTGTTACTTACTGATTGATCCTGTGGGCGGCACGGCGATCTAGTGGTTAGCTCGCAGACCTCACAGCTAGGAGACCAGGGTTCAATTCCACCCTCGGCCATCTCTGTGTGGAGTTTGCATGTTCTCCCCGTGCATGCGTGGGTTTTCTCCGGGTACTCCGGTTTCCCCCCACATTCCAAAAACATGCTAGGTTAATTGGCGACTCCAAATTGTCCATAGGTATGAATGTGAGTGTGAATGGTTGTTTGTCTATATGTGCCCTGTGATTGGCTGGCGACCAGTCCAGGGTGTACCCCGCCTCTTGATGATGATTGATCTTGTCGTTGACCTTTTGCCGGTAGGGAATAACGAACTCCAACCACTTTTGCCTGATTTTTTCATCATTAGGAATCGTTAACAAATGTAGCTTTCCCTGGGGGAGGGCAGAGAGCATATCTGGCCTACAGTGCACGCCCATATAAGGAAGCCTGCCAATCTGTGACATTACACATCAGCAGTGTTAGAACGCTCTCTGAAACCGAGCGTTTCGAGCCCTCCAAATCGTCTGTCAGGGCTCACGTCCAGCCGCGCAAAAAGATGACATGCCCAACCTCCATCTTCATTCCTTGTCAACCATCTGACCCCCACCTCCTCCTTCCATCCTTTCCATTGGCATCATCACATGTGCATAAGCCAAGACCACCCTGCTCATTGCGACATCCATCTTTTAAGTTCTTCAGAGTTCTCTATCAGGGAGCACACTGCTGCTGCTGCTGCTGACCCACATACTCTGCATAGCCATCTTTATTCACTTTTCTCTTTCCATTTACCTCCGCCTCGCTCCTCATTTCCACGCCGCTATTGCACGGCTCATCCATCACTTGCTCCACGGACGCTAGCCTGCGGAATGTCTTTTTCCTCCCCCTGAGGAAGACGATGTTTTACAGAAGAACGATTTGGAATAATGGAAAAATGTAGCCTCGTTAGCGCCCTGGCCCTGTCAATTTTGTATAGGGAAAATAAATGTTGTCTTTACATATACAGTCCCACAACATTGGTTGAGTGGAGAACTTCTTTTTTCACTTCTATGACAGTGAAGCGTGTCAAAATGTGACTTCAATCACTGTCTGTATGGGTTATAAACATTGTATGATGGACACAGTTTGACCCTGGAACAGACCATTTCTACTTCATCAAAATTGTGGTTGTGAAAATGAATTGTTGTGAACTTTGTTTTTATGCTTGCATGTGAATTTAGAAACTCATTCATTCATTCATTTTCTACCGCTTTTCCTCACGAGGGTCGCGGGGGAGCCTATCCCAGCTGTCTTCAGGTGAGAGGCGGGGTACACTCTGGACTGGTCGCCAGCCAATCACAGGGCACATATAGACAAACAACCATTCACACTCACATTCATACCTATGGACAATTTGGAGTCACCAATTAACCTAGCATGTTTTTAGAATGTGGTAGGAAACCGGAGTACCCGGAGAAAACCCGAAGTTTAGAAACTTTAAAATATAAAGTTGGCCTTCCACATGACCAAGTAACGTAGTGTCGGGCATCTGACTATCCATATAAGGAAGCCCACTCCTCTGTGAAATCACAAAGGTGCCGTTTGACCACACCTTTTGAAACTGAGCATTTTGATCCATCCCAAACTTCTTTCAGGGCTCACTTCCAAATGCGCAAACCTCATTATCAGAAACTTTGGCATCGTTTCACACGAGAATACAACATTCTAACTACATTTATTAGTCAGAAAAGACCTTTCATTGTGGTCGACTTACATGATAGTTCAGTCAGTAGAGTGTTACTTAAAACATTGCCTTTGCAGTTCATAAAGGTTGTATAATGGTCACATGTTGACCCAGGAACAGACAATTTCTAATTTTATTGTTTTCACTGGGGGAAAATGCATAATCAGCTTCCTTCGTGAAATGGTTGGAGATCTACATCGGAGGTTGTAGAAAGAATGTCAGCCAATAAAAAGCAATGACGTGGGCGTAATGATCGCTACGACTGTGTGGGGTCGCTCTCTTTTTACGTATTTATGTTTCTTCCCACGGTGGATTAGCTTGACAACACATAGCAGAGTAGTGTTAAATGTTCAATGACATCTTTTAAAAATAGCCACCTGCAGCTTTGACAATATTCAAATATTAATTCCCTGCGGTAATGCGACACACGCACACGCACAAACATTTTGTAACGACCTTGCAGTGCACACAAAAAGCAAACACGCATCCGTGCCACGCTGGTGTTTATTTCAATATATATCTCCTTATTTATTTGTTTCCAAAGCAGATTCATGGCTGCCAAAGAGCGAACGCGGGCTGAACGCCAGCCACGTTTGTGATGCGCTGCCAGAGATGGAAGGATGCAGCCGGGCCCAGCGTGATGTGTTGTCACGTCACCTCTGTTTATCTCCTCTCTGTCAGCCATGATGGATCATTCAGCTGCTATAAATGTCATGCCAACTGTCTTAACCTAATGCAATTATGCTTTATTTCATTTTGGAGCGGGTTGCTTTATGAACTTGTACTGCATATTTAATATGTCATTGTCGTCTCAGCCATGCTATGGAATATTTAATGCTTCACACATAATGCTTCACATTCTGTCAGATACATTTGCGTATTCTGTATGATTGCACATTTCACTGTAAACAACATTGCACATAATATTAAACTGCACCCAATTCCTCATATGTGACAGGGTTAGCTGCTTTTGGACATTTTTATTCAGGAAGTCACATGCAATTGTTATGTATTATGTTCATTCATTCATTTTCTACCGCTTTTTCCTCATGAGGCTCGCGGGGGTGCTAGAGCCAATCACAGGGCACATATAGACAAACAACCATTCACACTCACATTCATACCTATGGACAATTTGGAGTCACCAATTAACCTAGCATGTTTTTGGAATGTGGGAGGAAACCGGAGTACCCGGAGAAAACCCACGCATGCACGGGGAGAACATGCAAACTCCACACAGAGATGGCCGAGGGTGGAATTGAACCCTGGTCTCCTAGCTGTGAGGTCTGCGCGCTAACCACTAGACCACCGTGCCGCCCACAAGATCAGTAAGTAACAATTAATCAGTGTCCTAACTGTGTTTAATTCATGCAGGTAATGCAGCAAAAGTGGTTGTCTATGTAGCATTATAGAGTGTGCATACAGGGAGTGGGGTTGCTAATGACCATTTTTTATTTCTAGCACTGCAAAAAACATGTAATGGCCACATTACATGTTACAGATGCTATAAAACACTAAAATGCTCAAGCTAAATACCATTGAGCGACGTCTTGAAGTAACCAGTAACTTCGGTCTGACGGCTTTCTATTTCCAGATCGGATTCAGGATCCAACACATATGGCTGTATGCTAAAAACCGACATAAATCATCATTTACTATCAACTCTTATAACGTTTATCAACTCCGAGAAAGTTGGGTTCGGTAGTTGTCGGCACAACACCCGAAGTCCTTCTAAGCACTTGGGAGTGTGACCAACCACAGCGTAGTGGGCGTGCCTCAAGACGGGCTGTGGGAACAATACATTAAAACACATTGTTTCCGTGGGAAGATGGCCGAGGGTGGGTGTATTATGTTATATTATATAATTGCATTAAATAATTGTACATAGAAACTGGTAAAAATTAAGTATAATATTTGAATAAAAAGCCCGCACAGTGGACTAGTGGTTTGCATGTTCTTGTCGTGGGAGAAATGTCTCTTTAAACATAACAAAATAACTTAAATAACTTACTTAAATAACTAAAAATGTTATTGCCGGGCTGCACGGAGGTCAAGTGGTTAGCGCGCAGACCTCACAGCTAGGAAACCCGAGTTCAATCCCATCCTCGGCCATCTCTGTGTGGAGTTTGCATGTTCTCCCCGTGCATGCGTGGGTTTTCTCCGGGTACTCCGGTTTCCTCCCACATTCCAAAAACATGCTAGGTTAATTGGTGACTCCAAATTGTCCATAGGTATGAATGTGAGTGTGAATGGTTGTTTGTCTATATGTGCCCTGTGATTGGCTGGCCACCAGTCCAGGGTGTGCCCCACCTCTCGCCTGAAGTTAGCTGGGATAGGCTCCAGAGGATAAGCGGCATAGAAAATAGATGGATGGACTTCAAGTTAAGTTTCAGCATTAAAATATCAATATTTTTTTTATTTTTTATTGGAAATAAAAGCATTTTCCCCAATTATTTTTATTTTATTTATTTGATACTATGGCTGTAATAGTCCATTGTTGTTTTTGCACAGGCATTCAAGCTCAGCAGAGCACACGTATGTGTCTACGTCATCAGTGGTAATGTCCACCATCAAGCCATTAGTGCCTCTATGGCAAAGTGACAGAGCAGACATGCAGACACGCAAACATTATCTTGCTGCGCCGACCTTTGCTTGCCCCCGTCAGCAAGTCTTGCGTTCACATGCGCTTGTTAATACAAAGAGACAAAAAGCACAGAGCATGTTTTCCTCTGTCTTCTCTTCAGGTTTGGGCAGCTTCTATTAATGCGCTCCGCCAGAGCGTGACATATTATGTCGCTTGTCTCGTCGCAGCACTTTGGTGCAATCTGGCTATGTTGCAGTGCGGTGCCGTCATGCAGAAGTCTGACTGAAGCGCATCTCCTGGGGATGTAATGCATGCCCTCGTGGTGCATGTGGAGCCTCTCACGTGGACGCCCTCCATCAACTTGTGGACTTTATCCCAAACATGTTGCTGTATTATTCGTATTCATATATATTCGGATTTGTTCGTCTACGTGCGGTTGAGGTGATTCGAGCAGATAAAATGTTGTTTGCGGTGGCCGTGTTGATGCATGCTCTCCATAAGCGGTGGTGGCGTGGAAGGAGTAGGCTGAGCTTAATGACATTAGGCCTGACCACAGTGTAGTGTGGCACCTGTGCTGCTTCCAAATTATAAATTGTGGCTCTGCTATAATTCACTTCATTTCCTCAGGAGGCGGTCTATATATTATTTATTCTACCATGTTTGTATTTTGGAATGATAACAAAACAAATTCGTATTAGATTTAAAAACCAAAATGGTAAAAGGAAGAAAAGAGCAGTGCTGAGTGACAGTGAAGTGATGTGGGCCGACAGCGTTGGAACAGCTCAGCAGTGTTTCCCCTCTGGTGTTTTTTTTTTTTTTTTAACATGGAAAAAGGCGTCAAAGCAGAAACCTACTCTTACTGTCTCATGTGCTGTTTTTTTCTTGACACTCTCAGCTTCTCTTCCAACAACACACACAGACAACAAACAGGACATGTGACTCATTGGCACCTCACCAAACTTAAAAAAAATAAAAATTAAAAAATTAAAAAATTAAAAAAAATTAAATAAAAAAATACAAAAATACAAACAAATAAAATAAAAAAAAATTAAAAATTAAAAAAACCTCAAACTGTATTATGGAAAGCAGGAAGTGAACAAATGTAACAGTTACTGATTGTAAAAGTACCAGATGGAGGGGTAGGATTTAATAAGCTTTGCTTCTTCCTACTCCTTTTGGACATGTGGAACTGGGAACTGATTATGGGATGCACTCAATTGTAATCTGATGCATGTTCAAATGAAATAAAACCATTACCAATACCATTACCATTAACAGGTTCTTCTTTGACCAATGCAGTACAAAGTAGAGATAATTTATATTTTAACGGCTGTAAAGAGTTTAGAAAGTTGCTAGAGTAAACAGCTGACTGCCAAATGTTTGTTACAAAATGTGTTGTAGAGCATTTGAACATAAGCAAAATGGCTAATGCTAGCCAGCTTTAATGTACAGTTAATAGCATGAAGCAGGCTAACTGAAAAATGTGTCTGGAGGCAAGTTGGTAATTGTTGATGTAATCATCTTATGATCTCTGAAGTGTTGTTGTTTTTGAGAGGAATAATAAATCCTGAGGGTGAATATACGTCAAGTCATCGTGGATTGTCTTCCTTATTCTGTACCACAGGATTTTCAAGGCATACAACCCCTCCAGGTGGTGGAGGGGCAACACATATGAAATATCGTAATATCTGCAGAATGATGCTGAGTCAGCATGATGATGCAAATCATTTTTTTTTTTAAAAAACAGCACTGTATATTTTACAGCAACTCTTCTTCTCTCCTGGACTGGCTTTAATTAGCAGGGGAACTCCACAGCCCCCTATAGGCCAACCCCTGAATAGTTCAGAACCATACACAACACTCTGGTGCTAAAATATCATATGAAAACAAAATGAATCAATGAATGAATCAATGAATAAACATAAGCACAACTATGGTCCTAAGATCGAGGTCTTCATAGGAAGCATCCACTTGCGGAAAACTTTGAGCTTTGACATTTGAGCGTGTCCAAAATGTAATCATCTCTTGACCGCTGGGAGTGTTTTCATAGTTTGTCATCAGTGGGAGTCGCAATGTGACTGATTCAGTGATTCAAAGAGTGACTCAGCAACATTTAGCACACAAAGCGGCGCATGAGGAGGCAAATTACGCACACGCTTTGCTCAGACTGAGTCAAAGGAAGGCAGCCTTTCTAGTGGAGAAGAGTGCTGTCCTATTGACTTCTACAGGAAGGAAGCACGCGCGGCGTGGGTGTTTTTCAAGTCGTGCAACGCTCTCAGCTAACCTTTTTTTATGTTGCATTTCTTATTCTTGTCTAGAAACTTTTAGGGGTTGTTCTTCTAGTCAGAGCAGGAAAGCCTAATGGAAAACAACAAGGTGAAGCTTTTCCCAAAAATCTTCCATCTTGCGACAACTTTTAGAAACACTTCCAAACTCAAACGTTCCGTCATGAACATGAACCTCAAACCGTTCATGTTCAACCAAACTTGGAATCCTCTATGTAAGACTAAGGCAGTTATTGATTCTGAATGATATTCAACACAATAATCCCTAACACGGGCGACTGTCAAGCTAAACTCAACTCTGAAACTCAACTTCCTGTCCGTTTCCAACTCAGCTCCCCTCGGGAACACATTTAAAGCAACACACACAAACATGAGTCTTATTTATGACTTAAATTGTTTATTTTGTCCAATTCCATCTGTTACATTGGGTAATAGGAATATAAAGGTAACTATAGGGGTGTTATTTCATATCTAGGGGGCTCTAATGATGTGAAAAACTGTATTTAGAAGGTTTTCTAAATAATAATTTGATTGCTACTTTGAGGTAATTCACTTATCATGGTCGGGTTTGGAACCAGTTTTCCGTGATCAACGGGGGGATAGTCTATTTCAGGGGTCTCAAACTCAATTTACCTGGGGGCCACTGGAGCTAGGGTCTGGGCAAGGCTGGGCCGCATCAGGTTTTCCAAAAAAAAATCGTATTTATTAAAAACAGAAAAATATACAAACTTTTTCAATGCTTTGGTTCCCATTTTCTACAATAAAAGTTCTGATAAAACATTCCGCTGTTCTCAAATATCTTAATTTTTATTTTTCTGCACAAAATAAGATGAAAAATAAATAAACAAATTAAGAATAAAGAAAATCAATTAATCAGTAATGAATAAATACAAGAATAATAATAAAACGGCAGATAATAAAAACTTAAGAAACCACATATAGTTGGTGGGTAGACAAATTATTTTTTTCAGATTAAAATGAACAAAGCATTATTAGAGCCCTGTAGACATGACAAAACACGACTATAGTCACATTTATACTCTTTTTATTTACAACATATTGCGCAACTGCAGGGTCTTGAGACACAACTCGCAAACTAGAAAGCTAGCGACCTAAACGGTAGCCTTCAAGTTATTTCCTTTAAACTTAAATGGCCAAAAACTTACCACTTCCACATGGATAGCGAGGATAACTATTAACAGTTATTTAACCTTTAACATGAATATTAATCAAACATAATAATTTTTTCTGGGTACATGATACCATACAGCATCCATATCAAACTTGCACGGGCCGCACTAACATTAAACTTTCATATCAAGGCGGGGGCCTCAAACTAGTGTCCTGCGGGCCACATTTGGCCCGCGGGCCGCATGTTTGAGAGCTCTGGTCTATTTAAACTTCCTGGGACTTGTCAACCCTTGTTTGATTGACACGTGATTGATAGCTTCCCATTTATTGAACCACTTTTACGAGGTTTCTATGCAGCTCTTGCGGCTTGTGCCATTTTGGGGGAATATTTATCCCACTTTTTTCAAACACACACCTGAAAGGTTAACAGGCTTAAAATCGAACAACGCGGCAGTGTTGGGCGGGGGGGTGTTATAAAAGCACGGAAAGTGGCATTTGACATCGGGCGGTGTACAAACACAGCAAAGCACAAACACAGACACGACGCTGGTACAAACAATAGAAAGCCATTCAGACTGGCCCACCCTCCCCTGCGGACTTGTATCGCCGGAGCCACGCTGAAAAAAAGCACGGTAGATAAAAGTCATGTAAGTGTTGTGTGGAGAAAGCATAAAAAGTAAATTACAGTGCGCGGTGAGGAGATGTGACATAATGAGGCTACTGTGTGTTTGGGCTGCCCGAGCGTCCCCGAGTGACTGCGGCGAAGCGACAGGCGTGCACGTCGGCTCAGTGGCTTCAACATCCGCCACACTTACAACCGGCCCCCACTCTCACAAAAAAAAAAAAGCATACAGAGTTATTCGGTGCATTTGTTAACACCTCACAAAGAGCACAGCCACATTTGACAAGAAAAGCGTTCACTGGGGAGATGACTCACTCCCTTCATGAATCACATGGTCTGCGCTCAAGATAGCAGCGGAGACAACAAACTACAACAATCGATGGTGGGACTTCTCCTTGTCTTCTCCTTCCAGCATGTCTTCACTTATTGATGCTTTTATTGAGCAGCTCCTCTGTGACGTGTCCCCAGCCCCCCGCTCCAACCGGTCACTCATCTCTTCCAGACGCTAAGGTGTCAAAGCAAGGCTCCTATTGATTTGGAAAAGATGCCCCAACTAGCGAGCTCAGGTCATATGTCAATCTTTAATATGTAACTTTCAAGGATTTCTGTTCTATGATAAAGCAGCTACTGGGTTGGAGGCGCCGGACCATGAACGCCCCCTGACCCTGCTTTTCCACAGCCACGTGTGCACGTGTACATGCATTGGTCCAGGTACCTTTTGGGATGTTTTGAGTCATGAGAAGCGAAAACCAGGCCACAGAGGCCCCCGCCCTTGACTGCTACGCAACACTCTGACCTCTAGATTTAGAATAGTAGCCATACTTAGTGGTTTTGACTTGAAATATAAATATATTAGGGTGCATCAAAAAACACAATTATTGAATTTTGATATGGCTGGGTACTAAAAGTGTTCCAATATATGTAGAAACAACACATACAAAATATTTTTTCCAATACATGATTATTTAGGGGTGCCACCATACATCTGTTTTTGTGGAATAAAGTGGTGAACAGTGCTCATTGGTCACCATGAATTGTTCTTTAAATGTGTTACTATTGCCCCTTGTGTTTACAATAAAATACAAATAAAATAAAAACTTTATATGTATGTCAAATATCCATCACTGCTATATAAAATTCAGGGTAAGGCCATGTGAACATGTCCCATTTACTGCCATTCATTTTGTCAATAGGACAAATGAATGGAGAATCTTGAAAGTTGAATTCTGAGAAATACCCAATCTGCCCAAAGAGAAAACAAATATATTTACTTTAATAACCCTGTAAAAATGATGTTGTATAGAAGTTCATTGTGCTCAACATTTCCAGGTCAACTTTTTGGCAATTAGACTAGAAATTTTACAAAAGTTTATGTGTGAGGTGGCACCCCTAAATCTCAATGGATTTCCTCAAAACTTTGCAGAAGACATTTTTATGGTCATTAGAAAAAAATGAAATGCCAGCTAAATTGATATTATGAAATTGAAATTTCCCATTCAAATTTGATGCACCCTAATATATATATATATATATATATATATATATATATATATACTATATATATATATATATATATATCCTCAACATCAATCAAGTCAAGTGCTTTGTTATGAAAGGCATGTGACGGGACCTGACAGTTTCCTCTTGCGTGCATGTTCTTTTTCTCACCCGAAGACAGATGGGATAGGCTCCAGCATACCTGCACCTCTTGTGAGAATAAGCGGCATAGCAAATACATGGATGGATAAACAAATGATATTAAAATTAATAAATAAGTCATGTTATTTGTAGGTTGGGGATGAATTGTTCATTGTTTATAACGATTCTGTGTCAAATTTGAGCGGTCTACCGAGTAAATACTTCCACACACCAACCTCCAAATGAGGACAAACAGCATGGAAAAGGAAAGAATGGATGAATTCTTATATAATTAAGTCAAATGCTAAAAGTTCCAACTTTCAGCGATGTTGAAACAATTTTTCTTGTAAGCTGGTTTTGAAGGATGTCCATTGAAAGGGGCTTGCGGTAGATCAATCACTTGCTCATCCATCTGTTCAGATTGCGTTGATCCAGACAAAAACTTGAACATCCGACAATGACTTCCTCAATGAGAGGCGGGGTACACCCTGAACTGGTCGCCAGCCAATCACAGGGCACATATAGACAAACAACCATTCACACTCACATTCATACCTATGGACAATTTGGAGCCGCCAATTAACCTAGCATGTTTTTGGAATGTGGGAGGAAACTGGAGTACCCGGAGAAAACCCACGCATGCACGGAGAGAACCACTTTTCAACATGGAAGACACAATCCCATCTGATAGACAAATACATTCCATCCTTTAATGTCTTCAACAAAAGGGAAGTAGCCTTCTTTGCAAATGGAGGTGAGGGATTGCTGCTGCATTCGTGGCAAATCTCACTGCATCCGGACTATGTTGGGATAGCGGTAGGAGACTTTATACACAAAAACCTCAAGTCTGTCCTGTCAGGGTTCTTCAAGAACATGAGCTTGCACACGTGCGATTAGAACAGTTTAGATCAGGTCTGCATAAACCTCCTGATTGTGTGTCAACAGAGATGCTTGATATTGTTCAGCATTCCGTTACTGATATCAATAAGTCGAATTGATTTTCATTGTCCTTGTAACAGTGACAATAAAGCTCTATTCTATTCTATTGATCTGTAAGTCTACCTCCATATAGCTGCATTCGTGATTGAATGATTCTACTGCTTGTTGTGGAAGAGACCTTAGAAAGAGGTACTTGTTTTTGTGCATGGCAATGTGCAATTTGTAGTGTTTACAGTCATCTCAGTCTGCTTTACAACCAACATAAATGCTAAGTGAATAGAAGGTTTGGTCCCTCTGTTTATGTCTGCTGGTCAAATAAAAACCTAATTTCCCTTATTTTGTCCTCAGAGTCTCATTCACCTTGGTCTCATTCATCTATTGATTTTATAAGGATTGCCATAAAAGGCCAGCCTCTGAGCACCAATTGTAAAGAAATGATCAATAGGAGATAAACAACATAAAAGGTTCTGTGATACGGTGTTGTATTATGAAGTTATGAGTAGCAGGCTGCCATAATCCCAACATTAAAGAGGCTTTTAAAATGATATTGGATCCTTGTGGAGCAATATAATAGGTTTATTTTAATAAAATACCGTGAAACCTCGATTAGCATCATTAGTCTGTTTCAGAAGGTCCGACTCTAACAGAAACACACTCTAACCAAATCTATTTTTCCCATAAGAAATAATATAAATCAATTTATCCGCTCTAGAACACCAAAAATCTTAACACAAAAAAAGTTTTCAGAGTTTTACAATTGTAAAGGTAAAATAATAAAAAAAAAATAGTTCCACATGCATGAAACGCTTCAAAATTGAGGTGTCCTGATCCGATCTATACATTCGGGATTAGCTGCCAATTAATTTTGTACATTAGATAAAAGATCGGGGTAGCTAGCATACAACGTTCATAACTCTCATAACTCTAATCACAATGTTCCAACACAGAATGACCTTAAATAATCAACATATCAACAAATCATAAACAGGTGAGTTGGACCAGGAAAGTGGATAGAAACAGAACGAAACAGAACAGGAAGTAATTACAAAATGAGGGCGTAGAAACACGAACTAAGGAATAGAAAGGAAAACTCTTGCATTGCGACAATTATCCCCCCCACCGCCCCCACCCCCCAACCCCACGCTCACAAGGATGGATCCCAGACGTCCAAAAAAATCCAAAGTCAAAGAGGGATGGGTGGTGGAAGGACGGTTGTCGGTTGCCGGCCAGACCCCTCTGGAGGTTGACCGGGACAACAAGCAGGGCCCCTCCGAGAGACAGAGGGAATGGTTCAGCTGGTGAAGTCAGCATGACCCCTCATGGGGGCAGCCTGGATGGTAAGCAAGATGTGAGTGACCATTAGATGGCGGTATTCACCTGCAGCACACCCAGTGACCACCAGATAGAGGCATAGTGGTAGGGTTAGGGTTTGGGTTAGGGTTTGTGACAGTAGGTATAGGGCTGAAGGAGGTCTTGATAGCTGCTATCATAAGTGGGCCCCCGTAAGTGGGCACGGGCTTTCGTTTGGGACCACTTCCGACTTCCTGTCCCCGCCGGAAGGGGGCGCAATTTGGCAAAAACGTCCGTATCTCGGGAACCGGAAGTCATACAGTGTCGGAGGTGGTCTCGATGGAAAGCTTGGGGTCGAATTACCCTTTGGTCCTCGTCAGCACGCGTGCGGGTGAGTTCTGTAATAATTGGAGATTTAAAATACTCTTTCGGATCGGAGAGCAGGGTATTACAGTAATCGACAGGAAATAAAAGCATGCATCAGCACCTCCGTACTGGCAAGATACCTGATTCCAAGCATCCACAATCCATTCACATATGGTGGTGTAACTCGCCCGGCGCTGCTTCCATGTTCCACGTCTTTCCACCATCACTCTAACGTCACTTTAAACGCCCTGTTTAGACCAATGTCCAGCGGTTGGAGTTCTTTTGTTAATCCTCCTGGAAAGATGGCAAGTGTAACCCACATAAACTAGGAGCTGTCATATGACTTGGTCAGCTGACATGAAGCCCCCTCCTGATTAACTTCACTTGTTTTTTACGTTAAGCATACGTAATGTACGTATTACGTCATGTTGTCTGATTGGTTGACTGCTGCCAGCATGGTATTACGTCCCTGTGTCAGCAGGAAATGTTGTGGTACCAAAGTAGCACGGCAATATTTTTACAGATTTTGCAACACACACATAAGGTGCACCTTTAATACAAAAATTAAAGGCTTTTAAGTAGGCCTTATAAGTATGGTAAATACAGTCATGGAAACAATTATTAGACAACATTGTTCCTTCAGTTTCCTGTTCATTTTAATGCCTGATACAACTAAAGGCAGAGTTGTTTAATGACAACAAAAATAGGTCTTATGGGTAAATTTTTGCAAGTAATTAATGCGTTCAATAACATGATGCTGCTTTTGATAAGACTGCAAAACATAATTGAATATTCTTAACATGGCTAACTTTCTGTCACGCCCTGTGTGGGTTCGCACGTGACAGGTTGAGTTTGAGTTACCTTCTTGGGCTTTGGTTTCCGTTTTGGACACTTATTTTGTATTGGACTTCCTGTTTTGCCTCGTCTGCCTTCGTTGCCATAGCCACCCACACCTGTCCCTAATTTGTCCTCTCTGTTTAGTTCAGGTGTGTTCTTCTCCCTTTGTGGGATCATTGTCGTTTGTCCTTCTGCTGCTGTTATTGCACAGAATAAATATTATTTACCTGAATTTGGTCCTGCTCTCTGCATCCTGGGATCGAACCGTAAAGCAATGAAGCCGAACCGTGACACTTTCTATCCTACCATTTTCTATACCATTTTTCTCACTAGGTATGCTGGAGCCTATCCCTGGACAGGTCGCAGGTCATATATAGACAACAATCATTCAAATGTTAATCTAGTCTACTTCATGTAATTCTTGTTCAAATATGCAATGTATTATATTTTGGTTTTATTTATGTATTAAATGTAAACATAGTGATATATCGAGGCACGGAGGAGCTGCCTAAAATTACAAACCAGAGAGTGAAAACTGTGCAATGAATTTGATCAGACCCCGACCTGACACACTGCTGCCATCAGCGCTGCGTGTGTGTGTGTGTGTGTGTGTGTGTGTGTGTGTGTGAGAGGGTAACATCTGTTTGTAGGCGTCCTGGGACTCAGTGAGTTTGACCTTGCGTCAGCAGACTGGGGCGGGCCTCTCTCTTACATGGACGTCTGCAGCATAAATGGGAAGAAGTGATGCTTAAAGCACATAAACAAAAAAAAGAGCATCCCTGAATCACAATAAACAAAGAACGCACACACTCGTGTTTGCCGTGCATGATCTATCTTCTATGCCACTTATACTCACGAGGGTCGCGGGTGCCGTGCATGATGTCACTCATATCCATCACAGACAAACAAGCTGAGCTCTATATTTCCCCGCCTCGGAAAACACTGCGGCACTGTCGTCTGGCTAGCGTGTTGTCATATACACAGCTGCTCCCTTTCACGCACACACCGCTGTACACGCACACACACACACACCTCTGGCTGTATGACAATTATATTGATGTTCACCACACACATGCAAAAACAAGCAGCAGCAGCGCACCCTCCAGTGCAAACAGATGCAGAAGCAAAACACACAGGAAGCCCTATGGGGATTTTATTTCGGCAAACAAAGATTCCGCTGGAGCTGTGCAACTGTCTACAATTGCTTTTTTTTTTTTTTACCCTTCCTTTATTCTGTGCTCTTCTACTACAATGGACCCCAACCTTTTTGAGCCCACAGACCGACACGTTTCTGTCAAAGCAGGTTTGCTCCACACCTCATAGCAATCTATTGTGATGTAGCCACATATACAACAAAGAAAAGCACAAATGGCAAATGAAAACACGGCACAAAACACACACACACAAAGAATACTGACTCGCCATCAGTGTGAGCCGGGAGTTTGAAGATGAAAACACAGTGGTACCTAGCTTTTTACGATTGATTCCTTCCTAAAGCTCAGAGAAAAAAGTAAACCTACAAAAATCTAAAATATTTTTCCTACAGGAAAAAATGTAAATTTGTCATACATTACTATTATTCATTCACTCATTCATTTTCTACCGCTTTTTTCCTCACAAGGGTCACGTGGGGTGCTGGAGCCTATCCCAGCTGTCTTCGGGCAAGAGGAGGGACTGGTCGCCAGCCAATCACAGGGCACATATAGACAAACAACCATTCACACTCACATTCATACCTATGGACAATTTGGAGTCCCCAATTAACCTAGCATGTTTTTGGAATGTGGGAAACCGGAGTACCCGGAGAAAACCCACGCATGCACAGGGAGAACATGCAAACTCCACACAGGAATTGAACCTTGGTCTCCCAGCTGTGAGGTCTGCACGCTAACCACTAGACCGCCGTGCTGCCCCTCGGAAAAATTAACAACAATTACATTTTAGAGAGAATAATTCTGGTTTTAGGCGGCACGGTGGTCTAGTGGTTAGCGCGCAGACCTCACAGCTAGGAGACCAGGGTTCAATTCCACCCTCAGCCATCTCTGTGTGGAGTTTGCATGTTCTTCCTGTGCATTCCAAAAACATGCTAGGTTAATTAGCGACTCCAAACTGTCCATAGGTATGAATGTGAGTGTGAATGGTTGTTTGTCTAAATGTGCCCTGTGAGTGGCTGGCCACCAGTCCAGGGTGTACCCCGCTTCTCGCCCAAAGACAGCTGGGATAGGCTCCAGCACCCCCGCGACCCTTGTGAGGAAAAAGCGGTAGAAAATGAATGAATGAATTCTAGTTTTACATGCAGGAAATTAATTATCTTTGGTCCTGATGTTAAAAATATACCCGCAATATTTTGGCAAAAATCTTGATTTGCATATTGATAGTGTTGTTCATTCCTATTTTCTGCATCTCAGACAACGCACCAACATATTATTATTAGTAGTAGTATACTGTCCAGAATGGGTTTAGAGATCATCAAGCATGCTTTTTTTTCTGTGGACGGCAATGCTCTGTATACAGTTGTCCCTATTTTTATGAAACTATTAAATGATCTCTCTTTCGTGCTAAACATTGAGAGATATTACTTTACATTACATTACCTTAACACTGCTTGAAGTCAAGTCAAGTGGTAATTTTTTGGCCTCTGAAGTTTCGAAGAAAGAAATTCGAGGCTAACTGGTTAGCTAGCTAGCTTGTTAGCTCATTCGCTAGCTTGTTAGCTCACTAGCTAGCGACCGCCTCAAGTCCTGTGGACTGCAACGCTCTGTATACAGTTGTCCCTATTTTTCTGTAAATATTAAATGATCTCTCTTTCGTGCTAAACATTGAGAGATATGACTTTACATTACATTACCTTAACACTGCATGAAGTCATGTCAAGTGGTAAGTTTTTGGCTTCTGAAGTTTAGAAGAAATTTGAGGCTAACTGGTTAGCTAGCTAGCTTGTTAGCTCATTCGCTAGCTTGTTAGCTCACTAGCTAGCAACCTCAAGTCCTTGCAGCATAAGAGTTGTGGCCAATGAATAATAGGAGTAAAAAGGTGTGCTATTTCTTGGCTATCGCTCTAATAATGTTGAAAATCGTATTCAGGAAGTCATAAACCAGGTTTCTATGCTCTAACTACAAAAATTATACATTTCTATGAATCCTATACCACGCAAGTTCATTAATCGCAGTCGGTCCTTGAACCTTTTTGACTGCTTTTTAGCCAGTGCAGCATAAACAAACTCTGGCTAGTCCAAAATGCAGCAGCAAGGCTCCTCACCAGAATAAGAGAGAGCATATCACGCCTATATTAGCATCCCTGCACTGGCTCTCAGTGAACTTTAGAATCCATTATATATTTTTTTACTTTTAAGATCCTCTCTGGTCTTGCCCCACACATTTATCAGCCCCGACTCTCTGGAACAACCTTGCAGAGGAGTCGAGTGAGGTCAGGTGCCTTCTTTTAAATCATGTTTAAAAAATATTTTTCACATATCTGCTTTCACTGAATTGGTTTAAAATCCCTCTGTTATTTGTTCTTATTAATCTACACTGTTTTGCACTTTATATTTGACATTTCAATATTGTTGTTTTGTCCAGTAATGCACTTTGTTCCTTTGTTTTCAAAAGTGCTATACTGTAAATAAAGTTTGTTACTATTAAAATATGATTTATTTTGATTAATCAGTAGGCCATGACAAAACTCCAACTTTAAAGGGGAACCTATTGTGCTTGTTTTCCACTTTTATGACCTATAAATGTAGTTAGAATGTTGTATTCTCATGTTAAACGATACCAAAGTTTCAGATAATGAGGTTTGTGTATTTGGAAGTGAGCACTGAAAGAAGTTTGGGATGGTTCAAAACACTCGGTTTGAAAAGTCATCATAAAACTGCCCCTTTGTGATGTCACAGAGCGACACACTTCCTTATATGGGCGTGTCTGTAAACCAGATAAGCTTTCTGCCCTCCCCCAAGCTCTGCTCCTCTGTTTACTTGCTAGCAAAGCCACATTTGTTTACAATTCCTAACATTTATTATCCACTCCTTATACCGTTGATCAACTCCTATAAAGTTAGCGACAAAAAAAACGACACAAAAGTGTTTCTATGCACTCAGTAGTGTGACCAACCACAGCGGAGTGGGTGTGCCTCAAGGCGGGCTGTGGATGGAATATATTAAAACAGATTGTTTTCACGGGAAGCACAAAATTAAAATAGTGAATAGGTGCAGATTCTGGAAGAACCATAAAACTTTGTGTAGCTGCTCTATAGGAGTCCAGAACTCAATACAAAAGGTCCCAAAAATAGGTCCCCTTTAATAATAATGTAATGGGGTCTCCCGCCTCTTGCATAGGCTCCAGCATACCCTTGCGACCCTAATGAGGATAAGCAGCATAGAAAATGTGGTCTCCTCCTGGGCAACATGAAAGTTAGAACTGATATTCTGTAAATATTTGGACAAAGATATAAAGACACAGTCACTAAGGGTCTTGCTCCCTGCCATAGCATGTCTGTACCCTAAGGTAGCATATTAGCTATTGTAGCTCTATGGCTGAGTCCAGGATGTGAGAGCACATAAACATAACATTCTCTCACAGTCCGCTGGGTGGATCTCAAAAGGCGTACATGGTCATTTTATTGTCCGGGAAATGGACACGGCCAGGTTGATCGACAGCATGGATCCCTCTGCTTCATCCCACACCGCTTGCGGCGCTTTCTATGTGGTTGCAGCGCAGTAGTGAGGGTCGAGGCTGAGGTGGACCGCCAGAGGACGCATAGCTTCCGTAGTTCCCTTGTGTCCTCGGGTTGTAAATTCCATAAAGAGCTGCTGCCAGTCTGAAAGCAACCTCCGACATGTGTACATACGTACATGTGTACTGGTGAATGCAAAATCATGCGTCTTACCCTTTCAGAAAAAAAGAACCAGATCATTTTCACACAATCTTTTGGCAAAGATCAGCAACCCACTGAAAACGAGTCTGCGACCCACTTTTGGGTCGTGACACTGATTAATGAATCTGTTACAGAGAACCAAAATGTTATCATAACAGATATACAGTATATATTTATATTCGAGTACAATAATAACTTTACATGTAGAAAACAATTGGACATGCATATAAACACATTGAAAAGACAAATGAAAGCGATAAATGACTATTAAATGTCACTTTTACCTTCATTACAAGACAAAGATAAAGACAGCAATGGAGACCAACATGGTCACCTCTTTCTCGTATGAGTCATTAATAATTAATAATGTTTCTCACCATCTTCATCAAAACACTGGCACTGGCATTTTGCTCACACGGTAATATTTTGTGAATAATAAAGTGAATAAACCATGTACCATAACACAAATGGACTCATGTAGCGTATTAATAAGATGCACGGCATATTGCACGCTGAATGAAAAATTAGGCAAAATGTTGGCATAAAAATTTGACAAGAATCAAAAAACACGCTAACCGAGGCATTTGCTAACCGAGGCATATGCTAACCAAGGAATTTGTGTTCCAGAAAATTTGGATATACTGAAAAATCTGGTCTGTGGAAAATTGAAACATGATTTAAATCAGGTGAGAAATGTGGAAATAGTAAGAATTGTAAAGATCAAAGGGGAATTGTTGATACGGAAACTGGAGGACATTTTTGGGATATGAAAAAAGACTGTTATCCTGCCCTGAATGAGCTAAAATATTGGTTAGCTGATTGTTATAATTGGTTGAGAAGTGTGGACGTGGTCAGAATTGTAAAAATCAAAGGGAATTTATGCTGTGAAAAATATGGAATTTGGGGGAAAGCAAAAATATTTGCACATGGAAAATTGTTAGCCTGGATGTCCTGAATGAGCTTAATGTTTTTAAGTTGGAATGATTGGAATCAGCTGTATGTGTGGAAGCAGTAGGAATTTTGTAAGCGAATTTGGAGTACAGAAAATGTACAATATTGGAAAAAGTTTTGGAACATAAAAACGTATTAGCCTATATATATATCCAGCTGTGCCCTTGATTTTTTAGCTGTGTAATGTCCATGCCACTGTCATGGACACATATCACAGTATTAACTGAAAACACTGCACACAGTAACTTTAATCTAAAATGACGAGACAATGAACTTGTTCCTGCACACAACACACAAAGGACTTGGTTCATAAGCATGGAAGCGACATAAGTATAGTTCGGCCTCACCCATGGACCAGTAAGTACCAAGCTTAGTGGTTGGGCACCCCTGATAGACCAGGGCTCTACATTAAAAACAAAAATGACTTGCCCATGGGGAATCCTTAAGGTGAGAACTACTTGCCCCAACTTGCCCCATGTAAAATGAAAAGACTACCATAATGATATCATTTTTGTGGCATCACATGAGAACATGAGATCTCAAATAAAGATGAAATGATTATCATTTCTTGTGGTTGTTTTCCTACATAGATCATGACGTTGCATGGAAATCTGGATTGTCAAGAGACTTCCAGGCACTTTGCCTTTTAGAAGTTGTGCACCACAATGAAACATTATTGAATAAACACATTTGTGTACTAGTAAAGTGTTTTTAATCCAGAAAAAAATGCTGAATGGTCAAACAATAATTTGTGAAGCAAAGGTGATAAAAACACACAGAGAAATGGAAGCGCTAGATTTTGTAGCTTGTGCAAAATAAGCACTTGGTATTGGATCTAATCAGTGGTGTTTCATTGTGATCACTTCAAATTGTCACAGCAATGTGATTCACTCACCTGTGCCATCATTTGATTTGCTGCCGCTAATAAAATACTTGTTTAGGAGGCACTGGTTCATCACTTTTTGCTGTTTTCCTTCACAAGTTGTTGAAGAATTAGACCATGTTGGCAGGGACGCCATGACAGATGTTTTCGTAGTCAAACCATTGCTGATTGGTTGATCGTGAACAAGAACCGGTGTGGGTAAAACGCGGACCGCGGTCTAAATAAACAATTCTGATTGGTCCATTTCAAGATTTGCAAGGATTTGTTTGCATATTAGCACCGGAATTACGCAGTCCGTGTTTTACCAACACCCAACAAGAACCGCTTTTAAAAAAACTCTTGGCAGTATGGCATGCCAAAGTACACTTGCCCGACGGGAATATCACTGATTGGATTTACTTGCCCCAATTTTGTTTTAACTTCGGTTAAAATCGGTACATCGTTATTGTCGAGCCCTGAAGACAAGAGCCTTCTTTCCTTTTCAGCAACCTTTGTCGTCATCCCTTGGCTGACACTCCCTCAACTTTATGTCCTCACCTTTTGCCTCACCTTTCCCTCAGGAGAATCTTGCCAACGTCATCTTCCTGCGCAAAAGCATCATCAGCAGGAGGCAGAGGTGCCAGCCAAAACTCCTGTCAGCTTAGCAGCTGCCTCTGACTAAGCGGGGTGGCATACGGGCACAATTCCGAATTCGAACAGGAGGAAATTACATCCACTCTAAAAAGTGTGAGTTTTGGTAAGAAGAGTGTTGGTTTTGAAATAACTGAAATCACTGACCATTAGACACAGATAGGGCCCAAGCCTCCATGGGGGCGCTAAGCAATATAGAGTAGATGCAGCGTTTTATACCCACCTGTCCACGTAATTAAATGTCTGACTAGGCAACACAACAGGGCACCTCAGTTAACGCTCCGATACAACTGCCATGTTGACCTCAGCGACCTCTTCAGGTGCATTTCATACAGAACACGACATGCAAAAAAAAAATGTCTGAAAAGTTTCGCAGGCTTCCCTTTGCAGTTTAGCTTTCCAACACTGCGGTGTGTTTACGATGCGTGACATCATTGATTACACTCTTCCTCCTCTCACTATGCTAATCTTACATTAGCAGCGCCTCTCAGCCCTAACCAGTGTTTGTCTCCTTCCCGGCCGCCCTCTAAGTCACAGAAGACCCTTAAACGGTAGAATCGAATCAGCGCACCCTCCTACCCTTTTCTCTCCTCCCACAGTGCTTCCTCATCGCCATTTATTCAGATTACATAGCGACCAACAGGAGGCGAGGAGCTGTTTTCATTGTGTGTTTATCAGACTGCAAGAGACTAAAAAATAAATACAACTTGGGAGTGGGTGGGAGATCATTGAAGCACAATGTGGCCCCCTGGTGTCAGGCAGCGGTTGCGCAGGTAATGGTGGACTTTTTTTTTCCCCCTTCAGTCTGGGATTGCACCGTCACGTCTGCAGCTGATTTAAGGCCGCCTGGTGCAAACTGCATGTGGAGACACAGGGAGCGTTAGCATGCACAATGCCTCATTTTGCAGTCTGAAACATAACCCTGACTCCTGGTGCAATATGCTAGCATACTAATGTTTACTGACTGCACCTCAGACTAATAGCACAGAACAACAATATCTTTAAAAATGAAAGGATAATAAGGAGGTTATAATTGTATAACATTAATTATTTGTTTGTATTTTGAAACCGCTCTTGGGAAATAGCTTACTGGAAATATTAACAATATTTTATTACTATAAAATACTATGACATACTGGAAAAATCTGTACAGAAGTTAAGCTGTCACCATAGTAAAACCATTATTATTGTGCATTCATTCATTCATTCATTTTCTACTGCTTTTTCCTCATGAGGTCACAGGAGGTGCTGGAGCCTATCTCAGCTGTCTTTGGGCAAGAGGCGGGGTACACCATGGACTGGTGGCCAGCCAATCACAGGGCACATATAGACAAACAACCATTCACACTCACATTCATACCTATGGACAATTTGGAGTCGCCAATTAACCTAGCATGTTTTTGGAATGTGGGAGGAAACCGGAGTACCCAGAGAAAACCCACGCATGCACGGGGGGAACATGCAAACAAAAGGGTGGAATTGAACCCTGGTCTCCTAGCTGTGAGGTCTGCGCGCTAACCACTCTACCGCTGTGCAGTTATTACTATTATGATACACATTTCACACTGTCCTCTTTTTCAGAAACATCCCATTCCCTTCTCTCTTCAATTGCCATTCTTCACATGCGACATCTTCCAGGTTTAATCTTTCAACACGGCTATGGTGCGTTCAATGTCTGCCGAACAAAGTGGGAAATTTCTACACTTGATGAAAAATGTATCAGGGAAGAATAAGATAATGAAATGTGGGCTTAGTGAGGCTGCACGGTGAACGAGTGGTTAGCGTGCAGGCCACACAGCAAGGAGACCCGAGTTTGATTCCATCTGTGTGGAGTTTGCATGTTCTCCCCATGCATACGTGGCTTTTCTACCACATTCCAAAAACATGCTAGGTTAATTGGTGACTCCAAATTGTCCATAGGTATGAATGTGAGTGTGAATGGTTGTTTGTCTATATGTGCCTTGTGATTGGCTGGCCACCAGTCCAGGGCGTACAGCTGGGATAGGCTCCAGCATGCCTGCGACCCTCGTGAGGATATGCGGCATAGAAAATAGATGGAGGGATGTTTGACTACATACCAGACTCTCTCAAATGCTAAAGAAAACGATAAACATTAAATCTGATAATTTTATTACTGGAAATGCAAAAGTGCAAAATGCAAAAAAAAATAATTACAACAAAAATTATTGTATTTGTTCCATAAATTTTTATCCCTACTAATAAATCACTACTTTGTGATAATTCCATGTTGGATGCAGGAGAAGCCTGAAGAAGCATGAAACCATTTAAGGTGTTACGTTCCCTTCATGCTGAGGCTGCTTAACGAGTCTTCTTAGCAATGTGAGGAGGCTGGTGGCAGTGTGAAGGAGAGAGCATAGCTAAGTCGTTATCCTGATATCACATGGAGCCCTAACGAGCAACAATGAAACCGTGGATACGTGAAATAAACGCAGCAAGAAAGGAAGATCTGTCATCGGGTTTTCTGTCTCGATCGTCTCCAAGACAGCAATAAAAGAGTCTTGTGACGTCCTGAGGGATGATGAGAGTTGTTGTCTTGTCTTTATTAAAAACCTGACACGACTCTCCAAGGCAAAATATCTCATAACGACTCAGCCAATGAAAATTAAATGTAACATAAGCAACAATTATGCCTTTTAATGACACTAAATGCTTGACGCGTTTACCTAAACTGAAAAAGGCAATAATTGGCTGTGCTTTTTTTAGCTTTCATAACCACCATTTTAAAGTGCATACAGACGTAAATAAAGCTACTGGGTGCTGATCATGCACTTCCAGTGACTGTTTTATCCTGCAAGACACACAAACACAGCCTTGGTTCTTGGTTACAATAATACATCATGCATGCAAAAAACATGACGTTATGAAAACAAACAGATATGGTTCTTAACTTGATACCATTTTTGTTGTAATACGCCTCAGAGTCCGCATAAAACATGAGTGCAGCGTAAACACAGCGGAATAATCCAGCATCTGCAAACTCCACACAGAAATGGAATTGAACCCTGGTCTCCTAGCTGTGAGGTCTGCACGCTAACCACTCGACCGCCATGCCGCCCTGACTGAAATCTATGGTCTATTATTATGATTAAAATACAAAGTGACAGAGACATTAGCTTACATTACTTTACCTTAACACTGCGTGAAGTCAGCCATGGCGTGCCCAACATGACAGAGTAAAAAAAAAGTTCTCCTCCCATCCTGTGTGGAAGTGCAAGTTTTTTGGCTTCTTATGTTTAGAAGAAATACATTTCAGGCTAATGGGTTAGCTCGCCAGTTTGCTTGCTTGTGTCTGCCTTGATTCCCTGCATCATAAGAAGTGTAAACAATGAATAATAGCAGTGAAAAGGTGACTAAAGGCATGTTATTTCAGGTGTGCAGGGCTTGAATAATGTTAAAACCATATCTAGAAAGTCATAAACGAGTTTTTTATTTTTTAACATTAAATAAAATATTATGGATGTATACCAATTTAATGCGGTCAGGACTGGAACCAAGACGGGAACCTCTGTAAATGAGGTATGACTGTTTCCTCAAAGCAGTGATTTCAAGTGAAAAAAAATCCTGTGGTGCTTTTGAAGGCAACTACTCAGCTATGGCGATCTGAGCCACACCGGATCGAGTTCCTCATCCGGTCGGTGTACCGTAAGCCTGTCCAACCTCTTTCGCTGGGGCTTGGCGGAGAATCCACTGTGCCCTCTCTGCTGGATCACTGGAGCACATCCTCAGCTGCTGCCCAAGGGCACGGGCGCTACTGCTGGCGCCATGACCAAGTGCTACGGGTCATTACAGAGGTCATCAGCACAGGAATCTCCACCAGTAAACATCAACAACCAACAAGCCAGTCCATCGCCTTTGTTAGGGCTGGAGAAAAGCCAAAGCAGTGCCGGAGTCAAGCAGGAGGGCTGCTGGCGACAGCTCGAGACTGGCAGCTGAAAGACAGCTCAAATTCCCGGAGAACATGACAGGTCACAACTAGGCAAGTGGTCCTGCTGGAGTTGACTGTTCCCTGGGAAGACTGAATGAAGGAGGCCTTTGAGAGGAAGAGGGCCAAGTATGGGGAGCTGGCAAACGAATGCCAAAGCAGAGGATTGATGCAACCCCATCGAGGTCGGGTGCAGAGGCCATTGTAGGCCATTCTCTCATCAGAGTACTCAAAATGTTGGGAGTGAAGGGAGAGCACAACAGAAGAGCCATCAAGAACATCACTGACGCAGCAGAAAAGGCGTCTAGATAGCTGTGGATCAAACGGGGAGATCCGTGGAGAACAACTAAAGGTACTTAGACACAAGCCGGGACTAATAAACCCGGGTGGGTTACCTGGGCGAGGGTGTCTGTCATGAGACCCGAAACACCCAGTGAACCCAGGATGATGTGTCGTATGTCAGAACGAACATGGCTCATAATAACACGGTTAAAGCATTATGCAAATGTTATGATTGTATTCAATAATCTAGTGTTTTAATATAAACATCCTGTCATTGATCTTTTTCTTCTACATGTACTACAGTACGTACATGAATTTCATCCATCCATCCATCTTTCCATCTCGCTACTGCATATGAATGATATGAATTTGTTCAGAGTTGAGCACGGTGAAGGGGTCATGGAAGTAAAAAGTAATGTTGGAAAATGGAACTAAAAAGTCCTAATGAGTCAGACAATAATAGAGGTTGTGATTTTGTCTCCCACTCGTTGCAAGCCTTTTAGCGTCTTTAAGGCTATGTTGCATAACAGCGTGGCTTTCATTCTTCAGTGGAATAAATGATTTTGTGTACCATTTTAAAAATATCAAATAATCCACTGATCACTGAGGTGGAACTAAAGAGCAGCTCGTTCCTCCTTACAAACACCACGTTATGTAAGCCCGCTCCAGGATGTTTTCTATTAATCGTCGGTAAATGACGTTTTTAGACGGAACACGGTGTTTCACTTTGACAAGCAGGAGGCCGCAACACCACCAGGGTGCGTTCTGGAGGTGCACCATGGAGTTAGAGCGAAGCTCCCAACCAAGCGCACCTGAGCTGACATAAGTATTAGGAGTTTTCCATACATTAAGATCATGTCTGTAGCAGCAGACTAACACGCCACCTGCCTGTAAGTTCCCTAAACATCTCCTCTGCTGACTTGACAAAGCTGGCAGGGCTTGGCAACACTGAAGTAAAATGTGTGAGGAAAGATAGGAGGATTTTAATGACTGAGTCTGCTCTGCAACATTAGCATTGAAGTCATGACAGGCACACGTGACGATAACCATAGAACTGAGCTGGTTAGTCTATTTGTTGTTAGGTTGTGCTTTTTAGTTTGTTAGTATTAGTGTTTATGTTGAAAGAATTCAAAGCATGAGTGCTATTGATTTTCAACAAACACAAGACGGTCACTCAGCCAATATACAGTATTTGCAGTTAACTGAGGGGAACCATGACGTAATTAGAAATATAGGTACTGTGCCTTACCGAAAGCCAAGCATGGCATTGGCAGCCTCACGGTTTGGGTTTGCATGAGTGCTACCAGCCCTGGAGGAAGCTGCGGTTCATTGAGGAAAACAGTGATTTCCAAACCAAGTCAGTAGCAACATACTGGTGTCTTACCTACATTTAAGCATGGTTGTCATAGTATCATGATCTGGGGACAAACGAGTGCTACCAGCCCCCGATGGAGCTGCGGTTCATTGAGGAAAACATGGATTTCCAAACCAAGTCAGTAGCAACATACTGGTGTCTACCTACATTTAAGCATGGTTGTCATAGTATCATGATTTGGGGACACACGAGTGCTACCAGCCCCTGATGGAGCTGTGGTTCATTGAGGGGAACCATGATTTACGAACCAAATCAGTAGCAGGATAATGGTATCTTAGCTATATTTAAACATGGTTGTCGTAGCATCATTGTCTGGGGCAGCAAAAGTGCTGCCAGCCCCCGAGGAAGCTGCGGTTCATTGAGGAAAACATGGATTTCCAAATCAAGTCAGTAGCAACATACTGGTGTCTACCTACATTTAAGCATGGTTGTCATAGTATCATGATTTGGGGACACACGAGTGCTACCAGCCCCTGATGGAGCTGTGGTTCATTGAGGGGAACCATGATTTACGAACCAAATCAGTAGCAGGATAATGGTATCTTAACTATATTTAAACATGGTTTTCGTAGCATCATTGTCTGGGGCAGCAAAAGTGCTGCCAGGCCTCGAGGAAGCTGCGGTTCATTGAGGAAAACATGGATTTCCAAACCAAGTCAGTAGCAACATACTGGTGTCTTAACTACATTTAAGCATGGTTGTCATAGTATCATGATCTGGGGACACACGAGAGCTACCAGCCCCTGATGGAGCTGCGGTTCATTGAGGAAAACATGGATTTCCAAACCAAGTCAGTAGCAACATACTGGTGTCTTACCTACATTTAAGCATGGTTGTCATAGTATCATGATCTGGGGACACACGAGTGCTACCAGCCCCCGATGGAGCTGCGGTTCATTGAGGGGAACCATGATTTACGAACCAAATCATTTGCAGGATAATGGTATCTTAGCTATATTTAAACATGGTTGTCGTAGCATCATTGTCTGGGGCAGCAAAAGTGCTGCCAGCCCCCGAGGAAGCTGCGGTTCATTGAGGAAAACAGTGATTTCCAAACCAAGTCAGTAGAAACATACTGGTGTCTACCTACATTTAAGCATGGTTGTCATAGTATCGTGATTTGGGGACACACAAGTGCTACCAGCCCCCGATGGAGCTGTGGTTCATTGAGGGGAACCATGATTTCCAACACAAGTGAGATGCAAGATCATTGTGTCTTGCCTTTATTCAAGCATGGTGGTGGTAGCCTTACAGTTTTGGGCTGCACGAGAGCTGCCAGGAGAGCTTCTTTGAGAGGAACCATGATTTCTGACCCAAATTAGTAGCAAGATAATGGTATCTTAGCTACCTTTAAACATGGTTGTCATAGTATCATGATCTGGGGACACACGAGTGCTACCAGCACCCGATGGAGATGTGGTTCGTTGAGGGGTACCATGATTTCCAACACAAGTGAGAAGCAAGATCATTGTGTCTTGCCTTTATTCAAGCATGGTGGTGGTAGCCTTACAGTTTTGGGCTGCATGAGAGCTACCACGGGAGCTTCTTTGAGGGGAACCTTAATTTCTGACCCAAATTAGTAGCAAGATAATGGTATCCTAGCTACATTTAAACATGGTTGTCGTAGCATCATGGTGTGGGGAAACAAAAGTGCTAGCAGCTGCTGAGGAAGCTGTGGTTCAATGTTGGGAACGATGATTTCCAACAAAAGTGACAAGCAAGAAAATTGTATCTCGCCTACATTCAAGCATGGTGGTGGTAGTGTGATGGTTTGGAGATACACGAGTGCTACTGGCACCCAAGGGAGCTGCGGTTCATTAGGGGAACCATGAAGTCAGTAGCAAGATTATGCATTACCTACAGCCAAACATGAGCGTGGCAGCCTCACAGTCTGGGGCTGCATGAGTGCTGCCGAGACTGGGGGAGTGGTGAATAAAAATTTGTTTGTGTACCTTTGTAATGCAGTGTACTACTACTGTATTATTGGTATTGTTGGATGTAGCAGTGGTGAATCAGATCTATGCACGGGCACACTGCGGTGATAATGTAAAAGAATAAAGTACGATCCAACATAAATCCATGAGGGTTTTTTTTAGCACTCGGGTGTCCTCTTTTTGGGTGCTGAGACAGCAGCTTTCCTTGGTGGCATGAAAGCCGTCATTGTGATAAGACTTCATTACGCTCTTAACACGTTTGACGTGCCAGAAGACGACTTTATTTGATTCCAAGAGAGGCACACGTTTGGTTTCTCTCCGTCATTCAGCGGCATCATTTACTGCTTTCGTCCCTCTCTCCTCGCTCGCTTCCTCTAATCCTCCTTTTTTTCCAATTTTCCTCCCACACTAGTGGCTGAAAAGGGAGCGAGATGAAATGAGAGGAGCGGCGAGGCCGACAGCGTGAGGGAGGTGAGAAATGATGTCACCAGAGTTGTGAAGGAGGATTCAGAGACGAGGTAAGGATGCAGGAGGTGGAGTGCATCAGCGTGAAGAGAGTGGGAGACAGGCATCGTGATGAGGCGGCAAGAGAAAGAACCATGACAAAAGCAAGCCGGAGAGGACGCGGGGGAGGAAGGATGGAGCGGCCGCTTTGACTGCGCTTGCTAAGAAACGCCACAGGTGCTCTGCTGCCAGCTGCAACGTGTGGTCCTCACGTGGACCGCAAAGACAACTCCGGGTCACTGTTTTCACAAGAAACCGCTTTCTTGTTTCACTTTAATAAAAAAAAACCAGAACCGTCGTACGAGCATCTGAAGTATATCAACACAGCTATGGTGCCTTCAATGTCTGCCGAACAAAGTGGGAAATTTCTTCACTTGACGAAAACTGTATCAGGGAAGAATAAGGGGGAAAAAATGTGGACTTGGTGAGGCTGCACGGTGAACGAGTGGTTAGCACGCAGGCCACACAGCAAGGAGACCCAAGTTTGATTCCATCTGTGTGGAGTTTGCAAGTTCTCCCCATGCATACGTGGGTTTCCTCCCACATTCCAAAAACATGCTAGGTTAATTAGCGACTCCAAATTGTCCATAGGTATGAATGTGAGTGTGAATGGTTGTTTGTCTATATGTGCCCTGTGATTGGCTGGCCACCAGTCCAAGGTGTAACCCACCTCTCGCCTGAAGACAGCTGGGATAGGCTCCAGCACCCCCGCGACCCTCGTGAGGAAAAAGCGGTAGAAAATGAATGAACTTAAAATATTCGGGCGGCACGGCGATCTAGTGGTTAGCGCACAGGCCTCACAGCTAGGAGACTAGGGTTCAATTCCACCCTCGGCCATCTCTGTGTGGAGTTTGCATGTTCTTCCCGTGCATGCATGGGTTTTCTCCGGGTACTCCGGTTTCCTCCCACATTCCAAAAACATGCTAGGTTAATTGGCCACTCCAAATTGTCCATAGGTATGAATGTGAGTGTGAATGGTTGTTTGTCTATATGTGCCCTGTGATTGGCTGGCTCCAGCATACCCGTGACTTTCGTGATGATAAGCGGTATAGAAAATGGACAACTGGATGAATGGTGCTGTATAAAAAATCGTGCCATTTAAGGGTTGAACACAGAAAAAAAAAATCATGTAACAACAAAAAATGAGCTTTGGGTGAAGCATATCCCCCCATGCTGTGAACATTACCACCTTGGAGGAAAATAAAATTTTGTACTCTGAATTGAAAGGTTTCCCATCCGCAATGCACAGTCAGTGGCCATTTTACTGAATGAATAGCAAGATGGAAAGATTGTAATCGGGGAACGATTGCATTTGACGGGCGCAGAGTCCACTGAATCAACGTCTTTTTTCCAGTTTTCCCCATCCCGAAAAAAGAAGTCAAATGACATTTATTGAGCTTATAATGGGAAATTGCTCATGAAAGTGGCTCAAATTGAAGGATCGTGCTGCTCTGAGACTTGACAATAATGTCCAAGCGGAATGAATAGGAAATGAATGTAGGTCAGAAGTGTGGAAAAAGGAACAGGAAGCCATCTTAAATTAGCATCTAGTCAAAAATAGGCGTCCTTCATGTACTCATCTCATAGTCCTGCATCAACAAGAGCCCCAATCTCGCCCTCTAGCATCTTCACGGCTGATTTTGTATCGTGATGAATAATGAAGGTTTGATTTCTCCGAGGAGCGTCTGCTCGCGCAGCACCTGGACAGCACCACGCATGTCTGCCGGCCAAGTCAGAGAGCCGCTTTCCTTCCTGCCGCCGCTGCTGCCACCCACTAACTACATCATTTTCAGATGGACTGGGAGCCTTTTGGAGCCAGTCGACACCTCCCTCTCCGGGGAGGGTGGGCATGTTGATGCAGCCATGATGAATTTCTTCCCAGCTTGGCTCGACCGGAAATGCAAACATGCAGTACACTCTAATGCTTCACTTTGCTGCCAAAACTCTATTTAAAAAACTTGTACTGCTGCTCGAGTGTTGACTAGAACTGAAATGTTCTTTTTACCAAGCGGTTTTTAATTATTTGTTTCATGCGTGTTGCCTGCCAGCCTCTCAATGAGGTCTGGCAACTCAGCTGTGCTTTATGGCGTGGCTCATTCGCTCACTTCCGTCTTCCCCCCCTCGTTCTGACAGACAAACGGCCATGCCTCCTATTCCGATTTAAGCAGACGCTTTGATTGATCGGATCTGGAAAATGCCGCCATCCTCCGCGATTGTGGGCCCCAGAAAGGCGTCCGCTTTTATATCTTATTGGTGTCAGCGCTCGCTGAAGGCACAGAGATGCATCAAAAAAAAAGCTCTGGGACTCATTACCAATTCCCTCTTCCAGAGACGGATTAAATATTATTTATGGTGCGGGATGGGGGGGCGGGGGGGGTAGACTTAAGTTCACTTCAATTGCTTCTGCCCCTGTTGTCAATCTAAATGATGCGCTTGCTTTTATTTGAGAGCTCAATGCATTTGGATACTTTTAAATTCACCATTTTGCCTCGGGACGTCTGCAAGAAGATCAGCCGCCCAAATTAGGATGAATGCGCCAAAAAGAAATATTGACTAGATATTGACCAACAAGAATTTTATAAATTATACCTTCTCATCTGATGATCAGCAATTCACACTTCATGTAAAATGACTTATTATATTATTATATATTATTATATATTATTTGAATTAAAAATGTATTTTTAAGAAAAAACTTTTTTATTACTATTTTTTTTATTTTTTTGAGACATTTTCAACCAAAATGAAGTTGCACATTTTTAATAAGTATATTTGACAAAAATGCTAAATTGAAGAGAAATAAGCCACACATTTTCCCAAAATAAGTAATATATTTTCAACTAAAAATAGTACATATTAGAGAAAAAATTACTAACACGTCTTCCATTAAAGAAGCAGTGCCTGGGGACTCCATGGTGTTAATATTATTATTTGAATTAAAAATTAATTTTCAAGAAAAAACTTGTATATTTTTTTATTTGTGTATTCAAAAGATTTATTTAAATGTTGTATATATGAAAAATATTGGACACATTTCAGCAAAATAGTCCTATTTTTTATATATATATAAAAAGCACATTTGGACATTTTCAACCAAAATGAAGTTGCACATTTTTAATTGTTTAATAAGTGTTGTGTTTTACAAAAATGCTAAGTTGAAGAGAAATAAGCCACACATTTTCCCCCAAAAAGTAATACATTTTCAACTAAAAATAGTACATATTAGAGAAAAAAGTTACTAACACGTCTTCCATTACTTACACGTCTTCCATTAAAGAAGCAGTGCCTGGGGTTTCTTCAGGTCCTGGATGCTGTCAGGCTGTCTGGGTTGACGTGACTCTTCAGCACTGTGTGGACCTTAGGGGCGGTGCCTCTGGATTGGCAGACCGGGGTGGTGGTCCCCATTTTTGGTGTGTTCCAAATATTGTGGGATGACGCTCCTCAGCCTTCGTGGTAAGGTATATTCAGACGTTCTGGAGAGGAAGGTCCGTCGGAATCTCAGATTCAGGAGAAGCAGTGTGTTTTTTGGCCTGGTCTTGGAATTTTGAACTCTACACTCGCTGCAGGGTCCTTGAGGGTGCATGGGAGTTTACCAGTTTTACCAGTTTTATCAGTCTACATTTTTGTATGTTTTTTGGTTCACGTCCACATTTTGTGGACTTGGAGAAGGCATTTGACTGTATTCTTTCAGGAGTCCTGAGGGGAGTAATCCGGAAGTAGGGGTTATAGGTCCCCCAAATTCAGCGTCAGAGTTTAGTTCGCATTGCCGGCAGTTAGTTGGATTCGTTTCCAGTGCTGGTTGGATTCCGCCAACCAACAAGGTTGTTGGGAGCGGGGGTAATCTGGTTTGATGATTGCAGGATTGGGTCTCTGCTTTTTGCAGATGACGTGGTCTTGTAGTCTTCATCGGGTCATGATCTTCAAATGTCATTGGATAGGTTTGCAGCTGACTGTGAAGCGGCTCGGATCAGCATCCGCACCTCCAAGTCCGAGTCCATGGTTCTCGTATGGAAAGGTTTCAAGTGCCATCTCCAGGTCAGGAATGATACCCTTTCCCAAGTGGAAGATTTTAAGTATCTGGGACTTTTGTTCACTCGGAAGGGAAGGCTGGAACACAAGATTGACAGGCAAATTGATGAAACATCTGCAGTGATATGATCGATCTACGTTCCTACCCTCACCTATGGCTTTCCGTAGTGACCAAAGTACCTGATTGCATGTCCATTTGGCGCCTGGGCGTCCCAGCCTCACATTTGTACCAGGGAAAATTCAGAGTGCTGCTCCTCCGTATTGAGTTGAACCACATGAGGTGGCTTGGGCATCTGGTCAGGAAGCCTTCCTGACCCCTTCCTGGGGAGGTGTTCAGGGCACACCCAATCAGTAGGATGGCTTGGAGAGACGATGTTTGGACTGGAAAAGTCTTGGGATCTGCTGGGACAGGCTGGACAAAGTAGACCGGGAGAGGGACACTTGGCTTTTCTCTGCTTCAGCTGCTCCCCCTGCAACCCAAACTTGAATAAGATGGATGGACGATCTTAGTAATAGTTGATGGTTAGCATTAAAGACAGAGCAGTATATTACTTAGATCATCTGATCACATCTCAACGCTAATGTCATGTCTGTCTGAAGGCCGCTCTTGCAAGATTTGATCAGCGATTCCTTTGTAGCAACGTCCTTTGTGGAAAGATCACCTGCTTTCTCCTGTTATTCTCCGCAACCTCTGTGGACGTCCAGTTCAAGGATCCTTTTGATGCGGCGCCACATATGAGGCGCAGACACATTAGCACCTCATCATACACCTCGTCACTCATCTTTTGCATTTTGTCTCGCCATCTGTCCGTCCTTGTTTGCACGTGGGTGTTGTGTGCTGTCAAGGGTGGAGGGAAATGTCTCAAGTCTTGGCTTACTTAAAAAAAGAAGAAAATGTCTCCTCTCCACAAAAAGTCACTGCCACAGCAAAGGCTGAGCCGAGCTGTATCAAAGGTGTCAGCTGGTCGCTTGACACGAGCCGCTGAATTTCCGATGGGATTATTTTGCCAAAGACATCTTTGACAGCACCACAGAATTGAAAGATTTTTAGTAGGAGAGCCTCGCTATGCTTAGGGTGGTGATGCTTTTCGGATCTATCTATTGCAAATACGACAAATAACGTGAAACAGGAAAAGGATCGCTTTACATCTTTGCATGTTAAAGTTTGACATTTTTTCTAGCATATTAAAATGTATCAGTTGGTTTTGTACTGATTTACATGTGGAAGCAATGGCAATTAGTTGTTGTTGGCTCTTTTTAGAAAAATTAAGTAAAAAAATATATATAAATATATATTTATATATTTATATATTTATATATTTTTTATTACATACAGCATGTCTTCTTCAGAAAATTTTGTACGTTTTAAATTTATATATATATATATATTTTTTTTTAATTTATATATATATGTTATTACATACAGAATATACATATATATTAATTACATACAGCATGTCTTCCTCAGAATTTTTTTTATATTTTAAATTTATATATATATATATTTAATATATTTATATATATTTTTAAAATTTATATATATATAAATTTAAAATGTACAAAATTATCCGAGGAAGACATGCTGTATGTAATCAAAAAAATATAAAAATATATAAAAATATATAAAAATATATAAAAATATATAAAAATATATACAAATATATACAAATATATACAAATATATACAAATATATACAAATATATACAAATATAAAAATTAATTACAAAATGGAAAAAGTCTCACAAGAAGGGTGTACTATTTAATTTGTTTTTAATTCTAAAAAGAAAAATGTGATGTGTCTCTTTTAATACGATATGGACATGACATGTTTACACAACGGCTTCCAATTCCCCTACCATGAATATGAATCATGTTCAAGGTTAAGATTAGACTTTTTTTTAATTACTGACCGTTGATGAGGTCAAATATAGACAATATAGACGGTCTTATGTTACCTGCTCTGATGTTTAAATTGATTTTCATGTCGGTCAAATGTCGGACAACAAAGAAGCACTTTGTATTTTTGGAATTAGTGCGTGATTATGATGACAAGCACATTGTTAAAGAACATTTTCATGTTTAACAAGTACAAGCCTGCAGTAAAAAGTAAGTATTGAATAAATTCAGAGAAAAATTCATTTCTATTCAATCTTGGTTAAAGGTTGTTGTTTTTGCCTGAAGAATAATATTTGCATGCCGGTGGTGACGTGAAAAAGAAGGCTGCGAGCAGTGATGTGTGGCCTTAATGAGATGCCAAAGCCATGATGGCTCATTGAAAAGATAACGCTTTCATTAAGCTTAAATAAATCAATTTAGGTAGGCAAAATTAAAATTATTCATCTATGAAAGATCGCAGGCACACTAGCGTATTGGCAATCTGTAATTAAAGTGAAATGTAAAACCAGTTAGTCACGCTTCATTAACGGTAACGGGCAACGCAGCACGCTCAGTGGAGGGTTCACAAGTTCACGTGATATCTTAAGACTAAATATACGCCAGTACGTCCTGGACTGCCACTTTCTCATCATGTGATGACCTACGACCCGGTCACGTCGTATGATGGGTTTTCTCTCCTTATTATGATGCTTTGCAACTCCTTTTATGAACTCAGGTAGCAGCAGCGGAATCATCCTCTTCAGACTGCAAGATGTGATTTCAGGAACATAATTAAAAGTATTAAAGCCAAATGAGACACACAGGGAGTCAAATAATAGACTGACAAACCTTAAAGTCAAGTCAATCCACTATGTTCCCCCATAGGAAATAATGATAATAGAAATAATCTGTTCCAAGGTCAAACTATGGCCATCCAAACCCCACACTTTGATATTCCAAACTGCTTATAGCAGGGGTCTCAAACTCAATTTACCTGGGGGCCACTGGAGCTAGGGTCTGGGCAAGGCTGGGCCGCATCAGGTTTTCCAAAAAAAAAAAACGCATTTATTAAAAACAGAAAAATATACAAACTTTTTCAGTGCTTTGGTTCCGATTTTCTACAATAAAAGCTCTGATAAAACATTCCACTGTTCTCAAATATCTTAATTTTTATTTTTCTGCACAAAATAAGATGAAAAATAAATAAACAAATCAAGAATAAAGAAAATCGATCAATCAGTAATAAATAAATAAAAATAATAATAAAACGGCAAATAATAAAAACTTAAGAAACCACATATAGTTGGTGAGTAGACAAATTTTTTTTTCAAACAATTTTTCAGATTAAAATGAACAAAGCATTATTAGAGCCCTGTAGACATGACAAAACACGACTATAGTCACATTTATACTTTTTTCATTTACAACATATTGCACAACTGCAGGGTCTTGAGACACATGCTAACTCGCAAACTAGAGA
The DNA here is from genome assembly GCF_037039965.1 of Doryrhamphus excisus. Lineage (NCBI taxonomy): Eukaryota > Metazoa > Chordata > Actinopteri > Syngnathiformes > Syngnathidae > Doryrhamphus > Doryrhamphus excisus. The sequence continues at coordinate 16,590,700 of NC_136357.1, read as the reverse complement.
GCTAGCGACCTAAACGGTAGCCTTCAAGTTATTTCCTTTAAACTTAAATAGCCAAAAACGTACCACTTCCACACGGATAGGGAGGATAACTATTAACAGTTATTTAACCTTTAACATGAACATTAATCAAACGTAATAATTTTTTCTGGGTACATGATACCATACAGCATCTATATCAAACTTGCGCGGGCCGCACTAACATTAAACTTTCATATCAAGGCGGGGGCCTCAAACTAGTGTCCTGTGTCCGGTGTGTCGGGTCAGAGTAGATCCAACGGATGTGTTGTTGCCCACTCTGACATACTGGGTTCTATTCGTTACTGGACCAATAATTGTCCATAACAAACCATGTTCAAACAAAAGGATGGTCAAAAGTGCGCTTGGCACCTGGACCCCATTCCCAAAACCCCATCCTCGCTTGTCAATCATGTCAATCATTCATGGTGGTGATGTTAGTCATAGTGCAGTGCTGGAACTGGTCAGACTACATACGTATATACAGTTATTGTTCAGTTTACATGTAAATCATTACAAAAAAAACTGCTGGGACGTGCACTATAAGACAAACCTCATGCACGTGAGCCGTCTGCGGCTGTTATGACTGCAAACGAGGATGATGGCGTCAAGGTCGATTGATTTAGCAGGCAGCTCGGGGCGTAATCAAAGCCCCTCATCCCAGAGGCGTCGCTGCTCGGCTGCACTGCAATCATATTTGCACTTGATCACATCCCAAAGAGCTTGTCACCTCAGCGGTCTGTGACACTTAAACCCAATACGGCGTACACACCACCCCGGCCCGCCCCCACCGGCCCCCACTCCAGCTCAACGTTCCACTTGTAAAAAGGAGTTGACCTTCCTGGGCTCAGGTAGAGTGCCGGATCCAATCCAGCGCTTTGGTAATGAGATGCTCTCTCACCCATGCAACGTCTTTTCATGCTGGAAGCCGCCTGCATGCGTGGATCTGCTGGAGGACGCCACGTGGCAAACACGCCTCTGGCACTTGTACAAACTCTCATTGATTTATTTATTTATTATTTTAGTCAAAGCTACAGCAGGAATGTAAACAAACCGGAATATTTGAGTAAATCTTAAACGGGCTGTTCCATGCGTGACACCCGGGACAGGAATATTTTACAGGGAAATTTTCTTTACTTATTTTTAGCATGCAGCTTCCAGTCTTGTCACAAGTTAACATTTTTTTTTATTTGCGGGGGCAAACTTTTTCCATGGGATATTACTTTTGTAGATTATCCAGTCATTGGCCTGTTTCCATGGCCATTAAAGGCAACACTGATGTATGATCGATTGATGATTTGATTCAAATCTACATATACAGGTTATGTTATGATTCATCCATCCATGCATTCCGTATGCTGGAGCCTATCCCAGGTGTCTTCGGCGAGAAGCGGGGTACACCCTGGACTGGTGGCCAGCCAATCACAGGGCACATATAGACAAACAACCATTCACACTCACATTCATACCTATGGACAATTTGGAGTCGCCAATTAACCTAGCATGTTTTTGGAATGTGGGAGGAAACCGGAGTACCCGGAGAAACCCCGCACATGCACTGGAAGAAGAAGGAACAGGCAAACTCCACACAGATGGAATCAAACTCGGGTCTCCTTGTTGTGTGGCATGTGCGCCAACCACTCTTTTGCAGCCCAACAGAATAACATATCAAAGGTATATATTGTGCTGGAGACCAGTCCCGGGTGGACCCCGCCTCTCGCCCGAAGACAGCTGGTATAGGCTCCAGCATACCCGCGGCCGTCATGGGGATAAGCGGGATAAAAAATTGATGTATTTATTTTTTAGACACAGACCAAAAAAGACTTGTTGAATGAACACCGTATTCGTTTAATGGGATAAATATTTTACATTCGATATTGTATATCTATAATTTTATACCTGGTACATTTGGAACATTTAAGTTTTATCGTGTGTTAATGTTGCTAGAAATGGAAGTGGAGCCACCAAACTTGTATCATTGTATACTATGTACAATAACTAAACATCCATCTATATAAAACACATTTATTGGGATTTTTCCTATCGTTCCCAATAATTTTGTGAAACATGAACACATATTTCTTTCCCTTTTGTGTGCATTCTACCAAGATAATATAAGCTAGCTAGCAATGCATGTCATGGGAGGTACCTATTTTGACGCTAAAGACGCTAAAAAAATTAAAATAAAATTTAAATAACAGACTTGTATATGAACCAAGATTGTAGCAGCTAACACGAAAAATTATATTTAATTAATTAATTATTAATTAAATTAATTTTGTCTACAAAGACTCAACAAGATGCTCATTTGCTGTTAGCATTTTGTCACCTGAGGACTGCAGCACACATCTTGACACAACCATCCCAATGTTGCTGTTTCTTTGTTGCTGCTGTTGACGGAAGTACCATAAGCTCCTGGAATATAAAATGTAAAATCAATGCACTTGGAATGAAGTTTTGGTAATGTCACGATTGGGCTTCACTCTCACGTAACAGCTCTTTTAGTTTCCTTCTTTGCCTGTTCCGGTTTCCATGCCCTTATTTTGTAACCACTTCCTTTGTCGTTCCCTTCCGTTTTCCTTACCCCTGCTCTTTTCACGCACCTGCCTCTAATTTCATAATTAGTTCAGGTGCGTGCGCTTTCTGTCGTGGCTTCATTGTGAATTGTCGTTGGTTTGGTCCGTTTGGTGGTTTTTGTATCCTGCTGCTGCCATTCGCAATAAAAGATTCATTTTTATCTTCATGTTTGGTCCTGCGTCTATGTCTATGCTCTCTGCATCCTGGGGTCGCATCGCAAAGCTACCAAGACGGCCCGTGACAGGTGATGTATTAAATCTTCACAATACAGGGAACCAAAGTGCAGGGGTACGTCAATTGCCAGTGGGGTTAGGTGAATAAAAATGAAAAATCAATTAGCGCCTAACATGTGTGCCTGAACGCCTCACAATACAAGGAGACCGCAGCAGGAAGGCGACAGAGCGAGTTGTTCCTTGCTCTGTGTGCATCATATCAACATATGAGTAAATCTGAATTAGTTTGTGCATTAAGAGTGTTTCATCTTGAAGATTTAATCTATATTATATACATAAAATATATCATATCTATATTATATATATGTATCATGGACCCTTTAAACTTTCTATGAAATAAATATGCAGACTGAAACCACAGCCATCCTGATTGGACAGAACAGTGAAGCTTAAATTAAGTGGATTCAAATTAAATCAATTTGTAGAGTGTAGTGGAATAAAAGATATGTAGAATAACTTATCTATCAGTGCTCATGTCAAACTTTAAACTAATGTCACCATGCAAAATACAAATTTCTCACAAAGAATTTGTATAAAATGAATGAACCATTGAATTATGTTCAATATTTCAAGTTAATTAACACAATAGGTTTATGTTTTTTTAAGTGTGCAAGAGTAGAGGGTACATGGCTTCAGGTGAAATGTCTGAAGGGGGACGTGACTGTAATAAGTTTGGGAACCACTGCAGTATTACACGTTATCATCAATGTGCCTGTCAATGCATGAACACAGCATGTATATCGGCGTCAAAATATAGGTATCTCCTAATCACATGCAATGTCAGTTAGTTCATACTAATTTGCTTTCGTTAGACTGTGCAGAAATGCAAAATATATTTCTCTGCTCTGCTGTGACTCGAAGGGTTCTTGAGATTTACATTCTTGCACTGTCTCTGACCTTTTGCAGTCGTTGGTCAGTCTACGTGTAACACCAGTGATTGGGCACTGATGTTTATTTTATTGAAAATACTGCCTTTAGGGGTGCATAATCATACAAACCTTTCTTGCTGGAAGAGAAGTTCTAAGCCTGTGAGCGCCCACTCTGGTGACAATTGCAAGCGTGTTTAGTTTAGCATGTTTAGCAGCGAGGGAAGAAATGCTTTGAAGCGCCACAGCCTAGTCTGGATTAATTATGTAGGAATGCTTTCTATAAAATTCATTCATTTTTCTACCGCTTATCCTCACGAGGGTCACGGGGGTGCTGGAGCCTATCCCAGCTGTCTTCGGGTGAGAGGCGGGGTACACCCTGGACTGGTGGCCAGCCAATCACAGGGCACATATAGACAAACAACCATTCACACTCACATTCATACCTATGGACAATTTGGAGTCACCAATTAACCTAGCATGTTTTTGGAATGTGGGAGGAAACCGGAGTCCCGGGACAAAACCCACAGGTTCTCCAAGGGGAGAACATGCAAACTCCACACAGAGATGGCCAAGGGTGAAATTGAACTGGGGTCTCCTAGCTGTGTGGCCTGTGCTTCAACCACTCAGTCGGGAATCATTCGTTCATTCATTTTCTACCGCTTTTCCTCACGAAGGTCGTGGGGGTGCTGGAGCCTATCCCAGCTTTCTTTGGGCGAGAGGCGGGGTACACCCTGGACTGGTGGCCAGCCAGCCAATCACAGGGCACATATAGACGAACAACCATTCACATTCACATTCATACCTATGGACAATTTGGAGTCGCCAATTAACCTAGCATGTTTTTGGAATATGGGAGGAGTAACCGGAGAAAACCCACGGGTTCTCCATGGGGAGAACATGCAAACTCCACACAGAGATGGCCAAGGGTGGGATTGAACCCAGGTCTCCTAGCTGTGAGGTCTGCACACTAACCACTCGACCGCCGTGCAGCCCGCTTTCTATACCATCTGTGATATTAAAATGTTCATTTATGAATGTTTACTTCATGCAACTTTACATTATTCTGCAACACTGCAGGGCTTCCCTAAAGTCCTGGATGCATTATTATTATTATGATTCCTCTCTTTCGCTGCAGCAGACTGTAAACATGGATGCACATCGTCCAGGGAGAATTACTTTTAGCAGAGGGGGGAGAGGCGAAAACGAGATTTGGTAAAGAGTTAGCTGCAGCTGTCTGGAGTGTTCAGCGTCAGTGAGCTTCACCCAATGGAAACTCCTGGGAGACAAAGCAGGAACGCTGGCCTGTCCATCCAGCTGTCCCGCGCAGGCATTATTTCACCTCTGGTCATTTTTTAGTTTGTCTTGCAAACTCAGAATGTGCAAAGTGTCTCCAGCTTACCTCTTTTATGCATCGCAGTGCTTTATTGCGAATGTAAATCTCGGCAGCTTACCTTTTTTTTTTTTAATCCAGACGACCATAAAACAACACAAAATAAGGCAGCAACACGGCAGGGAACTGACGGAGACTTGGCCCTGGAAAAGCAGCTGATTGATAGCCGATCAAATAGATTAATGACACACAGCATTCCAACCTGGATGCCGAAAAGACATTTCCAATAAATCGCGCACCCATTGCCATTCTAACCCACACCATTCTAACGTTTACCCGTCACCCCGTATCCGCTAGGCACAGTGAGTGATGGACGGTGGCTGTCAAAGTCGCACGGTCGTGCTCCGCCTCATCGGCCATGTCTGATGTCACTTCTGACCAGGTAAGAGGCCACCATGTTCTTTTTTGGAGGCGTGGAGGCACGTGGAATGGAATGGAATGGAATGGCCTTTATTGTCATTATACAAGATGTACAACCAGATTGGAGAGCTTCTCCTTTCAGTGCAGTAGTCAAGTTAAAAAAAAAACAAAAAACATAAAAGTAGAGTAAAAAAGACAATTTAACAAGATATATACAAGATATCCAAAATATACACATAGTATTGCACAGGAGCATATGCAGCAGCAGACATATTGCAGATATATTAATTTTAGTGCAATGATAAATGGGTCATAGTGCAAATGATGACTGGATTGTAGCATCCTTTAGCAGTCATAGTGCTTTGGTACACTAAGAAAGTGTTTCTGTGCAATCACACAAGCTCTGTCATGGCTGTTGGAACATGAAGTGGACAAACTTCCAGAACTTCAGGAAGGAAGCTATCCAACGTATTCCTAGTTTTAATCCTTAGATGCACGAGTGACTGGACCCTACACTCTTCCATACTAGAATCAATGCGTTTTTATGTCAATTTTGCCATTTTGGTCAGGAATAATCACTTGTATGATATTTAGTATTATATTTAGGACCACACAAGAATGATTTCATGTTAGAAACATCTTAATTTTTAACTTTTATACATCTTTGAAAAAGAAAATGACCCCGTACAACAATAGAATATGTGAGGATCCATTGTGTGCATCACACACCCAGAAGATCTTTAGGCCATACTTGCCACCTGGACAAAAGTCTGGGTCATCAGACATTTCTGACTCAGAGTCCAACCCCGTTACTGCCTCTCCATCATCCAGCATCTGTAGGACAATTTCAGCTGTGTATCCAGCAGCCAAGGCATGGATGAGGAAACAAAAGAGTAATGGCCAACAATACATATAGTAATGTTAGCCAGCTAGTGTCAGCTAGTTATAAAGTAGGCTCATTTGTTGATAATACTAACAGTCATGAAAGACACATACACAATATTATATGAAGATAATACTTGTTGTATTAGCACTTGATGTGTAAAATAAATGTAAAATTACAAAAAAAAAGTGTAAAATAATCTTCCTGAGGGGTGACACTTCTGATATAGTCTGTGTGGTCTACAGTTAATTTATTCCTGACAGCCAAAGTTGATAAGAATCAAAGGTTCCTATTGGATTCCATAGAAAATGCATGCGGGTCATTTTTGACCCACTTATGGAAGGTTGGGGTAGTAACACAAAAACTAAAATTTCTTAAAATGTATAAAAGGTAAGTTAAAATGTGATATGATAGCAAAAACATGTTTTCTGAGGAATACCTGGAATATGCAATAATAAAAATTTTCATTTCGAAGATATTTCAAGAAAACAACCTGACCGGGTCATTTTTGACCTACTTATGGAAGGTTGGGGTAGTAACACAAAAACTAAAATTTCTTAAAATGTATGAAAGGTAAGTTGAAAATGTGAATGGCATGATATCAAAAACATGATTTTTGGGGAATACCTGGAATATGAAATGATATCAATTTGTCATTACAAAGATATTTCAAGAAAACAACCTGACCGGGTCATTTTTGACCCACTATGGAAGGTTGGGGTAGTAACACAAAAACAAAAATTTCTTAAAATGTATAAAAGGCAAGTTAAAAATGTGAATGGCATGCTATCAAAAACATGTTTTTTGGGGAATACCTAAGGGTTAATGTAGAGATGAACGGTGCTGACCCTGGTTCACACACGCACACACACACACAGTCTAGTCACAATGGTCCAAATGAGCAGAAAAAGGACATTTTGTATTGATTTGGAGCCAGAGCGTGCCAACAGAGCTCTGCCTTGCATTTAAAGACGTGTCCTCAGCTAACGCTATCTTTGACTGGGTAGTCTTGTGGTGCGGTGATTTAATTCATTCCTGCTGATACGCATTTTGGGAGCAGATGGAGAACTGATACCGCTTTTCTTTATGTCACTTAAAAAAATGTCCATCACAGTGGCTCCATCAAAGCATAGCCAGTATAACTACACACTGTACCCATTACTTAGTGCCATCCATCCATCCATTTTTTTTCCTCATTAGGGTTGTGGGAGTATGCTGCAGCCTATCACATCTGTCTTTGGGTAAGACGCGGGGTACACCCTGGACTGGTCCAATATATATATATATATATATATATATATATATATATATATATATATATATATATATATATATATCATCCAGCATCTGTAGATGGTATATATATATATATATATATATATGGCTGCTGAAGTCATACAATGAAAAATTCAACCAAAAAAGTTCCTCTAATGTCTGCTATTGTTTTAGCGCTTCACCTACGTATTTGTACACTGGCATGGCAGTTATTTGTTGGTTGGGTGGGAGGGCAGCTGACAATGGTATGAGGTGCTTAAGTTAGTTTTATAAGCACTTTTATAAAGTTACTTTTACAACTGGATAACAGTTATAAAATACTATAGTACTCCCTCATTTATGGCGAGAAATAGGGCAAAGGAGCCAACTTTATTTGTTTACATTTATATATATACTGTATATACGTATGTAGTGTATGTGTGTGTGTGTGTATATATATATATATATATATATATGTATGTATGTTTTAACAACACAACACAATGGGTGGGCTTTCCTTCAGTCAAGAAGAACTGTTATATTCTATATTTGGCCGACTTTTGTCAACTTAGGGTTCCTAATTGCTGGAATAGGCATTTAAACACACAGAAGAGATGGAGCTATACAAAACCCTTATGGTAGCAGTAGTAAATACAATAATCAATATACAACAGATCAATGATATATCACTCTAATACACCACAAGGACACAGAACATTTATTTTTATTTACACTTTACAATTGCGTGTGTAAGCTTTTTTTTTACACTTGTAAAACTGTTAAAAATGGTAAAATGTTATTTGAAATTTTGAATTCAGAATTAAACAAAATTTTCTACATGTCAAGTATTGGGGTTTTTTGTTTATTTTTTGTAGTTTTTTGCAGGGAACACAATTTACAATTAAGTGCCTGTTTTTACAACTGTATGATAATAAAAAAAATATTACTTAAAATTCATAATTTTACCAAATGTTCCAGACAAAATGTGCATCTAATCATTAAAATGTTATTTAACATGTAAAATTCAGTATTCAACCAACTTTTCCGGGTAAATATGACTCTGCTATTGTTTTTTGGAGGGGGGATTTTAGTGCTTAACTTATTTTTTGCAACTGTATGACAGTTAAGAATGTTAAAATGTTGCTTTAAATTCAGAATTCAACCAAATATGTCATATGTGTATATTTATACATATTATAATCAAAAGAAAAATAATTACAATGAAGTGGTTAAATTATTTTTACAGTTGTAGGACCATTAAGAATGTTAAATTCTGGCTTAAAATTTGGAATTCAACCACAGTATCAGGAAAAAAAAATGGGGCCTTTTAAGATGAATTGTTAAACTTGTTGCTATCTCAACAATTGTAACAAGGTAGCTGCACTCAAGCCTACATTGGTGGAAGAATAAACTCCTTGGAGCAGGTAATAAAGCGATGAGCCCGTATAAACCAGATGGTAATACTGCACACCTGAAATAACTACGCTGACCGCCACATGATCAATCCCAGGTTACCATCACGCTGTAATTGAGTTCATGAATTCAGCTGGGGACTGTGACAGTGTTGTCCTGTTGTGTTGCGTGTTGTGTTGCGGAGACAGATTACACTACACGCTAATCCCGGCGGGGGCAAAAATGGCGCTATTTCCATTTTAATAGCCATTATTGTCATTGTCAAGGTTACAGCTGCTGCTCTGCCTGCTGACATTTTGTGTCTGTGAGGTGATGATGATGATGACGTGCAATCTGCCCTCTACTATACACCGTTATTGGATTCCCTTTCTGTATTTATGCGTTTAATCCACAAGAAAAGGTAACAGAAGGAACAGGGACGTGTACGGTACATCCAACATTAGCCCTGCAATCATCCTTATCACATCAGTTCAACTACTTCCTCAAAACGTTGTATTATAGTCAATTACTCTAATTAATGTAATTAATTTGGAGTGAATATTTGACTCAGAAGGCCAACTTGTCCAATTCAAATACACTGCAATTGACTATATGTGACCCAGAATAACAAAATCCAGTCAAAAATGTTTATATTCCATGAGGATATGCTATTCACCAACTGAATCCAAGCTGCATTTTGGGCTGATGAATGTCTGACATTTCTCCAGCCAGTTTGTCGATTCGACAAATGCAGGCTTTGAATGTTATTTTTATGCATTTTTTTTTCCTGTAATGAATTCATCATAATTAATACAATAACGTCCCTAATCATTACACAATAATCCTCCACACAACTCATTGATTTGTGCAACATAGCAACATGACAGAGTCAATCACTAATGAAGCAACTACACTGCTGTTGTACTGTTGTGACTAAATACTGCCTCTTTGACGTATTGTATTGTTGCTGTTGTGTAGTTTTGCACTGTGCTGGAGAGCCAATACACAACCGTTGTACTACCTGGATATGTACCACAGAAAAGGATGTAAAATCCTGATCATTTAGAATCGTAACATTGACTCAACATGAGCAAGACAAAGCAAATCTGTCTAGCATGTAAGGGCATTTAGATCAACAATACTATCTGCCCAATGGCTGGACGGGACACACAAAAAAAAATTAAAATTAAAATTAAAATTAAAATTAAAATTAAAATTAAAATTAAAATTAAAATTAAAATTAAAATTAAAATTAAAATTAAAATTAAAATTAAAATTAAAATTAAAATTAAAATTAAAACGATCAAGACGCATATTTTTCAGTAATAACGGAACTCAATTGAATGACTTTTCTACTAATTAAAATTGTAATGTTTTGTATAATGTTCTGAATGCTTGTCCTATTATCGCTTAGTATTTATAATACAATATAATAATACTAATAATGTGAATAAGACATGACAACTTTGATGCCTTTCTCCTCTTTCAGTTCTGTTGCTAGCTCCCTAGCATCCAAAATGTGTTTATACCGTACTTCTAAAGGTGCTTCTTCACAGCAGTCTTCAGTGAAATGAAAGTGAGGCGGTGGTCGATATCACATACCCTGAAATTATCCAAACTGGTCACAGCATGCGTCTGCTTAAAGGGGACCTGTTATGCTCGTTTTCGTCATTTTGTATTGAGTTGTGGTCTTTTCTACGGCGAGTGGTTATCATACCTTTTGGAAAAAAAACAAACATACACTTTTGACATGATGAACAGACAGCGTCAACAAAACGTTTTGGCATGACCATTATTGAACAATATTGAGCTAACTCTATTCTTTTGTCTACCAATCCGCTATGCACTTTACTTTGATTTTTACTAATTTGAATTAACGTGTTGTTAATTTAAATGTTCACTTTGAAAAAAAATCAATCAACGTGTCATAATGTGGTGTCCGAAGGCCAAAACTATTCAGGAGGCAGACTTCAGTTTGCACATTTAGGCACATTTATTTAGCTTGGCAGAGAAACTTATGGAAAACACTAAAAATAAAAAAAAATTAAATTGGAAAAAAAAGAATGACTTGACTTCCCAAAACAACAAGAAGAAAAAAAAGGTATTCGCTCACATTACTGAAATTACTAAATTAATGCAGCCTCCCAATCTGCCCAGAATGTCCCACTTTCGTCCATAGGTGAGTCTACAAAACACATCTAATCATGAAACTCTTAAAACTGGATTTCAACACCATCATCTGATGCGACCCCACTGCTACTACTAATCTCCATAAAACATTAACCCATACACATATTTCCCTACCCGAACCCAAGATTAAATACCCATCCAACTTTACAACCCCCTCCCCCCATCCCCAGTACATAGTATGGTCTGATGATGTCACTAATGACATCACCAAACCTATAAAAACCATGGCGGCTCCTCCCCAAACATTCCTGAAGGTGACTCTCCTGGAAAGTATCCCCAGGTAAGACCAACTTTGTACACCTGTTCGAATCCCAATTTAGCCTGGATTAACACAGCACTATTATCAATGACATAACAATGAAATCCTGAATATAATAATACCAGGGACAAGTGATGAGTTCTAACTCATTCACTTTGTCACACAACATAGCAGATCATAATTATAAACAACATAGAACATATTTAAGCAAAGTTGAAAAATCATGTCAGTGACCCTTTTGTTTGTAATTTGAAGCTCCACTTCGAAATCCCATGTACAAAATATAACATTTTGATCAGGAGTGAATGTGTGAGTTAATGGTTGAGAAAACGTCAGCTTTTATCGACCAATGTCAAATTATTTAGTGGGGCTAAAGAATATTTTAGTGAGGCTTCAGCCCTCCTAAAATAGACCTAATGACACCACTGGTCTTGACAACATTTCTCCAGTCAGCGTGTCGACCTGTCAGATGTGGACTTACTGATCTGGCTGTCATACAAGTTCAATTAGAATAAAATATGACTAATTAACTGGGACAACGTCAATATAATAGTCAATAGTCGGGATGAGAGAGTACACCACTATCTGTATCTGTTCACACATCTAAATTATCTGTGGCTGTGGGGTAACCGGGAATGGGCGGAGCTTAGCGCTGTATATTATTCCAGTCTGAAATTGATTTGGACTGATCAGAGGTTGCTATATGTATTGTTTATTATTCAGCTGTATATGTGAGATGTTATTTTTTTTAGTTATTTATATACAGTATATTGTAATTAGGGATGTCCGAAATTGTTTTTTTTTTTTTTGGCCAAAAACCAATATGCCAATATTGTCCAACTCTCAATTTCCGATACCGATATATAAGCTGATACCAATATGTGTAACATGACAAATCTCCTGTGGTGCAATGAACACATATGTTTCATATACATCGGTTTTCATGATTGGGAAAAAAATCTGATGCCACTATCAACCGATATCGCAATTTTAATGCTGATTATTTTACATCTCTAATTATAATTATTTCATATGTATGAGCTCTGTGAAGTTGGTGGTTCATGCAAACATGTCATAAACATGACAATAATCTGTCAGCCTTGCTGATTGAACTGACTTGAAAAGAACCATCAGTGACTGATGCACAATCGTGCCCATGTACCTTGTAGTTATGAAACAAGTTTAAGATTGCAAGGTGCATTGCAACATAATGAGAAGGGAGTAATACTTTGTGTATGGCTTATGTCAGCGACACACGCTCTTATGCAAGTGTACCTAATATTGTGGCCAGTCACGATCACGCATGTTACGGAACAAGTTTACCAAGTACAGTAACTTTAGATACAAACCACAATAGTAGCGACCCGAAGAAAAGTATACTGGAGCCTATCCCAGCTGTCTTTGGGCGGGGTACACCCTGGACTGGTGGCCAGCCAATCACAGGGCACATATAGACAAACAACCATTCACACTCACATTCATACCTATGGACAATTTGGAGTCGCTGATTAACCTAGCATGTTTTTGGAATGTGGGAGGAAACCGTAGTACCCGGAGAAAACCCACGTATGCACGGGGAGAACATGCAAACTCCACACAGAGATGGCTGAGGCTGGAATTGAACTCGGGTATCCTAGCTGTGAGGCCTGCGCGTTAACCACTCATAGATGGTTCAAATATTTGTAAAAGTTTGTGTGTGTTCTTTAGGTTGGTTCTTTAGAAACATTCATATTTCTTTGGAAGCTCATATATATATATATACACATATAGGTGTGTATATATGCATATATGTGTATATATGTATATGTGTATATATGTATGTGTGTGTGTGTGTATATATATATATATATGTGTATATGTGTATATATGTGTATATGTATGTATGAATATGTGTATATACTATGTGTATATATGTATACTTATGTGTGTATATATGCGTATATATATATATATATATATATATGTATATGTATGTATATATGTGTGTGTATATGTATGTATATGTTTTTGTATATATATGTGTGTATATACGTATATGCGTAAATATGTATATATATGCGTATATATATATATTTCGCTCTCTCTTTCTTTTGTGCTTTATTCTACCACATGTTGTGCGTGTTATTGATTTCCTGTCGGTGTCCATAAAATTACATTTGGAAAAATAGACTATTCTCTCAGGATCAATATAAGGCAGGTGATTCCCTGATTATGGCCTCTTTTTTCATCTGAATATCTTCCCAGGAACTACTTTAAATCTTTACTGAGAACAGGGGGGGAAAAAAAACAAAGACACACTTTTTACTTTTGTTATTTGCGGCACTGTCATGGCCAGAAAAAGGATTTTCAATACCGATTTTCTGCAGCACAGCATACTTTACATACCGCCTTCAGTATCAGGGCTGATGTCGCAGTGTCATGTGAAGTCCCACAGTTGCATCAATAATATCAAGGGTTCTGTGTATGCAAAGGCATACAAATGCCAGTCTTCTTCTATGGCTCTCATGCAGCAGTTGTGCCAAGTTGTGCAGGTTAGAAGAAAGAATGACTAACAAGATGCATGAGTTTCTTTATTGCAAAGCTCACTCAGTCGTATCATCGCCTGAGAAAAAAGTTCCAGTTGGAGTTGTGGCTGTTTTTATTGTGGTCTACCTTTTGGCCCACCCTCCAGCGGTCCTGCAGCCAGTGAAGTGGACATGGAGGAGGTTTAAAACAGATGGCTAACAAAGTTTTTGAAGCAATAAAGACTCTTCTTGGATAGAGAGAAGTCAAGTGGGACTGGGGCCGCTAAAGCTGAGGAAAGGAGGACGTTTGAAGTCAAATCCGAGACCTAACCAGTGATATCAATGTGAAAAAGTCCACTGTCACTGAGTGATCGACCAGATGTTTGCCTTTATATTGTTTACCATACCTGGCTCAGGGGTGTCGTTGCAAGTGTGACTGTTTAAAATGTGGTCTTAGGTAGAAGTGAGTCAAAATAGCTACACAAGCTCATCTTCTTCAGCGTCATTAGCAGCAAAGAAGCGCCGCGAGTAAAATGAAAGGCGCTTCTGTCTTTGATGCACATCTTGAGAAACTGTGAGAACTGCTCAGATTAATTAAGAAAAAAAAATCTCTCACTTGTCATTCTAGAAGGTTTGCTCAAAGCCCAAACACCTTGTGATATCACACCTTTACTTTTTGCCGCTTTCATCCCCCACAAAGCCTGGATTGACATTGCGTCTTTAATATTTGACTTGAGTTATGACTGGATAGCGAGTGACTGTGACAGAAAGATAGGTCACATGTTATCTTGTATGTATTAATTTGGTCTTACTTTACTTTTAAATTATTTTGATAACTGTTTATCAGGGTTCAAGTCTTACTTTACCACCATACCATACCATAACCATAACCATAAAATATCAATTACATTACTTTTTTACCAGATTGGTCGAGGCCCAATGTGCAGGTTTGGTATTCAGGAGAGGAACACAGAAGGTGGTTGACTTTACCAAAAGGATGGAAATGGCTGCAGTGAATACTTTCTTCCAGAAGAGAGAGGAACATAGAGTGACCTATAAGAGTGGAGGTAGGAGTACGCAGGTATACTACATCTTGTTTAATCTGAAGGAGATCAGTGACTGCAAAGTAGCGGTAGGTGAAAGTGTAGCCAGACAGCATAGGATGGTGGTGTGTAGAATGACCCTCATGGTGAGGAAGATGAAGAGGGCAAAACAGCGCAGAGGACGAAATGGTGGAAGCCGAAAAGAGAAGTGTTGTAGGATTTTTAGGCTGGAGTTGAGACAGGCTCTGGATGGCCAGGAGGTGCTTCCAGATGACTGGACAACTACAGCAAATGTGATCAGGGAGACAGGTAGGAGAGTACTTGGTGTGTCATCTGGAAAGAAATTAAACAAAGAGACTTGGTGGTGGAATGAGGAGGTGTACACAGCAAAAAAAAAGGTTAGCTAAGAAGAAGTGGGACAATGAGAGGACTGAATAGAGTAGACAGGAGTAAAGAGAGATGAATCGTAAGGTGAAAGTAGAGGTGGCAAAGGCCAAACAAGTGGTCTATGATAAACAGTAAGGAGGGACAGATGGATCTATACTGGTTGGCAAGGCAGAGAAATGGAGATGGGAAGGACATGCAGCAGGTTAGGATGGTTAATGAATGAGGAAAACGAGAAAGAAGGAAGAGTAGAAGAGGTGTCTGCTGTGGACCAGGAAGTAGCAAAGATTAGTAAAGAGGAAGTTAGAAGAGCATTGAAAAATATGAAGAGTAGGAAGGCACTTGGTCCTGATGGTATATACCTGTGGAGGTATGGAAGCGTGTAGGAGAGGTAGCAGTAGAGTTCCTGACTGGGTTGTTCAATAGGATCTTAGGTGGTGAGAAGATGCCTCAGGAATGGAGGAGAAGTGTGTGGGTGGCCATTTTTAAGAAGAAGGGTGATGTGTAGAGCTGTGGCAACTACAGAAGTATAAAGCTAATGAGCCATACTATGAAGTTATGGGAAAGAGTAGTTGAAACTAGACAAAGGGCAGAAGTCAGCATCTGTGAGCAGCAGTATGGTTTCATGCAAAAAACAGTACTCCAGATGCAGTATTTGCTTTAAGAATGTTAATAGAGCGGTACAGAGAAGGTCAGAGGGAGCTGCATTGTGTCTTTGTAGATGTGGAGAAAGCCTATGACAGGGTGCCTGGAGAGGAACTGTGGTATTGTATGAGGAGGTCTGGAATGACAGAAGTATGTTCAAGTGGTGCAGGACATGTATGAGGACTGTGGTAAGATGTGCTGTAGGTGCGACAGAAGAGTTCAAGGTGGAGGTGGGACTTCATCAGGGATCAGCTCTGAGCCCCTTCTTGTTTACTATGGTGATGGACAGGCTGACAGATGAGCTTAGACAAGAATCTCCATGGACTATGATGTTTGCAGATGACATTGTGATTTGTAGTGAGAGTAGAGAACAGGTGGAGGAGATGCTAGAAGAGTGGAGGTTTGCCCTGGAAAGGAGAGGAATGAAGATTAGCCAGCAAGACGGAGTATACATGTGTGAATGAGAGGGACCCAAGTGGAAGAATGAGGTTACAGGGAGAAGAGCTACAGAAGGTGGAGAATATTAAGTACTTGGGGTCAACAGTTCAGAACAATGGAGATTGTGAAAAGGAGGTGAAGAAGCGTGTGCAGGCAGGATGGAACGGGTGGAGAAAAGTATCAGGTGTGATGTGTGATAGAAGAGTTTCAGCTAAAATGAAAGGAAAGGTGTACAAAACTGTGGTGAGACCAGCCATGTTGTTTGGTCTAGAGCAGGGGTCTCAAACTCAATTTACTTGGGGGCCACTGGAGCTAGGGTCTGGGTAAGACTGGGCCGCATCAGGTTTTCCAAAAAGGTTTTGGTTCCGATTTTCTACAAGCAAGGCTCTGATAAAACATTCCACTGTTCTCAAATATCTTAATTTTTATTTTTCTACACAAAATAAGATGAAAAATAAATAAACAAATCAAGAATAAAGAAAATCAATCAATCAGTAATAAATAAATAATATAATAATAATAATAAAAACTTAAGAAACCACATAGTTGGTGAGTAGACAAATTATTTTTTTCACATTAAAATGAACAAAGCATTATTAGAGCCCTGTAGACATGACAAAACACGACTATAGTCACATTTATACTCTTTTTATTTACAACATATTGCGCAACTGCAGGGTCTTGAGACACATGCTAACTCGCAAACTAGAGAGCTAGCGACCTAAACGGTAGCCTTCAAGTTATTTCCTTTAAACTTAAAAAGCCAAAAATGTACCACTTCCACACTGATAGGGAGGATAACTATTAACAGTTATTTAACCTTTAACATGAACATTAATCAAACGTAATAATTTTTTCTGGGTACATGATACCATACAGCATCCATATCAAACTTGCGCGGGCCGCACTAACATTAAACTTTCATATCAAGGCGGGGGCCTCAAACTAGTGTCCTGCGGGCCACATTTGGATAAGGTGTTGTAGCACCTTTGAGACCCCTGGTCTAGAGACAGTGCCACTGAGGAAAAGACAGGAAGCAGAACTGGAGGTAGCAGAGATGAGGATGCTGAGGTTCTCATTGGGAGTGACCAGGGTGGATAGGATCAGGAAGGAGTACATCAGAGGGACATTACATGTTAGAGGCCTGGGAGATAAAGTCAGAGAGGCCAGACTGAGATGGTTGGGACATGTAGAGAGACAGATGTAGAAGACAGGGTTGGATGGAGGAGATTGATGTGCTGTGGAAGGAAAAGCCGAAAGAGAAAGAATGGTTGGACAAACCATACTACCGATTAAGCTAACCAAGGTCTCTTGACTGAGCTGAACATTTTGACGTTGGATTGGTTGAGAAATGTAGGAGGACTAGGCAGATAAAAATGTGGCAGAATAAGAAGTACAGAAATAAATATATTAAAATTGTCATAGAATCTAAAAGTGTGGCCCTCATCATGATGTATTTGAGCAGCATTGGCCTAAAGGTTAAATAAGCCAACTTGGCATCGACCACAACCTGGACCGGAAGGGGAAATAATTGTGAAGAGTTGGGGGCATGCAGCACTGCCCCCTCTTTGTAACCTATGACTTCTCCTCAGGCGCCACAGCTGCCAGCTGCTCCAGCGTGACTAATTTCATATTTTTATTTATTTATTTTTTACTGTATGGGGGGGGGGGATGTCCTACATAATTATTTTTTAGAATTGGGAAAATAGTATTTAAAAAATAACACAAAATGATATGAATATAATCAGGTTTAAGGTGGAATATTTGTTATTTCACAAAACTTAATATCCATCTACAGGAGCAGACTTTAAGACTAATTACAACTAGATCTGATCTGATGGTCCCCACAAGAGATTTAAGCGCCGGAAGTACAAACAAGGCCTGAACGGCGCACACGTTTAATTAGGTGCATCAGCTTTAACGGCAGCAAATATTAAAGCTTATATCAGTTTGAATTAGGATTAGACACATAATCAAGAGGGAAAAAAAGAAGGGTGTAATTAACGAGGCGATCGATGATGGAGGTAATTACAACAGTGTTTATTCTCTTATCGGCTGAAACTGCAGCACAGGCGTTCCTTTATGAACATTTTGTGTTTTGTCGCAGGTATTTAATGCGGAGTGGAATCTGCAATCAATATTAGCTCTATGTCTAGCGACATGGGGGGAAACAAATGAAAATAAAAAGTTAAACTACAGACCAGAAGTACTCAGTACAGTTCACCATCATGGTCGCACTATGTAGTCTCGCTGTAAGTGCCTATCGCCGTCCTAATTGCTTCCCTTTGGCTCCATGTCTGCTCCACTTTTCTCTCTGCATTGGGATCATTTCTTTATCGGACACTCTTTCCTTGAAGGCTTTTGGCCTCATCTCTGCATCTCCCATTGCCCCGCTTGCTCCCGCTCCACAATTATACTGATTAAAGTCCACATTTATAACTGGGGCAACATCAATCAACTCTTAACCACCACCTGTGTCGAAGACGTTCACAGTGGGTTGCAAACATTGTTATAAGTCCTTCGTTTAATCATCACCTTGTAGTGAGAAATGGAAGAGTCCATTGAGTTGGGAGAATGGGAAAATTGAGCTTTATTTACCATATTCATATGTACAGTACATTGCAGTCCAATTTGTTTACGCCGCCATCTTGGATCACATGCCAAAGACGAAATCTCATGACTCCTTATTTCTAAAATCACAAATACTTCAACTTGCTGATATAGTTAATCTTCAAACAGCTAAAATAATGCATAAAGCTATAAACAACCAATTCCCTAAAAATGTCATCCAATGCTACTCTACAAGAGAGGAGAAATATGATCTCAGGGAAGAAGTACATTTGAAACACTTCTATGCTAGGACTACGTTATGCTAGCCATAGCATTTCAGTATGTGGAATCAAACTATGGAATGGATTGAGTAAGGACCTCAAACAATGCACAACGATGAGCCAATTCAAGAAACAATACAAGCAGTCCAGTTTTTGGGTGTCTGGAACAGATTAATTGGATTTATTTTATTTCCTGTTACAAAATTAGTTAGAATCCAATAGAAAATGATAAAACTCTTGACCACAAACCATAGGGCGCACCACAAATGTCATTTACATTCATGCGGAAAAATTCGGACACCTCTCGGGTTGTCTGTGTTTAGTATTTTATTTCCCCCGTTCGTCTGGAGCTGAATGTTGGCTTCCCTGCGTATGATTGTTATTTTTTTTTTGTACAAGAGCCAGTCTTTGAATGAGACAATCTCCTCGAGACTGAAAGACAGCAGCCGCCCTCAGTCTATTTGAGCAGTGAAAGAAAAGTCCAATCTGCCTCAGTGATTACTAGCTGACCCACACAACAAAGAGCCAGGCACACCTTGAGGCTTGGGGTTCGTCCAAGTGCCAGCTGTGGTTCAGGAAAAAAAAAAATCATAAAAACAAAAAAGATGACACAAACTTTAGCAGCGATGTGAGCTAGTGAGCACAGTGCTAACCTTTCACACACATATTAACAGTTATGTCACGTTATGCTAGGTTAGCCTATGTGAAATCTGTTTTTTGTTTTGTTTTTATAAAGCTAATCTACATGAAGTGGTGGAGCGGGCTCAAGAAGGAAGGAGGTTCTTCCTGAAAAACTGCAACTTCCAAAGTAGAGAAGAAACAACAACAAAAATTACATAAGCAAGGTAAATATTGAGTGTTTTCCACAGGACTGCATTTCGTCAAATTTGCATAATTTGCTATGATACATTTTCAATCATTCATTCATTTTCTACCGCTTATCCTCACGAGGGTCGCATGGTTCCTGGAGCCTATCCTAGCTGTCTTCCGGCGAGAGGCGAGGTACACCCTGGACTGGTGGCCAGCCAATCACAGGGCACATATAGACAAACAACCATTCACACTCACATTCATACCTATGGACAATTAACCTAGCATGTTTTTGTGGGAGGAAACCGGAGTACCGAGGGATGGCCGAGGGTGGAATTGAACTCGGGTCTCCTAGCTGTGAGGCCTTCGCGCTAATCACTAATATGCCGTGCAGCCCCTACCGCTTAGGGTGACACATTTTCAAAAAGTGACACAAAAATGAAAAGTAAAACAAATATGAAATATGAAAACTACTATTGAAATTTCTTACGGCCATTCGGAACTGATGTCTATTTTTGTAAACGTTCCCAAATGTTCTCAATTGGATTTAGATCAGATTCCTCTGGCAAGCTAACATTGTGAACTACAGCGTTGTCCCATTAATAAAGCCAGTCATTACCACACAGACGAGCACCGTCAGTCATGATGGATTCCCCCTGCAACATCTCCACATAGCCAGCTGCCGCCCCTG
The DNA here is from genome assembly GCF_037039965.1 of Doryrhamphus excisus. Classification (NCBI taxonomy): domain Eukaryota; kingdom Metazoa; phylum Chordata; class Actinopteri; order Syngnathiformes; family Syngnathidae; genus Doryrhamphus; species Doryrhamphus excisus. The sequence goes on along the minus strand of NC_136357.1, from coordinate 16,569,932 downwards.
CACAACCTGAAGCTCCTTTGTTCCATTGGAGTAACTTTGGAAGCCATCAGGACCATTAAGGTTATATTTTTTCTCATCAGAGAATAAAACTTTCTTCCACCCTTCAACGTACCACGTTTGGTGCTCTCGTGCAAATTCCTAACGAGCAATTTTTATGGCATTTGAAGGAGACGTATGTATTTTCTTCTCAAATGCCTTCTCTCGCAGATGCCGTCTGATGGTTATTGGACTGGACTTGGCACCAGGAACAACCTTCGTTTGGGCCGAGGATGGTCCCAATCGGATACTCCAGCTCAAGACTGGTGATATTTTTTGGGGTCCACTACTTGACCTTTCTGTTCCATAACCCTCAGTATCTTTGACGTTTCAAATGACTGTCTTACTGCGTCCAACCTCAGCATCAATGCCGCACTGTGAGAGGCCTTGCTTATGCAGCAACAGTCCAACAGCGTCAAAAGGGAGAAACTGTGTACTGATTTGGCAACATTGCTGCATCCCATGACACATGTGGGAGGTGTCACACTTTGGGAGGGGATATAAAATCCAGATGAGGGTGTGTGATACCAGCAAACAGACGATTTTTGCAATTTCCATTTGCATGTACAGTTGATGTCTTTTAGGCTCTGCTGGGAAATGTTGTTGGAAAATGATATTTATTGGCTGGCTTGACTTCAGCTGAGATTAAATATTATAATGTTACTCCAATTACAACTATGAAATGTTGACTCTTTAGCTTTGTCGCAGAGAAAATGATGGATTATGTCAACATCTATTATCATGCAAGAGGCTAACTAAGGCATCCACTCTATGGATGAAGGCGGCATTTAGCAAGCCCCGGCCATCTTGAAAATATGTTTACCTGGTCCTCATTTCCTATATTTGTTGCATGTTAGGTTATGGTTATTGCTGAATAGTGTGAATGCTACCAGCTTCTATTTATTCCTCTTATTTTGACTTGTTTTTCAGTCGCTAACTATTCCTCCATTTCATAACCAATTCAAACAAATCCAGCATCAAAATGTTCAGCTCACTGAGGACAGGCGAGGTCCATTGTATGAATAAGTTAGTTTTATTTTGAGAGTAATATTGAGTGTAGTTTACAGCCGTCTTGGCATTCTTACGGGGCGCTGTAGCTCAGACAACACCTGCCACCTCGTCGCTGACCTTTGGGTCGTTCCTGTTTTATTGGATTCCCTTCAGCTGCCCTTTAGCCGTCAGACGATTATGAGTGATTATCTGATTTGACCTTTATGCCCACAAACTTCCCTTTTTTGCTGGAGAGTTTTAGTAAACTCCTGAAAATGGATTCTGGAGCGTCCACCTAGTTAAAGCTCATAGATCCGTTGAAATAAGGGGATGCAAATTAGGTTGAGAAGTGAGCGGCAAGAATGCCGCTATTGTATCGGGTCTCATTGGCTTGTGCAGGTGTAGTTGATTTTTGTGGCCAGCGAGTGTATATTACACCAATGGGAGCCTGCAGTGGCCATCTAAAACAGTTTGTGGGAGGACATAAAGAAAGCGGCCAAAGTTGTCCTGTCGGGCCGTCTCCGTCAGGTTAAGCGCTTCAACTTGTGGCAATGTGCTTGCCAATGAGGTCGGTTAGCTGAGTGTCCAGACGTCTCCCAGCAGAGCGAAACCGGCCCACGCAGCCGACTGCAGCGCCGGCCAGCTTGAAGCAACAGCTCCCCCTTCAGAGAATGGGCGGACATTCCAAGCAGGCGAGGCCAATTAGTCAACTGGAGTCCAGATGTGGACCCTTGGGGAGACTTTCCAGGGCTTTTTTTCATGGTAGTCAGCCAAGGAGAGCTAAGATGCAAATGTAAACCACAGCAGCTCAGATGAGTATAAGATGGGAGGATTAACTCATGGAGCAGACTGAAGGATGTCTTTTTCTAAACGGTTCCGCTGTATTTAATTATGTATGCAGTCTAAAACAAGTACATTTAACTCCACTTGCTCACATCTGGAACTTACTGCAGAGTGGAGTCTGTTTGATTAGTTGAGGTAATTATATTCACTTGAAGCTAAAGCTGAAATACACAACACTCCCTGGGAGTATACAAAGTCTTTTGTCTGCATCTCCCCTAGGGATGCTGTGATCAGGGTTTAATGCTGCCTATTGCGATGATTCAGAACTCAAACCGGCCGATACCAGGTCATTCCTAATGGAATTATTTTTCTTTCTCGTTGGGCTTTTCCCTTCAGGGGTCGCTACAGCAAGTCAATCTTCTCCATCCTTCTGCATCTGTTTCTCTCACGCCAACTACCCTCATTTCCCCCTTCACTACATCCATAAACCTCCTCTTTGGTCTTCCTCTACACCTCCTACCTGGCAGCATCCTTCTACCAATATATTCACTATCTCTCCTCTGGACATGTCCCAACCATCTCAGTCTGGCCGATAACTGACTTTATCTCCAAGGCCTCTAACATGTAATGTCCCTCTGATGTACTCCTTCCTGATCCTATCCATCCTGGTCACTCCCAATGAGAACCTCAGCATCCTAATCTCTGCTACCTCCAGTTCTGCTTCCTGTCTTTTCTTCAGTGGCACTGTCTCTAGACCAAAAAACATGGCTGGTCTCACAACACTTTTGTATATATAATTACTAATGGAATTAATCATTTATTAATGGTGGGGACTTTGGCGAACTTCCTATCAGAGAATCCCAGAACATTCCTAATCTCTCTTTATAGGCAAGTTACACTGTACACTGACTACCTTATTTCATGGAAAAGGCATGTCATGGTGGCCTACATCGTATACATTTTTTACTCTAGTTTTGAGTTACCATAGGTGTTTCATGATTACTCATGGGTGTGTTACTGGTTTCATCTTAAAATATTTGAAATTTGTCACAAATGGTGATGTAGCTGGGGGACAATGACTTCTGGGTGAGCGTTGTGAGTACATAGTCTAATAAAGACACGTTCCAAAGTAAAAGTACAGGTTTAAATCTGTGCATTAATGTCAATGGTAATTCTGGATATGGCTACGGAGGGACTTTATTTTGAAAAGTTCTTGGATTTGTTGAAGTGCAGCAGCAGCTTGATACATAAGTCCACATGGACAAGAGGTGGTGTTTGTTGCCATTGTGTGAAATGAAGCACTTTGGTGACAGCTAGGTATCATCTCCAGTAACCCTCAGCTGACTCGCTTTTCAATACTCTCCTTTCTCTTTGCATCCTCCACAACTTCACCTCAGGGCTTTAGAGGCCATTGTGAAAGACTGGCCTGAGTCCCCCAGTCCTCAGCAGGCCCCCGGGGGGGGGGGCTCAGGGTTGACTGATCGCTGGATTTCACCGCAGGCTCCCCACAATTTGGGGATTGTTCAAGCAGCTTTGCTTTTCCGCTGAGACCCGTGTGGATTAAGGAGACCTGCACAGCTTCTGGTGCGGTAACGTCGGCCCCACATGGCGTGGAAACGGTGCGGTCTGCCACACCTTTGCCACGCTTCCTCCTGCAGTCCAGCATCAGCTTCTAATGTAGGTCGGCGATATAACGAAACGCTACTTATGTTGGACAATAGCGAGGATTACACAAGGAGAAGCCTACTTTCACATCTCCCAGAGGTCAGGAGGAAAGTAATTGCTGGACTTTTTATACTTAATAAGCTGGAGACAAATACACAGCCTCCACAGTTTGGCCTGAAAAGTTAAAAAAAAAAGTCATCAAGATTTTTCCTCTTTAATCCTTTCTTCTTGCTTCGAGATCTCCAAAGTACAAGTACTTGAAAGGCTTTTAAGGAAGCGTGGAAAGGAAAAAGTGTATGTGTTGGGAGGGGGGGGATTGTTACGCTACTCCCGGGAATGCAAAGAAAGAAAAAGACGCTCTGTAGTTGCTTTGTTTTATTTTTTTATTTGGACTGAGATTTATCAAACAACTCACACTAAATGTAGAACACAGCAGGTCCATCCAGAGTCCAACACGTGTTTCACTTCCTGATGACTCCAAAGGTAAAACAGCCAAAAAGATGGCGGCGGTAGACTATGTTGAAGGTCAAACCAGTTCTTATTTATTGCCAGACAAGACAATGCAATTCTACAGAAGGAGCTTTCATGTGTGTCATGGTCTGGGGCTGCATGAGTGCTGCTGCAAATGGGGAGGTACAGTAGTTGATGGAAACCTTAATTTCGACATGCACTGCGACATTCTGAAGACATGCTACCTGAGTGCTGGTAGCATCCATGGTGCAAGGTTGCATGAGTGCTACCAGACTCTGGGGAGCTGCGATTCATTCATTGAATCCATGTCCAAGAGGATTAAGGCACTGATAAATAACAATGGTGATCACACTAAATACTGTATTCACGCTAAAGACACAATTTGGACATTTGGTGTGTGTGTCACTTTATATTTATTATATTATATTATATTGCAAGATAAGCTAGGTCGGGGGTCGGCAACCCGCGGCTCTTTGCCTGGAGCTTTTTGAAAAATGTTTGAAAATGGAAAAAGACGGGGGAGGGAAATATCGTATTATTTTAATATGGTTTCTGTAGGAGGACAAATATGACACAAACATGACACAAACATTCTTAACGTTTTCCAATGCTGTAAAATGTGTAGAGTAAATATTACATTTCAACATTTGCGTCATAGCCTGTGACACACGGCAGGCAAGTGGCTGTTGTAAACAAACTGGTGGCTGTGTGTTGGGCCATGGATCCCAAAGGGAAAAAGAGAAAAATAACTGAGCAGAACAGAGGATTAAATGTTTCTTGGACCCAGTCATTTGCATTCATTGCATTCATGTTACATGCCCGATGTTGAGAAGCTGACCAGTCATGTCCAAAAACAGAAGTCACATAAAACGGGTAAGAACACAATCCTGTCATATTTAGTAAAAAAGTCGCTGTTTTTATAAAGTGATTTCTGATTTTCGTCAGTATATATTTGGAATGACACTTGTTGCTACGGTCCGAGTGTTACAGGCATTTGCCTTGGTCAGCCACGTAGGGTGAACTTGCACGACGTTTGAACCAGGAAGTTTGTCTGGTGTGAAATGCCTCGGGGCTGGAATGTTAAAATAAAGTTGGTTGGAAGCAACAAGTAAAATTTTTCTTCTCTGCTGAAGTCAGGTCGCCCTTACTAGGGTTCGGAGCTGAATAACACTGACAAGTTAACACGAGGATAGCTACGTTGGTTAAGTAAATACTTTATTCATCTATCTACCTACCTAGCTACCTTCCTGACAAGTTCACACGAGGATAGCTATGTTGGTTAGCTAGATACTTTATTCATCTATCTACCTGCCTAGCTACCTGCCATTTGAACACAAGGATAGCTACGTTGGTTAGCTAAACACTTTATTCATCTTACTACCTATCGAGTTAATTGACAATTGAACACGAGGATAACTACATTGGTTAGCTAAACACTTTATTGATCTATCTACCTACCTAGCTATCTGACAATTGAACACGAGGATAGCTATGTTGGTTAGCTAGATACATTATTCATCTATCTATCTACCTACCGACCTGACAAGTTAACACGAGGATAGCTATGTTGGTTAGCGAGATACATTATTCATCTATCTACCTACCGACCTGACAAGTTAACACGAGGATAGCTACGTTAATTAGCAAGCTACTTTATTCATCTACCTACCTAGCTACCTGACAAGTTAACACACAAGGATAGCTACGTTAATTAGCTAAATACTTTATTCATCTATCTACCTACCTAGCTACCTGACAAGTTAACACACGAGGATAGCTACGTTAATTAGCTAATTACTATATTCATCTACCTACCTAGCTACGTGACAAGTTAACACGAGGATAGCTACGTTGGTTAGCTCGATACTTTATTCATCTATCTACCTACCTAGCTACCTGACAAGTTAACACACGAGGATAGCTACGTTAATTAGCTAATTACTTTATTCATCTACCTACCTAGCTACCTGACAAGTTAACATGAGGATAGCTACGTTAATTAGCTTGATACTTTATTCGTCTACCTATCTAGCTACCTGACAAGTTAAGAAGAGGATAGCTACGTTGCTTAGCTAGATACTTTATTCATCTATCTACCTACCTAGCTACCTGACAAGTTAACACACGAGGATAGCTACGTTGGTTAGCTAGATACATTATTCATCTATCTACCTACCGACCTGGTAAGTTAATACGAGGATAGCTACGTTAATTAGCTAGATACTTTATCCATCTACCTACCTAGCTACCCGACAAGTTAACACGAGGATAGCTACGTTGGTTAGCTAGATACTTTATTCATCTATCTACCTACCTAGCTACCTGACAAGTTAACACACGAGGATAGCTACGTTAATTAGCTAGATACTTTATTCATCTACCTACCTAGCTACCTGACAAGTTAACACACGAGGATAGCTACGTTGGTTAGCTAGATACATTATTCATCTATCTACCTACCGACCTGGTAAGTTAATACGAGGATAGCTACGTTAATTAGCTAGATACTTTATCCATCTACCAACCTAGCTACCCGACAAGTTAACACGAGCATAGCTACGTTGGTTAGCTAGATACTTTATTCATCTATCTACCTACCTAGCTACCTGACAAGTTAACACACGAGGATAGCTACATTAATTAGCTAGATACTTTATTCGTCTACCTATCTAGCTACCTGACAAATTAAGAAGAGGATAGCTACGTTGGTTAGCTAGATACTTTATTCATCTATCTACCTACCTAGCTACCTGACAAGTTAACGCAAGGGTAGCTACGTTGGTTGCGTGCCAAAAGAGAAGCGGACAGCTCCTGCGTTTTACCCTTGTACCGACTTGCTTGGCTTTTGTACAGAAATCAAACTTAAACTGTATTCATTTGATTTTATATACTTTATCTTTTCAAAAGGCTGCTATTTTATTTTTATAAATGCAGACTGCCTTTTATTACACTCCGTTAGTTGCCCAGATAAGGGGCACGTTATGCACGTTCCATTTTGTTGTTGTTTTTTCAAATCCTCAAAATAAAAATCACATCAAAAATCAGATTTTTTTATTGCATTTCTTTAATTTCATCAAAGCAATGAAACATAATTTATTAATATTGTAATAAAGTTAAAGTTGAGGCGGCATGTACAACAGCGTAGTCATGTGGTGCGTCATTCCCTACAGGATGTGCTGCAGGGAAAATAAACATTTAATCATGAAGGCTCATTATGTATTTGTAGCCAACTTAGTCAGTTTGGTAGTAGGATAATATAGCGAATATGGATACATACAGCATGTGTTGCCTTCATTACAAGGCTTTGGATTTGAATTTTTTGCAGCTCCAGACATATTTTTATTTTTATTTTTTGGTTCAATGTGGCTCTTTTTGGACATTTTGGGTTGCCGACCCCTGAGCTAGGTTATATCCAAGTTCACTTGATATAGTATTGTCACTTTAAGAGACAAAATACCTTGGCAAGATAATGTATAAATGCCAGAAGAGGGAATCCTTTCTCAAAGCATGATAGCAATGTTAGCAACACTCTGTCACTTCCACTTTCCCACGCCACATTCCCCCTCACATTTCCGACACTCCTACGCCGCTCATCATCATCATCATCATCTTCTTAGCGCCAGAAGAGTGTTGCGACTATTAAAATGAGCATGCGAAAACACTCTCTTCTCTGTGATTCACTTAGCGTTCGCATGCATGAATCAGCTGGTTCACGGCGACCTGCATGATGACCCGACATATCTAACCATCCGTGTCTGAGCTGACCCTGAATGCATCAATTGACGGGAAGGATTATGTATGGTCGGCGCTGTTCGTTCACACACACACACACACACACACACACACAAAAAAACACACAGCACAGACATACAGTTATACTGACTTTTGCATCATGTTCGTCTTTATATTTAATTACATTTTAATTAGTAGAAAAAGTGTGAATTAATTAATTACAAACTAATTAATTTTTTATCACATAATCTATTTGATTTGATCAGTTTGTTATACATTTAATATAATTTTGTGATATATTATCATAGTGTTTATTTTCTATGTATGGCAAGTATTAATAATAATTGTAATATTTATTCCATGACAAAGTAAGATTTCATGACCTTTATTTATTTAATTATATCACCCTTTAAAGCAGGGGTCTCAAACTCAATTTACCTGGGGGCCACTGGAGCTAGGGTCTGGGTGAGACTGGGCCGCATCAGGTTTTCCAAAAAAAAAAACCCACACATTCATTAAAAACAGAAAAATTAATAAACTTTGCTTTGGTTCTGATTTTCTACAAGAAAAGCTCTGATAAAACATTCCACTGTTCTCAAATATCTTAATTTGTATTTTTCTACACAAAATAAGATGAAAAATAAATTTAAAAAATCAAGAATAAAGAAAATCAATAATTCAGTAATAAATAAATATAATAACAATAAAACGGCAAATAATAAAAACTTAAGAAACCACATATAGTTGGTGGGTAGACAAATTATTTTTTTCAGATTAAAATGAACAAAGCATTATTAGAGCCCTGTAGACATGACAAAACACGACTATAGTCACATTTATACTCTTTTTATTTACAACATATTGCACAACTGCAGGGTCTTGAGACACATGCTAACACATGCTCGCAAACTAGAGAGCTAGTGACCTAAACGGTAGCCTTCAAGTTATTTCCTTTAAACTTAAATGGCCAAAAACTTACCACTTCCACACAGATAGGGAGGATAACTATTAACAGTTATTTAACCTTTAACATGAACATTAATCAAACGTAATAATTTTTTCTGGGTACATGATACCATACAGCATCCATATCAAACTTGCGCGGGCCGCACTAACATTAAACTTTCATATCAAGGTGGGGGCCTCAAACGTGCCTCAAACATTTGGCCCGTGTTTGAGACCCCTGCTATAAAGTGTGAATTAAATGTCCAATAAATAAATAAACTGTAAAAACAGTACATGTTATTACAATAATAAAATTGAACTGAATAAAAAAATTTTATGAAATCCTTAAAAACACCATGAAATCTATAATTTGGTTATGAAATATATATTACAAAATAATTTGTTGAGTGCAAATTGATTTGATTAAATAAGTTCACATTATTAAATAAATGCTCAAAGACAGCTGGGATAGGCTCCAGCAACCCTGGTAAGAATAAGCGGTGTAGAAGACGGATGATGGATGACTGGATGGACGAGCAGGGCGGCCATTAGGGTGTATATGAAAGTCCACCAGAGGGCAGTGCTGAGTTCTGTCATGACCTCAAGGCTGAGCTTGACAACCAGCAGCTGCTTGTCATCCCACCCACAACTGACTGGAGCACAGTCAGGGAACTTTGGATGATGACATCTATTATGAAGTGGAGATGTTTCTTAGATTAGCCTGCGATGGACATTACTTTCTGTCTGACGTTGGACGAAAAAAATGTAACATGACACAATTAGTATCCCAGGAATGACCGTCAACTATTCGAAGGTCTTTTCACAGACAATTAAGTCGCCGAAGGAGCATTAGAAAATATAGCCAGTCAGTGTCGTTGAGGCTTTTGCCGTCACCAATTAGAAGTCTGAATAATTACATCTGCTATGCTCTTTTATTATCTTATTAATGTTGACTGTGGGGCATAGCGGAGAGACTTGGTGTCCTGTGAGTGAACTGACTCTTATTGAGACAAAGCCTTTTACCAACACTTTATCACAGGCTGATATACTCTACGGCAGGGGTCTCAAACATGCGGCCCACGGGCCAAATGTGGCCCGCAGGACACTAGTTTGAGGCCCCCGCCTTGATATGAACATGCTGTACGGTATCATGTACCCAGAAAAAATTATTAGGTTTGATTAATGTTCATGTTAAAAGTTAAATAACTGTTAATAGTTATCCTCCCTATCTGTGTGGAAGTGGTAAGTTTTTGGCTATTTAAGTTTAAAGGAAATAACTTGAAGGCTACCGTTTAGCGAGTTGCGAGTTAGCATGTGTCACAAGACCCTGCAGTTGCGCAATATGTTGTAAATAAAAAGAGTATAAATGTGACTATAGTCGTGTTTTGTCATGTCTACAGGGCTCTAATAATGCTTTGTTCATTTTAATCTGAAAAAAATAATTTGTCTACCCACCAACTATATGTGGTTAAGTTTTTATTATTTGCCGTTTTATTATTATTATTATATTTATTTATTACTGATTGATTTATTTTCTTTATTCTTGATCTTATTTTGTGTAGAAAAATAAAAAGCTTTATTTTCTTGTAGAAAATCCGAACCAAAGCAAAGTTTATTCATTTTTCTGTTTTTAATAAATGCGTTTTTTTTGTTTTTTTTTTGAAAACCTAATGCGGCCCAGCCTTGCCCAGACCCTAGCTCCAGTGGCCCCCAGGTAAATTGAGTTTGAGACCCCTGCTCTACGGCAATATACTTACTTTTGGTACAATCCAAAGAGTATTCTGTATGCCTTGAAAGATCAAAAATATGTAGAAATATCGGATATTGTCCAGAAATTGTACACAAACTTGCTTCTACTACCCTCAAATGGTCAGTTGTGGTAGTTCAGAAAAATAGAGCAAGTGTTCTGGGAGTTACCTTATTTCGAGGAACTCCTCCTCCATCCTCGGCCCGAGTGGAAACCAGGTCAACGTCGGCGTGTGGTCTCGGTGTGATGCATTCTCTTACTGCTTCCCATCAAAGTGTTTCTCACCCGGGCAGACGGGAGCTGCAACAACAGTGCAAAAAAAAAAAAGATTAACCCAAGCAGTCAAGCTAATGAAAAGTGAGCTATTAGGCACAGTCGCGGATGCCGTGTCTTCGCGGGTGCCACAAGGCGCTTAATTGTTAAGGCGCTTTTTCAACATCACAAAACCATGATGATGAAACCAGAGCACCGTGATTATTGCTCCTCCTGACAGCAGGAAACAGAAAAAAAGGGTTAGAATAACACGCTGACATGCTAGCAGAGGTTTAATCAAGTCCTCAGCTTTGGGAGCCAAGAGGGGTCTGCTGGTCCGACAAGATGAGATCTGAGCCCGGGCGCTGAAAGCCGAGCCCAAGACGACTTCAGAGGTGATATTTTGGGAGAGCGTCCCCAGTTAGCTTGCAGCCTGTGAAGATGACATCAATAGGCCCAGACGTGAGATCTGATAGGGACTGACTGGGAGTGAGTCGCCGCACACCAGAACCCGACAACACATTGCGCTTTTATTCAAACCGCATGGCTTCATGTTCATACATGAGTTGTGGTAGTTTACTTCAGAGGGGGGGCAGACGTAAATGTGCCCTCACACCAGGCAAAATGATTACAGTTTGTGCGCTTATGATGGAGCAAGGCGGCCATTCCATGTGTCCTTTTGTTCGTCATTCACTGGGCCTCACGTCAGTCTGATGTGGAGATCTGGCCAATAACAGGGCACATTTGTATAGACAAACAACCATTCACACTCACATTCATACCTATGGACAATTAACCTAGCATGTTTTTGTGGGAGGAAACCGGAGTACCGAGGGATGGCCGAGGGTGGAATTGAACTCGGGTCTCCTAGCTGTGAGACCTGCGCGCTAATCACTCAACCACCGTGCAGCCCCTGCCGCTTAGGGTGACACATTTTCAAAAAGTGACAAAAAAATGAAAAGTAAAACAAATATGAAATATGAAAACTACTATTGAAATTTCTTACGGGCATTCGGAACTGATGCCTATTTTTGTAAACGTTCCCAAATGTTCTCAATTGGATTTAGATCAGATTCCTCTGGCAGGCTAACAGCAAGAGGAGGGGCACATCCTGGACTGGTGGCCAGCCAATCACAGGGCACATAAAGACAAACAACCATTCACACTCACATTCATACCTGTGGACAATTTGGAGTGGCCAACACAGACCCCAGTTGGACTTTTCCGAAGACATTTTTAAGGATCAAAAACCTGTATTTGTGTACGCCAAAATGCATAGAATTTATGTGAAAATATGTTGTGAAATACTACTTTTAAAAGGCTCCAAAAAACATTATTTGTATGTGGTGGGAAGGCAAAAACACACGGAAAAATGTGTGAAAATACTTCGACATAGCGTTGATTAAAAATCATTATCCTCACTCGGGTCGTGGGTATGCTGGAGTCTGTCCCAACAGGGTACACCCTGGACTGGTCACCAGCCAATCACAGGGCACATATAGACAAACAACCATTCACACTCACATTCATACCTATGGACAATTTGGAGTCTCCAATTAACCTAGCATGTTTTTGGAATGTGGGAGGAAACCGGAGTACCGGGACAAAACCCACAGGTTCTCCAAGGGGAGAACATGCAAACTCCACACAGAGATGGCCAAGGGTGAAATTGAACTGGGGTCTCCTAGCTGTGTGGCCTGTGCTTTAACCACTCAGTCGGGAATCATTCATTCATTCATTTTCTACCGCTTTTCCTCACGAAGGTCGTGGGGGTGCTGGAGCCTATCCCAGCTGTCTTTGGGCGAGAGGCGGGGTACACCCTGGACTGGTGGCCAGCCAGCCAATCACAGGGCACATATAGACAAACAACCATTCACACTCACATTCATACCTATGGACAATTTGGAGTCGCCAATTAACCGAGATGGCCGAGGGTGGAATTGAACTCGGGTCCCCAAGCTGTGAGGCCTGCGCACTAACCACTCATGTGTATTTTTATTATTTGTATTATTATCATTATATAATTATATTTTGGTAAATGGGACCTATTGTGCACATTTTCGGCCCTTTGTATTGAGTTACGGACTCCTATAGAGCAGCTACACAAGATAACACACACAGAAAGCTTTCTAGAGCTAGCATGTTTTTGGAATGTGGGAGAAAACCGGAGTACCCGGAGAAAACCCACGCATGCACGGGGAGAACATGCCAAAAACATGTTAAAACAAAAAAAACAAAAAAACATAAGACGTACGTCTTTGTTAGCGAATGAGTTAATAAGATGAAAGGATACCAACTCGGTAGTCCCCGTTTTCAAAAAGTTATATTTAAGGACCAAAATACTACATCTGTGTAGTGTCAAAAAACATTGACACAAACATCTTCGAAACAAGACATGTTTAGTATTATGGTGATTTTTTACGAACACACGGTTTCATGCGGCAGAATCTGTCAAACAACCATCTGGGCTATCAACCTGACGCAGGTATCGAGTATCGGCCATGGCCAAGTTTATGATTTTGCTTACCCAGCCACCCACCTTGCTATTTTTTCACTTTGGAACAACATCATAAGGCTATGCTGTTTGTGTGTATATTAATATATACAAAATCATCAACGCAGCAGTACAATTTTTAAAAAGCCATACAAGCATCGGACGTAAAAAAAAAAAAAAAAAAAAATACGTGGCAGATGTTTTATGACGTGGGAAATGTGTTCAACATGTTGGGCCCGCAGGAGACATTTAATGTGTTTTTGGAGAGTCTCACTGAATGCAAACAATACCATTTGGATCAAAGCCTCCACAGGAGTCCTGGCATGCACGTTTCAACATTATTAGTGCACTTAATGAAACACATGAAATTAACCTAACACTCTTTGATGGACGCTAATACGAGAGAGAGCCACTGGTGACGTGCACGACATAATGTGCATGCTGAAGCCACTCGTGTCAGAGAGTGACATCCCTCCGGGATGAATTATGCATCCCCGGGGAGGCGGGAATGTGTGGCAGTCTTCGTAGTCGTCGCAGTCTCGGAGGAAACGTTTTTAACCGTGCGGCTTGTGCCATGTTGAAATAATCAGCGAGCTTGTTGTGTCAGAGGAGGTTGTCTGCCATAAATAGTGTCGGGTTACAAGCGCCATGTGTCGTTGTGCGGGTCGTCTTTCGGCCGCCATGGCTCACAGTAGGATGGCCTGTCAGTGCGTCCTTAAGGTCTTTTAGAGAAAGCACAGCACTGCTGCCTGACAGCAGCGAGGTTCTGGGTTCGACTGTCAGCAACATATTTTTTCAATGTTAAGGACAACACGTATGTTAGGTTTGCTGTAGACCCATAATGGTTTTTGATTGTTACAAAAGGTTTGTTTGGGTATTTGAAGCCTCAAAATTGTCTTCACTGTTTACAAAGACATTAATGTTTGTTTATCTAAGACCTAAATTATCTGACTAAATTATCTTCAAAGTTTGTGAAAAACACATATTATTGTCAAAACAATAACCCTAACCCTAACCCCTAACCCCTAACCCCTAACCCCTAACCCCTAACCCTAACCCTGGAAAAACACATATTATTGTCAAAACAATAATAATAACCCTAACCCTACCCTAACCCTACCCTAACCCCTAAACCCTAACCCTGAAAAACACATATTATTGTCAAAACAATAATAATAACCCTACCCTAACCCTAACCCTAACCTTAACCTTAACCTTAACCTTAACCTTAACCTTAACCTTAACCCTAACCCTAACCCTAACCCTAACCCTAACCCTAACCCTAACCCTAACCCTAACCCTAACCCTAACCCTAACCCTAACCCTAACCCTAACCCTAACCTAACCTAACCTAACCTAACCTAACCTAACCCTAACAATAAGAAGACTACGCGAAAGTCTCCAAAAACATGAACTGAACACTACATTATCTTCAAATACATTAGCTTTGTTCGTTGGACGATTATCATCACTTATTATAGAAAAAAAGCATTAACTGAATATTAAATCTTCACAGTTTCTAGAAAACATTTACATAAATACAGTTGGAAGGTGTAGAATAAAAATGGTCTAAGTTAGGTTAGGTTTGTTGACGACTAAAATTAACTTTGACGTTCGGGTAGTTCGGCTCGCGGTGTGATCATCAGCCAAACGGCAGATAACGTAGCATGGAAGTCCAGTTTGAGCTCCACCAATATACTCTCACATCTAAAGTCTCCTTAAAGGAGGCTTGTCATCCTCTGTAAGTTTCACCAGTGATATATTTTTTCTTCAAAAAGTCAGTAAAATATGTTTTTGTCAAAATTAAAGTGATTTTAGGATTCCTTTTTTCATGTCATGTACAGGGGTATGAAACGGTTTAGGCACCCCTGATTTATTCATTCATTCATTTTCTACCACTTATCCTCACAAGGGTCGCGGGTGGGGGCTGGAGCCTATCCCAGCTGTCTTCGGGCATGAGTACACCGTGGACTGGTGGCCAGCCAATCACAGGGCACATATAGGCAAACAACCATTCACACTCACATTCATACCTATGGACAATTTGGAGTCGCCAATTAACCTAGCATGTTTTTGGAATGTGGGAGGAAACCGGAGTACCCGGAGAACACACAGAGATGGCCGATGGTGGGATTGGTTGTTGGGATCTACAAAAGTAGGCAGCTGCACCAACATAAAAAATTGACATCAATATTTAGTAGAGCCTCCTATTGGCTTCCAATGAGGGTCTGGATTCTGGTTGAAGGTATTTTGGACCATTCTTCTTTCCTAAACATCTCCAATTGAGTCAGGTTTGATGGCTTCCAATCATGGACACTACAGATTTCCAACAATATTTAGTAGGTCTGGATGTCCATTCCGGAATGTACTTGTTCCTGAGCATGAAAGCCGTAGTGGAATTTGAGCAGTGTTTACGATCATTGTCTTATTGGAAGTTTCCACTCCCGACGGGAATTTCAACTTTGTCACTGATTCTTGAACATTGTTGGCAAGAATCTGCTGATACTGACTGGAATCCATGTGGCCTTCTTACTGCAAATTACATTGCTATCTGTTGGCTGTTCTGGGGCAGTGATCCAATTGCCCCTAAAGCAAAATCTCCACTGATTTTAATACCACAACATACATGAAAGTTTGTTCCATTGTTGTTGTTAACATTTACTCATCAGTAATTTATTGGGATAGGACTACTGGAATATTGGAATTGTTTCCCCATGTCCCTTTTTCAGTGCGAACACAACATATTTAGCCAAGGAGTTAATCTCAGTATCCGTTCAGAAAGTACTAATCCTCGTCAGGAAAGCTACAACACTCACCACAATTTGAAGTCTCTGGAAGAACACGTTAGATTATTTCAGCGGGAAAAAGTTGGCTGCAAGGCGAGATAGTGACGCCAGCCGATCGACCCCGTGCTCAAATATACGCCTAATTAGCTCTGGGACCAGGTTAGCCGAACAAAACATAAAGAAGCCGACATTGATCAAGGGAGAGGCAACAAGAGAGCCTGGCAACCTGATTGCTCTTTAATTAAAAGTAAAAGGTTTATCCTTGCAGAAAAGCAGGCTGCTCTCCCCACAGGCCACTTCAATTACGAGGAAAGACAAAAGGAAGGAATCCTGACTGAGAGAAGAAACATGGAACGACTGTGGGAATGTTTCGCCCCGATACTATTTGGGACTCAATTTTTTAATGTTGCCATTGTCAAATGTTTTATTTTTGGTCCCATGTGACCCAGTTATAGTAAATGGTCTTTCACTTGTATATTTTATATTCGCTTTTCCACCTCCAAATCACTGCTGATCAGGAAGGTTCAGTATCTTGGCCAAGAATACTCATTGATTAGTGTATATTTCTGTGATATTGATATTGACACATGTACATAGTTCTGTGCAATGATGTCACTTTTTTTTACCTTCCAGACAGCAACTCAGCCCACTCTAGAAACCCGAGTCAAAAAACAGACAGGAAGTGTTGGCAGACATTTATAGATGAATGATAAACTAAAGGGAAACAGAGCATTCCGAAGACTGGAAGTTACACCCATGAACACACCTTACTTGTTGCTTTGATGTAGGTGCTGGAGCTATTAGACATCGAAAACGCCTGATGCACCCCTGTCTGCTTGTCCTGCAGAAATTAGCTTGCTAAATCGGCCGCTGAAATGCACGACAGCGTGTCATTTCCATTGCATCATCGACTAGTAGCAGGACAGAACTAATACCCAAACTATCTCAGTGGTCGTTAGATAGAATGTTTAGATTTCTGATGCTATTCGTTTTATTATTTATAGTTTGTATGAAGATCAGCGAGTGATGGCTTCATTCTGCCATCAACTTGACGAATCGGTGGAATTTTTAGCACAGAGCAGGTGCACATTTAAATGTCACTTTGTGGTGCATTGTAGTGTCATTTGTTATCGGTGATGAGGCAACCTCACTCACTCAAAAGCCAAGAAGCCCCTAAATAGTTCAGAATTCCACCATAACTGATGAGAAATGAGCCTCTAAAGCATTGGTCTCAAACACGCGGCCCGCGGGCCAAATGTGGCCCACAGGACACTAGTTTGAGGCCCCCGCCTTGATATGAAAGTTTAATGTTAGTGCGGCCCACGCAAGTTTGATATAGATGCTGTATGGTATCATGTACCCAGAAAAAATTATTAGGTTTGATTAATGTTCATGTTAAAGGTTAAATAACTGTTAATAGTTATCCTCCCTATCCGTGTGGAAGTGGTACGTTTTTGGTTATTTAAGTTTAAAGGAAATAACTTGAAGGCTACCGTTTAGGTCGCGAGTTAGCATGTGTCTCAAGACCCTGCAATTGCGCAATATGTTGTAAATAAAAAAAGTATAAATGTGACTATAGATGTGTTTTGTCATGTCTACAGGGCTCTAATAATGCTTTGTTCATTTTAATCTGAAAAAAATAATTTGTCTACCCACCAACTATATGTGGTTTCTTAAGTTTTTATTATTTGCCGTTTTATTATTATTATTATATTTATTTATTGCTGATTGATTGATTTTCTTTATTCTTGATTTGTTTATTTATTTTTCATTTTATTTTGTGCAGAAAAATAAAAATTAAGATATTTGAGAACAGTGGAATGTTTTATCAGAGCTTTTATTGTAGAAAATTGGAACCAAAACACTGAAAAAGTTTGTATATTTTTCTGTTTTTAATAAATGCGTTTTTTTTGGGGGGGGGGGGGGGGGGGGGGACCTGATGCGGCCCAGCCTTGCCCAGACCCTAGCTCCAGTGGCCCCCAGGTAATTTGAGTTTGAGACCCCTGCTCTAAAGTCATCTCAAGAAGCTACTTGTTTTTTAAAAATGTATAAATGATCGCTGTTTCATGGTTGACTACAGTATAGTCTTGTGTAATGTGTCATGTGTAAATATTAAGTCTTATGTAGGTAGTATTCTGTCACGAGGTGTCAGTAATGTTACGTTGATGAAACATTACATTACCTTAAAGGGGACCTACTGTATTATGCTAATTTTTCGGCCCTTTGTATTAAGTAGTGGACTCCTATAGAGCAGCTACACACAATAACCAGCACAGAAAGCTTTCTAGATCTTTCAGAATCTACACCCAATGTGCACAATAGGTCCCATTTACCAGAATATAATTATAAAATAATAATAATAAAAATAATAAAACTATAAATAAAATGGGCCGAGTGGTTAGCGCGCAGGCCCAACAGCTAGGAGACCGGAGTTCAATTCCACCCGTGGCCATCTCTGTGTGGAATTTGCATGTTCTCCCCGTGCATGCGTGGGTTTCCTCCCACATTCCAAAAACATGCTAGGTTAATTGGCCACTCCAAATTGTCCATAGGTATGAATGTGAGTGTGAATGGTTGTTTGTCTATATGTGCCCTGTGATTGGCCGTGGACCAGTTCAGGGTGCACCCCGTCTCTCGCCTGAAGACAGCTTGGATAGGCTCCAGCACCCCTGCGACCCTCGTGAGGATAAGCGGTAGAAAATGAAAATAAGTTTTGGATTCATGCATGTCAATTTTGTCAGTTGCTATCGTGCTATTAGGGCAAAATAATCTCTCTCTAAATACCTCCATTATGTGTCCTTAAAGTGTTTATTTGTTTATGTTTTAGCATTGCATGACAACAAGAATGTTAAAATCTTACTTAACACATTGCCTGTGCAACTAATATAGTTTGATGGCCACCGTTTGACCCTGGAACAGATCATATTTATTTGCATGATTTCCTGTGGGAAAAAACGAAGTGTTTGACTTTACAGGGTCCTTAGAGAATGTTTGATGATTGCAAGCAGTGGTCTCATACTCTAATGTAAGCGAAGGGGCAAGAAAGCCAGACAGGATGTGATTCTTCAGTCTCGGAACATGTGTGTAAGACTGTTTGGAAGGACTGGAAGGCGGGTAGGGGTGGGGTGTTGGGTCTGAGAGAGGGCGTCGCTCTCCTGGTCCCTCCCCAGGCCCAACCCGGCCCCTTTACATAGAGGAGTATCCTGTGTGTAAGGTCCCCTAAAAGTGGAAAGTCATTCAGGCCCCGGTGAATGGAGTGTGTCTTCAAGCGGCGAGAGAGTGGAGGACTTAACTTGCAGCACTAAAACATGAGAGCCCTGTCGTTTGCTCTGGCGGGCATCGTCCTGCCCCTGCTGAGCCTGCCCAGCCCAGGTCATGGAGGTGAGTAGTAATTATTATTAATTATTATTATCTGTGCACCCCTCATGCATCTGGAAGAAAAGTGGCGCTTAAATCAGGTGTAAGATGAACTTGATCACACAAGCATCGTGAGCTTCGTCTTTTTGAATGAAAGTCAAGCCACTGAGGTATGCTTCTTTTTTAATGCTTCATTTTACTGCTTCCACGTCTGCACCCTGAGAGTGTTTGCATTTGCTGTCGTCAGAGGTCAGCAGTGAGAGACAGACAGGTGAGAAGACCGGGAGGTCTCTCTCTGCATGCAGCCATGAATTGCTCTTTCACTACGTATCCAAACAGGGGTGCTGCCTGGGAAGAGAGGGGGGGGGGGGTGGATGAAAGTCAGAGTGCAGTGTGAGTTTGTCAGGGAGGCGGGGGTCCATACAATGGCTCCATAGTGCACAGGCACAAGTCAGCCTCAGTACCTTTTTCAGTTGTGACGTGAGGGAGCTGTTGGACTTCCTCCTCACGAGAAGTACAGTTTGTGTAGGATGCACAGCATGGCTAAACAGAAACCATCATTGCCTTGAGACGTTTAAACATAACATATATTGTATTCTGTTGACATATTTGCAACTGAAATAATCTGCTTTTCCCCATAGAAAGTAATGGAAAAATACATTTTGTGTGCAAAGGTTAATGAGTTAGATCACATAAACAAATATATACAGTTAGAATTTGCAATTTCATTCTGTTAGTTTAAGTGGCCAGACAAGATAAAGAAAAAGCAAAATGCATGGGCAGTGATCGTTTGCTGCTCGCTGAACTGAGGTCTCGTGTGGTTCGCATCATAAAAATCATAAAAGTTCCAAATGAATGCAGTTGGCAGGATTGTAGAGGATCCGCAAAGAAGGAAAAATTGTATGAAAACATCGATATGGTTTATTTTGCATTATTGCATTGACAACAAAAAGTCAACATACTCACAACAAATGTCTGAAATTGAAATCTTATTACTAATTGTACACACCATCCTCTTTAATAATGGAGAACCGCAGTAAAAGGACACATTTTAGATCAGGGGTCTCAAACTCAATTTACTTGGGGGCCACTGGAGCTCGGGTCTGGGTGAGACTGGGCCGCATCAGGTTTTCAAAAAAAAAAAAAAAAACGCATTTATTGAAAACTAAAAAATTTTAAAAACTTTGCTTTGGTTCCAATTTTCTACAATAAAAGCTCTGATAAAACATTCCACTGTTCTCAAATATCTTACTTTTTATTTTTCTGCACAAAATAAGATGAAAAATAAATAAACAAATCAAGAATAAAGAAAATCAATCAATCAGTAATAAATACATAAATATAATAATAATAATAATAAAACGTCAAATAATAAAAACTTAAGAAACCACATATAGTTGGTGGGTAGACAAATTATTTTTTTTAGATTAAAATGAACAAAGCATTATTAGAGCCCTGTAGACATGACAAAACACGACTATAGTCACATTTATACTTTTTTTATTTACAACATATTGCGCAACTGCAGGGTCTTGAGACACATGCTAACTCCAAACTAGAGAGCTAGCGACCTAAACGGTAGCCTTCAAGTTATTTCCTTTAAACTTAAATAGCCAAAAACTTACCACTTCCACACGGATAGGGAGGATAAATATTAACAGTTATTTAACCTTTAACATGAACATTAATCAAACGTAATAATTTTTTCTGGGTACATGATACCATACAGCATCCATATCAAACTTGCGCGGGCCGCACTAACATTAAACTTTCATATCAAGGCGGGGGCCTCAAACTAGTGTCCTGCGGGCCACATTTGGCCCGCGGGCCGCGTGTTTGAGACCCCTGTTTTAGATCCTTCAAGGCCACCATAGTGCTGGTTTATGGTCAGGAACACAACTTGCTAACCTTGTCTGTCACAAAAGAGGAAAAGTAGCATGCGTTCATTAAAGCATGAAGAGCTTGAAGATTCTACTTGTGTCATATTGGCAGGATCTTTGCATCGTCTTGCAACGGCTGTCAGTCGCTCAATCTCGCACCGCAAATTGCACTCCAATTACTTGCGGGCAAACCCTCTCCACGAGCGTCTCATTGGCGGCTAATGTGCCGAGGCATCGCCTGATTTGCACAGAGTGTTGCTTTGTTTCACTGTGAGTTTGACGCTCAGCCGGAAAAGCTGGAATCAATCCATCTTTAGTGGCGTGAAAACAGTCATCTGCCCTTCCATTTACAGGAGACTCTGTGGCATGTCCTCGTGCAACACGCAGTGCATTAAGTCGTGATTTCAGTTAGTAACGTTTGGCGAATAGTGGCACGAAGGGTGGCATTTTCCACCTCATCAAATTGATGGAAGACAGGAAAAAAACATCAGCCCATATAATTGTCTTCTGGCACCCCCATTCCTCCTGCCTTGACCCTGGAGAGCTCACGCTAATGTTGGCCAGATGTAGCGAGTCTCAGATTAGATTCAACCTTTCGCTTCTACCAGCTGTCAGGATGGTGGCGGGTGGGGGGCTGTGGGGGTTCTCCACCAAGGTTCCATCACCATCCCCATGTTTACATCTTGAAATGTCACAGGCCGTGTACCACATCAAGTCCACATGCCAAAGCGGTTCCCGAGCCATTTGTTACAAGAAGTCTGCGCTGGGCACCCTTCGTCCAATCGGAGCCTCTCGCTTCAATCACAAGCAGATTTTGAACAAACGGGAGCCCAGAGAGTAATCTCCTGCAAATGTAATAACATTTTCCGTTCATGCAACCCACAACTTTTTCCACAATTTTCTGTCCTCATGTTACCCACTCAGAGGTTCCCCAGGAGCAGCTCTGAATGCGTGTGCTTCAGCAAAAGGATTGTTGTCCAGCATATGTTGTCTCACCTCCTCCTCAGCCCTCGGGTGCTAAATACCTTTGGACTTTACCTGTCCAACTTTAGTATCGACTGAACAGGAACAGGAAGAAGCCTTGGTCCACATTTGATGGTGTCTGTATGTGAAATTGGACATGATAGATCCATATCCTCGCAGCACTTCAGCCCTCTGTGGTTTCTGTCATGATGAGGACTTTCCTTCAACCAATGCCCAGAAGTTTGAAGAAAACTGACAAGCAAGGCGTTCTTTTCCCGACTGTAAATAGGTAGTGGTGTTTCCCAACATGGACGGGATGCTTGTTTCATAAGTCTGCTTGCAAACAGAAAGCTAAAAACCTGCTATTTTGTGAATTTTGACTGATGTGCGAAGGACTCGTGTATGTTCGCCGACATGCACTTCCTACAACTGATGAATGATCTATTCATTTGATGAATAGATGAATAATTCCATAGTTCAATAAATGGATGGGCAGATGAATTGGTGGATGGTTAATAGACAGTGGAAAGGGTGCATGGTTGGGTGAATGGATGGATACATGGATGGACTGGATGGATGGATGAAAAGATGGATGGCTAATCTATGGTTAGTTGGGGGTTGGATGGATGGATGGATGGATGGATAGATAGATAGATGAAGGTGGCGGGATGGATGAATGGATGAAAAGCTAGATGGCTAATCTATGGTTAGGTAGGGGTGAATGGATAGATATAGATAGATGAAGGTGGCAGGATAGATGGATAGATTGATGGATGGATGGATGGATAAAAAGATAGATGGCTAATCTATGGCTAGGTGGAGGGGTGAATGGATAGATAGATGGATGAAGGTTGCAGGATGGATGGATAGATTGAAGAATGGATGGATGGATGGATGGATGAAAAGATGGATGGCTAATCTATGGTTAGTTGGGGGTTGGATGGATGGATGGCTGGATGGCTGGTTGGATGGATGGATGGATAGATAGAAGGTGGCGGGATGGATGAATGGATGAAAAGCTAGATGGCTAATCTATGGTTAGGTGGGGGTGAATGGATAGATAGATAGATGACGGTGGCAGGATAGATTGATGGATGGATGGATAAAAAGATAGATGGCTAATCTATGGTTAGATGGGGGGTGAATGGATAGATATATTGATGAAGGTTGCAGGATGGATGGATAGATTGAAGAATGGATGGAGGGATGGATGGATGGATGGTGGAAGCATGGACAGGTGGATGCATAGATGGATGAATAGTGGGATGATGGATGAATGGATTGAAGGATGTTGAATAAAAAGCTAGATGGCTAATCCATGATTAGGTGGGGGTGAATGGCTAGATAGATGGATGAAGGTTGCAGGATGGATGGATAGATTGAAGAATGGATGGATGGATGGATGGTGGAAGCATGGACAGGTGGATGCATAGATGGATGAATCGTGGGATGATGGATGAATGGATAGAAGAACGAATGGGGGATTATAGGTGACAATGAATGGATTATAAAAATGTGAATAATGATAGAGGGAAAGATAGATAAATAGATAAATGAAGAGTGTAAACCGAATAACCGTATGAGTAATACATGAATAATGGTTACATGAATAGAATGATGGGTAGATGATTGGATGATTGGCAGAATAGCTGGATGATGGACAGATGTTAGCTGTTTAGAGCAGTCAAATGATGAGGGATTGAAATAGACGGGTGAATAAAACACCTACAACCGTAGAGTGGGTATAACATATTAATGATGGTAATCTAAAAAAGATGGCATAAATGTATGAACATCTAATCGCTAAGTCTTGTCTATGGAAATTTACACTTCAACTGCTCATCTGTAACCACTCTAAAAAGCATACAATCTCTGCCTCGTGGTTTGGGTCTATTATTATTTTCCAAGATGTCTCTGTTTGCAGTTGCACAGCCTAACTGGGGATTTGGATCCAGCCAGTTTATTGTCACCATGGCAACAAGCAGACAAAATAAATATGGAATCTGTCTGTGCCCTGAGAAGCGTCTCTATACAAGGTAGCGCTCTTGCGACTAATAAGTCCATTAGTCCATTTGCATTGGGATATTGATGATTTACTGATGTTCTAAGAGGCTGGGGGGGGGGGGGGGGGGGGTATGCGCACTTGGTGACCCTCATCTCACCTCTTTGTTTAAACACAAAGTAGGATGAAATCCAAACAGGGAGTGTGTATAAATTAGCGGGATTTCTAGGGATGTCTTCAATATATGACACAAAGGTTGTAGTTGATTCGTTCAAGACACTTTTCAAAAAAAGTCAAAGTTTATAAATGTTCTCCTAGAGCTTCATTTGCAGGCTGTGATGGTTTATTAATAATATTCAAAGCTTCCAGCATGAATATACGGGGGCTAAAGATAGCCGTCTGTACATGGCACCTCCTTATACAGTACAGTGCTTATTAGATCTTGTTGCCAAAGGTGCAATCTTATATCTGCTGACCTGAAGCAACACGGCCGAGGTAGTGATTACACTCCTCTTCCCGTAATGGAAAAGCTGGTGAGTTTGATTAGTGTAACAGTTAATAACTGTTTCCAAAGTGTCCTTGAACACCACACAGAGCTGCTGTGGCTGGAATGTAAGTAGATATTATTGCTTCGTTATTTTTACAGGCTTGGAAGCAGTCTGTTTAGTGTTTTTACGCTGTTTTTACGCAGTGTTTCTATTGGTTACAGAATAATCACACAAGATAAAAACATAACATGTCAGAAACATGTGAAACATGCTATTGCTGTCAGCCATGTAATCAAAGCACAAACTATTTCAAGGTTGAAGCGAGACCATCCCAATTCTTAGCCAAATGCTTTCCCAGTTCAGACATTTGAAGGCTGATAATTTCCTAGCATGCTACAACGACTAAAAATATCTTCACGGTCACAGTTATCCCAAGAATTCTTTATGCGTCAAAGGGAATATTTTAATACGCTGCCATTTAAGTCATGATGTGCTATACATATCACTATATTGACAGTTACTATGGTACCCATTATGTCATTGGATGCTCATATCACCTTGTACTTCGGTACGAGGTGCATTATTTAAAAAAACAACAACAAAAAAAACCTTAAACCAGGGGTCTCAAACTCAATTTACCTGGGGGCCACTGGAGCTAGGGTCTGGGCAAGGCTGGGCCGCATCAGGTTTTCCAAAAAAAAAAAAAAAAGCATTTATTAAAAACAGAAAAATATACAAACTTTTTCAATGCTTTGGTTCCGATTTTCTACAATAAAAGCTCTGATAAAACATTCCACTGTTCTCAAATATCTTAATTTTTATTTTTCTGCAAAAAATAAGATGAAAAATAAATAAACAAATCAAGAATAAAGAAAATCAATCAATCAGTAATAAATAAATATAATAATAATAATAAAATGACAAATAATAAAAACTTAAAAAACCACATATAGTTGGTGGGTAGACAAATTATTTTTTTCAGATTAAAATGAACAAAGCATTATTAGAGCCCTGTAGACATGACAAAACACGACTATAGTCACATTTATACTCTTTTTATTTACAACATATTGCGCAACTGCAGGGTCTTGAGACACATGCTAACTCGCAAACTAGAGAGCTAGCGACCAAAAACAAAAAAAATAGCCAAAAACTTACCACTTCCACACGGATAGGGAGGATAACTATTAACAGTTATTTAACCTTTAACATGAACATTAATCAAACGTAATAATTTTTTCTGGGTACATGATACCATACAGCAGAGGTAGGGAACCTATGGCTCGGGAGCCAAGTAGGGCTCTTTTGATGACTGTATCTGGCTCTCAAGCATTTCTTACCACAATAAAAAAAAAATTTTGCTAACATTTTAAAGTAAACATCACAGAAATGACTGTTAAAAATAATATTAAAAATCAACAACTTTCTTATGCATTTTAATTCGTCCATCTATATTCTGCTGCAATACGGCCAAACATATCTAACATATCTATCTTTCCTGATGATATTTTCCAGGTCAAACACCAAAACTTGATTATTACTGGGTAATGCTGTAGTCTACCTCGGTCATTGAGATGTCAAAAAAACATGTAAATGTAAACTTTCCTCCTTTAGTCAAATAGCTAAAGCTGCAGAACCAAGCCTTCTGACGAAGATGGCCAAAAGAATGAAATACGTCTACGGAGTACGGTGCAAAACTATGCAGCAGCAGAAGTTGTATTAATGGCAACAAGTATTTGATTTATTATTAGACACTGCGCTGCTCACGAAAGTGTGCTGGCCACACCCCATTGGCGTGGGGTAGTGTGCCTGGTCTACGTAATTAGAGCCCATTATATCTAAAACTGTTGGTCTTACATAAAAATGCACACATTTTATTGCATTCAATGTTTAAAAAAATGTATATGGCTCTCACAGATACACATTTTAAAATATCTGGCCTTCATGGCTCTCTTAGCCAAAAAGGTTCCCGGCCCCTGCCATACAGCATCCATATCAAACTTGCGCGGGCCGCACTAACATTAAACTTTCATAGCAAGGCGGGGGCCTCAAACTAGTGTCCCGCGGGCCGCATGTTTGAGACCCCTGCCTTAAACTGTATTATGGAAAGCAGGAAGTGAACAAATGTAACAGTTACTGATTGTAAAAGTACCAGATGGAGGGGTAAGATTTAATAAGCTTTGCTTCTTCCTACTCCTTTTGGACATGTGGAACTGTGAACTGATTATGGGATGCACTCAATTGTAATCTGATGCATGTTCAAATGAAATAAAACCATTACCATTGAAAGTAGAGGAAAAGCAGCCAAGACCAGATTTATTAAAAGCTTGTATTTGGACCTAGCATATTGACATACTACAAAAGTACGAAACCATCAGTCGGCCATGCAGTCCCATAGAACCAGGTTTGACGAGACTTTCAGAGGTGCCTCAGAACCAGGGAAAATTTACAAGTATTTCCTCATGATCATCAGATGTTGTTTGTAAGATGGTTGCTGCCGTTGGGAACGTCTTACGTGTATCATTTCTACCCGTAGAAAGTCTTATCATTGGAAGAATCTATAGCAGTATACCGCTATATAAAACACCTACAGTACTGAGTAACATAATAACAGATTCCTTAAACGTGCACCCTACTGTAATAGCCGTAGTCAATTACTTTCAACCCAACAGGGCAGGAGTTGGAAGTGTTGGTTTACCCTATTACATCTTAGATACTAACACTCTGCTGTTTATACAGAATACTCAGAAAGCAAGCGTTTAATGATGTTACGGAACATGAGCAATTGATCATTCATGTAACTGATATGTGAGGAACTCAGGTTGAACATCTGGTGAAAGAACATGCGCACTAAGTGCAATCATACTGTGATTTTCTGTGCTTCCCGACCACCTCAAAGTTTGGTGTTTGCAGTCTCTCATCCAAATTCTTCAGCAGAACCCTGAAGCTAATCTGGAGAGGGCTTTCAACCCTCTTGGGGGGTCTGAACAATGCAGAGTTGTTTATTAGGTAATTCATTAAAAGGCGTCAAATGAACACATCTGTATTGTTTTAGCTTCAGTGATGCATGTATTGATAGACATACTGCATATTTTGCCCCATCTGGCCCCTAAATATTGGTCATTGATCACATAGTGTCATTATTCCCGATGTCAGGAAAATAAATATTCCGCTATGAAGTAGGAAATGCCTGATGAAGCTGTGAAAGTTTGATAACACGAACGACAGAAAAGTGCATTGTTGTCTTCAAATTTGCAAATGACGGTTCGCTCCCTCTTGCTCTCTTTGAGGCAGCCTGTCAGAACATGGTGATATTTTAAGGCCGTGATCTCCTTGGTGGGGTTAGGCAGCCCACACACAATCCTCATTTAGCCTTGGGTGCGTACACAAAGAAGTCGCTGTACGTAAACACAGACCTAGATCTCGTCCTCCATTTGGGAGGTCAAAGGGCTTGGCGTTGTGTTGATCTAACCCTGTCAATCAGATTAGTTGCTGAAAAAGGATTTAGTGATGGCCCACGCCCACATTTTAAGCCCACAAGTGGCAAATTGTTGATATAAGTGTGATTGTGACTGTGTTGCTGAGTAATTCCGGGAATTCCAAGGACGCAGTTTTGTCATGCCACATTAGACAAAGAACAGGAGGGAAATACTCTCAGATGCTTGAGCAAGGAATCGAACCCAGGTCCAAGGCTAACCAGGCTAACCACTCGTCCACCATGCGGCCTGGGTTATATAAATATATGCAGTATATATTTAAATTAAACAATATATACACAAGTCGGCACGGCACTAACCACATGTCCGCCGTGCCGACAAGTGGTTTCCTCCCACATTCCAAAAATATGCTAGGTTAATTGGCCACTCCAAATTATCCATAGGTATGAATGTGAGTGTGAATGGTTGTTTGTCTATATGTGATTGTGATTGGCTGGCGACCAGTCCAGGGTGTACCCGCCTCTCGTCTGAAGACAGCTGGGATAGGTAAGCGGTAGAAAATGAATGAATGAATGAATATACACAGTATGTTTATATACTGTGTGTATTCCTATAAGTACATCAACAGCTACGGCAATGTACTGCCAAAAACAGCTGATTTTAGGCATTCCATGTATTCAAATCTATTTTTATTGTATATCACATTCATTTCTTCTAAACTTGAGAGGCCAAAATCTTATCAATTCCAACTTTTTTCTACTCTTTCATGTCAGACATGCCATGGATGAATGAGTGACTTTAAGCAGCGTTAATGTAATTTAATGTAAGGTAATGTCTCATCAATGTTATGTATCATTACTGCCATCTACTGACCAGAATACTATATATCCTTTGTATTTCAATATGTTTTGTTTAAAATAGACCATTGTATAACTGCGAAACAAATCATTTATGGATTGTAAATAAGTAAATAAACAAATAAATACAAAACTGTGGTGAGACCAGCCATGTTGTTTGGTTTAGAGACAGTGCCACTGAGGAAAAGACAGGAAGCAGAACTGGAGGTAGCAGAGATGAGGATGCTGAGGTTCTCACTGGGAGTGACCAGGATGGATAGGATCAGGAAGGAGTACATCAGAGGGACATTACATGTTAGAGGCCTTGGAGATAAAGTCAGTTATCGGCCAGACTGAGATGGTTGGGACATGTCCAGAGGAGAGATAGTGAATATATTGGTAAAAGGATGCTGCCAGGTAGGAGGCGTAGAGGAAGACCAAAGAGGTTTATGGATGTAGTGAAGGAGGACATGAGGGTAGTTGGTGTGAGAGAGACAGATGCAGAAGACAGATGATTTGCCGAAACCTGAAGCTGAAAAGCTGAAAAAGAAACAAGAAACAAATAAACGCAACATGAAGCAAAACTCGAATTTGAATAAATTATATAGAAGTCTGGCAACAACTTGCTACCCGCATACCTGCCAGACCAAAGACGTGTTTGGTACATCTGTTATGTTACATCACCATTATGTGATTTCAGGTCAAAAAGGCAACTTCAAGGCTGCAAAGGAAGCCAAATGTAAAAGTGGAATGAATAAGTAAATACTACATAATGTACATAATGTCATTTCATAGCAAGTTCAGTCAATTCTAACCCAGAGCCAAGCCGCTGGAGGACAAACAGGCTTAGATGCAGTGTGTCATTATTTACCTACAGGGCCAAAAGGCGTGAACTGTCACTTTGAGAAATCAAAGTGCTGGGTGAAAGACGGGCTTACATCCATCGGCCTTCCACACAGCAGCAGCAGCAACTCAATTGGCGTGTTTATTTGCGATAAGAGCTTTTGGGGCGTCCAAAATGGAAACGCCAGAGAAAATTCTCATTATCACACAAGTGCCAAGTTTTCAATAAGAAGGAATTATGCATGACCAGATGTTCTGATATGGCCTCTGTGGCGCACGACTTTTTTATTTATTTACCAAATGAATAAAGAGGATTCAGTTCTGTTTTCTCCGCCTTTTTATCACTGGAAATAAATTAAAATGATAAAAAACCAAAACGGGCAGTGGCGGCGGAATGATGTCCCCTGACGTCGGCTCTCATGACCTTAAGTCCTTATCGTCGTCAGCTGCTAATTGAATGACTCCACATCATCACGGGGGTATCATTTAACGTGTCCATTAGGGAGTTAGGACCAGCATGACATTTTGGAGATGTGTCGCATGTATCTCACATGCCCCTGACGGACGGAATCAGGTTGAATGTAGCCCGCAGGGGACGCTCGTTCAGGCGTGTGGAAAAACTGCGTGTGTCACGGGAAGCGATATGATGCTGAGTCATGCATTTGGAAAGTGCCTCCAACATCTGGAGACGTCTTGCTTCGCTGGACGGCAGTAAGAGGAATCGTCCGTCTGCTTGTCTATTGCCTAATATAGACAAAACAAAACAGCACTGAATGCAAAAGCTGAATAATTTATGTTTATGGCAGCACAGCAGTACACATAGAGACATTTGTACATGTCAAGTGAGGAACAATGTGATACCTCGGATATGCATATGAGTCACCGCTTTAAATATAGCCGTAAGGAATCCACTGGATGTGCAGGGACTCCCTCCAGGCCCGAGGCTGCATGAGTCACAATCATAAGGCGGCTTCATCATGAGACCGCGGCCAATAAATTTGCTTGAGCTTCATAGTCCATAAGCATTCCGTATTGGCAACCATAAGTGACGCTATCCCACACAATCTAGCCTGGATGCTGGGATTTAGACAGTTTGAACGTACGGCCTTTCCATGTATAGACACCTTCTCCTTCAATTGCCATCTCGACACAATCCATGCCTCACAAGCTCATTAAACACATTTTAGCAGCTACACAAGATAACCAGTACAGGAAGCTTTCTAGATCTTCCAGAATCTGCACCTATTCCAGCTGTATTTCTTGAAAAATGGTCTGTTTTAGTGTATTCCGACCACGGCCAGCCTCCCAGGTTCTCAGGAAGACTTTCAATGTATTGCAGATACCTGGCAACTTAGGAGTTGATAATAAACGCCGATGTCCGCTTTTGACATACAGCCATATGTGTTAGATCCCGAATCCGATCCGGAAGTAGAAACTGGACATTCTGAAGTTTCTCGAGAAAAAATGTCTCTGGATGGCTTTAGTATTTTAGCGTTTTTGGTAATGTGTAATGTGGTCATAGCATGCTTTTTGCGGGACTAGCAGTGTTTAAAAAACTCTGGTAGACCCACTGATTGTGGTAGGAAATGAATGTTAGCAACTCCAGATTTAATAAGCTTGTAATTCGCACCCTCCCCGTGTATGCACACTCTATAATGATACACAGAAAGACACTTTTGTTGCAGTACTTACACAAAATAAACACAGTTAGGACACTGATAAATTGTTACTTACTGCTTGACCAAGTAACGTGCATACTAACCCATGTTCACAAAACAGTCCAATGTGAAATGCCGTTGATCCGGAAGTAGAAACTGGACAGTCAGAAGTTTCCCAAGAAAAAATGTCTCTCTACCGTTTTCGGTAATGTGTTATGTGTTCATTGCAGGCTTTTTGCGGGTCTACCAGTGTTTAAAAAAACTCTGGTAGACCCACTGATTGTGGTAGGAAATGAATGTTTCAACTCCAGATTTGATAAGCTTGTAATTTGCACCCTCCCCCTGTATGCACATTCTATAATGCTACACAGACAACCACTTTTGTTGCATTACTTACACAAACTAAGCACAGTTAGGACACTCCAACTCCAACCACTTGTGTCTGATGTTTGCCTCGTTAGGAATTGTAAACAAATGTAGCTTTTCCTTCCACTCTCAGAAACACTTCCTGGGAGACTTTAGATCAGGTGACTCAAACTTGCGGCCCGCGGGCCAAATGCGGCCCACGAGACGCTTGTTGGAGGCCCCCACCTTGATACCAAGGTTTACTGTTGAAATGACAGCTTAAAGCTGTGTGCACACCGGACACAATTAGCATGATTTTG
This sequence comes from Doryrhamphus excisus, assembly GCF_037039965.1. Lineage (NCBI taxonomy): Eukaryota > Metazoa > Chordata > Actinopteri > Syngnathiformes > Syngnathidae > Doryrhamphus > Doryrhamphus excisus. The sequence goes on along the minus strand of NC_136357.1, from coordinate 16,537,902 downwards.
CCCCGCCCATACTGTTACCCTACCCTGTTACCCCGCCCTGTTATGCCTTGGATTAGCAATGAAGCTAAAGGTTTATGATGCTGGGTACAAATAAATGCAGGAAATGATTTGGAATAAAACGGAAAATACACGTCAAGATAAAGCATCTCATCAAACATGTTGTTAAAGTTACCACGCTGCTCCCAGATGGAACTGAGTATGATGCTAACTTGCTAATTGGGACAAATTATTAAGTTTCATTAATGTTCATGTTAAAGGTTAAATAACTGTTAATACTGTACATTTGAATCTGAAAAAAATAATTTCTCTACCAAACTGTATGTGGTTTCTTACGTTTTTCTTATTTGCTGTTTTATTATTATTTTACTTATTTATTACTGATTGATTTATTGTCTTTGTTCTTAATTTGTTTATTTATTTTTTTATCTTATTTTGTGTAGAGATAAATAAAAATTAAGATATTTGAGAACAGTGGAATGTTTTATCAGATATTTTGGTGTGGAAAACCGGAACCAAAGTACTGAAAAAGTGTAGGGTATAGCAGAAGCAAAAGCATTGAACATAGTTTTTTTTATTGATTTTTTTTCCAGTTTTTAATAAATGCGTTTTGTTTTTTTTGAAAACCTGATGCGGCCCAGCTTCACCCAGAACCTAGCTCTGGTGGCCCCCAGGTAAATTGAGTTTGAGACCCCTGCTTTAGATTGTTCTCATGTGATAGCGCCACCTGGTGCTTTGGCATATGTTATATGTATATGACAGCCTGCAAACAGGTTTTCACATGGACAAAGATGCTTTTAAAACACAATGGAGTCTGAATCCTCTTGTATAAATGTGGACAAAGCTTCAGATGATGTTCCACGGCATCTAATTGCGGTACAATAATAAGCTGGTATTCTTTACGTCTTTACAATAGCCCGTCAGCGAGGGTCCTCATTTGTACCCTTGATCGTTGTTCCTGTCATACCTCATAAAAGGTACAAACAATGACTCTGTGAGTGCCATAATTATCCCTAATGGATTCTTCTTGCACTCCCGTGACCCAGCACTGCTACTTTATTGTCTGTCCTCGCTGTTCTAAATCTTTTTGCATTGTCACAAGCGTGTAAAACATTCAACATGATTGCACAGGGAGCTTGTTGTCTGCAAGGAGGGTGAGGTTGTTGCCTCAGCTCCCCTGTGCAGCTGTTGTGGGATGCTTTGCTACCAAGAGCTGCTGTGCTGCTGCTGCTGCTTAAGCCAAACATCACGTAATTTCCTTTCTCTATTTTAAGCCACCATAACCAGCCAGGATGACCTTTACTGTGGCCCCTAATGCTCCCAACCCCCCCCCCCCCCCCCCCCCTCCCTGTCGGATCCCCTATCCTTACTCAATGGTGGTTCTGATGTCCACCTATTTTTACCCCGTGGTGGCTTGCTTACGCCCAGTACAAACCCCCAACTCAAATAATGGAGAACACTTATTAGCCCCCGCTAGGGTGGCATCAACATTTGTTGAGGTTTTACATTTCTTCCAACAGGAAATAATGGAACTACAAATAATCAATTCCAGGGTCAAGCTGTGGCCATCATACAACTTTTATTTATTGTGTGGACAACAGTTTTAGCAGCATTTTAACATCATTCACTGATGTACAAGTGTAAAAAGAAGTTTAACACAGTTAATAATAAAACATAGACAAATGATGGATCTATTTTGATGTTCTTATCCCATTGTAAGAAATATAAACATTTATATTTCACCTGAATTATATTAAAATAATTCATTTAGTGATTCATTATTAGTTGTTTTGAATATATTTTTATACACTTTAATATATTTTTATTACTATATATTTGATATATTGTTGCGTTTTTATATATTTCATATTAATTTTAGCCATTTCCACAAATTCAATTTGTAAAGTTGTTTTTCAGAAGGAAACACTAAATGCTTTTTAACGAAAGAAACAGAGCATGTTTTTTTAATAAATGATTACATATGATTTAAAAAAAATCATGTTTTACTTTAATTTCCATTTTTACAAAAACACATTTACAGTCTAAGAATTAAACATTTTTTAAGGAATGCAAATGTTTGATATATTTTTAATATTAATTTCAGAGGACCATTTTAACAATTCACACGACTTTTCTTTTTACAGCTGTTTTTCAGAATGAAACATCAAATGCTTTGGAACAAAATAATTTTTATTTCTATTATATTACATATGTATTTTTATATGGCTGAAGTTACGTTCCGACAATAGTGCCTCTGCTGGTTGCAGCCTAGTACTGCAGTGCATTTTGCCCATTCATCCATTCATCCATCCATCCATTCATCCATTTTCTATGCCGCTTATTCTCGCTAGGGTAGCGGGTATGCTGAAGCCTATCCCAGCTGTCTTTGGGCGAGAGGCGGAGTACACCCTGGACTGGTGGCCAGCCAATCACAGGGCACATATAGACAAACAACCATTCACACTCACATTCATACCTATGGACAATTTGGCGTCACCAATTAACCTGTTCATGTAATTAAATACCAAATCTAATTGGTAAAAAGAGGTATTGGACTGTGTTTGGCCTTAGATTTTCTTCTGTATGTTTGAGTTGGATGCATGTGAAGCATCTATAAGAGCCTGCATTTGGAGTCCCATCAGCTCCAGTCTACAGGGGGCCGTGTTCATTTATTGAGCAGAAGAAGCAGATGGGGGTCTTGCTCACATGTAGGTGAAGGGGAGGAGGCGCTCTTATCTTGATGTTTTATTCATAGACGGGTGACGAGGAGGGTATGTGTGTGTATGTGGGAGCACATCCGATTGATGGAAACTGTGGTCCAAACTTGCTCTAAAGGGAGGACTATCCAGGATTAGATTCAATCTGGTGGAAACAGGCGCCCCTGCAAACTTCTAGCGTACAATCATTTCCTCTTTGCGAGCAGCCGCCGTGTGACTTTGCCATCAGGTGGCGGTGTCAGATAACGGCAACAAACACAGGATTCCATTCCAGCCATCAGAATTGCAGATCTGGAAATCATATTTCGGGTTTATGGCGGCAGCAGCGGCGGCAGCAGCGGCGGCGGCGGCGGTTTCAATACGAGTTTGCGGGGAGAAATTGCCGTGTCATTCAACGTGCAGCGACTCAAGAGCACAAATATTTTAGTGGCGGCGTTATAGAGTTTATTTTTCATTCGGGGCAGCTTGGCTCAGGTGGTTGGCATCCTTTGAGGAGATAAAGGTCGTGGTTTATACAGCCAGGAAACACAAGTTGCGATTAGTCCATTCCTGCAGTTTTACCGGAACTGGTCGATATGTGCTGATGTACTTTATATTTGAAAGTAAGGATCCGATGCTATACGACATCTAAAAACTTTGATTAATCACCAATAAAACAGGGATCATGGACCTGTACCTATACTTAATAAATTAGTTTTGAGAGGCGCTGTTTTTCTATTTTCAAATATCTTAATTTTTATTTTTCTGCACAAAATAAGATGAAAATTAAATAAACAAATCAAAAATAAAGAAAATCAATCAATCAGTAATAAATAAATATAATAATAATAATAAAACAGCAAATAATAAAAACTTAAGAAACCACATATAGTTGGTGGGTAGACAAATTATTTTTTTCAGATTAAAATGAACAAAGCATTATTAGAGCCCTGTAGACATGACAAAACACGACTATAGTCACATTTATACTCTTTTTATTTACAACATACAGGGTCAACTGCAGGGTCTTGAGACACATGCTAACTCGCAAACTAGAGAGCTAGCGACCTAAACGGTAGCCTTCAAGTTATTTCCTTTAAACTTAAATAGCCAAAAACTGACCACTTCCACACGGATAGGGAGGATAACTATTAACAGTTATTACATGATACATGGTACATGATACATGGTACATGATACCATACAGCATCCATATCAAAATTGCGCGGGCCGCACTAACATTAAACTTTCATATTAAGACGGGGGCCTCAAACTAGTGTCCTGCGGGCCACATTTGGCCCACGGGCCGCGTGTTTGAGTCCCCTGCTCTAAATAAACACAGATAAATAGAGAAGAGCAGCAAAGCGAGAGACACATAAGAACGAGTGACACATACAAGGAAAGAACATAGAAACGGGTGACAGATTTGGATAAAGAGGACACCCAAATGAGCGGATGAGAAAAAGATGTCTTCCTATCAAATGACAGCATGCAACTGAGACAAAACACAAAGCTTCTGACCAAACATATCCATTCAGGTCTGAGATCAGGTCCCAGAAAATAAGCAGTCTTAGACCTGACCTTGCAACCTGCTGCACCTTCCCAAACACTCTTTTATCAAACCATTCTGAGTGTCATGTTAATCATCGGGTTTCCCTCTCAACAAAGCCTAATTGTAGTGGGATTCCGATGTCGTGTCGTGTACATAAACGAGAACAGGACTGAATGATGGTTCATTAATTGGGTGTCATTAAGACCTTTTCAAGTGCTGGCAGCAAATGAACATAAACTATCACTCTCGCACCCAAGTGGCTAAGAATGTGGCCGGCGACCAAAGGATTCGTTTCTCCAGAAAACTGCGGAGTTCATTTTTAATAAATGGTGTTCATGTGCTAGCCCTCGTCTTCAGTGACTTTCTGCTGAGCAAGCACTTTGGGTTCGCTTTTTTCGCTAAAAGTGCAGACAACTCTATTTTTGACTCATAGTCCTGTTTAACCGACCCCTCTTCTTTACACCAGACTGGTGACATCAAGTCCATATTCCAAACCAAAACATGATTCAGTGTAGAAATTGGACGTGGTAGGTCTGCTGCAGAGGATGTAAAGCCAGAACATCACGTCGACATTCCTGAGCTTGCGGCCAGTAGGGGGGGGGGGGGTATTCGGGAGCCAAGTGCTCTGAATGATCTTTTCAGACGCTTCCAGTGGAAAGCAAATATGAAACAGCTGCTGCATGGGAGCATCAGCAGTTGCAGGATTGTGACTTCACCAATGACTGGTTTGTTCATCAAGTTATTTTGCTTGAGGACCAAAAAGTGTACAGTTACCGAAGGAACGTGAAGGCACCACGCTGAAGTTACTTTTAATTTCAAATGCATCTTAATTGTAATGGTAATGGTAATGGTTTTATTTCATTTGAACATGCATCAGATTACAATTGAGTGCATCCCATAATCAGTTCCCAGTTCCACATGTCCAAAAGGAGTAGGAAGAAGCAAATCTTATTAAATCCTACCCCTCCATCTGGTACTTTTACAATCAGTAACTGTTACATTTGTTCACTTCCTGCTTTCCATAATACAGTTTTTTTTTTTTTTTTTAATAATGCACCTCGTACCAAAGTACAAGGTGATATGAGCATCCAATGCCATAATGGGTACCATAGTAAGTGTCAATATAGTGATATATATAGCACATCATGACTGGTTCAAGACTCTTCATCCTTGTATTTAGCAAACATCAATCATTATTTGAGTTCCTTATTCAATCCATTCCATAGTTTGATTCCACATACTGAAATGCTATGGCTTTTTTAACGTAGTCCTTAATTATCCCATAGAAACAATTTATATAAGTTTGAAGACACTTTCTCATTCAATATGATACAATAATCTATCCAAATGTTTGATTGGTAATGTCTGAGAACTTAAACACAACTAACAGTAGAGACCGGCTGTCCCAATATAGGTTGTATCAAGAACAGACACCCAGGGTTTAACAATTTTAACCGTACACGTCATGGAAGAATGTGGAAAAACGCAATTTTAAGACATTTCTACATAGAAACAATATGACTTTGTCTGAGAATCATTGAGTTGATGATAAAAAGAGCAGGTAATTAAAGTCTATTGTTGTGACCGAGGACCACAAGAGGAAATGGAGCGTTGTTGGTATTGTTTCTGTGGTAGCAACAACGTAGGACCTTTCCAGTGAAAACAAAATCTCAATCTCAAAACATTATTTTAGTCAATTTATTTTTTTTATGTCACAGACAATATGTTTTTTAAAAGGTATATTTTTGTATGTGTTTTGGCCTTTTACCCACAAACAATGTTGGCTAAAATGGCCTTTGTGTTTGAGGTTATAGCGCCAACTGTTTCTCTGTAAATGTTAGTTTTTTCAAGAAGAATTACTCTGAATGGTTTCAATGTTCTACATTCAACAGGATTATACAGAAAACGCCACACCGATTTGTACGAAAATTGTTTTTTTTGGTGGTGCATAGGCTAGGTAAGAACAATCTAGATACATCAATTGTCTGCTAACTAGCACATATATGGACCAACAATAGTTTAGCCTAAGATAAGGTATTTATTGACAATTATATTATGTAGCCAGTCTGGCTAGCCAGCCCCGTGTTCCGTCTTAGGCTCGAACTAAGATCTGCAGAATAACTGTCAGGAGCGCTAGCCGTCGAGCTAAAAGCTTGAACTGTCAAGTGGACATCCAGGGCAAGTCTTAAGGATCAGGGAGTGAGGTTTGCTAATGTACAGCCGCACAGCTGCACCAGGTGGCATCCGTTACTATCCCTTTAAATTAACAGCAGCACTCATGCAGCCCCCTAATTATGACACAGTTGGGCATTTTGGTGATTTCAGGTTGTGCGTTTTCTTTATGATAAATATATTCTTGGCGGGGATGGACGGGGTCATGAGTGGTTAGCGCGCAGGCCACACAGGTAGGAGACCTGAGTTCGATTCCACTCTCAGGCATCTCTGTGTGGAGTTTGCATGTTCTCCACGGTTTTCCCCGGCATTCCAAAAACATGCTAGGTTAATTGGCGACTCCAAATTGTACATAGATGAATGTGAGTGTGAATGGTTTTTTCTCTATATGTGCCCTGTGATTGGCTGGCCACCACTCCAGGATGTACCTCGCTTATCATCCAAAGACAGCTGGCATAGGCTCCAGCACCCCTGCGACCTTCGTGAGGATAAGCGGTAGAAAATGAATGAATGAATGAATGTCCATGGCGGACGTTTTCACTTTACTGACTGAGGTCCTAGCGTACTTAGACCACTGTACGTTTTTGGCAGTACTGCTTCTTGTTGGGAGCCACCAGGAATCCTTAAAGCAGTCCAACAGCAACACAAAGCCCTGCTTCCGCTTTGCACACCGAAAAGTCACACAAGGACAATAAAACAAGATCTACACGCCGTCACATATTCAATTTGAGCTCCTTATTAAATCACACAGCTGTTCGGCATGCCGTGTCCTGAACTCCCGCAGGGTGGCGGGCGGTGTTTTTAGCCAAGACCACGACTGGCTGACTCGGGTGTCATCGACTATTGATGGCGGTCTCCATCTGAATTACAGTACACGTCTGCGATGAGGTCATGTGGAAGCGGTGGTCCTCAAATGTGTGCCGAGCAGACAGGAGCGGGGGTTTCTTCTCAGTATGTGCGGTTAAGGAATTCAGCTTAACTATGAGCAGGTGTCTTGTGTCACATGTGAGATATATTTTCTTCCAAAATACATAATCCTGTGGAAAAAGGTCCTATTGGCATTGCTGAGTGACATGGAGATAAATAACCTTCAAACATGCTGAGTGTGCACATCTCCAATGCATGCAGTGTATGTTTCTTTTCCAGAGGAACGCTGTTGCGATGTACACTCGGTTGCCAAATGCAACATGCCCGACCACGTAAGGCGTGGCAGGGTGGGGCACAAATGTCACAGCTTGTTTTTTTCATGCTAATAAACGATCTTATGACTATGACAGTGCAATAAACAGACATTGTGATTCCTGACATGGCAACCAACCAAAAAAAAAAAAATTCCACACTATGCCACAGAATGGTGGAATAAACAACTTCTTAGGGCTAGAGAATCCTTTAATCATCATTATATGTGTGGTTTGTTTGTTCATAGAACACGCACAGAATGATGCACAACTCTGTATCTGTGTCCTTTCTTTCATCTTTCAAGCACTGCATGGTGTTTCGTGGAGTATTGTAATGCATATTTCGTATGTTAGAGGCCGCAAAGGAAGCTGCAAGTGCCAGAACTGTGATGAAGAAGTTGACCAATGATACTGAATTCAATAAAGAGCTGGTACCAAAGTATGACGGTTGACTCTGTTTCAAAAATTGTAATGTAAAGGAAACATAACGTTTACATTCAAGCCAAGAACAAAAGATGCATGACTTCCGGCCACCCCTGCCTTTTTAGGCTTTTAAAGCATGACAGCTACAATATGTCCGTTGATGAACTCAAAGGAAAATTCCAAGTAGCGTTGGTGCTAACAGCATTCAGGGAGAATTTCCACTGGATGCTCCAAGACGGAGGGTAACAATTGGACATTGCTTCAATGCAAACTAGTTTTTTGGAAAGCTAAGAATGAGTCTCGCGTGTCATCGTGCCAATTTTCAGCGCTCCAGATGAGTTTATTTCATTCCGGCTTTTTGTTTTTTTCTTAACAACCGTCTTTAGAACATCTGAACGCCAGCTGGAGGGTCTCGGCCTGCCTTCGGCGGGATTATTGGGATTTCTTATTTTTCGGTGCAGCCTTCATTAGGACACAGATATGAATACTGTATTTAGGTGGTGTTGCTTCAATTGGCCCATGGTATTACATTGCTTAAGCTCATTGAAATTCCAATAAACATACATAAATATATTCATAACTAAAGGCCAAAATTCATTTCCATCTCATTCACAAGGAGGAGGCTTCCACGTTACACGCTACATGTTTCCAACACATTATCATATCTGGGATGCTTCCAATGCATGAGAAAAGCAATGCAGCAGTAGCAGGATGGATGTATTTAAAAAAGAATGTCAAGAGAACATGAAAGGGTTTCTTACCAAAGGTGCCACGGTTCAAACCTGGATTGGATTTAGCGCAGATGTTCACCAGGAGACTTTTACTTGATGTTTTTTGGGTTGTTTTTTTTTTTTGTGGAGTGCTACTTGTGGAAAGATGGTAATGTGAAAAGGTCTTTGCACAGTAAATAGTATCAGCATAAGGAATGACATTAAAGTTGATTTAGAGTAGTGTAACTGAAGATTTACATCCATTTCTGGTGTCGGTGCTGTCTAATCACGGTTGTTAATGTAGTTTTTCGATGAAATACTTTGCTATAAAACCATTTTTATCGATCTGAATGCAAGATAAATGTTCCTGACATACGTGCTTGTCATTAGGCAGCATGAAAAATCAAAGGCTAGCATGTTTCTGAAAACTAGCACGAGAATGTATCCTTCTTTTTACTTTTTGCTAATCAAATTCGCAAAAATAGCAGTATTTTAGCTGTATTTTAGCAAATTATATATATTATACAAATGTAATTAACTCCAGAACATCCCAGCAAAATAAATGTTTCTGACATACGTGCTTCTCATTAGGCAGCATAAAAAATCCAGCAAAAAAAATCAAAGGCTAGCATTTTTCTGAAAACTCACAAGAGAATGTATCCTTATTTTTACTTTTTGCCAATCAAATTAGCAAAAATAGCAGTATTTTAGCTGTATTTTAACAAATTATATATATAATACAAATGTAATTAACTCCAGAACATGCCAACAAATGTTTGTAGCAAATGGCTAGCATGAAGATAAACCAGCTTTAGTTTCACCAAAAGGCTCACATAGAGGTAAGAAGACAGAACATGTTAACATTAAGCGAGACTGTTCATGTTAGATCATGTTAGTTCATGTTAGAAATAATTTATATATACATATAAAATAATATATAAATATAAAATATGTCAGGTGTGGCTAAAATTGCTAGCATGGGGCAAAATTAGCCTTAAGTCTTCTTTAAAGGCACACAAACAGGTAATTAGATTAATTAATTGTTGGAATTAAGACAGACTCTTCATGTTGTTTCAACAAATTAGGACCAGACAGCTCTTTATTTGACAGAAGCTAATTATGAGCTATGACACAACTCATAATGCATTGCGTCTGAGCAAAGCAATTCAATGGAGGACAAGCGGCATAGAAAGTAGGTGGATGGATGGATGGATGGATAGATAAATAGATAGATAGACTTTCTTTATTGTCATTGCACAATATCAAAGCAGTGAAATTGCCAACGAAATGTTGTTGCCTGGCTCCCGCATAATAATAAATAATAATAATAATAATGTGGAATATAAATAGATGACATCAAATATGAACAATGTACAGCGTAAACAGTGATTTGTACAAATAATTTAAATAATTTTGAATAAATAATAATTTAAAGTTTTACGTGTGCATGTGGGCAGGTGAATGAGTGTAAATTTAAAGGGAACCTATTGTGCTTTTTCCACTTTTCTGACCTATAAATGTAGTTAGAATGTTGTATTCTCGTGTTATACGATACCAAAGTTTCAGATAATGAGGTTTGTGCATTTGGAAGTGAGCTCTGAAAGAAGTTTGGAATGGCTCAAAACGCTCGGTTTCAGACGGCGTGGTAAAACTAACCCTTTGTGATGTCACAGAGAGGTAAATTTCCTTATATGGTTCATAGTCAGGAGGAAATACAGCAGGAATAGGTGAAGATTCTAAATAAAATTGTTTTCTGTGTGGGTTATTGTGTGTAGCTGCTCTATAGGGTTGGAAAATTAGCATAATATGTCCCCTTTAAGAAATTTTGGATGAGTCCAATCCCATGCTAATAATAAAACACTGATATATACCAGTGATACTCAGCGTTAACTTGATGTCTAACACAGAATGACAAAGCTGTGAAAGGACTCCAGTTATTTTTAACACCACATTCTTAACAGTCACACAAGTGCAAAATGAATTTTTCCACTGTGTAACGCTGACGCAGACTTTCTAGACATCTTGGCAAGATTGAATTCAATTCGTCTTTCTCACCTTCTTATCAAATTGCTGGAATTGCTTTCTTTGGGCCCTTGGCAGGTTATTTAGCACTAAGTAAAACCATAACATGCAAAGACATTGAGGCAGCTTTGTTTGGTTTGGTTTGATTTTGCAGATCGATACAACACAGAGCAAACAGACTAGTTTCATTCATTCATTCATTTTCTACCGCTTATCCTCACGAGGGGTGCTGGAGCCTATCCCAGCTGTCATTGGGTGAGAGGCGGGGTACACCCTGGACTGGTGGCCAGCCAATCACAGGGCACATATAGACAAACAACCATTCACACTCAACATTCAACCTAGCATGTTTTTGGAATGTGGGAGGAAACCGGAGTACCCGGAGAAAACCCACGCATGCACGGGGAGAACATGCAAACTCCACACAGAGATGGCAAAGGGAGGAATTGAACCCTGGTCTCCTAGCTGTGAGGTATAACCACTCGTCCACCGTGCAGCCCCACAGACTAGTTTGTTATGTGCAATATTGTACATAAAAAATGTTGTATGATTGAAAACCCAATCATACCAAAACTAGGACTTGGTTTGGCTTTATATTTATGAACAGAGACATGTTCAGCATTTTGACACATATGGCATATATGGAACATATGGCATACGTATGGGACATATGTCTTTTTTTTACCAACAGCCGATAAATCAATTTAAAACTGGGTTACTTTGGCGGTCATACAGCCAAGCCTCACTGTCTGCATCGGTAAAAGTTGTGTGTGTGTATCTCAGGCTGTATGAGTGCGTTACACAAAAAGCCAAAGGTGCTAATTTTGTCACATAGCAAGAGCCAGAAGCCAACTAAAATCAAGACACGCAGCATCCATGGGTGTTTCCGACTTCTGGAGATCACACGCTTTTAATTCGTTGCGTTGCGCTGCCATTTCTGTAGCAGCGCCACATCAGACAGACCGGGCCGTTAAGAAAGTGCAGCACGTTATTAAGGTCTTATGAAGCTGTGTCACAGAGAGAGTGACGCTACTGGAAACAAGACCAACACCCTGACGGCCCGCCAAAACCTCCACAAGGAACTGCCTAAAATACATCCCATGCCGGCCCCTCCCACCAGCGGGTACTTTGAGCGATTCTTTCCACTCCTTCGCTGCTCTTAGTCAAGTGTGGTTTACTTGTGACGGCACAAAGGCTCCTTGTACAGTAGCCATATGAAAAATTGCTGTTTGGGTTCTGGAAGGATGATGATGGGGTGGGTCTCATGTGCAGCTCATAAATGTTTTACTAAGTGCCTGATCAAAACTCACCTGATGCAAATACATCACAAATCGTCCTTTTTTTAGCCTGACTCCGTCCATCACTTACATTCTCTGCCGCTGAATCCCTGATCCATGCATTCATCCCAACCAGAATGGACTACTGCAACAGTATTCTCTACGGTACACCTTCCAAAATCTTCAATAAACTACAATATATTCACAACTCCGCTGCCTGCCTCCTCACCTCCACCCGCTCCCGTCAACACATTACCCCTGTCCTCCAAAACCTCCATTGGCTTCCTGTCCCCCAATGCATTCACTTCAAAGTTCTTCTCATAACCTACAAAGCCCTCCACGATCTGACCCCCCCCCCCATATCTCACAGACCTGCTCCATCCACACAATCCCCCACGTCCCCTTCGCTCCTCAGACTCCAAAGTCCTGGCACTCCCCTGTAAGACCAAGCTCCGAACCTGGGGAGACAGAGCCTTCTCCATGGCTGCCCCCATCCTCTGGAACTCTTTGCCCCATTCACTCCGTGCTTGCCCTGACCTTCCCACCTTCAAAAACCAACTCAAAACCCACCTCTTTAAATCTGTTTTTAATGTCTAACTTTTTATGTCTGACTGCTGTGCCCCGCCCCGCTTTTACTCATCTTTTAACTGTGTATTAACCAATCAATGTTGTATTTTGGTGTGTCTTCTACTCTGTTTACTTGCTTTTATTCAACTCCATTCTTCTGTAAAGTGTCTTTGAGTATTTTGAAAAGCACTATACAGTGCGGGTCGGACATCATAGCCATCATTTAATTAATGATCACTGTTTTGTGGTTGAATGTGGTCTGTATTAGAAAACAATATGCATATTTAAGTATATTTTACGTATTCAAGTCCTAAATTAAGTATTTTCAAGCATAAAATACAAATATAAGGCATTGAAAAGTCATAATATGAAGTGTTATACACTATATGAAGCGTTCTGCAGTGTAGAGAGTGGCCGACAGCAGCTCCTGTGTGAATGTTGACTGCTTGTGTCCTCTGTTTTTTAATAATGCGATTAAAGTGCACCTTGAGTCTCTCCTTAACCATAAACAGTGGCAGTAGAGTAGTAGTCTAGACTGGTTTCAGTAGGTGTCAGTAATGTTACAATGTTGAGACAAAAGCCATCACAGGAGCTGTCAATGCCCACGTATTTATTATTACTTTTATTATTAATCTATTATATTGGGTAATACGTGAGTAAAGGTGAATATAGGTGTATTCTTTAATGTTTACAGAGCTCTTATAATGGTTAAACAAAGTATTTAGAAGGTCATAAACAGGTTTTCTGAGCTCTAACTGCAAAAATATTCAATTAATTTTTGAATTATTATTTATTATTATAATTAATTATTAATTATTATATTAATTATAATTATGTTATATAAATTATTATATTATATAATTATAATTAATTATTATGTATTATTTTTTATTTATTTATTTTAAAATTTTGAATGTATTTATATTTCTATTTATTTCAATATGATGGATTAATATTGAATGCTAAGATTACCAGCAGGTGCATAAGTTGTGCTAACAGCCCCATTTTCCACAGAGGTACTAACTGCATTGTAATGCAGTTCTAGCAGCTTAAAAATGGCATTGTTGGTGTGCAGTCAGGGCCAGGAAGGCCTTCTCTGCTGGCCTATCCATCACCAGGAACGCTGACCCACATTTCAAACTTAAACTGAAGTATTTGTTCCATGAAATGATATTAATTTATCCCAATAGCCTATTTGTAGCATGTTGTTGACTTGACTTTTCCTCCAGTCAAAGTTCAGCTTCTATGTGTTGCCATATTGATCTAATCTGCTCAGGGCCTTCAGAATCAGAAGTGCTGGCCCATGTCGCATACATAAACTATTAGGGCTGGGTTGTTTTTTTTTTAGCCAGACTTTGCCTCTCAGGGCCAGAGTGACATCAGCACTTGTCTGTGAGGCTGCACGGCTGTCGAGTGGTGCAGACCTCACAGCTAGGAGACCAGGGTTCAATTCCACCCTCGGCCATCTCTGTGTGGAGTTTGCATGTTCCCCGTGCATGCGAGGGTTTTCTCCGGGTACTCCCACATTCCAAAAACATGCTAGGTTAACTTTTCCATCCAGTCCAAATATGTTGACAAGCACAGAGAACATACGCTCTCTCCATCGTCTGCCATTGCACTCACGTCCTTCTCGCCACAATGACCCCAGCAGTGCGTAACGCTGTGGTTTGCGCCTACCTTTCAAACATGCAAAAGTAGACACAAAAACAGCAACCGGAAACTGTTTCAGGCTTTGATAAATCGCATTGCGGGTGCTAAATGATAGCACTTGCATCTCCTCCTTCCTGTGCTTTGAGAGTTCTGATCATCTGCATATATTTTGCTAATAGAGGGGTGTCAACAATCCTCAGTGCGCCCTGTTATTAGATCAGCTTTACAGCCGCAGCCAAGTTTGCATGTGTTTTTACACATGCAAAGCTTTAGTAGAACAGGCCTTATATGTGTTGTTTTGATTTGTTAAAGTTGTGGCTTGAGTTGCTTGTTGCTCAAACTCAAGCCCAAACGGAGTCGCTTTTTTAGAAACTGGCCACTCGTGTTGCTTTGAGTGCTCTGTTGAATTGCAAGTAATTTGGTCGGCTATTAACAGACCCGCTTGTGGTCTGGAGTCACAATCGCATCCGTTGTTCTTGCACCAGAAGAAATGCAGTCATGCTCTCTGCACCACACGGCCTCCAGTCATCGTTTATTTAACAACTGGAAGCCACGAGGGGGGACGAATACGTCACGTTAGTTATGACCAACAAAATCTGACAAAACAAAAGCGCGCTAACAAAACTGAGAAGCCCTTGCGTACACCACCCTGCACATGACTCAACAGGAAAGGAAAAGAAAAATACATCACGCAGCTAAAATGGCCACTTGAACCACACAACACAGTCTTGTTTGTCAGAGAGAAACACATAGACATCTAGTATTTGCTAATTATGCTTATACTTCACCTCATGGAACTTTAAAAATACATATTTATGTATGTGTCTTGCTTCTAGACGTTCCTTATATAGGTGGTCCTTGGTTCTATTGCTTTACTAGGGAGGGAGATCATGAGATCAGATGTTCAATGATAGCATCTTTAGCCTTGAGAATGGTAGCAACATTCGAGACCGATCATGCAACCAATTTCGATTTCAGAGCTTTTTACAATCTAATTTAACTCCACTCTTCACAAAGTATTATTGTCCTTCTTCACCAATGTATTCTTCGATGTTGAGAGGCATCCTGACATCATACCCACATCAAACAGTTAACCCGGACTGCATTTTTCCATCTTAAGAACACAGCCCGACTCCGTCCATCACTTACATTCTCTGCCGCTGAATCCCTGATCCATGCATTCATCCCAACCAGAATGGACTACTGCAACAGTATTCTCTACGGTACGCCTTCCAAAACCCTCAACAAACTACAATATATTATTATTATTATTATTATTACGCCACCCCCCTGGACAGAACCGGGGGTTGTAGTTACACCGTTTTTGGACACTTGCACCATTTTTTTTTCTTCTTTATTTCAAACAATATCCAAAACACAACAAACCAAACATAAATCAACACAAATAAAAAATACCTATGTATATATAAACCTACACATGTTCGAAAGGGAATGGGAATAAGTCAAGACTTATCTAGTCCCACCCCCCAACCACCCAGATTCCAACCTCATCCCAACAAAACATATATTATTCCTAGTCTACCAGAATGAAACATTAAACATCAAAACAAGACGAACAAAAAAACAGAAATCTTTAAAGGCCCATTACGGTTTAAATACTCTGTAACAACGCATAAGGTCACAGTATCCGTAGGAACGGAACATGTTCTTATCTGCTTTGTGGTCACATTGAGTACATGAGAAGACGTGTGTTATGTTGACATTTTCGATCAACAGAAACACAAACGCATCGTAAATGTCATGGCGGGTGTTTTGATAGGATGTAAAGCGGAAGTTTGTTTTGACTTTTTGCACATCGCCAAGCGACATCCTGCGAGCTAATCTGCAGATTTGTGATGAAGGCATCTGCGAGCATACAGTCTTGATCCCCGTACCAGCGACGCGTACACGTTCTTGTGAGATTAATTAGCGCCGGTGAACACACACGTGTGCAGAACGATGCCTTCATGTCCTCATGTTTCACGAGCTGCACATGCGTACGTGACTTCAGGAGCCACAATGTGAACACTTTCTCCTCCTAGATGGAGTATAATTCATGATAAATCCTCTTTTTCTCTCATGTGGATGTTGAAATAGGACCAAGCTGATGAATGGCAGTGAACATCCCCAAAGCAGGTGTGCACCAGGGATTTCTGTGCAGGAGGTCAAAAGAAGAGTAGAGAAAGCCTTTCTGAAGCCTTGTAAATCCCCCCCCCCAAAAAAAAATCTAACCTCAAATAGGGATTATCACCTTTTTTCTTCACTTCTGGATATTTGGCTTCATGGCACAGATCAAGGTTGTTCCTCCCGCAGATTAAAGTATCTCCTCTGCTCTCTTCTCCTCTGTGAAAGTGAACTTAAAGGTGCCGTGGTGTATTTTGAACATGCTCGCCACAATCCCACTTGTGCACGGCGTGCTTAGCAATGAGCCGGGGAACTTTTAAAACGTAGTGAGTGTGCAGCGTGTATCGCCTTACGATGCGCTGAAAATGAGTCAACACGCAACGTTTATTCATTCATTCATTTTCTACCGGGTGCTTGAGCCTATCCCAGCTGTCTTCAGGCAAGAGGCGGGGTACACTCTGGACTGGTGGCCATCCAATCACAGGGCACATATAGACAAACAAGCATTCACACTCACATTCATACCTATGGACAATTTGGAGTAACCAATTAACCTAGCATGTTTTTGGAATGTGGGAGGAAACCGGAGTACCCGGAGAAAACTCACACAATAGAACCAGAGAGCAATAAGAGAGCAATTTGTCATTTTATTTGTGTTCAAAAACAAATTTTAGCTAGCTAGTTTCACTGCCATGTCTTATTCTATGCTCGTTCTGTTTTAAAAGATCAAATATACATTAAATTCTGCCTGCCATTTCTGATGCTAAATATCTCCAATTACTGTCATTTGCGTTGTATTTTTTATAAGATACTTATCAATATGGCCATATTTTGTGGCCTTTAGGACTTTGTTTTTAGGACTTTATTTCTCCACCACCAAGTTTTCAGTGCTTTCAGCATCGACTTGGCTCTGTTTTGCCCTTAAGTAAAAACAATGTGTCTGCCTGAGTGGAGCTCTCACCTCCAGCGGTGAATCAAATGGACATTTCTTTCCTTTTGGGGCACAGCGCTCAGTGACCGGCCACTATTGATGGTCTCTCCGCCTCCCTGGTTCGCATTGACGCTGTCTTTCAGCACTGGGCCCTCATGGAGGTCCCGTCAATAGCTAAAGCCAGGAAAAAGCCACCTAAAAGAACGTAAGCATGCATTAACAACTACATCTTCAGTCAATAAGGTGATAGCAAATTTTAGCATTTTATAAGTGATAAGTGAGTCTTACGGGCTGGGTATGCTTGTTTTATAACACCACAGGTATCCCCACCCAACAACGCCAAGGCCAACCAATCCCTGTTGCTTTGTTCAAAACACCAGCGACATATCACATGATGTTTTGAGCAGATTATGGAAATCATGGGTATACTTTTGCTGAATGTCAAAATCAGGTGGCTTAATTAGAAAAAGTCGATTATGTTGATTTCAATATTAAAAATCAATGCACGTGTGTCATTTTACCTTGCTGCACATCGTTACAAGTCAAGAGGAACATTACAGCACAAAAGTATGTATTTGTCTTATGATTTGTTGTTCCAAGATAGATTTACATCCATTTCTGGTGTCGGTGCTGTCTAATCACGGTTGTTAATGTGGTTTTTCGATGAAATACTTTGCTATAAAACCATTTTTATTGCTCTGAATGCAAAATAAATGTTCCTGACATACGTGCTTGTCATTAGGCAGCATAAAAAATCCAGCATAAAAAAATCAAAGGCTAGCATGTTTCTGAAAACTAGCAAGAGAATGTATCCTTATTTTTACATTTGCTAATCAAATTAGCAAAAATAGCAGTATTTTACCTGTATTTTAACAAAGTATATATATAATACAAATGTAATTAATTCCAGAACATCCCAGCAAAATAAATGTTGCTGAAATACGTGCTTCTCATTAGGCAGCATAAAAAATCCAGCATAAAAAATCAAAGGCTAGCATGTTTCTGAAAACTCGCAAGAGAATGTATCCTTATTTTTACCTTTTGCTAATCAAATTAGCAAAAATAGCAGTATTTTAGCTGTATTTTAACAAATTATATATATAATACAAATGTAATTAACTCCAGAACATGCCAACAAATGTTTGTAGCAAATGGCTAGCATGAAGATAAACCAGCTTTAGTTTCACCAAAAGGCTCACATAGAGGTAAGAAGACAGAACATGTTAACATTAAGCGAGACTGTTCATTTTAGATCAACAAATAATTTATATATACATATATACATATAAAATATAAAAAATATATAAATATAAAATATGTCAAATTAGCAAAAATAGTAGTATTTTACCTGTATTTTAACAAAGTATATATATAATACAAATGTAATTAATTCCAGAACTTCCCAGCAAAATAAATGTTGCTGAAATACGTGTTTCTCATTAGGCAGCATAAAAAATCCAGCATAAAAAATCAAAGGCTAGCATGTTTCTGAAAACTCGCAAGAGAATGTATCCTTATTTTTACAAATAACAACAAATAATTTATATATACATATATACATATAAAATATAAAAAATATATAAATATAAAATATGTCAGGTGTGGCTAAAATTGCTAGCATGGGGCAAAATTAGCCTTAAGTCTTCTCTAAAGGCTCACAAACAGGTAATGAGATTAATTAATTGTTGGAGTTAAGAGAGACTCTTCATGTTGTTTCAACAAATTGGGACCAGACAGCTCTTTATTTGACAGAAGCTAATTATGAGCTATGACACAACTCATAATGCATTGCGCCTGAGCAAAGCAATTCAATGGAGAACAAGCGACATAGAAAGTAGGTGGGTGGCTGGATGGATGGATGGATCAATGGATGGATGGATGGATCAATGGATGGATCAATGGATCAATGAATGGAGGGATAGACGGATGGATGGATGAATGGATCAATGGATGGATGGATGGATGAATGCTGCATGTGTCTACCAGAGGGAGGTAGAGGAGCCCAGATGGAGGCTTCCATCATTGCAGTGCCCCAGCAACCACCAATTACTTCCTATGGGTGTTAAGTTGCTGTGTGATGAGTTTAGTGTTCTTGGTAAGATAGCACCACACGTTATATTTAGTATTTAAAAGGTTACAAGTAGTTGTGAAGTAAAGGAATTGTCACATGATTGGAACCTATTAAATAATTTAGCTATTTTAACGTTTTATACATTGCGTAGGCCACACGGTTCAAAGTTTAAGAAAAAAGCAGCGACTTATACACCAGAATTATGGGAATTGAGATTTAGGTTGTTGTCATTCAGTGTGTCTGTTAGCGTAATTTCAACAAATTAGGTGTTTGGCCGCACATTGAAAATACGATGCCTCAACTTGCTTCCTGTCTGAGCTTAGCTTGATTGTTGTAAAACTATGTTCAGTTGTGAAAAGGGTTAAGTTGGTGGTTGAGCCAATAAGAGCATATTCCCCTCAAATGAAATAAAGACATAACACCGTCAATCAGAGGCAATGAGGTGTATTACTTGTAATTATTTTGTTGCCGGAACAACAGCCCTGCTTTGGTTATCATCTAAATGCAAATTGGATGTGAAAGGCATCTGCTGTGGATGTCAGCTAACGTCAAAAAGAAAGCAGCAGCAGCTTTGGCTCATTCTTGGTTTGCTGCCACTTGTTTTCTTTTTCAACCCCACAAGAATGCTGCGCAGTTGGTCAGGCTACTGTTCATCATTTCCCTGTCTCCCTGGACGTGTTTTGTTTGTTTGTTTGTTTGCTTGCTTGCTTTGAGACTTCCAAGAGTTTCAGTCAGCAATAAAACGCATGAACTCATGGCGCCACGGCATCAAATTCCACTCATGACCCTCGTCACAAGATGCGCCCGCACATAAAACCAAGAGGATGCTCTTGCATCGGGAATTTAATAGGCTTTTTATTCAAATACTTGCTTTGACTCAAGTTGACATTTTCCGGGAAAGTGACCTCTTGTTTTCGTGCAAACAATGAAGGGAGCAGCTCGTTTAGTTTACTACTTTTTGGCTGCTGACTTCACTTCATCTTTTACAATCATTAAAGACAGTGGCCGTTAATTGGAAGCAGGTGATAATTAAAAAACGAGTGTTATTCCCCAAAGGTGAAAACTGACTATATACTTCATAACAAGTACATTATTTAACTTTAATAATGTTTTGAATTGCATGAGACAGTGGAAAAAGAAAATATACCTCTATTCGACCCCATTTGTTAATCCGTGTATTTCAGAACACAGCAACAACAGAAACTATGTTCGACTGGGATAATGAGCAAACTTCTCAGCCAGCTTTAATAGTGCTGATTAGGGCTGTAACGAATACATGCACAGTGCTACCTGGGTTTTCCGACAACTGAAATGTATGAAAACCGAGGTACTTTTTCTCCATAGGAATTAATGAAAATCAAATTATCAATCCATTGTAGACATTCATTCATTTTCTACCGCTTTTCCTCACGAGGGTCAGCCTATCCCAGCTGTCTTTGGTCGAGAGGCAGGGTACACCCTGGACTGGTGGCCAGCCAATCACAGGGCACATATAGACAAACAACCATTCACACTCACATTCATACCTATGGACAATTTGGAGTCACCAATTAACCTAGCATGTTTTTGGAATGTGGGAGGAAACCGAAGTACCCGGAGAAAACCCACGCATGCACGGGGAGAACATGCAAACTCCACACAGAGAGATGGCCGAGGGTGGAATTGAACCCTGGTCTCCTAGCTGTAAGGTCTGCGCGCGAACCACTCGACCTCCATTGCAGACATCCAATATATAAACACAAAATACATTTTATAGAGAGTCATGTTCAATAAGAAATGTACAAACGATGAGTCAGCAACGTATAGGATGTCATGTTTGTTTTCGCCGTAGGATGCTGTGCAAAACAAACGGGCAAAGTAGTTACATGCATGACAAAAAACGTGCAAAATTCTGAGACAAAAAACGAACCATATAAAAACTGTATTAGCAAAAGCTCCGTCCCAATGACCAACTCTACAGTGAGGTACATGAAGTGCGCATTCAGTGTTGTAATGTAAGTGAATCAAATGGTGCATGTAGAGGTAGATAAAGATGCCAGATGCTGGACTACTTATGATATTTCAAATGCATCTCTTGGAGTTCATTCAACAAAATCTGCATCGGGAAGTTGTCTACAGCCACAGATCTTAATGCCAATGTTTTTATGTTTTTTGAACCGTATTAAAGACCCCGAGGTTTATTTGCGTTGGCAGACCAATTACCCGTCCACAATTGGAGATTTGGATTGAATAGCGATGGTCTTTGTAACATTTATGAAAAAAGATAACCCACTTAAGAGTCTGTTTTTTTCAATGATTATATGGTTACATATTGGAATAAACAGTACATCAGTTCTTGTGTCTGTAAAAAGGCTTCAAAATGGACCATTTATGCTCATTTTTGGCACTTTGTATTGAGTTGTAGACTCCTATAGAGCAGTTACACACGATTACCTTTCTAGAGCTTCCAGATTCCGCACCTCTTTCTGCAGTGTTTCCATGAACCCAAACGATCTGTTGAATTTACTCTATTCCTCCTCCTCTAGGTACGCCCACTCTGCTGTGATCAGTCACACTAGTGGAAAAAGCTTAGTAGGTCCCTTTTAAAGGAGAAATGCACTTTTTTTTTATTTTGCCCATCATTTACAATCCTTATGTGAAACATGAACACATATTTATTTTCCTTTCCCTGTGCATTTCAACATGAAAACACTAGTTAATATGAGCTAGCTAACAATGTACATTATTAGGACATACCTATTCACCTATTTTGACTGTGAAGCTATGACTATTTCTCATGAAGTCCATTGTTAGCTAACTCATTTAAACTGAATTTTCTAGCATTAGAATGCACAGAACAGGGAAAGAAATATGTGTTTATGTTTCACATCAGGATTGTGGATGGTGGGCAAAATTTTAAAAAGTGCATTTCCCCTTTAAAGATTGCCAATGGAACAGTCCTCTATAGGAAAAAATAGCTGTTCAAGCTAAGATATCCTAGTGTATGCTACAATATTTCCTGGAACAGATTGTGTTTGAGTTCTTTGGGTTCCCTGTTGAATCTAGACTTCTAGTCTATTGTTCCTGTTCCCATCTGTGATAAGATTGCTGCTCCTCAGTGCACCTCCCTGTCTCAAATAATACCTTTGGATCCAGAGGTGGCTGCAGCAGCCAAAGCCCAACTTCCCCACCCAGCTCTGGAGCTATTTTAGTCGTAGGGCGACCGCGGCCAGGCCGAGTCTCAAAGGCCACAAAGTAGAATAAAATATACAGCTTCCACTGTATTAGGCAGATGTTCTTATTAAGACTCTTTATTGCACAAAAGCCTGCTCTAGATGGACGCGCAGACAAAAGATGCTGTCTTGTTTTGACAAAAGACGGAAGACTGTTTTCATTTTTTTTTACAAGCCAAAAGGAAAAAATTGCTGCCTTGGATGACAGCATTGTGATTTCTTCCCTGGTAATATCTGCCATGGCGATTGACGGACTGTTGTGTTGAGCATCGCCATGACGCACTCAAAGGCCACTGCGGCATGCACGCCGGCCGCTGTCGGCGAGGCTTTTGGCATGGCATGGCAGTGCAGCTTAGAAGCACATGTTTAAACCATTAGCAGGCCCAGAGAAAGCAGTGTTTAAATTGAAATGATGAAACCTTGTAATCCGTGTGCAGGAATGGGAGAGATTCCGCAGGGCATAAGGAAAAAATGAGGGATGAGTGTTGCTTTTGGAAAAAAGGGTGAGTGACTGCGCCAGAAGCAGCAATACTCAGTGAACCTAATATTGTTGTTTTTTTAACAACTCAAAAACAGCCCTATCAACACACTGTTCAAAGGTTGGATTTGTTCAAGTATCACATTGATTTTTCTTACGTAAAACAATAGCGCTAAGCGTCAAAATGTCTCCATCATTAAACAATTAATTAGTCTATACTAGGGCTAGGCGGTATATATATCAGCCTCTCATAATACATATTCTATGGCAGACCAGTCCATAGTGTACACCACCTTTCGCCCGAAGTCTGCTGGGATAGGCTCCATGTCTTCACAGTCTGGAAGATCTAGAAAGGTTATCGTGTGTAACTGCTCTATAGAAGTCCACAACTCAATACAAAGTGCCATAACAGTGATAGGTGATAGCCAAATTGAGTACAATTTAAAGCATAGTGATCCTGTACTACATCTGATGGGTCACTGTCTGAGTTGGCCCAATGCAAATTAACTATAACAATGATGAGAGAAAATAAATTCTTGCATTTGCAATTTTTTCTGATGCTCACTAAAATTTGTGCATAAACCTTCCCATTCACAATTCATTAAGAACAACCAATAAAAATCCTTACAGCTCTTGTAATTTTACTCTTAACAGAGGCAAAATCACAAATTGTGAATGGACAAACGCCAAAATACATCAATAAATACAAGCACATAAATCCTTAAAGAGGGAACCCAAAATCGGGAAGTTGTCTACAGCCACAGATCTTAATGCCAATGTTTTTTGACCCGAATTAAGGACCCCAAGGGTTATTTGCATTGGCAGGCCAATCACCCGTCCACAATTGGAGATTTGGATTGAATGGTGATGGCCATAGCGTCTTTGTAACATTTATAAAAAAAAAAGATAACCCACTTAAGAGTCTGTTTTTTTTCAATGATTATATGGTTACATGTTGGTATAAACAGTCCATCCGTTCTTGTGCCTGTAAAATGGCTTTAAAATTGACCACTTATGCTCATTTTTGGCATTTTAGACTCCTATAGAGCAGTTACACACAATAACCTTTCTAGATCTTGCAGATTCTGCACCTCTTTCTGTAGTGTTTCCATGGACCCAAACAATCTGTTGAATTTACTCCACCCCTGGCCCTCCTCTAGGTACGCCCACTTCGCTGTGATTGCTCACACTAGTGGAAAAAGCTTAGTAGGTCCTTTTTAAAGGGGAAATGCACTTTTTTTATTTTGCCCATCATTCACAATCCTTATGTGAAACATGAACACATATTTATTTCCCTTTCCCATTTCAACATGAAAACACTAGTTAATATGAGCTAGCTAACAATGCACATTATTAGGACATACCTATTCACCTATTTTGACTATGAATCTATGACTAGCTAAGACTAAGCTAATGACTATTGTTAGCTAACTCATATGGACCCATATAACTCCATGGACCCAAACAATCTGTTGAATTTACTCCACCCCTGGCCCTCCTCTAGGTACGCCCACTCCGCTGTGATTGGTCACACTAGTGGAAAAAGCTTAGTTGCTCACTAAAATTTGTGCATACACCTTCCCATTCACAATTCATTAAGCACAACCAAAAAAAAAAATCCTTACCGCCCTTGCAATTTTACACTTAACAGAGGCAAAATCACAAACTGTGAATGGACAAAAGCCAAAATACATCAATAAATACAAGCACATAAATCCTTAAAGAGGAAACCCAAAGTGCATGCTAAATATTTCCACCATGCTAACCTTTATATGTGGTTTATTTTGGCCTGAAGGAAGCCTGCACTGTATACGAGGGAGCACTCTGTACTCTAATTTGTTTCCCCAGTAAGAGTTGGGCTGACGTCTGGGTGGAACAGGGTGGGCCCCCCGTCTACAGTAGCGATCTGGAAAAGAGACGGCGAGCTGACTCAGGAGGAATGACTGTCAATTACAATACTGCTGTACTAGTACATACTAATATGTGTTTATATCTGTACCTCTGGATTTGGGTGTGCATGTTGGAATGGTTTGGCGTGACGGAAAAGAGGCAGCATCTGGATTAGGCATTTCTGTGAGTGAATAAGCGGTGTTTTCTCCAGGGTGGCTGGGGGGGGATCAGTCTGGGCTGCAAAGGGTCAGTCTACTGGTGTGTGCCTTCAGCTGGTTCCCATTACGGCAGGCTAATGTGACGCTCTGATCTTGAACACACACTGGTTTTGCTGGTCCTTCTTGAAGTCTACCGGTACATATGTGTTATTTCTTTTCAGTGGGGAGGATCGTTCACAGCAGCTTCTGTATCATTGTGTCCCCCCTCTCGGTGGACTTTGGGGAGGTCCAATTTACAGAAAGGTCATGGAAACTTTGGAGGTATGATGATGAAAAATAGTGTGGAGAGACGAGTTTTGCGTGCAAATAATTGAAGGCCGTTACGCCATTCAAAGGCTGTGCAAATTATATAGCGCGTTCAAATGCGGCCTTCTTTGCTAATCTTTTTGGAGGACACACTGCTACTATCGTGAAACTCAAAGGCTGTCCAAATGTTTCCCACCACTTATGGAAAAATAGCCTTGATATTTACCACCATTTTGATTATTAAGCAGGTTATAACCAATCCATGTAAGTCAAAGGTATGCGTCATTAAAACTTCTCTTTGGTAGTTTTTAATGATGATAATTTGTTCATTATTGGCTCAAGCTGAAACTCCAATCTACGACAGTAGCAAAACCAGTTTCCGTGCTTCTCCCAAAACCAATTTGTGGTTGTGTTTTGTTTGATGTGTGAATTTGAATTTGGTTAGTTTGTGGCACATGAAAAAAAAATAACTATAACATCATGTTTAGCAACGTTGTCAGGGTTACAATGATAAACGGAACTGGATGTTTTTTTTTCTGCAAAAATAAACATGACTCATGCTTCTCATGGCGCAAACGTGGTTGGAAACAGTGAAGCTGCTGTATTATTGCAGTATAACTCAGATGCAAATACACAACTCCAAGTCAACTCAGGACAAGACGAGAACCAAACAAACTAGATGGAAGTCGTTCCCGGGAGTAACCAAGACCTGAAAATATTCACTAAATCAGGGGTCTCAAACATGCGGCCCGTGGGCCAAATGTGGCCCGCAGGACACCAGTTTGAGGCCCCCGCCTTGATATGAAAGTTTAATGTTAGTGCGACCCGTGCAAGTTTGATATGGATGCTGTATGGTATCATGTACCCAGAAAAAATTATTACGTTTGATTAATGTCCATGTTAAAGGTTAAATAACTGTTAATAGTTATCCTCCCTATCCGTGTGGAAGCGGTAAGTTTTTGGCTATTTAAGTTTAAAGGAAATAACTTGAAGGCTACCGTTTAGGTCGCTAGCTCTCTAGTTTGCGAGTTAGCATGTGTCTCAAGACCCTGCAGTTGCGCAATATGTTGTAAATAAAGAGTATAAATGTGACTATAGTCGTGTTTTGTCATGTCTACAGGGCTCTAATAATGCTTTGTTCATTTTAATCTGAAAAAAATAATTTGTCTACCCACCAACTATATGTGGTTTCTTAAGTTTTTATTATTTGCAGTTTTATTATTATTATTATATTTATTTATTTATTACTGATTGATTGATTTTCTTTATTGTTGATTTGTTTATTTATTTTTCATCTTATTTTGTGCAGAAATATAAAAATTAAGATATTTGAGAACAGTGGAATGTTTTATCAGAGCTTTTATTGTAGAAAATCGTAACCAAAGCACTGAAAAATTTTGTATATTTTTCTGTTTTTAATAAATGTGTTTTTTTGGGGGGGGGGGGACCTGATGCGACCCAGCCTTGCCCAGACCCTAGCTCCAGTGGCCCCCAGGTAAATTGAGTTTGAGACCCCTGCACTAAATGATAGTAAAACACAATCCCAGCGATCCTTCTTAGGATTCTGGAGTCAAACCTTTCAACCTGCTTTAACTTTAGAACCACTGTAGCTTGTTAAGAATACATCAAGATCACTGAAGTGTGAAAAGAGTTTCAACAAAAACACAGCCTATGGAATTCCAGATGGTTAATTTATGAGATCTGTCTGGGGAAAAAATGGATTCCAAACAAAAGACAATCTTTAGCGAGCCTTCACATACCATCAAGTTGTAGTAGTTTCCAGCGTTTTAATTCATTTAAGACAGTGAAGTGCAATTTACCAACCGCTCTTTGATTTTTTTTTTATATTTCCAGCTAGTGAAAAGCCAATGTCACACTATGGTAATTAGCAGCAGAGTGACGGATGCCCACACTCATAACTGCAGCTCCGAGGGAGTGGGGAATCACACTGGTGTCAATGGTAGCTGTGAATGGTGCTGTTGATATGTCATGACTGACTATGAGCAACGAGATGAGGCGTTCGGGATTCAAGCTGGCTCGCTCATTTGTGACTAAATAACGTTGGAAAGGCATCAGGCTTCAATAACACTTTGGTGGGTAGTCCAGCGTTGGCCATTTTCACAAAACAGTCACATATTTTT
Source organism: Doryrhamphus excisus (assembly GCF_037039965.1). Classification (NCBI taxonomy): domain Eukaryota; kingdom Metazoa; phylum Chordata; class Actinopteri; order Syngnathiformes; family Syngnathidae; genus Doryrhamphus; species Doryrhamphus excisus. The sequence continues at coordinate 16,510,347 of NC_136357.1, read as the reverse complement.
CTCTTGCTGGTCGGGAATCTACCACTCCAACCACTTCTGCCTGATGTTTGCCTCTTTAGGTAAATTCATATAAGGCTCCCTTTGACATCACAGTGAGCTGGTGTTAGAAAAAAGTCAGCGTTTAGAGCATCCCAACATTCTTTCAGGTCTCACTTCCTCATTATTAACATAGCCACCATCAAACTAAACGTTTTTGAGAATGTGGGGGACTGAGGAACTAATTCTGTATTACAGGCATCTCTTAGGAACTAATTCTGTATTACAGGCATCCCTTGCTGAATTTTAGTAAAGTCGGATTCAATATTAATGATTGGAATCTTTTCGTAATTAGAGTATATCAATCGTTATTATGAAATATAATTCTAAATATGCTTTATACCAGGGGTCTCAAACTCAATTTACCTGGGGGCCACTCGAGCTAGGGTCTGGGCAAGGCTGGGCCGCATCAGGTTTTCCAAAGAAAAAACAAAAAAAACGCATTTATTAAAAAACAGAAAAATATACAAACTTTTTCAGTGCTTTGGTTCCGATTTTCTACAATAAAAGCTCTGATAAAACATATTGCGCAACTGCAGGGTTTTGAGACACATGCTAACTCGCAAACTAGAGAGCTAGCGACCTAAACGGTAGCCTCCAAGTTATTTCCTTTAAACTTAAATAGCCAAAAACTTACCACTTCCACACAGATAGGGAGGATAACTATTTAACCTTTAACATGAACATTAATCAAACTTAATAATTTTTTCTGGGTACATGATACCATACAGCATCCATATCAAACTTGCGCGGGCTGCACTAACATTAAACGAGGCGGGGGCCTCAAACTAGTGTCCTGCGGGCCACATTTAGCCCGCGGGCCGTATGTTTGAGACCCCTGCTCTAAATGCCGCATCCTTCTACCAATATATTCACTATCTCTCCTCTGGACATGTCCCAACCATCTCAGTCTGACTGATAACTGACTTTATCTCCAAGGCCTCTAACATGTAATGTCCCTCTGACGTACTTGTTCCTGATCCTATCCATCCTGGTCACTCCCAATGAGAACCTCAGCATCCTCATCTCTGCTACTTCCAGTTCTGCTTCCTGATTCAAATCTAAAAACGTTTATCATCATCTCAACATCTCATAAATCAGGGTTCAAATTTGGTGTGGATTGGGTAAAGAGGTATCAGCTCAAGTACGACTTCAACTTTCATATCAAGGCGGGGGCCTCAAACTAGTGTCCTGCGGGCCACATTTGGCCCGCGGGCCGCGTGTTTGAGACCCCTGCTTTATACCATTATTAGAGCTCTGTTAACATGAAATAACAACCCTATATTTACCTTGACACTTCAATTACCCAATATAATGGAAATTAAGCCATCTTACGTGCCTTGGAAAGAAGTTTCAGTAATGTTTTACATCATTAAAATATGGCAATATACTGTAAGTATTACACATTAGCATTAATGTACTTGTCAGTGTATGATCACAGCATATATATCAAATGATACAATATTGTTAAAGATTTTTTCCGAGGGCTTAGTAGTCAAAATAGGTCCACCCCAACGATGTGTATTGTTGGCTGGCTAAGTCGCTATAATTCACAGAAATTCACAAAATAAAATAAAAAGTGTGCAGTTTCCTTTTAATGATTAATTATGTTTTGAAAAAGCAGATAGAGTGCATGCGATTTGACCACAATAATTAAGAGGGCCAATGTAATTTAGATATTTTATTATTCTCTATGGAGAAAAAACTGTTTCTAAATTGAAAGAAACCTTTATCCCCAAAAACGGGTTGTGTTCACTTTCAGTGGTTGTGCTGCATTTATGAGTAAAAAGAACAGACCCCTTTTTGATTGTGTGGGGAAAATCCTGACATAATATGAGCACCACTCACTCGGAAACCAAACGTCAGGTTTAGCATGTTCTCCCACATGGTGGCCAGTGGAAATATCTCCATGTTCACCTTGCTCCGTCACAAAGACGTACAGTGCAGAAATAGCTGACAAAAAAAGGCCCAAATAAGGCACGTAACCAAGTCCAGCAGCGTGTTGGCTAAAACGGCAGAGGAGTTCTGCGCTGCTGATGAGCTCACTGGCACATAACAACATTGTAAAACAAACAGTAGCGTGAACAGAAGCATTGAGGCCAGTCGAGGCCCTGCTCCAGTTTACGAGTGGCGGGGGCACAAAGTGGGCCTCTGTGCCGCTCAAACCAAACCGACATCCCACTTGGGTGGGTCTCATTTGGCGTAGTCTGACTGCAATATTGCATAAGTGTAACACATAGACGCTCATGTAGAGCAAAGGCGTTTATAGACTGAGCAGAGCGCATTTTAGCATACTAGTTAGGAATTCCCGAGTGGATTCTAACTGTGTGAAAAATGACCACGTCTCCACTGTCTCCGCCTGTCGCAAGAGTGGAAAGTGCACCTTTTATAAATCTCATTAAATGTCGTTAAAGGATGCTTTATGATCCTGCAGGTGTAAGAACGAAGCGCGTCGGCGAGACAGCTCTCGCATAGCGCTGACAACCCCAGCCCAGAGGAAATGAGGCAACGCTTAAAAAGCAGCACCACTTAAGTTTCTAATATGCGCAATGTCAGTATCGGGAAAGAGCCTCTCTGTTGCCACGACTACTGATTAGTGCAGATAATATCACTTATTATATAGTCTGGCAGATTTGAAGCATGACGGCATGAAAGCCCTAAAGCCAGGGTATCAAACAGGGGGCCAAAACTCAAAGCCTACGGAATTGGTCATTACACCCCATCCACATGGACATTTATTTGCCAAGGAGTGGGGAAAATGTGCATTTTTGCACATGTGCTCTAAGGCAGGGGTCTCAAACTCAATTTACCTGGGGGCCACTGAGCTAGGGTCTGGGCGAGGCTGGGCCGCATCAGGTTTTCCAAAAAAAAAAATACGCATTTAATAAAAACTGAAAAATGAAAAAACTTTGCTTTGGTTCCGATTTTCTACAAGAAAAGATCTGATAAAACATTCTACTGTTCTCAAATATCTTCATTTTTATTTTTCTACACAAAATAAGATCAAGAATAAAGAAAATCAATCAATCAGTAATAAATAAATATAATAATTATAAAATGGCAAATAATTAAAAATTAAGAAACCCCATATAATTGGTGGGTAGACAAATTATTTTTTTCAGATTAAAATGAACAAAGCATTATTAGAGCCCTGTAGACATGACAAAACACGACTATAGTCACATTTATATTCTTTTTATTTACAACATATTGCGCAACTGCAGGGTCTTGAGACACATGCTAACTCGCAAACTTGAGCGCTAGCGACCTAAACGGTAGCCTCCAAGTTATTTCCTTTCAACTTAAAAAGCCAAAAACTTACCATTTCCACACGGATAGGGAGGATAACTATTAACAGTTATTTAACCTTTAACATGAACATTAATCAAACGTAATATTTTTTTCTGGGTACATGATACCATACAGCATCCATATCAAACTTGTGCGGGCCGCACTAACATTAAACTTTCATATCAAGGCGGGGGCCTCAAATTAGTGTCCTGCAGGCCACATTTGGCCCGCGGCCCGCGTGTTTGAGACCCCTGCTCTAAGGCATTTAAGCACAGCAGGAACGTTCCATTTCACAACAGCAGGGGTGTCCAAAAACTACAAAAAGTGTAATGTAAGCAAGATTAAATAGCTCATTTTAAATTCTTAAATAGCTTTTTTGTGTTTGTTGTAATTAATTTGCACAAAAAATATGAGTTAGAAGAACTTGGAATTGTCCAGTTACTGAATGACCCAATAATCCTCCTGAAGTAGGTGGTCCCTTAAGATACTTATTACACAGAAAGTGCCGGTTTGTTAGCACAATTAATTATTATTAGTGCAATTATTTCGTTATTGAGTGCAATTTTGATATTTAAATAAATCTATTTTCTATGCCGCTTATTCTTACAAGGGTCATGGGTATGCTAGAGCCTATCCCAGCTGGTGGGGTACACCCTGGACTGGTCGCCAGCCAATCACAAGGCACATATAGACAAACAACCATTCACACTCACATTCATACCTATGGACAATTTGGAGTCACCAATTAACCTAGCCTGTTTTTGGAATGTGGGAGGAAACCGGAGTACCCGGAGAAAACCCACGCATGCACGGGGAGAACATGCAAACTCCACACAGAGATGGCCAAACAAATATTCCAACAAGATCTTCCCAATCTCCTGACTTGGAAGACATGACAATGGTTGGAATGCTGAATTTGGGAGTCTTATTTTTTTTCCGATTTGTGCAACTTCACTGGGGGTTCGAACTTTACAAGTTCAACTGTATTGCTGTATTGAGTTACAGCGTTGTTAAGAGTTAATCCTTTAATGCTCACTGATCTGAGGTCTGAACTCCAAAGGTTTGTGGTCCTTCCAAGGCGTGTATTTCCTGAAATTTTGAGGTACATTCCCCACAACCACAGGAGTGTTCCACTGTCGGGATTCCACTGTGTAATATTCCATAAATCAAGTCTGTTACAAAGCCGACCCCCCCAATCGCCCACCCCCCTCCTGTATTGCTTCAAAGTTGGCCTTTCCCCCCCCGTCCTTCCTTACTGAGACTTTTTGAGAGCACAAAGCCAAACAAGATGGATTCTTTTCTTTTATTTACTTTAAAATAAACGATCCAATCTCCATTCAAATTGAGGGGGGGGTCATAATTTTCCCGCTTGTGTTTTAGAGATACAAAGCTAGTGGAATTTGAACAGAATCTCCCCCGCCGTGTCGCCATGAGCCGATCCTTTACGGATGGGACCTCCTGAGTCCTGTGACTGCAGAGGTGGATTATGGGGGAAGGTGGCCCGAATGATGCTGTGTTTGCTTTGAGGCAGCAGTGAGAAATGACTCTGTGAAGCCAGTAAAAGTGTGTCCCTGGTGACTTCAGAAAAGTAAGGCAGCGAAGAAGAAGAAAGGGGGTCCATATTAAGTAGTGCTGTCACGGAATGCAGAGTTGTGGCTCTGCTCTTTGCTGTGTGAACCTTGCTGGTGTTATCTGGAACTTTCCAACAAGACTTGAGTGTGCAAACACCAAAACAAGAACTTTCCTTTCATGTTTCAACACAACGTGGTTCCGCGTGCCACTGATTCAAACAGTCCGTGACGCAGCCAATGAACATTTAAAGGTAAATGTCACAGATTAATCTGCGTCATCACGAAATTGGGGAAACATCATATTTTGTAGAAATAACTGCATACTTTGCAAAATATGGATCACTACAAGCCACAGTCAACGAACCGTCAAGGCTCTGGACTCTAAGGAATAGTTACATTTGCAAATCATATTAACAGTGACATTCCTTCTAAGACAGGGGTCTCAAACACGCGGCCCGCGGGCCAAATGTTGCAACAAATAATTAAATAATTGCACTAATAATAATTAATTGTGCTAACAAACCGGCACTTTCTGTGTAATAAGTATCTTAAGGGACCACCTACTTCAGGAGGATTATTGGGTCATTCAGTAACTTGAGGATTCCAAGTTCTTCTAACTCATATTTTTTGTGCAAATTAATTACAACAAACACAAAAAAAGCTATTTAGAATTTAAAATGAGCTATTTAATCTTGCTTACATTACACTTTTTGTAGTTTTTGGACACCCCTACTGTTGTGAAATGAAATGTTCCTGCTGTGCTTAAATGCCTTAGAGCAGGGGTCTCAAGCATGCGGCCCGCGGGCCAAATGTGGCCCGCAGGACACTAGTTTGAGGCCCCCGCCTTGATATGAAAGTTTAATGTTAGTGCGGCCCGCGCAAGTTTGATATGGATGCTGTATGGTATCATGTACCCAGAAAAAATGATTACGTTTGATTAATGTTCATGTTAAAGGTTACATAACTGTTAATAGTTGTCCTCCCTATCCGTGTGGAAGTGGTAAGTTTTTGGCTATTTAAGTTGAAAGGAAATAACTTGAAGGCTACCGTTTAGGTCGCTAGCGCTCAAGTTTGCGAGTTAGCATGTGTCTCAAGACCCTGCAGTTGCGCAATATGTTGTAAATAAAAAGAGTATAAATGTGACTATAGTCGTGTTTTGTCATGTCTACAGGGCTCTAATAATGCTTTGTTCATTTTAATCTGAAAAAAATAATTTGTCTACCCACCAAATATATGTGGTTTCTTAAATTTTAATTATTTGCCGTTTTACTATTATTATATTTATTTATTTATTACTGATTGATTGATTTTCTTTATTCTTGATCTTATTTTTGTGCAGAAAAATAAAAAGTAAGATATTTGAGAACAGTGGAATGTTTTATCAGAGCTTTTCTTGTAGAAAATCGGAACCAAAGCAAAGTTTATTCATTTTTTTGTTTTTAATAAATGCGTTTTTTGTTTTTTTTTGGAAAACCTGATGCGGCCCAGCCTCGCCCAGACCCTAGCTCCAGTGGCCCCCAGGTAAATTGAGTTTGAGACCCCTGTTCTAAGAGCTCTAGAGGTGTATGTACATTTGTCTTAATGACACCCTACCCCTCATATAGTAATTACCCAGAAGCCTTTGTGCCCGTGTTGCAGAGCCGCAGCACGAAAGGAAACAAATGATCAACATAACCCCTATTAATAGCTTTAATGTGGTGATTGCAACTAGAGTTTGGGAAATATATCCAGTCTATCCAAGTTCATCCGTGTCTTCCGGACGTGTGTGGCAGGACCAAAGGGAGAAGAAGAACAGGCAGCGGAGGAGAGGGAAAGGAAAACAACACGGGTCATTCACTGGGTGGAAGGAAGACTCTGTTTCCTCTGAGCCTTATTAAGAGGAGTGCATCAAATTATAGCCATCTGCATTGGCCTGAGACCAGGGTCCTACTTGACCCACAATTAAGTAGTGTGAAGTGGTACGCCGACCAAATTAATGTGCAGTTCAACTTCCGCGCAAGTGAAGTATCTTGAATGCACAGTATCCTATTTTCCATCAGGAAGTTTTAAGCCCGCAAATGTTGACAACACTGGGAAGAAAACAGACGGAGTGTTTCAGTTGACCTTTCTTTATTTGGATAGGACTCTGTGAACGCGGTGGCAGAGAAATCACTTACAGAAGAACCTGAGAGTGAAACAAGGCGGGTCAGCGTTTGGAAAATGTACTATTCCTCAATGCAGTCTGTTCTACGCAGGGCTTTAGTCGGCTTAGTGGGGGGGGGGGAGGGAGGATGCTAATGAATTCCAGGTCGAGGTACACAGCAGAGAGTAGAGCTATTGTGCGGAATCACGACAAAATGTGCTCCTCTTCCTCAAGGCAAACGGTGAGCGAGCTGAATTCCAACCAGAAAATCCCCGGGCGGAATTGTCTTGGCATCGCTTTCTCCTTCAGCGTTTTATCCCCACGCTCAGTGAACAATCCGACAAAAGCCACAGGTTTAAGACGTACAGAGCTCATTGAGGTTTTCTTTGTTAATGCAATTTGCCTGAAAGAAAAGATTCTTCTCCTCGTCTATTTCGCAGTCTGGGCCTGGAGGCTGCTGCGCAATTAGCGGAGGTCACTCATCTGGAGTACTTTCGTCTTGGCATCAATTACGGAATGCATACCATGATAGGCTTTGGGTCGGGATGTGGCAGCAAATTTCTAAAATCACAAATACTTCAACTTGCTGATATAGTTCATCTTCAAACAGCTAAAATAATGCATAAGGCTAAAAATAACCAATCAGCTAAAAATGTCATCCAATACATCCAATAGAAATATGATCTCAGGGAAGAAGTACATTTGAAACACTTGTATGCTAGGACTACGTTATGCTAGCCATAGCATTTCAGTATGTGGAATCAAACTATGGAATGGATTGAGTCAGGAAATCAAACAATGCACAACGATGAGCCAATTCAAGAAACAATACAAGCAGTTGATGTTTGCTAAATACAAGGATGAAGAGTCTTGAACCAGTCATGATGTGCTATATATATCACTATATTGACACTTACTATGGTACCCATTATGGCATTGGATGCTCATATCACCTCCTACTTCGGTACAAAGTGCGTTATTAAAAAAAACTGTATTATGGAAAGCAGGAAGTGAACAAATGTAACAGTTACTGATTGTAAAAGTACCAGATGGAGGGGTAGGATTTAATAAGCTTTGCTTCTTCCTACTCCTTTTGGACATGTGGAACTGGGAACTGATTATGGGATGCACTCAATTGTAATCTGATGCATGTTCAAATGAAATAAAACCATTACCATTACCATTACCAAATGACCAAAGCCTCTCAATAGTTGTATTCTAAGGACACACCTCAAAAAACTGGTGTTAGACAGCACTTTTTAAGTTTAATGTTTTTATAACGCCGGCTTGCAGATTTGACCGGTGCAGCTCTCTATGACTAAAAAGTAATCCCGAAAGAAATTGAAGATAGTGGCACAATAAAATGTTTTTGTTGATTATTAGGGCGGCACGGCGGTCTAGTGGTTAGCGCGCAGATCTCATAGCTAGGAGACTAGGGTTCAATTCCACCCTCGGCCATCTCTGTGTGGAGTTTGCATGTTCTTTACTCCCACATTCCAAAAACATGCTAGGTTAATTGGCGACTCCAAATTGTCCATAGGTATGAATATGAGTGTGAATGGTTGTTTGTCTATATGTGCCCTGTGATTGGCTGGCGACCAGTCCAAAATGAATGAATGTTGATTATTAAGGGGGAGTTAAATCCAGACACAGGTGCTCCTACTTGTTGGCTACGTGCAAAAATAGCAATGCTAATAAAATGCACAAACCACTTACTCCATATGTACGAAACCCCTCCCCCTCTGACTAGCCTACTTCCTCTACGTGCTGGCCACAGCCAACAAATTTCCTAAAAATTGCGGCGCCCGTATACCACCCATAATGTATTTCTTTCCCTTTTTTGTGCATTATAACACAAGAAAACAAGTTAATTTCAGCTAGCTTACAATGCCGTCATTGGGATTTCGACTATGAAGCCCTCTAAAAAAAACCTCTAACAACGTTGCATAGTTTGATATCCATGCTGTGTCATTCATAAACACATACATTGATGATAACATAGTAATAGTTGCAGTATCTTGCTGTATTTTGATCATTTAAAACACCACCGAAACTTATTTTCAAGGCGCATGGTTCTGTCAATAACAACAGCAGCAACAACGCTTACAATGTCTGCTCTCCTTGGGATGGCTGTGTCTTCCAGCACAAGACGTGTGCTCGACTCCTCAGGTAAAAACTGCTGACGGCAAACAAGCATCTTGTTGAGTCTTTGTAGCAAAATGGAGAGCTAGGTTTTCCACTCTTCCGTCTTCCGAGTTGAGCGGTTAGCGAGGTACCGTGTTAGCTAGTATCAATGTGCAGAGGAAAGAAGTTTCGGTAGTGTTTTAAATAATCAAAATACGGCAACTATTACATGTAAACACAGGAGTACACGGATAAGATTGTTACACCCCAAAAAAAGCATAGTGTGGACTTGTTTTTAACATACAAATTGAAGTTTTCTGAGAGGCGTGTTAGATTATGAGGGCACAAAAATAACATTTCTTGAAATTCTCATTTTATATTTACTCAATATAATGTTGGTTACAATACAACATGTGGTGCCATTTAAATGGGTTGTCTCTGATATTTATTTTGGGAAAGCAAGAACATTAATTTTCCTCGTCGGCAGGAGATGGCTCCTGTGCAACAATGTACGACGGAGAGAGTTGCTGAGCGTTTGGCTTTCCAAGCCTTGGAAGCTGAACCAGACGCCTCTTAGTCAAATCTCCCAAGCAATGAAGTGTGACGACAGAGGCTTTGCTTCCGTCCGTCCTTGCTGACAGCAAATGAAAGTGATTGTCCTGGTTTATATTTGCAGTCGTAGCTGCTGCTAATCTGGGAGGGTTCATTGAAAGGATGAGGAACTAAAAACGACACTCAGTTGTTTTGTATTTGATGACAACGCAACACGGGTTCAAAAACACAATCACATTCTCCCACGTGGGAAAACGTATTTTATTCATTTATAGAGTTCTTTGTTTGCCATCTTTTCTGATGCAATCATAGTCTGTCTATGTTGGGAATCTGCCCATGTTGTTGATGTTGGGGGGAATACTTACAACCTCAGGATCTCATGGGAGATCCTAACTTTGACACTTAAGCATCTCCCTCTGTGTCACTATTGCAAAATCACTATTGTTTAAAGACAGGAGATCTTCAGCTTGACCCAAAGAGCTTCTGTATCGGGAGCTGTCTCCTGGAAATACCCGATCCTGAGTGTATATCTGAGAACAGTTTAGGGGAAATCCATGTCGAGGAAATAGTTGTCTTGGCGGTGGTCCAGCTTAATCTCCTATGTGCAATGGGAAATAATTGACTTCCTCCATGGCTTCCTGCATTTGCTGAGGACAGCGAAGTGCAGAGTCTAAGTTAAAAGCAGAATTTGCGTACTATTAGAAACATGAACAGTCAACCTGGCCTTTTTCATGTTGATATCATTTCAATTGAATGTCACATTCAGGAAAAAAAATCTCCTTTTATTTGCAGCTCCTGTCTTCCTGTGTGTGGCTACCAGTACAAAATGTAACAGCTTTCTTGTGCTTTGTGTTGATATTCAGTTCAATTCAAGTTCCAATGTCCAGGAATGCACCTTGCATGAGGATATAGGTTATTGGTGGATAATGAGGAAGTGTTGTGTGGGTGTGGAGAGGACGGCGAGACTCTATATGGTGTTGGAGCTGAGCACTGCTGTTGCAGTGCATGCATTTTCTGTATCGCTTATCCTCATGAGGGTCGCAGACACGCTAGAGACCAGCTGTCTTCAGGCGAAAGGCGGGGTACATCCTGGATTGGTGGCCAGCCAATCACAGGGCACATGTAGACAAACAACCATTCACACTCACATTCATACCTATGGACAATTTGGAGTCGCCAATTAACCTAGCATGTTTTTGGAATGTGTGAGGAAATCGGAGTACCTGGAGAAAACCCACAAGGAGAACATGCAAACTCCACACAGAGATGGCCAAAGGTGGAATTGAACCCTGGTCTTCTAGCAGTGAGTTCTGCGCGCTAACCACTCGACCGCCGTGCCGCCCCCTTTGAGGAAAATGTTTTTTTTTTCATCATAATAAACATTTTTAAATCATATTGTTAAAATTGGTTGTATGTATTTTTGTAATAATAATAATTATTATTATAATTATAATTATAATTATAATGTATACACATTATTAATATAAATATTATTATTGTTATTGTTAGTAATATAATATAATAATATTATATATATATAATGAATATATAATATACGTATATTGTAATACATATATTATTATTATATGATAAAAAAAACTTCATAATACTATGAAGAAGGGGGTGAATGTTCTTTTAGAGTTGGTACATCGTGTAAAAAGTCATGTCAGATAATGGACACTTCTTACTCGACAAACGGGATCAAAACTAGCAAACTGTTCTCAGTGCTGTGCAAGCTTTTTGTATGAATGGTGCATTCAGGTGCATCAATTAACCTAGCATATTTTTGGAATGTGGGAGGAAACCGGAGTACCCGGAGAAAACCCACAAAGAGAATATGCAAACTCCACACAGGGAGTGTTTCCCGAGCGGGGAATCGAACCAAGCTGTGTGGCCTGCGTGTTGAAGTTTTAGGTTAAACTATAAAGTCAGAATAAAGTTTTAAAAAATAGCATCAGACTTCATGAACCTTTGTCAGGACGTTACAATAACAATGCAGCACATTTCACTGTCTGTAACTATAAAGGTGTAAAAGTTAAACTATTAATTAATTAGATTACCTGGTACTGGAAAACAATAACTATGTTTGTTATTTTTGTCGCCATCATCATTACTCCCAAAACTGCATACCAACTGAGGCAACTGTACCCGGACATTCCATATGTCCATGAAAACTCAGCCGAGATTATGATTGATGTCTTGGTAATAAAATATTTAAGGCCATGGGAGCTTCTCTGGAACAGCTGGAGGACACCAGCAAGTGTTATAAAGAAGTTAGAACCATAATGGAATGTTTCCGGCTCCTCTTCTGACATGGGACTACTATACTGTAGCCCTAAATAACCTATTCAAACATCTTATTTTTCGCAGAATCCTACTTTGGGGACAGTTTCTGCAGCATCCAAGCTTTCCAAGATGTCTCCACGTTCCATGTGTCACTACAGATGAAAACGAGTCGGAGAAGCGGCCTGTTGCTACTCGCTGCTGGAATGCAGGACTACCTGTTCATTGAGCTCCAAAATGGGAAAATCCAGGTGAGTAGGTCACTTAGAAGTGATGGAAGAAAGTAAAACATTGAATTACGCAACATTATTTTGATATAAATCATTCTTCCACAGGCCCGGATGAACCTAGGACAAGATGAGGTGACCCTGTCATCCTCACAAGGTCTACAGCTGAACAATCTTCTGGAGCACAAAGTCTCCCTCACGCTGCAGGACGGCAAGCTCACCATGATAATCGACGAACTCTTTTCAACGTTCGTCCCCGTGAGGAATGAAGGAGAGGAGCTAAACATTGACCTGGGCATTTGGATGGGAGGAACCGGAGATCTTGACGCTCCCTACCTTAGCAATGCCATTCCACCTTTCCGGGGCTGCTTAACTGACGTGAAATTCGAGTCCCATGACTTTGATATTCTCAGCACGCTTTTTAAACAATGCCACGACACCAAGGATTCCTGCAGCGCTGAATTTGAGGCGGGTGACGGAGAGGCGACTAGTTTCAGCACTCCCGATTCTTTTGTTTCCTTTCCCACTTGGAGTGGTGCAAGCGGAGCACCGAGAGTTTTGGAATTCCTCATGAAAACCACCATAGAGGATGCCCTTCTTGCTTTCCACCCTGGAAGAGAGAGCGACTTCATTGCGGTCGGTATCGTGAAAGGCTACCTGAAAGGTTTGCTGGACTACGGCAACGGCATGGAGGTGCTGGAGAACACGGAGGTTCAGTTGGACGACGATCAGTGGCACAGAGTTAGGGTGCAGGTCAGTCAGGAGTCGTTTGACATCAACGTCGACAGTCAGATCGTGTCGCTTCCTCTCGACGCGTCACAGAAACTGGACTTGGTGGGAAACTTGTATTTGGGAGGCATTCAGGCTAAAATGAAGGATCTCTTTCGCGAGAGTGGGTCATTGAACCGTGCGGAGGAAGAAATGACAGCTGAGTCTTTTATCGGATGCTTGGGGGAGATCAAAGTCAATCAGAAGGATAGGAGTCTGCAGGATGCACTGGTGACCAAAGACGTTCACGTTAAATGCGAAGGAGAGGACTATGACTACTCCAGTTATTATGACATTGACACGACAACTTCCCCCCCGCCTCAAACTCGCTATGTCGATATCGAGACGACCGAACCACATTGCTACCCGACAGACGACATGCCAGAGATATTCAAAAATGTAACTAAGCTCCTTGACGTTACGCCGTTGCTGGTACCCGAAGGCGGAGAGGTTTTTCTTAACGTTGACAATCTGAGCCCAACCTTTGACCTCAGCGCTGCAGGGATGCGTCAGTCGGAGATTGTCTTTTCGCTCAAAAGCGACCCCTGGTACGGTGTGGTTGATATGAACATCAACACAAAGCGTACACAAAAATTCACTCTCTTGGATGTTGTCAACCACAAAATCAAGTACATGCACGACGGACATGAAAGACATGCAGATCGAATTCACTTGGAGGTGCTCGCTAGCAGTAACGCATATCTCCCGGAATGTCTTAAAACATCGCAAAGTTACGTTGTACCAGTTGAAATTATTCCCGTCAATGACATACCGCAACTGAGTGGGGGAGAAATCACCATTACAGAAAACGGCAGAACTCGCTTGAGCCCCGGCTTGATCAAAATCACCGATTCTGACACCCGCTGTGACAACTTAGTAGTAACTGTGACCTCCGAGCCTTCTGTAGAAGTAGGTTATCTCGAGAACAGCCAAGAGCCGGGACGACGGATCACTGAGTTTACTTGCAGGAATCTGAAGGAAGGGAGTATCTATTATGTGCACAAAGGGGGCAATGCAGATTCAATGACCCTGGAAGTATCAGACGGACAATCTGTGATCCACTCTGCAACTTTTAAGCTGGCTTTAACTCAGCCACATATGACTATTGTTACCAACACAGGCCTCGTCTTGGCTCAAGGTAGCAATTCTTCTATTGGTATCAACAACTTGGCTGTGCTCACACACCCTCGTAATGGAGACGTCATTTATAACGTAACACAACCGTTGATGTTTGGGGAACTCAAGCTATTGACAAGCGATGGCGTGTTAAAACCAGTCAACGCCTTCCATCAATCAGATCTGGATCAAAACCATTTAAGGTACATTAGCACGGATTCAAGTGACCAGGAAGATGTTGTTCTGGAACGGATTCAGTTTGACACACACCTGGGGAAGTTCTCCCTGTGGAATAATACTTTCTTAGTCAAGATCATGCCTTCTCCAGTGAAACTCTCCGCTCTGGTCCCACTAGAAATGCAGTCCGGTGAGGAAGTAACAATCGGAAATACCGAGCTTCAAGCAGAAGTGAAAGGAAAAAACTCAGACCCGGAAACTGTTAAGTACATCCTTGTCGAGCCTCCAACACTGGGTAGTCTCCAGCTACTGGACACAGAGTTGACTAAAGGGGACACATTCACTCAGAGAGACATTATGGACAATTATATCACTTACAGCGTCCTGGCGCAAAGAGCTGTTGACAGTACCGATCAATTCCAGTTCAAAGTATTTGTTGACGATCAGTACTCTCCTTTGTACACATTCCCAATTAACATCCTCGCTGATTCCGATGCCCCTACTCTGACCAATGAGGTTCTAACTGTCCTACATGGTAGTGAACAAGTTGTTGACAAAAATCATCTTTGGATGGAATCAACCAGCTCTGCAGATTTTATGTACCAGATCACTCAAGCACCGACACATGGGCGACTGATAAGGGACTCCCCGCCAGGTCAACCTCGTTTTGATGGAGCGATTAGAGTGTTCAGTAATGAAGACCTCCAACTCAACAGACTGATATACCAGCATGATGGTTCCAGGACAGTTAGTGATGAATTTCACTTCACGGTATTTGATCAGAGCGCAGACAAATTTGGGGTTCAGGAAACAATTACTGGCATCTTCAGGTTATCCATCCAAAGCAAGAACGAGCACGCTCCACTGCAGGTTGTTGATAAAGTATTCGATGTCGTCCGCCATGGTCAGCGTCTGCTGACGACTGATGACATCCGCTTCAAGGATGACGACTCGGGTTTTAATGACTCCCAGATTGTCTACGCTCGTGAGGGAATCCTCTCTGGAAACATTGTCTCTTCGCTGAATCCCTCACAATCCCTTTTCCGTTTCACGCAAGCCGATCTACGAGATAAAAAGGTTCTCTTCATTCATCACGGAGCTGATCAGGAACGCTTCCCGTTGCAAGTGTCCGACGGCTTTCACAAAACGACTACTCTGCTGCAGATCCAAGCCAGTGAAGCCTACCTGCGAGTCGTCAACAACACGATCATCGTCATTGACCACGGCGGCACTAAGACCCTCGACACGACGCTGCTGAGCGCAGAGTCCAACATGGACATCAGGGACGACAGCGAGATAACGTTTCATGTAACATCCCCTCCTAGTGATGGCAGGATTATTGTCAGCGGGATCGAGTCCTCAGAATTCACCCAGGAGGACTTGAAGAAGGGTGTTGTTTCCTATGAACATAACTATGAGAGTCTGAGGTCCAAGGATGCATTCAGCTTCACAGTCCAAGCAGGAGGACACTCAGAGGAGGGCACATTCAGGATTAAAATATTCAAACAAGGGTACCTCTCTGAGCCTGAAGTGCTGACCAATGAAGTCATCATTGCCTACGAAGGCGAGCACACCGTTATCAACTCGGATTATCTCAAGGTAATTCCTGACCCTGTCAATATTTCATGTTGAGCAAAATTTATGTTTTTTCACACAGCATTTTCAATGAATTTGAGAACGTCCGCATTTATTTGACGAGATGCGGTCTGCTTTTTCACCCCACCGATGCCTCGTCTCTCTAATCTACATTGCCGCCACATGAAAGTCACACTAAATGTGACAGCACAGGCGCTCCTTTTAATCTACTTTATGTACTAAATTGCAGTCTATTAAGTGTGGAAAACAGAGCACCGCGTATCCCGCGGGAAGCTTCCTGAAGCCCACTGTAATTTGTACGAGGGGGCCTGCCTCCCGTTCATTTGGAGAGTACTTCACGGGATTCATCTGTTAAGTCTGAACATGTTGTACTTTTAGACTAATGAAGAGTAATTTTGATTGCAAAATTATATAAGTATACATTTCATATCCTCTGCACAGAGTGGGAAAAATTCAGAAAAACCAAGCATGCATACGCACTTGTTTAGCCTTGATGGCACCGCGTTTACAAATAGTAAAATATTGACTTGGCTGGTGGGAGTGCATCTAATATGTTTCCTACAACACTATGAAATGCAAAGTAGTGTGATGTGAAATATTGTGAAAGGGAGCCATGACTGCTAAACAGGCTCAGGGGCTCCCGGGAGCTGATTAAAAACTTCTCCGAGTAGGATGACCATAAATCTGCCTGTGTGTAAATGTGTAATATGACACAAGTATACAGCCCTGTCCCAATTTCACACACCAGTGTTAATGAAGTTGTAAGCACATATTTTCCATACTCTGAACCCCGAATTATAGAAATATTGGGCTCAAAGTGACAGGAAACGGCACTCAGTGCCAACTGAAAGGAAAGACAGCCTTCTGGAGTTATTATACTAAATTTGATTGGTGTTCTTGGACCCGTAGCACAATTTCCTTGTATTTTCTCAGGTGTGAGAGCTCTTTTGTTAGCAATATCCCTGCAGTAGCTCCAACAATAACCACACAGTCTGTTAGGAGTAACACGGAGGGATGGGTGACATGGCCTAAAATCCATTCTGCGATATATCTTGCACATCACAACTCAACTCTATGCTATTACAATATTATTTTCCTCAAAATATTGCAAGTTTATTCTCATAAAATTGGGATTTTCGACTCATTCTTTTTTCACTTAATATTTTGACTTTATTCTTTACTTAGAGCTGTTTTTCCACATTTCTTTTTTAAAATGTACAAGTTCTCTGAATTTTTTTCTCATGTTTATGACTTATGCCTGACTTTATTATTGTAGTATATTATAGTATAGTATAGTATATTGTAGTACTTTTTTTCTGCAAGTCAACTTCAGTCCTTGTTCTGTTAGATTCACACAATATTACAGCTTGTAAAAAATTTGTTTTCCTCTTGAATATTTCATCTATATTCTTCTAAAATTACATTATTTTTCCTCACTTAAAAAAAATTTTCACTTAATATTTTGACTTTATTCTTTACTTAGAGCTGCTTTTCCCCATTTCTTTTTTAAAATGTACAACTTCTTCTCAGAATTTTCTTTCTCATATTTATGACTTTATGCCTGACTTTATTATTGTAATATTGTACTTTTTTTCTGCAAGTCAACTTCAGTCCTTGTTCTGTTTGTTTCACATAATATTACAACTTTTAAAAAAATTGTTTTCCTCTTGAATATTTCATCTATATTCTTCTAAAATGACATTATTTTTCCTCGTGATATTACAAAGTTATTGTACTTTTTTTCTGTAAGTCAACTTCATTCCTTGATCTCTTTGTTTCACATAATATTACAGCTTTTAAAAAATTTGTTTGACGTTGATGTTATTTTTCCACGTAATATTACAAAGTTATTCTCAAAAAAATATGAGAAATATTTTTCTCATTAGACAACAACTTCATATTTTGGCTTTATTCTTGTAAAATTACTGAACATTTTTGCTGTTGTTGTTTTTTTTTTTTTTTGTTAAATAATATTTTTAGAATGTGCCGTGGACCAATGAAGAAACAGTGGAGGCCCATATGGCCCCAGGGCTGCATTTTTGGGCACTCCTGTGTTAACGTGTGCTAAGCACTCATTCTTTTGTTTTTACACCTTTATATTCAAGCTAGCTAATTTCCAGAGAGAAAATTTGACACTTCTGCATCATCAGTCACATTTATATTAATTCTATCGTTCTAATGCGTTACAAATTAAAGCATCATCCTATGTTTACAGTATATTATTTTATTTCATCTGCTTGTGAAGATCTGTCAACGGAATAATGATTCAGAGATGGTGCCACTGCTTTGTCTTTCATTTAGGTGGAGCAAGCGGACATCCTGCCCACAGAAATGGTGTTCACCATCAAAGAGCCTCCTCGCCTCGGTCACGTGGTCCAGCTAACAAACAGCTCGGACGGCACCGACTCGCCAGTCCTTGATTATATTCACTCATTCACACAAGAGGATGTCAATCACGGGCGCATCCTCTACGTGTCCGCATCCATCCAGGTTTGCTGTTTACTTTGTTATTGGCTTTTTGTTATTGGTGGTGACTTTTTAAAAAAGGGACCTATTATGCTTTTTCTTTTTTGAATTTTAAATGTAGTTAAAATGTTGTATCCTCGTGTTAAATGATGCCAAAGTTTCAGATAATGAGGTTTGCATATTTGAAAGTGAGCCCTGAAAGACGTTTGGGATGGCTCAAAATGCTCAGTTTCAGAAGGCGTGGTAAAACTGCCCCTTTGTGCACTCCCTTATATGGGCGTGTCTGTAAGCTGGATAAGCACTCTGCCCTCTCCCAAGCTCTGCTTCTCTGTTTACGCTGCTAGCAATGGCCTGTAAGGGAAAGACACATTTGTTTACAATTCCTAAAGACGTCACCATCAGTCACAAGTGGTTGGAGTTCCTAATTCCCTACCAGCAAAACAAATGCATTTTAATCTGGCAGCATTTCACACAGGACTGTTTTGTGAACATGGGCCAGTATGCAGCTTAACTAGCCGACAAATGTATGCTGCTGAAGCCTGATGTCTTTCCAACGTTACTTGTTTGTGTGGAAGAGTCAGAAGAGCAAGCATTAAGTAACAAATAATCAGTGTCGCAACTGTGGTTATTTTATGTAAGTCATGGAGCAAAAGCGCTTGTCTGTGTAGCATTATAGCATTACACATTACCGATGAAATGCCAAAGCTTCTTAATATTGAGAGAAGCTTTCAAGTAATCTTTTTTCTTGAGAAATTTCGGACCGTCCAGTCCCTAGTTCCGGATTGGATTCGGGATCATTTCAAAAAGATAAATCACTGTTAATTATCAACTCCTATACCGTTTATCAACTCCTATAAAGTTAGGTTTGCAGCTAGCTAAGCACTCGGGAGTGTGACCAACCACAGCGGAGTGGGCGTGCCTGGAGGCGGGCCGTGGGTGCAATACCGATACATTAAAACAGACTGTTTATGCAGGAATAGGTGCAGATTCTGGAAGAACTAAAAAGCTTTCTTTTTGTGTTTTTTTGTGTTTTTGTAATATTGTGGGGCGGCACGGTGGTCTAGTGGCTAGGGCGCAGACCTCACACCTAGGAGACCAGCCATCTCCATGTGGAGTTTGCATGTTCTCCCCGTGCATGCGTGGGTTTTCTCCGGGTACTCTACGGGTCCTCCCACATTCCAAAAACATGCTAGGTTAATTGGCAACTCCAAATTGTCCATAGGTATGAATGTGAGTGTGAATGGTTGTTTGTCTATATGTGCCCTGTGATTGGCTGGCCACCAGTCCAGGGTGTACCCCGCCTCAAGCCTGAAGACAGCTGGGATAGGCTCCAGCACCCCCGCGACCCTCGTGAGGAAAAGCGGTAGAAAATGAATAAATTTAATATTGTGTGGAACTGCTCTATAGAAGTCTACAACTCAATACAAAGGGCCAAACAATGAGCATAACGGGTCCCCTTTAAAACATGACATACTTGAATAACTCGCATAATGTCTTATGCAGGGTCTCGACGGCTTCACTATGGACGTCAACAATGGTTTTACCACAGTGGAGGACCTTCACATCACGGTCAACATCGTGCCTCGCCTCATCCCTATCGAGACCTTCAACTTCACTGTGAAGGAAGGCTTCAGCCAGGTCATCAACGACAACGTCATCAACATCTCACACCCCTTCTACAACTCCATCAACATCGAGTTTGTGGTGGAGGAGCCGCCGCAGCATGGGGAAATACGTTTCCAGGATGGAGATGAGCTCACGTACTTCACATGGGAGGAGGTACTGTATATGCGTATAAATATAACTACAGTGTAAAAGCCGTTCAAGAACTTATTTTAGATTTACTCAATAAGAAGTGGTGATGCTTAAATGTGGTGGCAAACATGACAAAGACAAAGCAAAACACACTCCTTTGCTCTTTGCAAAACTCACTTCTTGTGATGGTTTAGATCAGGGGTCTCAAACTCAGTTTACCTGAGGGCCACTGGAGCTAGGGTCTGGGCAAGGCTGGGCCGCATCAGGTTTTCCAAAAAAAAAAAAAAAACGCATTAATTAAAAACAGAAATATATACTCAGTGCTTTGGTTCCGATTTTCTACAGAAAAGCTCTGATAAAACATTCCACTTTTCTCAAATATTTTAATTTTTATTTTTCTGCACAAAATAAGATGAAAAATAAATAAACGAATCAAGAATAAAGAAAATCAATCGGTAATAAATAAATATAATAATAATAATAAAATGGCAAATAATAAAAACTTAAGAAACCACATATAGTTGGTGGGTAGACAAATTATTTTTTTCAGATTAAAATTAACAAAGCATTATTAGAGCCCTGTAGACATGACAAAACACGACTATAGTCACATTTATACTCTTTTTATTTACAACATATTGTGCAACTGCAGGGTCTTGAGACACATGCTAACTCGCAAACTAGAGAGCTAGCGACCTTTAAACTTAAAAAGCCAAAAACTTACTACTTCCACACGGATAGGGAGGATAACTATTAACAGTTATTTAACCTTTAACATGAACATTAATCAAACGTAATATTTTTTTCTGGGTACATGATACCATACAGCATCCATATCAAACTTGCGCGGGCCGCACTAACATTAAACTTTCATATCAAGGCGGGGGCCTCGAACTAGCGTCCTGCGGGCCACATTTGGCCCACGGGCCGCGTGTTTGAGACCCCTGGTTTACATGGTTTAGGTGCCAAAGTTTTACTACAGAAACTACAGATGTAGTACAGATGTAAAAAAGATGTCTTTTTTTAGAAAAGT
Organism: Doryrhamphus excisus; assembly: GCF_037039965.1. Classification (NCBI taxonomy): domain Eukaryota; kingdom Metazoa; phylum Chordata; class Actinopteri; order Syngnathiformes; family Syngnathidae; genus Doryrhamphus; species Doryrhamphus excisus. The sequence continues at coordinate 16,489,230 of NC_136357.1, read as the reverse complement.
CGAACAAACTACTGTGTTTCTCATGCGGTAATACACTGAAATGAAAAAATATTAACTGAACCACCAAAATAAAGTCCTAAATCTGGAATGAAGACAAAAGATTGTATACAGTCGTCCCTTGCTAGTATATCGTAACGCTACAGTATATTGCATTTTTTTTGAGGAAATTAATTCATTCCGTGTGGTAGTGGTAAGTTTGATGCATCTACTTTGTCCTTCCTCTCCACTCCAATTGAAACCCTTTCTTAAGTTTAGAAGAAATACTTTTCAGGCTAACTGGTTAGCTCGCTAGCTGTTTAGCTGGTTAGCTCTGAAGCAACTTTGTGGCTTCTTACTTGTCTTTCCTCCCCAACCGGTTTGAAACCCTTTCTTTAGTTTAGAAGAAATACTTTTGAGGCTAACTGGTTAGCTCGCTAGCTGGTTAGCTGGTTAGCTCTCAAGCAAATTTGTGGCTTCTTACTTGTCTTTCCTCCCCAAACCGGTTTGAAACCCTTTCTTAAGTTTAGAAGAAATACTTTTGAGGCTAACTGGTTAGCTTGCTAACTGGTTAGCTTGCTAGCTGGCGGTTGTCGACAGTCCCTGTAGCATAACAGTTGCGCAATATGCTGTAAATAATGTAAAACAGGAGTGCAAAAGTGACAATAAGGGTGTTATTTCATGTCTAAGGGGCTCTAATAATGTTTTTGAAAGTATTTAGAAACTCATAACTACAAAAATATTAATATAAATAAAAAATAATAAAACAATAAAACGAATTTTAAAATAAAAATAAAAATAAAAATAAAAATAAAAATAAAAATAAAAATAAAAATAAAAATAAAAATAAAAATAAAAATAAAATAAAAATGTAAAATGTAAAATGTAAAATGTAAAATGTAAAATGTAAAATAATATATAAAATATAACATACATATATATAATATTTTATATAAAATAAAATATTAAAAAATATAAAAAATTATCATTAAATCCTATACTGACGAAATTTATTTATCGCAATTGGGTCTGGAACCAATTAATCACGATAAACGACGGACGACTATATTCTATGAAAACACAAACAAAAAATAGTAGCCTCAAAGAGAAAAAAGTAATATAATTTTAAAGAAAAAAATCATAATATCACAAGAACATAAACCCATTTAGGCGCCCTTCAATTTCACAATACAAAACAACAATCCAATGGTCTTAGTATGCAGTACTGCAACAACAAATATTTACATCCTACATCCATGTAACAAACTTCAAAGTTGATCCCATCTTAAGAAGATTTCATTGAGGATTACCACGCCGAGCAAACCATCGTGGAACTTTCCCCCTCAAGTTACTATTGGGCGCTGTTTTGTCTCCCGCCACTTTTGAGGAAAATATTAAAAATACATGAGCAGTTAGCAATGGAAAAACCTCAGAGAGAGCGGACCACATCGTTTGGGTTTTGTCACACAGACAACTGAGGAGCTCCCGCCTCATCCAGCCTCATGTAGAAGTACGCTGGAAAAACTGACGATGCTTTTTGACCGCCTGCAGCCAAAATAAACTGGCAGTGCACATTCCTATTATAAAGTTTGCACACAAACCCGCCCTGTGCTTTTGTTGCTACCAGACCCACGTCTCTCAAAAAGTGGAAATCATACCCCTTGGGAGGGGAGGCCAACATTGCATTGATATGATTTGCCACTATGGAAAACTCTCACAGGAATAATACAAAAGCTTTGAGCTTTTTTTTTTATGTATGCACTTTTTTTACTTTTACTCACTGGAGGAATGGAAGCCAAACTGTAATTTCTGACTATTTTCCATAAGTTCAACAGTTCCTAGCGCCACTCTGGGACACTGACACCGTGTGCATACGGAGGTGTGAGTGTGTGCGTAGTGGATGTGTCTTTTATATATATGCCTACAGTTTCACGCGCCGACTGAAGCTCCGCAAAAGAAGGTGAAATAAATCTGACGTGTCAGCTCCCAGCATGGAATCTCCATCAGCTATAATGTCATCTTTCTCCTCCAATAGACCTTCACTTCAATCAGGTTCCAACATCTTTCTATTAGGTGCAGAATGAACTATTAACACAAAAGTATCAGGACACCCGATACTGTAAGTAGTAGTTAGAAAACAGTGAAGCCACCTCTGGACAAAATGGCTGCAGATACGAGACTCACTCCAAATACATAATCAAAAACATAGGGCAGGATCTTCCTCAAAGACGGCAAATTTTATCACGAGCCGAGCTCGCGAATGTTGTGATTTGTGGTAAATCATCAAACACCTTACATCAGGGGTGTCCAAACTTTTTCTACCAAGGGCCACATGTAGGTATGCTAAAGGTAGCAGCTAAAGGTAAATAAACTACATTTCAGCTTCATAATAAAGGTGAAATGCTACTAAAAATGACATTTTTTACCATATGAATATTAAGAGTTTATTTTTTCCTTAATATTTTGACTTTATTCTCCTAACATTAAAGCTTTTTTTTCACTTCTGCTGTTTTTTGCTTTTTTAAATTGCCTTCTCATCATTATGACTTTATTCCCATAATAGTTTTTATTTATTATATTCACTAGTTCTCCTCTGGACATGTCCCAACCATCTCAGTCTGGCTGATAACTGACTTTATCTCCAAGGCCTCTAACATGTAATGTCCCTCTGACGTACTCGTTCCTGATCCTATCCATCCTGGTCACTCCCAATGAGAACCTCAGCATCCTCATCTCTGCTACTTCCAGTTCTACTTCCTGATTCAAATCTAAAAACGTACAGTTTTCACTGTTTATCATCATCTCAACATCTCATAAATCAGGGTTCAAGGTTGGTGTGGATTGGGTAAAAAGTACGATTCCTGGTTACAGGTAAAATCTTTTTTTCAATCCCAAAATGGCATTGAAAAAAATGTCTGACTACCTGCATGATCTTTAATCATTTTCATTTTCCGATGTTTCACTACCCTGCGCTTCGTGTTTCATGATCAACACTTTAAAGGGGAAAACTTGCAATATTATCATTTTATATCGCCCAACTGTCTAGTATACCTGGTAGAATTATGATGGGGTATATTTCCTAGGAGTTAGGGCATCTTCAAAGCAAAATGGCGGACTACCTGTGCATTTTGACAATACCTCCAGTTGACATCCAGATCTTTTTTGTCCCCCGCAGATCAAACTTGGACATATCTACTACATGCACGACAGCACCGAGAACACCAAGGACAGTTTCACCATCTCCGCCTCGGCTTATGAGATCAAGCGCCGCAGCCTACCCGTCACAGTCTCTGTGACTGTCTGGCCCGTCAACGACGAGCCACCGCGACTGACGCGCAACACGGGTCTGGAGGTAAGGTTCTGGAAAGTACCGTTGCTTGCCTCTGTTAGTTCGATGCTGACTCAGTCGCTGGTGAAACATTGCCGACAGGAAAATCTTTACAGCCTTTTTTTGTTACTTTGTTTTCCCGTCTCTGATGAGGATTCAAGGTGAGCACGAGGGAAATATTTCAACTTGAAATGAAACTTTTATCCTATCCTGAAGCTACAGTTATATCAGCTCCGGTACAGTAAAAGATGGCGGCCAAGCATAAAACTCACATTTCCAAAAAAAGCATTTTGACCAGCGATATATTTTCCTTGACATGATTGAGACGGGACAAAATCTTAGTAGGATTGTTTTCAGACTTAATGAAAAATTCCATATATATACACATATTGGCTCTATAAATAAGATTTCCCGGCCTTGGCGGAGGTCCACTTATGACTTGTACAGACAGATTTGAACCCAAAGCAATGACCAGTGAGTATAAAGACCTCAAGTCAGACTTTTTCTCACAAATATATCATCAAATAATTACAGTAATGTGTCAGAGGTTCAATGAGGGCCACATATCATAAAAGACGTTTGGAAGAAACTCTCCACGAGCTGGGTTCTGTGAGGAGGCCGGCAATTGGGAAGAACTCCCAGCACTGGAACCCAAGTGTGTCATTCAGCGCCACGGCTCCCTGGCAACGCGTATTTTTGGAAAAACCAAAAAGGCTTCATGATGAGGCCGCGGCTTCTCTGGCCCAGCGAGGATCCGGCGGTCGCGCGTCGTTTTTTTTGCTGCGGTTGCTTGATGTAACAGGATAACACACACACACACACACACACACATACAAGGCGAGTGTCACTGATTTAAAGCAGGAAGTGCGTGCGTGGTGACCTCTGAGGCCCGCGAGCAGACATGATGACTGGCATTGACTGAACTCAGGCGCGGTCGTGGATCAACCGTTGAGCTCTTGTAGCCCGGTCGGCTGCTCTCTATTAGTCTTTACATACTCTATATCTGTCTGGTTCTACATATTTCTCATTTTAAATCATAGAAATCGTAGAAAAACGCCCAAAGACTGGAGCTGATGTCACATGTACAGGTTATTATCCTTCATTACTGTGATTATTTCAACAAGGTTTGGGGCCAGAGTCCAGATGCAGTGGCAGTACATTAGTAGCAGTACATTAGTAGCAGCCGCAGTCAGACATGTTGCAGGCCCTCAAACGTTAGTTCTCCAGCAGTTATTTAATCATCTGCATTATTATTATTATTATGACCGTCTGAGAGGGGAAATGTGAGCCATCGTGCGTCAGCTCAGGTTATTGGATTTATATAGTTCATCCTTTTACGTTGTAAAAGCATCGATCGCCACATAAAGCATTCATTTTTGTAAAAGCACAGCACTCAGTACGGAGGGCAAGTTGATGCTTGTGGGCCGGGACAATGGGGCCATCTGGTGGCGAAATTTTGGAACTGCATTCTGACGTCACAGGGGTCTATTGAGTGTGACCTCATTTGAAGGCTTGATGTTGTCTGTGGGTTTAAAATTAATAATAATAAATGATAATACATTTTATTTGTATAGCGCTTTTCAAAATACTCAAAGACACTTTACAGAAGAATGAAGTTGAATAAAGCAAGTAAACAGAATAGAAGACACACCAAAATACAACATTCATTGGTTAAATTTATGAATTAATTCATTCATAAAAGTGTTTTTTCATTCAAGTAGAATTTAAATAGTAAATTATTTGAACATTTTTGGATCAATTATCCTATGAGTATTTATTATTTGTTAGTAAAACATATTTTTTTTAATGTTTAAATATCAAGTGTGTTTTTAAAACACAAAAACCTAAGCAATAAATAATGTCCAATATTTTTTTCAAATGTATTCAAATAATAGTAGTAGCAATAAATACACATGTATGTATTGTATATTATTGTGTATTGTATAAAAGCAAACACAACACATAAGTTTGTGTAATTATCTGAAAAAGTCAATGTTTTTCAATTTCAAAAAATCAACTTTCTGCTTTTCAGTTATTTTCCAGACATTCTCTCTCCATCATAATTTAGTCCAAATTAGAGACATAATTATACTACAATATGATGCTCCAAAGATGAAGCACAGTACCTTCTATCAATTTATCCCTTTTGTCAAAATCTTACACATTTCCCTGACTTTAAAGACATTCTGTGGCTTGGGTGTTGCTCGCTGCTTCCTGTCGCTCAGATTAGTGTCGGCCTGGGAAGCATTGATTTTTGCTCCGTCGAGCAGGAATGTTTTTTTTTGGGGGGGGGGGTGTTTTTGGAGATTAAAAACGTGCTTGTTGTTGTTTTTTTTTTTTGTGGCTCTTTTCAGGAATGTGATGGAAAACTTGATTGGCTGTGATAATCCACAGCTTTATTCTCCAAAATAGTTCTGATATTTTATTTAATTGGCTTGTTTTAATTGTCTTTTTTATTGCATCCATTTCATAACAACAAAATGCTGAGTATTTGATTCATTCATGTGTATAAATAATAGATAATAGATGAATTAGAATAATATATTGAAGTTATATACCGCCTTTTACAAGGTACCCAAAGTACTTCAGAGTGAAGTGAACCCATTATTCAGTCACTGGTGGTGGGCTACATCTGTAGGCACAGGTACCTTTAGGTAGAGTGGCAGGAAAGTGGTCGCCAATTTGCGCTTACGGCCTCTACGAATTCCACCAAACATTCCTTCACATTCACACGCAAGATGGGGGTGACTGGGTGGAGGGAGCAGGGATGGAACCACCAACCTTCTAGTTTGTGGACAACCTGTTCTACTTCCTGGGCTACTGCCGCCCAATTACGAACATCAAATTTTGAAGTGGAAGAACAGAGCAGTATAGAATTAAGACACTGAATAGCCGACTCACCCTATCTTTTCTCTGCTATGTGGGGCAGCTCCAAGTTGCCAAGGAAACCGTACAGCGACTGTGAATGGCACGCAACCATTTGCTTGAATCACTCTTTTTTGGAGCTCCAATTGATGTGCGTCATATATTCTGCCTAGCAACAAGTGAAAACATGTAGTCAGCTGCTATGCCAAAAATATTTTGGTATATTTGTTATTAGTTATGATGCACTACAATATTATAAAGTCATCTAAGATAATGTAACGTAAGGGATACTTAATGTTGTGGACACTTGAACGCATCGTTCACATCTCTTCTCCAAGGTCCTCGCCGGCGAGGAGGCCGACATCACATCCAGCATGCTAACCACGGACGACGCAGACACCCCCGCGGAGGAGGTGGTTTACAACGTGGAGATGCCAACCAGCGGCATGGTGGCGTTCAAGGACTTCCCAGAGGAGGCCATTGCCAATTTCACACAGGCTCAAATCAACAACGGGGAAGTGATCTTCATCCACGAGGGTGAGGAGGACACAGACACACCCGAAGAGTCAAAACACATTGACGTGAATGACGAGTCCTGATCCTGTCAGCACGCTGTAAATAAATAACTTTAAAAGTCGACTCTTTGTGTGTCTGCAGGTGAGGACTCGGGCGGGTTCAGCTTCACAGTGACAGACGGCGAGCACACGTCTCCTCTCTACAGATTCGTGGTCACGGCTAGACCCCTCACTATCACCATGGTAACACAAGAGGAGCTGATGGTGTTCCCAGGTAAGATGTCAAAATCCTTTATAAAAAGCAGTCAAGGCAAGCAGCAGTGCCACAGTAAATATATAAGCTTAAAAACATTTATGGTGTTGTTTTTTTAGTTTATTATAGATTTAGATTATTTATTATCATTTATTTTTTGCTTATTGCTTTACCGTTTTAATTCAAGTTTTTTTACTATTATTTTTTTAATTCTCATATAAAGTAAATTCATTCATTCATTAATTTTTTACCGCTTATCCTCACGAGGGTCGTGGGGGTGCTGGACCCTGGACTGGTGGCCAGCCAATCACAGGGCACATATAGACAAACAACCATTCACACTCACATTCATACCTATGGACAATTTGGAGTGGCCAATTAACCTAGCATGTTTTTGGAATGTGGGAGGAAACCGGAGTACCCGGAGAAAACCCACGCATGCACGGGGAGAACATGCAAACTCCACACAGAGATTGCCAAGGGTGGAATTGAACCCGGGTCTCCTAGCTGTGAGGTCTGTGCATTTGAAGTAAATTTATTTTTTGTAATTTTTATATTTAATAATTTTGTTGTCATTGTGTATAAATGTATTATATTTAATGTATATTATTTAGGATTGTGATAGATTGTATAAAGGTCAACACTTGTGTATATGTGTACCTGAAAATAAAATACAAATAATTCAATAAATATATAAAAATAAATAAATAAAACAATAAACATTACAATAAATGTTTACAAATTATTTAATAAAAAACAAGAAAACAGAAAAAAAAATATTTACGTGTTTTTTAAATAAAAATTTTATGAATAATCCAGGGTTTTGGCCGCACAGTGGAGAAGTGGTTAGCATGTAGGCCACACAGTCAGGAGATGGGGAAGACCTGGGCTCAATTTTCCGCTTGTGCACGTCTGTGTGGAGTTTGCACTTCCACCCGGAGGGTTTTCTCAGGGTACTCCGGTTTCCTCCCATACTCCAAACACATGCATGTTCCATAACCTTGTATGCAATGAAATAGTGTTTTAAAGAGTTTTAAATCAGTCACAGTAAAAAGTGGTTTTAACAAATTTCATTTCATTATTATGAAGCACACTGTATATTTTTTTCAAGTTGTCGATGAACCTCACTTAACCTTTAGATGCACGAGTGAGTGGACCCTACACTCTTCCATAAGTGGGTCAAAAATGACCCATACTAGAATCAATGCGTTTTTATGCCAATTTTGCCATTTTGGTTAGGAATCACTTGTATGATATTTAGTATTATATTTATGATAATGCTTTCATGTTAGAAACATCTTAATTTTTCACTTTTTTACATCTTTGAAAAAGAAAATGACCCTGTACAACAATAATAACTGTACAATATGTACAATGTGTACAATATGTACAATATGTACAATATGTACAATGTGTACAATGTGTACAATAAACAAAAATAAATGTGAGGATCCATTGTGTGTTGCAAAAAGCTAAGTGAAAATGTGAATGGTATGATATCAAAAATATGTTTTTTGAGGAATACCTGGAATATGAAATGATAACAATTTTTCATTACAAAGATATTTCAAGAAAACAACCTGACCGGGTCATTTTTGACCCACTTATGGAAGGTTGGGGTAGTAACACAAAAACAAAAATTTCTTAAAATCTATAAAAGATGAGTTAAAAATGTGAATGGCATGATATCAAAAACATGTTTTTTTAGGAATACCTGGAATATGAAATGATAACAAATTTTCATTACAAAGATATCTCAAGAAAACAACCTGACTGGGTCATTTTTCTTTTTTTCCTTCCTAATGGAAGGTTGGGGTAGTAACACAAAAACAAAAAATTCTTAAAATGTATAAAAGATAAGTTAAAAATGTGAACGGCATGATATCGAAAATAAGTTAATACCTGGAATATAAAATGATTTAAAAAAATGTCATTACGAAGATATTTCAAGAAAACAACCTGACCGGGTCATTTTTGACCCACTTATGCATCTAAGGGTTAATAAAAACATCATAAATCAATATTGCCAATCCTAAACTCCCAACGTAAAAAACCACACACACCGTATACGGTGTATATAAAAGCATGTAAAAAAAAATACTAAATTGACTCTGGAGTCTGCTTAAGTTCAACTGCTTCAGTGAGGAACTTAATTTTCCGCTGATTAACGTGTGCGCACCCGTAGGAACGAGGCAGCCCATCACCAGTGCCAATCTGGGGGCTGTGACTAACGAGGATGGAAATGAGATCAGCTACTCGTTGGTCCACCCCCCTCGTTTGGGGAGGCTGATCATGGCCAACGACAAGAACCAGATGGAGGAAATCAGCCGCTTCTCCCAAACGCAGGTGACCACTTTGTGTGTGTGTGTGTGTGTGTGCGTTTTCGTGAGGTCAAAGAACAATTGTGAGACCATTTTTGTGGGCCTAACCTCTGTTTGGGTATAAAGGATACTGGTAGAGGACCTGTTGGGAAGAGCCAGACACTGCAATTCATTGGCCCTGTACCAGCAGGTAGTAGTCAGCTAAAAATGGTTACTTTACCTTATATATATTTTTTTGTTTTGGATGGGACTGTCATATAAAATGTATATGCTCATCAATAGGATCCATCAATAATTGGATTGCATAAGCAGCACAGCCTGCAAACTGCTGAGCAGAAACGTCTCAATGTGATTATTTGAGTTCTTTGCTGGCTATGTGTGTGTTTGTGTGTGTTTGTGTGTGTTTGTGTGTGTTTGTGTGTATAAGCATTATTCTACTTGTGTGTGTGTGAGACAGAGAGAGAGTTGAGTTCAGGACATGTTGACCTCAGAAAAATAAACAAGCCTCCACATTCCGACATTCAGTCTCAACTAGATGCAGAACGCCAATTTCCCTGCGTTTTTTTTTTTTTTTCAACTTCCTGAGGGAAGAAGATGTCAGCTGAAAAATGTCAGCTGAGTGCCTCCTAAAAATAAAAAATAATGAGTTCTCTGAGTGGAAAACTTAGTTATTGTCCTACTGTATGTCTTCAATGCTGTCTCTCCTCATCCTTAGCTGGAGTCAGGAGTGATCTTCTATGAGCACCAGATGCCTGAGGACCCCTTCTGGGTGGTGAGGGACTCTATGGAGCTCATCCTGTCATCCCAGCCCGCCCCGGACATCCGTCACATGCTGCCTGTCACCGTGTCATACTACGCCACGCACAGCAACATCTCCTCTCAGCTGTGGAGGAACAAAGGTAAATGTGTGAAATACAGTGCAAGGATGAACCCTACATGAGGAAAGGCGGGAATGCTATAAAACAGTGTTTTTCAAACTTTTTTGAGCCACGGCACGTTTTTTTTTTAACATTGGAAAAATCTTGTGGCACACCACTAACCAAAAATGTTACAAAATGTCACCACGACCTCACACGTGCATCAATAAGTCTATCAGAGGAACAAGGTAGGTGTTGCCACACGGACCAATATTACATTGCTCTGCCAGTCTTTACACCACAGACACTCCACAGTAGCCACGTTTTTACATCACCACTTTTTCTCTTTCCGAATGACCTTTAGGGAAACAATGGTATCCATGGAAAGGAATATTCCAATCTCTTGTCTACATGCGCCGTGAAAATCAAACAGAATAGTCAATAGGGCATGCCCAGTAAAATGTAAACATCAACATCACGTGATAGCGGCTTCCCCAAGTTTTTCTTTCACTTGTTGGAATAACTCCGTATTGCCAGTTTTTCATCTGTCCAGTCTTGAAATTTAGTTTGAATCAAAAGCAAACTTTGCTTAGTCCAGTGCCGATTGCTGGCCTCCATTTTTAAAAGTAAGAACGTCTGGATCTGCGTGTTACGTCATATCTGAGCATGGGCTGAAAGAACGCACCCGGGATTAATTTAAAAGAGAAAAGATCACATTCAAGCTAATATTTTATAATTAAACTCAGGATATGTTTTATATAGATATATATTTTCTTTTTTAATAAAACTGCACTTGTGAATAAAGTATAGAAGGGTTTAGATCAGGGGTCTCAAACTCAATTTACTTGGGGGCCACCGGAGCTCGGTTCTGGGTGAGACTGGGCCGCATCAGGTTTTCCAAAAAAAAAAAAAAACGCATTTATTAAAAACAAAAAAATTAAAAAAAACTTGGTTCCAATTTTCTACAATAAAAGCTCTGATAAAACATTCCACTGTTCTCAAATATCTTACTTTTTATTTTTCTACACAAAATAAGATGAAAAATAAATAAACAAATCAAGAATAAAGAAAATCAATCAATCAGTAATAAATAAATAAATACAATAATAATAAAACGGCAAATAATAAAAACTTAAGAAACCACATATAGTTGGTGGGTAGACAAATTATTTTTTTCAGATTAAAATGAACAAAGCATTATTAGAGCCCTGTAGACATGACAAAACATGACTATAGTCACATTTATACTTTTTTATTTACAACATATTGCGCAACTGCAGGGTCTTGAGACACATGCTAACTCGCAAACTAGAGAGCTAGCGACCTAAACGGTAGCCTCCAAGTTATTTCCTTTAAATTTAAAAAAGCCAAAAACTTACCACTTCCACACGGATAGGGAGGATAACTATTAGCAGTTATTTAACCTTTAACATGAACATTAATCAAACCTAATAATTTTTTCTGGGTACATGATACCATACAGCATCCATATCAAACTTGCGCGGGCCGCACTAACATTAAACTTTCATATCAAGGCGGGGGCCTCAAACTAGTGTCCTGCAGGCCACATTTGAGCGGGCACAAGATACCTCAAAAGGAATATTCCATCCCTGTTCAATTCTTTCTGTTTGAGAAAATAATCCATGTATACTATTGACATAAAGGCTATTGACGTAATATTTGCAAATGATGATTAATAAATGTTAATTATAAAAAGTGACATTGGATAATTCCTCACGGCACACCTGACGGTTTCTCAAGGTACACTAGTGTGCTGCTGCACAGTGGTTGAAAATCACTGCTATAAAGCACCACTACTTGCCCAAAGGCACCAGGTGTGTCCCGCTGCACTGCCTTCTGCCAGAATTCCAGACCTCTAGGGAGGAACCAAAACACAACACAGAGCAAGAGAAAAAAAATTGAAGCATGACTGTCATGTGGGAAATGACAGTAACGTCCCCTAGGGATGGATCCCAGATGTCAGAAAGTCCGAAATAATACACGGTGGGTGGACGGAGTACAGACACTGAGAGTGGAGCAGTGGTGCGACCAGAGAAGACGAGTAGAGCAACTCTAGTCGCTCCACCGAAACCGAAAGCTGGCATGGATCCTGCTCAAGGGATAGACACATTCGAGACATTCCCCCTGGAGAACAAGAAGGTGTAGGACGCTCATGGGTTGAAACCTCCGGTCAAACCGGGCCCAGTTGTCAAGTAGGAACAGGAGGAAGTTACCCTGCTGGAACAAAAGACAGGCATGGGTGGAGGGAGGTGTGGGGGAGGAGCCTATCAATTTGTTTTCATTTGCAGCTATAAATTTTCAAACCTAAGTTATTGGTCGTTTAGTGCGTCACATAGCTTTAACTGACATTAACTGACAACCAGTCTGCTTTTTGACCTCCAACCTTGACAATAAATGAGTAGAAAACTAATGCTGAAATGAACGAATGGATGAGCCAAGCTGATTCATAGCGTAGATCGAAAAAAAAAAGAATCATTTTTGGATCCTCTAAGGCAGGGGTCTCAAACTCAATTTACCTGGGGGCCACCGGAGCTAGGTTCTGGGTGAAGCCGGACCGCATCAGGTTTTCAAAAAAAAACCCGAAACACATTTATTAAAAACTGAAAAAAAAAAAAAAAATTTTTTTTTCTGTACACAAAATAAGATAAAAAAAAAAAACAAATTAAGAATAAAGACAATAAATCAATCAGTCAGTAATAAATAAGTAAAATAATAATAAAACAGCAAATAAGAAAAACGTAAGAAACCAATAATTTTTTTCAGATTCAAATGTACAGTATTAACAGTTATTTAACCTTTAACATGAACATTAATGAAACTTAATAATTTGACCCAATTAGCACGTTAGCATCATACTCAGTTCCATCTGGGAGCAGCGTGGTAACTTTAACAACATGTTTGATGAGATGCTTTATCTTGACGTGTATTTTCCCTTTTATTCCAAATCATTTCCTGCATTTATTTGTACCCAGCGTCATAAACCTTTAGCTTCATTGCTAATCCAAAGCAAAACAGGGCGGGGTAACAGGGTAGGGTAACAGTATGGGCGGGGCTAAATCATGTTAATTGTGTCCGGTGTGCACACAGCTTTAAGCTGTCATTTCAACATTAAACTTTGGTATCAAGGTGGTGGGCCTCAAACTAGCATCTTGCGGGCCGCATTTGGCCCACGGGCCACGAGTTTTCAGGCAACTGAAATGTGCTCATTGTTTCCCTACAGGTCTGGAAATCGTGCAAGGCCAGAGGAAAACAATCGATGAGTCCATCCTGGATGCTTCCAACCTCCTGGCCAGCCTTCCTGAGTCCGAGAGAGCCGAGACGGATGTGGTCTTTGAGATGAAGCGCTTCCCTGACCATGGACGCATCACCCTAAGGGGTCAGGACTTACCTCGGGATGCACCCTACTTCATGCAGAAAGATGTGTCCCAGGGCGAGCTGGAGTATCTCCATGACGACTCAGGAGCCTCCTTTGACAGCTTCTCCTTTAGGGCCCGTCTGAAATCTCAGAGTCGTACTTTGACCTCCCCGGCCGACGCTGTTGTCCTGGAGGAGATCTTTAACGTCTCCGTTAAACGTCGTGGTTCGAAATCCCCTGAGCTTGTCACTATTGACATGCTACTAGAGGTCCTGCAAGGTTCTATGGCCGTTTTGACCCAGAAACATCTGAACACCCACGATGAAGACAGTCCCCCAGATGAGGTCCACTTCAAGGTGACCAAAGCGCCAAGAAACGGGCATTTGGTGGACACCCACACCATGGACAGCCTCTCTGAGTTCACCCAGGAGATGATCAACCGCGAGCAGGTGGGCTTTCAAAATGACGGCAGCCTCGCCGACGGCTTTGTGGAATTCATCGTGTCAGACGGAGAACATGACACCGAGCCGCACACGCTCCACATCGGGGTCCTCGCTCGCACCCTCATTCTGGACAAAGCCCCGGAGATCAAGGTGAAGCAAGGAGATGACGAGACACTGGTGACTGAAGAGATGCTGAGAGCAACCACCGGTGGTCCCGTGGAGGAGGACGTCCTGTACAAGATCACAAGCGTCCCCAAGTACGCAGCGGTCATGGTAGACCGGCAGCCCACCTCAGCCTTCACCCAGAAACAGATCAAAGAAGGAAGAGTCAGCGTCCGCTTTGTGAAGTCCACTTCACCTCGCGATAGCGTGGCCTTCATTGCTCGCAGTCGAGCGGCTAACGTGTCGTCTGTTCTCAACATCACGGTCCAGCCTCTGGCCAAGATTGCTCAGGATCCCCGACTCCCCCGAGGCTCGCTTGTTCAACTGGACAGAAACCTTCTTGACGCTACGCCCCTGGCGAACAAGACCAGGACCAACCCAACGTTCACCGTCATCCAGCAACCACGAGGAGCTCGATTCGTCAAATCTGGTGGTCCTGGTGCAGGCCAGCCGGTAGACTCGTTCAACCAACGAGACCTGGATGAAGGGCGTGTTGCTGTAGAAATCCCAAAAAGCTCCTCTGGGTCCCAAGATGGGGTCACTCAAGATGAGGCCCGATTATTGCTAAAGGCTCATGGAGTCCCCCCAGCAGAGTGTGTGCTTTCGTTTCAAACTGAGCCCTACAACGCCTCTGGGGTCTACCCTGCCACTCTGTTGACGGTCCCCTCAGGGGCCCCATCGAAGGACAACAATAACGTGGGTGGGTCCCCTCGTGCGACTCCTGAAAGCCCGCTTTGGAAAGCCAACAAGGACCAACCCCAAGCGGAGGCCACCACCGCAGCCCCCTCTGGCACCAGCTCCCATAGGAACCCCGTGGTTTCTCGACGGGGCAATGTGTGGTCCATTCTCATACCCATTCTGGTCATACTCATACTCCTGCTCCTGGCGGCCATCTTGGCGTACTACCTAGTGCGGAAAAACAAAACAGGCAAGCACAACGTCCAGACGGCAGCATCCAAGCCGAAAAACGGAGAAGTGGCCGGCACTGAAACCTTTCGGAAAACCGACCCGGCAAATAACATCCCCATGTCCAATATGGATTCCAAGGAGGCTGATCCGGAGTTGCTGCAACACTGTCGAACGACTCCGGCCTTGAAAAAGAACCAGTACTGGGTTTGAGACTTTGGACCTCACCACCCCCCAAAAAAGAGGCCCTTTTCCAAGTCTTCTTATCAGTATTAAAGACTTTGATGGATTTTTGTGCTCCGACACCAACTGATCTCAACATTAACTGTGGACTGAATCTCAGGCAACAAGACACTGAATAGTTGTTGACAAAGCGAGAGGCAGTCTTTTATCTTCTGGTGCCATGTCTATTTATTTTATCATTCCTCTTTGTCAAAAGGCACAAACGACATAAACATGCTCCGTGTTTGCAAAAAGAAAATATTCTGGCTGTGCCATCTTTTTTTTTTTTTTTCAGCCCACATTTTACAGCATTTGTTCACCATTTTTATAATCGATTAGTTAAAACATAAAGAAGACCATGATCTGCCTCTTTTTATGTTACTGTTTCTTCAGTTGTTTCTCAGGGCTAAATTCAGTCATCACTCGCAACATTTCATTAGTTTGTCTATTTTTTGGAGGATTTGGTACTAAAAATAAAACAAAAAAACATGAGAAAAGTTGGTGTAAAAACTTGAATTTAGCTCAGAGTACTGACCAGTTGGTCTTAAACTAGGGATGGGGTCGTCCTAATCCAGTATCGGATTACGGTAACCAGCGTAAATCACGTATTGGAATTTGACGATACCACCTACAGGGATTTCCGATCCATGAGCCACGCCCATGTTTTGTTGTTGTCGGCAGACATAGCCAAAAAGAGTAGCCATCCTCCATAACAGGCGTGTTGGTAGAGACTGGCACTCTTTTAGCTACATTTGCTAATATTATTTTCACATATTATTACATATTAATACAAACTCAGTTCTGGTATCGGAATTGGGTTTGTATCGGTAGATATGTGGCTGGATGCATCCCTACCTTAAACACACCTTGATAAACATTGTCAGGGTGTAAGAATTCCCAGAACTTGCGTAGTGCCTGAGTGGGAATAATACACCCGTTAGGTTCAGATGTTCTCTAAGCATTCCATACTGTTTGTAAGCTACATATTGTGATGTACTGAAATATTGATTTTATTTTTTTTTTTGCAGACGTTTATGTCATAATCATGAACTTTGACTTCCTTGTTCGTCTCTGCTTGGAGGATAAAATAAAAATGAGCTAGACTAGAATTTCAGTTGTTTCTCCACTAAATGTTGTCGCTTTGTCTTACTTTTCACGTTAACGTTAAAAACTTACAGTAACTTTTAACGACCATTTACTAAATTGTTGTTGATGTGTGTTGAGATTTGGAGATGGCATAGAGCTCAGGAAGTGATGTATTTGGAGGACAGCGTATATATTTCCTGTGAAATGTTTTTTCTTTCTTACCACACATTCTCTGCATTTTATGCATTTTTTTAAATGTAAATAATCAGTTTTTGGTGAGGTTTTGGGGTATTCATTTGTGTTTGTCTGTACTCCAATTAAACATTTAATGAGAACTAACCACCCTTTTATCCATACTGCTCCTTCCCTTCTGTTTTCATTCCTGTGTCATCACCACCACTTCCACCTTTTTCATTCATTATTTATTATTATTATTATTATTTCTTTCACTGCCCTTGCATCACTTTATGTTGTAAAAGACTTTAGCTTCCACAAGACATCATCCACTCAACATTTTGCCTCGCACTAATTTAAATAAAAGAAAACTGATACAATAAAAAGTGTGTTTTGTTTTGTATTATACATATATGCCAACACATTTATAGACTTTGTGTGTGGAGATATTTAAATATGTTTTAAGTTTGACCACCAGGTGGCGGCATTGTCCATTCCCAGCTATATGTGAGGCGAAAACAACAATCTTGCTTCCTCTCTTTGACGTCATCAGCGCTCAGCTGTGATTATGCAAGGTTTGTATGTCTCTGCTGGAAACCTTTCAAGACGAAAAGAATCCACAGTCTTTGTTTTGGTTTTTTTTTGCATACGTGCACAAAGCGAGTTCATTTTGTCATCAAAACTGTAAACTGTAAACATGTAAGGTGATGATGAAATAAACTAGAGAGATGATGAGAAACACATGAGGCTGCTTTGTTAAATATCCCAAAACACCATTACACATGTAGGCTATGCTTTTATAAGCCTGTGAAAGAATGTTAACAATATTTTTTAGAGCTATTTATTATACTTCAGCTACCAAAAAGCGTTTTGTTTTGTTTTTTTGCATGTCTGAGCAGACATGATATTCCCACCAGATGCCTCAATCATGGTGCCGGAAAGAAGCAAGAATATTATTTCTTTTCTGTCTTTGGCTAAAGTTGTCTTGCGTAAGTTTAGAGCAAAATGACTCCTCCAGTCTTTAAGAAAAAAAATAGGAAAACAACTGAGGACTGGGAAGAGGAGGAGCCATTCTTGGGATGCCAGGAGGATAAACACTTGTGTCCTTAAAAGTGGGCAAATTAAAGGAAGAGGGGAAGTTGTTGGGGTTTTTTTGTTTGTTTGTTTTTTAACAATTTTCTTGGAAACAGGAGCCTGATCTGATAAATAATAATAAAAAAAACACAAACCTTCGAGCCGACATCAGCTTGTTGAGCTTCAATATGAAAAAGTAAGCCTCTTGAAGGCTGTTTCCTGTTTCCCTGCATTCACCTTATCTGGGCGGCCAATCAGAGAACATCATCATCATCGTTGGCATGGTAGTGCAAGTTTATGCAACACAATACACACATAGAGCATGTTTAGTGGATAGAATAAAGTAAATAAAATCCACCTTACTACTATCCATCCACTTTCTATGCCGCTTATTCTCACTGGAGTCACAGGAATGCTGGAGACTACTATACTGTATATAACTATGCTAATATACAGTTAGGTCCATAAATATTTGGACGGACACAAAGTTTTTGTAATTTAGGTACTGTACACTACCACAATGTATTTGAAACAACACAATTCACATATAGTTCAAGTGCAGACTTTCAGCTTTAATTTAGTGGGTTGAAAAAAAAAGATTGCATAAAAATGCCAGGAATTAAAGTAGTTTTTAAACACAATTCTTTCATTTCAGGGGCTCAAAAGTAATTGGGCAAATTAAGTAACTGAAAACTAAATGTTCATTTATAATACTTGGTTGAAAACCCTTTGCTGGCAATGACTTCTTGAAGTCTTGAACTCATCACCAGACGCTGGGTTTCCTCCATTCCAATGCTCTGCCAGGCCCTTACTGCAGCAGCTTTCATTTGCTGGGCCTTTCTATTCTAAGTTTAGTCTTTAATGAGTGAAATGCATGCTTAATTGGGTCATTCAAGAATATTCCACTTCTTTGCTTTAATAAACTCCTGGGTTGCTTTTGCTGTATGTTTTGGGTCATTGTCCATCTGTATTATGAACCCCACCCAATCCATATGGCTGAATTTGACTGGATCTGAGCAGGTAGAATGTCTCTGAACACCGCAGAATTCATCCGGCTGCTTCTGTCCTGTGTCACATTATCGATAAACACTAGCGACCCAATGCAACTGGCAGCCATGCAGACCCAAGCCATCACACTACCTCCCCTGTGTTTTACCCAGGATGTAGTGTGCTTGGATCATGAGCTGTTCCAAGCTTTCGCCATACTTTTTTTATTGCCATCATTCTGGTAGAGGTTGATCTTGGTTTCATCTGTCCAAAGAATTTTTATTCTGGCTTTTTTAGTCCAATCTACCCTTTCTATTCTTCAGACTTATGAGTGGTCTGTACCTTGCAGTGAACCTTCTATATTTACTGTAGATATTTACTGACTTGGGTATTGATGCGCCTACCTCCTGGAGAGTGGCGTTCACGTCACTGGCTGTTGTGAAGGGGTTTCTCTTCACCATGGAAATGATTCTGCCATCATCTACCACCATTGTCTCCCGTGGACGTCCAGGTTTTTTTGCGTTGCTGAGTTGACCAATGCCTGCTTTCTTTCTCAGGATGTACCATGGATTGTAACTATAGATTTTGCCACTCCAAATATTGTAGCCATTTCTCTGATGGGTTTTTCTGTTCTCACAGCCTAAAGATGGTTGGTTCTCCTGCATGGAGAGTTCTTTTGACCGCATCTGGTCTTCACTGCAAAATCTTCCGAATGCAAACACCACACCTCAGACCAATTCCAGGCCTTATATCTGCTTAATTTATATTGATATCATGAATGAATTTCCCAAACCTGCCCATGAAATAGCCTTTTGGTTAATTTCCAATAACCTTTGGTCCCTTTAAAAAGATGAAACTCCTAAACCCTTCATCCAATTTGAATGTGGATACCCTCAAATGAAAGCTGAGTCTACACTTGTCCATGTCCATTATACTATATCACTCTTTGGAGTATGTTTCAGTAAAAGGGTAACAAAAAAAAACTGTGTCCAAATACATATGGACCTAACTGTATCTTAGCATGTCGCCTAATTTTTCCTGTTTAGACACACCTGCATTCGACATTAAGGCTAAAAAAAAAAGGAAGCGTATTGTAACACTGCATCATATCATGCATCATCATTACTAATACTGTGTTGTTAAAACATACATGACTCATTAAAGAGAAACATTAAACAAAAAGTCACACCTTCCAGAAGTTCTCTCACATGCAGCTGTCTGTCAGACAGTGGTGGGACAGGGGTGGGGGCCGGGGGAGGGGGGGGGGCTACGGGGCCATATGTCGAGGTCAGGAGGTCGGCGTGACAACACGCACACTCTGTGCACAATAAAGAAAGGCCTTTTCATAAGGAACACGCATACCCAGACAGCTGGAGCTGAGATTGGATCACTGCTGCCACTGTAAAAACTACAAATTCACACCATCATTCACGTACAAAAATAATATTCATTGTATTCAAATAATACATTATAATGCTCTTAGATTCATTTACGTATATGGATATGTAAATAAGGAGTCAGATCATCTTTGCAGAATTGTTGTCATTCAGCCACATTGGAGTGTTTTCCAGCATGAATCGCCTTTTTACGCCTTTTGATTCAGGTCAGGACTTTGACTAGGCCACTCCTAAGTCTTCATTTTGGTTTTCTTCAGCCATTCAGAAGTGGACTTGCTGGTGTGTTTTGGATCATTGTCCTGCTGCAGAACTCGAGTTGGTTTTAGTTTGAGGTCACCAACAATCTTTGAATTGCATGGTTTTTATGACCTCTTTTTATGACCTCTTGGATTAGTCATTGCTGCGCTCTTGGGGTAATTTTGGGAAGGTTCACCACTGTTCTATGTTTTCAACATTTGTGGATGATGGCTCTCGCCGTGGTTTGCTGGAGTCCCAAACATTGAAATGGCTTTATAACCTTTTCTAGACTGATGACAGACTCAAGTTACGGAAGAAAGGGGGAAGGGGGAAAACACTTTTTCACACCACTGTATCTACATTTATAAAATATCAAAGTGGCCCTTGCATCCTTTAAGTTTTCACTATGTGGCCCTCTGGACACCTCCAGTGGAAATAGTAGGCCATAGACACATGTTTTATATTGTTATATTTCCATATGGAAATACGGGGTAATAACTATAAAAGCCGGGCTTAGCGCTCGGTCGAGTGGTTAGCGCGCAGACCTCACAGCTAGGAGACTAGGGTTCAATTCCATCCTCGGCCATCTCTGTGTGGAGTTTGCATGTTCTCCCCGTGCATGTGTGGGTTTTCTCCGGGTACTCCGGTTTCCTCCCACATTCCAAAAACATGCTAGGTTAATTGGCCACTCCAAATTGTCCATAGGTATGAATGTGAGTGTGAATGGTTGTTTGTCTATATGTGCCCTGTGATTGGCTGGCCACCAGTCCAGGGTGTACCCCGCCTCTCGTCCGAAGACAGCTGGGATAGGCTCCAGCACCCCCCGCGACCCTCGTGAGGAAAAAGCGGTAGAAAATGAATGAATGAATGAACTATAAAAGCAATCTTCACTCGCTAAATGTACTGCAAAAAAGGTCAGTAAGGATAATTCATAATGCCGCCTACAGAGAACATACTAACTCCTTATTTCTAAAATCACAAATACTTCAACTTGCTGATATAGTTCATCTTCAAACAGCTAAAATAATGCATAAGGCTAAAAATAACCAATTAGCTAAAAATGTCATCCAATACTTCTCTACAAGAGAGGAGAAATATGATCTAAGGGAAGAAGTACATTTGAAACACTTCTATGCTAGGAATACGTTACGCTAGCCATAGCATTTCAGTATGTGGAATCAAACTATGGAATGGATTGAGTAAGGAAATCAAACAATGCACAACGATGAGCCAATTCAAGAAACAATACAAGCAGTTGATGTTTGCTAAATACAAGGATGAAGAGTCTTGAACCAGTCATGATGTGCTATATATATCACTATATTGACACTTACTATGGTACCCATTATGGCATTGGATGCTCATATCACCTTGTACTTCAGTACGAGGTACATTATTTAAAAAAAAAAAAACAACTTATACTGTATTATGGAAAGCAGGAAGTGAACAAATGTAACAGTTACTGATTGTAAAAGTACCAGATGGAGGGGTAGGATTTAATAAGCTTTGCTTCTTCCTACTCCTTTTGGACATGTGGAACTGGGAACTGATTATGGGATGCATTCAATTGTAATCTGATGCATGTTCAAATGAAATAAAACCATTACCATGTTTGAGCTCTGTTTATGTCGACTAATGTGGTCGCTTAGGTCTGATGTCGTTTGGTAATGTCTGGCTTCAGCTGTTAAAGTGTCACAATGGCACACGTTCAGGATGCAGGCATCTGCTGGTGTTGCTGAGAAACGTCCGGCAGTGGCCACCACCCGTGTCGTCAAGACTACAGCAGTCCTGGCGAACATAAACGTAACCTGAGGGCTTTGGCTGTTCCACTCCAGCACCCCAAAATCCTCATTATGTATCATAAAGTTGCCTTTTAATGATTTCTCCTGGCATTCCATTCACAGCAAGCTACTTAAAAAGAAACATCATCACATGCCAACTTAACCACATATGGAATGACTTATAAAACTAAATTTACTCTCATTTAAACGCTGTTAGCTTGACCTGTTGTACAAGTTCTTGCATTTTCCAGTTAAGAAATAAAACCTCATATCCTTTTCACACTGCATCCAAAAGCCAGAGAGCCGCCGCTGACATCTGGTGTTTGTCCGCAATAGCAAAGAGCATAATTACATGTCATCATTTTCTGTGGCCGCTTATGTAAACATGACACTTTGGTCCACCAGCTTGCTACCTTGAGATGTCCTAAATTCCAATAATAGGTGGTACCGCTGAAGTCAGGGGTCCCAAACACGCAGCCCGCAGGCCAAATGTGGCCCGCAGGACACTAGTTTGAGGCCCCCGCCTAAATTCCAATAATACTAACGTTGCTACCTTGTTGCGAGCTGCTTTCGTTAGATTAGATTAGATTAGATTAGATTAGATTCAATTTTATTGTTATTGCTCATGTCACTGGTACAGGGCAACAAAATGCAGTTAGCATCCAACCAGAAGTGCAATTTTATAAGTACCTTAGTAGTAAGTAAATGTAGAAAAAAAATGGACAGATCTATGTAAGAAACTATAACAGGCTATGACTATAATACAGTGAGGATATGTACAGAGATATAAATGACTATAATATGGCTATTGTAGATTATACAGATTATAAACAGTATGGATGTGACAATATATAATAACAGTAATATGTACAGTATTGCAGTGAAGTGACTAGAGTACGGTTATTCCAGATTATATAAATTATAAACAGTATGATCTATGAATGCAACAAGATATTACAGTAATATGTACAATAGTGCAATATGTACAATAATGCAATGAAGTAGTGCAATTAAGTGATTGGGGGGGGCATAGATCAGCGGGGGGGATGTAAGTAGTGGAAGGGGTGGGCAGTGGGGGGCAAAGTTCAACAAGGAGACAGCTGTTGGGAAAAAGCTGTTCCTGAACCTGGCGGTTCTTGTCCGTAAACTCCTATAGCGCCTCCCTGAGGGTAGGAGGGCAAATAGTCTGTGCGCTGGGTGGTAGCAAGTCCTTAGCAATTTGTGATGCCCTCCTGAGACAACGCTTCCTGTAGATGTCCCCGATGGCAGGAAGTGGGGCTCCGGCAATGCGTTGGGCAGATTTCACTACTCAAAAGAGTACGCGCAACTTTAGTAAGCTGGTGGTGTAAATTGCATCCAAACTTTTTACACAAACATGTCACTTTCTGCATGAAATAACTAAGTCTAAGATCTCTGTGGGAATGCATTTCTTTGTTGCTCTTTCTGCCTTTGTGATGGAAATGCATACTTATGTGAGGGTGAAACCCTGCAGTGGTTCAGGACTTGATAGAGACAATGGAGCAGGTCCAAGAACAACAACAACAAGATGAGTGGAAAACTTAGCTTCCTAACCTCTGATGCACCTCGTCTCTGCTTTAGTCTTCATTGCTTCCACCTTCCAAGAGTGTGACATCAGCAGGGCGGACTCCCGTCATGTCTTACTGGGGGTCATGACCTTGTGTGTGCAGTGCAGCTGCAGCTTTGGTACATCTTTATTGTGCAAACAGAGAAGGCGGTTGCATCAGTTTGAAAAAGACAAATGAACAAATAATTGTTGTTTGTGTGGTATTTTACTGTCTTGATGTTGGAAATGAATTTACTGAATACAGGAAGTGTCTAAGGTGGTCCTGGATGTATTGAAGCAGGGTGTATAAAGTCAAAGTACATAGAGTCGCTATGTTAAATTGGATGCCAAGCGGGAAATTATTTTAAGAGGAGAGACCGTGTGGAAATTCACTCAAGAGCTGTCAGGCCTCCACTGCTTTTCATCATCGATGTTTGCGTACGGGCCACTGCAGTTTCGCAATATGAAGTTCTACCAGCAAAGAAGAATAGGAAAAACATCAGCTACTCCAAAATGTGACATCAAACACAACCTTTAACTAATCACCATGGATTGCAACCTAGAGGACTGTGCGTCAATTCGGTTGATGGTTGTCACTATATGCAATGACAGTTTTTCCACAGGACTGCAGTCTATATGCGGCTGTTGTGAGCTGCACATGAAGTGGGGGTGGGGTGACTCTGGGGTACTTGATGAAGATGTTGGAGTTAGCAGCCATGACAGTTCATTTAGTTTCCTTTCATGCCATAGTTCCTGGTTCACGCCCTTATTTTGTATTCACGTCCTGTGTTGCTCTGTTCTGTTCTGTTTTGATATGATAATTTCGAAAGCAAGCCAGGCCAGAATGTATCGTCCGTGGTGGTGTGTGTTGTTTGTAGAGCTATTGCATAATATTGCACAATATTACGAATAAAACACAAAATAATATTATGTGTCAAAAGATAATATTTTTTTCTCAATCTGAGAAAATCCGAGGTTAGCACTTCTGTTTGCCGGTCGAGTGATACCCATTTATTGTGATATTAGCAAAGGATAAAATAACAGCTGGTACCACTAAAATCAGGGGTCTCAAACATGCGGGACACTAGTTTGAGGCCCCCGCCTTGATATAAAAGTTTAATGTTAGTGCGGCCTGCGCAAGTTTGATATGGATGCTGTATGGTATCATGTACCCAGAAAAAATTATTACGTTTGATTAATGTTCATGTTAAAGGTTAAATAACTGTTAATAGTTATCCTCCCTATCCGTGTGGAAGTGGTAAGTTTTTGGATATTTAAGTTTAAAGGAAATAACTTGAAGGCTACCGTTTAGGTCGCTAGCTCTCTAGTTTGCGAGTTAGCATGTGTCTCAAGACCCTGCAGTTGCGCAATATGTTGTCAATAAAAAGAGTATAAATGTGACTATAGTCGAGTTTTGTCATGTCTACAGGGCTCTAATAATGCTTTGGTCATTTTAATCTGAAAAAAATAATTAGTCTACCCACCAACTATATGTGGTTTCTTAAGTTTTTATTATTTGCCATTTTATTATTATTATTATTATATTTATTAATTACTGATTGATTGATTTTCTTTATTCTTGATTTGTTTATTTATTTTTCATCTTATTTTGTGCAGAAAAATAAAAATGAAGATATTTGAGAACAGTGGAATGTTTTATCAGCGCTTTTATTGTAGAAAATAGGAACCAAAGCACTGAAAAAGTTTGTATTGCTACGGAGCTGAGGCAACCATACTTTCATACTTTTAATGACTTAAACATTGCACAACTACAACAAATTAACTTAATAAGGTATGACTCAAACCGTCAGAATGTGACGTAGCTTCCTAGTAAACAGGTGAGGCAGTCGACTTACCTGAGTTGTGTTCACTTAATGTCAGACGTCTTCTTTTGGCCGTGTCCGGAAGAGAAAATTAAGAAATTAGTTTTATACACTAGTCTCACGTAGCAAACATTTTTCCTGTTTACATTTTTGATAACCAATCAGAGAAATGAGCGTAGTCACGTGGTTGTGTGTTTTTTGTGATGCATTTCAGTTCTGTGGGATTTTTAAAACTGTGCCCAAAATAAACCACACGAGACCTTAACAACAGTAAAGTCTGTCAACATGACTTCTGTTATGTGTTTGACCTCAGCAGTTTTGGATTTGAAATCACATTTGTTTTGGCTAGGTCCTCTTGAACTGATGAAAATGCCAGTGACAGAACTATGAAGAGAGATATCACCATGTCCTCATAACGCGTTTGAGGTCTTTCATGGTAATTCCAACTCATCTCAGTTCAGTTTATGATATTTTTATTTCAATTTATCATGTTTTTATATGGTTTGACTTTGAGTTATTCCAGTTTTGTTTGGCTTGTTGTCTTTGCAATCCATCTGATGCACCGCAAACAGCTCGGAATGTGTTTTCGCCGAAAAGCAACATGGCCAAAAAGTGTCTTTGTGTTTGTCTGCTTAGACTCTGAGTGACCCCAACGCATAGCAGGAGAATCTTTTCACTCTCTGCCAAGAAAGACTCGACTTGTCTTTATTGTTTCAACTTGAAGGTTAAAAAAAAGTGCAAAAAGGTCACTTTTCCTGGTCCGGATCACTCGCTTGGTGCCATAGAACAGGGGTCTCAGACACGCGGCCCGCGGGCCAAATGTGGCCCGCAGGACACTAGTTTGAGACCCCCCGCCTTGATATGAAAGTTTAATGTTAGTGCGGCCCGCGCAAGTTTGATATGGATGCTGTATGGTATCATGTACCCAGAAAAAATTATTACGTTTGATTAATGTTCATGTTAAAGGTTAAATAACTGTTAATAGTTATCCTCCCTATCCGTGTGGAAGTGGTAAGTTTTTGGCTATTTAAGTTTAAATAGCCAAAAATTTATTTAAAGGAAATAACTTGAAGGCTACCGTTTAGGTCGCTAGCTCTCTAGTTTGCGAGTTAGCATGTGTCTCAAGACCCTGCAGTTGCGCAATATGTTGTAAATAAAAAGAGTATAAATGTGACTATAGTCGTGTTTTGTCATGTCTACAGGGCTCTAATAATGCTTTGTTCATTTTAATCTGAAAAAATAATTTGTCTACCTACCAACTATATGTGGTTTCTTAAGTTTTTATTATTATTATTATTATATTTATTTATTACTGATTAATTACTGAAAAATAAAAATTAAGATATTTGAGAACAGTGGAATGTTTTATCAGAGCTTTTATTGTAGAAAATCGGAAACGAAAGCACTGAAAAAGTTTGTATATTTTTCTGTTTTTAATAAATGCGTTTTTTTGTTGTTTTTTTTTGAAAACCTGATGCGGCCCAGCCTTGCCCAGACCCGAGCTCCAGTGGCCCCCAGGTAAATTGAGTTTGAGACCCCTGCCATAGAATGACACATCCATCGGTAGAGTTTGGTTTCAAGAAACGTACATAGTGGCACATAATAATCCACTCACAAACAATATTGTGTGACAACATTATGCAAAATTGGATACAATGTTATAAAATAGACAAACAAACATTGTGCAATGTGTCCGTCATGACAAGAAGTACTGCATCGTTCTAAGAAAAATAGCTGTGTTCCAAACGGGATGTATTGTCCTCTGAGCAACCTCTTGAATGTGCACACAGCTATCACTTTGCGCTGACTCGCCTATCCAGAAGATCTCCGGCTCCCACCATGCTGCTCACACGCAACATGTGTGTTATCTGTCGGGGCCGTGCGGTCTGCCAAAAACGATAGGCTTTGTTTGACTAAAGCATTTATGATGTTATATTTGTTGTTTCTTGAATCCTGTAAAGCCACTTTCAAGAGTGTTGTTTCTTGTCGCTTGGGAACAAGCCTAACTCCAAAAGCCACCTTGCTAAACTTGTACCTGGTCACAAAATAAGCAGACCCATCAACATCGTTTGAAGACGGAGAGGCTCCATTTAGGGGTTGTGGCCTGCACGTAACTAAAGCGTGGATCAGGACATGACAGCAATTCTGGACAAAAACACCTTTTATGTCTTTTTTAAAGAGACGTGCCTTTTCCATACAGTTTCAGATGGCATTAAACACAACTGAACACATGATACAGTTTTTACATGGAACTTTTTGTTACTTTTTTGTTAAAATCCCAACCTACATGGCCCTGCGTGAAAACGTGATTGCAAAAAAGTGATTGATTAATTGAGATCTATCAGTCTGGAATAGGTATAAAGCCATTTCTAAAGCTTTAGGACTCCAGCAAACCACAGTGAGAGCCATGGAACAGTGGTGAACCTTCCCAGGAGTGGCCGGCCAACCAAAATTATTAAGAGCACAGCGACGACTCATACGACAGGTCACAAAAAACCCCACAACATCATCCAAAGAACTGCAGGCCTCACTTGTCAGTGTTCATGACTCCACCATAAGAAAGACACTTGGCAAAAACAGCCTGCATGGCAGAGTTCCAAGATAAAAATCACTGTGTCCCTAGCATCCTCCGTAAAAGTAGCAAACAGAAAAGAACAACAGTAAAACCAACAGTAAAATGTGATGGTGGTAGTGTAATGGTCTGGAGCTGTTTTGCTGCCTCGGGACCTGGAAGACTTGCTGTGATAAATGGAACCATGAATTCTGCTGTGTCATAAAAAATCCAGAAGCAAAATATCTGACCATATGTACATAACCTCAAGTTGAAACCAACTTGGGTTCTGCAGCGGAACAATGATCCAAAACATACCAGCAAGTCCACCTCTGAATGGCTGAAGAAAGGTGACAGGACCTTAAAAATCTCTCCAATGTGGCTGAATGACAACAATTCTGCAAAGATGAGTGGGCTAAAATTTCTCCACAGTGCTGTAAGAGACTCATTGCAAGTTATCACAAACACTTAATTGCAGTTGTTACTGCTAAGGGTGACCTATTGCCATGTAGGTTTGGACTTTTTTCATTCATTCATTCATTTTCTACCGCTTTTTCCTCCCAGCTGTCTTTGGCCGAGAGGCGGGGTACACCCTGGACTGGTGGCCAGCCAATCACAGGGCACATATAGACAAACAACCATTCACACTCACATTCATACCTATGGACAATTTGGAGTCGCCAATTAAGCTAGCATGTTTTTGGAATGTGGGAGGAAACCGGAGTACCTGGAGAGAACATGCAAACTCCCCACAGAGATGGCCGAGGGGGGATTTGAACTCCGGTGTCCCAGCTGTGAGGCCTGCACGCTAACCACTTGTTCACCGTGCAGCCCATCACTAGTCATTGCTCTTTTTTTTCATCTCAACTTGACCAACACTGGAAGATGCACATGCAAACCCCACACAGAGATGGCCGAGGGTGGAATCGAACCCTGGTCCTCCTAGCTGTGAGGTCTGCGCGCTAACCACTCGAGCCGTGCCGCCTTGGACTTTTTTCTCCTTTAATAATAGAAAGTTTCATTTAAAAACTGCATCGTGTTTTCAGTCGTGTTGTCACCGACTAAATTTGTTTCATGATCTGAGACAAAACACGCAAAAAAAAAAAAGAAATCAGAAAATGTGAAAAAGGCCATTAAAGCTCCAAAGCGAGTTGTGACTTGATACTTTTGCACATGACTCCATGTGTGGTTTGTTGTTTGCGTCACACAAGAATACGCCAGAAGAGTTCACAACTGAAGTGTTGGTTAGCAGAAAAAGCCATTTTTGTTGTTGTGGCCATTTAAGAGCATCTGGAACGAGTAAAGAGTGAAGTCTGCTTGTGATCTTTGTTATCACAGCGGAGGGCGGCGAGTCCACGGAGGTCACCAAGGCCGCCTTTACACGTCTTACGTTTTGCAGGGCTTAATGCTCAAACCAGCCAAGCCAAAGGAGAATATTTCATTCCATGTGTCAGCTTACTTTGCCAAATGTGACCCAGTAAAATCATTTCTATCCTCTTGTCCGTGTGTCATAGGAAAAATAAGCATGACTCGATTGCAATGGCTGGAGAACAACAGCAGTTTAAAGTTGGGTGTTGACGTTTGCTGGTGCAAAGAAAATAATTTCAAGTGTCTTCACAAGCTGAATAGAATCATTCATCACATCCACAGTAGCTCCTTGTAGCAGCTGTCAATGGAAAAATGCGTTTTACATTGTCGTACTGCTGTTAGTTAACGCTAGCATTGGATGTTTGGCTGAATTATGAGAACGTTATCAATTACAAGATCAGGTTTTGTAAGGAATTAAATGAAAAAGAAAAATAATCTGATAAAGTTGGGTTCACAGCTACACAGGAAGTCCTCCTAAGCCAGGGGTCTCAAACATGCGGCCCGCGGGCCAAATGTGGCCCACAGGACACTAGTTTGAGGCCCCCGCCTTGATATGAAAGTTTAATGTTAGTGCGGCCCGCGCAAGTTTGATATGGATGCTGTATGGTATCATGTACCTAGAAAAAATTATTACGTTTGATTCATGTTCATGTTAAAGGTTAAATAACTGTTAATAGTTATCCTCCCTATCCATGTGGAAGTGGTATGTTTTTGGCTATTTAAGTTTAAAGGAAATAACTTGAAGGCTACCGTTTAGGTCGCTAGCTCTCTAGTTTGCGAGTTAGCATGTGTCTCAAGACCCTGCAGTTGCGCAATATGTTGTAAATAAAAAAAAGTATAAATGTGACTATAGTCGTGTTTTGTCATGTCTACAGACAAAATAAGACAAAATAATTTGTCTACACACCAACTACCCATATGTGGTTTCTTAAGTTTTTATTATTTGCCGTATTATTATTATTATTATATTTATTTATTACTGATTGATTGATTTTCTTTATTCTTAATTTGTTTATTTATTTTTCATCTTATTTTGTGCAGAAAAATAAAAATTAAGATATTTGAGAACAGTGGAATGTTTTATCAGAGCTTTTATTGTAGAAAATCGGAACCAAAGCACTGAAAAAGTTTGTATATTTTTCTGTTTTTAATAAATGTGTTTTGTTTTTTTTTTGGAAAACCTGATGCGGCCCAGCCTTGCCCAGACCCTAGCTCCAGTGGCCCCCGGGTAAATTGAGTTTGTGACCCCTGTCTAAGCACTTGGGTGTGTGACCAACCATAGCGGAGTGGCCGTGCCTGGAGGTGGAATACATTAAAACCGTTTTGGCGGCGGGAAGCTCGGAATCCAAAGAAATACAGCTGAATAGGTGCAGATTCTAGAAGCTCTGGAAAGCTTTTTGTGCTGGTTACTGTGTGTATCCGCTCTATAGGAGTCCAAAACTCAATAGGGCAGAAAAATGAGCATAATAGGGCCTAGGGCAGGGGTGGGCAAACTTTTTGACTCGCGGGCCGCATTGATATGACAAAATTTCCGGGGGGGGGGGGGGGGGGGGGGAGGCAGACTATATATTTTACACGTAACAGTCCACCTGGTATTATTGTATCTGTAAAATTGTCATGCAATCTGCTATTATTATTTATTATTTTATATTTATATTTAAATATTTTAAAAATAATAAAATATTATAATAATTACAATAAAATTAAAATAATAATTATTATATTATTATTATGTAAAATATGCAAATATAACAATGATATTATATATAATTAATATAATAATTGGCATTGATATAATAATTATAATAATCATAATAGTTCTAATAATAATTGTAATAATCTAATAATCTAATAATAATCTAATAATTATTATTATTATTATTATTATTATTATGTGCTTGTGTCCCTTTTTTCAGGAGCACTTTGTAAACAACAGACCATGTCAAAAAACGAAATTGATAAAACCATCAAAAGGTTGGCTCAGGCCATGATGCCAGGTTGTATGTTGAGTTTAAATGAAATACTTTGGAAACATTGGGCGGGCCGTATTCAAACACTTGGCGGGCCGGATGTGGCCCCCGGGCCGTAGTTTGCCCACCCCTGGCCTAGGGCCTAATTTATTAATTTTTTTCAGGGGCTAGTGAGATAGTGCCAAGCCACATTTACTTCTTATTAAATGGAACCGTATTACTGCGAAATGAAATAAACTTATTCTAGACTCCTTCCAAAAAGTGTTCTTTTCCTTTTATTTTCTCTTATTGTGTTTGTCTGACATCCTTTTTCTGCTCAAGGACACAACATAATGAGTCTCTGAATTAGGCGATGCCAATGGATTCTGCCTGGCAGCAAGATGGATGGATGGATGGATGGATGGATGAGATCCATAAGTGTAAGCACTTTGTGTTGCATGTCCTTGCAGGAAAAGTGCCCTACAAATAAAGTTGATTTGATTTTGATAAGATGTGAACATCTGCTGTCTTTGTGTCCAGGAGGAGGAGGCAAATGAAAAAATGAGAGGTGGATGTCAGAGATTTTCAGGAATGAAAGAATAACGTGTATTTTTGCCCAACACTTGAACAGAAGACTTCTTGATCTTTCCACTCTTTCCAACACATGTTGCTGCACTTTGGACTTTCAGGAAGAAGAAAACCAAGGAAGAGTCTCAGCAAGTTTCCATCTTCCAAAACTATGCAGACTGCCTTTTTGCCCAGGATTTTGGTTTTTTTTGGGGGTAGTTTTTGTGTGTTTTTGTAATGATTTTACCAGGTGGCCTCCCTGCTGGGCCGCGATTCAACACTTTTCCTTTTAGAGCAGTTTGTCAGACCAGAGACGGCTTCACTGTGTGACAAACCGGCACATACGCACAAACCATACACCCACTGCAGCAGAATATTGCAAATCTACTGTCCAAATAACACATTGCTTTGTCATTGCTTGACTTTATGTATGTATTACTTATTAATTCGTGGCATGGTACTTGCACTCTTTTTTTCAACCATGAAATGTCAACGAGCCACACGGTGGACTGAGTGGTTCGCACGTAGGCCACACAGTCAGGAGATTGGCATCTCTGTGTGGAGTTTGCATGTTCTCCCCGTGCATGCGTGGGTTTTCCCCAGGTACTCCGGTTTCCTCCCACATTCCAAAAACATGCTAGGTTAATTGGCCACTCCAAATTGTCCATAGGTATGAATGTGAGTGTGAATGGTTGTTTGTCTATATGTGCCCTGTGATTGGCTGGACACCAGTCCAGGGTGTGGCCCCTCCTCCAGGCCTGGCTCCAGGGTGAGGCTCCGGTATCCCACATCCGGGCGAGGTACGGTTCCTCCTCTTGTTTTTGTTCATATGGGTCTTCTGAATCACTCTTGGTCTGGTCCCGTCACCTTGGACCTGTTTGCCTTGGGAGACCCTATCAGGGGCATAGAGCCCCAGACAACATAGCTCTTAGGATCACTCGGGCACTCAAACCCCTCCACCACGATAAGGTGGTGATTCACGGAGAGGTGTTTGATTTTTCTTTTTAAACAAATATATTAATTATGTATATTATATTGCAATAATAAAATCACCAACTACTATGTGGTGACCAATCGTAATTGAATCCACTAGAAAAAATAAGTTTATTGAGCAAATACATTTGCATCCAATTGATTACCCATTCATATATTAATTAATGGAAATTGTTATTCCTTTGCAATATTTTGTATTAATTTAATTATGAGACCCGGGTTCAATCCCACCATCTCTGTGTGGAGTTTTGAGGCCACAGTTTGATCTTGGAACTGATTACGTTTTTATTAATTTAATTATGAGACCCGGGTTCAATCCCACCCATGGCCATCTCTGTGTGGAGTTTTGAGGCCACAGTTTGACCTTGGAACTGATTACGTTTTTATTTTTTTTAGCTTTTAACTCCAGTGTTTCCTCAGGGGGGTCCTCCACACTGGGGGCTGTGTTGGGTCTGCTGAGGGGGTGCCATCCTTGGGTCCCTTGGGTCACAACTGTGTGTGATTGTGTGTGTGGGTGGGTGGGTGTGTGTGTGTCTATATAGAGGGTGGCAGGGAGGGGCTTTCTTTTGTTTCTTTGTTTTTCCATTTAATTGTGGTAAGTGTTTTTAATTCTGTAAAGCACTTTGTATTGCATGTCTTTGCAGGAAAAGTGCTATACAAATAAAGTTTATTTGATATTTTTTATTTTCGCTGTGTGTGTGTGTGTGTGTGCTATGCCCCGCCCCACCAAAATAAATCTGGCATTACCAGAGCGCCTGAACATCGTGTGGATCATTCTCAAGGAGTCACGTTACAGCCTTCACTTTGCTACAAATGATGAGAAAAAAATCCAGCCAGTAATGAGACTACAAGAACGCAAACATTTATCAAATTTCCTCCAGTCAGTTCTGCCTTTTTGAACTTGATGACATTTCCTGCTGCCAGCGAAATGACGTCACGCCACTCCTCAAGTTGCATTCCACAACCTGACAGAGACTCAAACATGACCAGTCGTTGGCTGTGATCAATTGAGTTTGGATGGAATCTGCAAGTACGCTAAGCTACAATAGCAAGACTGGGAAAAGGTCATTAGGTTATGTAGGTGCAATTGATGCAAGGATGACACATTCAGACCACCATTTTTTTTTTTATTAAAAACTTGTATGTCCCCTTCCCTTGAATCGAGTGATAAAATGAGCTTTTCAACCATGTCAGCTTCAGTGCAGCTTTTGGAATGTTCACTAACACGTGTGCATTTTATTTGAATGGCTTTCCACCTTTTCCTTTTGTTTTCACTTTCTTTCACTCGCCTGCTAGCACATTTTCCCTCACATGAAGAGGACAGATTCAATTACAAAAGCAGAGAGTGAAATAAGACAGCAGCAGCAGCACAGAAAAAGAAGCCTCATGTAGGAAAATGGCGATTCATGGTAGAAAATGTGAGATAGAAAGACAGGAGTAGAAATAGTGGAAGAGTACACAAAGTGCCCCACACTAAAGAGTACCCACTGACACATGTGTTCACTCGAGGAACGCAAATCAGCGCTTTTTGGGAAATGCCGAGACAAGACTTCAAAAGAACCGCAGCACATTGACCATCCAACACACACACACACCACATCTTTCACACCACTCAGCATTTTTTCCAACAAGTCTGCACGTAGACACGGAAGATGGAATGTAACAAGACTGATTCTTGCTTAGATTGGGGAAATGAATCATGCATGAGCACAACGTTTTTTCTAATGAGAGCCATGAGAGCACCCTTAGTCACACAATGCCAGTGTTGCAAAAGTGCTAACTTTACCCATAAGACACTATTATTACTATTATTGTTTCCACCAAGCGGCACGTTGTTGGGTACCATAGCACATTACTGTGCTACTGCTACATTTTGCATCCTCCTGTTGGTGGAAGGGGTATCTCAAGGTTTGTTTTTCTACCGAAAGTTGACAACACTACCAAACTAACACAGCTGCATGATACCACAGTTTGTGTTTCTATCATCACAACTTGAGAAGAGAACCAAAATAGCATATCCATGATGCCACTTTTTGACAGCCTTCAGTTGAGTGAGAGAAGCAAAATAACTGGTGCAAGATCACTTTTTGGCACCCTTCCATTGGTACACAGCACAGTGCCAAAGTACCGAGATGCTAGGGATGCTCCAATCAATCGGCCACCAATTAGTATTAAAAGTCACATGATCGGCACATGGCGATAAATGCTTTTCAGCACCGATCACATGTGGCTAGCGTTATTGCAGCCATCTTATTATTGCAGTATCACTTCTTAGAGCCCTACTATTGGTACACCAAACACAGAGGCAGTGTACCAAACGGTTTGTATACCAAAATAGTTAAATCATACGATACGAATTTTTGTCTGTGAAAAAACTGTCTGTGATATAGCACCCTTCCATTAGTATACCGAGCACTGTGGCAGGTTACGTTTGCATCTGCATTAGAGCACCAAAGTAGTCTTCCCATATGATACCACTCTTTAGCACCCTCCCACTGAGCGAGGGAATCAAAATAACTACTCTGCGATGTATCACTTTTTGGCACCTTTGCATCAAGCACAGTACCACCAGTAGGTACCACTAAAGAGGAGAGTACCAAAATAGTTCACCCAAACGATACCACTTTGTGGCACACTTTCGTTGAGAGGGGATCTAAAAGAACTGGTTTTAGATGTACTGGTTTTCGGGAAGCTCTCACTGGTACATCAAGCACAGTGGTAAGGTACTAAAAACTTTGCATTGCCATTATTATAAGTTGAAAGGACCAAAATAGTTTATACTTGTTGGCATCCTTTACTGAGGTACAGAGGAACCAAGTAGCATTTTTTGGCACCCCACCTTTGAAAAGGAACCAAAACGTTTGCGTTGCTGTTATAAAGCTGAGAAAAGTACCAAGATAATGGATAATGGAATGGAAAAACATTCTGGCACCCTTCCACAGTTTGACTTCCCATCCTCACAAGTTGAAAATAACTACTTGACACCCTCCAGTTTGGTGAGTGAACCAACATTTTTGGCACCCTGTCACTGGTACACCAAGCACAGTGTTAGGGTACCACAAACTATCAATAATAGGTACCTAAATAGTTGATTTATTCATAAAATACCACTTTTTTAGCACCCTTTAATTGAGAGTGGTTTTTGGCACCTGGCGTTGGGATACACAACACACTAATGGGGTACCAACATTGAGTAGAGCAGTGATTTTCAACCACTGTGCCGCGGCACACTAGTGTACCTTGAGAAACCGTCAGGTGTGCCGTGAGGAATTATCCAATATCACTTTTTATAATTAACATTTATTAATCATCATTTGCAAATATTATGTCAATAGCCATTATGTCAATAGTATACATGGACCCAAATATTCCAATTGCATTTGGTTTATTTGCTCAAACGGAAAGAATTGAACAGGGATGGAATATTCCTTTAACCAATCCGATTGAGGTATCTTGTACCTGCTCAAACGGAAAGTTGTCAGGGTGCCTTCTTCTTCGTGGTGTTTTTCTTCTTCTGTTGTTTATTGGTGGTTGGCAAGCAGCTTTCGTGTGCATTAGCGCCATCTGTGAAACAGAATCTAAACCCTTCTATACTTTATTCACAAGTGCAGTTGTATTAAAAAAGAAAATATATATCTATATAAAACATGTCCTGAGTTTAATTATAAAATATTAGCAAGATTGAATTTGATCTTTTCCTGTTTAAATTTATCCCGGGTGCGTTCTTTCAGCGCATGCTCAGATATGACGTAACACGCAGATCCAGACGTTCTTCACTTTTAAAAATGGAGGCCAGCAATCGGCACTGGACTAAGCAAAGTTTGTTTTTGATTCAAACTAAATTTCAAGACTGGACAGACGAAAAACTGGCAATACGGAGTTATTCCAACAAGTGAAAGAAAAACTTGGGGAAGCCGGTATCACGTGATGTTGACGTTTACGTTTTACTGGGCATGCCCTATTGACTATTCTGGTTAATTTTCAGGGCGCATGTAGACAAGAGATTGGAATATTCCTTTCCATGGATACCAGTGTTTCCCGAAAGGTCATTCGGAAAGAGAAAAAGTGGTGATGTAAAAACGTGGCTACTGTGGAGTGTCTGTGGTGTAAAGACTGGCAGAGCAATGTAATATTGGTCCGTGTGGCAACACCTACCTTGTTCCTCCCATAGACTTATTGATGCACGTGTGAGGTTGTGATGACATTTTGGAACATTTTTGGTTAGTGGTGTGCCACAAGATTTTTACAATGTAAAAAACGTGCCGTGGCTCAAAAAAGGTTGAAAATCACTGGAGTAGAGTACCAAAATCATGAATCCAAATACCACTTTTTGTCACTCTTTGTTGAGTACTTTCATTTTTTCGCCCAATCATTCCAAGTTGACGGAAGGGTGCCAAAGAACCTATAATCGGGATACCTACAGTACATAACGACTTACATCGTCAAAAGATAAATAAAGTGCCAGAAAAAATATATAACACTAAGGTTTGTGTCGATTAGGGTGTCGAAATAACAAAGATGAATGAAAATATACCAAACAGAAGCTTGGTGGCAACATGAAGGCACATGAGTGACAATGTGATGATGTAATCAACAGGCGGTCCACGGAGAGGGGTGGAGTCTAAACAAACAGGAGAGAAGTGTTGACCACGTATGGTGTTGGGAATGTTTTTAAAGAAGTATAATCAAAGTGCATGACGCTGGAGAGAAGGGGACTGAACCCGTTTCTTTCATGTGAACAATCCACTACAGGAACAGTAAGAATTAAAAAATCAATACCTTAATGTTGTAATACTTTAAATTATGATGTGACGGTGCCTGTTATGTGACGTGTATTGCAGACATTTAACAGTATGTGCTGCAAAACGAGCTTCCTGCCGTCTTTAAAGACATTCGTACATGCGCAGCGTGCGCTCCAGTTGTTGCGTCACACGCTGGTAGAAGGCGATTTGCTCCCTGAGGTACGCCTGCATCATGTCCTTAAAGTCCACCTCACGCCGCTTGTGGAAGTGGCTCATCTCCGCCTGCAGGGCAAAGCCCACCGTCCGGCAGCGCTTACGGATGCCGTCCGCCTCGTCCTGGTCCATCTTGCCCTCGTCCGTCATCCGCTGGCTCTCCTTCACCTTCGCAAAGGCACCTTGGGGGCGACAAACACAAGTTTTGTTACTCTTCAGTCCTCACATTCAAGGATGGTGGTGGGAGCATCACATTCTGGGGCCACATGAGTGCTGCCAGAACTGGGGGAGCTGTGGTTCATTGAGGGCAAAACATGACTTTCAACATATACAGTATATGTTGGAAGAAGATCCCCTCCCTTGGTGGTGTGGGCATCACATTCTGGGGCCACATGAGTGCTGCCAGAACTTGGGGAGCTATGGTTCATTGAGGGCAAAACATGACTTTCAACATATACAGTATATGTTGGAAGAAGATCCCCTCCCTTGGTGGTGGGGGCATCACATTCTGTGGCCACATGAGTGCTGCCAGAACTGGGGGAGCTATGGTTCATTGAGGGCAAAACACGACTTTCAACATATACAGTATATGTTGAAAGAAGATCCTCTCCCTTGGTGGTGGGAGCATCAAATTCTGGGGCTACATGAGTGCTGCCAGAACTGGGGGAGCTGTGGTTCATTGAGGGCAAACATTCAAGGATGCATTTTATTATATCTGATCAAGAGAGGACAGCACGGTGGTCTAGTGGTTAGCGCGCAGACCTCACAGCTAGGAGAATTGCACCCCCGGCCATCTCTGCGTGGAGTTTGCATGTTCTCCCCGTGCATGCGTGGGTTTTCTCCGGGTATTCCGGTTTCCTCCCACATTCCAAAAACATGCTAGGTTAATGAATGTGAGTGTGAATGGTTGTTGGGATAGGCTCCAGCACCCCCGCGACTCTCGTGAGGAAAAAGCGGTAGAAAATGAATGAATGGTCAAGAAAGAATAGGATAGAAAGTACATTTTACTGTAGTCAGTGTACAGCTTAAGCGTGTACAGCAGTAAGTCAATGTCCATCTATTCACTCCCCCAATTTCTTTTCTCTGCTTTAAATTCTAAATTATTTAATGATTTAATTTAATTGAATTTTTTTTATATTTATGATGATGTAATCAGCAGTGAAAAAGAAAAAAAACAAAATGTTAGCACAATAAAAGGTCTGTGTTTACACTTACAATTTGGTAAACCTGGTGTGAACCTGATGACACACTGCTACTTTTCGTCTCGCTGCATACCATTTTGCGGAAGTTGAAACCACATTGGCCCAGACGGCTATGATGTCACTTTCCAGGGGCACGTCGCCACCTCGCACTGCCCCCCACCGCCCTCGCATTACTCCAGCCTTAGCCTGCTAATATCACTGGCCTCCGGACGAGATGGGACAGGCCCGCTGTCGTCGTGGCAACATCATTGCGGGTTGACATGTATCCGGAGTCGACGCGGGTGTGGAATTTGCACAAAATTCCTGGCAGGAGTGTGGGAAAGCTGGGAGAGGAGTCTGCTGCAGCGAGGAGGCAGACTGTGGAGATGACCTACATACATTCATGGACTGCCTTTTCCACATGAGAGGAGAATGTGCATCACATCGTAACCGTGTGTGTGTGTGTGTGTGTGTGTGTGTGTGTGTGTGTGTCTCTGGAAGAGGGAGAAAAGGGGACGTAATGAGGGCTGAATCAACATTTTTTTATCAAACCACCACAAAATCTCAGCTCTCTGACCACTGGCTTTCAAATGAGAAACTCCTGAAGGTCCTTGAAGGCACTCCGGGAAGTACTTAATATTTAAAATATGTTGAGTTAATCATCCAATCGGTTTCCATTACATCATACAATATAGCGATCAACTGATTATTAAGTAAATCAAGGTTGGACATCGGCATAAGGAACTGCGGCAGGCCCGGGCCCACATCAGAGCGTTCACACAAGTCAAATGAGCCGGACTTTGACAAAAAACACGGCCTGGATGTTGTATGGCTGCAGTCAAAGCAGGAGTGTGCCAGCTTAATGAGCCTGTGCTGGTTAGACGCTCTGTCAGGGATTAGGGGGGTGGGAAGTGGGGGGGTGTAGTCTAAACATTGCCGACAGTGCCTAGGCATCAGCTATGAGCGTTCCAGGCTGGTACAGTTACGCATGCGCACCAAGCTGTAGAAGAAGAAGAATGAGGACGGCCAGATTAACTATGACCACAATCCTCCGGGCGGCTGGACGCTGGCATCTGCTAAATGTTCTTTTCCCACAAGCCTCGCCAGCCCCAAGGGTCACAACGCACAACCTACAAGAGTGGAATTTCCTCCCACCAAACTTTTTATATGTCGCGTCTACAATACAAGTCATTCGTGTTTACTGTGTGTGAGTAAACATCAGTGTTTACTGTAAGTGAGCGTAGGCTGCTCGTTTATCTTATTGAGCTCAGCTCTGTTGTGTAAGTATGGTGCTGATATGGGACAACACATCCCAAATAAGGCACATCTGTTGATTTCAGCCTCCAACAAAGTGCACATTTACTAGATCATTACATAAAAGACATTTCCAACTACTGGCCTGGCATGCACTTCACAGCCTTGTCAGTCAATAGCATAGTGTGGATATACTTTAGAGTAGTCAGTGTACAGCTTGTATAGAAATATAGATGCACTATCCACTGAAAATGAGTCATCACACAACCATTGTTGTCTAACTAGCTGGCAACACAAGTGGTGGTGTGAGCATCACATTCTGGGGCCACATGAGTGCTGCCAGAACTGGGGGAGCTGTGGTTCATTGAGGGCAAAACATGGCTATCAACATATACTGTATATGTTGGAAGAAGATCCCCTCCCTTGGTGGTGTGAGCATCACATTCTGGGGCCACGAGTGCTGCCAGAACTGGGGGAACTGTGGTTCATTGAGGGTAAAACATGACTTTCAACATATACAGTATATGTTGGAAGAAGATCCCCTCCCTTGGTGGTGTGAGCATCACATTCTGGGGTCACATGAGTGCTGCCGGAACTGGGGAAGCTATGGTTCATTGAGGGCAAAACATGACTTCCAACATATACAGTATATGTTGGAAGAAGATCCCCTCCCTTGGTGGTGGGAGCATCACATTCTGGGGCCACATGAGTGCTGCCAGAA
Organism: Doryrhamphus excisus; assembly: GCF_037039965.1. NCBI lineage: Eukaryota > Metazoa > Chordata > Actinopteri > Syngnathiformes > Syngnathidae > Doryrhamphus > Doryrhamphus excisus. The sequence continues at coordinate 16,448,344 of NC_136357.1, read as the reverse complement.
CTGGGGGAGCTATGGTTCATTGAGGACAAAACACAAATTCTAACATGTACTGCAAAATTCTGAAAGACTCGCTGTGCTGGTGGTGGTAGTGTCATAGTCTTGAGGTGCACGAGTGCTACTGGCACTGGGGGAACTGCAGTTCCATCATGTACTGTGACACTGTGAAGCAGAAACTCGGCCTCATGGCAATATCCCCAATATGAAAAAGAACCCAAACACACCTCCAAGATGACAAGTGCCTTCGTGAGGTGACCCTCAAGTAGAAGGGAGGAAGGTGGAGAAGATGGAGGATGTGGAAGTAGAGACCAGTAACAACCAGAATAAAAGAGAAAGGGGAAGAGAGAAGACACAAGACATTGAAGAATGCATGAACGGGTCAAAAGGATCCAGCAGCATCCCTCCAAGTGGGTCTTAAAAGCTTTGAGAGTACATAAACACACCAGAGAGAGGGCTCAGTAAACTAACAGCCACCATGTTAGCAGCAGCCATTGTTCCACAACATGAAGATCACTGAATGTGTTTTTACATTTTAAAATCTATGGTTCTTTTATGGACCACTGTTCAAAAATAGTTTTGAATATTTTCATGGCCTCAGAAAGAAAGGAGGAATGCTTAAAAACAGCCCCCCCCCCCCCCACACACACATAAAAAGCTGGCTCTCATCATGTTGACGGATGGCGTCATGGCGTCATGTCGATGTACAACAACAGTCTTCATGAGCAGGACATGTAAACTTTCTGATGACACAGTTCAATATTTGAAGGGAAGTAGAAGTCATCGCAGCCGCGATGAAAAAAAGTGAATGACAGCTACTTCATTCTTGTTTTGGTCATGCTTGGCTCCGAAGAAATATCTGCTAATAATCAAAAGTTGACTTAGCAGAAAAATATTTTGGATTTCCAGCGGCCATCTGGAACGAACACAACAGGACGGAATTTGCAAGCTAACCTCACAAAGTTCTGGAAATGAAACAAACAATTATGTCATTTCAGATCACAGTGTATTAAAAAACGACAGGATGACTGACTCACTAAATCACATAAACGTGACAATCCACTGCATGCATATCACTAAAGGAGTGACTTCTCCATGCCAACTGCAAGCATCAAAGCCCTCAGTTACCATGGCAACAGGAACATCCGCTTACGCTATTTATTCTGAGGTTAAAGCTTATCATAGAGTAGAGGACCACCATTATTAGATACAGTAGCTCACAATTTTGGAAAGAATTCTCTTATATCTTAAGAGAAAATAATACAGAAAGTACACTGATTCACAATGTCATAGTGCATATTGATATACATCTCGGATGGTAGCACTCGTGCAGGCCCAGACCATCAAGCTTCCACCATTATGCTTAATTGTTAGACATTTATTGTGCTACTCACTTGTGTTGCCTACTTGGTACCCACGTCTGTTTCAACTATTTAGACACAATTATGCCTGAATGAACTGCAGCACCCCCAGTGCTTGTAGCAATCATGTGGACCCAAACCATGACGCAACCACCACAACGCTTTGATGAGATGTGATGTGTAACCGAACCATACTGTGTACCGTATGCCTGTAATTGTCTCTTGGTGTGTAAAACTGAACTCAATGAACTGAAGTAGAGAAGCACTCAGACAGCAAACATCTCCGCTAAGCACCATAGTTCGCACCATACTGTTTGATCCGGATCACCCCCAAAATTTAATCAGTTCATCCATATCCCATTCCCACCTTTTCCTGAAAATTTCATTCAAATCCATTCAGAACTATTCAAGTTATTTTGAACACAAACGGACAAACCAGCAGATAAAGGCTAGCAAAATACGTACATAACCTATTGACGTCGCACTGCGCTTGCTGGAGATAAAAATTAATTTAATAACTTCGAGAGACATATTGCAGGGTTTAGGGGTTTTGGTGCAGTCATTATTCATGTTTTTGCAAGGGGTCTAGGACCGTAACCAGTGCCGGCAGCACTCATGCAGCCCCGGACCATGACACAACCACCACAATGTCTGACTGTAAGCAAGACATAATTATCTTGCTACTCACTTGTGATGCCAACTATTTCAACAATAATTCCTCTCAATGAACTGCAGCTCCCCCAGTGCCAGTAGCACTCATGCAGCCCCGGACCATGACACAACCACCACAATGTCTGACTGTAAGCAAGACATAATTATCTTGCTACTCACTTGTTATGCCAACTATTTCGACAATAATTCCCCTCAATGAACTGCAGCTCCCCCAGTGCCAGTAGCACTCATGCAGCCCCGGACCATGACACAACCACCACAATGTCTGACTGTAAGCAAGACATAATTATCTTGCTACTCACTTGTGGTGCCAACTATTTAGACAATAATTCCCCTCAATGAACTGCAGCTCCCCCAGTGCCAGTAGCACTCATGCAGCCCAAGACGATAAAGTAACCGCCACCATGCTTAACTGTTGGCAGGACACAATTACCGTGTTGTGCACTTGTGTTGCCAGCTTTAGACAATAATGGCTGTGCGTTGAGTCATTGTCAGTGGACAGTACATGTATAATCCTATACAAAGTACTGTAAAGTATATCCAAGTTTACTTTCTTTCAAAATATGCTGTAATCAAAATGCTTGCCGGGTACCCACTTGTCAGATACAATGTGATCCTGTAACTTTTTGGTTCTGAAAACAGTCCAAAATATTATTAGTAGTATAATATATATATGTTTGGTTTTTTTACCACTGTAATGCTGTACATTCAACTACACACAAGACAGTGAAGCAGAAGAAGTCTTAATTTGTACATGACTGCAGCCAACAAGTGATCCAAACAAACAAATACAGATGGTCCTGACTGGTAGTTTCCACGTGTTTTGCGACCCCGGCGAGTATTTTACAGTCAAATCAGCAATTCAGTTGACCTTTTCCAATCAAAAAATGAAAAAACTCATCCACTTCACAGGAGAAGCAGAAAGGTGCAGAAGGGGACACATACCAAACTCATTTAGGGTCCCATGGTTTACATTTGAAGCCATGCCTCCAGCCCTTTCAGAAGAAAGCAAACCTTTTGCCTTTTGTCACAAAAACACAATCAATAGCTTAATGCATTTAAGGCAAAACTTCCAGACAATTTCCACTTTCAAGTCATTGAAGGTCACATGAAGAAAAAAAAACACTGAAATGAAAGCCAGCCAGCAGTCAAATAAGAGCCAGGTCAGGAATAATGGCTGCAGAGGGCGTGGTGGGCAAATAAAGGAGGGACACTCAAAACTTGAAAGGTTAAGAAGAGTACATAAGAGTACATGTGAGTATTAGAGTGTACATTACCAACCTGCATTGCTACACATTGAATACCTATAAAGACCAAGTGTCACTTATTTAGATGTTTTATGCTGGCGTCGGCTGTGACTCACTTCCTGTTACTGTCCTCCATCAGTCGGCCAAACAAAGACAATTAAGAGGCGTGTCGTGAACAAACAGCATCAGATCCTTGGATGCAATGGAATTTTACAGAAATTCATACGGTTCTTGCTCATCTGATAAAGCACTGACATTGACTACAAAACTCTGCATTAGTCTACTCTATATGAATAAAGACATGATGCATATATTGACAATTCCGTAAATTATCTAAGGCAGGGGTCTCAAACATGCGACACTAGTTTGAGGCCCCCGCCTTGATATGAAAGTTTAATGTTAGTGCGGCCCACGCAAGTTTGATATGGATGCTGTATGGTATCATGTACCCAGAAAAAATTATTACGTTTGATTAATGTTCATGTTAAAGGTTAAATAACTGTTAATAGTTATCCTCCCTATCCGTGTGGAAGTGGTAAGTTTTTGGCGATTTAAGTTTAAAGGAAATAACTTGAAGGCTACGGTTTAGGTCGCTAGCTCTCTAGTTTGCGAGTTAGCATGTGTCTCAAGACCCTGCAGTTGCGCAATATGTTGTAAATTAAAAAAGTACAGGGCTCTATGTTAAAAACAAAAATGACTTGCCCATGGGGAATCCTTAAGGTGAGAACTACTTGCCCGAACTTGCCCCATGTAAAATGAAAAGACTGCCATAATGATATCATATATCAATATATGCTGATAATTCATCAGATAATAGTACTGATGGATTGTATTTGGAGGAATGTCTGAAAAATTGTGGAGTTGTATGTTAACATGGCAAACCATGCTACCTTACACATGGTAGTCGTAGTAAGCAGTGATATTTATAAGTTGTGCACCACAATGAAACATTTGACACATTTGTGTACTAGTAAAGTGTTTTTAATCCTGAAAAAAAATGCTCAATGGTCAAACAATAAGTTGTGAAGCAAAGGTGAGAAAAATCCACAGAGAAATTGAACCGCTAGATTTTGTAGCTTGTGCAAAATCAGCACTTGGTATTGGATCTAATGGGTGGTGTTTCATTGTGACCACTTCAAATTGTCACAGCAATGTGATTCACTCACCTGTGCCATCATTTGATTTGCTGCCGCTAATAAAATACTTGTTTAGGAGGCACTGTTCACTTTTTGGTGTTTTTCTTCAGAAGTTGTTGAAGAATTAGACGATGTTGGCAGGGACGCCATGATAGAAGTTTTCCTAGTAAAACGATCGCTGATTGGTTGATCGCGAACAAGAACGGGTGTGGGTAAAACGCGGATTGTGGATTAAGGACCGCGGTCTAAATAAACGATTCTGATTGGTCCATTTCAAGATTTGCAAGGATTGGTTTGCAAATTACCACCGGAATTACGCAGTCCGTGTTTTACCAACACCCAACAAGAACCGCTAAAGTGCACTTTAGCATGCCCGACGGGAATATTAATGATTGGATTTACTTGCCCGAATTTTGTTTTAACTTGCCCCGGGCCATCGGTACATCGTTATTGTCGAGCCCTGAAAGTATAAATGTGACTATAGTCGTGTTTTGTCATGTCTACAGGGCTCTAATAATGCTTTGTTAATTTTAATCTGAAAAAAATAATTTGTCTACCCACCAACTATATGTGGTTTCTTAAGTTTTTATTATTTGCTGTTTTATTATTATTATTATATTGATTTATTTTCTTTATTCTTGATTTGTTTATTTATTTTTCATCTTATTTTGTGCAGAAAAATAAAAATTAAGATATTTGAGAACAGTGGAATGTTTTATCAGAGCTTTTCTTGTAGAAAATCGAAACCAAAGCACTGAAAAAGTTTGTATATTTTTCTGTTTTTAATAAATGCGTTGTTTTTGGTTTTTTTTGGGAAAACCTGATGCGGCCCAGCCTTGCCCAGACCTGAGCTCCAGTGGCCCCCAGGTAAATTGAGTCTGAGACCCCTGATCTAAGGCGAAGAGGCTGCACCCTCTTGTGCAGCAGGAGGTATTTAGCAAGGGCAAAACAAACAAGAGTTCTTGGAGACGTGCATGTGTCTCCGTTGGGGTGACTCAGCAACAAGCGCAGGAATGTTGTAACGTGTGGATGGACGGACAGTTCGTGTGAAGACTGGAGCCTGGTCTGGGATTAGATTTATGAGTAAGCAAGCAGGACTTGGGAAAACATTGTGCTCACCATAGTCATCACAGTGGAAAGTCCAGCAGATGATTATAAAAGTTGCTTTAGTTCATGCCTATGTGCTATTGTGTGTTGTTGAAGACACATTGGGCCCTTTAAATTCACCTAGTGGACACAACACTGAGACAAAGACTGGTCCCAGTTTTCATTCAAACGTGCACGTCAAACACTTGCCTTGATTTTCACACAGTATTGCACGTAAGAAACTAGTCTGTTTGTCCAATACTGTAACATAAAGCACTCTACACATTGCTGTCATTGTCCATGCATTTTTTTTCTCAACTGAGAGCAACTGCTAAATAACCCGTCACGGGGCCAAAGAAATTTGCGAATGCCATAATTTGCGAAAGAAGGTGAAAAAGGACATCTGCATCAACAATATGTTCCAGCCATACATACATTTAGTTCCCATTTTGTCTTGTGGTCATGTGACAGCGAGGAGGCGGGGGTGGGTCATTGATCTTACACGACAACGACAAGTCAACATTTTCAGTTTTTCACACACTGGAAGCCCATCCATCTATCCAATTTCCTCCGCTTATCCAGGTCCGGGTCGCGGGGGCAGCAGTCTTGGTAGGGAAGCCCAGACTTCCCGGTCCCCGGCCACCTCCTCCAGCTCCACCGGGAGGACACCAAGGCGTTCCCAGGCCAGCTGTGAGACATAATCCATCCAGCGTGTCCTAGGTCTGCCCCGGGGCCTAGATGCCCAAGCTACCTCAACGGACTCCTCCTGATGTGAAGGAGAAGCAGCTCTACTCTGAGCCCCTCCTGGATGACTGAGCTCCTCACCCTATCTCTTAGGGTGAGTCCAGCTACCCTACGGAGGCAACTCATTTCAGCCGCCGATATCCGCGATCTCATTCTTTCGGTCATGACCCAAAGCTCATGACCACAGGTGAGGGTGGGAACATAGATCCACCGGTAAATTGAGAGCTTTGCCCTCCGGCTCAACTCTCTTTTCACCACGACGGTCCGGTACAGCGACCGCATTGCTGCAGAGGCTGCACCGATCCGTCTGTCGACCTCACGCTCCCACTTTGCCTCACTTGTGAACAAGACCCCGAGATACTTAAACTCCTCCACCTGGGGCAGGACCTCATTCCCAACCCGGAGGGAGCACTCCACCCTTTTCCGACTGAGAACCATGGCCTCTGATTTGGAGGTACTGAGTCTCATCCCAGACGCTTCACACTCAGATGCAAACCGCCCCAGTAAACGCTGAAGGTCACAGCCCGAAGAGGCCATAAGAACCACATCATCTGCAAATAGCAGAGATGAGATTCTAAGGCCCCCGAACCAGACTCCCTCAACACCTTGGCTGCGCCTAGAAATTCTGTCCATGAAAATTGTGAACAGAATCGGTGACAAAGGGCAGCCTTGGCGGAGGCCAACGTTTACCGGAAACAGGCTTGACTTACTACTGGCAATGCGAACCAGACTCCTGCCCCGTTTGTACAAGGACCGGATGGCACGTAGTAGCGTGCCACCAATCCCGTACTCCCGGAGCACCCCCCAAAGGACGCTACGAGGGACACGGTCGAATGCCTTTTCCAGATCCACAAAGCACATGTAGACTGGTTGGGCAAACTCCCATACACCCTCAAGCACCCTCGTGAGGGTGTAGAGCTGGTCCAGTGTTCCACGACCAGGACGAAAACCGCATTGGAACTCTTGTATCAGAGGTTCGACCAAAGGTCGTACCCTTCTCTCCAGCACCCTGGAATAGACTTTCCCAGGGAGGCTGAGGAGTGTGATCCCCCTGTAGTTGGAACACACCCTCCGGTCACCCTTCTTGAAAAGTGGGACCACCAGCCCAGTCTGCCAATCCAAAGGTACTGTTCCCGACTTCCACGCAATGTTGAAGAGACGTGCCAGCCAAGACAGTCCCTCAACATCCAGAACATTGGAAGCCCTTTTTCAGATAATAAAGTTTCAGGTCACACAGAACGGCGTTCCCATGTTGAATCAGAGGCTGAAACGATAAAATACTTGGCCACGATGGCCTGAAAACGTTTCTGTGAATATCCCCTTTGGGCTGGGGAACAAAGTTGACCACCCAAGTCTCTGCCAGCCCATTAAGTTGTGGTCCAACAAGCATTGGGATAGGGTTCTGTATGAAAGGCACTTGGGAGTAAATGTCAAATTTATCGTAAATGGGACCCTTTAAAACGAAAATGTGTATTTCATACACAATCACAACCATTTAGGTTGACATTTAATTACCCAAACCTCACAACAAAACAGCTTTTCTGTTTTTTTACGGTGTTGCCATATGGAGGACAAGTAACCTCTTGTTCAGATTAAACAGGCCTGCTGCAGGCATCCCGGGGGAGCTAGCGCGTTCCGTGACGTTTAAATGCTCAGCTCTGGTGTGCATCACAACTGCTTTTATCCCACGATCAGCAACAGCTGAAGTCAGCAGGGATTGGACGGGGGGTAGTGGGGGGAAAATCAAGACACTCGCTGGTCTTTTCTAAGCCTTACAGCATTAACAAGGCATCGTCGTAAATAACACCAAGTGTTGAGGCTTTTTCTGACAATTAGGAATAAAAGAAAATTCCACTATTTGTTCTGAAGGATGCTTCGTTCGGGAAACACTGCGGTTGTCGTGGATACTTCCAGTAATGACGGGAACTGATGGTGAGCCGTGGACGCCCACTCAGCAGTCTTGTGTTTTGCTAAACACCAAAATGTTTCCTGTGAAGAATGCTGGTCTCAATTGTTTTGAGGCTAATTGTTCTGTACCTTAGCTCTTGCATACCGACACTTTAAACCCAACTCGGCTGACTTTACCCTATTTCTTTAACATTGCGCCAACAAACTCTGCCCATCCAACTCCTACGTTCAATCTATGAACAGATCTGGTCTCATTCAACCACAGTCATTCAATGTTTTCAGCAAAAATACACAAAAGTGGCACACAACATCAGCTGATATGACTCTATCCGAGGATGTCAAAATATCGTCCAAACATTCAATTCATGAAAAAGCAAAGGTTTTAATCTAAACCTTAAACAGAATCCAAACTTTTGTGGATTTTTTGGGGGTGTTAAGAGAATAAGTCACATACAGAAAGTAAGCAGACATCAGTAAGACCTCACACATATGGATGGATGGACACATGGATGTGTCATCACGGCAACATGGAAAGGATTACTTCTATGTCTGTCATATCCTACAAGAAAATTGGTTTCAACCCCCCCCCCAAAAAAAAAATCCTTAGAAAAAAAAAAACCTTAGAAGTTTCCACAGTGTTGGTTGTTGTCATTTATAGTCATGTGTTTGTGTTTACTCCTGGATAAAAAGATGTCAAAACATGCACCCCCACTGCGTTTCCTGTAGAGGTCTACACGGAGCGGCTGGCCCCACGGCTGGCCGGACTCCTCGGTTAACGGGGTGGGGCGGGCTGAAGAAATCTCAAGAACAGGGAAAGCTATGGAAAGCTATGGAAAACTAATATAAAAAAATATTGATAGCCTCATTTGTTTCTTGAAAGGTCACCTATATTGTCCATAATCCTTCCTTATATCATCTTTTTCCACACAATTTATACTATCTTGAGCTGAAAAGAGTTAATTTAATTTTTGCGCTTGCTCAAATCTCACCACAGCTGTGGACGGCTGTGGTGGCCGGGCAGCCAAGGAAAAGCACAGCCGTGTAGACCTCTAGTTTCCTGTATGCTTCTGACAAATACACCGCATGGTGGCCATGTTTTTAAACCCCATAAGGTGGACTGACCTGAAATATAACATCTACCACACAAAAACACCTGCTGTACTTTAAGGTAATTTACAAACAAGCAAGGATGTGCGTAAAATATGGTCGCCATCAAGCAAAACGTCTTTGGACGTGACAACTAACTGTCCATAAGTCATTGTCTAAGATTACGAAACAAAGGATATCTGTATTACATTTATGCTTGCATGGGACCACAACCCATAATGGGCGAGACAAATCATGTCATGTGACACCCCATAGGAGATCACAAGGAGATCTAATCACGCTGGGGGTGGATCGGTTTCCTTCACTCCTTTGTGTCACGTAATCAAAACTTCAACAACTCGGATTTGTGCAGAACAGGATCTATAGTATCGTACATCCCGAGTGGCCGGTGCATGAAACCACCCTCTGTTATCATTCCCAATCTCCTTGGAAGATGCATTGAGATGATGTATCTGGAGGAAACACAATGCATGGTGGGAGCAGGATCACCAACAAAGAAGCAAGTGTGACAGGAGGGGCGATGGCGGCCAGCAAGCACTCACATCTGCACAAACAAAAGCCACACAGGCCCTTTATACTGGAACAATGTGATGCAATTAGCCCTCGCTATCAGCATTGTCGGATTGAAGTGCGGCAACACACTCCAGACTACTTTGCTCCTCCGGTCTCACACACAGGAAGGGAAGGTGAAGTACTTTGGGAGAAACAGGACGGCAGAACAACAGAGTGGAAAACACGTCATGAGTTCAAACCAAAACAGAGCAGCAGATAAATGTCTAAGGCGCACGCCACGGTTCTGACATAACCTGGAAGCGTCCCCTCCCTAGATCCATCTAAATCAAGACCACATGCCGCATCTTTAAAACGTTTCACATTCCAGCATAACAATGCTAACACCCAGGAAAGGAGGAAAAAAACTATGTGAAAGAGAGATGTTGTTTACATCCATACTTTCACCACTAATGATCAGGATTCTCAAGTTCTTGCACGCCAAATTGCCTTTATGGAACGGGCACATTCATGTTGGATCAGGAAAGGGTCTTCCCCAAACAAAGTTGGAAGCATGCAATTGTCTAACATGTCTTGCTAAGATGAAGAATTAACATTTAGGGAAACCCAACAAACCACCAACAACTTTTGGTCCAGTATAGTCTTTCATTCATTCATCCATTTTCTACCGCTTTTTCCTCACAAGGGTCGCGGGGGTGCTGGAGCCTATCCCAGCTGTCTTTGGGCGAGAGGCGGGGTACACCCTGGACTGGTGGCCAGCCAATCACAGGGCACATATAGACAAACAACCATTCACACTCACATTCATACCTATAGACAATTTGAAGTCGCCAATTAGCCTAGCATGTTTTTGGAATGTGGGAGGAAACCGGAGTACCCGGAGAAAACCCGGGGAGAACATGCAAACTCCACACAGACATAGCTGAGGGTGGAATTGAACCCTGGTCTCCTAGCTGTGAGGTCTGTGCGCTAACCACTAGACAGCCGTGCCGTGAAGTTAATTATGACAAGTGACATTATAACAATAACTATATTATATTGTGTCCCTGGAGCCTGTTTATTAGCAACAAATGTAACCTCGTTGTGGGCTCAACTTTTGAGAGAAGAGGCGTGGACACACAGTCACTTATGAAGTTGCAGAAAGGCAGGCTTCACTACATATCTTAAAATAAACCCTGGCAGGGTCATGATAAGGTGATACAAAGTACTGAACTTCAAAGATGCTAAGCACCGCGACAATTTTATTATGAGATAATAATATAAAACTGCTTTGCAAACAGTGTTTTTATTTGGAGCAATATGGCAGTGTTATAAAACTGAGGAAAGGTTGCCATTGTCATCTGCCTTTCGTCCGAGCGAGACAATGTGGTGGCATGTCACGCCTGTATCGGGTGACACTGACAGAATGGCCATACTTTTTTTTTTTTGCCTTGATTTCGAAAGGTTGTTTTTTTCCAGATGGGGAGAGGAAGGGGGGGGCTTCATCTGTCATTCATAAGTAAACCGTAAACACAAATACTCATGGCTCCTATCGGGAGACTCCAGCTGGTTCCCTACCCAGTTGAGGCACCCCCTATGGGTTGTGGTCAAAATACTTTGGCATAATATCCTCAAGTTTTATAAGCATTATAAAAATGCTCAATGACACATACATCTGTGTAATACTTGTTTTTATATTCAGTATAGTTACTCCAAACCCCATTCACTGTATACTAAGTATTTCCATAATGCCTCATATTAACTCACTAGCAAGATCTCAGTGTATAGACTGGTCATATATCTCATCTCGTTTCATATTATCTACATACTGTATTTGTATATAACTCTGGGAAAAACTGTCAATTTTGTTAATACTTGGGTTGTTTATATTGTTTATTTTTCTATATTGTGTATTTTGTACTGCTTAAATGATTCTGTACTCTTGCTGCTGTGCAATGCAAATTTCCCCACTGAGGGACGAATATTATTATCTTATTATATTATTAATTATCTTATCTTAACCTCTGGAGTCTTAGGTTGTAAAGGGCATTATTGGTTTATTAGTCTAAAAACGAAACTTGTCCCTGTGATTGGCTGGCGACCAGTCCAGGATGTACCCCGCCTCTCGCCCGAAGACAGCTGGGATAGGCTCCAGCACCCCCGTGACCCTCGTGAGGAAAAAGCGGTAGAAAATGAATGAATGAATGAATGAATTAAAAAAGTCCAAACAAACCTTGTTTTGTTTTGTTTACACAGACATGGGGCGAACTTATTTTGAAGGACGGCCACGGAAGTCTGTTCCACGTGTGGAGAATGGGACGAGCTACGTTCAAAAATAATCGTGCTTCTTGTATTTATTTCCACTCAGAACTTCCATGTCATCGCCGGTACTGTGAAATGTTACTTACATTAAAGCCGTAAAATACAATGCGGTCGGCTTGTTTACGTTTATCAATTCTACCGGTATATGTCATTTTCTTATCATACCAGTACATAACAAATATCACCCAACCCTACTAAGTCCTTGAATAGGCTAACTTTCTTATTCTCTAGACTAAAAGCTGTTGTCCTAAAAATGAAATTACCTTTCTGTAGATGGATAATGTCAGGGAAGTTGGCCAGCAGGCCTTGGTAGAGCGACAGCGTGTCCAGCATGTGGAAGAGGTCGAACTTCGGCTGCTCTGCGAAGAGCTCCCCAATGTTCTCGTAGGTGCGTCCTGTGTGGGAGATGGCATTGTTAAGCGCCTCGGAGCTGTGTGGCGGGTCCAGCATGAAAGACTGGCTGATGGACTGGAAGGCGTTGCCAAGCCGCTGGAACTCCTTCCTGAAGCCCCCCAGGTGCTTGCGGACCAGTTCTGAGGCAACGTGCGTTAGCTGCATGACGCTGTCATCCATCTTCTTGGTGAAGGCCTTGAAGGTGTCCACACGCTCCTCTACATCCTGGAGGTCCTGGTGCTCATTGGGGATCTGCAGGGTGAGCATGAAGTGCGCTCCCACCATCTCGTCCTTCTCGGCCCGCCTCTTCCCCAGCTTCCACTGCTTGTCGTCGCCACACATGAGGAAGTGCTCGAAGCCTTCGTATTGGGAGAGGACCGGGTGGCTGGTCATGTGGTTCATCCACAGGATCAACCGCCTCTTGCGCTTCTCTATGAAGTCTTCCTCAAATCGCCCCGTGGCCTGCTTCTCCGGCAGGTGAGGCACCGAGATGACGGTGAACTTGTGCAGAAGGCGGTTGTAGAGCCAGTCAAAGTGCTTGTAGCGCCGGTACACCGGACGCCCCGTGTGGCTGGGCGTCACTCGGTAGGAAATATACGTTTTGATGCCTTTAAACTTGGTTTGCTTTGTGGGGTCTTCGATGGAGCAGGTGAAAGGCTGCGGGCTGTCCTTCCAGCAGGGTCCCGGGGGTGCCATCTCGATGGTGTAAGCCTCAGCTATCTTGGCCATCATGGGCACATCCCCCAAAACAAATGCCTCCACTCCAGAGCGCACAAAGCTGGAGAAGCGATTCAAGTTGCGGCCCACCATGCTGCCCTTCCTGGCACTGGAGATGCTGTCTTGCCTCTCCATGGGCGGCTTGGCCCGGTAGTGCACATTGGGGTTGTTGGACAGCGGGCTCTGGTGGGCATGCCCATTGGCGCCGGGGCTCCGGGCATTATCTGCATCGTCCACTACAGTGGACCTATCATCCCAGTCGTCCCAGTCATCATCATCGTCGTCGTAGAAACTCTGCTGCGTGGTGTTGGTCGAAGATGGCAGATAAAAGGAGTCATTCCCCAAGGAACCGGCCGGACTGATGGAACAGTCGGTCACGTTAGAGTTGGAGCGCATGCGGATGATTTCCACGTAGGATGCCGGGAAGAGGCCCCGCTCTCCTCGGCTGTTCTCGCCTTGGAACCAGCCATCCACAGAGTTCTCATCAAAGATGACAAGCTCCTCGTTCTCCTGGATGCTGATCTCCTCTTTGTTTTCACTTTGGAACGTGTACAGGGCTTTGGCTTTCACAGACATGTTGACTCTCCAGTTAAATAATAACAACAATCTATCTACATGCACATGGTGCCTAGCAGCTGTGTTGGAAACATCTGTTAGTTCATATTTCAACTCATCTCACGTTACATGGATCAGGTGTGCAGCAGCATCATCAGTCTGGAACAGTTTGACTTATTACTTTTAAGTGTGCTCAAAATACACCTAAAAAAAACTCCTAGCCCATTGATGCAAACACTCAACAATCTTTACTCTACAGTTGAGTTTTAAGACAACTTTGCACAACATGCACTACATAGAAGCCCGATGGAGAGGTTTCAATCCTTTCCAAGCCAGTTTCAAAACCGGTTTCAGCGACGGAGGAGGATTTTGAATACTCCACAAAAAAAAGTGCACCAAAACCTGGCCCTCTTTGGTCATATTACAGATCCTGGAAATGGTCCCGGGTGCCAATAATCCCAAATGGTGTCCTGGTATCCGTGTGCATGGTGGAGAAGGCAGCTTCGCATTCCCTTCTTTCCTTCCTTCAGAGCTCACACACAAACTTCCTCATAAAACAGGTCTCCTGCGCATCTTCACTTGGTCCTGTTAAAAGAATATCACGCGTGCACCGTGAAAAATAACCTTCTCCTGCTTCGTACCATCCTGTGAAGCGAGCCGGTATTGTTCCTACAGCTTTATTCCTCAGAGCCTCGACACAAAGTAACTCTTTCCATGACGTTAGGCTGAGACAATTGGAGGCAAGATCGCCTGTTCTCCGAAGCCACTTGTGGCTCAACACCGCCCCCTCGCTAAACACACCTAGTCATTGCAACAACAAAGAGCTTGAGAAAAAAATAATAAAATAAATAAAAAGTCGAATTTATGAGATAAGAAAGTCAAAATTATGAGATACAAAAGTCATCATTTTGAGATGAAAAGTCGAAATTATGAGATAAAAAGTCGAAATTATGAGATACGAACTGCGCATGTGCCACAGGTGCCGCCTTCTTCACTTGGCAAAAATTGCGACACAATTGTGGGCGGGTATACAATGTGCCTTTTGTTAATGTTCAACGTTTGCTAAATGTGTCATGAGTTGTTCCTGTTCAGTAGGATATCCACCTTGCTTACAATTGTGTCGTCATTTTTGCCAAGTGAAGAAGTCAGCACATGCGCAGTTTGTATCTCATAATTTGGACTTTTTATCTCATAATTTCGACGTTTTATCTCATAACATAATTATGATTTGAAAACGGGCTGCCATAGCTACCTGATGTTGATATTTTTATAATTATGTATTGTTCCTTCACTATTCACAACAACAAATTTAACAAATTTAAACACCGGGAAAGTTTCGTGTTGGTCGGCCAACAACGTAAAGCCATGTTGGGATAGGGAAGTGGGGGCGTGTGTGTGACGTCGGAGCAGCAGCAGTCTCCATCTATGTCCAAGGTAACTGTTTTATTTTATCGCTATTTATCACGGCATGGTTGCGTATATGGTTATCGGTTTGTTACATATAATGGCGTTTAATTGGTCTGAATCGTGGCACAGAAGTGAAATCGTAGCCGTGGTTAGCGACTGTTTGGCCCACAGCGTGCTAGCTGCGTTAGCCGCACTGCGAACACAACGGCAGCTAACACAATAAAGTAGCGAGCCTAACAACAGCTAGTGAACGCCTAGTGTTTTGTTTTATCTTGCTATTTTGCCATGTTTGTTGTTTTGCTATTATTGCAGCATCATTAGCATTATGGCAAATTGTTTAGAAGTGAAGTGGCAAATGCGCTGTATGTTAAGTGGCAAATAAGTGTACAAGTGTAAAAAGAAGTTAAGTACGTTGACGTTAAACAAATCCAAACTCTTCAGACACAGAAATGATCCAAAACTTAAAAAGGAGCCTGGCAAACATCAATTTGTCCTCTCTTCTCATGCATACATGCAGTAGCAGTTCTAGCTATGGGCCATATTGGCAATCGCCCAGGGCATCATCAAGCCAGAACCGCCACTGCATAATCAAATCAACTTTATATGTATAGCACTTTTCCTGCAAAGAAATGCAACACAAAGTGCTTTACAGAATTTAAACAATTTCCACAATTAAAAGGAAAAAAACAAAAATACATAAGTGCATATTGTACTGGACAGCCAGGTGTGAGCTATGTGTGGACACAAAGGGGTGTTTTATTTCAAATTCTACTACGACGCCGTCCAATTTACCGTTAATTCCCTGTGTTCTTCCTGCCAGAGTCCCCATGGATGATCTGACCCGAGCCCTCTCGACCAGCTTTGCTGTGTCCAAGGAGCCCAACAGCACGGCCGCCCCCCACCCTCGGCTGTCCCAGTACAAGTGCAAGTACAGCGTGCTGGAACAGAGCGAGCGGCGCCGGCGCTTCCTTGAACTGCAGAAAATGTAAACCATGAATAAGCTCAATTAGTAGTTAATTAGTCTATGTGAACATGTCAACTAAACACCAAGTGAGGATTTTTCTTTCTTTTTTCTAAATCTCAGCAAAAGGTTAAACTACATTGATCATGTGCGTCGACTGGCCAATGGCGACTGGACGGGGTCAGACAGTGATGGGGAGCAGGACATGGAGAGCCAGCAGCAGCAAGAGGTGGAGAAATTGAAACAGAAGCGAGACGTCAAACCAGAGGATGATGAGATGGAGATTGAGAGACGGAAGCTACCGAAGCATTATGCTAACCAGGTCAGTGTTAAGAGGAAAAAAAATGTCCACATTGGTATGTATTTGCATGCCCGTGCAACAGGGGGAGCTTTAACATCATGATGCCTCAATTGTGCCTGTCAGCTGCAGTGCTCAGTGCGGTACAGCAGAGGGAGTGCAGGCCTGAAACTGTAAACTTGTGTTCTCAGCTCATGCTGTCAGAGTGGCTGGTGGATGTCCCGGCAGAGCTGGACTCTGATTGGCTGATGGTGGTGTGTCCCGTGGGGAAAAGATCTCTCATCGTTGCCTCCAAGGTGGGAAACTTGTGTTGCTTTCCTCTCAACCAATCAGGATGTGGATGAAGCCACAGCAAGATGATCACCTGGGGAAGAGAAGTGGCCACTCAGGAAAGTGATGTCATCAAGTGTGTCTGCAGGGTTCCACTGCGGCGTACACAAAAAGCGGCTACTGTGTGAACCGTTTCCCCTCCCTGCTGCCTGGTGGGAACCGACACAACTCGGCCATGGGAAAAGGTACCCGACTTTATCTGTTCATCAGCCGCTCAAAATGAAGAAATACACCAAAATATGCCATTTCCGTTTTTCTCAAACGGTGCAGGTGTGTGGAAATTCCCCCTTCTTTAGAATAAATGGCTCGCAGAGCACCACCGGATTGTAACCAGAAATACCACAACTTGCAACCTTCTTGTCTCTGATCTCGACCAAAATCAAACAAAGAACAAAAAGTCACTTGATGGATGTTGACTTGCTGTGAACGATGTCATCCATGTAGATTACACCATCCTGGACTGTATTTACAGCGAGGTGGACAGGACCTTCTACATCCTGGACGTCATGTGCTGGAGAGGCCACCCGGTCTACGACTGCCCGGTGAGACCGCCTACCCAGATCCTGCAGGAATGTTTGTCTATTGGCTTAAGTAGCAAAGTCTGGACCACAGATGTTCTCTTCTGCCATGTTGCCATCGTCTTCTCTTTTCGAGTATTTACACCGCCTGCTTTCTCATCAACAGACCGATTTCCGCTTCTACTGGCTGCAGTCCAAAGTCCAGGAGACAGAAGGTCTGTCAGAGATCGCCAAACGCAACCCTGTGAGTGACAACATCAGGAACTTGTTTTCTTTGTCTTCGTTGCCTGCCAAGTCTTCAGTACTTTGTGCTGATACAAGTCACCACAGTCCATATGGGATAAATAAAATCAACCTTAAAGGTCCCATTCATTTTCTATGACGCTTGTCCTCACTAGGGTCGCAGCCATATGCTGGAGCCTATCCCAGCTGAGTTTGGGTGAGAGGATGGGTACATATAGATAAACAATCATTCACACTGGCATTCATACTAATGGGCAATACAGAGTCCGCATTTAAGCTAACGTGCATATATTTGGCAAACTCCACATGAGATGCCCAAACGCAGATTCAAACAGGAGGACACAAACGCTACAGTGCTAACGTTACGCTCACATTTTAACAGTGACATCATGCTAGCTTAGCCTATTCGCTGAAGGAAAACAAAATGCAGCCTTTGTTTACTATGTAGCTGACTGACAGCTGGCACAGCTGCAGGCAGCATTTTAAGATGTGTAGCAAAGCCAAGCTTTTGTACTATGCAGGTGTAGATGGATCGTTACATTAATTTCGTCTAAACCTTCTGTGTTTAGGGCTAAGAACGAGAATCTCGCCTAGTCACTGGTGCGTGTGTGTGGATGACATAGGAGTTTTTTTTCTATTTGTTTGCAGGTATAAATCTCCAGACCGCGAATGTAAGATGACTCATTGTTTTCCGACTGTTGTCGTGGGAAAAATAGTTTGATAGCGCTCCAGGCGTTTTGTTTCTTGTTTGTTATACATGTGTTGAGCTCATCAAGATAAAAACAAAAATCAGTACAGGAACTTTTTTTGAGGGGGGGGTCTTTTTGTGGTTGGTGTCACAATGGACTCGTTCCCTTTCCCCAGAATTGAAATCTGTCTGGTCATAAGGTCTTGCCTCGTCCTCCAAGTACCAGGAAGTAGCCTGCTAGCTATGTAACAGTGATTTGTTTGCTTCTACAGTTCCGCTTCGTGAGCCTCCAGAGCACAGACTGCACGGCCTCATCCATCCACAAAGCTTTGGCAGCCGACTACAGCTTCAGTGTGAGAACTTTGGGTCCTTCCTGTGTTGTCTAACTGCAGCAATGTTTGGATTGAAGATGAAAGGCTTTTGGATTTATTGTGAACGTCCGCTCTCCGCCAGGTGGACGGTCTTCTCTTCTACCACCGCCAGACTCACTACACCCCCGGCAGCACCCCCCTGGTGGGCTGGCTCCGCCCCTACATGGTCAGCGACATCCTGGGTGTGGAGGTTCCCAGCAGACCTCTTACCGCCAAGCCGGAGTACGCTGCCCACCAGTTGCAGCAGATCATAGAGCACAAGAAGCCCTCCAGCCAGGTGCGGCCGGCCAGTCGGGACGGGGGCTACGAGCTGGAGCACCTGTCCACGCCTGACCAGGACGGCGGCCATGTCCCTGATTGCTTCAACCACAAGCCCATCCAGGAAGCACACATGGAGAGCTGAGATGCAGCCCGTGTCCACCTTTTTGCATTTTAATCAGGCACCACCCAGGACAGCGTCTGAGTGCATAGTCATAATTATATCTTCTGTCATATAATTATTTGAATTATACAACAGATGCATCAAGTAGAATATTACCTAAACCACATTGTTCATCTTGTAAGCAAAAAGCTAATACAAGGCTTGTTTCTACAAACAAGTCATTCATGAATTTGGATGTGGACTTTTATAATGAAAATTTTTTTAACTGTGTATTAATAAATGGTTTTTTAATGATTTCCGTGTGTGTGTGAGCGAGAGAGATCAGGTTATTCACCAAAGCAGCATGATAGCATTGCAAACTCTTGACTGAAGCAAAAAAATGTTAGAAGCTTGAACAGCTCGGCATGTGTCTCTCTAGCAGGAATCCAGGTATTAGTCAGCAGCACACGTCGCTTTCCAGGAACTGAGTGCCTCGCTGTTGCACACATTTTCACACACACACACACACACACACAGATGTATGAGAAAGTTTGGTCATGAGACTACAAAGGAAGTGGATTTGTGCACAGCAAACAGGTAGTAGAACCTTTAAATTGTAACAATTCTTGTTGCATGTTCATTTGTAGATCAAGGATGGTTTTATTTATATATACATAAAAATAACATTTGTCTTTTTAGGTGATGTAAAAAATATTACATGAAATATTATGTTTTATTAAGATTACATTTTAAAAAATACATTGAAAACTAAAACAGAAGAAAGATATTTTTAAAACAATAATCAAATACAATTGTTACTCATATTAAAAAGTATTTTAAAATGTTAATTGTATATAGAACTGCTTTTATTGCTCTTTTTAATCATGATTATACAAAAATCCAACTAAAACTATTTTTGCTTGCTTGCCTTTTGACCTCCGCCCTGACTCCAAAAAAAAAACAAGCAAATGATGATGATGATGATGACGTCAGCAGCCTTGACAGGAAGCCCATTGTTGCCCACTCCCTTTTCTTCTGACTTTCTCACGCCTGATTATTTACACTTGGACTATTGTGGGCTCTTGTTTTGGTGGGAACAAAGTATACATATACATACAGCACGTGTGTATATTTATATGTGGCGTGTCATTTTATGGTCCCACCCAACTGCCAACTGGTTGGCATCTGTTTCTTTTCAAAACATCTTAAAAACCAACCTCCCAGTCCCTAGTCCCGATGCCTTGTGACAGTGGTTTGTCATATCAACATATTTTCCTGTATTATGCTCTATTATTATTAATAGTAGTAGTTATTTTCTTTCAGATGATTTCATGCATTAGTAAGTGTTGCTCATATCATGCATCTTCACATGTCAATCACATGTTGGATGACGGCCCTTCATCTTTTTTTTTTTTACTTTAGCAAGACAGTTTTGAAGATTGGATGCTACCAAATTTTGTAAAAGGTCTTCTCAGAGACATAAGTCACAAAAAAGTAGGTGAAAAACGCCATCTATTCTGTTCATTTCATACATTTTCACTTCACGGAGACGTTCGAATCTCTGAGAGGAGTTTACAGGGTTACTCTTCCTCCCACATCCCCAAAAATACGCATGTCAGGCTCTAAATCAGGGGTCTCAAACACACGGCCCGCGGGCCAAATGTGGCCCGCAGGACACTAGTTTGAGGCCCCCGCCTTGATATGAAAGTTTAATGTTGTTTGATATGGATGCTGTATGGTATCATGTACCCAGAAAAAATGATTACGTTTGATTAATGTTCATGTTAAAGGTTAAATAACTGTTAATAGTTATCCTCCCTATCTGTGTGGAAGTGGTAAGTTTTTGGCTATTTAAGTTTAAAGGAAATAACTTGAAGGCTACCGTTTAGCGAGTTGCGAGTTAGCATGTGTCTCAAGACCCTGCAGTTGCGCAATATGTTGTAAATAAAAAGAGTATAAATGTGACTATAGTCGTGTTTTGTCATGTCTACAGGGCTCTAATAATGCTTTGTTCATTTTAATCTGAAAAAAATAATTTGTTTACCCACCAACTATATGTGGTTAAGTTTTTATTATTTGCCGTTTTATTATTATTATTATAATATTTATTTATTACTGATTGATTGATTTTCTTTATTCTTGATTTGTTTATTTATTTTCCATCTTATTTTGTGCAGAAAAATAAAAATTTAGATGTTTGAGAACAGTGGAATGTTTTATCAGAGCTTTTATTGTAGAAAATCGGAACCAAAACACTGAAAAAGTTTGTATATTTTTCTTTTTTTAATAAATGCGTTTCTTTTTTTTTTGAAAACCTGATGCGGCCCAGCCTTGCCCAGACCCTAGCCCCAGTGGCCCCCAGGTAAATTGAGTTTGAGACCCCTGCTCTAAATTGTCCATATAGGTGTGCTGTGATTGACAGGCCACCAGTCTAGTACACGGATGTGAAATCAGTGCTTTCGCCGGGTAGGGGCTTTTCGGGTTGCAGTGCCGTCATGAACCACCAGGGGTCAGAGTATAACGAAGGAAGTGGCCTGGTTGCAGCATAAAGGAGACGTTCACGTCCCAACTTGCAATTCATGGCTGGAAGAAGAAGTCAACAGTGAACCGAGGCTAGGCTAGGCTAGGCGAGGCTGGGCTGGGCGGCGGGGACAGTTCCAAAGGAGGCTCTCACCCAGACCGAACGAAGCCGAACCTTTCTGATTTTTCCCCCCCTTTTCGATGTTTCCGTGTGTTGGAAGAAATCTGACATTAGAGCCATCTTGTCTTGACGTTTTTGGTTTGTTTTTGTGATGCCAGATTCAGGCTAATTAGTCTTGAAGAAAACAACGACAGAACCGAATACTTGAACGACACACAAGCCTGCTTGGTCTTCCGGTGTCTAAGGTTGGAAAAGGTGATTGGATCGGAACCATGGCAGCTACTTTATCCGCGGAGGAAGAACAGGTAGGCCTTTGTGTGTGTGTGTGTGTGTCTGTTGGTGGGGGTCTGGGTTATGCCTGACGGTGGAGTTGGAGCCCCCCCCCTCCACTCCTCTCGATTTAACAGCTAGGAATGTGACCGTGTTGCAGTGCTCGACTGCGGACTCATTGTTGCCGAAAGCCGAGCAGAACTGGAGTTATTGATTTGTGGCGCATTATTGCTCCGGTTGCATCACCGCCAGTTCCTGTGTAGTTGTGCAATAATGATCAGCCCCCCCACCACCACCCCCGGCCAGCATCCACATCCACGTGTGAAAGCCATACAGTGGGTGAAGGTATGGGTGGTGGACATCAGTGGAGAATGTGCATGTTCAAAAAAAGCAAATAATCTAATTTTTATGATGCATCACTCATTGTCATTATTGTACTAAACCAGCCTTTTAAAAAGAACGAGAAAAACACTGACTAATACAAAGTATCGTAAATATTGTGAATTTTCATGAAAAAATACACTTCACTTGTACAAAAATGAATAAGGTGAGCTGGAGCCTATCCCATCCTACTTTAGGTGAGAGACGAGGCTGAATTTTAAAGCTTCACTCAGTTATTCATAAATAGATAAATTAATAAATCATGCTGTTTTATGGTTGAATATGGCCTATCATTAGTCAAAACATTTATATCCTTAAGCAAATATTGCTTATTTTTGCCTGAATTAAGCATTTTCACACATGGAGATTGATCTTAATTAAGTAAAAGACAATGTAAGGCAGGGGTCTCAAACTCACGGCCCGCAGGACACTAGTTTGAGGCCCCCGCCTTGATATGAAAATTTAATTTGTTAATTTGTTTCATTAGTTTTTTGATTTGTTTATTTATTTTTCCATCTTATTTTGTGTGGAAAAATAAAAATTAACATTAAACATTTATTTAATAATTTAATAATAAATAAAAATTAATTTGTTTCATTTGTTTTTTATTTGCTTATTTATTTTTCCATTTTATTTTGTGTCGAAAAATAAAAATTAACGTTAAACATTTATTTAATAATTTAATAATAAATAAAAATTTATTTATAATGATTTATAATAATTTAATGTTCTATCAGAGCTTTTCCAAAGAACCAAAGCACTGAAAAAGTGGAGGGTATAGCAGAAGCATAATTAATTAACATAATTAATATTTATTAATATTTTTTTATTATATTTTCATTTTTATTTTTTTCTGTTTTTATAAATAAATTTATATATATATATTTTTTTTTACCTGATGCGGCCCAGCCTCACCCAGACCTTAGCTCCAGTGGCCCCCAGGTAAATTGAGTTTGAGACCCCTGATGTAAGGCATTCAAAGACATTGATAAACTGGAGGATTCTACACTGGTTATGTTACTGTAATGTTCGAGGCCAGTCGTAATCGCCGGAATCCCAGGCTGTTGTTGCAGGTTTTGAATTATCGCACAGCAGGCACAAGACTCCTTAATAAAAACATGGGTTACTGTTGCGGCCGTACCTCCCGCCAAGCTGAAGCACAACTCTGAATCCTGATGTCACTTCCTGTACACAGAAACATTATTATAGCAACACGCACAGGGCTTTTTTATGTCTGAAGTAGCTTATTTTCTGTTATTATGTCTACTATACTGGGTAATATGAGTATAAGTGTGATTATAGGGGTGTTATTTCATGTGTAGAGGTGTCTAATGATGTTAGAAATGTATTTAGTAGGTAACAAACAGGTTTGCTATGCTGCAATTCAGAAACTATATTTATAAATAAGGACTACTTGTCAGACTACGTGTCAACGTTGTCTGAATTTGAATTACTTCTGGTGGTTGTGTGCAGGTTTCGAACTAACAAAACATTGCCTGACAATAAAGGTTTAATGATGGCCATAGTTTGAACCTGGAACAGATTACATCTAATTGATGATTTACTATGAGAGAAATTGATTTTGTTGTGGTGGAAAATGTCTTCCATTGTACTTTCTGGAAGTTTTTTTCGCCCTCCTTGTCTTTGGTGTTCTTGCGTTTTGTCACCATGCTGAGATGTCACGCTGTTTATGTAGTACGCACCCCTGGATACATGGACCAAACTAAAGATAATGTCGCCATCATCTGGCTCGTACGGCATCTTATCTGGCTACTTCATTTCCTGCATGAACTCCGGCCCTCGCCAGGGCAGCGGGCGCCGTTATTACATCCACAGCCTCTAAGGTCTCTAGGCAAGACACATATGGATGTATGCGTGTAACGGAACTTCATTCAGGCAGCTGTTAAAAGCATTTCCACAAGACTCTTGGGGGGGGGTGGATAGTTTCAGAGTGCATGTGTGTCAATAATGTGCTTGTGTTTGTGCGTGTGTGTGCTTGTGTTGCATTTGCTCCCAGGAAGCGGAGAAAGTGGGAAGAGACAGAGAGTGACGCTATCGACTTCCTGTTTTTGGCATCGACCAACACTTCCAAATGGAAGCTAGCAGAAGCCGCTCTTTGGCATACGATTTCACAAACAAAAACACTCATTTGCTTGTCAATGGTGATCTATTCCATTTTGGGTTTTTTTGGGGGGGGGGGGGTCAGAGCCTAAATCATAGATATTTGCCACCTAGTGGTTGACTACAGCCTATTATGATTCAAAGTATATGCACATTTAAGCAAATTTTATATATTTTCTGGCCAAATTAAGCATTTTCAAGCAGAAAAATGACAAAATGCATGAAAATACACATCCCGTCAGGGCTCTACATTAAAAACCAAAATGACTTGCCCATAGGGAATCCTTAAGGTGAGAACTACTTGCCCGAACTTGCCCCATGTAAAATGAAAAGACTGCCATAATGATATCATGTAATTTTTTGTGGCATCACATGAGAATCTCAAATAAATAAAATAATAAAATAAATAATACTGTAGCGTTGCGTGTGTGTTGTATTCCGGGCTGTAGTTTCATGCATGGACGCAGGGGGCAGTCATGTTCAGCTCGCTGTCTTGGAGCGGGCGTTTTGGGACCAAAGAAGAGGAACGAGAGGGAAAAAAAGGAGAAGTTCGGTTGCCGTGCGCCCAGCTAGTTAGTTAAGTCTGCAACAGGCCAGTAAGTTGTTTTTCATGCTGCCTTGGAAATAAAAACCATGCAACGATAGAGGTTCGTCACTTGGCAGTATGGCATGGCAAAGTGCACTTGCCCGACGGGAATATCACTGATTAGATTTACTTGCCCGAATTTTGTTTTAACTTGCCCCGGGCCATCGGTACATCGTTATTGTCGAGCCCTGCATCCCGTATAAGCCACCAACGACCACGGAAGCACCAGACTTGATCAACAGGCTTTTATGGCAGGCCTAAATGCTCTCACAATAGGCACAATAATAACGTCATAATAATCTTGATAATAACACGGGTTACCGTTGCAGCCATGGCCCACAAACAAGCTAAAACCCAACACTGAACCCCATATGTCACTTCCTGTCCTCCATGTACTCCCCTGTCTCCCCTATATGGTAAATCGTTTTCCATGGCTTGTCTCATTACATCTACAGTGCATCCGGAAAGTATTCACAGCGCTTCACTTTTTTTACATTTTGTCATGTTACAGCCTCATTCCAAACTGTATTAAATTAATCTCTTACCTCAAAATTCTACACAAAATACTCCATTATGACAATGTGAAAAAAGTTTTTTTTTGACATGTTTTGAATTTATTAAAAATAGAAAACAAAAAAATCACATTTACATAAGTATTCACAGCCTTTGCTTAATACTTTGTTGATCCACCTTTGGCAGCAATTACAGCCTCAAGTCTTTTTGAATATGATCCCACAAGTTTAGCACACCTATCTTTAGGCAGTTTTGCCCATTCTTCTTTGCAATAAGTCTCAAGCTCCATCAGGTTGGATGGGAGACGTCTGTGCACAGCCATTTTCAGATCTCTCCAGAGATGTTCGATCGGATTCAAGTCTGGACTCTGGCTGGGCCACTCCAGGACATTCACGGAGTGGTTCTGAAGCCAATCTTTTGAGATCTTGGCTGTGTGCTTCGGGTCGTTGTCCTGCTGAAAAATGAACCTTCGCCCCAGCCTGAGGTCAAGAGCGCTCTGGAGCAGGTTTTCATCCAGGATATCTCTATATATTGCTGCATTCATTTTTCCTTCTATCCTGACTAGTCTGCCAGTTCCTGCTGCTGAAAAACATCCCCACAGCATGATGCTGCCACCACCATGCTTCACTGTAGGGATGTTATTGGCCTGGTGATGAGCAGTGCCTGGTTTCCTCCAAACATGGCGCCTGGCATTCACACCAAAGAGTTCAATCTTTGTCTCATCAGACCAGAGAATTTTGTTTCTCATGGTCTGAGAGTCATTCAGGTGCTTTTTGGCAAATTCCAGACGGGCTGCCATGTTCCTTTTACTAAGGAGTGGCTTTCGTCTGGCCACTCTACCATACAGGCCTGATTGGTGGATTGGATTGTATTAGTATTGAATAATGGAGGCCACTGTGCTCATTGGGACCTTCAAAGCAGCAGAAATGTTTCTGTATCCTTCCCCAGATTTGTGCCTCAAGACAATCCTGTCTCGCAGGTCTACAGACAGTTCTTTTGACTTCATGCTTGGTGTTTGTGCTCTGACATGCACAGTCAACTGTGGGACCTTATATAGACAGTTATTATATTTCCAAATCATGTCCAATCAACTGAATTTACTGCAGGTGGACTCCAATTAAGCTGTAGAAAGATCTCAAGGATGATCAGTGGAAAAAAGTGGATGCACCTGAGCTCAATTTTGAGCTTCATGGCAAAGGCTGTGAATACTTATGTAAATGTGATTTTTTTGTTTTCTATTTTTAATCAATTCAAAACATGTCAAAAAAAACTTTTTTCACATTGTCATAATGGAGTATTTTGTGTAGAATTTTGAGGTAAGAGATTAATTTAATTCAGTTTGGAATGAGGCTGTAACATGACAAAATGTAGAAAAAGTGAAGCGCTGTGAATACTTTCCGGATGCACTGTATAATATTGGGTAATGCAAATGTAAAACTGACTGTATATGGGTGTTATTTCATGTGTAGATGGCTCCAATCATGTCGAATGTATTTAGAATATCGTAAACGGGGTTTCTATGCTGTAAATAAGAAAATATTTTATTTATAAAGAAGGAATCCTACTTTTGGAAATGTGCTTATCACAGTCGTGTCTGGACCCAATTAACTACATAATAAAGGATTACTGTACTGACATACAGTAGGCCCTCACCACTTTGCGGTTCAAATTTTGCAGCTTTACTCTAACACAGTTTTTCAGAAATGTTGGAATTAATAAAGAATGCGTAATTTTTTTCAGCTTTTCAAAGCATCCAAAGTGCTTCACAATGAAGTGAACACATTATTCATTCAGTCCTCGGTTCCGACAACAGTGACTGGGTGGAGGGAGCGAGAATTATTGAGGTGTTTCTTCTTAGCAGAGACGATCTATATCAGGGGTCTCAAACTCAATTTACCTGGGGGCCACTGGAGCTAGGGTCTGGGCAAGGCTGGGCCGCATCAGGTTTTCCAAAAAAAAAAGAAACGCATTTATTAAAAACAGAAAAATATACAAACTTTTTCAGTGCTTTGGTTCCGATTTTGTACAATAAAAGCTCTGATAAAACATTCCACTGTTCTCAAATATCTTAATTTTTATTTTTCTGCACAAAATAAGATGAAAAATAAATAAACAAATCAAGAATAAAGAAAATCAATCAATCAGTCATAAATAAATATAATAATAATAATAATAAAACGGCAAATAATAAAAACTTAAGAAACCACATATAGTTGGTGGGTAGACAAATTATTTTTTTTCAGATTAAAATGAACAAAGCATTATTAGAGCCCTGTAGACATGACAAAACACGACTATAGTCACACTTATACTCTTTTTATTTACAACATATTGCGCAACTGCAGGGTCTTGAGACACATGCTAACTCGCAAACTAGATAGCTAGCGACCTAAATGGTAGCCTTCAAGTTATTTCCTTTAAACTTAAATAGCCAAAAACTTACCACTTCCACACGGATAGGGAGGATAACTATTAAGAGTTATTTAACCTTTAACATGAACATTAATCAAACGTAATAATTTTTTCTGGGTACATGATACCATACAGCATCCATATCAAACTTGCGCGGGCCACACTAACATTAAACTTTCATATCAAGACGGGGCCCTCAAACTAGTGTCCTGCGGGCCACATATGGCCCGCGGGCCGCGTGTTTGAGACCCCTGATCTATATAGTGTAGCGTTGCTGGGACATACTTTCCGTTTCCCAGTGTGCTTTGGTATTTTTTAAATTTTTTGTTAACGTCTGGAAAGCACATGGTTAGAGTTCACATACACATAGTAGTTGGCTAATATTCTGCATTATATGTTGATAGTGTCTTGTCTGTTTTATCCACCTATTGAGTTGGTGTGTGTAGTTGTTTTGACACCTCCACTCAGAACGGTGTGTGAGCTGGTGACGCCCTGCGATTTGTAGCTAATATATTATGTGTCACACAGGTACACTAAACTTGAGTCCCATCTAGTCGCTTCAATGTGACATGACACTATGATGACGTAACCCAACAATCTCATTAAGATTAGGGACCTATTATGCTTTTTACACTTTTCTGACCTATAAATATTGTTAGAATGTTGTATTTTCGTGTTAAACGATACCAAAGTTTCAGATAATGAGGTTTGCGCATTTGGAAGTGAGCCCTGAAAGAAGTTTGGTATGGCTCAAAACGCTCTTGTTTCAGAAGGCGTGGTAAAACTGCGCCTTTGTGATGTCCATATTTGGCCCATAGTTAGGAAGCACTTTGGGTGTGTGACCAATCACAGCGGAGTGGGCATACCCGGAGGTGGGCTATGGGTGGAATAAATTAAAACAGACCCAAAATCAAAGACAGCTGGAATAGGTGCAGATTCTAGAAGATCTAAATATTCTGTGTGGTTTGTGTGTCCACAACTCCGTACACAGGGTTGAAAAATTTGCATAATGGGTCCCTTTTACGTGTATTTAAGTGTCACACACACATTCACTGTGCGCCCACCCCACAATTTGAAAAGTACTACTATAAGTGTCCTTAATGGTGGGGGCAACTTGCGGGAAACATCTGTTGCAATTCGGAGTGAGTCAGGGAAATATTTATGCATACTCAAGGAAACAAATAAGCGACTCCTCCAAACAAAAAGAAAGTTGTTCTCAGATTCCACTCATGAGGATATAAGACCATCACACCACCAAATCCCTTTTGCAACGTCCAGAGAAACCAAACAAGAGTGTCGCCTCCAGGAAGTCGGGGTCAGTGAGTGAGTGTGTGTGTGTGGTTGTTTGGGGGGGGGCGTCAAAGGGAGAGTGGAACTAAAGACGTGTACCTGACAGGAAGTTGTCTCTGGTACAAAGATCAATTAGGTTTAACTTGACTTTTTATGTATTTATATTTCTTTGTAAACCTCCTGCTTTCGGCGTCTCACCTCAGTGCTGCTTCATATCAACAAACTGGAATTGAAATATTCACAAAACCTTCAAAACGTTTTTTTTTTTTTTTCACAAAAACTGTTGCATACTGACTGTGACTTCTATCTGGTCAATAGTAGTGGCGGCTATGAAGCTACCTAGCTGGATAGCTTGTGGAAGACATCTACATTGTCAACAAATAGATGGACCTGAAATAGTAACAGTATAACCAAAAGAAAGTCCTTTTGTTCACAAAAACCTCCACAATACCAACTGGCAATCCTGTCATGTATTGTCCTGCAATGGGGTCAAAAACAGGAAGTAGACACCTACCAATATAAAAATGTCCCGCTGTGTGTGTATTGTTTTTTTTTCCTAGATAAATGTCTCTTGTGCATAGGCCTGTCACAATAAAAAAAATTTTGCTGGTTGATAATAATTGTGCACTTAATTATCAACCAATGTTTGATCAAACCTCAATCAGTGATGACTGTCATTCATATTCACGTCTGCTTGCTAACTGCTAGCACTCGTGTAGCCCCATGACTGGCACAAAGAGGCTTAATAGTCTTCATTTCATATAGAGCCAATGCACACAGAAACATGCAGAGCATATTCAATGTATTCATAATTACCGATCTGTTTTTTAAAAATATTTTTTTATCGTCCGATAAATTGAGATATATCCATTATTTGGACAGGCCTAGTTGTGCACCACTGCAAACTACAACCACAATAATAGATTGCAGAATTTCTGATGGAGCTCTTGCATAGGATGCCATTAGGAGTACCTCATGAAGTAGCCTTTGTATTAGTATCTGTTAGATGCGAGTGTCAGGTGCACTTGTCCCCCACGTCGTGCATATTAAGAGAACGGAAGCCTTTTAGACCTTGTCGTCTTTTAAGAGAGAGCGAGAGAGACAGTGGCATCCTGTCTTTGGGCCCTGCCGCCCCTCACTGAGCGTTTTGTGCTCCTAAAGAGAATCCCAGAAGTGGGCTTCCTGTCCCCCCCCACCCCAGCACACGTGTCCCATAAGACTGCTGTCTAAATACTTGACTTATTGTTAAGTGCAAGGCTTTACAAGTCCATCTGACCTTTTTGTGTTGTCACTTCAAAATGGTGGTCTTGTTAATGCAGATTAGGCTTGGGCGGGTATGAGATGCTTATACACTATGATAACCTTGGGCAATCCCAATTTCACATTATCATAATTGCAGCTCAAATATGTGTTATTTTGCATTAGTTATTATTTGAATGAGGGCTGCACGGCAAATGAGTGGTTAGCGCACAGGCCACACAGCTACGAGACCTGAGTTCGATTCCATCCTCGGCCATCTCTGTGTGGAGTTTGCATGTTCTCCCCGTGCATGCGTGGGTTTTCTCCGGGTACTCCGGTTTCCTCCCACATTCCAAAAACATGCTAGGTTAATTGCCGACTCCAAATTGTCCATAGATATGAATGTGAGTGTGAATGGTTGTTTGTCTATATGTGCCCTGTGATTGGCTGGCCACCAGTCCAGGGTGTACCCCGCCTCTCGCCCAAAGACAGCTGGGATAGCTGGCCCGCAACCCTCGTGAGGATCAGCGGTAGAAATGAATGAATGAATGAAAATATTTATTGCAAAGGGGGGGTGGTCCTTTAAACCGTATAACTAGGGATGTCTGATATTGGCTTTTTTGCAGATGATAGATACGCCGATATTGTCCAACTTTCGATTTCCGATTCTGATATGTGTAACATCACAGGTATTTTTTCTCGAGTCAAATTGTTGTAAAGTAACAATACTCTTAAATGAGTACAGTTGTTTTGTTGGATTCTCCATCCGTTTTTGAGAAGATAATGAATGTATTGCATATTTTATATCAGAGTGAGTGTTTCTTTAGCCTTGATTTATAAATTTTTGAAAGTTTAATTTATTTTTCATGGAAGCCAGTACTTTGTGCTATTGATGTAATGTGAATTACCACTGCGTGGGATCAATAAAGTTCTTATCTTAACCATCTGAGAAGATAAAATACATTGGTGCTAGCTGTTTCCCAAGGATATTCTACATGTGTGATCTGATTTCTTTGTAGAAAGGCGCTTAAAGAAAGTAAGTTCCTATACTTGTATTCACTTGCAGCGCAGCCTTGCCACATCCAATATGGTGTCGATGTTGACATACATGCGCTCGATGTGGGCGGGCTCTCCTGGAACCGCATACTAACCTACTACTCATACTAACTCTTTGAGCATGCAGTGTGTCTACACTGGCAGTATGCGATTTTTGAGTATGCGAGAAGTTCTCGGGTGCATACTGCATCCGCCAGAAATGTTGAGTATGTATCATCAGCTTACTACTCACACTCAAATTACCCAGGATGCAACGTGACCTGACGTCACGGCGAAAAAAAAAAAAAAAAACATTGGCTGAACACTGAGCAGAAGGATGGACCAAACGGCGGTGTCAAGCAGCATATATTGCGAGTTGGTTCGTTTCTTGTTTTCAAAGTAAAAGCAGTGATTTATCATTATGTTTTTTTTTGTAAGAGAAAAATAAGGGGGTGTTTTATTTTGTGAAAATAACCGAAAGTGCGTTGCTCACTTTGGCTAGCTTAAATTTTGCCGAATTCGTCCGAAAGAAATTGTAAACGGCTGGTATTTGGCCAAATTAATGGCACACTCGGGATCTAAATGGACACTTTCTCGCCTGATTTTAAAAAAATCTCAATAAAGTAATGTATTTAAAGATTTTAGAGTTAAAGTGAAATCAGCTTCAGCCTGTCGATTTCGGCTCGGGTAGGACCGCAATGCATTGTGGGTTATCATGTAGTACGCTGTAGTGTTGTGTAGTGTAGTGTACGCTTTGCATACTGTCTGATGGATTGGGTATGCAGTATGGAGTGTGGATAGTATGGGCATGGAAGTATGTAGTAGTAAGTATGCGGTTTCGAACACGGCCCATATGTTTTTTGCAACACCGCTTCCTGTTTCCCAGCATGCTTTGCTGTGCTGTTGTAAATGGCTGCTAAGTTACATGTTTAGAGCTGACATTGCTGTTGGTTATTCTGCATTATTAGTTGGTAGTGTCTTGTCTGTTGTTATCTACATATTACATTGCTGTGTGATGTTTTAGCACTTTAAAACACCATCAGTAAGAAAGGTTAGTGGAATATTAACCCACACACGAATATGAGCTTTATTACCTCTTCCCTACAGAACTTTTGAGGCAGTGTATTTACTGTGTTGTGCTACGATTTCAGCAGAATTGCAACTTTGCCATATTTGCGCTGCATGGCCTTTTATTAAAGGGAAGGTCCCACTGTTGATATCACATTTATATGCTGATTCTTCTTCGTTCTCTTTCGGCTTTTCCGTTCAGGGGTCGCCACAGCAAATCAATTTCCTCCATCCAACCTTGTCTTCTGTCTCTCTCACACCAACTACCCCCATGTCCTCCTTCACTACATCCATAAACCTCCTCTTTGGTCTTTGGCCTCCTACCTGGCAGCATCCTTCTACCAATATATTCACTATCTCTCCTCTGGACATGTCCCAACCATCTCAGTCTGGCCAATAACTGACTTTATCTCCAAGGCCTCTAACATTTAATGTCCCTCTGATGTACTCCTTCCTGATCCTATCCATCCTGGTCACTCCCAATGACAACCTCAGCATCCTCGTCTCTGCTACCTCCAGTTCTGCTTCCTGTCTTTTCCTCAGTGGCACTGTCTCTAGACCAAACAACATGGCTGGTCTCACCACAGTTTTGTACACCTTTCCTTTCATTTTAGCTGAAACTCTTCTATCACACATCACGCCTGACACGTTTCTCCACCCGTTCCATCCTGCCTGCACACGCTTCTTCACCTCCTTTTTACAATCTCCATTGTTCTGAACTGTTGACCCCAAGTACTTAATATTCTCCACCTTCTGTATCTCTTCTCCCTGTAACCTCACTCTTCCACTTGGGTCCCTCTCATTCACACATGTATACTCCGTCTTGCTGGCTAATCTTCATTCCTCTCCTTTCCAGGGCAAACCTCCACTCTTCTAGCATCTCCTCCACCTGTTCCCAACTCTCACTACAAATCACAATGTCATCTGCAAACATCATAGTCCATGGAGGTTCTTGTCTAAGCTCATCTGTCAGCCTGTCCATCACCATAGTAAACAAGAAGGGGCTCAGAGCTGATCCCTGATGAAGTCCCACCTCCACCTTGAACTCTGAACTTCTGTCACACCTACAGCACATCTTACCACTGTCTTACCACAGTCCTCATACATGTCCTGCACCACTTGAACATACTTCTCTGTCATTCCAGACCTCCTCATACAATACCACAGTTCCTCTCCAGGCACCCTGTCATAGGCTTTCTCCAGATCTACAAAGACACAGTGCAACTCCCTCTGACCTTCTCTGTATCTCTCTATTAACATTCTTAAAGCAAGTACTTCATCTGGAGTACTGTTTGTTTTTTACATGAAACCATACTGCTGCTCACAGATGCTGACTTCTGCCCTTAGTCTAGTTTCAACTACTCTTTCCCATAACTTCATAGTATGGCTCATTAGCTTTATACCTCTGTAGTTGCCACAGCTCTACACATCACCCTTCTTCTTAAAAATGGCCACCCACACACTTCTCCTCCATTCCTGAGGCATCTTCTCACCACCTAAGATCCTATTGAACAACCCAGTCAGGAACTCTACTGCTACCTCTCCTACACGCTTCCATACCTCCACAGGTATACCATCAGGCCTTCCTACTCGTCATATTTTTCAGTGGTCTTCTCACTTCCTCTTTAACCTTTGCTACGTCCTGGTCCGCTGCAGACACCTATTTTACGCTTCCTTCTGTCTTGTTTTCCTCATTCATCAACTCTTTAAAATACTCTTTCCATCTTCCCATCACACTACTGGCATCTGTCAGTACATTTCTATAATATTCACTATAGCCATTTCCATCCTTTTGGAATATATACTTTTATATATATTTTGATATCGGGCTGATAATCATCTGTGGCTGATATTATGGGACAACCATACATTTATGACCAGTAAAGTGGAGCATTCATTCATTTTCATCCGCTTTTTCCTCACAAGGGTCGAGGGGTTGCTGGAGCCTATCCCAGCTGTCTTCGGGCGAGAGGCGGGGTACACCCTGGACTGGTCAACCATTCACACCTATGGACAATTTGGAGTGGCCAATTAACCTAGCATGATTTTGGAATGTGGGAGGAAACCGGAGTACCTGGAGAAAACCCACGCATGCACGGGGAGAACATGCAAACTCCACACAGAGATGGCTGAGGGTGGAATTGAACCCTGGTCTCCTAGCTGTGAGGTCTGCACGCTAACCACTAGACCGCTGTGCCGCCCCTAAAGTGGAGTATATATATTTAAACTAAAAAACAAAAAAACAACAAATAAATCAAATGTTTTCCGGGTCATGTGCAATATCCACATCAGAGATACTGCATGATGTGGTGGCTTGTTGTTCAGTATAAAGGCCCCCCACTGACAACGGTGCAGCTCTGGTCCTGATCCAGTCCAGATTGCCGGAGTGCCAAGTGCCACTCACATTGACTCCGGTAGACTCCAGCTCCACTCCGGATGCAGAAACCCTAGCATGAGTTTGCGGCATCTGAAAAATGCATCCAGATGCTGGGGTAAATGCTTTACACCATTTGTCCTCCACTCCTATGTCCTCGTCAATCACATTTCCACGTTTGGTGACCCTCGACGTGAGTAATACGTCAACTGACAATGGCAACAATGCCTGTTCTATCTATTGTAAACCCGAAGTATGGCAGCACAGCACACCAGTGTTACTTCAACAGTCACAGTCTTCGACCTTCCTGGCATATTTTTGTAAATGATTGCGTATATATTCTGTATAGTGTCACAAAGTCACAAATTCTGCCTAGCAACAAGTATGAAAGGGTTCTGTGTGAAAGGACAAAGGATAAATGCCCATGAAGGAGGCTCATGATTAGTGACGCGTCTCTTCCAGGCCACCAGACAGTTCCTGGAGGAAATCAACAAGTGGACCAGTCAGCACGGAGTGTCGCCGCTGTCCAGGGAGTTGGCCGTCAAATTCTTGATGGCGCGCAAGTTTGACGTCCACCGAGCCATCGAGCTGTTCCACAGCTACAGGGTAGGACGGTTTAAATAGAAAATATTTGACTCTTTTTTGTGTGATTCTGCAGCCATCTCTGTCAAAAACTGACACCGCCTGTCGTCCATCCATCCATTTTCTATGCCGCTTATCCTCACCAGGGTCACAGGGACAAGCTGGAGCCTAGCCCAGCTGACTTTGGGCGAGAGGCTGGGTACACTCTGCACTGGTCGCCAGCCAATCACAGGGCACATATAGACAGACAACCATTCACAAAATTTAGAATTCCCAATTAACCTAACATGCATGTTTTTGGAATTTGGGAGGAAACCAGGCTACCCGGAGAAAACACAGAAAGAATACTACTTCGGACATTGGAAGGGTCAATGAAAATACATTTCTAGGGGTCATAATAGATGGAAAATATGAGCAGGAAATCTCACATTAACAATATACAACATAAAGTGGCAATAAACACCTCAATAATGAATAATGCCGCTTATAGAGAACATACCAATCTTTTATTCCTAATATCACAACTGTTCATATTTGCTGATCTATAAAATGCGCTAAATTGTGCATAAAGCAACCCAAAAACATCATAGAATTCCTCTCAACAAGAGATATGATCTTAGATAAAAATTAAACCTCAAATTAGGGAATGTCGTTGATTGTTGTCAGCTTTGAGACTCTTTTGTGATGAAGGGCGACATAAATAAACTTGACTTGACTGTTATATACGTGAGAACAGCGCTAAAAACCTTAAGCATTTCTGTATGCGGAATCAAATGATGAACGGATTGAGTTAGGAAGTCGAGCTGTGCACTAAAATGAGCCATTTCAGGAAACCTTACAAGCGGTTGATATTTGCAAAGTACAAGTAGAAGAGTCCTGAACCACTGTGTTCATATAATGTTGTGTCTAATCACTACTACACTACTACTACTATTTTACCACATTGTTATACTGCCTTATCATTTTCCAATGTATTTAAAATTGTGGAACATGTCAAACGGTGAATTGTACTATGTGGTGTATTCCAATGTAACTTCTATGCGTGTTGAAAATAAACCAACACTATTGAAAAATAAATAAACCATGACCTGTTGGTCCCTCCAGGAAACGCGTCTGAAAGAAGGAATAGTCAGACTTCAGCCGCAGGAAGAACCTCTACGTTCAGAACTGCTCAGTGGAAAGTTCACAGTGCTGGTAGGGTTGACCTTCATTTTTTTTAGAATTGCATTTTCACCAGCATATAGACCAGGGGTCTCAAACACGCGTCCCGCGGGCCACTAGTTTGAGGCCCCCGCCTTGATATGAAAGTTTAATGTTAGTGCGGCCCGCGCAAGTTTGATATGGATGCTGTATGGTATCATGTACCCAGAAAAAAATATTACGTTTGATTCATGTTCATGTTAAAGGTTAAATAACTGTTAATAGTTATCCTCCCTATCCGTGTGGAAGTGGTAAGTTTTTGGCTATTTAAGTTTAAAAGAAATAACTTGAAGGCTACCGTTTAGGTCGCTAGCTCTCTAGTTTGCGAGTTAGCATGTGTCTCAAGACCCTGCAGTTGCGCAATATGTTGTAAATAAAAAGAGTATAAATGTGACTATAGTCGTGTTTTGTCATGTCTACAGGGCTCTAATAATGCTTTGTTCATTTTAATCTGAAAAAATAATTTGTCACCCACCAACTATATGTGGTTTCTTAAGTTTTTATTATTATTATTATTATTATTATATTTATTTATTACTGATTGATTGATTTTCTTTATTCTTGATTTGTTTATTTATTTTCCATCTTATTTTGTGCAGAAAAATAAAAATTAAGATATTTGAGAACAGTGGAATGTTTTATCAGAGCTTTTATTGTAGAAAATCGGAACCAAAGCACTGAAAAAGTTTGTATATTTTTCTGTTTTGAATAAATGCGTTTTTTGGGGTTTTTTTTTTTTTTTTTTGAAAACCTGATGCGGCCCAGTCTCACCCAGACCCTAGCTCCAGTGGCCCCCAAGTAAATTGAGTTTGAGACCCCTGATATTTTGGGTTTGAGAATAAAATCAAATAAATTCAGTGCAAAAGTCCTTATATCAGCTTCTGCACACATTGCTACAAAATGGCCAACAGGCTGTAATGCCCGTGCTTGTGAAGAGGAGAGTTTCAACATTTTTACACCAAATTTCACCTGTGTTTTAGGCCGCCATTTTGACATCTTTAGTTCGGGAGCAAGATTTTGGTGCAAAATGACATTTTGTTCTGTGCTAATAACTTTTCAAAGGACATGTCAGTCCCATGTAAAAATATATTTAGCCTTTTGTTAGCCAAATCCCCTGCTATAAAAGATGCCCCCCTTCCCGTTTCCCGTCGTCCTTCCCTGCTGACGAGCACCACCGACGGCGCATACTTTATTCATATCCTGTCTGGTGTATTTTTAGCTGGATTCCCTTCAAGGAGGTAGCATGGCTGATGTTCAGCTGTCTCTCTCTCTCTCCCTGGCTCATAGAGCCTTTTAAAAGATGGAGTCATTGACTGCCAAGAGTCTTGACTCCTCCTGCTGCTGATGCAGTGTTGGTGCTTTGAACTCATGCGCCCCCTTGTGGTGGTTGTGCTTCCTTACAACCTTGCACAATATACTTGGAAGTGAACTATGCTATAAATCAGGGGTCTCAAACTCAATTTACCTGGGGGCCACTGGAGCTAGGGTCTGGGCAAGGCTGGGCCACATCAGGTTTTCCAAAAAAACACAAACAATATATTTTTATTTTTATATTTTTTTTATTTACAACATATTGCGCAACTGCAGGATCTTGAGACACATGCTAACTCGCTAACTAGAGAGCTCGCGACCTAAACGGTAGCCTTCAAGTTATTTCCTTTTAAACTTAAATAGCCAAAAACTTACCACTTCCACACGGATAGGGAGGATAACTATTAACAGTTATTTAACCTTTAACATGAACATGAATCAAACGTAATAATATTTTCTGGGTACATGATACCATACAGCATCCATATCAAACTTGCGCGGGCCACACTAACATTAAACTTTCATATCAAGGCGGGGGCCTCAAACTAGTGTCCTGCGGGCCACATTTGGCCCGCGTGCCACATGTTTGAGACCCCTGCTATAAATGAAAAGATCATTTTTAAAGCGCTGCAATGATCAGGCTTATCAACCAGTTTTTTTTCTCCCCCCTCCAAGAGCGCACGGGATCCTTCGGGAGCCTCCATTGCCTTGTACACTGCCAAACTTCATCACCCCAACAAGACAGGCAACCATGTGGTTCTGCAGGCACTCTTCTACCTCCTGGATCGTGCTGTGGAGAGGTAAGCAGCCCCATTGATTCTGTTAATAGGATCGCAGGACTCGTCTGATTTATTTCATCTGCAGCTTTGAGACCCAGAGAAATGGCTTGGTGTTCATCTACGACATGGCCGGATCCAACTACACAAACTTTGAGCTGGACCTGAGCAAGAAGATCCTCAACTTACTGAAGGTTGGACTCAGTGGGGCTCTTGTAGATCTAATTAACTTTGTGTCAAAACCAAACAGCCTTTGCTGTCTCTCACCACTAGGGGGCATTCCCTGCCAGGTTGAAGAAAGTGTTGATTGTCGGTGCCCCGGTTTGGTTTCGGGTGCCTTACAACCTGCTCAGCCTGCTGCTGAAGGAGAAACTTCGGGAGCGAGTAAGCAACAGGAAAAAGCCTCATTTACTACTTCCTGCAGATCCTTTTGACATTTTCATCTCTCCTTACTCCAGGTCCAGATGGTAAAGATGGCCGAGCTGCGCCAGCACCTCCCCAGAGACTGCCTACCTCAGCATCTGGGTGGCCTGCTTCCCCTGGACGCCTTCAGCTGGAACCAGCAGCTGCTGGCAGGCCAGAACGGCCACGTGGACCCCGTGGACGAGCTGGTGGGGATTCCCCTGGAGGACGCTTCCATTCACGTCCCGGGACCAGAATCCATGCGCCCGCAGGAGTTGCTGAATCATCTCGGCAAGCTTCAACGCTCTGGAATCCATCAGGAGTACGAGGAGCTCCGAAAAGAAGTGCCGCCTGGAACCTTCCACTGCGCACAGTGAGGAATAGATCTTGATGGATATTTTTGGTGCCTTTATGTTTTTTAATTGAACGTGTCGCTAATAATGAGTTGTGTTTACAGAGCAGTCTACAATCTGGAGAGGAATCGCTATGGCGATGTACTGTGCCTTGATCAAACAAGGGTCCGTCTGAAACCCAGAAGGAACGAGGTTGGTACTTTTCAAAACATGCATAATATTAGGTCAGTCACAATAGCAGTCTTTGGGCGAGAGGCGGGGTACACCCTGGACTGGTCGCCAGCCAATCACAGGGCACATATAGACAAACAACCATTCACACTCACATTCATACCTATGGACAATTTGGAGTGGCCAAATAACCTAGCATGTTTTTGGAATGTGGGAGGAAACCGGAGTACCCGGAGAAAACCCACGCATGCACGGGGAGAACATGCAAACTCCACACAGAGATGGCCGAAGGTGGAATTGAACTCAGGTTTCCTAGCTGTGTGGCCTGCGCGCTAATCACTCTCCGCCGTGCAGCCTCAATAGTGTTGTTTGTTAACCAAAAAACGTGTTAACCGGGGCGGATGTTAACCAAGGTTAGCATGTTTTTTTGGTTAACTTTGAAAATTTAGGCCAGAATTTTGTGTGCACTTAAGCCTATGTCTTGTTGGGAGGAAACCGGAGTACCCGGAGAAAACCCACGTATGCACGGGGAGAACATGCAAACTCCCTAGTCTCCTAGCTGTGAGGTCTGCGCGCTAACCACTCGACCGCCGTGCCGTGCCACCCCTCTCGTCTTATTTCACTGAAAATCTGCACGTCTGCAGGAATTGTGAAATGCTCTGGTACACTGACAGTGGTAAAAGGGAACACTATGTAAACACACTCGTACAGCCTGTGTCGCACACACACAGTCACACTAACATGCTCTGGTAAACTAAGCTAACCCTGCTAGCTTCCATTCATGCTCCGTAAGAGGAGTTTTTCCATCTTTCGGAGCATTTTTACAATGTTTCAAGCCGCGGTATCTATATGTTTAGTTGTGAAATTATTAAGTTTGTTTTTATTTATCGTGCAGTTTATTGATTTATTGATTATGGTGAGCTCTTCGGTCTAATTAATGTGACAAATATCTCCAACAGAGGTCTGACTACATCAATGCAAGCTTCATGGATGGCTACAAACAGAAGAATGCATACATCGGTACTCAAGGTATGGTGGCCTTAAAGGAAAACTGCACTTTGTTTGAAATGTTGCCCATTGTCCACAGTCCTTATGTGAGACATGAACACACGTATTTCCGTTTTTGGTGCATTCCACTTATAAAGCCCTCTGAAAAAACTTTTTTTTTTAAAAGCGGCAAGGATATTCCATTTGCATAAAGTGTCCTGGATATTAACCAAGCTACAGTGTAATGGTAATGGTAAATATGCATCAGATTACAATTGAGTGCATCACATAATCAGTTCAGTTCCACATGTCCAAAAGGAGTAGGAAGAAGCAAAGCTTATTAAATCCTACCCCTCCATCTGGTACTTTTACAATCAGTAAATGTTACATTTGTTCACTTCCTGCTTTCTTAATATAGTTGTTTTTTTTTATCATGTACCGAAGTACGAGGTGTTATGACCATCCAATGCCATAATGTGTACCATAGTGTCAATATAGTGATATATATAGCACATCATGACTGGTTCAAGACTAATCATCCTTGTATTTAAATTGTATAGGAAAAAATAACATTTTAGAAAAATAAACTTATTAACACATCAGTGAGGGAGAGCAGCGCTGTGCCTGCGCACACAACAGTAATTACTGCATGATAATATGGCTCAGAATCTGCATTTGCTGCCGCAAAATTAAGACTCAAATATAACTCCATAGATGTGCACCTCCATTGCTCCATGACTGTAAGCCATCAAGCCAGATTGAGTTGTGCTTTGCTCACAGAGCCAAAAGTAGGGGTGGCCCAGGGCCCATTTACTGTCAATTATTGTTTCGACATCTGTCATCACCAAGGTAGTGTTGTGTTTTAATATATAGAATAATTTATTCATTCATTTTCTACCGCTTTTTCCTCACGAGGGTCGCGGGGGTGTCCCAGCTGTCTTTCGGCGAGAGGCGGGGTACACCCTGGACTGGTCGCCAAACAATCACAGGGCACATATAGACAAACAACCATTCACACTCACATTCATACCTATGGACAATTTGGAGTCGCCAATTAAACTAGCATGTTTTTTGGAATGTGTGAGGAAACCGGAGTACCCGGTGAAAACCCACGCATGCACGGGGAGAACATGCAAACTCCACACAGAGATTGCCGAGGGTGGAATTGAACCCTGGTCTCCTAGCTGTGAGGTCTGCGCGCTAACCACTCGTCCACCATGCTGCCTTAGAATAATTTAAATATATACAATTAAAATTTTGGTTCAAGGATTAAGACTCTGTGATACTATCCCCTGTGTATACATGCTACGCATATAAAATTAATGTAGCTCTAGCATCGAACCCTGTGGTACTGCAGTCCTGATGTTCTTCATATTTGGTTACAAGATGCAACCAGGGTGCAGAATTTGAAACATAGGTTGACTTGCAAATTTCAATTTACTTGTCATACTAGGCCCACTGGAAAAGACCTACGGTGACTTCTGGAGAATGGTTTGGGAACAAAATGTGCTTGTTATCGTCATGACAACCAGGTAAACCGATTGTGAAATGACAATTGACAATTATTTTCAATGCTACATACAAGTAATTGTTGATATGAAGTACGTCATGTCTGCGTGTTGAAGGACAGAGGAGGGCAGTCGGAGGAAGTGCGGACAGTACTGGCCTCTGGAGGAAGGCGGGCAGGAGGTCTACGGCTACATAGCGGTGGTGAATCAAAGGGTGGACAATCACACCCACTACAACCATACCACCCTAGAACTGCACAACACCGAGGTAAGGCTTCGGTATCTCAAGACCGTATCCAGTCCAGTCACTCCTTAAAAAAAATGTCCTTATCATCACGCCAGACGTGTGAACAGAAGCAAGTCAGTCACTTCCAGTACCTCAGCTGGCCTGACTACGGTGTCCCCACCTCGGCGGTAACGCTCATTGACTTCCTGGCAGCCGTGAAGAGACAGCAGAGGAAGATGATCAAAGCTTTGGGGCCTCAGTGGACAGGCCACCCGCAGGGACCCCCTATGGTAGTCCACTGTAGCGCAGGGATTGGTAGAACAGGTGAGGATGCCAATCACAGAATTAGGGTCCAGCTTTTGTCGCCAACCCGTCTATGTTGACAAACTCCATATCAATATCATATGAAACAGAAGAATTGAAATAAAAACGTCCTTTATAGCAGGGGTCTCAAACTCAATTTACCTGGGGGCCACTGGAGCTAGGGTCTGGGCAAGGCTGGGCTGCATCAGGTTTCCCCCCCAAAAAACACATTTATTAAAAACAGAAAAATATAC
Source organism: Doryrhamphus excisus (assembly GCF_037039965.1). Classification (NCBI taxonomy): domain Eukaryota; kingdom Metazoa; phylum Chordata; class Actinopteri; order Syngnathiformes; family Syngnathidae; genus Doryrhamphus; species Doryrhamphus excisus. Next base: position 16,405,433 of record NC_136357.1, on the reverse strand, counting down.
AAACTTTTTCAGTGCTTTGGTTCCGATTTTCTACAATAAAAGCTCTGATAAAACATTCCACTGTTCTCAAATATCTTAATTTTTATTTTTCTACACAAAATAAGATGCTAAATAAATAAACAAATCAAGAATAAAGAAAATCAATCAGTAATTAATAAATATAATAATATTAAATAAAATAATCTAATAATAATAATAATATAATATTAAATAATAATGAAAAATAATAATAAAACGGCAAATAATAAAAACTTAAAAATTTAAGAAATCACATATATGTAGTTGGTGGGTAGACAAATTATTTTTTTCAGATTAAAATGAACAAAGCATTATTAGAGCCCTGTAGACATGACAAAACACGACTATAGTCACATTTATACTCTTTATTTACAACATATTGCGCAACTGCAGGGTCTTGAGACACATGCTAACTCGCAAACTAGAGAGCTAGCGACCTAAACGGTAGCCTCCAAGTTATTTCTTTTAAACTTAAATAGCCAAAAACTTACCACTTCCACACGGATAGGGAGGATAACTATTAACAGTTATTTAACCTTTAACATGAACATTAATCAAACGTAATCATTTTTTCTGGGTACATGATACCATACAGCATCCATATCAAACTAGCGCGGGCCGCACTAACATTAAACTTTCATATCAAGGCGGGGGCCTCAAACTAGTGTCCTGCGGGCCACATTTGGCCCGCGGGCCGCGTGTTTGAGACCCTTGCTTTATAGCCTTTTTTTTAGATGAAAGTCGTGAGTAAATGTCCAAGCAATGGCTTAAATTTTGTAGAAAGGAATATAAGCGAGTTGCACCATTTAGATTCAATTGACAAAGTCATACAAAGCCTAACATTGCTTTCAGCTAGCATGAGTTGTGCAGTAAGAATACATGTGTCTTTTTTTTAACATCTCCAGGTACCTTCTGTGCGCTGGACATCAGTCTGTCCCAGCTCCAAGACGTGGGTTCTCTAAATGTCTGCCAGACGGTTCGGCGCATGAGAACACAGAGGGCCTTCAGCATCCAAACCCCGGACCAGTACTACTTCTGCTACAATGCCATTTTGGAGCACGCCCAAAGGCAAGGTCTGCTTCCAGCCAATCAGTGAGCTCCCATCCTGACCTGAACCAATTCTACTGTTCACCCCCAAGACATACTCGTGTGACCAATTAGTGTGCTCTGGAACACAAATGCTGTGCTTTTACTTCCTGGTGGGCTGTCTGTCAAGTGTGACAACACAGCGAACATGGCTGACGTTCGTCCTCGTTTTGACGTGTACACCCAACACGTGGATGAGAGGGCGTGCCGCCGTAGTGGTGGCGGGCAGTTTTACGCACTTCACAGCAAAAACACACGCCTTAGTAGGTATGGGCATAATGGCCAACAAATAAAGCGCACTACTTGGCTGCAACCAGCAGAGGCACTGTTGCTATGGCATAACTCCTTCTTATTTTGCTCAATAATTGAAACAGGAGTTCACAACATTTACAGAGAAATCCTATTTAAAATAATTATCAAAAAATAGCATGTTATTGTTTATTTTATGCATTGTATATCACAACACCTTCAGCCTAATGTCTACACAAGTGCAGGTATTTAGAAAAAATATTTAGAAAAAACACCAACTTTTTTTTTCCATTGCAATTGTGCAGTTCTTTTTAAAAACAGACTTTAACTGCAAAACCTGTTCAGAGACAACTTGTGGATTTGAATATTGCTTCATGACATGCTCATATAATCTACTATATTGACAAACACAGGCATTTAAATGACTTAAAATGAGCGTCAAAAGGGTAAGGTACACAATATTCCTTTAAACAGATGCACAATTCTTATCCTCGTCGGGTCCAAGTCAGTATTTAGCACAAGTTAAGATGTCAAGTCGCTGGTACGAAATGACTTGATTGCTTGCCGCACAATATACGCTTCCAAAAGTTGGGGTCGTGACGAACCACACAACAGGAGTGCCTCGACCCCTGCCTGGGGAAAAAAGCGAGCCTACGACCAGTTTTTAGTCTCATATTAGATTTAGTAGGTTGATCCAGAAAGAGTTGGTCCCAAGCTCAGATAGCAGTAACACACACAGGTTTGTTTTGAGGGCTTTTGTGCTACAGAGACCATTGAAGCTGTGGAAAAAATCACTAGTTCAGACCTAATGAGTGGTGCAATATTTTCTCCTTACACACACACAATGTTGCAACTTTTTCTCATTAAGTTCACCTTCTCATCATTAAAATTTATTTTAAAATGATATTTTTTGTTATTATACAACTTTAATTGCATATAATCTCTATTCTCCCCCCCAGCCACCCACCACCACTTTCTCGAGGGTAAAAATTCAACATTCCCACAAAATGACAACCTTATCCTTGCAATATTTTTTCTATTGTTGTGGTAGACTGTAACTATTTGACATCTTGGCACTTTGAATAATAACCCAGATATGCTTGTACAACAGTGATTGTATGGGATGAGACCATGGTTCATCATTCCTAATGTAGGTTTCTGCATCATACAAGTGTACATAGAAAAGAGTGGACGCTGACTTAATAAAAGGAGATGGCTTAAGAATGCACACTTGTGCCTATACCCCCTACTAACGTCTTTGTCGAGGGTCCTAAATGATGTCTGAGATCTATTTTCTGTACGTGTGTGTGTGTGTGTGTTCCAGACTGTGGTTGTTATAAAGTTAAATGTATGTACAATATCAGAGTATACTGTGTCATTCACCATCTTGTTGTCAGGTCGAGACTTGTTTTTTGTGTATGTTTTTTTTTTCCTTAACTACAGAATTCATATTGAATTTACTTGTAGTGAAGCCTTCCATGAATTTACTTTGCCGAAATGTGGCCTCTTTTTATTTTTCTATGCTATTCAACCGCTGTTTTCATACGGGATATACAGTTATCTGCATTAATTTTATATATATATATATTTCTGTTTATTATAACCTGTTACTGCATTATTTGTAAGATTTATTGTACCAAGCTATACTGTAATAAATATAACTATTGTCAATGTCTACTTGTGTGTTTGTTATTTTGTACCAATGTGTCATTACTCATTAGTTCTAGTAAAGATAATAAATACATCTGTTGAACTGTGAACTACTGACTGGAATAGAAAAAATATGCATTAATTATTATTATGTTACTGGCTTAAATATATACAAACATACAAATGCATCGCCTGTTGGCTGCCATGTTTTGTTTTTTTTGCCCATCATCCACAATACTTATCAGACATGATAAGACTCTTTTCTGTGCATTCTAAACAAAATACATAAAAAGAGACAGCTCATTAATGCACGTAATGGGACACATCTATGTCGCCCACAAAAACACCTCCAACAAGGTTTTATTGCTTTATATCAGGGGTCTCAAACTCAATTTACTTGTGGGCCACTGGGTCTGGGCGAGGCTGGGCTGCAACAGGTTTTCCAAAAAGAAAAAAAAACGCATTTATTAAAAACAGAAAAATGAATAAACTTTGCTTTTGTTCTGATTTTCTACAAGAAAAGCTTTGATAAAACATTCCACTGTTCTCAAATATCTTAATTTTTATTTTTCTACACAAAATAAGATAAAATAATATATAAAAATATAAAATAAATAAACAAATCAAGAATAAAGAACATCAATCAATCAGTAATAAATAAATATAATAATAATAATAAAACTGCAAATATTAAAAACTTAAGAAACCACATATAGTTGATGGGTAGACAAATTATTTTTTTTCAGATTAAAATGAACAAAGCATTATTAGAGCCCTGTAGACATGACAAAACACGACTATAGTCACATTTATACTTTTTTATTTACAACATATTGCGCAACTGCAGGGTCTTGAGACACATGCTAACTCGCAAACTAGAGAGCTAGCGACCTAAATGGTAGCCTTCAAGTTATTTCCTTTAAACTTAAATAGCCAAAAACTTACCACTTCCACACGGATAGGGAGGATAACTATTAACAGTTATTTAACCTTTAACATGAACATTAATCAAACGTAATAATTTTTTTCTGGGTACATGATACCATACAGCATCCATATCAAACTTGCGCGGGCCGCATTAACATTAAACTTTCATATCAAGGTGGGGGCCTCAAACTAGTGTCCTGCGGGCCATATTTGGCCCGCTGGCCGAGTGTTTGAGACCCCTGCTTTATATCCACACTCTGACCATGGATTGTGGATGTGGAGGGCCCCAATAGGTGTGACTTAGGTTTGGCCCCAAATTGACTAAATACACCCCTGCTCACAATAACAAACAAATAAATACATATCACGGTTTATATTTTGCCAGAGCGTATCAATAATCTATCCTAAGGTTAAATATCACAATACTAGCACCGTTGTATTTACCTAAATTTTCAGCATTACCCAACCTTTCAACTAATTTCATATTCCAAAATAACACTTCCTGTGTGTTCCTGTTACCGTTGTAGTGCGCGTGAGACTACTACGTTTTAGCGGGTGATGTTTAAACCCAGTGACGTAGGCTGTGACGTCTGCCAATGCTAACACAAGGGGGGGGCGTCTCCCAACTATTTTGTTCCAAACACGAATCCGGAGTAAGATTGGAGAGTCTCTTTTTCTTTCCCTGGGTATGTAAACAAAAAAAGTCATCGATTTTAACAACAATAATATATACATGTATGTAGTACAATATAAACGGATTGTAAATACGTCGTTTAGTTGAGATCGTTGTATTGTTGAGACGGGTGCATGCTCGGATGCATTTGACAATGCTTTTGTGCACATCGTAGACAAGATACGAGGCAATGCAATGAGGATTATTATGATGATCATTGTTATTAGAATTATGATATTGTCATTATCATACACGCTGTGTGCAGCATTTGATCGGCTTGTTTGGACATGGATATAGGACGGAGAAAAGGGGGGAGGAGGAGAAGTGTGTGTGTTGTTATGGTGGTGCCGAGACATTTTATTTACTCCATGCAAACAAAGACTAGTCCTAAACGAGGTTGCTGTTGTTTGGAATGGCCGTCAACCGTCGTTTGACTTTGTCATTGTTCTCTAAAGGACAACTGGACGGAGCCGTGTGTCATTATTTCAATGCAAAAGCCTTTATTTGGTCCTCTTCCGCCAAACGTGATATACGAAAAAACACGCGTTGTGTGCAAGGGAATGTTGCTGGGCTCTATCGATTGTGCAAATCTGTGTGTGAGAGTATGGACATTGCCGCGTCCTCGTTTTTGTTTTGTGTGCGTGTGTGTGTGTGTGTGTGTGTGTGTGTGTGTGTGTGTGAGGAGCAAAGCGGAGGAATCCCAGGCTGGCGTTTTGCAGCTCCGCCTATCGTGGGCGACACTTTATATGGACGGATATATCGAGCCATATGTCGCTTGCATCGATACCAAGGGTAATATCAGTATCAGATCGATACTAGCGTGATAAGAGTTATAGTTTCAGTTTCTAGGATTATTTAAATATCTAGGGGATTTGTTGTGTTGTTCATGTTATGCAGATTATTTACAGTATATATATATATGGGATGGGTGCACAAAAGCATAACATATATATACATATATTATATACATGTATATATATATATATAAACTCCACACATCTCTGTGTGGAGTTTGCATGTTCTTCCCGTGCATGCGTGGATACATGGTATCATGTTGATACCAACATTTCCAGTATCGCCCACCATTTTATTTTGGCGAGGCTCCGCCTCTCTTTTCGACGAAGGGGCGGGAGGCTGCAAATGCCTCAAAGAGCCACGATTGGTTGTAGCGCCACAAAAAGGTGGGCGGGACAAAACCCAAGAGCGTCCAAGTGTCACGTTTAAAACCAGGAAGTGTTTGGCGAAACATTTTAAAACAGCGTGGACTATTTGTAATATCGTCGTTTCAAATTAAATTGAAAGTGTTACATAGGACTCTAAGTGTGTTAATAACCATAAACAAACAATCTAAAAGACATGCTTTTGTTTTTAATTTTCAAACGAAGGGCGAGATAGCCACTCACGAGCACTCATCGATCACATTGCGTGTTTGTTTAACCACACACACTGGTGTGTTCAAGCAAACCTAAACGTTATGTTTATCTTTATACATTTCCTTCCAATGTTGTGTACTTCTGTGGTTTCTCACATCAGCCATTGTCGCGCTTCAAGTCAAAATGGGACAGCTTCGGGGCAAAAGGAGCGTCATATCATGATTGACACAGAGCACACTGACCAATCCGGAAGCGTTCCCTATCTCTCCGAATCACGCCCTCTCTCCAAATGAACCAATAGAAAACCCTAAAGGGGCGTGGCCACAATAGCCCCAACCCACCAGCTAACCTAACGGGAGATTGTTTTCCTCTCTCCGGGGAGATTTTTGTTCCACTTTGCAGCTTCCACTTTTCGTTTTATTTACATATTTACAAGTCGCGTTTGACACAACGTTCCATGCAGACTGCATATCCAGGCCCTGAAGCATCGCAGTTATCCCCCACCAAAAACGGATTACCGTAGCACCATCGGCGAACTTAAGGAGAGGGGTGAGTTGAGGTTCATTCAGCAAGCTAACAACTAGCTAGCAGTGAGCCTTCCATCACAAGTCTGCCCTTAAGAGCACACTAAACAGATATTAAATGTCCGTTACTTGCCAGAAATATGTCATAACATTTACAGGATCAACTCAAAACGAATCGCTAGCTTTAGCAACACAATGCTAATGCTTTTAGTCGCATGTGCTTCCTTTTTGGTCGCCACAGGACGTCGGGCACCTCATGTTGTTTACATTAGCTAGTAGCTTACCAGCAAGGCACCGCGAAACACCATCACGATAAAGCTTCTATGCGAAATAAATGTGATTTAAAAAAGAAAACATCCCGATTTATGTAGCGACGAGGCGGTGAGCATCCGTATTACTTTTACTTGCTTACCTCCCATTGACGTGGAGCGTCTCGTCGGAGCCCCTCCTGCGCCATAAGCTCCAAATGGCGGGCGCTGGAATGGAGCTCGGTGCTTGTGTGTTGCTAGGCCGTGAAATGGGCGGCGGACGAACGGACGGGACGCCGGGATATCGGCTTCCAGGCAAACATGTGCGAGGTGATATTTTGATTTTGTGGCCTTATTTGAGTGAAGTTATCCACCACCCCTCCCCGGAGCAACCAAGCTAACTAGCGGCGTTGCTAACAAGTTGACAGAAAATTGTGTATACTCTAAATTGAGTTTACGCTTTAAACAAGTAATGTCGAGACTTCCCTGCTTTATAAAGGGAGAGAGTTGTGTTTTAATGACAAAATATAAATGGCTTCTACGTCCCGTACATAGCACCTGTTTGTTGCTTACGTGACGTAGCAACACCAACAGTCCAGGACGTTTGATTGGCTACTGAGATTTGTACTATTTTATCATTTTGTTAATTATTTACCATGCCGTTTTATAGGCGATAAAACAGGTAAATGCTACAGGTGGATGAAAAACTACACATTTTGGTAACAAGCTGTTACCAAGTAAACAGAGGACAAGTATCGATCACACTCTTTATTTGGGCATTTTTCAACACCATTGCATAATTTTGTTATTTTTGCCTTACAACATTAACAAACTTGTCTGTGAATAATTTAGCAATATTTAACACAACAATATAAGACAAAGAAAACAGAAATTATCCCCTTTCGCTATATATATTTTTAGAAAAGTTAATGGTGCAAAATTAGTAAACAAAACCATATAAGCTATAGGCTCTCATTCATATCTTTTTGACTTTTTCCTCCGAAAGCCCTGCTGTGTCCAAGATCGTATTCGCTGAGTTTGTAAACAATATATTTGAACAACACTACCAAAACCACAAAAGTTTATGGAAACAAATAAGTAATTAATACATTTGTCAAAAATATCAGATTGAATCTGATGCAATACTGTCCAGGTGTCGATAATATTGGTATATGTATTGATCAGCCCACTTCTAGTAAATACATGGTGATGACTTTCATTTATTTTGAGGGAGAAGATCCTGAATCACTCCAAAATGGAATTCATCCATGGTGTAAAATATGGCGGATCCATCCAAATATGTTGTATATCTGTGTCGGTGTCAAATGTAATTTACAGCCACATGAAAAAATGAGGACCACCCCACTAATGCAGGTTTCTCTTTGCCTTCCCAGGTCTCTCAGCTCCCTCAAATATGAGTTCATAATGAAGCGGCGACTGGAGGATCAGGAAACAGTTTTTGCGTCCCAGCAGCGGCGCCTCCCGGGAAGCGCGGACACCTTCCAGCATCGCCTCCTGGCCCCGGCACCAGCTGTGTACGAGGCCGTGTCGGACAGCATGCAGCCCACCGCGGCCGTGCAGTACTCTGTCCCGCAGGGATACCAGGTACGCAATCACATGTCCACTAGGGAGTCTGCTTTCATATCTGACATGCTCCATGAATGTCCAAACACTGTCAAGGCAGTTCCACACTAAAAATGAAGATAACCACTGGGCACCACAGTTGTATTGTAGGTATGCTGAAAAAGCAGCAAAGTTGGACCGTTAAAGCCAATCTGGAAAGCTGACCAAAATACGTCATAGGAAATCATAGAAACAGAGATGATCTCTTCTAAAGTAAAATTGTCGCCATCATAAAGTTGCATGACATCCCCATCAGCAGTGCGTTCAGACCAGAACTGGGCTTATGGGACCAAGTAGAGGGTCAGTCACTGTTGATAGCCTACACTGCTGATGGGGATGTCATGGAACTTTATGTCAAAAAATACAAACTATCCCCTTAAGTCACATTTTAACATTCTTTACAGTCATACAAGTGTAAAAGAAGTTAATCATTAATAAACTTAATAACTTATTATTTTATTATTATTATACTTATTATTATTAATATTGCAACATACTGTAGCCATTTTTTACAGAGCACTCAGTACAGCACTTCACACTAAATTGCAGTACCGTACAAAAAATCAAAAATAAGTCAAATGAAATAGTGAAAATGAATGTCAAAAGGTCTTTATAAGTTATCGTGTGTATTAGGGTTGGACGATATAAACCTTAGCAGATATCAGAATATTTTTGTGATGTATCACAATATGACAATATAAAATTTGAAATCAGCAGTCTTGTATATAAAGCTACAAACCTTAAGCCATTTAATGACATACTCTTGTCTCAAATTGTGAAGAACATTTATTTATTGGTAACAAACTTTTCTAATGGGATTACAGCCTCCGCACACATTGCAACTAAGTCTTCAACAAACTAATGCCTGTGCTTGTGATGAAGGAAGATGTAGTCACCCATGCAATTCCAACTGCATATGGAAGATCTTGACACTTGTTTTGTTTATGTTGACATGGGGCAAACGGAGCTCTTATTACAGTCACGGAAAATTCGCGATCCGGTTCGATATGTTTGTGTTACAGTTTGATACATGCATGCCAAGGAAGGAAAAGAAAGTAATGAATGAGACCGAAAATTGTCTTGGTTCCAAGAATTGACAAGAAAGGGCCTGAGAATAACCATCTGTGTACATCATCAGTGAACACATGGAAGGAAGACGTAATTTACTCATCTGGGTGCCATCACATGGGCTTTCACAGGTTCCCACAGCGACACAGAACAGTGGCAATCATGGGCACGCTCCAAGCCCGGCCGTCCACGGGGGCTCCCACCATCACAGCCCAGCCTCAGTGGCAGCCGTCCAATCCCACGGGCCCTCGGTGATGCCAGCACACACCCACACGACTGCACCTCAGGCCTCGACACAAGGCCAGCAGCAGTTCCAGCGGCTCAAGGTGAGTGTGCAACTTTGCCGCCAGAGAGGAAGTGCTACTTTTACTCAAAAGTATTGCGACACACATCTTCACCAATTGAGACATTGTAACATGAAAGGTTCCCGACGAAATTATTTGAGAATGTGATGTACTTTTCTCCACAGGTGGAGGATGCCTTGTCGTACTTGGACCAAGTCAAGCTGCAGTTTGGCAACCAGCCTCAGGTTTATAACGACTTTCTGGACATAATGAAAGAGTTCAAGTCACAAAGGTGAACCCCTCTTTTGGTCTTTACATAATGACAAATAGTAATCCCTATGCATCGTTCCAGTGTTTAAGCCCCTAACATTTCAGCAAGATTTTTTGTTGTGGATATATTCTAGAGCAGGGGTCTCAAACTCAATTTACTTGGGGGCCACTGGAGCTAGGGTCTGGGCAAGGCTGGGCCGCATAAAAACAGAAAAATCTACAAACTTTTTCAGTGCTTTGGTTCCGATTTTCTACAATAAAAGCTCTGATAAAATTAAAATAATTAACAAAGCATTATTAGAGCCCTGTAGACATGACAAAACACGACTATAGTCACATGTATACTTTTTTTATTTACAACATATTGCGCAACTGCAGGGTCTTGAGACACATGCTAACTCGCAAACTAGAGAGCTAACGACCTAAATGGTAGCCTGCAAGTTATTTCCTTTAAACTTAAATATCCAAAAACTTACCACTTCCACACGGATAGGGAGGATAACTATTAACAGTTATTTAACCGTTAACATGAACATTAATCAAATGTAATAATTTTTTCTGGGTACAGTGCATCCGGAAAGTATTCACAGCGCTTCACTTTTTCTACATTTTGTCATGTTACATTCCAAACTGAATTAAATTAATCTCTTACCTCAAAATTCTACACAAAATACTCCATTATGACAATGTGAAAAAAGGTTTTTTTTTAACATGTTTTGAATTTATTAAAAATAGAAAACAAAAAAAATCACATTTACATAAGTATTCACTGCCTTTGCCATGAAGCTCAAAATTGAGCTCAGGTGCATCTTTTGTCCACTGATCATCCTTGAGATCTTTCTACAGCTTAATTGGAGTCCACCTGCAGTAAATTCAGTTGATTGGACATGATTTGGAAATATAATAACTGTCTATATAAGGTCCCACAGTTGACTGTGCATGTCAGAGCACAAACACCAAGCATGAAGTCAAAAGAACTGTCTGTAGACCTGCGAGACAGGATTGTCTTGAGGCACAAATCTGGGGAAGGATACAGAAAAATTTCTGCTGCTTTGAAGGTCCCAATGAGCACAGTGGCCTCCATTATTCGTAAATGGAAGACGTTTGGAACCACCAGGACTCTTCTTAGAGCTGGCCGGCCTTCTAAACTGAGCGATCGGGGAAGAAGGGCCTTAGTCAGGGAGGTGACCAAGGCCCCGATGGTCACTCTGTCAGAGCTCCAGCGTTCCTCTGTGGAGAGAGGAGAGCCTTCCAGAAGGACAACCATCTCTGCAGCAATCCACCAATCAGGCCTGTATGGTAGAGTGGCCAGACGAAAGCCACTCCTTAGTAAAAGGAACATGGCAGCCCGTCTGGAATTTGCCAAAAAGCACCTGAATGACTCTCAGACCATGAGAAACAAAATTCTCTGGTCTGATGAAAGATTGAACTCTTTGGTGTGAATGCCAGGCGCCATGTTTGGAGGAAACCAGGCACTGCTCATCACCAGGCCAATACCATCCCTACAGTGAAGCATGGTGGTGGCAGCATCATGCTGTGGGGATGTTTTTCAGCAGCAGGAACTGGCAGACTAGTCAGGATAGAAGGAAAAATGAATGCAGCAATATATAGAGATATCCTGGATGAAAACCTGCTCCAGAGCGCTCTTGACCTCAGTAGACTGGTCATGTACCTTGATCATATAGACAGTAGACATTAGCACACAGCCAAGATCTCAAAAGATTGGCTTCAGAACCACTCTGTGAATGTCCTGGAGTGGCCCAGCCAGAGTCCAGACTTGAATCCGATCGAACATCTCTGGAGAGATCTGAAAATGGCTGTGCACAGACGTCTCCCATCCAACCTGATGGAGCTTGAGACTTGAGACCATTCTTGCAAAGAAGAATGGGCAAAACTGCCTAAAGATAGGTGCGCTAAACTTGTGGGATTATATTCAAAAAGACTTGAGGCTGTAATTGCTGCCAAAGGTGGATCAACAAAGTATTAAGCAAAGGCTGTGAATACTTATGTAAATGTGATTTTTTTGTTTTCCACTTTTAATAAATTCAAAACATGTAAAAAAAAAACTTTTTTCACATTGTCATAATGGAGTATTTTGTGTAGAATTTTGAGGTAAGAGATTAATTTAATTCTGTTTGGAATGAGGTTGTAACATGACAAAATGTAGAAAAAGTGAAGCGCTGTGAATACTTTCCGGATGCACTGTACATGATACCATACAGCATCCATATCAAACTTGCGCGGGCCGCACTAACATTAAACTTTCATATCAAGGCAGGGACCTCAAACTAGTGTCCTGCCGGCCACATTTGGCCCGCGGGCCGCGTGTTTGAGACCCCTGATCTATAGTATCGACATGACTTACACTTGTGTGAAATACTGAAAGTTGTGTAGCATAAATACAGAGCGACATTTAAATCCTGTTTGTTTTTGTTTTGGGCCAGTATCGACACTCCCGGGGTCATCAGCAGGGTGTCGCAGCTTTTCAAGGGTCACCCCGACCTCATCATGGGCTTCAACACTTTCCTGCCACCCGGTTACAAGATAGAGGTCCAGACCAACGACCTGGTCAACGTGACAACGCCCGGTCAGATCCACCACATCACCCCACACGGCATTTCCGTGCAGAACATCCCCATCACAGGAGCAGGCGCCCAGCACCAGGTCCCGATCCCCCCCATGACTTCCGCCGCCGCCACCACCACGACCAGTGCTGCAGTCCTTCTCACGCAGCCTTCGCCTCCCAAAATGAGCAAAGTGAGTTTGGACCATTTTAAAACCTGCACTATCAACGATATTCTGGTAAAATATAGTTTATTCATTTAAATGAAGTAATATTTGCTCATCGATATCATCAGTTTTGTTGTTTGGTCAGTAGCAGTCACATGACTTTTATGCCTTTTATTCCTATCAAGAGATATTAGCACAAATGTACCTGCTGGAAGAGCTTTCAGGTTAATCGCGATTGCATGAATTTGACCTTGGTCAAAGTCATACAACCTCCGTATCATGTGTGTTGCACCATCTGCAGCCTGCCCAGCCTCAGGCGCTAACGCCAGGCAGCCAGACCAATCCGTCCATCCCTACGTACACCGCCCCGCGCTCCCCGCCCATGCAGCTCCCCCCACCGCTCAGTGGGACCCCTGCTGGTCCACTGGCACAGAACAACCAGCCAGTGGAGTTCAACCACGCCATCAACTACGTCAACAAGATTAAGAACCGCTTCCAGGGTCAACCCAACATCTACAAAGCTTTCCTGGAGATCCTGCACACATACCAGGTCAGCTGAAGCTCCTGATGACGATTCAGAGGAACAAATCATGCAGTGATTTTGTCATTATGTTATGATATTAATCCGCTCCAGAAGGAGCAACGGAATGCGAAGGAGGCTGGCGGCAACTACACCCCGGCCCTGACGGAGCAGGAGGTGTATGCTCAGGTGGCTCGGCTCTTCAAGAACCAGGAGGACCTGCTTTCAGAGTTTGGACAGTTTCTTCCAGATGCCAACAGTTCAGTGGTGAGTGGCGCTGATACAGTGTACACTGTATGTGTTAGCACTTACAGTATTATTTATTACTTCTACTTCTTTCACACAGATATCCCACAAAATAGAGCACTTGCTGTAGATCTAGTATTTATTAAAATTGTCAGGTTATTTTTGTTGCCATATTGCTACAAAGAAGGTGGAAACATGCTGGCTTTTACAGGCAGTTCGAAAAGGGCTTTGGTTTGGTCCAGTTTATTTGCCACTTCGTCAGCTTTGGGATGACGGTTGAGGGCCATCAACACAGGGACTCGCACATTCAGTGTAGTAGTCTATGGCAATTGCTCCTCCACTTATGGGAGGAATGCACACATAAGGCTCTTTACTTTCATAAAAGAATACACTAATCCCTCTTTTACCGCAGTTAATTGGTTACAGACCCGACCAGAGCCAAAAATATTGGCCTGCTGCCATCTTTCATGTGAATATTTTTGGATATAACTGTAAGTATGGCTTGTGCTTGTGTGTGTTGCTGTTAATGTGTTCAGGTGCAAGGGGAGCTGCGTGGCGGGCAGACAGGAAGTGATGTTGGGGGTTAGCTTGGAGATTGTTACAGCCCTAAAAGTTGCCTATCTTTGAACCTGCAATAAAAGCCTGTTGTTCCAATGATAGTCTGGTGCTTCTGTCTCTTACCAAACATTAAAGTAACATGACAGACACCTAGTGACCAGAGTAGGGTACTACATATCAGAACAGCTTTGAATGTCTCTTTTAAATGCCTTACACAGCCCCTCCCTCACTCACATAAAAAAAAGATTAATACTACTCGGTTGAATACCGCCTTTTATAAGTAAAATGCACATTTAAACAAATTGTATTCTTGCAAAAATGGCTAAATTAACCAAAATACAAATACTTGAAGAAAGATTCTGATCATGAATGTAGTATTCTACACATCGCCACTAGGTGTCAGTAATTGTTTGGTGAGACAAGCACCTGACGGGATCTCCTGCACAGGCATTTATTTCAGGTTTAAATGATCTTACAACAAGCACAGTCACAATAATCACAACAATGACATGGGCTACTGTTGGGACCATAACCCACAACAAGCTAAAACTCAACTCTGAACCCCAGACACCACTTCCTGTCCTTCATCCATCTGTTCGACCGCCACTAAGGTACCTGAGGTAACACATTTACTGTGACACACAGGAGCACAAGTCAAAACAAGCCTTTCTCCCGTGTGGGGCTTACGTTGTGAGAGTGATATCATGTTTGCACCCTGCAAAATGTGCCATGCAAATGTCTCGCCGGGGTGGCGTTTGCCAGGTTGTGGTGAGTTTTGAGGCTCGTGATGTCATCATCAGTCGCGGCGGCGGCCAATGTAGATAGTAAATATGTATATAGAGCTAATATTGGCAGAGCTAATATTTTAACCTCCATGGCACAGTAAGTGCGTAGCTGCAGTATTTATGGATCTGACAAAAACCTTTGATACAATTAACCACAACGTCGCAATTATGAAATTAGAAATGTATGGAATCAGATGATTAGCTTTGAATTGGGTCAAAAGCTATATCGCTATCAGGAAGCAGTACATATATTATGTGATGAGTACCCCAGTAGTCAACATTCATTCATTCATTCATTTTCTAGCGCTTTTCCTCGCGGGGGTGCTGGAGCCTATCCCAGCTGTCTTTGGTCGAGAGGCGGGGTACACCCTGGACTGGTGGCCAGCCAATCACAGGGCACATATAGGCAAACAACCATTCACACTCACATTCATACCTATGGACAATTTGGAGTCGCCAATTAACCTAGCATATTTTTGGAATGTGGGATCAATAAATAACACACATGAAATAGTGGAAACATTGCTTTTAATAACATTGGTAGATATTTGATTATGGTAATGGTGAACTAGTTTTAAACATGCATACAAGTTAATACATCATATATTACAATTTACAATTCCACATGTCCAAAAAGGAAGCAGGAAGAATAAGATAATTCCAAACCTAGCTTAGAGACGTGAGATAAGTGCTGTGTATCGTGCGCTAACTGTTTAAATATTTAACCCCCAGCTGTTGAACAAGACGACAGCCGAGAAGGCCGAGTCCGTTCGTAACGATCACGGCGGCACCGCAAAGAAGCTGCAACTCAATAACAAGCAAAGGCCGAATCAGAATGGCTGCCAGATCCGCCGGCATCCCACTCCGGGGGCCCCGCCCCCCATGAAGGTACACATACTTGAACTTGCTCCTGTTGCTCCCACTGACGGGGACTGTTTTGCAACTCACGTACCTCTCTGCAACATTGCCACAGAAAAAGCCCAAGTTTCTGAATTTGAAAGATTCTTCATTGGCGGAGGCCAGCAAGCATGGAAGCGGAACGGAATCTCTTTTTTTTGAAAAGGTGCGTTTACTTGTTTTTTTCTTTGCTAAAATGGATGCCATCTGTTTGCGCTGATCGTGACTTTGCACGTTTGAAAGGTTCGCAAAGCCTTGCGGAGTGCGGAGGCCTACGACAACTTCCTGCGATGTTTGGTCATTTTCAATCAGGAGGTGATCTCCCGGAGCGAACTAGTGCAGCTGGTGCTGCCCTTCTTAGGGTGAGCACCCGGCTCTTTGACTCCTCCTCTTTTTTTCACATTGTGTCCCATCGTCCAACATCTGTTCTTTCCCTCTATCGCACCAGGAAATTCCCAGAGCTGTTTACCTGGTTCAAAAACTTTCTGTGCTTTCGGGAAATGGCCCACTTGGAGACGTACCCCAAGGAACGGGCCACCGAGGGTATCGCCATGGAGATTGACTATGCTTCCTGCAAGAGGCTGGGCTCCAGTTACAGAGCGCTGCCAAAAAGCTATCAGCAGCCTAAATGCACCGGCAGAACTCCGCTATGTAAAGAGGTGAGCGCAGAACCAGAAAAGTAAAACCATAAGGAGAAAGGGTCTGATTAATGACTTTCTGTGTTTTATGTCTCGATGCAGGTCCTGAATGATACCTGGGTGTCCTTGCCCTCGTGGTCTGAGGACTCCACTTTTGTTAGTTCCAAGAAGACGCAGTACGAGGAGCACATCTACAGGTGTGAAGATGAACGCTTTGAGGTAAGTCATTACAAATGCAAAGATTTAAGAAAGGATGAACAAGGATAAAATAAAAATGGCTGTTTTTCTCCGCACAGTTGGATGTGGTGCTGGAAACCAACCTGGCCACCATCCGAGTTCTGGAGACCGTCCAACGCAAGCTCTCCCGGATGTCAGCAGAGGAGCAGGCCAAGTTTCGTTTGGACAACACGCTGGGCGGTTCGTCCGAGGTGGTTCATCGAAAAGCCATTCAGAGGATATATGGTGATAAAGCTCCGGACATCATCGACGGGCTGAAGAAAAACCCTGCCATCTCCGTCCCCATCGTGCTGAAGAGGTAGGTGTCCAACTGGGATAAGAGAGAGAGAGAAGAAAAAAAGAATCATCAGTGATTTTCAGTGAATTTTCATCCCATAACATGTCAACTCAGGCTAAAGACCAAGGAGGAGGAGTGGCGGGAAGCCCAGCGAGGCTTCAACAAAATCTGGCGAGAGCAGAACGAGAAGTATTACCTCAAGTCTCTGGACCATCAAGGCATCAACTTCAAACAGAACGACACCAAAGTGCTGCGCTCCAAGTCCCTACTGAATGAAATAGAAAGCATCTACGACGAAGTGAGCGCCTGCCCCTTTTTTATCATCCTTGGATCTACCACATATGATTTTCATTCATTCGCTTTCTACTGAGGGTGGTGGGGGGGCTGGAGCCTATCCCAGCTGTCTTCGGGCGAGAGGCGGGGTACACCCTGGACCGGTCGCCAGCCAATCACAGGGCACATATAGACAAACAACCATTCACACTCACATTCATACCTATGGACAATTTGGAGTCGCCAATTAACCTAGCATGTTTTTGGAATGTGGGAGGAAACCGGAGTACCCGGAGAGAACCCACGCATGCACTGGGAGAACATGCAAACTCCACACAGACATGGCTAGTCGTAGTTTTGTGTGGAAATGAAGAAATATCTAGGAAGGAAGGAATTAAATTACTTGTTTGAAATAATATCCAGTCTAAAATTTCGTTTTTTTACCAACATTATGCCAGTGCATGTTGGTTGTCGATGCTCAGATATTGTTCTTTTTTCCCTTATAGATTAGTTATTATTATATTACTTGGAGAAAGTTTGCAACTTTGGTGTTTAAAGGGCTATTATTTAATCTGATTTATTTATTTTGCAAAAGCAAATTTATCAATAGCATATCATCATTTGGATGATTCTCAGAGGAATGCATTGTGTTTATCTACGACCGTGCTTTATAATTAGTCATGAAAGGACCGATGTGTATTTTAGATAATATTTAAAAAATATTTTTCTCCTTGCAGCGCCAGGAACAGGCATCAGAAGACAACGCCAGCCTGCCCACGGGCCCTCACCAGACCCTAGCATACGAAGACCGCCAGATCCTGGAGGACGCAGCAGCCCTCATCATCCATCACGTCAAGCGTCAGACCAGCATCCAAAAGGAGGACAAGTACAAGATCAAGCAGATCATGTACCACTTTGTCCCCGACCTGCTCTTCGCGCAGCGTGGTGAGCTCTCCGACGTGGAGGAGGAGGAGGAGGAAGAGGAAATGGACGTGGAGGAGAAAAAGCACAACGGCATCCCCGGCGGCGGGAGCCCTCCCAAGTCCAAGCTGCTTTTCAGCAACACGGCGGCGCAGAAGCTGCGCGGTTGTGACGACGCCTACAACCTCTTCCACGTCAACAACAACTGGTACATCTTCCTGCGGCTGCACCACACGCTGTGCTCGCGGCTGCTCCGCCTCTACTGGCAGGCCGAGAGGCAGATCGAGGAGGATGTGCGGGAGCGCGAGTGGGAGAGAGAGGTGCTGGGGCTCAAGAAGGAGAAGAACGACAACCCCGCCGTCCAGCTGAGACTGAAGGAGCCCAGTGAGTAACAACATGGTGTTTGTGGAAAAAGTCACTTTTATTGCAGATATTGATTTCAAATTGTCGAACAAGGCGTTCTCACTGGAAATAATGTATTATAAGCCGACCAATCACAGCCTTTATGGTCTGCAGCACCACACTGTGGTTCACCTTTTTTGGGAAGTATCTCCTTCGATAAACGAGGAAACACTGTGTACTGCAGGTGCCTTGGGGGGTAAAAAACAGACTTTAGCGTGTTTTCATTCCTTCGCAAACATTCACGTCTTCATCTAGCCATAACGCCAATGTTTCCGCCAACCGTTCCAGTCCAGCTCATCATCTGCTACATCAGATATATACTGTATTTTCCGGACTATAAGTCACACCTTTTTTCATAGGTTGGCTGTTCCTGCGACTTATAAATGAAAAAAATATATATGTTACATAAACACTGGACACCGTTTCTGTTCATGTTTATTTTTTGTGTAGCTAAATAACCATTGTGTTAGCATATCTTACACCTATTCAGCCTGTTCTCTATTCTTTTATTGTTAGAACTTGCCTTCTAAGAGGACGTAATATCTGTTTTGGTCAAGTAGTGTGGAAAATAAATGACCCGGAAAAAATGCGACTTATGCTCCAGTGCGACTTATTTATGTTTTTCTCTACCTAATTATGCATTTTTGGCGTTGTGCGACTTATACTCCGGAGCGACTTATAGTCCAGAAAATACGGCAAATAGTTTTATAGTCATATGGTGGTACCATAGTAAACCAACATTGCTGCCCTGCTGTCGGTTCCCTATTAGGATACTTGGGTGCCAAAAACCCTATTTCTTACCCCTACTTCCTATTTCAACATGCATTTATGTGACACCAACAAAGTATATTACATTTTAATTCATTTTTACCCTCAAAATTACATATTAAGCAGATTTATAGATATTTTGTTCTAATTATATATAGGTTTTTTTAGCATGAGCATCGATCCTTGCCAATCATAATGATGCATAATCAAAAATAGTTGGAAAAACGTAATGATGCATTTACAGATCAACTAGTTTACCCACCGTGTGTAAGATCTGTTTGAAAATATACATATTGTCTTCCCTACAGTGGACATCGATGTCGAGGTTTACTACTCTGCCTTCTTGGAGATGATTCGCAACTTGTTGGATGGAAACATGGAGGCGTCGCAGTACGAAGACTCGCTGAGGGAGATGTTCACCATTCACGCCTACATCGCCTTCACCATGGACAAGCTCATACAAAGCATTGTCCGTCAGGTGAGCGTCTTCTCCTCTCCCGCCTGCGAGTGTCAGTCACTGTGCCCTCTCGTTAAAGCTTCTTTATTTCAACTCCTCCAGCTCCAGCACATCGTAAGCGACGAGATTTGCGTGCAGGTGACGGACCTCTACTTGGCAGAGAGTGCTAATAGCGCTTGCGGGGGTTCCATGTCTACGCTGTCCACCAGAAGTGCCGCTGAGGCGGCCTATCAACGCAAGGCTGAGCAGCTCATGTCGGACGAGAACTGCTTCAAGGTACAAAAAATACAAAAAATAAATAGACAGTCTCATGGCTCATGAAAGAGTGTCTACATCACATTTTCATCCTCACAGGTGATGTTTGTGAGAAACAGGGGCCTGGTGCAGCTGACGGTGGAGTTGCTTGACACCGAGGAGGAGAACTCAGATGAACCCCTGGAGGCGGAGGTGAGAAACGCACCCGGCAGCCATTGACCACCGCTAGTAATGCATCATGTCCTGCATGTACTGTAGCTCATTTGTCAAAATTCATTATGACAATACTAAAAGTGGTACTGCTGTTGGTGAAAACACATCGATGTTGTCATAGCAACAACTTCAGCTCATTGAGCTCCGAATATTTTATTTTTTTCAAGATTCTGCACTATATCTTTTGGCGCTTTGCCACATGGCTTTGTTTATTTATTTAGATACCTATTAGTGTCCTCTCCAGCGGTTGCTAGGCTTCCTGGGGTCCACTATTAATACTACAAATTATATTGCAATAACATCATGAAGAGGCTGCACGGTGTTCGAGTGGTTAGCATGTTGGCCACAGGGTTAGGAGATCGGGACCTGGGACCTGGATTCTCCGCTTGGGCATCTCTTTGTGGAGTTTGCATGTTCTCCCAGTGCATGCGTGGGTTTTCTCCAGGTACTCCGGTTTCCTCCCACATTCCAAAAACATGCTAGGTTAATTGGCGACTCCAAATTGTCCATAGGTATGAATGTGAGTGTGAATGGTTGTTTGTCTATATGTGCCCTGTGATTGGCTGGCAAACAGTCCAGGGTGTACCCCGCCTCTCGCCTGAAGTTAGCTGGGATAGGCTCCAGCATACCCCAGCTACCCTAGTGAAGAAAAGCTGCATAGAAAATGGATGGATGGATGGATGGAATATCCCTTGCAAGAACACAGTGCCCATTTCATCTGAAACTTGCTGTACTCAATGTCAGATAGTAGCAAATCATTTCTAATGAATAATTAGATTTCCTTTTACAATCTGGATTTTTTTTTGTTTTTAGCTGCGAAATGGATGGACAAAACACACGGCTGATACAGTTCTGATTCAGTCTAGACCAGCTTATTTCCGTTTTGTATCAAAAACATGAAAAAAAACATATTGTACCACTCGTTGTTGTAGCAACACTAATTATAATTTAATTTTTCTAATAATTTTCTATAAAGCACCCTGAATTACCTTGTGTACAACTGGTGCTCCATGAATAAACTTCCCTGGCCTTGCTTAAGCAATGTCTATTACACATTAAAATATGCATAATGCATCCCATAATCAGTTCCCAGTTCCACATGTCCAGGAGTAGGAAGAAGCAAAGCTTATTAAATCCTACTCCTCTTTACAACTAGTAACTGTTACATTTGTTCACTTCCTGCTTTCCATAATACAGTTTAAGGTTTTTTTTACGTAAGCTTCAAGTAAGAACACATTTATTTATTTTTTTCATGTGTATTTTGTCTCTACAGCGTTGGTCCGATTACGTGGGCCGTTACTTGAACCCGGACTCCACCACTCCAGAGCTGAGGGAGCATCTTGCCCAGAAGCCCGTTTTCCTTCCCAGGTGAGTTTAATTTTATTTAAGACACTGAACTCATACCAAGTGTACCCACATTATGATACTTTTTTTATTGTGGTTTTCTAACTCCATACATTCCTAATCACCGTGACACCTCTACATCTCAAGCATTGATTTCAACAGCACGTTAGTTTAGAAGGACATTTTAAAGGCTGGAAAAGACTAGCAGATGTGGATGAAACTCACAACATGCTGTGAGGTTTTTTAAAACTTCAAGGGTCTTTCCCCACCCAGGAACTTGAGGCGGATCAGGAAGTACCAGAAGGGACGAGAGCAGCTGGACAAAGAGACGGGCGAGGGAGGCAAGAAGCCGCTAGACAAGGAAAAAATGGAGTGCATGTTCAAGCTCAACTCTTACAAGATGGTGTACGTCTTCAAGTCGGAGGACTACATGTACAGACGCACGGCGCTGATGCGAGCGCACCAGGTAGACCTTCCTGTCTGCCTGAAAACCATCTCGCATGGTCCTGTTGTGTGGTCTGATCGGATTGTATGTCTCCCCGCAGTCCCACGAGAGAGTGAGCACACGGTTGCACGAGCGCTTCCACGCGTGGGTGGAGGCGTGGGCCCAGGAACACGTCACCGCTGACATGAGTGCCGACACCGACAAGTGGCTGATGGGCGAAGGGCGCGACGGACTGCTGCCATGCACCACCTCACGGCAACCTGAGGTTCTTCACTTCAGGGACATCCACAGATACAGAGTCAAGTACGGTGCCTCCGGCAAGGCATCATAAAGTATCCAGGTCAGGCGGAGGCAATGCAGCGATGTTTTTAAGGTATGTGTTGTGTTGCTCCAGTGGAGGCAGGATTACCATTTTTACCAGCGTTTTTAGCTGGGACCACTTTTGTCCACAAGGGGTGCCAAAACTTAGGAATGGTCTCATCCTGCTGCCTAACTTTAGCTATTGGCAGCCCGGTGCTTTGTTTTTTTTTTTCCACATCCGTTCACCATTGGAGTGTCTGCAGAATCCATCCCAAAGGGATTTCTGTCGGAAAGATGATACAAAGTGCACTTATTCAGGGAAAAACTGTTAGGTTCCCAGATTGGAGGTTTTGGAGTGAGACGTTCCCGCGTTGAGGCCAAAATCACTATTCACTGAGCACCCCCTCCCCAAACAGTCAGGTGAACCCTTACAAAATATCGTTTCACCTCTTGATGGACACACACTTGCCTCACAACGTTGTTTGGACTCATTGTAAAGCTTGTCATGTCTTGTGTATATACAGTACATATATATATTATATATATACTATTAACAGATCATCGCCGCCCTGGAAGTCAACCTTTTAAAAAATAAAAAAAAAAGAAAGAAAAGAAAAGCCCTCCGCCAATGCACCAGCGCTCTCTCACACACAACTTGTAAATACACTGTACATAGTCTGAGACTTTTTATGATGTTGTGCTAGTAGAACTTTCCAAGCTAACCATTTAGAACATACAAAAAAAAACATTTATTATTACACTTTTTACCAAAGGGAGTTGATGATACAAACTTAGCTGTTATTTGTCCATGCCCTCTTCTTTCGGTCTTCTTCTATGTCTTTTTTTATTTCTGTAGAGAAAACAAAAACACAAGTGGGAAAGTAGAAATGTATCCAGGTTTGTTTTTTTGTTTTTTATATATATATATATATAAATAATTTTATTTTCCTCTCAGTGTGACCTTTTGGTTCCTGGTACAAAAAAAAAGAACAAGCGACATAATCACCTTGTGATGTAAACCTCGCCCACATCAGCCCTCACCTGGATAGATTTCTACTCCTCTCCTTACCACCTTGTATTTTTGATATTGGAAAAAGTCACGCCAGCATGTCTTTCATCCGTTTAGTCATTATTTAAAGTAATAATAAAATAACTTTGTAGCCTATGTACAAATGTGTGGAGTTTATTTAATAGGGTTTATCATACATTCATTTAGCTGTCTATAATTTATATATCCTTAAAAAAAGACGTGGTGCTCATATTCACATTATTGTCTATAGGTGCCCTACCCCTTGTAAGGATAAGCGACATAGAAGATGGATGAATGGATTCGCATTGTGTTGTGAATGAATGGCTTGTCATTACAACTTCGTCCAGTAGATGGCAGCGTATCTACATTTTCTGTGGCACTACATCTTACATAAGGCACTAGCAAATTAGCAAATCATGGCCAACCAAATGGTCGCCGTGCGAACGAAAAAAAAACGTGACAGGTAAGTTGACACATCAATTAACTAGGAGTGTATGCGGGTAGTGACGACGACTGTAAGTGACTGTAACTGTAAGTGTTCTTTAGGAAAACGACACGAAGGAGTAAAGTATTCCACAACGCAAGTTTGTATTGACATCCTCGAGCAATCGTGACTTCCCAGACCCTTCGGCATTACTCGGGCAAACTCGGCGCATCATATCCTGTAGCTGGTAAAGTAACGCCTTCATAATAAGAGCATGGTAATAAAATAAGACGGTTACGCCACAAAACCAACCGTCGTACGCCAGTAACTGCATATTAAATAAAATTTCAAACATGAGATAATGTATCTCTCATTATACAAACTAAAAAAAAATGTTACTACCTGTTCACACTTCAGTGTTGCCTCGTGGTCAGTTTAAAATTAGACGATGGCGTCATGTAGTGGCAGGGCCTCCTTTTCTCCACTACAACACATTCATTGATTCTACATTAAAAGCATTGAATGTATTTTAAAGAAATGTATTCACATTTAGTCTTCAATGAGTCTCACACACATGAATGTGCTTTTCGTCTGAAATGCATATATCATGGGAAATAGTCTTTCACTTTATCCTCAGGATGCTTCATCTATTTGCACACTTTCTTCTTCTTGGCGCTGGAAGATAATCTAGTTAGTCTTGGTGATGATGAGAGACTCCCAGGCTGCAGGCGCGTCTCCCAAAAAAGGATTAAAGTCTGCACGTCTTCCATCATCTGTGTCAGCGTCACAGTCGGTGTCTTCACAGCACATCTCTCAGCAAACTAATGGTAGATTCTGTTTAACTCAAGGTTTTCTTTCCTTTTTTTGTTCTCCTCCACCCATCCTTCCTCAACCAGGAAGCAGTATTCTATTTAGCATGCAACTTTTTTTTTGCAAAAAAAATTCTCCCCCTACCAAAAATGTCAGCGTCCCGTGGCTTTACATCATTGTCTGTGAACCAGGAGGTTCTTTTGGACCACCAAGTAAGCTTGCAGCTTCTTGACAAATAGTTCCACGTTCCCCCCCCCCCCCCCTCTGCGTGCACCAAATAAAAGTTTCTTTTGGAAGACATCCATCCGAGCAGGTGCAGGCAGCACACGTGGAAGTCTGCGGCCTCCACAGTAAGAAAGTGTCAAAGAGGAAATCCGTCTCTTTGCTCCACGGCTGCCAGCCATTCAAAGGTTGTCTTTTCAAAAGTTTGGCCTAGCAGAGAGGCTAATACTCACCCCCCTTCCTGGACAAATGGGTACCACGGTTGCTGTTTGACTCGCTATCCCGTGCACAGTTTCCTTCTCAAAGCTTGTGGGAAGCGACGAAGAAGCAGAGGCGTGCGCCCACTGAGATGTTAAATTAATGAGCCAATGGCTCAATGAGGGAATTGTTTGCTTTTGTTTTGTTTGTCCGCTCCCCCATTCTGCAGGGGAAGGGGCCCCCCATCTTGCCATGCAAGTGCAGGGCATCAAACAGTGAATGCTCTGTGGGTACAGTGCAGCATGGTGAAGCTAACAACACCCAGCAGCCCACTTTCTGTTGTCAAATTCTTCTCATAATGAGAGTCAATTTTTTAAATAGGTTTTATTATTTTATTACATTACCTTTTTTGTTACATTTGCCAAGTTTGGATATAATTGTTTTTTTTTATTCATTTTATCAGCAAAAACAATTCCACCAGTAATGTATTCATTGAGCATATTAACATAGAAGTAAAATAGAAATATAATGGTAATATTAGTGGTAAAATAACAATGCCAAAAATGTTATACAAAATTAAAAAAATATAAATTACTAATTAAAATACATAAAATAAAATGAAATTAATGAAGATGTTGACACTATATCCACACTATTATTTTGATAGTTGAACACAATAATAATATTTATTAATATTATTAATTCTGCTAATATTTTTATTATTATAGGCATATACTGCCCATTAAAATTTATATAAAATTTTATTTATATTTGTGAGGAAAAGCGGTAGAAAATGAATGAATGAATGAAAATAAAATGAAATTAATGAAGATGTTGACACTATATCTGTACTATTATTTTGATAGTTGAACACAATAATAATATTCATTAATATTATTAATTCTGCTAATTTGTTTATTATTATATGCATATACTGCCCATTAAAATTTATATAAAATTTTATTTATATTTGTGAGGAAAAGCGGTTGAAAATGAATGCATGAATGAAAATAATGAAGATGTTGACACTATATCCGTACTATTATTTTGATAGTTGAACACAATAATAATATTCATTAATATTATTAATTCTGCTAATTTGTTGATTGTTATTGTAGGCATATACTGCCCATTAAAATTTATATAAAATGTTTAATTATATTTGTGAGGATAAGCAGTAGAAAATGATACTGAATGAATGAGTTATACTTTTATAATATTTGTATATTTATGAGAAATCTCATATTACAGCATAAACCTAGAATTAGATTGGATATTGTCTCAATATTAACAGCGGTGGGTACATTGTGGTTGTCTATAATCAGGTACTGTAGTTTTGTTAGTCGCTGCTTCATTACCTTTACATCTTAATTCTTCACCCAGACTTTTTTTTTCATGCGACATGTCTACATCGTTAGCATAGAAGCAACGCAAGAAAGACGCTCATCTGTTTTATATTTTTCTCAAAGTTTTATTGGTTTCTGTCGTCGAATATCAGTGCAATAAAGAAGAGAGAGTTGACTACAGATGTATTACTAGCGTTTGTTTGGAGACTATACTGTAATAACTGTAGGTGTTAGCATGTTAGCTATTGAGTTGTGGTCCCAGATGAGTCCCTTCCCCCTTGGAAGCGTCATTCCCGCACATAAATGCGAGTGCACAGCACGTCGTCTGCCCCGAAAATCTGCAACAAACAAACAGAATTGTTTATGATCACATTTAAAATATAAACGGTTGACGAAATGACAGAAATCCAGCAATATCTTGTCTGTTCTTTTCCATTTTTGAAGGCTGAGGAGCCCTAAAAGTCTAAAAGCAATTAAATGTACGATTTCACTGCTGCACACAATCAGCCTGTGTTAGCGATGTTGCACCAGAGCTATTGTCTCGCTCTCTGCTTTGGGGAACACATTTATTAGCTCTGAGCCCCTTCTTGTTTACTATGGTGATGGACAGGCTGACAGATGAGCTTAGACAAGAACCTCCATGGACTATGATGTTTGCAGATGACATTGTGATTTGTAGTGAGAGTAGAGAACAGGTGGAGGAGATGCTAGAAGAGTGGAGGTTTGCCCTGGAAAGGAGAGGAATGAAGATTAGCCAGCAAGACGGAGTATACATGTGTGAATGAGAGGGACCCAAGTGGAAGAGTGAGGTTACTGGGAGAAGAGATACAGAAGGTGGAGAATATTAAGTACTTGGGGTCAACAGTTCAGAACAATGGAGATTGTGAAAAGGAGGTGAAGAAGCGTGTGCAGGCAGGATGGAACGGGTGGAGAAAAATGTCAGGTGTGACAGAGTTTCAGCTAAAATGAAAGGAAAGGTATACAAAACTGTGGTCAGACCAGCCATGTTGTTTGGTCTAGAGCAGGGGTCTCAAACTCAATTTACTTGGGGGCCACTGGAGCTAGGGTCTGGGTAAGACTGGGCCCCATCAGGTTTTTCCAAAAAAAAACCGCATTTATTAAAAACAGACAAAATATACAAACTTTTTCAATGCTTTGGTTCCGATTTTCTACAATAAAAGCTCTGATAAAACATTCCACTGTTCTCAAATATCTTAATTTTTATTTTTCTGCACAAAATAAGATGAAAAATGAAAATCAATCAATCAGTAATAAATAAATATAATAATAATAAAACGGCAAATAATAAAAACTTAAGAAACCACATATAGTTGGTGGGTAGACAAATTATTTTTTCAGATTAAAATGAACAAAGCATTATTAGAGCCCTGTAGACATGACAAAACACGACTATAGTCACATTTATACTCTTTTTATTTACAACATATTGCGCAACTGCAGGGTCTTGAGACACATGCTAACTCGCAAACTAGAGAGCTAGCGACCTAAACGGTAGCCTCCAAGTTATTTCCTTTAAACTTAAATAGCCAAAAACTTACCACTTCCACACGGATAGGGAGGATAACTATTAACAGTTATTTAACCTTTAACATGAACATTAATCAAACGTAATAATTTTTTCTGGGTACATGATACCATACAGCATCCATATCAAACTTGCGCGGGCCGCACTAACATTAAACTTTCCTATCAAGGCGGGGGA
This sequence comes from Doryrhamphus excisus, assembly GCF_037039965.1. NCBI lineage: Eukaryota > Metazoa > Chordata > Actinopteri > Syngnathiformes > Syngnathidae > Doryrhamphus > Doryrhamphus excisus. Next base: position 16,377,421 of record NC_136357.1, on the reverse strand, counting down.
CTCAAACTGGTGTCCTGCGGGCCACATTTGGCCCGCGGGGCCGCGTGTTTGAGACCCCTGGTCTAGAGAAAGGAAGCAGAACTGGAGGTAGCAGAGACGAGGATGCTGAGGTTCTCATTGGGAGTGACCAGAATGGATAGGATCAGGAAGGAGTACATCAGAGGGACATTACATGTTAGAGGCCTGAGATGGTTGGGACATGTCCAGAGGAGAGATAGTAGGTAGGAGGTAGGAGGCGTAGCGGAAGCCAAAAGAGGAGGTTTATAGATGTAGTGAAGGAGGACATGAGGGTAGTTGGTGTGAGAGATGACAGGTTGATTGATGGAGGAGATTGATTTGCTGTGGGGTTCAGTCACACAAGAGACACTTTTCCCTTTCAACAGAGTGAGGGTGATCTGTGAGGAAGGAACAAGGTGAGAAGAGCCTTGACTGGAATGATTGATGTCAATTAGAGCGGAAGATTGTTTTTCCCTAAGGGAGGTCACTAAGAGTGACACATCATTGCTTTTGTCACTCAAAAGCTGCAGAAGATCTTCTTCCAGGTGTTAAGGCCGGGAAAGAAGAGTTCTGGAATTTTCACAAAGTCACAAAAGCTCATCCCTAAAGTTGAGCAAACTTTTCTTGTTGCTTCAAGCGAGTAATAACAATTCCAAAGTGTGGGAACGTTGAGAGGAAAGCGTCTTCGTCTGTGGATCTTGGAACACATTCCTCCCCTCCTGATTATCTTCTGAGAAGCTTTGGACTTAATCTGACTGAAAAAACGTGACCGTGATGTCAGTGAAGAAGCTCCACTTCCTTCAGCTTTCACAGCTTGGATGAAAGCAGGAGAAAACCTTGGGAATCGTTTCCTTCTAAGTGAAGATCTCCAGGGAATCTCTGCTGGAGAAATCCCATTGGACCAAAGCAATCGACAGAGATCCTTTTTGATGCTCTAGAAAGCAGATGATTTACTTCTGCCAGGGATGTTGTATTGATTTATGTGCAACTTCCTGTCAACAGTTTTTGGCCCCATTTCACAGAGATCCGTCAAAATTGCTGCATCATAGACATTACAGAAGATACCACTTTGCCTTTTACACAGAACCCAGTGACTTTCACACAGCAAAACACAGGAAAGCGTCTGGATATCATCCTTACATTACTTGCTGTTCATACAGAACAGCCACACGGGAGGGGGGGAGGGTGAGGCAGGAAGATTTTCATAGGCTGTGTGAAAGGGGTATTTAGGGGCACTATTTAGCATTGGTAGTCAAATTAAATTAAATTAAATTAAAAAGTAAATAAATAAATGAATAAATAAATACAACTACATTAAAATTAAATTTAATTAAATTTAATTTTAATTTTATTAAAATTAATAAATACAAATACAGTAAATTAAATTAAAATACAATTAAAATACATTACAATTAAGTTAAAATACATTACAATTAAATTAAAATACAATTAAATTAAATTAAATTAATAAATACAAATACATTAAATTAAATTAAAATACAATTAAATTAAAATACATTACAATTAAATTCAAATACATTAAATTAAATTTAATTAAATTATATTATAATACATTAAATTAAAATACATTAAAATACATAACAATTAAATTGAGTTTAATTAAATTAAATTAAATTAAATTAAGAATTACAAATATAGATAACATTTTATGAAAATGTATATGTGTAGATATTTATACAATATACACGTTTTTAAGGGACCGTCAACTCACCAGTGTGAGTTCGTCACCATTCAGTTGGCGGGTCCAGAAGGTTTTTGGTCCATCGCCGTCCACCAGAGTCTGCTTGCAGTAGATCTTGTTCTCCGACTCCCAGGTGGCGAGGCTCTGCAAGGCAGAGGGAGGAGACAGTGGTCATCATCACGGTGCACCAAGAACCACACCATCTAAAAATAGAGGCAAGCTGTGCCAAGTCCAATTCGCCATGCTTGTCTTTTGGCCCAACCTTTACTGCTTTTGCTGTAGTTTTTACTTTGCTTCTCATTTCCTGCTTGCTTATGTTGGATTTGACAACATTTACCTCGAAGCCTTATGTCATACTTTCTCACACGCCTTTCAAACGCTTCCCACAGTTTGCTCGTATCTTGAAAATGGAAGCTAAAGGGCTCCAGTAGATTAAATAAGGCTTTTGAACCCTTTGCAAAAGATCACCGCGTTAATCCCATTAAACTCAACCGCATCTGGCCTTGACGACTCAGGGCTTCCAAAAGATATATGATACAAAAATATTGGGACATCTTGTCATTCCTTGCCATGGCTCGACAAATGTTAGCTTCTGCTTGTAGAAGTCTGTAAAGCAGGGGCCTCAAACTAGTGTCCTGCGGGCCACATTTGGCCCGCGGGCTGCGTGTTATGAAAGTTTAATGTTAGTGCGGCCCGCGCAAGTTTGATATGGCTGCTGTATGGTATCATGTACCTAGAAAAAATTATTACGTTTGATTAATGTTCATGTTAAAGGTTAAATAACTGTTAATAGTTATCCTCCCTATCTGTGTGGAAGTGGTAAGTTTTTGGCTATTTAAGTTTAAAGGAAATAACTTGAAGGCTACCATTTAGGTCGCTAGCTCTCTAGTTTGCGAGTTAGCATGTGTCTCAAGACCCTGCAGTTGCGCAATATGTTGTAAATAAAAAGAGTATAAATGTGACTATAGTCGTGTTTTGTCATGTCTACAGGGCTCTAATAATGCTTTGTTCATTTTAATCTGAAAAAAATAATTTGCCTACCCACCAACTATAAGTTTTTATTATTATTATTATATTTATTTATTACTGATTGATTGATTTTCTTTATTCTTGATTTGTTTATTTTTCATCTTATTTTGTGCAGAAAAATAAAAAAACCGACCACCAGCCCGGCTTGTTAATGTGAGGTGACGGTGACAGTACTGCTGCTTCTGCTCACACCCAAACACCACAACAGCATCATGATGTGTGATGACACATTGCAAACAGACGTCACGCAGTTTGTGAGCCGGTCTGCTACCCAGCATGCCGCAGGGCGCCTAGCAAGGGAGCCACGCTGTCTCCAAAATAGGTCATATCTGCCTTCCATAGCTCAATGAACACAAACACGACATGTTAAAAAGAATTGAAAGTGAAATAAGTAAATAATAATGTAAATAATACTTACTGGAATGTAAATATCTCCAGTTTCATAGACAGTTGTAGTAATAATTTGAATATAATGCTAATGTAGTAGCATGGAGTCACTTTAAATTCCTCATGCAGTGGGTTTATTCATGGAATAGAAAAAAAAAACAGTAGAGGAGCTCATCATAATCTGCCCCGGGGACCTTCTAAGGAGAACTTCTCATCTATCTCAAGGATCAGACGTGAGTGAGATACCAATGGATGAGACAGCAAGAAGGTGACCACCTCTCTCATGACTGTACGACACATTTGGAATAAACGCTATTTTTTAAACGCTTTACCTTGCACTTTCGCCCGTCCACCGTCTCCTCGTCAAACTCCTCCCCAATGTGGAAGTTGATCTCTGTGGTGCGCACGCTGGTGGACGTTTTGATGTAGAACTGCTCGCCGTCCTGACGGATCTCCACGTGGGGACTGGAGGCCGCCGCCACCGCCACTTTCCTCAGCATGGCGTTCACGCCTGAGGCAAGCAGGTTGTGGGGAAGGTCAGTAAGTGAAGGTTGACACTATGAGAATTTGTGTTAGGAAGATGGATTATAACGTGTGTGCATGAGGATGTGCATTATTATTATCAGTTATGATGATACATATTGGGCATGACATCAGGGTTTGATATCAGGGTTATGAGGAGTGTTTTGATGTGTGTATGAGAATTTGTGTTATGAATATGGGTTATGAGGTTTATCATGTTGTGTTTATGAGGTTGTGCATTGTGGGCACGCAGAAAAGTCATTTATTGAAAACAACAAAGTGAAATAGGCTATTTATCAGCTGATCAAAAGTTTAAACCAGGGGTCTCAAACTCAGGAGCTAGGGTCTGGGCGAGGCTGGGCCGCATCAGGTTTTCCAAAAAAAAAAAAACGCATTTATTAAAAACAGAAAAATATACAAACTTTTTCAGTGCTTTGGTTCCGATTTTCTAAAACATTCCACTGTTCTCAAATATCTTAATTTTTATTTTTCTGCACAAAATAAGATGGAAAATAAACAAATCAAGAATAAAGAAAATCAATCAATCAGTAATAAATAAATATAATAATAATAATAAAACAGCAAATAATAAAAACTTAAGAAACCACATATAGTTGGTGGGTAGACAAATTATTTTTTTCAGATTAAAATGAACAAAGCATTATTAGAGCCCTGTAGACATGACAAAACACGACTATAGTCACATTTATACTCTTTTTATTTACAACATATTGCGCAACTGCAGGGTCTTGAGACACATGCTAACTCGCAAACTAGAGAGCTAGCGACCTAAACGGTAGCCTTCAAGTTATTTCCTTTAAACTTAAATAGCCAAAAACTTACCACTTCCACACGGATAGGGAGGATAACTATTAACAGTTATTTATTGAACATTAATCAAACGTAATAATTTTTTCTGGGTACATGATACCATACAGCATCCATATCAAACTTGCGCTGGCCGCACTAACATTAAACTTTCATATCAAGGCAGGCCGCGGGCCAAATGTTTTTGTGCTTTTTTGTTCTGTAATGCTCGGGATCTTTCCAAAAATGTAGAACGACACGGCAATGGTATGACCGTGTCAATGCCTGACAGAAAATGAACAAATTTTGGCTTTGTTTTAACCTATATTAGCATATTGTAGCTCTACTTAAAACCTCATTAAAGTCCAAATGTGCAAAATGCATAATCTAGCAATTGAATTTTTAGTTTGTATAGTTTATCATGATGTGTGTATGAGGTTGTGTATTGTGGTTTTATGAGTGTTCCAATGTGTGTTATGAATGCATGTTGTCCATTATGAGCAGTTTCATGAGGAAAGACTGTTACAAAGTCCACTAGCCATTAAAATTCAGTCCAATCCAAGACCGGGCCCTTTGAAGAAGTCATGCCCCGAAACACATGGCTGGTCTTGGTCACTCATCTTGCACCCCCCCTTGTTCCCCTGCTGTATTGGTCCCTGGGTAACCTCTCAGTGGCGACATCATTAAGAAGATGCTGATGGGAAGTGGCGGCCCGGCAGGACTGGAATCCACATTAGAGACCGCTCTGCCCCTCGTCCTCCATGACGGCGCCATCTTTTTTTATTTTCAACATAAGAAGTAGTGAGTGAGGCACAGCGGCAGATGTTGGTGGATGACGCAGGTCTATATATCTGCTACGTCCACAAACCTGTCGACACCACTTGAGGTGGTCCATTAAAGCGGAACATGAGATGGTTATGACTCACAGGCACGTGACTTGATGGAACATCTCAGAGTGGAATTTGCGAGTTGTGTGTGTGGTTTGATTCCGTGTACTTTGGCTTCCTCACACATTCCAAAAACATGCTAGGTTAATTGAAGACTCAAATAATCCGTAGGTGTGAATGTGAGTGTGAATGGTTGTTTGTCTATATGTGACCTGTGATTGGCTGGCCACCAGTCCAGGATGTACACCATCTTGCCCGAATACAGCTGGGATAGGCTCCAGCATGCCTATTGAGGACAAGCTGCATAGAAAAACAATGGATGGATGGTAATACAGTATGCAATCACAGGAGTGCCAAAATGAAAAGGTTATATCACGAAAATCAGACCCGCCAGGGTGGCGAGTCCATAGGTGATCATACAACCAGTCAACTCTTGCCCAAAGTCAGCTAGGATAGGCTCCAGCATGCCCCTGTGACACTAATGAGGATAAGCTTTGCTTTCTGGCTGAGCTCTCTGGACCATCACCACGATGTTCCAGTACAAAGACCACATTACTGGCCATACTGTGCTGGTCCACCTGTCGACCTCAAGCTCCAAACTTCCCTCATTCATAAACAAGACCTAGCGATAGATGAACTGGGGCAGGACTTCATTCCCAACCCAAAGGGAGCAATCCACTCTTTTCCAACTGAGAACCATGGCCTCAGACTTGGAGGTGCTGAGTCTCAGTAAACGTTGTAGGTCACAGTCTGATGAGGGCATCAGGACCACATCGTCTGGAAATAGCGGAGACAAGATCCTATAAGGGGCGGCATGGCGGCGTTCGAGTGGTTAGCGCGCAGACCTCACAGCTAGGAGACCAGGGTTCAATTCCACCCTCGGCCATCTCTGTGTGGAGTTTGCATGCGTGGGTTTTCTCCGGGTACTCCGGTTTTCCAAATACATTCCAAAAACATGCTAGGTTAATTGGCCACTCCAAATTGTCCATAGGTATGAATGTGAGTGTGAATGGTTGTTTGTCTATATGTGCCCTGTGATTGGCCTGTGATTGGGTGTGCCCCGCCTCTCACCTCTCGCCCAAAGACAACTGGGATAGGCTCAAGCACCCCCGCGACCCTCGTGAGGAAAAAGCCGTAGAAAATGAATGATCCTATAAGGGGCGGCACGGCGATTGAGTGGTTAGCGCGCAGACCTCACAGCTAGGAGACCAGGGTTCAATTCCTCCCTCGGTGATCACTGTGTGGAGTTTGCATGTGTGCATGCATGGGTTTTCTCCGGGTACTCCGGTTTTCCAAAAACATTCCAAAAACATGCTAGGTTAATTGGCGACTCCAAATTGTCCATAGGTATGAATGTGAGTGTGAATGGTTGTTTGTCTATATGTGCCCTGTGATTGGCTGGCGACCAGTCCAGGGTGTACCCCGCCTCTCACCCGAAGACAGCTGGGATAGGCTCCAGCACCCCCGCGACCCTCGTGAGGAAAAGCGGTAGAAAATGAATGAATGAATGAAGATCCTTTAAGGTCCCTGAAGGGCAGCCTTGGCGGAGGCCAACGTTTAACGGAAACAGACTCCACTTGCAAACCAAGCGCCTGCTCCGGTTGTACAAGGACCGAATGGTCCACCAATTCTGTACTACCGGAGCACCCCCCCACAGGACACGGTTGAATGCCTTTTCCAAGTCCACAAAGCACACTTAGACCGCTTGGGCATGATGCAGCAATTAGCTGATAGTATATTGCTACTGTGTGTGGGCACAACTTGACACTGGAACAGATTATTTCTTATTTACATGATTCCCTATGGGAGATACATTTAAAAGAGGTCGTCCGACGTTTTTGGTGAGGATTTGTGCCCGACTTAAAGTGTACCCACCATATAGGTTCCCCCCTCATCCGTTCCAAACGCCCACCCGCCTCCCTTTTTCACGTTCCCTCTCTGCCGCAACACAAACACAAATGAATGACCCACTTTATGTGTCCCAAAGCAAAGCCGACGTCAGTTAAGAAGAAGACACAAAAGTGGAAAAAAAAGCATGCGTGGCCTACTTAAAAGGCTTAAATGTGGATAATATCCCTGTGCCCCCCTCCCACCCCCCCACAGCGTCACTTCATGTTAACAACAATGCCACTTGTGTTCAGGCTGGAATTCAGCATCCACTGTTTTATATCCCCCACCCCACCCTAAGCATCATCATCATCATCGTCATCATCATCATCATCTCCCATGTCAAGCTGATCAGCCTGGGTTCCCATGAGGGAGCCGCTCCAAACAATGCCATGTTGTTGGAGGTCATGCATGCCATTCCCAAAAGAACAACACATTGTTGGTGGTGGATGAGAGGCCCAGGCTGCGATGTTGCAATGAAGGAAGAGGAAGGCTTACTCACCTAAAGCTTTCAGAAGTTCATCAAAATTCTCGCTCCTCTTCATCTTCCAGGTGCCGGCAAAGTTGGACATGTCTGCTGAGTGAGAGCGAGTCAGTGCCAGGGAGAACCTGTTCCACGCTCGGACGTCTGCCGTACTTCCTCGCTCTCTTCTCTCTCTTTTTGACTCTCTCACCCTCCTCTTCCTTTGCCTCCTCCTCCTCCTCCTGTCTTCTCTGCAGGGGCTTGCCTCCACCAATTTTTTTTCCCTTCACACATGCTCTGCATCTCAGGAGTTCAGTTGTATAGAAACTTAATTATTCAAGGATCAGTTTTTTGCATTTCATCTTCTGATTAGAACAGGGGTCTCAAACTCAATTTACCTGGGAGCCACTGGAGCTAGGGTCTGGGCGAGGCTGGGCCGCATCAGGTTTTCCAAAAAACAAAACAAAAAAAAACCGCATTTAATAAAAACAGAAAAATATACAAACTTTTTCAGTGCTTTGGTTCCGATTTTCTACAATAAAAGCTCTGATAAAACATTCCACTGTTCTCAAATATCTTAATTTTTATTTTTCTGCACAAAATAAGATGAAAAATAAATAACAAACAAATAATAAAAACTTAAGAAACCACATATAGTTGGTGGGTAGACGAATTATTTTTTTCAGATTAAAATGAACAAAGCATTATTAGAGCCCTGTAGACATGACAAAACACGACTATAGTCACATTTATACTCTTTTTATTTACAACATATTGCGCAACTGCAGGGTCTTGAGACACATGCTAACTCGCAAACTAGAGAGCTAGCGACCTAAACGGTAGCCTTCAAGTTATTTCCTTTAAACTTAAATATCCAAATACTTACCACTTTCACACGGATAGGGAGGATAACTATTAACAGTTATTTAACCTTTAACATGAACATTAATCAAACGTAATAATGTTTTCTGGGTACATGATACCATACAGCATCCATATCAAACTTGCGCGGGCCGCACTAACATTAAACTTTCATATCAAGGCGGGGCCTCAAACTAGTGTCCTGCGGGACACATTTGGCCCGTGGGCCGCGTGTTTGAGACCCCTGGATTAGAACCAGTAGTTTCCTTTTTTATGAGACACTGAATTTGGTTTTTTCATTCATGAGATGGACAGTTTGATAAAAATATTGATAGTATTCATACCAGGGGAGGTATTAGGTCGATACAAGCATAATTAGATTTAGTTTATTTTCACAAATAACTGAGTTTTTTTTTTGTTCTGATGCTGTATAATATTGCTATATTACTTTTTTGTATGTTAAGCTTAATTCTAAAGTCAAAGAGTATGTTCTTGGACATAGGAGGGCTTAAGTGGCAAAAAGTTATCAGTAGTCTTTGTTTTTGTTTAAACCACAGATATGGGTTCAAAGTGCCGCTTGCATATCATGTGTGGAGTTTGCATATTCTACCCGTGCGTGCGTGGGTTCTCACCGGGTACTTCAGTTTCTTCTCACATTCCAAAGACACAAAGCCTCCATGGAACCCTAAGCAAAATGTGATTTTGGGGCCTTCTATTACTGCCAATAGTGATCATTCACATACTTACTATAGCAAAGCTCTGACGCTTAGAGCAGAGAGGCAGGAGGAGACTACACTCTTTTAACATAATATTGTTTTTTTGAACATGAACATACATTTAAGTATGTATGAAAAAACGGAAAAAATCTGAACTTTTTTCTTTTTGTAAGTTAATTGCTCTTGGGAGCCCCCTAGTGGTCACGGGGACCTACGCAGTGCCGTCTCTGCCAAAACATGCATGTTAGGTTAATTGGCGACTCCAAATTGGCTATTAGCATGAATGTGAGTGTGAATGGTTGTTTGTCTATATATGCCCTGTGATTGGCTGGGGACCAGCCTCTCGCCTGAAGTCAGCGGACTGGCTCCAGCATACCTCCACTATCCCAGTGAGGGTTAAGCGGCATAGAAAAACGTGGATGTTTCTCCACCCTGCCGGTGGTGGCGACAGACTGGACTCGAATGGCGCCAACACGCGAAGAAGAAGACGCCAAAGCGGAAGTAGCTCCGGGTGTTGTTGTGATGGCGCTTCACATGTAAAGCAAGGAAGTCTTGCAGGCACTTCCATTCACACAGGTTTCGAGGATTAAAAAGGTCAGAGGATTCACTTTTACACAAGTCGTGGATTGGCACAGTTTATTTACTTGTTATCGCACCTGTAAGTGACGTGTGCTAACAACCTAACTTCGTTATTTTTGAGCTAGCATCAAGCTAGCGATAAACTGATACCGTATAACTACTCGTACTCTGCAAGACACAATACCTCTGATTCTTCATACTCCTTTTCGGACGTTGTGAATTGTGAAACTGTTGTATACTTGTGTATCTTATACATGTTCGAAATAAAGATGATTATGAAAATTGGTATAATAACAAGCCAGTACTCTTCTCTGTATGTTTGTGTGTAGGGTACATTGGTTAAGGTGGCTCTTGAACGATCATCACAACCCAAAAATGAGCAGTCAAGTAAGCAATAAATTGAAATACTACCATTTTTTTCACTCAGTCTGAACCCTAAAATGACAGAAAATCATGCTGAATTGTAAAAATATCTACCTTTTCATTTCAGTACAACATTCTTTTTAAGCAAGAACACGGTGAGTAATCTCCAGAGTACTCATTCATTCATTGTGCTGGTGCTGGAGCCTATCCCAGCTGTCTTCGGGCGAGAGGCGGGGTACACCTTGGACTGGTTGCCAATCACAGGGCACATATAGACAAACAACCATTCACACTCACATTCATACCTATGGACAATTTGGAGTGGCCAATTAACCTAGCATGTTTTTGGAATGTGGGAGGAAACCGGAGTACCCGGGAAAAAACCCACGCATGCACGGGGAGAGCATGCAAACTCCACACAGAGATGGCAGAGGGTGGAATCGAACCCTGGTCCTCCTAGCTGTGAGGTCTGCGCGCTAACCATTCCAGAGTACTCTACTTACTAATTGTAATAGTACACATATTCATGAATGAAAACCTCTCAGACCGTGTCAATCAAAAATTTGCGTTACAGGGGTTCTACAATTATGATGGGGTTCCGCTCCAATGTGGTAACATAAGTCGGAAATAATACCTAAAATAGCACCATAGTCACTCACACTGTATATTGAACACACGGATATATAAAAACATCTGCATTTGTCCACTTCCTGTGCATTTTTGCATTGTCTGGTTTTTAGTTCCATGCAGATTCCTTTCTTTTTCCTTGCACCTGGAAGACATGATGAAGGCCAGGATGTTGTCCTTGGTGTTGCTACATGCGGATATGCATTTTTTGCACACACATGCGTAACTTTTTTTTTAACTTTGTCTTGTATACGACCCAAACCGCTATGTTTTTATGTCACTTATGGTAGTACGTCGTAAATGGAGAACCCCCTGTATACGTATTTTGTATTGGATCACTTTACACTGGGTACCTAATGTTGTGACCAGTAATGTGTGTGTATATATATATATATATATTTAAATCATTCCTCACCATGATTTTACAATTTATTGGTCCCACAGCACATGACGATGCCATCTGGACGGCAGCCTGGGGTAAAAGCGAGGCGGATGGATCAGAAACGATCATTACCGGCTCGCTAGACGACATGGTCAAAGTTTGGAAGTGGTGAGTTTTTTGGTAGGGCGAGAATGTCAGATCGTTCTTTTGTGTGTGTTTTTTTCTTATTTTTAATCCTATCAGGTCAGTATTAAATTGTTAAGCAGATTTTGTGTTGGAATTTTCCCTGTCGTTGACTTTGTGTAAGTTCCACTGTAAATGTCAGCTTTACAGATGTAATGTGCAGAACAGCCAGGTTCTGCAGCAGCTTTGCCAGATAATCATTCACTTGTTTATTTTTTAATGCAATAATTCTGCATGATGCATTTCATTATATGTGTGAGCAGTACAAGTAAACAATGAGAGGGATGAGTATCTTGGACAAATTCAACCACAACACACGCTCCCTAACAGGTCAGACGAGAAGCTGGAGCTGCAGTGGACACTGGAGGGCCACCAGCTGGGCATTGTGTCTGTGGACATCAGCCATAACGGCGCCATTGCCGCTTCCAGCTCCCTCGACGCGCACATCCGCCTGTGGGACCTGGAGTCTGGGAAACAGATCAAGTCTATGGACGCCGGGCCAGGTAAGATGTGTGGGTGTGGAGCGAGAAATGTTGCCCTGTCATCTTCCATTTGTGCCTTCTCATTTTACTCAGCGGTGGCGCTTAAAAAAGGACTTTTTAAATAGAATTCCAAATAATCAAAAAAAATTTTAATTTCTTACGCCAATACATTTATACATGTAATAAAGACAAGTCAACTTCTCTTGCCCACTGATGAATAATAGCAGTGTTAAACTTGATTTTACCACAGCAGCTACCAAAGTGCACCCATTCAATGTTTTTGCTAGAATGTTAGCCGCTCGAAGAAAGCTGTGCCATACAAGGAAATTATGAAAGCATAAGATTTAAACAAAAACGAAGGAAAACCATGTTAACAAATTGCCTTAGGTTAAAGAATCTTTTAATGCCACCCGTTCTCTTTGTGTCTATGGCCAGTCGCGAATATGTGCAATATGTGTTAGTTTCACGTTCAGTTTCGCTTTTGTCAACGTGAGTCAGGTTAGCAAAAGTGGGTTCCACTGTACTTAAAAATGCATGTCTTGTTGTTTCTCTGGTGTAGTCGATGCCTGGACGGTGGCCTTCTCACCGGACTCCAAGTACATCGCCACAGGAAGCCACCTGGGCAAGGTCAACATCTTCGGTGTGGAAAGTGGCAAGAAGGAATACTCTCTGGACACTCGGGGGAAATTCATCCTGAGCATCGCTTATGTAAGGAAAGAAGACAGTGACTATAATTAGCATTATAATATCCTTTTTTTTGCTTCTCAGAGTCCTGATGGTAAATATTTGGCCAGCGGCGCAATTGACGGGATCATCAACATCTTTGACATCGCCACCGGGAAGCTCCTCCACACGCTGGAAGGTGCGTTTGACGTGTCAACTACTTGTACTAATGACGAACATGAAGTTGAAACTTTCTTCCCTGCTTAGGTCACGCCATGCCCATCCGGTCGCTCACGTTCTCTCCTGACTCTCAGCTGCTGGTCACGGCCTCTGACGACGGTTACATCAAGATTTATGACGTGTGAGCGCCCTGCCCCGCCCCCACTTGCACCTTCTGTTTTGCTTCTTCTGGAAGTGGATTAAGAGCATCCCCATGTTGTTCTGCAGGCAACACGCTAGTCTGGCAGGGACGCTGAGTGGACACGGATCCTGGGTGCTCAATGTGGCCTTCTCCCCGGACAACACACACTTTGTCTCAAGGTAATATTTCATTAAAGCTGGAGGTAGAGCATCTGCCAAGGCTTTAACCTGTGAAAGCTTGGGCATATAAAATAGAGAGATTTTTATAGATAATTATTCCCCAATAGGCAGTTGTCAGTCAGTGAATATAAGATAAGAAATATACACATACTATTAGGGGCCAAGCAAAGAATAAAATAAATTAAAATTATGATAAAGGTAGGTGTCAGTAATGTTACATTGATGAGACAATAGCCACTAGGAAGTACAGTCAATGCTAATGTGAGTTTCTTACCTCATTTATGACTGAGATGGTTTATTTTCTATTAATATGTCTGCTATATTGGGTAAGTATTAAGATGACTATGGGGTGTTTTGTATTTGAGAAAATTTGGAAAATTATCTACTATTCCCTTTCACTTATCTACTTTTCCATCTCCACGTGCCGCCCTCAGCTCCTCGGACAAGAGCGTGAAGGTTTGGGACGCCAGCTCCAGAGCGTGCATTAACACATTTTTTGACCACCAAGACCAGGTGAGACCTCGCATCTTTATTTTTTGTAGGGTTTACTACTTTTGTCCTTGTTTTGTCAATTTTACCAGCTCAGCTTTTTCCCCCTCACATTCAGCATATAAAGAGTATATTCTGATGTATTTTCATATATTTAACACAATTGTGCAGTGACGATGCTTGTATTGGTATTTCTTCAGGTGTGGAGTGTCAAGTACAACGGCAATGGCTCAAAGATCATCTCGGCTGGCGATGACCGCACCATTCACATCTATGACTGTCCCATGTGACCCGGGACAAACCACTTGTTTTGAACGATTTTGCGCTGGCTTATGGTATTACAATAAAATGTGTTTTTTTTAATATTTTGGCTGGTGTTTTATAGGCTTTGTTAAGAAAATAGTGAAATACAGGTCCTATTAGCAATTTGGAAAATGACAGTATAAACAACTCTTCGGCAAAGCAAGTTTAGTTTGTCAATATTTGAAATACCAAGTGAAGTTCCTTGAGCATGTCCAAAGATATTTGAGCTCACCCTAGTGGTCGATCGTGGCACCACGGGTGGCTGTTGGAATGTATGAAGCCAGTAGTAGGGCCACACTAAAAATTGAGTAAAGACATAGAACAAATGAAATAGCTGAATTTTTTTTTTTTTTACTTCACTTTTCCCCCAGGTGTAATTTTGTAGCACAAAGGAAAACGGTTTCAAAGTGTCATCCACTGTACTGTTTGTTTTATTCATTTCATTGACCCACAAGCACTCCCCGTTACAGCAACAATTCCCAGAAACGTAAAGTACACTAGACAGTAGGTAGATTTAAGTGTGTAGTTCAACATCAGTCCATCCATCCATGCTCATCAGTTCCAGTTTTTCCAAACAGGAAAAACGTCCTCGCATTTAGTGGAAGGCAGTTTGTTGACTTTGTTGTGCTGGTGTGTATCTTATCCTGGATTGTTTGGCTTGTTCATACTGTTTGTGTTGTAGTCAAAATGACTCACAAACAAAGTGTGAAGGTCTAAAAAAAAAGTTCCTAGTAACCAAAATTTAGCTATTTAGGTGTCCTGAAACATTAATCAGTGACTGGCCGTTATTGTCATGAATTGTGCATTCTCTCTTTAAATTAGAGCACTTTTTGTCAAGTGTGATCACTGGAATGCAATCAGATATTGGCTGTGCTCTCTCAAAGCAGTTTTTCATATGATCCATGTGGAGGTTCTACCGTATAAAAAGGTGGTTCAGAGCGTGACACATACAAAATGTCGCTAAAATACAAAGTACGGCAGTTTTAAAGTCCCGCTACAGTCCCTTAAAGAGAAACTTTCATTTTCTGGGTGACATTTAAAAATAAAATGTGTACATTTTTGGCAGTGTTTTGACCTAATGGTGGCATGGCGACGCTGCGATGAGGTAAACTGTGGCGTGAGGTGGCTCTTCTTCCTCCCTCCCTCACCAATGTCTGGACTCAACCAGGTCGGCTCGCAGGCTCAGCCTCTTGAGGGTCTCGTAGCCCACCACAATGAGCACTGACGTGGGTGTAGAGGAGATGATGCGGGCCGACAGCCCTTTGGTCATGGCCCCCACGCCCTCCTCGGCCAGCAGCTGCTTGAAGGTCTCCACTACGGACGAGCGGCCCTCCAACTGGAAGGACAAGGCCAAGGGGTGCTCATTTAAAATGTATTGTGTATATCAAGTTGGAGACTAATTGTGGCTCAGCCAACACAGGCTTTGTGCTCAAGATGCAGCTAAAAAATTCCCCAAACAGAACTACCGGTTCTCGGCTTTGTTCTCATTGGGCGTTTATGTGAAAATGCTTGCGACCACCAGATGCAATGCTACCGTGTTTTTAGGCTACCTTTTTAATGTTTTCCTTGTTTTCTTCCAGTTGATTGATGCCTGGCAATGTAATATTGCAATGTGAGAAGACTAACAGGCTGAGTACTCACACAAGGACTGCTGTGACATAATACATATCTCTGAATGTGCCCCTATTGCAGCTGTGCTTCCAAAATTTACCATTTGGGAAATTTTTGGAAAATATCCGATACAGATATTGCATTTTTATGCTAATATCAGAGCAATAATTATCTGAATTATCCCTAATTATTTCCTATGGGAAAAGGGTTACTAAGGTTAGCTTACTGTCTTTACGCCTTCTTGTAGTAAAAATCATCATGCCTGACTTGACCCTTCCCTGTTAGCGTACCTGCACCCTAGCTCGGACAACGTCCATGGGGTTGGTGATGGTGGAGGCAGTGGCGGCAGCCATCGGGCCGGCCAAGCCCTGCAGAATGAGGTGGGGGCACTCACTGGGTGCAATCAAGGAGAGCTTTTCTATAAAAGACATAAACAAGTGTCAGTGTAAACAAAAAAAAAATAGCAATGCTGTAGATTGGCTTTACCTGCGTAAAAGTGATAAAAAGGCCACCAGAGGGCACTGTTGGGGATGTAGGTGAGCAGCGATGCCAAGTACCCCCTGTAGAAGCCCCTCAAGCCATCTGCTGCAAAGATCTGCACTGAAATCTCCCTGGTTTGCCCAAAGGTCAGTCTGCGTTTGGTAGCCACCAGCATCATTTTGGGTTTAGCCTTAAAACGAGTCAAGTGTTCGCTCTGGCCTTGCATCATCAGATGCTGCGACACCACGTCTATGGGCACCGTAATGGTCTGCGCCACCAGGGACGCTGCCCCTCCGGCCACCACCGACTTGATCGTGTTGCTGGTCGAATACTGGGACACATACTTGCGCACCAGCTCATAGGTTGTGATGTACGCCTGGCCCGACAGCAACGTGAAGGTGTTGACCATGAAGCCGCGGTAAAGGCCCTGCACGCCCTCCGCTCGCAGAATCTTGCAGAAGGCATCCACCGTGCCCGAGTACAGCGTCTTGCCCTTCTGCACCTGCAGGCGGGTGCGGATGAGGCTGGCCGGGTACACCGTGGCCCGCGTGGTCAAGGTCATGAGCACGCCCAAGGAGTAGAACTTCCTCTTGTCCAGGTCCTCCCATTCAATAATCTGGATGGCTCCTTTTTGATGCATGGTGCCGTCGGGCCGGGCCGGGGCCGCACTGCTGCACCCCTAAAGCCTTGCGTTTGAGGTCATCGACCATCTGAGCACCACTGCAACTGTTTGAGACCAAAGATCCAACATAACAGTACATTGTTTTGATCCCTTGAATGTGCAAAGACAGGATTCAACTTACAGGTTTCTAATACTTTGCATTTAAACCAAATTTGCCTCGCCTATGAGTATGTTGTGCAGTGATTAAGCAACACTCAAAAAGGGGAACGTCCCGCGTACATGCGCGGGCGCACAAATGCGCCAACATGAGCAAGTTGCAAACGATGTCACATATTCAGCATGTCAGCATATTATAACTTTAGGCTTTAAAATCAAGCAAGCGGTAGCTAAAGTATCTAAATAAAAATAATATCGTCATGTTTGTTACAATAGATCAGCTGGAGGCGGGGCACGTGCAAAGTCACAGTGCACTGTAAGCTAGCTGGTAACAACCACAACGTTGTTTACTTATGACAGATTATAAACTACACCTAAAAACACGACTTCGATCTACCTTTTAGAGGCCTAGTATGTCGATTCTCCCCTGCTTCTCACTCTTTCGTTCGACCTGCTCTCCTGCACCGTGGTGTATCGTGTCTTCTTCCGTCCATGACTGCTGCCTCAATGCTAGCTAAAGGTGAAAGGTCATCTATTAGCCGCTGTCTTTGTGTTGTCTTTTTTTAATCATTATTCATATTTTTTTGTTGCGGGCAAAAAATACAGACAATCTGTTATCTCAAAATGATTTAATTTAAGGTGATTATTTAATCACTTGGCCGACGGATTGTTTTGTCGGATGCATTCGCGTTTAACTCGTAATTGACCAAACTGTATAGCTTTTGAACTATGTCAATTGTTACCTTGTAAAATATAGATTAATTAAAACTTGTTGTTTTTAAAATCATTGTATAGAGGTGACTTATATATTTTTTCAGGATGAACCGTAAATTGTAAATTACATAAACTGGAAATTATACAATGGGGCTCGAGAGAAGACGGAGGAGTGTCCTTGAATACAACACCAAGTTTGGCCACATGACGATATCAGTTTTTAAAGTCACCGAAATCGTGATTAAACATATCATATAAGGGTAATTAAGAATTAATTTGGAACACTTTTGAAAATTCACACTATAAGCTATATTTTACATGTTTAGCCCACACCCTGTTAATAGTGTTCTAATGTTTGAGGCAAAAATGCCTTATTAAAAAGTGTAAATATAAAATAAAGTATTATGCTTTTATTTTAATAAGGCGCCTTTTCCTGGTGCTCTTACACCGAAAGAGTTGTTGACTGCCGGGTGGGCGTGGCCGCAGCGCTCTCCCCTCTGATTGGTCTGTCTGGTGTTGCCACTGTGCTCACGAAGATGAGTCGTGTTGATTCCATAAGTCATCATGGCGCTCACTTCTTCAGGCAAAGGTAAAGAGGAGTCTTCTCCTTCCACCTTCTTGCTTGGTGTCATGTCTCCCGACAGTTTACTGTCAGCCACACGGTTCCGGTCCACATCCACTCTTCTGTTTAAAACGAACGCCCGCGTTTGGTTAATGTTATTCAAAGCGTTCCGATGTCAAACAAGCGGGACGTACAGAAGCTAACACTACAAGCCCGCTTGGTTGCTCTTCAAAGAGCAAGCGTTCAAATTAGCTATTGCCGCTAACCAACAACCTCTCTGTTAATTGTCGTGGTAATTTTCATTTATCGGCGTTTGGTTGGTGGTTTGTAATGTGTTTTTATCATCACGGTCAGTCGTTCAAGCAGCAGCAGAGTGATAAGTAGTTAGCGAATGGGCTTCATGATAAGGTTAGCACCCCCACGCTAGCTAGTGTAGCCGCCGACTGTGTTCTGTCAACGGTGGGCTCTTTTCATCATGTCCACTGGTGTTATAAACACAAATTAAAGTACCATTGTGACAATAATTTGTAGCTTCTTATAAATATAAGTTGAAGTTACAAGATACGTAGAGTGGCAACTTTACCCCCTTTTATAAGAACTCATAGTATCAAATATTACAGTGTATTCGCTTCTCATTCAACACTACTCATTTCCACCACTGACGAGTTTACGTTCTATTATGCGCGGTTGTTTTATTATATATTTGTATCCCGAATTACCGCTGATAAAACGTCCAACCCCAGCGTTTGCATAGCTTTATCTGCAAATCAACTAAACCAGTTCTATGCTGTGCAGTGTGCACTCATTTTTTTTTCTTCAAGTGTGGAGTTGCACTGTTTATACACTGTGACTATTTCCCTGTACAGGTTCTGTTTCATTGTAAACTGCACTCAAACGTGCCAGTGTGATGTCTTGCTGAGACATGAGTGAGATTTGCCAAATTGTCCTGTAGAAAATCATCCATATGAACCTGCTGCCTATCATTCCATAGGGAATGCACTGTCACATTGGCATTTGATACAAATTACTTGTTAATAACCTTGAAAAGTTGTTCTTTGTGTATTTCCTTGTGTTACTCTACTGCAGAGAGTACCAGGCCTGTTTGATATTTTGTTCTTTTGTGCATCAGTGTTGTTCCGCTTCACTTTAGACCTCAGGCCATTATTGTACTGTTCCTGTAGGCCATTGCTCAAATTTACTCTACCTCCACAGAGCACCCATATTGCCATCTAATTGACGCACTGCCTGACGGAAGCCCCAAGTTCTTCAATCCACACAAATTAAACGATCCAAGATATGGTGAGTGAAGACCATGTGGTGTATTATTTCACTGTTGGGGGTTTAATGGTTCTGCTTTTCTCCCTTAAGTCAAGCTGCCTCTGTCCATCCGCATCTTGCTGGAGGCTGCCATCCGGAGTTGCGATGGATTATACATCAAAGAGGAAGACGTGGAGAACATCTTGGACTGGGAACAGCAGCAAGCTAATGCCGAGGTGCCCTTCTCACCAGCGCGGGTCCTCCTGCAAGACTTCACGTGAGTCGTTTTTCTGTCAAAATCAAATATTCCCCATTCAGATAGATTCAGGTTCAATGCCGTTTTCCTCACCTCCTAGTGGTATCCCCGCCATGGTGGACCTTGCTGCCATGAGGGATGCCATGATCAAACATGGGGTGGATCCCAGCCTGGTCAACCCCAAATGCCCCACAGACCTCATCGTGGACCACTGTCTGCAGAAAGACTTCAGCAAATGGTGAGTGTGCCTTGCTAATGCCCATGAAAGCTGAGGTTGACATGATCATTTTGTTCCTTCACACTGAGTACGGGAGAACAAGAGTCAGCTGAAATCATCTAAGTGTGTTAAAACTGCAACAAAAACAGACAATGAATTTAAACGTGCAATAGAAAACCCCATTCATGTGGATGAAACTCTGTCATTTTAGTTACCAGGATGTATTTGTTTGTATTTGTATTCATTGTATTTGATTAGATTTTGTTCATTCCGCCCACAGTGCCATACAGAACGCTCCCAACCCCGGTGGAGGGGAAGGTCCTTCCCGGCCGCCCCCTTCATCCAAGCCTCTTCCCAGAGGAGCTTCACACTGTGGTGGCAGGCAAGGCTCCTGTAGCAAAGCTGCCTGCAGCGAACCCCCATCGTCTGCGGCGGGGTCAGCTCACACCTCGGTCCAGCAGAT
Source organism: Doryrhamphus excisus (assembly GCF_037039965.1). Lineage (NCBI taxonomy): Eukaryota > Metazoa > Chordata > Actinopteri > Syngnathiformes > Syngnathidae > Doryrhamphus > Doryrhamphus excisus. The sequence goes on along the minus strand of NC_136357.1, from coordinate 16,357,214 downwards.
CGAGAACACGCCTCTCCTTTGCCCCTTCCACCTGAAACCAGTTTCCGAGTGAGTGTGCAGGGCTGTGGCATCCTGTCTCCTGTCTTGGCTTACTTAATGAAATGTATGTTTTGTTCTTCCGCAGAGCCGAAACAGCTGTGAAGAATCAGGAAATGGAGCTGATAAGAAATAAAGAAAGACTTCAGTTCTTTAAGGTGCAACTTCAAATATGATCTTTTAGAAGAATATATTCCTCTTACACAACGGCTGTCCTTGGTACTTTTTCTGCAGTGGTGCTCTAAAGCCTTCAAGAATGTCAACGTTGTTCCTCCCGACGTCGGAGCCGTCCATCAAGTCAATTTGGAATATCTGTCAAAAGTGGTCCAGGTCCGTGGAGGTTTCATCTACCCCGACAGCGTGGTGGGCACCGACTCCCACACCACCATGATCAACGGCTTGGGCATCCTTGGCTGGGGTAAAAAAACACAAAAAAACTTAACTCCTTATCATTTTCTGTTGGAAAGAGTTGAGATGAGCACATGAGATAGCTGAGACTGAGCCAACCGGAATAACATCAAAAGTCACGTCCATGTCAAAGAAGGGATTTAAAAGTCATCAAATATGTTGAGAACACTCAACAAGCTTCATAGTAACAATTTAAATCCAGTGATTGAATTTAATATTTCATTATAATTTCCACTGTAGAAAAATACCACACCTCAAATAAACGCGTCATGACACATTCATTTGTACAAATATATTATTAAAATATATACTATATTTTTACTACACTATATTACAGCTGGGTGATATGGACCAAAAAGTGATATTTTGATATATTTAGGTTGATGTACGATATACATCCCACTGTGATTGGCTGGCGACCAGTCCAGGGTGTACCCCACCTCTCGCCCAAAGACAGCTGGGATAGGCTCCAGCATACCCCCACAACCCTAGTGAGGATTAGCAGTATAGTAAATTGATGGATGGATGGAATTGAGTTTAGACAAAATCAAAGCTAAATATGTTGTTTAATTGAAATAAGTAGTCACCATGAGGATTTTTTTTTAAATTTTATTTTAAAGCATCATTTAAGATGCACACAAATGTATGTAAAATTAGCTGCGAAAATATTTTTTAGGTCAACATTTTTAGAAAAAACGTTTTTCTCCACTGTTGCATAGGGGATAATATATTAGCAATGTGATATTGCTGCTTGTCCTTTCATGAGGAACACAACCTTAGCACGGCAGATTGGCGTTTGTGCCAACTGGTGAAATACTATACTTTGGATTCAAAGTACTACCATATTACTGAGTTCCTGCTTATTCCTTGCCTTTTTCCACCTTACCCGCAGTAGCCTGTTTGCTTCAACTGAGCCTCCAAGCTTCTGCTCTGCCCCTTTTAGACCATATCATCATTTAGTATAATGGTTTGGCACCCCAACCCCCAGTTGCGGGAATGTAAAAAACAATATGTGGAAGGAGCCCTCTGCCACGGGAGAATGCACAGCGATGATCAATATCTCGCTTTAAAAGATGATAATGATGCTGGTGTTTGCGTGAGAGACGAGAAAGACTATTACAAGTGGACCAGACATTTTGATGAGCTTGTTGGGTATTGCGGAGACAGGGATCTGATCATTTCCGAGCCTGGTCATAATGCATATTAAATGAGTGTATGTACTCCCATTTGAGTGGGCTAAAATACAAAGTTGCTGATATGTCGTTCAACACGTCTTCTTTCACTCACTTGTACTGCTGTTTGTCACATGCGCATGTAAGTTCTCCAAGGCAATTTGTACAGTCTAACTGTAAGATTTTAAGTTGGAAAAAATGGCCTCTTACTAGCTTGGGATAGCCATAGCATCTGAAATGCACACCAGACCATGGGCTTGAGAGCTCTTCAAGTTTATTTTGCCAAACAGTCCAATAGCATTTCCCTCAGCACACACACAACAGGCCTCCTCACCAACAATTCACCCAGCCCCTTTTACCCGTGAAGGGCCAACCATAATTCCCCAATGAGAGGGTGAGGCAATATGTCTAAAAGGTACCATATTTACATTTATAACACCCTTCTTTTATGTTACAAAAGCCTTTCAATAGTACCACACTGAACTTTCACTTTCTATATACATTTTAAACACTAGATTACATTTAACAACTTAGATTACCCAACAACTACCCAGTTAACCCCCCCTCCTCCAGGTGACACTTGGGAGAGTCCAATCAAGGTGATCAGCCTCTAGGCCTGCACTCACATGGGCACGCCTCCATGCTTGTGCCCCGACCAATCACCTCAAAGAAAGGAGAAACTGATGAGAAATTAGGAACAAAACCATTCATTCATTTTCTACCGCTTTTCCTCATGAGGGTCGCGGGAGCCTATCCCAGCTGTCTTCGGGCGAGAGGCGGGGTACACCCTGGACTGGTGGCCAGCCAATCACAGGGCACATATAGACAAACAACCATTCACACTCACATTCATACCTATGGACAATTTGGAGTGGCCAATTAACCTAACATGTTTTTGGAATGTGGGAGGAAACCGGAGTACCCGGAGAAAACCCACGCATGCACGGGGAGAACATGCAAACTCCACACAGAGATGGCTGAGGGTGGAATTTAACCCTGGTCTCCTAGCTGTGAGGTCTGCGCGCTAACCACTAGACCGCCGTGCCGCCCCGGAACAAAACCAATTACTTCTAAATGAAAAAACTAAACTAAAGTGGCAATTAAACAACTTAAATAGCAAACAAATATAATTAAGTACTAACCAGAATATATGTTTAAATAACAAAAGCCAGCTATATACACAAATAGAAACATGACAATGTCTAAGTGGGGCATACACCTGATCAGTGAGGGTGATTGGCAGCTCCCTCACACTAATATTTCTTGAAATGTTTGCCTTGACCAATTGCTGGCTGTGACGTAGGTACATAGACAATTAAATTGTTCATAATAAATGCTTCTGGACATAAAGTACAGTGCATACATTTCTACATTACAGTATTTTATTGTTATATACAGTACAGGCCAAAAGTTTGGACACCCATTTGCCGTAACCCAATTAATAAGGCAGGTAACCCTAACAAGGTACACCTTTTGAAGTGAAAACTATTTCATGAAGCTCATTGACACACCAAGGGTTTGCTGAGCTATCAAAAAGATACTTTGAGGAATCTAAAATATGAGACATATTTTGAGTTATTTCACCATGAATCTGCCAGGTGTGGGTGGAATCGAGTCTGAAGCGGTGATGTTGGGCCAGCCGGTGTCTCTGACCCTTCCCCGGGTGGTGGGCTGCAAACTGGTGGGCTCCATCAACCCTCTGACCACCTCCATAGACGTGGTGCTGGGCATCACCAAGGTGACTTCAGCTGCTCTGCTCTCCTGGTTGTTTGCCTCGCGTATATCGCATCTTCACATCTTGTCTCGTTTGCAGCACTTGCGTCAAGCCGGCATCGCTGGGAAATTTGTGGAGTTTTTCGGTCCCGGTGTGTCGCAACTCTCGGCCCCGGACCGAACCACCATCGCCAACATGTGCCCTGAGTACAACGCCACCGTGAGCTTCTTCCCAATCGACAGGGTCACCATGCAGCACTTTAAAAAGACGCGTGAGCGCTCATTTGTTCTTTTATTGTTTATACTCTTCCACTCTGTCCTGTCCTGAACATTGTCATCAATTTTGTTCCAGACTTTTCCCAGGAAAAACTCAAGTTAGTGGAGTCCTATCTGAAGTCTGTAAAGCTCTTCAGAACCTACGAGAACTCTGTAGAAGACCCCCAGTATTCTGAGGTAATTAAAGCATGCATTTGAGGATGGGCTTACAGAGACAAGAGCAATCACGCTGGTGTTTTTTTTTCCTCACAGGTGATTGAAATCAACCTGAGCTCCGTGGTGCCATACGTCAGCGGGCCCAAGAGGCCGCAGGACCGCGTGGCCGTCTGCAGCATGAAGGAAGGATTTCAGAGTTGCCTGGATGAAAAGGTACACCTCCTCCCATCCTCCCATCCTCTTACATGGTGTAATTAGAGCAGAACACGACCTCAGGCCTCTGCTTTTAGGTGGGGCCCAAAGCCTTCAATATCTCCAAGGACAAGCAGCACATACAGGTTCCCTTTCTGCACGGGGGCCAGGAGTACCAGCTGGTCCATGGCTCGGTGGTCATCGCCGCCGTGATCAGCTGCACCAACAACTGCAATCCCTCTGTAATGCTGACAGCAGGTGTGAAGAAAATGTTCCACAATCTTCTTTTTAACCTAGGGCTGCAGCTAGCCAATATTTTATTTTAGTCATACAGTAGACATTTTTGTCGATTAATCGAGTAATCGGAAAAAACATATTTTAAGAGCAATAATAAATTTACAAGAAAAAAGAAAAGATTTCACTAAATAATTAATAATTCACACTAACTGGTGTGAATGAAGCAGGCAAATAAAGATTACATTTGGAGGAAATGGTATATTATAAATGTTTTGGAAAAGGGCCAATCGAATTGAAGAACAGCAAGCCACAGCTTTTACTTAAGTTTCTAGGTATATTCTAGGGTTTTATGTAAAAAAAAAAAGACAATATAATTCTCCCTTTGGGTGAAACTAACAAAAAACTTTGTTTTCCTTCTTTTTCGTTGCCTTGTCGCTTTCTCTCGCCTCTTCTTCAATCTCCCCACATCTTAACACACCCGCTTCCTTCTTCATCCCCTATGTGGGTGACGTACACGCGTTGGTAATGTAAGGATTCCTCGAAATAGCCAAAAAAACATTAAGTATTTTTAAAAAATACTCAAATTATTCAAAAATGGTTGCAGCCCTAAAGGGTATTATAAAAAATATCTTACATGAATGATGCAATGATGCATCGGTGACAATGACTTCCTTAACCACAAGCGTGGCGTTTCTTGAAGATTTTGTATCAGTGTGTGCAGAGGCTAACACCCTATTGGAAAAGTTAGCCAAACAACATCCTTTTTAAAAGATTTTGGCATTTAATTAACAGACATTTTATATACTAACACAAAAAGCACACCCTCTATGGCAATAAAAATCGTGCAAAAGTAACAAACAATCGTAACACATTTCTGAAAAAAGAAGTAAAATGGAATTTTGGAAAAATAATTCACGGATGTTTTTTCCACCACTTTTTACCTGAGCATGCGTTATACACCCTGCCGTTGTGTTTTCATCATCCTGTTTGTGGACATAAGCTAATGTTGGCTACACGGATGACAGGTCTGCTGGCCAAGAAGGCTGTGGAGGCGGGTCTTATGGTTAAGCCGTACATTCGCACCAGCCTGGCGCCAGGAAGTGGCATGGTCACGCACTACCTCAACGCCAGTGGGGTCCTGCCGTACTTCAACCAGCTGGGGTAGGAGTCATCAAAAATATCATGTGTGTGTGTGTGTGTGTGTGTGTAGTATGTAAATGTTAACCCTGCTGTTTCACCCCTGCTGATGCTGTTTTGATCCTTTTCTATTCAGTACGCCACCATGACACTCATTGACTATTTAGCTTGTTTGGACTAATCAATAGTCATTTTTATTGCAAATGTTGATGGAGAAGGCACACACGAAGGGGGTCTGTACGCCATCTGAACAAGTCATTGATGTAGAGCAGGGGTCTCAAACTCAATTTACCTGGGGGCCACTGGAGCTAGGGTCTGGGCAAGGCTGGGCCGCATCAGGTTTTCCAAAAAAAACCAAAACGCATTTATTAAAAACAGAAAAATATACAAACTTTTTCAGTGCTTTGGTTCCGATTTTCTACAATAAAAGCTCTGATAAAACATTCCACTGTTCTCAAATATCTTAATTTTTATTTTTCTGCACAAAATAAGATGAAAAATAAATAAACAAATCAAGAATAAAGAAAATCAATCAATCAGTAATAAATAAATATAATAATATTAATAATAAAACAGCAAATAATAAAAACTTAAGAAACCACATATAGTTGGTGGGTAGACAATTTATTTTTTTCAGATTAAAATGAACAAAGCATTATTAGAGCCCTGTAGACATGACAAAACACGACTATAGTCACATTTATACTCTTTTTATTTACAACATATTGCGCAACTGCAGGGTCTTGAGACACATGCTAACTCGCAAACTAGAGAGCTAGCGACCTAAACGGTAGCCTTCAAGTTATTTCCTTTAAACTTAAATAGCCAAAAACTTACCACTTCCACACGGATAGGGAGGATAACTATTAACAGTTATTTAACTTTTAGCATGAACATTAATCAAACGTAATCATTTGGGTACATGATACCATACAGCATCCATATCAAACTTGCGTGGGCCGAACTAACATTATCATATCAAGGCGGGGGCCTCAAACTAGTGTCCTGCGGGCCACATTTGGCCCCCGGGCCGCGTGTTTGAGACCCCTGATGTAGAAGATATAATGTACTAAAAGTTGTTTTTAGAGGTGCATGCTGGTGTATTATACTTCAGCATAGAAGTATGAATCATGCTTAAGGTGATCATTTGTTAGCATGACCATCACTTCTCCAACTCGTCAATTTCCCCCTCAGCTTTGAGGTGATCGGCTACGGTTGTGCCACCTGTGTAGGGAACATCGCGCCGTTACCAGAATCGGTAGTGGACGCCATCAAACAGGTATGTTTGATTCCTTTTTTTTTTAAAGTAGCATTTCTTCAATAGTGAAATTGTGCGTTGCGCTCCAGGGGAACTTGGTGGCCTGCGGCATCCTATCTGGCAACAGACACTTTGAGGGCCGCTTGTGCGACTGCGTACGAGCCAACTACCTGGCGTCTCCACCCCTAGTGGTGGCGTATGCTATTGCGGGCACTGTGAGCATCGACTTTGAGAAAGAGCCTCTAGGTGGGTGAGGATTTTGTTAAACATTTTGTACGGCATATTTTTTTTTCACCCTCATCTCGTCTGCACAGGCGTGACGTCCGATGGGAAGGATCTGTACCTTCGTGACATCTGGCCGTCCAGGGAGGAGGTCAGAGAGACGGAAGAGGACACCGTAATTTCCACCATGTTTAAGGAGCTCAGGGCAAGGATGGGGGGGGGCACATGCTGCCTTTTAAGGTAAAACAATCCAATTCTGAAGAACTTCTTGCCTTTTTTACAGAAAGAAAACACATTTTGGAATAACATTGAATGTCCCGAGTCGGTCGTCTTTCCCTGGGACGCCAAATCCACATACATCCGGTCGCCATCTTTCTTCAGCAAACTAGTATGTGAACGCTTTTTCCATCACAAGAAAACAGGGAAATATATTTGTGTGTATATATACTGTATATGTGTATATATATGTACTTCACAATTTGTGGTACTTCTGTGTTTGTCTGAAGAGCAAAGAAGTCCCGCCCCTTCAGTCCATTGACAACGCTCAAGTCCTACTCTTCCTCGGCGACAAAGTGACCACCGACCACATCTCGCCGGCAGGCAGCATCGCAAGGGTCAGCGCCGCTGCCAAGTACCTGCTCAGCAAACGGTGCGTTTATTTAGTTGTATTTTTTCCGAAGTGCAGGGGTACATACATGAAGATAGAGTTCAGTAACCAACATGCTCGTGTCGACTATTTGCACACAGCCTGACTCCTCGGGAGTTCAACTCATATGGCGCTCGGCGAGGGAACGACGCCGTGATGACCAGGGGGACGTTCGCCAGCATCAAGCTCCAAAACAGACTGGTTGGCAAAGCAGGTCCCAAGACGCTCCACATTCCTTCAGGCCAGACAGTGAGCGCACACACACGGTCACTCGGGAACAACTGGAAAAGCGACAATCCGTCGTGCCGTCTGACTTGGTATGTCCTGTCCTTGTTCACAAAGCTGGACGTCTTCGAGGCCGCCGAGCGCTACCAGAGAGACGGCGTTCCCCTCATCATCCTCGCAGGCAAAGACTACGGCTCTGGAAGCTCCAGGGACTGGGTGGCTAAAGGACCTTACTTCCTGGTAACGATACGCTGCCGTGTGGACTAAAGTACTGTGACATCAGGTGGCAAAATTGTCTCTTTGGGCCAACAGGGGGTCCGTGCGGTTATTGCAGAGAGCTTCGAGAAGCTCCACAAGAACCAGCTGGTTGGAATGGGCATCATGCCACTGCAGTTCGTACCCGAGCACAATGCCGACACGCTAGAGCTGAGTGGCAAGGAGAGGTTCAGCATCAGCCTGCCCGAGCGTATCTGTCCCGGGCAGCGGCTCGTCGTCAAGGCAGGACACACACACACACACACACTCACACACACTCATCACTAAAACACATCTTCACTCTGTCTTTCAGACCGGTCAAGGAAAGTCATTTGAGGTCACTGCACAGTTTGACAGCGACTTGGAAATCATTATTTTCCAACACGGAGGCCTCCTGAAATATGTTGCACGGACAATGCTGTGAACTCACATGACTCTTGACCCCCACAATCCCCCGTTTTTCGTCGTTTAACTGGGACATCTTCATGGGGGACCAGGAGACTCTACCTTTGGTCTTTGTTTCACCCCCTTACAGGCAAGGTGTCAAGTCCTGCCAAGAAAAAGCTAAGATGGTGCTTAGGTACGTTTGTCCATATTTGTGTATGTAAACAAGTGATTATCTGGCTGTTATGCAAAAGTGTCTTATTCCCAGCTGAGCGTCCTGCGTTAGTCAACACAAGAGTCTTCATGCACTTAAGACATTTCTACAAAATGCAACATTATGAACAACGTGGCAGACTGGCACTGAGGTCAAAGGTTGCTTTTTTGGAGGAATGATTGGAAATAAAATGAACACTGCTGCTGATTGGCCTTGTTGTCATCAACATAAAAAAACATGTTAGCAACAGTTTAAATGATATTAATTATGTTATCATTGGCAGCACCTGTGTAATCCCACCCACCTTTACTATCACCTGAAGAGGATGTGAAATAAATACGCAGGAGATTCAAGTATCCCAAGTGTAAACAGTGCAACATTTATTGATTTGATTTTGCATGACAGTGCACATTGGTGACATTTCTTCGTACGCAGTTCCATCCTGACAGAGCGGATTCCATTCAGTAACACGGCCAGAAAACATTGGCAGGAATTTAACATCTCAAGTGAAAAGAACTGTGAGTGACTTTTTTTTTCTTAGTGTAAATGTGACATTAAAGCTGCAATCAAGAGATTCAACCATAATCAGAAACACTTTCATTTCATGACCAACCAGATTTCTTTCTTTACTCTCGTTCATGTTTAGTGTATTTTTGAGCAGGATTTTCGAGCTTCTCTCAAGTATGTCACACTAAACGTGTACAGACTTGCTAACCTTTTTTTTTTTTTTTTTCAATGCTTGTTTGACACTGATGCTTGTTTTAGTCATCCACAAGTACGAAGGAATATTTGGGGCATGGAGTTTTAAGTTGTAGCTTTGGGCAAAATGAGTTGAAAATGTGGAATAAAGATTGTAAATGTAAGATTTTATTTATAGTTTTTACAAGATGAAATGTTAAAGTTGTAATCATAGAAGAATTTAGATGTCATTTTACAACACCAATTAAGCTTCTGTGAGACAAGAAAAAATAAGAAAAATTGAATTAATAGAAAAAAAATTCCGATTTTACAAAAACAAAAAGTTGTAACGTTACAAGACTATTAAATGTGCCTTTTTTTGTTTTTCTACAAGACTTAATTTTTTTCTACAAGACAAGAATGCTTTCATAAAAAAGGAGAAAAGTCAAGTCCTTAAGAAAAAAATGAACCAAAGTTTTTTCTGTTTGTTTTTTTTTTTTTTACAAGACCTAATGTTATCAAAACAATGTTGTAATTTTACAAGAAAAAAAAAACCAATAGGACTTAAAAAGCATTTTTTTTTAAAAATCAACTTTTACAAGAAATGACATAAGTCACATTGTCCAAAACAATCTCTATTTGACAATATTGCATGCTAATTATATCCAAGACGCAGCTTATTCCTTGTGGAATTACGACACTACTTTTTTTTTACTCTGATCCAATACTCCTTCGTACAGTAGATGAAAGGAAAAACATAAAAAAAGTTGAAAGACAATATGCAGTAAAAAACATAACATGCTTCTTTCATTGCTAGTGAGCCCAAAGTGTCTCTAAGGTGGCAAGCGGCCACGAGAAGGCACAGATATGTGAAGAGTTTAACATCTACGTAGTCACTAAATCCACAAGCTTGACTCACGCCGCCGTGATGTAATGCCTCAATAACGATCTACTGGCAGTAAAGAAAGAAAAGAAGCTGCTATTTCAGTATTTTATCCAGCAGAGGAAGTGCTCGGAAATATATATATATATATTTTGGCTTTTGTCCCTTTTGAGTCATTTAGCTAAAGCTGGGCTACCGTCATCGTGTGGGTCCCCCGGAGACGTAAACAATGAAAGTGTGCGACAAGCGACCCTTCCAGACATTTTTCCCTACCCACGCACCCATATCTTTTTGCACCCACATAGTCTTATAACTCTACTACGAAAATATTTGTGGAAGCTTACATGGTAAATATACACTTGGTTCATAATAAGAGAGCTATACGGAAATTGAGAAAGAAACCGGTTGATTGTGTCTCCCTTTAAAAAGCACACATTCGTCCTTGATTTCGAAGGCAGAAGGTGAAGTGTGAGTGGAAAAAAAAAAAAAAAAGGCATCGAGTGTTGCGGCCTCCTCAGGCGATAGCTTTCGCTTCGGGTAAAAAGGCCTCCCAGTACTTGATCAGCTGCAGAAAGAAAACATTACAAGAATATTGAATTATATTAAGTAGGAAGCAAAAGTCAGGCTTGGAAATCGGCTCGTTTGATGCACAACACAGCAGCTACAGAGTTATTTAAAAAAAAAAAAAAACACATGGGGAAGTTTTTGCCCCCAATTCGAGACCCTCACAGTTATTTACACAGTTGATGGAATAGAAGCATTCATTGCAGCATTGACGGCGTGGGCGCTTTAAACATTATGTCAGCTGATCACTCACCTGCTGCTGGGACTTGAGCAGACTCTCCAGATATTTGATGATTTGTCTTTTGAAATTCTTCGCCTTTTCTTTCTGTTAAAAGTTGTGAAAAAGCTTTAATTGCGACTCTCACTGACTTGACTTTTCAGGTGTCAAACATGGCGCACCTCAAAGCGGACCACTTCCTTGCGCACGGTGGCGGAAACTCTGTCAAAGTCTTGCTCGTACTGCATCACTTTGGCCTCCCACTGTGGACCACAAAAGACCAAGGTTGGCTGTGTGGCTAAAAAAGGAGAAGGTCAAAGGTTACCTCAGAGATCTCCTCTTTGGCCAGTTGCAGCTTGTCAGGCTTGTTGGCCCACTGGAGTTTGGCCTCGGTCTCGCGCTTCTTCTGCAGCATGGTCTGCGCGTCCTGCCAGCGCTGCCACGCCTTCATGCGGTGGTCGAACGAGCCCTACGCCCACAGTCCAGGTTTCAGATACACTTCATCACAGACTGATTTCAAATTGCTGCTCAAGGTCGGTTCTGTTGTACCCGGACGGCGCCCAGAAGCCGTATGAAATCAGCGATGAGCTCGGCGAAACAGAACGTGTCATTGGCCGCCTGGTCGAGGTGCAGCTGCTCCATCTTGTCCTCCACCTCAGCCAGTTGCGAGAGGGCACGGGAGAGCGCCGTGTTGTCCTCGGCGCTGCCCAGCATGGCGGTGCTTTTGGCGAAGCCGGCCGTGTTCGTGGAGAGCTCTGCAGAGAACAGACACGTCATGACAAGAGTCAGCCTGTGTGGTTTCGTCCCCGTGTCTCCGTGTGCGTACCTTTCCTGTGGATGACTAGAGACTCCATCAGCGCGTGGAGCTTCCGGAACTGCTGGTCCGCAGACTCGACCTCCTGCAGCTTCTCCTCAAACCACTGCAGCAGAACACGTCGATGTTCTTATGCTTCGTTTTCCACACTTTCCATTATAACAGAGACCAGTTTCACTTGGCCTTCAAACATCAAACTCACCACGTCCGACTCGTTCATCTTGATGGTCATCTTGCTGACAGCGTCCGTGGCTTTGTTGATCATTTTCAGGAAGCCGGCGCCGCTGAGAGCCTGCGTGCTCACTGCTCTGGGCAACTGAAGAAGGCACACAAACGGGTACGTTCAAATGCAACTCCCATGATTCCACTTTTCCTCCATGTGATTTCCTTTCCTTTCCTTCTCTGTCACTGGACATGCTGGAAATCATCTCAATGAACGGCAGCTCCCCAGTGCCTGCAGCACTCATGCAGCCCCTGATCAATACGCTACCACCACCAAGTAAATGCTGTCGAACCCTGGTTTTCATATGATTGCATTTTCAATCAATTTGATGACATTTTGTCCCAGTTTTCATTCAGCCAAACATTGTACAGAACAAGCTAGCCTGTTACACAGAACCAAGCCAAAAACTGGCATCGCACAATTAATTTTTTTTACTGCCAAATAATGCATTTAGCAATAACACAATACAAGTGGTGCTGCATGGTGTGAGTGGTTAGCACGCAGGCCTCACAGCTAGAAGACCCGAGTTCAATTCCTCCTCGGCTATTTCTGTGTGGAGTTTGCATGTTCTCCCGTGCATGCGTGGGTTTTCTCCGGGTACTCCGGTTTCCTCCCACATTCCAAAAACATGCTAGGTTAATTGGCCACTCCAAATTGTCTATAGGAATGAATGTGAGTGTGAATGGTTGTTTGTCTATATGTGCCCTGTGATTGGCTGGCCACCAGTCCAGGGTGTACCCCGCCTCTCGCCCGAAGACAGCTGGGATAGGCTCCAGCACCCCCACCACCCTCGTGAAGATAAGCGGTGAACAATGACAAGTGCCATTTTGTAGTTTTAGTTTTGTTTAGAAACCCGATTGAATTCAAGAAAGAACATAGCAACATAAGAAGTGGCATAGTGGCCGTAAACACCAAGAGGCCACCCAAGCATACGTTCCAAAGACTAAAAAATCAAGATCAAGATCACAAAAGGAAAATGTTGAGAAGATGCTAGAGCGGCTTTAGTGTAAACAGCAGAGATGAGGTCTACTCTTCCCTCTCCCTTCCTCGCAGTCTTACATAAGCCACCAAGTGTCAAATGTTCTCACTGTTTCCTGTATGTCAAATTCTAATTCACATACATATATATACATATATATACACGTATATATATATATACACATATATACATATATATATATATACACATATATATATATATATATATATATATATACGTATATATAAATATATATATATATATATACGTATATATACGTATATATAAATATGAAATATTTGGGGCTGTCTGGCACAAATGAATTGCATTGACATCCCCGTTTGGAACGGATTCCAAAGAAAACTGAGATTTCACTGCAAGTGTTGGCTGCAACTGTAAAAACAGTATCGGCTTTACTAAGCAAAAACAAGAAATATTTGTCTTACCTCGTCTCTTTCCAGGAACTCTCTGACATCAGGATCTTGGAGAAGTGAAGGATGGGTCACCACCCTCTGAAGGTACCTGTAGTTAACACAAGGAGGACATTATGAAGGACAATTAGTCCGGTAATTCAAATACCATGTCATTACCTTTCCAAGGCACCTCTTCTTCTCTCCACAAAGTCTGCCGATGACGAGTCTTCCTTCCCCACCTTCACCTTGGTCATACCTGCCAACACAACACGGTCATCACACATACACTAACACAAGTAATGATGAAAGTCAAAGCTGGCCTACCCAAGATGCTCTTCTCGGGCGGGGGAGGCACGATGAAGCCATTGGGTCCGTGTTTCTCTGAGAGCTTCTCATACAGGCCCAGGAAGTCGCTGAAGCGCCGCCTCACCGTGAAGTTCTTGTTGCGGAACATGGACATGGAGGTCTGAAATGATGGGAAACACATTTCTTATGTATGCATTCCAGAAGAACATCTGTGTCACATTCTAACGCTGAAGAGAGAGTTACCTTAGTGCACACTTTGTAGGCCATGTAAGCGTTCATCCCATCACCTTGAAACAACAGAGGTCATCAATGTCAAAAAGTGATGTACTTCAAAAGCTTTGTGGTCATCACAGTAATCAAATCAACTTTATTTGTATAGCACTTTTCCTGCAAAGACATGCAACACAAAGTGCTTTACAGAATTAAAACAATTACCACAATTAAAAGGAAAAAAACAAAAGAAAGCCCCTCCTTCCCACCCTCCATACTAGACACACACACACACACACACACACACACAATCACACACAGTAGGGAGACATGGCATGGCACTGAGGATCAAGGAAACGCCACCTTTGGGGCCGTCCACACTGGGAGGAGCCGCAGGCCGTGCCATCGGGCGACCAGTACCCGGGCCCCCCGACTCCGACAGACGGGTGGACCCCCACATTAAAGGGAGGAACCCCCAGCCGGCCGGATCGAAGGGACCCAAGGATGGCACCCCCGCGCCCCAACACTGGAGTTAAAAGCTGAAGACTAAGAGCATAAAATAGGACTAAAAAGATAAAAACATAAGAAAAGTTTAAAAATATTAGTTAAAAGCCTGATTAAAAAGGTGTGTCTTTAATCTTTTTTTTTATATCAACAGTCAGTAATGAGCGATATGCAACGATTTGGTGATAAGACATAAAAAAAAACAAAACAGGATGACTTGGTAAAAAAGGCGGTTTAGCATCTTGGTTCATATTGAAGCCATCGTGGAGATGACTTCCTTCCTCCCGGACATGAAGTGACCCACCCCATTGGTAAAATAAAAGGAGGCTTCGCTACACATCTTTAAATGCAGCCTGAAGCTCCTTTTAATGTAACCTTACATTGTATGTGATACATGGCATCCATTACATTGAAAAAGTGTAGAGTTGCAGTGTGGATTAAGTACTTCTTGGAGTCGGACTATCAGAAACAAACGGCTCCTCCGCAACAAAAAAAAAAATAACATACCTATTTTTTCTGGGTCGGTAACAGAGATGGCAATGTCGAATTTGTCTTCATTCTCTTCTTCTTCTTCCAACTGAAATAAAGAATGAGGAGAAAGTGGTGAAAGTGACATAACACATCACCAAGTTTTGTCTGGTCTTCTATCTTGCCTTCATTGCAACAAAAAAATAATAATCCTGTGCCTAACATATTTCAGCCACGAGGGGGCAGCACAACAAGTTGTGGACAGAATGTGACACCAGAACATTTAATGGTGATTAGCAAGCAGATATTTGAAGAAGTAAATGCATTTGTAGACTCTAACACTTCTGGGTGTCTTAGTTCACAGAGTCTTGAGCTTGAACGAACCTCCTCTACAGCGGCAGCCTGTGGCTTGGCCACACTGGCAGCGATGGACACGGCGGAAGCAGCAGACGTTGAAGGTTTGGCGGCGGGGGTGGCATCCTTCTTTCTCTCACTGCGTGGGCTGTCAAGGGAGAGCTCTACTGTGGCGTCTGGACGAGACAATCGACAGCACTAATTGTAGTATTTTTCAAAATGACATTTCCTCCATGTACAACTTTGCAGGTTCTGAATGACTCCATGAAAGCTGATTTGCTTCTTTTACACTTGAAAAGTGGAGGACTCACCTGCAAATATGTCTGTGTTTTCTTCTGCGTAGACTCCATTAGTCGTGGTGTTTACGAGGGAGGTGTTACTGGGGGTCTTGGCTACAGCTTCCTCTGTGAAGATGTCGCCGTGGCTGCTCTGCAGCAGCGGCCCATCCACTTTGCCGTCTCCCCTGCTGACAGCCTTGGGGGTGAGAGGTTTGTCCCTCGTGGGAATCTTGGCACCGAGCGGCTCTGCAAACAAATCGTCATCCGGCTCACTAAAAAGGCTCTTCTGCGGCTGCTTGGCGGGTTTCGTCTGCCGCGGCTCGGCGAACAGGTCGCTGCCCTCATCTTCAAACAGGTCGGCGGTGGCAGGGGTGCTTTGCTTCTGGCCCACAGCGGGCATCGGGTCTCCGAGGAATTCTAGCAAAGGGTCCACTATTTTGCCAGGTGACTGTGATGTGGCATTTGCTGATGAATTCCCGCTGATGTCTAAAAGCGGCGCCGTTTCTTCAACTTTCTGTTTTGTGTCACCAGCTAGATCCAATATCAACTCACTTTCACCTGCCATGGCCTCCACTTCCTCTTCTGCTACTTCCTGCTGCGCCGCTTCATTTTCACTTCCCAGTATGTCAACAAAGTCATCGTTGAGAGGGATTTCACAGGCGGTTTCCTCATCATCCGTTGCCATGCTGCCAGAACCGGGAGAGTCGCCCGGACTCAGCAGGTTGCTGGTGAGATCCACAAACTCGTCAGAGGGCTCGCTCGCCGTTTTGGATCCCGATTGGCTGCTGATGGGATCACTGGTGACGATGTCGCTGGGAGGTGTCAGCATGTCATCACCGAGCTGGGTGCCAGATGGCAGCGTAACATCTATCTCACCGAGTGAGGCGTTGCTCTGGAATGAAGGAAGAGACGTGAGCATGTGCTCAGGTGGAATATTCATTTTTTATTGCACCTTTTACACTTTTTTTTAGCTTTCGTACTAAGGATCAGTGCACCTTTTACACTCTTTTAGCTTTTCTACTAAGGATCAGTGCACCTTTTACACTCTTTTAGCTTTTCTACTAACGATCAGTGCACCTTTTACACTCCTTTAGCTTTTCTACTAAGGATCAGTGCACCTTTTACACTCTTTTAGCTTTCGTACTAAGGATCAGTGCACCTTTTACACTCTTTTAGCTTTCGTACTAACGATCAGTGCACCTTTTACACTCTTTTAGCTTTCTTACTAAGGATCAGTGCACCTTTTACACTCTTTTAGCTTTTCTACTAAGGATCAGTGCACCTTTTACACTCCTTTAGCTTTTCTACTAAGGATCAGTGCACCTTTTACACTCTTTTAGCTTTCGTACTAAGGATCAGTGCACCTTTTACACTCTTTTAGCTTTTCTACTAAGGATCAGTGCACCTTTTACACTCTTTTAGCTTTTCTACTAACGATCAGTGCACCTTTTACACTCCTTTAGCTTTTCTACTAAGGATCAGTGCACCTTTTACACTCTTTTAGCTTTCGTACTAAGGATCAGTGCACCTTTTACACTCTTTTAGCTTTCGTACTAACGATCAGTGCACCTTTTACACTCTTTTAGCTTTCTTACTAAGGATCAGTGCACCTTTTACACTCTTTTAGCTTTTCTACTAAGGATCAGTGCACCTTTTACACTCCTTTAGCTTTTCTACTAAGGATCAGTGCACCTTTTACACTCTTTTAGCTTTCGTACTAAGGATCAGTGCACCTTTTACACTCTTTTAGCTTTCGTACTAAGGATCAGTGCACCTTTTACACTCTTTTAGCTTTCGTACTAAGGATCAGTGCACCTTTTACACTCTTTTAGCTTTCGTACTAACGATCAGTGCACCTTTTACACTCTTAGCTTTCTTACTAAGGATCAGTGCACCTTTTACACTCTTTTAGCTTTTCTACTAAGGATCAGTGCACCTTTTACACTCCTTTAGCTTTTCTACTAAGGATCAGTGCACCTTTTACACTCTTTTAGCTTTCGTACTAAGGATCAGTGCACCTTTTACACTCTTTTAGTTTTCGTACTAAGGATCAGTGCACCTTTTACACTCTTTTAGCTTTCTTACTAAGGATCAGTGCACCTTTTACACTCTTTTAGCTTTTCTACTAAGGATCAGTGCACCTTTTACACTCTTAGCTTTTCTACTAACGATCAGTGCACCTTTTACACTCCTTTAGCTTTTCTACTAAGGATCAGTGCACCTTTTACACTCTTTTAGCTTTTCTACTAAGGATCAGTGCACCTTTTACACTCGTTTAGCTTTTGTACTAACGATCAGTGTTTGTTCACGCCTGTCTCTGGCAGAGTATGCCCTTCATCAACCTTTTACATATTCCCTTGCACTAGTCCAATGTAATAAATGCCATATATCACATGCAATAACATAAAGGACTGCCATTTGAGTTACAGTACTAGCATTACACTCACGGTATCATTTCAAGATGTGCAGCCAGCCCTGCTTTTTAACAATGTGATGGGTGTAACCACAGGACATACTCATAGCTCAGAGCAGCATCATGGCATGAGGAAGGTGTTTTTATGATGTCACAAAAAGCCACAACTTCAAAAGCATCTCTTAATATGATACTTTTGTCATGTTTGGGGCTCTCGGGACACTTACTGTTTTAGCATTTGTGTCAGTTGTGCATAATAAGGGGACTTTAATCGAGTCTAATGAGGCACAGTGGGGTGCACTACATGGCTGAAACCACTAGAGGAGCTGTCTCAACCAGTTTGCTGTCTAAAGAAGGACGACGTGACGTCAGTTATGGGAGATGAGCTTTGTAATACGTCTGTAAACATAAATAATTACTTGTACTTATTGGGTTACGGTCAATGATAAAAGCAAAGCAGGTCTCCTCCTGCTCTTGAGTTTTAAATAAAGGCAGGCTGGCACATTTAAGAGTAAAACCTGCTGAGTCTGCGTTTCCTGTGTGGAGATTTCTTCCCACAAATGCAAAAGACAGCAACTTTTTTTTCCCTTTTGAACTTTGACTACGGGGAAAACATCCGGGTTCTAACCACGTGACCCGAGTCCCACTCACATGACAGGAGGCCACTTTTTTTTTAATCCTCATTCAATTACAACAGTTTACAAAGAGTGTATTTTTAACCCCCATTAACAAACAACCGTGCTTTCATATGTTTGCCGATTAAATCGCAGCTTGTTTACTTTAAGGGCAAACCAGTTTGTTTGCAAGCCTGCCAAAAGATCATTTGCAGGCAGTTAAAAAGCGTCAGTTTGCATGGAAAAGAAGCACACTGCAGCCCTAAAGTGGAAGTAAACGTCAGCACAAAGTACTATCTAACATTCGGCACTTCTTAGATAAACTTTTAACGATTGGGGTGTTTGGGTAAACTTTAAAAAAAAAACAAAAAACATGAGTACAACATCAGGCGACTGCAGCCAAGTGAATGCTATAGCTAGCTGTCAGTGAGAGTTAGCCAAGGGAGGACGACCACAGAAGCGGGCGATAAGAAGTTTGGGACCCACCACACTCATGAAGAGGTCATCCCCGTCGTCTTCATCGCTGCCTCGGCCTTCGACGTCTCCGGAATCCAGCACGTCTTGGTCCTCCGAGTCGGGGAACGGAGGAGGACTGCGCTCCGAGCTGGTCGCCATCTTCAAATTGGCTTTAAAAAACTTGAAAGAGCAGAGAAGCTGGCGGATGGCTTCAGACAGACAGAGTCCCTCTGCTTTTGTGGCTGCTAATGTTTCCTCCGCTGCCCATGCGAGGACACAACACGGCTGAGTAAAGTCAGTGAACTCGCCTCGGGACGGTGGAAGTGCTCCTAAAGTGACAGGGAAGTAGGCTGTGGATGAGAGGAGGCGGAGGAGGGGGCGCAACGCAAGAAAACGCTGCTGTCACTTTTCACTTCCTGGTTAGCTTAGCTCACCCGTGTTAGCCTGTTAGCCACCTCGCTCATAAGTAACGTCACCTAGCATTGAGCGTGTTAGCGCAACAACCATCTAGCTAGTTCGCTTAGCGGTTCGACTGTCAGAATGAAGCCCGGAAAGGGATACACAAGAGCAACTTATCTGACCGCATGAGTGGAGCGTTTCTGTGGGGGGATGCGTGGTTCCAAATCTACCGGAGATGAAGAGCCTCTTCTCAAGGGGGGAAACCGACTTCCCAACGACATCGACTCGGATGAAGGTAAAGCTGAGCTCCCTCATACTTGATTTTCATTACCTCATTCTATACTTTATTTCCAACCACGCACACTTTATCTGATTAAACACTATCTAACGTGGGTTTTAGTTCATTTACCTTTTTATTTTAAGGCTGTTCAAGCACAGTGTCAACAATAGAACAAGTTAACTTAGCGTTCAATGACGTTGACTGGCTGTCTTTACTAATATTAGCAACCCGTATTTGAGAATTGAAAAATAATTATTTTCTTCAATTGTAATTTTCTTAAAAGCATTGTTAAAATCTCGTTTTGTCTCATGTACCGTCTGGTGAACTTAGTATCTCGTGATAACCCTACATAGAGTAATTAATGTCAGGTCATTAGAGGTATTTACCATTGAATAACGATGGAATGATCTAGAAAGACTGAAGGCTGCAGAAGCGTTCTTATCAGTAACTGTTTAGTATAGATAACAATATCAGGGTTGTTCTGATGCAAAAAAAAACAAAACACTGGTGTGGTCGGTCATTTAAAACCAATTTTTAAAACATAATTTATTTGTTCATTTTTTTATTAAGGTGTTTTTTTAATTGTAAATTTATTTGTAATTATTTTCTTTTAGGGGAGACTTTATTTGAGAGGAGTGCATCAAAAGAGGCGGAGGACACACGGACAAGAATAACATATGAAGAGGCGGTCGATGCAGCAGGTCTTTGAAAGCCCCACACTTGAAATGATGTTGTAGTAGTCATAATAATAATAATAATAATAATAATGTTTGGTTTCCAGGCTTTGGTTTGTTCCACTGGCTGCTGCTCTTGGTGTGCGGCTGGGCCAACGCAAGTGATGCCGTGGAGATTGTCTGCGTGTCCTTCCTGCTACCCACCGCACGTTGCGATCTCCTGCTCAGCTCCTCGGACATGGGCCTGCTCACTGCCAGCATTTTCCTCGGTCAGTCATTAGCTTTCACCTCTCCCACTTGTCTCAATGAAGCGCATTCAACAAACACAACATGACCTTATTTAACAGGCATGATGGTGGGCGGCTACATGTGGGGCTACCTGGCCGACCAGAAGGGGCGTCGTAGTGTCCTGGTGGTGTCCCTGGGTGTGAATGGTGTGTTTGGAGCTCTGGCCAGCGCGGCGCCCTGGTTCTGGCTCTTCCTGCTGCTTAGGTTCATCAGCGGTGTGGGGTGAGGACATTTGTTGTGATGTGTGCTGTTACTGCGCTTGAAGGAGGATTACGAGACACTTTGTAATAAAAGTGGTTTCGCTGCCCTTATTCAGAGTGGGCGGTTCAATTCCAGTCATCTTCTCCTACTTCTCTGAGTTCATGCCCCGACTGAGACGAGGTGCCATGATCAGTGCGCTGGCCACCTTCTGGATGGCAGGGAACATTCTGGCTGCAGGTGACGGCAAACCACACTACTTTTTGAAATCAAGTCAAGTCAACATTTGCATTTTTTTTGTGCACAGGCCTGGCCTGGTTGGTAATCCCCAGAACCTGGGCACATTTTTCCATGGGGCGACTGGACTTCAAGAGCTGGCGGGTGTTTGTGGTGTTGTGCTCCGTCCCAAGCCTCACATCAGCGCTCATCTTCAGGCTTCTCATGCCCGAAAGCCCCAAGTTCCTCATGGAGGTATCGGCAAAGTGTGGCTGTGGCACGTTTTGTCCACTAAGATGCTGTTTGAGGCTATTTAAAAGTCAAATCACATTTCTATTTACATAGAAATATATATATATTAAGGCTGTCAAAAATAACGTGTTAACAGTGGTAATTTATTTCATTAATTACTTAAAAATGTTAGCGTAATTAACATGCGTACCAGAGCAAGCATGTCCCCACACATTCAGACAGTGGCTTGCCCCCCCCCCCAAATCAAAATATTATAGTTGATAATTCCACCAGAAACAGTGCAAGACTGCTCCCCTCATCTCTCATGTCCGTAGCTGCTCCGTGCTGTTGAATGCTGACACCACAGCGCTGCGTCATGGTTCGTTAGCATATTAACCGTGATTGGATGTTTACTGAGTGGAGCGGAGGGAGGGGCAATCGCAGCTGCGACGATACTGAAGGAATAGAGAAAGTGACCCGTTGGACAACTACCGGGAATAATCAACAACTAGATGGATGGATAAAAACAGAGGTTAATATAAGACTGGAAATAGCTGTTTTTCCACAGTGGGAGCACAGAGGGGGGACTGCATGTAACAGACTGCCAGGAGTTGAGTCTTCAGGTGGGACCCCCAAAGTTGGCCAGGTCTCAGGGTAGAAGCCTGACAAATTACAATCCACTTCTCCAGGTCGAGGGCTAAGTCTTAAATTATGTGATGTCTTTGAAAGCAACCCCTCATTGCTTTTAATAACATGCTTTAAAGTGTGGCTCACATGTTCTGTTACTATTAAAAACTAGTGTTGAACCAGGGGTCGGCAACCTTTACGATGAAAAGAGTCATTTTACCACCTTGCCCACTAAAGAAAAATAGTCTGGAGCCGGAAAACATACATTTAAAACAAGGCCTTATAAACTCTAACAATAGAAAACAACAAATAGAAGTGCAGTGAGTATGCATGTGTAACAGATGGGTTAATATCTTGGTTAAACCTCACTACCTGACGCCTGAACGAATGTGCAGCACAGCCAATTGACAGCCTGTTTCTTTTAGCTGGCGACCAACAGCTGTGATGAGCCAATTAGAAGTCTCCTCTGGTTTTGGCTGTCAAATTTTGAGGGAACTTTGGGGTATCAAAGTAGTTCAGATGAGAAAAGACGAGTTTATCATCAAATATGTTGTTTGCCACGTCTCAGCCAATGCGGGCAACCAAACACTGGCTTCCCCTGCCTTCCTCGTGCTCATCCAAACAGTCAGAACTCAGCCAGGATGCATTCATGGTTTCACACAAAGTTAGATTTTTTTTAATACCTATTACAAATACGTGCATTTTCCCCACTAGGTGTTGAAAAAAATATTCAAGCATTGCAAAAAGAGCCACAAAAATGCGGCTGAAGACCCATTTGCAGCTCTGGAGCCGTGGGTTGCTGACCCCTGGTATATACAGTATGATAGCAGGAGCAGGCCAGCAATGGTGATGTGCTGCAGGAAAGGAGGAGGAATGACACAAGTGTGTCACCATGTTACGTACATTATTGTTCCCTACGCATGCGTTCCAAACCGTGACCCCTGTATTTTAATGCGTTGTTATGAATACACGCCTAGTAATGAAGAACTTGTTGTGAAATACCTTTACTTTTTGTGATGTAATTTTTTAGATGATAGAAAAACTACTTTTCACAGCATACTGTTTTTTTTTTTCTGGCCACAGCACTTTGTCTGATGGGAGGCTGAAAAATGGCATAAAATGTCCCTATTTTCTGTGTGTGTCTCGGCAGGCTGGCCGAGAGAGCGATGCAATCCACGTCTTTCGCTTGATGTTCGAGTTGAACACTCATGGCAAAGGAGCGTCTTATCCGGTAAGAAACGTTCATGGTGTTGTACAGGAAGTAAGTGGAGGTGATGTGATGTGTGTGAGACACTTTTGCGTTGCCGTTTTTGAAGGATGTTAGTTTGCATGTGAACGTCCCGCAAAGAGCGTATCAGACCCAGACTGGACTATCACGCGGAGGTCGACTCGTCAGCGTTTTGAAAAAGGTGAGCGAGAAGCAACATCGTCCCTCTCCTGCGCTAAACAGCCATGATTTCCATGTCATTTGATCTCGTGCTGTCACAGGGTCTGATGCCGCTCAAGCAGATGTTTGAAGGCACGCTCAAGTGCAGAAGCTTGGCCCTGCTCGTCATCTTCTACTGCATCTCTTTTGGGTAAGAAGGCCTTCATGAAGCTGCCGTGCACTGGAATGGAGAGGAGATTTCAAGTCTGTGTTTGTAGCTTCTACGGGCTGTGGATGTGGTTCCCAGAGCTCTTCGCCAGACTGGAAGCCGGCGGATCGCCTTGCGCCAACATGTCCTCCCCATCTGAGAACAAGAACCAAAGCTGCTATCCTGTCAAGACCGTCGGTGCGTAACATTTCATGTCCTCCATCTAGACCTGGGGTCTTAAATTCAATTTACTCTGGGGGGCCACTGGAGTTAGGGTCTGGGTGAGACTGGGCCGCATCAGGTTTTCCCAAAAAAAACAAAAACAAAACACATTTATTAAAAACAAAAACAATTAAAAAACTTTGCTTCCAATTTTCTACAAGAAAAGCTCTGATAAAACATTCCACTGTTCTCAAATATCTTTTTATTTTTCTACACAAAATAAGATGAAAAATAAATAAACAAATCAAGAATAAAGAAAATCAATCAATCAGTAATAAATAAATAAATATAATAATAACAATAAAATGGCAAATAATAAAAACGTAAGAAACTACATATAGTTGGTGGGTAGACAAATTATTTTTTTCAGATTAAAATGAACAAAGCATTATTAGAGCCCTGTAGACATGACAAAACACGACTATAGTCACATTTATACTCTTTTTATTTACAACATATTGCGCAACTGCAGGGTCTTGAGACACATGCTAACTCGCAAACTAGAGAGCTAGCGACCTAAACGGTAGCCTTCAAGTTATTTCCTTTAAACTTAAATAGCCAAAAACTTACCACTTCCACATGGATATGGAGGATAACTATTAACAATTATTTAACCTTTAACATGAACATTAATCAAGCGTAAAAAAAATTTCTGGGTACATGATACCATACAGCATCCATATCAAACTTGCGCGGGCCGAACTAACATTAAACTTTCATATCAAGACGGGGGCCTCAAACTAGTGTCCTGCGGGCCACATTTGGCCCACGGGCCGCATGTTTGAGACCCCTGATCTAGACAAAGCACATGGAAGCACACGCTCTCTTGACCAGTATCCAAGCTTATTCAACCAAAGGCGCTACTGACAAATGTGTGGATGCGGGAGATGGCTAAAAAACATACCGTACTTGTTGTGATATAGCTGGTTAGCATGTTTGAGCATACTTTTCCTATCATTTTTATTTTTTCTTCTTACAGTACACCATTTTGCTCCTATTTTCCTGCTTTTGTTTTTTCCAAACTTATTCGAGTGTAGTTTTATTTTTAGAATGTGCCAACAGCCAGTAAAAAAATTAATTGCAGGACAAGCTAAAAAAAGAAAACTTTAGATATGTAGATTTATTTAAAAAAATATGTAATATTAATTACCATTTTTGTTGACTAGAAAGTCTTTATTCTTGTGTGTAGAATGCTATATATTATGCTAATATTAGTGTTTCGTCATGCCTATCAAAGATGTTCTCCGGATACAATGCTCACTTGTGTGTGCTTTTATGTTTCGACAGTATACGAGGAGGGCTTCTTCATCGCGGCATCCAACCTTCCAGGCAACATCTTCACAATCTTGGTGATGGACAGCGTCGGAGGGAAGCTGCTGCTCTGTGAGTAAAACCAACCTTCATCTTCATCATCATCTTCCTCCTCATCATGAGATGCTTTAAGTTGTGGTTGGTGCGTGTCTTTGCAGCTGGCAGCCTGCTGGCGTCCAGTCTCAGTGTCTTCTTCATCTACATCGTCCACACCAAAGTCCAAAGTCTGTTTCTGTCCTGCTTGTTCAGCGGCGTGTCAGTCATCGCTTGGAACGCTCTGGACGTGTTGGGGACCGAGCTCTACCCTACACAGCTACGGTAAAAAAAAAAGCTTTTTATGTTAAGAGTAAGTTCTATGTATTCACTTCAGGAAGGGTCAATTAAGCATGTCTGTGCAAGAACCCTCATCATTTTCCCACGATATGGTTTTGTGCCCCCCCCACACAGCTCGTCTGCGCTGGGTGTCTTCACAGGGGTTGGCCGTGTGGCGGCCATCACGGCCAACGTGATCTTCGGCAGGTTGGTGGACAGCGAGTGCGCTGTGCCCATTCTGCTGGTGTCAGCGATGCTGCTGTGCGGCGGGCTGACTGCATTCTTCCTGCCGCACAGCAAGCAGACAGCACTCACCTAACCTTTAACCCCTCCCGTGAACTCTCCTCAACGGAAAAACCAGTGCCTTTTGTCTTCAGACGAAAACCCAACAGCTCGTGATTTTTATTAATGTTATCTATACAGATTTTATATTATTGTTTTATTTGCGACATTTACTACAACCAAGAAGAATTATGGAATGTTATATTATGCTGACAATCCTGACGTAGCACCAGGAATGACCTGTGAGTGGCAGCACTGTTCTGCACAAAGCTGCAAAGTAAAAGCTCTGCTGGCTGTTAGCTTCTCTGCTATCTCCTTCGCGACGGCGGTTTCTTTCGTGTTCAGCTTAGTTGGACACATTACATAAACAATCGTGTCTTTGTCACTCATAAAAGAAGTTGGTCTTCCATTTAGGAAGTCCGTCACTCTTTGTAGCAATAGCAAGTCGCTATTATGATTTGCTTTACTTCCGCTTTCTTCAAGCAGTTCGCTTCCTGATTGGCCATCTCGTTTCAAACGGGAGGACGCTTTGACGTCACGTGTATACCCTTCACGGTCACAAGAGGGCGCATTTTCATAATTCCTTTTAGATTCATTTATATGGCTTTTCTGATGTTGTCATTAAAATTATTTGTGCTAACGATCGATTGGCAAGATGTTTTTTGTAGTACATTTTTTTTGTAGAATTGCATATGCTTTTGTTTGTGCTATTACAAAAAACCCTCCCAATACCTCAACAAGCAGCACACAGTTCCCATGATCACCACTGAAATACTGTTCTAATACATGCAAAAAATGACAATACAGTTGAGCCAAAGATGTGTTTCTTCGTTTTTATCTGCTTTGGTAAAAACCTCTTTGACATTCACCAACATTATAAGCAAATAAATATACTCCTTGCCATGTGAAGCGCCAGAAAAAACAGGAAATGGATTACATCATAACATACAGTACTCATTAAATTGAATGGAAATTGTAAAAGAAATTACTAATTTGTAGAAACTACAAAACAATAATAACTAGCTTTCATTAACTAAATATTTTTCATAAGTTAAATGTATATAGTCTGTGATATTTTCCCTAGCTTCTTACATTTCAAGGCCCAAAGTAAAAAAAAAAAATCATATTCCCAGATATTTGTGTTTAAAAAAGGATCACATAACTGGTTATATTCCATATATACACACCACACCCAAACAGTAGCACTGTCACACAAACATTTAATGTTTGGGATGGAATTGTCATGCTACATTCTATTAGCTACCTTTTTATAAACATCTAGAACGTAAAAACAAATACGATACTTACACGAGGTGTCATTCTGAAGGCTGCCTCCAGGGGGCGACAAAGTTGTAGTCAGTCTTACTTCACAAAAGATGAGACGTTCTGTCTGATTGTCACCATAAAAACACTTTCAACCATATCAGAAAATTCCTTGCAGGTGGATAGAGAGTGGAAAAGAGTGGTTGGGATCAGCGTGGGTTTGCTACAGCGCGTCACTGCGTCAACGCCAGCAGGATGTCCTTGACCAGCATGGTGCCGATCACCATTTTCTCGCAGTTGACAGTCAGCTGGGCGCCGCCCTCTTCCTTGGTCGCCACGGTGACCAGCACCAGGCTGCCGCTGGTCACCGTCCTGCCTGCGAACCTGTGTACAGGTGGAGGAGGAAGAGGAAGAGCAGGAGGAAGAGGACTGAAGTCAAAGCATTCGAGGAGTGAAGACGAAAGCAGCAGAGTGAAAGAAGGTGACAGGTGTTAAAAAATTTATTGATTAAAAAAATACTGCATGAATGACAGAAATGACTGCATGATATCTCAACGTGTTATTACTGTAATTTTAGCTACATGGCTAATTTTAGCACGATATCTCAACGAGTTATTACTGTAATTTTAGCTACATAGCTAATTTTAGCTAATTTTAGCATGATATCTCAACGTGTTATTACTGTAATTTTAGCTACATAGCTAATTTTTGTCAATTTTAGCATGATATCTCTAATTTTAGCTAGATAGCTAATTTGAGCGCAATGACGACATAATTCCACGAGGTGTCAGTATTGCTCCCGTTACTTTGGGATAATTGACTTAACATTTCTCACACATGCTTTACAAAACACCAACTATTCATGGTGTATAAACGCTTTTATATTTGTATATATTTGTATGTATTTTGACATTGAAACAGATAATGACTACTTCCTAAGAGGAGAAAGGCTTTAAAATGAGGCAAATCTTGAAAGTCAACTTGGGAAGTGATGATGTTCCACTTAAGAGGTTCTACTGTGTGTTTTTACCTGCACTCTTTGTCCGACCCACAGGGGACTCTGCTGAGGTTGGCGGCGGCCGTCACTCTCTGGACGATGGTGTGCTCGTTCCGGCACTTTCCGTCCAGAGTTAGCTTCTCCGTGATCTCATTCATGCCCATCAGCTGACCTGGAGGAGGAAGTGGAGTAGCGGGTCATCAACCAGCGCTTGATGAGAGACAATCAGACAAACGCAGGATGAGCAAAGGTGGGTGAGCACACAGGAAGTGTCTGCAGTCATGGTCTTCCTCTGCAGTGGTGGATGCAGGAGGTGCTTGGCAGGTAAGGGCGTGTCCCTCTCAGTGGAGAATGTGTGAGTGACTACATATCAGAAGAAGTTGCAAGATGCTAATTTGTCACTGAACAGTGGATTAAAGATTGAACTTTTACAATGGTTTTAACAATGGTAGTAATGAAAGACTTGATATTTACACTTTTGCACTTTATAGCAACTTGTGCTGATGTGGCTTGACGATAGGAAGGGTGGGGGGTAATAGCGTGAGGCTCTTGTAGGTAGAGGTGGGGGGGGGCAACAAATAGAAGACATAGTAGTCCACTTACCTAGACGCTGTAAAAGCGTCTCTATTGGGGACAGTGCAGAGGGGACACATGTTTGTAAAGTCACTCACACACTTTAGTTAGTCGGGATGCAGCATGCTGGAGCACTAAATACCACTAACACACATTTCTATTACTCCTATGATCCATCATCATTGTCAGCACACTCACCTTGCTCCTTTTTAAACTCGTTCTCTGTCATAAAAACTGGTTTCATCAGCTCTCCAACGGGCGGCTGAATGGACACAAAGAACTTCCGGGTGTGAGTGCTGCAAAAGTAAACAGCCGGAGGGTATTATTTGGTTGATTTCTCATAAACCAGGACATATAATACTGTTAGAACATCATTAAAAAGTCAATTTTGTTTAGTAGGGCACCTTTAACTATACGGTAATCCCTTGTTTATCGCTGTTAATTGGTTCCAGTAATTGGTGTGGTAAGTGACTTTGGAATATTTTCATAATTAGAGCATAAAAAATCTAAATACTGTTTAACATCATTAGAGCCCTCTAGACATGAAATAGCACCCCTATAGTCCACTTGAAACTCCTATTACCCAATACAGTAGACATTCATTTTCTACCGCTTATCCTCACGAGGGGTGCTGGAGCCTATCCCAGCTGTCTTTGGGCGAGAGGCGTGTTACACCCTGGACTGGTCGCCAGCCAATCACAGGGCACATATAGACAAACAACCATTCACACTCACATTCATACCAATGGACAATTTGGAGTGGCCAATTAACCTAGCATGTTTTTGGAATGTGGGAGGAAACCGGAGTACCCGGAGAAAACCCACGCAGCCTGAAAATGATATAATAATGACATAATAATAAATAGACATAATCTAGACTCACATACAGCATTGGAGGAATTGCTTGCTGTTTCATTTGGACTTCCTGTTCTTTACAGCACTTCCTGCAGTGGCTATTGTCTCATCAATGTAACAGTGTATAATCTTACATATCATCTTTTAATTTGTTTTCTGAATGTCTTATATTGGTAATTTACTTCATTTCGCCATCTTTATGCTTCAAAATGCTTAATTAAGCCAAAAGTACGTCAAATGTGCTTAAATACTGATATTTTTGGCCAAATACAAGGTTGTATTCAACCATGAAACAGCATCCATGCATCTATATTCTATACCGCCTATCGCCACTAGGGTCACCGGCATGCTGGAGCCTATCCCAGCTGTCTTTTTTTGTAAAACTGTGATAGCGTGAAGCTGCAAAATTGGAATGACAAAGTGGCGAGGGATGACTGTATTGCCTTACGGAGTAGCCAGGAGCATAACTCAACTGCCAAGAGTCTTACCACAGCTGGAAGTTTGCTGCTTGTGTGGAGTCGCAGAAGTCGATGCCCATCACGGCTGTCGCCGACTCCCCCGGAGGCAGCAGGTCTGTGGGCAAGCACGGAAGGATGTTTAAAAAGGGGATAGAAAAAAAAGCCCAACGTTTTGTCTCCACTCACCTATCTCTGGGAACTCTTTGACCCTCATCCCGGACTGCAGTTTCACGTCCTCGATGTGCAGGTTCTTGGCATCGGCGGTGGCGCTGTTGCTGAACTGCATCTGCACCGCCACCATGTTGGCGTCGGCGCCGAAGGGCTGCCGGCTGAAGCAGTACTCCACAGACAGTCCCTCCCCCGTGATGCGGTGCAGCAGCTCGTAGCTCTTCTGGGCGCTGCAGGGTGAGATGGCCTGCGAGAGGAGGAGTCATCAACTACTTCCTTCCATCAATAACAATACAATAATGATACAATAACAAAAGTGAGTACATTAACTGGAATTCATCCTCAATGGCTGTGTGCTGAACTTTTTCAGTCCATAGTAAATCTACACTGCTATACAAGCTGTACATTGACTCCTCTAAGGAAATATATTCTATTACCATGGGCGAGAGAACACTGTCGGACAAAGACAAGCCCTCCAAGTCGGTCACCAGGCTGTTGGATAGAAAGGAGCTGACGGGTGTCACTTGAGGCGAAGGCGCAGGTTCAACTGAGAAGAGACAGACTTGTCATGTGTGCAGAAGTCAAACTTATTCCCTGCCTTGTTGCTGCCATGGCAACCAGTAGAGTACATTCAATAAACAAGTGTGGTGGATGGAAAAAAAAGGAGAAGCTTACAATCGTCAAGGTCGAGTAGCGACATTTCTTTCTTGCTGTCTTTTTTGACGGGCTTGGGATTAGCTTTGGACTCGGCCGTCTGCATGAAGAGCAAAGATGACTCCGTCACAGTCCAGGACATATCCCACAAGAGCCGAGTCCATACCTTTTTCTTCTTTCTGGCCTCCACCTCAGACTCTGAGTCTTCAGATTCCGATTGGCTGCTCTCAGAATCACTTTCATCATCTTCGTCCGATTCCGACTCGGAATCGCTTTTGCGTTGCTTGCTCTTCCTCTCTTCCTCCTCACTGCTCATAATGTTCACGTTCATGTCATTAGAATTTGGGTGGGCGATGATTAAACATTAAAGCGTCTACCTTTCACTTTCTTGCACCGGCTTCTTGAATTCTATCTTCTTCTTCTTTTTCTCTTTGTTGTCTTCTTCTTCCTCAGACTCGGAAGGTTCTTCGCTCTCCTCACTCTCTGATCCTGAGCCACTTTCTCCGCTCCTGCTGCCGCTTTCTGAGCCACTGGAGGAGTACGACTCTGGACAGGAGAGAAAGGACCAATCAGAAGAGGCTAAACAGCGAGGTGGTGTGGCTAAAGCGAAACACGACTACAAGCTTGGGAATGTCGCCCAAGTCTGGCTGAAATGATGTACTGTGTTTCTACACTGAGACACGACGCACAAATTCTCACAAACCTTTCCCCAAACTCACCACTGTCGGCAGACTCGGTCGGGCCGGATTCGCCCTCGGAGTCCGAGTAGAACGGCTTCTCCACTTTCTTCTCCTTCCTCTTCTCTCGGCTGCTGCACTTGGTCCACTCGGGTACCTGGAGGGCCGAAAGGTGAGCGTCAGGCCAGGGCGACAAAGCTCCGAGACAGGAGCAGCAAACGTGGGCTGGCAACAGCAGCAGCACGGCCATGGAGGGCAGACAGATGAAGCCAGCTGTCCCGCCTGCTGCAGCGAAGTCTAGTCGGGCAACAAAGACGGCCCTGATAACAAATGTCGGTCAAGATGGATGCAAGCACCAGGTGATGGCTTCATGGCCAGTTGCGGAGATGGGTGTTTTTACATTCCATTAAGAGAAGTGATGTCTTTACTTAAAGAGACCCTCTTTGTGCGATCACACTACAGTCAGCTAATGAGAGCAGACAAAACACATTAAAGCGTCTCCCTAAGAGGGCCTTCTACAAAAGAATCACTTCTTTAATGGCAGAGGAGAATGAGGGAGGCGGGAGGAGGGCGTTGTGTTGGAGGTGGCGTTCAGCTGAGCTAAGCACAGAACAGCGACTAGATCAGGCCAAGGTGGAGCAGGACGGGGGAGCAGGTGGGTGGGTGGGTGTGTGGGGGGGGGCTTCAGAAGCACTGGGGTGGGGTTGCCGCTAAAATGGTTGGCTGTGGCGCTAACTGACTCACGCTGGTCAATGTTGTGACTCGTTCAAGCAGCGTAAATACCTGGCGGACGTGGGGGGAAGAAAAGAAAGATGAGGATGGAGGTGAGATGGAGGGAAGATTCAAGAGAAGAAAACAAAAAAAGAAAAACATCAGGAGATGTAACGAGACAAGCAAAGGAAGGTTTCTGGGTCTAGAAGGGAGGGGGGGGGGATCGTGACAACAGTTCAGATACAGAGACAAGAGCTGCAAATGATTAACTATTTCCCCTCCATTTCACAACAAAAGCACAGTGGAAAGTGGATATTTTAAAAAGGCACCACAGCAATCTTTACCAACGGGATTGGAACTTTGGAACTACACATGCAGACACAAAAATAACTCCATTCCGACCACATTTGTGACGGTTTCACAAATGCAAATTTCATGCAAAATTAATTTGATGCAAAGGAGGAAAATATTGGAGGTGCTTTGTTGACTCCGCTGCTCTCTAATCTTGTCGTTTTTCCTCGCCTCTGTCCCCAAGGTGCTCGCTCATGTAAGGTTCCTGTAACTACTCTGACGTGTGAGGAGCATGGTTTCTGTGTAGAAAGTCCCATAACTTTGGTTGTGATCTATAGCAAAACATAATGATTTTACTTCCTGTCGTATTTTGATGGGCATTTCCTTATGTCCGTACGGTTCCTTGGTGGTGTTCTATCATATGCAACATAACTATCATAATCCTGTCAGTGAAAGACTGCGAAAGGAAAGACAGAGCAAACAACCACCACACTCCCAAACCTAAGGGAGAGCACCTCTCGCCAGTCTCCCAGCAATCCGATTCGCCCCTCGCCGGTAGATATGATTTCCTCTGTCTGCGTGGGAGGTTAAGACATCCTGTCAGAAAATGTATCCCGCTAGCCAGATTTCTTTGTTAGGTTCAAAGGTTTCCCAACAACAACCTTCTCTTGAGATTCATGTCTTATAATCTGCATGGTTAAAAGAAACATGACTACACAAATCAAAGCTTGACCTTGTCCCCTAAATTCAAAATCAAGTCTTGATTTTGACATAGGAAGTTCTGCTCAAGTTTTGATTTGAGTAAAAAAAAAACAACACATCATCAATTATGAGGAGCCAATGGCACATAGACAGTCAAGAGTCTGATCATGGACACTAATCTCCGTCATCTACAAAGAATATAATACAAGACGTACAATGGAATCTACTTTTCTTGAAAAATGTGCACGAGAAGTCAAACAAAGAGGTCAACCAGCGTCATGAAGCAGGTTGTCTTGGATTTTGAAGGTTTATCTGTTTCTAGAAAAACAACCCACGGGTCATCTTCAGCATACTTTATAGACGGTGCCTGACTCCATGTCCTCTCCGATGTGCTACTGGCTCAAATATGGGTGACAAGACAGCAGGGGGTGGTGGGGAGAGGCGAGTGAGCTGCTGCACAACAGAAGTAATTGCAGCAGAGAGGACTTTCTTTGTCTGGTTATCACTGCCCCCAAAAAATAGACAACATCTGCTTTGTGAGGCCTCCTCCTCCATGGATCAGCAGATGGGAGCAAAGTAAAGAGGGTACACATGAGCGGTGAGTGAGTGGATGATTTCGAATGTAAAGGCCTGCTGTTTGAGCCATCTGGAGCAGGAGCCACACTCGCTCCCCTCCGACCGTCAGTGTGACTCTGTATGTTACTGTTGCCACTGCACGCACAGACTCCTTCACCTCCACGTTGCGCACGGAGGGATCTGGGGCAGCTTCAGGCCAATCAGGCAACTCCTGGTAGCCCCCGGCTTTGGCGTTCAGCAGATGGGACAATGAACCCAACTGGAAGTGGTCTCGATCTGGTGAGGGACGGATGGCGGTTAAGAGTCGGACAAGCGACAAAAATACAGCTTGGCATCTTAGATGGCCTCTGTACCTTTAAATGGAGACTCCAGGACGGGCGCAGGCTTGAGGGCGAGGAACAGTTTCTTGGCGTACTTGCTGAGAGCACCGCTCTTCTCGGTGGGCACAATGAGCTGGCGAATGAAGCGCGCCCGATCACGAATGTCGTAGTTCTGGTCGTATTTGGCCAGGTTGAGGACGTACTGCGTCAGAAGTTTGGTCTGTAGGTGGAACGAATGAGGGGAGGTTATATTAATTGGAAGGCGGGAAGGAAACATTCATACCTATGGACAATTTGGAGTCGTCAATTAACCTAGCATGTTTTTGGAATGTGGGAGGAAACCGGAGTACCCGGAGAAAACCCACGCATGCACGGGGAGAACATGCAAACTCCACACAGAGATGGCAGAGGGTGGAATTGAACTCGGGTCTCCTAGCTGTGAGACCTACGTGCTAACCACTCATCTGCTGTGCAGCACAAAACAGAACAGTTGAGCACAAATAGATTAGCATGTCTTCCGCCTTCCTTACCCCGCCCCCTCCACATGCCCAAGGCGGCACGAGGGTCGCGGGGGGTGGTGGAGCCTATCTCAGCTGTCTTTGGGCGAGAGGCGGGGTACAGCCAATCACAGGGCACATATAGACAAACAACCATTCACACTCACATTCATACCTATGGACAATTTGGAGTCACCAATTAACTTAGCATGTTTTTGGAATGTGGGAGGAAACCGGAGTACCCGGAGAAAACCCACGCATGCACGGGGAGAACATGCAAACTCCACACAGAGATGGCCGAGGGTGGAATTGAACCCTGGTGTCCTAGCTGTGAGGTCTGCGCGCTAACCACACGACCGCCGTGCCGCCCTGTTATGAGTTTTTTGAGTTTTAAATTTAGCAATAAGGACACAGTGGAAGAGCACATTGACGAGTTGTGGACATGACCATGTACCTGTTTGGAGTTGGTGAGATAGAGCTTGGCGGCCAAGTTGAGTATCTGCAGCTTGACAATGTCCTCCTCGTTGGTGAAGGACTTTGCCATCTTCCTCAGGACATCTGGGGCTATCTTTGGTACATGCTCACAGTATTCTCCAATCAGCCACAGAATGCTTGCTCGTGCCATCGGCACCTATCGTTGGCGTCCGTGACAATTACTACACGACATGAGCTGGTGATCTACTGTACACTCACCTGGATGTTGTCCGTCAGCTTGGCCATGTGCTTGATGATGTCACTGTGCTTCTCGGGCTGCATCTGCAGCAGCTTTTTGATGACCACCACAGACTCAGCCACCACTAACTCTGTGGAACAGGACATAGATACTTGTTGATATTCCACTCAAAGAAAGGACAGGGAGAAC
Organism: Doryrhamphus excisus; assembly: GCF_037039965.1. Taxonomy (NCBI): domain Eukaryota; kingdom Metazoa; phylum Chordata; class Actinopteri; order Syngnathiformes; family Syngnathidae; genus Doryrhamphus; species Doryrhamphus excisus. Next base: position 16,322,091 of record NC_136357.1, on the reverse strand, counting down.
CGGCAGTCATCCGCCTCTCAGGGTTTAACATACTCACCGTCTCTGTTGGACAGCAGCTGCACCAGGCCGTTCAGGCACGTGTCCCTCACCTCCCCTATGTTGGTGGCACAGCGGCCAATGGCTTGGATGGTGGCGGCGACAAAATCCTTATCCATGCTTTTGATGTACGTCTGTCCAAGAGAGATAACTCAATCAGTACACGGCTCCTTGTTGATGTCAGGACTAGAATGTACCTGGAACTCTCTGAGAATGGTGGAGATGTTGGTTTCGTTAGCCAGATTGGTGAGAACCTCCAGCTGCAAAAGACAAAACAAAACATCCATGCATGCTAGGTTAATTAGCGACTCCAAATTGTCCATAGGTATGAATGTGAGTGTGAATGGTTGTTTGTCTATATGTGCTCTGTGATTGGCTGGCCACCAGTCCAGGGTGTACCCCGCCTCTCACCCGAAGACAGCTGGGATAGGCTCAATTTCAAGTGGACTATAGGGGTGTTATTTCATGTCTAAAGCGCTCTAATGATGTTACACAGTATTTAGAAGGCTGTAAGCAGGTTTTCTATGCTCTAATTATGAAAATATTCCAAATTCACTTATCAGTTAATGCATTCCAACAACATGATAGGTTAATTGGTAGATAGTTGGTGACTATCCATAGGTATGAATGTGAGTGTGGTGTGAATGGTTGTTTGTCTGGCAACCAGTCCAGGGTGTACCCCGCCTCCAGCTCCAGCATGCCCGCAAGGATAAGCGGTGGATGGATGGATGGAGATGGTGTTTCATGAATGTGAGAGGCAAATACACACAGGAAATAGCAATGATCTTGATATCATCAAGTGCACATCACGCCTCTAAGTTCTAAGGATGGTGTGCAGGGGGCGGAGCATTATGCACGTTTCAGAGAGCTAAAAACAGCGAAATGCAGCAAATGTTGGCAGGTTTGTGTCTCCAACTGTTTACTAATCCTTCCCTGTCACTTCACCATTTCAGCTATCTTTTCCTGTACATTTCCTGCTCCTTTGATTTTCCCGCTTTGGGAGTTCCTGCCTCCTTGATTCATCTTGCCATTTTTGAGTGTCATATTGAAACTACCAACCTTGAGGATTTTAATCTGGGTCGGGTCTGTGGAGCGTATGTAGAAGCTCTTCAGGTATGGTTCAAACATCCCCTGGGACAAACACATGGAGGAGAGATTTTAAGTAACACAAACACACAATGACACACACACACACACACATAAAGCGCCTCTCACCCTTCTCTTGATGGTCATAGTGGCCACATTCTGAAGAACCACATACTGGACTTCACTGGAACAAAAGCAGCCCACTTTAAAGGTGAAGACGATGCATCAGTTGGCAATTAATTATAAACTTTTAAGCCCACCTGTGACTCCGCAGAAGACGCACCAGAGCCTTGGCGATCACCCCGACTTCTGCTTTGGGGGCAAGATGGAAGTAGAGCTGAGCCACAGCCATCACCACCTAAACAAACAAAACTAATCAATTCAACTGGAATGGTCGGAAGTAATCACAGAGACCTGCTACCTCATTTTGCTTATTTTGAACACCCCCTGAAATGTAGTTCACAACGTCATAAGGGCTCGTTATGGAAGGAGAGCATTGAGGTTTTTAGTCATTTCCTTCAAGAAAGTGTCCTCATCTCAGAGTGAGAGGTTCATTCTGGTGATACTTGACGACACTCCAGCGGTTTGTTGACATGGAGCAAGGTCAAGCCTCTGGGGGTGGGAGGCTTACAGCTGCATTGCGGCTCTGCAGAAGCGGCTTGGTGTTCCTCAGCAGCAGCCTGTGGTCGGGATCCATCACGTACGGCTTCCTCTTGGCCATGGCGGCGGCCTCGGCCTTCTTCTCCTTCTCCTCCTCATCTTCGTCCTCGTCGTCATCAGAGCCGTAGAAGGTCTTCTCACCGCCCTCCTCCAGCAGGGACTCCTACATGAAAGATGAAAAAATTCATGATAACTACAAGGTTGAAAGGTCAAATGACATCACACTCACGTTGATGTTTGGGTTGAGGAATTGGGTTCTAGCGTAGCGGGTCAGCATGTTGATGATGACCACCTGACCCCATTCTTCTACATCGATCAGGAGGTTACACAGCTTCCTGTAGTTCTTGTGGATCAGGTCAATCCGCTCGGGGCACACCTCCTCAAAGGCCATGACCACGCTGCCCGCCACTAGCTATGACAGTAGATGTTCGGTGTGTAGATAAGCACTCGGGTTAGTCCTTCTTGCAGATATTTACTACATGTTGGGTTAATGAGGCACGTAACATTTGACTGTCTGGTTGTAATTGTTTTTTTAGGATGAATCAAGGAAAAACTCACAGTGGTTTTGTCAGCAAGGAGTTTCTCAATGACTTCAATCAGCTGGTCTTTCTGTTCTGGATCCAGACTGAGGACACACAAGAATCAATAACGGATTTATTTGTTGTGGAGACGTCATTTTCCCCCAAATTCCATTCTCCAATGTTCTGTGAACTTTGTAGCTATGGCCTGCTTAGAAGTGTACCTGTAGAGTTTGGGGATGGCGTGGGCAGCCGTCTTCCTGACATACGGGGACATATCGGACGCGGCCTCTTTAATGGCCAGCATCATTATGGGAACGATGATGGTGACTCGGATGCTAGAGAGGACCCGCAAGGCGCTAGCTCTGATCAGCTGGTTGGGATCCTGCAGAAGCAAGAAAATTCCTCTTAACCCGGCCCCGGCTTAAGGCTTTGTGCTTTTGTGCTCTACCTTCAAGCCTCGCTGAAAGGTGGAGATGGAGAGCAGCGCGAGGTCTTGCTGCTCCTCGGCGTACCGCACCAAGTAAACGTAAACCAGCTTCTTCACCTGGATGGAGCACAGAAGGGGGAAAAAGATTACTTTCACCCGACAAAACAGTGAAGTGAGCAGATAAAGCGCGGTGGGAGGAAATTGCTATTTCATTCGAGTAAGATAAAGCCAAACCACATGAGGCTGTAAAACTGTGATAAGCGAGTGCATACATTACACTGAGAGGAGGGAGGAATTATGCATACCTCAATATTTTTACACGCCACATTTTTCACCACAGCGGGGAAAAGGTCTGATGCGTTTTTACCTCGAGCAATCATCTGTGGAGAGGAAACGAAGCGCAAAAGCACAAACTCAGGATTTCACAAGGTGACATCACGGCACACAGGATTTGGACTTTCATATCTTTTCTACTTGTGCTCCTGCAGGAATACTGACTGAGCAAGGAGTTGCAGCATTATGAATATTTCACAGCTCACAGCGTCCTTCTCGTGGCAGTTTATCCCCACTTTATGTAAGCCTCTCACAGTGAAGTTTCAGGATTTTAGATGCAGTAAAGCTTTTGGAGCAACTCTAACATGAAGATGATGACTACTCACGGCCACGATGCGTTTCATCGCCTCCAGCTTCAGCGAGTCTTTGTTGCTGTCCAGCATTTCCTTCAGGTCATCATGTCTAACAAAGGAAAAGACACAAAATTATCCACAAAACGGAAATATGCTTGTTGGAATAGAGGGTATGTCTGTGGTTTAACTGGTAAAAGCGTCCATCGTGGAAGATGTGGACAGTATTAAGGTGGACCGACCGCCTTTGTCAGACCTAAATCCAAATTTGTACATTTTTCGTGAGACATCTTGGACAATTCTATGCTGCCAATTGCAAACCAGCCATTAAGAAGTCACACGCCAGCCTTGTGACTATGCTCCTGTTGGTCGGCAACAAAGAGAAGAGATGGGGAAGAAGTGTGAAAGATGAGGAACGGCAGCAGCGTAGCAGTGAGAGTAGCCAATCTAAACTTGGGCACAATGAAAGGAGAGGATAAGGAGTTAGAAAAGATGAGGAGGTGATGGGAAGGCATAATGTTAAGGAACAGGAACATGGAAGAACAGACGGTGGTACATTTACGGTGCAAAACGAACAGAAATGACTGTAGTAAACTTTGATTTATTTCGTGAGATATGGGGAGAGTACGGCCGTATACTCCGTAGCGTGATGGTAAGTAGGATGACTTCTGTTGTTTAAAAGAGGAAAGGAACCAGGACGTAATAGTGAATAGTGAAAGTTAAGGAATGACAGCTGCTGTGAGGACTTCAGAAATAAGGTGAGAGAGGCTCTTTGTGGTAGCGAGATCTGAAATACAGCAAAAGCGATGAGGAAAACAGGCCGGAAGGTGCTAGGTGCGTCATCCAGACAGATGCAAAATGATAAGGAGACTTGGTGGTGAAACAAAAAGGGTCCAAGAACGTTTAGCTCCAAAAAGACCAGCAAAGAAGAATTAGGATAGCAAGAGGGATGGTAATGGTAATGGTTTAATTTCATTTGAACATGCATCAGATTACAATTGAGTGCATCCCATAATCAGTTCACAGTTCTACATGTCCAAAAGGAGTAGGAAGAAGCAAAGCTTATTAAATCCTACCCCTCCATCTGGTACTTTTACAATGAGTAACTGTTACATTTGTTCACTTCCTGCTTTCCATAATACAGTTTAAGGTTTTTGTTTGTTTGTTTGTTTTTTTAATAATGATATGAGCATCCAATGACATAATGGGTACCATAGTAAGTGTCAATATAGTGATATATATAGCACATCATGACTGGTTCAAGACTCTTCATCCTTGTATTTAGCAAACATCAACTGCTTGTATTGTTTCTTGAATTGGCTCATCGTTGTGCATTGTTTGAGGTCCTTACTCAATCCTTGATGAGGAAAGTAGACAGCAGTGCAAAGATATGAAACGTGCAGCGGAGATTGCAGTGGCAAAGGCTTAAAGACAGCCTTTTCATGGGTTGTTTGAGAGACTAGACAATAAGGAGAAAAGGATGTGCACAAATTGGCAAGGCGGGGAGAGCGTGATGGGAAGGATGTGCAGCAGGTTAGGGTGATCAAGGACAGAGATGGGAATGTGGTCACGAGTGAGAAGAGTGTGATGGCAAGATGGAAGGATTATGGACAATGTGATCTGGAGAGAGCATGTGGAAGAACGTGGAGGAATGAGCTGGATAGGAGTCAGTCGTAGCAAGAGGTGAGGAAGGTGGAGGAGTTTAACGGAAGTTCTTTGTGTCAACTGGTCAGTCTGAGGGCAGGCAGGGTGGAGAAGAGTATCAGGAGTCCTGAATAACTCAACAGTGAAGGGAAAGATTTACTGTAGAGTATTGAGACCAGCCCTGATGTACAGTCTGGAGACGGCGCTTAGATTTCCACAGGACGGAGTTTCTAAACGCGGTTCGAAGAGGACATGCAGACTGGCAGAAGAAGATGGAAAGGACAGGGCAAGATGGAAACATGTGATCGGCCAGAATAGTGTTAGACCCTGGAAATAATCACCCCAAGCCTCATTCTAGTCCATCCTCATACAACGGCGCGTGTACACCGATAATTGAATAGATTTCCACAAACCAGTTTCCACGGCAACTAAAAGGTGCAAAGAAATCATTTCCTGCAGACCATGGCTTCCACAGTCGTCCTGTAGTCCAATCTGCACTTTTTCCATTTTTTTTCTTCTCCAAAACAGCAAACGACCAGGGCACCTAACCATTGCTTATTTATTTAATGACCCTTCTCAATTATTTACCGCCATGATCAGACTTCCTCTGCAATGATCTGCATGGACTGTTTGAGGATGACTAGGTTCTGGATGTCAAATTCAAAGAAGGTGAGCACAGCACCATGAGTTGTTTGTTCATCATTAACAATAATAGCTAGTAAATAAAATAAATACAATAAAGAAAGAAAAGATATACCTCATGGAAAATGAGACTCAGATTAGGTTTCTGGCCAAAGACCCACGAGTAATTCAACACCAACTCTTCCTTCTTTAATTTTGGATCTACAAGCAGTTTTGAATTATTTAACCACAGGAGCACCCCAGGGCTCAGGTGACTTGACAGAGAAAAAAAGCCAGCTCGATGCACCTCTCAAAAACATTTTATACTTAAATGAGCAAGAGACATATTTAATCAGCAAACTAATTTAGGTGAGAAGCTGATCCCCGTAATGGGGACTCGAACACACGCCATTGTATAAACTTATGTCCTGAGGCTTGCCAACGTTGCAGGGAACCACTGACTCATTGTGTACATTTCTCGAAACCGCAGCACATTTCCATCCTACCGCAAAGGTTGACTTTGGGAACTCCCACTACTGCCGCCACCATCTTCCAGCGGTGCACGTTCTTCCTGATCTCTTCCTCCGTCTCCACCCCCACTTCCTGCGATGCCCCCAGAGCGCAGGTGGCGCAGCTCATCGGGCCTCAGTGCACTGTACCAGGCCTGTTGACCGCCGTCGGGGGTCAGCACGGGGCTCTTGTCCTCCTCCAGGCCCTGCACTTGACTCTGCACAGTCTTCACCATGTTCACCGCGTTCACGGGCAGCTGCAGCAGCTTCTGCATGGCGGTCATCTTGTGGAAACTTTGCCAATAAGACCTGATGCAACTTGTAGAATCCTGTTGTAGTGCACACAGAACTGCAGCTCCTCTTGTCCTATTTCCGAACAGCTACAATATAACAAATACAATTTATCCAATGTGGACGATGATGCAACAAGCTTCTCCAAAAGCGCTCCAGTTCTCAGCAAAAAGAGACGTCTCTGTGGCGACGGGGAACGGTAATCAGAATCCAGCAGATTGTTGTAGGATTCTTTGTGTTCTTGCCATCAGCTGCTCTGGTAAAAAGATGCTGGCTACAGAAGGGGGGTGGAGTCGGCGATGGCGAACCCTCCTGCTGCTCACATGCTCACTGTTGCGGCGCTAGCCTCTCCCTGTCGCTCAGTCACTGACACACACACACACACCGAGAAGCCCTCGCATAATGACACGTTGCCACTTAGCACTACCCCCCCCCCTCTCTGTCATCGCTCCACCGCCTCATCAGTTCACCTCACTCATTTTAGCCTTTTTTTTCTTTCTCCTCACGAGGCTTTGCGTCCAGCCTGCAGAGGCTCTCAAGGCAGCCCTAAATCCTCTCGCTCATTACGACGGTCGCAGCTTTTCAACATTCAGCCTCCGTTTGCATCATCTTACATGACTCAGCGTTCTCGGCACTGTCGTGATGAGGAACACCCTGCCTCTCTCTCTCTTTCATTCGCTCTTGCCCAATGGGATGAAAATGACGACGATGATGTGACACAGCTCCGACAGATTTGGTCTTGTTTGCTGCCGGCTGAATACAATCCTTCATGTTTAGTGGTGAAGAGTTGAGTCATGTCGCTTATATCAGGAGTGCCCAAACTCTGGCTCGAGGTCCTTTTGTGGCATGTTTTTATTGACATTCATTCATTCATTTTCTACCGCTTTTCCTCACGAGGGTCGCGGGGGGTGCTGGAGCCTATCCCAGCTGTCTTCGGGCGAGAGGCGGGGCACATATAGACAAACAACTATTCACACTCACATTCATACCTATGGACAATTTGGAGTGGTCAATTAAACTAGCATGTTTTTGGAATGTGGGAGGAAACCGGAGTACCCGGAGAAAACCCACACAAGCACGGGGAGAACATGCAAACTCCACACAGAGATGGGCGAGGGTGGAATTGAACTCGGGTCTCCTAGCTGTGAGACCAGCGTGCTAACCACTCACTCGCTGTGCAGCCCAATACAAAGCAGTTGAGCACAAATAGATTAGCATGTCTTCCGCCTTCCTTACCCCGCCTCCTCCACATGCCCAAGGTCAAAGGTCACGTAAGTTCCCCCTTTTCATAGCCGTCTCAGGCAATGCCTAGTACAGACTGTTATGAGTTTTTCATTCATTCATTCATTTTCTACCGCTTTTTCCTCACAAGGGTCACGGGGGTGCTGGAGCCTATCCCAGCTGTCTCCGGGCGAGAGGCGGGGTACACCCTGGACTGGTCGCCAGCCAATCACAGGGCACATATAGACAAACAACCATTCACACTCACATTCATACCTATGGACAATTTGGAGTCGCCAATTAACCTAGCATGTTTTTGGAATGTGGGAGGAGTAACCGGAGAAAACCCACGCATGCACGGGGAGAACATGCAAACTCCACACAGAGATGGCCGAGGGTGGGAATTGAACCCTGGTCTCCAAGCTGTGAGGTCTGCCCGCTAACCACTTTTTTATTTTAACCGTTTTTATTGACATATTCTAAAAAATAATATTGACCACAAAATGGCCCGCTCGACATACTCAAATGTATCTGTATGTGACCCTTGGTGGATAAAAATTTAGACACTCCTGACCCACATATTTCAAAATAAAACCCTTTAAATGAGCATAAATACACAAAAATACTCCATACAGAGTGGGGCTTCTAAAGTCAAACATCCCTGAAGTTGTTTTTTTTAAATACCACAAACAATGACAAACTACTCTTTCTTTTTGATCGTAGAGGACATACACAAGTTTTTCACATTCCTGGTCATGGATACACAAAGCCAAAACATAATAGGCTAACTGGAGACTCTAAATTGTCCATAAGTGACTCGTTGTGCCTCAAGGCATTCAAAATGGATGGAAGTGAGATGACAGTTATCAGTCTATAGTCCAACCACATCAAAAACAGTGAGAGAGACTCCCAAAAAGAGGAAGTGACAGAACCACTGCAGCCTCCATGTAAGCCAATGACAAATACTATCCAGAAACACTCCGCTTCCAGCATCGAGTTCTGACATCAACAAGGAATAAGCGCCCTCTAGCGGTTAGGAAGAGTACACACGTTCTAGTTCTCTATTACCTGTACGTAGTAACCCGCACTTTAATACATCTTCAGTTTATTGACGCTATTTTCCACGCAAAGTCTCCAAGGGTTTGCAACCCTAAGTGTACATAATAACTTTAGTGTTTTTTGAAAAGAGGGGCCATCACGTGACATCATCTCTCTCGCGCTGTCCAGCAGGGGTGGTGCTGAAAAAAAGATGGAGCCGAGGCCTTATTAGAGCTTATCCTGCCAGTAAAAGGGGCCTTCTGCGCCTCACATCATAAATATGACAATGTGTGACACGATCCATGTTATCCTTTTCTCGAATCTTCGAGAAGGTCACAACAGCACAAGGAAAACTATCAGTGCTCGCGCACTCCAGCAAACCAAATCACGACCTCAGATTCCATCCGACGGGAAAGACAACCATTCAAAGATAGCCACATTCTGGCTAGCTGTTAACATTAAAATACATTAAACATGTATTTTGGAAATGGAAAAAGGTATTTATTCCTCCACTACATATCAGCACCGACACTAGTGGACACATACCTTTTATAGTCCGAGGAGAAGATCCCTCCGCTTGCCGGGTCGTGGCCATATTCGGGCTCCCCGACGCTGGAGGAACCCCCTTTCTCGTCGTTGAAGGCCGAGCTGGCAGACATGGTTGTGGCTTTTTGTGCTTGCACCTCACCAGCCTGAGGCGACCGAGATTTGGGAGCGAAGGCAGCGGTTATTTCACGGCCCTTAAAGATGCACAGCCAGTGTGTTATCCCTGGGAGGAGGGGGACAATGATTGAAAGAGGAAAAGGCGGGGCGAGGACGCTGACGCACTGATCACGTGAGGGGGAAAGGTCAGGAACCCGGAAATGTTTAGTACATTTGTGTACTAAGCGATTGTCTTAGCTTTGTTACTTTAACACTTTCATATGGCATGTATGCCAATTCTAACAATATTGTTATTATTCTTTCATGTTTAATTTATTCATTATTCAATTACATAGAATAATTTGTATTATTCTATTTTTTGTTTTCCTTCATTCAACACATTTTCCCCTTTGTAGCCAAACCCAGAAGTAAAGATAATATAAGTAACAGATCGTGCAGATTGTACATGGTCATTTTTCTGAGAATGTTGAACTGAACGCAATGTATTTGTAAAAAAAGAACTTGAACGTGAACTTGTTTAGATTATGTGAGAATCAGCGACACTGTGTAGGTCCAGTTATTACCCGATGAGAAATATTTGCACCCCTGCTGCAACAGCATGTTATTGTCCACTGCCCACATTTTACCCGCGGGGGGGCTTTTGAATGTTGAAATATATGTGAACTATTCATATTTGTACTGTGTAAATTGACGCAACTTTGAACTATGAACATGCACAACACTGCAGATTTGTTTCCAATGACACTTAATACCCTGCTCAATAACCAATTAGTGTGAATGGAAGCAAGCAGGGTTGGTTTAGTTTAGCATGCTAGTGTGGTTGCGTGCGTGACTCAGGCTGGATATCTTCACCGCTTTAATGCAAGGAGTGTTTTAGAATGCCCAATGATGACATGCAGGTTCTGAGTTTATTCTTGTACCCAACCCCGTACAGACATTCTCAACACACACAGGACACACTACCGGCCTTCAAAATAAAAAGCACTGTTTGTCATCTAACTGTGGAAACAAGAGTGTCATAAAAAATATCTTACATATGCAGTTGGAATTGCATTGGTGACTAGATCTTCCTGAATTAAATGCACATGCTTTTTGATATGGGGGGTAGCCATTTATTTAGCCCACCCCCATTACCCCCCCTGTAGAGTCAGATAACATTGCCTATAAAAGCAGGACAATTGGTCAATGCTCTTCCTTGGGGATTGACATGAATGAAGTCAATTCAATATGAATGTATGCAATTGCTCATATTTCACACTAAACTTTTGTGGCTGGCTAATCATTTAGAGAAAACGTGAAAACTACTTTTGCTAATGTGTAGCTTCTACTTCCTAATGTCCTTTCAAGTGTCTGTTGTCGTGGCAACAAGAGTAACAAACGTGTTCTATCCATATAACATATACAAGGCAGTCAATTTCCAAGACCACCCGGTTCAAAGCTGTATTATATTTTTATTTAAAATAGAGAAAGAGAGGAAAGATGAGGAAAAACAGCTCTACACTAACCGCGTATGTCGTGCATTTATGTCTTGACAATACTAAACGAACTTACGGCTAATGCTATGCTAACCTGACTCTAATGTTATGTTGTTTTTTCTGGTAGCTCCTCCCGAGCGATGAAGAAGTCAACTTCAGGCATGCACCGAGTCTTCCAGAGTTCCAGATACACAGGGAGCTTCACGGGGTTCCAAAGCCGAAAAGCTTCCCTGATGATGTCGGACAGTAGAAATATGGGCAGGAGCGCCATTCAAAAGAAAACCATCCGGGTAACTTCAATAACTAACTGGGCTCAACAATAGGGTCACGTGCACTCATGCGTCTCATGGTAGCCGATGCAAGGTCTGTATTAATAGTTTGGCTTTTATAAAGATAATAAAAACTGTTTATTAGCTCCTTAAAACTGTCATACTGGCATTTGAATTTAACAATATTATTAATAGTTTGCACACCAAAAACCGTTGCTCATATTTTGCATCAATAATATACTAATTATATTTACTTAAAACGGGTACAATATTAAAATCACCCCCTTGTATTGGATGTTACCAGCCTGTGCAAGTGTACATAATGAAGTAACCAGCAAGTGTCGCTGTTTTACACTACAGTACACGGCAAGGCGCCTGCAAATGAATAGTTTTCATGTTTCATGTTAATGTTCAGGCCTCACAGCTAGGAGACCCGAGTTCGATTCCAGCATGTTTTTCCCCAGGTACTTCCAGTTTCCTCCCACATTCCAAAAACATGCTCGGTTAATTGGCCACTCCCAATTGTCCATAGGTATGAATGTGAGTGTGAATGGTTGTTTGTCTATATATGTGCCCTGTGATTGGCTGGCCACCAGTCCAGGGTGTACCCCGCCTCTCGCCCAAAGACAGCTGGGATAGGCTCCAGCACGGCCATGACCCTCGTGAGGATAAGCAGTAGAAAATGAATGAATGTTTATACTTAATGAATATCAATGTTGTACAGTTAGAACATTTAAGGGCAAAACACAATCCAGAGGCTATAAGCAGAAGTGTATTTTGATTGTTTGTCTATATGTGCCCTGTGATTGGCTGGTGACCAGTCCGGGGTGTCAGCTGGGGTGGGCTCCAGCATGCAACCTGGTGAGGATAAGCGGCATTGAAAATGGATGTGTTTTGCTTAGGCTATACCTAACGATGTAATGGATATATCGCATTTGGTAATTGCTAGAATCAATAAAACAACATAGTTTCTTCCATAAGAGGTTGAAAATCATTCATTCAAGTGTAAGAATACACCAACTACTGTCAGGGTTGATTTTGTGTGTTTTTTCTCCTCTTGGCAGGTGCTGGATGAGGATGGTCACGATGTCACACCTCGGCCTCTCCACCAGCCTGAGCCCAAGGACCCACATGCCAAACCAACCAGATTCATTTTCGATGACGTCTTCTCCAAATGGGATGCGTCAAAATCGTCCTCATTCTCCAATGTCCCCTCCTCTGGGTAATAAAAACAAAAACAAAAATAATTTGATAATTAGCCTTTCCTTTCCTATCATAAGTATCCCATAAAAGCTATATAAAAGTTGTTGTTGTTCAAGTTGTTTTTGTTTTCCAGGTCATTTATGTGGAGCAGCAGACCCCCCAGCGTGTCCACCAGGACCACACTGACCACCCACAGTGAAGAGGGCGCTTTTAAGTTGAACAACATCCCGCTGCCTGGTTGTTGTTTCTTCAAAACGAGCATCGACCGCTATCGAAAGTACTATATATTGTTATTTTTTTTGTCTCGCTTCCAGAGGCAAAGAGGCAAGCGGTCACTGTCAGTCAACACGTGCCAGAGGAGATAGCTTCGGATGAGATGGTAAACATCTACCTGGCTGAGACAGGCACCATCACACTTCTGGATCTGCCCAGCACCTGCGTGTCAGAGGAGGCTGACAACGCACAGGCTATTAAGTCAGTAATTATGCTTCAATTATGCTTTAATTATAATATATGTTATACCAGTCATACGCCTGTCTGCCACTATTGTCATACATGATATAGAGTGTGTTCTACAATGGAGTGTGAGGACAATAAGTTGTAATAATGAGTACTATGATTAGAAAAATGTGACAATATTACAAGAAACAACATATAATTTCATGATAATAGAATCCTAACACACACTAACCCTCTAACAAACTGTGTATCATCCAGGGAGAGTAACATTCTATACGCCGAGCTGTGCAAAAACAAAATGGGCAACGACAAATACGTCGATCGAGCTGTGCAGACATTCGTAGGAGCGTCTAAACACAAAAAAATCCAAAGTGAAAAGATTATTATGCATGATGAAGGTAAATAAATATTTGCAGCAGCCACATGGTTAAATCCATGCTTTCTGTCCACTCGGTGTATTTAAGTCCAATTCTTTGGCAGGTACCATGGCCACCATTTGGGAGATCTTTGACTCATTCCAATGCGATGCTCCTAAAATGGAAAAGGCCGCTGATGCTGCTAACAGTACCATAGGGGTCAGAAAAGGTCAAGAAGGTCGGGCAGGGGAGAGCTACAGCAGCGTCAGCACAGCATGCACTGGTAATAATGATAGCGACATAGGCTATGTATCTGTTCTTCTAGCACTGGGCACTAGACCACATATAAATGGCTTATTTCCTATTATTATTTCTACTTACTGTTGGGTAATAGAGTGTAAAGGTGACTGTAGGGGTGCTATTTCATGTGTAGAGGACTCTAATAATGTTAAAACACATCTATATCCAGAAGGTCTTAAACAAATTTTCTATGCTCTACAGTGCATCCGGAAAGTATTCACAGCGCTTCACTTTTTCTACATTTTGTCATGTTACAGCCTCATTCCAAACTGAATTAAATTAATCTCTTACCTCAAAATTCTACACAAAATACTCCATTATGACAATGTGAAAAAAGGTTTTTTTGACATGTTTTGAATTTATTAAAAATAGAAAACAAAAAAATCACATTTACATAAGTATTCACAGCCTTTGCCATGAAGCTCAAAATTGAGCTCAGGTGCATCTTTTTTCCACTGATCATCCTTGAGATCTTTCTACAGCTTAATTGGAGTCCACCTGCAGTAAATTCAGTTGATTGGACATGATTTGGAAATATAATAACTGTCTATATAAGGTCCCACAGTTGACTGTGCATGTCAGAGCACAAACACCAAGCATGAAGTCAAAAGAACTGTCGGTAGACCTGCGAGACAGGATTGTCTTGAGGCACAAATTTGGGGAAGGATACAGAAACATTTCTGCTGCTTTGAAGGTCCCAATGAGCACAGTGGCCTCCATTATTCGACTAGTCAGGATAGAAGGAAAAATGAATGCAGCAATATTTTCATCCAGGATATCTCTATATATTGCTGCATTCATTTTCCTTCTATCCTGACTAGTCTGCCAGTTCCTGCTGCTGAAAAACATCCCCACAGCATGATGCTGCCACCACCATGCTTCACTGTAGGGATGGTATTGGCCTGGTGATGAGCAGTGCCTGGTTTCCTCCAAACATGGCGCCTGGCATTCACACCAAAGAGTTCAATCTTTGTCGCATCAGACCAAAGAATTTTGTTTCTCATGGTCTGAGAGTCATTCAGGTGCTTTTTGGCAAATTCCAGACGGGCTGCCATGTTCCTTTTACTAAGGAGTGGCTTTCGTCTGGCCACTCTACCATACAGGCCTGATTGGTGGATTGCTGCAGAGATGGTTGTCCTTCTGGAAGGCTCTCCTCTCTCCACAGAGGAACGCTGGAGCTCTGACAGAGTGACCATCGGGGCCTTGGTCACCTCCCTGACTTAGGCCCTTCTTCCCCGATCGCTCAGTTTAGAAGGCCGTCCAGCTCTAGGAAGAGTCCTGGTGGTTCCAAACGTCTTCCATTTACGAATAATGGAGGCCACGGTGCTCATTGGGACCTTCAAAGCAGCAGAAATTTTTCTGTATCCTTCCCCAAATTTGTGCCTCAAGACAATCCTGTCTCGCAGGTCTACAGACAGTTCTTTTGACTTCATGCTTGGTTTTTGTGCTCTGACATGCACAGTCAACTGTGGGACCTTATATAGACAGTTATTATATTTCCAAATCATGTCCAATCAACTGAATTTACTGCAGGTGGACTCCAATTAAGCTGTAGAAAGATCTCAAGGATGATCAGTGGAAAAAAGATGCACCTGAGCTCAATTTTGAGCTTCATGGCAAAGGCTGTGAATACTTATGTAAATGTGATTTTTTTGTTTTCTATTTTTAATAAATTCAAAACATGTCAAAAAAACCTTTTTTCACATTGTCATAATGGAGTATTTTGTGTACAATTTTGAGGTAAGAGATTAATTTAATTCAGTTTGGAATGAGGCTGTAACATGACAAAATGTAGAAAAAGTGAAGCGCTGTGAATACTTTCCGGATGCACTGTAACTACCTAAATATTCCATGTAGAAATGTACTTATTAAGATCGGGTCTGGAATCAATTAGCCTTCATAAATGAGGAATTATTGCAGTTCCATCCTCTCGCCCAAAGACAGCTGGGATAGGCTCCAGCACCCCCTCGTAAGATAGCACTTTAAAGTTAATCAACCTACAAAATACTCATTATTAGTATATAACATTTCCATAATACCTGTGCTAAAGATGACCACCATGACACATGACGGTATCAGTCATATTATATGACATTATAGCCACCTCATACTGTTATTGAGGTATGGCATCCGCTAGCATGAAAGCCATTATTTGAGGAAATGGGGTACATTAAGTGACTGAGAAATATCCGTCTTGTGTTTTACCGTTTTGTTCATCCTGTTCCTGCTCAGCCAGCACCAGAAGCTCCCTATTTGCCATAACACAAGGCAACGCTTTGAGCGAGGATCTGGACCCTCAGGTGATCCTGCAGTCCGAGACCTTCCAGCGCAAACTGTTCGTCATGGAGCGGTGCATCGCGGCCAACATCTTTCAGCCCAAACTGGCAGCTTACAGACAACTGGACGACATACAAAGTGACACCCAGCAGCACACGTGAATGAATGCTTTTCATACAATTCAGCGTAATGACCAGCAAATTGTGTTAAGATCCCTACTTCGTGACACAACCTGACTGTAAGGAGAACCCAGAGGAGGACGAGGACGAGGACAGAGAGGAAAAACAGTTGGAGGAGGAACAAGAAGAGGTGGTGATTGAGAAGGAAGAGGAGGAGAAGGAGGAAAAGGAGGAAGAGCCGAAAGGACCAGCTCTGGAACATCTGTGGACTTTTTGCTGTGAGCTCACCAAAGGACGGAACATTACCAGCATGGCCTGGAACAAACACAACCCCGTAAGTAGAAAACCATTCAACTTCTTGTTGTGTACCTAATATAGTGGCCACTGAGATGTTGTCTCCACATAAACGGATGCATGTGCATTATCGCCTTGTCAGGACCTGTTGGCCGTGGGCTATGGTGACTTCAACTATTGGAAAACAGGCCTGATCTGCTGCTGGTCCATAAAGAACCTTGTGGTATTAGTATAGTTTATTCTTTATCAAATTGCTGGCACTCGCAACGTTGAACCCATGGTAGGTAATTTAGCAGTTGTACTCAATAAAAAAAAATTGTGTTGTGTACAGTGGCCGGAGCGTCTTTACCACACTCACAGTAGCGTCACGGCATTGGACTTCTCCACCGGCAATCCTGACAAGCTGGCAGTGGGGATGCACGATGGAACCGTCGCCATCCTCAGCGTGCGCAGTAAAGACCAGTACACCTACCTTGCTAGCAGCAGGTGAGGCTGCGTCCATCAGAAGAGACGTGCACTTGGAGAAGAATCAGAGAGATATAATATTAGCATATTATATTCTGTTTTGAAGGGACTGCAACAAAAAGCACGTCCACCCCGTGTGGTACATCACCTGGGCCCGACAGGAGATGAGATTGTCTGAAGAGGACACAGTGGAGTCCATGGTGTCTGTGTCGGAGGACGGTCACATCATCAAGTGGCTCTTGATGAGCAGTGGCCTGGAGGGCATAGGTACAGTGAAATATATACTTACATATGTAAAAAATTATTGTTATGTGTGTACATCCAAAATGGCTGTAAATTAGGGGGCTGTTATTTTCATTCATTCATTCATTTTCTACCGCTTTTCCTCACGAGGGTCGCGGGGGGTGCTGGAGCCTATCCGAGCTGTCTTGGGGCAAGAGGCGGGGTACACCCTGGACTGGTGGCCAGCCAATCACAGGGCACATATAGACAAACAACCATTCACACTCACATTCATACCTATGGACAATTTGGAGGCGTCAATTAACCTAGCATGTTTTTGGAATGTGGAATGTGGGAGGTAACCTGAGTACCTGGAGAAAACCCACGCATGCACGGGGAGAACACGCAAATTCCACGCAGAGATAGCCGAGGGTGGAATTGAACCTTGGTCTCCTAGTTGTGAGGTCAGCGCGCTAGCCACTCGACCGCCATGCAGCCCGGCTGTTATTTAACATAAACATAAAACATAAAAAATATACAAACTTTTTCAGTGCTTTGGTTCCGATTTTCTACAATAAAAGCTCTGATAAAACATTCCACTGTTCTCAAATATCTTAATTTTTATTTTTCTGCACAAAATAAGATGAAAAATAAATAAACAAAATAAATAAACAAATCAAGAATAAAGAAAATCAATCAATCAGTAATAAATAAATATAGTAATAATAATAATAATAAAATGGCAAATAATAAAAACTTAAGAAACCACATATAGTTGGTGGGTAGACAAATAATTTTTTTCAGATTAAAATGAACAAAGCATTATTAGAGCCCTGTAGACATGACAAAACACGACTATAGTCACATTTATACTCTTTTTATTTACAACATATTGCGCAACTGCAGGGTCTTGAGACACATGCTAACTCGCAAACTAGAGAGCTAGCGACCTAAACGGTAGCCTTCAAGTTATTTCCTTTAAACTTAAATAGCCAAAAACTTACCATTTCCACACGGATAGGGAGGATAACTATTAACAGTTATTTAACCTTTAACATGAACATTAATCAAACGTAATAATTTTTTCTGGGTACATGATACCATACAGCATCCATATCAAACTTGCGCGGGCCGCACTGACATTAAACTTTCATATCAAGGCGGGAGCCTCAAACTAGTGTCCTGCGGGCCTCATTTGGCCCACGGGCCGCGTGTTTGAGACTCCTGCTTTGGAGTGAATGAGAAAGTGGCGAAAAAAAACTCAGCTCTCTTTGACCATATGTTTATGTATTCACAAGTATATTGCAATGTTGTGTTGTGTCAATCATCCCAGATATGCTGGAGCTGAGGAGAATCCAAGATGGCTTCAAAAAGGCAGACACAAGCAAAACAAAGAAAGAGGATATTCTGGTTTCCACAGCAACACCTGGTCTTTGTGTGGCTTTTCAGCCCACGGTAAGTTAAAGCTGCAACACACAGGAATGTTGTTAATAATTTTATGTGGAATAAAAAGATGTAATGATATCTGTCAGGATCCTAGTATCTACTTGGCCGGCACGTCTGAGGGCGTCATTCACAAGTGCTCCGTCTCCAACCATCATCACTATCTGACCCTTTATCAGAAGCACCTAGTAAGTCCAGCATCCAGGACTATGTTGACTATGTGAATGTTGACGCCTCCTCCTCATCACCCCCAGTGTCACGTAAACCACATCGAATGGTCCCCGTTTAGTCCTGACTTGTTCTTGAGCTGCTCCTCGGACTGGACCATCCACCTGTGGAAGGAGGGCTATCCGACCCCTGTGAAGAGCTTCAGCTCCATCCAGACTCCTGTCTTGTCTGTCAAGTGGTCCCCTCTTTGGCCCTCAGTGTTTGCTTCCATCAGCGAGGAACAGCTGGAGATCTGGGACCTGAATGAATCTCTGTAAGTATCAGCAAGCATGTTTAGAGCAGTATAGCTTGTCAAGTGACAATACTGTAGAAAGTACACTTGGACATACTTGGACATACAACTCAATTTACCTGGGGGCCACTGGAGCTTGGGTCTGGGCAAGGCTGGGCCGCATCAGGTTCCCCCCCCCAAAAAAACGCATTTATTAAAAACAGAAAAATAAACAAACTTTTTCAGTGCTTTGGTTCCGATTTTCTACAAGAAAAGCTCTGATAAAACATTCCACTGTTCTCAAATATCTTAAATATTAAATATTAAATAAATATTAAATATTTTTATACACAAAATAAGATGAAAAATAAATAAACATATCAAGGGGCCACGTGTTGAAACCCCCGCTTTAGAGGAATCAATTTGCAGCTCTTCTTGCCGTGTGCTCGTGTTGTCAGCACTTTGAGGCTGTGATTCATTAGAACATTCTTAACGGTCTTACAAGTGTAAAAAGAAGTTAACCACTGTATAATAACACTAAGAGCGGTGGCAGGAAGTCATGGGGATGTGTGTGCCTATGTGCATGAGTGTTCTTGGATGCATGTATGTGTAGGCCTGAAGAAGTTCACGATTGCCCAATCGTGGAGCCTTAGTCTGCAGGGTGTCATTGCGATAACACAGCCGTTCCCATAGAGACATCCGCCAGCGAGCGAGCCCAGACATAGACAACAAACAACAGGTGTCACTGAGAGAATGACAAGGAGGGTAAGAGCGCCCCACTGCAGCAATCTCTTGGAGGAGTTGTTGTTGACCTTGGCTAGGTCGGCACCGAGGGGGGGAGCTGAAATGCAGATTAGATTGTTTGAGTTTGTGCGAATAGTTGTATTCAAATAGACTCAAATAGACTGTTCTGTTTGTCCGTTCTGGTCTCTCAATCCAACCATCTGCCTTTGGAAAGCCAAAAGCTTCTCCAAGATGTTTTCCTTGTTAACAGTCCATCATATCAATCATGATGAGCAGCTTGTAACGATCAGACAGCTACCAGTTCTTGTCTTTTACTGATGGATTTATTACAAAACCAACGTCAGAACTAAAAGGGTACAAAAGATACAAAATACAATAAAATACAAATAACCCTGGTGAGGAAAAAGCGGTAGAAAATGAATGAATGAATGAATGAATGAATGAATGAATGAATAATACAAATATACAATAACTAAGACTAATAACTAATAAGACTAATAAGGCTAATAACTAAACTAAGACACTAAGAGACTGAAAAGAAAACAATACAAAAGTACCTTAAGTACCTTAATGGCTGCACACACACCTTAGGAGGGAATTATAGAGACCTCACAACTAGGAGACCAGGGTTCAATTCCACCCTCGGCCATCTCTGTGTGGAGTTTGCATGTTCTCCCTGTGCATGCGTGAGTTTTCTCCGGGTACTCCGGTTTCCTCCCACATTCCAAAAACATGCTAGGTTAATTGGCCACTCCAAATTGTCCATAGGTATGAATGTGAGTGTGAATGGTTGTTTGTCTATATGTGCCCTGTGATTGGCTGGCCACCAGTCCCGGGTGTACCCCGCCTCTCGCCCGAAGACAGCTGGGACAGGCTCCGGCACCCCCCGCGACCCTTGTGAGGAAAAAGCGGTAGAAAATGAATGAATGAATGAATCTTCAATCCTTTAGCACCTATTCGTCTTTGAGCTCTAATGGCAACAACTGATCTTAATTTCTATCCATCCATCCATTTTCCTCCGCTTATCCGGGTCTGGGTCGCGGGGGCAGCAGTCTTAGTAGGGAAGCCCAGACTTCCCGGTCCCCGGCCACCTCCTCCAGCTCCACCGGGAGGACACCAAGGCGTTCCCAGGCCAGCTGTGAGACAAAATCCCTCCAGCTTGTCCTAGGTCTGCCCTGGGGCCTTTTCCCGGCTGGGTATGCCCGGAACACCTCACCAGGGAGGCGTCTGGGAGGCATCCGGACTAGATGCCCGGATTTAATTTCTATTGGTGTAACAATTAAACATGCACATGTGGAAACAACGATTTTACAGAAAAGCATTTCCACCTTATTAACTTGTATACACCTTGATAGGAACCAAAAATGAAAATAGGGGGGAACTTAAAACTGACAGCATACACTGACTGAGAGGCAGTTACACAGCTGTTGGGGGCGCGTTGAACCGCTGCGTCTGTCATGTGAAGGGCAGCGCATAATCCAATCAGCAACGGACCTGTTATCATGGTTCCAAATAGGTAGACGTCATCACGGAAAGAAGAATCGCCAGGCACATGACCTTCCACTTGCCCCAAGTGTCCATCATGTATGTGATGAACGGTCCATCGGGGTAG
Source organism: Doryrhamphus excisus (assembly GCF_037039965.1). NCBI lineage: Eukaryota > Metazoa > Chordata > Actinopteri > Syngnathiformes > Syngnathidae > Doryrhamphus > Doryrhamphus excisus. The sequence goes on along the minus strand of NC_136357.1, from coordinate 16,301,074 downwards.
ACAGGTTCCTCTGAACCCGAGCTTGAAGATGATCTTGTTGAGAGTCTAGTTGATCAATTTGATTTGAGAGCAGTGCAGAGAGAGGCTCTTCAAGTATAAAGCAGCTCTTCTGATAGATTTGTGGTTCGAAAAGTCAGTCTACACACAGCCATTATTGTCTAAAAACTAGCAAAATACTGGTTTCTTGCCTACGGTCAACTACGTATGATGCACGAGTGCTGCCTGCACTGGGGAGCTCATTGAGAAAGAACATGTACTCCAACATAATGTAACAATAATGACTGTGTAGACTCATTTTATACAAGCTATACACAGACTACTCTAAAGAATAACCAAGTTTCATTTATGTAGAACAAAAACCCACGGTGAGGCAGCATTTAGCCACTATGGCCCCCACCTGTGGAACAGCCTGCCGGAGAACCTCAGGACTGCGGAGACTGTTGATATTTTTAAAAAACAGATTAAAGACACACCTTTTTAATCAGACTTTTAACTAATTATTTTTTAACTTTTCTTATGTTTTTATCTTTTTAGTCCTATTTTATGCTCTTAGTCTTCAGCTTTTAACTCCAGTATTTCCTCAGGAGGGGTCCTCCACACTGGGGGCTGTGTCGGGTCTGCTGAGGGGGTGCCGTCCTTGGGTCCCTTTGACCCGGCCGACTGGGGGTTCCTCCCTTTAATGTGGGGGTCCGCCCGTCTGTCGGAGTCGGGGGGGCCCGGGTGCTGGTCCCCCGATGGCACGGCCATGCCATGTCTCCCTACTGTGTGTGATTGTGTGTGTGTGTGTGTGTGTCTAGTATGGAGGGTGGGAAGGAGGGACTTTCGTTTGTTTCTTTGTTTTTTCCTTTTAATTGTGGTAATTGTTTTAATTCTGTAAAGCACTTTGTGTTGCATGTCTTTGCAGGAAAGGTGCTATACAAATAAAGTTGATTTGATTTGATTTAGTATTGTCCCTTGAGAAGATACAATAACAATGATTGTGAAACTTGAATGAAACTTTTTATACATTTACAGTTGTTTGGAGTAAAAATCCCAAGTACAAATATGACTTGTTGTCTCCCTTCAGGCTGGACCCAATCATTGTGCAAGTGGCAGAACAGGGCGTCCGCATCACCGCCATCCTTTTCGCCAGGTTGACAGACTGCATTGTGGTCGGAGACACGAGTGGACAAGTGACGTTCTACAAGATGAACAACCTCAGTGTCGGGCCAGGCAAGAAGGTAACACCAACAGCATTGCCTGCATTGTAGTTCCAACTGTATAACCACAGTTTGACCCTTGAACAGATTATTTTTAATTACAGTATTCATAAATGATGAATTGTGAAATGATGAATTTAAATAATTTTCCCCATTTTTCCTACATATAGGTGCCAAATTTGGAAGACTTCATTCACTTTGGTGACTCCACCTAGTTATTGTTTTACATTTTTAATTTTAGTATTGGGGGCGGGCAAGTGGTTAGCGCGCAGACCGCACAGGTAGGAGACCAGGGTTCAATTCCACCCTCGGCCATCATTGTTACAGGTCATATAATACAAATATACAATAACTAAGACTAATAACTAATAAGACTAATAAGGCTAATAAGACACTAAGAGACTGAAAAGAAAACAATACAAAACACATATACTGTACCTTAATGGCTGCACACATGCCTTAGGAGGGAATTATAGAGACCTCACAGCTGTGTGGAGTTTGCATGTTCTCCCCGTGCATGCGTGGGTTTTCTCCAGGTACTCCGGTTTCCTCCCTCATTCCAAAAACATGCTAGGTTAATTGGCCACTCCAAATTGTCCATAGGTATGAATGTGAGTGTGAATGGTTGTTTGTCTATATGTGCCCTGTGATTGGCTGGCGACCAGTCCAGGGTGTACCCCTCCTCTCGCCCGAAGACAGCTGGGATAGGCTCCAGCACCCCCGCGACCCTTGTGAGGAAAAGCGGTACAAAATGAATGAATTCATGAGTTTTAGTATTGGGAATAATAATTCATTCAGTCATTATGCACAACCATTCAAATTTTAGTCTGTTGAGATCTGGAACAAAAATTCAGCCTTTACGCTCACTTTTTGAGGTACTAATTTAACATCATGTTTATTATTGTGCTACTGTATCATAATGCAAACGTTTGTGGTGGTAAACAAGAGAGAAACCAACATGTGCACAGCACAGGAATGTGCAGGCTAACGTGATTATTCATGGATGACAGCGCTTTCTTTCATTCAGGACCAAGGCAGCTGCTATGTCTACTCATCACAAACTTGTTTATGTGTGCACACTTACCCTGGCATTCCTCTGCAAAACTATTTCACATCCTGACGCATGGCAAATAAACCAAACTTTACACTTCAATTTCAACTTAAAGTTTGTCAAATTTTAGTTGGACCAACAATTTTCAGGACATGGAGTCCATCTGTTGGTTGACAACAGTGTTAATGTTAGCTAATTGTGCTAGCAGCTACCTTTCACCACTATTGCCATTGGCTTTATAGCAGGGGTCTCAAACACGTGGCCCGTGGGCCAAATGTGGCCCGCAGGACACTAGTTTGAGGCCCCCGCCTTGATATGAAAGTGTAATGTTATGGATGCTGTATGGTATCATGTACCCAGAAAAAATTATTACGTTTGATTAATGTTCATGTTAAAGGTTAAATAACTGTTAAGTTATCCTCCCTATCCGTGTGGAAGTGGTAAGTTTTTGGCTATTTAAGTTTAAAGGAAATAACTTGAAGGCTACTGTTTAGGTCGCTAGCTCTCTAGTTTGTGAGTTAGCATGTGTCTCAAGACCCTGCAGTTGCGCAATATGTTGTAAATAAAAAGAGTATAAATGTGACTATAGTCGTGTTTTGTCATGTCTACAGGGCTCTAATAATGCTTTGTTCATTTTAATCTGAAAAAAAATTATTTGTCTACCCACCAACTATATGTGGTTTCTTAAGTTTTTATTATTTGCCGTTTTATTATTATTATTATATTTATTTATTACTGATTGATTGATTGTCTTTATTCTTGATATGTTTATTTATTTTTCATCTTATTTTGTGTAGAAAAATAAAAATTAAGATATTTGAGAACAGTGGAATGTTTTATCAGAGCTTTTCTTGTAGAAAATCAAAACCAAAGCAAAGTTTATTCATTTTTCTGTTTTTAATAAATGCGTTTTTTTGTTTTTTTTTTTTGAAAACCTGATGCGGCCCAGTCTCACCCAGACCCTAGCCCCAGTGGCCCCCAAGTAAATTGAGTTTGAGACCCCTGCTTTACAGGATTATAGCAAATATTTTGACTTGCAGGCCACATTGGGATAAAAAATGTGTTTGTTATTAGTTTATTATGTTTCACATTGCTTTAGTGATTATTTTAATTTTCCACTTGTGCAACAGTTAATATTGAGAATGACATGTTTTCCAGACGTTTATTAAAGTTGAGAGTCTTTAGCTAATGTTTCAACGTTTCAACGAAATGAATTGTCCTGTTGGTTATATAAACGCAGCTTTGAAATAGTGTGTGTGCACATTGTAAAGTGTCATGTCTACATACATCCCGTTTCAGAGCCAAATGTTATTGTCTTTTCATTGGGAAGTGAAAACCTCTATTGAGCAGTGATGTGTTGGTCGTGGACGAATCGGTTCTAAGAGTCGGCTCTTGGAAATGAACAACTGGCTCGTGTCGTTGGGAGCCAATTCGGAGCTGATTTTCTCAAAAGCAAAATACCGTCAAATCTAGCATTTTTTTCTGGTGTCATAAGAGAGTTTCCCGGTATTTGGTGACTAAAAAGTGAAAACATATTGTTCTGAGCGTCTGTTCCTACTGAGCAGCAGCAGGTGACAATCTTCAGTAAATACACAACTGTGACCTGGTTAACTGGGATACCGTCACTACTCTTGAGTGGTTCCACATACTGTAGTATTCGTCCTCTACTTTAAAGAACGTCCATTCAAACCTGGAATGCCCCGGATGTTTCTCGCTGTCCAATTAGCGTGAAGGTTGAGCTCCAAGCGTCCAGACTGCTGCAGTCACACCCTCCATGTTGAGCTCTGACTTCCTGGATACACATTGACAACCTGCTGCGGCTCTTCCAAAAAGTCTCACCAAACCGTTAAAAAGTCGTTTTTAGAACAGTCGAACATCTGCTTTAATGCTGGTGACTGACGACAGGAATGCCAATGATCCAAGTGACAATTCCATCCACGGAGAGGGAAGTAGACGAGGCAGGAAAGTCCAAAAAGGTAATAATAACTTCTTACTCCTGCTTTTGTCGTCTTGGACTTAATTTGTTAAGTCCAAGTTTGTTTTGTTTCCTTACTTTTGTTGTTGTTTGGATTAGACGGAAAGGGAAAGTGGGCACCTGGCGGTGGGGGCGAGGCCAGCGCGTGTTCTCAGGTTGTGTCATGGCATGAGGTGCGTTCAAAGAACCTCAGCAAAACACGGAGCGTTTGAAAATACAGTCGTCCCTGGCAAAATATCGCAGTTCATTTTGCCGCTGTTCAGAAATTAATGAATGATTGAATTTTCGTAGTAGACTGTGGTCTATTGTTAGTCAAAATATATAGAATCTTAAGTGATTAGTATTCTGGCCGCTAGGTAGCAGTAATCTTACATGGGTGAGATATCCGTCCTTATTACATTACTCGACCTTGCACTCGATGTAGTCAGGCGTGGATGCAGAGTAAAAAAATGACTTAATTCAGGACTTTGCAGATTTTATGGCCGACATTGCTCTTAACTTTGACCGTTTTTTAATTATTGGTGATTTTAATATTCATTCATCCTGCTCCTCTAAGCCCCTGGTCAAGGACTTGTTGATTCCTACAATGTCACATAAGCAGACTCTGCCCCCGGGTTCGATTCAAGACGCTGTTTTTATTGTACTTGTTGCCACTAGGTTCAATTTTTTAAAAATACAGCGGCCCTTTTATTGCTTTGCAGTTGATGTCCAAATACATGTAACCCTTTCCGCTCGGTGGCGTGGCTGCTGCACCTCCGTGGCTCTGCGTTGTGTTTTTTTTATTAGGTGTGGCGAACGGAGATGACCACGAAGCAGGGAGCGATTGTGGTGCTGACAGTCTCTTTATTCCCTCTTCACATACAGGAAACAAAACTCTGTTAATAATCGAATAAACTACTCGACATTACAGACAAAAATTACTTTGCAAAAATATAATAAAAGGATAGCAAATAAACGATTTACACAAATCAATCATATGAGGCCTAAATAAAACCATTACTCAAGAGAAAACCGCCATGCTGCCTACCTTCACATACAGGAAACAAAACTGAAGTTCAGACAGCCAACAAACGGGGGATACTCATTGAGAAAGGCAACCAAGAGGGGCCAAAGGGACAAAACGTGTTGCAGGCAAACCACAGCGGCCCCTGCTGGCGCAATTAAGCGACTGGCTACATACACCTATAATTTTATAATTTAATTTAATAATTTTACACCTACATGACATAAAAACCTGGCAATCAATACATTTTCTGATTTTAAACAAGATTGTGATTTTTGGAGTCACTGTGCTCAGTGATGTCAAGAGTGCCCTTGTCATCATATTGACACCTCTGTGTTAAAGGGTACCTATTATGCTTTGTACCTATATTTCTTTTCTGACCCATAAATGTAGTTCGAATGTTTTATTCTTGTGTTAAAGGATGCCAACGTTTGACATAATGAGGTTTGCGCATTTGGAAGTGAGCCCTGAAAACGCTCTGTTTCAAAAGGCGTGGTAAAACTGCCCTATTGTGATGTCATAGAGGGGTGGACTTCCTTATATGGGCGTGTCTGTAAGCAGATAATCGCTCTGCCCTCCCCCAAGCTCTGCTCGTCTGTTTACTTGCAACAGAAAGCCACATTTGTTTACAATTCCTGAAGACGCCACCATCAGGCACAAGTGGTTGGAGTTCCTGATTCCCTACCAGCAAAAGAAATGCAGTTTAATTTGTCAATTCATTAAATTAATTTAATTTGTTAATTTTTCACACTGGACTGTTTTGTGACTGTTTTCCTGTGGAGCAAGCAGTAAGTAACAATTCATCAGTGACCTAATTGTGTTCATTTTATGTAAGTCATAATAGTCATAACATTCATAATAGCCGTTTCCCAACACAATTAGTGGCCACAGTGGCCGCTAAAATGCTGAAGCTAATTCCCAATTAAGAGACGTCTTGAAGTAACCTCTTTTCTTGAGAAACTTCAGACTGTCCAGTCTCTATTTCCAGATCGGATTCGGGATCCAACACATATGGCTGTATGTTAAAAGTGGACATTTTACAAAGATACATCGCTGTTCATTATCAACTCCTACCTCAGAAGCACTTAGAGTATAACCAACCACAGCAGAGTGGGCGAGCCTGGAGGTGGGCCGCGGGTGGAATACATTAAAACAGACCGTTTTCGCGCAAAGCATGAAATCCAAAGTAATACTGGTAGATCTAGAATGCTTTGTGTGCGGGTTATTGTGTGTAGCTGCTCTATAGGAGTCCACAACTCAATACAAAAGGCCTAAAATGAGCATAATCGGTCCCCTTTAATACATACAAATATTGTATATAATATTGTCATCCTGTCCTCTCTTTTTTTCTCTTCATTAATTACAATGACAATGTGCATAATAGGTCCCCTTTAAACCTTAAAAACCTGTTTTTATTGACAGCTCTTATGACACCTAAATAAACACCTAAACCGGTATACCAGCATTAATTATTTCAATGATAAGAGAATGATTTATACCAGTATTGATGACTGTGCACCATGCGTTTTCACATTTAGAAAATAACAGCCGGGCTGCACGGCGGTCGAGTGGTTAGCGCACGGATCTCACAGATAGGAGACTAGGGTTCAATTCCACCCTCGGCCATCTCTGTGTGGAGTTTGCATGTTCTCCCCGTGCATGCGTGGGTTTTCTCCGGGTACTCCGGTTTCCTCCCACATTCCAAAAACATGCTAGGTTAATTGGTGATTGTCCATAGGTATGAATGTGAGTGTGAATGGTTGTTTGTCTATATGTGCCCTGTGATTGGCTGGCCACCAGTCCAGGGTGTACCCCACCTCTCACCTGAAGTCATACCCCTGCGAGGATTAGTTGGAATAATGGCTGGATGGAATAATCATAGAATATTTTATTTACAACTTTGTAGCAAGGTTTTCCTGACTCTTCCTAACTTTGAGAAGTTTTTCCTTATTATATTCAGAATTGGGTTTTTCCTACTTTGCTTTTTTTTCTGACAATATGATCGCTTCTCTTCCTTTTTTTTCAGGTGTTTCGAGTTGAAGTGTTGTTCAATGAGAGGAAACATTTTGTGCTCAGAAGAAGCAGCGAATTCCAGACTCTGCACAGAAAAGTGTGTTCCTGAAAATGAAGAATAAAAACTTAAATACGATACATTTTAAACAGAATCTACGTAATAATTGTATTGTTGTCTTCAGCTCAGGAAGATCATCCAGACTCCTGATTTTCCCAGTAAAAGAAATCCTCATCTGAGGACCAAACCTCTGGAGCAGAGGAGGCAGGAGCTGGAGGATTACATCCAGGTAAACACGGAGAGTGCATGTTTTACTTTAATTTCAAAACTAAATGGGGAAAAAATGTCACGTGAATCACGAAATATACAGCATATGAGCAATGAGCAATGTAGTCTTCAACAACAATGCATGGTAGCTAATGTTACATGATGTGTGCAGGACATCATCTACGCTTATGAAGACGTGCCGCAGGAGCTGTTAGACTTCCTCCATGTCAAACATTATCACCCAGGCAACAAGATCAGCAGCATGGAGTAAGACCAATCAATCTATTGATTTTTTTTTTTTACCACATAACATGATTGATTATAAGGCACTTGACATGCTATCTTCACATTTTCAATAATTTATTCATGAATTTATTGCTTTGATTTCAGATCACTTGATGATCTGGACAGTCAGGACAACAGGTAAGTAATCTATGACTTATTTACTTTGTTACAAGTCTCTCTTCCATACAAGTTATAATACTTATTACTAATACTTATTACTAATTACTTAATTACTTACTAATTACTAATACTTATTTATTTAACTACAAGTAATCTATTCCTAATTTACCTGCTTGCACCTAAATGATCAATCACTTATTTGCTTAGTTAAAGGTAAATTATCTACTTATTTACAGTTAAATTATCTATTACTTATTAACTTAGTTATCGGTAAATTGCCTAGTTAAATCAAATCAAATCAATTTTATTTGTATAGCACTTTTCCTGCAAAGACATGCAACACAAAGTGCTTTACAGAATTAAAACAATTACCACAATTAAAAGGAAAAACAAAGAAACAAAAGAAAGCCCCTCCCTCCCACCCTCCATACTAGACATTGGGGGACCAGCACCCGGGCCCCCGGACTCCGACAGACGGGCGGACCCCCACATTAAAGGGAGGAACCCCCAGCCGGCCGGGTCGAAGGGACCCAAGGATGGCACACCCTCAGCAGACCCGACACAGCCCCCAGTGTGGATGACCCCTCCTGAGGAAACACTGGAGTTAAAAGCTAAAGACTAAGAGCATAAAATAGGACTAAAAAGATAAAAACATAAGAAAAGTTTAAAAATAATCTTTTTTAAAAAATATCAACAGTCTCTGCAGTCCTGAGGCTCTCCGGCAGGCTGTTCCACAGGTGGGGGCCATAGTGGCTAAATGCTGCCTCACCATGGGTTTTAGTTCTGGGTTTTGGTATTGTTAAAAGGCCAGTGCCGGAGGACCGCAGGGTCCGCGGGGGTTGATATGGTAAAAGCAGATCAGATAAATAAGAAGGTGCAAGGCCGTTAAGACATTTAAAAACCAGTAAGAGAATCTTAAAATCGACTTATTACTTATTTATAACTGAATTATCAATTATTTAGTTAGTTACAGTAAATGATGTATTCTATATTTACTTGGTTTCAGGTAAATTACTATTACTAAATTATTTTTAATAGCATCAGTAACATGTACTGTGTTTTGCGGGACTACCAGTGTGTAAAAAAAGCGCTTTTGCTCTGTGACTTACATAATAAACACAGTTAGGACACTGATACATCGTTACCTACTTCTCGCCCTTGCCACAGGACCAAGTAACGTTGGAAAGGCGTAGGGCTTCAGCAAGTTTGCCAGCTAATCCAGCTGCATTCTGGTCATTGACAGATTAAAATGCATTTCTTTTGCTAGCAGGGAATCAGGAACTCCAACCACTTGTGCCTGATGGTGGCGTCTTTAGGAATTGTAAAGAAATGTGCCGTCCCCTTTCGCGGCATTGCTTGCAAGTAAACAGTGGAACAGCGCTTGGGGTCGGGCGGGGGAAGCAGAGCTTGGGGGAGGGCACAGAATTTACATAAAAGGAAGCTCTTCTGTGATGTCACAGAGAAACAGTTTTACCACGCCTTTTGAAACTGAGCGTTTTGAGCATCCCAAACTACTTTGAGGGTTCACTTCCAAATGCGCAAGCCTCATTATCTGAAACTTTGGCATCGTTTAACACAAGAATACTACATTCTAACTAAATTTAAAGGTCATAAAAGTATGAAAAGCATAGCGGGTCCCCTTTAAAGTTCATGATCTGTTGCTGATATAAAAGTTACTAATATATATTCCTGATTTACTTCAGTGTTGATAAGGTGAATAATGTCAGTGTCTCCACAGTTTTCAGTTGCCGCATCAGCGAGTGATGGCATTCTTCCAGGATCCGTACGTGGCCAATCGCACATCAGGTAGGTCCCCGGTGCCAGGCTGTCCATGTCCATGCAGCAGGCATCTAGCGGCACCTGTCTGTTGCAGGTCTCCCTGATGTGGTCGCAGCAGGAGTCCTGCAAGGGTTCTATCCACGGGGCATCCGTGTCAGTTTCACGGCCCCCGCCCTTGCCAAGCCTGACCCCGCTGGGAAGGCTGGAGGTCGATGACTGAGAAGAACCACCAATGGACCTGAAAGCCATCACAATCCACGGAAGGGAGAAGAAGACAAAGGGGACTTTATAAAAGTTTTCCATAAATTTGTCATGCTTTGACCTCATGGATTACTTTTTAGTTGTTTTAATTAGTCTGCAACATCTTTTAGAAAAGTACTTTGAACAGATTTTCATGTTGAAAGTCCCTAATGCAGGCAAACAGGACCTACCTAAATGGAAATACTCACTGAGTACTACAATGACTCCTGAATACTGCTCATTTTGTTTAAAATATACTTTTTTTTTACACTCCATAGACTTGGCGCTGATTTATGAATAAAAATGAATTTTTATCACCTAGTGCACTCTTTGGTTTTCCAAATCTGGTTTGTGCGTTTACACTGAGAAAAGCAGTGAGACTTTTTGTTTGTCATTATTGAGTCGTATTTTTTCCCATAAACTCTGGGAAGCTGGTTTCAAATGGTGCTGAACAGCACTTGAAGCAGTAATTTGCCAGCACAGCAAAAGTCTTTCTCACAATGTGGTGTAACCCGACACTACATCCTCGGGGTCAAATAGTCTTCATGCAGCAACAAGTAGTAGTAGTAGTAGTAGTTTAGAGGAACTTTTTACATGAGGGATAAAAAAACCTTCACTCTTATTTGCATATATTTGACAAAACACAGCTGATTTGGTCCATATATGCTTCATTGACTCACTTTTTTATTAGCAACAATGTAGAGTAGAGTATGCTGCAAATTACACAAGCAGCCTGTGTCATGTCATTCTATTTCTATATGTACTCAAGTTTGGAGATTCTTGTTGATTTATGCAGCAGTCACTATAGGAATGTAGATGTCAGGGTACCTCAAAGCACTATTAATAGAGGGGGGACCCAATATCAGGTGTTCTTAACGGTCACAAAAACATGAGGTGGCACTGGAGACTTATGTAGTAATGCAATAATAATGTAGTAATGCAATAAAATACCAGCATAATGTTTAAACTAAGAGTTGAGTTCAGAGTCCAAACAGTTCAGTGTACATATAATTTTGAGAAGACAGGTGGAATAGGCTCCAGCACCCCTGCGACCCTCGGATAAGCGGTAGACTATGAATGAATAAATGAATGAATGAATGAATAATTTCAAAATCGGCCTTACTGTACTGTTGAAGCGAGTTGCTGCGTTAGAAGGCGCTGCTGCTGTGCGCATGCGCCAATCGGGATGCGGAAGTGTAGCTAGCAGTGTGCTGACTTCGGCGTCAACGACCGCCACCGGAGCTGTTCCTTCCTTCCTTCCTTCCTTCCTTCCTTCAGTGACGCCGACCTTCGCCACTGTCTCCATCCTCAAGCAAGTTTAACGATCTTGATGCTGTCGACTTGGAAACAACAAACACTCCCTTAACGACAAGTTTGAAGCCTGCTCCGTCTACCGCTGGTACGTTCTACTGTGGTATGTCATACACCGAGCGTTTAGGTCCTGAGCGTTAAAATAACAATACAAAACTTATTTGACAGTGAAATGTAACGTTGGGAAATACATGGCAATGTCTGCATCCTAATTGTATTAGTCGCTTATCTGAGTCGTATAAAGCTACTTACTGCTTATTGTCAGATTAGTTTGAGGCTAACTTGGCTCGAAAGACACCGGCTGCTAACTGCTAGCGTTAGCTGAAACATAATACTGTCCTGCTAACTTATGGTCAGTCATTTATGTTTAATGTTTATCATCGCCGAATTTTAATTGACTGTAGTATGGCAAAAACACACACAGGTGAAATAAATTGACGAGGTGAACTTCAATAATTCAATAGTTGGTAACATTCGGAGGGAAATTAATAATAAATTATGTATTTATTTTCTACGGTGGCCGACAGAGCCAAACAGGAAGCAACGTCTAAGTTAGAGGTCTCTAATGAAAATCGAGTTAATGCAATTATTTTCTCAGCGAAGGTCCCAACCTTATTTGCCTTAAATTGCGCGAAACAGACTAGCTCATAGGAATATAAAGGCAACGAAAACCTGCACAACACTAAACCAATTCTTCTGATATAGTAGGGCCGGGGGCATGATGCAGAGAGGACTTTGAATATTAGTGCAGACCTGCCTACATACAGTGCATCCGGAAAGTATTCACAGCGCTTCACTTTTTCTACATTTTGTCATGTTACAGCCTCATTCCAAACTGTATTAAATTAATCTCTTACCTCAAAATTCTACACAAAATACTCCATTATGACAATGTGAAAAAGTTTATTTTTTGACTTTTTTTGAATTTATTAAAAATAGAAAACAAAAAAATCACATTTACATAAGTATTCACAGCCTTTGCCATGAAGCTCAAAATTGAGCTCAGGTGCATCTTTTTTCCACTGATCATCCTTGAGATCTTTCTACAGCTTAATTGGAGCCCACCTGCTGTAAATTCAGTTGATTGGACATGATTTGGAAAGGCACACACCTGTCTATATAAGGTCCCACAGTTGACTGTGCATGTCAGAGCACAAACACCAAGCATGAAGTCAAAAGAACTGTCTGTAGACCTGCGAGACAGGATTGTCTTGAGGCACAAATCTGGGGAAGGATACAGAAAAATTTCTGCTGCTTTGAAGGTCCCAATGAGCACAGTGGCCTCCATTATTCGTAAATGGAAGACGTTTGGAACCACCAGGACTCTTCCTAGAGCTGGCCTTCTAAACTGAGCGATCGGGGAAGAAGGGCCTTAGTCAGGGAGGTGACCAAGGCCCCGATGGTCACTCTGTCAGAGCTCCAGCGTTCCTCTGTGGAGAGAGGAGAGCCTTCCAGAAGGACAACCATCTCTGCAGCAATCCACCAATCAGGCCTGTATGGTAGAGTGGCCAGACGAAAGCCATCAGACCAGAGAATTTTGTTTCTCATGGTCTGAGAGTCATTCAGGTGCTTTTTGGCAAATTCCAGACGGGCTGCCATGTTCCTTTTACTAAGGAGTGGCTTTCGTCTGGCCACTCTACCATACAGGCCTGATTGGTGGATTGCTGCAGAGATGGTTGTCCTTCTGGAAGGCTCTCCTCTCTCCACAGAGGAACGCTGGAGCTCTGACAGAGTGACCATCGGGGCCTTGGTCACGTCCCTGACTAAGGCCCTTCTTCCCCGATCGCTCAGTTTAGAAGGCCGGCCAGCTCTAGGAAGAGTCCTGGTGGTTCCAAACATCTTCCATTTACGAATAATGGAGGCCACTGTGCTCATTGGGACCTTCAAAGCAGCAGAAATTTTTCTGTATCCTTCCCCAGATTTGTGCCTCAAGACAATCCTGTCTCGCAGGTCTACAGACAGTTCTTTTGACTTCATGCTTGGTGTTTGTGCTCTGACATGCACAGTCAACTGTGGGACCTTATATAGACAGGTGTGTGCCTTTCCAAATCATGTCCAATCAACTGAATTTACTGCAGGTGGACTCCAATTAAGCTGTAGAAAGATCTCAAGGATGATCAGTGGAAAAAAGATGCACCTGAGCTCAATTTTGAGCTTCATGGCAAAGGCTGTGAATACTTATGTAAATGTGATTTTTTTGTTTTCTATTTTTAATAAATTCAAAACATGTCAAAAAAACCTTTTTTCACATTGTCATAATGGAGTATTTTGTGTAGAATTTTGAGGTAAGAGATTCATTTAATACAGTTTGGAATGAGGCTGTAACATGACAAAATGTAGAAAAAGTGAAGCGCTGTGAATACTTTCCGGATGCACTGTATCTGAATTTGTCGTACATGCAATTTGAATATCTTGTATGCTTCACTCCTTTCAATCTTGCTGCATTTTGCTGTTTTACAGTACAGATAGATCATCAAGTTCATTTATAACACTGTGGCCGAGTGGCATGTTGGCCACATAGTCAGGAGTTCAGGAAGATCTGGTTTCGAATCTCAGTTAGGCATCTCACATGCATGTTGGATTAATTGGCGATTAATTGTCCATAGGTATGAATGTGAGTGTGAATGGTTGTTTGTCTATATGTGCCATGTGATTGGCTTGCGACCAGTCCAGGGTGTACTCCACCTCTCGCCCGAAGTCAGCTGAGATAGGCTCCAGCTTACCCCCACGACCCTAACGAGGATAAGCGGTATGGAAAATGGATGGATGGATAAATAATTGAAAAAAAGACAATGTTACAAAATGTTGTACTTCTAACAGACGTTCCCCTTCTACTTGCTAATAAATAAATATGCAGACTTAAACCATCCTGTGTGGACAAAAAAGAGAAGTTTAAATTAAGTCCATTCAAATTAAATCCATACAAAGCAAAGGATGCCAACTTCAGTTTGGAATAAAAGATATGGAGGATGATAATTTATCTATCTATCAGTGCTCATGTCAAACTTTATCCGAATGTCACCCGCAATTACTATAACATTAATGAATTACCTTCAATATTTAAAGTTAATTAACCTAATACGGTTTATGTTTTTTAATGTTCAGGAGTAGGTGGTACATTACCCATTACTGGGTCCAGATCCAGACTGAAGTCCGCCATTCGGTGATGGTTGGTGTAAATGCTCCAAACTAAATGATGCAAATACCTTCTAACAAATGCAACAGAAAAATGCTGCAAATAGCCAAAGCACACACAAACAATTAGCCAAGTTGTCTGTGTTAAATACTTGGCCGTGAAAAGCGATCATGTTATAATACTTCAAATACAGCAACTATTATGTCTTTGGTTTTTCCCACAGGACTGCTATGTAGATGTGGCGTTGTTGAAAATGCTGAATGTGTGAAAACAAGCAGGAGTGCATCCATATGTCGATATGATTTATTTAAAAGGGACCTACTATGCATTTTCCACTTTTCTGAACTATAAATGTTACAATGTTGTATTCTCGTGTTAAACGGTGGCAAAGTTTCAGATATTGAGGTTTTACATTCAGAAGTGGGCCCTGAAAGAAGTTTGGGATGGCTCTGAATGCTCTGTTTCAGAGAGTTTTTCCTAACACCGGTTCACTGTGAAGTCACAGTATAAATGAAAACCGAAAAAATCAGATTAAATAAAGCTCGAATAGGTGCAAATTCTGCAAGATCTATAAAGCCATCTGTGTGGGTTATTGTGTGTAGCTGCTCTATAGGAGTCCACAACTCAATACAAAGCCAGAAATGAGCATCCCCTTTTAAAAGTGTTTGTGTCCGCAGTGCATCATGTGGAGGAAGGCTTCAGTGGCGGCCCTCTTGGCGCTGGCGGTTGGCTACCTCTACCACGGCGGCCCTGACTTGCCTGAGCAGCTACTCCAGTACGTCAGCCTGCCCAGCTTCCAATCATCCCCACAGAGCCAGCGCCACCTGGAGCGGGTCATTTCCGATGCCTGGGACTCGCTGATCGCATTGCCCAGGCGGCAGTGGGGCCGAGTGGCTGTCGGGTGAGTTGGACGTTGCAGTACTTTGCTGATGCATTAAGCCACCATTAGGTATGTTTTGTTAGCTATGTTTTAACGACCACTGTGCTGCATTGTGCTTTTTAACCCACCTAACTGTCTTTTGAAGTGTAAAAAGAAATTAGCCACTGTTAAGGTACATTCATTAAAACTGAAGGCAGATATGAAGGCAACGACTCGCCCCTTGAGGACACGTGGCAGAGGCGTCCAAATTGGAAGAGTCGTATAACATGTGCTCTGACTCCCTCCCTCCAGTGTGAACGCCTGTGTGGACGTTGTGGTGTCAGGCGTGGGCCTTCTACAGGCGCTGGCCGTGGATCCCGGCAGCGGCCTGGATCACGAAGTCCTGCATTCCAAAGAAGACCTGAAGGAAGCATTCATCCACTACATGGAGCGCGGGGCAGCCGCCGAGCGTTTCTTCAGCGATAAGGACTTGTTCCAGAGGATCGCCCGAGCAGCTGCAGAGTATCCCAGCGCCAAGGTCCGACCACCTTGACCTCCCTGATGTTCTACTTGCAATGTCTTCACACTTCACCTTTGACTCTTTGTCTGTTGTCCAGCTGTATGTTGGAGGGAACGCCGCCCTCATTGGTCAGAAGCTTGCGACCTATCCAGATCTTGTGGTAAGGAATTGTGCTCAGGGCCCTCGGTAGAGTCGAGAGAGCATTGGAGCTCACCAAGACCGTGCATTCTTAGAAGTGACATTTTGTTTTATTATTATAAACAAAAGCCCATTCAATAGATAATTGAAATATGATTACTTTTTCAGTGGTGTGCAGCACTTTATTACATGGTCCATTGATTAAATGGTTCCTGTTCTTATACGCCTAACTATTATGTCTTTTTTTAATTCCGCAGGTTCTGTTATGTGGGCCAGTTGGACCTAGACTCCATGAGATGCTGGATGAGCAGATTGTTGTTCCGCCCAGTTCCCTCCAGGAGACGGATGAATATCATCTCATCCTGGAGTACAAAGCGGGTAACTCACACAGAGGTCACATGTTGAACGTAACACTCCATGATGAAGACAAGCAGAAAATGATCCTGTTTTTTCTTCTTTCCAGGTGAGCAGTGGGGTTCAACTCGAGCACCTCAAGCTAACCGCTTTATCTTCTCGCACGACGTGTCCAACGGTGAGATGAGCTCGCTGGAGACATTTGTGGCGAGCCTGGAGGAGTTTCAGCCAGACCTGGTGGTCCTGTCTGGGCTCCACATGATGGAAGGCCAAGGCAGAGAGTTGTGGGAGGAGCGTCTCAAAGAGGTTCATAACAATGTAACACGCCACCATCACATGAGGTTAGTCTACCGTGTCTTTTCTTGGCAGGCAGTGGCGGCCATATCAGACATTCGTAAGGACATTCCCATCCACTTGGAGCTGGCCAGCATGACGGACAAAGACTACATGAACAGCATCATGCAGGAGGTACATACATGTTGGGAACATCCTCCACAGTGAAAAGAACCACATGAGCCCTTATTTGAACTATGCAGGCAATGCACTCAGTAACATTCTTAACCCTCAAACACTAAATGCCTTTAAACATTTCTATTTTATACATGCTAAACAAGGGGTCTCAAACCTGCGGCCCATTTGTGGCCCGCCAAGTCATGTTTTGCGGCTTGTGACTTGACGTTAAAGATTAGTGTCAATACAGCTCACGATGTCTGAGCTTGATCATGTTACTTTAAAGGGGCCAGTATACATCAACATACATATGTATGTATGTATGTGTATATGTATATATATGTATGTGTGTGTGTGTGTGTGTGTGTGTGTGTGTGTGTGTGTGTGTGTGTGTGTGTGTATATGTATATACAGTATATGTGTATATATATATGTGTGTATGTATATGCATATATACATCAACACTACTATCAACAATACGCGCGTGTCACATAGATAAATGAACAGGGCGGGGCTCACTACACCAAACACGAAGTACAGTTGCGGTGGCAACACAAAAAAATGACAGCACAACAAGGTAACAGGTAAACACAGAGGGCAACTATGCTAACTCTGTACACATAACCCATATAAAGAATCGCAATGCATGCTGGGAGCCAGCATCACTCCCAATTAGGGTTGTGACAAAATCACAATATTAAACCATACTATGCATTATTGATACCTTCCCCTGTGTATCAGTTTTTAAACTATTATTATTATTAAAATATAGCCGCTGTCACATAGGGGAAGCTATAGGAAAAAAAGAAAGAAAAAAAAAAACATATAGCACAGTTAAATGGAAAGATACGCCATAATAATGAATAATTATTTTATGAGGAACTAATGTTATGTTAGTTCAAAGCACAGCAAAAAAAACCTAATAAGAGTAATATTGAGTAATAAAGGCCATGGTATAGACATGTTGCTATTGATGACATACTTGACATATGCAACAATTTTTTGTAATAAACTGTCCAAAGAAAAGCACAAAAATGAGGACATTTTAGCGCTGTCTTGTACACAATTAAATCCCTATAATTCAGAAATGGTTATAATTCATGTTAATAGAAGACATTGTATCATGATTCTAAAATACAATGATGAAATATTCAAGGGTATAGTATTTGCTGAACTGAGCTTTTGTGGTGTATTTGATGACGTGATTGTGTGTTCCTGTTAGCAGTTCATGCCCATTGTCAGCTCCATCGGACTGAACGAGCAAGAGCTGCTGTTCCTGTCGCAGGCCGGCGGCGGGCCCCACGCTCAACTGAGCGCCTGGAAGGGCGTCCCCGATGTGGGCCAGGTCAGCGACATCCTCCTGTGGATTCTGGAGCGCCACGGCCGTAGCGACCCCTCATCGGAGGCCGAGCTGACTCGTGTCCACTTTCACACGCTGGCCTACCACATCCTGGCCACGGTGGACGGCTACTGGGGCAACCAGGCGGCAGCCGTGATGGCGGGAGCTCGGGTGGCCAGCAGTCAGGCATGCGGTGTGCAGGCGGTGGACGTCAGCAAAGTGGAGCTGAAGGCGCCGCTCCACTTTCACAGCTCACACTTTGAGCCTCGGGAGTCGCTGTCCCTTGACCCAGCGGCTCCGGCAACGGCGTGGCGTCGGGGAAACATCACATTCCACCTGACGCCAGTGTTGGTCTGCAAGCAGCCGCTTCGGACAGTGGGACTCGGTGACGCCATCTCAGCAGAGGGACTGGTTTACTCGGAACTCAAGAGCCAGCAGCCCTTCTGAGGTTGTTTGCAGTCGGACTATCCACGTGAGCTCACTTCCGCGTCGTCCTCTGCGGTTCCAATCCTGCCTGTGGACACGTCCCGCCTGCCTCCGTCGTCTGCCAGGTCTCCGCGTGTTGACACAAACTGAGCATGTTCCACGATGATGGGCGAATTCTATGCATATGATGGGCGCCAACAGGACATCTTTAGTTGAAGTGGCTCACCAATTTTAGCTGAGTATGGTGTGCCTTCACATAAGTCAATATATTCACATTTCAGGGCCAAATGAAGGCTTTGTCCACACAAACACACACATTTAAAAATATTTTTTGTTTTTGTTTCATATCACCTCCGTCCTACAAAAAGCAAGTACATGTTTTTTTCATAATGGGTCTGAAAAACCAACCAAAATCAGAAAACTAAATCATTTTGAGATACAGTGGACCCTCCAAAGCAAAACGTCCCATAGGATATAATAGAAATAATCACTTCATAAATCATCATTCATAAACCTTCATTAGCCTTTATAGTTTTAAGTCACATTTCAGCATTCTTAACATTATGAGTGTACAAATTAACCACTGTTCATCTTAATAAAAACACACACAAATAAGACCACTTACTTTTGATGGCACATAATGGCCAGGGATAAGGAACAGGATTTCAGATTGCAAAAACATTTTTGGTTGAACCCTAAATTAAAACATCTTTTGGGACGTTTGAGGTTCCAAGGAACCTGCTTTTTAAATTGAACAGTGGTGATTTGCAGAAAATAATTTAACCATTAGCCACTGCCACTGCGTTTGCACTATGCAAATCTTTCCAATTGGATAACAGCACCCAGCAGATGACACAGCGCCACCTGGTGCTTTGGCATACACATGACAATACTGTACCTGCCGTACATGAGGACATTGCCTGCAAATATTCACATCTACATGGACTGAACATGGTTTTTACTTGTTGAATGTCTTGCTTTTGTTTGTTGCGTTTATGTAGTAAAAAAAAGTCATGGCAGGACTTTTTTTCTAACTCCTTAACGTCTTATAAAGATGTGACATTTTAGACGATAATTTTCCCCACTTTACCGGTAAAGATGCAAATCACAAAGCGTCATTGTTTTTGTTTTTCACATCATTGTAATTGTATTACGATTGACATTTGACAATGATTTGCATACCAACTGCGTCTGACGGAAATTATTTTTAACATAATCTTGTAGTAAAATGGTTCACTGGAAAACTGCAAGAACATCGTCTATGATTCACATATTACATTGTGCATTTTTTTTCATTATTTGCTCATGTTTGGAAAGGCTGGAATCATGTTCCTTTGTCCTGTGTGTGGTCCATGTTTCCCCAGTACCTCATAGAGCCGATGAAGGCATTTAATGAAGCAGTCTTAATGCAACATATGACAGAGGCATTTTGCTCAACACATTGGATTGTTTGCACTAGTGGAAAGAAGGCGGGAAGGTGAATGTAACCCCGCCCCCATCATATGAAGTACAGTCTATGGTGTTGGTAGCTTATGTTAACATTTCTGTCATTTACCTTAAATATGTCATTAAAATGTTCATGTCTCTACCAGTTTGTCTTACTTCGTTATTTTATAGGGTTCTTTTCCTGCCAAAATTGAATTTATTAATTCAGTGTAAGCATACAATTAAGTACAATATTTGTCTCATGTTTAACATTCACTCATAAGCGAGTGTTATCGAACAGAACTGTATATTTATCATAATGTATTGTAGCTTCTCTCCGAGCCAGCAGGTGGCGTCGTGATATGTATTTGTTGAGCACTTCCTGTTAAGAAAAGGCGAGGAAGCCAGAGAGCCAATGAGGTTAAACCTTTGTGAAGTGTCCGGGTATGCTCCTTCTGTCCACGTGCTGCAACCGGCCAAGGTAAAACGACGTAACTAATCTTGTTTATTCTGTCTTCTTCATTTATATATGTTTGGTATTTTTGTAATAAATCAAGTGTCGATTCCACATCCGTCTTTAGTCATCTTTTGATTAATAGGAACGGTATCTACCTTTCTGATGTACTCTACGCGGTCTTTGCTATTGCTGAAAAACCGGACATTTTCCCGATTGTTTCCTAAATTATACGTTATGACAACGTCTCTGGTTCAGAGAGTATATTCCTCATGTCATTATGTGTAACTAATCTATTATACTGAGTGTGGATTGTGTTTAGAAACGGGTAATTCCAGTGACAGTCAAAAGTGTGGGAGGCCCTTTTGGACCCGACTTTGAAGCCAAAATGCGATTACGATTGGTGTAACGTTCATGGAAAAATGGACGGTACATTACTAAGATATAAGAGAAATTCTATAAAGACCCAGCTCGCTTAGCCAGACAACAATTTCAATATAAATATTAATTTGGAAAAAACCCCTAAGAAATAATTGCCTGTGTAAATATTAGTAATACATGTCAATTATGAAGACAAAATAATATTAAATGTACTCTTTTATATGAATATACATTTAAAAATATGATATATATATATATTTAAAGTGGATGAGTGTCATGCACCTCCAAATGAATAAAAATGTTCCAAACAACTCTCAATATGATGCCGTATTGAATGACCGTGTCGAGCATTATTTTTATTAAGGCTTCTAGTTTATGAAATTAAGGCAATTTCTTTGATGCATTCACTGTTCTTCCCCACAGCAATGAGAGAGAGAATACTTTCTACAGCGGAGGATGGCGGGCGTATGGAAAAAACAGGCTAAGACATCCTCTTGGGGTCTTCTGAACAATCGCAGATATTTGTGCAAAAAGACAATGATGTTTCGCGCCATGGAGAGTGCAAGAGCATGTAAGAAACGGCAGCGGAAGCAGAGAAATGACGACTTGAAGAGGAAAAGGATAGATACCCATAATGAGCCACCGGATGTCAACGAGCCGACCGTAGGGGCCAACATTCAGAAGTTTCCACAGGAGGTGTCGTCACAAAGGGACACGTGGGATGTGGACAGCGGCTTTTCTGAGGCGAGCTCGCTGAACATCGGCAGAAGCTCGCCGAGCCCGCCCGCCGTGGTTGCGTTGGACTGCGAGATGGTGGGCACGGGACCTGGCGGGCGCTGCAACGCGCTGGCCCGCTGCAGCATCGTGGATTACCATGGCGACGTCCTCTATGATAAGTATGTGAAGCCGTGTCACCCCGTCACCGACTACAAGACGCGCTGGAGCGGCATCCGGCCACACCACCTCCGACACGCTATGCCCTTTGCTCAGGCCACAGAGGAGGTGAGGCCGACCGCCATCTTGTTAGACTAAACATCTCGGAACCTTCCCTGATCTCTGCTTCTGTTCTCCAGATCCTTCGCATTCTTGAGGACAAAGTGGTGGTAGGACACTCCGTCTACAACGACTTTGACGTGTTGGACATGGACCATCCAGCTCACATGGTCAGGGACACGGTGACCTCACATCACCTCACCTGTTTAGCCGGCTTTCCTCGCCAACGCCGCGTCTCCCTAAAGATCTTGGCCAGAAAGCTCCTCAACAGACGCATTCAGGTGAGCAAGGTTGGGTATTGTTCACATCAGGGGTCTCAAACTCAATTTACTTGGGGGCCACTGGAGCTAGGGTCTGGGTGAGACTGGGCCGCATCAGGTTTTCCCCCAAAAAACGCATTTATTAAAAACAGAAAAATGAATAAACTTTGCTTTGGTTCCAATTTTCTACAAGAAAAGCTCTGATAAAGCATTCCACTGTTCTCAAATATTACTTTTTATTTTTCTACACAAAATAAGATGAAAAATAAATAAAGAAAATCAATCAGTAATAAATAAATATAAAATAATTATAAAACGGCAAATAATAAAAACTTAACAAACCACATATAGTTGGTGGGTAGACAAATTATTTTTTTCAGATTAAAATAAACAAAGCATTATTAGAGCCCTGTAGACATGACAAAACACGACTATAGTCACATTTATACTCTTTTTATTTACAACATATTGCACAACTGCAGGGTCTTGAGACACATGCTAACTCGCAAACTAGAGAGCTAGCGACCTAAATGGTAGCCTTCAAGTTATTTCCTTTAAACTTAAAAAGCCAAAAACTTACCACTTCCACACGGATAGGGAGGATAACTATTAACAGTTATTTAACCTTTAACATGAACATTAATCAAACGTAATAATTTTTTCTGGGTACATGATACCATACAGCATCCATATCAAACTTGCGCGGGCCGCACTAACATTAAACTTTCATATCAAGGCGGGGGCCTCAAACTAGTGTCCTGCGGGCCACATTTGGCCACAGTTTCCACAGTGGATCGTTTTGATCCGCATGCTGATTTTTGGCTTGAGCCCTTTTTATATTCCGGATGCCCTTCCTTACAAATATCGATGATGCTTACTAGTGGATATTCGAACCTGAGGTGTCCGCGCCAAAGTCCAGAACGCTCGCCACTACAATTTTTTGCCCCCCTCCCTGCTTGACGTACTTCACTAAATAATGCATGCAATGGTGAATCAAACACTGTCATAATATTGAAAGGTTTTATTGTAATAACACAACACTATTCTTCCAACGGTTTTTTTCACGTGATTATGCATTTTTACTATACATATATGAATGGTTATGTCCGGTCTTCAAAATACAGCGGATCAGCAGCCAATATCGATCCTTAGAGGGACCTATGATGCTTTTTCCATATAGATGTTGTATTCCCGTGTTAAACGAGTGTCTTGCATGCTTGTATGCAAATTACAAGCTCAAGTCGAGAGTTGCTGATAGCCTTTTTAACCACAATTGTCACTCCAAAATTGGGAAAAAGATGAAAGAAACAAACAAAAAACAGACTGTAGTCCTGCAAAAAACCTGTAATGACCACATTTCCACTACTAATGTGTGCCAAGATTATGGAAACTTGGTAAACACAGTGCCCTCACATCCTGCTTCTGACAAAGTGTGTCCGACAATGAGTGCTCCTGCTCCAGCACGCGAGGTGGAGGCAGCACCATCACATCCTGGTTGTACTGAGCTCCACTGTCTACATTACCGCTCTTTTCAAGGAGCTCTCCAGAGGTTTCATTCATTTATGATCAACTCCAGCGGTAGTTTCCCCTCACTGTATCATGGTATGGGACCGCTGGGACTAGGGGACCTGTTGCCAATATGACTTTGTTTACTTAAAGGATTTTTCATGTCATATTTTTAAGTTAAAATGTGTTACATTCAGGATTATCATCCGTTTTTGAAAAGAACTAAGTGGTGACAGCACCACCTTTTGCTTCAACACGTATTTGCCAGCCTGCTAGATTTACAAACGATTTGACCATAAAATGGTCGGCATTATGGCGTCCAGGTGGGGAACAGCGGCCACTGCTCGGTGGAGGATGCCCGGGCCACCTTGGACCTTTACAAGCTAGTGGAGGACCAATGGGAGGGGGAGCTGCAGAGCATGCTGAGGGTGGACCACGACCACGACCAGCCCATCAAGGCCGCCTCCACAGAGGATTTCATGCAGGACCAGTACTGGCCTGACCACCTGATATCTGACTCCCAGGAAGCAGAGCATGTTGGAGATGCTGACTGACTTTTGATGCTTGAAGGAAAACAACTTACTACCTGACTTGGACGTGTTTAAGTTACCTTTGGACCTCATTAGGACGAGACAACGGGAAGTTGGCGTGTTTGTCCACACAACTGATATTGTCTTCTTGTTTGCTGTGCTGCTCATCTAAATTGCCTCCAATAAAAAAAGACAGCAAAATGTGTATTTTGTTGTATACACGCTAAAATAGAAGAGATGGTGTAACTGTGAAAGTTATTTCTAAGTCCTGGTGAGAATTGGGTGTACCGACTGTTATATGTCCAGTGAGAGTATAGTACACGTGTGGGCAAACTTTTTGACTCGTAGGCCACACTGAGTTAAAAATTGGCAGTGGGGCAGTCTATATAAATGATATACTTTATCACGGTGCAACAAAGCAAACAACACATCACATAAATTAGTTCTAAACAAATACGCGCCAAACATGACATAAAACTGTTTTATCCAAATGCCTGCAAGGCATGCTGGGTAATCCAGCGGCAACCATATGAACTGAAGTCGAACATTGGGTATGAAGACTTAACCTTTTGTTACCTTCCATTACTTCTCTGATGACCGAAAATATTTTGCAATCAACCAAAAATGCGACACAAATGTTGAAAAACTACCCAGCATGCCTTGCGGTGGGAATATGGGTATTGCACATTGATATTTATTTGTATGGCCACATGATGCAGTAGGTAGGTTTAATAAAAGAAATGTGGAAATGCCCGTTGGGCCGGATTAAGATGCTTGATAGACAGGATGTGGCCTGCTTGCCGCTGTTTGCCTACCCCCTGTATAGTAAATTCAGTATACATTCATGTCAAATGGAGGTTTTATCATCGACCATGGTTTAAGGAGGGGAGGGTCTTGGACCACCCTTTGACCCTTGAGCCAGAGTACAGAGGCGACATTGTTTCTTGGATCCGCATAAATGAACCGCATAACTCTTTCTTTCTTGAGCAGATTTATCAGATTACTGCTGCGCTGCCTGCCTGCGTGCTCGCCATCCGTCAGGAGGAAAACGTGCATGGTACCGTGAGGGGGCGGGGCGGGGCGGCAGTAGAAGGTAGATGCTAAGCTAAAATACCGACTAGCTTTTCTCTAGCAGTGAAAGAGTTGAGGAAATGTCTCATCTATGTTCATCTTACGCTTCAGCTAGCTGAGGTTGAAGGTCAAATTGCGCATTAGTAGATCATTATTTCAAAAAGCTAACAGATATAAAAATTTGATTTGGATGCTGTGGTCACCAAACTCCTCTCACACCCGGGTTTTTGCCTCGACCACCGCCGAAACCGCTTGGCCTGACTGGTACCCGTCAGCTGCATGAAGAGTCCTACAAGACATCCATGCTTGATAGGACTCCTTCTTCAGCTTCTGGACACCAGAGTTCAGGGGACCCTAGGGACCCTATGTTCAAACATGGTGTTAGATATGGACAAACTGTGGTTCACAAAAAAGTCCAATAACATCACACCGCACGGGTTCGGATCGAGGAGGTCGTTCCTCCCAATCATGCCCTTCCAGGTCACACTGCCATTGCCTACATGAGCGTTGAAGTCTCCCAGTAGAACGACAGAGTCACCATATATTGACACTTACTATGGTACCCATTATGTCATTGTATATATCCCTATATTGACAGTTACTATGGTACCCATTGTGTCATTGTATATATCACTATATTGACAGTTACTATGGTACCCATTATGTCATTGTATGGTCACCTCGTACTCATTCATTCATTCATTTTCTACCGCTTTTTCCTCACAAGGGTCGCGGGGGTGCTGGAGCCTATCCCAGCTGTCTTCGGGCGAGAGGCGGGGTACACCCTGGACTGGTCGCCAGCCAATCACAGGGCAGTCACCTTGTACTTCGGTACATTATTAAAAAAAACAAAAACAAAAAAAACCTTAAACTGTGTTATGGAAAGCAGGAAGTGAACAAATGTAACAGTTACTGATTGTAAAAGTACCATATAGAGGGGTAGGATTTAATAAGCTGTGTTTCTTCCTACTCCTTTTGGACATGTGGAACTGGGAACTGATTATGGGGTGCATTCAATTGTAATCTGATGCGTGTTCAAATGAAATAAAACCATTACCATTTAGTTTTTTAAGGCACTGAAACGTGCATGGTCACTATGAGCCCTGAGCACGTGTGCACGTCGAGCATCACAATGATAAGTCTTTGAGAAATGCCATCAAATCCCAAACACGCCAAAGCAGCTCTTACCTAAGGGTACCCCCTCAGCCACCTACATCATTACATCACACCTTCTGCTTTAGCCCCACCTCCTCCATCACAGTCTCACATGTAGACAGAAAGCAGGGGAAAAAAAATGCAATAATCTCTTGTGACGACATTAATCCCTAGGCTACAAAAGCTTGGCGTCGCTGTTTCTGCACACGGACGCCCGACACTTTCTCCCCAGCGACTTCCCGCCTCACACAGGTAGGCCTCCTCGGATGAGGAGCTACAAGGGCTCCTTAATGAGACACATTTAAAAATACATTTGTGAATGTAATACATAGTGTAGGGCCGCACGGTGGTGAGTGGGTACCAGGTTGGTCACACAGTCAGGTGGGTTCGAATATCCGCTTGGGCATCTCTATGTGGAGTTTGCATCCTTGTGCGTCAGTTTTCTCCACATTCCAAAAACATGCTAGGTTAATTGGTGACTCAAAATTGTCCATAGGTATGAATGTGAGTGTGAATGGTTGTTTGTCTATATGTGCCCTGTGATTGGCTGGCCACCAGTCCAGGGTGTACCCCGTCTCTCGTATGAAGTCAGCTGGGGTAGGCTCCAGCATATCCCCGCGATCTAGTGAGGATAAGCGGTAAAAAAACAGATGGATGGATATGTACTGTATATATGATTTGGTTGTAATTTTTTTCAAATCTGCTTAATCATTTGTACTTGGTGTGTTTTTATATATATTTTTATATATTTAGGTTTTTATTTATTTTTATAAATAATTAGTAATTACTAAAACCAGTTTCAACAATTGTTTTGATTTTAAAAATTAAAATCTGATTTTTTAAAACTACAAATCTAATTTGCTTTATAATCAAATTATTTTTTTAATATACAATTTAATGCACGCAATATTTAGAATTTGGTTGTTTAACAATGTTGTGTAATATATTAAAAAAAATCCATGTACAGTATATAGTTTTAAAACATTGCTAAAGCTATGCTTTACATTTTTACAGCATTTGGTCAGTTTTGAAGAGATAATGAAGTTACCAAAAATGGTTCCTTATTGATAAAGTGCTCCTGCGTTAGACTGGATTGGGTATGAATTCAGTTTTGAGAATATTCAGGTTATCTGTTGTTGTTTAGGGGGTTAATCTGGTTTACATCACGCTGTTTATGAAAGGGTTGAGCTTAAATCTCCTGATAAATGATGCAGGAGCAATCCAGAGCTAAATTTAGCGTCACCATGGAGGCACCCCGGTCACGGCAGGATGAGGTGGGATTATAACATCGTGCCCAATTTTTGGTATCAAACATCAGGACACTTTTGCTTTGTCTTACAGATTGTACTGGTCCCAGCGTGAAGAGCACCAGACATGGCTGTCGTTGTAAGTGTTGCCATCTCCCACCACAAAGCGTCATTGTTTGGACGCGCCCTTTGGAGTCCTCGCTGTGCATTTGTTGTGGGCTTTACTGGACTCATGTGAGGCAGATTACTGCAATACTGAGGCCTTATTGATTCATGCGGATTAGGCTTCTTTTTTAAAGCAAGAAACACAATCAAGTCTTGTGAGAGACTTATAGTATATGGACACACCAGGGCTTTTGTGTAGTTCAGCCCCCTTAAAGTAGTGTACTTGCAGCACTGGTATTTATGTTCATTATTAGCATCGTCTCATTACAAAATAGATCTCCATCGTCAAACAAAACCATTGTCATGGACAATGTCAACTCGCTAAGCATCTGTACAATTTGGCTTTTTGTGTATTTTTTTTTTTTTTACCAATAATAGCTCCATCCATTTTCCTCCGCTTATCCGGGTCCGGGTCGCAGCAGTCTCAGTAGGGTAAGCCCAGACTTCCCGGTCCCCGGCCACCTCCTCCAGCTCCACCGGGAGGACACCAAGGCGTTCCCAGGCCAGCTGTGAGACATAATCCCTCCAGTGTGTCCGAGGTCTGCCCCCGGGGCCTTTTCCCGGCTGGGCATGCCCGGAACACCTAACCAGGGAGGCGTCCGTGAGGCATCCGGACTAGATGCCCGGAGCCACCTCAACTGACTCCTCTCGATGTGAAGGAGAAGCGGCTCTACTCTGAGCCCCTCCCGAATGGCTGAGCTCCTCACCCTACCAATAATAGCTAAGATGACCAATGCGATGATAACCATAGAGGACAATTTAATATACTTTCTTAAGTAAACATCAGAGTACCGAATGCACTTAATTTTAAAACAAGGACAAATGTGATGATAACCATAGAACCAGAAATGAATGAAGAAGAAAGGTGCAGTAATCACATCAAACTCTCCATCCCCAAAGTTCGTACCGTCATTGAATGCAGCAATTTCCGGTGCTGATTAGGCCTATTGCCATATCCCATTGCTTTAATGTTGTTGTTTGATGCTTTTGTATTACATATTTTCTGTATTGATATTTGTAATTTTATATAACGTTGTTCTTATTTTCAGCACTCTCCTCTCCCATCAAAGTGATTTTGCTCTTTGTTCAGGCTGCATTTGTAAATAAGAATTTGGTCCTGAATTGCTTGCCTGGGTAAATAAAGATAAAATAAAAAATAAATAAATAAAACAATGCTAATATGCTAATCCTCAGAGTGGAACTTACCGCATGGTGTCGGAGGAGGAGCAGGCTCTCCGGGCCAAACTGGAGCACCTCACCGTCAAGGATCATGGTCCCGTGTTTGGACCCTCCCCCAACCTGCCAGATCACACCCGGCAGAAGGTAAAGCCCAGATAGCCACGCCCCAACTGCAACTTCCAAGCAACAATCACAGATTTCAAATGTCTGACCCCTGCAGGCCAAAGACGAGCTGAACGAGACAGAGGAGAAACGTGTGTCAGCGGTGAAGGAGCTTCGAGGTATTATCAAGGAGAAGGCAGATGCGGGGGATGAGCTGGCCAAGGGGGTGCAGGACACTTTTGGGGAGAAACCCGACAGCATGCTGGTGCGCTTCATCCGGGCCAGGAAGTACGACGTGCCCAGAGCCTTCGAGCTCATGAAGGGTATGTGGTTGTATCGCTTTTATATGACATTTATGATGAGTCATGGGAGGGTTCCAGGTGAGGGGTCCTATGCAGTGATTGTGTTTTGATCTGACAAATCATAAGTAAGTTTGATCAAGTGCAGAATTACTGCTTCTGCTCGGACTGCTGAGACCATGGCAGCTGTTGAAAATTTTTAAAAAGAGTCTCATGTCACATGGAGCTAACAGGTGATGCTAGCAACACAGAGTGTAGGTAGGGTTGCAAGGTTTATAGTGTGTCTTTAGAAACACCTTCAGATTATAGCATCTAAGACAATTTAACATATTTGTTTACGTAAAATCCAAGACAATTTAACATAGAGCAGATGTATCTTCAATGCGTGTTTCTGCAAACATCCATTGCCTTCAGTGAACCCGAGCTTAGGTGTTTTTTGTATTGTTGTGAAAATGATCCTCACAATGCTTCCTTCCAAAGGTTACGTCCGCTTCAGGAAGGAGTACCCCGAGCTCTTTGAGAACCTGACCCCAGAGGCTGTGCGCAGCACCATCGAGGCCGGCTACCCCGGCATCCTGCAGAGTCGAGACAAGTATGGCCGCGTGGTTCTGCTCTTCAACATCGAGAACTGGGACTACGAGGAGATCACCTTTGACGAGGTGTCAGAACGCATATGTGAGTTCCCATGAGAATCTTCTTTCTGACCTTTCTGACCCTTTTTTTTTTTAGATCCTGCGGGCCTACTGTGTCATCCTGGAGAAGCTTCTGGAGAACGAGGAGACTCAGATCAACGGCTTCTGCATCATCGAAAACTTCAAAGGCTTCACCATGCAGCAGGCGTCTGGCATCAAACCCACAGAGCTCAAGAAGATGGTGGACATGCTGCAGGTAGGCCTGAAATTTAAAGAATCATTTGTTTCATATTTAATGAAAACTTGGTATTTTTTTTTAAATGTATGTTTGCATTTTTGTGGGCTCATAAGAACAATTAAACTTGTAATAATTGTCTAAATTATGCGGTTATGGCTATAGCAATAGCTATATATGTACAGTATAAGTAACATTTTCAGCTAAAAATAAAATTTGACTTAAATATATTAAAAATGTAGAGGAAAAATTTGCTTTTGCAACAATTTTAAATGATGTAAAATGAAATAAAATTACACAGAATTTTTTTTACATGAAAAGAAAATATTATGTATTAGTTTTCACAAAAATAAACTGTCAACAAAATGTGAAAATAATCTAAAAATATTCTGAATTTAAGTAGTAAATTAAAAAATAATTACATCAATTAAAATTATTATTAAAATTACTATACATTATTATTAAAAGTAATTACTATTAAAAGTTATTATTTTGTGACTAATAAACCTAAAATTTCTATTAAAATATGTTGATTATAGTTTGCGGTGGTTTTTTTTTTGTACAAGCACAATAATGAAAATATTTGTTCCCCTGACCTTTTGTCCCACCAGGACTCGTTCCCGGCTCGTTTCAAAGCAGTGCACTTCATCCACCAGCCGTGGTACTTCACCACCACTTACAATGTGGTCAAACCCCTCATGAAGAGCAAGCTGCTGGAGAGGGTAAAGTCACCTGATCAGGTCCACCATCAGGGTCCCCACACTAACCGGCCCCGTCCTCTCCATTGCAGGTCTTCGTGCATGGGGACGAGTTGGAAAACTATTACAAGGAGTTTGACGCTGACATCCTTCCCGCAGAGTTTGATGGGAAGGCCTCCAAATACGACGGCAAAGCCACGGCTGCCAAGTTGTTTGACTAAAAGCTGTTTTTGAATCACATTTACACTGCTGAGACTTGTATGAGCAAGGGTCACCTTTTCTTCCTGTTCCTTTTGGGGTCCAATTAAAGCCTAAACAGCCTTTTAACTAATTGCACTAATGCTGCATTGACGCCACTTTTTCTGTTTTTTTTTTCTTCCAATACCTCCCATGAATGGAATGTAAAACTACCAATAGGTGGGGATCTATTTCCTGATATCAATTGATTGGTTACCACCACCAGTGGTACTCGGTACTCGGACTAGATATGCCAATGCCATTGCCATTGTCAATCATTTTTAATCATGAGCTATTTCTTCAAACTTGGTCTTGGGCTTTTTCTGGACCCCTATAGGGAGCCCACACCCTCTGAACAGATTATTATACATATTGTTTTCAATAAGTGCCTGTTTGTCTCTTATTGTCTATTTACTACAATACTATCACTAACAATGTTGCCCATTGCGTTACCTGCTGTACCAGTTGATGTACAATAAACTGTATATATAAAGTAAACATGTACAGCACAGTCTTTACGTCATTGGGCTGGGCGGCCACGCCCACCTACTCAAATCCTTAGCAGACCCGGGAAACGCAGATTGACCAATCATATAGTAGTACATACCAGGTCAGATTGGCCAATCACAAAGCAGTACATTACATGTTCCGCCCGTATTTTCATGGCGGATCTATTCAATTCAACGAATATTAGAGACCTGAAAACGAATATTTTTGCAATTTAAAAAGATTATTATGGTCAAATTGTAGCCTGTAAGACTGACCTTTGGTTGGAGGGAACTTTTCCAAAATGCGGAGGAGTACAAAACGAACTCTTCAGAGATCAAACTTTGTCGGCTCCATGGTAAGTCATGGGTTTATTAGATGTTAAATAATGACATATCGTTGTTATTAAGCAGGAGGACTTCACAGCTAACGAGCTTTCTAACGCTTGATTTTTGATTTTGGGCTATTCCTGTTTCCCTTTTAGTAAAAAAAACTTTTGCTATGCGTGCTTCTGCCTGAAATTGGAAGTATTGGAAATTGGAAGCGCCACGTTTGTGCAGTAGGCCGTAGCAATAATAACTAAGGGGGCGTGTCTTACCTAAACGTCAATCATCCTCTGCCTCTCCTTTGCACCCCTATTCTCAAAGTGTGATGACCAAAATCTATCCTGAATGATGAAACAATGTCTGTAGTTTCAATGCATTTATGTTTGTTTTACGTGTACAGCGTTTATCCACTGTCTAAACTTCATTTAAAGACAGCCTTTCAATAAATTAAAATAAAAAACTCCAAATAATTTGTGAGATACACTTCTCTAGGAAGCAACAATATTAAAATGCAAGAGATTAATCTATCCCATAGTTTATTCTGAAGATCATAAACAACAATTATTTAGGGCTTGAAAACAGTTGTCACAACAGCATAAAGTGCATATTAATCGCGTCCCATTTCCTGTAATCAAAATTCATCAATCGCAATAAATTATATAAAGGCCACTTGACATTGTTATTTCATCCTTTAGCACACAGCGCCAGACCCCCACTCGGCAAGCATCAAAAGAGCCAATTCTGCCTGTGTTTTGTCTTTTCTTTGGCTTTTTAAAAATATACATGTACCAACAAAATGAGCAAACCCAAGAAGGAGTGTTTAAGAAAAAGCAGCATATGCACAGGAAGTAACGTGAAGTGGTTCTACTTTTGTTTTTTTTAAAGCTGGTCTGTCACCACGCTAACTGTACGGCCACTCACACTGAAATAACGCAGACACGGATGACCATGCCTGCGGTTGTTTGGTCGCTAGCGCAGCACATTCGCAATGTGACTTCTGGACGCGTCTCTCAAGGCAGGCGGGCGTCTTCATCTCCCAGTGGCAGACGCCGTCAGCGAACTCCACGATAACCTTGTCCATCCAGGTGAGTGGCTGAGGAAACAGCACGGCCCCCTCGAAGAAGCCCAAGTGGCCGCCATGTTGAGTCAGGGCGAAGATCACGTTGGGCAACTTCTCTAAAGGGGAGAGACACACGATGATGGTTTATAATGTCCTCACATCCTTTTACGTGTTTGTTTAGCTTGAAAAGAGAAGGAAGTAAACCCCAAGCATGGATGAGTCTAGGTGTTATGTTTCATGACACACAAGAGGTCACTCCCCAAATGACAAAAACATTAGGACTTGTTAGCAAAAAGCTGTCTGCCTGGTTTGTGTCAACAATACAACAACCCTAAGGCATCGTTTGTCGGCTATTTTTACAAAAGCAATCATCATTAATGCATTTACTCTAATGCTCAAGAATGACTGTGGCTATTTAAACTGACCTCAAGTGGTCAACTTGTATTTATTTTCACCTCTAAGCGCGGAAACTCAAGAGTGACAAAGGGAACTTGATCGTCAAGCTTCATCTTTAATGCAAAGAAAGGTCTTAGTGAAGTTGGGCAGAGAAATGTTGTACCTCCACCTTAGCCATTCATTCGGACATTTTAGCACCATTTCAATACCCACCGCTGGCTAAAAGCACCACTCTTCTTTTAAATGTACTATATAAATGCACCATAACTAATAAAGAGCATTATGCTATACATAACAACTGAACATAGAGTAACACTAACCATGAGCCCAGGCTGAAGCTATCGTAACCCTTAACCCTAAGCTAACCTTAACCACCAAACCACAACCTAACAACCAAGCCCAATCCTAACCCAAAACAGCTAACTCAAACCTAACTCAATCCTAATCTGAAACCCCAACACTGAAATGCTAACACCTGACCATAACCCCTATCCCAACCCTGACCTGCTAACTTCTAAACATGCCCCTTAGCTTCATTATGCTAACACCTAACCACAACCCGTAGCCTATCCCAGTGGTTCTCAATTGTTTTCTGTCGTTGGCCCCCATATTGCCAAATCCTAACACAACCCAAATTGCCATCACCGAACCATAGCCCCTATTCCAACCCTACGCCCGACTGCTAATTTCTAACCATAACCCAACACAGCGCCAACCGTTGACTGCTAACAAACGACTTGGAAACTTTACAGCTAACTCTACCCCAACTCAATCCCCTTCAACCTGACATTTATGATTAAAACTAAATTGATGCCAACTCTCAACCCAAGCAGTACATTAACGTTTTCAAATAAAACACAATACTGTGTGGTCATTATACCTTAGCTAAAAGAGTAGCCTCAGCAAGTACTCTTGTATAATTTGTTGATGTGGATTGACTGTTCAAGGTGTGTGTAAGTCAGGTCAGGGG
The DNA here is from genome assembly GCF_037039965.1 of Doryrhamphus excisus. NCBI lineage: Eukaryota > Metazoa > Chordata > Actinopteri > Syngnathiformes > Syngnathidae > Doryrhamphus > Doryrhamphus excisus. Next base: position 16,266,804 of record NC_136357.1, on the reverse strand, counting down.
TGGGGGTCATGTGATCATCCAGCAGATCACATGACCCTGAAAAATTCAACAGGCCAGTGCGGGCTGGGGCGGGGTTAAGCTGTGGCAGTTTAAGACGCTTTAAAACAACACAATGTGTTGTTGTAGCCAATATTTAATGCCACAAACCTGACAGCGTGCGCGGGATGGCGAGCAGAGAGGGATGCACTAGAGGGTCGTCTATGGAGTTCATCAGGAGGAGAGGAACGGTCACCTGGAAGACGTTACATGATGTTCTTGTAGATGTTGATATAATCTTTAATAGGACACAGTAGTCTCTGCTCACCCTGTGCATGTAGTGGACACAACTCTCCTGCTGGTAGTACTCTTCCAAGGAGCTGTAGCCATGGAACTTTCTGTACACAATGATTACAGCATGTTACAGCACTGATATTCAAACTCCATGAATTCAGTTCACAACTAGTTTTTAGGCAGTAGTCCTTTAGTAATCCTGAGCAGGGGTCCCCAACTACCGGGCTGCAGCCTTGTACCGGTCTGTAGGTGGGGCTGAACCGAGCCACGGAAAACAAACACACTTTAAAAAAAAAACCACTAAATACATTAGTAAATTACTACATTGAATTGCATGTAGGCGGCACAGTGGTCGAGTGGTTAGCGTGCAGACCTCACAGCTAGGAGACCAGGGTTCAATTCCACCCTCTGTCATCTCTGTATGTTTGCATGTTCTCCCTGTGCATGCGTGGGTTTTCTCCGGGTACTCCGGTTTCCTCCCACATTCCAAAAACATGCTAGGTTAATTGGTGACTCTAAATTGTCCATAGGTATGAATGTGAGTGTGAATGGTTGTTTGTCTATATGTGCCCTGTGATTGGCTGGCCACCAGTCCAGGGTGTACCCCGCCTCTTGCCCGAAGACAGCTGGGATAGGCTCCAGCACCCCCGCGACCCTCGTGAGGAAAAAGTGGTAGAAAATGAATGAATGAATGAATTGCATGTTAATGCGTATCATTTTTGGAAATATGGGCCATTGTTTTATTAACCGTTGACTGGTGTTTTTGCGGCAGGTTCTTAAAAACAGCAGAGCACTCCTGTCAAACACAGAATCTTGACTAGCATTTGTGTAGTCGTTTTTTAAAAACAGCAAAGTATTCATCTCATATGGAGAATTTTTGACTAGCGTTAAAGTAAAAGCTTGTGGCGTATTATTTTATTGGAAAAATATTTCCAAAATTTATATGAAAGAACTGTTTTTTGTTGGGAACCCTTGTTATATTGGATGTTTGACAAGCATTTTTGCAGTACATCCTTAAAAAAACAGCAGCGTGGTTCTGTCATATAGAGGATCTTCGGCTCATGTTTTTGCAGTAGGTCCTTGGTGAGATGTTACCTCATGATGCTGTCGTCAATCTGCATGAGAGACGTGGCCGCGTACAATCTGCTCATGTCAGCGTCGCTAATGTTGCAGGAGTTCATGCTGAGCAAGCTGTTCCTGTTGATAACCGGGACAAAACAAAGGTGTTGCGTTTGGTACAGACGTGCTAGACCAGGGGTGGGCAAACTTTTTGACTCGCGGGCCGCATTGATATGACAAAATTTACGGGGGGGGGGGGGGGGGGGGGGGGGGGCAGACTATATATTTTACACGTAACAGTCCACCTGGTATTATTGTATCTGTAAAATTGTCATGCAATCTGCTATTATTATTTATTATTTTATATTTATAGTTAAATATTTTAAAAATAATAAAATATAATAATTACAATAAAATTAAAATAATAAATTATATTATTATTATGTAAAATATGCAAATATAACAATAATATATATAATTAATATAATAATTAGCATTAATGTAATAATTAGCATTAATATAATAATTATAATAATCATAATAGTTCTAATAATAATTATAATAATCTAATAATTTAATAATAATCTAATAATAACAATAATAATAATTATTGTTATTATTATGTGCTTGTGTCCCTTTTTTCAGGAGCACTTTGTAAACAACAGACCATGTCAAAAAACGAAATTGATAAAACCATCAAAAGGTTGGCTCAGGCCATGATGCCAGGTTGTATGTTGAGTTTAAATGAAATACTTTGGAAAGATTGGGCGGGCCGTATTCAAACACTTGGCGGGCCGGATGTGGCCCCCGGGCCGTAGTTTGCCCACGCCTGTGCTAGACAGTCACGACCTTACTGCTGTTAGTGCACCTGTGTGACAGGATAAGCTTCTTCATGTTGTCCGCCAGTACAAAGTTGTAGAGTCTTCGCCACTGGTCCCACTGGAGGAAGGTTTCCTGCGCTCTAAACATTCATAAACACATTTGTACCGCCAAGATATTTGTTTGTTTAAACGTAAACATATTCTTTCCACCCACCTGAGGACGTTGTAACCCTGGCAGACGCTGACGCAGCACAACACTCGGTCCTGGTTGGATGGGTTCTCCCCCAGGAATTTACACACAATGTTGCCCCCCAGGCTGAAGCCCACCACCACCAGCAGCGTGTTAGGGAACGCTTGCTTGACGGCATTCACCATGGCCGCAAACTCCCACGTGCAACCTGAACATGGGGATGAAGACATATAAGACACGTAAGCATGCTAATAGGACTAAATAAAACCATAGTACATTGTTAGCCAACTGGCGGCCCGTGGGCCAAATCTGGCACATCAATAACATTACACCTGCCAACAGGTTCCATTCAAAAATAGAAGCCACTAAGATTTTTGTAGCACATTCCAAAAAACATAATATTCTGTTATTATTTTTAAAACATACGTTTTAAAAACAGCAGAGCACTCCAGTCGTATAGACAATCTTTGACTCATTCATTCATTTTCTTCCGCTTATCCTCACGAGGGTCGCGGAGGGTGCTGGAGCCTATCCCAGCTGTCTTGTTTATGCAGAAGATTCCAAAATAGCAGAGTGGTCCTGATATATGAAGGAGCTTTGACTGTCGTTTTTGCAGTAAGTTTGAAAAACAGCACAGGACTCCTGTTATATAGAGGATCTTTGACTCGTGTTTATGCAGAAATTGCCAAAAATAGACGAGGGCTCCTGTCATATAAATGATCATTGTCTAGTGGTTTTCCAGTAGAGCCTTGAAAAGAGTAGAGACCTCCTGTTGTATAGGAGATCTTTGACTGTTTTTGCAAAATAATCCTAAAAACAACACCGTCATATAAAAGATCTTTGACTTTTCTGCATTTTTGCAGTTGATCCCTAAAAACAGCAGAGTGCTCTTGTCATATTGATGAACTTCTCATAGTGTTTCTGCAGCAGGTCCTGTCCAACAGACAATCTTTTACTTGTATTTTTGCACATCCTTAAATCCAGCAGAGTGTTCTAGACACATGATGGATCTTGGGACTAGTATTTTTGCAGTAGGTCCTCAAAAACAGTAGATCGCTCCTGTCATATTGAGGATCTTTGACCCCCAGAACATTGTGGCTGAATGTTATGTTACAATGTCTTCAGTACCGTAGGTGAACACACGCGGGGCCGTGAGCTTCATGTCGGGCAAAGCTCCCAGATGGTTGAGTACGGCACATCTGTAGCCTTGCCGCTGGGAGTGATCCACAAAGGTCCGTATGTAGTTCTTCTCGCTATGGTTGCCAATCCCAGGGCAGATTACCATGGTGATGTCACCTGACACACAAACAGCAGAGTCACACATACCGACTGCGTCTTATGAATGTTGACACAACATTTGCAGTTTAATACCACGCCTCTGACCTCCCGTGCTGTGGTCCCCTAATGCCTCAAACAGGTCAAAGGTCGCAGTGGCCCCGTCCTGCATCGGGAGGAACTTGCGGACGCCGCTTGGCGACGGAGTGCTGACGCGTCCCATCTTGCCGTAGAGGGCCGTCTGGATGTGGCCGCTCTTCCCCCACAGCAGGGGAGGAATGTAACTGCAGAGTCACATGACATAAGCACAGCATGACTAAGCACTTTTAGCCCGTCCGACGCAAGGGAGGGGCCCACAAATAGAACAGCTCATTCAGTTTTAGTGCACCAGCCAGGATTTCACTTTCATTTTGGCATCGCTTCATTCTTAGCAGGATTACAAAACAACCCTTAATTCCACTTTTGGAGAGGATTTTGAAAGGCATGGGCTAATTTTGGTGAAAATCTGGATAAACGTCGGAAATCTTTTTTTTGTACATTTTTGCCCATGAGCCAGATTACGCATGAATGCGGGTGGGTCAAGTCGTTAAAGATAACTCATTCAGTTGTGGTGCAGATCGGGATAAAGGTGCACAAAAACTTTACCATAAAGAAATGACATTTTGGTGCATATGCAGTTTACTAACATTTTGGTTGTTTGGTAATCTATGGTAACGGTTTATTTTATTTGAACATGCATCAGGTTACAATGGAATACATCACATAAATCAATTGACAGTTCCACATGTCCAAAAGGAGTAGGAAGAAGCAAAGCTCATTAAATCCTACCCCCCCCATCTGATTTTTTAAAATATATACAAATAAGTGTAAGGTAATGTAACCATATAGTGATATAATGAGGATTTTTTTACAACCATAATAGATAATAATCATAGATATAACCAGTAAAATGGTCATAAATAAAAACAAAATAAACACAACATGACCCGTTCAAGCAGGTTTAGATATCAGTGGAATGGAGGTTGGAATGTTAGCTCTTTGTGCAAGTAATGCATTCATATTAATAAATTTGTCCAAACTGTTATTGAATAGCTTCTCCATAATTTTAGAGAAGTAATAAAATTGATGTGTGTCTTTAAAAAAAAAGGAACTACTATAGCTGTTTAGTCTGAAATTATAAATTACTGACATACGTCAGCAGTTCTATGGTTTCATTGATTACCCTTTTAATAGTTTCCATGTCGATTCCATTACAATTGATTACCCTTTTAATAGTTTCCATGTCGATTCCATTACAATCAGTCAATGTTTTTGCTGTGCAGTTATTGACAACATCAATAATTTCCTTATTTGTCACATCAGTGAGAAACAAAGAATTAGTATTCATTTTTATTGTTTCATTCCTTTCCTCCCTTGTCCATAAATTTCCTTCTTCCCGTTTTGGACCAATATTTAATAAGTAGTTGCTGAAGTTTTCAACAATCATATTCATATCACCATTATGAAATAATAATAGTAATCAGTCTTGTTACTTTTAACTACTAAACTTTTTATGGACTAACAGGATTACATTTTGGTGCAGATCTGGATAAAGTTGTGCATTTGCTTCCCTTCAGTCTTTTGTCTTATTGTTAATAGAAAGTCCTAAAATTGTACAAATACAGGTAACTGATGATTATACAGAATATCAGTTTTCACCATGGCACATATTGGTTACTCACTCTTTGGTCAGCAAAGGGCAGCACTCGAGCAGGTAGCGCATGAGTGGCGTGTCCTGGTAAGTCACCTCAGGCGGCGAGGGGTGGCTCTTGAGGTTGAGACAGCGTACGATGACGTAGAGGACAGTGGCCACCGCTGCTAGCTTCACGCCATCAAACATGGCCGGCAGCTCCGTGGTCAAGGTGTGGACCTCACCGTCCATCAGCGTGGCCATCGCAGACACCTGATACATAACAGTACAGATTAGAAATGTAACGGGATGCTATAATCGGAGGAAATATTTGAGGTGTACTTTGTTTGAAGTATTGGCACTGGTGTATCTGTCATGTGACCAAAGACTGAGCAGTAAAGAACATAATTTATGCATAAAGTAAGGACATGCTTGGGAAGCTTTCCTGTCAGTGGCCTCCAACGTGACTTTTTAGATGTTTGTCTGCATAACTTGTGGAACAAGTGACTCCTGGTACAAAATGGCTTCAATGTGGCCAAAAACTCATGACCTATGACATCATGGAGAACCCTAGCGTTTTCAGATCATGTTTGGCTGGGTGACTAAAATGCACAGCAACAAGTGGTCAACCGGTGAACCATTAAAAAAGTGTCATGAATATTTAAAAATACCTGATGTGGCCTCCAGTTGTCTTGGTTCTTCAGTTGGCACTTCAGTTACATCAAGAGTCCTCAGGTCTCGGCTTCTTGTCCTCTTTCTTGTCCTTTTCTTCCTCAAACTTGCCAGGAGATACACGTGGCTTCAGCAACACTTGGCTTTTAGCAAAAAAAAGTACAATTTAAAAGGTGGTTTCCGGTCCAGGTCGGTGGAGTTTCGTAACTGTCTGTACCGATTCCGCTCGGTTCCACCCAGACTTGTTTCTTGTGTTTACAGCCCCTGTCGGAGTGACCAGTTCCCGGTGCGTTCACGCCCACACAAAAGCTCAGATTTCAGGGCGTCACCGCGCGCGCTCATCGCTAAAGGGCAAAATATGTACACATTTACGTGACTTACCATCAACACTCCACCCAATGACTCACAGTTCATACAACCCGTAAAAAGTACATTTCTCTTGGCAGGTTTACCACTTTAATTTTAAATTTCCATAATATCCTACTGCATCTCAACGCAACAGTTTCACTTCCTACTTAAGACACCACAGTGAACATGTACTACTTACTTGGCTTTGTAAAAATGAATTAAAGTTCCACTTAGAACGGCAAAGGCACACATTTACACGGATGCCATGATTAGTAAAAAAAAAAGTTATATGATGATATATGAACGTCTAAAAGGAGTTTTGCATTGAATCTGTACTGTACTGTATTGTGTATACTGTATATTTTTCAGTTGGCAGTGATGCATACAGACTTTCTCGGAAGCAATTCAACCACTAGGGGGAGCCACTCCCTAGCGTTAACACATTCATTCATTCATTCATTCATTTTCTACAGCTTATGCTCGCTACATATTGAGAGAGAATGGTTGTTTGTCTTTATGTGCCCTGTGATTGGCTGGCGACCAGTACAGCCTCTCGCCCGAAGACATCTGGGATAGGCTCCAGCATGGGCCATAGAATGTAGATAGATATAGTGAGTATTAGTACTTTGTGTCTATTAATGTACTTTTGTTTGTACTTTTTAATGTATACGTGTATCACCAGTAACCCAGGCTCTCATGTTGGTAAACTCATTCGCTAGCAAAAATATATTTTTTTCAAACATATTTCAGACATATGGACTGTTAACCAGTTGCTATTCTTGTGATACCCGGTCTCTACAAAAGATTTATGGAAGATTCTTACCGATCCAGGAGGCTGCTACTTATGCAAACCAGATATCCAGTTGCATCGTTTTATCATTCACAGCCCAACTAAATAGTTCTTTGTAATGTTCTAAAAAAGGGGACCATGAATGGACCCCTGGCCACACTTTGGACGTCCTCGCTTTATGGAGTTAATAGGTGATGATGGGCAGTTACACTTCCTGTCCGTCACTCCATGTGTTCCACCTGGGAACTCAGTATGGCTCTGTACCGTCCGGAATGTTCTGTTCTGAAAAATCTGAGCATGGATACACGTACTGTACCTTTACACCCCCTCGTACTTGTCTTCTACTTGCCTCTCCTGTCATCATTTTTGATGAACACAAACAATTCTTGTGCTGAGAAACTTTTTGTCCATTTATGGTCCTTCAGGTAGCTGACGTTTACTAAAGATACTATTTCTTAAAATGGCTTATAGTAGTACATTATTATTATCCTCAATCATTTTATTTCACACATTGATATGCTAAATGTTTCTAGTATTGTGCTAGCATGCAGATGTTTTCAGATGAAGTCATTTTTCACCCTGTGACTGTTTTTTAAATATATATGATATAAAAAATGTCTAAAAACAGCCCTGATTCAAGTGGAATGCCGGCTTCTGTTTGTTCCAAAAGATCTAACCAAAACCAAAATGGGATCTATTCCCAAAGGAAATGCAGTTCATCCTTTGCAGGCACCCAAAAATAATTGAAAAATATAGTTTATAGATAATAATTTGGGATGTACAAGCAGAAAATGATGAAAATGAAATAAATTGAACTGATGAATGGATGAGAGTTATTGTTAATCCGGACTTTCTGTACATCCTGGCGAGATCGGATGTGTACTGGCATCCTCAACTCTCTTCGGCCCCATGGTGTGTTATGTAGCAGTCGCACTGACAGAAAATCAGCAAAATATCGAGTGCTTTGAACACTAGTTCGTTACACACAATATAGGTGTGTAACGTTTTGTTTCAATAACGATTTGATTCATGGTTGCCGATACCATTCAAGAACAATGTTGGTTAAAAAAAAAAAAGATTAAAAAAGGGACAATACCGGTTCATTTATAAGAATCAAAATTTTGTAGACCTGTCCCTATCCTCTTAGAGCTTTGTGACACAGTCCTGGTCATGTAGGATTTTCCTTTTTTCTCATCTTAGTTGAGATGCAAGTGTTGTGTGAAATCCCATGGTGCCTTCATAGGTGGTTGGACAGATTTGTCATGTAGCCATGTTTATTTTACTACAAACAGTGAGCATTTCCCTCTTTGCAAAAGCCAACGTGATTCCACACACTGGACCGTGGTTGTGCCGTAATGTATGGAATGTCCAAAACGCCCCAAAATAAGATTATTATACATTATACACACAGTGCGTAGTACACACATAGTATATGCGGAGCATCCTCACACAGTCACACAGAGCCTGACACTGTTTTATAACTTCCTTCTGACCTGAACACACACAGCAATACAATTCCTATACCATATACTGTATGTATCGCCAACCAAAACGTCTCTAGTTCCTTCATCCTGTCCTTCTCATTCTCAGTACCAGCACGCAAGATGCGTTCAGAGACACCCCGAACATAACAAAATGGCTTACTAATGTGTGTGCGTGTGTGTAAATAAACAGGAAGATAAAGAAAAACATTTGATGTTCTTATCACTCACTTTCAAATGCCACTGTGCTATTAGAGGCTGCTATTGGAGCTTCAGTGTGTTCTGGGTCATCCAAGAGGATTCATATGTTTCTCCTAAAGGACAACGTTCAGTCCATGTAGCAAACTTTGGCTCATACTGATCATTTTTTTCTCATTTTCAGTATGCCTTTACTGCTAAGCATTTTCAAGATACAACCTTTTGAAATAGTGACATTCAGATAACACAATAACCCGCATAGAAAACTTTCTAGATCTTCCAGAATCTGCATCTATTCCAATTGTATTTCCTTGGATTTGTGCTTCCCGACATAACTTATTATAACTTATACTAATTTATTCCACCCACGGCCCACCTCTGGGCATACCCACTCTGTTGTGATTGGTCATACTCCCAAACTGCTTACTGACTACTGCGAACAACACTTTCTGATTTAGTGGGTATAGTAGGCGACCCGTAGTGGTGGTGTAGTGGTTAGCGTTCTGGACTTTGGAGCAAACGCCTCTGGGTTCGAATCTCCACTGGTAAGCATCATTGGTATTTGTCATCCGGAATACAAAGTGAAATCTGTATGCGGATCAAAAAAAGGTCAGCTGTGGCGACTCCGTAATCATGGAAACCGTAGTACCCGGAGAAAACCCACGCACACACGGGGAGAACATGCAAATCGGACCCAGGTCTTCCCGATATCCTGAAAGTGTGGTCAACATGCTAACCACTCGACCACAGTGTGGTCGGACATATTTGTATATTTCAGACATAGTTGCAAATGGGGAACAATCATGATAATGATAATCATCATCATTAATTAGTTAAACATCTGATTAAACTAATTAAAAATTGCAATCATTTGACAGCCTTAGTTGTATCATAATACTTCACAACTTCACTGAATCATGATGTTATGTTTTCAATTCCTTGATGGATTCATGCGTGCAAAAAAGTGAGATGAAAGGCTTGCACACATGAAAAAGCCAAGTCTTTGTCCCACACCCACTCGCTCTGTAGGGAGAAGTAATCAACTCTGACCCACTGCTGGTTCTGCCCTCACAGAAGACACACTCTGGCCTTCACGCCCTCCTCCGCAATTCAGGGGAGGATTTCACGCTTGGTCTGTGGCGGGACGTTCCCAGTACATTAGAAGACAAATTCTGATCCACATTCTGCATCATGAAGCACACATTGTCCTGGGTAATGTTGTAAATAACTGCATAATCTGCATATTTAAACCACACCACCTGTTTGCATAAGAAACTGTAACTCTTCGCTCTACTCCTGAATTTGTACCCAAAGGGGTGAAAATGTGTCAAAACATGAACCCCACAAAAACAAGGCAACCATGTGACCTCTATATTGCAGCTGCATTTATTAATTTAAAATGATCCATAAAAGCTGATATATTGCTATCTATCTTTAAAATAAACGTATATTACAGTATCCAGATAATATATCACAGTAAAACCACCCAAAGCAGTTATAGAATACAATACAGTACATCTGTTGCTGCTTTGGGTAGTTTCCCCATCAACAGTGGAGAGGCGTCCGGGGGCGTGGCTAGCATGTAAAGACGGCCTGTCATTGGCTGGCTGCTGATACGCACGTGCCTTGCTGTATATGTATGCCTGCTACCCCTTGAGTTCACAGGCGCGAGCTTCAGTCTGGCAAAGAAGAACAGTGTAGTGTTGTTGTTACTTCAACTATTATCGATTACACTGAAAAGATGACGGAAAAGACACAATTTTTGTTCTTTTTGCTGCAACTTTTCACGGTTGGACTCTTGCTGGGGGTGAACGGTAAGTATCCCCCCTCAAGCACGCACACACCTTTTTTTTGTTTGTTGTGGTTCGATGGCTGTTTAAATCGTAGCTGTTTTTAAATGTATCGTGAAGGTGGGTTGTTTTTGTTGCTACTGCTGCTATTTTCCTCAGTCGTTTCCTTCTTGTTAATGGTGTCTTAAAGTCAAGTGATAAGTTTCATTTTGCCACTGCTGATTCAAAATTGTAAGCTTCCGGTCGCTTGTAGATGATAGGTTGGAGGGTCATTGCTTGGCTCGGAAAAAGCAATTTTTAAGAAGCAGTCGGAATATAAGTCTTTCGTAGTATATCGTTGGAGTGTAAAGCTAAGGGCAAAAGTCTTCGATAGTGGGCCCTTTTGGGTCACATGACCGGTCATTATGCTTGTCTAGTGTTAACGTCATGCCATTGGCGTTTTGGCTTTGTTGTGCCCTGAATGCATCAACACATGTAGGACGCTGGACCATAGAAGGGAAAAAATGGCCTGATTTCTCTCTCTCTCGCTCTCCCGACTTCCTTTTCCTCTACTCACACAACCCAACACATGTAAACAAAAAACACTGTGCTGAATGAAACACTTTTCCAAATTGAAAGTCAGGTGACATTTTCCTGTTCCAGAATGTGCTCAGGAAGAGCACCTTTATTCATAAAGAAAACACTAACAACATGCACAAATGAAAGTGTTGAACATTACAAAATCAAAGTGTGCCCTTAGATAATAATATGGTTGACAAGACACTATTGCCAGGAAAAACTGTTATTTTTTTGGAGCATTTTTTTGAGTTTTTTGCTTGCTGGTGGAGCTAAAACTAAATTTAGTTATTGGCATAACTTGAATTGGCTTGGCAGGTTTGAAAAATGCTTTTCTTAATTTTTCTGCCTCACTCTAAAATAAAATAGTAAAATAAATAAAATCAGTGGTGAAGCGATGGGCTTGTCAAATGTGTATACAATCAGATTGGTTCCATTTTGGGAGCAGCAACTTCCACTTGGTTATGTGGAAAAATTATGTAAAATTATGTTAATATAACATAATTTTATGACTTATTACTTGTAGAATTCCATTGAAATAAAACACAAACTCTTAAATAGGTGCTGCACAACCAAAAAGTAATACCTCCTTGGTGCACATTTTGCTTTAGGTAGTCGGACCCTTATTACCATGACAACTAGATGTACATAAGTGCTCCAAAACTTGATTTTCTTCTGATCAAATCCATTCTTTTGTGCAATTGAATGGGCTCACTGTCATACAGGAAAGGTGGAAAATCTCGTTCTAGTTGACATCTATGGGTTTTTAGAGCAAATTTGAGCGATATTTGGACCTTGATTTAAAGCTGAGGTTCCAACTGGAGAAAAACAAGCCCAAAGAATGATGATGCCACCACCATGAGTCACTGTGGGTATGGTGTTGATATGTTGATGCTTTGTAAGCGTATTCCTGCAAAGCAAAAACATCCCAGCCTGACTGAATTTAGCAAAAAAAAAGTGTGCAGGAAAATGTGATTCAACCTTTTTGGCTTTTAACGACAAGAATGCTTACACAAGGATACTGTATTTGAATATTGGTGTTGGACCATTTGTCTATTTTAATGAGTACACTAATCCCTACATGCATGCACCGGGACATGTAGACTAGGTGCACCCAAACCGACTGACCTCACCGATGAGTCACTTTCAGGCTCTAGCCAACACAGACATGTCACTGAACCTCCCACAGCTCATTGGAGTGTTTTCAACTCTATTAGAGAGAACCTCGATGTGGCTATGTTGTGCTAAATGTTTACAAAGAGTAATTGGCGATGACTGTGTGGAGAGGCAGTAGGTTATCTAACTCAGGTGGAAAATGGTGTTCTTGTTGGGTTGTTTTTTTTTTCACCCAACAACACCACATAAGGCAGTTGAAGTGAACCCAGGCTAAATATAGCAAGACGCCTGGCTGGTTGTCATCCGTGACTTCTTGCACTAAAACGTGTACGCACCTCAGTTGGTATTAATGAGAGCTATAATGGATGTGGTGTGTTTACATTCTACCATCCTGTTTGTCTGACTGATGTACAGCTTTCCTTTTGTTGGTGTGGTCGTCTAGATCAGTGTTTTTCAACCTTTTTTGAGCCACGGCATGTTTTTTACGTTGGAAAAATTTTTACGGCACACCAATAACCAACATTATTTGCTTCTGTCAGCTTTTTCCTGATTACGGACTCGCCACAGCAGATCCTTTTGATCCGCATACTAATTTAACCAACAATGTTACAAAATGTCACCACTACCGCTCACGTGCAATTCTAAGTCTGTTAGAGGAACGAGGCAATCAGCTACGTGTTGCCACACGGACGAATATTGCTCTGCCAGTCTTTACACCAATGACACGCGACAATGACATAATATTTGCAGAAAATTATTAATACATGTTAATTAAAAAAAGTGATATTGAATAATTCCTCACGGCACACCTGACGATTTCTCACGGCACACTTGTGTGCCGCGGCACAGTTGTTGAAAATCACTGGTCTAGATCAGTGATTCTTATAATGGTGGGTCGTGGAGCCGTTTTCAGTGCGTTGCCAGTGAAGCGTTGCCTTTCGCTAAAAGGCAAATGTGTAATGAACCGACATCTTTGAATGCACCACACATATGCGCTATTGGGAAGTTTTTGTTGAAAAATGTTGACGCTTGTCTTGAGGGTTGAGACAAAAAAGTTGAAAATCACTGGTCGAGGTCGGTGCTCCGCATCCTTTTTTGCTGCAGTCTTGTTTAATTGTTGGGACTTATGAAATCTGTTTGATTGTTTACACAGACTTGGGGTAATAGAAGTGTGTTGGGTGCAAAAGTAACCAGCAGGTTGTCATCAAGCATTGTAAAACAACGCTTACATGAAGCAGTGAAAATATACTCATCCCCACTAGCTTCCATTCAGGCTCTATAGGTTTCGATTTCAACCTGTTTAGGTTCACGTGAGATTCCGCATACATAATTTTTTTAGATATTCACATTCGGCATCGAGAATGGTTGGATGGATTTATATGGATATGGCCTACATGAGTCCTTTCAAGTGCTCACCAGAATATCATCTAATTTAGGAATCTTAATGACTCCAACCTGAATAATTTACCCTCCTCACCAAGTGCAGTGTCAGAACGGATGAAACGGTAAAGATGTTGTGGCACCATTCCGGCCTCTGTTTGCATTCAGTGACGTCGCTTCATAGCAAAGCTTGTTTTGTTGATGATGCGTGACGCCCATGTGTATTTTTAGCAGCTGGGTCTCATGTTGTGTTTTTTTTCGTGCTGCAGCAGATGGCTGTGCAGTAGCTCTTACAGATTACACAAAGCTCACCTGCAGCTGGAGCCCCGCTGAGCCTGCTAATGGCCAGGCTGAGGTTACTTGAGGCTCTCCTCGTATCCTCATTGACATGTGCTGTTCTGATAAAAGGCATGCCACCAGAGTGGATCGCCAAGCACCTCGCAGCCCTCGGGACTTGTTTGTGTTTGTGTGAGACACATTCTCACCTTTTTGGAAGAAGAGCAGCGTTCCCACAGTCCCTGCCAGGCTCTCCAGCATGCAAGTGTGTGCATGAAGAAGCAGAGGGCATAGCCTCCACTGTGTTCACGCCTCAGGACACATCACATAGAAGAAGTTGTGACGTAACCTCCTTTCTCTCGTGGAAGTTTGTTGATTTATTTGATCTTTTAGTGGTACATAACAGCACGCCATATTCATGGTCGGTTTTAAGGTCACAGTTCAGTCCGTTGTGTACAGCATGGGAACGATATGCAAAACCATAAAACATTTCATACAATAATTAACTTTACCTTTATTCCAGTGTGTCCTACTGTATGAAAATATTGTCCCATGCTAGTCTGCAAGGGTAACCTTCCCATGTCCTCCCAAATTTCATGACCCCTGTAGCCTTCACTGGTATTTACTTATCTTTATCCTTAATGGGGGTCGTGACAGCCGACTGGTTTGAGACCAAATAAATGGCCAATATGGTGGGTGGGCTCCTTTCCGCTCTCTGGGCTTTATATGATGTTGAAGAAGTTAACTTTTCAAGAAATTAATCTATAGGAACTCCTTTGTAGCACGATACCTTGTTAACCCTTAGATGCACGCAAAAACTAAAATTTCTTAAAATGTATAAAAGGTAAGTTAAAAATGTGATATGATAGCAAAAACATGTTTTTTGAGGAATACCTGGAATATGAAATATGAATATGAAATTTTCATTACAAAGATATTTCAAGAAAACAACCTGACCGGGTCATTTTTGACCCACTTATGGAAGGTTGGGGTAGTAACACAAAAACTAAAATGTATAAAAGGTAAGTTAAAAATGTGAATGTTATGGTAGCAAAAACATGTTTTTTGAGGAATACCTGGAATATGAAATGATGAAAAATTTTCATTACAAAGATATTTCAAGAAAACAACCTGACCGGGTCATTTTTGACCCACTTATGGAAGGTTGGGGTAGTAACCCAAAAAATAAAATTTCTTAAAACGTATAAAAGGTAAGTTAAAAATGTGAATGGTATGATAGCAAAAACATGTTTTTTGAGGAATACCTGGAATATGATATGATATGAAAATTTTCATCACGAAGATATTTCAAGAAAACAACCTGACCGGGTCATTTTTGACCCACTTATGCATCTAAGGGTTAAAGGAGGATCGTCTGTGCATTTTCACAGAAAAGCGCAAAGTATGCTTAACTGTGACACTTCAGCCTTTCCGCATCTTTTTTGTTCCAACCTACTGATGACTCTCTAAGATTCTCTCTGAGAACATCCTGTTCGAAGCCTTGCAACAGCAAGGTACCCTCGATGAATTGTTGGGTGTTGAAGAGGAATGTTTAAATACCAAATTTAATTGACACTGAAGTTTGTTATATTCTTCCCCCTGACATCACAAATGGACACAATGTCCCACTGGTACCTCCGCATCATATGATTTCCCGTTTCGCTCCTCATGCCTTCAGGATTAAGTTGTGCAGAATCTTGCATCGGGCCAAGACCGAGACCGTGACTCAGTGTGAGCGAGGAGAATGACCCGTGGGAATGACTTGTTCTGCCAAACACAACCTCTCATAACTTCCCGATCTGTCACTGCGATTAGAATCAACCCAGGCGCTGGGTGAGGTTGTTGCTTTAACCACAATATTCAATGCTCCATGCATCAGGCATGACTTTTTTACTTTTCATGTGGAACTCAGTAAAAAAAAAAGAATATAGTATGATAGGACATGAAATAATTTTCCTATGTGAGTTATCTTTTCTACTTCCTTTAAACCAACACTGACATCCTAACTGGGATTTTCCAGCCGGCTTCAGCAGTTCAACCGCCTTGACTGACTCATCATGAATCTTTCATGAAATCCATATGGGCCATATTTTTTTTCTTCAATATTGCCTCTTCAGCAGGAAGGGAGGGTTTGTTCCTTCCTGGAGATAAACAAGACATTGGGATAAAGGTGTCCTTGTGGTGCCAGCAACAGTTAGGAGAGAAACAGCTTGAAGGTTGCAGCACTATTAAGACAAAATATCTACTTGGAGGCGCAGTCTATTGCCTTAAATAGCCTTGTCTGGCTGTGCGTCTAAATGGATTACCATTCATTAAATCTGCCCCTGTTTGTAACTGTGCCTTATTTTACACGTCAGATTTAAATAGAACTGCTAAGTGACACCTGCTAATTACAGCATGTCCATTTGTAATTCCATTATCTCCTTCACTACTACCACAATGCTGTGCTGTGCAGAGCACTGGCATGACACTACTCTCAAAAGGTTCTGGATTTTTGGCATTTTGAGTGAAATGACAGCATGAACCTAAAATGCACAATAACCTCTTACAGGTGACCTTTATTCTGAACTTCTATAACATTTCAACAGCAAAATTAACAGGGACTTTTTTGTCTATTCATTCATTCATTTTTTACCGCTTGTTCTCATGAGGGTCGTGGGGGTGCTGGAGCCTATCCCAGCTGATTTCGGGCGAGAGGCCGGGTACACCCTGGACTGGTGGCCAGCCAATCACTGGGCACATATAGACAAACAACCATTCACACTCACATTCATACCTATGGACAATTTGGAGTTGCCAATTAACCTAGCATGTTTTTGGAATGTGGGAGGAAACCGGAGTACCCGGAGAAAACCCACGCATGCACGGGGAGAACATGCAAACTCCACACAGAGATGGCCGAGAGTGGAATTGAACTCGGGTCTCCGAGCTGTGAGGGCTGCGCGCTAACCACTCGACCGACGTGCATGAATATTAAAATAACTAAAATATTGTTTTATTTATTTTAAAAATGTGTAAAATATACCAAAAAAATGGGGCTGCACGGCAACAGAGTGGTTAGCGCGCAGGGCGCCAGTGCACGGCGACCAGTCATTAACATCACATCACCATGGTAGGTTGGATTGCAAGATTTATAGTGTGGGAATAGCATTTAAAGTGTGGTTCCAAGGCTGCCTTCTTTTTTACTTGTATTAACGGTGTGCGAGTGGTTAGCGCGCAGGACTCACGGCTAGGAGACCCGAGTTCAATTCCACCCTCGGCTGTCTCTGTGTGGAGTTTGCATGTTCTCACCGTGCATGCGTGGGTTTTCTCCGGGTACTCCGGTTTCCTCCCACATTCCAAAAACATGCTAGGTTAATTGGCAATTCCAAATTGTCCATAGGTATGAATGTGAGTGTGAATGGTTGTTTGTCTATATGTGCCCTGTGATTGGCTGGCCGTCAGTCCAGTGTGTACCCCACCTCTCGCCTGAAGACAGCTAGGATAGGCTCCAGCACCCCCTGCAACCCTTGTGAGGATAAGTGGTAGAAAATGAATGAATGAATGAATGCTGTTGCAAACTACTAATGATACTCAAAGCTGAGTGGCCACTTCCCTCTGATCCATCCCGGTTGAAGCGTCTGCCACCTGTTCCATCAGTTTTCAAGCATTTTAGGTTCATTCTGAAATTTTATCCACACACAAGGTTGTGTGTGGTTTGGGAGAAAACACAACAATATTCAGGAGCTGGCCTGAGAACAACATGTCTTTGAAACCTTTTTAGCATAGTTTCTATAAATAAATGCGTACTTCTTCAGTGTTTTCTTTGAGGTGTGGAAGCTAAAGCTGTGAGAAAATGAGGCCGTGGCTGATTTTAGCATGTTTTGGAGACACTGCAGCTCAAACCATCAATTTGATGCTTGTGGTCCAAACCCCAATAACAATTATCTAAATTGTAATTGTTAACTTGGCATGAGCCTGCGTGGATGAAGCTCCCACTTCCTGTAGCTGTATATTTCCAGTCTCACCAGATGAAATGAAAAGATGAGTATGACTGACTGTAGACTGAATTCTCCCCGTTTCCAAATTCATTCATTTTGAAAGGTACCTCCTGGTTGCCAAGTCACACGCCGCCTGTTGAGCACCATTTGGGCAGCCTGCTGCCAAATGGTCACGTTTAGCAGCATTGAATACCCTGGAAGCATGCAGTCCTTTTGTTGTATGCATACTGACAGAGTCTGCTGGGTTTACTCGGCTCTTCGACCAGATGATCCATTAGTGGAGGAAAAATATTTTTAAAACACCACAAGAGCTAAAAAGCATTTTAGTGAGCACAAATCCAGCTGCTAGAAACATCTGCCCCAAAGTACCCCACGTCATTCATGCAGTATTGCAACAGTTCAGTAATAGAGGGGTACGGGTTCATGTATTTGTAATTGGATTTTGCAGTACTGTTCGGAGGTGTACAGTACAGGGTTTCCCGCGAAGTACACATTAAATGAGGTACAAGTATAACTACTCTGTGAACAAATACAGTGCAGGCCAGCCTTTGGCTAGTGGGAGTCGGAGTCAGTGATTTGTGCTGAGGAGAAGCCAGAGCTTGAAAACCATGTTCTATTTATAGTTTGCATTTTGTTCTTCGGTGGTACTGAAACTGAACAGAACGTAACCTTAAAACAGAGGTATGATCGAACCCTGGTCATCGCTTACTGTTACGCCCCTAGTTGCAATCAGGTTTTCATCTTTGTTACTGCATCAACATTTTATATCTGTCCATTTAGTTTAGACCAGGGGTCTCAAACTCAATTTACTTGGGGGCCACTGGAGCGCGGGTCTGGGTGAGACTGGGCCGCATCAGGTTTTCCAAAAAAAAAAACCCAAAAAAACGCATTTATTAAAAAAAAATTTTTTTTTAACTTCGCTTTGGTTCCAATTTTCTACAATAAAATCTCTGATAAAACATTCCACTGTTCTCAAATATCTTTATTTTTCTACACAAAATAAGATGAAAAATAAATAAACAAATCAAGAATAAAGAAAATCAATTAGTAATAAATAAATAAATATAATAATAATAATAATAAAACAGCAAATAATAAAAACTTAAAAAACCACATATAGTTGGTGGGTAGACAAATTATTTTTTTCAGATTAAAATGAACAAAGTATTATTAGAGCCCTGTAGACATGACAAAACACGACTATAGTCACATTTATACTCTTTTTATTTACAACATATTGCGCAACTGCAGGGTCTTGAGACACATGCTAACTCACAAACTAGAGAGCTAGCGACCTAAACGGTAGCCTTCAAGTTATTTCCTTTAAACTTAAATAGCCAAAAACTTACCACTTCCACACGGATAGGGAGGATAACTATTAACAGTTATTTAACCTTTAACATGAACATTAATCAAACGTAATAATTTTTTCTGGGTACATGATACCATACAGCATCCATATCAAACTTGCGCGGGCCGCACTAACATTAAACTTTCATATCAAGGCGGGGGCCTCAAACTAGTGTCCGTGGGCCGCGTGTTGGAGACCCCTGGTTTAGACCAAGGGCTGCACGGCGTTTGAGTGGTTAGCACGCAGGCCTCATAGCTACGAGACCCGAGTTCAATCCCACTCTTGGGCATCTCTGTGTGGAGTTGCAATGTTTTCCCCCTGCATGTGTGTGTTTTCAAAATTCCCAAAACATGCATGTTAGGTTAATTGGCAACTCCAAATTGTCCATAGGTATGAATGTGAGTGTGAATGGTTGTTTGTCTATATGTGCCCTGTGATTGGCTGGCCCCACCAGTCCAGGGTGTACCCCGCCTCTCGCCCGAAGACAGCTGGGATAGGCTCCAAGCACCCTTGCGACCCTCGTGAGAATAAGCGATAGACAATGGATGGCTAGTTTTAGTTTTAGCGAGCTTGGGCCTTCATTAATGAGGTTCCTGCCAGACAGTAAAACAGGTTGACTGCAGTTTAATTATCAGGTTTATCAGGTTTTATAAAGAATGTGCATTTAACAGTGCAAGCTACAGCAGGCTGATTTAGTATTCTGACCAGATGCCTACTAAAAAAATTTGTTTTTTAAAAAAGAAGAGTGAGGAAGAAAAGGCATTTTTTTATATTATTTGAGCTCGGCACTTCCCAATTCAAGAGTCACCTTGAATCACCACGTTTCACTCTTTCCCTGCAGGTGATATCTGTAAGGTGAATGTTTGCTCTAATGGTGGAACTTGTGTGACCAGAGAAGGAGATCCATTCATTTGCATCTGCCCTGACGGCTTCACCGGAGAGACGTGCAATGAGACCGAGACAGGTGAGCCAAATAACGGATCCAAAATTCATTATCCGATAACATCAGGTTCACCCGCACAATCTAATGACATGTTGTTCAATCTGTGACCCATTTATTGACAAAACAAGTACAAATGTTTATATATTTGGTAATTACGTTGTTAAAACCAACTTTCTCCTCTCCCAAAAGGCCCCTGCAAACCCAACCCGTGCAAGAATGGCGCCGTGTGCAGCGTGACGGGCCACTCGCGCCGCGGTGACGTCTTCAGCGAGTACGTCTGCAAGTGCCAGCCAGGATTTGAGGGAGTCCACTGCCAGAACGGTGAGTTTGTGCTTCCTAATCATCAGAGACTCCTCAGAACATTTTGTTAAAGTTTTGCCCCCACCCCCCCACACCCACACAAACCCAGGAGTTGGAAATCAGTACAACTTCTGACATCTCAGACACTTCTAATAGAGCTTTTGCTTCTAATGCAGAATTTGTTAAATCAGGGGTCTCAAACTCAATTTACTTGGGGGCCACTGGAGCTAGGGTCTGGGTGAGACTGGGCCACATCAGGTTTTTTTTAAAAAAAAACAAAAAAAACCCACATTTATTAAAAACAAAAAAATTAAAAAAAACTTCGCTTTGGTTCCAATTTTCTACAAGAAAAGCTCTGATAAAACATTCCACTGTTCTCAAATATCTTACTTTTTATTTTTTTTACACAAAATAAGATGAAAAATAAATAAACAAATCAAGAATAAAGAAAATCAATCAATCAGTAATAAATAAACATAATAATAATAATAATAAAACCGCAAATAATAAAAACTTAAGAAACCACATATAGTTGGTGGGTAGACCAATTATTTTTTCAGATTAAAATGAACAAAGCATTATTAGAGCCCTGTAGACATGACAAAACACGACTATAGTCACATTTATACTCTTTTTATTTACAACATATTGCGCAACTGCAGGGTCTTGAGACACATGCTAACTCGCAAACTAGAGAGCTAGCGACCTAAACGGTAGCCTTCAAGTTATTTCCTTTAAACTTAAATAACCAAAAACTTACCACTTCCACACGGATAGGGAGGATAACTATTAACAGTTATTTAACCTTTAACATGAACATTAATCAAACGTAATAATTTTTTCTGGGTACATGATACCATACAGCATCCATATCAAACTTGCGCGGGCCGCACTAACATTAAACTTTCATATCAAGGGGGGGGCCTCAAACTAGTGCTGCGTGTTTGAGACCTCTGTGTTAAATGCTTACAAATTAACAATTTGGCCCCTGTTATTGCCTTCCAAAAACAGCAATGCAGTCTTCATCATCCATTGGCTTCCAACAAAAACAACGTGGCATTCGTTATCTATTCCCTTGCAAAACTAACAATGCCGCCTTCATTACTGATTCCAAAAACCAACGTGGCCTTCATGCTTCATTATCTGTGTGAGTTTCTGTTGTACCGATTTCCCGCCCCATGGACCTTCCTGAAAATCAGAAGGGTTGCATGATTGTAGCATCATTATTGGTTACAACTATACTGTAACAAACCAGTCAGCACAGCATATAAAGTATGCAAGTGTCTTTATCCATTCTTATGCATAGCATTTCAAAATAAGAGTTCTGCTTATCTTGTTGTCCACATGCACAGCTTGTCATCCTTATGGCGCTGCTTTTTTACACACGTCACCAGGTTGGTTGATTCAGGGTCAGCCTGACACAGAGAGAGCGTTCTACTCTGGTAGCAACATGCGCTACACTCTGATTGTCTCCATGTCACACACACACACACACACAGAGGCAGATGGCCACTGTTTGCTTGACAGGCTGCAGAATAACAGCAAAGGAATACAGGAAACCAAATGGGACTTTGATCATCTTTTGCCCTTTTTCATCCTATAGGTGTCTATGGGGCAGATTTAAGCTCAAGAAAAGGTAACCGTAGCAATGAACCGGAAGAGAGTGAGTGTGTGTGTGTGTGACAGTGAGTGTGTCCAGTTGCATCTTCAGTCTTTGATATCTAGATCTGCTCTCTTGCTTTCACACATGCAGTATGCTTTACTTTAAGACAAAAAAAAAGCAATAGAAGACGGCTTTGCTATCTCCACTATCTTCTTTACGACTAGAGAGGCACCTCCACCAAGGCCAAACCTTCCAAGCACCAAAATGTATACTTTGATAGGTGGCCACCTCCTGTGTATGCCTGGGTTTTAATCATTTATGCATTATTAACTACAGGAATGTCATCAAATATTTAAGCACTGACATATTTTTATATCTATCTGTCTTGCTCCACAGTGCTACAAAGTCAGAGTATAATTTCCCAGAGTACAATTTTTTTTGCTTTTTTTTGTGTGTACATCTCCTCCAGCATTGAGGGAAAACCTCCTCAAAAAAAAGAATATAAAACATATTTCATCTTGTTGGGATCCTCAGGTTGTTGAATGGGGAGCCATTAATGTCATTAATTTGACTACATCCTTGTGTGCACAGCCCGGGGCACCCCCCCCCCTCCATTCTTCTCATGTCCTCATTGTGTTGTGACAGTTTAAGTGCCGTCTCATTCGTGCTGGTGCGTGGGCTCCTGGCAGACAGCTCCTGCTTTGTCTCGCTCGCCGTCTCACACGCACACACACACACACAAGCTGGGGGTGGTGTGACTTGTTGACTTGTAGTTTTTATTTAATATACACCCCGACAAGCGTATATGGACAATACAGATGAAATGTGATCAGCTAGTTTGTTTGGGGGGTGGGCAGAAAAACATTGGATAGACATGTCTGTCATGTTTGGATGAGAACTGATAGCACACGTAGCCTCCTGTATGTGTGTCCAGGAAGTGGTGGTCGCTGCTGAGCGCTCCGCCCCACGTCAGCGCCCGCTCCTATTGCCGAGTGGAAAAAACTGTCAGTTAAGTCCTGACAATGTCACACTTGCTTTCAAGGGCCTGGCTGCCAAATGTCCCTAAAAGCTAATTTTTATGGCAATCCCGGAGTACAGATGTGTGCGATAAAATGTCAAAAGCTTCCATTTCACTTTCTTGACCTCTTAATGCAAGATTTTGTGCTTCCCTCTTAGTTGTCTTGGGATGTTATATTATCACATACTACAGTATTAATTAGCCCTGTACCCCAGAAACCGCCCATGAATGATACGGGAAAAGGCCAAAATGATACTGTGTCAAAGCCCAGGGCAGTGATACTGATAAAATATAGAGTTTAACCATGTCCAGTATCAGCCCCCGTAGCTGTCCACTCAGCTTTTTTCTGAATGGCTCATCAACTGCAAGAATGAACGAAGACTGGTAGAAAGTATTCCCCCGCCTGAGTTAGACAAATACGTGTCTATGTTTATTTTATCAATAATAGTACGTGATAATAAGCTCATGATTAAATACTATGTGATAATATCATCACATGGTTTGTCTGGTATCAGGCCCAGTATCATGCCCCCGCGTGCCAGTATCAGCCCTCGACCTATATATCTGATAACCTATAAGTACAGTAGAGCCGTAGACGTGGGATGCAGGGAGGATAATAAACAACTTCATGAACTCTAAACACGTAACTTCTGTAAAGTATTACAAAACAAGTGTTGCTAATCATGCTGGGAAGATGGGAGCACACCCAGAATGCCTTGCGGCACCTTTTTGTAATAGAGTACCTGATGGTAATAGCATTATTTCTTTTGACACAGGGAGTGACTTAAGTTGAGTAATGACATCCTGCCATTTCTGATTAACAAACTCAATGCAAGTTGGGTTTTGGCCACTACTTACTACGCTCAGGTTCATGACAGCTTCCAGTGGAATTACGTTGACAAATTACTTAATTAATTAATTAAGTTGAAACATGAACAAATACTTAATGTGATACAACATCACGCACACTGTACCTCCAGCGGCACCCAGTTAAGTTGAGTTTGAGGCCCCTGCCATTAGGGTGCCTGATTTGGAACAGAGACATCACTCCCTACATTTTTTGTGCTCTGTTAAGCATATCCGAAGACTTACAAGTCAAGACGTAAAACCTTGCCAAATGGCCACACGGTGACCTCCCCTAAGCATGCGCCATAAAACTTGATGACATCACATCCTTAACTGGTCTATCATTCATTTGTGCTAGTTACTCCCAAAGTGCTAATCACTTTGATGGAAACGGTTTCTGCTTTCTGCCCCATTCTTGTCCTTTGGCATTAATTATGCTTGTTAGTACTTTCACAACACACCACCACAATTCAGATTTTTAAAACAAGCTGTGAGCTGTCAATCACTTGCAGGACTCTGCAAGTTTTTGACTCCCGAGTTGTTCTTATAGAAGCTATTTATGTCTTGGCAGCTCTTTACCAGAGATGTATGTAGGATGGATGCGTGGTGCAAACTACTATGCATGTCACGTCTGGAGCCAGCGTGGTCTAATCTTCTACCCATAAAGCCTGGAGTACACCCCCACTTTGCCATAGCAAAAGTGGGTGTGTTGATTAGAGATGTATAATTTTCTTATTTTTATGCTGTTTGCGGGAGGAAGAACCAGGAATAACTTTGCATCAGTTTGTTACATTACGACTGTACTGCTGAGCCAGACAGTTGCTAGACACTCTAGCTACCAGAGTTTTGGTTGTTTTGCTGAAATCTGGTTGAATCCCCGCAGAGCAACGTTGCGCTAGTTTAACATGAGCACATCAGGCTTGGAAATATTGTACATACGATAGCTACAACATTTTTCACAAGAAAAATCAAAGGCCCAATACTGGATGGAAAAGCTCTAATGCAGCCATCACCAAATGGCAGACCTTGGTCTGGATCCAGATCCAGTGATGGCCCTTTAAGGACCCATCTGTGACCAATTAAAGTGAATACAAAATATAATATCAATCATGCTTGCGGACCGACCACAGCGGTAGTTTGTGGGCGTTATTACGGTATTTCAAATGGGCCAATGAAATAGTTGGTTTATGAGCCAAGCGAATGAGAACCATGACTTTCTCAAAAGTAAGAAAAGTTGATGGAGTTAAGGGAAAAGTAATGAATAGACCAATATATGTTGATTCTTCCATAATCCAGCACGAAAGCATTGTCTCATATGCTCTGAAACTATAGAGCGAGACAACCTGACAAAGCAAGTATCTGCAGTTCATCAATGATGTTGGCCCATAGCATATTGTGGCGCACATTCAGAAAGTATATGCGCTTGCAGCTCATTTTTACCAGGTGGAACCAAAGTGTCACTGCATGCACACTCTTTTATTACCTACACTGGGGTGTCTTGTTTGTGCTGACCCCTCCTCTGGTTGCCAGATAAATGGATTAGAGTGTGTGGGCCAATCCTCTTTAGTGTACAGATGGACCATCTTCCTTTTTAATTTCTGGTGAGGGGACTGGTCCCAAACTAGCATTGTCTAAAAATGGCCAATATTTGTACTCAGCAGCTACATGATGTCTACCGCAGGACACTAGTTTGAGGCCCCCGCCTTGATATGAAAGTTTAATGTTAGTGCGGGCCGCACAAGTTTGATATGGATGCTGTATGGTATCATGTACCCAGAAAAAAATATTACGTTTGATTAATGTTCATGTTAAAGGTTAAATAACTGTTAATAGTTATCCTCCCTATCCGTGTGGAAGTGGTAAGTTTTTGGCTATTTAAGTTTAAAGGAAATAACTTGAAGGCTACCGTTTAGGTCGCTAGCTCTCTAGTTTGCGAGTTAGCATGCGTCTCAAGACCCTGCAGTTGCACAATATGTTGTAAATAAAAAAAGTGTAAATGTGACTATAGTCGTGTTTTGTCATGTCTACAGGGCTCTAATAATGCTTTAATTTTAATCTGAAAAAAATAATTTGTCTACCCACCAACTATATGTGGTTTCTTAAGTTTTTATTATTTGCCGTTTTATTATTATTACTATATTTATTTATTACTGATTGATTGATTTTTTTAATTCTTGATTTCTTTATTTATTTTCATCATAAATTAAGATATTTGAGAACAGTGGAATGTTTTATCAGAGCTTTTATTGTAGAAAATCAGAACCAAAGCACTGAAAAAGTTTGTATATTTTTCTGTTTTTAATAAATACGTTTTTTTTTTTTTTTTTGAAAACCTGATGCGGCCCAGTATTGCCCAGACCCTAGCTCCAGTGGCCCTCAGTTAAACTGAGTTTGAGACCCCTGGTCTATAGCATCTTTAAAGGGCCCATATCTTACATTTGCAGGCTGTTGACAGCCAAGAGGAGAAAAATGCAGATTTACCCCGTACACAAGATTTATGGAGTGTTTTTATAATAAAGAAACTTAGCGCCCGACTGGGATCCAATGTCATTTTTAAAAGTCTCCTTTAAATGAGCAGGATAGGTTGGCAGGTCTGTAATATGGTCCATTACTGCAAAAACATACAGTGGAGTTGATTAAATAGCAATAGTAACAGCCAGTAACTTTTAAAAAGTTTTAGTGTGATGAAGTCTTTAGTACAAGTGACAAACTGTGGATTTGCTGTCCACATTTTATGGCTTCTCTTTCCCATAATGACTATTTTAACCAGTGTGGATAGTGTTTATGACGCTTTTTTGTGCACATGAAAAGAGTGTCGTCATCCTAAGTACTACTTTACTGTACTGACAAGGGTGGGGAATTGAGATGAGTGGCCATTGTTGTGCTCTGCTTTTGTGTCTGTTTTGGCAATGGCGCCACCTTGTGGTGGTAGGGGATAGGTCTTCTCCCCCTGGTATTGAGTCTCAGACTTGACTCATTTACAGTGAATGTGCATGTGTCAAGGTTTTTGCCACATTGAGGGTGTGTGCTAATGACAAAACCATTCAGTCCCTCTACAATTTATTGACGTGTTCTCCTCTTAGAAGCCACATACTGTACTTTTGATTTGAGTCATATTATAAATATAAACCGCCACCCTGCTTATTATTTCCCTCAGCTGCAGCCTGGTTGGCATGGCATCGACTGACTAACATCTGTTTCATTCACTCCCACTTCTAACTTCTAATCTACTTTCATGGCCTGCAGACAACATCTAAGCAACGTTCTGTTGTTGTTTATGTGGTGATGATGTATACACATGTCGTATATTCCTAGATGTCAATGACTGTGCCGGCCAGCCGTGCCAGAACGGCGGCACCTGCAGGGACCTGGAGGGGGATTTTAAATGCCAATGCCCGTCGCCTTATGTGGGCAAACACTGCCAGCTGCGTAAGTACGCCCACTCAACGGCTTCCAGCTAGGAAATCAAACTATGCTTTTGTCATGCAGTTATGCATTTATTATAATGTAAATAAGTTTTATGCAAAATATAGCATTTTGAAATTTCCACCTTACTCTGATCACCCCACCCAAACAGGCTGCATTTCCTTGCTCGGTATGGAGGGAGGAGGCGTGGGTGAGTCCCAGATCTCTGCCTCGTCGGTCCGCTACACCTTCCTGGGCCTGCAACGCTGGGGCTCCGAGCTGGCCCGCCTCAACAACAAGGGGCTGGTGAACGCCTGGAGCCCCGCCACGCATGACAGGAACCCCTGGTTGGAGGTCAGACCCCTTTTAAGTACAGCGAGCCTGCTAGGTGCCCTTAACTGTCTTTCTTGAGGATGCTTGGAACGGACAAACTTGTGTGCACTTTTCAGGTCAACTTGCAGCGGAAGATGCGCCTCACGGGTATCGTGACGCAGGGCGCCAGTCGCGTGGGAACGTCTGAGTTCATCAAAGCCTTTAAAGTGGCCTCCAGCCTGGACGGCAAGACGTACACAGTGTACAGGACCGAGGGACAGAGGAAGGACCAAGTGAGAGCTCTTGTGTTGTGATGTGATGCGCCCATACTGATGTATGAACATGAAAGAATGTTCGATGGTTGTCAGGGGGGGCCGTAGGCCACGTTTCTGTCAGTATAATCCAATGCTGTTGTGGCTACAGATGTATTTAACATAGTGACACACACACACACACACGTGTGAATGACAGAGATGCAGCCGTGTCTCAAAGTTGTTTGCAAGTTGGCAAACAGGAGATGATACTAATTTGAATATAACACTGATTTAATGGAGTAGCAAAACAACTTTCCTTTCCTGAGTGAAGATAGATTTTTCTTGCACTATGGGGGGGGGGTGTATGATTTTTAGATATTTTTTTTTTTTCTGAGACTGTTCTCGTTCTAAATTTGTTTGTTTGGTAATGGTTTTATTTCATTTGAACATGCATCAGGTTACAATTGAGTGCATCCCATAATCAGTTCACAGTTCCACATGTCTAAAAGGAGTAGGAAGAAGCAAAGCTTATTAAATCCTACCCCTACATTTGATACTTTTACAATCATTAACTGTTACATTTGTTCACTTCCTGCTTTCCATAATACAGTTTAAGGTTTTTTTTGGTTTTATTTTAAATTTTTTTAATAATGTACCTCGTACTGAAGTACAAGGTGATATGAGCATCCAATGCCATAATGGGTACCATAGTAAGTGTCACTATAGTGATATATATAGCACATCATGACTGGTTCAAGACTCTTCATCCTTGTATTTAGCAAACATCAACTGCTTGTATTGTTTCTTGAATTGGCTCATCGTTGTGCATTGTTTGAGGTCCTTACTCAATCCATTCCATAGTTTGATTCCACATACTGAAATGCTATGGCTAGCATAACGTAGTCCTAGCATAGAAGTGTTTCAAATGTACTTCTTCCCTTAGATCATATTTCTCCTCTCTTGTAGAGAAGTATTGGATGACATTTTTAGCTAATTGGTTGTTTTTAGCCTTATGCATTATTTTAGCTGTTTGAAGATGAACTATATCAGCAAGTTGAAGTATTTGTGATTTTAGAAATAAGGAGTTAGTATGTTCCCTGTAGGCGGCATTATGAATTATCCTTACTGACCTTTTTTGCAGTACATTTTGTGAGTGAAGATTGCTTTTATAGTTATTAGCCCATATTTCCACACAATAAGTAAGATATGGTAGAACCAGAGAGCAATAAAGAGTGTGGAGTGATTTCTGATTGAGAACAAGTTTTGCTTTGTTCAATACTGAAATATTTCTGGCCACCTTATGTTGTATATTTGTAATATGAGGTTTCCAGCTCATATTTTCATCTATTGTGATCCCCAGAAATTTATTTTTGTTCACCCTTTCAATGTCCACACCATCTTTGTATAATTTGTATTTTCTGGTGCATGTCCTTTCTGCTGTTACCAATTTGGTAATAGACCCAAAAGATGCACATTACCCACCAGTGGATGCAGTTTAACATCCTCCACTGCTGTCCTCCTATAGATATTTGTTGGAAACATCGACAATGACGGCACAAAAACAAACGTGTTCGACCCGCCCATCATCGCTCAGTACATTCGCATCATCCCGGTGGTGTGTCGTAAGGCCTGCACCCTTCGCCTGGAGCTGGTGGGCTGTGAGCTCAATGGTAAACACACACACACACACACACACACACAGTCAACTGGTGCTTGTTTGCTATTCAACATCAAGTGGATCATTATTTAGTGCTTTTTGCTTGAAGATGACATCACTCCGTAATTAGGGAGTCTGTTTCAAAATGGTATGAATCAAACACACATGATCAGACGTTACAGCATAAATGACATAAAGATGGTGATGCTTCCCAGATCTGCCCAGCAGGAACAGCCTGTCTGAATATGCAATGTTCCTTTTTTGTGTGCGTTATATGTTCAGCGTTTCACCGCCGCTTGTGTTGCCTGTGAACGTGTAGTCTTCACATTCCACATGTCACTGTTCAACTCGCATGTCCGTGTCTATGGGTGGAGTAGTAGCATCCCCTTAATCAGCACAACTTCAATTCAGTTTTTTGTGTGACCAAGAAACTCTCCCACTAACACAGTCGGGCTTACTAAAAGCACTTTTAAACTGTTATTGATTCCAGCCTTTCTTCCAACACTCTTGGGGATCTTTGGAGAGTTGTTTTAAAATGGTGAAAGTATGCGCCTGCTACAAAATGGGTGACCTAATGCTGTTGCTTCTTTCATGTCTTGCAATTCTCGCTGTCCATGCATCATCATCATCACCATCACCATCATGTTTGCTGCTGTTTTTAATCACTGGTTGGCTGGCTTGCGTCGCTTCCTGTCCTTCTC
This sequence comes from Doryrhamphus excisus, assembly GCF_037039965.1. Lineage (NCBI taxonomy): Eukaryota > Metazoa > Chordata > Actinopteri > Syngnathiformes > Syngnathidae > Doryrhamphus > Doryrhamphus excisus. Next base: position 16,236,544 of record NC_136357.1, on the reverse strand, counting down.
TTGTCTATGATCCTGTTTTTTTTCCTCTCTCCATCTTTCCTCTTCTCCGTCTCTCCCTTTGCCTGCTCTCACATTCACAGTGTACTCAAACGCTTCAGGTTGCTCAGAGCCGATGGGCATGAAGTCCCGGCTGGTATCCGATGACCAGATCACAGCCTCCAGCACATTCCGTACGTGGAACATCGATGCTTTCAGCTGGTACCCTCACTACGCCCGACTGGACAAGCAGGGCAAGACCAATGCTTGGACCGCCGACACCAATAACAGATCAGAGTGGCTGCAGGTAGATTCTTTGGATAGATTGTTGTTTTCCTGCTGGGCTACAGGCCATTCCATTCCATTTTTAAAATGGAGGACTTTGTGTGCTCAGGTGGACCTGCTGTCCCCCAAGAAGATCACAGGAATCATCACGCAGGGAGCCAAAGACTTTGGCAATGTCCAATTTGTCTCTGCATTCAGAGTGGCTCACAGCGATGACGGGCGGTCCTGGATCGTACTGAAGGACGAGACCACAAAGATGGACAAGGTCAGTCCAAAGTGTTTTTTGTACCTTCGGTCCAGCCCACTTCAGTTCATCATGATAGAAAGGTGCCCGGGGTTCCAGCGTGTAGGCAGGATAACAACAGCTGCTGCTGTCTTACATCAGCATGGAGTCAACAAAGTTAGAATCAGTCAGATAAATACAGTGGCTACATTGGTTTTCTTTATTCATTTATTAATATTAATATTTATGGTCAGACGAAAACAAAGACACTTTTTCCCATTGGAAATAATCCATCCATCCATTTTCTAAACCGCTTATTCTCAGGAGGGTCGTGGGGGTATGCTGGAGCCTATCCCAGCTGTCTTCGGGCAAAAGGCGGGGTACACCCTGGACTGGTGGCCAGCCAATCACAGGGCACATATAGACAAACAACCATTCACACTCACATTCATACCTATGGACAATTTGGAGTCACCAATTAACCTAGCATGTTTTTGGAATGTGGGAGGAAACCGGAGTACCCGGAGAGAACCCACGCATGCACGGGGAGAACATGCAAACTCCAAACAAAGATGTCAGAGGGTGGAATTGAACTTGGGTTTCCTAGCTGTGAGGCCTGCGTGCTAACCACTCGGTCATCGTGCATGACTTGCCTTTCAATATTTTTTGACTAACAGGCTATAGTCAATCACAAAACAATGATCATTATTCATTCAGCTATCACAATTTGTGGACCTCGGACTCAGTGATGGACCTTTCTGGACCGGTAGCCAATTAATGTGAATGGGAAATTAATAACATAATAATGCTCGTGGACCGATTGCAGTGTAATTACTACAAATTTCCAAACCAAAATCTGCGTGTTTTACGTTGCCATGCCTTCTGCCCCGTTTAGATCTTCCCTGGCAACAGCGACAACAACGTGCACAAGAAGAACCTCTTTGAGCCGGCGTTCTACGCCCGATTCGTGCGCATCCTGCCGTGGGAATGGCACGAGCGCATCACCCTACGGATCGAGCTCCTGGGGTGTGACGAGTAGCCGACCCGCCTGCCTACCTTCCCATCTGCCGTCTTTTCTCTACCTCCATCACAATGCGCCAAGTCCTCCACTTCTTCTCCCTCCTCCTTCCGCACTGTCTCGCTCTCGGCCCTAGAGGGCAGCAAACACCATCGTTCAGAGAGAGGGGCGATTTAGTGATTAACCACTTCAACATCAGGCCACCCAACAGTAGCTGCCTGGGCTTAGAACCCCTAACAGGACCCCCAGACGGTGATGTATACAAAGTTTCCACTCCTCTTCTTCTTCTTTGTCTTCTTCTTCTACACTTGTGTTTGAGTAAATATTTGTTCAACCACAACATTTTCTGAGAGCTTGCAAATTGTTATCGTGCGGTTCATCACGTTGCAGACACAATAAATTGTGTCAGCTGTCAAAGCGGTGGCCAAAATGAAAATTTTGCTGACTCCACCAAAAAAAAAGTTATTATTATAGCTGATTGGCGTCGCAGTTAGTTGAGCAGCTGACTGTTGTTGATGATTTGATGTTTAACTCCTGTTTGTTCATTTGTCTCGTCTTTGACGGGCTGTTTGAAGCACACGGACATTGTTACTCTCTGAAGACCCCCCCCCCTAAAAAAACAAAAAACCCTGACACAGCTGTCACGTCAGCACTGACAAAGTATTCAAGCAGCAGCAAAGGCGCCGTGAATGCTACTGAAACATTTCACATTTCACCACTTTTATGGCACTTTTGATATGAGAACATTATGGAGGTAAACCAAGGTGGCTTCTTTTCCATTTAGAACTTAATGGCTTTTATTCACGCTGTCCTCCACAAGCTAGCAAGCAAGACTCCCTGCTGAGAAGAGCCAGGATAGCAAATCAAAGCGGATTTTTTTTACGCTCACACCTCCTGAACATCCCCTCCCACCCCCCACCTTCCTCCATCACCTCCTCGTCTTTTCCACCCCATGAATTATGAATTATGGGCTCGTGCAATATTATGCCGCGTTTGCTTTGGATAACGATGCGTATTAATGCGGTGTGCAGACGAGATGGCTTAAAAAATGCATGAAGGGGGAAGGTCGCCGATGTCAAACACTGAAAGACGCGGCAAGGTGCGTCCACTGAGACAATTCAGCAACACACATGTAAATATTGATATTCTGATATTTCCCTTCCTTTTTCTATCATTCTACTTGATATTGATGTCATTTGATGGTGTTTTTGTCCTCTTTCCTGCTATGATGACAATATGGACCGGTTCTCATTGATCCGAGTCGCGTGTTTCTGAGGCAAAGCCCTTTGTATTGTTTCAACAAATATATGAAAATAAATGTTTCAAACTTGCAGTTGTTTCAGAGATGTTCTTTTTATTCTAATGCAAATCTGATGACTGCAGCGTTTTCTGTTTTAAAAAGGTGCAAGATCAAACATGCCGGAAAGCACCAAGGGCCGTTTTAGCTGTTTAGCATTTAACCAACCGCCCCACCAACCCCACCACCTCCCCCAGGGGCCAAAGGTCTAATCTGCCTTTCCACCATCACACGCTCCTGAAAGTATCTTCTCTGCCTCATTACGATGTGAAGGTCATACTGGTAAGTATGTAAATACATTCACATACCTCTTTTTATTGAACTAACGCCAAGCGCAGACCTCCGCCAAGGCATGCATTGTTCACAAAATGCTCTTATTTATGTTTGTTAGCTACTTTTTGGAGATGGAGGATGATGAACATAACTTCTTTCATAAATGAACAAAGTCCTTTGTGCTATGCTAGTTGTGTTACAACCTCATATTTTAACCTCTGGGCCACCTTTTTTTGACTATTTATTACCCAGCAGCCCCCTGCAGGGCAGATGAACTGTTCGGGACCCGTGCGGCTGTAAAAGTCAATCCCATGCTCCCGCCACTGTTGTCTTAACCTAGTTAAGTAGTTGCAAAAAAACTGTCAAATCAACATTTCTTACACTGCAAAAGCATAATACTGCTCACATTTGATTGATGGTTAATGCAATATGTTCAATTGCACCTTACCAAAATGCACGTCAAATATTTTCACCCTTCCATGCATTGTAGTGAAACTTTGTTTTTCAGATGTCTGAAATTTTTGCCAACAAATTGCCTCAGTTTTAAAGATACTGTATTGATAGATTGAAATAGAGTACCCAAACAAAGCACCCTACATGTTGCTGACTCACTTTTGACTGCAAATAACCCACCATGGGGCCCAAGAAATTTTGAACTGCCAGCAATTTGATAAAGAAGGTGAGAAACTATTAAATTCAATCTTGCCGGGATGTGTAGGAAGTATTAATATGATTTGTCGTTTATAGTTATTTCTCATGCTTGTGATACTATAATTAGTAACCCCAATAATATATATTCATTCATTCATTCATTTTCTACTGCTTTTTCCTCACGAGGGTTGCGGGCATGCCGGAGCCTATCCCAGCTGTCTTCGGGCAAGAGGCGGGGTACACCCTGGACTGGTGGCCAGCCAATCACAGGGCACATATAGACAAACAACCATTCATACTCACATTCATACCTATGGACAATTTGGAGTGGCCAATTAACCTAGCATGTTTTTGGAATGTGGGAGGAAACCGGAGTCCAATAATATCTATTTTTGTTAATATTTTTGAGTGTCTGGAATGGACTAATTGGATTTGCATTATTTCCTACGGGAAAAAAATTCCCTCAGTTAATGAATAATGAAAACAGAGGTCAAATTGTATAAAGAAATCAAAACAAGCTGTACTATTGAAATAATACCATATTTAATTAATAAAAACTATTTTCAATGCCAGAATGGTACCATGCTATCACTTTGATACAGTTTCTCTCATGTATTGCGTGATTGAAATGACCCGTGGTATTCGTCGTCCCAAAATAACTCCCTCCAAACAAAGAAATTCACATTCCGTGACAGCAAATGCTGAAATTCGAGTTGACGTGTGAGGTATGCAAAGTCCACGCAATCCAAAGTAAATCCTGATGTTTTAAATCAGGTGGCAGCAGCTACTCTTCCTGCAGCAGGAAGCTGGATGCTCCTTCTGATGAGAGAATCATCCTGGAAAAGTCAGCTGCTATTTTACATGCTGGCCTCCCTGGAGAGGATTGGGGGGGGGGCTGGACTATTTCGGCTCACATCAGCCCGGAGCTGCTTGTCATGTGACGGCTGATGAAGAGCGTTTAAATCCACAATGTCTGCTGTGCTATAATTGGATCACTGCTGCCTTTGTGACCAACAAAAATGATGAGAAATTGTAGTGATTGCTTCTTCTTAAAGCTCATTTTTACCGCTGTGCTCTTTAATCTGTGTACACACACACACACACAGAAGTGTCTTCAGAAGTGTGTGTTAATGACAGTGTGTCGTCGCATTGTTACACAATGGTTGTCCAGACTCCACACACACCTCATCTCTTCTTTCCTGTTGGGTTCCCAAGTGACTCGTCCCTCCTCTGGTCCTTACCCAAATTACAACCTTCACCGTGCCACACTCAGCCTGCAGCTGACTGGGGGGGTTGGGGAGGGCACTGGTATTTGGGGCCCCAGGCAGAAAGCTTTCATGTGAGGCCCTGGGAAGATAAGGGCTTACACACACACACACACACGCACACACGCACACACGGTGATGAGCCTGTGTCAAAGACCATTCATTTATTGCATGAATGGAGCACACAACAAAACACACACCTGCGTTGGACATGAGTGTCTCATTGTTGACAAATCTTCATCCATTCTCATGTCCGCTCATGTCCATTCTAATATATTCATCACTCATTTCCAATCCTATTTTCCTATCTATGTAATCGTTCACATATCCATGTTCTCATTTTTATTGGTATTCTCATCTTCTCACCAGTCATTTTCATTCCTACCCCTATTCACACTTTCCTTCTCATTCCTTCTCATGTGCTGTATGTTCTCAGTCCAGTGTCTTCTTTTCTCGCAGTCTCGTTCTACCACATCTATACTCATTCATTCTCATATTTATGCAGCTCTGTTCCCTTCATTGTTGTTGTTGTTGTTCATTCTCATAATCATATCCTCATTCTGACATTCATCCTCATTGTCATATCCATAGCTCTCCCATAGCTCATTCTTGCTCTAAGTATCGTTCATTCCAACATCTATTCTAATTTGCACCTTTATTCTCATATTCATTCTCATTCTGCTGATTCAGACTCATTCTGATACTCATTCTTTTACAAATTGGTCGTATTCATTCTTACATTGTTCTCATTCTGATTATTCAAGCCGCCATTTAGTATGTCTATTCTCATAATTCTTTCTTCTTGTTCTTGTTCTCAGAATTCCTTAGTCATTCTCATAATTCATTGTAATTCTGGTATAATATTGATGTTCATTTGAATTCTCATTCTGATGTCCATCCTCATTGTCATATCCATTGACTTCATGGCGGTTCATTCCAATATCGATTCCTGCATTTATTATCATATTCATTCTCATTTGAACTTGATTATTCAAGCCACCATTTATGTCTATTCTCATAATTCTTCTTGTTCTTCTTCTCAGAATTCCTTCGTCATTCTTATAATTCATTCTAATTCTGGTATGATATTGATGTTAATTTGAATTCTCATTCTGATGTCCATCCTCATTGTCATATCCATTGCCTTCATGGCGGTTCTGAGCATCGTTCATTCCAATATCGATTCCTGCATTTATTCCCATATTCATTCTGATTTGAACTTGATTATTCAAGCCACCATTTATGTCTATTCTCATAATTCTAATAGTTCTTGTTCTCAGAATTTTTTAGTCATTCTCAAAATTCATTCTAATTCTGGTATAATATTGATGTTCATTTGAATTCTCATTCTGATGTCCATCCTCATTGTCATATCCATTGACTTCATGGTGGTTCATTCCAATATCGATTCCTGCATTTATTCTCATATTCATTCTCATTTGAACTTATCCTGATCCAATTCATCCTCCTGTCCTACGGTCATTCTCATGTTACTGGTGCTTCAAATGATCAAGACGAAGACAACTATCTTGTCTCAATGACAAGAGTGTGGATCAGACTGGTGCAAGAGACGTCCATCATACTTCCCCAGAGGATGACAATGAGGAGGGAGGCGGCGATGATGATAATGATGTGACCTTTCCTTCTCCTGACCAAACATTCCTGTGGGATGCATCTGTCTCTTGTACCATGACATTTATCTCATCTACATAGAGTACTCGTTCACATGGACTCGTTAGAGGTGGAAGAGCAGCAAGACATGTTGTCTCACTAGGCAGACTTCTGTCATAGAAAGGATCTTTGTCTAGTGCAGGGGTCTCAAACTCAATAAACCTGGGTTTTTATCAGGCCCCCCCCCCCAAAAAAATGCATTTATTAAAAACAGTGCTTTGGTTCCGATTTTCTACAAGAAAAGCTCTGATAAAACATTCCACTGTTCTCAAATATCTTAATTTTTATTTTTCTGCACAAAATAAGATGAAAAATAAATACACAAATCAAGAATAAAGAAAATCAAACAATCTGTAATAAATAAATATAATAATAATAATAAAACAGCAAATAATAAAAACTTAAGAAACCACATATAGTTGGTAGGTAGACAAATTATTTTTTTCAGATTAAAATGAACAAAGCATTATTAGAGCCCTGTAGACATGACAAAACATGACTATAGTCACATTTATACTTTTTTTATTTACAACATATTGCGCAACTGCAGGGTCTTGAGACACATGCTAACTCGCAAACTAGAGAGCTAGCGACCTAAACGGTAGCCTTCAAGTTATTTCCTTTAAACTTAAATAGCCAAAAACTTACCACTTCCACACGGATAGGGAGGATAACTATTAACAGTTATTTAACCTTTAACATGAACATTAATCAAATGTAATAATTTTTTCTGGGTACATGATACCATACAGCATCCATATCAAACTTGCGTGGGCCGCACTAACATTAAACTTTCATATCAAGGCGGGGGTCCCAAACTAGTGTGGCCCGCAGGCCGCATGTTTGAGACCCCTGGTCTAGTGTTTTTGGCAGTGGGTCTTTAAGACAGCAGCGTGATCATGTCATATAGTGTGTTTTTGCAGTTGTTCCTTTGAAAACAGAATATTTGACTTGTGCTCACCATAATATTAGCATTAAAAAAGGCACCTACCTGCCACCTAGCTGTCCCTATGGTGTGTTTATGTTGGCACACATTAGTATTATCAGATGATGGTTCATATCAAAGTATCCAATTTTTGAGCGTGGGGGTTAAAAATATGCCGGCAAAGCATGCCGTTGAAAGATTTGGGGTGCTGGTTGTTGACAGTGGCGAGGGTTCGTGCGTCGGTGTCATGAGGGCTTCCAACATCTGCGCTGTGACAACGAGCCTTCACTCAGTTATGTCAGTGTTTGCTCAGCAGCAGCATTGTCCTCCTCGTCCTCAGAGGGACTGCAGCTCTTGTTTTTCACTTCGGACGGTTGAAATGCAAGTTGATACACAGTGTTTACATTTGTCATCCCAATGTCACTTAAAATGAATTTACTGGCATCAAACGAGTTACAAGTCCAACAATAAAGAGAGTGCCACGTGTACAAAAACAGTACTTTCTTTTTGAGAGGTACAGGTGTCTTTTAATACCGTGTCCACTAGTTGGCCCCCTTTGTTACCCTGTCGACACCCTCCATAAATGGCTCTTAGACTGACTGCATGTTGTAATATACACTCACTGGACACAACATTATGTACACCTGCACTGTCTAATCTGCCTTTAAAACAACTATAATATATTTCATTAATCCATAGATTTGATCACAAATGTATGAACACAAATACAAAAATGTAATGACATCCAGACAATGTAAAATGTATACCACAGCTCCCGTAAATGAGCATCAATTACAAAAAAATCACATAAATTACTAAGAAAATACATATTTCTGTGATATTAATGCAAAAATGACATTGTTTTTCATGAATGTACTGCTTTTAAAATAAGAAACAGAAACACATGTTTTAATAAGATCTGAACATATTTATTATATTATTTAGTTTTAAAGAAAACATAAAATTTACTAAAAGTATGAAATTATTTACTGTCAAAATTACCCACAAAAGTCATTTTTTTGTATTTATTATGTTTGGGAAACTGCTTTTTTACCAAGTTTTTTTTATGTGTACAGTTTGTTTTCAAACCATTAATTTTTTTTAACTGGGGATGGTTGCGACAAAGGGATCGTTGAAACTCTGTTTGACCAATCAGAAACTAGCTGCGGTGACGTCATCAATATGACCGTGTACAAATTGAGCTCACTGATGAAGCCTCAAACTGGAGCCAAAAAAACACATTTTCAGGTAAGAACTTCAACATTTACATAGTGTCCACTGTGATACAATTGTTTGACTTCCATATAAGCTCAAGGAGTAGTTTGTCTTGTTTAATTTGATGTGTTGCGTTAGCGCTAGCTTTCAAGCTAAATGCTAAAAACAGTTATTTTTTTAATGGCTGCCTGCGTTGTCCGAAATTGGACCTAAGATTGGACCTTAGATGTTGTTCTTCATTCTTTAAATCTAAAGGCATTCATTGAATCTAAATGCTTAAACAATACTACTATTCGTAAATTCCTAAATGAGTGACGTCACAATGAGGAGCCTGTCGTAGTGACGTCACCGCAAAGTGAAGGAGGAGGAGGAGGAAATGAATTCAACACACAAACACACACACACACACACAGACTCACACACACACAAAGTGGCTGTCAGCGAGTCTTCCCACATTCTCCTCTTAAACTGGTGAGTCCATTACTGTAATTGCCTATATATGTATATTTTAAATTGGGAGTAGCTTGAATTAAAAGTTGAAGTGAAGGAAAAAAAGACATTTTAATCTGAATAGCAGCAGATTTGTGCACAGATGCTCGTGTAAAAGTTGCCAATACGACATCGTTGAAGAGATGTTTTCTTTCGGGAACTTTTCAAGAAGAAAATAATATGACGATGATAACACCAGTGGACTGAGTAAAAACATTACTTTGGTGTTCTTTATTTTACATTTTGATATATCAGACATCTCTTCACATTTTCTTCACAAGTTTGATGTTTGATAGTGCTTAATTTATGCTCGCGTGTGCGTGAACAATCATTTTAATTATTTAATTGATGTATAGTGCTATAAACAATGTGTATATTTTTGAAGAATACAAAATAAGCCTTCTAGTTTTTGAATGCTTTTCTTAAAGCGTCATGCCCGGTCTCTTGCGCCCCCTGTTGGCCGCCTGCCTGCTAGTACAACTACTACCTGCCTCGTGGTGCAGGATGCCTGAATACAACAATGGATTCTACTACCATGACGTCACCAATGGCAACGGCAATGGAGAGAGTGGGTCCTCTTCTTAAATTCTTCTTTTTTAAAGGTTCCATATTGTATTTTTCACTAAAATTGAATGAATAACTTTCCCACAATCATGTATTGAAAGTGTGTTTTACAAAATCTAGCTTTGATGTCAGAAGCCCAGAGTGTGTAGCTTTAATGCTAATGGGCTATGTTTGTTCACACCTGTCTCAGATAGTGTGGGTTTCCAAGAAGCACTATTATGTAGTATATCCACTTTTTACACACTTTTGGACTTGTCCAGTCTAACGTAATAGCCTTAAATCACGTACAATAGAAGACGTTAGCAGCAGTAACATAGCTATGTGAGCTAATGCTAACACAACAGTGCAACATCACAACACATCATTGGCAACATATTTCTAGAACAGCTTATTTACTGAAAACAAAATCATCACAGCTAGTTGGCAGAGCTCCGGTCGTCTGCCAAGTGTTTTTTCACAGTAGTCTTGGATCTAGTACAGGTATTCATGACGTACTATAAGTAAATTTACAGTATATAAAAAAATCTGAGCGTCAAATGGGACAAAATTGGCAAAATGTGTAGGCATACATGCAGACCTTTTATACACTTCTTTAAAATAAAGTTTTTATACACCTTGCAATAGAGGGGCTCATTAAAATAAACCATTCTCCGATGTCTTCAAGTCTACTTCAACGGGGTGCGTCTGCATGTAGAGTCCCCGCAGCCGTCAGTGTCAGCCACCAGAGGGAGCAGCGTCACGCTCCCGTGCCACTTCCACTACGTGCCCGAGCTCAGCGCCCCCCGCAGGACACGGGTCAAGTGGTCATGGTTGCCCGCCCACGGCGCCTCCTTCGCGCCCGCTTCCCCGGCCGTTGCCGCCGCATTCTCCATGGAGACGGAGGTGATGGTTGCCATGGGCAACCGTCACCGCAGCTACGGCAGCTTCCGGGGCCGCGTGCGGCTGCGACGCTCGGCGCCAGGTGACATGTCGCTCGTCATCAATGAGCTGCGCCTCAACGACACGGGACGGTACCGATGTGAGGTGATTGACGGCCTGGAGGATGAGAGCGTCACCGTGGAGCTGGAGCTGCGAGGTTGGTGATTGGTTCGATGACGTAACTATTTATTCTATTTCAGAGGGTTTCACAGATGAAAGCATAAAAGCCTGGGTCAAAGGTCAAAGTCACTGCAATATGAAATGCAGCAAACGCAAAAAAAATTATTTATTTAGCAGGTTTCATCCAATTGTCTCCAAACTAATTGGATATGAAGAAGATAGGTAGCTGCTCAGCTGATTCAAATTTGGCAGTGAGGAGATGATGTAGGTCAAAGTTCTAACAAGTAACAAGGTGAAACATTTAATTGCAACAAAGTACATTGAGTCATATGTCAAATGAAGGGCTTTCCAGAACTGTGTTTAGTTTTGCGTTAGCTTTTAATATGCTGACCGAGTAACCAAAAAAACAGGTTACCTACTGTAACATCAAAGTGCTCACAACTGGGGTGGGTCTTAGCCCACATCAACACAAGCCAATAATGCCAATTATCTGTTTTCCTGCATAGGAGTGGTGTTTCCCTACTTCTCAGACAAAGGACGCTACCAGTTCAACTTCCTGGAGGCACAGCAGGCATGCCAGGACCAGGACGCCACGTTGGCCACCTTTGAGCAGCTGTTCACAGCGTGGGACGAGGGCCTGGACTGGTGCAACGCCGGCTGGTTGGCCGACGGCACCGTGCAGTATCCCATCACTACGCCACGCGACGGTTGCGGGGGCTCGGACCTGGAGCCCGGTGTGCGCAGCTACGGTCCACGCCACCGCCTCCTGCACCGCTTTGACGCCTTCTGTTTCTCTGCCTCTGTCAAAGGTCTTTGTTTATATTCTAAAACATGTATTGTTTTTTTATATCCAAGTATTTTTAATGTCAAAATATTTATTCTGCCTCATAGATATTTTAGTTAATGACGAGATGTATATTTAAAATGTATTCAGAACACTTTAAAAAATTGTATATACTGTATATGAACATTAATGTTTTATTTTATTGTGTACAATGAATGAATGATTACATTTGTTTTAAACTATGGATGGTAAAGTTGATGTTCTCCTGCTACAGGGACGGTCTACTTCCTGCAGAACCCGTCCAAGCTCAACTTTACAGAGGCGGTCCAGGCTTGCACCAAAGCCTCCAGTCACATGGCCAAAGTGGGCCAACTGTACGCCGCCTGGAGGCTCACGGGAATGGACCGCTGCGACGCCGGGTGGTTGGCTGATGGCAGCGTGCGCTACCCCATCACCAAGCCGCGGGCTAACTGCGGACCACCTGAACCTGGAGTGCGGAGCTTTGGGTTCCCCCCACGGCACCAGAAGTTTGGCGTCTACTGTTACCGGTAGAGGCTCTGTTAGCGTTAGCTTTAGCCTGCTGTCAAATGGGCTTTATTGGGTCCATTGCTCTCATCCACCTACAACTTACTGTGACCATTCAGTAACCACCCTTTTCCAGTGCATGGTACCAGTTTGACTTGATTCACCTCAGTTTGGGCTGAACTAGCCACTTGAAGCTGTGAAAAAAGGAGGCATGCTAACAAATAACAACGGAAGAGGACATTTTATCCACGAGGAGACAGCACCAAAGTGGAGCGCTGCAGCTGAGTGGAGACTGTGGAGTAAGCTAATGTTAGCATGTGTTTCTGTCCTCAAATGTTTGCAAGTACAAGAAATAGTACTAGTAGTAGTACCAGTAGTGAGTAGAGCCGGGTGCCATGCGCTGGAAAAGGGTATTAGACCACCATAGGGCAAAATGAACTTTCACTTCCTGAAATGAAAAGGGACATTACAGTAGTGCTGTACTACAAGCTAAGGATTTATGCCAGTATGACAGAAGTACATGAAAAGTACATATTGGAAGTGTACGTCTATAAAGGGCTCCTACCAACAATGTATGCCATTGTCCTTGTTTATGTGTCCAATGTGAGACCACGCATGTTTTTTTATACACTATACAGTAAATGTATGTCTGTGCATTTTTTTAAATCATTTTATACAAGTCAATAAAATTGCTGCTGTTCATGTACATTTGTTTTTTTCCAATGAAAATTTAAAGCTCATAATGCCGCTGATGCCAGAGAACGAAAGGGGAGAGTCGGCAGGAAGTTGGTACAAAAAGAACACTCACATTTATGTATAATCCCAAAATATATATATTTCTAATACACACACACACATATATATATATATAGAAAAGATTTTTGAGAAAAATGTTTTTTTCAAGGAAACAAATTATATATAAATATAAAATATGTAAGTGGTATACTCTGCAGACAAAAAATAGGTTTCTTTCAAACTTTTTGACTGTTTTCCTGATAAACATACCACCTTTCATGAACATATACAACTTGTTGCTACAAGGAAACAAATTATATATAAATATAAAATATGTAAGTGGTATACTCTGCAGACAAAAAATAGGTTTCTTTCAAACTTTTTGACTGTTTTCCTGATAAACATACCACCTTTCATGAACATATACAACTTGTTGCTACAAGGAAACAAATTATATATAAATATAAAATATGTAAGTGGTATACTCTGCAGACAAAAAATAGGTTTCTTTCAAACTTTTTGACTGTTCCTTATAAACATACCACCTTTCATGAACATATACAACTTGTTGCTACAAAATTCAGCTTCCTCTTTGTTGACTTGTAGCACAATTTGGACAATGACTGGACACAAACACGTGGTTGATTCCAGGTTTTATTTGGTGCAGCACAGTACAGTACACTGTTGGCTCGAGTCAGGGTCATGAGAAACAGAAACAACAGTTTCTCCTCACATTTCATTTTTATCACCTGTATTTACTTGATGTATTACTTCTTCCTTTAAGTCTCATACAACTTCACATTCTGTTTCTTCCCTCCATAAAACACTTTAAATACATTTTTACTTTGTCTTTACAGTGTGACAACATAAACCAAGCAAAAGTTCATTTCATCTGTTTACATGTACAATATTTTGCCTGCTTTGTGGAGGGGTGCTTACGTCGGGTGTGATATTTTTGCTCTCTCATGCAAATAGGGACACATTTTAAAACACCAAAAACCAACATTGTTGACCACTTCATTCTCTCAAATTCATCCAATAGGATTGACACTCCCCCCCGCTCCCCCGTAACTGGCTTTGTCAACTAAAAACATCATTTTTTTTGTTCTACTCTGTTTAACTAAACTACACAGGATAGTTCAGGATTAAATAAACGGTATGCTTGATGAAAGTTACTGACAGATCCTGCTGTTCACACACGTTTGTAGTGTCAAATATTTACAGTGAGTCCCATGCGTGGAGCCAGCGACGGGTCTCAGCTAACAGTAACTATTTTTATGTATATCTTCTTTTTATTCACAGACTAAAGCGATTATTGCAGTGTGTGCCCTTCAGAGTTTGCTGAGGTGCAAATTGCAGTACCAAAACATGATCTTGAACTACATGAGAGTGAAGTCAACATTGAAGTCGTCAACAAAGCAGAAATTTTGCATCAAAGAACCTAGCGTATGTCTTTTCATAAACAATTTGTGTATGAGACTAAACAAACGTATGTGTAACTTAAGGTACTTAAATAATAAAGTCAATTTAGAGTCGTCAGTTAAACTAGCGTATGTTTATTCAGAAATGTCCAAGGCAATTTGGAGTCTTTGATGAACATAACAATCGTTTCACGAACCAATGACCATAAACAGCAAAGACAATTTGAGTCCTCAGCTAAACTAGCGTACATTTATTCAGAAATGTCAAAGACAATTTACAGTATTTATTGAACCTAGTACCGTAATTTCTGGTGTATAAGCCACTGCTCTTTCCTTAAACTTTGAACCCTTTCAGCTTATACAGCGGTGCGGCGAATTTATCACTAAATTCAAATGTTGGGACATCTGCTTTACTACTACCACTACTACTACTACTAGTACTACTACTAGTTGTTTAAATACCGTGCTGCTCAATATAACAGTCTGATTCATGGTGTCATCTTACAAAGAACACTCAATGCATCACATAACAACTTAAAGGGAATATATAATGTAATATACAAACATGTACCAATTTGAGTTTTATGCAATGCCTTATGGGAAAACTTAAAAATATATATTTTTCCCCATTTAAACTCATATTGGTACTTATTTTTCTTAGTTATACCTTTTGACTGTTAAGTTGCTGTGTGATGAGTTTGGTGTTTTCTTGTAAGATGACACTGTGAACCAGATCCTTATATTGAGTAATGACCTCTTGCAATTTCCAACGGGTTGATTGAGTTGGTTGGTTGAGTTCTTTCATAGCTCATGATTGGCTCCTGTAAAATAAAGAGCTGCCTGATCCTCATGAACTCATCGACCCCACAATATGCTATTTTATGACTTAGACATGTGCAGCTTATATATGCACAGGTGTAAATGTAGCGGATGCGGCTTTTACACTGGAATTTACGGTAAACATTGAACACAATTTTGAGTTTCCGATAAACCTAAGGTATGTAAACAGTAACGTCAATTGAGTGTCATCAGTTAAACTAGCATACGTTTATTCGGTGAACCAATGTATGTAAACTCGGAAGACAATTTTGATTCTTCAGCTAAACTAGCGTACATTTATTCAGAAAAGTCAAAGACAATTTTGAGTGGGGCCATCAAACACAATCTCAAGTTTACTGTGACACTAACATACAAAAACAATTAAGCCAATTTAGTCTTCAATTACCATATTTTCTGGACTATCTTTTTTTCATAGGTCGGCTGTTCTTGCGACTTATACTCCAGAGCGACTTATAAATTAAAAAACTGTTTACGTTACATAAACACTGGACACCTTTTCTGTTCTGTTTTTGGTGTAGCTGAATAACCAAGATGATGTAATGTCTGTTTTGGTCAAGTAGTTTGTAAAATAAAATTACCTGCAAAAAATGCGACTTATACTCCAGTGCAACTTATGTATGTTTTTTAATTATGCATTTTTGGCCTTGTGCGACTTATACTCCGGAGCGACTCATAGTCCAGAAAATACGGGAATAACGCAAATTGTTTTCCTAAACATCAATGAAAATTTGGTGTTATAGAAGGGTACTTATTATTATGGGTCTTATTATTATGTAATAAAATCCTGTGCTAGAAGAGAGAATTGAACTTGAGAATCACAGTCGTCACTTGAGAGCAAACACAAACAAAGATCTAGAAATAAAGTAGGTTGACGCAATGAGAGGATTCACCTGCTATCAATAACACTTTCATATTGGCTTCTTGCTTTTTTAAAAATAAATCCTATTTCTCCTGTAGTAGTTGTGCATGGATCACAGCTATAAATTAGACTCTATAAATAACATCTAAATGTGCTTTCCTGTTTGTATTTACACTGGAGGAAAAGGGACAGGGAGATGCGATTATTTTTGGTCGGGCATTAGCATAGGTGTCCATTCAGGGTTCCTTTTTGTAACTCTCACTTGTGCGCTTTACAGTCCTGCTCAGAGCGTCTTCCTGTGCTGCTGTCGGATCACTGCTTTACTTCTGCTGCTCCTCACGGACCTTTTGTGTAGCCTGTTGCTGTTGGCGCCACCTGTTGGAGGGCGGAGGGAAGAGCAGCCGATGATGTCATACGCACAGTACCATCGTCATTATACGTGTGCATTGAACAATGCGGCTATACGACATCATTTTTCTAACAAATCGTTCATAAGTCAAAGGTAATTCGACCGTACACTTAAGTACATGAGTACACTCGTAGAAAACTCACTTTCTGTACATTTGACTTGTGGCTTCTCCCACTCCCCGTTCTCCATGCAGCGTATGACAGGCAGGTGGCGCTGCGTGTAGCCTGCCTGACACTGATAGCGCACTTTTGAGTTGACTGGGTAGCGCTCTCGTGTGACGCCCAACGGTGCGCCGTGTTCCACCTCAGGGGGTGCCCCACAGCTCACTGGGAAGGAGGATAAAATCAGATAACATGAGAACAAGACCTCTTCGTTCGGAAAGTAGTTTTGCTAAGTAGTTTTTGCTAGTTTTTGCTAGTTTTTGCTAGTTTTGCAACTGACAACGTAGTTGTGCTGATTGGGGTTAGTTCCTACCAGGCTGAGTCTTGCAGGAGAAGGGAAGGTAGTAGTTGCAGGGCACGTCATTCCACTGGCCTCCCTCATGTCCGATCATGACGACGCAGTCCTCTCCGGAGTTGAAGTAGTTATCAGGTTGGTTGGGCCTCCAGTTCTCGTACGTCTAGGGACGTTGCAAATTGTAAAATTGTACAATTGAATAACGTTAACATTCGGTAAAACTCATAAAACATGCATCAGTCTATCCGACTGACCAGGGGACTGCCGTCGGTCCAGCGGAACTCATTCTGAACATCTTTGTCATTGAGACCGATCCACTCGTAGTCCTGACCTTTGGCTGTGGACCACAGAGCGAAAACGATTGTTTAGTTTATGAGGCGTTTGTTCTGATAACACGTGTTGTTTGATCAAGCTTTGAATCTCATTCTCTAGGAGGCCCTTATGCCAATCATTCTGCCCCCCTGACTCCCAATCGTCCTACCAAATGGTATAACTCACAGTTGAGAAACTTCTGCTCCTCCTCAGATGTGACGCTGACCAGGTGGGCATTGATCTCCTGGCAACGCTGCTCAGCTTCTGACCAGGTGTGTCTGTCTGCAAAGTGGAGGTAACAGCTTCCCATGAAGTCCAACCAGCCCTCAGGACAACCATGTACAGCTGCACAAAAAGAATCATTTTGGCCTTGAAAACGTTGAAAATAAGAGGGGGTGGCGGTATATATGCTTAAACTAGCCTCAATCCACATACCCTCTTCAACTTCTGGCTGCTCCACCACAGCGGGGGTTGCCAGTGAAACTGATGGCACTGTTGTTGGACTGATGTTAGTAGGCTCTGGGGTTACAATGATGATTGTTGGCTCCTCTGCCTCTGCAACTTGCCCTGATTGACCAGTATAGTCTGGGTAGGTCATGGTCGATCCAGGAGGGAGAGCTACGGAAAGCCCTGCAGTTGTCGGCATCTCACTGCCTGAGCTTTGAAGGTGGATTCCAGAACCACTTCCCTGGCCACTTATTTCTACTACGCCCCGTCCTTCTTCTGGATGGTGTGTTGGTGGAGAAATAGTAACCTCGTTTATCCCATCTTCTGTTAAAAAGATGATGTCACCATCCGTCTGAAAAGGTTGGCCAGAGGCAGAACCACTGCCGGAAGCGCTAGCTGGAAAACCACTTGGAAAGCCACTGGGGAAGCCTGATGCAAAGGGATGATATCCAGACAACTCCTGCTCTCCTGATGGCAGGACTGTTAGGTCAATGCCACTACTGTCTATGAAGGAGATACTGGAGAATCCACTGATGTCCGACCCAGACATGCCTCCTGATCCGGACATCCCTCCCGATCCAGACATAACTCCTGATCCATACAGATCAGCAGATCCATAAATGTCTCCTGATCCAGACATACTTCCTGATCCAGACATTCCCGAAGTCCACAAGACACCGCTACCCAGCTCTTGCTCAGTGAGAGTCGGGTTCAACAGTTCTTCCTCCTTTCCGTCCAGTGTGTTGATCAGTATGTCACCGCCACTGCCACTCATGTCTCCACTGCCACTGGCTGAACCTGATCCTGATGAGATGAAGCCAGATCCAGCTCCCGATGCAGCAGAGCCAGATCCACCTCCTGATGCAATGAAACCAGATCCAGCTCCTGATGCAACAAAGCCAGAACCATCTCCTGATGTAATTAAGCCCGATCCAGATCCTGATGCAACAAAGCCGGATCCAGATCCAAATGTAACAAAGCCAGATCCAGATCCAGATCCAGATCCCGATGCACTGGACGGTTCTCCTGATGTGAAGATAATTGTACTTCCACCCTCTGCTTCATGTGGATCACCAGAAGCAGAATGATCTCCAGACAAGATGTCCGTGTGCCCACTGAAGGTGACATCCACTCCTGAACCGGAGGTTCCGCTCCCACTGGTGGTGCTGGACTCCCCTGAGATATCACCACTGGCTGAATGATCGCCTGATCCAAGGCCAGAACCAGAGCCAGAACCATCAACAGGAACTGCAGGTCAAGATGCAGACACAGATACATTCATGACTTTAAATTGGAAATTACGATAAATACACATTCAAGACCCAGTTTCTATCCACGCTGTCCATTCCATCTATCTTACCAGTAGGAACAGTTAGATGTGTCGTGGTGTTGGTCTTCTGAATCATCTCTTCTATGTCGGTAACATTTAGACTTGGTTCAGTGTCATTGTAGCCCACGGTAGGTTCAACTAGAGGACAAAAACCACAAAGGGCCACATCAACAACCTTAACACTGACTAAAACAACAATAAGTTTAGACGCAGGTCTACAAGTATCTTACTAGTCGGAGTGGAGTGATCAACTGCGACTGTTGTCTTGTTGATAACATCCGTCGTCAGTAACAAGTCGTAAATGGTTTCATTGTTGCTGTCAACTGCAGGTTTTTCAGCTGTACAACACAGAATCAAAGAACATGATAGTGAAGTTGGGGTAGGTCCTGTTAACCTGACCACAGAACTAAGTACTTCCTACCTTTGAAACAGTAGGCATCATAGCGGGAATGCTCATCAGGAAAACCTGTCTGGTTGGGGAAAGCGTAGATGATGTGCACGCCCACCTGGCCGCCGCCGCAGTGAGATCTGGGAGTTGTGATGGGATAGCGGACGCTGCGGTCCATCAGCCAGCCTGGGCGGCACTTATCAAGACCTTGGTTCCAGGCGGCAAACAACTGTCCGGTCGTGGCCAGTGTGGTGTTGAGGTTCTCACAGTGCTGCACGGCTTCCTCGTAGGAGAAACTGTCATAGTCGCTAGTGAAGAAGACCTCACCTTGGTTGAGAGCATTGAAGAGTTCAAATGCAGGACTAAAATATACATTTGGTGTTGACAACACAGGCGTGAATGGGTCTCACCTTGGAGACGTTCCACATAGCAAAACACATCATAGCGCTCCGAGTCTGGCCTCAGACCGTATGATCTGACTCCTGGAAGGTGCAGCAGGTTACCGGCACAGTTATCTCGAGGTGATACGATGGGATACCTAACAGAGGATTTACGGGTTTTTAATAACACCCCTGCTGTTGAATTCCGAGTAGTAAACCAGTCCTGAAATTACCTGACAGTCTGGTCACCAAGCCATCCAGCGTCACATTGGTGAAGGCCTTTCTCAAATGCTGCCTGCAGCTGCTGGGGGCTGGCAATGACCGCTCCAATGCTCTTGCAGGCTTGCTGGGCCTCAAAAAAGGTCAAAGTATACCGACCAGTAATTGAGCGGTAGTGGAACACGACGCCTATGTGTGAAGAAAGCAAAAATTTTGGTTTAAGGACTCTATGGAATACTATGGTTATGGTTGATGGTCCTCCGGGGTTTTACCAGTGGGTGCCATTGCAGCATCTGTGAATGTAGGAGTGACGGACTTCGGGGTGAGAATATCCACACCTCCATGCTTGATCTCCTGACCATCAGGAATGGGTGTGAAGCCTGGATAAAGTCCAGGTGCTGGGGTTATGCTGATGATCTCAGGGAAAAGAGTGGTTCTACCAGGAACCGCACCTTCGTCATCGCTACCTGTTGTGACAATATCCCATTTGTTTCCATGTTCCTTTCCCACGGAGATTTCCACACTGTACCTGTCACACCCCCATCAAATGTTAAGCATGTACCTTGGAAGCAGATAGCATCGTAACGAGAATCCGGGAAGGGGTATCCTGTCTGGTTGGAGAACAGGTACACTGTTCTGACTCCCAGAAGTCCGCCTCCACACTGAGGCCTGGCGATGTTGATGGGGTAGCGTACGCTCCTGTCACCCAGCCAACCGGCGTTGCACACATCCATGCCGCCCTTCCAGGCCAGGTAAAGCTCGCCGGTGGTGGCAAGCCTGGCGCCCAGTTTGGTGCACTGGTCGCTGGCTTCATCGAAGGTGAACTTCTCTACGGACATCGAGTAAAAGACTCTGCCTGCAAGGAGAAACGCAGTCGGTGTTAAACCAGTAGAAACCATAGTATTCTGCAGGGTTAGGTGGTGCGCATCCTGTCAATAAATGTACCTGCCATCTTTTCTGCAAAACAGTAGACATCATAAGTCTCATTGATGTCTCTCACGCCATAGGTTCTCACGCCGGGGAAGTTTTCCTTGTCTCCGTAGCATTCCTCCCGAGGCTCATGGATGGGGTATCTCAAAAGGACAAGACACAGGGGAGTCAGTACCTGGACTTAGAAGAAAAGCATCCAATCCTATTGCTGTTTTTTCCTGGGTATTTAAGAAGCCGGCGGCACGGCGGTCGAGTGGTTAGCGCGCAGACCTCACAGCTAGGAGGACCAGGGTTTGATTCCACCCATCTCTGTGTGGAGTTTGCATTATCTCCCTGCGCATGCGTGGGTTTTCTCCGGGTACTCCGGTTTCCTCCCACATTCCAAAAACATGCTAGGTTAATTGTCGACTCCAAATTGTCCATAGGTATGAATGTGAGTGTGAATGGTTGTTTGTCTATATGTGCCCTGTGATTGGCTGGCGACCAGTCCAGGGTGTACCCCGCCTCTCGCCCCAAGACAGCCGGGATAGGCTCCAGCACCCCAGCGACCCTCGTGAGGAAAATGCAGTAGACTAGAAGAAGACCATGAATACTACCGGACAGTCTGATCCGACAGCCATCCGGCATCACACTGGTGGTATCCATCATCGTAGGCTGCCTGCAGTTGGGCCGGGGTGGCGATGGTGGCGCTGTTTTGGATACAAGCAGCCTTGGCCTTCTCAAAAGTGAGAGTGTACCGAGTGGTGATGGCACGGTAGTGGAACACAATACCTGGGAGTCAAACAGACGAGACTTGAGAAGGAATATCGTTCTGTTTGGTACAGTTTGGACCTTGATTCCAAAATAAAACGGAAAGCTACAAGCTTGGATGGCATACCCTGAACCTGGATGTCTACCGTGTCGGAGTTGTCATGGATCCCTTGCATCACTTCGCAGCGGTAGGTTCCTGAGTCTCTGGACCTCAGCTCCGTTACCTCCAAGCTGGCGTCAGTGGGCACAAGTGGGTAGTTGACCATTGTGACTCTGTCCAGATACTCCATCTCCACGTGAACTTTGCCCTCCGACGCCACCAGAATGGTGCTGACTTTCTCCTTGGTGACAAAGGTCCATTTGATGCGGTGGGAGAGTGGGGCAATCGTCGGGGCGCCGGGGTCGCTCACAGTGTTGTCCTGGAAGTAGCAGGGCACCACTGCTTTGCCGCCCAGTAGGGGGCGGAGTGGCATCTCCAGTGGGATGCTGACACGCAATGTGCCATCTTTTTCTGACAGAAAAAAAGATCACTTTCATTTGTTTGAGGATTCTGTGAGTTATATGGCATTAAACATCTTTTACTAGTTATTATTGAACGTGATATTATTTTTGTCAGTAAGTGTATATCTGTTGTACCATCCTGATGTTGAAATGATGTTGTTGCCAAGATGAAGGGCAAAGACGTACACAGCAGAAGCAGGGAGTTCATCTTTACCTAAAAGAAATGAAAAGCGCTTGATAAAACCCGTATTAAAACATTCATCAAGATCAGGGGTCTCAAACTCAATTTACTTGGGGGCCACTGGAGCTAGGGTCTGGGTGAGACTGGGCCGCATCAGGTTGTCCAAAAAAAAAACCAAAAAATGCATTTATTAAAAACGGAAAAATGAATTTGCTTTGGTTCTGATTTTCTACAAGAAAAGCTCTGATAAAACATTCCACTGTTCTCAAATATCTTAATTTTTATTTTTCTACACAAAATAAGATGAAAAATAAATAAACAAATCAAGAATAAAGAAAATCAATCAATCAGTAATAAATATAATAATTATAATAATAAAACGGCAAATAATAAAAACTTAAGAACCCACATATAGTTGGTGGGTAGACAAATTATTTTTTTCAGATTAAAATGAACAAAGCATTATTAGAGCCCTGTAGACATGACAAAACACGACTATAGTCACATTTATACTCTTTTTATTTACAACATATTGCGCAATTGCAGGGTCTTGAGACACATGCTAACTCACAAACTAAAGAGCTAGCAACCTAAACGGTAGCCTTCAAGTTATTTCCTTTAAACTTAAATCGCCAAAAACTTACCACTTCCACACGGATAGGGAGGATAACTATTAACAGTTATTTAACCTTTAACATGAACATTAATCAAACGTAAGAATTTTTTCTGGGTACATGATACCATACAGCATCCATATCAAACTTGCGCGGGCCGCACTAATATTAAACTTTTATATCAAGGCGGGGGCCTCAAACTTGTGTCCTGTGGGCCACATTTGGCCCGCGGGCCGCGTGTTTGAGACCCCTGATCAAGATAAAACCTTGCATAATTATTTACATTTACATAATACATTGACCTTCCTGTTATTCTGAATGGACTTCACATCCACTCAGTAAGTTTTATGACGTCTCTAATATCATTTCAGTCACTCTGTCGCCGAGCACAGGAATTTTTTTCAGTGTCCCAAATAAGAGGGCGAAGAATGATTCAGTGAGCTTGAATAGATTTGCAGATTTTTGTCCCACTTTTAAAAGGGAAACTGGTCAGAAGTTCTTTGGATGTTTGGCTGAATTGTGTCTGCATTAAACTAAGTACAGAAACATGTGTTACTCAATGTCAGCAATAGTCATTTACACAGTAATGAGGAACACGTACTGTTGAATTTTGTTTAAGGTTTCTTTTTTGGAGTTTTTTCTTGTCCGGATGGGGGTTCACATCAGTGAGCGTCGTCGATTATTGCCAGCTTTAAGTCCTTTGAGACTCTTTTGTGATTTTGCTATATATCAACAAACTTGACTTGGCTTATGTTCTCCCATGACTATATTATTTATCCAATGGCATTTTTTAAAAATTATTTTCTTCTGTGATTTTGTGTGTATTAGTACTGCATATATGTAAGGTATGTATATCAGGGGTCTCAAACTCAATTTACCTGGGGGCCACTGGAGCTAGGGTCTAGGCAAGGCTGGGCCGCATCAGGTTTTCCAAAAAAAAACAAAACGCATTTATTAAAAACAAAAAAATATACAAACTTTTTCAGTGCTTTGGTTCCGATTTTCTACAATAAAAGCTCTGATAAAACATTCCACTGTTCTCAAATATCTTAATTTTTATTTTTCTGTACAAAATAATATGAAAAATAAATAAACAAATCAAGAATAAAGAAAATCAATCAATCAGTAATAAATAAATAAATATAATAATAAAACGACAAATAATAGAAACTTAAGAAACCACATTATTTTTTTCTGATTAAAATGAACAAAGCATTATTAGAGCCCTGTAGACATGACAAAACACGACTATAGTCACATTAATACTTTTTTTATTTACAACATATTGCGCAACTGCAGGGCCTTGAGACACATGCTAACTCGCAAACTAGAGAGCTAGCGACCTAAACGGTAGCCTTCAAGTTATTTCCTTTAAACTTAAATATCCAAAAACTTACCACTTCCACACGGATAGGGAGGATAACTATTAACAGTTATTTAACCTTTAACATGAACATTAATCAAACGTAATAATTTTTTCTGGGTACATGATACCATACAGCATCCATATCAAACTTGCGCGGGCCGCACTAACATTAAACTTTCATATCAAGGCGGGGGCCTCAAACTAGTGTCGGGCCGCGTGTTTGAGACCTCTGATGTATATGTTCCTTCTCTGAATAACCATTTAGCCAAACGTATACAAACATCCGTAGTCATCATTCAATGCTGCATTCACTGACTCCAAACCACATCAGGGGAGTCGGTGATTACCACATGGCTTATTTGATCTCATGGTTCCACAAGGCTGACGTGTACTCTGAATAGTTCACTACTGTAGTGTCCTTGTGCTGGAGGACACGCCTACTCGCAGAACACGCACTGACAGATTGTGACCACAGGAGGGCAGTCTGCTGGAAAACGAGTGGAAGTGACACAGCAAAAAAGAGGACGAAGTTGTGCGAGCGTGGAAGTGGGAACACAAGTAGGAGCAATATTTGCCATCAGGGAGGGAACGTTAGCTCGGAAACGCCACACAGACAGCCTTGTTGACCAATGACGTCGTGTGCAACAGCTGACTCCATGTTGTCCTCTTATTTTTAGGGACAACTTTCCACCAAATGTATTTTTCTTTCTTTGACTGCTTTTAAAAAAAACCTTTTACAGTCTTTACTAAAAATACATTCCAACAAGGAACAGTGAAAGTTTTTCCGAGTTGGAGATGGAAACGGTGAGGAGTACACAAGAAAAGCAAAGGTCTCTCCAATAATAAACACAAAGTCAACCCTCTTCTTGCTACTTGCTCTAAAATGGCTCATTAGGTTAAAATGGAAATGGACGCCTTTTAAACATTATGGAATCCAAACTGGGTTTATTTAAACCAAGTAACAACATAACAATAATAATTACTCATATGAGCTATGTCAATGTTTGTCATTTTAACCTTTTGACAATTTATTGCTAAAACTGTTTTTATACAAATGTTACATTACAACGTATTTCTCATGATATTTTGACTCTATTCTTTTTTCTTCACAAAATTACAACTTAGAACTTCGTTCAAATTCAGACTTTATTCATGGAACGTTAACACTTGCTTGATTTTGCCATTTTTTCCTTACAAAATGTTCCCCACTTTCATTCATTCATTCATTCATTTTCTACCGCTTTTCCTCATGAGGGTCGCCGGGGTGCTGGAGCCTATCCCAGCTGTCTATGGGCGAGAGGTGGGGTACACCCTGGACTGGTGGCCAGCCAATCACAGGGCACATATAGACAAACAACCATTCACACTCACATTCATACCTATGGACAATTTGGAGTGGCCAATTAACCTAGCATGTTTTTGGAATGTGGGAGGAAACCGGAGTACCCGGAGAAAACCCCAAGCATGCACGGGGAGAACATGCAAACTCCACACAGAGATGGCCGAGGGTGGAATTGAACCCTGGTCTCCTAGCTGTGAGGTCTGGCGCTAACCACTAGACTGCCGTGCCGCCCTGTTCTCCACTTTATTATTGCAAAATTATGACTGTTTGTTCTTCAAATTTGCATTTTTTTTTGGTTCTTGTAACATTTTGACTTTATTCTCGAATTTTGTAACTGGACAATTAGGACTCAATTTATGTAATTAAGAACTAATTTCTGGTAACTTTGTGTTTTTTTTGCAACTTTATTCTCATAACTTTACATTGCTGTTTCTCACAAAATGGAAACTTTATTGTTCTATGGTTTCTTTTTTGCTTGTGATTCCGACTTTAGTCTCGTAACGTTGCCTTAGTCTTGTAATTAACTCATTTATTTTTGTCACATTACGATTTTACTCTAATAAGATTTAGACCTTTTCCTCACAAAATTGTGTTTTTGCATTATTGCAAGTTTATTCTGGTACCTTTGCTTTGCGTCTGTTTTTTCCTCACAAAATGTCTACTATATTCTCCATTCTTTGGGACGGTGATTGCCAAAAGTAACGTGAAACTAACGAGAATCCTCACACTCTCGTGTGGCAGCAACCCGTCCAACCAAAGACAAATCTTCCACAAAGGAGGCCAAAATACGTAGTTGAAACCATGTAAGCTCTTTATGAGGAATATTGCTTTAGAGGCATACTAACTATGAGCCTTCTGCCTACAGTGCGTTCATTCATTGAGGGGTGGGGCGGGGGGCGGGGGCGGCTCTCCTCTCCGGTCACTGTGGTATGTTCCGCTCTCGGCCGAGGTGACGGCCAATGAGGCCTTGGTTTGTTCCAGCTTACGGACAGGGGCAGGGCTTTTTGGGAGGGGTGCAAGCCTGCCAAGGTAAACACAGGGCGGGAATCCAGAGAGGGGATGCACCCCCACCGCCACAAACCCCCCCCCCACCCCCCACCCTTCACAAACCCTTGAGGGCGGCAGAACAGAGCGGACATTGATATGAACACACATAGAGCAACACTCACAGATCAGCCAGGTGATGTGTGGCAGCGCACGTATGATGCTATAGGAAATGTGTGTGTGTGTGTATGTGACATACTGTAAGTCTTATACTTGAGAACACACACACTCTTGTACAGTGGAACAGGCGTGCAGGAGAAAAAACACAGGTGGTTAAAGGTGGTCACATGGTCACATATACTGTACTGTATGTAATGTACACAAAACACGCCACAGGTACTATGCAGTATTAGTTAGCAATATCGGTGTCCATTTAGTAGCCATTTGCCCCGGGAAGTCCTTTCAGTCCTCAAATCCCCAAATTGTAATTCACAAAAGGAAGCCGAGGAGCCCGATGTCACCATAGCAACGGGACCTCGCCTCCATGGAGAAACATTGTAAGACTGCTAAGGTGCTTCGCACAGAAAGTTTTTAGTTTTCAGTCAGATATGGAAAAAAAAGTGGAACCATGATGAATATTTGTATGAAATATTCATGTCAAAGAAACCAGCTATTGATTCGTGAAACATTTTTAGCTTTTATAAGAATTTGGCATCAAAACAATCAAACCATCATCACATGACGCAGCACCGTTTCACCACTTTTGCATGTCTTTAAATTATAATTAATAACATTTTCATGCAAAAAAAGAGCTCAAAAGTCCAAATCCTACAAGCCAGCACCATCAATCTACTCACATCTTAAATAAATTACTGAAATAAATGACAATCAACAAGTTAGTGATCCATTCCCATTCCCAAAAAAACCCTAATTCCCGGTATTGAGCGGCAAACGTACCGTTGATGCTCTGCAAGCTCCCGGTGCCAGTAACTGTGGGGGCCTCTGGCTCCTGCCTGTGTAGGAGAGCAGAAAGAAGCTTTATTCAAACGCTACCACACATTTAGATGCTGGAAAAGAGGAGGGAGGGAAGGGAAGGAGGGAGGGATGGAGGAAAGGACAAGGGTGAGGGAGATGCTCCTTCCTTGCCATGTTGCCATGTCTGAGGTCAAGCTGTGTACAAACTGATGCAGATATGCAATCATGACAAATGTTTTAATCAGTTGCAGTCTCACAATAGTGGTGTGGAAGTGGTCTCTCCAAAATCTAGCCTGGATGCTGGACTTGATGAAGTTTCAAAGTGCTGCAGGTATAATGATTAACACGGGGTTCTCAAACTCAATTTACCTGGGGGCCACTGGGGCTAGGTAATGGACTTGAACCTCATGTGTCATGACATTACTGATACCAAGTGACCACAATACTACATATTACTTCTCTTTCAATATTTTTGAACTAATAATAAGCCATAGTCAACCACAAAACTGTGCTAAGTTATGATTTAATTATGATTCGAGTGGTTAGCGCGTAGGATGGGAGACTAAGGTTCGATTCCCCGCTCTGGCATCTCTGTGGGGTTTACATGTTCTCCCCATTTTCTCCAGGTACTCCAGTTTCCTCCCACATTCCAAAAACATGCTAGGTTAATTGGCGACTCCAAATTGTCCATAGGTATGAATGTGAGTGTGAATGGTTGTTTGTTTATATGTGCCCTGTGATTGGCTGGCCACCAGTCCAGGGTGTACCCCGCCTCTTGCCCGAAGACAGCTGGGATAGGCTCCAGCATACCCGCGACCCTAGTGAGGATAAGCGGTACAGAAAATGGATGGATGTATGGAAACTGTGATA
This sequence comes from Doryrhamphus excisus, assembly GCF_037039965.1. Lineage (NCBI taxonomy): Eukaryota > Metazoa > Chordata > Actinopteri > Syngnathiformes > Syngnathidae > Doryrhamphus > Doryrhamphus excisus. The sequence continues at coordinate 16,208,036 of NC_136357.1, read as the reverse complement.
TAGTTAGATAGTGATATTCGAATACTAATACTAATGCAAATGCTAATGCTACTGCTAATGTTAATGTTAATGTTAATGTTAATGTTAATGTTAATGTTAATGTTAATGTTAATGTTAATGTTAATGTTAGCTAACGCTAACGCTAACGCTAACGCTAACGCTAACGCTAATGCTAACGCTAACGCTAACGCTAATGCTAATGCTAATGCTAATGCTAATGCTAATGCTAATGCTAATGCTAAAGACTGCTTGGGATAAATGCTTGTAAAGTTTTGGAACGTAACCAATAATTTTATAAAAGAATTTCAACTGTTGTTGCCTTTTCTTAAGAGACTTCAACTGGGCAAGTGTCTGAGAATTAACTCTCTGCCTCGATCTTGCTTTTTCTTTGGCTTTTTGCAGGTTATTGGCAACAGTAAGCAGCCTCTCAGGGTTAGTTTAAGAACCCAATGAAAACCGAGACATTATCATGGCTTCCTTAAAAAAATACACCAGGACAGCCAGGACAGTATGTGAAAACAGGGCATGTCCTATGAAAACAGGACATATGGTCACACTAGCTAACATTCCTAGCATAACGCTAGGTTAGCTAGTGTGTTGAAGAAAAACAAAATTATCATGTGGCTCCTACGTCTGTAGCTGTCTGATGCATAGTTGGCAGAGCTCTGGGCTTTGTTTTAAGATGTGTAGCGAAGCCTTTTTTTCCCCAAAGAATTGGGCTCATGCTTGATGTTGCATGTTGTCATAAAAAACATAAAAAATTGCGGGAGATCATATATTTTTGTCACGCTAAACAGGCAGTGCTGTTCGAACCCAATGTGACCCGTCTTGGTTACGAGTGCAATCGTGGATGAGGTGTTTCATCATTGTCACGTTTTTGAAGTCTTCCTTACGTCCATATTTGGCTGCTGGAAACCAAACGTTGCTCTGCTTAAGTTTCCAGCATGACTGTAACGACAGTTGTTGGTGTTTGTACGAGCATGTGTTCCACCTCCTGTGTACGTGAGCGTTAAAAGAGGCGTGTCTCCCACCAAAACGCCATTCAGATGTGTCAATGCGACCTCTGTGCTCGCCACACTCGTGACGCACACTTTGAGGCCAGAGGTTCAAACGAAAACATGGCGACACGTGGCTTTTTTTTTTTGCTTTAATGTACTCTAAAATGTATGTGAAACTGTATGTACAGCTACAGTATGCTGACGCTGTCATGATATTTAAAATAAGACCATCATCTTGTCCATTATACTGATCTTACTGTATGTACACGTTAATGTATGACTCACCTTCCTTTTACGAGCTCTGAGGGCAAACATGACCAGAAGCTGGCATCATGACACACAACACAGGTTCTTCTCAGAGGGGACTGGGGAGGTACACACACACACACACACACACACACACACTTGTACCTATGGTTCAGTTGATGTGCTTTGTTCCCTTTATGAGAAACACTTGAATGCACTCCACCTGTCAGCTAATGCATTTTCTGTTTCTGTCAAGCAGTCCCTCCTGATTTTGTCGCACTTTTTCACTCTTCTGACCACCCCCCTCCATCCCCCCCTCCGCCTGTGTCACTCAATCCTCAATATGATACACTCTGCCTGTTATTATTTAGCTTTCAGCCTGTTTTTCTCTTGTTATAATGTCATGTTATTGTAAGGGATGTCAGAAATAGCACATACGTACTAACTACGGTTATTCCATCAATTTTATATACCGCTTATCCTCACAAGGGTCGTTTGGTACGCTGGAGCCTATACCAGCTGTCTTCGAGCGAGAGGCGGGGTACACCCTGGACTGGTTGCCATATAGACAATCACAGGGCACATATAGACAAACAACCATTCACACTCACATTCATACCTATGGACAATTTGGAGTCGCTAATTAACCTAGCATGTTTTTGGAATGTGGGAGGAAACCGGAGTACCCGGAGAAAACCCACGCATGCACGGGGAGAACACACAGAGATGACCGAGCATAGAATCGAACTCCGGTCTCCTAGCTGTGTGGCCTGTGTGCTAACCACTCGGATAAGAGAACATTATACCAACAGTAAAACATAGTGGTGGTAGTGTGATGGTCTGAATTTTTTTTGCCTTTTCATTTAAAAACGGCATTTTGTGTTCACATGTGTTGTCACTGACTAATATTTACATTTGTTTGATGATCTGAAACATCTAAGTGTGTATGTTGGCCTATTTTGGGCTGATGCATTCCTCAACTTATGATTGGTGAATTTTGACTGATTTAGTCCACCTGTTTCAAGTGATGTGTTTTTTTGTTTTAGCTGATGTTCTCCAGTTAATGTACAGTCGATGCGTTGTATGTGTATCTGTTAAGATAGTCTTCCTGTTTTCCCTTGAGTGGCCTGCTTCACTTCCATCTTTGTTTTAGTAGATAGCTTTTCCACACTGAAATATGTCAGCTCTGCTCGGGTGACCTTGTAAGGTTTTACATATAAAGCTTCCTTATGAACGTGTGTGGTTTTTTTTTCACCTAACCTAACCATCTGCCACACCTCATGATTGCGACAAGACTGACTTGTGAGTACTCCAATAGGATTCCCTCTTATGAATGTGTGCAGAAACACCCTGACAACACTGACGGCTCAGGAAATAGAAAGTACACGCAAATATATATTTACACACACAGATATAGACCGATGAATGTACTACTGTCCTGTGTCTTACACGTGTGGTCACGTGCTTCACATACAAGGACCACCTCGTTCTGTACAGCAAATACTCAAATGTCAGGTATCATATTTTTGTACAATTGGCTGTTTTTAATAGAACATTTCTGGAGGGGCCCTCCCATTTGTGGGTGGGTGGGTTGCGTATCACATGACCACAAACATGTTCCTATATGTTCTAATACATTGGATGGAGATTTTTACAACATGATTTATAATTATTAGATTCATTTTTATCATTTTAGCGTCATTACATGGATATAAAAGGCTACGTACAGTGTTAGTGTGTTAGTGTGCCGACATAAGACCTTCTTTCACTCAGTCCTGGCCGAGCATCTCCTCCTGACCTGTGTGTGCGTCTGTGTTGACACAGTCTCTTGCAGTCCATCAAGTGGGAGGGACGCAGTTTTTTTTTTCACAGCCTGCCCCGTGGACGTGAATGGCGGCTTTATGGCTGCTGGCGATGCTGTGCTCACTAAATTTAAATGTATACATGAGTATGTGTGAGACACGCTGACAGCTATGGTGACCATGTCTGTTCACAAATGGAGGAGGTCCTCCATTTACCCCCAAAAATGTCTGGATCAACCCACGAAATATTTCGCTGAAGGGTAGGAGGAGTCCTGAAAAAATGTCTCATTCCATGTTGACTTTAGATAAAATGCTTCATCATGCCACATTGTATTTATAGTAAGAATAATACAGTAAAATCTTTTGTAAACAAAATTAAATGTTGGTGTTGAACCTACATTTTGTGGAAAAATATCCCTAAAAATAATGTGACTTTCTTTTTTCTGTTTTTTTTTATGATTTTGCAATAAGAAGGAGTCTGAATGAGTCCTGTATAGGAGGGCCCAGCCTGGGTGACATTCTCATTCGTTTCCGTACAACCACCCCTATAGAATAGTAATGGTTCCGCCCATTTGTTTACCATCCTCCAGGAACCAGGAAGTAGCCTACTAACTGACAAACACAATTGTTTTGTCACTTTTGGCAGAGGTATATTGTTAATTACTTTCTCTGCTTGGCATCTCTGTGTGGAGTTTGCATGTTCTCCCCGTGCATGCGTGGGTTTTCTCCGGGACTCCAAATTGTCCATAGGTATGAATGTGAGTGTGAATGGTTGTTTGTCTATATGTGCCCTGTAATTGGCTGGCCACCACTATAGGGTGTATGTACTTCGCCTCAGGCCTGAAGTCAGCTGGGATAGGCTCCAGCATACCCTGCGACACTAGTGAGGATAAGCAGCATAGAAAAAGGATGGATGGATAGAAGTTGTGAGTGTGTCCAATAGACCTTTCCACCTCATTTTTCCTGTCCCGTAGAAGCCAAAGGACAACAAAGACTTGTTTGTACGGAGGCACGTGACAAGCCACTGCAATACGTTACAAGCAAAACACTGCTGCCTTCATTTAATTTACTCTTTTTTAAGACATATTACGTAATATCAAGTGAAATTTTGAATGCAGCATAGATCCTGATAGACTAAGATTTTGAAGGAGGGAGATTTTAAGTTGCTGGGCTTGTTTTTGCTGAGAACACTACTTCCTTATGTACGACACAGACCAGGCTTCTCATGCCCCCTGTTGCATTATGGGATAGATTTCTTGACGACACGCCAGGCTGCCATCAACCATACCAGGTAGTCTGGCTGCCATCCGGATATGTCACTCAAAGGGAAGCCAAGGAAAGAGATCAATGCAAGGCTTGTTGGGCCATTCCCACTGGTAACTGCTAGCTGTCTGGCTAACGGCTAAAATGAAGAGGTTCACCAATTAAAATGTGTATTTTCCATGTAAAACACCTCACTCAACAGTACATCTAATATGAAAGCTGTTTGAAAATTGCGTGTGTAAAGATAACGTTCAGTTTCAATTGACCAGCTAGCTAGCAATAGCGCTAGATAGCTACTAGCGATAGTGCTAGCTACTAGCTACTGATAATATAAAATTCTGATAAATATATAATTCTATGACATACAATGATGCCCTGTGATTGGCTGGCGACCAGTCCAAGGTGTAACCCGCCTCTTGCCAGAAGACAGCTGGGGTAGGCTCCAGCACCCCCGCTTTTTCCTTGTGAGGAAAAAGCGGTAGAAAATTAATGAATGAATGAATGAATATAGAATTCTATGACATACAATGGTGCCCTGTGATTGGCTGGCGACCAGTCCAGGGTGTACCCCGCCTCTCGCCCAAAGACAGCTGGGATAGGCTCCAGCACCCCCGCGACCCTCGTGAGGAAAAAGCGGTAGAAAATGAATGAATATAATTCTATGACATACAATGGTGCCCTGTGATTGGCTGGCCTCCAGTCCAAGATGTAACCCGCCTCTCCCCCGAAGACAGCTGGGATAGGCTCCAGCACCCCCCCGCGACCCTCGTGAGGATAAGCGGTAGAAAACGAATGAATGGACGACATACAATGTATAATGCATAATGGTTATTCATAACTTTTATTTATAACTATTTATAACTTTTAGGAAATCATAAAATCATACTACAAAGATTTGCATATTTTACTTGATTAAAAACATGTATTTTTTTTGTTAATCCTATTTTTACGGTTATACTGGCAGTTTGTGTGCGTGGCGATATACCAAGGTTCACCGCTGGGTGGCAGCACCGTCGCGGGCAGACGACCGTGCTACCTCCGGCTGGAGGCAGCAGAAGAGTGCGGGAGGAGAAGCTGCGGTGGTATTCGCTCCACAGCGGTTGACCGGACGTGAACTCCGCGTGAGCTACCCTTCAGTCCACTTCTCTCTAGCTGTGTGTGGGGGAACAAGGAAGTGGACACCACGGCGGACACACTTTACGACCTTTTTGTACCCGGTAAGTGCCGCTGTTTTGATTAGCCATTGTAGCCGCCAAAGTCTTTCAAAGTTAGTACCCGCTTGAGGAAATTTGTTTTATTTTTGTTAAATGTGTCGGTGGAAAGCTCCACGAAGCGAAGTGAATTCAGGAAGTTGTGTTGTTTTAGTTCTCACGTTCATTCATGATTAGAAGCTACTCTGCACAACTCTTGCATAGTTTATGTTTACTTATATCAGCGCAGTTTTATTCTACTTTTACTGATTATTTGTATGGTTAAGCACCGCTAGCGAAGTTTATTTTATATAAGGCGGGCTTGCACAAGTGAATGAGGCATTAATACAAGATTTGCCACATGACTTAATATATATTCTTGTGGTTGTATTTGTATTGTACTTCAGGATTGCTTGTCAAATGGGAGTACAAGTACCACTAGTGTTGCTGTACTTTGGATTTATTTAAAATACATATACAGTGGAGGGAAATAACGTTGGTTGGTTGCTGGTTTTAAAAGTTTACTTCCTCTGTGTTATGTTTATTATAACTGAGAGAGACAGAATAAAAAGAAAAATAGAATAAACTGCATACTGTAAATGAATTAGTATAGCGAATGCAGTTGATAGATATTTTATGTGCACAAAACATTTTCCATAATGAAGTGAATTACTTTGTTATTGTATTTATTCCCAAATGTTTCAAACACAGCAGTACAGATGACCATAAACAATCACCATTGTCATCTAACGGTGATGGAAGATGGTGATGTTATCATTTTTTTATGCCACTTCATAAATGAGATCTCATTATATTGTCCCCTTTTCACACCCAAAGCTGACATTTTCCCACTTTTTCTGTATATGCATTGTAGAATAAGATATGAAGTCACCCCCTGCTGACAATTTTTCGAGATTAGATGTGTCAGAGACGTAACACACGAGGGTTTGACATAAATTCGACACCCATCACTCATTTTTGTTGCATTGGAAGCAATTATAGTGTTCTATATATTGTACCGGACGCTAGTGCTGTCAGGTGTCTGATTATGTGACGACACAATGTTTTGTTGCTAGCCTCTTTTACAGAGAGACTTATACACAGAACCAAATGTGTGCGCTTTCACCCAACATCCCATAATCAGATAATTAGATTCAGGATGACATTTGAGTGTTAGGTCAGGCATGTCCTGGCAATGTGGAATACCCTTTTCCCATAGTTGTCATCCCACTTCTCTTTCTCCTGATGCTACCTTTTGTAAACTGAACATTTTGGGGTGTATTTAGTCTTTTTTTTTTTTTTCATACAGGAGAGGTACACTTTTTACAGATACAGGCTTTTTACAGATAGTATTGAAGTGCTGCATTCTGTGTAAAAGAGGCTGGAATTAACAATGTTGTTAATACATTGCATGATGAGCACTTCTGCGTGAAAGTGAACGTAGGTGATATAGTAAATAGAAGCTAATCATTAGCATTTTTAGTGATATCATTTGGAATTTCAGTTCTGCCTCATCTAGTCAGCACAAGTGGCGATAGCGAGCCGGAACTTTCAACCCATAAATGCTTCCTGTGGCGAGACGGTCTCAAAGGTTAAGCACTTGTTTTATTGAAGCTTTGCCGTCGGATCACACCAACACGTGGGGTAATGCTAATTTCAGCTGTTTTGTACATCAGGCTGATGCCAGACAGGAAGTTCTATTTGAAGCTCGGGACACTGGGAAGATATAATCACGTGCAAAAGTATGTGTAAGATGTATGACACGGTGTTGTGTGGAGATGACGTCCGTGGTGTCTTCTGAATTACTGGTAGGTATTTATATCCACGTTTGCTCTTCTTAGTTGGAGTGCCACTTGTCTGCACCCCAATGGTAAATCAGTATGGCTTATCTTTGGTTAGCATAGCTGCAGCTTACCACCAGGAATCCCACCCCTTCACCCCCCTTATCCTCGCCGGGCCTTGGCTCAGCCCCCCAGGTTCTGTCTCACCGTTATTTATAGGTGCCAAGGTCATGGGGAGATTATTTGAGATATGTCAGTGCAGAAAATGTGCTTGTACGCAGCAGACAGCCCTTGACCAAGGATGAAGCGCTGGCACAAGTGGAGCAGTTTACATAATTAACAGCGTGCTCTCTGACGAGAATGGGGCTGATGTTGCAAATGAAATGAACCTTTTTTATTAGGGGTGATATAGGCTGATGTCATACTTATAGATATATCTCACAACCAATTAAAAGAAGGAAAAAAATGGGCAAGATTATTCATACTGTACTGTACATGGGTTAAGGGTGAACAAATCAAGCACTCCTTTTCTGTGATGTGCTGCAAATGGCCTGTTGTAACCTCCCCTCGGCTTACTTGTAAACAAACACGGTGTTGATCGTGTGGGACTTCTCACTGTATCAGAGGATGACATATGGGCGATCCAGACGGCAAATTATATCATTTCAGCCTTCATTCTGGGTGACCTGTAACCGTATTTTTCGAAAAGCAGCATCCAGAGTGGGAAAATGTGAAAATCCCGGCTTGTCGTTGCAATAATTGCACACCTCGCAAGTGGAAAATAGCGGCACATCCATTCTTTCACGTGGTTTCATTCATTCATTTTCTACCGCTTTTTCCTCACGAGGGTCGCTGGAGCCTATCCCAGCTGTCTTTGGGCGAGCGGCAGGGTACACCCTGGACTGTATGCTCATTCGTTTAGCAGAGTCCGTGGGGACGTGGGTGAAAATGCAGCTTTTGTTATTGTAGTTTCATTCGTATACAGGTACGTAGGTTACTTGTTCCTTGTTCCTCTTCAATTTCGTATTGGATTGGTTGGACCACATCCTGTCATACACATCATGCTTTGAAAGTTAAGTCAACTTTAAGCCTTTCAAAAACAACGGGAATCTCGGAAACTTCACCTGCACTGTCCCATATCCACATATTTATTTCACGGTAAGACTGGTAGAAATTTTGGCTACAGAGTTACTCAACGTGGGGCCACTGGAGCTAGGGTCTGGGTGAGACTGGGCCGCATCAGGTTTTCCCAAAAAACAACAAAAAACGGAAAAATGAATAAACTTTGCTTTGGTTCCGTTTTTCTACAAGAAAAGCTCTGATAAAACATTCTACTGTTCTCAAATATCTTTCACAAAATAAGATGAAAAATAAATAAACAAATCAAGAATAAAGAAAATCAATCAATCAGTAATAACTAAATATAATAATAATAATAAAACGGCAAATAATAAAAACTTAAGAAACCATATACATTTGGTGGGTAGACAAATTATTTTTTTCAGATTAAAATTAACAGTATTAACAGTTATTTAACCTTTAACATGAACATTAATCAAACGTAATATTTTTTTCTGGGTACATGATACCATACAGCATCCATATCAAACATTAAACTTTCATATCAAGGCGGGAGCCTCAAACTAGTGTCCGGGGGGCCCGCGGGCCACGTGTTTAAGACCCCTGATTTAAAGTTACTGAATCGTTTTGGATCATATCGTTTTAAATGAACCAATATCGCCCTTGAATCATTTTGGCAACCACAAATCATTATACGAACCGTTATTAAAACTAATTGTTACATTTTACATTATAATTGTATTATATACATATATTACATTGCACTAACTGTAACTTTAGTGTGTGTTGCCAGATAGCAGAAAATTTGCTACATACCTTTCTGATACTGATAAGCACACACGTGTAAAATTTAAGCAAGATTTACTGAAAAACACGGCAGCCATCAAGCATCAAATCTTGGCAGGGGCACTTAGGCCGAATCTAATCTGCCGTCATCACAGCCAGCAAGCGGTGAAGGGTGATGATGGAATGAGAATCAAGTGGCGTCCCATTTCTTTGTGGCTTCTTCCTCCCGGCCCTCGGTTTTAAGGGGTATGTGTACGTTTTGGAAGTCATTCACAACCTCGGCGCTCAAACCAAGACTGCGAGACCTGAGTTCAGCACAGGCGCTCTTTCCTGTGATAGCCAATGACTGTCATGCTTTGCACATGTGCCAAACAGCGCTAGATGTAGATGTCTTTTTTCTAATATACAAGATAAGGTTGATCGTATTAAACCTCTGTGCCTCTAAAGGAAATTTGTGCAGGACAAGTGTTGCACTCAGCTCTAATGTCCTTTTCAGACTTTAAAAAAATACAGCTGACATCACTCCTATTCCTTGCCAAACACGTTAGCACATGCGGTCATGTGATATCAGACCGATATCTGTCGGATTAGGACACCCCTATAAAATACCCACTGTAACTTCATGGTGTTAAGCCAAATGGTTCACGCATTCAGTGAGCAGGATTGGTTGATTGGTCAAGACTCGACAACTAATTGTTTCTAAGTCATAGACCAGTGATTTTCAACCACTGTGCCGCGGCACACTAGTGTACCTTGAGAAACCGTCAGGTGTGCCGTGAGGAATTATCCAATATCACTTTTTATAATTAACATTTATTAATCATCATTTGCAAATATTATGTCAATAGCCATTATGTCAATAGTATACATGGACCCAAATATTCCAATTGGATTTGGTTTATTTGCTCAAACGGAAAGAATTGAACAGGGATGGAATATTCCTTTAACCAATCCGACTGAGGTATCTTGTACCCGCTCAAACGGAAAGTTGTCAGGGTGCCTTCTTCTTTGTGGTGCTTTTCTTCTTCTGTTGTTTATTGGCGGCTGGCAAGCAGCTTTCGTGTGCATTAGCGCCATCTGTGGAACAGAATCTAAACCCTTCTATACGCCATTCACAAGTCCAGTTTTATTAAAAAAGAAAATATATATCAATTTAAAACATGTCCTGAGTTTAATTATAAAATATTAGCAAGATTGAATTTGATCTTTTCCTGTTTAAATGTATCCCGGGTGCGTTCTTTCAGCGCATGCTCAGATATGACGTAACACGCAGATCCAGACGTTCTTCACTTTTAAAAATGGAGGCCAGCAATCGGCACTGGACTAAGCAAAGTTTGTTTTTGATTCAAACTAAATTTCAAGACTGGACAGACGAAAAACTGGCAATACGGAGTTACTCCAACAAGTGAAAGAAAAACTTGGGGAAGCCGGTATCACGTGATGTTGATGTTTACGTTTTACTGGGCATGCCCAATTGACTATTCTGTTTGATTCTCACGGCGCATGTAAACAAGAGATTGGAATATTCCTTTCTATGGATACCATTGTTTCCCGAAAGGTCATTCGGAAAGAGAAAAAGTGGTGATGTAAAAACGTGGCTACTGTGGAGTGTCTGTGGTGTAAAGACTGGCAGAGCAATGTAATATTGGTCCGTGTGGCAACACCTACCTTGTTCCTCCCATAGACTTATTGATGCACGTGGGAGGTCGTGGTGACATTTTGTAACATTTTTGGTTAGTGGTGTGCCACAAGATTTTTCCAATGTAGAAAACGTGCCGTGGCTCAAAAAAGGTTGAAAATCACTGTCATAGACGATATGGCTCATGATGATACAACTTTGAGGATTTCTGTATTACATTAGCATGGCTTCCAAACATTATTTTATCAACACCTATAGTGGGCACCAAATGTCATTCACAGTTATGGGGTGTCCTCATTTTTTTATTTGTCAGTATGTAGTCCTTCTCTTTGTGTATTCATCTGTCATCATCTGCAAATATTTGTCTTACAGAGCAAGACTTCCTCAGACAAAGCCTGAACTCTTTGGTTTCTCTTATCTTTAGTTATCTTTACAATGGCGAAGTGACCCAGGCTCCTTCAGGAGTCAGCAGAGCTTATTTTGTTCTCTTGTGTAACCTAGGTTGCTTTTCACAAATGATGGATGTGGAAATGCTATACCGACCTGCGTCTTGCACAGTTGCTCAAGTGTTGCTCAACTTTCACAGTTTTTTTTTTTTTTATCTTTGTGTCACCAGGGAATGCTTCAATGTGAAGTTTACCTCACCTCCAGACTTGGACATGTTAGCCTTCAGAGCAAGAACTTTGCTGTCCTGACACAGGCTGTGTCGTTTTAAAGCCAGTATCATTAGTTCTACCGCTCTGGATATTGGTCACATGGTTGAAACTCAGACCACTAAGTTCTTCCAAAAAGCAGGACACGTCTCTTTGGTACCCAAGCACTGGGGAACTTCTCGTAATCCGCCACTTAATCCCAACATGGCCATGTTACACATGTGATGTCCCAGCCCTGTGACGGCCTTGGACCAGGAGCCGGAGAAGGTCAGAGGCGGAGCAGCACAGACTCTGCCTCGGTGGAAGATGACCAGTCAGACGTGCGCCACATGGAGTCGGACATGAAGATTGATATGTTCCGAGAAGAAGACATGGAGGATGAGGATGACGACTCAGTAAGTTGGTGGTAGAAGTCTACCGCATCGAAGCTGCAACTTATTCAGTGTGAGCTCGGTTGCTACTATTTAGCCTACTGTGTCATAGATTTTCAAACTGTGGTATGAGAAGCACTGGTGGTACGCAGGCACCATCTGTTGCTACTCAGAAACACCAGAAATTAAAAATACATATGAAATGATTGTACAACTATAAGTTAATTTGCTCGGTAGGTCACATAATAAGAGCTTCGTCCTTCACCTTTACTAGCCGTCTGAGCGACAGATAGTAGTCGGCATCTGCTGCATGATGAAGAAGTCCAAGTCCAAGCCCATGACGCAGATCCTGGAGCGCCTCTGCAAGTTTGACTACATCGAAGTGGTCATTTTCCCCGAGGACGTCATCCTGGAGGAGCCTGTGGACAAATGGCCGCTGTGTGACTGCCTCATCTCCTTCCACTCCAAAGGTAACCATTTACCGTCTTATCCACATCAGAATTGTTACTTCTAAGTCTTTGATCGATCTCAAAAAACAGTACTACTAACAGTACTACTCTGTGGATCTCAAGGCTTAGTATCAAGAATTTATATGTGAATGATAAAAAGTATCCATTGTATTGATAATATCTTTTTTAAAGATTTAACAACTCAAAAACATTCAAATTCACAGAATAGTAACATTTAATTAAAATGTAAAATGTATTTAATATTTTTACCAATAATAATTTTTAATTAGAATAATGTGTAGTATCTATTATAATAAAAAATGTAAGAACTGAATTTTGAAAATATTACCAAATATTACCATTATCAATTAAATGTCTTGTTAATGGTGGCAGATTACCCTTTCTTTTATTTGAATTCAGTTAAAATTGAATGTTGTTTTTTCTGCTTTTTCCTTCCAGAGTCGCCCCAGCGAATCTTTTTTCATCCGCATAAAACATCTGATAAAACTGTCAAAACATTGTAAATCATTATTATCCCATGGCTAGATTCATTTCTAAACTATAATGTCACCAGCTACAGTTACGAAGTCATCAATATGTGATTTATTTTCATATGAGACCTTTTCTATTCTCATAATAGAATCATGGAAAAATGCATTCCGAACAGGTATTATGCTATTTATTCCATCAGATTGAAATATACTGTACCAATGTTGTCATGTTATGTACATACATGACTATAAGGCATGTTGGTGCAAACATGTCTTTCGAATGTAATGTGCCGTCTGTCCAGGTTTTCCTCTGGACAAAGCTGTGGAATATGCCAAACTCAGGAATCCACTGCTCCTCAACGACCTCAACATGCAGTATTTCATACAGGACAGGTACACCGACACACGCACATGCACACGCATGCACCAAGTCAACCACACATTGTCAACCCTGACAGGCGGCATAGAAAATGTATGGGGTGGAGTTTTTCAGGATCCAACGGATATTCATTGATTCATTTTCTACCGCTTATCCTCATGAGGGTCGCGGGCGTGCTGGAGCCTATCCCAGCCTGTCTTTGGGCGAGAGGCGGGGTACACACTGGACTGGTTGCCAGCCAATCACAGGGCAAATATAGACAAACAACCATTCACATTCATACCTATGGACAATTTGGAGTCGCCAATTAACCTAGCATGTTTTTGGAATATGGGAGGAAACCGGAGAAAACCCACGCATGCACAGGGAGAATATGCAAACTCCATACAGAGATGCCCGAGGGTGGAATCGAACGCGGGTCTCCGAGATGTGTGGCCTGCACGCTAACCACTCTCTACCGTGCAGCCCCATCAGATATTATGTATTTTTATTCCATCATCAAATTGTGAAAGTGGTGGTGTACCAAAAAGGTAAATCTATACGAAAACAAGCATGTGAACTATACTGGGGGCATTGGAAGCATAGTGGTTCACATAGCTGCTTATGATAAGATGCCATGGGATACATTTCCACTCAATGCCCCATGTGACCAGAAAACAAACAAACCAGGGTGTACCCTTCCTCTCGCCTGAAGTCAGCTGGGATAGGCTCCAGCATAGCTTTTTTAAGGATGTCCACACTGAGCTAGACTATGCTACACTCATTTGTGTTGTCACTGTGATTGTTGCCTCAGGAGGGAAGTGTACCGCATCCTCCAAGAAGAGGGCATCGACCTACCTCGCTATGGTGTGCTGAACCGAGACCCTGACAATCCTGAGGGTAAGACTTGGGTTAGATCTTTCTTGACAAATTGGAACTACTTTGGAGCCTATCCCGCAGATATTACCATAGCATGGCCTTGTTTCAGAGTGTAATCTGGTGGAAGGGGAGGACCACGTGGAGGTGAACGGTGAGGTGTTCCCCAAACCCTTTGTGGAGAAGCCTGTGTGTGCCGAGGACCACAATGTCTACATCTACTACCCGACGTCGGCAGGCGGCGGCAGCCAGAGGCTCTTTAGAAAGGTAATGAAACTCTCCATTTTTGGTTGTTCCCTGGTCACCTGGTTCTTTGGTTCAAGAAATCAGTAGCCCCTTTCATACAGTCGAGTGGTTCTCAATTGTTTTCTGTCTGTGGGACAGAATTTTTTCTCCTAAATTTAGTTGCCATATTTGGAGATGTTCAAAATCGCCATGTCAATCACTAATGCTAATCACTAGCGCATATATGGGATTTCCAATGTATATTAGCATTGTGCTAGTGCATTTGTTTAAATGCATTTTGTTTTATGCTGAATGTTGCGCCCTCAACTGGAGTCTTTATTGAGAACCTCTAATCTGCCTGCTGAACTAGCAAGTAGAGACCAAACAGTACAACACTAATACAGAAAATCCCACCTGCCTTTGCTCCCCCCCTGACAGCGGACCCCACCCCTGAGGTGGCATGCGGCCCACTGGTTAAGAAGCACTGACAAAGCCTATTAAAGCCAGGAATTTTCCAACCTTTTCCGCAATGGAGGTCGATATCACATCCTGAATTTGACGTCTTTGGACGTAGTCGCCGACGCAAGATGGTGGCAGTGTAGGGTCTTCCATTATGCCAGGACAGATTCAGGCTTACTGTTGAAAGAATTTGTCGCTGTCTTGTTACAATCTATTGTTGCGTCTGTGATCTGTGTGATAGAGGCCACTGATACCAGACAGAACACCAAATCACTCCCATAATGACAGGAAGTGCGCTGATGGAACGCAATGAGATTGTTTATCTTCTTTTTTGTTTGTTTCCTCACTACTTGAAGATCGGGAGTCGAAGCAGCGTGTACTCTCCAGAGAGCAGCGTCCGTAAGACAGGGTCTTACATCTACGAGGAATTTATGCCCACAGATGGCACCGATGTGAAGGTACTGATCTTGAAGTCAAATGTTGGTAAATTTTGAAGGATTTAGACATCCAGAGATGAATCTTTGTTCCACAGGTGTACACAGTGGGTCCAGACTATGCTCATGCCGAAGCCCGGAAGTCACCTGCCCTGGATGGGAAGGTGGAGCGAGACAGCGAAGGGAAGGAAATCCGATACCCAGTCATGCTGACTGCCATGGAGAAGCTAGTGGCACGCAAGGTCTGCGTGGCCTTCAAGGTAAACACTAAACATCCATGTAATAGCCATGCTTCCACCAAGTAGCACTGAGAGATTGTAATCCATTTTACTGTGTACTTTTACTCTTTGCTGCTGTGGGACCCAAGCAAACAGTGTGCGGCTTTGACCTGCTCCGAGCTAATGGCCACTCATTTGTCTGTGACGTCAATGGCTTCAGCTTTGTCAAGAACTCCATGAAGTACTACGATGACTGTGCCAAGGTGCTGGGGTAAGCGTCTTTCAGCTGGCTGCTTTAAAACATACAGGAGGGGGAGCGCTCAGTTGGTGTGAAACCTACCACAGCGTCCTCCCAAAACCTAAAAATTAGCAACCTCAATCCACGGTGTCATTATTATACCGTGTGTTTATAGTTTTAACACCACCCCCCCCAGGCTTACAATACCTTACATCAAAGAGGCTTAGCTGGGGTTTTTTTTTGTCTTCAAGCAACCACGTGTAATTCATTCAGATGTCAGGACAGCTCGTTCGGATCCTGCTGACAGCTTTGCGGCTTTAGCTGGCTTTTGATTTATCACGCCGTCCTTCTAGGCACACTTGTAAATTTGACTGCCGGAACATGTGCCGTGCTGGAAATGGGAGCTGGTATGCGTGTTAAGAGAATTCCTTAGGTGCTTAACAATCCCATGAGTTTTTGGATGGATTTTCTTACGGGCAACAAATGGAATCAAATTGTATACAAATTGAATTAGCGTTTAAATAACCCACTGAAGACTCCATGAGTGACGTGTTGTGATCTTTTTTTCTTTATCTGTCCAGGAACATGGTGATGAGAGAGTTGGCCCCCCAGTTCCACATCCCCTGGTCCATCCCAATTGAGGCTGAGGACATCCCCATCGTGCCGACAACCTCAGGAACTATGTATGTAGAAACAGGCACAGATAATAGGAAAATATTCACATGTGTTATTAATTCAAATGTTTTTATTTGGATGAGAAATGTTGTCTCTTTAATACAGAAGGAATGAAAGAGTTATGACTAATAATATTTTTTTCATTAAACTTTTTTGTTATGTTTCAAAATAATGGACTTGAAACACTGTGTATTTAGAATATATTTCCAATTATTTTATCTCCTGAGTTTATTTTGAACTATATACCTGTACCTAATTTAAATTTTTCACTGTTGGATCTTAGGAAGGTTGTAAGTAGAGCTTCAAAATGGAAAAAGAAGGAAAAGTTTAGGACTACAGCTTTTAAAAGGCAAAATAATGGCAAAAATGTGGATTCAATGTGATTTAGTGTCATGTATTCACACTGACATGATTGCTTAATTGTGTTGAGCTGCATGAGCAAGGCCTGTCCAGCGTGCCGTAGGTAGGTAGGTAGTTAGATACTTTATTCATCCCCATGGGGAAATTTGGATGTTCCAGCATACTTCATAGAAATAGAATATCTTTAAAAAGGCACAACATGATTAAAAGACACAGTAAACCGACTTTAAGGTGCAGTAAGTACTTAAGTACCCACAGAGGTGCAGTGTTCATGTGTAAATCACAATGTCCATGTTAGTGTTGTGGATTGTCCATGATTGACAGGAGCCTGCTCAGCGCCCGTCGTGCTGCTAAGGTTGGACGCAGTAAGACAGTCATTTGAAACGTCTTGAAAGATCCTGAGGGTGATGGAACAAAGAAGTCAAGTGCTGGACCCTAAAAAGAGTCACCGGCTGTCCATGAGGACATAATACAATCACAAAGTGAAGGCTGTTAGTGGCGCTGAGTGCATCAGACTGCATCTGTGAAAGAAGGGTTTTAAAGGAAAATATTGCTCATCATCCACAATTGTTTTGTGAGACATGAACACATGTCTTTATCTTCTCTGTGTCTTCTAAAGATAGAAAAACATCTAAAAACGGGCATCTAAGAATGCACACAGTGGGATGCAAGTATTCCGCCTATAAAGCCTTCTGCAAAAAACTCCAAAAACTTCTCCACCTGCATGTAACCACACTACAGCGATATTGTTATTAACATTAATTGTCACAACGCCAGCAAAGCAGTTTTAAAAGCAGAAAAGTTACTGGCAGGTGTAGTGTTAGTTTCTAAGTTGCTGTGTATAATCAAGATGCCCATGAAGGAAGTTTAGCTTAGCCGTAGCCTAAAAGTATGGCAACATAGTACTGAAAGTATTACACGTTATCATGAACGCGCCTGGTCACAGCATGTACAATGCATCCGGAAAGTATTCACAGCGCTTCACTTTTTCTACATTTTGTCATGTTACAGCCTCATTCCAAACTGAATTAAATTAATCTCTTACCTCAAAATTCTACACAAAATACTCCATTATGACAATGTGAAAAAACGTTTTTTGACATGTTTTGAATTTATTAAAAATAGAAAACAAAAAAATCACATTTACATAAGTATTCACAGCCTTTGCCATGAAGCTCAAAATTGAGCTCAGGTGCATCTTTTTTCCACTGATCATCCTTGAGATCTTTCTACAGCTTAATTGGAGTCCACCTGCAGTAAATTCAGTTGATTGGACATGATTTGGAAATATAATAACTGTCTATATAAGGTCCCACAGTTGACTGTGCATGTCAGAGCACAAACACCAAGCATGAAGTCAAAAGAACTGTCTGTAGACCTGCGAGACAGGATTGTCTTGAGGCACAAATCTGGGGAAGGATACAGAAAAAATTCTGCTGCTTTGAAGGTCCCAATGAGCACAGTGGCCTCCATTATTCGTAAATGGAAGACGTTTGGAACCACCAGGACTCTTCCTAGAGCTGGCCGGCCTTCTAAACTGAGCGATCGGGGAAGAAGGGCCTTAGTCAGGGAGGTGACCAAGGCCCCGATGGTCACTCTGTCAGAGCTCCAGCGTTCCTCTGTGGAGAGAGGAGAGCCTTCCAGAAGGACAACCATCTCTGCAGCAATCCACCAATCAGGCCTGTATGGTAGAGTGGCCAGACGAAAGCCACTCCTTAGTAAAAGGAACATGGCAGCCCGTCTGGAATTTGCCAAAAAGCACCTGAATGACTCTCAGACCATGTGAAACAAAATTCTCTGGTCTGATGAGACAAAGATTGAACTCTTTGGTGTGAATGCCAGGCGCCATGTTTGGAGGAAACCAGGCACTGCTCATCACCAGGCCAATACCATCCCTACAGTGAAGCATGGTGGTGGCAGCATCATGCTGGGGGGATGTTTTTCAGCAGCAGGAACTGGTAGACTAGTCAGGGTAGAAGGAAAAATGAATGCAGCAATATATAGAGATATCCTGGATGAAAATATTGCTGCATTCATTTTTCCTTCTATCCTGACTAGTCGAATAATGGAGGCCACTGTGCTCATTGGGACCTTCAAAGCAGCAGAAATTTTTCTGTATCCTTCCCCAGATTTGTGCCTCAAGACAATCCTGTCTCGCAGGTCTACAGACAGTTCTTTTGACTTCATGCTTGGTGTTTGTGCTCTGACATGCACAGTCAACTGTGGGACCTTTATATAGACAGTTATTATATTTCCAAATCATGTCCAATCAACTGAATTTACTGCAGGTGGACTCCAATTAAGCTGTAGAAAGATCTCAAGGATGATCAGTGGAAAAAAGATGCACCTGAGCTCAATTTTGAGCTTCATGGCAAAGGCTGTGAATACTTATGTAAATGTGATTTTTTTGTTTTCTATTTTTAATAAATTCAAAACATGTCAAAAAAAACGTTTTTCACATTTTCATAATGGAGTATTTTGTGTAGAATTTTGAGGTAAGAGATTAAATTAATACAATTTGGAATGAGGCTGTAACATGACAAAATGTAGAAAAAGTGAAGCGCTGTGAATACTTTCCGGATGCACTGTATATAAAAGCATCAAACATTGGAGCTTTTTGGAGGTGTTTTAATAACGTTTATTGTAGGCAGCAATTAATTAGCTGTCTCTTTTTAGCTGTCTTTATATCTTTAGAATACACAGTAAAGAGATATTTGTGTTGATGTCTCACATAAGTATTTAAGCAGAAGCAGTTCCAGTCAGTGGATGCCCTGCATGAAGCCATCTTAACCACCTGAAGCAACATTCCCACTAGCCGCCAGGAATCACTGGCATCAAGCATTCCCAAACTAATATTTGAGGTGGATGGCACAGCTAATCATTACAGAGTGCTTTTTTTAAACATTTATCTATTTAAGGGGTGTTCTGGGTTCTTCTTGGTTGGAGTTTTTTTTATGAACTGATGAACAGCCAATTTCTTAGAAACTCCTTAAGATCCAACAGTGCACAATGTCAATTGTTGCAATTTTTTAACTGGTCTTACAATTTTGATCCGGTGTGTGCATATGTGTACTGTAGAAATGATATAATATTGTTATTTTTAATATTATTGTTATTATTGATCAGTAAATCCCATGTGACTTTTTCCACATCACACCCTTTATTGCCATGAAATTCTTGAGCTAAATTCAGATTGTGTGAATATACTGCATATAGTACCTAATATGTTCTTTGTTCTTTGCTCAAAAACAACAACACAACACGAGTAAGCACACAAGCAGTGTGCACACACAAGCCACGATGAGCTGTGTGTGCGTGTTGTCCGCTGTCAAATTGCAAAAGTAATTGAGTTATTCCACCTCATTTAATCTCATTTCCTGATAATGCAGGATGGAGCTGCGCTGCGTTATTGCCATCATTCGCCATGGAGACCGCACACCAAAGCAAAAAATGAAAATGGAGGTCCGACATCCTCTGTACGTATTTATAGTTCAAAGATTGTTTATGTCCACAGTAAAAAAAAGAATGATGTCCGTGTCCAATTTAGGTTGTTTTTCATGTGTTTGCCCAACCCTCTTAGATTCTTTGAGCTGTTCGAGAAGTGCGGCGGTTACAAGTCGGGGAAGCTCAAGCTGAAAAAACCAAAACAGCTGCAGGTGAGCTGCACTTTGCACTCGTAACTTGACGGCTGTTTCTAATATTGTGGTTAACTAAAGTAAACACGTAAGAGAGGCAAATTATTGAAACTGGTTGACATGTATGGTGTTCACATTTCAGAGCATATGTTCTCATGGGATAAGGGAAAGTGAAATACTCTCTTCCAGGGTCAAACTGTTCTCGCCAGATTAAAACGTGACAAGATTTCCCATTTGGAGACAAGCTATGTCAGGAGAACAGGGCATCCAGAAGCCAGTCAGATTGTGAATTGTTGAATTGCTACTATGAATGATAATACAGTATATTATGGAAGTGTCAGTGCACAAGGCAGGATTCAAACTGCACCCTTTAAACCAGGGGTCTCAAACACGCGGCTTTAATAAACAACTGTTCTCATTAACTGCAATTGAAAAGTGCAAACCTGGCCCGCAGGACACTAGTTTGAGGCCCCCGCCTTGATATGAAAGTTTAATGTTAGTGCGGCCCGCGCAAGTTTGATATGGATGCTGTATGGTATCATGTACCCAGAAAAAATTATTACGTTTGATTAATGTTCATGTTAAAGGTTAAATAACTGTTAATAGTTATCCTCCTTATCCGTGTGGAAGTGGTAAGTTTTTGGCTATTTAAGTTTAAAGGAAATAAATTGAAGGCTACCGTTTAGGTCGCTAGCTCTCTAGTTTGCGAGTTAGCATGTGTCTCAAGACCCTGCAGTTGCGCAATATGTAGTAAATAAAAAGAGTATAAATGTGACTATAGTCATGTTTTGTCATGTCTACAGGGCTCTAATAATGCTTTGTTCATTTTAATCTGAAAAAAATAATTTGTCTACCCACCAAGTATAGGTGTTTTTTTAAGTTTTTATTATTTGCTGTTTTATTATTATATTTATTTATTTATTACTGATTGATTGATTTTCTTTATTCTTGATTTGTTTATTTATTTTTCATCTTATTTTGTGCAGAAAAATAAAAAATTAAGATATTTGAGAAGAGTGGAATGTTTTATCAGAGCTTTTCTTGTAGAAAATCGAAACCAAAGGAAAGTTAATTTTTTCTGTTTTTAATAAATGCGTTTTTTGGTTGTTTTTTTTTGTAAAACCTGATGCGACCCAGTCTTGCCCAGACACTAGCTAAGTAAATTGAGTTTGAGACCCCTGCTATAAACCTTGCAAACGTTTTTCAGGAGGTGCTGGACATCGCTCGCCTGCTGCTGCTCGAACTCGTCCAACACAACGACTGCGAGATTGAGGAGAAGAAGTCCAAATTGGAGCAACTCAAGACCGTTCTGGAGATGTGAGAAGCACCGCCTCCCCGACAAAAATGCATGCGCCTTTTATCATACATGCCATCATCCATTCATTCGGGTCCGTCCAATGTTCTCCATCTTCCATCCTCATTTGTTGCTAATCATCTTCTCTTCCTCCCTGTGTCCGCCCTCCCATCCCTCCTTCTTTTTCTCCACAAGGGAATCCAGCTTGATTGACACTCAGTACGCACCATCTCCCTTTTCATTCTTTAGCCCACATTTAGCGTGCAAAATATTAGGAACACGTCTGCATGATCCCTCTGATGTTCACCCAGCTCCTCCTTGAACATTGTTCTCTCCTAGAAGCACACTCTGGATTACTTCCATAATATTTTGCACCAGCTCGATTAACTCTTATTCATTGTAGTGTTAACACGGTACACACACAGTGTTGATGGTGCACAGTCACATGTTCATGTGTGTAAACTCAATGGCGTGTGTGCAGTGCTGTTGCATGTGGCCCTCATCACGTGTGATGCGGACTCTAAATCAGCTAATATGTCATATTTAGTGTAGTCATCCAGCAACCTTCACATTTATCCAGGTCATTATCAGTTGGGTAAAAAGTTAAAGGTCCAAAAGTGCACAAGATAACAAGTTAATGATGCAGTGCAAGAGTCTACTGTATGAGCTGGGGTGTGGCGGGATACACGGCATCTGTGTGCACATATAATGAAGCGTTTACACCAGGGGTCTCAAACTCAATTTACCTGGGGGCCACTGGAGCTAGGGTCTGGGCAAGGCTGGGCCGCATCAGGTTTTCCACAAAAAAAAATGCGTTTATTTAAAACAGAAAAATATACAAACTTTTTCAGTGCTTTGGTTCCGATTTTCTACAGTAAAAGCTCTGATAAAATATCTTAATTTTTATTTTTCTGCACAAAATAAGATGAAAAATAAATAAACAAATAAAGAAAATCAATCAGTAAAAAATAAATATAATAATAATAATAATAAAATGTAAAATAGTAAAAACCTAAGAAAAAACACGACTGTAGTCACATTTATACTCTTTTTATTTACAACATATTGCGCAACTGCAAGGTCTTGAGACACATGCTAACTCGCAAACTAGAGAGCTAGCGACCTAAACGGAAGCCTTCAAGTTATTTCCTTTAAACTTAAATAGCCAAAAACTTACCACTTCCACACGGATAGGGAGGATAACCATTAACAGTTATTTAACCTTTAACATGAACATTAATCAAACGTAATAATTTTTTCTGGGTACATGATACCATACAGCATCCATATCAAACTTGTGCGGGCCGCACTAACATTAAACTTTCATATCAAGGCGGGGGCCTCAAACTAGTGTCCTGCGGGCCAGGTTTGCACTTTTCAATTGCAGTTAATGAGAACAGTTGTTTATTAAAGCTATTATGTGACCCAGACCTGCTCACAGGTATTGTCATGTTTTTAGGACGCATACATTTTGACCCTTGGTGTCACTTGCTCTCAGCCCAACCCTGACCAAGACTTATAAAAGTAGGGGTGTCCAAAGTAGAAATTGAAATAAAATCCATCGTTCTGTTTATGGGTCACGGGGACAGCAGGGAAAGCTTAGGCTGCATTACTGCAGATGCTGCACCAATCCTCCTGTCGGTCTTGTGTTCCATCCTTCCCTCACTTATGAACAAGATCCCGGGGTACTTAAACTCCTCCGCTTGGGGCAGGACCTCATCCCTGACCTGGAGATGGCACACTTTTCCAAGCAAGAACCATGTGTTCTCAATTGGAGGTGCTGATTCTCAAACCGGCAGGACCACGTCATCTGCAAAAAGCAGAGACGCAATCCTGCAGCCACCACATCGGATCCCCTCAAGGACCCGGCTGCATCCCGGAAATTCTGTCCATAGCAGAATCGATGAGAACTCTGACACGGGTAATACAGGGGAACAAACAGCCTGAATGAGGTGAATCCCTGGTACTCTATAGTATTCCCGGAGTACTCTCCACAGAAATTCTCAAGGAACACATTGGATCCTCCTCTCCAGAAGCCCTGAATAGAGAGGTACAGGAAGGCTGAGGAGTGTGATCCCATGATAGCTGGAACCCTGTGGTCCCCCAATAAAGTTTTTTTGGGGAAAAATAGGGCAAAAAGGCACAATGTAAGGAGAAAAAGCTGAAATGTTAATACTAACGCTTTGTTGTTTTTAAATGTTTCAATTCCTACTATCTAACTTTTGAAGCATTTCTTGAAATGTTGGTTTTTCAGCTGCATTTAAGAGCAGAATTTCTTTTGCCATTACTTTCTGTGAATGTACACCATTTTGCATTGTTCAGTTTGTATTTTTGCCGACGTCTCAGTGGGTGTTGACTGTCAGAACGAACGCTCTGCATCTCGATGTGTAGTATTTTTCCCTAGATGAGAAAACCTGGTCGGGTGGATGTGTTTGAAGTGGGCACCTTTGTTTTGTTGCCTTTTATTTTGCTAGCATTTTCAAATACATTTGGCATACTGGACCTTTACTGGCCTCACCTTCCTTATAAATATTCCCACACAAGGATATTGTGTGGAAATTGCAAGCATATTTTTCCCTCCTGCTTTCTACAATGTTACTTTGCATTGCTCCTCACGAGGAGCCACTCTTTACTGTGTGCGTATGCTAGTGGCACCGCCTCCTCTACAGAGAAAAAAAACGACTGTATGAGCGGTGTCACTCTGTTGGGTGTTATTATATGAAGCGTGGAGGTGCTGAACCGATGCACCGAATTTTCATTTATGTGATAGATTTTTTTTTTTTTACGAGACTCATCACATTTTAAACTCGCGAGATCTCGTAATACGACTGCACTGCACAGCCCAACACTTTACAATATTTTTCACTATGCTGTACTTTACACTACAGTACTGTGCACACTACACTGCTGGTGCATTATCGAGGGTGACTGGAATGCTTCTTGTTGTTTGGTCCATTAGTTTTAACTACATTTATTGTGTATGTGTGTCTGCCTGTGTGTGTCATGTTGTCTGTTGCCTGCCTCTCTCTGCTTGTGTATGTGCGCATGTGTGTGTACGTATGTATGTGCGTGCGGGTGTGTTCCCACCAGGTACGGTCACTTCTCAGGTATCAACAGGAAAGTCCAGTTGACGTACTTGCGTAACGGACAGCCTAAAGCCTCCAGCGAAGAGGAAGGTAACTCGTAACATATACTGGTTCAATGTTTTTCCAATTGCGGACTTTGTTTTGGTAATGGTAATGGTTTGATTTGAACATGTATACTATAGTATACATCACGTACGTATATACTCCTTGTGGCCAGTTGTTCAAATTCAAAAATATACATAAAAAACTATTTCCCCCTAAATTTATCAGCATTTTTATTCATGTTATTTATTAGTGTTATTCAGGTATTTTATTGATGGAAAGGCCCTCCCCTCTTAATTCACTATTTACCGTAAATACACCTGTTACTCTCTGCAGTTGAAATGCAAAGGAAATGCTCCCAGTCACGGACTAAGAACATGTGAAAAATTTATTACATTTAAAGAAATAAAATGAAATATTCTGGCATCTGGTAAATAATAATATGAAATAAATAATATGTGGTCATATGGAGAGCTGTATCTAGTATTATCACATCTGTCATGCACACTTGAACACCGACTGAGTAAGGAACTGCAAGTACAACATAAAGAGAACTTTATGAGTCCACGCATAAATTGAGACTCTTTTATGAGGTTTTGTCAACTATTTTGTCTCGTTCACTTTATTGTTAATTGCAAGTCGGTGGACATATGACACAATGCATCTTAGCAAATGTTGAAACAAGTGCACTTGTTTACATGTAAATAAGAATCAGCCCAAAACTTAGTAATGCTTGTTTGTTGTTCAGACTCCAAGAGGGAGGGTCCATCCCTGCTGCTTGTCCTCAAGTGGGGCGGGGAGCTAACGCCTGCTGGCCGGGTTCAGGCTGAGGAGCTGGGTCGGGCCTTTCGCTGCATGTACCCTGGAGGTCAAGGTACATGAAAAGAACTGTAGTCATAGAATCTGCACATCGGAACACTTTCTTTGTAATATTTTCTTGTACCAATCTGTACAGTATAACATAATTAATCAATAATTGTAGGTAACACACAGAGCTGCTAAAGAAGTACTATTTCTGAGATGATAAACCAGGTTTTCAGACCCCTCATAAATGAGTACACTTGTCCCTTGTTTATCATGGTTAATTGGTTACAGGATTCAATATTAATAGAGTGGGGGAAAAATCTCCTCCCATTTCATGTGGAAGTGGTAGGTTTTTGGTTTCTTAGTTTATCCTTCTTCCCCACTTCTTTTAAAAAACTTTCTTAAGTTTAGAACAATTAAATTGTGGGCTAACTCGTTAGCTCGGTAGCTTTCTATGTGCTACGAGTGACGGCCGTCTTGGGTGTAAACAAACAATAACAGCAGTGTAAAGGTGACATTAGGGGTGTTCTTTCATGTCTACATGGCTCAAAAAGGGTAAAAAATATAGATTTAGAAACAGTTTTTCTATGCTCTAACTATGAAAATATTCCCTTCATCATATTAGATGTGCCATGGCTGACTCCATGGAATGTTAAGGTAATCTAATGTAAGGTAATGTCTCATCAATTTAACATGACTGACGCTTAGGAAGCAGAATACTACATGTAACTTGTCATTGAAAATGTTTTGATTAATAATAGGCCATAGTCAATCACAGCGATTATTAATGAATATGCTTTTGTACTACACTAGTACTATAGTATTTGGGTGATGTGAGTAGAATGAACAGAATCGGTATGAAAAGCAATGAGGGAGTCCAAATTTTGAGAGGTGTGTCCATCCCAGCCATGTCCCGTCATTGAGCTGAATATCTGAAAATAATCAAAAACATTGAGACATTAAATCAAAACAAGACATTAAATCACCCGCAAGTTGCGGGGGTCATGTTGCAAAACCAACTGCAAATGACGATAAACCGAGAACAATTCAGACGCCCATAAAAATGTCTGTTTTTGACTGATGGGTCGCATCATTTTGTGTGATTTGTTGGAGTATAGTATAGTGTTTATAGGCAAGAACTACGTGATTTTTTTTTTGTTTTTATGACATTTGATTGCATCTCAGTGCAGGTTTTGATAAAATGTGGATCAGACAATGTCATTAAATAGCTTTTTGCTGTTACAAAAGGGTGCAGTGCCCCACCCCACTTTGGATGTGCAATACCACCACCCGCTACCACTGTATTGCACTCCAGCGCATGTCCAACATTTCCTTCAATCACCTTCCAAATATTTCTTTTGGAAAGGGTCCTGCCTTTTTCCAAATAGTTTCTCTCCACCACCATCAAGCATGCTAGGTTATCATTTAGCTTATCCATGTTTTTTATTGTTATCTTCTCCATAGGCTCTCTCAAACCATAAATTTTTGTGTATCAGTGCATGTCCAACTCAAACGCACAAAGTCCACACAATCTGTCCTCTTCTGTCCCCCTTTCATTCACCACAAGTGTTGCCTATTAACTTGCTGTTCTTTTTCTCACCGGTCTCTTTGCGCTGTGTAAACTACTAGCCGGTAGCCACCGGGCCCTTGGCTGCGAGTCCCCTATTGATTTTGGTAAGGGTGACCTCAGGTTGCGCTGCTCCTCCTACTTGTCCTCCACGCTCATCATCTCTCCACTAACCGGGTCCCTGTCATGAGTTTGACTCCATTTCACTCTGCTGTGGATTGTTGGTGTTGCTGTGAGACGGGTTATTGTGTCACTGATGAGCTGACACTAATCACACCCCCATTGCACCTCCTCTTTTAGCATATGGTACCTGCACTCCATCGCACCACCACTCACTGCACGGCATGCACCACTGAGACTGAAGTTACTTTGCACACGTCATGTCAAAAAATGAGGGCTCTCATGGTGGTCTAATTTTTTATGCAAAACAATGTTTTGGAAGACACGCTAGCATGCATGTTATACAGATATCAGATATTTTTCTAACCATTTGACCAGAGGTGTTGACATTTTTACTCAAAAAATAGGGGACTATTTTTTTTTAATAGTAAAAATGACTACCATCAAAATGTAGTTTTAACTGTGTACTTTGAACACCCCTGCCTTAGACCAATGGTCCAAGTATACAAATAGTCCCACCAGAGGGGGTCATCTCCCAATCTTAAGGTGTCCGCTTCGATCCTCTATCCTCCCACGACCATGTTGAAGGGCAAGTGAGTGGGGCAGTGAGCCCACAGTTGCTCCTGATACTATGCCATCAATGCCAAAGTGCTTTCGGCACTTTTAATGCAGTACTATATATCAGTCTTACTCAGATTTTATGTGCTTGCCAGTCCCTAAAAGGTGTGTGCCAGTTTTTGTGTAACATTGTAAAGCTACTTATGGAGGTCAAACTTAAGGGTTTTATTGCAGCACCACCATGTGGTATGTTTGTCAGAAAACAAATGGCACAGGCGACGCATAAGGGGTGCACATTTTGACAAATGTTCACCCCTTTTGTGTGCAGCGGTTCAGGAATAAAAGAGTGGTGTGTGATTATGACGCTGCATCTGCTGCACTTGCAGAGCACCTACCGTGTAAACCGCGCTGCATATTCATACTAAATTCAACTATACTCGGGCTTCATCCGAATCGCATTGCGCTCTCACTGCACTTCAATTGTAATCTAATGCCTCACTCCCACTGCACCTCTACTCCACTTCCTCTGCAATCACTTTTAACCAAACAACACTACCATGCCACATGCAGTGTATATCTATTCCGAGCCCATATCGGATGTAAGCGAGTCGCTCGTGCTGTAGTCAAAAAAGCCTCAAGATAGTTCATGTTGTCATCCGTCTGAAAGCAAACGCATGAGGCAGCGTGATTTGATGTGTTTGCGGTACAGACGCTTTCATCACCACCCTTAACATGCAAACGTTTAGCATCTTGTATCGCTTGGGCAGGCCATGAAGTTGTTTGTAATCTCCACGGGTACTTTCACTTTCACTGTGAAATGTGCTTTTTAGCAAGCATTCTAACCCATCCATCATGAGGCATTTGAGCTGGAAGTGGTGCTGCACCTCATGTGTTCTTTGTTATGCTGCCTTCGGGTGCAATCAAAGCAGCTTAGTTGGTCCATTCATTGCATTGTGTGACTTTTCCCCTCAGGTGACTATGCTGGTTTTCCCGGCTGCGGCCTCCTCCGCCTGCACAGCACTTACCGCCACGATCTGAAGATCTACGCCTCCGATGAAGGCCGGGTGCAGATGACGGCTGCGGCTTTCGCTAAGGTCATTAAACATGGCGGGCGAATTGTGCATCTTGAACAGTGACAACTGAACGCCACGCGGTGGTTCTATCCATGCAGGGCCTCCTCGCTCTGGAAGGCGAGTTGACTCCTATTCTGGTGCAGATGGTCAAGAGCGCCAACATGAACGGTCTGCTGGACAGCGATAGCGACTCACTGACTGACTGCCAGCAGAAAGTGAAGGCCCGACTGCATGAGATCATGCAGAAGGACCAGGAGTTCTCACAGGACGACTATCAGAAGGTGAATTGTGGCTTTTATTGGTCTCGCTATTCCTGAATGTGACAGTAACCCGTTCATGTTTATCTTATGCTGGATTTCAGCTTGCCCCAACTGGAAGCCCATCATTGGTCAACTCCATGAAAGTCATACAGAACCCAGTCGTCACCTGTGACAAGGTGTACGCCCTCATCCAGAGCCTCAACACACAAATTCGGAAACGACTGGAGGACCCCAAGTCTTCAGGCATGTTAGCGGTTGAAACTAAAGTACATTTGGCTCTACACACACTGAAGCCACGTCACACAGGAAGAGGCGTGTCAGGGCACATGCACCTGCACATCATTGTAATGCGATCGCTAGAGAATCCAAAAGTGAAAACATGCACGGCTACATTCGTGCCCATGGGAAAAAAGATGCGTCCTTTACTAAGTCCTTCCAAATAATTAATGACAGCCGCCACTTCGTACAGTAGAAATAATTGAATAAGCCTGGAAATAATCCACAAAATAAGGGAAATTCATTAATGGGGGCCACACTCTTAAAAATACTGGGTTAAAAACAACCCAATCTGGGTTGTTTCCAAAACCAACGCTGGTTAAATATTGGACCAACCTCGCGTTGGGTTATTTTAACCCAACAATTGGGTTGTACATATGACCCAACGCTGGGTTCATATTTACTACACGGCTGGGTTATTTCAACCCAGCATTGGGTTGCCAATATACCATATATATATATATATATATATATATATATATATATATATATATAACAACTCACAACATACAGTATATGTGTATACAGTGGACTATCGGTGGCTAACGGAAGCCCGCTAGCATGCAGCGGTCTTGCTTAAAAAAACCAGCACGCTCGTATTAATTCACGAGATTCTATAACTTGATATCACATAAAATGGCAAATTGACGAGATAACTGACGTTGTCCTCATAACTAATGGAAGTTTGCTAAGGTTACCGATCGATTCCCGAAGCTAGTACTCAACAGTGCTTTCACGAACTTACATTTTAACAACTTTATGAAGCTGTATATAATCATATAAAGTCAATTCTACGGTAAAACAATAGTGGGAATGTAACAAACTTTGCTCCGTGCTGAAATTCGTCTCCTCAGATGAATTGTGGGGTCCGAATGAAGTAAGTTTGTGGGCGGTGCTTTGTTGCGCATGTCCAAAATTCTACCCCAACGCTCTGGGTTGTCCAAAATAACCCAGCACAAAATAATGGAAATCACAACCCAGCAGCAAATAACTTAGCACCCAACAGAGATAACCCAGCGAATTGGGTTCTCAGAATACCCAATTCAATAAAAATTACCCAATTAAATGACCCAACAGGCTCAACCCAGCGGTTGGGTCAAAAAAATAACCCAGCATTTTTAAGAGTGCAGGAGCGAGTGGAGGAAGTCCATCACGGTACGGCCCTAAAAGAGTACTCCCTTTTCCCCCCTCTAGATCTGCAGCTGTACCACAGTGAGACCCTGGAGCTGATGCTGCAGCGTTGGTCCAAACTGGAAAGGGACTTTCGAATGAAGAGCGGGCGCTACGACATCAGCAAGATCCCGGACATCTATGACTGCATCAAGTACGACACGCAGCACAATGGCTCGCTGGGACTGGAGGACACGCTGGAGCTCTTTCGCCTCTCCCGCGCTCTGGCTGACATTGTCATACCGCAGGTGAAAGGGTCCGCTAAAGGGTCCGAGACTGTGTGCAGGTTACACCTTATCCTGCCGCCATTTCATGTGTCTGTAGCTTTAATGCTAATGAGCATTCTCTGGCAGCGTGTCGCTTATCCATCTTTTACGTCCATTTAAGCTCTTTCCCTCTCAAAAGTGGAGCCAAGGAGTGAAGGAGATGATAAACTTTGGTTTTGAATATCATTAAAATGTCACTTTTGCATATTAATAATTTATTAAATATAGGTTTCATCAGGTAGTAGAGTAAAGTAAAAGTACAAGTAAACTAATATTGGTGTTTGACCTTCTCTCAGGAATACGGCATCAGCAAAGCGGAGAAGCTGGACATTGCTCAGGCGTACTGCGTCCCCCTCATGAAGAAGATCCAGTTGGACCTGCAGAGGACGCATGAGGATGAGGCCGTCAACAAGCTCCACCCCTTGTGAGAAAGCCCCAAATATAGCATTCATTCATTCATGGATGACTAACGATGTCTAATCATTCTTCAGGTACTCTCGAGGGGTGATGTCCCCGGGTCGCCATGTCCGAACTCGCCTCTACTTCACCAGCGAGAGTCATGTCCACTCGCTGCTCAGCATCTTCCGCTACGGAGGCCTGCTGGATGTACGCACTCTTTCTTTAGGTTTGCCACGTGGTCATAAGCTGATATTGGCCATCAACTACATTACTGCTGGAAGATACACAATAAATAACACGTTTGGACAAAGTGAAAGTACCTACCAACAGTTTTACCAATTCATGAAGGTCCTACACTGTGTGTGTGTCCAGGAAGACAAAGACCAGCAGTGGAACCAGGCCATGGACTACCTGAGTGCCGTGACTGAGCTGAACTACATGACCCAGATAGTCATCATGCTGTACGAAGACAACAACAAGGTCAGTATTAGCTAATAGTAAGGCTAGCTTACAGCAAGTAGATCCCTGCTATTTGCTGGATTGGCGTACCAAGACCAACGGCCATCCATCCATCCATCCATTTTCCTCCGCTTATCCGGGTCCGGGTCGGGGGGGCAGCAGTCTCAGTAGGGAAGCCCAGACTTCCCGGTCCCCGGCCACCTCCTCCAGCTCCACCGGGAGGACACCAAGGCGTTCCCAGGCCAACTGTGAGACAAAATCCCTCCAGCGTGTCCTAGGTCTGCCCCTGGGGCCTTTTCCCAGCTGGGCATGCCCGGAACACCTCACCAGGGAGGCATCCGGACTAGATGCCCGAGCCACCTCAACTGACTCCTCTCGATGTGAAGGAGCCAGGCCAAAATTCCCAAAATAATCTACTGTATATGACAACAAGTTTAGTGTGGATTTGCGTGTGTGCAAGCAGGACCCATCCTCCGAGGAACGTTTCCACGTGGAACTGCACTTCAGTCCGGGGGTCAAAGGTTGCGAGGATGAGGAAAACATTCCTCTTGGATTTGGTTTCCGTCCGGCCTCTTCAGAGGTGCGTTCATGTGCAGTTACTGACACTTTAGGACTTCACATAAGAAAATATTTCTATTGAAAAGTAGTGTCGTCATCATTTGTTGTACTTATTGCAGAAGGTCAGGGTGAAGTAAAAATCGCAGTAATGAGTTTGTTGTCTTCTCAATCAGAATCAGGACAAAAAGCCCAACCAGGGCAGCCTGGAGGATCTCTCCCAGGACCAACCCGACCAGGCGCTTCCTGTATCTGATCCCATCAACATCCAGCGAAGGTCCCCCATGATTCGCAACCGCAAGACGGGCTCCATGGAGGTAACTCTTAGGATTCATATTTATTTGTCCCCCCCCCCCCCCTCCTTCAAGTTGTACCTGTATGTCAAGTTGGGTTCTGGAGTCACGGTGCAACTGTGTGGGTCTTAACGCCGCTCAGGTCCTCTCTGAGACCTCCCCCACCCAGTTGTCCAAAGGCTGCACATCGCACCGTCTCTTCCCTATGGGCTCGCGCCAGTCGCCTGAGATCAAACCAGCCAGCGGCCTAGGTGGGCGCCTCCTCTCTGCCTTGTGTGTGTGTGTGTGGAGGGGGGGAGTGTGAGCGATCCCAACAACTTCCTCTTCTTCTATGACCTTCCCCCCTTTTCACCTTTCTTTCTGGTAACTGTCGCCGTCCGTCGCTGTCCACAGTCGAGTGTCCTTCCCATTGTGTCCAAGCAGCGGGTGGGGGTGGAGGTGGTCTGGGCATCTCGACACATCGGGTCCAGCATGGTGCCGTCATTCCCAGGAGGCATCAAAGGCAACATGTTGTTCCTTTGCTCTCTCCAGGAGCTAATACTTGATACTTAATACTTGCTAATACTTGACTAATACCATATTTGGTTGTATTGTCAGGGTGTGATGAAATATGTTGTGTAAACAAGGCTGCGTGTAGCTTTATACGTACATTAGGGGTGGGGGGGCGTGTTTAAATGGTTCAGGTCATCAAACCAATGGAAATATTAGTACATGACAATACAACTGAACACAAAATGCAGTTTTTTCATGACAAAAATCCATATCTCCATCCAGTAGCATACATAGCATGCATCTTCCCATGTGTGGGGGACTTTATGTATGGAGTAGTATCAGTCGTATATACAGTACAAGGTTCTAAGCTACGTACATATAGGGTTACTGTACGTGGAGCCTAGGTTGCATGAACAGGGTTACATGAGGCTTAAATTGTTTAGATGAGGGTTATGTATAGCTAGCAAGGCCGCCGAGGGATCTCGCCGCTTGCCGCAGAGGTCACATGAGCAGCAGGTGTCCGTCCGCGCCACGACCTCGGCCAGCAGATCTCCGACTTTTTATAGCAGCCACACTTTGTGACTGAATGCTGGCGGTGATTCAAGCGGAGCATGACAGGACCTCCTTATTTTTTCTTCTTCCTGTTTTATTTTGTTTTTGTCTTATTTCCTTCCTCCGTCTTCCTCTTGCTTGGTGTGTGTTTCCACGTGCACACGTATGTTTGCATGTTGTTTGCCCTACCAAACACCAACACATGTTCTCTTCCAGGGTTCTTCGTGAACTTGTTATTTATAGCAACATTTTGTTATGAATAACACCACCATGTGTGTGTTTGTGTTTGTGTGTGTGATGCACTAATGCTCACCCTTCAACACACACACACACACCCTCCCCCCCTCTCCTTCCCCTCCCACCCGGCTTATGTCACACAGGCTCGCTCTGCTCTGGCCTCTTCAGTGCCTCCATGCTGGGGGTGTCCTCTAGCGCCCCCAACCTGCGGGACTACGTACGCACGCACCACCATCACCACCACCGAAAACCGCCCCTGTCCCCAGGCAGCCTGCCCTGCCAGATTGGCATGTTCGGTATGTTCACGCTGCTTTCACATGCCTGGGAAAGACCACACTTGATCGTCTCCATCCATACTATCCATACCATCCACGCTATTTGCACACACTGGTTTGGCCGTTGTCATGGTGATGGTGCTGACCCGGTGCCAGATCAGCTCAGGGTGTTCTGATTCCGCATGAGTCTTTGTTTGTGTGCACGTTGTTGAGTGAACAACCAGCAACTAATCCTCATCCAAGTGGATTTCTGGATCAGGAAAGCCTTGATTGCACAATTTTGCTTCTTTGGAGATTATATAATTATATATTTCAATTAATATAATTATAAATTCCCTCTGTAGGACTTTATGTCCCTTGGGATTACAGCTCCAACCTGCGATGCTGCCCTCAGCAGGTGACGTCTGGAATGACAGCCTTTCTGGGCCCACAACTAGTTGTTTGGAAAGGGGGGGAGGTTGTTATAGAATCAATTTACTCATATATTCATACACTATAATGAATACAATACAATTTAATTAAGTGTAATTCTATTTGTTAAAATGAATTTCAAATAAAATATTTAAATGTAGTTACTAAGTTTATTACATTTTTTTTTTCCGATGTGTTCCAGATTCCAGCTGTGGCCACCAGCTAACCGTTAACCTTTTAAAACAGGGGTCTCAAACTTGCGGCCCATGGGCCGCATTTGGCCCGCGAGACGCTAATTTGAGGCCCACCACCTTAATACCAAAGTTTAATGTTGAAATGACAGCTTTAAAGCTGTGTGCACACCGGACACAATTAACGTGATTTTGCCCCGCCCATACTGTTACCCTACCCTGTTACCCCGCCCTGTTTTGCTTTGGATTAGCAATGAAGCTAAAGGCTTATGACGCTGGGTACAAATAAATGCAGGAAATGATTTGGAATAAAACAGAAAATACACGTCAAGATAAAGCATCTCATCAAACATGTTGTTAAAGTTACCATGCTGCTCCCAGATGGAACTGAGTACGATGCTAACGTGCTAATTGGGTCAAATTATTAAGTTTCATTAATGTTCATGTTAAAGGTAAACTGTATGTGGTTTCTTACGTTTTTCTTATTTGCTGTTTTATTATTATTTTACTTATTTATTACTGATTGATTGATTTATTGTCTTTATTCTTAATTTGTTTATTTATTTTTTTAATCTTATTTTGTGTATAGGAAAATAAAAATTTGAGAACAGTGGAATGTTTTATCAGATATTTTGGTGTGGAAAACCGGAACCAAAGTACTGAAAAAGTGTAGGGTATAGCAGAAGCAAAAGCTTCCTTAGTTAGGAAGCTAAGAAGCTAGGAAGCTAACCCGTCTATGATGGCGCTAAAGTCGAATACGGAGGAGCTTTTCAAGCAATTGCAGCAGGAATCCCACTTTGACAGTCCCCCCCCCACACCCCCGACAGACACGAGTAGTTCTTCTACTTCTAGTGTTGACGTATGGTCGCTGTAGCCATATTGTACTGAGCAGCCACGACATGATGTGTGTCCAAGTTGCAGTTGTGTTTCTGTGGTTGCATTCAAAGACGCTAAAATGAATCTCAGAACTAAAACTAAAAGCATACGGGTGTAATATTTGTATTTAGTATCTGATTGGACAGTCTGCGCTAACATAGCTAAGCTAAGGTGACCCGCCGTATGTGAGAGCGTCCTCTGTTGCCTCCTGTTGGTAACACCAGCGCATCCAAGCAAGAAGTCCTAGTGCATGCTCATCAATCTCCTCCTGATCTTTTTTTTTTTCCTGGTTCTTCTTCTTCCTGTGCGTCTCCTCTTTCTCCTGTCATGTCCAAAAGGGGCGGAGCCTGCAGTAACTCCACGTTACCTGTCTTATCTCCTCAGAGCTGTTGTCTATGCCGCCAGTAAAGAGATTTTCTGTGTCGTTTGCCAGGCATCCGACTAATGGTATGTCTGCTTTTTTTGGGTAGGGTGGGGGCGGGGGGCGCTCTCGACACTTTTTGGTCTTGCATGATTTTTTTTTTTTTTTTTTAATTTTGGGACGTGGGACAAGCTGTGTTTTGGTTTGCTCCTTTCAAGTCTAACATCACCTCTTTTTTATTTGTATTCTTTTTGTTTGGCATCACTTCTCTCACCAAGCACATGATCGGGTGTCTGACTGATCGGGTGTCTGACTCATCCAACTTTTTTTTTTGCTCCTAATTTGGTGATATCTCTTATAAATGGTGAAACACCTCGGCTTTCAATGGGTTCCTCTAGAACCTTCTGTCAGGTTCTTTGTAGCAACAGCAGACCAAGATGAAGACGTGGTGAGTGTGATGATCTCACCGTGTTCTTGATTATATTATTTTTATGCAGTTGTTCAATTAAACTTTTTTATTATTAAGGGAGAAAAAATCCAAACCGACATGGCTGACCCCCGGGGCCACTGCCCCCCCCCCCCCCCCCCCCCCCCCCTTTCCCTCCTGCTCCTCATTCTCCTCTCTCGCTCCGTCCCCTCAGATGCCACAGACGAGCGTCACGTAGCCCAACTCCAGCCGGGGCGGCCCGCCGAGGTGCCTCGCCCAGGGTACATTTCCCCAGCCTGGGAGGAGGGGGCGGTGGCTGCAGCCCACCACCTGCAACACTGCCCCTACCACCTTCGCCTCCTCGGGGCGTCGCTGGTGTGCGACGACGAGCTGCCTCGGTGGTGCCACGGTCAGCCCTGCTTGGCCGGCCTGTTAGCTCTCTGGCGCTGGACGCAGGGCGAGCCCGCAGATACTGTAGTCTGCGTCCCAGCAGCCTGGCCTGTGTGTGTGTGTGTGTGTGTGTGTGTGTGTGCGGTTTGGCGTGAGGGTGTTGGTTCAATGGAGGCTTGGTGGAAATGCTCTAGTTTTCATATTAACAGATTTTTGTTTTGCACACAATCATCATCTACGATGTTAAAAGGCAAAAACCCACCCTGGCGGTGTCAATCAAATGTTATAAATTGTAATCAAATTATATAGGAGGCGTACCTAATCAATTTCAGTCTCTCTTGTGGGCCTTGGCGTTATAACATTAGCCGTGCTAGCAATGAAACCGCCAAAGTCCAACTCCATATACAATAGCCATTCATGTGACCTTGACTTGGCTGCGGATGGCACCTGTGGAACCTCTAAATGCCAACATATTAACAGTCTGTTGTTGTGATGGCCACAGCTTTACCCTGGAACAGATCATTTTTTATTGGGCTTCACCCCATCAAATGTGCATTCTCGTCTTTAGAGGTTCCACGTGTTCCACATGCCTGCTTCATGTCCTTGTAGACAAGTCTGAAGGCCTCATGGTCTTCCTGTCCTCTTCCTTTTGCCTGTAGGCTTTGAAGGCTGCTCAATGGTGCCCTCTATCTACCCGCTGGAGACACTGCACAATTCTCTCTCGCTGAAGCAGGTGGACGGGTTCCTCAACACCGTGTGCGAGAGCAGCAGCGAGGCCCACGCCAAGACCATGAAGGGTAGGTCCAAAAGTGCTACCGCTGTTTAACGCCATTAAAAAAATGCTTCATCTTTATCTGTCCCACACAGCGCTGTCCGGCCTGTTTGACTCTCAGAGCCAGACATCGCTCTACAGTCCTCAACAGCCGCTCTCCTCCTCGGGGTCAGAGACGTCTCTGCGGCCGCCCAGCCAGCCCCTTTGGCGTGAGTGTTTCATGTGTTTGTGGTTGCCATCACACGCTAGTGTACATGAACGCACCTTCCAAGGTAAGTAACCTTGTCCCTTTTGTGTGTTTGCGGGGACAAGATGGCAGCGTCCCGTCCAGTGCCGTGTCCAGCGCCGGGCCGTCTTCCCCCATGACGGAGAGCTCATCTCTCAACTTCAGCTTCAACGAGTAGACGTTTGTCACGTTGACACCTTCTATGTCTGCATCGTCACTTCCGGTTTCTTTGAAGTTGACCCCCAGCCTTTAGACTGCACCCGGGCCTGGACTAAACACTGGACTTTTTACACCAACACCAGCTGTGCCTTTTTTCTTTTACTGCTGTTTTATTTGGAAATGTTCTCGCCCAAATGTTGTTCTAATAGTTCCTAGTTTACGTCCAACAAGACCACATTAATGCTATTCGATATAATTGTCTCAGAAAGTGTTATTAGTTAGGACGTGTAACTTTTTAGTTTTCATTTTAAGGGCAGCACCACTCGACCGAATGTGTGCACTGAGCTCCAGTTTAAAAAACAAACAAAAGACTACTAATGGTAAATATCTGCGTTAAAAAAAGCGCAGGTAGATTTGTGCGAAGGGTTTATTGAACTTATCATCAAACAATGACTTGGAGGCTGGAGCACATCAGCAAACTCCTGTACAACTAGGACTGGCCTTGTATTTGTATGACTCATTACTGTAGGCAGTTTTAGTGTAATATTTATGACTGGTTTGTGTTTAATTTAATAGACATCCAAATGTAAGTAAGCCAAAGTGTTTCTTTTGGTTGATGAAGACCTCCATCTGTTTGATAGACCTCCAGTTGAACTGCAACGGCCAAATGTGGAGATTAAAAATTGTCAACAGAGTGCAGGTTCTTTTGAGCGAGCAACCTTACCGTTTGTTTTTATTTTTTTAACTTTTTTAATGACTGATCCTGAATAGCCTTTAATTTAATGTTATGGGTGTGCATTGCTTGAGTATGGAGTTATATGCTTGATATAAATGCATACACAGCAATACAGACAGATCGATCTCTAGTTTCTAGTTCACCACCAGACTCACGTTTCCCCAAGATCAGCTATGATAAGGGTTTGCCCTAAACATGGTCCTTCTTGTAAACCTAAGCCCACTGACAGATGCTCACCTTTAACACATTGTGGTCACAAGGCGTATTGTGAAATTCAGGAACTAAAGCTGTACATGTGGGAGGAAAAGGAACACCAGTAAAACCACAGATGCTCACAAGCAATAATGTACCAAAGTGGGAGCCTAAAAGGTGCAAGCGCACCCTCCCGGAGGAAGGTTTTGGCTAATGACACTTAAAACCATTGTCGTCAATGTGGAGAAACCGGGGACCAGGGCCCTAAACCAGAAACAAAGTTATCACTGACCAGGGCACTGTCAGGAATTCTATGCGTCATGGGGTCTCCACATCTCTTTTCCTTAACAGACCCATTTTATACTATTTGGCTTGAACCTGAATTTTGTTTTGGATTCATATGAATACATGGGAAATTGCTTTTTGTGGAAAGTAAGAGTGAAAAAAAAAAAAGTTGTGTCGTTTCCGCAGCAGCAGCTGTACCATTACACCACCAGGGACCGCTCTATGACTCACATCTGCAATATAACTTTAAAATACAATGAAACGCCTAACCTCACCCCTCCCAATGACATCCGAGTGTGCTTCATGTGTACTCTTGGATCATTTCCGTCCTTTCTGGTCCCAAAAAACTAAAAATGAAGAGAGCGGTGCTTTTGAGGATTTATTAGCAAACTGATAAAATAAATAAATAGAAATTGATCAAATGCTCCTAGTGGCGGCTGGTGCCATCCTTTACCGAGCAACAGTATTTAGTGAAACACTGCATCATCGTCATCTTCACGAGGAGGAGGAGGAGGAGGAGGGGGAGGCTCAATACAGAGGTATAAGAATCCCACCAACATGGCCAACAGAAGACACATGTGGAACACAAGTCCAAAAAAATAAACACATTCCTTTCCAAAAATTATGAAAAAATACAAACAATTATACAAAGATTACCCAATGTACACTTTGTTCTTTATCCGGAGCGCTACAATGCTTCTGAGCACATGGAAGAGTTAAAAAAAAAAAAAAAAAAAAAACAAGTAAATGGGATGGGGGGCGTTGGGGGACTTGACTTTGATGTAAGGACAACACTAGAAGGCCACAATCATGACTGGATGCTTGCGAACGGACACACAACAATTCCCTCCAATGATCCTTCCACATGTTCTTTGGATAAAATGTACCCTTTTTCACTCCACCCACTAAGATGTCAATCAAGTACACTGGCTCCGCCCACTTGAAACCAAAAATGACTTTAGAAAAAAAAAGTGAATGCATAACTAACTTGTGTATAAAATTTGCATAAGAAGGCATGCCATGACTTGTTGCAATGTGACCTGTTAACTGGAGTGGACCCCCCCCGGCGGTGATGTTTGTTTCCTTATAATACTGCTTAAATTAAAAAAAGTGCATCGCAAAACCAGAGGCCGCCTCATCGTTGTCATGGACGACCTCACACAAGATGATCAGGAAAAAAAAAAACAACAAAAAAAACATTTAAGGCAGCTGCTAAACACTGACTGGCAAATGAGATGGAAGAGGACAAATATGGAGGGGGCGGGGCCTATTAGTCACAGTGCAAGTCAACAGATAGGTAGAAGGCACTCAAGGTACCTACTGGGGGAAAGGTGT
The DNA here is from genome assembly GCF_037039965.1 of Doryrhamphus excisus. Lineage (NCBI taxonomy): Eukaryota > Metazoa > Chordata > Actinopteri > Syngnathiformes > Syngnathidae > Doryrhamphus > Doryrhamphus excisus. The sequence goes on along the minus strand of NC_136357.1, from coordinate 16,167,670 downwards.
GACCACATGGCAAGCGAAAGGCAGGATATGCTAATTGGCTGACACGAGTCATGTGATATGAATGCAGACATTGACCTCAAGAGCGCCACCCAGTCCTCATAAACGGAATCAGACGCTCCCGCCTCCAGCTGCTGACGGCTCCGTTTTGACCCCCCCCCAAGACTAAAAAAAAATTAAATAAAAAAAATAGGCACCATGAATGAAGGAGCAGAAAGTGAGCGGCGCCACCTATTGGGCTGGAGGCTTGTGGTTCCTCCAAATGTGGGAGGAGTCATGTCACATCAAAGAACATACAAAAAAAAAATCTCCACTAACTTGTGCTTTTTTTGTTTGTTTTGTTACCACTTGTGGAATTTTGGCTCCGCCCCCTAGCGTGTTTGGATGCTTTTGGCAGTTGACGATGGCGGTGGACAGGAACACAAAGCACTTACTCCCAACACCAGGAAGACCTGAATATGTTGTCCTAGAAAAAACAAAGCACGTCACATTTAGTGCTCACACGGACACACAAAATGAAGACTCACAACAACAACGGCGCTCTGGCTCCGTCTCCTCCACGCCTGCCTTGGTCGGCGGGGCTACAGTCTGGACTCGGTTAGCCCGAGCGGGCGAGGGAGGGGCCGCCCTCTCCCCAGTGGTTAAGATGCTTCAAACAGAGAAGTTGATCAATAGCGGACACGCGTTGGCATCTACTGTCCACTGCAGGGTGGAAGGGGCGTGGCTGTAGCAGGGGGCGGAGCTCTGACAAGATGTAAAGAAGTTCCACCATGTTGAATTCACATGATTATTTTGATGGCACTGAGGACACGCCCCCTGCTGTGTGGTCAACTTGTCCCACAACTGTGACTCGTTGAATTCTTTGTTTGAAGAACTTTAACCGTGGGGTTTAAAGGTCACGGGGGCTTTTTGCTGGACAGACGGGTGGGGGTTGCCTACTGCTATTGGTTGCTAGGCAACAGTACAGTCTTCAGTGTAGGCGCAAGCCAAATATTCGGTGGGTTGGGAGGAGCAATGCGTGGCCCCGCCCTACCCACCGGGACCACTGGGACAGGCACACACTGGTGAGATGGATTCGGTCTCCCTCGAGCGTTCCCATGACGACGTCTATCGCTAACTGGCCACCACGGCGGTCGTCATGTGACCAGGCCGCTATCTACCATTGACACAGTCTGACAATACGACGCAAACAAACGACATTAACACAGATTGGCAACTTTTTTTTTTCTTTGTTTTTTCAAATCGTACTCCAAGTTGTAAATGGCGGCGAGCGGGGGTTACTCGCCGCCGAGCGCTGGCACAGAATGCTGGGAGGGTTCTGAGGTTTTGATGTTGTTGCTGTCGCTGATGTCCTGTTTGTCCTGCGCTGCTGCCGCCTCCGGAGGGCTGACGGCGGCCATCTTGTTCTCAGAGTTGGCTTTTGCGTCTGCGGTGGGGGCGGGGCATGGCAGCACGGTCATACCATTGGTGGTGTTGGTGGTGGTGGTGGTGGTAGCAGTGGCGGCGGGCGGCGGCGCCTCGGAAGAAGGGGCGAAGTCAGGCTGTGGAGACGCTTCGGTCTCAGCCTTGGCCCCGCCTTCAGCCTGGACGCCCGTCTCTGTATCAGCTCCTCCCCCTGCACCTTCAGCGGGAATGTTATCTGCAGGGCACGTAACGGAGCCCTGATGGTCGGCGTCTCCTGTGGTGATCTTGTTCCCTGCCGCCGCTGCCTGCTCTTCAGCCGTGTTGCTCTCGCTCTTGTCGACGCCCTCAACCTTCGCCTCCAAGTTGGCTTTGGTCGGCGCTGCGGCGTCCAGGACTCTGAAGTCCCTGCCTTCGGCCACAGTCTGGTTGAAGTTGAAGGCCTGGATGAGGCGGACCAGATGTTTGACCTTGTCCAGAGACAGCTGCATCTCCTTCTGGCGAGCCAGGATGCTGTTCTTGGTGTCCATGCATTTCTGACGGAGGAGGGAGACAAGCATTAGACACCATCGCAACAGCTAACTCGTGTTTACGGTCATAGCTAGCAAGGACGGCTCCAACATGTGTGACAGACCAGCATGTGATCTTCATAGTCGCCATGGTGATGAGACCATTTTGACATCGCTAACATGTTAGCTTATTACCGTGATGGAGTTGCTGAGCTGCTTGACTCGCTGCTCTAACTGCTCGCGCTCCAGCCTCAGCTCGGCGCTCCACTTCATAAGCTTCTGCTTCTCTTCTTCTTTCGCTGCACACACACAACAAGCGCCTTAGCTTCAAGCCCCGCCTCCCCCGATGATATGAAGCGTACAGACTCACCTTCTTTGTAGGCAATGTAAGAGTGGACAATGGCCAGCGTTCCAGGCCAGGGAATGGCTTCTTCTTTCTTGAGGATCTATAGAGAGAAGCTGGCACTCGTCAGGCATGGAAGACGCAACGAGAACAGAGGATGCCAGGAGTGGCGTGCACAAGCATGGAGCGAATGGATGCATGACACAATGAATGGGACACAAGTGTGCAGTGTGGATGCTTACAAAGGATTGAACAGTCCTAAAGCGGGCCGTTACCTGGTCTTGGCATTTTGGACAGATCCACATGCCTTTAGGAATGCTTTTCAGGGGTGGGTCCAGGCAGTCCAGGTGATAGACACGAGAACACGTGTCGCACATGAGCAACTGGCCACTGCGTCTGCACACAGTGCAGAAGTCCTCATGGATGTCTCCCTGCGAGGAAGAATTGGACCAATCAGTCGCCCCGCCCACCGAGGCAGCAGACCGGCTTTAGTCAGGTGGGAAGGCGGGGGCGGAGTCTCATGGTGATGCGTGTTAATTGGGCCGTGAGGCTGTTCACTTTGTAAGACTGATGACATATGGGTGGATGATTGACAGAGTACAGAGCCAATGGCCTTTCCACGCCCCCACCCCCCCGTCGTTACTTACATCCCCAGAGCTGGGGCTGGGCAGAGGGAGGGGGTGTACGGGGCTGATGGGGGAGGTCGGGGTGAGGCAGCCCAGCTCCGGGACGCCGCCGTATTTGGGTGGGCGACCTGGGTGAAATGAGACAGACGACAAAAGACGGAAAACAAAGAAAAAAAAAAGAAAAAGATGGAGAGGGGGGAAGAACAACAACAGTCTGCGTGACATACCTTGGAAAGGGAGTCATCGTTGGCTAGCGTGAGGCGGGGGAGCGGGGGGGGGAAAGGGAGTCAGAAGCACAGACAGTGTTAGTGCGCACGCCGCCATCATGCTAGCTGAGGCGCGCCACACAGGAAGCTTGCGTCGCACTTGAAGTTACTCTTTGTTAATGTCAGTGGCGGGAATCAAACCTGTGACTTGTTTCTCCACATAAAATGTAAAAGTATCACTGTCCATCAAGAATAAAGCCAAGTTTACACTTGCACGTATTTTGGTCCCCGCGGTGGTATGCAATTTTGCATACTTCTTAGTAAATTGGTCATAAAGAGGAGTGATGTACGTATGCGTAGGCTGCGTGGGGCTGGGCTCTCGTGCCCAAATGTTTGTTTTTTTTAATGTTCAAAACCTGTCACGCACCGCAACCTATGCACAAACCATGCGGGCAGCCTTCTTTTTCCTAGTTGACGCCTTCTTCCTGTTCTTTCCGCATTCTTTTCTGCAGATGCGAGATTATATAGACTTACCTTTCTTGTCTGCAATGAGAGCTTCTTCTGTGGAGTTAAACATCTTGTAGGTAGCTCCCTTGCAAATAGAGGAAGCTCAGGGTGATGCCTGCTGTTGCACGCAGAATAGAGCGGACTTGATAATGCCACAACTGCATCACAGACGTGGAAATGGTGATGACAATGAAGACCCACGCAGGAACAATGCATGTCACGCGTTCTATGTCGTACACTATACAGAAAAAGTTTGTTTTCTTTTGGCTTTTTTTTCCGGCTTTTCGCCACAGCGGATCTTTTTGAGCCGCATACTGATTTTTGGCTTGAGCCCTTTAAATTCCGGATGCCCTTCCTGTCGAATACCGATAATGATTACTAGTGGAGATTCGAACCACATATTTCTTTCCCTTTTCTGTGCGTTCTAGCGAGAGAAAACAAGTTAGTTTGAACTAGCTAACAAAGCCCAACAGTGTGCCATTTACATAACTGACTTGTTTATTGACCAAGCTACAGTGATATTGTTATTGTAGCAGCTAACATGAAAAACTATATTTATCTGGCATGATAACACGATGCCTCGCTCGCTGCTTGTTTCAGTGTTAGGAAGAGTGGACACCGCTAGCTGTCAATTTTGCTATAAAGACTTAAATGCTCATATCCTGTTAGCGTTATTTACCGGAGGACTGGAGTACAAGTCTTGTGCTGGAAGACACAGACATCCAAATGAGAATGGACATAGTAAGCGTCGTCAATGTTTTCCTTTAACACAATGCCACGGACAATTGCAGGACAATGTGGAGGCAAAATGCGTGCAAGTGTAAACACCGCTTCAAACTATAATGTATGGACAGAAGTACTGGGACACGCCTCTTACAGCATACCAAGCTTGGAACAACATCACATCTAAACTATGACATATTTGGCTTGGGTGAGCGCTCTTAATTTCTGCTCAAGTTCAGCACACTTCCTGTCCCCTAGAACAATTGGAAGAGGCGGGAAAAAGGCACAATATGATTGCATTCACACGTAGCGCATGTAACAGTTGCTGGCTAGCTTAGCCGTGGCCTCATTTCCAAACGGTACTGACTCGTGTGCTCGACTCTCTGCCACAGGGGTTGTGTGGTTGCGAGTACAAGCCTGGGCATGTGCAGGGCTGCAGATACAGTTACAAACGCATGTAAGGGAGATATCAAAATGACTGTAATATGATCTCCCCTTGAATGTTCTTAGTGATAACTGACACATTTCATAATAGAAATACAACAAAGGCTTGAAATAATCCAAAAGTCCAACACACAGCTGACTCGCTGCTACATTAATTCATTCATGTGATCGGTTAGAAATATGACTCAAAATACGACTAGAAATAATCTGTAAAGACAGGTAAATTGCAGTCAAAGAGCAGAAGAGAAGTGATGGCACAAGCAAATAGGCGCCATTGTGCTCCGGCCTAAGTCCATCAAAGTACAACAGCCTAGTGTGAGTATGCAATTGATCCATGAATCAATGTCAAGATATTTTGGACACCTGTATGAACTTCCCACAGACCATCTTGTGGAAGGTCCTTCTAGAAAACCAGAAGCTGTTAAAGCTGCAAAGGACGAAACTACTCCTTCTTGCATGTGTCCCAAAAATACATACTCTGTTAACATGTACAGCACCAAATAGTTCATTTGGTCAGGGTTGGGTGGAGCATTACACAAGAACACAAAAGTGAGATGACCCGCAGCACTGATGGAGGTGCCATTAAGAGCAAACTATGAGTCGTTCAAGCAGTAGTAAGCACCAATCTCACATCAAAGTGGTTTAGTGGTGGAAGGGAGTCAGCGGTAACGGCAACAAGGACAGGGAGCGTGTTAATACCAACATGGAGAGACACGTGGATTGGACGCATAAGTCACTAGTTAATCGGGACTCAAGTCAATGTGGACACAAGCCCCGACTCATATTCAGTCTGGGCTCACAGTTAGTCTTGAGCTCATAGTTAGTCAGTCTTGAGTCTCGTTAGTCAGGACTTGTAGTTAAGGCTAGATAGTTTTGCTGCTATGGCCAGCTGGAAGGTCGCAATGTTCATCAAAACAGTTTGTTGCTGTGGAGCTTGTCCGCGATCATTACTACGGTATACAGACCTCTCTTTCGGGTCCCCTGGTGCAGAGGGCTGTTCAGGTAACTCACAGCGCTCTTTTTCCTCTGTGGAAAACAAATAGGAGATAAAGAAGAGAAATGTAAACAAGTTGAACAAGTTGTCTTATTTACAATAGGGTCGCTAAATCAAGTCACAACACTGTGTTATACTCATCTCTATTTACCTCCGGCTCAAACACGGCGCCACTGTAGACCGGGTTAGCAGTCGTTCTCCTCTTCCTCTCCTGCCTTTTGCTCTGAATTTCTGCCAACAGTTTGATTGTGTTGTAGCTCACAAATATTAACCAACAAAACTAATAAATGTGGGCTAGTGTTTGCCTAGCTGACACCCCCACCATTGTGGGAGATGATGGAAACTTACCTTCCAAGTGGTCGTATGTTACAAGGCCCAAGGAGACCATGAAGGCCAGTTTCTGGAGGAAAGACATACAAATCAATGATGCCACCACTGTTACACACAGTGACAACCATGCTGAGGCCACCGCCTACCTCTGGACTCTCCTCCTTCCTGGGTCTGGGAGGCGGAGGAGACAAGGGAGGAGTAGAAAATGAGGGGAGGGTGACGGGCATCTTGTGCTCGGCACCGCCCCCTGATTTAACAGTCTGCAGGAAAAAGATGACGAGGTCATCAGTGATCAGTAGTGAGATGCGTTGCCATCAACCCACTGCTTTTTCTACCTTGAGATCAGAGGCCACACTGCTGATCTGGATGGGCTGGCTTGGGGTCAGGGTTGGGACCGAAGCAGGGTCCGGTGCCTGGGCCGGGCTGGCGAGGCAGGCAGCCGTCGTGGACACTGGCGTGGTGATGACGATGCCCGTCAGAGGGGTGGTGCCCGTCTTGACGCACGGCTGCCCATTCACGATGCGGACCTGGTGAATGGGAGCCACGGACGACAAGGAAGGCGACAGCTTGGTGGCTAACATGACTGGTCTCTGCAGCAGCTGGGGGGCCGCCATCATGGGCGGCGGAGGAGCTGGAGCAATGGGGACGTTGGCAGGCAAGGCGGACTTTGGCCTGACCTGCTGAGGGACGACGGCCAATCAAAACACAGCAGCAAAGCAACACAACAAATGGGGTAATGCCACTGTGTGACCTCTAAAATACTACACTGAAATCTAAAAACCTGTGTTCATTTTTAACCAGTGCATGGTCATTTAATAACAAGTGTATTGTACAACACGGCAGCAACAGAACCAACGTTGTCATAGCAGTAAGGAGCAACCTGCTCTGCTAGCGTTAATAGCACATATGAGTTAAATGTAAACAGTATGAAAAGAGTAACACACACAACTTTCATACGAACAGCTCAGTAGCACAAACACCACTTTAAAGCACATGTAGAGGTAGATAAACGTTATGATTACTTCAAAATGCAGCCACTGCCATCTTGTGGACTTAATACAAACTATACTAAAAGGTTGCCTCCAGACACAGCTGTTAATGGCAATGTTTGTCAACCCGGAACTTGCTTTTGTAGGCCACACACCCGGCACCTTGAGGAAACTGATGAACTCATTCACTGCCAAAGAGGATCATGAAGGATAGAGGAAGACGTAGGTGACGCCGTTGTAGTTGTTTGTCTGTAAATGTCTATTGTTTACACACACACCCGTAAATAGTTCACACATATGATGATTATTTTTTTACCGTTCTGCTTGAATTTGCAGAAAAAGCATGGCGGGACACTGCATTGCACTGGGGACTCCAGCTTCCTCCCACATTCCAAAAACATGCATGCTAAGTTAATTTGTGACTCCAAATAGGCATGAATGTGAGTGTGAATGGTTGTTTGTCTATATGAGCCTTGTGATTGGCTGGCAACCAGTCCAGGGTGTACCCCGCCTCTCAAACACAGCTGGAATAGGCTCCAGCACCCCCGCGACTGTAGAAAATGAATGCATGAAAGCTAATTTTCTCTGTTTTTTTTATCAAAATCAGGTGTTTCGCTGAAACCACCTACTGCCAATTTATAGAGATCCAAAAAGACTAGAAACAAAACTTTTTTTCATGAAAGAACAGAGTCTAAAGTTTCTTTTAGGGATGCTCCGATCAAGATTTTATAGCTTATTTCAAGCCAAACAAAGCCAATATGTTTGTTTTACCAAAACAATGAACAAAATGCTGGTATTCACAACTAGCATTTTGTGTTTCACATTTCACATTCACTTCTAGTCTTCTCACATTATTGACTGAAAACCTGAATGAAAAGCAGGTTTATCCATCTCTGCTGGGCTTCCCAGCCGCATCCGCTGCCTTATGAAGTGCAGATGCAGCCGACTCCAGTCTTCTGTGCCCGGAGAGAAGATGAAATATCAGTGTGCACATTGCGAGCGAGACATTTTTGGAGGCACGTTTTGCCTGTGCAAAGCTTATATCACTCTCACAAAAGGCAGACATGCTTGTTCTGAATGCTGCAGCAGGGGCGGAGCTGATCAGCGTTTTAAAGCAAGTATCAGCCGATATGAATACCATCATTTTCACTGATATTGGCCGATACAGATGGGTGGCTGATTGATCGGAGTACCGTGAGTGCCTTTACTAAGGATAGATATATTGGGCCAATATTTGCGTTCTTTACTTGAATCGGTATCGGCCGATACACGCGCGGTTTCGCCGATGTATTTTTCCTCTGCATGATTTACAGACAGGCATCCGCCGGGCAGCTTTGTTTTGCCGGAGGACCCTGCAACACACGCAGTCACGGTACCCCTCCCACACTGCAACAGTGGTGAATCACAACAAGGGTACGTTTCCAACTTTTAATTAGCCTCTAATAGTTAAACTTAGTTGAAATATTGCCACCTGCTTTGAAATAGGAAACATGAATGCCAAGTGCATGCAATATACCTGCTTGAAAATATAGTTTAGTTTGCGGGTCTGAAAACCAGGAATGCTGCTGAATGCTTCATCTTTAAAAATGCCTACCGTTGGAATTAGGGAGCTGTTGATGTAGTTGGAGGCTAATAAGTACAGCTGTTACCAACACCACTTTAATGTCAACGTTGGCAATTCAGTCCTGTGGTGTTTGTAGGAGTTTCATCCAGCGAACGCCGGGCTGGGGTTAAATGCGTGTCATATTATGTGTGTGCGATCTCTCCGAGCACGCACGAATACACACGCGCGCACACACACACACACACAGAATGAATTGGAGCAGCCGTGTCTGCTAATCAGAGGTCTTTAGCGTGCACAACACAAACTTTAATGATGAGAAAAATGTTGCATATATCGTGCTAAATTGTGTCAGTGTGATGTGTTTGTGGAGGCGGGGGGTGTGCGTCACTGCGAAGGAGCAGTCATCACATCAGTGCTAGATAAAACTTAAACTACGACAAATGTTTTGCACATGGTTGAATATTTATTCCTTTTAAAGTTGATAATGCTGTTTAAATGTGTGTTTAAGAAAGCTGAATCCTACTGTGTTCAGTGTTTACATTTCAATAAATATTTGTTTAAACTTGAGACCTGTAATATTTGTCATTGTTATTTTTTCATGTAAATTGAGGGAGCAAATGCAGTATCGGCCATAAATATCGGCCTAAGCAAAATCGGACATCGGCTAGGGGGGATGGAAAAAAAATCTGTATTGGTATCGGTCCGAAAAAATACATATCGGTCGATCCCTAGTCTTTACATAGTTTTAATGATTATATAGTCAGAAAAGTCAATATTCTGTGGGTCTTGAAAGTTCCATAAGGAGCTCTCTTCTCTGAAAATGGCTGGCAGTCAATGAGTTAATTGAGTAGAAGTGTTAATTGAAGCATTTCTGGTAATACTCATATTGATTGCATTACTCAGCAGGGTTACGTGACGTTCAATTCAAGTGGTTAGAACACACCAACAGCCACAAACACACAACACCATGAATCCGCAGGAAAACAATTACACATAATTTTAAAAAGGAGGCGACATTACAAAGCACCACATCCCCAACCCGACTCATGTGTGAGTGGGTAATTTATTTTTTCTTTTTTAAAAAAAGCCATGATTAGTGCCATGAAGCCAGGCTTGTGTGTTTTCTGTCCTCTCCTGGAACAACCGAGTCACTTTGATTGGCACACGGGCACGCACAAGCAACACAAGTCTCAGGTTGTGCAAGTATGAAGGTGGGTCTTTAGGTGACGCACCTGCAGCTGAAAGGCGGGTGGCGTCATCAGTCTAGGAGGGACAAACTGGGGGACTTTGATTGTCTGGGCGTTGACGGCCTGCAGCTGAGACAAAACCACAGCAGGCTGTTTGTCTGCAGCATCCAACCGGGCACCGCCTAACTTCTGGCTTCAAATTTCCAGGTCCCGTACTACCCGATATGAAGTCAGAAGAGGGTTCTGAGCAATATTCAAGAGCTACAGGAGAAATCTTATCATTGATCTTAAAGGTTGTTGCTGCATGTCTAAGCCTTCGATCCCACAAAAGGAAACAAATCTAGATGGTCCATAACCTCAAACACACACAACAGAAGCCGTGGTCATGATATAGTCCAAACAAAAGATTGTTTCGCTTTAGAGACGCCCACTCTAGCTTTGTTTACACAGCAATGCCCACATGACCTCTTCACACAGACATAAGCGGGGAGATGACCCAAGCCTCAACACAAGCATAAACACAAACACACACGTGTACGTACCAGCATGGCATTCTTGGACACGAGCCTCACAGGTTCTGAGGTTTGAGCGCTTAGCTTGCCCGCCACCTGTAGATTGATGGGGGCGTTGTGGGAGTCCGGTTTGGAGATGGCGGTGGTTACCATGACGGTGGCCGGGCGTTGCGGCAAGACTGAGCCAGGCAGGGTTGGCGTGGCCGCTGCTTTTAGCACGAGAGGTAGCGTCTTGGCGGTGAGGACCGGGGTGACTGTCAGTGTCTGAGGAGGAGGCGAAACCAGATTCATTCAGTAGGCTTCACTACACATAAAAAAAAAACATCTTATCCGTCAGTCATAACCATGGCAGCTGTTTGTTGTTCTTCAGTGAATAGGCTAACCTAGCATGATCTTGCTGTTAAAATGTGAGTGTAACAAGCTCACATTGCTATCCTAGTGTTGCTAATGTTTGTGTCCTCCTGTCCCACTCCTTACATTGTATCTGATGTGCATCCATTACATGGGACAAGTGCAATCACAGTGTATGTATTAGGGGTGTCACAAGACAACTAATGAGACGAGACAATACATGAGATTGGGCCTGCGCAAACGAGACAAGACGAGAGTTTTTAACAAGTAAATTTCAAATATGTACAATGAGAAAATTGACAATATATTGCAATTTACCAATTTAATTTGTACTACATTACCTTGCATTGCTATTGCTCTTCACGAGGCTACACGTTTATGCACTGTGTGTGCATGCTGCCGGCCCCTCCTCTACCCACCAAGACAAAAAGAATGTATGACTGACAAAAGGGTTCAGTATGTTCATGCCGTACTTCGGAACAAACACACAAAGGTGCTGTAACCAATGCAGAGAGTAAACCCTCTTCCTGCCTGTTTGAAACATGCTTTTGGAACAGTTAGATGGTAAACTGAGCTTTTATTTTGAAGACCGGTAGTACAACACACTCCCAATACACTCCTGTAGGATCTTTTGAGACCTAAATTAAAATTTCAAACACAATAATTTGGGGCCATTATTGCTCGCTGGCCTATGACATTCTCCAGATTCCCGTATCTGTGTCTTGGTACATGTATGTGCGAATACAGGTGCTTCCTACCTGCTGTATTCCTCCAGGAATCTGCTGGGTCTGCAGCAGGTTGGTGGGCTTCACATCACCCCCTACAGGAGGTGTGTGAACCTGCAGCTGCACTTTGGCTTCTGGTTCCTGCTTGACCAGCAGCTCCTTCCTCAACTGCTCGACCACCTTTTTCTGTCAATGCAAAAAAAAAAAATCTTAACATTCTTGACTAAGAATGTTACATGGAAATTTTAAAGAGCATTTTGATTGTGGCATTGTTGTGGTTTAATGGCACGCACAAACCATAGTAAAAATAGCATGTGGATAAAAATAAAAACACACCAAAAAAATCAAAAGAATTGAATTGTGTGTGTGTGTGTGCGTTTGTGTGCGTGTGTTTACCTGCTTCTCACTCAGTGCAGTGATCTTTGCTTGAAGCTCGTGAAGTTGCTTCTTCAGATCTGCGTTCTGGGAAGAAGAAAGGAGAAGTGTGTGGGGGGGGGGTCAGTCACCACCATGAGTCATGTGACTAATCGATCACGTGAGTGAAGCTGCAGGTGAGTTTACCTGAGGGTCCTGCTTCATCTGGGCCACCAGTTTCTGTGGACAATAAGTCATGGTGAGAAGAACAACTACTGACAGCATACCTGGTTCTGAGGGACTCATTCCACAATACCACTAGCCCAGGTAACTAACCCCCTTGATACACCAGGTGTATCACACAAGTGGACTTATCCAACACCAGACCTGGTTCTGGCTGACATGTCCAACAAGGCACTCGGTCTATAAAACTAACCCCAATACATGTTCTGGGTGACTAATCCACTATTACACCTGATTCTGGCAGAAACATCCAACTTTACAACTGGGTCTATAGAAATACGAACCAGTATGAGGGTACGGACCTGTGGTTGGGGACCCCTATTCTAGAGAACCAAGCCCCAATTTACAGTACTTGGTGTGGGTGACTAAACCCACAATGACACTACAATACACAATAGACCACAGTGCAATACTGGTCCTAGAGAACCAAGTAAGCCTGATGTGGTAGAATGTCCCAGTAGGATACCTGATGGATCTGGATCTCCACCTTCAGCGCCTCCTGTAATGTCTGTAATTCCATCATGGATGCAGTCAGTCTTTCAGCTGATCGATCAGCCTGGAGACACACAAACATACACACACACAAACACAGCAGAAATTAGCAGTTTTAGGGAGCTGCCATTATGTGTGTTGGTTGCTGTAGCAACGTGACAAAGTACATATGATGTTTTCCTTATCATAAAGCTAACAAAGGTCAAATGAGGGCACAGGCTGATTGGGTCAATGGTACCTGAACGCCGTCTCCGGTGGGAAAACCATCCAACTGAAGCATGAACGTGCCGCTGTGAGGAAGACAAGGACATTTGCATACATGAATTAATATGGCACTGTATTTAAAAATTAAACACTTTCCGTTGACCCTTCCCCATTTTACATTTTATATAAGTACATTATACTGTGCTATGCTAAAATAGCTATGCTATGTATTATACACGCTGTACACTACTATTACATACTAACTAGGGGTGCACATTTTACAATTTTCTCGCCAATTGCCAGAAAATCGCTGATCAAGTCTGACCTGCCAACTCCAATTTTGGCTAATACAGGATTTTTTTATTGTGTTGAAAAACATTGAATGAACAATACCCATGAAAAAATAACATTTTGTTATAAATACACAAATGCTGTCAAAACTATTAAATTAGATCATTTCCGTCCATCTTTTATTTTTTCACATTTCAGAAACTTTAGAAACAAAACTTGCCCAACAGGATACACTGCAGACTCAGGGTGTAATCATTCAACTATTACATTGATGCATCGATATATGATTTATGATCCAACTTTATTGATTTGTGTTTAGCAACCATTCTAGACAACATATTGATCTAACATTGTTTAACACAAGAAGTACCACGTTTTCTTACTCCTGTTTCCCATGCCCAGAGGACAGCTGAAAGGCTTGGTGGTTTAAAATTGATAACTCAATGGCCTACAATTACCCACCTTTGTTTTGTAAACGCAGCCATTACCTGCCATTACTTAGCGTTTCACAAATGATGACTGATTCTCTGAATATATTTGAATGTTAATTCAACTAATTTACAAAAGCCAAATGGCTGGGGTGCGGGACTTTAAACAGTAATAATTGATAGGAAATAAAACGTTTAAAGGATTAAAGCAAGGCAGCTTCATAGGGATGCACTTTTTTAAAGCACTTTTAATGATAAAGATGTCCCTCAATTCAGTCTGACTCGCTGTGACATTATCGCCGTCCAATAGCTGATAACAAAGTGTAGCATGGCGAATGGCGGAGGACAAGCCCGCTCACAAGAAATAATTAAGTGGAAACACTTTTTGCAAAGACGGACATGTTCTAAATAAGTCACTGGCTGTTTGTAGGATATATAAAAGGTCAACTAAAATACCATGGCAACACGAGAAATCTCTCCAAACACCTTAAGGCGCCATGGGATTTCACACAATGCTGACTGTCCAAACAGCTCTTCCAGTAGCAAAACCTCCTGTTAACGCAAGCTGAAAAGATGTTGGCTACACTTTATTTTTGATTTTATATTGTATTTGTATTATTTCTATGTCGAAAAACAAACGCAGAAGTAGAAGGTAAACCTACTGAAATGTTGGGTTGCATTTACTGTAATTTTACTGAAAATATATTGAATATTGAAAATGAGAGCAAAAAAAGTTTGACCTCCTATTAAAATTCTAACTAAAGTGTTGGTTGTACTTCAACTGTATTCAAATAGAATGTGAATGCATTTGCCATCAATTGTTGTTTACTTTTTTCCTTATACCCATAATGTATTCATACCAGATTCCAAAAAACTCATGAACATCATGAGTCTAGGAAACTTCACCTGTACTGTCCAGTATCCAGGTATTTCATAATCACATTGGTTGTATTTTTGGATCAAAAAGTTACTGCATTGTTTCAGATCATTGTAAATTAACCAATATCATCCTTGAATCGTATCGGCAACCACAAATCAAATGATTAAAATGAATTGTACATTTGAAAAAAATGGATGGTCTTCCAATGCCATGAACTCTAGGGTGTATGCTACATGTATTGGATCGTGTCAGGGCGCTATGGCTCAATAAAAGCTGCCACACCTTGGAAATAAGCGTTTTTTTGTTTTTTTTTTACGTGAAAACAATTTTAAGTAATATAGCGTACCGGCCTGCCCATTATGGCGATTGATAGTGTTGAACGCGTGTCACCTACATTATGACTGTCACGGTATAGATGTCATACGACATTAGCAAGCTCTTGTTGTACCGCAGCGACAGCATAAAAAAAGTGGATGATGTCAATGTCGGAAGCGGGGATAGGCTCCAGCACCCTTGCGACCCTTGTGAGGATAAGCGGTAGAAAATTAATGAATGAATATTCACATTAGGGAAAAAGTAACTCAACTGTAAGGTTTGTATAACAAAAGTTATCCATTCACTTGTAGCGGCTACTTGTGTAGAAAACAGTCAATTGTTTCATGGCTGCGCTTCGCATCATGAAATCCATCCATACATCTTCTATACTGCTTATTCTCACTAGGGTTGCGGGCATGCTGGAGCATATCGCAGCTGTCTTCGGGCAAGAGGTGGGGGTACGCCCTGGACTGGTCGCCAGCCAATCACAGGCCACTCGCATCATGAACTCTACTATAGAAATGTGTTTTCTCCAAGTTCATTTGTTCAACTACCATTTTGAATTGGAAAATGTCCCCATTGAGGAAAGCTTTTTCAATAAATTGAATAAATAAATTAAATCGAGCAAATATAAAAAAAACTTTTCACTACATTTATTTTGAAAAACATGTACCGATAAGGAATGGAAGAAAAGGCAGAGAGCAAGGGATTTAGAGTTAATTAATGTATTGATTGTTCAAGCCTATGGAAACGACCGGAATGTTGACATTATTACCTACAGTAAATTTAAATAAAAAACAAATTGCTAGCTATCAACCTGGCAGCGCAAAATGGAACGGTGGCTAACTTTCAGAGCTTTGCAGAGGTACATAAGATTGGTTTCATATGTAAGGATCAGCTGATCGCCAGAAATTTATGAAATAGGCGCCGTGCCTGCTCAATACTAACAGTGTGATCCTATTTATTTGATGACAGTGTTACACATGTGTAACAACAAATAACCTCTGCTAAATAAATGTGACCTAATTAACTGTCTTTATATTCATTCTTAGAGATTAAAATGAGAACCTACCACCCGGCTGTGGGACTGGACTCCACCCCTCTGCGCTGCCCTGCCCTGCACAACAAACACACACATAGCACAGACAACATTACAACGATTCTCATCAATGTATCATAGCAAGTCATCAGAGCAGTAGACAAAACTTCATCAATGAGGTTCTAATATTTATCACCTGTTTGATCAGTCAACCAATGAGCGAATGACCAATATTTATCAATTAATAAGTGAGCCAGTTAATGGGTCACTCAACTCATTGTGAAGGAAAAAAAACCAAGCACTCACTACAAGCAGCCATGATTTTATGTTTACTTCTAACTCACTCTTTGACGTCAGACTTAGGAAGCTCTTATTCCCAACTTTCCAGAATGCGGCATTAAGACATTAAAAGTGAATTTACAATGTAACTGGCAAACATAAAGATGTCATCAAACACGTTACAGTGATGTCTTTTCAATGTATGATCAATAAACCATTGATGCAGATGAGAACTTTCTAGGAAACCATCATCATTGAGTCCAAATATTGTAACAGTCAGTTGATTTGTCAGGCAATCAGTAACCGACCCGGTGTTTCCCATACATTTATTTGCAGTAGCCCACCATAAACAGATTTGGCCCTACCTGTGTGCCCTTGCTCAAAAACATTAGAAATGGACATTTTGTGTAATTTGCTTGTTCAATCAGTATGCGGATGAAAGATCCACTGTGGCGACTCCGTAATCAGGAAAAAAGCAGAAAGAAAGAAAAACTAAAACACACGTCATACGCTTCTGGTCTTCAAGGAAATAAGAAGGTGTAGCAGGAGGGTTCAGTGTTGCCACCTTAGAGAGTAATCAGTTTCCTAAAGATAGAGGGTTTTTTTGTTTTGTTTTTTAAGCAACAAATCTAGTGAAGAGACTTAAGTGGGACTAAAACTGAGTCCCTCAAAGGGGTGGGATGTCAAGGGTGAGTGCGAAAGGTTCACGTTAAAGAACACAGCATTATGTCTTCGATTTGGTGGATTTATTAAGCTGTGTCAGCTTCAGAGAAAGTTACGATGTACAAGTTTCCCTTTTGCATCTCATTGCACATAACTGCGGCATCAACCTAAGAACCACAGAACAAAGTGCAAAATCTTAAAAAATACAGACAAAAACCAATGTAACTAGGGCATAAAAATGACATGCAGGCATGTATTGCTCAGCAGGTCCTGCTGTGGGCCCTCCCCCCACCTTAGAGCACTTACAGGGAGCTCCGTCCTTTGTGACATTAAAAAAATGACAAAAAGAAGCAAGAGAAGTAAGATTTTTGTAGTAATGTATTTGTTCTACGTTTCATGTTTTTACTCACTTTGTCTCCCACAATGCTATTCATCTCTCTTCAGCATCAATTTCAATTACATACAAATTCTTTGAAGTAAATTATCCAAATTAGACAATTACAACATAACATTGCCACAAATAATTAGCGATCCTGCGGGAAACACTGCTGACCAATAAGTCTGGATCAATATTAGTCGAATAATAAGTGAGCTTTTCCTTACTTCCAACTAAAACTCTTTGGGGTATGACTTTGGAAGCTCTTTTTTCCTACGTTACAGAACACAGCCAATCAAAGAAAGCACCAGGCAAAATATTTCTAATAATCCAACAAGGAGTCCTAATATCAATGAGTCATCAATCAGTCACTGACCATTATTATAGTCACTCCATAAGTGAGGTGGTCTAGCAAAGTCAATCAAAATATTAATCATTTTATTCCTTCTTGTTCATGCGGTCCAGAAAGTAAGGAAGGTACTTTACACAACAACAACAAACAAATCATTCACGCTCGCATATATTGACAAGCAGCATTTTTGACTGGCATCTTTGAGGTCTCCTATAGCCTACGTTACAGAATGCAGGACAATCAGAGCAAGACGAGTACTGTTAAGTAACTAACAACCAATTTAGCAGTCAGTCACTGACCAATAAAACAGGATCAATAGTCAACGAATAAAGTGAAGCGATCAATCAAATATGAGTTACTATTTAATTCATCATTTGTAAAAAGGAAAGTCATTACACAAGCATTCACGTCTATGGCCAAGCAGCAAAGTATTTGTTTACTTCCAAATGGAAGGGTCTGATCTATGAAGCACTTATTTCCTACGTTCCAGAACAAGACGTACACTACAAAGTAACAAACATACGAAGCAGAAAGCCTTCTGGTCCCTTTGTAAAGTTTGAAAGTTTAAAACACCTTTTTACAGGTCTCTCGGGGGACTAGCAAGAAAAGCCCGTTGTTTTTACTTACTCAAATACACTCATTAGCACAAAGCACAGCACTGAAAAGTTCCACGCGCACGCAGGTGAGTGCAGGTAGGCGGCGGTCGCGCGCGCTTCCCTACGGCTAATTGGAAGTAATTGCAGCCGAGCTGGAACGTCAAGTTCTGGGCTGTGAAGTGTTCAAGAAGCCGCTGCGGGCCGCCAGCAACCAACGACACTAAAATGGAGGTTTCACTTTGTGTGCACCAACACTCGAGTCAAGTGCTCCAATAAATGTTTGATAAGCGTCTTATTTCATGGCCGCCCGCTAGATTGTTCCAGCTTTCCCTTACGAAGCAACCAAAGCAGCCCCGGGTCGGTGTCAGTTCCGGGGTACTCTCCGGCTCGGTCAAAAAAATCCATAGCGACAGAGGTGTGTTTGGGCGACACGAGAGGTTGCTAATGTTGGAGAACAAGTGGATACCGTAAGCTAGCCGCTAACGCTAGTTTCCCCCCGCTCCGCTCCCCTCCCCTTCTGCTAGCCTATCGAGCTAACACGGCTAAGTTCCCCACAAAGATGCTTCCAAGCGGCGGCGGCAGGACAGGAGAGAAGGAGGCCGGCCAACACGGCAGAGGGGCGGTCAGATGAGACGCCATGTTCCACAACAACGACAGCTAATAAAGCTAATGGAGCTAAAAAAGAGGGCACTAGGAGGGCTAAGAGCCGCCTTTGGCTGTCCAACTTGTGTCGGCCCCTTCCTCGTCCTCACGGCACCAACTCCCGACAAGAAGAAGAATCAAAGAGGCAGCAAAGAGCTCACCGGAGGCCCCCAAAAAGGAGCCGAGAGGCCGCACACAATCACCCACGGAGCGGCGGGACACTCGTCAAGTTGGAGCGAGGACGACATTAAAGTTAGCAAATTTAAAAAAAAGCCCAATGTACACTTACTCAGCAGCAGTCCTCCTCCAGATTAATTAAATATATATCTCCAAGAAGACGATCCACGATGGAAGAAGAGCTCATAAAGACTCCCACACGCTCCTTCCCAAGTACCTTCACTTAGTTGTGCAATTTTGTGCGTAGTTTAAGCAAATTAGTGTAAAAAGACACAAACTGAAGCTACAAAACAAGAACTCTTGTTCAATCTCATTCAGCTCGGCCTGAGCACAACACAGATCCCTCCGCCGCGGAGCTGCACGAAGCCCCCCAAAAAACTACTTCCCCGTCGTACTAAAGCTGCTTTGACTGCAGCCGATGCTTCGATGTTGGTGACACTCCTTCGAAAAGTTCATCAGGCAGGGTCTTTAGGCACCGGAGCCCCGCAAAAACATGTCTTCCAAAAGCGGACTAGTTTTTGTGTCGGTGCGGCGAATTTATTTCACTTTGCCTAAGGAACGGCGGTGTTGCGACTCCCATTGCCTAAGGAAAGGACCCGGATGTAAACTCAGTGAAACTCTACCGAGAGAAAGTACACACACATGCACACACGTTGGAACCGAACGGGGTCTGGTTAAGTCAGTTTGGTTCCTCTCCTTTTTCTTATATATATATTTGTCAGATAGGCCGCACGGTGGACTAGTACATTTTAATCTCTGTGTGGGTTTTGCATCCCCCCTTCTTTGTGTTTTATTTGGGTACTACCCAAAAACATGTATGTTGGGTTAATTGAACGTGAATGGTTGTCTATACAGCAGGGGTCTCAAACTCAATTTACCTGGGGGCCAACGGAGCTAGGTTCTGGGTGAAGCCGGGCCGCATCAGGTTTTCAAAAACATTTTTTATTAAAAACTGGGGAAAAAAATCAATAAAAAAAACTATCTTCAATGCTGTTGCTTCTGCTATACCCTACACTTTTTCAGTACTTTGGTTCCGATATTCCACACCAAAATATCTGATAAAACATTCCATTGTTCTCAAATATCTTAATTTCTATTTTTCTATACACAAAATAAAATAAAATAAATAAATAATCAAATTAAGAACAAAGACAATAAATCAATCAATCAGTAATAAATAAGTAAAATAATAATAAAACAGCAAATAAGAAAAACGTAAGAAACCACATACAGTTGGTAGAGAAATTATTTTTTTCAGATTCAAATGTACAGTATTAACAGTTATTTAACCTTTAACATGAACATTAATGAAACTTAATAATTTGACCCAATTAGCACGTTAGCATCATACTCAGTTCCATCTGGGAGCAGCGTGGTAACTTTAACAACATGTTTGATGAGATGCTTTATCTTGACGTGTATTTTCCTTTTTATTCCAAATCATTTCCTGCATTTATTTGTACCCAGCGTCATAAGCCTTTAGCTTCATTGCTAATCCAAAGCAAAACAAGGCGGGGTAACAGGGTAGGGTAACAGTATGGGCGGGGCAAAATCATGTTAATTGTGTCCGGTGTGCACACAGCTTTAAGCTGTCATTTCAACATTAAACTTTGGTATCAAGGTGGGGGCCTCAAACTAGCGTCTCGCAGGCCGCATTTGGCCCACGGGCCGCAAGTTTGAGACCGCTGTTATACAATATCTGTCGTGGGATTGACAGGTGACCAGTCCATGCCTAAAGTCACTTGGCATAGGCTCCATCTCACCTGTAACTCTAATGAAGACAAATGCTACTTAGAATGGATGGGTGGCTTTTTATTATTCACTAAAAGATGAAATAAGATTGATATTTCCTCCACAAATGTTAATAGCTATCAACCCTGCATTTATTACAGCATCAAGAGCCTTTTATGCATGCATGCGTACATGCACTTTGACTTCTACAACTATGATTTCACTAGTAGTGACACACTGGTGAGTAGTGGGCGGAGCTTAGTTAATACATGTGTGTATGTTAAATGTGTGGGTGTGCCACTGCTGTAGTGTGTAACTTTAAATATATTTTAACATATTTTAGTGAGGTCGAATGTCTTTGCAAGCAGCACAACCTGTGCCTATATGTAAATTAGTGCTAAATAAATAAATACATAAAAAATAAATATGTGGGAGAGCCACATTGGGGCCAAGTGGTTAGCATGTTGGCTGCACAGTCAAAGGACTGAGGTTTTGAATCTTTATGTGGAGTTTGCATGTTCACCCTGTACATGCGTGGGTTTTCTCGAAGTATTCCTGCTTCCTCCCACATTCAGAAAACATGCATGTTAGGCTAATTGAAAATTAAAATTTGTGAATGGTCGTTTACATGTGCTCTGCGATTGGCTGTCATCCAAGCTGAGGAGAACAACCCTAATGAGAACAAGTTTGTTTGTTTATTTCGGCTTTTTCCTGCGGCAAAAACACAAGCCAAAGATCTTATACACGGCAAGAGTGCTGTTTTTAAGGATGTACTGCAAAAATGCTAGTCATGCTGTAGCTCCTTTAAAGTACGGGTCCCAGACCAAGTTTTCCACGGCATTAAATGAGCATTGATTTTTTTAAAGGCGTATTTTTAACTACATAAAATTTGATGTAAAATAAAAGCTATTATTTTATTGGAAAAATAATTTTGGCCACTCTTAGAAAGCTCATTGTTATTTAATGTTCTTCATTATTTAAAGAGCATTTATTCTCAAAGGTACTTGAATGCACCATAGTTGTATGCTCAAAAACACAACAAAAGTTTTTCTGATGTTGATCCTCCTGTCCGGTTTGATGGAACACAATCCAGGAGCAGATTTAAGTTATTTAAGTATTGTCTAAAAGTGAGACAGTAACAACATCCAATTAAATGCTCAAAATAAATCCAGATCCACCATCCAACAAATAAGCACATTATTATTATTTATTCAAAATTATTTGTACAAATGACTGTTTATGCTGTACATTGTTATTCATATTTGATGTCATCTATTTATTCTCCTTATTATTTATATTTTTTATTATTATGCAGGAGCCAGGCAATGACATTCATTCATTCATTTTCTACCGCTTTTTCCTCACGAGGGTCGCGGGGGTGCTGGAGCCTATCCCAGCTGTCTTCGGGCGAGAGGCGGGGTACACCCTGGACTGGTGGCCAGCCAATCACAGGGCACATATAGACAAACAAACATTCACACTCACATTCATACCTATGGACAATTTGGAGTGGCCAATTAACCTAGCATGTTTTTGGAATATGGGAGGAAACCGGAGTACCCGGAGAAAACCCACGCATGCACGGGGAGAACATGCAAACTCCACACAGAGGTGGCCGAGGGTGGGAATTGAACCCTGGTCTCCTAGCTGTGAGGTCTGCACGCTAACCACTAGACCGCCGTGCCACCTCCAGGCAATGACATTTCGTTGGCAATTTCACTGCCGTGATATGTGCAATGACACAATAAAGTCTATCTATCTCTATATCTCTATCTCTATATATCTCTCTATCTCTCTATATCTATCTCTCTCTCTATCTATCTTTCTCTCTCTCTTTCTATCTCTATCTCTATATAGTATATATATCTATATATCTCTGTCTCTTTCTATCTCTATATATCTCTATCTATCTATCTCTCTCTCGCTCTCTCTCTCTATCTATCTGTCTATCTGTCTATCTGTCTATCTGTCTATCTATCTATCTGTCTATCTATCTATCTATCTATCTATCTATCTATCTATCTATCTATCTATCTATCTATCTCTCGCTCTCTCTGTCTCTCTCTTTCTATCTCTATATCTCACTAACTATCTACAGTGCATCCGGAAAGTATTCACAGCGCTTCACTTTTTCCACATTTTGTCATGTTACAGCCTCATTCCAAACTGTATTAATTTAATCTTTTACCTCAAACTTCTACACAAAATACTCCAATATGACAATGTGAAAAAGTTTTTTTTTTGACTTGTTTGGAATTTATTGAAAATAGAAAACAAAAAAATCACATTTACATAAGTATTCACAGCCTTTGCAATGAAGGTCAAAATTGAGCTCAGGTGCATCTTTTTTCCACTGATCATCCTTGAGATCTTTCTACAGCTTAATTGGAGTCCACCTGCAGTAAATTCAGTTGATTGGACATGATTTGGAAATATAATAAGTGTCTATATAAGGTCCCACAGTTGACTGTGCATGTCAGAGCACAAACACCAAGCATGAAGTCAAAAGAACTGTCTGTAGACCTGCGAGACAGGATTGTCTTGAGGCACAAATCTGGGGAAGGATACAGAAAAATTTCTGCTGCTTTGAAGGTCCCAATGAGCACAGTGGCCTCCATTATTCGTAAATGGAAGACGTTTGGAACCACCAGGACTCTTCCTAGAGCTGGCCGGCCTTCTAAACTGAGCGATCGGGGAAGAAGGGCCTTAGTCAGGGAGGTGACCAAGGCCCCGATGGTCACTCTGTCAGAGCTCCAGCGTTCCTCTGTGGAGAGAGGAGAGCCTTCCAGAAGGACAACCATCGAAAAGCCAGACGAAAGCCATCAGACCAGAGAATTTTGTCTCTCATGGTCTGAGAGTCATTCACGTGCTTTTTGGTAAATTCCAGACGGGCTGCCATGTTCCTTTTACTAAGGAGTGGCTTTTGTCTGGCCACTCTACCATACAGGCCTGATTGGTGGATTGCTGCAGAGATGGTTGTCCTTCTGGAAGGCTCTCCTCTCTCCACAGAGGAACGCTGGAGCTCTGACAGAGTGACCATCGGGGCCTTGGTCACCTCCCTGACTAAGGCCCTTCTTCCCCGATCGCTCAGTTTAGAAGGCCGGCCAGCTCTAGGAAGAGTCCTGGTGGTTCCAAACGTCTTCCATTTACGAATAATGGAGGCCACTGTGCTCATTGGGACCTTCAAAGCAGCAGAAATTTTTCTGTATCCTTCCCCAGATTTGTGCCTCAAGACAATCCTGTCTCGCAGGTCTACAGACAGTTCTTTTGACTTCATGCTTGGTGTTTGTGCTCTGACATGCACAGTCAACTGTGGGACCTTATATAGACACTTATTATATTTCCAAATCATGTCCAATCAACTGAATTTACTGCAGGTGGACTCCAATTAAGCTGTAGAAAGATCTCAAGGATGATCAGTGGAAAACAGATGCACCTGAGCTCAATTTTGAGCTTCATGGCAAAGGCTGTGAATACTTATGTAAATGTGATTTTTTTGTTTTCTATTTTTAATAAATTCAAAACATGTCAAAAAAACCTTTTTTCACATTGTCATAATGGAGTATTTTGTGTAAAATTTTGAGGTAAGAGATTAATTTAATTCAGTTTGGAATGAGGCTGTAACAAAATGTGGAAAAAGTGAAGCGCTGTGAATACTTTCCGGATGCACTGTATATCTATCTCTGTATCTCTCTCTCTCTCTCTCTCTCTCTCTCTCTCTCTCTCTCTCTCTCTCTCTCTCTATCTATCTAAGCACGCAATAATGTCATCAAAACTTACCTCATGCGTTCACATAGTATCAAGATTTGAGAACAAATACGAGGTGAGAGAAAAACAGTAAAAATACACCACAGTACTACACTACTACATCTGTGTAGTGGGGGAGACAGTTGAACATAATGGGTCGGGTCGTTTACTCGCTACAAACGACATTTCAAAAACTATTTACAAATTGATATGCATTTACATAAAGTTCAATACAGTTCCAGTATTTACATGTGTACTTTTTGTATCATTGCACCTGAAAGCTTCCAGGCCGCAGCCCGGAGGTTGGAGACACCTGCTCTATATGACAAGACAGTAGATTGTGAAACACGGCAGTGCAGTGCAGTGAAGTGTTAGTAGGAGGAGGTAAAGCAGTTAGCAATAACAGTTAGCAACAACAGCAGCTGTGTTTACAAATACATTGTTAGCTCCAATGTTTCAAACGGGGCGCCATTTAAGTAGCCCCGCGACGTATATGATCACGTCCTCCGGTCACATGACCTGCTTAGCTGCGAGTGACTTGTCCTTCCACATCCACTCAGAGCTTCAACGCAATTAACCAATCAGAGAGCTTCAAAGCTGAGCACTCGCTTTGATGCTCAGAAGCCAGACTTGGGGATGGCGTTCTTAAAGGTTTATATCTTCAAAGACATCAGGGTCATCACATGACAGAGGTCACCTCCCAGGCAGCATTAAACGCAATAAGATAAGCTATAATAAGATGTGTGTGTGTGTGTGTGTGTGCAGCAAAGGCCTACATTGTGGAAGTGACTCACATCAGCTTTGGTAACATAGTTGATGTAACACCGCTTTGGCCTGACTACATCCTCCTACTAACACTCCTTCATCAGCATCATCATCATCATCATCTTCTTGGATATCCTGCATCACTTCCTGCACACCAACACACGCACACACACACACAACCTTTGACCCACATCAAGCATGTCAGGAACAATCACAGTGATCATATTGCAGTAGTTTGAAGTTTGTCTTGATGTCACATGGTTGCCATGGTAACCCAGCAAGCATAAAAAAGCGACCGAGTTTGAAGTAGTGTCTGAGGTCAACCGGGCATGGCGTCCCGGTGAAGCCGCCATGCGAACGTGGCGATGGTGATATGCGCTCATAATCTCACATCTCATTTTTAGATTCCACTCAGTCAAAATGTCCCAATGCGGACCAATGAAAGCACAGAGATCTGTGATGGGTGGGGTCCAGCACAAAGAGGAGGAGCTTCATCTGAGTTGGAAAATAAAAGTGAGCGCACGCTGAAGCGAGTGGTTAGTGCGGCACCTGAGAACGTGGACTCCCCCTCCTACATCCACGAACACACACCACAGCGCCACCTGAGGCTGCTTCCTGTCCAGCGATGACCGCCGGCTGACCTCGGGGGCAGCATATCATGCAGGAGCGGCAAGAGGAGCAGCGCCTAAGTCCAACCCCCACCGCCGATGCCAGACGAAGCCTGAGCGGCCTGAGGATGCTGACAAGGTGAGCGAAAGGTTGCTTGGCGGTTAGAGAGAAGCACGAGGTGGTCCAAAGACCACGTTAGCCTCTTTTAAAGCGAGTCACACATGGTCCTGATGCTGCACCGTTTCCATGGCAATATCATCACTGTGAGAGTGTGTGTGTGTGTGTGCAGAATAACAGGTGTGACATCACAAGAGAAATATTGAAAATGACCACATAAATCTCACAATAGTACGCTGATATGTGACAAGCGTCCCTCCCACGGCAGGAATAAAAAAAAAGGTGCACATTGAAGTCTGTTGAGGTGGCAGTGATCCCAGCCTTGTCTAATTATAGCTTCCATTAATGGATTGGCACCATGCGGAATTTTAATCGGTCATTTTTAGGTCCAGCCAGGAAAAGATTAACTTTCGAGGATTTGCGGTCTGCAGGTTGGCATTTTTTCCTTCATCTTTGTGTCTTTTTTGCAAGGAAGAACGCGAGTAGAGCAAAAAGTTATTTCATTATTATGGTCATTTAATAGCAGTCAACTTTTTTTTTTTACAGTTGAATGATCCTTAACTAGTTAGTTGCATCTACAGTCATGAAAAAAATGATTAGACCTCCATTGTTTCTTCAGTTAATTGATCCATTCAAATGCCTGGTACAATTAAAGGTATGTTTGTTGAACAAATATAATGACGATAACAAAAATAGCTCATGAGAATTTAAAGGGATAGTTTGGATTTTTTGACATGAACTTGCATGACACCCCATAAGCGGTGAAGTCCGTCAACTCACTCCTCATTTCGCATCCCGAGCCCAGTTCTGGTCAGATTATGGTGCGGAGGAAAGTAGTTCCAGCTAGTTGCTGGGAACAGGACAAAATAATATGCGTTCACAAAAATGCCTCCTCAAAAAAAAATCTTACCTCACAAATTGCTTGGCATTATTTTCTCTGCCGTCGTATCACTTTGTGTTCTCGCATGTCCATTGTTAAGCACATTTGCTTCATCGGTTTCACATTGTTTACTGCTGAGATAGTGAAAGTAAACATGTCTGACTATGAAACAAGTGTAGACAACATTCCTGCGTTTATGAACCGGAATACGCAGATGCCGAACTTTGTCAGGTGGAGTTCAGTGGCAACAAAAGTGGCAAATGGGCAGCACAAATTAGCTGTTTTTTACATCTGACTCTTCAAAACACGTCTCATCCTCTGTCTTGGGCATGTAGGAACGTCATCCTCCTCAAAAGTGTGCACTGCACACACAAAGCTGCTTCATCCGAGTCACTCTGGTTGCCACATTGTAGCCAACATTGTCTAATTGCAAATTAAGTGACAGGAAAACGATGGAATTTATGGGGCTAAACTTCCTTGTTGTCACTTTTTAAACCACAATAGCTCTTGCGTTGCAATGATCGCGATCTGCGCATGTAAAGACTGTGAAAAACAACAATGGATAGATGGGAGCGCAAAGTGATATGACGACAGAGAAAATAACAGAGCGATTTGCGAGGTCTGATTTTTCTATTTTTGTGATGCAAATGTATAATGCTTTTGAATGCATATTGTTTTCAGAAGCCAAACTCTTTACTTAACTGTCCCCAGCAACTAGCTGGAACTACTTTCCCCAGCACCGTAATCCACCCAGAACAGAGTGCTGTTAACGGATTTCATTGCATATGGGAGGGTGTCATACATCTTCATGTCAAAAAATCTGAATTATCCCTTTAATATCAAAATGCACATAAGAGTTGCCATTAATCACTCCCAGAATGCTTTGCATGCATGTTGTGTGGACACCAAAATATTGACGAGAAAATAACAGTTATCTGTTTGACTTCTTTCCTTTACTCAAGCACATGTATTTACTAGTTACTTTCTCATGTGTGTGTGATGCATACACAGACCCATTTTCTGGACTATATTTGTCACTCATTGGCCCTCTTTCTATAAATGTTCTCTCAAGGGGAGGAGCTAGAGGAGGAGGTCAAGGAAGAGGAAAAAAAAAAGAAAAGGCGTGAAGAAAGGATAGAACAGAGAAAAAATGACTGGTTCAACCACCAGAGGGCAGCATCGTTATGCTGGATAGATAGATGGCTAAAACTGAAACAAACGCTGTAGATGACTTGGACTAGTGTCATAATTGACTCTAAAGGCTCACATATGTCTCATGTAATGGTTGACTCTCAGGCCTCTCATGTCATTGATCATTCTCAAGTCTTTCGTGTTGTAATTAGTTGGGGTTGGGCGATATTTGTACATACCGGTATAGACTCTAAAATCGTTATAAACACTGAACAAACCCTTCCCGACCTAAACAGGTTGACATGACGATAAAACACTGGCGAAAGTTGGCTCGATTAGCATTTTTTTACTAGGATGTGTTTATCTTTTTAATGTAGGTCATTTTAGCCGTAATTATATTCTTCACACACACACTTCCGTGACTGTACTTCAAAATAAGAGCGCCGTTTGCTCCATGTCTGCGTAAACAAAAGTGTCATAAAAAAATATATCTTCCATATGCAGTTGGAATCGCATGGGTGACTACATCTTCCTTCATCACAAGGCACAGACATTACAGTTTGTTGAATATTTAGCCGTAGCAATATGTGATGAGGCTGACATCCCATTAGAAAGCTAGCGACTTTATTACTGTAGCGGCAGCTGAATAACTGTAGTCAAGGATGGCTGTATTCAGTTGGCCGTTTATTTTGAAAAGCAACGTAAGGCACTTACTTACTGTCCTGTCCTGCCGGCAGACCTAGCTACACATGTCAACAACAGCAGTAGTTCCTTAGAACTCTTCTTCTACTCTCTTTTCTTACAACCGCCCGCCCCAACCCGCAAGCTGAACTCGACTGCCCTTCAGTGTCCACACACGAAACAGCAGCTTGGAACAACACTCCCAACGCAACATTACCAATAAAAACATACATATGCGTTACAATTCGGAACAAGTGTATTTCATTATATGGCTTAATGTTTGTAGCTTTTTATACAAGACTAACAGAATTTAAATTAGATTTTTGCTTTTGTGATACATCCCCCAAATATTGTGATATATACTAAGGTCTATGTCGCCCGACCCGTAGTTCTCATGTTGTATTTGACTCTTGTGTTCAATTTGTAGTGGACTCTCTAAGGCAGGGGTTTCAAATGTGGCCGCCTTGATATAAAAGTTTAATGTTAGTGCGGCCCGCGCAAGTTTGATATGGATGCTGTATGGTATCATGTACCCAGAAAAAAATATTACGTTTGATTAATGTTCATGTTAAAGGTTAAATAACTGTTAATAGTTATCCTCCCTATCCGTGTGGAAGTGGTAAGTTTTTGGCTATTTAAGTTTAAAGGAAATAACTTGAAGGCTTCCGTTTAGGTCGCTAGCTCTCTAGTTTGCGAGTTAGCATGTGTCTCAAGACCCTGCAGTTGCGCAATATGTTGTAAATAAAAAGAGTATAAATGTGACTATAGTCGTGTTTTGTCATGTCTACAGGGCTCTAATAATGCTTTGTTCATTTTAATCTGAAAAAAATTATTTGTCTACCCACCAACTATATGTGGTTTCTTAAGTTTTTATTATTTGCCGTTTTATTATTATTATTATATTTATTACTGATTGATTGATTTTCTTTATTCTTGATTTGTTTATTTATTTTTCATCTTATTTTGTGCAGAAAAATAAAAATTAAGATATTTGAGAACAGTGGAATGTTTTATCAGAGCTTTTATTGTAGAAAATTGGAACCAAAGCAAAGTTTTTTAAATCTAATCTAAATCTAATCTAAATCTGATCTAATGTCTCTAAGGACTCTTTAGGCTCTAAGGATGCTCATGGTTCTACAGGTTCTCATGTTGTACATTACTCAAGGCTTTCAGGTTGTAGTTGACTCTGAAGGCTCTGATGTCAAGTTCTCATGGTTGACTCAACATTCTCGTGCTGTAGGTGTCTTTCTGAGCTCTCATGCCATACCTGACTCTCAAGGGTCATATGTCACTCATGCTGTAGTTGACCTTCTGAGACTCAGGTAGACTTCAATTAGATTGAATTTTGAGTCTCTAATTTGGTTGTGGTGGCACGGCAGTCGAGTTGTTAGCACGCAGACCTCACAGCTAGGAGACCAGGGTTCAATTCCATCCTCAGCCATCTCTGTGTGGAGTTTGCATGTTCTCCCTGTGCATGTGTGGGTTTTCTCCCACATTCCAAAAACATGCTAGGTTAATTGGCGACTCCAAATTGTCCATAGGTATGAATGTGAGTGTGAATGGTTGTTTGTCTATATGTGCCCTGTGATTGGCTGGCCCCCAATCCAGGGTGTACTCCGCCTCTCGCCCGAAGACAGCTGGGATAGGCTCCAGCACCCCCGTGACCCTCGTGAGGAAAAGCGGTAGAAAATGAATGAATTAATAATTTGGTTGTTGACTCTCAAGGTTCTCATAATGTAGTTGCCTTTCTGAGCTCTCAAGGGTCTCATGTCATAATTGACTCTCAAGTTTCTCATGTTATAACTGAGTCTTATAGGCTCAATTTGTAGTTGACTTTCCAGGCTCTCATTTTGGAGTCAACTCTCACGGTTTTCATTTTGTAGGTGACTCAAGGCTCTCATGTCTATTATGCAATGGCTGACTCTCAAGGCTCTCATGTTTTAGTCGATTCGCGATGCTACAATTTGGTAGTTGATCCTCAAGGTTCTCATGCTGTAGTTGACTTTCTGAGCTCTTATGCCCTCGTTGACTGCCAAGGCCCTCATGTCATTCTATGCTCGCTCATGGCTTTCTCAACTCTCATAGTCTTAAGGTTAAGGTTCTCATGTTGTACTTGATTTTCTGAGTTCTCATGACATAACTGACTTTTTGTAGTCGGCTTTCAAAGCTGCCATTCAGTACTTGACTCTCAAGGATTCTCATGCCCAAGTTGACTCTCCAGCTTCTCGTGTCATTCAGTAATAAGTCGGAATGGTTGGGACCCAGTGAGAAGGTTGCTATGACTGCGGCTGCTTCGTCACCGTGGCAACCAACACAACGAATGTCTACTTAACGAGCATGTGGATCCGCCTCAGTTTGGGTGGTTAATTGGATCCATAATGCAGCAGCACGGGCCTTGAAGTGTTAATGAGGAGTATTCTGGGATGTTGGAGTGCACGGCGGCCCCCTTCATGTGCACACCGGCTGCAATGAAGTGAGACCCCTGACAAAGGCGTTGGGGCGGGGCGGGCGAGGGGCGGGCGAGGGTGATTTCAGGTCCTGATGATCCCAGACCAGAGCGGTGGAGTCTGCGGGTCGGAGCACTTCCTCTCAGGTTGTATGACGCCGCATGTGGACGTGTTTATTAGTTGGATTGATTGGTGTATTGATTGGAGTCAACTAGCGAGCAAATGATGATGTTGACGTGTGGTCATGTGATCATGTGATCATGTGAGCGTGTCCTTTGTGCAAAGCGAGACTGATACTATTTTACCTCAGCAGCTGGTGAGGAACATCTCTTTGCAGCATCCGTCCATCATGGACACTTTTTTCCGCCGTCACTTTAAGAAAAAGCCAGGAGTCCTGCATGGGGGCACGGCGCCCCAAGCCGCCCGCCAGCGAAGACCCAGCGTGGTCGTCCAGACCGGCAAAGCTCGTCGGAGGTCCAGTGTCGGTTTTCCCTCCTCCACTTTGACGCAGCGGCGTCGCTCCAGTGTCCACCAGCAAGGGTTGCTGCTGGGCGGCGAAAGCGCTACGAAGACCCCGGGCACTGTGAAGGGGCGCAGGCGCTCTAGCACCACCACCCCCAACCACAACCCCCGTTTTGTCGTGAGCCGCAAGCTGCGTACCATTGACACGCCCCTGCTTGGCCCCTCCATCCTGCTGGCCGGTCTCATCCAGATGGCCGAGGAGGATGAGGACGATACGGCGGCGGGGGCGGCGTTGGTGGAACAGAAGAGCGGGGCCGACGAAAGCAGTCAACCAGAGTTGAACATCTCCTTGTCTTCTTCACCCCCTGACTTGGAGACGCCACGGCCGCAGATCTGGGCCCCTCGTTGCCTACGCAGGAACTCGTCTCAGATTCTAGCTGGAGACTCCGCCCCCTATTCACGCCACTTTGCTGCAAGAAGGAAAAGGAAGGTTTCCACCGTTTCTAAGCCGGGTCGCAAGACTTCCATATATTACATCAACCACTTGGCCATGTGCGGGGGCCCCCACATCAATGATGAGTGCCTGGAGGATTGGAGCACCCTTCTGTCGTATGTAGTCCGCAAACTTTTAGCTTAAAAATTTGCTTGCTCACTTAACACATTAGTTTGAGTGTCAACATTCTCGGACCTGAGAGGAAACTGGTGTCCCCGTTTAGATCTGTTAAGGACACATTGAGGCGACAAATCTTGTTTTTCAGACCAGAATCAAAACCACACCGCATGTTTCCTCCTGTCCTTCCAGGAGAGTCATCACCAAGTCGGTCGTGCAGAAGCAGGCGTTGGAGTCCAGCGGCGGAGCTGACTGGAGCGTGAGTCACACTCACTGCAGTTGCCGTGCGAGTTATTAGCATGTTAGCATGTCATGTGACGTGTGACTTGTTACAGGAGAGCGCCCAGTGTGGAGATCACGTGTGGTTCGAAGCGACCGCTTCAGGAGACGTTTGCTACGTTGGTGAGCAACGCTGTTTGGTCAAGTCTTTGGTGAGTTAGAGCGCCCCCTCTGGTTATGATCTTGATGAGGATTTGAAGATTCTCTTACTGGTTTTTAAATGTCTTAACGGCCTTGCACCTTCTTATTTATCTGATCTGCTTTTACCATATCAGCCCCCGCGGACCCTGCGGTCCTCCGGCACTGGCCTTTTAACAATACCAAAACCCAGAACAAAAACCCACGGTGAGGCAGCATTTAGCCACTATGGCCCCCACCTGTGGAACAGCCTGCCGGAGAGCCTCAGGACTGCAGAGACTGTTGATATTTTTAAAAGAAGATTAAAGACACACCTTTTTAATCAAATCAAATCAACTTTATTTGTATAGCACTTTTCCTGCAAAGACATGCAACACAAAGTGCTTTACAGAATTAAAAACAATTACAACAATTAAAAGGAAAACAAATACTAAGAAAGCCCCTCCCTTCCACCCTCCATACTAGACACACACACACACCCACCCACACATACACACAATCACACACAATCACACACAGTAGGAAGACATGGCATGGCACTGAGGATCAAGGAAACGCCACCTTTGGGGCCGCAGGCCGTGCCATCGGGGGACCAGCACCCGACAGATGGGCGGACCCCCATATTAAAGGGAGGTTTCCTCAGGGGGGGGGGGTCCTCCACACTGGGGGCTGTGTCGGGTCTGCTGAGGAGGGTGCCATCCTTGGGTCCCTTTGGTTCCTCCCTTTAATGTGGGGGTCCGCCCGTCTGTCGGAGTCGGGGGGCCCGGGTGCTGGTCCCCCGATGGCACGGCCTGCGGCTCCTCCCAGTGTGGATGGCCCCTTGATCCTCAGTGCCATGCCATGTCTCCCTACTGTGTGTGATTGTGTGTGTGTGTGTGTGTGTCTAGTATGAAGGGTGGGAGGGAGGGGCTTTCTTTTGTTTCTTAGTTTTTCCTTTTAATTGTGGTAATTGTTTTTAATTCTGTAAAGTACTTTGTGTTGCATGTCTTTGCAGGAAAAGTGCTATACAAATAAAGTTGATTTGATTTGATTTATGATCAAATTTATTTTCGACGTCCCACAGCAAAAGTCAGCAGCCAGGAAGAAATGTGCGGCCTGTAAGATCTCGGTGCACGTGACGTGCATGGAGGAGCTGGACAAGGTGAGATGGTTCTCGGTATCAGTGGAGTACCTCAGGGTCATGTTGTCGCCGGTGTCTTTGTCATCAGATCAACTTCAAGTGCAAGCCGTCATTCAGGGAGGCGGGGTCACGCATGGCTCGAGAGGTCAGCTGACCACAGGAACATGTGACCTCGTAGTTGTATTTGACACTCGACCTTCACTCTGACATTGTATTGCAGGGCAATGCCATGCGCCACCACTGGGTTCATCGACGGCGCCAGACAGGAAAATGCCGCCAGTGCGGAAAGGTTGACCTCCGCCCATCGACACGGCATGCTAGCATGGTAGCTTTATTCACAACTCACTAGCCTCGTTTTTGTCCGGCAGGGATTCCAAGCCAAGTTTTCTTTTCACAGCAAAGAGATCATCGCCATCAGCTGCTCGTGGTGCAAACAGGCGGTACGTCTCATCGCGCTCATCTGGCACATCGAGCTAGCGCTACTGATGTGTGCGTTTAAATGCAGGACACAAGTTGCTTTACTGTCATGGTCGTATCACTTAGTCAACATCCCTTTTTCTTTTACTTACCCTCCGTAGTTCTTAAGGGGTCCTTTTAAATAAGCTTCGCAAAAAATGCTGTAAAATAAATATGAATATGTTTCCTCACTTTAACAAGTCAATCCTACTTCAGCCTGAAATATACATACTATCCTGTGTATTGATTGCATTATTATTATTATTATTATTATTATTATTATTATTATTATTATTATTATTATTATTATTATTATTATTATTATTATTATTATTATTATTATTATTATTATTTGTATTATTTGTATTATTTGTATCTGGTTCTAAACCCTGGTGAGGTATTCAGTCTGGGCTTCCCCACTGAGACTGTTTCCCATGCGACCCAGACCCGGATAAGCGGAACAAAATGACTGGATGGGCGGATGGACAGATGGATGTCATTCCGTCAAAAAATGAAAAAATATTCATTCATATTATTTTTACCTCAAATGTCAGCCTCTGACATATACATATCATATATTTATTATACTTTGACATAGACTTTCTTTATTGTCATTGCACAATAACACAGCAGTGAAATTGCCAACGAAATGAATAAATTAAAATAAATAATAAATAATAAATAATAAATAATAAATAATAAATAATAAATAATAAATAATAAATAATAAATAATAAATAATAAATAATAAATAATAAATAATAAATAATAAATAATAAATAATAAATAATAAATAATAAATAATAAATAATAATGTGGGGAATAAATAGATTACATAAAATATGAACAACAATGTACAGCGTAAACAGTAATTTGTACAAATAATTTAAATAATTTGGCAGTATGGTTAGTATGCTTACATTACTCCACTGTTTTATCTAATTAAAAAAACAAAAACGTAAAAAAGACCATTATTAATCATCAAAAATGACACGTACTTATTATTTCAATGGCAAGCAAGGCACCCTTACAGAAAAACTGTTGTATTCTCGTGTTAAACGATGCCAAAATTTCAGATAATGAGGTTTACGTATTTGGAAATGAGCCAAAAATATTAGTATAATAGATCCCCTTTAATAAAGTGGGGGATTAAAAACTGCATGTTTTCAATTGTTTCCAATGGGACATTTTTTTGTCACAAGGAACAAATGTGTTAATTTAGTATAAATATTCAAGATAATTTAAGGAATGCATTCCTTTCACTTTTTTTAAAGTAAAACAGTAATACCAAACACAAGTGTTGCCACAGCTCGGAAAATGGCGTAGAGCTACATTTAGTTCGCTAGCATTAGCAACCTAGTGATGTTGATTCAGCGTTTTGTGTGTTTTTGTGTGTGTGTGTGTGTGTTTCAGTACCACAACAAGGTGACGTGTTTCATGCTGCAGCACATCCAAGAGTTCTGCTCGCTTGGCGCCCACGCCGCCGTCATCATCCCACCCACGTGGATCCTGCGAGTGAGGCGACCTCAGGTGGGTGGAGACACCCTCACACACACGAAACAAAAGTGGAAACAAGAAGAATGACGTGTTGCGTGTTTTGCAGACGTCGCTGAAGTCGAGCAAGAAGAGAAAGACGTCGTTAAAAGTAAACAAAACTAACAAGAAGGCAGCAGAGGTCAGGATGTGGCATCGGCTGGTCTTATTGGTGTTTAGCTTAGCTGTGTCAGCATTCCGCATACCTGATGCTGTATTTGTACCTTAGCTCCAAGATGGCTACTGGAAACCCTTCCTGGTCAAACCCCGCCCCTCTCACCTCATGAAGCCCTTGCTGGTGTTTGTCAACCCCAAGAGCGGCGGAAATCAGGTTGAACATGACGTGTGCATCACATGATGTGTCACATGACTTGTGCCCCCCATCCTAAAGCAGTGTCTGCGGCCACCAGGGCACCAAAATCATCAAGTCGTTCATGTGGTACTTGAACCCTCGACAGGTGTTTGACCTGACCAGAGGAGGACCTGAGGAGGGGTGAGACACATGATGACCTACATGATGAAAGGTCACATGATGACCTTCACCCTGAAGCAGCATTTTTCTGTCCCCTGCAGATTAGAACTTTTTGCCAAAGTTCCCAACTTGAGGATCCTGGTGTGCGGCGGCGACGGGACGGTGGGCAGTGTTACAAGTGTAATCTAACAGTGTAGTAAAGCGGTGTAACATAATAGTGTAATCGTGTAGTGTAACATAGCGATGTAGTGTAGCAGTAGAAGACAAGTGTGTCATGGCAGTGAATTTCTCTTACAGATGAGTAAAGTATCATAGCATAGCATAACAAAGTATTTAACAGCATTGTAGGATGGTAACATTGTAACATTGAAATGTTGCATAGCACTGTTACATAGCAGTGTAACGTGCACTGTAGTAAATGTAATACTGTAAGTGTAGCAGTGTAATATATCTGTTGCACAGGAGTGTACCACATGACGAGTGTACTATATCAGCATAGAAGTGTAACACAATACTGCAGTATAGCAGTGTTACAGACTAGTATATCAGTGCAATATGTCACAGAAGTCCAGTACTGTAACCTAGTACTGCAGTATAGTAGTGTAAACAGAAATATAGTAGCATAGCACTGCAGTAAAGCAATGTACGCATTACAGTTGTGCAGCAGTATATCTGTGTAATATAGCCTTGTAGAGTAGTGCTGTTACATAGTATTGCAGTACACTGTAGTACACTGTAGTACATATTTGTTTAAGAGTGCCAGCTGGTAAACCTCACTCCCTGATGCCTAAAGAGTAGCGCTGGACACGTTGACTGGGATGTTAGACATTGCATCACCATGGTAGGTTGCATTGCAAGATTTATGTCATAAGGAAGATGCTGCCTTCTTTATTACTTGTAATAACATTCACAGTAGCGAGTCCTGCACGGTGACAGAGTGGTTGGAATGACAGCAAGGGGACCCAAGTTCAATTCCATCCTGGGACATCTCTGTGTGGAGTTTGCATGTTCTCCCCGTGCATGCGTGGGTTTTCTCCGGGGACTCCGGTTTCCTCCCACATTCCAAAAACATGCTAGGTTAATTGGTGACTCCAAATTGTCCATAGGTATGAATGTGAGTGTGAATGGTTGTTTGTCTATATGTGCTGGGATAGGCTCCAGCACCACCCCGCGAGGATAAGCAGTAGAAAATGAATGAATGAAGTACACCCCTAGTGGAGAGTACTGCAAAGATAGATTCCATATGTGTGTGTGTGTGTGTGTGTGCAGGTGGGATGGATTTTGTCCGTGTTAGATCAGCTGAAGCTCCACCCCCAGCCACCTGTGGCTGTCCTTCCTCTGGGAACAGGAAATGACTTGGCGAGGACGCTCAATTGGGGAGGGGTAAGTTGTCTTGACCTCCCGGCGCGGTCGTCACGGCGATGATGTTGACGCACGTGCTCGCCCTCGCAGGGTTACACAGATGAGCCTCTCACCAAAATCCTGTCGCACGTGGAGGACGGTAACGTCGTGCAGCTGGACCGCTGGAACGTACGCGTGGAGGTCAACAAACTTTGTGAGGAATGCGAGGAGCATCAGGCCAACAAGGTCAGTCAAGGTCACATTTCTAATAACGACCTTGATGTTAACACCGGTGACATGTTGTCCTTGGAGCTCCCCATGGATGTGTTCAACAACTACTTCAGTCTGGGCTTCGACGCTCACGTCACACTGGGCTTTCACGAGTCCCGAGGTGATGGCAATCTTTCACCACAGGACCCTGACTGAGCTCCTCCATGTGACACGTTTCCAATTTCCTGTTTCTTTCAGAGGCCAACCCAGAGCGGTTCAACAGTCGCTTCAGAAACAAAATATTCTACGCTGGGGTGCGAGTGCTCATGTTTTCCATCATCTATCTATCTATACATCCATCTATATCAGGGGTCTCAAACACGCGGCCCGTGGGCCAAATGTGGCCCGCAGGACACTAGTTTGAGGCCCCCCCCTTGATATGAAAGTTTAATGTTTGTGCCGCCCGCGCAAGTTTGATATGGATGCTGTATGGTATCATGTACCCAGAAAAAATTATTACGTTTGATTAATGTTCATGTTAAAGGTTAAATAACTGTTAATAGTTATCCTCTCTATCCGTGTGGAAGTGGTACGTTTTTGGCTATTTAAGTTTAAAGGAAATAACTTGAAGGCTACCGTTTAGGTCGCTAGCTCTCTAGTTTGCGAGTTAGCATGCGTCTCAAGACCCTGCAGTTGCGCAATATGTTGTAAATATAAAGAGTATAAATGTGACTATAGTCGTGTTTTGTCATGTCTACAGGGCTCTAATAATGCTTTGTTCATTTTAATCTGAAAAAAATAATTTGTCTACCCACCAACTATATGTGGTTTCTTAAGTTTTTATTATTTGCCGTTTTATTATTATTATTATATTTATTTATTTATTACTGATTGATTGATTTTCTTTATTCTTGATTTGTTTATTTATTTTTCATCTTATTTTATGCAGAAAAATAAAAATTAAGATATTTGAGAACAGTGGAATGTTTTATCAGAGCTTTTATTGTAGAAAATCGGAACCAAAGCACTGAAAAAGTTTGTATATTTTTCTGTTTTTAATAAGTGCGTTTTTTTTTTGGGGGGGGGGGGGGGGGGGGGCTAATGCGGCGCAGTCTCACCCAG
The DNA here is from genome assembly GCF_037039965.1 of Doryrhamphus excisus. Taxonomy (NCBI): domain Eukaryota; kingdom Metazoa; phylum Chordata; class Actinopteri; order Syngnathiformes; family Syngnathidae; genus Doryrhamphus; species Doryrhamphus excisus. The sequence goes on along the minus strand of NC_136357.1, from coordinate 16,129,080 downwards.
ACCCTAGCTCCAGTGGCCCCCAAGTAAATTGAGTTTGAGACCCCTGATCTATATAAACATCTATGTATGTTTCAGACAGCGTTTTCAGACTTCCTCAGTGGGAATTCCAAAGATTTGTCCAAGCACATCACAGTTGTGGTGAGTAGAACGAAGCAGGCCGCCATCTTTGTTTACAACTGACTGCTCTTACCCGTCCTCAGTGTGATGGCGTGGACCTGACAACCAAAGTCCAGGAGCTGAAGCTCCAGTGTCTCCTCTTCCTTAACATCCCAAGGTACCTCACCTGCCTATCAGTCACGTGACTCTTTGCTAGCATGTTGCTAATGTGTCGTAAACCGGTATGCAGGTACTGCGCTGGGACAACACCCTGGGGTCACCCTGGTGAACAGTACGATTTTGAGCCGCAGCGCCTTGATGATGGCTGCATCGAGGTCATCGGTTTCACCATGACCTCTTTGGTGAGTGTTGATGTCGTTGTAGGGGTGGAGGCAGGGGGAAACTACCCCCTTAGCGGAGCTACGTGACCTGGCTAGATGCCTGTGTGGCAGTAATTTAGTTACTACAGGGCTATATAAGCTAGGTGTGTTGTATAGCAATGTAACTTAGCGGTGTAGCATGGCAATGTATCAAAACATTGTAACTTAGTGTTACATGGCAATGTATCAAAACAGTATAACTTAGTGTTACATAGCAATGTATCAAAACAGTGTAACTTAGCGGTGTAGAATAGCAATGTATCAAAACAGTGTAACTTAGTGTTACTTAGCAATGTATCAAAACAGTGTAACTTAGCGGTGTAGCATAGCAATGTATCAAAACAGTGTAACTTAGTGTTACATGGCAATGTATCAAAACAGTGTAACTTAGTGTTACATAGCAATGTATCAAAACAGTGTAATTTAGTGTTACATGGCAATGTATCAAAACAGTGTAACTTAGTGTTGCATGGCAATGTATCAAAACAGTGTAACTTAGCGGTGTAGCATAGCAATGTATCAAAACAGTGTAACTTAGTGTTACATAGCAATGTATCAAAACAGTGTAACTTAGTGTTACATAGCAATGTATCAAAACAGTGTAACTAAGTGTTACATAGCAATGTATCAAAACAGTGTAACTAAGTGTTACATGGCAAGGTATCAAAACAGTGTAACTTAGTGTTACATGGCGATGTATCAAAACAGTGTAACTTAGTGTTACATGGCGATGTATCAAAACAGTGTAACTTAGTGTTACATAGCAATGGCGATCCTGTGGACACATAAAATAGCAGTGTCACAGAGTATTGTAGCATAAAAGTGGAACCTGGTGGAAATTAGCCATGTAGCATAGCAGTGTAGCATAACAGTGTAGCATAGCTGTATAGCATTTGACTCTTCAGTCCAATCATGTGTGTGCATTTAGGCCACGCTGCAGGTCGGAGGTCACGGTGAGAGGCTCCAGCAGTGCAAGGAGGTGACCTTAACCACCAACAAGGTCATCCCCGTGCAGGTGGATGGTGAGCCGTGCAAGCTGGCACCCTCCATCATCAACATCAGCCTGAAAAATCGGGCCAACATGGTCCAGAAGTCGAAGAGAAGGTTCTCCATGGCACACCTCAACAAGTAAGCGTTGAACATTAGCCTTGATCTTTACATCATCATGGAAGTCAATGTGTGCATGTGTGTGTTTGTGTGTGTTTGTGTGTGTGAAGTGTAGTCAGCAACTGGTCCCTGAGAGGCTCGACGTCCAAGTGAACAAGATTAACATGGCCGCCTATCAAGCTCTGCATTACGACAAAGACCTCCTGAAGGAGTCATGTGAGTCTGCTAATTCATCAATTGCCAATGACAATGGCAAAGATCTTCAAAAAGAATGAGGTGTCACTCTGTTTGTACAGCTGTGCCTCTGGGCGTGGTGAGCGTACCCGGGGACAGCGACCTGGAAATGTGTCGCCTCCTCATCCAGCGTCTTCACAACAACTTGGACCAGGTGTGACTTTGACACGTGAGCTTTGCACGCCAGTGTAAAGCGTCAATGCTGTCCTCCTGTCTCCTCAGGACGGTGCGGCCGCAGCAGCTGACATGCTGTCCATCAACTGGTGCTTCCTGGACTGTACGCCAGTTGTAGCTTCGCCTTTGTGTTGTTCACCAGCGACTGACGGCCATGTTTGTTTTTCAGGTACCACTGCCGACCGCTTCTACCGCATCGACAGAGCTCAGGTATGACATTGCTGGTGGCACGGACGTCCCCCCCCCCCCCCCGCCCCCCCCCTGTGCGAACGCTAACAGGAAGTGTCTTCCAGGAGCACCTCAATTTGGTGAGCGACATTTGCCAGGATGAGCTCTACATCCTGGACCCGGAAATCGTTGCCAAGGAGACGTTGGCCCCACCGGCTATGCCTGATCTGGTGCACCCCGACGAACGTCAGGACCAGCTGGGCCTCGTCTGCAGCTCTTCCAGCGGCGCCGCGTCACATCACACTGATCATGAAGGTAACAGCTCTAAGCCCTAGCTCCTCAAAATCAGGAAGTGCTTGTTCTCTTTCCCGATGGTGTCTGATCTTGTTGTTTCTGGTTTCAAGAAGTAGACGTGATGGCGTGCGTCCACCCCCGAGACGGGGACAATGTAAGTGACGGTCAGTGGACAACCTTTTGGATGTTGTAGTCTTGAATGTCCCTTCTCTTCTCTCTCTTCTTTGTGCTTCCCACCTGTCCCACATGACAAACAAGATGGCTGCCAGCACGAAGTGAGGAAATCACGCACGTGAACTCAAGCTCACATTGTTGAGCATGATTTTAATTGCGATATTTAATACTAAACAAGAGTTTAAACATGTAATATTAAACATTATATTTAATAAGAAACACTGATGGTTTTAAACATATCTTATCATTGAATATGATTTCTAAACATACTGTATTTAAGACTAAGTTAATAAGCGCTATTAAACATTAGGTTATGAAGTACAATTTTAAAGTGTGTTTTCTTCTTCTTGTAAATGATTTATCCTTTGAATGATGAAATCAAGTCAATAAAGATGAAATGTACTTGTAATTCACAAAGTAGGCATTCATTTTACTAAACTATATTAAGACATGATTCACTTGTTCACACACATGAATTACCACAGTTCCCCAGAGTTCCACCAGGGGTCACTACTGGGGCCAAAACTGTTCAACTTGTACATCAATGATATATCTCCACAGTAACGAAAGACTTAAAGCTGGTATTATTTGCGGATGATACCACTGCTTTTTGTTCTGGAGGGAGTACAGACGAAATCATTAGAAAGGTCAGAGAAGAAATGGTCACACTAAAAAGATGGTTTGATGATAATAGATTGTCCTTGAACCTAAGTAAAACTAAAATCATGCTGTTTTATATCAGCAGAAAGGACACGCACCAGCAAATACAAATAGATGGTGTGAACATTGAAAGGGTGAACGAAAATACATTTCTGGGGATCACAATAGATGAAAATATGAGCTGGAAACCTCATATTACAAATATACAACATAAGGTGGCCAGAAATATTTCAGTATTGAACAAAGCAAAATTTGTTCTCAATCAGAAATCACTCCACACTCTTTATTGCTCTCTGGTTCTACCATATCTTACTTATTGTGTGGAAATATGGGCTAATAACTATAAAAGCAATCTTCACTCGCTAAATGCACTGCAAAAAAGGTCAGTAAGGATAATTCATAATGCCGCCTACAGAGAACATACTAACTCCTTATTTCTTAAATCACAAATACTTCAACTTGCTGATATAGTTCATCTTCAAACAGCTAAAATAATGCATAAGGCTAAAAACAACCAATTAGCTAAAAATGTCATCCAATACTTCTCTACAAGAGAGGAGAAATATGATCTCAGGGAAGAAGTACATTTGAAACACTTCTATGCTAGGACTACGTTATGCTAGCCATATCATTTCAGTATGTGGAATCAAACTATGGAATGGATTGAGTAAGGAAATCAAACAATGCACAACGATGAGCCAATTCAAGAAACAATACAAGCAGTTGATGTTTGCTAAATACAAGGATGAAGAGTCTTGAACCAGTCATGATGTGCTATATATATCACTATATTGAAACTTACTATGGTACCCATTATGGCGTTGGATGCTCATATCACCTTGTACTTCGGTACGAGGTGCATTATTAAAAAAAAAAAACAACAACCTTAAACTGTGTTATAGAAAGCAGGAAGTGAACAAATGTAACAGTTACTGATTGTAAAAGTACCAGATGGAGGGGTAGGATTTAATAAGCTTTGCTTCTTCCTACTCCTTTTGGATATGTGGAACTGGGAACTGATTATGGGATGCACTCAATTGTAATCTGATGCATGTTCAAATGAAATAAAACCATTACCATTACCATTACAGTTCACTTGTTCACAAACATGAATTAAGACTCAATTCATTTGTAACACAACATACCTTAAAGGGGACCTATTATGCTTTTTTCCGTTTTTCTCGTGTTAAACGATGTCAAAGTTTCAGATAATGAGGTTTACACATTTGGAAGTGAGCCTTGAAAGAAGTCTGGGATGGCTCAAAACGCTTGGTTTCAAAAGGTGTGGTAAAACTGCCCCTTTGTGATGTCACTTCCTTATATGGCCGTGTCTGTAAGCCAGATACATTCTCTGGCCTCCCCCCAAGTTCTGTTCCTGATTCGTTAATTACAGCTTTAAAATGCATTTATTTTGCTGGTAGGGCATCAGGAACTCCAACCACTCATGTCTGATGGTGGCGTCTTTAGGAATTGTCAACAAATGGTGGCTTTGCCTTACGGGCCATTGCTAGCAGCATAAACAGAGAAAGAGAGCCTAGGGGTGGGCAGAGAGTTTATCTGGCTTACAGCCACACTTATATAAGGAAGTCTCCTCTGTGACATCACAAAGGGGCAGTTTTACCCCACCTTCTGAAACCAAGCATTTTGAACCATGTCAAACTTCTTTCAGGGCTCACTTATGTGTAACTTTGGCAGCGTTAAAAGGAGATCTATTATGCTTTTTTCACTTTTCTAACCTATAAATGTAGTCAGAATGCTGTATTCTTGTGTTAAATGTGCATATTCTGGAAGAACTAGAAAGCTTTCTGTGCTGGTTATTGTGTGTAGCAGCTCTATTGGAGTCCACAGCGCAATACAAAGGCATGGACAATGAGCATAATCGGTCCCCTTTAACATGAGAATAAAACATTCTAACTACATTTATAGATCAGAAAAGTGGAAAAAGCATAACAGGTCCCCTTTAATAGATCATTTATTTATTGACATGACATTGATTGACAAGTAATGAACACACAATGAACTAATTGACCTTTAGATGGCGCTGCACTCATCACGGTGCTCGGTGGCGGCGGCACCGCAGCAGGTTACCGAAAGTGGTCCTAAAGGTGGCGCTGCAGAGGGCGTAGCAGGCTGGGTCAAGGGCACTGTTGAGGTAAGCCATCCAGCGTCCTGCCTGCCACAGGAAGTGTGGGATGCGCACATGGCAGAAGGCGGCCACTAACGCCATGGCGTTATGCGGTGCTCGGGTGATGATGAAGGTCAGCAGGATGGTCAGGATGGTCCACGTGACTCTTCGTTCCCGGACCACGATCCTGCGACGCGTCGAGGAGGAGATTGCCCTGCGCTGTTGGGAACAAGTGGAGTCGCCGTCTTTGCTGGATGGTCGTGGAGAGACGCCGGTCCTCTCTGACATGTCACTTCCTGTGGACGCCGCTTTGTGTGTTCTGAGTTTGAAATCGTTGGACCACCACTGGTGCTGAGATTCTGACAAGATGTCACCGGTGGGCTTGCCTCGACATTTTGAGAGAAAGTGCTGCGGGGACGAGGTGGACATACTGACATCACCCTCTTGTGGGCGGCGGAGTGCACTGAGGCGACGACAGCTGGCGGCAGACAGGTGCCCATAGAGGCCCACCATGGCGAGGGCGGGCAGGAAGAAGGCAGGTAGGGTGGTGCCAAGGGTGACGACTGGGCTGGCAAGCAGACGAGGGTAACATTCATCTTCAGGGACAAGGCGTTCGCCTTCGGACGTCTGCCAGCACAAGATGGCGGGCGTCCACAGGGCAAAGGACAGCAGCCAAGCGGCTGCAATCATCAGAACAGCCATCTTACCTGTCCGCCGAGCTGGGTAGCTGAGCGGATGGGTCAGACATAAAAAGCGGTCCAAACTGATGATGAGCAGGTTCAAGACAGCTGCTGCACTCACGCCGTGGTCGACCACCAGCCACAGGTCGCAGAGTGTGACCCCCAGGGGCCAGTAGCCGCATGCTGCGTACAGCACATATACGTTCATGGAGACCACGCCCACCAGTAGGTCAGCCACCGCCAGGCTCAGCAGGAAGTAATTGTTGACGGTCCGCAGGCGGTGGTTGACTTTGATGGACAAGAGCACCAGCGAGTTCCCCAGCAAGGTGACGACACTCAGCGAGGTAGTTATCATGATGACCAGAACCAGGTGAAGGAGGCGGTGCTGCCACGCCCCAACCTGGGCTGGCTCACAAGAGGCATTGACGACAGGGTGGGGCCAAGCAGAAGTGTTGGACTCTAGGTCTGGTTCCATGTTTCCTTGAAAGTAAAGTGAATTATGTTAATGCGGGAAAACATGCCACCCGGTGGCTGTTAGTAGTACGGTGACAAGATCAGAGCAATTTCATTGGATGTACAGAAAGTGCTATGATCTTCTAGAACTCTTCCCAAAAACATGCAGGGCCCTCTTTTTACATGGCAGACCTTTTGCTAAATATCTTACATTTTAAGGGCCTGTTTGCTACAATTAAATAAGGGATGCTAACTTTCTAATATGTTGCAAGCATTATATTCTGCCCGTGCTTCTTGCATTTGTATCAAATTTAAAATGTATAGAAAAAGTGTGTTTAATGGTTTTAAGTACATGGTGTATCTGAGGTGTTGAATGACAGCACCTGGACTTGGACCCAGATGAGAGGTCAGACACCTCAGTACATCATTAACGCAGCAGGTTTAATAATAAAAGGTTTATTTGTTCTGTAGACCACCCCTGTGCCTGGGACAAAAGATCTAACTGGCCTTGAAGAGATCAAATTGGGCACGAAACTGTACCTGCGAGTCCACATTGTGGGCGGTATTCCCCTTTGGACACAACGTGAGCTGGAGGGTCTCAAACACGCGGCCCGTGGGCCAAATGTGGCCCGCAGGACACTAGTTTGAGGCCCCCGCCTTGATATGAAAGTTTAATGTTAGTGCGGCCCGCGCAAGTTTGATATGGATGCTGTATGGTATCATGTACCCAGAAAAAATTATTACGTTTGATTAATGTTCATGTTAAAGGTTAAATAACTGTTAATAGTTATCCTCCCTATCCGTGTGGAAGTGGTAAGTTTTTGGCTATTTAAGTTTAAAGGAAATAACAATAATAATAATAACTACAGTTTAGGTCGCTAGCTCTCTAGTTTGCGAGTTAGCATGTGTCTCAAGACCCTGCAGTTGCGCAATATGTTGTAAATAAAAAGAGTATAAATGTGACTATAGTCGTGTTTTGTCATGTCTACAGGGCTCTAATAATGCTTTGTTCATTTTAATCTGAAAAAAATAATTTGTCTACCCACCAACTATATGTGTTTTTTATGTTTTTATTATTTGCCGCTTTATTATAATATTTATTTATTTCTGATTGATTGATTTTCTTTATTCTTGATTTGTTTATTTCTTTTTCATCTTATTTTGTGCAGAAAAACAAAAAGTAAGATATTTCAATACTGTGGAATGTTTAATCAGAGCTTTTCTTGGAGAAAATTGGAACCAAAGCGAAGTTTAAAAAATGTTTTTAATAAATGCGTTTTTTGGGGGGAAAATCTGATGCGGCCCAGTCTCACCCAGACTCGAGCTCCAGTGCCCCCCAAGTAAATTGAGTTTGAGACCCCTGCGCTAGACGCTCTCTTTACTGAGCGGTCTTCTCCGGCAGATATAAAGGCTACCTAGTTAAGTTAAGTTAAATTTGCACTCGATGTCCTTCCCCTCCTTTTTAACTTGGCCAGGTCCCCCATAAATATGTCCCGCATATCGCGGTGGCTTGGCAAACAACGACCATGTAGAGAAATCGGATTATTTAATATCTGTTTTTGGCAAGACACCAGTGACTCACCAAGAGTTCAGAATCTCTGTTATAGAAGATCTCTGGGTGGGGGTCCTTTAAAACAGCAGAGTTTCTACCATGTAGAAGATCTTTAGAGTTTTGGCAGGGTCTTTAAAATAACAGAAGGTCCCAGTCTTATGTAAAGAGGATCTTTGACGAGAGTTTTTGCAGGACATAAAACAGCATAGTGGCCCCCCGTCATCTCGCACAAGGCTTCTGAAATGGTCTCAACCAGGGCACCACAGTTTCCACAGGGTCATTTAATCACCCACTTTTATTTAAGTCAACCCAAACGAATGTTAAAAAAATTGCCCGTCATCTTTTTAAACATACAAATAGTTAAAATTGCTATTGCTAATATCAAAATTGCAGTAAATAAGATCACAAAATCAGATTTTTCATTCATATACAGTATGTGCAATGAGTATATAGCAAGGAGAATGATGACTAAAATGTTAATTTTATTTCAAACAAAAGTGAAACATTGATTGAACCTGATGTATTTTTATTTTGTGTTACTTTTTACATTTGTATTTATATAATTAAGTCATTTTATGTATTCCTTATTTTTATGATAAATGTATTTGCAAAACTTGAATTGCAATTTTGGATCAGCTGACTGCGACCCACTTTTGGCTCCTGATTTACAACTTGCGAATCTCCAGTTTTAGAGGATCTTTGACAGTGGTCCCATCACATAGATCTTTGACTTGTGTTTTTGCAGTATGTTCTTAAAAACAGCAGCTCGTTTTTATTTTAATTTATGATTACATTACGTTCTGACTATATTAAATATAATTCTACTAGTTATAGACTAGAATTGTGATGTCCACCTCCACTCAGCAATTTGATGGTATAGATGAGCGGTCAAAGGTCAAAATTACATGAGTGAAAAGGAGTAGGAAAGAAAGTCTTAACTTACGTGCAGAAGTAGAAACACTGCTCTCAATGTGGTCTCGTCCTCATAAGACTTGATTCATGTAGTGCTAGTCCTTTCTTCTCCTCCTCCTCCTCATGTTGTGACATCAGTGTTCATGAAGGAGGAAACATGTTCTTAAATAAAAAAAACATGCATGTCAACAACTTATCTGTCAACTTGTGTAGAAATAAGAATAAGCAAAAAACAAAACAAAACATAGGCACAGACTAACTCTCAATGTTCTTTAATGACATCACATCTAAAAGTCAAAGCAAAGAATGATGGCGGGCGCCGGTGCCGTGAGGAGAGCGTTCAGTGTTGACGAATCAAGTAAAGCCAGGAGGAGCTTGGCCAGGTCGCCATGAAAATGACACTTGTGACCTGCACAATCACAAGTCACTGCACTTCTAGAGGTCCATTACACACTTACACACACACACACACACACACAATCAGTGTACGTGTGCAAGCACGGCAACACGCACTCACTTAAAAAGAGGAAACGTAAAAGCGGTGCCTGTGCAGTCAACAGGAAACAGTTCAAGTTTTATTTTGAAGGAGTCGAGTCGTGGGGAAGAGAGGGGCAAGGTCTTACACTCACGTCACTCTAATTGGTGCTGAACTGTTTAAATGGTGACCATGTAACCTATCACAACATTCCCAGTACCAGCAATGTTTCCACGTGACTGGTGGCAACCACGGAGCGAGTACTACAAATAAAAATGAGTAATAAAGCGATCGCGTGGTCGGCTTCTATTTTTGTCTTCATTTGCTCGAATAAATTAAGTCAACAAGCAGCTGCCACAAGCATGCGCACGCGCGCACTCACACACACACACGCACCCACGCATACATACATACAGGATACAAGGGGGGGGGTGTTCAGTTTGATGAACTGCAGCATTAGGAGGAGCTTCAGTCGTTGCGATTGACAGCGGTGGAGTCCCGTCTTCTCCCGCAGGTATCAAAGATCACATGGTACAAAAACTCACCCACACACACACACACACACACAAGTGCTGATTCACATCACACGGCAGCGAGGTCACATGACACCAAACAGCTGGCGACATGGCACTTTAATATAGGAGTCCGGGTCCGAGTCGGCACTCGTTCGAGCGGGAGCCCTTTTGTGGCGAGGAATGTTGGCGCTTCAGTGCAACGCCGACGCCACTGAAGTCCGAGCAGCACCGTTCACTCACATCTCTTCTCGTCCAACGGGACGACTACCTGCTGTAGGGGCCGCCGTGGTAACTGTTGGGGCCAGCACCACTGCTGTGAGGGGAGGGGGAAGACATGAGTGGGGAGGATGAGGAGGGGCCTGGTAGAGAGTCATCATCCGCTCTCGCTCCTTCAAAAACGTCATCCGCGTCGTCGGGGAGGACAAGGCCAGAGGGCGGTTGGGGGCCCCACAGGAGGGCCGCGGTAGGGGGCTCGGTCTGCAGGTGGTTGACAAGGACTGACCCTAAGGAGGACGAAGTGGGGTTAGAAGCGGGCCTGGAGGTCCTTGTGCTGGTCTGTGATCCACGGTGGATTCGATGGCTGACGATGATGTTGTTCCCGAAACCGCCCATGGATGCCATGGTGGTGCTCTGCTCACGCTGCACCACCGCCGTCATGCCACCTTCTGCCATCAGCCTGCGGATTCGAGCCATGGCATCTTCACCTGAACTTCCCCCCTCTAGAAGCTCACCTAGACACACAACAACACGTAACAGAGAACGTCCAGTCACTAAAGTACAAACGCCACTTCCCTCCTGACGGTGTACCTGTGCTTGTTGGAACTTCTGTTGAAGCTTCAACATGACCACCATCCGCACTTCGGATGGTCTGAGACTCAATTTGACAATCTGCTGCTTGACCACTGAGCGGAGGCGGTGCTGTTCAAAAGGAGGAAAAAACAAAGAGGAGGTCAGTGAAAAAGTCAAAGGAGGTGCCAACACTCAACACAAGACATTGTGGTACCAGGTTGTAGCTGCGAGGGTCCAGGCTCCGCAACGTCTGTTTGAGTCTCAGCATTCTGAAGCTGGACCACAGGTGTCTGTGTCCCTTGTGATGTCACAGAAGGGGCGGGGTTTCTGGGCTGAAGACCTATGGCATTCATCAATCCCATATCCCGGTCCAATCGCCATCCTGTTCGACTGGGCCTAAACAAGAATGAGGAACACAGTTAACTAGCTACTGCAAAAACACTGATCTTGTATATGATGGGAGGGTACTGCTGTTTTTGTAGAATCTATTGCACAAACGCCAGTCAAAGATTACATCAAAATGCATACGTATTACTGTTTCTAAAGGAAACCTATAATGTTTTTCCACTTTTCTGACCTGTAAATGTAGTTAGAATGTTGTATTCTCGTGTTAAACGATGCTAAAGTTACAGATAATGAGGTTTGCGCATTTGGAAGTGACCCCTCAAAGACATTTGGGATGGCTCAAAATGCTCGGTCTCAGATGCCATAGAAAACGCTAATCATTGAGAGACCAGGGCTCGACAATAACGATATACTGATGGCCCGGGGTAAGTTAAAACAAAATTGGGGCAAGTAAATCCAATCAGTGATATTCCCATCGGGCAAGTGTACTTTGGCATGCCATACTGCAAAGAGTTTTTTTTAAAAGCGGTTCTTGTTGGGTGTTGGTAAAACACAGACTGCGTAAATCCGGCGGTAATTTGCAAACCAATCCTTGCAAATCTTGAAATGGACCAATCAGAATCGTTTATTTAGACCGCGGTCCACAGTCCGAGTTTTACCCACACCGATTGTTTGACTAGGAAAACATCTATCATGGCATCCCTGCCAACATGGTCTAATTCTTCAACAACTTGTGAAGGAAAACAGCAAAAAGTGATGAACCAGTGCCTCCTAAACAAGTATTTTATTAGCGGCGGGAAATCAAAGGATGGCACAGGTGAGTGAATCACATTGCTGTGACAATTTGAAGTGATCACAATGAAACACCACCGATTAGATCCAATACCAAGTGCTGATTTTGCACAAGCTACAAAATCTAGCGCTTCCATTTCTCTGTGGATTTTTCTCACCTTTGCTTCACAAATCATTGTTTGACCATTCAGCATTTTTTTTCTGGATTAAAAACACTTTACTAGTACACAAATGTGTCTATTCAATAATGTTTCATTGTGGTGCACAACTTATAAATATCACTGCTTACTACGATGTGTGAGGTAGTATGTAGTAAATTAGATGATATCATTATGGCAGTCTTTTTATTTTACATGGGGCAAGTTCGGGCAAGTAGTTCTCACCTTAAGGATTCCCCATGGCCAAGTAATTTTTGTTTTTAATGTAGAGCCCTGGAAACATTTTGAAGTAACCTTTTTTCTTGAGAAACTTCGGACTGTCCAGTCTCTACATCTGGATCGGATTCAGGAACCAACACATATGGCTGGATGTTAAAAGCTGACATTTTTGCAGTTTATTATCAACTCCTATGAAGTTGGATTCACAGCTTGAAGCACAACATAAGTAAGCATTTGCGAGTGTGACCAACTACAGCGGAGTGGGCGTGTTTTCAGGGGAAGCACAAAATCCAAAGAAATACAGCTGGAATAGGTGCAGATTCTGGATGAACTAGAAAGCTTTCTGTGCTTGTTATTGTGTGTAGCTGCTCTAGAGGAGCCCACAACTCAATACAAAGTGCCAAAAATGAGCATAATACATCCCCTTTAAGAAGCGATTGCAAGCCGTGGGTCAAAGATCTTTCATGTCAGAAACAAGCTGGTGTTTTTCAGTACTACTCACCCGGGTCGTTCAGAACCGCGGGTCCGGCTACTGCCACCGTTGTTGACTGAGAACAAAGGTTCTGCGCTTGACTCAGCAGGACTCTCGCCATCACTGCGGTAAAATCTGAACACACACACACAGTGAACACGTATGTTAATAGCCATTCACACAGGAAGGAGGTTTATTTGAACCCTGTTAATTGAATATCTTTTCAACCAGCACCAGACTTCCTGTTGACCATTAAGATAATTACATCAATCACTTGTGATGTGGAAACATCTCCACTAGGTGGCCACTTTATTAGGCAACTTTATTAGACAAAAAACAAACAAACAAAAAAAACTTACAACCAAGTTGTCCACTTTCAAAACGTATCATGGTTCAAGTGAGGTTATCTGTTCTAGGGTCAAACTGTGGCCATAATCAAACCTTTAACTGTACAACCAATGTCATTGACAACTTGCTTTTTGACAACGGTGATAAACATGTGGCCCTGTGAACAGGAAGTCCCTCATGACTTCTAAAGGTAGTGACACTCACACAGGACGGCAAATGACCAGGTCTCCTTTGTTGGTTCCGTACGCCAGACCCATCCCGGGGTCAGGAAGCCAGCGAGCAGAATTGATGCTGACATGGCGCCGCTGGTCTGGAGCCATAGGGTAAACAACGTTGAAGACCATCTGAAAGACAGCAGCAGTAGCCGCATTAACGGTGGCGCCAGCGCATCCAAACAGGAAGCGTTTGTGTGGCAAACGTCATGACTGCCTTTCGTGAAATCATGATCGTCGTCCGCACTCACCCTGATGGATGTCTCTCCTCCATGCGGCTGCTGCAGACGGAAGACTTGCGCAACCATGTGGTCGGTGGTGGGATGCAGCAGGATCCTGCGAGAGGCTAGGCCCACCATCACATAGCAGCCCAGCGGTGACAAGCTAACAGAAATAGCATTAGGACCTATGGGAGAAGAGCAAACATGGAGTAAGCGCTGACGTTGAAGATAAAGAGGATGCAACGCGTGATGGCTACCAAATCGTTTGGTGTAGAGCATCTCCCCCAGGTTGTGTGGGGCCAGAGAGTAGATGGCCAGGATGCCCTCGTCGGGAAAACCCCGCTGACTGCTAGGGATGAAAACAGCCAGCAGCTGGCCATCGGCGGAGATGTCGCAGCTAGCGTCGTTGTAGATCTTACAGTTTGGCACCAGGACGTTGACAGAGGCTGCAAATAAACAAATTGACTCATCTATCACTTGGGTTTGCCAATATGGCAAAACAATTATGCACGGCGGCCGGGTGCTGGGTTAATTGGCGACTCCAAATTGTGAGTGTGAATGGTTGTTTGTCTGTATGTGCCCTATGATTGGCTGGCAACCAGTCCAGGGTGTACCCCGCCTCTCGCCCGAAGACAGCTTGGATAGGTTCCTGCACCCCCCGCGACCCTCGTGAGGATAAGTGGTAGAAAATGAATGAATGAATGAATGCTGAAGTCAAACAAACTAAGATGGAAGACATCCAGTCCACTTAACAAATGCTGTACGTTTGTTGCCATTGGTAATAAGGCTCATGAATGAATGTCAGGTTCAGTACCGTTGCTGATCTCCGGCAGGTCAAACTTGGTGAAGTCCCACCACTGCAGGCGGTAGGTGGTGCTGGCGATGTTGCTGGCCACCGCAGACTGCCCATCACCGATGGACGCGCCTGTGACCAAATGATATCATGACTTCCAACAGGTCATGTGATCAACAATTTAAATTGAACTGCAGAGTGCTTATTTACTGGCAAACACCCTGTTGACAGACGTGTGTGTGGCCAGGCCCGACTGGCCTCTCTCATTGAATATTCCGGCATAGGGCAGGTACTCGGGAAGATGGAAACGCCTGGAGGACGACAAGAATCACTGATGAAAGCTTGGGACTGTGTTTCTAGGACTTCCACGCTTATGCTTAGCATTTTAAGCACATAAATGCATTTGACCCTCAATCATCATTATAAAAGGAGGAGAAGAAGAAGTGGATAACTGCAATTGTGATTTCCAGTAAATGAGCAATGACAGTAATGGATTTAGGACCCTGAGAAATTAAGTAGGCAGTGTACATATTAAATTGACCACAGTTCTGTACCAACAGTACACAACTGTGAGAACTGAATCACACCTTAGCAAGCACAATGAGCACAAACTTACCTTGGAACAAAGCGACCCAATGACGGCGCTGACATTCTGGCATTTCGGGGAGTACTGTGTCGTGCTCGCACGCCGTTATCACTGAAACACAAGTCAAATTAAAAGAAGTCTCTCCCACACACACATACACAAACCACAGCCAGCAACAAGACTGGACTCACTCCAGCTCATCAAAGTCAACGTCAGTGTTGTCCATGGAGTTGGAGGCATTACTGGCCGGTCCATCAGAAGATGAAGACATGGCTCGCAGACGGTTCTGTTGGTACCGAGGAGAGCGCTGACGAATGCTATCCCGCCTGGACAAATACTGGATCATTCTTTGGGCATAGTATGCTGCAGGGGAGAGCCTGTATAGCACAGAGGACAAGTGTGCTTCAAACAAGAAAATATCTATTAGCATGTGTGTGTTAGCATACCTGGCTGGGTCAGGGTAGATTGGGTGGTCTCTAGATCCTGTCATGTCATAGCGAGACATAAGGGAAGATTCTAAAAGTCTCCTGAATGACAGACAGAAAAGGGGTTGTGTTCATATGCGGCTAAAAACACGAGAATTACTTTGAAAGTGTACCTCCGGAGGGAGTCTTCGTCTGGGGGGTCCACAGGCATTTCTTGGTTTAAGGCCTCTGGGGGATCAGGGGGTCTGGCCTGCGATGCCTGTCGATACACCCTTTCCCACTGGGCCGTGTCTTGGTTGTACATCAGACCCACGGTCTGCTCTGCGGGCTGGCTGGAGGACGAGACCAGAGGGAAGGCCACTGCTGGTACTGCTCCACCAGCAGGTAGAGGACGCTGTCCACTCTCCAGAGGTCCCCTTGTGGCTTGCATTTGCCCGTCCAAAGGGCCCCTGCCAGCATCTTCTTGCCAGGCTGGAGAGGACGAAGAGGGAGAGGATGAGGAGGGCTGCTGGACATTGGAGGAGGAAATGGAGGACGTCTGGTTCGTGCGCTCCCAGCGCTGAGAATCGTGGTTAAAGGTCAGCAGGTTGTGACACGCCCGGCAGCGGTTCAGGTGGCCGTGGGAGCTGGAGGTGGCGTTGTTCTCCATGGGGTGGGGTGTAGAGGGAGGAGGAGGGAGAGGAGGCTGGTAATGGATGATAGTGGGGGATGACGAGGATGACGAGGGTCCTGCACGGTCTGCGTCTACATTGTTATTCAACAACTCCTGGCTCTGCTCCTGGGTTCCCTCCCCCATGCTGACCATGCCCCCTAGTGGTGGCTCCAGGTCCTGCATGCGGTCAAACTCCAGAAAGTAGCGGCTCAGGTTGCACCGCAACACGTTGCGAAAGGAGGCGGGGTTGCTCCGGGTGCCATCCCAAAAGGGGTGGTGACCGCTGCTGGTGTTGGCTCCGTCTCGAGATCCTGCATCTCCCTGTTGGGGGAAGCCCCGCCCATCGCTAGCGGAGGTGTACACTGGGGAGTGGGAGGAGCCATCCTGGCGACGCAGAACCGATAAGAGGCTGACCGAGGAAGAGGAGGAGGTTCTGGGGGGCAGCATCCCTGGGCCGTCCCTCATGCTTAGCAAATCGTGAGTCCAGTCTGGTCCTTGTCTGGTGGCGGAGTTCGGCTCCATGCCACTAGGAGGCGGAGCATTGAGAGAAGTGGCGGCACTGTAGTAGACCGAGGTAAAGGCCGAGGGGCGTTCTGAGGGCTGCCTGGGCTCTGTGCGCGCTGATGAGAAGGATGATGAAGTGGGGGGCTGGGGAGGGTCGGACGAAGTCGCCCCGGTAGTAGCGGTACCAGTCAGCAAGGGGCCGGGATTGGTCGAGCACTGACTGCACATGCACACCATGCCCAGGAAGCGGGTGCAACCGAGGAAGGAAGGCCCGCGCTCCGTGTTGGGGAACGGGGCAAGGGGGGTGCCAGGAGACTCCCCTGAATGAGCCACATTGTCGCCGAGTGGGCGGGGCGATTCCCCCGGGCCCTGCGTTCCCGAGGAGCGGGAAGAGAGTATGTGCAGGAAGTTGTGGAGGATGGGAGTGCGGCGAACGGGTTGAGGTAAGAAGGAACGCTGGCGGAAGTGGGGCATCTCCACACTATCCATGGGAACGTCAGCTTCGTCCTCATTCTGGAAGACACCACAAGTTGGAGCCAACACAAGGACCACGCTGCATGCTGCCAGTCAAATACCACCACCAAGAGGGGCTCACCTGTTGATTGGACGGATTGACGATGGCCGTCAACAGATTGTGACCTAGCGGGTCAAACCTCACCAACCTGATGTGGCAAACATATTTACAAAACTTTGTCATACAACAACAATCATTTACATGTCATCTGTAAAACCAGCATGTTTGTTTCCATGCACAAGCTGTGAATAAGCATGATGTCCGAGCCCTCTCCTGTGTGTGTGTTAAACAATCAGGTCCACGAGGGGGCACTAGTCACGTCACACCCACCTCACTCGCTCAGCGTCACTGCCTGTTTTGACAACGGCAAACGGTTCCGGTCGGCTCCAATCCCAAAAGTGCAGCTCGTTGTTGGTGGCGATGAGAAGGAGCTGAGCGGTCGGGTGGAAGGCCAGCGAGGCAATAGCTATGTTGCCATCAGTGTACCAGCTCTCACTGCCGCCCTACACACACAATCTTAATGTTCACGTCAACATCTATAGCACACTAGGCAACGTTACACCATAAAACTACATTTTTTTGTAAATGGCAGGCGACATACACGGATGGAGTTTCCGCCTCGGCTACTCACATGCAAGTCCCAGATGCGAACTTCACCATCAAGGCACCCGGAGGCCACCAGTCCAGGAATGGTGGGATGAAAGGTCACACACCAGGGGGTTCTACGGTGGCCCACCAGAGAATGGAGGCACTTTCCAGTCTTGACTTCCGTGATGTAGATGTTGTGGTTAACGTGCGTGGAGGCCATGAGGGTCCTTCAGGAGCAACAAATTACATAGCATCAACATATCCCATTTTCTACGTTTGTAACTGTCTTAAGGCTGTGTTATACTTTCCGCACAAACAATTGGCACAGAGATCTGCTCGAGAGACCATGTGTGATTTTATACTCATATTTGATACAGTGTATCAAAAACTTGTTTCTATCACGATACCAAACTAGAGCGGAAGATTGTTTACTCAACTTCCAACATAGTGACACTTGCCGTCTACTTCTTGAAGAAGAAGAATTGTGTTGTATTATTTGCTGCGACACAAAAGGAAGAAAAGGTCGTACACTCTTCCTTTGAATAGGAGGAGGGCTACAATCACACTTCCTCATTCTTCCCACCACACGGCAAAAAAAAAGACAGTTGACCTGAAGCCATGAACCCCCTACTCCTGCACACTTATAAAACATATACCATTTATCTTAATTAACTTGAAATATTCCAACCTCGGCCATCTCTGTGTGGAGTTTGCATGTTCTCCCCGTGCATGCGTGGGTTTCCTCCCACATTCCAAAAACATGCTAGGTTAATTGGTGACTCCAAATTGTCCATAGGTATGAATGTGAGTGTGAATGGTTGTTTGTCTATATGTGCCCTGTGAATGGCTGGCGACCAGTCGAGGATGTACACCGCCTCTCGCCCAAAGACAGCTGGGATAGGCTCCAGCACCCCCGCGACACTCATGAGGATAAGCGATTGAAAATGAATGAATGAACTTGAAATACTGAACATAATGAATTGGTTAATTATGTTTATAGTAATTCCAGGTCAAACATGTATATTTTGCATGGATACATTTTGATATTTTCCCATTTTTCCCTGATAAATAGATAAGTAATCATCCTACATATTATATATATTATTTCAGTTTGATGTTGGCATTTTTCCATTTGTATGGGAGCTTTGCACGATGGCTATGGTTTAATGGTGTTCTGCATATTTCATTTAATTTCACCACTGCACCATGCTGTGATTGGAACACCAGTATAAACAAAACAACTGCTTTCTGCTCTGTTCCCATTGTGCCTGAGGCATTCAGGCACACTCGTAATTTTGAGTGTTTGGCACTAATTGTTTTTATTTTTATTACAATTGGCATACCCCACTTTGGGAAGCTAGGCTGCAAGTATTACATGTTATCATTAATGTAGCTGTTTTTACATGGTTAAAGAATGTATATAAAACATGTTACAGGTATTTGTGGGTGTTTTAATAGTGTTCTCAGCAAACGGCATGGGTGTAGCTGAGCTGTCGCTTTCTATCTGTTTTTATATCTTTAAAACATCCAGAAAAGCGAAAGACGTGTGTGTTCATGCCTCGCATAAAGATTGTTTTCCTTGTGTGTTGTCCTCACCGGTCAGGGCTGAAGGCCAACAGGAAGGTGGATCTCGGGCTGTCAGGTAGCTCCACTTTCTGTGCCCAAATAGGAAGCTGATTAGCACAGCAGGAGGCCAAAAGATATAGACGACGGCATCCTCACCTGACTCTGCCACTTCATCCCGCGCACCTTCTCCTCCACCAGCAGCTGGAGGAGGCGCTGTGAGCCGCAGGTCTGCCAGCCACGCTCCCGCCTGGACAGGATGCGTACAGAGTTCCTGGGACAAGAGGCCATGATCGGGATAGGAGTTGTCGACCGTGTCTAGGCTGGACAAGTCGGGTTGGGGAGTACAGGGTGCCGTTACACGACTGGAAGCTCTACGGCGTCCTGATCGGACCCAGTTTCTACTGGACACACAAACACACAATGAGACGCTTTTAAAAAGGTACCGTACACTTCCAATACACTACTGTGGGGCATCTTATTTAAAATTAAAAGATGACCTTTAATGACATTTGCTACTTGCCAGAACCAAAAGTCATCAAGCTGGCGCCTTTTAAATTTGGAACTATCCTGAAGCGCTCCTCAGGCTGCCATATTGTCTAAACAGGAAGGAGTGGGACGGGATCACTGTTATTGCCTTTGTGCTGTTGGGGCACTTCTAGGCTTGGAGGGATATTTACTCGGCTCCGTCACAAAAAAGTTCTTGCTCATGCGGTCTTCACTAGCTTTTCTGTCTTTTGACAACCTGCTCCACACACCATGACGACAGAATTTGTGTCTTCAATTGGTGCTAGAGAAATAAAATGTTCAGTGATGGACACAAAGTGACAAAGAAGCTGGATTTCACTCAATGAATCAAGTTAGGCAGTCGTGGACATATGCTGCATAGTCTTTGACTATCGGAGGACAGTCCTTATTGGAGTCTCTGAAATGTGGGACGCAGGACAGACAAACGAGAACGCCTCCAACAAAATCAATGACTAGAAATATATAAGCAAGAAAGGGTATGCAGTCAAGTCAACTTCAATGTTTTGGAAAAGAGCACAATGTAAAAATTCCTAGTTATTAATAGTATTACCTTTTGATTGACTAAAAAGACTATACTGTACTTTCATGGCGAATTGAGATTGATTGTTGATTCCTATGTTATATACATTTAATCCAGAGCGTTGCTGACTAAAATTATGCGATTCTTCTTTCCATCCAATAGTGATGCACTTCATCACAGATCAAGCCAAAAAACACAGGTGTCATATTTTCACATTGATGCGATAAGCAAACATATCATTTCAATGTAAACATCACATTATCTGCCATAAAAAAACAACAATAAATATTCGTCGATTGAAACCCGCTCGAAAGAAAAAAATCCCACTGGTTTTCAAGCAGCTACATTACTTCTTAGCGTTAAACTCAACAGTTTTATCTTTAAAACACGACTTTTGGCATTGAAAGTTTGAGAAGCATCGCTAAAAGTGTACGATGTGATGAGAGCAGTCTTGATGAAGATGATGTTTAAAGCAGAGGCCTACCTTTCTTCATATTTGGGGGCTGCGGTCGTTAGCCACTTAGCTGGCTTCGACCGAAACGGACATAAAAATGTAAAGCTGAGGTCGGCGATTTAGTTGTTTCGTGAAGAACGACGTCCACTTGTGCTAACGGACAGCTTTCGTATTTTGGGGAGGCCAATTAGAATCTGTTGTTAAGGCATTGGTCTACTGTTTAAACTAGCTGCTCGAAGCCGAATTGCTACTGCGTAGCTAGCTAGCTGCTAGCCGCACGCAGGCCGACCAACAGAGCACCGATTACTACTCATCGAACGCAACGTAAACCCGAGTTTCATTCAAAAAAAATGCCTATTTCAAACACTAATGAAAAACAAAGTAACATTTTTGTATGTGTTTAAATAACTATTCAAATATTAAAGGAAACGGACTTACAGACAAAACGGCAGAGGGAGAGAGGAATTACACAACTCTTCATTTGACTACTAGGACTAGAAATCTACAAAGCCAAAAACTACCCGAATAATTGATTTATTGGATTTTAAGAAAATATTTTAAATTTTTAAGAAAATTAGGAGAGGAGGCTCCAAACATTTACCACTATATCCATGTATATAACCTGTGTTATTATTATTTATCATCATCACCATTTCTCTATGTTTTATGTCCTGATTAAAATTTAAAGACCAGTTGAAAAACAGAAAACATTTCCATTTTGCATTGTTGGATCTTAAGTTTCTAAACAAAATGCAAAAAGAAGGCATGGGCCATTTTTGAGTGAGCAATTTATTGCCAACAACCACCAGCTGCTCAAAATAGAAATAAAATGTTCAAAAAAGGACTCAGTAAAAAGTAACTGCACCATTATTTTTGAATCACCTCAAAAATCGTTTTGAGCATCCTTGATGCCGGTGTTTCCAGGTGATGAAGATGGCTTCACAGAGAGTATCCACTGTCTGGAACGGATGTGTGTTTTTGTAAACGTTCCTTACCATCCATCCCCAAATGTTGCCAATTGGATTCAGATCCGGGGAACATTCAGAATGGGTCAAAAGAGTGATGATATTCCTCTGGTAGAAGACATTTGTCAGGCAGCCATTGTGACCTGCAGCATTGTTGAACAAGGCAGTCATTACCACACAGACAAGGGCCTTCAGTCACGAGCGATGCCCCCTGCAACATCTCCACATAGCCAGTTTGACACCACCCCTGCACAAACCTGAAGCTCTATTGTTCTGTTGGAGAAAAAGCACCCCAGATCATGATGGCGCTCCCTCCACTGGATAACATCTCAGATGGGATCTCCTTGCCAGTAACATTGGAAGTCATGAGGACCTCATGTCCCATGTTTGTTGTTCTGGTACAAAAAATACAATTCAGACGTTCTTGTTCTTAAAGCCCTTCTCTAACAACATTCATTTGGGCCAAGGATGGTCCAGTGTCTTGATATACTCAAGGTCAGTGACATTTTTTCAGTTTTTTACTTGACTTTTTTGTTCCATAACCCTCTGGATCTTTGGAGAAGTGATCAGCTTGATCAGCAGTGATGGCGCGCTGTGAGAGGCTTTGCTCTGCAGCTAAACAATCCAACGTTTTTGCCTTTGCCATCAAGATATCATGACAGCGTGAATACCTGACAAAAAATGACACCGAATCCACTTTTAGCCAAAACTTTGGCTTTTTAAAAAGGCAGGGGTCTTAAACGTTTGATCAGCAGAACAGTCTATTTCACTTTAGTGCTTGTTTACAATAAATTGCTTACTCAAATATTTTATGTCTCACTCCCGTTTCTTCTTTTTGTATTTTTAAGCTCTACTAACTACCTCCTTAAGATCAGAACAGTGCAAAATGTAAATTCTTAACATTTTGATCAAATGTACATACAATATAAACATACAAAGAATATTATACATCGTTTTGCTATCTTTAAATGTACAATTTTATAATTAATCAGTTTTGGATTAATTTAAATAATTTATTATTGCAGCAAAGTTGCAAAGAAAGCAGAAGGAAAACCTTTATTACACTAAACTTCTCTGTATAATGTCAGGTTCAAACTCCTGTGACACTTGTAAAAACACTTAAATACAGAAATACAGAGGAGACAGACAACAATATTCAAAGTTACTCGCAGCGAGGAGAGTGAAACCACATACCCAGTGACATGCCGCTCCACTCTGAGTATGCAGTTCACACTCCTCTCTTTTTATTCTCTTTCGGGGGTCCCTACTACATGGTCGTCCCTACTCTGAGGGGTGGGGAAGTCAGTTGCACGAGCTGTATTTGTTTGTCTATGTGTGTGTGTATATGTGAGAGTAATTACTTTTATTGTTTTATGAGTTCTTATCTTGACACATTCTTGCAGGATTAACATGAACATCTGCCGGCTTGTTGCTGGCGCTTCCAGACACCTCCAGGACCCGGGGGTAGCTGGGGGTCTCTGATCAGGGTCATGGGAACATTCCCTCTTCAGCACATTCAAACACTCTATTATCTAAGCAAATGGATATAAGGGTGATAACTAACAAAATAATACTTGTATCTACATTTTATTCTAACATATAGTGCCTACTTGAAAAAAAAAGTACTTTACTTAGTATAGCTTGTACGTTAAAGATATTTTACAATTATGCTTATGTACATTAATGTTGAATGTGACAGAGGAAAATGGGGTAGAAAACATCTCCATTGCTCATTTTTGACAAAAAAATGTTTTCTTCTTTCTCTTTCGGCTTTTTACCCTTCAATCTGTCATGTATTCAAAGTTAATTGTATGTATTGCTAATGTTGCTAACTGTGATGTCGCTAATTGTTAATTGTTGAAATGGACTATATGAGTAAATAAAGCAGACTAATTTAGGCTAACTATTAGTGGTAGTGCTGTCAAAAAGCAGCCAATCCAGGGAAGCGAGTCAAGTTGGCAGTAGTTCATTCATTCATGTGAAAAGACCCATGTAATTGGCATCCTCTGAGCAAGGCACTGAAATGTTGGACGTCCACATTGCTTAGACCAGTCAAGTGGTGCCCCCTACTGTTTGTTGCCCCATGAACGAGTCTTTCCTCAGAAATTTTCCTTGTAGAAATTGAAGCTAAAGTTTTCACACTGAGCTTTGATGACTTTGGCCAGCGCAGGAGAACCACAGTAGAACACATGAACTTTGCCCTTGTTCTCCTCCGACACCTTCTGGAATACCTGCGTACAACGTGAGAAAGAAGAGGTCATGGGTCTAGCTCCGCCCCTTAAACTGCTATCCTCACAACTCGCGAGAGCTCTGTGTGTTCCCACCTTCCCCCACTCAGGACGTCCAGGTTGAGTTCTGGTCCTCAGGCCGGTAATGGAGTCGCGCTTCTCTTTCTTGGCCAGCAGGTCCAGCGCCATTTGCAGGCCGATGGCCTTCATGTCGTTCTTACATAAGGCGGACGTCATGTACATGTGCATCTCCAGGAAGCGACCTGCCGCACAATAGCAAAAGGTTTGCGGTCATGTGATCCGCATCACGGCATGGCATCATCACTTGTCACCTTCGGGTTCCTCATCAGCCTGGTCCAGCTCCAGTTTGGTCAGGAGGCTGACAAACCATTCAAAGGACTTCTGGTCACGGTTGATCCAGATGAAGTCCACCTGAGGGACAAGCAAATATACAGAGTCATACTTGGCGGGGTGCTGAGGCGGCGTCGGTGGCGTGACTTACTTTGCGGAGCTTCATTTCGCTGTCCTTGATGTTCTCGCACCACGAGTAGTTACAGTTGGGACAGTTCTGCTTCCTGCGGCGGTACCTGCACCCACAGACACAGTGTGTCCTGATGGTGAGCTGATGGTGAGCTGATGGTGGGCGGGAGAAGTCCTCACCTGTACATGATGCTTTGCAGGATGGAGGCAAAGGGTGTGATGCCAATGCCTGCCCCAATCAGGACGGCGTGCTCCGATGCAAAAATCTGTCTGGTCGGGGTTCCGTAGGGTCCATCCACATAACACTGATGCGTGACATGAAGGAAGTCACATGTTCAGGGTCAAAGTGGTCAAATGAAATATTTTGCTCACCTTGATGTTGCAGAAGCGGTGATTCTCGCCAAACTTTGCAGAAACCTTCGGAAGCACACAAAGCAGCATCAGCAGGTCCAGCAGGCTGACTGGCTCTGATCAGTCACGTGATCTACCTCTCTAATGGGCGGGGCCTCGCCTCTTTCTGCAGGCCCCAGTTCATCTGAAGAAAGAGGATCTTGCACCGAGGTCACAGGGGAGGCGCTGGTCCGGGAACCGTTCTGACGATACATGGTCAACTCGACAGTGTCGTCGTCATTGGACGCCACGACACCGTTAAATTGCGGTGAGTTGAACAAGTCATCCTGGAGGGGGACAGGAAGACAGTCATGAAGAAGAAGTGGTGGAGTGTTTTTCCCTGAGTGTTTTTGTACCGGAGTCTTTGTCAGCTGTCTGCTACGCAGGCTCGCTGCCAGCCTCCTCTGACTTGGCGCTGGACTCTGAGGCTGCCTGAAGTACTCGTACAGGCGGTTGGTCCACTGACCCATCGAGCGGATGTGCAGCCACAGACTATCTGCAGTTCAAAGGTCATCATGTAAACGAGCTCAAAAAAACAAAAAAACTCCTAGACTGCAAGAAACACATGCGGTTGTCCCGAAAGACATACCCGATTGTTCCGGAGCGCTGCTGATGGTGAACGGGTGCCACTCGTACTTGGCGATGACCGGAATATTGATGTAGACATAATCTCCTGGCTTGAAGTGGAAAAACTGAGGGCGCTTGATGACCAGATGAGTAACCTGCATGGCGGCGACACCACACGTTAGCGTTGACTTTTTAGTGCAGAGCTGCTAATGCAATGATGTCACAGAGGTCATCACCTTGGATGGCAGCAGGTTGACCTCAACTATGTACAGACCTCCCATGCGGGACACAGCAATTCCAATGATCTTCTCCAGCAGGAAGAGCAGTCCCGGAACCACAAACCACTTCCAGAAGTTGGCACAGTGGACCATGAGCAGTGACCACACCCACACGTAGGACAGATGAGACCAGTAGAACACCTGCCAGGTTAAGATAGAAACACTTGATGGCGTAGACGACAGCAAGGCGATCACCCCTACAGCATCGCGATGGCATCTTACTTCAAAATGGCCACTGCGTCGTACGAAGGTGCTGGAGCACAGCGCCATGAGGCAGATCACCACCTGAAGAACCACTCCTGTCAGCGAAGCCGTTCCCTTGACCCAGCCGATCCCGGGCCGTGTGGTGAGCAAGTATTCCCAAAGACTGAAGCCGCTGTGATTTGACAGCTGGGCTGAAGCACGCAAACACACACAGTTTCTCTTGTGCGTTTGTTCCTATGTAGTGTAGTTAGCCTGTACTTACCAAAGTTGAGTACGTGTGCGGTGGTATGTACGAGAGTGTAGCCCAGGATGGCATAGCCCACAATCTGATGTAACAAGATGTTTTGGTCCAGAGGAAAGACCCTCACCACCCATGTGGCCCGCAACCATGTCAGACAGCGACGCAGCATCAGTACCTGCAAAAGAAAGGCTATTATGATAGGAAAAACACCACTTCCTGTCTGGCCAAGCACACTTCCCATCGCACGTTACCATGACAAAGGTGCAGTTGAAGTTGAGACACTGTCCGCAGCCTTTAGCCAGCATGTAGCAGGCGCTGCCGTGGCGATGCTGCAGGACAGCGCCGATAAAGAGCACGAGGCTGAGACAGGCATAGCCGCACAGGAAGAGGAGCTTGCGACTGTTATTGTGCCAGTAGGCTCGGGTCAGGTAGCGAGGAGTCTGGCGCTTCTTCTGGTCAACTTCTGGAGGCTTGAGCCAGTTGGCAGCACTGACGAGGTCGATGGCAATGGTTATTGACCTGCCGCCCCCTCGGCAACCATTCCATCATTGAGAGAACTTTCCCACCTGATGGTTAGGTTCTCCATCACCTCTGGAAAGTTCTCCAGCTCGGCCTTGAGCTCCTCAAAGGTGATGGCGCCGCTGTTGTCTTTGTCGGCCGACTCAAAGAGCGCCAGGGTCAGGTCATCCAGTTTCTCCTCCGGGAGCGAGATGGCACTCTCACGCAGACACGACTTCAGAACTGTGCGCAACTCGTCCGGATCAATTGAACCACTTCCTAGGTGACACCCCCTCCTTCTTAGTATTGTTAGTAGGCCATGTACTTGTAGGTTCTTGCATTTCTCACCATCCACGTCGTAGACCTGGAAGAGGAACTTGAGCTTGTCAGTCTCGCTGCCATGGATGAGCAGGTCTAGAGCCTCCAGAAGCTCGTCCAGGCTGATGGAGCTGCTCCCGTCCGAGTCAAAGAGCGCAAAGAAACGCTCAGCGAAGAAAGACTATGACACGCGGGTCACATGGAGTGTCACACCACAGTTCAATGACAAGACAGCCACATACCACAGGACTGACCTCTTTGACCTTGAGAGCGGTCTTAAACTCGTCCAGGTCAATCTCTTTGTCATCTCCTGCGATGCTCTCAAACTGTTTGGTAACCCACTCCAACCAGCGCGCGTCCTCGTCCGTACTCATGACAATAAGTAGACAGTGTCCTGCTGGCACACGCTGCTGGCTGCAGGTGGATTGAAAGATTACAACGATATTATGGACAGGATTCTACATCACGAGACTGTGAACATGAGAATAAAACACATCAAGAACTTGTTAGCAGACATTAAGTCTAGATCATGTTCGTCTAGTAGACATGAGTGTGGATGAAGTTAATCTATAGGACATGCACCTGGGCCAGGTTACTCAAGAAGACAAGTCTGGACCAAGTGTGTCTAGACTACAAGATGAATATCTTGCTCATCAGAAAAAACATGTCAACCTAGAAGACTGCTCAGTTTTGCCTCGATGCAGACACTAAGTCTAGATCATGTTCGTCTAGTAGACATGAGTGTGGATGAAGTTAATCTAGAGGACATGCACATGACAAGACAAGTCTGGACCAAGTTTGTCTAAACTACATGACGAATATCTCGCTCATCAGAAAAACATGTCAACCCAGAAGACTGCTCAGTTTCGCCTCGATGCAGAAACTAGTCTGGTCCATGTTAGTCTAGACAACATAGATCTGGAGCATGTCATCTAGAATAATTAAGTCTAGACCACAGGAGGATTAAATACGATTGCAGATATGTTCCAGAAAGTCATATCGGTCTCGAAGACATGAGCCTGGTCCAGGTCAGTCTGGAAGATTCTTGACAATGAAGATATGCTCAGAAGTCTCAACCATGTTAGCCTGGAAGACATCAATTTGACTTGGATCATGTCCATTAAGAAAACACAAGTCTGGATCCTGTCAGTCTAGAAGACATGAATGTGAACTGTGTCAGTCTAGAAGGTGCCAATCATGTCATTCTAGAATACATGACTCTTGACCATGTCAATCTAGAACAAGTAAGTCTGTACTGTACCTAAAACAGACAGAAAATTATGTAAAACACGTTTTTTACCTGCTGCTGTTGTGAGTCTCCGTCCTCAGCTGCCACTGAATCGTCTTTGTCAGCTGGAGGTGACAAGCACCCCCTCCTGCCCCCTCCCTCCACCATCCACCCTAGCCACTCCCAACATGGATTTCATTTTCACATAGAAAACATTTATTTGTTTAAAAGCAACTTCACTCAAACTTGAAGGGTCCTCTTTACCTTGGTCACATAGGTCATGGGACCAAGACCAGGCCCAGGACTAGACTGGAGCTGTTTGCAGGCTAGCAGCTGATTTTGTAATATTTATATTTTAACCTACTAAAAACCTGTGTGGTCCATCACGTGACCACTTGACAGTAGAGAGAGTTTGATGAGTTACAGTACTCCTTCACTCCACTAACCGTCTTCAGTCACACGGATTACATTCTGACAGTCGACTACAGCCTCATCTTGGGTCAAATGTCACTTCAAATCTTGTTGTGTCATCTCACAACTAGCTGATTTTGTGTCATATGATCACTGTCAGTCTTGACGTTCAACTGACTGACAACGATGATGTCACCGCAACAGCGAGCAGAGGAAACTTTGCTCGGCATTCGGCTCATCGATGATGGCACGCAGAGTCTCCAATCCCTCAAAAGACACGCTCAGAGTTCCTACCAGCTCTCCTCCGTCCATAACTGCAACACACAAAATATAGATTTATGTAGTATTTTTTTAGTATAAATGGGATGAATAGTAATACTAGTAGGCAAAGCATAGAGCCTTGTGGGATACCATATCGATCACACGTAAAAAAATAGTACAATAAAAAAGTACAATAAAGTAATATTGCTTGGGCGATGAGAAAGTTGGTGATTATCAGACCATTGAGGTTTGTCTCCATCACGTTGCCTTGTTTGTGCAGCAGGTCTGGAATGTTCAGGAAGGCCACGCCCACATCTTCACATTCCCTCTCCTGCTCCTCCTCCTCTGGAGGCTCGCTCACCACTGTGAACCGAATTCTGTCCGACGACAACAAACTTTCAATGTTAGGAACGGAGGACGGCGAGAAGTACCAGGAGGAAGACATGGGGTGGTTTCACCTCTCCATGTGTGGGTTCTTTCCTTGCAGGACATCCCTCAGCAGCCGGCGTCTTGGCTTGTTGGTGTCAGCGTCCACGGGAATGACTGTGGAAGGAACTTAGCTTTTAGAAGAAAGATGTAAGTAAGGAAACATCATATTAAAAGCTCACACCTTTGCTATAGTTGAAGCTGACACTTTTTCCTGGGGGGGGTTTGGGCAACGACAGGGGGGTCTCTTCTGTGGGCATGTCCAGAAAGGAGTACTCCACAAAGAAACGCACTATGCTGCTGTCCTTTGACACCCGAGACTCTGCCGGCAGGCTGAGAGACATGACCTCCACCCGCAATCGCTCCGACACCTGAGAAGGATCCCCACTAACATGTTGTCTCCACCTGACATAATGAGCCATCACGGTGAGATGTTCACTGACCTTCGTGCTGCTGGCCAGGCAGTGGACAATGCAGTCATCGCTGTCAGACTGAGTCGAGTCTCTCCGATTTCGTCTGCACCCCGGCGCCATCCCACCATCTGTGGAGAAGATGTGTGAGTCAGCAGTGTGAGACGGTGTAAAACCAGAACCAGGAGCTTGGCTGAGGACTTATAGTTGGGCGCGGTGAAGACGATTCACCTTGAAGAACGTCTTGGTTGATATCGCACAGTTCCGAGGTGCCTTGGGAGCTTGAAGGCACCAGCTGCCCTTCAGAGAGCACAGAAGATTCATCCTCCTCTTCTTCTTCTTCTTCCTCTTCTTCTTCCTCTTCATCTTCCTCTTCATCTTCCTCTTCGTCTTCCTCTTCTTCTTCGTCTGCTGGGCTGGGAACCGTCCTGGACGACGCCTAAAAGAGGAAGATCAATTCATGATTTTCATGAATAATTGTGGCATCAATAGACATGCTGCATATAATCTTTGTGTGCCGTTTTTAAGAGACCGCCACCTGCTGGACAAGAGGTGTGTCTTCCAGGAAGGTGACTCTTCTGGCAGCCTGTGGCTCTTTACCCAGATTTTTCTTTGTGGACTTTAGTAGCGCTTCCTAGGCAGGGCGGACAGAAGACATTAGGACATTTGCAAACAAATAAGTGCCCATAGTTGACCTTGTGTCCTGACCTTTGAGGCAATGGTGTCAGAATGAGAGGGAGAGGAATCAAAGTGGCCTTGGCTTTCCTTGGTCTCCTTTTTGCTGCCTCGCACTTCCTCCACTGGCTTTTCCACTGGGAAGACTGCAGACTTTATAGTGGTCTGGAGCAGGCCCGGTGGAGTGACGTAGGGAAACTTCCACTTGAGTGCAACATCAATGTGGCCCACGTGGCGTCCAGAAAAGTCATAGAGATCAAACTCACCTAAAAACGAAACCGGGAATACCATCAGGAGGTGCTCCAAAGAAAAAAAAGAACAGCAGACACGTGAAGACTCACCTGAGATCTCCTTGTCCTGGACCAGCAACTCCAAAGGAATACCAGCTTTGCCCAGATAAACGTCCTTCTGCTCCTCCTTGTAGTCAAACACGTAAAGGTTAAGTGCCTCGGACCGCAGGTACTGATCCAAACAGGCATCCATCGCAACCGAGTAGGACTTGATGTCACTGAAGTGAGGGTCATAGCAGTCGTGCACGGTTGAGGTGGGGTAGTCTGGGAAGTGGAAGAACTTGTAGACCACATAGGGGCTGGGCTGAATGAAGGATCTGGACTGGAGCTTTTTGCAGCTGCGCACACTGATGTCCAGTTCATTCCAACTGCTGGTTCCTGATGGAACCGGAGATGGCTTTTGTGTCTCCAACCTGGACTGAATATGGAACATGCTTATGATGTAAACTAAATGAAACAGATCATGATTGAAAAGGACCTCATGTTGTCTAGGCGGATACAGGTACCTGCCCATCATGGCTTCCAGCCGCCATCAGTCTGTCTTTGTACAGACGGCCACTTTCTGTGATGGGAACACGCAGCTTGATCCAGTAGTCCAGAGATCCGAACAAGCCCTCCTCACCAGAACTTCCTGAATGTGACCAATGATTATGATGTCGCACTTCATGGAAAGGACATCATATCAGGGCAAAGGAAGTACTCACCAACCAGCGGAAGGCTCCCGGCCACCATCCCGTCCTTCTGGAGGAGTCGGTGCAGGTGAAGCTGCGCGCTGGCCACCGTCCTCCACTTGAGTCCAAGAGCCTGGTGCAGCTCCACCCTCACAGAGTGCCTATGGAGGTATTCCAGGAAGTTGTCATCCGGGCTCACCACGTATTTTGACGTGAAGCCATATTTGGGAGCCGGGCCCGTCACCACCGGAGTGGCATGCAGGTCAAAGAGGTAGAAGGCATAAGTGCAAAAGGTGGCGGGGGCAGGGTCGCCCAGAGTCTCCAGGGCATCTGGCGTCAGTGTGGCACCGACTATCTGAAGCTCCACAAGGTTCTCTTCCTCTTCTAGATGGAGCATTGCATCTTCATCTGGAATATTGGCTTTGAAGACGGAGCCGTAGGCAACATCTCGCAGCTGAGCTGTCACAGGAAGTCACATGAACTTAAGAACCTCGCAACGCCACCTGGTGTTGCCATAGTAACCACAGGGAATGTTGTTGAAGATGAGTACCCTGCAGTTTGTGGAGTTTGGCATCCTTGGCGGCTGCCATCTGTGTGTGATGTTCCAGCTGCTGCGTATAAGTGCTTTTGTCACGCTCCACCTTCTTCTGGACGATGTCTAGCTCCGCCTGCAAATACGGCACAGTTAGCTTTAGCACTTGGGTCTCGTCAGCTTGCCAGTGGAACCCAAAGTGGTGAGGATCTTTTGAAAGATCTGTTGGTACCTTGAGGTCACTACTGATTTTGCTTTCCATGGTCAGCAGCTGTCTGACCTTCTCCAACTCCTGGATGGTTTCAGCATGAGCATCTTGTTCGCTGATTCTGCCATCACTTGGACCGTTCTGGCCTTCCTGGAGGAAGCTCAACTCCCCGCCACGTTGAGATTTACGTTCCTGTAGGGAGACGTGATGAGAATGATAGTGGTACTCTTCTTTTATGGTTAGAAGGTCGCCACGGCCACACCTCACCTTGATGAGCAGCAGAGCTTCCGTTAGTTCAGCCACATCGTACTCCTTGGTCTACAAAAAAAGTAGACAAGCGTGTAACACAAGATAGGACCGTAATATGGCAACCCTTCTCACCCTGCTGTAGACGTCCACACGGCATTGGAGCTCCTTCAGCTGCTGCTTCTGCTCTGCAAGCTCAACAAGAAGTTTCTGGTTTTCTTCTGTCAGCTTCTCACTAGCGTCTAATCCGAATTAAACCCAATTGTTATCCATCAAGTCATATGGGGACGCAGCAAATTCATGTCAAATATGGAAGTCACGCACCCCTCTCAGCCTTGACCTTGTCCAGAATTTGGTTCTTGTCATGAAGGTCAGCCTGCAATGCTGTCTCCAGCTGCGCGATGTGCTGCTTGAGTTGCTGCTCTTGAACGCTCCACTTCTGCTGCTGAGACACGTCAAACATGCTGCAACAAGACACACATTGTCATAGCATGCTCTGTCAGCGTGAGAGGAGCCTTCAGCACAGCGCCTCACCTGTTGACCAGTTTCTCGTTTTGCTCCTTTAGCAGCTCCTTTTCCTGCTCCGCCTCGCTGAGTTGCTCCTGTAACTGATGGTGGATAGAGTGATCAGCGGCGGTGGCAGGGGCGGGTCCAAAGGAACGCAAAGAAGCACAAGTACCTGCTGTAACTTGGCTTGTGACACCTGCGAGCTCTGTAGCTGCGTCCTCAGCTCCACGCTCTTCAGATGTTCATCCTTCAGCTGAGATGACAGCTCGGCCACCTTGGCCGTGGCTGCGTCATAGCACGCTTTCTGTGTGCGCTGACTCTGCAAAACATGGTCCATACGCTACTCCATCTTGTCAACCTCCAAAATACACATAGCCACTTTAAAGCAGAGCTCATTCATTCATTCATTTTCTACCGCTTTTCCTCACGAGGGTCACGGGGGGTGCTGGAGCCTATCCCAGCTGTCTTCGGGCGAAAGGCGGGGTACACCCTGGACTGGTCGCCAGCCAATCACAGGGCACATATAGACAAACAACCATTCACACTCACGTTCATACCTATGGACAATTTGGAGTCGCCAATTAACCTAGCATGTTTTTGGAATGTGGGAGGAAACTGGAGTACCCGGAGAAAACCCACGCATGCACGGGGAGAACATGCAAACTCCACACAGAGATGGCCGAGGGTGGAATTGAACCCTGGTTAAAGCAGAGCTATTCAAGTAAATTAAATAAAATTGACACATTTTCAGAATTAAGAATCGGTGAGGCCCGACTACTACCTTCACTATTATTCTTACTAAATTTCTAATACGACAAAGATACCCTAAAAAAAATCAAATGACATCACAGGCTGCATGGCGTCCGAGCGGTTAGCGCGTAGGCCACACAGCAAGGAGATTTGAATTCCACCATCTCTGTGTGGAGTTTGCATGTTCTGCGGGGTTTTCTCTGGGTACTCCGGTTTCCTCCCACATTCCAAAAACATGTTAGGTTAACTGGCGACTCCAAATTGTCCATAGGTATGAATGTGAGTGTGAATGGTTGTTTGTCTATACGTATGTGCCCTGTGATTGGCTGGCCACCAGTCCAGGGTGTACGGTAGAAAATGCGGTAGAAATATGCGGTAGAAATGAATTAATGAAATGACATCACAATCAATGTGTTTACACTGGTTAAATATCTCTATAATAGTGCCCTATTGCAAGACTACTATTCAAAGATCTTCTATTTAACAGGAGCACTTTTTTAAAAGGACATATTGCAAAACAAGTTGTTTTTGTCAACTCCATACGACAGTGCTCTGCTTTAAAGAGTCACCTCTTGCAGGTGCAGGAAACGGCCCTGTAGCTCCACGATGGCATTGGATCTTTCTGATAGCTGCTTCTGCAATTTGATCATGGTGACGTTGCTGTTGATCTGCGACCTGCCAGCCAACAGCCAAGTATCACGTAATCATTGGCAACACCATCATCATCGCCACCACCACCACGGGTGTAGAAAGCGTGTTTCACCTGAGTTCTGACTTGTTTTGTTGCTGAAGAGCCACCTGCTTCTCCTCCTCCAGCTGCGCAATGCGCCTCAGTTGCGACTCAATCACGTTCTCTCTGCCGCACGAAAGAAACAACCATCATCGTATCATTTTACCGATGTAGTGCCAATTCACAGCAGAAGTTGTACAAAGGCACTGTACACATGGAGCAGGTCTCGAACCATGATCCTCAGTCATTAACCTTCCTCTTGTGTTAGCTTTCTGGTATCATCTCTCATGTTACCGGGTCGGTTTTGTTACCTGGCTATTACTGAGAGCTATAGAACATATCTCTTAAATCAATTAGTTTTATTTATTTTCTCATTTTAGTATTAATCACTAAAGAAACATCTATGGTGTTCGGGTCAATTTTGACCCATATATATTAATGTCAAGAAAAGGTAGAAAAAGTTATTGTTTTCAGCAACAGAACTTTAGTATAAACTGAAATCAAAAAGCAGAACAGGTCCAGATCTTGGTTCACTGTACTTCTTGCCATTCTTTCCATGATCCAAATTGTAAATGTGAAATCAGCCCGTCAAATGAGTGAATTCACCTCACATGTCTGGACTTTGTTTTTAAAGTCCAGTAAAAATGAGAATCCCCTGAAGATGGGAAGAGGATCTAGTTTTCATTGTGTTGGCTAATTGTACACTTGTGATTTCAGTTGTGGCTCAAAATATTGCTTTATAGTCATATTATTATAACCGGGTCGAAACCGACCCTAACAATACAGTGGTCATAATTTCAACCAGACCATTTTAAAATGTTGTAAAAATTATATTTTTTGTTATATTTTGTTGAAATAGAGTTTCCTGACAAAGTCAAAAAGCCTTGATGCAATAAACAAATGTTATGTGATTCCTTTTATGCATTAAAATGTAAAATGGGTCGGTGTCGACCCTAACACAAGAGGAGGGTTAAGCACCTGAACAAGCACTTGGTGACGGAAGCAAGCAAAAACTCCCTCTATGATAAAAACCTCAGGTTCTGTTGGAAGATGGTCTGGGTTCAAACCGCTGGGTTTGAGATAGAGCGGTCAAAAGAGACAACAAATACAGCATAGATGGGTTGAGGGTGGAGAAAACAATGGGTGCAACGACAGTTTTATCAACAACAGTCATGGTCCCATAATGACAGCAACAGCGGTAATGGTCCGTTCAAGAAGGCCTAGAGTCCTCCCTCCCAGAAAAAAATTTGCAACAATCAGTAATTTGAGTTGGACTAGAATTGGAATTGTTTGCTGAAATAACATAGAGCAGGCGTCTCAAACACGCGGCCCGCGGGCCAAATGTGGCCCACAGGACACTAGTTTGAGGCCCCCGCCTTGATATATAAGTTTAATGGTAGTGCGGCCCGCACAAGTTTGATATGGATGCTGTATGGTATCATGTACCCAGAAAAAATTTAAGGTTAAATAACTGTTAATAGTTATCCTCCCTATCCGTGTGGAAGTGGTAGGTTTTTGGCTATTTAAGTTTAAAGGAAATAACTTGAAGGCTACCGTTTAGGTCGCTAGCTCTCTAGTTTGCGAGTTAGCATGTGTCTCAAGACCCTGCAGTTGCGCAATATGTTGTAAATAAAAAAAGTATAAATGTGACTATAGTCGTGTTTTGTCATGTCTACAGGGCTCTAATAATGCTTTGTTCATTTTAATCTGAAAAAAATACCCACCAAATATATGTGGTTTCTTAAGTTTTTATTATTTGCTGTTTTATTATTATTATTATTATATTTATTTATTGCAGATTGATTGATTTTCTTTATTCTTGGTTTGTTTATTTATTTTTCATTTTGTGCAGAAAAATAAAAATTAAGATATTTGAGAACAGTGGAATGTTTTATCAGAGCTTTTATTGTAGAAAATCGGAACCAAAGCACTGAAAAAGTTTGTATATTTTTCTGTTTTTAATAAATGCGTTGTTTTTTTTTTTGGAAAACCTGATGCGGTCCAGCCTTGCCCAGACCCTAGCTCCAGCGGCCCCCAGGTAAATTGAGTTTGAGACCCCTGACATAGAGCATAGAGTTGAGGATGGGGGGCAATAGCCTCCTAAAATTATTTCCACACTGTCTTCTAATTGTGGCGATGATTTTGTCTACCAGTGTTCTTAACATGTGTAAGGTGACAAATGCCTGTTAAGTTAAATGGACATGGTGCTCACAGATTTCGGGTCTTTTCGCGGGCCTCTTCCAGCAGGCTCTGTATGTATGGTGAGGCTTGGCCGGTTGGAGGTCTGTCATCACCTGCCAAACTTCTGGCACCTTTGTGGAGAAAATGAACGAAGACCACGATTACTGACTTATTCTAAAATTGTCAACACAAGAAGAAAACATTTGTCAACAAGCAATGAAGCTGTGTTCAAATGTGTCACCACAACAACACAAATATTGTTGAACTGTCTGCCATCATCATCAGCGTCCTACCACAACAGAGAAAATAAGCATGTGACCTACGCCTGGGAGGAGTCAGCAAAGGAGACGAGACATCATCCTGTTTTCTGGGGCCAGGGGTGATGCGGGACTGGACACGTTGGTAAGGCGAGCGAGCTCCATTGGGGGATCCTAGCAGCTGCTGCTTGGCCACAAACAAACGCTGCTTCAGCCTCTCATTCTCTGCTTCAAGTGCTCGGACCTTCTCCTGGAACTCGTCCATCATATCCTCCTTCTCAGCATCCAGCCTCCCTGATACTGGTGGACCAACCCCACTGGCAAGCTGCTCCATCCGACGACGGTCCTTGACAAGCCTCAAAAGCTTGGTGCCCAATCTATTTGTTGAGGTGATGGAGACAACATTGAAAGTTAAAAAGTGGCACAAATTAGACAGACCCGTTGATGTCGGTCGGCCAATCACTTCTTGATCTTGTCCTCCTGTTGGTGGATGTGTTGCTTGAGAACCAGCGAGTCATCGTGCAGCTGCAGGAAGTTGTCCTCCAGCTCCTTCCTGGACACCCGCGACAGGTCCAGACGCACTCTCATATGTTCTGATTGGGGAGAGCAAAGGCCAATAGCTATTTCACACATTACAGAGTTACACAGACACACACACCTTGTGTAGTTCTCAAGGGGTTCGTGATGTATTTGACAGGCTCATCTGCTGCGGCGTCATCCAGTAGAAAAGACATCTTTTACACTACAAAAAAACAAGAAATAGTTTCAATGAAAAGACTGTTGTGCACATTTTGAGTATACAAAGGCTTAAACGTTGCTGCTAAATAATGTACCAAAATTAGTTGCAATGAAAGAAATACAAGAAAAAGGGGGTGTTGACTCTCAACCAAACCACCTACACTGTTAGCATTGAAAAGCTAGCAGCTAGCTCCTGCGTCTAAACGTTAAACTTTACAATGAACACACTCATTGTGTGTTTTCTTGTATTTCTCAGCAATCGAAAATGTAAAAATAATGTACCTGATTTCTTTTGATTTGGTTAGTCCGTCTTCGCACAATTATTTCATTCAGCTGTAAGTTTGTTGCTAATGAAAACAATTTTCTTCTTCGTCCTGCTGATCCTTGGTCGTTCGTGTGGTAGACTCGAGGCGCTCATTACTGCCACCCTTCGGTCATTGTGTCCATTACGCCATCAGTGTTACAGGTTATATGCATTTTCCTGTATCTCAGGACAACATAATCTCTATTAAAAAACATATTTCGAATTAGATCCTAATTTCAAAGCAGCTTTTATGTCAGGAAGGCAATAAATATGAATATAGACCTGTAGAAAAATTGCTAGAATATGCATTTAGCAAATTTGGACCTTAATGAGGTTTTAAGTAGAGCTGCAATATGCAAAAGCAAAGGGGGGCGGGGGGACAAAAAAAGCATTTGGAACTTTAAATTGGAAAAAATGAAATAGGTTTTTTTTCATCTGATCAAAAGTTTAAGTTCGGAACAAAAAAGTCAAGTAGTAGACCCAAAAAAATTACACCTGCACCGAGCCGGAGGATCTGATTGGCTGTCTGTCCTTGACCCAAATGAAGGTGCTTACTGGTGCTGACTACAGTGCAATAACTCCTTCAATGACACATTGAAAGATGGAAAAAAGGTTTATTCTCTGATGAGAAAAAATGTCACACTCCCATCTAATTTTGGCATATTGGAGCTCTATTCAAAACTTCACTATGTTCCAAATCTGCAAAAGGTCAATTCTAGTTATTTTCCAAGTGGTCTTAAGATTTTGACTCAGTTGCCCAGTTGATACACACATTAGTTTAAGCTTATCATTTTAACAGTCCACCTGGTTTAATTACAATCATTTGGAATCAACTGGTGGGCCGGATTGAAACACTTGGCGGGCTGGATGTGGTGTGTTCTCGAATGTGGTGGGTGTCAGGAAAACACTGTTGCTTAAAGACTGACACATTTAATGGATGTTCATGAACACGTAGTATGTACGTCGCTGTTGTCAAGGCTTTGGACATGACCATTATCATGTGAGGGATGACGTCAAGAAGCAGTGGTGTCAATTCAGATGCCCATGTAGGTGTTCATCTTGCCCAGAGCGTCACACACGGTGGTGAGGTCGCTGCGAAGGTCCTGCACCACGTTCTCGATGCTCCTGGTGTCTTTGAGGAGGTCCACGCTCTGAGTGTACGGGTTGTAGTACACCGAGAATGGACGCTTGATGGTCTTTGCAAACTCCCTGCACAAAAAACAAGCAGTGCAACCATAGGGCATGGCCATGTTTGGTGAGTATGTGGTAGTACTAGTAATAAGTACTTAACAGTACTAGTACTTAGTAGTAGTAGTAGTGTAGTGGTTCTAAGTGGTTCTAAGCATGTGTTGTGATACTAGCAGGTAAATAAGTAGCAATAGGTTGTAGTAAGAGTAAAAGTAGTAGTAAGCCTGTGTTGTATAGTAGTAGTACTAGTAGCTAAATTAGTAGTAAATAAATTGTAGTAATAAGCATGTGGAGTAGTTTGAGGTAGGAAGTAATAAGCATGTGTTAAATAAGTAGTAATAGTCGTGTTTTAGTAGTACTATTGGTATGTAAATGAGTAGTAAATAGCAGTAAAGTAGTAATATGAATGGGCAGTTAGTAGTACCAAGTAAATAAGTATAAACAAGCATGTGTTGTCATAGTATTAGTCGGTTGGTAAGTAGTAGTAAGCATGGGTAGCAGTAGTAGCAGCACCGTAGTATTAGTAGTAGAAGATAAGTAAGTATACTAATCAGCATGAGTAGTGGTAATACTGACTTGAGGTATCATGATACATGCATCTCACGAGACGATATACAGTATTAAGTTGACGAGAATGGGACGAGAAAATATTTTAATATTACTTTTAATTTTAAGAAAACAACTCAACTGGACAAATACACTTTTTTTATTTTAGTCATAAAACCATGCATAATGAAATATTTTATACCTTTGCATGCATGGACTAAGCACGATGCATTTGATTGTTTGAT
This sequence comes from Doryrhamphus excisus, assembly GCF_037039965.1. Classification (NCBI taxonomy): domain Eukaryota; kingdom Metazoa; phylum Chordata; class Actinopteri; order Syngnathiformes; family Syngnathidae; genus Doryrhamphus; species Doryrhamphus excisus. Next base: position 16,089,425 of record NC_136357.1, on the reverse strand, counting down.
ATTTTTCCACAAATTGAAACAAAAACTAAAATTTATGAAAGTTTAAATAATGATGGCAGTTGTCGCTGCCACTATGAATTATTTATGGTGATGTGTGGTTACATAAAGAAAACAAATAGATTGTAGACAAGGGGTTTCAAACACGCGGCCCGCGGGCCAAATGTGGCCTGCAGGACACTAGTTTGAGGCCCCCGCCTTGATATGAAAGTTTAATGTTAGTGCGGCCCGCGCAAGTTTGATATGGATGCTGTATGGTATCATGTACCCAGAAAAAATTATTACGTTTGATTAATGTTCATGTTAATGGTTAAATAACTGTTAATAGTTATCCTCCCTATCCGTGTGGAAGTGGTAAGTTTTTGGCTATTTAAGTTTAAAGGAAATAACTTGAAGGCTACCGTTTAGGTCGCTAGCTCTCTAGTTTGCAAGTTAGCATGTGTCTCAAGACCCTGCAGTTGCGCAATATGTTGTAAATAAAAAAAGTATAACTGTGACTATAGTTGTGTTTTCAATATTTAACAATTAATATTGTCACCTTTTAATCTCACCCTTCAATACCGTGTGTATGTGCAAAAGTAAGTAATGAGCAAGTTTAGCTAGAAGTTTACCGCATCTTCTGTTTTGCCTCCTCAAAGCTTTCGGAGACAAAGTAAACTTCCTGGAAGGTTGTGATGAGACATTCCTGGCTGCAGGTGGTCTTGGGGTCAAAGGTCTTCACACAGGCCTGCTCTGACAAAGCATGCTTGGGGAGAAAAAAGAAGAAGAACCAGAACACGTGTCGAACAAAGGTACCCAACTACCAGGGGGAAAACTTTCAACAATTATTAAAAAAAGATTTTAATAGGGCCCTATTATGCTCATTTTTGGTTCTTTGTATTGAGTTGAGGACTCAAGATCTCTGGATCTGCACCTATTCCAGATTTATTTCATTGAATTTCCAAAATGGTCTGTTTTAATTTATTCCACCCACAGCCCACTTCCAGGCAGGTCCAACCTGCTGTGATTGCTCCACTTAGCCTGTACAGCTAACAGCTTGTACTCAGGCATGCCCATATAAGGCTCCATCCAGCAGGTGACTTCACAAGGCTCACTGTGAAGTCAGTGATCTGGTGTGAGAAAAAAAAACTCTCAGAGCCATCCCAAAGTTTTTTCAGGACTCACTTTCAAATGCGCAAACCTCATTATCTGAAACTTTGGTATTTTTTAACACGATATTATAACATTCTAACTACATTTAAAGGTAAAAGCATAATAGGTACAGTTTAAAAAATAATTTAAAAATTGTAAATAATAATAACAATGTAAATAATTGAATTTATTGATTTATATAGTAAATGCTAACAAATTCGGTCGGTCTGTGGGCTGAAAAAAAATTGTGGACCAATGGTGTAGAACACAGTGACATGCGTTGAGGCACTGACTTTTTGTGTTAATACAGGTTCCTCATTAAGAGGATAACATAAGAAAGAGGAGAATAATTCATTTTGGTTAAACATTTTTCACATACTTGTTAGACCCATTTGTGTTCATACCTTTTATTTGTATATAATGTACATGCAGCATTTCTTTCTCCAGGAGAAGTCCTGACATTGTTGTAAACGTCTGATCAACACCTGGTGAGTTTGGGTATAAAATCCTCCATCTTAGCAGTCAATTTCACTCATTCATTCAGCCGAACATAAAATATATTTAATGCATCTGACGTTTTTCCTCTGTGGAAGGAGCATCTTAAAGCTCTCACACACCACCACCGTTTCAGGAGGAAGCGGAACTGCAAGTGACTCCCGTATGACATTTCTATGTATTGTCCAATTTGCAAGAATAATGACTTCACACTTACGTTAAAGACATTACACAGGCTTTAGAAAGTCATGGTGTATAATATTCTCTGCAACATTATATTATTGGCACCATGCAGACACACTAACAGGTGCCATGAACCAACTCAGCCAAAGTTTAAAAAATGATTGGAATTATGTTAAACATCCATCCATCCAGTCTCAGTAGGGAAGCACAGACTTCCCAGTCCCCGGCCACCTCCTCCAGCTGTTCCCAGGCCAGCTGTGAGACATAATCCATCCAGCGTGTCCTAGGTCTGCCCCGGGGCCTTTTCCCGGCTGGGAATGCCCGGAACACCTTACCAGGGAGGTGTATGGGAGGTATCCGGACTAGATGCCCAAGCCACTTCAACTGGCTCCTCTCGATGTGAAGGAGAATCAGCTCTACTCTGATTCCCTCCCGAATGACTGAGCTCTTCACCCTATCTCTTAGGGTGAGTCCAGCTACCCTACAGAGGAAACTCATTTCAGCCGCCTGTATCCGCAATCTCATTCTTTGGGTCATGACCAAAGCTCATGACCATAGGTGAGGGTGGGAACATAGATCGACTGGTAAATTGATCTGGTAAAAACCAGACTCCCTCAACACCTTGGCTGCGCCTAGAAATTCTGTCCATCAAAATTGTGAACAGAATCGGTGACAAAGGGCAGCCTTGGCGGAGGCCAACGTTCACTGTAAACAGACTCGACTTACTACTGGCATTGCGAACCAAGCTCCTGCCCCAGTTGTACAAGGACCAGATGGCACGTAGTAGCGCGCCCCCCAATTCCATACTCCCGGAGCACCCCCCAAAGGACACCGCAAGGGACACAGTTGAATGCCTTTCCCAAGTCCACAAAGTACAAGTAGACCGGTTGGGAAAAAAAGGAAGGTATGTCAGTGGGATTGAGAAGGGCCTCAAAGTATTCCTTCCACCGTCTGACTCCATCCCCAGTTGAGGTCAGCAGGCACCCGTTCCCACTGTAATCAGTGTAAACCGGGTACTGCTATCCCGGTCCTCCCCCGGGATGCAGGTGAAGCTCTGCCGGAGGTGAGAGTTGAAGACTCGACGAACAGGAGACTCTGCCAGACGTTTCCAGCACACCCTAACTACCTGTTTGGGTCTCCCAGTTCTGTCCAGCATCCCAGCTCAGCCCATCTCTTCACCTGTGCGCCCAGAACATGCAGACGCAGGTCTGATAATACGACTACAAAGTCGATCATAGACCTGCGGTCTTGGGTGTCCTGGTGCCAAGTGCACTTATGCACATCTTTATGTTTGAACACGGTGTTAGTTATGGACAAACTGTGGCTCGCATTGAGTAACATCACACCACACAGGTTCAGATCAGGGAGAGGCCGTTCCTCCCAATCATGCCCCTCCAAGTCACACAGTCATTGCCCTCATGGCAGTTGCTGAGGTGCTCTCCAGGACCCACCTGATGGACTCCAAGAAGGCCGGGTACTCTGAGCTGCCGTTTGGCATGTAAGCACAAACAACAGTCAGGACCCTTTCCCCAGCCCGGGGATGAGCTCGCCGCCTGACATTTTCCCCTGCAGCAACTCCAGAGTAGAACAAGGTCCAGCCCATCTTGAGGAGTTTGGTTCCAGAACCCAGACAGTGGGTCGAGGTGAGTCCAACTATATCTGGTCGGAATGTCTCAACCTCTCACACAAGTTCAAGCTCTTTCCCCACCAGAGAAGTGACATTCCATGTCCCTAGAACCAGATTTGGCCGCCAAAGACCAGGTCACCCAGGCACCCGCCGTTGACCGCCACCCAACACACAATGCACACAATGCTTGCCCCCATAGATGGGGATGAATAAACAAACATTTCTAATAGAGTTCAGTTGATAAATATTCATTCATTCATTCATTTTCTACCTCTTTTTCCTCACGAGGGTCGCGGGGGGTGCTGGAGCCTATCCCAGCTGTCTTTGGGCGAGAGGTGGGGTACACCCTGGACTGGTGGCCAGCCAATCACAGGGCACATATAGACAAACAACCATTCACACTCACATTCATACCTATGGACAATTTGGAGTGGCTAATTAACCTAGCATGTTTTTGGAATGTGGGAGGAAACCGGAGTACCCGGAGAAAACCCACGCATGCACGGGGAGAACATGCAAACTCCACACAGAGATGGCCGAGGGTGGAATTGAACCCTGGTCTCCTAGCTGTGAGGTCTGCGCGCTAACCACTCGACCGCCGTGCCGCCTTTGATAAATATTATTTATCTTAATAATTTTTGTATTTTTCATGATGACAGGTGCCTGGCTGCACGTCACTAGTAGAATACAGCTTTTACACTTTGTGCCTGCGTACTATATGTGTACGTATGTGTGTATTACCCTTAGTTCTCCAATAGATGATAGCAATCCGGCACCGTACGCTCTCAGTCGACCTTCTTGTTTGCAGAGGCCAAACTCGATGGTGAAGAAGTAACACTGACAAGGCACACACACCCACACACAACCATGTCACCACAAAGACACACTCTGGACTCTTGTTGAGCATCCACACTCACCGTGGCCAGCTTCTGCACATCCTCATCAGTAGCTCCGAGAGATGCCAAACCGATCTCCTGGGAGAACTGAGCAAACTTGGGATCAGCCAGAAGAGGAACATGACCCAGAAGCTCGTGACACGTGTCCCTGAAAGACGAAAGCATCAACAAAAAAAAACTCTGCTGGATCCTGGATCATTTGCAAAGTGGTTCAGAATCATAAAGAGGTTTGCGTATGAGGCTCACGGTTCAGGGGTGTATAGCGGGTCGGTGCTGTGACGGACATACTGGGTACAGTTGAAGACTCTGTAGGCCAAACCCGCAAGGAAGTCCCGAGGTGACAGGTAGCCGGCAACGGGTCGCACAGTGAAGCCGGACCTCTCTGGAACACAACAAATATGGTGGACCTTTTTACTCAAGGTGACACTGGAGGTCATGGGACCGGGGTGACATAACTGGAGGTTAAATGAATTGAGGATGTAGCTGGGGGGGTTGTGAATGAGGGACACCATGGAGGGATGACGAGGTGAAATAACTCAGACACATGATATGATTTGGGGTGACAACTGCAAGGTCATGTGACCGGGGATGATATGAGTCGAGGTCTCACATCTAGGAGTCGTGTGCCTGGATAGAACATGATGTAACTGGGAGAAGTCATGTGACATGATTGTCAGTGACATGAAACAGGAAGTGACATGATGGTCAGTGACAAGACTGGAGGTCACACTAGGGTTGAGACGAGCATGTGACCTCTGAGGAAAAGTGAGACGTCTTCCAGCTGAGGAATGTTGTCCTCACGGTAGCCGCAGTGCTGACTGAGTAAGGGGAGGTTCTTCAGGTACTCTTGGCAGGCGTGAGTCGGGTACAGCTTGTTGAGCTCCCTGAAGACCACACCCCACGTGCGCACCTCCTCTGCAGTGTACTCGATGCGAGGGATGGGCTGACCGCTACAAATAATTAGCCCACTTAAAGAAAAAGAGAGCTTTTCCATGCTGGATGAATGTGGAAAAGGCGAGCTTACAACTTGTACTTCATGGCCACCTCCACAAAATACTTCCTCCGCTGGCGGTAAAGTTCATCTCTAAAGCCCTAAGAGCACAAAGCAGAAGAACGTTAAACACACACAGTGGGCATTGTCGGTCCACCATTTTCCTCACATAGAAACACAACACACAACCTACCGGGTGGTCAGCATCCAACTCAGATCCATACATCAAAACTCTGTGGGAACACTGATCCAGCTCAGAGATCTTCATGGGGAACCATGGAACTTCTTCATCATCTAGCATCAACACAAACACGCCACCTTTGTCTCTCTGACTGCATGAGGATGACATGGTACACAAGGACAATAATATGATAATGAGGACATGATAATGTGAGAATGGGATGACACAACACGGAGATGACACACTAACATGGGATGATCATATAATAACATGAGGAAGAGACGATTGCATTAGGATGAGAACATCACAATGATGCTGATAACATGAGAATCGGATAACAGGAATGAGATGAGGATGAGGGCAGGATGACATACGGAGAGCAAGATGAGAAGATACAAAATGACGACAACATCAACAACATGCTGATGACAACACGAGTACGAGATGATAACAGGGATGACACCAGGACGGCAAATGAGAATGATGACGCACCAAGAACAAAGGGTGACATGATGATAACATAAGGATAGGATGATTAACTTAATGTGGCTAAAACATGAAGATAACAAGATGAGATGACACGATCAATGACATGCTCATAACATGAGAATCGGATAACAGGAATGAGACGAGGATGAGGGCAAGATGACATACGGACAGCAAGATGAGAAGATACAAAATGACGACATCATCAACAACATGCTGATGACAACACGAGTATGAGATGATAACAGGGATGACACCAGGATGGCAAATGAGAATGATGACGTGCTCAGAACAGAGGAAGAGACGATTGCATTAGGATGAGAACATCACAAGGATGATAAGATGGCATACAGATAACAAGATGAGATGACACGATCAATGACATGCTGATAACATGAGAATCGGATAACAGGAATGAGATGAGGATGAGGGCAAGATGACATACGGAGGGCAAGATGAGAAGATACAAAATGACGACATCATCAACAACATGCTGATGACAACACGAGTATGAGATGATAACAGGGATGACACCAGGATGGCAAATGAGAATGACATGATGATAACATAAGGATAGGATGATTAACTTAATGTGGCTAAAACATGAAGATAACAAGATGAGATGACACACAATGATGGCATGATAACATGAAGATGATATAATAACTTGATGAAATTACACTAGGGGAACATGATGATAACATGACATGACAACATACAGCTGACAACATAACCTGAGGATCATAACCTAAATGAGGATGGAGATGTTGTCTAATTGGGAACGCCTGACGTCGGGAGGTGAGCTCACCTGCCTGGGCGGCCCATACATGAGCGGGTGTGTTGAAGGACAGGATGTTGACATGATCTTTGAGAAGCTCCAGCAGCTCGTTGAAGTCCTTCTTGCTGCAGCTGCAATCAGCAAAGATTTCCACCTCGTTGCTCACACGTTTGGACGCACGTGACTCGATATGGTTCAGGTTGACCCGCTTCTCCTGCAAAGGAGGGGGAAAAAATTGTAGGAGAGTCATGTGACACACACCAGCTGACCTCAACAATGACGATGAAGTTTCACCTGGAAGAGTCGCAGAGCTCGGACCAGACAACCGACCTCATTCTTCAAAGAGAATACCACTGCCTGACTCGGCCCTGCACAAGTCTCACTGATGGGACTGAAGGATGGGCGCCGCGACTGCACACACGTGAAGAAATACTCATGTCACATGAACTTCAATGAGTCACAAGACAAAAAAGATGACAGTGATGGATGAAGATGGAGGTCACCATCTGTCCGCCTGTGTGACGCAGAGGTGGCCGTTGGTCCAGCATGGCCGAATCAAAGGAGAGGCCACGGCGGCTCCAGTACTTGCTGGAGAACATCATCATGGCAGGCTGCATCCTGGGAAGTGGCTCCTGGTCGTCCTTCATCACGTGAGAGGACGCCATGGGGAACCAGTGGGTGTACGAGTACCAGGACTGGTCCAGTATGACAACTCTGGTGACACCTTGCTTGCCAAATACACGGCTCCGATGTCTCGCTGCTATCGGCTTGCCAGTACTGCCTGCATGAGCTTAAATAGTGACACAGGAGGGGGAGGGCCTAAGGGAGGAGGCGGAAAAAAATCAATTGGATAACAAAACTTCAGTTGGATAACATCTTCCTTTATAACAGGGGTCTCAAACATGCGGCCCGTGGGCCAAATGTGGCCCGCAGGACACTAGTTTGAGGCCCCCGCCTTGATATGAAAGTTTAATGTTAGTGCGGCCCGCGCAAGTTTGATATGGATGCTGTATGGTATCATGTACCCAGAAAAAATTATTACGTTTGATTAATGTTCATGTTAAAGGTTAAATAACTGTTAATAGTTATCCTCCCTATCCGTGTGGAAGTGGTACGTTTTTGGCTATTTAAGTTTAAAGGAAATAACTTGAAGGCTACCGTTTAGGTCGCTAGCTCTCGAGTTTGCGAGTTAGCATGTGTCTCAAGACCCTGCAGTTGCGCAATATGTTGTAAATAAAAAAAGAGTATAAATGTGACTATAGTCGTGTTTTGTCATGTCTACAGGGCTCTAATAATGCTTTGTTCATTTTAATCTGAAAAAAATAATTTGTCTACCCACCAACTATATGTGGTTTCTTAAGTTTTTATTATTTGCCATTTTATTATATTTATTACTGATTGATTGATTTTCTTTATTCTTGATTTGTTTATTTATTTTATTTCTTATTTCTTATTTTGTGTAGAAAAATAAAAATTAAGATATTTGAGAACAGTTGAATGTTTTATCAGAGCTTTTCTAGTTCATTTTTCTGTTTTTAATATTTTTTTTTTTTTTGGAAAACCTGATGTGGCCCAGCCACGCCCAGACCCTAGCTCCAGTGGCCCCCAGGTAAATTGAGTTTGAGACCCCTGCTTTATAACCAGATGTGGTTATGACATAATAGTAAATTTTTGATTACATTTTGCTATGTTATGACATAACGTTGTGAAAGTTTGAATGTTGTCTCAGTTTTTCCACCTTTGTGTGCTTGTGCATGCCACAAACTCTGGTGATAACGCTGGCGAATGCTCGCTTGCTGCAATTTCCTGTCAGTCAGGAAATGAAAGAGTCTTCTCTGATCTGCTCCTGCGGACTCCTTATGAAGCGATGTACTGATTACCAGCTGCATCCAGCATCCTCTGGATGGACATGCTGACATAAATAATAGAAGCATTAAATCAGAGTCTTACCTCAAACAGGTGGGTGTACACTTTTTGATTGTCCTCACTACTAATGTGGCATAAATAAGAAAATGGCACACGTTAGCAACATGCTAATCATTGTTCTTCAAACTTACATTCATCACATAGAAATAAAAATGATACATCACGCTAATAGCAAGAAGAAAACAAGAGGAGCAGAGGACTGTAGAGCAAAATGTTTTAATGCTGTTGAAGATAGATGTTTACATCTGATACGTTTTAGCCATGATGACCGGCGTGCTTACAAAAAGAGTTCCTCTTCTGATGTCACAACCAACGTGTCCATGTTGTCAACACGTGTGTGTGAGTGTGTATGGTATTGGTGGTGCTGCAGTCCGCCTACTTCCTAGCCCCGCCTACTTCTTCCCATCCGGCGGCACGCAGAGGATAAAAGTTTACGTGGTAGAAAAATAATTTTCAAGGATACGCTCGCTACGACATGAAGGCAACTTTGCGATGCTGAGAGTCCATCGATCTCAAATGTCCGTTGGTGGCGCAGGTGTGGTCGTCTCGATGCGGTGTTCTGACGACAGCCGCCGCCGCCGACCCAAAGTCATTTGAATCAGAGATGCCGCGGGTTTCCGTGTCCAATGACAAAATGGTGACCACAGATTGAGGAAGGCCCTGAGGACACACACGGATACAGTCACATGAAAAAATGTTCTCTGGTCCTGAAGCGCTGTCAAGCACCTTTGTCAAGAGACGTATCCCTACTGGGTTTTAATATGCCACTACATCACGGTGATGCTTCCTTTTACAGCCACGCAGACCACATAGCTGAGTCAAGGTCAAGGTCAAATGTATTTATATAGCACCTGTATTATCAAACCGAGTTTTAAGTTTAGCTCTTGGAGGGGTTAAAAGCAACTTTGAGCTGGACCTCATTGTTGTAGCAAGAACATAAACAAGTCAGATAAATATAAAGGAGCAAGACCATTCAGTGATTTAAAAACCAAAAGAGGAATAATAAACTGGACTAGGGTTATATGTTGCGGTCTTTAAGTACCAGTTAACAGGCAGCCAGAGATGTATCGACGACTGGTCCATACCACAATACAAGGAATTGCAGTAGTCCAACAGGCAAGTCACGAACAATTGAGTAACATGCACTCATCTGCTTACAAAGAACCATAAAGTAGCACAACAAAGATTTCGAAATATACTTTTTGACCACAACCCACAGAGGGCGCCACAAGTGTCAGGGACAAAGACATCCTACTACCTGACACTTGTTGATCTGCAGACAGATGCTTTCTGCTTTCTGGAGGATTTCTTCTACATCCAGCTTCATCGAGAGTTCGTTGACGTGCTGCCATGATGACATCAAACAAAACAGTCAGTTATCTGCAGTGCGGGGGACGGGCGGCAGAACAAAGAAAAAAAAAAAGGAGTTCACTTTGAGGATCTCATTGAAGCCGTAGTTCTCTTCCATGATTTTCGCCTTCTCCGAGTCCAAGATGGCACAGCAGAGCAGAAGGTGGAAGTTCTGACAGGGCAATCCAGTCCACATCACCTGCAGACCACATAAATATGCATCATGTTGGTCCACCTAGTTCTCGTAAACCAGTTTCAGGCCTGGACTAACCTCCCACAGTCGGAGAATATCCTGGAAGCTGAACTCTCTCTTGAAGCGGATCAACAGCCAGCGGAAGCAGAAGTAAAGATAACCAGAATCCTGAGACTCTGTAAGGCAGAGCGCACGCAAATGTCAAAGTCCAGGACCACAAGATGGCTGCCAGAACATCCTGAGAAGTCGCTGGTACCAAGGTAGCTCCAGAAGGATGGGTCCAGCAGTCTGAGTAGAGTACTGAGCTGGATCAGCTGAGTCTTCATTCCCTGCATCTGCTCCTCAAAGTTCTGGTGCTTCATGGGATGAAGAACACGGATCAGAACCGGACCTGAGACCAAAGTCACTAATAACAAGACCCAGCTCACCATTTGGTCCATGAAAGAGACAAAACACCAGAAGGCATCCACCTCGTTCTCCATGACAAAAACGATTGGCGACAGCAGATCGCTCATGCCCTGCACATAACCTACATGCGTGCACATATGAACAACACATGTCACGAAGCATGCTCATGAGGAAAGAGCCATGAAGGACAATAAGATGGAGTCTCACCCAAGTCGAAGTCATACATGCAGTACGTCATCAGGATGTCGTGCAGGAGGACCAAGCCGGGGGTATCCATACCCTCGAAGAATCGATTGGTTCGGTCGGTTCGGTTGACGTCTTTCTCTGCAAGCAGCACAGACCATGAAGCTAATGCTAGCAGTAATACATATATTTTTTACATACATACTAGCTGCTGATAAGGCAGCTAGCTAGCGAGAGTAGCATGCTTCTAACCGATCAGACTCTTGTAGTCTCGAAGTCGTGAATTCCTCTTTTCTTGTTCCTCGCTGACGGACTTCCATTGTAGCTTCATACGGAAATATTCATCCCTGTGAGGACAGGGCTCACACTTTTAGGACAAATGCTGCAATATGACTATTTGCTATGATCGTTCTTAGGATTCATTAGTGTTTTACGTTTTGCTTCTCTGCAGACTTTTCCTTTGCTCCAGTGTGCTGTTCCAGGGAAAGTATCCCAAGAGAAACTTCCAGGCTTCTTTCCTGGTGGCATGACACAGTCCCTGCAAAGAGGCAGCACACTTGAGAAGAGGAATCACAGCTGAACAAAGAACAAAGAAATCCAACTTGCCCCCCTGAAGATGGACTCTTTCAGCCTGCTGATGTGGATCATGCGACCCTCCTGGTCCTGATGTTGACTCCAAGAGTCTGGCGATAGCGGCTCACTCCTTGTTACCTGTGGCCTCGTCCCCAGGTCCACCTACAAGTCCACATATACGGGCATTGAGCCAGTTCAGAGGGACTGTAGTGGTTCTGCCGTGTGCTTACCCTGGTGATGACCTCAAAACCTGGCTCCTCCTGCTGGTTGATCTCCAGTCCCGGGATGACTTCTCCCAGGAGGTGGGCCACTTCCTCTGGGGGCCGCTGATGCTGCTCCTCTGTCCCACGGAAGGCATCAAAAATGTAGTTGGTGACCTTGGAGAAGCGGTCCAGCGTGGTCACATACGGGTCCTTGCGGAACTTCTGTTACATACAGGGCAACCAAGGTCAGTTTAGTGCACGTGACCTCTGCTCCCCGCATGCCTCCCATCACGTGGCCATGCAAACTCTTACATGCACCAGGCCATAGTTGTTGTCATCCAGGAGGTTTTCGAAGGACTGCGACAGAATCTTGTTTGGAGTGCTGATGAGCAGACGCGACTCATCCTCTGGAGACCTGGATGAGCAGCAGGAGTGTTATTATTAATAATAATAATAATACATTTTATTTGTATAGCGCTTTTCAAAATACTTTACAGAAAAATGGAGTTGAATAAAAACAAGTAAACAGAGTAAAATATACAGTAAAATACAACATTCATTCGTTTCTACACAGTTAAAACATGAGTAAAAGCGGGGAGGGGCACAGCCGCGGTTGTAGGCAACCTCCTGATGTCCTTTTTATTAACTCCACAAGAAGTACCTGCATTTGCTATGTTTTAAATTAATTAAAACATAGAATAAATAAATAAATGTTGTATTCCTGTGTTAAAACGATTTCAGATCAAACCCTCAGTTTCAGAAGGCGTGGTAAAACTTCCCTTTGTGATGTCACAGGGAGCAGCTTTCCTTATATGGGCCTTATATGAAGATCTGGACTGTTTTGGGAACATGGGCCAGTATGCAGCTGGACTAGTCGACAAACTTGCTGAAGCCCGACGTTGCTGCCAACGTTACTTGGTCGTGTGGAAGAGTAAGAAGAGAAGAACAGTTTATCAGTGTCCTAACTTGTGTTTATTTTGTGTCACTCATGGAGCAAAAGTGGTTTGTGTAGCATTGTAGAGTTTTCATACAGAGAGCGGGGTTGCTATTAGCAGTTTCCCACGCCAAATTGTGCCTCTACCCAAGTTTTTTAAACACTGGTAGTCCCGCAAAAAACATTACACGTTACTGATGCTGTAGAAAATGCGAAAGCTACTTAACATTGAGAAACGTCTTGGAAGAAACCTCTTATCTTGAGAAACTAAAAGCAGACATTTAAAAAAGATAAATCACGATTATTATTAACTTCTACAAAGTTGGGTTCGCAGCTAGCTGCAAAAAACGGAAGTCCTTATAAACACTCGGGAGTGCGACCAACCACAGTGCGGGCAGTAGGTGGAATACATTAAAACAGGCCGTTTTCGAGGGAAGCGTGGAATCCAAAGAAATACAGTTGAATAGGTTCAGATTCTGGAAGAACTAGAAAGCTTTCTGTGCTGGTTAACGTGGGTAGCTGCTTTATAGGAGTCCACAACTCAATACAAAGGGACGAAAAAATTAGCATAATAGGTCCCCTTTAATTGATGGCTAGCAGCTTATATTCTGTATATCTACTATTCTACTGTACTTGAAAAACTGACTGAGCAGTTTGCTTTCAATGGCAGTTACACCACTGGTTATGTTGCTGTTGTGTTGTGCAAGGAACTTGTTGTTAGTAAATGGCCATGCTGTCAAAGATTATGTTTGCCCCGCCAGTAAGTTTGACAAGCATGCTAACTGTATCCATGCTGACTTTCAAAACAAAAAAATTAATCCAGCAGAAGATGTTTTCCAAATCTGTGCATGCGATTGTCGTCACAGCAGTGACTTTTTCTGAGATGCTGAAGGTCACCTGATGGCAGAAAGGGTTAATCAATCTTGGTTTGGAGCTCAGACATAAGGCCGGTGACAATTTCCTGTTGTGGCGGAAGATAAGAAGTTTAATAAGACCTGGCTCGGCTGATATTTGCTTCAAAAGGAACACAATTAGCATATAAATGATGCGTTTCAATGTGGCTGAGGAGGTTTCGATGGGCCATCCGGATCACTGAGGGTGGACGTTGCCTGGTTACCACTGCTAGCATCTTCTCGTTCAAATCACAGAGGTGGTTCCGGTTTGTACTCACTCGCTGAGGGTGGCGATTCTCCTCAGGCTGTCCAGAAGCTCTCTACTTCCGCCCTGATGGAAGTGCAAAGGCGGCAGCGAGGAAGACTCCTTTCGTGTGAAGATCAGAGCAGGACCGGCGTGATCCTCCTGGATCGTGACGGTACCCAACTGACTCAGGCTGACTGAGAAGAACCACCTGCTCCGCTCATTTCCGCCCATCACAGAGCCTGGAGGAAAAACAATTCAGCTGTGGTGCATTGACAACAAAAACACTACTTCAACGCATCCTTACCATTGGTGCAGGACTTCTTCTTGAAGGACGCAGAGTTGACCAAGTCCCAATCGGTCTCATAGCTCAGCTGACTCTCCAACAGCTGCTGTCCTCGCTCTCCTTGATGCTGGCCGCCACACTGAACCCATTCCATGACTGAACTGGAGTCCTGCCAGGATGAAGATACACGTCCTGATTGGCTCACTTTGACACCCCCTGACATCCTTTGTGTTGACTCACATGTTACAGGAAGTCATTTAAAGTCTAGGCAGGTAGAGACTGTTCAATGAGTCCCTACTGTCAGTCGGTCGAACCTTTACACAGAGTCAAAAGAACAAGTCTTTGTATTGAGTCTGTTGAATTACTCTTCATGGTGAATCCCTTCAACAGCTACTCTGAGTCAGCTGGAACGAGAGGATCCAGAGGAACGGGTCTTCATGAAAAATCAATTCAAACGTAACAAAGAGTCGGCTGAATGAGTGTTTGTATTCAGTCTGCTGAACAAATCTTTAAGGGGACTCTTTAAGGGGCAGTTTTTTTAGCGAGTCAACATAGTTAGTCTTTGAAGAGAGTCAGCTACAAAACATAACATATATAGTGTATTATATGATAGTCTGGTGAAACCATGTATCCATATAAGCAAACGAATAAAAAATAGAGTCCGCTGAGCATGACAAAATGGAAATCTTTCTTTTCCACCGTCATATTGTACGTCAATGTTTAATATTTTTTATGCGCTTTTTCTAAGCTGTAAACTAATATGAAAGTAAAGGACACTTTGTTCCCCAAAAGGATCACAAAAGTGTCAATGATGTCAGTGTACTCATATTGTGAGCTAACATTAAAATACATTTGTGATATTTTGACGGCGCACACACACACCTTAGCAGCACACAACATATGTGAGGGGTCCACCGAATCTTCCAGAGGTGTGAACTCCATCATCACATCCCCATCCTGACAAGGAGGACACAGGTACTGTCAGTGACCTTACAAACTTTCAAGAAAGAAAGCACCTAATCGGCTAACTCTAAAGCCTTAATCTTTGTCTGAAACATGAAAGACAAATCGCAGTACACCAACCAGCAATCATTTGACTTTGTGTTTTACCTTTTCGACAAGTTGAAGTGAGCCACAAACGAGAACATCATGCTCCACGCCGATTTCATCACCGCTTGGATGGATGAAAACCCCTTCGTGCTCAAAGAGAACCTGACACAACATCTTGATGTTAACAAATATAACTTAAATAAAAGATGATGATGTTAGTTGCTGGGGCATGGGGTGTTACGGCAAAGATGGAACAACAAACCCATGCTTTGTACTCAGATGCAGCTCAACAAAACCTGAATTCCCCAAAGTTCAACGGTGATTATCAACTTACCTTGTTAAGTCTGGTTTTTGGCTTTGGGCTTCATATAAGAATTGGATGTTATATTATTCTACTTCAACTTAAAAATGTAACCATCCCAACTGGTGTAGTTTACAAAATGAGCCAAGTAATTATTATGTTGCATTATGAGGAGTTCCCAAAATACTTCACTGCCAAAAGCAACAATATTATCATTTGATATTGCATTTTATTCCAGATGCTCAGCTCAAAAAGTGAACACTTATGACTTTAGCCTAAGTTACAAAGGTGATGCTGGCACTTTTAAAGAGGGCTACCTTCATTGTACAGGCAAGCCCAGCTTTAGACTCAACACACCTTGCTAACTCAATAAACTCGCTTCCCAATATACTCCCAGGGTCCTCCAAACACATCCCATAAGGTGTTATTGTCGTGCAGCTGAAGGTACACTACAATAGGACATGTCAAGGTCCTACATCCGTCAATGTACTGTAGATGGCATCAATAATAAAAGCAATTGGAACAGGTAATTCCACCCCCCATCCCACAGTGACGTTAAATCTATAGACCCCGCCAGATTATTCCTGTTCAATAAAACAACGAAATTCAAAGCACTTTCCTTGAACTCTGCTACACAAACATCTAGCAGCTGCATGCAATATTTAACACAGCAACTTTGATATAAACAAACTTCTGTGTGGCGTCACAGAACACAACAGGCGTCTTTAGCATCCATTTTATGACTCAAATAATGTTATTTTTTACATTATCATAATATAAATATTAATTGTCATGTAATATTTTCAGCCATATTTGATTTGACCGTTTTAATGAAGATTCACTTGGTCATGGCTAGGAGTTTAGCTTTTTTAACATAACATGAATCTTCCAAGCTTCAAGTTAGCCAGCTAGCAAACTGCTAACAGCACACTCCTGTACCCCGCGGAAGATGCTGTGGGCGGCCCTCAGAGCTATAAAGATGGGCCCTTTCCAGCGAATAAACGCCCAACGAAAACATCTACCTGGAAAAAAGTTACTACGATATGAACCTGGGTTTGTTTTTACCTTTGCAGCAAAATTCGCCGCCATGTTGCCAGCTCTTCAGCTATGACGACAGGATCACGTGGCTGTCAAACGCCAAAACAACACTGACGTCAGCTTCCGGCCGGCAAGGTTGCTGACGCATGCGCAGTGTTCGACAGCTGTCCGAGTGTCGGGTTGATGTTGCAGTGCTGCCACCTTTCGAATTAACTCAGATGAACCCATTGATGCTGTTGTTAGTGTGTGCGCACGTGTGTGTATAAACATGTATATTCATTGAAACAAAGATGTAGACAGTTTATTCCTATCTTTACTGACATTTTATTTATTTTACTTAAACGTTTCATGTTTAAAATGTACATAGAGTAACGATTCAGTTTAAGGAGAGAATAGGATACGGTGGTTGTTGAAAAATATAAACAAAAACCGGGACAGATTTTGAAAACAAATTCAAAGTATAAATAGTGTAATGACACTCCACGCCTGAGAGAGGCGACTGCGCTATAATTTACTGGTTGTGTATTACCGGAAGAAGTAAACAAGGCAAGGGAAATGGTTGGTAGGATAGCGGGCAGTATCGTTATTTGCTTATTTTTTACGTTTGTATTTTTGTTTGTCTTGTAACAGACTGCACATTATTCGTTGTGTATGTTAGGATAAATTCGTCTCAGTTAACTTTGAAGCTTCTCTGGCTATCTTAGCTTGCTAGCTGCTCAAAAGAGACGCGGAAGCAGAGCGAAGCGCGTCGACTCAAGTGTGAGTGTTGAG
This sequence comes from Doryrhamphus excisus, assembly GCF_037039965.1. Lineage (NCBI taxonomy): Eukaryota > Metazoa > Chordata > Actinopteri > Syngnathiformes > Syngnathidae > Doryrhamphus > Doryrhamphus excisus. The sequence goes on along the minus strand of NC_136357.1, from coordinate 16,072,307 downwards.
ATTGTGTGAACATGTGTAAAGTACAGATGCTAAGAGCGTTGGTGAACCAGCGGCTAACTGCGGCGGTTGAAGAAATATTTGTAGTGTTCGAAAAGACGATAGCGGAGTACGAGGAGGAACTTTCTCGAACAAAAGGCGAGAACGAGCGACAGCGTCAACTGCTGGACGCCTTTTTCAAGAAACAAGGCGTTCTGTTACATAGACCAGGTTTGTTTCATTCTTTCTCACGCACTTGATGAACTCTCATTCACTTTTCTTTGTATGTCCTGCTTGTAGAACATCCATTATTTTCTATGCCGCTTATTCTCACTAGGGTCGCGGGTATGCTGGAGCCTATCCCAGGCGGGGTACACCCTTTGCTGGTTGCCAGCCAATCACAGGGCCCATATAGACGACTATTCATACCTATGGACAATTTGGAGTCGCCAATTAACCTAGCATGTTTTTGGAATGTGGGAGGAAACCGGAGTACCCGGAGAAAACCCCACACATGCACGGGGAGAACATGCAAACTCCACACAGGTCTTCCGGATCTCCTGACTGTGTGGCCAACATGCTAACCACTCGGCCAAAACACCGTCGAATGAAGGTGTTTACATGCCTTCAAAAGGCTGCATTCGGCCCAAACCTATTTTTTTTACCTTTATCTGTTTATTACGAAGCAGGATTTAACTCTGCCTATGCATTACTATGAAAATGGCTAATCATTGATTTGTGGCGTTCAGGCAAAACACTTTTAATTTACTGTGTGATTTTTGTGAGAACTACTATAGAACAGGGCTGTCAAACTTGTGCCAAGAGGGCCGAGACACTAAAACAGGTGATTTTTATGATCAACACCTCTTAATTTGAGGGAAGGATCTCATCCTTTAAATCACCTGCTGGAGAAACTGGTTGGACAGAAAACCTGCCGTGTCTGAGCCCTTTATTGCATGAGTTTGACACCCCTGCTCTAGAACGTCTGGGTTATCGCTGCCAGCTTCTGGGGTTGAATATTTACAAAGCAAAACAGTGTGGTTATAGTGTCCATAAAGGACAGTCTATAGCAGGGGTCTCAAACTCGATTTACCTGGGGGCCACTGGAGCAAGGCTGGGCCGCATCAGGTCCCTCCCCCCCAAAAAAAACGCATTTATTAAAAACAGGATAGACAAATTATTTTTTTCAGATTAAAATGAACAAAGCATTATTAGAGCCCTGTAGAAATGACAAAACACGACTATAGTCACATTTATACTCTTTTTATTTACAACATATTGCGCAACTGCAGGGTCTTGAGACACATGCTAACTCGCAAACTAGAGAGCTAGCGACCTAAACAGTAGCCTTCAAGTTATTTCCTTTAAACTTGAATAGCCAAAAACTTACCACTTCCACACGGATAGGGAGGATAACTATTAACAGTTATTTAACCTTTAACATGAACATTAATCAAGCATAGTATTTTTTTCTGGGTATATGATACCATACAGCATCCATATCAAACTTGCGTGGGCCGCACTAACATTAAACTTTCATATAAAGGCGGGGGCCTCAAACTGGTGTCCTGCGGGCCACATTTGGCATGCGGGCCGCGTGTTTCAGACCCCTGGTCTATATTTTCCATTTTTGGGTATTTCTCATTTACAAACATGACCTGTCCAAGAGTAAATGTCACCATAGTGACTGATGGGATCCTTAGAATATATTTCTAAAGCGTGTTTTTGTCTTCTTATATCTTGCAGACATCAGTGAAGAAGCTCTTTCCTCCGAGAAGCAGGAGTGGAGCTCCTGGATGGCACAGAAGGAGGCCTGGCCCCCCCACATTAAAGAGGAAGAGAAGGATCACAGCATCAGTCAGGAAGGAGAAGATTTTGAAGAACTGGAAGAGTTTCTAGTGATTCGTGTCCCTGTAAAGAGTGAAGACGAAGAAGACAAAGTTGGTAGTGAGGAGAATAGAGGGGTGGAGCCTCCGAGCAACAGCTCAACTCAACACATAACAGAAGCTGATGGAGACCACTGTGGAAGACCACAAGCGGACATCATAGCTCCATTATCCGATAGTGACGACACAATGTCACACTTTCCTGACACTGATGAAGACTCTAAAGCTGATAGGACATGTCACACTGACAGCACACATTGGAAATGCCCTCAATGTAGCAAAACCTTTAATTACCATAGTAATCTGAAAATACACATGAGGACCCATACAGGAGAGAAACCATACATCTGCTCAATTTGTGGTAAAAGTTACTCTCAGAAAGTACATTTGACAATACACACAAGAACACACACCGGAGAGAAACCCTTTTCCTGTTCAGAGTGTGGTATAGGCTTTGTACGAAGGGATGAGTTGAAAATACACACCAGAATACACACCGGAGAGAAACCTTTTTCCTGCTCAATGTGTGGTATAAATTTTGTACGAAATCAAGATTTAAAAAGACACATGAGAATACACACTGGAGAAAAACCTTTTTCTTGTTCGGTCTGTAACAAAAGATTTTGTGATCGAACACCGCTTGTAAGACACATGAGATTACACACCGGCGAAAAAGTGTTCAGCTGCAGTGTGTGTGGCGAAAGATTCTCTTATAAGTACCAGGTTAACAATCACCAGTGTGCTGGTGAGAGCAGTAGCAGGAAATGACGCTGCGGTGTGATTGCGTTGTCGTGTGTCTAACATACATACACGTTAATGTGCAATAAATCTGCAATTATTTCATTGCAGTAAAAATACAAAAACTGTCAGTTTTATTTAATTGAATTTGAACTTGAGGTGAGGGAACAGCTGCTCTTAGACCTTAACCTTCCTAGTTAGTATATTCATGTAGCAAGAGTGTTCAAATACTGTATTAAATTACTTTTACTGAAATGTATTCAAGTACAAGTACATTTTTGAATATATAATTAAGTCAAAGTATGTTTAATGGTGCCTGCACGGTGGAGGTTCGTGCGCAGGCCTCACAGCTAGGAGACCCACGTTCGATTCACCCCTCGGCCATCTCTGTGGTTTTCTCCAGGGATTCCAGTTTCCTCCCACATTCCAAAAACATGCTAGGTTAATTGGTGACTCCAAATTGTCCATAGGTATGAATGTGAGTGTGAATGGTTGTTTGTCTATATGTGCCCTGTGATTGGCTGGCGACCAGTCCAGTGTGTACCCCGCCTCTCGCCCAAGGACAGCTGGGATAGGCTCCAGCACCCCCGCAACCCTCGTGAGGAAAAAGCGGTAGAAAATGAATGAATCTTTAATGGTGCCTGCACAGCGGTGGTTTGTGCGCAGGCCTCACAACTAGGAGACCCAAGTTTGATTCACCCCTCGGTCATCTCTGTGGAGTTTGCATGTTCTCCCCGTGCATGTGTGGGTTTTCTCCAGGGATTCCCGTTTCCTCCCACATTCCCAAAACGCCACCCTTGTGAGGATAAGCGGTAGAAAATGAATGAATGTTTAATTGTTAAATGCATTGGGGATAATGGTGGCTGTTTTTGAATAAACTGGACAAAAGTACAGGAAGAGACTTTAAAAACAATGTAAAAAGTATTTAAAAAATAGGCTTTCATTACAACTCCACACCTGAGGGAGGCAGAACTGCACCAGAATGTGCTGGCTATGCATACCGGAAGTCGTAAACAAGGAAAGGAAAAATGATAGCAGGTTAGCTGACACTGTCTGTAAATCCGCGTTAATTATTTCACAATAAACTCGTTTTCGTAAACTTTGAAGCTCCTCGGGCTACCTTAGCATGCTAGCTGCTCAAAAGAGACGCGGACGTTCACACGTCGCCAAACGGAGATCAGATGTGAGTGTTGTGATTGTGTGAACATGTTTAAAGTACAAATGCTGAAATCGTTGGTGAATCAGCGTCTGGCCGCTGCTGTTGAAGAAATATTTGTAGTGTTCGAAAAGACGATAGCAGAGTACGAGGAGGAACTTTCTCGAACAAAAGGCGAGAACGAGCGACAACGTCAACTACTGGACGCCTTTTACAAGAAACAAGTTGTGGTGCACAGAGCAGGTTTGTTTCTGTCTTACTCTCATGTTTACTAGCGTTATATTTGATGGCTAGGAATAAATAAATAAATAAATGACGTCAAAAAGTGACTTATAATGCTGCTTGCATCGAACAGAGTGTAAAGTATGTGTACAACTGGCTTCTCTTAATATTTTCTGAATATCCCTAAAGGAGTACCTCAAAGTTCAGTATTGGGACCAATTTTATTTCCTATGTATATTAATAGTGTGTGTGACAATTTAGCTAATGCTAATGTCATTTAGCTAATGTCATTTATTGTTGCTCTTCTTAAGTTTTACAGATAGCTTTCAATACAATTCAGACTTGTTTACAATCAGAGAATTTTGGTTTGAAATGCAGCGAAAACAAAAGTCATGTTATTCTCTCATAAACTTGAAATTACAGAGCCTGTCAAGACTGTTACCACTAGAAATGGCAAACAATTAGAGATGGCTTTAGTTACTAGTATCTCGGCTTTCTGCTCGATCAAGAACTCTGCTCCGAGGCTTACGTTGCGAAACGTTACGTTAATTATAGGAATAAATCCTGTTTCTCCCTCAGAGCTCGGAAATATCTCTTAACAACTTTTTTGTCGCTGATTGATTATGGTGATGTTCTGTATAAGAGTGCCTTGTTAAAAATGTAACGGTAATGGTAATGGTTTAATATCATTTGAAAATGCATCAGATTACAATTGAATGCATCACATAATCAGTTCCCAGTTCCACATGTCCAAAAGGAGTAGGAAGAAGCAAAGCTTATTAAATCCTACCCCTCCATCTGGTACTTTTACAATCATTTACATTTGTTCACTTCCTGCTTTCCGTAACACAGTTTAAGGTTTTTTTTTAATAATGCACCTCGTACCGAAGTAGGGGGTGATATGAGCATCCAATGCCATAATGGGTACCATAGTAAGTGTCAATATAGTGATACAGTAAAGTCTCGTTATATCGATATTCTCGGGAGTCGGAAAAAATACCGATATAACCGGACTATCCATATATCCGATCCTGCGCCGAACTGCATTAAAAGTGGGCGGATCTTTGATATGGCATGTAATTTTCTCCTTGAGTTCATGGATTGCGTATCTAGCATGCTTTTGTACTACAATAAATTTTGTACAACAGTAAATAAAAATAAACTTACGCTGTAGTGATTACCGGTTACCGGGACATAATTCACCCCGGAACTATCAATAGGGAAGGTGTTGCCACTCGGAGGGGTAGGCGGGAGGGACGGGTGTTTTCCGCTGTGTGTGCTGCACTCTGGTGGTGGAAGTGTGAAAAATAAAGTTGACTGGAAGCAGCCGTTCGCCGTGTTCTTTTTTGGTATTGAAATCCTTAAGCAAAGATTGATTTAAGCTGCTTTTGTATCGATATAAGCAGACCAAATTGGCTGGCGGGAGATGAAAAGGGCATCCTAGTAACTGGATTATCATAATAACCGTGTATCGTACTAACGGAGCTAATTATATCATAAAAGACTAGAAATTTGCCGGGAAATGAAAATAGTATCGTAATAAGTAGTAATTCGTTTTAACCGATATTGATATAACGAGACTTTACTGTATATATAGCACATCATGACTGGTTCAAGACTCTTCATCCTTGTATTTAGCAAACATCAACTGCTTGTATTGTTTCTTGAATTGGCTCATCGTTGTGCATTGTTTGATTTCCTTACTCAATCCATTCCATAGTTTGATTCCACATACTGAAATGCTATCGCTAGCATAACGTAGTCCTAGCATAGAAGTGTTTCAAATGTACTTCTTCCCTGAGATCATATTTCTCATCTCTTGTAGAGAAGTATTGGATGACATTTTTAGCTAATTGGTTGTTTTTAGCCTTATGCATTATTTTAGCTGTTTGAAGATTAACTATATCAGCAAGTTGAAGTATTTGTGATTTTAGAAATAAGGAGTTTGTATGTTCTCTGTATGCAGCATTGTGAATTATCCTGACTGACCTTTTTTGCAGTACATGTCTTCTCATGCAGTAAATGTGTTCGGGCTTTGGATACTGTGCGCTCCGCTTTGCTACTTTGTCACCTGCTACAATCACCACCCCTTGTATGTGAATGCACTCATAACTCATAGAAAATATCGACTTGACTCAAGTTGTTACCCAGCTTGGTAGTTCCATTTCCCGTATCTTCAATGTTTGACTTGGTTAAGTCAGAAAACAAAAATCCTGGATAAGTTTAACAGACTTCATCAGGTCATATGTTTGACAACCGGTTCTTATTTCCAAACATGAGCTGGCTAAGAGTGAATGTCCACCTATTGACTGATGGATCCTTTCAGATGTTGTCAGAACCTTTACTTTTCTAAAGAATGTGTTTGTTTTCTTGTGTCCTGCAGACGTCATTGAAGGAGATCCTCCCGCTGAGAAGCAGGATTGGAGCACCTGGATGGCTCAGAAGGAGCACCAGTCCCCCCACAATAAAGAGGAAGAGGAGGATCACAGCATCAGTCAGGAAGGAGAACATTTTGAAGAGCTGGAGGAGTTTCTAGTGATTCGTGTGCCTGTAAAGAGTGAAGATGATGAAGATGAACGTCATAGTGAGGAGATGAGAGAAGCGGAGCCTCCATGCAGCAGTTCAGCACATCACATGACAGCGGAAGGTGATGGAGACCACTGTGTAAGACCACAAGCGGACAATACTTTAGGTCCACTATCAGATAGTGACGACACAACGTCACACTCTCCTGACACTGATGATGACGACGATGACAACGCTAAAGTTGATAGGACATGTCACACTGACAACACACACAGGAAGTGCTCTCAATGTAACAAAACCTTTAAATCCCGTAGTAATCTGAAAATACACATGAGGACTCACACAGGAGAGAAACCATACATTTGTTCAGTTTGTGGTAAAAGGTACTCTCAGAAGATACATTTAACGATACACACAAGAACACACACCGGAGAGAAACCTTTTTCCTGTTCAGTTTGTGGTATCGGCTTTGAACGAAGAGATACGTTGAAAACACACTCAAAAATACACACCGGAGAGAAACCTTTTTCCTGTTCAGTTTGTGGTACAGGTTTTGCACGAAATCAGGATTTAAAAAGACACACCAGAATACACACAGGAGAGAAACCTTTTTCCTGCTCAGTGTGTGGTATAAATTTAGTACGAACTCATGATTTAAAAAAACACATGAGAAAACACACTGGAGAAAACCCTTTTTCCTGTTCCTTCTGTAACAAAAGCTTTTGTGATCGAACACCGCTTGTAAGACACATGAGATTACACACCGGCGAAAAAGTGTTCAGCTGCAGTGTGTGTGGCGAAAGATTCTCTTATAAGTACCAGGTTAACAATCACAAGTGTGCTGGTGAGAATAGCAGCGGGACATGAAGCTGCGGTTAAATAAACTGTCAGACTTTGATACCTGTCTTTCTAACAGCATCACAAATAACTTGTGACATCATTGTGTGCGTAAGGTATTTCAGTGATATGCTGCTTCCACCATTTAAACGCAATAAAAACAGGAAAGAAAAATTGTGACAATGTCAGTCAATGTCATCTCTGTGTGGAGTTTGCATGTTCTCCCCGTGCATGCGTGGGTTTTCTCCGGGTACTTCGGTTTCCTCCCACATTCCAAAAACATTCTAGGTTAATTGGCGACTCCAAATTGTCCATAGGTATGAATGTGAGTGTGAATGGTTGTTTGTCTATATGTGCCCTGTGATTGGCTGGCCACCAGTCCAGGGTGTACCCTGCCTCTCGCCCGAAGACAGCTGGGATAGGCTCCAGCACCCCCTGCGACCCTCGTGAGGAAAAGCGGTAGAAAATGAATGATTGTTTAATGGTGCCTGCACGGCGGTGGTTCGTGCGCAGGCGTCACAGCGAGGAGACCAGGGTTCAATTCCACCCGCGGCCATCTCTGTGTGGAGTTTGCATGTTCTCCCCGTGCATGCGTGGGTTTTCTCCGGGTACTTCGGTTTCCTCCCACATTCCAAAAACATGCTAGGTTAATTAGCGACTCCAAATTGTCCATAGGTATGAATGTCAGTGTGAATGGTTGTTTGTCTATATGTGCCCTGTGATTGGCTGGCGACCAGTCCAGGGTGTACCCCGCCTCTCGCCCAAAAGACAGCTGGGATAGGCTCCAGCACCCCCGCAACCCTTGTGTTGGAAGAATTGTACATAAAGTTATTCTATTTTTACTATATTCTTATGACCTATTTTTACTATATTCTTATGACCTATTTTTCTTATGACCTAAATGTGTTTCATATCACTCACATAGCAAAGTAAGATTAATGCTGTGTCCTTGCACATGTACATTATGATTAGAGAAAACAGGACGTTCTCATAGCAGATAGTTGAATCACATCCTTGAGAGGGAATAGCTGCACACGTCAGAAGTAGATGTGACCTCGGTGTGTGTGTGTGTGTGTGAATGTATGTGTGAGTATGTCCAGAAGATAACATGCTAAAGGGGAAATTCCTACACACTGTGAATAACATATTGTTTTAACTTGTTTAGTTAAACCCCCCTTCCCTTAGAAGTTGAAATCTCATTGTAACTAGGGCATCCCTAACTAAATAAAAGGGCAGGAGAAATGGGGACTGTTCAGAGTTGGTAGGAGGATTGTAACGGTGCAGTCTCCATCACTCTCCTTGCAAGTAAAAAGAAACTCAACTCTCTGTGTCTTCCTTTGTACAGGCAGTGTTTTTTACAAGTGTCAGGGTTTAAACCTGACACTCGTGAGGAAAAAGCGGTAGAAAATTTTCTACTGCTTTTTCCTGATGAGGGTATAATAATTAATATTAATTAATTAATTAAATACAATTATTATAGTGTTAGTTATCACCCTGATATCTGTTTGCTTAGTCAATAGAAAGAGAGTTTTGAGTGTCTTGAAGCAGGAACATTCTGTGACCCTGACCAGCTACTCCCAGCGCCACTGGTCTTGGAAGTGCCTGCAGCGCCAGCAGTGACCTTGAAAATGTTCTTGTTCATCATGCAAAAATGTGCCAAGATAAGAACACATGCACAAAAAGTAATTACTCTCACATACACACACACACATAGACAACAAGTACAGCTTGTGCAACTGCGTGCTTCCTCCCCTCCCCTTAGAGTTGCACGAAAATGTATTAGAGACCTCCTAAGTAATTACTTTATTGTTTTATGAGTTCTTATCTTGACACATTGTTGCAGGATTAACATGAGCATCTCTAGGGTTGCTGTTGGCGCATCCAGGCACCTCCAGGACCTGGGGGCGCTGGGGGTCTCTGATCAGGGTCACGAGAACCGTCCCTCTTCAGCACATTCAAACACTTTGTATTGTATAAGAAAATGGATATAAGGGCGATAACTAACACTATATTCATTCTATCTACATTTTATTCTAACAAGCGGCATGTCACTGGGTATGTTCCCCTCTGTAATCCCCATGTGTAAAATTTACACTACTTTTTTTTTTTTTTTACAAAGAAAACAATGTTCAGTTAAACATTGCCTCAAAAGAATGACATTCTTTATGAGCAATTACTGAAATTAACTTTTTTAAACTTTAATTAACCTGGTGGACATTTCCTTTGTGCAACATGAGGCCACAAGTATCCCGCCTGTAGATGCCGCCCATCTGCCACACATAGGAAATGAGCACTGACAAATATATATTATTACATATATAATATATATTTTCTTTAGAACCGCCACTGAGCTTAACTCTCACTTTCACGTAAACTTAACTTTCACTTTCCAGGCAGAGGGACTTAAGTTTCACTTTCTAGATGAGTGTGGCAACTCCTAACACTACTCAGTGTACTTTCATTATGGGTCTTCCTCCAGCTTCCTCATTTAGTTGATTTAAATGTTCATAAAACTGCATTACAAGCTGTATTTTGGTAACGTTTTTACTGTAGCAAACGGTCCTGAAAAACGTCAAATCGGGTATGTGCGATAATGTTGTTCTTCTACTTACGACTATTTGGCAACACACTGTAGTGTCGCGATACTTGCCGAGACTTGATCAAGTGAGATTTGCCGAGGTTGTGAGTGTTTTGGACAGTGACACAAAATGGATTTTACGAGCTGAATTCGACGTTCATATACTTGTCACTTTTACCGTGGACGTCAACATGAGTCAGGACTCGGTGGCTATGGTTTCGAGGGACGAGATCGAGCTCGAAGACGGAGAAATCTGCGACGACGACGGCGAGGACACCGCCGCGGTCCGACGGGGGGAAGGGAATAGCAGGCCCGGCGGCGGCCCTGTCAGGATGCCGATGCAACCTTACATGGGAAACCCGGCGCCGGACTACCGCCGCATGATGCCTTACGACGTCCACGGACCGCTAAACCACAGGCAGCAATGCGGGCCTAGCGGGCCAGACCGGCCTCACGCTCCCACACAGCCGCCTCCAATGTGTGGGCCCGGCCCACGGCCCAGCTTCTGGGAGCGGAGCCACGACGCCCTGGGAAGGTTCAGACACCGAGCCATGCCCAATGGAGGTCGCGGGGCCTGGCACCGAGGAGGCTGGGCGGGTTGCGGCGCGAGACCCCAGTTGGGTCGGTACGGTAGTGGAGAGAATAACTGGAAACGTATCCTTGACTGTTTTTGGCCGTAAACGTCTACATATGTCTACAGTATCATATTCAACTAAGGAAGAAACAATCGCTACTATTATTGTTCGAATAATTTTAAGCTAGTTTTAGCTAGTAATGCATGTGTGACGTTTAGCCCCATCTGGCTGTGCTGCTTTTTGTCATATTACAAAGTATACTTGATAAATCATTAAGACAGTGAACTCCTTTGAGAATGAACATCATTTCCTGTAACCGGAAGTCAGTGTTCCTCTTTTACAAATACATAAATGTGACTTTTTTTTTAATGTAACTGAGCCTGTCCTTAACATATAATGCAGAAAAGCAGCTTGGGCGAAACATGACCCGAAGAGCGCCACCCGGTGCCACCAAAGGGGATAGCGGCTTAGAAGAGACCTTTGAGGACTTGCTGTCCAAGTATAAGCAGATTCAACTGGAGCTAGAGTGCATCCGCAAGGAGGAGAGCATGGCACTGGAGGCCAAAGGTCAGGATGCGGGGAGCAAAGGTCAGGTTGTGCTGGCTAAAAGTCTAACCCCGGAGACCAAAGGCGCAGACTGCTGTCATCCTGCAAAATCCGAAGTTCCTCCTCAAGCGTCAGGTGAGGGCCCATCGGAAAATAAGAAAAGCTTTCAGGCTTTCAACATCAAGCCGCTGCGAGCGAAACTGTCCACGGCCGTCAGTCTGGACACGAGCGTTCAAGAGGGGGAGGCAGGTGAGCAATCAAGACACCGGACGTGAGGAGACTCATTTGAACTTTGAAAGTGTGAACTGATGTCTGTTGTCTTCTTGGCTTGTTGGAACAGAGACAAAGGCGGACTCGGAGAAGAAGACGGATAAACAGTCTGAAGCAGAGGTGCTGGTGTCTTGCGTGTGCTGTAATGAGGAAGCAAAACATGATGGACAAAGCTCTGGCAGAGAGTCGCCTGCTTCCAGCGAAGACGTCTACATCTGCCTGGACGAGGTAGAGCCCATCTTTCCTGACTGACCGTTATATGGCCATGTTTATAGTTCTATCCATCCCAAAATTCTCCATTTATGAAATTCCGTTGTGGCATGTTGCAGCTGGGGGATCAGGTGGAGGAGGAGGACCTATCAGAGCTCCAGTTACGTCTCCTCGCCCTGCAGTCAGCCAGCAGGAAGTGGCAGCAGAAGGAGCAGCAGATGATGAAGAGGACCAGAGAGCCCGTTGCTCAAGCGACTACACCCAACAGGCTGAGGGTCACGACCAGGTCTGCGACCACTGACAGGAGCAGATCCAGGTCCAAGCCTCAGGATAGGGAGCGGGACAAAGGCAAGGCTGTGACGAGGCCCCCCGAGAGAGACCGGCCAAAGCAGAGTCCCAAACCTGGAGCCAAAACTCTGGAACGAGGCAGAGCTGCTGCTAAACCACCCACATCTAAGAAGTCTGCAGGCCCAGGTGAGAAGGTTTTGGTCCTTGTTATGATGCTGATACCATTTCATGTGTTTTTACGGGTATCTTGTCCGTTATTTGCAGGCTCGATGGTCAAACCACCCTTCAGGAAGCAGCAGCAGCTGTGGGAGATGCAGGAGGACGATGAACGTTACAAACGAGAGGATGAAATCCGCAAAATCCGGGACCTGTCCAACCAGGACGAGCAATACAAGCGTTTCATGAAGCTGGTGGGCGGGAAGATGCACAACAGTGCCAAGGTACAACAATTTATCACATACTACAGTATTAATTGGCCCTGTACCATAGAAACCGCCCATGAATGATACAGGAAAAGGCCGAAATGATACTGTGTCAAAGCCCAGGGCAGTGATACTTATAGTTCGGTCTCGGGCTGATACTGACACTTGGGAGCATGATACTGGGCCTGATACCAGACAAACCATGTGATGATCTTATTATCACATACTATTTAATCATGAGCTTATTATCACGTACTATTTAATCAAAAGACCATTTTTTTCCAGAAAATTCAGTTTATTACATTTATTATATCTAAACAGTGTAAACACAATAATTGCAAAAATATTTCAACAATAATATTTTATCAACAGTCTTATCAATGTCTGACAATTAAAGTTCCATTAATCAAGTTTGGGTTTTTTGGTGACTGGAGAAGCACGAGGCACTAAGCACTCGTGTGCTGTTCTCTGATTGGTTGTTTCACGGGCACGAGTGGACAGCTACGGGGGCTGATACTGGACATGGTTAAACTCTATATTTTATCAGTATCACTGCCCTGGGCTTTGACACAGTATCATTTCGGCCTTTTCCCGTATCATTCATGGGCGGTTTCTAGGGTACAGTGACAATTAATACTGTAGTATGTGATAACCTATAATTATCACATACTACAGTATTAATTGGCCCTGATAAGACTGTTGATAAAATATTATTGTTGAAATATTTTTGCAATTGTTGTGTTTACACTGTTTAGATATAATACATGTAATAAACTGAACATTTTCTGGAAACAAAATGGTCTTTTGATTAAATAGTATGTGATAATAAGCTCATGATTAAATAGTATGTGATAATAAGATCATCACATAACCTATAAGTCCCACCTTGCTTTAAGCTGACATTGTTCAATTGCCAATCAGCAGCTATGTTTTTATCTTTCAGGTCAGGGATGGAGAACTCAGGAAGTCTACTGGCAAAGCTGGTCTGGATGCGACAGGAAATCTCTACCAGTATGACAACTATGACGAGGTTGCAATGGACACGGACAGCGAGGCGGGATCCCCGGGTGTGTTGTCACATCTTAGCTGCAATACCACCACCCATCTTCGCACCAGTACCAGTAACGGTACTTTTACAGATACTAACCTAATTCTGATGAGTACCGACTCATGTAAAATGTGTCTTTAAGAGAGTGAATTTAAGAGATTTAAAAACCTTAACTATTTCACTTATTTTTTTTTTGTGTTTCTTAATCAGCACGCACCCCGTTTCCTGTTGAGGAGCCTGCCTTTGGGATGGTATGGTTCCTCCTCCTCACAAACATCTTTTGTTCATCATTGGTGATGCTTAAAGGTCCACTGTGATGTTCTTGCAGCACTTTACCTCCACCCCCATGGCCGCCGGCCTTCCCCCGCCACCGCCCCTACCCCCTCCTGCTCACGAGCAGGCACCCCCTCCAAAGCCTCCGTTCGCTGATGAGGAAGAGGAGGAGGAGATGCTGCTTAGAGAGACCTGTCTAATGTCCATGGCCACCAAACGGGTGCCGGCAGTAGAGGTGAGTACATAACCTCACGCTTCTCAAGAGTTCTTGGTGGAGGTGTAGAAATGTCACGAATGTCGCTCGTCAGCAGGAGAAGGTCTGGAGTGGTCCTCCTTCCCCGAGTGTGGCGCCCCCAGCAAGTACCGAGCAGCCCAGCAGAGGGAACCTGAGCGCCGTCAGCCTCAACACAATGGCGGCATCTCATGGGAACAAGTTCACTCGAGGAGTTCCCAGAACCCCTCTGGTGGTACGAAGCAGGTCACATGATCACAGCACGATGATGGTGCAGGTTTAGCATGAATATGGCGTGTGTGTGCACAGCTCCCCCGACACAAGTCTGTGGTGGTATCACTCCACGAATCAGATGACAGCGACTCGGACTTGGATGCTTGCAGCTCCACGCAGGGTGTGATTGGAGGTCTGGAGTTCATGATCAAAGAGGCACGCAGGACCGTGGAGGTGAGTGTGAACTATCAGGACACACAAACACACCCCTGCCAAGGTCCTCACCATGTCACAATTGACCTTCCTAGGCAACAAAACCCAAAGGTGCGTCCGGATCGGAGAAAGAGAATAACCCACTACGAACACCAGAAGCCTTACCTGATGCCAAAAAGGCGGAGTATCGCCTCCTCAGGGAGGAACTCGCCAAGTATGAGCAACACAATTGCTTCTGCCATCGACCCCTATCTCATTCTGTCACGTCTTGCAGCAGGGAGAAGCAGAAGGCATCAAATAAAGAAGCTGGTGCAACGCCTGCTGCTGCAGCCGCCACTGTCGACTTACTCGAGCAGAAGCTGCAAAAGCAAAGGTGAGACAGGAAATGGGCAACTTGACGATGTGATGATGTCACCAACTATGATCACAACACAAAGCCAAACTTCCCCTTCGCTCAGAGAGTTGCTCCTCCGAGATGAGACATTGCTGAAGAACCTCCTGCAGCAGGAGCTCAAGAAGACAGAGTCCCTGAAGGCGGCCGAGTCCAAGGTGGTGCGACTCAAGGAGCAGGTCCAAGCATCCGAGAAGATTGTGCTTGCCAACAAGACACTGCTCAAGAAGCTTCAGGAGCAGGTGACAAAAATGCTGGATCTCTTGCTCTGTGTGCCAGTCCTCACATTGAACTGTTTTGGTCTGCAGGTTCGTCGTGTGGAGCACCGTGTGTCCATCAAAAAGACGGTAGCAGCCCGCTTGGAGCAAGACCTGCTTCGGGCTCAGCAGGTCGCGGGAAGAGAACCCAAACGCAAAGCCGAAACTATGCACAGGCCGGTGAGCATGACTTCCTGGTCATATGTGGTCCACGTGCTCTGATGTAGACATATAGAACCAAGTCCACAAACTAAAGTTCTCCTGATCTTTCCTCTTGATGTTTCAGCCCAGGAAACTGCAGCGTGTCAGCGCCACCAGTATCGGCCTGGAACGTCACTTTGCAGATCTCATGGCTCAGAAGCAGCTGCTGCAACAGCTGGAGTCCGAATATGCCCTCAAGATCCAGAAGCTGAAGGAGGCCCAGGCCCTGCGCAACAAAGTAGCGGCATCGGAACCTCCGGCCGAACAGCGGCCCAAACCCGCCGCCCTCCCCGACCCAAAAACGTGTGCACCAGCTGCCTCCAGCCCACCCCCGCCACCCCAGCCTTCCCTGCATGACCTCACCCAGGACAAGCTGGTTCTAGACAGTGAGGACAGCCCGGAAGCGGAGGATTCCGAGTCAGTGCCTACGCCTTGCGCCGTGGCCGCTCTCCCCCGCCGCCGCTCTTTGCGTCAATCCATCTCCTCCACTAAACCTAACTTGGAGCAGTTGACCCCAACACCTGCCAAAGACTGCAGCACCTCCAAGCCCGCCAAGAGCGGCACAGCCGGGCCCATCGATGCATACATGGGTCTGGACCTGGACGCACTGAGGCGCCGGTACCAACAGCACGGCGGCCTGGGTGAGTTACTCCTGAAAGAGCTGCACAAAGTAGACGACAATGCGGACAGGCCAGAAACTGCAAAGGTACACCGGATGACACCCGTACACGTACAGGATGCCATTTATGGTGACATGCCAGTGATATTAAGTGTGTATGCAGATGCTCACGGTGGATGTGGAAGCAACCAAACAACCCAGTGGGTTTCAAAGACCGGTCCCTTTTGGACCTTACCATAGCCCTCTGCTGGTCTTCAGGTCTTACAGGTGAAGTTTGTACTGCGATGTGTCATTGTCCTATAGTGTCTACAATGGACAGACGTGGGAATGTTTTTGTCACCCTCAGGTTCAGTCCATACTACAGGACAAAGGAGAAGTTGTCTCTGAGCTCACCCACCTACAGCAACGCCATCCAGCCTAAAAAGTGTTTCTGTCGCTTTGACCTAACCGGAACCTGTAACGATGACGACTGTCCATGGTGAGGAGGAGAGATTATCTCTGGTGTTGATGATTAAGTCGGGGGTTGACGCGTTTCCACTTGTACTCCTCCAGGCAGCACACGAGGAGCTGTACTCTGACAGGAAGTCTGCTCTTCCAGGATGTTCTCTCCTACAACTTGTCTCTGATCGGCTGCACCGAGAGCTCCACTGACAGTCAAGTCAGCGCCGCGACAGGTGGGCGGGGACCTTCACTGCCATCTAGCGTGTCTGCTCGGGACACATTGATACATGTTTTAGTGTCATATCAGCTGGTTCTGATCCGTTCTTGTGTTCCGCCTGCTAGAAAAGTACCTGACCAAACTGTTTGGTCCGAACAAGGATGGTATGGGTGTGGACCAGAAGGCTGTCTTCCTGGTCAGCAAAGTCAACGAGAGCCGCCGTCACGGTGAGTGATGCCCACGCCTCAGACAAGGAGGCAGGGTAAAGTGCTGACATGTGTAATTTTTTGTCCTTTAGTGCCGCCTTTTACTACCTGGAAGGACAAGAGGAAATGGAGGCCATCTGGTCAAAGCGAGCGGCGCACAGACCCTGACGGGGAAGATGACGCCGCAGCAGGGAATCAGACGTCCCTAACATCTGGTTGGTCATGTTACCCAATCACAAGTGAGCAAAAATTAGCTTCGCCATTTACAGTACACATGACTAAACTAAACTGCTGTTCCAGACTTCGGCGGCCTGCCTGGCGGCATGAGCACGTTGGACACATGCGTGACGTCCGAAGACAAGCGTTACTTCATCAGTGACATTGACGACATCTCCAAGCTGGAGAGCAGCGTGTTGGACAACCCCGGAGACACTCAGCTTTGGATCAAACTTACTTTCAGATACCTCCACCAAGGCGACACGTACGTGCGCGTGCGCCTCACTCACGTCCTCGCCACTCCTGTCATTAATGCTGCTTTCATTTGCAGGCCACCAGCAGAGTGTTTGGAGGCCGCCTTGAACACACTGTCTCGTGCTCTGGAGAATAACTGCGACGACCCCGAAGTGTGGGCGCACTACCTGACGCTCTTCTCCCGGCGAGGTAGCCGCGAGGAAGTGCAGGAGATGTGCGAGATGGCTGTGGAACATGCCCCCGACCGCCGCGTGTGGTGGAATGTAAGTCGCTCTGACCTGATACGGGACAGGATGCTCAGTCGCTGTGGTGTGACATAGGCGTGTTTTTTTGTTGCAGTATTTGACTTTAGAGAGCTCGTTCGAGGGGAAGGACTACGTGTGCGAGCGTCTGCTGAATTTCCTCCTTGCTGAAGCGTCGGGGGGCGTGTCAAAGGAGCGTTCCTTCCACCTGTTGGAAGCTCTATTCCATCGAGTCCATTTGAACGTCTTCACGGGGCGGCTGGATGCTGCCCTTGACATCTTCCAGGTATTCCCACTCTCCCAACGCGCACAGGTTGAAGGTCATATTCTGAATCGTTGTGTGCTTTTCAGACGGCCTTGAAGTCGGGTAACAGCCAGAGTGTCGCCAATCACTTGATGGCAAGCGACCTTGCAATGGCGTGGCTGTGTTACATCCACCTGAAGGAGTTTCGGCGTCTTCCATCAAGTCTCTACGACCCGTTAGAGTCTGGCCCATCCAGGCTTGTCAGCACTGAGCACTTCCTGTTGCCCTGGCGGACAGCACAGGACATCAGCACACCACATGATGACATAATGAACCTCTTCCAAGGTAAACACCCTGAGGGTGGGTCTGTCAGGTGACTGTCATGATGAACCCGCTAATGCACGCGTGTGTGTCTGTCGGTCTGGAAGACGCCATCAGTCAATGCAGTGACAAGTCGTCGACGCAAAGCGAGAGGACGTCTGCGTGCCTTCCACTATATACCAACTTCCTGCTCCTGTACAGGCTATTGGACAGGTGAGCGAGTTGGAGGTCAAGATGTAAGTGGTTGCTGTGACCTTCATGCATTTATGAAGGTTGGAAGACGGCGTGTCCATGTGCGAGACGCTGCTGGAGGCATGTCCCGAATCGTGCAGCCTGCGGGATGCTCTGGCCGACCTCCACTTGCGCTCGGGGAATGGTGAGCGTGCCGTCAGCTCGTGGCTACATGCGCTAGCTGAGTGTCCCAACAATGCGGAGGTCTTCTACTATTGCTGTCGTTTCCTCATGACTCAGGTGGGAGAGGGCCTCCATTACTTCCTGTATTATGCACCTGACTTGTTGTTGATGGCGTCTTTAACAGCAAGTGAAATATGCTTTGACAGGACAAAGCGAGCGCTGTCACGCCGCTTTTCCGAGGGTTTGTCTTGTCTCTGTGCGAGGACGAGAGCAGTCACATGATGCCTGTGGACATCTTGCGGTGCGTCACCTTAAATCAGGGGTCTCAAACTCAATTTACCTGGGGGCCACTGGAGCTACGGTCTGGGCAAGGCTGGGCCGCATCAGCCCCCCCAAAAAATGCATTTATGCATTTAAAAACAGAAAAATATACAAACTTTTTCAGTGCTTTGGTTCCGATTTTCTGCATTAAAAGAAAGAAAATCAAAATAAAGAAAATCAATCAATCAGTAATAAATAAATATAATAATAATAAAACGGCAAATAATAAAAACTTAAGAAACCACATATAGTTGGTGGGTAGACAAATTATTTTTTTCAGATTAAAATGAACAAAGCATTATTAGAGCCCTGTAGACATGACAAAACACGACTATAGTCACATTTATACTCTTTTTATTTACAACATATTGCGCAACTGCAGGGTCTTGAGACACATGCTAACTCGCAAACTAGAGAGCTAGCGACCTAAACAGTAGCCTTCAAGTTATTTCCTTTAAACTTAAATAGCCAAAAACTTACCACTTCCACACGGATAGGGAGGATAACTATTAACAGTTATTTAACCTTTAACATGAACATTAATCAAACGTAATATTTTTTTCTGGGTACATGATACCATACAGCATCCATATCAAACTTGCACGGGCCGCACTAACATTAAACTTTCATATCAAGGCGGGGGCCTCCAACTAGTGTCCTGCCGACCACTTTTGGCCCGTGGGCTGCATGTTTGAGACCCCTGCCTTAAATCATTCAGTGTTAAGGCTCGGACGCTAACATTGCACTATCGCCTCCTATCAGGAACATCCTTGGCCTTCCGACAGACCACATGTGCCCTGCTCCCATCGTCAAGAAGGATCTGGAAGAGCAGATCAACAAGCAGATGCCCTACCTGCACCTGCTACACTGGTATCGCCCACATCCACGTCATGTAACCTTGGTATAGCACATGACGTGTTGACATGGCGTATTGTCTGCTTCCAGTCGCTGGCTTTGGTTGCACGGCTCCGTGGACGACACGCTGGACGCTTTTGAGCGAGCGCTGGGCTCGGCCATGCGGATTGAGGAGCTTCACCGCCTGTGGACAGAGTGAGCGCGACCCGTGGGCGTCGCCATCATGGCAGAGTATTGACTCACAGCGTGTGCTTCTTTTTTTTGCAGCTACCTGATGTTCTGCAGCAGCCAACGTGTCCAATCTCAGGCCGCCGGGCATTTGTCAGAGCTTGTCCTGCGCTGCCTTAGTACAGTCCCGTCCCGTCTCGAGGTGCCCTTTGACCCAGCTCACTTCTGGACGTGTTATCGCTTCCACAACAAGGTAAGAAGTGTCACAACACTGCTGCTCATTATTTCCAGTACATGGACATACTGTCTGCACTTATAGAGAGGAGCTAATTCAAGTGTGCTCATTACAGCCCTTGGCTGTTATTTTCACACCTGGCGACTGTTATTTGAATAGAAGTGTCAGTTGGAGTATTTACAGCAGGGGTCTCAAACTCGCAGCCCGTGGGCCAAAAGTGGCCCGCAGAACACTAGTTTGAGGCCCCCGCCTTGATATGAAAGTTTAATGTTAGTGCGGCCCGCGCAAGTTTGATATGGATGTTGTATGGTATCATGTACCCAGAAAAAATTATTACGTTTGATTAATGTTCATGTTAAAGGTTAAATAACTGTTAATAGTTATCCTCCCTATCCGTGTGGAAGTGGTAAGTTTTTGGCTATTTAAGTTTAAAGGAAAAAAGGAAATAACTTGAAGGCTACCGTTTAGGTCGCTAGCTCTCTAGTTTGCGAGTTAGCATGTGTCCCTGCAGTTGCGCAATATGTTGTAAATAAAAAGAGTATAAATGTGACTATAGTCGTGTTTTGTCATGTCTACAGGGCTCTAATAATGCTTTGTTCATTTTAATCTGAAAAAAATAATTTGTCTACCCACCAACTATATGTGGTTTCTTAAGTTATTATTATTTGCCGTTTTATTGTTATTATTATATTTATTTATTTATTTATGACTGTTTGATTGATTTTCTTTATTCTTAGTTTTCATCTTATTTTGTGTAGAAAAATAAAAAGTAAGATATTTGTGAACAGTGGAATGTTTTTTGTCAGAGCTTTTCTTGTAGAAAATTGAAACCAAGGCATTTTTCTGTTTTTAATAAATGCGTTTTTTTTGGGTTTTTTTGGGAAAAGTCTCGCCCAGACCTTAGCTCCAGTGGCCCCCAAGTAAATTGAGTTTGAGACCCCTGGTTTACAGTAAAAAGGGGGCCTATTATGCTAGTTTTTCAGCCCTTTGTATTGAATTGTGGATTCCTATAGAGCAGCTATACACCATAACCCGCACAAAAAGCTTTCTAGATCTGCCGGAATCTGCACCTATTCCAGCTTTATTTCCAAAATGGTCTGTTTTAATTTATTCCATTTATTAAGTACAGTTCATTGTAGTGTAATCTGTTTTTCCTCAGGTGGTGTCTCTCTACCTCAGCTGTGTGGACACGTCACAACATGCACTGGTGCTGGAGAGACTCCACTACATGATGCCCACCAACATCGCACTGGCACTCAGGTACTTCCAGGGGACATGGTCCACTTCTAGACGGGACAAGAATGTTGCGTAGATGATGTGTTGTTGCGCAACAGGTTGCTGCACCAAGAGTGGACTGAAGGAAATTTGGAACACATGGGCTTCCAGGCTAGGATGTTGACCGGCAGTGCTCCGAAGTCTTTGGCCTCTTGGAAAATGTAAGGATTTTTTTTTTTTGACACACACACACACACACACACACTGATGCTGATGCTGATGCTGATGATATTTCTGTGCAGAGCCATTGCCGTGGAGACAGAGCTTAGGCACCCGTCAGAGGTGAGGCGCCGTGGAAACGAGCTAACGATCATTCAAGCTAATGACGTTAATGCCTGATGTCTGAGGGAACGTGTGTCAGAATATTCATCTCCATGAAGATGGAATATAGCAAGGGGCACTCTCCATCTTCATACCAAATATGGCATCATGAAACCATTATTAACATTTATTAGAATTTGTGTGCCCCCTGTATGGATTTATTCCTGCTACTAAATTACGTTTGTCCCTGCAGGAGTGGGTCACAAGTGAGGACTTAATTATGAGTGCACCTTTTTGTCGCCATCTGCCTTTTCTTGTCTTCCTTCTTTTTGTTTTTGTCTTCGCAGGTGAGACGTCTTCATCAGCAAGCGCTGCAGAACCTTCCACTGTGTGCTGAACTTTGGAAAGATGTAAATGAGCCCCCCCCCCCCACTACCCTCAAAAATGTCACACAGCCCCACCCGCACTATGTCATCAGCATGCTGAAAACATTATAGCAGCGCTAGGCTACATGCTAACAGGAAGTAGACACATTCCTTCCTTGTGTGTCCTCCCTACCCATCCCAGCTGTTGCAGTTGGAGGCGGCGGGAGCTAGCAGCAGCAGTGGCGGCGGCGGCGTTTCCGAGCGTCTACAACGGCTGCTGTCGAGGGCTCAAGAGGTCGGCGTGAGTTTAGTTGACGGCAGAGCCGCGCAGACGGGCGATGTCTGATGGCGGCGACACTTTGAGTCAGGAAAATAGCAGGCAATGACAACCGAGGGGGGGAGGAACCCAACCCCCGAGACATCAAAATCTCTGCCGCCTCCTCGTGTACGTAAGTATCGAGCTGCTGAGTGACGTTTGTCTTTGTGTCTCTCACTTTTCATCCCCTTTTTAGTTTTTCTTTTCCCTTGGGGGGGAAGGGATAGGGGGTTTGTTGGGTGAGGGGGCGTGGCCTGAAGGCTGCCAACTTTTTGTTGTTGAGGAAGAAAGCAAGCAAGACTTTTATTTTGTTAAACTGCTCGGAAACAAAGACACACTGCCATCTGGTGGCCATCTTTTGGTGGCCATTTTAGCGGGAACTGAAGGACGCTAGGACAAGAAGACCTCGTTTGCCATTTGTTTTGTTTTTTTTTGTCATTAAAAGTATTAACGGATCAGGACATGTTTTTTTAACATGAAAATGCTATTAAATTATTTTCTTGACATAAAGACGACTCACTTGTCTTATTCAATTGACACAATTGCTACAAAAGCTACTTGGCTGACAGGAAGAAATATGTACAGCTAGGAGAATACACATCTGCAAGTTCATATATTACGTGCGGGGTTCCCCAGGGGTCAATACTGGGGCCAAAACTGTTCAACTTGTACATCAATGATACAGTGCATCCGGAAAGTATTCACAGCGCTTCACTTTTTCTACATTTTGTCATGTTACAGCCTCATTACAAACTGAATTAAATTAATCTCTTACTTCAAAATTCTACACAAAATACTCCATTATGACAGTGTGAAAAAAGGTTTTTTTGACATGTTTTGAATTTATTAAAAATAGAAAACAAAAAAATCACATTTACATAAGTATTCACAGCCTTTGCCATGAAGCTCAAAATTGAGCTCAGGTGCATCTTTTTTCCACTGATCATCCTTGAGATCTTTCTACAGCTTAATTGGAGTCCACCTGCAGTAAATTCAGTTGATTGGACATGATTTGGAAATATAATAACTGTCTATATAAGGTCCCACAGTTGACTGTGCATGTCAGAGCACAAACACCAAGCATGAAGTCAAAAGAACTGTCTGTAGACCTGCGAGACAGGATTGTCTTGAGGCACAAATCTGGGGAAGGATACAGAAAAATTTCTGCTGCTTTGAAGGTCCCAATGAGCACAGTGGCATCCATTATTCGTAAATGGAAGACGTTTGGAACCACCAGGACTCTTCCTAGAGCTGGCCGGCCTTCTAAACTGAGCGATCGGGGAAGAAGGGCCTTAGTCAGGGAGGTGACCAAGGCCCCGATGGTCACTCTGTCAGAGCTCCAGCGTTCCTCTGTGGAGAGAGGAGAGCCTTCCAGAAGGACAACCATCTCTGCAGCAATCCACCAATCAGGCCTGTATGGTAGAGTGGCCAGACGAAAGCCACTCCTTAGTAAAAGGAACATGGCAGCCCGTCTAGAATTTGCCAAAAAGCACCTGAATGACTCTCAGACCATGAGAAACAAAATTCTCTGGTCTGATGAGACAAAGATTGAACTCATGGTGTGAATGCCAGGCGCCATGTTTGGAGGAAACCAGGCACTGCTCATCACCAGGCCAATACCATCCCTACAGTGAAGCACGGTGGTGGCAGCATCATGCTGTGGGGATGTTTTTCAGCAGCAGGAACTGGCAGACTAGTCAGGATAGAAGGAAAATGAATGCAGCAATATATAGAGATATCCTGGATGAAAATATTGCTGCATTCATTTTTCCTTCTATCCTGACTAGTCGAATAATGGAGGCCACTGTGCTCATTGGGACCTTCAAAGCAGCAGAAATTTTTCTGTATCCTTCCCCAGATTTGTGCCTCAAGACAATCCTGTCTCGCAGGTCTACAGACAGTTCTTTTGACTTCATGCTTGGTGTTTGTGCTCTGACATGCACAGTCAACTGTGGGACCTTATATAGACAGTTATTATATTTCCAAATCATGTCCAATCAACTGAATTTACTGCAGGTGGACTCCAATTAAGCTGTAGAAAGATCTCAAGGATGATCAGTGGAAAAAAGATGCACATGGCAAAGGCTGTGAATACTTATGTAAATGTGATTTTTTTGTTTTCTATTTTTAATAAATTCAAAAAAAGTAAAAAAAAAAAAACTTGTTCACATTGTCATAATGGAGTATTTTGTGTAGAATTTTGAGGTAAGAGATTAAATTAA
Source organism: Doryrhamphus excisus (assembly GCF_037039965.1). Classification (NCBI taxonomy): domain Eukaryota; kingdom Metazoa; phylum Chordata; class Actinopteri; order Syngnathiformes; family Syngnathidae; genus Doryrhamphus; species Doryrhamphus excisus. Next base: position 16,048,116 of record NC_136357.1, on the reverse strand, counting down.
TACAGTTTGGAATGAGGCTGTAACATGACAAAATGTGGAAAAAGTGAAGCGCTGTGAATACTTTCCGGATGCACTGTATTATGAAGTGTATTATGAACGTTATGAAGACTTAAAGCTGGTATTATTTGCGGATGATACCACTGCTTTTTGTTCTTGAGGGAGTACAGACGAATCATTAGAAAGGTCAGAGAAGAAATGGTCACACTAAAAAGATGGTTTGATGATAATAGATTGTCCTTGAACCTAAGTGAAACTAAAATCATGCTGTTTGGCAACAGCAGAAAGGACATGCACCAGCAAATACAATACATACGGTGTGGACATTGAAAGGGTGAACGAAAATAAATTTCTGGGATCACAATAGATGAAAATATGAGCCAGAAACCTCATATTACAAATATACAACATAAGGTGGCCAGAAATATTTCAGTATTGAACAAAGCAAAACTTGTTCTCAATTAGAAATCACTCCACACTCTTTATTGCTCTCTGGTTCTACCATATCTTACTTATTGTGTGGAAATATGGGATAATAACTATAAAAGCAATCTTCACTCGCTAAATGTACTGCAAAAAAGGTCAGTAAGGATAATTCATAATGCCGTCTACAGAGAACATACTAACTCCTTATTTCTAAAATCACAAATACTTCAACTTGCTGATATAGTTCATCTTCAAACAGCTAAAATAATGCATAAGGCTAAAAACAATGACCTAAAAATGTCATCCAATACTTTTCTACAAGAAGTACATTTGAAACACTTCTATGCTAGGACTACGTTATGCTAGCCATAGCATTTCAGTATGTGGAATCAAACTATGGAATGGATTGAGTAAGGACCTCAAACAATGCACAACGATGAACCAATTCAAGAAACAATACAAGCAGTTGATGTTTGCTAAATACAAGGATGAAGAGTCTTGAACCAGTCATGATGTGCTATATATATCACTATATTGACACTTACTATGGTACCCATTATGGCATTGGATGCTCATATCACCTTGTACTTCGGTACGAGGTGTATTAAAAAAACCCAAAAAAACCCTTAAACTGTATTATGGAAAGCAGGAAGTGAACAAATGTAACAGTTACTGGAGAGGGCAATAGCTCAATATCAGGAACCTCCAGGCTGGATGAAAATCTTAAGATCCTGAGCATGATAGACCCAAGAAATGACAGCTGAGCTGAATCCGATTGGCGGTCCTCCCAAATTCAGACCCTTACAATGCCGTGCAATAGCCATCCGACGGCATCTGCGGGAAAAGGGTTTCAAAACCGAAAAAGCAATTCAAAGACCTCGTCTCCTTCAACGCCATAAAACTGCCCGTTTAGACTTTGCCAGGGAAGCATCAAACACGGGATGTTGAAAGGTGGAAAAAATGTAACCTTGACTGTCCAGATGGCTTCCAACATTATTGGTATGACAAGGAGATCCACCTGAGATGTTTTCTACCCGGCACAGTAGAGGGGCGTCCATCATGATCTGGGGTGCTTTTCATTCAGTGGAACAATGGAGCTACAGGTGGTCCAGGGTCGTCAAACGGTGGCCGGGTACATCCCTCATGACCCTCGTCTGTGTAGTAACCGCTGAGTTTTTCAACAGGACATAATAACATCACTCTTTTGCACCTTCTCACATGTTCCCTGATTTAAATCCCATAGAGAACATCTAGGGATGGATGATCTTTACAAACATTTTTGCCTTTATTTATATTTTTTAGGAATTAATATGTCATGATATTAATAGAAAAAGGCTAACTTGTTTTTCCAGTGTGAAGGTCAGGATGTTCCGCCTCTTCCTCCCGGCCGTGCAGGAAGACAGGATGTCAGCTGGGATAGGCTCCATCTCACCCATCATGACCCCGAACGGGATAAGCGGTATAGAAGATGTATGGCTAGACATGTTGTCCATGTTCCACTCTGACCACACCTCACTTCCCTCCCCAAAAACTTTCATGTCAGCTCCATTTGGAAGCTCTAAATTGTCCTTGAGTGTCCATGCTTGTGTGTGCGCATGATGTTCAGTGGTATTTCCTGTCGTGTAAAATGCGTCGAAGAATTGAATGGAAGGAAACGTGGTGGTTGACTTTTTCCTGTGACAAAGTTACCGCCTGTTCGCTGGTGTGAGAAGTGTAGTCAGTGTGAAGTGTGAGTGGACTGGAGATATGGACGCTGGTCTTTTGGTTTTATTTCTGCTGCTCAATGTCACCACTGCTGGTGAGTACACTTATTTATATTAATTGGGACTTGAGATTATATATAAGTAAAGAATGATCTGCGTAACCAATTACACCAGGGGTCTCAAACTCAATTTACTTGGGGGCCACTGGAGCTAGGGTTTGGGCGAGACTGGGCCGCATCAGGTTTAAAAAAAAACAAAACAAAAAAACGGATTTATTAAAAACAGAAAAATGAATAAACTTTGCTTTGTTTTCGATTTTCTACAAGAAAAGCTCTGATAAAACATTCCACTGTTCTCAAATATCTTATTTTTTATTTTTCTACACAAAATAAAATGAAAAATAAATAAACAAATCAAGAATAAAGAAAATCAATCAATCAGTAATAAATAAATAAATATAATAATAACAATAAAACGGCAAATTATAAAAACTTAAGAAACCACATATAGTTGGTGGGTAGACAAATTATTTTTTTCAGATTAAAATTGACAAAGCATTATTAGAGCCCTGTAGACATGACAAAACACGACTATAGTCACATTTATACTCTTTTTATTTACAACATATTGTGCAACTGCAGGGTCTTGAGACACATGCGAACTCGCAAACTAGAGCGCTAGCGACCTAAATGGTAGCCTTCAAGTTGTTTCCTTTAAACTTAAATAGCCAAAAACGTACCACTTCCACACGGATAGGGAGGATAACTAAAAATAAAATTTTTCTGGGTACATGATACCATACAGCATCCATATCAAACGCGGGCCGCACTAACATTAAACTTTCATATCAAGGCGGGGGCCTCAAACTAGTGTCCTGCGGGCCACATTTGGCCCGTGGGCCGCATGTTTGAGACCCCTGAATTACTCTGTTTTCAGGAATTAGCTTTTTTTTACGTCAAATACATGAAAAATGTTTTCCATGTGATAGGATATTCTTCTCATTGTTATTAATATATGAGCACTTTATTGTAGCAAATTGTTTTTGTCTCTGTGGCCTATAATATGGGGCCTACACTGTACTTGTGGCACAATAATTTTTCTCATTACTTTCTAGACAAAAGCCGCACCTCCATTCTCGTCTCCTCCAGGAAGCCAGAAGGGTCAAATGTCACAGCCAGCGGCCCTTTGCTATCATCAACGCAAACTAGCGACCCTTCAACTTCTATTACAGGCGACCAGTCCACGAACGTCTCATCAGGATGGCAACATGCTACCCCCTCATTGTCATTGCCGAAGCAAGGTCAAGGGTCATCTGACAACGCAGTGACCGTTTCTCTGGGCAACACATCCACCGCTAAGACGCCGCCTACCGCCGCACGTCTTTCGCTGCGCACATCAGAGACTCAGCCTCTACCGTCAATGAGGTCTAGAAAGCCACCTGACTTGTCACACAGGTCACCGTTACCACCGACATCAGCAGGTCGGCGGGCATGGTCAACAAGTGTCAAGGCCACGTTAGCCCCGCCCACAACCGTGAAACCCGCAATAGCCACTGAACTCAGTGGACCGCTTTTAACAACGCCTGTGAGTACACCTTCAACTTCACCTGAAAGCACAGCTTCGACCTCACCTGAAACCGAAACCACACCCTCAACCTCACCTGTGAACGTGTCTTCAACTTCACCTGTGACCACACCTTCAAGCCCAACTGTAATCATGGCTTCAATCTCACCTGTGTCTCTGATCACATCTTCAACCTCACCCATAACCATGCCTTCAACCGCAACCATAATCGGGGCTTCAAACTCACTTGTGAGCATGCCTTCGACCGCAACGATAAGCATGGCGTCAAATGGACCAGTGACCAAGCCTTCAATCACAGATTCAAATTCACCTGTAAATGTCCCTTCAACACCTGTAGCAACTATGGCTAGAATCACGGCTTCAACCTCGCGTGACACCACACCTTCAACTACACCTGAAGACACGCCTTCAACCTCACCTTTACCTGTAACTAAACTTTTAACAACACCTGTAGCAACACTGTCAAACTCACCTGGAAGTATTCCTTCAACCTCACCCAAACCTGTAACCAAACCTTTACCAACACTTATAACAACACAGTCAACTTCGCCTGTAGCCATGCCTTCAACAACACCTATAACCACACCTTCAACCTCACTCAAACCTTTACCAACACTTATAACAACACAGTCAACTTCGCCTGTAACCATGCCTTCAACAACACCTATAACCCTGCCCTCAACCTCACCCAAACCTGTAACCAAACCTTTACCAACACCGATAACAACACTGTCAACTTCACCTGTAACGATGCCTTCAACAACACCTATAACCACACCTTCAACCTCACCCAAACCTGTAACCAAACCTTTAACAACACCTATAACAACACTGTCAACGTTGCCTGTAACCATGCCTTCAACAACACCTACAACCACACCTTCAACCTCACCCAAACCTGTAACCAAACCATTAACAACACTGTCGACTTCGTCTGTAACCATGCCTTCAACAACACCTATAGCCACACCTTCAACCTCACCCAAACCTGTAACCAAACCTCTACCAACACCTGTAGCGACACAGTCAACTTCACCTGAAGCCATGACTTCAACAACACCCGCAACCACGCCTTCAACTTCACCTGTACCTGTAACCGCACCTTCAACACCGCCTCTGAGCACAGCACTAAGCTGTTCCGCTAATTTCACGCAAGCGAAGGCCACAACGGATTCAATCATGCTGACCTTCAGCACACCACATTTGTGCTCGAGCTTCTCGGTGATGGTGCACAACAGCGTTGGCGACTGTGAGCCAACGGGGCAACTCAGTGACGCCTTCACATGTGAAATCGCCTCACTGGAGGCGGGGACTTTGTACCACCTGAGCGTCATCTCTGCTGTGAACGGAGGGGGAGGCAACGTGTCAGTGCGCACAGGTAAGAGTCCAAGGTTGTCTTGTCATGTCTCACCATTAGGTGGCAATGTGTGAGTGGAACCTCTGCTTGTTGTTGACTGTCTCAGTTCATTATGCCTCAAGAGTAGTACCCTGGGGGATAAATATCTTTCCAACTTTAGATACTTTGTCCTTCCAGAAAAGGTGTACTGTATTATTGAAAGTGTCCTGTCTCAACTTCCTGTGGTCATGAAGTAAGTGTGTTTATAGCAGACGCAGACTTCCTGTCTCGCATTGTTCCATTGTTGCTGACGTGCGGTGAAGCAGCGCTCTCTTTTACTGATTGTGATTAGCCCGAAATGCAGCTCAACTTGCGGGTCGGGCTGCACGGCGGTCTAGTGGTTAGCGCACAGACCTCACAGCTAGGAGACCAGGGTTCAATTCCACCCTCGGCCATCTCTGTGTGTTCTCCCCGTGCATGCATGGGTTTTCTCCGGGTACTCCGGTTTCCTCTCACATTCCAAAAACATGCTAGGTTAATTGGTGACTCCAAATTGTCCATAGGTATGAATGTGAGTGTGAATGGTTGTTTGTCTATATGTGCCCTGTGACTGGCCGCCTCTCGCCCAAAGACAGCTGGGATAGGCTCCAGCACCCCTGCCACCCTTGTGAGGAAAAAGCGGTAGAAAATGAATGAATGAATGTTCAAGTCACCGACTTAACCAAGACAATGAAACCACCAAGGAACAGATCAAACACCACTAGGGTCTGATCAATGCATATCTTCAGTGACCTATAAAAGATTTTAGTGAAAGTGAAGGAGTTGCATTGAGTTGCGTTTCTGTGTCGTTTGGCAGACCCGCTTGGTCCGACCCAGCTGGAAGTCCACAAGAATCAGAATGATTCCTCAAGCCTGCTGGTATCCTGGTCTCCTTCCAAGGGTCACGTGGATTGGTATGATGTAATTCTAGAGGACTCTGGATCCGGATCTATCCGCAGGGTGCGTGTATTGGGAAGCGCACCCTCCCAGTTGGTTTTCGGGTCTCTAGTCCCTGGCACTCGGTACAAGGTGGGGCTAATCGTGACAGCTGGGGAGAAGAGCACGGCGCCCGTGCACGTGTTAGCATATACAGGTGAGGTCAAAGCCATATTTGTTCACATGGACTCCAAATATCATCGTCTCTGCGGTCCACCTCAGCTCCCGCCTCGGTGTCCAACTTGAAGCTGGAGAACAACGGCCGCACCAACCAACTGCGTGCCTCCTGGCACCCACCTGTAGGGGGCGTCAACTTTTACCATGCGACCCTGTCAGCCAATGGCGCTGCCCCCTTGCAACTGCACCTGAGTCCAAATATAACTCGGGCGGTTTTCCGGGACCTGACTCCAGGGCGCCACTATCAGCTGTCACTGCGCACTCAAACAGAAGGAGGCACCGCGGAAGCTAAGACTAGCATGACAACAGGTACCATGTAATTCTCAATCAATATAATAATGATTCGATTCCAAATAGTGCTTTTTGTGTGGCAGTTCCTGACGCAGTGTCGGCGATGTCTGCTCGTTCTCTGTCTGATGGCACTGCCTTGAGTCTCACTTGGATGCCCCCCGATGGCGACTGGGACAACTACAGTGTGTCGCTGTGGAACGGCTCCATGGTTCTGCGTAACGAAACTGTCAGCAAGCTAAGCAGGCACTATGTATTCTTTGTCACCAGCCTGGGCCTGATACCAGGCCGGGCGTATGGCGTGGCAGTCACGGTTCACAGTGGGACTATGAGTAACACGGCGCGGTGTCAAGGACGACTAGGTTTGTTCTATTGTTTGTATACTTTTACTTCCTGTTAAGAAATCATTGAAGATAAGACAGTTTATTGACAGATACTCTGTACCCCTTCCTTAGCTCCTCAGCCGGTTCAGCAGCTTCTCGTCAGTCATGCCGACGAGTCCACCATCAGCGTCCAGTGGCATAGCCCCCTCGGCGAGTGGGATGGCATCATGGTGGTTCTCCAACTAGCCAATACAGACTCAATCATAGCTCAGAAGCTTCTCCCTCAGGAGGCCAAAGGTTGCACCTTTAGCAAGCTCTCATCAGGACGTCTGTACACCATAAGCGTGACAACCAGTAGCAGCAACCTGAGTAGCTCTGCTTCTATCAACACATGGACCAGTACGATTTTTGAACCATTCAGTTTTTTATGCCGAACAACTAAAAATGTGTACCTCATGGTTGTGGTGTCCTTTTAGCTCCATTTCAGGTAAACAGACTGCAGGTTTCTAACTTGGGAAGCACTGAGAGCCTCCTGGCTCAGTGGGATCAAACTAGCGGGGACCTAGACATGTACCTGGTGCTGCTGGTCCACAAAGGCAGCGTCATCAAGAACGAGAGTGTAGCAGCCGACGCCACCAGTCTCAGCTTCCATGACCTGAAGCCTGGCGCCCTCTACAAAGTGGTGGTGACCACTGTCCGAGCAGGACGTATATCCAGGCAGTCTGTGGCTGAGGGACGCACGGGTAAGGCCAGCAGGAGAATCAAAGAAACCAAAGCAGACTTTTTTTCAACTTTTTGTGGTTCTTCTTGTCTTCTTAGTCCCCGCTGCCGTTGGCGAGGTAACGGTCAGTAACAACGGCCGCACAGACTTCCTTAGCGTGTCATGGGGTGCTGCTCCAGGTGAGGTGGACAGTTACCTGGTGACCCTGAAGGACCGAGACAAGACGCTTCACACGCTTGTCGTCTCCAAATCAAGTCACGAGTGTGTTTTTAACTCGCTTGTGTCCGGTCGCCTCTACAACATCTCCATCTGCACTCGCAGCGGAACCTTCCAGAACTTCACCTCTGTTCTACAGAGAACACGTGAGTGTCATACATGATATTGCTTTTGGTAATTTGGCGCTGCTGCCAAAATAAAGGCTTAAAACGTAGAGGTGAAAAGTTCTTTCAATGCTTGTCGTTACCAGAACCCTCAAAAGTCCAGAACCCTACAGCGATACATGGGGCCCGTGACGACTTCCTGAAGGTGTACTGGCATCCTGCGTCTGGAGACTTTGACTTATATCAAGTGTCCATCAAGCACAACAATGTTAAGTTGCAGAACCAGACGGTGCCAAAGATGCAGAATGAGTGCGTCTTTTACAATTTGGTACCAGGGCGACTCTACACGGTTGTAGTGAGCACCTGGAGCGGGACCTACGAGACCAGCACCTCCACCCATGGTCGCACCTGTGAGTGCTTGCTGTCTTTGTTTGGTGACATCATCTGTCATGATTCCTGCACAACTTTATTGACACTGATAAATTAGCAATGCACTTCTTATTAATCCTCCAGTCCCAGCGGCCGTGCGCTCCTTGTACATCGCCAAGCAGACCTCGGAGAACCTTCGGGTGGTGTGGTTGGCAGCCCTGGGTGATGTGGATCACTACGAGGTGCAGCTGCTTTTTAACGACATGAAAGTGTTCCCTCCGATCACTCTTGGTAGCAGCGTGGGAGAGTGCGTGGTGTCTTCGCTCACACCTGGACGTCTCTACAAGATCCTGGTATCCACTTTCAGTGGCCCCAACCAGAGGACCCAGTTCATCGAGGGCCGCACAGGTCAGGCATACCGAGGGCGTACATAGAAGAGTACAAATATTCACACCTCATTTGTCTACTGTTAAGTACCCAGTCAAGTAAAGAACATCCTTGTGAGTAATGGCGGAGACAGCGGCAGTCTGAAGGTGAGCTGGACGGCGGGTCAAGGAGATGTGGACCGGTACGTTGTGGTTCTGTACAGACAGAACCGTCAACTAGACATACGCCCCGTCCTCAAACATCAAAACCAAGTGGTGTTTGGCTCGCTGCAGCCCGGTCAGCTGTACGGAGTGACAGTGCAGGCCATCAGTGGTGAGCTGTATAACAATGACACGGCGTACGGGCGCACAGGTGAGGCTCAGGTCTTGTGCAACCTTTTTTTTTTTTTGGTCAGACTCTGAAGGCATGTCATGTCCTGTGCTCAGTCCCGTCAGCTGTGATAGCACTGCAGGTGGAGAACCCGACCGGTACCGGCAGCCTGCAGGCGAGCTGGCAGGTAGCTGCAGGTGTGTCGGACGGCTACTTCCTGCAGTTACTTGATGAACAAGGTGGTGTCTTAGTAAACGCCACGCTGCCCCCTACGTGCACCAAGCACATTTTCAACAGTCTCACCCCAGGAAGGAAGTACCGCCTTCTGGTACAGACCATCAGCGGGGAACTCCAAAGCACTGGGGTCAGTGCCCAAGCTTGCACACGTATGTACAGACGTTCTGTTTGTGCAGCTAAGCCATGACTACTTCACATGCCCAACTGTTTTAACTCTGCTGAGTTCCTTAACCCTTGTATTATGTTGAAAAAAAATTACATTGATTATGTTGCGGGTCGGGCTGCACGGCGGTCTAGTGGTTAGCGCGCAGAACTCACAGCTAGGAGACCAGGGTTCAATTCCACCCTTGGCCATCTCTGTGTGGAGTTTGCATGTTCTCCCCGTGCATGCATGGGTTTTCTCCGGGGACTCCGGTTTCCTCCCACATTCCAAAAACATGCTAGGTTAATTAGCGACTCCAAATTGTCCATAGGTATGAATGTGAGTGTGAATGGTTGTTTGTCTATATGTGCCCTGGATTGGCTGGCGACCGGTCCAGAGTGTACCCCGCCCCTCGCCCAAAGACAGCTGGGATAGGCTCCAGCACCCCCGTGACCCTTGTGAGGAAAAGTGGTAGAAAATGAATGAATGAATGTTACTGTGTAAATCCACTCAAAACAGTCAAAAAATCAGGTTAACCAATAACAACTTTATTTTAGATTATATAAGCATTTAGAAAAGAGACATACAATAAATTTTTAATACCAACACTATGTTTAAGTTAAGTTTTTCCCTCTTCACAAACACTTTTTTTCCATTTAACTTTAACTTTAACGCTCAGATTTTCAATGTTCAACAGTTTTAGTGTTCTCCACATGATGGACAGAATGTAACTGTATGCTTTCTGCAGATGCAATTCTTGCATTTCACACAAGAGGTACTTGTTTTACTGTCCTCTCGGAAGGGACAGACATGGCATCTTCTGGTTCTTCTCAGATGCTCCTCCAGGTAGCTTTCCTGTGTAATACTTGCATATTCCATGCATATCTAGATTTTGTACAATCTAGATCATCAATAAGAATCTCTTCCTCTGCATCACAAGTTTCTTCAGCTTCAGCTGTAAACCCTCTGGAGCTCATTTTTGGTGTGCATCTCGAAGAGATGACATGAGAACAGTGCCAAGGACAAGGGAGAGAAAGTTCCTCCTCTACACACACCTGAGGTCTGAATGGCTCTTCAAAGGCAATCAAAATACAAAATAATTGGACAGTCAATCAAAGAGACATGTTTTTTTCTGGATCTGAACAGCTATATACCCACATTAAAGTGGGTATAATCATCTTTGTATACAAACTCAGCACGACACATCAAAGTGTCCAAATTTTACACACCAGTTCATGACCCTAGATGAGGAAAAGTCACAAAATTTCATAAAGAAAAAGAAAGGATAACCAGTACTTTGGTCAACACAAAAACTGAAATGTGTCAAATTGATACATTGAACATAATACAAGGGTTAAGAAGGGACAGTCAATGCAGAAATTGAGCTTAGGAAGTTAGCATAAATGGGGGGTGGTGATATGCCGCTCCCAGTTTTACAGTGTGAGCTTGCAGCTTTAGGGTGTAACCTGCTTCCTCTTCCTATCAGGCCCTGCGGCCGCAACTCATCTATCACTCAAGAGCAACACCACCACCAGCCTATCCTTCCACTGGAGTCGGCCAGTGGGTCACTTTGATTCGTACGACATATTACTGTACAATAATGATAACACCTTGCACGAGCGACGTCGTGTTCCACCTTCCAGCCAGGACTGCTTTTTCCAGGGCCTCCGTCCTGGTTCCGCATATAAGATGGTGGTTGTGGCGCGAAGTGGAGAGCAAAGTAATGACTCTAGCGTGTGGGTCAGAACAGGTGAGGACACTGAGACCGGCAAAATCAGGGTTAATGACTTGGGTCAACTTGTGGGACCAACACTAATATATCCCCTCTCCTCAGTCCCGCCAGCTGTTACGTCACTGCAGGTTCAGAGCAGGAACCAGTCGGACCTCCTGCAGGTCAACTGGAGACAGGGTGAAGGTGAAGTGAGCAGTTACCTCCTGACGCTCTACGCCCCTGATGGCTCACAGCAGGCACAGAAACAGCTACCGCCGGAGGTCACAGAGTTTGTTTTCAGCCACCTCAAACCTGGCCAACTGTATCGCGTTGAGGTGCTTAGTCGTAGCGGCGAGCTAACAAATGGCGCCAGCATCCAGGGCCGAACAGGTGAGATAAGAAGACATTGGAAAATCACCTGAGCAGTAAAAGGACATCTTCTATCTTCTCAGCTCCCAGACAGCCAAGCTCATTGCTGTTTGGAGGAGTGACCAACACCTCCTTGGAGGTCACCTGGACGGCCCCCCTTGACTCCGACTATGATGACTTTGACCTGCAGTGGACGCCGCAGGACACGGTGACCATCATCAACCCCTACGAGAGTCGCACATCCGGCAGTCGGATCCTGAGAGGGATGTTCCCGGGACGCCTTTACAACTTTACCCTGCGTTCCGTCAGTGGGGGTACACAACTCGGGGTGCCGCCTTCCTACAGCCTACCTGTCCAAAGCAGCATTCGCACCAGTAGGTGACCCCCCGTACATCAGGAGTGAATTCATGCTCGACCTAAACTTTGCTTTGGCTGCAGAACCTTCGCCTGTGCATGGCCTGCACTGCCGCCCTCAGAGCTCTACTTCCATTTCCTGCTCCTGGGTGCCCCCGGAGGCCGAGTTTGACTCCTACACCATTGAGTGCGTGCACAAGGGCTCGCAGAGTTTGGTCTACTCACGCCGCACAGGCCGCCTATCCACCACCTATGTTATCAGTCAATTGGAGCCCCACAAACACTACACTGTTTGGGTCAAGGTCATCTCTGACGCCACGACAAGTGAAGCGGCGCATGACAGTGCGGTCACTATGATCGACCGTAAGTCATGTACAGGTCCAAAACGGTGGAGCTGCTCCCTGCGGAATAACTTCATGAAACTGTCCACAGGTCCTCCTGTGCCGCCCCTCAGCACTCGAGTAGACTTCACATCAGTGCTGGTCACCAAGTCGTCAATCTTCTTCACGTTCAATTGTAGCTGGTTCAGTGATGTCAACGGCGCCGTCAAGTTCTTCACCGTGCTTGTGACAGAGTCAGAAGGCAAAGGAGCACTTCAACATTTTACCTTCTGGCATCTGCAAGTTCGAGTTGCTAAGCTGTTTTTCTTACACTACTCTACTTGATCCTGTGAAGGTGTGGACGGCGAGCATCTAGACCGGCGCCATCCACTGCCCTCCTATGTGGACTACAGCTCCAACAGTTCCATCAAGTCCTACCAGACGGCCGTCTTTGCCAGCAGCTCCAGTGACACTTGCAGCTTTGATATAACTTTGGGAACAGGAATGGACTCGCTAGGGGGATCCTGTGATCGCCCAGACCTGCGTTCTGATCTACGGACCGGTATAAGGCACTTTTGTGATGGACCGCTCAAACCCAAAACCTCTTACAGGTGCTCACACACACACTTCATACATATTACAGCATTACAATAACATTGTGGCAATAGCATTACAATAGAAAGGATATATTGGCATTGAAACACACACATGATTCTCATTTAGGCTCAGCATTCGGGCATTCACACAACTCTTTGACGACTCTTCTCCGCCATTGTATGCCGACACCTTCCTGTCGCTACCTGTCGTGACGGCAGCAGGTAAGCTCTACAACACATGCGTGTGTGTGTGTGCCCAAATAACCCATGGCTTCACCTGTGTCGCCTGGCAGACCCTCTAAGCGGCATCATAGAAGGTATCAGTGCCGCTGTCATCCTGATGGCTGTCATTGCAATAGTTGCAACGCTGCTCATTTACAGGCGCAACAAACGCAAAGTGTGAGTTCCCGTCACTGTGTGTGTGTGTTTGTGTGTGTGTGTGTAGATTAGTGTACTAAATGCTGTGGTTCAAAGTATGCAGGAGAGAGCAGCAGTTGATATGTGTGTGAGAAGAGAGCGACCGTCACCACGGGGTCACCTAGGAGTTAGAGGGTGAGATCATGTGACTTGTCCTAATGCACGCTACCGACCCTACATACTTTCTTTATTTCTTTTCTTAATTTATTTCAGATAATGCATACTATATTACATTATTCTTTCTCACATATACACTTACAATACAATACACTTACAATATCTATTTATATACATATATATTTATATATATATACACATATACATATATACATATATACATATATATATACACATACACACACACATACATGCACACACACAACGCCTCATTACTACACATGTCTGAAAAGAAGCAGGAAGAAGCAAAGCTTATTAAATCCTACCCCTTCTCCACGCCATAACAGTTACCAATTCAATAAGTGATTTTTTCCACACATATAATCACAGAATCTTACATAAGACAAAACAACAAAAGAATACATTTACATACATTACATTTAGAGTTGTCAGTGTACAGTTTGTATAGCAGCATTGAATACACAGTATATTACAGTATTCCAACTATCATGGTGTAGCCCAGTTTGTGGTCAGTCAGTCAGTCAGTGAGTACAAGCGGCATAGAAAATGGATTGATGGATGTTGGAATTCATCTTTTCAAAAAAATGCGGGCATCTGCTATACACTGACTACTCTAAATGTCTCAAGTAAGAATGCACCAATTATGTTATGAGAAAGGACTAAAGGTTATTTTTTTTTCTTCCTAGGAAGCGTCGTCACATGATCAGGTAAAAGAAAAAGTGAATGTTTCTTTGAGTCATACTTCCTTGGTAGTTGCTCATGTCGAACTGTGCTCCATCAGTCCCATCAGCGCGGCTGACTTTGAGCGTCACTACAACAAACTTCAAGCTGACGCCCGCTTCCTGCTTTCGGGCGAGTACGAGGTAATACTTGTGTCCATTTTGCAACAAGTGCTTCATATTGTTAGCCCTACTTACTAGATACTATATCTACGCTTTTATGTCAGAACCTGAAAGATGTCGGTCGAAACCAAGCGTTGGACTCAGCTCTGCTGCCGGAGAACCGTGGCAAGAACCGATACAACAACATCCTGCCTTGTGAGTCTGTCATACACACACAGACACGAACGACAACAACGAACTGGCTTACAGGGAGGAAGTGAAACACCTCGTGGATTCCAGGTTTAGAGACAGCTATTTCCCCCTGGCCATCAGACTGCTGAATGCCAAATAAGCCCCTCTACCTGCCCACATGCACAACCAAAACTTTAAATTATTGTTATTCTAAATTATTTCAATTATTTGTACAAATTACTGTTTACGCTGTACATTGTTCATATTTGATGTCATCTATTTATTCTCCACATATTTATTATTTATTATTTATTATTTATTATTTATTATTTATTATTTATTATTTATTATTTATTATTTATTATTTATTATTTATTATTTATTATTTATTATTTATTATTTATTATTTATTATTTATTATTTATTATTTATTATTTATTATTTATTATTTCATTTTCTACCGCTTTTCCTCACGAGGGTCGCGGGGGTGCTGGAGCCTATCCCAGCTGTCTTGGGGCGAGAGGCGGGGTACACCCTGGACTGGTCGCCAGCCAATCACAGGGCACATATAGACAAACAACCATTCACACTCACCTTCATACCTATGGACAATTTGGAGTCGCCAATTAACCTAGCATGTTTTTGGAATGTGGGAGGAAACCGGAGTACCCGGAGAAAACCCACGCATGCACACGGAGAACATGCAAACTCCACACAGAGATGGTCAAGGGTGGGAATTGAACCCTGGTCACCTAGCTGTGAGGTATGCGCGCTAACCACTAGACCGCCCTTATTTATTATTTATTATTTATTATTTATTATTTATTATTTATTATTTATTATTTATTATTTATTATTTATTATTTATTATTTATTATTTATTATTTATTATTTATTATTTATTATTTATTATTTATTATTTATTATTTATTACACAGGAGCTATGGCTATGGCTATGGCTATGGCTATGGCTATGGCTATGGCTATGGCTATGGCCATGGCTATGGCTATTATGGCTATGGCTATGGCGATGGCGATGGCGATGGCGATGGCGATGCCTATGCCTATGCCTATGCCTATGCCTATGCCTATGCCTATGCCTATGCCTATGCCTATGCCTATGCCTATGCCTATGCCTATGCCTATGCCTATGCCTATGCCTATGCCTATGCCTATGCCTATGCCTATGCCTATGCCTATGCCTATGCCTATGCCTATGCCTATGCCTATGCCTATGCCTATGCCTATGCCTATGCCTATGCCTATGCCTACACATCAGGGAGCTGGTCACTGAGTGCATTTGTTTGCAGACGACTCAACAAGAGTGAAGCTGTCATACGTGGATGATGACCCCTGCTCAGACTATATCAATGCCAGTTACATCCCTGTGAGACACACAAACACACACACACATCATGAAGCTGACTCTTCCTCACAAACTCACATATTGTGTTTCAGGGAAATAACTTCCGTCGGGAGTACATTGCCACCCAGGGGCCGCTGCCAGGAACCAAAGATGACTTCTGGAAGATGGTGTGGGAGCAAAACGTGCACAACGTCGTGATGGTCACCCAGTGTGTTGAGAAAGGCCGGGTAACTAAGTCCTCTATAAAGTCAACATATAGTCTGTAATATAAATAACATTTCACCTTTCACATTTCATTGTGCCGTTTTTGCACTTAAGACACATCAGAGCAGGGGTCTCAAACTCAATTTACCTGGGGGCCACTGGAGCTAGGGTCTGGGTGAGACTGGGCCGCATCAGGTTTTCCAAAAAAAAAAAAAAAACGCATTTATTAAAAACAGAAAAATGAAAAAACTTTGCTTTGGTTCCAATTTTCTACAATAAAAGCGCTGATAAAACATTGCACTGTTCTCAAATATCTTAATTTTTATTTTTCTGCACAAAATAAGATGAAAAATAAATAAACAAATCAAGAAAAAAGAAAATCAATCAGTAATAAATAAATATAATAATAATAATAAAACGGCAAATAATAAAAACTTAACAAACCACATATAGTTGGTGGGTAGACAAATTCTTTTTTTCAGATTAAAATGAACAAAGCAGTATTAGAGCCCTGTAGACATGACAAAACACGACTATAGTCACATTTATACTCTTTTTATTTACAACATATTGCGCAACTGCAGGGTCTTGAGACACATGCTAACTCGCAAACTAGAGAGCTAGCGACCTAAACGGTAGCCTTCAAGTTATTTCCTTTAAACTTAAATAGCCAAAAACGTACCACTTCCACACGGATAGGGAGGATAACTATTAACAGTTATTTAACCTTTAACATGAACATTAATCAAACGTAGTAATTTTTTCTGGGTACATGATACCATACAGCATCCATATCAAACTTGCGCCGGCCGCACTAACATTAAACTTTCATATCAAGGCAGGGGCCTCAAACTAGTGTCCTGCGGGCCGCGTGTTTGAGACCCCTGCATTAGAGCATTTAGGCTAATAATAAGTGTGTGTGTGCAGGTCAAATGTGATCACTACTGGCCGCAGGACCATGAGCCTCTTTACTATGGAGACCTGATTGTCCAGATGCTGTCTGAGTCCGTTCTTCCTGAGTGGACCATCCGAGAGTTCAACATCTGCAGCGTAAACAATCAATCATTGTTTACATGACTCGGCAGTTCGAGAGCATTGTGGGTAATTTATTGTTTGCGTGTGTGTGTTACAGGAGGATGATCTAAGGTCCATCCGACTCATTCGGCACTTCCACTTCACCGTGTGGCCCGATCATGGGGTCCCAGACACTACCCAATCCCTGGTGCAGTTTGTCAGAACTGTTCGAGACTACGTCAACAGGAGTCCTGGTTCTGGACCCACTGTGGTCCACTGCAGGTAGGACCAGTCAAAAGTTTTGAGACACTTATTGTATGAGAAAGTGTATCCAAACGTTTAGTGTAAAAGATGTGTTGTATAATGATTCATGTTGATGTTGTGTTGTGCGTCAGCGCCGGTGTGGGTCGTACAGGAACCTTCATTGTTCTGGATCGTGTTCTGCAGCAGTCGGACAACTCGGACATGTTGGACATTTTTGGATGCGTCTTTGAACTCCGCCTTCACCGCTCACACATGGTGCAGACAGAGGTGTGTGGACAAATACCCAGTATTCATAAAAAAATGATTCATTCATTATTCTTCATGTTCCCTGCTGACATACGTTGCAGCGTCAGTACGCGTTCCTTCACCAGTGCATCCGTGATGTGTTGCGAGCCAGGAAGTTGTGTCACGAGCAGGATGACATGGTTGTGTATGAAAACGTCAACTTGAGTGAGGTGAGGGTTTTTTTGCTTTCTTTTTCTTTCCCAACATGGCGTGTCAGCGACTGCAAATGTTGCGTTTGTGTGTCCTCAGAGGCTGCATGTGAGACATTCAGACCATTTCATCATCTGATACAGTATGTTGCATTAATTGTGCATGGGGCCTTACGGTGCTGTTGCAGTTACCATGTTTGCCTTCAGTCAGGATGTACCCAGCATATCACTCGCTAGGATCCTAATTAGTGACCCTAATGAGGAAGCCTATAGAAAATGGATGAACGGATAATGATGCCTGTGTGTACATATTGTGGTTGATTGTAATGCATTTTTTGGCACATTGCTTACTGTTCAGATTTATAAAAGATTCACCTCTTTATATATAGTTTTATATATTTTATTTATCAGACGAGGTATAATCATTATTTTGATATTATAAAGAGATGTATTATGTTTTGTATTTTCAATAGATGTAAATGTGACATTTGGTAGTCTCTTTTAATAAATCAGCTAATGTGTGTTTTTGTCTTCATGTGGTGAAAGCAGACAGCTGCGCATGCGCGTTGCTGCTCGGCAACTGGCTGAACTCTGGGAAGTTTGGTCAACTTTAGCCCAACAAGCTAGCAGCAGAAAAGACGGCGAGACCTCAAGCAAAACTTCTTTTTTTGTGGCGTAGAAGTTACATTTAGACGGAACCTCATACCCCACAGTGAAGTGCAAACAACTCCCAATGGATTTAATGCGTTTTTTGTCGCTGCATTCGCCCTAACCGGAGCGTTAGGAGACTTTGTAAGAAGTTGTGATTGTTTTTTTTTGGCGCTCGAGGAAAGATGGAGGCTCTGCTCGTGTAGCAGCAGGCTAACGCTAATGCTAGCTGGAATCGTTCGAGCGTCAGTCGGAATTGCTCGGTGTGAATTTCCGACACATTTGGACGCTACTTTGACCACGTTGTGTGCGTGTATGTGGTGAGTATTCACTTTCGTTTTTCCCTTGAGTGTACTGCTAAGCTGTGTTCGCTTAACTAGCCTTCTGGAAGCTAGACTATTAGCATAGATGTGAGCTAGCTCGCCCGCTGGAAGCTAACGTCTGCTACCTAAGTAGCTGCCATCACAACAGAACTGGCTAAGTTATTGAATACATTTCTTCTAACGCTCGCTACTCTTACACTTATTGGATGTGGAAATGACTTTATTTCTGCTTGTTCAACGTCTGTTTGTGTTCGTTTTGCGTGGTCGTTTTTTTTTTTACTTTTTCAAACTAGTTTTTCAGGAATGAATTTGTTACTCTGCCAGTCGCACATAGCACCAAATTCTCTTTGGGAAGTCATTTGTTATTATCTTCACTTTTATTGTTTTGTTGTGCTCAAACTGTCCACCATACTTTAATGATTACTGTTTTTTATCGTCCACAACAGTGATAATGATAAAAATCCGTGCACCGATGGAATGTTGAAAGTTGGAAACGTCACTTTCTAACATCAGCACTTTTAAAGCTTGCATCGAAATACATGAAAATGCACCATTAGAGGTTGCTATCATGCCTGCACACTTCAATGACATGATTTTTTTTAACCAAAAAGCAACCTGATTTGTTTAACAGTCATCATCTAGTGCTGAAACGCAGTAAAATTGGGTAAAACAAAGTCATGCCACACGATGCGTGACTTGCTTTTAAAAACATAATTAAGATGGACTGAACTGTAAAAATAGAAACAGAGGTAAGTAGAAGACACTGTATTCATGAAAACAATCCAATCAAGCAAATTATAAAATCAAAATAGTATTAATGTCTGGGTTAAACACTGGGTTTCAAAAGCGAGTGAGTAGGTGAGTCTTAAAAAAACACACACAGTGATGTGTTGTGAGCTCACAAGTTGACTATTTTGACAGCATAGACTAGGGGCGTCACGATCCACATTTTTGGACTTCCAAGCCCATATGATTTTTTTTGGTAGTCTTGCTCATCCAATCCGGTACTGATCCTTTTTTATGAGAAGAGGGTTGTGTGATATGGACCATAGCATATATCACAATATTTTTGGAATGTATCACGATATGATGATACAAAACGATAGAACATTTAAATTCAGAGTCTTGTATAAAAAGGTACAAACCTTAAGCCATATAACGAAATACACTACACTCAAATGCAACACACTCAATTTGTAAAGCACGTTTATTCATTGTTAAGAAACTTTTCTAATGAGATGTCAGCCTCTGAACACACTGCTACAAAATCTTCCACAAACTGTAATGCCTGTGCTTGTGATTTCAGGAAGATGTAGTCACCTCAGGCTGGACGATATAGACCAAAACTCACATCCCGATATATCTAGATAGAGTATTGATATACAATATATATGTCTCGATATTTTTTCCATAAACTGAATTTAGACAAAAGTGAAAGCTCAATATGTGTGCAAAGTTCTATTTAAATTATATAAATTTATAGAAAAAAAGCCACTGAAATAAAATAGTATATTCTCTTTTTTAAATAAATATACAAAAAGTTAAAATATCCTGCTTTATTTATTACTTCCTTATTGTTTTTTTTTTTGTTTTTTGCCATACCGACCCCTTAAGCAAGTGCACAGGTATGGATGTTTATCTTGTTATGTTTGTAGCTTGCCGCATGCGCCATTGTTGACACCCTGGTGCAGTTGTTAGCTTTGAGCATCCCTTCGCTATGCCAAATGATCAGATATCCCTGCGGAGATATGGAGGTGGAGAGGCTGCATAGCAGGAGGGAAAAGACAGTATAAAGGTTGGTGTATAAAAACGGCATCAACCATGTTTACAGTCTGTCGTCATGGGGAATGTGAGATGGAAGCACTAACGGCGCTAACCCGGCTGCAGACAGACTACCATGAGGGCAGCATGATTGCACTGAAGATTGAACATATATTAAAATGTTTCTATATTTATTTAAAGATTATATACTATTTTATTTCCGTGGCTATTGTTCTATAAGATTGTTTCCATTTTAATAACTTTGCATGCATATTTGGCTTTCACTTTTGTATTAACCAACTTTGTGTAGAAAATATGGGCATATATGTCATTGATCGATATTCAACCTAAATACAGTATTCCGATGCAGTCAGGATATGAGTTTTGACCCATATCGCCCAGCCCTGGTCCATAGTATTAACTTGTGGTTAGAGCGGCACTTCTCATGCGAGCTCGACGCAACATGACCCATCCAGGCACAATGAGGGAGAAATCGCGTTGTACCTACGGAGCCTAATAGCCAACGTCCAAAGTGAAACTAACTTCACCACACCACACCGCGGCATGTCTGCATGGCAATGTAGCATTTTCTTGTTCATGCTTGTGGCAGGAGTCAAGTGGAAACCAGCTTTGAGGCGCACGTTGGTGTGTAGCCCTTCGCTACAAGCATGATATGGCAAACAAATCTACCTGAATCAGCTTTCAGGATAGGGATCATCCTGTAGATCTGATTCGGACATCCATAGCATAGACTAATGTTTTTAAGCGTGCTAAATTTTTATACACTTCTATGATCAGGGTAATTACAATATTGCCACATTCATTCCATTCATGCACCGATTGATTTTGGTTTTTTTTTTACATTGTGTTTACTTGAAATCACCCACAGCTGGTCTGACCAACATCATTGCTGTGAGGCGTGACGAAGATAGCGTGCTGATGACCGTCATTGGACCTCTGACCATGGAGGAAGATCTTAGGTTCTGTCATCATCCAAAGTAATGTCATCCGGCTCGTTGCACTCTTCTTGTCCTGACGTCTCCCTCTCTCCCTTTTATGTGTGTGCTTGTGCAGACGTGCAAAGGTGCAGTGAGGAACCATGGGTAGCTGCTCAAGCTGTCCAGAGAAAGAGTTGATCCCAGATAATCATCAGAGTAAATTCAAGGTGACAAAACTCTTTCCTGGCTACTTTGCAAGTATAAATGTTCACACCATCTCAATGCGGGACGTCACTGTTGATTTATGGCAGCACTGGGTGGGATAACGGAAAAAGTGAGTGTGATAACCATAGAACAGGAGATGCAGGACATATATTGA
The DNA here is from genome assembly GCF_037039965.1 of Doryrhamphus excisus. Lineage (NCBI taxonomy): Eukaryota > Metazoa > Chordata > Actinopteri > Syngnathiformes > Syngnathidae > Doryrhamphus > Doryrhamphus excisus. The sequence goes on along the minus strand of NC_136357.1, from coordinate 16,026,573 downwards.
CTTCGGAAACCTCAGTACAAAATTAGCAGTTGTCAAATACACATCAGTTTTGCCAAACAAATGCAGGTTATGCACTACACATACGTACACAGTGGTCAAAAACACGGTGTCCACAGGCACCGGGTAGCCCCCCAAGACTACCACATTCTTTTCATTCAGGCTTTTGGTGAATAATTTGAGAACATGGAAAATAAATGGATTCTGAAATACAAAGTGTGAGTTATGGACACCAACATTTTGTTTATGTAATGTCATTGTAAAAGAAGCACATTCAGTTTGTTTGGGTTCAAATAAGTTATGGAAATAAGCGAGTAGCTCTCGGCCATTTTTAGTTTGGAAAAGTAGCTGTTTTGCTGCTTCAGGCTGCGATAAATACAATCATGAATTCTGCAGTCTACCAACAAATCCTGAAGGACAATGTCCAGCCATCGGTTGTTGACCTCAAGCTGAAACCAACTTGGGTTCTGCAGCAGAACAATGATCTAAAATATACCAGCAAGTCCACCTCTGAATGGCTGAAGAAAACCAAAATGAAAAGTTTGGAGTGGCCTAGTCAAAGTTTTGATCTCAATCTTAATCACCTCAATCCTAATGAGATGCTGTGGCATGACCTTAAAATCCCTCCAATGTGGCTGAATGACAACAATTCTGCAAAGATGAGTGGGCCAGAATTTCTCCACGGTGCTGTAAGAGACTCATTGAAAGTTATCACAAATTCTTGATTGCAGTTGTTGCTGCTAAGGGTGACCCAACCAGTTGTTAGGTTTAGGGTTGCAACCACTTATTCACACAGAGCCATGTAGGTTTGGACTTTTTCTCCTTAATAATTGAAAGTTTAATTTCAAAACTGTCCAGTTGTGTTGTCACTGACTAATCAAATTTGTTTTATTTTGAAACATTTAAGTGTGACAAACATGCAGAAAATAAGAAATCAGGACACCAGTGTACATTTGAAATAGCAAACTTTATGAACATCAACAAAAGTATAAACCTGATCAAAATTTTGAGGTTTAAAAACCTTCCTATTTTGGCCTTGGTCTCCTGTCGATGTTCTCTCTCTAATTCTTTTGTAAGAAAGTATTTTATTTGCATTCGACTTTTCCCAAACTGGAATTGCATTTTTGGTATCATCTTGGAGTTCTGTGTGGTGTAGCAGTGGGCTGACTTCACGAGCGATTTCAAAATACAACTTGGAATCCATTCATCCATTTTCTCTGACTCTTATCCTCACTACAGTCGCAGGGGTATGCTGGAGCCTATCCCAGCATCAGTAGTGTTACTCAAATCAATAATTTTGCGCAATTACTTACATTTATACGCCCCTTTCTGTGTCCACTCTGCCATCTTGTCAGCTCGAGCAAACTTCTACCTCTGTTTCAAGATGTGGTTTCTAGGACCGCACACCCCTGAGCACCCTTTTACCCCTTGGTTCTCATGAACACGCAAAACCTAGGGGTAAGGGGTTGAATTGGGATTCCGCCAATACTGAGAGGCTCTCGGAAAGGTGCAATATCTGCAGGAATTTAGTGGTTTAGGGTGGCAAAGGTATAGATGTTTGTTCAAGTTAAAAACCCGGCAGTTTGTTTTCTATTTGATGGATTTATGAAGTTATGGTAGCGTGTGGGAAAGTTACTGTGTAGGTTTCACTTTTGCTTCCCAAAGCACATAACCGTGGAGTGTTTAGGGACCACTGAACCAATTCTTGGAAGACAAACATAATGAGTGAAAAAAGGACATAGATGTAAGAATTGTGAGCTTTCTAACAGACTCTTGACATGAACGCTGCTCCTTTACAGTGCACCCGGAAAGTATTCACAGCGCTTCGCTTTTTCTACATTTTGTCATGTTACAGCCTCATTCCAAACTTTATTAAATTAATCTCTTACCTCAAAATTCTGACAATGACATTACGACCATTATGACAATGTGAAAAAAGTTTTTTTTGACATGTTTTGAATTTATTAAAAATAGAAAACAAAAATATGATCCCACAAGTTTAGCACACCTATCTTTAGGCAGTTTTGCCCATTCTTCTTTGCAATAAGTCTCAAGCTCCATCAGGTTGGATGGGAGACGTCTGTGCACAGCCATTTTCAGATCTCTCCAGAGATGTTCGATCGGATTCAAGTCTGGACTCTGGCTGGGCCACTTCAGGACATTCACAGAGTGGTTCTGAAGCCAATCTTTTGAGATCTTGGCTGTGTGCTTCGGGTCGTTGACCTCAGGCTTGGGCGAAGGTTCATTTTTCAGCAGGACAAGAGCGCTCTGGAGCAGGTTTTCATCCAGGATATCTCTATATATTGCTGCATTCATTTTCCTTCTATCCTGACTAGTCTGCCAGTTCCTGCTGCTGAAAAACATCCCCACAGCATGATGCTGCCACCACCATGCTTCACTGTAGGGATGGTATTGGCCTGGTGATGAGCAGTGCCTGGTTTCCTCCAAACATGGCGCCTGGCATTCACACCAAAAAGTTCAATCTTTGTCTCATCAGACCAGAGAATTTTGTTTCTCATGGTCTGAGAGTCATTCAGGTGTTTTTTGGCAAATTCCAGATGGGCTGCCATGTTCCTTTTACTAAGGAGTGGCTTTCGTCTGGCCACTCTACCATACAGGCCTGATTGGTGGATTGCTGCAGAGATGGTTGTCCTTCTGGAAGGCTCTCCTCTCCACAGAGGAACGCTGAAGCTCTGACAGAGTGACCATCGGGGCCTTGGTCACCTCCCTGACTAAGGCCCTTCTTCCCCGATCGCTCCGTTTAGAAGGCCGGCCAGCTCTAGGAAGAGTCCTGGTGGTTCCAAACGTCTTCCATTTACGAATAATGGAGGCCACTGTGCTCATTGGGACCTTCAAAGCAGCAGAAATGTTTCTGTATCCTTCCCCAGATTTGTGCCTCAAGACAATCCTGTCTCGCAGGTCTACAGACAGTTCTTTTGACTTCATGCTTGGTGTTTGTGCTCTGACATGCACAGTCAACTGTGGGACCTTATATAGACAGTTATTATTTCCAAATCATGTCCAATCAACTGAATTTACTGCAGGTGGACTCCAATTAAGCTGTAGAAAGATCTCAAGGATGATCAGTGGAAAAAAGATGCACCTGAGCTCAATTTTGAGCTTCATGGCAAAGGCTGTGAATACTTATGTAAATGTGATTTCTTAGTTTTCTATTTTTAATAAATTCAAAAAAAGTAAAAAAAAAAACGTTTTCACATTGTCATATTGGAGTATTTTGTGTAGAATTTTGAGGTAAGAGATTAAATTAATACAATTTGGAATGAGGCTGTAACATGACAAAATGTGGAAAAAGTGAAGCGCTGTGAATACTTTCCGTATGCACTGTATGTCAACGCACTCACAGGTGCCTCCGGCTTGTTTCTGACATTAAAAATAACAAAAAGAAGCAACATAAATTGAAATTCACAATGCAAGCCACAAACTTTGACACTCAACTAATTTCCTGTCAACTTTGACCCCACCCTGCCCTAAGGTGATCAACGTGGACGACGATGGGAACGAGCTGGGCTCTGGTGTGATGGAGCTGACTGACGCCGAGCTGGTCCTCCACACGCATCGCCGTGACGACGTCAAGTGGCCCTACCTGTGCCTGCGTCGCTATGGTTACGACTCCAACCTCTTCTCCTTTGAGAGTGGGCGGCGCTGCCAGACAGGCCAAGGTATGCCCAGAAAACCTCAGTTTTACAGTTCCCTCATCCATTTTCTGTCCAACCTCCCCCGACTTTAGCTTGTCTTATCATTGCATCAGTAAAATGTGTCATTAACGACAATTTTTTTCTTTCTGCTGCTGCCCGATTGCTGCTTTTGTAAGTGTGTGTGTGTGAGTTGTACCTCTGTATAGTACATTACATGTTTATGTAGTGTAGTTCTTTGTATTGTTGATTTTCCTTCCCCATGTGACTGGTTTTGCCGCCATGTGTCTGTTGATGTTGACATTTGATTGGATAGAAATGTCCCATGGTAAGAACACACTGCAGACATGGCAGGAATCTAGGAGCCATTGTGGGAGGAGCTTCTGAGATTTCAGATTGAATGTGTGAGAACGTGTGGGTTGTGAATACAAAAGATGTAGGGGGAAAAAAATGTGTCCTTCATGTCCCTTTTGTTGCTCTCAGGCATTTTTGCTTTCAAATGTTCGCGGGCTGAAGAAATCTTCAACATGCTGCAGGAAGTAATGCACAGTCACAGCATCAGTGTGGTGGAGGAGGCAGTTCTAGAACCCAACCACCCGGGGGCACTATCTCCTGCAGGTACACACAGTAAAAGGAAAAAAACTGCACATTTTTTGGAAGTTTATTCAAGTTTGTGTGTTCTGGTTGTCAGCTCTGGGATACTCTGTTCCGACGGTCCCAAACGGAGTGTCCAGGATTCCGTCAGTTGGTGATGTGCCGTCTCACCCCTCCAGCCGACATCCATCTGTGGCCAGCACGCGTCTTCCGTCGGTGGGAGAAGAGTCCACACACCCCCTACTGGTGGCTGACGACAATGTAAGCGTGCAGCGCCGCCAGTTGGCCAACCGCAGGGGTCGACGCGTATGTGACGAGTGTTGTGTGACGTGTTTCAGGTCCACACGTATGTCAACACGACCGGTCTTCTGGAGGAGCAGCCCAGCCCATTAACCGTCACCACACCGCTGGAGAGCCCCACCTCCCCCCAGGCCCGCTGCCCGCCCACTCCTCCACCCCCTCCTCGGGTCAGCATCGACGTACGACCTCCCCCAGAACCCCAGGTACTGCTGGAGCCCCAGGGTGTGCGTTTTGTGCTGGGCCCCACCCCTGTTCAGAGACGGCAGCAGGAGGCCAGTGAGACTCAGGAGGCTCAAGAGACCAATGGTCACGCCGCTCCCGATGAGCTGCCTGCCATGCCGTCCACCGCCCAGTCAAATGGTTCGTCGACCAATCCAACTGCAGCTCCTCGCCGCCACCGCCCGCCCCCGCTGACCCCTGACCTGCAGAATGTCAACAACTCGGCGCAGCGCCGCACAGCCCTGCTGGACTATGAGAACCTTCCGGCACTCCCGCCTGTATGGGAGGCCAGGAAGCCAAGCTGGGAGGATGAGGAGGGTGGCGGCCTGAAAACACCATCGCTCAACGGCTTCAACCATTCGCATCACTGCTGCCCCCTCCCGCTTTCCGCAGCCTTGGAGCCTTCACATAACTACGTGAACACGGAGAATGTGACGGCACCGCTGAGCGCGCACCGGCCCGACACGGCTCGCCGCCGCACTGACGGACCAACAATCTTCAACTTTGACTTCCGCCGGCCGCCAGGTCACACCGAGCCACCCAAGACACTCAACTACATCGAGGTGGAGATGGACAACGGGGGTGGGAACAGAGGCGCCTCAGATGGCAGCAACCCCCACACGCCACGCACTCCCACCTCGCCAATGCCCCCCACCACCCCAACACGCCGCACGGAGCTATACGCCCTTATTGACATTGAGCGTACGGCTGCCATGTCCAATCTACAGAAAGCGCGGCCACGAGACGACGGCACGTCACGCAAGACGCGGCACAACAGCACCGAGCTGCCCACTAAGAGCGCTGTGTGATTGCGCCCCCTCATGGGACTTCCTGAATCACGTGCCCCTGACACAGTTGTGGTCATGTGACCCACTTGACGAGAGCATTCCTCTTCTTCTATGGTACAAATCAGTATTACTGAAGCAAGCATTCCAATGAGCGACTCGCGCTGCTGTAACTTCCTGGTACACAACTTCCTGTTTTGATTCCGCCACAATAAAAGTATCTTCTCTTTGTATTTTGACACCTGCCAGTGTGCGTTTGTTTTTGTATGTGCCCATGACAAGGTCATGTGACTAACAATTTCGACCTAATGGCAGAATAGTCTTCAGTGCTTGGAAATGACATCTTGCTGATGTCATATCCAAACAATGCCTTACCTCATTGCTCACTAGATGGCGTTAAGGAGCTACCTTAGTCTAAATTAATTACCAGTCTATATTTATGTGCTGGTATTTTTTTTGTTTTTTTTACTATACCTGTGTAACAGTGTTCACCAAACCTTTTAGCTCAATACCCACATGCTCCCCAATCTGAAAACCTGGACTGGTTGTGCCAAATGCAAAAAAATGAAAATTCTTGGGTGCTCTGTATTAATAAAACAAATGCTCCTGTCTAACTTTATTTGCAGTGGTAACAAAAACATTATTTACAACATATTGACACCAAATTTTAACTTTTAAAAAAGTTTAACGATTGGCAAGTCTCATTTTTGTCGTCTGTTCCACCAACTTGTGGTAATCATCAAGTTTGTCTCGAAGTTTGTTGTAAACCTGAAAAGACAAGGTTTGTTTAATCAAAGATGGTTTTCCACTCAATAAGTGAGAAGGACTCACTTTGGCAGTGGTCTGCGTCTCTTTTAGAGCCACCATCAGCTGGTCAATGGACGTGTACGGCAGCCACACGCACGGTGCAGTTGCTGACAGCGGCGCCTGTTCAAAATCACATCCAGTCAAGAGGTAATCGGGTCGGGGTGTGTGTGTGTGTATGCATATTACCTTGATGCCAAAATAGTAGTGTCCCTTGCCCAGTACAGCATCCACATACTCTATCACCAGCTCGGTGGCAGCATCAAGCAGGTCAAAGTTGAGGTAGAGACGAAGCAAACTTGCTGCATCCATTTCCTGCGCAATGCAAATTGAATTTTTTTATTGTTTAAAAAAAAAAATACAAGTCATCCCTCGCCACTTAGTGGTTAACACCGCACCTTCTATTATGTTTTTTCAGTTACAGTGCATCCGGAAAGTATTCACAGCGCTTCACTTTTTCTACATTTTGTCATGTTACAGCCTCATTCCAAACTGAATTAAATTAATCTCTTACCTCAAAATTCTACACAAAATACTCCATTATGACAATGTGAAAAAAGGTTTTTTTTTTACTTTTTTTGAATTTATTAAAAATAGAAAACTAAGAAATCACATTTACATAAGTATTCACAGCCTTTGCCATGAAGCTCAAAATTGAGCTCAGGTGCATCTTTTTTCCACTGATCATCCTTGAGATCTTTCTACAGCTTAATTGGAGTCCACCTGCAGTAAATTCAGTTGATTGGACATGATTTGGAAATATAATAACTGTCTATATAAGGTCCCACAGTTGACTGTGCATGTCAGAGCACAAACACCAAGCATGAAGTCAAAAGAACTGTCTGTAGACCTGCGAGACAGGATTGTCTTGAGGCACAAATCTGGGGAAGGATACAGAAACATTTCTGCTGCTTTGAAGGTCCCAATGAGCACAGTGGCCTCCATTATTCGTATTACTCGTGGCCAGACGAAAGCCACTCCTTAGTAAAAGGAACATGGCAGCCCGTCTGGAATTTGCCAAAAAGCACTCTACTCTACGTCTGGCCACTCTACCATACAGGCCTGATTGGTGGATTGCTGCAGAGATGGTTGTCCTTCTGGAAGGCTCTCCTCTCTCCACAGAGGAACGCTGGAGCTCTGACAGAGTGACCATCGGGGCCTTGGTCACCTCCCTGACTAAGGCCCTTCTTCCCCGATCGCTCAGTTTAGAAGGCCGGCCAGCTCTAGGAAGAGTCCTGGTGGTTCCAAACGTCTTCCATTTACGAATAATGGAGGCCACTGTGCTCATTGGGACCTTCAAAGCAGCAGAAATTTTTCTGTATCCTTCCCCAGATTTGTGCCTCAAGACAATCCTGTCTCGCAGGTCTACAGACAGTTCTTTTGACTTCATGCTTGGTGTTTGACAAAATGTAGAAAAAGTGAAGCGCTGCGAATACTTTCCGGATGCACTGTATGTGAAATGGCTCATTTTCTCTGATCTACTATATTGTAAAGGTGACTATAGGGGTGTTATGTCATGTCTAGAGGGCTCTAATAATAATTAAAAGGATGGAAATACAAGATCAACTATGTTTTCTATAGGGCTGCCCTGATACAACTTTTATTGCTGCTTTGAGTATCGGCTGACAATCAGATATCGACACAAATCATACATACTTTTGACTCACCCATTTACTTTATACAGGAAGGGTATAGTTTCTTGTGTCTTTTTACTGCCACACGACTGCCAAAATTCCTGCTTTTTGCTACTTTGTTAGCACATTAGCAAACACTGTTGTTGTGATCACATGGGCCCTATCTGGTCGCTGCTTGATAAGACTGGGTGGAGTCTGGAGCCGACTGCTTGTCCCTTGTGCCTATAGGGGCCAATATCAATATCGGATCAGGATGTCCCTATAGTTTTCTATGCTGCAACTATCAAAATATTTGATTTATAAATAAGAAATCCAATTAACGTCCATAAACGAAGGTTTACGGTATACAGTGGATTCTGGGTTAGTGTCTGCCCCATTTAGCATGTTTTTTTGCCTTTGTTTGCATACACTTTCCGGGTAGCATGAAATATGGCGTGTAACTGGTTGAGTTGTTAACTGTATTCTTTACACATTTTCTTAAAGCACAACATGTCCTTCCTTGTTAGCATCAAATTAGATACCTAACAGACATTTAATCCATTTAAAAAAAAAAGAAAAGTTTTACACGCACGATGAAATTTTGAATGCATGTAAATGACAACTGAAAGGTATAAGTGAACATTTAAGGTTACTTTTACCTTCACTGAAGATGTGAATGCTCCCAAAGATATGATGTGGCAGCAAGATCAACCACCCCCACCTCGCTGTTTTCAATCATGTCAAGAATCTTGTCTTCAACGAAGGTGAAAGTAACCTTAAATGTTCATTCATATGTACAGTACTAATGTACAGTACTAACGTATTAATGTCCGAACTTTCTGGAACGATCAAAAACTCTAACCAAGGTTCTACTGTATATATAGACTTTTTGTGGGGTGCACCTTGAAGGACTTTACGAGCCAATCGGGTGGAGGCACACCATGTGACAGCAGCTTGGTGAGGACGCAGCGATGGTGGATGCCGTTGGCGGAGGGAAAACGCTCAAGAAATGAGGCCAACAGACGCCATGCTTCGTCTGCGGCGCTGAAAAGAGACAAGCGAGGAAGTGTTTAGAAGAAGAAGAGTTGGTGGTGGCGGCATGTATGACATCATCAAACCTTGACTCTTTGGTGTTAACCACAGAGGATAGCTGATTGGCCGACAACCACAGCCACGCCTCGTTCTGAGACTCCTCTCCCCCGAACTGCAGCTTGATGCACCTGTCAGCACGTAGCGATCCATCAATCATGCTGGACAATCAATCAGGTGACATTCCAGCTCACCTGAAGGTCAGTGCTTCGAACAACGAACTGAGTGGCACATTGAAGGTGTGGCACAGGCGCAGGGCACATGTAAACAGGCCACAGTCCAGCAGGAGGCGCACCAGCTCGGCCGCGGACGCTGTGCCTGGGGCGGGTGGAGACGAACAGCTCTTAGTTGGACCCGGGCAAGGCCTGAAAACACTGTGGGCGGGCGGAGCTTACCGGCAATGGCAGCTGACGGCGGGTGGTGCTCTGCCAGCGTGAGGCGACATCGTGCTAACGCATACTCCTTCTCCACATCTTTGATCTCCAGGATGTCCACCTGACGTTTGACTGACACAGCGATGACATCATGTGACCACAGGATCAATCACAAATGAGTTGTGATGGACGACGCTCTCACCTGGCTGCGACACAAAGTCTCCATCAGAGTTGCGCTTGGGCGACGCTCCTGGACGATCTCCCTGCAGAGTGCACATGAACATTTGAACGTAAACAAAACGGCTGAGAGTCAGGTGAAAGTCAGCACTGCGAACGTGCGCACCAGTGGCGCCCAGGCGGGCTGCAGCAGCCAGGCATACTGCGGCCGAATGAGGCGCAGGCAGTTGATGGCGGCCAGGAAACAGTTGACCTGCTTCCTGAGGCCCACCACAGATGGAACCTCACGACCCAAACGCATTCCCAGCTCCAACATGGCCGAGCCCGCTGCAAAAGGTACACACGTTTAGCGCCACAAACAAAGAGACGTTGTGAATGTAGGATAGAGACCTTTCCTGTAGTTGTGTCTATTGACGTGGAAGGCGTAGAGCAGCTCGTAGTAGTTGTGGCTCAGTAGGTCCAAACCTCGCGCCCGAGACTCCATAATGGACACCACCTGTTGGGGCACACGCACTATTGACCAGGAGGGTGGGGAGAGTGGGTCGAGGAAGGAGGAGGAGGTCACAGGACGCATCACCTCATCATGCAGGTTGCCGTAGGAGAAGTGGACCAGATCATGAAGCTGGGCCCGTTCACACAGGACCACCACCAGCTGACGCAGACAGTCCAGTTGCCTGTCAGTGCAATAGACATACCATCACTACACTACATACTAAAGTGAGTGTGTGCATGCGTGTGCGTACGCACATGCTAGAGTCTGGATTCTGGACCAACGCTTCATAAGCTTCACTGTTGTGTCCCAGGTCCAAATGGTGTTTGAAAATCCGCGTCCACAAGGCGGCCTACAAAAGAAGCACCGTGTGACAAGAGCTGGGAATTTTGACCCCCAAGGTGAGGAGCAGGAAACGTAATCTGGACCACTACAATATGGCGCGTGTGAGGGTGCTGTTTGACTTTCATCACCTGACTGCTGACATCACTGATGGCCTCAGGGAGCGCCGACATCGCCAATTCAATCACCAGCTCCGGTAGACCCACGTCCTCCAGAAGACAAAGTACCTACACACAAACACACACACACAAAAGCACTCACAGCTGTGTGACTTGTATATTAGTGCAGTCTGTTAGCACGTAGCATTAGCACAGGACTTAAGCGCACCTTGTTGTAGTAGTGCAGAATGGGCGTGCAGGTGGCTTCATCGCCATCACTGCCTGTCAGTTTGATGAGAAACTCCTCCTTCTCCACCTCAGCCTCGGCCTCTTGGAAACACCGCAAGGCCTGACACGGGTTAAGAGGAAGGAGGTTGACTTGAAGGTGGCATGGGACGTGAAAAAGCCTTTGAGGCGGAGAAGGGGGTATAATCACCTTGTGACCCTCGCCGTTAGCCAAGTAGCACTGAGCTAACATGAAGCGACAGGACCCGATGTTCACCTGACACCAAGGACCAACCAGACGCACGTACTCCTGTGCAGAAGAAAGTACTTGGTCAGTACATGGTCAGCCTTCAGGTGTCGCCAAGGTCTGGACTCACCTGCAACTGTGTGTACTGACAGTTGGCCATGAGGCATTCTGGGAAGTGGAAACTGGGATTACTGGGCCAGCTGGTACACGCCAATTAAGAAAACATTGGATTATGACAAGAATAGTGAAACTAGGGCTGAAGCGGCCCTCTGCTGCCATGTTTGTCCCGAGTGAGGATACAGCAGCTGAGCAAGCAGCTGGACCACATTTGACATCATATCGGTCCACATGAGGACTGGGCCGCTTGCTGATGGGTCGTGGCTCTGGGCGAAGATCTGGGATAGAATCTTCTTGCGGGCGGCTGTCTGGTAGAAGAGCTCCACTAGCGTCTGAGGACTGAGTGCTGCAACGCACAAAAACACACATCTGGACATGTGGAAACGTGCGTGGAAACGTGCTTTACTGACCTGTGGACTTGGAGGCCAGACACGGTGAGTCGGACAAGTCCAAGACCGTCAAGTGTTGCAGGTTAGCGTCTCTAGAGAAGAGAGATGGCACATGAAAAGTTGACAACCAGAATGTGTAAGCCAGGGGTCTCAAAGACGCGGCCCGCAGGCCAAATGGCCCCTGCGTTGATATGAAAGTTTAATGCGGCCCGCGCAAGTTTGATATGGATGCTGTATGGTATCATGTACCCAGAAAAAAATATTACTTTTGATTAATGTTCATGTTAAAGGTTAAATAACTGTTAATAGTTATCCTCCCTATCCGTGTGGAAGTGGTAAGTTTTTGGCTATTTAAGTTTAAAGGAAAAAAGGAAATAACTTGAAGGCTACCGTTTAGGTCGCTAGCTCTCTAGTTTAGCGAGTTAGCATGTGTCTCAAGACCCTGCAATTGCGCAATATGTTGTAAATAAAAAAAGTATAAATGTGACTATAGTTGTGTTTTGTCATGTCTACAGGGCTCTAATAATGCTTTGTTCATTTTAATCTGAAAAAAATAATTTGTCTACCCACCAACTATATGTGGTTTCTTAAGTTTTTATTATTATTATTATTATTATATTTATTACTGATTTATTGATTTTCTTTATTCTTGATTTATTTATTTTTCATCTTATTTTGTGCAGAAAAATAAAAATTAAGATATTTGAGAACAGTGGAATGTTTTATCAGAGCTTTTCTAGTAGAAAATCGAAACCAAAGCAAAGTTTATTCATTTTTCTGTTTTTGATAAATGCGTTTTTTGTTGTTTTTTTTTGGAAAACCTGATGCGGCCCAGTCTCGCCCAGACCCTAGCTCCAGTGGCCCCCAAGTAAATTGAGTTTGAGACCCCTGGTGTAAGCAGAGCAGGTTTAAAGAGGCAAAAGAGGACTCACAGGGTGTCATCGGCAACAGGACAGCTTAAACTTTGACTGACGTGCTTGAGCAGGAAGTACGAAGACAGGAGGTGGGACGCACGCGGGATCACTTCCTGCTGGATCTGAAGGATTTGCGCACCCCCACCTGCTAGCGCCTGAAACACGCATGCAAAAGGATTAACTGCTGCTTATAGCACCACCTGAAGGTGTGCCTGTGTACGTACGTGGTCTCCAAGACATAGGCAGAATTTAAGGAGGAGGAGAAAGTCACGACAAAGGCGTGCCCGTATCATAGTCATGTGACTGAGGGCCTGGCAGACAAGTGAGACAGCGGTGGTGCTGCCATAGAGCTGAGACAGGCTGAGGCGCATGCTCACGGTCTGACCTGCAAGACACCCAGAATAGTCCACAAGCGTCAGTCATCATAACCACTGACACATAGGAAGTCTGTATGTGTCTGCTGTGTTTATTTTCACTCAATCAAGTCAAGGTGTTACCAGGCAAGAGTGGAACATCTCCAAAGTCAAGTTCGGTCTCCAAGTCCAGCTCCCTCAGCAGAACCAACATGGCTGCCATGGGGTTGCGTATGTCCTGCAGTTTGTTCTGAATGTCCTCCTTCACATTTTTACTGCACACAACAAAGATGGCAAAAGTGAGTGCAACACCACAACACGCGTGTGTGTGTGTGTGTGTGTGCGCGTGTGTGTGTATATATGCCAGTGTGTGTGGGTGCTGACTTGTCATGAGACAATAGGTTCTCTAGGATGCTCTCGGCTGTTCTCTCAGGTGACCTGGCCTGTTCCAGAGCTTTCTCCATCTCATACGTCATATCTGCTGACACGTGGTCGCTTAGCAGCCGCAGACACGCCACCAGCGTCATAACATCTCGCCCCACCTCAGCCTCTGAAGGGCACGGCAGACATATTAAGACCACACACACACACACACACACCTCCACACGCAAGGTGTTTACCTTCAGTGAAAAGCGTGTCATCGTCTGAGAGAAAGTAGTCGTCAGAAGACAGGTAGAGGTGGTCAACAGCAGAACATGGAAGCAAGAAGGAAACAAACCCCTGAAACGACAACATCATCCTCATCACCGTCGCTTAACAGTTGAAATCAGTTCAACACCTCTTCAGGATTTACCTTCTTCAGGAGGCAGACCATGTGACTGTGTGGACTGACACTCAGAGCCAGCGGCGTGGACAGAACCTCCTGGTACTGTAGGCAGCAGGCGTAGAACTTGGACCAAAATTCCACCTGGAGCTGTCGGTATTCCTCATGGGAAAACTCAAACTCTGTCACGCTACTCTGTAGCTGAAGGACAGAGACGCACCAAGTCATTCCTGTTCTCCTGAAAAATTACAGGAAACCTGTCCCACCCTTGCCACCATCATCACCTCACTCTCCACGGCCAATGTCACTTCCTTCTTTAGACCCTCCCATGACAAGTCGGCAATGGTGTCCGAGCCTCGCCGGAAGATCTGATTGAAGACAAACACGCGACCGTCACATGGTGACCCTTTGGGACATCTACACGCGCACTTACCTGTAGAGCTTTGAAGATGGCTACTGCAGTGAAGCCAAGAGGAGAGAAGAGCATGTCTAAGTAGGTCTCCTGTCAATCATCATCATATTTTTATCTCATTAGCCAAGTCAGATCTGAGCAGCGGGCTAAAAGAAGCGGATTGACGGTGGACTTACCCTGGGATCCTGATCCACTCCAACATAGACTTCATCTTCTGGAGGAGGTTGAACAAACACCTGATTCCACTGGCCTGCTGTGTTACTGACAAAACATCAAAACTTAGGTAATTGTTTAACCACAAGAAAATCAACAGGAGAACAAGACTTTAACACTTTGATGATAAGAAGGCTGAAGACGAGGAGATAGAAAAGGAGGTTGTAAGACAGAGACGTGTATTTACATATTTACATATTATCCGATACCAGTGCCAAATCAGTACTTGAACCGGAGTCTGTGATTAAATGGTGCCCAAATAAGTACACTGAAATTTTGTAAAAAAATTTCACAATAGTAATTCAAATATTTTAATATAAACTAATTAAAATAAATTCACCACTGTGAAATAATGTCATAAACTGGCAAAGCTAGCAGCAATAGAGAAAACATGAGGAATAATATCCAAAAAAAAAAGAGTTTCCCCCACTTATCTGACCTATAAATGTTGTTTGTTGTATTGTTGTGAGCCCTGAAAGAAGTTTGGGATGGCTCTGAACGCTCGCCTTTGCGTCACAGTTCTCCTGAGCCCCACGGCAACAGCGGTGCTTCGGACAAAGTGCGTCCGACAATGAGTGCTCAACCTCAGACAGGTGAGGTGGAGGCAGCACCCTCATATCTGGCTTTTCCCGAGCTCCACCGCACCAGCGGTGCCAAGTTACCACTCTTTGAGTTCATACATGGTAAGTAAGGGGTTTCAAACAGTATCTCCTAACCACTTTTCAGGTAGCTCTCCGAAGGCTTTATTAATTTATCATCAGACAAAATTAGAAAGTGAGGTTCGGCAACAGTCGGGAAGTACTCCGGAGCGCTTGGGAGTGACAAGTCACACGGAGTGAGCTTGCCCGGAGGAAGGCCGTGGGTGGAATGGGTGGAAGATGTTGAAAGCTTCCTGTGTGGGTTATTGTGTGTAGCTGCTCTATAGGGGTCCACATCTCAATACAAAGGGCCGTGAATGAGCAAAATAGGTCCCTTTTAACACCATAATGACTATTGGCTTGCCAATAACTATACCTCATTTTTAACACTGATATCTACTTAGTTTTCTGGTCTGAACCATTTACATAGGCCAGTGTTTTTCAACCTTTTTTGAGCCACGGCACGTTTTTTACATTGGAAAAATCTTGTGGCACACCACTAACGAAAAATGTTACAAAATGTCACCACAACCTCACACGTGCATCAATAAGTCTATCGGAGGAACAAGGTAGGTGTTGCCACACGGACCAATATTACATTGCTCTGCCAGTCTTTACACCACAGACACTCCACAGTAGCCACGTTTTTACATCACCACTTTTTCTCTTTCCGAATGACCTTTCGGGAAACAATGGTATCCATGGAAAGGAATATTCCAATCTCTTGTCTACATGCGCCGTGAAAATCAAACAATAGTCAATAGGGCATGCCCAGTAAAACGTAAACGTCAACATCACGTGATACCGGCTTCCCTGAGTTTTTCTTTCACTTGTTGGAATAACTCTGTATTGCCAGTTTTTCGTCTGTCCAGTCTTGAAATTTAGTTTGAATCAAAAACAAACTTTGCTTAGTCCAGTGCCGATTGCTGGCCTCCATTTTTAAAAGTGAAGAACGTCTGGATCTGCGTGTTACGTCATATCTGAGCATGGGCTGAAAGAACGCACCCGGGATTAATTTAAACAGGAAAAGATCAAATTCAATCTTGCTAATATTTTATAATTAAACTCAGGACATGTTTTATATAGATATATATTTTCTTTTTTAATAAAACTGCACTTGTGAATAAAGTATAGAAGGGTTTAGATTCCGTTTCACAGTAACGCTAATGCATACGAAAGCTGCTTGCTAACCGCCAATAAACAACAGAAGAAGAAAAACACCACAAAGAAGAACGCACCCTGACAACTTTCCGTTTGAGCTGGCACAAGATACCTCAATCGGATTGGTTAAAGGAATATTCCATCCCTGTTCAATTCTTTCCGTTTGAGCAAATAAACCAAATGCAATTGGAATATTTGGGTCCATGTACGTATACTATTGACATAATGGCTATTGACATAATATTTGCAAATGATGATTAATAAATGTTAATTATAAAAAGTGATATTGGATAATTCCTCACGGCACACCTGATGGTTTCTCAAGGTACACTAGTGTGCCGCGACACAGTGGTTGAAAATCACTGACATAGGCACTGGTGCCATTATGGTACAGAGTTAAACTGCATCTGTAGAAAAGGAGGATATGGGCATGTAAAGTTTAAGGGACTTACTGCTCATAGTTGACGTATCTGATGACGCCGCAGTTGAAGTCGTCCAGCCACAGAGCCCAAATGTCAGTTGAGGTCAGCGTGAAGTCCACCAGCGTCTCCTATTAACAAATATTGGATGTTTCATTGCAACGTGCGGCATGATGTGACAAAACATGTCATACAGTGTCTCACAAGAGCGCAGCCATCACATTTCAGCAAGCATTTTATTTCTTAATCGTGTCCCTTAGGGACACTACTGTAGAAAGTCAACTGATATACCTCAGAGTAGTCAGTGTACAGCTTTTAAAGAGTTCTGTTCACTGAAAAACACAAACAGCATCTTCCACTTGAGGATGGCCCACAACTGGGTTTGTGTCTGAAGGAGACATACTTGCCATACTTTAAACGCAGCCCAGTGTCAAAATGTTACAGCTTTCCTCCAATGAACTGCAGCTCTGTTGCAGCCTCAGACCATGACTCAACCACCATCCTTCTCAGGCATCTTATCTTAGAGGCTATTATCTTGCTATTCACTTATGTTGCCAGCTATTTAGACCATAATGTCGGTACAATTATTTTCCTGCTGGATTGTCTAATAGAACCAACAGATGATTACGGTGGTAGAGTACCTGAGTGGAGAAGAGCGAGGAGATGTGGTCCAGGCTGCAGCGGTTGTTGTCGGTGGCAAGAACTTGCAGTACGATGAACTGCCCTCTGTCGGGCGCTGCAACGTAGATAGCCAGGCACAGGCCAGAAGCAGCGCACAAGGTCAGCCGCAACCGGTGGCCCACACTGGCCAGTCGCTTGCCCCCCTTTAAGGCCGGCATGTAGTCAAAAATGTCCGCCTCCAGCAGACACGCCTGATCCTGAAGACACGCCCACACCATAAAACATTATTTGAATATTCCAGACTATATTGTATGTCCTCTGTGGGGTCTGGCACCCAGATTGGCTGATGATGCAAAGGAAGTCGCTCACCCTGACAGACCAAATGCGCAGCTTGTAATCCTGACATAGTGCAAAAATGATGGAGTCATCTTCCAGCTCTCTGACCGCCAGACTGACCACTAAGTCGTCCGGAGTGTTCTCGCCCCAAATGACGCTCGGCATCCAAACGGATAAGCGCTGCTTCATAGAACTCCTCTTCAGCTCTACTACGGTCACGCCACCTGTACCTGTAAAACACATTGTCACACTTTAACCATGTTGCACGTTCCTATGATGCCATCATTGCAATCCACCTTGCACGGCGGGAGCGGGAAGCGTGACAACCATGATGCCGCCAGAGGGTGACGCTAAAGCATAGTTAGCATCTCCCTGGTGTGTGAGCCATGCTGTGGCGGCGCCCACGCTGCCAGCAGGGGTCAGCGCGCTTGGGATGGGGGCACTATGAAAACCATCTTGCAGGTTCAGCTTGGCTAGGTCAGTGAAGATGGACTGCATGTGAAGCTCTGTCACCAGCTCCTGGGCACATTACACAATAGAACTTTAGCCAGCATCTACATAAACATCAACAAATCCTCTAGAACTAATTAGTTTGAGCGTGCGTGTGCTCCCCGTTACTCACACTGCGATACATGCGCTTTGGATGGGGCAGCAGCATTCGGTGAACACTCTGATTGGTGGTAATGAGTATGACTACGTTGTTGAGGGTCTCCAGGATGGTCACACCCCCTGGCACCACATTGCAGTGAGTGAAGCGCAGCCTGATGGCGCTGTTAAGAAGGTTGATGTCCAGAGATTGCTCCAGCAGTTCCACAGTGTCACCTGATGTGGACCTGTAAGAAAAGTCCAAACAAACCTGTTCTTCCTGAAGGTACGTAAACTGGTGATTTTGAGTAGCAGAGGTGTCCTCACCAAGAAATGAATCTGTTGCTGGTGACCGAGTGCGCTTTCCCTCCGTCTTCATAGTGAAAAGCTCCAGCTGTGTCTGGAAACTTGAGAGCTCCGGGAGCAGGTGTTGACGCTGTACAAACAACACATAAGTTAATGTATTTCATATCTACTTCACTACCTTTTCCTTATTTCTATGTTCATTGTCTGTAAACCATGTCATTACAAACCACAAGTACGCACACAGACCCAACCTTTCAGGACAGAAAAGTCACGTCGTTGACGTCAGTTAGCATGCTAGCGCTGTTAGCTGCTGTTAGCATGACAAGACAACGTTCTACAATGCACCCAGAACCTGTAGAGTTCCGACAAGACGACAGTCCGATGTGAAAGTTTACCGGGTTTAATGTGGACTTCACGGAACCTCTGAACGGTTTCCCTCTCAAATCCACAGATTTCAATAAAGCTTCTTTCGAGCGCCGCCGCCATAGTTGCCTCATGGAAGTGTGACGTCAGAGTGGCGGCGCGCTCTGGCCTTTTCAAAGATTTAAAGAGACAGTCCACCCTGGCGTCTTGCATAAGAAAATAAAAATCGTTTATTTTATCATTATGCTTTACATTTCACCACAAAAAAGGGATGAAATCTCACCATGTTAGTCACTTACCATCAGCGCTCGTTTGACATATCTTTATTTCATTTTAGTAAAGGTACAAACGTGTAAAATTCCATGATTGAGTACAGAATGTAGGAAATATAAATAATCGTAAAAGTTCATGTGGACCGACCGGTGCGCTCGTCAAAAACAAACATTTAAAGCATTAAAAACCTCCAAAAAGTATTAAAAAGTGAAGAAAAACTGCATTTTGCACTACGAGAAAAAGTCACAAAGTCTTTGCACTGTGACATGTTGCATCATTGAGGGGAGAGCAGGCAGGTAGCTTCCGGAATGGGGCATTGACGTCCACTTTAAGAATCACTTCAACTCGAATCAG
Organism: Doryrhamphus excisus; assembly: GCF_037039965.1. Taxonomy (NCBI): domain Eukaryota; kingdom Metazoa; phylum Chordata; class Actinopteri; order Syngnathiformes; family Syngnathidae; genus Doryrhamphus; species Doryrhamphus excisus. The sequence goes on along the minus strand of NC_136357.1, from coordinate 16,007,349 downwards.
AATCCTTGCTGAATAGGGTCCCAATACAAGTGTCTCCACTAGAGCATCTTAGCTTCGTATATGTATGCGAAATATGAATTAATTCATGATCAATGAGTTCATCAGCAAACACAATGTCGGAGCAAATCCACTGCATGTTAGTGTTATGAAACTATGTTTAGTAGAAGTGTTCCCAAGATGGCTGCCACAAGGTCCAAGACGACAACAATCAGAGCTGTTTTTGCTGTATTTGTGCAGCTTCAAAAAAATAAAGCTGATGTTAGCTTGATGTTAAGCTGATAAGATGTGTCGCAATCCTCATCAGACGTGGTCACATGGTGACCTCACGTTACCATGTCCCAAAGTGAACACACGTTGCCGCTGTCACTTTTGGTGGCGTGACATGTGGAGCGGGAAGGTTCTTTATGGAGCATGGGCCCCATGTGGGGAGGGGCCAAGAAGTACACCTCACTTGAGCAGTGCCTTGTAAAGCATCAGCGAGCGCGCCGTGCTGCCGTCCTGCTCGAGACACACGATCAAGTCCCTGAGGTTGACTCTGGTGATGCGCTGACGCAGCTGCTGGCGGGATGAGGCAGGGCTTCCACCTGAGGCCATCTGAATCAATACGATAAAATATTAACTCATGAGTAGGTTCCAACACACCACCAGGAAGCATTCTTTCCTCTTAGACAACACAGATGAGCACTACCTCTGTGCTGGCCGCGGTGCGGCCGGGCGAGTCCAGCTTGCGTTTCTTCCGAGGTCCGATAGCGGCCAACGCCGTAAGGTTGGCATCTCGTTGTCGCATCTGAGCCAATTCTTGTTGCTGCATCTGTTACAGGACAACAAAAGTGAGGTTCTGGGTGGATACAGAATCCCTGCTGATCAGCTAGCTTTAATTCATGCCGCTTGTTTAAAACTTTGTGCGGATGAACCACATGAATACAAACCTCTTTGGCCTTCTGCTTCAGGCGAGCCTGCTCAGGATCTTCTTGTCTGGCACGACTCTGAAAGAGAAACACAAACGGTCACTTTAGTGCTGACAAGTGTTGCAAACACAGATTGGTCAGTCAGATTAGTACCTTGGCAGCCTTCAGCAGAATTTCCCGCTCTTGCTCGTCCTTTCTCTGCTTCTCGAGACGCTCCAATTGCTCAAAGAAACGAAGCTGAGAGCGAACATCTGATGTTTGTTCGTGATGATCTTCGTCCTGATGACAAAAAACAAAAATGTGATGTTGAAGTATACCAGTCTAATAGACACAGGCCACTTTAGAATCCCTTCTGCTCTTACCTTGATCCCGTCTGCTCGGTGCTGAGCTACCATGGAGACCTTCTCCAGAACCGAGCGCAGTCGGGACTGTGTGGCATGCGACACCAAGTTGACCACTTCCAGCGGCACCTCACTCACACCCAGCTTCCTGGCTGTGGAAGCACAACAGAAGCTTCCAGAACAGTTCACCCGATGAGTGTGTGCACTCATGTGACTCTTGACCCGTTACCTGTGTCCAAGATGCGGCGGTGCAGGAGGCCGGCAGGCAGAAAGGACTCGTCCTTACAGGAGCGGATTTTGGTGCCGACGAGTTCTGAGCTGGTGGCAAGGATACGAGCGTTCTCCTCGCTGAGGTTGACGCCGGCCATCGATGCTACGTCATTAATGTCGTCATCATCCCTGCATGAGTCCAAGGTTGGTAGACATGTTAACCTAAAAACTAGTTGGATGCCAAACTATATCGTTGCCATGGTGACCCAGGAACAACTCATTCTGCTCAAATGATGTGGTGTGGGGTGAATGCATTCTCTTTTAATCCTACTGTAAAAACAGACTAATGAGGTTAATAGTTAATAGTATTTCACCTGAAAGTCCCACCCCCCGGGTCGCCCACTTTCTTCTGATTGGCTTGCGCTGCCAAGTTTACAACATTCTTGCCAACGATGCCGGCAGGCCCTCGGATGATTGTGCCTGTGGAGAAGCCAAATATCATACCAGAGGTTTCAGGTTCTAGACACATCTGGTGGTCGGAGGAGGGCCCGGCAGGACTCACCTTGAGGTCTGATGGTCTGACCTACCACCATCGACGGACGAGCCTGGAGCGTCTGGACGCCTGCTCGGCCCGCAGCCTGAAAAACAAGAAGTGGACACTTGTGGCTTAGAGGTACAGTATTAACAAGGATGCAAGGAGAGGTCCTAAGGAGTGTTCATAAAATTGTCTTGGTACCAGAGTTGTGCTAGTGAGCGGGGTATTCATTCGGATGCTGCCAGCAGTGGGGCTGATGGGTAACCGTGGCCGGATGGTGGCAGTAGTCCCAGCGACAGGGGCAACAGGAGGCGGGACACATGCTGCGGGCGTGGTCAGAGACTGCTGACTGCTGAGTAATGACTGACGTAAAGCGGGAAGTGTTTTCTGAGGACCAAAGACATTTCGGGATTACAGCACGGATAGATTATTGATGGATTAGAGTTGACAACCCCAGTCAAGAAAAGCCACAAGGGCATTGGACCACAGGTGGTACCTTGAGGAAGGGGATGAGGTAGGGCTGTGGTGAGGACTTGAGCTCTGCCTGCAAACGACTGGTGAACTCCTCAGGCTCGATCTTTGCATCCTGAACAAATACCCCCAATCACAACCATGAACCGAGACACCCACACAATAAGAGTTCCAGAATGCGCTCAACTTACAAGGAGATCCTGGACCAAAGCTTTGACATTCTTGGATGTGTCGGGGGAGGGTGAGTTGTTGGATGCCAACTTGATGAGCATAGCCAGGAAGTTCTTGCATTTCTTCACATTTTCTTGCATTTCCTGTTGATGCAGTAAAAGTCTTTGGACTATAACGATGACAGCTGACATTGTGACAAATTTATAACTGCAGTCCATCAAGAAAAACCATGATGGATAGACAGACCTGGGACACCACAGTCACCCTGGTGGTGGGTGTGGCACTCTGAGCAGGCGTGGCGACGGTCACAGGAGGTGTGGATGACTTGACAACAGGCGCCGTCTCTGCTGCTATCACTGTTGGGGCCTTCGGAGGTGTGGTCATCATCACGGACACGGCGGGAGCACCAGGACCGACTGTGATGGCCTTGTGACCCAAAACGACAAGGTCAACATGGCCACCACAAGCAATGACACATGTCTAACAAATAACAAGTCATACCTGTGTAGCAGGGGAGGTGGAGGTCGAGGTGGATGAGGACGAAGGAGACGGAACAAGTCTGGTCTGAGTGGGGGTGGCCAGACGGATGTTTTGCGGTGTACCTGGTGTCTGCACGAAACAACATCATATACTAACAACAAGTCTGTGTGTGCACAAGTCAAGTCCTCCAGTGGACCACTCACCGAAGGGGCGGTGCTGACCCGTATGGCGGCAGTTGCGGTTGGAGTAGCAGGCCTCTGAGCAATGTTGGTCACCGTGGGACTCTGCTGCGTCTTGGCCTGCGCCTGAGCCAGAACTTGCTGCGGGACCATGACCAGTTGACCCGTCTCAATGCGGACCAGAACCATACCTGACATAGACAATAACACACATATACACACAGTCCAATGTTTAGGTACATCAAACTTCAGAGTCTGCTGTGTCATTGACTGTTGAAGAATTAAACCTCTGCAAAACCAAATTATAGTAAAAGTTGTTTTTACAAATGGTGAAGTCAATTGAAATAAAAATACGGTTAAGTAAATAAGAGAAATGTCTGGCTCTGGCTGACCTGCAGGCATGGTGAACCCAGGAGGCAGCTGGATGGTGGCCTGCTGCTGAGGCCGGACAGCCAACGGGGGCTGTGGGGTGGCCAGTCGGGTTGTCCCAGCCACCAGTCCGGGTCTTTGCGGCTGGACGGCCCCGGCTATCGCGGGAGCACCTGCAGGTCTCACCACTGTCAATCCGGCCTGGCCCAGCCCGTTAACGGCCAACTTGGCCGCAGCAGTGGACGCACCAGCGACGCTCTGGGGTTGGGTGATGGGCGACTGGGTCGTGACGGGCGACTGGGTCAGGGTGGGCGGCGGAGTGCTGGCCAGGATTACAGAGTTCCCAGCCGCAGGCTGACCTGGTACCAGAATCTTGCTGTGGTTCAACACCGGAGATGGCGAGGGGCCACCAGGAGACACCAGCTGCCCGCCTTTTGGATCCAGTCCATTCTGAGCGATGTTGACAGTCGGGCCGGGGAGTCTCTGCAGGGGGGTGGCGGGGGACGTGGACTGGGATCCGGGGTGGAAGTTGGCAGCCATGACAAGAGAGCCGCCCGCTGCTGCCTGGGGAGCTACACCAGTAGAGTTCTGCAACTTGACAGCTGCTGTGTTGCCGTTTAAACTTTGCAAGCCCGGAGAAGCAGTCCTGCTGGGTTCGGCAGCCCGCTGGAAGCTAGCGGCAGCAGGCTGGGTGCTCAAAGTTTGGACTCCCGGTGCGAGGACGGTGGAGCTCGAATGAGCCGGCCCGAATGTTGGCACACTGCTCCCCCCACTGACTACGGCCACGCTCCCGCCAGAGGAGGTAGAAGAAGGAAGAAGCTCTCCGGCGGAAGATTGCAGCTTTAAGGCTGCCTGTAGATGTCCTTGTTGCGGCTCTTGGTCGCGCACTTTCCCTGAGAAGTGACTCGCGGCGGCCGGGGCTCCGTCTCTTTTGCCGGCGGAATAAGACGCGGCGGTTGCGTTTGGTTGCCCCAGTTGTGATTCCAAAGAGCCAACTAAGTCGCTGACTGCCTTCTCGTCCACTTCATTGAAGAGCATGTCCTCCAGTGGGTCGGAGGCTCCCGCCATCTTTGATGGTGGACCGTTGTGCAAATCGTATTTTAGAATGTACGCATGCGCGGAGGATCAGCGGCGGTTTCGACCATAGAAATAGAGAAAAAAAATGCTTTTAAAGAACGAGTATGGAGTAAATCAGTTGATACGCTTTTTAAAATCAAATTATTAATAATTCAGAATTAGCACATCACAAAGTTGTGACATAATTATTTCTGGAAGTATTTTCAATTACATAAATAGAGTGAAGTGGATTCGGTGTCCAGAGAACGTTAGCCGTTAAGTGTTTGTGTATTATTGTATTATCATTAACTCTAATATTATCATAACCGTCTCTCTATTGATTCTCTTTCCAAACATTAGTCAGCTAGACTGTCACAAATGATGCGCGTCATGTTGCACTTCTTCCTCTACCCACTGTAGCTCTATGTATTCACGAAAGACTACAAATTCCCATCAACCCTTGCGCGTGCAACGCCCCTCCCCCTCCCTCCCCCTCAATGGCGGATGAGGTAGCCATGTTATTGTAGCTCAACCGGAGACGAATTAGGTCGCCGTTGAGTGAGTTGTGCACATCTACCGGTTTGGAGTGCTCGTCCATTTTTCTTCTCATCACAATCGTCGTCTTGTGGGGGACACCATGAGTGGCGGCACACCGTACATTGGCAGTAAAATCAGCCTCATCTCCAAAGCCGAGATTCGTTACGAAGGGATCTTGTACACCATCGACACCGAGAACTCCACTGTGGCTTTAGCTAAAGGTAGCAGCTAGCTAAACTAGCAAGGCGGCTAAAGTTGTAACTATTGGCAGCAGAGAGCTAGTCGGCTAATGCTATATGGACGAGATTTTTATGATTACAATCGACACATTATTGCAATAATCTCTTTAAGTCATTAATTTATCATTCATGGCTATTCAAAGTAGGTATTCAGTCCACTTGAATCCACTTTGTTAAAGTAGAAGCCGCTGTTTTCGCTCTGTACCTGTAAGCTGTCATGCTAACTCCTGTGGGAAGAACCCGACATTCATTTGGGATGTTCTGAACGCACGTTACGCCCACATTCGATACTAAACGAGTTTGCCTTAGCAACTAGGTTAGCATGAAGTTGCATTAGTCAAAGTGAAAGTTAGAGTGAAGTTTGCGCACATGCAAGCTTTATAATTTGTGCGTCATGATGACGTCACAAGTGTAAACGATTCACCCCAATGTACTTTCTCGTTGTTTGATGAATCTTATGAATGTTCGCATGACATTCAACAGTTGGCAACTCTATTTGACAATTATATTTGCTGATTTGTAAATAGTGATTGACAAACTAGTCTAGTGTTTAGTAGACTGTAGTAGAATATGAACAATCACATTATTATTATTATGGCAGCGATACATTTGACGTTATCGAGCCTGTTTTAAACAAGATATGATTTGATATGTGTACCAGTAAGGCTAAATGAGTATCTTGTATAAAGATATGACATTATATCATGTGTGCCAGTAAGGCTAAATGAGTGTTTTGTCTCAGTGCGTTCCTTCGGTACTGAGGACCGGCCCACTGACAGGCCCATCCCACCTCGTGATGACACCTTTGAATACATCATCTTCCGAGGAAGTGACATCAAGGACCTGACAGTGTGCGAGCCCCCCAAGCCCACAAGCTCCCTCCCCCAGGACCCGGCGATCGTTCAGGTGCATGTTCTACTCTGGTTCGGTCAGAAGACCATTTAAATCGCAATTATCTTAAGCTTGCACTCTCTCTTGCTCCACAAGTCTTCTATAAGCTCCACTTCCTCGTCCTCGGCCACTGCGCTTCCCAGCGCCTTCCCATCAGCCACTTCCTACGGGCTCTTCAACCGTGCCCCACTTTCTTCCTATAACCAGTTCAACACCGGCACTCTGGTCTCCCCCCAGTTTGGAGGTGTTGGAGTTGGTAAGTACAAACATTTGTGGCAGTGGAAACACGAAGAACACCTCAACATCCTTGTCTTCATTCCAGGACGCAGCAGCCCACCTCCAGATCCTTTGAAGAAGAGTCCCCAGAGTGTGGAGCAGGTGATAAAATCTCCGAGCACTACCAGGGCCACCGGAGCTATTATCCCAAGCCTGGGTCGCCGGAGCCCAGCCCAGACCCGCATAGCCCCTCCCACTTTGGCTCACACCTCAGGAAGGAGTCAACAGCACGATGCCGTGGACACAAGGAGGGGTGAGACTAGTCAGCACCACTCACAGAGGCCCCACATGCATTGTCCTCAGTATTTGTACTTTTTTCCCATCAGCACATGCTAACCGGCGAGGCAGAGGGGGCGGGCACCGAGGCCAGGGCCGCTTCAACATGCGACGCGACGGCACCGTCAAGTTTGAGAAGGACTTTGATTTTGAGAGCGCCAACGCCCAGTTCAACAAGGAGGAAATTGAGCGCGAGTTTCAAAGCAAGCTGAAGCTGAAAGGTCATCACAAGTCCAAGTAGAACCTAAAAGGCCAAAACGGCACATCATTATGATGATGATGATCTTTGTCTGCTGGCAGATGACAAGTCAGAGTCGGCGGTGAACGGCGAGGAGAAAGGTGATTCTGCTGTTGACACACAGAACAACACAAGCAATGCAGATGAGGGCGACCCACTCGGGCCGAACTGCTACTACGACAAGTCCAAGTCGTTCTTTGACAACATTTCGTGTGATGACAGCAGGTACGCACGCACGCATGTGTTTATTACGAATGACCGTCTTTGCCCGCTATTTCACTTTGCCTTCAATCTTCCTCCACCAGGAAAGCCAACGACAAGTGTGGAGGTGGTGGGTTCCCAAGGTAGGCGTCTTTCTGGTTATGTGACTCACAGACATATCATATGTGCTTCTAATGAGTGCCTCGCTCTTCTCCATACCGCCTGCAGAGAGCGCCGGCAGACCTGGGCAGAGGAGAGGCGGATGAATGCGGAGACCTTCGGCATCTCCATGCGTCACAGTCGGGGTCGTGGAGGCTATCGTGGTCATGGCTCCTCAGGCTTTCGGGGAGGTCGCCCTCGTTCATCTAGCCGTGGCTCCTTCGCTCCACCACAAGGGGGTGGATTCAGGGGCGGATACCGTGGAAACCAAGCTGGGCGGGAGTTTGCCGACTTATCAGCATACAGGGTGATGTGTGCCGCATGTGATCCACAGGAATATTGTCACCATGTTTCGAATTTAATGTTTAATGTGCTTTTGTTTTTGTTTCAGAAGGACAACAAGGTAGCGGCGTAGCAATGAGGAAGAAAGATGTCACGTTTTTGTCACCAGCACTGGTTCACTTCCAATGTGGCATTTTCTGAGCTTAAACTTTGATAAGATTTTCTTAGCTGCCCAGGCTCGTGCTTTATTTGCGGGACGTGGTATTTTTTCTACTAGATGTCACGTAGCCTCGCACTCAACCCGTGTTTGGCGTCTGCACTTGTCCTCATCTTCATGTTGTTACAGTTCTCACACAAATGTGTGCTCTCTTTTTATTTACCGTGTAATCGCAACATATTTTGAACCCAAATTACGATTTAGAGCGCTTAAGGGGCAAGAAAATGACACACACATAACTAAAGTTTAACAACAGGGGGCAGCAGTGTTGTTGGATTGTCTGCTTCTCATGATCATGTGCTTGCTCCCTGGCATAATCATGCTTCAATTAGCTTCAACTGCCTTGACTTTGACGTTACTACAACGTCCCTTAATTAGTAAAATAAAGCGTCAATAAAGTAACATTAAGTGGCAGCAAGTATCAGATTGCCAGGAGACATTTTGGTCACTTATACAAATTGTTCAAGAATATAGCAACAGCTGTTATTGTTTGTGTGTATTGACACAACAATGCCAGATCGGTGTGATGAGGAGATTATGATATTATGATTGACTTGTTTTGTTGGTAACAGGGTCTGCTTCAGTGACCAATGAGACGCCGCCTGTAATATTTACAGACACATTTGTGATGGAAGGTTCTAGAATTGATTTGAGCTGCTTCCAGCTTCCAGTAGGTGTGGGCATCGGCGCTTTCACTCCCAATACCTTTTAAGAACATTGTTGGCATGATTAGTTTCTCTTAGTCATTGAAAAGTCATCCAAAAACACAAGCGAACCTCGTGTTTGATGCAATAAGTGAGAACTTTCTGAACCAGCATGGCGTGTACACGCCTCCTTAGCCACAGTAAAACAATATCAACACTATTTAAACGCCTCTTGTCTTTTATTCGGGCTTACTTGACACATTACTACAACGGAGGTGTTGTCACGTGGGACTCGTCTCCTTATTGGTTTGGCCGCAATGGGGGCGGGGTCACCTTGCTCATTTTGGACTCAATAGGAGGCGTGTTTCCTAGCTGCTCATTGGTGTGGATTCAATAGGAGTGTGCTCTATCTGTCTCGGTTAGACATTGGTCTAGTTATTTGGAGGCGTAGCCTGGGCTGCTCATTGGTTCGGACGTCTAGCTTGTCGCTGTCACCTTTCCTCACTGGGACTCTCAGAACCAGACCCGAACGACACACACACACGCACGTCGTCTTCGTCGCACGTTTGTTTGGGCCCCAGCGTTTGCCGAGCAGCACCGTCATGTCTCTGTCCAACGACCCCAACTACAAGCGGCTGGAGGAGTGGTACCGAAACCAGTCCGGAAGTCTGAACATGAGGGAGATGTTCGATGCAGACCCGGAGAGGTTTCGCAAGTTCAGGTAGGCACGACAGGCAAAAACAATGATTACATCAAATGTCAAACATGGTTCATTTATGTGATGCTTTTTCCTCTCGCTTCATGTTCTGTGTGCGCCACAAGGTCATTATGGCCACTCTCCGTAATTAGTTAACATTTATTTCGCCTGCAGTGATTTTATTACCCTTGGGACATTGTATGTCAGAATTTAACGTGTGACGTCATAACATGAGTTTTTAAAAGCTGCCGGGCGGCTTGGTGAGCGAGACGAGCTAACGTTAGCTTGATGGCTAAAGTCACGTAGCTGCCAAGATTCCATTATCGGACACCAACAGGAGAAGAAGCACCCTTTACCTTTTGATAATATGCAACACTTAAAAGTATAAAGAATAGGTTTTAACGTCAATCTTCTGACAAGATTGGGATTTATTTTAGCATCAACCTGTTAGTGACCAGGTTGACGTAACCTATGCGCATGCGCTAATGTACTTGGAGACGTGCAGAGCTGCACGCGCGAACATGTTTACGTAATAATACAGGAAAATGTTCGTCTTATTGATGTTAAACTATTACTGGTCAGGCTTTTAGTGAACTATAAAATAATCTGTCACCTTTTGGATTACAAATTAATCCTTATTATGTGTGTGTGTGTGTGTGTGTGTGTGTTAGCGTGAAGGTGGAGACAAGCGACGGTGACATTCTGCTCGACTATTCCAAAAACCTCATCACCCAAGAAGTAATGGACATGCTGATTGCCATGGTAACCTCCATCGTTTCCTCTCATGTCTTACAAATGTGGACAAACAGGAAGTTGGCAACACTTATTGTGAAAGGGCCCTTTGCGGCTGCACTACAGTGTTGACACGAGCGGGAATGTGGAAACTCTGTGGGAACGTGTTCCCACAATAGCACTGCAACACTTCTTGGTCATGTGTCTTCAGATTAGATATGTTATGGACCTGTTTGTTTTTGTGAGTCCAGACAGAGTCCAGAGGGGTGGAGGAGGCCCGTGAGAAGATGTTCTCTGGAGACAAGATCAACTTCACCGAGGTGTGCTGGCCAGCTTCACAAGGCACAGGTTGCTCGTGAATGCTTCACTCCATTCTGTGCCTGTCCATCCACGTAGGGTCGTGCTGTGCTCCACGTGGCGCTGCGTAATCGTTCCAACATTCCTGTCCAAGTTGATGGCAAGGATGTCATGCCGGAAGTCAACCGTGTGCTGGACAAGATGAAAGTCTTCTCGCAGGTGTGTGTTCACACCCATGCAAGTGTGTGCATCACCTCTCTTAAATTTAACCCCCATAATGAAGGAACAAAGACCACCCCCCCCCCCCACACACACACACAGAAAACACTGCTCTCATAATAACGTTTTTTATTATGGCCCAGATCTCTGTGTGGAGTTTGCATGTTCTCCCTGTGCATGCGTGGGTTTTCTCCGGGTACTCCTGTTTCCTCCCACATTCCAAAAACATGCTAGGTTAATTGGTGACTCCAAATTGTCCATAGGTATGAATGTGAGTGTGAATGGTTGTTTGTCTATATGTGCCCTGTGATTGGCTGGCCACCAGTCCAGGGTGTACCCCGCCTCTCGCCCAAAGACAGCTGGGATAGGCTCCAGCACCCCCGCGACCCTCATGAGGAAAAAGCGGTAGAAAATGAATGAATTATGGCCCAGTTTAGCCCCACCTATGGACCGGTATTGGGGCACAGCCCGGTACTTGGGGCCCCTTGAGTCACAAAGTGATGATTTGATGCTGTCGCTTACAGAAAGTCCGCAGTGGTGAATGGAAGGGCTTCACTGGGAAGAGCATCACAGACGTGGTCAACATCGGCATTGGAGGGTCCGACCTGGTCAGTGGACTTCTTGGTCATATGGTGAGTAAAACAGTGGCGCTGACTGGTTGGTGCTGCTTTTAGGGTCCGCTGATGGTGACGGAAGCCCTGAAGCCGTACTCAGCGGGCGGACCAAACGTGTGGTTCGTCTCGAACATCGACGGAACTCACCTGGCCAAAACGCTGGCTCAGCTTAACGCAGAGACAACGCTCTTTATCGTTGCTTCCAAGGTAAGCGTTTTGTTGCTTTTTTTTAATTTGCTGACGTGTGATCCGGTAACTTGTGTGTTTTTGTCAGACCTTCACCACGCAAGAGACCATCACCAACGCCGAGTCGGCCAGAGAATGGTTCCTCCAAGCCGCCAACAATGTAATGTCGTGACATGTGACTGCGTGTCATATAAGACTGCCGTGCCGTGTTGACTCGTTTTGGTGTTTTTCAGAAAAGTGCCGTCGCGAAACACTTTGTGGCGCTTTCCACCAATGCGGTAAGTTTTTTTTATTGATGCCTTTTTTGTCATCAGTGTGTGACGGCAGTGTGGTCTGGTATTGTCCACAGGCCAAAGTCAAAGACTTTGGGATCGACACGGAAAACATGTTTGAGTTCTGGGACGTAAGTATGGCCTGCTCGGGTGTTTGCGTATGTGGGGAAGGTTTGACTTATTTGTTGATGTTGTCCTCAGTGGGTCGGAGGTCGTTACTCTCTGTGGTCAGCAATCGGCCTTTCCATTGCACTGCACATCGGTATGTCATTTATCATGTATTAATCTTTGATCACTTTATTGATTTCTTCGTTTTTTTTCTCAGGCTTTGAAGGCTTCGAGCAGCTGCTGAGTGGCGCTCACTGGATGGTACAATCATCATCATCATTCTCTGTAGTATTTACAAATGATTCATCACCTTGCTTGTTTTTTCACATCATGCAGGACAACCACTTCCGCAGCACTCCTTTGGATAAGAACCTGCCCGTCGTGCTGGCACTTCTGGGAATCTGGTACATCAACTTCTTCCAGGCCGAGACACACGCTATGCTACCCTACGATCAGTACATGCACCGCTTTGCTGCCTACTTCCAGCAGGTTAGAGCCATCGCATACGTGTACTGCAACAAAAGTGAAAACGGATGGATATCTTGTCAATATTACCAGATACACTTTTAGAGTACTATTTTTTTTATAGTTTGTTTCTTTTTTTTTTTAAACCTTTTAACAGTGAAAGCCAGCAACATGACTTGTTCTGACCAATCTGTAGCTTGTGCGTAAAGGGATCCACAACACAGCAGACAAGCAGGAGTTGCACACTCCTCAGAGTTTTAATTTGGAGATGATATCGAGCAACTTCCATTGTTTGCTTGATAAGAACCAAAATCAAGTTCTTGCATGAATAATTATAGCATTGTACTGCCAAAAAATGTACAGTGCACCCGGAAAGTATTCACAGCGCTTCACTTTTTCTACATTTTGTCATGTTCCAGCCTCATTCCAAACTGAAATAAATTAATCTCTTACCTCAAAATTCTACACAAAATACTCCATTATGACAATGTGAAAAAAGGTTTTTTTGACATGTTTTGAATTTATTAAAAATAGAAAACAAAAAAATCACATTTACATAAGTATTCACAGCCTTTGCTTAATACTTTGTTGATCCACCTTTGGCTGTAATTGCTTACAGCCTCAAGTCTTTTTGAATATGATCCCACAAGTTTAGCACACCTATCTTTAGGCAGTTTTGCCCATTCTTCTTTGCAATAAGTCTCAAGCTCCATCAGGTTGGATGGGAGACGTCTGTGCACAGCCATTTTCAGATCTCTCCAGAGATGTTCGATCGAATTCAAGTCTGGACTCTGGCTGGGCCACTCCAGGACATTCACGGAGTGGTTCTGAAGCCAATCTTTTGAGATCATGGCTGTGTGCTAATGTCTACTGTCTATATGGTCAAGGTACATGACCAGTCTACTGAGGTCAAGAGCGCTCTGGAGCAGGTTTTCATCCAGGATATCTCTATATATTGCTGCATTCATTTTTTCTTCTTTCCTGACTAGTCTGCCAGTTCCTGCTGCTGGAAAAACATCCCCACAGCATGATGCTGCCACCACCATGCTTCACTGTAGGGATGGTATTGGCCTGGTGATGAGCAGTGCCTGGTTTCCTCCAAACATGGCGCCTGGCATTCACACCAAAGAGTTCAATCTTTGTCTCATCAGACCAGAGAATTTTGTTTCTCATGGTCTGAGAGTCATTCAGGTGCTTTTTGGCAAATTCCAGATGGGCTGCCATGTTCCTTTTACTAAGGAGTGGCTTTCGTCTGGCCACTCTACCATACAGGCCTGATTGGTGGATTGCTGCAGAGATGGTTGTCCTTCTGGAAGGCTCTCCTCTCTCCACAGAGGAACGCTGGAGCTCTGACAGAGTGACCATCGGGTCCTTGGTCACCTCCCTGACTAAGGCCCTTCTTCCCCGATCGCTCAGTTTAGAAGGCCGGCCAGCTCTAGGAAGAGTCCTGGTGGTTCCAAACGTCTTCCATTTACGAATAATGGAGGCCACTGTGCTCATTGGGACCTTCAAAGCAGCAGAAATGTTTCTGTATCCTTCCCCAGATTTGTGCCTCAAGACAATCCTGTCTCGCAGGTCTACAGACAGTTCTTTTGACTTCATGCTTGGTGTTTGTGCTCTGACATGCACAGTCAACTGTGGGACCTTATATAGACACTTATTATATTTCCATATCATGTCCAATCAACTGAATTTACTGCAGGTGGACTCCAAATAAGCTGTAGAAAGATCTCAAGGATGATCAGTGGAAAAAAGATGCACCTGAGGTCAATTTTGAGCTTCATGGCAAAGGCTGTGAATACTTATGTAAATGTGATTTTTTTTTTTTGTTTTCTATTTTTAATAAATTCAAAACATGTCAAAAAAACCTTTTTTCACATTGTCACAATGGAGTATTTTGTTTAGAATTTTGAGGTAAGAGATTAATTTAATTCAGTTTGGAATGAGGCTGTAACATGACAAAATGTAGAATAAGTGAAGCGCTGTGAATACTTTCCGGATGCACTGTAACTGAAAAATTTTTGTCCAAACAAGGGTACTAGGCATTAAAATGAACACATTTTTTTAAATACATTTTTCAAATAGACAGCTCCACTGCCAATTTTTTTAAGCCAATGTGGCCTGTGAGTCAAAAGGTTTGGCCACCCCTGCCTTATTGGATGGTAAATCTGAACTGTTATACAAGTACTACTGTACATTTCTATTGTATTCTTTACAGTGATGCTTGTATATAGAAGCTGACTGTAATGGATGAAGATAAGCTGCTTTTTGTTTGGTGCTCGAATTAATCACTACTCAATGTGTGGGGATGTGTCCACAGGGAGACATGGAGTCCAACGGGAAGTACATCAACAAAGAGGGAACACGAGTCAACTACCACACTGGACCCATCGTTTGGGGCGAGCCCGGGACCAATGGCCAGCATGCCTTTTACCAGCTCATTCACCAAGGTTTCAAACATATATATTACATACCACCATTTTAAAATTCACTTATTTCGCAGGCTAAAGAATAGTGTCATTCCCAGGTACTCGTATGATTCCTGCTGACTTCCTCATTCCTGCTCAGTCTCAGAATCCAATCAGGAACAATCTTCACCACAAGGTAACACGTCTCAATGCGTTCAACACTTTGCGCAATGTGTGTGTGTGTTTCAACCTCCCAACAAGCACGCAGAACAAACCATGATCTTGACTTATCAGTTGCGTTACACCAAGTGAAATCAATACAATCTTTTTTTTTTTTTTTTAACACATTGGTGCACCAGTTCACAAAAGGTAATCTCACTTTTGGAACACTCAGGTGCCCTGTTATGCAAAAGTCATTTTTTTAAGTAAAGTTTTGTGTCCCTACCACCTGTTTGAGCTCCTAAATGTCCGCTTTTTAAAGTTAAGTTTGTGACAGACTACAGGCAGTCGTCTGTTCAGTACGAGCTATAGCTGTGATGTAAATCGGGTCTCATACAACAGCTACGTCACACAAAATACATAAAGTTTACATACAAAAGTTGAATGAAACAGAATAATTTCTACTCGACAGTGGAAAAGGGGCGTTGCAAAAGGAGAGGACGAAGTCTCACTACTGCGATCACGATACGCTGTCAATTTCATAGAAGCAGATTCTTTCACATGCTGAAGAATACCAACTATAATCTTCATGATGGTCACCATGTTTCAGAAGTTTGGACGGAGCAGAGAACCAATACTGATTCCTCCACTGAGCAGCTGCATTTCAATTCCACTTTCACGCACTCATTAGTTACCATGAATCCTGGAATGTTGCAGATCCTTGCGGCCAACTTCCTGGCCCAAACGGAGGCTCTGATGAAGGGGAAAACATCAGAGGAGGCTCGGAAGGAGCTGGAGACCGCAGGTTTGTCAGGCACCGCTCTGGACAGTCTTCTTCCTCACAAAGTAAGACCACAAGTTGATAAATGTTTCCCTTCACTGGCGAGCATCACGACATCTGTTTTTACAACACTTTATTTCAAAAGGTGTTTGAAGGGAACAAGCCGAGCAACTCTATCGTGTTCAAGAAGTTGACTCCGTTCATGCTGGGAGCGCTCATCGGTGAGTGGCGTCCGCCTTGAATGAACATTTGCGCCAATCTTTCATGCTGGTTATTGACAGAACTGTTCTCTCAGCCATGTACGAGCACAAAATCTTTGTGCAGGGCGTCATGTGGGGCATCAACAGCTACGACCAATGGGGGTAAGTGCAAGTTTATCTGCCACCATCTTGGCTTATGTAGTACTACTAACCTGTTATGTGTGGTGTCATGCCCCTCCCTCCTTTAGTGTGGAGCTGGGGAAACAGCTGGCCAAGAAGATCGAACCGGAGCTCAAAGACGACTCTGAAGTCCACTCTCACGACTCCTCCACCAACGGCCTCATCAACTTCCTCAAGAAGAACTTTGCTTAAGTCCTTCCATGGAAAACATTTCTCGACATTCCCTGCTGTTTCCTTGTCTGAATCATTGTCCCCTGCCATCTTCCTTTGTGTAGTCCACTTTCATGTGCACACGTTACTGTAGTCCACTTTCCACAATAAAAGTTGGCTGTCTGTGACATGCTGGAGTTCCATGATAAATCCTTTATGGAATATTGGGATGTTTACGTGGAGGGGGGGGGGGGAACAGGAACACACATGACCACTTCCTGGGTGTTTAATAAGACAACACCTCCTAACAAGTTTTTTTGGTAGTCACACTAGCAAATGTATACAAAAAAATTAAAACATTTGACACAGGAAGTTGAACCTCTAGTGTCAGCACCAGTCCATTATACAAAAATATATATTAAAAAAAAAACACCAAAAGGATGTTAGTCAAGACTTGGCTTCAGGAACTTTTTGTTCTTTGTCT
Source organism: Doryrhamphus excisus (assembly GCF_037039965.1). Taxonomy (NCBI): domain Eukaryota; kingdom Metazoa; phylum Chordata; class Actinopteri; order Syngnathiformes; family Syngnathidae; genus Doryrhamphus; species Doryrhamphus excisus. Next base: position 15,990,717 of record NC_136357.1, on the reverse strand, counting down.
TATTTGTTTTCAAAACATTTTGATTGACATCTTCTTCTGTAGCAACTTGTTCCCGTTTCCGGGCAAACTTCTTCTTCATGCTTTCCACTAAACTCTCGTACCTGAAAAAACAAAGAGTGATCGCTTGTCTTCATACACTTAATTTGATAGGCATAAAAGATATGCCAACAGACCTGAGAGCCATCTCTTCATCCGTCACATCTGTCTGCATCCGGCCGGCATTGGCGTCTGCCTCCTGTTTAGCCGCGGTGCCGCGTGGGTTCATGGCCGTCATCAGTTTCTGCAACCACAATTAAAGACAAAAATATGGTCACCGGTTTATAAATACATCAGGACATTTAGGAAAAATGCATTGGAGCATTAAAAGGATAGTTTGGATTTTTTTTTTTTTTTTTTTTTTAAATATGACGTTTTATGACATCTCCATTTCCAGCAGTCTTGTTTATAAGCCAACAGTACTTGGAACGCGCTAACTAGAATGGGCTAGTAGCATTGTGTATGGCTAATCATCAAATGTCTCATTACCAGTGAAGCTGCAACATAAACAATATTATACAATGAGTATAGTCAGGCGGACAAGTGGTTAGCATGCAGGCCTCACAGCACAGAAGTTCAATTCCACCCTCGGCCATCTCTGTGTGGAGTTTGCATGTTCTCCCCGTGCATGCGTGGGTTTTCTCCGGGTACTCCGGTTTCCTCCCACATTCCAAAAACATGCTAGGTTAATTGGCGACTCCAAATTGTCCATAGGTATGAATGTGAGTGTGAATGGTTGTCTATATGTGCCCTGTGATTGGCTGGCCACCAGTCCATGGTGTGCAATGCTAATGGGGATGTCGTACAACTAAAACTAAAAAAAAAATCTGAATTATCCCTTTAAAGTTTTCCCCAACCTCGACTTCTGGATTGAAGCCTTTGAAGGACATTCGGCCAAACAGAAGCTCTTCAAACGGAACAAAACTCTTCTCTTCCACTAGGCAGCTCCTAAAAAGGGAATACAGGTGTCAGCCATCACTAACATTAAATGGTCATATTTTTAGATGAAATAAAGCGTTAAGTTACTCTTTGCTTTGTTGCTCCGGCAGGTCCAGATACCAATGTTCATCACTGATTATTCTTTTCTCGTCTTCTTGCAGCTGCTTCTTCGTCTCAGCATCCAAACCTCTCTGCATGAACTACAAATACGCTTTGAGGGTCAGTCAAAACCGGAACGTTATCATTCAGTTAAACGTCTATTCTGATTCATTACGTTTGCAAACAGCTAGCAAGTTAACAGGTAGCGGTTACCTACCTTCATGCGGAGCACATTTTTGGAGAGTTTCACAGAGTCGGCCGCCATTGTAAAACGTAGATTACTAACTAACTGAAGAACCGCAAAACTCCTGATTAAAATAAAAAAAACAACCTCGTTTTTCTTTCTTCAAAAGTCTTCAAGCGTCACATGGCCGCCACAGCTGCGCAGATGGGGCTTATTCTTCTTCTGTGGGACAATCAAGTGACAATCGCTAAAACGCAGCCATGGCGTATTACTGCCCTCTTGTGTTCATTTTAATATCGCAACCTGTTGATACAATAAGTTCAGCAAATTTGACAAACGCGAAAATCAAATAAAAACAGATTTATTGTCATTGCCACACCATTCCTTCTTTGTCGACAATGAATGTCAAACAATAAAAAGTATAAGTTGCAAAAAACTTCCAATTTCCGGCTAATTTCCGGTTCCTATTGACTACCAGGACAAGTCACACTCGTTAAAGCCAATGAATTGCTTAGCGTCAATCACGTGACATCTCGCACGACCACCTCCTTCAAGGAGCACCAAGAGACTGCGTGGTCATCCCGTAGTGCCGTCAGCTCTCGCTGGAGGCGGGCAACGGGCAGCTGCAGACGGTAGCTCAAATCCACCAGCACCTCCAGAAGACCTCCTCGGTACTCGCTCATTCCCCAGCGTCTGACGGTGGGCAGAGCTCGGTGAGCTGCGGCCACCGCCTCCCGAGGCTCCTCCAGGTCCCGGTGACATACGGCAATTGCGGCAAGGGTGGGGACCATCAGGGTGGGCCTCTGCCATGGCGTCAGATTCTCTTGGATCCTCAGAACTATCTGTAGCTGCTCCAGCGCCGCCTTGAACTGACCGCCTCGTAGCAGGGCCCTGGCCCGCCTCTGCTCCTTGCCGGTGAGAAATTCGTGGAAGAGAGGCGAGTGTCGCACGCAGCGCACGGCAAACACCTGGTTCAGGTAGTCCCGCAGGGCTAAGCCCCGCCCCCAGACGGTGCCCGTCATCAGTTTGCAGGGAAGCACCAGCTCCTCTAGCTCCTCGCTGAACTCCTCCAGGAGCTTTTGATGGAAGCAGAAGAAGTCGCTGTAGCGCCGCTCCACGCACATACATTGGGCGCTGAAACTTCCACAGACCATCACTGCCACCTGGTACACCTGCACGGCGTTGCCATAGAAACAAAGATGAGCCGTGTTGCGTTTAATGTCGTCATGATTGTATAGTCACGTTTCTGTGTCTCACCACATATTTGCAGGGGGGGTCCTGCTCCTCGACAAGTCGACTACCCGGGATGTCGAAAAGCACTTTATGTGGTCGCTGCGTCCCTTTCACTTCTCTCCACCTCTGCTGCAGCTCCTTTGTGGTCAAACCGGAACCGCTAACCTCTACACAAACACACACATAAGTGAGAGTCAAGGAATCAGCAGGAGGAGAAGAAGAAGGAGAAGAAGCATCAAATCACCAGAAGGCTCGCTCATGGTGTCACCTGCTGCTCGTCGACGACTAAAACTGAAGAAAAACTTCCAGAAACTTCTTCACTTTCTGTTACTGTGCACCAGGAAGTGAAACAGTGCTTGATAGACAACACAAGCTCATGAAATAATACCCAATGAAACTGCAACTCTGTGACTTCCTCTTTCCTGTCATCACCCAAACAAGTTTGTCAAGTTTTTTCTATGTGATTATGAATATGAATTAAGCTTATAATAATTTTCCATCCATTGGGTTTGGGCTTGAAGTCAGTAATGCAAAGCAAATGTAGTACAGGAACAGTGGTAATTTGTACAGTATTTGTGGATGCCATGAAATAGTCGAACACCATTCATTTATCTTGTATGAAAACATATTTTTTTTAAATAAACAATGCATATATTTTTCATTGAATATCCTATTTTAATGAATACAAAGTCAGTCTACCATACTGTGGTGTTTTGAACTTTGCATGCACTGCGTGTATTACAGGATGCCACCGCTAGAGGGCGAAAAAAGACCAGGAACAAAAGAAGAAGCGGCAGCAATGAAAAATAAACACATATAGTGTTACTTTGAGTCAATTTGGTATCGGTTGATCGATTAGGACAACAAATACCAAAAAATATACTATAGCGACCATGCACGTACGTACTGTAATCGAATCCACTGCTTCCATTTGCCTTTTTCATGTCTACACCTAACATGTTACTTATCTCGTAATATATTTAGGTATGACTTTTCATTGACTTTCAATAGTTTACACTGCCCCCTGGTGTCCACATTGTGTGTAGTCGTTCTGATTGACAATTGAGGAGCCAATGATGCTTCGATGCCAATGCTTCGCCTCTTGACATCCATCCATTCGTTTTCTATGCCGCTTATCCTCAATCACAGGGTACATACATAAACAAAAAAACATTTAGAATCGCCAAATAACCTAACATGCATGTTTTTGGAATGTGAAACCGGAGTATCCGGAGAAAAGATGGGAGAGACACAGAAATGCCCAACTGGAGAATCGATCCTGATCTCCTGACTGTGTGGCCAACATGTTAACCACTTTTACATTTTAGTAATATTCTTGTTGCCGATACAATGAATATATTCATATCCAACAATAAAATCCACAGATGACTTTATGTAAGTTGACCTGATTAGTGTGCACATTATTAATATTGAATGCAGCTGGATGGTAAAAATAAACAAGTCTCTGTTTGTTGGTGCCCTGTCACTGCCTGGTACACACACCAGCACCATAACAACACAAAGCGACTAAAGTCCGTTGGCAACGTTGTGCGGCACGCTGGCTAACACGTATTTGTGAACAAATATATGAAAGGATGATGTGTACAAGTTGAAAACTAGTCATTTTCCCGTCCTCGAGTGTGTTGATGAACAAGTACCGCACAGACGAGCGCGGACAGTGGCATCATTGACGTGGTATCCAAGGGCCGGGTGGAGGCAAAGGTCACATCGATAACACCACATAGTGAGTCTTTGTGTGACTTTTGGGCGTGGACCACAAAGCGGTCGTCATCGTGCTGCCAGGCTGTTGCCCAGTTCAGTCCAGCAGGAAGAATTCGACATGTCACGCTGGAGCCAACTCGTCCTGGTGCTGTGCGCCGCCACCGTGATGATGATGATACGTGAAGGTGAGTCATATTTGTTGCATTTGAATATGTTTTACATATAAGCACAAATGTGTCTCTCTAGGGGACGCTCTTCGCTGTTACAAATGTGCTGACTACACGGGCCGCTGTCACAACGTGCAGGAGTGCACGTACGAGGATGCCTGCTTGTCTCTGAGCGAGAGAGGTAGGAGGTCATGTGACCGTTGCTGTTTGGACTCTTCTGGACTAAACACTGTGTGTGTGTGTGTACATCTAGGAGGGAAGACCATCCGTCAATGCATCAGGTATACCGACTGTGACAATTCCCGCCTCTCCCAGATGTTCCCTGCTATGTCGGAGTTCACGTACCGCTGCTGTACCAGCAACCTATGCAACTCCGGCAACGTTGTCACCGTGGCGACACCCGTCACGCTCCTGGTTGGATCACTGCTCAGTGTCCTCGTGTGCTGGCTGTGAAAATGTCACATGACCACAAATAAACAACAAAAGTTCATGTTGTTGTTGTTGTTGTTCTTTCACTTCCTGTCAGCACAAAGGTTACTTGGCGATTGCTTATCATTCCTCCGTCTGCCGTCCAATCACTTCAAGTTGCACTCTCTTTTTCTGCCCTACTTGCTCCACTTCTGTCCTCGATGGAGCGTACCAGGATTGGGAGGCGGCGGCGGCAGGGGCGTCGTCGCAGGCACGCCCCCCCCTGCGGAAGCCGCCCCTCCCGGCTCGGACCAGCCCCCAGCCCTGCAGCTGCATGTCAGGCGTGCCTTCCTGGACCCCCCGCGTCTGGTCCAGCTCTTTCGCGCTCAGGGACGACATCCGAACAGGGACCGTGTTGCCGAACTTGGAGTAGTCGACGCAATAGCGGCCATCTTCCTCACTCACAATGGACACAAAGCGCCTCCCCCACAGGATCTCCTCAGGGATGTATGAGGTCCGAGCCTGCATGCTGATGCCAGTCGTCTCCACTACGCCTGCATGGGAATACCACATCCACTTTTATGCTAATGACGTGCTAACAAGTATCCTCAGAATGATGTGAGGACAAACCACACCTTCCAGGATAACGATGATCTCGATGTCAGCGGAAGTCAACGACTGGGCCGACAGTTCGTAGAGTGGGCTTCCTCTCTCCAACGTGTGGCTGATGATGAGTGGTGACACCAAGAACACGCCGTTGCTCCTCAGTGGGTTCTCCACTTGGATATCCAGTTGGCTCACCGGGATCACCTCACCCTCCGCCGTCACGGTCCGCCGGATGACCTGGAGGAAAAACAAAGCACATAGCGTGGGCGCCGAGAACAAGATAGGTACGTGATCCCCTGCTGTGAGCGGCGAGTAGCTTTCACCTGGAGCTGAACGGTGGCGGAGATGATCATGCTTTTCCTCAAGTCACCTACTCGAAACATGAGTGTGGGCCGACCGTTTCGTGGGGCGATGACGGCGTTTCTGGAGAAGATGAGCGTTTCGGCCCGGCGGTTGGCCTGTGCCGTCTTCATGAAAACGCAGCCCAGCATGACGGCGTTGATGATCAGGCCCAGTATGTTTTGGATGATGAGCATGATGATGGCCACTGGACACTCCTCTGTCACCATCCTGCCACCAAAACCGATGGTCACCTGAAACACGGAGCTCGCTGTGAGCATCCTATGAGGTAATTTAGCATCACTAAGCTATGTGTTGGCAGCCAAGAGCTAATTCACCAATTAGCGATGGCTTAGGCTAGTAGGCTAGTCATTAGCATCCAGATAGGGGAACTACTATGGAACGATTGCATGGCTCACTGAATAATCCATTCATCCATTTTCTATGCCGCTTATCCTCACTAGGGTGTGCTGGAGTCTATCCCAGCTGACTTCGGCAGCCAATCACAGGGCACATATAGACATTCACACTCACATTCATACCTATGGACAATATGGAGTCACCAATTAACCTAGCACAGGGGTCTCAAACACGCGGCCCGTGGGCCAAATGTGGCGCGCAGGACACTAGTTTGAGGCCCCCGCCTTGATATGAAAGTTTAATGTTAGTGCGGCCCGCGCAAGTTTGATATGTATGCTGTATGGTATCATGTACCCAGAAAAAATTATTACGTTTGATTAATGTTCATGTTAAAGGTTAAATAACTGTTAATAGTTATCCTCCCTATCCGTGTGGAAGTGGCAGTGGAAGTTTTTGGCTATTTAGGTTTAAAGGAAATAACTTGAAGGCTACCGTTTAGGTCGCTAGCTCTCTAGTTTGCGAGTTAGCATGCGTCTCAAGACCCTGCAGTTGCGCAATATGTTGTTAATAAAAAGAGTATAAATGTGACTATAGTCGTGTTTTGTCATGTCTACAGGGCTCTAATAATGCTTTGGTCATTTTAATCAGAAAAAAATAATTTGTCTACCCACCAACTATATGTGGTTTCTTAAGTTTTTATTATGTGCTGTTTTATTATTATTATTAATATATTTATTTATTACTGATTGATTTTCTTTATTCTTGATTTGTTTATTTATTTTTCATTTTATTTTGTGCAGAAAAATAAAAATTAAGATATTTGAGAACAGTGGAATGTTTTATCAGAGCTTTTCTTGTAGAAAATTGAAACCAAAGCAAAGTTTATTCATTTTTCTGTTTTTAATAAATGCGTTTTTCTTTTTTTTTTGGAAAACCTGATGCAGCCCAGTCTCGTCCAGACCCTAGCTCCAGTGGCCCCCAAGTAAATTGAGTTTGAGACCCCTGACCGAGCATGTTTTTGGAATGTGGGAGGAAACCGGAGTACCTGGAGAAAACCCACGCACTCACGGGGAGAACATTCAAACTACACAAGGAGAATCGAACCCAGGTCTTCCCGATATCCTGACTGTGTGGCTATAGTGTACGGTAAGTACAAGTATGTTGGAAGGGCTAAATGTGCTAAATCATTTCTGGTAATAGAGAAAATGTAAAAGGTTCCAACCTGGACCTCAATGGAGAACAGGAAGGCCGAAGTAAACGAATTGATGGCAGTGACGCAGGGAATGGGCCCCGGTTCTCTGTCGGGATTCCGAGGCTGAAGATCTCCGTGCGCAAAGGCGAGCAGCCACCAGACCATAGCAAAGAGCATCCAGGAGCAGAGGAATGCCGACGTGAAGATGAGGAGGGAGTGCTGCCACTTGAGGTCCACCATGGTGGTGAAGACATCCTGCAGGAAGCGACCCTACAACACCGCAACACAGCTTGTAATCCTGGCGGTAATCACATTGGTGACCACAGTTCTCCACTTCTCTCACCTGCTCTCTGATGTTCTTATGAGCCACATTACACGAGCCTGTCTTGGTGATGAAGCGGGCCCTCTGAGTCCTAAAGCGGCTGCGGTTGGGCTGGTTGTGGTCTTCGGCCAGGCGGGTCAGCAGGAAGCCGTCTGGAAGGAGACCTTTCCTGGCCAGCATGCTGACAAACACAAGTAGAACATGTTAGTTGTTACTAATTATTTGATTGGTAATGATTGACTACACAACAAAAATCGTTAATTAACCCAGTGTTCAGAACATAATACTATAATAATAATAATACTGAACTGATCATTAATATAAACAAATAAAAGACAACAGTGTACTTGGATTACGTGTGATCGATAGGATGAGCATACTGATCACGGCCTGTAAAACCAATTTGAAAAATACAGCATGACAACCCTCAGTCCACCTTACCTTACGATTTGTCGATCGCTTATGTGATGCGTATGATTAATGACGACGATTGAAAATTGATACAGCCATCATTTTTTCATCATCATTGTGATGCTTGGAGGACGACTGTCAAATGATAGTGCACTTCAACTGAACATCCGCTTAGGTGTTTCAAAATAAAATTTCTTCTGCACTGCTTGCAGTTTCTGTAGGACTAAGTCATATATTTAATATTAGAAATAACGTGTTAGACAATAAATTAATATAATAAGATCACATGAGGGCAACTGTTGTGCTTTTAATGTACTTTAAAGTCTGCACACATAGTTTATTTTGAAAGTTGGCGCTATGGGTTTCTGGTTTTTAGTCGACATTAATTGATAGTGCTTCGATACTGAGCATCTTCTCTTTACAAAAACATCAACGTAACACCACTTTAGCTTTCTTTATAAAATGTTAAATATAACATTTTAAATCTTTTCAATATCGGTATTTTAGTTGGTATTTGTTAATTATTTAATGATCAGTACATCCCATCCGCCTGCAGATGGCAGCAGAGCGTGATTCAGCTTTTTTGTACGTCCCCGCCCCAAACTCCATGATGTGCCCTATGATTGGCTGGCGACCATTCCTGGGTGTAGATAGGCTCCAGCATACCCCCACAAGCCTTAGTGAGGATAAACTGCATAGAAAACAGATTAACGGATGGTTAGAAGCTATCAGACACTAACGGGGTATCTTAAGGACACAGGGTTAATGCATAAAGTGTAGAGTTGTTTATTTTGTTCATTGTGTTTGTATGTGTGTTTCGTGTTGTTTTGATTTTCACTTTTCTGTAAGTCTGTAAACCTAAGTACACACTGGTGATACACAGTCCGGTACAGTAGGTGGCGGTATGCACCTAAAATGCTGGTAGCGATCCGCCATACACAAGAAGAAGAAGAAGGGTTTCATTTTTCCGGTATCGATCATGGCGTTCTCCTATCGAAGTAAGATTTTTTCATTTCTCTGCTGTAACATTTAAAAACAACATAAGCTAGTATTTAAGAGGAAACTTGTGGCTAGAATTATAATCATTATTATTGTTGTCGTCGTTACTTTCTACCACAACTTTAAGCAATTTAATGTTTCTGTTGTTGTGACTGGTTGTCATAACGATTCTTTTGTGACATTACAGTCTTGTTTGGTATTGTGGTGAAAATAATATCAACCATAACATCATAACAACAGCCTGAACCTGTGTCCTTCCACAGTGACAGACAGAGACATCCAGCAGCTCATTCACCTGCGGGCCACCAATCATGCCATCTTCACAGGTCAAAGGAACTCGGCCATGCAGGGTTGGAGGTCAGTTCGCTGCTCCCTAGGTAATCACCCATTGGGGGTGTGTTCCACTGCTGCCCCTCTACTCCCACAGGGCGATCCGGAGAGAGATGGGCCTCCAGGGAATGCTGTCTGCTCGCCAGCTAAAGAAGAAATGGGACAACATGAAGGAGAAGTACCGGGTCCGTGGCTAGACCATACATAACCCGCACACATTTTAACTGCATATATACAACCATACATGTAACCATACCATGCATATAAGGTACCTGCACATATGCTTCCAATCCTGTTCGTGTCATCTGCATTCTCACTAACTCCATAAAAGATTAGATTAGATTAGATTAGATTAGATTCAACTTTATTGTTATTGCTCATGTCACTGGTACAGGGCAACAAAATGCAGTGAGCATCCAACCAGAAGTGCAATTTTATAAGTACCTTAGTAGTAAGTAAATGTAGAAAAAAAATTGACAGATCTATGTAAAAAACAGGCTATGACTATAATACAGTGAGGATATGTACAGAGATATAAATGACTATAATATGGCTATTGTAGATTATACAGATTATAAACAGTATGGATATGACAATATATAATAACAGTAATATGTACAGTATTGCAGTGAAGTGACTAGAATATGGTTATTGCATATTATATAAATTATAAACAGTATGATCAATGAATGCAACAAGATAGTAATATGTACAATAGTGCAATATGTACAATCGTGCAAAAGCTACCTGCATACAAGCTACATGCTAACTACAGCTACGTTAACTGCATACATACTACCGGTAATTGTGTAAGAGCTACTTGCATACGCAATACCTTACCTCATACACACTGACTGCATATGTTAACTAACGCTAACTAAATAAAAACTACCTGCACACACATTTAAATGCATAAACACGCAAACCGCCTGTCAGAACCTTGTGTGTAATCTGTTAATTTGTCATTTATTGCCTAGGCTCTCAAGAACTCTCCAGAAGGTTTACAGAACCGAACCAATTCTTGGCGTTGGTTCCATCTGATGGATGAGGCCATGAGCGGCCGGCTGGCCGGGACCGCCAAGGTGGTGGAGCCGTCGTTGCTGGATGACGACGAGGACGCTGTGCCTCACTTCTCTTTCGCCCATATGGTGACACACCCGCCTGAATTGAAGGTGAATGAGAGGGTCGAAGGAGTCCAAGTGCTGCAGGATGTGTTCACCGTGGGCGTCACTGAGGTGTGCCGAGACAATGTCGTCAGTAAAACAGAGTCCCCTGGGGATGCCAGCACTGAGCGTCTTTGTCAGAATGGTGTGCTGTACGCTACCTTGCTGTCAGAGGGCATCATGGCACACAGTGACGACAACAACAGCATGGTGCCGATGTCCCCCCCTAGCTGTGCCGACGATAGACTGCTGGATGAGCGGCAGGATCTGGAGAGACGCTTAATAGAGGTAGAACGTGATCGTGTGGATGTGGAACGGGACCGGGCGGCATTGCAACGGGACCGGGCGGCATTGGAACGGGACCGTGTTTCCATACAACGGGACCGGGCTGCCATAGAAAGAGACAGAGTGCGTCTGGATCGAGACCGGGCCTTTCTGGACAGAGATAGAGCTTTTCTAGAAAGGGACAGAGCGCTTCTGGAGCAAGCCAGCACGCTGCTGAAGAGCCGGGGGGAGATTCGGGAGATTGAGCAAGCATCTCCAGGGGAAGTGGAAGGGCTTTACCAGCACGTGTTAGCTGTGGATGTGGACCCAGAACAGCTGGAGAGCACACAGAGGCTGGTTTCTTTGTTCCAGAAGCTTGTGGATAAACTTTGAATTTCCTGTGATGTCACCACTGATAAATATTTATATTTATGTATTTTTTCAATAAAGACATTTATTAGGTGACTGTCAACTGTGTATTGTGAAGTCGTTTATGTTCATGTCGGTGGCGTCATCTGTAAAATCCTCTGACAGACTCCGCCCCGCTGAAGTTTAGATCACGTGATTGCGGGCAGGCCTTGGCAGAAAATCGAGCGCTCCTTGGAGCGCAAACTGGACACAGGTTTGCTCGGGTCTAACTGTACGGTTCACTTATTAGTTCCTGTACGCAGACATGGATTGCAAGAACGTCTGGGAGTCGGTGTCACAGTTTAGTGTGCTCAGGATTTTACCTCCGTTACGAGTTCGAGCTTGTTGTTTGTGTTAGCTATTTAGCCAGCTAGCATCGCGTAAGGAGCTCCGCAAGACGCTCAGTCTGGTCCGGGCCTGCCTGGTGATGGACGGAGCGGATCCGCCAAACCACAGCGGGTCGACGTTCTGTTCACACTGGTGTGTGTGTGTAGCTTGTCCGCAGCAATCCAAAACAACACAACCGCCGCTTCCGTGCTCACAATGAACAGAAGCCCGAGCCCACTGGCCCACTTGCCGGAAAACTCCTATAAAAGTAAGTCCACCTTCCACCTGATTCATTTTTGGGTCGCTGTTCACCTTTGACCTTTACCCTCTCCAGTGAGCGAGGATGACGTGAGGAGGCTGATCCACTTCAGAGCGTCCAACGAGATTCTGTTTACCGGTAAAAGGAATTCTGCCAAGATAGCCTGGAGGTACAGCACGTGCTGTTAGTCCAAATATTCATCTGTTCGATTCACTGAAGCTCCAGCTAAGAGTTTGGATCTTATGGTTCTGGTCCAGCATCATCCTGAGGGGTCTGGGCCTTGAAGGGAAGCTGACGGCTGAACAGATCGCAAAAAAGTGGGACAATCTGCGCACCAAGTACAAGGTATGACTTCACCTGGCTCACATTGAACAGGACCAGAACCAGCGTCAGGTTCTCGTATTCTCCTGCTCTCAAAGTGTAATTCTCATGTTTCCACCAGAAAATAAAGTAGATCAAGTAGTTTGTGAGAAGATAACACTTCTTAAAAGTTGTGGGAAACTGTACTTGTTTGGGGGAAAAATCCAAAAGTTGTATTCTTCTACTGTGGCGTTTTTTTTTAAATGTCCCAAACAAGACCCAGGACCTTCAAGTCCTGCTTTAAAATGCTGCTTGTTGAGAAGAGCATACCCGCTAGTAAACGCTGGGTCTCATACGCTTGGTACCCGGGCCTCCAGTGGGGGAATAATCAACATAATGTTCTCATACTTTTATGTTTAATGCTCTATTGTTGTAATATTCTGTAATATTCATATTTGTATGCATGATCCTGATCCAGGACTTGAAACAGCCCTATCAGGGTCAGGAGCCCCCGGGGGGCGTGACTGAGTCGTGGCCTTGGTTTCACATGATGGATGAAGCCATGCAGGGTCGACTGTACAACAGCCAACTGGTGCTGAGCAACCAGAACCAGGACAACCAGGACATCCTGGAGTTCCTCATCAAAACCGAGATGGAGGACTCGGGGGCGACAACAGAAAGAGTCAAGGACGACGTGACTGTCGCTGAGGCTCCACCCGCCGAGCGTGTTCCCATGGGCTGGAGGAGGATGAACGAGTGTTCATATAAAAGTAGGCGGTGATGTCACAAGCGGCCATGTGCCTTGCGTTGATATCATCATGTCTTCTTTCCGCAGTGTCCGAGGCCGAGACAGACCGTTTGATTAAAGTTCGAGCCGCCAACGAGGCCATCTTTACTGGCAGGAAGCACACGGCCAGGCCGGCATGGAGGTGAGTCACATGACTAGTTTCACGGGATGTCATCAGTGTGCATATTGTTACTATAACAACCCATCTGTGTGTCAGTGCAGAGTGAATAAATCCCATGTGATCAAGTAATGTCATGGTGGTATGTCTCGTCATAGGGCTGTCCTTCATGAATTGGGTCTTCAGGGAAAGCTGACCACAGATCAGCTGGCCAAGAAGTGGGACAACTTGAAGAGGAGGTATAAGGTGAAGACTCCCTCCACATGAGTCCCGGTGGCATCGCAATGTCGCGTCACGCCACTATGTCTTCCCGTTTTTCCACCAGGAGCTAAAGTTTCCGGCGCGAGGCATGGAATCCAACCCGAGCTCGTGGCCGTGGTTCTACCGGATGAACGATGCCATGGAGGGCCGCTTGGCCAATGCTGCGCCCGTTCTCACGCCCATAGTGGATGACGAAGACGATGACTGTGAGTTGATGTCGCCAACGCCCAAAAAGCGAGCAAGACGAAGTCGTGGCGGTATGGCAGAGTTTCTGAATGAGTCGGAGATGGACCTGCTGGTCGACGCAGAGGAAAAAAATGCTTCTTCTGCGTTGGGAGATTTGCATCGAATGTCCGATTTCAGCTATAAATGTAAGAAGACTCCTTGCACTCCTTGTCTTCGCTATATCGACCCATGACAGATGAGTTGAGATGTGTCTTATGGACAGTGACAGAAGAAGACATCAGGCGACTGGTGGAGCTGAGAGCTGCTAACGAGTCTTTGTTTACCGGCCGCAGGAACAGTGCCAAGCCGGCCTGGAGGTAAATGCACGAATACCGTAACCTGATGCACTTCTGCACTGACGTTGTTTCTGCAGGGGCATCGTAAAGGAACTGGGTTTGACGGGAAAAATCACACCGGACCAGGTTGCCAAGAAGTGGGACAACCTGAAGACCAAGTTCAAGGTGAGCTTCAGTCACATGACTGAGCTACTTCCTGTTTGATTTCTTGAGCACAGCGTAAACAGGAAGTAAAAATGTGTGCTCTGCAGGACTTAAAGTTTCCTCCTCAAGGAATGGAAGTTCACACCAGCCCAGCGTCCTGGCCGTGGTTCCAACTGATTAGTGACGCCCTGGAGGGAAGATTGGCAGGAAAAGCACCCCGGATCACGCCTATTTGGACCAATGAGGAGGATGCTGTCTTTGTCTCCTCCTCCCCACCCGCTGACAGTTTGATGACAGAGAGGACCGTGTGTGAGTTGGACTCTGTAGTGGGCGTAGACAGCAGCGAGCCTGACGGTAATGTCACTTACATCGACGCCAGCGGGGAGGAGTGTTCCACGCCGTCTGACTTGTCTTATAAAAGTAAGATGGCAGCCACCAAAATGAAGAAAATTGACAGTCGACATCATTTTTTGGTATTGGTTTGTCTGTCTCCATAGTGACCGATCTGGATACTCGCCGCATGATTCAACTGCGAGCTGCTAATGAAGCCTTGTTTACCGGAAGAAGAAATGCTGCCAAAGCTGCGTGGAAGTAAGATGCTCTACTCTTTGACGTTTTAGCATCTGCATCACCCACTGTATTGTTTAATTTGTGTATTGTTTAATTTGTGTGTGTGTGTGCCCATGCTGTGTCAGAGCCATCATCCAGCAGCTCGGTCTTCAGGGAAAAGTTTCCACATACCAGATGTCTAAAAAATGGGACAATCTCAAGCGAAGGTTCAAGGTAAATGCTGTATGTTCTCATTATGTCATATCCTCATGCTCTCATGGTGTCATATTCCCATCGTTTCATCACATCGTGTTCTCTTGGTGGCATCATAGCCTCATATTTTGAACAATTATATTTCACCATTAATGTAGATTAATGTCTATTGATGCGGTTGTCATGTTTTCACCATGTCATGTTCTTATATATTAACATGCTCTCATTGTTATTGTCATGTTTTAACATTGATAATAATTATCATGATAATATTCCTAAAACATACATGTTAGGTTAATTGCCGATTCCACATTGTCCATAGGTATAAATGTGAGTGTGAATGGTTGTTTGTCTATATGTGCCCTGTGATTGGCTGGCGACCAGTCCAGGGTGTACCCTGCCTCTCGCCCTAAGACAGCTGGGATAGGCTCCAGCACCCCCGGGACCCTCGTGAGGAAAAAGCGGTAGTGAGTGAATGAATGATAATATTCCTAAAACATACATGTTAGGTTAATTGGCGATTCCAAATTGTCCATAGGTATGAATGTGAGTGTGAATGGTTGTTTGTCTATATGTGCCCTGTGATTGGCTGGCGACCAGTCCAGGGTGTACCCCGCCTCTCGCCCGAATACAGCTGGGATAGGCTCTGGCATGCTTGCGACCCTAGTTAGGATATTGCGGTATAGAAAATGGATGGATAATAATAATTAGGGCTGCAAGTAACAATTATTTTAATAATCGATCAATTTCAACTCTTTATTTTTTTGTTGAGCGCAACAGTGAGCCACTCTGCCTTTTGCGTCCTTATCGCATTTCAAAGCTTCAACTCAACTGGCTGAGTGAATGTATGGATGTATGAGGGAGGAGGGATTGATGTTCACGTGTATGATGTGGGTCTTTGCAGTAACGCAGTAAAAAAAATGCAGCGTTTGATCTCTGCCTGTTTGGCCACCCCCGGCGAATGGAGGTTGGTTTAGTGGAGAGGTAAAGCTGGGTGTAGAAGATATTACCAAGGGGGAGAAGGTAGTTGATAAACAGAAGGGGCGCAAGGACAGAGCCCTGAGGCACACTGGTTACGGTGGAGAGATGGGAATTGAAAGAGTGAGTGAAACCAGTTTTCCCCATGCTATGTTCTCACATCTTCTCATGTTTTCATCATGTCATGTTGTCATTGTCACTTTCTCATTATTTAATCTATTTTCTTAAGATATGCCTTTATTCGTCCCTCAGTGTTGTGTTCTTACTTATGTTCTTCCCATTTTGTCCCCATGTTGTCATGACCTCACATTCTCACTGTGCCATCACGTCATTATGTCATCTCATATATTGACATATATTCTTGATGTTGTCATGTCACTTCCCTCAGGATCTTAAGTACCCCCCAGCAGGCATGGAGAGCATCAGTGATGCTGCCGCCTCCTGGCCATGGTTCCACCTGATGAATGATGCCATGGAGGGTCGCCTGGTGAGTAGCGCCCCCCTCCTGACTCCTGTCACCCAGGGCGGCGAGCAGCAGCACACTGATCCTGCCCCCAGGCAACGGGCCCGCTCCGCCCCAACCCCCACTGACTATGCCCAGGAGTCGTTTGGCGGTGGCGAGCAGGCCCGCTTGGTCGGTTTGGAACGGCAGTGGGAGGCGGTGCAGCGGGAGCAGGCTGCTATGGAGCGTCAACGTGAGATTCTGGAGGGAGAACGGGTGGCGGTGGAGCAGGAGCGAGTGGCGGTGCAGGCGGAAAGGCTGTGGCTGGAGCGGGAGCGTGCCGCGGTCGAGAGGGACCGTGCCATGTTGGAGCAGGAGAGGGCAGGGCTGAGCAGAGAGAGGGAGATGCTTGACCAGCGAGCACTGATGCTGACGCCCGTCGTCCACTCAGGACACCTCAATGCCCTCATGTAGACTCCCCACCCACACCTCTGCTACCTTTGTTGGAGGACAGTGTGCTCCTCATTGTTGCGACTTCACAGACACCTTTGTAGATTTTATTTTGGTGAGCTGATGCAGTTTCCTGTGTGTTGCCTTTGTAGGTATTTGATAGCGGTTTCTATTTATTGGAGAAAAGAATGATAATGAGGGAGGCGGGACTTCACTTTGTGCCTCATTAATAGAAATTATTGAAGTTCTAAAGCCTTTTGTTCTGAAAATAAAAGTCTGATGCCATAAATTCACTTCCTGTTTGCTTTTGCTGTAAGTTGGTGATCTCATGTGACCTTTGACTCTGAGAAGGCGTCTTGTTTGTTCTGCACCTACCCTGTGTCAACAAAAGGTGATGACTTGTGTGCTATCGTGGTTGAAGGCTGATGGTCAGACTCCTGTTAAAACAGGAAGGACTTGTTTCGTCGGATGCCATCGTTACGCACACTTGGGACACAAGTCACATGCCGACGTGTCACCTGGACTTGAACTTGGTCCTGTGCTCAGGTACTGTTCGGTCAAATTTGGCTTATTTGAAAATATGCTGTTAAATACTTACACCACATGACTGTACTAGTAGACATTATAGACATCTCTTTGCAGCGTCTTATCTTTAAAAAACACGCAATGGCAAGACGACACAACCCGACAAGTATGTTTTCATTGTGTGTTTGTGTGTACTGTTGACAAAGGATAGCATAGCATGGTGTCTTACAATATCTTTCTATGCAACTCCGTCTCTCAGAGGTTGTGATGTGGACGTTGATTCTGTTACCAGCTGGGTTCTTCATCAGTGTTGTTCTCCTCAAGCTCGGCAACACCTCCACAGGTAGACCCCACCATGCCACCTTTCTTGTCAGAGCACACTTAACAGTAGAGATTTGGTATTAATAACGCACTTTGCTTAAGTGGGTTTTACGGCAGGGGTCTCAAACTCAATTTACTTGGGGGCCACTGGAGCTCGGGTCTGGGTGAGACTGGGCCGCATCAGGTTTTCCAAAAAAAAATAAAAAAAAATGCATTTATTAAAAACAAAAAAAATTTAAAAACTTCGCTTTGGTTCCAATTTTCTACAAGAAAAGCTCTGATAAAGCATTCCACTGTTCTCAATCTTACTTTTTATTTTTCTACACAAAATAAGATGAAAAATAAATAAACAAATCAAGAATAAAGAATATCAATCAATCAGTAATAAATAAATATAATTATAATAAAACGTCAAATAATAAAAACTTGAGAAACCACATATAGTTGGTGGGTAGACAAATTATTTTTTTCAGATTAAAATGAACAAAGCATTATTAGAGCCCTGTAGACATGACAAAACACGACTATAGTCACATTTATACTCTTTTTATTTACAACATATTGCGCAACTGCAGGGTCTTGAGACACATGCTAACTCGCAAACTAGAGAGCTAGCGACCTAAACGGTAGCCTTCAAGTTATTTCCTTTAAACTTAAATAGCCAAAAACTTACCACTTCCACACGGGTAGGGAGGATAACTATTAAGAGTTATTTAACCTTTAACATGAACATTAATCAAACGTAACAATTTTTTCTGGGTACATGACAGCATCCATATCAAACTTGCGCGGGCCGCACTAACATTAAACTTTCATATCAAGGCGGGGGCCTCAAACGAGTGTCCTGTGGGCCACATTTGGCCCGCGGGCCGTGTGTTTGAGACCCCGGTTTTACGGTGAGACACTCAACCTTACAGAAACCTCAGGAAGCGGAGGATAGATGTAAGTTGACAGTAATTATGAGAATGGCCAAGACGTTGTATTCTAAAAAAATATGATTGGATTCTCAGAGACACAGAGGTTTAACTGTATTGGGTATTTATGCCCAATGTTGTCTATACCCTTGTGCTACTCTTATTACCATAGTTAGTATTGAAAACACTGTTAAATGTGTAAATATCAGTAAATGCGTGAGATATTTTTGAAAAGAAAGTAGGAAAAAACAAGAAAGCAGATTTTGTTGAGAGATTAGGGTGGGATTTTTGATCTGCTGCCCCTTAAAGTGAACATGTCATATCTCTTTGGCAGCTGATTGGCTGCATGTGTTCTGGTCCAGGCAGAGCAAGCGCACCCCCAAACTAACAGGTCAGAGGTCATTCACACCTTCACGAGTGTTTCTGTTTAACTAGCAACCATGACTGAACATTCCCCGTGGCCTCCTCAGCTGGACCTTGTGCTTCGAACTCACGTTGTCCAGAAGATCACTTCAGCTTCTACATGCAGAGTGGTGCTGCTAACGTGGTGGCGCCAAAGATCTGCGTCCAAAGCAAACTGTAATCAAAAACACATTTGGTTAGGATCATACAGATTTAGAAGTTACTAACAGGCAATACAGTGCAGTACCACTTTTTTACCAGCAGAGACAATACTGAGTCATCGTCCAGAGTCATGATGATGTTTTTAACAGGGTTCTGGGGACAGTGTTGAACAACGCCGGGCTGGGAATAAATGTTGTTGTTCTAAATGGTAAGTTAGCCAAGTGGCTAATTAGTGAAAACATTTTAGCTGAGATGCTAACATGTGTGGTTTACCCTCAGGTAAAACGGGGGCCGTGTTGCAGAGTGATCACTTCAACATGTACAGCGATGGTGAGCAACAGCTTCATCAGCTTCATCACGCCACTGTGATATTGTTCAATTGTCATGTTGTCGCCGTGCAGATGACAAACCTCTCATTGACTTCCTGAAGAACATCCAGCAAGGTTCTGTTGTCCTCATGGCATCCTACGACGACCCGTCCACAAAGTAAACCATCGCCACACTCCTATATAATAACAAATAAGCTTTTAAGGGTTTGTCTGCTGGGGGAGGAGCTTGAACTTTATAAACAGACAGTCACATGCAGTTAGCATGTAGCCTGTATAGTAAACAGCAAGTTGCATGTTATTCTTGTGTTGGCATGTGACAGAGGCAGCTCTCAACTAATTATCAACTAATAAAAAAACTCTTTTTGTGTGTGTGTGTGTGTGTGTGTGTAGGCTCTCAGGTGAAGCTAAGAAGCTGATTGGTGAACTGGGGAGTTCTGTTGTCCAATCACTGTCCTTCAGAGATAATTGGGTCTTTGTTGGTGGCAAAGGAGTTGTCACCAGCAACTTTGAGAAGGTAGACATACCAATGTTGCTCTTCATATTTGATTACTTTCTTGTTTCAAATTGTTCAATTTAAAAGATGAGTTACAGTCTAACAGAGTGTGTGTGTGTGTGTGTGTGTGTGTGTGCGTGCGCGCTGTGTCAGCTGCTGAAGAACGACAAAGAAAAGAACAAATACAACAACTGGCCGGAGATCATACAGCTGGAAGGATGCATCCCAAAATATTTAGGTTGACCACCTTTACCTTGGAATGCTGAATCTACTACAAAGTGATGTTTTTATTTTCATGGTTTTACTAGGTGACAATATTTATATTACTGGAAAGTAGGAAACTCGGCCTGGCAATATGTATATATATATATATATATATATATATATATATATATATATATATATATATATGTATATATATATGTATATATATGTATATAGATGTGTATATGTATATATATGTATATATATATGTATATATATATGTATATATGTGTGTGTGTGTGTATATACACACACACACACATATATATATATACTCTACATATATACTATATATATATATACTCCTATGAGATACTCAAGAGAACATAACAGAACATGTCCTGAGAAAAGGTCCCCTGAGTTTTACTGAAAAATTATGGAAAGCAGGAAGCAATGTTTTTGAATGTGAAAAGAGTACTATTTGTATATTTTTTCCATTGCTGTGTTTACTCATTGTCCATAAAGGAAAATAAAATTCATGGACGCCGGGAAAATTCACAAATGACAGTTTACTTTTGCTTATTACATTAGGTTACTTATTGAAAGTGTAGGATTGCTGGACGTATTTTTAGTGTGATGTGTGTTTCCACCCGGACCACTTTTTGAAGGACTGTCAATGGAGCTTGTGATTGGCTGACTCCTCCACCAATGAACACAAACAACCAGCGGCAAAGCGGAAATGAACCAAACGCGACAATATTGGAAGTGCCTGTGTTGTTTGTGAAACCTAAAAGTTGACTTGTTTGTTTTAAGAGCTTACTTTGGACTTAAACAATGCCCACTTTAGTACTGGACAACGGAGCCTACACGGCAAAAATAGGATACAGTATGGAGAACGTTAGGTGGGTGAGGTGCCTCCATTGCTATCGATTGCGTTTATTAGGGCTCGAGCACTGACCAGTGCGAAAGCCCTATTGTAATCGTTCCGTTTTTTATTCTGACGAAAGGACGGCCATTTTGAGGGCCTTAACATGCCCGAAAACTCACCAAATTTTGCAAGCGCGTCAGGTCTGGCGAAAATTTCGATCTGGTGGGGGTCCCGAAAACAATGTTCCAAAATTGACTCTCTAGCGCCACCTTTAATTTTTGAAAAAATTGGCCCCCGCCACCAGTTTCACCTATCGTCACGAAACTTGGTGGAGACGTCTATCGTGACAGGACGGACCAAAAAGTCTCAAGAACCCATATTGGAAAACGAACAGGAAGTCGGCCATTTTGGATGGCGGCGGCCTTTTTTGTGCCAGAAGTTGGGGTCGTATCTCGACGAACTCCTCCTAGGGGGTTTGACCAAATGAGTCCGTTGTTGCATCAACGGACACTAGACGGATGGCCGACGTTAAATTGCGAAGGATTTTGGGATATTCCATACGATGTGGGCGTGGCACGCCCCCAAATTTTGCCCATTTTCATATGTCCGGGCCTTGCACGCTGAGCGTAACTGTAGACGTGAATAACTTGGCTCCACGTGGTCAGATCTTCATCATACTTGGTACATGTGATCATGGCCCCGCCCCGAAGGTCCCCGTTGGTCACTTCCTGATTTCGTCGCAGCGCCACCTATTGGCGACAGGCTAAAGGCGTGTCATCTACATGAGGCCTTTTCTGCCAGGAGATTCATCAGATGAACATCGGGGTCACAAGGTCACTGCCTGACAGCCTGGTGAAGCCTGTTGATGGACCATGATGCAGGAAAAGCGCACGTGGTGGGCGTGGCCTGGCGGCGAATGCTCAGGCCTCGCCATTTACATAGAAAAGGTCATCATTCGCCCGCAAAAGGTCGCATGGGCTTGAAAACTCATAGGGGGGGTCAGAATCCAGGCCTGAGCGGCCTGGTGTGGCCCCCATATGAAACCAAGCCAAATTGACTCACTAGCGCCACCTAGAAGTTTTAAAATAATTATCCCTCGCCTCCCGTTGCACGTATCGGCATGATTTTCGGAGGAGACATCACTCGTGACAGGACGCACAAAAAAGTCTCAATAACCCATGTTCTAAAACCAACAGGAAGTCGGCCATTTTAGGTGGCGGCGGCCATTTGGGGGCGGATGTAGGGGTCGTATCTTGACGAACTCCTCCTAGGGGGTTTGACCGAATGAGTCCGTTGTTGCATCAACGGACACTAGACGGATGGCCCACGTTAAATTGCGAAGGATTTTGGGCCGCTCCATAGGATGTGGGCGTGGCACGCCACCAAACTTTGACCATTTCATATCTGGCCCTGCCTGGTGTCTGGCCTTGCCTTGAAGCAATGTACATCAAAGTCAATACACAGTTTGACTGACAGACTGATGATGTCAGTTGATGGACTATGATGTGTGTAAAGCACATGTGGGGGGCGTGGCCACGGCGAATGGTCAGCCTTCGCCATTGACCATCAAAAGGTCATCATTTGCCTGCAGAAGGTCACAGGCTGCTGAAATCTTAAACGTGAGGCCTTAATCCAGGCCTGAGCGCCCTGGTGGTGCTCCCATGTGACACCAATCTAAATTGACACACTAGCGCCACCTAGAAGTTTCAATTCATTATCCCTCGCCACCCGTTACACGTATCACTATGATTTTCGGTGGAGACGTCTATCATGACAGGACGCACTTAACGCTCCAGAAGCCATGTTCTAAACACAGTGCCACCAACTGGTGGAAATGTATATCTGCCGTAACTTCCTGATTCATGGTCAGATTGTCTTGAAATTTTTTTTGGTGTGTTGGGTCAATCTCTGGTCTGTTATACTGTGTGTACATAGACTCTATAGCGCCACCAACTGGTGGAAATGTATATAGCCGTAACTTCCTTCCACATGGTCGGATCAAGCCCAAATTTTTTCTGGTGGTTTGGGGTACCCTCTGGTCTATGACTGTGTGTGTACATAGACTGTATAGCGCCACCAACTGGTGGAAATGTATATAGCCGTAACTTCCTTCCACATGGTCGGATCAGGCCCAAATTTTTTCTGGTGGTCTGGGGTACCCTCTGGTCTATGACTGTGTGTGTACATCGACTGTATAGCGCCACCAACTGGTGGAAATGTATATAGCCGTAACTTCCTTCCACATGGTCGGATCAGGCCCAAATTTTTTCTGGTGGTCTGGGGTACCCTCTGGTCTATGACTGTGTGTGTACATACGCTATAGCGCCACCAACTGGTGGAAATGTATATCTGCCGTAACTTCCTTACGCACGGTCGGATCGGTCCCTAATTTTTTCTGTTGGTTCGGGGTACCCTCCGGTCCGTTACCGTGTGGGCCAACCACTCTATAGCGCCACCCACAGGCGGAAACGTATATCCGCCGCAAGGACCTACCGCGTGGTCCGATCGTCGTGAATTTTTTTATGGCGGTTCGCGGTGTCGGACGGGACGTGACCGCGCACCCGCCTCGCCGCCGCTGTCGCCCCCTCCTGGCGGAAAATTGCAAGTGCCGTGACTCCCTTACCGCTTATCTGCTCGCCGCGGTTTTTCGTACGGTCACGCGCGCGACCCCGACCCGCGCGTACCCCCGACCCGCGCGTACCCCCGAGCGCGTCGGGGTGCTCGAGCCCGCTCATCACTGCTTGCAGTTTTAATTTTTCTTTGCTTTCCTATGTAAGCAGAAATCAAACAAGCTAAACAAAATACACAAACAGCCAAATATTAATAGTAGCTAACAGAAAAAATCGTGCTGGACAGCATAATGCATGTGTGTAAAAAGATAAAATAACATGGGATTTGAATTTAGAAGCGCAATGTGTGAACTGTCCAGCAGATTGCGCGGTTGCCACCAACACCACAGTGACTTTAATGTCCACAGATGTTAACATAAATCCAAAATGTGTCTTCTTCACTGCTAGCGTCATTCCCAACTGTCAGTTTCGCTCCAAGACGTCTCGAATGAAGACCTTCACTGCCAGTCAGCTGGATGAGATCAAAGATCCTTCAGGTCTCTTCTACATCCTGCCCTTCCAGAAGGTGACCACGTCACTCTAAAACCCTGCCACACTTATAAATTGGAGTGGTTGATTTTTGACACGCGTCTCTCCTGCTCAGGGCTACCTGGTCAACTGGGACGTCCAGAGGAAAGTTTGGGATCATCTGTTTGGAAAGGAGATGTTCAAGGTTGACAAAGACAAAGACCCTTTTCTCTCTTGCTGCTGCTGCTCATCTTCCCAAATTGTGATTGCAGGTGGACTTTGCTGAAACAAGCGTGGTCATCACCGAGCCATACTTCAACTTCACCTCCATCCAGGAATCCATGAATGAAATCCTCTTTGAGGAGTACCAGTTCCAGTCAGCAGTCAGAATCAATGGTGAGTTGCTACCATGGACACTAGCTAGCCAAGCCTAGCATGTAGCATATTCTCACTCTGTCTACGTGGTTCTTCAGCGGGTTCTCTGAGCGCGCGATACTACTTCCACAACAAACCCTCTCGAGTATGCTGCCTACTCGTTGATAGCGGCTTTTCCTTCACGCACATCGCCCCCTACTGCCGCAGCAACAAAATGAAGGACGCCATTCGCAGGTCAGAGACTTCACTGACCTCATCGCTTCTTTCTGATATTGATGCTGATGGTGCTCTCTTGTGTAGGATCAGCATAGGAGGAAAACTACTGACCAATCACCTGAAAGAGATCATTTCCTATCGGTGGGCCTGCCTCCTTGCTCACATGACCAAAGATTGTCAAGAGTCATTGCTCTGTCAAAAAGTTCAACAAAATGACAGCATTCTGTGTGTGTATGCGTGCGTGGACAGGCAGCTGCATGTGATGGATGAAACGCATGTGATCAACCAGGTGAAGGAGGACGTATGCTATGTGTCCCAAGACTTCTACAAAGACATGTCCATTGCACAGTAAGACCTGTTATCTCAGCTGACCTGCATACTACATGTCGTTGATAAGCACTCTTCAGAGGCGTTTGGGTGCAACTTGTACTCATTTTTGTCATGTGGGAGACACTTTCGTAGTGTGAAAGCCTGACAATGAATGATGGGAGAATACAACTCGGTATTGGTGTGTCTTTCCAGGTTGAAGGGACATGATAACACCGTCATGAGGGATTACGTTCTTCCTGACTTCAGCACCATCAAGAAAGGATTCTGCAAGGTTAGTCGTGTCCTACAGCATATCTTCTCTTCCTCCATGTACAGTATCTTACAAAAATGAGCACTGGCCTTGCATTTTAGCATGAATACTACAGTTATAGAATATAGAAATTACATGTGCTTGGAGCAGATTGTATTAATATATACAACTGAACGCAAAATGCAGTTTTTAAATTCAACTTTTAATTAAAACTGCAAGCAGTGATGAGCGGGCTCGAGCACCCCGACGCGCTCGGGGGTCCGCGCGGGTCGGGGGTACGCGCGGGTCGGGGTCGTGTGCGCGACCGGACGGGCGCGCGGACGCGCCGTACGAAAAACCGCGGCGAGCGGATAAGCGGTAAGGGAGTCACGGCACTTGCAATTTTCCGCCAGGAGGGGGCGACAGCGGCGGCGAGGCGGGTGCGCGGTCACGTCCCGTCCGACGCCGCGAACCGCCATAAAAAAATTCACGACGATCGGACCGCGCGGTAGGTCCTTGCGGCGGATATACGTTTCCGCCTGTGGGTGGCGCTATAGAGTGTATGCGCCCACACGGTAACGGACCGGAGGGTACCCCGAACCAACAGAAAAAATTACGGGCCGATCCGACCGTGCGTAAGGAAGTTACGGCAGATATACATTTCCACCAGTTGGTGGCGCTATAGCGTATGTACACACACTGTCATAGACCAGAGGGTACCCCAGACCACCAGAAAAAATTTGGGCCTGATCCGACCATGTGGAAGGAAGTTACGGCTATATACATTTCCACCAGTTGGTGGCGCTATACAGTCTATGTACACACACTGTCATAGACCAGAGGGTACCCCAGACCACCAGAAAAAATTTGGGCCTGATCCGACCATGTGGAAGGAAGTTACGGCTATATACATTTCCACCAGTTGGTGGCGCTATACAGTCGATGTACACACACAGTCATAGATCAGAGGGTACCCCAAACCACCAGAAAAAATTTGGGCTTGATCCGACCATGTGGAAGGAAGTTACGGCTATATACATTTCCACCAGTTGGTGGCGCTATACTGTCTATGTACACACACAGACATAGACCAGAGGGTACCCCAAACCACCAGAAAAATTTGTGGCCCGATCCGACCATGTGGAAGGAAGTTACGGCTATATACATTTCCACCAGTTGGTGGCGCTATACAGTCTATGTACACACACAGTCATAGACCAGAGGGTACCCCAAACCACCAGAAAAAATTTGGGCTTGATCCGACCATGTGGAAGGAAGTTACGGCTATATACATTTCCACCAGTTGGTGGCGCTATACTGTCTATGTACACACACAGACATAGACCAGAGGGCACCCCAGACCACAAGAAAAATTTGTGGCCTGATCCGACCATGTGGAAGGAAGTTACGGCTATATACATTTCCACCAGTTGGTGGCGCTATACAGTGTATGTACACACACAGTCATAGACCAGAGGGTACCCCAGACCACCAGAAAAAATTGTGGCCTGATCCGACCATGTGGAAGGAAGTTACGGCTATATACATTTCCACCAGTTGGTGGCGCTATACAGTCTATGTACACACACAGTCATAGACCAGAGGGTACCCCAAACCACCAGAAAAAATTTGGGCTTGATCCGACCATGTGGAAGGAAGTTACGGCTATATACATTTCCACCAGTTGGTGGCGCTATACTGTCTATGAACACACACAGACATAGACCAGAGGGTACCCCAGACCACCAGAAAAATTTGTGGCCCGATCCGACCATGTGGAAGGAAGTTACGGCTATATACATTTCCACCAGTTGGTGGCGCTATAGAGTCTATGTACACACAGTATAACAAACCAGAGATTGACCCAACACACCAAAAAAAATTTCAAGACAATCTGACCATGAATCAGGAAGTTACGGCAGATATACATTTCCACCAGTTGGTGGCGCTGTGTTTTGAACATGGCTTCTGGAGCGTTAAGTGCGTCCTGTCTTGATAGACGTCTCCACCGAAAATCATAGTGATACGTGTAACGGGTGGCGAGGGATAATGAATTGAAACTTCTAGGTGGCGCTAGTGTGTCAATTTAGATTGGTGTCACATGGGAGCACCACCAGGGCGCTCAGGCCTGGATTAAGGCCTCACGTTTAAGATTTCAGCAGCCTGTGACCTTCTGCAGGCAAATGATGACCTTTTGATGGTCAATGGCGAAGGCTGACCATTCGCCGTGGCCACGCCCCCCACATGTGCTTTACACACATCACAGTCCATCGACTGACATCATCAGTCTGTCAGTCAAACTGTGTATTGACTTTGATGTACATTGCTTCAAGGCAAGGCCAGACACCAGGCAGGGCCAGATATGAAATGGTCAAAGTTTGGTGGCGTGCCACGCCCACATCCTATGGAGCAGGCCAAAATCCTTCGCAATTTAACGTGGGCCATCCGTCTAGTGTCCGTTGATGCTACAACGGACTCATTCGGTCAAGCCCCCTAGGAGGAGTTCGTCGAGATACGACCCATACATCCGCCCCCAAATGGCCGCCGCCACCTAAAATGGCCGACTTCCTGTTGGTTTTAGAACATGGGTTATTGAGACTTTTTTGTGCGTCCTGTCACGAGTGATGTCTCCTCCGAAAATCATGCCGATACGTGCAACGGGAGGCGAGGGATAATTATTTTAAAACTTCTAGGTGGCGCTAGTGAGTCAATTTGGCTTGGTTTCATATGGGGGCCACACCAGGCCGCTCAGGCCTGGATTCTGCCCCCCCCTATGAGTTTTCAAGCCCATGCGACCTTTTGCGGGCGAATGATGAGCTTTTCTATGTAAATGGCGAGGCCTGAGCATTCGCCGCCAGGCCACGCCCACCACGTGCGCTTTTCCTGCATCATGGTCCATCAACAGGCTTCACCAGGCTGTCAGGCAGTGACCTTGTGACCCCGATGTTCATCTGATGAATCTCCTGGCAGAAAAGGCCTCATGTAGATGACACGCCTTTAGCCTGTCGCCAATAGGTGGCGCTGCGACGAAATCAGGAAGTGACCTACGGGGACCTTCGGGGCGGGGCCATGATCACATGTACCAAGTATGATGAAGATCTGACCACGTGGAGCCAAGTTATTCACGTCTACAGTTACGCTCAGCGTGCAAGGCCCGGACATATGAAAATGGGCAAAATTTGGGGGCGTGCCACGCCCACATCGTATGGAATATCCCAAAATCCTTCGCAATTTAACGTCGGCCATCCGTCTAGTGTCCGTTGATGCAACAACGGACTCATTTGGTCAAACCCCCTAGGAGGAGTTCGTCGAGATACGACCCCAACTTCTGGCACGAAAAAGGCCGCCGCCATCCAAAATGGCCGACTTCCTGTTCGTTTTCCAATATGGGTTCTTGAGACTTTTTGGTCCGTCCTGTCACGATAGACGTCTCCACCAAGTTTCGTGACGATAGGTGAAACTGGTGGCGGGGGCCAATTTTTTCAAAAATTAAAGGTGGCGCTAGAGAGTCAATTTTGGAACATTGTTTTCGGGACCCCCACCAGATCGAAATTTTCGCCATACCTGACGCGCTTGCAAAATTTGGTGAGTTTTCGGGCATGTTAAGGCCCTCAAAATGGCCGTCCTTTCGTCAGAATAATAATAAAAAAAAAAATAATAATAATAATAAAAAACGGAACGATTACAATAGGGCTTTCGCACTGGTCAGTGCTCGAGCCCTAAAAACGGAACGATTACAATAGGGCTTTCGCACTGGTCAGTGCTCGAGCCCTAATTAAAACTGCAAGCAGTGATGAGCGGGCTCGAGCACCCCGACGCGCTCGGGGGTACGCGCGGGTCGGGGGTACGCGCGGGTCGGGGTCGCGCGCGCGACCGGACGGGCGCGCGGACGCGCCGTACGAAAAACCGCGGCGAGCGGATAAGCGATAAGGGAGTCACGGCACTTGCAATTTTCCGCCAGGAGGGGGCGACAGCGGCGGCGAGGCGGGTGCGCGGTCACGTCCCGTCCGACGCCGCGAACTGCCATAAAAAAATTCACGACGATCGGACCGCGCGGTAGGTCCTTGCGGCGGATATACGTTTCCGCCTGTGGGTGGCGCTATAGAGTGTATGCGCCCACACGGTAACGGACCGGAGGGTACCCCGAACCAACAGAAAAAATTAGGGGCCGATCCGACCGTGCGTAAGGAAGTTACGGCAGATATACATTTCCACCAGTTGGTGGCGCTATAGCGTATGTACACACACTGTCATAGACCAGAGGGTACCCCAGACCACCAGAAAAAATTTGGGCCTGATTTGACCATGTGTAAGGAAGTTACGGCTATATACATTTCCACCAGTTGGTGGCGCTATACAGTCGATGTACACACACGGTCATAGACCAGAGGGTACCCCAGACCACCAGAAAAAATTTGGGCCTGATCCGACCATGTGGAAGGAAGTTACGGCAGATATACCTTTCCACCAGTTGGTGGCGCTATACAGTCTATGTACACACACTGTCATAGACCAGAGGGTACCCCAGACCACCAGAAAAAATTTGGGCCTGATCCGACCATGTGGAAGGAAGTTACGGCTATATACATTTCCACCAGTTGGTGGCGCTATACAGTCTATGTACACACAGTATAACAGACCAGAGATTGACCCAACACACCAAAAAAAATTTCAAGACAATCTGACCATGAATCAGGAAGTTACGGCAGATATACATGTCCACCAGTTGGTGGCGCTGTGTTTTGAACATGGCTTCTGGAGCGTTAAGTGCGTCCTGTCTTGATAGACGTCTCCACCGAAAATCATAGTGATACGTGTAACGGGTGGCGAGGGATAATGAATTGAAACTTCTAGGTGGCGCTAGTGTGTCAATTTAGATTGGTGTCACATGGGAGCACCACCAGGGCGCTCAGGCCTGGATTAAGGCCTCACGTTTAAGATTTCAGCAGCCTGTGACCTTCTGCAGGCAAATGATGACCTTTTGATGGTCAATGGCGAAGGCTGACCATTCGCCGTGGCCACGCCCCCCACATGTGCTTTACACACATCATAGTCCATCAACTGACTTCATCAGTCTGTCAGTCAAACTGTGTATTGACTTTGATGTACATTGCTTCAAGGCAAGGCCAGACACCAGGCAGGGCCAGATATGAAATGGTCAAAGTTTGGTGGCGTGCCACGCCCACATCCTATGGAGCAGGCCAAAATCCTTCGCAATTTAACGTGGGCCATCCGTCTAGTGTCCGTTGATGCTACAACGGACTCATTCGGTCAAACCCCCTAGGAGGAGTTCGTCGAGATACGACCCATACATCCGCCCCCAAATGGCCGCCGCCACCTAAAATGGCCGACTTCCTGTTGGTTTTAGAACATGGGTTATTGAGACTTTTTTGTGCGTCCTGTCACGAGTGATGTCTCCTCCGAAAATCATGCCGATACATGCAACGGGAGGCGAGGGATAATTATTTTAAAACTTCTAGGTGGCGCTAGTGAGTCAATTTGGCTTGGTTTCATATGGGGGCCACACCAGGCCGCTCAGGCCTGGATTCTGCCCCCCCCTATGAGTTTTCAAGCCCATGCGACCTTTTGCGGGCGAATGATGAGCTTTTCTATGTAAATGGCGAGGCCTGAGCATTCGCCGCCAGGCCACGCCCACCACGTGCGCTTTTCCTGCATCATGGTCCATCAACAGGCTTCACCAGGCTGTCAGGCAGTGACCTTGTGACCCTGATGTTCATCTGATGAATCTCCTGGCAGAAAAGGCCTCATGTAGATGACACGCCTTTAGCCTGTCGCCAATAGGTGGCGCTGCGACGAAATCAGGAAGTGACCTACGGGGACCTTCGGGGCGGGGCCATGATCACATGTACCAAGTATGATGAAGATCTGACCACGTGGAGCCAAGTTATTCACGTCTACAGTTACGCTCAGCGCGCAAGGCCCGGACATATGAAAATGGGCAAAATTTGGGGGCGTGCCACGCCCACATCGTATGGAATATCCCAAAATCCTTCGCAATTTAACGTCGGCCATCCGTCTAGTGTCCGTTGATGCAACAACGGACTCATTTGGTCAAACCCCCTAGGAGGAGTTCGTCGAGATACGACCCCAACTTCTGGCACGAAAGAGGCCGCCGCCATCCAAAATGGCCGACTTCCTGTTCGTTTTCCAATATGGGTTCTTGAGACTTTTTGGTCCGTCCTGTCACGATAGACGTCTCCACCAAGTTTCGTGACGATAGGTGAAACTGGTGTCGGGGGCTAATTTTTTTTAAAATTCAAGGTGGCGCTAGAGAGCCAATTTTGGAACATTATATTTGAAACCCATAAAATATAAAATTTTTCGCCAGACCTGATGCGCTCGCCAAATTTGGTGAGTTTTCGGGCATGTTAAGGCCCTCAAAAAGGCCGACGGTTGGCAGAATAATAATAATAATAAGAAACGGAACGATTACAATAGGGCTTTCGCACTGGTCAGTGCTCGAGCCCTAATTAAAACTGCAAGCAGTGATGAGCGGGCTCGAGCACCCCGACGCGCTCGGGGGTACGCGCGGGTCGGGGGTACGCGCGGGTCGGGGTCGCGCGCGCGACCGGACGGGCGCGCGGACGCGCCGTACGAAAAACCGCGGCGAGCGGATAAGCGGTAAGGGAGTCACGGCACTTGCAATTTTCCGCCAGGAGGGGGCGACAGCGGCGGCGAGGCGGGTGCGCGGTCACGTCCCGTCCGACGCCGCGAACCGCCATAAAAAAATTCACGACGATCGGACCGCGCGGTAGGTCCTTGCGGCGGATATACGTTTCCGCCTGTGGGTGGCGCTATAGAGTGTATGCGCCCACACGGTAACGGACCGGAGGGTACCCCGAACCAACAGAAAAAATTACGGGCCGATCCGACCGTGCGTAAGGAAGTTACGGCAGATATACATTTCCACCAGTTGGTGGCGCTATAGCGTATGTACACACACTGTCATAGACCAGAGGGTACCCCAGACCACCAGAAAAAATTTGGGCCTGATCCGACCATGTGGAAGGAAGTTACGGCTATATACATTTCCACCAGTTGGTGGCGCTATACAGTCTATGTACACACACTGTCATAGACCAGAGGGTACCCCAGACCACCAGAAAAAATTTGGGCCTGATCCGACCATGTGGAAGGAAGTTACGGCTATATACATTTCCACCAGTTGGTGGCGCTATACAGTCGATGTACACACACAGTCATAGACCAGAGGGTACCCCAAACCACCAGAAAAAATTTGGGCTTGATCCGACCATGTGGAAGGAAGTTACGGCTATATACATTTCCACCAGTTGGTGGCGCTATACTGTCTATGTACACACACAGACATAGACCAGAGGGTACCCCAAACCACCAGAAAAATTTGTGGCCCGATCCGACCATGTGGAAGGAAGTTACGGCTATATACATTTCCACCAGTTGGTGGCGCTATACAGTGTATGTACACACACAGTCATAGACCAGAGGGTACCCCAGACCACCAGAAAAAATTGTGGCCTGATCCGACCATGTGGAAGGAAGTTACGGCTATATACATTTCCACCAGTTGGTGGCGCTATACAGTCTATGTACACACACAGTCATAGACCAGAGGGTACCCCAAACCACCAGAAAAAATTTGGGCTTGATCCGACCATGTGGAAGGAAGTTACGGCTATATACATTTCCACCAGTTGGTGGCGCTATACTGTCTATGAACACACACAGACATAGACCAGAGGGTACCCCAGACCACCAGAAAAATTTGTGGCCCGATCCGACCATGTGGAAGGAAGTTACGGCTATATACATTTCCACCAGTTGGTGGCGCTATAGAGTCTATGTACACACAGTATAACAAACCAGAGATTGACCCAACACACCAAAAAAAATTTCAAGACAATCTGACCATGAATCAGGAAGTTACGGCAGATATACATTTCCACCAGTTGGTGGCGCTGTGTTTTGAACATGGCTTCTGGAGCGTTAAGTGCGTCCTGTCTTGATAGACGTCTCCACCGAAAATCATAGTGATACGTGTAACGGGTGGCGAGGGATAATGAATTGAAACTTCTAGGTGGCGCTAGTGTGTCAATTTAGATTGGTGTCACATGGGAGCACCACCAGGGCGCTCAGGCCTGGATTAAGGCCTCACGTTTAAGATTTCAGCAGCCTGTGACCTTCTGCAGGCAAATGATGACCTTTTGATGGTCAATGGCGAAGGCTGACCATTCGCCGTGGCCACGCCCCCCACATGTGCTTTACACACATCATAGTCCATCAACTGACATCATCAGTCTGTCAGTCAAACTGTGTATTGACTTTGATGTACATTGCTTCAAGGTAAGGCCAGACACCAGGCAGGGCCAGATATGAAATGGTCAAAGTTTGGTGGCGTGCCACGCCCACATCCTATGGAGCAGGCCAAAATCCTTCGCAATTTAACGTGGGCCATCCGTCTAGTGTCCGTTGATGCAACAACGGACTCATTCGGTCAAACCCCCTAGGAGGAGTTCGTCGAGATACGACCCATACGTCCGCCCCCAAATGGCCGCCGCCACCTAAAATGGCCGACTTCCTGTTGGTTTTAGAACATGGGTTATTGAGACTTTTTTGTGCGTCCTGTCACGAGTGATGTCTCCTCCGAAAATCATGCCGATACGTGCAACGGGAGGCGAGGGATAATTATTTTAAAACTTCTAGGTGGCGCTAGTGAGTCAATTTGGCTTGGTTTCATATGGGGGCCACACCAGGCCGCTCAGGCCTGGATTCTGCCCCCCCCTATGAGTTTTCAAGCCCATGCGACCTTTTGCGGGCGAATGATGACCTTTTCTATGTAAATGGCGAGGCCTGAGCATTCGCCGCCAGGCCACGCCCACCACGTGCGCTTTTCCTGCATCATGGTCCATCAACAGGCTTCACCAGGCTGTCAGGCAGTGACCTTGTGACCCTGATGTTCATCTGATGAATCTCCTGGCAGAAAAGGCCTCATGTAGATGACACGCCTTTAGCCTGTCGCCAATAGGTGACGCTGCGACGAAATCAGGAAGTGACCTACGGGGACCTTCGGGGCGGGGCCATGATCACATGTACCAAGTATGATGAAGATCTGACCACGTGGAGCCAAGTTATTCACGTCTACAGTTACGCTCAGCGTGCAAGGCCCGGACATATGAAAATGGGCAAAATTTGGGGGCGTGCCACGCCCACATCGTATGGAATATCCCAAAATCCTTCGCAATTTAACGTCGGCCATCCGTCTAGTGTCCGTTGATGCAACAACGGACTCATTTGGTCAAACCCCCTAGGAGGAGTTCGTCGAGATACGACCCCAACTTCTGGCACGAAAAAGGCCGCCGCCATCCAAAATGGCCGACTTCCTGTTCGTTTTCCAATATGGGTTCTTGAGACTTTTTGGTCCGTCCTGTCACGATAGACGTCTCCACCAAGTTTCGTGACGATAGGTGAAACTGGTGTCGGGGGCTAATTTTTTTTAAAATTCAAGGTGGCGCTAGAGAGCCAATTTTGGAACATTATATTTGAAACCCATAAAATATAAAATTTTTCGCCAGACCTGATGCGCTCGCCAAATTTGGTGAGTTTTCGGGCATGTTAAGGCCCTCAAAAAGGCCGACGGTTGGCAGAATAATAATAATAATAAGAAACGGAACGATTACAATAGGGCTTTCGCACTGTCAGTGCTCGAGCCCTAATTAAAGGAGAAAAAAATCGAAACCTACATAGCTCTGTGTGAAAATGATTGCGTGATGAGTGATTGAGCTTAATTTAGATCTATCAGTCTTGGAAAGGTTATAAAGCCATTTTTGAACATTGGGACTCCAGTGAACCACAGTGAGAGCCATTACTCACAAATGGCAAAAACATGGAACAGTGGGGATACACGGCGACCTAGTGGTTAGTGCGCAGGCCACACAACTAGGAGACCCAAGTTAGATTCCACCCTCGGCCATCTCTGTGTGGAGTTTGCATGTTCTCCCCGTGCATGCGTGGGTTTTTTCCGGGGACTCCGGTTTCCTCCCACACTCCAAAATCATACTAGGTTAATTGGCAACTCCAAATTGTCCATGGGTATGAATGTGAGTGTGAATGGTTGTTTGTCTATACGTGCCCTGTGATAGACAGCTGGGATAGGCTCTAGCACACCCACGACCCTTGTGAGGATAAGCGGTAGAAAATGAATGAATGAATGAATGAATGAATGAATGAATGAATGGAACAGCGGTGAACCTTCCCAGGAGTGACCAGCCAACCAATAGCACTGGCCTATCACCCCGCCTCCCGCCACTATAGAGACAAAGAGACTGAATGACTGACAGGAGGGTTGACTCGCTCCATTCATTTCTCTATAGAACGAACACTTTGAGGTAGGGTGACCAGATCCAACCTCACCAGATGTGGGACAGGGAGTATGCTTGTGGGGGACAATGTGGGACGTAGATGACACCAAAAATGCATATGGCACAGCTAGTTAACTGTTCAGTAACATTGTATAACTACTGTAAGTAGTAGTAATAGTTAGTAGTAGTAATAAAATAACAACTATAGATCTACAAACAAAAACACAGAATTGAAGTTAAAGTTATCTGCATCTACACAAACACAACACAAAGTGCTAGTAAAGAGGTCAATCTTGTAGACATGAATTACCAATAGGAGCTCACAATAAAGGCTGTAATTAGTCAGTGTCATCGTATCTTGAGGTAACATTGTCAGAACTGCATTTCCCTTTTTTCAGAATCTTCTACTTTCATCAGATTCCTCCATTTTCATTCGTTCATCTCAAATTACTATTCCAATGTAACGCGTCGCCAAAAGGTTTGCTGTCGGCGTGTGTTTCGCTGACTGTTTTTGGTGGGCGTTTCTTTAAACGGCATTGACTTTCCTGCACGTGCGCCTGGCTGTTTGATTGACAGCTTCTCATTTAATTGAATGAGAAAGTGTCTCCAAATTTTTTGACTTGTACACCCCTCACATTTCAGTCAAGGGAAAAGACTGTAGAAAATCATTTTGGATATAATTTATCACAAGGGAGCGAATCATGCTCTGCTTTACAGTCTTTCCTTGGTTGAAACACCGCTCATGCAAAGTGTGTACTCACGTTCATGAGATACTGTATGTTCTCCTCCACCAGCCAGCTGAACAAGTGGTCCTGAGTGGGAAGTACAAGACGGGAGAGCAGATCCTCAGGCTCGCCAACGAGCGGTTTGCCGTTCCCGAGATGCTGTTCCATCCTTCAGACATTGGTCTCCAGGAGATGGGCATTCCAGAAGCCATCGTGCACTCTGTCCAGTCCTTGCCGGAAGGTCTTGAGTTCAGTTTAAATTGGAAAAACCTTATTTTGTCTTTTTTTATATCAAGGCAAATGTCAAACAAGCCTGCTTCAGTGGACTGCTAGCATGTTTGCAGGTGTTAACGCGTGTGCTCCTGTGCAGACATGCAGCCTCACATGTATGACAACATCCTCCTGACCGGAGGCAACACTTTATTCCCGGGCTTCAGAGAGCGCCTGGAAACAGAACTTCGCTCTCTGGTTCCCACCCACATGCCTGTGTCGGTCATGCTTCCCGACAAGTGAGTGTTCTCCTGTCCTCCTTACTTTGTGTCTTCTCTGTTCGCAATGACGTATGCTCTCTTGTGCCACAGTCCCATAACATACTCGTGGGAAGGAGGGAAGTTCCTGGCTCAATATCTTGACTATAACCAGATGGTGGTCACACGGGATGACTATGAGGAGAACGGACATTTTATCTGTGAAGAAAAGTTTGACATCTGAACAACCAGAAGGACTAAAGAGCTTTGGATTTAACTTGTTGTATAGCTTTTCAGAATCACATTGTCTTCATTGTCATTGTAACAGGCACAAGAAAATTGAAATATTGTTTGTTTTGTACTTTGTTTTACAACTTTATAGTTTAATTACACAGTGTAGACATCAGTATTGTGTCAGTGTTCGGACGTGTTCACTGCCTGACTGAAATATATTGACACAACCAAACAATTAAAATTGTGAATTATAAACAATCAACACACTTCATTGAGGTCACTGGAGAAAACTATATGCAGATATAGAAGGATGGATGAGGCAACGTTTGGTAAGAAAGCTTGCTTCCGGGGTCCTTCTGGCGGCGGGAAAGACTGCTAACTAGCCTAGCTCTGATTGTTCTGTTGCTGAAATTAATAATGTGTATGTCCGCTTAGAGCATCGAAACGAGAAGAAGTTTACCTTCACGAAGATATTACGCGTAGACATCCTAAAGCGAACAAGATTTTTTGGTGTGAGTTTTAAGCGTTCATAGCACCATTCGCTGCGTGTACCAAGACTGCATTAGCCACCGCTAACGTTAGCCGCCTAGCTAACCACACTGGAAAGATGTCAACTAGCAAAAAAATGAGGAAGAGGAAGCTCTCCGACAAAAATGTTGACAAAGTCTTTGAATTTTCTCTGGATGGAAAGAACAGTCTGAGTGGGTCTGAAGACGATCTGAGAGAAGGTTAATATACAGTTAGTTTTAGCTACTGCAAAATACTGCTGACTAAAAACGCTTTTTTCCACAAAGGCAACGAAGCTGAAAGTCTGGACAAATCCACAAAGAAAAGACAATCTGCTGAGTTTTCAGAGGACAATGCAGCCTGTGCTGCTGTTGGGTATTGTCAAAGCATCTCTTTTTTTATGTTTCATAATTTCCAAAATAATTTCACTGTATCTGCAGGAATGAAGTGCATTCCATGCTGGAGCGCTTTGGAGGTATGCATTAATGTTAATCGCTGTAATGACAGTTAATCAATACTGACTATTCCAGAGCATGCCTGAAAACTAAGACAATATGTAAAATGTATACAATTCATAAAACACAGGAGGAATATATTGGATGAAATTAGTTGAAAGTGATTTGTTTTTGTAATTGGTGCGATACCCAATCACGAACATTGATGAATAGTACAGGCATGTAGAACACCTATACACATGTTTGTCCAGCTGACATCAGCAAGGTGATGCAGGCCAAGAGGAAACGTCTGGAAAGTTTGACCAAAACTTACGTGAATGGAAGTCAGCAGAAACTGGAGCAACTTTGGAACACCTATCACAGCAAGAGGTATGGACCCCACACTCACGTAAGATCCAGTGGAAATGTGTGCACATACTTAGCTTCACACTTGTATGTATATGTGCAGGCAGAAGATGACTCAGGAGTACTCTCAGAAGGTGTCGACAATGCTTCAGCAGTGGGAAACTGAAGCTAAGCGAGTGGACGAGCAGGAGGAAAAACTCAACGTGGGTCGATATGCTAATCACACACTACTCCACATTGTCAATGATGACATGACTCCGTCTCATTCATCTATTTTCAGGACCTGCTCAGACAGCAGCAGAAAATCCTCCAGCAGACCAAAGTCCTTCAGAATAAGAAACTGGTGGCAGTCCGTGAGCTCTATGATCAGTTTGTCAAGGTAAAAGCATTAAAGGATTACAAATAAAAAGTCATGTTTGTTTGTGAGAGGAAATGTTTGTACATTTATTTGTATGTGTACACAGAACATGGAGGATATGGAGGAGAGCCAAGAGGGCTTCCTGCAGGGTGCGCAACAGGTGCTGAGGAAGGAGATGGCGACCTTGCAGAAGAAGATCCTTATGGACACGGTGAGCTACCAGCCACGTGTACAACAGTAACAATATATACACTTTGCATACAATGATTAGTCAAATATATTATTCCAGCACAGAATGATTTTTTTCTACATTTTCTAACTTTAAGCTGTATGATATTGAATGCCTATTTGATGTTGGTGCCGGGCGATATACAATATTAAAATACAGATATATATTTTAAGCAAGATACCAAAACAAACATGCCGTTTATATCAATATACACTGGATGTGCACCGCAACTGTTGAGGGGGGTCTCACTCATCACTGCACTGTGTATGTGAGCGCGCCACTGAGCCGGGCTTCCGCCTCCGTGCATGGAGTGGATGAGTGGTTAGTGCGCAGGCTTCACAGCTAGGAGACCCGAGTTCAATTCCACCCTCTGCAATCACTGTGTGGAGTTTGCATGTTCTCCTCGTGCATGCGTGGGTTTTCTCCGGGTACTCCGGTTTCCTCCCACATTCCAAAAACATGCTCGGTCAATTGGCGACTCCAAATTGTCCATAGGTATGAATGTGAGTGTGAATGGTTGTTTGTCTATATGTGCCCTGTGATTGGCTGGCCACTAGTCCAGGGTGTACCATGGCTCTCGCCCGAAGACAGCTGGGATAGGCTCCAGCACCCCCGGCGACCCTCGTGCCGATAAAACTCGGCATAAACACAGGTACGAATATATTAAGGTGTGGGCTGAAATAACACCACAAAACGCTTTTACTGTATGCTTTTACTGTATGCTTTTAAAAAAGCTGTGTCCTATCACATTACTAAAAATATGGTCTCCGTTGCAATGGTGGGATAAAACAGATTTAAAAACCTACTGAAGACCAAGGACTCAACAAACCACAATTATTTAGCCTGACAAGCTCTAGCACAAATGTACAAATGTACAGGAACTCAGACAGTTGCTAAGCCTCATGCTGTTGATAGATTGGTGTTTCCTGGCACAAAATCCTCAAAGGAATAAGGACATGCTCAAAGTAAAATATTTAGTAATATTAATAAGAGTTGTAATTTAGTAATAAGAGTTGCTGCTGACACTGAAAAATGTTATCTTAAGTGCTACACTTGATTGCATATTTTATTCTTTTGGTTAGCTTATTTCAGCATGGTGAAAGGTTTCTTATAAAGAAGATTAAATACTATTTTTTTTCTATATTTTGAAAAGAGAATGGTCTATTTTTTATTTTAAAACAAAACCACTTTGCACACATATTTGGCTTTGACTTCATCTAAACTGACTTTGTAGAAAAAATGTGCAGCCTGTGGAAAAAATATTGTGATATATATCTTATATCGATATTCCACACACACACACATATATAT
Organism: Doryrhamphus excisus; assembly: GCF_037039965.1. Lineage (NCBI taxonomy): Eukaryota > Metazoa > Chordata > Actinopteri > Syngnathiformes > Syngnathidae > Doryrhamphus > Doryrhamphus excisus. The sequence continues at coordinate 15,950,752 of NC_136357.1, read as the reverse complement.
ATATATATATATATATATATATATATATATATATATATTTATGATTGGCTGGCCACTATATATATATATATATATATATATATATATATATATTAGGTTATGAATCTTGGTCCATATCACTCAGCCCCAATTGGATGAAGTGTGTTTGTGTAATGATGGAGAATGTGGCCTAATGAGATCAACACCCAATATCACATGCACAACTATTAGTTTAGCACAACAGCTATCGATTAGGGAAATGCGATGAGGGAAGTGGCAATCATGTTGTGTGTTGTTTTGACAGCAACAGCAGGAAATGGCCTCCGTGCGCAAGTCGCTGCAGAGCATGCTGTTCTAAGCCTGCTGTTCTAAGCCTGCTGTTCTAGCCTGCTGTTCTAGCCTGCTGCTCTTTTGGCAATGATGATATAAGGTTTTGTATGTTTGACTTCTTCTTGTGAACTTGTTCAGCATGTTATAAAGGACATCATATACTGTATATAGGTTTTATCCACTTTGAATAGAAAGTGTTAGAGCGGCCTCTAGGGGTGCTTTGTTCAAAGTCGAAAAACGTTGTAGGATAAAAAATGTAAAAATGTAAATGAAAACAGCAATAAAATGTTTGTCTACATCCTCAATTGCTTTTTTTGAATCCAATCCTGCTGACTGACCTGACTGTGGTCTTTTTTTGTTTTTTTTTTGTTCTTATTATTTATGATATGCCTTCTTTGGCCAACATTTAAATATATTTGTCAAGTATAATAAATTATATACGTTGGCTATTATATATTCATATTTTAGATCATTTAATTCAATACCTCTCAGGATGAAACGTTGGTGATTAAAGTGCTTCATAATAAAAAACACATGTAGATGTTGCAAGCTTTCATATTTTTAAACAGAATTCCTTTGTTTAATGCCTGTACTGCAAAAAAAAATCAGTAAGGATAATCCATAATGGCGCGTATAGAACATATACTAAAACTAATTTGCAAACAACTAAAATAATGCATGATTCAATAAGCTTTGCTTCATCCTACTCCTTTTGTGTGGCACTGTGAATTGATTATGTGATGCATTCCATTATAACCTGATGCATGTTCAAATAAAATTAAACTATTGTGTACATATATATTAAATATATTATATAAAAATATTATTATTATTTTAATTATTCCAGTGTTCGTCATGAATCAAACCCTAAAACTGTAATCAACGTTTGCTTTGTCAACATTTCCGAGATACCGGTTGTTCCCAGGCGAACACGGGAAGTTACCAACTTCACTTCCTGCTAGGACCTGACCTGAGACGGTTGGAATTTTTTAAAACGTTTTTCTGAACAAGAACAAGAAAGAAGGAAATAAGCTACTGCTGCTTTTGGTACAGTCCTCACGTTAAATATATTTATGTATATTTATTGTAGCGTATATTTTGTTGATTTTAAACTCTTTGTGTCGCGTCGGTAGATTTCTCGGTCTATGCTAATGCTGCTAACACTATTTGTATTCAGGATATGCGAGCATAGTCTAATTTAATGGTCATGTCACGTATAAAAAGTCAGATAGTAGTCACATATTTAATGTAAGCTTTTGTCGTTGTTGTGCAGGAATGTGCAGTCACCACAATGGATTCTTCCTTCCCGTCGGAACCCAACAGTCCTGATGATTTCAACCGAGCTCGTCTCTTTGATCTCCCCGTCGACCAGTATGACCTCTCCGTGCTGGTTCCAGAGACACCCAGGTACAGAAAATTATATGGACTCATAAAAGTTGTGGTGACAATTTCAAAATGGACTATGTCTGGATCATCACAAGATATTCCAACTAGTCACATTGTATGTGTTGTTTTTGTCAGTTCGCAGCTCGCCAAACGCAGGAGACGCACACGGCGTGCAGAGGAAGCCTTTAGTCCGGTAAGTCCAAAATGACATCGTCTTGCTGCCTGACCTTTGACCTTTTATCCCTATGTGCGCAGGTCATGACACGGCACTCAGTGGACCGAGCTGAACGTTCCGTCGGGCCGTCCAAGCGCAGGAAGCTGGCTGCAGCAGTGACAGAGCAGAATCTTGGATTTGTGCCTGCATCCTCTCTGAGACTATTTCCTGCGGGCGGCTGGTTGGACACCTCCTCCACATCCTCTTCCTCCTCCTCTTCATCACCATTTTCGTTACCCACGATAGCCCCAGAGGAGGAAGAGGTGGGACTGACGGTGGTGGCGGCTGGGACGACAACGCGGCCTTCAAGTGATCACGACTCGTTGTCTTTTCTGACAGCAGAGGAAAGGAAGTGGCTGAGCGGCGAGCAGGCCAACACCACAATTGGTAAGCGGACTGGATGAAGGAGGATGAAGAAGATGGAGTTTGCTTTAGGAAGTGTTTGTTTGCTGTGCAGAGGCGGCACTTCACGTGGTCAGCAGCGATGAGGACGATCTACCAGTCCGCATGGCGCAGATGGAGGAAGATGAAGCTTTTGCCCGAAGCCTGCAGGTGGGCGGAGCCCTTTAAGCATGATATCTCATCTTTTTATTCCACAACAATTTCCACAATTTCATGTTTGAACACACAGGCACAGTTTGACCACGAGGAGGCTGAGTCAGAACATCATCATCATCATCGCCATCACAGGGTGAGGCCGCATCGTCCTCCAAGTCACATTTACACTCGTGTGCCTGACCTGCTCACTGTGCTCATTACAGCATCACACGCATGTCGACACCAGCTGGACACCACAGCTGCTGGCGGCGGCCATATCCCCGCTAGCGCAACTGGAACAAGGTGGGACCCATTATGGCGACAGAATGCCCGCAAATGGCACTAAACGTCCAAGTGATATATCTGTGTGCAGGCTTGCTCGGCCACCAGCGCAGGTGGGGACGAAGCAGACGGAGGGCCCAGCCGCTCCTGTCAGACAACCCTACAGGGGATGACTATGAGGTGAGTTTAGTGAGTTTTCTTAAAGCCACTGGTGTCACTCACCCCACCATCTTGGCATCCTCAGGCCTTGCTGGCGTTTGAGGAGCTTCAAGGTGTCATTGTGTCCAAAAAGCTGTCCCGCGCTGAGATTCAAAGATTCCCTGTTAAAACGTTCCAGGGTGGAGGCGGGAACACACAGTAAGTGTAGTGGCGAGTCGCTACTGCTTACCAGTAGCATAACTTTCACGGTACTGTTTTGACAGGTGTCAGATCTGCTTTTGCGACTACGAGCAGGGTGACAAGTTGAGGATGCTGCCTTGTTTCCATGACTACCACGTCCCCTGTATCGACCGATGGCTCAAGGTAACGCATGATGATCTACTTTTTGCCAGGCAACATGATTGACGCCAAGATGCCGTTTCCTGTTTGCTGGCAGGACAACACCACATGCCCCATATGCAGGGTGAACCTGGCGGACGGCGACGCAATGCACCCACACCTCTGACCGCTGAACTCCAGCTTCCATTTGAATGGATGTCTTTTTGTTTGTGACTCGTCTCTTTTATGGTGCTTCAATAAAACTGAAACTACTTGACCTCAACTCATCACCTTGGTAAGACTGCCTAATTTCACTGAACTTGAAGATCCTACCCAGCCCACTTTATTGTCTTACAGCTGATGATCACATGATGAAAATATGAGGCTGCATCACTTTTATTTCATGTAACAAACATAGATTTTGTCATGACTCATCACGGTTATCTGTCAAAGTTTCCAGTCTTTCCACATCAATGTCCACCTTCAACAGGTGTCAACAGGTCCGCCAGGTTTCCCTTGTAGCCACGCTGACCTGCCCATCAGAAGTTGGTCCTGAGGCGGCGGTTTTCCTCTTTGAGGCGCTCGATCTCCTCCACCAGAGACTCATTCAGCGAGTACTTTTCGATCAGGCCGTGGATCTCATTCTGAAAAGATGCAATGTCAATGTGACTCCACTCCTGATAATTTAATCATGACAACTCCTTACCAGCTGGATGTAAAACTGGCGAATCATCTCCACCTGCAAGTTGACAATATCTTGGTGGCATGCATCTCTGTGGAGAAGGCGAGACATGGTCACATGATGCATGAAGCACAAGGTCAAAGTTCATTGACTGACCTGAAGTCCTCCAAGGTCTCGTGGATCATGTTCTGGATGAAGTGGATCTGCAGGGAGGTGAGGGGAGGGGCTCCGCCTTGCACTGCCACCTGAGCGATGTTGTCAGTGAGAGACGCTGCTGCGGACGCACCTGAAGACACCAGGTAGAACATCACATCAATGCCACAATGATGCTTCGTCCACTGCCATGCCTTACCTGTAGCAAGGGTAGGCAGAGCGCTGTGGAAAGGCGAGTCGTAATCGAGCTGCGCTTGAACGCAATTGGCTCTCCTGAGGCTTGGCTCTGGAGTGAAGAAAGGTGGAGCCGGCTGGCTGAGATTGGTCTGCTGTGATGAGGTGGGCGGAGTCTGATCATCTGCCTCCAGACTGGAGTTACTGGTCTGTCAGTAGAGAAGTGTTCTGTTATTTCACCTCATTCATAGTAAGCCAAGGTCAGATGTCAGAACCTTTCTGAGGTCACATGCTTCAGCGGGCTCCTCCTCCTTGATGGTGGGCGTCTGTGAGATGGACAGTGGACTGTAACATCGATCCGTTGACAACAGCGGCGTTTTCCGAAGCGAGCTGGGACCAGATTCTGAAACACAAGCTGTCTTGTTTCCATGACAACATGTTCCATCCCATAAACAACACAAGTTTTCCTTTCTGTCTGACCTTCTCTGACGGGAGAGAAGATGTCCAGACTGACGCGGCCTGACGCCTTGGGCCCTTCTCCTTCTCTGCTTGGCATTGTTACTGTGGAAACAGCAGCATTAGCAACACAGCAGCACAAGGCGATGTCATGAGGACGGACGTACTGTGAGCCGGTCCAAATGTCTCCTCAGCATTGGCCAGCTGGGTGCCTGCATCTGCACCGAATTGACACGCGATTAAAAACATCACTTCAAAAAAGTCTAGAGCAGGGATCAGACCTTCTCGGGCAGGAGAGAACAGGTCCAGACTGTTTTGTCCAATCCCGCTGAACTTCACAGGAGCAGGCTCTGCCCCTTTCTGCCCGTCCGGCTCTTGATTGGCAGCCTCTTCATCAGTGACCCCTGTTGGGAAAAAAGCTGTTTGTAGATTAGCTCCACCTCAAAGTATCTTGTGGACCAATTAGGACTGACTTGCACTAGTCTGCATTTGAGGGGAGAAGTTAATGGTGGGGGCAGAGGCAATATGGCTGGCGGTCACTTTGGAGGAGGATCTCTTTGTGTTGGAGACCCTGGATGATGTCATTTTGCTGGACTGAGAGGAGGAGGACGATACATGTTGAATTTACTTTTGACTGTCATGGTGTCAGGTGTGAGCTGGCACCTACCTTATGTCTGCTGCTGTTATTCTGGAAACGCAGAGAGGTGACAGAAGTCTTGTGTGCAATGGTGATCCTGTTGGGGGCGCTGATGTTCCTCAGGTCATACTGGAAAATTTTACCATGAGTGGACCCAACTACCAAACCAGAACCGTCAGGAGTGAAGTCCACCGAAGTCAGCGGACTCTCCACACGTATGGACCGCAGCAAACTGCACCCACAAAAACATGTTAAGTATGAGCTTTCTCATGACGCTGTACCAATTTCTTCCACAAGGATACCAAGAGTTCTCACATCTTGCTGGCCGTGTCGTAGCATATAATTTTTTTGTCCAGACCCACACTGACAACCAGCAACTCAGCAGTCGGCGAAAAGGCAATTCCCGAGCCCGGCGCTTTGTGTGCGGTGTCGAAGACGTGCAGCTCCTTCTGTGTGTTTGCATCCCACAGGACCACTGTGCCGCTGTCTGAGACGCTGCCCAGCAGGGAGCGTTTCAGTGTGGACAGACGCAGGTCGTGGATGGGCTGAGGACCAAACATCCGTTCACAGGACATGAAGAAGAAGGTGGTTTTGCTTTGTGACAAACCTGCTGGCTGCCATGCCCAAAGGCTTTGGTGGACATGTTGGTTGTGAGACTGTGGAGGACAAGATCTCCACTCGTAGATCCTGACACAATACAGCTGTCATTGGCATTAAAGGACACACATGTCACCTCCTCTTTGTGCTCCTGTATACACACACACACACACACAATGATGTCATGTGAAGGTGTCAGCTGACATAGATGGAAGTCATGTGCTACCTTGAGGGAACGCTGCAGTCTCTTGGTCTTCAGGTCCCAGATGTGGACACAGTGGTCCAGACCTCCACTGACCACAAACTGTGAAGACGTGCTGAGACACACACGTGTTTGTCTTTTCTGAAAGGACGTCATATGTATAAAATAAAGTCAACTCATGGTAGTGTCTTATTGTGTCATCCTCACCCCCTCGGCCAGTTCCACCAGTGGAACAGGTGACGACTTTAGGCTGGAAAGGACCACTTTGTCACCACTGCTGCTGGCACTGACTAAATACTGGTCTAGACCACAATGTCAAGGTAAAAAAAAAAAAAGACAAAATCCACACGGTAATTGAGTGGTTGGCCACTCAGGAGATCATGAAGACCTGGCTTTGAATATCCGCTTGGGCATCTCTGTGTGGAATTTGCAGTTTACCCGCTCATGTGTGTTTTCTTTGGGTACTCTGGCTTGCTCCCACATTCCAAAAACATGTATATTGGGTTAATTGTCCATAGGTATGAAAGTGAGTGTGAATGGTTTGTCTATATGTGCTCTGTGATCAGTCCCGGGTGTACCCCACCGCTCACACAAAGATAGCTGGGATAGGCTCCCGCAACCCTAGTAAGGATAAGCAACAGACAAAATGGATGGATATACATAAAAGGAGTTGATCTAAGGATACTGTTGGTGGTCCAACAAGCTTGGGCCACCGGGTGGCTGTTGCTGTGCGGGTTGAAGTGCTCCAGTGGCGCCATGGAAGCTGCATCCCAGATCTTGACAGAGTCCCCTGTGGACACCAGGCGGGTGATGTCGTCCATGACAACCACCTGCACATAAACTTGATGAACCCAACTTGCTTGAACATTGTAAGTACAATGGAGTCTCACATGTAAAAGATTTTACTAGATGGGGACATTATATCTCAAATCATAATAGGTCAAATATTGTCATGAATGAAAAGATATGCTCGACCTTGACAAGTTAAGATAGTAAGAAAAAAGTTAGACCTAAGTATTCGATTTAATTGTACGTCTTAGACTAATGTCATCATAAACTTAAACAATATCATTTCACCACTAATCTGGCGATAGTAAACACTGTCGACAGAAAGACAACTAACTTACAAAGTGAAAGCAAACGGGAACTATGCTAACACAGCATCGGCTAATTTAGCTAACTACTAGCAACAACAGTAGACAAATCGGCGAATGTTAAAAGTTACCCATCAATCGCATATACCACCTAAACAACACACAATGCAGACTGAGTGATCAATCAATCCCCAAAGTTCCATACAGATGAGTTTAAAAGTATAAAACTTACCTTTGAAGAGTTTAAGGCAACAACTAGTTGACAATTTGTTGTCAAATATGCGGAGTGCCGCTGCCGCCAATACGGACAGGCAGGAGGGACAAACTTAATTCGTGCAACACACCCATAGACAGCCTCTTATAGCGTTTGAACCAAGGACACTACAGTTAATATGGAAGTGCAAAAATGACCGCAAATGAATGTCACGGAGTGTAGTACGGTATTATATATCAGAAAGTCCACCAAGATGGTGCGCAAGAAAGGTGGGCGGAGCTAGGCGTACAATTGTGTACAATGGATTTATGAGCTCTGATAAATGTAAATTTTGCTCACCATCATGGCGGCCAAATCCACAAAAATCTACAAAAGTGGTGAAGTTGAGCCAGCAGCACCCTTTAAACTCATAACTCATAACTGCGTTCTTGGTTCAAACCACACGTATCAATGGAGGCCCGGGACACTCAAGTTTTCTCTCAGACCAGTTTCTCCGGCAGGTGATTTAATTCATGAGCTCCTTCCCTCATATTGAAGGGTGGGTTGATCATTAAAATTACATTCTTTCGTGACCGCCTGAAAAGAAACGCAGTGTCTTGGCCCTGCATGGCCAAAATGACGGTTATTAAAAAAAAAGGCAATATACATTTGTGATTGAGTAAAACCTTACTGAGTAGACACTTAATTAGGTACACCGATACAGCACAGCTTGGTCTGATGAGAATGTAGTCAATATAAGGAACACGGTGATCTATGACAACTTATTATTTATACAAAGTAATATCCTTGTGGCCTTGACGAAAGCGTGCAGGTTTACGGTGTTACCCGTTTTGACAGTTAGAGGGCAGCACAGGGTCAGCCTGCATTGAAAGACACCAACAAAGAAGAAATCTCCCTCCCCATCCGCTCTTCTTGTTAAAGAGAGGCGGGAGACTCCATCTGCCCGATAACTTTTACTTTGACGTAAAAGTTTTTTTCTGCTCAAAAAGTTTCACATCTGGATTAAAAATGGTTCGCACCAAAGCTGACAGTGTGCCCGCATCGTACAGGAAAGGTAAAGAGCAGTATTTTAAATACGGACGTATTTAAAGTAGTGGGAGCAGCAGTAGTAGTGACGTTGTTTGTTGATTCAGACTATAGATGCGTCAGTAGTTTCTTTGTGTAACAGCGGGAATTAATTGTGTTGATTTCCAAACTAATGTAATTACACGATCGATTTAAATGGAAATCATTCTTTTTGAACTCTGCCGGCTTTTGGAACAATAGCCTCCCGCCAAAACCGCGCCTTCAACAAATTCTGAACAGGATCATAAATAATGTTGTTATAGTAATGTATACGGATCGATATATCAATACGCTAGTGTGATGAGTTTGTAGGAATTGTTGTCTATGTGATCTGGCGCCATTTTTGACGTGGCTGAAGAGCACTAAACTACTTGATTTAATCGTCACTTCTTAATTAAACAAAATACCCTGTCCGTCCTCAAGTTAGTTATGTGTACAAATTGCTAAGCCTTTTCGAACTGAAAAGGCTGTTTTCAGAATGTGGTAAAGAAAGTGAATAAAGAAAGTGCACAGACGTTGTCTAACAAGTCATTATGCTTGTAGCCGTTGCAGCTTCTGCACCCAGGAAGTCACTGGGCGCCAGTTCAGCCAACGCGTCCTCCGCCGCCGCCTCCTCCTCCAGCCAACCGTCCACTCCTGGTCAGCTTCTGTTCACACAGTACACTCATGCAAGGTGTCACATACTCAGATTGTTTTTTTTAATGATTATTTTATCCCACAGCAAAAAACAAGTATGCTGGAGGGAACCCCGTGTGCCCACGACCCACTCCCACATGGCAGAAGGGCATCGGGGACTTTTTTGGTGGTCCAGGAAGGAAGCCTGAAAAGGAGAACCAGAGACCCCAGCCATCTAATGAGGATGACGATGAAGAGGCCGGAGGCAGCGGAATGTCCAAAGCCAGCAGGAAGTATGTTTGTTAGCGTGTGTGTTTACGTGTTTGAATCATTTATTGCTCTAAAATGATCACGTTAATTTGTGTTGTAAATGTAAAGCTGCCATTTAACCGGAGATGCATCTGTTTGATGTGTTGACAGGGAGGAAAATAAAAGGTTCGGCTTAATCAGAACAGGAGTCATGGACTGAGTTTGCTCTGGAAAGTTTTGTGTGTAACCAATGTATTTTTGTATGTGCAGATCCAGGCCGCTGCCTGCTGAAGAAGAGGAGGAAGAAGATTAAGGATAACTAAATTCTGCTTTTTTTTTAAATAACTGTAAATGTGTATATACATTACTGAATTACATGTATAGTTCATTGCTACAACTTTTTTTATTTTAATTTTGGTGTGATTTAGCAGTGAGATGTTTGCCTTTTCACGTGATCATTTGCATCTTGATGTCAATAAAAATTTAAATGAATTTTACTTTGTAATTTCTTTGACATGTATGTCATCAGTAACTTTCATATGGAAGTAATTACTTTTTAACATATTCAGACGACTGTTTCTATTTCCAAAGCGCTGCAAAACTTCAATTTTCTTTGTTGCAGCAGTTTATATAATATTACAATACACCCAGAATACAGTAAGTGTTCTACATTGAATTGAAGTAATTTGACTTAGTCCGGACAAAATATAAATCAATTAACCCTTTTCAGAAATAAAAGTATCTTTAAAACAAAACCTATTTGGTCTTTAAGTCCTGTGGAGCGGTTTTGTCTTTTCCCAGGTAGTCACCGCCCGGTGGAGACGTGCTAACACCACAAACAAGCTCCACTGGAAGAAGTACGGAAGTCTGAGCAGTCCAAAATCACCAAGCGAGAGTTACAAAGGGACAAGAAGCCCCCAGGATTTTGTCGTCTTTTACCTGAAAGAGGGGACAACGACTAAATATGAAGAGGCAAATGTTGTATAGTATAATACTTTCAAATGTCAATTATAAAGTCTTAGCGCAATGGATGTGCTGTTCGGAATGAGCCATGCTAGCTTGCTAAGGGTTGTGGTTGGTTCGCAGCAGCTGCTAGCGGAGGTCTCGGCGCCTTCTTAGCTGAATGAAGAAGATGTCTGGCTTCACCTGGTCTGTGGTGGTCCTCACCTGTCAACACAAAGACAGCGTGTACGCCTTCCAGAGAGGTAAACTCACCTCTGTAGTGGCCTCTTAATACCTGCACATACACCAGGCTGCCTACCGGTGGCGCTATGACACCAACTTGCTTGAATCCTTAAAAAAATAAAAAGTTCAACATGTTCAGAAAACGTGATGCATACTAATATGAATAACTGTTTGTTGTCAGAGCTGGAGCTAAGGCAGCAGCGTGGTTCCTTGTGTCACAGTACCTTGGTTCTCACTGTGCAGGACCATCAAGAGCCCTTGGGCAGTGGGGGAGCGACGCTGAACGCCCTGCTGGTGGCGGCCGAACACCTGAGCAGCCGAGCAGGACACACTGTAGGAGCGACACGTTGTAGTTGTAGAATACTGCACTACTGTATGTCCATGTGATCCGACTCCACTTCCTCCTCCAGGTGGTGACAGCTGACGTGCTGGATGAATCTCACATCCTCATCCTCCACACTGTGAGTCCAAAAATGAAGGTCTTCTCTTTGACTGGAGCGCTCTGGTGTTCTTAAGAGCATTCTTAGAAGAGGCAATTTCGTAGCAGTCTTGGCATTAGCACGTGGCCTCTTGGTCTTCTTATATTACAACATTTGACAGGCAAATACGCAGTCTGAAACGAAACACGTATTTATTCTTAATAAAGGACTACTCATCATGAAATCAGCAGGCACCTAATCAGTCAGGCAGTAGCATAGACTGACATTTCATCTGAAAATTTTGACCTCCAAATTGCTATATACTGCATTTCGGTGTGCTAGTAGCCATTTCCACACAGTCCCAACTCTCTCAATATAACCAGAGGTCGTCTTGACCAAAAGCTGGTTGACCCAGCATTTCACCCACTTAGCTCTCAACACAAAAGCTATTCGGTGGCAACATAACGACAATCTCCATGTCATTTTGGGACCATAATCTGTTAGAAAAGATATGTAGAGATAAGTGTCTTCCGCCTTCCTTATTTTGTTGTTGTTGCATGTTTGTCACACTTGTTTGGAATCGCCGTTGCAGCTTCTGCACCAATTTTTTTTGAATCGGTGCACAATGGCAAAAATTTTGTTTTCTCACAGGCTGTGAAGTGAGCTTGCCGGCTGGTCGGATGGCATTCTTGGGCCAGATTTAGTCCACGGGCCACCAGTTGAATCACTATCCTACTAGTTCTCTCTGTCCAGGGTCGGGATTTTCCTTGGAGTTCATGCAGCCGAGCCTTCTCCTGGCTGCCGCTGGAGAAATCTGCTCAGAAGGTCCAGGCGCCGGTCTGCTGTCTGGACCTGCTGCTTGACTGCCTCACAAACCAGGTTCTGCTTGGTCCTGGTCTGGATTGTTACATTGCATAACTTGTGTGTCACACTGAGGCGACATTAACTCTTCTTTGGGCAGGTGTGTCCTGGTTCTCCTCCTGGCGTTTGGGTTTGCAGCACCGACATGATTCTCAGCATCCCCCCAGACTTTAGTGAGTGGACCACCACCACTGCTGCCGCATACACGCTCACCCTGAAAACCAGCAGGAGGCAGATACTGTAATCCCTATTATTACATTGCATATGTTTCAATGTGTGTGTTAGAGTTGTCCTGGGACAGCTTTTCTGGTGTCCGTGCTCTGGCGCTCCCTGGCAATGTGTCCTATGCTGTCAATCATGGGGTCTACTTGTGTGACCAGCAGGTAACACAAACATTTCTAGATGTGTGGTTCCTTCTGATAGATGATTTAAAGGCTGCATCAGCTTGTTTATGTCTTCAGGGTCACATCAGGGACATCATTTACAAGGGAAGCAAGGAGCAGATCCAGCAAGCAGTAATGCATGATGGAAACGTGCCTCTGGTGACAAGCTTCTCCTCACAACAACTTGCGTAACATCAGAGACACTTTTTAAAGACTGAGTGTGCGTGTATGTGTGTGTGAGAGATTAGGTGTCAGGTCCAGTCTTCTTCAGCAGAATGGTCGCAGAGAAACTTCTACAAGCTCACGTCACGCCTCCTCTGAACGGCTGCACCTACTTGGGCCTGGACTCGGGCGCTCCACCCCTCCAGGTAGTATCTCCTCTTGCTCGGTCTTCATATAGGTGGCTCATTTGCAGTGTTGGTTCTTCAGATCTCGCTCTTCCTGGACGTGTTGAAGTGTCTTTGCTCGGATCAGACTGAGGAGCAGTTTGTGGGCCAGAACAAGAAGGTCTGCACTTCTGCTGGCGAGCCACAGGGAGTGGCGTTGAGGAGCGGCAGGCTCGAGCTGTGGAGGATCCTGAGAGGGACGCCGCTCAGCATGGGTGAGCACGATCACGTGGTCACTTCTTTGAGGTCCTCATGTCTCGTCTTCCTGTCAGTGTACGTTCCAGGTGGTCGCTATGATTACATGTGTCTGTCCGGGAAACGACATGTCAACCGGCTGACCTGTGACTGGACACATGGACACGCCCTCTCCCACATCCAGGTGATCTACATGTCCGCCAATCAGGTCCTCGGCCTCTTAACTCTTTCTCCTCATCCTTTCAGTTGGACAGTAGCGTGAGCAAGGGAGGGCGAGTAATCAACAGTGTTTTGGAGGGAGATGTTGCCCTGGAGACAGGGGCAGTGGTGCAACACTGCCACCTGCAGGTGAGGAGGTCACACATTAATGGAATAAGCGAACATTACATAGATCAATTCATGTCTTGTCATATTTCACTCCTGATACCACCAGGGTCCTCTGCACATCCCGTCTGGTTGTTTATTATCAGGTCTTGAGGAGTCCACATCTGCTTGGATTAGACAACTGGTGCCAGTCAATGACATCATCATTCAGGGACATCGCATTGAACTCGGGGACTTGAAGTTGAAGGTCTACACAGTGATGGGAGGACTGGACGACCTGGAGGTACTAATCACACATGTCAATCACATGTCCTATTACGTTTCATCACCCCCTATCATGCCCCATTATGTCTCATCATATCCTATCATTTCCTTTTATCATTTCCTTTCCATCATGTCCCAATGTGTCCTATTATGTCTCATCTCGTCCCAACATTTCCTAGTTCTCTCAGGTTTTGTCATGTGCCATCACATCTCATTATGTCCTGCAAGTTCATATATTACGTGCGGAGTTCCCCAGGAGTCAATACTGGGGCCAAAATTGTTCAATTTGTACATCAATGATATCTCCAAAGTAACGAAAGACTTAAAGCTGGTATTATGTGCGGATGATACCACTGTTTTTTGTTCTGGAGGGAGTACAGACGAAATCATTAGAAAGGTCAGAGAAGAAATGGTCACACTAAAAAGATGGTTTGATGATAATAGATTGTCCTTGAACCTAAGTAAAACTAAAATCATGCTGTTTTATAACAGCAGAAAGGACACGCACCAGCAAATACAAATAGATGGTGTGGACATTGAAAGGGTGAACGAAAATACATTTCTGGGGATCACAATAGATGAAAATATGAGCTGGAAACCTCATATTACAAATATACAACATAAGGTGGCCAGAAATATTTCAGTATTGAACAAAGCAAAACTTGTTCTCAATCAGAAATCACTCCACACTCTTTATTGCTCTCTGGTTCTACCATATCTTACTTATTGTGTGGAAATATGGGCTAATAACTATAAAAGCAATCTTCACTCGCTAAATGTACTGCAAAAATGGTCAGTAAGGATAATTCATAATGCCGCCTACAGAGAACATACTAACTACTTATTTGTAAAATGACAAATACTTCAACTTGCTGATATAGTTCATCTTCAAACAGCTAAAATAACAGGCTAAAAACAACCAATTACCTAAAAATATCCTCCAAAACTTCTCTACAAGAGAGGAGAAATATGATCTCAGGGAAGAACTAAATTTGAAACACTTCTATGCTAGGACTACGTTAAAAAGCCATAGCATTTCAGTATGTGGAATCAAACTATGGAATGGATTGAGTAAGGACCTCAAACAATGCATAACGATGAGCCAATTCAAGAAACAATACAAGCAGTTGATGTTTGCTAAATACAAGGATGAAGAGTCTTGAACCAGTCATGATATGCTATATATGTCACTATATTGACACTTACTATGGTACCCATTATGTCATTGGATGCTCATATCACCTCATACTTCGGCACGAGGTGCATTATTAAAAAAACAAACAAAAAAAAAACCCAAAAAAAACCTTAAACTGTATTATGGAAAGCAGGAAGTGAACAAATGTAACAGTTACTGATTGTAAAAGTACCAGATGGAGGGGTAGGATTTAATAAGCTTTGCTTCTTCCTACTCCTACTCTGATGCATGTTCAAATGAAATAAAACCATTACCATTACCATTATGTCTCAGGTCCGCTCACTTCTAATATCCCATCATGTCTCAAGTCAACATGTTCTTTCATTTCCTATTTTGTCATACCAGATAATTTCCTACTATGTCCCACCACGTTTCAGCATGTCCTATTATGTCTCATGACATAATAAGATAGAGCTCCTTGCTTCTCCTGCATTTTGGACTGCACTGATCTTGGTCCTTGTTTTGCTTGTCAGCTGTGCTGCAATGATGATGATTCTTCCTTCCTCAACTTGAAATGGAGTGTTTTCTTCAACAGGACAAGCGTACAGTAGGACCTCGACCTTTGTTTCCCATGTAAAATGTATTGAGTGCCATCTAAAGCCAACACGCCCATAAAGTGATGTCATTTTGTCTCAGGCCAGAGGACTTGTGGTTCCCAGGAAACCCGTGCTCCCTCCTCGAGGCTCGCCTCTTCCCGGTTCTGCACCCTCGAGGAGGGCTTGTCGACATGGCGGGTGGCGTGGCCTGGCTCCTGGGCGGAGAGGGCTGCGTGCACAGGTGGAGGGAGGCGTGGAGGCTTTCATTGAAGGAGGTGCTGTCACTCACACACCAGGAGGCGGAGCTCCAGTGGAGGGAGCAATTGCTCTTCCTGGCGGGAAGGAGGCAGGTGACGGACGCCCTGACTAGTCGGAGTGACGCCTGCCTGCTGCCTTGCTTCAGGGCGGCCGTGCTGGGCGGGCAGCAGGGGGCGCTGCTGGACACGCTGGACAACAGTGAGTCATATGATGATGATGATGATGATGAAAGCGTTGTCATTCATGATAAAATCTGTCAGTTGCAGCAGGAAGAACTGAACAAGGCGCGGACGCAGGGGCCCAGCTGGGTGTGGCAGCTCGTTGCCTCTCCTGCATTGCTGATGTGCTGGTGTGCATGGCCGAAGATACAGCGGGGCTCAGGAGCGGGCCAGCAGCTAATAAGGCCTGGAGCTCCGCCTACTTCTTGCTGGAAAACGGTGATCTAAGGGGCGGCGTTAAGGCTCTGGCTGCACAGAGAGCTCAGTGGCTCAGCAGGTGCGCATCAGTAGCAGCGGTAGGTCTGCTGTAAATAATGGTGTTAAATAGCCATTGTGTGACGTGCCCCCCCCTACAGGCCGGATCTGCTGGTGCGGGCGGCACGTCACTATGAAGGTGCAGCCCAGGTGCTGCTGCGTCAGGCTGTGATGTCATCACAGAAGTTCATCTCCGTTGGCCAGAGTGAAGTCCCACCTATTGAGCTGTGGCACGAAGTGGAGTGTCCAGCCCGACTGGACCTTGCTGGTGAGCTCAATTGATTATTTACTTTTGAAGGAAGCTCCATAATCAGATCATAAAATAGTTGATCATCAGGGATGAAAGCCAAACACTGATAATCTGTTTGTGCTCCAGGCGGCTGGAGCGACACTCCCCCCATCGCTTTTGAGCATGGTGGCTCGGTGACCAATGTGGCCGTGAAGATTGATGGCAGGCGTCCAATTGGTGCCCGGGCACGTCGCATCAGAGAACCTCGCCTCCTGCTGGTCAGCCACACTGGGGGGCGGGACTCTGGTGTTTCCACTGAGACTGTGTGCACAAGCCTTGATGACCTGAAGGACTACTGTCAGCCGCATGCACCCGGTACACCTTTCACATATGTGCAGGAACACAATCGGCCAATCAGAACCAGACAGGTAATGTGATTGCCTTCCTTTGTGTGGCAGGAGCGCTGCTGAAGGCCGTGTGCGTGTGCAGCCGTCTGGTGTCGCTACCCTCCCAGCATCCTCTGGGGCATCAGCTGCTTCAGCGGTGGGGTGGAGGGGTGGAACTTCACAGCTGGTCAGAGCTGCCCACCGGTTCAGGACTTGGTGAGACCACGAGCACCATGAGGATGAGAGGCAGCAATTTAGCTGATGACTCATTCAACTTGTAGGTACCAGCAGCATCCTGGCAGGGGCACTGTTGGCCGCCATATACAGATGCACAGGTCAAACATATGACAGCGATGCACTCATCCATGGCGTCTTGCACCTGGAGCAAGTCCTCACTACAGGTAGGTTTGTGCATTTGCACACTTGTGCTTGTTCCATTTGATTCAACTTTGTCCTCTGGAGGCGGGGGCTGGCAGGACCAGGTGGGAGGTCTTGTAGGGGGACTGAAAGTCGGCCGGTCCAAACCCAATCTGCCACTTCATGTGCACGTTGAGAGTCTATGCCCCCCAGAAGACTTCCTGCTGTCTCTGGAGCAGCGGCTCCTGCTGGTGTACACTGGAAAAACTAGGCTGGCTCGCAACCTGCTGCAGGTACTGCACTCCCGACATGGACATGGAGCTGGAGATTGTCTACTGTAAAGTACACTAAAATGTCTGGCCTGTGTTTGTGTGAGTATAGGACGTGGTGCGCAGCTGGTACAGTCGTCTTCCTGCGATGGTCCACAACGCTCAGCAGCTGGTGTCCAACTCTGAGGAATGTGCCCAAGCTTGCTTAGATGGTGAGCAGTGTGTGTGTATTCTATATTGTCAAGAAACAGATTTGTGTGTGCATGCATGTCACCATGACTATACATCAGGGGTTTCAAACACGTGGCCCGCAGGCCAAATGTGGCCCGCAGAACACTAGTTTGAGGCCCCTGCATTGATATGAATGTTTAATGTTACTGTGGCCTGCGCAAGTTTGATATGGTATGGTATCATGTACCCAGAAAAAAATATTACGTTTGATTAATGTTCATGTTAAAAATTAAATAACTGTTAATAGTTATCCTCCCTATCCGTGTGGAAGTGGTAAGTTTTTGGCTATTAAAGTTTAAAGTAAATAAGTTTTTATTATTTGCCATTTTATTATTATTATATTTATTTATTTATTACTGATTTATTTTCTTTATTCTTGATTTGTTTATTTATTTTTCATATTATTTTGTGTAGAAAAATAAAAAGTAAGATATTTGAGAACAGTGGAATGTTTTATCAGAGCTTTTCTTGTAGAAAATCGGAACCAAAGCAAAGTTTTTTTTAATTTTTTTGTTTTTAATAAATGCCTTTTTGTTTTGTTTTTTTGGAAAACCTGATGCGGCCCAGTCTCACCCAGACCCGAGCTCCAGTGGCCCCCAAGTAAATTGAGTTTGAGACCCCTGCTATACAGTGTATCATAGATGTCACGCATGCTCCCGCTAGGTTCCTTGTCAAAACTGGGTTGCTGCTTGGACCGTTCATGGCACCACAAAAAGCTGATGGCGCCTGGCTGTGAACCGGCATCAGTTCGTGTCATGATGGACGCCCTGTGCCCGTTGGTCATAGGTCAGAGCCTGGTCGGCGCGGGGGGTGGCGGCTTCCTCTGCCTGTTGACCCGCCAGCCTAGACAACAGCAGGCAGTGCTTCGGGTCCTCAACAACACACCGGTAAGGACAAAAGCCAAGTCGTTACAATTGGAATTATAACATTTTTTAAATGCTTTGTTGCATGCTTCACAGGGTCTGGGAAACTTCAGTGTTCATACAGTGGAGCTGGACATGGATGGTATCACAGTACTAACATCCTCCTGAACACTCACACACATCTTGACACAGTGGGGCGAAGCCGTTATAGGCTGTTTTTTTTTGGTTTGTGGGCAGAGTTAAATATGACAATGTAATGTAGTAATTTTGTTATATAATTAGTAATGATATTGTAATAATAATAAATGTGACAATACTGTGGTTATTTTGCATTAGTCAACATAAGGCTGGACCATGGTGATGATGTAACCACCTAGGGTGGCCAGTCTCTCAATAAGCTTTCATTTGCCAGCGACCACAGACAGTTGGTCCCGTATACGTCCTAGTCCATCCAGCATGGTGTCCACGGTCTCTCTGCTCAGCTCCACTGTTTCCACGGTAACAGACTGACTTCCCCCGGAAGAACACGGATTCTCTGTCTGTGAAACAGCACACCAAATCATGAAGCATGCGTCGTTCACATGACCAAAGTGGAGGGGACATTTGCAGACACCTTGAACTGGACCAGGCAGGTCGGGATGCACATGCGGCTGACAGAATCCGAGCTTGTTACCATGTCGACCCTCCAGTCCAGTTGTTTGAGCTGAGGGAGTGAGACTATACACACACATGTTCAATTGAAGTGCACAACAGTTCATGATGATGATGACAAAGCCAACTCACTCTGATTGCTGACAGCTTCTGTTTTCCATGCTGCACTGAAACGCATTACATAGACATGTGTGACATCACTTCAGGTCAAAAGAAAAGAAGAGGAGCCTGAGGGCGCTGACCTGTTCTCCAGAAGGATCTTTGTAAGCAGGTTCTTCAGGCTGGAGTGGAATGACTCAGGGAAAAGATGGAGGATCTGTTCGGGGGAGCTCAGGTTGTGGAAGACCACGTGTTGTGAGAGGATGTGGAGGGACTGGACCAACTGGATGACAGACACACACACACACTGACTATATAACATTCACTTTTGCATCTCACAGCAACTATGGTGCATTCAAGGGCTGCTGAACAGTTAAAAGTGGTCCATGTAAAGTATCTGCAATGTCACTTATTTAATTACTGGCTACCAATATATGGAGAAAGATTTTTCTGCCAAAACTATTTGCCGGCTGTGAATGTGTGTATGTGAAGGATCCACTGTACATGTGCGTGAAAGTTGCAGATGTCTAATCACCTGTGCAGCCTGAGCTTCAGGAATGGAGAGTGTGTTGGCTGTGCTCTGAGTCAGTGGGCGATTAAGACCTCGATGACTTGCCATACAAACATCCTTTACGGCATCTTTGGAAGGGGCCTAAACACATACACACAGTAGTTTGTTTTTAACATTAATATTTTGTTACATTGCTGACAGCATGATAATTCCATGTTACTATGCTAATATGTTCAATTACTCTTCCTAGATGAGCTGATAATGGAGAGAGAGCCTTAATGAACACATTTGACAAGATTAGGCCTGACAGGTTAATACAATGCAAAGACACTCGTTCGCCAGTATAAACAATATTTCAGGGACATAATTGAAAACAATAATAATTAGATAATAATTACTTGAAAATTGATCAAAATCTAAATCCAACTTTACAGCTTGTGTACAGTGTTATAGCCTGTTTCACGGCTACTAGAGGGCTAATCACGTGAACGAAACACAGAAAACAGTGGCACAAAACAACCTCCAAGCATTGTGCATTAAGAAATATAGTAGTTTCATTTTAAGTCATAACAATACCTTAAGAAGAAGCTGCAAGTTGTCGAAATGTTCGCTTGCTAGCGTGGCAGCCATGTTGGTAGTCACATGACAACTTGACGGTTGTTTGGGGGGATTCATTTCCGCTCGACAGACCACGGTTGCACAATACTGCTCTCTTTAGACGTTTTAGTGTCATAACACGGTTGAGCCACATCTTCGGGTAAAGTGCCAGCAATAACAGTTACATTCCAAATTCTCTGCGGAATATTTGTACTAACTCTGTATTATCTGTATCTGTATGTGTTTTGATTGTAGGTATGTTAATTTTGTTGATTTAAACTTTAAACGTAAAACATACAGTAATTTATATATACATTTGTCATTACGACCTCCAACCGAAAGATGGCGAAAAACAAATGGCTCGCCCTTGCCCCAAGTTCCGCCTGAGCATTAAAACTTCCACCGGAAATGCACTGGTCCTCTTTTACCAGGCCGAGCCAACATGGTGGGTATTTCTAGACGTGCTTTTCAAAGCTATCCGACTTAATCCTGCCATCATACAGGGTCATAACACCCGGTTTTATCAATGGTGGTAGCGTTAGAATTTACTTGACTCAGTCTTTGCTGTATTGGCGGAAGATGACGTCCCCTAAGTTTGTAATGTATGACATTGTTTAGGTCAGTCGCCGCTAATGGAGGCGAAGTGACAGTCAATGAACTGCTGCGTTTAATGTGTTTGTAGTTTGACGTAATGAAATTCAAGTGAACAACACGCACGCTTACATTAAGAGCATGTGTGTATTTCCAATGAATTACCAGGACGTATTATTTGAGGATAAACTGAAGATGAGCTAGCAGCTAATGCTAGCTAGCTAATACCACAGCCCACTGGCGGATGAGTGGGGCTGCTTATGAAAACGTGTTTACTCTTATTGAAATTCGTAAATGTGTACAATTGAACTGCTGCATCTTTTGAAAACTCATTCATTATCATGGTTTTATGTAGTCTCCAAACATAACATGGATGTAATTTGGGTTTTGTTTGTCTGTAGGGACGTGTCAGGACCAAGACGGTGAAAAAGGCCGCAAGGGTCATCATCGAGAAATATTATACACGACTGGGAAATGACTTTCATGCCAACAAGAGGGTGTGTGAGGAGATCGCCATTATTCCCAGCAAGAAGCTCCGCAACAAGATAGCCGGGTGAGTTTCATGAGTTTATATGCGTGGTGCCACCCTGTATCGAAAATGATCATGGCATCTTTGTTGTCAGGTCATTGATACTACAGGAAGATCAAGTTGAGAGCCTTTCCCGTGTTTGGAGGAATTATTACTTCCTATCAGACCCTGATGCTCTCAGACACTTGCCCTAAAATATTTGAATAAAACGCTGACATGTACAATCAATCCTTGCAGCTATGTCACACATCTGATGAAGCGCATCCAGAGAGGCCCCGTCAGAGGAATCTCCATCAAACTGCAGGAGGAGGAGCGAGAGAGGAGGGACAACTATGTTCCTGAGGTCAGTGAATGCATCATCTTGTGCTGATAATGGCAGCCTGTTGCTGCTTAAACACCTGCAAAATGGGTGGATCAGCGCCGCACTGGTATATCAGGCATTTATTTACACCGCTGATACCGCTGTAGAATCGATGTGTGCAACACATTGATTAGTTCATCCCAATAACAAGGACGAAGGGTGCTAACAAGCAAAATTCTCAGTTTCATGACAATAATTGAATAATTCTCATGAAGAAACTAAATGTCTTGTGGGCACTAGCCCTGGCCATATGTATGCATGTTTGTTTTTTGTCCACTGACCCTAAACAGGCAGGAAGAGGATTCACTCTGTGCATTGGTTTCAGCACCTTGGAGCATTTGTTCCAAAAGAGTGAGGCCTTTTTTTCCTGTCATGGCAAGCCATTAGCCATGACAGTCCACAAGCAGCACATGCTTGAGGCCTTGCTTTGATTCATTGTGTACGAGGTGGCAGGAGGGCGACATGTTGGTTGGTCAAAACACAGCTAATGGTGAGAGGGCCAGGAGAAATGTAAACAAATAAATAAAAATGTAAAAAATCGGAAATAGTGGTAGAATCCACAGTAAATTGTGGCAGAAAATGCACTAAGAGCGGCGGCGCATTTGTTGTAAAAAATCGGAAATAGTGGTAGAATCCACAGTAAATTGTGGCAGAAAATGCACTGCTAATAGCGGCAGTGCATTTGTTTGCATTTTGGTAGTTTCAGTCTCCTTGTTTAGCCAGCCAGCATCACTAAAGCCAGAATGATGATGCTGGAACATAACGAGCCCTCAGTCTCTGCGTAGTGTGGTGTGCACCAAAAAAAAAAACTTGTAGGGTTGTCCTGATCCGATCAGCATCTGAATTGGGTGCTGCGCCGCTGTATTTTGAAGATCGGATAGTATTATCTACAGAAGTCGTTCCCTCACTAGGCCTGGACTGCTGTTATTGTGCGGGGATCTCGCAAGGGAAGTGCCACCACAAAATCACAACACACATTGATGTATGACCATGTCAAATTCTATCTGGCAGCTCTGAGATTATTCAGGTGTCACTTATATGTAGTGTGTGGGAAGCCATTGTTTTCAAACTGCTTTGTCAAAAGAAATCTTTAATGATTAAAAACAAGGTAACCATAAAGCAACATGCAAACCTCTTAAGGGTTTGCTCCATTAGCAGTAGTGACTGTCATTACTACTCAGGCACTTCCATGTTCTTATATTCCCAAACTGGGGCATGTTGGTGTTGCCCGTCCATTCCTGTATCGAAAGTGATCATGGTGTGCACATCGCCAGGTCATCGATTTTACAGGAAGATCAAGTGGAGAGCTTTTCCCGTGTTTGGAGGAATTGTTGCTTCCTATCAGACCCTGATGCTCTCAGACACTTGTCCTAAAATGTTTGAATGAAGCGGAAATATACCAGCGTTCCCCGTGTCTATAGGACCACCACTTCCTTCCTGTTTGACCCTGGAGCTTGCAGACTTGGTAGCTCATTAATAAATGCACATCAATAGCAATAAACATACCAAGGGGTGTCTTGTTGTGTGTGTTTGGGGGGGGAGGGAGCAAACCTCATATCACTTTGGCAATAATACAATATTTTATAGGTCAGAAAAGTGGAAAAAGCATAATAGGTCCCCTTTAACAAAGTGCTGTTTGTGCCTGTAGGTGTCAGCTTTGGATCAGGAGCTGATTGAAGTTGATCCTGACACCAAGGAGATGCTCAAGCTGCTGGTGAGTCTAACATCACATTTCCTGTATCGAAAATGATCATGGCGTGTTGCGTCGCCAGGTCATTGATAGGACAGGAAGAGAAAGTCGCCAGCCTTTCCCGTGTCTGCAGGACTCTACCATTTCCTGTTTGATCTAACACTCGCTCATGTTTGTTTGTGCCACCAGGACTTTGGCGGTCTGTCCAATCTGCAGGTGACTCAGCAAACGGTCGGCATGAACTTCAAGCAGCCTCGAGGAGTTTAAATATTCTTCTAATAAAAGCCCTGTGGAAACACAACATATGTTTGGACTTTTTTTCTTCGACAACTTTCATGTTAAACGTTTGACCGCACTCACTGCTGTTGGAATAATTCATTGAATGACGATTGTGGCTAATGGAACATTTCATTCTGTGAAATGCAAACATTCCCTTGTCTTCGCAGTGTTCACAATTTCAAAGACTACGTTCAGAGGACAGAGTCAACACTTACAAGAAGGGTATAGGAGAACGTAAATGGGAGTGTGTACTGTAACCAGTGTTTAATTAGTTGTAGTTAGTGGTAATTAGTTGACTGTTGGGAATATGACTATGATCAGAAGGTAGGTAAGACTCGAGGAGAGAGGAAAAATGACCTGGATACACAAATCTGAGTTTGCTTTTGTTAGTGTATTGATATTTACAAGCATAAACCCCAAAATATAACAAGAAAATACAAGGCATACAGTGACAATTACAGTTCGAAGTTTAAGTGCTCAAGGTGGTACCTGATTGAATGGCCATTCAGTTAGAAGAGAACATACAAATTATTTATTTAGCAGTAATTACTACAATAGTCACACTGGCGTTATCCTAACGCCTTTTTGAGCCGCAACAGAATTTCCTCCGGGCCGAGGGTAGAGTCCACGCAGATCACTTTGTCTCGCGATCTGGAACCCTGAGGCAGGAGGTGGTCATACATGTTAAGTTTTGTATGTGTTAACGTCAATGTAGTGAAATAACTTCTAGGTACCTTCTCGAGAGAAACACGACTCTTCTTCACATCCAGAACCTCTGCCATGTAACGCAACAGCTCGGCGTTGGCCTCCCCGTCTATAGGTGGCGCTGCGATGGCCACACCCACCGCCTCTGTGGAAACATCTGCAGAACATATCCATTATATTATGACGTCGTGATGTTACATATTACATGTGACGGGATATGACCTGTGACGTTGTTGTGTTTGGACCCAGGCTTCACATGCACTGTTATGTTAACAGCCCCACTCGTGTTAAGGACCACTGGACCTTGTTCATGTGTGGGGTTCTCGCCAGCGAGATGACCTTTGACCTGCACGACACAGCACCACGATGACGTCACAACCGCTGAAGTAGGATACACCAATCTAATAATTGTCATCTGTATTTCATGTTTCTTAAAGACGCAACGAATGCAGTGTTGCTCCTCAGAAATATTAATGTATTTGTTAGTTTATTAACGAGATAATCAGCATAATTGTCACAACTCACCTTTCTTTGGGGCATGTTTGTGGAGGAGAACGTGAGTCGAACGCTGTTACACTTGAGTCTCCATACAAACGATCGATTAAACATGGAAACAAAACACCCGAATGACAATTAGCATGTCATTTAACATCTACACAAGTTGAAATTGATCGGTCATTTTTGGCTCCCACGTAAACAAGCAAATAACGCATATAGCATCAATAGCTTCTTCTTCTTCTTTGGTTTTCAATGGCGGTTGGTGTGCATTACCGCCACCTTCTGGTAAAGAGTGTGGCTCAAGACGCTTAACCCTTAGATGCCCAAGTGGGTCAAAAATGACCTGGTCAGGTTGTTTTCTTGAAATATCTTCGTAATGAATTTTTTTTCATTATTTCATATTCCAGGTATTCCTAAAAAAGCATGTTTTTCATATCATGCCATTCACATTTTTAACTTACCTTTTATAAATTTTAAGAAATTATTGTTTTTGCGTTACTACCCCAACCTTCCATAAGCTTCCATTTTCTATGGAATCCAATAGGAACTTTTGATTCTTATCAACTTTGGCTGTCAGGAATAAATTAACTGTAGACCACACAGATTATATCCAAAGTGGCAAAATGGCAAAATTGACATAAAAACGCATTGATTCTAGTATGGGTCATTTTTGACCCACTTATGGAAGAGTGTATGGTCCAGTCACTTGTGCATCTAAGGGTTAAACCCCCCCCAAAAAAGAAAACAAATTTAAAAAATAAAACAAAAAAATCACAACATAATACTAACAGTGGCAACATCTACGTAAATCCTTTCATCTAAACCTGTTTTCCTCATGAACTTCTATATTTCCCTAAGCCGTAGATGGCTTGGAATCAAGCCCCCGATTATCCTCAAATTTAACATTTTCTTTTACCAATTTATTTTTCATTTTTTCTCTTTCATTATTATATTTCCGACAATGAATTAATAAATGCTCTACATTCTCTATTTCATTACAATCAGTTGTAGGGAGCTATTTAGATATTTATGTCCAAACCTCATTCTAGTAATAATATCTTCTTCTTTCCTATTTCTGCAAGTTTCCCTTCATATTCCTGTACTGTACTCCCCACAGAATTCCTCAAGGAACATGGTCGAATGCCTTCTGCAAGGCCACAAAACTCATGTAGACTGGTTCAGCAAACTCCCACGCATTCTCAGGGACCCTGCCGAGAATGTAGAGTTGGTAGTTTCCAGGGCATATTAAACTGTCCTGATTTCTGATTGGATGAGCCAAAGGGGCTGGAGATGGCTTTTTAGGTTGCTACTAGTATTTTGTAGTTTTGTAATAATAGTTTCAAGGTGGCGTTGTTGATAGTCAAGTGCATTTAAACTATTATTACTTTGAATCCAAATGTGGTACCTTTATTTGTGCGATTACTGCTATATACTAGCTGAATACAAATGTAAATAATGGAAAGTTATATTTTGATTGATGTAAGAAATGCACTGTAATGTTTCATATATTTGCCCAAATTAAAAATATATATATATATACATAGTACCATCACAACATAACATGATACATGTACTTCATTAGGTAGATCATTGTAAAGCTATTAATAAATGTGGTCCACAATACGGGTCAACTTAAGTCTATTTTCCAAACAGTAGGCGTTGACTTGGACCTGTGACTTTAATGATTCTTTAGATAACAAAAAATATCTGTCTTCAATGTCCTAAAAGTACAAGTTGTTTTTGTGCAAATACTGTTTAATATAATCAATACAATAAAATGTAAGTTCATGTCAAACATATTGGTTATTTTAAAGTGTGTGTGTGTGTGTGCGTGCGTGCGTGCATGTTGAACTGGGAGTGTCTTGTCTCCTCCATGCTTGTCATTCATTACGCAAAAAAAAAGTGCAGACTGCAGGAATACAAACCCGAGCTGTCTACACAACAACAGCTTCAACAAAGTGGAGTCATGGAGAAGAGTCCAAATGCGGAGACGCACACGGAGGACACGGCCTGCATGTGGTGAGACATCTACTTTTGTTGTCCTTTGTGTCTTTAAGCCTTTTACCACATATGTACTCTGTTTTCAGGATATGAGGTAGGACGTGGCAATAACATAAAGACCACACACATACACATAAATGGAGTTGACACATGCTGTGTTGTGTTGTAGTTTACAGAGAAGTTCCTCTCTCAGACGTAAATGGAGGAAACGTTATGGAGGTCTGGATGGAAACAAACTTCTAGAACCTGAACAAGACTTACACACCACAGGTATGTGCATGCATGAATGTGTGTGTGTGTGTGTGTTTGGACCCTACAATTAGCGGAGAATGAAGCAGTTACAGTGGGTGGAGTCTGTTTCTAAATCTGAATCACCGCTAAGCTGCTGATTGGCTGCAGGAATGTATGCTCCTGCCGCATCACATACTCTTGCCCGTATATTCTATGTGTGTGTTATTTTCATTTCATTGTTGTTGTTTTTTTGTTTTCTGCAGAAGAGGCACATAAGAAGGATGACAAGCTGAATAGCGCTAACAACCAGGTGGACCTGTCTCAACACATACACGCACGTTAGCGTGATCAAAGCATAACTTCACTGCACTTTTAAACATGATTGTTTGCTATGCTTTGGTCCAAAATACCACAAGCATTCATTCATTCATTCATTTTCTACCGCTTATCCTCACAAGGGTTGCGGGGGTGCTGGAGCCTATCCCAGCTGTCTTTGGGCGAGAGGCGGGGTACACCGTGGACTGGTGGCCAGCCAATCACAGGGCACATATAGACAAACAACCATTCACACTCACATTCATACCTATGGACAATTTGGAGTCACTAATGATGTTTTTGGAATGTGGGAGGAAACCGGAGTACCCGGAGAAAACCCACGCATGCACACGGAGAACATGCAAACTCCACACAGAGATGACCGAGGGCCGAATTGAACCTGCATGCTAACCACTCGACCACCATGCCGCCACCACAAGCATTCTCTCACTGTTATTTTATTCACTTATATTCAATATCATTAGTATTTATTTACACAATGCTATGCTAACAGTAGTATGCTTAAGTGGTGTTGTTGTCGTTTCCAAGCTTACAGCACCACAGCCAGCTTCCCGGATTCTGATCCAGAACCAACTTCAGAGTCCAGTCCAGAAGCCCGTCAGTCTGGTCAGTCCCGGAGCTGCAGGTGCGTCTGGAGCGCCATGTCCAGGTAAAAAGACCACCAGGTTGTGAAGACTCTGGTTAAGACATTTTGGTATCCCGGTAGTGGTTCCAGTGTCTGCCAGGGGTGTCTGCCAGAAGCCCCTCCCCCCTCAAGCTGTTGTCCAACCAGAGGACAGGTGCCCGCAGGCGGCCCAATCCTGGTGCCCTCCCCAGCAGACGCCAGCCAAACGCAAGGCGTAAGTTCTCTTATCGATGACTTGAACTTCCAACAGAACTGCTCTGACTGATGAGTGTGTGGTTTCAGCGCCGCTGACGTTCTCTTCGACACATTCGCCTGCGATGGAAGAATCAACACCAATCATTTCTTTGAGGTACAGTCACGTGACCCCTATCTGTCTGCTAGAACATCATCTTCATCATCATCATCTGTCAGGCTGTCTGGGGTTCTGGTCTTCACCGATCCGACTCGCGGCTCCAGGACTGCTTGTCCCTTCTCAGGAAGCTTCAGGACGCTGATGCTTGTGTTGACAGAAGCACCTTTCACAGGTATGCTTCCTGTAAACCAGGGGTCTCAAACTCAATTTACTTGGGGGCCACTGGAGCTAGGGTCTGGGCGAGACTGGGCTGCATCAGGTTTTCAAAAAAAAACCCCAAAAAACGCATTTATTAAAAACGGAAAAATTAATAAACTTTGCTTTGGTTTCGATTTTCTACAAGAAAAGCTGTTCTCAAATGTCTTACTTTTTATTTTTCTACACAAAATAAGATGAAAAATAAATAAACAAATCAAGAATAAAGAAAATCAATCAATCAGTAATAAATAAAGAAATATAATAATAATAATAATAAAATGGCAAATAATAAAAACTTAAGAAACCACATATAGTTGGTGGGTAGACAAATTATTTTTTTCAGATTAAAATGAACAAAGCATTATTAGAGCCCTGTAGACATGACAAAACACGACTATAGTCACATTTATACTTTTTATATTCAACATTTTTTTATATTCTTTTATATTTACAACATATTGCACAACTGCAGGGTCTTGAGACACATGCTAACTCGCAAACTAGAGAGCTAGCGACCTAAATGGTAGCCTCTAAGTTATTTACTTTAAACTTAAATAGCCAAAAACTTACCACTTCCACACGGATAGGGAGGATAACTATTAACAGTTATTTAACCTTTAACATGAACATTAATCAAACATAATAATTTTTTCTGGGTACATGATACCATACAGCATCCATATCAAACTTGCACGGGCCGCACTAACATTAAACTTTCATATCAAGGCGGGGGCCTCAAACTAGTGTCCTGCGTGCCACATTTGGCCCACGGGCCACGTGTTTGAGCCCCCTGTCGTAAACTTTCTGTCCACTTCCTGTGGACATCCACTATACTCCCTGAATACTCCCAATGTATGTACTTGCTGTACACAATATCCACTTCCTGTCTATGTCCATTTCCTATGTAGTCCATGACCTCTGCAATTCCTGTCTATTTCTTGTCTACTTCAATAAATGTCTTTGTGTCTATACTTACTGTGCACACTCGCCATACTTCATGTAAACTTCCTGTCTACTTCCTGTACAATTTCTGGCCACTTTTTCTCTACTTCCTGTCCACTTCTCATACAAATCGTCAACACTCTAAATCCTCAATACACACCCAGTCTACTTCCTACTGTAGTCTACTGTATGCTATGTCCACTTCCTGTCCATGCTTTGTCTACTTCATGTATGTACACTTACACTACACTTCCTGTCCCCTTTCTGTATATTCCCTTTACACTTCCTGTCTATTTCTTCTCCACTAAAAAACAATTGTCCATTTCCTGTCGACTTTTACTTCCTGAACAGTCCCTGTATACTTCCTATCCTCTTCTGCTACAATTCCTATACACTTCCTGTCTAGTACAATACATGTCCACTTCTTATTTCAGTTTACTTCCTTTACAATTCCAGTCTACTTCTTGCTTCTTTTCCACTTCCTGTACATGTCATCTATCTTCATATCAACTTCCTATGTGCTCCCTGCACATTCAGTTTACTTCCTCTATCATCCTTTTGTGTGTATGCGTGTGTGTGTGCAGGTGTGTGACAGGTGTGGTTTCTCTCCTGATGAAAGCGCTCCAGGGAAGACTGGTGATTCCAGACTTTTCCAGCTTCACTGAGGAAACTCAGAAGTTGTTTTCGCGATGTCGACAGCTGTCGTGTATTCAGGTCACTTACACACTCGGGGGGGCAGCGCAGCGCAGCGCAGAGCATGAAGTCAAAGATTGTTGATTGTTTTCAGGACAAAGACAACATGGACACTGTCAAATGGGGCGTGTCCATGTGCACGGTGGATGGTCAGAGGTAACACACACACACACATGCTCACATGCATGTCACGTGACTTCAGTGTTCATTTTGTGTGCACGTGTGTGTGTCAGATTGTCGCTCGGCGACTGGGCGACATCCCTTCCACTGGGCGAACTGTCATGGCCGCTGGTGTACGGTGTAGCGGTGGAGCTGCTGGGCTCCCAGCTGGTCCACAGGTACGTGGGCATGGGGCCGTATTCCTTGCGGGAATCTCCCTTCTCGCTCAGCAAAGCAGGTGAGGATGCACCTGAACGGCATTTTAACATTGCTCCATGTGAACCTCTGATGACCTATAACCTCACATCAGGAACCCCTCACAGTCCGCTCACGGAGACCGGCGCCATCGTCACTGCTTCCTTGCTGCAGGTACCTAAACTCCGCCCACATGCTTTCATGCACGCCATTATTCCAACTTCAGTGTGATGTCACTTCATGTGCAGCTGCCGGGGCGTCTGTGCGCTGATGAAGAGGAGAAGTACGACGTGGTGAGTTGACTGACTGATAGACTGGCTGACTGACTGACTGACGGCTGATTACAGGTGCTGAACATCATCCAGAGGTTGTGTAACAAAGAATATGCCGGCATCAACTGCACCAGGTGCGTACAGGCCAACGCTCAAGTAACAAAAAACTGTATTGAAACTGGCTGAGACAGCATGTGTGTGTTTGATGTCCAGTTTGCAGAGTAGTAAGAACACCAAAGCGCAGCTTCACGCACTTGGCTTCTACCTGCAGGAGAAGCAGGTAAGCATCCTGTAGGCACCATGAAGACGGCCATGGTTTATGACCGCCATTATGCTAACAATCATGGCCGGCATATCTTGTCCTGTGTGTCAGTGCTTGCCAGAGAAGACAGACGTCAACGCCGCCTTGGACCTGCTGTTGCAGGTAGGATGTCGGATAGTCAAAAAACAATTTATCAACCATAAATGCTGAAATTAATGATTTGGAGTGCATGAGAAAGTGGAAAGGAAAACATAGCGCTATATGAACCACATAGTGTTTAATTGAATACAGTATTTCCTGTTATGTTGGCAGTGTTCCTCCACGGAGGTGACATGCGAGTCGGGTGCGGCCATGGCAGCGTCGCTGGCTAACGGCGGCCTCTGCCCGCTCTCAGGAGACCAGGTTTTGTCACCAACGACCACCCGGAGCGTTCTGTCTGTGATGCAGGTGGCCGGGATGAAGGACTACTCCGCTGACTTCCTCTATAAGGTCTCGCCTCCGGTGGTCAAAGGGAGTGTTTTGGTTATCAGCGAGCAGTGCTACTCGACACAGTACATTAGCGTTGTGTAAAATGTGAACGTTCAAAAGTATGATTCTCAATAGCATCACAAAACAAAGAAAAAATGAAGTGAAAATAATAATAGTGTGTCTATAATAGCATATTAGTGACTTAATGCTAATGTTTGCATGTTTTTGCAGGTGTCCATACCAGCCGTGTCCAGCAGGCATGGCGGCCTGCTCGCCATCATTCCAGGCGTCCTTGGTCTGATGGCATTCTCTCCAGAGTTGGACTCCTATGGAAACCCATGGAGGGCGGTCCACTTCTGCCAGGTGGTGATCACACGTTCATTCCAGACACTTTGTACTTTCTTTGAGCTTTTACCGTGTGCCCACAGGAGCTGGTGTCCACCTTTCAGCTCCATGCCTTTGACATCAGGACGCCTTTCCGGCAGGTTCTGGCCTACAGGCAATGGAAAACAGAATCTGAGGTGAGTGCTGTGTCTCCTGTGTGATCCCAGACTAGCCCATGAGGTCCTTAAAGACATCCATTGGTGTTCATGAAGGGTTACCACATCATCAACGTCATGTTGGCCGCCTTCAAAGGAGATGTTCGGGCGCTGCGACGGTAAATTTTAGCTTCTCTGTACTTCATCTTCACACTGTCAACTCCTTCCTGTGCTTCTTTCAGCTACTTCCTGTCTGGAGTGGACGTCAACGCTGTCGACTACGATGGCAGGTCAGCGCTGCACTTGGCTGCTGCTGAAGGTCACACAGAGGTCATCCGCTTCCTATTGGAGAACACAGGAGCCAATCCCACCCTCAAGGACAGGTGAACACTAATGTTGCCTCTGAGACTATTGGTGAAAACTAGTATAACACGACACCTTTACCGAAACAACAAGTTGCACTCAGTGAGATGAGTGTGACGCAGTACCGTTTGCCACCAGGTGGGGGAGCTCACCTCTACAAGAGGCAAGAAGACACAACCGAGAGGGGGCGGTCCAGCTGCTGCAAGCAACCATGTGATGCTTCCAGTAAAATAATATCAAGTCGTTGGGATCAACAGAAAACAACATATTCCGTGTAACTGTCAATTTGAACCTTCTACGTAGTCATCAGCAGGGGGCAGTGTCATACAAGGAACAAGACATTAACACGTGTATTTGGGGTTTTAGACAAGCACATTGTCCGGTTGCCATGACATCTTTTTTTTTAAGAGCACGTCACTGAAGGAAAAGATTGAATTAGTCTGTGCGTCAACAACAAAGTGTGTTTGTGTTGTCTGCAATCTAATTAGGAGTAAACAGGATTTGAAATCAACGTCTTGTTGATTTTCTCTTGAGACGTGTGTGAGCAGAATCATACCGGAAGTTATAAAAACATTTCACAATAAAGGCACAAACATTTCATCACACGGAACGACTGATTCTTGAGTCTAACGTCACGATTAGAACACGAGCGCCACTTCAAACTACCTCGCATCAGTAAAATAAAGTTACTATTTCAGGTTATTTCAGGCTATTTCACCAATGCTAGTTTTATAATGAAGATCTGTAGCGGAAGTGTTATTGTGGAGCATATGCAACTTGTTAGCCACCGGCCTCCCGCCACTTGGACTAAAGCTTGAAGGAAGCGACAAGAAAAGCGACTCTTGTTCTTTTGTCCCCCGGAAAAAGTCGCCAACAACTTAATGAAGCTGGTCACGTGACACTTGGCTGCAGTAGCGGAGGGTCATGATTTCGGTTTGTGACGTCATGCGATAGACGAGGAGGGGAGGGGAAAGGTGAGTTTAAACATTCACGTGCTGCTGCTGGAGCTTGATGTACGCACGCCAAATTAGATGCAAAGTGTTCAGGAGATGGAAGCCTCCCGGAAAACAATGTTAATGAGAGTTTGGGTTGTTCACGTGTCACGACCTGACGTCATATGGCGTCATAAAAAAACACCATGACCACCAATCAGAGATTTAAAGTAATAGAAGATATACTGAGACCTGATGGACTGCATGCAAAAGTAGAAAAGTGAGACCTCTCACTGACAGGAAGTTGTGGTTGTAGTTTCAGTTTCAGGAGCATCCACCTGTCTGACTTCCTGTTTCTTCTTCTAGTTAGTTTGTGGTATACTACTTTTGAAGGTTTGGACGTCCACGATGGGATCGTTCCGACGCTCCAGGCCTCGATTCATGAGCTCCCCGGTTCTGTCAGACCTGGCCCGCTTTCACGCCAGCTCGACTGCTCCGCACGTGGCCAACAGCAGTGTGTGGAACAGGTGACAACTTTGTACTTTTATTTTGAAATGTGTTGACTGTTGTGTCCTTGTGTGTGTTTTTGTGCTGTAATTCAATGAAAAGTCCCATCATGCTGTCAAAGTAGGATTTCCTGGTGAGAAGGTTGGCCTGGTGGATGTTTCCTGCTCTGCTGCGGCAATGAGAAGGATGTTTGGCAGGAAGTGGCTATGACAGCCAGGTCACTTCCTGTCACACATGCTAACGGTAGTAAACTGGTTTAGCTTAAGTGTATTGGCTCCTTTTCAATTACTTTTAACCTGCAGTAATGGTTTTACTGTGTGGTGACCTCTGTCCTCTGGTCCTGCAGTGTCCAATCAGCAGTGATGAAGGTGTTCCAGGGTGGCGCTCTGCAGGCTAATGAGCTGTACACGCTTAACGAGAGCATCAGGTGACCTCATCCTCTTTTGAAAAATTGCAATGTGCTAGCATGCTAAGGTGTTGTTCATAAACATACCGAAGTACATTACATGTCATCTGACGGCCGCCATGTTTCAGGTGGCTCCTTAAAACAGAGATGGGCTCCTTCATTGCAGATTACTTCCAGGTGCTTTCACTCCCATTGTACTTCCTGATTCTTGTCGAAGGAAACAGGAAGTAGAATTTTTTTGTCATTTCAGAACCAGCTGCTGACTGGAGGCCTGGCTGACGTTCTGGATCGGATCTTTATCTCTGGTGAGGAGTGTGATGTCAACAGGTTTGTCGCCATGGTAACTCACTGTTACCTTCTTGCAGGAGGCAAAGAACAGCTAGTGGTCTTGGCAGAGGCATGGGACCGCTTCTTCATGGAGACGCTGCCTACCCTGCAGGCCATCTTTTACCCTGTACAGGTGAGGTCCACGTCCTGTTATGACAGGACTTGTCTGCTGATAGTGTGTGTGTGTGTGTGTGTGTGTGTGTGTGTGTGTGTGTGTGTGTGTGTGGTGTAGGGTCAGGAGCTGTCTGTTAGACAGATGGCACTGTTGGCCTTCAGGGACTTGGTGCTGTTGAGGCTCCACCTAGAGGACATCTTGGCAAGTACCACCTCCGTCCCCTCAAGCGTCACACACATGCTGTTGGTTCTGCAGGTATTCAAGAACCTTCTATTTGGATGTAAGTGTTAGTTAACATTCTTCAGAACATCCTGTGTATGTGTGTGTCCTGCAGGGCATTCATGATTCCGGCGGTACAAGCGAGCGGTACCAGCAACTGGAGCGCCTAGTGGCCATGGTGGTTTCGCCGTACCTCAGCAACGTCCTTGCAAGAGATCGCCAGCCCTCAGGTGAGTGTAACAGAACGATCTGGAATCAAGAACATACAGAGCAGCTAGCCTGTTAGCATCCATTATATAGTTTCTTTGGTAATGGTAATGGTTTTATTTCATTTGAACATGCATCAGATTACAATTGAGTGCATCCCATAATCAGTTCACAGTTCCACATGTCCAAAAGGAGTAGGAAGAAGCAAAGCTTATTAAATCCTACCCCTCCATCTGGTACTTTTACAATCAGTAACTGTTACATTTGTTCACTTCCTCCTTTCCATAATACAGTTTAAGGTTGTTTTTTTTTTTAATAATGCACCTCGTACTGAAGTAGGAGGTGATATGACCATATATGGGTACCATGGTAAGTGTCAATATAGTGATATATATAGCACATCATGACTGGTTCAAGACTCTTCATCCTTGTATTTAGCAAACATCAACTGCTTGTATTGTTTCTTGAATTGGCTCATCGTTGTGCATTGTTTGAGGTCCTTACTCAATCCATTCCATAGTTTGATTCCACATACTGAAATGCTATGGCTTTTTAACGTAGTCCTAGCATAGAAGTGTTTCAAATGTACTTCTTCCCTGAGATCATATTTCTCCTCTCTTGTAGAGAAGTATTGGATGACATTTTTAGCTAATTGGTTATTTTTAGCCTTATGCATTATTTTAGCTGTTTGAAGATGAACTATATCAGCAAGTTGAAGTATTTGTGATTTTAGAAATAAGGACTTAGTATGTTCTCTGTAGGCGGCATTATGAATTATCCTTACTGACCTTTTTTGCAGTACATTTAGCGAGTGAAGATTGCTTTTATAGTTATTAGCCCATATTTCCACACAATAAGTAAGATATGGTAGAACCAGAGAGCAATAAAGAGTGTGGAGTGATTTCTGATTGAGAACAAATTTTGCTTTGTTCAATACTGAAATATTTCTGTCCACCTTATGTTGTATATTTGTAATATGAGGTTTCCAACTCATATTTTCATCTATTGTGTCCACACCGTCTATTTGTATTTGCTGGTGCTTGTTTGGATGCCTGTTAGCAATGTGGCTAAGGGGTGTGCTAACGTGCTAGGGTCACAGGAAAGTTCCAGGAATTCCAGGAAGCACATGCCACAAATAAACACACCAGCTTTGGTCAAGAGGATCACAACTTTGAAAAGTCGCATGTGATTAAAGTCTTAAATGCTTGAAGCAGGCAGCTCGCTTAGCAGGCTGTCATTTTCAAAAGTTGGTCTGCCTTCCCCAAAAAGATGTTTTGTGTTTTTTTTTTTTTCACAGAGTGTCGGCATCTGCGGTGGTTGCTTGGCGATGGATTACAGTCCGACGTGACCCAGCCGTCAATGTGCGAGTGCGCCTCTCTGGCGCCTTTGGTGGAACAAGAAGGGGAGGCCTACTTGGAGAAGTCTGGCGGAATGCGACGCCACACTGTCGCCAACATCCACGCAGACGTGCGGCTACTGTCTAGCAGGATGCATCATGGAACTGAGGCAAACTGCCCAGATGTCGTAACTGTGGCCTTCTCGGACAAGGCCGTCAAGGCCAGACGGTTCTCCAGCCAACCTGATATGAACTAGTTGCAGAGTAGCAGTCTAAGCAGCTAGGACAGGAAATAGACAGAGTTTGGACAGGAAACGGGAAATGGAATTGTACACTTGCTGCTAAGCTGGTGCATGTAGCATAGCATGTATGGACTAATGAGCTACAAGCCAATCAGGGACAGAACAGGACGTTTTCTATCGCCTTTGTCTTTTAGAAATTTTGTTTTGGTATAAATAAATTTTTGATACTAACAACAAAGCAGATATTTTATTGTGAAAACAAGTTTGATTTGACAGCTTCACAAGGGGTGTGTAACAATGTTTGATTAGCAGTAGTGGGGGGGGCTTGACATTTGGCATCTCCTGTGATTGACTGGCGAGCAGTCAAGTCAGCTGGCATAGGCTCCAGCTCACCCAGGAGCCTATCTCCGTTGAACGAATGGACATGTTTGTAGCTAATTAGCCAGCACATGACCTTCGACTTCCAAAGTGAGTTTAGCGAGCCTGGCGCTGACCCCGTCTTGTAATCAGATTAGAGCCCGATCCACGACTACAACATGAAGCTCAGACGGGATCAGCAGGTCAAATGACATATGGCGCCCCCGTGTGGTTAGTTGCGGAATTTAATTAAAATTAGGATTAAAACATAAAAATGGAAAACGCTAATGGAAATGCTAACTTGAGGATAAAATATCAGAATTTTAGTAGACTGAAATGGGGATGGAACATGAGAAAATGAAGATGAAATCTGAGGTCATGAGGATGAACCATGAGAATGAAATTTGAGACATGAAGATGAAAACCTAAGGCTGTAATATGATAAACATCAGTATGTGTGAGGATAGATATTCCATCTGACGATGCAATATGAGAATGTGAAGATGAGACATGAGAACACGTGGATGGAACATGAAAAATGGACGCCAAGATAAGATATTAAAACATGGGGATGGAACATGAGAGTACGAGGATGAAATGAGAATTAAAACCTAAAAATGAAACATGAGAACATGAGGATGAAATATGAGGCCATGAGGATGACACATGAGAATGAAATTTGAGACATGATAGCATCAGGATGGAGCATGAAAACCTAAGGCTCTAATATGATGAAACATCAGGATGTGTGAGGATAGATATTCCATCGTGAGGATGAAGTATGAGAATGTGAGGACGAGACATGAAGATTATGTATGAGAATGTGAGGATGCAGATGCGGAATTTAATTAGCTACGAATTCACTATTTGCCATGGTAATTTGTTGTTTTGGTGACACAATCTTCCATGTTCACTTTGAAAAACATACATTGGTAAATAATCTCTGCTAACTATGGTGACGTTGCTATGCTAATCAGTCCGAGTGTGAAGTGCCGGTCAATCGCTCCCTGATTGGCTCCCTGGTTAAGTTCTCTGATTGGTCGTCCAGCAAGGCACCTCCCCACATCTGCACGGGATGACACGTGAACACCTGCTTCTGGAGGATTCATCAAAAGGACTTTTGTAACCCAAGATGAAAACAAGGTGTACCTGTGTGTGAGGAAGCTGAGCTGCTGCTCCAGACGACACACTCGGTAGGCGAGGTAAGACGACGACAACACCAACACTGTCACGCTACACACACGTGGCTTTAGGTGGGTGGAGCTTCACGTGCAATATTCCATTGAGAGAGCTGCTACTCACAGCAGAATGAAGACTTTGAGCAGCTGCTTCTCCTCGTCACTCACGCATGGAAGAACTTCTAGATGTTCTGTTTCTACATGCACACACACAAAATTATGGAGAGAGTTTCCTCTCATTTTTGACTGACAGGTGGATGGGTCTACCAGTCAGGGTGTGCACCATGAAGGGCGTGTCGGGGGCGTGGCCAGCCGGGGAGTCTCCTAACAAGTCAGGAAGGGAAGAGGACACGGTGGGAAGCGACGCCGTCCTTGTCCACGGCGCAACTTCAGGAAATTCATCCTGACACACACGTTTGGCATCATTCAACGTCACAAGACAGCCATCACACAACGTTATCAAGAAGTGAGCCTCCAACATGGAGGAAAACACCCTTTGACCTCTGACAGCTATTAAGCTCTACATCAGCTTTTGACGTCACAAAGAGGAAGATGTTACCATGGACAACGAGCTGGGTTCCTCCAGGAACTCTTTCACACTCAGACTCTTCCCATTCACCTGGAAATGCACATAACATGAGGATTGACACGTGAGAACATGAAGGTCCAACATGAATATTACACATGACCACATGAGGATGGAAGATGAGAATGAAATTTGGGACGAATAAAGTATTGAAATGTGAGGCTGGAGGATGAAATATGAGAATGTGAACATGACGAAATGGCGATGAAATATGAGAACATAAATATGAAATATGAGAATGTGACCATAAAACATAAGAACATGAGAATGGAACTTGAGAATGACATTTGAGACACGATATCAGGATGGAACATGAAAATGTGGGGATGGAATTTGAGAATATGATGATGAAACATCAGGATAAAATACAGTAAACACAAGGCTGGACTATGAAGATAAGATCTGAGAATGATAATGGAATGAGGATGGAACATGAGAATACAATATCAGAATGTGAGAAGAAGAAAATAAGGAAGAAACATGAGAAAATGAAGATGAAATATGAGGGCATGAGGATAAAACATGAGAATGAAATTTGAGACATGATAGCATCAGGATGGAACATGAAAACTTAAGGCTGTAATATGATGAAACACCAGGATGAAATACAGTAAGACTGTACTATGAGGATAAGATCTGAGAATGATAATGGAATGGGGATGGAACATGACAATTAAATATCAGAATGAGATAAAGAAAATGGGGAAGAAACACAAGAAAATAAAGATAAAATATGAGAACGTGACCACAAAATATGAGGTCATGAGGATGAAACATGAGAATGAAATTTGAGACATGATAGCATCAGGATAGAACATGAAAACCTAAGGCTGTAATATGATGAAACATCAGGATGAGTGAGGATAGATAATCCATCGTGATAATGTAATATGAGAATGTGAGGATGAGACATGAGATTTTGCGGATAGAACACCAGAAACAGAAACACCAGATTGAAATATTATAACATGGGGATGGAACATGAGACTATGAGGATGAAATTAGGATTAAAACATAAAAATGAAACATGGTAACTTGAGGATAAAATATCAGAATTTGAGTAGACTGAAATGGGGATGAAACATGAGAAAATGAAGATGAAATCTGAGGTCATGAGGATGAACCATGAGAATGAAATTTGAGACATGAAGATGAAAACTTAAGGCTGTAATATGATAAACATCAGTATGTGTGAGGATAGATATTCCATCTGACGAT
Organism: Doryrhamphus excisus; assembly: GCF_037039965.1. Taxonomy (NCBI): domain Eukaryota; kingdom Metazoa; phylum Chordata; class Actinopteri; order Syngnathiformes; family Syngnathidae; genus Doryrhamphus; species Doryrhamphus excisus. Next base: position 15,910,878 of record NC_136357.1, on the reverse strand, counting down.
GCAATATGAGAATGTGAGGATGAGACATGAGAACACGTGGATGGAACATGAAAAATGGACGAAATGCCAGAATAAGATATTAAAACATGGGGATGGAACATGAGAGTACGAGGATGAAATGAGAATTAAAACCTAAAAATGAAACATGAGAATATGAGGATGAAATATGAGGCCATGAGGATGACACATGAGAATGAAATTTGAGACATGAAGATGAAAACCTAAGGCTGTAATATGATAAACAACAGTATGGGTGAGGATAGATATTGCATCTGATGATGCAATATGAGAATGTGAGGATGAGACATGAGAACACGTGGATGGAACATGAAAAATGGACAAAACGCCAGAATAAGATATTAAAACATGGGGATGGAACATGAGAGTACGAGGATGAAATGAGAATTAAAACCTAAAAATGAAACATGAGAATATGAGGATGAAATATGAGGCCATGAGGATGACACATGAGAATGAAATTTGAGACATGAAGATGAAAACCTAAGGCTGAAATATGATAAACATCAGTATGGGTGAGGATAGATATTGCATCTGACGATGCAATACGTATGAGAATGTGAGGATGAGACATGAGAGCACGTGGATGGAACATGAAAAACGCCAAGATAAGATATTAAAACATGGGGATATGAGGCCATGAGGATGACACATGAGAATGAAATTTGAGACATGATAGCATCAGGATGGAGCATGAAAACCTAAGGCTCTAATATGATGAAACATCAAGATGAGTGAAGATAGATAATCCATCGTGATGATGCAATATGAGAATGTGAGGATGAGACATGAGATTTTGCGGATAGAACATGAAAAATGGATGAAACACCTGATTGAAATATTAGAACATGGGGATGGAACAACAGACTATGAGGATAAAAAAATAGGATTAAAACATAAAAATGAAACATGCTAACATGAGGATAAAATATCAGAATTTGAGTAGACTGAAATGGGGATGAAACATGAGAAAATGAGGATGAGGATGACACATGAGAATGAAATTTGAGACATGGTAGCATCAGGATGGAGCATGAAAACCTAAGGCTCTAATATGATGAAACATCAAGATGAGTGAAGATAGATAATCCATCGTGATGATGCAATATGAGAATGTGAGGATGAGACATGAGATTTTGCGGATAGAACATGAAAAATGGATGAAACACCTGATTGAAATATTAGAACATGGGGATGGAACAACAGACTATGAGGATAAAATTAGGATTAAAACATAAAAATGAAACATGCTAACATGAGGATAAAATATCAGAATTTGAGTAGACTGAAATGGGGATGAAACATGAGAAAATGAGGATGAGGATGACACATGAGAATGAAATTTGAGACATGATAGCATCAGGATGGAGCATGAAAACCTAAGGCTCTAATATGATGAAATGTGTGAGGATAGATATTCCATCGTGAGGATGAAGAATGAGAATGTGAGGACAAGACATGAAGATTATGTATGAGAATGTGAGGATGCAGATGGAACGTGAAAAATGGATGAAACACCAGGATGAAATATTAAAACACGGGACTGGAACGTGTACTGGGCTGAAATGAGGATGAAAACATACATACAAATGAAAGATGAGAACATGAGGATGGAACACGCGTGTGTCACGTGGCTTGGTGAGAAGTGATGGTGGCGCACTAGCCTGCAGGTGAGTGCAGATCCTCCTGAGGACGTCGTACACATTGTCTCTGGAAAGTAACGACACAAACACGTACTGGACGCACAAAGTCAACAACAACAAACATGAGAAACGACACCGGTGTTTAAACATCAGGCATTCAACAACTTTTCCACAACATTTTTGTTCAGTGTCCCACTGTGGAACAAGTTCAAAACATCACATGACACATCAGCTTCTGGGAACAGACTTTGGAAAAGAGAAAAACTTGGGAGTCAAGTCACCTTCTGTCCCGTATCCATGGTGATAGCCAGGCCGTTTGGTACCAGGCCGGCCGTCTTGTGTTTTTTCACCAGTCGCACTGAAACCACAGGAATACACACCTGCAGACATACAGGTCAGAGGTCAACAGGTTGTGTGTTGGTCAAGTGGCTTAGTCTGACTCCTCCCACCTTGATGTCCTTTCCAAAAAGGTTGGCGTAGAAACACAACCAGTTTCTGGATATGTAAAGACGACCTTGGAGCAGGATGTCACGCAGTAGCGCGCACGAGTACACTGCGCACACACACACACACACACACACACACACACACACACACACACACACATGCATTTGGGTCAGTGTGTGATACCCCAAGCCGACCCAGAACCATAACTTTAACAGTACCTTTCATTAAGAGCTCATCTTTAGGGACTGTCTGGAAAAGTTTGTGGTATTGACTGTTGTACTTGTTCACTGTCTGAGTACACATACACACGTCAATATACGCTACAAGACTCATATTGATTGTTTGATTGTTGACTTACTGATCCTCTGTAACACTTCTTCACATCCTCATACGACATGTTATCAATCACATGCAGCCTGCAACACACAATGCACACTCTTCAAAAACAATCTTCATACAAAATAACTTGTGTGTTGTTGTTTGGTGCACTGATGGGCAGCGTGTGAAAGACACCATTGTGACGCACAAAGCATGTATGCACACGTACGTGCACAAAGCCGTAATTATGCAAGCGGTCCAAGTCGGACACAGGCAACCGTGCTTAGTTCAATGCCTGCTTCAACAGTGGGACATCTGTGTGCTTAGTTCAGTGTCTGCAAATGGAATTAGTGTGTGTTGGACGTGACAAGAATGTCCCAACAACACACGTCTTTGTCACGCTAATGAGGGGGCGGGCTCAAGGCCAGGGACAGGATGCCTTTGAAGACTTGTCAAGGAAGTAAAATGCAGCCAAGTGTCTTTTCAAAATAAAAGTATTTTTGATGCAGTCACATGCCTGAAAGGTAAGGAGAGGTCGTCCTCCCTGGGGGGGTCCAACACATGGGGGGCCATGACTTCATCACTTTGTTCCGAAATGTCCGCCATCGCCGCTACGGGCCTGTAAAATCACAACACTTCATTTTAGGCGGTGTGCTGTGATTGGCCAGTCAGTGAAGTGAGACATCTGTTGCCATGGCAACGCTTTTGGATACGGCAGAGGGCACATTCCAAGCCAGTACCATTGACATGCACCATCATGGACCGCTGAGGACTAATGGGACCGGTGTAAATATGGCAGCATAATAACAAAGACAGCAGGAATCAGACGCCATCCTGCCACACACAGGCATGCACATAAAGCAAAACTTTTTACACCAATCAAAAATGTTTAAACGGTGTGGTTTTTGTCTTTTTTTTTTTAAATTACAAAAGTCAACAAGAACTTTAGTTTAAATCTAGTTAAATGCATATTTACAATTTTCTGATGTCCTTTTAGTCACGTGACACTTGTCGGTTAACAGTGATGTCATCGTCGTCGTCATGTGTACCTTAACTTTTTCTTCACGCAGATTCGCTTGGGATTCTCCGAGTGCTGCGGCTCCTCTTCCAGTCCTTCTTGGTCAACACACAGGAAGTGCAATGAAGATGACTTCAAAATAAAACTACGAACAGGAAGCCAACAGGAGCACTGTGCTGTATTTCAAAATGTTTTTCCCTCAAACACCAGCAAAACAGGTGACACTCAAATGAGCAGCAACGCCACTATGTGGCCATTAAAGGAAATTACAGGAGGGAACATGGCGAAACTGCAACCGCAACCGTAAGGGTTCACTAACCACGGTTGCTCAGTTTTTTTAGTAAGCCGAACTACCTGTGTGAAAAGTTCGTTGTTTCGTCTTTTCGGATTAAAGTACTCGCAATGTACTACAATTGAACTGAAGACGTTGCCACTCATGTCCGGGCCAATAAAAACACGCTGCTCATGTCACCCACGCTTCGCAAACCCACGCTATTGTCGTCCGGATGGTGAGTCAATAACTTTGTGGTTTTAATTTGATGGTGTACTCTTTTGTTTTATACGTCAGTCCGTAATTACTGTATTGGATTACAGACTTTTTTACATTGTATTCATATATGTAATTAAAAGGTTGGAAATATTGTTTTATACATTTTAGGTGATTTAGGATTAAATATATTACCTCCAATTGTGCAAGACTTTTGACTTTGGGCAACAAAAACAATCCCTACGTAGGCTGAGAAAATCAAATTTTAATAAAATGCATTATGATAGCAAATACCACTGAGGGCTCACGCTTGGTCTTACAGCACATAATATAATCATCTTTTATTAAAATTAAAAACATTCATTTACAGTGTGTGTGTGTGTGGTTGTGTGTGTGTGTGTGTGTGTGAGAAGTAACCGAGGCGCCACTGGGCCAGCTACATGTTTAATGAGATCAACAAGAGTAGAAAAACAGAGGCAACAGACAAAAAGAAGAGTAGGAAAGCAACTGCATCCAACAGGCTCTTTAAAATAATTCCTCTGTACACTATTTACACACACACACACACGCACATACACGCACACTACAGTACAGCTACACACTGTGGGAGGAGCCTGATTTCGCCTGTCCAAGTGTTTGTTTTGGCGCTCAGAGCTGCGCTGATGATGGGGCAAGAGATTGATCGAGTCTGGAGGTCAGAGGTCGTCAAAGGATAAAAAAACAAAACAAAAAAAAACAGCGCTGTTAAAACTAGGTGTGGCTCTGAGACAGGAAGTGATCATCCTGTTCTTCCTCCCCCACAACAGTCTGATCCCCGCGCCCACTCAGTACCACACTGGCAGCCCAAATGAATGAACACCAGTGGGTCAGGTAGACCGCACGTCCTCCTCAAGCAGCCATTAGGGAGGGCCGAGCCAAACAGCGCATGGCGGTACCTGGGTGGGGTCAACGCTTCCTCGTGTGATCCAGTCACATGACTTCAGGCGGGAGGATGGTTGCGGGGACAGCTAATCAGGTGCACCTGCAGACGACAGAATAGCTGACCTTTGACATGCGGCATCTTCAATGCAGTCGTTGTGGCCGGTGACCGATTGACGTCTTACCTTTCTCACCTCCGTGCGGGAGGGTACATGGATGGGGCGGATGCCTGCTGACTGGCGACGATGGCGGAGGATGACAGGCCTAGGGAAAAAACAAAAAAAAAAAAAAGAGTTCAGGTCACATGACTGCGCTAGCCGACAAACGAAGTGCAGCCAGCGGGATGTCTCACCTGAGGCGTAGGGCAGGTCGTACTGTCCTGACAGCAGCGGGTATCCCAGGTGATGGGAGGGCAGGATGCGCTGGGATGGCGAGGAGCGTGGGCGCTCGCTTTCCCTGTCACGCTCGTGCGGTGTTTTGTCGGGGACGGATGGCGATTTGCTCTTGTACTGGCTGGCGTGCTGCTGCAGGAGGTCTAGAGCCTTGGACTCGCCTGCCGGCTTAACTGTGGGACTGGAACGGGACGCTTTCTCACCTTCCTCACTTGCCGCTGCCTTTGCCCCATACGCCGAGAAGGAGTACCCGGCAGGCAGGTAGCCTAAGGCAGACAGAGACGTTTATGTGGCGAGGAAGGTGGTTATGGCGACAAGCAGGACAGACGGTGGTCTTACCAGGGTAGTTTTGCATCATAACTGAGGGCACCCCCCTGTACCCAGGGTGTCCAGGCTCATAAGCCTGGCCGTAGGCATAAGGTCCATGCATGTAGGGCATGTAGCCCTGGTGCTGGGCCAGAGGGGCCGAAAACTGCACATGGGATGGCCGCATCTCCTTCCCAGCGGCCCGCTGCTCCTCTGGGGGCACTTGTGCCCGTCCCTCCGCCCCCTCCTTGGCCTCCTCCTTATGTGGCCCCTCTTTGGGACGCAGACGCTCCTCCTTGGCCTTCTTCTCGCGCTCCCTCTCTTCTTTCCAGCGCTCATCCTCCTGGGCCTTAGGGGCCTCAGAGTATTTGTTGGGGTACACGTAAGGCCACAAGCGTGAGTCGGGCTCCTGTACAGAGAAAAGAGCGGCAGTTAGCGGGGTCCACTGGTGCCATCACAATCAGCAGAAATAACAATGGCGCCATACCTGTCTGTACCACATAGCGGATTCCACGCCTGAAGGCCGAGCGGACTCTGCCCCTACCTTGGCCTCGTCCTTCCCATGATGCCCTGCTTCACTCAGCTTCATCTTCAGCCCCTCGGGCTGAGCCGTAGAAGTCTTGGGTTCCTCACTCTTAACCATGATGACAGACTTGGCCAGCTCTGGCCCAGTGTCCTTGGCTTTGCCTTTGGCGGCCAGGTCAGTGAGGCTGGGGGCTCGAGTCAGGGTGGGCGGGACAGAAGCCTTCTGCTTCCATTCGTCTTTCCCTTCTGCCTTCTTGTCAGCCAGCCGCTGCCTCTCCTCGTACTGCTGGCGGTAGGCAGGGTTAGATGCCAGCAGGTGAGCGTGGTAAGCCTGGTCGGGGGAGTAGGAGTAAGGGGGGACATAGTACTGGTTGTAGTAGAGGGGCTGGGCGTACATGTTAGACCGCTGCTGGATAACTGATGGCTGCTGTGCTCCCGGATCCACCTTCCTTTCCTCTTGGGGCTCCACCTTCACTTTACTCTCCTCCACTACATCTGGCTCCTCCTCCTTTTTAACCCTTCCCTCCACGTGAGGCGGGGCGGCAGCTGGGCTGGGGTTAGTGTAGCCAGGGGAGTAGTACGAGTCATAGTTGTGGTAATATGGAGACTCCTTGTTGGGCGCTTGAGGTGGAAATAATGCCTTCTTGGCCCCCTCTCGTGGCCCCTGGTCGGGCTCCGACTTGACCTTGACTCCTTCTACCTTGCCTTCACCGTCCTCTCCGGCATCAGAAATGTCCGAGTAGGCGGGGCTGCCGGTTTTGACAGAGGCACTGTCAGCCCCGTTTTGGTTGAGGTGGTGTGGGGGGGCACCCTCCGCTCTGCTGGCCCCGCCGATGGACGGGCTGGGCGCGTTGTCTGTAAAACTGTAGACTTTGTCCGCCTCAGCCTTGATGCTCGCCAGTCTGCTCTGCTGAGCTTCAGAGGAGCCGTTGAGCAAGGCGTCAGAGCCCTCGCCGTACACGTCCTCTGGCCTTGCCTCTTTCCCAGCCCCCTTTGGACTGTCACACTCCTTACCGCCTTCCCTCTTCTTCTTATCCTTCTTCTTCTTGTCCTTGGCGAGGGCGGGGCTTGAGGCGGGGTCAGCTAGTGAGGGAGGTTTTGGTTGGATGTTTTTCATCTGGGGACTCTTGGGGATAGACTGTACAACAGAGCCCATGGCAGGGGATGATGCCTGCAGGCTGTAAGGGGCTGGGCTCGGGCCAGTGGGCGCCACAGGGCGATTGGGCTTCACACCCTTCGGAGTCATTTTGTCAACTTTGGCGCCCGCCGCCATCTTCTTGGCTTTCCTGTCGTCCATGCAATCGTTACTCGCCTCGTCGGTCAAACACGCCGCCTCCTCGCCACCATCTGCCCCCTCAGGCTCAGCCTCACACCCCTTCTTCTTACTCTTTGATGTCTGCTTCGCCGATGAAGGGGAGGGAGCATCGAAGCCTCTGCCTTTGGGCGTAGTGGAGCGAGCTGGGGAGATGGCAGCGCCGTTGCAGGATGCGGAGTCAGGATGGAGGGCAGGCTCTTCACCGTATTCGCTGTCCGCATCCTGGTCCAGTCGGACATCATGCTCGTTGTGAGCACGCGCCTGATGGTACTTCAGACCATTGATGTGTTTATATTTCTTGTTACAGTTGGGGTGAGGGCAGTCGATGAGCACTGGGGAGGGGCAGGTCCGGTCCAGTGGGGGAGGAGCTGGGGGGTCTGATTTACCTCCATGGAGGGGAGCCGCAGTGCCAGTCGAGTTGGTTCTCATGCGCTTGGACACCTTGGTGTCCTCAGAGCTGGAGGTGGGCTCCATGTCAGAGGCAGGCTTGGTCTTCCTCTTGGCAGAGGAGGGGCTGGCCTTGGCGTCCTCCACGCCACCCGCTGTCTGGCTGCCTCGACGACCTTTGTTGCTGGCGGCGGCCCCACGCGTCTTGCTGCTGCCTTTGTTGTCAGAGGACGTGCTGTTGTCATTCACAGGCGCATTGCCGCCAGGCCTCATGCGCTTCCCTCGACCACGCCCGCTTCGCATATCAACATCACTCGTGGGAGAATCGCAGAACCTGAAAAAGATGCAGCGCTGTTGACAGGAAGCTGCGTGCACAAGCGTTTGTATCTGGACGACAGCTGTCAGCAAACACATGAACAAACCTTGGTGGGGCCCAGTCATGCCGGGTGCAGTCCAGCAGGGTCCCAACATATGTCTTATTTCTCCAGGTCACGTTGACCACCAGCATGCCTGCGGATGATACATGAAGACACATGAAGTGGTTGACCATGACATGACATATAGGTGTATAAATGAGTATCAGGCGCATCCTCACCATCCTCAGTCTCCTGCCACACGATGCCCTCCAGATTGACACTAGTTCCGGGCTCACAGGGTCCCAGGCATTCGGGCTCAGTGGCCAGTGCAGCGTCCGCTGTGTTGACCGCCACAGAGCGTGTACGCACCATGATCTGTTCGCAGGAAGAAGAGATGTCGCTGTGGGCCACGGGAGCGAGGAGGTGAAGTGGGGGAGGAGCTGGAGTGGAAGAGGGAGAATCCATCTGGGGGGTGCAAGAGACAGGTGAGAGTCCAAACATTTAGCTCTCAAAGTCAAAGGTCAACCAGGAAGATGCAGACATCCACTAAGTTTTATACACAAACGGTGGCCTCATTCCAAACATCTTAGCTATGTAGAGTCTGGGTTCTGTCTAAGCTTCCTTTCCTTGCCCCCCGTATGGCCTTCACTTGGTGTTCTTCAATGTGACAGAACCAGAGAAGAGTAGTCTTACCTTGTCGGCACATAGCATCTTCTTCAGCTTCCTGCATTCACCGTTGTCCATGACGTCCTCCTCGTCATCTTCCTCCTCCTCTGTCGTCATGGCGACTGGCTGCCCAATCCCCGCAGAGTCCAACGCTACGTGACCCATGTGCTCAGCCATTTCAGAGTTCTGTAGGCCCTCAAAGGGGCTGGCACGGAGGCCCCCTGGAGGCAGGAGCGGGGTCCCTGGCTCCTTGTCAGGGTTTGTCTCCATTTTGTCCTTCTTGCTCTTTGCAGACACGCCGTCCTTGTCCTTCTTGACAGCTGCAAGGACACGGGAGGCTTTGCCTGACTTGTCGCTTCCCTTAGTCAGGGTAGAGTTGAGGTTTTGTGCAGGAGAGTCGCCGGGGGACCGACCCGGAACCTCCTTCTTGACTGTGTCCACCACAGCTGTCTTAACACCTTCTTTGGAGTTCTTAGTACGTTTGGATTTGGATTTGCTGTCTTTCCCGCCACTCACGGGACTAACAAACTTGATGTTGTCGGGCAAAGCGGCCACGGCACTAGGGGGGGCGGCCATGCCCCCACCCTCCTTGCTACTCGACATCTCCAGTTTGTCTTTCTCCAAGTCGGCGTCCAGGTCAATGATCAGATTGCCAACACCGATGTCCCACTCATCGCCGCTGTCATACGTGTCCACCGCGTTGGAGTCCACACCTTTCCCGCCTGCAGGGCCGCCGCTGAGGGACATCTTAGTAGGGGCGTCCCTGGAGCACTGCAGGGGGGTGGGGGGCCGCTGCCGGGGGCGCTCCTCCCAGCCGCAGGACGCCTCCTCAGGGATGGACCCGGCGCCGCCTCCCTGCTGCCCGCATGGCCTCCTGTGCATGGGGCAAAACATGTCGTCAGTGAATTCTGGGGGGAAAATTCCAATGTTTTCATCCCACACCTTTTAAATGCATGAAGACAAATGAGCCAACAGTATTATCAATAGGGATGCTCTAATCGATCGGCCACCGATTAGTATTGGGACGATTCCCTCAAGAGACACGATTGGCGTATGAAGATAAATGCCGGCGTGTGGGTTTGTCACATAGGGTTGCCAACACCCGTATTTAACTGACAAGGACCATTCTTTGTCCGCATTGCCACAAGAATCAACACTATTGTATAAAACGTGAATATTTCAGTTTGACAGCTCGACACAGGCTACGCCAAATCGACACCAATGCGTTTGATCACTCCCTTATCAAACCTATTGCTGTTCAACTGCTTTTTTGTGGCTGTCACCGCCAGCAACTCGCTAGAAAGCCTCTTGTTTGACGCCAAACGTTCCTTTTTAAACACTTTTTTTCTTAAAGCAAATCACCTTTCAACGTTTGGCCCAATTGACCTGTGACCTGGAGTGGAAAGAATGTTACTCTGAGCCAATCAGATGCAGACTCCTGATTCTGCTCCCAGAGGATGACTAGCCAGATGGTCAAAAATGAGTGGTGCTAATACATGACCAAAGACGTCACACCAGAAGATGATGAGGATTGCAGGATGACCCAGGGCAGAACCTGTGTGTATAGACATATTATATCACAGTGAAAACAAGAACACATGGGCTGCCAGGGAGCGGTTGGTGGAACTGCTTGAACAGGTGAAGAAGACTATGTCATTGGCTCCGCCATTAGAGTGCAGGCAACAGTTAGCTAGTTATGTTAGTTAGGTTAACAGTTAGTCAGTTAGCATGCATTACTCTTCATACTTAGCATGGTCTACCGTGATGACAAGAAACTTGATAGTCCTGCAAACGTAGAAAAACGTGAGTAACCGTTTTAGTCTAGCTCATATTAGATAATTTGGTTTCGTGTACAAACATTTAAAACGTCATGTTAAGATCTAAGAATAACTGAACTGAATACAGTGTATCGCGCTAGCTTGCACTGGCCACATTTCGAAAGTGTTCGTGTTTTTGGTCACAAATGAACAGGCGCAATTATTAAAAACACCACCTATTTTAAGTGTTCACCATCTAAGTGTAAAAGAAATCAGCCTTTTAAAGAGAATTTACCCGCAGCTAGCATACGTAGCTAACGCAGATGCTAATTCTCGATTTAAGCTAACTCGGTAGCTAGCTACTAGCTTGTTAGCATAGACGAGCCGTCGGCCTGTGTCTCGCTGTCATTTAGGTGAAGCGAATCTACATACAAAAAGAACCTTACAGGTCAATTTGGGAGACACTGCCTTCTATAAACACACATAACACGGCTAATCTGAGGTCAGCATCGAAGATCGTTCTCGTATTGAGCTTTATTTATGCAACCAGACCGAGGCCCTCGGTGGCCCGCTACATGGCTAAGGAGATCCATTATCGGACGGTTCTGTTTAGCGCTGTGAACATATATTGACACTGCAATGCAGTAGTAATAATTAATAACCCTTACGAAATATAGCTTTCGAAGAAGTGGCGTCAGACTGTCTGTATTCGTCTAGATGGTTTATGCAATACCCAGTGACCCAGTATGCAGCCCGTATTTGTCGTGCGAGAGACTTAAAATGAATGTTTGCAAGCTTGTTTGTATTAAAATGCACCACTTGTGTTGTTTAATGAATGTGCACACTTTAAACTGTGTACTTTAGTCACATGATGTGCAGCCTTTGGACCGCAGGCATTATTTGCTATATGCAACAGCCTGAAAACATCCCAAGTGCGGATTTGCGGTTCTAAACACACACATACAGTAAACAAATTGAGGCTAAATAGTGTGTTGGATAAGAAAGTACACGCACTAAAATGCCAACTAAAAGACTAAACTTGCAGGTCAGGCGAGGACGTGTCCGACGATGGAAGCATAGCTTAGCTCCCCGGTGTCTTCAGACAAAGACTGCAGCTAGCCCGCTGAGCTAGCAAGCCCCAGATAGCTAGCTGGCCCGCGTTTAATCCCACCAGGAGACACGGCCTGAGCACGTCCACTTACCCCGTTCATAATCCCAATCCACACGCCGTTCATGTGCACTCCATAAATCCGAACCGAGACAGAAAAAAGTGCGAAGAGCAAGCACCGAGCAGTCGTAACAGTCAACGTGCTCCCGGCTCACTGGACCGCAGCCATCACACGGCCCCCCGTCCTGCGCTCGACTGCACCGCCGCGGCACACTGCCTCATCCTGCGGTTCAATACTCCACCCGGGGGGTGCAGGGGATTAATCCTGGGTGTCCCATTAGTGGTCGTGATAGTCCAGATGTCCCCCCAAAAGAGCGTTATTCCGATTTAAAGCTAGCCAGACTGCACGAGACAAACAGCACAGGAGCTAAATGGCTGATTGGTACGAAGCTAGCAAAACACGGAGTACTAGATCGGCATCTCACTGGAATGGAGTGAGAAAAAACACGGAACACTGGATCTTATGGGAACTGGAGTTCGGTCTGGTTGGAATTTGGTCGGATTTTCTCCAGGTACCCCGGCTTTCTCTCACATCTCCAAAACATACATATTTGGTTAATTGGAGACTTTTAATTATCTACGTGTGAATGTGAATGGTTGTTTCACTATGTGCCCCGTGACTGGCTACATCCCGGTTCTCACAAGTCTACACACAAGGCTCCTGCTCACCTTAATAACACAAGAGAAAATAGATTGATGAATAACTTCAAATATTTGATAACCTTCATTATAGACGTGCTGAATCCATTAGGGGGCAGCATTGTACCAGAGAGCAGATAATGGATGATGAATTAGGAATGATGTTTCCATGGCAACATACAAACTAAACTAAAGTTACAGTGAGCAGACATGTACCCCAGCAACAAGCAGCCTCTGCCTCCTATCAAAAAATGCCACCAGCATGATGCCTGGGACCACCAGCGCAATTACCAGCTGCACCGCACTAGGGTACGTGTGTCTGTTTGTGTGTGTTATGGTAGCATCATGTCAGCTGAAAAAGTGTCAACATTAACGTGTCCACCTGTCCAGGTTAGTTCCGCCATCCCTGTGGTCAACACTAAGGGAATGAGCACACCCGCTCATATGCAACGCAACCTGAAAAAATTGCAGGTGACAACAGACCCTTATTCTACTACAGATGATTATTTGTATCTGCAGTAGCCAAAAGAAGAAAAATGGTTCTGTCACAATGAGAATGAATGACCTGTTAACGTTAAAGCAGAACTAAGGGACAGCCAGCTTTTTGTGTGCACAGCTTCCCCTGTATGTGTGAAGTGTAGTTGACGGTGGGCTGTTGGTTGATTGGATTCTGGTATCACACAAGTGGCTTAGTTCTTGTAAACATTCATTCATTCATTCATTCATTCATTCATTCATTCATTCATTCATTCATTCATTCATTCATTCATTTTCTACCGCTTATCCTCACAAGGGCCACGGGGGGTGCTGCAGCCTATCCCAGCTGTCTTCGGGCGAGAGGCGGGGTACACCCTGGACTGGTCGCCAGCCAATCACAGGGCACATATAGACAAACAACCATTCACACTCACATTCATACCTATGGACAATTTAGAGTCACCAATTAACCTGGCATGTTTTTGGAATGTGGGGGAAAACCGGAGTCCCCGGAGAAAACCCACGCATGCACAGGGAGAACATGCAAACTCCACACAGAGATGGCCAAGGGTGGAATTGAACTCAGGTCTCCTAGCTGTGAGGCCTGCGCGCTAAACACTCGTCCTCCATTTCTTGTAAACAAGAACTTGTAAACACGTCAAGCTAAGATAACAAAGCTAAGATAAACACTAGTATGTTCTCAGCTGCAGGATGAGCGTCGGGCCACCATCAAGCGAGACAACCGCCTACTGGCTTCCAGCTTGGCTCGCATAGAAGACTCTAGGGGTCTGGTGGACCATAAAAACCAGTACCAGCCCAGAAGGTTAGAGTGTGCACACAAACACAGACTGTATGTTTTGTTACACCATTTTATTTGATGACTGATGACTTATATTTGTGATTGGCGGAAACTGACGTTGCGTCTTCAGTCTGAATGCTGACAAGCGGCGGGCGGAGCTTCTGTTGGTCAGTCAGCAGAATCTGAACATCTACCAGCGAATCATAGCTCGTCAGTCCGAGTACCGCCAGCAGCTCTGGATGGATGACTGGGTGAAGGTGCAGCAAAGGCGGAACAATATATCCCGTTACCCTCAGGGCCCTAACAGGTGCTTGCGTCATCCAAACTTTGCTTAATGAGCGCAATTCCTATATTGTTTTTTCTGATTTCAGAAGTCAAAGAAGTTGAAGGTTGCAAGTTCAGAAGAAAACAATGACTCATCAAGTCATTTATGATGCAACGCTCATTTATTCTTTTCACCAATTAAATCAACTAGAAATATTTCACTTTATTCTACACTTTTTGACATAACAATGACATACAGGATTTACAGAAGAAGAATAATACATATGTGACCTATGACCCTTATGCCCACACAGCACTAAAATCTTTTAGCACATACACATACTGTATATGTGCAGTAAAATTATGGAGTGAATTAGGTCAGCGAGTCAAACAATGTAGGTAAGAAACAGTACAGGAAGATGGTGCTTTCAAGGGACATGAAAGAATGTTGAGAACCGGTGTCTCATGATTTATTCCTGACTTATTTATATGGTATTATTATCTGTCATACACTCTGTGTTCTATAATAATAATAATAATAATAATACATTTTATTTAAAAGCGCCTTTCAGGACACCCAAGGTCGCTGTACAGGAGATAAAAACACCAATATAAAATATTAACTCTGTTAAGCATGTCTGAATAAGCTAAACTGTGACATTACATTTCTTCCCACAGTAAGTGTTCCAATGTTTGGTCACTAGGGGGCGCCCAAAGAAAACATCATAACTGACCTTTGCCATGCAGTGGAAGTAGTCCCTGAATTAATGATGTCAACACCTGGAAGCACTTAAGCAATGGCTGTCTGGAACGCTCAAGCGCCAGAAGCAACGCTGACCTTCAAAGGCGGAGCAGCTGGTATTTTTTTTTTATTTTTAAGTTGACTTAATGAACATTCCAGAAGCAGCATGCGCTCCTTTTTAACTGCAACACCTCTTATTTTGAAATCCCAATGGCTGAGTGGTGCTTAATCTCTTGTTTGGACATGGACACATCAACAAAATAATTTTTCATCTTTATTCACTTACTGCCTATGGCAATTGACGTACCCTTGGGGGTATGCATACCCCACTTTGGAAACCACTGCTGTAAACAAATGGTATGTAATCGTGCAAACCTCCTCCTCTGTTTAGTTTGACATATATGCCTTCTTTCACACCGCCTTTAAACTAGCTGTCCTCTCTATCTAAAATATGACTATTTTTCTCCAAGGAATGGCTCTTCTCTTTGAGATGCAAATGAACTTCTGAATGTTGCGCAGAGAATGGACACACAGACCAGTACCTGCTCTTTGACTCCCATCACCGACTGGAACAAAAGCTCAGGGTTATGTGAACCCTCAAGGACAGAGCAGAGAAGTGTGAAAAGTATGAAAGAAAGCCATTCATGTCAAACTCCCAAAACAGAGTTGGAAGTTTGCGCCATTGTCTGCTTAAAAGGGACCAACTATGCTAATTTTCGGCTATTGTGTATTGAGTTGTGGACTCCTATAGAGCAACTCCGCACGATAACCCGCACAGAAAGCTTCCAGAGTCTGCACCTATTCCAGCTGTATTTTCTTGGATTTCCAAAAAGTCTGTTTTAATTTATGACACCTACTCCGCTGTGATTGGTCGCACTCCCAAGCACCCCCAAGGACTTCCAAACTACAGCCGAACCCCACTTTCTAATTTTTTCAGTATCGGAGTTGATAATAAATAGTCTTTGACGAGCTACTTGAAAGTGGTTAATAACTGCTGGTAGCTCATGAGCTACTGGCTGGAGACCACTGACTTTCTGTGTATTAACTCAGGTAACATAGTGCAGACAATCTTTACATGTATTTTTTTTTTATCCCTGTTTAAAAAAACTTGGGAAGATCCACTGAATTGGGTGAAAAAGGCTATTAACAACCCCAGACATTGGTGAGCTTGTAATTTGCATGCATGCAGGTAAGACGCTCCCTGTATACACACTCTATAATGATACACCGACACACAGTTAGGATACTGATGTTGTTACTGACAGCTTGCACTTCTGACTCTTCAACAGGACCAAATAACGTTGGAAAGGCATCGGACCTCAAACAGTTTGGCAGATTGGTCTAGTGTTGTATAGTCCAGCTTCGCTCATGCTCACAAAACAGTCCCATATTTTCCCCATCACCTGGAATCTGAAACTCCAACCACTTCTGTTTGATGCTTGCCTCTTTAGGCAAGTTAGCTTTCCCTCAAACATGAACAAACCTGGAAGTCATTGCTTCACACTAACACAGTGAAATCTTCAACAAAACAGTGCAGCAGGGGGTTGGGCACACATCAGGAAGTCTGTGACTTTTCACAAGGCTCACTGTGAAGTCACAGTCAGCCAGTGCTAGAAAAAAAACTCTCTGAAACCGAGAGTTCACAACCATCCCAGACTTCTTTCAGGGCTTACTTCCAAAGGTGCAAACCTCATGATCTGAAACTTTGGTATCTTTTTATAACAATAATACAACATTCTAACAGCATTTATAGATGGAAAAAGCATAACAGGTACCCATTAACAATATACAGACATTTCTTGCACAAAAAAAACAAAAACAGTCTCTTAAAGATGTTAGAGCAGGTGGGAGGACACCTGTGTGAACGTCTGGTGACATGCTGCGTTCACTGACACCCTCAGGAGGACTCTGAGTCTGCTTTGTGTTAACAGTGACTCGCTCTTTCCACTTGTTATTTCCAACAGAAGCACTCTGTGTGTGTGTGTGTGTGATAGACACGCTGTGTGTTTTCATTAGACGTTCATTTCCAAGAGTAACATTCTTTTTAAAGAAAAGTGGTTGCTTGAAGTTTGTGTAAGTCTGTTTAACATTCTTTTGTAAAGTTGCATGAAAAATATGACTGTGTTGTTGCATGCTCTGACCCACAGGGAGCATTGCACTTATGTACATAATTTAAACTTGGACTAGCTACACCATGAAGGATCCATAATTGTTTCTGTTAAAGTGAACAATAACAACCAACTTCCTGTTTTTTTACAGTCAAACAGGAAGTGCTTCTTCTGGTTGGTCCAGCAGAGTGCATCGCAGGGTTTTCTGAAGGTAAGCATTGAAGGAGGTGTTGTTGCTTACTGTCTCTTTAAGAGGATGCAGCATGTGCTTCTCATTAAGCACTGGTCACCTGGCTGCAGGTCTCTGACACCTTCACATATGGTCTTCAACACCTGTAAATTGGAGGCGTTTCCTTTTTTGAGCTTCAGCGTGATATTTGGATTTGTCGTGTATGTGCATGCGTGGACTAAGCCCCGCCCTTTCTGAATAAAAACAATGAGAGAGCACTCATCTGTCAGAGTTGTGTGCTGTGTCTCTGTGGACACACTCATGGCCGCGTCCCGCCTCCTGCTGCTGATGTGGACCTGCTGCGTCCTGCCAGGTGAGACAACCTTTGTCATGTGACTGCATGCCACACAGTGTTGCCATGGTGACCACCTGCAGGCTCATCCTCTTGCTGTGTCCTGAATTCTTTCATAAATTATTGCTTATTGATAAAAGTGAATTCAGAAGTCAGGACAGCTCAGGACTGTAAAGCTCTTACCCCAGCAAGGTGAAAGGTCACATCACATCCTGAGAGGACAGAAGAAGGCTAGCAAACGTTCATCCTACCCATCTTAACCTGATTCAATGCATCTATGTCTGCATTTTGCTCTGCTACCAACTTGGAGTTGACAAATTAGCGACAACCAGAAGAGTCTAACTTAAAAGTTACACTGATGGGGAGATTTACAGATGTTGGGACAAACACACTAACAAGGAAAGTCCCAGATGTGTTCTAAAGGAGGTCATCAAGCTTAGATGATGATGATAATGAAGTGTTTAACAACTACTGCAGTGACCCTAGTGTTTTTTTTTTCTTGTTTTCCAGATGTAGACATTTGTTTCAACTTCAACACAAAGCACTTGAAGATCTTTTCCGGTTCAGCGAATACCCAGTTTGGCTACACAGTCCAGCAGCACCAGGCAGGAGGACAACAATGGTGAGAAGATTCTGGAAACACCTTCTATATGTGCCTCTGCCCAGTTTTGTCTCGTTCCTGATCTGTTAGTCTGTTAGTGGTCCGTGCCTGTGTCAATCATTCGTGACTTTCTGTTTACACCTTGTCTCCTTACATACAGTAATGTCGTAGTTCCCATAGTCACATGATATCATATTTCCTCCATCATGGACATCATGATCTCATTTCCACCTCTCATTGTCAAGTGCTGTCATATTTCTTCTATGTTGGTCACATGATCTCATGCTTCCTCCTCATTCATGGCCATGTGACCTCATATTCTGTCCTCTCATGGTCACACAGCATCTTATTTCCATCATGGTCACATTGTTTAATGTTTCTTTTCCTGATCATAGTCCCGCCTCTTCTGGTCACGATACAGTTGTCCTCATGTCATGCTCAAATAATCTCATAATCTCATATTCCTTCCTCTCATAGTGGTCACATGATCAAATACTTCCTCCTTTCTCAGGATAGTTACATCATATTTTCTCATCTCTACTGGTCAAGTGATCTCATATGTCCTCTCATGATTTATTTCCTCTCGCATGGTCACATGTCATACCTCCTCTGCATAGTCACATGATCTAATTTCCACTTAATTCCTTTCCGTTAATTCCTCATGGTCAAGTGATCTCATATTCCTTTCTCTCATTGTCACATGATTTCATTTCCACCTTTCATTGTCAATATTTCCTCTCTCATGGTCACATAATCTCATATTATCGCCTCTCTTTCTTGATGACACAATCTTGTATTTCCACTTTGCTCATGGTGGTTTCCATATTTTTCTATTGGTCATATCATCTCATATTTCCTTCTGTCATGGTCACGTGAGCTCATATTGCTTCATCAATTATGGTGGTTCCTCATGGTTCCTCTCATGGTCATGTGATGCCATATTGCTTCTTCTAAAGGTGGCATTATCTTATAATTCCTCCCTTCCTATGGCGCTCACATGTGCTCATATCGCTTCCATTCTCATGGTGGTGACACGAGCCCATAGTGCCTCATTTCTCATGAATCTTCCTCTCATGGTCACGTGATCTCATATTTCCTTCACTCGCTGTCAGATGATTTCATATTTTAAAAATTCTATATGTGAGCTGAGAATGTAGTTCCTCCATCCAAGGAACATTCCTTAGAAGCAGCTGCACACCATAAGTCAATTTCATGTGTTTCACATCCTCAGTGTCTTCATCCTCAGTGTTGCTACCTCTTATTCATGACCTTCATGGGAGTCAAGCAACCATTTCTGGTACTTGTGTGATTTGCATTATTTTCCTGTGGATGGGAGGAGAAGGACGTGAGACAGGAGGAGATGTTTTTTAATGAGTAAACAGGAAACAGTGTGGACATGTTGAAGTTTAATAGTCGTTAATGATACGCGGTGATGTGACTCACTCATCTTCCCAGAAGCCGCACATACATACCTTTGTAGCGGCCAGCAGGGTGTCGTGTGCATATGTCGCTAAACAGAAGTGGCTTTGATTGGCAGGTGACTCAGTGCTCTCCCATGGCTCTGCCGCTCTTCTGACATGTGGCATGAATGATCATCAAAGAGACAAAACATGGCCCCCACTATTGGCCACCCGCTTTTAATTGTCTTTACTTCCTAGGCTGCTTGTTGGTGCCCCCCTCGAGTACACGGGCAAGCAGCAGACGGGCGATGTGTTCAGGTGTCCGTTGGATAAGGGAAACTCCACTAACTGCAGCCCACTCAACTTGGGTGAGACAAATGGCTGCCTGACGCGCCATCCCCTCTGAGTTTTAAGTCACTATACTAACTCCTAATGTGAACTGGTGTGCTGTTCCCGGATCAGGAAGACTGTCCCTGGAAAATGTGTCGGAGAAGAAAGATGGGATGCGTCTGGGAATCACGCTGAGCTCTGATCCCCAAGACAGCAGCTTTGTGGTGAGAAACATCATGGCACACGAGCGACACACCAATCAACATACAGTAGCACGTCATCTTTGTGCGTCCCATTTCAGACATGCGGGCCGCTCTGGTCTCACGAGTGTGGAAGCTTCTTATACAGCACCGGGATCTGTATCCGTGTCGAACAAAACTTCCAAATGTCAGACACCATTGCTCCTGCCTTCCAGAGTAACTCTGCTTCCCATCTGTCAGTCTGTCCGTCTTTCCAAATGTCCATGGTGACCACTTGCGTCCTGCAGGATGCGAGACCTTCATGGACTTGGTGATTGTTGTGGATGGCTCTAACTCCATCTATCCGTGGTCTGATGTCCGGGACTTTGTCACAAACATCCTCAACAAGTTCAACATCAGCCCACAGCAGACACAGGTCGGTTCCCATTTAACATGTCCAACAGTGCATAGTCGATGGTCACCATGACAATATGCTGGTGGCTCCATAGGTGGGCGTGGTGCAGTACGGGTCCAAAGTGGTCCATGAGTTCCGACTGGGCGAGTACCAAACGTCAGAAGAGGTCCTGGAGGCTGCCAGGAGCATCCAGCAGAGGGGCGGTGAGGAGACCAGGACGGCATTGGCCATTGACGTGGCAAGGTGTGACCAAAGTGGGCGCCAGTTGACCAGAAATTTTTAGGTCACATTAGGGCTGTCAAAGTTGAAAAAATGCATTATTAATGCCTTAATGGAAATTTCCTTTCACAGCACAATTTTTTTTGGATGTAATCGTGACCCTCAGCCGATGGCGTAGTTGTCACCATGTAGGTACAAGCAGTGGCAACTATTGTGCAGAAAAGAGAAGGACAGCCTTGGCAGAAGGCTCTTGCGACAAGAGTTATTTGTGTCTACCGACGTGGTGATTGGAATTGTCACAGACTATGTTGTCATCGACTTGCCACAGAGAGGGAAGGTTCTGAAGCACTTTGCCATTTATGCAGTGGTACCGAGGCATACGAGTGTCTCAGCAACAAACAAGTTTCTTTTTTAAAGCCTAACCGTCTTTTTTTGCTTGGAACTGCCAGCTAAAATTTGGACACGGGCTGCATAGCCTGCCTTAGCTATCTACAGTATTTTGGGTCTTCTGTCATTCTGTCACTATGGCAGCAATCGCACTAACTAGAATTATGTAGTAGTGCACTAGCTAGACACATCAGTAAAAGTACATAGGCCACAGTACATAAAAGCAATCTAATTTATCTTATTTATTATCCATGATCTTATCCTCATTAGCGTCACGGGTATGCTTGAGCCTATCCCAGCTGTCTTTGAGCGAGAGGCGGGGTACACTCTGGTCGCCAGCCAATCACAGGGCACATATAGACAAACAACCATTCACACTCACATTCATACCTATGGACAATTTGGAGTCACCAATTAACCTAGCATGTTTTTGGAATGTGGGAGGAAACCGGAGTACCCGGAGAAAACCCACGCATGCACAGGGACAACACGCAAACTCCACACAGAGATGCCCAAGCAGGCAATTTTATTTATTATGTATTGTGTAAAACTATGACAAGGTTGTGTATCACAAACATGCACAGCATTTGGAATCAAATGTGAGGTGAAAGAAATAGATTAAAATACAGTATAGTAGTAGGAGTAGTTCTGTGTATTGTGCAGCATGGGACAACATTAGAAGGTGCGTTCAAGTACTGTCAAACACAAAATATTACTCACATTAAACTTACGAAAACTGTGATTTCTAATTGTATAACATTTTTGAATGAAATAATTATTATATGATATTTCTAAAAATGATATCCCTCTACAGGGCGACACGGCGGTAGAGTGGTTAGTGCGCAGACCTCACAGCTAGGAGACCAGGGTTCAATTCCACCCTTCCACCCTCCGCCATCTCTGTGTGGAGTTTCTCCCCGTGTCTTCTCCGGGTACTCCGGATTCCTCCCACATTCCAAAAACATGCTAGGTTAATTGGTGACTCCAAATTGTCCATTGGTATGAATGTGAGTGTGAATGGTTGGTTGTTTGTCTATATGTGCCCTGTGATTCCCATCTTATTTTGTGCAGAAAAATAAAAATTAAGATATTTGAGAACATTGGAATGTTTTATTAGCGCTTGTATTGTAGAAAATCGGAACCAAAGCACTGAAAAAGTTTGTATATTTTTCTGTTTTTAATAAATGCGTTTTTTTTTTTTTTGGAAAACCTGATGTGGCCCAGTGTCACCCAGACCCTAGCTCCAGTGGCCCCCAAGTAAATTGAGTTTGAGACCCCTGCTCTATAGTATAAGATTTGATGTACTTATCGTTGTAGTTACGTATGAATGTGTTTACCATTTGTTTACCTTTTTAAAATCTGTAACTAAATGTGATTAATTATGAGTCAACTGTGGACAGCGTGCAATTAATCAGGATGAAATATTTCAACCGATAGACAGCCCTAAGTCACATACTAAGTGTTGTTTTTGTCTCTACAGGTCACAGGCGTTCCAAAGTGGAGGCCGGCCTGGTGCTCATAAGGTGATGATTGTAATCACAGATGGAGAATCTCATGACAGCCCTCAGCTTGTGGACGCCGTCACCGCCAGCGAGCGGGACAACATCACCTTGTATGCTATTGCGGTGAGTCCCTCCCTTTGGACCACCGTGTAAAACCCACGAATCCACTTTCTGTGTGGTTCCTCACATGAGTGCATTTCAGGTTCTGGGGTACTACAACCGGCGGGGGATCAACCCGGAGGCGTTTCTCAATGAGATCAAGTTCATCGCCAGCGACCCGGACGAGTCACACTTCTTCAACGTGACGGATGAGGCGGCGTTGAAGGACATCGTGGACGCTCTTGGAGAGAGGATCTTCTCTCTGGAGGGTCAGTGCATATTCTGCTCAGAGCTCTCATAGACAGGATGTGACCTTTTAAGTGTTTTGTTGGGTAGGAACCAGCAGTCTGGGTCAAGGTTTTGGCCTGCAGATGGCACAGGCGGGATTCTCCTCACACGTGGTCCAGGTGAGTCCACCAGGTCATGTGATGCGCTCGAAGGCCCAGCCAGGTAATGCTCATTTTCTGCCGGCTGTGGGATGAACAGAACACCAGAAGAAGGACAACATTGCTCTGTCACGTCCTCTCTGGTACTGTGATGGAATTATTTCTGAGAAGCTTCTGGAAAAACTTCTGTTGGTCCATTCCAGATAAAACTCTACAAAGTTCTGATGTTGGAATGCAGATCCCACATTCCACAGTTCCCCGCTGTGTCAGTTTTAGGTATCAGAGGCAGAAATGTGGAAGTGGGTCGAGGGGTCTGATGTGGAAAGCAGATGCTGCTCACATTGAGAGGTTCTGCCAAGCATGTGCAACTTTTGGACTTCTATGCACTGAACCAGCGGGCCAGGAACGTCATCTCCAGCTCTACAGCATTTCTTTCAAAACGAAGTTCTAATGACGCAATTTGAGTTCCCTAGCAACTGCATCAACAAACAAACTTTGTCGTGTGTCGTGTGTGCTTGATCAGAACCATCAGAACCGGTCACCTCATCAGTCCACGTGTCTTCCTCAGGATGGAATTCTGCTCGGAGCCGTTGGCGCTTACAACTGGAATGGCGCCGTGCTGAAGCAGGCCAAACATCAGAAGGTTGTTCCTCCCAAATCCGCGTACAGCAATGAATTTCCAGAGGAGCTGCAGAACCACGGGGCCTATCTTGGTATTCTACCTTCTCACAGTAGCGCCATCAAGCTGTCACAAGGAAATGAATGCCAGTCTGGAACGGTCTCCCCCAGGTTACTCATTGGGGTCGCTGCTTTCCTCCGGTGGCTCTCAAGTGTTTGTGGCTGGAGCTCCAAGGTTCAACCACAGTGGGAAGGTTATCACATTCACCTTGGACAACAACGGTAACATGACCATTCTGCAGGCGCTGCTGGGAGAACAGGTCCGAAATTTCATTAATTTGCCTTACGTCTTTGATCATGCTTTAAAACATGCTCTAAACATCTACACGTGTGTGCGTGTGTCAGATTGGCTCGTATTTCGGCAGCGTGTTGTTAACGATGGACATTGACAGAGACGGCCAAAGTGATATCCTCCTGGTGGCAGCACCCATGTACTGCAGTCATGGCTGGGAGGGAGGAAAAGTTTACATCTACACTGCTACACCTCAGGTACGCACACACACCTGTTCAAAGGAGTTACATGGGCATTATGCGGCTAACTGACCTAACTGACGAACTATAACTAACTCATGAACTAAAGAGCCGACAGAATGTTTCGGATTTGTAACTGCTAACTCATTAACTAACAAAGCAACTTACCAATTGACTTAACAAACTTGACCCACTTAACAACAAACTAACAACTCTACTGTCTGACTGAATAACAACTAACTTACGGCTGACAAGCTTATCAACTAATTAACTAATAAACTACTAGAAATGACCTAATGATCGGACTATTGGGAATGTTTGTGATTAACTGCTAACCGACTTACTTTATAACTGAAAAAAAACTACAAACTAAGAAAGGTACCAACTAACAAATTGAGTAATAAGCTACAAAATAACCGACTTACTAACTAACAAACAGCCGTACTGACTGACGAACTGAGCAGCTCCTACCCTACTGACCGACTCACTACTAGCTAACTTACTGATTAACTAGCTTGCCGACTAAGTGTGAACGACTACTAACAAGTTAACGAAAGAGCAGACTAAATGGAATATTTGGGATTGCTAACGCCGAAATGACTTACTTTCGCAACACTTTAACTACATAGCATACCTACAAACTAATAACTCAATAACTCACTACCAAACTGACTCACTAACTAACTGAGCAACTACTACATCATACGACCTGACTGACTAACTAACTGACGACTCACTATGGTAACCCGTTACGCTAAGGTACACAAAATTACAGTAGTTAAAGGGGACATGTTTTTCTTTTCCCCTTTTCTGACCTATAAATGTAGTTAGAATGTTGTATTCTCGAGTTAAACGATGCCAAAGTTTCAGATAATGAGGTTTGCGCATTTGGAAGTGAGCCCTGAAAGGCGTTTGGGATGGCTCAAAATGCTCGGTTTCAAAAGGTGTGGTAAAACGGCCCCTTTGTGATGTCACAGAGGGGTGGACTTCCTTTATATGGTTCATGGTTGGCAAGCACAGGCGATCAACCACAGCGGAGTGGGTATGCCCGGAGATGGGCCATGGGTGGAATAAATTAAAACAGACCATTTTGGCAGGAAGCACAAATCAAAGGAAATACAGCTGGAATGGGTGCAGATTCTGTAAAATCGAAAAGGTTTTGTGTGTAGCTGCTCTATAGGGGACCGCAACTCAATACAAAGGGTCGAAAAATGAGCATAATAGGTCCCCTTCTATGAGGAACTAACCTACCTAACCCTAACCCTTACTCGTTGATTCCTCATTAGTTCTTCACTAGTTCCTCATAACCAATGATACCACTGCTTTTTATGATACCACTGCTTTTTGTTCTGGAGGGAGTACAGGTGAAATCATTAGAAAGGTCAGAGAAGAAATGGTCACACTAAAAAGATGGTTTGATGATAATAGATTGTCCTTGATCCTAAGTAAAACTAAAATCATGCTGTTTGGCAACAACAGAAAGGACACGCACCAGCAAATACAAATAGATGGTGTGGACATTGAAAGGGTGAACGAAAATACATTTCTGGGGATCACAATAGATGAAAATATGAGCTGGAAACCTCATATTACAAATATACAACATAAGGTGGCCAGAAATATTTCAGTATTGAACAAAGCAATACTTGTTCTCAATCAGAAATCACTCCACACTCTTTATTGCTCTCTGGTTCTACCATATCTTACTTATTGTGTGGAAAAATGGGCTAATAACTATAAAAACAATCTTCACTCGCTAAATGTACTGCAAAAATGGTCAGTAAGGATAATTCATAATGCCGCCTACAGAGAACATACTAACTACTTATTTGTAAAATGACAAATACTTCAACTTGCTGATATAGTTCATCTTCAAACAGCTAAAATAATGAATAAGGCTAAAAACAACCAATTACCTAAAAATATCCTCCAAAACTTCTCTACAAGAGAGGATAAATATGATCTCAGGGAAGAAATACATTTGAAACGCTTCTATGCTAGGACTACGTTAAAAAGCCATAGCATTTCAGTATGTGGAATCAAACTATGGAATGGATTGAGTAAGGACCTCAAACAATGCACAACGATGAGCCGATTCAAGAAACAATACAAGCAGTTGATGTTTGCTAAATACAAGGATGAAGAGTCTTGAACCAGTCATGATGTGCTATATATATCACTATATTGACACTTACTATGGTACCCATTATGGCATTGGATGCTCATGTCACCTTGTACTTCGGTACGAGGTGCATTATTTAAAAAACAAACAAACCCTAAACTGTATTATGGAAAGCAGGAAGTGAAGAAATGTAACAGTTACTGATTGTAAAAGTACCAGATGGAGGGGTAGGATTTAATAAGCTTTGCTTCTTCCTACTCCTTTTGGACATGTGGAACTGTGAACTGATTATGGGATGCACTCAATTGTAATCTGATGCATGTTCAAATGAAATAAAACCATTACCATTACCAACTACTGTATTGTTGTGTACCTTATTGTTATGACTAACAGACTCAATGACTGACTAGCTATTTAAATACCTAACTACTTACTGCTTGTTAATGAGTTAAACAGAGAGCACTAACAAACTATTTGAGTGACTAACGGAGTTACGGACTAAGTGCCATAGTAAAGGGAAGGGGAATGTTGTGTCTCCAGGCTCCACTAGTCCTGCAGGGGGTACTTTTGCCCGACGTCTCTGACAACTCCCGCCTGGGCTCGGCGCTGGCCCAGATTTCCGACATGAATGCAGACGGCTTCAATGAGCTGGCGGTGGGCGCACCGCTGGAGGATGACCACCAAGGGGCGGTGTACATTTACTCCGGCCACAAGAAAGGCATCAGGCAGCGGTACAAGCAAGTGCGTCGAGCCCGACATGAACGTGAGTGGAAAAAATGCGATGTGAACATTTCTGTGTCCCGCCTCAGCGCCTATCGGCAGCCAGCATCTCTGCTGGTCTGAACTACTTTGGGCGAAGTATTCACGCAGTTCTGGACGCCAATGATGACGGCCTAGTGGACCTGGCGGTGGGAGCGCTGGGAGCCGCCGTTGTCATGTGGTCAGTCTTATAGAGCCTACCTGATCGGACCTGATCACCTTCGAGTGTGACGTATCCTTGCTGCCACCGCTCTCCCCCTTGTAGGTCACAAGAGGTGGTGCGACTTCAGGCCACACTGACCTTTGAGCCTGAGAAGGTCAATGTCTTCGATAAGCACTGTTGGCGAGGAAACAAGCTGGTCTCGTGCATGTCAGCCATCGTCTGTCTGCAACTTAACTCCACCACCTCATCCAGGATCGATGAGGTCGGTAGGTGGCATCACAAATACAATGTCATGTGACCAATCATGACTTGCATGCGCTCATGTGACCATCTTTAAAAACGGTTAGCGAGTCTGCAGTACATCACTATCCATTTAAAAGTGTTTGTGACTCCGCCCCTCCCTGCAGCCGTGTGGTTCACTCTGACGCTGTATGAAAATCGTTTCCCTCCCCGAGCACTTCTGGATCCTGTGGATCGGCATCAGCCTAAAACGTTGTTCGTAAGAACAGCAAGTTCTCAGTGCCAACGTCTGGGCTTCACTGTGCAGGTGACACATACCCATGCATACACACGCACACACACACAGGTTGACAAGCTGTCTCCTGTGAACAGGACACGATGGATTACGGACGTCCAATCCCAGTGACCTTGGAGTCGGGGCTTTGGAAGTCAGATGACGGGCCGGTGCTTGACCCAGACTCACCCAACATTCTCAAGACTGAGGTGACAGTCTATGCATAACCAGCAGGGGGCAGTTTATCAGTTAAATTTAGCATGCTAATATTATCATGACCAGATTAGATTAACCTGTTGACTTTAAGATTTCTTGAGTGCAGCTTCCATTCTGGAACGGATGTGTGCAGGAAGACGCCTGCGTCCCCGACCTAAACATTAGAAGTAGCACTGACCTCATGGATGCAAAGTGAGGGTCACACACTCAGACGGACACGTAGGATGTATCCGTGGTAACCGTAGCGTGTGTGTGTGTGTTCCTATGAAGACAGTTCTGCAGGTCAAAAGAGGGTGCCAGCTGGTCGCTGTGCAACCAGCAGGGGATGATGAAGGGACATGTCTTTGTCGTGGAGTCCAGGCGGAGGAGCGTGCTGCTGTCTGCCCACATGCAGAACACAGGGGAGAGCGCCTACAGAACCTCCATCAATGTCACCTCCTCGGAGAACCTTGTCTTCTCCAGCCTCTTAGTCAAGGTCTGCAAGTGGAACCTTCTCGTGGGACGTTTAGGAGGATAAATGACAACAAATGCAAACAACCTCCTTCTCCTGCAGGACCAATCAGATATTCAGATTGAGTGCTTGGCTGGGGACCCGCTGACCAATCAGAGGAAATGTAACGTCAACGCTCCATTCATGAAGTCCTCTTCTCAGGTAAGACTTCCATAGGAAAAAAAAACAACATTTAAGATGGAGTTTTATTTTGTAAAAGGAATCCATTCTCGTTCCATCCAGGTGTCTTTCCGTGTGGAGTTTGAGTTCAGTCATTCTGTCTTTCTGGACCACCTCTGCATCGTCGTGGTAACCAGCAGGTTAGCGTTAATTGCCACATATTGTACTAGTAGTGTGTGTCAGGTTTTTGAGCATTCACTTCAATATTGAGCGTTTGTGTGCCACTTTTTCCCAAAAGGGGATCGAACAAGTGGGAGGGATGTTAGATTTGTTGCTCATGGACAAGCTCTAGGGACACATTTTACTGTTAGAACGTCATTAAAAAGTCATTTTTTGTGTACCTTTAACATGTGTTCCAGTGAAGGAGAAGATGCGTTTCCAGAAGACAATGACAATGACATCATCCTCCCTCTAAAATACCAAACAGACCTTCTCTTTACCACGTCAGTCATACGTCTATTAATATCTGTACCTTATTAGCTTGGTATGGGAATCAATCAAATAATGTGTTTGTGTGTCATCAGAGATCAAAGCCCCATCCGCTTTGAAATCCACTCCACCCAGGACGAGGACACTCTTCCCTCCTTCAACATGTCCTTCTACGTAAGTCACGCCATATTTACTTTCATATAGGAGTGAATACATGATCAACAAGCAGGATGCTCCTTGCAGATCCAGAACACGGCCTGGTTCCCCGTGCGGGACATCCTCTTCACTGCGGACACCTGGGCCACGAGTCTCCAAGGCAACCATCTGCTGAGCATCAGCGAGTGCAGCGTCGAACAGGTGAGAAACAGCGGTAGCTCCGCCTTGATGCTGGACTCTAGCCTCTCATCTCTGCAGGCTGTTGCCGCGTGTGTCCTGCCGCCAGCCGCAGCCGCCAATCAGGTGACAGCAGACGACCTGAGTCACCTGACTCAGATGGTGAGTCCACTTAGCGGAGCACCATCAGACACAGTCAAACACTGTAGGTGTGTATTTGGGTGTGTGCAGAACCAGAGTAACAGTGGCAACATGACAGTCCAGTGCAGACTGGATATTCCTGCCTCCAAACAGGTTAAAGTCACCCTCACTGGTACACTCCACAGACCTGTCCTCCAGGCGGTGAGTCATCCCCACGCACATTGATGGTGCACACAGTTCTTGTAGAACTTTAGTCCATCTCTCTGCTCCAACTCATTCTAGGTCATCTTCAAGTCACTGGAGGTGCTGGTCAGTGCAAGCATCCGTTTAGAACCTTCTGCTTCATACTTCCTGCGTGAAGAGCAGCCTGTCCGACAGGTTGTCAGACAAGTACCCCCTCTTGTCCTTGATGTCAAAACAACACTTTTCACAATGATTGAAATCAGTGAAGAAGTTCTTCTCTGTACAGATGATCATGGAGCTGAGGAAGAACCAGGATGCTGATGCCCTTCCGGCTAGACTAGTCCTGGGAAGCTCAGTGGGAGGTCTGCTTCTGCTGGCGTTGCTAGTGCTGGCTCTGTGGAAGGTACATGCACATTACACACACACACAATGTGAAGTTATGGCAATTTTTTTTCATCATGTTGCCTCTGTGTGTGTGCAGCTTGGCTTCTTTAACAGGAATAGAAAGAGTCAGCAGGAGGAGTCGGAGGTGCCGGCAGCCAACGGGAAGCAGGCAGAGGGGTTGTGATAACGTGTGTGGCTGCTCGGTGACAGGCTTACTGTCATTGCTGATGTTCATATTCTTTGTGAGGTGGTGGACCTTTAAAAGACAGGCTGACCAACCCTTCCTGGCGACACTCTGCCAAGTCACTCACCAAGGCCCCTTGGTGGCTGGCTGCTTGCACTGCAGGTCATAAGGCCCGGCCACATTAAAAGGGACTTATTATGCTTTTTCCACTTTTCTGACCTATAAATGTTTCTCATGTTCTCTATTCTCATGTTAAACAATGAGGTTTGCACATTTAGAAGTTTGGGATGGCTGTGAACGCTCGGTTTCAGAGAGCTCACTGTGACACAGACTTCCTTATATGGGAAAATCACAGTGGCGTGGGCATGCGTGGAGGCTGGCCATGCAGGGAATAAATTAAAAGACCATTTTGGATATCCAAGGAAATACAGTTGCAGTAGGTGCAGATTCTGGAAGATCTGGAAAGCTTTCTGTGCAGGTTATCGTGTCTTGCTGCTCTATAGGAGTGCACAACTCAAAACATTTGTATAATAGGTCCCCTTTAAGGAAGTTACACAAGGTGGCATACTTGTCAATCAAATGGTAGCCCTGCCTGGGAACAATCCCTTGTTAGGTACATTTTAATCCAAATTCTTCCCCATAATGCTAGTTATACTTAAGAAGTAAGCAAAATCACATTTTAAAAAATTCTCACTCTTTTAATGAGTTTTCAGTTTTCTTGCGTGTAGATTATTTTTACAGTTTGTGAACATGTTTCACACATCTCATTGGGAGTTACAATGTTAATATTAAACACTGCCCCCTGCTGAACAACACAACAAAAAGCAGGTTCGAGGCACTTGGCAGGGCTGGATGTGATGCAATCTACTCCACAAATTAAATGGTACACAATCAGCTTGTCACGAGGATTAAAAATCAATACGAAAAAGAATCTGCAACTCTTCCACACATGTGAGTTAACTTAACTTGTGGGCGGAGTTATTGAGTGATGGTTTGGTCAGTGCGTAGCATCGTCACAGGCAACGCGAGCTTCCTCGTGAACGTTCACTTTAAAGAAAAAAAAACCCAAACAAGTTAAACATGATAAATAATGCTAAAGTGATGCATGCCAAAGTGAATGCTCGCATCAGCGCTAACATAGCACATGACCATGAACTGTTTCTGAATGACAGTGCAGCAAAGACACTTTAATTAGCGTGTTGATAAAAAATAAATACTTTTTGTGTGTATTTTGTCCAAAAAAAGCTTCATTAAAAATGTGATGCAAGGGAAAAAAGTCAAGAAGCAAACATTTCAAAGCAAAAATAAAACAAGATGGCAATCAGTGGAACTCTACAAACTCCTCAAGGCTTTTGGGGATCTGGTTGCGGTAGGTGATGTGGTGACGTCGCACAGCGCGCGCTGCCAGGCACTTGAGGCTCATCTTCATCTGTGTCTTAAGGAGGATCTCGGACACGCCTGTGGTGCTCTTGTCCAGCGGCGTCTTCTTCTGTTTGTTGGTCCTGTCGGTGTGAGCACCCGCCTCCACCAGGCTGATGATGATGGCGTGCAGCGTGAGGAAGTCGCTGATGGGCCGGTTGTATTGCACGATGACGTGCAGCGGCGTGTTGCCCTCGTGGTCGACAGCATTGACACGTGCACCGCAGTCCAGCAGCAGCTTGGTGACCTGCGCATTTGGGAAACTGCACACGTCATTGGTATGGAAGTCGTCCACGGGCGTGCTGGAGCTGATGGCCAGGTGGAGCAGTGAGGCACCCACGCGGGAACGTGGGTCCAGCTGGATCACGTCGTACACGTGCTTGTTGATGCAGATGCGCTCCTCGTCGCCACACGTCGTCTTGGTGGCAATGCAGGCGAGGTAGAGAAAGGTGAATACGTTGGACTCGTAGTTGTCCGCTGCCTGTGGCAGCTCGCTCTCAATGGCAGTGTCCATGCGTGCCATGCTGCGGCGAATCTCCAGCGCGCTACAGCCCAGCACCTGCTCCACTGCCGCTGCCCCCAAGCGCTCCTTCAAGTGGAGCATCTGCGAGAAGACCTGGGCGAAGCGCAGCAGGTCCTTGTGTGTATTACGATTTCCTCGCTGGCGGAGGTGCAGCGCGTGCAGCCACAGCTTGATGCACTGCTCGAACTCCATGTTGTCAGCATAGACGGCGCCGCGGTAAATGATGGGATGGGACACGTCTATGCTGTCCGAGCCCAGTATGCGCTCACGGATCATCAGTCCTTCCATGTGCAAAGCATCGCGGTCTGTTTGGATTGACTCCAGCTCCACCAGCGTCTGGCACTCGTGCCGCCCCCCGTAAGCCTCAATGGGCGGAAGTGGCTCCTTGGCGATGATGTTGCACGGGTCGCGATAGCGCTCCTCCATGGCGGTATGGAGGTATTGGTAGGTCTTGTTAATGTCGTAGTTCTCACGGTCGTTGGCAAAGGAGGCACCCAGGAGCTCCAGCGCTTCAATGCGCCGCTGTGGCTCACAGTTGGCATGCGCCAGCAGCAGCTCTACCACATCCGCCTTGCAGCTCTCTGCCGCCACCTTCAGTGGCGTCATACCATGCCCGTTTACAGCCATGACTGCCCGCCGCCTCACCAGCTCCGCCACGATGCACAGGTGGCCTGCCTCCGCGGCAAAGTGCAGGGCGGTGGCGCCGCAGTGGGCCTTGGCATCGGGGTTTGCGCCGCGCTCCAGCAGGAAGCCCACTACATCGGCGTGGCCTTTGTAGGCGGCGATCATGAGGCAGGTGTTGTTGTACTTGTTGGTGATGCTGATGTCAGCATCGTGCTCCACCAAGAAGCGCACAATGTCCAGGCGCCCATCAAAGCAGGCTGCCCGCAGTGGTGTGGAGTTGGTGATGGTGGTGTGGTTGACGTTGGCACCGTGGCTCACCAGCAGGCGCACCGCCTCAAAGTGCCCCGCCCCTGCTGCGCACCACAGCGCGGTGGCCCCGTCAATCACATAGCTGTGGGTGAAAGGTCACAGGGTCACTATCTGTCATCATTCTGCGGTGACATCACAGCGGGTGACGTGAACCAGACAGACCAGTTTCTGGGATCAGGTCAAAGCATTTAGCTGTATAGAGATATATGACAGGGGTCTCAAACACGTGGCCCGCGGGCCAAATGTGGCCCGCAGGACACGAGTTTGAGGCCCCCGCCTTTATATGAAAGTTTAATGTTAGTGCGGCCCACGCAACTTTGATATGGATGATGTATGGTATCATGTACCCAGAAAAAATTATTACGTTTGATTAATGTTCATGTTAAAGGTTAAATAACTGTTAATACAGTAAAGTCTTGTTATATCGATATTCTCGGGAGTCAGAAAAAATACCAATATAACCGGACTATCCATATATCCGATCCTGCGCCGAACTGCATTAAAGTGGGCGGATCTTTGATATGGCATGTAATTTTCTCCTTGAGTTCATGGATTGCGTATCTAGCATGCTTTTGTACTACAATAAATTTTGTACTACAGTAAATAAAAATAAACTTACGCTGTAGTGATTACCAGTTACCAGGACATAATTCACCCCGGAACTATCGAGGGTAGGCACGAGGGACGGGTGTTTTCCGCTGTGTGTGCTGCACTCTGGTGGTGGAAGTGTGAAAAATAAAGTTGACTGGAAGCAGCCGTTCACCGTGTTCTTTTTTGGTATTGAAATCCTTAAGCAAAGATTGATTTAAGCTGCTTTTGTATCGATATAAGCAGACCAAATTGGCTGGCGGGAGATGAAAAGGGCATCGTAGTAACCGGGTTATCATAATAACCGTGTATCGTACTAACGGAGCTAATTATATCATAAAAGACTAGAAATTTGCCGGGAAATGAAAATAGTATCGTAATAAGTAGTAATTCGTTTTAACCGATATCGATATAACGAGACTTTACTATAGTTAACCTCCCTATCCGTGTGGAAGTGGTAAGTTTTTGGCTTTTTAAGTTTAAAGAAAATAACTTGAAGGCTACCGTTTAGGTCGCTAGCTCTCTAGTTTGCGAGTTAGCATGTGTCTCAAGACCCTGCAGTTGCGCAATATGTTGTAAATAAAAAGAGTATAAATGTGACTATAGATGTGTTTTGTCATGTCTACAGGGCTCTAATAATGCTTTGTTCATTTTAATCTGAAAAAAATAATTTGTCTACCCACCAACTATATGTGGTTTCTTAAGTTTTTATTATTTGCCGTTTCATTATTATTATTATTATATTTATTTATTTATTACTGATTGATTGATTTTCTTTATTATTGATTTGTTTATTTATTTTTTATCTTATTTTGTGTAGAAAAATAAAAAGTAAGATGTTTGAGAACACCCCACAGCTAGGAGACCAGGGTTCAATTCCACCCTCGGGCATCTCTGTGTGGAGTTTGCATGTTCTCCCCGTGCATGCGTGGATTTTCTCCGGGTACTCCGGTTTCCTCCCACATTCCAAAAACATGCTAGGTTAATTGGCGACTCCAAATTGTCCATAGGTATGAATGTGAGTGTGAATGGTTGTTTGTCTATATGTGCCCTGTGATTGGCTGGCGACCAGTCCAGGGTGTACCCCGCCTCTCGCCCGAAGACAGCTGGGATAGGCTCCAGCACCCCCGCGACCCTTGTGAGGAAAAAGCAGTAGAAAATGAATGAATGAATGTTTGAGAACAGTGGAATGTTTTATCAGAGCTTTTCTTGAAGAAAATTGGAACCAAAGCAAAGTTTTTTTTTTTTAGTTTTTTGTTTTTAATAAATGCGTTTTTTTGGGGGGAAAACCTGATGCGGCCCAGTCTCACCCAGACCCGAGCTCCAGTGGCCCCCAAGTAAATTGAGCTTGAGACCCCTGCTATATGACGACTAAATATGATGAGTTTTCTCATTTGAAGAAAAGCTGCATGATCGCCAATATAAATGATAAGAAAGGAAGTGGCAGTGTGCAATGCATTATTGGAAGCGCACACTGAGTACTTTAAGTACACCTTGCAATCCAAACTACCCCGGTGTTCACAGCTTCAGCAAGTGTGGTGTGGCCAATAATTACTTATGAACCAATATTTGATCATTTTGACTTTAAAAAAACCCAAAACCAATTATCATTAAGATCATCATTCAGCCCTTGATGAATTGACAATTAAGTGTAGGGCTGCAACGATTATTTGGATAATTTAATTACAAAAAATAGTTGAGGAATTGTTTACGTCACCTCCACAGAGGACAAAGACGGTTGTATCTTTAATGGTTGCTAATCCCTCAACTGAATGAATGAATGAATGAATGAGGCTCAAGGAACTCTCAACCAATTGTATTTTGTTTCATCTTTTACCCCCCATTATTGTTCACAGGATGGCTTTGTTCTATGTTTTGTTCTGCTTTAACTCAAATAATAATTCAATTATCTTTAAGTAACAAGGTAACAGTATCAACGATACTGGCCTAGTATTTCCTTGGTATTGGATACACACCCAAATTTGTAGTATCGCCCACCTCTTGCTGGCTTGCGCAGTTATTAGGTCAAAGGTCAGAACATCGTCATCAAGAAATAAAAGGTCCACTTGAGACGTACCTGTCAAACCTTACGGTTCCCGTCTGCTCGGTGTCCACTCTGTAATGGTCCAAGAGCAGCCGGACTACCTTGTCGTGTCCGTTGCGTGCGGCTATGATGAGCGGAGTGAACCTCTGGCCGGCCAGCTGGGTCACAAAACCGAGCAGGAAGCGGGTCTCCGCCTCGGTGTGGTTGAGCAGCAGCGCGGCCAGGGTCAGGACTCGACCCTCGCTGGCTGCCTTGTACACGTAGCCAGCCAGGGACTCCATGTGAGCCCGACGCGTCGCCACAAGCTCCGCTTTACTGGAGACTGCTGCCCGCAATGTCCACCCCGGAGCCAGCCGCCTCCCATTAAAATGTCCGAACAGACTCCGGTGCTCGCATGAAAAACGTAAGGTCTCCGTTGTTAGAGTCAGAGGGAATAAATGGGGCAGAAGTGGAGATGTTTCTCCAAACCGGTACCGGTTGTCCAGTTTCTGGCTTAGCAAACGTCAGCTGAGCTAACTGGTTAGCCTACAGGCTCCTCTGCTAACGTTAGCGAGAGAGCCGCTAAATAGAATAAATACTACTTTTAAAACGCAAATAAAACGTTAATCTCACTATTCTCAATTAATCGCATTTTATGATAACGTCTCTGTTGTAATTAAAAAATAAAAGACAAGTAAAACATTGAAAAAAGGAACAGCCACTATAACCTTAGGCTAACTATCAAGTTGCCGGAAGTGAAGTACAACGTAAAAATACCTCCGTCTGGAACTTTCTTCAAGGTATAAATGTTCCACAATTACACGTGCACTTCCGGTATGTGACTTCCACTTCAGTTTACGAAAGTAAAACGTACATTTGGGTTTATATTAATATTGATTTTAAAATAATCAAACTGTACATTGTGATTGTCTGTTATTTAAACTGGTGCAGTATTACCATGATTTATGTTTCTCAAATGTAATAAAGTACAGCAAATTAACCGTGTCAGCATACGTTTGTCATCTTTATGTTATCTTTGCAATGTTTGTCATGACATCGACATTTACTGCTGTTTGCTCAACGATTTTTTCCCTGCTACTGTGACCTCATTTGTTTCTCCTAACGTTACCTTTTACTAAATACACTTGGCAAACAGAAAATTCTGAAGACATTCCAAAAAATAATCAACAACAAAAAGACTGCGATGGAATGCAACATTAAATACTTATGCGAGCTACACTTTTGATTCCGGGAGGTGGCGATATTGGTTCACCAACCAGCACACAACAGAAACAAGCCCCAGCAGGCGGCGCCGGGCATTCAAGAGGAAACAAAGATGGCCCAAAAGGAGCAGAAGTAAGGCTTTTTCCCTCCAAAGATTTTCTATGCCGCTTATTCTTACTGGGGTCGTGGGTATGCTGGAGCCTATACCAGGTGACTTTATGCGACAGGTGGGGTACACCCTGGATTGGTTGCCAGCCAATCACAGGACACATATAGACAAACAACCATTCACACTCACATTCATAGCTATGGACAATTTGGAGTCATCAATTAACCCATGCAGATTTTTGGAATGTGGGAGGAAACCGGAGTACTGATGCACGGGGAGAACATGCAAACGGCATACAGAGATGTCCAACGAAGATTCAAACCCAGGTCTTTCGAGCTCTTGAATGTGTGACCAAAATGCTAACCACTCGTCCAATGGGCGGCCTCTTTCCCTGTATTCATTCCTTCATTCATTTTCTACTGCTTTTTCCTCACGAGGGTCGTGGGGTTGCTGGAGCCTATCCCAGCTGTCTTCGGGCGAGAGGCGGGGTACACCCTGCACTGGTCGCCAGCCAATCACAGGGCACCTATAGACAAACAACCATTCACACTCACATTCATACCTATGGACAATTTGGAGTTGCCAATTAACCTAGCATGTTTTTGGAATGTGGGAGGAAACCGGAGTATTGATGCATGTGGAGAACATGCAAACGGCACACAGAGATGTCCAACGAAGATTCAAACCCAGGTCTTTCGAGCTCTTGAATGTGTGGCCAAAATGCTAACCACTCGTCCAATGGGCGGCCTCTTTCCCTGCAATTTTTCCTAAATAAAGTTAGCAGAGACATGAGAGAGCAATGCTAGCATGGTAAGTGTTGGTATGGAAATGCTAACAAGATATTGTACACTCAAAGAACAAACAACAATATTAAGTAATTCAACACTATAAGTTTCTATACGGGTCGCACGGCGGTCGAGTGGTTAGCGCGCAGACCTCACAGCTAGGAGACCAGGGTTCAATTCCACCCTCAGCCATCTCTGTGTGGAGTTTGCATGTTCTCCCCGTGCATGCGTGGGTTTTCTCCGGGTACTCCGGTTTCCTCCCACATTCCAAAAACATGCTAGGTTAATTGGCGACTCCAAATTGTCCATAGGTATGAATGTGAGTGTGAATGGTTGTTTGTCTATATGTGCCCTGTGATTGGCTGGCCACCAGTCCAGGGTGTACCCTGCCTCTCGCCCGAAGACAGCTGGGATAGGCTCCAACACCCCCGCAACCCTCGTGAGGAAAAGCGGTAGAAAATAAATGAATGAAAGTTTGTTTACTTACTCATCGTATGAAGTCAAAAGGCACCAAAAAAACTCACTAAAATTGAGGACACAGCGGCTGTGTAGGCAGATAAAGCTATTGTTTACAAGAACTTCCTGTATACAAGGCTTAGTGACCTTCACATGAACATTTGCTCTCACAAGTGCAGTTTTCAAAGCCAGCACTGACACTCGCCACCGTGCCTACCAGAGTAAGCCTATGTGGCACCTATGTGGCACTTTGCAACAAGCTGGACTGGATCAGGACCAGAGCCGCAACAAATTCAGTGTGATCCCAGGTTTAATTGTCCTTCATGGAATCATTTGGTTCAGAAAATATTGACTCCAGTTGCACAAAATCCTTGAACTTGCCACAAACATGTAAAGGAGCACACTCTAGTAATGTTTCAAAACTTACCAGCCACACAAGGTGAATTTGCACAAGTATCGGATCGGTTTCACAGATACCAGCCAAACGTTTTACTCAGCATCCGCTCAGAAATTAAATAAATGGCACCATACATCACTAGCGTAAACACTGCAGCAACTGCTTCCATAAACACATGGAAACGTGAGTGTTGTAGTGCTTTTGCAAATGCACATCACTTTTCCAGATGCTTTGCATTCATATTAATGAGTCTCATTTTAGTAAATTGAACGACCACATAAAAAATGGCAAATGGTCTTTCATTTGTATAGCACTTTTCCACCTCCAAGGCACTCAAAACGCTTTGATACTGTTAGCACAAGCTGCATAAGGAGCAACTGGGGGTTGAGTATCTTGCCCAGGGATACTTCAACATGATCACAGGAGAACAGAGGATCGGACCTGCAACCTTCGGGTTGGGAGACGACCAGTCTACCACCTGAGCCATGCCGCCCCAGATTTAAATATAATCGGATTTAAACATCAAATCCGAATTGTGCATCATACCCTGCAGTGTGAACGTATAGCCCTTGTTTTGATGAAAAATATTTCAAGCCAATTTGGTCAACGGTCATGACCTAACAAAAACAAAACACATATTTGTTTGTTTCATGTTGATCGTGGGCGGCATGGCGGTCTAGTGGTTAGCACGCAGACTTCACAGCTAAGAGACCAGGGTTCAATTCCACCCTCTGTCATCTCTGTGTGGAGTTTGCATGTTCTCCGTGTGCATGCGTGGGTTTTCTCCGGGTACTCCGGTTTCCTCCCACATTCCAAAAACATGCTAGGTTAATTGGCGACTCCAAATTGTCCATAGGTATGAATGTGAGTGTGAATGGTTGTTTGTCTATATGTGCCCTGTGATCGGCTGGCGACCAGTCCAAGGTGTACCCCGCCTCTCGCCCGAAGACAGCGACCCTCATGAGGAAAAAGCGGTAGAAAATGAATGAATGTTGATCGTTTTTTATGGACACACCTGAACGTATCACGTCACCAAGTAACCATGAGTGACATGAAACATAAGCTAAACAAATATATGCCACACAAGTGTGAAATGAAGGTTTATTGGCAGCCTCCTTCACCGCATGAAATAACTTTGCACATGATGGGAGGACATATATGTTTACAACAGCCTGTGGTTAGTTTGACCCGGTGAATACACATACAGTGAAGAAAATAAGTATTTGAACACCCTGCTATTTTGCTATTTCTCCCACTTAGAAATCATGGAGGGGTCTGAAATTTTCATCGTAGGTGCATGTCCACTGTGAGAGAGATAAACTAAAAAGAAAAATCCAGAAATCACAATGCATGATTTTTTAACAATTTATTTGTGTGATACAGCTGCAAATAAGTATTTGAACACCTGTGTATCATCTAGAATTCTGACCCTGAAAGACCTGTTAGTCTGCCCATTAGAAGTCCACCTGCACTCCATGTATCATCCTGAATCAGATGCACCTGTTTGAGGTCGTTAGCTGCATAAAGACACCTGTCCACCCCATACAATCAGTAAGACTTTAACTTGTAACATGGCGAAGACCAAAGAGCTGTCCAAAGACACCAGAGACAAAATTGTACACCTCCACAAGGCTGGAAAGGGCTACGGAGCAATTACCAAGCAGCTTGGTGAAAAAAGGTCCACTGTTGGAGCTATCATTAGAAAATGGAAGAAGCTAAACATGACGGTCAATCTCAATCGGAGTGGAGCCCCATGCAAGATATCACCTCGTGGGGTCTCAATGATTCTAAGAAAGGTGAGGAATCAGCCCAGAACTACACGACAGGACTTGGTCAATGACCTGAAAAGAGCTGGGACCACCGTTTCCAAGGTTACTGTAGGTAATACACTAAGACGTCATGATGTGAAATCATGCATGGCACGAAAGGTTCCCCTGCTTAAACCAGCACATGTCAAGGCCCGTCTTAAGTTTGCATATGACCATTTGGATGATACAGAGGAGTCATGGGAGAAAGTTTTATGGTCAGATGAGACCAAAATAGAACTTTTTGGTCATAATTCCAATAAGCGTGTTTGGAGGAAGAAGAATGAAGAGTACAATCCGAAGAACACCATCCCTACTGTGAAGCATGGGGGTGGTAGCATCATGCTTTGGGGGTGTTTTTCTGCACATGGGACAGGACGAGTGCACTGCATTAAAGAGAGGATGACTGGGGCCGTGTATTGTGAGATTTTGGGGAACAACCTCCTTCCCTCTGTCAGAGCATTGAAGATGGGTCGTGGCTGGGTCTTCCAACACGACAACGACCCGAAGCACACAGCCAGGAAAACCAAGGAGTGGCTCCGTAAGAAGCATATCAAGGTTCTAGCATGGCCCAGCCAGTCTCCAGACCTGAACCCAATCGAAAATCTTTGGAGGGAGCTCAAACTCCGTGTTTCTCAGCGACAGCCCAGAAACCTGACTGATCTAGAGAAGATCTGTGTGGAGGAGTGGGCCAAGATCCCTCCTGCAGTGTGTGCAAACCTGGTGAAAAACTACAGGAAACGTTTGACCTCTGTAATAGCAAACAAAAGCTACTGTACCAAATATTAACATTCATTTTCTCAGGTGTTCAAATACTTATTTGCAGCTGTATCACACAAATAAATTGTTAAAAAATCATGCATTGTGATTTCTGGATTTTTCTTTTTAGTTTATCTCTCTCACAGTGGACATGCACCTACGATGAAAATTTCAGACCCCTCCATGATTTCTAAGTGGGAGAAATAGCAAAATAGCAGGGTGTTCAAATACTTATTTTCTTCACTGTAAATGCACATTACATCAATAGAACACAGACGCTGCCGTTAACGTGTAACATTACATTTCTCCTGATCAGTGATTTTGTGAGTAGGAATTCCGACTTTGAGTGCCGTTGCTATGCACAATACACAATGTCCGACTTTGTCAGTTGTCAGTTCAGCTGTGATGTAGGTCCTTGTTAGGATGCGTCACTTCCTGTCCAAACATTTCAACGTTCCTCATGAAAGCATCCATGTGAGCGTCCTGATCTTCCACTCCAGTGTCACTGGCGCGTGGCTCCAGAGTCAGAACTGGGTCACACTGATCTGTCAGAACTGACAAACGGCAATGCTCTGTGTCCACGTTGTTGAGCGGGATGACAACGTCACCAGGCCGCGTGCGCACAGTGGTCGCAGATCGGGGGGCAGCAGGGGACGACACCCTCCAGAACATGTTCTTTAGCCTGGCACGGAACTCCGGGCGCATGAGGCAGTAGAGAACCGGGTTGAGGCAGCTGTTGGTGTGCGCGAGGCACACACTGAGGGGGTGCACGTAGGTATGTGCCAGGTAGTAGGCACGGTCCCAGTGCAGCACGTTGAACTTGACCAGAACCCCCCACAGCGTGATGGCGTGGTTGGGCATCCAGCACACAAAGAAGGACACGACTACCAGGGTCACCGAGCGGGT
Source organism: Doryrhamphus excisus (assembly GCF_037039965.1). Lineage (NCBI taxonomy): Eukaryota > Metazoa > Chordata > Actinopteri > Syngnathiformes > Syngnathidae > Doryrhamphus > Doryrhamphus excisus. The sequence goes on along the minus strand of NC_136357.1, from coordinate 15,868,915 downwards.
GATGCGTGCCCGCCGCCTCACCTGCTTGGCACTGAAGGTGCGTGCCCGGAGCAAGCGCAGCAACAACAGGTAGCAGGCACACACCACCAGCGCAGGGAGCACAAAGGCCACAAGGATCTTCTGTACATGGTAGAGAGCGAGCCATGCCCCCCCTTCCGGGAAGTCCAGCAGGCACAGGCGGTCCCCTGCCACCCGCCTCACCGTAGAGAAAATGGCAGTGGGTGCTGTGGCCAAGGTGGCCGCCGCCCACAATGCGCCCACTGCCCAGAGTGCAGAACAGGCACGCCCCTGCCCAGATGCATGCTCTGGCAACGCAGATGCCACGGAGCAGTACCTTGTGACACTCATGGCGGTGAGGAAGAAAACGCTGGCGTACATGTTCATGACGGTCACGCTGAGCACCACCTTGCACATGGCGTGGCCAAAGGGCCAGCTGAAGTCCAGCAGTGTGTCCGCTGCCCAGAAGGGCAGAGTCAGCACGAACTGAAGGTCAGTCACTGCCAAGTTGACGATGAACAGGTTGATGGTGGCGCGCCTTTTACCTGCACCGCCGCCCCCGCCGCCGCGCACCTTGACGAGGACCAGCACCAGCAGGTTCCCCAGCAGACCGGCTGCGCACACCAGCGAGTACACCACTGAGACGAGCACGCGCAGCGCTGGTGAGCCGTCCACGGGTACGTCCGCGCCGCTCACGCGCTCCTTGCCCGCCACGGACGCGTTCCAATGCGCGCTCGCGTTGACGCTCCACAGCTCCTCCATGGGCACAGCGGCCGAATCAAGTCGTCCGCAGAGTTGGGTCCGATCATGTCCGGGACCGGAACAGCGTTGCCCACTTTCACCTCCTACGCGCGCTGCAAAGTGTTCTGCGCTCTTCCCGCCACTGCCGACTCATTTTATACCGCTACGGGTGCACGACGAAAAAGCGCGTGGCCGAGAGGGGACGTACCAGTACGTACGAAACTGGAACTACACACACGGCAGAAACCTGATACATGACTGCTGGTAAGGCTTTGCTGGCAAAGCTGTTTGTTTATGAGCACATTTACTAACATCTAAAAAGGCTAGTTGGGACGGCACGGTGGACTAGTGGTTAGCGCACAGACCTCACAGCTAGGAGACCTGGGTTCAATTCCACTCTCGGCCATCTCTGTGTGGAGTTTGCATGTTCTCCCCGTGCATGCGTGGGTTTTCTCCGGGTACTCCGGTTTCCTCCCACATTCCAAAAACATGCTAGGTTAATTGGTGACTCCAAATTGTCCATAGGTATGAATGTGAGTGTGAATGGTTGTTTGTCTATATGTGCCCTGTGATTGGCTGGCCACCAGTCCAGGGTGTACCCCGCCTCCCGCCCCAAGACAGCTGGGATAGGCTCCAGCACCCCTGCGACCCTCCTGAGGAAAAAGCGGTAGAAAATGAATGAATGAATAAAAAGGCTAGTTGACAAGGAAAAACATCTAATTTGGGGAAATAAAACAAAACAAGCAGTTTTGTTTAAAAACAAAATTATAAAAAGGTTTAAAACCAAATGTTTTGCTAAAAAGAAAAAACAATGGATTGTGGTCATTCGCCACCCAAGCTTACATTACCACCATGCCCCAGTGCAAATATTATCATCATTATTATTAGAATTATTTGCATGCTCAGAATGTCAGCATACAGCTGTGCAGGATTGCATGTAATTGTACTCATTTGTAGTAAGCAGGCAAGCAGGTGCATTGCTAATGCTGTTTGTTGAATTCAATGTTGGTCCAGCGGCCAAGTGCTCTTTTTCTCACCCTCCTGTGTGCCTCTCCAGCTGTTAGGTACTCACACAGCGTTCACACGCTCACAAGTCCATTTATTTGTTGTCCTTTTCTTGTCTTATTACTCGTCGAGGTAATTTATCACCGAACTATTGACCTTTACACATGTTTTATGGGCTCCACTTTACATATTTATTATTATTCCTCAGAGTCAGTGTTACCAGATAAGTCATGACAAATTATTATATACCAGAAGCTTGCAATTATTGTATTGTCAGGACAATTATTGTCCCACACAATTTGACTTTGCATCTAATACAGCATGGGTCTCAAATTCAATCTACCTGGGGACCCCTGGGGGTAGAAGTCTGGGTCAGGCTGGGTTGGACTTGTCAACAAACACCATGCACCAAACGGTGACATGGAGCTCATGACACATAGCCCGTAAGTGGTAATAAATATAAAACATGACTCCATGTAACAGTCTGACTCACGGTGTTATAAAATAAATAATGCTACAACCACCATGCAGCAACTTAACACACAACAGGTAGATAACACATACACAAGGCAATTACTATATAGCGGAGGATAATATACAACTATATTCATGCTAAACATCTAACTGTGGCAGCTGCAAAAATTAATCGTTGGTTAATCCATTACCCAATTAATGGTAATCGATTAATTGTTCATTCATTCTTTCATTTTCTACCGCTTTTTCCTCACAAGGGTCGCGGGGTGCTGGAGCCTATCCCAGCTGCCTTGGGGCGAGAGACAGGGTACACCCTGGACTGGTCGCCAGCCAATCACAGGGCACATATAGACAAACAACCATTCACACTCACATTCATACCTATGGACAATTTGGAGTCACCAAATAGCATGTTTTTTTTGGAATGTGGGAGGAAACCGGAGTACCCGGAGAAAACCCACGCATGCACGGGGAGAACATGCAAACTCCACTCAGAGATGGCCGAGGGTGCAATTGAACCTGCGCGCTAACCACTCGACCGCCGTGCCGCCCTGATTAATTGTTTTTTTTATTTATTTAAATATGTAAATATCCTCTGATTTCGGCCTGTCAAATATAAATATTTGTTATTTAACTGCATGAAAGCAGACCTATTATCTATTATTAATTTGGTCTCTCTAAGTCCTAACCGATGACTCCATTAATTGAGCTTCAGATTAATGGACTAAGAAAATGATCATGATTGTGTTATTGTTTTAATGAAGCTATTGGACAAACATTAAGATTTTATCATTTAACTTTTTACGCTCCACGGTGGGACAAGTGGTTAACATGCAGGCCTCACAGCTCGGAGACCTGACTTCGATTCCACCCTCGGCCATCTCTGTGGAGTTTGCATGTTCTCCCTGTGCATGCGTGGGTTTTCTCCGGGTGTTCCGGTTTCCTCCCACATTCCAAAAACATGCTAGGTTAATTAGCTACTTTTAGGTCATATGAGTTCCTAATAATGGACTGCACGGTTGTCTATAGTGATTAACATGTTGGCCTCAGATTCAGGAGATGGTGGGTTCATGTCCGTTGGAACATCTCTGTGTGGAGTTTGCATGTTCTCTCTGTGCATGTGCACTTTCTCTCCACGGGTATTCTGCCTTCTTCCTGCATTCAAAAAGTATGCATGCAAGGTTTATTGGAGACTCTAAATTGTCCATTGGTGTGAATGTGAGTGTCAAAGGTTGTTTGTCTGTATATGTGCCCTGATTTTTTTTTTTTTTGATTTTATCTGGACAGAATGTGGCTGAGGGAAGACGAAAGACAAAGAACGGTACCTGGTCCTCCAGGTTGGGGGTTGGGCATGGGGTCAACAACATAGTGAGTCAACAACATAAGTGTAGCAATCGTGGAAACTGCAAAATGGAACATAATCCAGGATGACTGTCAAGTTCTTCAGTTCCAGTGTCAAACTATGGTCATCCTAAAAATGTTTAAGTGTATGGTCCTACTCCTACTCCTGATCCTACTCCTTTTTGGACATCTGGAACTGTGGATTGTAACATGAAGTATTCCAATGTAATCTGTTTTCATGTTCAAAAAAACATTCAACTATTATAATCTCTCTATTGTAAATATCAGCTATTCTCTCTATTTCTGTAATGCTGATGCTAAAGATGTTGATTGTCATGGTAACAGAGCTACCGTCTACTACTGTGACCCTCCTGCTGTAAATTCAGAAGATTGATCCATGACCCCCCGGGGGACGTTGTTAAATATGTGGCCATGGAGCGGCTTCTTTTGAATCTAACCACATCGCTGCATCCTTGTTATCGCCGCCAATTACGTGAAAGGTTCACTCACTAACATGACTGGTGTGTGTTTGCTGTCAGTGTTGATGACATCATTCATACTTCTTGTTTAAATATTAGCACTTAGCTGAGCGTCTTCATTAAACAAAGATATATGGGCGGAGATAAGAAGCCGGCCAGAACATCTGTCCTCATGATAGCGATGATGACTGATGTCATCGTCTATCTTGTCTGATGGCCAAGTGTGTGTGACTGTTTGACTTTAAGCCATCAGACTGGTCATGTGACCGACTCACTCACCATCTCTGTGGGTTCTCAGGTAAGTTCTCGAAGAGGTTCTGTTGGTGTCTGACGACAACTTGTCAGAGGCATGATGCCTTTCATTTCAGTGTCATTGCTGTTTGACTTTTCTCACATCTTTGTTTACACCAGGGGTCTCAAACATGCGGCCCGCGGGCCAAATGTGGCCCGCAGGACACTAGTTTGAGGCCCCCACCTTGATGTTGTAAATAAAAAGAGTATAAATGTGACTATAGTCGTGTTTTGTCATGTCTACAGGGCTCTAATAATGCTTTGTTCATTTTAATCTGAAAAAAATAATTTGTCTACCCACCAACTATATGTGGTTTCTTAAGTTTTTATTATTTGCCGTTTTATTATTATTATATTTATTTATCACTGATTGATTGATTTTCTTTATTCTTGATTTGTTTATTTATTTTTCATCTTATTTTGTGTAGAAAAATGAAAAGTAAGATATTTGAGAACAGTGGAATGTTTTACCAGAGCTTTTCTTGTAGAAAATTGGAACCAAAGCGAAGTTTAAAAATTTTTTTTGTTTTTAATAAATGCGTTTTTTTTTTTTTTTTGGAAAACCTGATGCAGCCCAGTCTCACCCAGGCCCGAGCTTCAGTGGCCCCCCAAGTAAATTGAGTTTGAGACCCCTGGTTTACACACATTTCTTGGCTTTCATTCTACCTCAATGGCGGCAAACTAGCAATAAGATCGCTAGTTTGCCGACTAACCTCTGGTCTTCGGATTACAAATGTGACTTTTTTTTTTTTTACCAAATAAGCCATAGCCACCTTGGTTTCAGATGGGTCCAGTCCTGTTGTGATCGATTGAGAATCCAATGACCATAAGAATATTCAAAGGCACATTTTGTCTTTAAAACATTTAAGCAATGTGGTTAGTTCGGAGCACATTTTTGTCCCAATGAAAAGCTACAAGAAGCGACCAAGTTCATGGGGTACTTGCTAACTTTTTTTTAACGATTAAAATTTCTAATCGGATTAACCACAGTTTTCAAAGGAATTAATCACGATCAATCGATAAGACATAGGACAGGTAACAAAAGGAAGGGAGGGTTGTTTGATGGTATGGTTACTGATATTTTGAGGTTGTAATTATTTTTGGTTGTTACTTTTCTATTGCTCTCGATTTTCAAAATACTGTCTGTTACTTAAGATTAGTTTTAGGTTGAATTATATGTTTGATTTGTTGATAGTGGATAGATTGTTTTCTCCCAACCCTGTGCTTCTGAGTTAATGTATGAAATTATATAAATGTATTATTTCAAACAAGTGGTGAAGGTGAATGAGTCCCTCTTGGTGCCAAAGGGGACAATAAATCATTGAGTTGTGCAGTTTAAAGCCAAGGTTGTGCCATGTGTAAGTGTGTCTAAATTGTGTTATTGAGGACTCTTAATTGTATAATTTTATAGTCAGTATCGTGGATATGGTGATAGATTTGAAATCATTGAAATTTTTGATTGGAGTAGGAATGGGTGTATTCTGCCATTGACGCTGTTTTGAATGTATCCGTGGTTTGTTGTGGTATTGTTTCTTAATCCGAAAAACACAGTGATTGGAGCTGGGTTGCCAAAAAGTATTGGAAAATTGATGCTTTTAGGCCTCCATTTTGTTTCCTATTTTGTAAGGTTGAGAAAGAGAGATGCAAGGCTTTTTGTTTTTCCAATAAAACTGCATGGTTATAGGTCATTTAAACCAATTATCAGTGGGAGCGTTAGCTGTCAAAGTAAACAAGTAAGTAATTTGAGGTAAAAAAAAAATAATTTTTACTACAGCAATCATTATCTTGGGTTTCTTTGATATTATTATTAGTTTTCCGTATTGTTGTTGCAAGTGATTCCATGAATAAAATCCCTGGTGCAGTGCGAAACTAGGTAAAGTGACCCAATTGGTGGTTACTGGGAGACTATAGTGTCTGTATCTGATGGATGAACGACAATTTACTTTATCAAATGTTTATCCTATAAGAGATTTTTTTTTGTCCAGTTGTGCTATGTTTATTGCGGTGAAAAGTTTACGGCGGTTATCAGATGAATGTCTATTTTTCATGAAGCCAGTTTGGTCTGGGTGAATGAGGACCTTAGAGGTAGTTAGAGAAGACAGTTACCACATATTGTTCAGTTTTGTGTATGACCCTAGATCTTCTGCTGCATTCCTAAAATTGTAAGTTAGAGGCCACTGTGCTCCAAGTAACAAAAAAAAAATTGTCTGGAGCCTGTAATGATTAACTGCTTAAGGCAAGACCCTGACCCTGGAGTCTCTTCATTGGCGTTTCCACCGTCAACAGGCACTGATTTAACTCAAATATGTCCTTGCACTGGATAACGTCCTGATAAAGTTTGCTTAAGTATACTGGGCTTTTCTTGAGTGAGACACTTGCATCAAACTGCAACAGGGTTTGCGATGACTGTCCTGTACACATAGAATAACTAAGACACTTCCATCCATCTAACAGGATGCTTCTGAATTGTAATGTATGTCCCATTATTCTTAAAGTGCTTATCCTGTCTGTTGTCTTCCATGGAGTGAATATTTTTCCCTTGACAGATGAGAAAGCAAATTACTGTAATATCGAATAATATAGCTCCTTAGCAATGCATTCATTTTATGTTCAGACTATGCCAAAAGGCCAAAAAACAACGCCCTAAAAACAGTGGAGATGGTTGTGGACAACAGGAAGAACTCAGCCTCTCCTGTCCCCATCACCCTCTGTGACTCTACAATTGACATTGTGGAGTCCTCCCGCTTCCTGGGTACCATAATCTCCCAGGACCTCAAGTGGGAGCCGAACATCAGCTCCCTCATCAAGAAGTGCTCAGCAGAGGATGTACTTCCTACGGAAGTTGAAGAAATTCAGCCTGCCAAAGACAATGATGGTGCACTTCTACACCTCCATCATTGAGTCCATCCTCACCTCCTCCATCACCATCTGGTACGCTGCTGCCACTGCTAAGGACAAAAGCAGGCTGCAGCGTGTCATTCGGTCTGCAGAGAAGGGGATTGGCTGCAATCTCCCGTCCCTCCAGGATCTGTACGCCTCCAGGACCCTGAGGCGTGCAGAAAGGATTGTGGCCGATCCCTCTCACCCCGGACACAGACTCTTCGAGACGCTCCCCTCTGGCAGGAGGCTGCGGTCCACAAGAACAGTTTCTTCCCGTCTGCTGTCAGTCTCATCAACAAGGCCCGGAACCCCACCTGACACTCTTCACACCCCACCTCTGCCTCATCCTGCCACTTTAACACTTTCACTATATGCGTTACATTAACACTCAGTTTGGACTCTTAGGAAAACAATCAGACTGCACTTCCGGAATAACAAACAAAAAACAGACTGTGTACATATATTTATACTGTTATTCTGTATATTTTGTATTTATATATTTTGTATTTTTCATTCTTTTTTAACAGATGTGTATGCACCTACTATACCAAAACAAATTCCTTGTATGTGTTTGTTCATACATGGCAATAAACCTTTTATGATTCTGATTCTGATTCTGATAAAAAATAAACTGTAGTCCAAAAATGGCCGCCGGGCTGCACCTTGGAAACCTGGCACAAGATCATGTGTCCTCCTGAAGAAGACATCTCACCTCATGCTAATGCCAGTGCCCTTATGGTCTTGACCCACTTCGTGCCTTTGCGTCACACTTATCGGACCAAGGTTCCCATTATGTGACTGTCAAAAATGACCTGTCAGTCACAATAAATGATAGGAGGGGAATTCCTCCCTTTATTATTATTAAATCTCTCTGTTTATAGGGTGGTGAAGAGGAAGTCGGCTTATCGTACACATGCACACTCACACAAGTCCAATTTTTCCGCAGGCAGGTGTTAGCCGCTTCCTTATCGGTGTTTGCTCATTAAGCGGCGGTGGCGACGGCTAAAACAAACGTGCGATAAATGAAGGGGGGAGAGAGCCGTGCAGGTAGTGGCAGTGGGGAAACTGGGACATTACATGATTGTGTTTCTCTTCTCCTCATGCAGGAAATTAATTATGTTCTTTGTTCTCTTTTAAATTTGAGATTGGTGGAAAAAGTCCTGCCCATCTCTGACCTCTCACCTCCCACCAATGAGGAGCTTGGTGATATACACATAATTCCCTTCATAATTGTTGTCTTTTGCACCAATTAGTGTAATTTCTAATTGTATGATGTACAGTAGATTCATCATGTGCATGTGAACATGTCAATCACAAGGTGGCTCCACCCACAAGCACTCACAGCTTCTGTTGATCGAAATAAACACAGAGCTGCTGGAAAAAAGGATTCCGGGAGTGCTTTTGTGTTCTGTGTTAGAAGAAGAGCAGCTTGGAGAGAGAGCGAGAGAGGGATAATTGAATCATCAATTCCCATGATAGAGAATGGAAAAATGATTTGAAGGGCTCACGTGTTCTGTTTGCTCGCAGCTGGACTACCATCACATGCACACACATGCACACCTGCACACACAGTTTCCATTTGCCTTGGTGGAATTTAATTCCACAGGTGTTAGCAAGCAAATTACATCCATGATGTTATTTGTGTCGATGCACTGATAGGTGGACTTACTTGTTTTGGACTTGCTTATATGGACAATAACTGCTGGGTGTTGACTCATTTTGAATGGATAGTAAATCTATACTGCTATACACTGTTTGTTTTTCTTTCAGCTTTTTTTTTTAGTCGCCACAGCGGTTCTTTTTTGCTACTTTTTTGGCTTTATATTCCGGATGCCCTTCCTGACAAATACTGATTATGCTTACTGGTGTAGATTCGAACCAAAAGTCCAGAATGTTAATCACTACACCACGGCAGGCCCATACAGGATATGACTTTTTATAGTATTGTCCCTTACAAGATTTAATAAAATGCTTTCTGAAATGTGATGCCTGTGCTCACTTTTGCGAGATACTGTACATGTAGAACAGGGGTCTCAAACTCAATTTACCTGGGGGCCACTGCAGCTAGGGTCTGGGCAAGGCTGGGCCGCATCAGGTTTTTAAAAAAAAAACAAAACGCATTTATTAAAAACAGAAAAATATACAAACTTTTTCAGTGCCTTGGTTCCGATTTTCTACAATAAAAGCTCTAATAAAACATTCCACTGTTCTCAAATATCTTAATTTTTATTTTTCTACACAAAATAAGATGAAAAATAAATAAACAAATCAAGAATAAAGAAAATCAATCAATCAGTAATAAATAAATATAATAATAATAATAAAACGGCAAATAATAAAAACTTAAGAAACCACATATAGTTGGTGGGTAGACAAATTATTTTTTTCAGATTAAAATGAACAAAGGATTATTAGAGCCCTGTAGCCTTGACAAAACACAACTATAGTAACATTTATACTCTTTTTATTTACAACATATTGCGCAACTGCAGGGTCTTGAGACACATGCTAACTCGCAAACTAGAGAGCTAGCGACCTAAATGGTAGCCTTCAAGTTATTTCCTTTAAACTTAAATAGCCAAAAACTTACCACTTCCACATGGACAGGGAGGATAACTATAAACAGTTATTTAACCTTTAACATGAACATTAATCAAACGTAATATTTTTTTCTGGGTACATGATACCATACAGCATCCATATCAAACTTGCGCGGGCCGCACTAACATTAAACTTTCATATCAAGGCTAGTGTCCTGCGGGCCACATTTGGCCGCGTGTTTGAGACCTCTGATGTAGAAGGTGCTACAGATCACATGGTCGCGTCCGTCTGCATGTGGTCATTATTGTATGCATTTGTTTACTCTTTTATCTCACACTTCCGACATTTGCTTGTCAGCTACCCAAAGGTCGCAGTCTTCATGCGACGAGTTTCTCTCGATGGAGATGCACCTTGCACACTGATGACCGTGTTTGTAGTTGTGTCACCGTTTCAATGCCGACTTGATTGACGCCCTTGAATCGCTGGCTCGTTAGCGCTCTTCATGTTTGTGCTCTGTCAGCATGAAGCACAGCTCATTAGAATCTGAAACAAAAAGTGACTACATGTCGCTCCAGTCCAATTTTTGCATGATTTTTTTGCATGATTATAACATGCAGGAAAAAATGTTAGTGTGAAGTCACCTGTTGAGGGTCAATATAAACGCCTTGTCAAATGTTTTTATCTACTGTATTCAGTGTTAAATGGGTTCATTCGAATATTGATAACAAATGCTGACCTTAAGCATTGACCTCTTCCAGCATACACTTTGGTAAGACCTCCCTGTTCAATCATGACAAATGGATGCTATATTGCCATAGTAATGAGGCTGCTGCACTGACTGACATGAGTTTAGCCATATTGGACCTAACCAAGACCAATGCGATGATGAAAACAGACTTGCGTAGTTAACGTAAATGAAGACTCATCTGAAGCATGGCCGACATTATTCGGTGTCGGACCTATCATTTTCGTTTTTGTTTGTAAGAGGTGAAGAAGTGGAAGAAATTCAAGCAGATTTAGCAACACATCAGCCTCCAGATGGTAACAGTACTTGAACACCGGGTCACAAGCCGGGTCGCATACACAATGGATGACTCCCCTTGTGAACAGCCGGTAAGCTTAGCATGCTAGCATCTTTTTAATCTTTGGCGCTCAGACCTCATCTGTGGAGACGGAAGAGCGCCAGACATGTCTTCAACTTTTAAGCATTGCGGCAAACAAGAATCTCTAAAGGTGCTAAAAGACATGAGAGGAGGTCTTTCTTGGTAATTGATGACAACATTCCCTACTGTCATTGGTCACCCTGGACACGATTTATTCATAAAAAAGCATGCAGTATTTTGTAGGATGTCCAGGCAGACCAACAGCGCCCCAAGTAGGTAAAGCACCATCATTACACACAAGTGACGTCAACCAAGGTGAAGTCATTACAGGTAACGCAATTTTATATGACTTTAATAAAACGTCTTATTCTTTACAAAACACAACAACAGGAAATTGTTTGTGTACTGTAAATTTCAAACAGTTGTATACTAAACAATCAAGTGGAATTCCTTCCATCATCTCATGTGAAAACCATCACTCTGCTTCCATGGTAACAGGCCTCACTTCCTGTTTCCTGGCAACAGATGCCATCATGCACCAACAAGGAATGACGGGAAGGTCAAAGTGGCTGCTGCCTGCAGTCCAGTGTGCGTACTTCACACATACATACACACACACACCTGGTGGTGACACAATAACATCATCAGTCATCAGGCTCGATGACACACTGCTCTACGATGTCCCTCAGGTTGGGGTTCTCCATGGCGGCTGCCACTCGTTCTTTGTCGTTGATCTGCTTGTTGACTGCAGAAAAACACCATGACCACCATGAGCACCATGTGACCATGACCACCTTTACATGCAAGATTACAGTTAACCTATACTACTGCTAACATTGATTGACTTCTTTTTACACTTGTGTTAAGATTGTTACAACATGACTTAAAACATACCTATACAGTTAATAAATCTTTTATTGTGGCAAAACACTTACTGTCCTCCTCTGTGGTGTGGGTTCCTTCACTAATGTAGATTTCCAGCTGAGAAGAAACACATTTAAGTTTCTGCAACATTAGATATGCGAATATGCGATTTGTATACAGTACTCACTTTGTGTTTGAAGGGCAAGCATCTCTGCAGCTTCACTTGTAAACACAAACCTGCACACAACAACAACAACAAACAACAACACAGGCTCAGGACAACGTCACACAAACAGGAAGTGGACTTTGTGTTTGAAGGGCAAGCGACTGACCGATGAGAGTAGCTAGGGAGCAGTGAGGGACGGTTGGGGAGAACTTGATAATAATGAGATACTCGTCCTCGCCGAGCTCTTGGACCTCCACGCATTGCTCTGTCACTACCTCCAGCTCCTCCAGGGTGTTGGGCTTCTCTGGGTCTCGGATGGATCGGATCACATCTGCCAACAGACATATAGAAGATCACGTCGTGGATGCACAAGTTATTTGTTTTCACTGTTCAAATATTTAACGAACACAACGTTGATGCACCACAACAGAGTGGAATTACTAGTTAATTAATTAGTCCATTACGCTAAGATCAGTCAAAATACGGTCTTCCTCTTCCTGGTGGCAAACAACTCTACAACGACTTTACGTTCATTCAATCTGTCATCGCGCCTCCAACCGCCACTACTTGACTTCTTAAAACTAGAAGTTTGTCAACGGAGGTTGTTTGCATTTCACAGTCACTCACCATACACTTCTAAAGCTTTCTCTTCCATCTTCGTGCTCCTCGGATCATTACTGGGGTGAAAATATGAAATTTGTCCCGATGACGTGGGTTGGCCGGGCACCGTGTGCAACTCTCATGATAAGAAGCAAGAAAATGCACTTCTATGAAAAGGAATAGTATGTCAACGGAAAAAACACATCCACCGTTCTGAGATCAGCTCAACTTACCAATCACATTGGTTGACATTTTGTTTCAGGCAAAAGCAATCAACACCAGAGCGATCGTGTGGAAATCACAATGAAGCATTGTCATTCAAGCCAATAATACTATATGTGATAATTATGTGATGTGATGTGATTTATTTTCTACCAAGACTGTCAGGCAACTCACAGAATCATTAGAAACCAAACGAAATATCAACTCAAAGCGACGTTGTTTGATTAAGTAGACTTTCCTCCTCATTGGTCCTTCTCATTGGTCAAAGCCAGTCAGCTGTCACGTGAGTATCACGTGACTGTCTGTGTACAAAACCGACATAAAAATGTCGGAGTTTTCTAGAGCCATATTTGACAGCTCGGACCCTTTCGGAAACGTTTGTGTGCCGTAGAAGAAGTAGCCCCTTTCTCATAATAAGATGGAGGACAGTTCCTCTATCGAGGTGGCGCTCATCCCGGAGAACCAGCACTGCCGAGAGGTGGCGGACGTACTCAAAGCTCAACTGGCGCCAGGTGAAGCTTTGCTCGGGAGCCTGGAGCTTAGCGGTACGCTGGTGGTGTGGGACCCGGCCAACAGGGAGGTCGCTCCGGTCACGATAGACGGCTGCTACCAGGAGTGGGTTGGAATTCTCTTTTGCCTTATTCAGAATTTAAATTGAACACACCCCTGCTACATTTTCACGTACAAGAACATGTTATTCCTTTACTTTTACGTTAATGGATATTCTGGCCTAAACTTTTTTACATTTAAGCCGGGCAGATACTTAATAGTTCACAGAGGGAATACAATGTCTTTGAGTTGCTTGTTTACAAGTTACAAATAATGTACAATAATTTGTATCGTCTACTATGTTGTTTCTCCTGTAGCTTCTCCTGGGAGGAGGCGAATGGCCACCATGGAGTGGGTGGAGCCCTGCATCTGCTGGCTGTCGGCTCTTGTTGCACACTGGCCATGCTGGAGGTGGACACAGAGAGAATACCATTCCTTTCCATGCACAGCGTCCATGAATGTCCTGCACAGCACCTCCAACAGGCTGTATCAGAGTTGGACCAGTGTGAGTACCTGGAAGGACTACATCAGGCTGGTCCAGTGCACTGGGGTGACAGATTGTGTCTCTACGTGCAGGTTTGTGCAGCCTGAAAGCGGCGCGTGTGGTCTCGTGCATATCGGGCCGCTGTTGCCTGCTTATGAATGCCACCTGGCTACTGGAGATCACGTGGTCGCCCACACAGAAATTTCCGCAGACCCTGACCTGCTGCCGACTCACTCCAACGGAGGGCGCATCTGTGGCCCATTGCTGCGTATGTGACAACACAGCATTCGCCCTGAGCGAGAGTGGACTTGTCTGTATCCTTAACACGCTGACACAGTGCACAAGAATTAACACATTTTAATGATAGCTTCTTTAACTCTGACTCCAGCTGTGTATAATATCAGAAATGGCGTCCTTCTGGCCACCATCGACCTTCCCGCCTCCCTGAGCCCAGCCTTGATGGAGGAGGAGCTTGTCTTCGCTCCCTTTTGCCTCCTGGAGGTGTCGGCTGACCTGAGCACAGCCGTGGCCGTCACTCACACTCACCTTGCCATCGCCGTTGACCTCAATGACTATTTCAAGTGCTTGAGCCTCACCCATCCGGATGTTCAATAATGAACCTTTCATCATCATCACAATAACTTTATTCTTCCTCCAGGAGGAACCCAGGCCACCTGCTGTGTGAGGCAACAACTACTCACCCTCTGCTCCGACCCCAGCAACCCAATGACGAGGACAGCTTGGCCAGCTCCAGCTGCAACCTTTCCACGCTGGGATGGAGCTTCAACACTGACCGGTAAACTCATGCACATCAACCATTAGGAGTCTAGGGTAGGATGTAGCAGTTTTACATTTATTTAGATATCACCACAAAAACTGAAAGTTGCAATTTACTCTGTACACAATAAATATAATTTCCTATTTCCCCCAAAATATTTCTGCCCACCACAAGAAAGCAAACTATAGCGTTGCAGTGTCAAGAATGTGTAGGAATTTCAAAGACATATGTCACATCAGTTGGTGAGTGATGGCAGTGTTGGCTCACCTTTCTCCATCGTCATCTGCAGCCAAACTGATGCAAATGCTTTGATTGGTTGATAGACTAATAATTCAATTGGCACCAATAGGATGTGGAAGTCATGTTTCATTGCCTGTTTACTTTCTTCTCACACTCAGAATACCACTGATCACTGACAAAATGGTGAACATATTGATTATATGTCTGATTTTGGCGGTCTGTGTTTTTTGTGTAAATTGCAAATACCAGGCTGTGGATTCCTGAGAGTTTAAATGGTCCTATGTTACTTCCTGTACAGCTCCTGGGGGTCTCGTCTGACCACCATGTACAACACAGTCCAGCAGCCTCCTTCCTCCTCCTCCTTCTCCTCTGCCTGCTCAGCAGCCACGACCTGGTCCTCCTCACTCCCCAGCCGGGAGTCCAACCAGCCTCTGCCTTCTGCCCACAGTAGAGTCCCCCCCGGCGGGACAGCTGTGACTTTTGCCGTCCCAGAATCTTCCGTCCCATCCCTGCTCTCTGTCTCGGAGTTCTCTGCTATGTTAACCTTTGTCTCCCCCGGCAACATGCGGACTGTTGGCGTCTTGTGGGACTTGCAGTCCAGGAATGCAAGGTACCACGAGACGGACGGCCAAGCGGTATCAGTGGAAGTCTGTGGAGAGAGACATCATACTCTGCTCCTCAAGAGTAAGTCTTTGGGAAAATATCAGAGTTCTGTCCAGCTTGGATTTCTGAGTTTCTCTTTATCGTCTTCCTCTGCAGAAGCGGGAATGTTCCAGGTCTTGTTCTCAGTTTCCCAGCAGGACTTGCTCACCAGGCTGATGTTGTTCGGCAGTGCTGCCACTGTAGACGCAGTTTGTCACCTGAATAGCTGGGGGCGCTGCTCCATTCCCATCCATTCACTGAAGGTAGGAGGCGGAGCTCTGGTTGATTGAATCCATGGCAAGCTCACATCGTGATCCGTGTTGTGTTGTTGTGTCGCAGGCGGGAGTGAAGAACCGTCAGCTGGACACGGTGGATTTCTACCTGAAGAGCAAAGAAAACCTCCTGACATTGAGCTCCTCCAGCCTGAAAGAACGTACGACATGCGATCATTATAATTACGTGCGTTTCACTACACCAAAAGTTGTTGCTGTGTTTTCCTCCACAAAGGTGTCCAGTCACTGTGTCCCGCTTTGGACCTGCTGTGTACCGCTATCAAGGAATCAAACAGTGATGCTCAGAGCCGCCAGTTCTCAGAGCAGCTGCTCCACATCACACTCAACTTTGTCAACGCGCAGATACGCTATGTCCTCACTCACATGCACTGTAAGACATCATTAGATCCTTGAGTGTATTCAATGCGATGTTAGCATTCAACTGTGCATTGGTGTGTGCAGATGAGGATGAAGATGTGCAGAGCTGCGTGGATGTCCTGAATGAATACCTCGCAAAACTTCGAACCTTCATGAAGAAATACCCTTGGCCTGTAGGGGGAGACACCCTCAAAAACGGCGCATCTGCTGAGGAGGAAGACGAGTGGGAGCTGATGCCAATAGAGGTGACTCCTGGTCCACATTACAAAGTTCATGCATGATAAGCTGGACCACCAGAAAGTGAATATGTGTGTGTGTGTGTGTGTGTGGCAGGAATTGGTCCACCTGTCTGTCCTGACTAATGACATTCCGAGAGCTCAAGCAGCTTTGAGGAGGCGAGGCGATCCAGAGTGGCGTCTATCGGCCATTAGGGCGGTGGGCCTGCGTCAGGTCTTCTCCTGCCTGCAGCGGCGAGACTTGCAGACCGCCAAAGTGCTCCTTAGCAACATGGTGAGTGTCGTTACACTCACTTCCAGATGATTTGGCTCTAACTCCATCATGTCCAGCTTTGAAGAAACTCATCAGCTCTCTTGTTTGTCAGGGATTCAACGTGAAGAAGGAGCTTCATCAGATCTGCATCTACACAGACGACAAGGACCTGCAGGAGTTTGTGGTCAGGCATCTATTTGCTGTCATCACTTCCTCTATGTCCCCCTAGATGGGTCTCTGAGTCTCTGAATGACCGTCTCTTCAGGGGGAGGAGCTCTCCAGGCAGGCCTACTTTTCTGAGGATGAGAGTCAAAGCGTTGCGTTCATCAAAGAGGTGGAGCATTTGTTTGCTCTTCCTGCTTCCCGCCACCTGCACGTCCACTCTTCCAGCAGGTGACCATCCTGCCTTCATCTCTATTCGTTATAGCAACCAACAGCAACACAATCATGACATCCTCTTCCTTTCCAGGGTGGTGGAGGTGTTCCTCAGGGAGGAAGGAGGTGGAGAGGTTCTAGATAAGGTCTTGGCAGAGAAGAGGTTTGAGAATGACGACGCAGAACTTTGGAAGAATGTGAGACTAGACTGGGTGAAGAACTGGAACCAGAGCAGCAGAACTGCCATCCTGCTATCCAGACGCCAGCCCTCAGGTAGAAGAAGACTTTGGAATGTTTGGATTTGTCGGCAAAAATTCAGGATGCCTCCTCTGTTTTCTAGATTTCCGCATGTGTGATGCCGGCATGTTATGGCGTCACATGACCACTCTCCACGACCAGCATGGCGTTGTTGACTGGATCAATAGTAGTGATGACTCTAGCACCTCAGGGTGGCCGCAGTTAACCCCAGAGGTGGTCAACAACAACATGTTATGCAGCTTCTTCCTGAGGGAGGACATCCTGGACCTACTGGCCAGGTGGGGCAGCCATTTTGACTCCGACCATGTAGACGACCCACTGACATGTTAAAGTCTTCCTGTGTTCTTCCTGCAGGAGAGGAATGTTCATCCCTGATGAGCTCGCTGACTTAGAGCTGCTACTATGGCGGCTAGCTCAGGGGGAAGGACTGATGGCGTGTTCTCCACCGCTCCCTCAGCACCGCTCTCCACATGGTCTGGACCTCCACTCTCTAGTCATTAGCTGGTGTCTGGAGCATGGTCTCCAGTACCTCCTGTACGCCTACCTGGAGCACTACAGGTGCGCTTGGAAAATGCTCCCGTGGCGTGTTTATGTTAGGGTAGGTGTTCCTGGAATGCTGTGTTGATCCTCTGCAGGTTGACTCCCAGGAACTGTCCTCTCCTTGCTGGTGGTGGCTCCATGCAGACTCAACCTTGGTTTGACATGCTGGTGAAGATCCAGGAGATCAGCAGAGATCTCACAGGTAGACCATGCATGCACATGGTGCCGTCATCCTCAGTCTCATTCGGTTCTTTTTGTGTTCCACCAGACCCGGCAAAGGTTTTCCAGGCCAGTCTAACCAGTGCTCAGGTTCTGTTACCAGGCAGTCCACCATCCTTGAGCAGCCTTCTTCTGGAGGGTCACAGTCTGCTTGCCCTCGCCACCATTATGTTCGCCCCTGGCGGCATTGACCAAGTAACCATTGCAAAAGACTAAATGTAAAAATTCAAAACGCTTCCTGTTCACTCATCAGTCTGGTCTACTTGCTGGTTGTCAGGTGGTACTTCAGGCTGAAAGGTCGACCAGCTCGGAGTGCTCGGTGGATCCTCAGCTGATGAAGATGGCACTGACAGCGTATCCCAAACTGAGAGCCGCCTTGTTCCCTGCAGGACCAAGAGGGCCCGGTCCATTCTCTGACATCTCCATCTACCATCTTCTACAGGTCTGTTGACACTTCACTCAAAGACAAACAAATTCAGTCCGGTCCTTTTACACAGTGTCTCTTCCAGTCGTTGCATCCACTGGACCCCTGTAGACTTTTCGGTTGGCAGGCGGCAAACTCCCTCAACTCCAACGGTAGAGGGCATCCACACGCGTGCTTCTGTAGAACCTAAGAGCGGTCTTCACGTTTGCTGTATCTCCTTAGAAACCACAGAGCTGCCTCACTTCTCCAGCCCACAGCTGGTGGACAGCTTTGCTCTGGTGGACAATTTGGACTATTTGTACTATGTGCAACATGGCCGTCCCTCCTTCGCCTTCGCCACCTTCCTGCTCCAGGACCTGATTGGCTGTGACGATGTCAGCTTACTGTGAGTCTGGCGCTGTGCTATGTGGCCAAATTACTGCCAAGTCCAGCTAGTCATGTTGTGTGTGTGTGTGTGTTAGTCTGCAGCAGGTTCTGCAGAATGTACACAGGCTGGCTGTGCAGAGTTTCAACATGGCGTCTGTGGTGGCAGCTTCCGTCTGTTTCTGTGAGCTTCTGGGAGTCAGTAGCCTCCAGCTGAGAGTGGATGTCAAAGTCATGAATGCCATCTTGACACACTGGACACAACACACCACACACTGTGGCTACACACACCCTCTACACACACTGGGTAAACACACAATATGTGCACACACGCACATACAGCTGGTAAACACACGCTTGCCTGTCAGTGTCTAAAGGTATCAAGTTGGTGGAAGCAGAGCCAGGAGCAGCAGAGGAGCTGGTTGGCTACTTGGAAGCTGCAGTGATGGACAGTCTGGACGAGAAGACTGTGAGCAGGTGAGCTTGATTATTATTATCATCATCATCATCACCCTTTCCTCTTCTTCTCCGTCATAAAGTTTTGTTTCCTGCAGGTCATCGTGGGAGGCGGCTCAGGAGTGGGCATTGCCCGTCCAGTTCTGTCATCTCCACGCTCTGACTCTCAGCTCTGCTTACCCTGCCCACTGTGCACGTGACGGACAATACATGCACTTCCTGTTGTTTGTCCAACTGCATCACTTCCCACCATCGCAGGTGAGTCATGTCGCTGACACCGAGGGTGGTTTCCTGGGTGTGCAACGATACACAAAATTCACGGTTTGGTTCAATACTTTCTTAATACAAAAAAATTACCTTTCCTTTTTAAATTTTAATCTACTCATTTTTGTAACATTTATTTTCATTTCAAGCCAAACGTGCTTGTTTTGCCAGAACATTAACATCAGAACAGAACATTTCTATTTTTCTTCTTATTAACTGAAAACCCGAATGAAAAGCAGTTTTTCCCGCCTCTGCTGACCCCCTCTTCCGTGCCCTCGGCATCCCGGAGAGGAGACTAAAAGCCGGCACTCGCCCGTCAGCTTGGCACCACTGCTAAAATCATGTGCGCACAACAAGTGTTTCAATGGTGGCGCACACGCACTCACTCGTCACGGTCCACGCGAGCCTTGCACCCTCATTGCACAGCTGAATTTCAGGAAATGCCGAAACTGACTTGCACCCACCACATGCGTGCTCAAGGAGTCAGAAGTGGTTGCAAAGGGCACGCGTGTCACGCGTCATGAGTTGCGATGCGAAAGGCCCTCCCACACTAAAAGTGCTACAAAGTGTCTGAATGCTCCCAATTCCAGGCTGAGGCTGATTTGCTCATCACCAAATTTTGCCCACACTTGCAAGTACAACGGGTTGGAATCGGGGCGTTAGCCGCTGCCCGACGGATGATAACACTGCGAGCCTCAGTTGTTCGCCCCCCCAAATGCCGCACTTTCAAAACATGCAATAAATAAAATGACAACTAAATACATGACTTGGAACATTTTCAAAACTATTAGAATGAACTAAATAAATGTCATGTGAACTGTAAAGCCCCGGAAATCCTGCATTGAAGTATGAAGTATATTTCCATACATCTTTATTTCACTTTAAAATACTGTATAAAGCCCTGTAATATCCAACCGTGCCAATGTGGCAACCAGAAGTGTGTCACTGTGTTATGTATTGTTCAATATGTCAATATATGTATATATGTGTACTAAACTGTGACCCCTGTATCAAACGGTTCGATACAAATGGAGAAGAAACACGCGTATTTGTATGATACGCATGTTTCCTCATCCCTCCAGTCACCATATTTCTATTTCCTGTCTCACCAGGTTCAGTCGCTGCTAGCACAGTTTGGGCCTGCTCTCCAGGATCACCTGAGGCTCGCCTTTCAAAACCTGCATGTTTTCAGTCAGGGCTCCTCGGAGGGGCAGGAGTCCCCCCGTGAGTTGTTTCAGGTGCTCCTGAGGAGCCAGGAGAGACCAGAGCCTACCAGGTACCTGCTGCACGAGGCGCTGGGGCAACACTGTCCGACCTTAGCTATGCTGGCCTCTTGTACAAAGGTGACCTTAGTCCCACCCACTACCAAACCAGAGCCTTAACCTGCACTCCCCACAATGCTAATAGTATTTGATTGACAGGAGGTGGAGCTGCTCCAGTGCCTGTGTGTGTGGCTTCTCTCCTCCATCGATAATGTGACTGCTGAAGAAGCCACCTCGCACCTGGCTGACATGCCTCAGCACCACAAGTGGACCCTGCACGACCTATCAATCATCTGGAGGACGTTGCTGGGGCGGGGCCTTGTCAGGCCACTTCTACGAGGCTTCCAACTCTTCCAGAGGGTAAAGACTTTTTTTTCTAGAAGCTTTCACTCCAGTACTGATCCAGCAGGTGTGATTTATTTGGGGGGGGGGTTGGTTTCAGGACTGTCCCCTGCTTGCGGTGCTCAGCATGTTTGAGTTGTGCTGCGACTTCAAGAACTTTTCGGAGGCCAAAGTGAAGCTTCTTGACTTCCAAAGGACGCTCGTCACTGTGAGGATCTAGACCACTCACACTCAAACCACCACCATCTCCATTAATGATTTTCTCCTCTCCAGCTGAAGAGTAGCAACCAGGCACCCCCAGCTGGACTCCCTCTGCAATGGCTGGAAAGTCAGGCGTCCACTTTGCTCCTCATCATGTTGCAGCGCTGCTCCTCCCAGTACCACCTCCACCGCCTCCTGCTTCTCCTCGCCGACGTTGACAAACTCCTCAAAACTGACGGTGAGGGGACCTCCTGGCAACTTCCTGTCTGCAACTGCCATCATCATAGTATTGTGTGTGTTTGTGTGCGTAGGTCCGGATTTCAGAAAGCTGAGTCAACTGAGTCAGCTCCTGCAGGGGTCAGATGTCAGCGTCTCTCCCAGGTTGCTCCAGTGCAATTCCTCCTCTGTTCAGCAGTTGGAGTTCCAAGCCACAGTGGATGATCTACAGTCACGGGGGTTCTATTCACAAGCCCGACAGGTGGCGATGCTGGCTGACCTTCCCGTCCACCGTCTCCTGCTGTGTCAGGTCTGAAATTTAGAAAATGTGCACTCGAATGTACTAACTTGTACTAATTTTTTCATGCTCTTTATATCATTGCTCTAAATGAAGCTGCTCCAGGAAGTCCAGTGTCAGCGGTCCAAACGTCAGTGGTCCAGACTGGAGACCCGTGTGACCTTTTGGAGGAGGTGTCACCAGCAGCTGCAGGCTGAGAGCGCTGATCCTGAATCGGCTTCCCAGTTCCTCCTGTCACAGGCGGAATCTTTGAAGTCGGACCCTTCTGCGGTACCGGAGGCTCAGTCCGAGTTGTTGGCAGCCCGAGAGCGCTGCCTGCTACTCGGGATGGCCGCTCATTGGCTCTCCCAGTGCAACCCACCTCCGGCGGACCAGCTGGAGATTCTAGAGAAGAAACTGTGGATCAGTTTGGTCCGGCAGCATGCCCTGGTAGCTGCCATGGAGAGGGAGAGCGTTTTTAACCTGCCGTCGCCTGCTGTCACGTCTGACATGAACACGTATGAAGTCCTCATGAAGGAGTTTTCCTTCTCCAACATATCAGAGCTCAACACTGACACGCTCCTTAGTCTGGAAGGGCTTCCTGGCCCAGCTGAGGAGCATCTGGATGTGGATCCAGTTCTGAATCCAGCGGAGAAGAACACTCTGGCTGTGCTGGTTGATGGCTTATTAGACAAAGGAAGCATCCATGAAGCAAGCCGCGTGTGCCGATACTTTTCCCTGTATCATCCAGATGTCTGGCTGGTTCTACGCTGCAGAGGCTTGGCGTCCGGAGAGCTCAGCTCCGAAACTCAAGACGTACCTGAGGGTCCGCCAATGAGGCTCCTACACACCTGTAAGAAACACAGCTAGTCACATATGACAATTGAGGTGTGAAACGGTGTTAGCTCTCCTAACAGCTCTCCTGTTTCTGCCATAGCACCGTCGCTGAGCAGCTTGTCATCCTTTGTGATGCTTCCTCTTCCTGAAGACAAGCTGGCAGTGCAGCTCCAGAAGCTTGTGGATCAGTGTAGCCATGGCAACAACTACTGCAAACAAGTCCTCAGCCTCTACCAGCTGTCCAAGGTTGCAACTCTTCCACTGTGGATCACTTACACCAGCGACATAACTTATAATATTACAGAACTTTGAGACCATGCCATCTTGTCGAAGATGAGGATGCCTTCTGCTGAGCCACTTGTCCACTCACAGGCACATCTAATCTCATAATCTTAGTCGTGACCTGTCAATCACTAAACAGCCCCAAAGCTTCCTACTTTGGATGTGTGGTGATTAGGAACATCGCAGCCATGAGCTGTCAGTGCAATTTAAAGGTGTCATATCATACTTTATTATCTTTCGCTCATTGTAAATAATTGTTAGAGGTCCTACTCTAGTGTATTGTCCAGAATCTATTATTGATGCTTGAATTTAATATTAATAGTTCAGTTTTTCCATACATTTTCTATGCCGCTTATCCTCCTCCCAGGGTTGCGGGGGTATGCTGGAGGCTATCCCAGCTGACCAACTGGCCAGAGGCTGGGTACACCCTGGACTGGTAGCCAGCCAATGACATAGAAGACAACCAACCATTCATACCTATGGACAATTTAGAGTCAACAAATTAACCTAACATGCATGCTTTCTGGAATGTGGGAGAAAACCCACACACACGCAGAACATCAAAAACTCCACACAGTGATGCCCAAGCGGAGATTCAAACCCTTGTTTCCCACGATCTCCTGACTGTGTGGCCAGCATGCTAAACACTCAACACCGTGCGGCCTTAGTTCAGCATATAATACAGTATCATGTCCATGAAGAAGCTCTATTTTGCATAAAAGGTGATTTTTAAGCTGTGTGTGTTGACAGGAGCTGCAGTGTTCCTTCAGTCACATGACAAGGGAGGACCCACGCTGTGTTTTGGAGAAGCTGCTGCTGTCTGAGCAGCCGGAGCGCTTCCGGAATGCTCAGGTCTTCATCAAAGCTCGGAGCTTCTCTGCTGAAGTTGTGGCCGAGTTGGTGGCGTCCTCGTTGGTTCACGCGCTGCTGGCAGCCACCCAGGAGCTGCAACCTGGTGGTAGAGGATGTCGATTGATACGCACATGTCACAGGGGTCCATTCTAATGCACATTTGCACGTGTGTGTGTGTGTGTTTTTTTTTTGCTGCAGAGAGGCAGGCGTTCAGACCATCAGAGGGGCGGGAACCTTTGATCCAGCTGATCACATTGTGTGAAGACCCAAATCTGGTGGGAATGAAAGTTCTGGAAAAACTCAAAAGTGTCCCACTGAGGGACTTGAGCTGCAGTAAGGCACATGCACACACACACACACACACACACACACACACAGGCTGATGCTCACTTGTTTTTGTTGTGCGTAGTTGTGGAATTGCTGATTGTGGCCCACGACTGCTTCAGTCTGACCTGCAACATGGAGGGAATTGTCAGAGTGCTTCAAGCTGCCCGGCACGTAAGCCACGCCTACTTGGCGCCCAGTGAGCACTACGGCCTGCTGGTGAGCATTCATGACCTTTTTTCAAAATATCTACCAACTAAACACTTTTGTTGTAGACACTGAACTAAGCGCAGAAGCTTTATTATCCCACTTTTGTTGTAGACCAGGGATCTCAAACTCAATTTACCTGGGGGCCACTGGAGCTGGGGTCTGGGCGAGGATGGGCCGCATCATGTTTTCCAAAAAAAAAACAACACATTTATTAAAAACAGAAAAATGAAATGATTTTCTACAGGAAAAGCTCTGATAAAACATTCCACTGTTCTCATATCTTCATTTTTATTTTTCTACACAAAATGAGATCAAGAATAAAGTAAATCAATCAGTAATAAATAAATATAATAATAATAATAAAATGGCAAATAATTAAAAATTAAGAAACCACATATAGTTGGTGGGTAGACAAATTATTTTTTTCAGATTAAAATGAACAAAGCATTATTAGAGCCCTGTAGACATGACAAAACACGACTATAGTCACATTTATACTCTTTTTATTTACAACATATTGCGCAACTGCAGGGTCTTGAGACACATGCTAACTCGCAAACTAGAGAACTAGCGACCTAAACGGTAGCCTCTAAGTTATTTCCTTTAAACTTAAAAAGCCAAAAACTTACCACTTCCACACGGATAGGGAGGATAACTATTAACAGTTATTTAACCTTTAACATGAACATTAATCAAACGTAATATTTTTTTCCTGGGTACATGATACCATACAGCATCTATATCAAACTTGCGAGGGCCGCACTAACATTAAACTTTCATATCAAGGCGGGGGCCTCAAACTAGTGTCCTGCGGGCCACATTTGGCCCGCGGGCCACGTGTTTGAGGATGAACTAAGCACAGAAGCTTAAATGGAGTATTGACATTGTACTAAGCATGCTTGATGGATACTCCCAATGCAGACAAACACAGACATTAGACTTTCCCACTGTTGTGTAGACAGTGAAGTAGACATTGGTATGTACAGGTGCGCCTGCTGACCGGAATGGGCAGATACAACGAGATGACGTACGTGTTTGACCTGCTGCATCAGAACCATCGCTTTGAGATGCTGCTGAGGAAGAAGATAGACACAGACAGAGGACAGGTGGGAGTTTCTTCCTCCCTCTCTTATAAACACAC
The DNA here is from genome assembly GCF_037039965.1 of Doryrhamphus excisus. Classification (NCBI taxonomy): domain Eukaryota; kingdom Metazoa; phylum Chordata; class Actinopteri; order Syngnathiformes; family Syngnathidae; genus Doryrhamphus; species Doryrhamphus excisus. The sequence goes on along the minus strand of NC_136357.1, from coordinate 15,843,536 downwards.
ACACGTGCACGCACATTTGCCATTTTGGCGTTCCCGCCTCCCTGCAGAGCTCCAGCCTTAAGACGGCACTGCTGGACTACATCAAACGCTGCCTGCCCGCAGACAGCGAGAAGCACAACATGGTGGCGCTGTGTTTCAGCATGAGGAGGGAGATTGGTGAGAACCATGAGATGGCGGCCCGGACGCAGCTGAAGATCATCGAGTCTCAGCCATGGGGTGAGGAACGCTTCCTGTCTTGTGGTGTCTTATAGGTGGCATTTTTCCTGACCAAGTTGTTGTTGTTGTCACCAGTGGTGTCTCCTGAGCTGAAAAGCTCTCTGCTCAAAGTCTTGGCTCTCTTGAAGGACGCTGCAGAGAGCTTCTCCAAGGTAACCATCCATCATCATCATCATCATCCTTGTGCGCTTCCTGACTGTGCGTGTGTGTGTATGTACAATTAGGATGCGTGCGTGCACCAGGCTAGTCGCTGCGTGCGCATGGCCAAGCTGGTCACTCTCCAGCTCCACTTCCTTAATCAAGGCTCCGACCTCCGTGTGGTCAATCTGCGCCTGGCTGACATGCACCATGCCGTCATGACGCTGCCCCGTTGCTATCACGTGGGTTTCTGCAGAACAGCTGACGATGTTGATGGCGATAAATATAATAATGGTGACGATTACTTCAGGTGCTGGTGGTGTCGGAGGCGTACAACTACAGCCCGGATTGGGTGGAGCTAGTGTACAACAAAGTGCTTCTCAACGGAGACTTTGCCTACTTGGAGGAGCTCAAACGCCATCGCCCCCTGACTTCCAGCTTCTTCCAAGACGTTTTCAATAAGTGAGTTTCCACTGTGGGACTACCTTCCCTGCCACCATCTTTCTGACATGACTCATGTGCGTTTCAGGCTGGAGGGCGCCCCTAGCGGTGTCACGGTAAATGTGCGACGCTTGCTGGCATACTGTGATGACGTATACGTACGCTACCGGCTGGCGTACCAGCGCAACCTCCACGATGTCACCAAAACCCTGCTGCAGGACGCCATGACATCCAGCTACCTCAACGACAAAATCAGCTGAAACTTGCTCTGGGAACCATCTTTTACATCATAGCTTGACTTGGTGACAGCGTCATCATGAAATATTTTAGTGTCATATTGACCAGGATGGCCTTACTAGTACACGCGGTACATGCTTGGACAGCCCCAATACTAATAATACCACAAAACAATAGTTATTGGTGATACAAGAAAGTAATTACAAAACAGAATAAGTGAGTATGACTTGAGTAAAGTTATTGAAAAACAAGACAAGATGCTCCATCCAGTTTGAAGTCTTTCATCTGCATTGTGCATCCTGACTGTCTCACGGCAGTTGTGCAAAATACTGTAAAAATACTGCAAAGTACTGTATAATTGGAGTGTAACTTTGCTTCTGACTAGGGCTGTCAAAAATAATGCGTTAACGACAGTGACTAATTTATTTCATTAATTATGTTACATTTTTTTTTAGCGTAATTAACGAATGCGCATCAAAGCAAGCACGCCTCGGGTCCGAAGGTTGTGTCGTCATAGCACTGTAGCACAATGGAGCATCCTCACAGTCACACAGAGCCTGACACTGTTTTAGGACTTCATTCTGATATGAACACACATCACAGTACAATTAGATATACACTATATACTGTATGTATCTCCATCCCGCGTATATGTCTGTACTTCCTTCTTTCTTTCACATTCTCAATACAAGAACGCAAGATGCACTCAGGCACACTCCGAACATCACAAAAACAGCGTAATGCGCGTGTGTGTGTGTGTAAATAAACAGGAAGATCAAGAAAACATGAATTGGATATTCTTATCACTCACTCCCTAAATCTTAAGCAGTTTAATGAGATTCACTGAAAAACTTCAGCGTGCTCTGGATTGCAGGAGGGGACAACCCAGAGGATTCATGTTTCTTCTAAAAGACAACGTACGGTGCTTACGGTAGCTCTTCTCATGAAGGTGAAGGCGGAGTGGTGTTCAAGACCCACTATAAATAATGATGATTTCTGAGCCTGGTGATGTCATAGTATGGACATCAGGTGAGTGAATATTCTCCCATTACTAACTTTGGCTCTAACTGATGATTTTCACTACTTTACATTATGCCTTCATCTCTCACCATTTTCAACATGCAACCATTTCAAATACTAGCAATAGCAAAACTGAATATTTTCTTTTAAAAATAATCTGGGTTCATTCAGACGTAGAGTTTGCTACATTTTAAGTATGCTGAAATTACACTGAAAAAATGGCATTTACGTTAAACTATGTAATGTCTGAACACAATTCCTCATGGCTCATAATAACACAGTTTAAAGTGGGATTCAAATGTTCTATTACTCTTCAAAAGAGTATCAGACAAATTGATTTTTTGCGTGATTGGCATAGTCAATTCATTTGGAGCTCTTACATAATGATATATATCAGCATTTATCTTTCTACATTAAATACAATAAAAAAATTGGCATATTTCAGAATTAGTTAATGGTGATTAATCATGATTAATGCATTAAATATTGGTGATTAATCTGATTAAAAAATTTAAATCATTTGACAGCCCTACTTCTGACTGAAGCATTTGTGCTCCAGTAGTTATGAGGTATGAAAATCTTTTGGCACTTCATCAAAAGAGCATCTGAAAGATGCGCTGGGACTGTGGGTGTTTATGAGGGGGGGTGGAGAACTCTGCCACACACACACACACCTACTTATACATACAGTATGTACAGTGTATTTTTTGCAGGTTTGTCACGTAAATGTTTCAAATCATCAAACAAATGTAAATATTTGTCAATGACAATACATCATGATTAAGGGAGACAAAAAAAATCCAAAGCATGGCCCTTTGTGAATAAATGATTGCCCCCTTGTTAAAACATACTGTAAATGCGACTCTATCAGTCTGGAAAAGGTTAAAAAGCCATTTCTCAAGCTTTGGGACTCCACGCACAAACAGTGGTGAACCTTCCCAGGAGTAGCCAACCAACCAAAATGACCCCAAGAGTGCAGCAACAACTCTTTTAAGAGGTCACAAAAGACACCACAACAACATCATCCAAAGAACTGCAGGCCTCACTTGCCTCAGTTAAGGTCAGTGTTCATGACTCCACCATAAGAAAGACACTGGTCAAAAAAGGCCCAGACCAAAAACACTGCTCATCAAAAAGACATCAAGGCTAGTCTCAATTTTGCCAATTTTGATGCCCCCCCCCCCCCCAAAAAAAAAAAAACCTTTGGGAAAATACTAATGGTCCGGAACCATGAATTTTGCGGTCTACCACAAAATCCTGAAGGCGAATGTCCAACCATCACAGTTTTGCCATGAAACCATCTTGATGATCCCCAAGACATTTGGGAAAATACCCTTTGGTCTGACAGGACAAAATTGTAACTTTTGGAAGGTGTGTCCCATTACATCTGTTGTAAAAGTAATGCCACATTTCAGAAAAAGAACATCATACCATAACAGTAAAATATGGTGGTGGTAGTGTGATGGTCTGGGGCTGTGATAAATGGAATCGTGAATTCTGCTGTCTACCAAAAAATTCTGAAGGAATGTCCGGCCGTCCCACCCTTGACCATCTCTGTGTGGAGTTTGCATGTTCTCCCTGTGCATGTGTGGGTTTTCTCCGGGTACTCTGGTTTCCTCCCACATTCCAAAAAACATGCTAGGTTAATTGGCCACTCCAAATTGTCCATAGGTATGAATGTGAGTGTGAATGGTTGTTTGTCTATATGTGCCCTGTGATTGGCTGGCGACCAGTCCAGGGTGTACCCTGCCGCTCGCCTGAAGACAGCTGGGATAGGCTCCAGCACCCCCTGTGACCCTCGTGAGGAAAAAGCGGTAGAAAATGAATGAATGAATATCCGTCCGAATAACCAACTTGGGTTCTTCTGCAGGACAACAAAACACACCAGCAAATCCACCTCTGAATGGCTGAGGAAAACCAAAATGAAGACTTTGGACTATGATGGCGATGTCATTTTACCATCATCTACCATCGCTTTAGCGTCATTTTGTGGTGAAAGCACCAAAGCCGCTCAACTGACGTCTCACAAGATTTTCTGAAGACTTTTGTAATTATGATTTGTCTTTTGAGGCAGATTTTTCCGGAACATTTGCAAGAATTTAAAAGCAGACAGTGTGGTATTTAAAGGAGTAATAAAGTTGCAAATGGTTGAAACCACTGAGTCAGGCTGTTGGTGTGTTCTCAAAGCGGAAAGATTACACTTGGATTTCAGCTCAGGTGTCAAGTGTGTCAGGTTTCTGCTCACCTGTTCTCACCTGTGCGCCCCTTTCCTATGTCTCGTTTGGCAGGTGAGATGGGAAGCGGCGCGTCAACCGTTGATGGATCCCGTGTGGAGCGAGCGGAGGCCGTGCAGCCTGAGCCAGTCCGGGCCTTTACACCTGTAAACGAGAGTCCCGACACCCTGCAGGTAGCAACAAGAGGACTGATTGATTGATGGATTGATGACAGGGTGATCGTGATGTGTTGACAGGCTGATGAAGGAGCTCCGGACGCTGTGGACATCCTGTCTGTCACCACCGAAGACACTCAAACCAAGGAAGACGAGCAGGAAGACGAGGCGCCACAAAGCGTCATGCAGCCAATTGTGACGGTGGGTAACGTTTATTATGAAAGAGCAGCCAAAGCGGTGATTGACGGCGTGTGTGTTTCAAACAGGAAGTGGCGGCAGATGGAGAGGAAGTCTCTGTGAACTTTGAGAGTTTTCTTCACAACAACGGAACTCTATACAGCTGCTTCAACCATCATGGGAACAGAGTATACGTGGACGAGGCCCAGGTGAGGCAGTGACAGGCTGACATCATGGCGGACGGTGTCTTATGTTGACGCTTATTTTGACAGAACCTGCAACCGTTTCCCAACGACTGGTACAACCTGGGGCGCTTCATCACCGCCAACCATGAGGTGTGCATGTTTAGCATCACTAGTCAGAACTGTATCGCTAACCAATACAGTACCCTCATCAGGTTGCCGCCCAGCCGCCGCCTCTCTCCAACAGCCAGCCGGCTGTGGCTGAGGACGACCGCACAGGAAGCATCTTCATCCAAGGCAAAGGAAGCGTCATGACATACATGTTTGAGGTGAGAGGTCACTTTTTTTTTTTACATATTCACTTGTCCAACTTAGTGGATGGTTTATGTTACTATGTTCAAATCAAATCAACTTTATTTGTATAGCACTTTTCCTGCAAAGACATGCAACACAATGTGGGGCTCATAAACAAGCTCCCGGGACACATATTACTGTTAGAACGTCATTAAAACGTCGCTTATGTCTCCTCCCAGGAGAAAGTCAACGTGTGCAGGTTCTGGGATCCTCAGTCAGGCATCTGGCTTCTCCTGCCGCTCCAGTGGGAGATGAACGTGGACTTTGTCCAGAACAGAATCCAACGAGTCATGGTGAGGACGACGTCAATGAGTCTTGCTATTTTCCATAAAAGTGCAGAAAAGCTGTGGTCTTTGTGAGGATTTTGAGGAACTCCACTGATAAAAGCCAGTAGAAGATTCTGGATGTGCCTGAAAGTGTTTGTTGTCTCAGTCCACCCTGCCAGGTTTGGTAGACCAGAAAGAAATCACGGCAGCACTGCGTCAGTGTAACTACGACGCAGAGGAGGTGGTCTCCGTGTACCTCACTATGTTTGGAGAGATCCTCCTGCAGCCTTCAGCTGGAGGAGATCGCGGTTACAGCGACCTCAACTCCTTCAGGTCAGAGAGCATGAGGTCCTTATGTTGTTAAATCCTCCACATCAACATCAACAACATCTGAGAGTAGCACGTTGCTCCCTCAGAGCTCTCCTGGAGAGGGATCGGGTCATTGAGGACCTGAAGCAGCAGCTCCAGGCCAAGGACAAGGAGATGGACAACCTATTCCAGAGGAACAGCTACCTGGCGAGAGAAGCCCACTACCTCAGTGACGTGGTCCAGCACCTCAATCACAAGGTAGCCGAGCTGGAGGCTGATCAGCAGGAAGCACGGGAGAAGATCCGCTCCCTTCAGAGCCGCCGAGCGCCCGCGGCCCCGCCCGCTCGGACCATCAGCAAACCAGTGGTGGATCCTGAGCGACTGCGGCAGGTTAGCCGACTGACCCGAGAGCTGAACGTGTCCAATAAGCAGCTAGGCTCCACAGTCCGTCAGGCGCTGAGCGACATGAAGAACCACGTTCAGCAGCTGAAGGATGTTCTCGGCAAGCTGGCTCAGGTGGAGCAGGAAGCGGCCTCGGAGGTGGAGGAGCTGCGTTCTCTCTACAGGAAGGAGGCGGTGGAGCGACGGAGCTTGTACAACAAGCTGTTGGAGCTGCAAGGAAACATTCGAGTGTTTTGCCGCTGCAGGAAAGGCTCCTCCTCCAGCTCATGTCTGGACAAGACCGACGAACAGGAAGTGGTGGTGGTCCAGAAGTCCAACAAGAAAAAGTTCCACTTTGACAAGGTCTACGCCCCCAGCAGCACCCAGGTAAGAAGTCACATGACCAATTTATTGATGAATGACATGATGACTCACTTCCTGCTTCCTGCAGGAGGAAGTGTTTGCAGGAACCGTTCCACTTATCACTTCCTGCGCAGATGGATATAATGTGTGCATCCTGGCGTACGGTCAGACTGGCTCAGGCAAGACCTTCACCATGATGGGCACCAAGCAGAACCCTGGAGTCAACATCAGGTCCCTTCAAAACCAGACTCCATCACTGTTCATGTTCAAATAAGGAGGGGGTGCTGGTGGTTTTCATCAATACTTGATCTTGCAGTCAGGTCCAATTTCCTGCAACGTTCTCATGTTACGAGGCGGTTCTGATGTCTGTGCTGTCCCTTTCAGGTCTATAAGGGAACTTCTACGTGTCTGTGCAGAGAAAGATAAAGTGTCTTACGTTCTGAAGGTAACCACTTCCCGTCACTATTATTATGTTTTGGCTCTGTCTCCCTCTTGTGGTGTTATGAGACATTACACTCCATTGCAAATCGTTTGCTCAGATTTCCATGCTGGAGATTTACAATGACACTCTCAACGACCTTCTGGCCAAAAGTCCTGGCGCTGTCTTGGACATCCGAGTCCAGGGGAAGTCTGTGTCTGTCCCAGGACTGACCCAGGTGCAGGTGCGGACTGAGGCGGATATACTCAGCGTCATGGAGACGGGAGAGAAGAACAGAAAGATGGCCTCCACCAAGATGAACATACACAGGTTATTCACTTTATCACAGGGGTTTCAAACTCAATTTACCTGGGGGCCACCGGAGCTAGGTTCTGGGTGAAGCCGGGCCGCATCAGGTTTTCAAAAAAAACCCAAAACGCATTTATTAGAAACTGGAAAAAAAATCAATAAAAAAAAACTATCTTCAATGCTTTCGCTTTTGCTATACCCTACACTTTTTCAGTACTTTGGTTCCGGTTTTCCACACCAAAATATCTGATAAAACATTCCACTGTTCTCAAATATCTTAATTTTTATTTTTCTATACACAACATAAGATTAAAAAAGTAAATAAACAAATTAAGAATAAAGACAATAAATCAATCAATCAGTAATAAATAAGTAAAATAATAATAAAACAGCAAATAAGAAAAATGTAAGAAACCACATACAGTTGGTAGAGAAATTATTTTTTTCAGATTCAAATGTACAGTATTAACAGTTATTTAACCTTTAACATGAACATTAATGAAACGTAATAATTTGACCCAATTAGCAAGTTAGCATCGTACTCAGTTCCATCTGGGAGCAGCGTCGTAACTTTAACAACATGTTTGATGAGATGCTTTATCTTGACGTGTATTTTCCTTTTTATTCCAAATCGTTTCCTGCATTTATTTGTACCCAGCGTCATAAGCCTTTAGCTTCATTGCTAATCCAAAGCAAAACAGGGTGGGGTAACAGGGTAGGGTAACAGTATGGGTGGGGGGGGGGGGGCAAAATCATGTTAATTAACTTTAAGCTGTCATTTCAACATTAAACTTTGGTATCAAGGTGGGGGCCGCATTTGGCCCATGGGCCACGAGTTTGAGACCCCTGCTTTATCATCCTCTGCTTGATTTCGTTCGTGTTTGCTGCCCTCAAGTGGCCAAGAGTAAACTCTCCAAACAAGAACTGGGACTTCAGTGCTCTTTATTCCGTCTTTCTCCGCAGTTCCCGCTCTCACCTGCTGGTGGCTCTGGAGGTGGAGGGTTCGGATGAGGTGTCTGGCCTGACCACTCGAGGGACGCTAACCTTGGGTGACCTGGCCGGATCCGAGCGCATCTCCAGAACCGAGGCTGAGGGTCAGAGGCTAGTGGAGGCGGCTGCCATCAACAAGTCGTTGACGGCACTGGGACAGGTGATGGTCTCACACACACACACACACACACACACACACACACACAGCGTTGATGTTCTTACCTGGTTAAAGGTGACTGTGGTCTGTCTTCCAGGTGTTTGCCGCCCTCAAGTGTAACGCCCTTCACGTGCCCTTCAGGAACTGCAAACTCACCCACCTGCTGCAGCCCAGCCTCAGTGGAGACGCCAAGGTCAGCTCCACCTCCTGACTCATCCCCATTATGTTTCTTCTTATGTTTTGTGATGTTAGCATTGTGGTTCCATGTGCAGTGCTGCGTGTTTGTCAACGTGAGTCCGGACGCAAAGGACGCGGTGGAGACGCTGAGCACGCTCCACTTTGGTGCCGCCATCCGTCACGTCTCCTTGGGTAAAGCAACGCAGAACTTAGTATCGGCCAAAGGCAGCAAGACAGCAAAGTTAGCAACGCAATAGGAGAAGGTTCTTGTTCTGCTAACTCCTCCTCGGTGATGTTCTTGTGGTGTGACTGCATTGGTTTATCATGTATTTCATCATCAAGTACTGTATGGGAGATATTTGATCATAGTTTTCACGATGATATTTGATTATAATAATAATAACGTTCTGTGTTGCAAAGTTTTGTGGTTAGGCACGCCCATAAATTTACTAAAAATGTAATTTTTCCCCATAAACACTAGACTTGCTTGAGAACTAGTTGCAGTGCGTGCAGCAGAACAATACACTGTTTGCGTCTCATGAGGAGCTACAGGAAAGATAACCACTTATTAATTCACTTTTTGCTCTTCGTGTCTATGACCTAGCAGATAGTTTGAAACAAAACAAAAGAAAAAAGTGTAATTTAATGATGGGATTGAGTGTTTTTATTTCCTTTGTGTGTACAGTGTGAATGATTTAAGTGTTCATTTTGGTGCGAATACAACATTCTAACTACATTTATAGATCAGAAGTGGAAACAGCATAACAGGTCCCCTTTAAACTATAATTAATAGGACAAAACATAAAAAAAATATTATAAATAATATATTATAATAATATTATTATATTTTAAGGTAAAATAATCCACCTATTTTTTGTGGCGTTTGTCCTCACTGAGGTAGCGGGGGTATTATGATGGAGGCTGAAAGTGGAAGTAGTTGTAAAGTTTTATTTTAAAAAAGCAACAGCAGAAATTGAAAAAAAAAAAAAAAATGAAGAATACAGTCGTCACTATCTCCGCTTGGGCTCGGTTTCTACCATTAGTAGAGCCCTGCAGACATGAAGTAACACCCCTATATTTATCTTGACACTCATTACCCAATATAGTAGACATAATAATGGGCAATAAGCCATCTTAGCCATAACAATATAAGATGGTGGTGATAGTCAATAGTCAATAGATCAATACAATGTTACTGACACCTAGGGACCAGTGTAGAATATTACTATATTGCCACTGTTTTTTGTTAAGGATCGACTCATGATGCATTTCAATTGCTTTTTGCATGCTACGAACATTCCCACACAAGCTGCTGTTGGCTACTCGTTACGCTGCTAACGTCACGTCTCAGGCCCCACTTTTTAAAGGCACACACACACAAGTCGCAGTTGCTGTATTACACTTCATATCACATCTTCTAAATGCTTTACATTTTTGTTTATTTTACCATAAATGTTGGAAAATGCTTCATTTCTGAAAAAATATGTACATTTGTTTAAATATGCATTAAAAAGGCTCTATTTAACCACAAAAAACACAATTTGTTATTTTTGGAAAAACAGCATGGGTGCCATGTTTGAATCGCAATTAAAGTTGCCAGTTTTGGAAAATTTTGTTCTGGAAAAAGTTATACTATGAGAAGAAAGTCACAATATAAGTCATAATTACGAGAAGAAAATGCACAAGAAGAAAGTTGATAGTTGGGAAAAAAAACAGTTGTAATTTCACAAGAATTAAGTCTAAATGTCAAGATAAAAAAAGCTGTAATTGAATGAAAATTGTTGTTAGATGAAAATAAACTCCTAATATTAAGGCAAAAATAACATTTTTAGCATCATTTAACAAGTTGAAATGCTGTTTTTTCTTGAAATATATACGTGGCCCTTTCATTCGCTGGAAAATGTTAGGACACCCCTGAGTTACAGGATGTATTATGCCAATGTATTATGTTTTTTCATGAAACAACAAGTAATCTATTAAAACAGGACAGTACGGAAAAATAAAGGCAAAATATGATCTGACAAAGACATCCAATTAGGAGATATTTATTTCTACATGTGCTTATATTAAGGAGATGTATGGCTTTAAGGTCAGTCTGTGTCATCAAGATGACATCATAGGAAATGAAATTCCAATATTCAAGTTCAGTAAAGTGAAGAAGAGTTCAGTAAGGTCAAAGATCCAAAATGTCCAACATTGTGGTCCACACTAAGAAAGAAGAAGGTTCTAGTGTGAGGCAGTTGGGTTCTTGAGGAGCTGATTGAGGATGCTCTTTTGTTTCACAAGTCTCAGGTCCAAAATGTCCTCAGCGATGACGGGAACGTCCTCTTCTTGATTTGTTTCATCACTGTGATCGCCGTCGCTGTCAGATAGCGTGCACAGGAGGGCGTCGTTCTCATAGGTGGGGAAGTAGTACCTGAGGAGGTTGGAGGACATCATACATAGAGACATTCAAAGGAATCAGCATGCATTGGACTCACTGTGGTTGGTTCCACACGGACACGGGCGGGAGCGTCATCACGTGACCGTTATCCACGATGTGACGCAGCACCTCGCCTCTGGACCGGAACTTGTCCTGGCAGGCGTAGCAGCGGTTCTGGTGGATCTGGCGGCGGATGAAGTTGACCAGTTTGACCTGCTGGTAGAACTTGAGGTCTGAGGAGGACAGGCACTGTGTTGACTAGTGGAAGACAAGTGCATTGTGGGTACTTGCTGAAGTCCTACTTACTGAGCTGAGTCCTCAGCTGATGGAGATCAAAGCTGTGAACTTCCTGAAAGAAAACAGGCCGTGAAGAACATTCTGATGAGTTCTATGCTCTTTAGGCGGACATGTGAGGAATTTCCTGATGGGTACCTTCATATGAGCATAGATCTGCTCCATGGTCTCAGACTGGTGATCGCAGAACAAACACACGGCCAAGACCGGATGAGACTGCCAGTCGGACCAGTCACTGCGAGACATGTGAACACGGTTTGGACGACATTAGGATTGGGAATGATAAACCGATGGGACTGGATATCCGCTTTGACAAGCCGAAGATGCGGCCACATCGGTAGAAGCCTCCTGGATCGATAGGAATTAGCCATAAATCCTGAGATTAATCAGTTGTAGAAGCATCCGTCCGGTATCGCAAGACTAGCAACCGGTTGGCAGAGAGCCTGGGCTGCAGGCAAACAATAAGTTGCTTAGCATGACTGAAGATGAGAATGGGCCTAAATAGCAATAGCAGCACACCAGCTACTTTTACAATCAGTAACTGTTACATTTGTTCACTTCCTGCTTTCCATAATACAGTTTAAGGTTGTTTTTTTTAATAATGCAGCTCGTACCGAAGTACAAGGTGATATGACCATACAATGACATAATGGGTACCATAGTAAGTGTCAATATAGCGATATATATATATAGCACAGGGGTCTCAAACACATGGCCTGTGGGCCGCATGTGGGCCGCAGGACACTAGTTTGAGGCCCCCGCCTTGATATGAAAGTTTAATGTTAGTGCGGCCCGCGCAAATTTGATATGGATGCTGTATGGTATCATGTACCCAGAAAAAATTATTACGTTTGATTAATGTTCATGTTAAAGGTTAAATAACTGTTAATAGTTATCCTCCCTATCCGTGTGGAAGTGGTAAGTTTTTGGCTATTTAAGTTCAAAGGAAATAACTTGAAGGCTACCATTTAGGTCGCTAGCTCTCTAGTTTGCGAGTTAGCATGTGTCTCAAGACCCTGCAGTTGCGCAATATGTTGTAAATATAAAGAGTATAAATGTGACTATAGTCGTGTTTTGTCATGTCTACAGGGCTCTAATAATGCTTTGTTCATTTTAATCTGAAAAAAATAATTTGTCTACCCACCAACTATATGTGGTTTCTTAAGTTTTTATTATTTGCCGTTTTATTATTATTATTATATTTATTTATTTATTACTGATTGATTGATTTTCTTTATTCTTGATTTGTTTATTTATTTTTCATCTTATTTTGTGTAGAAAAATAAAAAGTAAGATATTTGAAAACAGTGGAATGTTTTATCAGAGCTTTTCTTGTAGAAAATTGGAACCAAAGCGATGTTTTTTAAATGGTTTTTTTTTTGGAAAAACTGATGCGGCCCAGTCTCACCCAGACCCGAGCTCCAGTGGCCCCCAAGTAAATTGACCGCTGATATAGCACATCATGACTGGTTCAAGACTCTTCATCCTTGTATTTAGCAAACATCAACTGCTTGTATTGTTTCTTGAATTGGCTCATCGTTGTGCATTGTTTGAGGTCCTTACTCAATCCATTCCATAGTTTGATTCCACATACTGAAATGCTATGGCTAGCATAACGTAGTCCTGGCATAGAAGTGTTTCAAATGTACTTCTTCCCTGAGATCATATTTCTCCTCTCTTGTAGAGAAGTATTGGATGACATTTTTAGCTAATTGGTTATTTTTAGCCTTATGCATTATTTAACTGTTTGAAGATGAACTATATCAGCAAGTTTAGCGACATTGTAGCGATCTAATGGATCTTATTCTTTATGCATCGTGTAAAACTAAGACAGGACCAAAAAGGATTTTACATCCCGAGACGCCTTTACACGTAAAATTAGCTCTTGGGACATGGACTCACTCGTCTTCATCATCCACCAGCTCGCGGTCGTCCTCGCTTTGTACTTCTGCCCAGGTCTTCCCCAGCTCCTGATTGGAGGAGGTCACATGATCAGTGTCTCAACTTTATGGCAGACAATATCATCAGTCTTTTCACTGTAAAAAAAACAACCAAAAAGTAAATAAAGATTAGAAATGATGAAGCAGTTCACTCACCAGATAGTTGATGACATAGAAGCGGTCGTACTGCTGGTTGTTGGCGTTGATGCGGCGGTGAGCTTTTTTCCTCATGTGATCCTTCAGCGTAGTTTTGTCCCTGAAGGTTTTCTCGCAGTACAAACACTGCAGACTTGACACACAAGCAAGATGATTCGGATGAATAGAGAGCCATAAATGTAAGAAGCCGATGGCGTGGAAACGGACTTGTCCACTTTGCTCTGCAGCGTGTCCAGCAGTTCATCGCAGTAGACGATGTTGTCGGGCAGACCGATGCTGAATGAATGTTCTCTGGCCATGTGGTTGAGCAGAGATGACCTGAGAATGTCACACTGTGTCAGACTTTAATAAGACAATTCCCGACTTCCGCTGTCCAACCTGTTTCCGGTGAACTCGTCGTTGCAGAACATGCAGATGCGATGGAAGCTGCAGTCTTCTCGCTCCTTCTGCTGCTGTTCCAGCACCTCCTCCTGTGGATCGATCACACCCTCAGAGAGATACCACAGAAGCCTAAAAAAAAACTATAACTTCATAATTCTTACCAGTCGTTTCTGCTGGAGCTTCTCTCGAAGGGCTCGGTCCTCTGGAAGGACGTCGCACAGCAGGAAGTAGTGCTCCTGTTGCTCTGGAGGTCAGGTCATCGAACATTTAGAGGAGGATGCACACACACACACACACGTTGAAATACTCTCTAGCTTAAAGGGGACCTATGATGCTACACATGATAACCCACACAGACAGCTTTCTAGATCTTCCAGAATCAAGCATTTCTGTGGATTTCCAAAACGGTCTATTTTAATTTATTCCTTCGACAGCCCACCCACTGCGTTGCCAAGTGCTGCCAAAGACTTCCGGACTAAGCCCCCTTTTGATGGTATAGGAGTTGATAATGAAAATGTGGTTAGGGTTGCGGGGTTACCTGTGTTAAAAAAAGCTCATAAATAGAATAAAATAGAATACATTTCAATACATATTGTATTTATGGAATTTTCTCTGCACAAACAGTGGTGTGAAAAAATGTCCTCTTATTTGTTTGGCATGTTTGTCACACTTAAATGTTTCACGGTGGTCGAGTGGTTAGCGCGCAGACCACACAGCTAGGAGACCCGGGTTCAATTCCACCCTTGGCCATCTCTGTGTGGAGTTTGCATGTTCTCCCCATGCATGCGTGGGTTTTCTCCGGGTACCCCGGTTTCCTCCCACATTCCAAAAACATGCTAGGTTAATTGGTGACTCCAAATTGTCCATAGGTATGAATGTGAGTGTGAATGGTTGTTTGTCTATATGTGCCCTGTGATTGGCTGGTGACCATTCCAGGGTGTACCCTGCCTCTCACCTGAAGACAGCTGGGATAGGCTCCAGCACCCCCCGCAACCCAAAAACACCAGTTATTATTTTTGGAAAAACAGCATGGGTGCCATGTTTTTAAATCGCAACTAAAATTGGCAGTTTTGGAAAATTTTGTTCTGGAAAAAGTTATACTATGAGAAGAAAGTGACAATATAAGTCATAAGAAAAAGGGAAGAAAATGTACAAGAAGAAAGTTGATAGTTGGGGGAAAAACAGTTGTAATTTCACAAGAAGAAAGTTGATAGTTGGGGGAAAAACAGTTGTAATTTCACAAGAATTAAGTCTAAATATCAAGATTTAAAAAAAGTTGTAATTGAATTTTCCTCGTGAGGAAAAAGCGGTAGAAAATGAATGAATGAAATGTTTCAGATCACCAAAGAAATGTCAATATTAGTCAGTGACAACGCTGACTATAAAAGCACAAGATCAAATGTAACAATCAAACTCACCGACAGGCCCAGTGGAATTGGTCTTGATCACGCTACAGAAATCGGTGATGGGCTGCTCCAAAAATCTACCTTTCCAGTACACCAGGTACCTGCAGACAGTAAACAACAAGAACAACTAAATATGCTATGTTAAATCAAATATGTCACAATGTGTTAGTTACTTTGGGAGGTCGGCAATGAGTTTGACGTCAGCAATGACCAACTTGTGCTCCAGCAAAAGGTGTTTGAGAAAGGCGTCCTTCTTCGCTACAGGAAGCGACTCTGAGCAGAAGAGACACACCAGCATCTCTCTGCTAGGCCACTGTGGACCAGGACAATGTGGACTGGGGACATCAGGACCAGCCTCCGGTCGCTCTGGGAAACATAGTGGCTCCAGAATGTGGTCCAGACCTGAGCAACAACTGAAGTGTGAACAGCCATATTTGCACACCAAATCTTAAAGTCATACAACATATGTTTAGACTGATGGAGACACGTGTCTCTTTACAACTGTTTACACTCTAAATAGCTAGCTTGTCAACATTAGCAGTAGACGTAACAGTTCCAGCAAGAGACTCCGAAGCGTTTGATACCTAACCCGGTCACTATTATTATCATTATTGTGATCAAACCATTTCAAACAAACAAAATAACTTCGTTAAATCTTCGAAAAAAAAAACTTCAGCATACCATCTTCAGCATCGTCGCTGGTAGCCATTTTAGCGTCACGTGATCACAACAGCTCCGAATTGGCCAATCAGACGCAGTAAACAGCATACGACACTCGTGTGTAGTTCATGATGCATCACTGCGTGGCAGGTGGTGTAACCAAAATATAAATAGAGTTTAAGTAATCTAATCGCTGACGTAGGTGTTGTAGTATGGTCTAGCTATGTGCCCCATTTCACGATTTTAGAGTCATGTTCCAAAATACGTATGAACGTCGGCTGTGAGAAATATCTGATTTCCTAGTTGCATAAAACTAACCACGAGGATCTGGGAGTGACGTAGAGAGCAAAAGGAAGTTGAGCGCATATGGTGGTAGGTCTTACCATAGCAGTTTATGCTAGCTCTCCGAGTTTGTTCCAAATTAACATTATTGGGTAAAATAATAATGAAATAAAATTACTAATAGGCAATTCAGAGTGTGTCGCTGGATTATTTGGTGTTTGTTTCGCTTTTGTTAGTTAATGTGTTTCGTTAACTTGTCGCTAGTAGTGAGCGGTGAGTGGATGCTAGTGACCTTTGACACTTCTGAGTGTTTTGTGCAAAGCAATTTGAACTTGAATTAGGAGTTGGTTTTTGGGTTTTAAATAGCGTATGGGCATGTCAGTGCCTGCACGTTGTCATTTAATGTGATGCTGCTAATATCTATCGTTTTCTTGTGTTTTCCTTAACGTGCTAGTCTCGGTTCCTTGTTACTTCCCGTCCAGGTGAGCATGGCCAAGCAGACCACAGCTGGGCGCCGCTACCTGCGTTTCTTTGTGAGTGGCTTCTTTGTAGCTGTCCCCGTCACAGTGACCTTTCTGGACCGCTTGGCCTATGTGGCTAGGGTGGAGGGGGCGTCCATGCAGGTGAGACCTTCACTGACTTACAGGAAGCTGGGGTGAAAAAAAAAATAACACATGATCTATGCATGTGTAGCCTTTTTTGAACCCTGAAGGAACATCAGAGGGCGACGTGGTCCTCCTGAACCGTTGGAGTGTAAGGAACTATGAGGTGCAGAGAGGTGACATTGTGTCCGTCATGTGAGTCAAATCATTTGTTTAGTGGTTCACACACAAGAAACCAGCCCTTTCATGGCTGCTAATGTAAAAGTGTACTTCTTGTATCACTTCAGGTCACCTAGGAACCCTCAGCAAAAGATCATCAAGCGGGTCATTGGTCTGGAGGGAGACTTCATCAGGTGGTTATTATAAAAATGCTGTTCTATCCGTCATGAGCTCTTGTGACATCTTCCTTCCTGTAGGACACTGGGTTACAAGAAGCGATATGTGCGGGTTCCTGATGGACACCTCTGGATTGAGGGGGACCATCACGGTCACAGTATGGACAGCAACACTTTTGGCCCGGTAACCACACACACAATCATAAATACAACCAGAACCAGTGAATAAAATCATGCGGTTGCATTTTTGCCAGGTGTCTCTGGGGTTGCTTCATGGTCGGGCGTCTCATATCATCTGGCCTCCTCGCCGCTGGCAGCGCATCCAAGCAGACCTCCCACCAAACCGGGGACCACTGTACACTGATGAAGACGTGGAGTGAACAAGACGGTTATAGATACTTAGTAATAATTACTATGACTGCCCCCTGCTAGTGGAACAGATGCCAACGAGTAGCTGTACGATAATACGTTAAGTAAATGTCACTCCTCGATGCTTTAAGAGCTGGTCAGTGAGGTGGATGCGATCCAATCAGAATGGATGTGAGGTCGCGGGATCGAGCCCCGTCAGTGTGCGATTTCAGACCATATAAAATCCATCCATCCATTTTCTATGCCGCTTGTTCTCACTAGAGTAGCGGGGGTATGCTGGAGCCTACCATATCAAATCATAAGTGTATCTTATTATATTTTATTATCAGTATTACTCAGTGTTGTGCATGAATGAGTTCAAAAGCAGGCGTTCATTGAACATGTACATTTTTCTAAGAACGTTGAAGGACTTGAACGTGAACTTGTTCAGATTATATCAGCACCACGGTTTTAGGTCCAGTTATTACCTGGTGAGAGACATTTTCATATATATATTTGTGGCTTTTGTTTGCAGGGCATGAAGTAATAAACATACATACGCTAAAATGCATAAATAAAAAAAACAGTTTATATTCAATATTCTACAATTCCAGGAGGATGATACATAGTTTGAAATGCTGATGAATGTTAGTTTTCTATTAAAAACAGTCAATCTTTCATTCTCACTTTTCACCAAAAAAAATTAAATTAGCTGAACTTTGAACAAGTTCAAAACTGACATGGCAAACTATGAATGTGAACTATTTATATTTATACTTCGTGACGTGAACTTTGAATTAGTTCATGATAACTATAAACTTGTACAACACTCGTATTACCTGATAGTAGTTTTGCCATTGTTTCTCCGTGATGTTTTTCTTGCTGTTCCACTCCGGTCCTGTAGGCGGTGACAATATCTGCCAGTCACAGTTCACCACCAAATGAAGAAGCCTTATTTTGATAGGTCACTTCCGCAAATGGCTGCTTCAAACGTGTGATGGCGTCTTCGCGTCATGAGCCGACGCTTCTCGGCTTGTGCGATGGAGCGTTTGATGACAAGAAGTACCAATCGTCTTTCCTCACCAACAAAATCGGAGGGCTTCCGGACTGGTTACCGTCCCTTCCCCGCATGTCTCCCCGCTGTAGGAGGTGTTCATCCCTGCTAGCACATGTGGTGCAGGTGTACTGTCCCCTGGAGGGGTCCCCCTACCATAGAACCATCCACTTGTTCGCCTGCCCAGCTGAGGAGTGTAGGGGGCGGTCAGACAGCTGGACGGCGCTCCGCTCTCAGTGCCTGGAGGCGGAGGTGAAAGCAGCCCGGATTTCCAGAAAGCCCGAGCCGGCACAGGAGGCTCTTCTGTCATCTACAGACTGGTGTGACTCCGCCAATGACTGGGGCATAGACGAGGAGGATGGTGGAGCTTTTAAGATGGACAAGCAGGTCCTGGAGGAGGAACCAGGTAAGTCATGTTTCTTCTCTACGGAACTTTCTCTCTGCAGTAATTAATGAAGACCACTAGAGGGCGCCCAAAATGCAAAAACAATTAGTCAATTCAGTTGACTGATGAAAATGAGTTAAATCATTGTGTGTATTTGATTTGTTTTTGTAGAATGGATCATGAACACAAATACGTGTTTGTGTTTTGTTTTGCAGATGTTCACACTGTGGATGAGGATGTCGTCAACAGACTCGACTGTCTCCATCTTGTAGAGCAGCAGACAGATATTCCCGTCCTATGTCCATTCTTCATCAGCGTGGTAGACGAGCTGGATGTGGCTGCAGAGGAAGACGACCTGGCGCATGCCCACGAGCTGCTGAGGGACTACGAGAGGAGAGAGGGCGTGGCTGTGGGGACACTGGATGGCGGCGAAGAGCGGTACGAGAAGAGCCGAGCCCACCACGGTGATGCTGCCTTCTCCAGGTTCATGAAAAGGATCTCGCCATGTCCGCAGCAGGTCCTGCGTTACTGCCGTGGAGGACAACCTCTCTTTATCTCCGAGCCGCCAGCCAACATGGGCCAGCTGGTGATGCTGTGCGGATCTTGCGGAGGCCCACGGATGTTGGAGCTGCAGCTGATGCCTGCTCTTGTCAGCCTGCTGCGCTGGAAGGATGGTGGAGGTGTGACCGAGCTGGAATTTGGGACGGTTCTAGTTTATACTTGCACCGAGAGCTGCAGGATGTCCGAGTCCCAACAATTGGTGGACGAGTTCTGCTTTGTTCAAATGGACCCGGACCAGCAGCTTTTCAAATGAATATTGACATGAATTAAGAAAACACAAAGCCACTTTTTGTTGGACTTGTCTAATTCAGCCTCACAGCAACACAGCATTCACAGGATCCAGCAGAGGAAGCATAAGAAAGTATCAAAAATAAATTTCTAACTGGCCAATAAAAAGTTTTTAAAACATTGTTTGGCTCCGCCCATTGTCAAGAGGAGCCCCGCCTCTCTCCCCCCCAGAGGCACTTGCGGGTCAGACTGAGGTTTTACCGCCAAACTATGGTGGCCCATCACAGAATGACAAGGTGGCGTCGCTCGACTTGTACTCCCAGTTGCACTGGTGGTACTGGTCCAACGGGTCGTGGCGAGTGGCACCGCTCAGGCTGCTGATATCTCTGTCGATGATCTCATTGACTGCAATGGTAGCAAACGAAAGACTCCAGTAAATGCGACTTCATGGGAGCCACTCAATAAACCTATCCAGTCACTTTAAGTGCAGTAACACGCGTGTCCAGCAGAGGGTGCACTCGTTCCTTGTTAAGCACGAACAAGTCGCATAATTTGGATCGAGATTGATCCTTTCATGTGACATTCCGCCAAATTAGGTTTTGTCCCGCCTGGAAACTACCCCCCCCCCCCCCACTCCTATCACATGTCACATGATGCCATTGCTGCTGCATGTCACATTAGCAATGACTTGATGTAGCACATTTCACTTTTTTCAAAATGTATCAGTTACCAACAGAGGAAGGTGTGCTGGGAAAATGGGGGTGGGGGGTGTCATCAGCCCAATGACAGGTGCTGCCCATCAACAACACACACACAGTTATTATTAACGCACTGTGGGGTCACGTTTCTATATTGCTTGCTCAGACCCTGCAGCAGATAATGGCCAAAATCTCAACATGGATAGTCTTACCGTCATCCAGTGTGATCTCCTGGAGGCCAAGAGAGTCCGCAGGGGGTGTGTCTTCTGGTTCCTGTTTGATGCTGAACCCGCCGCCGCCCGGCCCCAATAACCAGGTTTCTTTGTGGGCTTGTTCCCTCCCAGGAACAACAGGTGGCATCGTTGCGGTGACGTTGACGGCAGCGTGCGCGAGAGGAGGAGGAGAATGATGTAGCCGAGCACCGCTATGAGTCAACGGCCTGCAAGGCACCGCCACCTCACAGGGGGTGTAACAGACAGCCTCTACGTCACGAGGGCCAGGTGCATTGAGGGGCACCACGTTCGCCTCCCAGCACTCCTGTTTGACCACCTGGCGGCCAGCGGGGGCAAGAGGGAGTAGCTTTGTGGCTCCCGGCAGGTAGGTGAAGCTCTGACTCGGACTTCTTCTCCTCTTGCCGTTAGAAACATAGAAGAGGACTTGGACGGGACTGCTGGCAGTCCTGTTGTACGCCGGGATGTCCACCGTGATGCTGGACTGACAGAGACAGGACAACAGTGGTCACATGAGGACAAGTTCCCTCCAGGAAGTAGTGTTCACCTTGTTCATATCCATTCCAACTTACAGTGCAGCTTCGGGCAGGCAAGACTTTGGCGTCCGTCTCCCACAGGATTCGTCCATCTGAGAAGATATAAAAAATCATTGAAGTTATTGACCTCTTGATTTCAAGAGTTAAGTCCATGTAAGCTCACCAGGACTTTTCTCCAAGAAGACCACTCTGGACTGAGACGACAAGTTGGAGCCAATGATGAGGAGCTCTTCTCCTCCTCCCAGGACACAGCTGCTTGGACTGAAGCTCTCCACATGAGGAAGCTCCTGACCTGAACGCTGGGCTGAAGCATTCAAACACAGCATGATGATGAAGATCTTGATGAGGAACGTTTCGGTCAGAGGTACACTCACAGCACTCGACGGGAACCGATGCCGTCTGCAGCCACAGCGTCCATCCGTCCGACTGCTGAATGGCAACCCTGAACACAACACGCACCCTGGTGTTCTTCCTCCCGATGTCCGTCTCGCCTTTCTTCAGCTCGATGTCGGCGTTCCGCAATTTGAGTATTCCAGCGCAGTCGATGCTGATGACAAGAAACAAAAACACGACATATAGCGTATCATTTCTTTACACACTTTGAACTAACGGGACGGCGGCCCTCGCCACCATTACCTGGCAGACATATTCCCCGGAAGCAGCGGGATCTCCAGGACCTTGGTGCTGTCCACCAGTTTCTCTTGGCAGGTGGTGGTCACCGTCTTGCCTGTCACACGGTGGACCTGATAGAAGGAGTGAGGACGAAGGTGGCGCTCATCCGCCGTGCCAATGAAGAGCATCAAGGAGGCGGGACGTTCACAGGGACCGTTTAACTGTACACACACACACACACACACTTTTGTACCACTATTGTACTACTAGCGTAGTCTCCAATAGTGGCTGGGTCCTTTTTATTAACCCCACAAGATGTCAGTGTAAAGCAGGGGTCTCAAACACGCGGCCCGCGGGCCAAATGTGGCCCGCAGGACACTAGTTTGAGGCCCCCGCCTTGATATGAAAGTTTAATGTTAGTGCGGCCCGCGCAAGTTTGATATGGATGCTGTATGGTATCATGTACCCAGAAAAAATTATTACGTTTGACTAATGTTCATGTTAAAGGTTAAATAACTGTTAATAGTTATCCTCGCTATCCGTGTGGAAGTGGTAAGTTTTTGGCTATTTAAGTTTAAAGGAAATAACTTGAAGGCCGTTTAGGTCGCTAGCTCTCTAGTTTTCGAGTTAGCATGTGTCTCAAGACCCTGCAGTTGCGCAATATGTTGTAAATAAAAAAAAGACTATAAATGTGACTATAGTTGTGTTTTGTCATGTCTACAGGGCTCTAATAATGCTTTGTTCATTTTAATCTGAAAAAAATAATTTGTCTACCCACCAACTATATGTGGTTTCTTAAGTTTTTATTATTTGCCGTTTTATTATCATTATTATATTTATTTATTACTGATTGATTGATTTTCTTTATTCTTGATTTGTTTATTTATTTTTCATCTTATTTTGTGCAGAAAAATAAAAATTAAGATATTTGAGAACAGTGGAATGTTTTATCAGAGTTTTTATTGTAGAAAATCGGAACCAAAGCACTGAAAAAGTTTGTATATTTTTCTGTTTTTAATAAATGCGTTTGGTTTTTTTTTGGAAAACCTGATGCGGCCCAGCCTTGCCCAGACCCTAGCTCCAGTGGCCCCAGGTAAATTGAGTTTGAGACCCCTGGTTTAAAGTAACACAAGCAGTCAGCATCCAGCTGCTTACTCAATTGTTTTTGTTTCATTCCTAGACTTAGAACCTCTTTAAGATCCAAAGATGCAAAATAGAAATTCTTGCAATTTTTCAACTGGTCTTAAAAAGACCAGTGTTATGTATGCAGTAGATACTGTGTGTGTTTATATATTTATCAAATAGGACATGGTTGTGTGCATCCAGCTGCTGTGCATTCTCCAAATGTCCTTGTGTGCTCAGTAAACGTTTGTTGCAACAAAGTCACGCCCAGAATAGAGCGGCCGGTATCGGTTACACGTTAACTCCCCCCCCCACCTCCACCACATCACCCTCAGTCCACCCACCACACTGAATATGAGAATGAATGTGAGGTCTAACACAGGGGACATCCCTGACAGGAAGTGAAGGATGTCAAACACCGCCTTTGACCTCAGATTAGGTGAATGTGGCATGGGTGTTCGCTCACCTTGACCACGGGGTGTCCTCCGTTTGCCGCTTTGATGGCGCCGCGGCTGCCCTCCGTCTCATAGTGCGCCCTGTGGTAGGGGCGGGGTTGCACCTCCAGCTTCAACTCATTGTGCTCAAAGTGGCTTGGCAGCGGCGAGTCGAGAGGTGGTGGTGATGTAGTTCTGATGGATGCAGGGCTTAGAACAAATCCGAGCAGATATTTGTGTATGAATTACCTTAAAAACTTTGGTACCTGAAAAGGGGAGGGGCTCCAGGTTTGGGTGTGGCCCAACTGAAGTGGGAGGGCACCTGTAGGAAAAGCTCCGCCAGGCCGTCGCAATCACGTGACTCTTCACCAGTGGGCACCACGGCTCTTAACTCCTCCATAACCGGATCTGCCGGACTCGCCAGGAGGGTCAGCTGAGTCCCAGACGTTCTCCTAGTCTTGGATGGGACATCCATGTCCTGGAAGCCGCACATGAGCGAGAGTCTGAGGGCTGGGCTTCCCGCCCAGATGTCATCTGTCACGCTGCCACGTGGGGAGGTGCCGGATGCGACACTGGGGGAGTGCTGGGGGGAGGGGGAGCGGGCCAAGGGTTCAGCGCTGGCATGGCGTCTCTTCCCGCACGGGGACGTCGGTCTGGATGAGGGCCTGCAGAGAAGCATGGGGGGGCAGGTTAATACTGCATGTGAATTAACCAATGACTAAGCAGTAGCCATGGCGACCTGGAGGCGGGTCGCCGGCTTAGCCAGTTGTCCTCGGTGACACTGGCACGAGGTGAATGACTTGGTGACTGGTGCGGCGACAGTGCTGGGCTGAAGGCGGCGGGATTCTGGTACTTCTGCTGCCACAGCTCTACACCAAAGGCTCCACCCCCGCAGCCCGGTGACCCCAAAGCAAGCAGTGCTGCATCCCGCAGCTCGCTGTCCACATCGTCGTTGACTTGTGAGAACGACTCACAGGAGGAAACGTCTGACATCCAGCTCCGGGACGATAGGCTGCTGCATGGGCTCGGGCAGAATGCTGGGTCACGGTAACACGGGTCCAGGGAGAGGAACAGCTGGTCTCTGGACCAGGACGCTTCCAGGTAGCCTCCCTCTGCCCCGCCCACTGCCTCCGCATGCTGGCTATCGCTGTACTCCACGTTGTTGTTTGCTGCAATGGAGGTGATCTGGATGCTGGGACAGTCAAAGGCTCTGAGGTTCCGCTGGGCCCCGTACGCGGACACCTGCGAGGGGTAGCTGCCATGTTGGTGGAGAGGCGGGGCCAGAGGCTGCTGGCTGTCAGCCTGCTGCTGCGTCCTCACGGGGAGGTGAGGACCTGTGAGGTGGTGATGCAAAACACAACCTTGTCAACATTTGCATTGCAAAGGTTAGCATGTAGTGACATTTGCATACCTGTTTACATATCGTTAACGAACATCACTGTCAAATACAAGTAAACAGCAGGATGGATGATGATGCTAACACCATAGTAATAATAGCTACACTGGCGCTCTTGTAACGGCACGCACGTTACAAGTAGTTTCATACAGATACATGATGTTGTCAACAGTAGCCCCCCCCCCCCACTTCGAGTGCCTCCAACTTTCTACTTTCTGATTTGTCAAATCAACTTGAAATAGGTGGACTTACAAAGCCAATGTATTCTTTAAAACTTATGAAATAGTTGTTCTAAATTGAGTACATTTCATAATGTGCTGAAGAACGTTTAAACACACAGGATCGTTTAGAACACATTATGAACTAAATAAATAAAGTAAATGAACTCAGTCCAACTACAAGTCCATAATAAATTGACTTCATTCCTTTTGTTAAGTCCACATTTAAAAATGGACTTGAATTACAACAGCTGACAGCTGGACGTGTCACATCCACAGCACGAGACATACACACTTCCTGTTCGGGATTTCAGCTGACCAAACGATGAGGGAGAAATGTACTATAAACTACAAACAGAGGAAATAAACTACAAAACCCAAAGAAATCTTAATTGCCCAGTCAGCACTTTTACAGGTATTTAATTACCATCAATTCAAATGTAAAACAGGTTCTTTAAGAGGTGATAGTCCAATCTTTGAGTTTCTTACTTCCGCGTACAGCAAGTGTAAAGACCATGCTGGTTTATTTTTAAGACGCATTCGTTGGATATCCGGTGTAACTTGCGGAAGTTCCTGCTAGCTTGACGTGGGAAGACAAATCGCTAACAATCGTCGCAAAAAGCACCACCAACCTGCATTTTGTCTCCCCTCCTCCTCGAAGATGAGTCCAAAGTCCAGCTCCTCCGCACAGTTTCCGTTGGACATCGGAACCGAAAAGTGCAACAAAAAGTGTTCTCCGAATGACGCGAAAGCGACCTGTCTGTCTTCAAAGTCGACCTGTCTCACTCACTTCCATCCGACTGACAACTCGCAACTGTGGCGGAAGCACGTTGATCGGTCCCAAGCTTACAAGTCGTCCATACACACGACGCATGTGTGAACCAACTTGTGGTACCGCGAAAGTGTTATTGTTGTGCTAACTTGCCGCTAGTTTGTGTTCGGCCGCAGCGAGTTGGACTCCTCAGGTTGATCCTTTGCTGATGCGTTCAGGGGCACCACGGTATTGTCACATTTCTGTGTGGTCGCTTCCAAACACGAGCTGCGAGTCACACAAAATAGCAACGGTACGCTTAAAAGTTGATAGTATTTCGTTGGATTACCTCCTCTCTATATCCTATTTATACCATTGATATTTGCATATTGCGTGACGAGTTTACTTACTTCTTGGGTGAGCCAGCATTCTCCACGTGTTTAGTCCAACTTAAACTAAAAAGGGATTTGCTTACATTTGTTGAATTCCCACCGACTACTGGGTTTCATCATCTTCCAATTCAAGAAGACGGCGTCTCACGTTGACAGCGAATGTTCTTCCTAGATTCCCGATGTGCATGAAAGCACCGTAAAAAAGCCCAACAGTGACGCAAGCAAGTGGGCGTTCCCGCTGCTCAAGACTTGGATAAACTTAAAAAAAACAAAACCTTACCTTCAATCAGAAAAAAATGTATTATGCCAAATATTTTTAAATTTTTCATTTATTAACTGAAGTCAACCATCCTCTTTATCACTAGTTCTTAAATGGTGGATACTAGGGTGATCAGATCCAAACTCATGTGGGACAGGGAGTATGCTTGTGGACAATGTGAGACGCACATTGCCACAGCTTGCCAACTGTTCAGTAATGCATAATATATACGATTGTTACAAAATAACAACTATAAAACAAACAAAAACACAGGACATGGAATTGCAGTTGAAATTATCTGCATTAAAAAAACAACAAACTGCTAGCAAATAGGTAAATCCTGGAGACATTAATTACAAATAGGAGCTCACAATAAAGGCTGTGATTAGTCAGTCATCGTATATTGAGGTAACATTGTTGGAACTGCATTTCCTTTTCTTCAGTCTTCTGACTTTCGTCAGATTCCTCCATTTTCATTCATTCATCTCAAATCTCTGTGTTGAATTGACTTCCCTGCATGTGGGCCCGGTTGTTTGATTGACAGCAACCCTTGCCTGTCACAGTCACGCACACAGCCCGCGACCCGCCCCCACGATAGCCTCCAGTGTGTTGTCTGCTCTCCTCATACAGGCGTTTGATAAAAAACAATATTTTAGAAATTGGTGCCTGCTGATCAGAAGTCAATTTGTGGGACGCATTAAAATCATGAAAATGCGGGACAGTTCAGCGTAAATCGGGACATATGGTCACCCTAGTTGGGACTACTAGCATCCCTGGCTGTACTTGTAAGAACACATTTAAAGGACCTACTGCAAATATGCTAACCAATAATCCTTTGTAGGAGAGCAGCTGTGCTGTTTTTACGCACACAGAGAGAGATGTAACCAGACCACTGTTAAATCCATGTCACCCACTCAGAGCAACTCCACGGTGCCCCGTAGCGGACATAGTCGTGTGGCCGTCTGCATCCTGGACAGGTCCATGCACTTAAGCAAATGTACAAAGTACTATTAAGATGAAGATTCTTTCACATTTATTCGACAAAAGAACAAATGGCAAATAATGAACTCAACAAGACAGCCACGTGAACAAAAATAATTGACAAAAAATTGTGTTTTAAACCAGCGAATGGAATACATAGCTAAATCATTCAATGCCATTTTCTTCCCCAGGTCGCAGTGGCAGCAGCCTCAGTAGGGAAGTCCAGACTTATCGGTCCCTGGCCACCTCCTCAAGCTCCACCGGGAGAACCCCCCCCCCCCCCTCCCCAGTGTGAGACATAACCCCTCCCTAGGTCTGCCCTGGAGGCCTTCAGGCCGGGCAAGCCCGGACCACCTTACCAGAGAGGCATCATGCAAACATAAATCACTGCCTCTCAAACACATTCCAATAACTATCTTTTGATTTATATGTGGCATAAACGTTAATGGTAACAAAAAAGAAAACATTTGCTTGAAATGTCTTGTCATGTCAAATAATATTGACTTAAATGAGAAAAAATGTCCAGCTTTTACGTTTTAATTATACATCAACAGTCCATAACCTTTATGGTAGGTTTGTTTTGCTCAGAAGTCAGACTTTTCATGTAGTTTGTTGCACAGATCTTGGGAGGGATTTTGGTCCACTCCATCCAACTTTATATTTCAGCTCCTTCCACAGATGATACATACGGTGGGGAAAGAAATATTTGACCTCCTGCTGATTTTGTAAGTTTACCCTCTGACTAATGTTCAAACTTTAATTAGAGCGAGGGAAATAAGTAACTGATCAATGAGCAAGCATTTTATACATCAGAGATCAATAATATGCCCGTTAAACAAACAAATTACTCCTGTATATTTAGTAAAGTACTCCAAATGTCAAATTATCAAGTGTATAAATATCAGACCCCTGTCACAGAAACACACTCTTCCATTCAAAGGACCAGACGGACAATATTGTAGGCCTTCACAAGACTACAACACCATCAACAGGAACTTTGAAACCACTATTGGTGCAATAATTCACAAATGGTAGAAGAAAACAATCCATCACCCTCGCTCTGGAACTCTATGCAAGTTTTCGCCTGGTGGGGTAAGGATGATTGTGAGAAAGGTGAGGAACAGGCCTCAATAAGTACACCCCTAAAAAAATTTAGACCGTGTTGCCTTTTACCACTTTTTAATGTAAGTGAGCGTTTTACAATGCCCACAGACATGCAGGTTTTCAGTGAAATAAGGCGAGAGGCATGATTGTTGTTGCACCTGCCTCGTCTTAACCAGACACTTCTGGCCTTCAAAATAACAGCGCCGCTTATTAGGGTTGCGGGGGGGTATGCTGGAGCCTATCCCGGCTGACTTCGGGCGAGAGGCTGGGTACACCCTGGACTGGTCACCAGCCAATCACAGGGCACATATAGACAAACAACCATTCACACTCACATTCATACCTATGGACAATTTGGAGTCACCAATTAACCTAGCATGTTTTTAGAATGTGGGAGGAAACCGGAGTACCCAACAGAAATAAGTAAATGTGCTGTATGTAATTATATGGCTTAATGTTTGTAGCTTGTTTTTATAAAAGACTATGCTGAATTTAAGTTTTATACCGTCATATCATGATACATCCCAAAAATATCCTTTATATGCTCAGGTCCATATTGCCCAACCCTACTCTGAACACTTGTTTGTCTGAACACCGGCTTACTTGCATGCATGCAAATTACAAGCTCACTGACGTCCGGAACACAGTAGCCCCGCACAAAACATGTAATGACCACATTTCCACTACTAATACCAAGATTGTCCGCACTTCGTAAACACAGCGCCCACACTTCCAGCTTCTGAGCTCCATGTGTGAGTTATCGTGTGTAGCTGCTCTATAGGAGTCAACGATTCAATACAAAGGGCCGAAAAATGAGCATAATGTTTCAGATCATCATACTAATTTAATTAGCCAATGACAACACAGTTATTAAATTGAAACTACAGTAAAGTCTCGTTATATCGATATTGTCGGGAGTCGGAAAAAATATTGATATAACCGGACTGTCAATATATCCGATCCTGCGCCGAACTGCATTAAAAGTGGGCAATAATGCACTTGACATTGTTCTATAGTATAGACAGTATAAACAGTCAACTTTATTTTTCACACTTCCACCACCAGAGCACAGCACACACACCGATTCCCGCACGTCCTGGTTCACAGGTCATTCTCAACCCGCCCCACATAGCTGGCCAAACACATGGCTGCAACAGAAGAACCAACTGCGTTTGTGGTTTACACGAGAGAAACCACGAACGCCAGCATGTACATATGAAAAACAGTGATTATTGCAAGCGATAAAAAGATATCTGAATACAACACAATTAAATACATGTATTTGTACGCTTGTGTCTTCGTTGGAATAGGTGTGTATGCTATGTCAGTTGGTTCTTCTGTTGCAGGCATGTGTTTGGCCAGCTATGTGGGGCGGGTTGAGCATGACCTGTGAACCAGGAAGTGCGGGAATCGGTGTGTGTGCTGTGCTCTGGTGGTGGAAGTGTGAAAAATAAAGTTGACTGGAAGCAGCCATTCGCCGTGTTCTTTTTTGGTATTGAAATCCTTAAGCAAAGATTGATTTAAGCTGCTTTTGTATTGATATAAGCAGACCAAATTGGCTGGCGGGAGATGAAAAGGGCATCGTAGTAACCGAATTATCATAATAACCGGGTATCGTACTAACGGAACTAATTATATCATAAAAGACTAGAAATTTGCCGGGAAATGAAAATAGTATCGTAATAAGCAGTACTTCGATATAACCGATATCGATACAACAAGACTTTACTGTATTACTAAAGGAGGAAAAAATATCCAATCCTACATGGTCCTGTGTGAAAGTTTAAAAAAATCGAACTTTGGTTTATAACAACCCTCCAATGTGGCGTAATACAACAACTCTGCTAAGATGAGTGGGCCTCCACAGCGCTGTAAGAGACCCAACCAGTTGTTAGGTTTAGGTTTGCAACCACTTACTCACACAGGGCCATGTAGGTTCCAATTGGGGTTTTTTCTCCCCAATAACAAAAAGTTTCATTTAAAAACGGGTTGGGTTCAGTTGTGTTGTTGTGACTAATATTTAAATTTGTTTGATGATCTGAACCATAAGTGCGACACAAAATAAATAAATCAGGAAGGGGGCAAACACTTTCACGCCTTTGTATATTCAAATTAGCTGATGTCAACTCTTGAGAGAACTTGAGAGTATTTAAAGGTGATTTTTTTTTTTTGTCAATTTTCAGACAATTATGAAGTGACAGATTCAAAATGCGATTGTGATTTTTTATTGTTTTTTTAATGCAATTTCTGCTAAGAGACAAATGCCATTTTATTTTCATTGGGGTTCACTTTTTGTTTATTGCAAGCTCTTGACCTTCCAATTACAATGTTAAAGAAATTAAAGTTTATCGTTTTTGATATGTTTACTCGTATTATGCTGTATATTATCATCACATTAATGAAAAACTAAGGTCTCAAAATAATATTGACAATTATATCGTTTATCTGTAATAATTATCATCCAGCAAAATGTAATATCGTGCCAGGCCTACTTGTGACTGTCACGTTTTGTTTTTATTAATGTCACATACAGGCAAGACCCCCCTGCCCAGTCTCATTCTCTGGCCGAAATGCATCTTATGTACAGTATATGAACAAAGGCAAACGGGTAGCACCAGACCTACTTCTACATGACTGAATTACATGACTGCCTCGAGGGCGCTAACTTTCTAACCTGCTGCAAGCATTGCATTGTGTCCTCTTCCTGCATAATAATAATAATAATACATTTTTATCCACAGATAAAAGAATTCTTTGAACAAAAAGTCTGTGCAAAGATGTTTTAGCTAAGGAGTTGAATGATAGCAACTGGACTTGGACCTGGATGAGAGGTGAAACATCTTTAGGAAAATCAAATTAGTCCATTTGATCACATTCAACTCCTCAGAAAAACAAAGTACAATTCAAAAAAATGTAAATACAGTCATGCCTCGGTTAACATCCGTCCGGGTTAGGGCGTTTTTTGGTTAACAACCAAATGTTTGCAAAAATTTTCCCGTGGCTTGCGTTTGACTGCTTATTTAGTGTTTGTTTACACAGCCATTTTGGATAACGTAATCATGTAGCCGTGGGCGCTATTCTAGTACAACAGCGTTTTTGTATCAGAGTTGTAAAGAGATACTCGACCCACTGGAAATGGCTCAGTGACCCACCAGTTGGGAACCACTGCACGTTAATGTGTTTGAGTTATTTTGTGGGGAACGCAGGTATACGGTTTATACAAGCTATACACTAACTACTTTACACTGTATCACAGTGTCAATGTCGTCCCATGAAAGGGTACAGTAAAGTCACTTTTGTGAGGTACTATACGATCTACAAGTTTTGTGGACTTTTTAAACCTCATCCCTCCAATTACACTAAAACTTCTGTAAAAATTCTGGACTGTACATGTCTTTATGAGGTGGTAAACTGACAAGATCAGCAGGGAATCAAGAACTTATTTCACCTACTCTATTATATTTCAACAAACCTAGCATTAAAAAGTCTGGACTGTCATGTCATTGTAAGGGAGACTTCAAATATACAAGATGAAATCATTATTTCACACACTGTAGCAATAAATGTATCTGTCATGAGTGTGTTACATGTGTAAGTCCATGAGGAGTATTCTGTTATGAGCAGTGACATGTGACAAAGAGCATAGATTCAGTCAGAGTCAGTGCTGCTGTCCAAGCTGACAGAGTAGACGTCTTCTCCCGTTTCCCCAACAAAGAAATTACCTGACGCACAAAGTGATCAAATGAAAAAAACATCTGACATCTGGTCACAGGGCAATAACAGCTGGGGAATCAGCATACTCCTTGTACTCCTTGTAACCTTAGAACTGATGGTTTAAGCAGTGTGACGTCAGGCTAACTGTAGTCTATACAGTCGTCCCTCACAATACTGCGGTTCCATTATCACTCTGTCGCTATACTGAGGTTTTTCAGAAATTAATTAATTAATTAATGATTGTTGTTTCATGGTAGACTGTGGTCAATTATTAGTCAAAACATGTTGAGATTCAAGTGATTTGGGCTGGGACGACATCGCCTCCTACCTGGCAGCTCAAACGCAGCATCCTTCTACCAATATATCCACTATGTCTCCTCTGGACATGTCCGAACCATCTCAGTCTGGCCTCTCTGACTTTATCTCCAAGGCCTCTAACATGTAATGTCCCTCTGATGTACTCCTTCCTGATCCTATCTATCCTGGTCACTCCCAATGAGAACCTCAGCATCCTCATCTCTGTTACCTCCAGTTCTGCTTCCTCTCTCTAGACCAAACAACTTGGCTGGTCTCCGCACAGTTTTGGATACCTTTCCTTTCATTTTAGCACCACCCCAGGTACTTAAAATTCTCCACCTTCTGTAACTCTTCTCCCTCCCTCTCGTCACTCCTCCCTCCCTCTCGTCACTCTTCCACTTGGGTCACTCTCATTCACACATATATACTCCGTCTTTCTGCGGACAATCTTTGACGGTCATTCTACACACCACCATCCTATGCTGTCTGGCTAAACTTTCACCTACCACTATTTTGTAGTCACTGATCTCCTTCAGATTAAACAAGATGTAGTCTACCTGTGTACGCCTACCTCCACTCTTATAGGCCACCCTATGTTCCTCTCTCTTCTGGAAGATTCACTACAGACATTTCCATCCTTTTGGGAAAGTAAACCACCATCTGTCCATCTGCGTTCCTTTAAGTTTAAAGTCTAAATGACCCAAAATCGTTCTTGAATCATACCAGCGACCACATATCATGATTAAAACAAATTGTTACACCCCTTTTGGGAATCTAAAGCTTTCTGGTTCTTACTATGTGGCGACTCATTGTCTTCCTCCTCCAAGTGCTCCATGTCGTAACTCACAAAAATGTTCTGTGGCGAAAACAACAAGAAAAAATTTTAAGCTTATGATGCCTTGAAAGACAGTTAAGAATATACTGGCACCTTGCTCTTGACCAGCGTTGGCCAGTAGCTCTGGTCTTGTTTGACCAGTTTGAGGACGGGTTCGTTAGACTTGAGCTCCCAGCAGCAACGCTCGGCCACCACGTTGGCGTGCAGGTCCAGATAGGTTCTGTAGCTGCGACCGTTCACACTGCCACTGAACACACAGACACCTTACAAATTCATTTCCATAATAATCACACCTTGGATTTGTTTGGACTAAACAAAGTTAGCACTGTTGTGACATGTAGTGTAGTGATTCCCAACCACTGTGCCCGTGACAGAGCATCAGGAGAGAACGCTGCAGGAAATGTTCCCATTTCACTTAATTTTCTATCTACTATGCCAGTAGCAAGCAGAAAAATGAAATGCTCTTCCACTAGAAGGTGTATAATTAACCTGTGTATCCACCTCTTGCCATTCATAAAACAGAATAAGTCATGGTCAACACTGTCCTACAATGAAATTGTTACATGCTGCAAGCCAGCACAGTCTGACCTGAGACATGAAAGATCAAATATTAGCTTTCAGTCAGTGTAATAATCATGGGATGCTAAAAAATATTTGAACAAACTTTTTATTACAGGCTTGATATGTAGAGAGGCTAAACAGTCACTTGGAGGCACAACAAAGATCAAAGATGGTCTGGTATGTTGTAAATTTGAACTTAACTACAAATGCATGGTTGTAGACAACCACAATGGTTCATGCAGGAAAAATGTTCACATTCCAATCGCAACATCTCAAAAGGAGACTTAGCTGTCTTTTCAATGTAATCAAAATGAAACTGTAACCTATTATCTGCTCAAAGTAATCAAATGTATCCATTGTATGGCAAGGGTGTCCAAAGTGTGACATGAACACCATTTGTGGCCTACACCTGTTTTTTTTTTTTAATGGTCTCTTCATATTCCGAAGATGAAATTTAAATTAGGGCTACAGCCACACTGATAAGACA
Organism: Doryrhamphus excisus; assembly: GCF_037039965.1. Taxonomy (NCBI): domain Eukaryota; kingdom Metazoa; phylum Chordata; class Actinopteri; order Syngnathiformes; family Syngnathidae; genus Doryrhamphus; species Doryrhamphus excisus. The sequence continues at coordinate 15,809,331 of NC_136357.1, read as the reverse complement.
AAACAAAGGGCTTCATGAAAAAAGTTGCAATATTACAAGATATTAAAGCAACAGTGATATTGGTTTTACTTTGACACAAAGCTGAAAATATATTAAGCTTTGCATAACTTGACCTACGTCCTAGATTAAATGTTATGAACATTGTAGATGATTGTGACAAAAATTTTCACCATTGTCAATATGATCATGATAGTGTTTGATGAAAATGACTGCAAAAGTCATCAGTTTTGCCAGTGAAATTACTGTGGATTGGGTCTGCCATGTTTAATAACCAGGTAAAACATGAAGTTGATCAAAGTCTAATTTTTCTGTATGTGGCCCTCTGTGAAAAATGTTTCGACACCCCTGCCCCTTTGGGGTACTATTTTTAGTAAAGAAAAGCATGTGTGCCCAGTACTGGCTCTCCTTTGAGACAAAAGTTAGCCCTGCTAAACATGTAGCTGCTGCCTCCAGTGTACAGTGCTCTGCCCAAAAAGCGGCATTGACTGCTGAGTGATGTATGAAATAAGCCAGCAAAGACCGGCGACGTCCTGACAGACCTGTACATGACACAGTCGGTGTGGAAATCACAGCGCTGACTCTGCGGGTTCCTCAGCTTCAGTGTCACGGTTACCAGGTCAGACGTCTGGTACCAAAGAACCTGAGGGTGCAGACTGAGACAAAGTGGCAAACAGGGATGCATCAAATCTCATCTGTGACAACAAATATGGACAAGTGACGTGTAGCGGCACTGTACTTTTTTGTAGCATAGTTATCTTCATGACAACCGAAGATCTGTTGATTGTTTTGGTCATCACAAGAAGGAACACCTGAAGACGTTTGAACCAAACATCATTCTCAGACACAGACCACTAACATGTCTGACTTGAACATCAAGTGTAAGGTTACATAATTTCTTTTATTTGACAGAGCGGACACAGAACTTGACATGACACTATAACGTCTTAGGGTATGTTCACATTGCAGGTCAATTCCGATTTCTTTGCTCATATCAGACAGGTATTATATTTTTTTATGTCAGTGTGAACAGCACAATTAAGATTTTTTCCAAATGCGACTCAGGCCTCATTCGTATGTGGATATAAATTTGATATGTAAGCAATGCAACTGGAGTATGAATGGTCACGTTGCATACAGTGCATCCGGAAAGTATTCACAGCGCTTCACTTTTTCTACATTTTGTCATGTTACAGCCTCATTTCAAACTGAATTAAATTAATCTCTTACTTTTTTCACATTGTCATAATGGAGTATTTTGTGTAGAATTTTGAGGTAAGAGATTAATTTAATTCAGTTTGGAATGAGGCTGTAACATGACAAAATGTAGAAAAAGTGAAGCGCTGTGAATACTTTCCGGATGCACTGTATATCCGACCCGTACGTCATGGTGAGGCATGTATTGCTGTGCTTACAGAGATGTTAAAAGGTACTCACTGATGTAGGCAGTCATGAAAAGGTGTGGTTTATCATGCACTTGGTTAAAGGTACTCACCAATGTAGGCAAAGTTGTTCTTTTCATCCGAACATTATTTTTAAACGGTGTTATTGCGCAAATGCGTTAAGGAAAGCGGGCTAGTAATGAGTTGATCGACACTGTAATATTGATACTTTGATGCAAGCTCCTTCATGCTCGAAAGTCGATTCTGAAATCAATATAGTGATAAGTGGGCTACATGATTGTGTCCATGTTTTTTTCTTAGCTTGGTTATACTGTAAATCACACCACTACCTAAACATATTTCAGGGTTTAAAATCTGTCAATAAATGACTATGATGTCTTGAATTCTTTATGCTACGATTGAAAATACTGTACGCTACTTTTTAAAATTTACAAAACACATTTGTTGAATTTGCACATAAAATTACCCAGTATGTGGTTGCAAATGAAATTAATGGCATTGCACATCATTAGCGCTCACACTGCAGCAATGTTTACTTCTGTAAACACAAAGAAATGCGAGCGCTGTTGTGCTCTTACGTATGCACGTCACTTTTCAGATACTTTGCGTTCATATTAACATGTCTCATTTTTGTGGTAATGTGAACAACATAAAAAAAGATCGGATTTAAACAAAAAATCCCAATTGTGCATCATACCCTGCAGTGTGAACGTAGCCTAAGTTAGTATAAGCCTAGCCTACTGCCACACTTTCTCCCACATACAAAAGGCCAACATGAAAGACTTGCCATCTCTGTAGTTGTTATGGTGAGGTACTTGGAGTGTTCTGGAGTCAGGTCCACCGTCTGTTCCACTGTCTGTTCCACTACGGAGTCAAAGTCAAAAAGTATCAGTTTAGCTTACTTGATTTCATGTGCATTTTTATACTTTGAAAGAAAGTGAGTCAAGCAACTTCAGATCATAGGTGTTGCTGTCCGTCTCGTCTGCATCACAGATATCACAAACTGAAGGCTGCAGGATGGACTCAGGAGGCTGTGGTGATGCTGCACAATCAAGGTTCCTGCCCACGAGAACTCTCTCCACAGCTTTGTTCCTAATGTGAACCGAAAAAACATCAACGGCCATACAGTCAAGCTGGTGGATCCTGATACTTACAGGGTCCCATACCAGGACGTGTGATCTGCCTCGCTGCTGCAGGGGGTACCTCTTCCCTGACACATCTCCTCCAAAAGTCTGAGATGATCTGTGTTTCGTTCTCCCATGCCCGTGTTCAAAATCAGCGTAGGAACATTATACTCAATTATCACTGTTTTCATTCCGGGTACGCGAGTCTCCCGAACCTCAAGAAAAAAACAAAATGATTTTATGTGCGTCTCCCTGTTCAAATGAGGTACATTCAGTCAGTAAAAGATGTGTGTGGGGTCAACCTACCATAAGATCAACAAAGACAGTGTTTCCCACACTGAAGACCGCTCTGGCCCGGTGCTGGACACCTTGGATCTTCTGGCTGATGGCTCTTGTCACCTACAAATGTTCAAAATCAATAAAGACAGCTTTACTTTAAATGCTCATGACACCAAAACACATGTTAATCTTCTTTCTTCTGCTGTGAAATCATTGAAAGGCATTTTTCCTGTGTTAACGTGTGCTTGAATATTGAAACACTAACATAATACAATTTTCACCACTTATTCCAAGTGACGTTTACACCAGAAGTTCCCACCCCAAGCTACCACTTTTACATTTCACTCCTATTTCATAGTTATTTATCTGACAGCAGTATGATCAAATATTTTGTTGAGTACTTTCATTTTGTTTTTTGGTATTTGTTTTATAGTGTCAACACTCATTGTTTCTGTGTGTGTTTATTTAAAAGGGGACCTACTATACTTTTCCCACTTTGACTTATAAATGTAGTTAGAATGTTGAATTCTTGTGTTAAACGATGCAAAAGTTTGATACCATGTTTGCATGTTAATAATGCAAACAACTGTAGTCCTACATGTACTTGACCTGAAACAACAAGTACTTTAAAGCTTTAAAGTGAAAATGCCAGTCAGTGCTGCTGGCAGGGAAACTTGGAAATTACAAGAGCAGGGGTGCCCTATGCTCAGCTCCATATCTTTATGAAAGTCGAGTATAGCCAACCTACAGTATATTGCATAAGTTTTAGCATCTTTAATATTCAAATGTATCAAAGTGAGACACGAGCATCATTTAATTTTTCTGCATGGGCCCCTAGCTGGAAAAAGCTTGGACAGCTTTATCCTCGGGGGGGGAGATCAATTGAGGTTAAAGAGTGAAAGGACAGAGTGTGACAGGTACCTTGGGATGCCAGTCAGTTTCTGCGTCGACTGGCTTCACCTGGCAGACAATCATCTCCACTGCCTGGCTGGGGAGAGAGTGGAACTCCTCTGGAAGCTGTAGGATCTGGTGGGATTTAACTTCTTCTTCTTTACCAACATCAATAAAGCGAACAAGGACTCTATAAAACAGCCGGCCATTCGTGTCTGGAACAGCTAGGACCTTCACCCTGCAGGAGGAGGCTTCTACTTACTATCACGATGAAGAGTCCAATCATGTGGGAGATCTGGAATAAGCTTTCCTGACCTGTGATAAATGTCATTCTCCTGCACCGCATACAAGCCTCCTTCCAGAACCTCTTGAGGACAAGGTTCCTTGTCAGCATAGTAAGAGGCCATGTGAAACGCCATGCTGTCAAAGGCACCATCTTCTTTCCTAATTATACGTCCATAGAAGACTGATGCGGTCTTGACAGAGAGAGGCAACACCTGCCGGTGTCAGAAAAAGCACAAAGGCAGTCATCTGGTCATCAATCATATCAGAAAGATGAAGGTCAGCAGCTAATGGTCTTTAAATCATGGAATAGTTGAGACTTGTGGATAAAAAAAAACTTAATTGTAATAAATGTTGGTGTGAAGAGTGATGATATAACCTCTATGACACCAGAGGCAGGAAGCTCAGATTTATCCAGTTGACGAAGAAACCTGTGGCGGTCTGGACACACAGTGCTGGCCCTACATTGGAAAACACACGCTTCATATCTACAGGTATGTTCTCACATGCTTTCACATGGTGGTTCAGACAATACACTGACATCATATGACAACAGAATCATGATTCCAAGAAAGCAGAAAGACTTGAACCTGCACACTCCAAAGGTCTTCAAGTAGTGACAAAGTGGCTGCTCAGTCTTCTGCTCCTCCTTTGCCACATCTGCACTCTCTGCAAAGGACAGCAGCTCAGAGGGCAAAAGAGCATTTGTTCGCCTGAGATAGCGCACAAGACCGCTAACATGGTGAGCGTTCCTCTCAGAGACCAGCAGCAAGGACCTGGTGACTTTGGGGCCTGCCAGTGTTGAGTCCTGGGAGCAAGACATCTAATTAGATCCAGACCCAGTAGTCCCATAGCATATCCTAGTCTTACTGGTTCTGCGAGGTTTCTGAAGTTGCTGCTCATACAGAGGAGTCGGCATCCAAACAGTTTAGGTGAACTTGGGAAGCCAAAGTGGACGACACAAGTGGCATCTGTGACCCCCAAACACCTCAAACAGTCATTGGTGGTGACTACAGGTCAAAGAGAAACAGCATAAGAACAAAATGAAAGAGCAACATTGCTGTGAATGCTGTGTGATTCACCTAGAATGACTTGAGTGCCAGGCCCAATGGTTTTGCTCCACTGTTGGACCACAAAGTCAAATTTGTGCGTTAAACCCTCGTGAGACATTAGACAGAACGCTGATTTACTGCTCACAGCCTGGTGGATAAAAAAAATTGTACTGCCACCTTACCATGAGTGCTGACGTAAACTTGCACTGTGTATTACTGGTCACCTTAAAAACGCTTTCAACCTCCTCAGCGGAGTTGGTGACGATGAGAGTCTTCTGACCGATGTCAGGGCTAAAATCTAATGCACCCAACAGTGCAGAGATCTTGCTGCTCTCTAAGGTCATGAGGACAGCCTGTGACAAGCCACACATTGTGATGACACTGCATTAAAGGGCAAGCCATTACTGTACTCCTTATCTAATTCCTGTCTATGAAGAAAGTTGGACATGTAGACAACCGACCTGTTGTACATTGCCGTAAAGAGCTGCTTCTTCGGGAATGGTTATGTTGAGGCAGGGGTAGGGCATGTGGTTTGCTAACATATCCTCCATGTGACACGTCCAACGCTTCGCCACGGCGACAAGCTGCTGCGGACACAAGGCCATTTCCTGGCGGGAGTTTACCATCTGAAAATGCTGCAAAATGGTCTCCATCTGACAGGAGGGCAGGCATGTTTATATTAACATGGGTTTCAACACAGCACACTGAGCAAAGCAGCATTTCCATGGTATTCGACTTGCTGTATTACCTGTACAAAGGTGTTTGTGTAAGGTTGACTAAAACAAGAACACCTTCAATTGTATTTATGAGCTTGTTTCAGTGTGTCCAAAGAAAACAGACCAGCACCATGCTAGTAAAATACAATAGCTCAGTGTGTCACCTGTTCTGGAGCGAGAGTGAAAAGCCTGTCTGCCTCATCCAGCACCAAGTGGCTCATACGCAGGAACAGAAAGCAATGACATGACAGCAGACGAACAAGGCTGAAGGGAGTGGTCACTAACAGCAGGCCTGTAAATAAACAAACCTGGTTACTCCAGTCGGCCTTTATTGTACTGTTTCAATCACCATCTTCAACTATCTTACAGTTTTTTGGAATCTTGACATCTTTAGCTTCGTTTTTGCCAGTGCCCAGCAGTATGCTCATTGGATTAAGACTCTGGGAAACCTTGCTCTCCTCTAGGAGGTCACACACCAACTGGACTTTCTCCCATCCAGGACATAGGAGAACTCCTACTGGCTACATGTGCAAACAATAACAGCTTAGAAAAACATGACAGATGTGAAGTACATGCACACACACACACACAATAAGCTTGCGGTCTCATCTTGTGAAGCTTGAATGTTTCCACAAAGATGAGTCTTGTGGTGTGTCTGTGATGATGCGCTCACTCCTGCTCTGGAGGACGAGGTGGTGAAGATGCAGCTGCTGAGCAGCATGTGAGTGAGGAGTGGGGCCAAGTAGCTTTGGGGCTGGTCTCCAGCATTGGAGATAATGACCGTGTTGTTTCCTTGAGCCACAGCAGGCCAGCTGAGGTGGTCAGCGGGAAGCATGCAAAACTGCTTCCTCTGCAACAACTGGAGAAAAAAGTGTGAAAAGGCACACAAAAACACAAGCCTGTAGTTACATGTATGTATAAATGCCAGTCATCAGCAGTAATGGAGATGCATTAGAGTAAAAACAAATGGCAGGTCCTTGTTTACCTTGCGCAGGCTGTCAGTGATGGGGGCGTCATCCAGGCTTGAACAGGGCTCTACCGGGATGCCTGAGTGTACCAGCATGTCACTTCTCTTGGGAGCATGAGAAAGTATCTGAGGACAGCCATGACCAACCGAAACCCCCCAAAAGCATTTAACTTCCATGTAGAGCACACAATTAAAAATCCTTGCGGAGTTGAATATTTACATTTAAAAAAACAACAGTAAAACTTGTGCTTGTGAGTCTCAAAATAAAAAAGGCCTACCTGGTCATCGTCGGAATGGAGCTTGAAAGGCTGTGGATTCAACCACTCCAAAAGTCTACATTTAACAGTCAGAAATGAAGTGACAGGAACACATAAATTGACTTCCAGGAAGGTGACATTTCATATAAATCAGTAGAGATACTGCATAAGCTGAACAGATTATGGAGGATGGTCACACCTAGAGCATGCCCAGTTGCTTGTCTTCATCATGTCTGACTGGTCTGGAAGTGGCTCGCTGAAACACACACTTCCTCAGTGTTATTGCACAATTTTATGTATACATGTCAGAATGTGTACATGCATACATCAATCTATATATTTTCTACGCCGCTTATCCTGACTAGGGTCGTGGGTATGTTGGAGACTATCCCAGCTAGACAAACAACCATTCACACTCATATTCATAACCATGGACAATTTGGAGTCGCCAATGAATCTAACATGCATGTTTTTGGAATGTGGGAGACAGCACGGGGAGAACATGCAAACTCCACACACAAGATCTTACCTGATGCCTAGCAATGAAAAATCGAACCCAGGTCTTCCTGATCCTTCACTGTGTGGCCTGCGTGCCAACTACTGGCCCACTGTGCGGCTTTATATACGTATATATATACAGTGCTATGAAAAGGTTTGGGCACCCCTGATAATTCTCAATATTTCCCTTGATAAATCACTGGTTGTTGGGATCAGCAATTTCAGTTAAATATATCATATAGCAGACGAACAAAGTGATAGATGAGATGTGAAATGAAGTTTATAGGATTTACAGAAAGTGTGCAATAATTATTCAAACAAAAAGTAGGCTGGTGCATAAATTTGGGGACCCTTGTTGTTTTATTGACTTGAATACCTTTAGCACTAATTATTGGAATACAAAATTTGTTTGGTAAGCACACTGACCCTTGACCTACATACACAAGAGAAGCCAATCATGAGAAAGGGTATTTAAGGTGGCCAATTGCAAGTTTTCTTTGAAGAGTAGTACCATGGTAGCCTCTAAACAACTGTCAAACCACCTGAGAGCAAAGATTGTTCAACATCATGGTTTACGGGCAAGGTCGCTCAGAGATTTCAGCTGTCAGGTTGCACTCTGAGGAACATAGCGAGGAAATAGAAGACCACGGGCACAGTTCTAGTTAAGGCCCGGAGTGGCAGGCCAAGAAAAATGTCATAAGCAGAGGCAAAGGATGGTGGGAACAGTAAAACTCAACCCACAGACCAGCTCCAATGACCTACAACATGATCTTGGTGCAGAGGGTGTCACTGTGCATCGTTCAACTATTCAGTTATTCTGGGAGAGTCATGTGGAAGAAGCCTTTTCTGCACACATGCTTGACGTGTGCTAAAGCACATTTGAACAAGCCAGCTTCATGAAAGATGCTGTGGACTGCTGAAACTAAAATGGAGTTATGTGAACAAAACATGGGGCTGTATTCGTGGCGGGCGAAGAACACAGCATTCCAAGACTATACTTGCTACCTACCCACAGTAACATTTGGTGGTGGTTCCATCATGCTGTGGGGCGATCTTTTTCAAGTTGAAGGTGGCATTGATTCCAGTCAGTATCAGCAGATTCTTGCTAACAGCGTTCAAGAATCAGTGACAAAGTTGAAGTTGTGTCGGGGCTGGATACTTCCAACAAGACAATGACCCTAAACACTGTTCAAATTCTACTAAGGCTTTCATGCAGAGGAACAAGTACAACGTTTCATGGCCATCTCAATCCCCAGACCTTAATATCATTGAAAATCTGTGGTGTGATTTAAAGCGGGCTTTCCATACTTGGAAACTATCTCAATGCTTGGAAACCTGACTCAACCGGAGATGTTTTGGAAAGAAAAATGGTCAAAAATACCTTCAACCAGAATCCAGACCCTCATTGGAAGCATGTTTTATTTTTGCAAAAGGGGAATCTACTAAATGACATTTTTCTGTTGAGGTGGCCAAATTTATGCACATGCCTACTTTCAAGTAATTATTGCACACTTTCTGTAAATCATATAAACTTCATTTTACTTCTCAAATATCACTATGTTCGTCTGCTATAGGATATATTTAACTGAAGTGGCTGAATCCCAACAACCAGTGATTTAAAAACTTTTTCATACCACTGAATGTTGTTTCTCCACATCGAGTGGGCTAATTTTTGTGCCCAATGTCTGTACTGTTGTGCTGAGAGTGGAGGTAATGCTTGTGGTGTGCTGGTAGCTTACATTTCCTCTCCCGTGCGGTTCCTTGTGAAGCTGCTGGAGTCTTCTTCAGGTGAACACCCTGTCATGTCCTGATTGGGAATCAACTGCAAAAAGGGCAAACAGAGATTTCAATGCACGTCATTACTTTCATTCATCATGTTAATCAAACCAACAGTTGGCTCTGCCTCTTTGAAGCTGCAGCCAGGATTGAGAAACTTCATGAACCTGTGGAGACATACGCTGTCATTATTAGCCAGCCAATCAGATGAGAAATTTATAATCAGAATAATTTCACTTCTCACCTGAAGAGACTGAGGTTTGTGTTAAGAGCAGCAGCCAGAGAGGCATCTGAGCCCTCTGTCGAATCACTGAAACAACAAGCTGAGATAACACAACCAGTCGTTTTTTTGTCTAACTTTATTCACACGTCACTGCTTTCACCTGTCTGATTGGCTACAAAGGAACTGTCCATTCTTTAACATGCCGATTCCCTCTGAGGTCTTAAGCTCAGAGTCTTGACCCTGAAACAGCAGTGAGCGTGGATAAGAATGAGAACCCAATTGTAGCAATTGTTCTATTAAACACTCAATACCTGAGACTCATTGGTGGTAGCAGGTTGAGAGGGTGCAATTTTCACATCAGTGTAACAAGGAGATGTAGTTTCTGCATCCGTGTAAGTAGCTGGAGGAAGCGAGGTCTGTGCTGGAGGGTTGATCGCAAGCGTGTAAGCTGGCGCAGTTAAGATGCCGCCTGAAAACCTGAAAGATTGCTGGTCCAGCTTTCTGCTGTCAGCTGACTCATGGTTGTAAACAGCAAACCTCCTGGCCACAAGTTCATCATTGACACAAATCTGAAATAAAGACACAAAATAATTATGTGAAACTAATTGTTGTCCTGTTGAAAAACCCAGCTGTTACACACAGACGAGGGCCCTCAGTCATGAGGGATGCACGCTGCAACACCTGCACATGACCGGTCACCGTTATGTGCAGACCCTGCACCACCCATCATGATGGAACCCCTTCCACTGTGCCAGGTAGAAAACATGTCAGGTGGGATCTCCTTGTCATGCCAGTCACGTTGGAAGCCATCTGGACCGTGAAGGTTACATTTGTCTCATCAGAGAATAAAACGTTTTTTTCCACCTTTCAATGTCCCATGTTTGATGCTCTTCTGCAAAGTCTAAATTTTAGTTTTGTGGCATTGAAGGAGACAAAGTCTTTGAATTTGCCTTTTCAAATCCTGGTTGCCTGTATTTCAATGGGGGAGATGTAAGCAGAGTTCTTATAAAATGCACTTCTGCCACCTGAGGTTGCTTTTGGCTTAAAACTGCATCACACATGCTCTCTTCTATTTTAGAGTTGCTTCATCACCTCTTTGTGCCTGTCGCACAAAAAAAAAAAAAAACCCAAAAAACCCTAAAATACGTGTTTGGGAAATAATAACATCTTTGGTAACCAATGAGTTAAGTGGTCTTTGGAGTATTTATTTTCACAGGAGAGAGAAAGACGTGTGTTTATGTTTCTTGTAAGGATTGTAGATGGGCAAAATTCCAAAAAACTGGAGTTCTCCTCTAAATAAGTCCACCCTTGAGGTGCTTTGCTGTTCCCACAAAATACACGATGCTCTTCATGTTTGCAAGTGTATACTAAATTAAATGTAATTTACTAAACCTTGACATCATTGACGGTCACATAGAGCTCAATGGCGGTCGAATCAGACTCGTGCTCCAGCAACATGGCCTCCGTCAGACTGGACGCTTTAAAATGGTTACATTGAGGTTAAACAAGAACACATCACAGATCGACACTGACAAACGTTGCTCACCTTTGATCAGGTTGCACATGTAGCACGTCGCTGAGCTGTCCCACCTACTGGCCGTTCTGCACAAGAAAACAAATGGCACATCCATCACAAGGACAAAATGTAGAGCCGTGTACTTGTGGGGGCCCAAGTGTCTTACACCAGCTTTGCCTTCTCGCAGAAGGACACATGCAGCGTTGTTGGTGTGACCCGGGCCAGGTGGAATCTTCTCATCCAGAAAGGCAGTTGGAGGAAGCGCTCTTCTACCAACCGAATCCTCAAACAAGAACACAAAGTTGGACATACACTCTACTCAAACAGAGGAACTGCTCTCCATGAAGACCTTGAAGGACATTTCTTCTTTGCTCACAGAACCTCAGCTAGTTATTTGTGTGAGACCTGTATTATTATTTCACTAAATAAACACCCCAGTCTTACTGCCTGAAGACGACAACAAGCAGCTCTCCGTGGTCTACCAGGTAACAACGAGCATGACAAGTCACCGAGTCAAAGATGATGGCCTCCAGCACGGCCCGACACCACATCTTCATCTGGGACGAATACACCACGCACATCTTAGAGGAGAACACACAGCCCCTCAGTAACACACAAGCATGGGGCTTGTCTTCGCTGGATGAATGACACTTACCTGTCCCACGCCCAAGGAGGAGGGCGTCACCATACACACCTCCCTGGTGACGTCGTTATAGAAGAGATTCATCTGGGCAAAGAGCTTGTCGTACTGCTCTTTGCCAACAGCTCCCACACCACTGCCTCCCACCAGCTGACCCCAGAGGCATGATGGGTCCACAACCTGCGGGGGTCAAATGTAATGCTGAAAAAGCACAAACTACCATATAAGAAAACCATTACATTTGCACATATTTTGGAAGTTGAAAAAAATCATCCATTGTGTCTGATTCTAACACATTACACACACTTATTAAAAGTGCGTCCACTGTCTTGATTATTTTGAAGTTATATCAACTTATGAAAAGGTACAGTAGATAACTGATAAAGTAGCAAAACATTTACAGCAGAGTAAATATTGTGGATATTGTAAGTAAAACTGAATAATTGTCAATTAAATTGTGACTCATTGTTGCTTTATATGTTTAACATTATAGGTAGCCATTAAAGACTTTTGAAATGCTTAAAAAGTGATTTTCTCGTTTATTTTAACCCATTTGGTCAGTAAGTGCAGAAGGTAACACAGCAAGGTGACTAATTAGCATGACTGTATCCTCATAACCTTGATGGACCAAGCCTTTGCTTACCTTCAAATTCAGCAGTTTCGACATGATCTGTAGATCCTGGTTTGGCCTTGAAAAATGTGGGGAAAAGACAATATCGACAAATAACACATTAATGACCGAGCTAGTAGCTAAGTGCTACAATTTCACAAAATGGCTGCTAGGTTAGCCATTAGCCATTAGCCAACAATTAAACCAGTAACCTTAACGTTCTGTTACTTCGACGAGTTATCAATTCACTAGCATTAACTGCTGTTGTAGTCTGATCCACCTTCTCTGTTTCATTTCTAATTTTGACAAAAAGTACCGTAGCAGCTCCAGACTGAGAGAAACGTGCGCCACGTTGAGGACAAGCAGTTGTAATTGCGCAGGTGACCACTAGGGACACTGTTGAATCAGAATCAACTTTATTTGCTTACACAAACAAATCACATCAGTGCTTCTCAAATTCGAAGTTTAACTTTCAGGGGAAAGTGAGAGGCAGGGAGGACTTTCAGTATTCGTGCTTACTAATTTTTCGTAAACGTTTGCCCATTTGATTTCATTTCAAAAGAGGTATTAGGGGTGACAACATTTCTGTAGCCTGTAGGAATTGGCCACTTTCACCTTAGGCCTAGTCCGAGTGGGTGTCGAGTCCTATTTGTGGGTGTATTAAGATGCTGCAAATCACTCAAAGAACTATGTGTGGGTGTAACTGCCTTTTAAGTTTAGATAACGGCTAAACAAGTAAAACTATTCATTATTGTAACAAAGGATAAAATATAAGTCCCTTCATTCCTTCAAGCCTAGTAGGGTCATGACATAAAACAATTGAGAACCACTGCTGTACATAAAGAGCGACACAAATGAATAATTTAAAACTAATTTTGAGATGTGCAAAAGGCATAATATAATGACACAAATGAATCACATTTAAATAAAACAGGATTTACATTCAAGTGACTTTTTGGGTGTGTGAGCTCAACATTGATGTGTTGAAGTGTTGGTCATAGTGACGGCCTTGGGGAAGAAGCTGGAGTGCTCAGTAAGAAAAGTAGCTATCGGATGTAGTAGAACTCGCTAGATAACATCATTGGTAAATCTGCACATTAATTGCATATGACATAAGAGATGCTGCAGGAAAAAAAGCATAACTATTATGAGAGACAAAAAATAAGTAAATAAACTTGCTGTTTAATTTCAAATGGTTAATTTTAATGTTAAATGGCCATCACTTCATAAAAATACAATTTTAATATTTTATCTCAGTCAGCACCTCTCCAAGTCTAGACACCGCAATAATTACATGCAAACTCACCCACAGGCTCCACTTCTTATCTTGTATTTAGGATCTGTTTAACCTATCACACATCTTTCTCCCATCACATGATCTGACACACTGATGGGTGAGTGACGGAGTCCGAATGAGGCCTGAGTGGAGGGTATTGAGTAGTAATAGTAGTAAAAAAAAAAAATCTGTTTTACATGCACCCTGGTGGCATAGTGTGCCACACAAATGTGATTCATGGATGCATAGAGCTCATACTTTTAGCCATGTCAGGTAACAAAATACCCCTAATCTATTGTATGATGGTGGGCCGGGGGTCCTAGTGCTCTTAAACAAATGGTGGGGTCTTCAAACACTAAATAACTTGACTTGTACAGCAAAAAAGTCCACTCCAATGGGAAGTCAGAAAAAGTGTGTTTGAAGAAGAAATGAGCTGGAAGAAATGGCTGAGGACTGAAACATATTCATTAGCTCCTCGGTTCTTGAACTGAACCCAGAATTTTAACCAGTGCCCTTGGACTTGTGGAAGAAGTTGTGGATGTTCTGAGCGGTGGCCTGGCCCACGATCGTCTCCAGGTCTGAGACCGCTGCGTTACAGAGCTGATGGATGCTGGAGAAGCGCTGAAGCAAAGCCAGAGCTTTGACCCGGCCCACCCCAGGAACCTGCTGCACCAGGGCCAGAACCAGCGGGTCCAAAAGTCGAGACGAAGTCCTCCTCCTGAACGGGTTGTCCCTGCCATCTCCGTGAACCTGCATTAGAAAGAACATTTTCTGTGACCTCCAAAGGACAAAGATTGAAGGTGATTATTCATTATATTGTTTTGGTTTATTATACTCATGTCAGTTTGGCTTGATACACCCACATGCTCAGATATACAACACATCAGACTGACTACTTTATTATAACCCGTTAACTGGTTTAGTTACACACAGATATGGAACAAAGAGTGTCTGTGCAAAGTAGACACGCACCCCCATGAGTTACGGGATAAGGGGAGATATCTCTTGCAGTTTCTTTACAGGTCAGGAGGACACCAACGGTGTAAGATTTTCAGTTGGAAAAAACTGGCCTCTTACTAGCCTGGCTTGAGAGCTCTTCAAGTTTATTTCGCAAGACCGTGCAACAGCATTTCCCCCAGCACACACAACAATTCACCCAGCCCCTTTTACCCGTGAAGGGCCAACCATAGTTCCCAATGAGAGGGTGAGGCAATACGTCTAAAAGGTACCCCATTTACATTTATAACACCCTTCTTTTATATTACAAGTCTTTCAAGAGTCCCACACTCAACTTTTGCTTCCTGTCTACATTTAAGCACTCAATTAAACAAAACAATTTAGATTACCAAACTAACACCCAGTTAATCCCCCCCCTCCTCCAGGTGACACTTGGGAGAGTCCAATTAAGGTGATCAGCCTCTGGCCTGCACTCACATGGGCGCGCCTCCATGTTTGTGCCCCGACCAATCACCTCAAAAAAAGGAGAAACTGATGAGAAATTAGGAACAAAACCAATGACTTGTAAATGAAAAACTAACTAACTATAGTGGCAATTAAACAACTTCAATGGCAACCAAATATAATCAAAGTACTAACCAGAATATATGTGTAAATAACAAAAGCCAACTATATACACAAATAGAAACATGACAGTGTAGGTGGGGCATACACCTGATCAGTGAGGGAGGATTGGCAGCTCCCTCACAAGCGGCAGCCACCTACAGGAGGATTTGGGGGCCCTTCTGCATCTGGACAACATCTACCGCTGTCCAGGTGGGCGGTGGCAACTTCTTATTGGCCAGTCGATGCATCTGCACAATCTGAAATATGTAAAAACAGCCGGGCAGGGAGAGAAGGGTCTTTTTGCTACTTTTTTTCCGACTTAGATGGTAGGCCGACAGGGACTGTGATAAGCCCGGACGTCTGTATTAGGTTTGTGGTGTCAGGAATAAATTTTCTTGGTTCTTGGTTTGTGTATTGATCTCTCCCACCCTCCACTCGACACCCACCAGGAACTCGCCTCGAAGTACAGGGAGACTGTGAGTTTCCTTCAAGATGGACCGGAAGCTTGAACAGCATCAACATGACTTTGTTGTTACCATTTGAACGATGAACTGAGAGGCCTCAGTCTGGCCACTGACTGGCAGCAGCATCAGTCCCAGCTCAAAGACAACAAACTTCTGAACAGAGGAGAAGTACTGCTCTCCCAGGCGGGTGATTTCCACTAGCACAAGCTCCTGGAAGTTGCTGCAGGCCTTCACAAACACCAAAGAGAGACACATTACATAGGGGAAAAATACAAGAAGCTCCTTGTTTATTAAACTCACATTCCTGTAGCGGACCAACTTCCTCCTGTAGGTGGAGCCTGCTATGATGTCACACTCGGACAGGTAAAGGATGCAGCTCTTGTTTGGAAGGAGGAAATCTGCCACACCGAGCTCATTCTCGAAAAGGACTTTCAAACCTCCACCTTCAGAAGATATCAAGTTGGAATGCCAACATTGAGGGAATGACCCATTTTATGCTGTGGCCGACGGGGGCAAACAAAAAAGCAATGTTCAATTGCCCCAAAACCAAACATGCACAAACATCATAAAACAAATGCAATATGAAAATGACAAATCAAAAATAATGCAATCACATAAATAAGACAATAAAAATGTATAAGAAAAATTCTGCAAACACAGACATAGCAATAGGCTCCCATGGTAGCCTGACAAACTTCAGTTATGCTGTGTCAACTTGCAGCATTTCTTACGTGAAGTTGTTTATGGTGTTTGTGTCTGGTTTTTATCTTGCAGGATATTTGCCTGCGTTTTAAGCTGTTTGTGTGCTTTTGGTTTGGAGGGTTTGGTCGTTGCGAGTCACCATAATCGATATTATTAACGTCAAGACAAGCGAACAGGAAAGACATATTAGGAGAGACACACCAACAGACTAATCATCACGTCACACGATGTAAAATATACGGCTGCAAACAACATAAACTATATATGTAAATACACAGAGTTCGTGTCGTTGTAAACCTTCCATTTATTTACCCTTCAAGTTTTGAATGAGGGACGAGTCTCTCCATTTCTCGCTAGCAATGACGTGCCCGTAGGAAGGTACACTCAAAGTCGCTTTTTTGTCTTCCATAGTGCAGCCAAAGTGTGCCAGCATCCCGCTCCACCCAAACGCCGACTAACTGATTTGTTTCAAGAAGATGAAAAGCGAAAATCAATTCCATAAATAAAGTTGAGTTGCAACGGCGAAGCTAAATGTTTGTTATGTGGCGCCATGCCTTTATATTTTGTTTTAAATGAACCACGCGCCCCATGTCGCCCCCTTGAGGACCGGAGTACAACACCACCCAGCTCCATCGATCTTCGACGATCAAACTTCTCAATATGTACATAAGTGATAATAAAAAGCACATTAAAGTAATGCACATTTTCAATACATATTTAACTTGTATATTAAGATTGGAGTCTTGGAGTCTTATAATATAGTTCAAGAAATAAACATTTTGGTTCATATACGTTTGTATTTTAAATATTTTTGTATTTAACTTTGATGAACTAAAGTTTTCTGTGAAAGAAGTGTGCTCTTCCACTTGACATAGCACTTTGAATGTCTTTGAATGTTTGGACACGACCGATGTTTATTTTCTTAATTTATCTTTTTTTTCCAATGTCGTCTCCCCGGGGCGTCCCTGAACGTCTCACGGTGAGATGCGGCTATTTAACATTCAAGCCTGAACAGCCGCAGGTTGTTGCGCAAGCGCAGCCCATTGAGAGTGAATGAATGCGGAGAGGAGAGAGCACTGGGAGGATTGGAAGGAGGATTGGGACTGTGCGGACCCGGGAAGGCGGACATGGACGGTCAGAAGTGTTCCGGGCCGCGCCAGGGGAAGAACAAGGTCCCGGACCGAGTGACCCTGAAGAAGGAGATTGGGCTGCTGAGCGCTTGCACCATCATAATAGGTGAACAACTTGTAGAATGTAGCCTTACTTCATGTATTGCTAACAATGGAGGCTTGTCACAACACTGTGGAGTAATTAAGCAAAGTACAGTTGTGAGTGTCCAAATATTTTCCACTGAGGGCCACATACCGAAAAATCTAATCATTTTGGTATTTTTAATTTTGTAAACAAAATCAAACTAATCTATGTACATAAACATCAGATCAAAACAGTTCAATCAGTTAACGTGTTAAATTTAGTAATATAATCAGTGTTATTAATAGCAACTATTATGCCTGTTTGCTCTTTTATTCAACTTTTGTTGTTAGTTTTCTTGTTTGGTTGTGTTTTTAAAAAACATTATAACAATGTACAGCAGGGGTCTCAAACACGCGGCCCGCGAGACACTAGTTTGAGCCCCCCGCCTTGATATGAAAGTTTTATGTTAGTGCGGCCCGCGCAAGTTTGATATGGATGCTGTATGGTATCATGTACCCAGAAAAAATTATTACGTTTGATTAATGTTCATGTTAAAGGTTAAATAACTGTTAATAGTTATCCTCCCTATCCATGTGGAAGTGGTACGTTTTTGGCTATTTAAGTTTAAAGGAAATAACTTGAAGGCTACCGTTTAGGTCGCTAGCTCTCTAGTTTGCAAGTTAGCATGTCTCAAGACACTGCAGTTGCGCAATATGTTGTAAATAAAAAGAGTATAAATGTGACTATAGTCGTGTTTTGTCATGTCTACAGGGCTCTAATACTACTTTGCTCATTTTAATCTGAAAAAATAATTTGTCTACCCACCAACTATATGTGGTTTCTTAAGTTTTTATTATTTCCCGTTTTATTATTATTATTATTATATTTATTTTTTACTGATTGATTGATTTTCTTTATTCTTGATTTGTTTATTTATTTTTCATCTTATTTTGTGTACAAAAATAAAAATTAAGATATTTGAGAACAGTGGAAGGTTTTATCAGAGCTTTTCTTGTAGAAAATCGTAACAAAAGCAAAGTTTATTCATTTTTCTGTTTTTAATAAATGCGTTTTTTTTTTTTTTTTTGAAAACCTAATGCAGCCCAGCCTCGCCCAGACCCTAGCTCCAGTGGCCCTCAAGTAAATTGATTTTGAGACCCCTGATGTACAGTATAAAAAAATAATGTAACAATGATAACGATGCTTAGGATAACACTTTAGCATTTTATTAACAATGTAGAGTTATGGTAATATTGTGTATGGTACTGTGGATTGACGATAACGTCAATGTCAAAATGTTGCGTTGTTGTGTATTCTTGACTTGAATATACTGAAAATGAACATTTTAAAAAATAAATAAATGACTTGATGCCTGAGGCCGGAGTGGAGTATACAGTGTTTGCTGCTCTGACATACATATATAAGCTACAAAGAACATTTGACCTATGAACTCAATTCCATTGGCTTTACAGTGTCTGTCAACAGTCCAAATAAACAGGGTTCTTACAGCTGAGAATGTGAAGAAGATCAGTAGGGTTCTTTGTACATGCCGCCACCGTTCTGCTCCTAGAATCTTTTGTTTTTGTTCATTTCACTGTGCTTCCTGCGCATCATATGCGAGAGGCGGGGCCAAACGAGGTGAGGGGGTCATGTCCCGATGGTTCAGAGTGGATCACTGATGTCCGCTTATGTAATGGCTGTCTGTGCCACTTGGCTGCCTCCTGCCCCACGACTGTCAGCGCCGCGTCCTGAATTCTTGTACGTTTAACGTATACTGGAGTGGCTAGTGGGAGGGGCCTGCCCTGACTGATGGTGCTGTAACTCATTAGCTCATACAGGGAGTTCTTTGTCAGCGTGCGTGTGTGGTTAGGGGGCACTCCAGCCGATGATCCGTCTAATTATTATACAGTTTTACCATTCTAGTTGTGGTATCTTTGAAAATCAATAAAACGTAAGACAACCATCCTTCCTCTTCTTCCTCCTCAGGGAACATCATTGGCTCAGGCATCTTCATCTCTCCCAAAGGTGTCTTGGAGCATTCGGGCTCAGTGGGCCTAGCACTCCTGGTCTGGCTGCTAGGAGGATGCATCGCTGCCCTGGGTTCCTTATGCTACGCCGAACTGGGCGTCACCATCCCCAAATCAGGCGGCGACTACGCCTACGTGACCGAAATATTTGGTGGTCTCATGGGGTGAGTCAGAAGGTTATGGCTACTCTTCTGACATGTTGTCTTTACTTAAAGGTCCCATATTGTTGTGTCTTATGCCAACATCAGGCATTGATGCTAGAATTTAGACAGTTTAAAAAGGCCCTACAGGAAGCACACCGTTTGATGTGTCTCATTAATGCTAATGAGCTGTGTTTGTTTGTCTCCATAAGTTTTATTGTGTTTTTACATATACACTGTAACTCTGTACTTATCCAACATAATAGACGCCATATATCAAATACAACAATATAACACTAATGCGCAGGGCAGAAGGACAACATTAGTAACAATAGCATAACTATGTGAGCTATACAGTGCAAACACTTACATGCTGAAGACCAACAAAATGATGAAACCCATAACCTCACAACTCAACATGACTGACGTATAGTTGGCAGAGCAACAGGCTGCATTTTAAGATCTTAAGCTTTTTTACAAAGTGGTGGACTTGTACACGGGAAAGCTCATGTAGCTACAGGTGGGTCGGAGGTGGTATCATATCCACAAGGAAGGATTTTTAACCTGCATGAGGTCATGAAAAGCGGTAAAGTGGTAAGAGCTACATTCTGGGCAAACCCTTTCACTCGTGGGCCATAGTGGGTTAAAAAATTTGGTGGAGGGGCGGTCTATACTGTATATACGTAGGTGGCATCAAACTGAACAACATACTTAAAAAAAAAAGACACATCCACAGCCAGTTAACAACAAAGCACTAAAGATAATGCCTAACTTAAAACTCCATTCATTCATTCATTTTCTACCGCTTTTCCTCACGAGGGTCGCGGGGGTTCTGGAGCCTATCTAGAGGCAGGGTACACCCTGTACTGGTGGCCAGCCAATCACAGGGCACACAGACAAACAACCATTCACACTCACATTCATACCTTTTATCAATTAACCTAGCAATGTGGGAGGAAACCGGAGTACCCGGAGAAAACCCACGCATGCACGGGGAGAACATGCAAACTCCACACAGAGATGGCCGAGGGTGGAATTGGCCGAGGGTGGAATTGAACCCAAGTCTCCTAGCTGTGAGGTCTGCGCGCGCTAACCACTAGACCGCTGTGCCGCCTAACCTAAAACTGTTATTTCCAAATGCCCGCAAGGCATGCTTGGTGATCCAGCTTCAACAACAATGAGCAACTATGAGCAATAAAGTCAAATAAAGTTGAGTATGTCAACTCCTCCTTGTTTACGTCTCTGGCAACATCCTCAACGTACAGTATTTTGCAATCTCTGTTGGGAGAAAGAGTACCACAAGCTACCCAGCATACCTTGCAACAGGAAAATAAGGGTGGTTTTTTTTGGCTTGGGTATTGCGTGTAGATATTTGTTTGTATGCCCACATGGTGAAGTTGGTTGGTTACTTTGCATGTTGTGCCTGTTGACGTGTTGTGTTGTTTTGTTTGTTTTGTACAACAACAGCGTGACACAACAGCACTGCAAGTCATGTTGCTTGATGTGGTAGTTTGCCCACCCCTGATCTAGGGACTCATTTTAGGGTTAGAACATCTTTAAAAAGTCACTTCTGTGTGATCAACCGCTTCTACTATTTTGCCCCATCATAGTTTGTGAATGCAGCTCTTGCATTGGAACGCATTAGATGGTGTACCTAATGATGTGGCCACAACCTCATGTTATTATTGTTGCTGCTGATGAGTGACACAGAGTGCCGACTCTGCACATGTGGCAGGTTCCTGCTGCTTTGGAGTGCCGTGCTCATCATGTACCCCACCACGCTGGCTGTCATCGCACTCACCTTTTCCAGCTATGTCCTGCAGCCCGTCTTTCCCGAGTGTGCGCCTCCTTATGTGGCCACGCGCATGCTGTCAGCCACCTGCCTCTGTGAGTGATGACACACACGCAGACACATGTCAAGTCATCATTCTTTTTCACATCACCTTGTTACAGTGCCACAGTACGTTAGTTAGTTACCTGAAAACCTACCAACCAAAAAAACTTCTACCTCCATCAATGTCGCTCACGTTTATTTGTGCCATTGACCGCTGAAAGGTGAGGTTGGCTTCCTCAGTGGATTGGGGTGGGGGAAGGGGGGGCTGATAAAAGAAGTAGGAAGCGTTGTCACGTTTTGTTTGCCCCTTCGCAACGGAAACAATTTGTTTAGTCTGCTTAACAAGTCGTCTTTGTGCTAGAGAGCCAGGCCACCATGAGAGCACATGACATTGATGGATGAGCCCAAACTAGCCTGCATTCTTGAAACCATGGCAACCCACTCCCCAACTAAAGGATGGTGCAATGGAGAAAAAGGAAGGATAGAGGAGAAGAACGGTGGTGGAGAGGAGGAACAACTGTAGTATGGAGAGATGGAGGAAGTATGCCGAAGATGCTAATGATGATGCTAACATGTTGTCGAATGCTGCATCTAGTGCTGTTGACATGGGTGAACTGCTCCAGCGTGCGCATGGCCACCCGGATCCAGGATATCTTCACCGTGGGCAAGCTGATGGCTCTCGGCCTCATCATTGTGGTGGGCCTGGTCCAGATCTTCAAAGGTAAAACGTCCTATTCTTTTACTTGAGGCTAAATTGGGAGCTCATATTATCATTTTTCTTCTCCGCCTTTGCAGGGAACTTTGAGGCACTGAACCCACAGGTGGTTTTCTCCTTGGACAGGACACCCTCCGTGGGTCAGATGGCTCTGGCCTTCCTGCAGGCCTCCTTTGCCTTCAGCGGCTGGAACTTCCTCAACTATGTGACAGAGGAAGTGGTGGAGCCTAGAAGGTGACTACTGGTATTGCCAACAACTCCTCCATCATTCTTCTTCTGCTTTGGACTTGTTCCGTTCGGGGTCACCATAGATGATCACATGTTTCCATCTTCTTTGCCTCTTCCTCTGTCAGCTCTTTCTAACCATATTTAGAGAGCTTCTCATCTCAGTCTCACAGACGTCTAACTTGGACTGTTCCTCTGATGTTCTTGTTTCTAAATCGTTCATCTCGGCCTTCACGCCTCCATCATTCCAATTCCATCATCAAAGTTCATGTTTCATTGTCCTCCCTCCTTCAGGAATCTACCTCGCGCCATCTACATCTCCATCCCTCTGGTGACTTTGGTGTACACGTTGACCAACCTGGCCTACTTCTCATCCATGTCTCCTGAGGAGCTGCTCTCCTCCAATGCCGTGGCTGTGGTGAGTCTTCTCGGCGGACAAGCAACAAAGGGTCACTAAGTCACTGACTTTTTGACTCTTTCATTCAGACATTTGGTGAGAAGCTGCTGGGAATGTTCTCAATCATCATGCCCATCTCCGTGGCTCTGTCCACCTTCGGAGGCATCAACGGCTACCTGTTCACTTCCTCCAGGTGAGCGCTGCTTCTTCCATCTGCTTTCTCATGTGTTTGCTGATGCCCTTTCTGCCCTACAGGTTGTGCTTCTCCGGGGCCAGGGAGGGTCACCTTCCTAGCCTCCTGGCCATGATCCACGTCAAAAAGTGCACGCCCATCCCCGCCCTGTTGGTCTGCGTATGTTCAAGCTCGTCACTACATGCATGCTATTACAAAGTGTATACACAAGGTGGTTCATGTCCATGAGGAAGAAGGTTTTTCATGAAAAGACGCCTCCTCTCTCAAAAGTTGAGCAAATGAGTGAGAAAGTTCATTGATTTTTCTCACATTTGGTCTTCGAAAACAGGCTCTTGTTCTTTCTCTTTGGGCTTTCCCCTTCAGGGGTCGCCACAGCAAATCAACCTCCTCCATCCAACCTGTCTTCTACATCTGTCTCTCTCACACCAACTACCCTCATGTCCTCCTTCACTACATCCATAAACCTCCTCTTTGGTCTTCCTCTACGCCTCCTACCTGGCAGCTCTAAACGCAGCATCCTTCTACTAATATATTCACTGCTTTTTGTCTTTTCCTCAGTGGCACTGTCTCTAGACCAGGGGTCTCAAACTCAATTTACCTGGGGGCCACTGGAGCTAGGGTCTGGGCAAGGCTGGGCCGCATCAGGTTTTCCAAAAAAAAAAACAAAAACTTATTTATTAAAAACAGAAAAATATACAAACTTTTTCAGTGCTTTGGTTCCCATTTTTTACAATAAAAGCTCTGATAAAACATTCCACTGTTCTCAAATATTTTAATTTTAATTTTTCTGCACAAAATAAGATGAAAAATAAATAAACAAATCAAGAATAAAGAAAATCAATCAATCAGTAATAAAAAAATATAATAATAATAATAAAACGGCAAATAATAAAAACTTAAGAAACCACATATAGTTGGTGGGTAGACAAATAATTTTTTTCAGATTAAAATTAACAAAGCATTATTAGAGCCCTGTAGACATGACAAAACACGACTATAGTCACATTTATACTTTTTTTATTTACAACATATTGCGCAACTGCAGGGTCTTGAGACACATGCTAACTCACAAACTAGAGAGCTAGCGATCTAAACGGTAGCTTTCAAGTTATTTCCTTTAAACTTAAATAGCCAAAAACTTACCGCTTCCACACGGATAGGGAGGATAACTATTAACAGTTATTTAACCTTTAACATGAACATTAATCAAACGTAATAATTTTTTCTGGGTACATGATACCATACAGCATCCATATCAATAACATTAAACTTTCATATCAAGGCGGGGGCTTCAAACTAGTGCCGCGTGTTTGAGACCACTGCTCTATACCAAACTACATGGCTGGTCTCACCACACTTTTGTATACAGAATTGTGGAATAGACGACCTTTAATGATACTAAACGAGTGCATGTTGCAGTGCACGGCAGCCACCGTGATCCTCTGCATTGGCGAGACGCACAACCTCATCAACTACGTGTCCTTCATCAACTACCTGTCATATGGCGTCACTATCGCGGGCCTGCTCTTCTACCGCTGGAGGAAACCCGCTCTGTATCGACCCATCAAGGTACAGCCTTCCCAGTCATTTGCATCACATGGGTTTCATCATGTGACTTGTGCTTTGTTGCAGGTCAGGCTGTTGGTGCCCGTATGCTACCTGATGTTTTGGGCGCTGCTGCTGGGTTTCAGTCTCTACTCGGAACCGCTGGTGTGTGGCGTGGGCCTGGTCATCATGCTAACTGGCGTGCCCGTCTACTTATTGGGGGTCTATTGGAAAAAGAAACCAAAGTGTGTCGATAAGCTAATTGGTGAGTCTTCACACTTTCTGCATTGCCGTGAAAACATTATCCTTACCGCTGCTGTTGTCGTGCAGAGACTGTGACCTATGTGGGCCAGAGGCTGTGTTTCGTGGTCTTTCCTCAGTTTGACCCCATCGAGGTGGTCGACCCTTCAGAGTGGACCGAGCTATCGTCTGACAGTTTGTCTGCCCGCTCCTAAAAGTCAAACTGGGCACATCTTTGGTTATGTTCTGTTCACTCCGACTGTGAGAGCATCCTGTGTGTTTTTGACATTATTGGACTCGTCAACAGTACGACTTTTCTTTCCCTCTCAAAAGTGCTTGACTTCAACTAGTTAGGTGTCACCACAGTTTCTTTTGCAACATCCAACAAGCATAAAAAAATCCTCTTAAGCCAGTAGTCTTTGCTTTCTACACATTTTTAGGCTCAGTTAGCCTGCTAAGTTAGGCAAAATGTACTTGAAATGTTGCTCACTAACTGACTAACTAGTTTAGACTGTAGGATATTTTCTATTGTATGCAACCTGCAAATATTTCACAAGCACTTTGGTCGTCTGTGATCCAACTCCTCACCTGTCAGAAATAAGTAGAAGTGTGTTTTAAAAATCATTTCCTCATCTAAAGAGCTAAAGATGGCCGTTTTTTGGTGTCATCGTGTTTCCTTTTTCACTGTAAATTATTTGTAAAGTTTTGACAGAGGATCTTTGCTGTAAATAACAGTAGCAGCACAATAAATAAAGTGCAACCTAATGGTATTTCATTCATGTTTTTAAAGTCGTAAAGACTACAATTGATCAGATATAAGAGCATGTGTTTTTGCTGATCTGTGTCTCACCGTTTCCCGTCGTTTCTATGTAGTGTAGCTCTACGGTCGGTCGGGCGCGATGACGTCACCAAAACAGGAAGTACACCAGCGAGCTGCACATTGCATGACGAGTGCATGGGCGCATTTTTAGCCGCCTTCGGCGGTACTTTGACATTTTTGTATGTCGGTGAGTTGACATGGATTAAATGTAACACTCTGAAAGTACCCAGTTTTATATAATTTGTTTGTATGTTGATTCACCACGTATCGATATTTTTGCTAGTAGAGCAGCTAAAATGTTAGCATCAAACCCCTGCGCTGCCAGAGTCCGCTGAGAAAAGTTCATGTTTTCGTCTTCTTCCGGTGTCAACAGACCGACAAGCGCATTGACATTGAATCTTTTTTCTAAAATAATGCAGTTACTTCGGTGTCCATTTGGGTTAGTTTCATGGAAGTTAATTCTGTATAATTAAAGTTTTAGGTATAATTTAATGATCTGTATTGCTCTATAGGTGACATACATATGTTTTATAGTTTTGTTTGCTGTTGTTATTGTTTAAGTTCATGTTTTTGTGAATTTGAGCTGCACTGTATGCTTGACATTGAATGACTTGGGTTTTGTATTGGAGGTCTGAACAGGAGATGATGTGTTGCTGTAATAGGATGAATTAACTCGCCCTGATGGCGGACAGGCTGAGCTTCAGAAATATCATCGCCTTGGCCCCCATGGTCCGGGTGGGCACGCTGCCCATGAGGTTGTTGGCACTGGACTACGGAGCCGATTTGGTCTACAGCGAGGTCAGGATGGAGACGACGGAGTTGAGAGGTCAAAGTTGAGAAGTCCATAAGTGATGACCTTGACTCTGTCTTCCAGGAGCTGATTGACATCAAGATGGCTCAGTGTCAGAGGGTGGAAAACGGTGAGGGCACTCACGGCGACAATACAAATACTAACAATAAAAGCAATGGTGGGGCATTGCAGAATCAAGCGTGCATGATGTTTGCGTGCGTGCTCGCCAGATGTCTTGCAGACGGTGGATTTCGTGGCTCCGGATGACCGCGTGATGTTCCGGACTTGTGAGAAGGAGAAGCAGCGAGTGATCTTCCAGATGGTGAGATGGGACGCGTGTGTGTCTTCTACATTCAGCTGCATCATCTTTTGGTTGTTACAGGGGACGGCGGACCCGGACCGAGCGCTCACTGTGGCCCGACTTGTGTGAGTTTTATTAAATAGTTCTAATAAAAAGTGTACTACACTGCTCATAGAGCAAGTCAGTCAACTTGAAGTAAACTTGTGTTGCAGGGAAAAAGATGTCGCCGGCATTGATGTTAACATGGGTTGTCCTAAGGAATACTCCACAAAGGTCAGTCTCCCCTCTGTGGCGTGCCTGTCACTGACCTTTGATCTCAAGTTGACGTGTGACCCGTACTTTAGGGCGGGATGGGTGCTGCTCTTCTGTCCGATCCTGACAAGATCAAGGCTGTGAGTGGATATCAAATAAACGTCTCGATGGCTTTGAATGTCTAAATTGCATGTGCAACAACATTCCTTGTAGATCCTCGGGAAGCTTGTCTCAGGAGTTTCTGTGCCTGTGACGTGTAAGATCCGAATCCTGCCTTCGGTAAGACAAAAACCGTCGGTGATACCTGTTGTTATCGTCTTCACATGTCGTTTTGTGTGTGCGCTTTCAGCTGGAGGATACACTTTCTCTGGTGCGGCGAATCGAGAAGACCGGTGTCGCTGCGATCGCCGTCCATGGCAGGTGCGTTGTGCCTGTTTGCCATGGCAACACGGATTGCACTCATAGAGGATTTTTGAGCCAACCGTCTACGTGTGATTGTCAGGTTTAAGGAGGAGCGCCCCAGACACCCGGTCCACTGCGACTACATCCACGCCGTGACTCAAGCCGTTTCTATCCCCGTCATCGCCAAGTAAGCCAAACCGCCACGCCCTACTTCCGTCTTCTCACTACACCTATTTGATAATGATGGCATGATGGCGGTCTCATGCAGTGGGGGTTCTCTGGACCTGGTCAAAACCCACGCCGACATCGAGGCCTTCAGGGAAGCGACAGGGGCCTCGTCGGTCATGTTGGCTCGTGCAGCCATGTGGAACCCGTCTGTGTTTAGCGGCGGGGGACTGCGTCCTGTGGAGGAAGTCATGGATGAATACCTCAAATATGTGCGCTAACAGCCATGCTAAAGGTAACGTGATGTCCGTCATTATGACAACGTATGTGTGGTTGCAGGCCATCCGCTACGACAACCATGCCTTCAACACCAAGTACTGTCTGTGCCAGATGCTACGGGACAAGGTGGAGTCTGTCTTGGGCAAGAAGGTGCATGCCGCCCAAACCAACGCTGAGCTCAGGTAAGACACTCAGGTGACACAGACACAGGATCTGCGACATGGAACCAAGATGGCTTCTTTGGCAGCGAGGCGTACGGCCTGCATGACTTCTACAAACAGACGCAGGAGGAGCTGCAGGCGAGGCGGGATGCCAAACAGGGTGGCGCCCATCCGGAGCGCCTCATCATGGACGGAGACGTCACCACCATGGCAATCAAGTTTGAACGGTACATTTGGGATCCTCCTCGTTTGTCCGCGGTGAAATCTCTGATGTC
This sequence comes from Doryrhamphus excisus, assembly GCF_037039965.1. Lineage (NCBI taxonomy): Eukaryota > Metazoa > Chordata > Actinopteri > Syngnathiformes > Syngnathidae > Doryrhamphus > Doryrhamphus excisus. The sequence continues at coordinate 15,781,140 of NC_136357.1, read as the reverse complement.
TTGTCGGTGCTTGTTTGTGGCAGGCGGGAATATTTGCCTCAGATCACACCCAAGATGCTCCTTTTGGAGTGGAGCCGACGGGAGAAGGTGGACCAGCCACGGTATCAGACGGTAAGAAGAAGCAAACACCACTATGTACATCTGTGTAATACTTGCTTTTATAGTCAGTATAGTTACTCCAGACCCCATTCACTGTGCAATATCTAATCAACCTCCATGTGCAATATTAAGGGCTCTAAATGCAATATACTAAGTTCTATGTGAAGTATTTCCATAATGCCTCATATTAACTCACTAGCAAGATCTCAGTGTATAGACTGGTCATATATCTCATCTCGTTTCATATTGTCAACATACTGTATTTGTATATAACTCTGGGAAAAAACTGTTGATTTTGTTAATACTTGGGTTGTTTATATTGTTTATTTTTCTATATTGTGTATTTTGTACTGCTTAACTGACTCTGTACTCTTGCTGCTGTGCCATACAAATTTCCCCACTGAGGGACGAATAAAGGCATATCTTAATCTTAAAAGAAGACCAAAATGTCTCCGTTTTATCACTGAAAGTGTTTGTGCGCCTCCAGGTGCAGCGTCCGCAGGATCGATCCTTCCAGTCCACCGTCACCGTAGACAACAAGACGTACCGACCTTCTCTTTGGTCAGTCAGGTTAAAAGTACAAAAAAAAGTTAATTTACGTCATTTTCATTATCCTCGTGTGTTGTTGTCTCCGTCCTCTTCTAGGGAGAAGTCAAAGAAGTTTGCAGAGCAGGCGGCCGCCATTGTTTGTCTGAGAGCTCTCGGGATTCCAGAAGGCCGCATCGGCGAGGGAAACGGTGGTCTGGTGTGCAAGAGGAAGCGGGAGGCGAAGGTGTATGGCAGCGAAGAGGAGGAGCGGAGGAAGAAACAACAAGTGGAACATGGAGGGAGCAAGGTGCTGGAGGCCATGGGGGCAAATGGTCAAGTTTGTGAAGACATTACTGACAGAAGAAGGAGCAAATGAACTTTTGTTTTGAAAAACGTATCGTTTACTTTCAGCATGGTGAACACTTACTGCTGAGATGGGGCTTTGTGGCCAACAGGGGGCAGGATTTCACTGTCAGGACGATTTACTTATTTAAGACATTTGACATGATGGTGCCTAATGGAGTCACTTCCGTTCTGTTCTCATCCAACAATCATTTGTTTCGTGCATGCATCCGTTTGTCAGAGCAGTGACTTGTTAACAAGAGCAGCCCGAAACCAAATCATGAATGGATTTTATTTTTCCCAAAATTAATTTCAGGGTGCATGTTCGTACTTTTAATTTCTCTGATTGTGTTTTTGGTTTGTAGTTTGAAATGCAGGCCTTGCTCTTTATTTTTATTTCAATGCAGCAATTAACACAAGGGGCTGATGTATACAATAAATGATGGCCCACTATCTCCACAGACATGGAAGCTTAATTGTCACCAAATCAAGCAACTTGTCTTCATGCCAACATGCACTAAGGACTCATATTTTTGCTTGTACTGAGTGTAAATGTACGTGCTTAACACACAAACCAATTCGTTAAAGTTAGGCTATGATGCTGCAAATTAAAGGACGCTTGTTGAGTTGAATATACATCAACATCAACCATCCATCAATTTTCTGTACCGCTTAGGAGAGCCAATCACAGGGCACATATAGACAAACAACCATTCACACTCACATTCATACCTATGGACAATTAACCTAACATGCATGCTATGAAATTATAAACAAAATTATTTTTAGCCTAAATTACCACGGTGATACAGCTGCTTTAAAAGAGCGCTACCTTCACTGAATAGGCAAGTTTGGGCTTCCACTCAGCACTGCTCGCTAACCCACTAAACTCACTTCACAGAATACCTCCTAATGGCCAGCTACACAGTTGATTTTGCATGTCATAATCTGCACGGGGACCTGCTCCTGAAATGTGACTCATTAGCACCGCTGCATGGCCACAGGTGGTATTGCACAAACTTTCTACAGTCTGCGCACAGTATACGTTTTCTAGGAATTGTTTTTTCCCCGAAAACCGATATGCCAACATTGTTCAACTCTCAATTTCCGATACCCATATGTGTAATGTTACGCCCCTGATATGAGGAGAAATGATCACACATGAACTTGTGGTGTTTCCTCCACTACCGATAATTCCAACATCCCTTGTTTTCGCCATTCGCGGTCTTAGAAGAAATAGCAAAAAAAAACAAAACCCACGAATAATGGATGCACCCATGATATGCAATAAAATCTCATATTTTTGATCCTGTCAACTTCATAATATGCTTCTCAAATTTGTTTGAAAGCATCTTTTCATTTATTCATTCATTTTCTACCGCTTCTCCCCACGAGGGTCGCTGGAGCATATCCCAGCTATCTTCGCCAGCCAATCACAGGGCACATATAGACAAACAACCATTCATACTCACATTCATACCTATGGACAATTTGGAGTCGCCAATTAACCAAGCATGTTTTTGGAATGTGGGAGGAAACCGGAGTACCCGGAGAAAACCCACGCATGCACGGGGAGAACATGCAAACTCCACACAGAGATGGCCGAGAGTGGAATTGAACCCTAGTCACGTTGTTGAAAGCATCTTTCTGCTCGAACATGTTCAATCAAATTGACTTGTGCGGCAGCGCCCTCTGATGGATTCACTGTAGCAGCACTCCTTTTCATCTGCACACCCAGTAGCGCCATGTGCTATTTAAATGCTGAATGCTGTACCGCGAATGATGGATGCACTGATAAAATGCTCTAAAAGGGCCAATTTTTCACACTTTAAACCTTTTGACATGCCGCTCACCTTTATGAACCATATTTTAAAATCTTTTTTACGTAGTAAAAACTAAATGCATCCAGTATTCAGTATTGTGCTTACAAAATGTGAATTGTGAGGCAGTGCCCTCTGCTGGTTTTTCTTTGTAGAACTTTATCCGCCTGCAGATAGTGCCTATACAAGTTACCATTATTAAAAAAAAAGTGAAAATGTGAAGTAATAAAAATAAAATCGAGAAGATGCAGGATTTTTGCAATTATATATAATTACAGTATAAAGCACAAAAATATACTATAAACAGTATTCAAGATAACATTCAAGTTTTACTGCCCAAAAGTGTGCATATTTATATATATTTTGAATACACTGTGCTAATAGAAAAAACATAACTGAATAGTAAATATGACCCTTAATTTGAATAATATATGAAATATCATGTAAAAACAAATGACACAAAAACACCTTTAGAGTTGAGGGTACTTTAATGGATGACCACCAGGCTGGTTTCCTTTTACAATAACGGAATCTGCAGCACTTCTACTTGTACCAGAGAGAAAGAGACAAGTTGAAATATCGGAAGAAGACGGCTGATATAAGTTGCCAAACAAACGTTAAACAAAGTTAAGTCAGTTATACAGCGTCATCTTGGTAACGACGTAAACAAACAGAAGCACAGCCCAGAAGAAGAGAAGGTTGGCTTTTTTTTTTTTTTCCACAACTAAGCGTTTGTCAGACCTTTAAAGTAGCATTAAAGTTGCGTAGTAGTACTCCCATGTTAAACAATTACATTCAGGATTCTAACTAAATAAGTCACATGCAGAAGGATTAGATGTTTTTGTGCATGTAGAACTGCAGGTGTTGTTGTTGTTGTTGTTGATATGTACAGGTGTGTGCACGGTACATTCATGTACGTGTTTGGACTCTGCATGTGTGTTCAAGTCATATTCAGGAAAGGTTGCAGCCAAAGTCAAGCAATGGTCCTGTCCGCCGAAAACCCAACTTGGCTCGTTAGAACAGTTCCACTAAGTCTGCTTCGATGGATCTTTTGTGTCCATGCTTTCAACGTTTACATTCATAAAAATACTTTACATCTCAGCCCGACTCTTCACTCACAGAACTATTTTCTCAGTCAACTTGAAACGTTGACAAACTTTGAAGAACATTGTTTACTGCATTCCAGAAAATTTGGGAGATTTCAGACCACCGATAAGGTAAAGGGAGATGAAATGCCTCCTTGTGAAATCCAGGCACTGAGAGGCTTCCATCACACTCCAATGGCGGAGGTCACACGCTAAAATACTACAGTGGAACCTGCTCATCTCGACGCCTCTCGGACTGGCTGACTGACGTTGACATAAGCAGTTATTGACATAGCGGGTGGCACTCCCACCCAAAACTAACCATTTACTTGTGTTTGTCCGGAGACATAAGGAGAATGGGCATTTTTTTAAACCTACGGCAGTTTGTGCATATTTTTATTTCGATTCTTCACCTTCTCATATGATATTGTAGTCTGAGTATGAGTATTGTGTCTAAGCTGTGGCGTTTGCTTGCTAGTTGGAGCCAGGGCAAGAGAGAAGAAGAGTCGGAGTGCCACCTTGGTCACATTGACATGTGGAGTACGACTTATCAGTATGCGCTGCGGTGACTCCAATAAAAGGCTGATGTGTGCAAGGTGTTCCTGCCTCATCCTCATTCCACCCACGTTACAATATTTTCACTTATCTTATATAACAAATCTCTCGTTCAGTGGCTAATCTCTTAAGAAACTGAAATGGCTGAGGAATCAGGTTAAAACCAAAATGCTTCATTTTCAAGCTTATTTTGCACTGAACAGGAAGTCACTGTGTGTGTGTGTTTTAATGCTGTATAACAAGACATAGCTATGTTGTGGCTTAGCAATACGAAGGACTATCACACATGTTGACATAAACAGATTTTTTTTTTCATAGAATCATAGAATACAATCCAAATTTTATTTTGACTAAAGCCACTGACAATGTATTTTGAAGTCCGATTAAGCGGGCATGTTTGATGAACACGGACCAGGACTTGATGACTGTTCGACATACACGGGTTGTCAACTTAAGCGGTTTGCACTGTCTAAGCAGTAGTGGGTGTGGACATGTGGGGGCCATAAGCATTAAACAACTGATGGGGGTTTAGGGACCCCCTCGTGGCTGTAACACCCTTCGGTAAAAACGTTTGATGTTAGCGTCAGTGCTTATCACGTTTGACAACCTTGTTTTGCGTTTATATTTATTTTGATTGAGATATCTCCTTGCTGGATTTTTCTGGAAAGCAGAAATATGGGGTTGACGTTGTCATCGGATGTGTGAATCATATTCAGTGAGTCGTCATTTCAGTGTTAATTTAACAGTAAATAAAATAAATTAGCTTTAAGACATTCCCAGCAACCCATGTCAAGCATGCTGTATTAAAAAACTAAACTCCTCAGTGTACATATGTCCTATATACACACACACACATTCCAACAAGCATTGTCTGGAACATTCATACTCATGTAAATATTAATTATACCATCTGTTGCTAGTTATTAATATGATTATTTACATTGCAATGTCACATGTGCAGTGGGGTACATTGTTGAGGTCATCACTGTGCTTCAATACAATTAAACATCCCATGCCCCATTTCTCAAAAAGTGCATTCTAGTTTCTTCTATTAGCTTCATACAAGAATCAAACTATTCATCAGGACCACACGAGTCCATGAATGGACTCTACTGTCTGTACATTGATGAAATGACAAAAAGATACAATGGTTAAGAATAAAGTTGCATATATAAAAAAGCCGATGGTGTTTTGAGAAAAAAAATACATGAAATAACTTGTATATTTTCAAGGAAACATTTTTTTTAGAGAAAGAAGTCTCTTTACCATAATTTCCGAATTATAGAGCGCACCAATATGTACCAATACATATACAGGCTTCTACTGTATAAGTATTTACATCATGAAATATTTAGTACACAGAAAGATGGTACTTTTTTTGAATTTTTGATGTGTGTGTAATATGGCTAGTTAAAAAGTAGCCCACCAGAATACTGTCACTAAATTAGCCATTTAGCTTAACCTATCCTCTTCATCACGCAGTAGTCCAGCCTTTCGAAACCCGTTAGCAGTCCTAACAGAGGCTGTGGTAATTCTACACTTGGTCAAACGTGCGTCGGAAGTCGCTGCATGAGACTTCAAACCGTGATATTCGCTTCCACTTCACTCGTCCACATCACTACTTTCTGGAGCTGCACTATAAGCATATTGGGAAATGTAGATTTTTTACATATATTTTGAAATATATAAAATATGTGGATGTCACATTTGCCAAAATTACGGTAATCTCGTTCTGTCCCCTCCAAAAAGCAAATTTTCTCCAAAATATACAAGGTTTTTTGTGAAGAAAAAATGTTCTAAAAAATAAAAAACAAACTTGAAAGTACAATATACAACTTTTTTTTCCTCAAACCATACCACTTTATCATAGTACCATATATATTTTTCTTTTCTTTCGTTTCTGTCCTGGCGGTATTTTCATTCTGATTTTGCACATTTTGTTCACTGGGAAACAAGTAAAGATGAGCTTTGAAACACAGGTTGCTACATTTGCTGCACAAATAACATCAAACAACATTTGTGTTGTGTTCCAACGTCTCCACCAACAATTATTCATCGGGACTGCTCATCAAAAAGAAGCCATGCATCCAGCAGCAGAGAGGTCATCAGTGCTGAAACGTCTTCAGGATTTCACTCAGACGACACTTTATCAGGAACACCTGCACCTTACGCAGTACAAAATAATATAATAGTATTATTACTATTATTAATTATAATAATAACAATGAAATAGCGCCTTTGAATATACCCACCACTTTACAGTGCTATGCTTTTATGTTGAAGTGTACAGAATAGGAAGTCACTGTAAGGTTTCAGTAACTTGTAACTTGTATGTTACTGCTGACTCTTAACAATACTGCAAGACATGTCGACATAAACGGACGCAATTTTTATGTTGGCAAAAACAGTTAGCAACATACACGGCCCTCCAAAGGTTTGTAGGTTTGGACTTTTGGACCGGAATGTATGTCGACTTAAGCGTTTTTAGTAATAAGAACGCAGCAAATTGGGATTTGATGGTTGGTCACCATAGAAGGGTTGGCAGCATAAGCGAGACCAACTTAAGCGGGTTCCACTGTAAAAGTAATAACTGTGATATAATAACAAACGTTTGATTAAGCAGGTATAGAAGCAGGTATACCTAATAAAGTGATCAGTGCTTAGGTATCACTCAGGAAAGTCAAGCTCGGTAAATTGTTTTCTTTGAGATAATAGCGTATTCATCCATGTAATCATTTTTTCTTGATGAATCCTATTGTATTTAACGATGCGTATTCACTAATTTGGTCGAATATTTTGTCTAAGAGATTTTTTTTTCTTTAATAACTTAACTTTCATCCAAATATTAGCACTTGTATCAGCATGAGAGCTAGGCATGACTGAGCATATGAGTTGGTACCGCTATGAAGGAGCAAGGAGCAGCCGGTCATACTCGATGATGACGAAGAGAGGAAGGAAGAGAGTTCTGAGGGTCCAGACGGGTGAGAGTTAGATGCCAGACTCAAAACTCTATCTTGCAGGCCGGGAAAGACTCGTCCTGCATGACAACGGTGCTGCTGGAGGCCAGGACCATGATGTTCAGGTCCTGCTGCCTCTCGTGGGTCTGCTGGTACCAGTCTCTGGTCACCTCTGTGTCATGAGTTGGGATCAGAGTGACCTTTCGGGCACAAAATGAGGAAGAGGAAGAATGTTTGTAAACAAAACATCTACTCCGCCGTGATTGGTCACACACCCAGTGCTTCCTATCTATGAACCATATAAGGAAGTCCACCCCTCTGTGACATCACAAAGGGGCAGTTTAACCACGCCTTTGGAAACCGAGCGTTTTGAGCATCCCAAAGTTCTTTCAGGGCTCACTTCCAAATGTCGTTTGGAATTTGGTATCGTTTAACACAAGAATTCAACATTCTAACTACATTGATAGGTCAGAAAAGTGGAAAAAGCATAGTTTGAAGCTCATTGTCCGTCTAACCGGCTTCCTCCCACATTCCAAAAACATGTATGCTAGGTTAATTGGCGACATTGGTAACTACTATTCAGGCATTTTAATTTTAAAATTGAAAACAATGTTGTAGGACGAGTGGTTAGCACGCAGGTCACACACTTAGAAAACCTGAGTTCGATTCCACCCTCGGCCATCGCTGTGTGAGTTTGCATGTTCTCCCCGTACATGCGTGGGTTTTCTCCGGGTACTCCGGTTTCCTCCCACATTCCAAAAACATGCTAGGTTAATTGGTGACTCCAAATTGTCCATAGGTATGAATGTGAGTGTGAATGGTTGTTTGTCACAAGTCACAAGTCGAAGTCACAAGTAAATATGCAAGAAATGGTTAGTTTTGGCCTTGGTGTTGGTTACAGTGGTACCTTGGTTAAGGTCCGTTCTGGTTAGCATGTTATTGGGTCAACATCCACACTTTTTTCAAAAATTTTGCCTTAGCTTGCGTTCACTTGCTTGTTTAGCGTCCAAAATACAGTCTGGTTTGTTCACGCCGCCATCTTGAATCACGTGGCAAATATGAAATGTCGTGTTGGCGCAGTGTTTGTTTTTATCAGAATTGAATGAATAGAAAAGATATACACAATAAAAATATGGCTGTAATTATGTATATAGATAACTGAATACCTGCAGGTTGGAGCCCCACTGAGATTTACCCTCCAGCAGGGCGTCCAGGACTGTGCGACTGGGTTCGCCGCCACTCGGGTCATTCCCGCTCACTACATAGTACGCCGCCCGCACTCTCTTGAAAAACTCTTGGTCCACATTCTTGGCACTGCAGTGGTTGGGCACGTAGGCCAGGTCCACGTAGACTGGCGGTCCAGGAGGAACAGCTGAAGTGGGTTTCTGAGAGTTGTTTCCTGAACAGATGCACCCGGTCAGCTTGTGTTTTTTTTTTTTTTACAATAGTTTTAGTTTTAGTTTAGTTTGCAAGAACACAAAACTCCCTGAACTCACTAGTTTATTAAAAAATCAATAATAAGTGCCTCCCAGTGTATGACAATTATTACAGAATAATGTCTGTGGGTCTAAAAATCAAACACACCTGCACTGCTCTTCACTCCATTGACAAGGCCCTTCCCAGGATTTAGGATATCACTGCGTGAACCTTGGTTCTCAGACATCTTGACCAGCTTGGAGCTCCTCTCTGGGTCCTTCCTCCTGAGGGAGGTTGATCGAGGGGAGGCCGAGTCCTTGTGGGCTTGCTTCACTGGAGTGGAGGACCTCTTCCTGACTTCCCCCTTCCGAGCAGGGGAAGACGATTTGGGTTTGGCTTTTCTGAGGCTCCTGGTGGTCTTGTGGTCTTTCCTGGGAAGTTTTTCTGTGCTACTGGCATCAAGAAGAAAAGCCTCTGGATCCACCATGCACACATCTGGATGGGGAGGTTTTGGAGATGGGTCTTTCATGGAGGTGGGAAGAGGATCATGCGTCTTCTGAGCTGCCCCGGTGATGGAGGGACGTTGGCCGCTGGCAGCACCAGAAGATGACAATTTGTCCACAGGCAGATGTTCAGTCTCTTCGTCTGAGTCCAGGTTACCTTCTGCAGTGATGGACGGACACTCCTCTGTTCCCGGTGGAACATCGGAATCCGACTGTGAAGGCAGTGACTCGCTCACCGACGTAGGCGGGGTTTCCTCTCCAGCTAATGTTCCAGTCAGCCCATGTGACGCAGCACAAGAAAACTGATGACCAGCATCTCCGTGAGTGTGGCGCTTCTGCTTGTGTGTCTTCCTTTTCACTGATCTTTGTTCGTGATCTGCATCTCTTCCTTCCTGGTTGTGGTCACTTGGGTCGTCCTCTTCGTGCTCATCACCAGAGAACTGATGTGGACTAGGATTGATGAAGGAGGGAGAGAGTTCTCCTTTACGCTGTTTATACTCATAGGAGGAGTCCACCAGAGGGGAGGGAGAAGTGGCACTGGTACTCAAATCGGACGGACGATCAGTTTTTGCTTTGCTCGATGCTTCTGTGGAAGAGGTTGCATTTGAGGAGAACAGAGAGGCACCGTGGATGCTCGCCATCAATTCAAAGGCTTCCATTGCTTTCTCCTCTTGGTCACCATAACCTGGTGGAGGGGCACTTGGGAAATCATCAGGCTTCTGTAGCAGCTCCCAATCAGAAATACTGCTCTTTCGTCTTGCCTCGAACCTCTCTTGTAGTTTTTCCAAAAGGCCTTCTTTTTCTTCTGGACTTTTGGATTCGCCTTCCTCATTCTTGGCGTCTTCTTTTTCACTGGTCTTGGTCTCTGAAGGTTTTATCAGTTCAGCACTGTCTTTGCACAGCTTCTCTTCAAGACTCTTGGCTTCTTGTTGTCCTGCTGCTTCATTTCTTTCCTTTTCCACTTCACTGTCGATCGTTGTTTCCTCCTTTTCAGCCCCAGATGTCTTCACACTTTTCTCTTTTCCTTCCTCTGCTGTGGGCAGGTCGGCGATGGCACATGATGTATTCAAAGCACCACTATCTGAAGATCCACGTTGACCTGTTTTCATCACTACTTCCATTTTTTGACATTCAGGCTCATATTGTAAGGGACTAGGGTCTTTGTCAGTGGCTTCAGCCCTTGGTGGAGAGACATCAAAACAAGTTTGGGATGTGTAAAACATCTCTGCCAGTTTTGAGGCGTCAGTATGTTGCAGAGGTGACATTTTGGTCTCCTCAGATTGCAAATACTCATCTGTATGTTTAGACATCACCTCCATGTACTCATCTGTCTGAAGGCCACCAGAGGCTGAGCTTAAAAACCCGCTATCAAATGATGGCACCTCTTGGGTTGACCTGCTTGATTCGCTGACAAAAGGTTCATCCTCAAGCTGTTGACTCAAAGGGTGAGAACTTGAGAAGGTGGCTGTATCAATGGTTGAAGATGGAGGTGCCAAAGTAGTGGATGTTAGAACCTCATCCTGCTTTTTTGCAGTCAGATCTGAACTTTCTTCTTGGGTGACTCTTTGGTAATATTTCTCACCGCTTAGCCTAACTGGTTGGATGATAGAGTGCTGGTCCTTTTGACCTGCTTGAAGAAACTCAGAGTGTCCCGCAGGTCCGCTTTGTCCGATATCAGCATAGCTTTCAGTTTGCAGAGCCAAGGGATCAAATGCAGGCATGGCTGTGGATGTTGGTGGGTCAGATGGTGCTGAGCTGCTAATGAGATTGCTTGTGGGTGATGATGGACAAGGATCTTTTGTCAGAACGCTTGATTGTGAAGCTATAGATGATTTGTCCTCATCCTTTTTCTTTGACTGCTGCAACTCAGATGAAGAAACGTCCTCCGCAATTGACAACCTTCTCTGTGTTGTTGGCTGAGGAGGGAGAAGATTGTTGTCTTTAACTTCCATTGTTTGGGTAACCAAACAAAAGCTTGTAACTTCACCTTCACTCTTGGTGTCAGAAAGTGTACTCATATCAGCAGGTGTTGCTGTGGTGTCACCAGATGCTGGTTTTTTACTTGTGTCCTGCTTTGACATCCCAGAGGCTTCATTATCTGAGGCACCATCGGGTGAAACTTTGGACGGAATCTCTTCTTTAAGGAAGCTCGCTTCAGGCGACATTTTGTTTGAGTCCTCAGACAAAGTTACAGTCACGTTATCATCCGGACTACTCCTGCAGGTTTCCTTTTCAGACTGTTCTCTGGCACCCTTTTCCATATCAACATCGCTCAAATCATCTTCTTCGTCATCCTCATCTTCATCATCATCATCATCAACGTTGAAATCTTCACCCTCTACAAGTAATCTTGTACCTATAAGGCTTTCTTTGCCTTTGGGAAATTCTAACACAGATTGACTAATGTCTGAAGCACGAATGTTGTCATCTATCAGTTGTCCTATACAAGAGGAAGCTAAGCCTGTGCTTGATCTGTTTGCTTGGTCTTCTCTAGCGGAGCATGAAGCACCTTGAAGCAAAGAGTCTTTTTCTGCTGGTGACTGTCGATCCGATGGAGAGTCTTCCTGGTCAGAGAACTCCATCCTGTCTTTCAGGAACTCAGCAGATTTTTCTTTCTCTTTTTTTTCAATGTCCTTTTCTTGTCCTGTCGGAGTAGCAGAGGCATCATCACTCACCACTGAGAATTCTATTCTTGACGGTGCCCCTGTGGAATGAGTAGCAGCACCAAATAGGGTCTCATCCCTTTCACCTATTTGAAAAGCTCCAGAAGCTCCTTCCTTCACATCCTCCTTTTCTTTCTCTGATTTTTCTGGCTTGTCCTCTTTGGGACTATAAGACTCTTGGGAGATTTTATTGTCTTGTATGCTTATAGCTGAAACGTTATTTCCAGCAGGAGATATGTCTGTTTTTTCCTCTCTTACGCTCTCTTCTTCTTGCCCTTTCTCTCTGTCTTCACGGTTTGGGGAGGCACATCGGTGGCTTTCAGTCTCGGGGCTGTCGTCAACGCCACTTAAATACACAGGTTCTTTTTTGAAATGATTTTCTGGCACGAACATGGCTGCCTCTGTTTGACTCGCTCTCCTGTTATCATCCATGCTGATGTCGGAGGTATGATCTGGAAACACATCAGTCTCCTCTCTGGTGCCAGGATCTGTAGAGACGGGCTTCTCATACGGTTCATACTTGGATGCAGCAAATGATTTGTTTTCATCTTGAAGTTCAGTTTCATCAGTGGTGTCCTTGTTGGCACCTTTTTCAGTGGGGCCGCTGTCATCGGAGTCTTTATCCAGCAGGAAGTATGAACAAGGCTGGGAAAAGCCTGGGGAAGCCACCTCCCGTTCTCCTTCCATCTCCCGCTCTGCCTCTTTAACGGGTTTATCCTCTTGCACTGGCTTAACAATGGACTCTGAACTTCTTTGAGGCTGGACTGTGGCTGGGCTCTCGGTGCTTCTTATTTCAGTGCTGGATATTGCTGACAATACAGGTTTTACCTCAGTCAAGCTGGAGTCGTGTTTTGTCTTTGAGTCGGATACATGGAAGGATGGCTCTTGTTTTGGAGTACAAGTTGTGTCACTAGTAAAAGATGGCTCTGGGGGGGCCATTGGTGCAGGAGTGGTTCCAGTTTCCGCAGCATCTGCAGAAGGAATTAACTCTTCGGTTAAAATATCTTTAATGTCTTCGTCCAATGAAGGCTCTTGCATTGTAAGTGTCGGTATGACTATTATGGTTTGTTTGGGTGTGGTCTCTTTAATTTCATCACTTGACTGGAATGTTTCTGGTTTTCTCGGCTCCACTGACAAAGGTCTAGAGCCCATACAAATATACTCCTCCTCTTCATCTTCCCTGTCTTCTTCTGAGGACTGAACCTGGAAGTCGGACTTTGAACCCAACATGGCTTCTGTGAATGCGGTTTGTGCAGATTGTTTGGAGGTTTTGTCAAGGTCCTTCTCTTGTAACTCCTCTCGCTCCCATTTCTCTACTTTGGCTTCAGATTGTTCTTTCTCACTGACGTCTTCAACCTTCATGCTAGACAAAGAACTTTCCTTCATCTTTTCTGTCTCTTCTGCCTCACAAGTCATCTCTTTCTCTTGTTCCTTCTCCATCTTCTTTTCCTTATTCAGTTCAGCAATACAGGAATCATCTTTTTCTTTCTCCTTTTTCTCACTTGTGCTGATAACGGTCTTAGCTCCGTCGTCAAACTGGAGGGACTGACAAATGTCAGGATGAGCTTCTTGTTGGTCTTTACTTGATTTGACTTCTGTTAATTCTTGCAGTTTTTCCACCAGGGCATCCTCCTCTCTGGGAGCTGCAGTCAGTTTGTGAGAGGTTTCTTCAAGCATCTTCTTTGTATCCATGTCTCCTTCCATGGTTTGGGCTACGGAATGAACAACCTTATCATCTGTCTTAACATCCGCCTCCAAAGTAGAATCATGCTTCACTATAACCTGTTGGGTGCTACATGGGGAATCGGATTCCTTCTTTGAATCATGTTTGTCTCCACTCGGACACAGTCCAGACTCTCCCTTGTCATCACCTTCAATGACTACGTCCTTCACTTTCTCATTAAGATCATCAGCTTCCACCTTTATCTCTTTTACATTCTCCATATGCTCTACAACGTTGTCCTTTTCGGTTTTGGTGTCAACTTCACTTAACGTTTTAGTCGCTGGGATTTTAATCTCTATGCCACTAACAGCACTCTTTTCCCGCTTTTCATCCTCCGTAGTTTGGACACAGGTAACATTAACGTCCTTTTGCATCTCCTCTTCCTCTTTCTCTGGTACATCAGACACAACACCAGAACCATCAGTCTTTTCTTCAGTTTCTTCACCTTCAAGCTTGATCTGTTTAGTTCCATCCTTCTGTGTCTCTTTAGCTTCTTCCTTGGTGACTTTTTCTTCCAAATCAACGTTCTTGTCCACTTCTATGGTTTGTTTTACATCAAAAGAATCTTTGTATTCCTCCTCTGCAGTGGATTTGGTATATATTCCCTCTCTTTCTTCTACCATAGATCCAATGGCAACCGTTTGATCCACAGGTGTCACTTCTTTCTCTCTGGATGGCTGGACAGTGAAGGTGTCCACCTTATCATCAGCCTTTTCCATGACTTGAACAGTATCTTGCACAGTGTCGCCCATGCTGACTTTATCTTCATAAAGGGCCTCTTCTGTCTCTTTGATATCCTTTTCTAATAATGATTGTTGTGACTTTGCTAGTACGCCTGACAATTGATCACCTTTCAACTGAATGTCTTCCTCCAGCTCCTTATCTTTTGCTTTGGCAGTAATGTGGTCAACGGGCGATGATGCAGCCGTGCAAACGCTGTCTTCTTTGGTGAGTTGAGTAAACTTTACGATCCTGTCCTGTTTTTCATCCTCACAAGGCTCTGTGAGAGATGAATGCTCTTCTGGCTCTTTCTCCAGCAATGTGCTGTGGACACTTTCAATCTGCTTTTCTTCAGGTTTTGCCGCCATGAAGTCAAACGTTCCCTCCTCGTCTTTCTCCTGCCGTTTCATTATTTTACTCCCAGTTTCTGTATTCGTAGCTTCACTTGTGGCTTTGAGGTCAGAGTCTTCATCTCTGATGTGCTTTTCCTCAGAAGGAATGATTTCTTCTTTCACAAGTTCAGCTACAAGGCTTGTATCCTTTGCCTGTTCTTTAACATCACCTTTCATGGCACCGTCAAGTGGTTTAACATTGGAAGTCTTAGCATCTTCATCCAACTCTTTCACAGCGCAAACATCTTCCTGGAGTGCAGATTCAGATTTCTGGACATCTTTCAGTTCTTGCAATACAGAGGCACCATGTTTATTGTCCTCTTTGTCTTTTTGTTCAACTGCAAGAGTGGTTGTAACTTCAGCACTATCTTCACCTTGATTATCTTTCTTCTTATCTTCATCATCATCAAGAAAATCGGGCTCCTTGACAGGTAGAACCTCCTTCAAGTCCTCGCCAAATGTTTCATCCTGCTTTGAGTCTTTTTGAACTACTTCTTTGTGCTTGAGGGTTTGGTCTTCAGTTGTGTTGGCAAGCATCGGGAGTTCCAAATCTGCGAATGCTCCAACTGATGAATGACGAAGAGGAGAATGAGTGGCGCTAGGCGGGCCGGATTGTGTCGGGGAGGCCATTTTCACAGTGATGTCATCAGGACTGAAACAACGTTCCTCACTCTCTGATGTTACCGAGTCCGAACCAAACGGCCTGGTAGGAATAACTGACGAAACACCGATCGGGGCCACCACATCTCCACTCTCCTCCTCAATTTGGAAGTGGATTGGTTTGTCCTCCTCAAGAGATTTGGAAGGAAGAGATGAAGAGTCGGAATGCTTTTCAGCATCTTTGTCTTGTCCCGTCGTTGTCTGTGAAGAAGCATAGCCTTCTTGAAGTTTTTCTAGTGAGATATCTACATTAGGTGTTTGATCTTCCTCTTCTTCCTCGTCGTCGTCATCATGGCAAACAGGAACCTTAACAGCCATCTTTGTTTCTTCAAGAGGAAGCTGTAAGTCAGCAGAAGGGGACTTCTCTTCAAGAGACGACGGTGAAAGCGTTCCAGATGAGAGAAGCTCTTTCTCTCGGGTGGCATCAGTCGATCTGATTTTGAGCGGTTCTTCAGGTGCGACGGTGGATGCAACGGACTGGTCTTCGGCAATAGAAGTGGGGAGCGAGGACAGTTTGTCATACTCTGTGATGGACGTTGCAGAGGACACATGCTCTTCTTCCGCGAGAGGGGCAGTGAAGATGTTGGTGAACATTGATAGTTGCTCCTGCACACCCGGGATGGAAGCTTTCCCAGTCATGGCTGTAGCTTGCATCTCCCTCACGCCCGGAATGTTTACAAATGAGCCAGTTTGCTCCGGAACCGAGACGTCATACATGCAAACGTCATACTGAAGGTGTGGTATCTTCTCCTCGGCTTCCTCGTGAATTTCCTCATCAGAAATGGTTTGTTCTGTCTCAGAGTAGCCTGGAATGGTCTCGTCTTGGATATAGGAGATGGGCTCTACGACCCCCTGAGCAACTGTGGTTATGGGAGCTGTATCCCCTCCTATGTGTGAAAGGTAGCCATCTTCTTCCTCCTCTTCTTCATGTTTGGCTGTGGTCAAGGTGTCCATTTGGCTCTCACCGACCACTGGCTCTTCTGCCACACCTTCGCTGCTGAGCTCTTCGTCTGCTATCACGTCAAGATCTTCCACCTCCTCCAGTTCAGCCTTTTCTACTGGCTCTTCGTCCTCTTCCTCCTCTTTTGCTGAGAGCGGTACTCTTTTCTCTACTTCTTCAGTTTCATCTTTTAAGTCCATACCATCGTGCTCCTTCATTTGGAATTCATCTTCTTCTTCTCCAATACCCATATCCTCCTCTTCCTCACTCTTTGCCTCAGCAGTTGCGGCCTCTTCTTCATCATCCTCCTCATCCTGGGATGCAGCTCCCTCATCTTCAAACTGTTCTGTCTCTTCTGTGTCTTTGCTATCATCATATTTGGCATCTCCACCATCCTTCAGTGGAACCGGTAGCTCCTCATCAGGAGACTCTACCGTTAGGCGTTCAGTGTCTGGTGCCTCTGGCTCCTCTTGAGTAAGGCTTTGAGCAGGCTTCTGCAGAGTCACGCCATCACCGAGATCAGCAACAGCTTCGGTTTTGGTCAGGTCAAAGTCCTCTGTGAGATCTTCAGGTGCAGAGGGAAGAAATGTGCCTGTGTTACATTCTGGCTCCAGTTGAATGCTTTCGGTTCTGTTTTCTTTTCCTTCAGTCTTTGGTTCCTCTGGCTTTGGTTCAGATGCTTCAGCCTTCACTGCTTTTGTTTTTACAGTCTTTGTTTTACTTGACACTTTAGCTTTGTGTAATGTCTTTCGGACTTCTGGCGTGAGAGGTTTGAGGTCAGGCTTTGCTATTTTTCTCAGTTCAGGTTTTGATGTCTCTTTCTTTTTGTCCTCTTTGGACCTCCCATCTTTCTTCTCGTCTTTTTTAGAAGACTCATCTTTCTTTATTTTCTTGATCTCCTTTTTCTCCTTGTCTTTTTTCTCATCCATCTTTGACACCCTTTCCTTGGAGTGTTTTTTCAAGGATTTTTCTTTCAGAAGTTTCTTCTTCTCTGGCATGTCCGTTTTAGATTTGATGGTTTTGATAGGCTTTTTGGGATCTTTTTTCACAGATACGTTTTCTTTCACTGGTAGACTCTTTGTCTCTGTGCCGACGACCACATCATCTTGTCCTTCTGGTTTTTCCTTATTGAACTTTGCGGTGGTCTTTGGGGAAGATTTAAGGCTCTCTTTGCTGTCAGTCCTTTGTTTTAACTTGCTCTGTTTTACAATGGAGTGAGGGGCTCCTGAAGCAATGTCTTTTTGTGTAGCTACAGGATAACGCAAAAAGTCAAGGTGCTTTAACCTTTCCAGGCCTTCCAGGATCTTGTTTTGGGGTGCGTTTCCTGGAAAGAGAACTCTGACAATCTTTTCTGTCGGGTTTGCCGGAAGCCAGACAACTAAGGCAGTAACGGATGTCAGGTAGGGCACAGATATTTCTCCTTCTTTTCCATTTGGCAACACAATTCCAGTTTTGGCCTTGCTGTTGCCAGCCCACCTTTGCATGAGGAACTGCATCTCTTTGCTTTCCTTGACAGGGTTGAGAACGTACATATCCAGCCTGCCCACTCCCATCTTGTGGAACAGGGTAATGGGTTCAATGGTGTTGCTGACAACTCGAAAGAGAGGCTCTGGCTTCAGTCCCAGTTTGTTAAGATACTGCAACGTCAAAGAGGCCTCTTCGATGCTTCGTTTCACTTTAAGGTTGGATTCGGGCATGCGTAACTTCTCTGGTACGTTGAAAAACACCACTCCGAGTTCTGGTGAGATCAGGTTCTTGATCCAAGCGCCATAGTTGGTAGAGCCTTGAGATTTCTCCTCCTCCTGTTCCGCTATCTTCCTCTGCAGGATACCGTTGATCCCTGGGAGATTGTCGGCACCAATGTGTGTGAGCAAAATGGAGTCGATGCGGTCCAGGTGACGGACGAGCTTCCAGAAGCAGGATTTCCGCTCGGAGCCCCCGTCCACTAAGATGTTGAAGCCGTTTACGGCAAAGAGCGCAGAGTCTCCACGTCCGCCGGGAAAGATGTAGCAGCATGGTTTGGACAGTTTCAGGAAGCCGCCCGATGTTGGTGGCTCCAGTAGGTCGAAAGGTGAAGGAACATCAACCGTTGCAGAGATGTACTCTGTGAACTCTGTGACCCCCTCCATCTTGGGGACGACAATCTCAGGGTTTAGTTTGTAATGGAGGAACTCTCGCAGGGTCTGCTGCTGTCCCAAGGAGCTCCAGCCCACCTCCCCCTGGCAGGACACAGTAAGTGTAGCCTGCTGCTTGGGGATTGATGGGCCAAGTAGTTCACTGACCTGCACCAAGAACAAACCAAGAACTGTAAGCTTCTGGCAGCCATACAAAAAGTATGTTGACTCTCAGTTGTACAGGCAGACCATGCAGCAACAGAACCATGTTGGGTTTTGGTGTTGATTACGTCTATAGGGACTTCCAATAAGAACTATACTGGTCACAATTCTCTTACTTAAAGCTGCTCATGGGTTGGTTTTAAGATGCATGGATCCATCACATTAATGTGCGGAACAGTGGGACAGGAAAGATGTGACTCACCCCAGGATCAGCAATTATACTCGCAAAGGTCTTGTAGGTGAACACCCCTGTTTGAAGTAGAAGGCCACCGTGATCCGAGCTATGACCACTCAAGATCAGAAGCTTGTGTCCCGCTGAATCAGTGATGAGATATTGGATCTGAGAGACACACACACACAGACAGAGCACCATTCAGGCGAATGCACGTCCATTGTGTCGAAATTTACATTCATCATTTCATTTTCTACCGCTTTTTCCTCACGAGGGTCGCGGGGGTGCTGGAGCCTATCCCAGCTGTCTTCGGGCGAGAGGCGGGGTACACCCTGGACTGGTGGCCAGCCAATCACATATAGACAAACAACCATTCACACTCACATTCATACCCATGGACAATTTGGAGTGGATAATTAACCTAGCATGTTTTTGGAATGTGGGAGGAAACCGGAGTACCCGGAGAAAGCCCACGCATGCACGGGGAGAACATGCAAACTCCACACAGAGATGGCCGAGGGTGGAATTGAACCCTGGTCTCCTAGCTGTGAGGTCTGTGCACTAACCACTAGACCACTGTGCCACCTTCAAAATTTACATGATTTCCTGCATATTGCAAATGAAGAGTCAGTGAGCTATAAACTCACATAGGTATTTGGTACTGACTGAGTCGTTTCTGTGCAGAAACATTCCAAAGGTCCAAATTCCAATCAAATTCAGACTCTCTGAGACTACTAACATCCACCTGGTTGGGGAGATGGTGGCAGCCATCCAACACTTGCACTCAACACAGACGTCATAACGTCATCAAAACAAAATAGGTCGTTATTTACAGTAATTTCCAGACAGTAGATCGTGCCAATATATAAGCTGCGCCTACTAAATTTAAAGATTTGTACATATATGGGTCGATAAACCCCAGACATCGTAACATGAGATATTTAGTAAACAGAAAGATTTTTTTAAACTTTTGATTATTTTTGTTCTGAGTGGTTAGTGCAGAGGCTCCACAGCTAGGAGACCCCAGTTCAATTCCACTTTCGGCCATCTCTGTGTGGAGTTTGCATGTACTCCAAATTGTCCATAGGTATGAATGTGAGTGTGAATGGTTGTTTGTCTATATGTGCCCTGTGATTGGCTAGCGACCAGTCCAGGGTGTATCCCGCCTCTCGCCCGAAGACAGGATAGGCTCCAGCACCCCATGCGACCCTCGTGAGGAAAAAGCGGTAGAAAATGAATGAATGAATGAATTATTTTTGTTCTGAGTGGTTAGTGCGCAGGCCCCACAGCTAGGAGACTCCAGTTCAATTCCACTTTCGGCCATCTCTGTGTGGAGTTTGCATGTATTTTTGATAATCTAAAGACTAGAATGGGTGCACGGTGACAGAGTGGTTAGAGCGCAGACCTCACAGCTAGGAGACCAGGGTGGAATTCCACCCTCGGCCATCTCTGTGTGGAGTTTGCATGTTCTACTCGTGCATGCGTGGGTTTTCTCCGGGTACTCCGGTTTCCTCCCACATTCCAAAAACATGCTAGGTTAATTGGAGACTCCAAATTGTCCATAGGTATGAATGTGAGTGTGAATGGTTGTTTGTCTATATGTGCCCTGTGATTGGCTGGCGACCAGTCCAGGGTGTACCCCGCCTCTCGCCCGAAGACAGCTGGGATAGGCTCCAGCACCCCCGCGACCCTCGTTAAGTGGTAGAAAATGAATTAATGTCCTGATTCTGTGACTGAATGACACTTACCTCTGATGTGACGGTGTCTTGTGAAGGGTTGACAAGCACCACCGTCTCTAGCACATCACTTCTGTGGTATAGAGTCCTTTGTCCTACACACACACAAAAAACATTTCAACATTAAAAAACATCATCACATCTGACTCCAGGCTGCTCGAGGAATCACTCAGCATTTTCGGACCACATAATGTCATCCGAACCTCAAACCTGCGGCTTTGTGTTTCTTTATTCAGGCCAATCACTAACTAGAGACAAGCAACCCACTTCATCTTGCAGCAACGCACAAATAGAAGTTGGAAATAGGTCACTGGAGTCTGTTGGGTATTGAAACCTAAATATCTCAACCATGATCTTCCTAACATCATCAACTCCTGCCCAACGATAACTTAAGGTAAGCATCAACATTCGTTCCATGTACTGTACATCTACAAAAAAAGGTGAGTACACAAGTCCACAATTCCCTCATTCCACACAGAGGTGATGTCAAGCTTCCAAATCATCTTTGTGTCAGCACAGATGGAGTTCCTATTATTAGAGAGGTCTCTAAAATTAGGAGCACCATCGTATTCATCAGCACTTGCCCTTTTATGAGCTCATTTGTTTTATTGCCTCTAAATGGCGCTTTAATGTACCACTGTTGAAAAAAAAAACCCAAATTTTTACATGTTTATATCATTATCATTCATTAATTCATTCATTTTCTACCGCTTTTCCTCACGAGGGTCGCGGTGGTGCTGGAGCCTATCCCAGCTGTCTTCGGGCGAGAGGCGGGGTACACCCTGGACTGGATGCCAGCCAATCACAGGGCACATATAGACAAACATCTTTATCATGTTTCATATAAATATCGTGAATGATGGGCAAAATTCAAAAATGTTCATTTTTTTGTAAACGTCCTTTGCCATCCATCCCCAAATGTTCTCAATTGGATTTAGATCAAGGGAACACACAGGATGGTCCTAAAGGGTGAGGTTGTTCCTTGAAAATGCCATCATTACCACACCGACCACGGCCTTCAGTTTTCGAGTGATGCCCCCTGAAACATCTCTACATCTCTACATGCTGCTGCTTGGCGCCCCCGCCATTGTGCCATGTGGAAAACATCTCAGGTGGGATTTCCTTGTCATGCCAGTAACATTGGAAGCAATGTTGTAGGACAAGTGGTTAGCGCGTAGGCCACACATCTAGGAGACCCTAGTTCGATTCCACCCTCCGGCATCTCTGTGTGGAGTTTGCATAATCTCCCCGTGCATGCATGGGTTTTCTCCGGGTACTCCGGTTTCCTCCCACATTCCAAAAACATGCTAGGTTAATTGGAGACTCCAAATTGTCCATAGGTATGAATGTGAGTGTGAATGGTTGTTTGTCTATATGTGCCCTGTGATTGGCTGTGTGAGAATAATTTGTCTTTTAAAGACTCGGGGTCGTAAACATTTGATGGATAGCATTTTGGTGGATTTGATGGATATTTCACATACACAATAAATTGCTCACTCAAAACATTTTTTTGTTGCACTCCCATTTGTTCTTTTTGCATTTTGAAACTTTACTTAGAACCTCCTTAGAACAAAATGTAAATTCCAGATCTTTTTAAATAGGTCTTACATATTTTTACAGGAGTGTATTATCAAAAGATGAGTCTTTGGTAAATTGTTGCATGTTGAGCACATACATTATATTTTTACATTAGAAATGTGTTTAAAGCCAACATTGGCAATAAATCAGTCGATGATTTATTTTATAATGACTCCTCAAATCTGAGGAGTCATTTGGGAGCCGAAAGAGTCAGCTCTTTTTAGGAAGCCAAAAAAAGCAGTACCCATCACTACCTCCCACTGTCAATGCGGCCACCAGGAAGAACTCACTGTTTCTGCTCTTTATTCCACAGCTGACCTGCTTCTTATAAATATCCACACGTGAACTCCCTAAATGAGAGCGCTCTGGTTCAAGGAGACTAACATTGCTCTGTTCCAGATAGCATGTTCCACATTTAGATCACCACGAGGGGGGCAGAATGGGAAGACAACAGGTGAAAAATGTCAAAACATTCTATACTTTCATGCATTTTGTAGTGGAGACTAAAGGAAAACTGCCGTTTCCTGGAATTTTGCTTATGCGAAACAAGACCGCACATGTCTTTTTCTTTTGTGCATGTATGAGAAAAACAGCTAACATTCATTCATTCATCCATTCATTCATTTTCTACCGCTTATCCTCATGAGGGTCGCAGGCGTGCTGGAGCCTATCCCAGCTATCTTCGGGCCAGAGGCGGGGTACACTCTGGAGTGGTCGCCAAGGCACATATAGACAAATAACATGTGTGAGCTAATCAATTCACATAATGAGACACACCTATTTCCACTATAAAGCTCTTGAAAAAACCCTTCAAAAAACTTTTTACTTTTTACTATTTACATAACTGACCTGTATATAAACCAACCGTAACATACAGTAACCTTGTTGTTGTAGCAGCTAACACAAAGAACAATATTTCCGGTGTCGTGACGCACCGCCCCACGCCACTACCAAGATGTAGTGGGCCCACTCTAAAACAATTCAATGTAGGACATTAATGTGTATGGACTATTTTGAAATTTGCATCCCTGCAGGGTTTGCAGAAACACTCGACACGCTGCTGTTGTTGATGGAAGTGGCATGGAAAGAAGTTCCGGTAAAGTTAAAAATTATGAAGTATTGCATGTTATAATGAATATACCTAACGGTGTGTGCATGGTCACAGCATATATATAAAACAAACATTGATCATTGTTTTGATTTTGTCATCCATCCATCCATCCATCCATCCATCAGGGATTGTGTTTAAATCAACTGAACTGAAGTTAGTCAATTAGGCGGCAAGGTAATGAAGCTCACCTTTATAAACGCGTCATCTTAATGGAGGCAAACATTATTAGCTTGGTCTTAATCTCATTTCATTGATGTGAGCTCATTGATTCCCTAGATTTTCTGAGCACACACAAAGGAGAGAAAGTAATGCGTAAGTGGGCTGGAAAATTAAAAGAGAACCTGAAGCCTTCCAAACTAATGGTTGTCAATGAGCACAAAGCAATATAATATTTAGAAAAAAAAGTTATTTCTTTGATCGTGAACAGAATTACCCCTGAAAGTTTGTAAAAGAATCATGCGCGAGAAAAAGGCTGCCATTGTCACTCTGGCCAGCAGCAGGATGTTGGACAAGTGTGAGGGGTGCACAACATGCCAACTATGACATCATTTAGCTCCTGAAAAGGAGGAGCTGAATGCGCACACACGCACGCACACACAGTGTACAAGCTGCCAAAACATCCGCATCACAATGTGTGATTGCAACTCTTTCAGGCAAACATTCCCCACACGGTTTCCTAGCAGCACAAATACACAAAATGTGTATTGACGACAACACACTCATTTTGCTGCAGTCATACATGACCTGATCAAAATCTTAAGACCAGTTGAAAGATTGCTAGACTTGACCTTTTGCACATTTGGATCTTAATGAGATTCTAAGTAGAGCTACATTATGCAAAAGCAAGGGGGAGGGGGGGGTGACAAAAAGCACTTTGAAAAAGTCCATTCATCCATTTCCTATGCCGCATACTCCACACAGAATTTCAACTTCAAGATTTTGATCAGTTCTGTATTTGGCAGCAGTCCAAAGTCATCAAAATTGTGACACACCTGTGGAAAAAGTACCTTTTCATTCCACCACGCTTCTGGTCTTTAAAGACAGATATCCCTCAAGTCTTGGGCCCCTGGTATCCTGACTAACTTCTGTATTGTCCCGTGAACATGCAGCATTCCTCTCATGTATGTGTTTTGGACATTTGCATAAGTGGTTTTTGCATTTGTAGCATTTTCTTTTGCATTTGTTTGTATTTTCGACAACATTTTCCTGAAACAGGCCCTAGGTATTGGAGGTGTACACAAGCAATCTTGCATGCTAAACTGTAGTGGTATATCTTGATAAAAAGGAGTACTGAACGTCTGCATATTTTCTGAGGGGGTGAAACATTTTCATATGGTGGATGTCAGCAACACACTGGCGACCTCTCATTCATCACAGTGACACAGTCCAGACAGGAAGAGGGGGTCGGACACGTGCATTTATTAAAAGAGCAGTCATCCTGACCTTCCCTCTCACAATGATTCATTCAATATGTCAAGGTTGGAAAAACAGAAGAAAAAGTCCTTTTCCACCATAGTGGGGGACAGCTGAAAAGAAATTTTAAAAAATCCATGGAGACATGGTAGGCTGTCAAATTGGCTACAGAGCGATTAGTAGGCAACTTGTTTGGAGCTCCCTGAGGTGAGAGGCCCTCAGGGATTGACTCTTTTCAAAGTGCTGCAAAAGACAACAAAACTGATGGGCCAGTCTGCAGAATGAGCCACTCTCACTTACACACATGGATGCAGGATTATTAGACGCAGTGTTTACTACTGTACAAGGCAAGGCAAGTTTACTTGTAGAGCACAAATTGTACACAAGATAATTCAAAGTGCTTTACAGAAAAGAATACTAAAATCACTTCTGAAAATCATTCCATAAAAATAATTCCATAAAATTCCATGAAACGTTCGGTAAAACCAAAAAAAATTAATAAAATGGGGAGTGCAGATAAAATACTTAATAACTAGATGATGCAATGTCAGCAGACATTACGTGTGAATTGTGAAAAACTGACGTGAAATGCTTTGAAAAGGTGCAAAAATCAACATTTTTAACGAAACACAGGATTAGGGCTGGGCGGAAGACAGATATTTTATAAATATAATATTATTGTTTTTGTGCCATAACGACCCTTTAAGCAAGTGTGCATGCAGCTATGGATGTTCATCTTGTTATGTTTGTAGCTTGTCGCTTGCGTCATTGTTGACACTCAGGAGCAGCTGTTAGCTTTGAGCACCCCTTTGCTACGTTGAATAATCAGATATCTCCGCGGAGATATCAAGTTGGAGAGGCTACATAGCAGGAGTGAACTGCGAAAAAGACGGCATAAAGGTTGCTGTAGAAAGACAGTATCCACCATGTTTACCATCTGTCGTCATGGGGAACGTCAATGGTGCTAACCCAGCTGCGGAGACTACCATGAGTGCTGCCATCAGTGGCTATTTTTATCTAAGATTGTTTACATTTTAATAAAACGTTGCACACGTTTGGCTTTGATTTTGGCCTAAATTCAGTATGTACAGAAAATATCAAGATATAAATCGTATCTAAATCGTATCTTAATGCCCTACACACATTCAGAAGTGGAAACTGGACTGAAATGCTGCGGAAATACGCTAAAACGTAGAATTAAAGTGAAAGTAGGAGTAAAATGGTAGTTTGAGCTCAAATCAGGAATTGAACCAACCATCTCGGGGTCTGGATCCAAGCATGGGTGCAGCTGCGCTATACAACTTTTACTACTTTGCCACAATTGGGGTAGCAGTAGGGTGTGCCAAATAAGTCCGGTGTGATGTCCCATCATTTTTTTGCGCTACTGCTGTTTAAACACTTGTGTATTGGGTTTTTTGTCATTCCATGTACATGTATTTAATTTTTTTGTCATTCTATGTACACACAGTAAGTAAATACACATAATATCCCCATACCAATGGTTCCCCTAGCATCATATTACTACGCAGTAGAGCTGCCCTAAACCCCCTAACACCTATAACCCCCCATGGTCCTACTAAAAACAAACTGCTTAGATGGGAGTCAACATGGAGTCAATTGAGACAAAGTGAAAAGAGGACAAAGGACTCGGATTATCCTCAATCCCTTTATTTAGAGCGCAGCTCTAATTGCACTGCAACAGCAACACGTCATTTTGTTGTCACTGAACCTAAAGGTGGTTGTGAACAACAGCTTCGGTTATAGATTTCGTAATAATCAATGTATGACCACGAACAGCACTGACCCAAAACTTGTGAGCAAGGCCTGGCAAAAAGATGTGTTTTCATGCTGCCTGCCAACGGAAATACAACATTTCATTCCAGCGATGCACATACAACTTCCCTAGCTGGCAGCATCACTCTGCAAACAACTTCCTGTTTCCTCTCCCTCCCCTCGCGTTGCGGCATCCAAGTGTTGCCCCAGTGGGACCAGCTTGTCACGAAGGAATCAATGAATCAAAACGGATATCGCCTCCATACGCTGTTACTCATCTGCTGCATATCCATGTATCGATCTCTCACTTGCGTAGGCTCTCGCCTTCTTGCTTTGTGGTCTAGCCACACTGCTCTGAAAAAAGCTGCATAATGATATTGCCTTGCAAGCCCAGGCTTGGAGCCACTAACGTTTGGCCTACGAGTTACATGATGCTATGTTGAAAATCCTGCAGAAAACAAGGGAGTCTCATCTCAGCAGGGGTGGAAGGGTGCATGGCGGATTGCAGAGGGAGGAAAAAGTCTTTCATTATGATAACATTGTAGATGTCGCACTCCGGGACTACATTGTACCAGACCACCACATCCATTGTTGTTGCTATTCCCTTTCACTGGATATATGTATATATATATATATATATATATATATATATATATATATATATATATATATATCCTATGTATATCCTTTTCACATATGATCATGTTATATTCTGCAGCATTCACTATGCAGTTTGCCGAAAGGCAAGGACAAGTTGTTTTTTTGTCCCATTAAGGTCAAACACACATACACATCTGACTTTTGAACACACTAATATGTCACACATCGTAAAAATAATTCCCAAGAAGTGAACCACTAGGTTGTCAACAATTCTGTTTAATCATATCTTGATGCAAATGAGGCAACATTTGTGTTTTGTCTTGGCTCATCCTGTTATAATAGTATTTATTTTTATTGTATTTAAGAAATATTTTTTATTGAAATTGTTTTTTATTTTTAGACTTTTAACTAAACATTATTTTTTTATTGACAATGTAAAAAATAAACATGCTAGAGATGTTTTTAAGACAGGCTCTTATATTTTAATAACAATTTCTAACAATTAACTGTTAGCTAACTTCCCT
Source organism: Doryrhamphus excisus (assembly GCF_037039965.1). Classification (NCBI taxonomy): domain Eukaryota; kingdom Metazoa; phylum Chordata; class Actinopteri; order Syngnathiformes; family Syngnathidae; genus Doryrhamphus; species Doryrhamphus excisus. Next base: position 15,753,494 of record NC_136357.1, on the reverse strand, counting down.
CAATGAAGGTCATTTTGACAATGCTCATGCCATGAGTATAATCAGACCCCCCGCCAAAGGAGGAAAACCAGGACAGGAATGTTGTATGCCAATGACTGGGCTGCCAAAAGAAGCACTTTTAACTTGATGCTATTTCAACCGCAGCCATTTTGTAAATAAACTTCCAACAAGCAGCAGTGAGGCTTGTGTGTTTATGTACACTCCAGCGTAAGGCCATCACACAGTGTGGCTAAATGACATTTCAACATTATGTCTTATCTGAACTGTGCAGGTAGCCCCCCTCCTACCCCATACTCTCCTCCATTGTACAAAGTGATGCTGCTGGTGGAAGTTGCCATCAAAAAGAAAGTTTGCTTGTGGAAGTCTGCTCCCACTAACACCTGCAATGGGGAGATAATGACAACTGGGAAACAAATATGTGTGTACTTCTAAGACCTATGCTAGAAAAATGCTAAATAAATGCCAAGAAGCCTTAAAAATGACCATTTTTGATAATCTAAAGACTAGGATGGGTGCACGGTGACCGAGTGGTTAGAGCGCAGGTATGTCCATAGGTATGAATATGAGTGTGAATGGTTGTTTGTCTATATGTGCCCTGTGACAACCAGTCCAGGGTGTACCCCGCCTCTCGCCTGAAGACAGCTTGGATAGGCTCCAGCATATCTGCGACCCTCGTGAAAACGTTTTAACGAAAATGTTTTAAATTCAGTTTTTCACACCAAGAAGAGGCATACAAAACGCATTCACACATCATGTCTTTTCAAACCATCTTCCTGCTGGAAAATGTTGAGTGAATTAACTTGAACGTGATTCATATCTGCAGTAGGGCTGCAGCGATAGAATATTTTAGTCACTGAGTATTCCACTTCAAATTTTGTCGATTAATTGAGCAATCGGAAAAACATATTTTTGCTTGTCCATTCTTAAATGGACATTGTTCATCGTATAACTGGTGGTTATTTTTACGGCTATATATACTATTTGCAATTTGACTGCATGCTTTGCTGAGCTTTGGTGACTTTATGATGTGTGTGTTGAGTGTTTGTATTTTGTTCGTTGTTATGTTAATTCATGCTAGCGCACTGCCTGTCATCCACGCATCGGACAGCAATGTTATCATATTCTCTCCACAAATGTTTGTATTCGTTTTGTGCTTTTAATTTGATGTTGTTGGACGCTACTTGCCTGAGAAACTGTCCGACTGTGCATGGATGTAGTTAGTGTGCATTGCTTTTATTGTATAGGCTTCTCTTTGTTTTATTCATTCATTCATTCATTTTCTATCGCTTTTCCTCACGAGGGTCGCAGGGGTGCTGGAGAGAGGCAGGGTACACCCTGGACTGGTCGCCAGCCAATCACAGGGCACATATAGACAAACAACCATTCACACTCACATTCATACCTATGGACAATTTGGAGTCACCAATTGACCTAGCATGTTTTTGGAATGTGGGAGGAAACCGGAGTACCCGGAGAAAACCCACGCATGCACGGGGAGAACATGCAAACTCCAACAGAGATGGCCGAGGGTGGGAATTGAACCCTGGTCTCCCAGCTGTGAGGTCTGTCCGCTAACCACTAGACCGCCGTGCCGCCCCTCTTTGTTTTATATCAGCATTAAATAATAAGTACATAACATTTAACCCCCCCAAAATGCCAATACTTCACATACTTACTGTCCATAATTTCCTTCTCTCCTACCACCACACACACACACACACCCACATACTTTGCTGAGTCATTGGAGAGATCCACATGTGTGTGTGCAAATGTTGACCTTACATTAATCAAATAATCAAACATATGCATATATGACCACAAAACAGATTTGCTGAGTCATTATAAATGGCGTTTTTCTATGCAAATGAACACATGTAAACACACACACACACACACACACACACACACTCATCCAGCAATGGAAGTGGTTTGACTGCGGTGGTGTCATCATAGAAGGCATGAATGAATCATCAGAATCACTCCATCCACAATCTGCGTGGTCAAGCATTCCACCTACTGATGGGACTGACTGACTCCAAAATGTCCACTGGTAACTATGGCGATGACACAGCCAGCCGGTAGACAATTCTAGCAGTGATTATCCCGCCTGATGCTAGGGTCACTGGGTTCACATCCAGAATCTACCTACGTCATATGTGAAATGTCCTTTTCGTTGCAGGACATTTCACATACAAACCAAAGAGAGTCGGGACATGTCCAATCAGATGCATTAATCCAGTTAGTTTGGATCAAGCCTGCACTGAACCTTGCATGCCTCCTCTTATGTCAACTACATTTAACTGACGTGATCCTGTCACATGACCAGAGGAAGCACTGTACACTAAAATCAAAGAATGTTCACATAAACTCAAGGGAGAAGCAGGCAATTTGCAGGGAAGCTTCATATTTGTGCAATGGACAGACAAAAAAAAACAACAACCAGCCGCAGCACAGCACATAAAAATGTGACGCAACAATCAGAAGCAGAAACACTTGACACGTACCTTTGCGGATGATGTCACACTTTGCGGGAGAGTTGAGCGACTAGAAGAGGAAGAGTGTGTGTGTGTGTGTGTGTGTGTGTGTGTGTGTGTGTGTGTGTGTGTGTGTGTGTGTGTGCAGACGGAGGAGGAGACTTGGCATATGCGGCTCAGTGGCGGTGCGGAGTGCGCCAGGATGCGGCAACGGCCGTCTCCAGACAGCCGCGTGCACGCGCAGTGCAGCGTGCGGGAGGGTGGGGAGGGGGGGCTCATTTGTTGCGGAAGCGGAAGTGGGGGGGGGGGCGCGTTCCATACCGCACATCTCGCAATCCTCGTCAAGTCACCTGTGATGATGTCACAAGGGGCAGCGATTTCCAACTCAAACATGGTTGGCTTTTTCCGGTGAATTCAGAGTTCTACTTTTAGTTGCAGGATGTCTCCGCAAGAGGGCGCCTGACTCCGTATTTACAGTTTGCAAGCATGCTTTGCTTATTAACGACACACAAGTAATTGGAGGGCCCTGAAATGGACGTTACGAGGTCTGTTTTTTTTCCATTTTCTATGGGAAACGTCTATCAAATATCATTCACCCTGCAGGCCAGGCGACCCATGATATACATCAACTGCCAACTTATTCAGTGAGTGTAATGACCATTTAATAAGACTCAATTAACCTTTTCTTCTCAGCTCATAACCGGTCAATTACAACAATGGGGTGCATTAATGTTTACTGGCAAGAACAAATTTCACGGCACCTGAAATCAGTCAGGATACTACTTATCGCTATGATTTGTGTTATAGAGGCGTCAAAATTCGAATGTATGCCTAAATTCCACCGAAATTAACTCCCAAATCACTCACACAAAGGACATATGGAATTCAGTAATTAAAAAAAATAAATACAGGAATTAAATGCAATAGTAATAAAAAATAAACACTCCTTGCAGGACTTTCTACATTCTTAAAATAGTCCGGATGGATAGCCTCTTCTCCTTCCAAATCTCCTAACAGCGCACAGAATCCATGATCGCTTTAGTATTCATTAGCATTTGATCATTTTTCTCTTTAATGTCATCACAGTCAAGTGGGAGCAAAAGATTGGCCAATATTGGTGGGTGTTTCTCCTTTCTGTGAGCTTTTTGTATTCATTGAATGGCTTTCCTTTTCCTTGCCGCACAGACATAATTATGTGTAAAAATGTAACTAATAGTATGTGATGTTCTTTTTCAGAGTAGTGTGGCTGAGCTGGCAGACACTATTCCTCTTGTTGTACCTGTCATGAACAAACACCAGGTTATCTCCTATAGGGGCTAAGGGGCAGGGTTTTCTTATTACCTTGTTGTTCTATTCGTCGGGAGTGAACAATGGCATTTAAAGAATGAATGAGTGTGTCATTGCCGCTGGAACTAGTCAATGTTTTAATATAAACAATAACTTTTATTGCAAATGTTGATCAAAAATCAGAGAAGACTGGGTCCGCAAAGGTGGGCTGTACGCTCCCGAATGACATAATGTACAGCGGAACCTTGGTTAGTGTCTAACCAAGTACAGCGTACCTTTCCTTGTTACTACAAAATGGCACCGCAACCAGAAGTCAGCTATGTTATGTCATCCGTCTGTCATCAGCGTTATGTTATGTTATAGATGTTATAGTTTCACATGTAAAAAACAATTCTAAATGCATATGATTTTAAAACTAAAGGGATAAACGAACATTTAAGGTTGCTTTTACCTTCATTGAAGATGTTGCGGCTGCACAGTGTCCGACTATCTCGGTGTCGGCCATCTCTGTGTGGAGTTTGCATGTTCTCCCCGTGCATTCGTGGGTTTTCTCCGGGCACTCCGGTTTCCTCCCATATTTCAAAAACATGCTAGGTTAATTGGCGACTCCAAATTGTCCATAGGTTGATTTGATGGGGTGATAGGGTGATTGGCTGGCGACCAGTCCAGGGTGTACCCTGCCTCTCACCCTTGTGAAAAAAACAATTGAATTCAAGAAATAACTCATGACAAAACAGGAAGATGGTAGTGGTTGATCTCTCTTCCACATCTTGTCTTTGGGAACAATCACATCAAAAATCATGTCTTCAATGAAGGTAAATGTAAATTAAATTCATTAATCATTTACATGTACTGATTTGCATTTAAAATTGTTTTCTGCATGTCAAACTAAAATAGTAAAACAACTAACATGTTTGGCTTTCTGGAATAGATGAATTGGATTTACGTTATTTCATTCATTCATTCATTTTCTACCGCTTTTTCCTCACAAGGGTCGCTGGGGGTGCTGGAGCCTATCCCAGCTGTCTTCAGGCGAGAGGCGGGGTACACCCTGGACTGGTCGCCAGCTAATCACAGGGCACATATAGACAAACAACCATTCACACTCACATTCATACCTATGGACAATTTGGAGTCGCCAATTAACCTAGCATGTTTTTGGAATGTGGGAGGAAACCGGAGTACCCGGAGAAAACCCCTGCATGCACGAGGAGAACATGCACACTCCACACAGAGATGGCTGAAGGTGGAATTGAACCCTGGTCTCCTAGCTGTACACTAACCACGAGACCGCCGTGCCGCCCGTTTTACATTATTTCTTACAGGAAAAATTTTTCAGTTTACATCCGTTTTGTTTAGTGCTGGAACTACTTAATGAGCTAACAAAGATTCCACTGTACTAGAAGCTGACCAATCGCAGCCTTCACGGTTCCTTCCCTCTCCTTCACTCTTGTCTCTCTACACCATTCTGCACCAAAGGCAAATCTTGGGATCAATAATAGCGCTTTGCATAATTCATCAAGTGTCTCAATAATACATGACACAATCAGCCGCTTTGAAGGGAGGCCCCCACAAATTGTGGCAAGCTAAATATACGGTCAATTTGCTCCTGAGAGACAGAATTATTCGATGCTGTGATTTTAAGGTGTACATGGCGCAGCTCTTCATTCCACTGGGTGCCGAGTTGAAGAATAATCTCTGGAAAAAGTGTTGGGGTCAAAGCTATTTTCATATGATATTGAAACAACCAGAGTATTGTTTATGATTCTGAGCCGTGGTTCAGGGGTCACTGCTAATTAGAGCCACTCCACACTTCAGACATCTTGCTGTAAGGTACTGCCGTTTTGCAGGCACCAATAAAAGGCTGATTTGTGCACAGTCATTCCACCTCATCCTCATTCCGCTGACATTACAATATTTGATACTCTTATCTAACGGAGCTGCTGCGCTAATTTCACTGTATGTCTTGATTACAATGACAACAACTACCAGAACAAAGGAAGCTGTTCTAGCTGCAAACACTCACCTTTCACTTCCTGTTGATGGACCAGTCATGTGTTACGATATTTTTGCCTATAGAGGTTAATTGTCAACATGTAAAAATACATCAGCTTATTAATTCTACCACTGCACACAAACAAAGGTAACTTTGGAAGTAAACAACCACGCATCCAGCAATTTGGGTGTTTTACTCAAAAGCAAGAGACAAGACAACATACAAAGAGGTGAAATCAAAAGGAATCGACTCAGTGTAAAAGGCACGCACACACACATAGGTGCTCTCGCGGCCATCAAACTGTACAGCCAATCTCGAGGCATCATACCACTAGTGGTTGACACTTCTCATATGTGTACACTGCCGTGTCCGTGTGTCGTCACCCACGTATGTGTGGCAGGAAACACCCCAGAGTGATTGCAGTGCGTCTGTTTAGAAGGTTAAAATGAATCTCTGCAACCTTGGTGAGATTTAATGCCTTACTAAATCCCCAGGGAGTGGTGAAGCCTTTTCCAACAGCGTCTCAGAGGGCAGTGACACACACATACATGCACACACAACTACACCACTTCCAGATTGTGCTGCGACAAGGTGACACAAAAGACCTGCTGTGTTACACACCAGTGGAGGTCAGGACAAAGTGTTACACAGCATAATTCAAATGATGAGTCTTGCTTTACTGATGCATGAGCCACATATTATCACAATGACAAAGCATCATACAGGTGCTCTTCATCTTAATAAATATACTCCCAGCTATTGAGATAAAATATTTAAGAACCTCACCTCCAAAGCCTCTAAAATTTGTATATAACACATTTGAAATAAAGTTTTCCAGGTACACAACAATGTGTTGCCAAAACATCTTCCTGCTGGAAAATGTTTAGTGAATTAACCTTCTGCTTGATTCATATATGCAGTGCTCCTTTTCCCCCTGCAAATAGCACAAACTACTTTCTTTTGAAGTTACCACAAAAAATAAGTCAGCGATTTGATGCACATCAGTTTCCGAACGCCAAAGTTTTTGTTTTTTCACCTAAATTTCACTTACACTGTCTTGGTTATTGAGATATCACGCCTAGCAAACGGATGTATGTTACTCTTTGGTACAGTCCATTGTATGTATCTTGTATGACTAGCGATTTAGATGGATAATATTTCCAACCATCTTGGATCGCACACTCTAGATCAACTCACGCAATACTACAGTATCCTGTAAGCAACTACTGGGCCCCAGCTAGGTACCAGCATTTGGGTGGGGCAGAACTGGAAAAACTTTCAGGAGAAATGCTATAAAAAAAAGTATATATACAGTATATATACATATAGTATATACAGTGAAGAAAATAAGTATTTGAACACCCTGCTATTTTGCTATTTCTCCCACTTAGAAATCATGGAGGGGTCTGAAATTTTCATCGTAGGTGCATGTCCACTGTGAGAGAGATAAACTAAAAAGAAAAATCCAGAAATCACAATGCATGATTTTTTAACAATTTATTTGTGTGATACAGCTGCAAATAAGTATTTGAACACCTGAGAAAATGAATGTTAATATTTGGTACAGTAGCCTTTGTTTGCTATTACAGAGGTCAAACGTTTCCTGTAGTTTTTCACCAGGTTTGCACACACTGCAGGAGGGATCTTGGCCCACTCCTCCACACAGATCTTCTCTAGATCAGTCAGGTTTCTGGGCTGTCGCTGAGAAACACGGAGTTTGAGCTCCCTCCAAAGATTTTCGATTGGGTTCAGGTCTGGAGACTGGCTGGGCCATGCTAGAACCTTGATATGCTTCTTACGGAGCCACTCCTTGGTTTTCCTGGCTGTGTGCTTCGGGTCGTTGTCGTGTTGGAAGACCCAGCCACGACCCATCTTCAATGCTCTGACAGAGGGAAGGAGGTTGTTCCCCAAAATCTCACAATACACGGCCCCAGTCATCCTCTCTTTAATGCAGTGCACTCGTCCTGTCCCATGTGCAGAAAAACACCCCCAAAGCATGATGCTACCACCCCTATGCTTCACAGTAGGGATGGTGTTCTTCGGATTGTACTCTTCATTCTTCTTCCTCCAAACACGCTTATTGGAATTATGACCAAAAAGTTCTATTTTGGTCTCATCTGACCATAAAACTTTCTCCCATGACTCCTCTGTATCATCCAAATGGTCATATGCAAACTTAAGACGGGCCTTGACATGTGCTGGTTTAAGCAGGGGAACCTTTCGTGCCATGCATGATTTCACATCATGACGTCTTAGTGTATTACCTACAGTAACCTTGGAAACGGTAGTCCCAGCTCTTTTCAGGTCATTGACCAAGTCCTGTCGTGTAGTTCTGGGCTGATTCCTCACCTTTCTTAGAATCATTGAGACCCCACGAGGTGATATCTTGCATGGGGCTCCACTCCGATTGAGATTGACCGTCATGTTTAGCTTCTTCCATTTTCTAATGATAGCTCCAACAGTGGACCTTTTTTCACCAAGCTGCTTGGTAATTGCTCCGTAGCCCTTTCCAGCCTTGTGGAGGTGTACAATTTTGTCTCTGGTGTCTTTGGACAGCTCTTTGGTCTTCGCCATGTTACAAGTTAAAGTCTTACTGATTGTATGGGGTGGACAGGTGTCTTTATGCAGCTAACGACCTCAAACTGGTGCATCTGATTCAGGATGATACATGGAGTGCAGGTGGACTTCTAATGGGCAGACTAACAGGTCTTTCAGGGTCAGAATTCTAGATGATACACAGGTGTTCAAATACTTATTTGCAGCTGTATCACACAAATAAATTGTTAAAAAATCATGCATTGTGATTTCTGGATTTTTCTTTTTAGTTTATCTCTCTCACAGTGGACATGCACCTACGATGAAAATTTCAGACCCCTCCATGATTTCTAAGTGGGAGAAATAGCAAAATAGCAGGGTGTTCAAATACTTATTTTCTTCACTGTATATATATATATACACTATATATACTATATATAGTATATATATATATATACTATATATATATATATATATATACACTATATACTATATGTATAGGCTGCACGACGGATGAGTGGTTAGCATGCAGGCCTCACAGCTAGGAGACCCGAGTTAAATTCCACCCTCAGCCATCTCTGTGTTCTCCCCGTGCATGCGTGGGTTTTCTCCGGGTACTCCGGTTTCCTCCCACATTCCAAAAACATGCTAGGTTTATTGGCGACTCCAAATTGTCCATAGGTATGAATGTGAGTGTGAATGGTTGTTTGTCTATATGTGCCCTGTGATTGGCTGGCGACCAGTCCAGGGTGTACCCCGCCTCTCGCCTGAAGACAGCTGAATTTGATTTTATGGTTTAAAATTCATAAAATTTATACTTAAGCTATGTGCTCAAGATCAGTATCGGTATTGGTATCGGTATCATTGTCATTATCAATTTCATTATCGGTATCGGCATCGGTATCAGTATCGGCAGCATAGAACCCTGATCAGAGCATCTCTAGAAATAATATAGTTAGAAAGCCTATAGTTTCTGCATATTTGTCTTATATTGTTTCACCAAGCATTTATCCCCAGCGGTCCTTGAATGCACCACAGTACTGTCGTATGCTCTGAGAGAAAGATGCTGCCACAAATGCGTTTTCCCATTCATTACTGTTCCTAAATGGTCATACTGTGTATCAGTCTGAGTGAGTACACTTTCCCCCTGTAGATAGTGCCATCAAACTGCTCTCTATTTTACTTCATACCACTTTATAAGTCAGTGATTCTTAGTAACTAGTGGGTTAGTGGGTGGTCTTGGGGCTTTGCCTCGTATTGATGTGATGTTCATGAATGAATCTGTGTCTTCTGAACGACTCTTTGAAGTGAAAGATGAGAACCGATTTGCAGTTCAAAGTCGTTAGTTTGTGAGCCGTTCTTACTTGTGCATGTCAATAAATCAGAATACCGTGCAAACTCTTTTTGAGACCACTTAAAGGCTCAGGAAGATTATGATTTATTTTTGGATTTTAGCATCAACCAGTAACATTTTTAAATGTTTTTTTAATTAGTATCTGCCTGTGATTTGACTCTGTGTGTAGTGATGGCCATTTTGGGTTGCTGCTTGTCATGAAGGGGTAGTACTGGGTCCCACAGCCACACCAGCTGAGAACCACAGTTCTATAAGATACAATTAAAAAATTTATTATTTACAATTTAAAGCAGTGAAAAAAATTACAACACTTGCTGGAAAAAGGTTGGCACACCAATGCTGGAGGTGGCGAGACAATATGTCCCAATAGTTTTGAATGACAGTTTTGTTGAAACGGGAAAAGGGAAATGAACTCATGACGACCTCAGTCCACTTGCTTAATCAGAGCGGATGAAATCAGATTTATCTCCATGAAGCATCAATGGAGTGCCGTCCTCCAGTCCAACCTTGCAAAAACTTTTCAGTCTAAAAGGTCACAAGCAAAGTCCCAAAGCTGGGAGGAATGGTGTTAATGCAGCATTAGGCAAAGTAAAGATAAGCGACATTAGGTAAGAGTAAAACCATCCATTGTTCACATTTCCGCAGTAAAAATGTTCCTTTAAGCAAGCAAAGATGTAAAAAGAATATATCAGCAATGAAGCGCAGAAGTACTTTTCCTCTTTAAATCCTGATAAGCATATATTCCAGGAAGGGGAAACGTAATTTAATGCCGCCTGTTCTAAGACTTCTAGTTGCATATACTATATTCTTTTAAAGATAAACTTTAAGGTAGGCTGGCTACTTTCCGGACTTTTCCCAGCTTGATAAAAGTTGACAAGTTAATTAGCATTAGAAAGAACAACATTCGTTTTCTCTTATAGTGACTAATGCCAATCTAAATGTTAAATTACATTTAAACTATAAAGGTCAAATATTTGGTAGCTTTTCAGTGAGTACTTACATAAGTAAGTATTTTCAGTGAGTATAAAGTAAACAATAAATAAATTATGAGTAATGATTGCTGTTGGAACATATCTGTGTGGAGTTTGCATGTGTCTCCAGGTACGAGGGCTTCCTCCCACATTCGAAAAATATGCATGCTACTCTAGGGTAATTGAAGACTCTAAATCAGGGGTGTCAAACTCCAAATAATGTATTTAATTACTTGATTGTTCAAGCTACCATACAATGCTCCGTTAAAGTGTTAAATGTTAAAATAATGCGATCAAAATTATATAAAAAAAAAAAGGGCATCTTGAATGTGTTTCTTTGTTCTTCTTAATTTTTTTAATGTATCATAAAAGTATCAGATCGGGACTCAGTATTGGCCAATACTCAAATGAGTCTGAGGCAAAAAAAAGCTTGGGACATCCCTATTTTATATCAACACAAAAACATCCCAATCCCTGACATGTGTAACTGGAAGAGTTTGCAGATGTGGAAGGGCTCATTATGCACTTCCCAGCATGCTTTGCTGTCATAAAAATGATCAAATGTTATTTTGTACAGAGAGGGTGTAATCGTTAAAGTTGACGTTTGTAGTTATGTACGGCTCCATTTTTAAAACGTTTGTCTCTGAGTCCGGATGCCTTATTATAAATGGTTGTGAATTTACAACATTGTTTCATTCATTCATTTTCTACCGCTTATCCTCACAAGGGTCTCTGGTGTGCTGGAGCCTATCCCAGCTGTGGCAAGAGGCGGGGTACACCCTGGAGTGGTGGCCAGCCAATCACAGGGCACATATAGACAAACAACCATTCACACTCACATTCATATCTATGGACAATTTGGAGTCGCTAATTAACCTAGCATGTTTTTGGAATGTGGGAGGAAACCGGAGTACCCGGAGAAAACCCACACATGCACAGGGAGAACATGCAAACTCCACACAGAGATGTGGGTAGAATTGAGCCGAGGGTGGAATTGAACCCTGGTCTCCTAGCTGTGAGGTCTGCACGCTAACCACTAGACCGCCGTGCAGTCTACAGTTTACATCTCATTTTTGTGTTATTGGTGACAAAGCATATTATTATTATTATCAACTTTTTCTCTGGATATTACACTTTTTTATTTACTCTTTTTTATATCAAATATTTTAACTTTGTCCCAGTATATTTTTCCTGTAATATTGGATAATTGTCATAATATTTTGACTTTATTATCATGTTACAATTTTACCCAACTTGATTTTTCCAAAACTGACACTGTTTGTTTTTTCTTATATTACATCTTAAAAAAGTATTTTACCCTGTTAAATTTGAACGTTTTATGAAATATGAATATAAATTAATAAACTACCCGGAGAAAACCCACACATGCAAGGGAGAGAAGATGCAAACTCCACACAGAGATGGCCGAGGGTGGAATTGGGGTCTACTAGCTGTGAGGCCTGCACGCTAGTGTTTATTTCATAGACTTCTAAATCATTATGACTAGTGAGAGTTGAGAATTGTTGTGGAGGCATCAGTGAAGTGTTTTCCTTAGAGAAGAACTTCAATCAATACGGCCTTTGAACGAGATTAAAGGTAAACTGATGAACCCTCCTCCTCTTCCCTCTCAGCCCAAATCCACCTGCTGGAGAACACAGACTTTCCCACAATGGCAATGTTTGTGCAATGCGATCCTCTTTCTGGTCTATTTCTGCCCAGCCGCCATTGAATTGTTAGTAATCAATACTTGCTCTCATTAGCTCTTAAAGGGAAAAGTCTTCAATGGTTTATTTGATCAGATTGCAGATTCACCGGAATACTGACAGTGTGAAATGGTTATTCATTGACTGATTCATTATTGAAAAATATCTAACAATACAGAGTAACATGTGACCCATGTCTGCTCATGGTACAAAGATCCACCGGAAAACAAAGAACACCACTCTGCACTGACCTTTGACGTCCGAGGAGAAATGGGCGGAGTGGCGCGTTATAAACAACTGCAGTTGCTGCTCAAGGTCGCAGCAGTTGAAGTCCACATCCCAAGATCGGATTCCTAGACGGGAACAGGAAAGAAGAATCACATTAGTACAAGGGGTAGGCAAATATTTGGACTCACGGGCCACATTGGGTTCAATGAATTGGCTGCGGTGCTCCTGATTGCCGGCCACAGTTAAATTAAGATTAAGATTAGCCTTGGCAGGCTGGATTAAAAACAAGCCGTGGTTTGCCAATGTCTGGGTTCGTATAAAGTTTTTCTTGTCTTCTACACTTTGTCATTCCTTCAAGTGAGAGCAGGAAGTGGGATTATGTTTGAAGCCTTCTTTTACTGTGAGCTTTTGTTTTGTAAAACTCACAGTTGAGCACAGTCTGTTCCCACAAGTGCTGAGTCACTGCTGGCCCCTTCTCAATGCTGGAACCATCACATGACCAGGATAAAAAGTGGAATACAGTGAATTCCCGCCTATTTATAGATCTTTTGACTGCTTTAAATTATTATTAGTTTTTTAATTGTAACTTAAACAGAAAGTGGTTTCATGATGCTATGTGCAGCTGAGGCTGCTCTCTCACACATCAATTCACTCACCATTTTCCAGCAGGAAGATGCCTTGACAAGTCATATTGTTGTGGATACAGTATGCCTGTAATTGTTTCTTAATGTGAGAAAGTGAATTTAGAATGTCTTACAATGACTCTGAAAGGTATATTATAAGGTTCAGAGTATCAATAATAGGCATTTTTAGGGCTTCTTATGGGTGCGCCCATCATTCCCTGTACACCCGAATATTCTCATTAGATAGAATTTATTACTATTAGCCTATCCCAGCTGTCTTCAAGCGAGAGGCAAGGTACACCCTGGACTGGTCGCCAGCCAATCACAGGGCACATCTAGACAAACAACCATTCACACTCCATTTATAACTATCTTTCTTAACCTTCCTCCTGTGTTAGCTTTCTGGTATCATCTCTTATGTTAGCGGGTCGGTTTTGACCCATGTATTAAATCAGCTATAAAATACACTACAAACAATAAGTTACCATCAAATTTGCTTCTCATGTTTTGGTTACCTTCTTAGGCTTCCTCATCCATGAAAATGTTGGTTTTAATACTTTTGGTGTGGGCATGTAGGCCTTTTTTTGTCACTATACCCGTCGATTTCAATTTCCAAAAATGTTAAAATGAACCTCAAAAGAATCATATTAATAAATTGAAGGTTCTTTTGTTACCTGGCTATTACTGAAAGCTATAGAACATATGTCTTAAATCAATTAGTTTGATTTATTTCTCATTTTAGTATTAATCACAGGATGGCACGGCGGTCTAGTGGTTAGCACGCAGACCTCACAGCTAGGAGACCTGAGTTCAATTCCACCCTCGGCCATCTCTGTGTGGAGTTTGTGTGTTCTCCCCGTGCATGCGTGGGTTTTCTCCGGGTACTTCTCCGGGTACTCCGGTTTCCTCCCACATTCCAAAAACATGCTAGGTTAATTGGTGACTCCAAATTGTCCATAGGTATGAATGTGAGTGTGAATGGTTGTTTGTCTATATGTGCCCTGTGATTGGCTGGCGACCAGTCCAGGGTGTACCCCGCCTCTCGCCCGAAGACAGCTGGGATAGGCTCCAGCACCCCCCGCGACCCTCGTGAGGAAAAGCGGTAGAAAATGAATGAATGAATGAGTATCAATCACTAAAGAAACATCTATGGTGTTCGGGTGAATTTTGACCCATATATATTAATGTCAAGAAAAGGTAGAAAAAGTTATTGTTTTCAGCAACAGAACTTTAGTATAAACTGAAATAAAAAAAGCAGAACAGGTCCAGATCTTGGTTCACTGTACTTCTTGCCATTCTTTCCATGATCCAAATTGTAAATGTGAAATCAGCCAGTCAAATGAGTGAATTCACCTCAACCTGTCTGGACCTTGTTTTTCTGCTGGTATACTGGAAATGCGGTCAAAATGAGAATCCCCTGAAGCTTACATGATGAGAAGAGGATCTGGTTGTCATTGTGTTGGCTAATTGTACACTTATTATTATATTATATTATTATAACCGGGTTATATTATTATAACCGGGTCAAAACCGACCCTAACAATACAGTGGTCATAATTTCAACCAAACCATTTTAAAATGTAGTAAAAATTATTTTTTTGTTTTTATTTTGTTGAAATAGAGTTTCCTGACAAAGTCAAAAAGCCTTGATGCAATAAACAAATGTTATGTGATTCTTTTTATGCATTCAAATGTAAAACGGGTTGGTGCCGACCCTAACACAAGAGGAGGGTTAAATTCATTTGATTAACATTTTAGCATTTGCAATATTAATATTGTCAATAACCTCAATAACTGTTTCAGTGACGTGTCTGACTAATAAAGCAGCTTTGGGTGCAAACAGTGCTGCAGTGATGACGACTGCGCTGCACTTAACACATAATGAGAGTCGGGACAGGTCCACCCACGCAGATCACAGACCGAAAGCTCTAATGAGCTGAGCGACTGCTGTACCAACGAGCGGCAGAGCCTTTGGGTCACTGGCAGCCAGAAACTGAGCAGGTTAAAGGTGACAGATGCAGTTGCTATGGCGCTATGCTGACGTGCAAAAGTGTGACTGATCTGGTCTCTTATGGCTCTTCTTCGCAGTGCACTTTGAAGTGTTGGGTTACTATGTATTCTGTTTACACTTGTGTATACAGACACTACAGAAAAACACACAGAAACCACAAGGAAAATTCCTCATTTGGACTCCATCATAAACACGTCCGTCCTGCCTGTATACTGTATATGTGTATTCTGTACAGTATACATGGTATATTGGGAAAGTATTCACAGTGTGTCATTTTGTATTGTTACAGTCTAATTCCAAAATGGAATCAATTCCTTTTACTCCTCAAAATTCAACACACCACATCCCATAATGACGACATTTTTTTTTTTAACGCAAGCTCGACAGGCGGATTGGTGCGGCATCTGCAGTGATGCGGACTCTGAATCGGTCTGTTGTGGTGCAGAGGGTACTGAGCTGAAAGGCAAAGCTCTCAATTTACCGGTCGATCTACATTCCTACTCTCACCTATGGACATGACTCCGAAATGAGTTTTCTCTGCAGGGTGAGAAGCATTGTCATCTGGGAGAAACTCAGATGATTGAGAGGAGCCAGATGAAGCTGCTCGGGTATCTGGTCAAGATACCTCCAGGACCCCTCTTGGGGAGGTGTTAAGGGCACGGCCCACTGGCAGGAAGCCTCCGGGAACACCCAGGACACTTTGCAGGGCTCTAATTTCATAGACCAGGCGCAGGCGTGGCCCAGGGTGTGGCCAGCGCACTTTGCAATTTTTGTGAGCAGTGCAGTCAGGCACAGCGCACCCACGCCCCCATCCCTGCCACCGACGCAAGTAGCAAAGAGGGAGCAGGAGAAGCCTTGAGCCAATCAAATGAAAGCCTGTTATTGCCTTTAAATGTACACCACAATGCGTGTCACCACGTACACCACCTCGCGGGACATATGTAATCTGTTCCTAACAGTGACATGAAACACAGCATCAGGCTAATCCAGGCATCTTGTTTGTTTTCCGCCAACATTCCTGCTCTACATCGCCAAATAGGAGAACCTTTGATTGTATATTCGCGGTATCTCCTCCTCATCTGCCCTTGAAAAAAATGAACAGTGAAAAATATATACTACAACTAGATTTTAACAACCAACTATATATTAATCATTGTTTTTATTTGTTGTTAATTATTAGTTGTCTGATGGGTCACTTGCTCTGTTTCCATGAAGTCCACGCTCCGTGTTGGCTCATTTGTGTTTGGATAGTTACCGAGGGGAGGGGCCATCTGGGCTATGAAAAAGCATCCGGCACAGCCACAGAAATAAGCGATGAGTGGATCAGTCTTGTGCTTTTTCTGAGTTTACCACTGCACAGGGTGCACTTCGCCTGCGCCAATAATACACCAGGTTGGAGCTGGCGAGCTTTCAGCGCACCTTTGGCACGCTGTTTTGTCACAAAATTGTCACTGCACCCCTTGTGCGCCGCTATGTTCATCTCAGCGCAGCCCAATTTACCAAGTTTTCAAATTGCCTGCGCACAGTGGTGCGCTGGACGAAATTATCACTGTGTGCCGCACAATTACTACAGCCCAATGTCTCTCAATAGGCCTGGGAATGCCTCGGGATCCACCGGGAGTAGCTGAACGACGTTGCTGGGGAGAAGGAAGTCTGGGTTCCCTGCTTAGGTTGCTGCCAACCAACCTCAGATAAGTGGTAGAAGAACGAAATGTCAAATAACAAATATCCAGCGGAGGTTCAAACTCAGATCTTCCTGATTTCTTGACTGTGGCCAACATGCTAACCACTTGGTCGCCGTGCAGCCTTATTTTTTTGCATGTGATTTCTTAATGTTTCAAATGTTATTGTCTAAAGTTTAAAAAATAACGTTGTTGTGCCCAGATTTACGAGGAAAAAATATATGTAGGTTGTGAATACTTTTCAGATCCATTGCATATACACAACAAAAAGTTAGAGATATTCAACTTCTGTCAAGAAACAGCATGACAAAGACATTTATTGATCCATTAATGGCCCAGACAATTGTGAATTTCGCCATTGAGCTTTTTTTTTGTAGAACAGAAAGTTCAAAAGTAGTGTTATTGCAAAAAGTAGTGTTGGCAATGTGCAGTCATAATTAATTTAGAGGTGTTTTCGTTAAACTAAATTTCACCTGAAAACCAAATATATATACCTAGTATTTGTGTACTGTAATCCCCTAATGTTGCACTATTAGAAATTTCACCAAAATCTTTGGTAAAAATATAAAGTATATACTGCATATGAATATGACTTTGACTAGATCTGAGTGCACCTCAATAGAGCTCAGTTCAAATAATAATTTTAATAAGGGAAAAACTCTCTAAATGAACATTACAGGTTGACCAGCATTCCAGAAGGAACTGAGTTCAGCTTTCAAGGTTTCAGAAGATCTCAAATATATTGCTCAATCATTTCTCCAAAATATGAGAAGCACCACCACAGGATGCTGCAGTGCAGCTGTAGATTTGACTTATTAAACATATTGTTAAATAAAGTGAGCATTATTAGCTTAGTGAATATGTGATTCATCTCTTGCACTTGCATATTTTGCAGGTGTCCCAAATCAAACGTACATTTTATAACCACATTTTTACTTTAGTTGTCGTCTTAGCACAACTTCATTATATTGCTATCATACTGCGTGGGTCCAATGGTGCAATGCTGCACTGTTAGTGATGACGTCAAAACAATTACCGAACACTCCACTTTCAACACCGAACAACGGACTGCACTCACCGGACTCTATGTGAGCTCTGACGGCGTCCAGCTGGTACTCGGTACCGATCTCGCCGATCACGACCAGCATGTAATAGCCGGCTCGGTTGAACGGCACCCCGCGTCGTCGCCGTCTCCATCCGCCGCCGCCAGCTCTGTACCGTAGCCGCTCCTCGAACCCGGGAAGTGGCGGGAAGCACGAGCCCTCATCCTCCTCCACCACCGGGAGCGCACCTCTCACCGGCATCTCCATGGCAACACGTCCCGGGGATGACTCCATCGCCATGACAACAAGCGCACCGTGTGAAGGCGGGTGATGGCGGACAGGGCGGAGGCTGGAGAGGAGGTGGGTCGATTCAAATATCGATAGTACTGATACCAAGGGTATTGACGGTATCGTATCGATAATGTTGCAATGAGATTGATTTTTGTCAGTTCTCTTAGGTTTATATAATATATTGGCCAAAACGATTTGAATGAGAGCCAATATTCGTTTGAAATATCACGTAAAAAACGGTATCCGTATCAGCAATACTGGCCCTGTATTCACTTGATATTGATATGGTATTGACTCGATACCAATAATTGCAGTATCGCCCACACTATCGTGGAGGCGGTGGAGTGGGTTGGGTTAGCAGTGGCAGGCTAAGGGTGCTGACAAAGCAGTTTTAAGGATGTTGGGTTTTTGTTGTTGTGATTGGTTGGGTAATGCAAGACCTACATGATCGCCTTATCCTTAGAGTTCAGATCAACATTTGAAATAAAAATCTTAGTCCTTGCCCCAATAACAGTCCAGCTTTTGTTCACGCGTGAGCTAGCAAGCTAACAGCTACTTAAATAGTCGAGGTGTGTCTCGGTTGCTCACTTAGTCGACTTACTGGCCAACATTGCCTCCTAGTGTTTAGGTGAGAAATTGCAAAGCACGAGCTCATTCCCAACGCAAAACTTAACCACGACGGCGTAGTGACTAAGGAAAAGCGAGGACGTCACTGTGGAATTATGATTTATTGGCAGTTAGTCAGTGCAATTTGACTCGTATGTTTTTCTCCAATATGCAACATACATGCAGATGAGCTGAGTCATCTCAAGTGGCCGAGGGGAGTCATGCCTTCTAAGCGATGCTGTCATCTGCTGGACAACCCATGTAACTACATAATGTTCAAACCAAGCTCCTGCATAATTAAAGTCATCATGTGACATCTGCTGGTGCACGGGCAACTAAACAATTAGTAAAATGAGTATGTCAAGGTAAAATAAGATAAGATCATATTTCCGCAAATAGTGGCCTTTCTATTAATTTCTGTGCATTGTTCCACCTATCCTCTACGTATTGTGGTGATTCTAACCACTGTGCTGCTGAACATTAGTGGGTAATGAAAGGTCATCAGATTTGATGCAACAATCACATTTTGGTTCGAAAATGGCAGCATAGTCCTCTATACTTACAGGCCATTACATGTTCAGAGGTACATCATTAACCTGTATTGTAATTCTACCTGTTGAAAATCAGTATCGGATCAACACTAGCATGATAAGCACACGCAAATGGGGTTTTTTGTTACAGTATGTAACAAAATGTGTTTCATTTTGTGACACTGTTATACAATGATACCTTGATTAACTGTCCAAAATCTTTTCTAAAATGTTCCTTTGGTTTGCGTTCACCCACTTGTTTAACATTCGGTTTGTTTACGCTGCCATCTCGTGCAATGCAAGGCATTGTGGGCCGCAGGCACCCTTATAGAGCAACAGCGTTTGTTTATATCTGAGTTTTCTGCTGCCAGAGAGATACACAACATAAAGTCATGTTGAATGTTCAGTTTCCATTCATTTGTCGTTTGTAATTATTTTTGCATCATTTTCTGCATTTAAAACAAGACTTATTGTCTATAGCAGAGGTAGGGAACCTATGGCTCGGGAGCCAGGTAGGGCTCTTTTGATGACACTATCTGGCTCTCAAGGATTTCTTACCACAATAAAAATGTATTTTTGCTAACATTTTAAAGTAAACATCACAGACATGACTGTTAAAAATAATATTAAAAATCAACAACTTTTTTATGCATTTTAATTCATCCATCTATTTTCTACTGCAATACGGCCGACCATATCCATCTTTCCTGATATTTTCCAGGTCAAACACCAAAACTCGATTATTACTGGGTAATGCGGTAGTCTACCTCGGTCATTGAGATGTCAACATGTAAATATACACTTTTCTTCTTTAGTCAAATAGTCACCTAGCTAAAGCTGCAGAACCAAGCCTTCTGGCAAAGATGGCCAAAAGAATGAAATATACTGAGTATGGTGCAAAATTATGCAGTAGCAGAAGTTGTATTAATGGCAACAAGTATTTGATTTATTATTAGACACTGCGCTGCTCACAAAAGTGTGCTGGCCACACCCCATTGGCGTGGGGTAGTGTGCCTGGTCTACGTAATTAGAGCCCATTATATCTAAAACTGTTGGTCTGACATAAACATGCACACATTTTATTGTATTCAATGTTTAAAAAAAATGTATATGGCTCTCACAGATACACATTTTAAAATATCTGGCCTTCATGGCTCTCTTAGCCAAAAAGGTTCCCGACCCCTGGTCTATAGAATAGAATGTGCTTTGTGTGAACATTTTTGGGTGTCTGGAATGGATTCATTGGATTTACATTAATTTCTGTGGGAATATTTGATTTGGTTAGAGTCTGTTTTGGTTTGAATCAGGCCTTTTGGAACTGAATAATGACATTAACTAAGGCACCGCAGTACTGGCATACTGTTATACTGTTTGACACATTGGAGGGCTTGGATTTCATTGACTGATAGTACAGTAAAGTCTCGTTATATCGATATTGTCGGGAGTCGGAAAAAATATCGATATAACCGGACTGTCGATATATCCGATCCTGCGCCGAACTGCATTAAAAGTGGGCAATAATGCCCTCGACATTGTTCTATAGTATAGAACAGAGGTAGGAAACCTATGGCTTGGGAGCCAGGTAGGGCTCTTTTGATGACTGTATCTGGCTCTCAAGCATTTCTTACCACAATAAAAATATATTTTTGCTAACATTTTAAAGTAAACCATCACAGAAATGACTGTTAAAAAATAATATTCAAAATCAACAACTTTCTTATGCATTTTAATTCGTCCATCTATATTCTGCTGCAATACGGCCAACCATATCTATCTTTCCTGATATTTTCCAGGTCAAACACCAAAACTTGATTATTACTGGGTAATGCTGTAGTCTACCTCGGTCATTGAGATGTCAAAAAAACATGTAAATGTAAACTTTCCTCCTTTAGTCAAATAGCTAGAGCTGCAGAACCAAGCCTTCAGACGAAGATGGCCAAAAGAATGAAATACGTCTACGGAGTACGGTGCAAAACTATGCAGCAGCAGAAGTTGTATTAATGGCAACAAGTATTTGATTTATTATTAGACACTGCGCTGCTCACGAAAGTGTGCTGGCCACACCCCATTGGCGTGGGGTAGTGTGCCTGGTCTACGTAATTAGAGCCCATTATATCTAAAACTGTTGGTCTTACAAAAAATGCACACATTTTATTGCATTCAATGTTTAAAAAATGTATATGGCTCTCACAGATACACATTTTAAAATATCTGGCCTTCATGGCTCTCTTCGCCAAAAAGGTTCCCGACCCCTAGTATAGAACAATGTCGAGCAGCTTAAATCAATCTTTGCTTAAGGATTTCAATACCAAAAAAGAACACGGCGAACGGCTGCTTCCAGTCAACTTTATTTTTCACACTTCCACCACCAGAGCACAGCACACACACCGATTCCCGCACTTCATGCTCCAGTCAACTTTATATAGCCACCAGAGCGCAGCACACACACTGATTCCCGCACTTCCTGGTTCACAGGTCATGCTCAACCCGCCCCACATAGCTGGCCAAACACATGCCTGCAACAGAAGAACCAACTGCGTTCGTGGTTTCTCTCGTGTGTATAGATTCTATACACACGAGAGAAACCACGAACGCCAGCATGTACATATGAAAAACAGTGATTATTGCAAGCGATAAAAAGATATCTGAATACAACACAATTAAATACATGTATTTGTACGCTTGTGTCTTCGTTGGAATAGGTGTGTATGCTATGTCAGTTGGTTCTTCTGTTGCAGGCATGTGTTTGGCCAGCTGTGTGGGGCGGGTTGAGCATGACCTGTGAACCAGGAAGTGCGGGAATCAGTGTGTGTGCTGCGCTCTGGTGGCTATATAAAGTTGACTGGAAGCAGCCGTTCGCCGTGTTCTTTTTTTGGTATTGAAATCCTTAAGCAAAGATTGATTTAAGCTGCTTTTGTATCGATATAAGCAGACCAAATTGGCTGGCGGGAGATGAAAAGGGCATCGTAGTAACCGGATTATCATAATAACCGGGTATCGTACTAACGGAACTAATTATATCATAAAAGACTAGAAATTTGCCGGGAAATAAAAATAGTATCGTAATAAGCAGTAATTCGTTATAACCGATATCGATACAACGAGACTTTACTGTAGTTTACTTTTCTTTACTTATTTTGCACAACTGATTTTATTTTGCTGAATATGAATATAATAAAGGGGAATGATTGTATTATCCATTTTCTAACGTTTTGCTCCCGGTATGCACACTCTATAATGCCACACAGACAACCGCTTACTTGCACAAAATAAACAGTTAGGACACTGATTAATTGTTACTTACAGTTTGCTCTTCTGACTCTTCAACATGACCAAGTAACATTGGAAAGGTATCAGACTTTGTATAGTCCAGCTTCGTATAGTCCAATTTTGCCCATGTTCACAGGCCCATATTTTTCTCTTTTGGGGCTGGAATCTGCAACTCCAACCACTTCTGCTAACGTTTCCCGATTTAGGCAAGTTAGCTTTCCCTCAAACCTCATTATCTGAAACTACATTCTACTAACATTTATGAGTCAAAAAAGTGGAAAAAGAGCAATAGTTCCCTTTTAAATTGATCAGAAATGTGATTTTTTTTACACAAAATTGTTGTCCTGTATTTTATTCTGATTATATCACGAAAACAAATTCAAGGCAAAATCACTAAATCCTTCAAATCTTGAATAATATCAAGTAAAAAAGTATCACTCTATTTGTATCACAATAGCAGGCCTATATGTACTTGGTACTGGACTATCATTTGCAGTGTTTGCCAATTTTATTACGAATGAGAGAAGTTGAAGTGGAGGAAAAGCAAAGCTCCATCGAGTATTGAAAGGCAAGCATTTTATTATAAGACGCTACTGTACATCTTTAACAACAAAGGCACTGACGTCTGTTCTTTGAAGCAGTAAAAATTAAGGCAAAACATTCTGGAAGCTGGAGCAATTTTGTAATGTGATACATCTCAAATTAACCATTTATTCAGTGAGAAACCGAATAGAAAATATACATCCATAGACAAAGTGTTATTTGTGAATTGTAAATGGAGAGTGAAAATGCAAAAGGTACATCAAACCGAGTTTCCACAACTAATATTGAAAGTTTTCTTTTCTACAGGCAGTTTTGTCATGATTTTAAGCCAACAACCTCATATGGTAGCAAGCAATTTGAAATTGATGCAGTGTGTTTAAGCATTGACATTTCATGTTTTTGCCGAGTTTGAGGGATATTTATTATTTAAATATGACGTTTACTGTTTTTGTACAACTCATAAGGAAAAGCCAACTTGAAATGACAGTATTAGAATTTCTAAAGTACGCAGTAGTTCTTCGCCATTAGACATGAAATATGTGAAGCAATGAAGACTTTTCAAATGGCCAATCAATGATATGAAGAAAAAGGAAAAAAAACACGCCACACACATGCATAGTTGCATGTGGTTGCATGGATGCATTGTTGTACTCAGTTCGTTACACTGAAGATAGCATCGCCAAAAAGTGCACACAAAATATACAAAGCCAAGACGAAGTGAAATCATCAGTCAACGTCTCTCACATGCTCCACCCACAATGCACCTGTGTGGTTTTCACTTCAAAATAATGGTGGGGGTGCAGGCGGAGGGATTGAGGTCTATGAGTGCAGCCCCATCTTGCTCAAGGTCGACATATTATAAGGTTGGATTTCTAACTGAAGTCAGAATATCTCCTGACTTCTATGTTTCTCACTTAATCAACCCTCACCTGATGATTTGCAGACCTTGCCCTGTTCTATTAGCTTAGCAAGGAAGCGTCTAGTTGTTTCCCTGGAAGGCTCCCTGGGCCGCGGAAGATGCTGCACCGGCAGCTGCAGTTTGGAATGTTTTGTTGGTGAAGATGCCCTGGGAGAACTCCTGCTGGGCTTTCTGGAAGCTAGCCCCAGTCCGGCGGTACATGCTATGAACCTGCACAAGAACACAACATTAGCTAAAAGCTCTGTCAGCTTCCTTGTACTACATTCAAGATGAATCGACCTTTCAGACTTTCTTGCCTGTCTCAGCAAAGTCTGCAGTAGACCCCTGTAATACACAGGGTTTACTTGCAACGGCAAAACCCCACGAATAATGGACGCACCCATAGAGCAGAACCTGAGTCACAATCAGCATTTAGCCTGGTCGTCAGGCTACTGCTATAACCATACTTCCGTCTCCTGTGACATGTCTACTTCACCCCACTGCTTGCCTGTGTAATTACAGGAAAGACTTAGAATCATATGGGCAATATCGGGCTGATAACCTGTCACTCTAGTGACTCTCACCATATATATCCAAGCCTGAACAAGCTCAAGTTGACAGGGACCAACAACAATCAAAATCTAAATTACACAGGAGATCCGGGTTCGATTCCCTGCTCGGGCATCACTATGTGTAGTTTGCTTGTTCTCCTCGTGCATGCATGCGTTTTCTCCAGGTACTCCGGTTTCCTCCCACATGCTAGGTTAATTGGTGACTCCAAATTGTCCATAGGTATGAATGTGAGTGTGAATGGCCCTAGCATACCCTGCAGCCCTAGTGAGGATAGGCCCTAGCATAGAATATGGATGGATGGATAAAAAATGTTGAGGTTTTAACAAAATTAACATTTCATACCACATAAACACAGATTGGAATCATTGAGTACTAATACTGACTCCCAAGTGCCGATTGATGTATGAATATGTTTTTCGATACAAGTGGAATATTTAGAATATTGGCGTGAAATTTCTTCTTGCAGTCTTACCATCTTGAGGAGGATGACAGATATCACAGCACAGAAGGTGAAGAGGATGGCCACAATAATCATGATGGCACCCACTGCTTTGTTGCTGCTGATGACTGAGAAGGCGGCGATCCAACCACTGTGGTCAAAACATGGTTGACATTTGAGGTTTAGAAAATAGTCAGTAAATATGTTTTTTCTAATCATGTCAAGAGGATAGATGCTAGCAAAATAATCAGGAAATGTTGAAGTGTTCCATGAAAAGTGACAGCATATAATCACAGACTCGAGTGCAGTGATTACTTGAGCCCGCTCTGTTCAAAATAAACAGCCTATATTTTATTCTTGTAAGTTTCAATAAAGGTTATACATTAATTAAGATGGAGGGAAGTAAGTATTTCATCCCAAAGCAACACATAACATAGTACTTGTGGATAAACACTTGTGGGCAAACTTGGAGTTGGTCACCAGGGTTGCACACATCTCAGGAGGGATTTTGGTCAGAGAAACATACCCAATACCCATACGTTTTGCAGTCAAGATGGTGTTGTTGGCTTCATATTCACCATTTCACTGCCTCCAAACAGGTCCAGTCCACTTCATACCTCAGAGCTTAAATGTGGTCTCATGTGACCACATCACATTCTCCCAAGATTTGTCTGAGTCATTTAGTTATTGATTGCTAGAAGGCCCGAGATCTCAATCTACTACAACAAAGTGTATTACTAAACCCACCTTGACACCAATTTTGCCTTTGCATTGTCCCACAATGTGTTGTGGTGTACATTATTTATGCACTAATTTGCAACAAAGTCAAGTACTATTTGCATGCAGCGTATGAACTAATACGCACATTACGACATGCATTGTTCCAGCATGCATATGCATTGCCAAAACACCTTATCCTGTCACACTATAAGCAGGCAGAAGAGAGGGTTTCATTGCCAAAGAAAAAAGGTGTCTGTATTATCTCACAGCTGCAGTACTGTTGTGGAGGAGATGGGGGCAAAATCTCTCTCTCTACAACTTCTGACTGACCCACTGTCTTGGTTTCTTGCCTGATGTCTTCCTCAAGTCCAGGCACTGCTGGCCTTGCTCTCCCTGTGGCTGCTATTTTTTTGTGGCCTCTTGTAACAGTATTGTTTGTTGGCGACTTGGGAAATGCAGGGACTAGACAAGCTTTGACACACTGCCAAGTGCAGGGTCAGAAAGTGACACGCTTTGATGCGCACCGCCCTCATTGTTTGGGAATAGGTTGTGCTACGTTCTCAAATACTTCATGCAAGAGGCACAAACAAACCCTCTAATTCTCGCTTGGTCCCTTCCTCCCTCAGCTCTTTGGTGTTGCCCATGGTAGTAGACTGTTCATATATTTGTAAGGTGGTAAACTTCAGCCTGGGATCAAATACGTATTCTCCAGACTACAGAAGGACTAACTAACTGTCAAACCCCCATACCCTGAAGTCATTTTCATCTTGGAGAATAGACCTTTGGACTTTGGACTCATGTGCTCCACCTATGGCCCAGTAACAAAGTTGGCCAGGTGCATTGGTTTAGCATTTATTTCAAACAGAGAGGAAATGAGAAAGATAAATGAATGCAGAAATAATAAAAACAATAAATAGAAAGCTCCTAGTCATTTGAGCCTATTTTACACTTCTGTGTAGTCACTACACCTTAAACCTTTTGGTTTTGAAGTTCTGTGTCAGGGTTGAGAGCATGCCGTGCAATTCTCCACCAAATGCTATGATCAGTGTTTTCCAGTGAGTCAACTCAATGTGACACCATGGCACTCATTGAGTATTTAGCTTGTTAGCGTCCTTCGAACGGGAGAGCCTTGTTGATCCAAATTTAGAGAAGGCGTTCGTGAAAGTGGTCTGTATGCCCACTGAACGAGTAGTATACACACACACACACAGGAAATAATGTACTAAATGCTGACCAATCACCACCTTGATGGCCACCTTGATTATCCTGACGTGAGGTTAAATTTTGTTGGCAATGCACTTCAAGCGTTTGGAGGAGAAGTGGGAGAAGTATCACAGAAGTATGAACCGAGCTTTGCAGTCAAAGTTTCTTGTTTGGCTTAAAAATGAACACATTAGTTTTAAGACTCACCTGTTTCCCCACTTGGGGATTCCCACAGCCTGGATGATGAAGATAACCACTTGGCAGAAAAAGACAAAGAAGAAGAAGAAGAAGCTGAAGGAGCTGTCAGTCCTAAACAGAGAAGAAAACAAGAATGTGTCACAATCTTTGAGTGCATGCCAAACTTTGTCCATGAACACAGTACACAGACATAATTACGATGACACAAAAATGATTCCTACTCCCCACAAACTCACTTGAAGGCCTTGTAGACGGGCCGGTACCAGCAGAGGAAGGAGCAGGGAGCGAAGAGGATGAGCCAGAGGATGGAGAGGCCAAAATCCGTGCCGTTAGAAAGAGCCGCGATGAACATGGCTAGACAAGCCAGCATGTTGAGGAACAGCGCCACACAGTTGACTGCAGGGGGTCAAGCAGGAGTCAGTAACATATTCCATGAATCTGCAGGTGTGTACAGGGTAAATCTGCGTTCTGCACATCTGCAAGAGGTGGGCTACACTCCAGACTGGTTGCAGGGCACATGTAGACAAACAACCATTCATATGCATATGCATACATATGGACAATTTAGAGTCTCCAATTAACCTGACATGCATGTTATTGGGACATAGGAGTAGGTCAGTTGCCACTAATAAAGTTGAAATGCCACATTCATTCATTCATTTTCTACTGCTTTTCCTCACGAGGGTTGCGGGGGTGCTGGAGCCTATCCCAGCTGTCTTTGGGCGAGAGGCGGGATACACCCTGGACTGGTCGCCAGCCAATCACAGGGCACATATAGACAAACAACCATTCACACTCACATTCATACCTATGAACAATCTGGAGTCGCCAATTAACCTAGCATGTTTTTGCAATGTGGGAGGAAACCGGAGTACCCGGAGAAAACCCATACATGCACGGGGCTAACCACACGACTGCTGTGCCGCCCTTGAAATGCCACAAATAAATGAAAATATATATATATATCTATAAAATCAAAAATATATATATTCATTCAATTTGGAACTACTTGTTCACCCTCACTCACAAGCACATTATAATGTAACGGTCTGTGTAGTAAATGCCATCGTAAATGCTTCTTAAACACAGGTCATAGGCACACACCACCACTCATCTTTTAAGTTAGGGCACATGGAGCCCAGGCAACATCAGCAATGTTTTAAAATCCTCTGTACATGTGCTATAAAGGCACATGCATGTGCGTCGAACACTGCAAGGGAATTTAACCAACACCCATATTTGCATCATGAGCTATTATGTAATACAGCTAATGCCACCGATAGACTTCGGTACTGTGGGAAATACTGCTTTCCATTGCTGGCGTACTCCAGTCTAGATACACAATTCAACTTTTGGGCAGCCCAAAACACATTTGGGCTGCCATTTTCAAGACAAAGCTACCAACAGTAATGAGCAGTGGTTGCCGCGGCCATTCAGTTCAGTTTAGTAGTGGTATAAAATTAAAACGGGGAAAGTTTAAAAACACACCAACTTCACGATATGGCACTTCCGTATCATGCAGAACAAGAGTACATTTCAAACATATACAGTACAGCCCAAAAGTTTGGACACTTCTCATTCACAGCCTTTTCTTTATTTTCATGTCTATTTGCAATCTAAAGTCTCGAAACTATGAATGAAAACATGTCGAATAATGTACTTCAGAAAAAAGTGTGAAATAACTCTAAATATGTCTTATACAGTATTTTAGATTTGTATTTTATGTCATATTATCAATGTAAACACTTGGTGTTCTCACCATGAGCTTCATAAAATTCATTGTAAAAATAATGTATGTGTGTCAGTTGAACAAGAAATAAATATTAGCCAATTCTGCAATTCCGTTGATGTGGAAATCATAGGGCCCTACATGCTGTGGCATATGTGAGGCGCAGACGTGTCGATACAGTATGCCATGGTGCGCAGTCATCAACTCGGCTTGTGTCCATTTATCATTTATATCAGTGTAAGTAATTTAAACTGCCTTTTTAATGGGTTAATTAATCAGTTGTGTTGTGTGTGACCAAACTTTTGGGCTGTATTGTACATACTAAGTCTTAAACTTAGGGCCCCTTTAACAAACCTACAGTACATTTACTGTTGTCCATTTCCGACTGTGTCAATCCTAGATGTAACATTGAAGAACACCTAATGTTGTTTAATATTATTCATTATGTGAGAGCACTCACACATCCAAAGGTAGTACATCATCTTGCACACTCTCTGGTACTCGGTCGGGATTTCCTCTGAGAAGTCTTGATAAAAACACGGCTTAATGGGAAAACTTTTCGGAAGCGGAGGCCAGTTGTTTTCTTTCCCTGACAAGGTGAGAACAAAAGTAAAGTTACAATAAAAGCAAAATGCACTCTATATGCAGGCAGTTGTGTATGTATTTTTTTCTTTGTTTACTCGACTATAGGGCTGGGCAATATTTCTTTCAAGCCTGATATGAAAAACAAGCATATCGTTCATATCGATATAGACTGGATTTGATGCGGAGGTCTCATGTTTCAAGTGTAAGCTAGTTACGGCAGCTCTGTATCTGCAGCCTTTTTAGTGTTTATTGTGCTTTATTTATTACTTTCTTGTTGTTTTTGTGCCATATCGACCCCTTCAGCAAATGTGTAGCTGTGGATCTTGTTACGTTTATAGAGGGGTCTCAAACATGCGGCCCACGGGCCAAATGTGGCCCGCAGGAGACTAGTTTGAGGCCCCTGCCTTGATATGAAAGTTTAATGTTAGTGCGGCCCGCACAAGTTTGATATGGATGCTGTATGGTATCATGTACCCAGAAAAAATTATTATGTATGATTAATGTTCATGTTAAAGGTTAAATAACTGTTAATAGTTATCCTCCCTATCCGTGTGGAAGTGGTAAGTTTTTGGCTCTTTAAGTTTAAAGGAAATAACTTGAAGGCTACCGTTTAGGTCGCTAGCTCTCTAGTTTGCAAGTTAGCATGTGTCTCAAGACCCTGCAGTTGCGCAATATGTTGTAAATAAAAAAAGTATAAATGTGACTATAGTTGTGTTTTGTCATGTCTACAGGGCTCTAATAATGCTTTGTTCATTTTAATCTGAAAAAAATAATTTGTCTACCCACCAACTATATGTGGTTTCTTAAATTTTTATTTGCCGTTTTATTATTATTATTATATTTATTTATTACTGATTGATAGATTTTCTTTATTCTTGATTTGTTTATTTTTCATCTTATTTTGTGCAGAAAAAAAAATAAGATATTTGAGAACAGTGGAATGTTTTATCAGAGCTTTTATTGTAGAAAATCGGAACCAAAGCACTGAAAAAGTTTGTATATTTTTCTGTTTTTAATAAATGCGTTTTTTTTGGGGTTTTTTTTTTTTGGAAAACCTGATGCGGCCCAGCCTTGCCCAGACCCTAGCTCCAGTGCCCCCCAGGTAAATTGAGTTTGAGACCCCTGGTTTATAGCTTGCCGCTGGTGTAACAGAGTTAAAAATGCACTGTATCATTTATTTTCTAAATGTGTGAATTGATTATTATTTAGTAATTGTGTGAATTTTATCTCAATTAGTTATTTATTTTTCTTATCTTGTTTACTCTATTTTCATCGCTTTCCTTGTATGTGCTTTATTTTATCCTTTCACTTCTGCTCCTCCCGGGCTTCTGTAGTTGCCCCCAGATCTGGTGGCACTCTCTCTCTTTGCCACACAGCGTGGTTGGCATTGATGAGGGTAAGTTCAGTTAAAGAGCTGCGGACAAAATGTGTTGTTTAGTTTAAGATTTGGTCATCTGTGTTGTGTGTATTGTTTTTATGTCGATATATTTGTAATTTCAAGTGGTTTCATGTTATTTTGATCGTTGGTTTTAGTAAAAGGGGCTTCTTTTCATTTACACTTCTGGCGGGATTTGCGTTACACTAGGCTCGTTGTGGTTTTTGTTACATTGTGTAATTTATGTTCCGTCTGTGTAGGGTGCAGAAGTGGAGCAAAAAGAACTTTATTTTCATTCTTTTGTCCTTCAGGTAAGTGTTTTTCATTTTTGCAATCATAATACTTTTTCACGTGTCATTAATCACTCCTTCCCCTTCTCTCCCCCACTCTGTTACTTATGTTGGCCACTAGTAGGCAGTGTTGTGAAACATTGTAAATATGAAATCTGTGTTTTGTTTACCATTAAAACAAGTACTCCCTCTCTCCCTCAGTGCAGCATGATTGCACTGAAGATTGAAAATTAGATTCAACTTTTTTTATATTTATTTAAAGATAATATAGTATTTTATTTCAGCGGTTATTGTTCTATAAGATTTTTTCCATTTAATAATACTTTGCACGTATATTTTTCTTTGACTTTTGTCTAAACTCACTTTGTGGAAAAAAATTATTGGGCTATGTATCATATATTGATATTCAAATATATCTTGTCTCTCTTAACCTGAGCCTCGATTCTGGAGTGCCTGCTCTCTGCGGTCCAGCTCAGCAGCTTTTCTCTCCAGCTCCTCCTGCTGCCTCAGCAGGTTGGTCTGTGCTGCAGTGGCAGCCGCCTGGAAAAAAGAGGAAGGAAGGAGGTAGAAAAAGGTTTTATTGGAAAATTCAAGCTCCATTTAAGTTTGCAGATGAAGGGAGGAACATCTCTTGAGCAAAGTCACTGACGTATTGCATGTGACTTGCAACAGTGAGACCTCTTCACATTTAACATACTGCAGATCTTTGGCACCTTATAAAAACAGCATACGCACTACACAATGGCCAATTTATTGTGTACACAAGAAAATGGCAGCATTGTCCTCAATATCGTTGAGAGTGGGTTTTGTGTTTTTCTATTGGGTGTGTTCTAGTGGGAGGGTGTGTTCCAACTATGGGGGATCACACTCCTCAGCCTCCCAGGGTGGTGGAGAGAGAGTGATTTTAGTCCCGGTCGTGAAAGACTGGACCAGCTGTACACCCTTGGGAGGGTGCTGGAGGGTCCCAACTGGTCTACATGTGCTTTGTGCACTTGAAAAAGGCATTCAACAGTGTCCCTCATGGCGTCCTGTGGGGGTGCCCTGTGAGTATGGGATTGGTGGTTCGGTCCTTTACAACTGGAGCAGTGGAGCCTGTTTCCGGTGTCCTCCCAGTGGAGCAGGAGGAGGCAGCAGAGTACCGAGAAGTCTGGGCTTCCCTACTGAGGCTGCTGCCCCCGCGACCCGGACCCAAATAAGTGGAAGACAATGGAATGGAATGGTTTGTCCCGGTGTGACCGGCTGACTTGTTTTCAGTTTTGGTTTTGTTTAGGGAATTAGTTATATAGTAGGATGACAGTCATTGTATAGGGTTGACCTGATCATCTTGCCGGTCTTTTGTTTGTTTGAGCTGGGGCATCAGGACTTATTTGGGCACAGGAGGGATTTTTTTCTTAGATTATTCATCAATAAAATATGGCAACTTGCTTTTCAAGCTTCCTGTGTCCTCTTTATGTATGTTGTGTTCCTCTGGGTTGTAACAGGGACAGCTGTATTTGATGAGTTACAAAGGTTTGATGAGCATACGAAACAAAATGTGTTGATGTACATTGTGTGGCTCACCTGTGGACTGAGCTCTGAAGAAGAAGGCTGCAACACTGCCGGCTGGTAGGGCTGGGTGGAGGCTGGAGTGGTCTGACTTGCCAGGGTCTCCAAAAAACAAAGACAGTGACAAATGACAAAGTTAAAGAAATACAAGGCGAATAGCAAAGCACACTAATTCTTTAAAGCAGAATGAAGAAATGGGGATATAATCGAAGAAGAGGAGGCAGTGGTCTTACTGTGGCAGGGAAAGGGTTGTACTGATCAATCGGTTCTATGCTGGAGTTTGTCACCTGGGTGACAGCTGGGTCCTGGAATCAAATCAAAGCATTTACTATATTATTCAACTTATCTCAACAAATCCCACTAAACAGATTAGGCTGCAACATTTTGAAGACCTGAATGTCTCCTTTAGGATAAAATTAATCAACAAAGGCATCAACTGTGGAGTCCTTAATTCTCCCTGAATCGGAAATTCTTCATCTTAGACTCTTTGGACAGTTATATGCTACATTTTTGGGAACCCTTGTCTATTCATAGTGCACAAAGTTTAGGTGGGTTTGGTATGGAATAACCAGAAAAGGTCACTCCAAATCTCAGTCCTCCCATGAAAGTGGAAGTGGATTTTCTTCATATTTCACTCACTGTGTCCCATAAAATCATTTATTTGATGCGGCATGCCACCAATTAATTTTGTCATGGCTAATTAATAATGCACATTAGATTATGACATCCGCACCCTGCCAGCTAGAATGCAACCCTGTGTGTAGTACTAAAGGCCCCTGAGCTCTGGTAATGTGACCAAACAGGTGACTGGACTGATTGCCACTTATCAGCTCGAGACACACCTGTAAACATTCCCTGCCGGACTCACTGGGAAATCTGAGCAGTCCCACTTGTTCCTGTTATGCTGCACTATGCTTCCTGTTGAGAGTCAAAATTATGTTTTTGTCCGTGCTTTTATGTACATTACTTATGATGTATGATCAGTAGAGGGTGCTAAGTTGGGGGTCATAAATTAAAGGGGGCCTATTATGCTCATTTTTTATGCATTGATGCACTGGATCTTTTAACAATGGACTTATCATGGAAGAAAATACAGCTGTAAGTGTGATTTTAACACAGATATGCCTGCATGTCCATGATTGATTGTATCTCTCAAAACCACGACAGTATTATTTCGGTCACCAAGTAAGGTTCCTGTCTAAGCTTGAACAGGATGAACACTTCCATTGGCATGGCTGTCTTTCCGAAGACTTATGCGAGGCTTGTTTTCATAAAACTCGTTATTGAGATGGAGCTCGATGAGAGTGCATTGCACTTTGGGACATAGCCATTATGCACTACAATCAACAGTTACAGCCAAGTCATTTGACTCTGGCATTTTAATAAAAATGCAAATGAAGCTACAAGATGTGTTCATTTTACAAACCGCAAGCCTTATATAATTTGATTCATCACTAATTACATTATTTCCTGTGTCTTTTTGTTTTATTTAGATCCAATCAAATTAGAGGTCAATCAATCATTGCTGCTGAGCAGAAAGTCCAGCCTAAGATGTTGCACTGTATTATTCCCAGGTGTTCCCATCCACAAAGAAACACAGAAAGCCACTCCATTGTTCAAGCCTTTCCCAATCCAAAAGATTTGTGCGAGACTACAAAAAAATCTTCTCCTGCCTTCAATGTATGTTTTTTGCTGACACCACAGAGAAGGAAGAAAACAAGTAACAGGATGTTAGCGACCACAGTACAAATCAACAGCACAGGATATAGAATATTATCAGCATAGTTATTGATGCTTATGTGCTCATACAATCATGCAAGTGTTTAGTCCAACAAATGAGATTCCTGCTTGCCGGACAGGAAGTAAGATGCCAGGAACCATATACCAGCTGCTGACAGGTTATTTATTTAACATAATCTCCCCACCCAAGAATCAAACAGACACGCAGAGCTCTGATCTGTGACAAAGTACAGTTAACTGCATTGCTGCACAAATCACCGTGGAAGATTTTATTTTCCCTTAGACTGTTGATGTGTGTTTTACTGTGTAATAATCCAAAACACCCAGACACAAACATGACAGGGTCAATACAAGACACTGTGATGTTGTTGGCTTCATGTGCACTGAAAACACATACATTCAAACACACTCTTCTTTACTGTATCCCCGTTTACTGTTGTATACTGTATCTTTACTGTACTAATCCCTAAATGCACAATAACCCAGTGACCATCCGTCAGGTACAAGGATCAGTACAACATTTGAGGGTTGCCATGTTTCATGCCTAAAACAACGCAAATTTATTTGGGAAAAAATAAATACATAAATGAATGCATGCATGCATGCATGCATGAATAAATCAATAAATGTTTCTAAACTTAGTATATAGCAAGGCGGTTAAAAAGGTTTGCCACACATTCCTCTTTTGCTACAGTTTAACTTCCCTGCAACTAGGCCAGATGATACTCCACCCGCTTTCCGATTCAAGACATCCGATTGGTTGTAGTTCTGTCAGTTCTGAGTATTTCATCCAATAGGAGAGAAGTTTGTATCCTCCGCACTGCCTACCACCATCCACCCAACAAGTTTCCTGACGTGCTGGCTAGTAGCTACCGTCTCACGAATGACGGCCACCAAGCTCGTCTGTTTAGCCTCACTTTAGCACAAAATAAAGAACTTACGTTGAAAGGGTTAACACCAGCGGGCTCGGCAAATGGGTTGTCATCAAAATGCGACATGTTTAAAAATGCTCCTGGTTATTTAATCCTTTGTGAGCGAGGAATAAACATCGAACTCCTCTCCACCGCTGAAGTTTCCTCTTCAACTCACTTCCTCGAGTGAAGTTTCCTGCGCAGGCGTAGTCAGACAGGCAATGACGTCACCGCGCCACGCACAAATCCAGGATGCGTGTAACCCGAAAAGTACATTTGATACATTTAAAAAAAAAACATTTGATACATTTACTGTAGTTTCATCCATTTCTATACGACGAGAGGCAGGGTACATATTTTTATTAGACGTAGGGTACATATTTTTATTAGATGGACTTTTATTGGATGAGCGACCTGACCCACAGAGCTTTGTTAAAAAAAAAACATTGTCGGTCATACTGTGTAATAAAAAAGTAAATTCAGCAATACTTTGGATGCATTATTATAATGCTTTGAAAAAGGTTGGTACTGGATCGGATTGCAAGACTATAAACATAATTAAATTGGATCGTAAGACACAACATGTGGATCGGGACATCCCTAGTTCCAACTATATAGAGATCATACTCCTCAGTAAGTCTATTCCAGAGTGCTGGGGAGAAGGGCAGGAAATTTGATCGAACCTCAGATACAGGATGTGGTTTTCATCAGGGCCATGGGAACGCCGGACCATAGGATTGGCAGCCATAAGGATCTCTATGAAAATGTGACCCTGATGGCCTCATCAGGCTGTGACCTTCAGTGTTCACTGCAACAGGAACAGGAATGAGGTGCTGCCTCAGGTGGAGTAGTGGAAGTATCTCCGGGTCTTCTTCATGAGCAAGGGAAAGCTGGACCATGAGGTTGACATTGCCTTAAGTAATGTGGTTGCGGTACCGGACAGTCGTGGTGAAAAGAGAGTTGAGCTGGAAGCCACAGTGTTCAAATTACCTGTCACTCTATGTTCCTACCCTGACCTATGGGTGAGGGTCATGACTACTAAAAAATTGAGGGTACAAGCGACAGAAATTGTACCTTTCAATGGCAGAAATAATAAGATTAACGTATGTTTTAGTGTCATGAGCCCTCTAAGGTAAATGAATTACCTGTATTATAATAAGTGTTTCACTGCATTTCACTTTTCTTTTAAATAGATTTGTAGATTTTGGTCTGTGATCGCATGATGACAGTCTTTCTCTTATGCAGTGTTTTTAGCATTTGTGATTCTGCTTAGTTCATGTGACTACAGAGGTTTAAAGCATTTCCCCTTTGCATATACGTGTATAGTGGTTGTGGTTCTATTTGTGTGCATCTTTTCTGTTTTGGCTGTTTTTCGCGTTTTGGGCCGTTGCTGTACATGTGCCCTGTCGGCCACCGTAGCCTTTCCTCTTTAACAATATTCGTGACGTCATCATCTGACTTCCAGCTACGTCACCGTCATGGAGGAAGTAAGAGGTGAGGCGATTTTCTCCTGTGCAACTCATTTATACCTTTCAATCTGCTGAGGTTTCGTTTGCCAGGCTGTTTAAATTTCATGAACAAAAACACTCTCTGTGTCATTGTTATTTAATGATCAGACACGTTTAACAAGAGCGAAGTTAGCTTTGCATGCATGCTAGCTAACTTGTCAGGTGGACCTGGCAATGAGGCTTTATCTTAGTGTTCTGTCAGCGATTCATCCAATGACCGCAGCCCCCCCCGCATCAGGCGCTCTTCTGCCACAAGGACACCAAATAACGGCTATTTTTGTTGGGGGGAAAGTGTAATGTTAACAGTCACTGCAGCAATGGTACCCAAAATCATGCTCTCATACACTACACTGGCGTATATAATATTATCATTCATTGCTTTTTCGTTCTTCTTGTTCACGCTGATATAGTGCATAATAGCTTTTGTGTTGCACTGAGACACTATTGTTATTCAGCAGAAACTCTCGCGATAGTATTATATTGTGGGTTACTTCACCATTCTTGCACATACAGTATCTGGCTCCCATTTCGTTTTTGTGTATAACATAACACTTGTTACTGCCTTTGACTCCCATGCAGTGTTTCCCCTGACCTGTGCTGTGCAGAATTACGCGTGGGGAAAGGTGGGGCTGGACAGCGAGGTGGCCAAACTGGTGGTTGGTGGAGACCCGCTGGCTATCATCGAGGAAGGCAAACCTTACGCAGAGGTACATGGAATAATGTTGCTCATGGCTACCCCTGTAAGCACAAGCGGATAATACAACACTGCATAAAATGAGGTGTTGCTAGTTTTAGCCTTGGTGGTTTTATTTATGGATGGTCTTTATTTGGCACTTGGGAACCCAGCCGTGTTTGTCTCGAAGGTCATGCGTTCAGTTTACCACCATGGTGACATTTCCACGCA
Source organism: Doryrhamphus excisus (assembly GCF_037039965.1). Taxonomy (NCBI): domain Eukaryota; kingdom Metazoa; phylum Chordata; class Actinopteri; order Syngnathiformes; family Syngnathidae; genus Doryrhamphus; species Doryrhamphus excisus. The sequence continues at coordinate 15,715,729 of NC_136357.1, read as the reverse complement.
GCACAACATGAATGTCACCCTGGACTGGTTGCCAGTCAATACCAACTATAGGATTTACTGCAATATTTAAACAGCTGAGCATATCTTGACCTATGATGCAGTGTTTTTGCAAAAGTGAATGCAGTAGGTTACCACATATTACTCTAGAATTTTTTCTCAAGAAGTAATAAAGCCGGTAATAATTTCTAATAAGCATAGCATGTACAGAATCATTGTCAAACTTTGTCAAGCAGGAGGAACTGCTTCCTTGACCGATGCCACAAACTCCAATCAGAGGTAATTGATTTTAAAGAGAACGAGTCAAATGCAAATGTCCCTCCCTCCCCCAACAGCTGTGGATGGGTGCCCACCCAAAGGGAGACTCCCAGATTAAAGACAACAGGATAGCACAGACCACGCTGGGTCAGTGGATCGCACACTTCCCAGCATGCCTGGGCTCCAAAGTCAAGGACACCTTCCAGGGTCAGCTGCCGTTCCTCTTCAAAGTTCTCTCAGTCAACACAGCTTTGTCCATACAGGCTCATCCAAATAGAGTGAGTACCCACACACACACACATGACACACACGCAGCTAGGATTGGGCCGCTTCCACTTTGAAGGTGCTCACCAGCTTCATATTGGTCTTATTGGATGGATGATAGATGTTCCACAGTCATCGTGTTATATCATATGGTTTCAAATAGTTTTGACTTGACATTTTTTTCTTTTCAATAAAGATATTTGAAAGTTTTTATAACACCATGAAACCGTCATATTGTGATATTTTTGTTCAAGGTTATCAAAATCTCATAACGGCCCATGTCTCGACGTCATTAGTCTTTGCAACGCCAAATGAAATGTTTATGAATATGTTTCTTTCTGTGGAACTGTGTGTTCTATTTAGGAGTTAGCAGCTCGTCTCCACACTCAGTTTCCGGAGCACTACCCAGACGATAACCACAAGCCAGAAATGGCCATCGCTCTTACCCATTTCCAGGGCCTCTGTGGCTTCAGGCCAGTGGAGGAGATCCTTGGATTCCTCAAATGTAAGTCTCTTAGGGCAACTTTTGAGATGAGGTCTCAGACAGGTTTTTCGGTGAAGTGGAATCATGAAATGATAAAAACTAGGTGTGTATCCCACAAAGTACACCTTGTGAGGGGCAGGTAGTGTACATTTAGCGCTGCAATGCACCTCCACAAGCCCAGGGAGGGTGCCTAAAAGCTGCCAAAATCTGTGCAGTCCAGGCATTGGTTTGGTAATGGTAATGGTTTTATTTCATTTGAACATGCATCAGATTACGGTTGAGTGCATCCCATAATCAGTTCACAGTTCCACATGTCCAAAAGGAGTAGGAAGAAGCAAAGCTTATTAAATCCTACCCCTCCATCTGGTACTTTTACAATCAGTAACTGTTACATTTGTTCACTTCCTTCTTTCCATAATCCAGTTTAAGGTTGTTTTTTTCTTTTTTAATAATGCACCTCGTACCGAAGTACGAGGTGATATGAGCATCCAATGCCATAATGGGTACCATAGTAAGTGTCAATATAGTGATATATATAGCACATCATGACTGGTTCAAGACTCTTCATCCTTGTATTTAGCAAACATCAACTGCTTGTATTGTTTCTTGAATTGGCTCATCGTTGTGCATTGTTTGAGGTCCTTACTCAATCCATTCCATAGTTTGATTCCACATACTGAAATGCTATGGCTTTTTAACGTAGTCCTAGCATAGAAGTGTTTCAAATGTACTTCTTCCCTGAGATCATATTTCTCCTCTCTTGTAGAGAAGTATTGGATGACATTTTTAGGTAATTGGTTGTTTTTGCAGTACATTTAGCGAGTGAAGATTGCTTTTATAGTTATTAGCCCATATTTCCACACAATAAGTAAGATATGGTAGAACCAGAGAGCAATAAAGAGTGTGGAGTGATTTCTGATTGAGAACAAATTTTGCTTTATTCAATATTGAAATATTTCTGGCCACCTTATGTTTTATATTTGTAATATGAGGTTTCCAATAATATGAGGTTTAGCTTCTTTAATGTGCAAAATTGCTGAAAATGCCTTCCACATCCTTTAATTTCTATGCTATGTATATATACTTGTTTTATTTGAAAAATCATAAATCTGTAAACATTTTTATGTTTTGCAATATATACCCACAATGAACTGAAGGAAACATTAAAACCAAGGTATTTATGTATAATACAACCTACAAACTCATACATCAGCTGTCCCAGAGTTCCACGCTCTGGTGGGCAACGAGGCTGCCGAGGAGCTGCGGTGCAGCATGGGAGATGCAGTCCGAACCAGGCAGGCCTTGAAGAAGTGCTTCACCAGGATGATGAACTGTGAGAAGAAAGTGTTTGTGGATCAGCTGAACATGCTGGTGAAGAGAGTCACTGAAGACGGTGAGTACAGTCACTTATGACATTTAAAAACCTTTAAACAGCATTTAAGACCAACCATAAATGGTCATTCCTGGTATTTGCAATTGTGATTGTGTTTGGTAAGGCAATTAAGTGCAATTAATTCAAATTGGCAGCAACCAGGAGAGCATTGAAGGTAAAATGTAATTTCTTCTTGTGCGTCTGTTTAGGCGTAGCAGCCAAGGACACATCCAGCAGCAATGGTGAGCTGCTGCTCCGCCTCCATTCCCAATACCCTGGAGACATTGGCTGCTTCTCCATCTACTTCCTCAATCATGTGGTATTGGAACCAAACCAAGCCATGTTCCTTGGAGCCAGTGAGCCTCACGCTTACCTGTACGGAGGTCAGTCACGTTACGCTGGACTGAATGACTTCAGGCCTTCTATCTGGTAAATTAAGTTAGTCTGAATTGGAAATGGAACGGTTTTCCTGTCTGTCAAATGACCAGATGTCCCAATATGTTATTGGTCTGTGCATTGTATTCACAGTGCTTCACTTTTTCCACATTTTATAATAATAATATAATAATAATAATACATTTTATTTGTATAGCGCTTTTCAAAATACTCAAAGACACTTTACAGAAGAATGGAGTTGAATAAAATCAAGTAAACACAGTAAATGATACATTAAAATACTACATTCATTTGTTATTACACAGTTAAAACATGAGTAAAAGCGGGGCACAGCAGTCAGGTATAAAAAGTTAGACATTAAAAACAGATTTATGTGACAGCCTTATTCCATAATTGAATCAATAATTATTGTTTCCCTGGAATTCTACATGCAACACGCCATATTGCCAGCATGAAAAATGTTTTTTTTAAATGTTTGGAAATTTATTTAAAAAAAAAGAAATAAATCACAAGTACATAAGTATTCACGGCCATTACTCAGTAATACTTTGCTGAAGTATTTTTTAATATGATACCACATGCTTGGCGTACTTAACTTTGGGCAGTTTCACCCATTCCTCTTTGCAGTACTTTAAGCTCCATCAGATTGGATGGGAAGTATTTGCACAGCCAGTTCGTCGGGTTCTGGCTGAGTCACTCACGAAGGAAGAGGGATGTTGAAGCGCCATCACTGACCATAAGCTACTTGGTCACCTGTCTGACGATAGCAGTGTTTACACTTGAATGCATCATCTTGCAATTTGCTGTGGCAATGTGTGTCATTTATTTATGGCACGCCGGAAAAGCATGAAAACTAGTTTGTGCACTGTTTGCATTATGTTTACATATAGATAACGCAATTTGTGACTGAAAATGACATTGGCACAAAATGACCACACTCTCGCAGTTAATTTTTGCACATGCTTTACACCAGTTTACGATCAATTTACTCATGATACACTAAATTGCAAACCAAATTGCGAGTGTAAATGAAGCTTAAGGCCCATCCCATGGTTTGGGCTGTGACATGCAGTCTTCATCGAGTGAACTCTAATGACGCTTTAGAAACATCTCAAAGAAGAGCAGTGGAAACAGTGGAAAGTTGTGAATACTTATGGACAGTACATGTGATTTCTGTTTTTTTTTTTTTTCCGGACATTAAAAAAAAAACTTTGTTGTCATTGTAAGGTGTTGTGTAAAATGAGTTAGACTAACATACAATGTGGAAAAAGTGCTGTGAATACTTTTCACATGCACTGTAGCAAGGAGCTTGGACTCCCGGTAACGCTAATACTGTACAATTGTAGTAAACATTTGGATTCAGTGTTCAGTCATAAATGCAAGTTGAACTGTGTTTGATGTCAGATTGCATCGAGTGTATGGCGTGCTCCGACAACACGGTGAGGGCTGGCCTGACCCCGAAATACATCGACGTCAACACACTGTGTGAGATGCTCAGCTACATCCCGGCCCCTTCTGCTGCCAAAATTTTCCCGTCAGTCCAGGACGGCTCGGACCCATGCGTCACCATCTATGACCCCCCTGTGCCAGACTTCACTGTCATGAGGATACAGGTGAGAGAAATCAGCTGACAAGGTTAGTCTTTGCAGATCCTTCCCAATGTGGCAGAAAGTTCAGTTCAGGGTTCTATGCTACTATGACGGGTACCGTTCTGTTTCAACAACTTACAAGCAAAACTTGTGGGCTTAATCCTTAACTCACTGGCAGACTCTGGTTCCAGTCTGGACCCACATGCCGTCCTATACGGACCTGGGCCTACAGTCAAGAAAATGTATTTTTTGTCAACACCCCTGCTTCAGATGTTGACCTGACGTCCACCATTGTTGCTTTGCCAGTTTGTTGAAATCCAGACGATGCAAACAACCCTGAGATAACGCAATGGTTCTCTCCCCCCCTCCAGGTCCCGGCCTCTGTGAAGCAGTACACTGTGGCGCCGGTCGACAGTGCCAGCATCCTCCTGGTCATCGAAGGAGACGCCACTGCCACATCGGCGGGCGCGCTTGCTGATGTCAGCCTGCGGCGGGGCACCGTCTTGTTTGTGTCCGCCAACGAGAGTGTGCTTCTGCATGTGAGCTCCCACGCGGGTGTGACCATGTTCAGGGCCTGCTGCCTCCTGTAGGTGTGAGTCATGTGTGTGATGAAGTGTGATGTTCCCCATGTATTTTTGAGGGTGTGAACTTTTAAACTCATCAGACAGGACCAACATCTGGGGCCCACGCTACCTTCAGCTGAGCGGCGGTCCCAGTCATTGGCGACATTTTTGTTTAGGTGATTAAAATTAGCAACTGATTCCACTTGGAACTGATGATCACATGATCTAGGATTCCACTTGAAGCACCTGCTGGTGAGTTGATGTCCTCACCATCCTTCAACACAGTGTGGTTAAAAGCACAAGAGTCTTCTGCACCTCAACATTTTTACAAGTTAAACAGTGATAATCGATTAATTTGTATGTTTTTAATTTCTTAATATGAAGCTTCACTTTTCCTTATGAATGCAGTGAATAATGGAATAATGCAAACACATTTTAAATGAAAATGTGGAAATATACACTGATGACGAATGCTGAAGCATATTTGCACCGGTGCAGAATGCGTTTACGTTTATGTGGCGTGACGAAGTTATATAAGCTGCACGTGTTTCCATATGAGCATCAACAATTGGATGTTGTGGAGCTGAGGGGATGCCCGTGGCATGTTTAAATGTACGCAGAATGACTGTGGCGTGGTACTGCCCGTTGCCAGCATGCCCGCAGTGAAGTGGAGACTACTGTACAACAAAGCATGACTAACAAGCAAACAAGAAATGCCAACAAAATGATGAAAAAAATGAATTTACAGTATTTGAAGCTACATTTTGTATGTTTTCTCCTTTGTACCATCTCCTCAAAACATGGTGTATGTATACATACCAGGGATGACCACTGCACCCGTCCTCATTATGATAATAATTATTCAATTACTGAATAATTTGTCATGTTAACTATGGCCAAGAAGTGCACTTTGTTCCAAGCAAATGCTATGACGTATTGAATATTGCGTTATTGTGTTGCATATTGTCACCAATCTGAACGCAGTGATGTCTCTTCAACTAATACTGTAGCGTTTATGGGTTGTCGCTGAAAGTTACTGCAAGGTGTCAGATGTATTTTTACCGTTTTTCGCTTTTCCTCCAATCCTGTCTGATACCCTAACTTGTGTCTTGCGTCTTTCAAAGGCACACAGAGACAAGTTGATGCTTTGTTTTACCAGTGTTGTTGTTGACACTCATGTCTGTACTTCCTACTGTATTCCTCCCACAAAAGCACGGTTTTTAGCATTTTGGGAATGCTGTAGCATGGAAACGCAGAGAACATGGACAAACTGCGGTGTAATAAAAGATTTGTGCTGTAACTTTGCTGCCTGTACATCTTATTTTGTCTGTCACCCTGGAACTTTTTTCCTATATTAGTTTTCCTAAAACAGTATAAATTCATTATGTTTTGCACATTTTTACAAAATGATTTTTTTTTTTTTTTTTTTTACAACTTATTGTGTATGAAAACAGGTTTGACTGTATCTATATATTGTATACACATTCAGGGCAGATGTTAGACAAGAAAGGGTTTGGGGCACAAAATGCGAGGAATTTAATGATGCTTTAGTTTTCAACTGTAAGTCATAAAAGGAAATACAGTAATTTTATTGTGTTGATATTTACATTGTCTGATTGCATTCACAAATAGTATGTTTGTTGATTTTTTAAAATCCAGTGCAAAAATTAAAATTATCGTTCAATGATCTTTACAAAATGGCGATATTGACTGTGCATTTACTTGCTTTCGGATACCAAATCGTGCAGTATCGCCCATCTCCATTTTAGGAGACAGGTTTAGATCGCTGTCTGCAGAGGTGTGGTGGGCGTGGTAGTGATGCCGCTAGGGTGGATCTTGCCCTGTTTTACAGAGCGGGATCTAAAACTTAAAACAAAATAAAAGATCTCCATCTTTTATTTTGTTGTAATTTTGCTGATGTAATTATTACATTCATTCATTCATTTTCTATATCACTTGTCAGGGTACACCCTGGACTGGTCGCCAGCTAATCACAGGAAACATAGACAAACAACCATTCACACTCACATTCATGGAGTCGCCAATTAACCTAACAATGATGTTATTAAGTGCTTCTGCACTTAACATTAACTTTTGATTAGTCATTAGGTGCTCTGAATCCAAGGTACCTCAAAATTAGTGAGTGACTGCTCAGTTCTTCCATGGCAGACGTCGTCGCTTCCGTCATGCTTTGAAGAGATGTGTCATTATTTAAAGAGCTTTGTCCATAGGTATGAATGTGAGTGTGAATGGTTGTTTGTCTATATGTGTCGTGTGATTGGCTGGCGACCAGTCCAGGGTGTACCCCGCCTCTCACACCAACTCAGCTGGGATAGGCTCCAGCATGCCCGCGACCATCCTGAGGATAGGCGGTATAGAAAATGGATGGATGTACTATTTACTGTGCATTATTGATTGGTCTAAAGGTCAAGATGTGTGTTTTTTCATTGTTATATTTTACGTATATAGACGTACTGTGGTTTGTCATTGCACACAGTATACAATAAAACAAAGTTTGGTGTCTTCACTTCCATTTCTAGCAACATTTTAAAACATTTAAGACATTTTAAAACTTAAAATTAAATAATTTACAAATCACTATATTGACAGTTACTATACTCATTATGTCATTGTATGGTCATTGTCATGAGCGGTCTTGGTAGCTTTGCGATGTGACCCCAGGATGCAGAGAGCAGGACCAAACGTGTGGATAAAAATGAATCTTTTATTGCGAATGGCAGCAGCAGGATACAAAACCCACCAAACGAACCAAACCAACGACAATTCACAATGAAGCCACGACAGAAAGAGCACGCACCTGAACTAAATAGGGATCATTAAATTAGAGGCAGGTGCGTGAAAAAAGCAGGAGTAAGGAAAACGGAAGGGATCGACAAAGGAAGTGGTTACAAAATAAGGGCATGATCTTTATTCATAGAAAATTGCCCATAGGTATGAATGTGAGTGTGAATGGTTGTTTGTCTATATGTGCCCTGTGATTGGCTGGCGACCAGTCCAGGGTGTACCCTGCCTCTCGCCCGAAGACAGCTGGGATAGGCTCCAGCACACCCCGCGACCCTTGTGAGGAAAAAGCGGTAGAAAATGAATGAATGAATGAAAATTACTTTCCACAGTAGAATAACTAAAAGAAGTCATTAAAATTCTCTACTGGAATATCAAGGAATTCTGAACGCAATGTGTCTTTGGCTGCCAATAGTCAAAGAGCTCCTGTAGCATCCTGGCATCTTCCAGGGCATTGTATGTCTGGTTCAGGTAGTACTTCACCAAGTGCTCTTGGGAGTCACTGTCAATAGAGCCTTTTGGGTAGAGCATCTTACTCAGCCATAAGGTGTCCAGAATATTGTCCACCACCCCCCAGAAATTATCCAGGAGGGAAAACTCCTCCAGCGCCCTGATGAGCACGGGGACGTCAAAGCGATCGGCGTTGTGGGCAGCCAGGTACACAGGCCCTTGGAAGCAGCCCAGGAAGTTGATGAAAGAGTCAAGAGCGTAGTAGAGATCGAAGGTGGGCTTAAAGAACCTGTGTTGGTACAGAGCGTCATCATACACCGAAAACCCATGAACCTTTCTGGCCTTCTTGCTGATATTGCAACGGGGGACAATGTAGGCATTGAAGGTGTGGTCACCATTGATGGCTCCTATCTGGATGATGTCGCACCCACCGGTGTCTGTGGGAAGTCCAAAAACACTTCTTGTATCATCTTATTCTATTCAAGTTGTCCGAGCAGGCCTCATCAGTTCATGTTCAATGATTAGGTGGGACAAACACTAATCAGACCAGACAAGGTTGAGGAATTTAGGTTAAGATCCAATTAACTTTCATTTCCTGTTAGAAATTAAATATTCCACATGGATTTTCATTCAAGTGCGAGCCAGTCACATGACATCTCAAATATTAGCCAATCCTGTTTGCATAGTCAGACGGCAGCATTTGATGCAGTGTTGAAAATGTTTACAGAAATATATGAAATAGAATAATGATTTTAAGTCACCAAGGGAAAAAAAGAAAAAGCTTATAAGGATATTATGACAAAAATTCTCATACTCAGCCCAGTTGTCACCAGATCAAAGAAAACCACCGTGTAAGACATCTGAACAAACAGAACATCAGTGTCAGAACATCTTGACAAAAACACAAAATGTTAAAAAAAAACACTACACGGAGGTATCTGCATAAACACACAAATGAAAAAAAACACAAACACAAAAATAACACTTCCCCGGCAACAAGACATAGAGTGTGCATACAGCAGACTGCATGTGACCAATCACAGCAGAGTAGGCGGGTATAAAAGGCAGGAAACCCAAGGAAACAATGCATCTGCAGGAAGAGGTGCAAAGCCTGGAAGCTCTAGAAAGAGTTCTGTGCGGGTTATCATGTGTAGCTACTCTATAGGGGTACAGAAGTCTGAAAATGAGTATAATAGGGCCTCTGTAAGTAATACTATATGAATACTATATGAGTGCCTTGCTGGCACTTGTGTGACCAAATATGCGACACATCTCGTCTTGACTTTCACTTTTGTTTCTTATTATGGGGAGAATGAACAATAGCCCGTAAAATGTGTAGTCAATTGATGATAGATTTTCACACTAAGCCTATCTATGCTAGCCTGTGTGATCACTCAACTTATTTTTTCAAGTGTTACTTGCATTACACTGTAATGCTTGTGTTGTGTTCCCAAGTTGTACAATAGCTTTAGACCAGGGGTGCTCATTAAGTCGATCGCGATCTACCGGTCGATCGCGGAGGTGGTACTGGTCGATCGCGGCGTGACATTAAAAAAATATCATCCTAGCATCAATGCTGTCACTTGATTGATATACAGGGCAGCCATTCAGATGACAACTGAATTTTGACCTTTAGGTCACCGCTCATGCGTAAACAACGATGCAAAGTGCTAAGATAGTCGGCGAATTGCGTCAGATTTTAAGCCCTCGCTAAAGTTTATGGTCACTAAAATGAGTGAAGGAGCTGGACCAAGTAAAAAGGCAAAAACATATCACTTCCATACGGAATGGGAGGTGGGCTTTTTTTTTTCAGAATCAGAATCAGAATCACAATGTCTTTTTCGAAGTGCGTTTGCCTGGCTAACCTGGCTATCAGCAGCTACTGTCCGGACTATGCATCCCTGGCTGATTCAATTCAGTGCAAGTCATCAAAGTAAACTCAGGTAATTACAAAAAATGTTAATAGTTAATTATGTGTGTTTTGCAATGTAGGCTCATTTGGTTATGTAAGGTACATCAACATACATTGTACGTACAAATAATCCTCAATACATTTGAAAATAAATAGATGTTTTGCATTTTTGTAGTGGGTAGATCATTTTGACTCGGTCATTTTAAAAGTAGCTCGCATGCTGAAAAAGTGTGAGCACCCCTGCTTTAGACAGTGATGCTATCACAGTGGTCTCAAACAGGTAGCTAACCAGTTGATGTTGAGTCATTTCACCCAAAAATATTTCATTTAGAAGTGTTGTATTCAAACGTGACGCTTGTATTTACAGACGTGTTAAAAAGTTTAGGATAAATAATAGGGGGCGGGGTTGTAATGTACAGTTAGGCCCACAACCTAAAGTATGTTTTGAGTTTTGAACCCCTGATAAAGGTTAGGGACAAATTGTCATCGTAGATTGACAAACAAATAATTGCCTCCACAAAGCTAGAAATCACCCCGACGAACGCACACTGCTTACAAAAACTCGAAGAGAATATAAAGCGTTACTGTCAGACATTAAATGACCAATATCTGTATTTATAAGTAAAAGTGAAAAGCGTAAAGGTGTTTACTCACCGTGAAGTATTTGCACTGACACGCTGAAGTCCGAACTCTTGGAAGCCAACACCAAAGTTGCTCTCAAGTCAAAAACTTTCGTTTCTGTGGAAGATGAAAGTGTCAGTCGGTAAGTTTTGCTTTGTCGCGGTTGCTGATGGGAAATGAAGTCTTTTTCCACTGTGGCGCATTTTGCCACCGTACTGGACACAACATTAGGTACACCGGTACGATCCAAAGTCCCTGAATTGCACACTTCTCAGAAAGCCTGGGCTTCTAAGTCAAGGACACCTTCCTGAGTCAGCCGCCGTTCCTCTTAACCATCATGGAACGGCTTCATTAGTCTTAGCAATGCTAAGTGAAATGCTACATGGTTATGGTGTTTATGCTAACTAACGTGACGTCATGAATGAAAATGGCTGCTTCTTTCTGTGCTACTGTATTTAACACAGCACAACTGGAAAAATGCGAGATGTAAGGTCATGGTCTATTTGTTAAAACGTGCTGTACATAAAGATAAACAAATGTAAATAAAATAGTCACAGTAATAAACATGTAAGATGTTTTAAAATAATATAAATGCAATAATATAATTCACACAATGTGTAACCTATGTTATACCTGTGAAATATAAATTTTCCCATCACACTGGCGGCCAATTGGTGAAGACCTTCCAGCACCCTTCCATGGCAGGCAGATGTGGACCAATCCGCGAAGGGGCAGTAAGGTGAGGAGAGCCCGGAGCTGGTGGTGCCTGGTGGTGCCGGCCTATCTGTGGCGTGTCCTTCACCCCAGGTGTCTAGAGATTTGCTGCTTGTGTGCTCCTTTGATCCTTTTTTGTCATGGCGAGTCGTATGTGTGGGTGTAACTGCCTTTTAAGTTTAGATAACGGCTACAAGTAACAAGTAAAAGTAAAACTATTCATTATTGTAACAAAGGATAAAATATAAGTCCCTTTATTCCTTCAGAACAAATAAAACATTTGATACGTTCATTCATTCATTCATTTTCTACCTCACAAGGGTCGCGGGGGTGCTGGAGCCTATCCCAGCTGTGTTTGGGCGAGAGGCGGGGTACACCCTGGACTGGTCGCCAGCCAATCACAGGGCACATATAGACAAACAACCATTCACACTCACATTCATACCTATGGACAATTTGGAGTCACCAATTAATCTAGCATGTTTTTGGAATGTGGGAGGACGGTGCGAACATGCAAATTCCACACAGAGATGGCCGAGAGTGGAATTGAACTTGTGTCTCCTAGCTGTGAGCCCTGTGTGCAGCACATTTGATACAATAAAATAAACACAAATGTCTGAATTTCTGCGTTAAAAGCCAATGCATCAAGGTGTGTGCTGATTTAAAACACCCCACAGATGGAGCAGTTTTCATTTGCAAAGTGACTCTTTCTGCAAAGGCTCCATCTGGCTTATGTTTAGTCGAGTCATGGGACGATATATAAGAGAGACTGGTTTCAAGACCTCAGCGCTCTAAGTAGGAGTGTGCAAAGTCAGCAAACCAGTTAAATATGATGGAGGCTAGCCCACTCAGGTATTTCAAAATCTTGCATGCATCCTAAAAACAACAGGCAGCGCGGTGGAGTGAAGCAAGCACAGGCCGTGAGGAAATGAGCATATATAAGACCCTTTCAAGTTGATGTATGGGTATAGATATGGCTTCACCTTAGCACCTATCCTTTTTTTCAACCCACCAAAAATGAATCCCGGGAACATTCCCGTGTGGATGGGGGAAGCTAGCTTTGATCACTGACCTGATATGATTGTCATGACTTTTTTGCTGCACTGTTTGGCTAAGTGTGGCGATTTTCACGATTTTATGTACTCTTTCCAGGCTGCTGGACGAGTGGTTAGCGTACAAGCCACCCAGCTAGGAGACCAGGGTTCGATTCCCCTCTTGGCCATAAGTGAAGTTCATTCTTCTGACATGAGCATCAAGTTTTTGTGTGTTTGCCTGCTACGATACAAAACACATGTGCTTATAGCATAACCTCAATACATTTTAATGCAAATGTATTTTCAAAATTACAATTTGATATGAATCAATTGTACACCAAGAAATATTTTCTGATGACTATGAAAATTACTTATAAATGTAATCATAGAAGTAATAAAAAAAAAAATTACATTTAGGCTGAATGGCTTCCCATCTTTTCTTTATATCAAGGACTTCCGCACGGCTTTCCTTCCCGGCTGCCACTTGTAAAACAGCTCCTGCAATACAGTGGCGTCTTCCAGGGCATTGTGGGAATCGTAGGTCTTACGCAGGAAGCGGGACACCAAGAACTTCAGTGAGTGGCTGTGAAGTTGTGAGAAGAGCCTCTTACTCAGCAGCAGGGTGTCCAGAAACCTGTCGACCACCCCCCGGAACTTTCCCAAGAGGTTGAATTCCTGCAGCGCCCTGATTAGCACAGGAGCGTCCAAGCCACAGGCATTGTGCGCCGCCAGGTACACGGGCCCAGGGAGGGAATACAGGAAGTTGATGAATGAGTTGAGAACAGTGACGAGTGGGGCGGTTTGCACAAACTGCCCGTGGCAAAACAGGGTGCCGTTTATCACGGTAAATCCAGTGATGCTGCTGGCCACCCGGGTGATGGGGCAACGGGGGACAGTGTAGGCGTTGAAGACCCTCTCGCCACAGACGGCTGATATCTGGATGATGTCTGGATAATGATGTTGTTCGACTGTGAGGAGTTCAAACACATGCCTGTTTTGCTTTGTTACTTTTGATTGAACAGCTCAGAGACACAGGCAGTGAGGCGATGACAAGGTTTACACAATGTATTTATTTATGTATGTCGATGTCATAAAAACCATACTGATTATGGCCCAGTGTTATGATAAACAGTGTGTTTGTGTGTGTGTGTGTGTGTTGTGACTAGAAGGGTTATCTAAGCCAGGTCATGATGTCCTTGTTTTAATACTTCATCACATGTGTGGATGTTAGCATCATCTGTGGCTACATCTTGGTCCCATCTACTCCCCAAACCTTTCCTCAATTTCCCCAATGAAAGCCTCCTGTACCTCCCCCCCAACTGTTCCCCAAGGGGCGCGCCCCACTATATTGAGAAGCACTGTGTTAAGACGATCAACACATGCCGCAGGCAAAGACAAAGCTCACCAAAACATCAGTAAGCACATCAAGGTTGTCCTCCAGACATGCAATGCACTGTGGGACATGTGGTTTTCTGATTGTTTGACAATATTCATTCATTTTCTACCGCGTATCCTCACAAGGGTTGCGGGTGTGCTGGAGCCTATCCCAGCTGTCTTCGGGCGAGAGGACTGGACCCTGGACTGGTGGCCAGCCAATCACAGGGCACATATAGACAAACAACCATTCACACTCACATTCATACCTATGGACAATTTGGAGTAACCAATTAACCTAGCATGTTTTTGGAATGTGGGAGGAAAACCCACGCATGCACGGGGAGAACATGCAAACTCCACACAGAGATGGCCGAGGGTGGGTTTATGATTATTAATATACTTTTATTTATACTTATTTCCTTTCTGAAGACCCACAACCCTGCATTTGCTGTATATTCATTCATTCATTCATTTTCTACAGCTTTTCCTCACGAGGGTCGCAGGGGTGCTGGAGCCTATCCCAGCTGTCTTCGGGCGAGAGGCAGGGTACACCCTGGACTGGTGGCCAGCCAATCACAGGGCACATATAGACAAACAACCATTCACACTCACATTCATACCCCATTCATACTCCTAGCTGTGAGGTCTGCGCGCTAACCACTTGACCGCCATGCCGCCCCATTTGCTGTATATGTATACTTTAAATAAATAATTAATAAAATAAAAAAATGTTTAAATAAAAAAATGAAAAAAAAAGAAATATCAACAGCAAAAACGTCCACCTTCCGGTCCCTACGCCAACACTTGGGCAAACTCGGCGCAACGCTTCCTGTATCCGGTAAGTTTAGCCATCAACATAACAACATGCATGGTTAAACACTTTTCACTCAGAAAACTAGCTTGCACTTCCATGAAGGCTGTAAGCGTTTTATGTTTCCTAACAGGATTCCTGAGTACTTCCGGATACGTACAGGTCCACGTTTAGTGAGTGCAGGCAATCTGCAGCCCATATAAGGAAGTCCCGATCGCATTGACGTTGGTAGAACTCAGTGTTAAAAAAAACTCTGTAAAACCGAGCCTGCACAGCCATGCCAAACTTCTTTCAGGACTCACTTCCAAATGTGCAAACATCATTATCTGACGCTTAAATATGTAGTAAAACATTTAAAATATATATTTAGAAATATTTAGGATATTATGATGACGAAAATCTCATACTTAGTCCAGTTGTCTCCAGATCAAAGAAAACCACCGGGTAAGACATCTGCACAAACACACACAACCAAAAACAGTGTCAGAACACAAATGAATTTTTACAAAAGGAAAAACTGTAAGGAGGCAGCTGCACAAACACACAAATAAAAAAAAAGCATATGAAAAAAACAATAACTTCTGTTTTTTCATTGTTCATGCTAGGTTAATTGGTGACTCCAAATTGTCCATAGGTATGAATGTGAGTGTGAATGGTTGTTTGTCTATATGTGCCCTGTGATTGGCTGGCGACCAGTCCAGGGTGTAAAGACAGCTGGGATAGGCTCCAACACCCCACGTGACCCTCATGAGGATAAGTGGTAGAAAGTGAATGAATGCATAATGCAAGTGTCGTAATCTTACCCCGATAAATATGCTGGAGATTTACAGCAGTTCCACGTAAAAACTGATGATCCTAACCCAGGAAGGATGATCGTGATTGTCAACAACCCCCTCTGAATGTCCTTTAAGTTGCACCTCAGATCAGAGTGAAAACTGCATCAATGACAAACTTCAGTTCATTTGGATTCCTCTCCTTCCTTTTCGTTTACGCCGTTTGAGGTTGTAACAAATGTATAGTCTACGCTCTTCTGACAGAAAGAAAGTTCTTTTCTTTTCGGCTCAGCAGACAATGTCGTTGTGTAAGTCCAGAAGGCCTTGACAGTCAAAAGTTTTCTTTTATGCTGTTTGGACCCAGGGGAGTGTCTCAAAACCTGCTTCATCCAATCCTGGGCGCTCACGTTGCTTCTCTAACGTCATCTCTCCACCTCACGTTGAATTACCTCATCCCGCCCTCAAGTGAACTCTTCTCAGTAAATAATAAAATAATAAAATGCTGCTTGTGTAAAAATTGTGAAAATAAAAAAAAACAGCCTACAGCTCCTTCGTATATGGTGGCTTTTGTCTTTTACTGTTGCTAAACTTCCTTTCTCAGTGAGTCGCTGCAACTTCCTGTTTCATTTTCTTACAATACAGATGAATATCAGTGTTTTGCAAGGGACACTATTGGAAGCATGTATAACATATGTAAACATGTATATATTTTTTCTGAGAGCCAACATATGTACTATTATGTCCTCTTGACTGTTTTTATTTGAATATTGTTATACAGAACCCAAAAGGTAAAGAATGCAAGACTCCCTTACGTCTGTCTATTTAAAATAAACAAGATTGCAGTGATAACATGACCTTTACGAGCGCAATACATCACAGTCAACCGAGTCAGGATGTTCTACCAGGAGAAGCAAAGAGGACTCGTTGAGATATCGAAAACTCCCCTTCCCTTGACCTGAAGGTTATGGGAGTATAAGGACGATTCATAATGGGAAGAGGGCAGACATTTTCCAGAGGAACCAGGAGCAGAGGGGATGTCACTGTTTTTAGGGAGTTGAACACCATGAGGTGTATCGGTTGTAACGCGGCACTTATACATAGCGCAACAACACATGCTTTGAGTAGCATCATTTCCTCCCGGATGGAGCGGAAGATCCATGACAAGGTCAACTTAAAGTAGCAAAAACCAATGAAATTAATGTTAATGTACGTTAGTAACATAACGTTAACTGTGTGGATGGATATTTATTCATTCATTTTCAACCGCTTATCCTCACAAGGGTCACCGGGGTGCTGGAGCCTATCCCAGCTGTTTTCGGGCGAGAGGTGGGGTACACCCTGGACTGGTGGCCAGCCAATCACAGGGCACATATAGACAAACAACCATTCACACTCACATTCATACCTATGGACAATTTGGAGTCGCCAATTAACCTAGCATGTTTTTGGAATGTGGGAGGAAACCGGAGTACCCGGAGAAAACCCACGCATGCACGGGGAGAACATGCAAACTCCACACAGAGATGGCCGAGGGTGGAATTGAACTCAGGTCTCCTAGCTGTGAGGCCTGTGTGCTAACCACTTGCCCTCCATGTGGACGGATAACTTTCTCTTAAAGTAGACTTTTCTGACCTATAAATGTAGTTAGAATGTTTGTATTGTTAAACGATGCGAACGTTTCAGATAATGAGGTTTGCGTATTTGGAAGTGAGCTAAAAGAAGGCTCCCTGTGACATCATAGGTTCCTTATATGGTCTTTCCTGGGTACAAGCTATCAGCTGTACAAGCTGAGTATAACCAATCACAGCGGAGTGGGTGTGCCCAGAGGCGAGGGTGTGGGTGGAATAAATTTAAACAGACAGTTTTGGAAATTCAAGGAAATTCAGCTGGAATAGGTGCTGATTCTGGAAGATCTAGAAAGCTTTCTGTGCGGGTTGTCATGTGTAGTTGCTCTGTAGGATTTCCCTATAATTATGACTACTGTTGAATGTGTGTCAGTTTGTTACGATGGTAATGCGACTTCATACAGGGTTTATTGAGAGTAATGTGTTCCATAACAGAAGTTGTAATTTAGTCTTAGTAAAGTATGAAATACAGCTTGTCTTTTGTCATTATATATTAAATCAAAATGTCCGTTTTCATCTATTTGATGGTACCACCAAGCTTAGAATCTGCTAATAACAAAAGTGCATAATGCGTTCAATAG
This sequence comes from Doryrhamphus excisus, assembly GCF_037039965.1. NCBI lineage: Eukaryota > Metazoa > Chordata > Actinopteri > Syngnathiformes > Syngnathidae > Doryrhamphus > Doryrhamphus excisus. The sequence continues at coordinate 15,698,106 of NC_136357.1, read as the reverse complement.
TAAAGCCTTTAAATATTTATTTGGTAATAAAAAGTTAATTTGCATTAACAATGTACTAGGTACTGAATATGAGAGTTCAGAAATTGAAATAAAAACATGTGGTGGACAGTGAGCAAGCTAAAGACAAAACGGTTTTTAAAAATGTAAATAATTCAAATATTAAGGTGTGTCTTGTGCCACAACTCTGTCCTCCACTGGCTGTTTCACATGCTGCCACAGGAGGCGCTGTCCAGGCAGTAGACCGGCCCCTTTGTGAGCGGTGGCCACCTCTGGGGTGGTCTCCTGTGTGACACTCAGACTGAATAAATGGCGGCTGACCACCTCAGGTGAGGGATGGAGCACATGGTAGAGCCTCTGTAAGGCCCGAACGTCCTCCAAAGCATCATGGGCCTTGTAGTCCATGCCCAGGATCTCCCTGACCAGGTGCTCCTGTTTGAAGCTCCGCAGGCCGCACTCCTTCAGCACCTCCCGGGCCAGCGGCAGGGTGTCCACACATCCCGAGATGGACGACTCGAACGAAGCTCTGAGGCCCGTCTCATCGAGCGCTCGGGCCAGCGGGCGGCAGTCGAAGCGGCGGATGTTGTGTCCCACCAGGAGAGGGCGTCCGAGCGCTTGGAGGAATGTGATAAAGGACACCAGCACCTCCCGCAAGGTCTTGGTGAGGACGGGCCGTCGGTGGAGGTAGAGTTTCTGTCGGCGCACCCTGAAGCCCGTCACCCTTGCGGCGCCTGGCTCCATTGGACAGCGGGGGACGGTGTACAGGTTCAGACAGCGAACGCCGCTCACCGCAGCCAACTGGACCATCTCGCACCTCTGGCCTGGTGACAAACACACACAACTTAGCAGGTGTAACCATTGTTATTTATTACAGTTCTTCTGTTTCTATTTTGTTGTTGTGCTGTTCAGATATATTTAACATTAACAACAAAAGTATATATAAAACTTACTGAGTCCATTTGTCTCCAAGTCGAAGAAAACCAACGACAGCTGAGACAGGTCCTCTGCTTCCGACGTTTGCATCTCGCTTTATACTCGTCCCCAAGCCTTAAACCTAAACGTTTAAAACTTGTACATCGAATAAACAAGAAAGTAAAAGCCAATTCGAGAAACTCACCTTGTACTTGGCAGCAGCTTAGCGCATAACAGCATTAAAATCTAACAAAAACAAACTGCCGCCACCATTTAAAACACCGGAAAAGGTTCTTCTTCGTGGGTGTTGAAGTTATCTACAAATGGTTCGCTCTCTAGCGGTAGCCGAATGAAGTTCACCCTGCAACTTATACTTACCGTCCTTGCATATTTTGATTGCTAAAATACAAAAGACAGACGCTCATAGACTAAAAATTATTACATTTTAATGAAAATATATTTTTTTAAATGACAATTTTAAATGAATCACAATTGGACTGCTGGTAGAAAGAAAGTTTGCTGTGATAATGACTGCATGATATTATTTGTGTGCATATGTTTAAAAAATTGACAATTCTTTTAGCAACGTTGAGGGATATATATTTTTTTAGAATTTCAGCATCATATTAGGTCACAGGCACAAGTTTGTTTTTCTTTCGGCTTTTTCCTGGTCATATTTATTTACTATTACCCAAGTCTGCACCAAAATGTAGTGGCTTCTCTACCACAGCAGCACTCTTGATTAAAAACATTGGCTCCTTGGTGGCGGTAACAAAACATATGAGTAGAAAAGGAATGTGTGTTAGAAGTGGTTATTAAAATACCATGATGGATATGAAAGTGACTTTCCATACTGCAATAAATCTGATAATAGAAGTGATTAAAAATGTTTCACAGGTCAGTGATATGGCTTCCTGTCTTTTTGTCTATATCAAGGACTTCCACACCGCGTTCCTGCCTGGCTGCCATTTGTGAAAGAGCTCCTGCAGCATTTTGGCATCTTCCAGGGCATTGTGGGCGTTGTAGGTCTTCTCCAGGAAGCGCTCCACCATGTACTTTTGGGAGTAGCTGTAAAATCTCGGGAAGAGCCTCTTGCTCAGCAGGAAGGTGTCCAGAAAACTGGAGACCACCTCCTGGAACTCCTCCAGAAAGGAGAACTCCCGCAGCACCCTGTTGATCACAGGGGCATCAAAGCGATCAGCGTTGTGGGCCGCCAGGTACACAGTCCCAGAGAAGGAGCGCAGAAAGTCGATAAGAGAGGTGAGAGCGTTGCGGAGTGGGACGGTGCGCACTAAGTCCCCACGGAGGAACAGAGCACCATCCACCACAGAAAACCCTGTGATCCTGCTGGCCTCCTTGGTGATGTCGCAGCGGGGGATGGTGTAGGCGTTGAAGATTCTCTCGCCACAAACAGCTGATATCTGGATGATGTCACACACCTGGGTGTCTAGCGGGAGGCCAAAAACACGCCTGTTAGCTTCATGTATGACTTGAAACACAATTCAAAAAGACTACATTGATACAGAAGGTTGTTTTCAGCTTTTCTCTTTAACTCTCTTTAATTCAGTTGACTTGAATTTGTAGTAGTGGACGTCCTTTCATCAACAGGAAGTGGCAAAAAATGACATGTTATTTCATTTTTGTTGATGAATTATTGTATTTACGACAATCACACAAGCTGCAGGCAAAGACAAAGCTCACTGACTGAGCTTCTATGAAGTCCAAACCAAAACATTGGCGAGCACATCAAGGTTGTTTCAAAGCAGAAGTCTAAACAACAACAGGGTTGAACACCACGTGCAGTCACTTTGTCACCAGCACAAAAGGTCAACAGTGAAAAGAATGCGTGATGTAAGATAAACATACAAAACCTATTATGGAAAGATATATGAGAACATGTGAAATAATACTATGTTGGCTGAATTTCCTGATCAAATACTCGTCAGAGGCTGCACGGCGGTCGAGTGGTTACGGTTCAATTCCACACTCGGCCATCTCTGTGTGGAGTTTGTATGTTCTCACGGTGCATGCGTGGGTTTTCTCCGGTTTCCTCCCACATTCCAAAAACATGCTAGGTTAATTGGCGACTCCAAATTGTCCATAGGTATGAATGTGAGTGTGAATGGTTGTTTGTCTATATGTGCCCTGTGATTGGCTGGCGACCAGCCCAGGGTGTACCCCGCCTCTCGTCTAGGCTCCAGCACCCCCCGCAACCCTCGTGAGGATAAGCGGTAGAAAATGAATGAATGAATGAATACTCATCAGAAACCTAAGAGTGCACGGAGTGGGATCATGGCGCCTGCCAGTTTGGCAGCATGTTGCCAATAATACAATGGTGAAGAACCATTTATTCGATACCATGGCTGTTTACAGATTGTGTAGATTGTGTCATTAACTCCAGACTAACATCATTATTTTTCATAATCAGACAATAAAATGCAAAGAAATATCATACGCGGTGGAACTGCAGCACAAGCCTCATCCTGAAGGGGGTTGGGGCATGTGTGAGCTGGAAGGCCCTTTTTTTTTTTTTTTTTAACAGCAGCACGAGGATGGAGGATGGAGGATTATATATCCAAGCTCACCAGAAGGCGATCAGACTTTTACAACAAGTATGAGAACCTTCCATGGATAAAGACTAATTCATATACAAATACAATTTAAGATCACAATCAGTTAATAAAAAAGAAATATGACCTAAATGTCCGTATGATGGCTCTATTTTATAGTTTCTAGAGTACAATGATGACTTTGTAGATATTTAATTCATTTTAGTGGCCAATTCAACAAAACCAACTGAAATAACATAACATGACATAACAGTAGCCATCATGGTTTTATACCTAGTATGGAGTTTCATCTGATTGTGCTGCTGTCTGATTGGTCCTGACTAAGTGGGATTGGCTAATATTCCGGATGTCATGTGACTGGCTCACACTTGGATAGATGCCACTCTGGACTTTTTGACTCCTGACAGGAAATGAAAGTGGAACAAACACATTTGTGCGTCCCCGCTAGAGTGGACTGGTGAAAAAAAAAACATGAACAAAACAGCAAAACAATACAAAACACAATTTGTCCAATTCCATATCTACCTTCAGCAACAACTAGAATGTGTGTTATTAGCCACACTTTGACAGACAGGAAATAAAAAAAAACCCTGCCATTTTGTTATTTCCCTTAATGTGACCTCAGTGGGAAGACGTTAACGTTTCATGCAGATGGTTGAAGTAAACGCAACAACTAGAGAAAGGTTACTTAGGTACAAATAAGGTCGTTTCCAATTATTCCATCACTACAATCATAATTCATGAGTTCATTTAAAGAAGACATTCAAAATAATATAATATTATAAACAATAATTCATGTTCAATTAGAATTATTTATACAAATGGAATATTACTCATTTTAAAAACATTTACATATTTTGAGCCATGACAATTTAACTAAATTAAAACAGAACTATTAAACTCAATGCAAAAAAATTGTAATCACTTTCACATATACATTTATGTTGAATATATATATATTTATGTTTTCTAATGTGTATATTTAATTTACTAATGTGTATTAAATAGAATGATGATTTTAAGCTTCTTACCCAATCCAGTTGTCTCCAGATCAAAGAAAACCACCGTGTAAGACATCTGCACAAACACAGCATCAGTCAAAATATATTTGCACAAACACACAAATCATTTAGAAAATATCCAGCAAGGAGATGTCTGCACACGCACAATTTATAAAAAAAACAAATAAAATAAATACATTAAAAAATAACAATAATAAAAGAGAAATAATAAAAATATATAATAAAAAACAATGAAAAAAACAAATTTAAAACAAAGGATTTGCAACATGACATATGCACACAACGCTGAAATTATTTTGAAAAATGCGCAAATTAAAAAAGTAATAAAACAAACTTCACAAACTTCAATAAACACTAACAAAAACACATATAAACAATAAGTTATTTAAAAAATAACACAATGCGAGAGGACATTTGAACAAACACTAAATAATAATAAAAAATACACGTATCCAACACCCAAATAAAAATCCCTGAAAGACATCTACACAAACACACAATAATAAAACGAGACAAATGTGAATAAAAAAACACACCGTGTATGAAGACAATAAATGACAAAAAAATCTACAATAGATAAAAGTAAATGAAAGTTTGTACTCACCGTCAAGTCTTTGCACTGACACTCAAGTCGACGTGAAGTTCGAACTTTTATACGCCAGCAGTCGCCCTAAGTCTACTTTCACTTATGTGGAACAGAATGTTTCCGAATGTTTGGCTACACATCCGCACTCGCCTGTTGTTTTCTCTTTCCACAGGACTCTTCTCCGTTATTCGGTGGTTAGTTTCGCTTTGTCGCGGTGACCGATGGGAAATGAAGTCATTCACTGCTGTGTCGCAGCTGCATTTTAGCCACCACCCTGGACACGGCTAGCATTAGGTAGGTTGACGTTTACATAACCTTCACTTATCTAATAAACACAACATATTACACCGATTTATTATAAAATAACACGAAGAAACAGCATTTACTCATACTATGAGCAGAAGCAGGGGTTGTTCTTCTTGATTAAAGACGAGGGACCAGGTCTATTCAAATATCGATATCATCGATAATAAAGGCATACTCAGTACAGGATCGACCCAAGTGTGATTAGCATGAAAAAGGAACCTGCACACACACACACATATATATATATATATATATATATATATATATATATATATATATATATATATATATATATATATATATATATATATATATATATATATATATATACCGTGCCAGCTAACATACACATTAGTCTAAATACACACATTACAGCATCAACAAAAATATAAAATGAATGTCTTGATGTCGTAACACTGATCATGTGGTAACATTTTTGTCCTCCCATTGTTAGTCCAGAGTGCACAGAGTGCAAGGACTTGGATATTTTTCTTGGAAGGAGGGAAAATGAAAGAAGACTAAAAACGGGGGGAGGCGAGTAAATGAAAGGAAAACCTGGAGGCGCAGAAAGAAATGTGAAGGCTTATTTGGACACATAGAAAAACAAGGGGTGGGTCCAATCATACAAGAATTGCTGTGCTAATATAGTGTTTCGCCAGGAGAGGGAGACAAATAAGCATTATGCAAATGGTAAAAAAAAACATTCATTTTCAAGCGAGAAAAAGAAATATGGAATTACAACAAATGTGGAGATTTAAAAAATGTTCTGCTAGATAGCTCATGTGTCGTGATGGAGTGGAGTATTTTGATGTTGGAAGCAGCTGATGGAAGAACCATTCACACTCACATTCATACCTATGGACAATTTGGAGTCGCCAATTAACCTAGCATGTTTTTGGAATTGCTACTGAAATAGCTCCATTTGTTATTAAGATACCAAGGCTGTGAAAATAACACCTAAATAGCGGTTTGACTGTTATTTTTTTCGTAATTAATCTTGGCTACTGTATAGTATATAGCCACAGTATGGTCCCCCCAGTCACACTGAACCTCTCTCCAACTCAAACCATGTCTCCATTCCATTCTGGGGGGGACTATTATTTCTTTATTCTCGAGATGCATTCATGGACACGCCGACCTCCAACTATCATGACATCGTCTTTATTATGTGTGTGATATAAATAAACAAAAAAGTAATACAGGAGTATTCTTACCAGCATTTATGTATGCTTGGAAATCCCAGAAAAGCCACTCAAAGTGTGAATTCAACTTACGGCTTCAAGGCTTCTTGGACTGCAACCCTTCCTTGCTCATAATTAGACACTTTAAAGTGTGATTCAAATGCTTTACTGCCACTAAAGAGACGTTCGGGTCCTTTGGAGCTGTTAATTCATACAAATATATACAATGTTGTTGATAAAATACAGTTAAAAATTGCCATATATTTCAGACAGCAGCAAATGGTGATTAATCAATTCATATGAAAACTGATTAATCTGATTAAAACGTTTATCATTTGACATTGTTAAAAATACCCTTCTATAGTGCAATAAATGGGGAAAAAGCTTTTCTCTATATCATGGAACACCACACGGCGTTCCTGTCAGGCTGCCATTTGTTAAAGAGATCCTGCAGCATGATGGCGTCTTCCTGGGCGTTGTGGGCATCGAAGTTCCTCTTCAAGAAGAAGTGCACCAAGTTCTTGAGGGAGTAGCTGTCGATGTCTGGGAAGAGCTTCTTACTCAGCAGCAAGGTGTCCACAAAACCGGAGACCACCCTCTGGAACTCCTCCAGGAGGGAGAACTCCCGCAGCACCCTGATGAGCACGGGGGTGTCAAAGCGGTCAGTGTTGTGGGCCGCCAGGTACACGGGCCCACAGAAAGAACGCAGGAAGTGGATTAAAGAGGCGAGAGCGTTGCCGAGTGGTACAGTGGGCATAACATGCCCACGGTGGAAGAGAGCGCCGTCCACCATGGAGAACCCTGTGATCTTGCTGGCCGCCTCAGTGATGTCGCAGCGGGGGATGGTGTAGGCGTTGAAGACCCTCTGGCCACAGACGGCTGATACCTGGATGATGTCACACGCTTGGGTGTCTGCCGGTAGACAAAAGACACGCCTGTTAGCTTCACTATGATCTGATTGTATCACGTTGTGTTGTTTGGTCATGGTTTATTACTTGTCAAGTTACATGAAGGAACATCACATGGGTACAATAGCACAATTTGTTGTACCTGAAAAGGAGTAGGAAGAAGCAAATCTTATTTAATCCTACGCCTGCATCAAGTCTTTGTGAGTTGTGGCTTTCATTTCAGTCGCGATGATGTCATCTGTAACATTTGTCCAGTTCATGACATTCATTTAACGTCGATTTTGAAGTTGGCGCTCCAAGTGCCTTGAATTTCCCCTTGTTTCCTTAAGTTGTGTGCTTTCGTAGAGATGGCGGCGTTGCTTTTTGTCGGGTGCTATTTATTTCCAATATGTGTTGTGTATAAAACAAACACAATGTAAAATATAACCTCTAACAACGTTGCATGGTTTGACGTAGATGCTGATGATAACATGTAATACCCAAACTTCTTTTCTCTGCGCATTGATACACATACTTATGCTAGTTCTGTCAACAACAACAGCAGCAACAACACTTACGATGGCCGCTCTCCTTGGGATGGCTGTGTCTTCCAGCACAAGACGTGTGCTCCAGTCCTCAGGTAAAAAATGATGACGCCAAACGAGCATCTTGTTGAGTCTTTGAGGCAAAGTTGAAAGGTATGTGTCCAATCAATTAGTTGGTTAATATCAATGCGCCGTAGGAAAGAAGTTTCGGTAGTATTTTAAATCATGAAAACACGGCAAGATACTGCAAAATACTGCATGTTATCATGCATCAGTAAAAATGTTTTCAATTTCTAAATTAAATGATGTCATTTAATGCAATTATATGTATATTTTTTCCAATGTGTATATTAAATACAAGGCTTAAATGGGGGGGGTATATTATGATGATACTCCAAATTCTCTTACCCAATCCAGTTGTCTCCAAATCAAAGAAAACCATAGTGTAAGACATCTGCACAAACACACACATTGAAATACACAAAAAAACACAGTAAGAAACAGAAATAATACAAACAACTCTGGAGAAAGACATTTACACAAATACAAAATTAGTAATAAACACAAAAATACACTAACAAGATACCTGAACATGCACAAATAACCTTTTGAAAGATGACATTTACACACACAAATGACAAAACATTTGCACAAACTCAAAACGAAAAAGTACAAATAAAAACCATCAAAGGCGACGGCTCAAATACAATAAAAAACAGACATCTGCACAAACACGACAGCACAACAAAATAAAAACCCCAGATTAAAAACACTGTTAGAAGACAAAGGAGGTATTATGCACAGCCAGTTTCTGGCTAGTGAGCTGTGTTGAGTGAAAAGCCGGACTTGTGTGTTCAGCGAAGGTAGCTGTCTTTTAAAAGAGATGTATCACCATGGTAACTTAGGCTAAGAAGGGACCGGCTTATGTCCAGTCTTTCATCTGAAAAGTGCCACTGTTTCACTGTTGAACTAATTCGGATATGGCGTCACTATTTTAGATTCTCCGAGGTTCCCGAGGGGACGTGGCGTGAAAAAATAAAATAAAATAAAATAAAAAAAGGAATAAACACTCTAATGGATCAATCAACTGCATTAAACTGCATTATTATTTTATTACAATAAATGAAGTCGCCACAAAACATAGACGCAAAACACTGCCATCTTGTGGTCACAACGAATACAGCAGTTTTCATGAAACTATTACATCAAAAACAAAGGTTCTACCTCTAATGTGTGGCTAACTGTTAAAATGTCAAAGTTATGCAATGTTGAGCGTTGATAAATGAAAAGACTGGTAGGATATTTGATTTACAATAATCATTTCCCACTGTATTGGTGGCGACAGTGTTGCTTTTAGCAGTCGTAAGCTTTTGGGAACTTCTTAACGCTCCATAATAATTCGTAGCTCATCTTTTATAAAATACACTGGGTGGGATAGTTTTACTTTTCAGCGGAAGTGAAATAATATGACAAAGTAAATTAACCTTCCAGCACAAATGCTGGCTTGGTTGAGCCACTAAAAAGTGTTGCTGTCCTACATGATAATGCTAATGACGTAATATATATATTACGTAGACGTAACGTGTACTCACCGTCTTTGCAGTGACGCTAGCAAACCCTAACTTTGATAAGCCAACACTCCACCTGCTTACAAATCAACTTTGGTGTCAGAATGTTTGGCGACACATCCAGTTACACGCCTGTTTTCCTCTTTCAACTGGACTTTTTTACGATATTGACTTTATTTGGCTTTGTCGCGGTGACCGATGGGAAATGAAATCATACAGAGCCGTTGGCGTATATGCATTTTAGCCACCACCCCGGACAAAACATTAGGTACACTGATACAATCCAATGACGCTTACATTAAACGTATTTTGACTGGCTAGCATCTGCTGTGAAAACACCCCACTACACCAGTTTTCAATTTAAAAACAAACAAACACAAACACATTGGCCAGCAACTCACCCGCCGTAAGGAATTATCCAATATCACTTTTTAAAGAATTTACATTTATTAATAATTTTCTGAAAATATTATGTCATTGTCGAGTACCCGTGATGTAAAGACTGGCAGAGCAATGTTAATATTCGTCCGTGTGGCAACACGTAGCTGATTGCCACGTTCCTCCAATAGACTTTGTGATGCACGTGAGAGGTCGTGGTGACACTTTGTAACATTTTTGGTTCGTTGTGCGCCACAATATTTTTCCAATGTAAAAAACGTGCCGTGGCTAAAAAAATACACTGGTTACTGATAGATTACCTGAAGGCTGCTATCAAAGCAACCTGGCCTTCCATTACACCTGAGCAGTGCCGCAGGAAGATTGCCTGTGCCAAAAGGAGGCCCAACCAAATATGGAACAAATGGAAATTAACATACTTTCATGATATTGTAATGTTTTATAGATGTACTGTATTTATTTCCTTTTTCTGTGCATTTTAATGAAAAAAAAATTAGTTTAATATGAGCTAGCTGACAATGCTAACCTCTAACAAGGTTTATTCTTTGATATACTGTACATGGCGTGATCACACATCAACAAGTACATTAATGGTAACTTTTAATACTTAGTAGTATCTAACATAGTATCTAACATCTCACTAGGGTCGCGGGTATACCAGAGTTTATCCCAGCTGTCTTCGGGCAAGAGGCGGTACACCCTGGACTGGTGGCCAGCCAATCACAGGGCACATATAGACAAACAACCATTCACACTCACATTCATACCTATGGACAATTTGCTCTAGTTGCTTGGAGATAAACGGAAGGTTTGGTATTGGTCGATAGTTATTTAGAACATGGAGATCAAGACCAGGTTTCTTTTGGAGTGACTGAGGCCGGTAGACAAGGTGTGAACAATTTGGGTGATAAGAGGGGAGAGTGTTGGTAAACACTCCTTAACTAAGGCGGTTGACAAGGGGTCTAATTGGTGTCTAAGTGGATGGCTTGGAGGACCGGATCAGGTCAATCATCTGTTGACACGATAGCCGTGGGAGCTAAGTGGAGTGGAGGAGTGCACAAGTATTCAAATTCTGATGGTTTGAGCTGACCTTATGATGCAAAAAATGAAAATATTGTTGTCATTGTGATAGGGATGAAAAATGTGAGGTTGAGGATTCAGTAGTTTGGAAAATAACGTTTTTGTATACGTTTTGTATCCGCCACGATGGAAAATGTTGGCTTCATAGGTGGATTTGGCAGAATTAAGAGGATTTGTAGGTAACGGCGTGATCTAAGTACATTCGGTGATGTACAGGGAGACCATGGAGGCGTTCCAGGTGGCGAGTGTATCCAAACAACCATGGTGAATGTCTCTAATCATGTTTTTATCAACACAAATTGCACCTTAAACACAACTGTGTGGCACAGATGAGACACATTTTTATTTTTTTAAATTTGTATTTTCTCTTTCTTTTCTTGCCTCACCATCGCCATGATTCATCATACAAGGTCATGAACCGTACACAGGATAATGTATCCTTCATAAGCCATAAACTGCAGTATACATGTCCATAAATAAAGTAGTACTTCCATACATACACTGTGTAAAAAAAAAAATGAAACAAAAGGAGAAAGCAGAGCATGCCTTCCAGTGACATTCATTTTTTTTTTGTCTTTCTCCTTTGCACAATGTGAATATCAGCTTGCACGTTGTTGTCCGTTCAGCTCATATAATGGCGGCAAAAGACAAAGAAAGACATTGTTGGGTTTTCGACTGATTTAAGAATCCATACGGATTACCAGGACACACCGGGACAGAAAAGCTATTTGGATGGGACGTGATTTCACGTATTTTGGTTCTGTTTACATGCTACAAAGAGTTTGCATTGTCCGCTCAACTAAGAAGAAAAACATCATTTTGGACAAGATGTATGCTTTGAACTTTGACCCAGAAGCTTTTAGTGTAACTTAAATGATCAAAGGAGAGGAAAAAGACAATTCTGTTCTTAGGCAGCAAATGGGTGGATTTGAAATAACACAATCGAGATGTGAAGACTTCCAGCTTTATGATGGAAATTCATCAGATGTGAAAAAAACACAAGCATCGGCTCATGAAGACAAAAGTACTTCTGAGCCTAATCTAAAATTTTTACTTCAGTCGCGTAAGTAAACAAAACAAATCTGCAAAAATAGACCAAAAAGGCACAATGTAAAGAGAAAAAGGTGAAATGACGGTAGTGATAATAATAACGTAAACTTTTTTCTTTAAATATATAGCTTTTTTTAATTTCCTTTTTACAACTAAAAAAAATATTTAAAAAACCCTCCCCGTATTCATTTGATTCTTGGAAAAAGTTTGGACATCCCTTGTAAATATTTTATTGTCTTAAATTAAAGATTAAAGCCTACACTTCACATCTGGATTGCTTTATTTCACATCTTTTTGTGTGTAAACACGACATCATGACACCTTGTCATTGGACCGCACTGGAAGAGTGTGTGTGTGTGTGTGTATGTGAGCTGATACTTCATTCACGCAGTCAAACATAGAAGAACGGAACTTGCACACATATACCGTGTTGTCCAACATCAATAATACACCAAACACATACTTTACAGCAAAAACGCAAATATAAAAATTCAAGTCCTGATGTCATAACACTGATCAATCAAGCCAAAATGCTTTTTTACTCCCCCCATGGTTATTCCAGAGTGCACGCGAGGACGTGTCAATTTTTCTCTGGAAGGAGGAGGGAAAAGGAAAAGAAAAACAGGAGAGGAGGAGGGACGAGGAAACAAAACAAAAAACAGGAGAGGTAGTAAAGGAAAGGAAAGAAAAGTGAAACCTGACTTTGACACACTTCGGAAAGAGGGAAGGCACAACCATCCCTCATACACACACAGACTTTCTATGTACATGATATTCCTCTGGAACATAATAATAATAATAATAATAATCATCACCATCACCATGTCAGGACAAGAAAGTGTCATGGATGAGCATGCAGCATCTTGGCTGGTGTGTAAACGTGACAAGCGGACAAGCTTAGCTTAGCTTAGCATAGCTTAGCGCTGGTTGCAGACCAGTGGAGACGTTATGGCTACATTTTTTCATGAGCCCGCCCAGAAGCTGAAGAGGAAAGACGGCCCACTACACGTCACCTCTTTCTTTGTCTTTCGGGGAGGGAGGGTCAAGCAACGCGCTGGCTCAGTGCTTGCGTGGAGGAGGGGGTGCCTGCGACCCCGCGACCAGCCTCAACCAAACCCAGAGGACGTGCCCTTCTCCCAGCCCGGTGATATCCAGCTTCCTCACGACAGCGGCGTCCCCGCATCACACCATAAACTCGTTGCTGCCGTACAGAACCAGCTGCTGGGGTGCCGAGCCAAACTCCGGCTCCTTCCGGTGGCCGCCTGAGGGCTCTCGTGGTGAGCTACGGCTCAGTCTGAGTCGGAGGCGACTCTTGCAGGCCTTCTGCTCGGTCTCCGACTCTCCTGCTGCACCCAGGCCGTAGGAGGCGAACAGCGGTCCTGACGAGGAGGAGCGGAAGCGGTAGTGAGGGGACAGCGAGGCGCTGGACGAGGGCTGATAGGAGGACGACACAGTGGAAGCGGAGTCTGTGGAGTCCTGGGAGTCGGCCTGACGGCGAAGAGCTCGTCTGCTCTTTGCCTCCGACTTTCTAGAGCGAGACGTGCTGAACTCTGTGGATGAGTAAAACAGAATTCAGAACGTTACAGGATATACTGAATCAAAATGCATTATTCATGTAGTTTTGCTATTTGCATATTCAAATGTGATCTACTGTGATGTCAACAGCAGCGTGACTACTGTCTGGTTGCAATAAAACGTGCACACACTGACTTCCTGTTCAGTGCAAAGTGAACTTCAAATGATTATTCCGCGGTGCAGCACATGGCGAAGTGAAAGGATACACAAACATAAAAAGGGATTGCTGCAGTGTGTGTTTGTGCAACAGGAATCACTATTTTTTAACCAAATGATTCGATGTAGGAGATTAAGAAAAAAAAGGGCAAGAATTTTGGCATGGGTGGATGTCGGAGCCAGCAGTGGCGTATCAAATATCAAGTTATTGCTCATATGTAATAAATACAAATTATCACATACTACAGTATTAATTGGGCCGGTACCATAGAAACCGCCCATGAATGATACGAGAAAAGGCTGAAATGATACTGTGTCAAAGCCCAGGGCAGTGATACTGATAAAATATAGAGTTTAACCATGTCCAGTATCAGCCCCCGTAGCTGTCCACTCAGAGCGTGCTGCTCTGGTATCGTGCCCGTGAAACAACCAATCAGAGAACAGCGCACAAGCGTGAACACACAGTTTACACTGTTTAGATATAATACATGTAATAAACTGAACATTTTCTGGAAACAAAATGGTCTTTTGATTAAATAGTACGTGATAATAAGCTCATGATTAAATAGTATGTGATAATAAGATCATCACATGGTTTGTCTGGTATCAGGCCCAGTATCATGCCCCCGCGTGCCAATATCAGCCCGAGACCGTTGGGGGCATGATACCTGGCCTGATACCAGACAAAGCATGTGATAACCTATAACCTATCTCACCAGAAGGCTCTGAGGTAGCGCCCTCTGTTTCCATGGTGATGTTCTCTGAGCTGTCCGCCGTGCCAATGGAGGCTTCAGATTCAGGATTGTCGTCATCTGACATGCGCGGCTCCAAGATCAACATCTCATAAGTGAGCTCCTCCCTGTGAAAAGACCACAACGTTCAACTAAACATTGACAACATCCTTCCACGTAGCGAACAGTCCGTCAGAGATAATAAACTTCCAAAAGATGTCTGTCGTACTTTTCTTTTTGCAAGCTCTCGATCTGTTCTGCGAGGATCCGTTCCTCTTGCTGCATGGCAAGCTGCTGCTGCTCGCTCGGTCCTGCCTCAGCGGAATCCTCGCCTCCTGCCTCTGTACTCTCTGCATCGGGCACATGGGGCGCCCTTGGGCTCAGTGGCGGCGATTGCGTGTGGATGCCGCTTTGGCGAACCCGGCTTTTGCCCTGCAAGTCGACAGCACACAAATAAAATAAAAGCGGCTGTGTGAGGGATAAATTAGTTGCTGGAGGTTTTGCTAGCAGATCTTGATGGGAGTACAGAGATGTTTAGAATGCACACACGTGCTAACCACCACGGAACAACACTTCACTACAAAGGAGGCTAGGAAGACACTCACACAGTTGCAGAACAGCGTTACCTTCAGTCTGGCGGAGCCAGGCTGCATGTTAGCAAGTTAGCGGGAAGAAAAATGCATCAGCGTGGTCAGAGTTGCTATAAAGTCTGATTCCTGCTAAACACTAAAAAACATTGATGAAAACAGTGACTGAGAGCCCTGAGAGCTAATGTTTAAACTGGGAATGTCTCATCGGATTTAGTGAGCTAGTGAGCTACCTGATAATAAAAGTTAGTTGAGGGATTTATCCATGTGTGTACTGGGAGGTTGTCGTGATCACTACACACTAAAAAGTACAGTGGACCACTAGGACAAGCGCACAGGAATATCCAAAAGCTCCAAACACAAATGATCCACAACCAAAAACACATAAACACTATCAAACAAACGAAACAGGGAAGTGCTACATCAGAACAGAACAAATTGGTATCATTTCTGATAACATTGTTGACCAATATTGGCATAAAAATCAGATATCGGATAATATCTGTATTGTATTTTCTGTGGGTATTGATTCGCTCAAGTTGCACCATGGTCTTAGCATTTCATTCATTCATTCATTTTCTACCGCTTTTTCTTCACGAGGGTCGCGGGGGGTGCTGGAGCCTATCCCAGCTGTCATCGGGCGAGCGGTGGGGTACACCCTGGACTGGTCACCAGCCAATCACAGGGTCTTAGCATTTCCTTGGTCTATAATTATTTCCAAATTTTGCCTTTGGATTGTAAAGATTTAGTTTGCAATGACTGAAGTGCTGTGTATGCGAAGGGGGAGCAAGCAAATTTCCATGATATTGGATTGAATGTTCACTCACAAGGGTCGCGGGGGTGCTGGAGCCTATCCTAGCTGTCTTGGGGCGAGAGGCGGGGTACACCCTGGACTGGTTGCCAGCCAATCACAGGGCACATATAGACAAACAACCATTCACACTCGCATTCATACCAATGGACAATTTGGAGTCGCCAATTAACCTAGCATGTTTTTGGAATGTGGGAGGAAACCGGAGTACCCGTAGAAAACATAAAATAAAAAAAAAAAAAATATTTTCATACTTCAAATATAAACAACCTGTTTAGAATTTTCTAAATGCATCTTTAATCATCTAACATTATTAGAGCCCTCTCAACATGAAATAGCACCACTATAGTCACATTTACACTTCTATTACTCATTGTTTTACACCATGTTACACAATTCTTATGCTGCAGAGACTTGAGACGTTACCCTGAAAATTTACTGTGGCCAGTGGGACTGAAAAAATCCCACCCCACCCCTACTCTGCTTCCTCAGAGTCAGTGAGATTGAGAAGTGCCTCGAAGTATTTCTTCAAACGCCTGACTATATTTTCATTTGAGGTAAGCAGGCCCATGTCCCCACATAGCAATGTGCAGATTTCCGAATTGTATGGTGCTCTTTATAGTGGGAGAACTATTCATGAATTACTAACAAACTAATAGATAACTATTAGACAACAAAATGGGCATGAGGGAACAGCTGCTGCCAATTTAGGTAACGGTAATGAAGTGCTTTTTATTTATGGTGTGTGGTTTGGATCATTTCTGTGTTTGGAGCATCTACAAGTTTTTTTCGTGTGTGTCGGCCACTGTAAAAAGAAGTTCATAAAGGTACATACAGGACGGGACAAACAATACGGGTGAATGGAGTGGCAGGACAGGACGGCACTGATGATAGTTGAGGGCGACGACAGGTGGTGGTGGGTGGGGGGCATACCTACCGGGATGGCAGTGCGGGTTATGCTCATAAACCTAACAGCAATTAGTACAGGTTTCTGAAAGGAGGGGTTGGGGGTGGGGGGGAAGGATAAGTTTGGGTTAGGGAAGCGTTTGGGATAAGTAAGACTGTAGCTGGACTGAGGATGAAGAAGCTGGCTGACTTTATGGACTGATGTGCTTTCTTAAATCCTTGTCGAAGTACACACAGCATTGCACCAGCATTTGGGGGATAATACTTTTAAAGTACAACAGAACATTTGATGGCATGAGCCAGTGTAAAAGTACAACAATGAGAGCGCTCACAAATCCACCGACTGCTTTCCCACTTCCTGCCACTTCATTCACATCTGTCAACAATTCGACTTTTTTTGTTCCATCCAGCTGCATGTAGAGGACCTTTATGTATGTAGATGACTTTTATTTATACACTACATATGATTTACATGTATGTAAATGTATGATTCAGGAAGTTGTGAATTAGATGCTACTATCCTGTTTTGAAGCCTTAGAAGCGATTGTGTTTTCATTCATTCATTTTCTAGGTGCTGGAGCCTATCCCAGCTGTCTTCGGGCGAGAGGCGGGGTACACCCTGGACTGGTCACCAGCCAATCACAGGGCACATATAGACCATATAAACCATTCACACTCACATTCATACCTATGGACAATTTGGAGTCACCAATTAACCTAGCATGTTTTTGGAATGTGGGAGGAAACCGGAGTACCCGGAGAAAACCGACATATGCATGGGGAGAACATGCAAACGCCACACAGAGATGGCCGAGGGTGGAATTGAACTCAGGTCTCTTAGCTGTGAGGCCTGTGCACTCACCACTCCTCCATCGTGCAGCCTTACATAAGTTTGATCAAGTGTAGAATCACTACAGCTTCTGATTGGACTTCATTAGCTGTTCAAGACAAGCATCTCATGTCTCAGTGTAGGTTGGACTGCAAGTTTTATCGTGCAAAATTGACTGTACTGCGCATGAAGAACAATGTCAAGGAGAATGAGGTCCTGGCATGAATGCAACACCATGCCAGCTGCTTGATGAAGCTGAAAAATGTCAATGACAAGAAAGAAGACATCTGCCCTCTGTAGTGGGATGGTAGTCTTACCATGGACCTCCTGATGTGTGTCAGTCGACTCTTAGCTTTGCTCTCAGCAAACTCCAGACTGTTGATGTCCTTCAGTCGAGCTTTGTACTTGCTCATCTGCTCGTTGATGATCAACTCCACGCACCTGAAGAAGGCAGTTGATAACACAGACATTTTATTTTATTCTATAGTGTTGGACCACATCGGGTCCAGTTAAGTGGAACTTCACGCCTTTAAAACTCATGGATTGGAGCTTCAGGTATGTAATAAATCTATCTGCAGATGAAATTTGTGAAATATGTTAATTTTGCCCCAGAATTACTTTTTACCTCCAAGTTATAGTGTGCCGTGTGCAGAGTGAGGCCTGCATGGAATGACACTTGATTTTCTTCCCTGGACTTTTCAATGATAAACAAATGGCTACTCTGTTGACTTTTACAACTAATATTACTATATTTTGTAGTACAGTTTACTTGCAGATGTTGTCACTTTGTCACACAAAGTCAGACTGGTTGAATTTTTGGCTAAATATTTACTGAATCGATTTAAAGTTACTGAATTGCTTCGGATTGTATTGTTCTAAATAAACCAATATCGTGCTTGAATCGTATCGGCAACCATGAATTGTGATACGAATCAAATCGTTATTAAAAGGAATTGTTACACCCCTAGAAACCAAATATAGACCATCTGTAGTTTTCTTAACAAAGTGCTGGATCTAAGAGTGATAAGACGTACGCCGTCGTCTTGCTGATGTCTTGGACACTCTGCATGGGGTCGATGGTGTCAGGGCAGCGAAGGACGCAGGGAGCGAAGACGATGGCGAGGGCATTGGCTGACATTCTGTTGGTCTCTTCCTGCAGTGCAATCCTGAGACAAAAATATACAAGCACCGTAAATGAAAGCATCCATTATACCACAAATAACCACCATGGTGTCAATTGAAGTTGGTGATGACTCACCTGACCAGGTGGAAGATGAGGCGCTCCAACGTGCTGAGGTGCGTGCGGCTCAGCTGGTCGATGACCGAATACACTCCTCGAATCACCTCTCGCTTGTCAGCTTGACCTGGAAACAAAATGAGCAATTCATTCATGAACAACAAAGCATTCATGTGACTGACTTACCCATGGCTCTGAGAAACTCTTTGTAGAGTTCAAAGGTCATAAGTGGGCTGGGCAGGTCACGGAGCCACTGCTTGAGCACACTGGCGATGACATGGATGTTGTAATCGTCCAAGTTCACACTGCCCACATCTGAAAGACAACAAAGTTGTCAAAGTCAACAAAGTCAATTCATGACCCAAACACATCCTGTTTGACATGAAAACTTTATTTGTAATTCATTGTACAAACTAAAGCAAGGTTTAGATTAATAGGTATAATTGGTGCTAGGGCTGTAGAAAAAAAATCTCCCGAAGTAGCACTATATGCAGTTGTTGCACTCTTGGGGCTCTAATTTCATAGCGCAGCGCAAAGTGGTGCTGGGTGGTGGAGAGTGGCGCACCCCACACAGTGGTAATTTTGTCCAGCGGACCACTATGTGCAGCCAGTTTGGTAATTTGGGCTGGGCCGAGATGGGTGTGGTGGCGCAAATTTTTCGACAAAACAGTGCAGCAAAGATGCTCTGAAAGATCGGCAGCTCCAACCTGGTCTATTCTTGGCCAGGTGAAGCGCACCCTGCGCAGTGGTAAATTGGCAGATGGGCGCACAGTGCAGACACGTCACCAAAACCTCCCAGGCAGGTTTTTCAGAGTGTCAGGCACATTTCAATGCAATAAATAATCACAGCAACCACCATTTAATGTAAGCGTCTGAACCAGCATGTACATTTTTGTATTAATTGTCCCATCACATCTGATGTCAGATCAAAGACGTCACGCATAATGGGAACTCTACCTGAAAGTATGACGCCAACCAGGACCGACTCTACACTAAATAAATGGCTTGGCCTCCCAGAATCAGTGAATTAGAAGTGAAAACTCAGCCAGAAAAGCACAAGCCAGCTCCACTCATCGCTCATCTCTGTGGCTGTGCTGCATGGCTCTTCACAAATCCCAAATCGTTGTTTTGTTTGACACAACCTAATGAAAAATTGATGACTGGTTTGTGGCTCACCTGTGTCTAGCCCCTGACGAAGTTCTTTGATCTTATTGGTGGAGCCCGACTTCCTGTAGATGCCCTCCGTGTAGAGGCCGTGCATCTCGATGTAGTTGATGAGCTTCTCCACTAATTGGGGCACGGCACGCTCTTCGCTAGTCAGCCTCGAAAGCTCCACGCCGAACTGACGAGGCGACAGCTCTGGATCATACTTGTTGACAAACACAACAAAAGCGTTACGGCCTGCACAAGTTGCACGGCTACTGGTGGTGTTGTCACACAGGCATGTACCTTTTTACTACAGTTGGTGGCCATCTTGGAGCAGCACTTCCTGTGGCACGCGTACCGGCACACTACAACATACACATTATAGTGAGAGGTAGCGACTGTAAAGCGTAACGTCCTCTGAAGATGTAAAATAAGAAAAGATCACATGAAACATTGTGAGAGAAGGATGTGGAAGTGTTTTGCTTTTTCTTTGCCTTGATGTGTTTTTCTGGGAATGTCTTCAAGTGTGGACCAGTAGTGACAAATTGGAAAAAGTGTGCTGATAACCACAGAACAGGAAGTGGAAGTCTGTAACGGTAGCGTAGCTCAACCCAATACAACTAAAGTGACAATAAGCACGGCGGTCGAGTGGTTAGCGTGCAGACCTCACAGCTAGGAGACTAGGGTTCAAATCCACCCTCGGCCATCTCTGTGTGGAGTTTCCATGTTCTCCCTGTGCATGCGTGGGTTTTCTCCGGGTACTCTGGTTTCCTCCCACATTCCAAAAACATTAATTGGCGATTCCAAATTGTCCATAGGTATGAATGTGAGTGTGAATGGTTGTTTGTCTATATGTGCCCTGTGATTGGCTAGCCACCAGTCCAGGGTGTACCCCGTCTCTCGCCCAAAGACAACTGGGATAGGCTCCAGCACCCCCGCGGTAGAAAATGAATGAATGAATGTTAGCATTGACACTCTCCACTTCCTGTTACGTTCCTGTTACACCTGTATCCTAGCTTTATTTGATTTTATTGGCATTATTGTTTGTATGTATGTATGTATGAAAACATTACCTGTACAGCTAATAAAGCTTTTCTGAGAGTAAATGTTTCACGATGAAGCGGATATTTCCAAGTGAAAAAGGAGTCTAAATCTAAAAAGTGGAGGTGGACCTGCATCCCTCAGCGGTGTTTGACTTTAGAGGTCCAAGTGTAATTTAAATCTCAGCTTTGGCACTCACATTTGCAGACACAAGCCCGGTCCATCATCCAGATGAGGGAGGAGCAGTACTCGCAGTAGGTCGGGATGCTATACTGGGTCGACTTAAATATGTGCCCATGATGCTCCTCCACCTGCGGGGGGCAGCACAGAGGGAATCAAACTACACCTGAAATGAGTTACAATAATTCCAGTTGTCTTATCTTACAATGTCAGTTTCCTTCTTGCGAGACTTCTTTCGCTCTCTCTTGGCAGCCTGGAAAAAAACAGACTTCAGTAATAAGTAAAACCACATCGGAAAGGCTAGTGGGTACTAATAGCATCCCTGGAACAAGTGTACAGTACAAATGAATGTCAACACTATTATATGATTACATTACGAGTTCATTTGGCTGTTGAGCTTCTTACCCTGCCGATGGTTCCCTCCATGGGCTTGTACTCGGTCATGAACTCATCCAGGAAGACTTTGAAGGTGTTCACCCACACCTTCACGGGAGACTCACTCCAGTCACGCTGCTCCAGTCGCATCGTCTTTTCCAGGATGTGCTCAAACAGAGCATAGAGGTCCTTGTAACGAATACTCTTCCCGTCGTCCATCTGGATGGTTTGAACGAGATGAGTGTTTTTTTTCAAGACGACATCACCGTGGTTTTGTTACATGTCTGGGCTAGACAGCTGACTAAATGGAGGACTCACAGCTAGGGCGGTGGAGTAGGAGTTGAAGATGTTGATCCTGAACTCCTTGAGCGCTTTCTTGAAGACCACGTCCACCATGGTGTCCTTCTTACCGTTTTCACTCTCCAGGTCAGCGATCTGCAGGGAGTAGTAGGTTTCCGGTCAACAGCTTCACAGAAAGGTCCAAGCTTAAAATAATGACTAATAAGAATTCAAAAAAGTAAAGTTTTAATATACATTATACATTAAAAAATATTACAATATTAGATAGTATAAAGCAGTTGTCCAACTGCAAATGACAAGAACATTAATGGTAATGATTTTACAAACATATCATTGTGACCTTCTTCAAAAGGAAGTCATTCATGGTGCGATAGTCATGGGCGGATGTGAGGATATGCAGTGCATCGTTCTGCCACTGAGCGGGTTCCAAAGCGATGCTGCTGATCTTCACACTGCGCCGTCGTTTCATCTTGGGAGACGGTTCCTTGTTCTCCTTACTGTCACGCACACCCCCCTGTGGAATGGCCTCTGGATCTGGACTGTGAGGTGGAGACTGCCCCTCTGACGCACAGAAACAGAGAAATACATTCAATAATGGCCATCTTGCAAATCAAATAACATTTTGTGGCCTTTTGGGGGCAGGAAGTTTGGTTGACAACAGAAATTCTGTTCTCTAATCCAGCGACATAAATCACAAAGGCCTAATTTAAAATATCAGCAGGGTGTCCCGTGGTCTTGATGCAGCTTGTGAAGCAGAACATATGCAAAACACAAGCACAATACAAAAAGAACACAAGAGTAGCACAACATAAAAAGAACATAGCAAATAACAACACAATAAGAACATAAGCAGAACCCAGGGAGAACGTAAAGGGACCTTTTATGCAATTTCCACTTTTCTCTCTCTCTCTGCCCCCCCCCTGCTCCTCTGTTTATGGCAGGGGTCTCAAACACGCCGCCCGTGGGCCCACAGGACACAAGTTTGAGGCCCCCGCCTTGATATGAAAGTTTAATGTTTCATATGATATGGACGCTGTATGGTATCATGTACCCAGAAAAAATCATTACGTTTGATTAATGTTCAAGTTAAAGGTTAAATAACTGTTAATAGTTATTCTCCCTATCCGTGTGGAAGTGGTAAGTTTTTGGCTATTTAAGTTTAAAGGAAATAACTTGAAGGCTACCGTTTAGGTTGCTAGCTCTCTAGTTTGCGAGTTAGCATGTGTCTCAAGACCCTGCAGTTGCGCAATATGTTGTAAATAAAAAGAGTATAAATGTGACTATAGTCGTGTTTTGTCATGTCTACAGGGCTTTAATAATGCTTTGTTCATTTTAATCTGAAAAAAATAATTTGTCTACCCACCAACTACAGTGAAGAAAATAAGTATTTGAACACCCTGCTATTTTGCTATTTCTCCCACTTAGAAATCATGGAGGGGTCTGAAATTTTCATCGTAGGTGCATGTCCACTGTGAGAGAGATAAACTAAAAAGAAAAATCCAGAAATCACAATGCATGATTTTTTAACAATTTATTTGTGTGATACAGCTGCAAATAAGTATTTGAACACCTGAGAAAATGAATGTTAATATTTGGTACAGTAGCCTTTGTTTGCTATTACAGAGGTCAAACGTTTCCTGTAGTTTTTCACCAGGTTTGCACACACTGCAGGAGGGATCTTGGCCCACTCCTCCACACAGATCTTCTCTAGATCAGTCAGGTTTCTGGGCTGTCGCTGAGAAACACGGAGTTTGAGCTCCCTCCAAAGATTTTCGATTGGGTTCAGGTCTGGAGACTGGCTGGGCCATGCTAGAACCTTGATATGCTTCTTACGGAGCCACTCCTTGGTTTTCCTGGCTGTGTGCTTCGGGTCGTTGTCGTGTTGGAAGACCCAGCCACGACCCATCTTCAATGCTCTGACAGAGGGAAGGAGGTTGTTCCCCAAAATCTCACAATACACGGCCCCAGTCATCCTCTCTTTAATGCAGTGCACTCGTCCTGTCCCATGTGCAGAAAAACACCCCCAAAGCATGATGCTACCACCCCCATGCTTCACAGTAGGGATGGTGTTCTTCGGATTGTACTCTTCATTCTTCTTCCTCCAAACACGCTTATTGGAATTATGACCAAAAAGTTCTATTTTGGTCTCATCTGACCATAAAACTTTCTCCCATGACTCCTCTGTATCATCCAAATGGTCATATGCAAACTTAAGACGGGCCTTGACATGTGCTGGTTTAAGCAGGGGAACCTTTCGTGCCATGCATGATTTCACATCATGACGTCTTAGTGTATTACCTACAGTAACCTTGGAAACGGTGGTCCCAGCTCTTTTCAGGTCATTGACCAAGTCCTGTCGTGTAGTTCTGGGCTGATTCCTCACCTTTCTTAGAATCATTGAGACCCCACGAGGTGATATCTTGCATGGGGCTCCACTCCGATTGAGATTGACCGTCATGTTTAGCTTCTTCCATTTTCTAATGATAGCTCCAACAGTGGACCTTTTTTCACCAAGCTGCTTGGTAATTGCTCCGTAGCCCTTTCCAGCCTTGTGGAGGTGTACAATTTTGTCTCTGGTGTCTTTGGACAGCTCTTTGGTCTTCGCCATGTTACAAGTTAAAGTCTTACTGATTGTATGGGGTGGACAGGTGTCTTTATGCAGCTAACGACCTCAAACAGGTGCACCTGATTCAGGATGATACATGGAGTGCAGGTGGACTTCTAATGGGCAGACTAACAGGTCTTTCAGGGTCAGAATTCTAGATGATACACAGGTGTTCAAATACTTATTTGCAGCTGTATCACACAAATAAATTGTTAAAAAATCATGCATTGTGATTTCTGGATTTTTCTTTTTAGTTTATCTCTCTCACAGTGGACATGCACCTACGATGAAAATTTCAGACCCCTCCATGATTTCTAAGTGGGAGAAATAGCAAAATAGCAGGGTGTTCAAATACTTATTTTCTTCACTGTATATGTGGTTTCTTAAGTTTTTATTATTTGCCGACATGACAAAACACGACTATAGTCACATTTATACTCTTTTTATTTACAACATATTGCGCAACTGCAGGGTCTTGAGACACATGCTAACTCGCAAACTAGAGATCTAGCGACCTAAACGGTAGCCTCCAAGTTATTTCCTTTAAACTTAAAAAAGCCCAAAACTTACCACTTCCCCACGGATAGGGAGGATAACTATTAACAGTTATTTAACCTTTAACATGAACATTAATCAAACGTAATAATTTTTTCTGGGTACATGATACCATACAGCATCCATATCAAACTTGCGCAGGCCGCACTAATATTGAACTTTCATATCAAGGCGGGGGCCTCAAACTAGTGAGTGCCGCATGTTTGAGACCACTGTATTAAACACTGGTAGTCCCCCAAAAAACATATAATGTGGTCATTACAGCAAAACTTAAATACTTGCAGAATGCAGAACATAACAACATAAGTAGAACATCTCTCACCATGTGTCTCTGTGGCGTCGCTACTGCTGGTCGGCTTCTCCAGGAAGATTTTTTTCTCGCTGTGTTTTGTTTTACTCCAGAATCGCATCTTCCCTCTCATCCTGCTGAAGATCATAATAAAATAAGATTTTACGTGATAGAAAAGTAATCAACTAAACAAGAGCTAAATGCCTCTCCAAGATGCAGTGAATTATTAGTATTACATTACATAAATATTGATAGTTTTCAGTGTTCACTGTATTTGGAATATAACTTGCACACCTTCCATCCTGACTGGAGGTTTTCCTAAGAACTTCCACTTTGCCTAGGTCTCCTGATGACAATGTTTTATGGATCTTCTTTTGATCTTTGTGGGAATCCTGATGAGAAAAGAAGAACAGTTGTAGTCCATAATCGATAAACTGTTGGTTGACAGCGTTCTTCTTCTAACATGCCTCTGACAACTGTAGTTAAAACATTCAAATAAGAACAGATTGAATAGTCTCTTGTCATGCTGCAGTCTTTGTATTGGATGTTGAATTAGTCACAAAGAAGGAATACAGGAAGTGAAGCTCCTGCTTTAAAGTGTGGTTAGTTTCAAACTTGGACCATTCCAGCATGCAGGAGCAAAACGTCAGCAAACGCATCGTGTTAAATATGTTTCCTGAGGGTGCGCAGAGAAAATGTGCAGCAATTCACCGCACCCTCGCCGTGGTTAGAGTCCGTTTACAAGCAGAGTGTTGGTGGAGTAGGAGTGAGGATAGTGGAGTTAAAATTAAAAAGGCTCCACTTCCAGCGACATGACTGAGAAGTTGGCAGAAGTGGTGGAAAACGGCTCAGGACCACAGCAGGACCCGCGGCCATTTACCGTCTCTGAGTCACTGTGATAGTCCAACTCTGGGGTGTGGGCGCGTGAGGGGGACAGGCAGGGGGGCAGCGTGCGGGAATGGGCGGGGATGTAGTATTCATCGTGGTCGTCGTCGTCTGACTGGGTTGCTCCCTCAGAGTTACAGCGCGTGAGGAAGTCGGAGCGCGTCCGGGACATGCGCGCTTTCTTTTTGGGGCCCGGGCGGCCCACCTGCTGCCGAGCAACCACAGGAACATAAGACCTCAACCCTAAATGCTGCAAGCCTAAGCTCATCTTCTTAGCACTGGAACCTTATTTGATAAGTTCAAGTCAGTTCAAACAGACAGTGAACTAGCCAATGAAAATATTCCATTCAAGTACGAGTACGGCTGCATGTCAAACAATGGCGCTGACATTGCCACACCTCTAATGATCTGACTGCAGGAGGTCGCTGTTTGAAAGTGTACAGACACGGCTAAGACTCTAGCTTTGTTGGGTTCTGTGTGAAAGAACCAAAGTCAGCTCTGGCGCTGTTGCGTTTCTTGAGTGAAAGACATTTACCTCTCTGGTTCTGGATCCAGCAGACTGGGAATCATCTCTGAACATGGACAAGGATCTTTCCTGGTTGACCAAATCCTTGTCTGACCTGGAGGAAACGCTTAATTAAAACCTTCTATTGTGTGTTAACCATCATGAAATAAGACCGGGCTTAGTCCTGGTGGTTTTGACTTACTTGGAAAAGGGCAGCTTGCGTCTGGGTGGTGAGAACATGGTGGTTGTTGGTTTCTCTGTCATGTTTACGATGACAGTCTGAGCCGAACTCTTCTTTTGGGCTTTGGGTGGTTTGGTGTCCAGGACTGGGCTCGGACCCCCCTGCCCACATGCTCCTGCATTCCTTTCTTGTTGACTTGGGAGAACTGGAGCGAGACTGGGATTTGTCTCCAGAATGATGTTAATGTCCACCTCTTTAGAGCATAGACCAGGTATCTCTGGACTTGCTGCACGAAGGGTTGAAGACTTCTCTTCTTCAAAGCTGCCCCTCTTGGACGGTGTAGTCCTTGAAGACTGAGGTGGTTCAACCGCAGAGTCTACATCCAAACCTGAAATTAGTGGTGTTCCCCCAAGTTGAGAACCGCTTTCTGGAGTTTGGGGTACTCCTTCTTCTACAGGGCTCTCTTTTTGCATACTGATCAAGACTACAACAGGTCTTCTAGATGCAGACTCCCTTCTCTCCTTGTAAGATTTGCTGGAGCTTTCAAATTTTGCTTCTCGAACTGGACTTTGATCAGAAGCGATGTAAAAAGTTGCTCTTGGAGCTTCTGTCCTGTGAGGTGACTCCACCTTGGGCTTTTCGTTATGGTTTGAATCTCTCACTGGCTCTTGACTATCGAGCATCGAGGAACGTTCCTCAAGTACAAAGCTTCCAGAACCCCCTGTCTCCATATTCTCAACAGTCAGCTGCCTAAAGCTGTCATGAGTAGTAAGACACTCAAGAGGGGAAGGTCTGTGATGGTCCTCTACAGAACAGTCATTGCTGTCTGATCTCGCCTCTTCTTGAGGAGGCGTTCCTACGCTGGTGGCGCGGACTTTGAGAAGTTCCAAGCTGAACTGAGCCTGCTCCAGTTCTCTCATCCGCCTGCTTTCTCTCTTGGATCGGGTCTTGTGACTCGCTTCATCGACACACCAACTTGAATCAGAGTCAACATCCTTGGCAACATCGACCCCAACCACAGCAGAACATTCAGCAGGTCCTGAGAGGTTCTGCTCTCTTTCCTGTTCCGATGTGGTGAGGTCATGAATGATGGAGGCTTGAAGCTGCTGCTTCAGTTTGTGGAACCTAAATATGAGAGAGAGGATTACGTACTTAACTTCCATTTTATGTTCATACCAACATCGCTCTCCGTACCTGAGCCGGGCCAGGTATCCCCTTGCCACCACCTGCAGCTGCGTCACAGTCCTGTGTACCGCACAGTAGCGTCTCCTCACCATGAATCCCCTCCATGCCGCCTGGACCGTGATGACGGCCATGGTCTTTCGATGGCAGCAAATCCTCCAGCTCCTCTGAATCACAACCGCCGAATGCCTCCACCGCAAGAACCTCCGGCGCTGCCTGCAGCACCTCCAGGCCGCCTGTAGACATACGACCGCTTGCTCCTCCAACCTCAGGTCTATAGCGGACTGCCTGAGAAGGCAGCGGCGCCACCATCGCTGCGGAACAGGAAACAAGAATGAACCAAAAGTACCGAAATCACCAGAATATGTGGCTTGTGTCTCTGGCGTTTTGAAGACCTAGGAAGGCCCCAACTTGCTCATTTAGGGTTTGAGTATTTTAAGTATTGAGTATTTTGAGTATTTGTGCATTTCTGTCAAAATGTTTACTCCTGTATATATTTATGTATTCATTTATCCTTAAAATATTTACTTCTTCTGCCAGCATACATCATTTTCTTATCAAATGCTCACCTGGATGACGCAAGCAGCCACTCTCAATCTGACAAAGTGCTTCCTCTCCAAAACCGCCCTGAAGCGGCGCTGCAACGTGACAATACGTCGCAGCACTTCCTGGTGGAGGAGGGTCTGAAGACGCTGACGCTCCGCCTCCCGCAGGAACACCTGGACCAGTTGATAAAGGTTGAATAGATAGAATAGAAAGCAACACAATAAGGAGTTAGCGGAGGCTGCATACCGTTGTGTTGCCTACTTGGTACCCAGCGGGCAGGAGGTGGATCTGCCTAAAGAACTCCCTGATGCCTGATTTGGTGGAACTGGTGCCTCGTGGCAGCAGCACATGAAAGTGGCGAACAAAATCCTGGAAAGAAGCAGAAATGGTACCTGATAAGATGTTGAATTATTGTTTGAGATAAGGGTGCGTTCACGCTTGTCGTCTGGCATTCTGGTATGGACTACAAGTATGCACAATGCCAAACTCAAAGCATTATTTGATTTCACTGACAAAAGTGTGAACTAGTGTGAACTCTACATTAACCACACTAAAACGACCACAAAGTGTCTTTAAAAAAAAAATTATTTGGTGTGAACGCACGTTGAAGCTGTCTTGAGCATGTCCTATGTTCGATGGACCAAACGATCATACTTGCAGAACAAACAGACGAAACATAATTTTAACCGGAACTCACCCACAGTGAACTCACCCACAGTATAAATGGCAGTTTTTGACATTTCTATAACATTAAACCCAAGTTTATCATCCTACCTATCAAAAAACCCATACATTCATTCATTTTCTACCGCTTTTTCCTCACGAGGGTCACTGGAGCCTATCCCAGCTGTCTTTGGGCGAGAGGCGGGGTACACCCTGGACTGGTCGCCAGCCAATCACAGGGCACATATAGACAAACAACCATTCACACTCACATTCATACCTATGGACAATTTGAAGTCGCCAATTAACCTAGCATGTTTTTGGAATGTGGGAGGAAACCGGAGTACCTGGAGAAAACCCACGCATGCAAGGGGAGAACATGCAAACTCCCCACAGAGCCCAGGGTGGAATGGAACTCGGGTCTCCGAGCTATGATGTCTGCATCCTAACCACTCGACCGCCGTGCCGCCAAAACCCATACAAACAAACCCAAATAAGTCTAGGAATGGTCATGAGCAAAGACCCAGG
This sequence comes from Doryrhamphus excisus, assembly GCF_037039965.1. Lineage (NCBI taxonomy): Eukaryota > Metazoa > Chordata > Actinopteri > Syngnathiformes > Syngnathidae > Doryrhamphus > Doryrhamphus excisus. Next base: position 15,668,193 of record NC_136357.1, on the reverse strand, counting down.
TAGAACTTACCTGAAAGGTGTACTTGATGCTGTATCCCGATTGTCTGATACGGACAGTTTCCAGCATGCCTGTGTAGCGAAGCTGTCTGAGTACCAAGCTGTCATTAAAACGTAACGGCAGCTGACAAAAACAGAGACATAAAGCATTATTTTTTGTTTAATTGCTACAGAAAGTATAAAAGTCAAGAATAAAAATGAGGTCGCAGCAAATAAGAGTTTTTACCTTCTCAGCATTGGAGCGAATGCACTTAACAAAGTACGGCTCCGATTGATTGAGAGTCTCCATCAGTTTATTGAGAGAAGCCTGCACATGCACACACAAGGAAAATGTTTAGTGTATTAAAATAAATTGCCAAAGGCTTCCAGCAGGGGGCCCCAAAGATCCACTCATTGACCTGAAACTGTGCACTGATGCTGGGCGGTTTCTTCTTCTTGTGCAGGTGAAGCAGCGATTTTGTGATGCGGTCGTGGAGCGTCACGCTGCTCAGGTGGCGCAGAGACTTCACATCTAACAAGTGCTACCAATAAAAAAAAAAAAAAGAAAATGTTTAATATAATTTGCACAGCGTCATATTTAAAGACAGGATTGTGCTGATGTCATCCTACCTTGGGAAGGGTGGGCTTCAGCTTGCAGTTTTTGTTTCTCCTAAAAAATATGAATCATTATTTTCTTACCAGATACCTAATGCAACTTTTCCAAATTAAGTATATTATAATCAGAATTATTTTTTTAATGCCGATCATATTCTAGGGTTGAAGCATTTTGATGAGTGCCTGCAAAAAGCGATGGAGGTACGGGGTGGCCAGGAGTGGCCATGGCCACCCTTGGTAACTCTCCAGCCACCCCCACGACTGGACCACAATTTTGAAAAATGTGGCTCTGTGGTGCAGGCTTGGATTTCTTTCACTGCAGCACACAACTTTCCGTGGTATAGGCTCCAGCGTAGCCGACTTCAGGCTAGATTGGTTGCCAGCCAATTGCAGGGCACATATAAAGAGACAACCATTCACATTACCATTCATAGCTATGGACAATTTAGGGTTTCCAATTAACCACTCCAATTCCAATTATTACACTACTTATTGACTTGTTCTGCATTAAAAAAGCTTCCAATGGCCTTTCTGATGTTCTTCATGGGAGGTCCTGAAGGCCACTTGATAACGTATTTCTAATAGAAATGAATAAAAAGCCTGAAAATACTACTCCACTTTCTCCACAATACAATCATACCCAATAGCAAGTAAAAAAAGTCATTTCATGAATCTACCACAAGCTGATGAATGACAGCCAATTAGCCTTAGCTGGCGAGGCTTACTGGAGGATCGGGAGAGTGCGGCCGAAGCATGACTTTGTTTGTTTGTAATGAAGCTTGTTATGTAAAACCCATTTTGAAATCATGGATATTCAGAAATGATATCACAAGTTAGTGTGAATCAAGATTGCAATGTTTGTTTACTTTCTGTGCAGCCCTACTTGATACAATCATTTCAACACAACTTTTCCATTTTCAGTTGAAATTGTCTCCATATGAAGGACCACATTCCGAATTTTTTTTTAACCCTTAATGGGATAATATGTGACAGAGTTGATTAAATGTTCATAACAACTTAACAAAATAATGTTTGGCCTTTATTCACTACAGATGCACTAAAACCTTTGGTGTATGGTGTCACCATCACGTGACATATAAGAATCATAAAAAGTTTGATATTATGTAGATTAACATTGTAGACAAATAAAAAAATACAAGAACAATGAGAGAGTATGTGTATTTTTAAAATGCATAAAAAAGTGGTGGTGCTGTTCTCCAGGTGACTCACAGTAAAATGCCCTGAGCTCGCTCCAGAAGTTTGCTGTTGGACGAGTTGACAAAGATGCCATCCTCTCCCAAGGTGGGACTTGCTGCTGAGGGCAGGCGACCCGATCTCGGACTGCGACCGTTGAAGCCATCCCTGCAGAGAAGGAACATTACGACTGCTTTCAATGTCCAATTCAAGCTTTTTATTTGCTGATGGAAGAGAATGCTAAATGGCCAATGGGATTTTTTTTGCACACCTGCAACTAACTACTTTGCCATTTATTATACAAGAGATAGCTGCTTCTTAGAAAGGGAAATTATTTATGTTTAGACTTTTGGGGACGCACCAGCTGGCTTTCTCATTCAAGGTGTTGGCGCCGTGAAGATCTGACAAGGGAGTGCGGGGATTCTTCCTGGTGATGCCTGCATGGAAAGGAACAAGGAAATAATATTAGAGATTCTATAGTACTGTAAATTATATCATAGTTTTACGCTTAATCGCATTCGGCCACTTGGCTACTTTCACATGCTTCTACTTTCATCTTGCTGCTTTTTTCTGATGAGTAATAATAGCAATAACAACAACAATAATTGATTTTATATAGTGCCTTTTCGACCAGTCCGGGGTGTACCCCGCCTCTCGCACAAAGTCAGCTGGGATAGGCTGCAGCATACCCCGCGACCATCATGAGAATAGGCGGTATAGAAAATGAATGGCTGGATGGATAATGCCTTTTCACAGGTACCCAAAACACATCACAGTGAAGTCAAGCCATTATCCATTCACTCCTCAGTCACACACTGGTGGTGGTAATCTACATCTGTGGCAACAGCGACTCTGGGGTAGACTGACTGAAACATGGGTGCCAATTCTCACCTGCGGCCTCTATGTGAGTGCATCTTAAAGACAGACAACAGTGCAATGCCCAGAAGAAATGGAAATGAAAAGTCATATTTGTCTTTGTTAAATACTTAAAATAGTACATCTTAAGTCTGTCAAGACGGCTATCCCTTAGGTCTGGCCCTCCAATAGCCTGGCGAACTTGCATTTTGTTCTGTGAACTTCCAGAGTTTCTCTTCATGCATCTTTTGTGTGTGTGTTTTTGACATTTGGAAAACATTTTTTTAGCATTTGTTTTTCAACCTACACCGTTTATGTGATTGCAGCATTTTTATCCATTCATCCAGCTATTTTCTATACCGCTTATCCTCAGTAGGGTCGTGGGTATGCTGGAGCCTATCTCAGGTGTCTTCGGGGGAGAGGTGGGGTACACCCTGGACTGGTCGCCAGCCAATCACAGGGCACATACAGACAAACAACCATTCACACTCACATTCATACCTATGGACAATTTGGAGTCGCCAATTAACGTAGCATGTTTTTGGAATGTGGGAGGAAACCGGAGTACCCGGAGAAAACAAACGTTTTTAAAAGCATTTTTAAATTGCACCATTTTCCCATTGCATTGGTGATTTGATGTGGCGACCTCTGAAGGGAAAAGCTGAAAGAGAAAGAAGATTGGTTTTATGGCATTCATGTGTTTTTCCCATGGATCATTCCTGTGTTAGGAAGTTGCTGCATGTTTGACCCTGTCGGCCACCGCAGAATCGAAATCAAGATTTTTTGTTTAATGTTTGCCCTACATCAGTGGTTCCTATCAGGGGCGTCACTAGGTTCTGAGGACAGGGGGGGGCTTAGCCCCCTGGATATGAATGAATGTAGTAGACATTCAAAAAAAATAAAAAAAAAAAGTAATAAAAAATCCAAAAAAACTAATAACAAACAAGAAACGGGATATAACATTCCCACTTATGGACAGATTTAGTAGAGATACTCAATTGTTTTAGGCCACCATTAAATTCCCACAAGTACACACAATCTACACTGCAAAACCGCTGCTCAAGCTCTGCAACCATTCTGTCCAGTGGACAGTGATCAATTATATAATAATCATTATTATATTATTAATTAGCCTATTATTATTACTATCATCATTATTCTTCTTCTGATTATTACTACTACTACTACTATTAGTAGTAGAAGTACTACTAGTAGTAGTAGTAGTAGTAGGCTAGTATTAGCTTGCTTTTGCCCTATAAAAAAAAAATCAATAAAAAATATCAAATTATTTAGGGGGCCTAAAATAGGCTAAAATATAGGCTAAAAGATAGGCTAAAATAACTAGTTCCTATACTTTTCATAGTCCTGCACCCCTCAGACATTTGACCGAAGTCATGTAAACCCTACTCTAGCGCAATTAAACAAACCACACTAAGCACACAATAAAACTGACTGAATTATTAACTAGAATTTTTTAGATAATTTTGTATATTTTTAAAATATTATATTTTTATTTTATTAATGTAATTATTTCAGAATTGTTAGATTTGAACATACTTATATTTTTCAGAGAACACACTACAAACTTCTTGTCTGTCTCCTTTCTTCTGCACTGTGTGGGCGCTGTTCATATGATGAGGCGTTCAAGTGCACTGCGTAACTTTTGAGTGTTAGCCTTTCAGACACCAATGTAGTCAATGACAATTTGCATACCCCTGGGTGTACACAGAGCACACTTTGGGAACCAAAGCCCTACATCATAACAGGAATCATAACAGGAATCATAACAGGAATCATGAGAGGTTTTCTCCAAAATGTCAAAGAAAAGTCGACACACTCACTCACACTTCATTCATCCATCCATTTTCTGAAGTGTTTGTCCTCTCTTGGGTCACAGATATGCCGATATACAAGCTGTCTTCGTGCAAGAGGCAGGGTGCACCCTGGACTGGTTGCCAATCATCGGGCGGATTTAGACAAACTAGCATTTTCCATACAAACACGTATTTTTCTTTTTACTCCCACATTGCAAATGTGGAACGACAAGGTTGTTAAAAGATACCTACCCTTGTGACAAATAAAGAATCATGATAATACCGTATCTGCAGGCTCCCGCTAGTCTACACAGAAGAAAATTCCATTGATTTTTTCCGATCAGTCACAAAGGAAATTGTGTGCTCGGAACGACCCACATGCCTGAGGTTCTATTTCTTACGTCTGCCGCTGTAATAAAACCATGTCAGCTCATCCGCCTCAGAGCTGGAATTGATTTGTTGGAGTGGATTGTTACTTTTTCACTTGAGCACACCTCAGACTTTCATCCCATTATAAAGCCCATTAACTAGGCTCTGGCTTCCAAAAACCACTAAAGAGATCTCACTTTTACACATGGGCAGTATTTGAAAAAAAACACAAGGAGTAAGGAGCTGTACAAAAGTATTCTATTCAATCAAATCAAACTGTGTAATAATCTAATAGTGTGTCACCACAGTCTTTATACATTGTGGACCAACTTACTGTATTTCTCATCTTTGCACCTCTGAAGGATTTCAAGGCTCCTCTGGTGAACTGGGTGATGAAGGAAACTGAAGCTGTCGACGGTTTTCACAACGGCACAGGGGATGGCAGCATCGTTCCCTAACAACCACCACCAGCATCTTCACTATCCCATCACGCTCAACTGTTTGGAGAGAATATGTCGACTTACCCGTCTTCTTGTGTGTGTGTCTGCGACCAGCCTCCCTAAAAGCCACCAGGGCCCTGAAGTAGGCACGCAACACAGCCCAGCGGAATGTTGCCACGGGGTCGATTCCCATCAGGCCGCAGATGAAGGCGTTCTTGCTGCTCTTCAGCAAAGCCACCACATCAGGACGCATGTGGTCCGTGTTTTTCTCCCGGAAGTCCTGAACCCAAGAAAGAACCAGGATTTTGTCAGGCCAAAGCAGCATGATACACAAAATTGATGCTGTTGTTTCCTGGAAGAAAATAAATGGAAGAAACACTTCAACAAGCTTCAATAAAATTATATTAGAGTACTTGGTAATATTAGTTGGAGACATTAGCTACTCAGAAATGTTTTTATATATATATATAAGGTCTCCTCAACTAGCGACAGGCCACACAGCTACAGACCCGGGTTCGATTCCCCGCTGGGGCATATCTGTGTGGAGTTTGCATGTTCTCCCCGTGCAGGCATGGGTTTTCTCCAGGTACTCCGGTTTCCTCCCACATTCCGAACACATTCCAAAAACATGCTAGTTCAATTGGCGACTCCAAATTGTCCATAGGTATGAATGTGAGTGTGAATGGTTGTTTGTCTATATGCGCCCTGTGATTGGCTGGCCCTCAGTCCAGGGTGTACCCCGCCTCTCGCCCGAAGACAGCTGGGATAGGCTCCAGCATGACCGTGATAGGATTAGCGAAACAGAAAATGGATGGATGGACTTATGAATAGATTATAGAAGTGTTTAGATTCTGTTCCACACTCCTGTTCAGAAGGTGGCAGTAATGCACACCAAGCTGTTTTGCCAACCGTCAATGAACAACAGAAGAAGAACCCTGACAACTTTCCATTTGAGTGTGTACATGATACCTCAATCAGTTTGGGGAAAGGAATATTCCACCCCTGAATCGAATTATATATTCACTCAGATTGGCAGTTATCTTTCGAGGTGTATACAAAAGTTAAATTCTTTCCGTTTGAGCAAATAAACCAAATGCAAGCGGACTATTCGGGTCCATGTATACGTGGCTGTTGACGCTTCATCTCTTATGTGTCTCCAGGGTGTTAAGTAAAGTACAAAACCCTCTAAGTTTCTTCTCACATCTTGTGAGTCATACCAACACCTCTCCAGCACGCAGGATAACCAACTGCTACAGATGAATAACATGGAGTCCCGCCACAAAACGGTCCAGCCATTCCAGCACATGTGCTTCTTATCAGAGCGCAGCTGGGAGGCGAGGGGGGAGAATTAGATTGAGCGGAGGGGCTGAAAAAGTAGGTCGACTGCACCACCAGAGCTTTATAAAGGCTTCGGAGAAATGGAAAAAAAGGGACAATATACGTTTAGATGGACAAAACTGCTCATATGTGATATATACTGATATAGATATACGTATATGACATCTTATATATTATATATATATGTTAAGACATAGATTATGTCTATAAGCTAACTGTGCCCCTAAAAATGTCCACCACACAATATTAAGTAAAACCTAAGTATATACAAAATAAAGTAATTGCTTCTCATGAATATCATTTATTATGGGCATATTCCCATAAATTATTAATTCATTCAATACCAAAGACGTAGTTATAGGTTTTTGCGAAACCCGACGCCCAATCCCAACAAGGTATTCATACACCTTTTACATTTTTTTCATGCAAGAGGCTAAAGGAGGTGATGCAACTCCTTACCAATGGATTAGCTGGAGAGCAATTTTAATGCATAAAAACGGCCACTCGGTGGCAGAAGGGCATCATGAGAGGAAGGAGAAACATACATGACATGAAGAGGAAGCTCATCATATTGTGTACCACATGGAAAAAAATAAAAATTGTAAATATTTGAAAAAATTGTTATTTTGATGTTTAAAAAGACTTTTTGGGTTGTTTATATTACGGTAAAGATGTTTAGATATTTGAGCTGAGTGAAATATATTTGTGTCAATGTGAAAGTTATGGGCGGCATGGTGGTCGAGTGGTTAGCGCGCAGACCTCACAGCTAAGAGACCAGGGTTCAATTCCACCCTCGGCCATCTCTGTGTGGGTTTTCTCCGGTTTCCTCCCACATTCCAAAAACATGCTAGTTTAATTGGTGACTCTAAATTGTCCATAGGTATGAATGTGAGTATGAATGGTTGTTTGTCTATATGTGCCCTGTGATTGGCTGGCGACCAGTCCAGCGTGTACCCCGCCTCTCGTCCAAAGACAGCTGGGATAGGCTACAGGACCCCCGCGACCCTCGTGAGGAAAAAGCAGTACAAAATTAATGAATGAATACTCGTCAGAAACCTAAGAGTGCACTGAGTGGGATCATGGTGCCTGCCAGTTTGGCAGCATGTTGCCAGTTTTCAAGTTATGCTTGAAATGCATCTTTTCACAAAAAGCTTATTTTGTCCCTTTTCTGGCTGGCAACTGATATTTTTCTGAAACTTGCCTATGTTCTACTGCAACAAAATAACTACAAAATAACGTAAAAATATAAATATCCAAGTACAAATTCATTGACACGCCTCACCTTGACGCCATATTTGACTTTCCCAGCGTAGTGTCTGATGATGAAGGCGGGTTCCATGACGGCCGGGAACTCGATGTAGGTGTTTCCCTCATGCTGACGCTTGAACTTGTCCAGCAAGGTCTGATTGGAGGCCTGAGGGAAGCTGCACACAAAGTCACAGTGAAAAACAACACCACTGGTGACCTGGCACAAAAACAAAGCAGCCAGCAGGTGGCATACTTGCACTCCTCGTCCAGGAGGTGGAAGAGTGCAGTGGGTTTTTTGCTGATGAGATTGATGCAGCCGCTGTTGTCGATGTAGTCAATGGTGTGCCACGTGATGCCCTCTGCTCTGTATTCCTCCTGCACCAACAAAGACATCATTGCAATATGTCAACAAAGCAAAAACAAGTAAGGGAGGCTCTTCCTACTCCTTTCAAACATGATAATACTCAGTAAATAAGCAATATGTGTAAATGGGTCATTAATATACATTGTTAAGCATGTTTGATACAACACAACCAATGCCACAATTTAATGTTTGCAAGAGAACATTTCCCACCAATATCTTATGATAGTCGCTGTTACACGCCTCCTCTTACACGTCACAATAAACCAAAGGTGCTAGCGGATGAAATCTAACCTCCACTCATGTTGTTTCTTTCCTACACTGAGTCAGGAGAACATGTTAGAAGTGTTAATTTTGTCAAAGGCGTGGCTCTTGTATGTTGACTTACTTTGCGAGAGTGGCCAAAACACACTATACAAACACACACACACACACACAGGGTGCTCCTTCTTACAGCTGAGATCTGTTCTCTGTGAGTGTTCTTAGCTTTGGCTACCTTAGGTTAACACACACACACACACACACACACACACACACACTAGAGAAATGGAAGAGAAAATAATAAGCCTTGCACCATACTCCGATTAATACCCGTTCACTACCTTTTCCTTCTCGTTTGGCCTGTAGCCATTGGCCGGCGTGCAGCGTCGCCGCAACTTATCAGGGACAAAACACAGCTGACACCAAAGTAAAATGGCCATCCCAAGGTGACGTGCGTTGGCCAAAAAGTGAAAGAAGGTCCAAGAATAACAGCGAGTGCGCACCTGCTCCAGTTTGAAGATGTGCTGGTTGAAGTAATGCTGCAGTCGCTCATTGGCAAAGTTGATGCAGAACTGTTCAAAGCTGTTGTTTTCGTAATCCTCAAAGCCAAAGATGTCCAACACGCCGATGGAAAGGACCTGGCGAGATCATTGTTAGCTGTCTCACCGACAAAACTTTACAATGTAGGGGTGTCAAAAAAAGAAAAAAAAATGAAACTGCTTGGATACAAATTAAATACTCATTCTAAATGAACAAAGATATTTATTATATTGTGAGAGACTTGTGTGCAAAAACTAGGCACACACGACACACACACACACACACCTCTTACCTTTGAGTTGTCCTCCAGGTCCTTGTTATTGAGCAGAGCGTGATTGGTTCTGAACACAATCCAGTCAAAGAGGGCGCTATACAATGATTTGGCCATGGAGTCCCTCACCGTGCCTGCCTACACACACAAAAAAAATAGCTTATATTTTGGCCCACACAAAATAACAATACTAATGAATCAATCCTGCTATTTGTAATGGAGTCTTAACATGCACCCGCTACAGTCTTAAGTGAGTAAGAACTTCTTTGTTGTGAAGCTGCACTGAAAAGTTTCCATTTTCGTTTATTATCATCTCAACTCTTATGAAGTTGGCAGCACAAACCGGAACTCTTACTATGCACTCAGGAGTGGGCATGCCTGGAAAACATTAAAACAGACCATTTTCACAGGAACTACAAAATCCAAAGAAATACAGCTGAATAGGTGCAGATACTGGAAAAGAACGCTTTTTTATACTGGTGTGTAGGTGCTCTATTGGAGTCCACAACTCAATACAAAGGGACGGAAAATGAGCATAATAGGTTCCTTTAAAGAAGCAAAATGATGGAAGGATGGCATTATATCGGAAATTGTGTGTTAATATTGTTGCAAAATGCATTTAGCATTTAGACGCAGCCTGGAACCCTCTATAAAAGTGTAATTAAAATTTGATTTGATAAATTCTGGTGTTTGCCGGGAAGTGATGACCGAGGCTGCTGAGGCCTTGGTCTGCCAGCAAAAAGATGCATTTCAAGAAGACGTCTCCTGCATTATTGATTCTGGCTATTTTTAGCTGCTTAGCCTGTGATGCTACAGTCGTGGACAACTTATGCAAAAGGGTGGTGAATAATTCAAAAGAAGAATCCTGATGAGTTGTGGTTGAAAAAGGAGACTCATGGGACTCAAAATTGATGTGTAAACCTTAGACAACACGTGTGTGCTTTGTTTGCTTTATGCATGTTTGACCACAAAGTTAGCTACAAGCACATTACTAACATACTTCAGTGTAATCTTGTATGCATGTGTGAAATTTGTCATAAACCACTACCAATTACTAAATCTTAAATGTCTGGCATTATAATATAGGTTGCACCACCCCCTAAATGTTTCTTTTTTTCCCCGAGTCCAGCTAGCAAACAACCAAACAGATGATAATAAACACCTAAGCTCCTTGGCAAGCAGAACAATTCAACCGAGCAACACACAATTACAAATGCTGGTTGTTTTTATGAGAGGCTGAAGCTACATTCTCTCTCACAAATGCCGTTGTGGGAAAAGAAAAGGTATTTAAATGGGGATCGTCCACGGACACAGTTGGCGTGCCAGTGCAGATGTTTCTGGCCCAACAGCGCCGCAGTTGTGTTGACTGCGCCCCATGAGAACTCATGTCAAGTCACATCCATGCCAACAAAATAAGAATCAACTACTGTGAAGCAGCAGCTGTACTGCTGACACAACAGTACAACAAGTTTTTCTTACGTCTTATCTTTCGCTAGTTTCCAAATGCTGACCATCCGCTTCATTAGGAACATTTTGATATGTATATATTATATTATATTATATTATATTATATTATATTATATTATATTATATTATATTATATTATATTATATTATATTATATTATATTATATTATATTATATTATATTATATTATATTATATTATATTATATTATGTAGTGGTTAGTGCGCAGACCTCACAGCTAGGAGACCAGGGTTCAATTCCACCCTCGGCCTCCACCTAGGCTCCAGCACCCCCGCGACCCTCGTGAGGAAAAGTGGTAGAAAATGAATGAATGAATATAATATAATATAATATAATATAATATAATATAATATAATATAATATAATATAATATAATATAATATAATATAATATAATATAATATAATATAATATAATATAATATAATATAATATAATATAATATAATATAATATAATATAATATAATATAAATATATTATAGTCCAGGGGGTGTACGCCGCCTCTCGCCCGAAGACAGCTGGGATAGGCTACAGCACCCTCGTGAGGTGTATAATATTATATTATATTATATTATATATAATATTATAATATAATAATATATATATTATATTATATTATATTATATTATATTATATTATATATAATATTATAATATAATAATATTATATTATATTATATTATATTATATTATATTATATTATATTATATTATATTATATTATATTATATTATATTATATTATATTATATTATATTATATTATATTATATTATATTATATTATATTTTCTACCTTTTATCCTCACGAGGGTGCTGTAGCCTATCCCAGCTGTCTTCGGGCGAGAGGCGGCGTACACCCTGGACTGGTCGCCAGCCAATCACAGGGCACATATAGACAAACAACCATTCACACTCACATTCATACCTATGGACAATTTGGAGCCGACAATTAACCTAGCATGTTAAGTACCCGGAGTACCCGGAGAAAACCCACGCATGCACAGGGAGAACATGCAAACTCCGCACAGAGATGCCCGAGGGTGGAATCGAACCTGGGTCTCCTAGCTGCGTGGCCTGCACACTAACCACTCCCCGCCGTGCTGACTGACATAAACAGTTATCGAAATGGAAACTAAGTACTGTTGCCACTTTGTCCACAGACATTTAAAAAAACAAACACAGATTTTTCTCAGTTAACAATCAATTAACATATTTTGCAACATTGCCCAACTTTGTGGTGATGTTCATAGTTAGGACAATGTCAATTTACTCACGTGTACTGGTTCATGCAGGAGCATATACACGGATGCACAACATAGACATATTGCTCCCGCCAGTTACCTGTGATAACTGGGTACTTTGGACAATAGAAACAACCAGATTGACAAACTGGTAAATAATTATCCACTAAACAGGAAAGCCAAAGTAATGCAGTGCTGTGTTATGGACTGATGGCAGCAGCAAACAAGCTACTGTGTGCAGGGCATTTTTTGTAATGATTTCAAATAAAAGTTTTATTTACCGGATGCTTTAAAGCTAATAAAACTGTCGTCTTTGTAAAGGCAGGATGTATTAGTAGTTCTTGTACTGGACCTGATCATGACTCTCTGCAAAACCTCATATCTGCTTCTTGTAGGAAATAGCCCATGTAGTGCACCAGGGTTGACTATTTTAGGATTAAGATTAGGTGCGCAGCCGAGAGGAAATGATGTGTGAGGGGCAAGAGTGAGACAAACAGCCGGACCCTGCAAGGTCTGGTTCTTGGCCCTGGTACTGTATATTCCAGTGGAGGCTGCACATTCCTCAGACAACAGCACATGACTGCAGGGATGAGGCGGGGGCGGTGGGGTCAGTATGTGAGCAACTATTGTTAGTGCACACATCAGATGTGCATGTGGGTGGTGCAGGGGAAAGCATACTGTGTGTGTGTGTGTGTTTAGCATTTCCTTCCGCCCTGAAGGTGGGACGCAAATGAAATGGCATCCACTAATTGAAGACATTGATGGCCGTGCAAATGAAATCATGCTATTGACCGGCAGTCTTCATCTGAGAGGGGATTGTGACAGACGTCTCACTCCTGCAGCGCTTGCATGGACAGTTTATGGCCATTTGGCACGACAGGAAACAGGAAGTTGCACGGGAAGTTAAAAAAAAAAAAAAAAAAAAAAGGTTTGCACATGTGGGCCGGGACAGAAGGACAATGAAAACTCCCCAGACAAGTTTGAGGAAGCGTACAAATACTAACTATGATGATGTACTAAGAGACAAAACAGGCTCTGATTGGCCTCCTTAGAGTTTTGTCCTGCAGTCTGTAAGATTAAGATGAGGATTAGGAATCTATTCATGCATTCGACATGGATACAGTACATTAAATGTATGCAGGATTTATCATCATTAGTGGCACACTAGAGAAGCTGTCCAGGTTTAAATGTAGTTTCCAATGTAGTTTTCCAGTTTCACAAGTTGAACAAACAAAGATGGTGGAGCATCGTATTTGTGTTTTTTTTAGTTAGCAAGCTACTTCCTGGTTCAAAAGAATAACATAAAGCATTTGCATTAAGCATTTGCATTGGATAAAGAAAATACTTTACCACGCAATTTATTTGGATTTACACAAAAATAAAATGAATTAATGAGCAGGCTAAAGGCTAGCTTTCATTATTCTGTCACTACCTCAATCATATTTATTTTATTTAACAACCCAATACAATACACTCATATGTGACTTTACTCATCTGTATACACCAATCATTATTTGCACTATGACCCATTTACCATTGCACTAAAATTAATATATCTGCAATATGTCTGCTCCTGCAGATGCTCCTGTGCAATACTATGTGTATATTTTGGATATCTTGTATATATCTTGTATATATCTTGTTAAATTGTCTTTTTTTACTCTACTTTTATATACTTTTTTTTTTTTTTAAACTTGACTACTGTACTGAAAGTAGAAGCTCTCCAATCTCGTTGTACATCTTGTATAATGACAATAAAGGCCATTCCATTCCATTCCATTATTATGGATGTTAAATATTGGCACATAAAAATTTGTTTATATAAAAATCGTTTTTCTACAAATTATGATATCGACCCACGAGTGGTGATGTTCTGTGCCACACCGCAACAGGCTTCCTAGCTCAGTACAGTCGTCCGTCATTAACTGCCGTTAATTCCTGAGATAAGTGAATTTCCGTAAAACATTATTCAATATTAATAAAGTGAATAATTTCGGACCATTATTTGAGCCCTGTCGACATGAAAATACATCACTATTGTCACAATAGGCCACAGAATGTCGTGGGTGGATCTCGGACTGTAACCCCTGCTATATACTGTATACAGTACTTGCTAGTTGACAGACAAACAGCTTGGCCAACTTAAGAGGTCAAAAAGTGAAAGCAGGAGTCACATGTGACATGATCACCTCTGCAAGTTTGTAGGGCACAATGAGCCTCTCGCCGACTGTCACCGTCTTCCTGGTGGTCAGAGCTTCTAGCAGCATCTCCTCTTTCACCTGGAGGAGGGGACAAGATGCAGAAATGTGACAAATAGACAACGAGTTCAAGAAAGAAAGCAAACATTTTCATGAGGTTATGAAAAGTTGAACTGTTCTGTTATACACACAACATGATCCTCATAGACCTGGCGCTCACAAGTAAACCGTTTCCTGTTTCCGTATTCCTGTCTTCCCAGACGTAACCACAGATTTCCATGTGAGCGCTTGCGGAGCCTTAACCTGGCCCCGCACCAACCGTTGATGACAGGGCCGCAGCGGGAAAAGCAGATGTAACACATCTCCTCTATAAACAGGGATTACGTGAGCGGGCACAACAGCTGCTGAGCTCACGTTTGTGTGAATAATTTGTGTCATGTCATGTGCAAAATGTAAGGATGTTTATGTTTGATGTGAAAACATGGGTCCTTTTTAGCCAGTTGCATCCTGATTGAACACAAACAGAGGGGGTGGAGAAACATCTGTGTGTGCGTATGTGTGGCATAATCAGACTTCACACTGTGCGCTAAGCCCTGTACAAGGAGCAAAGCCCATTCTGGATGGAGTTGATTGGTGGATATTTGCATGCATTAGTTGCTTGGTAGCACAGAGCTTTCAGCCATGATCACAGCCTAATCCCATCATAAACAAGTTTGTTCCAGTATTGAATATTTGCTAAAGAAACACTTTTCTGAGTGGTTACTCCAAATAAGATGGGTATGACATACGGAAATAATACAAAACTTAGTAAGCATTCTAATATTGGTAACAGCAGTTTGCATTAGATCAAGGGTGTCCAAAGCAGTAACTAAAGCAGTAATGTTACAAGAAAAAAAAAACAAAATTTGAAGTAAAGTCATAATATTAATAGAAGAAACATTTATGTTGAAAAAGGAAAAAAAAGTCATAATATGAGAAAGAAACAAAACAAAAAAGACATTTTATGGAAAATATATATTATATTATTATTTGAACAAAGTCATGATATTATGAAAAAGAAATGTACAAGAAGAAAACCTAAATATTCATTCATTCATTAATTTCCTACTGCTTATCCTCACGAGGGTCGCGGGGGTGCTGGAGCCTATCCCAGCTCATTTCGGGCGAGAGGCGGGGTACACCCTGGACTGGTCGCCAGCCAATCACAGGGCACATATAGACAAACAACCATTCACACTCACATTCATACCTATGGACAATTTGGAGTCACCAATTAACCTAGCATGTTTTTGGAATGTGGGAGGAAACCGGAGTACCCGGAGAAAACCCACGCAT
Source organism: Doryrhamphus excisus (assembly GCF_037039965.1). Taxonomy (NCBI): domain Eukaryota; kingdom Metazoa; phylum Chordata; class Actinopteri; order Syngnathiformes; family Syngnathidae; genus Doryrhamphus; species Doryrhamphus excisus. The sequence goes on along the minus strand of NC_136357.1, from coordinate 15,652,654 downwards.
GCACAGGGAGAACATGCAAACTCCACACAGAGCCCAGGGTGGAATGGAACTCGGGTCTCCGAGCTGTGAAGCCTGCATCCTAACCACTCGTCCGCCGTGCAGCACGAAAGTTAAAATATGTGTAAGAATATAAAAAAACATATTTACATGTGTTGGTTTTTAAAGAATACAAACGTGACCCCAGTATCCTTTCATTTTTAAAGTATGTGGCCCTCAGTGCAAAAACAAACCTGTACACACCTGTATTCGACTCTGAAGGTGTAACTAATGAATTGGCTAGTGAGTCAACATACACTAGATCCCCACCTGTCTTGATTCTGGAGTTTCGACCCTGCTTATTCACAAATTTCAAATCCGAAAATAGTGTTGTATCTGTGGGTAAACCTGCCCATTTGTGCTTTTTCTTTTCCGAAAATGCATCAAACCATCCCTACTTCTTACTTCATTATTAACTCTACTACACATCGGCCAGGCATGTGAATGTAACCTTATATGCATGTTTGAAATAAACTAAACCATTACCACCACCATAACAAAGTCACGCCTCATACTCTCTGCAGTTGAGTAAATCACGAGGAAAGATAATAAACCAGTATTGTGCACTGTAATAGTGTTGTATTGGCTTGCATGCTAAGAACAAGTCAAGCGGGAACTGGGGCGCCTCAACAGTCAAAACATCCCCGCTGGATTGTTGACAGAAGTCTAGGGAACACTTAGACAGTCAATTGACCAGGACATGAGGCAACACTCATCTCGACAGGCGTGTGCATGTGTGATTGTGTGATTGTGTGTTGTGTGTATGGGTCTTTTCTTCTCAAGCTGTGTGCCTTTCCCTGAACTACTTTTGCACAGTCGTCCCTCTCTACATTGATTGGCTCGTTTTTTTTTTTTTAATGAATTAATTAATTATCACCATTTCGTGGCTATTATTAGTCAAAAAATATGGAAAGACTAGTTATATTTGGTATTCTGGGCACTAGGCATCAATAATGAGATAAAACATTGCTGAGAAATGACATTACAGCTATGGCATGTCCGAAAATGAGCAAAAAGAAATTCTCCTATTATTTTTATTTTGTCTTTCTTCCCCTTTATTAAGTTTCAAACAAATAAATTGGAGGCAATTTTTATTTAGCTCACTTGCGTGCAATGCAGCCGTGACCGAATCTTGTGTAGAAAAACAAAAGCATAACCGCTTAGGACAGAGTAAAAACACCTTAATTATGTTTACAACTAACATACTTGATTCTTGGTTTAAAATTGGACATCACTTCATCAAAATAAAATACATTTTATCTCAGCCAGAGACTCGCCTCCACGCTTTATCTTGTTGTTAGGACAATTGTAACTTATCACACTATGTTCTTCCACCACACATTCTGAGACACTGACAGGTAAGTGACCGAGTCCAAATGAGGTCTGAGTGTAATGAGTAGTAATTTCATGAAGATTAAGAAACATTTATGTTTTTAGATCCGCTCTGTAAAGAGGCGACATCCACTCTGGTGACATTGCGTCTCATGAATGTGGGATTCATTTGCACTTTGGATTCCCACTATGCCCTCAGTGTGCCCACGACAGCTGAACGCTTTTGACTACGTTGGGCTGGGGCGGACCTCTTAGCAGTAACTGCAGAACAATATATGCTTTCACTTTTTAAAGTGATGCCCAAAGATTTGCCTTAGATTTGTTGCTTGTTGCCTTTGGGAAAGTTGGCAGATTGAGCGACAAAATAAAAAAGACCCAAATATATATACATCTTTGATCCTTTTTACAAAAATATATCAAAAATCCTCTGATTTTTCTGGAAAAAGTTTGGACTGCAGAATGCACTGTTTGAAGACACTCATGCATTTTCTACCGCTTATCCTCACGAGGGTCGCGGGCATCCTGGAGCCTATCCCAGCTGTCTTCGGGCAAAAGGCGGAGTACACCCTGGACTGGTCGCCATCCAATCACAGGGCACATATAGACAAACAACCATTCACACTCACATTCATACCTATGGACAATTTGGAGTCGCCAACTAACCTAGCATGTTTTTGGAATGTGGGAGGAAACCGGAGTACCCGGAGAAAACCCACGCATGCACAGGGAGAACATGCAAATTCCCCACAGAATCGAACAGGTGGAATCGAACTTGTGTCTCCTAGCTGAGTGGCCTGCACGCTAACCACTCATCCGCCATGCAGCCCTATTTGAAGACATTTAAAGTTAAAGTTTAAACAGTTAATGCTTCCTATGTGTTGATCTATGCCATCAGGTGGGTGACTTAAAAAAAAGCCAAAAAAGAAGCCCAGGTGTAAAAATAGATGACATTAGCATGAAGCACCTTTTCACATCCACGGTCACAGCCTGCTTTCTCCAAAAATCTAAAGATTGCTTGAGATAATGACGAGGCTTCTCTGGTGGGTAAGTCATGGAATAAGTTTGCAGGAGGAAAAATCAGCCAAAAGCAAAGAGAGTATTTAGGAAGAATAAACAAGCCCTGTGGTAACGTCCCGCTCCAGTTTTTCATTTTTATTATCCTTCAAAGTATTCAGCATTTAGCTCAGCATGGAGGCGGCGCCGCATGCTGGACTGAGAAATGTCACTCACTATACAGTATGTGCTGCTTTTTGGGAAGGAAATGACCTTGAAAAGACTAAAAGCTGCAACTGTGTGTGCTGTTTTTGGGAGGGAAAGGGAAAAAAATTCAAACATGCTCACCTCCAGCAGCTCCGAGACGATGGGAAGGACCTCTGGGTTGCAGATGTCGATGGAGTCATCTCTGTATGTCTTCTTCTTGTAGCGGATGTTGCCCAGGTGGAGAATGGCCGACAACAAACTGAAAATCCTGACCGGGAGGAAACACATCCTTATGTTAGGGATGTTTGGTTTAACAGAATTCAAATATCATCATTAAATGAAAAGCTCCAAAGATAATGATGACTTTAATAAATCATTAAACAGTATATTTGTCATAATTATGATGTCAAATGTTATGCAGACAAAAGCACTAACTTAAGTATTAGAGTATGTCCAATTATTTTTGCTGTTTTTTGTCTGTTTGGCAGCAGGCAAACCATTCCCGCCACCTACTTGAAATGTGTAGCTATATGGGGCTGACTCTTCTGTGGGTATTGCATCAAAGAAAAGGAAAGTGAAATTAGACATTTCGCACAAAAAGTTGAAAAACCGCCAATCAACACAGGCAGCATGGCTGGTCTAAGCCACTCAAATGCAGCAACTAGGGGTGTCCCAAACTGCTATTGATATTGGATATCGGGGCCGGTGACAAACCGTCCATTCCAGACTCCGCCCCAGCACATCTCCCGCCCGTTTCTCTCTCAGGCCAGTACGAGGTGCTAATGCATGATTTTATATCCTGTCGTTTAGATTACTGTAATGCCCTGCTCTCTGGTCTTCCCAAAAAAAGTATTTTAAATCTCCAATTATTACAGAACTCAGCCGCACGTGTGCTGACAAGGACCAGAGGGCGGGAGCACATTACACCAGTTTTAAAGTCGCTACATTGGCCCCCCGTCCGCTTCAGGATCCATTTTAAGATTCTCTTACTGGTTTTTAAATGTCTTAACGGCCTTGCACCTTCTTATTTATCTGATCTGCTTTTACCATATCAACCCCCGCGGACCCTGCGGTCCTCCGGCACTGGCCTTTTAACAATACCAAAACCCAGGACAAAAACCCACGGTGAGGTAGCATTTAGCCACTATGGCCCCCACCTGTGGAACAGCCTGCCGGAGAGCCTCAGGACTGCGGAGACTGTTGATATTTTTTAAAAAAGATTAAAGACACACCTTTTTAATCAGGCTTTTAACTCATATTTTTAAACTTTTCTTATGTTTTTATCTTTTTAGTTCTATTTTATGCTCTTAGTCTTCAGCTTTTAACTCCAGTATTTCCTCAGGGGGGGTCCTCCACACTGGGGGCTGTGTCGGGTCTGCTGAGGGGGGGCCCGGGTGCTGGTCCCCCGATGGCACGGCCTGCGGCTCCTCCCAGTGTGGACGGCCCCAAAGGTGGCGTTTCCTTGATCTTCAGTGCCATGCCATGTCTCCCTACTGTGTGTGATTGTGTGTGTGTGTGTGTGTGTCTAGTATAGAGGGTGGGAGGGAGGGGCTTTCTTACTATTTATTTTTCCTTTTAATTGTGGTAATTGTTTTTAATTCTGTAAAGCACTTTGTGTTGCATGTCTTTACAGGAAAACTGCTATACAAATAAAGTTGATTTGATTTGATCTATCCAGCTATGGCCAGATTAAGAGTTTGGGACACTCCGAATAAAACTTTATCCCAGATGCATAAAGAAGTAAATGGGTGCGTTTTTCTCACACCTACTGTTACTGCCCATTGTTCTCTTTTTAAGCAATCTCTTGACCAAGCTTTTTCCAACATTCCACACTACAAAATACATAATAAAAGTGTGTATGATTCATGCTGATATCGGATAGATATCAGTATCAGTTGATATTTAAGGTTGCAAAATCTGTATCAGATGGGAAGTGAAATTGGGCCACAACTATCATCTACAACTATCATCAAGGATAGAGATGGTATTACTGCTCCTATGAAAGAGACAGTGAAAACTAAACTACTACAATACCAGCCTCAACTCCTGCCTGTTGATTTGTTGTATGTTTTATTTACAGGAAAAGAATAAGCATGGCTTAACTGGAATGTTTTCATGAAAACTGAATGTCATACACGTTGACTAAAGACTAGAGAGCTAGAGATGGGAGTGTGAAGACGAGCAGTGATTGATTGTTTCCATCCTCCATACAGTCACCATAGCAGCAAACCACATATGCTGAGCTGGTAAAACGCTACCACAAGAATGCTTTTTAGGATAAATCGCTGCACAATCACTGCAGCACACAATAATATTGTGGTTCAAAAGTACTATTTCATCCCTGTGCTACACTTACTGTTTGCGCGTGGCAGGAAGGAAGCCGACCATCTCCATGGCGAGTTGCAGACGCTCAAAGTCGTGTTTCAGGTCCTCGCCCTCCACTCTGAAGCAGTCCTGCTGGTCAAGCACACCATTTAATTTGATGGCTTTTTTAAAGAAAAAGCACACAACCTTGTCCACATGCAACTACAAGCTTGGTCTTTGGGATCTTTAATAAATAAAACCAACATCTTATGTATATATGCTCTTTTTTTGGAGACCAAAGTTTTGTTTGTTGTTAGGACGACCATTGTCAAAGATTGGTAGACTGTGGGTGTGGAAAGACGGTGACATCATCTCTGACAGAGCATGACCAAGATAATGCTGATGTTTTTTTCTGGGCTCTGATTGGCTCAGAAAAAACACAAGTTACAAGGAGTTTAAAGTCCCAGTGACCAACCATGAATAAAAAAAAATGGCGGCACTTTCAGCACTGGAGAACACGCATTCAAGGAGAGGTTTGCTGTTAGCAAAATGGTAGCATTCAAGTTTGAGGTGAGAATGATCATTTGGGTTGCGTATCAATCCACAAATCTACAAAAGTGTTTTCCTTTTTTTTTTTTTTTTTTAAATACCGATTCGGGTAGTTGACATGATTTACATTTACATGACACCCAAACCTAATGATAATGCACTCACTGACCACATTGCGTACATTATCAATACAGCTTATCAACACGACAAAGGGGATCTTTCCTTCATTATCTTTATTATCATCTTTATAAAGACATAAAAATGATTTAAATCACTATTGCTTGCTTTTACTCTTGACTTGAAAAACACGGCATACAAATAAAAGGGACTCTTACATCATTATTAATACTAGAACTGAACTTTCCCCTTGAAGATAGTGTTTTCCAGCCGTCACCTGACATCACATCATTTCAAAGCCAAATATCACTTTAAAGGGATTCTCAAGGCTTTTGCTAATTTGTGTGTGTTCCAGGTTGAATAAAACAAAGCATTTATTTAAAAAACAAAACAAATACAATGTAGTATATTGTCAGGAGACAATAAGACATCCCTTTAAGCGCTCGTGAGACAGCAGTGTGCAGAGCTCGGTCGCACTAAGCCTAACCCTTCATCCATCTTTAGTCGGAAACAAACATCACGGTGCGCACATACACCCACGTGCACACAAACGTGATACTGACCAGCTCGCTCTCATAGTAATTGTCCCAGTGGCGTTTGTGTGATTTCTTTGTCATCTGCAAGTGAGGCACAGTGTGTTAGTGGCTTCGACCCACCCATTAATGGAAGCCATAATGTGACCTCGACGTTAGACATTCATCTAACATAAATACAGTGGAACCTCTAAAGCTGAACACAGTCTGTTCAGGGACGCAGGTCAACCTTCTGTGTTTGGATTTCGAAAACAATATTTCCCATAGGAAATCATGGAAATAGAAATCTGTTCCAGGGTCAAACTGCTGCCATCATAAATCCTTTATTATCTGTACAAAGTCACATTTTAGCATAATTAGGTGTCATACTAGTGTAAAGAGAAGTGAAGCAGTTTTAATACAGACCCTATAAGCCTGCATAAGGGGTTGTTAACATAACTGAAACGTGACTTTAGTCAGGGACATACAGTGCATCCGGAAAGTATTCACAGCGCTTCGCTTTTTCTACATTTTATCATGTTACAGCCTCATTCCAAACTGTATTAAATTAATCTCTTACCTCAAAATTCTACACAAAATACTCCATTATGACAATGTGAAAAAAGTTTTTTTTGACATGTTTTGAATTTATTAAAAATAGAAAACAAAAAAATCACATTTACATAAGTATTCACAGCCTTTGCTTAATACTTTGTTGATCCACCTTTGGCAGCAATTACAGCCTCAAGTCTTTTTGAATATGATCCCACAAGTTTAGCACACCTATCTTTAGGCAGTTTTGCCCATTCTTCTTTGCAATAAGTCTCAAGCTCCATCAGGTTGGATGGGAGACGTCTGTGCACAGCCATTTTCAGATCTCTCCAGAGATGTTCGATCGGATTCAAGTCTGGACTCTGGCTGGGCCACTCCAGGACATTCACAGAGTGGTTCTGAAGCCAATCTTTTGAGATCTTGGCTGTGTGCTTCGGGTCGTTGACCTCAGGCTGGGGCGAAGGTTCATTTTTCAGTAGGACAAGAGCGCTCTGGAGCAAGTTTTCATCCAGGATATCTCTATATATTGCTGCATTAATTTTTCCTTCTATCCTGACTAGTCTGCCAGTTCCTGCTGCTGAAAAACATCCCCACAGCATGATGCTGCCACCACCATGCTTCACTGTAGGGATGGTATTGGCCTGGTGATGAGCAGTGCCTGGTTTCCTCCAAACATGGCGCCTGGCATTCACACCAAAAAGTTCAATCTTTGTCTCATCAGACCAGAGAATTTTGTTTCTCATGGTCTGAGAGTCATTCAGGTGCTTTTTGGCAAATTCCAGACGCACTGCCATGTTCCTTTTACTAAGGAGTGGCTTTCGTCTGGCCACTCTACCATACAGGCCTGATTGGTGGATTGCTGCAGAGATGGTTGTCCTTCTGGAAGGCTCTCCTCTCTCCACAGAGGAACGCTGGAGCTCTGACAGAGTGACCATCGGGGCCTTGGTCACCTCCCTGACTAAGGCCCTTCTTTCCCTGATCGCTCAGTTTAGAAGGCCGGCCAGCTCTAGGAAGAGTCCTGGTGGTTCCAAACGTCTTCCATTTACGAATAATGGAGGCCACTGTGCTCATTGGGACCTTCAAAGCAGCAGAAATGTTTCTGTATCCTTCCCCAGATTTGTGCCTCAAGACAATCCTGTCTCGCAGGTCTACAGACAGTTCTTTTGACTTCATGCTTGGTGTTTGTGCTCTGACATGCACAGTCAACTGTGGGACCTTATATAGACAGTAATTATATTTCCAAATCATGTCCAATCAACTGAATTTACTGCAGGTGGACTCCAATTAAGCTGTAGAAAGATCTCAAGGATGATCAGTGGAAAAAAGATGCACCTGAGCTCAATTTTGAGCTTCATGGCAAAGGCTGTGAAAACTTATGTAAATGTGATTTCTTAGTTTTCTATTTTTAATAAATTCAAAAAAAGTCAAAAAAAAAACTTTTTCACATTGTCATAATGGAGTATTTTGTGTAGAATTTTGAGGTAAGAGATTAAATTAATACAATTTCGAATGAGGTTGTAACATGGCAAAATGTGGAAAAAGTGAAGCGCTGTGAATACTTTCCGGATGCACTGTATTGGAGAAGAGCACATTTTTGTTTGGAGTCTTTCATATGTTTATATATATATATATATATATATATATATATATATATATATATATATATATATATATATATATATATATATATATATATATATATATACTAACAGAGTTGCTGCACCAATGTCCCTGTACAGTATGTCTTGAGTGCAAGCTTTTGCACTGAACAGGAAGTCACTGTGTGCATGTTTTAATGCTATGTAACTAAAAAAAAAATTTTTGTTTGCACAGTTTTGCTGCTGTGATAGAATCCAGGTTAATACGGCCATGCTATGATTTTTAAGCTTACTTTGCACTGAGCAAGATGTTGCAGGCTTAAGTTTACTACTTTCCATGTGACAATATTCTTCTCTTACCCCTGGTGGACCCTAATCCTTTTGGAAGAAGTGGCAATCCAAAGAAAAAGCAAACGGCTCAGGAGGTTTGCAGAGGACGTCCAACGTCAACTTTAGAGGTTCCGACACTTGCAGACAATTTTATTTCCACAGCACAAAAATATATTAACAGTTAGACATATTTAGGATACAACAGAGGGGAAATCTGGAAGAAAAAAAATAAATATGGATGAACTATTTGTGTATTTGTGTGTGTGTACACGAGACAAACACACACACAGACGCACGACTGCCAGCGGCCTCGGCACGCAAGGCGCTGCCAGATTAACTCTAGTCCTACTGTTACCATGGAAACAGAGGTGTCTAGCAACAGGGGCAGCTGGGAGGAGGGAGGGGTTTGTTGTGGGCATTCACGGAGGAAACAAAATTAATTTTTTTATTTTTATTTTTTTGGTGGAAACCCAAAAAGATAAACAGACGTTTGTGTTTGTTCTACTCTCCCAGAGTGTGTCCATGCTAAGATGGAATTTAACGCACACACGTAAACACATACACACATGCGCCAGTGAGGGGTTGAAAGGTTTCAGCTGATGCAATGGACACCAAAGATTACTCCAGTTGTGTGACTGTGACAGTAGATACAGTAGAAAAACAGTTATTTGAATGCCCCTTAGGCTCTTAGTTAAGTTGTGACTGTGATAATGAGGACGCTAGTTGACAATAATACCACATACTTCGACATATACAAAATAATTTTCCATAGTTTGGCTATGTATGTTGACTTAAGCAGGCACTTTTTAGTAATATTTTCAACTGAGACGGTTTGGCGATATAAGTGGCGACACCTTAAATAGGTTCCACTTAATTACAAGCCAACTACAATGCAATGAGGTAAGGAAGCAAGGAACAGAGGAATAAGAAATAAAGGCTTCACTTGCATCTCACTTCCTTCTTGTGTTTTTATAGGTACTCCGTATGTGTGTGTGTGTGTGCGTGCACTCACCTGGTTGAGGTAGTGGTATTCCTCAGGTTTGAGCATGTGGAAGGATGTCCTTTCCTCCTCGCTGGCTCCAGCTAGCAGGTAGTAGAAGACGTGGTAGTTCCTATGAGTGCACAACCAACCAACCAACCAGTTAACCTCGCATGTCAAATAGTCACTACAACTAAGTCAGTTAAATGCAGTTACAGTTTCAATAACCAGCCACAGCTTGTCTATTTGAAAGAAGATGGTCCATTACTGGCTAGAAAGTGATGACACGTGGTTTGTGGTTTGTCCCACCGGTTGATTTGAGTGTCAATAAAGTGAGAAAAATACACTTAGCATTGGAGCTATCACCTTTCATTGTGCTCCTGGTAGACCAACCGGGATTTCTCCAACAGGTACTTCTCCACATAGGCCCTGAAACCACATAAAAGCCAACAATCAATTGTGTGCATGTATTCTTAGTACCTTTATTAGTAATGAATGATTTGTCACATTGAGTGTTATGTGTACGTGTGTCTCACCCTCTGACAGTGCCACTGGCTTGGTAGTTGACCTGAATGAACTTGCCAAAGCGACTGGAGTTGTTGTTGTGGGCTGTCTTGGCGTTACCAAAAGCCTGAGGAGAGAACAGAGAGAGCGCCACCATCAGGTTAATGATGATTGGCAGCTCAAACAGCTTTCTGAGGTTGAAATCAGAAGCCCAGAATCGTCATCCATCAAATTTCTAGGGCAGGGGTCTCAAACACGCGGCGCAGGACACTGGTTTGAGGCCCCCGCCTTGATATGAAAGTTTAATGTTAGTGCGGCCCGCGCAAGTTTGATATGGATGCTGTATGGTATCATGTACCCAAAAAAAATTATTACGTTTGATTAATGTTCATGTTAAAGGTTAAATAACTGTTAATAGTTATCCTCCCTATCCGTGTGGAAGTGGTAAGTTTTTGGCTATTTAAGTTTAAAGGAAATAACTTGAAGGCTACCGTTTAGGTCGCTAGCTCTCTGGTTTGCGAGTTAGCATGTGTCTCAAGACCCTGCAGTTGCCCAATATGTTGTAAATAAGAGTATAAATGTGACTATAGTCGTGTTTTGTCATGTCTACAGGGCTCTAATAATGCTTTGTTCATTTTAATCTGAAAAAAATAATTTGTCTACCCACCAACTATATGTGGTTTCTTAAGTTTTTATTGTTTGACGTTTTATTATTATATTTATTTATTACGGATTGATTTTCTTTATTTTTGATTTGTTATTTATTTTGATATTTATTTTTCATCTTATTTTGTGCAGAAAAATAAAAATTAAGACATTTGAGAACAGTGGAATGTTTTATCAGAGCTTTTCTTCGAAACCAAAGCAAAGTTTATTCATTTTTCTGTTTTTAATAAATGCGTTTTTTTTGCGGCCCAGTCTCGCCCAGACGCTAGCTCCAGTGGCCCCCAAGTAAATTGAGTTTGAGACCCCTGTTCTAGGGTGTCCAATTAAACTAACATGCATGTTTTTTCGGGGTATGGGATCAAGTCGGAGGACCCAAAGAAAACGAGAAACGTGCTAACATTTTATTGTCACATTATTAAAAGCAGATGCCAAAATGCAAACGCAAGACACCCAGTATTATATCAATCTCAACACTAATAAATAATGTCATGATAAAATAACAATACAGTAATTATAGTAAGGGGCCGCACGGTGGAATGTGGTAGCATGTAGGCCACACAGTCAGGAGATCGGGAAGACCTGGTTCGAACCTCACTTGGGCATCTCTGTGCAGAGTTTGCATGTTGCATGGAGGCTCACCAGGGGGCCCACATGCCACCATGCACCACACTGACAAATTCCTAACACACCACAGCCACTATTCACACACACACACACACACACACACACACACACACACACCTACACATCCATCATTACAGGAAACATTCAGGTTCTCATTAGGGACATGTTGGGCCCCGTGTCTGCTTACGGCAAAGGGGATGAAAGAAGAAACGAAGATATGAAGAAAAGGAGATGAACATAAAGAGTGGGGTCGGGGGTGAGATGAGATGAAAGATGACAGGATGGAGAAGATGACGAGAGACAGAGAAATGGAGGTGTGCACACAATGAAGACGATTATTCATGCAATCAATAAAGGATGATTATATCACCAAAGGGAATATCATAAAAGTTCTATCCCTCTCCTCGGGTTCTGTCAAAGACACAATTAGCTTCTAGTCTTATTTTTTAGCATATCCACCACTCATGCCTATTTTTCCCCTTCACTTCCACCTTTCCCTTCACAAATGTCCAAAGGACAGGATGCACAAGGTTCCATTTCGGGCTAATGATCTAAAACCATAAAATTAAAACAGGATAAAATAGAACCCTGGTAAGAACTGTATTTTAAAGCTTATTTTGCACTGAACAGGAAGTCAACATTTTAATGCTATTTAACTACACAGTAGTTATGTTGTGGTACACTGCAATAATAACGACATAAACAATTGTACAACACATGACACATACAAACACCTTTTTAAAGAGCTTTGGCTTCAAATTTGATGTTGACAAAAGTGCTTCATCATGTGCACTTAAGCTGACACTAATAATAACACTGTGGACCGGGACTTGATGAGTTGATCCACATAGACCCGGTTGGCAACATCAGTGGAGCACACTTAAGTGGGTTTCACTGTAGTACAGATTGCACAATACACTGGAATGCAATTTTACGGCTTCTTGGACAACTTCTTCACAAAGTTGAGTCTAGAAGATCTTCTTGTCGCCACAGCAAATCAGTCTCCATCCAACCGTGTCTTCTGCATCTGTGTCTCTCACAACTACCTTCATGTCCTCCTTCACTACATCCATAAACCTCCTCTTTGGTCTTCCTCTACGCCTCCTACCTGGCAGCATCCTTCTACCAATATATCCACTATCTCTCCTCTGGACATGTCCCAACCATCTCAGTCTGGCCTCTCTGACTTTATCTCCAAGGCCTCGATCATGTCCCTCTGAAATACTCCTTCCTGATCCTATCCATCCTGGTCACTCCCAAGGAGAACCTCAGCATCCTCATCTCTGCTACCTCCAGAAGCTTCTGCTTCCTGTCTTTTCCTCAGTGGCACTGTCTCAAGCAACATGGCTGGTCTCATCACAAAGTCGAGTCTGGAACATCTTGGCGATGAATAAAGTAGTGATCTTTCTATCTAGAAGCGTGAAGATTGACGCTCAACAAAGAGTGTTAAGAAAAGAAGATGAGAAGAAGAATATCGACATGAAGTGCTGTCACATTCAAAGCAGCAAGACTATGTGACAGTGTCTACTACTATACTACTACTATACCTAGCCCTTGTATTATGTTACGGGTCAATTTGACCCGTTTCAGTTTTTGTGTTGGCCAAAGTACTGGTTATCCTTTCTTTTTCTTCATGAAATTTTGTGACTTTTCCTCATCTAGGGTCATGAACACAAAAACTGAAACGGGTCAAATTGACCCGTAACTAGCATGATTTGTTAACAAATCATGCTAGTTAACCTTGTATTATGTTACGGGTCAATTTGACCCGTTTCAATTTTTGTGTTAATACCCCCAGATGAGGAAAAGTCACAAAATTTCATGAAGAAAAAGAAAGGATAACCAGTACTTTGGTCAACACAAAAACTGAAACGGGTCTAATTGACCCGTAACATAATACAAGGGTTAACAAATCATGCTAGCCCTTGTATTATGTTGCGGGTCAAATTGACCCGTAACATAATGCAAGGGTTAACTAGCATGATTTGTTAACTAGCATGACTTTTCCTCATCTAGGGTCATGAACACAAAAACTGAAACGGGTCAAATTGACCCGTAACATAATACAAGGTTAATTTGACCCGCAACATAATACAAGGGTTAACAAATCATGCTAGCATGATTTGTTAAATCATGCTAGCATGCTAGATTTAACAAATCATGCTAGTTAACAAATCATGCTAGTTAACCTTGTATTATGTTACGGGTCAATTTGACCCGTTTCAATGCTAGTTAACACAAAAACTGAAACGGGTCAAATTGACCCGTAACATAATACAAGGTTAACTAGCATGATTTGTTAACTAGCATGATTTCTTAAATCATGCTAGCATGATTTGTTAAATCATGCTAGTTAACCTTGTATGTCAATTTGTGTCAATTTGACCCGTTTCAGTTTTTGTCAATTTGACCCGCAACATAATACAAGGGTTAACAAATCATGCTAGTTAACCTTGTATTATGTTACGGGTCAATTTGACCCGTTTCAGTTTTTGTGTCCATGACCCTCGATGAGGAAAAGTCACAAAATTTCATGAAGAAAAAGAAAGGATAACCAGTACTTTGGTCAACACAAAAACTGCAACGGGTCTAATTGACCCGTAACATAATACAAGGGTTAAAGCTTTTTTGGTGGCCACTGTTTCACACTGGAACAGATTATTTCTATTTGATGGACCAGCATCTGGCAGCGGATGGTGTCCCTTCTGTGTGTGTGTGTGTGTGTGTGTGTGTGTGTGCTTTCTATGAACATGAGATTAATGAGCAGGCCCACAAAATCTGGGTGATTTAGTGGTGAACGCTACTTTGTGGTCAGCGCCTGCTGTGACCACAGCATAGGAAAACACACATGGATTACCATGTGTGTACGTGTGTGTGTGTGTACTTGAAGTGAGAGAAAGAAAAAAACATTCTTTTGTTAAGTGGTTTGGAAAATGTTTACAATATTGTGATATTGTAGTATTCATGCCAGACCAGGAGTTGCCAATGTTACTTCTATATCTAGTGTGAGTTCCCCTCTCAACCTGTTCCATAGTATATAAGTATATTATATCCGTATATAAGTTTCAAATTTAGTACTTCCCTAAGATCATATTTCTCCTCTCTTGTAGAGAAGTATTGGATGACATTTTTAGGTAATTGGTTATTGTTAGCTTTATGCATTATTTTAGCTGTTTGAAAAAGTTTCAATATTTGTGATTTTAGAAATAAAGAATTTGTATGTTCTCTAGACGCGGCTTTATGGATTATCTTCACTGATCTTTTTTGTAGTACATTTAGCGAGTGAAGAATGCTTTTATAGTTATTAGCCCATATTTCCACACAATAAGTAAGATATGGTAGAACCAGAGAACAATAAAGAGTGTGGAGTGATTTTCATCGATATAAATGTTATGAAGTTTATTCCCAAAGGCGTAAATTGTCACTACAGATGTTTACTCTTGAAAGCTCAGGAAAAGACGTTTTCATGCACATGCACTACCCTGGGTACAGAATGTCAAACAAGCAACATGTAATAAGTTTGTCTATGAAAATTACACAGGCTACAATATTAGCATAAGGATAATCAGTGTTGGTGAAGCTATTTTTTATGCCACCTTTACAAGTAAACAGGATTTGGTGCACAGCACTCTTATTTTGAAGGCAAAAGCATGTTGTATGGGTTGACCATGAATCTGCTTGCAACCGTGGCTTCGGTCCAAACCACATCATCCCTCGGCTCAAACCCTTGGTTACATTGGCAGATGTAATTTATTGTTTGATGTCTGATTCTACCAGTTTAGAGGAAATCGAATGCTCGGTTCCCAACCAGTTGTGCATAATCAAATGTTTTATATTTGTATTATCGATTCATTATTATTTACTTCCCTGCTATCACACATTGAAAATTAAAGTGTAAAGATAGTGGGGATAGCTTAAGTCGGTCCAAATGTGAATTGAACCGAAGTGGTGTCATTTTATTGTGCCCATTTTGTGCAAGTAAAATGGATGTTGCTTTCATTTTTGAGTTATTAACGATTTAAGTCCCCCCCCACACACACACACACTTGGATTTTTATATAAATCGCTGCATTGTATGCTGGCTTATTTGCATATACTAGGTATACTAGGAGTGTTTGTTGAGGGGCTCTTCTTCTCTCTTTGACTGGCTTTAACTACCAGGCAAATGCCACCACCCCCTATAGCCCATCCCCTGAATCTCAGCTCAAAACCATAAACAATACTCCAGTTGCTACAGTACCACAAAAAAAACTGAAGAATCCAAATAAAAAATATGCAGAGGAAACCCATAGCAACAACCGCTTGCGTTGATGTCAGTGATCCAGTCCCTGGGGCGTCAACACAAACGGCTTCTGTATTTGTGTGGCTTTAAATGATTTGCATAGCCCATGGTGCCATATGGAGGCGATAATAGCTCATTTGTGCTAAACGGGTCAAGTCAGAGATGCAACACGTAGCTGCACATACTGCACGTCTGATTCCATGTCCGAGCAAATGTGTTGCCCCTGCGGCTGTGCACGTCAGCCTAAAATAACACCATGCTAATGCATGCCTCACACCCCCAGGTTCTTCCACGCCGTCATAATACATTAGCAGGTCCTCTCCCGCTACTTAAAAAAATGAAGCCTGATCTCTTCCCTCCGCCGCTGAGGAAACAAGCCATGTAGCTATTTCCGAACACGATTGAGCTTGTTAAGCGGAAAGCGGAGGAGAGGAGCAAAACGGGAGCTAGTCTGTTAATTAGCATGTCAGGATCTTCCTGTTAGCAGGGGTAAAATCAGCACAAATGCCCAAACCTTCATGCTTGTTTCCTCTGCAGTATAGCAGCAGTATTTTGCCACCAGCTATCATAAACCTTAAGATGACCTACATTTGGAAACACAGGTGGAAGACTGCCAAGTAGGCCACTGTTAGTTTAGCTTTGTTAGCGCTGTGTCATGGAGCGCTAAAACATTTTTTTAAAATAAAACAATAAAAGCAAAGCGGGGGGTAAAAACAGCTCCTTGGTACTTGTGTACATTACAAAAACAACCAACACAGAGTAAGTGACCCACATATCGAAAACAAGGCCTTCTACGAGCTTTGTAACAAATAGAACTGCAATGTTTTTTACTGTACCTCTCCCCCCACAAATCAGCTAAACAACAAAATCTAAAGAATTAAGTAACAGATTGTGTTTGCACTTTCCAAAGTGTGTAAAAATAACAAGAATAAAAACTAAATATTAGGGTAATAAAGCCATAATATTAAAGAAAATAGCATAGAGTTGAAAGGCTAAAGACTGAAACATGTAAAAATAAAGTACATGTAAAATAAAGTCAAATTATGACAAAAATGTATGAGAGGAAAGTTTAAATATTTGTTACAAAAATCAAAAAGTCAAAACATGCAAAAAAGTGTTACGTAAAAAGAAAAGGTTCATATAAATAATACACATTGTCATCAATAGCACTAAAATAAAAAAAAATCTGCATATTTATGTGGTTTGGTATAGAAAAATGTAAGAGGCTTTTCATCATTTTTCAGTATGTGGCTCCCGGTGGAAAAAGTTTGGACACCCCTGCTTTAGAATGTAGATTTGAACAACACAACAAAGAAATAATCTCATAAAGTACTTGGACGTGGCCTGAATGTAACCATTTCATAAAATGTGCACTTCCTTCATGTTTATGAAAGACCACTCCTTTATTTTCCCCATGAAAAGTGAGTGTGCCATTGACCTCATTTACTGGCTGAACACCGAGTACAGCTAGCATATCTTTTTCCATGCACTCTGTCTACCGTTTACGAGCTGCAGGCCACAATACACGATCAAAAACACATTGCCCCAATCAATGACAATTAAACACTTCCAGCTTTGTGGGAATCACTTTGGGAAAGGTTTTTTTCTCTTTCCAGGGTACATAGCTAGGTCTTCACAAAGAAAACTACATGTTATTTCCTCCCCCCATCATGCACCATCCCATTGCGAGACAAGAACTCACATCTTTCCATTTTTGTGTGAGTTCTAGATAGCTACAGTGAAGAAAATAAGTATTTGAACACCCTGCTATTTTGCTATTTCTCCCACTTAGAAATCATGGAGGGGTCTGAAATTTTCATCGTAGGTGCATGTCCACTGTGAGAGAGATAAACTAAAAAGAAAAATCCAGAAATCACAATGCATGATTTTTTAACAATTTATTTGTGTGATACAGCTGCAAATAAGTATTTGAACACCTGAGAAAATGAATGTTAATATTTGGTACAGTAGCCTTTGTTTGCTAATACAGAGGTCAAACGTTTCCTGTAGTTTTTCACCAGGTTTGCACACACTGCAGGAGGGATCTTGGCCCACTCCTCCACACAGATCTTCTCTAGATCAGTCAGGTTTCTGGGCTGTCGCTGAGAAACACGGAGTTTGAGCTCCCTCCAAAGATTTTCGATTGGGTTCAGGTCTGGAGACTGGCTGGGCCATGCTAGAACCTTGATATGCTTCTTACGGAGCCACTCCTTGGTTTTCCTGGCTGTGTGCTTCGGGTCGTTGTCGTGTTGGAAGACCCAGCCACGACCCATCTTCAATGCTCTGACAGAGGGAAGGAGGTTGTTCCCCAAAATCTCACAATACACGGCCCCAGTCATCCTCTCTTTAATGCAGTGCACTCGTCCTGTCCCATGTGCAGAAAAACACCCCCAAAGCATGATGCTACCACCCCCATGCTTCACAGTAGGGATGGTGTTCTTCGGATTGTACTCTTCATTCTTCTTCCTCCAAACACGCTTATTGGAATTATGACCAAAAAGTTCTATTTTGGTCTCATCTGACCATAAAACTTTCTCCCATGACTCCTCTGCATCATCCAAATGGTCATATGCAAACTTAAGACGGGCCTTGACATGTGCTGGTTTAAGCAGGGGAACCTTTCGTGCCATGCATGATTTCACATCATGACGTCTTAGTGTATTACCTACAGTAACCTTGGAAACGGTGGTCCCAGCTCTTTTCAGGTCATTGACCAAGTCCTGTCGTGTAGTTCTGGGCTGATTCCTCACCTTTCTTAGAATCATTGAGACCCCACGAGGTGATATCTTGCATGGGGCTCCACTCCGATTGAGATTGACCGTCATGTTTAGCTTCTTCCATTTTCTAATGATAGCTCCAACAGTGGACCTTTTTTCACCAAGCTGCTTGGTAATTGCTCCGTAGCCCTTTCCAGCCTTGTGGAGGTGTACAATTTTGTCTCTGGTGTCTTTGGACAGCTCTTTGGTCTTCGCCATGTTACAAGTTAAAGTCTTACTGATTGTATGGGGTGGACAGGTGTCTTTATGCAGCTAACGACCTCAAACAGGTGCATCTGATTCAGGATGATACATGGAGTGCAGGTGGACTTCTAATGGGCAGACTAACAGGTCTTTCAGGGTCAGAATTCTAGATGATACACAGGTGTTCAAATACTTATTTGCAGCTGTATCACACAAATAAATTGTTAAAAAATCATGCATTGTGATTTCTGGATTTTTCTTTTTAGTTTATCTCTCTCACAGTGGACATGCACCTACGATGAAAATTTCAGACCCCTCCATGATTTCTAAGTGGGAGAAATAGCAAAATAGCAGGGTGTTCAAATACTTATTTTCTTCACTGTATATCGTGCTAGCAGTTTTTCCACTAACAATGGACTGTACGTGATGCAGAATCACTTAGAAATTGCCTATAAAGCCTTCAAAAAAACATCCAATAACTGCATTACCACGGTTCAATTCCCTGCTCGGGCATCTCTGTGTAGAGTTTGCATGTTCTCCCCGTACATGCGGGTTTTCTTCGGTTTCCTCCCACATTCCAAAAACATGTTAACAAGTTAATTGGTGACTCCAAATAGTCCATAGGTATGAATGTGAGTGTGAATGGTTGTTTGTCTATATGTGCCCTGTGATTGGCTGGCCACCAGTCCAGGGTGTACCCCGCCTCTCGCCCGAAGACAGCTGGGATAGGCTCCCGCATGCCCGCGAGCCTAGTGAGGATAAGTGGTATAGAAAATGAATGGATGGGTGCAAATGTTGCATTGAGCTTCTTCTTTGTGGGTGCTCACTGGCTTATTCATTGGTGTTTGTTATTTCTTCCAGTCGGGCATCGAAACTAGGAATGGAAATTTTAAAGTTCTATTGATCGCTATTGGAGAATCGAAATGTTAGTCCCCGTTCCCATGGATGCTTGATGCCAAACCCTGTTTACATTGTTCAGAACAGTAAATTAGTAGCATAACAACATCTAATTTCGTAGAAATACGCCGCGCCAATGGGGTGTAGCCACTGCACTTTGCAATTTTCGTGAGCGGCGCAGTCCAGCGTAGCTTGGCGCACCCACGCCTCCTTCCCTCCCACCGGTGCAAGCGGCAAAGCCAACAACACTCCATTTACACATGAACTACATATTAATCAAGCTATAGCAATGTTCGTATTGTAGGGGCTAACACAGAGGAACTACTTTTCTGGCATAGTGACACAGCGCATCTGGCCTCTACCAAGAGATAAGGCTAGCCACTGGAGCTGCTGCTGCATTGCCTTTGAGTTTATACAACAAACCCTGCATGTGTATCATAGAAGATTGTGATAAAAAAAACAAGAGGTTGAGATTCTACACGCTAACAACTAGGTAGACTCAGCTAGATACTCGTTAGCTCTGAGCATTTTTTTTACCTGAGTGGAACACATGTCTTGTGATGAAAGATAGAGCCATCCCATCAGTCGACATCCAAGTGAGAGCGGACATTGTAAGTGACTGTTTGTATGTTAATATTTTTTCCATGAAACTTTTAGCGCTAGTGCTACATAATACCGTTACAAGAACGGCTTTGTGTTGCACCATAGCTGGATCTGCCAAGCACCCAGCAACACTATTCTCTGCCTGGGGGGAGTAAAAGCAAAAGTAGTTGGCAGCGGTGCGCCATGATTAGCAAACAGTGCCTCTATGCCGTCTGTAGCCGTTGACAGACGTCGACAAAATAGAAGCTGCTATGGGGTCTGTGAAATCAATGTGCCCAAAATTACCAAAATACTGTAAATAAATGATATGTTATAACAGGGGTCTCAAACACGCAGCCCGCGGGCCAAATGTGGCCCGCAGGACACTAGTTTGAGGCCCCCTGCCTTGATATGAAAGTTTAATGTTAGTGCGGCCTGCGCAAGTTTGATATGGATGCTGTATGGTATCATGTACCCAGAAAAAATCATTACGTTTGATTAATGTTCATGTTAAAGGTTAAATAACTGTTAATAGTTATCCTCCCTATCCGTGTGGAAGTGGTAAGTTTTGGCCATTTAAGTTTAAAGGAAATAACTTGAAGGCTACCGTTTAGGTCGCTAGCTCTCTAGTTTGCGAGTTAGCATGTGTCTCAAGACCCTGCAGTTGCGCAATATGTTGTAAATAAAAAGAGTATAAATGTGACTATAGTCGTGTTTTGTCATGTCTACAGGGCTCTAATAATGCTTAGTTAATTTTAATCTGAAAAAAATAATTTGTCTACCCACCAACTATATGTGGTTTCTTAAGTTTTTATTATTTGCCGTTTTATTATTATTATATTTATTTATTAATTACTGATTGATTGATTTTCTTTATTCTTGATTTGTTTATTTACTTTTCATCTTATTATAAAAAGTAAGATATTTGAGAACAGTGGAATGTTTTATCAGAGCTTTTCTTGTAGAAAATTGGAACCAAAAAATTTTTTTGTTTTTAATAAATTTTTTTTTTTTTTTTTAAACCTGATGCGGCCCAGTCTCACCCAGACCCGAGCTCCAGTGCCCCCCAAGTAAATTGAGTTTGAGACCCCTGTGTTATAATATATTTGATAAGCTACTACATGTTCAGCGCATGTATATAAAACAATAAAACACTGAATATGTGAATCCCCATTATGTGCTTAATTATCGTCCTTGCACAAGTAGTTTTTCCAATATCTAGATCGAGAACAATAACTTCATGAAAAAATTAATTAAGGACAGGAGGACATGGTACAAAACACAGCAAGACAACAATGTTGCAAAAAAAGTTGCCTTTTATCCACACGACAGCGGCATTCTGAGTGCCATGAAACTGTATTTTTTGAAAAAAACTTCCAGAGTGGGAAAATCTAACACCGCCTTGTCATTGCAGTGCAGACAAGCAAACTACTACTTTCTGAAAACAATGATGTCACCACCCCATCGCAGTCATGTGACCAGAGGTGAGAGATTGTGTGCTGCTTCCAAAAAGCCAACATATTATTATTGCACAATATTTCCATAGATTCTCCTGATATTTTTTGTCTTATACTCCCAACGTGATTCACAGAACTAATCCCACTTTGTTGTCAGTCCGGACAAGCCAGACATGCGTTTTCTTCTATATTTTTGGTGTGTCACGTGGTACTGTATGTGTGTTGGTTTACAGCGCCACATGGAGATGGGACTTTTGTATGGCGTTGTTTTCACCCAGTGATCCATTCATGTATAGACGTGATGATTTCCTGATCTGAGACTGTGAGGATGTGATGTTGCGGTGTGGACAGGGCCTAACGGATAAGACATCATCAACAGTTAAACGGCAGTAAGATGTTTAGCATCATTTTCAGCCTACTTCTTCTGTATATCCACTCGCTGACATACATCTCTCACACACACACACAGCCTCTCTCTTGCTCTCTCTCTCTCCATAAATGGTTGCTGTCACCATGTTGGAGCACATCTGGATCTCATTGGTCTCTGGAAGGACTCAACTCAACTCGCAATAAAAGTCTTCTCCACTGAAAACGTCAACTTCTGTACGACTCAGGGCGAGGGGGCGGTGCCGGAAGAGGGGGGTGGAGTGTGAAGCGAGAGAGAGAAACGGCAGCAAGGGGGACATTGCCGATGAGGGATGTGGAGGTATACAAAGGTGTACGTTTACGTCACGCAGCATACTGACAGCAAATGTAAGACATCACGCGAGGCGATGTGGGAAAATCCCACGGCAGAGTGCGATAAAGTGCTAATCCCTTGACAGCTCAACTCTTACATGACGCCGTGTACAAGTGTACACACTGCAGGGACAGATGATCCATTTAGGGATTTGCCTGACTGTGTGTGGGTGTTGGGCAGGGAATGTAACGCTGTGTTGCACAAAAATATTGGGACACATTCCACCTTCAGGCATAGTAAAAAGTGAAGAAGCTGGGGCGTCTTTAAAGTTAGAACAGCTTTTACTCTTCTGGGAAGACTCTGCGAAGTCAGAGGGAATTAATGTTGGACCTGACCACTAATCACTGTTCGACTTCTTCCACACAAAAGTCATCCCAATAGGTATGTCTGCAAAGATTTAGATTTTTACATACAGTGGAACTTGCTTCATAGAGACAGTGCCACTGAGGAAAAGACAGGAATCAGAACTGGAGGTAACAGAGATGAGGATGCTGAGATTCTCATTGGGAGTGACCAGGATGGATAGGATCAGGAAGGAGTACATCAGAGGGACACTGTCTCCTGTGGCTGATGGATGGTTCCAGGTAGTGCCTTGGCCCCCTTGCCGTTTTAAAGACTTGTATCTTTAGTGTGTTAGGACGGAAAGGTTATCCCATTTTCTTTTATATACATACTGGGGACGTGTAGAGTAACTCTCCACATGTATGTAAACAGGTTCCAAAATATTACATGGCATGGGGTACTTGAAAGGAAGTGAAAGGTATACAAAACTGTGGTGAGACCAGCCATGTTGTTTGGTCTAGAGACAGTGCCACTGAGGAAAAGACAGGAAGCAGAACTGGAGGTAGCAGAGATGGATGCTGAGATTCTCATTGGGAGTGACCAGGATGGATAGGATCAGGAACAAGTACATCAGAGGGTCATTACATGTTAGAGGCCTTGGAGATAAAGTCTTAGAGGCCAGACTGAGATGGTTGGGACATGTCCAGAGGAGAGATAGTGAATATATTGGTAGAAGGATGCTGCCAGGTAGGAGGCGTAGAGGAAGACCAAAGAGGAGGTTTATAGTGAAGGAGGACATGATGAGGGTAGTTGGTGTAAGAGAGACAGATGTAGAAGACAGGTTGGATGGAGGAGATTGATTTGCTGTAGGGACCCCTGAAGGGGAAAGCCCAAAGAGAAAGAAGAAGATATACAGTGGAACAGAGCTTATCTTCACACCCTTTGGACTGGCTGACCGACGTTGACATACTGGAAGCGACTCTATCACACAGTCATGAAAGACGCATGTTCTCCAAAATACAGCTCAAGAATTGCTCATGTAAATGGGGTGGACATGCTGACATTTTGGCCAACGAGTCCACTTTCCAATTTGACCATCTGTGTCCAAAATACATAGCTTAGTGTGGTTTGCTTGGAGAATCGGCATAGGTTCATAACTCAGCGGACGCTGGTCGGGAGCCAAAAATAGAAGGACTTGTGGAATTATGGTTCCATGGTTGCATGAACATAATACTATCTCACCATAGGGTAAAATGAAGGTGAATCACTGTGGCTTGGCAATATAAGTTGTTTCATATCACAGCAACATTGAAACAGGTGCGGCATACATCCACTATTTCCTCCTTTGTGGCCCCTGGGGACATTTCCGCAAGATGATGTCTTCTTGACATTTTTACGATGCCCTGTCTCGCCATTGTTTTATCTCACTTTCCTCTTTGGACCAAAAAATAACAACAATGATCTATTTTTACATGTGGATGACTTCACTCGTTGCAGCAGAGACATACAGTGCAGCCATGCCAAATACTGGAAGTATGCCATCCATCTCCTGACGCAGGACACACACACACACACACACACACACACACTTAAAATTCACAGTGCAACGAGTAGGGTTCGCTCAGGACAAATGTTCTTAAGACCAGTTGAAAAAGAGCTAGAATTGACCTTTTGCACATTTGGATATTAATGATGTTTTAAGAAGAGCTACAATATATAAAAGCAGGAAGGGGGGGTGACAAAAAGCACTTTGAATCATTTATTGAAAACAACAATTAAACCGAAATAGGATACTAGCATGACGTTGGAAGCTATCTGGACTGTCAAGGTTACATTTTTCTCATCAGAGAATAAAACTTTTTCCCACCTTTCAATGTCCCATGTTTGATGCTTCCTGGCAAAGTCTAAACGGGTAGTTTTGTGGCGTTGAAGGACACAAGGTCTTTGAATTCGTTTTTGAAACCCTTTTCCCGTGGATGCCGTCTAATGGTTACTCCACTGCAGTCGACACCAGTAGGGGCATTCATTTGGGTTGAGGACCGCTCCGTATCTTGACGGACAGCCAATCGGATCCTGCAGCTCAACTCAGGTGTCATTTTTTTGGGTCTACTACTTGAATTTGTTGTTCCGAAATGCTCAAGAGCTTTCCAAAAATGTAGAATGGCTGTCTTAATGAGTCGAACCCGAGCAGCAATGACACGCTGCGAGAGGCTTTTCTTATGCAGCTGGACGATCTGACCACATTCAAGAAGAGAAAGCTTCTTAGCTTTAGCCATCAGGAGGGCATAACCGTGTGAATGCCTGACAGAAAATGAGAATTTTTAGCAAATTTTGGCTTTTATAGCCTGTGGTCCAACCAATTTCATGTGTTTTTTTTTTTAATTGCAAGTTCCAAATGTTTTTGTCTCATTCCCCATTCTTGCTTTTGCATATTGTAGCTCTACTTAAAAACTCATGAAGGTACAAATGTGCCAAATACAAAATCTAGCATTTTTTAACTGGTCTGAAGATTTTGATCAGGTCTGTATACTCCATGAGAGAAATTGGCATAGCTTTGATCGGCCTTTACAAGCAGGAAGTGGCCATAAAAGGATCTCTGAGGAAACAAACACGTTTGTTTACAAGGTAACCTAAAAGACTTTCAAGCTTTTATTGTGGAGGAAGTGTTCCTGCGGCGCGGCGTCACTTCTCATAGCAGTTCTGTATCTATCTCACTAACCCCCACTCCCCTCCCCAAAAGTGGGCCAGCGGGTTTGTGAAAATGACTCTCTCTCTCTCTCCATTAAGGATTATGTCCTTACGTCGTTTTTGCGCCCTCCCCCTTCTCTCTCTCGCCTCCCCAAAGGCTGAGGTGATGGGGTGGGGTGGGGGGTGAAGAAGAACGCTTTCATCTGCTCAGTGAGGCTGTGTAGCATCACCACCAGCACAAGCATCACACCAGGACCACACGTGGCTCACTTTCATGCCTCCATCAATGAGTCCAGTGCTTGCTATCTTTACTGCTTGCATAGCATTTCACAAAATTGCTACATGTATTACATTAATTCAGATTATATTCAGTAGGGCTGCACAGAAAAAACAATTGGAGGAAACATAAATTGCAATCGCCATTCACACCAAAAGGCAGAAAATATATAAATACATTATAGAAGGTCATATATAAAAGTAAAATATTGATGAATTACAAACACTGCCATTTAACTCAAGGACTCATGCACCATTGACATTAGCGTGACAACCGACTTTTCCACTGACCCCGTACCTCAGTGACCCTCCACAGCCAGGACAAGTTGGCTCCACTGGTCTGGCCTGTGAGGTGCGTACATTCATCATTCACTCACAGGATTAATAATTCTTGCATGAATTCATTAGCTTCTCTTTTGACTTATGTATCTTTATTGCATGTGTGATGTATTGTGAAGTGAGTGAAAAGGCTATTTATTAAAATGTGGATTATTTTTGGTCTTTCTCTTTATTTCTATTTTGAAAAGTCTCCCATCAACTGCCCTTCTGAGGAAGTTATGATAATCAATCATAATAATGATCATAATAATGACAAAAAAAAGCTTTTTTTGAATCACAAAAGCAGGTGGTCCTAAACATGGTGTGTGTGTGTGTGTGTGTGTGTGCAAAAGATCATCAGAGAATCACAATCTCAATTCAAAGAAGGCACATTGTAGGAGCCCTAATGTAAAGTATACATACTCCTAAGTACTTTAAAATAGAAATGTCCATTATTTAAAAAGGAACGACAGGATTACAAATGAGAAAGGCTTGCAAGGAGATGAAATTATTAAATGAGTACTACATTCATGGTTCGCCACATAAGAGGGGGGGCGGGGGGGTAGGGGTGGGGTTTCGCACATGTGAAGATTAAGCAGCTTTAAATTTAGATTGAAAAGCCAAAACACTTGCTATCTATGGCAGCAGGAGGATTCTGCATGATTAGCATGAGGCTCACACATACGCACACACACCCACACTAACACATTAAATGTAAAAGAAGAAAAACCTTTTTATGCGAGCCCTGTTGCTTAATGGAGGCGAGCAGTCATGTGGAAAAAGCTCACAAAAAAAGTCACGTTAGCATCTTAAAATAAGGTTGGATCTTGGCTACCGGGGTTCAAATGCGCCTCTCAGACTGAACAAATGATATGAAAAATGACTCAGTCGCAGGTTAGACGTGAAGAGCACTTATGTAGACCTTGCACAATTGGCACAGATGGTGTCTCTTCCAGCTAATGTTTGTAATCTCATTATTTGCTTCTGATTGCGGCGACACCATGCACCACGCCGCCATTCAATCAGGTCCATTTGGGAAGCCTCGGTCACGGTCTGCTTGGTCAAAGTTTGCTGCAAACCCTAACCCCGTTTGAAGAATAATACCACACGGATGAAAGCTTTACCGTTCAGAAGAGGCGAGAGGATGCCACCACTTCCAAATATTACATTTTGTCAAAAGAACAAAACATTTGGGTGGCACAGCGGTCGAGTGGTTAGCGCGCAGACCTCACAGCTAGGAGACCAGGGTTCAATTCCACCCTCGGCCATCTCTGTGTGGAGTTTGCATGTTCTCCCCCGTGCATGCGTGGGTTTTCTCCGGGTACTCCGGTTTCACATTCCAAAAACATGCTAGGTTAATTGGCGACTCCAAATTGTCCATAGGTATGAATGTGAGTGTGAATGGTTGTTTGTCTATATGTGCCCTGTGATTGGCTGGCGACCAGTCCTGGATGTACCCCGCCTCTCGCCCGAAGACAGCTTGTGAGGAAAAAGCGGTAGAAAATGAATGAATGAACAAAACATTTGTCACAAACTCATGCACCATCATTTAATAACGTCAACTATACACAATCATCTTATAACGTCACTGTGTTGTCAAGAGGGACGAAACAAAAAAATTAATGAAAATTTGGGATTGGATTTGTAGTTCTGTGGACAGGGCAACAATGTCCAGCTGTCTGCTGTCAAAACTGCAAACTGTTCTCGGTTCCCTGAAAATGAAAAGCAGGAATGCTCCCGAGAAGGACAGAATGCAAGGAAGATAATCCAGCAAACAGATGTTTGGGAGATCATGGAAGAATGCTGGCTGCCAGAGGACATGGATTACCGTCATGGATGCGCTAACAGGAAGTCGTTGAGTTGTCATCATTGCGGCTATTCAACACATAGGGCCATCAAATACAGGGTGCTGTATTCTTAACTCAAAAGAACCAATCTTTTTTGGACTAGACATTAGCCAAAAATCCGCCATCTGATGAAAATCCAGGGTTTCCACTGCCATTATATTAAGGTGGGTGCACCCCGCCCTGTCATTTAAGGATACCTTTTATATAGTCCATACATTGTTCTTCTACTGTATTAAAACAAACAAAATTGACTTTTCTGATGTGAAGATGTAACTATATGGAAACAATTACATTACCATTTGCTACAATTTTCAAATTGACTCGCTACTCGTAAATTGACCCTACAGATCTACCCCAAGTTGAACTAAAACTAACTTCTATATTAAATGACTCAAGCACCCCATCTTCTTTTTCTTTCTTTTTGGGCTTTTTCCTTCAGGGGTCGCCACAGCAAATCAATCTCCTCCATCCAAACCTGTCTTCTACATCTGTCTCTCTTACACCAACTACCCTCATGTCCTCCTTCACTACATCCATAAACCTCCTCTTTGGTCTTCCTCTACGCCTCCTACCTGGCAGCATCCTTCTACCAACATATTCACTATCTCTCCTCTGGACATGTCCCAACCATCTCAGTCTGGCCTCTCTGACTTTATCTCCAAGGCCTCTATCATGTAATGTCCCTCTGATGTACTCGTTCCTGATCCTATCCATCCTGGTCACTCCCAATGAGAACCTCAGCAACCTCATCTGTGCTACCTCCAGTTGAGCTTCCTGTCTTTTTCTCAGTGGCACTGTCTCTAGACCAAACAACATGGCTGGTCTCACCACACTTTTGTATACCTTTCATTTCCTTTCAAGTACCCCATGCCGTGTAATATTTTGGAACCTGTTTACATACATGTGGAGAGTTACTCTACACGTCCCCAGTATGTATATAAAAGAAAATGGGATAACCTTTCCATCCTAACACACTAAAGATACAAGTCTTTAAAACGGCAAGGGGGCCAAGGCACTACCTGGAACCATCCATCAGCCACAGGAGACAGGTCGCGTCCCTCAGGGCCTGCTTTAGTGTGCTGAGGACATCTGGATGGGAACCATCTGGTGGAGGGGGACAGGGGGGGCAGCAAACGAAAGCTGTAATCTGGACCCGTCTAAACTCTGGAGCGAAGCCACACAATTAAGATGACTTGCGGTACCTGCTCCTCCTTAAGTTACCTCATTGTGCTTTAGCAAAGGAACAGGCCTAAAACAATAGCACATATCATCACATATCATATCATCCATATCATTCAGCTCAAAGCCAGGATAGCATGTTTGCTTTGGGCCAACGGTGGCTGTTTTTGCGCCATAACATTTTCACTTTAAAAAGATCTTTTTATTATTACGTTCATAAGCTGACCTCAGGTTTTTAGTTAGCAGACGACTTCCTGCTTTATGATTTAAATGGAATTCCAGGCTTCAGCCACAGTTCTGACACCACAAAGTCTTTCTTCCCGTATTGTCTGACACTTTGGACTCCTTTCACATTTCTCAGGACTAAAGTTTCAAAGATTTCAAAGATTTAGTTGGTTAGTAGCTTGTTTTCACCCCTTTGCCTTGTTTTAAGGGGAAGGAGTAGGGCTTAGACAAAGGGGAACGGCTAAGGGGTAGAACTGGGATTCGCCCTTAGACTACTCCAACAAAAGAAACAAGGAGCAACTCCATCCCTCCATCCATTTTCTATTCCGCTTATCCTCACTAGGATCGCCTGGGGGTATGCTGGAGCCTATTCCAGCTGACTCTGGGCAAGAGGCGGGGTACACCCTGGACTAGTCGCCATCCAATCGCAAAAAGAAGCAACTCATCCTGGTATTTTGTTGGTTTTTAGACTGTGTAAGGCCTTGGTCCATCACCAATGATGTCTTCAAGAAGTAAAAGTCCATATTGTCTTACTGAACATCCTTACAGAAGCATATAACATATTAACATAGGGCCCTATGATTTCCGCGTTCAGCTGAATTGGCTGATGAAATGGAATTTACTGTTTAACACGGAATCTCGCAAAAATTTACATAATGTGAGGAGGAACGGAATGTGGGGGGCAATTTCCCCAGCGGATGGCTCAATCTTGACAGATACAAACACCAAACAGTCCTGTCCCGACTGACACAGTTTGAAATGGCAATAAACATCGCAGAGAGTTGGCGCAATCTCCTCTTACAGAGCGTGAAAGGAAGCTAGCTGGGGTTAGCATTGTCTCATTTTCTAAGGCTTTTCCTCACAAGGGTCGCAGGGGTTGCTGGAGCCTATCCCAGCTGTCTTCAGGCAAGAGGTGGCGTACAGCCTGAACTGGTGGCCAGCCAATCACAGTGCACATATAGACAAACAACCATTCACACTCACATTCATACCTATGGACAATTTGGAGTCACCAATTAACCTAGCATGTTTTTGGAATGTGGGAGGAAACAGGAGTACCCGGAGAAAACCCACGCATGCACGGGGAGAACATGCAAACTCCACACAGAGATGGCCGAGAGTGGAATCAAACTTGGGTCTCCTAGCTGTGTGGCCTACGTGCTAACCACTCGTCCTCCATGTGGACGGATAACTTTCTCATGCAGCCCATAAAATTATATAATTAATCTTAAAATTTTAATTTGAAATATTAAAACAGAAAAAAATATTTAAAAAAAATAGAATTTGGGGGGAGGAGTTTCATAGGCCCTATTAACGTATCCCCTTCTCTGTCCATTTGAGGGTGTTTAACACTACAACTAGAACTAAAACTGTGACCCTCTGGGCGATTCTTATCTTCCTTTCAAAACCCTGAAACTACAAGATATTGAGTTGAGATTGAGCACCACCAAAACTATTTTGTATCATTTCCTTAAGAGTTGATTTTAAGGGTCAGTGGGTTTTTCGGTTAAAGTAACAAACCCAAAATGGAAATGTAAGACGTATGAGTCTGAATGTCTATGTGGTTGATCAGCTGACTGCAGTGCAAAGACCAGATGAGCACAAATAGCCACAAAAGCCAAGTCCTTCCCATCAGGCTTCCCAGCTGTCTTCCCGACAGCGCCATCATCAACATATCTCCACTGTCTCTGTGATCTCAGATTACCCACCAACGCAGTTATTGTCCATCTGCACTCCATTACCAAAGACTTTTATTTGACAAGAAATCAAAGAAGCGCTGCACATTGTTAGGTGATATCACCATGCAACGTGATAATGCTCGGCCCCTTGACTTCTGTTAAGGATTCCCATCAATTAGAACAAGGCTCAGCAAACTGTTGAGATTGACGGCAAAGGTTCACGCTGCACAATTAGCGTGAGTTGACTGCAAACATTAAAACATTGCTTTCAAAAAATGCAAATGAGCTCAAAATGCCTACATTCCGTTGTACTTTAGACCGGATCAAACGGTAAAAATACGTGAAAGACAGGCCAGTGACACTACCTTCAAACAACTGCAACAAGTCAGGACTTAAACAGAAATACCAGTTACAGCGCAATGGCAGAACGCATGCTGACTGACATCCTGAAATCCATCCATCCATTTTCTAGACCGCTTGTCATCACTATGGTAGTGGGGGTATGCTCAAGACCGTAGCAGCTGTTTTTGGGGGGCGACAGGTGGGGCACACTGGTTGCCAACCAATCGCAGGTCACATATAGACAAACAACCATTGGTCATGAAATCATGGAAGACAATCAATTCCTGGTCTGACACTTTTTTTAGGGTTCAAAAAGTGTACACAAACACAATATTTACTTGTACTGTATATGACATGTTCTCCTGACCTTCAGAGATGTTTAAGGATCTTAAATATTATGTACAGTATTATTTAGAGGTGAAATGGAAATTCCATAGTCCTCGTTTATTGTGGTTAATTGGTTCCAAACCTGACTGTGATAGCTGAATTCCATGAAGTAGGATTCAATTTCAAACACTGTATTATACATGATATGTAATGATATGTAACTATAATATATATTCAATATTAATACGTGGAATATTTTTGTAGTTTGAGCATTTGACTTTCTAAATAGTTTTTTTTACTATTATTAGAGGAAGAAGGACAAAGTATGAAGGCAAAAAATACCACTTCCACACGGAAAGGGAGGAGAACTTTTCACTCTATCATGTCGGACATGCAGTGTTAAGGTAATGTAACAATGTCATGTCAGATCAATGTGTTGTGTCATTATTGTTTTGCAACAAGAATACTACACATGACTTGTTTTTCAATATTTATTTATATTATTATAATTATATATTATTTATATTTTATATTTATTTACTAATTATGGATCATAGTCAAGTGAGCAAGCAATGTTCCAACAGTGATGTACGAACCGTGATGTAGCGTGGGACGCCACAATTTCTGTGACATCGATAATACTGACAAAGTACACGAACTGTAGAAATCCATTAACAATCTTTTGTGTTAATGATTCTAACAAAAACCAGCTGCAAAGCAGGAAGCTAGGCTGCAGTTATGAGGCCAAATTACTCGTGCGTGCAAAGTTTTATTTGCCATTATTTTTCCTGAACTTAATTAGGGCTGCAACTGGTAATTATATTAATAACAGACTAATCTGTCCTTTTTTTAATCAATTAATCGGATGAAAAAAACAACATGTTTTTAATATCCGCCTCTTTGCAGAAATTCCTTTAAGAATGCATGAATGGAATTTTTTCCTCCCCGATAAGTCAAGAAGTACAAACAATCAAT
This sequence comes from Doryrhamphus excisus, assembly GCF_037039965.1. Taxonomy (NCBI): domain Eukaryota; kingdom Metazoa; phylum Chordata; class Actinopteri; order Syngnathiformes; family Syngnathidae; genus Doryrhamphus; species Doryrhamphus excisus. Next base: position 15,620,296 of record NC_136357.1, on the reverse strand, counting down.
CAACTGACAAACACCACAAACATTCATTCATTTTCCACCGCTTATCCTCACGAGTGCCGCAGGCGTGCTGGAGTCTATCCCAGGGCGTGGCACACACTGGACTGGTAGCCAGCCAATCACAGGGCACATATAGACAAACAACCATTCACACTCACATTCATCCCGATGGACAATTTGGAGTCACCAATTAACCTAGCATGTTTTTGGAATGTGGGAGGAAACCGGAGTACCCGGAGAAAACCCACGCATGCACGGGGAGAACATGCAAACTCCACACAAAGATGGCCAAGTGGAGAATGAAAACCAGGTCTTCCCGATCCCTGACTGTTTGGCCAACATGCTAACCACTTGCCCACTGTGAATCCATTACCAAAATAGTTGTCAATTTATTGTATAATTAATTGTTGAAGCTCTGTGCATTGTACAGTTAAGCTTTTACATGTTTTTAATCATGTGGTTATGTTTGAACACAGCATAAATACCTCAACTTTAAATTTTGACTCCCTTGCCTGGTTTTTAGTCAGCAGATTCGTGGAACACTTGCAAGCTAACAAGGAAATGAAGGTATTTGCCAATTGTACATTAAGTAGTTAAAAAAGATAAATCCCTCCTGACCGCCCCAATCTATTTCATTTAATAAAAGATTCAGCTGAAACGAAACCTTCATTGCAGCGTGTATAAAGATGTCTGCTAACTTGGATGCTATTATTACAGGACTGAGCTTTGACTCCTGTTCATGTGTCCGGTACTTGACCTTGTCTGTTGAACTCGCAGTGAACTTAGAGGGCCAAAGTTTTTTCCCCTGATCCTAAGTCCTTATGGACATTTGTGCAAAAGTAAAATCCCTCAATGCGCCATTAAGACTGAATAGAATCAGGCAGAAAAAAAGCATTAGCAGCTCACACGCAGACTTTGACCCTACAATGACACTGACCTTTGACTGTCTATATCTAATTTGTTCTCAGGGCACGTTATTACGGTAATAGGAGAGGACAGGCGCAAACACCTGATGCCTCAGGATGCCTCATGTCCTGAGGCAACAGCACTAAGTAGAAGCAGTGGTATGGGCCTTCACTGCCCTCTGCTTGCTTCAAGTCGAGATTTTTCAAGTGTGCACCTGGTTTTTTACCACTCGCTCAGACAGCTGCTTGATCGGCGAGTGATTACATGGACCGCAGTCTCGCCCTCAAACACAGCACAACAGCCAGCAGCCAGTGGCATCAACTTCCTCTCAGACTCATGCTCCGCTATCTGTTATTATCAACTCTGTCCTCGCCTGCGGCATTCCCAGGCTCTGGCAGACGTCCAGTCACCAGTGTCCCATATAGTGAATGTGAAACAGAGTTTCAAACACATAGGTTGGTCATATGCAACAAGTATCACTGAGCCTGATGACCAAGCTAAAGGATTCAATCCGTTCTCTAATCAATCATCGTTGTATTTATTTTACAATTTAAAATTTAATAAGTGTGTGAGGACAATGGACAATGGAATGGCTTACAGCAGGGGTTTCACACACGCGGACACTAGTTTGACGCCCCCGCCTTGATATGAAACTTTAATGTTAGTGCGGCCCGCACAAGTTTGATATGGATGCTGTATGGTATCATGTACCCAGAAAAAAATATTACGTTTGATTAATGTTCATGTTAAAGGTTAAATAATTGTTAATAGTTATCCTCCCTATCCATGTGGAAGTGGTAAGTTTTTGGCTATTTAAGTTTAAAGGAAATAACTTGAAGGCTACCGTTTAGGTCGCTAGCTCTCTAGTTTGCGAGTTAGCATGTGCCTCAAGACCCTGCAGTTGCGCAATATGTTTTAAATATAAAGAGTATAAATGTGACTATAGTCGTGTTTTGTCATGTCTACAGGGCTCTAATAATGCTTTGTTAATTTTAATCTGAAAAAAATAATTTGTCTACACACCAACTATATGTGGTTTCTTAAGTTTTTATTATTTGCTGTTTTATTATTATTATTATATTTATTTATTACTGTGATTGATTTTCTTTATTCTTGATTTGTTTATTTATTTTACATCTTATTTTGTGCAGAAAAATAAAAAGTAAGATATTTGAGAACAGTGGAATGTTTTATCAGAGCTTTTCTTGGAGAAAATTGGAACCAAAGCAAAGTTTTTTTAATTTTTTTGTTTTTAATAAATGCGTTTTTTTGGGTTTTTTTGGAAAACCTGATGCGGCCCAGTCTCACCCAGACCCGAGCTCCAGTGGCCCCCAAGTAAATTGAGTTTGAGACCCCTGGCTTACAGTGTCAAAAATACAAAGATATTTTAATTTATTGACATGCATCAGTTGGTCACATTTTAAAAGAGCTAAAGATGCTGTGTCCGATCATAAGCCCCACACTTGTTTCTAGCACATGCACTACATCCAAATACTATTAGCATCAACTTGTACATGCATTCATGAGCACAATACACGCGCGCTTGAAGCCATTCCAAAAGGGAATTTATGTTTTCCAGATGATGAAGCGTACCACAGAGTGACCCAACTGCACAGCTGCATGCCGACTTGACTGCATGACAATTCCCTCCCCACACGTCCTGATGGAAAGCCGCATGCTACACAACATGGCTGCCATAGTGGAAAAAGAAAGAGTTCACTGGGTCACGTCTATCCAAATGCAAATGACATAAATATAACTTTAAGCAGTTTATAGGCAACGACGTCCAGAAGTCAACGACCCCACTGCCCCCCCCAAAAAACATGGAAATCCCAATGAAATTCCCTAATCCATAATCCATCATTGATTCATAATCCAGGGAGGATTAAGCAGCATTCCCTGAGATGTTTCCATCAATGCAGAAATTGGAAACAGTGGAAAAATGGCTTTCTGGGCCATAGGATGTCTATATGAAAGTCATATGTGCTATATATAGGTCGCCCATTTGTAATCCGTTTCATGCCTCATCTCGTGAGCTGACATTCCGAGGGCAAAGAAATAACCTGCTGACTTCTCTTCGGATTTCATCAGGCTTTTGACGCTTCCCCGTCTAATTTAGAACATATGAAGTGGAAGTGATCGAGAGGCAGCTGCACCACACTGGAGCGGTGCAGGGAATTCCTGGCTAAATTGAGAAAAATAGAGTGAAGGAAGCAGAGACTTCATTCCCGGTGACATTTTAGGATGTTTTCTAAGACTCTGAAGGAATGCATCGGAAATCACAAACAGAACAATTGAGCTGATGGACCTTTTTCCTGAGGTACAGTCCAGTGAAAGCCTAGTTGAAGGAGTTTTCTCAATTTCTAGATCAATTTCTCTCCCGTACATGCTGTCAGTTACAGTAAGTAAAGCATGCCTGTCAACATGACCGTCTACAACAGGGGTCTAAAACTCAATTTACTTGGGGGCCACTGGAGCTCGGGTCTGGGTGAGACTGGGCTGCATCAGGTTTTCCAAAAAAAAACGCATTTAGTAAAAACTAAAACATTTTTAAAACTTTGCTTTGGTTCCAATTTTCTACCAGAAAAGCTCTGATAAAACATTCCACTGTTCTCAAATATCTTTTATTTTTAACTTTTTATTTTTCTACACAAAAGATGAAAAATAAATAAACAAATCAAGAATAAAGAAAATCAATCAATCAGTAATAAATAAATAAATATAATAATAATAATAATAATAATAATAAAACGGCAAATAATAAAAACTTAAAAAACCACATATAGTTGGTGGGTAGACAAATTATTTTTTCAGATTAAAATTAACAAAGCATTATTATTAGCATTATTATTATTATTAGTTGTCATGTAGACATGACAAAACACGACTATAGTCACATTTATACTCTTTATATTTACAACATATTACGCAACTGCAGGGTCTTGAGACACATGCTAACTCGCAAACTAGAGAGCTAGCGACCTAAACGGTAGCCTTCAAGTTATTTCCTTTAAACTTCAATAGCCAAAAACTTACCACTTCCACACGGATAGGGAGGATAACTATTAACAGTTGAATGCACTTAAATCATCCAAATTATGTTGTCAACTCGTCTATGTTGAGCAAATCTTCAAGTCCCGGTCCACTGTGTATGTTGTTATTATTATTAAAAAGTGCCCACTTAAGTTAAGATTAAGATTAAGATTAGGATATGCCTTTATTCGTCCCTCAGTGAGGAAATTTGTATTGCACAGCAGCAAGAGTACAGAGTTGACGTTACCATACATGGTCGCCCTCTTTGTCAACATCGAAATTGAAAACCAAATGGGGGCCTTTATATGAAAATTCTTAGGTTAATGTCAACATGTGTTGTAGTACTGTTAAATTAATTATCGCCAAGCCACAACAAAACTACTGATTTAACCTTTATTTAACCAGGTAGAAACTACTGTCTAATTATACAGCATTACAACTTAGAGTGACTTCTTGTTCAGTGCAAAATAAGCTTCAAAATAAATAGACCTTAATAAGGATATGTTATCTTTATTATCTGAATTAGCACAGCATTTCTGTTATATAAGAGTATAAAATATTTTAACGTTGGTGGAATGTCAATGGGGTAGGATTGTGGACAGTGCACAAATCTCTAAAAAAAAAAAAAATATCACTCCACACTGCAGTGCAGCCAAAGCGGCTCGCCAACTCTTATTCTTTGTTGGACTGGCTCTAATTAGCAGGCAAATGCCACTGCCCCCTGTAGCCCAATACCTGAATCACAGCTAAGAACTATACACAATACTATCTATGTCGACAACCGTATTCAGATTCTCACCAAAATGTAATGTATGATTGCACCAGACCGTCTACAAAGTTTTGCAGAGATGGGATTTGCTTTGTTAGCGTCGCAACACATCCAAAAAAGCAGCTCCTTACCTCCAGCACAGGCCCCGCCCCCAGGATGATTTGCTCCACCCCGCTGGCAAAGCCCTTCTGGCTGAGGGCGGTTAGATGATGAATGAGGAAGTTGGTGCTCTGTGTTTTCCCAGATCCGCTCTCGCCCGAGATAACGATGCACTGGTTCTTGCGGCGCTGTAGCATGGCGTGATAGGCCACGTCCGCCACAGCGTAGATGTGCGGCTCCAGCTTGCCCAGCGCATGGTTGTCATACAGTTTGACGTACTTGGGGTTGTATATGGGAAGAAACTGGAAGGGGTTGACCACGATGAGAATACTCCCGATGTACGTGTAGATCTTCTCTTGGCGGAAACGTGCACGCAGGCTCTCCAAAAGGGCGCGCTCCGTGAGTTCTGGGAGAGCGCATAGATCGGCAGGGGGGTCGCTCCCTGCAGGTTGTGGGAGGAAACCCCGTTCCACCATGCGGCGACGCTCTTCAGTCACCCTCAGCCACATCTGAAGGCTGCCGCCATAGTGGATAGATCCATCCAGGTTCTTCTCTCGCAGCAGGAAGCGGTAATCGTCGCCGCTTCCCAGGCCACCACGGTTCTCTAAGGCGCTCCTGGGCCACAGCATCATGCGCTGTACGGGGCAGTCACTAGGATTAAGAATCCACTCCTCGCCGCCAAACTCCTTGACCTCGGCGAGCACGTAGCACTTGGTCCGCTCCAGGTGTAACCGCTCAATGAGGCTTTCGATGGCCTCAGCCGCTGTGGTGTTCTTGCGGGCACTGACCGGGCAGTAGATGGTGCCCTCCGCCAGGGAGCCCGGGTAGACGCGCAGGGAGAACTCCTGGTCCTCCAGGCGCCGCCGCATGCTGCCGCTGGCGGCGGCCATGTTGGCGCTGCTGGCGTAACTGCAGCTGCCATCTTGTAAGCTCATGGTGGCACAGCCGGTCCCATCAGTACGCCGCTCTCTGGGCCCACCGGTAGGAACTCAGGACATCCCAACCTGGAAGAGAAGGAAGAGACAAAGCTCTTAGACGGCCTTGGAGGTGGAAAAGGTAATGGTAATAACAGGTAATGCCGGCGTCATTTGTCACATGACACTCAATAGCCTTTCTGTTGGGACGTACACATACACAGAGGAAGACAGAGCAACACAGGACGCTTGATGTATTTTAGATACAATATATAAAAATATGTGTGTTAACAGCTGCCATCTTCTGTACAAAAATGGCTGCCACGAGTGAAATAAAGCAGTGTTTTTCAACCATTTTTGAGCCACGGCACGTTTTTTTAAATCTTGTGGGACACCACTAACCAAAAATGTTACAAAATGTCACCACGACCTCCCACGTGCATCAATAAGTCTATCGGAGGAACAAGGTAGGTGTTGCCACACGGACCAATATTACATTGCTCTGCCAGTCTTTACACCACAGACACTCCACAGTAGCCATGTTTTTATATGATGAGTTTTTCCCTTTCCAAATGACCTTTCGGGAAACAATGGTATCCATGGAAAGGAATATTCCAATCTCTTGTCTACATGCGCTGTGGAAATCAACCAGAATAGTCAATGGGTCATGTGCGGTAAAACGTAAACATCAACATCACGTGATACCGGCTTCCCCAAGTTTTTCTTTCACTTGTTGGAGTAACTCCGTATTGCCAGTTTTTCGTCTGTCCAGTCTTGAAATTTAGTTTGAATCAAAAACAAACTTTGCTTAGTCCAGTGCCGATTGCTGGCCTCCATTTTTAAAACTGAAGAACATCTGGATCTGCGTGTTACGTCATATCTGAGCATGCGCTGAAAGAACGCACCCGGGATTAATTTAAACAGGAAAAGATCACATTCAATCTTGCTAATATTTTATAATTATGTTTTATATATAAGTTTATATATGTTTTATATTATCAATAATGTTTTATATAGATATATATTTTCTTTTTTAATAAAACTGGACTTGTGACTAAAGTATAGAAGGGTTTAGATTCTGTTTCACAGATGGCGGTAATGCACACGAAAGCTGCTTGCCAACCGCCAATAAACAACAGAAGAAGAAAAAAACACCACAAAGAAGAGCGCACCCTGACAAATTTCCGTTTGAGCGGGTACAAGATACCTGAATTGGATTGGGGAAAGGAATATTCCATCCCTGTTCAATTCTTTCCATTTGAGCAAATAAACCAAATGCAATTGGAATATTTAGGTCCATATATTCATGGCTATTGACATAATATTTGCAAATGATGATTAATCAATGTTAACTATAAAAAGGGATATTAGATAATTCCTCACGGCACACCTGACGGTTTCTCAAGGTACACTAGTGTGCCGCGGCACAGTGGTTGAAAATCACTGAACTAAAGGACTAATTCACTACTTCCTGTCCAGAGCAACCAGGTATCACTCTCACACACACCCGCTCACAAAAGCTTGTACACTCACACTCAATCACATACTGGCTGTGTCTCAAATGGAATCAGCCCGTCAGTACACTTCAATATGTATACCATGTACACTATGTACTTAGCGCCTAAGTGCACACACAGTGCCGTGCTGGCCCTGTGAGAGTCATTACGCACTTACCAAAAATGATGACTGCAATATTTACTCAAATATTCTTCTTCCTTTCACTACTAGCCCCCAATAATTTCAAGTCAGTCCGTTCTCTTCAGCTATGTAGTCATGATGATGACTATTAAGGGTGGTACACTGTGTACTTAGTTATTAGGCCAGCAAAGTGCTGTCCCAAAGCCATTACTGTTATTGTGCAATTACAGGAAATGATGAACGCAATATTTACCCACATCTTCTTCTGTTCACAAACCTTCACCGCTACAGCGACTATTATTTCATGTTAGTCCCTCCCGTTGCATGACCTAGCCACGCAGGACACTGCAGAGAGTGGTAAATGTCCGGCAGTGCACACTTATCTTTTTGACCGTGCAGCATCCTGGTACTGAAGTGCACTGAATTTCGCTGTACTTAGACACAGACGAAGTGCAAGTACACACAGTAAGTGTGAAACAGAAAGATAAAACTGATCTGACCTATGACCCCAGCTGTCCGTGTCATGCTGGTTAGAACATCCTTTCAAAGTCAATAGCATTCATCCATTGACTACAACTGAAAGTTTGAGGATGACGTCACAAGGATTTGACTAGTGATCCCAGTCATCCTGTACAGGCCGTGATGGAAAATGTACAGGGTTGTTTTTACTTTGATTTGAAAGCAAATGAAAAAACACATGGGTTGTAAAGGTATATAGCTGACTCGCAAAACTAAATTAAAAAAAACCAAAGTTGACATACAATCATTTCTCCTTTCACATTTGGACTTCCTGTTTTCACCTAAACCCTCTTCTTCCTCTTTGCCACTTTCTTTTCAATGCACAAAAAAAAATAAAACAAACATGCCTGCGGAGACAACAAGTAACAAAATCACTCCACTCTCCTGTCAATCAACATCAACAGCAAACTGCCACTCATCAAATCAGTCAGTCAAAAACAAAGCTCAGCATGACCAGTGTAAACTACACTACTAATAATTCTGACAAGACATATATGACTCACACACACTTATTAAAGACATTTTAAACTGCAAAATGTACAGTATATGTATTCTCCACAACCACAGATGCAATCTGAGTTCCGACCTGGTTGTCAGGCTACGGCATCCCAGGGGCTCCCAGGGGACAGATATGCCACTACGATTTTAAAAACTAAACTGATCATATCTACGTATTTTTTATCTGTACTGTACAGGCTGAACTTGAAACTGAAACCAGGAAAATGCAACAAAATGGAGAGCTGCGAAGCATACAAGCATATTTAAAAGTCAAACTGCATATTGAGTAGGAAGGCGGGGGTATGCTGGAGCCTATCCCAGCTGCTTTCGGGCGAGAGGCAGGGTACATCCTGGACTGGTTGCCAGCCAATGGCAGGGCAGAGCTCTTTTAAAGTCTATTCTCTGAACGATAGGAAGTCAGTGCAGGGACCTGAGTAATGGACTCATTTTTCTGGTTCTAGTCAGGACTCGAGCAGCAGCATTCTGAATGGACTGCAGCTGTTTTACAGCTCGTTTAGTGAGCCCAGTGAGAAGTCTATGACAGTAGTGTAGCCTGCTGGAGACAAAGGCATGAATTAGTCTCTTTAAATCTGGTTTAGACACTATTCCCTTGATTTTGCCAATGTTTTTAAGTGGTAAAAAGCTGTTGATATTACTGATTTAATGTGGCTGTTAAAGTTCAGATCCGTGTCCATTATTACCCCTAGATTTGTAACTCGATGATGAGGTTTTCGGTGACTCAAGGTGACTGATAACACTTTGTCATTGTTTCTGTGGGCCAGTTTTGTCTGAGTTTGACTGGAGAGCGTTGTTTTTCATCCACACAGCAATCTATTTGATGCAGTGATGCAAGTAAATCTGCAAATCCATATTCACCGGCCGTCAGTGGCACGTAGATCTGAATGTCGCCTGCATAGTGTCGCCACTGTCACAGTCACAGTCACTCAGGTCCCCGCCACGTTGTTACATACGTTTATGCTGTATTATGATGCTGTACATTTTATGCTTCATTATTGTGATTTTATCAATTATTACCAGCTTAGGCTGAATGAGATGGGTTTTCTGTGAAAGGACAGCCTATTTTCAAAGCTAAAAAGCACAAATAGACAAGTTATCTAATATAACATCATTCTTAAGACTGAAAATATATCAGAAATGAAAGCAATAGTCAGGAAAACAATGCTTTACAATGCTCTTACAGTCATAGCGTAGGGCATAGAATGAAAAAGCAGTATCGCCCTATCTGGCACGCTCGCTGCAGTATTCCGTGAGGTTGCATCCTCAAAATGCATCTTTTGAGGATACTTCCTGGGAGCGCCCAGCATCCATCCCAGTGTTGCTGAGTGGAAACAGACAGCCACGTGTGTGTCACAAACAAAGAAGTCAACTGTGCCCGACGAGAGTCCACAATAAGACAGAGAGCTACTGAGAACTGCAACAACTCGCACTTCATACCAACCCGAAGAAAAAAAATGGAAGTTGATCACAGAGCATCAACAAGCTGTTCCATAAGGTTAAAGGTCAGCCTTGCAAGTCTGAACATGCACCAGCCTCGACACTGCAAAATAAAAGCGCTTTTAACTTTAATGCTGATAATAAAAGTGTTATAAAAGATCAAACACTCAACGACTGTTATGAAAAAAAGGATATTACGGATTATAAATTGATCAGGATAAATCCCTACTTCCAGTAATGGCAGATTGTTGGGGTCCAGGGGAGGGTGAAGGGGGGGTTACATGAGTTAAAAGTCACATCCTAAAATCCACAGAATGACCAGAAAATAAAAACAATAGACAGTTGCCGTTAGAGACTTGACCCTTGACCCCTACCCCAGGCTGATTATGTAAACTAGAATCAAAAAGAGCAGGACAGTTTATCTTTTGAGATTTGGAATTTAAAATATCAACTATGAACTACGTAACATTGAATATTAAGAGTATGTGAATGTCTTTCCTTACTTCCCAGACCACCTTCTCAACACGCCCAAAGTCAGCTGGGATAGGCTCCAGCATACCCGTGACCCTAGTCAGGATAAGCGGTATAGAAAATGGATGCATGGAAGATTTACAGCAATTTAGCTTTGCAAATACCATCGCCGGCAATGGCCTCAATGTTTTCAAGGTTTTTAAAAAACGTATAAAAAAAATTCTGCAAGATGGATTAAAAAGCTCTTATGGCCGGTGGACCACAGTTTAATGTAAAAAAATAGTAAAGCCATTCTGTAACACACACTGTGCAAATATACTTGTGCACTTGTGTTCCAAACATTGTGCAATGACATCACTGTCAAGCTATTGATTTAAGAGCCGCACCCTGCTGCAATCAGCCACCCAGGGAGCATCTGTTTCCATGGTTATTGCTTGATTTAAATCTATTTGAGGCACTGGTCCTTTAAAAGCCATACTCACTTGTGGCTACTGAACATGGATACATACTGTATCATTTATTTACTGATATGATTGTATTATATTTTCCATTTGGTATGTTTTTCTTTTACATATTAACATTGTATAATATTTTTCTGTTGTTAAATGGGACCTATTATGCCAATTTTTCAGCCCTTTGTATTGAGTTGTGGACTGCCATAGAGCAGCTACACACGATAACCCACACAGAGAGCTTTCTAGATCTTCCAGAATCTGCACCTATTCCAGTGGACCTTGGATTTCCAAAATGGTGTGTTTTAATTTATTCCACCCACGGCCCGTCTCTGAGCATGCCCATTCCGCTGTGATTGGACTACTGCCGAAACCTGTGTAGGTCGGGAGGGAATTGTTCAGTGTTTACATATAATGATTTACTTCCACTTACCAACGTTCCTTCTCCTCACGACAACGGCATTCCATTAATCTTATATATATTGTTTACCTTTTATCATTTCTACTGGTATAAGTCCTTTTCTTATCATTGGAAACATCTATACCGGTACATAAAAAATAATGCCCAACCCTAATGTACAGGAGGAGGAATGACAAGATGGCGACTGGAAGTGTGCAGCTGTGTTCGATACACATGCTTACCGAACCATGACCCCTGTATCACACGGTTCGATACAGATTGCATCACTAGTAAGCACATTTGTTTCTTTTTGTGTTAGTCTGCGGCTGGACAGGAGTTGGGGAACAGCTGCAGGTAAATATTTGGATGACCCCGCTGTTGCCACACGTGAGGTCTACATTTGGACTCCTTGCCGTGACGACACAAACATAAAATATTTTGGGAAGCTGTGTCAAGCAGGGTGTGGCACACTGGGAAAATGATCGTGGGTCATAATGAGTCATAAAAATCTCAGGGTGTGTTCACACTTGTAGTCTGGGACAACAATGTGGCACTTGCAACTGTCTTTAGTTTCAGTTTTTTCGTTTTGATTTGTATGGCAGCCATGAGCAATAAGATCGATAAGAAAAGCAGAGACTCGTGTTAGTTAGCAAAGAACTACAGACTCAACCACCGATGATGTCAAACAGACGACAGAGCTGGCAGACAATAAGTTCCGGTTCCCGGTTCCATGCTAACAGCAGGGACGGTTTGTGATAAAAACATTAAAGCAGTTGGAGTGACGCAGTCTATTAAATCATTTAATTCCAGCCATTTTCCAAAGACAACCCCCACAATATTGTGTTCCATGGCGAAATAAACAGGAAACCTACCAAAAGAAAGATTCGACTCTCATCTTTCATCACTGTTTCTACCTTTTTCCCTTCTTTCGTAATCAGCAGACATAGGTAAGTTTCAGGAAAATATCAGTTCCCAACAAAAAGAGGGAGAAAAATATATTTTCGTAAAAAGAAACATTTGAAGCATAACTTTCACTTTGACACATTTGTTGGCTTTTGTATGTAAACAACTGCACACACACACACACACACACACAAAAGGATTGTTTTACATTGATATACCTTTTTTGTGCATGTGCATGTGTGCGTGTGCGTGCATATGCTTTAAATTTTTCCTACAATGCGTAACCTTCTGCTCGCTAAACTCCTCCACACTCTTTCCTCCATGCTTTTCCACTTCCTCCTTGCTGTCGAGTGTGTTTTGTGCGCTTATCAAATGCACTTCCGCCACCTGGCGGCCGTTTTTATGGCTTAAAACTGCTGTAAAAAAGTGACATCTTGTAGTGTGATGTTGCGCCATCACCTCTTTTTGCTTGTCGCGAAAAAAAAGCGCAAGAAAAGTATAAGTACGTCTTTCGTATTAAATGAGTTAACAACATGACAAAAAAACCTGTAAATATTGTATGCTAACCGGAAACCGAAAAATACACTAATACACAATAACAAGCTTTGTATTGAGAAGTTCTTGTAAACAATAGCCGTATTTGCCTGCACAGACATGGTGTCATAGATTTCCAGCATTGGTGCATTTTGACTTCATACAATGAGTAAGTACATAACTGTATTTTTCCATGTTTATTGTTATTAAATAGTATTTAAATACTTTATATTGTTGTTTGTTCTTTGTGTGCAATGTTGATATCCCCAGCGTCTGTGGTGTGTGAGATCGACCCCAAACGGATTATTTCCGCTGTACGGAACCGGCTCCGGCTGGAACCGGAGCTGTACCAAACATAGCTAATGTGGGCCTACAACAGGGATTTCAATGCTTCCGGCGGCTGCAACAGCAATGGAACTGCAATGGATGATTTTCCCTCAGCTTTCTGTTGGGTCTTGCTGTGCATCGATTGCCTGGATTTGGTTTTGGTGCGCTAGTGCGGCCACCAGACTAGAATCCGCTGACAGGGGACTGACACCAATCGTTTAGTCCTGGACTGCATTCACACCCAACACACCAAAACAAACCATGCTAGCAGAGCAAACAGACTAGAGTCAGATTTAACATGAAAGCAACAGAGTGACGACTCAAGACACAAGGCGGGAAAAGATCCCAATCTGCTGGAGGTCTGGGACTTCCCAGCTCAGGCCACTTAGCAAAACCGCTGACTTCCATCAAACGGCCACTGCAACGTCTTGGCACTTTCAATTATGACGTGTTTTACAGCACAACTTGGAAACATGAGATTAGTTTGGTGCGTCCAAAACATTCACTGACAGACCAGAAGAATCTGCAAGGTCTGTGTTTAGCAGGATTGTTGTCCGGGCAGCAGTCCAACACGGTCCAGGAGAGGAAAGATAGAAGATGGACAGACAAAATTAAGAAGGTTTGCATAATCATAAAGCCTCAAGGCCTTCAGAGGGCCTGTTGAGTTCCAGGAAAAAACACCACTCTTGTGTGAAGCTGCTGAGCTTGTTGTAACGACAGCATGAAGTCATGTTGTTGCAGTTGTTTGGATACGTTCAAAGAGTCAAGGTCCTTTCCTTCTGTCCTTTCGCTTCCTGTGTGGGTCATCATACACTTCCTCTTTGCCTTCTTCACTTCAGGCCCAGCGTGAGCGGAACCAGCAGACTAACCTCGACCTAACCTCAAGCGGTCACGCTCAGTGGGATGGGTGGATGGGTGGATGATGGACAATAATAAATAAATCAATACAATTACTCATAATGCAGGCACACAACATTTTGAACATTTTTTGAGCACCCCCCCCCCCTCCATCCACATACACCCTAGTGGGCGATATTGAACATGTTGAAGGCTCTGCAGCATCCGCTGTAGAACAACCACTTTTAGAGACAGCTACTTCCCCCTGGCCGTCAGACAGAACGCCAAATAAGGCCCTCTACCTGCCCACACGCAAAATTATTTAAATTTAAATTATTATTATTTATTCTAAATTATTTAAATTATTTGTACAAATTACTGTTTACGCTGTACATTGTTCATGTTTGATGTCATCTATTTATTCTCCACATTATTGTTTATTATTATACGGGAGCCAGGCAACGACATTTCGTTGGCAATTTCACTGCTGTGATATTGTGCAATGACATTAAAGAAAGTCTATCTATCCATCTATCTGCACCTATGACATGGAAAGTGATAACTAAGTAGTGTAGTGGTTTGTATTTTACTCACATTTTACTCACTTTATTTTTGCTCACGTGTTCTGCGTACTGTACAATATAGCTGACTGAGAAGTTCAGAATGCTGTCGTAGGAATGGAAATTGTACAGCAGTGATGACAACAAGCAGACAAATGAAAGATCGGTTACCCAGCATGCTTCACGGCACTGACTGACTCAACTAAACAGCCAAAGTGCTTGCTAGGAGGAGCAGGAGAATGCGGTAATGAACATGCAGCTCTCTAATTGGCTGAAAGTGTTTCACTCCACCTCCGTGCAAATTGCTGTGACTCTACATAGTAGGTCCATGATGGCAGGTCTAATGATGTCACTCGAGTTTCCTATCTTCAAAAGCCTCAAGAGCCGCCAGGAAGTTGTCACACTGCTGAAAATAGTCATGTTTTATTACTATTTTTATTCCTCAAAGCAGACATCTGGCCCAACCAGCACCCTGCAGGTTGCCATGGCAACAGACCCGGTCGTAGACCCGCTTCTGGTCCCCTATGGCGATTGCTGTACTGATGAGCATCAGCACACATGAGCATCGTGCATGAGAGAAATCCTATTCATGTTTTGGGTTGAGTAGAATTCTTTTTTTTTTAAAGACATTGGTGTCAGGTTCCACAGCCGTGCTTCCCTACTGGGAAGATGTCACACACCATCAATGTCTTTCATGACGACATGCAGCTCCCAGCTATAGCACCAACAGCTCTATGACATGATCACTATGTATTTAAACATGACGCCCACCGTGCCCTCTGTGTGTGTGTGTGTGTGTGTGTGTGTGTGAAAGAGGAAAAGTGAGAGAAAGAGTATCAATGACATGAGTTAGGTACACTCCATTTAGTTCCAAGAATGCATCCATTAAGCGCATCTCGTACAACAATGAGCCTCAGGGCAAACACGTTTCGAAAGACCCACACATACACACATGCAGGAGCACGCATGCACACACACCATCGTAACCATCATCAACTTCAAGCTGTGTGTAGATAGATCATCATGTCGGCAACACGTATCCATCTCTTCAACGTGTCAGTGCTCAAATGTAATGTAACAACACGCTAGCATGAATAATGTGCAGCCTCTTCATCAATAAGTCATTCATTTAAAGCATGTGTGCTCGTCCACGAGGGTCCTTACGGTGCATGTGCTAAATCGTCTCATGGCGCACGCACAGCGTGCACGAACCCACCAAACAACATGAACTAAGTTCTGATGTAGGGAGCGTCAGGAACATCACTCTATGGAGTTTTGCATTGCAACGCTAACCTCTCGCTTCTTTTTACACTTGTAGGACAGTGTTGCTAGTAGGTGGCCAATTCACAACAGCAGGTGAAAGTGTGGGAGCATTCCATGGTGGGGGCTCGGCCTGGGTGTGTGGGGTGGTGTTTGCACGCATACACACCGACAGAGATACCTGTACACGCATACATACAGTATACACACTCACAGTACATAAGTACTTCCCAACATAACTCGTATTCAAGATGTCATTATGCTTTTGGTTTTATTGCAGTCATGGTGATGTCACCAGTAAGATTGTAGTGTCCCCACACTGCCCTTTATTTTATTTTTTCTTCTTTTCTATCCCCTCTTGCTCCGGTCCAAATAAAAATCCACATAACAAATCTGTTTAGCATGTAAGGGCATTTAGATCAGTAATACTAGCTGCCACATTGGCTGCACCAAAAAAAGTAATTTCATCAATACTTTGGTTGATACTGAATCGTATCGCAATGTCAAGATGACAAAAAAATCAAATCAGAAGCCAACAAATGTGGATCGGGACATATCGCTAGTCCTAAGAAAGCAGCCAAGCAGCCATGTAAAATGTGAATTTAGGAAATAAAACTATGAAATGAAAGCAATTGATGGTCCATTATTAAGAACAATATCTTATTGTCTCTAAATGCTTTTTAAACAAGCTAAAATTAGTTTTATTCGATTAGTCAATTCATTGAAGGAATTTTCATCAGAATACTGGATTCAAGCCCCTGTAGAGCATATGAGCATACAGCAGTCACAAAGGGAAACAGAATAAAAGCTTTTCAGCACAAATAAGCAGAGATAAACAAAGAGATGAGCTGCAGCACAATTTTAAAATAAAATAAAACAATACCCTATTTCGATTTTCAATGCTGAAAACTCCACATGTGGAACACCCCATTGTCCTCAAACGCATCATTAAAATTTCATCCCACACACACACACACACACACACACACACACACACACATAGAGTGTATGATGGCAATGGAGAGTCGTCGTACAGATGCCGCATCCCCTCCCCCCTCCTTCTTCCAGCCACCAAATCCACTTAGTGGCCAGCGTGTGTGATTGTTTTCCCTCCAGAAGCAGCTGCTGCTCTCCTTCCTCCCTCCTCTCCATCCTCCTCCTTTTTTCCTTCCTCCCTCCTCCCTGTCCTCCTTCTTTCCTTCCTCCCTCCTCCCTATCCCGCCTCTTCTTCTTTCTATTCCCTTTCATCAACTGACAGTCAATCACACTTCCAAGCTGCTTCAAATGCCGCCATTTGTCCAAATGTGGGACACAAACATGATAATTCAGGCAAAGGCTTCCATTTTGATGCAGGTTAGCGCACACGCTGATTATTAAATGATCGTTATGATGCAATCAACACAGATTACACTGTGTACCTGCTGTCACAATACACTGTATGTACAGTATGATGAGTTTGGATTATAATTGGAGTAATCATAAACATGGACATACGTGTGTGTGTGTGTGTGTGTGTGTGTGTGTGTGTGTGTGTGTGTGTGTGTAACCTGCTGTTCTGCATTAATTTAAATTAATTAACTCAACTCCATTGTGCTCACCTTGACCACACACGCGCAGTTTTTCCAATGAGACTTTTCAGCGCTATGGCAACAGCAAACACCATTATGGCTGATCTCACACCAGGAGCCAATGGCACTCATGCCTTCATTGTGGCCGGCCAATCAGCGCGCTCCATCTTGGGCAAACGCAACAGAGAGAGCCCAAGCGTTTATGATTATTTGCAGCTTGTGCCGCCTCTGAGGAAGCACTTAATTAACAGACAAACTAGACAAGAAAGTTATTAATGGCCATCGCATGCACGTTTCATGCTAGTTAGTGGCAGTGCTAATCTCCACCTAGGCTGCTCAATGTGAGTGTGCCGTTATTTCATGGATCATTCCAGTAATGGCCGCCCAAAAAGAAGAACAAAACCAAAACTGATCAAGAAATTTAAGTCGTGAGATAATAAAAATGCAGCATCAGTCCAGGGTGTACCCCGCCTCTCACCAGAAGTCAGCTGGGATAGGCTCCATCATACCTATTACCCTAGTGAGAATAAGCAGCATAGAAAATGGATGATAAGCAGCAAACAGTACCGCCCTTCCCCTTTGGAGGCACCCATGCATAATTAGAGGAACATGCTAATACGACATTGGACTGATCGTGAAAGAACCCAGATACCGCTTACACTGGTTCTGCTTATGCCGGTATATATGTCAAACTCATGTGCTGCTATTTTTTTATGTTTAATTAAAATTAAAGTAAAGTAATAAAATCTATAAAATATGAATAAAATACATTTTAATCCATTCATCAATTCATTTTTATTACCACAGGTCTTCATTAGGTTCGTGGGGGTATGCTGGGGCCTTTTGCAGCTAACTTTGAGCGCAAGGTGGGGTACACCTTGGACTGGTTGCCAGCCAACGCGGGTCAATACATTTTGATAAATAATTCAATATTATAATAGATACAAATATATAATGTAATTTGCTTGAAAATTAAAAAGCCAAAAAGGGACCTGATCAAAATATTAAGACCAGCTGAAAAATAAACCTTTTGCACATTTGGATCTTAATGAGGTTTTAAGTAGAGCTACAATATGCAAAAAAAGAAGGGAGATTATGACAAAAAGCACTTTTTTCATTCATTTTCTACTGCTTTTTCCTCACGAGGGTCGCGGGGGTGCTGGAGCCGATCCCAGCTGTCTTCGGGCTAGAGGCAGGGTACACCCTGGACTGGTCGCCAGCCAATCACAGGGCACATATAGACAAACAACCATTCACACTCACATTCATACCTATGGACAATTTGGAGTCACCAATTTAGGTTTGCTTGATACGATATTCCAGGAGACTGTTGGGAACATTGCTCCAAGGGATGAAGATCACAAAGAGCATTAACTGTCTGGAACTGATGGCCATTTTTAGAAACCTCCCATGCCATCCATCCCCAAATGTTCTCTATGGGATTTAAATCAGGGGAACATGTGGGATGGCCCTAAAGCGTTGTCCTGTTGAAAAACCCAGCTGTCACCACACAGACGAGGGCCGTCAGTCATGTGGGATGCCCTCTGCAAGATCTGCACATAACCAGTCACCGTTTGACAACCATGCACCACCTGAAGCTCCTGTGTTCCACTGAATGAAAAAGCAACCCAGATCATGATGGAACCCATTCCACTGTGCCGGGTAGAAAACATCTCAGGTGGATCTCCTCTCTCTGGACCATCAAGGTTAGATTTTTCTCATAAGAGAATACAACTTTTTTCCACCTTTCATTGTCCCATGTTTGATGCTCCGGGCATTTTTGTTTTTGAAATGCTTTTCTCGCAGATGCCATCTGATGGTTATTGCGCTGCAGTCGGCACCAGTAAGGGCCTTTATTTCGGTCGAGGACCGCCCTGTGTCTTGATGGACAGCCAATCGGATCCTCCGGCTCAGTGCAGGTGTCATTTTTGTGGGTCTACCTAAGTTTTTTGTTACATAATTGTCAGGATTTTTCCAAAAAATGTAGAATGCTGCGAGAAGCCTTGCTTATGCAGCTCCACCATCCGACCGCGTCCACAAAGAGAAAGCTTCCCAGCTTCAGCCATAAGGAGGGCATGACCGTGTGAGTGATAAGATAGATAAGATCAACAAGATGTGGCAAAGACTTTGCTGACTGCAAGACTTGCCACTGGTATCCAGTCTGTGTGTCAAAGTGAGCCACAGCTCCATCAATCTGCGACTAACAATGCTAACTCCATATCGTTTACCGCGGCACAATCAGCCCTTAGGTCATCCCGGAGCCCAGACGCCGATCAAAGACGAGTCCGGAAGGACTGCTACATTCATGCTCACACTGAAGGTCATGTGGACGAGGGGGATCATGTGGATGGCTTCTCTGGTCACGTACAGAGTAAGAAACAAAGAGGGGATTCTTCTTTAGCCACCACTACTATTTTCTATATTCCATCGTTACTTGTTACGTTACTAAGCTAACATTGACATTTAATTAGATTTTTTTTATTTTTACAGTAGTTAGCAATTTTTCAGACCTTGCCCTAACATTTTCCCCTGATACGGCGCACCCTGATTCTCGGAATCGAGTCGATATGAGTGTCTATGTGTCTATGTGTTTTTGCTGTGTTGTTCAAATACACTGTATATCGTTATATTGTTACAAAGTCATGAATACGATTTTAGACACAGGAGCATGACAAGACAAAACCATAAGATTTAAAAGTAGTTTTGGCTTTTGTTAACATATTTTGCCCTGCTGATTTATTTTGCTCAAACAATTGTCTGTAATAAAGGCCAATAATGGTATTATTTGTTGTTAGTTGTACATTTCCTTACCATTTGTTAACAAATAAGTTGACAGTAATATGTTGATAAATATGCTATGTTGATACATTATACTAGAGGTCTACACGCAGCGGCTGGCCGGACTCCTCAGCTAACGGGGCGAGGCGGGGCGAAGAAATCTCAAGAACATGGCCACGGCTATGGAAAACTAAACTTTGTTTCTTGAAAGGTCACCTATATTGTCCATAATCCTTCCTTATATCATCTTTTTCACACAATTTATACTATCTTGAGCTGAAAAGAGGTAATTTAATTTTTGCGCTTGTTCGGCCGGCTGACGGCTGGCCGCTCAAATCTCACCACGGCTGTGGACGGCTGTGGCTGTCGTGCCACGGCTGTGGGGCGGGGTGGCCAAAGAAAAGCACAGCGGTGTAGACCACTATATTATACAATATTTGTCCTGTTTTATTCTGACTATAATCAACACATTCAAGCAAAAATCATAAAATAATTCAATGATCCGTATCGGCAATAATGGCCCTGTATTTACTTGGTGTAGTATCAACACCAAAATGTGTGGTATTGTGCATGAAAGCAACAATGAATGTAAAGTAGGATGCAGGGCCGTGTCGAGATCTTGCAAAATTAAAACATGACAAGACTTCAAGTCTCGTGGGGACTAGGGGCAGGACGATAATAAATTAATGATTTCATCACAATACAAATGAATATGATGATGATATTTTGCCAGCCTCAATATATTGCCATGTGCACAGGCTGTTTTCCTTGTTTCTCGCCTCCAAACAGGCAGAAAGAGGATCCTTTGAACAACAGCATGAATGGAGTGAACCTTTTCGTCAGTCACACAGTGTCTTTGTCTCAGTGGGTGGAGGTGGGGCCGGTGGCATACACACAAAGTGCAGAAGAGTGTAACATAGTAGAAATTAAATTAGTAGACTGTAATATATATTGTCGTATACCAGGGGTCTCAAACACGCGACCCGCGGGCCAAATGTGGCCCGCAGGACGCTAGTGTAGGCCCCTGCCTTGATATGAAAGTTTAATGTTAGTGCGGCCCGCGCAATTTTGATATGGATGCTGTATGGTATCATGTACCCAGAAAAAATTATTACGTTTGATTAATGTTCATGTTAAAGGTTAAATAACTGTTAATACTGTTAATTTTAATCTGAAAAAAATAATTTGTCTACCCACCAACTATATATGGTTTCTTAAGGTTTTACTGTTTGTGGATTTAGCATGAGTAGTGCATCTCTAGAGGTTAAGCAGGTGTGGATGAGCCAACGTGTGCATTGTTATTAAACGAAATAGTAAATATAAAAGTAAAAGTAAATATAATTATTATTATTATATTTACTTATTACTGATTGATTGATTTTCTTTATTCTTGATTTGTTTATTTATTTTTCATCTTATTTTGTGTAGAAAAATAAAAATTAAGATATTTGAGAACAGTGGAATGTTTTATCAGAGCTTTTATTGTAGAAAATCGGAACCAAAGCACTGAAAAAGTTTGTTTATTTTTTTGTTTTTAATAAATGCGTTTTTTTTTGTGTGTGTTTTTTTTGGAAAACCTGATGCGACCCAGCCTCGCCCAGACCCAAGCTCCAGTGGCCCCAGGTAAATTGAGTTTGAGACCCCTGTCATATACTGTATGTTTCATGTTTTTTTCATTGGACTTTTCTTATCTCGTGACACCCCTAGTAGGATGTGTATAGGGTAGAAAGCAGCATGGCAGTGTTTGTGAATGAAGCTTCATTAGTTGCACATTATTTACAATGAATGTGATTAGTCAAAGAGTGTCAGTAGACACTGAGATGTTTATCACGGGACTGCAGCTGCCTGAGGCACTACAAAGCTTCTGATTGTCTCTGGACACACTCACTCTAATCAGCATCTGCAACACAATTTTCTCACACCACAAACACACTGGATCTATATATACACAGACTTCTCACTAAATAGACTGAAAAGAGTCGTACTTTTTTTACTTTCCTAACATGATCCAAATACACACTACTACCCAATATTGATCCATGTTAAGTCTGTGTGATAAACTAAGCAAATCAAGTATAATTATAGCGTTAAAACACAATTTGCAAGCAACTAAGTCACACCAATAGGGGGCAGCATATAAGCAGAAATACATACATACAATCCGAATGAATGCTAACTTCCTTAGCGTCATCCAGAGAGGGTAACAATGCACCAGTCAACTTGTCATTTTTTTAATCCGTCCTAACGAATGTAATGAATTCATTATTAATTAGATATATTATTAGCTATTATGCTAATTTGGTTTGTTACATATTTAATATAAGGTTAAGATGTTTTGCACTGATAGCTTAGCATATATAGTCATCCCTTGCTACATAGTTTTTTTGGCATCATAATTATGGTTGTTTGGTGGTAAACTATGGCTTATTATAAGTCAAAAACTATTGAAAGACTAGTCATATGTACAGGGTCAGGCAAAATGATCTGACACATTTGTAGATTAAATAAAAGGCAAATAAAGTAATGAAAGAAAAAAGTGTTTTTATTTTCGAAAAGTCCATATAATGCTATTTTTTCCCATATAATATGGATTTATAAGGCCATTGTTTTTGGTTTCTCTTTCAGTTGCTGCCATGAATTTGACTGGTGAGCATCACGCTTTTATTGTGGAAAGGTTTATCAAAACAAAAGAATCTGGAACTGCAACACAACGAGTGTTCCGTTTGCACTTCAATCTTGGTAGACATGATCCCATAGCAGCTCCAAACGCCATCTTGTTATGGGTTACCTACTTCGAGCTACTGGATCTGCATTGAAACAAAAATCAACCGGCCGACCTTGCACCGTCAGAACCGATTTAATTTTTAAAACCTAATGAAACAGAATGGCATGATATGTACTTTTCGAAAAACACTTTTTTGTTTCTTTACTTTATTTGCCTTTTATTTAACCTACAAATGTGTTTGATCATTTTGCCTGATGCTGTAGTATTCCAGTCACTAGACGTCAATAATGTTAGTCATGATTGAGGCATGACATTACGTTAGATCACCTTCACAATGCAAGTAGTAAGCCATGGTTCTCCTCCCATTCAATGTGGAAGTGGTAAGTTGTTGCTTGTTCTAAACATGTGTTTAGAATGAATCATGAAGGATGCCTGCTGCAACAACTGCATGTAACCATCCGTCGTTTGACGACCCTGAACCCCATGAAGCTCCACTGTTCCACTGAATGAAAAAGCACACCCAAACATGATGGACCCCCCCCCTCCACTGTGCCGGGTAGAAAACATCTCGGGTGGATCTCCTTCTTATGCCAGTAATGTTGGAAGCCATCTGGATCGTCAAGGTAAAAAAAATTTTCATCCACTTTTCAATGTCCCATGTTTGATGCTCACTGGCAAAGTCAACACCAGTAAGGGAAAAATTTGAATTTTGAGCAGCTTTTCTAGCGTGTGGTCTTGAACTTTTGATCAGGTGAAAAAAAAAACAATTTCAAGTTCCAAATGTTTTTGTCAGACTCCCCCTTCTTGCTTTTGCATATTGTAGCTCTACTTAAAACCTCATGAAGGTCCAAATGTGCAAAATGCATATTGTAGCAATTTTTCAACTGGTCTTATGATTTTGATCATGTCTGTATTTGAATAATATGATTCCATGGCGGAGAAACTGCAAAAACTGTGTTAAAAGTTGCACCACTGTCAGAAGCCACAATAACTACTCCAAAATGTCCTGAAGCCAAGTGTACTCCTGTTTTTCCTCCACTTCTGCTCAAAAGGAAAACTCGCTCCATCCAGCTCAGTAGCACAAAAAAACGTATACAACTTTTATTCTGTAAAAAATGACTTATTGCAAATATAAGTGCAATAAAAGTAATGTAAGATGGTTTGAGAGAGGTCGGCTTTTGTTATCAGAAAGTGCGAGAGCAAGCGCTTCAAGGTTTTCTAACGTCAAAGTTGACAATGGAAACCTGATCACCAGACTGCAGGATCTTTGTGGTCTGTGGGGACAATGACAGACGTTATTGAAGATGCCCCCCCCCCCACTCTATAAATAGATTCATATATCAGGGCTGCTATGCTATGCGAGGCATTGACCTCATCCTGGTTTTGTCTTACACCAACAAGCCTCCAGCGTTTGGTCAGGTTGTTCTCAGGTGGGCTCTTCTGGGGTCTTCATCAAAGTTGTAGACAAAGACGAGGACAAGTTGAAACCTTAAATTACAATCCTACATTTTTTTTACTACTTTTTAAACTCTTGCACCAACCATGAAAACAAAATCGTTTTGTCATTTTCGTTAATGTCACAAACAAAATGGCGCCACCTGTGAGTACTTTTAGATAGGAGAAGGACCCACAGCAACACACAATACTCATTGAGAAGATCTGAGGGATCTGTCAAGTCTCTGTTTTTGGATCAGATTCAGGATCCAACACATTTTAGCTGTATGTTACATACATTTTAAAAAGATAAATCGCTGTTTATTATCAACTTCTATAAAGTCGGGTTCGGCAGCTATCCGGAAGTCCTCTTGAGCACTTGGGCGTGTGACAAAACACAACAGAGTGGGCGTGCCTGGACACGGGCTGTGGGTGGGATTGATTAAAAACAGACCGTTTTCGCAGGAAGCACGAAATCCAAAGAACTACAGATGGTTATTGTATGTAGCTGCTCTATAGGAGTCCACAACTCAATACAAAGTGCCAAAAAATGAGCATAATAGGTCCCCTTTAGTAACAGAATGATTCAATCCATATGATTAAATTTGATACAGTATGCTTCTACAGTTAACATTTGTTGATGCAGTCATTAATCTTACATACTAAAATAAAGACACCAAAGTAAGAGTCTCACAGTACTTTCTAAATGTAATGTACTTTTAAAATGTGTAAAAGACATCATATTTAAGGCACTGACAAAAATTAAGTTAAAAGACAAACAACAACAGAATCATATGTCAGAAGTATTTTTTTTTAGATACGGACCAAAATAAGACTTGCTGAGTGAGCATCTGTTTGTTTGATACGACCAATATAGAAATATATCAATAAAAGTCGTCTTAGACTTCATTCCAATAAGAAATTATAAATAGTTAAAGGCCCCTCAAATAATGACAAATGCCTTCAGAAGAGGCACAAATTTGTCCAAGCAAAGATACACAAATAGCACTATTTGCCACATGGTGCAATGAAAATGTTGTGCATTTAGCATAGTATACGCAGTATATACTGTACAGCAGGGGTCTCAAACACGTGGCCCGCGGGCCTAATGTGGCCCGCAGGACACTAGTTTGAGGTCCCCGCCTTGATATGAAAGTTTAATGTTAGTGCGGCCCGTGCAAGTTTGATATGGATGCTGTATGGCAGGGGTGCTCACGCTTTTTCAGCATGCGAGCTACTTTTAAAATGACCGAGTCAAAATGATCTACCCACTACAAAAATGCAAAACATCTATTTATTTTCAAATGTATTGAGGATTATTTGTACGTCCAATGTATGTTGATGTACCTTACATAACCAAATGAGCCAATATTGCAAAACACACATAATTAATTATGAACATTTTTTGTAATTACCTGAGTTTACTTTGATGACTTGCACTGAATTGAATCAGCCAGGGTCCGGACAGTAGCTGCTGATAGCCAGGTTAGCCAGGTTAGCCAGGTTAGCCAGGCAAACGCACTTCGAAAAAGACATTGTGAAAAAAAAAGTCCACCTCCCATTCCGTATGGAAGTGATACTATGTTTTTTTCCTTTTTACTTGGTCCAGCTACTTCACTCATTTTAGTGACCATAAACTTTAGCGAGGGCTTAAAATCTGACGCAATTCGCCGACTAGCTTAGCACTTTGCATCGTTGTTTACGCATGAGCGGTGACCTAAAGGTCAAAATTCAGTTGTCATCTGAATGGTTGTCCTGTATGTCAATCAAGTAACGGGGATGGATGATAGGCTGACATCGTAAGTTCTGCTGCACTTAGAGACGTTGTTTGATTTGATTGGTCACCCAAAGGGCAACATTCAGTTGTCATCTGAATGGCTGCCCTGTATATCAATCAAGTGACGGCATTGATGCTAGGATGATATTTTTTTAATGTCACGCTGCGATCGACCAGCGATCGACCAGTACCACCTCGCGATTGACCGGTAGATCGCGATCGACTTAATAAGCACCCCTGCTGTATGGTATCATGTACCCAGAAAAAATTATTACGTTTGATTAATGTTCATGTTAAAGGTTAAATAACTGTTAATAGTTATCCTCCCTATCTGTGTGGAAGTGGTAAGTTTTTGGCTATTTAAGTTTAAAGGAAATAACTTGAAGGCTACCGTTTAGGTCGCTAGCTCTCAAGTTTGCGAGTTAGCATGTGTCTCAAGACCCTGCAGTTGCGCAATATGTTGTAAATAAAAAGAGTATAAATGTGACTATAGTCGTGTTTTGTCATGTCTACAGGGCTCTAATAATGCTTTGTTCATTTTAATCTGAAAAAAGAAATTTGTCTACCCACCAACTATATGTGGTTTGTTAAGTTTTTATTATTTGCCGTTTTATTATTATTATTATATTTATTTATTACTGATTGATTGATTTTCTTTATTCTTGATTTTCTTGACTAATGACGCAACGGTAACGGTAACACACTGTTACAGACGTGGCAAATGTCGACAATGTGTCATTAAGCCGACGTGAATTATTCAACACCACCGTCATTCCCATTTCCACGTTCTTTAGCGTGCATCAAACACGCTCTGACGTCCCGTCATGTGTCGACAGGAGTTGCTTTCACGGCAAATTAGCAGCTGGAGCCATCAGAGCGATGCTCTTTCATCCTTACATAAGAACACATGTGAAATATTCATGTCTTCTCACACTTGAACTCTCACTTCTATTCTGCTATTCGACTGCAATTTTTGCAGACGTTGCACCCATCTGCCTATCGACCTCAAGCTCAAGAAGCAAGAATCAAGAAGCCAATCAGACTGAACAATGGCATCGCTACTATGAATGATAATACAGTAATATGGAAGTGGAGGTGTTTGACCCACACTATTAACCAATCTACCTTGGTGATCCCATTATCAGTGTCAGCAAGTAACGTGTTGTTGTTTTATTCCATCGAAGTTGAACAGCTGTCGACGTCTAAATGTCCCAGCACAAGCTGTAGTAATTCTCCACTTGATCAAAGTTATTTAAGTTCCATCAGCTCAAAACACGCATGTATGGACTTGTCTGCACCCTTAATGGATTGTGTAGTTCAATAAAAGAGGTCAACCAGGGGAAAGTATCTGCCACGCAGGTTGAACAGCACCTCCATGCCACCATGCAAAGCAATGCGGTTCTGAAAGCAGCCAAAACCCCACCACAATGCAACCCAACCCCTGAAACAGCGACAGAGCCAAAAAAAAAGTAGAGCTCAGATACACTCCTCCGTCACCTGGCAACACCCTGCGATTGCCTACATGGGTGTCCAACGTGAGGTAAAATTGCAAAAATAAAATACAAAGCAAAAGGGTATCACGTAACTAAAAAACACTGCAATATTAATACCAATAACAAATAAAAACACAAATATTTAGCTTTAAATATACTGTATGTATGAAATGCTGCTAATGTCTCACAGACAGTAGGACTTGCTTATGAGAAAACTAGCCAAACCTTTGCATAATCACCTCTTTTTGCCTCTTGCGCAAAAAACATAATAGACGTCTTTGGGATCGAGTGTTCGGGTTAATAAAAACATATTAATACGTCTTTGGCATTGAATGAATTACACTTGAATTATGCTTCTGTGTGAGGCGACAGCATACGCTACACCAGCTCGCTCTTTCCCCCTCAAAACCTTCCTTCGTCCTTTGACGTACGCCTCTAAAAAAAAATCTAGGCCGCTATTGGTCGGCTCTGAGCTAACTTTTCCAACAACTTATTTTCCATTTTGAATGCATAGTTAAAATACAATACCTGGAGCAACACAATTGATTATTTCCCGCTCCAATAACATTCTCTATTTCTCTTTAATTGCCATTGTTCACTTACGTCAATGGAAGCTAACAAGCTAAATAGTCATGGTTGCCCACTGAGAACAAATCAGCTTTTGCAGACGACTTAACTAAATCGATTGCTCAGTAGCAAATAAACGAGGGGTTCTTGATCACCTGACATAGTGTTACTAAAGTACATCCATGTTTATCATTGTCCTTTAGGGTCAAACCCGACTGCTGAGCAAAGCAGCAAAAGGTGTTTAGAAAGTGACGTGTTTTTGCCGCAAAAGGCCACAGGCTGGGACAGGAGGAAGAGGAGGAGGAGGCTCTCACCCCTCACCCCTTCGGGACATCTCATCTCATCTGTGGGCTAAATGACCTGAGTGCTGAGTGGGGTCCGTCTGGACAGGACCACGCCGGGCCTGTTTCAACTTGTCAACATTGGCCAACTACTCAAACGCATGAAAGCTCTACAGCAGGGGTCTCAAACTCAATTTACTTGGAGGCCACTGGAGCTCGGGTCTGGGTGAGACTGGGCCGCATCAGGTTTTCCAAAAAAAAACAAAGAAATTTAAAAAACTTTGCTTTGGTTCCAATTTTCTACAAGAAAAGCTCTGATAAAACATTCCACTGTTCTCAGATATCTTACTTTTTATTTTTCTACACAAAATAAGATGAAAAATAAATAAACAAATCAAGAATAAAGACAATCAATCAATCAGTAATAAATAAATGTAATAATAATAATAAAACTTAAGAAACCACATATAGTTGGTGGGTAGACAAATTATTTTTTTCAGATTAAAATGAACAAAGGATTATTAGAGCCCTGTAGACATGACAAAACACGACTATAGTGACATTTATACTCTTTTTATTTACAACATATTGCGCAACTGCAGGGTCTTGAGACACATGCTAACTCGCAAACTAGAGAGCTAGAAACCTAAACGGTAGCCTTCAAGTTATTCCCTTTAAACTTAAATAGCCAAAAACTTACCACTTCCACACGGATAGGGAGGATAACTTAACAGTTATTTAACCTTTAACATGAACATTAATCAAACGTAATAATTTTTTCTGGGTACATGATACCATACAGCATCCATATCAACACTAACATTAAACTTTCATATCAAGGCGGGGGCCTCAAACTAGTGTCCTGCAGGCCACGTGTTTGAGACCCCTGCTCTACAGAATGACAAGGTTAACAAACAAGTGTTCAAATTTTTAAAAAGTCACAATCTCGCTTCACACTCACATCGCTCACTCGCATCTAATTTCCAAATGACTACATTTTTTTTACTTAATGTGCTGCATCATAAACAAACACTGCCATTTTCCACACTTCCTCCTCTCCTTCCCGTCCCTCAGTGAGCCTCGCCAGCCAGTCGGTAGAGTGAACTCGCCCTGGCGAGCGAGGAACAATCGCATTCATGAATTGACTTTCCCTTTGACTTGACTTGACATTGCTGCGCGTTAGCCCCTGTCGGCCACCGTACAAAAGGGAATACTACAACCATCATGAAGCAGAAAGGCCTAGTGCTCCTCAAGAAAACGACTCACAATAAATACCCGATACATTTTGACCCATGTCCCTCAGTACAGGAAAGCTAACTTACTATTGGAGAGCTAACCCTCACAATGAAACATGTCTTTTTTTCCATGATACTATAACTGTTGACTCACACTGCTCTGAGCCATCATAGAGTGCAGCATCACTAGCATCACTAGCAATGAGCATCAAGCATCCATAAAAAGAACACGACTACACAATGCTCACTAACATCTGCAAAGGCACATTTAGGCGTTATGTAAGAGAACAGAGTGACATTCATACGACAGGGAGGCGGGGGGGTTGGGGTGGGGGGGTTCCTTCTGGAGCCTCAGGGTGCCTGCAAGGCTGCTGGCAGCTATCTAGACCATTCCATGTCATTGGTTCTTACACAGGACCGTGAAGGACAACATCAGGCTGACCTTCATGACAGCGTGTAGCGTGGCGTCGTCACGTCCGAAAAGAACACGAAGTCGTCTTACCTTCTCCAACCGAGCCGCCTCCAGTCCGCGGCTGCCCTCCGACGAGGAAGAGCGGCCAGAGCCAACAAGTCAGTCCGAGACCAGCGTCGCGCGTCCGGACACGAGATCCACAATCAACCGCCCCAACGTCCCGATCATGTGTGTGTAGCGTTCCCTCTCCTGGGGGGGGAGACCGCTTCTGTCTGCAG
Organism: Doryrhamphus excisus; assembly: GCF_037039965.1. NCBI lineage: Eukaryota > Metazoa > Chordata > Actinopteri > Syngnathiformes > Syngnathidae > Doryrhamphus > Doryrhamphus excisus. Next base: position 15,590,176 of record NC_136357.1, on the reverse strand, counting down.
TCCTGTCGTCACGTCACGTCGTTTCGTATCACGTCACCTCTCGACGCCGCGGAGCAGCTTCCTCTTGCGTGCCCGCGCTGCGCGTCCACGCCAAGCAGGATGGGATGCAGTGGGAAAGAAGTGGGAGGGGCTGAGGGGTACAAATGTACCACAATAACTAATAATAACTGATGCATTCATTACTACTCATACTGGCACATTATCAACAGAACAATTAATAATTCATAATGACAACGAATGCAATAAATACTGTAAAAAACATGAAAGTGACTTGATGACATCTTGTGGGCGGGGCCAACATGGTGGCTTGCCTAAAGCTGTAGCTATATAGATTATCTATAGATATTTTTTATATTTTTAAGACGGATATATGTCTTATTATGTATTATTAGTATCAACGCTTTAACATTTTATTTTGACCATTTTTTCTGTGGGTTTTCCCCCACATTTTTGCCGCAAATGGCTCCCGGGCTGCACTTTCGACACCCCTGGTCTTATAAAACAGGATATGCTTAAAAAAAACAAATACTGCACATAACTGCGACAACTAAATGTTATCAGTAAAATAAACAAAGAGTAACGAAGTGTCCTGTCTGGTCCACCTGTATTATCTTGATCTGCAACTGTTACATATTGTTGCTTTGCTGCTCTCATTTAGATGACATCTCTTGTCAGAATGTATATCTTTGATTGGCACAGGAGACTACACACACACACACATACACACACACACACACAAACCTCACCTGTTTTTCACAGGATCACTTTCCAGCTTGCATGGTGACATATTTACCAGCCAGACATTTTGAAAAGGAAATCCTCCCGTCGGTCTAGAAAGGCTGGGTATCATACAGTGGTGGGGGTGGGGGTGGGGGAGTCAAGGCCATGCCACAGAATACAAGTGACAGTGAGCCGTAGAATCAAGAAGAAAAAAATCATAAAGGGGACATTTTTCTTCATCAGCTGTCAACAAGTTTGTTTAATATTGAAGCAATATTTCATATTTAAGACAGCACAATGACAGACATTTGGTCAATTAATTTTAGTGCAAATAGTTTCAATTAACGTATTAGTTTCCTAAAAAGTTTCTAAATATAACTACAATATGGTCTGCGAGTTCGATTCCACCCAGTGGAGTTTGCGTGTACTCCGGTTTCCGCCCACATTCCATCCCATATGTGCCCTGTGATTGGCTGGCGACCAGTCCAGGGTGTACCCCGCCTCTCGCCCGAAGACAGCTGGGATAGGCTCCAGCGACCCTCGTGAGGATAAGTGGTAGAAAATGAATGAATGGACTCCTATAGTTCTCTTCAAATGTCAGTTACATCCAATTAAGCAGCCTGTGTCTTCATCACTACATTACTGTAGATAAGACAATGCTGTCCCCGTGTGGTCAGAACATGTATTACAATACTACAAACTCGCTCTTGTGTCGAGCGAGGAATGGGAGTGAGACAAAAAAATGGAGTGAGCAGTGGAGTGAAATCAGCTGATCAAAAGTTTAAACCCTGAAATAATTAATAATTAATTCCTCTCGTTTATACATTTACACACGCACTAATATACTTGGGAAACAGTCAGAACGCGAGTACATTAACTTTTATTCACTTACAGCGCCTCCTTGACACATCCAATATGGCGGCAACGTTGACGTATTTACACCAGGAGACAAAACCACTCATTTTTTTAAATATATATATTATTACAATCTTCAATTACAAAACAGTATAAGCAGAATTACAGGAACATGAAAGTGCAATTCTACAGAACAATATCAACATAAATGAAAACATAAATAACAAAGAAGGGAATGTGCGAGGGATATTACTTGAAAATAAGAACAACAAAATAAAAACAATAGAAAACATTTCACTGTTCATGCCTGTTCTTCATATGAATTGTTTTTAAAACGTTCTCCAATATTTGAAAGGTTTTCACTGCTTTTCTGTTTTTGAATATTAGCTTCAGTGATTCATATAATATTTTCAGTTCAGAAGAAAACCGGTGAATTAATTACGTCACCTGGTCAGCTTACTTCCTACTGCGCTCCATTAATCGTCTACGTAATAAAATGTATTATTATTATTGATATTTGGCTTGCATAACATGACTCTGGATTTGTGAAAATTGAATTTTTCTAATAAACAAAGACATTTCACAGCATTCTGCAGATCTTTACGAAGGTTGCATTGTAGAAACAAGACCATTTCCATGTTGATGTCAATGAGTGTATTAAAAGACATAAAAAGTAAAAAAAGAAACTTCGGTCCAAAATGTTTGAGAAATGGGACATTCGTAGAACAAGTGCCTTATTGATTCCTCTTCTATTTTGCAAAATGAGCATTGTGACGAGACCCCCTCCATGAATTTGGCTCGACGTGAGTTGCAAGGGTAAAAATTGTGGATTGTTTTAATGTGAAGTTCTTTCACTTTGTTTGGAATAAAAAAACTGATTGTGTTCATTCCATATCTTTTCAAAGGGGATGTGAGGGAAGGAGTTCCTCCAAAATACAAGAGCTGTAGGAGGGCAACCTCTATCTAAACTAAGTGTGTTCCTTATGCGTTTGTTATCACATTTACTGTCAAGAATGCTCCTTCCACCAATCATCAAACCTGGAGAAACTCCTTCCACCAGCCCACTCCGGAGAGATGATTTAAACAGTTGCAAAAGCTGGGCTGGGATTCCCTTAATCACTCGTTCATAATCAACAGGATCCATGTCGATATTATGTTTTTGAACAAACATGTTATTGTTTTATGATGTTCCATTTCTATCAAAGAAATCAGAGAAAAAAATGATGTTTCTTTCCAGGCATTGTTTGTGGAACATGGACTTGTTTCTGTGCAAAATGTATTGGTTATTCCACATCATCCATTTGTGAGGAGAGAAGTTGTGTTTGAAGGCCAATTTCCATGAATCCAGTGCTTGCTTGTGAAAAAGGGATAACTTAACTTGGAATATTTAAAGTTACAAGTCAGCAGGAACTTGAGGCCACCACATTTTTCAAACAAAAGTTTGGGAAAAACAAATCAAGGACTTTTGTCACACATCAGACATTTTTTGACCCATTTGATTTTGAACATATGGTTGAGAGTTTCAAAGTCAATGGCATTGAATCCTCCTTCAGAATAATTTCTAATCATTGTGTTCCTCTTAATATACTGTTTTATTTCTCCATAAGAATTTAAATAATGTAGTGTTGATGGCGGAGGATGTTTTTCTGTCAACATATAGTGATAAGGCAGGATAAACCATTCTAGAAATCCCATCAGCCTTGGAGAGCATTATCCTTCCTTGTAAGGTGAGGTCCCTCTGAAGCCAACAGTTGAATATAGATTTAGCCTTTTCCACTTTTGGAGAGAAGTTCTCAGTTAGCCGCTCACATGTAGATCCATGGATTGCAACCCCAAGGTACTGAAGAGAGTTTTTAACAGTAATTCCGCAGACCGATTGCTTGTCTGTCTCATGAATGAAAAGAATTTCACATTTCTTTCTATTGATGACCAAACCAGAAGCCTTGGAAAAAGCCTCCAAACCCTCCAAGGCTGATGGGATCTGCTGATCATTTCTTAGAAATATACACGTATCATCTGCTAGTTGACTAATTAATAATGAGTGCTCTCCAATACTGATTCCTTGCACGTGAATACAGTTTACAATGTGTAGGTTCAACATCTCAGCTGCAATTAAAAACAAAAAAGGAGAAATTGGGCAACCTTGTCTTATACCTCGATCAAGTACAAATCTTTGGGAGGAACCTTCAGATAAAGCAACGCTACTATTAATACCTTTATACGTATATAGTCTGTACCATTTTTTTAAAGCCACCTCCAAAAGCCAGGTGGCCCAGAGCTGTATATACGTATGAACTCATGTTCCAGAGAGTCAAAGGCCTTTTAAAAATCTAAAAACAGAATGAGTGCTCCATCATCAACAAGATGTGAATAATCTATCATATCCAGCACATATCCAGTGCAGGGGGATTACTATATTAGTAATCCAATTGTCATTTATACATACAGTGAAGAAAATAAGTATTTGAACACCCTGCTATTTTGCTATTTCTCCCACTTAGAAATCATGGAGGGGTCTGAAATTTTCATCGTAGGTGCATGTCCACTGTGAGAGAGATAAACTAAAAAGAAAAATCCAGAAATCACAATGCATGATTTTTTAACAATTTATTTGTGTGATACAGCTGCTAATAAGTATTTGAACACCTGAGAAAATGAATGTTAATATTTGGTACAGTAGCCTTTGTTTGCTATTACAGAGGTCAAACGTTTCCTGTAGTTTTTCACCAGGTTTGCACACACTGCAGGAGGGATCTTGGCCCACTCCTCCACACAGATCTTCTCTAGATCAGTCAGGTTTCTGGGCTGTCGCTGAGAAACACGGAGTTTGAGCTCCCTCCAAAGATTTTCGATTGGGTTCAGGTCTGGAGACTGGCTGGGCCATGCTAGAACCTTGATATGCTTCTTACGGAGCCACTCCTTGGTTTTCCTGGCTGTGTGCTTCGGGTCGTTGTCGTGTTGGAAGACCCAGCCACGACCCATCTTCAATGCTCTGACAGAGGGAAGGAGGTTGTTCCCCAAAATCTCACAATACACGGCCCCAGTCATCCTCTCTTTAATGCAGTGCACTCGTCCTGTCCCATGTGCAGAAAAACACCCCCAAAGCATGATGCTACCACCCCCATGCTTCACAGTAGGGATGGTGTTCTTCGGATTGTACTCTTCATTCTTCTTCCTCCAAACACGCTTATTGGAATTATGACCAAAAAGTTCTATTTTGGTCTCATCTGACCATAAAACTTTCTCCCATGACTCCTCTGTATCATCCAAATGGTCATATGCAAACTTAAGACGGGCCTTGACATGTGCTGGTTTAAGCAGGGGAACCTTTCGTGCCATGCATGATTTCACATCATGACGTCTTAGTGTATTACCTACAGTAACCTTGGAAACGGTGGTCCCAGCTCTTTTCAGGTCATTGACCAAGTCCTGTCGTGTAGTTCTGGGCTGATTCCTCACCTTTCTTAGAATCATTGAGACCCCACGAGGTGATATCTTGCATGGGGCTCCACTCCGATTGAGATTGACCGTCATGTTTAGCTTCTTCCATTTTCTAATGATAGCTCCAACAGTGGACCTTTTTTCACCAAGCTGCTTGGTAATTGCTCCGTAGCCCTTTCCAGCCTTGTGGAGGTGTACAATTTTGTCTCTGGTGTCTTTGGACAGCTCTTTGGTCTTCGCCATGTTACAAGTTAAAGTCTTACTGATTGTATGGGGTGGACAGGTGTCTTTATGCAGCTAACGACCTCAAACAGGTGCATCTGATTCAGGATGATACATGGAGTGCAGGTGGACTTCTAATGGGCAGACTAACAGGTCTTTCAGGGTCAGAATTCTAGATGATACACAGGTGTTCAAATACTTATTTGCAGCTGTATCACACAAATAAATTGTTAAAAAATCATGCATTGTGATTTCTGGATTTTTCTTTTTAGTTTATCTCTCTCACAGTGGACATGCACCTACGATGAAAATTTCAGACCCCTCCATGATTTCTAAGTGGGAGAAATAGCAAAATAGCAGGGTGTTCAAATACTTATTTTCTTCACTGTATTTATAAACAAAATGCAATACAGGTTGTTATGTTACTTTCCAAAGGTGTCCGATAAGACCAGAAAAAGTTTCTGATTTGTCAGTAGTTGAATGACTACATTCAATGCTACATTAATTATAATGTATTTATAAGCTAGGGTGAACAGGTAGTGTCAAATTGTATTTGTAGGAATCCAAATGGATTTGTAGCAGGTTGCCACAAATAGATGAATGTATGAGAAACATGAAATCTCATGTTTTGATGGCTTTCATAGGGTTTTCCACCGCAGGAACCATTTCAGTAACTTCTCCAATTCCTACTGCATTTCCACCAAAATCACACAGACAAAACCTTTCTCCGGCATTTTGGGAAAGTTCTGTGAATTGACGAGGATCCGTTCCCAGAAGCCCAGGAACATTTGTGGGGCAATACTCAAGGTCCAATCATTTTGTTGTTGTTTTTTTTACTTACTTGCACTTTTTTCAAATATAAATGTGATCTAATTTTGTACTGTGTGACAAAGTGAATGAGTTAGAACTCATCACTTGTCCCTTGTGTTGTTGTATTCAGGATGTCATTGTTTGTGGAGTTATGTCATTGGTAATAGTGCTGTGTTCATGCAGGCTAAATTGGGATTCAAACAGCTGTACAGAGTTGGTCTTACCTGGGGATACTTACCAGGGGAGTCACCTGCAGGAATGTTTGTCTCTGGGTTTGATAGGTTTGGTGATGTCATTAGTGACATCATCAGACCATACCATGTACTGGGGATGGGGGGGTTGTAAGGTTGGATGGGTATTTAATCTTGGGTTCGGGTAGGGAAATATGTGTATGGGTTAATGTTTTATGGAGTTTTATGCAGTTTCAGTGATGTGAGCGAATACCTTTTTTTCTTCTTGTTGTTTTGGGAAGTCAAGTCATTTTTTTTCCCAATTTATTTTTTTGTATTTTTAGTGTTTTCCATAAGTTTCTCTGCCAAGCTAAATAAATGTGCCTAGACTGGGCGAACTGCAAGTCTGCCCCCTGAATTATTTTGGCCTTCGGACACCACATTACAACATACTGTATGTTTATTTACATGGTATAATTTTGAATACATACCACTCCTCATACTTCATCAACTTTTATCTTTGAGGTGCAATGGAAACACCAACCACACGGATGTATCGATCCAACACCAATACGACCCTGTTACTGAGAACCTTAACACCTCTTGACAACAGCAGCAGATTTGAGACCGAACTATGCTGTCGAGATTCATTAACTTAGCAACGCAGTGTACATATAGTTCTTAACGCACAGCCCAAGGTGCCATTCAAGAATGTGCCACTAGAGGGAGCCGCTGCACAATAGTTGTCTGTCTGAACAGTTTTAGTGTGACTGCTGTGATTCAGGATGTTTCCATTTGTTGTCGTCGTTTCCACAATGTGTTTCTGCTGTAATATTTTGAAGAACAACTGCTCCTATATCAGAATACACAGGGCACCAAAATGTCGGACTTTTTGTACTTTAAAGCAGCATTAAAAGATTAGATTAGAGCTATGTGTGGCAGCTCCAGAGTGAAGCAGCTGGTGTTGATGCATCCTGCACAGATTGTGTAACACGGTTACAACATCACATTTTGCTGTTTTATTTCAGCTCATTTAGATAGATATACGAGATTGATTTTTGTTAAGGAAATTTATGACGACAGTAAATCATAATTACATTTTCTATACAATTGATAATTTCTTATTGCTGATTCATGAAAAAATAATTTAACAACTTTTATTCACTTGGGTCACTGAGTTATGCTGGAGCCTATCCCATCTGCCTAAGAACATAAATAACGCACAGTAGCCATCAAAAGTTTAGAGACACTTAAACACTCCATGTTATTGACAAAGTGTGTGGGCCATTCCAAAGTGTCCATCCACGTGTCTCTGTTCGTGCATTTATCTTCATAAACGGAGATGGTGACTAATGGAAAAAACTACTTAGTTTTGAGCTGCTAACGTTTGCACATTTTGGCCTCTTTATGTAAAAAGTCTTCATGGGATTAAGGGCAGAGGAGGACGGCGACCCCTCGGGATTAGTGTAGCACCAACCGAAGACCTGATGGCTGGAAAACACAGAAAAAGATTGAGGCTCAGGACATTACATTAGGTATCCCCAATCTAACGGTAGTACCATATAATATACATTCTGCATTATCTTGTCCCATTCAATCAGATTGTCCAAATGTACTTAATGGCCGGTTAGCATACAATAAAAAGTAGCTGTTAATATGACTATATTTTAAATAGCTTTCTCCCAATTCAGAGCCCCTCGTCTGTCGCCTGTAAAAATCAAAAGACAAAAAATAATAACTTTGCCTCTATACAATAATTTTCGTTCTTTTTTCTCTTCTTTGTCGGTCCGGGTCGGCTTCCCCATACCACGTCAGCGTAAACACGAGGTCACATGACATAACCCGGAAGTGTGGGCAACGCTAAGGCTCCAGCCATAGGCCCACAACACTAGGTGCTGTTCCTTCGGAGGCTGTAGACTCTGAATTTGGAAACGACTAAGATGTCCAAATGGCTTCAAGCGGTCCATACCACGTCAGCGTAAACACGAGGTCACATGACATGTCGCCTGTAAAAATTAAAAGACAAAAAATAATAACTTTGCCTCTATACTATAATTTACGTTCTTTTTTTTCTCTTCTTTGTCGGTCCGGGTCGGCTTCCCCATATCACGTCAGTGTAAACACGAGGTCACGTGACATAACCCGGAAGTGTGGGCAACGCTAAGGCTCCAGCCATAGGCCCACAACGCTCGTTGCTGGTCCTTCGGAGGCTGTAAACTCTGAATTTGGAAACGGCTAAGATGTCCAAATGGCTTCAAGTGGTCCATTCCAACTAAGTCCTCTATCTGAACTGAACTTTCCAGGTTGTCCATACTCCGTGTCTGTCCTCAAAGTAGGTTACTGTCACCCCCAACAAGACGGGACATTTAAGGCAGACGGAAGCATCACATTAATAACGGGACACAACGATAACAATATACTGGTGGACACAGGGGGACCATGGGACAGAGACTTCCTCATCAAGGCGCTTAAAGAACGGGGTTTGGAGCCAGGAGACATCCGCTTGGTCGTGGGGACTCATGGACACTCAGACCACGTGGGCAACTTGAGTCTTTTCCCGTCGTCGCCTATGATAGTTGGACATGACATGAGCCAAGGGGACATTTATACACCCAACAGGTTGGCGCAAGGCGACGCGCACATCGTGGACGAGCACGTAAGAGCCATTTTCTTCTACTACTGTGTAAATAATTGTAGTTTGCGTTCATACAAACTAAGTCTACTTTTACCAAGTGCTTTTCTAGTATGACTTATTAACTGTATTTACAAAAGGCAGCGTTTATTTTAGTATTGGCATTGCTAATTTGTTAGACTATAATCTAAATCATAATCATCACTGACTTGTCATTAATTCAACTAATCATGTTTTACCTCCAAATCTTACGACTTTATTTGCGTATTCTGCATCGTTTCTTGCGATTTTACAACTTAAGTTAGCGTATTTAGGTAATGTCCTAATGTTGCTTGTGTCGTTTCAGGTATGTGTAGTTCCCACTCCTGGCCACACGGGGCAGGACGTGAGTGTGCAGGTGACAGGGACGTCAGTGGGTACCGTGCTTGTTGCGGGGGACCTATTTGACAGCTGCTGTGACGAGGACAGTTGGCGGGAGTTGAGTGTCAACACCGAAATGCAGGAAGTGAGCCGCCAGAGGGCGCTGCGAACAGCTGATGTCATCATACCAGGACATGGCGTCCCATTTAAAGTCCTTAGGAATTAATAGTTTTTTGTTATTTATTGACACCCTGTTTACATAGGAAGTTATTTGAGGAAATATGGTATGTAAACTTTGTAAAATTGCATATTACAACTATGTGACTATTTTTTTCCTGCAATATTAAAACTTGAGTTACAAGTTTTAAAATCTTTTTCCTGTGTTAGGACTTTTGTCTCCCTAAATTACCAATTTTAGAGTCGCTCATTGTTATGACTTCTTCCACATGTACAAAAAATACATTCAAAAAATTGTCATACTCTTTATTTTTTTGTGCTCAGCTAGTAGTCTTTACTGTAGACAACAACTTCAGTTTTTCCATGTTTTTATTTTTATTTCTGTGATAATTATTTTCCCCTGCCCAGAGGGAGGCACATGTCCACAGTGTACAAGCGTGGATTGTCCTCAACCGGTGGCTAACACAATAAATACCTCACCTGTCACAAAAAAGACAAATATACTGTACACTAAACAATATTATAAGCTTCTACTGTGTAGTGAAGGCTCAATCACACCTGGAAGACATGTCGAAACTAAGAACACCCCCCCCACACCCCCCCAAGCAAACATGGAGCTAAAAATAGCAGTAGACATTTTGGATGAAGATGGGGCTCCAACACCACCGACAAGCAGGGGTACAATGGGTTCTTTGGCGTTGTGATCAAAGTGTTCAATTACACATCAGCAGGACACCTCCTGCATGTTTCATCTAGTTGCATATATGGTCATACCCTGATGTGGTCCTTCTGGACACACAAACACATACACCACACATTCCTCCATAAGACTGAAGAGTAACAACTCTCCTGGTTAGGCACAAGAAGCCTCGTTACAGTGCAGGAATGACAAAAGTTTGTCATTTTGTTGTCGTTTTGTGATTCAGAGGCTTTGGTTTAGTGGACTGGACCGAGCTGATCCATGACTTCTGAGAGACATGTGCTGGAATGGACAACATAAAGTTTATCTTTTAAAATGGACATGGTAACATTTTATTGATAAAGGGAAGACATGGTCGCCTTGCAAAGGTCGTCAAGATATTGTCCAAGTTATTGTCCCACAGTCTCATCCGGGGGGAGTAGGGGCACTACCCAAAGCAAGAAGAGGTCGGCAGGGCGAGGTTTCGGGGTCACTCCTCGTCTGAGCTGCTGTTGTCCAGAGAGTAAACCATGAAGGCCAAGTCGGGCCGGGCTGGTACCGAGGGGTCGCCCGGTTTCACCATCTCAAAGCCCATGTAGTGGAACGTCTTGATGATGGACTCTGGAGGTGGAGGTAAACAAACAGTAAGTGCTGGGTGTGTGATTCCAACAAGCTAGTGGGGCAAAACTGATGCTGCCCCACAACAAGCGGTGAGCAACAGAATCCATCCATCCACATCATCTGGGATTGACGCGGCCATTTGGGTTTGGGAACAACATTTCTGTTGGACGACTCTTGTGTCTTGGTGCGCTATCTAGCTAGTTGGTTGGTACTGTTGTGTTACTGTTAGTAGCAATAGCAGCAACTTATTTTTAAACTTAAAGACTGCTAGAAGCTTTAATGTTTGTAATGTTTTAACAAGTGGTGAACGTTTTACATTTCCATGCTAGCTACGGTTAAAAAAATGAATGCACTACATCCCTTTCGTTCATCATTAAAATGTTTTAACGATAATATTAACCGTGGTGTTCAATTCCACCCTTGGCCATCTCTGTGTGGAGTTTGCATGTTCTCCCTGTGCATGCGTGGGTTTTTTCCGGGTACTCCGGTTTCCTCCCACATTCCAAAAACATGCTAGGCTAATTGGCCACTCCAAATTGTCCATAGGTATGAATGTGAGTGTGAATGGTTGTTTGTCTATATGTGCCCTGTGATTGGCTGGCGACCAGTCCAGGGTGTACCCCGCCTCTCGCCCGAAGAGAGTTGGGATAGGCTCCAGCACCCCCGCGACCATCGTGAGGATAAGCGGTAGAAAGTGAGTGAATGAATGAATTAACCGTGGTTAACTTGCATGACAGCTACAGAGGAGGTTGAGAAAGAAAGCGCACACTGGCGCACTTACGTCGATCCTCTCGGCCTTTGAGGAACCACAGGAAGACTAAGTTGACCTTCAGCTGCTCCTCTGCAAACTCCAGCAGGGCAGTGAGCCTACAAGAGGACCGGGGGTGTCAGTGGGCGGGCATGTGCTCATAACACTTTTGTTATAGATCTTATAGACTTACTGTACATACATACAAGACTGGAGGCCACTTTCCAAGATATGCTAAGCTGTAAAAATGCATTTCAACATTCCTTTGTGTGCTATCTTGTTCAACCCGTTCTCTTTTCAATGTGGTCCTAATCCCCCTCCACTTGTTTCATGTTTAATTTTAGAATATTCCCGAGGGGACAATTAAACCTGACCAGCAGTAAGAACAAAGGTTCTTCATTCATTCATCAATTAGAGCTAAGATGAAAATAATAATTGACCGATTAATCGGTTATCAAAATGACTGTTTCAGCCCTACTTGCTTTCAGAAAAAAAAAGTAATTCCCGTCTTACAAATAATCATCAGCCTTTCTTTTCCCAGCCTGGTTATTGTCGCGTCATCATGCAGCAATATTGGAGTTGAGAAGCCAACATTTACCCCTCTTTGCTTCCCTCCACCAGCGGTCCAGCAGGAATCTCCAGCAAAAGGCTGTCCTCAGACAAAGCGCTGTTCCAGAAGGCCGAGCGGCGCTCGCTCAGCTGGTAGTGGAAGTGGAGGAGTGTGGGGTTCCCGTTCACCTCCGTGGTCTGTGTCACGGTCAACTTCTCATCCTGATGGAAACAGACTTAGTCAGGTGAGTCACCTCAGCGCTTTGAGTCTACTGACTGGGCAGTGACAGCGAGACAGGCTGCCATTGGGAGACTGGCCCCGGGTTATAAGATACCCTCTCGGTACCGGCCATTTTTGATGATTTTGACACAATGAATATTGTGTTCTTATATATTATATAGACATGAAATATACCAAAAGAAAGAATGGACTCATCTAAAAAAAAGTTTCTAACTTTTCTCATTCTATAGGAATCAGTAGCAGAACACAGGTTTCACCAAAATATTAGTTCGCAACAAAAACTGGAAGAAAAAAAGGATTTTTGTGAAAAGATACATTTCTAGTGCAAGTGAAAAATGTGTACAAAGCGACTTCCTGCTCAGTGCAAAGTAAGCTTGGAGTCTTTTGTATGATGATGAATGTTGGGTTACGAACAAACAAAGCAACTCATTTCCTGTTATTTTGACAAATCGTTTCAAACGTTCTCGCGTGACTAAAGGGGCTTACAGCTCAACAAATTGCCGATGTTTGTCCTCCTTCAACCTGACGGCGTTTTCTTCAAGTGACTTTCCTATTTTACATCTGATGAAGCTGCAAAGCTTCACAAGGAGAACAATGACTTGCTTATCTGTCTGATCCCACTAACGCTAATCCCCGGGGACAGTCACATGTCCGCAGTATCACTCCATCGCTCCACAAGCGTTAGTTTAGACACAATCCCCTGCTGTATTATAACATTATTATTAGAGGTGGAACAATTCTTTCACTACATAGATGACTTATACATACGCTTACGTGTGTGCCAGGGCAGGAAGGAGAAGAGCGGCTGACTGTCACAAATTTACACTTGCATTTCTTATGTATTTTTCTTTTGCATTGATAACATCATTATCAAAACGTATCATAAACTCACCACACCAAGGTAGTATCCTATTCAGTGTCTCTGTTAAGCACGTCATCAAGATGGCGTACCTATCCCGGTGGTGTGCGATACTGCTAGATTTGGTATCGATCCTACAATCGATCGTACCAAGTAAAACAGGGCCAGTATCGCCGATATCCACACAGATACTCATAAGAATTAAGTTTGACGTATCATCAACCTAAATCTGATTGAATTATGAACTTTTTTTGTGATTTGCCGTTTGGATTATTAATCAGTTAAAATTGAGGAAAGAGTTGAAAAGTAAATGTTAAATATTTTCAGCACAATAAAAGGTTTTATTCCGTTGAGAACATTGTACTTCCTTCTTGAACAAAGCCTCTAAAATGATCACTCCTCAACAAATATTCTAAAGCAGGGGTCTCAAACTCAATTTACTTGGGGGCCACTGGAGCTCGGGTCTGGGTGAGACTGGGCCGCATCAGGTTTTCCAAAAAAAAAAAAAAAATTAAAAAACTTCGCTTTGGTTCCGATTTTCTACAAGAAAAGCTCTAATAAAATATTCCACTGTTCTCAAATATCTTACTTTTTATTTTTCTACACAAAATAAGATGAAAAGTAAATAAACAAATCAAGAATAGAGAAAATCAATCAATCAGTAATAAATAAATGAATATAATAATAAAACGGCAAATAATAAAAACTTAAGAAACCACATATAGTTGGTGGGTAGACAAATTATTTTTTTCAGATTAAAATTAACAAAGCATTATTAGAGCGCTGTAGACATGACAAAACACAACTATAGTCACATTTATACTCTTTTTATTTACAACATATTGCGCAACTGCAGGGTCTTGAGACACATGCTAACTCGCAAACTAGAGAGCTAGCGACCTAAACGGTAGCCTTCAAGTTATTTCCTTTAAACTTAAATAGCCAAAAACTTACCACTTCCACACGGATAGGGAGGATAACTATTAACAGTTATTTAACCTTTAACATGAACATTAATCAAACGTAATAATTTTTTCTGGGTACATGATACCATACAGCATCCATATCAAACTTGCACAGGCCGCACTAACATTAAACTTTCATATCAAGGCGGGGGCCTCAAACTAGTGTCCTGTGGGCCACATTTGGCCTGCGGGCCGCGTGTTTGAGACCCCTGTTCTAAATGAACCCTTGAATCGTACCGCCAAGCACGACTCGTGAACTGAATTGTCATTACATCGAATCGTTACACCTAATCATTCGATAAAGCTGAGCAGCAAACATGACTCAGGGTGAACTGAATCATATTTAAAAAATTGACAAGTCACCTTGTGTAGCAGCACGCCGAGAGAGTGATCCCTGACCGTCCCTCGCCCACCCGGGATCTTCAGCTGTGGGTGAGGGGCATCAGGAGCACCACAGAGGCCCTGGAGGCTGAGGGATGGAGCTGGGCAACCGTGACCCCGCCAGCCATGAACTGCAGAGACAAGGACAGACCAGAAGGAGACATGGTTGAGTCTCAACTAAATAAATAGCATTGTTACAAGGCTGAAACTGGAAACATTGCTTCTGAATCTGAACAAATCAGAGATAGACCGGTGTCATGTCATGGGCAAACATGCCATTTATCATCTTTGATCTTTCAGCATGTCAATCCAGACTGACTCGTCAGTCAACTCATGACTTGCATTCTTCATGTAAAGTTAAAAATAAACCTTCTGTTCATTTTCTACACAAAGCAAAACCAATCCCAATTTGTACTGAAGCCGAAACTCTGGTCTGGTCAGGCCAGTTAGGCTTGGTTTGACATAAATTCTTGCACATTTCTGTACATCAAGTTGAGAAGCATCAAACATCACATCTGTGGTTGGTGGCTATCTTGAGGAAGCTTCTGACATGTCAGACATGAAGCATCCCAAGCAAGCACATGATGGGCTAACACCTCTGCAAATAGCCCGCCAGGCTTTTGGGAGCACACGTCTTGAATTGCAGTCGCGTTAGCGACACAGGATGGCGGCGGCGTGTGGCGCAGTCTTGCACGCTGTCATTGAGTCTGAGTTGGCCTGGCGGGTGAACAAGCCGCTGAAATATAAGCCATCCAACAGCTGGTTGACAGACTTGTTTGCTCTGGAATATTGGCATGTCTGGATCATCAGCACCGCATGAACATTTGCTTGTCCCGGATGACCTGGCGGGTCACCCCTGACGACGTGCGCTGCTGAGATACAAGCCAGGAGTGCCAGCGGTGGAAAACAAAGGAGCGTCAACGTGTTTCCTCTGCCATGCAAAAGAGAGAGGCAACTATGCCCTGTTTTCACTACTTTTGGAAGCTGGCGTGTCCAACGTGCAGCTTGGGGGCCAAAAAGTATTTGTTGTGGCCCACACCAAAACATAACCAGATGATTAGGACCACACATGAGAAAGTTGAAATGTTGTCACACGACAGTGGAGCCCATTTATGTCGATGCCCGTTGGGCTGACATAAGCGGTCTACGATATCACCAAACATTGCTCGAAAATTTACTTGTGAATTTGTTCAGAGGCATTCGAAATATTTTAACCTGCAGCAGTTCATTGACATTGTTTTCCTCCATTTGTACATACTTGGATTCGGCTACACGGTGGTCGAGTGGTTAGCGCGCAGGCCACACAGCTAGGAGACCTGAGTTTGATTCCACCTGGACTGTGAGGTGTTTGAAATTCTCCCGTGCGTGTGTTTTCTCCGGTTTCCTCCCACATTCCAAAAACATGCTAGGTTAATTGGTGACTCCAAATTGTCCATAGGTATGAATGTGAGTGTGAATGGTTGTTTGTCTATATGTGCCCTGTGATTGGCTGGCCACCAGTCCACGGTGTACCCCTCCTCTTGCCCGATGACAGCTGGGATAGACTCCAGCACCCCTGCAAGCCTAGTGAGGATAAGCGGTAGAAAATGAATAAAATTGGATTCTTGTGTTTCATGTGATATTTTGTGCTGTGATCTAACACAGCTGCTGTGCTAACTTCCTTGTATGTCACGAGTACAATGACAACACTTTCATACATGTGCTTATCTCTCTTCTGGTCAACTATCAAAAGAAAAAACAAATAGTTTTGTTAGTAGCTATGGTAGAATCCTGGTTAATATTGAAATGCATTTATTTCAAAGCTTATTTTGCACTGAACAGGAAGTCACTGTGTGTATGTACATTGTAACCCGCTGCGTAGTGATAATGATGAAGTTATTACAACACAAACATCAACTAACACATTTTCCATAGGAATGATCGCTTTTATGTCGCTGAAAGCGGTCTACTACATATGTTGACATCGGCTTAAACGGGCACTTTTTAATAACAACAAGTTCACCAGAACTTGATGACATGGTCAACTATGACAGGGCTGTCGACATAAGCGGGTTCCACTGTTATATGAAAACATCTAACACAAAGAGATGTATTTTTTATTTCAATATATTTAACAGCTCAGAACAGGAGTGGGCAGCAGTCCACCCGGAATTATGTCTTATTTTATGTGTTTATGTGTTTTAGTGTCATATAATCTGTATGTGTTTGTGTCTTTTTTTAGGAGCACAACATCAGACCATATCTAATAACAAAACTGAATTTTACAGTTTTTTTTACTGATGACATGTAATGTAACGTACATGAATGAAGGATGTGTGATACACAGTATGAACTATGAGTGATAAAACATTGACTCTTAAAGAGTCTGTTCTTTTTTATTGCAGTGGGTAGATTCAATTGTGTATCACATACACTATTTGTCAACTTGTGTTTATTTTTGGCACCATGGGTAAGGTAGCTGTCTGGATGGCCGCATGTGAAAAACTTATCCACTTAAACCATCAAAAGCTTGTCTCAGATTGATGGAGGACTTGCAAGTCATGTTGCTATCTTAAAAGTTTAAATTAAATACTTTGGAAGCAACTGATTAAATACTTTTGGAAGCCAGATAGTCGCCCACCCATGAAATGTTACTGAATGCGCCCCTCACTGGAAAAGGTTTGGGCATCCTCAGTTCAGAAGCGGTTTGCCATCTGTCAGCATGTACCTGGTATAAAACACATTTTGTTCTGTTTTTTTTTTTTTTATTTCATCTACACTTATTTGTCACCCAAAACATGCTGCGGTCAAACTGAAAAGCAAACAAAATTGGAAGTTTTGGTACAACTAAAAGAGTTCTCCAGTGTTTGGAGCAGTACTAGCTAGCATCACTGTTTGTGTTGACACAAAGTAGTTCCTTTTTAATTGATGAGACACTCTTTGGAATACAGTCTTTGGAATCGTAAACCTGGTGTTAATTGACTTGGTTCTTCATATTACCAGACACTTGAGTGTGAATCGGAATTAGCTCCACAACTTTCCATCATGAGTTTCAGAATCGACCGTGTTCAACTTCAGAGCTTTACCCAGTGTGCAAGGATGGTTATTTAAAAAGGTGAGGGCCACCGGCATTAGTAACACAGAGATGAGATCCTGCAGTGCAGTCAAGAAGACATGTACAGACCAGTCTGAAGTTTGACTAAATGACCCAGGGAGAATGTGATGTGGTTACATGGGACTAAAAAAGTTTGTTCTTTGGCATCAACTCAAGAGAGAATTAGTGAATCCGAGTCCAACAACACCATCTCTACTGTCAAATATGGAGGTAGAAACATTCTGCTGAGGTGTGTACACCTCCCTACAGACAAGAAACTTCAAAAGTGAATACCAGCATTCCATTTGCACTCTGATGTTTCTCTTGTGATGTACACAAAAAAATAGAAACAAACGACACGCAGTGTGATGAATGTCGAAAGAAGCCAACAAATCAGATAAGGGCGTTGAGGAGAGACGGGCAGGACACAGATGGAGGAAGCGATAAAGACGCTCGCCAACAGACCAAGAGCTACTGTACTTCTCATTTTTCCTCGCAAGAGCCTGAACCGGACAGACGTGCCAGCTTGTTTTGAAAGGCAACACTCTCATCCTTTGACATTTAGACCCGCCCCTTGCCATGCTGCCAGTACACCCCCAACCCCAAACAGAAAAGGTGATCGGGTCATACTAAAAACAGAATATAGGTTAGTACACATGCAAGGTTTAGTTTTATGAAGATTGTGTGAGGTTGGCGCTCCAATGGTCCATTTTAGCCGGGAGGACAAAGGTCAAGCGTGAATATGACAGGGAACGCAGTCCTTCCTGGCGTCAGACAAGAAGTGAATCGGATGGATTGTTTAAAACATGGAGTTTGGAAGACAGCCAAGAGACACACACACAGATCTAAACAGGAAGGACCACTTCTGATACTCTAGGAAGACCAGAAAGAATTCGAACAGCTGAAGAACATTGAACAAAAATCAAATCTACAACTTGGGTTGAAAGCAGCTTCTTAAAATGAACATAAACTCCTTAAATAGATCATTCTTCAACATTGCCAGATAGGATTTTTCAGGATGTCCATACAACTCCACAAAAACCACAAAAAGACTAATTTGGACAAACTTCCAACAGGTTATACAAAATATCAAAAACTGATCCTGACCATGGAATAATCCTGGTTACCATGAGGCAGAAGATAAAAAAAATAGGGGACCTTTGGAATTTACTGATTTGTTGCATCTTCAAAAGCTATGGCGCTAGATACAGACGAAAACAGCCATTATATGCAATTTTTGTAAAAAAAAAACAAAAAAGAAACTACTGAACTAATACTGGTATCATTATCAATTAATTTGCTAATGTTATGTTTGTATGGTCAAGGAATCTAAATATAAAAAAGATAAAAATAAAGATAAAAAGGTCTGCTCCCTCAGAGTGCTTTTCTAGTTGGAGGTTTGTCACAATGTCACAATAATACATCATAAAAAGTAAAAATCTAACACAACTCTGAACCCCCAACGTCACTTCCTGTCCGCCCACCAATCATCTCCCCTAGGCGACAGATTTATAGTACTGCTCGACCAATCATCGGACCCGCCGACTAAAAACTCTATTCACTTGTTGTATTGGAAAGAAGCAATGGGACGAATGTAGTATGTCATGTGGAGAATAGTGTCTCTGTGTTAAAGTCACATGAAAAACTCGACAGCTCACGACTACTACAACAACGTAATGTTAAGAACGGTGTAAACACAAGCGTAAACAATCACTTGAAACAATATTGTTGGTAATATCAATGTGGAAAGAGTCTGTGATTGTGTGTGACTGGGAGAGAGAGTAAGTAATTAAATTGAGGTTATTTTGTTGCAGGAAAGTACACTAAGATGAAGGATGAAAACATTCAGGGAGCTATTACATCAGTTTTTATTTAAATTTACAAGAGTTGCTGCTGAGCTTCTTAACTTCCTGTACTTTGGTTGTGTTTGAAGAAAGATAAGTTATATATAAATGCAGGGCTCGACAATAATGATGTACCGATGGCCCGGGGCAAGTTAAAACAAAATTGGGGCAAGTAAATCCAATCAGTGATATTCCCGTCGGGCAAGTGTACTTTGGCATGCCATACCGCCAAGAGTTTTTTAAAAAGCGGTTCTTGTTGGGTGTTGGTAAAACACGGACTGCGTAATTCCGGTGGTAATTTGCAAACCAATCCTTGCAAATCTTGAAATGGACCAATCAGAATCGCGTTTTACCCACACCCGTTCTTGTTGGCGATCAACCAATCAGCGATGGTTTGACTAGGAAAACATCTATCATGGCGTCCCTGCCAACATGGTCTAATCTTCAAGAACTTGTGAAGGAAAACAGCAAAAAGTGATGAACCAGTGCCTCCTAAACAAGTATTTTATTAGCGGCAGCAAATCAAATGATGGCACAGGTGAGTGAATCACATTGCTGTGACAATTTGAAGTGGTCACAATGAAACACCACCGATTAGATCCAATACCAAGTGCTGATTTTGCACAAGCTACAAAATCTAGCGGTTCCATTTCTCTGTGTATTTTTCTCACCTTTGCTTCACAAATTATTGTTTGACCATTGAGCATTTTTTTCTGGATTCAAAACACTTTACTAGTACACAAATGTGTTTATTCAATAATGGTTCATTGTGGTGCACAACTTATAAACGGCAAAGTGCCTAGAAGTCTCTTGACAATTCAGATTTCCGTGCAACGTCATGATCTATGTAGGAAAATGACCACAAGAAATGATAATCATTTCATCTTTATTTGAGATTCTCATATGATGCCACAAAAATTAGATGATATCATTATGGCAGTCTTTTCATTTTACATGGGGCAAGTTGGGGCAAGTAGTTCTCACCTGAAGGATTCCCCATGGGAAAGTAATTTTTGTTTTTAATGTAGAGCCCTGAAATGTTACTTTATTATGAAAACATTTTAGAGAGCTTTCTATTTAAGTTTTTTTATTCAAATTCTAATTCGGTTATGGGCCTCTTTAACAACTAATAATCGGTATCGGTGAAAATATTCAGTTTATAAATAAGGAATCGTATTTTGCAGAAATTCACTCATGACAGTAGAGTCTGGAACAAATTAGCCGTGATAAACAAGGGATCGTATACACTTTGATCAACAGATCCTCAGATTGGGCTTTCTAAGCATGTAGGATTGTGCCCAGGATTACGGTTACAATGATTGATGAGTGAATGTTATATTGGTGCAGCCGTTGAACTCCAACACCAACCCCTGGCAGTTTGGATTTCACGACAGAAACATGAAAAGGTCACATGCCGCGAAACCCGAGAGACAAATGCGTGAAAACAAGTGGCCCTTGACGCCAAACCTTGACGCCAAACCACGACTGCGACAAAACAACAATACCAGTTCAAACGTTGACTTTTTACCATTGGGCCAAGCTTTGCCAAGAATAACATAACAGACATTTGCAGTAGTCTTTCAGGAAGAAACATGCTAAAAATTAATGCTGTTATGCGAGCACAGACCGCACACACTAGATCATCATGAGCCAACAGTGCGAGTAAACAAGCCTCAAAAGTAGAAGACACAACAGGACAGCAGACAAGCTTGTGAAAGCACATCTTCAGGCACATGCTAGCCGCGCCCAAATTAACATGGCCGTTTATTATCCGGCTTGTCATCAGTGGGAAATGACAGCACAAGATGGAGCCTCGACAATGTTTACCGTACATTCATTAGTTTATTTATTAGTGGGGGGTCCACCACTATTTCATTGTGAGTGCCACAGATTTACTGGAAACACCCGGACTCGGTCATGCTATCCTAGGGCTGATCTGTATATCAATATATCTGTTAAGCACGATATCAAAAACAAGCTCATCGTTCATCTCGATATAGACTGGATTTGATGCGGAGGTCTCATGTTTCAAGATGGCGCCATGGAGTGCAAGCTGGTTACGACAGCTCTGTGTCTCCTGCAGCATTTTTAGCATTTAATAGTCCTTTATTTATTACTTCCTTAATGTGTTTAAGCAAGTGTGCAGCTATGGATTTTCATCTTATTACGTTTGTAGCTTGCCGCTTGCGCCATTGTTGACACTCGGGAGCATCTGTTAGAAGCTGTTAGCATCCCTTCGCAGCGTCCAATGATGGGATATCATTGCGGAAATATGGCGGTGGAGAGGCTGCACAGTGGGAGTGAACGGCGAAAAAGACGGTATAAAGGTCTTCAAAGATGGCAACCTACATTGCTTGCAAGGTTTGTTTCTTTCTTTCGGCTTTTTCCTGATTACGGAGTCACCACAGCGGATTTTTTTGATCCGCATACTGATTGTTTGCTTGAGCCATTTACATTCGGTGTGACCTTCCTGACGAATACCGATGATGCTTACTAGTGGAGATTCGAACCCGAGGTGCATCAACGTCAATAAACAAGGACAAGGATTGGTTAATTTAAGACAGAGAAGCCATGCTAAGCTCGCCTGAATGTAAAGCAAGTGTTTAGTACTAAGCACTGAAAATCAGTCCCTACTTTGAATTGATTTAACTGATTAATGCACTGTGTGTACGCTTCAAAGTCCACCACTAAAGTTGATGAATCCACCTGCTGACTGTGTTGCATCCCAGAGTGGTCGATAATTCCGCACACACCAACTTCTAACGACCTAAAACCTACCCTCCTCATAAACACATTATTATGGGACTGCACATACATCATGGCCAATTATGCAAACGATGCATTTGGCAAATGCCATACATTGTAAAGTATGCACGTATGCAACTTGCGACACATCTATCAGTTGATTTTTCAGCATGCCACTCCTGTGTGCCTGCGCAGACATGAGCTCAGGCGGTAAAAGAGGTTTTAATGTACCTGCGTCATGTAGAGGAGCTATTGCTATGCAGTCAAATATGCTGCCCAATACACTGCAAACTACAAACGCATATGAGAAGCAATCAGATTACAGTTGGCTATTTAGTAGTAGTAGTAGTAGTAGCAGCAGTAGTAGAAGTAGTGTCAAAGTTTTCAGGAAAAAGAAGTAGCATTAAACAGAATTTGACCAGACAACATGCACGGGTTGAGCAAAATGTCAGCATACGTCATGAAACAAAGGATTAACTGTCCGTCCTCTGGGGAAACTCGCCAATCAACAGTGCTAGCATTTTGGCGTGCTGACGTTCAGCTAAAAGCAGCATTTCAAGCCAACAGACAGTGTGATATGTTCAAGCGTGTTTGCGCCTCCTAGATAATCGTTTGCCTGGAGCCAAAATGAGGCCTCACAAGAGTTGATGAACACTGGCACGCATTTAGAAGTTTGGCTTGTGTGACGGAAAATCTTGCTGCCACTCAGAGCTGGAACCTTCCAGAAGCCACAGCAAGGGAGTGCTTTGGTTACAGTCAAGGAGATTAGATAATAAAGTCTCTGGTATTGTTCACATGCATATGTAGAAGTGGTTATGTAAGCGGGCCAGATGTAGGCCAGCTGATGCCTTTTTGCTGACATGGCCACTGCAACACTCTTACAGCCAATATAACCATCGAATGTCATGACAAAGCAACAGAGGGCTAAAACAAGCCTCTCACATCCCTGGAAGTGTACATCTTTAACATGCTGCATTATACTACATTAGATGTTTTTTTCTCCTTTTAAGGTCAATTTCTCTTGGAGATGAATAAAATAAGTTACTCACTATGCTCAGAAAGAACATTTAACACTATCAGTGCTGATATCAGGGAGCCATGATGTAACCACACTGACAGAATAACCATCACCATGCCTCACAATATCAATACAAACTAATGCAATGTTGCTCACACTGCTGCTACCACAATATACGCAAACCTTGGTTTACAACATTTTGTGGTTACAAAAGACTCATTAAAGAATGAGAATGAGGAAAAATGCATGGTCGTGCGTAGCCACACTGAGGAAGGATATCGCCGCCCTCGCTCTGCCCTGCCAACCTCCCGCCCTTTATCATGTCTCCCTGAAGGCCAAGCATCAAAGAAAAGGAACGCCACCACCATGGAAGTGAACGCCGATATAGTAAAAATGCTCAGAAAGCGGTAATCAATGCATAAAGATTGTATCCTTGAATATATTCAAGGATCCGCTCTTATAAAATACTGTGATAACTTGAAACTTTGTTTTATTGCGCTTTCCTGTAATTTAGTATTTACTTTTTAAATGACTGTACATTATAAGTCCATGTATTCTGTGTACAGTGACTTAAGAGTTAATTCCGACTTTTTGTCACGACCCAGTTGTAATCCAAAAACCTCCTGTAAACACACTCGCAGGCCAAACATTAGACATGTGTTTGCAAATACAATTCACCCATAATAGCAACACTATGTTTAATATTACCGAGTTCATGCAGAGCAGCTTCTCAAGCACAACGACACACGGTTTCAGTGAGTAAATAAATTCATGATAATTAGCGTTGTTGCTCAACTTTGGCCAACAGGGAGGAAAAACCCACACAAACACCACAAAACTGCAAAATGCTGCCAATTAAAAATGTGACAATGACATAACTGCTGCAGAATTAAAAGGGAGTGGTTCCAAACTTTTTACAGTCCCATATACCTTCAGACATTTAACCTAAAGCTATGCACCTTTTTATCTTAGCTTGATATATTAAACATAATGAATTTTGCAGTGATTCCGTGCCAAAAATGTGCATTTTGTATGGTCACATTTTGATAAGGTTTCACGTTAGCCCTGATAAATAGATAAGTAAACATTAGACATCAATATTGTAATATTTGTATTGTAATTCCGGTTCAAAATTTAGTATTTTGCATGTTTAATTTGAAAAACGTTGGGCATAAGCACTGATAAATAGATAAGTACCATGCTACATATGTTTTATTCCAGTCTTATGTTGACATCCTTCACATTGACTGGCTTGATTTTGAGCATCACTTTTTTGTCCATTCATGATGGTTATGATTTAAATTTGCATATTAATTCAATACCAAATCGAAAGGGAATGTCTAACTATCATGATGAAACTATATCTGCTGTAGAAAAAAAAACATATAACCAACGATAGTCTGTTCTATTTCAAAGTTGCCAGATATGATGATGGTTTAAACACAGGAGTGAAAGAGACATAAACCGGAAGTACTGTGTCCAAATGTTTGCAAAGATTCAACATTTTTGACTGCGTTACTTTTCCAAAAGACATCATTCTTGTTGCGTATTTGGCGACATGACAAGTGACATGTAAAAGTAACTTTTTACTAGTGATTAGCGGTGATTAGCCAAAGAATGCTGAAGTTAGCATGAAAACATAACGCTTACCTTTCCTCTGTGTTCAACATGACAAGCCTTTTCACGTCCTTTCAAAATGTTTATTATTTTTAACAAAAAATGAGCTCAGAAAAGTTCACCATCCGGTGAATCGAGCTTGACCCTCGAAGCAGAGTCTGTAGTTTTTCTTGTGTTTTTAACAAGCTGTTAGTTACAGTGGATCATCGCTTTGCTGCAGCTGCTTTTCTGCTGAACCCAACAACAAACCGCACTATTTATAGGCTCGGAGCCGCCGCGGTGCATTGTGGGGAGTCCTCCCCTTCCCGATTCACTCAGTATGAACCTCGGTCTTTGCTTTTTTCATTTTTGTTGGAGTTTTTTGAATTTCCCAAATATTTAAACTTTCTTCCAAAATATTTTTTGTATATTTTATTCTCGTATTGTTATGACATAATATTTTTAGCTTCTTCCCATAAAATTATAACTTCTTCCCCAACCAAATTTTCCAAAAATGAAAGCCTTATTTTGTTTTGTGTCTCATAATGATTACTATAATATCATAATATTTCAAATAACATATTTTTAATTTATATTTTAACTCTATGCTAGATTTTTTTTCCCCAATTTCCCAATACTTTTTTCTCAATATTTTGACTTTTGTCTCATTTTTTCAACCTAATTGGTTTTTTTTTGTGTTTCCTGTTTAATTTGATTTTTACAACAAGGCTGCAAATGGCCCCCGGCCTGCACTTTGACCACCCCCGCCTATCACCTCCCTTGAGATGACATTTGATGAGCCACAATATGAAATATTACCCCCAAGTGAGAGCACGAGGGAACTGGAACATAGACCCCTGTTACGTAAGATGGAATGGAAAAGAGTCATGGTGCCAAGCAGATTACACAGCTAGTAACAAGATAGTGTCACGACTACCTGATGCTGGCACATTACTGTATTCATGGCACCCTGCTGGGGGCATGATGGCACATCTGAAGCATTGTGGTGGACCAGCTCAGGTCAGAGTCATGTCAACAAGAGAGAGTCCAAATGATAGGATAGATAGTCTTTCCAGACTATAAGACGCTCCGGAATATAAATTGCATAAAATGTCATCCAATACTTCTCTACAAGAGAGGAGAAATATGATCTCAGGGAAGAAGTACAGTTGAAACACTTATATGCTAGGACTACGTTAAAAAGCCATAGCATTTCAGTATGTGGAATCAAACTATGGAATGGATTGAGTAAGGACCTCAAACAATGCACAACGATGAGCCAATTCAAGAAACAATACAAGCAGTTGATGTTTGCTAAATACAAGGATGAAGAGTCTTGAACCAGTCATGATGTGCTATATATATCACTATATTGACACTTACTATGGTACCCATTATGTAATTGGATGCTCATATCACCTTATACTTAGGTACGAGGTGCATTATTTAAAAAAAAAAAACAACCTTAAATTGTATTATGGAAAGCAGGAAGTGAACAAATGTAACAGTTACTGATTGTAAAAGTACCAGATGGAGGGGTAGGATTTAATAAGCTTTGCTTCTTCCTACTCCTTTTGGACATGTGGAACTGTGAACTGATTATGGGATGCACTCAATTGTAATCTGATGCATGTTGAAATGAAATAAAACCATTACCATTACCATGTAATTGAGTCCCACTGACAGCTCAAATGTTTGTCCTCATTATTTGTAATACAAAGTTGCTCCAGTGCCCTCATTTCTAATGGATTACATCACAAATGCTGCAGATTACTGCTGTTTCCTTGTGCTTCCAAGCACCACCAACTGTGGCAACTCGGTATTCGGGGCAAAGGAAGAAGAGCCCCACAGCGACCAGAAAATGGTACTGGATTTTTTTTGCTCATCTTGCACTTTGTAATTCAGGGTAGAGGTTCAATTGTAAAAAATAAAATGACGATTTCAAAGTCAGACCCGGGGGGCCATACTATACTGTAGTATGTATTATACTGTAGTATGTACTATACTGGAAGTGTGCGGCTACTTGTATTTTTGTTGTCCAACAAACAACAATGTAAAATCAGCCTGCAAGCTCTCACAAACGTGACCAGGAAAACGTATATGGGCAATTCTGTTGCTGCCACTTCTAGCTGGCTTAAATGTCAGCCGTGTGAAAGTGCACACGCATGAAGATGATATGATATGAAGGTCACCTGAGCTCATGTGACCTGGGCGGGGCAAAGCGTCCCTGCTCACGAGACAAACAACCACAAAAGCTTCTCTCTCGTGTTTCAAGCTGTCGTCTTCGTGTTGAGACCGACACCACTGACCCACTGTTGTGTGCACATCTACACACACACACACACACACACACACATACGCACACAAGTTGAGTGAGCATCATGGAATGCTGCTATCCTCCTGACGATTAAATATTCACAGCCAGATCATCCATTTCAAATATGAAAATATCTTTTTAACATCATGATTATGGCTAAACGGTGGACGAGTGGTTAGTGCACAGGCCTCACAGCTCGGAGACCGGAGGTTCGATACCCTCGGCCATCTCTGTGTGGAGTTTGTTCATGTTAATTAGCGACTCCAAATTGTCCATAGGTATGAATGTGAGTGTGCATGGTTGTTTGTCTATATGTGCCCTGTGATTGGCTGGCCACCAGTCCAGGGTGTACCCCGCCTCTCGCCTGAAGACAGCTGGGATAGGCTCAAGCTCCCCTGCGATCCTTGTAAGTTTAAGCGGTAGAAAATGAATGTATTATTATTATTATATCATTTTATTGTAAAAAATGAACCAAAAAAGTAACACTGTTTACCTCTTTAAAAAGAGAGGTGGAGGCTCAAGCTTGACGACCAGGCCAAAAGCGAGACGGTGACTCTGATTTTGTTTAATTTATTGATCATCTTTCTTAATAAAATGTGTTTAATAAATGTATAGGCATTTATTATGCATTTAGCTTCCTTTGTAGCAAGAAAAACAATCGCAATGAAAATGAGGCTTCTGGGGCTGAATCTATTCTAACAGCTACTGTAAATGTTGATTCGAAATCACAGGAAAATGTCAACCTCAAGCAAGCAAGACGGTTTGGAGAGGAGCGAGTCGGCATCGAGTACGATAGCGTGTAGATGAGCCATTTTCCAAAAGCCATCCCTCTCACTACTGGACATTTTTGATGATTATGATATTTCAAGGCACAAAAAATATTGTGTTCTTGGGCTATAAACGTCACACACACACATCATAAATGTCTTCCATGTGTTCCATTTGCAGTGTGGTATATTCCCTAGCATTTTATTTGAAGTGCTAAAGGCCTCCTATGATTTAAAAGCAAGTTTCCCAGAAGGAAATGGAAATAGAAATAATCTAGCAGCTAATCTGTTAGCGCGGTGCACATTTAAGAGGCAAGCAGTGTTTCTAAAAGTAGTTGACCTTGTCCTCCTGCCCAACACCTTGTTACGTCACCACAAATGGCCCATTTCTACTTTTAACAAGTATGTCATGGTCCAATAAATATCGGAATCTGTAATATTGGATAGGAATAAATAAAGGAAGCCTTGCGCGCATAGGTGAGTTTTTATGTTTTCTATAAATGAGGTTTCTGCAGGAAGTGACTCCAATTAGCTTCTGTCCTCCCCTGTGGTTGGACTCATTAAGTACACGTTATCCTTTTAATGCTTTCTCTTCAAGAACAAGCGTTGCTGAGTGATGTAAGTGAGGTGAGCCTAAAGGCGACTGCTAAATAGTCAAGACGTGGCAAAGAATTAGTCATCATATTAAGACAGTGGTTTTCAAATAGTGGGGTGGTTCCCTCGGGAGGCTTGTGGTGAACTATCAGGGGAGGTGAGAGATGGGGGGTCTTTCAATGTTTCAATGTTCAGTACCATGCCTGTCTTAATTCATTCATTCATTTTCTGCCGCTTTTCCTCACGAGGGTTGCGGGGGTGCTGGAGCCTATCCCAGCTGTCTTCAGGCGAAAGGCAGGGTACACCCTGGACTGGTGGCCAGCCAATCACAGGGCACATATAGACAAACAACCATTCACACTCACATTCATACCTATGGACAATTTGGAGTGGCCAATTAACCTAGCATGGTTTTGGAATGTGGGAGGAAACCGGAGTACCCGGAGAAAACCCACGCATGCACGAGAACATGCAAACTCCACACAGAGATGGCCGAGGTTGGAATTGACCCCTGGTTTCCTAGCTGTGCAGTCTGCGCGCTAACCACTTGACCGCCGTGCCGCCCTGCCTGTCTTAATAATAACCCAAATCACTTCAGTTCTTACATCAACAGCTATGACATTGTACTATGAAAAGAAAGGAAGTGGAGATTCGGTACCCTGTATTATCACGGGAAATGTAAATTCACTATCAAAGAAAAATGGACTATATATGGCAAGAACATCAAGACCTTCAAATTAGTGCTTCACAAGTTGTGGTGTCATCCGAGCCATGAGAACATTAACATGTTCATCTATGCAGCATTTTTTAAATATAGATTTTCATTATCAGGAAAAAATCAGAAAATCCAAATATATTTTTATGCTGATATCGGGCCGATACTATCCTTGGCCTGATATTATCGATGGCCCGACATTATTGTCCATCCCTAATTATACATTTAATATTTCTGTAATAGGGCGGCACGGTGTGTGTGAGTGGATAGTGCACAGACCTCACAGCTAAGAGACCAGGGTTCAATTCCACCCTCTACTCTCCGGGTACTCCGGTTTCCTCCCACATTCCAAAAACATGCTAGGTTAATTGGCCACTCCAAATTGTCCATAGGTATGAATGTGAGTGTGAATGGTTGTTTGTCTATATGTGCCCTGTGATTGGCTGGCGACCAGTCCAGGGTGTACCCCGTGGGATAGGCTCCAGCACCCCCTGCGACCCTGCTGAGGCAAAAGCGGTAGAAAATGAATGAATTAATGAATATTTCTATAATATTTAATCAATAGTTCAATATTTCAATAATTTAGATGTATTGTTTTTGTTTCCCAGTCAGATTGGTGTTCTATCATATTGTTTTGGAGTGGGCCAGCTACCTGGTTGGTAGTGGCATGAGGCGATGCTTCACTACCCCAGAAAAATTTTAGGGCTTAATAGTCGAAATGGGTGTGTACCGTTATGTGCATTATTAGTACCCACATGCTAGCTGTTTTTAGCAAAAATTCTAACAAAAATTACAATTGTATGCACTTTTTCCAAAGGTAACATAACATACTTTTGAATTATCTTGCTAACCAGCTGTTTTCACTTTGGTACAAAAGTGATGGTCAAAAGGCTTCCAAATAAGAGAGACATACTTTTTGCTAGCAGTCACTGTCCTGTGACACCAAAAGGGGCGGTGCTAGACAGGGTGGTGTATTGATTGGTGGACAGGGAATGGTTCCTTCCTGAATGGGAAGTAGAGCAAAAACAAAAAATGACATGGAAAAAAAAAAAAAAGTATAAAAGTATTTCGACTCGAAGAGCGGAAGTCTTGACCTTCAATACCAACCCTTGAATGGAAAATCCTAACCTTGCCTTTGACCTTTACACAAGTGGAGACATCATAATTCTCATGTACAAGGGCTATGACGACGAATGAAGACCTCAACAAGAGCGTGGGAACTTGTGCTGTGTCCTCGTAGGGAACAACGTGACAAAGTGCGCGGGGAGAACGGAAAAGAAAGCAGAGGGGAAGCACGAGAACAATGGAGACGTGGATGTGACACGTTTGTTGTGGCCGAGCCTTAAGCCGAAAAAAAAGGCCTCAGTTCCCACGGTGACCTTTCCCACGCTGCTGCCCTCTGTTTCTGTTTTCTTGTTACAATGTCTTTGTCCATCCTTATCAGCAGCATAAGAACTGCAGCACGTCCATAGAAGACCAACATGAACAGTTAAGACTGTACGGCATACACTTAGCATTGTTAGTGCATATATGTTTGATTTAAATTTAGTGATTATGATAGAGTCATTATGATATAGAGTGATTATGATATTCATGAACTGCAATATCTCAGTCAAAGTAAAGACACCTTCCAGGCAGGGGCGCATTTAGTCATTTGGGGGCCCAATGTAAACCTCGTCATTGGGGCCTAAACAGTTTTTTTTTTGTAGTTTTTACAATATGTATGTAATTTCAGCCACTTTTTTCCTGCTTATGAAATTTGTTAGTTATTAGTTAAGTTGGTAGTTACACAGTCATGTTTATATACCCCTCCTCCCCGCAAAACAATTTTAAATCATGTTCAACATGTATGAAATTGGAAAATTCTCCTATTTCCAGAACTAAGAAGAACAGACAATAAGAGGAAAGCGTGTTGCAAATCAACACATGTTCACTTGCAAGACAATATTTGTGTTTTTCTTCTTCTGGCATCGAGCAAGACAAACAACAAGAACGCGTTTCAGTGTCACCAACTGTCATGTAAAACCGACAAACATGCTTTTTATTGCAGAGGCCTTTAGTGACATCACAAGTGTGCGGTCTAATGCCGCCATCTGCCGTTGACGCTGAGGTACTACATCGTTTTGTCACTTAATGTTCCCTGTTTATCATCAAGATAGCTTCCCAAAATAAGTGAAATTGCGGTGAAGTATTTTAATATGTCTTGAGACTGTAAAAGCCCCCACCATACACTTTATAGGCTTTTCTGTCTTTTTAAACACTCAAAAAACTCAAAGCCTTCGTTTTTTTAATGATCAACCTTCAGATTAAAGAATATCACAATATCAGTTCGGATGTCAAATTTTGAGGATCAGACCACCTAGAAGGGAGATTATTCAAACATCCATCCATTTTGTATACTGCTTATCCTTATTAGGGTCGCAGGGCGGGGGCAATAAGTTTACATTTGTATTACCCAATATAGTATATATAAGACATACACTAGAGAAAATATGACATAAGGTAACAGACTCACATGTTAATTTCCTGTGTTTTTTTTTCCACTTCCTGCGGTGGCTTTTGTCTCAATGAATTACAGTGGTGGATGTAAACATTTATGACCCACTATAGTAAACAAAGTGGAGGCTTTTGTCTCAATGAATTACAATGGTGGATGTAAACATTTATGACCGACTATAGTAAACAAAGCATCAAGCCATGTAAGTCATAAATTAAGACCCAGACTCATGTGTGTCTCTTGAGTGGAATATCGACTTGTGTGGGCCTTAAAAGGAGAGAAGCCTGGGAAGTGACATTACATCAGCTAGTGCTGACTTTAGCTGAGCGTTAGCAGAATCTTTGGTTAGCCGTGATGGGAGCGCAGTGGCTAACAGCAGCTCCTGTGTTCATGGTCATTGATGTGCTCTCTGCTGGTTAAAGCAATTCAAGTGCATGGTCACTTGGAGTCCATAATGTTACATTTATGGCAGTTTATTTAGGCAGTATGAATTCAGTGCTAACGAGTGTGTTTATTTTCTATTATGTATACTATATTGGGTAATACGGGTGCATATGGGGAGTTTTATTTCATGTCTTGGGGGCTCTAATCATGCTAAAAAAAAAAAATAAATTTATATGTATATACACACACACACACACACACACACATATACACATATATATATACACATATATATACATACACATATATATATATATATATATATATATACACACACACACACACACACATTTTAAAAAGGTCCTAAGCATGTTTATGCTCCAACTACAAAAATGTTCAATTTCTAAACGAAGTCCGGAACCTATTAACCACGATAAACTAGGGATTACTTTTAACATTCATCCCCAATTGTGTAATGCTACTTTTTGTTACAATACTTGGGTCGCCAAGTCCCCATTAGTTGTAGCAGAATACGATACAAAAAAAATGGAAAATGTTACAAGGACAACTATTTCCCAAATCAAATAACCTGAAGGATTTAAGAAAAACCTGGAAGCTTTATTACTTCTTTACAAAAAACAACGACCTTGGAATGTTTGATGGTGTGTGTGTGTGTTCAATTTCTAAAGAAGGTCCGGAACCTATTCACCACGATAAACTAGGCATTACTTTTAACATTCATCCCCAATTGTGTAATGCTACTTTTTGTTACAATACTTGGGTCGCCAAGTCCCCATTAGTTGTAGCAGAATACGATAAAAAAAAAAAAAGGAAAATGTTACGAGGACAGCTATTTCCCAAATAAAATAATAACCTCAAGGATTTAAGAAAAACCTGGAAGCTTTATTACTTCTTTACAAAAAACAATGACCTCGGAATGCTTGATGGTGTGTGTGTTCAATTTGATCCAAAGCATCGTCTCCAGGACAGAATGACACAAAACATGGTGGTTCACTTCCCTTACCCCCCCAAAAGCAGTTCCATGTTACCAGTCCAGATTACTCTTTGGGCACGGCAAATGGTTCGTCCACATCAATCTTGCCGCAGTCATGGATGACGACGTCTTGAAGAGGCTTGTCACGTCCATCGGTCTTGTTTTCTTCAATCTTCTTCACCACATCCTAAAACACAGCAGGAGCATGTTAGCATTTGTATGCTTTACAACACAGGATACCATGTTGAAAGAAGTAAATGCCTACTTCTATTTGCACTTCCATATTTGTTTAAATCAAAAATTCAATATCAGAACAGGCGAGGCGACATCGATGACATTTTCGGACTCACCATTCCCTCCAGCACTTTGCCAAAAACCACATGCCTGCCGTCCAGCCAGGAGGTCTGCACCGTGGTGATGAAGAACTGTGAGCCATTGGTGTCTTTGCCGGCATTGGCCATGCTGAGCCAACCGGGGCCGTAATGCTTCAGCTTGAAGTTCTCGTCAGGAAAGCGGTCGCCGTAGATGCTCTTGCCTTCACACACACACGCAGGGAATTAGCATGCGTGTCTGCAACCAATGAGCACAATTACGGATTTAGAAAAACCTCCAGTTCCGTCTCCTTTGGTGAAGTCTCCTCCCTGGATCATGAACTGTTTGATGACACGATGGAACTTGCTGCCTTTGTAGCCAAATCCTTTCTGGGAGCGCAAACAAAACCCGTTATTGACCATTAAAATGTTAGCTTTTCAAGAATGTGCACCACATGAACACAGGAGCTTCAACATTTACACATCCATCTCAGTAAGGAGCGTGATAGAAACAACTTTATGTCAAATGAAAGAAACAAACATTTCTCACCTCTCCGGTTGCCAAGGTGACAAAGTTCTCTACCGTTTTGGGAACGGTCTTTCCGAACACCCCAATGACGATCCTTCCAATGTCCTCGCCCCCGATCCTCATGTCAAAGAAGACCTTTTGGCAAAAAGGCGCCAACATCAGGTCATTAACATGTACTTTTTTTCCCTTTACTAGGATCATAAAAATGTAATATACTCACTGAAAGATCAACACACAAAGCATCCAGTCATATTACTCCTAAGGACCACTAGAGGGCACGCTAACATGTCATATATGTAGATTTAATGCATTACTCCATTGTAATATGATTAGACCAGGGGTGGGCAAACTACGGCCCGGGGGCCACATCCGGCCCGCCAAGTGTTTGAATACGGCCCGCCCGTTCTTTCCAAAGTATTTCATTTAAAGTCAACATACAAGCTGGCATCATGGCTTGAGCCGACATTTTCATGGTTTGGCGGTTTTATCAATTTTGTTATTTCATGCGGTCTGTTGTTTACAAAGTGAAAAAAGGGACACAAGCACATAATAATAATAATAATATTAAATAATAAATGTATTCTTATTATTATAAATTTATAACGCAAATAAATGATCTCAAAGTGCACATATAGCAGATTGCATGACACTTTTACAGGTACAATAATTTCGTTATTTGATGCGGTCTGTTGTTTACAAAGTGCTCCTGAAAAAAGGGACATAGACACATAATAATAATAATAATATAAAATAATAATAACAAATAATATAAAATACTAAATGTATTCTTATTATAAATTTACATAATAGTAATAATAATATAAAATAACAAATATCAAATAATAATAATTTATTCCTATTATTATACATTTATAACGCACTTTACATCAAATAAATTATCTTAAAGTGCACATATAGCAGACTGCATAACACTTTGAGGTCTGTTGTTTACAAAGTGCTCCTGAAAAAATGGACAAGGGCATATAATAATAATACAAATAATAATAACAAATAATAATATAAATAATCATCAATTTATTGTTATGAATTTATAACGCCCTTTACACCAAATAAATGATCTTAAAGTGCACATATAGCAGATTGCATGACACTTTTACAGATTTAATAATTTCGTTATTTGATGTGGTCTGTTATTTACAAAGTGCTCCTGAAAAAAGGGACACAAGCATATAATAATAATAATACAAATAATAATAACAAATAATAATACATTTATTATTATAAATTTATAACGCACTTTACATGAAATAAATGATCTCAAAGTGCCCATAAAGCAGATTGTATGACACTTTTACAGATACAATAATTCCAGGTGGACTGTTTCGTGTAAAATATCGAGTCTGGCCCCCCGTCAATTTTGTTAAATCAATGCGGCCCATCAGTCAAAAAGTTTGCCCACCCCTGGATTAGACAAAGTTAGGATTTGTTGAGTTTCTCTGCATGACGTTATTTAGAAAAATGTATGTATACAAATACCATCTTAGCATCAATGAGCGATGTTTTCGTTTCCGTTGGACAAACTGCTCCAAGACAAACATCTCCAAGAGGATTTGTTTCCACATTCCCAACAGCCATTCGGAAATAGTACTCATTCAGGAACCTGTGACTGCTAGGTCCGGCTAACTAGCAAGAAAAGTAACCTTGTACAGTAAAATGTTTCTCCTTACGAGAACTGTCTGACTGGTGTGCAAATCTTTTATATTGGCTAAATAGTCAAGTGATGTTATGATTCTTAGATGTACATACATTTAGCATCTTCTGGCTAGCTATCGTTGGTGTGACGTGGCTTTTAAAAGCTACTGCTCCAATTAGCATTAGCTGTACTCAGTAAGATCAGGTCGAGTCAGCTAGCGGGCTAACGCACCTTAGCGGTTACTTTGGGGCCTTTCTTCTTCTCATCCGCGGACGAGCCGCTGGGGAAGGCAAGGAAAATCACGGAACCCACGATGACCGTGGCTGCCACAAGGAACTTCATCCTCCTCTCGCAGAGTCTAACCATCAACGAAAAGACGAGCGGCCAGGAGACAACACGCCAGCGTTGGTACCTTTATAGGGGATGGGGGAACCGTTTGCTACTTCCGGGGAGGAGTTTGTCTGCCTGCCTCTGTGGGTGAAGTCCACGAGGATATGACGTCATGATGCAGCGACTCGTAGCCCTTTGATTGGTTGATTTTTGTGAGCCAATCAGATACAGACGCGTAAAGACTTTTTTGCGTGACATTCTTTGTTGGGCTTTCGTTCAAAGACGCCTTTGCCTTCGTTCAAATGTAGGCGTGAATTGCCCATCGGAAGTTTTCTCAGTGGGCAATTGAAGGGCGTTCATTTGTTTATTTTTCACATTTTTATTTAACAAGTCCTATTTGTCTATAACCATGTTTTTGTAAAAATAAAATCATTTTCATTTTAGTTTACAAAGTTGGGTTGTGGGTTTCAATTTACTGTTTTGTAACGTTACTGTAGTTGTCATTGTGGGTTTTTATTTTTTGGCTCCGACATGTTTCCACTGCAAAAGTAGTCACAATAATGAACTTGATAATTTTATGCATTTTTTTGTTTCAAACAAACTGTTGATGTACATTACTGTCACCCCATGGATGTATTTTTTGCACCACTGCACAAGTAGAAGACAACATAGGCAACTCAGGGCCTGTTATAGACCGGCAACAAGCTCGGTTTAAAGGCTGCATTGTAGTTTGTCCTTTCAGCAATTTCACATGATGTTTTCAAAGAATAAAACCCTATTGTTGCAATAAGATAAAATCATATGATTATTATATTATATCAGTGTGTATATATTATATTGTTTTCCATACTTCAGCCAACTAGTCAGTTCTGATTGCATGTGATTTGATCAGTTGCACACAACTTAAAAAGGAAAACTATCCTTTTGGGGAGGAATTCTGTCCATCATTCAGAATCCTAATGTGAAACATGCCCACATGTCTTTCCCCTTTCTGCACATTCTAAAGAGGAAAAACAATTAGCATGTGGGTTCTTGATAAAAATGCATGCAACGGAACACACCTATTGTGAAGATAAAGCCCTAAAAAACCCAAACCTTTACAAAATGGACACCAACCAATCTGGACTAAGGACAATAATCATTTGTTGTGATGTATCTCTTGGAGCAATGTCCTCCTTGCTAGAGCATCCATATAGTATTCACCACCCGCACCCTTTTTTCCCCCCCACAGCCTCATTCACAAAAAATCTACACACAACATCCCACAACCAGATGTGAAATCAATGCCAACAGGGAATAAGTTCTGGTAATGTTTATAATGATCAAAATCCTCTTAACTTCATGTTATCACAATGTACCCGTTACTACACGTTGGTTTTTTGGAGGGCTTTATAGTCAAAATGGCTCTGCATGACTTGCATTGTTACCTCCCTCATGCTAACCACCTTTCAACACACCGAAAAGGGAAATGTGTGCTCATGTTTCACAGAAGGATTGTGGATGATGGGCAACATTCCAAACAAATGAAGTTTTCCAGCTAGCTATGTGACATTTAAAAAGTTGAGAGTTTAGTTTTGTGGGCCTTTTTATTTCACAATCCTTCCAAATGTACAAAAACAGACAAAAGAAAAAAGCAGTTCACCATTAACCCCCCCCTCCCGATGTGACAACTAAAACAGACTGGTGAGAGACGTCGACTGACTTCCAAGTGCATCGGCCAGAGGTGTGTTGTAGACAGAATGAAAAAAAAAATAATCTCAAATTTTGGAAAAACTCTGTTCCCTCCTCACTTAAAAAAAAAATGTTTTGTACAGTCAGGCCCTGCAGCCGCTCTCCTGCTTCTTCAAAAAGGTATTCCCAAAGCAGCAGAGGGCCCAATCGACTTTCAACTTGGCTTCAGAGCATTCTGTAGTTCACTAAGACAGTGGAATAGAATTAGTTCTTTTATCTCCGTGTGGATTACCCAAAACCATCTTCCTCCAGTCATGGCAGGGATGCCGTGATCCCATGTGAAGATTCTTTATAGGTCAATCTTGTCAGCTTTCTTCTTCTTCTTCTTCGCCTCCTCCTGCATCTCCAAGGGGTTGGTTGCCTCCCTCTTTAGGTAGGAGATGAAGTCGCTCACCTCACGACCTCCCTGGAAGGCAGAGAGACAACAACATCAGGCTCGTGAGCGGTCATGAGCGCGCAGTCACATGGTCTCAGCAATACTTACTTCATACTTCTTTGGTTTCATCTTATGGCCGGCTGGCGAAAAGTAGATTGTTGGGAATCTGTGTGGAGGAAAGGTTGACATTGAGGTTAGACAAGTGCAAAACAAATGCATATTAAAAATATATTTTGTATTAATAATACAGTGGTCAGTCGTCAGTAAAGTTCTGGTTAATCACATTTAGCCAATGCACAGAGGCTTCAGAGGGAAGAGACTCACCCAGAGACTTCATAAGGTGCCGGCACGTCATTGGCTGTGGCGTCCATCTTTGCAATGACCACATTAGGATCGTTGGCGAGCTTTTGAGAGTTAAAAACCATGCAGAAACGTCAACATTTGCTTAGATTCTCTTTACATAGATTGTCTATGCAAGTATGGGCTCACCTTTTCTCCAAGCTCCTTGTATTTGGGCTCCAGACTCTTGCAGTGTCCGCACCAGGGAGCATAGAACTCAATGAGCACATCTTTGCTGTCATCATTGACGATGGTGTCAAAGTTCTCTGCCACCACAACCTGAAAAGGAGCGCAGGCAGGGATTGATGGTTATATCTATGCAGCGCTTTTATCATCAACGTGCGTCTGTATTGATCTCACCTTGACGGGTCCGCTGTTGTCCTCCGGGATGGGCTCTGACTTGAGGTACCGCTTCAACTTGCCGTCAAAGAAGCCCTGCAGGAAACTCTCAAGAGCTTTTCCATCACGACTGTTTTGAGAAATAGAAAGAGTTAAAAAGTACAAAAGGGGAAATTCCTCAAATTTCCTCAGTCTAACTTGGCCCATGCCAGGTTTGACCTTAAAAGCATGAACAAACATACGAGAACTCCTCAGCCATGACGTATTTGTCTCCTTTAGTGGTGCGGACAGCCACCAGGGGGAGCTCTCCTCCTGTGTTCTCCATGCCAAACTCTGACAGGTCATGGCTGAAGGAAAGCTTGTTGGCCACGGCGAAGCTGAGCTGCTTGCCCTGGTCCAGGAAGCTCTTGGCCACCTTCATTACCCTGTGAAGGAAGGTACGTGAGACTCAAAGCGGGTCTGCTTTGATGCCATGAAAGATCCAGTATTACTGGTACCTATTCCTCCAATAGTTGGAGCCTTTGGGGTTTTTGTCATAGTCAACGTCGTAATAAGCCACCAACAGGTCTTTCCCCCTGAACTGGTCTTTGTTGTCATCTGTCATGTGCGGGCAAATTCCAAAGCTGAGCGGAGACAGGAGTAAAAAAGTTGTCAAAATGTTCCCACAAAAGGTGCTCGGGCAGGACAAGCTCTACATAATGAACAAACACGTACATGTTGTCCTGAATGAATCTCTTGATTTTGTTGCTAGTGAATTTCTCCTCGCTGAATTTGACAGTGCTCTCTTCAAACTTGTTGCTGAGTCTTGGGGGCCGGAATAAGATGACACCCCTGTCAAATTAAAAAAAAAAAAACAGGTAAGTGAAGGTTGTGTTAAGACCTTCAAGAGCAGCAAGAATGCCTCACTCACTCTTCATCGATGCCATGGCTCTTGAGGAGCGCCTCGGAGAAGGTGTGGGCAAAGCGGTAGTTCTCCCTCAAAGCGCTGGCGGCCTTCTGGAACTCTCCGTTTGCGGCGTTCTTGTCATCAGCAAAGAACCCTGTCAAGACAAGGCAATTTATCAGGAAGTGGAAGATGGAGCGAGACCTAGTCACGTTCAGCCTTTTGTAATGGAAAAATATTAAACATCTTTCTACTTAAAAGGCATAATTTAGATTTTTTTTTTTTTTTTTTTTACATATAGTTGGCATTCCCATCGGCAGTGTTCTCTTACGCAGGGATGTCCTGATCCGATCTTTGAGAGTGGCAGCCGGTCTATTGTATTTTTGAAGATCTCAAATTGGCTTCCGCCACTAGAGCAGGCCGATCCATTTGATGTTTCTCAAAAGGGCTACATAGCAACTTTGTAGGTGCAGTAATGCGTCTCTAGCTGGTTGCCACCCACATGAAGAAAACGCAACACCACTGCGCAGACATGTCTGGTGGACCATGGTGAAGTCACTTTCACTTTGGATATTAAGCTCCATAGGTATAGCAGTAGTTGCCACTCACTGTAGCGAGACGGCCATGTTTACTATTGCGTTTAAGAGACTTGTCTGTTATAAAAAAGTGATATGTATGTGTTCCAGTGTTTACATGCACGGCTGAAGACCGCTGAGAAGCATACTTTTCAGTCGCAGTGGTCTTCATCTGTGCATGTAAATGCTGTAACACATACAGCACTGGTATCCATTTCACGTGTCTCTTTTCAGTCGCAGTGGTCTTCATCTGTGCATGTAAATGCTGTAACACATACAGCACTGGTATCCATTTCACGTGTCTTGAACTACTTTTGAGTTGATTTGGGGGTTTTAAATTAATGAAAAGATGACCATCAAAGTGATTCCCAGCACTTTCATTTTCCTGTGTGAAGCCTGACACTTCTGCTGTCAAGGGAACATTTTCTGCTGGCTTCAAACTGAAGACTTAATATTACTGTCATTACAAAGTAATAATGATTAAAATGTCTACATTTCTCTACTGCCTGTTATGCACCGAATTACGAGCACAGTTTGTGCAGCAGAAAGAAATAAAATTTGAAGTTAATTCTTTAAAATGATCGCATTTCACTGCAGTAAGTACACTCACCGACAACACTTGCATCTTTGTCTGCAATAAACTTCTCAAATTCTGCTTCGGTCTTAATCTCCACAGAGGCGGGGCCAGCCTGCTTCTTCAGAAAACTTACGATGCCATCTACAAGAGAGAGCAATAAGTTACCATCAACCGCAACATACTCAAATTAATTGATTTCAAAAGCTAAAAAACAACAACACATACCTGCAGTTCTGGGTCCCTCGTAGGGACCAGAGACTTCTCCATCCCTGAATATCTTCAGGGTGGGGTAGCCGCTGACTCCATATTTGCTGCAGGTGTTGCTGTTGGCTGTGCAGTCAACCTGGGAAGGGATGAAGAATGTTTACGGTCTGAGCAGCAAGAAGAGCTAAACATGCAAGTGTCCCATCAAGTACCTTGACCAGCGAGACGACGCCCTTTAGGCGTGTGGCTGCTGCCTCATACTCCGGAGCCAGACGTTTACAATGACCGCACCTAAAAAGGACTGGATACTTTAGAAGAACAAATAAACTCAAGTGTGGGTTTATTTGGACATCTATAAGAAGTGAATGCACAGTTGGGGGCTTATGTTTATTGATGATTTTCAATCAATTCTCCGTTTGGTGTTACAATGCATTGCCTTTGTGACATATTAGATGTTTTGGTGCAGTCTCTCATTTATCTGACCAAAAATGACATGTGCGCACACCCTTTAGGGACAGAACTGTTGTTTTTATCCGCCAACGAGTACAATAGTTTTTTTGGGCGCGCTCCTGAAGTGTTGTGGTTTTGAAACGCCTTTTGTTTGACTTACGACATATTAAAGTTTAGGTACATAAAACACTAAACATTTCGCGTCAGCCAATCAGAGGTGGACACCCAAACTTCCCCGTCCAATGACATTGTAACAGCGAATGGGCACGCCCCCAACTTCCTCGTTCGCAGGTAAGTTTCAATGAAATCAGTGTTCAAACGAGCAGTTAAATGCGTGCAAAATTAAGCGGAATTTGACGGACGTCTGTACACTATTAGTATAAATGTACCATCTTTCGCCCTAATCTACAGGGAGTATTAATCTGTAAAGAAAATATTAGATCTAGTAGTCGTGCTAGCTAGTAGCAAGCTAACAGGTCCAGCTACATAACTGCAATGTGACAGTATGCGACTTTAAAATAAGAGGAGCAGGTTAAAAGTACGCTGCTTAGGATTTTAATTACGAGTTAACAACTCACCACGGCGCGAAAAACTCGACGAGGGCGAGGTCATGATCGCCAATTTTGCTTTCGAAGTCGTCGTCTGTGTAATCGAGCACGTCGCTAGCTCGGGCGACGCCGGCGAGCACGGCCAG
This sequence comes from Doryrhamphus excisus, assembly GCF_037039965.1. Taxonomy (NCBI): domain Eukaryota; kingdom Metazoa; phylum Chordata; class Actinopteri; order Syngnathiformes; family Syngnathidae; genus Doryrhamphus; species Doryrhamphus excisus. The sequence goes on along the minus strand of NC_136357.1, from coordinate 15,548,210 downwards.
GAAGAGCAGCCTCAGCATCGCATTCATCGCTGGCAACAAGGTCCTCCGATGTAGCGGGCAAACAACGCCGTGGAGAAAGCGACCGGTGTCTTGCACTTGGTGTTCCTCGGCGGAGGTGAAGTGAAAGCCGCTGAGGATCGAAAGAAAAAGACTGAGCAGGCGGAAGAGATGCTAGAACCGACCGCCTTTGCCGCTCCTTACCGCAGTGTGGCAGCCTGCCATTGGTCATCCGTGAGCGTCAATCTCTACCAGTCAGCCAATCAGAACGCAGGACACTAGAGCTCGTCTTTTGTCAGCCAATCAGAACGCAACTAAATCCGCACGCCGAAGTCATTATGATGCACTTGAAGGCATTTAAATCCGATGTCATCACTAAATGGCAAATTTGACCTTTCTAATTAAATGTGTGCCGACAATTCAGTATAAGAAGAAACAAACACAGAAATGTAAATTTTACTTTATAAAGTCAAAATGCTCGGAAAGTGTACTGTTCACTGCTTGAATGAATCCCCAGTTGCTCCTGATGCTGCATCATCAGTAGGTAAATGTGCAACAGTGTCAAAGCCCTTTGAATGCCTTGGAGGTGGGAAAGCACTCTACTGTACAAGTGACCATTTAACGGGGAACTGCACTGTTTTGGGAATATTGCCCATCAATCACAATCCTTATGTGAAACCCTCCATCCATCCATTTTCTATGCCGCTCATCCTCACTAGAGTCGCAGGTATGCTGGAGCCCTTCACAGCTGTCTTTGGGCGAGAGGTGGGGTACACCCTGGTCTGGTCCTTATGTGAAACATGAACACACATTTCTTTCCCTTTTCTGTGAATTATAACACGAGAAAATTAGTTAATACTATGAGGTATCTAACAATGCTAACATCATTGGGAAACAGCTATTTTGACAAATAACTTAAACGCCAACAGTGTTCTATTTCCATAACTGACCTGTTTATTAACCAAGCTACTATTAACCAAGCTAATTGATATTGTTATTGTAGCAGATAACACGAAATACTACATTATTATTACAAATACTACTGGCGGAACCCCGCATGTCGACTTTGATTTTTCAGTCGTCAGCTTGGGAAACATGTGGCCACCCCTGATCTACTGTACATCACGTTTGTTAGAATTAAAGCAGCCTGGGAGCCAATGCTTAGCAAATGGCACTAAGTGCTACATTTTAGACATGAATGAAAATACAGTGACAAACATGTACTGTATTTCAGTACATGTATGTTGCAAATGTACTCTATTGTTCAGACTATAGCGTGTGTTTCCACTGTCCTCTACATCAGAGTTTTTCAGTTTTTTTTGAGCCTGCACGTTTTTTACATTGGAGAAATCTTGCCGCACACCACTAACCAAAAATGTTACAAAATGTCACCACGACCTCTCACGTCTAAGTCTATTGGAGGAACGAGGCAATCGGCTACGTGTTGCCACCCGGACGAATATTACATTGCTCTGCCAGTCTTTACACAACGGACACTCGACAATGACATAAGATTTGCAGGAAATGATTAATAAATGTTAATAAAAATGTGATATTGGATCATTTTTCACGGTACACTAGTGTGCCACGGCACAGTGGTTGAAAATAACTGCTCTTCATCATCCATCAAATGGGTCTGCAGGGGTGCCCATGACTGACCTGCAAGTAAGCACCTAGCCAGCAGGGGGAGATCTCTCACAGCACAAGTACGAATGTACTTTGCCTCGACTTTCAAGAGCTTAATACACCAATCCTCATTAAGTGCTGGTTATTAGACAATTATTAGGTATTAACATCCATTCATCAATTCACTGGACACACGTATCCAGTACACACATTTGCTTTTACACAGATGTTTATTATTGTGCTTGTAGTTTCCACTAGACCACAATGGTGTGACCCTCTACTTTAAATAGTAATACTATAATAATAATAATATTAGGAACTTGCTGTAAAATCACAGCAGTTTTTTTTACCCACTAAGTGTGACCTTGAGAATTTTGCTCAATAGATGCCTCTTTGTCGCTGTGCAAATAATCTCTCTTTTCTGCAGCACATCAAGGCTCTTTCCTCCCCCATCTGGGCCTCTCCAAAGTGGTTGCCACAGCAACACGCTTGCTCCTCAGTCTTATATGGAACAAGAAGGAGGAGAGACGACTGCAGCGTGATGCTGATGTCACACTCAGATGCAAATCCTCCAAACACCAACACTTCACATTATCAGAAACACTGGATGCTTTGTTGTAAACATTCAGACAATAGTGCTGGACAAATGTTGTCCAGCACATAAGTCATTGTGGACACAAGAGCTCTCAGTTCAGCGCAGACCATAAATAAACTGACAAGACGATGAGTTATTTGTCCCTCCTTGTCTAATATTGCATTTCATTGAAGCAGCAAACACTTTTAAGATTCCACAATGTTCCCATCCGGTGCTGTAGGGGGTGATAATGAACTCTATAAAGTGGCTGCCATCTGAAAGAGAAGAAGACGTCTGCTGTCTACATTGAAAAATGCAGAGATGCAGTGGAATACTGTTCCTCTCCAGTCCATCAGTCGGTGGTGATGCATATTACAATGTGGGCAGCACATAACAAGCTTTTTTTTCAACCACATAGTTCCTGTGTGCTAGTTCTTATGGAATACAGTAATCCCTCGTTCATTGTGGTTAAGTGGTTCCAGACTCAATCTGCAAAGTAGTGTAGTGAGTGTAACATTAAAATACTGTCAGTGTACTGCATTACAGTATGTCGTACCTGTCAATGTATCAAAATGTAATTTCAAAATGTAAATACAGTGCACCAAATGAGCCACAGTACTTGTCTTGTGGCTGTTTCTTTAAGTGGTTTGCCATCGCTACAGCAGGTTGATCAAGTTATGGACAGAATAAGAACAACATCTTGTTTCTGTTAAATAGATGCTATCTTTAATAAAAGACATTCAATGATGAGCTGCTATGATATTGCTTTTACCCCCCAACCGAGTGCCTACATTACAGTGGCGAGTAGCACAAGAACTATGTCACGACTTAACACAGGGGGAGTGGGCGGGGCTCAGTACAGGACATGCAGTGGGAAGGGGCGGAGCCAGAGTCAAACCATGAGGTTGGGTTCAGTGGAACAATATGGAGCTGTTTGGACACAGGAGTGGCCATATTTGTTGGCTGCTTTCTACTGTACAGCTTGTTTCTCCAAATGATTCCATTAAAATCCCACTGAATGCTTCCGGGACTCCAGAGTGTCAGGGAATTGAAGAAGTTGCTTAAATGGTGTTGAGGAAGGATATAGTATAGATAATAAATGAAACATAGACATAGATAATTACCATATCTATGGGCACAGGTTGGGGGTGTTGCATGGGGGTGTGCCCAGGAGGTGGCGGTGGCGGGAGCAGGTGATGGTGTCAAGATCTACTTAAACTGCTTGATGGGCGGGGGCACCTTGATGTCCTGGCCTTTCTCCAGTCTCTTTTCACACTCCACCAGGTAGTTGACACCATCCACCACCGTCTGCACCAACTGCACCTGTGAAGTAGAACATCTGTGAGCTTCAGCAGCAGCTGAGATGCAGTCGCCATTTGTCATCTCTCTTTCCTACCTCTGACTGTCCTAGGCGGTCCAGGTTGGAGATGTCAAATGTTCCGCCCACAGCAGCGGTGTCCACGCCGCCTGTGCCTCTCTTCTGCAGACGCAGGTTGTCCAGGATCTTGCTGAAGCGAGGATCCTGGAGGGTTGATGATAACACCAACATACCCTTAACTCTTCCCACTTTCTCCTCCTGTCAGAGTGAAAAAGAAGTGTTACCTTGCTCAGTAGGGGAAGTTTGACATGGACCCCTGCCCGGAGCCCAGTGCCTAGGTTGGAGGGGCAGGTGAGGATGTAGCCCAGTTTCTCGTTCCACATGAACTCCCAGCCTCGTTCCTGGATCAGGTGCTCCACCTGAAGGGAGAAACAATCAGTAACAAGTCTGCACATCCAAGTTATGTATGCTAGTGTGCAGACATTTTCTGCTTTCTCTATAACGGGAGAGTGAACAACAAAACTGTGCTTGCATGGATGTGTTGTGTGTGAGATTGTGTGCCTCCATTTCTTCAGGTAATGAAAGTAATAATCATCAAGGAATTTATTTCAGTTTTTAGGGTGATTCAATCTATACAGCAAAGTACAGCAGCAGTTTCATTCCCAGACCCCAGCGAATGGTTAAAAAAATGCAAATACTGGACTCTCGGTAAAGCCTATATATTTTGCGTCTCACAGTCCTTAAACACACGCTAACTTTGTGAGGATAAGCGGCAGAGAAAATGGAGGGATGGACAGTTCTTAAACATAGGCAATACACTATATGAAAAGCATTGCGACACAGCTCTTTATCAATGCATGAATCAATGAGAAGTTGGACAAGAGTCTTTAGTTGTCCCTCAATCTTCAGTTGACATTTTGGACAACTGTATGCTTCCAAATTATGTGGTAACAAAAAACAAAAGTTCCCGGTGCAAAAAGCAAGGTCCATAAAGACATGCGTGGAGGACTTTGTTGTGGAAGAACGGGTCTAGCGTCAGTGTCCTCTGCATCACAAATGGACACACTCCAACAAGGATGGAATCCGTTCGACCGCACACTATACACTTCCTGTAGGTGTCCCAAGACTTTTGTTGATACAGTGCACAGTATGTCTACCATGAGTAGTAACAAATGGCTGGCCTGCTACATCCCGCCCCCTCTCTGTCTATTCCTGACTTCCAGTCTGATTTAGTCTATGTCCCACATAACAGTAGACACTAATGAGTATGCAGTGGATCCCTGCCGATTTGCTGTTCTACATTGAATCCCTGCATATTTGACAATTTTGTTCTCTGCTTTAAACTGTAATTGGTTTAAAAAAACAAGAACTGCACTTTTTTTTATATTGCCCATCAATCACAATCTTTCATGTGAAACATGAACACATATTTCTTTCCATTTACTGTGCATTATAACATAAGAAAATGCGTTAATATGAGCTGGCTAACAATGCATGTCATGTCACTCCAAAATAATATTAATATAAATAATATTATTCATAATATTAATATTGGGTGGCATGGCGGTCTAGTGGTTAGCACGCAGACCTCACAGCTAGGAGACCAGGGTTCAATTCCACCCTCGACCATCTCTGTGTGGAGTTCTGCCCGTGCATGCGTGGGTTTTCTCCGGGTACTCCGGTTTCCTCCCACATTCCAAAAAACGTGCTAGGTTAATTGGCGACTCCAAATTGTCCATAGGTATGAATGTGAGTGTGAATGGTTGTTTGTCTATATGTGCCCTGTGAGTGGCTGGCGACCAGTCCAGGGTGTACCCCGCCTCTCGCCGAAGACAGCTGGGATAGGCTCCAGCACCCCCGCAACCCTTGTGAGGATAAAGTGGTAGAAAATGAATGAATGAATAATATTAATATTATTAAGCTGACAGGTACAGCTATGGCGGTGGCCCAGGCAAAAACTCAGGTGTGGGAATTCGGTGAGGCCATGGAGCACAACTTTAGCTCAGCCTCATAGAGGTTCTATTGGCAGACTGGGGTGGTGGTCCCCATTTTTAAGAAGGGTGACCGGAGGGTGTGTCCAACCACACGGGGATCACACTCCTCAGCCTCCCTGGGAAAGTCTATTCCAGGGTGCTCGAGAGAAGAGTACAACTGTTAGCTGATGCCCAGCTACAGGAGGTGCAATACCAGCTCTACACCCTTGCAAGGGTGCTGCTGGAGGGTACATGGGGGTTTGCCCGAACCGGTCTAGATGTGCTTTGTGGACTCGTGGTGTCCTGTGGGGGTTGCTCTGGGAGTACAGGCTAAGTGGCGTGCTACTATGCGCCATTTGGTCCTTGTACAACCAGGGCAGCATCCATTATTGACAGTTTTTCACCATTAGCTAGGGGTCTTGGAAGGTAACCCCCTCAATAGCAAGGAGAATCTGACCTCTTTGAGGCCTCTGCAGAACCTCTCAAATACTCTCTTCATGTTGCCGCCCTTCTCCATGGAGATGACCCTGGTGTGATCCTCCTCATTGATCCAAATGAGGAACGTCTTCTCATTGTTGTGCCTTCAAGAGAGGAAAGAGATGGAACGATAAGTACTGGAGCACAATTAAGAGAGGTGGTCAGTAGACAGTTTTTGCACAGCACTGTTGCATGTTAACATTTTTCAACTTCAAAGCTGACTCTTCATTGGAGTACACAAGAGAGCTAGAGAGAGGGACTGAGGTGGTTGGCGAGGGTTTAGGGCTGGATGTCCCACTGCATGGAGCTATTCATGGTTATGAGCTGAAACTCTGAAACTGAGCTTTGTCCGCCAAAAAAAACACCTCCAATAGCCCAGATCAGCAACAAGGAAAAGGACGACTGTTGCAACTGTGTCGTAGTAGAAAATACAAACATCAACCTTCCAATTGGATGTGCTGAACAGAATGAGACCGTGGCCACAGCAATAGGAACGCAGCTACTTCATGACAACCAGTCCAAAAGCACCACTATTAGTACACGTTTATTCTCACTTTTGGATTTGTGCTGCAAAATGCCGGCTAATCAAAAATAAATCTGACCACTTACCAAATTCCACGGGCATCGGGCCAGTCACGCGCCATTCCTGCACACGTCAGCAGGGGGGAGACAGGCTTGTCAAACAGGAAGTGGTCCTGATGGGAAGACATGGTTATTGTCATATTTTCATGTGAGTGTCCACACTGTGGCTAGAAATCGGACGCGTTATGCAGTTGTTGGCTAATTGGTTTGATTGGACTTCCGTGAAGTAGGATTCAATATTAATAAATGGAGAAGTCATGATTATGGTATAGAAAACCTACTTATAATCTTCTAAATATCTTTTATGCCTTCTAGACATCCATATAGTATATAACACCCATATAATCACCTTTACATTTAAATTACCTTATATAGTCAATATAATCAGAGGAAATGAAACATATTAAACATAAATACGATCAAATAGACTCACACGTTAGCAGTTCCTGGAACTGGAAATTGATGGGGTGGACATGGTGAACAAAAATATATTTCTGGTAGTCGTAATAAATAATAATTTGAGCTGACAATCCCACAATAAATACATTTATTATAAATAAACAACGACCAGTACAGGGTGTACCCCGCCTCTGGCTACTGGAATAGGCTCCAGCATACCCGCGACCCTAGTGAGGATAAGCGGCATAGAAAATGGATGATCGATGCATAGATCATAGATAGATAAGTAAACAACATAAACAACATAATGTGGCAAGAAATAAGCAATACTGAATAAAGCAAAATTTGTTTTGGAAGAAAAATCCCTCCATACTTTCTATTGTTTTCTTGTCTTACCATATCTAACTTGTTGTGGCGATATGCGTAAATACCTATAAAAGTACAAGTACAATGTACTACAAAAAAGATCAGATAGTATAATTCATAATGGCGCTTATAGAAAACATACAAACCCTTCATTCCATTCATTTATCAATTTTCTACCAATTATCCTCACAAGGGTCGCGGGGGTGCTGGAGCCTATCCCAGCTGTCTTCGGGCGAGAGGCAGGGTACACCCTGGACTGGTGGCCAGCCAATCACAGGGCACATATAGACAAACAACCATTCACACTCACATTCATACCTATGGACAATTTGGAGTCACCAATTAACCTAGCATGTTTTTGGAATGTGGGAGGAAACCGGAGTATCCGTAGAAAACCCACCCACTTCACACAGAGATGCCAGAGCATACTATAGCTATACTTACTACTAACTCTTTTTTGAGTTTACTGCTAACTCCATTTCTTAGTGAGTACTTTGTCTGTACTCACTCATCATCCAATTATGTTTCTGTCAACTATTAACCTTTTCCACAGTTATCTTATAATTTTTTTTCTTATGACTAATATTTGTTTAGAGTTGTTATAAACCTTGACACCCTTTGTACCACATTGTTGTACTACCTTATCTATGTATTTTAAAATTGGCATTTGAGTACATTTGGAATACTCCCCGTGCATGCGTGAGTTTTCTCCGGGTACTCCGGCTCCCTCCCACATTCCAAAGACATGCTAGGTTAATTGGCGACTCCAAATTGTCCATAGGTATGAATGTGAGTGTGAATGGTTGTTTGTCTATATGTGCCCTGTGATTGGCTGGCAACCAGTCCAGGGTGTACCCCACCTCTCGCCCGAAGACAGCTGGGATAGGCTCCAGCACCCCCGCGACCCTCGTGAGGATAAGCGGTAGAAAATGAATGAATGAATACATTTGGAACACAGGAAGTGAGCAAATGTATTGTAATTGATGTGAAACAGCAAGGGGGTCAGATTAACTAAGCTTGGCTTCTTCCTACTCTGGAACTGTGAATTGTACTATGTGATGTATTCCAGTGTCACTTGTATGTTCAAAAACCAGTACCATAACCGTTATCACTTTACACAAATTTGCAGTAGTTTTCATGCTCATGAATTTGTTCTTGCTCACATCAATGAGTTGCTGCTGCTCCCGGTCCGTCATCTGGGTCAGACTGTAGTACCTCCCTGCCAGATCGCCCTTTAGACCGGCGAGGGCATCCACCACCACACGCTCCACCTCCCGACGTTCTGCCCGGGTGCATGCTGGGGGTAGGCTCAGTCCCCGGATGCTGCGGCCTGTCCTCACTCTAGATGACAGCACGTAGCGCTCATCAAAGTGGCCCGAGTGGATCTGAAACCAAGGCGAGGCGGGAACATGGCTTCATTTTCCTGCATTAATCCTGTGAAGTGTTTTTTACAGTAGATCCGGTTGGCTGAGTGAATGATTGACGGCACCTTGCTGGCATCCAGATCAGTGGGGTGCTTCATGGTATGGGGATCGTAGCCGTTGTGCCTCTCTTTGATGATTGGATCGAGCAGGTCTGCAAACACCTGCAAGGCATCAGCATGGCTGAAATGTGTGCAGGGATTGAACCTAACCCAACCCTCAAGTCATGTGCTAAGTGTAAAAATGCAAAAGAAGCGTATTGCTGCGTCAAATGTGTTATCAAAAAACACGTTGAGTGATACTGTTCCACTCCAGGCCTATAAAGGTGGCAATAAGGCATGCAACGATGGCTGCTTAATGCCACACCACGGCATTTGGCACTCATTTGGCCCCGATTTAACTGGATTGTAATGTTAAAATGTGAAATTAAATCCATAAACTTGTACCTTTATCTAGATTTATCCACAGCCAGACCATTAAAAACCTTAGTATATGTGCCAAACCACAACCCCATATAACCTGGCACAAGTTATTCCCACTTGTCAGAGAAAATAACATCAGACCTCGTAGGACTCCTCATCTCCCGCTACCATGCCGACAGTCTTGATGAATGGGTGCCCTGGGTTGTCCACCCCCGTCTGGATGGCCTGGTCCAGGGTGTATCCACTGGGAGTGGCCTTATCGCACAGCTTGGCATAGACGGCGGGCGTCAGGTGGCTTGCCATGCAGTTGTTGTGTTTGCGCAGGTCAGGGTACTCGGCGCTGAGCAAACAAATGAAAAGGAAGCAGATAACGATTTGCCGCATTGATCTTTGACAATGTTCTATTGGTGAGGGTGTTAGTGGTAAAAGGTCACTTTCTGCATCATGTCATATTGTGCATATGTCAAATAAAAACACTTCTTCTAATAAAGACCAGGTACTCTCTGCAGTTCAGTTAGTGCAGCAGCTTTGAATGAGAGGCATATGGAGCTCTGCTGCCTGTCCATTGTCAGGATAAGGTGGGCCGATGAGTCCATCCATTTCATATAGCTTAACCACAAGGAACAGATGGAGGTGGACACATTTGCATTTAATATCAGTATTGCTGTATAAGGTACAGTTTGCTGTTCAATGAGGGACGTGCCCAAGCAGTCCACTAGTTACCCTCCTTGCCAAGATAAGCAAGATTGAAGATTAGCTGACATAAAAACCAACACTATGTTCAAAGGCTAATTCAAGGTATATGACTCTTTTGTGTCCAACATTTCCTTGAAGGAAGGGGACATTCAAAACTGTACGAAGTGGTTTCCACTGCAATGTGTTATCAAATAACAATATCAATAACAATCCAAAACACACAAAAAAAGAGCAGAGTGAAGTTTCTGCTTTAGTTACTATCTTTGAAGTTAGTAGTGGTGATGATGAACGCAATGGGAGTCTGCTTTTGTGTATTGCTAATATCTGGCTGAGAGATAATGTTTGCCTAATCTCCTCATACGTGCGGCTTTGTAATGCATGCAGGCGTGCCTCGGGACACATATGCATAAATCAATACACTCCCATGCCACTTATTCATATAAACATACAGAAAATCCTCAGATTGTTAATGATATCTTCATAGCGTCCTAAGACCGAAGACATAACAGTACCTTTCATTTCTGGTGCTGTATGTCCTCCAAGGACAAACAAAATTGCAGAATGAATATATAAAAATGAATGATTTGAAGGTAGAATTCAGTAAGTAAATGCTAATCTTTTAGAGACAAACACATGCTAAACAGAGCTAAGCTGGGTCATATTCAGCCATATTAGCGCCTTTTCATGCATACCTGCACGTGAGCAGACTTCTTAGGACCCTATGCGGTCTTGTTTTTTTTTTTAAAACAAACATTGTAAAACAACAAGGATTTGTTCATTTGTTCAACATGTACAGTTTTGTGGAACCTTAAAGGACTTACCTGGCGGGGTACAGCCTGCGCCCCGGGGCTCCGGCGCTGACGTGCTGCCGGTGCAGTAGAAAGCCAGCCGTCAGCGAGCCTCCGACCACCGACAGAATCCCGATGTGGCGTTTAGAGGAGAGGATTTTCGAGAAGCTACTGGCCATGTTGGAAAAATGTCTCTAGGTGTTAATTAAAAATTCGAATAAAACGAAGGAGGCGAGAGAGCGGCAGGTGGATGAGCTAGATGGTGCTGATGAGAAACCTCTAATGGAACGACAGCGTAGTCAAACTAACGAGGAAGCACACGGCATCACAGGATGTTGTGCTTCACAATAAGAACACATTCTAAATACAACATAAATTTGGCAACACAATATGACAAAGATGAACTCAGTTTTTGCTTTTTTTAAAATATATAATATACAAAGTGAATGTTACTACCAACGCAAAGTCTCCTTTAAGTAGTTTAAAAAAGGCTTTTATTGTCGTACGTTCTCAGTACAGGAAGTGCTTTTCCGAGCATGGGGGTGCTTGACAATGAAAGTACGTGGTGTGAATCCTGAAGGGCATCAGTGGTGACGGTTACACAATTGTGTGCTTCGACGTCTTCACGGCGGCTAAGATTCACAAGGCAATGTTAAGAAAAAAATAATTCCAAAAAGACAAATTACCTTCATCAACAGCAACACGAAGCACAAGCCAGTATAGGAAATTAGCACTGTTTAAACTTCTCTATCGCAATGCAGCATATAGCTGATTCGATGTATGGACACCTATGGACAAAAAAACACTGCATGGTAACCTTCCTTCACAATGCAGTGACCATCTGCAACCATCCTATTATTTCGACAAGACTTGACCACCTTTTATTATCTATCCATTTTCAACACTTGCATATTTCTGCATCTTGAAAAGTATTTATAAACTTTCAGACAGAAACATGTGAGGATCTGTGCGCCATTGCCAGACCACTCCTTTACATTCACTATACCTGAGCTGCTTATCCAGCAATTAATGACTCTGATCAAAGGTCAACATTTCTGCAGTGAAAGTGATTACAACATGAGCATGAAATATTAGCAGTGGTAGTATTGGATAGATACATATTTGTGCTGTAAATTGTTGTAAAATCCATAATTAGTGGCAAGATTTTAAAATGCTATGTTGTATAACTACATTACAGTGGATCCTTGCCTATTTGCAATTAGGTATATTTGCACATTTATCCGCCCAAAAAGTTTATTTGTGAGAAAACCTGCCCATTCATGCCAAAAACAAGATCCCCCCCCCACACACGAAAAAACACTTCTTATTCAGACCAAGCAACAATTTGTAATTACATATAAATGCACGTTGCTCTTTAATTTTTCTTGGTTGTCTCGGCATACTTGGCCAATAAAGCTGATTTATATATGTATATTGTACATGGTAATGCATAAAATGTATAGAATATATGTATACGACATGATAGGTGTAAGATGGCACACCCTGTGTCACTATGCCAGCCTGAGCCTTCAAGAGTCAATTTTATTACAAATTACAACTTCTACAATATTTCCATGACTTCCTGCTTCCGATCCAAATGGTCTGTTTAATTTTCTCCTGCCCTGGGCCTGTAGGTACGCCCACTCCGCTGTCATTGGTGACTCCCAAAAGCTCCAGAGGACTTCTGGATACATAGGTCTGCATTTACTAATTGTAATTAATACCAATTTCATTGCCTGAAACAACGCTATAATTTGTTGTGGATTTTGTTTGCAGAGCGTTCCACTAGGAAATTACATAATTTGTGAACAAATTTGGCATAGTTTTCTTTAACAAGTCTTTCATTATCAATTTTCACCTCAAACATTTAAATGAATTGATCTAGTTGAAAATTTTAATGCTGACCCATAAACATGAATTATTCCCATTTATAATGAGTGAAATAAAGTGCTTTGCAGTGCTTTGGAGGAATATTGGTCCACTCATAATTGTTTTACTTCAGCCACATTGGAAGGTTTTCCAGCATGAAGCGCCTTTTTAATGTCATGTCACATAATCCCAATAGGATTCAGATCAGAACTTTGACTAGCCCACTCAAAAGTCCTCATTTTGTTTTTCTTCAGCCTTTCAGAGATTTTTGATTATTGTCTTGCTGCAGAACCCAAGTTTGAAAGAGATTGCTGACATTGTCCTTCAGGGGTTCCATTTGTCACAGCAAGTCTTCCAGGTTCAGAAGCAGCAAAACAGTCCCACACCATCACAGTACCACCACCATATTTTACTGTGGGTATGTTTTTTTGTCTGAAAAGTGGCGGTACTTTTATGCAAGAAGTTATAGGACACACACACCTTCCAACAAGTTAATATTTGGTCTCATCAGACCAAGATGTTTTCTGGCAAAATTGAGATGATCCTTAATGTTCTTTTTGTTCAGCAGTGGTTTCCGTCTTGGTACTCTACCATGCAAGCCGTTTTTTGCCCAGTGTCTTAAGTATAGTCATGAAGACTCACTCACCTTAAAAGGGAGAGTTCAGATTTTTTGACATTTTTGACATGAAGTTGTATGACATCTCCATCAGCAGTGTAGTGCATCAACGGTAAACTTACTTCATCCCGTGAGCAGAGTTCTGGTTGAATTTCAATAACGAATGCAGTTCCAGTTGGTTGGTGGGGCCACTTAAGTAAAGAGTTTGGATCCTCAAAACAATATGCTTTCTAAAGAGTAATGCAGTTGCATCACAAAAATCAGACCTCACAATCGCTATGTGTTAGTTTCTCTCACGTCAGACCACTGTATGCTGTTGCCTGTTCGTTGTTGTGTATGTGTTCTCACATTGCAGTGGTGCAGTCATAATGTCTTCATCCGCGTATGTAAACACTGTGGACATAAAAAGTAACGGCCAAAGTAATCCTACTGTACTCTACAAAATTTATCTAAAAATTGCATGGCAGTGGTCTGAGCTAATTTCTACTGCTCTGATTTACTCACTCAGGTCATTGTTGCATGGCAACCAATGACGCGCAGTCTTAGTAAATGATCGGACTTTCAAAATAAGACATGTTTATCAAAGAAGAAAAAAAAGACACTAAGTTGAAAACTATTTATTTACAAAATACTCTGCAAATTATTTACATTCAAATAAAACCTTTCCCTTTGACTTAAAATTGCTTTTTGTGATTTGAAAAAAACAACTAATAAATAAACACATTTCAAACACTTAGGCTCAGAATTGACAGATTCAATGAGAGAAATTAATTAGAAATGAGAACATTTTTAGTTTTAGGAAAACAAATTCAATAAAAACATTTTTGAAACGTAATTTAACCCAAAGCATCCAAATTAACAAAGATGTTTCACCTCTGGTGCTCTGTTGGGCCTCAGTGAATCAGTCTTTTCCTGCTGTAACGTTGCCCTGTGCAGGAGAGTGTTATAGGCTGGTTGAAGGTAGAGTGTGCCACTTCCACTTCCACACTCCTCTCGGCTGCCACTTCGTCTGCAACGGTCAGTGTATAAAGTTGTGGGTTAGAGTCAAGTTGACGTCAAAAAGTGACAACACATTAAGTTGAACACCATTTAAAAAGGGGACCTATTATGCTTTTTCCATTTTTCTGACCTATGAATTAGGGATCGATCGATATGCTTTTTTTGGGCTGATGCCGATACCTTTTTTTTTCCCCATCACCCTTAGCCGATGGCCGATTTTGCTTGGGCCGATATTTGTGTCCGATACTGTTTTTGCTTCGTCAATTTATATGAAAAAATGACAATGATAACAAATATTCCAGGTCTCAAGTTTACACAAATATTTATTGAAATGTAAACACTGAACACCGTAGGATTCAGCTTTCTTAAACACACATTTAAACGGCATTATCAACTTTAAAAGGAATAAATATTCAACCATGTGCAAAACATTCCTGTCATAGTTTAAGTTTTATCTAGCGTCGATGTGATGACTGCTTCTCCGAGCACTGTTGGAACTACAAAAAAAAATCCCATCAACTTACTAATTGTTTTAAGTTGGAAGGAAACTTTGCTCTGTTGGCAGAAATGTACAGTAGAGGCTTCATTATGCTACAGCGACATGGTTTGCTCCTCTCCCTCGTAACAGTCCCACGGGACTTTACCAACTGTACCTTGATGGCGCGGTGTTCTCTTGCTTGAGGATCCTGGTTTGCCCTTGAAGAGCAGTGGAGACTGAGTGAGAGCAAAAATCCCACTCGCTGTCACTGGCTTTCTCACCTTTGAATGGGGAGGGGTCGCTGCTGCTGGAATGTAAACACAACCAGCCGTGATTACATTGCAATGGATTGTGAAAGAAAATAGTTAATCGCTCTAATGAACTGTCCAAAAATATGCAAACATGTAGCTTACTGGAGTTGGCGTCTCCAGTTCCAGCTGTCCACATAATTTCTTCTTCAGGCCTTATAGGATCAGCTGCCATGCAGTCTCCCACAGGAGACAGAGAAGATGCTTGTTTTGGAGGAGCTTTGTGGCTGGGCTCATCAGTATCATCCATGTCTGACAACCGGCTCACGCCAAGCTCAGCTTCCTCCAACATCTCCTCAAGCAGTGGCTCACCCTTCTGGCAACGCTCTTTGCCTCCAACCCCTCTGATGTGGGCTCTCTTCCGCCGGGGCCAACTGTTCAGGTTGTCCGGCGTCATCTTTCCGACACTCTGAGGGGATGGGGACATGGGGAAAACATCTGCAACTGCAATTGGTGACGTGGTTCCCGCAGGATGGCGTGTTGGGGTGTAGGACTGGCATATGTAGGTCTGAACCACTCCACCTTTTCTGGGTGTGCTTTTGGCAGGCGTGATGTGAGTACAGAAGGATGGTGAAACACAACCAGAATCTCTGTGTTTGGGGAACAATGCCAATGGGCTCTCCATTGGTGAAGGTTTAATGCTGACGGAAGGGCTCTGAGCTCCCAGTCGAAGTCCGTCATCAGTGACCAAATTGCTTGCATTCGTAGAGTCGCATTTCAATTTAAGTTTGGGAAGCCCAGAGGTTTGCATTTCCATTTCTACTTGATAGGAAGTAGATTTTGGTGTACCTGTGCCTTTTTGTTGCCGCTGCCTAGATGGCCCTCTGGGAGTTGAAAACCTTTGGAATTCATTCGAGTAGCCCAAACGAGCAGCCGCTTCCCGCTGCTGGCGGTCGGGAGTCTGTCTGAAGCCATAGCTGCGACCAGGTGTACCATGTACGTGCGGGTTGGAGGAAGGCATTTCTGATGCAAAATCTTCACTGGACTTTGAAGGTTTGCGGGAAAAGCTGATTTTCATTTTGAGGCCTCCGCTAAACTGCGTCTTTACAACTAACGCATCCACAATGTCAATACTGTCGTCGCTGGTGGTGTTGACTTGTGAATCAGACTGAGAACTTGTCTCACATTGAGACATTTGCAAACTTTCAGCCCTTTTCTCTTCTGACTGAAAGTTGCATTCCAGAATTGCGGTAGATGTAGATGGAGAGTCCGTATCCAGTGCTAAGGTAATACTGTCACTTGGCTGGGGGTTATTACTGGTGGTTTCAGCAACTATCAGGGACTTTCCTGGAGACATGGTTGAATTGGCCACTAATGCTGTCATTGTTTGCTTAGACTGGGATGCAGTGCTTGGACTTTTACCTGGTGTTCGCCCAGAGCGAGTAGCCATGTGGTGAGTAGGGCTCAGTATCTTGGTTTGACTTCTAGTGTTGGCTGTAGGAAAGGGACTGTGTTCTTCTTCTGGAAACATTTGTATAGGCACCGCCTCCAGCTGAGTGTTTACTTTTTCAGAGGATTGAGGGTTGTCCTGTAGCAAAACGGCCCTTCTTGAATACGGTGAAATCCTGAGTAAGCTTACCTGACAGGTCTTCTCAGGGATTTTGAGGGTCTCCTTTATTTTGCTGTGGCTTTTTATAGGGCTGTAGAACTTGTTAGGTGTCCTCACCAATCTTGGTGAACCAGGACATGCCATGCGAGGAGACTCAGGCATCTTGAATGTCACATCCTCTGGCACAACACATTTTCTTGGTGATGGAGACCAAGTAACACTCTTTTTGGGAGTCTTGGAATATAGATGGAATCCAGTGGGAGAGGCACATTCCGAAGTCTTGACAGGAGTTCTGAGAATGCCCTTTAGTGGACTCCTTAAAGGACTTTGCTTCAAGGTTGTCTCTACTACAAAAGTCTTTTTAGCAGGAGATCTGAAACAACTGCCTCTCAGATCCACATCAGGTTGTCCAGTAGGACTCTTGACAGAGAGACCACACACCCGGGAAGAAGGTGGAGTTTTGGGAGTTCCTGGTGTGCGAGGAGTTCTGGGGGTTGTGCTCAGACAAAGGCCTCTTGTGGATTTTTCACGTCTCTTTTCCGGTGTCTTGTCTGGACTCTACACAGGGTAAGATATCAGTGTACACTGTTATTTTAGTGTGTAAATGTTATTATCCACAACTTTTATGAACACTTAATCTAGGACCCTTTTTGCTTGATACAATGTCTGATGTTGTACTTACCTCAAAAACACTGGAGTCTGTGGAGAGCCGAGACCTGGTGGTCCTGGTTGCTGCCGCAGAGGTAGAAGGACGACAGGGAGACTCAGCTGCCCCAAAAAGAAGCCTCATGGGTGACTGTACTTTTTTCACATTAACATTTTGAATTTTTCCTTCGCTGAGCGTAAGCTGGGAAGCAGAGAGCGCCCTCTCCAGGTTGCGGGAACGAGGCTGGGAACTTGAATAAAAGGTGTTGGAGTGTCTCCTAGCAAACTTCTTTATCCTCGGGCTCCTTCGGACCTCTGTCACAAACATAAAATTATAAATAATAATTATAATAAATGTTCATATTTGGTCTGATATGTGCCACTGAAAAAGTAAAAAGCAATTGCTGACCTGCTGGTTTTACTGGTGATTCTTCTACAATGCACTCCTCACTTGGCACAGACCTCCTTTATATACAGAACGCAACAATATATTACAATGTACAAGTAAAATTTGGCACGCTGCTGTCAGAATCTGCTACTTTGCTTACCGTCCCATTTTTTGTCGATAAAGGAGCCTGTTGGACCCTTGCTTGTGGTGGGGTGTTTCACACACTTTCTTTGTCATGAGTCTGTGCCCCTCTGAAAAAGAAGAATGAACAATAAGACTACAAATGTTGGGATCAGACCGATTTTTTGTATTTAAAACTGACCGTAAGCTGACCTCCTCTGTAAGAGTTTTAGTCATGGTATTTACAAAAACTAAGGATCGACCGATACATCGGCCGGCCGATATATCGGGCCGATATTTGCGTTCTTTACTTGAATCGGTATCGGCCGACACATATGGAGGACCAAAACTGCCAAAATAATAAATAAATAAATAAAAATAAAAACAACAATAAAAAAAAAATCAAAAAATTAAATACAAATAAATAAATATAAATGGAAATAAAAACAAAAATAAAAAAATATATACATAAATAAATAAAAGCAAAAATAAATACAAAAATAAAAAACAAGATTCAAAAATTAAAAATAAATACAAAAATAAATGTAGAAATAAATACAAAAATAAATATATAAATAGAATTACATATCAATAAATAAATAAAAGCACTCTGCTCTCATATGTATTTATTTCATGCTGCAGACAATGTCAGCTTGAAATGCAGAAGGAAAAACTATTCAAATGAGGGGGCGGTCCTAAGTGTGTCTTGGGTTCAACTGTTCGCCTATTGGTTGAAAGACATGTGAGTGTGAAAATCGACTAGGTATGCCTGCAAACAGCCACAGCAAGAGGAAGTCACCACACCACTCTCAATGGCGGTAAATATGGCTGCAATCTCCAGGGATCTCTGTTTGCTAGCAGATATTTCGGATAATGCTTCCCCGGATTACCTGCTTTTCCGGGTGGAAGCCTTATTGGAGCAGTCAATTCACACAAATGAAACAACAGACTCAGAGGTCGACCCTGTAGTTTACAGGACCTTGTGTGAAGTTGTGGAGTACCTAAACATTCAAATCGCAAGTTCTGGTGACAGTGGACAAGTTGGTCGTCCATCGCTGGAGCTGTCCATGCAAGCCGTGGAGACTTACTTGTAACCAATAGGCGAACAGTTCAACCCAAGACACACTTAGGACCGCCCCCTCATTTGAATAGTTTTTCCTTCTGCATTTCAAGCTGACATTGTCTGCTGCATGAAATAAATACATGAGAGCAGAGTGCTTTTATTTATTCATTGATATGTAATTGTATTTATATATTTATTTTTGTATTTATTTCTACATTTATTTTTGTATATATTTTTTATTTTTGTTTTTATTTCCATTTATATTAATTTTTTTGTATTATTTTTTTTTTGGAGGACCCTGCAATACACGCAGTCGTGGCACCCCCGCCACATAACAAGGGTACGTTTTCAACTTTTAATTAGCCTCTGACAGTTAGGCATAGTTGAAATATTGCCACCTGCTTTGAAATAGGTAACATGAATGCCAAGTTTAAGAATTAGCTTGCTTTTTACACCATACACAGCCCTTCACGTTTCACTGGGTGACCGCGAGGCATAACCGTTTAAGTCATGGTGTGACAACAAGAAATCCCCAAAACATCACATACCAACGCAACAGACGAATAAAAGCACTTTCACTAGCTGAGCAGACCAAGAATGAACAACTATGCAACTTTAACTACAAAATGACTATAGTAAAAAAGTAAACTATTTACATCGACGGTGCCACAAAGCATGCTGGGAACCAGGAAGTGCTCCCAGCGACGCTACAATATAGTTTAGTTTGTGGGTCTGAAAACCAGGAATGCTGCTGAATGCTTCATCTTTAAAAGTGCCTACCGTTGGAATTAGGGAGCTGTTGATGTAGTTGGAGGCTAATATGTACAGCTGTTACCAACACCGCTTTGATGTCAATGTTGGCAATTCAGTCCCATGGTGTTTGTAGGAGTTTTATTCAGCAAACGCCGGGCTGAGGTTAAATGTGTGTCGTGTTTTGTGTGTGCGTCCGAGCACGCACGCACACGCACACACACACACACACACACACACACACACACACACACACACACAGAAGGAATTGGAGCAGCCATGCTACGACAGAAATGTTTTGCACATTGTTGAATATTTACTCCTTTTCAAATTAATAATGCTGTTTAGATATGTGTTTAAGAGAGCTGGATCCTACTGTGTTCAGTGTTTACATGTCAGTAAATATTTGTTTGAACTTGAGACCTTTTTTCATATAAATTGAGGGAGCAAAAGCAGTATCGCCCCAAGCAAAATCGGCCATCGGCTAAGGGTGATGGGAAAAAAATCGGTATCGGCATCAGCCCCAAAATAACATATCGGTCGATCCCTACTAGAAACACTCTAAATTTTATGAAATTGGTTTTATAAAAATGTGTAATTGTTATTGCTTAAAATTGTAACATTATTAGTTCCATAATTGAGAAACACATTGTCAAAGTATCAGATAGGGACACAAAATCTGATCGGACTTGTGGCCAAAAGAATCAGATCAGGATTAGAGGCCAAAAACGCTGATCAGGCCATCCCTACTTAAATGTAGTACAAATAAATGCGTATAAAAAGTGCAGGAATTGCTCCATGGTCCAGATTTTACCTTCAGACCCGTTAGATCGTTTGCGCTTCAGTCCTTCCACAGTCGACAAAGATTGGCTCCTTGGGAGTTTGGCCTTCTTGGATGGAGAAAGCATCTCTTGGTTGAACAAGTTTCTTCTCACCTTGGTAACTTCTGACAACAAATCACACCAAAGTCTCTACTGAGGAATGTACCTTCTTTACTTTTGTGTACGTTTCTCACAGTTGCAGTATAGTAATGTAAAACTGACTCCTACCCCATATCAAAGATATACTGTACCGTGTGTTTCTTGTTTCTGAGGTTGTGGTACTGCCACTGTTTTTTCCGGAGCAGTACAGGCTTTTGATTTGGACTGCTCAAGACAAAATAAATAAGGTAACACTGGCGATTGCAAATGTGAACGGTTGGTAACTCAACAACCATGTAGCAGTTATCTAACACTTACACTTCGTGTCGTCTTTTTGGGCATCTCTATTTGGCGTAAACTCTGTGATGATTCAGTCATACTGCGATGACGGGTCAGCATTCTGCTCCTCAAAAAAAAAAATGTATGCTTAAAATTCTGCACTCATCTGAGAGAGAAGTCACCTTATTCAACACCTGCTGAATAAGTTTATTCTAACATAAGAAAGAAAACAATATAACAAAGGCAGCACCTGCCCCTCTCACCTCTGTTTTTTAGCTGAGCGATTTCGCAGGTCTTGCAGACGATCGTTACTGTTCGAAGCCAGGCTGTGTGTGGATAGAGAGGCCAAGGATGCTGAAGGAGAAACACTGTCCTTGGCTACTGACTCGTCACTGAAGAAGTCTGTAGGAAGAACGGCCACCAAGGCCTCGGGGAGTTGCGTGCCCAGACTGTGGTAAATGTCTGCCAGAACTCTTGGGATGGTTGTCAGAAACCTGCCATGAGACTTTTGTTAAAATAATTACAACAGAAAAAGCACTGCTTGATAAACATTTGTCTTTTTAAAGAAAACAGCTGTGAGGTTTAATGCTAAATGACTAAAATGCTCCATGACATGACATGACCCTGACACTGGAACACTTACACTGGGAGGACATCATCTTGAAGGAACCTTGTGAGAGTCACAGGGTCTTTTGTCAGGGATATAATTCTCATCATTTCAGCCACCTTAACACCACAATGGTTTAAATAGAAAAATAAAACAAAACAAATAAATGCATTGGTAATCATGAAATAGCATCTGCCGTTGTACAGTACATCTTATACATAATAGAGAGCATCCTACCTCTTCAGCAATCTGTTCAGCATCCAGACAATCAGCCTGTTCAGATGAGAAAAGTCTGCACAACTCCAACCTGAGCCATGCCTGGAGCTGGCACCTAGTGGACACAATATGCATTACCATATGTAAGAGCTAGCCTGTTAACACATCCAGGGGGAGTTATAAGGATTAAGCAGCCACACAAGTAGACACTCACTCTCTGACTTTGCTCTCCAAATTTGCTGCGGAGCCATATGACTGCCTGATAGATCTGCTGGTCTTAAGAAGGTGCTGCTGGGAAAACTGAAGGGTCTTGACCTGTGAGGGAAACACTGAATTTTACACATACAAGTAGCAATGTGCTTCATTTAATTTTTTTTTTTTTTACTTTAACTACTCATTATCGACCAACCAAGCGAAATGCTGTTCACATCCATTGTTGAAGGTGACCTATTATGCTCATTTTTTTGGCCCTTTGTATTGAGTTGTGGACTCCCATTGAGCAGCTACGCACGATAACCAGTGCAGAAAGTTTTCTAGATCTTCCCGAATCTGCACCTATTCCAGCAGCATTTCATGCTTCTCGCAAAAATGTTCAGAGCCATCCCAAACTTCTTTCAGGGTTCACTTCCAAATACGCAAAACTCATTATCTGAAAATTTGGCATCGGATTAACACAAGAATACAACATTCTAACTACATTTATAGGACAGAAAAGTGGAATAGAATAGAATAGGTCCCCTTTAAATGTGTGCAATAGCTGGACAGACATTTCACCTGAAGCTCAGGTCCTTCCACAAGGAATGATTTCACAGCAGTCAGAAGCTGCTGAACACCAGTGAGGAGAGAAGAGTCTTGTTCTGCAATGGTCTTCTCATAAGTGGATTTCAGATGAGACAGCAACTCGGCTTCACTAGTGAAGGCTGAGACAGGAAGAAAATACTTTGATTACTCCAGTTAGCTGGTGATCAACAATGAGGTGAGGTGTCCAATATGAAATGTATATGATATATTTTCTTTTAACTGTAATAATATCCAACACAGAATAAACTAGAATCCAGACACTTCATATGCATACGGTATATACATATGTATTTAAAAAAAAAAAAAAAAAAGAATATCTTCAGTCTGCATCTTTGGACACACAATGAATAGGAAATTGTCTTCTCTGCTTGCAGAGTGACACGGATATTAACCTATGACGTTGGCTCCTCCAGCTCTTGTTTTGTTGTTGGAGAGTTTCTTGGTCTGTCTCTCAGCCCCTTTGCCCTCTGACCCCACTGGTTCTGCGTCAGCCTGGCTCTTCTGGGCCTTTAAGTTGAGCCGAGCCACATTCAGCATCTGCAAGGAGCGACTCATGGTCTTCATCTTCTGCTTCACAGGAGTACGCTGGGTGCCTCCTGCGGGGAAAATGACAAATGTAATGGTTGAAATTTGGTGTCTGCTCTGTGTTTTATACTTGAACTGATTCTCTTTTTTTGGTTCAATTAGCTTTCTTACGTTTCTTGCTCCTCTTGTTGTCGGAAGCCTTTGATGTCTGATACAGCTCTGCAAGGTCATTGATCAGCTCTTTATGGGAGAGATACTCGTCTTCTTCTCTTTGGTCAGGTACTGCATGGAGCAACCTGCCAATGAATGTAAGTAGTGCAGCATCAGGATCAATACTTAACTGTATGTACCACACTGAGTGTCTATCAAAGTATCATTGGCAAACCAAGTCAAACCTGCCATTTAAAACCATGCAATAATAATAAGTAAATAAATAAATAACCTCAATGACTCCATCAAATGGGAAGTGACTCCGGAGTGATCTGAATGAGGAAACCATGTCTCTAACAATCCCGCTGTCAGTGGGCAATGACTGAGCTCCTGCTGGGCCCACTCGGGAACAATATAATCATTTGGATGATCTAAACAGGACACATAAACAAAAATATAAACAGTAATACAACAGTAATAAACATATGCGCAGAAATAGAATAGACGTTTTAAAGCAAAACACTTTTTTGGAATTTTGTCCATCATCCACAATCCTTGTGTGAGACAACACACGTCTGTCTTGTGTGTGGCTGAAATGAGGCAGCTAAAAAAATGCACATAATGGAGCAACTATTCAACTCTTTTATATTTATTCATATTTGTCATGACTGTTATATAAATTATTTAAGAATCTTAACAACTATATTACAACATTGTTATATTTCCTTATTTTCCTATGTATTTTAACCTACATGGTCACAGCATGTATAACAAAACGTTGACAGTTAAGTGAAGTTGGGTGTTTTAATTGCAAGCTTTGGAGGCTGAACAGTTAACATTCTTAGCTGCCTCTTTTTTTTTAGCTGTTTTTATATCTTTAGAATGCACAGAAAACAGAAAGACATGTGTGTTCATGTCCCACATAAGGAATTGTGAATGATGGGCAAAATACCAAAAAGGGTGCGGTTTTCCTTTAACCTTACCATCAGCACTGTCACCATCCTGCTCCATCATGTCATATACAACACCTAAGACACTGCTCACTACTTCTGGAAGGTCAGCAGAGATTGCTGCTGTGGTGGTGGAGGATATAGGCTCAGGGGTGTTGATGGGCTGAGTGATCACAGGCTGGATGATGGTGAGCAGAGCTGAAAATTGGGACAACGGAGCGAGGACAGCCGAGGACAACAGGCCACTAACGCTCACCTCAGCAAACTGGGGGATAAGAATTTAAAATTGGACAATAAAAGCTGACATCAAGTTATACACAGTTCTATTTAGATTTCTCACCATGGAGAGAGAATGAGCAAACATCTCCGTCAGGATATGAAGGAAAGCAGCAGCTCCTGGCTCACTTGTGCTGGGGCACTGAAGCAGCCACGACTCTGTGTTGGTGTGTGACAGTGAAGAGGCATCCCAGCCCTGCAGCATACTCTTCAGACATACTTCCACACCCTGAGGGAGAGGGCACTGACTGCAGGACACTGGCTCTAAAGTAATAGCACAGCTCTGTGCAACACCACCTGAGAAAGAGGGGTATACACACAGGTGAATGATTGTGATACCACCATGGAGATCCTGCATCTTCTTTAGTTTAAACATGTGTATGACAGTTTGTGACTCAAAATTATCCATAGGTATGAATGCGAATGTGAATATACTCTACATGCCCTGTGATTGGCTGGCAACCAGTAAAGGGTGTTCCGCTGCTGTTCCAGCACACGCCCGCAACCATAATGACGATAAGCGGCATAGGAAACAGATGGACAGACGGATATGGCAACGGGTGGATTACATAACCACCCGGTACTGCAACTATATCTATAGTGCGATCTATCTATGTATCTATAGTACCACCAAAGGAAAGGTCAGGTGGTAATGTCTATCTATAAAAAAAAAAAACAACTATGGTTACATTATGTTTTTGTTGCTATTTATTAATGAAATTATAAAAAATACTAATTAGGTGATCACTTGGATAAAAGTATCGATAATTCAGGACTTTTTTTTTTTTACTAGTCGGTAAGTACTGTATGGACCTTAATGGAAATTTAAAGATATTCAGTGGTGGGCGTACATTTCGGTGCTAGGAATGTTTATGCACTCGATGTTGTGCAAGTCTAGTTTGTATTTTGTTTTGTAAAAATTGATGACATATGATATAAACAACAACCTTGGTTGAGCCAGAGAATGCCCCCCGTGGCAGGAAAAGCAAGGCAGTGCTGGTGTTCAGAGGACAGCAAGTATCCTAGACTGGACCGGAACGGGAAGCTCTCAATCCCAATGCCGGCGTCTGTCTTCTGAGCAGAGGACGGGCTCAACAGTGCCACCAACGGGATCACTTTGCCACCAACCTGTGCCAGGACCTGAGAGATTTTGTCAAAGCCTAGCTGGTCCTCACGTTGCATGTTCTGTAATTTGGCAAATACAGATGTCCATCAGGAACTGAGTAAAAAGTTGATTTCATTGACAAGTGAGTGTATCTATAATGAAATACATTTGTTGAATAAGCCGTACAAAATGAACAAAAAAATTACCTCAGGGAAAATGTACAATAAACAGGTTGCACACCATTATTACTGCTTTTGATAACAGAAATGACAAAAAAAGATCAACAATAATCCAACTCCAACTCTCACTACATTGACTGTACATTCATGGTTGTCACAAAGAGAAGTTAAAACAAAAATCAATTAATTATTGCGATCGAGAGCTGATGAATGATAGCCAGCAAGCCTCTCCGGTGACGTCGGCTGCTAGTGGGTAGAACCAGGGCAATTGCGGATAACCAAAAATATTTTTTTCTTCATGAATTAAAAGATAAAGAAAGAAAAGATAAAAACTATCATTTATAAAGCAGATAGATTGCATGTTAGTGTGACTCTAGCTCACGATTCTTGTGCAATCCTTCAATCGCCCCACACATTTAAAATTATTTTACATTGGGGAGCTCTTAAACTTTACTTGATCTGGATGTCTGTCAGGGGTTATGGTCTTTCAAGAAGTCTTTAAAATTAATTATGGTGACATACTTTTGCACAACAGGCCACACGATGGACGAGTGGTTATTTTGGCCTCAGAGCTAGATCGAGGGTTCGATGTGTTTAGACATCTGTGTGGTGTTTGTGTTCTTCCAGTGTGCACATTTGCTTTCTCTTGGTGCCCCGGCTTTCTCCAGCATCCCTAACTGGAGACTCTAAATCAGGGGTCTCAAACTCACGGCCCGTGGGCCACATGCAGCCCACAGGACGCTAGTTTGAGGCCCCCGCCTTGATATGAAAGTTTAATGTTAGCGCAGCCTGCACGAGTTTGATATGGATGCTGTATAGGTATCATGTACCCAGAAATGACAGCTTAAATTGTTTGTTTTTTCATCTTATTTTGTGTAGAAAAATAAATGTTAAGATATTTGAGAACAGTGGAATGTTATATCAGAGCTTTTCTTGTGGAAAAACGGAACAAAAACACTGAAAAAGTGTAGGGTATAGCAGAAGCACAAGCATTGAAGACAGTTTTTTAAATTTTTTTCTGTTTTTATGCAGGTTTTTTTTTTCAAACCTGATGCGGCCCAGGCTGTACGGCAGTTGAGTGGTTAGTGCACAGACCTCACAGCTGGGAGACCTGAGTTCAATCCCACCCTCGGCCATCTCTGTGTGGAGTTTGCATGTTCTCCCCGTGTGTGCGTGGGTTTTCTCCGGGTACTCAGGTTTCCTCCCACATCCCAAAAACATGCTAGGTTAATTGGTGACTCCAAATTGTCCATAGGTATGAATGTGAGTGTGAATGGTTGTTTGTCTATATGTGCCCTGTGATTGGCTGGCGACCAGTCCAGGGTGTACCGCGCCTTCCGCCCGAAGACAGCTGGCATAGGCTCCAGCACCCCCACAACCCTCGTGATGATAAGCAGTAGAAAATGAACGAATGATGCGGCCCAACCTCACCCAAACCCTAGCCTCAGTGGCCCCCAGGTAAATTGAGTTTGAGGCCCCTGCTCTAAATTGTCCATAAGTGTGAATGGTTGTGATTGGTTGGCGTGCATTCCAGGTTGTACACAACCTCTCTCCCAAAGTCAGCTGAGATAGGCACATGCTCAATCAAGAACAAACACAATATGAAAATTGATGGCTGGATATTTTCACATCAGCAAAACTTACCTGAACATGAAGAGTGCTGTCAAGCCACTGCAGCACGACCTGCCTCTGGGCTAGCATGTCCTGGACAGCTTTGGATAGAATGTTCTCGGACAAGTCTGAATGAATGTCAAGGTTTCCCGCAGAGAGATAGTCAACCAGTTGAATCCAGCTTCGTGGACACTCTGATACAATAAACACTACATTTCTCCCGTGGTTTGAAAGGTCGTCCTCCTGCGAATGAGAAGGCCTGCCAGATAGGCTCGCCTTTCTGGGCCTCAAGGACAGCTTCGTAGGAGACGTGATGTCTGGTCGGTCCCATTGGAAGTCCAGCAAGATTTCTTTGAGTGCAGTCTGCACTGAAGCAGACTGATTGCATGGCTGCTTCTGTTGGGGGATGAAGTCATTGTCTTTGCCGTCAAACTTGGCATCAAACTCTACGTCGAAGTCATCGAATGTTTTGTAGCGAAGCTCCTTAAAGTCAGACCCCCTCGTTATGAGGCTGGCACTTCGTCCAGTCTTCGTCTGGAAGAATTTATAGCCCCAGCGTACTTTATCAAACCCATACCTGTAGCCGTAGTGAAGTAGCATCTGTAAAATTCCACGTTTCAATAGATGCTTTCTGGCGTCCAGTCTGTAATCCACATCGACGACAAACACGAGGTTTTGTAAAGCCATATTGTCAAGCAGTTCCTCCCTATTGCCGTCCACTAAATGTCAATTCAATGTACGTTCGAAAATATGCGTCATTCAGCAAACAACATTAGCAACAGCAACTTCAATATAGCTACCAAGCGAGCACGAAGTTGGCTCAGAAGAAGCTACTGCGACTCGTGTAGCGATACATTTTACTCCAGTATTGGTCTGACACACAACGCGATACGTATAAAATAACTACATCCATGAAAACGTCTGAAAATGTAGCATAACATTTTGTTAAGTTGCTAAGCGGTCGCCATTTTCTCATCGTCAAGACATTCTGAACCGTTCGCGCTCCTTGAACGAAATTCCACCCCCTTTGTCGTGATTGGTCAATTCCATTCATAACAATCTCATTGGTCCAGTAAAGTGCAGTTGCCATACAGCGATTAGCCGAACTGTCACTTACCCAACCACTATTGGCTTAATGTGCCATCGGTCACATGTGGCGTACCAAACGACAACATAAGGCGACGGCAACAGGCACCGCCCTTATTTAACTTTTAAATATAAGTTATGCAACACTTGCACAAGTACTTTCAAAAACAAACGAAAAGCAATAACTGCACGAAAGCAATGCTGCAAGTTAAAATATCTGTCAACATTTGCATGATAAAATATGAAAAACGTATAATAGAGTAAAAAAATTAAAAATGGGAAAGTAAGTAAATAAATGATACACCATAGTAGGATTGTTTTCCTTTAGACCATTCTTTACAGTGTTATTGTATCAGTATAGTGATCTTTACTGCCAAGTGTTTCACAAAGAAAAAAAAATTACATATTAATTCCATAAAGTAGGGGTGGCACGGCGGTCTAGTGGTTAGCGCGGACCTCACAGCTAAGAGATCAGGGTCCAATTCCACCCTTGGCCATCTCTGTGTGGAGTTTGCATGTTCTCCCCGTGCACGCGTGGGTTTTCTCCGGGTACTCTGGTTTCCTCCCACATTCCAAAAACATGCTAGGTTAATTGGTGACTCCAAATTGTCCATATGTATGAATGTGAGTGTGAATGGTTGTTTGTCTATATGTGCCCTGTGATTGGCTGGCAACCAGTCCAGGGTGTACCTCGCCTCTCGCCCGAAGACAGCTGGGATAGGCTCCAGCACCCACCGCAACCCTCGTGAGGATAAGCGGTAGAAAATTAATGAAATGAATGAATGAATTCCATAAAGTGTGGTCCACCTGGCGGCATGGCTAACTTACGTTTTTTACGTAAGCTTGGATCTCTCATGTACTTTATGGGGTTTGCAGAATTTTTAAGTTTATTCTTTTGCATGTGTTTTTGGTGATCACTCGATCACATATCTGGCATAAAATATAAGCCACACAAGAAAAAAATGGTGAGTGGGTGCAAGTGGGTCACCTTGTTTTGAATCCCTCGTCACTTTGTTTCTTCAGCACCAGAGGGGGATGATGAGGCGAGAGAAGAAGGATGCGGAGAGAGCGTCTCAAATGGTTGTCTCACTTAACCGTCTCTCACCTTGCATTAAAATATACCAACAAGATGGAGGTCAGCGATGCTTTAAATGCAGCAAACAAAAAAGTCTTATTAACGGGGTTCAAAGTTCACCAGTCAAAGATGGTCACTGCATTTGGAGTTTGGAAATTTTCATTCACAGACACCATTTTGTCAGCCTATATTTGTATTGTTTTTGTACGCACATCCGACAAATAGGCCTCTATAGTGTCAATGAGTCTGTCATTAAAATGCAATTCGGGTGTTAGAGTGTTACCTTTTTGTTCTTCCTTCTGTGAGTGGAATCACTAAGCAGCTCCTTCAAAGCCATCATTATTCTTTATATTAGAGAGAATTGCATATGCAGTTGTTAGATGACATTAAGTGTGTTATGATTATGCACCAAAGATAATAACCTCTCATTCAATAGTCCACATCTCTAAAATGTGTAACTAACAGTTGCTTCCTTCCTGTTTTTACATTTGGTAATATTGAGGCCTCTGACATGCAAAATAGGAAATGGTTTGTTTAGTGCAGGGGTGGGCAAACTACGGCCCGGGGGCCACATCCGGCCCGCCAAGTGTTCTTTCCAAACTATTTCATTTAAACTCAACATACAACCTGGCATCATGGCTTGAGCCAACCTTTTTATGGTTGAAGTAGCTGATTTATCAATTTTCGTTATTTGATCCTGAAAAAAGGGACACAAGCACATAATAATAATCATAATAACAATAATAATAACAATTAGAATAATAATAATAATTATTATTATTAACCAAATAACAATATTATTATTATTATTAAAATTTTAATTATAAGGCACTTTACATCAAATAAATGATCTCAAAGTGCACATATAGCAGACTCCATGACACTTAATATATATAGTCTGACCCCCCCCACCCCCCATCAATTTTCTTAAATCAATGCAGCCCCCGAGTCCAAAAGTTTGCCCACCCCTGGTTTAGTGTATGATAAGGGTGTCCACATGCTCTTTTGCTCCCATTTTTCCTGAGCTGAAGTCAAAGATGTAAAACCTTTTCTATGTAGACAAAAGGCCAATCTCTCTCAAATAATGTTCAAAAATCTGGTTTAGTGAGCATCCATAATTAATCTCACCGAGACCACACAGGTGTGTCTTAGGCTGGCCAAAATAAAAGGCCAGTCCAAAATATGCAGATGAACTATATTGGAGGGGGATTGGAAAACCACTCAGTATCTGGTGTGACCACCATTTGCCTCAAATACAGTATATGACGATCTAAAGCATCCTAAATATGAAAATATGAATGGCTGACATACCCTGTGTTGTGGATGGATTACCCGATGATGGCGGTGGGGTTATGGTATGAACAGGCATATATTATGGACAACAAACACAGGTGCATTTTATTAATGGCACTTTGAATGTGAAGATGTATTGTGACAAGATCCCAAAGCCCACTGTTGAGCCCACTGTTCATCCACAAACATCATCTCATGTTGTAGCATGATAATGTATGGCCCCATGTTGTCAGGATCTGTGCACAATTCTTGGAAGCTGAAAACATCCAAGCTAATGCATTGACAGCTTTCTCACCTGACATGTCAACCACACCGAGCATGTTGAGGATGCTCTGGTTTTCGACCACCCAAACCAGTAATACAGTTATACTGCACCTGTTGGAGTGGCATTTTATTGTGGCCAACCTAGGACACACAAGTGGAATAATGGTAATGGTTTTATTTCATTTGAACATGCATCAGATTACAATTGAGTGCATCACATAATCAGTTCACAGTTCCACATGTCCAAAAGGAGTAGGAAGAAGCAAAGATTATTAAATCCTACCCCTCCATCTGGCACTTTTACAATCAGTAACTGTTACATTTGTTCACTTCCTGCTTTCCGGAATACAACATTTTTGTCCCGTACCGAAGTACAAGGTGATATGACCATACAATGACATTATGTGTACAATAGTAACTGTCAATATAGTGATATATATAGCACATCATGACTGGTTCAAGACTCTTCATCCTTGTATTTAGCAAACATCAACTGCTTGTATTGTTTCTTGAATTGGCTCACCGTTGTGCATTGTTTGAGGTCCTTACTCAATCCATTCCATAGTTTGATTCCACATACTGAAATGCTATGGCTTTTTAACGTAGTCCTAGCATATAAGTAAGGACCGCAAACAATACAAGCAGTTGATGTTTGCTAAATACAAGGATGAAGAGTCTTGAACCAGTCATGATGTGCTATATATATCACTATATTGACACTTACTATGGTACCCATTATGTCACTGGATGGTCATATCACCTCGTATTTCGGTACGAGGTGCATTATTAAAAACAAAAATCAAAAAAAAAAACTTAAACTGTATTATGGAAAGCAGGAAGTGAACAAATGTAACAGTTACTGATTGTAAAAGTACCAGATGGAGGGGTAGGATTTAATAAGCTTTGCTTCTTCCTACTCCTTTTGGACATGTGGAACTGGGAACTGATTATGTGATGCACTCAATTGTAATCTGATGAATGTTCAAATGAAATAAAACCATTACCATTTATACTTTTGAGTTCAGCTCATGAAAAATGGGAGCAAAAACAAAAGTGTGATGTTATTTTTTTATTTTGTATGTATTTCTTAACTATTTTGACGATTGTAGTGTACAGCTAATAAAAACCTCAGTTTGAGGGTTGGCTTGGGGAAACCTGGATACTGGCAAAACTTCATACTGGCTTTATTTGAAGTACACAAGGCCAAAAGTAAGCCACCCAAAAAATCTCTTACACAGTCAGTGGTGAGACTTGTCGGGAGAACTTTACGGAGAACACCAATAGCTGAAATAAGGAGAGTGCGTCAGCAACCTTGGGAGAGGCATACACGTCAGCAAGTGAATGTTTACATACGCCTCAGACATCCGCTCACACTTAACAAAACTGCACAAATCCAAATATATCTGTTTCATCATTTCCTCTAATGCCGATAGACAGATTGTGCATCTCCAATGCAAGACTCAAACAAGTAAAAATATTTGAAAATATTTATTCAAAATACATATGACAAACATTGTAATTAATATAAAGTTGAACAATTTAACATGAAGTACAGTATAAAGGCTACAATTTCTGTGACAGCCGAGGCGACTTTGCAAGTCAAGAGCATGATAAAAATCTACATTCCATTTAGTTACAAAGCAAAAGAATAAATAATTTTTAGAAAGGAGTTCTTTCTTCAGACATTTAAAGTCACAAAACAAGAGCGTGAACTCTTCTCAAAGCTTTGTCATGAGTGACTGCCAGGCCACTGCACGGTGCTATTTACAACTTTAGTGGAGTGGCGACCAGCATTCCATGCATCAAAGATCTGGATCCATACAAAAATGCCTTTAAAAGGCAACAACGTCCACTTTTAAATTGGCCTCTAGAGTAGGAATACATTTAGGAAAGCGTGTTGCTAAGACACTTCTCATGTCTACGCAGCAGTACTGATACATGTCCGAGCTGTGTACTGCATGTTCATATGTTAGTTGGTGTTTGCCTCAAGAAAGTCACCGGACCCCCTCACTGGGTGGAGTCGGAGTCACTGGAGTCCAGGCTG
Organism: Doryrhamphus excisus; assembly: GCF_037039965.1. Taxonomy (NCBI): domain Eukaryota; kingdom Metazoa; phylum Chordata; class Actinopteri; order Syngnathiformes; family Syngnathidae; genus Doryrhamphus; species Doryrhamphus excisus. Next base: position 15,515,405 of record NC_136357.1, on the reverse strand, counting down.
GCCTGTGTGGGGGACGGGGCGCAGTGGTGGTGGGCAGCTGACGAGCAGTGGAGGGTCTGAGTGCTCCTCCTTAGGTTCTCCAAGGACTGCAAGAAGGAGCGACGGGCCCGCTCCTCCTCCAGTGGCGAGGAGCCCTCCTCCTCCACCTCAGCGATCTCGGCAAATGTGACCGGTTGGGTCTTGAAGCGGGCCTCGCGGGGTCGGCGGACGCGGCTTTTTCCCCTGGATGGGCACTTGGGCACGGGCAGCTGCTGGGGGAACTCCTCCATGGCAGAGGCCATCAGGTGGGCTGGAAGGACATGGAAGCCGGACGACTCCATGATCATGTGACGCACAGCAGCCATTGGTTGAAAAGACTCAAGTTGGGACAAACTTTCTTCAGTGTGCTTGACACTCAAAAAAAAGCAGGCAGGCAATCCAGCAGGAAACTGTCAAGTCCAGCACACAGAAGGTCTCTAAAATGAGTCTAATGCTTCTGGTTAGAACCGTGCAGACGACTGTTGAAATCCTGCAGCCCTCAGCTCCAGCGCTGTCTTTTATAACAAGTCATCCCGCCTACTTCCTCTCTCGCACTCCATATATGTCCTCTGCACCATCCCACCCGATACCACCCTTCTTCCTTCTCAGTCGTGGTTCCGCCTCCATAGGATTCAGTCACCCCCCTCAAAATATACACATGGGTATCAAGTACAAGCAGGATGTGGCGTCTTTGACAGATTTCTAGGAAGGAAAAAAAAACCCAACAAAGTTTGTGTCAGAAATAAAATGACAACCAGTGTCACACATGCATGCACACACACACACACACACACACACACACACACACACACACAGAGTTACTCAGTTGATGTGAGCTGATGACATCATCGGCAATGGCGTCCTTCGGAATGACAAGATGGCTATAGCCATCACACTCACACACTCATTGAGCTGTAAGTCATATTGATGCACACTTTAATATCACCTCCATCTATTTTAAGAAAATCTGACGTCACAGCAGCTTTCCCAGTCATGTGACCTTTCATAACAATTTTGTTTAAGGTATACAACAGATATGAGCTGTCAAAGTTAAGCGTTAATGATGCATTAATGGAAGTTTCTTTTAAAGGCTGTCATTTTTCTGCAAGACCAAAATTTTCTGCTCTATTGAGCAGAAAATGGAGAAAGAAAAGAGTATTTAGTTTGGTTGAGTTAGAGCCTTGGCAGATGGTTCTTGTAGTGAGACCAAGGCTATTTGTATCTACTGTCATTGTGTTTGACTTATGACAGATTACATGGAAAAGTGCAGGTATTGTTTTTATTTTTATTGTCACATTCAGTGGTATAGGAGCTAACAAGTGTTTTTTTTTGGATGCGAGCCATCTCTCTGTTGCTTTGTTAATTGAACTGCGAGCTAAAATTTTAGTTACAAGCTGCCATTTATGGTCTGTCAATTTAATGATTGATGCTGAAGTCGAGTGCTGTGCTAGCATTAGCATCAAACGAGCTAGGGGAAATTTCTATGTGGTTAATGATTTGATGTGCAACTACAACGATAACTACGTATATTTTATATAAAGGGATATACATTTTGGGAATATGGGCCCATCCATCCATTCTCTATGGCGCTTATCCTCACTAGGGCTGCAGGGATTTAGACAAACAACCATTCCCAGTCACATTAATACTTATGGCCAATTTAGAGTAAATGAAGAAATATGGGCCATTATAAAAAAATAATAATATACAGTCAGAAGGCATATTTTTTATTACTATTTTTCTTTATTAGCATATTAGCTCTTAAACCTGCCCACAAAAGTTCCGCAAATACAAAATGTGGGTGAGTGAGACCTCTTCCACTGACACAAACATGTTGTTCTGATTACAGTGTCTGCCTAGTTTAGGAACATTCAGAAACGATTATCATTAAATTTGCCAGAATGTGCCGTTCCTTAATGAAATGTGGAAATGAAAATACCAAAAACACATTTTATCTAGTCATAAAACAATCCAATTTAATTTCTCTTTTAAAACACATTAAATACATTCATTCATTCATTCATTTTCTACCGCTTTTCCTCACAAGGGTCGCGGGGGTGTTGGAGCCTATCTCAGCTGTCTTTGGGCGAGAGGCGGAGTACACCCTGGACCGGTCGCCAGCCAATCACAGGGCACATATAGACAAACAACCATTCACACTCACATTCATACCTATGGACAATTTGGAGTCACCAATTAACCTAGCATGTTTTTGGAATGTGGGAGGAAACCGGAGTACCCGGAGAAAGCCCACGCATGCACGGTGAGAACATGCAAACTCCACACAGAGATGGCCGAGGGTGGAATTGAACCCTTGTCTCCTAGCTGTGAGGTCTGCGAGCTCATTAAATACATAGATATTGATATTATATTACAGTAAATAGTATTTCATTACAATACTGTAACTATTTGGTAAAATTCCTCCAGTTTTTGAATGTTTAATGTGAGCACTGATTAGTCCTACTTAGTTTGATGGTCCTTGAACGCACCATCCACCGTTGTCCCATGCACAGATGGATGTATTTTGGATGTATGGATGTATTTTTTTCACCTCATATTTGCTCCGAAATGCTGATAATGTGTGGGAATGCATAAAGGTAAGATGTGATGACTCTATTGACTGCTAATGCATCATTGTGGTACACAACTGCTCAGAGGAACAAAGTCCACCAAGCGGGATGATGGTTCTGTATTCATTTAGTGCTTTTCATTTGATGTTACTCCTGCCATAGTTTTATGCAATACTATAATCGCTATAGTGTATGTATGTTTCACTGAAGTGTTGAAAATATTTCCCTAGCTTACTATAGATAAAAACATATTTCTGTCTGTGATGTGATTTATACAAAGTTAACAATGGACAAAATGTGATTATCATAATTAAATATTTTAATTGATCAACAGCCCTAACGTACATTTGTTTAACCAAAAATCAGTGAATTTGTCGCAAATCGTAAATGTGAGGGGATCTGCTGTGTAGGTGCCCAAGCAAATAATTTGTGTATTTGTTGATATAGGTAATATTGGTCATTAATCTTAATTAATTATAATTAACATCTTTAAAAATGTAGAGCCAAGTGAGAGTCAATAAAAAAAATTGAGCTGCAGCCAGAAAATGGCTCCTGGGCCGCACTTTGGACATTCTGGTGTGGAATGTCGATTTCAGTGCAGGAAGACATTCGATGTACTAACAAACTACCATATTAATACCATAATAAGATAAACAAGGTAAGCAAATCCACAAAGAGAATGTGGCATTTTGAAAAATCACCTTCTCTTCAGCTTTGTGACAAACATGACGGTAAAGGTTTGACCGTGTTGGCCAAAGCTTCTATGGAGGTGGAGAACACACTACAGGCCTCATTTCTTCCTGCAGGGATGCCTCTGTCACCACAGTAGCCCAAATGTCAGGACAAGGGCGGAGAGGACCCGGATTGGGAAATCTCATATCATGCATACAGGTATGCATTTGACACCATTAACATATTACCATGATGACATATGACCAGCAAAACCTTCATTTGATTGCTTATGAACATTTGTTTTTGATCCTTATGTGATCCCATTTTTTTCATTTACAGCATTTCCCCATTGCATTTGTTTTATGATGATTGCGTGTTTTTGCTCTCGGATCATTTCTGTGTTTGGACGTTGCAGGGTGTTTGCCCCCGTCTGGTGTAAACAAATAGACCCCCCTTGAGACCTGTATGACACCGCAGGGACACAAAAGTTATTTATAAACTTGGAGAGTGGGAAGTATGCACTGTTTGTGCAAGGCAGCCAAAAAGTTAAAAACAACTCTTGTTGATGCTTGTCATGAACCAATTAGACCAATTTCATGAGATATCTTTACTATGACAATAATGCTTGATTGACACACATTATTGTGCTTGCACACTGTGCAGACAATGATTAGTGCTTAGGTAAGCATATACAGCGGTGTGAAAAAGTGTTTACCCCCTTCCTGATTTTTTTTTTTTTTGCATTTGTGTCACACTTAAAAATTTCAGATCATCAAATAAATGTAAATATTCATCAATGACAACACAACCAACACAATGCAGTATTTAGTTAAAACGTTTTGTAATTAACTCATAGCAGAGGGCAAGAACGCAGTGCACAGGGTTATAAAAACTGTCCGGAAGATCATCGGCTGCCCTTTAGCCCACCTCAGGAGAATAAAGGCCACAAAAGACCCCACAGGAGACCCAGCACACTCAGTGTTTGAACTCTTGCGCTCTGGAAGACGCTTCAGGTTGATCAAGTCCCGCACTTGCAGACTGACAAACAGATGCGTCTCCTGGACTATCCGTATTGCAAACACCAACGGACACTTACACATACAGTGGTCCAGCATAACGTTTACACAATACCTTGTGGTCTAACAAGACAAAAGTTTAACTTTTTGGAAGTTGTGTGTCCTATCGCATCTGGCATAAAAGTAACTTTTGGAAAAAGAACATCATTCATTCATTCATTCATTTTCTACCGCTGTTTCCTCACGAGGGTCGTGGGGGTGCTGGAGCCTATCCCAGCTGTCACATCCTGGACTGGTCGCCAGCCAATCACAGGGCACATATAGACAAACAACCATTCACACTCACATTCACATTCACATTCATACCTATGGACAATTTGGAGTCGCCAATTAACCTAGCATGTTTTTGGAATGTGGGAGGAAACCGGAGTACCCGGAGAAAACCCACGCATGCACGGGGAGAACATGCAAACTCCACACAGAGATGGCCGAGGGTGGAATTGAACCCTGGTCCTCCTAGCTGTGAGGTCTGCGCAACATCATATCAACAGTAAAATATGGTGGTGGTAGTGTGATGGTCTGAGGCTGTTTTGCTGCTTCAGGACCTGACAGACTTGCTGTGATAAATGGAACAATGAACTCTGCTGTTTACCAAAAAAATCCATCCATCTGTTTGTGACCTCTAGTTGAAACCAAAGTGGGTTCTGCAGACAATGATCCAAAACATGTGCACAGGCAGGAAGGCTGTGCTTGTTGACTTGACTCTTAAGAGTAACAAATCCAACCCAGTCTTTCCCTGCTAAATGTCCTCAACATGCCCTGATGGCGTGTTACATGACATGAGTGGCAGCTGGCTTTCCCAAGGCAGGCAGGGGGTGGATGTCACAAACACTGACTGAGGTCATCTTGTCCGTTATTCCAAAATTAGAAAGGAGCACCCTTAAAATACACTTACACATTCAATGCAGGGTGATGCTGCTTTTAAACACAAATTGGTTGAGGTTATTCAGAAGTTACATTGCATTGAACTCACCGCAAAAAAAACATTTCCCGTTCATCTTCATCAAAGACCTGACAATCTGGGAAACAGTAGTGAAAACTAATACTAAACTAATAAAACTAATTCACAATGAGATATTTTATTAGATATTACACTACAATAATCCCTCACCACACCGCGCTTCAAATTCTGCAGCTATCAGTTTTTAAAAAATATCTTAATATGGCCTATGATTAGTCGCAAATATGCATATTTAGCAAAATAAATAAATAAATAAAAATATAAGGCATTCAGAAGACGCATTCAGAGACATTGAATGGGTGTCAGTAACATTACATTGATGAGACGATGTACAGAAACCCAAAATAAAAACGGACAAGGAACTCTCCCAGTGTTAACACGTCTTATTTATGCCTAAAATGCCTTACTTTCACTTGTTATGTCTACTATATTGGTTAATACGAGTGTAAAGGGGTTATTTCATGTCTACAGGTCTAGTAATAGCTCTAATAATATTACAAACAATATTTAAACATGTTTTCTATGGTGCAACTATGAAAATATTGCATATATAGATTGAGAATCCTTGTGGAAACAAACTTGCCATGGTCGTGTCTGAACCTATTAAGGGCGATAAACAAGGCATTACTATATTTTGCTTTGTCAGCTTTGTTAGTGACTAGCAATTCCGTGGCAAAACACACCACTTTTATTGTAAATGTTGCACCAAAAACCGAGGATATGATGTTTGTCAAGGTAGACAAGGTTTGAATTTTTTTGGAGGTGCTTGTCAAGCTCTGCCAGAGAAGCGAGCCAGCGTCACTTGCGCCAGCACTGTAGCATAACAAAGCATTGAGGACATGCCCGGCTTAGCTGATGGCTATCTTAGCTGCCCAGGATAGTACTGGTGCTGTGTTTCAATTACTACACTTCAGTGCTTATTTGACGGCATAAGTGTGTTTAGGTTGTATCATGTTGCATTCAGAACCGTGCTGGATATTTACCACACTCAATAGTTGCCATCTTGGCTAAATATATAATAAAATATTCATGTTTAATTGTGGTACAAGGGAGAATGGGAAAAATATTCTATGGGCCGATCCATATATTGATGATAATGCTCCATCGAGTGGTTGCAATTCACTATTAAAAGGAGAGAAGATGAAGGTATATAGCAGTGGTCTCAAACACGTGGCCTGCGGGCCAAATGTGGCTAGTTTGAGGCCCCCGCTTTGATATGAAAGTTTAATGTTAGTGCGGCCCGCGCAAGTTTGATATGGATGCTGTATGGTATCATGTACCCAGAAAAAAATATTACGTTTGATTAATGTTCATTTTAAAGGTTAAATAACTGTTAATAGTTATCCTCCCTATCCGTGTGGAAGTGGTAAGTTTTTGGCTATTTAAGTTTAAAAGGAAATAACTTGAAGGCTACCGTTTAGGTCGCTAGCTCTCTAGTTTGCGAGTTAGCATGTGTCTCAAGACCCTGCATTTGCGCAATATGTTGTAAATAAAAAAAGTATAAATGTGACTATAGTCGTGTTTTGTCATGTCTACAGGGCTCTAATAATGCTTTGTTCATTTTAATCTGAAAAAAATAATTTGTCTACCCACCAAATATATGTGGTTTCTTAAGTTTTTATTATTTGCTGTTTTATTATTATTATGTTTATTTATTTATTACTGATTGATTGATTTTCTTTATTCTTGATTTGTTTATTTATTTTTCATCTTATTTTGTGTAGAAAAATAAAAAGTAAGATATTTGAGAACAGTGGAATGTTTTATCAGAGCTTTTCTTGTAGAAAATTGGAACCAAAGCGACGTTTTAAAAAAAAAATTGTTTTTAATAAATGCGTTTTGTTTTTTTTTGGAAAACCTGATGCGGCCCAGTCTCACCCAGACCAGAGCTCCAGTGGCCCCCAAATAAATTGAGTTTGAGACCCCTGGTATATAGTATAGAGCAGGGGTCGGCAACCTTTACTATGAAAAGAGCCATTTTACCCAATGCCCACTGAAGAAAAATAGCCTGGAGCCGCAAAACATATAGTATGTTTAAAACAACATTGGAGGGAATTTGGGGGTATCAAAGTAGTTCAGATAAGAAAAGACGAGTTGGAGTACTCTTGCTAGTTTTGGAGATAAACTTACATAAATGTATGTGTAAACTACTGTAAACGTAAAAACAAGTTCCCATGCCGCTGTTTTTAGATTATCTCGAATTTATTTTTTAGATTTGTAGGTAATTATTACTTGTTTTTCTTCATGTACTGAACTGGATAGCAGTCAGAACTCACTCAGGATGCATTCATGGTCTCAGACAAAGTTGGATTTTTTAAAACTCATTACAAAAGACGTGCATTTTCTCCACTCGGGTGTTAAAAATATTCAAGCATCGCAAAGGGAGCCACAATAAAGAGGCTGAAGAGCCACATGTGGCTCTGGAGCCGCAGGTTGCTGACCCCTGGTATAGAGCAATCGTTATTTGTGGTAAATGCGCTACAACGGGAATAGATTTGGGACAGTACCACACTGTCAAAATTGGTGCACTCAGGAACTAAGTACACAGTGTACACGGTATACTTGGCCAACAAGCTGCACAGAAGAGGAGAAAAGATGATGATGATGATGATGATGGGACACAGAGGAGCAAGAACAGGAGGAGGAGAAATATGGGATGAAAAGGGACGGGGGTGGTGTTTGGGGTTTGGGCCAGTCCAGTCGGTCAGCTCGTTCTCAGAGCAACTTCCCAGCAAATCACAGCGTGATTTCACGCAGCACATAACTCAGACACATTTACTGTCTGTACTATGTTTGTGTGCGTGCGTGTGGTTTGTTTACAACCTATTATATCAGCCTGTTTACATGGAACTCATGTGGAATAGTATTCCACATGATCGTCTCATTATCTCTCCCAATTAAAGTTCAACAAATGAATTGAATCTTCCTACCTAGTGATAACATTATGTAACAACTGCACTCCCTCGGTTGGCCCCAGCTCAGTGAGACACCTCCAGGCAGCAACGTGGCTGGATTAAACACTAATTTGGCCCTGGAGGGAGCCAGGAGGAACTCCGGTAAATGGAAGCTTTTCCAGCTCATGCAGCAGCTGATGGCTTATGGAGGGATGTGCTTCGCTGCTGGGAAGCTTGTTTGCTTCACTCCGAGCTGCTTTGCCCAAAACAGAAGCAGGTTCTTTCCAGTAAAGTACTGCTGATACTGGGAGTCTGTTACCTCCACCAAGGAAGACGACCTATTTATTTGTCTGTGGGGAACTTCCTGACTGTCTGGGGGATTTGTTAACACTTTATTAAGCTTTAAAGGGATAGTTTGGATTTTTTAATACGAACTTGCATGACACCCCCATAAGCAATGAAGTCTGTCAACAGCGACTCACTCCCTACTTTGGGACCTGAGTCGAGTTCTGGTCGGATTACGGTGCTGAGGAAAGTAGTTCCAGCTAGTTGCTGGAGACAGTTAAGTAAAGAGTTTGGCTTCTGAAAACAATATGCATTCAAAAGCATCAGATATTTGCATCACAAAAATGCCTGCTAGAAAAAAATCAGTACACTGTTTTGAGCAGCTGACATTGCTTGATGACTTGGCTTCAGTTCCAATAAGTGATTCTGAAGCTGCTATTGTGGATCACAACAAAAGCCTAATGTAAGCAGGTATAAGAACTGGCCTTCTTAAAAACAAGAAGGTTCTGTCTGTGTTCAATAGTTCACACTCAGTGGTTGTGTTGTGTTCTTTTTCAGCACAAAATGTCCCAACCTCTGGTGACCCCGACATGAAGGAGCCATTAGAGGAACTGCAGGGTTTTTCACTTTTACCTCCACTGACAAAAAGCGTGGCAACAATTACTGTAGAGAGGCTGGTGCACCTCCTCATTAACTCATTACCTTGACAATCCTCAAACTTCACAAAAAAAAAGTCAACCTGCTGCACAAAATATCCCTGGAGAGTCTTATTTTCAAGTCAGGTAACCTCAATGGAAATCCTGTGTTTGGATTTCCTATGTAATCTCTGTATCAATCTGTAATATGGGTCTATTCTAAATTACTACATATATTCCAAAAAATATATGGTGATGTATAGCTTTTCGTGTTTGCATGTTCTCCCCATGCGTGGGTTTTCTCCGGGTACTCCGGTTTCTTCCCACATTCCAAAAACATGCTAGATTAATTGGCGACTCCAAAAGGGTCGCGGGGGTGCTAGAGCCTATCCCAGCTGTCTTCGGGCGAGAGGCGGGGTACACCCTGGACTGGTCGCCAGCCAATCACAGGGCACATATAGACAAACAACCATTCACACTCACAATTTGGAGTGGCCAATTAACCTAGCATGTCTTTGGAATGTGGGAAGAAACGGGAGTACCCGGAGAAAACCCACGCATGCACGGGGAGAACATGCAAACTCCACACAGAGATGGCCGAGGGTGGAATTGAACTCGGGTCTAAAATGCTTACAGTATGTACCAAACTTTATTGCTTGGTGAAAACAGGGCTTCCACAATCAAACAACAATTGCTATCACATTTCTTAGTGTACAGTTGGCAACAATGGTTCCTTAACACCTCAGCTCTTCGGGAACAAATGCAACTCTATTGTGCAAACACAACACACAGTTGCTATTTTATATTATTACCACTTTGTTAACCGTGTAGAACTTTTACCCAAACTCAAGACTTATCAAATATTAGCAAAATTGTTTTAGGTAAACGCGTGGCACAAAATGACACCTGGATTCCACCTCCAAAACTTTATCTTCAGCCATTTGTTGTTTATAAAACAGCCAGTGTTGTGTTCACAGTTCAGTGAGGAATCAGAGCAAAGTAAATCTGTCGTCTGTCATCATAAGGTTTACCTCAAGGTTGGCAGCTCATTGCAGCTTTGAGGTGAATTGCAGCTTGGTGCCCGGCCGTTGGCCCTCTGGCTCAGGGTGGATACTTCTGAAGGTCAAGTTGATGCGAGGGCCTCGGTCATGGTACTCTTTAGCCACCTGATGCTGAGACACACAGTATGTTTACATACAAAGTGCCAAAATAGTTAGATACAATAGACAGGTAGAATAGATAGGTAGTGAAGTCCCATTTTATAAATTCCATTATTGGACAGATGCTCGGTACCTCCGAACCACTGGGGGCAATTGTAGCCATATTAGCTTGTCTGTCTATGCAAGTAAAAGAAGATAATGCCCCATGCTAATAGCTGTCACGAGTAGAAGCCGTGGGGTTAAACGGACCATTAAATGCAACAGTTACTGACAGGATTGCATTTGTTCACAAACTTCATGCACTCACATCCTTTAGCAACACATTTAGCAACCCAAAAGTATTGGGGCAGGATATTACCTGAGAGAAAGCATTCATACACACATCTTGACATGACATGAATTAATAGTATTATGGTCTTCGATGATGTAAGTGTGAATGGTTGTTTGTCTATACGTATGTGCCCTGTCATTGGCTGGCGACCAGTCCAGGGTGTACCCCGCCTCTTGCCCGAAGACAGCTGGGATCGGCTCCAGCACCCAACAATAAAACAAAATGAATGAATGAATGGTCTTCGATGTGTTCTTTGTGGCCTGTGGTATATCCCCATCATCGGACCCATCATTCTCGGTCTGGGTTCCTGAGTTAAGAGTTACGTCACAAAACATTTGTCCAGGAGGAGGAGGAGAGAGAGCAAAGCGGCATACAAGATGGAACAAATGAAGTCCCATCAGGCTGAGTTAAATATTGAGCGGGAACTAATAAACGTCAACGTGCGATGCAGGTGTCTTTGTGAGGTAGAAATTCATGGGCCGTGTGAACCTTCTCCCTCTTGGTGAGACCCTTAAAGGACAGATGAAACTTTTCTTGGGACGCGGAGGGAGGTACACCATAAAACACCTGTGACCTTCTCCTTTTCTCTCATTTAGACTCCCTCAAAGTGCAACCCTCTTTATTCCCTCCTCACTTGTTTTAATATTAAAGACAAGCAGTGCTGTAAATCCCAGTGGCTCAGACAGCATGGCTGCCATTGTTGCATGTGTGTGGTCCTGCACGACCAGCAGAAGAATCAGGTCAGGCGCTCGCAAGAAGAAAAACAATCCTTGATGTGACCTTTAAGACATTTTCAACAACAAGTCTTGTTTAGAATTGTTTGCCTCGGTGGAGGCATGAACTCTACTGCGTCAGTTACTACACTGCATCAGTGTGGTGGGTGGAGCCTACCTGCCAATCATCCTGCGTGGCTCCTTCCATCAAGAGCAGTGTGCCGTGACCCAGAGGAACCCTAATCCGCTCCACATAGGTGTAGTCACCATTCTCTTCCTGTAACATGACAAACAGGGCTAATTTGGGACGACCACCAGAGGTGGCATTTCGGCAAACTCCTCGTCGGACATTTGTACAAACGAACCCAATTTAAAATAAAAGATACTAGAGAGATGAGTGAAGACATATTGTGAACACCACAAATGGTACCTAAGCTTTGGAAAGCAGCATAAAAAAGGAGGCAGGAGTTGACTGTGAGCCAAATGGAAACAATAAAACAAACTTCACATGGTCAACAAAGTGCAGCAAGTGTAAGAGCAAGAGGTGGTGTCAAACAAACGGAACGGATGCGGGTCTGACCGGAGGCGGCTGCTTGCGGAGGCTGAACACTCTGGTGTCACCCAGACTCAGAGAGGCGATGGTGGGCTTGGCACCCAGCGAAGCCTCATTGTCGCTGTGCCAGCCGATGCTGTCGTGGCCGTCACGATACAAGTTGCACAGCAGTGAGTTGAAGTGGTGGCCGCTTATCTTGGCGATGGCTTCACAAAGGGTTAACAGCAATGGATGCCACTAGGGGGAAGGAGAGTGCATGATAAACTTGTGTACCTAATGTGTCTGCTTAGAGCAGGGGTGTTTTACACAAAGGGCTGTGTACAGAAAAATTGCAGGATGCAAGGGGGCTCTGCAATACATTTTGTACATAATACCAATCCAATGTAATGTATTTTTATCAGAATCAGAAAAGGTTTCAGAATCAGAAAAGGTTTATTGCCAGGTATGATCAAACACATACTAGGAATTTGTTTTGGTATAGTAGGTGCAGACACATCTATTAAAAAAGAATGAAAAATACAAAATATACAGAATAACAGGATAAATATATGTACACAGTCTGTTTTTTGTTTTGTTATTGTGCCTTTTGTGAGCTCCTTCAGACCTGCAATAAAAGCCTGGTGTTCCGGCGATTAAATCTGACACTTGCATGCTACATCAACTGACACCCCAGTGTAGAATATTACATAACATCACAACGTCTTTGATTGAGTCTTCTTAATGCCTTAATGTGTATTTTACTTCATTTAGCAATTTTTATGCCTGAAAATGCTTCATTTCTGCAAAAGACATGCTTAAATATGCATGCTTTATACTAATAGGGCACAATAAGCCATGAAACAGCATGATTTTATGATTTAATATAAACGATATGAAACAATAGGGTGAAGCTGTGAAATTTGAACCGCGATGTGGCAAAGGATGACTGCACTGTCTATATTTTAAGATGATATTTTAAGATATCCCTGTATTTGCCCTACAAGAGGAAATTTCAATTTACATTTTTGATGTATAAATTGCAGGACCAGGGCTGCACGGTGTTCGAGTGGTTAGCGCGCAGGCTTCACATGGGCCTCAGACCCGGTTCGATTCCACCCTTGGGCATCTCTGTGTGGAGTTTGCATGTTCTCCCCGTGCATGCGTGGGTTTTCTCCGGGTACTCCGGTTTCCTCCCACATTCCAAAAAAACATGCTAGGTTAATTGGCGACTCCAAATTGTCCATAAGTATGAATGTGAGTGTGAATGGTTGTTTGTCTATATGTGCCATGTGATTGACTGGCGACCACGTTGTACCCCGCCTCTCGCCCGAAGACAGCTGGAATAGGCTCCAGCACCCCCGCAAACCTCGTGAGGATAAGCAGTAAAAAATGAATGAATGAAAGTTGCAGGACCAGTCAAACTATGAAAAAAGTATGATTCATAGTATGGAAATACGCTAATTTTCAATGACATATGATGGGCCATAAAAAAAACAAATGGCCCCTGGGATACACTTTAGACAATCCTGGCTCAGTGTGTGCAACACTGTGGTTAAACATCGGAACAACACAGCAAGAGCCAAATGTCTTGTTTACTTGTTTACAATGTCATACCTTTGTGTTGGCAGCCATGGTGGAGCGAGCGTACGTGTAGGGCAGCTCTCCAAACCAACACGTCAGCCTTGGTTCCATGTAGGCTTCACCTGATAAAAAGGCATGATTAAACACTGCAGGGGGAGCGCAACACAATATAACAACAAACAATAGGACTGTACAGCTATCCAGTGAGCATTAACGCATCTAGTGGAAATTGTTGGAACCCCTATGACAAAGAAAGGAAAAACGCAGGAAACTAGGAACCTTAATGGCACAATCCTATTGTAACAGATGCTACCGTCATACTTTGCAATTAGTTCTTTCTTTCTTTTAATTGTGTTTCTGACCAAAACTTTCTGGTACTTGCAACTTTTTTTGCAACCGTCCTACCCTCAGAAGTGCGCTTGAATGCCTCATTACCACACAACGTGCTAAAAGGAGGAAGGAAGGAGACGGAAGCAGAGTTTTCAGTGTGTTTTCATGAACAAATAATCCACTCTAACACACATAGTAAATATAATTAAAGGATTCCCTGTCTGGAATCTGTGTATGGCGGGGGTGCTCTTACTTTTGATGACCAAATCCGAAAGATCACCTTCTACTATAAATCTGGAAAATATATATATTCACTATATTTATAATTATAAGTACGAGTATTTATGTACGTTATAAATGTATAACAGGTGTGCATGCACTTTTTCAGCACACAAGTCAAAATGATCTACCTCTTTCTATAAAACATAACTACATAACTAAATCTAACCAGTAAACTATGAAATACTAATTTAAATATTCATTATTAGTATTTCACATTGTCAAGGTCCACAGGTAATCAAAAGCAGTTGATATCATAATTATATTCAATATGGAAATAAAGATAATTACACATAATTTCTCAATAGTTGTGTACATAACCCGAGTACTGCTAATATGTCAAAATAGTTACATCATGTCCAGTTAGCATTTGCAATCTAAAATTATAGAGGGATACATACATCCTCTGCATAACTTCTGTCATTTTTTTGGTATTTTTTCTTTCACAGAAGGACCTGAATAATTATATCCACATCTGAATGTAGAAGCCACTCAATGCCAACAAGCTAATTCAGACAGTTTGTGTCCATTTTAGGAAGAGAATCACTATGTCTCCCACCACTGACATGTCTTCCAGGAAGACGGTATCCATCCCTGGTGTACTTTGGCCGGCCCACATGTAAAAGAACATGAAGTAACCCAAACAAACTCTTCCAGTTAGCCGTCCTGTTTTTTTTTTACTACTCCAGGCCTCTTGAGATAATACTTAAAAACATGTGAGGCCATTTATCAGCGGGCAAAAGCCACCAGTCTTTCCATAAAAACACACTTATCAGAAAGGAAAAGACAAACAAAAAATCGGGACTCCAATTTAGAGCTGTGATGGAAAATGTGAGTCAGCCTGCTGGAGAGGCTCTAAGAGCTAGAGCAGGACGAAGGACAAGAAATGTTCAATGTTTAACTCTTCACTTCCTCTTTTATTACAAAGTCACATCATTATGCAATCTGGAAAGTGCAAGCCATGTTGACAAGTCAACTTTATTACAGTGTGTTTTTCCACAAAAAACTATGAAAGGGGAAAAAACCCCAAAGTGTCTTAACCAAAAGGCCACCAATTACGTTGTGATATCGGTCATTTTTACATCAGAGCCATGAAACTTCATATAATCCAGGTATAAAACACTAAAGCATGCAGTTGCTGAATAAGTCAAGTGGGAGAAAAGTATGATTGATAATATATGTTTTGCATGCAATTTAAATGTTCTTTCTTTTGTATTGTTTTAGTCATAGATGATTCTGGAATCTGTGCACCACAAGCTACAGGCACGGTATATAAGAAAAAGAAAACACTGAATCACATGACACAAAGGAGCCAACGCAAAGGTATGTCCACTTCGATTTTTCTGAATTCTTAGCCCTGCTTTAATGTCATTTTGGGCTCTACTTTCGTAGACCAGGCGTGGCGCACCCACGCCTCCATCCCTCCCACCAGCACAAGTAGCAAAGAGGGAGGAGAGAAGGCGTGAGATGGTTAATCAAATGAACGCCTCTCATTGGCTTTAAATCAGGGGTCTCAAACATGCGGCCCGCAGACCAAATGTGGCCCGCAGGACACTAGTTTGAGGCCCCCGCCTTTATATGAAAGTTTAATGTTAGTGCGGCCCGCGCAAGTTTGATAAAGATGCTGTTTGGTATCATGTACCCAGAAAAAATTATTACGTTTGATTAATGTTCATGTTAAAGGTTTAATAACTCTTAATCGTTATCCTCCCTATCCGTGTGGAAGTGGTAAGTTTTTGGCTATTTAAGTTTAAAGGAAATAACTTGAAGGCTACCATTTAGGTCGCTAGCTCTCTAGTTTGCGAGTTAGCATGTGTCCCAAGACCCTGCAGTTGCGCAATATATTGTAAATAAAAAGAGTATAAATGTGACTATAGTCGTGTTTTGTCATGTCTACAGGGCTCTAATAATGCTTTGTTCATTTTAATCTGAAAAAAATAATTTGTCTACCCACCAACTATATGTGGTTTCTTAAGTTTTTATTATTTGCTGTTTTATTATTATTATTATTATTATATTTATTTATTACTGATTGATTGATTTTCTTTATTCTTGATTTGTTTATTTATTTTTCATCTTATTTTGTGTAGAAAAATAAAAATTAAGATATTTGAGAACAGTGGAATGTTTTATCAGAGCTTTTCTTGTAGAAAATCGAAACCAAAGCAAAGTTTATTCATTTTTCTGTTTTTAACAAATGCGTTTTTTTTTGGAAAACCTGATGCGGCCCAGTCTCGCCCAGACCCTAGCTCCAGTGGCCCCCAAGTAAATTGAGTTTGAGACCCCTGCTTTAAATGCACCAGACTGGACTGCGCATCATTCCCCATATAAACCACCTTGTGGGACACGTTATCTGTTCCTGACATTTACATTAAACACAGCATCAGGCTAATCCAGGCATCTTGCTTATTTTCTCCAACATTCCTGCTCTACGTCACCAAATAGGACAACCTTTGTGATTGGATGTTTACTGAGGGGAGGGAGGGTCAATCTGGCATGTGAAGAAACAGAACCACGGACATGAGCGATGAGTGGATCTGTCTTGTGTTTTTTTTCTGGCGGCAATTTCACTTCTAAAATGTTGATTTATGTTTGAGTTCCCATTATGCGTGACGTCTTTGATTTGACATCAGATGTGATGGGACAATGAATACAAAAATGTACATGCTGGTTCAGATGTTTACATGCTGTCATTGTTTTTTCCACTGAAATGTGCGTGACAAGTTCTGGTGACTTGTTTACACTATGCACCCGTCAGCCAATTTACCACTGTACAGTGTGCACTTTGGCCTGCGGCAAGTATAGATCAGGTCAGAGCTGGCGAGCTTTCAGGGCACCTTTGGCAAGCTGTTTTGTTTCAAAATTATCACTGCGCCAAGCTGAAAATGTGCACACCTTCCCTGGTGCGGTGCCACGGCCATCTCGCCGCACTCCAGTCTACCAAATTGGCTGCGCACAGTGGTGCACTGGACCAAATTACCAATGCATGGGCTGCGCCACATTTAGAGCCCTATGACTTTCTGCAAAAAATGTAGCAGTTTTCTGGTATTCTTGCTCACCTTATCAAGTCACATGACAGGGTTAAACTATTAATAAAGAGATCAGTACGATATACTCTCTTGACTGAAGTCATTGGCTGCCCAGTGTACAGTGTGTGCATGTGTGCAACGTGCGCTTGAAAACAAATGGTGAAAATCCTTGACTTGACTCCTGACCAAGCACCCACCTTGTCTGATGTTGGTCTTCTGGGACCAGGGAAGCTCTGCCAGCAGCTTACTGAACATCCAGTCTGCCTCCTGGGCGGGAAGAAAACCTGGCAGTAGTCGCAGTCTAGACGCACGGACAGACAACACACATGCACACACATATACTGTAATTGGGAATCATTTATACACATATTGTCAACACAAAATTAAACACGGCCTCCTGTCACAAAAATTAGAACCTATTTGCTTTGACATTTATACCACAAAGCCGAGATGAAAGATGGTTTTCTTTCTTTAAATTTGTGCTTAAATTGGTCACGGCCATGGTAGAATCATTAGATGTTACAGGAAATAATTACATTAGAATGTGTCAGCATACCTGAAAAGCAAAACAAAGTAAAACAAAGGTGATGAATGTCAAATCAAATGGCCCTGGGTGAAATGTTCGGACAGTTTTGGCCTACACAAACTACAATCAATGTGTACACTGCCATCTAGAGGCCACAAAACACAATTACGCATTTCTGTTGTATAGTTCAAGGGGGCCTATTCTGCTAGTTTTTCACCCTTTTATTGTGGACTCCTATAGAACTGCTACACACAATACGCCACACAGAAAGCTTTCTAGATCTTCCAGAATTTGCACCTATTCCAGCTATTCCTTGGATTTGCTGCATCCAGCCAAAATGGTCTGTATTGATTAATTCCACCCAGTTTCTAATTTTGTTGATATAGCAGTTGATAATAAATGAATAAAGCCTTTGCAGATCTACTTGAAATGTGCTTAGAAGCCACTGGTAGCTCACAAGCTACTATCTGGAGACCCCTGACTTACCGTGTATGAACTAAAAGAATGATAACGTAGGTGTGATATAGGTAGGAGTGCAGAGCTTTCTTCCTTTATATGTGCTCAACATCTCGTCAAAATATATGATATTCCTCCAATTACATTTATATACTGTAATATTCATTATTATTTCATTATTTATTTATTTAATCGTTATTAATTATTGAGCCCGCCCCATTCTGGACTTTGGAGCAGACACTTCAAGTTAAAATTTCCACTAGTAAGCACCATCGGTATTCGTCAGGAAGGGCATCCGGAATATAACGGGTTGAAGCCATTAATCAATATGCGGATCAAAATTATCCACTTTGGCGACTCCGTAATCAGGAAAAAGACGAAATAAAGAAACAAACAATTATTATTAATTATACATTATATATGTTTGTGAACATCTGAATAAAATAACATTTCCTGAGTAAAATTTCATTTCTACTAACCTGGAGACTCCCGATGGTCCATGGCTGATCTCATAATCTCCTGCCTGGCTGTGTGAAGTACAAATGATATTCAATGTGAGAGCAGTATCATACGATAGTCATGAGATCAGTCCTATCACATACTTACTCGATAACTTTCTCAGGTGGAACTTCTCTATTTGGCTGTGAAGAACAACAGGCAATTCCTTGTCAATGCCAAGTTAGGACTAATGATGTTTTCTGTTTCATAGTAGCACGGTCTAGTGGTTAGCACGCAGAGCTGGGAGACCAGGGTTCAATTCCAACCTCGGCCATGTCTGTGTGGAGTTTGCATGTTCTCACCGTGCATGCGTGGGTTTTCTCCGGGTACTCCGGTTTCGTCCCACATTCCAAAAACATGCTAGGTTAATTGGTGACTCCAAATTGTCCATAGGTATGAATGTGAGTGTGAATGGTTGTTTGTCTATATGTGCCCTGTGATTGGCTGGTGACCAGTCCAGGGTGTACCCCGCCTCTCGCCCCAAGACAGCTGGGATAGGCTCCAGCAACCCCCACGACCCTCGTGAGGAAAAAGCGGTAGAAAATGAATGAATGAATGAATGTTTCATAGTAAACAACTACCTTACTGGGCTGGTGAAACTCAAAATTTCCAGATGTTGTCTGTGGACGAATTCCCCAAGAAGCAGGAGCCGGAATGGCACCTTTGGAACTCTCTGGTTTCGGAACAACATCTGCATTACAAAGATCATTATTTTTATTATTGTAGTTGAAGAGTGTGAATGACGTATTTGGATCAGCTGGATGCACTGAGGAAGGAGATAACATGGTGAGGAGTATTTTTGACATTCAGCATTGACAAAATCTAAAACCCTTCAGTGACCTGCTGATCTTGGTTGTTTGGGCAGTGGTTTGGCCCAGGAGCCCTGGACTCTGGCACGCTGACGTTTATCTGACATCACGTCTGCAAGAGTAGAGGTTTTGAGAAGGTTGAGAATTCCACCCACATGGAGTGAAGTAAGAGTTAAGTTGCTATCGACATGGACATGTTTATGGCCATTGCTAGCTAACACCATTGCTAGCTAGTACCGAATACTATTAGCTAGGCGATGACTAAGCTTGGTTAACGGACGCGTCATTTAACAAACGTAATAAAATGGTCAGACAAATGTTATAAAATCACTTACCTGTCTGCACGATAAAACATATTGCTTCAAAGGAGGTAAGTTTGGTTCCAGAACGTGGGGACACACAGCCACAAACGTGTGTTACACCAAAATAAACACCACCCGAAACTGTCATGCAGTGGAGTTCCGGATAAATCGTTTCCGGCTGTACGTCTACAGAAGTTAAACAATTCGAAACAGGTTCTAAAACAAATGTGAAAACTTTTCATGGACATCTGCAGTCATCTTGCTATCTACATGGACATGTTTATGGCCATTGCGAGCGAACACCTTTTATAAAAAGTACCGAATACTATTAGCTAGGCGATGACTAAGCTTGGTTACATCTGAATTAACAAATGTAATCAAATGGTCACACAAATGTTAAAATCACTTACCTGTCTGCACGATAAAACATATTGCTTCAATGAGGAAAAGCGGTAGAAAATGAATGAATGAATGAGGTAAGTTTGGTTCCAGAACGTGGGGACACACAGCCACAAACGTGTGTTACACCAAAATAAACACCACCCGAAACTGTCATGCAGTAGAGTTCCGGATAAATCGTTTCCGGCTTTACGTGTACAGAATTTAGAAAACAATTCAAAACCTGTTCTAAAACAAATGTGGAAACTTTTCATGGACATCTGCAGTCATCAAGTCGATCTCAATCAACGGGACAACGGGTCATTCCAGGTGAACTAAAATGTTGGTAAAAACTTGATGGTCACGTTGGGCAAATCGATCCAAAACATCTGTTATTAACATTAAGGGTAGTATCCGTACAGAATATTATCAATACCAATATGATTAGAGAGATATAATTTTTATTTGGCTAAAATCTTTGCCCTGTGTGTGATGCAGATTCCACCTTAAGCAACACGTTAAATGCAAAATCATTCAGATATTGCTCTTTTAAGATTAGATCAAAGTTCACCAATGGCAACATAGTTTCTACTTTTACCTGAAAATAAAATAACCAGTATTTGCCACATAAACAATGACAACACTAGTCAGTGAATGAAACACCCACACAGTTGATGGTTTATTTTTTTTTTATTAACAAACAATAGCAAAAAACTTGGAATGTAAAGTCAACAGTGCATAACACATTAAAAAAAAAGAAAAAGACTGTTGACACTTAAGGCACTGGTCAGTACATTTCATACGTTGAACTTGAATGTGAATTAACATGACAATCAGTGGCACCATTACTTTGACGCCAATATTCACACATTGTATATAACTTGAACCTTGGAGTGAAGTGGAATAACAAAAAAGGCAACTGTGTAACCATTCCAGCATCAATCTCTGCAAAAAGGCACTCTTGTTCACCTTGCATAATCTTTATACTTGCAGCAGCATTGTTACAGAAATTGTGTCTTGACCGATGCAGCGAAATAAAGTTCACTTGGCAGCTCATTTTTGAGTAAACAGGACTAGTCTTAAAAGGTAAGGGTGTGTCTTGTGTGTTTATACAAATATAAAATAAATAATTTTACATATACCTATCTATATATATATATATTTATAAAAACCCACCACCATTTCACTGCTTACAACAGCAGGGTTAAACCACTCTATTTTTTGTCTTTTTGGTTGTACTAATATCCACCATCAGTGTCAAGTAACAGGTCCTTTGGCAGGAGCAGCAAACTTCAGCCCTCACCGTCCTCCGCTTCATTTCCAATCGAAAGGTTTCCATTTTGAACACACGTCTCTCTCACACACACACACACACACACGCAGGTCAGTTCTCACACACAAGCACACCTCACTCGCTTCGTTAAACACTGCATTAGGTCACAATATTCTTATTCCAATTTCAAACTGGCTCCGTTCCTCTTCTCCCGCAGCTTCCTCCTGTGCAGGTATCCCGTACGTTGGAGGCGGTTCATTCTGGCACCCAGGAAGATGACGAGGCTGATCGGCACCAGCCTGGTGGTCACCCACCCCTAACACCATGATGAAAAGGAGGACGTTAATTTCATTAGTGGGGGAGGGGGAAAGCACCCATTTGCATTTTTCCAATGAAGAACACATATCTCATAAAATGTAAATGCATGATAATAGAGTATAAAATGCACAGCTTACATGTATAGTAGCACGTGCTTCAACTTTCTTAAAATTCAGGCTCAAAACTTGCAGCAAGGTGAACACAAGTTGATGACCAGGCTAATGGCTGGGCTACGACTCAGATTCTATCTGTTCTATCAATCATCTTTCATCATCATTCATTAGTAGTAAGTACCTTTACATTTTAGAATTTAAAATGCCTTTATAGTGCTTATGGATTCCATCGTCACCAGTGAACAATGGCAATTGAACAGACAGATAGGGCTCTGTAGCTGAATCTAAATGATATTCACTTTTATTGCAAATGCTGATCCAAAATTGGAGGAGGTCAAGGTAGCGGGAGGTAATCCAAGCGTTTTTAGAGTGTTAAATATAGACTACAAGTACTTTTTCCCACTGTTGCAATAGCAGGGATCTACTGTACTGCTTCAAATAATTTGTATTATCCAGTTTAAATCTTTTATGTTATTTCCTGTATTACCAACTTACTGGCATTCATTCATTCATTTTCAACTGCTTTTTCCTCAAGGGTTTCGGGGGGTGCTGGAGCCTATCCCAGCTGTATTCGGGTGAGAGGCGGGGTACAACCTGGACTGGTGGCCAGCCAATCACAGGGCACATATAGACAAACAACCATTCACACTCACATTCATACCTATGGACAATTTGGAGTCACCAATTAACCTAGCATGTTTTTGGAATGTGGGAGGAAACTGGAGTACCCGGAGAAAACCCACGCATGCACGGGGAGAACATGCAAACTCCACACAAAGATGAACCCTGGTCTCCTAGCTGTGAGGTCTGCGCGCTAACCACTCGACCACCGTGCTTACTGGCATTCATTGTGGGAAATCATTTCATCGTTTCTTTACTGTGCATACGAGAAACATGATCTTAGAATGCATGTACATTGCAGGCATCAATGACATGATACACGAGATTGGGTCTACAAGAATAAGCAGAGCCAAAATCACTTTTAAGAAATGTATATGAAAAAATATATAAAATATTTGAGAATATATTGCCATCTACTATTTTAATTTCAACTATGTTACCTTGCATTGTTCCTGACAAAGCTACACTCTTCTGCACCTTGTGTGTACGCTGTTGTTCTATGGAACAAACACGGCAAGGTGCTAAAGCCAATGTACAGAGTGAACCCACTTCCTGCCAGTTTGGAGTTAAGAAAACAGACATGCACATGGAAATTTATTGAGGCCTGGAAAAAATTCAGTTCATTTTCATTTATTGTGTGATCAATGTAATGTATTTATTATCGTCCCAGTCCTAGAGCCGCATTTTAATCTTGTGACACTTCCTAGTTATTTGTAGTAAATTAATTATCATTTTCCAAACAACTGAGTGAAGTCAATAATTTCCTGTAGGGCACAGTGGTTGGATGTTACTACTGTTTGATGCCAGCGTTTGGCAGTGTACAGGTCTTACCATGACGGCGTGAGGGAAGTATCCGTTAGTCTGACTCTGCAGGCCCACAGTGTTGAGCTCGGCGGCCACGTAACGCTCCGGTGTGGGCTTGTCCAGGGTGGGCTTCCTGATACGTGTCATCTTAGTGACCACAAAGAAGGGCAGCACGCTCTGTGGGGGGTGGGGGGGGCAACAGCAAGGAAGTCGGCGTCATCTTGCAGGTCATTTAATTCTCATTAAGTATCATTTCTGTAGGATAGGTGAAAGTGTTGTATTCTTGCCTACCACCAGGTGGCATAAAAGCAACGAAAGTCATCATTACAACTGAACTAATGTCTTAACATTGTGCATCATCACTATATGATGCATCACTTGTCCATGACCTCATATCTGCAGGTTATCCCATCCACACAGACTCTCCGTCCCAAATCACATTAAGAATACAGAATTCACACGGCATACACAGAATTCACACGGCATACAGGTCGAATACAACCAGCTTTACATCAGTAATATTCACCATTATTTTGTAATGGAGTCATCATGTAACATACTCATTTGTAGGAACATTGCGTGCAGAACGAATGTGGAAAATAAACAGGCAATGAAATATGACATTATCTTCCTATTCGTGTAAAAAAAAAAAAAAAGGGAAGCCAACACTGCCATCAAGCAACCAACTGACGCAAAGACTCACCTGGATGATGATGCCCTGACGCCTATACTCCTCCTGGAGGCCACGGGAAAAGAAATCCACAAAGGCCTGGTGGCAAAAAAGGAGACATAAAAGAACCGTAGAAGAAGAAGAAGAACACAATCATGTTCCTGGAGACACATACCTTCGTGGCGGAGTAAACGGTGAGCAGAGGGACGGGATACATGCCACTGGCTGAGGAGATGTTCAAGATCACACCTTTGGATCTGAAACAGCATGAAGTGGATTTAGGGAGATGATTAGTTGGAACAAAAAAACAAACACATCACGGTGAGATTTATAATGAATAATAACACATGATTATGTGTACTGGATGAGAACAATGAAAAGAAAAGAATTCATTCATTCCTTTTCAACCGCTTATCCTCACGAGGGTGCTGCAACCTATCCCAGCTCTCTTCGGGCGAGAGGCGGGGTACACCCTGGACTGGTCGCCAGCCAATCACAGGGCACATATAGACAAACAACCATTCACACTCACATTCATACCTATGGACAATTTGGAGTCACCAATTAACCTAGCATGTTTTTGGAATGTGGGAGGAAACCGGAGTACCCGGAGAAAACCCACGCATGCACGGGGAGAACATGCAAACTCCACACAGAGATGGCCGAGGGTGGAATTGAACCCTGGTCTCCTAGCTGTGAAGTCTGCGCAAAAGAAAAGAATAATGGTATCAAAACATTTGTCGTCCTGTGTCGCTTATCCTCATTAGGATCATGGGGGTATGCTGGAGCCTATCCCAGCTGACCTTGGAGCAAGAGGCGGGGTTAATTTGAATTCATGATTTAATTAATTAGATAAAAAATGGATTTAATGAATAACTGAAGTATTTCATTTGACAATTAAAAAACATTTCAAATAGTTAACCTTTTGGTGCACAAAAAATGTAAGGTGGCATTATATATAAAATATATAATAATCTGTATTTACAAATACATATTTTGTATGTATTTATAATTTGTATGTATTTTGTAAGTATTTATAATTTGTATGTGTTTTGTTGTTGCTTTTGTTTATAATTTGTATAATAATATTGTTATTGTAAATATAACTGTTTTTTTAGCTGACGTCATTTTTACTAAAAAAAACAATTACATCAAGAAGTGTATTATTATTATTATAGTGTAATAAATTAAATGTATTGGAATACAAAAGCTGCTAAAGCAACCATTGAAAATAGGAATATCATCAAAGCATTTGTCCTGGTGGTGCATTTGTAATTGTCATTTGCACTCAGAGAAATTAAGGTCCTTAAATTCTCCTTTATGAAGCACATTTTAATTTGGTTTAATATAAAGTGCATTGTAAATAAAATGTTTTATTATTATGATTAATGTAAATCATTTGTACTCAGGATGCAGTTTCAGGTGTGATCTATTTTTGGTTCAAATCCCATCAACAGTTTTGTGTGGGAACCCTGCATCTAGACACACACACACACACACACACACACGCACACACACAGAGAACAGCGAGTGCGTTGCCATGGCAGCCTGTTGCTGGAGTGATTTAGTCAAGAGACGCTCCGGCCTCACACGGCTCCAAAATGTGCCTGACCCACCATTGGCCGACGGCGGTCACATGGGAGCGGCTGGGCCAATCGGGTTGGGGAAAGGGGGGAGCACTTTGTGTGAATTGAAAGCTTGTCAGCGTTTGTGAACAAAAAGCAGGAGGAGAGGAGGCTGCCATGGCGGGGAAGACTCACCGAGGGTTTCCAGCATCCCTCACATATTTAAGTTATTTACTGCAATAATCTGATCCATGATGGCAAAAAAAAAAAAGAAAATCCCTCAAACTCACCTCTCAGCCATTCTGGGCAGCACCAGCCGGGTCATCTGATGGAAAGCACAAAAAGCTCACTTCAACATCATGACGCAAACACACAACAGAAAGTCAGCAATGGCGGAGAGGAGTTATGATGAAAAGTAGGAAAGTGAAGGAGGCAGAGAGGCAAAGCAGGGAGCGTTGCGTGGGTGGCGGGTGCAGACAGCGTTGGTGTTGTCCACCGTTGCTTTGGGAACCAGTGAGACACTGCAGGTAGCGCAGCGGCAGGGGCTACCTTCATCGCATTATTGATTGCAAAGTTTGCGTGCCACTCCGTGAACATCTTACCTGGCACACCGATGTCATGTTGACGTTGATCATATTTGTGATGAACTGAAACACACCACCAAAAAAATCATTTTAAATTAAAAAAAACAGCAAGAAAAACAAGTAAAAAAACAAAAGTAGTGACACTCACATTTTCCAGATCTGGAATATGGAGGTAGTACTCAGGGTAGGGATAGGATACTCCAACGTTGTTGACTGAATTCAAGAAGAAATAAATGAACATTATTATTAAGAAGCGCTACAAGTAAATGACATGTCCACAAGAGGGCAGCAAAAGCAAACAAGACAGACGCTATTCAGCCACACCTTGCAACCAGGAGAGCAAAAAGATGTACAAGGATCCTTAAAATAGAAAAGTGCATGTGAAAAAAATAACTTTTTTTAGGTCTTGAAATGTCTCTACAGCAGGGGTGCACGTTGTAGAAGTAAAATTAAACAAAAATTGGGGCACAATGTAAATAGAAAAAAAGTGAAATTTTTAATTAATTAATAATATTACTTAAATCAAAATAAAAAATACATTTAATTAAAACAAACAAAACAAAAAATCTATACAAAAACCTAAAGCATTGCTCTGCTCGTCTTGCATATTATTTGCTCTTACTGTACAAGTTGTCTCAAAAGCCAGGACACAAAAAATGCATGTTGTCAATATTTTATTCAACTGGAACATTAACACACAAAAAAATCCATCAACTGTGATGCAAAAATTGATGCGCTTTGCAAGATTCTCGCCACATTCTCTTTGGATCCACACAACATGTCATTTGTGGGTCTCACACAAACCAACATCAAAGTTTCAAAATCAATTCTCACCCAAGACACCAATCTCCAGACCTGCCAGGGCCGCCTCAATGGTGGCATAGATGTCGGTCTTTCCAAAGTCGACCGCAATGGTTTTGGTCTCCACTCCAAAGTGCTTCTCTGTGAGGACAAAGAAGACCAAAAAAAGAATGTATTTCATGTGGAATCGAGTCATGTGTAACAAAAGAAACAAGTCAAGCGCCATAAAAACAACCCCTGAGTTTGAAATTGAACTGCAAATTCAGAATTAAACTGTAGAGGGCGCTGCATACCAACAAATTAGCTGGAGGATTGCTTTTAGGTGCGTGTTGGGGGGGTTGATGGTGTGACATTAATTATTAGAAGGTAACAAAAAGAAGTGTGATTAACAAGGCTGTGGCTGCCAGATTGGAGACATAAATCGGGGTTGCCAGGTAGACGACATTTGAGGACAGCAGGTACTCCTGGTTATGTGTTGCTTTGCTCTAATTGTATTTCTTTTGTCGTTGTCCCCAGGAACCCCTAACCCCCTCCCACCACACTTACCAAGTGACCTGGCCACGTCGTCAAGCTTGTCCTGGGAGCGGCTGATCAACGCTATAGCAAACCCTCGATGAGCAAGCTGGAAGTATAACCATCACATTAGTGCCACTTGTCACTCATTAAAATTGAATAAATAAATATGAATTTTAATACAAAAATATATTTTTAAATAAAATTTCAGATTAATATTAAATTATTAGTAATAAATCACTATGAAAGTACATAAAATGTGTTTATATTTAAAATATAATTTCATAAAACAGAAAAAATATAAATAATAATAATAATGTACTCCAGTATAATGATAACATAATCATATAGTATTAATATAATAAAACACTAATATTATTGTTTAGTACAATACTATAATAGTACAGTACTACATTCATTCATTCATATACCGCTTATCCTCACGAGGGTCGTGGGGGGTGCTGGAGCCTATCCCATTTGTCTTCCTGTCAGGGTACACCTGGACTGGTGGCCAGCCAATCACAGGGCACATATAGACAAACAACCATTCACACTCACATTCATACCTATGGACAATTTGGAGTCGCCAATTAACCTAGCATGTTTTTGGAATGTGGGAGGAAACCGGAGTACCCGGAGAAAACCCACACATGCACGGGGAGAACATGCAAACTTCACACAGAGATGGCCAAGAGTGGAACTGAACCCTGGTCTCCTAGCTGTGAGGTCATATAATATATAACGATGATTTTAATAAAAAAAAAAGTTTAGTTGTGGGCTTAAGAAGTAATTGAATGGACAACTAATTGGACTCCAGAAAAGTTGTGCTACTACTCACGTAGCATTTAGGAAGGTATCAAGTCCACTGCTGCACACATTTAAGGTGTTTCGGGACATGACATGACATATGACATATCTTTGACTTTGTAGGAGTCCCGGGGAGGAAACTAAGCGGGTTGTAAATATGGCGTTGCAAGAATAAGACAGAGTACACGTGAATTTCTGACTCATTATTCCACCTATACGAGTGCCTCTCTCCCCTGCTGTGGCCTATGAGTTTTGTATGCATGACTCACATGCTCTCTTTGCAAGAAGAAAACATCATATTATACTATAAAAAGATGCTTCCAAGAGACTCACCTCCTCTGCGTAGGATTTCCCGATCCCATCAGTGGCTCCCGTCACAACTGGAGAGGAGAAGAGGAAAAGGTCAGCCAAGGTGTTTCTTTTTCTTTTTCTTTTTTAATGCACTTCTGGAGCTATAAACTCTGCATAACCCTGCCACGGCAAGATGGCCGACAGCTTGCTGCAGCTCCCACGTTTGTTTGTGTTGCAATCGAGCAAAGATGACACGCTTGATACACTTTTGTATCACAGGTTTGACTACTTCCATCGGTTGTTACTGCTGCCCAAAAAAGGTAAAAAAAAAAAGGCCACACGGCAGTCCCACGTGTGAGGCCACACCCAGAAACAGGACTGACTATGGGAACACTGATCGAGGTTCCCCATGACACCATCCAGATGGTGTACATAAGACGCACTGGCATCATCACATTGGACGAGTGGAGCTTTTCAAAGCTTAGTGGGAACAAAAGAGGTGAGATGGAGGATGATCACTTCGCTCTGGTAAAGTCAACGATACCCGACGTGGACTCAAAATGAACCCTGACAGGATTGGAAAGGGGAGGTGGAGCAATAGGGCAGGACCAACTCGACTAGGTGCTTGTTGTGGGGCAGAATTGTTGGGGCGAGAGGATTTATGGCAGTTATGGCCAGGGAAAGCTGGCATCGCATTTAAAGCGACAAGAAGCCAGAACACTTGAAATGTCCTAAACTTTGTGCTTGGCTTAAACTCCTGAAGTCCTTACAGGAAACATGGTGGTCATGTGAGAGTCATTTGACTATTCCAGAATATAGCAAAAGACAATTTAGTAAATGCTGATTCAAAAAGGTCAAAGGTTGAATCCCATTAAATAACAGGAGAAAGTGTCTATTATTGTATGTTCTTTGTGGTACACCAGTGGAAGTTGAAATATTTTCATCTTTGCATGGTAAATACATTTACTACAAACATGTAGCATCGCACATCTGTGACATGAATTTGTATTTTATTGTGTCTGCGTCATCTGGCGGGGCACTGCCCCTAATGCAAAAATCAAGTCAAGCTTACAGGGTTGCTCCTCAAAGAGAAGACTGCATGGCGCAAATATATACGTGCAAGCCAACCAACACGATATAATGTCGGTGGCTTGATGAACGATGAATAGAAGCAGAGGACACAAGGAGAGGAGACAAGATGAGGGAGGGAGGGGCTGATGACGAACATGCGGGAGGAGAAGTGGAGTTGGGAGGGATCCTGGGGTGGCTAAAAATAGAACTGGAGCGAAGCAGGAGAACGAGCGTGTGAAGGAGAAACAGAATAGGGATGGAAGGACGGAAGAGGAGAAGGATGGAGGAGAGGAAAGGAGCACAAAGTCAAAAAGTGAAAAAGGAGAAGTAGAATTTATTTTTAAACCTCCCCCTGATGTTAAGAATGAAAGGTTCCCACACAGAAAAGCCTCAATGGGCGAGGACGGTACAATTCTCCACACAGGTGGAGGAATAACGTGCTGGAGGGGAGACTATGGAGCGACACGATCTAACAAAGATCATGCTAAGTGAGAGAACAACATATGGAGTTTAGGTTGCATATTTTCATGATGGCCATTTCTAATACTTTGGGTCACGTGGTTACGCAGTGCAAGCAAAGTAAAAGCACACAAGATGAATAGACACCATACTAGATGACACATATAGACCCAGTCAATTGGCAATTTGCTACACAGTACAAAAAGAACATGTAGCCAAAAATCTAAAAGGTTCTGGAAGACAAAGCTGAGTGTTATATGTGACAAAATGTATTATGATTACTACAGCTGCAACAATTAAATAAACCTATTATCTTTACGCTTTAAAATAACTACATATTCATCAGCTTTGAATAATTTAAATAAAAACTGAGAAAATTAGTTGCAGCCCCACCTTTTGTTACATTGCTCTAAATGCAATATATTAAGTCAGGGGTTTCAAACACGCGGCCCGCGGGCCAAATGTGGCCCGCAGGACACTAGTTTTATGCCCCCGCCTTGATATGAAAGTTTAATGTTAGTGCGGCCCGCGCAAGTTTGATATGGATGCTGTATGGTATCATGTACCCGGAAAAAAATATTACGTTTGATTAATGTTCATGTTAAAGGTTATTTAAGTTTAAAAGGAAATAACTTGAAGGCTACCGTTTAGGTCGCTAGCTCTCTAGTTTGCGAGTTAGCATGTGTCTCAAGACCCTGCAGTTGCGCAATATGTTGTAAATATAAAGAGTATAAATGTGACTATAGTCGTGTTTTGTCATGTCTACAGGGCTCTAATAATGCTTTGTTCATTTTAATCTGAAAAAAATAATTTGTCTACCCACCAACTATATGTGGTTTCTTAAGTTTTTATTATTTGCCGTTTTACTATTATTATTATTATTATATTTATTTATTTATTACTGATTGATTTTCTTTATTCTTGATTTGTTTATTTATTTTTCATCTTATTTTGCGCAGAAAAATTAAAATTAAAATATTTGAGAAAAGTGGAATGTTTTATCAGAGCTTTTATTGTAGAAAATCGGAACCAAAGCACTGCAAAAGTTTGTATATTTTTCTGTTAATAAATGCGTTTTTTTTTTTTTTTTGGAAAACCTGATGCGGCCCAGCCTTGCCCAGACCCTAGCTCCAGTGGCCCCAGGTAAATTGAGTTTGAGACGCCTGTATTAAGTTCTATCTGAAGTATTTCTGTAATGCCTCACATTAACTCACTAGCTAAGATCTCAGTATATAGACTGGTCATATATCTCATCTCGTTTCATATTATCTGCATACTGTATTTGTATATAACTCTGGTTAAAACTGTTGATTTTGTTAATACTTGGGTTGTTTATATTGTCTATTTTTCCTATATTGTGTATTTCGTACTGCTTAAATGATTCTGTACTCTTGCTGCTGTGCATTGCAAATTTCCCCACTGAGGGACGAATAAACGCATATCTTATCTTATTATTGTGGCGTGGCTCTATATGACAGCTAACAGATGTCCCTTATCAGAATTGGATCAGTATCAGCAGATATCCAAATTAATGCACTGTATGCATTGCGCATCTTTTCCTCACCTTTCACCTGCACATGTGTGCTAGCATGTAGTATGCAGCATCAAACCTGAGAGCACGTGCATGAATGCATGACAAGTATGTGAGAGTTGGGGGGGGTGATGAAGGATATATTTACGACATGCAAAACCAGCATGTCCCTTCCTCACCTTGCTACAGGCATTCAAAATTTAGTCTCTTTTGGTGCTTTGCTTTTTCTTGAGTAGATTTTGTCACACTACCAATGAGGGGGGACCAGTGATGAGTGTTGGAGCAGAAGTGGGGTGATGACGAGTGGTCGGCGCTATGGGGTGGCCGTGGCCACCCTTGGTCGCTCAACCTCAACGGCTCTGTGGTGCAGAACATTAGTTCAGCCAAACCGCTGTTTCTGCTTCGACACATTACACTGTTGCACAAAACTTTTTCCTATTTTGTGGAGGATCTGCCAATAAAACCGTGCCTTGCATGAAATGCAAGCCATAGGTAACTTTTCCATGATTGCGGTTGAGTTTTCCCACTATGTTGACTTTGAGGACAATTTCTGTGTGCAGGTTTGGCCACCATGATGGTGAGCAGTATGCAGAAACGATGCATTGAAAACATGTCATTGGCACATTGCTCAGCTATTAACAACTCTAACAGACCATCAAGACAATTCAGGTATCAATTTATTGCCACCCCCATGTCTCACATTGGCTGCCCCATTGAATAATGTTTGGCTCCTTATAACATTCAAGACCGCAATCATTGTATGTTTATTGTGGTCTTAATGCCCTAATGTTCTACCCCATAATTCATTTTCTCTTTGGAATAAGCCGCCAGCCAATAAAAAAAGCTGCAATCTGTGTATAGACCCCCAGGCTGGACTTTCCACACCCCTGTCTTAAGGTGACGAGACTAACCTCCTAAAACGAAAAGTCCATTATTCAAAATTATGCACAGTAAGTAAAAGAACTATTGTTTTTAATGGTGATTTTCCACTTTGCATTCAGTTACCAAGCCCTCCCCCTCCCTCCCCAGCTCCCAGGCAAGATGGTGTCCACCCACAAACCTCCCCTCCCTTTCATACTCATCTCCATATCCTCCTGCTGTACTTATGAATGACAACTCTCCTCCCAGTCGTTATATAATAGCACCATTCTTTCAATAAACCCTGTATGTGTATGTGTGTGTGTGTGTGTGTGTAAGCTGCCAGCACAGCGCTACACATGAGCACCACATGTGCATGTATACCGACAACCATGAAAGCATCCGTTCATATTGAGCCACAACATTAAGTACACCTGCGCTGTCCAACGCCCAACAAGAATGATACGTCATCAACTACTGTATAGCTAACATTTCTTTAGAAATTGTGCATTTATCTAAACATTTTTCATATATTTCCTTATTTTTAGTGTATATTATACATATGGAGACAAGGGTAGGATTAAACATTTGTCTTCTTCCTACTCCTTTTAGGACATTTTCAAATGTAACCACATGATGTTCCTTCATGTAACTTGTTATGCATGCCCATAACAAATAAACCAAACCACAGCTAAAAGGGCAGTAAAATGTTTCAAGTATTTTATTTTTTTTAATGGAGCGCATTCATTACTTGCAAACGACAACCCCAAGAAATATGCATGTCTCTCTGAAAGTGTCAATCATCTTTGGAATGTTAGATGCCGCAGGTGTGCCTAATAAAAGGGGCCGTCATTCAGCAACAGTACGCACCGCAAACGTATCCCTGTTTTGGTGACATACATCACGTCCGGAGGTACTGATATCTCCCAGTTTTTTGTGCCCCCGACCCCCCGTCCCCCAAGACCCCCAAACCACCCCCCCACCCATTCACTACAGCCACGCGCTAAAAAAAGCAGCAGGAGGAGTAAAAATAGCAGCGAGCCTGTACTGCCTTGTCTGGGAGCCGACACAACCCCCCCCCACCCTCGCCTCCTTGCATGCTTGCCTGCTGCAGCACCTGAATACCAACAAGATCCCTCCCTCCCCCCCCCATCAGCATCATCATCAGCATCATCACCACGACAACCAGGCTGCAACGTCCTCAGTCGATACATGCTGAGAAGCAACACTAGCAGTTTTTATTTTTATTTAAAAAACATGACCCCTCCCCATCTTTCCCCCATATCATAGTGAAAAAGATGGGTGTGTTCTTGCTGTGGAAAAAAATCCAACTTTTAAAGAGACAGCGCACCAAATCCTCCATTAAGATTCTCAGGGAGGAGAGACTGCAGTCCTTGTATGCCCCACTCTTCTTATGTACTCTTATGTAATCTGTCGCACCCCGAACTCGCCTATCACCGAGCAGACACTCCCACATTTTGGGGGAAGGGGGGGCAGAAGAAAAAAAAAACACACACACACACTTTAAATAGCAAGAGAGAAAGTCACATGGGTGATGTAAAAGTCGACAAAAATAAAGCTTGATGGGGGAGGAAAGTGTGTGTGTGTGGGGGGGGGCTGCTGCAAAGAAGCAAGAACTTGTACTTCAGAGCTTCCATACATAGATCGGTGTCTATATTTGGATATGCAGCAAAAAATAGCTCACGCTCACATCCCACACAGCCTTGTTTTAAAAGCAAATAAAGTTACTTTTCCAAACTACACTCACATGAAGACGAGCTGATGATTCTTCAGGAAAGTTGGAGAACGCGTTCACTTCACCATGAATGCTGTGTCTCAATACTTTGAGTGCATAAGTGCATTTACAGGCAGTATAACAAAATGCAGTATACTTTCAGTACCCGAATGTTGCACTCCAAACGCTCAAAATGGTGAATTTGCAGTAATGGACACT
Source organism: Doryrhamphus excisus (assembly GCF_037039965.1). Classification (NCBI taxonomy): domain Eukaryota; kingdom Metazoa; phylum Chordata; class Actinopteri; order Syngnathiformes; family Syngnathidae; genus Doryrhamphus; species Doryrhamphus excisus. The sequence continues at coordinate 15,481,137 of NC_136357.1, read as the reverse complement.
TGCCACTGTCATTAATCATCATCTTGGCTACGTCGTGGAATCAGAATCAGCTTTATTGGCCATGCGTGTTAGTTATCACACTAGGAATTTGACTCTGGTCAAATTGCGATTCTATTCTATTGTGATTCCTTTCTATAACAAATGGAGGTGCAATGCCAACAACTCAATCAAGTGTTGCACAAGCAGTGATCAAATGATCATAAATCATGTGTTCATGTCAGGAGATAATTACAGTAACCTGGTGACAACTCAGACAACACCAGGGACAAAAGCGAGCTCATTGCTGCAGTCAACTACTGTTCTGGAAAGTTAGCCAAACTAACTGTAGCACCGGGGCTAATCCAATCGAAATATCAGTATCGGATTTTGATACCAGCATAATTCACGCATGGGAGGTTTTTGATACCACTTGTAGAGATGTCGGACATTCAAAGATATACTTGGAACGACATTTGCAGATATTCTTTTAGCATGGTTGCACATTAAAACCAACAGAGCCCAAGTCACATAAACACACACTTACACACAACCACAGACACGTGCTAAACTAAGCTAACCCCGCTAGCGTCCATTCACGCTCTAAGAGGAAATTCCGCCAACTTCAGCAGGTGTTTAAAGCCATTTCAACCCATTTACATTTATCAATATTTTGTCAATTTCCACGAGATTCCACGTTAAACAGTAAATTCCGATTTTTACCAATTTCGTGAGTCTGTCAAATCATAGGGGCCTAGTTAAGTAAATCGATAAAGTCTAATTCACTCATTTTCTACCGCTTTTCCTCACGAGGGTCGTGGGGGGTGCTGGAGCCTATCCCAGCTGTCTTTGGGCGAGAGGCGGGGTACACCATGGACTGGTCGCCAGCCAATCACAGGGCACATATAGACAAACAACCATTCACACTCACATTCATACCTATGGACAATTTGGAGTCTGCAATTAACCTAGCATGTTTTTGGAATGTGGGAGGAAACCGGAGTACCCGGAGAAAACCCACGCATGCATGGGGAGAACATGCAAACTCCGAGGATGGAATAAAACCCTGGTCTCCTAGCTGTGAGGTCTGCGCGCTAACCACTAGACCGCCGTGCCGATAAAGTCTAATTTTTCAGGAAAATGTTTGGATATCCCTGCTTTAAAAAGACAAGTCAACTTCTGGGGCGAGACAGCAACTGAGGAAATGACCAAGAAGAGTGAAAGAATGTGAGGAAGATGAAGAAGACAGACCACAATAATGTAGGGGGTGTGTGTGCGCGTGTGTGTGGGCGGGTGTGCGTGTTGAAAGAGAAGATACAGCAGCAGATTTTTTTTCTTCTACCCAGCATTCCCGGCGCTGGCACGTGTCGCTGAGCGTGTTCCTCACATGAACAGTGGTGTTCTCGCTCACTCTCTACACACACACACACAAATTCATTCATTCATTTGTGCATTCATTCAGACTTTCTCTCATGTGAAAGAGTGCAGTCTGATGCTAGAATAGAAATGAAGAACAAGCAGAGCTTGTCTTATGACAAACAAGAGACTAAATATTTACTCAGGCATCCTCCAAGTGATGAATGGCTCCATCTGTCTTACGTAACGCTGCTGTTTTCTCAATAGAGCCCAAACTTAAGAGAAGGAGGGGCCTGCACCACTGTCAGAAACCCCCCCTTTGGTCTAATTTACTATGATGGACATTTACACACACACACACACACACACACAAAGCAGAGGAAGAAGAGACATTACAGCCTTACATAACATGTATGATGTTGAACATTGAATCATTATTGTACTACTGTATTTAAATTAATATTACTAAGATTAAAATAAATATCCATACAGTTAAGTTGCTATTAATATAATAATTAAAGGTTATCTACTGTTACTATAATACATTAAGTAAATGTCTACAAGAATGTTACATACGGCTTTTCAACAAAACAGGAGTATAGAGAGACATAGACACACACTGGGGGAGCGCGCGAGAGAGAGAGCTCGCGAAAGAGTGTGTGTGCGTGCGCAGCTGGGGGAAGCCTCTTTGCCTCTTAATGCAGTATCTCGGTCCTACCACTAGAAGTCGCCTGTACTCAACAAGGGAACGTTGAGGGAAAATCCCTGCTGTTCAATGCTGAGCTGCAGCAAACAAGTGTAGCGATTCACTGACGGCAGCAAACAAAGTGTAGTGATTCACTAACCGGAAACAAACACTTATAAAAGGTCTTACTGAGCACATTTGAACACAAAAGCACAGAAGACGTGCTGACAAACCAGTTTGACTTGCGTGTATTGCCTTCAAAGGCTGCTGACGTTTGCACTCAACAGCTACTAATGACAGAAGGCAATTGTGTAAGTGATGCAGGTTACCGGCGACAGGTCTGTGTTTCACGTTAAGAATGTCTGCCGGCATCAATGCAGAGAATGCGGTTTGAAAGCCACATTCCCACTACAGTGAAAAAGGCCAGTTAGGTTTGTTTCTCTGTTTTATTCAGCCCGTTGTTGCAACACCTTAGAAAGAAAAAGCCTTAACAATTCATCAACAGGAAGTAGTGGTGAAAGAAGGTGCGGGCAGGGGCTTCACTTGACCTCTGTGACAAGTCACACCAGTCAGTATTTGGACAGGACAAACCGGCGTGTCAGGTCCGACCAACCGAGACCAGAAAGCCCGTTGCAGCGCATCACACTTCCCCGCCTATGACATGCTTCTTGTCTGGCTCTCAACGGCTATGGTTTAGCCGGTGACTCCAAACAGGTTTCAAGGAGTGGCGTACAAGCCTGACAAAAGTCCCAAAAGAGTGGGGGGGTGATTTATGACCACAACCATGTTTCCAGCCAGCCAGGGAACCACTTTTGGTCATCTACGTGGGCGTAGAAACTTTAACCTATTGGGCTGTTCACATTGTGACATGAACTAAATTCCATCCTGTTCTGGTATTTTCCCACATTCAGACATGCAAATCAACTCAATGTGATTAGTCAGCGTATTCTTTTACACAATGTGAACCACAAAGCGGTGTGAATTTCCACTGTACATACTGAATTCCAATTTGAAGTGGATCACAAAAATAAGCGGACCCCTTTTCACATGAAATAATGAGAATGCAAAAAAAGCCTGTTTTGGTCATTTGCAAAACTTTGAAAAGGGAATAAAATGCTGAATAACATTTCAATTTGTTCACATGTAAATTAATGTGTAACTGAATCCAATTGCCTTTCTGGTCCACATGTCAATGGAAAAGAAGGTGAATCCTGTGCGCTTGGTATTCACATTGGACATCCTAAGTGGTGTCAATTGTTGCCATACACACTGTATTGCAATTAGAATAGGCCTTATTAAGTGGATCAGAAAAAAGAACAGGGTCCTGTTTCACATAGAATAATGTGAACGCAAAAAGCATCCATTTTTTCGGTTAAAAGGGAACAAACTGACAGAAAAGGCTGTTTATATTTGTTCACATGTCCAAAAGTCTACACAAGGCAAAGTGAATACAACATTTTTGACATCACAAGTGGTGGGAATTGCTGCTGTTCACACTGTATTCCATTTAGGCCTTAAGGGGATCAGTAAAAGGGATCCTGTTTCATGAAATCACAGTGTGAATGCCATTTGTGCTCATTTTGAGCTCATTTGAAGAGGCACTGTAAGTGAACACACATTTAGAGTGGACCAACAAGCCAGTTTGTATTTGTTCCCATTGTGAATTCATTTATAACTAGAGCCAATTCTCTTTCTGGTCCACAGGTCAATACTAGGCAGAGTGATCACATTGGGCATCATAAGTGAAGTGAAATTAGATCACAACAGAGTTTAGTAAAAGGCTGCCTAATCACTTAAGTGTTTCCTTGAATGGTGGACGGTATTTTATATCTGATACTGTTGAATTTAGAGGTTTTACTGTTATGTTGACCTAATTATAATAACTGATATTTACATTTGTTTTTAAAGCATATATTTTGCACTCTATGCCATTGTGGGGTTCTATACTGAAACATGTGACCTTTCCTGCATGGCCAACCGATGACAAGTAAATACTGAAAACAACCAAGGGAATTAAATATCATTTGATAAATAAATCTAAAAAGTTCAGTAATGTAGTCCAATAATGAGCAACTTAATGACAATGATGAGTTCAAGTGTAGTAGGAGAAATAATAAGTATGTGTGCGGTGTCCCAATAAGGCCAATGGATGACGAAGCGATGAGCAAGTGCATGACTCATCGATGTGCGCAACATCAGGGACATTAAAAATGCGCATTCGTCATTCAGCTCATTCATGCAAACTCTGCAATGAAATGATGGACGGATTTTTAAAAAGATAACATAAGTAGCATGGCGTCGCTTGCTTTTCCTCAAAGACTAATACAATAAAGAGGATGGTGGAGTCAAACTGCGCACAATTTTCTCCCATGAAGAAGTGGGTCAAACCCTGGCACTCAGAAACACCAACATCTTTAAGCTGCAAAAAGTAGCGCATTCAAATTTGATTTATTTTGTCAAAGAGTTTAAAAAAAACCTAACATCCAAATGTAGGTCACGTTTTTAAAGCAGCATGTGACTGTCGACCAACATGAGGACTTCGTAGGGATCAAAAGTGCGCTATAGCCTGCGCAAATTAGCACCCAATGTGGGTCAAAAAAATACACAATTGCACCGAATGAGCGAATTTACCTGCGTTACGAAACCAACAGCAAACCAACACAATCATATTCACAACCTCCCAAGTTTGAGAACATGAGGGTGCACCTGGCCTAAGTGCTCTGTGTATCTGTGTAGGACTCACCTGCCCACTTGCCCAGCTTGGGGGAGAGCAGCTGGCCGTTGCCCAGCACCCAGATCCTGAAGCCGGAGAGCAGCCGGTAAAGCAGCCACAGTAGTAGAGCGGCCACCGTGAAGGTTCCTACCCAAAAGAGAGGCACCTCGGCCCAGTGGAGCATGTCTTCTAGGTCGGCCCACGTCATGGCTGCGGTGCTGAGTCTGTGTGAGAGTGCGTGTGTGCGTCAAAGGACGTCAATTTTCGGCAACGTGCTGTAATTTCCAAGCCACGACGTGAGAGAGTCGCTTTATAAGGAGGTTGTAGCATCACACTCCTCCACCTTCCCCCCCTCCCAACACTTGCAGAGCCTGATTTGACGATGCCCCGCCCACCGGCCCTCGCTTGGCCGCGCCGTGTCTTCGTCGATTGGCTGAGCATGCCGCCTCTCAAGCCCGGTTCACGCTGCTTTTTGGTTCTTTTGTAAGTCAATCAAGAGCAAGCCGCTTTCCTCGCTCAACAGGCGCTCGTGCGCGGAGAAGGGCGGGTCCAATAGAGGCCGGGCGCGTCACGATTGGACCACCTCTCATCCGGAGCAGGCTATTGGCTGACGCAGGAACAGGTTAGTCGGTTTCAGTGAGGGTTACGAAACCCACCTGAGTCACTCAGAGTGCCGGCTGATTGACTGAAGTCACGTCACTCAGCAAAGACGCCACCTTGTCACCTCAGAAATGAGTCACTTAGTTAGTTACTTAGTTATTTCAGCTATCCTGTCTGGAAAGAAACAGTATGTACAACACTGTACAACACATGATACACGGTGTACAATTGATGACAATAGATACACGAAATCATTTAATGTGTCATCACTCTATGTGTCAATGACTAGATCTCTCAGTATCTACAGTATGTCGCAAATGTGAGTACGCCCCTCACATTTGAGCAAATATTTGTAATTATGTATTTTGATGATAAATTACACTTTGATACAAAGTAAAGTCGTCCGTGTACAGCTTGAATAACATGTAAATTTGCTGCACCCTTAAAATAATACACACAATTATAAATGTAAAAAATATTTTTTTCCCTTTAATCACTGGTACAACTGAAGGTACATTGGTTTTACAAGAGGGCTTCACGGCCTCTCGGCCATCTCTATGTTTTCTTCGAGAACTCAGGTTTCCTCCCACATTCCAAAAACATGCTAGGTTAATTGGTGACTCCAAATTATCCATAGGTATGAATGTGAGTGTGAATGGTTGTTTGTCTATATGTGCCCTGTGATTGGCTGGCGAACAGTCCAGGGTGTACCCCGCCTCCCGTCTGAAGACAGCTGGGATAGGCTCCAGCACCCCCTCAAACCTTGTGAGGAAAAAGCGGTAGAAAATGAATGAATGAATGATGACAAGAGGGCTTCACGGCGAAGCGTGCAGGCCACATAGCTATTAGACCGGAGTTCGATTCCATTCTCTGCCATCTCTGTTTTCTTTGAGAACTCCGGTTTCCTCCCACATTCCAAAAACATGCTAGGTTAATTTAATCGGTGACTCCAAATTATCCATAGGTATGAATGTGAGTGTGAATGGTTGTTTGTCTATATGTGCCCTGTGATTGGCTGGCCACCAGTCCAGGGTGTACCCCGCCTCCTGCCCAAAGACAGCTGAGATAGGCTCCAGCACCCTGGCGACCCTCATGAGGATAAGTGGTGTGTTGCATATACAGCTACACGTATGTACAGCTGGGATAGGCTCCAGCACCCCACAACCCTTGTGAATGAATGATGACAACAGCTGAGTGGTTAGCATGTAGGCCACAGAGTTAGGATTCCGATCTGGGTTCCGATCTATGCATGGGCATCTGTGTGTGGAGTTAGCATCTTTTTGTCTGGCAACCAGTCCAGGGACAGCTGGGATAGGCTCTAGCATAACTGCGACCCTAGCGAGGATAAGCTCAATTTCATTATATGGGTTAAGGTTTGTATCTTTTGAAACAAGACTGAATTTGATTATATCATATTGTGATACATTGCTAAACTTATAATAAATATACATATTATACTAAATGGCTATCTATATATGAATCTTACAATGTATAAAATAACAATAATAACAGATGTAGGCCATAGTGATAACTAATAAATGGATACAGTACGTCAGTTTCTGCTCGTTGTTTTAAAAACTACAACTCCCAGACAACATGGCGGCTCGACACACTCTCGCGAGGCATCTCCAATGCTCCCATCATCATCATCATCACTTCTCAGTGTGGTAACTTTGTCATAAACAACAAAGACACGCGTTCGTTGACATGATTTTATTTCACCATTTGTACATTCTTACAAAGACTTGCATTGCGTTAATGCACGCTTGTTCCTCCTAAAATAACACACACACACACACTCTCTAATACTCTCTCTCTCTCACACACACACACACACACACACACTCGTGCAGCTTAACCTAAAATGCGTCCATACGGAGAATGTGTGAAGCAAAGTGACGACAGTCTCATAGTTTGCATCACTGTCTGAGTATGCAAATGTTCGTGCACGACCAGCGTGGACACGGAACTGCTCGCAATCTTTGTCACAAGTGGGGGCAATCTTTCGGCATTGAGCGAATCGATCCAAATATCAATTTGTCGATACCAAGGACGAGGGACTGAGGGAATAAATGCGTGATTTTGTTGATATAATGTTGTATTTATATAATTGTTACATTGTTCACAAATACGTTTGTTAACACAAAATAATTGAAAAATAACAAGTAAAATGTGTCTGTATCAGTATCAATTTGGGGCCTGTATTTATTTGGTATCAAATTGATACCAACATGTGGAGTACTTCCCACCCCAAGCACTTTGAAAGCAGCTGATATGCTACAAACCGCTTATCCTCATAAGGGTCGCCGGGGTGCTGGAGCCTATCCCAGCTGTCTTCGGGCGAGAGGCGGGGTACACCCTGGACTGGTGGCCAGCCAATCACAGGGCATATATAGACAAACAACCATTCACACTCACATTCATACCTATGGACAATTTGGAGTCACCAATTAACCTAGCATGTTTTTGGAATGTGGGAGGAAACCGGAATACCCGGAGAAAATTCACGCATGCACGGGGAGAACATGCAAACTTCACACAGAGATGGCCGAGGGTGGAATCGAACTCCGGTCTCCTAGCAGTGAGGTCTGCGCACGAACGACCGTGTAGCCCGCACTTGTCAATCACATTTAAAAATACATTTTAGTTCCATACTCTGAACAAAGTGGATACACTACACTTGTCAATCAAGTCTTAAAAAAGCATTTTAGGTCCACACTCTGAACACATTTCTAAATTAAGTTTTGAAAACGTCATTTTAGAGCCACAATTTCAACACAGCCGATACATTACACTTGTAAGTCAAGTTTTAAAATACATTGTAGTTCCACATTTGAAACTGGATACATTACACATGTAAATCAAGTAAAAATAAAAAATACATTTTGATTCCATACTTTGAACACAGCATCTACACTCCACTTGAAAATTCCATTTCCAAATAACATTTTCCTTCCATGTTATGAAAACACCACACTTGTAAATCAAGCTTAAAAAAAAAGACATTTTATCCACAGCTGACACTGAGAGTCCACCTTCATTCATTCTTGCCATCTGAAAAGAGGATAGAAGGTTGCATTTTAATGCTGGAAAAGTGCAGGAAAAATCCCTTTTTGTCTCCTTTTCCCCCATCACACACTTATATATATATATATATATATATATATATATATATATATATATATATATATATATATTTATATATATATATATATATATATAGTGACTCACACTGCTTATTAAATCACATTTCTTTTTATGATTCTTCTGGTAGTGGGAAGTGTTTAAAATGTTTGGGTTAAATCACTAGATCAGAATTAGAGCAAACTCCCTCACATACTTCCCTTTATACTGTAGCTAAAACATTCGATACACATGTAGTATAAGCATTGGGTAAACATACTGTACATAGATAGATAGATAGACTTTCTTTATTGTCATTACACAATAACACAGCAGTGAAATTGCCAACAAAATGTCGTTGCCTGGCTCCCGTATAATAATAAATAATAATGTGGAGAATAAATAGATGACATCAAATATGAACAATGTACAGTGTCAACAGTAATTTGTACAAATAATTTAGAATAAATAATAATAATTTAAAGTTTTGCGTGTGCGTGTGGGCAGGTAGAGGGGCTTATCTGGCATTCAGCAGTCTGATGACCAGGGGTGATATATACATATACACGTACTGTATATGAGCACTAGCAAATCCAGTACAGGTAATATGTTGCTATTCAATCATTTATTTATTTTCTACTGCTTATCCTCACAAGGGTTGCAGGCATGCTGGAGCCTATCCCCAGGTCACCAGCCAATCACAGGACACAAACAGACAAACAACCTTTCACACTCACATATGGACAATTTGGAGTCGCCAATTAACCTAGCATGTTTTTGGAATGTGGGATGAAACCAGAGTACCCGGAGAAAACCCACGCACAGGGAGAACATGCAAACTCCACACAGAGATGCCCAAGGGGGGAATCAAACCCAGTCTCTATAGCCATGAGGCCTGCGTGCCAACCACTCGTCCACTGTAAGATGTTGTTTTGGTCACAAAAGTGCTCCCATTAATTCCTAAAAACTGAATGCAGTGTGTGCCTCATGCTGGGCAACAGAATACTGTGTGTGCCTGTACAACCACGCAGAGGAGGAATAAGATGGCTTATGAGTGAACTTTTTTACATTTCATCTGCCAAGTGGAAAGTGTGGCAAAGGGACTGAAAGACATCACCATGAAAGTGAAAATGAACACTATAAAAAACTCCAGAGAAAGGAGACACTCCCAACAATATTGGCCACTCTTTTGGTCGCAACTGCTCGGCTATCATTAAGGATATATTATTCAATGCTAAAGGGGTCATGGATTCTATGCGCTGTTACAATGAGACTATAGCTTTGCTTGACAGCCACAAAGATAGAAGTACAGAGGTTTTAGATTTTTACTACGATTTCATTTCATTCTTGTATTTCAGCTTTGACTGTATTTGTATTGTATTTATGTGTCCTACGTGTGTTCTGTGTGCAGTGGGAGTGACATAGGAGTCGATTTATGGTAATGGTTTTATTTCATTTGAACATGCATCAGATTACAATTGAATGCATCACATAATCAGTTCACAGTTCCACATGTCCAAAAGGAGTAGGAAGAAGCAAAGCTTATTAAATTCTACCCCTCCATCTGGTACTTTTACAATCAGTAACTGTTACATTTGTTCACTTCCTGCTTTCCATAATACAGTTTAAGGTTTTTTTTTTAAATAATGTACCTCGTACCGAAGTACAAGGTGATATTTAGCTATGATTTAGAAGTTCCGACTTACACTAACACTCAACTTCACCTCACAGTCTATAGGAACTGAAGTCGTTCATAACTCGAGGACCACCTGAATATACACCTAAGCTTTAGGCAAACATATTGCACACACACACACACACACACACACATATAAGCATTAGGTAAACACACACACGCACACACACATACACTATGCATGTATAAAATATACAATAAAAATAGAAAGACTCATGATATTATTATTATTATTGTCATTAGGCCCCAGTTTTATATATACTCTTTTGCCACAGCAACATGCACATTTTTCCACAAAAGCAAAATGATCTTATCTTCTCGAGCAGGATGGACTAGGAAAGTGTTGTCATTGCTGGAACAATGAAATAAAAACAAAAAACTAAACTAATTCACTGTTAAGAATGTCAAGTTAAAAGTGTCATTGTGCAGGGTGCAGCAACTTTCTTCTCTGCTCGTCACTTTAACACAAGATGTGCCTGTGCCTTTTCAAAATGCTCAAAAACACAATCCCAACTCATTTCAGCACCACCGGAGCGGACAGCGACACACAACTGCTTCATCAGCAGCAGCATCGTGAACAACTTTACACCTTTTCTCAAGATCCTTTTACCACTTTGCTAAACACACAAAAATGGACCCGCTTGTGTTTGACAATCTCTGCTCATAATAATAATAATAATAATAATAATAATAATAATAATAATAATAATAATAATAATAATAATAATAATAATAATAATAATAATAATAATAATAATAATAATAGTAGCATTGCTTACCTTCACTGGCTTTATGAATCAGGTTGTCACATCTGTGCCTCTGGCCCAACACACACACACACACACAAAGAGAGACAGCAGTCAGTAATAATAATCTAAATGTTATTTTAAAAATTAAAAAGCATTTTAAAATGACAGATTATAAATATCTTATTTAAAATATAATACATTGTCTTTATTCCACTCTTATAATAATGAGTCAAATAATTTGAAATGAATAAAAGGAGTAAATATGAATAAACGACATTTCCATGTCCGGTATCAAATTTGAGCATGTGTGTGTGTGTGTGTGTGTGCATTTATCTTGTGAGTTGAGTAGCATCACAGCCAACTGAATCATTTGAGTCATATTCTTAATTCTCTTTCACAAAGATGTGCATTGCTACCATTTTGCACACAAATGAATAAAACAGAAATATGTCCATACGCCTTATTTATCATGGCTTTGAATATTACAGTGTATCATCATCAGGCTATATATTGCTTTTTAATACTTTTTATTATTTTATGTTTCCTAATTGACTTAGCTGGAACGTCCAGTGTCCCTCAGGATCTACAGTATCCATCTATAATAAAACACTGACTCACCTCTGTGTGTGTGTGTGTGTTGGGGTGCACCACAACATTCGGTTCAGCCTGCAAGATACAACATACACAAAGAAACCATGTCAAACACCATGTAAAAAGTTTTGTGTAACCGTCATGGTAAAACAACATAACAACAACATTGTACAAGAGTGCAAAAAAAAAATGCAAGCCTTACATGAAATGTGGGCAAAAAGAAGCCTGATAAATCAAAGACAATTACATATGAATGTCATGTTTTTGACGGCTAACACATCAAATGACCAACTATGTTGTTTATGTCATAAAAATGGAATATGTCATTTTGTCTGAGTTCTTGAAAGAACTTTGCTCGAAGTATATTTCCTCTTTGCTATTTTTAGATTCACACACAGAAAATAATCAGGAATAAATGAGTAAATTAAAGCCATAATTTAACACAAATGAGCCATCCGGAGATAAAGTTAGAGGGCTAAATATGATATTTTTTCAACACACACATTTGAGTGGTATGATTATTCTCCATGCATTTAATGTATTTGTTAGTAACATGTTAAACATAAAAGTCTTTGAAATGAAGTGACAGGTTTAAATAAAAATTATTTTTATCCACCGTTTGTGCCTTTACACAGGCACATCAGAAGTCTCACTGAGTGTGTGTGTGTGTGTGTGTTTGTGTGTGTGCATTTAATTTGACTTCACTTTGTGACACACAAACATGTACTTTTATCTAATATATAACTGTTAATGCTTCAAAAAGACGCCATGAAATAACACACACGAACACACTCCGCAACCGACTGTACACGCACGGTCACATGATCACACACACACCTATTTATCAAATGTGTTATTATGATTTAAGTACAGTAATGTTGTATTTTCCATATTATATCATACTGTATTATATATTCAGTACAGATCAGCACACGTCACATTACAGACCAGCCTTTTTCCTGTGCGTCAAACACGCCGGTTAGAGAGGTGCTAGAGCCTACCCCAGCTGACATAGTTTATTGGAGCATTTTGTTATGATTAAATGTAAAGAAAATGCTACAAAGACATTTTTCCTTATCAAATGACTTTTCCTGTGACACCACGTACCGCATTCCATGACATGTCAATAAAATGTGACACATTTTCTTTCTACCCGAGCAGCCATTTTCCCTGCTGAGGCTTGCCTGACATGAAGGGATGCTTACTTGGGATGTGTGTGGGACATTTTTGTGGGGAGGCCAGCCACATGAGGAACGCACACGTGGCAAGTGAAGTGTTGATGCAATCCATGAATCATCATTCATTCATCACACAGCTCAGCCTGCATGAGGCTCGGCACAACAACATGGCCATCCTGCGCTGCCGTCAGACTCTCGCTGCCAGCCTTCGATCTTTACTTTCGTCATCTTTTGTGTGTCATTATAGGACAGGTGTCATGAAATGGTCAACACTTGCATGCAACAGGAACAAAACTACCCAATCAGGTGAAACTTCCACCCTCCGCCCACCTCCGCCCCAAAAAAAGATTCATGGTCATGTGACAGACTTTGTTTACGAGCCGTGCACCCCTCCCCCCACACTCAAAGTACTGAGGTGCACTTAGCTGCACACAGTTCAAGTGTCTAAGTGCAGTTGGGGCCACCATTCAAAAAGTGGTCCATTAACGTTAGGATGTTTAGCTGTAGCCACGAGACATACGAAAGAAGGCAGGTGGTCCAAGAGAAGCATGTGATATTTTCATGAAGAAATAATGATGAATTATCATCATGATTATATTCTATAGAACAGGGGTCTCAAACATGCGGCCCGCGGGCCAAATGTGGCCCGCAGGACACTAGTTTGAGGCCCCCGCCTTGATATGAAAGTTTAATGTTAGTGCGGCCCGCGCAAGTTTGATATGGATGCTGTATGGTATCATGTACCCAGAAAAAATTATTACGTTTGATTAATGTTCATGTTAAAGGTTAAATAACTGTTAATAGTTATCCTCCCTATCCGTGTGGAAGTGGTAAGTTTTTGGCTATTTAAGTTTGAAGGAAATAACTTGAAGGCTACCGTTTAGGTCGCTAGCTCTCTAGTTTGCGAGTTAGCATGTGTCTCAAGACTCTGCAGTTGCGCAATATGTTGTAAATAAAAAAAGTATAAATGTGACTATAGTCGTGTTTTGTCATGTCTACAGGGCTCTAATAATGCTTTGTTCATTTTAATCTGAAAAAAATAATTTGTCTACCCACCAACTATATGTGGTTTCTTAAGTTTTTATTATTTGCCGTTTTATTATTATTATTATTATATTTATTTATTACTGATTGATTGATTTTCTTTACTCTTGATTTGTTTATTTATTTTTCATCTTATTTTGTGTAGAAAAATAAAGATATTTGAGAACAGTGGAATGTTTTATCAGAGCTTTTATTGTAGAAAATCGGAATCAAAGCACTGAAAAAGTTTGTATATTTTTTTGTTTTTAATAAATGCGTTTTGGGTTTTTTTGAAAACCTGATGCGGCCCAGCCTTGCCCATACCCTAGCTCCAGTGGCCCCCAGGTAAATTGAGTTTGAGACCCCTGCTATAGAACATTTACAAGCTCAAAAATGCAACAATGTCATACCATCTACTGTAGCATGCATGCCAGGCCAGTAGAAGGCAATGCATGGACATTTTGGTGCATGGTGGAGGGACGCTTTTCAAAGCAACACCTTGTCAAATGCTTGCATCATGCAAGCCACTACTATTGTTTTTTTTTTTATCCCCCAATGGCGCCGAATTAGGGTTTTTATCAATAGCGGACATGTTTCTGAGTCAGTGGTTTGTCAGCACTTGCCAAATAGTGAGACCACATTCACTTTGCACTTTGCACTTTGCAGTCAGGAAAAATGGTGTGGAGCAGCAAGACCTGACACAGCTTATAAACTTTTACAAGTTGTCATTTTTTCCCAATTGCACCTGTTACAACATTCATTCATTCATTTTCTACCGCTTTTTCCTCACGAGGGTCGCAAGGTCCTAGCTGTCTTCGGGCGAGAGGTGGGGTACACCCCGGATTGGTCGCCAGCCAATCACAGGGCACATATAGACAAACAACCATTCACACTCACATTTATACCTATGGACAATTTGGAGTCGCCAATTAACCTAGCATGTTTTTTGGAATGTGGGAGGAAACCGGAATACCCGGAGAAAACCCACATAAGCACGGGGAGAACATGCAAACTCCACACAGAGATGGCCGAGGTTGGAATTGAACCCTGGTCTCCTAGCTGTGAGGTCTGCGCGCTAACCACTCGACAACATAATTCAATTAAATCACTAAAGTGCAGAGTGCCTACTTTGAAATGATTTACTGTAAATACTTCTTTCTGTATAATGTGTACAATTAAAAGAAAACGTAGCAAACTTTAACATAAAAAAGCCCATCAGAGTTCATATACAGTATCTGCATATGACTGCTGTCGATGTTGGTTGTTCTATTGATCCTGTCCTTGATTGTCTTTGCAGAGAGTGACATTTCTTTCATTTTCCTAATAATTTCTCATTTATTTATTTTTTTTAATTCAGAGAATAGATGCTGTATATTCTTTCATGTATTCTCCATCTGTGAACGGCTTTCCCCTCACAATCTCACTTGATGCATTCATGGACTTGCGGCTGGTCGGCTATTTCATACTCTTTTTGAAAATGATACAATGTTTCTGTCAGTTCCTTACTCCTTTATTATCATTTAATCATCATCACTCTCTTTATGTAGCCATTATTCATTCATTTTCTATACTGCTTGTCCTCATTCGGGTCATGCCTGAGCTGGAGCCTATCCCGGCGGACTTCAGGCAAGAGGCGGGTTACACTTTGGACCTGTTGGTAGCCAATCACAGCGCATCTATAGACAACCAAGTCTTCACACTCATACTATGGACAATGTAAAGATGTTTAACATCAAGCATGACCATTCACATGATTATGATGATACAGCAGTCGGTCGGTCATTTGACTCTCCTGGCTTGGATTGTTTTGCTTTTTTTTTTTTTTGAACAACTCATTCGACCCCTTTTCTATGCTTATGAAAGGCTTTCAAAACAGGTTATATAAGGCAAAAAGTGCTCTGCCGTCAAAACTCAAAAACAGCAACATTCAGTCTGTTGTGTTTAATTGTTTTTATATGTTTATGCCACCATTATCTTATTCTCAGGTTTATCTTATTTCCAGAGGAGGTTTTGCTAATACTGCATGTTTGAGTAGTTAGTATTCCATTCTGAATGCAGACTTCACACTGTATACAAGTTTTTCTAAGGTGCAAATCGGTCAAGTAAAACCGGATTTGTGATCAATAATCACCATGATTTTGTCATTGTGTATGTTTCGGTGTTGGAAGCGCAAGTAACCAGGCAATGAAACACAACATCACCTTCCAATTATTCAAAGGTCGTTTGGTTGCAGAGGGAGAAAGGCCCAGGGTAAGCCAACACAGCCATCCCATTCCAACTACCGCCATCTTGGCTTTGAAATTCCAAACACAAGCCTGACATAGCAATGACATAACGTCATAAAGTCAGCGTTCTTGAAGTGGATGAAAACATTTATTTTTGAATATAAATTGGGACACATTACACGCTAAAGGTAAACACAAATGTACGTAATTAAAACCGTGCTATACCCTAAACTCCAAAAGGTTAAAGTCAATAATATCATATTTTTAAAATTTGCAATAATGATGGAAAAATTACTTCATTTTATCTTACAAAATATGTATACATTGTTAGGGTCCAATTTTAGATCCATATTTATATGTATATTATACTTTATACTTTTTTGTACTTTTTATAATAAAGAAAACAGATGTTTATATTATGTCATATTATTTTCAAAAGACTAGTTAAGGAGAGCTTGTGTGTGTCCAAATTTGTTATTGTTGGCAAAAAAGTAAAACAAAACAAAACACCCAAGCAAAAATAAGGAAAATAGTGCAAATAGGCAGAAGATAAAGAAACTAGAGAAGCACCCCATATTATGATTCACATCAAACTACATCACCCTACATGTTTTGGATCAGTTGTTGATGATTTGAAACTTGTCCTGTATTTTGTTTCCCAAGTGCACTGACCATTTTTTGTGGAGTTGTATGCACAAATGCCGGAAACTATCTTACAATGTTAAAGAATCTTTTAAAAAAACCCAGATCCAGATCTCCCCCAAAAATGTCTTAAATTCTTCCATATGCCATTTCCAACAATTTATGTAAATTCCATTTGAGCTGCGTTTGGGTGAGGTAAAAAAAAAAAAGATGAAAATGATAAAATGATATTGGAACCCAGTGGGGAACTATAGTGAGTTTTTCTGAATAAAATACTATATAAATCTAAAGATATATACAGTATAGACGGCATATTGTTGTTTTTTTGTATTCCCCTGATGTAGATGAACATATGCGAGAGGACGGCAGTGAGAAGACACAGAAAGGAGGATGTCACAAAGAAGGTGTCATCAGGTGGGTTTCACTCCAGCACGATGGCCCTTCACCCGCTTTCCCCCTGACAGACACGGACCGATCCGGTTTGAGACAGAAACTCGAGTGAGAACAAAGAACGAGGTGCCATGAAACCAGCCAAACCTCTGCCAAAGCCTCCTTTCTTCCTTCCCTCCTTCCACCTGTCTTAGCTTCTAGTGTGTGAAAGAAAATACTACATAAAATTATTTTTAAGTGCAGACCTCCACCAGAGTGGCCAAACGGCAATAGACTTAGGATTCTATCCAAAAAATTTAAGCAGTAAATTAAAAAGTGACATATTTGAGCAAACAAAATATATATTTTGCATGTATTTGTATGTTTTTTTAAACATTATTTTCATGCCATTTCTTACTAAATCCTACAAAGTGATGACAGTACCGCACAATGGAAATGTGTTATTTGACCTATGGGACAAAGAATCAGAAAGACCAAAATGTACATCCTCCGTGTGCCTCCAGCTCGGGTGTATGACAATCTCGCAAGGCTAAAAATAAATAAGGGCTCAAGGAAGGAGCGCAACGAATTACACGCTGTAAGTGACGACCAGGAGTGACGATACATTTCTTCTACACACACACACACACACACACACTCAGACCACTTCTTTCTAGTCATCAAGGCCCCATGAAGCCTCGTCAAAAGAGGTCAAGTGCAACCAAACAAAGAAACAAAGACAAATTTGTCCAGAAAGCATCACTTTCATCAGATTAATAAAAACCACAAAGAGCTCGCACTTCTTCATTCGCCCCCCCACCATTTAAGACAAACAGCAGTGGTCATGTGATGATTAAAGTTGTGTTTTTGTGTCTGCCAAGCCTTCAATCATACTTTTTATGGCTAAATGAACTCATTACATATACATATATTACATGTCTGATACTGATACAAAAGCCCAGTCTTGGTTGAAAAACAATTATTAGTAAACTCCAATATGTAAGTTTAAGTGTAGGCCAGCATGATGCATGACGTCAGCATGAAAAGACTAACTCTTCCTTTACATTGGCTTTGTAGCAGCACGAGGAATCGGCCTCAACCAGGAAGTTACGTCACACTGAAGGCGGTAAAAGACAACCATGCACCGACTCGCTTGCTAGCAAAGTATCATACTGCTTCACTTCTAAGTTAACTTCTATCTACGCCAGATTTTTGCCTCACTTTGTACGTTTTTTAGTTGGCGTACAATATGGTGCTCTCATTAATACACCACAGTGTGTGCAACTGTGTTCATAATGTATTTTTTTTTAATCACAAAACGTCCTTGTTAGCAGCCAACAGGAAACACAGTTACAAGTCTCAAAAAATGTTAACAAAAAACTAGGGCTGTGAAAAATTACACGTTAACTGTCAACACTGTTTTATATCTTCAACACAATATCGTCATCACATCAACAGCAGTACAGTTCCAACACCATTATACTGGGTGTGTGTGTACATCCAACTCACACACCCCTCCAGTCCGTTCATCCTGGGAACCACACTTCCTCATTCTCATTACAAGAACGCGAGATACATTCAGGAGCACTATGAACATCACAGAAACGTCTTTATAATCTGCGTGTGTGATTTTCAATAAACAGGAAGCCAAAGAAAATAAAAAAGTGGATATTCTTATTACTCACTTTATAACTCTTAATTTGGATGTACAAAACATTCAAGTATGCTGGAAAATACAGAGAAAACAAGTACATTATTTTAAGTTACGTGATGTGTGTGAACGCAACAGCTCATCGCTCATAATAACACGGTTTAAAGTGTGATTCAAATGTTCTGCAATAATTAAAGAGTAGAAAAGTGGATTTTTCAACTTGCAAGGTATCTTTTAGCTTGATTGACATATTCAGTTAATACATACAGATATATATTGATTAAATACAGCAATGGACGTAATTCAGGCATAGTTGTAAATTGTGAATTCATTTAAAAACTGATTCATCTGATCACAGTGTTGAATCGTTGGACAAAAAAATGATTTTTTATCGTTTTAAAATGAGATTTACATTCATAAAAATACATAGAAATGATGAATGAAAATGATACATGAAGGTTTAGAACATAGCATAGCAGTGAGACCAACTTGGACCCCCCTTTCGTGTGTCATCTCTTGCAACTTTCTTTGGCTCCATTTTGGTTTATTTTGCAGCCCTGCTCAAAAGAAAGCAGAGACTCGAGGTGAGAAACACTACTGAATTGAAGAAATAATTAATAAAATAATACTCTTAACAATTCCACAACACAAATTTGATCTCGCTGCAATATAGTCTTTTGTCTCAAATGTTGCACTTTAGCCTTCATTTATCCATTTCATTCACCATTTACATGCTTAAGTGTTTTCTGCATGTAAAATATGATTGTAGAACTACTTATAAGTGTATAAGTTTTTTATGGGAAAAATGTACCTGGTTAGAATATGTTTAGGTTAGACCTCCTGGAATGGATTAATGACACTAACCAAGGTTTTTTTTTTAACATGTTGGACCTCTGATGCAGTACTGTAGCCCACAGTAAAGCGCTAGTCCATATTACATATAGTACATAGTATGCGTCCTAGCAGTCTAAAGCGGTTTAAAGAGGTGAAGGTGTGCCGGGTCACACCCCAAAACGGACCCATTATACATGATAAATGGGATTAAAGCTGGTCAGACCAGCCTGCTCGCTGATCCTCTAAAACAAACTTTAGTTTCACTCTTTAATGGAATCCTTGTGTGTCCTGTTTAGTCTTCAGAATAAAAGACCAATCCCTGACAGCAAACGTGTCCAAAGTGTGGCCTGGGGATCACTTGCGGCCCGCTGCACAATATAGAAATACAATTCAACCAAAAACCCATCAAAAAGGGAAACTGTAGACTGAAGAAGCCGAAATAAGAAATAATAACAGAAAGCTTTGTCTGTTTAATAAATTTAGATTTTCAGTGTGTGGCCCAAGTCTTACATGGTGTCGTCATTTATATGTGCCCTGTGATTGGCTGGCGACCTGACCAGGGTGTACTCGTCCTCTCGCCCTAAGACAGCTGGCATTCACATATAGACAAACAACCATTCACACTCACATTCATACCTATGGACAATTTGGAGTCACCAATTAACCTAGCATGTTTTTGGAATGTGGGAGGAAACCGGAGTACCCGGAGAAAACCCACGCATGCACGGGGAGAACATGCAAACTCCACACAGATATGGCCAAGGGTGGAATCGAAATCGGGTCTCCTAGCTGTGTGGCCTGCACGCTAACCAGTTGTCCGGCGTGCATCCTGTACATTAAGCAATAAATCCACATGTTGGTGTTTGACTTGATTTCTGCACAGTAAATGTACCAACGCTCTTCAGGGGGTCAACATATTCAAATAAAGGATCTGTCAGTGTCAAATTGTGGCCATCACAAAAACATGAGGCAAAGTACAATGCCTCAATGCACAACGATGAGCCAATTCAAGATACAAGCAGTTGATGTTTGCTAAATACAAGGATGAAGAGTCTTGAACCAGTCATGATGTGCTATATATATCACTATATTGACACTGTATTCGCCCCCTCAGCATTTAACGTCTTGAAGAGTCTATTGGTCGTGCAAATAAATATGCTACAACAATAAATACGGCAAAATTACGACAAGGGGCTGAAAAACTTGAAACAATACATTCAAAGAAGAGGTTAAACACCCGAGGAAGAAAAACAGAGCAGCACAACAAAATCAAGGTATTACAGGATAATAATGCTGCCTTGAGTGCCACTCTCAAAAAAGATAATGAAGCAAAATTATTATGTTTGTTATGACATTTTTGCAGAGCTGCTAGAAATTTGAATTTCTTTTGGAGATGAATAAAGTGGTGTGAAAAATTATTTGTCCCCTTCCTGAATTCTTATTGTTTTGTTTGTCATACATGTTTCAGATCATCAAACAAATTTAAATATGAGTCAATGACAACACAGCTGAACATAAAATGCAGTTTTTAAATGAAGCTTTTTATTATTAAGGGAGAAAAAATTCAAAACAATATGGCCCTGTGTGAAAAAGTGATTGCCCCCTAAACCTAATAACTGGTTGGTTGAGCAACAATTGCAATCAAGTGTTTGTGATAGCTTGCAATGAGTCTCTTCCAGCACTGTGAATGAATCTTTGCTAAATTGTTATCATTCGGCCACATTGTAAGCACCTTTTTATGGTTATGCCCCAGCATCTCAGTAGGATTCAGGTCAGGACTTTGACTAAGCCACTCCAAAGTTTTCGTTCAGTTCAGGGGTCTCAAACACGCAGCCCGCGGGCCAAATGTGGCCCGCAGGACACTAGTTTGAGGCCCCCGCCTTTATATGAAAGTTTAATGTTAGTGCGGCCCGCGCAAGTTTGATATGGATGCTGTATGGTATCATGTACCCAGAAAAAATTATTACGTTTGATTAATGTTCATGTTAAAGGTTAAATTGTTAAACTGTTAATAGTTATCCTCCCTATCCGTGTGGAAGTGGTACGTTTTTGGCTATTTAAGTTTAAAGGAAATAACTTGAAGGCTACTGTTTAGGTCGCTAGCTCTCTGGTTTGCGAGTTAGCATGTGTCTCAAGACCCTGCAGTTACGCAATATGTTGTAAATAAAAAGAGTATAAATGTGACAATAGTCGTGTTTTGTCATGTCTACAGGGCTCTAATAATTCTTTGTTAATTTTAATCTGAAAAAAATAATTTGTCTACCCACCAACTATATGTGGTTTCTTAAGTTTTTATTATTTGCCATTTTATTATTATTATTATTATTATATTTATTTATTAGTGATTGATTTTCTTTATTCTTGTTTATTTATTTTTCATCTTATTTTGTGTAGAAAAATAAAAATTAAGATATTTGAGAACAGTGGAATGTTTTATCAGCGCTTTTCTGGTAGCAAATCGGAACGAAAGCAAAGTTTATTCATTTTTCTGTTTTTAATAAATGCATTTTTTTTTTTTTTGGAAAACCTGATACGGCCCTTTCACCCAGACCCGAGCTCCAGTGGCCCCCAGGTAAATTGAGTTTGAGACCCCTGGTTTAGTTTTTCTTCAGCCATTCAGAGGTGGACTTGCTGGTGTGTTTTGGATCATTGTCCTGCTGCAGAACCCAAGTTCCTTTCACAACATTCTACATCAGGATTTTTTGTTAGACAGCATAATTGACGCTTCCATTTATCACAGCAAGTCTTCCAGATCCTGACCATCACACTACCACCACCATATTTGACATATTTTTCTGAAATGCAGCGTTACTTCTACGCCAGATGTAATGGGACACACACCTTCCAAAAAATGTTGTCAAGTCAGACCCAAAGATCTTGGGGATCATCCATATGTTTTGTTGCAAAATTGAGACCAGCCTTAATTATTTTTGTTCAGCAGTGGTTTTTGTCTTGGAACTCTGCCATGCAGGCCGTTTTTGTGCAGTGTCTTATGTTGGAGTCATGCACACTGACCTTAAAGGAGGCAAGTGAGGCCTGCAGATCTTTGGATGTTGTTGTGGGGTCTTTTGTGACCTCTCCAATAAGTTGTTGCTGCGCTCTTGGGGTAATTTTGGTTGGTCAGCCACGCACAGGAGGGTTCACCACTGTTCCATGTTTTTGTCATTTGTGGATAATGACTCTCACTGTGGTTTGCTGGAGTCCCAAAGCTTTAGAAATGGCTTTATAACCTTTCCTACACTGAGTTAATCTAAGTTATGTTATGTTTTAAAAGGGAGGCAATCACTTTTTCACACAGGGCCGGCTCAGTTTGGAATTGTTTTTCTCTCTTAATAATAAAAATGTCATTAAAAAATGTATTTTGTGTTCAGTTGTGTTGTCATTGCTGATCTGATACATTTAAGTGTGACCAACATGCAAAAAAAAAACTTTTTCCATACCACTGAATCTAAAATGACTGAGCAACTGCACACAATGGATGGAAATGGATGATATGATCTTAATGGGGCTCCGGATTAAATGCCAGGAGAGTCGGGGAGAAATAAGAACCAAGTGAAATAAATGTCGCTTCAACAAAGCAACAAGTCGCTAACTTTCTCCATTCATACTTCCATCCCACTGTATGGCAGAAACACCACCACACCCATGTCCATGTAATGTCTACATGAATGAGCATCTGACAAAACGCAACACTGACATTGCCCAAAAAGCATGCAACTTGAGGAAGCAGGGATAGATCCAAAGCACTTGGAGTGCCAACTGATACATTTACATCATTTAAATGGAGGACCAGAGGCCTATGTGCTTAGTGTCAAAGACATCAAGGACCTGGAAAACTATTAGAGATCCTATCTACAAGACAACATGCTATTATACAATACAATTATAACCTTAATATCGGGCAATAAGTTGTCATTTATTCACATAAAAAGCAGAAGCATGTACGCTAATTATAACAACATCAGACAATATTTGAGTCAATTCAAGGAACCCTTCACAGTAATCGCAATCTCAGAAACGTGGATTGATGCCGACAAGGGCATTTTTTTTTTTGAGTTGGAAGGAGGAGTGAGCGTGTACGTGGACAAACACCTGAACGACAAAGTGGTAAAGAACATGTTATTTGCTAATGATAACATTTTAGAATGAATAACCATTGAAATATGTAAAGAAAAAAAGCAAACATTTATTACTAAATTGAACCAACGCTTTTGAGAAAAATCTGAACGAGAGTGTGTACATTGAAAATGATGTGGATGATGTCAATCAAAACAACATTAGAGCAACACGGGCCATCCTTAACAGTGTCATCAAGAACGGTACTAGGAAGGCAGTCTTTAAAAAAAAAAAATTATGAATGACGTTAAAAAATAGAGACAAACATCAATCCACAAACTACTAACCAGTTTCTTTATTACCACAATTTTCAAAAATCATTGAAAAGCTATTCAACAACAGGTTAGACAAATGTATATACAAGACCAGCCAATACGGATACAGAGGTAGCATTTCAACTTCCATGGTACTAACTGAAATTATCAAGGGAATTACCAACGCTATAGAGAGCAGCAAGTGCACAGCTGCAGTATTTATGGATTTGACAAAAACATTTGATAAATTAATCACAATATCCTAATTACAAAAACTGGAAGGGTTTGGAATCAGAGGGTTAGCATTGAACTGGGTAAAAAGCTAAGTAGCAAACAGAAAGCAAGCAATATTCATTCATTCATTTTCTACCGCTTTTTCCTCACGAGGGTTGCGGGGGTGCTGGAGCTTATCCCAGCTGTCTTTGTGCGAGAGGTGGGGTACACCCTGGACTGGTCGCCAGCCAATCACAGGGCACATATAGACAAACAACCATTCACACTCACATTCCTATGGACAATTTGGAGTCGCCAATTAACCTAGCATGTTTTTGGAATGTGGGAGGAAACCGGAGTACCCGGAGAAAACCCACGCATGCACGGGGAGAACATGCAGAGATGGCCGAGGGTGGAATTGAACCCTGGTCTCCTAGCTGCGAGGTCTGCGCGCTAACCTCTCGCCCGCCATGCCGCCAGAAAGCAATATATGAAGCTCAAATAATATATGTCTGTGAGCGGAAACATATTGTGTGGCGTACCCCACGGGTCAATACCGAGACCAAAACTGTTACATTAATGTAATCTGTAAAGTCACAAAAGACTTAAATCTAGTGCAAAAGATGCAAATGCAAATGATACTACTGCTTTTTGTTCTCTAGAAAGCACACAAGCACTAATAATAACTACAAATGGATGAATTGACCACACTAAAAAGATGGCTTGATAGAAACCCACCCTGAACATAAGTAAATAATGCTAATAGCAGAAAGGCTGCTTATGCACAAATACAAATAGATGGAGTGGACATTAACAGGGTAAATGCATTTCTAGGGGTCAAAATAGATTAAAATATGAGCTGGGAATCCTACATTAAAATATACAACATAAACTGGCAAGAAATACCTTAATATTAAATATATAAATTTGTTCTGGACCAAAAATCACTCCATACGCTCTATTGTTTTCTGGTATTTCCATGCCTTTCACTCGCTAACCGTTTAGCTGCTGATCTATAATGTCGCTTTTTGAGAACATACAAACTCTTTATTTTTAAATTATTGAATTTTGCTGATCTGGCAAATTTTCAAACAGCTACAATTACGCACCAAGCCAATAATAACCTTTTCATTCATTCATTTTCTACCGCTTATCCTCACAAGTGCTGGAGCCTATCTCAGCTGTCTTCGGGCGAGAGGGGCGGTACACCCTGGACTGGTCGCCAGCCAATCACAGGGCACATATAGACAAACAACCATTCACACTCACATTCATACCTATGGACAATTTGGAGTCACCAATTAACCTAGCATGTTTTTGGAATGTGGGAGGAAACCCACGCATGCACGGGGAGAACATGCAAACTCCACACAGAGATGGCCGAGGGTGCCCTGCGCGCTAAACACTTGCCCACCGTGCAGCCCTATTAATAACCTGCTACCCAAAAATGTTAATACTAATAGCTAATGTGTTATTAGCTAATACTAATAATAAAACAAAGCTGACATGCAGGCTCTTTCTTCTGCTGAGCAGAATGAAAAATGACAAAAAATAAAAAATTCAGGCTATTCAGATGTCCACCAAATGCAAACGTGTTTGGACACCCCTGTTCTAAGCAAAAACCAGACATGCTTAATATTTACTTTCTTACCAATATTGTCCAGCACTTTATTAGCAAACTAATATCACGTAATCAACCCCTTTTAATGTGATGCCGCTGGATGCATTACACCCATAAACACTGTTTACAAATACTGCAATATGGAATACAAGTTAAAGAAAAAGCGCCATATGGATTTTAAACACATTGACTAATCATGACTACTGTCAAGAAGTGAAACAGGTTAGACTTCTTCAAAGTTCACAAATAAGAATCCAATGAAATAATGCTGGTATTGATACCATTTTGAAAGCTGCTCATTTTTATGTTGCACAAACTTCCATTTAAGAAGGTGCAAAACAGAAATGAAACACTGGATTAATACAATTAGTCAAATTATAATCTGGCCTCATTCAGCACATCACACATGAATTAAACATTACATTAGAAGTATTTAATGGCAGAAAATAATTGAGTAGCACTGCACTGCATGCCTATAACCAATATTTTCATTGCAAATTGCGTATTTGAAAATAATCTTGAAAATAATCCTACACTGTGGTCATACGGAGCTAGCAAGCCTGATGCTGTGTAGAGGATGTTGTCACTCATCAGCTGATATCATTATCAGCATAAAAGACTGATATGAAACGGGATTTTTATTTTTATGCTCATACCCGAAGCAAGACCTGTTGCGACTGGCTTTTTTATTGGCCCACGGCACATTCTAAAAATATAATCAAGCAAAAAGGGTTTGTATTAATACTAATAATACCAACAATAATATGCTTTGTCATCTATAGCAAATGAAATATCAAAATGGCGCCCAATTGCTTAGATTTTTCAGTATGAAGCCCCTCTGTGAAAAAGCTTTAGACATCCCTGCTCTAAGGTAACGTACACACACACACACACACACACACACACACGTCAAGCCTGTTTCCTACAGTAGCACAGGAACCAAAAACAAATATAAGCTTTACATGCACAAGTATACAAATGCATTCATGCTGTCACTAAAGACACAATTTAAATGTATTAAATGTATATGCAAACATATGTATATATGTTTAAAAGTCTTAAGCCATATAAATGTACTATTAAAATTAAAAGAGTGTATCCTTGTCATAAAATCTAACATTTGAAAGCATGTAAGTTAGCATGCAGCGCATGAGTGATGCTGGAAATGTTCTTTGCATTGTTAGCGTCTTTCCATACGTGAAGTCCGATGTTTTAGCAATGAAAGGGAGGGATGGAACACACACTGTCTGATGATTCCGTTGTCCTACGTACTCTCGCAGCCCGTTTTCACTACTATTTAGTTGCATTTGCTGAAAAAGTATACAGCATGTCATACTGTAAGTAGAAGGCTGATGTATTTTTTTGTGTAATTGAGAAAGGGTGGATTTAGTATTAATAATGATTGGTAAAAATGATTGCTGTTTTGTGGTCAACATTTTCAGGTCAGCCATGTTGGGAGACTGTCGTTTTTTTGGGGGGAGGGGGGTGACGCAAGCTCACTGATGCCATGTTGCTTTGTCTTGACTTGTTTATTTTCTGTTTAGCGCTATTATTAGTTATTCCTAATTTATTGCTCTTTTTATGACATTTTTTTTTTGTGACATTTTTTGTGACATTTGTCACTGCACCAGCTGGTCGTTCATTTTTATTATTTTTTTATTTATTTATACTCCCATTTGCTTATTGGTATTTTTTGTTGTTCAGTACCTTAATTTTTTTTTCCATAGCCACCATTTATATTATCTATATATGTATTTATTCACATATCTTTAACATCTTATATGATGTTAACTTACTTTTACTCTAAAGTATTCTTATTTTATTTACTCTCATGATTGCATTTTTTTAGCTGTATTTTAGCATCTTTATTGAAGCTTTTTCTTTTCTTTATCTTTCTTTCTTTGCACAAGCTACTACACAGTTCTTTTTGTTTTTTAAAAAATATTACTTTCCTATGGTTTTATTTTCTCAACATCCTTTCACTGCATACACGTTCTCTATTCTTTTATTTTTAATCAGAAAACGGTGACAATTCAACACAGGAAGTGAACACCATTTAAATGACTTATTTTAAGTGTCAACATGTAAATTACGTAGTGAGAATGAATTATCATATCCACCATTTATTTATAGATATACTAACTGCTTTAGAAAAATGTACTAGTGGACATTTTTCCACATTTTATGAGATATTGAACTTGGGGTGTTAATTTCTTTGAATTAGCCATATCAGCTATGAGGAAATCCATTCTTAAAGTGTTTCTGTGTGTCATGAATCAATAGAATTGTACTTTTTCATTGCAGTCAATTTGACTTTTCAAAGATATCATCAAAGATATCATCAACAAATGAGGTGTATGATTTCATATAACAGGGGTGTCAAACATTTGCCAAGAAAACGCAGGACGTGATGGAGGCCACTTTTTTTATCATATTTTGCACATGAGAGACGCTAAAAGCAATCCGATGAGGGTCAATAAGCGGTTTTATAAGCAATGTAAGTCATGTGTTGTCAGCAACAAAGCAAATGAGTGTTATTAATATTAATAATGAATGAATACATTTTTCTGAATATGCCGAGGGCCAATAAAGATAAATTCAATACATAATAAAGCTGTGTGCCAAAAATGGCCCTTCGGGCTGTGCTTTGGACACCAATGTCCAACAACTTTGTCCTGTTTTTAAAAAAAGGCTTCAAACACCAGCTAGTGTGAAATTTTGCTGAAACGGCAGTAAAAAAAAAAAATTAAAAATGATTTCCATGTACTCGTGACAGATGTTTTGTATTGATATAATCGTGTCTACGCCATGGGTTCATCTACGGGTACAGGATTTTCAGGTAGCTTTGTTAGGACATGATTTGGTGATTTACACAAACACACAAATTAAAAAATATATATATATATAATTTTTAAATTGAAAAAAACTTTTATAATAAAAAAGCCATAGAAATACATTCTAGACACATTTTATACTGGTCGCCAGCCAATCACAGGGCACATATAGACAAACAACCATTCACACTCACATTCATACCTATGGACAATTTGGAGTCACCAATTAACCTAGCATGTTTTTGGAATGTGGGAGAAAACCTTAATAATTATAATTATAAATGATGAATGAATGGATGGGACTTCCTCTTCCATACATCCTGCCTGGCAAGATGGAATTCAATTCTATTTGTCACCTTCTTTATCAAATTGCTCACACTAGCAACTTTGTTTGGCCCCATGGTGTGTTATTTAGCAGTCACACTCAATAAAAAAGGCAGGCTGTTTGAGTCAGCAACACGTAGAGTGATTTGTTTGGGCACTCCATTTTGCAAAACGATACAGTAGAGAGCAAATAGAGCCGTTTATCAAGTGTAATATTGGACAAAACTTTGTAGAAAAACAAATAGTACAGAAACTGCAAAGCAGTACATCTCGCGTATACTGTGTCTGAAAGCAGTAGGAAGAAGCAGAGCTTATTGAATCCGACCCATACTCTGTTTTTGTTCACATCCTGTGTTGAACATGTAGGAATGAAAATGATGCAAAGATCCGCTGGATAGATTGCTCAATTATATAAACTGATAGATGAAACATAACTAGATGATAATAATAGTACTAATACACAGTGGAACCTCAGTTAGCATCCGTCCCGGTGAGTCTGTTTTTCAGCTAACGTGGATAATGTATGCCAAAATTTTGCCTTGGTTTATGCTTGCTACTGCTCAAAAAGGGTTTTACATGTATAAAATAATATAAATGCATATGAATGATGAATGAAAGGGATACATCCAGATTTAACGTTACTCTTACCTGAAGTGATTCTTGATGGAGTGTTCCCAAAGACTCCATGTGGCAGTGAGACACAACACGGACATCGTATTCCTGTTCTGCCATGAGTTTATTCAGTTCTTTCTTTATCAAAATGTTGACGGTGGAAACTTTCTTCGGCTCAATTTCTGGGTTATTGAGGTGAGGAACACAATTCAATTCATGAAATAACTCATGGCAAAACCGGAAAGTGGTGGTCTGTGGGGTGCCTAGCTGCCACATCCTGTCTCTGGGAACGCTCATGTCAAAAGGTTTTTTTTTCCTTTTATTTATATGCATTTGGCATTGTTTGCTGCATGTTAAACTATTATTCTCTCTTATACATACACATTTACATACATATACATACGTCTTATACATTTATAGAAACACTTTTCTGCTAACAGACTGATGCTAACCAGGGTTCCACTGGAGTAGAAAAATTAGAAAATAAAGATATAGGAAGTAAAGTAACCTAAAAATGACAACAAACATACACACACACACACACACAACATGAATATGACCATTGGGCCAAAGACGACATCACGTGCACAAATGTAGCTTATTCAGGTTCCAGCTTTTGTCGCATTTTCTCACTAAATTATGATATGAACAAGCTGCCATCGCCACATTCTACACAACATTTGGGCAATCCAACACTGGAGCACACACACACACACACACACACACACACACACACACGCAAATTCATTTTGCTCATATGTGACTGAATTCTTCCTTGAAGAACAATTTGTAACAAAAACAAGCAGAGTTGTTGAAACTAGCATGTCAGCAGCACAGCATGTCAGCCATGTTTGTAGTACACACAAGATGGTGTCTCTGATGCGAGATTAATATAATAATATCTTAACTTTTATGTATTTATTTTGCACCTGAAATAATTGTATCTATTACAAGCAAATACTTTTTTTTTATATTGTGTTCAATTGTCTGATATTGTTGTGTTTTTATATGAAGTTAAAAAAACATGCTAGGTTAATTGGTGACTCCAAATTGTCCATAGGCATGAAAGTGAGTGTGAATGGTTGTTTGTCTATATGTGCCCTGTGATTGGCTGGTGACCAGTCCAGGGTGTACCCCGCCTCTCGCCCGAAGACAGCTGGGATAGGCTCCAGCATACAGACTCAACCCTACAGGGTGAGGACAGGCGGCATTGAAAATGGATGGATGGATAAATTGCTCGAAAATTTAAAAAACTGGTTTGTCCAGTTTTATTTTGATTATAATCATAAAGCAGTATCCTGTATTACTTAATATCAGATCAATACCAAAATGTGCAGTATCACCAACCCTAATAGCTGTACTTGGGTGTTAAAATAACAATTAAGTGTTATGTACTTCCATGTTTTAGGCATACATTTGTGTGCTATGTGTATGAATGTTAAAGGTGTGCATGTGTATAAATAGAAGCAGAACAAGTGCACGTTTATGCTATGATTGCACAATATGAACAAGCATCAATAATACATACACGGGAGGTTTTTATTTTTTACTACTCTTAATTTATAGTGTTATTTTATTCTTATGAACATACACACACCATAAATGTGCACTATTTGACACATAGTTTAACATTTAACATTTCACTTTTTCAACAAGTGCTGTCTTGGATTTTTGCTACTAAACAGTCCAATATGGACACTAAATGAACAATTCATTAATTAAGACCCAGTGGCAGTGACTGGGGGAGGAGGGGGGGCTGAATGAACCTCATGACGTCACTTGAGACTCGTACTTCTTTACAGTAAGACAACACCACGGGAGCGTATACAAATAGCAAGTCAAGTAAGAGAAGACTTCATGTCCATGAATAAACTCTTTAAAGACAAGCATTATGTGTAATGTCAGTAAATAAACTATTTTATTCATCACATGAATATTTATCATTTCTTTAGGATGCTTAAAAAGGTATGACGTGGTATGATGGGATATTTATATTTAGTATATTACACACACACACACTTCTTCTCTCCAGCGTCCATTTTGTGTGAAGCAGCTGTCCAACATGACAATTAGCGTCTAAAAAGAGCAATAAACCATGAATAGGAATAAGTATAAATAATTGCTAATACTAAATGGCTTTTATTTAAGGTGGGAGCAGTCATGCGTGTTTTGGACTCGATGACGTAGAATTTTTAGGGAGTGTGTGGGAGGGAGTCTCTCCTTATAATAAAAAATTGATATACATTTTATGTTTATTTTATTTTTAGTCCTTGTCAATAACAACTTCAAACTTTATAGATTCATCACTGACTGACAAACACAAGCTGTCTGTCAATACACACGCCACGACATGAGAAGGAGTTATGCATGCACACACACACACACACACACACGTTACCCTAATCAAACCTTTCCCAGGTTGTACAATTACCTCTCTCAGGGGGTTCCACGGTGAATTTCCTGATCCTGGTCCTTCTTCTGTAACCTGCAAGACACAGAACACACACACAGTGAGTTCTCTATACAGTGTGTGTGTATGTGTGTGTGTGTATGTGATGGGGTACCCTCTGTTTTTCATTGACGTCACTGATAGATCACTGCGGGGGATTTAGCATAAACTAAATGACAGATGCTCGCCAAAACCATCTCAACACACGTGTGTGTGTGTGTGTCATAGGTCAACGGGTGCACGTTGCCTTCTTCGTTTATGTTGTAACGTGCGACTGAATCTTTCTTCATGACGTCATCGAACTATTTTCCAGCTGTGTGGTCATGTGACGCTGCACATTGTTGACAAAGCAGCTCATTGAGTCAATTGTTGCTTAAGAGTTATTTTTCCATTTCATGAAACCTGTTTATTATTTGTATTCAGTAATTATGGCCTATTTCATCATTATTTTTATTCAATCATTGTCTTTGTCCAGTAATTATTTGTATGAAAGAGTTTGATATTTGTATGTAATAATTTCATAATTTTGATTTGAATGTAGTATTTTTTATTCATCATTTTTATTCATTTGATGATATTTCATTTTACTTTATAACGGTTGTTTATTTGCAAATGTACTATTATCTTTATTCAATCATTTTTGTCTTTGCTGCTTTTGTGTTTGGGACTGAATGGGAGTGTGTGTGAGTGTGTGTGTGTGTGTGTGTGTGTGTGTGTGGTTGATGTTCGAAGTGATTTAACTTGTACAGACAAAATATACACACACACATTCTGCATGGTGGAGCCCCCCTCTCCCTCTGAGGGGGGGGGGGGATTAGGTGTTGCTTTACTTACACCCTTTTAGGGACGTTCTAACCTCAACTTCTATTCCAACTTGATTGGTGGAAGGTCTATTGGGGCATGCGTGTGTGTTTCAAAGTTTGTGCACGAGGTTTTGTTGCAATAAAAAAACATCAACAAAACAAATAAAAAGTACATTTTCCTGCAGTACCGAGCATGCAAGAGTTGGAGTAAAACATTTTCTATCAAAGAAAAAGTGTGTGTGTGTGTGTGTGTGTGTGTGTGTGTGTGTGGAGGTTGAAAGTAAACCCAAAATAAGTAAAAACACAAACGTGATTAAAATAAGTATAAAGAGCAGCCAAAAGGAGGAAAGCAGAGGAATAAATGAAGAGAGAAGCAGCAAAGTATGGGTGGTGGGGGGCGGGGGGGTGGATACAAGGCAAGCGCACGCGGAAATTCCACGAGTGGATCCGATTGTCGATGTGTCGTGGTGGCGGCAGCGGCGACTGTGCCCCCCGCGAATGCTTTTTGGGGTAAGGGCTTCCCAGATGAACAGTTCACAACAGCAAGCCCAGACCGCAAAAAGATTCGTGAAGGACATTCTTTGCATCCACCACTGCTTCTCCTGACACACGAGGACTTCTTCTGGTCCGTGGATCTTCCTTTCTGCCTCGGATGACTGGAACTCCACACGCATACACACACACACACACGCACGCACACGCATGCACACACAGACGGCTGGATGTGGGCAAATAGCAGCAATAATGTGATGCTAGTAGTGGAGGCTGCTGTTCGGAGCTGTCCATGGTCCTGTCTTTACTCATCTCCATGCAGGCACTGCAGTCTGTGCACCGTGTGTTCCATCACCCATTACTCCATGCACGGTGCATAAATGCATGCATCCCTGCTTTCCCTTTCCTTCCTTCCTTTCCCCAGCATCCCCATCCTCCCTCTTGTTGCTTGCTGGCTTGTATGGGGAGGGGAGGGGGGGGTCTGCTGGCCGTGAGGAGCTGCAGCCGCTCCAGAGCTCCGTGTGAGGAGGGAGCCAGGCTGTAGACTGCTGGCAATAAATAGAGAGCAGGGAGGCGTCTGATTGGTTCAGGGCTGAGCTCGTCATCGACCAATCAGAGTTTCGCTCACATAGGGACCCCCCTTTTTGAAAAAAAAAAGGGAAAAAAAGAGAAATGAGGGCTAACCATTTTGTCATCTATAGCAAGGATGAAGGGATCAGGCTACTTGCTGGAGCTTGATTGGCATTTTATATGCTTTTTGCGTGGAATTTAGGGGTTGATGGTGGAAGAGGGAGGGGGACACGCCATTCAAAACATGAAGAGTTCATGAGCATCAAAACAATGCAAAAACTCTTCCATCGAGTTCACTTGGGGGGCATCTTAAA
The DNA here is from genome assembly GCF_037039965.1 of Doryrhamphus excisus. Lineage (NCBI taxonomy): Eukaryota > Metazoa > Chordata > Actinopteri > Syngnathiformes > Syngnathidae > Doryrhamphus > Doryrhamphus excisus. The sequence goes on along the minus strand of NC_136357.1, from coordinate 15,447,124 downwards.
CAACAATTTGGGACATATTTGGCCAAAAAAAGAGTTGAAAATAACAACTTACCTGCTTTTAAAAATACTAAAGCTTTTTCGGAGGGGAGGGGGGCAAGACCACCCCTCATTGCGTCTACTGGCTATGATGATGAAGAAGATGATGATGATGGGGGGAGGGGGGTCTTCTTGTCATTTGCAAGCCAGCCAGTCAGTCACGATTCTCCCCCTGCCGTCTGGGCTGCACAGTGACTGCCTCTCCTGACGCAGCCAGCACGCGCACTACCCACGTCACGACCCCCCCCCCACTCCCCCTCCCATCCACTCGGCTTTGCATGATGAAGACTGACTTTGGCAACAAAACAAAGAGCGTGGATGTGGATGCATGCAAAAATAGACAAAGGGTGTTTATTTGGTGGGGGGGGCACTTGGGTCACAAGATTATGAATGGACAATCGTGGGTTGTTTTGGGGTTTTTTTTTCTTTTTGTTTTTTGGACGTCTCGATGCTGCACACGTCATTCACTCACTCATTGATTCATTCTGAACTCCATTGGCAAAAAGAGCAAACCTTCAGCACCATCTCTAGCGCCCTCAGGTGGTCACCTGAGCGAAAGGTTTCCGTCACCGAGACCAGAACTTAAGTTCGGCACTGGCGTCCGGATTCTGAAGCTGAAGATTGGACCTGATTCGGTTGCCTTTTTGCACCGCCGACTGCATGGACGAGACTATGTCAAGATCGATGAGGGGGGGGGGGGGTCTTCAATTGAAGAGTTGGTCGTCTTGATCTTTTGCCCTCCATCTCTCTTTCTGTTCCAACTATTCAGGCGGGAAAAACCTAACATGAAAACAAGTCCACTAGCGCCACTTCCTGGTGTACTTTCAGAACCACTAGTGGTGGACAGCTCTTGGTCTGGTCTCCGTTCCCCTCGTTCCTCCTTGCTCTTCCAAGAGGAGGAAAGCATCCTTCAGCAAGGAAGGAATCCCCCCCCCCCCCCATCGTTCACATACACACACACGCACACGCACGCACACAAACAAACAAACAAATAAAAAAGCGACTCAGCAGCGCCAGCAGACAAAGGGGAGTTCTTGCAGAGAAAAGGAGAGGGTGATTCCATCCCTGCAGGAAGCCTGCACGAAGGAAACGAGCGAACATGCAACATGTCACTCACCGTGATGCGTTCACGTCCACCTCCTAGAAATAAAACAGACGAAAAAGGTAAAAATTAGTTTAGTTAGGCTTAAGGAAACGTGATGATGCTCGAGTGTGTGTGTGTGTAGGTTCTCCCCGGAATCCCCCCCTATCCTCCCCCCCGCACCATTTTAATACACATATAGTGTATATGTACCCCCCTCCCCCATTTCTATTTGTGGACCATCAAAACGGTGGCAGGCTATTTTTAGAAGGGGGAAAAAAGTCACGATCGTGTGCATGTTGCCTGTCCCGCAAAAGAGCGTCGTTGTTGTCATGTTGGTCTCCTCCTCCTCCAATGTCCAGCAAACAACAAACAGCAAATGTCCGCAAACATCCAAAATGCTGATGAAGGCACATTACCTGTCACGATGCTCCCACCTTCTGCTGCACACGAATTGTTGTTGCAATGACATTAAAAAAATCTCTCACATAGTCGACCAAATGCTGTCATTATCGATGCTTTGCTGACGAGCAATAAGCAGCCAAAAAACAGAAAAATAAATAAATAAAAAACATTTTTTTTGTGTGTGGCGGGTCTGCGTCAGTTACTAGGCATTGACGTCACGTTCAGATTCTCTCACTTTTCCCGCCCTGGAAAGATGCCGCTGCCCCTCGCGCAGAAAGGAAAACGAGTGGTGGGGGGTTGGGGGGGGGGTGAAATGTTAATCATCTTCATCATCTTAAAGGCAGTTTATCGGGTTGGTTGTCTCAATATGTCCAATATTCCAGTTAGTCTTTTTTTTTTTAATGCCGAAGTGGTCCACGACGCTGAAAGTGTGCTGGTGTGGAGACACTTTAAGAGCAGTGGAGTGTGTGTGTGGGGGGGGGGACGTAGTGACCCGGCAAAAGTGGTTCCGAGAAAGGGGGAGCAAAAGGGCTGCGCCCGTCGCATCGGTGTGTGCTATTTTTAGCCCTGCCTGTCGGCCAACTGTCGACGTCCACACACACACACACCAAGACGCTGCACAACAGCATAAAGGGTGGCAATATAGCACCAAAAAGAAATGCCAGTGCCCTTTACGCACCCCCTCAACAAAAAAATGAGACAAAGGGGCAAATCTGTGACGTCATCTCGGACACGACGTCACGTGCACACTCGCCAAACACAGCATCTTTCCCTCCAATTCGGAAAAAAACCTCAATTAAAGACAAGACACTCGCAGTTATCAATGGGACTTGCAGCCCAAGAGGGGAAAGGGTGCAGTACTCCAAGTTGGCCATATGGTGTCGACAAAGGCGACACAAGCACATCCCCGTCCGTCAAAAGAAGAAATAATGTCAACTTAACTTCACCAACTTACAACTTGTTTTAAATGTGTTCTTCTTTGTTTGAAAAGACGAAAAGCCAATGAGATGTTAATATTGTGAGAAATATAAAATGTCTTCTAATGTTGACTCCGTTCTTTTGACTTTCTCACACACATCTTCTGTTCTGACACATGACGTCTTTGAAATAAGAAATGAAAAAATGAAGAAATGAAAGCTAAGGTTGCCAAATGTGTAAAGCACGTTGTCCACCAGGAGCCAAGAGAGACACAGAAAGAAGACAAATGGAGGATGTTGTTTTCCTAACCTGTCCTGAGTGTTCCTGCCTGCTGCTTGTTGCTGAGCGGCGGAGGATCCCCGGCATGTGAACAACACTCCCACGCATCACTGCAGACCCACGCGAGCTCTCTTTTTTGGAAGCTCTGCAAGAATCCGGGCATGCAAACTCCGAAACAACCCCCCCCCTCCTTCCCTTTCCCACAACCTCTCTGATTGGCGTCTGGCTTGCTGGTGGAATACATGCGTGTACATACACTCAGCACAGCAGCCACCTATCAAGTTTAATGTCAAAAAGCCCGGATGTAAGTGGAAGATGGCGGGGAGGAGGGGTTCCAGTCCCCCAAAATGTCCCCCGACCCCTCCTGAAAATAAGCATGGTCAAACTTTCCACACTACAAACTGAATCACTTACCTTTGATTTTTAGTTTCGTTCTCTGATTCAAACTCTTTGTTTTGGGTGAGGGGAAAGGAGGGGCTCGGGGTGGGTGGGGGGGGGATCATGAGGAAGCTGAAAGCAGGTCAGTCCGCCGTGGAATCCTACGTCCTCTCTTGGCTGGTGTCACCATTCAAGACTGAGGGAGACAGCTCCTCCAAAAGCTTGGAGGGGTTGGGGGGGCAGAGTTACAAATGTGATGCAGCTGATGGAAAGAGCAAATCAGAACAAGGGGGGCCACAACTCACCTCACTGTGGTGTGTGTGTGTGTGTTCGTGTGTCTCCAGCAGTGTTATTGACCTGCATTGACGTCACTGCGTCATTAGGTATCCCTTAGAAACACTGATTTCAAAAATAGTATCACGTTAATTCGAAAGTGGGGGTCGGGGGGAGGGGGGGTGTTGAGGGTTGGGCTGTTAAGGGGTGAGTGCCCCATATATACACTCCCCACTCCATCCCAGGAGAAGAGAAAAGAATGACATCATCTTCAGCCAAACAAAGCAAACAAGGCACTGCAATGGTCTAGTAATCAGGTCCAAGAGGTCACAGTCCAAATGTCTTGTCTCCATGATGTCTCTCGCCTCCTTTGCTCTCCCTGCTAGATCTAAAAATATCCTCCAGCCTTCATTCAAGAACCATTTCCCCATTTAACCTTTGCACCCCAAGGCCAAGAGAAGCAGATGACATACTGTAAGTGTGGAAGAACATGAGCTTATAAATACAATTTATTATTAAGATTACACATATAGGACAATTGATCTGTATTCCTAGTACAGTGGAAACTATTTTTTTGTCAGACTCTGTTCATTCATTTATTCATTTTCTACCGCGGGGTACACCCTGGACTGGTTGCCAGCCAATCACAGGGCACATATAGACAAACAACCATTCACACTCACATTCATACCTATGGACAATTTAGAGTCACCAATTAACCTAGCATGTTTTTGGAATGTGGAGGAAACCGAAGTACCCGGAGAACATGCAAACTCCACGCAGAGATGGCCGAGGGTGGAATTGAACCCTGGTCTCCAAGCTGTGAGGTCTGCACGCTAACCACTCGACCGCCATGCCGCCTGTCAGACTCTGTTTTCAATAAAAATGATTTCCAACAATATGTTTCGGTTTTTGTATGGCTATCACTGCCTAAACCAGGGGTCTCAAACTCAATTTACTTGGGGGCCACTGAAGCTCGGGTCTGGGTGAGACTGGGCCGCATCAGGTTTTCCAAAAAAAAAAAAAAACGCATTTATTAAAAATAAAAAAATTAAAAAAAACTTTGCTTTGGTTCCAATTTTCTACAAGAAAAGCTCTGATAAAACATTCCACTGTTCTCAAATATCTTATTTTTTATTTTTCTACACAAAATAAGATGAAAAATAAATAAACAAATCAAGAATAAAGAAAATCAATCAATCAGTAATAAATAAATAAATATAATAATAATAATAAAATGGCAAATAATAAAAAAATATTTTAAGAAACCAGTTGGTGGGTAGACAAATTCTTTTTTTCAGATTAAAATGAACAAAGCATTATTAGAGCCCTGTAGACATGACAAAACACGACTATAGTCACATTTATACTCTTTTTATTTACAACATATTGTGCAACTGCAGGGTCTTGAGACACATGCTAACTCGCAAACTAGAGAGCTCGCGACCTAAACAGTAGCCTTCAAGTTATTTCCTTTAAACTTAAACAGCCAAAAACTTACCACTTCCACACGGATAGGGAGGATAACTATTAACAGTTATTTAACCTTTAACATGAACATTAATCAAATGTAATATTTTTTTCTGGGTACATGATACCATACAGCATCCATATCAAACTTGCGCGGGCCGCACTAACATTAAACTTTCATATCAAGGCGGGGACCTCAAACTAGTGTCCTGTGGGCCACATTTGGACCGCGGGTCGCGTGTTTGAGACCCCTGGCCTATACAAAGCATTTGTTACTACATTCACACTGCAGGGTATGTTGCCCAATTGGGATTTTGTGTTAAAATCAAATTTTTTATGATTAGACCACCCTTGTTTCTTCACTTTATTGGTCAATTAGTACCTTTAGTTGTACTGTGCATTAAAATAGACCAATAAACTGAAGAAACAAGGGTGGTTTAATCATTTTTTCCACATTATCAAAGAAATGTGACTTGTGAATACACTGCATCCAGAATGTGACGCTCACAAAACACAACGTCACATGCCGTGCTGTCTGTTTACAGCCATTTATGGCACTTTTGTGATTTTGTGCCACCGACGACAACACTTTCCCTAACCAAATTATTTCATGGCGGAGACTAAGAAGGAAAAGGGAAAGACTTTTGGCTAGGCAAGTTTGTGAGGAACTTGCTGCAACGTCTGTTCCAAGGAGCATGGAGTGGTGGAACGTTGACGTGATTAGCTTCACTGTTGTGTGTGCTTGGATGCAAAATAAGCCACCATGATGCCAAAGCACTTTGCTTGTGCCACAACTAGAATGAAAAAGAAACCCATTTGAATTCAAGAAAGAAGTCATAGCAAAGCAGTGTCTGTTACAATAGGGTTTTAATGAAAAGGTTCCTACTTCAAGAGGTTGCAGAGGGAGTGTTTTAAGGGGGAGACATCAGGAAGTAAGCCAGGCTGAAAATCAAGCTTCCATTCTTTTACTTTTATCACTTAGCGTGACACAGAAGAGCGAAAGACATTCCCATTCTGTCCATTACAGTATGTACTAGAGAGCTGTCCATGGTTCTGAAATCATTCAGCACTGTCAAAAATGCTATCATGTCACAGTGATACTGAAGTGAGATACACTAAGTACTACAGTGTAAAGGCCTAATGGGCAAACAAGTAGTAAAGATTCACGGTGCTAACAATGCTAACAATGCTAATCATCTATATACAACAATACAGCACCTCAAACCATTCCATAACTGGTTGTTATGAAAAGGAATATTTCCAAAACTAGAATGTCTATGCATGGCAGAGGTAATGTTATAAAGTATAAAATGGAGGAGAAGATGGTGGAGGAAGGCGTGTGCGACAGAAGACGTCAGTGGAGGAAGTCACGCTGCATTCAGGCGTGGCTGCCAAGGCTGACGACGCAGTGAGGTGCTGGGTGTGACTAAGACTTTAGGGCCATGGAAAAGAATGCTAACCCTTCCCGCCTCCCACCCACACCTGTTTTTGAGCGGAAATGTTGCTAACTCCATGAGATCACATGACTCCCACTCGGCGGCCTATGATTACTTGTCCTTCAAGCATGTCAATAAAATGATATTAAGTTTACCCAAGCATTTTGTGACACTTCCTGCTTGTGTGTGTGTCTGTTATGTACACACACACACGCCCTTTTAATTTGATTGTCCCCTCCCATCATGGTGGTGACTTCCCACTCACACTCGTAGGCTGTATCTTTCAGGGAAAGAGTGGGCGTTCGCATCTGATGTTTACAACTTAAGAGCAGATGAGGGATTCTGGAGAAGCGTCTTTAAGGTTGGAATCATACACCCACTTTATGAGGTACACAATGTAATGAATGACAGCACCTTTGATTGACAGTGTGCATGCCTACAGCTTGCATACGTATATCGCCATCACAGAGTTTATTAGCAATTAGCCTAATAGCGAGAGATATGTTCTCAATTATTGTACGTTTGACATGCAGAAAATGCATCTAAATACATAGAAATGATGAACATTTGCGGCTACTTTTTCCTTCATTGAAGATGTTATTTATAATGATTTATGATCGAAAACAGGTAAGTGGTGGCGGTTGATTCTGCTGTCACAATGTGTCTTTGGGAACAGTCATACCTTCAATGAAGTCAAAGTAAGCTCAGATGTTTATTTATCCCTTTCATTCATCATTTACATATGCTTAGAATTGTTTTATAGGTCTAAAAATATATTTTTATTTTATTTTTTTTAAATAAAATAAAAATAGATTTTTATTTTAATAAAATAAACCTATTTTAATATGTATTAATATTAACAATTTATTAATATTTTTAATTAAAATATTATTTAAATATATGAAAAAAAATTGAGAGTCAACCGCTAATGACATCATAGACAGGCGCTGTAACTCCCACTTAGCATTTTGTTTCATGAAGCAACAGGAATGATGTTTTGTGATTTAAAAGAAACATTAATTTGGACTCATACAGTGTAACAATGCGTCAAATTGTACGCTGACTGTAAAATGCACACAAACCGAGACAAAACTGCAATGTAATGTAATGTAAATTTTTGATGTTAGCTAAAATAAAACATGGGGCTGGCGCTAATGCAGGTTCCACTGTATGGCTTTTTTAATACTAACAATGTCATGAGATTGTGTATATGATATGTAGCTAATGTAAACATTATCAATGTCTATTAACATATTTTCAATCATGCGAAGAGGTCTTGGATGGAAGGTTTTTGTTAGAATTTGTAGCCCAGATTAACCCCCCCCCCCCCCCCCCATTTATTTTTCCATCTCCTGCCTAAATGATGTCAATGGAAGCAGAGCTATTTATAGACACACAGCCAGCATGCTTGCTTGGGAGCTCTGCTGCTGCACACAACCGAGCATCTTTGTCACATGTGTGCCCCCTCCCCCTCCTGCCCACCTCCCCTAATGTGTGTGTGCTGGTTTGGCAACACTACTTCCCTCCCCAGGAGAGCTAAAGGGCAGCGGAGAAAAAAGCTCCATTGAGAAGGGAAGAAGCCTCCCTTTATTCATCACTTCCATGCTCATCCATTCACACAATCCACTCACTCCTATACATATCATCTCTCACTCACTCCATCCACTATCATTCATATAAATGCAGTCACCAATTCATGTCATGTACTCGCTTATTCACTCAATCATTGATAAAATCATTCATTCATACAATCAACTCACTCATCCATACCCTTTACTCCGCTCGCTCATTCATTCATACACAGTACTTTTTGAAGCAGAAAGTGGGAATGAATGAACGCAAAGAGTGAATGTGTGGAGCCAGCTGCTACTCTGCCTACTAATTCTTCATTTTTCAAAATACGCTGGAATTGCCCTGTGTGTGTGTCAGAGTGAAAGAGAGAGAGAGAGAGAGAGAGAGAGAGAGAGAGAGAGAGCGAGAAGGAGGGGGTGTGGCCTAAGCAAGTGAGTGGACATCATCATGAGAGTACACAGTGTTCCCTGTAGGAGTTTTGGGAGATCTATCCAAAAAAAAAAAAAAAAAGATACCCACCTCCCCCAGTCTTTCTCCTGCCCTCCCTTCTGACTTTCACATGCTCCGTTACGTAACACTTTGGGAGGGGGTTATCTTTTAGGAGCATGTCTAAAGTCTCCTTCAATCAAATAAGCTTTGCTGCACAGGCATCTTCAATGGAAAAGATGTTTTTTTTAAGCTGTTGTTCTATTTCTGAAAGGCAGCTGTGATAAAAATAGACCCCCCCGCCCCACACCCCCACCACCTTGCCAAGATCCTTCATCCAACAATTTAGAGAAAAGCTTGCTTTCAAAGGCCGTCCTTCATCACTGGAAGACTGCAGATGGCTATCAGGATCAGAAAATGATGAGGCGCACTTCACCCTGAGTGACATCGAATCGTCTGATATAATGTATGCTCTGCATTAACTACAAATATGAAGTCATTTTTTTGACGGTGGATATTGCATGCATGGCCCCTTTGAATCCTATAGTGTGTGTTTTGGCGAGCAGATGATGCACAGCAGCTAGTATTTATAGCCATGCTGTGTGCGCGTGGTCACACACGTGCAGCAGCCGCTCGTCTGCACTCCTGCTGAAGTTGACATGTTAACACTCACTGGCTGCTATATTTAGCGCAGCCTGGCAGTGCTGTTACTATTCCCAGCATTGAGATGAGGGGGCGGACGCATGGATGCTTATGCATATTTATACGTACGTGCGCACTCACACACCACAACTCTTCATTAGGTACACCGTCTTTGCTAAGATAATAGTGCTCGCGGGCAGTGTTCCTAATATTGTGGTGACAGCCAATCACAGGGCACATATAGACAAACAACCATTCACACTCACATTCATACCTACGGACAATTTGGAGTGGCCAATTAACCTAGCATGTTTTTGGAATGTGGGAGGAAACCGGAGTACCCGAAGAAAACCCACGCATGCACGGGGAGAACATGCAAACTCCACACAGAGATGAGGATGGAAATATTGGGGGAAAAAATGATCATGAACAAATATATTGTTAAAAGTCAGCAATGATACTAAGGTAACTAGTGTACTTTCAGTACCAGAGACAGTTCCTTTTGGGTGGTTCAGCACCAATGAGAGCTCCATTGTTACAACCTTGAGTTTACAGCATGACGAGGTGAAGAAAGGAGCTAAGGCTTGATTGACTATTTAGTGAGAAGTAAAAATATCACTCCCGCTCTCATCAATGCCAAAAAAAACCCCATTGCTGACGCAGTTTATTCCTTTTTTAACTGACAACAAGCTTCTGACAGACGAGTGTCGACAATCAATCTGAATCCTTGAAGTTATAAGCAGATGCCGCAGTTTCATATTTTTGGTTGCTTATGCTTGACTTCAGGATGCTTTGAGTGGTTGCTATGGTAACGTGTGACCTGAGTGGCCCCTTATAAACATTCGAGTGCAATGTGAAAGATGGCGGGAATTGAAGCGCTTGTGCTAACTTCTCACGTTGACATAAGAGACTGAGCTGCTTACCTGTCTTAGGTGGGTTCTGTGGTGGTTCAGTCTGAGGTCCTGGAGCTTTAATTTAAGAAAAGAAAGATCACATCAACATGTATTCATTTGTCTTAACACACCACCACTAACTCACTCATTCATATTGCAGGCATTCAATCACTCCTTCATACAATCCACTCATTCATAAGATCACATTCATACGATCCACTCACTCATTCATAAGATTAAGCACTCGTGAATACGATGATTCACTCGTTCATTCAATCATTAATAATCACTCGCCTATTCCCACAATAAACGCATTCATTCATAAGACTCAGTCATTCATGCAAACACTCACTCATTCATTCATACAATCCGTCATAAGAGACGGAAATGAGCTCATGATCCACGTCACGTGTTAACAGGATGTGGTCAGTGCCTACAATGTATTGTTTACATTTACAATTATACTTTTTCATCCTTTCCATTCATTCATTTTCTACCGCTTATCCTCACGAGAGTGGCAAACGTGGTTTGCTAAGGTAGCAACCCGATGTGGGAGCATCGCTAAAACATCCACTCTGAACATGCGCAGTGTCATCCATTTTACCGCGACTGAAGTAAGTTTGTTTTCCTACAAGCTGCTTGCCGCGAACGCATCGTCGTGGTCTTAAGTTAAAGCAGACACGCTCACGTTATAACACGACTACTACTTCAATGACAACACTTTGTTGCATTTTGTAGAGTGCATGTGTCCTTTCGTGGCCTCCTGTGGGTGTGGGGTGGGGGGGTGCTACTTTTTATTGATTTACCTTCAAGCCCGCACAGACTCACTCTCCACAGTGGCTCAATGGCGTTTGCTTCCTTTTGCCACCCACGCCTCCTCCACCGCCTGATTATTTTCAGCTCTGCAGTGTGCGTGTGCGTGTGCGCGGCTGCTTTGGGAAATACCTGGTCACGATCAATCACCAAAGGCCTTTTCTACGGTCGCTTATCGCCCCCTGCTGGTAGAAATTTATAAGTTCAACACATTCCGTGAAAGTAACACAGGGCAACATCCATCCATTTTCTATACTGCTTAGCCTCAGTAGGGTCACGGGGTATGCTGGAGCTTATCCCAGCTGTTTGTGGGCGACCCCCCGGACTGCCAGCCACTGTCCATACCTATGGAAAATTTGGAGTCACCAATTACCTAACATGCATGTTATGGAACCCGGAGAAAACATGTAAACTCCACATAGAGATGGTTCTAATTAGATGGTGGCTCTATTTGGGATAATACACTTTGTTACTTACCCGCAATGTTGTCTTTGTTTGCTGAACGATGAAGGCAGAATCGTGTGTGTGTGGGGGGGGGGGGGGGGGGGGCAGAGAGAACACACAAAGCTTTAAACGATTCAATGAAGATAAAAATAGAAGTGCCTTGTCTCTAGGGCGCCCCGTAGAGGGGAGAGTCCGCTGCTACTCTACGCTTCAATTTAAAATAATATATTATTGTAGTTGACTTGAAAATAAAGAGAAAATGTCTACAATGTCTTTTCTTTGCTTTGGGAAACATTTGTAAAATACACAGAACTCAATTCAATGGGCTTGTCCATTACTGTATAGATGACTATTTTACTCCTGATAGAACTACTGTAGAGGAAAAAGCAGCAAAAGCGGGTATATGAATGCAGACATTTGTTTTTAAACCTACTTCTATGCTTGAATCTTTTGGAAACGTACATCTAGCGACTGAAATCAACCAAATAGCAGATAAATATAAAATGTATATGAACAGGCTTAAGTCAAGTTGAATTAATTTGTATACTAGTTGCAGAATGTCTTCACACTAATAATGTTTCAAAGTACACACACTGTTCTGATCATGGACCCCACTATTTTTAGCCCATTCAATGATTGCACGCCAGCTACTTTAAAGTAGCCGTGTGTGTTGTATATATGCAGAAGACTGTGGTTAAATGAAAGCAGTATTGACTATCTTAGCTAGTGTGTGTGTGTGTGTGTGTGTGTGTGTGTGTGTGTGTGTGTGCGCTTGAGTGAGAAGCTCCAGGACCATGACAACTGTTCATACTTCCATACAAGTTTATGATAAAAAAATCCAACGGTTCATACAAAGTCATCATCGTCTGCCAATTCACCTAAAGCACTAATAGAAAAAAAAACAAAAGCAGGATTAAATTAAAAGAAGGTCAAAAGAAATGCCTTCAAACAAACATTGCAAACCAAAAGAATGTTTTTTTTTCTTCTCAAAACAACCAAGAGAGCAAAAACTTTGTCACAAGTCAGCAAGTCTTTTGCTCCACAGAGACACACATCAGTGATAAAAACAGGGGGACTGGAGCTACGGCCTTGGCTTAGAGGAGTTTGGGAAGTTCATCATAGAGCGAGAGGATGCTTTGTTCAAGAAAAAAAAGGATGTGAGTGTGAATAATATAAAAACTAATTCTTAAAAAAAAAAAGAGAGAGAGAGAGAAGTGGTGGCAAAGTGGTCCGTTATGGTGAGAGATAAGCATCCCCGGCCCGAACGCCCGCCTCAGTAGATCCGCCCTCGGCTTCTGTTGCCTCTGGTGCCGAAGCCTCGCCCCCGTCCTCCTCTGAATCCACCGCGCTGCTCTGAAGTCACATGGTAAAGACAAAGTTAGCATTGTTAGCATGGGGGGAGGGGGGGTTTGCACATTTTCCCCCCAAAATTACTAAAGCCTCTGTTTGGACCATGGCAGATGTTGCACTCTGATGGAAAAAAGCACCTCACGTTTCATCATAAGAGCCAACGAGTGACGCTGGGAACACCGGACAGGAGGTGGCATTGCAAGGTTTACACTGTGTCAAAAAATCCACTATCACCAGTGGGTCTCAAAAGGCTGGACTGATGAGGGCAGCTCAAGCTAAAGGTCTAATTTGCCAATGGGGATGAAAGTCAGAGTGACTGACGTATGAAGCTGGTCAATTCTGACGTTTAAAGTCTAAAGATGACAACTTTAGTGGTTTTAGTTCCCAGGAGGAGGATGAAGACGATGAGGAATGACTTGTGGTAGTGTGTTACACACACAGTTTGGAAAAAACGTTGATTTAATCCAAAGTTTTAAAAGAACCTTCTGTGTACTAAATATCCGGCGTGGCCACGTGCGGCTAACAGACAGGGACGGCCTATATGAGCGTCTCTTTAAATTCACTGGGTGCGACTTGCTGGGAATTGCGGTAAATGTAGTCACTCATACTGTACACAGAACAAATGAAGGACATCAAATACGGTAATACAAAATTAGTGATACACATTGGTTAACTGTGACCTTCTGTAGTAGGAAGCATGTAAAGTGTTGCTTGTCAAATTCTAGCCAAGGTTGAAGAAGTGGTGTATGCACAGTTATGAAAATGTCATGTTTGCTGTAGATTATTTGTTTATTTAGAGTAAAGCTGGAATGTAAAGTTAAAATGTGTGTGTGTGTACATGTATACAACTGCGATTAAATGCTGACCGTAGTTAAAGTTTCCGAGGGAGGCACTGTATTTGCCGCTTGGGGGGTTGTAGATTTGCCGAGCGTCCCGTCGAGGCTGCGGAGCGATGTGTTTCTTCACGTTTGCCCCCGAACTCGCGTCGTCGCTTGCTGGACGCTTGGGGCTGCAGAGAAGTATGAATGAGGATCAGGTGCTTCAGTGGGGACACATAAGCAGTCGTGTCTCTAACTTACGCTGCCGCCTCGCTCTTCTGGACAGGCTTCCAGGATAGAGTGATGGCGCTCTTGAACGATGGAGGGTTGTGAAATAGATCCTGTGATAGAATTCACAGCAAGCATTATAGATGGCACCGGTCAGTGTGGTCCAACTATTGGTTTATTGACTATAGCACTGGTCTCACTAGCTGGATGTAATTAAGCAGCAATTTAAACTAAAATAGTTTATGGGCTGAACTGGTGGCCACAGTTAGTAAATTAGACGGTAAGGAGGGTTTAGCTCTGAGCTTGAGATGACTGTGACCAACCTTGATGAGGACGTTGATGTTGTTTGTGATCTTCAGGGCCACCACCTTGATCTTGTTCTGTTGAAAATAAAGTCCTTGTCAGCGCCGAGTATGCTACACATCTTAGCTCATGTTTTGACATTTATAGAAAGAGTCGTGTGTCCACCTCGTCCGTCTTGAGTGCGTCTCCCGTCTTGCCCTGCAGAGCCACTCGCAGCTGTCTGATGTAAACCTGCAGGCCTCTGGCGAAATACTGTAACCTAATGGAAAGTAAAAACAACGTCAGGTTTAAAGGCACACTCACACTCAGCCAATCATATCGTGCCTGGGCCCACTTAACATCTAAGCCATAATGATTCTGTCCCATGAATTTGCAGTCTCCAGTGTAAATACATCAAATACCACAAATCTTCCTTCTCACGATAACAGCGTTAGATTCATCTTATATATCCACCACGGCGTGCAGTCATCAACTCTGCTTGTTTACGTTTATCATTTATACCCATATAAGTAATTTTAAGACCAATTTGATAACTTCCCTAGGACACCTTATGATTTCTGGTTGGAAATCACAGTAAGTTTGTTTTGTTTTTTGTGGAATTTTGCCCATCATCCACAAATCTTATGTGACACATTAACATGTGTTCTCTTCTCTGTGTGTTTTAAAGATATAAAAACAGATAACGAAGGAGCCAGCTCATGACCACGCGTACATATGAGGCACTTATTCCTCCTATAAAGTAGTCTGAAAAAGTCTCCAAAAAGCGGCAACAATGGTTACATATGTGGCATGTATATTATTAACCATGTTATCGCTACATTGTTATTAAAAACATTGTGACACTAATTGTACTACATTATTACTGCTGTGTTATTTCTGAGTTTGGAAAATATCACGGCAAGTGTCGGCGTTCGTTTCTACAACGTTGCTATGTGAAATCAATGCACCAAGAAAGGAAGCTGCCGTAATGCTTACAATGGCCAAAATACACAAAATACTTCATGAAAGTACCTGTTACTACATGGTCACAGCATGTACTGTAATATAAAACCTTGTTGGGCGTGTTTTAAAAGACGGCATAGATGTATTCCATTACATATACTACTGAGCTTTTATCTGTTTTCTTATCTTTAAAACGCACAGAAAAGAGACACATGTGTTCATGTCTCACATAAGGATTGTGGATGATGGGCAGAATTCCAAAAAATGCGCAATTTTCCCTTAAGCACAACATGTGTTTGACACTAATTTGTGCATGTAAGGTAAACATAAGGACATGCCAACCACACGCTCACGCACACAGTGTGCAACCAATGTGCAATTCTCAACTGAGCATGAGTGCCTCACCTGATCTTGAAGTCTTTGAGACGCTCGGCGTCCACTTTGTCAATGAGGAAGTCCGGCAACTTCTTGCCCAGCTGGTGGAAACTAAACAGGAGACATTCAACATAGCTGAACTGCAGCTTTGGCTCCTCGCTGGCAGAGTTTTCACCATTCTCCACCTCTTCTGGCGGCAGAGGCATGTACTCCTAAAAAACATGAAAAAACAGGCCTTATGTCCATCGGGAGCTGTTTAATGTTTAATTACTGGCATCGCGCAAGACCAAGTGTTTTTGCTCACCAGAAGCTTAGTGAAAAGCATATTGAGGTTGGCCTCCAGCTTCTCCATGTCACCACAGAAAGGACTCATCTCTGCCATCAGCTTGAGGACCTGCAAAAGCATACAACACTAACAATGTTAAGAGTAGCGTGCTGGAACAAGGTGGACACTAATGAGCAGCTAACAACATCATGATGAGACGGCTGATGGGCAGCTTCTTTGTTTAATGCCAATGTTGCAAGATTTCACGTCACTGCTAAACAAGCTAGTAGGAATTGATGTGCAAACAGGACACCAAATCTCTGGTGTGGAATATCAAAAGATTTTTCCTCTACTTTTAAGTAATTTTCTCATTATACAGTATATATTGATGGTCACCGCTAATGCTAAAATGCCAAGTGAAAGTCAAACCTGACCTCGAGTTGGATGTCCAGCTCGGCCATAGGACTCGTCAGCATGCTGAGGTTGGGCAGGACGTACTCACAAAAGTAGGTAACAAAACGTGTGGAATGGACATTTTTCTGGAGGAAAAAGAATAATCAAATTTATTACAATAAATACTGACCACAACGTATCCTACCAGACCTAAAGTGTTCCAATAGACAATTAACTAAAAGCTGCTCTCCCTGGGGGAGAATTTGATAATTTCTGATTCAATATCATCATGCAATAAAACATCAGCAAAACAGACATTTCAAAAATAAATTGACAAAATATCTTCTACATCAAAATATTTGACATAATTAAGACAAAAAGCAACATCAAGCAGCAGCGGTTCAGTGGCTTGACAATGACTAACGCTAGTGTGTTGTACTCACAGAGAAGAGGGGCAGTGCCTGGCGCGTGCACTGCAGCAGGCGGTCCACCGTGTCGGGATCAGTTGGGTTGAGCGCCTGCTCCAGGAAGGCCTGCTCCACCACAAGCTCCACTAGCTGCTGACGCCCGCTCACCGTCTGCAGCACACGAAGGCCCGATACCAAACGCATCAGCAGCACAAACTCTTCTCCAGTCACATCCTCAAGAACCTAAGGAAGAGGTACACGTCAACAAAACCCTCAGTACACAAAATCCACTCACACTTCCAACTAGAGTCAAACCACAATTTTTATATGATTCGGTTTGATCAACCTGTAGTCGACTGCCCTTTGATGAGGGTGTCTAGTGTTGCAAGGCTGAAAAACACCCACTGATTCAAAAGGTACACAAATTACCTTCTTTTGGAGTAAAGGGCATTTTCCATCAAGTCCTGTCTATTTACAAACTACATTAACAAAACCCCAAGCAAAGTGTAATCCCAATGTCTCATTCCACTCATCTTGGGGTTCAGAGTTCAGCAATTCTAATAAGTGAACAATCAGGGCTGGCCTCTTCGTTCCCAAAACTTCCACTAGTTCCACAGTCAATACATATTGATGAATGTGGGAAGTCTGGATAGCCGTTGAGATGAAAAGCACTGTTAGAAACACACCACCACCAACCTTCTTTGTTTCAGCAAAGACGTACTCTTCCACCTCTTTTGTCATGACGTCCTCTGGTAATGTCTTCAGTTTGGTGGACAGAAACTTGATGGCCCTCTCGCGCACTATGTCTTCACCCTGCAGGATCTGTGAGAAGAGGCCCCCGAGGGTCCCTGCGGTACAGAAGGCATTGTTACAAGTTGACCGAGTACCACTATTGTGTTTGTGTTATTACCCCAAAGTTACAGACAATACATTGGATGAAAAACATGAACATAAAACATATACGCACCTTTTGCATCAATCTTAAAGATAGAAATCAGTGATACATTCACTTGGTTGAATTCAGCCGTGTCATCTGGGAGACCAATGCAGAGGTTACACTTTTAAATAAGTACATTTCATTTATAAAAGTGGGTGTGAGCGTGATTATGAACATCCAGTACCTGTCTGGAGGAGCTGTGTGAGAATATCTGCAACCTTTAGGATGTTGTCACCGGTTGCAAAGCGTGGCAACTCCTTAATGGCCTGCCGCCGAATCTGGACCAAAGACAATAAACGAGAGTTGACCCTTTTCTCATTCCATCCATACATACATTTTCTCCCGCTTATCTGGGTCCAGCCCCCCCGAGGTTTCAGTTTCACAGACTTCCAGTGTGTCTGTGGACTACCCCACGTCCTCCTCTTGCTTTGGCATGCCTGGAACATCTCACCAAGGGAGCATGCTTGCTTTTCGGTGACCATGCAAAGCTTGTGAACCATAGGTGAGGGTAGGATCCTAGATCAACCTGTAAATCGAGAGCTTTGCCGTCTGGCTCAGCTTTCTCTTCAGCACGATGGTCCGGAACAGCAACCGCATTGCTGTAGATACTGCGCCCCCCCCAGATACTCTTCACTCCCAACTGACTTTTACTATTCTTTCTGTACAGATAATGCATTTCACAAATAAGTGATTATTTGCTACACTTACAGAAACGTCATCATCTTCGCAAAGATCCAGCTGGGCGTTGATGGCCGCATCCGCCAACTCTGGGAAACTGCTGAAGAATTTGGGGATGAATTGAGCTGCCAAGCGCTTCTCCTTGGGACCACCTTTCACACCATCCAGGATGACTTGGTAGGCATCTTTATGCTGCAGAAATAATACAAGATAAGGCTCTGCACGTCAAGAAGCAAAATTGTTGTAACTTCGACAGCATTTTTTGTAAAATCGAATTTCCAAACAACTAAATGGAAAAATGCAACAAATCATACCAACGCATAAGAATTCCCGATATTAACGTGGTAATATTAACGAGTATGTTTGGCATGTTAATAGTTATCGATGAGTAGATAAGTTAAGAATAAAGTGATTACCACTTTGATTACTATTACTACAGTCTTTTCAACGGGGCAAAACCCGCCTGGTAGTAGCTTTGGACTGGGCTGTGATGTTAACATTAGCCCTCGCTAAGCTAACTGCTAGCTTAGCGCACATACACAACAACCTTATGTAACTTAGTCGCCGACAACAGTAGTCATAAAATGAAAATGTTGCGCGACAGCTGAGCATTAAATACAACGATTAGAATAGTTAGGAAATGCCAGGCTAGTCTATACATTACCTGACTGACATCGTCCTTGGCATCGGCAAGGATGCCGTAGTTTCGATAGAGATCCTCTATAGTGACCGCCATCGGCGTGGGTCGGAGTGCTTTCCGCTCAGATAAAACCAATTCAAACGCGAAACAAATCCCTCAATAGACTCAATAGATTCGGTGTGTAGCGGGGTCGCAACACCAACTAACACCACATCATCAAGAACTTAGCACTGTGAAAATGGGAAAATGTTCAATTTAGAGGAACACGAGAATAATGCGCTGCCTTCCTCTGACTGCAGTCCTTGCAATGTTCCCCGCTTCGAGAGCTAAATTGCTACGGAAGTGAAAAGAAGGCATGCGTATGTTTTAGCCAACCGCCGGCTGGATTGCATCACACGTGACTCAAAAAATGCGCGAAAGTGCAGTGCAGTGTACCAACGACACACAACATAAAGCAGTTTCTCATTCAATTTAGCTGAACTGCTCGAAATATTTTGTAATTAAAAATGCGAAACAATCAGTTTTTCCAATACACATATTTGCAAACGCAGCTCTATTAATGTAATTCGTCATTAGTGAAAGAAAGCATTACTTTAGGAAGTTAGAAATATAGTACTAGTACATACTGCTTCAGCACAAAAAGTTTTATTTTCTTTAGGTCACAACTTTGCCAGGAGTCTCTGAACAGTTAATAATTTCCATGGGCATTCATTTGTCTCCACCTTGTGGTCACTTTGCAGCTCTTAGGCATCGAGCTCAGCAAAGCGGGTTTTGGGGGAAAAAACCCACACCACAGCACTTCAGTGCAAACACGTTTATTGATGTGATAAGTTGCAACAAACATCCACTACAAGCAATCGTCCCTTTCAACAACTACTACATGTGGTGCTGTGGGGCTACTGTGGCTTCAGAGGAACCGGATTCCTGCTCCAAACTGGACCCCATCGCATATCCTGAAAGGTGTTCAGAACAAACCAAATGAACAATTACATAAAAACACATCTGTCTACCAGTAGGGGACTTCAGGCATGGGCTGGGATGAGATTCTGATGGTTACCATGGTTTCACTGTAATATAAACAGCTGTAAAATGTGTTCATTTGAAATATTTTTATTGAAAAGAAGATAATTTTGTTTCTGTTGAACAGATTATATTATGCAGTAGAACACAGTGGAATTTGAATGGAAAATACATTTTAAAAAGTCTAGTGTTCAATCGGCGGTCTCGTGGTTAGTGCAGCTAGGAGACCAGGGTTCAGTTCCACCCTTGGCCATCTCTGTGTGGAGTTTGCATGTTCTCCCCGTGCATGTGTGGGTCTTCTCCAGGTACTCCGGTTTCCTCCCACATTCCAAAAAGGTCTAGGCTAGGTTAACTGGCGACTCCAAATTGTCCATAGGTATGAAGGTGAGTGTGAATGGTTGTTTGTCTATATGTGCCCTGTGATTGGCTGGCGACCAGTCCAGGGTGTACCCCACCTCTCGCCCAAAGACAGCTGGGATAGGCTCCAGCAGCCCCCGCGACCCTCGTGAGAAAAAAGCAGTAGAAAATGAATGAATAGAACTTCAACTTTTGTATCCGAGCACATCCTGCTGTAGGAGGCTATCTGTAACCTGGGGTTAGGGGCAGTGTCGGAGGAGGTCACTCTTTGATAAAGCTCCCCCTTCACGGGACAGGGGACATCAGGAGGTACCCTCCAAGTGGTTGACCTCACAGTCAGGAGGTTATCTAGCATGGGTACGACAAACCATGCTAGAAGAATGAGTGTGTAGGCTAACCCCCCCATGCATGAGGGCGGCATGGGAGGAGTGACAAGAATTTCTCCTTTCTATTTGAATGTAATTCATTTGCATGCTATGGAGTATAAGAGTTCCCGCTCAGAGGCCACTCTTGGCCAGACACCTACAGACCGCCATGCATACTGTGTGTTGTCTGAGCCCCTTGTTTTGGAAAGGTAAGAAAAACTGCCAGAGTTCTGTATTTATTTCAAGCATTCTAGTTCCTACTTAGAATGATCTACATTTTTTTCCACAACATTAGCAATTAATAAAGTGTTAATAAAGTTCGTAATGCACTCTACAGTGGTTAATCCGGCGACTCATGTCACAAGACCATAAAAGATTTCTTATTTAAAAAAAGCAAATAAATGCAATCACTGGCTCAAAATTTGTGATTTGTTTATTCCCCAGTGAGCTCTGAATTCACATTTGTTTTAGTTTGTTTTGTAGTCATTTTTTGCTGTTTTAAGTTGAAGAGTTGATGCAAAAAGGCTTACTGCTACACTACATCCTTCCAAAAAGGAGCTTACCAGTCTACTTTAAAATCTACTGCCCTTCCACCTGCTGTAGCCTGGTCTGCTGCTGGCGCTTTGCTTGGCCTCCACCTGCTTGGGCCTGGACCTCTGTTTGCCTCAGTGTGGCCTTCTACCAGCTACAGTATGGGCTTCTGCGTAGTTACTTCACTAAACTGTGCTCCTCACTCATTAGAACTCATATGTTGACTATCAGCGGGCCCTGTTCTTCGTTACTTCTTGTTAGCCTCTCTCGGTCTAGGCTGCTGTCCATCCCTCTTTAAGGGGACCTTTTTTGCTTTTTCCACTTTTCTGACCTATAAATGCTGCTATAATGCTGTATTCTCGCGTTAAACAATGCCAAAGTTTCGAATGAGTTTTGCACCTTTGGAAGTGAGCCGTGAAAGAAGTTATTTTAGGGGGGCTTCTGGACCTCAATGCTGCTTTTCACACACGTGCCTTCATCGAGTTCTGCCACATAGCGCTACTGTATATGTGTATAACAAAGAAACCTGTTGTAAAGGCAGTGCATCTTCTTAATGTACATCCCTGTGAAGGAATCGTTCACATTTTCACTTACTAATGCTATATTAGTGTATTTTGTCATTTACTATGCACTCTAAGGTGCAACATGTAGTGTCAATATGTGTTTCTTTCCACTACAATATTCATTTACTTAATTTGTGTTATTTGCTTATACATTAATTCAATAGCTGCAAAGCCATGTGAAATACAAACTAAATACATAAGCTACAGGATGCAAAATTCTACGAGGGCACACGCCTCGCCACACTGGCACTGCTAGATGCCGAGTCAGCTAATGCCACTGCCTGCTATTCTGTTTGCTGACTTTGGCAACACAGCTCATGCCTGTGGTTTCAACGCATCGAAGTCTAGTTCCAACTGTGAGGAATAACAAGGACAAAGTATTTTCAAATAGTAGCAGCACTCAACCTCCATTTTCTCTCATACCATAAGACGTTATGACGCCGTGACTTTTTTCATACAGTGGCATACCTTGAAACCGGCAACCAGCCCATGCCGACCTGAGTGAACATCTTTTACCTGTCTCCACTCTGGACTCCCATGGGAATGCAGTAATTCAGCTCCAGTCTGGCAATGTTCCCCAAACGCAGCACAATGCCAAGTCCATATGACCAGCGAATGCACTCTGCCAGTTTCTTCAAATGTGCTTGCGGACCCTCCCCTGGGCATTAGAAAGACAAAGCTCCTTATTATTTCTTCCCAAAGGAAACAATAAGGCCATTAATCGTGATATACGTGTAGAGGAAGACCAAACAAACTCCTTCCATAAGAAATAATGGAAATAAAATAATTTGTTCTCGAGTCAACCTTTTGAATACATTTTGTTCAAATGACGACATGTCCAACCTTCGGGACATCAAACTTTGGAGGTTGGACTCAGCTACCAGCTACTCACCATAGTTGAGGTTACAAAGGTTTCCGGCATTGAGAAAGAAGTGTGTTCGGAAGAGATCACCAAAGCCCCCTCTGCCAGGCCGGAAAGGTAGAGGAGTGTAGAGGTGAAGGCCTCCCGCCCAGTAAGCTTCTCCTCCGAGGTAATCACCTGCCGTACCAGGAAAACCAGCGCACTACATTTTACGAATACAGCTAAATAAAAACTATCAAAGCGTTCAGTGCATGGTGACATCCCACCTTCACTTTGTGGGCCCATGCTGTACATGCTGAAACCACGAATACTGGTGGGGCCGCCTAGGTAGAATCTGGAGGGATTATAACATGTTGGGTTAAAAATGAAAAAATTAGAAAAAAAAAATCACAACTGATATAAGTTGGTTTAGCCTTGACTGCTAGTTGGGTGACTGTGGAATTTATTCATTCATTTTCTGCTGCTTATCCTCATGAGGGTCGCGAGGGGGTGCTGGAGCCTATTTATGTCCCTTGAAAAATGTCCAGTACTGAGAGGGATGTCTGGGAACGAATGAGGAAAGGTTACTTATACCTTCATTGAAGACTACTGTTCCCAAACACTCAATGTAGCAGCAAGACAGCACAAGGATACCATGTTCTTGTTTTGTCATGAGTTATTTCTCATATTTAATAGTGTTTCTCACCTTCTTTATGAAAATGCTGGCACTTGCAACTTTGTTTGGCTGTGTTTTGGGTTACAGTTTTGAGGTGAGAAACACTACTGAATTCAAGAAACCACTCATATCAAAACAGGAAGGTGGTTGATCTCACTGCCACTTTGTGTCTTTGGGGACAATTGGCAAGAATCATGTCTTCAATTAAGGTAAAAGTAACCTTAAATATTAATTTACCTTGTTTATTTCTCCCACACGCCTTGTGGCTTTTGTGATTTTTAGTGATAAAAACACATTATGTACACTATTTATTAATGTTTTCTTATTCTATTTTCTTTGATTACGTGTTTAAAGGGGATCTATTATGCTCATTTTCAGCACTTTGTATTGAGTTGTTGACTCCTATAACGCAGCTACACACAATAACCCGCACAGAAAGCTTTTAGATCTTGCAGATTCTGCACGTCTTTCTGCTGTGTTACCATGGACTTCCTGTTTCCAACCCAAACGGTCTAATTTACACTACCCCCGGCCCTCCTATTGGTATGCCCTCTCCCCTGTGATTCATCAAATTCCCACATGTTCCCAAGGTTTTCCGGATACGTAGGTCTGCGTTGACTGAGTGCAGGCAATCTGCAGCCCAAATACTGTAAGGAAGTCCCGATCGCATTGAGGTCAGTAGAACTCAGTGTATGAAAAAACACTGTAAAACCGAGCAAGCAAAGCTATCCAAAACTTCTAAATCCGCAAACCTCATTATCTGACGCTTTTGCATTGTTGTTGAGAATACAACATTTACTGTATATGTCAGAAAAGTGGAAAAAGCATATGTCCCCTTTAAATTTATTATGACTTTTTTTGCAGAACTGCTGGAAATGTGAATTCATTTATCCATTTATATAGATTTGCACACAATTCTAATTGTTTTCTCCATGTTAAACTATAATTGTAAAATTATAAAAACGTGTTTTGTGTTAAAAAAAAAATAATTCTGGAATGGATGAATTGGATTTACATTGTTTCTTATGAGACTAATTAGTAATTCAGTTAGTGTCCCTTTCAGTTAAAGTCAGACCTTCTGGAATGAATGGTGTTAACCAAGGTTCCACCGGACACATGAATCACAAAAAGTCAGGGATATTATTTGGATGCCATTTTGGATATGGCTGTCTTAAAATGAGGAGTTACCTGTCCGCTATGCTTGTGGGCTTGTCACCAATAGGTAGGAGCAGACCGCCCCACAAGGAGGCAGACAAAACCTAAGCAGACGAGCCAACAAGCTTAAAACACAAATATGGAGGGCATTTCACTTCAAATTGATAGAATCTCACCGAGTCCCAGAAGAGAGTTTTGTTTAGCTGGATCTCAAAGTCCTCCTTCAGGAAGCTGGCATCCCCACCGGTGTACCCAGCTAGCTCCTGAACACAACACAAACCACAAGTTGGGTTGTGTGTACTCGCTGGATTACTGTCTGAGTCTTTGTTTGTAGTAGCAACCTGATGCAGCTTCAGTAGGCCGCCTCTCCTGGGCAGAATTGAGGAGTTTCTGGTGTCGATGACCATGGCGTGCTGGGAAGAGGACGACAATGCGAGTGGTGTCAGCTTTTTACTGGCCACTAGAAGTCAAAGAGTCATCACCTTCGTTAACCTGATTGCCAGTAAAGATATGAGATAGCTTAGGCTCCCAAAGTGGGGTTTGCATACCCCCAGGTGTACGCCAATTGTCATGGGGGTACATGAATAACAATGAAAAACAATTAGCACCTAACACTCACAATTACGAGTGCGCCTGAATTGCGCAAGAAAGGAACAGAAAGGAGACAGAGCATTAAGTTGCTCATTGCTCCGTGTGCATCCCATGAACAAATAAGTATATTTGATGATATGCATTAAAAGTGTTTAATCTTGAAGACTCCATTTATATTGGTGTTACTGTTACTGACTACTGATTACGAAATTAAAAAAGTAACTTAGTTACTTTACAGATTACTTTATTTTGAAAGTAAAGATACATTACTAGTTACTTTTTCAGTTGCTTAACAGCAGCTGCCTGCAACGTCCTTTACCCACAGAACAACAACCGGTCTTTTTTTAAAGTAGTTATATTAAAAGCATAACTATTTTTATAGGTGCAACATCAATGTTTTTAAAGTTGAAAGTTGGCTTTCTATTTGCTGAAAAATAATGGAGCGTTGGGAGTGTTGTCCAATCTGCTGTTTCGTGTGTGGATACTGCAAGGCAGTCGTGTTCAGCCTCCGGGTTGGAGCGGGCGTTTGAAGGAAAAGGGAGTAGAACAAGCGTTCTAAGGAAGTCCAAATGTGGCCCGCAGGACACTAGTTTGAGGCCCCCGCCTTGATATGAAAGTTTAATGTTAGTGCGGCCCGCGCAAGTTTGATATGGATGCTGTATGGTATCATGTACCCAGAAAAAATTATTACGTTTGATTAATGTTCATGTTAAAGGTTAAATAACTGTTAATAGTTATCCTCCCTATCCGTGTGGAAGTGGTAAGTTTTTGGCTATTTAAGTTTAAAGGAAATAACTTGAAGGCTACCGTTTAGGTCGCTAGCTCTCTACTTTGCGAGTTAGCATGTGTCTCAAGACCCTGCAGTTGCGCAATATGTTGTAAATATAAAGAGTATAAATGTGACTATAGTCGTGTTTTGTCATGTCTACAGGGCTCTAATAATGCTTTGTTCATTTTAATCTGAAAAAAATAATTTGTCTACCCACCAACTATATGTGGTTTGTTAAGTTTTTATTATTTGCCGTTTTATTATTATTATTATATTTATTACTGATTGATTGATTTTCTTTATTCTTGATTTGTTTATTTATTTTTCATCTTATTTTGTGCAGAAAAATAAAAATTAAGATATTTGAGAACAGTGGAATGTTTTATCAGAGCTTTTATTGTAGAAAATTGAAACCAAAGCAAAGTTTATTCATTTTTCTGTATTTAATAAATGTGTTTTTTGGTTTTTTTTGATGCGGCCCAGTCTCGCCCAGACCCTAGCTCCAGTGGCCCCCAAGTAAATTGAGTTTGAGACCCCTGCCCTAAAAGATGTCGTATGGTGCTTGTAGACCAGGTGGTCAAAACATGGTGAGCACCCTAACTGGTTAAGAGCTTCATGATTTAAGATATTAAGATATGCATTTATTCGTCCCTCAGTGGGGAAATTTGTAAATTTGCGGTATTTGAACCAAATACCGCAAGTGATGATTTGAGGGAATGCCCACTCTCCTCCCGGACAGCAAAAGAGGCGGTGCGAGCCAGACACCCCAAATCTCTCCACACTCCTTCCCACTTCAGTGTCTGGTTGGTCTTCCACACTGGAAACTACGGACAGAGTACAGACATGCAACTTAATGCATTCAGTTCAGCCTTCAAAATAAGGTGTTCAATTACTTACATTCAGCTCGGCAGACACACCCCGATCCGTCTCTCTCAGTGAACTCCATGGAAACTGACCGGTTACTTTGTATGCGTTTAGGGAGATGCTGGACAATGGACAGTAAAAACATAGTAATGACTTGCAGCAGAAAAAAAAAAATTCATCTCCTCTGCTCCAAACCTTACTTGCGTTCAAAGTTCCCTGGCTGAGGTTTAAAGAAGGACAGGCCGTAGGAAGTCTCTTTGGTGCCGTAGGAAAACTGAAAGGTCAGCTTCTCAGCACGGCCAAACACATTGGGCAACTTCATGCCAAGGACCTAAAATATCAACGAGACATCATCCAGCCTTACTGAGCAGCCTAATGTAATAGAATGAAACCGATTTAAGTTGACATAAGCGGGTAGTAGTCCTAAAAGAAAACTCACCATGCTTCCTTCATTGTTGCCAACCATAGTGTTGTAACTGCCCGTCATCCGCCTTAGCTCCACCACTTCAAAGGTCACGTCCAGACCATTGGGAAGAGCATCCTCTCCTTCAGAGCATAAATATGAAGATAAAGGCGTAATTTATAACCTATCTATAACCTATTACATACAAATTATTCCAGCCATTCCTATAGAGTCGTCCCTCGCATCATCACTCATTCATTCATTCATTTTCAACCGCTTATCCTCACAAGGATCACATAGGCACATATAGACAAACAACCATTCACACTCACATTCATATGTACCTATGGACAATTTGGGGTCGCCAATTAACCTAGCATGTGCAAAGCATGCAAACTCCACGCAGAGATGGCCAAGGGTGGAATTGAACCCAGGTCTCCTCGCTGTGAGGTCTGCGCGCTAACCACACGACCGCCGTGCAGCCCATCATCACTCATGTTTTTTCAAAAATTAATAAATGATCGTGGCCTATTACTCGTAAAAAAAAGTTCCTATAGGAGACAGGTTTTAAGTTGCACGGGTGTATGGGGCGTGGTCACATGGGCAAAGGTGGGTGTGCGTGCTCACGCACACGGAAGCCATAAATGGTGCACACTTGCTTGTGCAGGGTGTAGGAGAGAGGAAAGGCAGGAAGCTGTAATTTTTGTTGACCATTTTGGCACACGTTTTGTGTACATTATACCCTCACGTTTCTTACACTGCTGCACGCCATCTGCCATTTCACATTCCAAGTGTCTGCTATCCCGGTATGGTCTGATCATTATTGAAACTCAGCATCACAATAAACCTGCATCACGCCAAGTCTGTGTTCAAGCGTGTCATCAAGACGGAGCACCCATGTCAACCCGCTCAGCGGTAAAGGAGGCCACAACAGTTTAACTTTATCCCATCAATTATTTTCATGCATTTGTAGTATGTTTGATTTTTGACTGATTTGTGTTGCCATTATAATAATTATTCTGACAAGGGCCTTTAGAATCAGGAGTGCTAGTCGATGTCACATGAACATTATTGGCAATGGGCCTGTTTTTTTGTCGTTAAGCTAATCACATTTCAGATTCCCCTCTCAGATAGAAGAATCTGACTCAAGCAAAAGAGTCATAGCTTGATTGCTCAAGCAAATGGGGTCAGAAAAGGAAAGGGGAATCAAACAGACATCCATGACGGGTACACACTAAAGAAGACCTGAAAGGGACAAGAACTTCTAGAGTGTTATCTATTGTGGTTATGTACCTCTGGAGGTGTCGATAACAACCTCCACTTTCCTGAATATTCCCAGACGCAGCAGCTTCTGCCTGGCGTCGTGCGACCTTTTCATCACCTGAAACAACACAGTGAGCCACTTTTGAGTTGTTGAGGAATTTACACAGGAGGGTATGCAAATCTTGAGCACGTGAACATACATCAATTAGATTCCTGGCACGGAACACATCAGCGATCTCATAGGACAGCAGGTCCTCCTTGGTCCTCCCGAGCCCATCTATGTGCACTCGCTGGACCACCACCTTCAGACACAGAAGAGTATTCATGGTTGTGCAGTGCAGTGTGTCATGAGGCACAACTTGGATCTTACATCCTTGTTTTCCAGAATTTCCTGCTTGGGCTCCTGCTCCATCTCTGGAGGCTCTATGTCGTCGGGATGAACACCCAGCTCAGGCCCATGCATGGGCAAAGGGTCCAGGCTCTGCAGAATCAGTTACAGTTTGTTACATTTTTCTCTTATTACTTAGGCTTACGAGCCTTAACGTTACTTTGGTGACCTTATTTGGTCAAACAGGGTCCAAATAGTAGAAACACCACAGCAACCTGTAAGCACAATAATAAACTACAGCTGTCAAATGGTATTACAAAATGTAATGAAATGTCTTTCAAATGTATTTCTGTTTAATTGAGTAATTGGAAAGAACATATTGTTGCTTGGTTAAAGAGAAATAATAAATTCACAAGAAAAAATTAAAACATTTCACTAAGTAATGAAGGACCAATTGGTTGAATGATAATCAAGTGTTCATTCATTCATTTTCTACCGCTTATCCTCACAAGGGTCGCGGGCGTGCTGGAGCCTATCCCAGCTGTCTTCGGGCAAGAGGCGGGGTACACCCTGGACTGGTCGCCAGCCAATCACAGGGCACATATACGTAGACAAACAACCATTCTGTGCAATATCTGATCAACCTCCAGTGCAATATTAAGGGCTCTAAATGCAATATACTAAGTTCTATGTGAAGTATTTCCACAATGCCTCATATTAACTCACTAGCAAGATCTCAGTGTATAGACTGGTCATATATCTCATCTCGTTTCATATTGTCAACATACTGTATTGTATATAACTCTGGGAAGAAACTGTTGATTTTGTTAATACTTGGGTTGTTTTTATTGTTCATTTTTCTATATTGTATAATTGTGTTTTGTACTGCTTAACTGATTCTGTACTCTTGCTGCTGTGCAATGCAAATTTCCCCACTGAGGGACGAATAAAGGCATATCTTATCTTGAATGAAGCAGGCAAACAAAGATGTAGTTGAAATAAAATGCTATATTAGAAATGTTTAGGATAAGGTGTATCTGGAACAATATATAAGAAACAGTCTGTAAAAACCTGTAATGGAGGTTTTCAGTGTTTATAATAGGAGGTAAAACTTTGGGAAATGGTCTTTTTAAAATACCTTGCAGGCTGGAAAGGTGGGAGCACCCCTGTGCTAGATGGTGGTGGTGTTCTTATATATATTTTTGGGTGAAAAAATATGTTATAATTCTCATCTCTTGTACATGTAATATTTTACTAATTTATTGCTGTAACTCACTTTTTACTATCTATGGCAAAAAAAAGTCATGTTCATGCTATTTCTTTAAGCGACATTGTAAAATATGGGCACAATAAAAGTGATGGGGACACCAATAAGACATCAAATTATAGTTAGACATATAGTTAAACAAACGGTGAGCCTTCTGTCACTGAGAGGCAAAAATCTAAACTAGACAGCGGACCAAATAGTTAATTATGAAATGCCTAATATTAAAAGGTGCAACTGCAGGGTGTGTTTAGTCTCGTTGAAGGGTGGACTGTCAGACAGGGCCTCTCCTTAGCAGCTCAACACGCCGAGAGGTCAAACTGCGAACGGACAAGTTTGTTTTGTCTTACCCTGGCATGGACGGTGCCCATGCTGAGCTCCACAGGACGCCGACCCGGTGAACGACACAGAAATTTTGAGAGGCAAAAAAAAGAGAGAAAAGAACAGCTAAGACGAAGCAGAGACAGGCGACAGAGAGCCACACAAGGAGGCCGCCATGTCACTTCCGGCACTTGACCACGCCCACTGCTAGGCCAGCAAATCAAATTAAAGTAACAGTGGTTAATATTGTATACAGTAAATAATATCAAACTAAAACAAAGTGTTACAGTACATACATTTTATACTTTATGCCCACTGACACACAGTAAATAAGATATAAGAACAAACATATATAAAACTATACATGAAAATAATAAGATACATTGGTGTTAACGATAAAATAAGTAAATGTGTAAGTAAAAATCACAGCTTTTTTCAATAAACTTGAATTTTATTTTAAATACGCACAGAAAACACTTGTTTACATCATTTCCTCCAAATCAGACATGTTTTAATGTTTTATTCTATTGTATCTTTTGTATATTAATACAAATCTGTACATTTTAAAAAGTACAGCACAAGTCAAAAGGCCTACTTTGCCAACATCCAAATGCATATAAACATTTCATTGTGCACGCAGCATTACAGTTTAACGTTGTGCATATGTGGCTGAGCATCTCTCCAGGCTCTGCATCCTGTACAAATAAGGTGATAAAAACGTGCATGGTTGAAAGTGTTGAATTTGAACAAACAAGGTAGCTGACAAGTTCTCTTACCCTTCTTCAATGAAAGTATCATAGGATATTTTGTCTTCATTTACCCCTTCTGGGCACTCATTGATGTCTTTCATGCCCAATGAGATCAGAGCTGTGCAGGAAACACGTTACTGAGTATTTTAGTATACAGTAGCATTGTGAGTAGACTCACCCTGCTTGTATTGTGCAAAAGTGACATATTTTTCATTAGCTGGGTCCACAATCCCGAAGGCTGCGTCCAGATTAGCATGGCTAAGCAGACTTGGCGCTTTTGCACCACCACCACCATCTCGGGATTCTTTCAGTTGTTGCAGTTTCTCAATGAGAAACTCTTTGGGATCCTCTAAATGACAAAAAAAAGAATACATTTGGGTTCTATACTTATATTACATGAAAAGTACCTCTTAAGTACAGCATTTATTCACATTTGACATAATCGGAATACTGACAGCAGGGCAAAAAATTGTATTGTACTTGGCAGCCACAAATTGTGCAAGTTTTCCTAAGTTTTTAAAAATGATAAAGTTTTTAAAAATGAGTTTTTAAAATGATAAGAGAGGTCTGTCATTTTCATCTGGTACACTTCAATGTGAGAGACAGAATGTGAGAAAACAGGAAATCTGCATTGTAAGAGTTTGCATAAACAAGCAAGAATTCTGTCTCTCTCAATCCAAGTCTCAGAATCCTGGAGTGGCTTAGCCAGTCTCTAGAACTTGTTTAAAGTCTGTGTTGCCCAGTGACAGCCCCAAAACATCACAAATCTAGAGAGGATCAGCATGAAAGAATGCGCCAGAATACTAGCTGTGTGTGCAAACATTAGAAAGTATTTAAATGAACTTTTGTAGGTGACCAAATATTTTTTTCTGCACCATTATAGAAAAAAAATGTTCACATTTCATCTCTCACATAACAAATGTACCTATGATGAAAATTACTGACCTCCCTCATCTTTTTAAGTGGGAAAACTTGACAAATGCTGTTTGCTTTGTTCTTTTTGTTAGCATACAAATTAAGGCTTATTTCAAATGTGCAAATTTGAGTTACTACAGATACTATTTGTACTTACAAAACAGGCATAAATACTTACAGTGGCATTTTGAATGCATAAGTGCATCAGTTCACACTGAGGAGTATGGCAAAATGCGTGCACTTTGAGTATCTGGATGTTGCACTTAAATGGTGTGTGCGCAGCAATGGACCGCGAATCATCGCTAGCTTGCCTATACGTGGGAAAGAACTACACAGCCAAAATCTGCACCCTCTGGGACAAAGTGTGCAGTGTACATAGTACAGTACACTGTACTTATTGAAGTGTACAGAACACAGCCCACGTCTTGACAAAGTATCTCCACGTGCTGGAAAATGTTGAGTGAATTGACTTGGGAGAGGGTGCCCTGTTGGACTCATAGCTGCAGTACTCTTTTTCCCCTGTAGATGAAGCCATTTAAACACTTTCTACTTTTCTTCAGAAAATTAACCTTAGCAAACAAATTTGCGAACTCAACGAGCCATAACGTCGTTTTTCATAGACAAAAGCCTCACCAGGTCTGTAAAAGAAGAGCATGCTGGTCAAGTTTTTCATAAGGTCGAAGATTTTATGTTTTTCCAGATAAACAGCGGCTTCCTTCTCTCTGTCCGTCGCCATTTTGTCTTCGTCTCCTTGGCGTTTTGTTGGTTGCTAGGTGACGCCAACAAAAACTTTACAGCTTTGGTCACAAGTCTTTGTAGCGTCGTATTATTGTGTTCCACAGAATACCAATTTTTTGTACATAAATACCACAATCAAAGACTATCTTTACACTTTTCATCCGAATACACACTGTATGAAATCACATGCTCTAAAAGTTAATCCCTGTACATTATTATAGTCTATTTTGGGGGTGAACTACATTTTTTTAGTTTAAGGAAAAATAACTGCATGTTCTTCTAGTTGACTGATACAGTATTGTACTTTGTGGTTCTGACTCCAGAGCGCCTCTGCTGGTTGGAAACAAGTGCACTCAATTTTGCTCAAATGCCATAAGGTGTAATTAGCGTCAACATTTAAGCTTTTTTCTCGTTAAATTACACCTGTATGGCATTTTCCCCATGTTTGGTCTTATTTTTGTTAAATTTTATTTGTGCAATGAGTCACAGGTCACAAAATCCCCCTGGCTGTACTGTGGATACTCCTGGCATTCACAACATTGTCTTTATTAAACAAGGACATTTGAAACAGACTACTGAAATAGCAATTTTATTTATTCACTACATCTTTGAACACATATATATTGATTTAGTGGCTTTACTGTGATGGGCTGTGTCATATTGGTTCATTTTAAAGAAATGAATGGTAGGCTGGAGTGAAAATGGTAATATACTGTATATTGCACTCATGCATGAGAAAAATAAACACTTGCTGTGTCTCAACTGGCACACTGATAAGTACTGTAAAAATGTAATTCACTGACATTACCTGAATGTACTCAGACATTTAAATTTTACATTTATTTTGAGGCACCAAGATGTCTTCCTTGCAGCCAATGACAAGTCCCAGCTAAAACTTGGTCATTTTTCAGAAGTGTCCATTGTTTCAATGTGCCTCCATCAGTGCTTCTGTTGGTTCTCTCGTTGCTGTTTAATGGCTGTGGTGATGTCTTCTCTGACTTTGAAGCCAAGCAATTCAGTCTGAAGCTCCCCGGGCTTTGGTGGGATCTCTGGTATACTCTGATGGAAGGGTTAAAAACATGCTCTCAGAATACATCTTAAAGTAATCATTGTATTTACACATACTGTTTAGAGAAGGTCAAATTAAGTGGGTGAGTCTGAGAATATTACGGTGAGTCTTGTATGATATCATTTTGAATGACTTCTCACCAGATCAGGTAAGTAGTATTGGTGGACCACCTGTGCACCAGCAAACATTGCCAGGATACTGGCTCCATACATCCGCAGGTAGCGAGTCCATGATACCCCGGCAGGCATGTTCACAACTCGGTGGGATGTGCTTCAACCTGGAACACCACAAACCTGTAAAGACAAACATTACATTCAGAGGTTGCTTGTTTTCAACGCGACACCTCTCCACATGCTAGCTTCAGCGCTAGCTGGTTTTATCCCTGATGTAACCTCGAAGCTAATGTGTTATCAGACACAGCACTATTAACAGAACAGCACACAATAATACAAACCTAACCCCCGAATAAATACATACCTTACTTATTTGAGTAGTGAATGTTTTAAAAAATGCCTTTTGAAAGTCATTTTCTGACAAGCGCAGGTCACCTACTGTAAAGATTCACTTGACAGAACACCAACTAGTTGCTATTTTATGAAAACTCTAAACTGTAGCTGAACGTATAGTTATTTGGGATTATTATAAGATTACTGAAGTATATTATTCAGTCGCATGATAGTTCTATTTATGCACACATATACTATATATTATCGTTTGAAGAGATGTGATTTACATAATTTCAAAGTTTTTCTATCGAGTGGTACGCTTATGAATAAACGATCTTTGGCCACTATGTTCTTCCACGGACAAAATAAATATGGATGGCTGCGCAATTTTTAAGCTTGTCGCCGTCTAGCGGTGGGTCTTTCACAAAATATATGCACAACAAACAAAAATAAATGTGTTTTTTATTTAACTTGGTGGATACATATAAATGTTTAAAGGGCACTCGTGTTTATCAATTTGCGTATTATGCCCGTTTTTGTCTTGCATTATTGCATTGCGTCTCGCCCCTGCATGGCACCTCCCAAGCACTAGATGGCGGTAAATAAAGACTTTGTAAAGTTTAAATGGTCTTTGTTTTGGACGCGTTTCCCTGCCCCCATCTCAAAATTGGAAGCCGTAAAATGTATGACAGGTATGTCAAATTCACCTCACGTCCAGACGTTTGATGCTACCAGATGTTTTCTTGTTTAAAATCGTCCGCTAGGCCTCAACTTTGTAAATAGACTGCCATTGCCCTTCGATGTTTTTTGTGCCCGTGTTAGCTGCTAAGAGGCATCACCTCTAACAATTAACGTGAAGACCAAATGAATCTTGATGTTTTTCTTAAGTAAGCCACCAGTTAATATGGAAGACAAAGAGTTTACACCACTGACGGTACCAACGGATTATTTTCAGCAGTGGTGAGTTGTTGCTGCAGGAAGTGACCGCTCCGATGGACTTCATCACCTGATTTTCATTGTCACTATTTTTAATCTCCCCACAAAGATCATATCGTGCATGTTGGACATCTCACTACACCACACAGTCTACCTGCACTTATTATTGCACTTCAACTTGCTGCAGCAGTAAAAGGCATGTTACCAGTTGTATCATGACTGCAAATAGTCAAAACATCACCATTGTTTTGATCATTTCAGTGCCACATATTGTAGGTTTATTCATCCCACCAAAGTGGCATTTTAATCTATAGAGGGTTCTAGTGTCCTATGATTAATGCAAAATGGGACCCCCACATTGCTCTCAAAACCAAACCACAGCACGACTCTTTTGTCATTTATTTTATATTCATCTTCATGCACACCAGATAAAGAATACACACTTACGCGGTAACACTTCAAGTCTTCATACTCTGCTCTCCCTCTCACTTCCAGGTACCAGTCTAGCCAGCAGTACCCTGAGGTGCAGCAAGTGATGTCCTACCACTACAGTGAAGGTCTGAGAGACGAGCCCGTGATGGCTGAGCTCTCCGTCCACAGGGAGACACCACTTTGCCAGGAGCAGTTTTACCACAACTACTTCACAGACCATGACCAGGAATCGGCCTATTTGCATAGCGCGACAGAGCAACAGCAGCAGCAGCATCAGCCTCCGTCGCCTCCTGCATACCCACAGAATCCTCCACAACAACACACACTACAACAACAACCTCCATTTGAACACGCAATGCAACAACATCAGCCTCACTATCAAGGCACGATACAACAACAGGAGCCAAGCGTTTATCAACAAACTCCAGCCACAGCGCCACCTCAAGGTAAATGAGGAAAAAGAAAGAGTACTAAAGTGTTTACTGTATGTGCTAATATCACAGTTTCCCCCCGCGGCAGTGGTTACACCAGTAAAGAAGAAGCGAGGCCGTCCGCCCAAGAATCAGAGCGACGGAGGAGGGGTGAAGGAGGAAGAGGACAACGAGCGGGAGCAGGCGAAGAAGGCCAAAAGGATTCTCAACCGCTTCAACGGCATGTCAGTGGCTGAGGTTATGGCCAAAACGCTGCCTGACGTTATTACCTGCAATCTTGACATTTTGATCGTGAGTTGTAAAGAAGAAATCACGTCACAATTTGAAGGCGGGCACGAGTCATGCATCTGTGTTGCCACGAGCTTGTCTGTGTCTCAAATCCAATATGTCTACACAGTGGCTGTGTTTCAATTAACACACTTCCATACTGACACTTAAATAAGTATACTTATAATAAGTGTATACTGTGCACTTATTTTCCGAGCGTGCACATTTTGACAGTTGTCCCAAATCCATACTGGAAACGATG
The DNA here is from genome assembly GCF_037039965.1 of Doryrhamphus excisus. Classification (NCBI taxonomy): domain Eukaryota; kingdom Metazoa; phylum Chordata; class Actinopteri; order Syngnathiformes; family Syngnathidae; genus Doryrhamphus; species Doryrhamphus excisus. Next base: position 15,411,166 of record NC_136357.1, on the reverse strand, counting down.
ACAATATTAACCCACTTCTTCTTCTCTCCTTTGTATTGGTGAACTGCGACCATTCCAGTTAATCCCTTTCCTTCCACTATATAGTCCCGATGAATAATTTGGGAGTTGTTATGGTCGATCACCGCACACTACTGAAGGTGTTTGGAGTAACATCCTGGTACTTTGCCATACTTCTCAGTGTGAACGCACTAATGCACTTACATAGTGTATGTACTGAAGTGTGCCAATTGAGACACGGCCCATGTGTTTTTCTCTAGATATGTTTCCATGGTAACCTCCTCATATTTCTCCTCAGATTGGAATCAATCCGGGACTGCTGTCGGCCTACAAAGGACACCACTACCCAAACCCTGGAAACCATTTCTGTACGTTAAAATGGAGTGACTGAAATATTCTTCATTATTTGCTTTAATCGGCGATTAATAACTAAACAAACAGTACATACGTTGTAGTAAATAAATACATATTTCCGTGGAAAAGCTGTGGAAATTTCTAAAATGATTTATATGAGGAATCAATGTCTCCTATGTATTTGTCTGCAGGGAAATGTCTCTTTCTGTCTGGTTTCACCGAGCAGCAGCTGAACTACATGCACGATGAGAGCCTGCCAGAAAAATACGGGATAGGATTTACCAACATGGTGGAAAGGACCACACCCGGCAGCAAGGACCTCTCCAGGTGACATAGACAATCCCCTTTCAGAGACAAGTTTGCCCCGAATGAAGAAGCGGTTCAGTCAACAATTAAAAGTTTATTTGGTTTATCCGTTTCTCATCACAGTAAGGAGATCCGTGAAGGAGGCCGACAGCTCCTTGAAAAGCTCCAAAGATACAAGCCACGGATAGCCGCTTTTAATGGGAAAGGTATATCAAGTGATAATCAATTTGTCTCTGTGTGTCAGTAAAGATTTCCGATTGTATTTGATTAGGTATTTATGAAATCTTCTGCAAGGAAATCTTTGGTGTGAAGGCAAAGAATCTGGAGTTTGGTCTGCAGCCCTACAAAATCCCAGACACTGAAACGGTATTTTACACATCAAATATACACGGAAATACTCTTCTATAGTAGGAATCCATCACTCTCCCATGCTTTCCTGCCTAGGTTTGCTACCTGATGCCGTCCTCAAGCCCGCGCTGTGCCCAGTTCCCACGTGCACAGGATAAGGTGCACTTCTACATCAAGCTGAAGGAGCTGCGAGACCAGATGAAGGGAGGTGCAGCAACCGGAGGAGATGTGGTGGAGACCAAATACTCCTTCGATCTGCAGCAAGCTAAAGGTAAACTATCCCTACGGAACCTTCTTAGCTAAACACTCAAGGCCATTTCATTGGGATTTTTGAATTTATGGGATGCAGAATTCCTTGATACTGTGTTTGTTCTGCAGAAGATGCAAAGAGGATTGCCATCAAGGAGGAGCAGATGGACCCCGAGTATGAAAGCTGTAGTGGAGTGCATTAGAATGTGAGGCAAAGTGGCAACTTCTCCACCTGAAGTCAGCATGTTTTGCCACCACCTTTGCAGCTAGAAAGGAATCATAAAACAGTTTACTGTGGGACTTTAGTGTAGTGCACTAAGGACTTACTGCACACGACTGTTGGATTTTTCTCCCACACGTGCATGTACTTTACTAGGTGTAATATTTTTCCCTATTTATTGCATTTGGTATCATTTATTTGGTTACTTATTTTTTTACTGTATTTTGAAATAATGGAAATTATGTATGATCATCTGTGTAAACAAGTAATTATACTCTACAATTTCTAATCTGTTTACAGAACTATTAAATCGTTCGTAATGGAAATACATTTTCTGTTTTTTTTCGTTGGTATTGAATGTATTGTGATGTTTCTTTAATTATCACATAATTTTAAATATTCGCTTCACTGCTGAAAATATTTGCAAATATGTAAACCACGATTTTCCAATTCATCACAGGGCTTGGTCGCATACTTTATACGTCATACTCCTTCAGCCAATAGAAATTCGCCGAGGTGTTTAAAACCCTAAAAGCTCAAACCAATGTTAAAATAGGGGTGCATCTTTTTGTATTTGTACTGTATTATGCTAAACACACCCGAGGTAAGGTACATAAGCAGCCAAAGTTAAACTAACACAATCATTTAAGTATGACCATACAATTGTTTAAAACGAACAATATTGTGTCGTTAATTATGTTTTCACGGTGCCTTTATTTCGAACACTGAATCGTAGACTTGGACTCGCCTCGTGTCAAAGTTGACTGGGACTGCGCTGTCACGTCTTTGTTGCCGCTGTAGCTCTTTAAATGTTCTGAGTAAAAGAGCAGTATATATGGGAAAATAACATCTTCCCCGTCGAAGAATCTGTAAAAAACACACTGCGTAGGTATGTATTTCACATGTTACCACTCGACTACTTTTCCTTTCAATTCTATTATAGACACGAAATCATTCATCCGTGCTAGCTTAGTTGTAGTAGCAAGCTAGCTGTTGGCTAATATTAGCCATAGTTGTGTCTCTTCTATAGAGTTTCTCTAATAAATGCAGTTTATATCGACGACTAGTAAACCTACGTGGTTCGAAAGTAGAATATTGTATTCAGTTGTTCACCACAACGCCAGCTTTACATTGTGGATCAACATTGTTAGGTTAGCCATTATAGAAGAATTGTGTGTTTAACTTTTAAGAAGTGTGTGTTTATAAATCCGGGTATGTGCAGTAACTTTACATTTTGTTTTATTGTTTCACCATTGTCGTAACTTATCATTTCTTATTTTTGTTCTTGGTTTTTTTTTTCTTTTTTTTTTTTTTTTTTAACTTTTTTTGCGTTCAGTGCGGTGGCCGCAGGAGCAAAAGCCCAGCAAGGTCTAAAACCAAAACCACCATAACACAAATGCGACTGGAAAATTCTACAACTTAAAAATGTTGGGTCACATACACGACTCACAATCAAAAAATGCTAAAAAAAAAAAAAAACATGCTGCAAAAATCCACACAAAAGTTAAAAAAACAACTGCATGAGAGAAATGCTGCAAGTCCCTGGTGGCCACCGTAGTTCTGTTTCACACCTACATTGCCATTAATCTGAATGTGTCAAAATGCATGTTGATTTATTGAACAAAATTAAAGGCCCAAAAGATGGACGATAGGCTGAATGGTTCCTTGCCTGTCGGGTCCTCGGAGTATCTCCAGCAGTGGTGAGTTTTCACATGAGTGTATGTATGCAAACCTTCAAGTGTGATGAACATTGAAAGCATGTGCACCATGTACATTGTTTGTGAAAATGTTTTTATTTTTTATTTTTTTAATTTAAGTTTGAGATTTAACCTTGTTTCACTGACACTGTAAGATTTGTTCAATATAATTACCAGGAAATGTGTTGCCTAATGTGTCAATACTCCCTCCTCCAATTTTTTTTTGCCATGCCTCAGGATTCAGTCTACTCAGCAGTTCCAAGCTCTCCAAGCCCAGTACTCTGCCTTCAACCATCAGTCTCACTACCCAGAGACACAGAACGGAGCAACATCTGCACCTCCCATGGTTAACCCTCAACCCATGATGGAGCAGCCAGAGCCTGCCAACCTAACCAAACGTAATTTTATCCTCACAGTGTAGGCGCGTTTCCACCAAGTTCTACAACTCACTTCAGTTCACTTCCGAAATGAATGTTATTGAATTATTTCTGTACTTCTGCATTTAAAGAAATACCAATATGTTGTTGCTTAGTATATATTCAAAAAGATCATTATAACCAATTTGTTCATACTGTATAACATTTTTGTTGCAGCCCCGGCCAAAAAGAGAGGCAGACAAGCTCAGGCCAAGGAACCAGGCGCACCTAAACCACCAAAAGTCCCAAAGACCCCAAAGCCCCCAAAGGCACCGAAGCCCCCAAAGGACCCAAATGCTCCCAAGGCCAAACCAGGCCCGAAGCCCAAGAAGAACGTTGAGGGTCAGGCTGACGGAAAGCAGGAGAAGATTGATGAGAGCTTCAAGAAGGTGAAGCGGAAAGTGGACCGTTTCAAAGGAATGTCTGAGGAGGAAGTCATGAAAAAAACCCTCCCCGACCTGTTGGAGCCCAATCTGGACTATGTCATCGTAAGCAGTTTGTGTTGACGTGTTTTAAAAGTGGTGACCAGCAGCACAAAACATTGTACATTTGCTTCCTTACAGATTGGCATCAATCCAGGGTTGATGGCAGCTTACATTGGACGCTGGTTTCCTGGTCCTGGAAATCATTTTTGTAAGTTTTGTTGGATGGTGTTGGTCTGCCCGAAACGCGCGCTATTGATTAGCCAGCTACTGTAAATTGTTTTTATTTTCCGTCCCAACACTGTTTTTGCAGATGAAATAAACCCTGTATGAAGTCACGTTACCATCGTGCCACACACTGAGATAGCTAGCCCTCCACATGGCTCAGGTTATGTTAGAAAAGTACATTCAGCTTAAATTGACCCATTTGTGCTAGGTTAATTTAACCTTGTCTCTACGCTCCATTGGGGAGGAGATGATAGAACATATAAGATGTGTTATTTTGGTATGTACTATAAGTGCCGCATTACAACGGATACATTATTACATATGGTTAGCCGCGCTTTCTGTCTGTCTTTTACATATTGTTTTCCTTCTCTTTCGTTGCCTTGTCCCGTTCTCTTATCACTTCAATCTTCCCACAGCATTCACTTCCTACTTTGTTCTCAGCGTGGGTGATTTGACATAAGCGATTCCTCAAGGAATTTTTTAATCGGGCTACTCAAATTATTCGAGGAATCGTTGCGCCCATAATTAGTATTTATGTGACAATTTAGTTTTATTTGATAGCCAAAGTTTTTTTTTATTATTTTGTGTGATTTGGTGTTGCCACAAAAGACCCTAATGAAGACTTGCATGTTTAGGCTCCTTTTGTTGGCCAAAAAGATCAACTGCCTGCTCTTATTTTTTTAGGGAAGTGTCTCTTCCTGTCTGGGTTTACAGAAGAGCAGCTCAACCACATGCATGACACCACTTTGCCGGGCAAGTACAAAATGGGCTTCACCAACATGGTTGCCAGGGCGACGCCAGGGAGCAAAGACCTCTCAAGGTAGTCCTTACTTGTTTGTTTTATTGAAAATGTTATTATGTTGGTTATGCAGTATGTTCGTTGACAAGATGTTTATTTGTCATTACAGCAAAGAGCTGCGTGAAGGAGGCAAAATTCTTGTGGAGAAGCTAAAGAACTACAAACCTCTCATTGCCGTTTTCAATGGCAAATGTAAGCATTGCTAACCTGTGGCTGTAGAAACAGTTCCATTGAGATGTCATGTTTTTTTCCCCCTCCCTCCTCACAGGCATATATGAAATGTTTTGTCGAGAACTATTTGGTAAAAAACCAAAGAAACTTGACTTTGGTTTGCAGCCACACAAGATCCCTGACTGTGAAGTGGTGAGTAAACATCTTTTAGCCATCAGTTTGATACTCACAGCAATTATGTGCACACAATAGTCCTCTTTTCACCAGATACGACTTCTCCAAAATGGCGTGTCATTATTTTGCAGTTCAAGCTAATTTTTAAGGCATACAACAAATTCAACTCTTATTCCTTCAATCAGTTCATATCTAACAAGCTTAAAAGGCAGTCTGCCTTTTAGCCTTAAAATTAATAAGGAAACTGTGATGTGTTTTGTCATAATAGCAAAATGCTAATAGGTCATGCAATAATGTCACTTTCATTACTTTAAAATATGTTATTTTATTTCAATTCAAAGTACATTTATGGTGGTGTAAGGAGTACATCATTGTACATTAAAGACAAATGAAATGGGACATTGTGTGTCGGCATCAATCAAAAGTCAGCAAAATCCTGTAAATTTCAATGCAAAGTCAAGAAAGCAGTCCTGAAATGTCTTGTCCCTTGCTCGCAGGCTCTGTACCTGATGCCCTCATCCAGCGCTCGCTGTGCTCAGTTCCCTCGCGCTCAGGACAAAGTACACTTTTACATCAAGCTGAGGGAGCTCAGAGATGAGCTACGGGGCGCACTCAGGCCCAGAGAGATCGAGGAGGTCAACTACTCCTTTGACCTGAAGCTGGCCAAAGGTATGAATGATGATGATGATGCTGGTGAGATGCTGTGTTTACTTGACACGTCTGTGTGTGTCCACAGAGGATGCCAAGAGGCTCGCCATCAAGGAGGAGCAGTACGATCCAGGCTATGAGGACGCATATGGTGGAGCATACGTGGAGCCAGGAGCTGAAGGAGGCCAGAGTCAGGCCAACGGACACTGTTCCTTCTCACCAAGTGAAAACTCAGGTAAGCACACACACACACACAGGTCAATCTGACATCTTGTTTGAGCCATTTAAATGCAGTAAAAACACAGAAACGATACTCGAACTTTGACCTAAATCATCCTTGGCAGAAGTAAGGATGCAGTAATATTGTTGTAACCTCACATTTGTGTGTCCCCTTCTCACCCTACCCAGCAGAGCGAGCACAGGAGGCAAGCACATCGCAAAGTTCAGAAGGCCAACTTCCAGATAGGCAATGGATGTCGCAGTCGTTCGCCGATGGGTCAGATGTCAGCGGAGGAGCGGGAGGCGATGGCTCATGAGAAGGAGACGTGAGGCCACGATGTCCTCCTCCCATCTTGAAAATAATAATCATTAGCGGACATGCTCCACTCTTAGACTTTTGTAGGTGTTTTGCAGAATCTTTTTTTTCTGCACTCATTTTAGATTTTTGTTTTGTTCTTGTGCCATGATCTTCACGGCCATCGTTTTTACCGACCTCAAATCAGGGACAACGACTTTTTGACTGTCCTTTTTTAAACTGTTCATTTGCTGGTGAAAAGGAAAACTAATTCAGTTGGGGGCAGCACATTACTTGAAACAGCTACCTTCCCTTTCATCATTGTTTGAATTCACACTCGTACGTACACCTATACCATTTTGATTACACAAGTACTGCCCAGTACCCGGATGGTGAGTGTGCAGCGATGGACCCGAACCACCCTCCATCATAGCCACTGGAAGGGGAGGGATTAACTTGAGTGGTTGCAATTGGATAAATATTGCAGTGGTCACGTGCTTATATGGGACGGCAATACACTGTCAAATTGGCGCACTTGGGAACTAAGTACACAGTGTAAACGGTATACTTATAGAAGGGTACCGATGGAGGTATTCTAATTTACACAGTACTACACTGTCAAAATTGGTACACATAGGAACCAAGTATGCAGTGTACACGGTATAGTTAAGGTGGTGAAGTGTAAGTACGGTAGTGTGCAAATTAAAACCCTTAGCTGTCGACTGCATGGACAAACCATTTGAGACATACAGGAAGTGCAGCTTAAACAGCCGCTATTCTTCTGGAAATACTTTCTACAAGATTTTGGAGTGTGTCTACTTGTGACGAGTTATTTTTTTTCAACCAAGCACTCGTCAAGCCTCACATTGATTTTCAATGATCTCCCACTGACAGAAATACTGCACAGTGATGCAGTAAGAGTGAGCGTGGAGGAGTGCTGCTCACTTTTAAGAAGCTATGCTGTTACACGGACTAAATCCTGATGTGACTGGTCTTTTTAAAATGTGCATCCACTATGACTATCACTATCCTGGTGTCGCTATCACGGATTCCACCGTGAATTACCTCAGCAGCCTTTTGCCATGAAATATAGTTTACTCTTTTAGCAATTTTAGAATTTTTTTTTATGTCCTTGAAAATGACACACAAGGAATTTGAAGTTTGTCTATTAAAATGTCCTGATGGTGCTTTTTCTACACGGTAGTGGTTCGTTTTATTTTTCAGCTGATTTCATTCACTTGGGTGTGTTTTTTATTTAAAAAAAACACCAACATGAAGGTATGCACATACCTTGTCATGGTCGCCACTGTGCAATGAGGTTGGTGGTGGTCACCAGCAGGCTGTCAATGACGCTGCAAGTTAGTGGATTCTTTCATATGTATATGAAAATAATTGATTTTTTAGCAACAATCACTAAATACTGGAAATCTTTCCCGTATGTATTTTAGTGTATAGATAAATACCTGGACTACAGCCTGGTATTTCATCTGTTACAATGTTACAACACCACAAATATTTGTCATTACCTCTTTATGAAGAAGTAGATCAGCTCTGCAGTCAACATGAGTGGAGTCAGCAGACAGATCCAAGTTCTGAGTGGATGGGTTCTACCAGTACTGATGTGACCCGTGTCCCTGCACGCTGCACACAGCACTGCCAATACACAGAAGAAAACATTTGACTGAGACAACTGATTTTATTGGATTTAAAATAATGTGTTTTAACCCTTTCTAGTCCAGAGAAGTATTTGTTTTACGTACGATTGTGTTTGGAGTTATTGAGTTAGATAAAGTGAGACCTCTTTTGAAGCTAAGTGGAAGGTTCGCTGTGTGTTTCTGCTCCAGCCCCTGGAGATTTCCATCAGCTGTCTTTGGACTGTCCATCTTGGCCTGTGAGGAAGATGTTTCAGGCAGACCTGGAACACAAAGACAATGTTGACATGTACTGTTTAAGGAAGTCACCGGTGCTGATGAGGCTCATGACCTTCTTGTCTCAGGAAATGAAGAGCATCCACATAGCCACTGCGGCAGATGTCAGCCAACTCCTGTCCGTAAACATTTATTTGTGTTGGTTGTCTACAGCTGAAAGACTCCATGATTCCAGAACTACACCCACCTCGAGTGCAGGGGGAAGGAAGGATGTGCAGACGCGGTGCACGTTGTCCATGGTCACATGGATGCTGAGGTTAGCATAGTGCACGGACACGAAAGTGAAGGCGGCGTCTTTGGGGCAGATGTCACTCTCGCTGGAGAAGGGGGCCATGGTGATGGTGTTAGGCTGCTCGAACAGCGGCATGTTGTTACTCAAGGCACCGTCCATGAACAGCTGACACACACATCAATAAAAGGTCACAATTCAAGTGTCCTTAAACACCACCACCTACATACACATTATACAAATATATAATATATAATATAATGCCTGAGTCAACACTTTTGTCCCAATTAAATAATAAAACTCAATGAATGATAGAGGATTTTATTTTGCAATCATAAGCATAAGCTAACTCCGGTTTCCTCCCACCTCACAGCTAGGAGACCAGGGTTCAATTCCACTCTTGGCCATCTCTGTGTGGAGTTTGCATGTTCTCCCCGTGCATGCGTGGGTTTTCTCCGGGTACTCCGGTTTCCTCCCACATTCCAAAAACATGCTAGGTTAATTGGCGACTCCAAATTGTCCATAGGTATGAATGTGAGTGTGAATGGTTGTGTGTCTATATGTGCCCTGTGATTGGCTGGCGATCAGTCCAGGGTGTACCCTGCGACTTTTGTGAGGAAAAAGCGGTAGAAAATGAATGAATGAAGCATAAGCTATTCCCGAATCCAAAAGAGGTATTATCTATTATCAGGTATTATTTATTGTTCAGATTACCTAGATAAACAACAAGACGTTTGTCAGGCACTGAATACTGTATCTATATACACACAGTATATACTATATTTCGTATATTTTTTTCCAGGATGTCCATGTCTCTGTAGGCTCACCTCTCCACGATATGAAGGCGGGATGAAGCCACAGTAAATGGGGAAGAAGCAGCTGCACATCAGCACCTGCAAACATGAAGCACACAAGGATGGATCCAACACAAGCATGGCGCCAAGGATGAACACAAAGATGGACATTAAGAAACAAGGACGTCAGAGGTGGCCAACATAAGGAGTGAGAGAGCGAAGTGGACCTGGATGAGCTCGTCCCTGCTGTCAAACTGAGACACCAGGACGTTCTTCCCGTCGGATATTCTGGTGAGGGACACGCAGAGCCTCCCTGAGGCCCGCAGGTGAGCGTCTTCTGGAAGCTTCTCACTCAGGGAGTGTCGCAGCGTCCGCAGGAGGCTGAAGGTCGGGTGGAAGACACTCAAACGGTGTCTTCTGGCCTCCTTAGCCATGCTCAACACGTCCACACACAAGTGTTCTGAGGATGGATGGACAGTTTTACAGTTTATCAAACCATTCACACATGAAAATATTCAACTCAGGTTATCTATTTTTGATATTATAAAAATTCTAACATCACAATTTTCTCCATTTTGAAGAATTTACGCCTTTTTTTCAAACTTTCCATGCAGCATTTCCGCATTCAGATGTCATTTCCTGGTGTGTTGTTGATGTCTTTGTGTTATGAAATAGGACATGGTCCATATCGCTTCCTTTGGACTTGAACCTCACACTGGAATGTCTTCCCTGTTATGAACTCAGCAGTGAACCTTTCAAACGGTCCTATTTTCCCACAAAGGACACAGCAGCACATACAGTAAATGAAAAATGTTCCATGCATAACAACATCCTGACAATGAACAGTTATTATTGAGTGAGGTTAAAGGTCACTCCTCACCAACAGGAAGCCCGACGGTCAGCGCCGCGGCCACAAGGCATCCCGACGATGCGCCGCAGATTCTGGAAGCACCGTGAACGAGATGGGGCGCTCGCTCCAAGATGCAAGTCAACGCTCCCAGGTAGTAGACGCTCCTGAAGCCGCAGCCGGCCAAAGAGATGTTCCACTCTTCATCCCGTCTGCTCTCACGCGCCATCAAGAAGAACAAGCACCAATGATGATGACTGATCTTCTCCGCAGGATTTGGTCAACATCTGCTGTTCTCTTTTGAGGCCGCCGTGTGGTGTTGCGCAACCTACAAGGTCAGTTTACTACCACTATTTTCATAACACACTCATCTCGTTTAACCCTTCACTGGACTTCCACTGACATGCTGTGTTTTTTTTTTGTTATGTTATGATTTAGATTTCATTCCATTCAATCTATTTATGTAGCACCAAATCACAACAGTAATCTCATGGCACCTTACACATGAAGGTCACACTCATAAATAAAAAAAAAACAACTAACTGAATCCCCACATAAGCAAGCATTTAGCAACGGAGGCAAGGAAAAACTCCCTGTGGGGGAGAAACATTGTACAGAACCCAGGGTCTGTGGGGCGGACGTCTGCCTCGACCGCTTGGATTGAGATAGAAAAATAGAGTGGAAGAATAAATGGCCAGAAATCTCTATCTTAGTCTTTCTCTTAGGAGTGTCTCTGATACATATCAGCAAATTAGGGCTCAGTTGCAAATGTATGTTTTGGCAAAAAGTGCCTATAATGCCCGATAACTAAAAGAGATACCTGCCCTTCGACTTCTGAAAATTCAAGGAGTGGCAAGTTAGTGTATATGTGCAGGATCAGGCAAAATGATGTGACACATTTGTAGGTTAAATAAAAGGCAAGTAAAGTAAAAAAACAAAAATGTGTTCTATTCGAAAAGTCCATATAATGCCATTTAGCTTTGTTTCGTAGGTTAAATAAAAGGCAAATAAAGTAAAGAAACATTCATTTTCTACCGCTTTTCCTCACAGGGGTCGCGGGGGGTGCTGGAGCCTATCCCAGCTGTCTTCGGGCGAGAGGCGGGGTACACCCTGGACTGGTGGCCAGCCAATCACAGGGCACATATAGACAAACAACCATTCACACTCACATTCATACCTATGGACAATTTGGAGTCGCCAATTAACCTAGCATGTTTTTGGAATGTGGGAGGAAACCGGAGTACCTGGAGAAAACCCACGCATGCACGGGGAGAACATGCAAGCTCCACACAGAGATGGCCGAGAGTGGAATTGAACCCTGGTCTCCTAGCAGTGAGGTCTGCGTGGGTTTTTCTCTGAAAACATGCTAGGTTAATTGGCGACTCCAAATTGTCCATAGGTATGAATGTGAGTGTGAATGGTTGTTTGTCCATATGTGCCCTGTGATTGGCTGGCCACCAGTCCAGTCCTCTCACCCAAAGACAGCTGGGATGGGCTCCAGCACCCCCGCGACCCTCATGAGGATAAGCGGTAGAAAATGAATGAATGTATGAATGAATGAAAATAAAATGTAAGTACAAGATTTTCTTTTCCAGTACCATATCATTTTCTTTCATTATTGTTGACCTTTCCTCTGCTCTAGTGGAGGGCTATAAGTTTAAAAGGGTAGAGTTGCCTTACGACACTTTCATAACATGTTTATCTTACAACCCACTGCAGGTGGGAGGGGGTGAGAGGGTGGGTCGGATTCACACTGCCTGAAAAAAATCCTCTTCCTCTTCCACTGTCACCTGACAACCACTCCGGGATGTTTCCTATTGAGTAAAACTGTTAAAGCAGGGGTCTCAAACACGCGGCCCGTGGGCCAAATGTGGCCCGCAGGATACTAGTTTGAGGCCCCCGCCTTGATATGAAAGTTTAATGTTTGTGCGACCTGCGCAAGTTTGATATGTATGCTGTATGGTATTATGTACCCAGAAAAAATTATTACGTTTGATAAATGTTCATGTTAAAGGTTAAATAACTGTTAATAGTTATCCTCCCTATCGGTGTGGAAGTGGTACGTTTTTGGCTATTTAAGTTTAAAGGAAATAACTTGAAGGCTACCGTTTAGGTCGCTAGCTCTCTAGTTTGCGAGTTAGCATGTGTCTCAAGACCCTGCAGTTGCACAATATGTTGTAAATAAAAAAAGTATAAATGTGACTTTTGTCGTGTTTTGTCATGTCTACAGGGCTCTAATAATGCTTTGTTAATTTTAATCTGAAAAAAATAATTTGTCTACCGACCAACTGTATGTGGTTTCTTTATTTTTAATTATTTGCCGTTTTATTATTATTATTATATTTATTTATTACTGATTGATTGTTTTCTTTATTCTTGATCTTATTTTGTGCAGAAAAATAAAAATTAAGATATTTGAGAACAGTGGAACGTTTTATCAGAGCTTTTCTTGTAGAAAATCGGAACCAAAGCAAAGTTTATTCATTTTTCTGTTTTTAATAAATGCGTTTTTTTTTTTTTTGGAAAACCTGATGTGGCCCAGCCTTGCCCAGACCCTAGCTCCAGCGGCCCCCAGGTAAATTGAGTTTGAGACCCCTGTGTCAATCAAAAGTCAACATGATTATCTTTTTGTCTCATTAGCTGGTGTACCTAATAAAACGTCCACTGATGGTTTAACTTTGATTTATTCTCATGAGTTAATCCATGAATTAACTTCCTTTCAAATATCATAATGTCATCTCACTTCCTGAGGTAGGAGTCGGTGGGGGCGTGAGGGGCATGTGGTCCGTGTCACTGGGTGAGAGGCCACACGTAGGCGTGGTCTTGCCGTCATCCGGGATGTGGAACAAGTTGAGACCCGCCGGCAGGCTGGAGCATCTGCGCATGAGCGGCGGCGCGCTGTGACATCGCAGAGTGTTAAAACACTGAAGCCACCTTCATCACGCCGTCTTTCATACCCTTCATCCTCATCATCCGTCAGCCATGCTCTCTTGTAGAAACCTCCCGCCAGACTGGAGAACCAACTCACATCTTTGCGCACGTCAGGCAGCCAGTGCAGAAGTCTGCAACATCGGTATTTGGATCAATATAGTCCAACCTTCGGAGGGGCGTCATGAAAGCACACACAAAGTCGGCTTGTACGACTACGTAATCACATAATGACCACGCTATCTTGACTCAAGATTGTTTTTTGGAGATTTGGAGATTGTCTCACCTTTGGGCCAGCGAGAAGGCGGGTTCTAGCGACTTGGTGCTGGGGAGCCACAGGATGGAGGTCACCTTGTCAGACACGTGAGACAGCAGCCCACCAGCAGGGTGTCTTTCCCTGCAGGCGGCACACAACACTGACGGGACATGTTTATATTTACCAAGTCTGGCCTGTGGGGAATCTATTAAAGTGTACCTGTTACCTTTCCTAAGATTCAGAGGAAGGTTCTCGATGAAGTCATGGTTCTGCCACCAGTCCTGGTCCTCACCGGTCTCCAGACCTTCCATGGGTGACGATGGAGGTGTAAGAGGCTCCAGACTCCCTTCGGGAGATTCGCAGTTGATCAGATCTGTGCAGAGGGTGACAATGGAGATGCAAAAAAACAGATTTCCATCCTACTAAAGGTCATTTTGCCCTTACTGTTGTCTTGCAAGAAGCGGAGAGCGTCCATGCAGCCATTGTGGCAGATCTCAGCCATCACCTTCAAGACATGTGCATGTACTTGTTTAAATGAGTAGACCATCTGTCTTCCAAAAAGTAATACTGAAATATTTATATACTCTAAAAAGTAATTCAGAGTATCTGTTGACACCACTTGATTTAATACATAAATGCAATGTATAAAATGTAATTAATTGATTTAGATAAACTTTCTAAGTTGCTAACTTTATTTTTTAAGTTATGTTCAAATAATAATGTTGGCTATTACATGAACTTTAGCATGTCATATACACTCAAATTTTATTGGTGGTTAGCTTAAAACAAAATTCAAGTTGTCATGGCTTAATAAAATTAGCTTGGTAACATAATACACACACACACATAACTTGTCATAACTAAGAAAGACTAATGGAAATTGTTGCGTTGATTTTTTTTTTGTTGAGGCTAAACATTTATTTTTTGAGTGTACTTTTTTAAATTTTGTATTGGTTTGGGTCCATTTTCTGGATAGCGTTCAACATGGCGTGAATGTCATTGTGTTATTAATACATCTAACTGTGTTCTTGTGTATTTTTAATGAAAAACGTCCTTGTTAGCATTGAATTAGCTAGCTATGAAAATGGGAACTGCAAGTCAGCTTTGTCACCGATTGATGATTTCATCAGCAATTGACTCTCAAAAACTTTAACGCAAAAATACATCGGACATGAAAAATGTTCCATTTAAATTTTGCTGAATTTGTTGCATCAACTGGGGTGGCACGGCGTGGGAGTGGTTAGCGCGCAGACCTCACAGCTAGGAGACTGGGGTTCAATTCCCACCCTCGGCCATCTCTGTGTGGAGTTTGCATGTTCTCCCCGTGCATGTGTGGGTTTTCTCCGGGTACTCCGGTTTCCTCCCACATTCCAAATTGTCCATAGGTATGAATGTGAGTGTGAAGGGTTGTTTGTCTATATGTGCCCTGTGATTGGCTGGCGACCAGTCCAGAGTGTACCCCGCCTCTCACCCGAAGACAGCTGGGATAGGCTCCAGCACCCCCCGCGACCCTCGTGAGGAAAAAGCGGTAGAAAATGAATGAATGAAAAATATAACGCTTGCATTCTTACATTTGTCTGTATGCGATTAATATGTATGCTGTATGCTTTAGGTTCTCACCTCTGGCTCTGGCGGGAAGAAGGTGCTGGTGACCCTGTACATGTTCTCGGAGGTGACCTGGATGCTGACGTTGTTGAAGCGCACCTCGTGGAAGTTGAGCGTGCTCCCCCGTGGGCAGATGTCGCTCTCGCCGGCGTATGCGGATACGGTGATGGTGTTCCTGTTGTGGCAGCGGGGGAGGTTGTCGCTGGCTGCGCCGTCCACATAATGCTGCATAATGCAAATGGATTTGAGTCAATCTATTTCTTACGCTCACCTGCAGGCCATGAGAAATAGTGCGGGTGTGTGCGAATGACAAGTATAGGATGACAATCAGTGTGTCTTTAATGGAATACCTTTGTATTGCATGCCAAATTTGACAGTGTAGTGCTGTAAATGATGATTACAATATTTACCCACGTTTTGTCTCCTTTTAATGCTGGAACCACTCAACAGAGCATTTGGATCGCACAAAAGTGTGCAAATTGAGCCATTCAGACACATTTTCTACCGCTTTTTCCTCACGAGGGTCGCGGAGGGGTGCTGGAGCCTATCCCAGCTGTCTTGGGGTGAGAGGCAGGGTACACCCTGGACTGGTCGCCAGCCAATCACAGGGCACATATAGACAAACAACCATTCACACTCACATTCATACCTATGGACAATTTGGAGTCGCCAATTAACCTAGCATGTTTTTGGAATGTGGGAGGAAACCGGAGTACCCGGAGAAAACCCACGCATGCACGGAGAGAACATGCAAACTCCACACAGAGATGGCCGAGGATGGAATTGAACCCTGGTCTCCTAGCTGTGAGGTCTGCGTGCTAACCACTCGTCCACCGTGCCGCCCCACATGTTCTTCTTTCTTGACTTGAATTCTGGAGTGCTGCATGCAAATAAAAGAGCCATGAGTGTCCTGAAAACTCACCACTCCACGGAAGGTGGGAGGAATGACTCCACAGTAGAATGGAACGAAGCAGCTGCAAAGAAGCGCCTATGAAGGAGTCAGATTGCGACATGAAGTAACACTATGAATCAAAACGGGTGGCGTGATGTTCTTAGAAAAAATACACTATTCTTCCTATTAACACAGGAAATTACACAAAATCTATTCGTATCATTTCTCACTCCGAACATAATATGCATTAGGTACACTTTGACAACACAAGCATTGGTTGGCAGCAAAGCCTCTCACCTGAATGAGCTCATCTCGACTGTCAAAGTCAGACACCAGAACATTCTTACCATCTCGCACTCGAGTCAGCGAGATGCAAAGTTTCCCAGAAGCCCGTAGGTGAGCGTCTTGAGGCAGGCCGGCCTGCAGGGAGTCTTTGACCAGCTGCAGCAGGTTGTAAGATGGATGCAGAGGACCAAGCTTGTGCTTCCTGGCCTCTTTTGCCATGAACATCAGATCAGCACAACATTTCTCTACAGGAAGTAAAAACAAAGCACATTACACACTACAGTACAGTATATAGAGTACTGCACAATAGCAGTTGTCACCAAACTTTGTGAGACCAAGACCCCTGGTCATGGCCATGAGTCTGCGCAAGAAAATGACACATTTTTGCCAAGATTTTGGCTCTTTAAGGCTGTGGTCTTAAACTTTTGACGGACAGCCTATTTCACTTTAATGCTTATTCATTCATTCATTCATTTTCTACCGCTTTTTCCTCACGAGGGTCGCGGGGGATGCTGCAGCCTATCCCAGCTGTTTTCGGGCGAGAGGCGGGGTACAGCCTGGACTGGTCGCCAGACAATCACAGGGCACATATAGACAAACAACCATTCACACTCACATTCATACCTATGGACAATTTGGAGTCACCAATTAACCTAGCATGTTTTTCGTAATGTGGGAGGAAACCGGAGTACCCGGAGAAAACCTACGGGGAGAAGATGCAAACTCCACACAGACATGGCCGAAGGTGGAATTGAACCCTGGCTCCAAGCTGTGAGGTCTGCACGCTAACCATTAGTCCACCGTGCCGCTCCTTAAGATCATTTGTAATGAAAACAAATACAAATACAAACACATACATATATATCATGAATTACATTAAATCATTCATTTATATTATATTTGTATTTTCAGTGGTTAGCGCACAGGCCTCACAGCCAGGAGACCAGAGTTCAATTCTACCCTCGGCCATCTCTGTGTGGAGTTTGCATGTTTTCCCAATGCACGCTTGGGTTTTCTCCGGTTTCCTCCCACATTCCAAAAACATGCTAGGTTAATTGGCGACTCCAAATTGTCCATAGGTATGAATGTGAGTGTGAATGGTTGTTTGTCTATATGTGCCCTGTGATTGGCTGGCCACCAGTCCAGGGTGTACCCTGCCTCTCACCCAAAGACAGCTGGGGTAGGCTCCAGCACCCTCGTGAGGAAAAAGCGGTAGAAAATGAATGAATGAAGCATAAGCTATTACCGAATACAAAAGAGCACCTAAAAGTGCAGGTATTATTTATTGTTCCTATTACCCAGATAAACAACAAGACCTTTGCGAGGCACTGAACCTTGTATCTATATACACACAGTATATACTCTATTTTGTATATTTTTATCCATGTTGACAACTTCATGAATGTGTAAGTGAAAGAGATCAGGTGGAGTGAGTTTAGAAGTTGAATCCGTCTCACCCAGAGGGACTCCTGTGGTGAGAACAGCCGCCATCAAGGCCCCTGCAGAGGCTCCGTAAATTTTCGAAGCATTGTGGATGAAAGCCGGGAACCGACGAAGAAGACAATTGCTGGCGCCCACGTAATAAATGCCCATAAAACCACAGCCTGCGAACGAGATGCTCCACTCCTTTTGCTTCAAGCTGAACATCCTTGCCTTGTCTTCATGCATGTCAGACTACATGCATATAACATGCAACATGAGCTACACGTATCACCTGTGTGAGTGTTGGCATCCAAAGGTGAGCGGATAACGATGACGTCACACTGGTGCTCCTCTGTTTGGCAGGGGTGGGCGATACTGCACATTATGGTATGGATCCGATACCAATCAAATGCAGGTTCGGTATTGCCAATACTAACACTTTTTATACTGGAGTGATTTTGCCTTATAATCAGAATAAACACACGTAGCAAAGATTTAGGCGAACAAAATATTTTCAAACAATTAACCATATACAAATACAATACATTAAGAATGAAATAATAGTATCGATAATAGTATCGATTCGATACTGACAGTATCCTTGGTAATGATGATGATATCAATGTTTACATCAATAGTCCACCTCCACTGATTAGTCAAGAGCGGTCATGTGACTGTTGAACCCAACCACCAATATGACCCTTGGCCGAACCAGTTCCGCGTCGAGTGCATTCGGTTAGACTCGGACAATAATTCGAGTCTAATTCCAGTCTAGGGATCAAATACAAAGGTTTTGTTTTTTTAACGAAAATATGAGCATTCCGGTGGTGGACTTCAGCGCGTGCAGCCTCACAGTTGAGGATATTTCCCGCGCAGATTTGGACCACCTGAGCCGAGACATAAGGACAGCCTTTACCGATGTGGGCTTCGTCTTCCTGGACAACACTGGCATTACTCAGGCGGAGGTGAGACTCACATAAAGATAAAGATAAAGAACAATGTCGCAGAAATGATGGTGGAAAGTTAAAGCCACTCCTCTTTCTCTTCTCCAGCTGTTAAAGTTCAGTCGGTATAATTTTCTTTTCTGGAAGTAAGTTTACATGAAGTAAAACGCACTTAATGTAATGTAAATGTCAGCATTGTGTATGAAAAGTTGGCTATAGCGTGAAGCATAATACCTACAAACAAACAAACAAACGAATGTTTATTTGTTTAAATGTTTATGTATGTATAATGTACTTCCGCGTTGGCGACCGAATGAGAACTACGGTGGCTGCGAAAGTTAAAAAAGGCTTAATTGTTTCTTGCATGGGCACACTGAGGTCCGTTAATTATAGGTAGCCAACCGGCCATCTAGATACTGTATTTCAGAGGTATTAACTGATTGACACCCCTACGTGAGTAATGGTCTCACCTTGGCCATTCCAACGAATATTTTATATTTTATTATTGACGTGTGACAGTGAAAATGTAAACCTGCATGCCTTTTTCTGAGGTTGTAGTTATAGAAGTAAGATATCTGTGCAGGTGGATGCTGTCATGGACGCTTCCAGGAGGTTCTTCCTGCAGCCAGACCACATGAAGCGCCCATTGAGTAGGAAAACCTTCCCAAACTGTGCTAACCACGGATGGGTAGCTCTGGAAACTGAAAGGTGTTTTATCCCCCCTTTTTCTTGAGCCAATTACCTTTGTATAATTTATTTTTTTGTATGTTTACTAATTTACCCTACATTGAGGAACATCACTTCTACATTTTCACCATTCAACAATCTGAAAAGGAGTAGGAAGGACAGCTTATTTAATCCTACCATTTGTCCATTCTGATATTTAATTCACACCATTTGTTTTACATATCGACAATAATTAATGTGCTCCTAATTGATCAGTAAGCTTGTTTCTGTGTTTCAGGTTGAATCCACAAAAGCCAGGAGACTTGAAAGAGGCATTTAACATGTCTTCACTACATCCTGATATAGTAAGTCCCACAGACAGACCCCTACTATATGTTGTATCTATTTTGGCTGAAAGTACACGTTTCTTTTGTATGCATCAACTTCACTAATAAAGCCACTCAATAAAATGTTCCTCATTGATCACAATGTCATTTTTTAAAAACTCCATCAGGCCAAAAGTTCTAGAAATGTTCAGTTTGACTATCTGTTTATTAGAAGTGGCCTTCCCCTGAGATTGTGGCGGGATTCCAGGAGAGCCAGACGGCTTTTTTTCAACGTTGCAAAAAGCTGAGCCTACGCATTTTGAAGGTGATGGCCCACAGTTTGGATCTAGACCCTGACGTGTTCCTGAGTGGTCACCGCCTCATTGGAAGTATGTGTGGGTCTTTTCTATCAGGAATTAGTCATTTTAGTTAACTCCGGTCTTGAAACATCGCATGTGTCTCATTGTAGCTGATGAAAACGGCACAACCCTGCGTTCGCTGTACTACCCTCCGGTCAACAGAGAGCTGGCCAAGGATGGTCAGCTGAGATGTGGAGAGCATTCTGATTATGGAAGCATCACCTTGTTGTTCCAGAGTTCTGAAGGTCTGCAGGTAAGGAAACCTCTCTGAAAACATGCACTCACAGACCCTAAACTATGTTAGCAAACTAACAGAAGTTGAAATAATGTCTTCCATGGTATAATCCGAAAGCCATTCTTAAGTGTATAAAAAAATTCTACTTTATCAACCCTGAATGAAGGCATTATCTGAAATGACTATTTAGTCAACGCAGTTGTGCCCAACTTGACAAATACAGTGAAGAAAATAAGTATTTGAACACCCTGCTATTTTGCTATTTCTCCCACTTAGAAATCATGGAGGGGTCTGAAATTTTCATCGTAGGTGCATGTCCACTGTGAGAGAGATAAACTAAAAAGAAAAATCCAGAAATCACAATGCATGATTTTTTAACAATTTATTTGTGTGATACAGCTGCTAATAAGTATTTGAACACCTGAGAAAATGAATGTTAATATTTGGTACAGTAGCCTTTGTTTGCTATTACAGAGGTCAAACGTTTCCTGTAGTTTTTCACCAGGTTTGCACACACTGCAGGAGGGATCTTGGCCCACTCCTCCACACAGATCTTCTCTAGATCAGTCAGGTTTCTGGGCTGTCGCTGAGAAACACGGAGTTTGAGCTCCCTCCAAAGATTTTCGATTGGGTTCAGGTCTGGAGACTGGCTGGGCCATGCTAGAACCTTGATATGCTTCTTACGGAGCCACTCCTTGGTTTTCCTGGCTGTGTGCTTCGGGTCGTTGTCGTGTTGGAAGACCCAGCCACGACCCATCTTCAATGCTCTGACAGAGGGAAGGAGGTTGTTCCCCAAAATCTCACAATACACGGCCCCAGTCATCCTCTCTTTAATGCAGTGCACTCGTCCTGTCCCATGTGCAGAAAAACACCCCCAAAGCATGATGCTACCACCCCCATGCTTCACAGTAGGGATGGTGTTCTTCGGATTGTACTCTTCATTCTTCTTCCTCCAAACACGCTTATTGGAATTATGACCAAAAAGTTCTATTTTGGTCTCATCTGACCATAAAACTTTCTCCCATGACTCCTCTGTATCATCCAAATGGTCATATGCAAACTTAAGACGGGCCTTGACATGTGCTGGTTTAAGCAGGGGAACCTTTCGTGCCATGCATGATTTCACATCATGACGTCTTAGTGTATTACCTACAGTAACCTTGGAAACGGTGGTCCCAGCTCTTTTCAGGTCATTGACCAAGTCCTGTCGTGTAGTTCTGGGCTGATTCCTCACCTTTCTTAGAATCATTGAGACCCCACGAGGTGATATCTTGCATGGGGCTCCACTCCGATTGAGATTGACCGTCATGTTTAGCTTCTTCCATTTTCTAATGATAGCTCCAACAGTGGACCTTTTTTCACCAAGCTGCTTGGTAATTGCTCCGTAGCCCTTTCCAGCCTTGTGGAGGTGTACAATTTTGTCTCTGGTGTCTTTGGACAGCTCTTTGGTCTTCGCCATGTTACAAGTTAAAGTCTTACTGATTGTATGGGGTGGACAGGTGTCTTTATGCAGCTAACGACCTCAAACAGGTGCATCTGATTCAGGATGATACATGGAGTGCAGGTGGACTTCTAATGGGCAGACTAACAGGTCTTTCAGGGTCAGAATTCTAGATGATACACAGGTGTTCAAATACTTATTTGCAGCTGTATCACACAAATAAATTGTTAAAAAATCATGCATTGTGATTTCTGGATTTTTCTTTTTAGTTTATCTCTCTCACAGTGGACATGCACCTACGATGAAAATTTCAGACCCCTCCATGATTTCTAAGTGGGAGAAATAGCAAAATAGCAGGGTGTTCAAATACTTATTTTCTTCACTGTAACACTGATCACCAATGAGAAAATCTTTAATGTGCACCATCAACCTTCAGGTGCGTCAACGTTCCGGTGAGTTTATCTGTGCCCCTTGTGTCCCCGGGGCGGTTCTCGTGAACATCGCTGACCTGATGCAGCGCTGGACTAGTGACCGCTTTGTCTCTGTGGTGAGCACACTGCCTTTTCTATATTTATGTGTGGATGTTGTTACAAAAATGACTTGGTAGCCTCAAAACACATGTGGGCACAACACAAAATGCCTACTTTTGTTGAAAATATGTAAACAAAGTCTGTTTATGGGGACCGTGGCAATATTACCAGAGAACTCTACACTCCTCATTCACTGTTCAATTTGTCCATCAGCTCCACAGAGTTTTGCTGCCCCCTGCTGGCGACTCTAGCACACGGCAGTCTCTGGCTTTCTTTGTCCAGCCAGACGACGAGGCCGTCATCACTTGCATCGACGGCTCCAACAAGTACCCCCCAGTCCAAGGGGGTACCTACCTCACAGAGCGGTTTAATGACTCCTATGGCCAGGCCTGAACCCCCCCCCCCCCCACACACCCACACTACCCACAGCCAGCCCCCATCCTCACCTTGGGGGTATATAATAATAATAATAATAATAATACATTTTATTTAAAAGCGCCTTTCAGGACACCCAAGGTCGCTGTACAGTAGATAAAAACACCAAGATAAAAGACAACATACAATAAATAAGAACATACAATAAATAGGGGGAGGGGGGCATGTGAAGCAGTTAAAGAGAATAGGCAAGTTTGAACAGATGAGTTTTGAGTTTGGATTTGAAGATGGGAAGGGTGGCAGAGTTACGGAGGTCTGGTGGCAATGAGTTCCAGAGCAGAGCTTTCAGCCGCTCTGCTCCCCATAGTGCTAAGACGTGCAGAGGGAACAGTGAGATGAAGGGGCGCGGAAGATCTGAGGGAACGGGATGGCTTGAGAATGTGGATGAGGTCAGAGAGGTTAGGGGGGGCAAGGTTATGGATAGACTTGTAGGTGAACACAAGGATTTAGTAGGTGATTCTTTGAGTCAAAGGGAGCCAGTGGAGTTGCTGAAGGATGATGGGGGTGATGTGGTGGGATGAGGGGGTTCTGGTGATGATCCGGGCAGTAGTTTATGGAGGGATTTTTGAGGGAGGCCGAAGAGGAGAGCGTTACAATAGTCGATGCGGGAAGTGACAGGGCGTAGGGAGGAAGTGAGGGAGGGGCGTAGACGATTAATGGAGCGCAGATGGAAGTAAGCTGACCTGGTGACGTTATTGATGTGGGATTGGAAAGATAGTGTGCTGTCGAGGATGACACCCAGACTCTTGACCTGAGGGGAGAGGGAGACTAAAGGAGCTGTCGATGGAGAGAGAGAAGGAGTTAGGTTTGGAAGAGAGGTAGAGCTGGGTGTCATCCGTGAAGCAGTGGAAGTGAATGTTAAATTTACGGAAGATATGGCCGTGGGCGAGAGGGTAGGTTATGAAAAGAAGGGCCCCCAGGACAGAGCCCAGGGGCACACCTGAGGTGACTGGGGAGGGGTCGGAGGAGAAAGACTTAAGCTGTATGAACTGAGTGCGGTCTGTGAGGTAGGAATGGAACCAGTGGAGGGGGGTGTGGGTGATGCCAATTGAGGAGAGTCTACTGAGGAGGATGGGGTGTGAGATGGTGTCAAAGGCCGCACTCAGGTCAAGGAGGATGAGAATAGAAAGTGAACCGGTGTCAGCTGCAGTGAGGAGATCGTTGGTGATTTTGATGAGTGCAGTTTCGGTGCTGTGATGGGGACGGAAGACGGACTGGAAGGGTTCATACAGCCCGTTAGTCTTCCTAATATGACAATATTTTCTGAAGGAATAAGGACTCCGAGGCCTCAATCAACTGCATCAAAACACTTCTTCAAAAAGGAAAAATTTGTCACAGAAAAAGTTGCTGCAATTGCCGCCTACAGAGAACATACTAACTCCTTATTTCTAAAATCACAAATACTTCAACTTGCTGATATAGTTAATCTTCAAACAGTTAAAATAATACACAAGGCTAAAAATAACCAATTACCTAAAAATGTCATCTCTGCAAGAGAGGAGAAATATGATCTCAAGGAAGAAGTACATTTGAAACACTTCTATGCTAGGACTAAGTTAAAAAGTCATAGCATTTCAGTATGTAGAATCAAACTATGGAATGGATTGAGTAAGGACCTCAAACAATGCACAACGATGAGCCAATTCAAGAAACAATACAAGCAGTTGATGTTTGCTAAATACAAGGATGAAGAGTCTTGAACCAGTCATGATGTGCTATATATATCACTATATTGACATTGTCACTATATTGAGCTTTGCTTCTTTCTACTCCTTTTGGACATGTGGAACTGTGAACTGATTATGGGATGCACTCAATTGTAATCTGATGCATGTTCAAATGAAATAAAACCATTACCATTACCAAATACGTCAACACTACCACCTAGTGGTCTCCACGAGGTACAGCATTTTATAATGACAACAGTATGGGGATATTTCAAAGATGAAAAAATACAGTTTATCATGCTGTTCGACTTGAGTCCTCCAGGTGTCAGTAGCTAGCATCTGCTTTGTTCATTATGGTTTATAACCACCAATATTTGCCAAATTAAAGATTTTTTTCTCAACAGATATTTTTTTTTACAAAATCAACAATATGAAGAACACAATATATGAACATATTTGTGGAAAAACAAAATAGACAAAAATCTCATCAGCTATCAATCCGATACCGCCCATATTATAGATATTTGGATCGATCTGCACACCCCGAGTATATTTACTCAGCGTCCTGATGCTAAAACAAAGCTAAGTGAAAAAAGACATACAAAAAAGATACAGGCATAATTCACAGTGTTGATCAGCCAGTAAATCTTGTAAATGCATGTCGAAGTTCACAAGCTAGCGTTAAAACGTCAGCACGTCTGATACCCAAAAGGTGGGGCCAGCTGATTTTGTTGACGTCACAGTGACGCATCTCGGATTGGTCAGGAGTTGTCACGTGACTGCCAAACTCCTGCGAAGTGACTCAAATGACAGATTCATCCCCCAAAGTGTCTTTTTAAAAGTGGTCTTTACAGTACTCTTTAAGCCTGCTTCTCCGTCACAGTTTATTGTTTTAGTTCTTTTTTCTTCATTTGACACAATGAGCATCCCAGTGGTGGACTTCAGCGCTTTCAGTATCAACGTAGAAGACATTTCTCCTGCAGATTTGTACCAGCTGAGCAGCGACATAAGGGCAGCTTTTACCGATGTGGGCTTCGTCTTCCTGGACAACACAGGCATCACTCAGGCGGAGGTGAGATAAAGAATACAAAAGTTGACATTGTAAAGTTGCACAAAAGTGTACAAAAGAAGTTCTGCCCAACCAGGTGGATCGTGTCATGGGCGCTTCCAGGCGGTTCTTCCTACAGCCGGACAACTTCAAGAAGGCCTTCACCAGAAAAACATTCCCTATCAGTCCCATCCATGGCTGGTTACCCATAGAGACTGAAAGGTTGAAGTCATGATTGCACACAATACCTTCAGGAAATGCCAAATTATTATTATTTACTATTTTACTTTGGATGTAGTTGATGTTGATTTTATGTATTTATTTAAATTTTTCAGGGTGAATCCAGAAACACCAGGAGATCTAAAAGAGTCGTTCAACATGACTTCATTACATCCTGACATAGTAAGTATACTTTTAACATAGGTGGTACAAAGTCTGTTTTGTAAGTCATTGTCATTAATTAATTAAGTCTCAGTCAAGTTGGATTGAAATTTTTCAAAATGTATGCTTAGTGTTGATAAATGTGATTTTTTAAAAAGTTTGTTACTCGTTTGTTAAAGCTAATCAGATATGAATAGATGCATTCAGTCAGGCCCATTCTCTGGGAAAATGTGTTGTCTGGCTGGGAACACATTAGCTCAGGGGTCTCAAACATGTGGCCCGCGGGCCAAATGTGGCCCGCAGGACACTAGTTTGAGGCCCCCGCCTTGATATGAAAGTTTAATGTTAGTGCGGCCCGCGCAAGTTTGATATGGATGCTGTATGGTATCATGTAGCCAGAAAAAAATATTACTTTTGATTAATGTTCATGTTAAAGGTTAAATAACTGTTAATAGTTATCCTCCCTATCCGTGTGGAAGTGGTAAGTTTTTGGCTATTTAAGTTTAAAGGAAATAACTTGAAGGCTACCGTTAAGGTCGCTAGCTCTCTGGTTTGCAAGTTAGCATGTGTCTCAAGACCCTGCAGTTGCGCAATATGTTGTAAATAAAAAGAGTATAAATGTGACTATAGTCGTGTTTTGTCATGTCTACAGGGCTCTAATAATGCTTTGTTCATTTTAATCTGAAAAAAATAATTTGTCTACCCACCAACTATATGTGGTTTCTTAAGTTTTTATTATTTGCCGTTTTATTGTTATTATTATATTTATTTATTTATTACTGATTGATTGATTTTCTTTATTCTTGATTTGTTTATTTATCTTTCATCTTATTTTGTGTAGAAAAATAAAAAGTAAGATATTTGAGAACTTTGGAATGTTTTATCAGAGCTTTTCTTGTAGAAAATCAAAACCAAAGCAAAGTTTATTCATTTTTCTGTTTTTAATAAATGCGTTTTTTTTTTTTTTTTTGGAAAACCTGACGCGGCCCAGTCTCGCCCAGACCCTAGCTCCAGTGGCCCTCAAGTAAATTGAGTTTGAGACCCCTGCATTAGCTGATTGCTTTGAACGGGGACACATACTACTCAACACATTCACTGAAAATCTTGAGTATTCTCCAGCCATCAGAGTCAGGTCATAATTAAGATGTCCAATGACAAATCTTGTATGATATTGTCAAGTCTAGTTCAATGTCATCAAAATTGTTCCACACCTCTGACTTAATATTTACAGATGCACAGTTCTGTTAAACATCCCAACTAAGTAAGTATACTAATCCATACTGATACGTGGTACTTTAACTCCCTGATATACTAAGTAGACTTATCACTACCAATACAATGTGCTTTTTAGCATCCCAACAAGGTAAGTACATTTATTAATGCTTAATGATACACTGTAATTTTTAAAATCTTGATATACTATGTATGCTTATTGCTACTGATATATGGTACTTTTTAATATCCTGACTTAGTAAGAATACTGAACATGTTGTCAAAGTAAATATTGTTATTTATACTGACACATGCTGATCACTGCTGATACTTGGTGCTTTGTAACATCACCACTAAAAGACAGACAACCACCCATGAAATGTTACTCATTAATCCCATCACTGTCAAACTTTGGCCTTTCAAAGTCAGCCCCAACTTTTCCAGAATTGTTCCAGTTTGAGTCTCTTTTGTAGAAATGGCCTTCACCTGAGATTGTGGCAGGATTCCAGGAGACCCAGATGGCTTTTTTTGACCGCTGCAAAGAGCTGAGCCTGCGCATTTTGAAGGTGATGGCCCACAGTTTGGATCTGGACCCAGACGTGTTCCTGAGCACTCACCGCCTGATTGGAAGTATGTGCTGGTCCAGAGGTCGCCATGTCTGTTTGTTTTGTGTTGCTGCCAATTACGGCAGTGAGCCATCACATCCAGCAGAGGAAGCTGTGGTGGAAAAGAGAGAGGGATCCTGGAGTCTGGAGGTCATGTTGGCTGAAAACTTGACGGTTTCTCTTGCAGCTCATGACAACAAAACAACTCTGCGTTCTCTGTACTACCCTCCGGTCAACAGAGAGCTGGCCAAGGAGGGTCAGCTGAGATGTGGAGAGCATTCTGATTATGGAAGCATCACCTTGTTGTTCCAGAGCTCTGAAGGTCTGCAGGTAAGGAAATTTTTTTTTTTACTACAGTGTAGCCTGTAACAGAGATGAGGATGCTACTGAGGTTCTCATTGGGAGTGACCAGGATGGATAGGATCAGGAATGAGTACATCAGAGGGACATTACATGTCAGAGGCCTTGGAGATAAAGTCAGAAAGGTCAGACTGAGATGTTTGGGACATGTCCAGAGGAGAGATAGTGAATACATTGGTAGAAGGATGGTAAGTCAGAGATCTCCAGCCCTTAGCTCTTGAGCTACCAACATCTCCTAACCACTTTTCAGTTAACTGTTCAAAGGCTTCATTCATATTTTATCATCTCCTGTACCCACAAAATTACAAAGTGGGGTTCAGCAGTAGTCTGGAAGTACATGGGAGTGTGACCAATCACAGTGGAGTGAGTGCGCTCGGAGGCGCGCAGTGGGTGGAATAACTTAAAACAGACTGTTTTGAAAATCCAAGGAAATCCTGTTGGAATAGGTGCAGATTCTGAAAGATCCAGAAAGTTGGACTGAAAAATGTGTATTTTAAAAATGATTACCAAGGGAGGACATGTATGCCAACCCTGGTGTCTTACTTCTGTGACTGGGACCTAATTTCCTTTCTGTATTCTCATGGTGGTGTTTATTGGTGATGTTTCAGGTGCTTGACCGTTCTGGTGAGTTCATCTCTGCTCCCTGCATCCCCGGGGCCATTCTAGTCAACATTGCAGATATGATGCAACGTTGGACCAGTGACAAATTTATCTCTGTGGTGAGCAAAAACTGCTATACGTCCCTATTTTTTCATGCATACGGAGTGTGGAAGTATACATATTGAAGAAAACTCTACAATCTGTTTTTAAGCAAAAAAAGAACATGTATGCAAAGATATTGTTCATTAATTCATTTTCTACCGCTTTTTCCTCACGAGGGTCGCGGGGATGCTGGAGCCTATCCCAGCTGTCTTTGTGCGAGAGGCGGGATACATATAGACAAACAACCATTCACACTCACATTCATACCTATGGACAATTTGGAGTCGCCAATCAACCTAGCATGTTTTTGGAATGTGGGAGGAAACCGGAGTACCCGGAGAAAACCCACACATGCACGGGGGAGAACATGCAAACTCCACATAGAGATGGCCGAGGGTGGAATTGAACCCTGGTCTCCTAGCCGTGAGATCTGCGCGCTAACCACTCGCCCGCCGCAAAGCTATTGTGATATGTAATATTCTACACTGGTGAATATTCTACACTAGCAACCACAGGAAGCACTGTACAATACAGGAAGGTTTACTTTGTTCGAACTACGAAAACACCCCATTTTTTAATGTTCTCTCTTTTATTCTTTTGTCTTCTTGTTTTCTTCATTTTTCTATTTTTGTTGTCCTGATTTTTCTTGATCAGTTCCAAATAATACATGTACTGTGCATTTTTTCATACTTTCTACCCGACTCACAAGATGCTCCTCAGCAGCCATTATTTCAAGTTAGTACCTCCCCTTCTTCAGTGTAGCCAAGATTCTGACCGTTGAGGGCAGGGGTCTCAAACACGCGGCCCGCGGGCCAAATGTGGCCCGAAGGACACTAGTTTGAGGCCCCCGCCTTGATATGAAAGTTTATTGTTAGTGCGGCCCGCGCGAGTTTGATATGGATGCTGTATGGTATCATGTACCCAGAAAAATTCTTACGTTTGATTAATGTTCATGTTAAAGGTTAAATAACTGTTAATAGTTATCCTCCCTATCCGTGTGGAAGTGGTAAGTTTTTGGCTATTTAAGTTTAAAGGAAATAACTTGAAGGCTACCATTTAGGTCGCTAGCTCTCTAGTTTGCGAGTTAGCATGTGTCTCAAGACCCTGCAGTTGCGCAATATGTTGTAAATAAAAAAAGTATAAATGTGACTATAGTCATGTTTTGTCATGTCTACAGGGCTCTAATAATGCTGTGTTAATTTTAATCTGAAAAAAATAATTTGTCTACCCACCAACTATATGTGGTTTCTTAAGTTTTTATTATTTGCCGTTTTATTATTATTATTGTATTTATTTATTTATTACTGAAGTAAATTGAGTTTGAGACCCCTGGTTTAGGGTTAAGTGTCCAATACCGCACAGCGTTTTGAGTACAAAATCAGTGTGTGCAGTATACTGCATCTTGCCGTGCTTCTCAGTGTGAACACACATATACATTACATTCATAAGACTAAGTACACATGTGCACCAGTTCAGAGACTGCATAAACGATGCATTTTGTTGACAAAGTCAAGGCTTCTCATTGGCTGTTCAATATGTCCATCAGCGCCACAGAGTCTTGCTGCCCCCTGTTGGTGACTCCACTACACGACAGGCTCTGGCTTTCTTCGTCATGCCTGATGACGAGACGGTCATCACCTGCACTGACGGATCGGACAAGTACCCCCCAGTGAAGCTTAGCGCCTACCTGGCTGAGCGTTTAAACTACATCTACACGGACGATTAGCGATAACGCTTCTCGTATTGTACTGCCAAGTGATGATTTTGGAGATGATTCAAACACACGTCTTACAACTTGCAGGCTCACACTCACTTTATTCACTTGTGGCATCATGTGGTGGAATGTATGATAGGAAGCCAACATTCAAGTTTAGACATCAGAAATACACACTCATCGCAAATATTGTTAATAAAGTACATTAAGAGTGATGTGGTTGTCATGACAACAGCGGTAGAAATATTTTTAATGACACTTTAGGGAAACGTAAACGCCTGACCAAAGCCAGATGGAAGCTGAATTAAAAGATGTATAGTTTGGCATATGCAAATGAACTTTTACAGTAAATAAACCTGACAAAATAAATACTCTGACTCAAATTCCTCCGAGTGTGCGGACAGCAGTATACAGATTTAATCCCCTTCCACTGAGGGCTGCATACAAATCTTAAGATTGTATTTTGTATTAAACGCACTAAAACCACTCCAGTGTAGGTCCAGAAAAGCCAGACTATTAAATTTCAATAATTATTCACCATATTTTTTTATGTATAGAACATTTTCTAATGATAGAGCACTGATATTTGCCCTTGGGCTGCATTGTGGACACCCCTGCCATATAGGCTTATTTTGGCCCATCTATATTCATCCAGTGGGGATTCAAACACATTGAGAGGACATAACGTTGCAGGTAAGAAACATGCACACTCCCTGCTATTAAGGCCCGTTGAGACAGTCCAGGCACAAGTGGGTCTTGTTGCTGGATGGTCCGCTTCCAGGTTTATGCTACAAAAACAATAAAAAAAATAGTTGAAATGTATGACACTTGACCTCAGGCATTGTCATCCCATTCAAAAGTGGTACACTTCTTTCCAAAAATCTAAATAACTTCATGTAACAAAGTTGTCAGAGCGATGTAATGCTGACCTTTGTCCTCAACCTGGACTTTCCTCCTCTGCAGATCATCCACAGCCTTGAAAGAGAGAAGAGAAGCCGAATGAAACTCCTCAGAGATGAGCTGAATGACGATGAGACTTTGAAGTACCTGTTGAAGTTGGTGTTTCTGAGTGTCGAGTTCTTCCTGCTTCTTTTGGAGCTCCTCCCTCTGCTTCTGTAGGTCGGCTGCTTTGTCGATGATGATCTTCTCCTCTTTGACCAGCCGCTGCTCGTATGCTGCCAGCTCCTCCTCGGTGAATAAGGGGTTTTGATCCAACGTCTGGCCATCCATGAGAAGGTTTGATCCAGCATCATAAATGCGATGACACTTCTGATTGACTTTCAAAAAGAAGTGTCTCATACCTCCCACTCTTCCTTTTCTTGGAACTCTTGTTTATTTGTGGCTGCCAGGAACTCACTCAGTGATACCAGTCTGTCTTTGTTGGTGTCCACCTGTACACAATGGACTCTTCATTGTTCTCATTCTGTGTATATACATTACATACACAAGTACTGGGACAGAGGGAACTCTTTACTTAGCAAGCAGAGTCACAACAAAGCTCATAATAAAAGGTGCCAGCTTCAGAGAAATCACCAGGGGGGTTAATATTCCACATACCATTCTTACTCTGTGTCTTAAGTGCTAAAACATCACACAGCAATGTAATATGTAGACTAGGGATCGAGCGATATGTTTTTTTTGGGGCCGATGCCAATACCGATTTTTTTCCATCACCCTCAGCCGAAGGCCGATTTTGTTTGGGCCAATATTTGTGGCAGATACTGCTTTTGATCCCTCAATTTACATGAAAAAAATGACCATGATAACAAATATTCCAGGTCTCATGTTTAACCAAATATTTATTGAAATGTAAACACTGAACACAGTAGGATTCAGCTTTCTTAAACTCACATTTAAACAACATTATCAACTTTAAAAGGAATAAATATTCAACCATGTCATAGTTTAAATTTATCTAGCATCAATGTGATGACTGCTCCTCCGCAGCGTGACGCGCACCCCCCCGGGGCAACACAAGGCTGCACCGGCGGATGCCTGACTGTAAATCATGCGGTGGAAAAATACATCGGCGAACCCACGCGCGTATCGGCCGATACCGATACAAGGAAAAACGCAAATATTGGCCCGATATATCAGCCGGCCGATGTATCGGTCGATCCTTAATGTAGACAACAACAGACAAGACACTACAAACGCATAATGCAGAATAACCATGTGAGCTCTAAACATTATTAGTCATTTACAACAGTACAGCAGCGCATGCTCGGAAACAGGAAGCTCTGTTGTAAAAACCATATACGTAGAGCCCGCCCACATCGAGTGCTTAGTGTAAGCACGTCAATGTCGCCTCCATATTGGATGTGGATGAGTCCGTATGAATGTCCTGGTTTGGTTTAAATCACGGGTGGGCAAACTACGGCCCGGGGGCCCCATGCGGCCCACCAAGCGTTTGAATCCGGCCTGCCTGTTGCTTTCTGAGCATTTCAAAAAATTCTATTTTGTAGTTTGCTGTGGTCTGATGTTTAAAGTGCTCCTGAAAAAATGGACATGAGAACATGCAGCTGATGGTATGACACTTTTACAGATAAAATTAGACAAACAAATCAACGCGGAATGTTAGAATTATAAGCGTAAAATAGTGTGTGTGTGTGTTAAATATATATTGTGGCCCCCCCAGACAATTTTGTTAACTCAAAGGTTTGCCCACCCCTAGTTTAAATAGACTGAGAAATGTGTAAACCTGTAGAATTACAACAAAAATGTCTGCGTTTCTACCTCGTTCATCACATGCTCTCTCATCCGCAGTCTCTCCTCCTCCATCTCCACCATGTCGTCTTCTTCATTGTCCGGGTTGTAGACCTTCTCCAGCTTGAAGGCACACACACACACACACACAAATGAAGATAACGCTTTAACAGCCAATCAAGATGGTTAAACGTAAAAGAGGATCACCTCTTTAGCGAAGAGGGCTTCCAGCTCGTTCTCATCAAAGAAACCATCCCCATTGCTGTCTGTGCAGTGACAGCAATGGAAATATAAACATCTATGTATGTTTTCCTCCCAGAACAACAACATGTTTGCATGGTAAATGTGCGGTAAAAGGCGGTCACATGATCTACAAACAGTCGACAAATACAGCCTCTGAGACTACCGTGCATTTTGAAGAAGGTCTTTGGGTTGAAGTCATCCGGGTCCAAACCATCAGTCTCCTGCCACACCTCCTTCAGCTGGTCCTCACTTCCCTGCATTCACACAACCACACACATATAGTACTTACATCTACATATACTGTACTTCATCATGAGTTTGTATGTACAGTACATAGAGATGTCATATAGGCTTAAATTCAAAGCTTGATTGAATAATTAAAACAAAAAAATACATGAAATAATGTATTAGCTACATAATTCTGACTTAACTATAGTTAAGTCATTTATAGCTATATCTATAAATGTAATACATATATAAACACAGATAAACCTTACAATAAATCAATCAATTACATTAATTAATTCATTCATTCATTTTCTACCGCTTTTTCCTCACGAGGGTCGTGGGGGGTGCTGGAGCCTATCCCAGCTGTCCCATCCTGGACTGGTCGCCAGCCAATCACAGGGCACATATAGACAAACAACCATTCACACTCACATTCATACCTATGGACAATTTGGAGTCAACCTAGCATGTTTTTGGAATGTGGGAGGAAACCGGAGTACCCGGAGGAAACCCACGCATGCACGGGGAGAACATGCAAACTCCACACAGAGATGGCCGAGGGTGGAATTGAAACCTGGTCTCCTAGCTGTGAGGTCTGCACGCTAACCACTCGAACGCTGTGCCGCCCCAATTACATGAAATTACAGTATTATCTATTTTATTTGTGACTCACAGGATGGTTGACTTTGACATGATCGGCGTGTTTCTTCTTCATATCGTTGAAGTGCTGCTCTTCCTTCTTCCGCTCCTCCTCATTCATCATCTTCAGCTTCTCCCTCCTCTCATGCTCCTTCATCATCTCGTAGCGCTTGAACTCATCGTGGCGTTCCTTGTCAAAGTTCTCCAGGTCCTTTGTGGCCTGCAAGGAAGCAGCACGTCAAACAGTTGGTCTCATACTCTCATTATCTCATGCACGGTACCGATTGGATGAGGCGGTTCAAGTCCTCGGGCTCAAACGAGTGCGGGTTGTCGTGGTTGATGTGCTCAAACTGTTTCAACACGGCCTGGTGATCCACTTTCCAGCCTGCAAGGCCAATCGTACATTATCCACAACATTAGGCACACTTGTATAATCGAATGAGCAGTCAACCAAAATGATGCCTCGAGCACGGGTGTGTTCTTTCCACCATAGGCCACCTATGTAAATATAGTCAATGTAGG
This sequence comes from Doryrhamphus excisus, assembly GCF_037039965.1. Classification (NCBI taxonomy): domain Eukaryota; kingdom Metazoa; phylum Chordata; class Actinopteri; order Syngnathiformes; family Syngnathidae; genus Doryrhamphus; species Doryrhamphus excisus. The sequence goes on along the minus strand of NC_136357.1, from coordinate 15,376,474 downwards.
GCTTACTAAGGTCTCTTAAACCACCTGTCAGTGTATTTTAGATACTTAGGTATTAGAAATATTATTTGTGTAATAGGGCGGCACGGCCGTCTAGTGGTTAGCGTGCAGACCTCACAGCTAGGAGACCAGGGTTCAATTCCACCCTCGGCCATCTCTGTGTGGAGTTTGCATGTTCTCCCCGTGCATGCGTGGGTTTTCTCCAGGTACTCCGGTTTCCTCCACCATTCCAAAAACATGCTAGATTAATTGGCGACTCCAAATTGTCCATAGGTATGAATGTGAGTGTGAATGGTTGTTTGTCTATATGTGCCCTGTGATTGGCTGGCGACCAGTCCAGGGTGTACCCCGCCTCTCGCCCAAAGACAGCTGGAATAGGCTCCAGCACCCCCCGCGACCCTAGTGAGGATAAGCGGTAGAAAATGAATGAATTAATTTGTCTAATAATCAATTACTTCCCACACAGAATAACCACATACATCATTTTGTTTAGTCTCTTTTTTACATATGGGATAGGCTCCAGCACGCGGTAGAAAATGAATGAATGTATGTGTATTATATGTCCAGACTTCAGGGTGACTGTTTTTGTCTATGTGGAAACTTTTGGAGCGTTATCTTCCTATGTTGACTTGGGGTGAAGTGATACAGCTGGGAGAGGCCAAGTGTAAGCATTATTTTTATGTGAAACATGTAATTTTAACATCTTCCTTTAATCGTCTTAATGTAAGTTTGTACTTAAGAGCCACATCCTGTATTTCAACACTGTGTGCGGCTCATTGCCACATCTTGTCTTGTGCAACAATCACTTTGGCATGATGTTGTGTATATTTACCATCCCCTGCCGCCATGTCGTGTTTGGCTTTAATGAGCATCCGCAGCCTGGTCATCTCTTTCCTCTTCAGCTCGTCCAGTTTGGTGCGCAGGCTGTGGTGGACAAAGTCCAGCTCTTTGGATAGTTTGCCGTGCTGGTTCAGTACAGTGTGTGAGTCAACAGAAGGTTTTTTTTTTGTGTGTGTGCACATTTTAGACTGACCTTGATATCATCCATGTTGGTGTTTTTTAACTTTTCCCTGAAGTGAGGGTCTTTCTCCAGATACTCGATGACCTCCCTGAGGTAGCGGTCATAATGCAGCCCTGAGTTCTAAGACATGAATCAAAGTGTCACGATTTTGATCTTCCATTGACACTTTTTCAAAGTTGTTTTAAGAACAGCGGACACAGTAAGGCGGTCTCAGTATGGTGAGATAGTGCGTAAACAGCTGATATTGATAACACATCATCATTCTTTAAAAAAACAACTTAGATATAAATAAAATGAATAGATACAAATGTCTAAATTAGCTTTTCTTGAAAGCCAGTGTGCATCTTTAGTTCTGATTTAAAACACTCCACAGAGTGAGCAGTTTTAATTTGCAAAGGGAGATAATTCCTCCTGGGACAATGTAGGACAGACCGGCTGCAAAACCTCAATGCTCTAGTAGGAGTATGCAAAGTCAGCAAATCAGTTTAGTAAGAGTGGGCATTTATAAACAAGAAAAAAATCTTCAAATGAATCCCAGAAACAACAGGCAGCCAGTAGAGTGAAGCAAGCAGGGGGCTAATGTGTTCATCGTGTTTTTTCCCATGTGAGCAGCCGAGCAGCTGCATTTTCGGACCAGTTTAAGTCTACAAATGGAAGACTGGTCAATGCCAAAGTAAAGGGAGGTACAATATCTACACTGATTTGGTTGTCAAGGTTTTTAAGTGAGATGAAAGTGGACCTACAGTACTGTTGACTCCAATAAGGTGTCCTCCAAATCACAACCTCAGTCTACTTTTCATTTAAATTGAGAAAATTGATTGACAGACAGTTTTTTACATCACAGAGGCAGTATTTTAAGGCCATAAAGGAATCAGTTTTGGATTGCACGGGTAGGTTTGTGACTCACAAAGCCTTCGGGGGCCTCGACCTCTTCCTGTTGGACCTTCTCTTTGCTCTTGTCCACATTGATGGGCACTGAGTGTATGCACAGCCACAGACTGAGCAGAACCAGAGTACCATGGGTCAGCGCTCTACCTCTCACCATCACCATCTAGTTTGCTATTAAGATAGGTAGTTAACAATAAATGCACAAATATCATGTTAGTACTTGTAAAAATGCTGACCTGTATTAACACATGTTCCATCTGTTTGTCAATGACGACAGGTTTAAGGAACAAAACAAGCGTCGTAGAATCATAAAACATGACATTAGTGACGACAAAGCACATTTTCTCTAAAAGAACGTTCAGAATAACAACCGACACTTACTTGGAGCCTCACTTTTGACTGTTCTGAGACCTTTTCTTGCTAGCTGCTGCCTGTTTGTTTACTGCTGACACCTGCTACCTCCGATACAAGCCGCTAGTGGCCTCCCCTTGCTAGCAGCAGTCACTATGGTTACGCCCCGCCTACTATAACACCATTGGATGCAGTCTTGGCATGGACGTCGCGTTGACCGCAGATTGGGCTGTTCCACTGTCAATCAGGATGCCCGCTAGCTGCTTAAAAAGAGCCAGTACGTGGCGCTCAGTCAACAATCTAGTAGGCGGAGTCGCTTTACGACTATCAAGACATTTTTACATTTTACACACAATTACATTTACATACATGTCTTATTAACTTTAATCTATTTTGATACCTTCAGTTGGCATAGACGATTATATGGTGATGATGTAAGAGATACAAGAAAGTGTGTTACGTGTCTGTGAAAAATATGGAGTTACAAATACGTCTATGCTAAATTACATCTTTATATAATAAGGTGGCTGCTTTGTTTTGTTTGCGTACTTTCTAAGCAGCGGCGTTATTGTAACTTAGTCTTTGATTGTAACGGCGTGACTGACAATACGGAAGTAATATCAATGATGTTCCTCGACGTCAGCCTTCATTTCGACAGTTGTCCAGCAGAGAGCGCCGCTAGTTCCCTGGCTGCCTGCTGGCTGTGGCAGCCAGGCACTTTGAATGCAACACATTTGACAAATTACAAGAACATCAATTTACATAATTTACAATACATTAATCCAGGCTATGGTTAAAAAAAGATCAAATAAAACAGTGAACAGAGATTACAAAATAAGAACAATTCAAACAAGGCTAATCGGAGTTAAATAAAATATATAAAATAATAACCACAACTTACGATTTTCAATATTATTGCATTACTGTGACTGAAATGCGAAAGTCGGTTGCAACACGTCATCCTGACGTCACGCGTTCATTTTGACTGTAGTCCGCCAGAGGGCGTCGCTGGCCATGGCGCGGCGAGGCTCCGGCGAGTGGGACCAAGAAGTCCTCATCAGCCGAGCAGACCAGCACACAAACTACAGGAACTGACGTCTACGGTGCAAGTGGATGGAAAAAAATGCAGCTGCGGCACAAAAACGGCTCACCGCCGCGATAAAAGGTAAAAAGAAGTAACATTTTCTTCGTAAATGTCTGCGTGTGAAACTTTGACCGAGTCGTTTCTTCCAAAAAAAGCTCCGCGTTGAAACCTTCCAGTCTGACAAAACCTGCTTATCTTCCGTGTTGTTGCTTCTTGGATAAACATTCTACTTTTAAACCATTAAACCCAACTTCCAACAAGCACAGAGCCGTCATAACGCTGCCCATGTTTAGCTAAACCCAACCAATCGTACCTTGAACTGCGTACGAAAGGCTTTCTCTGTGAACCTTATATCCTTCCACTTTAGCGGCTAACTTAGCCGCCAAGTAAAGTTTTTATAAGTTAAACCCGCTTGGACGACAAGTCCAATCACAGTGTTGACATGTGTACAACTGGCCGGCCGGGTTAGGAGGCTGTCTTAGCTGAGAAAGTAGTGCTAATGTTACTTTAGCATCAAGCTAGCTGAGTGGAATTCGTGCAAAAGTCAACGAAAAAAGACAGCTTTGAATCTGAGCCCGGTGAAGCTACACATAAGATGAATTAAATACTAGTGACAACCATGCTAGCTTGCTTTGACTTTGAAGTGCTCAATGCCTGACATTTGTTTTAAATTGTGACTTATTTGCCACTACTGTTGTTGCGGGAGCTCAGTGAAAAATAAGTCAGCAAATATGTAAACACCATTTAGAGATAATCAGTCCTGCTGTAGACTTGAGTTGAAGTTGAGAGAACAACAAACGGGTGCTAGCTAATGTTACATTTAAATTCACTGCAGCACACAAAGCTCTTTGAAAGTTGTATACTTTGGCACAGAGAGAAAAAAAACAGTCTATAAAGATGTCCCAGTTACATATTTTCCATTTAAAGACATCGTCGTGTACTTCGACCCAGCAGAGTGCTAACTTTGGCAGTTTTCATGATGACTAAAGCCAGTAAAGTTTAAAAAAAACAACAACAATAACTTTGTGTGGTTGACGATTCATTGAGGAAAGGAAGCGAGCGACCTCCCAATTTCAAGATTCCCGTTATGGTTATGGTGATCTCTGCATTTTTCCTGAATATAGAACAGCCCGCAGCACCAATGTTGTTTTCACGGCTTAACCCTTTCTCAATCCAGAATTTTTTTGGGCTAAAACGCCGAAAAAAGTCATACCTCAAGTAAATGTAAAGCAGTTTATTATTAGAGGGAATATTTTCCCACCTGACTAGAGTAGTGTGTTATGTCTGAATAGATGTACGGTACATTCTATTCTTCTCAGTTTGAATACATCACTTGGATGTCACAACCTGTGTTATTATTATGAGCACACACACATACATACAGTGGTATGAAAAAGTTTGTGCACCCCTGGTAATTTTCAAGATTTTCTATGATAAATCATTAGTTGTGGGGATCAACAATTTCAGTTAAATATATCCTATAGCAGATAAACAGTGATAAATGAGAAGTGTAATGAAGTTTATAGTATTTACAGAAAGTGTGCAATAATTACTTTAAAAAAAAGTATGCAGGTGCCTAAATTTAGGCACCCCAACAGAAAAATAACATCAATATTTAGTAGATCCTCCTTCCAACTTTTTCATACTAGTGTCGTCTAGTTGAAGGACAAATGTCCCACTTGGACTTCTTTTATCTTGACCATGTACACAAATTGCCTCGTTGAAGGACGTCTCCAGTCTTGTGAGGAGAAACAGTGGTTGCTAACTTTCCTCGAAGAGGTCGACAGAGTGGACATCCAATGGAGACGTTAGTAGCTAATTTCGCCAAATAGCTATCATTAACAGACATAACAAATGCACATGCTTACTTCGGGCGTGGCTTGCCACATCGGGGCAGGAAGAAGATGGCAGATGCTTTGTAAGTGTGATATTTAGTCAGTGACATGACCATCTTTCTTGTATATTATCTGAAAATACTTTGTACTGAGGAACATCTAAAGTTGAACCACATTGGTCTATCCGTGGAAATATTCTCATTGGGCAAGGATGTCCTGGAGGTCCATAGAGGAAATATTAAGGACGCAGAGACTTTGATGATTGTAAAAATCAGTCAAGCTAGTCTAAAATGGCTGGCACTGAAGGGGTTGAATTTATTTGTATTTGTAGTGAAATAATGTGTATCCGTGCATCCCTAGTTTGAAGTATCTTTTTAGGTGCGTAAAGATGATGACTGTACTTTCTGCAAGTGTTTTCTGGATGTCTTTCTGGTGTTTTAGTGAGTGCAGCCAGGCTGTCGCCGCCCTCCAGTGTTAGCACAGCTGATAACACAATCTTGGGCCATGTCGCTCGCCAGAGGAAGAGCGAGAGAGACCCCTCAGGTTGCTTAGTAGGCCAAATTCTTCAGCTGCACAATGAGGCCAGATCCAGCCCCAGCCAGCCTCCTCCACCACAATGGGAGGGGGGGGCAAGGGGGAGCTCAGGAGTGGTGAGAGAAGGAACTCGCTCAACCCTGTGATGCCTTCATGAATGCTTGCTTTGACAAGTGTTCTTTTTAGCACCGCTACGGTCTCGCTTGACACATGTCTGGACCCAAGATCAGAACCTCCATGAAGAGTTTAATGGGCACAACTCTTAAACGTTTGCAACTTTACAGACTTGGGTATAAGTTTAAAATGTTTTATTCTTCTTCAACATGATGCAGAAGTGTTATATCATTAGGTTGAACGAGGGGGTTTCGAGAACAAGATTAATGATTCATTAATTAACCTTTCAGAATATGCTGAGGACCAATAATAAAAGACCTGCTGGCTGAAAATGTCCCTCTGGCCAAACTTTGGACACCACTGATATTGCCTATGCAATCATTTCTAACGTAACGGTAGATCAGTATGGTTCTCAGCCTTATTCTTCCCCTATACCTTAAGAGTAAGAGGCAGTACACTACCGTATTGATACTCAGTAAGTAAGTGTAATGCAGGGGTCTCAAACTCAATTTACTTGGGGGCCACTGGAGCTCGGATCTGGGTGAGACTGGGCCGCATCAGGTTTTCCAAAAAAAAAAAAACCCAAAAACGCATTTATTAAAAACAAACAAAAAAAAAAAACTTCGCTTTGGTTCCAATTTTCTACAAGAAAAGCTCTGATAAAACATTCCACTGTTTTCAAATATCTTACTTTTTATTTTTCTACACAAAATAAGATGAAAAATAAGTAAGCAAATCAAGAATAAAAAAAATCAATCAGTAATAAATAAATATAATAATAATAAAACGGCAAATAATAAAAACTTAAGAAACCACATATAGTTGGTGGGTAGACAAATTATTTTTTTCAGATTAAAATGAACAAAGCATTATTAGAGCCCTGTAGACATGACAAAACACGACTATAGTCACATTTATACTCTTTTTATTTACAACATATTGCGCAACTGCAGGGTCTTGAGACACATGCTAACTCGCAAACTAGAGAGCTAGCCTACCTTCAAGTTATTTCCTTTAAACTTAAATAGCCCAAAACTTACCACTTCCACACGGATAGGGAGGATAACTATTAACAGTTATTTAACCTTTAACATGAACATTAATCAAACGTAATGATTTTTTCTGGGTACATGATACCATACAGCATCCATATCAAACTTGCGCAGGCCGCACTAACGTTAAACTGTCATATCAAGGCGGGGGCATCAAACTAGTGTCCTGGTGTCCCCTGGTGTAATGTCTGCTCTCGTGTTTCATCCTGACATTTCCATTCATTTATCCAAAGGCGTCTCTCCTCCTTCCAGGTGTGTGAGGCTTTACTCTGCTGTCCTGATGTAAAAGCCGTCACGCTCATGGCACCTCCCAGTTGACACAATGGCCCAGATATCAAGTGGTAATGGCTTTAAGCTGGACGTCCCCCAGCCAAAGGGGGCCGTGGGTAAAGAGGAAGCCCTCCGCATGGAGGAGGAGGCGTTAGCAAAGCTGCAGCGGGAGAAGAGACACACTCTTTCATCCTCCCCCAAGTCAAAGTTGTTAAAGTCCAGAACCGTTACTACTACGACTACTGCTGCTCCTCATCCCTCACCCTTCACCGCCAGACCAGAAAAGGACCTCATTGTCTTTCCTGAGACCAAAAAGCAGCCAGAGCCCAACAAGTTCAGGAATATAGACGTAGACAAGCTGACCAATGAGGAGCTGGAGAAGCTTCTCCTGGATGAGAACTTTGGAGCCAACAGCACCGTATCACGGCCATCTTCGCTGCTGAACTTCAACCTCAGTGCCTCCTATCCCGGCGGCCATTCCTGTAGCTCCTCTCCTTTCCAGAGCACCCACTGGACACCTATTCTGTCCACCCCGACAAGCTCCAGCGTGTCCACTCCCACCCATCAGCCCGCTCCGCTGTTCCCCTCCGCGCCGTTCCCCAAGCCAGGCACTTTTCAGAATGGCTACACTCCAGCCATTTCACCGTACATGGCACTGCCAGCTCAGCAGCCGTCATTCTTGGCCTTCACTCCCACCCAGCCTGCTGGCGCCACCACCGCCATGGTGTTCCCCCCGCCGCCCACCGTGGATCCCGAGATGGCCAAACTCTTTGATAAGATTGCCAGCACCTCGGAATACTTGAAGAATGGCAAATCGGCCAGCACTGACACAGATTCCGCCCCGGCATGCTCTCCATCTCTGGCACCTGACCCGGCAGCTCATCAGCCAGCTGTGAAGGAATCCACTTGCATCAGCCGCTTCGACTGGCTGGATCTGGACCCGCTCACAAAGCGAAAAGCCGAGAGCGAAGAAGTGAGTGCCTCTCCGGGGGGCGAAGTGCCTGTCGCACGGGGGCCTCCTGCGGGGGATCCCTGGGACGCAGTGCTGGAGACTGAAGGCAATAGTAGCTGCAGCCCCCCGCTTGAGGGAAAGGCAACTGGCTCGGGCCGTTCGCAGCAGAGGAGGGCGTCGACGGGCGCCGCGGTCACGAGGAGTCACTCCCTCAACATCCCAGGAAGCTCCTCGCAGCACAAACCAAACTGTCAGGTAGGCACACATTTCCTCACCTGATTCTTCCATGACTAAAAGCAGGTACTATGAGGTACTATATATCAAAGATATATCAAAGATCAAAGATGATTAGTGATGGACGCTGCAGTGTTATAGTCCACAGTCTCCACTTGGCTGCAGCGCTCTATTGCCTTGCTGCCCTACGCCCGCTTGTGAAGGAACAGTGTTTCTGTTACGGAGTGCTGACTGAGTAGGCTGCATTTCCATTTTTGTTTGTCAGCATGAGTCCTTCTGACTTTGGTGTTCAATGCATAGTTTAGCCATTTTGTAGAGGAAAACAGTCACAACTGTGCAGTGGGAAAACACGTATAGGACAGTTGCTATAGGCTCCACCCCCTGTAACAGCTAGACATAGACTTTCTTTATTGTCATTGCACAATATCACAGCAGTGAAATTGCCAACTAAATGTCGTTGCCTGGCTCCCGTGTAATAATAATAAATAATAAAGTAAACCATGGATATATCGGACTCGGTTATATCGGAAATTTGCTCACAACGGACAGATAAAAAAGAACCAATTTTTCTGTAATGCATTTCCAATAAAAATTCATTGCATATATCGGATTTCGCCTATTTCGGACAAAATCTCCAGTCCCGTTCCAATTTCCCTCGCATATATCGGATGGCCGCATCGTGGCCTTTGATCCATGTTCACAGCCAAAGCTGAAAATTATAACATCTTTGTATGAATTACAGACATGTACATGAGCATGTACAACGAAATAAAAAAAAATTCTCAAATCTGTAGAAATGCCTTCTTGTTGCTATTAGCGAGGTTTAGAAACCAAACGATAAACGTAAGTAAAACGGTAATGACGTCACATGCTATTGAAATGTATGGGATCCAATAAAGTTAAATTCTCATTACCTTACGTCTCTTTTCATTGCCCAGTCCAGGTACATTGGAAACATAGTCAAGGAAGTGCCTTTTTATAACGGATAAAATCCGATTTACGCATATACCGGATATAAATCCGGTATATGCGGATATAAATCCGGTATATGCGTAAAACGGACATTTTCCGGTATACGCATATAACGGATTTCGCTTATATCGGACAAAACCAGTGGGAACAATTGAATCCGATATATCCGAGGTTTACTATAATAAATAATAAATAATAATGTGGAGAATAAATAGATTACATCAAATATGAACGACAATGTACAGTGTAAACAGTAATTTGTACAAATAATTTAAATAATTTAGAATAAATAGCAATAATTTAAAGTTTTGGTTGCATAGATGATATATGATAGATGATAGCAAGATGCATAGATGAGCATATTACAGCGTAAGTTACGGAACATCCTGCTGGCCACTGGGAAGAACCAGTGCTGGTCACGCTCTACAACCACCAACAGTCACATCTGTAACTTCACATCCTCTTAACTTATTTCCCAATTTTTTGTTTTTGTGGTTTGCTGCTGACTGCTGCGTCCCGCAATTCCCTCTGAAGCGTCTCTGAAATGCACAATGGCGCTGGTGAGGAATATTTAGAACACTCCTTCAGGACGGGACTGTAGGCGAGTGGCAGCAAATTCTCCCTCCCTTAAGATGAAATTGCCATATGCCATTTGTCTGGCAATGGGAGTTATTTTGTGGTTGCATCTTTGTCTGCAGAATGCTCTTCAGTATTTGAGCGCCATGACTGCTTTTAAGTGCTGTACTATTTTTAGTGCGTTAACGGAGTGTTGTAAGATTTGCACAAGATGATTCCAGCTCCATTGGTCATTTCAAGAGTCAACTATTGGCCCATGCTGTGTGTTTCTTATCAGAAAGTTAATTTGTCCGCACTGTACCACACTCTTTTTCAAAAGTGCTCACAGACATGTTTGAACGAGCCGTAGATTGTATTATCTCAACCTAGATTGTTGGGATTTAGTCGCTAAGCAAATACTTCACGGGCATTGAATGAGAAATATTTAAGACGGTCACCATGCAACCATAATCTGGAATGTCCATGCCGACTAACTCTTTGGACTGAAGCAATGTAAATGTCACGTTTGAGTGTGTATGACGTCTTTTGGGGGTGGTAAAGCTCAAAATACATTTCAAAAATGAATTTAAAGACTTTAAAATGCTGTTTAACTAATACTAATAAAATACATTGTCCCATAATCAGAGTTGTTGCCTGTGCCACGTTGCGGTTTCACTCTATCATAATCTTTCAAAAATATATATTATATATTATATTGAAATGTTTCTTGTGAATTATTATTTCTCTTTCACCAAGCAAAAATGTTTTTTCTGATTAATCGAATCGATTCGTAGACTAGTCTATCACTAAAATATTTGATAACTGCAGCCCTACATATTTTTGCATAAATTAAGCATATTAGCCCAAACGGCCAAGTGAACTAAAATACAAATACAAGGCATTCAGTAGACGCGTTCAAAGACGCTATGAATGATATGTAGTATTGTACATTGGTCACTAGGTGTCAGTAATTCCACTTTAATGTTCACAATAATCCCTAAAAAGAATCCCTAATAAAAACAAAGGCTACTCTTGTGGCCTTAACCCATGCCAAGCTACAACTCTAACGACCCGACATCCAACCGCCACCCCGCTCCTCAAGGAAACATGTTTATTGCAAGCAAGCACGAGTCTTAAATGGCTTGTTTTTTGGCGTGTCAGGAGATCTAGATCTTGCATGATTAAAAAGCCTCATTTAGAGGCAATCTGTCTCGCGGGTTGAGGGCAGCCAAAAGTCTGTCAGACTGTGAACTATGGTATTGTTACTGTGAATGGTAATACACTGACATGTACATGAGGTAGGATTAGAGCCACACACGAAGTGCTTGACATGGCAATGACATAAAATGAGATTTTAATATTACTTTTTAAGAAAATACAGAAAAAGATCATTCATTTCAAGCTACTAATTTAATTTCTACTCCAACGCACTCTTCTGCACTCTGTGTGTGTATACGAGCAGCCCCGCCCCAAGTCAAGTCAGAGACACTCACCCCGTTCCTGCACCAAGGTGCTAAAACTGATGCATAGAGTGATCTCTCTTCCTGTCTGTTTGGAGGTGAGAGACGAGGAAAACAGACACGTATGCATGTGGCAATATATTGAAACAGGCAAAATTAGTGTTTTCATTTTAATTTGCTGTGTGATTAGTTTAATTAATAATAATAAAATGAATTAGTTATCATGCCAGTGTTGACAACTCTTTTTCAAATTCTACAGTGCATCCGGAAAGTATTCACAGCGCTTCACTTTTTCTACATTTTGTCATGTTACAGCCTCATTCCAAACTGTATTAAATTAATCTCTCACCTCAAAATTCTACACAAAATACTCCATTATGACAATGTGAAAAAAGTTTTTTTTTTGACATGTTTTGAATTTATTAAAAATAGAAAACAAAAAAATCACATTTACATAAGTATTCACAGCCTTTGCTTAATACTTTGTTGATCCACCTTTGGCAGCAATTACAGCCTCAAGTCTTTTTGAATATGATCCCACAAGTTTAGCACACCTATCTTTAGGCAGTTTTGCCCATTCTTCTTTGCAATAAGTCTCAAGCTCCATCAGGTTGGATGGGAGACGTCTGTGCACAGCCATTTTCAGATCTCTCCAGAGATGTTCGATCGGATTCAAGTCTGGACTCTGGCTGGGCCACTTAGGACATTCACGGAGTGGTTCTGAAGCCAATCTTTTGAGATCTTGGCTGTGTGCTTTGGGTCGTTGTCCTGCTGAAAAATGAACCTTCGCCCCAGCCTGAGGTCAAGAGCGCTCTGGAGTAGGTTTTCATCCAGGATATCTCTATGTATTGCTGCATTAATTTTTCCTTCTATCCTGACTAGTCTGCCAGTTCCTGCTGCTGAAAAACATCCCCACAGCATGATGCTGCCACCACCATGCTTCACTGTAGGGATGGTATTGGCCTGGTGATGAGCAGTGCCTGGCATTCACACCAAAGAGTTCAATCTTTGTCTCATCAGACCAGAGAATTTTGTTTCTCATGGTCTGAGAGTCATTCAGGTGCTTTTTGGCAAATTCCAGACGGGCTGCCATGTTCCTTTTACTAAGGAGTGGCTTTCGTCTGGCCACTCTACCATACAGGCCTGATTGGTGGATTGCTGCAGAGATGGTTGTCCTTCTGGAAGGCTCTCCTCTCTCCACAGAGGAACGCTGGAGCTCTGACAGAGTGACCATCGGGGCCTTGGTCACCTCCCTGACTAAGGCCCTTCTTCCCCGATCGCTCAGTTTAGAAGGCCGGCCAGCTCTAGGAAGAGTCCTGGTGGTTCCAAACGTCTTCCATTTACGAATAATGGAGGCCACTGTGCTCATTGGGACCTTCAAAGCAGCAGAAATTTTTCTGTATCCTTCCCCAGATTTGTGCCTCAAGACAATCCTGTCTCGCAGGTCTACAGACAGTTCTTTTGACTTCATGCTTGGTGTTTGTGCTCTGACATGCACAGTCAACTGTGGGACCTTATATAGACAGGTGTGTGCCTTTCCAAATCATGTCCAATCAACTGAATTTACTGCAGGTGGACTCCAATTAAGCTGTAGAAAGATCTCAAGGATGATCAGTGGAAAAAAGATGCACCTGAGCTCAATTTTGAGCTTCATTGCAAAGGCTGTGAATACTTTAAATGTGATTTCTTAGTTTTCTATTTTTAATAAATTCAAAACATGTCAAAAAAAACTTTTTTCACATTGTCATAATGGAGTATTTTGTGTAGAATTTTGAGGTAAGAGATTAATATAATAGTTTGGAATGAGGCTGTAACATGACAAAATGTAGAAAAAGTGAAGCGCTGTGAATACTTTCCGGATGCACTGTACATTTGATCAAACTTATTTAAGACTTGACAGATCAAAACATCATCACTGCATATAACTTTTGTCAGAAAGTGATGATAGTCTACTTTGGACCGACTTTGTGGAAGGCATTCTGTGCATCATGGGAATTGTAGATGTTTTAGCATAAGCATAAATAAAGATAATCTACTGCAATCTGCAATGTATTTTACATGTGTCTTTACATAACTACACATCAATATTACACGGCCAATATTATTACAATGTTATTGTAATTGTTTTAAAAGTAATGTAAAATTGTCTTTGAGTGAACCGAATAGCCCCAAGGCCTACAATGTCGGTTCTCCGGGTCCTCTGCTTCCTCCAACACATTGAAAAACATGCATGTTAGGTTAATAGGCCACTCCAAATTGTCCGTGGGTATGAATGTGAGTGTGAATGTTCCCTATATGTGCCCTCTGATTGACTAGCGTCCACTCCCTCTCGCCTGAAGTCAACCAGGATAGGATCCAGCATAACCTCTGACCCGAGTGAGGCTTGAGCGTCATATAAAATGAATGAACGTCTGCTGTTTGGGTAATACGAGCGTAAAGCGAGAGGGCTCTGTAATGTTAAACGAAGGTCGGAAACAGGTTTTTAATGCTTAACTACTACTTTATAAATAAAGACTTTGTGGAAATTCACTGGTCATGGTCGGGTCTGGAACCAGTTAACCATAATAAGCAAGGGATTACAGTAGACATGCATTACACCCATTTCATCTTAAAATGACCTTTTTAAGATTATTTGTCATTGACCTGTCTGCTTAGTAACTTTACAGCCCTGTAAAGTGGTCCCTGCTGGATGGGAAATGTGTCCAGGCAATGAAAAACACAACCAATGAAAGTCAGTGAATATGTGACCTGTGACATGTGATCATTTTTCGACATCATCATCCCAGTTATGTGAAAAGGCTGTGGAACCAATGAAGCTAGTCAACAAGATACCACAAACACAGTGAAGCATTTTGCTTTGGCAAACTGAACAAGCCTGTGCCTGCCTTCCTCTCCTCCATGCAAGCTGAATTTTATCTGCTTGGGCAGAGTGCAATTTGTGCTTCGTGCTTCAGTGAGTGTTGTGCACCTTGACACCAGTCAGTAGCACGCTATCTGAATCCCGCACAAAGGCATGTCTGACTCTTCTGATGTTTTATTTGATGCTCTAATTGCACCTTTAGTGTGCTGCAGTGCACTTAGCAGACCAAGTTGTGTAGTTAGTCCATGTGGTACAGATTCCAGTCAGTCACCTGAGTGAGAAAACTCGGATTGTTTACCAGCAGAGAACAGGAAGGAATTGTGACAGATGAACGGCAAACCAGACTCCTAAAAGATATCACAGTCATTGTCAGGAAATCTACAAACCGTTTTGGAAGACAGAAGCGGCCTCTCAAATAGAATACAGTACACTTCTATAAGTATACACTGTGTACTCCTGAATGCACCAGTGTTGTTGGTATGCTGGAGCCTATCCCAGCTGACTTTGGGTGAGAGGTCGGGTACACTCTGGACTCGTTGCTCACCAATCACAGGGGTTCTTTTAGATGAAAGTTAATTTCTTTCTTTATTACCAAAGCTTTTTATGAACGCTAGGGATGCTCCAATCAGGGTTTTATGCCACCGGTTCCAATGGCGAGCATCCATGAGTGAAATCGGCCAATACCTTCAAATACTCACCATAGTCTGTCAAGTGTGTTCAAATGCTGTATTTTTTAAAAGATTTTTAATGTTCTATCCCGCAAGAGTTTTTGTGGCGTTTGTGGTCAGGTCACAGCAGACAAGCGAAAGTGTGAGCAGGACGATCCCATGACACGATTGCTGCAGGCTGACGTAGTACAAGCCTTTGTGATGGCTGTTGACATATCGGCATATGCTGATCATGTGATTTTTTTCATGGGAATTGGCTGATGCTGATCGGTGACGGATTGATCAGAGCATCACTAATACACTGAATTCATTTTTTTAAAGTTTTTTATTTAATAAAAATTTGTAAGCAAAATGCACATTTTGAAATTCATTTCATCCAAAGACAAAGCTTAAAATTTCATTTCAGTTTGCTGAAATGTTTTGAAATTCAGTTCATTCCGTGCAAATAAATTTGATGTTTCAAAATTCACGTATGCACTTACAGGTATAAAGTGCGTGATCACATGTGACGCAGGCCTCAGGAAAACATTTGAATGTTGACGTGTCACAATTACTACATTTTGCCCTACTTCTAATTGTGATTGCACATATGCACTCAAAAAAACACGTGTGTAAGTACGGAAGGGCTCCAACTGAGTCACAACATGTGTATTGCAGGAAATGTTTGGAGTTACTTCCCAATCGAAAGAGGAATTTGATTTGTTGTCGGCATCACTGCTTCCTCTGATATGAGCGAGCTGCAGAGCTTGCCACAAGCACATAGTCGATTGGTGTGTTAGCAAACACTCTGCTGACTTTGGTCTAGTACTGTGTCAAACCACAATCCTTCTGATTTTAATAATGTGCAGTGTTACTATGGATAGAATTTTGAATCGGACTTTTGGACTTGCTTATTCTTCATCATTGTCTTCAGTTTGCTCCTGCAGAACATCACACTGATGAAACGGAGAGAAGGATTTAGTCAACATGGGAATCACATGACCTCCAAACAATGATAGGCCTGTCTCACTGTATTGAATTTGTGTGTGTGTGTGTGTGTGTGTTTTTTGTGCAATGATAATATTCACTTAAGCCCCCCCCCATCTTAAACTAATGGATGGACTAATCTTATGAAATAGTGAAAATTGTCGACTTTGAGCCTTATCAGCATTACAAAGGCTGACAGAAAGCATGCCCGTCATCTGTCGGCCTCCCTCGCTGAGAAACGCAGGTGGTTTGGTGTCAAACTCCGCCCCCCTCACCCAGGAGAAACATGCTGAGTTTGAGATTCCTGCTGTCTCCTGGTGTTACCTCAGGTCAGCTCACGACCCCTTGTGGCGTGGAGATTTCTCAAATAACTTAGCAACAATGCTCGCTTGCTGTATAGTCAAAAAATGAGAAAAGCGACAGAGCATCTGCAGCGGGATTCACCTTTGAACGCATTCATCATTAAAACTGTGTTCTGTGTGTGTTGAACAGTTATGAACAGATTGCGTTCAACCTTACAGGGTCCGCTGTACTACGGATGATTTAGATTTTTTCCCCACTTCGGGCTGTTAGATTCCACTTGCATTGAGGCCAAGTAGGATAGCGACCAACCAGCACCAGCATTTGCCATTTAGTTTATGTGCATTACTGCCATCTGCAGGACTAACCATGTCACCATTTAACAATTAGGTGAGACAACAAGTATTTAGGGCTGTTTATCCTTTTTTGGAGGTTCTGATGCCATATGTTTGTTTCCCAATGTTGTCTACAAATGTACTTTATACTTGTTAAAAAAGACAACAGTTAGCAAAACTATGCATTTAAGCTGCAGTATTGTGCATTCACAATTCTGCAGCTTTATTTAGTGAGTGTATATGTCTCAGGTGACCATTGCTTGGACTACTGGTTCTCTCTTTGTGGTGAGTAGTGCTGAATAGCCTCATAGCTTGCCTTCTATGCCGTCATTGTTGTGAATGAGGTCATACCTTGCTGGAAAGCCATTTGCATTACTCCTGCGTTGAGGCGCCAGTTTACGCTTCACATGCTAAACTTTTGCGACTCATGGCTTGTTTTTTTTAAATTGACAAGTGGCATAAATAACATTTAAAGTGGGAACAAATGGGGAAAAAATACATGCACAATATAATACTATGTGATACTAATTAGCATTTGCAAAATTAAACAAAAATACTGTAGTAGTTGTAAACACTGCAATTCAATCTTTTCCTGAGACCTGCATACCAATCAATTGTCACAATGAACTGTGTGACCTGACATTCAGCTGTTGTCATAGTTCTGTTTCATTGTGACATTGTGGGTCCAACAAGAGGTTTGCGTTCAAACGCTCTCACGTCTCTGATGGGAGGAAAGGACTATTACATCGACATTCCAAACATTTCACCAGACCCCTCTCTTTCCTCCCTCTTCTTCTTTCCTCCACACCCCCCTCCCCTTGCTGGGAGTGATGTCAGAGTCACATACTCCCAATGCCGTGACTGAGCACTTTTGCAGAGTGCTCAGAAGCTGGGCGCACAAGGGGTGTAGCCTCTTCGTTCTGCATTTCCTGTGCTACGGGAAGCGCATACCTCAAATCAGACAGTCCCCTAAAAAGCACAAAGTGTTACTGTGAGTTCCCGGTAATGGGTCTCTTATCCAAGTGGTGCGTGTGTGTGGCTTTTTCACGCACTTCCTAGATGTGTTTAACTCTTCCTGTGTGCCTGGGGGCCTTTTTGTTTCCTGCTAATGAAATGAAGAAACAATTGTTATGATTTAAAAGGTTGACAAGCACTTGTAGGGCTGAAGTACTTATTCTCATCTGGGGTTTTCATGTTTGGAGAACATTACTTCTGTGTTTAGTAATCCTTCAACGTGTGTGTTTGTGTGCGTGTGTTTGGCTTTGGTAGGACAAGGGGAAAGGAAAAGGCCTGGTCAGGAATGCCGCCCTGGAAGAAGAAGATGCTCAGAACCTGGAAGTGGTTGCCTTCTGCAAAGACGTAGCAAGGTAACACAGGCCCTCAGATAATACAGTAATTCAGGGGTTTTTATTGACAAACAATAGTCCACTAAAATAACATGTCCTCTTACTATCAACAAGTAAGACAGGGTAGTCTTAATAAATTCACAAATAAGAATCAAGTCCAAATATGCTGGTTACTGCACATTGCTATGTGTCACAAACATCTGTATAAGAGCAAACAATGTATGAAACTTTGGAATAATTCCATTCATCCATCCATTTTTTATGCTGCTTGTCCTCACCATGGCTGAGGGTCTATGCTGGAGCCTATCCCAGTTGACTTTGAGCGAGAGGCAGGGTACACATCGCAGTGCACATATAGACAGATCATTCGCACAGTAGTAGTTAGATTGTGTACTATAGTTATCTCTATATTTTATGCCAGTATAAGCCGAAAATATCAGTGAGTGATATTGTTGGACATGCCTACTTATCGTATAAAAATAGGCATTTTAGGGTGCGTCCGTGATTGGTGTTTTTTGCCACTCGCTCAGGGTCTTGGAACGTATAATAGCGACTAGTGGGTAGCTACTGTATTATCTTCTACAGTTGGCAATAAAACATGAATGGCATCCTGACTGCCGTGCGACTTTATTTTTTTTTTCAGCCTGCGTTCCAAATTTCCTCATGGCGACATGGCCACCAACCCTGGCTACATCCTCAGTCCTGTCATCCCCCAGAGGGATCCTGGAGGGGACACCAGCTGCTCCGTGAAGGTGTCCATTGAAATCTCTGACTCTCAGCAGCCTGTAACCTTCACCTGTGATGGTAAGAAACTTCCTCGGAAGAAAGAATATAATACAGCAAACACAAGAAGCCCATAAAGAAGATATTTTGTCTGTAATTTTTAAAAGTCTTTCTTCATTTAAGAGCGACTACTTCCAGATAAGAAATTGCTAAAGGAGGAAACGACATTTGCAGCAACCAAACTCTTCACCCTCTGCCCACTTAATTTTTAGTGGGGAAGTTCCTCTTGTGCACAAATGCACCCGTAGTGGCGAGGAGCCATGTTTCCTCCTCAGCTCAAGGACTTCTAACAATATCAGTTTCCTTCCCTTGAGAGCTGATAGTTACTGACCCTTCACACTCACTCACTCCGTGGCCTTTTGTCACTAATACCTTGTAAATTTTCCTGTGTGTGCTTTGTGGGTGTGTGTATCATATTGTCAATCCTGCTGACGCCTAATGTGTTTCCAGTCATGGGCCTCAGCGCTGTCACATCTTACATCTGGCTGACTTGATCCACTGTGCACTGACTCTGCATGAAGAAGCTTCCTTCCTTCCCCGCTTTCCTAACTTCCTTTCCTCCTTAGTTCACCTTCTACGGCGGAACAAAATAGCATCTTTATTGCTCTTTGGTCCTGTGGATTGAACGGTTACCATGCATGGTGGATCCAGTACTTTACATTCACAAGGCATAAAAACAGTGTCCAACCTTACCCAAGTGGGGTAGTGAAAAATAAATAACCACCATTCCTCTGGTGGGTGGAGGGCTGTTATTACTGGATCCCAGGGTGTCTCTTTAAACGTCTCGCCACTAACACACTTGTCAGCTTCAACCGCAGTTCCTTATTGGGAGGAGACATACTGTATCTTAACATTGCATCCATTTGCCAGTGATTAGCTGGTACAGTAGCAGCTGCTTTCACAGCAGCGAAAGAACAAAAATAAGCTTCCTTTTGTGCCAAACACCCTGATGGCCTATCCTTACCACTCCACTAATTCCCTTCAACAACACGCTGCTGTAGTATGCCTGAACCGAGAACAGGTTTGATTTGAAATATGAGCCATTCAAAGCAGCATGACGATTAGCAGGTTGGAGTGTCTATTCACACCCTCACAATGTATGCTCTCACTACTTTTCAAGAATCATGCTACTTACATTTTGACATCATGACACCATTGTGAAGTCTCAAACAGGATGTTCTTAGAAGTGGTGACTGAGGTTTGAGTGTCAGTGTGTCATCAGCACGTTGCAGGGGAGATACAGAGACTGGACAGAAAGTACTGAAACACTGAAATGTTGGAAATTTGCATTCAGAAGTTTAGAGTTCACTTCAATTACATGCATTCATTTTCAGTTCATCATGAAATTTTACCTGAAAGCCAAATATCCATGACATTTTTGTGACCTGTTGAAACTTAAAGGGGAACTATGAGCCATATAAGGAAGGGCAGTATTACCACTGAGTCGCCTGGAGAAAACCCACGCATGCGGAGAACATGCAAACTCCATACAGAGATGCTTAACGGAGATTCGAACCCAGATCTTTCAGATCTTCTGACTGCTTGGCCAACAAGCTAACTACGAGGCCACCGTGCGGCTCTATACATTAAAACTGAATTTAAAAATCATTAGAGATTTCACACAACACAGTCACACACTTTAAATGAGGGCACTCATTTTGGTGAACTCTAACTGAAAAATATTCTGATGCTTGGTGATACTGTTCCACTCCTGTCCTGTAAGCACCAATATTGTGCTTTACAGCACAATAAAAAAAGCACCCTTTTCATCTTTGTGCCGTCATTCACTGTTCTTTCCCTGTCCAGTGAACTCCCCAGTGGAACTCCTTATCAGTCAGACTCTCTGCTGGGTCCACGATGACCTCAACCAGGTGGACTTCTCCAGCTACCTGCTCAAAGTCTGCGGTCGGGAGGAAGTGCTACAGAAGTAAGTTTTTTTTGGGTAAAAGTTAATATCTTATTTCTTATATATTTATATTTTTACTTGTTGCAGTAAACACAGCCTGGGCAGCCACGAGTACGTCCAGAACTGCAGAAAGTGGGAGAATGAGATCACATTACAGCTTCTCTCTCATTCCACCATGAGACAGGACTTGGCTCGCACTGTAAGCCATTTCCATTTCCTCCAAGATATCCTCTTTAACCTCTCCCCACCTCCCTATTCATCCTCTTTTGCAAACCTGATCATGCTCGTTTCTGTTTTTAACATGCTTGGCTGTTAATCTTTTGTGTTTTTTTTGCCTCCCTCAGCTGGATGACGACAACAGCACCATAAATTTAGAGAAGCACCTTAGCTATGTGGAGCGTCCGTTTAAGGAGACTGCCACCAGGTACGAAGGCCCAACACTGACAAGGTTTAGAATACAACAGAATATTATACTCACCTCTGTCTTTGCCTCCATCTCCAGACAAGGCCTGACTGACTACTTGGAAGGCTATCACAACCAAGTCAGCATCTGCCTCCAAAATGAGGTACATGTGTTCTCTCTGCAAGTTGGGGAACTGAAGGATGGAAAATGTTTTTAATACTTGAGAAAAATGAATGTTGGCAGTTTGCAGTTTCTGTTTTTTTGTGACCAGTGGGCTTATTTTGATAGTCAATTTAATGACGAGTAAGAAGTCACACATGTCACCACATATGAACACAAGGTTTTTCTTTTGGAACTGATTTGAATACAATTTTCATCATATTGTACAAGGAGTGAAAAGCACAGCTGCAAACTATGCCACCTTCTTCAACCCCATGATGTCGTACATGCAAAAAGCATGTACAGTGAATGTACACGTGCATTCCATGTCGTGTTCATTGTATTCTCCAGGTGACATAGTTGTAGTGGTACCCGCCATTAAAAAATTTAAGAAACGGGGCTGGTCTAATCATTTTTTCCATGATTGTACATAGAACCACAGCATTAGGTAGATATCCATGCGCATGTCAACAACTGCAAATCCCCACCTAAAAACAACAAATGTGTATCTATGGCATCAGAGTACCCAGTACAAAACTGTGGACCGGGTGGTACAGACAGTGAAGAACTTCTGCTGCGCTCTGGATGAAGTGGAGACTCCGGCTGTCACTGAGGCCATCAAAAGGTTGCGACATTCTGTCAACTTACCAAGGACACGTTCGCCCAAGGTTGGCTTTCAATGCACACTTTAAACACATTCATTTATATATATATATATATATATATATATATATATATGCTCCTAAAATTTCATTTTTCTTTCCTCATAGATGGGATCCCCATCATCTGGACAGACGTCAAATGGTAACCACCACACACAGATTAAAGTATGAATGTAGTTTTTGCCGTAACAACTAGAGGGACACTCAGTTGAGCTCAGACCTCTGCCAAGTTCAAAGTGAAAACAAGCATGGTGTTTGTGTTGAGGATGACTGGATTCTTTGGTTCAGAACAGTTCAAATATGACTAAAAAAACATTCCACTGTAAAATAAATGACAAAAAGAAACAACCCTTTTATTTGCATTTAGCTGGGTTGTTTTTGGCATATACTGTATGACAACCTTCTACAGCTTTTAGTGGAAATTAGGGATGACGTTTTTGCACAAAATACATCTCACCTTTTGTGCCTTCACACTTGGCAGAGACAGTAAATACAGTAATATTTTATTGTAGCTCTTTATGGTGAAGACCAACAGGAGCAAGCAGATTCCCTTTGCATGTTTTCCAGATTCAGTTGTTCAATGCATGTTCCAGCAAGAAGTACGGTAGATTCCCACCTATTTGTGTTCAGCATTCCTTCCCCCTCGTGTTGAGAATTTTTCCCTTTGTAGTAAATTGTCAATAATTAGGTGTCGTCACATTAAGTTGAATAGATAGAGAAGATGCTTTGACAGGAGTTGATGGTTAAAATGGAATTTAAAGTCCGGTGAAAGTCATAAGGTTTACAATATCAAAAACAGGCATTTTAGAGCTTTTTATGGGGGCCTCCATTAGAAGTGGTTTCGCCACTCACAGGAACTCATTCTATCCATAAATGCATCTGCACCCCCATTCATTTTTGACCTTCCATTACCTTGTCCCCACAGGTCACGGCAATCCCGTGGATGAGAGCATGGCGCTGCTAACTCAGGCCGTCTATGACTTGGCCAAGCTCTACCTGCGCTCCTTCTGTGCCCCCTCTACTTCCTTTAGCTCGCCCTTGCTTAACGGCAAAACAGCTGAGCGGCGGAGCAGCAAAGAAGCTTCCGGAACCACAGACCATCTTCAGTTCACCCTCTTTGCCCTGCACGGCATCCCAGCCAATTGGGTCAGCAGGTAAGTGCATATCTACTTGCACTGCTGTATGGATTCAATAGGGCGGAAAAAAGCCAAGCACCACCAATCCTCATGTATTTTATGTATATCGTTATGCGTGGAGGTAAATAGTTTGTTGGCTGACGGCAAGTGAGGACATCTGCTCTCAACTGTCAAAGCTGGTTTTCTTCTGATTAACAAACAGCTCCAGTGTTGCTCCCCATGGCTTGTTTTTCCATGCCGGTGTCCAGTTTCAACCTGGCTTTATCTTGTGAGTGCATGCACACATAGAGCCAAATTTTCCATTCCCAACGCTTGCCATGCAACCGTAACCACAATCTTTACATCCAGAAGTCCATAAAAACACAGAAATTGTTTCTGTGACCAGAATGGCGATCAGTAGGTAGATCAGACCTTTGGAAAGGCTGAACCCTAATTGTCCCACTCGCGATGGATTTTGCAGTTCCGTCCTATGTAGCAATTTTCTTCCTAATAACCGGCTTCTGTACTCCAGTGCTGACTCTTATTTTAAGCCAACAGCAAACATTGTCGCTGTGTTTCCCATGCCCGGCTGTGTAGACATTGTTGTTGTGATACTTGCTTGTTGAGGTGGCACTGTGTTTGGCTTAGGCGAGGCTCGCATGTCAATCATGTGGTGCGGCCGCAGGGAAGGCCCCGGCCAGTGATGGAGCTGCCAACACAGATGGCACCGAGCTCCAATTTTCACAGACTGGGTTTGTAACAGAATGTTAGTTCTCAATGTAGGACCTGAACGTTGTCTTTTTGTTCGAAGTGGACATATTTATAAACTGTATGTTGTTGTTAAATACTTTCTCTCTAATGCCCACGTGGTAGCACAATTGCACTCTATTTCTACACTATTATTTTTTGCAAATAGTTGTATCTACTAATACTAATCCCGCATACTTACTTTTTTTAATTATTTGGCAGACTAGCAAGGTAGGTAGGAATCAGAGTTACCAGTGCATACCATCATCTATTGTGAGATGTAACAACAAGCTACATTCACAGATAGTCCCTTTTTAAAATACATTTATGAGTGAGGTTGAACATGTAGTTACAGATGTAATTGTGGCAGCGTAAGTCACTCTCAGATAACACATGCAGGACATACAGTCATATAGTAATGTAGTAATCAAATGATACTGTAATACCAAAACAGAACAATCCCTTACTTTTATCCCTGTGGTTGTCTGCCATTCTGGAAGGGGCATTGCATAGGAGATAGGGTCCTTTCACACCTTCAAAAAGACTATCTTCATGATGGTCACGGCATTTGAGAGGCTTCGACAGGCATTTAAACAATGTTGTTGGCATTTTAGAACTTTTCACTTTTCTTTTCTTTGACACACTGACATCAGAATAGTCTGCCTTACATTTGAGAGACATAATGAACGGCTAAAATGTAACTAAAACTGTATTAGTGACATTCTTTTTTCAGTGTAGCGACACTTGACGACATGTGCTTTTTTTGGTGCAGTATTAATCATTTATAGGAGTGCATTGTAACCTGGAAACGTAACATGAGGACTGTCTGTATTTGTGCTCTTAGATTGTGTGTGGCTAATAAAGCTGAGTGTATGTTGCCCTATTTTAGATACACACAAGAAGATGTATGCTGTACTTTCTGTTGAATGTATTTTTTTAGACTTGTTGAAGGAAGCATCATTGTGAGAACAAGGTTGCCCTGAAAGAATTGAACAGCTTGAAAGCTCCTACACCCACACATACGTTAAAATTAGACTACTTCTTGGGTGTGTGTGTGTGTGTGTGGGTGCACATGAAGGTCTAAGAGGAATGGAAGAAGCCATTATGTGAATGTTCAGGTCTATTAATGCCAACATGTAGGCGTCAATGCTATCACTTAGTTTAATCACTGTTGGAAAGCATGTGTAGCTATAGTGGGGGAAGTTTTTTTTAACGGTTTGATGTTTTTGTCACAGTTACGAGAAATACTTCCTGGTGTGTTCCCTCACCCACAATGGCAAGAACCTCTTCAAGCCGGTCCAGTCCAAAAGAGTGGGCACATATAAGAGCTACTTCTACCACATCAAATGGGACGAGCTGTGAGTGATGATGAGTCCATCCACTTGCTTTTTTTGCACCAAGTTCCTTTCAATGACACACTTTTTGTCACTTTGACCCAGCATCAACTTCCCCATCGCTGTGGCCGTTCTCCCATTGGAGTCCATACTGAGCCTGACTCTGTACGCCGTGCTCAACCAGAATGCTGGAAGCTCTCCAGACTCCAACAAACAGAGAAAGTCCCCAGAGATGCTGGGAAAAGTGTCTATGCCACTCTTTGACTTCAGACGGTAAGGAAGACGCGCCATGAATGACAATTTAGGCTGGTGTCCCATTTCAAGTCCACATTGTGGCTACAACTTGTGTTTTAAAAACAACTTTTCTCTCCTGGCTGTTCTTCACAGGGTTCTCGCCAGGGGCACCAGGCTGTTGTGTTTGTGGACTTCTGCTCAAGGTGCTGCCACTGCTGCTGGCTCCACTGGCAGCCGCAAGAAGATGCCTGCAGAGAGAATTGTGCTACAGGTAGTACAATCGTTATAGTGATGCTAGCTTTTTGTCTAGCTGCTCTAGACTGCCAGTACATTAGTGATCTGTAGCAACCAAGAATATTTCGAAGTCAGTGTAAACATTTTCAATAAACTTTTTTTATTAATTAAAAAATGATTGCTGTTTCATGGTGGACTATGGCCTATTATTAGTCCTTCGCTACCCTTAACACTGCTTGAAATCAACTATGGCATGTCCGACATGACAGAGTGAAAAAAAGTTCTCCCATTCCATGTGGAAGTGGTAAATTTTTGGCTTTTTTCTTTGTGCTGCTTTCCCACTCTTTTTTTAAACACTTAAATAAATTGAAGGCTAACTAGTAAACTTGCTATATGCTGTCTCTTACGGCCATGCACTGATCCCGTTGCATGCACTTTAGTGTTGCGCAATGTGTTGTAAAAAGAGTATGGGAGTGTAAAGGTGACTGTAGGGGTGTTATTTCATGTCTGCAGAGCTCTAATCACGTATTTAGTAAGTCATAAACTGAACAGTTTTTCCATGCTCTTACTATGAAACTATTCAATCAATTAATTATTAAGGAATTTCACTCTGAGATTAACTTATCATGGTCGGGTCTGGAACCAATTAACCGGGATAAATGAGGCACCACTGTATAAAAAAAAAATGTCTGAACTATACTAAATGTAGTTTAACTAAATCTTGTCAAATGCTATTTTTAAGGGAAACCCACATTTCTGCTTTTGCATAGAGCATAAACTGCTCTAAACATGCTGGAATTCAGCTTGTTTGTTGCATGTCATCAACAGGTGGATTTTCCTGAGTCCACACTTGATGTTTTGTATGTGGGACCTCAGGAAGCTCCCAGCCCAGAGCCAAACACACTCGAGGAGCTGGACCCAGACCTAAGACGCAAACTGGAGAAAATCTGCAGCCGTGCATCCAATTTTGGGTAAAGGAAATACTGGTTCACAAAAAAATATATACTGTAGCATAAAGCTTGGACAGCGTGTACCTGTCATGCACACATACAGTATGTGTTTTGTGTTGATTAGCTTATCCAGGCCCAGCTCCGTGCTGCCAGCCAAGTCTCCTCCCTGTTGCCAAAAACCATGACACTCCACTGGCACTCGAGCACAGAGCGGTCTCTTATCGCGCCCTCACCGCCCGCGTCCTGTCCTTTCCCATTCGTGTCTCGGCCTGTGTGGGCACAAGGCTTTTGGAGACGCTTTTGTGTGCCCCCTTTGTGTTTCGGTGCTCGCCTGATCCCTGGAGAGAAGCACATTATTTATACAGGGAGGTCAGCTGCCAACTTTAAAAGATACAAAATAGTACAAAATCATGTCATTAAAAAGGACACAAAAGAAGAAAAAGAAAGTGAAACTATTGTACTGGGTTTGCGATTGGCACATACCAGATGATAAACTAAAAGATGAAACGTATCACACTTTTTGACTAGGGTTCGGGCAAAATATCAATATCGCAGTTGTATTACAGTATCCTGATATTAACATGATATGCAGCCTGTTTGATGTAAATTACTTACTACCATATCGACATCGAATTAGCCTTTTTAGAAAATTGAAAATGTCAAAATGGCCCCCATATTCTTTGGTTATTTAGTATGCGGCCCTTGGTGGAATTTGTTGGAACACCCATAATTTTAATCTTGATCCCTCGTTATTCAAGGGAACTTCACTTCTCAAGCCTGGAGATTTTTCCAGATTGATTCAAAAATTTATTTAATGCACCTTCCTCTGTAGGCTTAAGCGGGCAGACCACCAGCTCCTCTGGGACCATCACCTTCACTGCCGAAGGGATCACCCCAGCAGCCTCCCTAAGGTGCTGGCCAGTGCGCCCAGCTGGGACTGGGCCAGCATGGCTCACATCCACGCCCTGCTACACCGCTGGCCTCCGTTGCCCACTGTAACCGCGCTGGAGCTGCTTGACTCCAAGTATGGCCTTCATTCCTGCATATGTGTGTGTGGTACATTATGTTTGGTTCTTCACGTGTGGGTTTGTGCAGGTTTGCAGATACTGAGGTGAGGCGGGTGGCCGTCAGCTGGATTGAGAATAGTAGCGATGATGAACTGGCTGACTACCTGCCACAGTTGGTGCAGGTACAGCTGCTGACTGGCATGCAACCAAGCAACATACAAACACAACTATTACTTCTACATCTCGTTAGCTGCATTGTTGTCATGACCTCACAGGCTTTAAAGTTTGAGTGTCACCTCAAGAGCGCCCTGGTCTTGCTCCTGCTCTCCCGAGCACTCGGCAACATCAACATCGCCCACTACCTCTACTGGTGAGCAGCTACAAATTCCTGTTGTTGTCATTAACACATCAGAAATGTAGCTCATCTACATACAATACAGACTAAAACTACAGATGAAAACACGGGTACATACAGTATGCTTGATTGTATAGCTACAGAAAATATGGCAAAAATAATTGTCTATTTGCTAGCTAGTAGGTGAAAATGAATTGAATATTCTACACGCGTAGATGATACTACTACTAGTTTTACCATCTTTAATGCACATGAAGTATCAAAGTTTGCCTCCGCGCACTCTTAGTTGTATGCTATAGAGTCGTCCTTGACAATATCGGTTCAGTTATTGCTCCCTCACTATATTGCGATTGTGAGGAAATTAATAATTTATTATCGCTGTTTTGTGGTCTGTTATTAGTCAAAACATATTAAAATGAAAATGGTATGTAGTATTCTGTCCACGAGGTAGCAGTAATGTTCCAATCCATATTACGTTACCTTACCATGCACACAATGTCGCCAGCCAGCCTCCTCTATTTCTGTGTGGAAGTTTAGCTAGTTAAGTTAACTGGTTTGGCTGTCTTGCTAGCTAGTCGTTAGCTGCAGCATAATAGTATCCATTGTAAACAATAAATAGGGAGTGTAATGGTGACTATAGGGGTGCTATTTCATGTCTATGGGGCTCTAATAATAAAAACGACCTATGTATTAATTCCAAAGAATGTTATTCAGCTTTGCTGTGTACCTAGTGGTTTGGCACTTCACTTCAGTCGTGTTTCAGTTCATGCATGTGTGTGTGTGTGCGCAATGTTTGCAGGCTGCTCAAAGACGCCGTACAGGATGCCGTGTCAGGCCGCCGTTACGAGCGCGTGCTGGGCGCCCTACTGTGTCTGTGCGGTGCTAAACTGAGGGCCGAGCTGGAGAAACAAACGCAGCTGGTCACACTGCTCGGGGCCGTGGCCGAAAGGGTGAGACAGGCTGGAGGGTCCACAAGACAGGTCAGTGTGTATCGGCTGGCGTTAGCGCTGTATTTCAACGTACCGTTGCCTTTGAACACATTGAGTTTGTAATGTGATTGTGCATATTTATAAATGTGTGTGTTCAGGTGGCTCTTCAGGAGGGCCTTGAAAGTGTTCAGAACTTTTTCCAGAAGAATAGCTGTCGTCTGCCCCTCTTCCCCAGTTTAGTGGCCAAAGAGCTGAACATCAAGGTAAAACACGCACATATATACACAGTAAGATTAGCTTTTGCCGTATTTAGAGCAGACTCCAAACTCCTGCATGGGGGACATTTTGACTGAATTTGGAACTTGACTATTTGTTCTACTACTACTTTTTCTACATTCTACATCAGGGGTCTCAAACTCAATTTACCTGGGGGCCACTGGAGCTAGGGTCTGGGCAAGGCTGGGCCGCATCAGGTTTTCAAAAAAAAAAAAAAACGCATTTATTAAAAACAGAAAAATATACAAACTTTTTCAGTGATTTGGTTCTGATTTTCTACAATAAAAGCTCTGAAAAAACATTCCACTGTTCTCAAATATCTTAATTTTTATTTTTCTGCACAAAATAAGATCGAATAAAGAAAATCAATCAATCAGTAATAAATAAATATAATAATAATAAAAACTTAAGAAACCACATATAGTTGGTGGGTAGACAAATTATTTTTTTCAGATTAAAATGAACAAAGCATTATTAGAGCCCTGTAGACATGACAAAACACGACTATAGTCACATTTATACTCTTTTTATTTACAACATATTGCGCAACTGCAGGGTCTTGAGACACATGCTAACTCGCAAACTAGAGAGCTAGCAACCTAAATGGTAGACTTCAAGTTATTTCCTTTAAACTTAAATAGCCAATAACTTACCACTTCCACATGGATAGGGAGGATAACTATTAACAGTTTATTAACCTTTAACATGAACATTAATCAGATGTAATAATTTTTTCTGGCTACATGATAACATGGGGCATCCATATCAAATTTGCGCGGACCGCACTAACATTAAACTTTCATATCAAGGCAGGGGCCTCAAACTAGTGTCCTGTGGGCCACGTGTTTGAGACCCCTGTTCTACATAATCTCATCAATTTTCTATGTATTTAACTAGGAGAGAGTGTATTTGGAATACAGGAAGTCAACAAAATATTTTATTGCAATTGATATACAACAGATGGGGATAGGATTAAATAAGCTTGGGGATAGGATTAAATAAGCCTTGCTTCTTCTTACTCCTTTTGGACATGTGTAACTGTTAAATTTAATATGTGATGTATTTCAATGTAACTTGTATGCATGTTCAAATAAATTAAACCGTTACCATTCAACCATTTGCTTTGTCAGCCATCGCCCTAAATACGTAGCATAGTTTGACCTACATTGCAAGCATGTTAAGTCAGCAAAAGCAAAAGAATATCAAAGTGCGGTTTAGACGAAGTAAGATTGTGTTTGTGTGGGCAGGCTTGCTCCTTCTTCAACTCCAACGCTGTTCCTCTCAAACTGGCGCTGGTCAATGCTGACCCACTGGGAGAGGAGATTAATGTTATGTTCAAGGTATACACACACACACACACACACACCTATTTTTGAAGAATATAAAGGCTGTTGAAATGGCTCTTAATGCTTACTCTTATTTATCATTATTTCTTCCGCTGGTGGCCTAAAGTTGAATACCTAATGTAATTTGCCTCCTTGTTTGACTGAACTCATGTCAGGTGGGAGAAGATCTGAGACAGGACATGTTGGCTCTGCAGATGATCCGCATCATGGATCGCATTTGGCTACAAGAGGGACTGGACCTTCGCATTGTCAACTTCAAATGCATCTCCACGGGCAAGGACAAAGGTAGCGAACACTTGCGCATTTGGAGACAAGGAAAGGTCCTTGCAGTATGTTTGACTGAAAGCCTTGTTTGGTGTTGCCACAGGCATGGTGGAGCTGGTGCCGTCCTCAGACACTCTGAGGAAGATCCAGGTGGAGTACGGTGTCACTGGCTCCTTCAAAGACAAACCGCTGGCTGAATGGCTCCGAAAGTACAACCCTGCTGAGGATGAGTACGAGAAGGTGCGTACACTTTCATTTTGTCTTATTGTATTCCATCAAGAGAGAATTTAAGAAAGCTGTCTGAAACTTCACGTGTCAGGTGTTTAAGGGATTTTAAAGCCATGAAGTGCGTCTTTGCATCAGTTGGCCACTTGATTGCAGTATGGGCTTACGCACCCCATTTCCCGCTGCAACCAAATGTTCTGATGGCTTGACACGCTTATTGGGAAGGCGGTGTCATGCTTCATTGCCTGTTTACTTTCACTTTCAAAAGTGTGCACCTGAAACGGGATTTTTTGAAAATGGCTTCCAGGTTGGGAAAATCTGAGCAGGCCGGCCTGTTGTTGCCGTGCATACAGGTAATAGGAAAATGATGACTTCACCGACTCATAACCATCACATGACCAGGACCGTGCTTGGACAACAAACCAATAGAATATCAGAATATTTCGATGGACATGAATCACCCCAGTCTTGAAAAGCGGAAGATGACTGACTTATGAGCATGCGTATTTTCTTCTTCTATGGTTTGGCGTGTTACGTGGTTCCAACTGCATGTTTGTTCATAGCGCCATATATGTACTGTAGGTATGCTTGTGTATTACATTGTTTTCACTGATTGGTTCCCATCTGGATGCAACAATTTACTAATCCAGCACAGTATGCATATGACATTTTTTCAACCTGTTATTGCAGGTTCTCAAGCCCCGTGTTGTGCCTAATGTTGTATCCTCCCTTCCCTTCTGCAGGCTTCCGAGAACTTCATCTATTCGTGTGCGGGCTGCTGCGTGGCGACCTATGTGCTGGGTATCTGCGACCGTCACAACGACAACATCATGCTGCGCTCCACGGGACACATGTTCCATATCGACTTTGGCAAGTTCCTGGGACACGCCCAGATGTTTGGCAGCTTCAAAAGGTGAGAATCAAAAACGATTCAAAAGATTAATTCACGGTATTGACACCTTTTGCTGCTGTCAAGGGACCGGGCGCCGTTTGTGCTGACCTCCGACATGGCGTACGTCATTAACGGCGGTGAGCGTCCTACCAGTCGCTTCCAGCTGTTTGTCGACTTGTGCTGCCAGGCGTACAACCTTATCCGCAAACACTCTGGGCTGTTCCTCAACCTCCTGTCATTGGTGACTACACACACGCAAGCACACACACACACACACACACACACGCACACAGAGGAACAATACTCTTACTGGCCACAGCCGCACCACAATGTTAAATGAATACCACTCTGACAGTGTTGATTATCGCATTAGATTGTGATGGTGTACCTAATGCTGTGGTTCTATGTACAGTCATGGAGAAAATGATTAGACCAGTCTTGTTTCTTCAATTTCTTAATTTTAATGGCTGGTACCACTACAAGTATGTTATCTGAAGAATACAATGAACACGACAACGTGGAATGCCTAAAAGCAATGTTTTTGCAGTACAATGCCATAGCTATTGATGTTAGAACTGATTTTGGTTATTATCAAGAAACCATGAAAATGGCTAGATAAAGTATCTGAAATTACACTCTTACGGGCTATTTTTTATGTACAAACAAATATACTTTTAGTTGTACTGAAATAACAAGGCTGGTCTAATAATTTTTTTCACGACTGTATACCCTTGATGCTTGCACAAAAAGTTCTTTCTGTTCTACTGACTTGGCATTTTTAGCACTTCTCATGGGTTACTGTTACATTTTTAGTACCCCTTCTTCTATCCTCGTTCAGCCTAACTAATAAATCAACCCCTCCAGTAAGTAGCCCTGGAAAAAGTATTTCTAGAACACACTGTAGAATGGGATTGCTGCAGCTTTACTTAGCGATAGGAGTTTTGTTCCGATGATGATGATACAAGTATAGTAAGTCTGCACTTACGCCTAATTGACAACTAAATGAACTCACTCTATACGCAGAATACATGAAAGACAATAAAAATGCAATAAAAAGATTACATACAATAATTACTGTAAATTAAAGAGTAATATAAAAAATCTTCATAATGAGACGACAATGCTATTCAGTTATCACTGTCCATTTCATAATAGGTCTCGGTTCTCCATCATGATGCTCTCAACAATTGGGCAGCTTAACCTGCTAGGCAGCCATTATATCCAATTTCCTCAGTCTCTGAGCATTTTACATTTTATGTCCAATTTCACTACACTCCCTTTTTGATGTACTACAATCAGAAGTGACAATGAAAGGAAAAGGAACAAAAGTGAATACCTTTGTCAATGTGGCGATGCGTGACTTCTTCATCATCGACCAATAATAAAATTAAATATAAGTGATTGCTTCGTAATGCAACGACACACTACAGTAATAAGTCAGTAATTATAATGTAATAATTGTCATTGTACAAAATGTTACATAAATGCATGATTTTTCTGAAAATATTTTGGCAACCTTAATCTAATACCATGCATTCGTTTCTTCCCGTGTTATCCGTGTGTGCCAGATGATGTCATCGGGACTTCCAGAGCTGACAGGTTCACAGGATCTGAAGTATGTTTATGACGCTTTGCAGCCCCACAACTCTGACGCGGAGGCCACCATCTTCTTCACCAGGTATGTCACCCCATACCCACAAAAACACTTTTGTTTTAATCCCATCAGGTTTTACTCAAAGAGTTAATCAACAATCTCAGTGATGTTCCCTCCCTCATGTCTGAACATAAAACATTTTGTGCTCTGCTGTTATAAATCAAACATCCACCAGGTGGAGACAAATCCTCAGAAAACAGCTGCTGTTTTGTTAACGTCTGTAAAACGCTGGCGGTTGTCTTAAGTCTAACAGAAAACAGCATGTATGGTTTTTGTTTTGTGACACAATCAGCCCTGCATCATTTCTTGTCTATTTCTGCAGGCTTATCGAGTCCAGTCTGGGCAGCGTGGCGACCAAGTTCAACTTCTTCATCCACAACCTGGCTCAACTTCGCTTCTCAGGTCTGCCAGCCAACGATGAGCCCATCCTGTCCTTCTCGCCCAAGACGTACACCATGAAGCAGGAGGGTCGCATCGTCCATGCATCCATCTTCTCCTTTCAGAAGAGATACAGCCCCGACAAGCACTATGTGAGTACCCGCCTTGGGTTTGCTTGTGAAACAATGTACTTGTTAGATCGCAAGTGTCAACTTGGTTGTTCCCTGTGCGTAGACATACGTGGTGAGGCTGCTCAGGGACGGCCAGAATGAGCCCCAGTTTGTCTTCCGCACTTTTGATGAGTTTCAGGAGCTTCACAACAAACTGACTATCCTGTTCCCCCTATGGAAGCTGCCCAGGTAGTCCTCAGCAACCCTCCCGCTTTCATGTTAAATTCAAATAGCCAAGCTTGACATTCAGCTGGAGCGCCGAGTGAAGCTCCAACCCGCATTTATAAAAATAAACGCAAAAGCCATCTGATTTTGATGCAGTACCACTCTGACATTTATTTGATGACCGATCTACAGGGTGTCCCTAAAATTCTGGACAATACACCAAAAAAAATAAGGTTTCACTTAAAATCTATAACACATTCATTCATTCATTTTCTACCGCCTTTCCTCA
This sequence comes from Doryrhamphus excisus, assembly GCF_037039965.1. NCBI lineage: Eukaryota > Metazoa > Chordata > Actinopteri > Syngnathiformes > Syngnathidae > Doryrhamphus > Doryrhamphus excisus. The sequence goes on along the minus strand of NC_136357.1, from coordinate 15,342,203 downwards.
CGAGGGTCGCGGGGGTGCTAGAGCCTATCCCAGCTGTCTTTGGCGAAAGGCGGGGTACACCCTGGACTGGTCGCCAGCCAATCACAGGGCACATGTAGACAAACAACCATTCACACTCACATTCATACCTATGGACAATTTGGAGTCACCAATTAACCTAGCATTTTTTTGGAATGTGGGAGGAAACCGGAGTACCTGGAGAAAACCCACACATGCACGGGGAAAACATGCAAACTCCACACAGGGATGGCCGAGGGTGGTATAATAAATTCAATTATTGGTATTGTTTAACACGAGAATACAACATACTAACTGAAAACTGGAAACAACATAATAGGTCCCCTTTAAAAGTCTTGAGGGCAGGGGTCTCAAACTTGCGGTTGGCCCGCGAGACGCTAGTTTGATGCCCCCGCCTTGACCAAAGTTTAATGTTGAAATGACAGCTTAAAGCTGTGTGCACACCGGACACAATTAACATGATTTAGCCCCGCCCATACTGTTACCCTACTCTGTTACCCCGCCCTGTTTTGCTTTGGATAAGCAATGAAGCTAAAGGCTTATGACGCTGGGTACAAATAAATGCAGGAAATGATTTGGAATAAAAGGGAAAATACACGTCAAGATAAAGCATCTCATCAAACATGTTGTTAAAGTTACCACGCTGCTCCCAGATGGAACTGAGTGCGATGCTAACTTGCTAATTGGGTCAAATTATTAAGTTTCATTAATGTTCATGTTAAAGGTTAAATAACTGTTAATCTGTACATTTGAATCTGAAAAAAATAATTTTTCTACCAACTGTATGTGGTTTCTTACGTTTTCCTTATTTGCTGTTTTATTATTATTTTACTTATTACCGATTGATTGATTTATTGTCTTTATTCTTAATTTGTTTATTTATTTTGTGTATAGAAAAATAAAAATTAAGATATTTGAGAACAGTGGAATGTTTTATCAGATATTTTGGTGTGCAAAACCGGAACCAAAGTACTGAAAAAGTTAGGGTATAGCAGAAGCAAAAGCATTGAAGATAGTTTTTTTTAATTGATTTTTTTCCTAGTTTTTAATAAATGCGTTTTGGGGTTTTTTTGAAAACCTGATGCGGCCCGGCTTCACCCAAAACCTCGCTCCGGTGGCCCCCAGGTAAATTGAGTTTGAGACCCCTGCTTTAGGGGAACCCTGTAGATTGAGTTTCATTTCACGGCAATGCAAAAAATAATACTTGTACTTCCAACTTAACACACTAACGTCATGTGAACAGTTTTGGTTGATTTGTCTTCAGTTTCCCGAATAAAATGGTGCTGGGTCGCACCCACATCAAGGAGGTGGCCGTCAAGAGGAAGCTGGAGCTGAGCAACTACATCCACAACCTGATGAGGAGCTCTTCTGAGGTCACTCAGGTACACACACACACACACACACACACACACACACACACACACCACAGTATCAGTAAATGAAATCAACTGTTGTCTATTTATTTGTCATCCTCTAATGCTGTTCTCTTTCAGTGTGACCTGATCTACACCTTCTTCCATCCAGTGGCGCGAGATGACAAAACAGAAGGCTTGGAAGCAGCCTCTAAAGCTCCTGGTAAGCACATGTTCTACGCCGCATGGTCCTCATAAAGATGGCAGTTGGGTGTTGGGGTTGTTGGTTCTGTTTTATGTACTAAATCCCAAGATAACAAAGACGGTGTTGGGCTGTTGCAGAGCCCCCACTGAGTCCCACGTCAGGCCGTGTGGAAGGCGAGGTCAAACTGTCCATCTCGTACAGGAACAGCACCCTCTTCATCATGGTCATGCACATCAGAGACCTGGTACACAGACACACACACACACACCACTGCCCTGTCATTCTCGCACACGTCCCATTCCCTTCTGTCCCCCACTACTTCACCACATTCTGTTTCAGGTATCTGAAGAAGGAACTGATCCCAACCCGTACGTGAAAACGTACCTGCTCCCTGATCCACACAAGTCCTCCAAGCGGAAGACCAAGATCTCCAGGAAGACCAGGAACCCTACTTTCAACGAGATGGTGAGAGAACTTCACCCAGAGCTACACGCATTTCGATCTAAAAAAAAAAAAAAAACGCCAACAATGTTGTATTTACATAACTGACCTGTATATAAAACAAGCTAGCGGCATTGTTATTGTAGCAGCTAATATGAATGCGTAGATGCAGCACCTCACACCACTACTGAGGTAGGAGCCCACTCCCAAAGAATGCAGTAGAACATCTGTGCTGACGAGAAAAAAGAACAAGCGAATGAGGAACTATGAATAGACAACCAAATTGTCTGTAAAGTATTAGCCCTTATACCAGGTGTCTCAAACTCAATTTACCTGGGCGCCACTGGAGCTAAGGTTTGAGCGAGACCCTAAAAAAAAAAAAACGCATTTATTAAAAACAGAAAAATGAATAAACTTTGCTTTGGTTCCGATTTTTACAAGAAAAGCTCTGATAAAACATTCCACTGTTCTCAAATATCTTCATTTTTATTTTTCTACACAAAATAAGATCAAGAATAAAGAAAATAAATGAATCAGTAATAAAGGGTCTTGAGACACATGCTAACTCGCAAACTAGAGAGCTAGCGACCTAAACGGTAGCCTCCAAGTTATTTCCTTTAAACTTAAAAAGCCAAAAACTTACCACTTCCACACGGATAGGGAGGATAACTATTAACAGTTATTTAACCTTTAACATGAACATTAATCAAACGTAATAAATTTTTCTGGGTACATGATACCATACAGCATCCATATCAAACTTGCGCGGGCCGCACTAACATTAAACTTTCATATCAAGGCAGAGGCCTCAAGCTAGTGTCCTGCACCGCGGGCCGTGTGTTTGAGACCCCTGCCTTATACCATGTTTTGTTTATACACGGGTACATGGACTGTGTTGTGCTATCATGTGATACAGTGCATCCGGAAAGTATTCACAGCGCTTCACTTTTTCTACATTTTGTCATGTTACAGCCTCATTCCAAACTGTATTAAATTAATCTCTTACCTCAAAATTCTACACAAAATACTCCATTATGACAATGTGAAAAAAGTTTTTTTTGACATGTTTTGAATTTATTAAAAATAGAAAACAAAAAAATCACATTTACATAAGTATTCACAGCCTTTGCCATGAAGCTCAAAATTGAGCTCAGGTGCATCTTTTTTCCTCTGATCATCCTTGAGATCTTTCTACAGCTTAATTGGAGTCCACCTGCAGTAAATTCAGTTGATTGGACATGATTTGGAAATATAATAACTGTCTATATAAGGTCCCACAGTTGACTGTGCATGTCAGAGCACAAACACCAAGCATGAAGTCAAAAGAACTGTCTGTAGACCTGCGAGACAGGATTGTCTTTAGGCACAAATCTGGGGAAGGATACAGAAAAATTTCTGCTGCTTTGAAGGTCCCAATGAGCACAGTGGCCTCCATTATTCGTAAATGGAAGACGTTTGGAACCACCAGGACTCTTCCTAGAGCTGGCCGGCCTTCTAAACTGAGCGATCGGGGAAGAAGGGCTTTAGTCAGGGAGGTGACCAAGGCCCTGATGGTCACTCTGTCAGAGCTCCAGCGTTTCTCTGTGGAGAGAGGAGAGCCTTCCAGAAGGACAACCATCTCTGCAGCAATCCACCAATCAGGCCTGTATGGTAGAGTGACCATCAGGGCCTTGGTCACCTCCCTGACTAAGGCCCTTCTTCCCCGATCGCTCAGTTTAGAAGGCCGGCCAGCTCTAGGAAGAGTCCTGGTGGTTCCAAACGTCTTCCATTTACGAATAATGGAGGCCACTGTGCTCATTGGGACCTTCAAAGCAGCAGAATTTTTTCTGTATCCTTCCCCAGATTTGTGCCTCAAGACAATCCTGTCTCGCAGGTCTACAGACAGTTCTTTTGACTTCATGCTTGGTGTTTGTGCTCTGACATGCACAGTCAACTGTGGGACCTTATATAGACAGTTATTATATTTCCAAATCATGTCCAATCAACTGAATTTACTGCAGGTGGACTCCAATTAAGCTGTAGAAAGATCTCAAGGATGATCAGTGGAAAAAAGATGCACCTGAGCTAAATTTTGAGCTTCATGGCAAAGGCTGTGAATACTTATGTAAATGGGATTTTTTTGTTTTCTATTTTTAATAAATTCAAAACATGTCAAAAAAACCCTTTTTCACATTGTCATAATGGAGTATTTTGTGTAGAATTTTGAGGTAAGATATTAATTTAATTCAGTTTGGAATGAGGCTGTAACATGACAAAATGTAGAAAAAGTGAAGCGCTGTGAATACTTTCCGGATGCACTGTATGTGCTCCATGTATAACAATGAATATAGTAGTAGTCGTAGTATTGACATTACAAACAGCATAAATGTGCTCAAATGCGGCTCTAGAGTCAAAATAGATGCCAGACTCGCCACTGTAAGTTATTAGAAAGCATGTTCCAAATATTGCTAATAACTTGTGTTAGTTATGTTAATGCAACCCCTCTTCTTGCTCCTCAGCTGGTGTACAGCGGCTACAGCAAGGAGACGCTGGGCCTTCGCGAGCTGCAGCTCAGTGTGCTCAGCGCAGAGTCCCTGCGTGAAAACTACTTCCTGGGCGGCATCACGCTCCGCCTCAAAGACTTTGACCTCGGCAAGGAGACAGTCAAGTGGTACAAGCTGACCACTGTGCCGTACTTCTAAACCTGCCTGTCGTAGCTTATTCGATGCGGTCAAGGCAGGCCTACTTGGAGAGAGACCTTTTCATTAAGACCCAGCCAACTGATCTCTTTTGACTAATCAATGTGCTGATCAGAAGATTTTAGATATGACGGTGACCTGAAGTCATGAAAAAAAACGAATGGGAACGGGCTCGACTCTCACTCATGCAGATTGTTTCTGTGACAAACAATCGCTGCTCTCCTCCTGAAGCTTAACAAAGAAGCTGTAATATTTTGTACATTTTGATATTAGAGGACCAAAACTGCTCACCTACACAAGAGTAAATATACAGTAAATAAATATATATAGAGAGAGATAGATTAGACATGTTTATTTTTTAAGAACTAGAACAAATGGTGGTTACATTTTTTTTTTGTTTTTACATTTTCCTTGTTTATTTTCAGTTTGCTGCTTTTACCGCAGACACTTGTAGGTCATTGTAGGACGTATTGGATTCCAATCATCAACTAAAGGATTCCCTCATAAATGTGCCAAATGTGATTATTTGTGCGGCAAAACCTAGCCGCCTTACTCACCTCCACCTCCACCTTTCCAAGAGCTTATTTACCGGGGAAAATACTTCCTGGTCATCTGTGTGGTTTGCAACCTCAAAGTTCTGGACGTTTTGGTATTTGGAAATCAGGCCACTCAAAAGTGCCTCGGATTCTGAAAAGACCCACCCTCTATTAGGTACTTCACAGGGAATGATAGGGATCTGAGGGTTATTTTTTTACCTGGGTAACTTTGGTGGAAAGGCAACAAGGTTTTTCCAAATTCCAGGTGAATGAGAAAAGGGTTTCATCTCTTTTAACTTGGCCTTATTGCTAAATATATTTTTATTCATGTCACAAGAGAAATATATATATATATTTTCTGTAAAGTTCCTATTATGTAACTACGTGCACACTACCAGGTATTAAGAGCCCAACAGCACACTGGGGAAGAGGATTATCACCGCCATAGTTGGCCCATTCTGCTAATGAAGTCACATCTTTTCCAGCGATGGAAGAGCACTCGCTTAAAGTGCCTTCTGATTCACTATGAACTTTGTGGGTGTCACAGATTAGCACTTTTAGCTAAAAAAAAAAAACACTTTCACACACAAAAAGGGAACAAGAAGAACTTCTCCCCTCGTCGCTAACTCACAGTAGAGTTGTTAATAAAGTGTGTTCTTCGCACATCTACAAGACAATGATGTTTTATGCAAAAGTGACACTCACTTTGATATTAATACACCTTGCTCCACTCTTTTGTGTGTGAGTTTGTATTAACACGGCCAGTTATTTATTCTTAATTGGTGACCAGTAACTCCAACGGATCAGCGTGTGTACTGTAATCCCTCTTTCCTGAAGCAAATTAAATGTTTTTCAAACAAGTGTCTCCTTTGCTTTTCCTGCACATAGCATGAATCCATTGTGACAAATTACACGGGAATTACATTAAATGTGTTCCTATTCTATAGCTTATATTGTATAGATAAAATGTATTAATGTTTTATAGAGTTTTCTATAGTTGGCGTTTTTGACTTTTGACTTAAAAATTGATAATTATGTGCTTTAATCTACTATAATGACAATGATTTGGTTGGGTAATAATATAGTACCAACGTTCATTGATCTTAACTGTACAATATATCCCACTAATTATGAATTGTATAAATATCAGTAAAATACTGATTACAAACGAGTACAATTTTCTTAGAGGATTATTACAGAATAATGACAGGCAGAAAGAATGTCATCTGTGACGCTAATCGTGATAAAATTGGCGCACTTCCGCACTTGGAACCTTTTAAGTGCGTTCACTGAAGCATATTTTTGCTGAGAAATACGACAGAATGTAGTGCACTACCAGTACCCGGATGTTGCACTTAACAACATGGAATCCATCCGTTTTCTATGCCGCTTATCCTCACGAGAGTCGCGGGCATGCTGGAGCCTATCCCAGCTGCCTTTGGGCAATAGACGGGGTACACCCCGAACTGGTCGCCAGGCAATTAAGTATTAAAATCATAAAGTAATCGATTTGGCACAGTGTAACACTTTCAAAACTCAGGAAGTCAAGCGTTTATGTGTACCGTGTGACGTAAGTAACTGATTGTAGACTGAGCCGTGGTGCCTAATTTTATTTTTATGATTTACACATAATTGTATACAATAATACTTCACTTAAAATATAAATGACAAAATGTTTAACAGCGCTATAGAAATTAGCATGAATAAAACGGCACGAGCTCGCGTCAAACGCGTGCCTCTCAAATTGCGTCACTTCCGGCGCAAGCGCAAAGCACCATCTTGTTTCGTGTGTGCGGCCTCTCTTCCTCTACCGCCATCATGGGTCGCATGCACGCTCCCGGGTAAGCGTGATTTTTTAGCTTTTACAGTCGCTCTTTTGTACACAGCTTGGTTCTAACGCCAGTGTGGGCATTCTTAACTGCTTACGAGTAGAAACTGGCCGAGGTGAACCTTTAAACGTCGTCCAAGAAGCCCGAAAACCGTGGAAAAAAAGACGCTATGTCTACTGTTAGCCTCGTGTTAGCTAGCATTAGCCGACACTGCATCCCTGCTCCATTTTAAAAGTACAACTAATACATAGTAAACAGACAGCACAAATGTAGCCTATACACAGTCTTATTTGGTCGTGGCATTAAACCAAAATGTGCTAAATGTCACATTGAGGCTAACCTGGACTTGCACAGCAACTATAAATGGCCGCCGCCAGCCGCCAACCACGATGTTATTACACATTTATTTTGTATTTGCTTTGACAACTATGTGTTTACTTCCTCCCAACAGAAAGGGCTTGTCCCAGTCTGCTCTGCCATACAGGCGCAGTGTCCCAACTGTGAGTAGGCAGCATTCACTATGCACTTATGCGCATGTCATATAGTTAAAACTGTTATTTTCCTCATCCAGTGGCTGAAGCTGACATCCGATGACGTCAAAGAGCAGATTTTCAAGCTGGCTAAAAAGGGTCTGACCCCATCTCAGATTGGTAAGTCAACCTATGTGGCTGTGCATAGGTATGTAATTACATGTACAGCACTCATGCTATGGACATGACTGAGTGCTCGGGAGATGACACCCCACATTATCCATTCATCTTCTATGCTGCTTATCCCCACAAGGGTTGTGGATATGCTGGAGCCTATCCTGGTTGAGTGTTTCCACATTGAAAATGTTAAAATGGATGCTTAAAGTGTATATTAGGGATACACAATCCTGCAAAAAAAATGGAATCACCATTTTGTTGCTTTGAATTGAGATTGGACTACCGTTTTTTACGTTCAGAGCGGTGTCCTTTAAGTTTTCATAAAAGACACTGTGCAGGCAAGTATGGATGTAGTTTACAAGAACTTCCTCTATATAAGTGTAGTTATCGTGTGAATGTCTGCTCCTGTGAGCACGGTTTCCGCAGCAAGAGGGGACACTGGCTGTACTGCCTACTGGAGTCAGTGTGAGTGGCACTTTGCGTCAAGCTGGACTGGATCAGGACCAGCTGGAAGGCAGTCCGGATCTCGTTGACATTAATAGCACATCGTGCTTAGAAAAAAAACTGTAAAACCCAGCATGTTGAGCATCCAAAACTTCTTTCATGGCTCACTTCCAAATGCGCAAGCCTCATTTTTTGACACTTTGGCATTGTTTAAACAAGAGAATACATTTGTAGGTCAGAAAAGTGAAAAAAAGAATATGTTTCCGTTTCCAACTTGACTGACATACAGGACAGTGAGTCTAATAATCTGCCATACTTGCATACACTGCAACGATACTGCTAGCTTTGTTGACATAATAATACGATATATATATGTGTGTGTGTGTATGTGTATATATATAATCTGCCATACTTGCATACACTGCAATGATACTGCTAGCTTTGTTGGCAATAATACAATATATAATATATATTATATATATATATATAATAGTAAGTATGCAACGTATATATAAGTATGTACAGTGAAGAAAATAAGTATTTGAACACCCTGCTATTTTGCTATTTCTCCCACTTAGAAATCATGGAGGGGTCTGAAATTTTCATCGTAGGTGCATGTCCACTGTGAGAGAGATAAACTAAAAAGAAAAATCCAGAAATCACAATGCATGATTTTTTAACAATTTATTTGTGTGATACAGCTGCTAACAAGTATTTGAACACCTGAGAAAATGAATGTTAATATTTGGTACAGTAGCCTTTGTTTGCTATTACAGAGGTCAAACGTTTCCTGTAGTTTTTCACCAGGTTTGCACACACTGCAGGAGGGATCTTGGCCCACTCCTCCACACAGATCTTCTCTAGATCAGTCAGGTTTCTGGGCTGTCGCTGAGAAACACGGAGTTTGAGCTCCCTCCAAAGATTTTCGATTGGGTTCAGGTCTGGAGACTGGCTGGGCCATGCTAGAACCTTGATATGCTTCTTACGGAGCCACTCCTTGGTTTTCCTGGCTGTGTGCTTCGGGTCGTTGTCGTGTTGGAAGACCCAGCCACGACCCATCTTCAATGCTCTGACAGAGGGAAGGAGGTTGTTCCCCAAAATCTCACAATACACGGCCCCAGTCATCCTCTCTTTAATGCAGTGCACTCGTCCTGTCCCATGTGCAGAAAAACACCCCCAAAGCATGATGCTACCACCCCCATGCTTCACAGTAGGGATGGTGTTCTTCGGATTGTACTCTTCATTCTTCTTCCTCCAAACACGCTTATTGGAATTATGACCAAAAAGTTCTATTTTGGTCTCATCTGACCATACAACTTTCTCCCATGACTCCTCTGTATCATCCAAATGGTCATATGCAAACTTAAGACGGGCCTTGACATGTGCTGGTTTAAGCAGGGGAACCTTTCGTGCCATGCATGATTTCACATCATGACGTCTTAGTGTATTACCTACAGTAACCTTGGAAACGGTGGTCCCAGCTCTTTTCAGGTCATTGACCAAGTCCTGTCGTGTAGTTCTGGGCTGATTCCTCACCTTTCTTAGAATCATTGAGACCCCACGAGGTGATATCTTGCATGGGGCTCCACTCCGATTGAGATTGACCGTCATGTTTAGCTTCTTCCATTTTCTAATGATAGCTCCAACAGTGGACCTTTTTTCACCAAGCTGCTTGGTAATTGCTCCGTAGCCCTTTCCAGCCTTGTGGAGGTGTACAATTTTGTCTCTGGTGTCTTTGGACAGCTCTTTGGTCTTCGCCATGTTACAAGTTAAAGTCTTACTGATTGTATGGGGTGGACAGGTGTCTTTATGCAGCTAACGACCTCAAACAGGTGCATCTGATTCAGGATGATACATGGAGTGCAGGTGGACTTCTAATGGGCAGACTAACAGGTCTTTCAGGGTCAGAATTCTAGATGATACACAGGTGTTCAAATACTTATTTGCAGCTGTATCACACAAATAAATTGTTAAAAAATCATGCATTGTGATTTCTGGATTTTTCTTTTTAGTTTATCTCTCTCACAGTGGACATGCACCTACGATGAAAATTTCAGACCCCTCCATGATTTCTAAGTGGGAGAAATAGCAAAATAGCAGGGTGTTCAAATACTTATTTTCTTCACTGTATGTCTATGGTGTCTCTTTTTGAGTTTTTAGATTTATTTTATTTTATACTTTCTTCTATTTTACTTTAAACAGTGCTACATATCCCAAAGGGATTAATCGAGTATTGTCTGTCATAACATCACGCACTACTTGTACAGAGGCTACAGGATCCCTGAAGTGATGAGACTGCTGCTGGTTTAACAAAACTGTAGCAATCTACCGAGCTAACCAGCTGGCCTCCATTTTTTAAATTTTAAGCTTATTAGATTTGATGGCTAATTTAATGCAAGTAATGTCTCATCAATGTAACATTGCTGATGACTAGCAGTGGCCACAATTGTACATATTACTTACTGTTCTTCTCAATATTTTGATTAAACATGGCAAGCCATATTAAACTGCACAGTGAGTGCAAACTACGTGGGTTGAAATTTACATTTCTGTTCCGTGGTTCACATTTCACATTCTTGTCATCACCCCTTAGCTGAAGTTTAAATGTTTTCTGTGCATGACTTCAAAGCCCATTGTTTCCTGAGACATTTAAATGTGCAATGCCACTTGGTGATACATGAAGAGTTGAAATTTTGCTAGCATTCAAGCAGTGATGTCAGGACATGTCCATTGTTGCTAATCATGTCTCACATTGTGCAGGTGTCATTCTGAGGGACTCGCACGGTGTCGCCCAGGTCCGTTTTGTCACTGGCAACAAGATCCTTAGGATCCTCAAGTCCAAGGGCCTGGCCCCTGACCTGCCCGAGGACCTGTATCACCTCATCAAGAAGGCTGTGGCTGTCAGGAAGCATCTGGAGAGAAACAGAAAGGTGCAGTGTCCACCACTTGAGTTGTTGTATTTCTGTTTGGAAGAGCAGGCTGGAGTCCAAACCGTGTGCTTCTCCACATGTAGGACAAGGATGCTAAGTTCCGTCTGATTCTCATCGAAAGCAGAATTCACAGGCTGGCCCGTTACTACAAGACCAAGAGAGTTCTGGCCCCCAACTGGAAGTAGTACGTATAGACTCATAGTATAAACTAACTCTAAATATCTTCCGATTTGCATCTAAGGATGGATGTATTGTCTTAACATAGAGTTGTACTGTATTATTACTTTTTACAAATGGCACAATTCATTGTCCTGCTCTCCCTCTTCCCGAGAGTTGTGATATTTCTGTTGTGCAACAACAACATTGGAGGTAAATTAGCAGAATGGCTCATTGGTGCTGCCTCTGCCAGTCCCCTTCACACAGAATTTACATTTCATTGCTTCAGTGCAACAGTTTTAACTTTGTTTCCCATACTATTCCCTCTTTCTGTTCTAATGATTTTCTCTTTCCATTCACAGTGAATCCTCTACAGCTTCTGCTCTGGTGGCATAAACTTCTTTTTTTCAAATAAATGAAAGATTCAATTGGAAGTTTTCTTGTATTTTAATTTGTTAAAATTCTTTCTTTGTATTGATCTATATTTGTGTAGTTTTACGCAACATCAGGTTTGTAGAAGTGTTAATTTTTTTCAATTGCAAAGGGATTTTCCTTTTTCAGTTACAGCATCTAAAACGTGTGCCCATTACATTGATCACAACCTACCTGTTGATCACTAAGGTAATTTGGGTTGATTGCGTTAGCATCACTGTAGAAGTCATAGACATTTGTCGGCTGACATTAAGTTACCCTCATTTACTACTTCTTCCCCCATGGCGTTTCAAGCTACATACTGAGATGCAACATTCATCTTTATTCTGACTAGGGATGAGCTAATTCCGTGGTAAGATGCCTTATCTATTGCAAAAGTTATCCCACTTTTAGTGGGTAATTATTTAGGAAAAAAGTGTTTGAAGTGTTTTTGCTACTTTAGAAAAAAGTTTTTTGTATGAGGTGGTTTTATACACTTGAATGTCTTAAACTGATTTTGTTAACTATTTGATATAGTACTCAAGTTATGTACACAATTATGGAATTCTATTTAGATGTAATAGGGATTTACATCTTTGAACTACGAAAGCAAATTCCAAATGTTAACACAAAAGTGATTCATGATTAATGCGTTTGCTAGTTGCAAGGGTCAAAACTGATTTGTTCTGACTTAAAAAAAAAAACAAAAACATAGAATGGTATAGAATGCCTTTTACTAATTTTAACAGCATTTATCAAATGCAGCACGTGACTTACCTTAATTGAAACGGCACTTTAGTTTACTTTTAAAAATGTACTCATTACATCGTAATGTTTGTGTTATCCTTAACGGTTTCTATTTGTGTTTCTAATGCTCGGGGATTTTCGGGCTAGTTCGGGAAGTTACGTCAACTTTCCCTGCGTCACGATGACACAAGGCCAATGGGCGGGCCACACAGCCTCTCGGAACCAATCAAAATGTACCGTTGCGTCATCCTGTCTACAAGGGTAGTTGGTGTCACGACAAAGAGTCATTCTCGTAGAACAAGACAAGAAATCAACAACGACAACATGGAGCAAGCCTGATAGAAAACTTAGGGGAAAATGGCACACATTCGCCAGAAAATGAAGCGGCAGTTCAGTGACATTCATCTGTCTTTGACGCGAAGCCTGTGGGTCTTCGACGAAGAATACCAGAATACGTGATAAGAGTTGTTGACGTCATAACCGTTCTTATCGTCACACCAGCGAGGAAAATGGCTACGCTAGCCACTCAACCGAGGACAACGACAACGACGACGACGATCACCACTACTATGGAGAGCTTCGGCTGCAGGGGTATGGCGATTCTGCCTTGGACCAAGCAGTTGTTGACCGTGTTGTGGGAACAGCTATGGCTGCTGGTTCATGTCATCTATTGCTCTTTCCTGTCAGGTAAAACCTCCACTAAAGTTTCACTCTTTCATCGCTCCTTACCGTTCACCTTTGTGCTGCGTTCAGGGTATTCAGAGAAAGCGACTGCGTTTATTGTATTAATTTCACTTCACTGCTTGGTAACTCAATTGAAAAAAGGATATAATTGTATTTAATGTCAACTGTCAATCCACATCCTTATAAAAGTTAATTATTTTTTTTATGTTTTAAATCTCCCGGTGACCGTTGACTGGCGTTGTATTGCGTTTACCGTAACTAGGAGACGCAAGTACTTCGTCTGCACACAAAATCAATACGCTAACTGCTATTGTAACAACACAATGACTGTTAAAATATAATATTTGTGGTAACATACTAACCGATTTTAGTATTACTTTTAAAATAGATAATTTACGCACGTGTTACTGTTTCAGCAGCCATATTTACTGCTAAAATAGACTGCCGTAACAACATCACATGACATATTACTCACGCCTTATGCTGGCTGTGGTGCCTTTGCGGCATATAAATACAATGTACAATTTCACAAACTATTGATATGATAAACTATAGCATATACAGTGTAACTTTTAGATATCGTATAGTATATAGTAACAATAAGATAATAATGTTGTATTTGGTTGGAATGATTAACATGGATTGGATTATCTTTAAATGAAGATATGTCTATTTATGTGATACAAAAGTTATTTTACAGTTTTTATATCCCGTTTCCCTTCCAGTCTTCCAGATGTTTCGGTTTGAGGTCCATCTCCGAATAACAGACCAGATGGGTCAGCACATCCAGCACAGCCCTGCCGAGTCTTTTCTCTTCTCCTCGCTGTTTGACGGCGACGGCGACGAAGACGGCAAGACCACGGCTGAAACGCTTCTATCCAGCCTGGCCACGGATGACCTCATAGACGAGGGCGTCTATGTGGGCTTCCGCAGTGACTGGAACATCTTTGTGTCCGGCAGCACGGCTTCCAACGAGGACAAGTTCTTCACGGGTGCTTTTCCCAAGGAGAGCATCTTCCAACAGGACACGTCGGAGAACGAGAGCGGTGAGGACGACATTATGGACAGCAAAGAGAGCGATGAGCCGTGGGAGTCTTTGTCCACGTGTAAGGACCCCTACAATCCCGTGTTCGTCTCCACATGCATGTCCTCAAACGTGACAAAAAGCCTGAACGAGCCGGGAGATGACGCGTCTAGAGGCAAAGCCAGGGAGGAGATGTCAGGCCTGAAGATGTGGGTCAGCCGCTCTGACAGTGACAGCAGCTGGTCCAGCTGGTCAAGTTCGGACGTGTCGGGCGGCGACCTGGAGGAGAGCGAGAGGCTGCTGGAGTTCTTTGCCAGTCCAGATGACCCGTACAATCCCATGTGCTTCACAGCATGCACCATCAGTAAAGCCCCGCCGCCGCCAGTCTCAGTGTCCGCCCCCTCACCCGCTTTCAAGCCAGACAACGAGGAAGGCAAAAGCTGCCTCGCCTCCTCATCTGAAGATGAAGAAGAGCCCGTAAAGGCCCTCAACCGAAAAGACGACCCGTACCACCCTTTGAACTTTCAGGCCCCTCTAAACAAACCCAAACCTGCAAAAAGCATACAGGCTCCGGGCGCCATACCCATCATGGCGCGTAACCACAGAAAGTTTCAGTGGCGTGTCAGGCAGCATGATGACATCGTGCGGGTGCCTTGGAAACGACACACCCACAAACATCACTCAACTCCAGAGAAGCACAACAACACACAGAAAAAGGTATACACACACATGTGCTCGTCAACACTTTTGACCTCAGCGTCAATTTTTACAACTGTGCAGCACGGTGGATGAGTGGTTTGCTTTACACCACATTTAATCATACATGCACTCAACGGCAGAAAGTACCAAGTGTTTTATTTGGGGTTAAGGCGTTTATTTTGTCTGCTCCAACCTCTTCATGCTTTATTAGAGACGAGGTGTTAATTAGACCAGCGGAAATTGGTTAAATGTCTTCCATAACGGTCACATGACTTTACAATGCAGACACATTGTTGAGTGTGTTGCGTTTAGTGACTATTTTGTCCAGTGAGGGCTGCATGTGGAAGAATGTTGATGTTTTTAATGTAGTAAACAATGACACCTTTTTGGTATCCCACCCTCCCTTTTTGTGTAATTGCATATTTAGAAAGTGTCCAAATGAGAAGTGGTCTCCCGTGCCGCACTTTGGACACCCCTGCATAAAGTGTTAGTGTTGTTCATGTTTGTTTCGTTGTGTGTTTTTCAGTTGGATTTCTCCCCGGTGGTGGAGGTGCATGTGATGCGCACGTGGGCGTTTGCCATGCAGGCGTCCCGCAAAGGACCATGGGAGGAAATGGCGCGGGATCGTGAGCGCTTCCGCAGACGCATCGACGAAACAGAGCGAGCCATCGGGCACTGCTTTAACCCCGCCCACAGGGACAAACTACGTGCGTACGTGGACGCCGCCTCCAGCGCCTCACAATGATGAACAGTGTCACTTCCTGCGTGTGATTGTTTGATTGGTTGCAATGCAACGATGATTTGATAAGCGAGACTTTGTACCACAAATGTTTTTTTTCCTTTGTCACATGACTGCTGCACTGACTGACACTTTGTCTTCACACCTCAATGTTTTACGTGCAATGTTGTTATTTGCCTTATTTTTGGACCTACTTGTATTTTATGTTGTGTTTTTAGGCAATGAATGTAGCTGCTCAGCTAGATCACAAAGAAAAGAAGAGCTTTAGTGTTTTTAAAGAACTTCTTCAAGGAAAAAAGCAATTTTTTTGGAATTTTGTCATCATCTACAATCCTTTAGCACATATTTCTTTCCCTTTTCTGTGTATTTTAGCGGGAAAAAACGAGTTAGTATGAGCTAGCTAACAAAGTATGTCACAGGAGGCGCTAAAGCCTGAACAAAAATCCTTAAAAGAAACTGAAAGAGTGTTGAATTTACATAACAGACTTCCATATTAACCCACCTACAGCAAAATTGGTATTGTAGCAGCTGACACGAAAAAACTATTTTTCTGGTGTACTAACGCGACACCGCGCTAGCCGCTTGTCTCAGCAGCATTCACATACCGAGGAGCGGATACCTAGCTCTCAATTTCACTACAAAGATACTATATCAAGATACTGGTTTGATGTCAGCATTTTTCACTTGAAGGGAGCACACGTCTTGTGCTGGAAGACACAGCCATCTCTTGGAGAGCCAACATATTAAGTGCCGTCGAATGTTTCTATGCTGCTGTTGTTGCTGACAGCACTATTGCAAACTTATGGGCTAAGTGGAGGAAAAAATGTTTTCGTAATGTTTGGAATCATCAACATATGGCAATTACTTGTTAATGTGTGATCACAGCATTTCTATAAACTAAAAAAATGTATAAAACAATATAGATATGTTTATAGACAGTAGGTCCCAATGAGGTGCATTGTTAGCTAGTTCATACTAACTTGTTTTGTTCCTTAGAACGCACAGAAAAGGAAAAGATGTGTTTGTGTTTCACTTGGTTGTGGATGATGGGCAAAATTCCAAAAGAGCAGTTTTCCTTTTAGGTTTGGTGCAATTATTTTGTGTTTATTATTAATATATTCTTCTTGATGCCTTTTCTATTTTCACAATACAGCCCAAACACCTTTAGACGCATTTTAGCACTGACTGAAAACATTGTCTAATAAAAAAAAAATCAAAATTTGGGCGTTAGTTTTGTATAAATATAATAGTTTATAATGTATAAATACTGTATGTTGCAACCAGCCTTTCTTTGAAGATGCAAGTCTTCATCTCCCGGTATTCATGGTGTAATGAGTGAACAGCCCCATCAACAAGTCTTGATGCCTATTAGTGTGTGACACACACACACATTTCCCAGAAGACTATGGGTCTGGCTGCTGTAAGGCTGTGGTAAGTTGAAAACACAGAATGATGAAATCACCTCCCTGAGGGATGAAATCAATTTGCAGGAGACAGCTGAGACCACGCCCACATGCCGTGATGAATAATTGAGGTCTTGGTGGTCCAACGTCCACACAACGTGTTCATATTAATTCATAAAAGCTGACAGAAAGTGAAAGTACTGGTCACCAGCCAATCACAGGGCACATATAGACAAACAACCATTCACACTCACATTCATACCTATCGACAATTTGGAGTCACCAATTAATGATTAAAAATAATTAGACCACCCTTGTTTCTTCACTTTATTGATCCATTTTAATGCCTGGTAGATTTGTTTGGACAGATATAATGATAACAACAAAAATGTCTCTTAAGAGTTTAATTTAAGAGCTGATATCTAGCAACTTCCATGGTTATCTTAATGTTTCATGTTCTTCCATGAATAACTTTAGCATTGGACTGCCAAACAATTCAACTGTTATGAGCTATTTTTGTTGTCATTGTAATATGTATCCACCCTAAGGTACATCTAGTTGTACCAGGCATTAAAATGAACATGAAACTGAAGAAATAAAGTGGTCTAATCAATTTTTATGACTGTAGAAAGGAACTGAAAAATAAAATAAAATGAATAAATAATTAATAAAATCAGTCTATAGTATCCACCTGATCCTGATAGCGCCCTTGATATCAATACAATTTAGAATTGGATCTGTCCACCCACCCCTTCTAATGAGATGCTGTAGTTTTTCCAGCGAGGGCTGCATTGCAAACAACAAAAAAATATATTTATATAATATATATTTATTAATTATTTATTTATATAATATATAATATATATATAATATATAATCATTCATTTTCTACCACTTTTTCTCACAAGGGTCGTGGGGGTGCTGGAGCCTATCCCAGCTGTCTTCGGGCAAGAGGCGGGGTACACCCTGGACTGGTGGCCAGCCAATCACAGGGCACATATAGACAAACAACCATTCACACTCACATTCATACCTATGGACAATTTGGAGTGGCCAATTAACCTAGCATGTTTTTGGAATGTGGGAGGAAACCGGAGTACCCGGAGAAAACCCACGCATGCACGGGGAGAACATGCAAACTCCACACAGAGATGGCCGAGGGTGGAATTGAACCCTGGTCTCCAAGCTGTGAGGTCTGCATGCTAACCACTCGCCCGCCGTGCAGCCTATGTTTATATATTCATTTTGGAAAATTCTTAAGTCAAAACTTTCAGCTTTTTCTCTTTACTTTTTCTCATTTTTTAATTTTTGTTGTTGTTTAATTAAATTTCTAAATTTCTAAAAATAATAATAATAATAAAATTTCTACAATGAAAAAAAAACAAGGCACAAACCGTCCCCAGAGCCGTACTTTGGACACCCTTGCCTTAGCTGTATTATCAAGTCTCCATGCAGGTAAACACACAAAGATCATCTCGTCTTGTGGTCTTCCAGCATGCTTCCTCGTTAGCACGCCGGTCGCTAGGCAAGGTGTGAGGGCGTGTCAGCCAGCGTGGAAATGATTGCAGATGATTGCAGCAGCAGCAGCATTGCTCTCACATGTGGATGCTCTGCTCCGTTTGCCACAGGCGGCCGACATCTCCAGGGTGGCAATTAGCTGATGATGCAACCTGCCTGCAGCTCTTTATGCAGACTCACACAAAGACGCACAGGATCAATGGTAAAAAATAATAAAGTAAAGTAAAAAATAATCCCCATAATGGACAGCTTTTAGACACATAAAAGCACCCCATCCATGTACACTTCATCTTAACTATAATACAGTAAAAACTCCATCCATCTATTTTCTATACCGCTTATTCTCACTCTTTTATTTAAAAATATTGATGTCACTCGGGTGAACAACATTAGCCATCGATTTAGCATTTGTGACCCCGTAAAGTAGCACATTTTTTTTTACATGTTTACATGTTATGTCTTTTTGTCTTTTTTTGCCAAATGTTGATATATTGCACTTTGTTCATGGACCTTGAACGCACCACACTTGCATGCTGCAAAGTGTGAAACATATTTAAATATTTAATGCATCCATTTTCTGTGCCTCTTATCCTCACAAGGGTTGTGGGGCCTATCTTTGGGCGAACTGGTCAGCCAATCACAGGGCACATATAGACAAACAACCATTCACACTCACATTCATACCTATGGACAATTTGGAGTCCCCAATTAACCTAGCATGTTTTTGGAATGTGGGAGGAAACCGGTTAAGATTTGAACTCGGGTCTTCCCAATCTCCTGACTACATGCTAACTACTCGTCCACCGCTGCCCTAAATACTTAATATGATGAAGTATTAGGGCCAAGTTAAAAAAAAAATCAGACATTTTAAGATTTTGCATAGCTGCTGGCTCATGAATGATGATGTAAGAGGATGGAACACATGGATTCTTTAGTTGTGTTCAAGGTCTGCCTAAGAAAGTGCCATTTATAGTAGAATATATAACATACACTATAATGAAGTCTGATATTTTCGAGAGAAAAGCTGTTAGCTTTATCTAACAGGCATTGCCTGAGACAACCATGGAAAGGGATGTGTGACCTTTGACCTTGTGCATGTGGAGGGCGGGGAGGAAGGCGGAAGTGAGAAGGGCTCGATATGCTAATCTGTTTCTGCACAACGTTATAAATAAAGGCTTGCCTGAGACGTGATATTACAATTTTATTCTAATAAATTAATAACTTGTCTCCTAAACGTACACCTTTTTTGGCCTACATTTATAAAAACAGACAAACGAGACAGCTCGTTACTGCACGTGAAGGGAAACACTTCCTGCGTATAGAACATTATGAAGCCTCGAAAAAAGCGCCAGCACTGCTTTGTTTATAATGTGACATGCATATTAACCAATCTATAGCATCGATGTTATTATTATTATTAACATTGTTACGCAAAACAAACGACAGTACTCGCATATTGACACCTTGTCACATCACACCGACTACCTAGTCTAGCCGGCTAGGAGCTAGCTTCGTCACACACTCCGCCCCAGCTTGTCATGCCCCTACCAAAAGGTAAGGCTACATTTTTAAGCTTCCGTGTTTTGGGGTTTGGAAAAGTTAGGCGTAGTGTTCCTTTTTAATCTTTCTCTGTGAAATGTTTGCTTAAAAGGTCCAAAATACGGAAAAATTGGGGCACGTTGGTGTCAGAGAGCTATCCATTTAAGAATGCAGTATGTTCTTTATTGTACTCTTCCGCCAATTTTGGACCCAACATTCAAATGAAACATCTTTTGTAATGCTATTGGAACCTTCATGTACCTAATGTTGTGGCTTGCGAGTGTACACTTGAGTTAACGTGATCTTATGCATTTCATTTATTTAGTAAATGTCTGTGTTGGGTCTTCAGACACCTATCGAAATCACGTAGAAAAAATAATGGAACACGACCGTTACTCTACTGCCCTCTTGTGGTCAACAAGTGAACTGCCCTGTTATTCATCCACTTTGACAATGGAAAAACATGGATTTGATGTGCAAATTGGGATTAAAGTGCGTGTACGTATTTGTGTACATTATGATGGCGGGGATATTGTTTATATTTGTTGTTGATTCAGTTAAATGATATTGTTAACCTGTGCTGTATTGCGCTAAAGATGAATTAATTTAACACTGATTCATATATCACAGCATATCATAATCATATTCCCCAGATACAGTGAAATTGACCTCCAAGGGTGTCCAATGAGTATCCCCCTTGGTTGTATTTTTATTGGCCCCCAGCACTTTTTTAACAACATAGTTTAACAGGAAAACCGAAAAGCCAGCAGTTTTACAACAATAGAGTCATATTATTAGGAGAAAAACATAATATAATGTAACAAGAAAGTCACAATTTTTTGAGAATAATGTAATATTGTGAGGAAAAATAACATTTTAGTAGTGTGAAGTTTAGCTGTTAAATAATGACTTCATGTTATTTTTTCAAGTTGTAATCTGAAAAACAAACAAAAGCTGCCATTTTTGGGGGAAATTTGATTGTGTAAGAAGTTATACTGTTAGAAGAATAAAGTCAAAATATTATGGGAATAAAGTGATAATTGTCGCAGGGTTTCTATCCTTTTCTCCCCCAGGGTTTTGGGTAGTTTTTCTCCCGCACCTCCCCAGAATACTTGCTTTGCAGTTTGATGATTTAAAGATGATGTTTTATTATGTTAATTTTAATAAACAGGAGGGAATTGTGAAAGAAATTTAAAGCTTTTTGCTATTGTATTACAAAACTAACAGTTGTTCTGAGAATCAGTTGTATCATGTGACTAAACCGTTGTATTGTAAGACAAAGTTGTTGTGAAAATTTACGAGCACCTGATCATTTCCCTGTTAAAGAATGTGTTGCATAATGTAATAATGTAAATAATGTAAAAATAATGTAATTTTAGTAACATAGATTTGAAATATTAAAGAAAATATGTTTATTTATAAAATAAAGTTCTATAGTTATAATATTATGATAATAAATCATCATATTACAATAAAAACACTGTGAAGCTTGTTTATGAAGAAAGTTGCTATATTTGGAAAATTAAAAAAAACATTGCAAATGTATAAAAAGGTCAAAAGGTTTATTAAATGTCAAAATGGCCCATGCATCCTTTCATTTTTTAGTATGTGACCCTCGATGGAAAAAGTTTGGACACCCCTGCTGTATAATAAGCAGTACAACAAGTTGATGATGCTGCTAGCAACCGCTCGAGGGCGCCAAAGAAAGAAAAACGTTCAGTCTGCCATGATTGCTTTTAATGCATTTCAAAATGAAGCATATGATGTCAATTATAAAGTGACGGTGAAAAAATGTTTAGAATAGTTTGAGGCTCAACATGTACAATCATTTAAGAGATATATCAATGCACGTGTACTTATTTATAAATACCCTGTCCCTGTACACACATCATTAAACAATGTGTTTGTTACTGTGGTATACAGTGGTGTTTTGAATATTTGTGGTCACAGTATTAGAAAGAATGCAGCAGTGCATGAACTAAATTTCTAAACAAAGGTTGTCAAGCTCTTATTAGAATGTATTTGTAGCTTTACCATAAAGGTTACAGTCAGTGTGTTTAAATGGAGGGATGAAGGAAGGCTAAGTGAGGCCTCAGGCTTGAGCACTGAGATGCAGAATGATGGAGCAGAGCCATGCATTATTTAGCCCTCATTAGCATAAGACACAATGTTGGGAGATGTTTTTTGCTTCTTCTTCACTCCATCGTTGTGCTGCTCTGCCAAAGAAGGACAACTCAATGGACATGGACCCCGCAGCCTCCTGGATGCCTGTTGTGTTCAACACTGAGAGCATTATTGAGCTTTGATTTATTGACTTTTGCTTGAAGTTGTTCCATCTTATATCAACATGTCTGATTGCACAACAGCTGGAGTCTGCACAACACCATCCTGGAGGAACTTGTGCTACTACAGTAATATTAGGCAATGATATTGTGACATAGCCATGATGGTATAGTGATTATAGTTTTTATTGGTCTATATGACACCAAAACATCCAACCATACATCTTCTATACAGCTTATTCTCACTAGGGTTGTGGGTATGCTGGAGCCTATCCCAACTGTCTTCAGGCGAGAGGCAGGGTACACCCTGGACTGGTCGCCAGCCAATCACAGGGCACTCGTGGACGCCTGCATAGTTGTGATTTAGCATTTGTGACAGTTTTTTTTTACATGTTTACATGTTATGTCTTTTTTTGCCAAATGTTGAGATATTGCACTTTGTTCATGGACCTTGAACACACCACACTTGCATGCTGCAAAGTGTGAGACATATTGAAATATTTAATGCATCCATTTTCTGTGCCTCTTATCCTCACTAGGGTCGTGGGTATGCTGGAGCCTATCCCAGCTGACTTTGGGCGAACTGGTCAGCCAATCACAGGGCACATATAAACAAACAACCATTCACACTCACATTCATACCTAAGGGCAATTTGGAGTCGCCAATTAACCTAGCATGTTTTTGGAATGTGGGAGGAAACCCACGCATGTACGGGGAGAACATGCAAACTCCACAGAGCGATGCCCAAGTTAAGATTTGAACTCAGGTCTTCCTAATCTCCTGACTACATGCTAACCACTCGTCCACCGCGGCCTTAAATAATTAATATGATGAAGTATTAGGGCCAAGTTTTACACACAGAAATGGCCGAGGGAGGAATTGAACCCTGGTCTCCTAGCTGTGAGGTCTGCGCACTAACCACTAGACCGCCGTGCCGCTGCCAATCCCAGCTGACTTTGAAAATAAGATATGACAATATGACAGAGGCCTACAAAGGCGTCTATAGAAACATTTTATTGTAACATGCAGTAATCCATGCATTAACAAGTACATCGATGATAATGTGTAATACTTACAGTATCTTGCTGTATTTTGATGAGTTAAACCATTACCGAAACCTATTTCGTAGGCGCTTTGATTCAGCCCAGGAGCTTATGTTACTTTGGTCAACAACAGCACCATAGAAGCATCAACAACACAATATCCGCTCTCACTGGAATGGCTGTGTCTTCCAGCACAAGATGTAAGCTGGCCCTGCTTCTTTCAGGTTCCCTGTAGAAAAAGATGGCCTTGGTGGAAAAAAAATGGACAATGAAAATGGACCCATGTTATGGTGTAATAGTGACAACGTTGTATAGTGTGATAGTGTGTGACAATGATAATGTTGCATATTGTGTGGATGATATCAGGAGACTGTGTGTGATCCCAACTGTACTTAAATAACAAACTTGCTATTCTTCACACTCCTTTATTTAAACGTTGTACATGTTTCCTTGACGCATTACTGCACTTATGCCCCCTGGCTGGTTATGAGCACAAAGAGGCCTCCGGTGAGTGCAGTGGGGGGGAGATGAAATTCATCTCCGGAATCCTGCCCCATGTTCCACAGGTAGAATTTGTCTTGTTCTCACTTTGTGGAGACCCGCCTAGCCTTGACTCTCATACTGTGAAGTGGACAAACTTTGAGTTATTTTGTTCAAGTGCTCACATATCATCACAGACAAGAAGACCTTGTTTTTCATTATTTGTCAGACCAAAACTATGCTCACTTCTGGAGAGCCTAAACG
The DNA here is from genome assembly GCF_037039965.1 of Doryrhamphus excisus. Lineage (NCBI taxonomy): Eukaryota > Metazoa > Chordata > Actinopteri > Syngnathiformes > Syngnathidae > Doryrhamphus > Doryrhamphus excisus. Next base: position 15,318,133 of record NC_136357.1, on the reverse strand, counting down.
TGAAGTTAGTCATGAGGACATGATTAGTACTTCAAACAAAGCAAACAGCTTAGGTATGTTTTGTGTTTTTCCAAGTGAGGACGGGGGACAGGACAGGACGGCACGTAAACATGGCACGAGCACGCCAACACATGCCTCCCGGAGACACGGACACTTGCTGGAAAATGAGATTCCAGTGAGCTCAGCGTTCCTGACGAGTGACTGCAAATGCACCTCACGAGTGTGTGTGTGTGTGTGTGTGTGTGTAAGCTGTGTTTGTCTTAATGAGGGACTGGAGAGCAGCGGCAATGACATGTTTGCTGTGTGCGGACGTACTGTAACTTTACTTCCACGCAGAGTACGTTCAGTGGTATATAGTATCCATACACAACATACACACAATATTACATATTTGCATGAAATAACTGATTTTTATTGGGATGTTGTTGACTAGTGGATTTTACACTTGTGTTGGCTCTTCTCAGATGCTGTAACATTCTCTGCATTGTGTTGCCAAGGAACAGCCTCTAAGTGTGGTTTTATTCATGACATACTACGTAACTATGAGCTATGATTAATTGATTTTTTATTGAAGGGGCCCAATAATATTTTAATACAATACTCCATAAATCTGAAGTTGTGTACAGGGAAAATCTGCATTCTTCCCCTCCTCAACCGACTATGCGTACTGTATTGCGATTGGTCGAGGGTCAAGCCCCCCCCTCCGCACCCCAACAGGTGATAAAAGTTATCAGCAAACATTAAATAAGAACTTTTAGATAATGTACAAGAGCACAGCATTTTAAAAACATACATCAGTTCATAAAAACCTACAAATGTAGGGTAGTTAAAATATGTTATTACTGTATTTTATTCAATTATGACTTAAGTGTTGTGTGCAAACATTTGTTTGCCTGGTTTGTCATTTCTTTTGCTAAAATAACACTATAATTAAAAACCTGTGGAAGAAACGTCACTTGTTAGCCGTGAGTCATCAGTCGTCAGATGTCCGCCTCTCGGCGGCGTCCGTGAAAGCAGCGCCAGTGTGTCGAGATGAAGTAGGACAGGAGGACACCGGAGCGGATCATGGCGGCGCCTCTGGGCCGGGACTCCCTACCGGAACACTGGTCGTACGGTGTGTGCAGCGACGGACGGGTATTCTTTATTAAGTGAGTGTTTCTCGGTGCTTTTGGCGGGCTCTCCGGAGCTGGTGTAACAGGTGTTTGTCTCCTCCTCCACGACTTCCTCCCCCTCCTGTGTGACCGGACAACAGCGACCAGACCCGGGATACCTCCTGGCTGCATCCTCGCTCCTCCGAGCCGGTCAACTCAGGACACATGATCCGCTCAGGTAAGCTAGTTTGTGAGATTGCTCGGCCCGGCCCGGTTTGGTCCGACTCGACTCGTAACGGCGAGAGGGCAAAACTTTCAAGTTTCCTTTTGCTTTTCTTTGCAGACCTACCGCGGGGTTGGGAGGAAGGATTTACGAACGAAGGGGCAAGCTACTTCATCAAGTAAGTCATCAAGAGGTTTGCTAAAGTTGAAAGTTAGCTTCATCATGGCGGCCGCTCATCCAGGAGCGATGCTAATTAGGGCACAGCTCACCTGACCCCCTCTTAGCCACCCCGCCTGCTTTTTATGCACGTTTTTCTAGCTATTGGCTGTCCTAAAAACAGTGTTGGGCAAGCTACTTTTAAGAAGTAATTAGTTAAAGCTACTATTTACTTTACCATAAAGGTAACGGAATCACTCCTTGATAAATATAGTTAGTTACAAGGAGAAATAATCAGTGTGTTTTGAAAAATATATGGCACTGCTTGTGTTTTGTGTCGCTCTTCTGTATTCCGATGTCATGAAAGCACCTTGTCCTGTGATTGGTGGAGAATGAGGAAGTGTTGTATGGGTGTGGAGAAGACAGAGTTGATGTGCAAGTTAGAGATGTTTGAACTGAGCACTGCTGTTGATGTGTTAAGGCCAGCATAAAGTTACAAAAGAGTGTCGGACCTCACCTCACATTTCACTGTCTGTACCGAACATTAGAATTAGTCATTCATTTAATTGCCACTGACACCGTTGTTGTTTTCAGGCTGCTACTCCCAGAACCGATTTACAGAATTTGTGAAATTACATCTAATTTGCATAATTGGCCACAGCCTGTGAGTATACCAATCGTCCAGAGCCCACCATGGCGAATTTTGTAACACGTGGAGTAGTTCCAGCTGCAATAACTATCTCTCTTTAATTGCCGTTGTTTGTTTGCAACAAAGGAAGCTAAGAAACGAATAAGTTGTGTTTTGCTCACAGAATTGACTTCTTAGCTTTTGGTTACAAATTTATAAAGTATCATAAGTATCATGGCTTTTCTTTCAGTAGTTCCTAGCTAATCCAGTAAAACAAGGAGTTAGTCTAATCTAAAACTGCACTCCCGCCCCCGGCTAAGCTTGTGATTTGTGTTTGGATTAATTTGCCAAAATGTAAATAAGACTTAAACTGACGATCATTCTGCTTGCACAGAAACCTATTTGTTTGAATGTCGTTCTACAGTTGGTAATTAGTGTCAGCAAGTCCAAGTAAGGATAGCATGTGTGTAGCATGTAGATCGACGATAAAATGATGCAAACATTTAGCATCAAGCACAGTTGTAGTGATGGCAACCATGTTTGCTTGTGTTCCCCTGGCAGGCATTGTGTCAATATTCAAATGCTGCTTTGTTTCTAGTTTGTTCTGTCCAAGCAAAATGCTTCCAACGCACCCACTAAATGGATTTAAGGTTGCTATTGACAGCCTTTGGGATTTCATGCACATTCGTACATCATTCTGTCCAATGGCTTCTATTTCCAACGTCATTTTGTGAGGTGTTTGGCATTTGTATAGCGATACATGATTCTGAGAAAAATCTGATGATTTTGTGGCTTATGGTCGCGGTCGGTATGCTTGAACCGATCCCTGCTGATGTTGGGCAAGAGGTGGGGTTCAACTAGCCAATGGCAGGGCACATATAGGGAAACAACCATTCATGCTCACAATATTCCCACTCACAGTAACAGTTTTTCACCGATATAAATGAAATATTCAAGATAAAGCTCTTAATGAACAAAATAAACATTATTAACAAATAAGTTATTTGTTAATATGATGCACACAGCCATGAACAACTTCATGCTTGCATCCTTTCTGCTCCATTCTCCTTGTGCTGTGAGGCGTTCAGGCACACTCGTAGTTGTGAATGTTAGGTGCTGATTGTTTTTTCGTTTTTATTCACAAACCGGCTGTGACTTAGGACTTACAGCAACATTAAGTCATCAAACAAAGTATCTTTTGTGAAAGTGCTCTCCTGTAAAAAGAAACTTCATAACATTTGTATATTTGTAAGTTACGTTGATAAAAAGATTAATATCATTAAAAGAGAAGTTCAGACACTGTTCTATAGGTGTCAGTAACATTACATTGATGAGACAATAGACACCAGGAAGTATGCTGTCAATTTTAATGTCTGAGCCTTACCTTATTTATGTCTTTATTTTGAGTAATACAAGTATTAATATGGATGTGCGATAGATGAGTGGTTGGCGTGCAGGCCACACATCTAGGAGAACCGAGTTCGATTCCACCCTCGGCCATCTCTGTATGGAGTTTGCATGTTCTCATGCTTTCATGTTTTCATGTCTCCGGGTACTTCGGTTTCCTCCCACATTCCAAAAACATACTAGGTTAATTGGCGACTCCAAATTGTCCATAGGTATGAATGTGAGTGTGAATGGTTGTTTGTCTATATGTGCCCCGTGATTGGCTGGCGACCAGTCCAGGTTGTCCCCTGCCTCTCGCCCGTTTCATGTTGATCTAAAAATGGTAAAAACTGTATTTACATTGTCAAACAGATTTTCTGTGCTCTAACTATGAAAATATTAAATTTATTAAAATTGAATCATGCCCCCACATATTTGCAGAATTATTTTCTCTGCTTTTATTGTAATATTTTTTAACAATAGTAACTTAAATAGAAGGTGTTTTGATGGCGCTGTTTTTCGGGGGTGGTGCAGAGTGCTACAGCTACTGCATGAATCCAGCGCAGGTCACAGGTCAATTGGCTCACATTTTCCTGCAGGAAGATGCTTTGACAAAAATGTATTTTAGGTTGGCAGGTCTGCACACACAGTGTTTGTTAGCCTCTGGCTATTTGCTGGTATGCTTGTCCCGTAGTAATGTTTTCTTTGCCTAGACCCCCCCCCCCATACATGTGTACCCCCACTCCCTCTCACACAGCCCCCTCTGTTATTGTTCAGGTGCATAGAGGATGTTTGTCTTAGACTCCTGCTCTATTACACACACACACACACATGCACGCATACACACATACATTCTGTATGTGACGTATGTTGGTCTCTCTGCCAATTGCCCACTGTCACACACCCGCTCTCAGCAGGGGTGTTGGCTCCAGCAGGAGGAGGGATGAACTTCCCGCTGGATGGTCTGCATGACCGGCGTCACTGAGGGGATAGAGCGGGCAGAAAGAAACACGATCATAGTCAGAGTGAAAGGGGCTTCTGTCCCAGCAGCCTTCATCACCTCCCTCCACGCACTATTACTTCCTGCATGAGACATGCATCAGCCAGCGACAAAGACGTGGTCGGAAGGTAGTCAAGCCACTAGAATGTGCTGAAAGTGCATGTGAAACACTGTTATCTGATCATTTTAGTGTTGTTGTACAAACACTGTCAACTGTAACTGCATAACTACAATTTAGTTTTATATACAGAAATATAATACAGAAGTACAAAACCTGGGGACACTGCCAGGGTGGTCCACCTACATTATACATTTGTAGTCGACATAGCATTGACAGAGATGTTAGCATCTATGGGATTTCTAGGGTCCTATGATATCCGTTTTATGTTTTCCCAAATTCTATTTTAATTTTTTCAAAAATAATGTTTTTCCCTTTCATTTTTTAGTATTGAATAAAATTTTACATTTTCCACTTTTTTTTTTTTTAAACATAACGTGGGGCGGCATGGTGGTCGAGTGGTTAGTGCACAGACCTCACAGTTAGGAGACCAGGGTTCAATTCCACCCTTGGTCATCTCTGTGTGGAGTTTGCACGGGTACTCCGGTTTCCTCCCACATTCCAAAAACATGCTAGGTTAATTGGTGACTCCAAATTGTCCATAGGTATGAATGTGAGTGGGAATGGTTGTTTGTCCATATGTGCCCTGTGATTGGCTGCCTCTTGCCCGAAGACAGCTGGGATAGGCTCCAGCACCCCCGCGACCCTCGTGAGGAAAAGCGGTAGAAAATGAATGAATGAACATAACGTGTGTGCTTTATGGGTTCGCAAATAAAATGACCATTAATTAATGTTAACATTTATTGATGCATTATATCAATGATCAATTTTGCCCAATAATTGAGAAATAGGTGTAGCCTGGCTAACTTTTCTAATTGGATGTCAGCCTCTGTGTGTATTGCTGCAAAGTCAAACTGTAATACATACCTGTGCTTGTGATTAAGGAAGATGTCATCACCATGCAATTTCAACACTTATTTTGTTTCTACAGTTAGCTGACATTGACATTGGGCATTGTAAAAACGCTCCTACATTAAAGCGGGGACTCAGTGGGACCATTTCAACATGTTTAGTTTGGGCGGAGGCGGTTTTGTGTTTGCAATGATATTCCGCCACGATTGAGCTGTCCAGCGAGTAAATACTTCCCCACATGAACGTTCCTTCTCCTTACGATGCAGCATTTGATTCACATTATGTCATTTTCCATGGGATTCCGTGGAAATCATAGAGCTCTACGTTTTACATACTTTCAGATGGAACCGCTTTCATGTCAATCTCCAAAGTGTCCAAGAAGACTGGAACTATTTGCTAGATATAATCACCTTTTCGAAAAATAATATCTGATTACTTGTTAAATGTTGGCATGTTGACACGTGGGTGTTTGGGTTGGTGACCTCCTGTTCCTGTGTGCAGTATAATTGAGCTGATACGTAGCTGTCAATAAAGAGCACTTCCTTAAGCAAGGCATAGTTGCTTCTGACTTATTCTGGTGTAGCTCAAGCTCGCTAAATCGGGGGCCCCAAACCACCGTACTTACAAGTGCATGTCGTCTCCCTGCAAAAACATGGGCAAAATTTTGGGATCTGTATGGTGCGGATTTAGTGCACGCAGACACGATGTAGCACTTTTAGTGTAGGAGGAACTTTGACTATGTGCAGGCTGCATTGAGGCCACGGCTATGTGCGACATGCATGGCCACTGCTGCAAATGAGCACACATTTTGCCAAAATTGCAAAGCCTACTATGTTGAATGAAAACAAAAAGGGATAGTAACATATAAAAGAGGGGATCGCGTTGTTTATGCATACCTGCTCCTGCAGGGACACACTATGATGACTCCACAGCGATAACTCAAGCAGAAATAGTGTGTATCCAGCAATGCCACAAGTTTTACTTAAAACTTATGCAATGTATTTGTAGCTTTGGGTGTAGCTTAGACGTTGGTATTTTTTTTTAATTTTTGTGAAATTACCACGGTGTCTCGTGAAAACTTTTTTAAAAAAAAATTTATCTTTTATACTTGTAAAAAATTTTTTTGTTTTCCATTTTCGGAATGTGCTGCGGGCTAATCAAAAAAACAGTCACAGGTCGCACTGGCCAAACGTGTCATGTTTTAGGTGTGGATTTGCTGTATTTCACTTTTCAATTGGCGTTGAAGTTTAATTTCCCACACTTTGGCCTCTGACTTGTCCTGCAGACTTTGAGCTGTGGGAGTAAATTAATAACTAACCGCCCACCTCTTTTCTAAGCAGGATGAACAATGTAGATCATTAATAGATTTTAGCAGAGAGCAAGATAAACGGTGAAATGCCTTCGTAATGCCTCTATAACTTAATAGAAGTTATATAGAATATAGTAATATGTTGGAAATAGTAGAAATACAGTGGATCCTTGCACATTTGCAATTCAACAATCAGGGATTTTTTTTTTTGTATTATTCTATTGTCCAAAATCTAATTCACCATAAGTAGGTCATCCTTTAGAAATGTGTACAGCATACATGTAGCAGTCCCAGAAAGTCCACAATTTATGCCCTTCAGTAATTTTCTTTTGCCAAGCACTGAGATTTTCAACTTCTTTGGGCATCTTTGAATGCACCATAGTTCTGTGCTGTGAGATGCAACAGCTTGCCTGTCTGCAGAAGCACTAACTATCTTGGACAGCTTCAAAACTTGCATCAAGGTGAAGTGAAATTAATAAATAAATGTAAATTGTTACTGGAATTACAACAGGTAAGCAGCGTGGATTATGTAGATGTGGCTTGGCGAAAAGCCTTCTGTCTCCTGGCATTCTGTAGCGCAGTGATTCCCGGACTTTTTACAGTGGCGTACCTCTTCAGACATTTGACCAGAAACCGTATACCCCCACTCATGCATAATAAAAAAAACATATACTTTTTAACGTTGATTAACTTTAAATATTGAACAGAATTCATTAGTTCATTAATTTTATAATATTTCCATGTCAGATGTGTGTGTATTTTGCATGGTGACTGTAGGATAAAGACAATGATGATATGTACCTGCATATCTTTTATTCCACTCTGATGTCGGCACCCTTCCCTTTGACGGAATTAAATTTCAGCTTCACTTTTTTTGTCCAGTCATGATGGCTATGGTTTAATTCTGCATATTCATTTCATACCAAATTGAAAGGGAAAGTTTAACAATCATGATCAAGCAGTATCTGTCCCAAAGTCTATTTGTTTAACATTGATGTCTGTTACAAGTAGAACATTTTGTAACATTGTCTTATTGTTGAATGAACAGCAAGTATTTGGTTTTGTGAATAACACCTACTTTGCCCTGCCTGCAATTTGCTAGTTTTGATGCTGCTTATTGAGTATGAAGTGTCCATTTTCTGACTGGAATCTTTCCATGGTGTCCCAACTGCAAAAGAACCATGACCTCCTACTTAATATCTAAAATACAACGATAATGCCTATTTTTGGGGTGGATCTCCAATCACAGTGACAGGTTTTTACCGCTGCTCCATGCGGGGATTAATTGGAACAGCACAACATTCAAACGTACTTATTTGTTGATATGATGCACACAGAGCTATGAACAACTTGGCACACTGTCTCCATGCTCCTCTGGTCTCCTCACGCAGTGCGGCCTTTCAGGCGCACTCGCAATTGTAATTGTTAGGTGAGTATTGTTTTTTTCATTTTTCCTTTCATTAGTGATAGCGAGATGAGGCTTTGAACCATTTCTGTCAACTGGTTCGAGAAGGGGTTTATTTCTTGAAACCACCTGCTGGCCTTGGATAAAATTACGGCTGTAACTTCATGTGTGATGCATTGAATGCTGATCTGTTTTGTCTCTTGGAAATGGTAATGTACTACAAAAATTTGTATAACCACATGACTAATCTACATTGTGTGGGGTAAAATATACAGTTTATATAAAATGCTGAATGTTTTCTTGTCTATAAATGCCATGTATCATGTGATATGGATAGCTTTGTCATGGTTTTATGTCACCTGGCATGGCCTCAGTGAAAGTGCTTGTGTAACTAGGAAGATGTATGAACATGTATGCTTGTGTAACTTGGACAGAACATGGGAGATTTATTTGATTTTTATTCAATAATCATTTTTTTCTTAACAATTTTTGGTTTGAGGCAAATCCTTTTTTTGTTACATATCCACTATCCTTTTATGATACAACATCTCCACTATGCTTTAGGGTTGTGTATCTTTGACAACCATATCAACAAGGGCCTCATCCAACTCTTGTTTTCTTGTGGATGATAAAAACATGATCTTTCATTTGCACAATGAACACAAGTCAACCCGGAAAATTTGTGTTAGTAATACTGTAATATATTAATATTATAATGTAGTAATATTAACCTTACCATGGATGGGTGAAGGTCCAGTTTCATCTTTATGTTCATGAAAGGCACGGTAATGCCTTAACATGGATGAGGTGTTGTTATTGTACCCCAACTCCTTGAAACACAATAAGCACTTCACCTTTAATAACATTGAGAAACAGTGAAAATACAGGTTTTGAAATGCAAACATCCCATCTCTTAATAGTGTTGGATTTGGCTTATTTATTGTTGACTGATCAAGTCAAAATGTTCCCACACAGGAGAAATGTTGCTCTTTCTAGCTGGTTCCATATCTTCTCTCTTTGAGCTCCAAACTAACGTAACCGTACTAACCAAACCCTCCAAACCATCGACAAACACTATCCACACTCTCAACTGACTGACTCTCACCACAAACCCCACATTTTAATGTCTAAGCCTGAGGGGTTTATATCGCTAAGTGACAGGCAAACATCGCGGTAAAATCTGAACCACTTCCCGAATCCGACGTCATCAATTCCGCCCCCTCCCCCCAATGAATCAAGCCTCGGTACACGCTTCGCCGAAGCCCCCACGCGATTACTCGACACACACTTTGAAGCCCCGGCACCTTTTGTAACATCACTACCATTCATGTACTCCCTATGACAGCTTATGTACCCCTGTGTGTACGCGTACTCCACTTTGGGAACCGAGGCTCCACCGTGGCTAGAATCCCACCTGTTCCCTGATTTTGTATTACTTATTTATTTGTACAAAATTGTGCAGATGCCTTGTACTTAAAATTTGTGACATTTTTTTGTTTTCTGTGTTTCTGCTGGTTTTATTGTGATAAAGACAATTGTTGCAAATGTTATGTCATATTGTTATGATTGTATTACATAGTTATCATTTTCTGTATATTATTGAACAATATAAATGACCCAGAATGTCAAAACATTCTGTTAAAAATAAAAAGGCATTGTTCTGATAATATGTAACCCTATTAAGACTTACAGTATATGATTTAAAGTGTCATGCAAAGTCAATGAGCGATGAGTCACAGTTTATGGCTGACTCACTGTTTTCATGCTGAAAGCTCACGGCAGCATCACTGACGAATGATTTATTGACAACTGTGTGTGTGTGTGTGTGTGTGCGTGCGCATGGGTATGTGTGCGAGTTATTGTTTGAAATATTACTCTTTTCATCAGCTCATAATGCAGAACGAACCAAGATAAAAGAGACTGTCTCGACTGAAAAGGTCTCTTCTAATGTATTTCGCCACTTGGTAAACTTGAGCTTAGAAAGGAGAGGTCTTTGAACACCTCTTTAACACCCACATCCCAATGAAAGATTTTTTTTGCTTCATGTTACCATGAGGCATCGCTTGTATTTTGCAGTGTTTGCTTGTCCATGTTGAGATTCCAAAGTTCATTAATGTGAAATACTAGTTTTTTTCACTACTGTTATTAGTTAGGGTAGATACTTGGTGTGACAAAATATCGATATGGCAAGCTATTGTCATATTTAACTCGATGATGCAATTATTATTGTGCTCATCTTACTCTGCGTACATTGGTTAAATTGTGCTGCATTTTGTTTTTTTGTTTCACACCTAATAAAGACAAAGATACATTGTGGGTTACTAAGAAATTAATTGCAGTATCCAGATATTCACGCATAAAATATGCCTTATGGACATTTTGGACTGAGAGAAGTCACTCAAGTCTTGTTCAAGCTGTCAAACCTCCAAGGTGTCTACTTTTCCAGGGTTCTGAGCTCTGGGTTTCAGTTTTAACGAGGCTAATTAGTGAGAAATGAAGCAACAATCCTCTATAACAGGGATGTTATTTTTAGAGCCTTCTTTTTCTCGCGATGAAGACAACTCTTTTAGGTGTTTCAATACCCACCGTGTGTGTCTTTTGAAGTTTACCTGCAAATATAATGTCCTGCATATTTAAACTCACCCGCGGGCTACAGAATCAATCGTCAGAATCTCACAGAGGATCTGAATTCAGCTCACATCCGAAAGAAGGACTTGTGGCTCTTCAAAGCACCATGAGTGCTTTGAATTGTGTTCTAATACAGTGGGGAAAATAAGTATGCTGTATTCCTGCACAAGACAGGAGGAACTGATTTGAACTCAGGTAATGGCTGCAAGGGAAAGAACACAGAGTTCCGAAATGGGGACAGGGCAGGACGGGCCCAAAACACGAGTAAGCCAAGCTGCCCCTTGATGGCATCTATTACAAGTTGGATTTGACCCAGGGAAAACCAGTGGATTCTGTGTAATTGTATGCATTGTTTAGATATTATCTGAAAGCGAGATGCTCAAAAAAATGTCATAATTATAACACACAGTAACACCAGCAGCAATCCAGAACACAGGAAATGTGAAATCACAACACTTAACAGTAATTTAACTGCATACAATACACAATACACACAAAATTGATAATTGATACACAATTGTGGCGATCTTACACTCTTTTTACATCAGTGTTTGCTACTTAATCCTACATGCAAGAGTGTTGAGCAAAATGATTTATTGCATTATGTTACTTGCACAATAATATCACTTTTAAAGACTTATTGCAGGTGGTTGAGTTTCCATCTTTTGAGGTTTTATAACCTTACTTTCGCTCATTTCTGTGAGTATTTCACCATCACATTGACTTGTTGGTAACTATACCTAATTCTTGACTATATTTAGCACCAAAATGAGGCACCGCTATCTATTTTGTTTATCTAGTTACTATCACTTGCGTTTGCGGTAGAGAAATTGTGAAAATGAGCCACCATCCTGACTGTCAAACATGAATATGGGGAACATGGAATAAAATACTAGTCTTCCTTCTTCTATCGCTTGCTTGTATTGGGAAGCGTGACGATGAGCGGTCGTCATTAGGCTTTGCAGAAGCTCATGAATCGCATGAAGTCTTAGAGAATGTCTGACCTTTGTGCCACATTTGGCTGGAAATAAATGTCACTGCTGCACTTCTATCCATCGAGAGACTTCTCTTTCATGCTCAAGTCAAATGTCAACAGATATGTGTGCATGGCATACTGGCAACAACTTATCTGCAGAAAAAAACTACAGTGTCTGCTATTTTGCCTTGTAGCGTTATGCTATCTTTTCAGATAACAACAACCAAGATTGTCTTGAATTCTTATGACAATGGTTGTACGTGATCAGTTCATTTCAGCCCAAGAACGTCATTTAGGAAGTGCACAGGTGTCCGCTACATCTTTTTTGTGGCCCTCAAAAGCCTGAAAATAATTTTAACAGAATATGTACTGCATGCAATTGGAGTTCAAACATTTTTTTGTTGTGGTGGTTTGGGTGGAATCACCCTCATTCCACCCCAATGACATCCACAGTTTATTAATGACTGTCATTTTGCACCACGAACCATAAAGCCAGTGTCAGAGTAAATGCTTGGATCTTGCTCTGTACTAGGGGTGTCCAAAGTGCGACTCCAGGGCCATTTGCCACTCACAGCTGTTTTTTATTTTATTTTTTATTGACCAGTGGCACATTCTGAAAATATAAATAAAAAAAAATGCTAAAATTGAGAACTCTGGTAGTAATTATACAAGACTAAGGTCACATTTTTTGGAGAAAAAAGTTATATTTTAATAAGAAAAAGTTACAATTTTAGGAGAATAACTTTGAATATTATGAGGAAAATAATGTCAGTTTCCACCCCCGGCCATCTCTGTGTGGAGTTTGCATGTTCTCCTCGTGCATGCGTGGGTTTTCTCCGGGTACTCCGGTTTCCTCCCACATTCCAAAAACATGCTAGGTTAATTGGCCACTCCAAATTGTCCATAAGTATGAATGTGAGTGTGAATGGTTGTTTGTCTATATGTGCCCTGTGATTGGCTGGCGACCATGCCAGGGTGTACCCCGCCTCACGCCCAAAGACAGCTGGGATAGGCTCCAGCACCCCCGCGACCCTCGTGGGGAAAAGCGGTAGAAAATGAATGAATGAATAATGTCCTTTTAGGAGTTGAAATGTTAAAAAAAAGAATGTTGTATTTTTGGAGAATTACGTTTAAAAGAAGAAAGTGGTAATAGTTGGACAGTCAATAAAAAACAACAACAGAAGAAATAGAAAAAACGGCTGTCATTTTAAGAGATGAAAGTAAAATTACTAAGAAAAATGTAACAAGAAAAGTCGTAATTTTACAAGAAAAAAACTAAAAATAATGTGATTTTAGTAGCATAGAGTATGATACTTTAAAATAAGAATTAAAAATTCATAATGTGAAATATAACTTCTGAGCATATCAACGAGATATCAAGGTGTTCAGTGTGTGGCCCTCAGTAGAAAATGTTTGGACAGCCCTGCTCGATACCCTTAGACTAGAACTAGCCTATCTGTCTATGAGCATGAGCTAATAAAGTCTATTCTATTCTTCTAAGACAGTGGTTCTCAATTTTTTTTGTCTTTTTTTTTTTTGATAAAAATGTCCCCCCCGATTTTAAATATTATTGAGAAACTGATATTATCTGTTTATTTATCTGTACTGTACAGACTGAACTTGAAACTCAAAACGGGAAAATGGAACAAAATGGAGAGCAGTGAAGAGTCAAATTGCATATTGAGTATTATGACGTGGCCGTCTACTGCTATTTGTTGCTAACTTTGGGGACATGTTTGAACAGAATAGAACTCAAAGCACAATGGCACCAAACTGGGCAGACAACATCAAAGTCCAGATACGGCCAAGTGAAACAAGGTTACCATTTTGGAGCCTCATGCAAGCCAAAACATCAGGTCCTGCTCTGTGTGGCTGCTGGGATTGGAAATTGCGGGGGTGCCCATCTGTGTCCAAGCCGGAGCAAAGGAGGGCAGACACAATGGTCAGATTGAGGGATGCTGATGCACACGGCGCGAGGGAGAAACATGTTTGTTGAAACATTGTTGCCGCTCAAAGTCAGCCTGCTTGTCTGAGACAATTGCCCTTCTGTCAGCGTAAAGACATGGGCGAGGTTGCCAGGAATGGGCCAACAAAACATTCACAGTGGCTTTGGGTTGGGAAGCAATGTCACCAAGCGTTAGGAGGGTTAGGACTGAGGTTTTGCCAAGTTAAATAATTAGGAATATAGCAAAGGGGTGTCGCTGGTTTCTAAGAAGGATGGGGACCTGCTGTAGCAGAGACCATGAGGCCAGTGTCCAGACTGAGATTATGACAAACCTTGACCATCAACTCTGTGACTTGAGGTATGCTCCTTCCTGCTGAATGAGTGAGCCTCCACTATATGTGGTGCATAGGGATGCCAAAGCGATGGGTGGGAAATTATTTTGGGTGGGCATTTTATGTAATTACTGTTTGTATGTGTTCAAATGATATGGTCAACAACAGAGGCACGTCACTAGTAAGAGCTTTCCGTTTTTTGGCGGAATTATGCTTTTTTCATTCAAAATTGACCTTTTTTATATTGTTGGAAATCCGTTAAATTTTTTTGGAGGGTAGGGTCTAGTACTATTTTTGGCCGACCGGACTGACTCGCATAATGTTTACAATTACAATTATTTGGTGTATAACCGCTTTTTCATGTGTTGTGATTTGCCCAATGACAACCAATTCGCATTCACCTTCTTAAAACAGCTTCCTGCGCTACATGATAGGTGTCTGCATGTGTGGAGTACTGCAGCAATAGTTTTGTATCAATCAAAATGCCAAATGTTATCAAGACTCGAGAGAAAGCCAAAGTGATATGCCGATCTGAAGTATAAGTTTCAATGTGCCTGGTTGGATAGAAAGGTGACGGTGTCACCAGTGGGAAGCAGTAAGCAGGAGCCATTATCTGTACTTTGTTGCCTGTGCCTGGAACATGTCTGCATAACCATCAGTAAGTAGGTAGTACAGCATTTATTCAAATATGCAAAAGATGAACCTGTTTCAAGCATGAGAAGAAGTGAGATAATCAATAATTTTGTTGTTGTGGTTCAGGAAATTAGACCTGGGAATTTTTTTTTCTGATGTGATGAAAGGAATGAAAAATAGCTACCACTCAAGTCTCTCCACTCTCATTGTGCAACCTTTTAAAAATGTGGTCCAGATGGAATGTTAAAAATGGAATATCAAAACACACACTTGCAGAATGAATTTAAAATTCCAAGCACCTGTTTGCATCCATTTGAATCACACCTGTTTTACATTAAGAGCCGGACTGAAATACACACGGACTATCATACTGATAGCAGACTCATCAAACACAATCACTCCTATTGCCTCCTCAGTGCAGCACAGCAGATCCACATGACAAATGGTATGCAGTTGTTGTATCAAAAACATGTTGACATTTGGCTCATCCACTTTGTGGTTTTGTTTTTGGAAGCAATGTTGCATGGAAGTTAAGGCCAGAGGGCAGAGACAGCATTTCCTCTTTGAAACAAACATGCTGTGAGGACTGACTTTGAGTTTGAGATAGTTAGCACAGCGATTTTCAACCACTGTGCTGCGGCACACTTGTGTACCTTGAGAAACCGTCAGGTGTGCCGTGAGGAATTATCCAATATCACTTTTCATAGTTAACATTGATTAATCATCATTTGCAAATATTATGTCAATAGCCATGAATATATGGACCTAAATATTCCAATTGCATTTGGTATATTTGCTCAAATGGAAAGAATTGAACAGGGATGGAATATTCCTTTCCCCAATCCAATTCAGGTATCTTGTACCCGCTCAAGCGGAAAGTTGTCAGGGTGCGTTCTTCTTCGTGGTGTTCTTCTTCTTCTGTTGTTTATTGGCGGTTGGCAAGCAGCTTTCGTGTGCATTACCGCCATCTGTGAAACAGAATCTAAACACTACTATACTTCATTCACAAGAAAAAGAAAATATATACCTATATAAAACATGTCCCGAGTTTAGTTATAAAATATTAGCAAGATTGAATGTGTTCTTTTCCTGTTTAAATTTATCCCGGATGCGTTCTTTCAGCGCATGCTCAGAGAAAAACTCGGGGAAGCCGGTATCCGTGATCCGTGGTAAGCCGTGATGTTGATGTTTACGTTTTACTGCACATGCCCCATTGCCTTTTCACGATGCATGTAGACAAGAGATTGGAATATTCCTTTCCATGGATACCATTGTTTCTCGAAAGGTCATTTGGAAAGAGAAAACTCGTCATGTAAATGTGGCTACTGTGGAGTGTCTGTGGTGTAAAGACTGGCAGAGCAATATAATATTGGTCCGTGTGGCAACACCTACCTTGTTCCTCCGATAGACTTTTTGATGCACGTGTGAGGTCATGGTGACATTTTGTAACATTTTTGGTTCGTGGTGTGCCACAAGATTTTTCCAATGTAAAAAACGTGCCGTGGCTCAAAAAAGGTTGAAAAACACTGAGTTAGCATGTGGTGTAACAATTCGCCATAATCACTGTGCGGTGCATAGCTTTAAAGGGGACCGATTATGCTCGTATTCCTGCCATGCCCCCTCCGCTGTGATTGGTCACACTCCCAAAGTGCTTCCCAACTACAAAATAACCCCGCTTTCTAATATAGTGGGTATAGGAGTTGATAATAAATGAATAAAGTCTTTGGATAGCTCATTGAAAAAGTGTTTAGGACCTACTGGTAGCTCATGATCTACTCGCTGGAAACTCCTGATTTACCTTGTATGAAGCCAGAGTGGTAAAGTAGAGCTCGAGAGAAGCCGGACATGTGGCAACCTCACCTGCCTGAGGGATAGCGCTCATTGTCGGGCACACTTTGTCAGAGGTGCCGTTGGTACAGTGGAGCTGAGAAGCCGGACCAGAGGATGCTACATGGATGCACAGGTTGTCCGAAATTAATGCAACTTTCCTACTGGCGCCAGCAACAGTTTGGCGGATATTTCACATTCATGTTCCCAAAAACTGTCCCGTGTAAAATGCCGTAGTCAGATGAAAATATTTTGCTCTTTCTGGGAATTGGGGCTGAGCGTACGTCACAATATTTTGGGGATGTATCACGATATGACAATAGAAAATTAAAATTCGCCAGTTTTGTATAATAAGCTACAAGCCCTATAATGAAATTGTAAGGCACGTTTATTTATTGGTAACAAACTGGCTAATGGGTTGTCAGCCCCTACACATTGCTACTAAATTTTCAACAAACTCCAATTCCTCTGCTTGTGATGAAGATGTAGTCACCCATGAAATTCTAACTATATGCATACAGTATGTTTTTTAATGACGTGTTTGGCATCATGTTTACATAGTTAGATGTCAAACTTTCAGTTTGAAGACTGGTCGTGTGTTCCCTATGTGTTGAGAATGTCTCTATGACGAGTTGGGTACAAGAATAAACATGCGTCTCATCTTGCCGCCAACTTTTGCCGGTGTTTATCGCCATTTCAACTTGTTTAATTTAGTCGGAGGCAGTTTAGTGTTTATAGTGAGAACGGTCCGCCAAGTATGTTTCCCAACACAACGTTCCTTCACCTCACGGTGACAGTCTTTCATTCACTTTGTGTCAAAGTTCGCCACAGCGCACAATCCTGCTTGTTTACGTTGATCATTTATACCGGTATAAGTCATTTTCTTATCATTGGAAGACTCTATCCCAGTATAACGGATACAAAATTCCCTACTGGGAATCACAAAATACAATAACTTCTGCCTGAGCTTGTTTCGTGAACAGAGTAGCAGAGCTTGGGAGAGGGTGGGGGGGCAGAGCTTGGGGGAGGCGTACAGCATACATACATAATGGGCATTTTGGAAAGTCGGGGATGCTCTGTATTGTTTTTGTATTTGTTTTCCCAAGTAGACACAATGAAAACGTTCTCTCTTTCATTTTTAATGCGGACCCTGTAGAAAATCGATATGCTGTACCGATTTCTTTAATGAAAACAAATCAGATAACGAATACAGTACATGTATCGTTACACCACTGCTGTCGATACATGCTTGATGTTAGGGAACATAGCTATACATTTTTACATTGTTGGCATTTAGCTGAAATTTTCACAAATTGTCTTTTGAGGGGCTGATGGAGCGTAGTGAATGCCAAATGAAATATTGTGCTGCTAATATGTAAATAAGCAGCAGCGAGTGCCACAGAACAAGATGTTTGACTGCAAAACCTCTTTTGTTCCTGCTCTTCCTCCTTGTAGGCGTGTAATTCTGTTACTGTTGTGTCCTGAGATGCAGTCAATTATTCAGGAGGAGGCTTGAGCTACTCGATGGTCTCTTTTACGAGACACCTTTTAATGATGACCGCCTTGTTGCCTTGCAGTTGGCCACGTTTCACCTCCCTGTAACGCTTTCACTCAATCCCAAGAGAAATATGGATTTCAGCAAATGAACAGTGAGTGTCGCAGGGACTCCTTGGAGGTTTACACCTGCTTGGTTTTGTCTCTCATATTGTCTTTCCTGGATGGAAGCTGCTTTAATAAGAATGCGGAATTCACAGCTTCAATCTAATATTGTATATAAGTGTGCAAGTATACCTAATGATGTGTGTTTGCGTGGTCGTCAGCACATGCACGGATGGTCACTTTTGTCTGGCCGCTGCCTGTTCTGTATTCAGATGCCAGATGCCTGTTATTATATCTTTGTACACGGTGTGAGTGCGACAAAACGAGGCGAGCAGTAAAAAGCAGTCCATTAGCGGAGCAAAGGGCTGTAGGGCGCTGCGATGGTGAAGCACAACATGTTGGTGAAGAAGTTAACAAGTTCTGTGTTTTATATATGTATTGGGGATGAGCCAGCACAATTGCACAGCCATATTCAACATCATTCTATTAGACTTAATGGTAAACTGCACTTTTTTGGAATATTTTACATCATCCACAAACCTTATTAACACATTTTTTTCCCTTTTCTGTGCTTTCTAAAGAGATAAATTAGTTGGCATGAAGCAGCTAACAATGGACTTCATGGGACCCACCAATTTCAACGATAAAGCCCTAAAAACCCTAAAAAACAATGCAAACATGGTTCCATTATATAACTGACCTGCATAATAACCAAGCTCCAGGATATTATTTTAGCTGCTAATGCAAAAGACTATATTCTTCTGGCAGTGTGACACAACACCTTGCTAGTCTCAGCGCCAATCACAATCTCTCAAGCCACCAACGAGCGGTACGCTTACACTACCTAATGCAGCTGCTACTGTGGTGTTAGTGGTGACAAATTAACGCTAGGTTATACGTAAATCAAGCCTTGCACGTGTATTGTAGAAGGTTGTGGCAATAAGATGAAAAGTTGGTCAACTCACATACACAAGAATGCACAGGCGACTGTGTGCAGGAATACTGCGCTCTTTTCAACACATTTTATTTTGAGAAGCCAAATAAACTCACCTTATTATGAACTGTTTGTATATTTGTAAGGAGATAAACCATTCATTCATTCATTTTCTTCCGCTTATCTTCACGAGGGTCACAGGGGTGCTGGAGCCTATTCCAGTTGTCTTCGGGCGAGAGGCGGGGTACACCCTGGACTGGTCGCCAGCCAATGACAGGGCACATATAGACAAACAACCATTCACACTCACATTTATACCTATGGACAATTTGGAGTCACCAGTTAACCTAGCATGTTTTTGGAATGTGGGAGGAAACCAGAGTCCCCGGAGAAAACCCACGCATGCACGGAGAGAACATGCAAACTCCACACAGATATGGCCAAGGGTGGAATCGAACTCGGGTCTCCTAGCTGTATGGCCTCCACGCTAACCACTCCGCCGAGATAAACCATAAACCTATAAAATCAGAAGGGGATCAAATACTTATTTACATGACTGTAGCTTCTTGATGGTTGTAAGTACAGCTCTGTACAAGAGATTTGTTTTAGCAAAAAGAAGCTTGTGTTCTTTCATGTATTAAACAAATATTTGTCTTTCTGATATCCGGTTCTTAAAGTATTTATTTAAATGGAACTGAATCATCATGAAAGCCAGTAGCCATGCAGACAAGCTGATCTCATTACGACAAAGGCGCACCTTTGCAGTTGGAGCGCATCCCTCATCTGTTGTCTCCATTTGCATAATCCACAAGGCCTCTGATTTTTTTTTTGAAACATTTTATTGCTATTTTACTGCCAGTAGAGTCTAATGTAGTGCCACCAAATTATTAATTTCTTTCTGTCTCTGTGGACCGGGTTGCCCGTGCATACCAAGAAGGCTCTTCTGTTGGATGCCATTAAACTGTGATATTATTCATTTACAAATATACATACAAATAATAATGTGTAATTCTTGTGTGAGGCAATGAACTTGAAACATATGGTCAAACCCCAAGTACTCTTTTATCCACTTTATTAGGTACACTTGCACAATCTTTAGAAACTGGTGTGACTATGATACTACAAATTCAGTGATTAAGATGGCCAATACTTAAAGGTGAGCATTAAGTAGTGTAAGCCGGAATGATAAGCCTACATGATTCTTAAATTAACACCAAAGTCGCTCACACTCTACATAGAACACATGAGGGACATATTAAATATGTGAATAAAAAGATTAAATACAAGCATTTAATGAAACTATAATAAAAAGGAGATATCAACTACAGTACTTACTTTTATCCCTGTGCTTGTCTTTCACATTGGTGGGGGACATTGCAGAGACAGGAAGAGACAAGCTTATTGGTAGTAGGAAGTTTCAATAATGAGATCACTATGCTACTTATTTATCACTGTCCATTTCACAAGAGCAGATCCTTTCACATCTTCAAAGATGCCTCCTTCATACTTGATTGTGGTGGTGTTTGACCAGCTTTGGCCAAGCATTCAGCAACTTTTATTTGACGCACTGTGATCAGAAGAGTCTGCCTCACGCTTCATAATCATAGAATGTATCAAAAATGTATAAAGATGTCCTTCCCCAGTGTAGTGACGTGTGACTGTGTGTACAGAACTACCGTAAATTCTGGACCATTAAGTGCACCTGAATATGAATTTAAAGAGAAGAAAATTATGTATAAATACATATAAATATTTGGACAGACACAACGTTTTTTTAATTTTGGTACTGTACACTAACACAATGTATTTGAAATGACACAGTTCAGATGTAGTTCAAGTGCAGACTTTCAGCTTTAATTTAGTGAGTTGAACAAAAAGATTGCATAAAAATGCCAGGAATTTAAGCAGTTTTTAAACACAATCGCTTCATTTGAGGGGCTCAAAAGTAATTGGACACATTAGATAACTGAACTAAATGTTCATTTCTAATACTTGGTTGAAAACCCTTTGCTGGCAATGACTTCTTCAAGTCTTGAACTCATGGACATCACCAGACGCTGGGTGTCCTGAATTCCAATTCTCTGCCAGGCCCTTACTGCAGAAGCTTTCATTTGCTGTTAGTTTGTGGGCCTTTCTGTCCTAAGTTTAGTCTTTAAAAAGTGAAAAGCATACTCAATTGGGTTGAGATCAGATGACTGACTTGGCCATTCAAGAATATTCCACTTCTTTGCTTTAATGAACTCCTAGGTTGCTTTTGCTGTATGTTTTGGGTCATTGTCCATCTGTATTATGAACCCCAGCCAATCAATTTGTCTGAATTTGACTGGATTTGAGCAGATAGAATGTCTCTGAACACCGCAAAATTCAGAAGTCATCCGGCTGCTTCTGTCCTGTGTCACATTATCAATAAACACTAGTGACCCAGTGCCACTGGTAGCCATGCAGACCCAAGCCATCACACTGCCTCCCCTGTGTTTTACCCGAGGACGTAGTGTGCTTTGGATCATGAGCTGTTCCAAGCTTTCGCCAAAGTTTTTTCTTGCCATCATTCTGGTAGAGGTTGATTTTGGTTTCATCTGTCCAAAGAATGTTCTTCCAGAAACATTCTGGCTTTTTTAGATCTTTCTCAGCAAAGTCCAATCTACCCTTTCTATTCTTCAGATTGATTACTGGTCTGTCCCTGCAGTGAACCCTCTATATTTACTTTAGTGCAGTCTTCTCTTTGTGGTAGACTTTGGTATTGATACGCCTACCTCCTGGAGAGTGGTGTTCACGTAACTGGCTGTGAAGGGGTTTCTCTTCACCATGGAAATGATTCTGCCATCATCTACCGCCATTGTCTCCTGTGGACGTCCAGGTCTTTTTCCGTTGCTGAGTTGACCAGTGCCTGCTTTCTTTCTCAGGATGTACCAAACTGTACATTTTACCACTCCTAATATTGTAGCCATTTCTTTGATGGGTTTTTTCTGTTCTCACAGCCTAGGGATGGCTTGGTTCACCTGCATGGAGAGCTCCTTTGACCGCATGTTGTCTTCACAGCAAAATCTTCCGAATGCAAACACCACACCTCAGATCAATTCCAGGCCTTATACCTGCTTAATATATATAGATATAATGAATGAATTGCCCAAACCTCCAAAATTTGGAGTCACCAATTAACCAAGTTCTATTAACCATAAATTTGTCAGGATTTGTTTTATGGTGGACTCCAGATGCAGAGACGAGAGACAGAGGGTGGCAGCAAGTATGTATGTATTTTTTAATGCAGTCCAAAAAAAGGGTAAAAACAAGGCGATGGGGGCAGAAGGCATAGGGAGCAGTCCAGAGACAAAAGAATTCCCAACCCCGGCTGGAGGAGGCCGCGGTCCCTTGGGCAGTCGTGGGGACCAAAAATAGTGTTGGGCCCAACTAGAAGAAGAAAACGGCAGCAGGATGAAATGGTGGGAGAGGTCTACATACCGAGGAAGAGTGGCTGTCTAAAGGCCATGGAAGACAAAAGAATGATCCAGCAAAACTCAGATGACAGCAGTGAGCCTAAGTAGCTGCTGCAATCAATTACAGGTGTGCCCCGTGGACCAGCCTCCTGCCAGAGAAGGGAGTTCTGTGGAAAAAAGGGAAAGAGGAGGAAAAGGCATGGACAAAATAATAGGAACAGCAAGCATGTATCAAAATTAGCCACAAAAGTAGCTGTTTATAGTCCAGATTTAACCATTGTTTTTTTTTGTTTTGGACCATATTAATAATTTCACCACCATATGTAAACACCAATACATCACAACACGACGCCTGCTTGGACTAAACGGTTGTATTTGTGTACCTAATGACATGTCCTGTCAGTGTTTAACTGTGTACCCACTTGAACAAATCAAAGGGACTTGCCCCGGGGTGGAAGGAGCTTGTTTAGGAGGTTGCTTTTCAATGCTTGCAAATCACATGCAAATAGAAGCACATCCTGCTGATCCAGAACCTGCTGCTTCTTCCAGCTCGTGGAGTCCATCCAGGAGAAGAAGAAAAAGATTTGGTCTAATTGTATTGTCAGATTGCAGCTCGGAAGATGGAATGGTGCGACGCCTGAAGGACCAAACTAAGAGGAGAGGTGTATTAATAGCCGAATTGTGTGTGTGTGTGTGTGTGTGTGTGTGTGTGGAAATGTGAATCTAGAGCAACAGACCCTGCAGGCATAATCACACGAGCAATAGCGTAATTTGGGCTCACAAAAACAGATGAGCACTTTGATTTATTAACAAACATGTAACATCACAGTTAGGTTATCTAGCATTACACACATGCACACACACACACACACACAGACTACTCTATGGGCTTAATAATAGAGTAAGTGTGTGATTGATCAGGTTCTCCTGAGGAAGGAGTCCCGCCAGGCAGCGTCGGAACTAAAAAGGAAATGAAGGAGGGAGGAGAGAAAATTTGTTACCTCGTGATTTTTATTTGACCAAAAGGAGTGTGTGGGCGGGGTACCAAAAGATCCAAAAAATGAAACAAAATGTCGAACAATAAAGCAATTAAATCCGAAGTCTAACACATTCAGTTTTCCAATACAAAGCATGACACCTGCTTTTCATCATGTCGGGAACAACAGACTCGAATCATCTTTTCATTGTTGGTGTTCAGCTGCTTCTAAAAGTGTGTTCATTAATGTGACTGTGTTGACGTGAAGGTCTCAGGTGTGACCTTGAGCGTGGAGGTGTCTCGGGGGTGGATGATGTGACAGGCTGATAAGCTGAGGTGCAGCCTCAGTGGCACTGCTGGATGACAGTCTGGAACCAGTGAAGGTGGTGGGTCCCCTATGTGTTCCAAGCTTGATTAGATGCAGTTGGAATTATATTGGCCAACAAAAACAAACAGCAGGAGCTGCTCGGCCCCTCCTCTATCTTCACTTTCTTTTTTCTTTTCATCCCTTCCAATCCCTGGTCTTCTTGTTTCCTCCCAGCGGAGAATGCTTCCTATCTTTTTTTCCCTATTTCTTTGCTCTCTGCAAGGCTGTGATGTAAGCAGCCAATTAATACACCTCTCCAGTCAGAGGAGGTCAGAGGTCATCAACCTAAGGACGTTAGCTGTACATAATGTGGTTTAGTTAAAATGGAACATCCTTAACAAAGTTACTTTAAATAACATTACGTTTACATTACGCGACCGAGTGGTTAACACGCAGGCCTCACAGCGAGGAGACCCGAGTTCAATTCCACCCTCGCTCATCTCTGTGTGGAGTTTGCATGTTCTCCCTGGATGTGTTTTTTCCCCGGGTACTGCGGTTTTCTCCCACATTCCAAAAACATGCTAAGTCAATTGGCGACTCCAAATTGTCCGTAGGTATGAATGTGAGTGTGAATGGTTGTTTGGCTGGCTGGCGACCAGTCCAGGGTGTACCACACCTCTCTCTTGAAGACAGCTGGGATAGGCTCCAGCACCCCTGCGACCCTCGTGAGGCTAAGCA
Source organism: Doryrhamphus excisus (assembly GCF_037039965.1). Taxonomy (NCBI): domain Eukaryota; kingdom Metazoa; phylum Chordata; class Actinopteri; order Syngnathiformes; family Syngnathidae; genus Doryrhamphus; species Doryrhamphus excisus. The sequence goes on along the minus strand of NC_136357.1, from coordinate 15,293,636 downwards.
GTAGAAAATGAATGATTGAACATTACGTTTACTAGGGGTGTAGCGATTCATCCACTACATTGATATATTGCTCTCAAATTAGACCCAACGCCATGTGATACGTTGGGCATAGAGAACACATGTGTTGTTAGCTGCCTTTTTAGTATTGTACCGCGCCCATATGGCAACAAAAGGGTTTTGTGTCACTTGATTGCATTTATTTGGATTTTGCTTTGGGTTTTTAAGTAAATATCTATATCTTATGTGTGTATTACTTATTATAAAGCATTCAGTTAGTTTGTGTTATTTATTTATGTTCCACATTCACTGTGTCGACTCCAAATTGTCCACAGGTATGAATGTGAGTGTGCATGGTTGTTTGTCTATATGTGCCCTGTGATTGACTGGCGACCAGTCCAGGTGGTATCCCGCCTCTCGCATGAAGACAGCTGGGATAAGCTCCAGCATACCCACAACTCTCGGGATAGAACATGAATGGATGGACATTCACTGTTATATGCTTTAAAAATTTGACTTGACATTTTTTCCCTTTTCAATAAAGATATTACACATGAACACATTATAGAGTTGTAATTAGAATGCTGTGAAACCATCAAACTGTGATATATTTGCCCAAGGTTATCATACCATCAGAATCTCATAACGGGCCATGCCTACCCGTGACCATGTCCAAGTGTCTTTGGGCAAGAAACTGAACACCCAGTAGCTTCTAATGCTGGGTGCCTAATGCAGGAGGTGAATGAGGTTCAAAGTGGTTGAGGTATGCGTACTTTGAAGGTAGAAAAGCACTACACATCTGTTGTCTATATTGTAATGTCTACTATTGTCTACTCATCAGGGCTATATAGCTCTGACCACACCACCAGCCTCCTACCAGGGGCAGGGCAGCCGACCTTGCAGCAAGGTCACGTTATCACTCTGCTCATTCTGGTCCAGGAGTGCTGCACATCTGGTTTCAGCTCAACTGCCGTCTTCTGACTGGAAGTCTGAGTCTGGTCTGAGTCAGGTATTCGTGTTGTGTTGACTACACAGCGCTCCAGCTGTGTAGTCCATCTCCGTGATTATTACTTTGTGTGTTTCAAGCGGTACCTAAAAGCCCGTTTTAAATGTGCCAGCATTTTTTTTCAGTAGACTTCACCTCCTTCTATTGAGTCATCTTTCATATCTGTCTGGCCTGGCTCTATGTGTGCTCTGTTATTCATTCGTTCATTCACTCATTTTCTACCGCTTATCCTCACAAGGGTGTGCTGGAGCCTATCCCAGCTGTCTTCAGGTGAGAGGCGGGGTACATCCTTGACTGGTCGCCAGCCAATCACAGGTTCTCTTATTTATGTACTGTAGGGTAGACAGTTGTAGAAAGGGAGGTTGTAGGGATCAACCAATATGGTTTTTTTGGGGCCGATGCTGATACCGATTTTTTTTCCTATCACCCTTAGCCAATGGCCGATTTTGCTTGGGCCGATATTTGTGGCCGATACTGCTTTTGATCCCTCAATTTACATGAGAAAATGACCATGATAACAAATATTACAGGTCTCATGTTTAACCAAATATTTATTGAAATGTAAACACTAAACACAGTAGGATTCAGCTTTCTTAAACACACATTTAAACGGCATTATCAACTTTAAAAGGAATAAATATTCAACCATGTGCAAAACATTTCTGTTGTAGTTTAAATTTATCTAGCAACACAAAGCTGCCCCGGCGGATGCCTGACTGTAAATCATGTAGTGGAAAAATACATCGGCGAACCCACGCGCGTATCGGCCGATACCGGTACAAGGAAAAAAAGCTAATATCGGCCCAATATATCAGCCGGCCGATGTAGTATCAGTCGATCCTTAGGTGGTTGTCTCTGACTGATGCTTGTAGGTCAAAATGGAGTGACTAAACTATCTGTTTTTATTTTTGACGCTTTCAAGATTTGCACAATTAGAACAACACAGTTGTTTTTGTTTGGTTGTTTTCAAGGCAGCTGAAATAATTGACCTCTGCTGGTGAACATTAAATTTATGTTCTACTAAGCCAGGAGTGGGCCATTCGTTGTGCCGACAGGCTGAACTAAATCATGCTTAATATCAATTTTGTCAGCAATGAAAAATAAGCTTACCAATGTAAATGGTAACATGTTTAAAAAAACTAGTATTAAATCAGCTTCATGCACATTTTTCTATACATTTGGGATGAAGTTCAACCACTTCACTTTGTTTGTTGTGTGTGTGTTTGGGTCACAATGGTGATTGAAATAGTAGTCCTTCAACATGATGAGCTGTTCTCCGCAAACAAAACAAATGGCTTTGCTTCTGACTTCACTAAATATGCTTACTTTTTTTTACTTGACACTGAAAACTCTGATTTTTTGTAGGTAAAGTCAAAGTGAGTAAACGTAAAAGGAGGCAGTAGGCTACAGATGGAAGTGGCGTATGTACATAAGCCAGAAAATACACCTTCAACATACTTCCATGAATGAAGTAAACTGTTCTGAACAGTTTCCTGACATTACGCAACCTGACTCTTGACAGCCAAGGATGATCTCAGGTGTTTACACGGGCTCTACAACATTTGCATTCAGGTGTCAGATTACAGCCGAGTCACATTTTCTGTGTGCATGTAAACATGGTCACTCTCTCTCTCACCTCCCTCATCCCTTCCGTCCAATAGCGGCGTGCATCCTGCCAGATGGGCACAAGCGGGAAAAGGAAGGCAGCTCTGCTCTGTTTACCTTTCTCTCTCGCTCTCTCTCTCTCTCCCTCTCTCTCCCCCTCTCTTTCTCCCTCTCACCACTTCCCGCCTCTCCTCTGGCTGCAGTTGCTCAGCTACACCGACTTGCTCATGCTGCTCTTTTTGCCAGCGCTTGTCTCGTGCTGTTGCCAGCTTCCTAAACGACAAATTAGATGCAGTCAAGGAATTGCCTTTGGCATCTGTGAACTTTGGAAGGATTATATGCTGTTTGTGATGATCTACATCAGATAGACTGAATGTGATGAAGATGTGACGTGGAGACCCGTCACGCATGCAGGAAAACTGTCCGGCCGAACAAGGTTGACCTCAAAGACAGCTGTGAAAAGGTTGAGAACCTGTGATGTCATTCCTCACCTGGGGCGCTTGTCTGAGTAGTTGTGGATTAGTCTTGAAAAGACGAGGACTCATTCCAGGTGTGCAAACCACGTCAGCATGGAGCTGCTCGCTTGACGTTGATGAATGCCAGTAGACCAGCGAAATAGATCCACAACACAGACTTATCATTGAAGCACCATGTGGAATCAGTCGGGATACTGCAATCACATTCCTCAGCCGGGATATCCCTTCTACCATGCACCTTGCAGGTATGTGACCTAGATACCTACCTTCCACTTGGCGTTTCCTGCGCTCTGTTGTTGATACATTGCTAACTTTGTGTTGTGAATGTCTACACTGGTGTAAAAGTCTGTGATCTCGTAGGATACTGTGCCACATTCATTTGTGGAATACCTCAGGGCTTAAGACTTGGCACTTACTCAAAAAGGACTGAAAGCGAATGAGTGTAATATCTAATAATATATCTCATTAATGATAATGAATTTTATTTTTACAATATGCTGAGGACCCTGAGGGCTGATAATTGCCCCTTTATGGCACTTTGGACACCCCGGATTTATGTGAATCTTATGGGATGTCACTAACAACAGAATCGGATGTCTTTTGGTAATGTCAGAAAATAAATGCAAACATAAGGCATGTGTTTATCAGCGGTTATGACGCAAGTGGGCTGCAACCCGTCACTGCATCACTTGTGGCTTTTTTGAGGCATTGAAATTGAGTGTCGAAATATAACGTCTCATGCTTAGGAATGTGCAGTTATGCTACACTATTTGACTTTTTTACCTCATTTAGATATTTTTATCTTTACCAAGGAAGTGGAAGTCTGCACTCTACCCTAGTTCTTTAGTATGTGCAGCTCTAATGACTATTGTTTAAATTCCAAGTGAGACTTATTTTCTGAGTCACTAGATCAGGGGTCTCAAACTCAATTTACCTGGGGGCCACTGGAGCTAGGGTCTGGGCAAGGCTGGGCAGCATCAGCCCCCCCTCCAAAATTATTAAAAACAGAAAAATATACAAACTTTTTCAGTGCTTTGATTCCGATTTTCTACAATAAAAGCGCTGATAAAACATTCCACTGTTCTCAAATATCTTAATTTTAATTTTTCTGCACAAAATAAGATGAAAAATAAATAAACAAATCAAGAATAAAGAAAATCAATCAATCAGTAATTAATAAATATAATAATAATAATAATAATAAAACGGCAAATAATAAAAACTTAAGAAACCACATTTAGTTGGTGGGTAGACAAATTATTATTTTAAATTAAAATTTAAATTATTTTTTTCAGGTTAAAATTAACAAAGCATTATTAGAGCCCTGTAGACATGACAAAACACGACTATAGTCACATTTGTACTTTTTTTATTTACAACATATTGCGCAACTGCAGGGTCTTGAGACACATGCTAACTCGCAAACTAGAGAGCTAGCGACCTAAACGGTAGCCTTCAAGTTATTTCCTTTAGACTTAAATAGCCAAAAACTTCCCACTTCCACACGGATAGAGAGGATAACTATTAACTGTTATTTAACCTTTAACATAAACATTAATCAAACGTAATAATTTTTTCTGGGTACATGATACCATACAGCATCCATATCAAACTTACATTAAACTTTCATATCAAGGCGGGGGCCTCAAACTAGTGTCCTGTGGGCCACAGTTGGCCTGCGGGCCGCGTGTTTGAGACCCCTGCACTAGATAGAAGATACTGTTGCAAACTGGTGGAATATGGTATCTATTTTACAGGACTAGTAAATAATAAGAGCTTCATCACATTGCTCTCAGTGGCAATGGAGCCTGGATGCATGACAATTCATTGTGAAGATGTAATTGCAAAGCCTGTAGTCAGACTGGTTCTTCAGTTGTGTGCTTGGCTTCTAGAAAACCAGTAAACTGGTTTTTCCTGCGCACTGACAGAAGTTTGCCAAAAACGTTTATGATTCAGCCACTTCATCTTATCAATGGCTTTGTTTTCATGGCTCCCTTGTGCTATTGTTGGCTTCAGACTCAAGCCGGGTCTTCCCCAGCCGCCACATTAATGACATAAATGACATTTAGCACACATGGTCCAGTCCCAAATGAACACAATCTATCTATGTTCTATCTCTGTTCCTCATCATGCTGATTCACCACTGATATGCATATGATATGCATAGGATATGCATCAAATTAACATTTCATTGCCATAAGCAACAACTTGTTTTCTAATTATCATTTTTGAATGAAATAATGGCCATATTGACAAGCCCAGAGTCAGTTGTGATAGGCTCCAGCAAACCTGAGGATAAGCGGCATTGAACGAATGGATAATGGCTTGTATTTCCAAAATCGATATGATTTTACATACATTTTTTGCGAGATTTATATCCCCACTTATTATGGATACAAACTTTTTTCAACTACGATTAATTATGAGCAAACTATGAACAATGTGATTAATTGTGATTCTACATGAAAGGTAACCTATGTTACCTCTTTGTGATCTGGTGCTATTTGGAGAAAACACATTTAAAACCTGTTTGAAATGTATGTTATTTGTTTAAATAAACTTGTTAGGGGTGGGGAGTGCTGTCGGAGAGGCATATAATTAATATAATGGTAGGTTGTAGTCGGGACACTTGTGTTTTAAGGGTAGTTTAACAGTACTGTCAGTAGTACCACTGGTATCAATTGTTGGAAAGTGGACGTCCACGTTACGATATGTAAGTGTTCATCATTGGAATTTGCATATATTCAGCCTTTTTTTGTCCTTGCGCTCATTGTGGAGGCGGTGTTGGTAGGGGGTGGTCTTTGCTCAGGGGCAGAGGGAATTGAACGAAAAATGACTCATAGCGCAGACCAACGGGCAGGTCAACGACCCGTCATATCAACCAGCTCATGGAAGAGTGGCTTGCAGCATTCTGGAATCCAGGAAGTTAGAGTGGTTAAAAAAAAAATCACTCCCCCTGCAGTTTCTCATGGGGGGCTGAGTCACCCTCTGAAAAGTCCACCTGTAGTGTAATCTGCGTCTGACATTTGGCTGCATTAAGGAATGTCTGACATGCGCAAGCTGCGTGGATGATTTACTCACAGACCAGCTCTCCTTTATTTAGATGCATTTGCTGCCACTTTCTGTGCTTATTTTTTGCCAAATAACTGTCCTTGCTGATGCCTCAATGTCGCCGTGCTTCATTTTACATTTTCCTCACCTTGATTTTTAATCCTCTTTTTAGATAGCTCTCCCAGGGATTTCCCATTCACCTTTTGCGTACACTGAAAGGCGCGTGCTGGCTCCATTATTGAATTTGTCACACTGATGGCAGGAGAGAAAGCACTGCTATTAAACATATTTACATCATGCAAGCATATGGTTCAGTAGTGCATTCAATTGGATTCTGTATTAATGTATTTTTCAAGAAAAGTATTTAGTAAAACGATTATTGAAATCTGTTGACATTGTTTTTGACTATCCTGCCCCAACCCTTTAGCTTTTGTTTTTAATAATTATAGCTGCAACCTTTAACATAACTTTTTATATCTGACTGCTGTGCCCCGCCCCGCTTTTACTCATGTTTTAACTGTGTATTAACCAATGAATGTTGTATTTTGGTGTATCTTCTATTCTGTCTACTTGCTTTATTCAACTTCATTCTACTGTAAAGTGTATTTGAGTATTTTGAAAAGCGCTATACAAATAAAATGTATTATTATTTTTATTATTATTATAACATTTATGCATAAATGACCCAGATGAAAGCCACTACAAGTCGACATACTCGTGTGTTCTTATCGTTCAGTGTCAGTTAATCATTACCTCACCTGCCAGAGGTGACCATGAGGCCTCGGTCTGACTCCACCTACATTCCTCGCTATAATCCGTTGGAATACGTTGGAATGAAAGTAGTCCTCGGCTATAGTCTGACGTTTGGTCCACTAATCCAGCATAAGCCAGCAGGGTCAGCCAAGCGCAAGAGGCTGCAGGTGAGCTTAATGAGGACCGCTGTGTTTTGTGTGTGTGTGTGTGTGCATGTGCGTAAATGAGAGCGCTGAATTCAGCTAACGTGTGGAGTGACTGCTCCTCCATATGTCATTTTGTCGGCCAACTAACATAGAAGTTGGTGGGTGTACGTGTGTCTGTGTTTGTAGATCTTTAATGAAACCACAAACCTTAAGAAGAGAGTGCCATGGTCCAAAGGTTATGACAGATTCAGCAACACGCCTTCAATAGCCAATTGCATATGAAAATGCACAAATTGCACGAATTGTTACTTACTGCTTGCTGTTCTGACTCTTCCACTCGACCAAGTAACGTTGAAAAGGCGTTGTGCTTCAGGAGGAAGGGAATCAGGAAGTCCAACTACTCGAGCCTAATGGTGGTGTCTTTAGGAATTGTAAACAAAATGTAGCTTTACCTTACGTGTTTTTGTACAGTGTGTTTAAGCGTGTGGTCTGGTAATTAAGATCAATAGAGTACACTCTGGCTTAGGTTCACATACTATACACGCACACCCACGCACCCCCCAACCCTCTCTCTCTCTCTCACACACACACACACAAGGATGAAAAGGATGGATGTTTTTGTTCATTCTGAGACCACCAATAGATATGTAGAGTGGATTGCAGACCTCTTCCAAGGCTAAATGTTAACAAACGTGGAAAAAAGTGTGTAGCATCACATTTGTTTGATTGCCCGTAAATCCTTGTCCTGCTTCTTGGGGCATGATGAACAGACGGGTGAACGCTCGTATTGTGATACCATCAAATGTAATCCTCCTAATAGTACAAAACATGTTGTACTATTTACTGTTTTATTATGTCAACATGATGTCAGGCGTCATGTTTTTAGAGCTTTGGCATATTTGGCTGTTTCCAGAATAAGATGTCTGTCAGACAATGATAGATGATGCCACCATCGTCCTCAGACTCTCAAATATTTACTGTGTGTGTGTGTGTGTGTGTGTGTGTTTGTGTGTGCGCCATGTCCAGCTGAAAAATGTGTGCGACAGAAGAAACTCTTTGAGCCTAGAATCACTTACCATGGCGCCGGCGCTGTCGTTGCAGCAGTAGGTCATGAAATAAATGTCTTTTAAAAGGATTCTTTACTGGTGAAAGAATATATATATATATATATATATATATATATATAAAGGAAATAATAGTGGAGGGTTTGGTGCTTCATCACAGCTTGAAAGAAAAGCAGAGGTGACTGGCAGAAGAAAAAGACAAAGCTGTTTAAATTGGACTCTGTAATTGTGCTACTTTGGAAGCTTGGTGAGTGATTGACAGTTTGTAATGTATCCTGTACAACTTTACCTTCCTCTCCGACTTACTGCACTGCATGCTATTCACAAGTGCATTTTAGGACACTGCGTGTTCACTTGTGTTGCCGATTTCTGGCCTAAAAAATAATAACTGAACGGTCAACTTGCTGGTATGGCCTCCTCCCTGCCAACAGGTGGTAGTAGCCCCCTCATTTATCATTTCAGCAGTTCTGTCATCTTGGAATAGGAAACCACATTTTTGAAATCCATGAGATGCTGACAAAATAAATGCTATACTTAGCTAAAATGCTATTCTTCCTCTGGAGACAGCCAAACATCTGACCAAGCAGCTTCTCCCGCTCTACACCTGTCATTCTCCTTGGATGGTTTATTGTCTTCTTGATGCTGCTGTGGTCAGCTACTTCATGACACTTTGACAAGTTGTCTTCATGGAAGAACCCCAGTCTGACACTGAAGTCCCTTCCACTGGGCATTCAAGAACATCAGACAGATCCAGCCATCCCGAGATGGGCTGTATTACACCCCCCCCCCCCCCCCCCCGTTCTGCCTGTTGACCTTCATCAAATGACTACACATCGTTTAAGTTTCTCTTTTTAACAGATTCTCTTTGATGTCTGGTTCAAAATGATCATCTTGTCCATTCCACAGTTACATGTGCAGGGTTTGGATGTCAGCCTGCTCTTTATTCTCCTTCTGTTTCTCCAGCCAAACACTTCCTCATGTCTTTCAGGTGTCACGTTACTCCCCAGCTGGTACAGTTCGTGTGAGCAGCACTGTTCTAATCCTGCTCCTGGTCCCCGGTGGCTTCCAGCCACGGTATTGTCTGTAGATGAACGCGTCATTTATAGTATAGCTTGGTGTTCTCCTCGACAGATGTACAGGCTCAACAACGTCAGACATGGACATTTTTAGTAAGGCTATCTTAAAGATGATTATTATTTTTACTCACTGTATGTACAAGTACTGTACATATTTATTCATTCATTCATTCATTTTCTACCGCTTTTCCTCACGAGGGTCGCGGGGGTGCTGGAGCCTATCCCAGCTGTCTTCGGGCGAGAGGCGGGGTACACCCTGGACTGGTCGCCAGCCAATCACAGGGCACATATAGACAAACAACCATTCACACTCACATTCATACCTATGGACAATTTGGAGTCACCAATTAACCTAGCATGTTTTTGGAATGGTGGAGGAAACCGGAGTACCCGGAGAAAACCCATGGATGCAAAGGGAGAACATGCAAACTCCACACAGAGATGGCCGAGGGTGGAATTGAACCCCGGTCTTGTAGCTGTGAGGTCTGCGTGCTAACCACTCGTCCGCCGTGCAGCCCTATACATATTTATATGTATGGTATTTTAGACGCTGCTGACTTTTGTAGATGTACGCCCATAGAAAGATATGAAAAGTCCAGAGTGGCAGAGTGAAACAGGCCCAGAAAAAAAGCTTGTATATTAATTTCTGTTTGAGGTGAAAATGTGTGTGACCCCAATCTAAAACGTGACTTCGTACTTGGTGGAGAAACCCCAAGTACAGAGGTCAGATGTTTGTTGTAGTTGGTCACCAGGGTTGCAGATATCCAGGAGGGATTTTAGTCAGAGAAGCAGAATATTTGGACCTGCATGTTTGACAGTAGGATGGTGTTGTTGGGCTCATTCACCATTTCTCTGCCTCCAAACCCATTCAGTCTACTTGATGCCAAAGTGCACAATTTTGATGTCATGTGAATATATAACTATATCTCAAGCCTTGTCTGGGTCATTTACGTAGGTGTTGAGTGTCATCCATGCTCGTGTTTCCTTAAACAGCAAGAACTACAGGATCTTAATGCGTGACTGCAAAGTCTATTAGTAATGCTTTTCTTGCAGACTGTGTCCCCAGCTCCCTTGACATCATTAACTAGCTCCTCCAATTCTGGTATGGTGCCTTACCTTTCTTACAATCATGTGCATGGAGCGCCAGAGCAAGGGCGATTGTTATCATGTAATTCATCCATTTACCAAGGATTGCACCAATTCTGGCCTTTTTCCTACAAAGCTTCTTGTTGATGGTCTTGTAGTTCATTGAAGTCTTGTGCAGGTCTGCAATTTTGTCCCTGAGGTACGGTAGTGGAGAGGTTTAGATGGAAGGGAGAGACTGTTTGCGTGATAGGCATCTTTTGTCCACATAATGAGTTGAGATTAAGAGTGCTTTTGTAAAGAGACCAGACCAAATTGTATGCTTCATGGGCACATATCTAATATGTGGGAGTCTGCGTGATGGTCAAATACTTACTTCTCTCTAATACAAATTAATTTGCAGCCTTTATTTAATGTCATTTTTCTCTGTTTCTCTGTTACAATAAACTTTGAATTGGTTACTGTATAGTATCCTTGGCACTGTTTATCAGCAAATGAGAGCTCTGGAAAAATGGCAAATATGCAAACTCCCACACAGAGCTGGAATCAAACTAGTGCACAGCAATTTGGTAAGTAGATGAGATGAAAAATTAGACTGATTAATGTGAACAAAAATGTGCATGGTTTGCTGCCTTTCTTTTAAAAAGAAAGTGTAAATGTAATTGCATTACTTTGAAAGGAAATTAAATTAGAACTCATTTCAGTGGAGCGTTATGTGTGTTTGCTCGTCACGTGTGAATTTGTGGACGCTCGGCAAGGCGTTGTGTCTGCTGGGGAGTGACGGCAGTTAAATGGGCCAAACACATTTGTTCTGCTTGTCTTCCCACATCCCACAAACTTCAGTCATAGAAGAACAGAACTGGTGAGGGGTGATTCCTCTCTCTGCCTCCTAATGAAGCATCAAGGCTTTGTGTACATGGCAGCGTTCTCTCCCAGGTCCTCATCCACTCCATTGACGCTGCTGTGCATGGTGTAAATTCAAAATTGGAACACATGACTGGAGACTCAAAACAATACTGGAGATTATTTTTAAGTTTCTCTGCTATGTGCTGCATGTTTGGAGTTTGTTTTGCAATATGCATGTTGGTGGCTCATAAATAGTGCTGTATGTATTAGTGTCTCTGGTGGGAAATAAATGTGTTCATTTTCGTGAAGGCAAGTTTCGGGGAAGTGATGAATGTTGTCGAATGGACCTGCAAAGTTTGCTCCTCCTGCTGAGATAATTTCATCGTCTGTTATCTTTTTTTACTACTATGTTACTAATGAGTAGGCTTTGTAGAAAGTCCACTTTACCATCCTCCAAAGTAGATGTTCAATTCTAAAGTCCATTTAGTACTTATTGTCTGCAGTCACTTTAGCTATATGCATTTCATATAGTCTATTGTGTAGATCATAATGGACCACTGCCGGCCAATAGAATTCATTTATCACCAACTGCCACACTTGGTGATGAGTGCACTGTGCGCCGAGTTCACCCACAGGGTGAGAAAGTGTCAGTAGGCCGGTCATGGCCTCTGGGTGGGCTTGATCACTGTGTACAATGAGGGACTCAAAATGTAAATAGAGGAAAATAGTGACGCATTAGCTGCTTCGGTATCACTGTACACATGGAGGCAACTTTCTCTTACACAGATTTAATCAGCAGGAGTCAGTAATATGCTAAAAATGTAACGGGGCAGGGGTTGGGCGGGGTGTAACGGTACATGCATTTGCAGTTTTGGGGACCGATTTTCAAACTCAATTTACCTGGGGGCCACTGGAGCTAGGGTCTGGGCAAGGCTGGGCCGCATCAGGTTCCCCCCCCCCAAAAAACGCATTTATTAAAAACAGAAAAATATACAAACTTTTTCAGTGCTTTGGTTCCGATTTTCTAAAATAAAAGCTCTGATAAAACATTCCACTGTTCTCAAATATCTTAATTTTTTTTTCCTGAACAAAATAAGATGAAAAATAAACAAATAAAGAATAAAGAAAATCAATCAATCAGTAATAAATAAATATAATAATAATAATAAAACGGCAAATAATAAAAACTTAAGAAACCACATATAGTTGGTGGGTAGACAAATTATATTTTTCAGACTAAAATTAACAAAGGATTATTAGAGCCCTGTAGACATGACAAAACACGACTATAGTCACATTTATACTCTTTTTATTTACAACATATTGTGCAACTGCAGGGTCTTGAGACACATGCTAACTCGCAAACTAGAGCGCTAGCGACCTAAACGGCAGATAACGGAAGTTATTTCCTTTAAACTTAAATAGCCAAAAACTTACCACTTCCACACGGATAGGGAGGATAACTATTAAGTTATTTAACCTTTACATTAATCAAACGTAATAATTTTTTCTGGGTACATGATACCATACAGCATCCATATCAAACTTGTGCGGGCCGCACTAACATTAAACTTTCATATCAAGGCGGGGGCCTCAAACTAGTGTCCTGCGGGCCACATTTGGCCTGTGGGCCACATGTTTGAGACCCCTGCTGTACAGGAAGTGTTGATCGCATCACACGTCTGCTCTGTAAACTCATACAATGCAGCCCAACCTTTTGCATGTGATAGTGCCAAGGAGAAGCCATTGCTTGAAAACCCTTGTCTCTTGTTTACGAGTGAAATACATAAACGGACAAAGACAAACCTGCCAAATTTTTTGAATGTCAATGCTTGGTCGAAACTGCTATAAGCATGCTGTCAGTCACCATGCCGACTGCCTCTTTTCATCTAAACGCTCTGCACACACAAGCACACACAGTCAGAGGAGGTGTTTCTGTAATACCCTAATCTCCTCCTCCTGCAAAAATTCCAGTGCTGTTTGGCAATATTTGTGGCACTGGACTTAGAGTGGGGGCTTATTTAAAGCTAAAGAGGGCCTCATCTAGATGTTGCCATGGCAACAAGATGTCCTGAAACAATCTCCATGGGGGATTGGGATGAGGGGGGGGGGGTCTTTCCTCTGTCTTCTGGCATCACAAGTGTAGCAATGCAAAGTGCACACCACTCAGTCTTGCTTGATTGGTAGAACATTAGTTCCTCCTTCCCAAATACAGACAAAATCAAGAAAGCTCATCAACGCTGAGGAATCCCAATTAAGTTTCATAGCCACTTTGTAACCTGTGTGTGTGTGTGTGTGTGTGTGTGTGTGTGTGTGTGGACTTGGACAGCATCAGCCAAGCCGGAGGACAATGATGAATATGACTTCAATATGGAGCTTCTATTCATAGATTGTATTCTTGTGTGAGGAAGGACTGAAGAAAAGAATGTAAGATGGAAGGAGCTGCAAAATGATAAAACAATGCTGTTGATTTTCGGTGTCTTTATATACAGATGTCTGAACACATAATGTATCATATTATGTTATGCTTCATTTGAATGTTCTAGCAGCAGTCCCTGCAAGAGGATTATGTTGAATTCCTCACTAATACACGTTTTACAATAATTAGTTGGAAATAAGCACATAATCCCCTGCTTCTTCTTCACACCACTTTAATGTATAACAAAGACCCGAACAGATGCTTATGTTCCTTTCACTAGCATATTCATAGAGCTGGGCAAAAAAAAAAAAAAAAAATTGCAATCTTGAGTCACACACAAGATTGTTTTTGCAAAATGATGATGATTAAAAGTACTTAACAGGCTGCATCATTAAAAAAAAAAAACAGATATACTCTAAGACTCAATCCCGGTGCACTGTTGTTAGCATGATGGCCAACATCGCTCCTCGCTCGCTCCATCCTCGAGCAAGCATCACCGGCCAGGGTGAGTTGGCTCTCCTGCCCTGATTCTACCTGACGCTGTATCATCAGCTTGCCATAAAAAGGATCGCATTAATTAACTGGCTTTTCTTTTGACTTGTCATATATATTGTGGAGTGAGCGAGTGTTTCTATGAAGCAGAACAAGATTATGAGGAGTTTCATAATAATGATGACAATGTAACAATTAAATAAACACATGTCGTGTGTGTGTGTGTGTGTGTCTGTCTGAGCAGGAAAATCGTGATTCACATTTTTTTCCGGATTTGTGCTGCCCTAGCACATGTAGGGCCCTATAAAATCTGGTTTATTTTTTGTTATAACTTTTTGGAATTCCATTTTTAACGTATTTACTGGAATTGTGTGTGCTTTTTTAGTTAGTTATCGTCCATTAATTCATTGCAGAAATGATTACTTGATTTATTGATATAATATATAATTGGCCAACTTTGCCTAGAAATTGAGAAATGGATGTAGCCTGGCTTTTCAGGTTCTGCACACATTGCTACAAAATCTTCAACAAACTGCACGGCCATGCTTGTGATTAAAGAAGATGTAGATGTCATTCCAATTAATGTAAAATATTTCTATGATGACCTTATTTTGTTTACACAACTTGACAAGATGTGGCAAACCGTCATTTTACTTTGAAAAAAGCCGGAAGTGTGTTTTGTGTGTGTTGAGAATGTGTCTTGACGGCAATGATGAGCTGGATGCAAGGTTGAACATGTCTCCTGTCTTTTTAACGCAGAACCTGCACGCCGTTAGTGGGCATTGATGGAAAACTCAGTATAACACAGCCCCCCCCCCCCCCCCCCCCCCCATTTTTTTGGACTATTAGTCCAAAAGTATTGAAAAAAAGTATTCTGGCCATTAGGTGTCAATAGTGGCACAGAACATTGGTAAGATATAACAGTTCATTACATTGCCGTCACAATGCATGTCATCAGCTGTGGCATGTCCAGCATGATGGAGTGGGAAAAAAACGTTCTTACATTTCGGGCTTCTTTTTTGTCCTCCTTTCCCACTCTGTTGGAAATACTTTAAATTTTGACTAAATCAGTTGGAGCAGAATTAGTTAGCTCGCAGGCATGCTGTGAGTAAAGCTGTGGCCTGGTAAAGGTGTCTGTAGGGCTGTTATTTCATGTTTACAGGGCTCTATTAATAAAAAAAAGTATTTAGAAAGCATGGCTGCACGAGTTTAATTCCACCCTCGGCCATCTCTGTGTGGAGTTTGCATGTTTTCCCCGTGCATGCGTGGGTTTTCTCCGGGGACTCCGGTTTCCTCCCACATTCCAAAAACATGCTAGGTTAATTGGTGACTCCAAATTGTCCATAGGTATGAACGTGAGTGTGAATGGTTGTTTGTCTATATGTGCCCTGTGATTGGCTGGCCACCAGTCCAGGGTGTACCCCGCCTCTTGCCCAAAGACAGCTGGGATAGGCTCCAGCACCCCCGCGACTCGCGTGAGGATAAGCGGTAGATAATGAATGAATATTTAGAAATTCAGAAACAGCTCTTGTGACGAAAATATTCAATTTATTATCCTTTTCCACTTTCCTGACGTATAAATGTAGTTAGAATGTCGTATTCTCGTGTTAAACAATGCTAAAGTTTCAGATAATGAGGTTTATGTATTTGGAAGTGAGCCCTGAAAGAAGTTTGGGATGGCTCAAAACGCTCTGTTTCAAAAAGCGTGGTAAAACCTTGGGATCCTTAAAATCCTTTGGGATGACACAGAGGGACAGACTTCCTTTATAAAGTTCATAAATTGGTGGAATAAATTAAAACAGGCCGTTTTGGCAGGAAGCACAAATCACAGGAAATACGGCTGGAATAGGTGTAGATTCTGCAAAATCAAAAATATTTTCCTTGCTGGTTATTGTGTGTAGCTGCTCTATAGGAGACCACAACTCAATACAAATGGTCGAAAAATGAGCCTTTAATTATGACTACTGTGTGGAACGTCACGCCGTGGTCGGGTCTGGAACCAATTACCCCACAATGAGTGAGGGACGACTGTACTTCAGTGTGAACACACTTGCGCACTCAAAAAAGACAAAGCGTGCCAACTTGGCCATAATGATGATTTTCTGTTGTCTCACTTGTTATTGCCCATCCAGCAGCATATTGTTTTGTCGTATTGTTTGTAAAATTGAGTATTTTCATGCACTAATGCTGAAATGATTTGTTTCTAATTGCTGTAGAATTGCTTCCCTTGCATCATTGTCTCAGTGACACTTGTAGTCTTGTGCATGCACTTTTTTGATAATGCAGCGCTATGTCATTATCTTGGCAATAAGATGTTTCATAGACAGGGTGCTGCCGAGCTGGTTTAGAGGCTATAAGCTGGTTTTCTTATGGAAATACTGTACATTTCTTGTGTGATGAGCTAGTAGTGCTTCAGATAATTATAACGTTGAAGCAAAGTAACAATCACAGAACAAGTGTTGCCTATTAATGTAAGTAAACTAAACGTGTGGATGCATATTAGTCACCAGTCATTGTATTTGCGTGTTTGTGATGTTGCTGCTATGCCTGCAGGCTGTCTCTTTCTTGATGTCTAGCTTTTGTTGTCTGTCATCACTCAGAGTGGCGACGGTCTGAGGTGTTTATGTTCTGAGACAAGCGTTGTAACGCCAGCCTCTGTGTTTTGCTTCACTTGTTACAAAGTTGAGTCACACCACATTGTTTGACAGTCTGCTCGGAGAGATATAGTAGATAGAAACCATGGAGATAAATAGAAATAAATGGATGTACTAGATCAGGGGTCTCAAACTCAATTTACCCGGGGGTCACTGGAGCTGGGGTCTGGGTGAGGCTGGGCCGTATCAGGTTTTCAAAAAACAAAAAAAAAACTGTCTTCAATGCTTTTGCTTCTACTATACCCTACACTTTTTCAGTGTTCTGGTTTTCCACAAGAAAAGCTTTGATAAAACATCCCACTGTACTCAAATATCTTATTTTTTATTTTTCTACACAAAATAAGATGAAAAAATAAACAAACAAATAAAGAATAAAGAAAATCAATCACAGTCATAAATAAATAAAATAACAAAACAGCAAATAAGAAAAATTTAAGAAACCACATATAAGTTGGTGGGTAGAGAAATTATTTTTTTCAGATTCAATTGAACAGTATTAGCAGTTATTTAACCTGAACATTATATCATATTTAACCTTTAACATGAACATTAATAAAACTTCATAATTTGAGCCAATTACCAAGTTAGCATTGTAATCAGTTACATCTGGGAGCATGTTTGATGAGCTGTTTTATCTTTTGACTTGTATTTACAGTTTTATTCCAAATAATTTCCTGCATTTATTTGTACCCAACATCATAAGCCTGTAGCTTCACTGCTAATACAACGTTGTAGTTGTTGTTGGACTAGACAGCGCATTGACAGCATTGCCTTATTTATTGATTTGGACACAACAAACACTGCTATACTCACCAGAGACAGGTGGAAATGCCCTTAGCAGCTGAAAAGTTTCAACTGTTTTCAAAAAACCCTCATTTTAAAGGTGTGGTGGCTTTTATTATGCTTTGGCATTGCGCCATGATTAATTACATGTAGCGGAAACCCTGGAGATGATGCTTGGGATGCTCACTAAAGTAAACACTCATGGAACTCATGAGACCGTAGCACTTAAGCATTTTTTTCTGAATAAAGTGCTTATTCAAAGGTTTGAGGTCACCGACTCCACACTTGGAACAGTGTCTTCTTGAGCGTTAAGAAAATAAAACAGAATTTGAAATTCAGGCATAGGATTCAAGGATTTCTGATTACTAATTAACAACACAAATTACATAACCTAAACAAACTTATTTTCTCAGTTTGTGTTTTATGATTTTCTTTGATGTAATAGTGATGGCGGTTGTTAATAAATAATACAACTAGTCTTCAGTTTATGAATGTGCTTTTTAAATTAATTAAAAATGTCATTTTGGTCTAGGAAAAACAAACCTTGCTTGAGAACTAGTTACATCATTAGACACGACATTTTTGCTGGTGCATGGCAAGAATGCACCAAGGAAGAATAACATCCCATATTAAGTTAACTTTACAATTCATTGTGTCTCCCAAGCGGCAGTGCACCTAAGAAAAGGAAAGTCCCCATTATTGTAATAATAATAATAATAATACATTTTATTTAAAAGTGCCTTTCAGGACACCCAAGGTCGCTGTACAGGAGATAAAAACACCAATATAAAATACAAGATAAAAGACAACATACAATAAATAAGAGCATACAATAAATCGGGAGAGGGGGGACCATATGAAGCAGTTTAAAGGGAATAGGCAAGTTTGAACCGATGAGTTTTGAGTTTAGATTTGAAGATGGGAAGGGTGGCAGAGTTACGGAGGTCTGGTGGCAAAAAGTTCCAGAGTTGGGGAGCAGAGCGGCTGAAAGCTCTGCTCCCCATAGTGCTAAGACGTGCAGAGGGAACAGTGGAAGTGGAAATAATAATAATATTAATAATCATAATAATTATTGATACATTTACCAATATTGGTCTCTCTTTTGCTTTCAACCATCATTAAGGATAAAGATGATTGAATGTTAATGAATGCTAGCAGGGTCATGGATTCTATGTGCTGTTAATAGAAGATCTGGGAGGGGAAAAGGAGGTAATAATAATAATAATAATATAAATTTATAAATATAAAAATATATAAATATAATATGTAAACAATAAATAGTAATCCAAAAATGTGCTTGCAGTTTAAAAATAATGGCCCATAGTTATGAAATTGATATCCCTTTTACATAAAATCTGATGTAATCATTGTTGTTGTTGCCTACTTATCATAGGTAAAAACATTTTTATCTGCAGAGTAAATGTGATTAATTCTGGGTTAACTATGCACGAAATGTGATTAATCACTATCAAATATTTTAATTGGTTGACAGCCATTATGATAATACATAAAATAATATTCATACGATGCATATAGGACGTCTTGTGCATAATGGAGGCTTCAGGTTGTTGTAGTGAGGCTACTTGAGGCTCACTTCCTGTATGAACAGGAAGAGTATGGAGATGGCGCAGGACAACATGCTGAATTGTCACCCGAACACTAAACAGCCTCACACAGTACTGTATAACAATGTTTGGATCCAACAATGTACGTAACCGAAAAGCATCAACACCAAAGACACTACATTTCACACCAGCTCTTCTCCATGAACCCGATAGCCTGATGACAGAGGTGTCGTACGGCTCATTACAGTGATTTTAACCGCCTCCTCGCTGGTAAATATGTCTGCTTCCAGCACTCAGGCTGACAAAACTTCCACCCACCTTCATTCCGTCAAACAACGACGCTGTTGTGAGCCGTTTGTGGCCCGAGTGGGAGTGAGGGAAGCACTACCGTGGTGAACGTGGGAGACGCTTTGACTGTGGGGAAATCAAATGAAAAGGCCTATTTGTGAATGTACATGCATGAGGGAGAGTGTGTGTGTGTGTGTGTGTGTGTGTGTGTGTGTGTGTACGTTCATGGGTAGGCAATGGCGCAAGGCTGCATGTGAAAGCTGAGCCAGGGATGATTGCAGCAGCATGGAGCTGAACCAAATGTGTCACCACCGTATGCCCGCTGGAATTCACTGACAGCAGAGGCCTGCTTTACACTCAACACGTTGACTCAGTGTAGACTTTGGTGTGTGTGTGTGTTTGAGTCTATTTCGGAGCATGCTGGCGTTACTGCCAGCACACTTTCATGCTTGGAGGGACAGCTAAGTCATGAAGCCACAACTGTGATCATGTGGATGAAAGGTAAACATAAAATGAAAATAAGATGTTAATGTCCTGCATCCTGTCAGGGTTTATTAGTGGTCTTGGCATAGCGGCATGCCTTCAGAGTGATATGTCTTGGACAGACTTTAGTCCACATGCTGGATAGCAGTCTGAATCCAACTTATGTTGTGTCTGTGCCTCAAATATTCGACTTGGTTCAAGTCCTGAAGGTCTTAGGATGGTGCTGCTGTGATATATATTTCACACATTTCACATTTTATTGATGGGCCATGTCAGCTTTAAAGTCTGATGTGTTTTCCCTCATTTTACAGCTTTGGGATGGGCATGCATGCATGCACACATGCATGTATAGACCTGTTCTATAGGGAATTTCTCTCCCTATCCAGTAAATAGTTACAGTATGGGATAAATGTAGTCCACCAGACCCAAGAAACTACACTTTGTTCGTATGTGAATTAAACCAATTGGTCATTCATTATTTAGTATTTTTTTTTAATTTTCTCTTGGGTATTTGTAATTCTACTTCAACCAAGCAAAAATGTTTTTTTCTGATTACTCGGGTTAATTGAAAAAAAAAATCACTACAATGCTCGATTCCTAAAATATAAATCAAATCCTCTATGATACACACTTTAGACTTCTAGCAACATATACGGCAGTCACACAAATTAAGAATAATAACAGAGGTCTGTCCCAGTGATTTTTAAGGAGGTTGCCACCTTATTACACACCTTAGTACATACAATAACAAATTATATTCCCCCAATCAGAACATATAGTATATTTAGAACTGATTAGTCATTTTACTTTGTTTTGAATTTTAATTTGTTTTGAAGTTAAAAGTCTCATAGTGCAGTGTTTCGGGCGGGCACCCCTTCTCTTATACGTTACATGCAGCCCCCCAAAGAGGTCACATTTGATTAGAATTGTATTTTCAATATATTTTCTATAGCCAGATTATAGCAAACAATTAAAAGATAGTAGGGCTGCAAGTGTTCCACTGAGTATTTATTCGAATAGTCATTTAAAACATATTTTTGCATATATTAATACACATTTCACTTAATATTGAACAACAAACTGGTTTCATTTTTTACATAATCAACCATTTTATTTCTTAAATTGACATTGTGCATAGGAACGAAGTGTATTGCTTTTGTAGATGAATATATCCACCTCACGAGCCCACGGTTGGGTCAGGCGAGTGGGGTGGGCTTTATCAGCAAAATACAAGTCCTTTTGGCTTGTTAGCATGGACTTTGAGCCACGTTAACCTGCATTAGGAAGGTATATTAATCTTAATCTCACTGATTTATTCTGTGTTTGATTTACCATGTCGCGCATCTTCCGCTCCATTCAGGAGGAGATGATGCAACTCATACCATGCCGTTGTGGTATGCAAGTGCCGTGTTACAACAGATGCACCTCCCGGTGCTCACCTTGCGGTTTAGCCACATTGCCTGTCTTTTTGACATTTTGTTTTCCATCTCTTTTGTTGCCTTGGCGCATTCGCCCACGTCTTTAAACCTCCGCTTTCTTTTTCGGCGTCTGCGTGGGTGACATAAGTGCGTTGGTGACGTGATTCCTCAAGGCAGAATTTTTTTTTTTTTTTGTAATCGACGTACTCAAATTATTCAAGTAATGCACACCTAAAAGGACACCTTTCATGTCTCTATTCAGTCACAGTTACAGTTTTTTGTGTATAGTTTATCATTGATTATCATCCCCCACGGACCGCAAATTTAACTTTGAACTTTGAGTGATCACATGATAGTTGACTATAGTGCGCGCCTGCATGTATTCGTTTGTTCCTGTAAATCTTGGGGAAACACTGTAGGGATATTCCTTCCCTGAGTACATTTTCATTTCTACTGTACTTGCACTCCATAAAAATACATGCACACTGATGTACACATAGTAGATACCCAACCAAGAATGGGAATGACCTTGTCGTGCTTCGCCAGCGTGCCCCCTACACGCCAGCCCACCTCGCTGCACTTCAAACACAATTCATCTGGAAAAGCCTTTAAATAGACATGACCTTTGACTCCAAGAACACCCACTCAACAGATCAGTTCGAAACACTCATGTCTACTGTATATCTGGTCACATAGTGATAGACAAAGGGAACACACACACACATTCTGAATCATCATCTGTCCCATATTCCTTTTGATCATTGCAATACGTATACTTTTGTTCGGTCACTTTTACCCATGTACTAAAATACGTTTTGGCACCAACTGTCATGGTGGTATTTACCCAGCTGATACACTCACACAAGACATGTCAAGTCAATTTAATTTATTATTTTATTTATTATTACATCAGGGCATATACTTTCTTAGTACAGTTTCTGTTTTGATATCTTTGCCAATCATTGACTTTGTGCTAAAAAACGAAGCACTGTGCCGTGACTGACCTTTGAAATGTACAACAACATAAAGTAGTGTAAAATTCCCATACAAATTGACAGTTCAACAAATTAGAACCTGGGTAATCAGCGTGTTTTGCTCCCGTCGTCATGGCTACAAGGACAAACGGTAACATCAAAGATGTGCATATGACACAGCAGGTGCAGCTCTGCATGTCAAGGGCAGATATTATGTAGAGCATGTGTTTGTTTGCGTGATGGGTTGACTAGTTTGTGTCACACAAGAATGATCCCGTGTTTACGTAACCCCAAACATTTACCTCCTGACCTTGGTAAATGCCATGTGGACTGGGGACGGAAGGTCTAACACGACAAGTGGGGGAAATTGTCCAGAAAGGGGATGGCTTGGACTCATTTCTGGAATAATGATTAAATCAAATCTGTGTCTAATGGAATAAGTAGACAATGTACACTGACTACTTAGTACCTCGTTTTGACAGCATTTTGCCATTACTGTTGCGCTCTTAGAAATAAAACAACTGCAATATTTGCAACCACTAAATGGAGCATTATCACCAACATTTGGAATGCTCAATAAAATATCTGTAGAGCTGTTTTTTGGTCATCACTTTCCATTGGCGATATAGCCAAGATGTTGATTGAGTCTCCGGCATTACGCGCAGTACTTCTCAGTGTGAACGCACTGTGTACAGTGTAAATACTGAAGTCTACAATTGAGAAGGCTGAAGTTTATTGTATGTATTCACAGGTCCGAATAAAGTTATTGCGTCTGACTTTGTGTGACACTGGACATGCTTCACTGTCCTTCCGTCTGCCGTCTTAGCAGAGCGGTGTTGTTGCTGTGGTGCGCACTCATTTACTACACAAAAATGGTAATGGTTTTATTTCATTTGAACATGCATCAGATTACAGTTGAGTGCATCACATAATCAGTTCACAGTTCCACATGTCCAAAAGGAGTAGGAAGAAGCAAAGCTTATTAAACCCTACCCCTCCATCTGGTACTTTTACAGTATCAGTAACTGTTACATTTGTTCACTTCCTACTTTCCATAATACAGTTTAAGGTTTTTTTGTTTTTTTTAAATAATGCACCTCGTACCGAAGTACGATGTGATATGACCCTCATTGACCACCATCATTTCTTCGCTGACCTTTCTAATGATTTCGTCTGTACTCTCTCCAGAACAAAAAGCAGTAGTATCATCCGCAAATAATACCAGCTTTTTAAGTCTTTCGTAACTTTGGAGATATCATTGATGTACAAGTTGAACAGTTTTGGCCCCAGTATTGACCCCTGGGGAACTCCGCACGTAATATATGAACTTGTAGATGTGTATTCTCTTTGCTGTACATATTGCTTCCTGTCAGCTAAGTAGCTTTTGACCCAGTTCAGAACTAATCCTCATGTTAAGTAATTAATGAATGAATTAGGTACCGTGTTATTTTTGACAACTTGAACTTTTGACAACCTAACTGGAGCGCGTGGGAACTTCCGACTTCTCCATAACCTCAAATTTAACATAACAGGACACACAAACAAAGGACATTTATGTCCATCCCTAAAACAAGCAGAGAGGGCCCTGATGTTGAAGTCAACTCTGCCATTAAGTCACATTAAAGCCTCCTTAGGGGCTATCCAAACAGAAACGTTTGCCGGCCAAAACAGTATTTTATGGTTTCAGCCTTTCATCCACATTCCAGAGTAGCACCATCTGACAATGCCGGCTTGTCATTTCCGTGTAGACAAGTGAACTGCTACTTTATGTAAACAATTATCTGGCTGTCATGTGACCACAAGTGAGCTTTGATGACAAGACAACATAATTTCTGAATATGTTGACCGCATGGCTCACCCTAGTCGACATTCTCCCGATATACTGTATTGTTGTCTTTTGTTGACTTACACAAATAATTCTAGTTCTTCCTAAGTCTAGAAGAGCCTTGGAAGGCGGAAGACGATGGACTTTTAAGCGTGCCTTCTTCTTTTTTCTATAGTTTGGTGTGTCATGCGGTTCCATATATGTGTCTGTTTTCAGCGCCACACATTGGTGTGCCTTGTGTATTCCAGTCATCCCTCATTTATTGTTATTAATTGGTTCCAGACCCGACCACGATAAGTGGATTTTGGCCAAGTAGGGTTTTAATATTAATTGGAATATTTTGTAGTTAGCGCATAGAAAACCTGTTTATGACTTTGTAAATACAATCTTTGCCATTATTGGAGCCCTGCAGACATGAAACAACACGGAATGGGTGGATAACTTTTTTCACTCTTATCACGTCGGGCATCCCATGGCTGACTCAATGCAGTAACTAATGTCATGTCTCAAAAATGAAACATTACTAACAGCTAATGGCCAGAATATTACTTATACTTTTGTCTTTCAATATTTTTAGCCTAATCATACGTCATAGGGAACCACGAAACAGCAATCATTTATTGATTTTATTTTTAAAATTGAGAAAGAGCAAATGGAGTGATAAACTACAATACAACAATGGATGACTGTAAAACATTTTTTCACCCAGTGATCCGTTCCCGCCTGGATGCGACTATTAAATATTTTGGCACAGTATGGATGCTAATTTTTTTCAACCTGCCAAAAGAAATCTTTCCGTGTGGACAGGGTCTTTAGTGACTGATATCCTATACTCCTCCCAGCAGGGGGAATTATTGTGTGATGTCTTTGATATGCTTTGATGTGCTGTATTGCTCTTTACTAGTGTTAGTCCTTGATGTGTTTCTACAGAAATTGGGAATTATACAACAATACAATACTATTTATAGTTAGGGTGTGTCTCAATTGGTACACTTTTTCCTTTTGTCAGTACAAACCGTTAAATTGGTGACTGCACAGTTATGGCTATCTACCACCCTCATTAGTTGCACTCTTGGCTATGCAAAGGAAGTGGAGGGTTGAATTTGAGTGGTTGCAATTCAGCATTTAAAAAAGGAGAGAAGAAGAAAAAGCAGGTTCAGAACGTTCCTGGTAAGACAGTGTTCCAAATTGAATACTTCCATCAATATTTAGTGGCTTTTCTTCTTCTTTCGTTTTTAATTGTAAATTGTATCATCCATGGCTGCACGGCGATCGAGTGGTTAGTGTGCAGACCTCACAGCTAGGAGACCCTAGACCAAAAACATGCTAGGTTAATTGGTGACTTCAAATTGTCCATAGGTATGAATGTGAGTGTGAATGGTTGTTTGTCTATATGTGCCCTGTGATTGGTTGGCGACCAGTCCAGGGTGTACCCCGCCTCTCGCCCAAAGACTGCTGGGATAGGCTCCAGCACCCCCGTGACCGTGAGGATAAGCGGTCAAAAATGAATGAATGAATGAATTGTATCATCCACTCACCACTCAGAGTGACTCTATGGGAAGTGAAGCCATGGGGCCCGCGGCCTGTTCCATCCAGTATTTTGTGCTGACTCCACACAGCTACACACCAGCTAGGTCAGGTGGGGTGAGAGGGCGGGGGACCTGCCAACCATTCTACAGCAGACCCATCCAACTAAGCACAACGGGGGTAACAATGTAGAGTGGTGCTTTTTTTGTGCTGTTTGCTAGCTTTGCTACTAACCTTGTCTTTTGTCTCTCTTACATCAGCCATAACCAGAGGACCACCACCTTTCGCCATCCTGTCACCGGGCGTGTTTCTCCTGATAACGTGGATTATTTCCTGCAGGAACAGTGAGTGATGTTTTTGGTCTTCTACAACCCCCTACCATTAAAAAAAACTTTTAATTCCACAACAAAGCTATGGAAAGATTTTCACCCCTCATTGCAGCGTTGCTATTTCAGACTGAAATAACAAAATCAGGGTTGTTTTTTGTCTGTTTTTTTTCTCATGCAAATATGTTTTGGACCCTAAAAATACAATGGTATAGACTAGTGGTCTGCAAAGTGCAGCTCTGGACCCTATTGGTTTTTGGAACAAATGAAAATGTAATTTATTGATTATTAATTATATATTTTTAGTAGTGCAGTCAATTGTTTTTTTAATCTCATCAATCACAGGTTTTGTGTGGATTCATTTTAATTAATCACAATCAAATACATTCATTCATTCATTCATTCTCTACCGCTTATCCTCACGGGGCGTGCTGGAGCCTATCCCAGCTGTTTTCGGGTGAGAGGTCTGGAGAGGACTGGTCACAATTAAATACATTTTTTTATTTTTCTATATATTGTATTTTATATTATATAATACATTTCATTTTTATTTTATATATATATATACATGTGTGTATGTATTTATTATTTTTATATTATATTTTATTATTATATATTTATTATTTTATACACAAAACAAAACTTACAATGTTTGCTCTCATTGGAATGCAGACTAGTGGAATAGCATCAATAGTGTTTTTCAGCACAAGACGTGTGCTCCCTGTTGAGCTGGTAGAGTCAAAATAATACTAAATAATAATGCTATAACAATATACTAATAATACTGGTAAAAAAACAGACGTTCAGAACGAGCAAGCATATTGTTGAGTCTTGGTAGGATGTAGTTGGTTCTAAGTTGGGAGCTGGTATCCTATAAAAAAGTGCAGTTTCCCTTTAAGGGCCATTTATTAGTATATTGCTTTACCTCATAAAAGTTAACTTAAAAATATGTAGTTATTTTTACTTAGACTGTGCCTGCAAATATTAATTTTTCAAGTAATCTCTAATTATTAAAAATGGCCTACGGAAATCAATGTAAACTCTCCAGTGTATTTTTCTTTAACTTTCAATCTGGCGGTGTAGCTAGTTTATGACCATGTCTAATCTCACGATGTATCTTACACTTCAGCGGTACGACTAATCGATTCAATACTGATGATTCAATACCACGAGCAAGTCAGTCATTCTTTAGCAGAAGCCAATCGCTAGCTATATCGTAGATGGCTTTAAGATAACAAACAGCAGCTATTTTAATATACTGTACTATATACATTTACTAATACTAAGTAAACACATTAATATTGCAAATATATATTTTAAATACAAGCTTTTCTTACATAGTTTACATGTATAACTAAAATAACACATAATCTTTTCTCGTGTATTTGGTTTATCACCTATGACACAAATAGATATTTCCTAAAAGAAGACAGAAAAACCAACAACCTCAAGGTCTACTTGCAGATCATATAATAACAGACCTGCAACATTAGAAACTTGGGGGGGGGGGGGGGGGGGGGGTATTGACTGGTGAACTTGGGGCAGATCCATCTAACATCATAATTGAAAATGGATCGTTGGTTTGAGTGTGCGGAATCAATATTGGAGTGCAGTACTTGGCTGCAACCAGCAGAGGGGCTATTGATTCGGTCTCAAGAATTTTGCTGTCAACATGATGTGTGGTTCCTGACAGGCTTGGGAGTTCTATAGGAAGGTGCTCGGAGCAAAACAAAAATGATTCCAAACAACATCACCTTCTCTGACAGCCTCTTACCGTGCATATTTCTTTTAAATGTCAGTATTTGAAGACTGCTTCTGTATTGTTTTTTTGTGGCTTTTATTTCGTTGTATGTGTTTTTAAATCCTAAATGAAGAGGCAAAGTCGCAAAGGTTGAGTGGTGAAGGACACTCAGTTCTGCTGCAGTATTCTCATTACTTCCAATCAGTTTAAAGCACTCTCGCTGTTTCAACTGGCTTGAAAATACCCTTTCTAAAGCAGGGGTGCCCATTATGTCTATTGTGATCGTAGTGTGGGTCGATTGCATGTGTCGGTGATGTCATAAACATCACTTGGTAGGTGGCACATAAGAGTTGGCTGACATTAAGGTACTCATTTTATTCGGTGTTGCACTTCCGCTTCAAAATAAGTGGAAAACAGACCAATATCTGTAATAAAAATATCAGTTCACTTGTAGTGGATATTAGGGGAAATGACTCCACTATGAAATGTTTTCTACACTTGGATGCAACTGTTAAAGACCTGTTTATGACCCCTATGAATACAGTTCTGACCATTGTTGGATCCCTGTAGACATTAAACAACACACTTATAGTACCCTTTACACTTGTATTACCTTATATAGCTGCCATGAACAGCAATAGTAAGGCTCGCACGTTAGCATTGGAAAAAGTTCCTTCTTGTTGCCGTATCTCAACCATAATGTGGGTCAAGCCATGACATTAAAAAAGAAAAACCAATGTCAGTCTAGCGTCCATCCTCATTATGACGTTTGTCACTGGATTAGCACCACCACTATCTTTATTTACACCTCACCACTCAACTCTAATGTGCAGGCAACGAGATATCTGCATGTACGCAAGAGACGGGCGCCGCTTCAAGAATAGCAAGATACCAAGCTAACTAAGCCAAGATTTCAATTTAAGAAAGGGTTTGAAGCTGAATCGGTTAGGACAAAGTGAGATGCTAAAAAAAACTTACCGCTTCCACACAGAAAGGGAGGAGAACATGTGATGTGTTATGAAATCATAACCACCAATCTAACTCTGGCCTGTAGAAAAAGAACTGTTTAAAACAGGGGTCTCAAACACGCGGCAAATGTGGCCCGCAGGACACTAGTTTGAGGCCCCCGCCTTGATATGAAAGTTTAATGTTAGTGCGGCCCGCGCAAGTTTGATATGGATGCTGTATGGTATCATGTACCCAGAAAAAATTATTCCGTTTGATTAATGTTCATGTTAAAGGTTAAATAACTGTTAATAGTTATCCTCCCTATCCGTGTGGAAGTGGTAAGTTTTTGGCTATTTAAGTTTAAAGGAAATAACTTAAAGGCTACCGTTTAGGTCGCTAGCTCTCTAGTTTGCGAGTTAGCATGTGTCTCAAGACCCTGCATTTGCGCAATATGTTGTAAATAAAAAGAGTATAAATGTGACTATAGTCGTGTTTTGTCATGTCTACAGGGCTCTAATAATGCTTTGTTAATTTGAATCTGAAAAAAATTATTTGTCTACCCACCAACTATGTGGTTTCTTAAGTTTTTATTATTTGCGGTTTTATTATGATTATGTTTATTTATTACTTATTGAAAATAAAAATTAAGATATTTGAGAACAGTGGAATGTTTTATCAGAGCTTTTATTGTAGAAAATCGGAACCAAAGCACTGAAAAAGTTTGTATATTTTTCTGTTTTTAATAAATGCGTTTTTTTTTTTTTTGAAAACCTGATGCCCAGACCCTAGCTCCAGTGGCCCCCAGGTAAATTGAGTTTGAGACCTCTGGTTTAGAACGTATGAATGATAGACCAAATGAATCTCATTGGATTGATCCAGTACAGACCATATGGACTAGTTTGTGACATGCAATTTTGTATGAAAACTAAGACATTGAAAACTGAATTTTGGAGAAAATGTTAAAAAACCAAATCATACAAAAACTGGATCATACAAAAATTGAGGTTTGACTCTAGTTTCACTATTGATGAAAGTAGAAATGCGCCACTGGTTGAAAGATGAAAAAGAACTGTACAAATATGAACTTTGACCTCAGCTCCCCTCAAAAATCTTGGGCTGGATCGTTCAAAAACAACACAGTTCTTGAGAGCAATAATATCCACAGCTTTGATGACAGGACAGTACAGAACGTTTCTTTGAAATGAAATTGAAGTACACTTTTGTCGTACGAATGATGTTTACTCCCTTCCATCGATGGCTGGCCTGCTTCCTGTTATTACCTCCTCTTTCTCCTCCTCCTCCTCCTTGCTTCATTTAGACACTTCACTCCATCTGTGTGACGAGGGAGCAGGTTAGATTGTTCCCTCACTCTCTCCTGATGGATCTGTCTTATTAGCGGTGGCGTGGGCGTGAAGCGGGCCTAGCCAAGCCACTCTGGTAATGTGGCGGTGAAAGCAGCGCCTTTGGTGCCACCTGTGAAAATAGATTCTCGTTTTATACGTTGTTTAGAAGCAGAATGCACGTGTCGCAGGAGACAGCATGCTGGCCTCGACAGCAAAGACGGGTCACATTAATCATTTACCTTTGAAATTGTGCGATGCAGTCAACATTTTTACTGCAGTATTTACAGTCTTGTCAATGTCTTTGCTTACCTTGTTTTTATTATTATTATTATGAATTATTCCAATTGTATTCCTATTTTTCTTATTTTTATAATTTTTTTGTAGGGCTAGGTGATATATTGATATTGTTAAAATACTGATATTTTAAGCATGATATAAAAAACAACATTTATACAGAGGCCTGTCTTGCTCTGCTGTGTGTGTCAGGGCTCCAGAGAGAGCACCCCCCCCCCCCAGCTCCAATGTTTCAAATCCTCTTGGTGAAATATTTTCTCAAAACTGTCTAGCGACAAATCTAGCTACTTTTTCTGGCGTCTGAGAGTTTTGTGGTATTTGGGAACTTCGAAGTTCCTGCTGCACACTGCATAGTGGAGATCCACACATCTTAAAATGTAAATTGTTAAATCTTCATTAAATGACACAATTATTACACACAAGGCTCACTGGGACTCTGTCACTTACTTGTGAGAACGTGTGATGGAGAAACGATGTGTGATAAATAAACAAGTCCTAACTACAACATAAAAGGTAGATGCTAGAAACAAGTCTGGATGTAATTATTATGCTGTCTGGATTTTGATACATTTTATAGTAAATGTATTTTATTTGATGAAGTGATGGCAATTTAAAATTAACAAACTAACGATGAAGTTTATTTGTAGTTCTAAACATAATCAAGGTGTTTTTACTCACTTTTTGTCTCTCCGATGAGGTTCTGCTTTCTAAAAATTTTTTTTTAAATGTCTTCTTAAACGGGGCACTTTATTTCATATTTTGTTCTTTTGTACCTTTTGGTTTTAGCTGAGGATTTGAGCATAGGTAAAGCTTTGTTATGAAGAAGATTGATGATTATACAGTATTTTACTTTTTGTATATTTATTCCAAAAATGGAATGGACTATTTTATTTTAGAAGATGTTTTAAGATGTTTTCAATTTGAATCAAACAACTTTTCACGCATGTTTGACTATGACTTTCTCTAATGTCACATTGTGGAAGAATATCGGGCTATTTAAATTAAAAAAAAATAAAAAATAAAAAATAAAAAAAAAAATATATACTATATATATATATACACATTTTGTCATGTTCCAGCCTCATTCCAAACTGTATTAAATTAATCTCTTACCTCAAAATTCTACACAAAATACTCCATTATGACAATGTGACAAAAGTTTTTTTTGACATGTTTTGAATTTATTAAAAATAGAAAACAAAAAAATCACATTTACATAAGTATTCACAGCCTTTGCTTAATACTTTGTTGATCCACCTTTTTGAATATGATCCCACAAGTTTAGCACACCTATCTTTAGGCAGTTTTGCCCATTCTTCTTTGCAATAAGTCTCAACCTCCATCAGGTTGGATGGGAAACGTCTGTGCACAGCCATTTTCAGATCTCTCCAGAGATGTTCGATCGGATTCAAGTCTGGACTCTGGCTGGGCCACTCCAGGACATTCACTGAGTGGTTCTGAAGCCAGTCTTTTGAGATCTTGGCTGTGTGCTAATGTCTACTGTCTATATGGTCAAGGTACATGACCAGTCTACTGAGGTCAAGAGCGCTCTGGAGCAGGTTTTCATCCAGGATATCTCTATATATTGCTGCATTCATTTTTCCTTCTATCCTGACTAGTCTGCCAGTTCCTGCTGCTGAAAAACATCCCCACAGCATGATGCTGCCACCACCATGCTTCACTGTAGGGATGGTATTGGCCTGGTGATGAGCAGTGCCTGGTTTCCTCCAAACATGGCGCCTGGCATTCACACCAAAGAGTTCAATCTTTGTCTCATCAGACCAGAGAATTTTGTTTCTCATGGTCTGAGAGTCATTCAGGTGCTTTTTGGAAAATTCCAGACGGGCTGCCATGTTCCTTTTACTAAGGAGTGGCTTTCGTCTGGCCACTCTACCATACAGGCCTGATTGGTGGATTGCTGCAGAGATGGTTGTCCTTCTGGAAGGCTCTCCTCTCTCCACAGAGGAACGCTGGAGCTCTGACAGAGTGACCATCGGGGCCTTGGTCACCTCCCTGACTAAGGCCCTTCTTCCCCGATCGCTCAGTTTAGAAGGCCGGCCAGCTCTAGGAAGAGTCCTGGTGGTTCCAAATGTCTTCCATTTACGAATAATGGAGGCCACTGTGCTCATTGGGACCTTCAAAGCAGCAGAAATTTTTCTGTATCCTTCCCCAGATTTGTGCCTCAAGACAATCCTGTCTCGCAGGTCTACAGACAGTTCTTTTGACTTCATGCTTGGTGTTTGTGCTCTGACATGCACAGTCAACTGTGGGATCAATCATGTCCAATCAACTGAATTTACTGCAGGTGGACTCCAATTAAGCTGTAGAAAGATCTCAAGGATGATCAGTGGAAAAAAGATGCACCTGAGCTCAATTTTGAGCTTCATGGCAAAGGCTGTGAATACTTATGTAAATGTGATTTCTTAGTTTTGTATTTTTAATAAATTCAAAAAAAGTAAAAAAAAAAAAAACATTTTCACATTGTCATAATGGAGTATTTTGTGTAGAATTTTGAGGTAAGAGATTAAATTAATACAATTTGGAATGAGGCTGTAACATGACAAAATGTGGAAAAAGTGAAGCGCTGTGAATACTTTCCGGATGCACTGTAAATGCGTTTTGGTCCATTTCGTCCAGTTTTACATTTGCTTTCATTTTATCCTTATTTTTTCTATTATGCAAATTTTTTTAATCCTTTGTATTGGATCATGGACTCCTATAGAGCACACCCCTGACTTACCGTGCATGAACTCAGAGTGGTAACGTAGCATCGCTACTTCTTTCAGGGCTCACTTCCAAATGCGCAAACGTCATTATCTGAAACTTTGGCATCGTTTAACCTGAGAATAAAACATTCTAACTACATTTATAGGTCAGAAAAGTGGAAAAAGCATAATAGGTCCCCTTTAACAGTTAGCCATATACTGTATATACATACACTGTCATTGTTTTTAAACGGGTATTTTCTTATTTACATTTAGTTTTATCACCTTCCTTTCTTCTATTACATTTGATCAATTAAAATCTGCTCTCCCCTTTTGTAAAAGACAAACGCTTATTTGCTCAGCCACTGCTGTCTGATCTGTTGTATTTCAATTGTGACGTTGCTCCTCCCTTCACTGACACTTGGTGAACTTCACCCTGAAGTTCTGCTCATGTGGAACCTGCAGTCCATGTTTCTCATGGTGAGGCGGGTTGGTACTCTTGCCTTCTTCAAGCGGTTAGTCAGCACTCACTGAGTCTTTTGCGTTTGTTATTTCACTTCAAATCTGACAACTCACATGCTGTTAAAGCTGAAATCTTGACAGCTGTGTGTGTGTGTGGGGGGGGGGGTGCGCGTGAGAGAGAATGCTGGCGTCGGATAGGTTATCATGGAGTGAAGTGGCTTAAGTGTCAGGACTTTATAGTTTGGAGAACACATTATCTCTTATTTTGGAAGCACCATGGACAGAATAACTTCTTGTCTGCTTCTCACCTGTGTGTGTGTATGCGTGCATGCATGAGAGAGAGAATGCTGGCGTCGGATCGGTTATCATGGAGTGAAGTGGCTTAAGTGTCAGGACTTTACAGTTCGGAGAACACATTATCTCTTATTTTGGAAGCACCACGAACAGAATAACATATCTGCCTCTCATCTGCATGTGTGTGCGCGTTAAGTTAAATGAATAAATGAGAGCTGTTATGTTATAATGCCGCACCATAGCAATGTACAACACAGTAAGAAACACTGTCTCAACTAGCGCACTTTAGTCCTTTGAGTAGCGAAACGCTTCACCTCAAAAGATGCAGCCAGCATCTTGTAGCAAGTGTTTAAAGTTGTGTGCAAGTAGTAGTAGTAGTTACTTATACTGTAAGTAACTTCACTTTGCTCAATGAATACATGACTCTTGCAGGGTTAACTAGTTTTGCTGTGATAATTATGACCATTTTTGTGAATTTTATACTATACTAGTTATATTATTTAAATTACTGTTCTGTTCAACTTGCATGTCACTAAAATTCATAAAAATTCGAAGGCATTGTGTCAAGAACTGATGAGCTGGTCCGGAACCCAAGATGCAGAGGCAGGAAGTGGAACAAAAAATGTTTGTTTAACAGAAGGTGTCTGCACAGGGAAAAGTACAAAGCAACAGGTTAAAGCAGGGGTCTCAAACTCAATTTCCCTGGGGGCCACTGGAGCTAGGGTCTGGGCAAGGCTGGGCCGCATCAGGTTTTCAAAAAAAAAAAAAGACAAACTCCTTTATTAAAAACAGAAAAATATACAAACTTTTTCAGTTCTTTGGTTCCGATTTTCTACAATAAAAGCTCTGATAAAACATTCCACTGTTCTAAAATATCTTAATTTTTATTTTTCTGCACAAAATAAGATGAAAAATAAACAAATCAAGAATAAAGAAAATCAATCAATCAGTAGGGCCTTGAAAGTGTTCAGAACTTTTTCCAGAAGAATAGCTGTCGTCTGCCTCTCTTCCCCAGTTTAGTGGCCAAAGAGCTGAACATCAAGGTAAAACACGCACATATATACACAGTAAGATTAGCTTTTGCCGTATTTAGAGCAGACTCCAAACTCCTGCATGGGGGACATTTTGACTGAATTTGGAACTTGACTATTATTTGATCTACTACTACTTTTTCTACATTCTACATCAGGGGTCTCAAACTCAATTTACCTGGGGGCCACTGGAGCTAGGGTCTGGGCAAGGCTGGGCCGCATCAGGTTTTCAAAAAAAACAAAAAAACGCATTTATTAAAAACAGAAAAATATACAAACTTTTTCAGTGCTTTGGTTGTGATTTTCTACAATAAAAGCTCTGAAAAAACATTCCACTGTTCTCAAATATCTTACTTTTTATTTTTCTGCACAAAATAAGATCGAATAAAGAAAATCAATCAATCAGTAATAAATAAATATAATAATAATAAAACGGCAAAAACTTAAGAAACCACATATAGTTGGTGGGTAGACAAATTATTTTTTCAGATTAAAATGAACAAAGCATTATTAGAGCCCTGTAGACATGACAAAACACGACTATAGTCACATTTATACTCTTTTTATTTACAACATATTGCGCAACTGCAGGGTCTTGAGACACATGCTAACTCGCAAACTAGAGAGCTAGCGACCTAAACAGTAGCCTCCAAGTTATTTCCTTTAAACTTAAATAGCCAAAAACTTACCACTTCCACACGGATAGGGAGGATAACTATTAAGTCATTTAACCTTTAAAATGAACATTAATCAAACGTAATAATTTTTTCTGGGTACATGATACCATACAGCATCCATATCAAACTTGCGCGGGCTGCACTAACATTAAACTTTCATATCAAGGCGGGGGCCTCAAACTAGTGTCCTGCAGGCCACATTTGGCCCACGTGCCGCGTGTTTGAGACCCCTGGGTTAAAGTAACAAAACCACTGTTAAGTATATTGTTCTGGACTAAATACAAAAACCAAAATCACTATAGCACCAAGGCTTACAGGCAAAAGACAAGGCACGAGGCTCAAGAACAAAAAACAAACAAAAGGTGAGAGGGCAAATTTAGGCAGGTGTAATCAAAAACTCTGTGACATAAACCAACAAGACTATGGTTAAAAGCCAGAAAGCAAGGGATCAGAACGTTCATGCACCCGGCCGCTCGCTCGGACAAACAGCAGATTGGGACTGTGGAAGCTTGAGGGACAATCTGGTGGTTAGTACATCTGAGAGCAAGGCCTAAGTCCTTGACTTAGTCCTGGACTAATTGGGTTGAGGTGTGTGCAGGAGCACGCCGCCTGCACCCAATCAGGGTGCACTGGAAGAGAAGAGGCAGCAGGCGGCAAAAGAGCGACACACATCATGTCAAATAGTTTTGCATGAATTAGAATTTTTTTTTCCGTTGTCGAATGTTTTCCATTCGGGTACTGTTTCAAATTTGGCACATAAATCACATACAGTATGTAAACGATACACAGGATACTTAATCAAGCGTAGTACTGATCTGAAACACAGCAACAGACAATAACTATCTACAGTGACCTGTATTACAGTATATCTTGGATGTCATTATAGTGTGTAGGCGTGCCTAATGAAATGTGCAGTGGGTGAATGCATTGACAGGAAAGCCAAATGGAATAATCTTGACAAAGGAAAGGAGCAGTTAAGGAAGTGTGAATGGAACTAAAAAGTCCTCCATGTGTAGAAATGTCAGCTGTTGCTGTGTGGGCAGCTGCTGCTGCTGCTGCTTCCTGAGAGAAGTATATTGCTTTGGATTTTACAATTTTGAAGCAGTGAAATGTCATTTACTTATTTTTGGTAAGTGGCATCCTGCAAGTGTGACGTCTGCCTCTTGCTTCACTTCAAAGTCTTCCATGCGTTCCTTCCATGGCATGCTTAATTTTCTTCATGCTGACATTCTCATCATAGTGAATTTCAATGACTTTTCAATCTCTGTGAACTTTTAAAGATGCCAGCCAGGCACACTGGCACAGAAGTGCTGAAAGTCTAAAATATTCATTGTTGATGTTGGTGATAACGTTTTCACTATATGAGCTGGAAACCTCATATTACAAATATACAACATAAAGTGCCAGTAATATTTCAATATTGAACAAAGCAAAATTTGTTCTCTATCAGAAATCACTTCACACTCTTTATTGCTCTCTGGTTCTACCATATCTTACTTATTGTGTGGAAATATGGGCTAATAACTATAAAAGCAATCTTCACTCGCTAAATGTACTGCAAAAAAGGTCAGCAAGGATAATTCATAATGCCGCCAACAGAGAATATACTAACTCCTTATTTCTAAAATCACAAATACTTCAACTTGCTGATATAGTTCATCTTCAAACAGCTAAAATAATGCATAAGGCTAAAAACAACCAATTAGCTAAAAATGTCATCCAATACTTGTGCTATATATATCACTATATTGACACTTACTATGGTACTCATTATGTCATTGTATGGTCATATCACCTCGTACTTCGGTACGAGGTGCATTATTTAAAAAAAACAACAAAAAAACCCTAAACTGTATTATGGAAAGCAGGAAGTGAACAAATGTAACGGTTACTGATTGTAAAAGTACCAGATGGAGGTGTAGGATTTAATAAGCTTTGCTTCTTCCTACTCCTTTTGGACATGTGGAACTGTGAACTGATTATGGGATGCATTCAATTGTAATCTGATGCATGTTCAAATGAAATAAAACCATTACCATTACCATTTGGAAGAATAAAGAATAAAGTAAATATTCTGAAGTGTCATACAAGTGCAAAAAGAAGATAATTTGTACATTTTGCATGCACCGATCTGCTGATTCTGATTATAGTAATTTCCTGTCTATATTCTATCTTGTTATTTTTCTTTTTACCACCCTTTGTTGTGTCAGGCAAATAAGACCTAAAAGAAAAAGTATGTGTGACTCTGTGTAGGAATGATAATAAGCAGGATTTATTGGAGCAAGGAATGCATTTATGTCACTGGTGTTTCTAATCAGGCAGATTTACATGTGTCCTCCAAGTTGTCCACTATAAAACTTCCATAGTGGTTGCCTGCCTCGTTTGTGATGCCAGCTGCTGTCTCGCAGCCTCTCGTTGCCATAAAAGATTAGATTTTGTAAAGTGATTTGAAATCCTCACCTTGATACCTCTCACTTCCTTCGCTTTTGTTGTTCCAAGTCAAAGGTTATACCAGCAAATGTTCTTGCCCAGATGTAGCAAAGTGTTGATGTTTCCATGGACACAACATTTTGCTCAGATTACTTCTACTTCCATATACTGCCTTAGTGGCACAGAAAGGGTTTATTGCATTCAGATGTGGGACATTTTCTGCTGATTATTCCTCTTGAAGCACTCACTTACATAACACTGTCTGCACATTCTGCTGCTCCTAGGAATTGGCGCATTCCGTGGACACGCTTGCTTTTTGCCAAGTTCGTCACATATGCTAACAGGTCAAGCGAGACGAGCACGCTGACCCATATGTTTTCATCCAGAGACAAATCTGTGGGGGCAAAGAAGCGGTATACATATAAAAATCAAAGCGTGCCGGGGGCCACTTTGATAGCCTTCACTTTTTAATTCATTAAAGACGCAAACATCAATCCAGTGTCGATCAATATTTGATAAGCAATTAATTAAGCTTTGGGTATAGATGACCTCAGGGCATTGATTGATGAGGTTGTCTTAGATGTTTCCCCTCTCATCCGATCAGGCTTCATTAGTTCATGCTCAACAACTACAGTAGGTGGAACACTTCCAGTCTGGATAGGTAGTCCAGCCCTGCAAATGGCCACCGTGAAGCTAGCCGTGAAGCCTCAGCTAGTTGTACTGCAATCTCCAAAAACGCAAAATGAAGAAACCAAAATCAGATGCAGATGTAGTGTGAATCCCGTTTGTATGTAGCATGGACTTTGTGAAAGGGTGTTCTTCTTTTGTGTGTGTGCAGGCGGCAGGGTTCACGCATGATGTCCCAACCTGGAGGTGAGCAGCTCTCCAGCGCGACTGTCAGCGAGGCTTCCACCACCATCACCACTTCTTCTACTGTGGACAATACCTCCACGGTCAAGGTCAGTGAGACCACAATGCACACTAACCCTGCTTAAATGCCATTCGGTCCGTTAGTTCTTAATGGTTGTTCTTTTACATCTGCATCATGTATGTGGGCACACATCCTGTGAACATGCACTCATATATGCACAAAGTGGGAAAATAAGCATTTGTATTTTATCACATTCTCCCAAGCCGTGTGTGCATCATTCAGGTGTTTGATTCCAAACGTTCAGACAGGCCAGTATGTGTTCTCTTGAGTAGGGTCTTTGCAGGCACAGCAGGCTCTCAATCTAAGGTTACTAATGCTTTTCTTGCCGACTCCCTCGACATCATTAACCAGCCTCTGCCTGGTCATTCTGGGCTGGTCATTCTTATTTCACCTGGTGAAATCCTGCATGGGGCTGCACTGTGGATGAGTGGTTAGACTTGGGTTTGAATCTCCGCTTGGGCATGTCTGTGTGGAGTTTGCATGTTCATCCCGTGCGTGGGTTTTCTCCAGTTGCTCCGGTTTCCTCCCACATTCCAAAAACATGCTAGGTTAATTGGTGACTCCAAATTGTCCATAGGTATGAATGTGAGTGTGAATGGTTGTTTGTCTATATGTGCCCGGCGAACAGTCCAGGGTACCCCGTATTATTCCAGTATTGTGCAGGTCTATAATCTTGATCCTGAGGTCCTATGACGGCTCTTTAGTCTTGCCTGTGGTGGTGGACAGGTTTGAATGGAAGAGACGGTTTCTCTGACAGGTGTCTTTTATCCCCATAATGAATTGAGATATGAATACCTGGCTAAATATACACGACTGATTTATGTGTTTTATGGTCTGTGTGGGTCAGAATGCTTGCTGGGTTGTATGGGATCAAATACTTATTTCCCTCAGTGTAGTTGTAATTTATGACCGTTAATGTTATTTTTGACATTCTAAAGTGAAGTTGTAAAGTTACAAAAATCAACAGGGGATCAAATACTTACTTTGCTCATTGTAGCAGCCTGCAAAGATGAAATGACAGAATTGTTTGTTTCTTGACAGGTTGTGTATTTCTTCTTGCGGCTGTCACTGTGCTGCCAACGTTCTGACAACTTTCTTGTTTTTCCTCTCTCTTCACCTTGTTTTTTTTTTTTCTCCTTACTTTTTTTCCTTTATTTGACACTGACAATTTTTTCCTATTCTTGTTTCGCTATTCTCTTATCACCACCAACATGACATTTGTGTCTTTTCAACAGCTGTTGGCCACCATATTCACAGTATAAAGTGTCATTTGTTTCCTGCTTCAATGTTTGCAAAAGATCGACGTAATTTATTGTTTTACTTACTTGATTGGTTGGAAGACGTCTGGCTTAGCCCGTCAAAAACGCAGTGAAAAGTCCGCTGTAGCGTGTCATAAACGGGGCACTGGGGGCCACTGGAGCTAGGGTCTGGGCAAGGCTGGGCCGCATCAGGTTTTCCCCCCCAAAAAAACGCATTCATTAAAAACAGAAAAATATACAAACTTTTTCAGTGCTTTGGTTCCGATTTTCTACAATAAAAGCTCTGATAAAACATTCCACTGTTCTCAGATATCTTAATTTTTATTTTTCTGCACAAAATAAGATGAAAAATAAATAAACAAATCAAGAATAAAGAAAATCAATCAATCAGTAATAAATAAATATAATAATAATAAAACAGCAAATAATAAAAACTTAAGAAACCACATATAGTTGGTGGGTAGACAAATTATTTTTTTCAGATTAAAATGAACAAAGCATTATTAGAGCTCTGTAGACATGACAAAACACGACTATAGTCACATTTATACGCTTTTTATTTACAACATATTGCGCAACTGCAGGGTCTTCAGACACATGCTAACTCGCAAACTAGAGAGCTAGCGACCTAAACGGTAGCCTTCAAGTTATTTCCTTTAAACTTAAACAGCCAAAAACTTACCACTTTCACATGGATAGGGAGGATAACTATTAACAGTTATTTAACCTTTAACATGAACATTAATCAAACGTAATAATTTTTTCTGGGTACATGATACCATACAGCATCCATATCAAACTTGCGCGGGCCGCACTAACATTAAACTTTCATATCAAGGCGGGGGCCTCAAACTAGTGTCCTGCGGGCCACATGTGGCCTGCGGGCCGCTATAAACTATGAATCCAGAGGTGTTTAATGCTGCGTGTGGTGCATCCTCCTTTACACAGTCCTCATTTTTGTACAATTTTAGCCAAAGTAGCGAACACACTGTCCATGGCTATAATGGATGAACACAAAGGCTTCCTGCCACGTCTTCTTGTTTGGTGTTATCCCACTGGCCAATCACTGAACGTAGGCACCCAAAGTTTTAAAAATGTGCGATTCTGGGAGAATCTGAATGTCAGAACCAGTTCCAATCGATGTCCGATGCCCAACCCTACCCTTCACTACTTTTTTTTTTAAACTCCCCATTATTTTTTTGATCCCTCACGCTTTCTATGTGCAATTGTGTATTTTTGTTTTTGCTACTCACTGGTTTTTCTCATTCGTTCTCTTTCGTCAAAGCAGGGCTCGAAAACCTTTTTGGCTAAGAGACACAATCAAACATGCCGGTTCCCTCTTACCATTGTCAGAGTCTGTCATTGTTAGGTAGTCCGTGGTCTCTGGACATAACGTCACTTTGAATGCCCTGTCTTTTGTTAATCTTCCTAGAGTGCTAGCAAGCATTGTTATACTCTGTTTTACCAGGCAACACACAAAAGCTGAAGCTGGACATTTTCAAAATCGTCACAAAAAAAGAAATGGCCAAAATGTGTCAAAAAACATGTCTTTTTAATGTATCAATATTTCTTGGGACTTGGCAGCTCATGTGTGATGAGGGGCAGTGGCTTAATGACGGGCATCCGTCAAGACGCCGTGCCATGGTTGCTATGCCCTCTGTTTGGCTCATCACCCCTGCCATGGAACAGCCTGGGAAATATAGCTGTCTCATTCTGACAAGGATTCTTTTTTAACAACTCTTTCAGAGGAAAGATGAGCTGCTCCCCCCTTGTGTGGCGCTCTGCCATGGCCAAATAAATCACATTCATTCCGCCTGTGACAAAACATCACAGAGCTCAGAGACCCACATTGTCGTACATTCCACCTTAAGTTATGTATCACAATTCTCCCCCGAGCTCTCATTTTCGCTGCTGCCTTGTTCCTGGTTTGTGATGTTCTCATTGCCACCTCGTCGGGAAGCATCAAAGTGGAGGAGTCTTCCAGGAATTCTGGCTTCTTCTTCCTGGGTCGTTGCTGTTTGCTTTGCTCTCTTTCTAAATGTCTGATCTACTTTGAACACATCACAGGCGATCATTAGCCTGCATTTTGTCACACAATTTACTTTGCACTTCTTTTACACGAATCACAGAATATCATTTATTTTTCATCTGCAGTTGTTTTAATCATTTTGATGTTTGTGCTACTTAATGAAAAACGAAACACATGATCGCTGTCAAAGAGATGTAACTGCTCAAGGATCAGGAAAATGAATGGCTTCAATTCCACCTCTGATATAATTCCAGCATAATTACTGTTGATAACAATTAAACAATTAAAGTAAATGCTGTGTTTGAACCCAAGTGCCATCTTGGGGTGATTTGCAGCCCACAGCTCGGTTGTTATTAGCTTGTGTCACTTCCTAAAAATAATCATCGCAGTTTGAACGTTGCTCTCTCACTCAATCAAGGTTTTTCAACAATGAATTAAATAGTTAATGTTTACTATTTCGTGGTTGACTATGGCCCATTATTAGATGAAAATATTGAAAGACAAGTCATATGTAGTATTCTGGTCATGGCTTATCCGACATGATAGAGTGAACAAAAATTCTCCTCTATTCCGTGTGGAAGTGGTAAGTTTTTGGCTTCTTACTTTGTCCTTCTTCTCGACAATGACCCTTTCTTAAAGGGATTGTTTGGGTGAAAAGTTGTATGACTTCCCCGTCAGCAGTGTAATCAATCAAAAGTGACTTACGCCACACTATTCTGGTTTGAATTTAATGATGAGAAATATAGTCCTGTATATTGGAGTTTGACTTCTCAAAATAATATGCATTTGAAAGAGTAATGTATTTGCATGAGCTAAATGCCTCCTTGGGGGGGGGGGAATCAGACCTCACAAATTTATTTTTGGATTTATTTTCTCTCACGTTGTATTAATGCATGCTACCGGCTGTCCATCAATGTGTACATGATGAAGATTGATCAGCCGCGAGCGTTGCAGCCATCTCGTTTACGTATGTATTCCACAGCGGATGAAGATGGAGGTTGTCAGCCATTTTAATCACATGCACAACAATGGACAGCCGATAGCATGCATTAATACAACGTCAGAGAAAGTAAAGCCAAAAGTCAAAATGTGTCTCCACGTTTTTCTTTTTTCAGCATGTGGCCTTCTATTCTGTCATATTCTATTCCGTCCTTCTCATTCTGTATTATTTTCTCTTCATATTATAATGGACACCTTAAACAAAGCAAGTGAACACATTTTCAATGAAAAATGTAAACACATGAATTATTAAGTGTGATCAAATTATCACCAATTTCAGAGACATGGAGAAGGAGTAGGATTTAAAAAAATCTGCCTTCTTTTTACTTCTTTTCAGACAAGCTGAATTATGTAAATATTTCTTGATGTGACGTGCGTGTGTGCGTGTATGTCTGTATGGAGCGCTCAAGCTTGCTTTCGTTTGATATCCGTCTTGAAGATTGCGTAATGAGATATGTGCACAATGTTTAAGTGTGCTTCCTGGCATGGTCAGCATACACAAACGCACACGCACACACACAGTGTCTGTCAGCTAGTGCCCAGATGAACTGATGTGAATGCAAACACACACGTCTATGGAGATTATTTTTTTTGTATTAAACTCAACTTTCTATTTGCCTGTGTGTTTTGCATTCTTCTCATTTCAGTAGCGATATTTATAAAATGTGCAAACAATATTATATCATACAGTATATGAAGGTAACATTAGGGGTTAGTCACTCTTTTAGCTCAGGTGTTTGTGTGCGGCCCCGGGGGGCCATATGTTTACTATTTATCGAGCATTTTCCAAAAATAGGATGGAACTAAAATGGCAAACAAATAACAAAATAATGTAAGGAGAAAACGTTAATGTTGATACCAGCCCTGCCAACATCTATACACTGTGATGTCACATGCGCTTTACTGTTTACTAGCTATGGCTCCCAGGAAATCTTTCTTTGAGGCAACCTCAGGCAAAAGTGAGTGGAGTTTGTGATTCCCAGCAAGAGAAAAATATTCCCATCTGTCAACGGCATTTCACACAGGACTGTTTTTGTGAACATGAACGTGAAATATCCACCAAACTGTTGTTGTAGCCAGAAGCAGCGCACTATCACTGCGAAAGGTGCATTAATGTTCGACACACTATGTCTGCACTCGGTAATCGCGGACCTATGCTCAAATTTTGTGGACGCGGCGCAGTGCCGTGCACCCACGCCTCCATCCCTCCCGCTGGCGCAAGTGGAAAAGAAGGCGTGAGAGGGTTTAACACAGCCAAGTATAATCCTAACCAATCAAATGAACACCTATCATTGCCTTTAAATGCACATCAGCGGCACGCCACAATTTGCGTCATGCACCACGTACACCACCTCGTGGGACACGTCATCTGTTCCCGATAGTCACATTAAACACAACATCAGGCTAATCCAGGCATCTTGCTTGTTTTTCCCAGCATTCCTGCACTACATCACCAAATAGGAGAACCATTGATGGTATATTCGTTGTATCTCCTCCCATTAAAAAAAATATATCCTACAACCAGAATAACCAACTTTATATTAATCGTTGTTTTTGTTGTTAATTATTATTTGTCTAATGCAGGGGTCTCAAACTCACGGCCCGCGGTTGAGGCCCCCGCCTTGATATGAAAGTTAAATTTGTTTAATTTGTTAATTAGTTTTTTGATTTGCTTATTTATTTTTCCATCTTATTTTGCGTTGAAAAATAAAAATTAACATTAAACATTTATTTAATAATTTAATAATAAATAAAAATTAATTTGTTTCATTT
The DNA here is from genome assembly GCF_037039965.1 of Doryrhamphus excisus. Classification (NCBI taxonomy): domain Eukaryota; kingdom Metazoa; phylum Chordata; class Actinopteri; order Syngnathiformes; family Syngnathidae; genus Doryrhamphus; species Doryrhamphus excisus. The sequence goes on along the minus strand of NC_136357.1, from coordinate 15,248,863 downwards.
GTTTTTTTGATTTGCTTATTTATTTTTCCATCTTATTTTGTGTCGAAAAATAAAAATTTGACATTTATTTAATAATTTAATTAAAAAAAATTAATTTATAATAATTTAATGTTTTATCAGAGCTTTAGCAAATAACCAAAGCACTGAAAAAGTGGAGGGTATAGCAGAAGCATTCAAGACTATATATATATATATATATATATATATATATATTAATATTTAATATAATTAATATTTATTGATATTTTTATTATTTTTCTATATATATTAACCTGATGCGGCCCAGCCTCATCCAGACCCTAGCTCCAGTGGCCCCCAGGTAAATTGAGTTTGAGAGCCCTGGTCTAATGGGTCACTTTCTCTGTTTTCCTCAAAGTCTGCGCTGTGTCTTGGCTCATTTATGTTTGGATGGTTAATGAAGGGGGGGTTATCTGGCATGTGAAGAACCAGAACCACGGAGATGAGCAATGAGTGAAGCTGTCTTGTGGCTTTTTCTGAAGGAGTTTTCACTTCTAAAATGTCGATTTTGGGGGGATAAGCCATTTATTTAGGCGGGCATGCTCATGGTAGCCCCGCGCCCTCACTGTTATAACACCGGGCTCCCCCAGTTTGAATGTAATGTTCAGTAACATCCTGTGCGTCTTCTGGGCGCCCCGCCTTTTTGTCCTGAAAGCCAAGTAACGCCTCTGCAGCCGACCATAGCAGCATGAGCTGGTTCTGTCATGGAGGTACAGGGGAAAGTGATCAGTAGCTGTGCTTATGTAACAAGTGCGCTTCCTGAAAAAGACTACCCTGGTGTGGGTGAAGGTCCATGCAGTACTGCTGTCAGTAAGACAAAGTACTGCCATGAGTCCTGTCTGTTTCCACATACAGTATGCAGCACTGACTGAGGTTTTAATTTAATTTCAACAAGCTAAATACAGCCAGCCACACATTATTACTGACTAAAAGATGAATTATTAATTAAGAAGCTGTGTTAATGTGATTTACATAGTAGCACTCTATTTTATTTTTCTAGGGGTCTCGCTCCAGCAGCAAGGTGCACTCTTTCGGCAAGCGTGAACAGGCCATTAAAAGGAATCCCAATGTGCCTGTCGTGGTTCGAGGATGGCTGTACAAACAGGTCAGTACATACACATACTACATTGATTGAGGGATGCCCGATGAAGTATTCATCCCCTGTTGATTTTGTAGGTTAACCTCCTTCCATTTGTGAATAATTGCACCAGTAGTAAACAATTTTGACACAGAGTTACTTTGCCAACTCTGTGGCCTTGCCCTTGGTCGAGGAGAAGTTTGAATGGAAGAGACTGTTTCTATGACAGGCGTCTTATATTCACATAAAGAGTTGAGATGATGAGTCATTTCTTTAAGGCACAATGCTAAGTTGTGTACTATGTGGACACATAACCGATCTGTGTGGATCAGAATGCTTGCTAGTAAGTATCGGATCAAATACTTCCAATACTTAATTGCAACATGAACCAAAAATTATATCAAATGTCAAAAGGTTGGTGAAACGCAATGAACAAGGAAGAGCAACAGCTATCTTAATTGAGCTTCCATTTATTAAAAGAAGCATGTTTTGATTTAAAAAAAGCCTTCTAAATGTGTACACACACACACACACACACACACACACACCTGATTAAAACCTTAAAGACCTGATGGCAAGAATTTACATTTTGCACTTTTGGATTGTAAGGTGATTCCACTTAAAGCTTCAAAATAGTAAAATATGTGACACGAAACCATTTCAGAGTCATCATTGCCTATCATTGCAAACAACCATTATTTCGGAACAGGCTGTTCATCAGCAGGTAAGAAGTTTGAGAACATAAACTTTAAAAGCGGGTGGCACGGCGGTCGAGTGGTTAGCGCGCAGACCTCACAGCTAGGAGACCAGGGTTCAATTCCACCCTTGGCCATCTTTGGCCGTTTCCATGTTCTCCCCGTGCATGCGTGGGTTTTCTCCGGGTACTCCGTTTTCCTCCCACATTCCAAAAACATGCTAGGTTAATTGGTGACTCCAAATTGTCCATAGGTATGAATGTGAGTGTGAATGGTTGTTTGTCTATATGTGTCCTGTGATTGGCTGGCGTACCCCACCTCTCGCCCAAAGATCCAGCACCCCTGCGACCCTCGTGAGGAAAAGCGGTAGAAAATGAATGAATGAATGAACTTTAAAAGCCAAAACCTTGTCACACTGTCATGATCTCTTGATGGCAGAGGCAAAAAAAAAGCTTTCTCTCTTTGATTGCTGTTGAATAGTTGAGCTGCATAAGAAAGGCCTCTTGCCGTGTGCATTGCTGCTGAGGTTGGGCACAGTAAGAAGGTGATTTTAAACTTCTTAAGATGATAATATTATAGAAAAAAGTCATGTGGTGCACCCAAAAATGTGTTATTTGCTGTCCATCAAGACACGGTCTTTCAACGCCACAAAATTCCCCAAATTTGCATGGGCGCACCAAACAGTATAGAAGACAGTTTTATTCTTGATGAGAAAAATGTAATCCCGATGCGTTCCAAAGTTACTGGGATGACAAGGAGGTCCCACGTGACATGTTTTCCAAACTGCACAATGGATCTGGGGTGGCATCATGATTTGGCATGTTTTTTCTTTCCTTAAACGGAACAGTGGAGCTTCAGGTTGTGGAGAGGCATCATTGGCAGATGGCTGTGCAGGAGGCATCCCTCATGACTAAAGGCCCTCATCTGTGTGGTAGTCTCAACAGTTCGCTGAAGTTCATGATGCCTACCTGACATAGGACTTCTTCCAGAGGAATAATATCTTTTTTACCCTCCATGTGTGTTCCCCTCATTTGGGGATGGATGACAAGGCATGTTTATGAAAGTGGACATCAGTTCCAGACAGTGGATGCCCTCCTTGAAGCCATGTTGTCCAAAAGGGCCAACATTCCAACTGTCTTCCTGGAAACCCTGGCATCAGGCATGCCCAAATCCATTTTTGAAGTGATTAACGGGAATGGTGCAGCTAATCATTACTGACTCTTTTTTTGAATATTTTATTTCTATTATAGGGTTGTTATTTTTTTTGGAGCAATGGTTTTTTGATCAATTGATGAACTGATGAGTTTAATGGTAATTTGCTTACTGAAAAATGGTTTAGTCTCACTCCCATTCTTTTTGCATTTTGAAGCTCTACTTAGAACCTCTTTAAGATCCAACAGTGCAAAATAAAAAATCTTGCCATTTTTCAACTGGTCTTCGTATTTTAATCCGCAGATATGCACACAGACATTTGAGGTCGTTCGATGCCTTTGGAGTCTCTTCACTTTGTACCATTTTCAGACTCATAGCAGGCAGATACAAATTCAGTGATCCACTGAACTAGGACAAACACTGCTCACTCTTTATCTCTTCTCTATATGCTTGTATCCTTGTTCATTTCCCTTCCTGTGTGTATCCACTCTACTTCTTCTGTGTCGGTCTCAAGCTAACGCCTCTCATCTCTCATCATTCATGCATGACTGACACTGTGATTCCCCTCTTGTCTCCTTGCAGGACAGCTCTGGGATGCGTCTGTGGAAGAGGAAGTGGTTCGTCTTGGCTGATTTCTGCCTCTTCTACTACAAAGGTAAAGCTGTTGAATGTCTGCCAAGAAACAGAGCAGAATTAGGGCAGGCCTACTTTAAAAGCAGGCGAACTAACTGCTCACAGAGCAGTGAGACCTTTCTCAGTATACACATGTACTATATCCCCGTATCGCTTGCACACACACGCAAGAACAGTTCCTAAGAAGCCACCAACAGTTTTCTGTCATGATGTGGTTGGAAAACTAACGTCATTAGCTAAACTTTGCCAAATCTCTATCATTAGCATAAACTAGTGCCTGTGTTTTTGTATGTGTGCATGAAAAGGACGGGATATAATTCTTGCAGCACGTTGGAAAATTAGCTCACTCAAGGCAGCAGCATAATTGTTGCTACGAGTCCCTTTAACCTTTGACCTACAACCTGTTCTTTTCCCAACAGTTTCTGTCGACCCTTTTCCACATTTGCTAGCTCTCTCAATAAAATGAGTGGTTTTGGGTTGTAGTGGCCATAAAAGTTGTTAGAATGTTATGATGAGTGAAAAGATGACTGCAAAGTCCCTCTTTGTCAAAATGAACTGAATCCCCACTAAAACATTTCCACTGTATTTCAGACCTGCCACAAAAGGACCAGCTGACATATTAGTGATTATCTGGTTAACGTAGGTTAAAGATGACTCTGTCATTCTGACTGAGTGAAGACTGGCAGCTTTAAAAATGGGGATTTGTGTCTTTGTTCGTCTGTTAGCCATGCTTACCAGAAGCCACTTCTCCCCAGGAACATCAGGGACAAACTTGTATTCTGCAATGGTACAGGAATTGGACTGCTGAGGACTGGTATAGTCATTTTCTCTGATGAATCCCTCTTCTGATTGTTTGGGGCATCCAGAAAATAGCTTGTCCAGAGAGGAAAGGGTGAGCTACCATCGGTCCAGCATTAAAGTATCCTGCAACCCTTTTGTATGGGGTTGCATCTCAGCAAATTCTGCCTAAGAACACAGCCATGGATAAGGAATGGTACCAAAACATCCTCACACCAACAGTTTGGTAACAAACAAGTTTTTTTCCAGCATGATGAAGCACCTTGTCATGAAGTCAAAAGGCTTGGGCAACAAAGCATCAACATTTGGGTCCATACCCCAAACGATAATCCCCTTGAGAACTTGTGGGTAATCCTTGAGATGGGTGGACAATCAAATAATGGGCTGACGTGTCAATATGTGCCTCAGTAGAGAATTGACAGGGTCAACACAAATATCAACTCTTTGCATAAACTTAATGTAACTGTTAATAAAATCCTTTAGCATGTATTTGATTATGCTTCAGTATATTATGTAACATCTGACAAAAATATCGGAAAACACGGATGAAGCAAACTGTGGCATTCGCTGAAATTTTGACACTGAACTTTTGGCCAAGACTGTACACTAGATGGACTATGAGGACACCTGGCTTGCTGAACTGGGACACACCTAGAACCCAAGGATCCTCACAAAGAAGAATTGGTTCTCAACTACCCACACAACAATTGTATGAGTTTTGCCTGCTTTCATGCAGGACAAAGCATATAATGCCACGGATACGAGAAGTGGTGGTGACAGTACATGTGCACCAAATTCGGTCGCGAATTGCGTCCTTAACTTATATATGAATTAAACACAAACATGTCTTCATGGTTTTCAGGCGTACCATGTAAAAATCTCTTGGAATTGTGGGACAATGCAGAGGCAAAATGCATGCAAGTGTCAAGGTGACATGAGTCCTCATTTGCAGCTTGACGTGACTTTTAACAATGATTTAATCTCTATCATGTCAGACTAATACTTTGGTACACACCCTGCTGCACTCTCACTTTGGTCCGGGAAGGAAATCAATTCTCTCTTTTTCTCCTCCTGTTTGCCCTCACTTCAAAGGTTCCACTCATCCGCTGGAGATGATGAAAAGCTACATAATGTCCGCCCCTCCATCTTCTTTTACATTTCATTATTTCACTTGTTTTGTAAAGAATGTTGTGAGCACTGTTGAGTCTCACTGCATTCTGGCATTTGCACTCTCAAGTATGGCGGCAACAGTCTGTGTCTGTGTGTGTGTGTGTGTGTGTGTGTGTGTGTGTGTGTGTGTGTGTTGTGAGAGCTCAGATAAACACACCATCTTTTTGCTACCACACTGTTTAGGGAATGTCTCCTCCAAAGGTCCTTGTTTTATTTTTAACCAATTAGCTCCCCTTATAATGTGGTCTAATCGGGCCTCAGCGAGCACCAGTGCAAAGGTGCACATATTTTCACATTTTCACTGCATTTTACAATGTGATAATCACGCACACACACTTGCTCACACGCGCTTAGTGGAAACTAATACTAAGTCAATCTTATTTATAGAAACTAATTCAGATGGATTGCCTGTTTGTGTTGGTGAATTGTTGTTGGAAAATAGTTTAAACAACAACCTGATTTATTTGGCTTTCAAAAATATGTATGCCATTGGAATTAATGTTCCAGAGTCAAACTGTGTTTATAGTAACATCTTTATTAACTTGTTTGCCCAATGTTTAGCATTTTAAACCATTAAAAACCGGGCATCCTGGTCACATCTGTGTTGCGGGGAGCTGTCGGGGGGGGGCTTTTGTTTTAATGCAGACTTACTAACATGTACAAATATATCGTACTCAACATGCAATTTGACTGTTGATATGCTTGTATGTTCTCCATTATGTTGCATTTTCCTGGTTTAAGTTCAGTCTGTACAGTACAGATAAATCAATAAATATAATATTTAATAATATTTGGTGCACAAACCACCCCAGCATGTCTATCCGGTCTGGTTTAAACGCTTAATTGAGCACATCGAACCTTGCTATATTATGCTGAGCTGCCACTACCTTGTGGAGGAAACTTATGCCTCAAATCACGTGTGTCAGTGGGGGGCCAAATAACTGCAGGTTTTCTCTCCAACCAGTTTCTCCAGCTGGTGATTTAATTGATGAGCTTCTTCCTCAAATAGATGGAGGTGTTGATCATTAAAATCACTTGCTTTAGTGATTGTGTAGAACAGGGGTCTCAAACTCAATTTACCTGGGGGCCACTGGAGCTTGGGTCTGGGCGAGGCTGGGCCGCATCAGGTTTTCCAAAAAAAAAAAAAAACAACGCATTTATTAAAAACAGAAAAAGGAGTAAACTTTGCTTTGGTTCCGATTTTCTACAAGAAAAGCTCTGATAAAACATTCCACTGTTCTCAAATATCTTAATTTTTATTTTTCTACACAAAATAAGATGAAAAATAAACAAATCAAGAATAAAGAAAATCAATCAATCAGTAATAAATAAATAAATATAATAATAATAAAACGGCAAATAATAAAAACTTAAGAAACCACATATAGTTGGTGGGTAGACAAATTATTTTTTTCAGATTAAAAAGAACAAAGCATTATTAGAGCCCTGTAGACATGACAAAACACGACTATAGTCACATTTATACTCTTTTTATTTACAACATATTGCGCAGCTGCAGGGTCTTGTAACGCATGCTAACTCGCAAACTAAAGAGCTAGCAACCTTAACGGTAGCCTTCAAGTTATTTCCTTTAAACTTAAATAGCCAAAAACTTACCACTTTCACATGGATAAGGAGGATAACTATTAACAGTTATTTAACCTTTAACATGGACATTAATCAAACATAATAATTTTTTCTGGGTACATGATACCATACAGCATCCAAACTTGTGCGGGCCGCACTAACATTAAACTTTCATATCAAGGCGGGGGCCTCAAACTAGTGTCCTGCGGGCCACATTTGGCTCACGGGCCGCGTGTTTGAGACCCCTGGTGTAGAAAGAAAACTTGCAGTATCTCGGCCCTCTATGGCATGAGTTTGACACCCCTGCCTCATATGCTCAGAGAAATAAATGGTTTAGTTTTTCTCCTATCTGCTGTTGCTGAGTATCGTTCTCTGTTTGGTTAATATCACCTGATCAAAATGTTTCAAACATTCCACACTACAAAGTAAGTCATTAAAATTATATATGAGTCATGCTGATGTCTGATTCATATTGGTATCGACCATTAATCTAGCTTGCAATGTGGTTGTATGGGGACACCCTGAGTGGTCACACCAGATACTGACTGGTTCCTTCCCTCACCCCCACAGACAGTAGAGAGGAGGCGGTCCTCGGCAGCATTCCTCTTCCCAGCTATGTCATTTCACCCGTGGGAGCAGAGGACCACATAAGCCGCAAGTATGCCTTCAAGGTACGTTGGCCTCTTCCTTTTTCTGCTTGTGTGTTCATTTTAAAACATCTTCATCCTTGTTGACTGAATTGAAGTTGAGATTGAGAAATTTAGATTCAAGTGTACCATACCAAAGTATCTGGTTTGCTGTAGTGATTTCTTACCAAATAACAGTCAAGAAGGGAATTTGGTTGGTTACAATATAAAGTGATGTAGTTTGGGATGAAACAGCATAAGATTGACCTATTTCCGTGTTTACAAAGAGGACTGCGGTCAAAGTGTGAACATATTTTCATCAAAATTAACATGATATTGATCATTTTGGTCCCAATAATCATGATGTCAATGTCAGTCAAGTTGTGATAACCAGTTCAAGGTTTTACAAAGAAAAATTGCTTACATTTCACTGCTTTGATGTCATGCAACATAACTTCTTCTCCACAACATAACTTCTTTTCCTTTTCTTCTTAAAAATCATCAGAAAGCTATTTTTTTCTGCAGAAGTAATGTAAGGATACGGTTCATATACACTGACAGTCAGTAGAAACTTTGAAAGTCTGGAACTTAGGAACAGATTACATGTGTCCAACGAGGTGGTATAAGTGGCGATGCAAATTGGGGTTTGCCTCTGATGTGCATTTGAAGGTAATGAGAGGCGTTCAATTGATTGGTTAGGATTACACTTGGCTGTCTCATTTGCGGTGGTGGGAGGGAAGGAAGCGTGGGTGCGCCGAGTTGTGCTGGACTGCGTCGCTCACGAAAATTGTGTTAAATACTTGGTCCACGCACTGTGAGGCTGCTGATTAGGGTATCGTTCCTGGTGAGTGTTTCTCGTCCTGTACGACTAGCATGGCGAAAACAGTCCCGCGGTTGTTGCAATCAGATGTAGGTCGGGAGTTGTCACTCTGTCTCGTTCTGGATGCGGTGTATCATCAACACAACTCAATCCTCAAATGATGCAGACCCCACCGAGTATAGCACAATGTGTATTTGGTCCACCCAACCAAACCCATGTTGGGTTAAACTGTGACAACATGACAACTCCTTACCTCAACTACCCGAGCACTAAGTCAACAATTAATCTATAAGGTATAATTGCAACCCTTCTACTGCCATGGTTTCTATTGACTGTCAGTATAGAATAGTTCTATTTTAGGAATAGGTCTAGTAAATGTGTTCTTTACATGATAGCGTGTCATTTCTGTCTCTACATGGTTGCATTTTACAATGTATCACGTGCAGAGGACTTATGTTTTGCTTTTCTTGATAATTTTGGAGTCTTTCTATTATGAAAGGTTGTGAAATCGAGGTGTGATTGCAACACAGTTGGCGTCACCGCACGCATGCATGTGTCCACTTATTTGTATTCTATATTGATCAGCCCAGTCCCCCAACACACACACACACACTGCATGCGTGCATCTCAGAAGTAACTTTAGAGGAGAGATCACATGACAGTTGTGCGTGTGTGTGTTTGTGCCCCCCAAACGTGCCACAGCAGACATAATTCACTGCACAGTTGTAGCATTAAAATTGTAATCATAAAATGTTAATAAATCTATCCATAAGCATAAAAGTCTCTACTTTTCCAATTGAGAAATTTGTGTTTCCATTTCTGACTGGCAACTCATAAATCCTGACCACCTCAGCTAGCCTATGTCAATTCTATTACATACCGTATGTGATGGATGGATCATAGTGCACCTGACAGATTTGCAGTACAGGTTTCCTAAATGTCATTTTACTAAGCACCATACAGATATAGTTATATAGTCATTGCCCATGTGTTAATATTAGTTTTTACTAGCGAATGCTGCTATGATTTGGCACGGAGCACCTGCTGGAGTGAAACGGATTACTGCTGTCATTCAGGCCATTATGTGATGGATTCCCTTTGGCACAAGTGTAAGCCACAAATGGACTAACTCAGACTTTACAACACCCGCACAATACAAGAGCTGTATTCACATCTTGCCTTTACAAAGATAAGGGGACATTCATTGTCATAAATCGTCACGATGTATCCCACCAGACATCTGCCGGATGGGCTAAATTGTGCCAGTCATTCTAATGAGTGCATTTTAAGTAGAGTAGATGGGGAATGTGTCACAAGTATCCTCAATAAAAGCATCTGTATCGTCTTTTGAAGAATAGACCTTTAAGCTTAGCATCCAGTGAGCAACCTTTTAGTCCTGCAAGCATCATTTTCATTTTTCATAGTCGTCTGCCAGCCAGTAGCAGTGACCATGCCTGCTGCACTATGATACAGTAGCATATTTATATATAGTTTCCACTTGAGCTTGCTCTTTAGGAAACCAGCCTGGTCTGTACTGTTCATGATTCCAGGTTTTTATAGTGGTTTATTACCCCCGGAAGGGCAATTTGATTACAGCCAGTAATGACTTTATAGATAGACTTTGACCGCATAAAATAAATTAATACATAAATGAATGTAACAGCTGACATCACACATCAAATACAAATCAAAGCTTAGCTTAGCTTTGTCAATGTGTTGGGGGGAGAAAATGCAAGCCTCACACAGAGATGCCCAAGCAATCTTCTGACATGCTAACCACTTGGCCCAGGCACACCCTAGACTGGTCGCCAGTCAATCACAGGACACATATAGATAAATAATTCACACTCGCATTCATACCTCGGAAGTTACTTTTCAATCACACTGTCAATTAAACATATTAAATATATATCTTTTACAATGATTTTATAATATGCATTTTTGTGTCCAGACTTTAGGGGTGTGCAATGTCAGACATTGTCATGTTGGAACTCGCTGTTACTCACGTTGCATTCCGACCTCTCTAGATAATGTTTGGGATTCCACATCTCTGCTATAAATATGTGTGTGGCTTATTTTTGGAAGTGTAGGGAAACAGAGCAGAAGGAAAACATGCATGCAGTAGCAAACAAATACCGCGGAACTTTCCACACAATCATAGGATTAACATATGTGTATACGGTTTGTCTACCATATGGCAAATGTTTTAGGACACCGTTTTTTTTTGTGACAAGTGACCAGTAGGAAACATAAAGCAATTAATAATAAATAAAATAAACATAGAAAAATACCTCAGAAGACAAAAATATCACAAGGCCCGTATATTAGTGCGTATTAGTGCGTATGTGGCTAGCCTCCATCCCTGCGGGGCTGGAAGTGGCTTAAAACAAACTTTGCTGCGTGATTTCAACGTGTGTAAACCTCACCTGCTGCCATGCACGTGATGGCCACGACTCTCACAAGTTGATGTACGAGTGTGAGTCACCTCCCCCTCCTGCCCCACCTCCCTCATTCATGACCTCCCTCTCTTGTTCCCATTGGTTGGCTGCCCGACTGGGAGGCCCCTCCCACCACCCTGCGAGTGTGTGGCGTTGCGGTGCCAGTCCTCACGTGAATAGGTACTGATGTGCACCTTGTGCTGTCTTCCCTTGATGTGATGTTTGTTTGGAAGGGGAGTATATACATAAATATATATTTGTATATCCCTCTCTCATCTTTGTGCATGTCTTGAAATTAACTTGTGACGTCTTCTTTTTACTTTGTCTTTGGTTTTTTGTGGTTTTGGGGTTTCTGTGGCACATCCATTCCTTTGTCGCCCCGTCTTCCACATGCATGTAGTCCACTAATGGCTGAAAGAAGTATTCTTGTTATGTTGGACTTTTTTCACCTCACGCTTTTTCAGAAAAATAGAAGAAGGTGCATATTGGAGAGTTCTATTAAAGCTTTTTTTATACCTCATAACAGGATTTATGCATCTTTAGAAATGGAGCCAGCACTCAGTGTTTTTTTTGCCTGTGAAAGCAGACATGTCATGAAAGGGAGACACCCAGAGGCTATTATTGTCTCCATTTGGATGCTTTTTCCACTGTAAATTCAATCTGACTTTGGGAGAATGTAGCTTATCAGTGGCTGTGTGGTGCTGAGGCTTATCTTTGCCTGCACAATGACGCTTTAAATAGCGGCCGGACAAAGAGTGAGCGCATGTCTCCTTTTGGAAACCCTTCATGGGAAAACACGTGAGACTGATGTGTGTGCTGAAAGGAGGGGACGCAGGAAGGGAAGGAAGTGATGAATGGAAAGTAAAACAGAGGAGTGAAAGGAAATGTGGCTACGTAAATATTATCATCATTATCATCAAGATGAGGAGGAAGGTACACAGTCAAAAATGGAGAACAATGGAGGACATCTTTCTTCTTGTTTAATGTATTCTTCCCATTATGGAAGTGGTCTGTTCTCTGTCCACCCAACAACACACTGCACTGTGTCTATCTCCAAGCCTTTATTCCAACAGAAGGGTGCCAACAACGATTCACGTAAAAAATGACTCTTGGAAAGTGCATCAATATTTCCATTACAAATATTGAAGATGTTATCTGTTAATATTTCAATTGAATAAAATATATAAATTTTCCTTTGTGTCCAGACTTTAGGGACACCATGCATAATAATGAGGGGTAGACTGGCCAATGACTGCAATTAAAAAGTTGGTCGTTGGCATAGCTAGACTGTTTTTTTTTTTTTTTTTTTTTAGGATTTTCTACATGATTAAGCATGAAGAGACTTGAGAAGCAGGGATAGATCCAAAGTTCTGGGAGCGCCAACAGCAAAATCTACATCAAGCTAAATGGAGGACCAGTAGATGCAGGAGTGCTTGTTGTCAATGATATGAACAATTTGGATAAATATTAAAGATCACATCACCATGACAACAAGGAAACTGGAGGATACAAACCACAAAGGAAGAACAATGCAGTTGGAAGGATTACATTCAACAACATTTGACATCACTGCCACGTTGCACAGGCCTGCTCTGTGGACTGGAATTAGGAACCCATGTGTCCACATTCAATGACATTCTACAACACCAAAGAACAGGAAGACCTGGAAGTGGAAATCCAGACCACAAACCAATGGATTGGAGAATGGATGAATTGAAATGAAATAACTTCTGTGTTTTCTTGTATGTGAGAATAATTGAAATTGTGTATCAGAATAGAGGAAGTGAACAAATGAATTAGCAAATGATGTGAAACAGAGAGAGAGGGGGTAGGCTTAAATAAGTTTTTTAAATAAGCTTTTTTCGTACTCCATTTTGGACATGCGGGATGGTTAATTATAAGACTGAGCATTTCAATGTAAACTGTATGCATGTTCAAAATAAATTAAACCACAACACACCAAACCCTACTGGCCCGTTATATGTCCATTAAGTACAGATACTGTATTAGTTCTGCCCATTTTAAGAAAATGAGTGAGATAAGACACCTGTCACCAAAACTGGCTCTTCCATTCAACCCTTACATGGGTTAATGATATCAAATGAGTTGGGATCCTGTAGTGCCTGTAAGGTCCCCCTGCTCAAGAAGACACATGTACAGACCCGTCTGGAGACTCACACAAGTCACATTTTGCATTGGGTTCAAATATTTATGGTAATGGTTTTATTTCATTTGAACATGCATCAGATTACAATTGAATGCATCACATAATCAGTTCACAGTTCCACACGTCCAAAAGGAGTAGGAAGAAGCAAAGCTTATTAAATCCTACCCCTCCATCTGGTACTTTTACAATCAGTAACTGTTACATTTGTTCACTTTGTTGTTTTTTTTGTTCATTTTTGAATTTTTTGAATTTTGTAATTTTTTGTCCCGTACCGAAGTACGAGGTGATATGGCCATACAATGACATTATGTGTACCATAGTAAGTGTCAATATATCATGACTGATTCAAGACTCTTCATCCTTGTATTTAGCAAACATCAACTGCTTGTATTGTTTCTTGAATTGGGTCATCGTTGTGCATTATTTGAGGTCCTTACTCAATCCATTCCATAGTTTGATTCCACATACTGAAATGCTATGGCTTCATTATTTATTTTTTTCAATCGAATACACCTTTATTTAATGTCATTGTTTCTGGATTTATAAAAATGCTGAACTGTTCACATATTTGGAAGGAGGTAATTTTACATCAAATGCTTATTTATTTACCCCACTGTATTATTAGTAGAGAGGAAATGGACTCTTGGTGGGTTCATCTTTGGGTCACAGTATATTTGTGGAACATATGTTTAAATATCGACTTGTCTTATGTTTCTTTTTCCCCCCTGCTGGCTCACAAACTAACAAAATGATCCCCCAAGTGCAGATAAAAAATTCTGAATAATCACAGAGAAATCTGCCATAACTTCCAACACATTCATTATTCATTGCCAGGAACATTTAGTGTTTAATTGTACGTCTTAATGAGTTCAATGTGTCATCGTCTTCCCAATCCAGTTGCTGTGGCTGGGAATGGCGGGAGGAGAAGCAAGACACAAGACACAGAGAAGACGACAAAAACACTGTGTTGTAGTAATAATAATAATAATAATACATTGAATTTATAAGCGTCTTTCTAAGAACCCAAGGACAAAGCTCATCATACAGACAAAACAACAAAGGATAAAAACACGAACAAGTCAGATTGAGTATGCAGTCTTGAACAGGTGACTTTTGAGTCTGGATACGGGGAGTAAATCAATATTTTGCATGTCAGTTGGTAATGTTTTCCAGTGTGTGTCTTATTTGTCCATATGGTCTATTTGACAACATACATATGGCCAGCCAGAGAGTTGTACCATCAATGTTGTGCCATCAAGATGTTTCCGGCTGAGCTCAAACTTTCAGACCTCAGACTATCAAACCTCAGCATCCGTGAACCTCTTCCGGGCAAAAGGATCCATATTTAGCGGAAACAAATAACGACCTTACTCATAGCTGTTCTTCTCTGGAGACCACAGTCGCCATGTCATTTTTACTCTGAAAAATAATAGCGACCTCTCCTTTCCTGCAGGTTTTCTGCAATTGCTCATGTCCAATTTGCTCATGCTAAAAGCCTCTCAAGTGGTCCCTCGGGTGCTGTTGATGGAACCCCAGGGCTGCTCACTGCAAAAATAGCTACTGGAAAAAGCCGCATTAATTTACTTTAGTCCCCAAAAACCAACATTTTGTATGCACAGAGTTACAAGTTTACATTTTCACTCAGCCTAAAGGAACATGGGCGCTCCGTTGAATGTTAATTATGGTAACGTAATGGTTTAATATGTTCTTTTTACTAAAATACCCAAATACCCATGACTTTTTATTTCATGTAATATTTTGTCGAGGTCTAGCGGTACATGTATTCATAATCAGATTTTTTGGTATGAAACGTTTGGTTCTGTAGAGAGACGCATTGATTTCCCACATGGTACACACGAAAAATAAACAAATACAGTCCAGTCCAGCCTTTGGCTAGCTGGAGTAATGGTTAGTGATAGAGCCAAACATAACAACAGATAATATATAATATGTAATATATGTGTATACATATATATGTATGTGTGTATATATACGTGTATATATGTATGTGTGTATATATACGTGTATATATGTATGTGTGTATATATACGTGTATATATATATGTATATATATACGTGTATATATATATGTATATATATGTGTGTGTGTGTGTATATATATATTTTTTTTTACAAGGAAAAAGTTGTACCTTTATATGAGGACGGTCCCAATTTTATTAGGAAAAAAGTTTAATTGTAAAAGATGTAGTCTCATAAAAGATTGGGTCTTGTATTATTACTTTATGCCAAGAAGTATTGCTTTCCAACTTGGTGTTTAGTGCATCTCTAAACTGTCCCGGCATCAGTATGGCCGTACCAGGAGACACTAAAACAATTTGGGCTTCCATTCGACTTTATTATCCCCCATGCTCTTGTATTTCCCTCTCATTGGTCCAAAGTTGCGGCTTTGTTGGTCATAACTGGCTGCCTATTTATGTTTCTATTTCTCGTCCCTTGGTGTACTTGACTGGCTTTTTCTGTCCAAGTGTTTGCGCCTCTGTGGTTCTTGTTGACTCCCCTTGTTGGACGACCAGACGTCTCCCAGCCTCTTTGACCGTGACGCTGACCTCTGCTCTGTTCTCATCCTTTGCCAGGCCAACCACACCGGCATGCGCTCGTACATTTACAAACAGAGCTCTGTGATTGGCTCTCAGGCGGAGCACACGGGGATGAGGACGTACTACTTCAGCGCTGACACCCAGGAGGACATGACCACCTGGCTGAGGGCTATGAACCAGGCGGCGCGCATGCAGAACCCCGTGGACACCGTCATCAGGTCAGAACCATGCAATCACTTCTTTTCACAAGTAAATGGTTATATTTGACACCAAAATATTTGATAAAATGCTCCCCTTTCTTCTCCTTGTTCTTCTCTGTCTCTAAGTGAGTCCCCATAAGTCAGGACACACTTGAGTGGATCAAATTCAAAGTGTTCTTGACACAGGACAGCAGTGCCACACACTGGCGCATACACACACACCAACACACACACACACACACACACACCATCGGCTCAAAGCAGGCAGCTGTAAAATCCAAATGATAAAGACAGGAGGTCAAGCTGGGTTCTGCTGCACTTTGAATGTTTTTGAATAACTTTTAGTTTTTGAGCTTTAAAGAAAGGCTTATTAGGCCTTATTTAGGATTTAACAAAAACGGTTGGAACTGCACTCTATGAACAAAAATGCCAAGAAAGCTCTTTCATTTATCAGTCACACTGTGGTGAAAAAACATAAGTTGTGAGTTTAAAAACTCACAAGACAACGTTGGCAATTGTGATTTGTAACATTGCTTGAGGAGAAACAAGGAGTAGTAACAATAAGTACTTCATGTTCAGGTGATTCTTTTTTTCTCTTGGCCCTTTGCATGTTTTTAAAATAAAATAAATAGATTTATAATTAGATTATTAGATATTATCATTAGTATTATTGGATATTACACTAATTAGCATTGTTACCTTTAACTTAAAGCTAAACTGGCTAAGATAACTTGGCATATATGTATAGTCCCTCATTTATTTAATTGGTTGACAGGTTTCAGAATTCCTAGTAGTAGTTACAGCATAGTAAACCTGTCTAGGACCTTTTAAATATTTTTTTGAACATTATTTCAGCCCTCTAGACATGGAATAACACCCCTATAGTCACCTTTATACGCATATTACCCAATATACTGTAGTACACATAATAAGGGAAAATAAGACATTTAGGACATTAATGAAACTCTACTGATGTGTGTTGTTGTCTATGTGTTCCCCTTGCGAGGGATAGTGGGGTTGACTTTTAACTTAACGTGGGTTACGCCCCACCCCAATCATTCCATTTTTCTGTATGTGGCCTTCGCTGGAAAAGGTTTGGACACCCCTACTGTAAAGTTTTGACTGTCTGGCAGAGTGCTGCTAGGATGCAATAGGGTTTTCCCAATTGATAGCAGCACAATCACATTTGTAAGAGAAAAAATAAGTTTGAAATAATTCCTCGCACTCCTGAATGTGTTCTGTGCAGACCATCTGATAGGCTGGACGATGTCAGTGTGACACCGCAGCAGAGCATCCCACAGAATAACCACATCAACCACCACAAAGCTCCAGAGTGTCAGAGACCCGTGGTCCACGAGGTTCTGCTGGAGCCCATCCACCATGACGCAGATGAGCTCTGCAGCTTCCACAGAGCCTCTCCTGCCACCACGACTGCGGAAATGGACACCCAGGCTTCCCTCCCCTCCAACCCCACAGCCCCCGCCCTCCCTCTGCCTGACCAAGCATCTTCTTCGGCACCTGTGTCCAGAGTGCCCTCACGAACTCCGTCACGGGCCTCCTCCACGCTGCCTCCCGGCCTTTGTAATAGGAATGGCCTTGTGGAGACGCCGAGCCCCATCTTGGAGCCTAACGGGATTGCTGCAGGGACATACCAGAGGGCTCCGGCCAACCTGGAGGACAACGTACACAAAGAGGTGCGGAGGAGAAGTACTCTGGAGCAGGTGGAGCAGTGGGTGAAAGTGCAGAAGGCTGAACTCAAAGGGTAGGTGGCATAAAGGATGTACATATATACTCATATAATAGTCCTTATATAATCATTTATGTGTCCTTGTGTCATGACAGTCCTCCATCCAGAGACAACACGCTTCCGCGCCGCACGCCACCCTCCCAGCCCAAGTTCACTACTCTAGACGCATACCAGACTTTGCCAAAGACCCCTCGTCCCAGTCCACCGCCGGCGCGAATGGGCGAGTACAAGTATGCCCAGGACCGCTTGAGCCACTTCCGTCTCACGCCAGAGCTGAGCGGCCCGGGATCAAACACCGTCCTGCAGCTGTACGAGTGGCAGCAGCGTCAGCAGTACCGTCATGGCAGCCCCACTGCACCGCTGTACACGCCGGCCCCGGACTACCCATATGGCGCCCGACCTCCCTCCACTGTTCCTCCCTCCTCATCCGCCAAGCACAATGGACCGCCTCGGTGTGTGTCCGTGCCACCTTCAACTGCAGACATCCCGCCGCCAGGGCCTCCGCCAGGTACCAGCAGGACCTTGTCGCCTGCTCGGCGCCCGCACACCCCAGCTGACCGTGTGACAGTAAGACCCTTGGGGGATGCCTCAGTGGTCGACACCCCCTTCACTGTTTCTCCTCGCAGGACCAAATCTCAGGTCTTCAAGGTAAAGTAAGAAGTTGACTTTTTGTCAAGTAGTTATTTATTCTAAATTTTGTAGCTTTTTATTTCAATTAGACATAATTTAACGCATCAAAGTCCATGATTATTGAGATATAAAAAGCATACAGTATGTCAGGCTAACGTGAATGGGAGTAAAGTCATTGTCTCTACAGACTAAAAAAGACTTAAAAAAGAAAACGTGTCAGTCTGCTCCACTGAGTAGAATGATTAATAATTGTACCACCTAAGCTCCAAAATGTAAAGTTAAATAATCACAACAGTCAACACAGTGTCTTAAGGTGATATAAATATAGAAATGTATTGGTTTCAAGTCTTTTACCACACATTCTTCAGTGTGAATTCAATGCTGTGTATGCATTGGCAGGCATCCACCATCGAGAGGCGCTCCATGCCTCCATCGAACTATATTACACACACCGTCAGTGCGCCCAGCCTGCACGGCAAAACGGTACGTTTCACTGAACTAAAAGAACATCAAGTGTTACTATCATTCATTCAATGCTAATTCTTTGATTGATTCCACTTTTGTGTATAACACAGTATACAACACAAGCGAGGACACACAAGGAGTGTTTTTATTCAGAAAGTTTGTGAAATGTAACTGTGGAGGAGCAATTTCAAAACAGTCAAATACACTGCGCACAACCTATTGGTATCAGTGTATTGATTTTCAACTCAATCCCAATCCAAACTGTACACACTCGCATGACATACACTTCCATGGCCTGAAATGTAACTGTAGAGGAGCGATCACATTAGTCAGCTTTGCCACATGGGGGTTGAGGAGTGATTGTATTCATTAAATGACTTGTCTTTGTCACTTTGTGGACTAATATGCGCTCCTTTGATCACCTTTCTGTAGCGCACCATTCGGCCATGCTATGTGCATGTGTTTGTGCCCCCCCTACCATGTAGGGGAATCACTACACAGCCTTAGGTACACCTGCACAATCGAGATATAATACATGAGTACCAAAGTGTACGACCAGATTCTTTGTACTCAACTGGAATGGCTGTCTGGTCCATTCAAACAAACACGTGCCTGTGCTGTAACGAGGTTAATAACGCCATCAATAATGCCTGACAGCCCGACGAGCTCACCCTGCTCCTCATTCAGCTGCGGCGCCACCAGGCCAAGATGGCGGCCGCTCGTCAGCACACATTAGCTCAGCTACAGCGGCACCAGCTCGCGACTAACAGCGCCCTGCTCGCCGCCGGCCCCCCTCCGATAACGCACGTCGGTCTGTTGGGTGCCCCTGCTCCTCAGTGCCCCTGCGACAGCCAGGTGGGCTCCCTTACGGTCAGCCCGCACCGCCTCTACTTCCAAGCACCATCATCATCAAGCATGGTCCATCTGAGCGCCGACGGGGCTCACGTGTAGAAGGATGAGGCGTGTTGTGTTCTTGCGTCTAGTAGCATGTACTGTGGCTTCCTGGCTGCTTTCAGTGCTTTGGCTGGTTGGTGTTGTCACTGGACTGATGATACTTTAGACATGGCCGACTTGTGGTTGTAGGAGTGATGGCACCTTTGGGGTGTAACGGTACACCATCATCACGGTTTGGTACATACTACGTTGGCTTTAAATGGTCCCTGACATGACTTATTGACTTTGCTTAATGCATAAATTACTCAGGAATTGCTTGTCCTTCAATTATTGTTTAAACTGGCTTCTTAATGAGCATAAAGAGGTCTTTATAGCCCATTTTATTTTATAATGATAAACATATACATCACGGGAAATGATGTTTATATAACATGTATAATGCTTTACAGCCTTGCTATCATGGAATAGTGTTTAGAAGACATTAAGAAAACAAGACATGACTTACTCTGTTCTGTGGCAACTTTTATGTCGTTCTTTTTGTCTTATTTTTTCCTGTATACCGGCGGAATAGCATCGTTGCATTTATACCGTACTTTCAACCCAAATGCTTCTTGTAAAGGTGTTCCTTCACAGTAGTCATCAGTGAAATGATCACTGCAAAGAACAAAGCTCGAGGTGGGCGTCCATCTGACTCTCGTTCTCTGCACTCACTTTGTCCAATTTTTTGTCTTAAACCTTCCTCTTATGGAAAAAAGAAAACAAACTTACAGTATCACTCAGACGCTATAAACATCCAGCAGCAACACAGTGTTTTGGCATGATTATTATTTTACTGACAAATAAAAACCAAGAAACTAAACTAAACAAAACTAAACCAAGTCGACAATCTACCTCAAGAAGCATGTGTTTACTCTGCTTTAGCTGAGAGGAGTCACACCTAGTATGATGTCACTTCCAAGAACTAGTTTGTCATCATCAACTATAAATGTAATTTTTGTGAATTTAGCGTTTGCTTTCAAAATCGAACAATATAGAACATAATAATAAACAATATATCAAGCAAGCAAAGTTGATGTCATGTAAGGGATCCTCCTGTTGTGTTCATTTTGACTACAGTAAGTAAAAATGAACAATATGAAAATATTGATCATACAAAAAGTATACAGAAAGGATACTGGGGCCACAAATACTGGTCAATGTACTGTATTATAAACTATACAAGCTTTGTATAGCCTTTGTTTGAAAGCAAAAAAAAGGCAAATTAGTACAATAGCTATTAATATAGCCTAATAATGAATTAATTGTATTGCTGCGGGCTGCAAATGGCCCTTGGGCCAACTTTTGGACACCTGGGATTAATACAGACTAGTGCATCAAGAGTGTGAATAAATATTTTATTGACATGTGAGTACATGTGCCGTTACACCCTTAGCTCTGATGCATGATAGTGCAGGTGTAGTAGTCCATTCCATGAGTCTTGCATTTATCACTTGATTCTAGTGTTAATCTCTGAAGACAGTGATCAAATATTTGATTAAACTAAACCAACATGTTGTTTGTGTGGTTTGTGACGTTGCAGGCTGATGACACATACGTGCAGCTCAAGAAGGACCTGGAGTATCTGGACCTGAAGGTCAGCTCTGGTGATGCTTTTTGTTCCTCCTGAAAGAGACTTTTAACACTCTGCTTGTTAGTTACACCGGTCCTCCAGGACTAGCGCGTCTTTGCCCCGTCACTCTTTTAAACAATCACACAAGGCATAAATAACAACTAGACTCTTTAACAAGAGAGGGCCGCCATCATGTGACTGCGGCTTTTGTCTTTTTGTGATCTTTGACTCGCAGATCAGAGCTTTAGAGCCCCTGATCCTCGCAGTTCACAGTTTGCTACTGCACTGCACTGCTGGGCCTCTCAGGCCTCTAACGACCGTAAGCTATATGTGTGTGCGTGTGTGCGTGTGTCTTTACAGCGTGCTTGTGCATGCAAAGGCCGCTGTTCAACATGCATTCAATGCTTGAACAGCATCATATGTCTTACCTTCATGTGTTGTCCTCTACCACCCATCATCACACATACACACACGCGCACCCACACATACACACACGCACACTTGTCCCATGCAGCGATGTAGAAGGTGCTGGTGGTGTGGGCATGGGATGGCTCGGCAGTGCATGTGTCGTGGCTGTGGCTCGGTGGTGGAAAAGCCAGCTGCTTCTACCATCATCTCTGAAACACTGCACCCTCTTTGGTCGTGACGCAGGGCTTTACTATGTCTTTGGTAATCATGTTGCTCATAGGGATGGGCATAGCACTTTTCTCCACTTGCCGCAGTGAATTTGAGTTTAATTAGTTTCCACCTAAACGGGCTGCAGGGATATTAATGTATGTGCGCTTGAGCAACAGCGTGTCAGTGTCTTCCTGTGGTTGTATTTCATCTTCTCAAATCAGGGATCTCCACAACGAGTAAGGCTTATATATGTTTGTCTATGATTTTATGATGAGGCAGGCTGAATCGCTATGCTGCAAAATCATTGTTTAGTGCCTGTCTAAATGGATGCAAAACAGAGCTGGGGAAAGATGGTTGGCTGAAATGCAGTATATTAGAGAATTCAACTGCTGTGAAATATTATAAAATACAGTATATATTTCTATATTTTTTGAATTTATATACAATGTGTATATATATTTATACATTAGTTTTGTGTTTTATAAAGTAACAATAACATAATATGATCATATAATTAATCTGTTATGTTTATTCATCAAGGGAATATCTTCAAATGCCCATCCCTCATTGGTCAGTTGTACAATGTCAATTTTGATGTGAGTTTCTATGCATCCACGTGTGCAGGGCTTCAAAGTGTCCATAGCCATCGTGGTCTCCATGGCAACAGCTGATTGTGTTCCTCCACGGATGTTTCTTTTTTTTTGTCATGCACGCGAGGTTGGGTCAGCATCGTAGTCGTGCGTTGTTTCAGCGGCGTCTCGGTTTCATCTGTGAGAAATATGAAATGTCAGTTGTGCATTGCAGGTGGCAGGAAGTCAAATGCTGAAGGAATCTGGGAAGCCTGTCAAGGTCGCAGAGAGCGACGTAGACGTGAGTATGACTTTAATCATAGAAGGAAAAGTATCCAAAATCCTGCCTGGTCACAACATTAGGTATTTGCTAGATTTGAGAGTCAAAATATATGAAACAGCTCTCACTGCAAACTAAATCCATCCACAAGAATAAATATTTAGTTAAATGTTTCGCTGTCTGACATAGACAAATACTTGGTACATATTTATGAGCTGGGTTCGATTCAAAGCAGCACTGTGTTTAAAGGCTAGATCAATTATTCATACGGTGTCTAGTGCAGACTCTTGCACAGACAAGCGCTGTGTTACAACATTGCTACAAGCACGTTCAGGCTGATAAAGTGATGCAACCTTTGCTCCTGCTTAATCACACTTTTATTAATGACGCTCCCTCCCTCCCTGGCTGTAATTCAACGTGTCAGCCAGGCTGCATCCTCTCTCTGTATTCACCTCCTCTACCTGCAGAGGGACTCAATACAGAGGAGCAACACAATCCTTACAGGAAGGCTGGTCATACTCTCATTTGTTTGGTTAACCGCTAATTTATTTGGACTTGGAAAAACATTTTTCTTCTGGGAAATAATGTTAATACTGATGAAATTAGGGCAAAAGTTTTGCTCATGTATAAAATCTGCAATATGGCAGTTTCATTTCTGAATAAAATGTAAACAACAAAGGATATATGGTCAAACTTTTTAAAAGTACTATTTGGTCCACAATACCTTATAAATAAACCACAAGAACCACCACAATTTCTAGAAATATTGTCTTTATTTTCATAACACTAGAAACTGACTGGGTGGACATTGACATGTTATTTTCTCGTTTTTCATTTGTGTGTTTTCTCCTTGAGGCTTTTGCCTATATTGTCTATATGTGCCCTGTGATTGGCTGGCGACCAGTCTAGGAAGTTTTTTTTATTATAAGCTAAACTTCCAGTGATCTAACCTGGACGGCTGTGGCTCACACTGACTTTCTGGGGTTTCAGGAGAGTGAGGTGGTGTCTCTGTAGCACTGGCCCGGTCTTGATTTGTTCCCTTCCACCATTTCTTTCTCCCCCCTTCGCTCTTTCACTTAGTGCAGCTCGTTAACGCACTTCTTCTTTCATGTATTGCTGTCTTTTTCCCATTTGTCCCTCTCTTGCCTAAAGTACTTTCTTCTTCTTTCTGGGTTAGCATCACAAATGCCCGATATCTCTTTGCTATCTCAGCACCCCTTGACCTCATTCCTTGAAAAAGACAATTAAAAGGGTTCCCTTGAAATGAATTGGTGTTTGAATTCACCAGGTTTACCTTATAATATAAGAAAAATGCATTTAGAAACTTGCTTTCTATACTTATAGGTTACCACATGGTTTGTCTGGTATCAGGCCAGGTATCATGTTCGGTCTCGGGCTGATACTGGCACGCGGGGGCATGATACTGGGCCTGATACCAGACAAACCATGTGATGATCTTATTATCACATACTATTTAATCATGAGCTTATTATCACGTACTATTTAATCAAAAGACCATTTTGTTTCCAGAAAATTTTCAGTTTATTACATGTATTATATCTTTCGCCGGGAGTGTCAACCGCTGACATGTTGACAGAGCACAGACGGCAGCAAAACAAACGCCGTGTATCACGCTCGTGCGCTGTTCTCTGATTGGTTGTTTCACTGGCACAATACCAGAGCAGCGCGCTCTGAGTGGACAGCTACGGGGGCTGATACTGGACATGGTTAAACTCTATATTTTATCAGTATCACTGCCCTGGGCTTTGACACAGTATCATTTCGGCCTTTTCCCGTATCATTCATGGGCGCTTTCTAGGGTACAGGGCCAATTAATACTGTAGTATGTGATAATCTAACATATCCCATTAATTAACATTGAATTCCATAACATGGAAATTAATTTATCACGGTCTGGAATTAATTAACTGCTGTGAAAGAGAGATGAGCTACGAAAGACACAAAAAGCCAGAGAAAAAGTACACCTCTTGCTTGTTTTGAACGCTGATGTTTTGTGTAACTTTAGCTGGATTTCAACCTAATGTTTGCTTAATCTCGGGGGCTTGGGACAAATTCATTGCTGCACATTCAGGTCAACGTATTTGCAGGTGAAGCTGAGTCGTTTGTGTGAGCAAGACAAGATCCTGAAGGACCTGGAAGTGCGGATCAGCTCTCTGAAGCAGGACAAGGTGAATGCTCATTAAGCAGCATGTCCGATGCCGTTGATCTGACATGTTTAATGTCCTCCACACATCCCCTCAGGACAAGTTGGAGAGTGTGCTGGATGTGTCCCACCAGCAAATGGAGCTGTATCAGGAGCAGCCTGCACATGTTCACAAGATCGCCTACCAGCAAAGGCTACTACAAGAAGACCTGGTCTCCATCAGGGCGCAGATATCACGACTCTCCACGGTATCTACGTGAAACAATATGGTTCTTATTCATTTGTCATCAATTCTGTGAGATCATTGTGCATCATACAATTGGAGCATCATACAAACACAACTATTTGGAATGTGAAAGGTGAAGCATACTGTAGAAGTGTCCAAAAGGTTGACGCTGCACCTTGCTGTGATGTTCCACAGGAAATGACGCACGCCTGGGAGGATTACGGCTGGCTGGAGAGTTCAGTAGAGGAGCTGAGGGCAGCACTGCAGGCACACATGAACCTCAGTGCCACCTCACAGGTGAAGCCCGGTATTGTAGCACAAAGTGTCACGCCAAACATGATTTGATCCCTATAAATGAAGTCTGTGTGTGTGTGTGTGTGTTGCGATGCAGCAAGAGAAAACTGAGATGAAGCGTGAGCTGTGGAGGATCGAGGATGTGATGGCAGGACTTAGCGCCAGCAAAGCCAACTACAAAGTTACTATTGACTCTGTGCACAACCCAGGTTAGAATCCATAATTGTATTCACTTCATGATCATTAACTCTTATGAATACAGGGCAGGATTTTTCAGTTTCACATACTTTGTGTTGACACTAGAGAGGAAGTTAGTGCCTTCAGTGTCGGAGCCCAACGTGCCTTCTTACAGTGCAGATGTCCATCCTCCTCCTCGTAGCTCCATCCCCAGCGTCTACTCCCAAACATTGCCTCACAGCACCGTGCCAAAGTGGGTAAGTGACGCATAGCAGAACCTGTGAAGGTCTAAGTGGTCAAAGGTGAAGGGAGCATCTCGCCTCACTTATTATTATTACTAATATACTGTAACTGTAAAGCGATAGACTGCTTCACCCCAAGTGTGTGAAGGAGCGATATCGCAGGTCCTTTCTTCCTGCAGCTGTCAGGCTGTACAACCAGCACTGCTCCCAAGAGACCTCTACACTGCTATGTACATCTGTGCAATACTTTGTTTTTTACATTCAGTATAGTTACTCCAGACTCCATTCACTGTGCAATATCTGATCAACCTTCATGTACAATATTAAGGGTTCTAAATGCAATATACTAAGTTATATGTGAAGTATTTCCTCCCACATGTATAGACTGGTCATATATCTCATCTCATTTCATATTATCTGCATACTGTATTTGTATATAACTCTGGGAAAAACTGTTGATTTTGTTAATACTTGTTTATATTGTTTATTTTTCTATATTGTGTATTTTGTACTGCTTAACTGATTCTGTACTCTTGCTGCTGTGCAATGCAAATTTCCCCACTGAGGGACGAATAAAGGCATATCTTATCTTATCTTATCTTACATGTAGGCGGAGGATGGCGCTCCGCCTCGGCCGCCGCTCCCTCGCCTTTACGACTACGAGGAAACACCCCCCGTGGTGCCGCCCCTCCCCAAAGAGGCGTCGGTTATTCGCCACACATCTGTGCGAGGCCTGAAGCGCCAGTCTGACGAGAGGAAGAGGGACCGTGAGAGCGGCCAGTATATTGTCAATGGCGACTTTAAGGTACACCTCAACTCATGTTTGATATCACATATTTCATATCACATTTTCATAGCCTTCCGACAAAATAGATTTTTAAATTTAAATTTAAATTTTTAAATTTACATTGTCCACTTTATGGACTCTGTGTGCTTCCAGACTGATTTGCGTTCTTTCCTGAGTGAACCAGAGCTGCCAGGCATTAGTCACCTGGACTACCAGCATTTAGACAGTAAAGGTATTTCATAAAAAACTACACTTGCTCCTGCATCATTTGGTCTGATTTTATATCTTCAACTCATTTGCTGATGGAGCAGCGGGTCTGTACGGCACGTCGTGGCGACTCAACCACTCAGACGCCGTCTCTTCCTTTGTCACCTTGAGGAGAGGCCCGAACCCCTCTGTGGACAGGGTGAGTCATCACCTCACTTGACTTAGTTTTTTACTCTGGGCTCTGATATCTGATGAACATGTTCATTGTTGTTTACGATGTATGAAGTCCAACACCCAATAATAGCCAATCAGGAAAGCCATCGCCTACGCAGGGGTGGGCAAACCACATGACTTAACAAAATTAGCCAGGGGGCCAGACTGTATATTTTTGACAGTATTTTTCACACAGTATTTTACACTTGTCATTCTAACAGTCCACCTGGAATTGTTTGTCTTTTTGATCTGTAAAAAATATCAAAAATACAATCTGCTACATGGGCTTGTGTCCCTTTTTCAGGACCAGTTTAAATACCACATCAAATAACGAAATTCCATCCATTCATCAATTTTTCCGTTTATCCTCACTAGTGTTGTGGGAGGTGAGAGGGGGGGGTACACCCTGGACTGGTGGCCAGCCAATCCCAGAGCACATATAGACAAACAACCATTCACACTCACATTCATACCAATACCATACCATTCATGGACAATTTGGAATGGAATTGAATGGAATGGAATAGCCTTTATTGTCATTATACAAGATGTACAACGAGATTGCAGAGCTTCTCCTTTCAGTGCAGTAGTCAAGTTAAAAAAAAAGTATACAAAAGTAGAGTAAAATAGACAATTTAACAAGATATATACAAGATATCCAAAATATACACATAGTATTGCACAAGAGCATATGCAGGAGCAGACATATTGTAGATATATTAATTTGGAGTCGCCAATTAACCTAGCATATTTTTGGAATGTGGGAGGAAGCCGGAGTACCTGGAGAAAACCCACCCACGCACGGGGAGAACATTCAAACTCCACAGATATTCGAGCCCGTGTCTTCCCGATCCCCCGACTGTGTAGTCAACATGCTAACCACTCAACCACCGTGCAGCCAAATAAGAAAGTAGAATTAAAAAAAAAAAAAAAAAAACGTGGCAGGAGCCTGAGTTGTATACTCTGGTTCTACCGACCTATGTGGACGCACTTCAGCTGTTCACATAGCATATCCAGCATTAATCAGAATCAGAATGGCCTTTATTGTCATTATACAAGATGTACAACAAGATTGGAGCGCTTCTCCTTTCAGTGCAATAGTTAAGTTATAAAAAGTATAAAAAGTATACAAAAAGTAAAAGTAATAAAGACAGTTGAAATAAGTTGCAGGGAAGCTTTAAATATACAAGATATATTCAAGATGAGATGCAGATGCACAATTGAGGCTCGGTGTATGATATGAGGTAGATGGTAATATTGATGGAGATGAACAGCAACTTAATGCACCATAACGAGTGGCTCTTCCTGCTGTACACTCCAGTTCTCCTCGTCATGATAGCTGTAGATGCTGTAGGAAGCCAGAACTCCCATTTTGCAATAGTAGTCAGTGGGCTGCACGAGCCTCGTACGATGCCCACACTGACTACCCAACTTCCTGTACATGCTGGCCACAGCCAAGAAAATTTCCCAAAATTGCAGATCCTGTGCATGTAGTAATTTTCACTTAAGACACCGGTAAATAAAGGATATGCGATATGCAATATGTACTATGAACGATAAAACATTGGCTATTAAAGATTATGTGAACGTGGGTAGGTTTAGTTATGTCACATATTTGACTAGTGCTTGTTTGGCACCATGGCATGTGAAAAGCTACTTACAAAAGTCATGGTGCCAGCTTGTTGAGTGTTGAAATGAAATACTTTGGAAGGCCACATCGTAGTTTGCCGACCCCTGGTATAGCGGGTGTTAGATCGTATTTTTTATTTAATGGTTGATATTATATTTTGCTTATTGGTGTTTTTGTTTCTCCTGCTCACCCTTCATCTTGCCATGAGCTACAGTATTATGTCTCTTTGTTTACTGTCACCTCCCTGCACTCTCACTCATTTGTGCTCCCTTCATCACCACCACCGCCATTATCATCATCATCACCATCATCATGTGTGTCCCAGCAGGAGAGACCTAGGAGTGCCTTGGAGTGTCTGTCCTCAGAGGCCCTGCAGTATTCGGTCCAGCCCCGTGGCCGAATGAGCGCCGAGGAACAGCTGGAGCGAATGAAGCGCCACCAGAGGGCGCTGGTCCGCGAGCGCAAAAGGAACCTCAGCCAGGGCGAACGCTCCTCACTCAGTGTCCCCACCCGGCGAGCCTCCTCCTCCCCCCGGATGCCTTCCGGCGCGTCCGACCCACCCGCCTCCGTACGTTACATCCACCCCATGACGGCGGAGGCAGGAAGCTCCGCCTCGCCCACTCCGGTGCCGCCTTGCAGAACGCAACCACATAGCAACCTAGCAGGGATGCTAACGCGCTAGCAGGACGGGCGCACAAACTAACAAGCTACGAGCTAGCCTGGTTAACGCTTTAAAAAGCACAGTTTATTATGGACTTGAAAGGATCTCGTTGCGTCCTGCTGCGGTCTTGCTGCCTCCTGGTGGGACGCCACTGACCCAACGCCGAATGTAATCAAGAGAAGGCGAGAGAAGTGGTCGCTAACATATTTTATTTATCTCCTGGTGGATATTTTCAGTAGAACACTGTGTGTGTGTGTGTGTGCATATATTATATATATATATATATATATTAGGGCTGTCAATCGAGTAAAATATTTGATCGCGATTAATCTCATTTTCTATAGTTAACTCACAATTAATCACATTTAATCACAGATGGAAATAAGTTTTTATCTATAATGAGTCAGGGAAATCTTACATTAAAATACATACAAAATTAATCATTTTTTTACAGTAAATAATTCATTACAATACTCAACTATTTCCACAGTTTTTGAATTTTTAATGCAATTTATGATTCGTCCTACTTTTTCGACAGTCATTGAACGCAGCGACGCGCCATTCTCCGATACAAAGAGGGCTGTATGGATGTATTTGGATGTATTTTCATAGCATATTTTGTATGCTGATACTATGTGGCAATGCATAAAGGTAAGATATGATCACTAGTTCCATGGTACTTCCATGCTAAATCGCTAACGCTAGCAAAACACTGGACTTCAGCCACGGTCACCACATTGACAGTCCATCAATAGCAGCTAGAACTCCAATTTAGCTGGCAGTTCAATGCAAAAATCAGAGAGATATAAAAATGTGAAAAATACTGGTTAGTTGGGCCACTCTTATGCCAAGGTAGCATTGTATATGACAATATAAACAATACCTGCACTGCTCCAGTCTCTGGCAGGGCATGCACTCCGTGACACAGCGACAGTAGATACAAATATTTGGTCTTTGAAGCTAACTTTACCAATCTAAATACTCTTTTTTTTCCTCCATTTCCCATCATTATTTGTTCCAGCTTGTGGCAACAGAGTTACCGTGCTTCAATCAAACTGCGGTGGGGGCCGAGGGTCAAATAGAGTGCATATTAATCGCGCATCCTAAAATTTGCCGAGAATTTTTGTTAACACGTCATTAACGTGTTAACTTTGACAGCTCTAATATATATATATATATATATATATATATATATATATATACACACACACACACACACATATATATATATATTTTTTTAGAGATTTGCAATATAAAATATAGAAAAATAATCTAGAGAATGTTTTCAGGTAGGCCAGGACAGGAAATGCTGGTGGTCCAATCATTATCAAACACCCCCAACCCCGCCCCTTCCTCGCCGTTCTTTTCTTCATGTGAAATCCAAGTGCCTTGTTTCACTCCACCCGATTTGCCTTCCTTACTAATTTGATGTTTTTTGGCATGGCTTTTAAAGACGGACACGGCCAAGCACAAATGCTGAACTAGCGTTAGCACATGTTTACGTGACAGCGATGGAGTCAAAATGTTTTATTCTGCACACAGTTGATCATTTTTTTATCTTTTTTTTTTTTTTTTTTTTTAGAAAAGGGGACCTACAAAGCACTTAGTAAGCATCCAATGGGATTGCTCTAGTCATCCCTATGCTGCTCACAGCCACAAGAGGGCGCCTTTGTTTGCTATCTGTGGCTAAAGCAGTGATTATAATCCCAGACGCCCCATTGAGTGGGCTGGCCCGTTGCTGTGATGCGTGTTCGTGTTCGCCATATTGGATGTGGCAGAGCTGCCATGTAAACTACTGCAAGTGAATGCAATGAACTTTCACAAGCCACACACACACTACTACATTTGGGAAACAAATTAGCATGAAAAATGAAATCATATCAATTCAAATGATGCCATAATGGACAAATCTAATCCAAAGTATTTTTTCCGCCTTAGCTGTGAATGGTAATCCCCTATGAAACCTGGTCTGGACTAATCTACTTGGTGCAATCCCATGCATGAGGCATTTCCCCCGTTGGCTGTTGCCACATCCAATATGGTGGTAGCGTCGATCGAGCGTAGGATTTGGGGCTCAATGAGGCGTCTAGGCGTATTCCGTACGTCTATGATTAGAAGCTGTCCGTTGTCCCACATTTGTTTATTTCTTTTCAGGTTTCTCCTCGAGAACATGGCTGTGTCTCAAATGGAATACTTAGCAGTACTTAGCAGTAGTTATCAGTACTTATCAGTACTTATCAGGATACACCGTGCACTAACTGGTATTGACAATTAGAATATTTACCCCGTTTTTCTTCCTTCTTCTGCCTTCATTTCCTCTTTCTTCTCCTTACTACTTCCTTCGTTCCTTCTACCTTCCTCCTCCTTTTCTTCATTTTTTCTGGCCCTTCTTCTTAGCTTTCCTTCTTCCTCCTATTTTTTTCCTTTCTGTTTTTGCTTTAATTTCTTCCTCTCCTTTTCATTCCTCCCTTTGTCATTCTTTCTTCCCCTTTTCTTTTTGTTCTTCCTTCCTTTTTTCCTTGGTGCTTTCTTTGATTTCCTCGTCCTTCCTCCCATTTCCTCCTTTTGTCATTATTTCTTCTTCCTTTTCAAGATTTTATTTTCCTTTCTTTCATCCTCCTTTCATTTTCCTTCCTTCTATTTTGTTTCTGCTTTCTTCCCCCTTCCTTCTTCTTGCTTCCACCTTCTTTTCCTTCTTTTGTCGTTCATTCTTCTTCCGTTATTTTCTTCTTATTGTTCCTCTTTCTTTTTCAGCACCCTTTCTTCTTCTCCTTCCTACTTTTCCTTGTTGCTCCCTTAGCCAAGATGGCAGCTATTGATGGAGGCAGGCGTGCAGCACTGCCTCCCCTCCATATTGTCTATTACCCACTTGTGTAGTCCAAAAAAAAAAGTCCAAAGACAAGGCTTGGAAGTGCGCCAATTGAGACACAGCACATCTCGGCATCCACAGCCAACGTTGGGTCAGGAAGTGCAAGGTGTAGTTCTGCTGATGATGCTAAAGATGCTAATGTTACTGCAAATATCAAAGACATAATATTTAATCATCCTGAACGCCGGTATATTTTTACGTTATGAATTCCAGCATCTTTTTAAGCAAGAGAAAGAAATATCTTTATGGATCCACAGGGGGTTTGGAAGCTGGTTGTCTTAATGCATCATAAAAATCAGGTTGAAGCAGCTGAGCTGAAAATGCAATAAATCAGATGATATATCTTATAAAGTTGTTAGAAGGAACGGACCAAAGGTTAAATGAGCTTAAATAGACTTTATGACCATACATTTACTTTCTTTGTGTGCAGAGCACAAGAAGAAGAAGTCAGACTTTGGAAGAGTTGGAATTGTTGTGTCCCGATGTCATGATAGGCCAACAATGGTAGCTAAGTCTAGCATTAGAATTAGCTACGTCCCGACAAGTAGAAAACCTAGCAGAGATGTTAGACGCGTGCACTGCAGCACCACCTAACTGTGTGTAAGTTTTAGAGATGAGCCCTTCACAATAAAGACGAGAATGTGTCTCGCTTCCCAGGCGCCTCCTGGCCGTCTTCTTGCTAATCCCAGTGGCCTTTGGCCCCCTTTTGGCCCACATGGGTCTGCATGCTTTCTCTCTCTCTCTCTCTCTTTGTCGTCCTCCTCTATCCTCAACGCAAGCAGAGAAACACCCGCTGCTGCAGCTGCACCAGGAGGACGCATGCATGGCTTTGGATGATTACTCACAAGTAACACACACACACACACTCAAATGTACTAAAACACTCGTTATAATAATCTATGAAAAGGATACTAATCATCCTGTGCCTGCCCAATGATAAAGAAATCATAATTTAAACACCAAAATAATCCAGGGATGAACTTGCCACCTGCCTTGCCTATGTACACTATGTTGGCTTATGTAAACCGTACATATTTCTATTCTTAAGCCAGGGGTGTCCACATGTTTTCCTATGATGGCTACATACTGAAAAAATATACATTTTTAATATATTCAATGTTGTCATCCTCCAGAAAGCTGCTGCATTGTGATACAGTGAAGTGCTATGAAGTTATTCATACATTTTCTATGCCACTGGTGGCCAGCCAATCACAGGGCACATATAGACAAACAACCATTCACACTCATTCATACCTATGGACAATTTGGTGTCACCAATTAACCTAGCATGTTTTTGGAAGGCGGCACGGTAATCGAGTGGTTAGCGCGCAGACCTCACAGCTAGGAGACCAGGGTTCAATTCCACCCTCGGACAACTCTGTGTGGAGTTTGCATTTTCTCCCTGTGCATGCGTTGGTTTTTTCCGGGTACTCCGGTTTCCTCCCACATTCCAAAAACATGCTAGGTTAATTGGTGACTCCAAATTGTCCATAGGTATGAATGTGAGTGTGAATGGTTGTTTGTCTATATGTGCCCTGTGATTGGCTGGCGACCAGTCCAGGGTGTACCCCGCCTCTCGCCCAAAGACAGCTGGGATAGGCTACCTACGCCCTACCTACCTCCGAGGATAAGCGGTAGAAAATGCGGTAGAAAACCCACGCCTGCATGTGGAGAACATGCAAACTCCACACAGAGATTCCCCCCACACAGTCGAACCCATATTGTGTGGCCAACATCCTAACCACTGTACCACTGTGCCACGCAGAAGTAAAATCATTCAAAGAAAAAGTAGTTCCGGATATGAACTTTTACAATGTATCTTTCTTTGTGGAATAGTCCACAGGCTTCACTTTGGACGCCCCTGTCCTATGCCTTGTGATGAAAAAGTGTCTCTTATTACAAATTATTCATTTATGTCAAAATTCTCCTCCAGGTGTTTGATTGGCGCGAGGAACGGCTGGGGGCTGAAGGTCAAAGTGATGAAGGTCAGAACCAAGGTAGAGAGAAGCAGAGTGGTCAGTGGGTGACAGCGAAGGCCACGCTGGTCCGAGAGACGGACATGGAACCTCTGGACTACGACCTGGACATCAGCAGAGAGGTCAGACATGATGATGATGATGATGGTGATGGTGAGTCAGCGTCCTCCATCTTGACTTGTGGGTTTGCTCGCAGCTTTCCAAACCTCAGAAGGTTCCCATCCCGGAGCGTTACTTGGAGCCAGACCCTGAGGAGCCTCTGAGCCCCGAGGAAGAGGAGGAACGGAGCCGCCGCACTCAACGCATCAAGAACCTGCTCAGCAAGTCCAAGTAGGACACAGTCCAGAGGTCTCATGAGGTCCCAATACAAACACTCATTCCGCCTTTCCAAAGATCATCAGGATGCGGAGGGTGGACGCATATCCATACATAACATTTCTCATATCATACATATTTTTTTTAGAAATAATATCAATATATTTACCATTTATTAATGAATGCATTTTGGGTCCAGTTTTTCGGAACACCCTGTACAAAGAATCTAAGGATCCATGGGGCTTGTTTATTTCTGATGTGTTTTATTGATGTTTTGTGTCCACAGTGTTCAGAACCTGCAGTCGGCACCATTGGATCTGACTGAGCTGGACCTGGTTCTGCAGCAGCAGGAGAGGATCATGAACGCATCGCATGCATTGGCTACAGAGGCGTCACAGAAGAGCAAACAGGTGGCAGGTTAGTGCTGGCTGCTCATGATGATGATGATGATGATGAAGGCCTGCAGGCTTTCTGTGTCTTCACTACCTGGCAACATGACTATACACAGGGTATATACTGTACATGAACATAGATTTTTATTATACCCAAAATACAATTCTACACAAAGCAGAAGACTACTAAATTAAAAAAAACATGCCTCATTGTGATCTACAGTCAATAGGATATTATACTGTAAAATAACATAAAAACAAGTGGGTGCATTGGGCTGAAAGTGATAATACAGGTGTCGGGTGTTTTTCAGATGACAAATTAAATAATCCCATTTTAACGTTTCCTTGCCACCTGCCAATCATCCACATTAAGATCGTCCGTCATATAATAAAACTAATGTTCTTCTCCTCAGCTAAAGCCGCCGCTGCTGCTGTCACCACTACTGCCACCTAGAGGAGACTCTTGGGAAAACATCCAATTTCAACACTTCTACATGCAGTCATTTAACAAATGCTTTCTAATTCAGTTTTAATACACAAGAAGCCAATTGTGTTTAAATTGAAATCATGGAGGATACACCCTAGCAAGGATAGAAGATGGATGGATGGATTTATTGAGTGACTTGTTAGCATTTTGCTATTGTTACAAACATGTCCAAAATGAATGTTAACTTTAAACACACTTGTGAACACACAAAAATTAAAATGTTTTAATGCGGTTGCACGGTGGAGGGTGGTTAGCACGCAGGCCTCACAGCTAGGAGACCTGAGTTCAATTCCACCCTCGGCCATCTCTGTGTGGAGTTTGCATGTTCTCCCCGTGCATGCGTGGATTTTCTCCGGGTACTCCGGTTTCCTCCCACATTCCAAAAACATGCTAGGTTAATTGGCGACTCCAAATTGTCCATAGGTATGAATGTGAGTGTGAATGGTTGTTTGTCTATATGTGCCCTGTGATTGGCTGGCGACCGGTCCGGGGTGTACCCCGCCTCTCACCCAAAGACAGCTGGGATAGGCTCCAGCACCCCTGCGACCCTTGTGAGGATAAGCGTTAGAAAATGAATGAATGAATGAAATGACATCGCTACACTACCATTTTGGGGAAGCCATAGTCACATGACTTTCATACGCCAACCACACCAAAAGATTTTCTATGTCATTTAAAGTCAAACACAAAGTTGCATAGGACACACTTTTGTTTTTGTCAAGTTGTTTGATCAGCTTGTAGCGTCACTTAGTGGTCACAGCTTGTCTTTGCTACTAAGATGACGAATCAAGTAATGAATACTTTCACTTTACAAAATAAACATGAGTTATACAAGTTACTGTGTGTGCTTTTATTATTTTTAGCAATAAGGAAAATAAAAGGGACCGAAAAAACCCTAAACGTCAGCATCAACAATCACTCGGGCTAAAGAAATAAAAAAATGGCTGTGATTGGCCTACAGGTGAACACATGACGTCACCAATCAACAAATGTTCCTCACCCCGCCTACGATGACTTCACAAAGGACATTTTGTACATTTCTTTGCGTTCAGGGTCCCCCCTCTCTGGGACGCTTTTGTCCTTTTCCGTTGTGGTTTCTTTTTGGTTTGGATGACCAACGTTGTCCTCTGAGTCTTTACACTCGCTGCTTTCACTGGGAGTCTCTGGCTTTGGTGGTGCTTCACTCTGATTCTCTACAGGCGGGGCGTCAGAAGAATCGGACTGCAGACAAGAAAAAGACGCAGACATCGTCAGTCCATATTCATGTTGCAAGTTGAGTCAAGAAGTAGCTTTAAGGTCAATGATGATTATGTCATCGAAAAGAACAAGGGCAGCGTCCTGCTTTTTTGTCAGAGCGACACCTCACCTCGCTGAATCCCAGTCCACAGTGTCTGCGGTTGCGCCCCGACAGCTTGCCGTCCATCCCCTGCTGGTACTGCATCTCCAGCTGCTGGTTGATCTTCTTGTCTTCGTTCCCTGCAGAACACACACCAGCACAACATAAACACATCAAATGGATTCTTTTCAGTTTAGTTTTCTTACCGCTGCGGAAGTGTGACGTTGACTTGTGATCTCCAATGACCAGACGTCCGGTGTGTTCTTTCTAAGGCGAAAGAGAAAACACTTTATTATTAATGTCAATGCATGTCCACTTGGGGTGGGTATCACTGCAAATTGTCGTATCGGCTCGATATTCCTTAATTCATTTTTCACCCAAGTAACTGCAAGACACCCGCATGGTGACAGAGTGTAGCATGTAGGCCACACAGTCAGGAGATCGGGAAGGCGTGGGTTCAAATCTCTGCTCGGGCATCTCTGTGTGGAGTTTGCATGTTCTCCTTAGTGCGTGAATTTTCCATTCCCAAAAAATTGGCAACTCCAAATTGTCCATAGGTATGAATGTGAGTGTGAATGGTTGTTTGTCTATATGTGCCCTGTGATTGGCTGGCCACCAGTCCAGGTGTACCCCGCCTCTTGCCAGAAGACAGCCGTGATAGGCTCCAGCATACCCACAACCCAAGTGAGGATAAGCGGCATAGGAAATGGATGGACGGTAACTACAGGGCCACTTTTTAAACTCATAATTAAGATTGATTATCATCAAAATAAAACACTTTCTTTTACAAAACCTATGTATCAAAAGTTTTTAATCTGCTTATTTGTGAACAAGTCAACAAAGTACATATTTGATAATATTTACATATTGGTGCACGTGACTGGTGTTCCGCCAGTATGTGCTGTGAGACCACTACTGATTTTATTCATTTATGGGAAAACAAAACATAACGTCGTACATAGAGGACAACCTGTAAAACCCCTTTTGTCGACACTGTCGATCTGCCCACCTCAGCCCACTTCAGTAGCGGTAAATAAGTAATAAGAGTACATTTGGATCAATAAATAAGCAAAGAAATGTGGACTGAAACCCACCTTGGAGGCGCCCATTAACCGTAAAAATTTCTGCCTCCTCTCGTCACTTCCCAGGTCAGCTGAAGCCCACTGCGTGGACTCTTCCTGCAGGTACAAACACTCCTATAACGGCCACTCTCACCGACAGACGTGTGTTCACATTTTCCACACCACTCCAAAACCAACACATTTTTACATCACGAGTTCACATGACCTCGTCTAAGCTTTTAAGTCAAGACATTGCTAATGCATTTGGTATGTACTACTTACTCTTTACTGCTATCACAAATGCATGTATTAGACTTTAGCCAACAAGCTAATACGAAGCTAGCCGTAGCCAAGTCATCGTCTGCTTCTATGTGCTGATGACTATGACTTTCTAATTTAACTCACTTCGCTTGGAGATGCCGGTCGTTTAGTTCCATGTTTTCCGTCTGGAGAACTCATTTTAAAAGCGTTCTTTCTTATTTGTCACATAAATAACACAATAAAATTGCCATGTACAAGCAACGAATGGTTCGTCACTTCCGGTTCATCGTTCTTTACTGTTGCAGCGGTGCTTTCGGTGTCTTTTATGCTGCCGCCTCTGGTTGGATTATATCACTACACTTTACACACTGGTCAGGTACATATCAGGAAAACAAATAAAACACCTCAAGGCCCTCAGAATTAGACCATTGTTAAATCTATAAGCGTTTATTCACATACAAATGTATTGTATTTACATTATGTTCTGCCTCAGAAGTTTGAAGTGATCACAAGGTCACTGTAGCTTAGCATAAACCACCTAAAGATAACTAAAAGACACGTTTTTGAATTGTAGTAGTTAGATTTCAACGTGACATACACGTAGCATAATTCTTTAAAAACTAATTATAATCATTGATAGGCTCGGACTTGAACGCCCACTATAGATGACCATCTATGGTTCTGTGTCCAACAAATGGAAAATATAAAAACATTTTGTACTCTTATGTTAATCGGTAGCTTTCTGCAGATCATTTTTACAGCATGAATGATGTGTATTCAAGCTGCCGCTAGAGGGCGCACTAGCAGGTGCCATCATTAACAAGCATACTTTAACCACTGTTTCAACCATAGACATTTTTAGTGGTTTTGTTTTTATTTTACAAAAGGTAAGACCCCCCCACAGTACATTTCTGTGCATTCAGTTCTCCCACTCTGTGACAGTTTTGTCATTTTGCCTTGTGGTTTCTTTTGGGTGTGGATCATTAACTTTGTGCTGTGCGTCTTTAGACTTGCTGCTCTCGCTGGGATGCGTCTTGGGCTCTTGCGTCGCCTTGCTCTGACCCTCTGCTGGTGACTGAGACTGTGGACATGACAAAAAGATAAAGATAATTAACCAGCACCTCCTTTGTAATTCTGCGGCAGCCTCTCACCTTTCTTGTGATCGTCCTTACGCCACCAGGTGAAATCTTGCATGGAGCTCCACAGCGAGGGAGATTGGCTGTTGTCTTGTATTTCTTCCATTTCCGAATTATTGCGCCAACAGTGGTCTTTTTCTCACCAAGCGTCTTGCTGATGGTCTTGTAGCCCATTCCAGTCTTGTGCAGGTCTACAATCTTGTCCCTCAGGTCCTTTGACAGCTCTTTGGTCTTGCCCATGGTGGTGCAGAAGTTTGAATAGAAGAGACTGTTTCTGTGACAGCTTCTGGACTAATATATTTGTCAGTGTTAAGTCTTAATGTAGCTACAATCACATTGCCATTCAATGAAACCAACCATCAACAACCACCACTTCTGCAAGGGAACACACTATGTAAAAAAAGACCCTGACATAACACATCACATTTAAGTATTTTTTAGGTATAGCCCCCTTTTCCACCAAAATCCCAGGAAGATTTATCAAAAACCTTTAACGTGTTCATTGAACACATTCAATTTTCTAAGAACGTTGAACTGAACGCAACATACTTGTAAAAAAAAAAAGAACATGAACTAGTTCAGACTATGTGAGAATCAGGTCCAATTATTGCATTGGTGACTTTTTCAGATGACATTAGAGGATTAAGTATGTCCCATATTATATATTTAAACAATAACAAGAAACAAGAACATATATGTGTTCATGTCTCACATAAGGATTGTGGATGATGGGCAAAAAAGTGCACTTTTCCCTTTAAACCCCCCAGATAACTAGAAAAGGTCCCATGGTGGAAAAGGGGGGCATTTTGCTTACTGCTGCAGAAATGTGATGTTGACTTGTGGTCTCCAATGACAAGACGCCCAGTGTGTTCTTTCTAAGGATGAGGACATAAACAAAGACTTTATTACCAATGTCACTGAATGTCCACCTTGGTGGCTGTGGAGAAGAAGAATTAGAGCAACTTTGTCAATAAAAAGTAAATAAAGGTGAACGAGACCCACCTTGGAGGCTCCCACCAGCTGTAAACACTTGTGCTTTCTTTTATTATTTCCCAGGTCAGCCTGCAGGTACAAACACTCCTAACGGTCACCCACGCCGACATATATGTTTGTTTACATTTTCCACACAGATAACCAACACGTTTTACATAATTAGTTACAAAATAATAACTGCATTAGAACAAATTAGCTCATATAAGGTGTTAAGTCCATGAATAACAACGACATCAACTAGCAAGTACAACAAATGCTGATTTAAATGTATTTAATGTCATTTGTTTGTTTAACTGTGGAGGAATTAGGTTCCTTACTAACACGATTTTGGTAATGTATTGTGCGTTAGCCAACAAGCTAACGCGAAGCTAACTGTGCCCTAGTAATCATCCGCTTCTATCTATAGATTAAGATAACATTTAACTCACTTCACTTGGAGACACTGGTCGTTTAATTGCGTGTTCTTTGTCTGGGGAAGTCATTTTAAGTTTTTACGTTTTCATCAATATGAAAAATGTCGCCATGTACTGGCAAAGAATGTTTAGTGACTTCCGGCTCATCTTATTCTGCGGTCGCACTGCAGCAGTGATTTTGATTTCTTCTCTGCTGCCCCCTGTGGTTGCATTGTGTCACTAAGCTCTTCAAACTAAGCTTAAACTTAAACAGAATGGTCAAAGATAAATCATGTTACCAAGAAGACAATAGCAATATGAAATATATTTAAAATACCAAAGGTAAGTCTATAATCTTTATAAACTATTTTTTTCCACCTGCCCCCCGGCCTGCATAGCTCCTCTCTGGATGCTGTCTGACACAACATGCGCCTCCTTTTTTTTTCTCCACCTCTGTCCTCAGTGCAATCAGTGCGCTCACTAAACATCCCAGCCTAAATTTTTCTTAAACGTGGTTGCGATATGGTACATGGTGTCCAAAGTGCGGCATGGGGCCCGGGTTTGGCCCGCAGCAACAATGTAAAAAAAACATCAAATCCGTAAAGTAAAGTTGAATTGTTGATTCTAATAACTCCAAGCTGACAGGCTGGCTGTTTTTTTTCTTCACATAAAAATATTACTATATCAAAACGGTCCCCGAATTTTTTGATTTTTTTTACATTTTGCTTTTAATTCTAGCTAGAGGCTCATATCAAATGTGGCGTCTCATTTGGGACTTGGAAATAAAAAGATGCTAA
Source organism: Doryrhamphus excisus (assembly GCF_037039965.1). NCBI lineage: Eukaryota > Metazoa > Chordata > Actinopteri > Syngnathiformes > Syngnathidae > Doryrhamphus > Doryrhamphus excisus. Next base: position 15,207,495 of record NC_136357.1, on the reverse strand, counting down.
TTTTTACAATGTTTGACGGATTGGTGGTTGGGAGCAGCGGTGAAGAACTACTCCGTCTATCACTGACAGCTGCTTTGAATGTTTTGACCCTCTCCATGCAGCTCTACAAGCGACCAGCGCAATAATAAACATGTTGTGGAATGCATACCTCTCTGACAGTCAGCATTGTTGTCTTAGCAAAAGCTGAATAATTCAAATCAATGACGACAATTAATACATGATAAAAAACTTTATCTGCTGCTTATCCTCACTAGGGTCACAGGGGTATGTTGGAACCTACCCCAGCTGTCTTCGGGCCTGGACTAGTAAAAATACATTGTACATAAAAAAAGTGAAATATATAAAAATGAATCAATTAAATGCAAATATACTTAATGTGTCTGCAGAGTGTATAAGAGTGTTAATATATTAGTTATTTAAATAATTATTCAACATAATAATGAAAATAAAAAATATATCTATTAAAATGAATGTATAAAATACAAATATATTTATTGTGGCTGTAGAGCATATAATAGTGTCTAATTGTATAATAGCATCTAAATGACATGTTTTCCATTACATCTGGACATATCAGTATACAAACATGTTCAATTAAATGTATAAATATTTACAAAAATAACATAAATATGTAGACATTAAATATTTAAAAACTAATAAAAAATCAAATATATATTCAAAATACAGTTATACCTGGAGATACGAAATTACTTCACTTTGGAAGGGCTTTCATATGTTGGAATTTTTCCATAATTCAGTCATATAAAGTATAAATATTGTTGCCACTGGAAAGAAATCTGTTCTTTAATGATAACGTAATCATGTTACACAAATGTTAAAAACAAGTTTGATGATGGAGGAGAATATCAAACATAAGTTTACCAAACTTAACTTTTCTACTTAAAAAAAAAAATCACTTCATTTTTGAGCACCTATGGTTATTTTCCCTCGACATTCACAGCACGAAAACGTAAGACATGACAAAAAGATAAAGATAATTAACCAGCACCTCCTTTGTAATTCTGCGGCAGCCTCTCACCTTTCTTGTGATCGTCCTTACGCCACCAGGTGAAATCTTGCATGGAGCTCCACAGCGAGGGAGATTGGCTGTTGTCTTGTATTTCTTCCATTTCCGAATTATTGCGCCAACAGTGGTCTTTTTCTCACCAAGCGTCTTGCTGATGGTCTTGTAGCCCATTCCAGTCTTGTGCAGGTCTACAATCTTGTCCCTCAGGTCCTTTGACAGCTCTTTGGTCTTGCCCATGGTGGTGCAGAAGTTTGAATAGAAGAGACTGTTTCTGTGACAGCTTCTGGACTAATATATTTGTCAGTGTTAAGTCTTAATGTAGCTACAATCACATTGCCATTCAATGAAACCAACCATCAACAACCACCACTTCTGCAAGGGAACACACTATGTAAAAAAAGACCCTGACATAACACATCACATTTAAGTATTTTTTAGGTATAGCCCCCTTTTCCACCAAAATCCCAGGAAGATTTATCAAAAACCTTTAACGTGTTCATTGAACACATTCAATTTTCTAAGAACGTTGAACTGAACGCAACATACTTGTAAAAAAAAAAAAGAACATGAACTAGTTCAGACTATGTGAGAATCAGGTCCAATTATTGCATTGGTGACTTTTTCAGATGACATTAGAGGATTAAGTATGTCCCATATTATATATTTAAACAATAACAAGAAACAAGAACATATATGTGTTCATGTCTCACATAAGGATTGTGGATGATGGGCAAAAAAGTGCACTTTTCCCTTTAAACCCCCCAGATAACTAGAAAAGGTCCCATGGTGGAAAAGGGGGGCATTTTGCTTACTGCTGCAGAAATGTGATGTTGACTTGTGGTCTCCAATGACAAGACGCCCAGTGTGTTCTTTCTAAGGATGAGGACATAAACAAAGACTTTATTACCAATGTCACTGAATGTCCACCTTGGTGGCTGTGGAGAAGAAGAATTAGAGCAACTTTGCGTCAATAAAAAGTAAATAAAGGTGAACGAGACCCACCTTGGAGGCTCCCACCAGCTGTAAACACTTGTGCTTTCTTTTATTATTTCCCAGGTCAGCCTGCAGGTACAAACACTCCTAACGGTCACCCACGCCGACATATATGTTTGTTTACATTTTCCACACAGATAACCAACACGTTTTACATTAGTTACAAAATAATAACTGCATTAGAACAAATTAGCTCATATAAGGTGTTAAGTCCATTAATAACAACGACATCAACTAGCAAGTACAACAAATGCTGATTTAAATGTATTTAATGTCATTTGTTTGTTTAACTGTGGAGGAATTAGGTTCCTTACTAACACGATTTTGGTAATGTATTGTGCGTTAGCCAACAAGCTAACGCGAAGCTAACTGTGCCCTAGTAATCATCCGCTTCTATCTATAGATTAAGATAACATTTAACTCACTTCACTTGGAGACACTGGTCGTTTAATTGCGTGTTCTTTGTCTGGGGAAGTCATTTTAAGTTTTTACGTTTTCATCAATATGAAAAATGTCGCCATGTACTGGCAAAGAATGTTTAGTGACTTCCGGCTCATCTTATTCTGCGGTCGCACTGCAGCAGTGATTTTGATTTCTTCTCTGCTGCCCCCTGTGGTTGCATTGTGTCACTAAGCTCTTCAAACTAAGCTTAAACTTAAACAGAATGGTCAAAGATAAATCATGTTACCAAGAAGACAATAGCAATATGAAATATATTTAAAATACCAAAGGTAAGTCTATAATCTTTATAAACTATTTTTTTTCCACCTGGATGTTTAAATTCACCGTTATCATTACAGTACGTACGTGGCATACCTTCAAGCTACCACAAGATGGCAGTCGAGTAAGTCTAATATTACAATATAACATTTTCAACTATCATAATTGTTATACATTGTGACACTTGCGTTTGACGTTATTTAATTTTGTAATAATTTCATTATTATGATTTGTCTTCAATAATTGGCCCTGGACTCGAACTCTCCCCGCAGAACAACATATTGTTCCTTGTCCAGTAAATAGGACTTATAGGACATACTGGAACTTTTTTGTATGCATTCAATGATATTCGTCAACGCTATAATCTACAATATTAAAAATAGCATATTACAGACCATGTTTAAAGCGTAACATGGATGAAACTGCTACAAGCTGCCGCTAGATGGCGCTGTCGTAAGCGTAATCCTTGACTAGGCTCCTTTAAAGTTCAGTATTTCAACTCGAGACACATTTGTCGTTAAATAAGTCTGTTTTTAATGATTATTTTAATCATGATTATATTTAATGTTAAATAACATTTATTGTATATTTGATTTGAAAATAGTTCTTCAAACAAAACATGAAAGACGATAATAAACACCACGAGGGAAGCACATTTGACATGATGGACAGTTTATATTGTCTTTCTTTTAATTATAAATTGTTTGGACTTCTCCACGCAGAAAACGAAGACTAATTTCATCGCCAAGAGCGAAGAAAGCCTTTTTATTTCCAAAGAAAGAAGAAGTTGATGTGGAGTTGTCCCCCAATGAGAGCGAAGGAGGAGGTCTTATCTGTTCTGCGTGTCTTCATCCGTCACCGGGACACACTCTGACTGACTTCACGTCCATGCCGCGCAGGACGGGGAATAACTTCTGCAAGGAGAACCTCGTAGAACCTTGCAGAACCTGCAGCGAGCGAGGTTGTGACCCACTCTCCCAGCCGGCACTCCGTCAGCACAGCTCCGACTCATTGAGGACTTGTTGAGCAAAAGTTGGCCATGGTGACTTTACTGGACGTCTTTGCCTTCTGAGTCCACCTCAAAAGTGTCCCAGCTTGGACCAGTACTTCCAACCAGAACCGCAGCACCCCCCACTCCAGACGTCCCCAGGAGAGCGCACAAGTCAACAGGTAAGAAAGCTTACTAAGTCACGCCTTACGTGTTCTTTTAAAATGGCAACAATGATAAACAAAGTAACTCTTTATATGCATTGCATATATTCAATGAAAGCAGTAATAAAACTCCACACTCCTATATATGAATGCTAAACTATACAATAAAATAAGCAACCCTTCAATTCAAACTTTAAACAACTGACTCAAGTTTGTAAACATGTTTATAATCACTATTATTATCTCATATCTAGAATGTAAGTCACAATATTGTACAAACAAATGTTTAGAATATCTATTATTATGGCATTATTAACCAAAATAACATCTCAATGTTCATTATCACTATCACTATCTCACTTCAACCAAATACACTTATTGAAGCATTAGTTTAAAATTGTTATTATTATGTCTCCAATTCTACAAATAAAAATATTCTACATAATAATAATAATAATCATAACTGACCAAAATAGCCACTTCTAATTGAAGTCAAAATATTGTATGCACAATGTTTATAATCACTGTTATTATTCTCTCTTTGTTAATCAACTCGATATCTTAAACTGAAAATAAAATATTGTACATAAAAATGTTTATAATCACCATCATTATGCAACTATTAACCAAATAAACATCTGAAATTGACGTCAAAATGTTGTACATAAAATATTTATGATGACACTTATTATGTCACTATTAACCACATCAATATTTAGTATTTTTTAAGTCCAAATACTCTGCAAACATCTTTAGTTTGAAAGTGTTCAATAAAAATAATCACCATGTCACTCTGGATAGTTAAAGTAAAAATTAAAAAAAAACACCACTTAGAAATATTTATTCATCAATATTTATTTTTCCTAATCCTGTTAAGGATAAAAGTCTTTACATTTCAGTTAAAATGGAGCGCCAGAAAATAGAGGACAGAAAATAGCCATAAAAATTATTAAAAACAAACTAATTAGTAGCTGCAAAACATCTTTATTTAGGATATCACTGAAGTTACATTTATTTTAGTGACACATATAATATATCATGTATTTAATGTTTACTTGGTATACATGAACAAAAAAAATGCATATTGCATGATTAAAATTGATATTGGACACCTTCATGCAGGCTGACCCACTTGGACGTGCTTGGTGACACTTTTAGGTCCATGCACAGGAATCTAATAGGGACCAGAACACTGGGATTAGGAGGGGGTGTTGAGGTGGCGGGGGGTCCTATCCTAGGAGCTTTCCCTCTTTAGGGGGTCACAGTGGTTGACCCTAACCGAATGCATGTCAAACATAACAGAAACTTTGTAGGAGTTGTGATGCAGCGGTGCATTATTGTGTAGGGATGGGGGGGAGGTACACACGGTCCCTCAGCCTCAGCCTGGTTCTGGTGAGGGTACAGGAGGACACAGGGGGGGCCTGGAGGCAGCTGATAGCAGTCTCCTCGGGGTGGTCCCTCACGCAGAGACGCACTACAGTGGCGAGATAAGACTCTTGCACGTTTGTTTTCATTTTTGCACATGTAGACGTGTGCAAAAAGGTTGGCCGTGTCGTGTCTGGCTTTCAATGTGCACACAAGTCTGCTGTAATTGGCTGTTCTGTTGACTTCAGCCACCTTTTAATTGTTTGGAGGAGACAATTTATAGCCCAGCAGCAACACACGCTCCCCTGTGTGTGCATGCGCTGTGTGTGTGTGTGTGTGTGTGTGTGAAAAACAATCCGAGGGGTGGCGTTGGGGGGTGTCAGAAGTTGATCTGCTATGGCATTTTGTTAGGAGCAGGTGCTGCAGGCTGCCGTTCCCTCATAAGGTAAAGTGGCATTAGTGTGTCCAAATGGCAGACTTATATATAGGCTGCCAATTCAGCACATTGTCCCCCCCGCCCCGCAGCCCCCCGAGGCCCCCCGGCCTGCATAGCTCCTCTCTGGATGCTGTCTGACACAACATGCGCCTCCTCTGTCCTCAGTGCAATCAGTGCGCTCTCTAAACATCCCAGCCTAAATTTTTCTTAAACGTGGTTGCGATATGGTACATGGTGTCCAAAGTGCGGCATGGGGCCCGGGTTTGGCCCGCAGCAACAATGTAAAAAAAACATCAAATCCGTAAAGTAAAGTTGAATTGTTGATTCTAATAACTCCAAGCTGACAGGCTGGCTGTTTTTTTTCTTCACATAAAAATATTACTATATCAAAACGGTCCCCGAATTTTTTGATTTTTTTTACATTTTGCTTTTAATTCTAGCTAGAGGCTCATATCAAATGTGGCGTCTCATTTGGGACTTGGAAATAAAAAGATGCTAATTTTTACAATGTTTGACGGATTGGTGGTTGGGAGCAGCGGTGAAGAACTACTCCGTCTATCACTGACAGCTGCTTTGAATGTTTTGACCCTCTCCATGCAGCTCTACAAGCGACCAGCGCAATAATAAACATGTTGTGGAATGCATACCTCTCTGACAGTCAGCATTGTTGTCTTAGCAAAAGCTGAATAATTCAAATCAATGACGACAATTAATACATGATAAAAAACTTTATCTGCTGCTTATCCTCACTAGGGTCACAGGGGTATGTTGGAACCTACCCCAGCTGTCTTCGGGCCTGGACTAGTAAAAATACATTGTACATAAAAAAAGTGAAATATATAAAAATGAATCAATTAAATGCAAATGTACTTAATGTGTCTGCAGAGTGTATAAGAGTGTTAATATATTAGTTATTTAAATAATTATTCAACATAATAATGAAAATAAAAAATATATCTATTAAAATGAATGTATAAAATACAAATATATTTATTGTGCCTGTAGAGCATATAATAGTGTCTAATTGTATAATAGCATCTAAATAACATGTTTTCCATTACATCTGGACATATCAGTTTACAAACATGTTCAATTAAATGTATAAATAGTTACAAAAATAACATAAATATGTAGACATTAAATATTTAAAAACTAATAAAAAATCAAATATATATTCAAAATACAGTTATACCTGGAGATACGAAATTACTTCACTTTGGAAGGGCTTTCATATGTTGGAATTTTTCCATAATTCAGTCATATAAAGTATAAATATTGTTGCCACTGGAAAGAAATCTGTTCTTTAATGATAACGTAATCATGTTACACAAATGTTAAAAACAAGTTTGATGATGGAGGAGAATATCAAACATAAGTTTACCAAACTTAACTTTTCTACTTAAAAAAAAAAATCACTTCATTTTTGAGCACCTATGGTTATTTTCCCTCGACATTCACAGCACGAAAACGTAAGACAATGACAGAGAGCTTTTCGGTATTCAACACTTGGCCACGTCACCCTGTTAGATAACCCAGATAGCCAATGGGAGGACACAACAAAGCCCGTACGTGATGCTACCAAATGAATTCGAGGCGGACCGCTTCAATTTCGGGGTGGGACTTGGATTTTTGCTTTCGTATTTTGAATGTTTTTGTGTGAAACGGGACGGAAATTTCTGAATTTTTTGTATCGTGAGGTTTTCATAAGACGATGTTTATATATTCATATAAAGAAAATATGCTATGGAATATAAAAGTAGATTAGAAAGAATAAAGTTAAATGTTAAGTTTATAATACTTGTATTAAGTGAAATAGTTAATAATTGTATACCTAGTTGCCAAGTGTCATATTGTTCTGCGTGAGAATGGGATGATGAGTGTCGTTACCATGCGTGTTGTTGTGCTAACTTCAACTCTGAGTGACAAATGATGAAATGGAAAAGTTTTGTTGCTAAAATGTATATGTACAGTATACAGTATTACATGTGTATAGTCTTTAGGAACACCCTGTTGTTATAGGACGTCTTCCAGCGTCCTGTAATTCCATCGAGGACATGACATGTTGTCCTCATAAGCATGCTGTGACAGATTAAGTCACTCTCTATGTTGTTCTTTTTAATTATATATCATGTGTCGTTCACTTCTGTCGTTTTAAGCTCGCAGACGAGTCCCTAATTATTTGTCTTTGAGAAGGACAGCAGGCCTGCCGGAATGGGACATGTGTTGTACAAACACAAATGAAACATTTAGTCACAAGTATTTCTCCCTGCCTGGTACGTAAGTGCACATTACGAGGCCTATACTTATCTCAGGGACACACCCAAATTGTAGTCCTCAGTGCACCAGAAGAAAGACTGCTCAATGAACATTTATTTATCTGTGTGTGTGTGTGTGTGTGTGTGTGTGTGTGTGTGTGCTTACTGAGGCTGCATTTACACTGCAGGTCCCAATGGCCAATTCTGATTTAGTGGCTGTATCTGATTGTATTTTTTTTCCTATTTACACTTTGAAATGATCCATGTCTGATATCAGTTTGTTTTTACCTTTCCTGGCACAACCTGTATGTGCACTTGTCCAAAATACACATGAAAAAAGACACAAGTGTCAACATCAGCAACCCACATACTGTAGAAGTAAACAAGCTAGAATGTAGTTAAGGATGTCCGATTCTTGTTGTTTTTTCCCCCTGCTCTATATCTTTCACATCTGTACATCCATGCCTGATTAATATACAGACAGCCACTAGAGTCTGGACAAACAACAATGCAAATATTTTATATTTTATTATTAACATTTTTAATTTAAATTAAAACAAAGTTTGCATGTCCTCCCCGTGCATGCGTGGGTTTTTTCCGGGTACTCCGGTTTCCTCCCACATTCCAAAAACATGCTAGGTTAATTGGCGACTCCAAATTGTCCATAGGTATGAATGTGAGTGTGAATGGTTGTTTGTCTATATGTGCCCTGTGATTGGCTGGCGACCAGTCCAGGGTGTACCCCGCCTCTCGCCCGAAGACAGCTGGGATAGGCTCCAGCACCCCCCACTGATGAAAAACAGTAAAAAAAAATTGAATTAGAAAAAAATTCCTCCTTTACAAAATACTATATAGGCTACTGTAAGGTAATATATAAAAAAATAATTTCATACATTTACAAATATTTTTTACATTATTTATTATATTCAATTCTGTAATATTACCTATTTAATTATATTTCAAGTAGTTTTTTAATTGATAATTAATAATTTATTCTTTATAACTATTTTTATTATTTTTGTACAATGTATGTACAATATGTATATATGATATATCCAGAATTGTTGGAGACCTGTACAGCATATAATTCATAACAAGCAATTAATCACAAATGAATGAATTAGTCTAATGCACATCCCCAGGTAGCATCAGAATAGCCTTAAGAGCTATCCACACAGGAACGTTTTCAGTTCAAAACAGTATTTTAGCGCTACAGTCAGGGTCCCCCAAATGGTATTTTTTGAAAACGGCTTCAAGAGTGAGAAAATCCGATACCGCCGGCTTGTCGTTGCCGTGTAGACAAGCAAACCACTACTTTCTGAAAACGATGACGCCACATCTCCATCACATGACCAAAAGAACAAGCAGAAGCCCCACACGCGTGTTAACAACAACAACAACAATGGTGCAATTGTGCTGCAGCTGCATTGTCTTGATATTTTAGTCTTAGACTCCAACTGCCCTGCAGAAGAAATGTCACTTGAGTCCAGACAAAACAGCGCGTTTGCCGTCACCGTCTTGTTGATTTTGTTTGTGTGGATGTGATGATTACTGATCCGACATTGTGTGGACGCAATTTTTAATCCCACTCCCCCAGGAGCATTCCCAAGTGGACAGGGCCTTATTAACTCATTCCATCCCAGCCATTTCTCAAAAGGCGTCACGCTCGGTATCGGACATTTTTGACAATTTTGACAGATTTTTTCAAAGCACACAGAATATGGTGTTCTTGGGCTACATAGATATGGGATATACCAAAAGAAACATTAGACTCTCATTTTCCATCAGGAAAGTTTTTTTTTTTTTTTTTACCTTTTTCTGTTCTTTAGTAAACAGCAGTATCAGTAAACAGAGTATCAGCTCTCAACAAAAAGGGAGAAAAAAGGCTTTTGTGAAAAGATACATTTCAACTTTCAAACTTTCACTTTGACACAAATTTAGCCATATATATTTCGCCAAGGGCTGCATGATGGATGAGTGGTTAGCGCACAGACCACACAGCTAGGAGACCTGAGTTTGATTCCACCCTCGGGCATCTCTGTGTGGAGTTTGCATGTTCTCCCTGTGCATGCGTGGGTTTTCTCCGGGTACTCCGGTTTCCTCCCACATTCCAAAAACATGCTAGGTTAATTGGCGACTCCAAATTGTCCATAGGTATGAATGTGAGTGTGACAGCTGGGATAGGCTCCAGCACCCCCGCGACCCTCGTGAGGAAAAGCAGTCGAAAATTAATGAATGCAAATTTTCTTCTTCTTTTTATCATATCAATGCTTTTTTCATATCAATGTTTTTTCACACAATATTCCAACTTATTTCAGATAAAATTGCATTATTTTCTCATCCAAATTCTTACTTATCCTTGGCGAAATTACAAATTTACATGTAAAATTACAACTTTTCTCTACTTTTCTCTACTTTTTTCATAGAGGTGCATACAGTGTACACTAAAATGGCAACCTTTTTTAAATGAAAGCTTTTTTATTATTCTTTTCATTTTTTTCCGTGTGTGTCTTGTCTGTTGGCGACAGCAAGAACCCTACTGACTTTGAAACATCAATTGTCATCAAGAAAGCAAACAAATGTCATATGAGCGACACGGTGGAAGTGGTTGTTTCTTCTAGCGGAAGGCAGGGCGTCATTTATTATGTGAGTGTACCTTTAGAACTACTCATTGATGCTCTGTTGGTATATATATACACACACACACAAACATGCACATTTTGTGAAAAAGAAGGAATAGGAGGGTCACCAAATAATACAAGCTTTGGAGGGTGCAGGATACTGACTAATTATTGTATGTGTGTGACAAAGAGAGAGAGAGAGAGAGAGAAAGAGAGAGAGGTAAGGCCCGGTCCTGCGTTGTGTAATTGGATGGAGGGGAGCAGGTGCGGCTGCCAGGGTATGAAAAAAGGGAAGGTTAGTCCGATCATTGAGTAGCATCAGAACCAGCTCTGCTTTCTTACTGTACAGTACAAGGTTACATGGTGGCACACACAGGTAGAAAGTTCATTCATTTTCTATCGCTTATCCTCACGAGGGTCGTGAGGGTGCTGGAGCCTATCCCAGCTGTCTTCGGGCGAGAGGTGGGGTACACCCTGGACTGGTGGCCAGCCAATCACAGGGCACATATAGACAAACAACCATTCACACTCACATTCATACCTAATGACAATTTGGAGTCGCCAATTAACGTAGCATGTTTTTGGAATGTGGGATGCACGGGGAGAACATGCAAACGCCACACAGGAATGGCAGAGATCCTAGCGGTGTGGCCTGCGTGCTAACCACACGTCCACCGTGCAGCCGAGAAGAAAATTTGTATGGGAAAATATTACACAAAAAAAATTTGACAAGAAATTATTGCAATTTTAAAAGATGAATAATATAATATAAGGTTAGAATTAGGGTTGGGCATCAAGTCTGGAGTATCGATGGGGACCTGGGCTAACATTAAGGTACTTATGAAAAGTCAACATCTTTTGTGAAAGTGTACTCTGTAAGTGTCCTTTGCATTCATATTCAAGTTGAATAGTTATATACTGGTGGAAAATAGCCTTGTAAGAAATTGATAAAAAGTTCATATAATGAAACAATTCATGGAGATGTTCAGACATTCCATCCAGAATGAACTCTGGTTAGCGCCCTCATTTACACCATGAAAACATTTGTCATCTTGCCTCTAAAATTCTAATGGAATTGAAAAATTGAAGAAAAAGTACAACTTTGTATGAGAAAATGCCTCAGCTTTATGAGAAATAAGTATTCCCTCGTTTATCACAGGGGATAGGTTCCCAAAATCACCCATAAAAAGTTAAATCCGTGAAGTAGCCAAGTTTATTTGTTTACAATGATCCAATCCCTTCACAATACACTACTCTTTTCTCAGACAGGCACAACTTTTTCTCTTTTAAACACTCTCAAAGTTAAAATTTCATTTGAATTTTAAAGATCAATCTACTAGATTGGACACAATGAGTTATTAAGTCGACACAATGAGTGATTAAGTCATTCATCTTTTGCGTTTGCCAACTGCATTTGAATTTCACTCTTTTTTTTGATAACTATACTCTGTCGCCACCACCTCTGTCCACAACCTTGGTGTTTGAACCTCTCCTTTGAACATCTTGTCAACCACATTACAAAAGTTGCTTTTTTTCTACCTCAAAAACATTGCTCGTCTACAGCCATCACTTCCCTTCTCCTTTGCTGAAGCTTTTATCCATGCATTCATCACATACAGACTCGACTACGGCAACAGCGTTCTCTATGGCTCACGGTCCAAAGTTCTCACTAAAGTTCAATACATATAGAATCACTCACACCAGAACCCGTGACCACATTACCCCTGTCCTCTAGAGGCTCCATTGGCTCCCCGTCCCTCAGCGCATTCACTTGAAAATCCCTCTCCTAACCTACAAAGCCCTCCACAACCACACTCCCTGTTACCTCACCAACCGTCCCTGCCACTTCGAACCAAACTCTGGATTTGAGGAGGTTGTGGCTGTGCAGACCTCAAGTCTTTCAAATCCCTTCACCAAAACCCACCTTTTTAAAACTGCTTTTAAAGTTTAACCTTTTTTTTCAACTGAATATCTTCCCCAATTTTGTGTGTAATTTGCTTTTAAATTTATGTAAAATGTCTTTGAAATGTAAAATGTATTATTATTATTGTTATTATTATTATTATTATCATCATCATTACAACACCCTCTACTGGAAGCAGTAGTAAATACAATACCAAAAATACAACAGAGCACCGCTAGATCGCTGTACTACACCACAATGACCTCAGACCACAATGCATTTTAAAAAAATATTCAAATTTTCACTGAAAAACCTGCAATACAGTGACTCCGGAACACTGCCTTGTGAAAAAAAATGAATTCACAAAATACTTTATCTAAAAAAATCTATTTTATGAAAAATGTGTACCTTTTTCATTCATTTTCTCTCACTTATCCTCAGGAGGGTCACCGGTTGTGCCAATCACAGGGCACATATAGACAAACAACCATTCACACTCACATTCATACCTATGGACAATTTGGAGTCACCAATTAACCTAGCATGTTTTTGGAATGTGGGAGGAAACCGGAGTACCCAGAGAAAACCCACACATGCACGGGGAGAACATGCAAACTCCACACAGAGATGGCCCAGGGTAAAAATGTGTACCGTTAAGAAAAAAGTCATTTTTTTAAATTTTGTAACAATTTGTTTACCAGAAACGAATACAACTTGTAACAAGATCCATCTATTTTCCATGCTGCTTATCCTCATTAAGGTTGTGGGGGTATGCTGGAGCCTATCCCAGATGACTTTAGGCGAGAAGCGGGGTACACCCTGAACTGGGCGCCAACCAAATTACAGCAAGATGAAAGTCATAATATTTTGAGAAAATGCAGTAATGTTATGATGAAAATGTTGCACCTCTACTAGAAAAAGTAATAATTTATATGGAAAAAAATATTATTTTGGGAATTTAAAAAAGTTTTCACAAAAAAATGACTTTTTTACAAGAATAAAAAAATTATTGAGTCAAAATGTTACCTGATAAAAATTGTAGCAGATGAAAATGCTAACATTATGAGATTTTTTGTAATGCCAGCAGATTGATTGATTTTTGTACTTCATTTGAAAAAAGTTCTTAAACTCCAAAGCTAAACAGTTTGCATTTTACTGTACCCAAACTGAACCCAATTGTGACCTCCAAACCGAGGTTTGTACGGAACCGTGATTATGATGTAGTGTTAAACTCCTACCATTGATGCTTAAAAAAAATACAGAAATGTTTAGTCACCAGTTTAAAAGTTGGAGTTGAGAAGTTGAGTATAAAAAAGTATATGGCAGCAGCAGCAGCAGCAGCAGCAGCGAGCAAGACGTTGGTGATAATAATGGGTGTCATTGGCAAACACCCCCAGGTTGGTCTTATCCTGCTGAAGAACCAGCCGGGTGGGGTTGAACGTACAAGACAATACAGCAGTGTGGAAGCTTTGATAATCAAATAAAGCAGTCTGAAGACACATTGACTCTTCGCCTTACAGGCTGGCGGGCGTCCCCGCGCCTCGACTCCGCGGGGCCCGCCCCGCGTCTTAAAACAAACAAGAGACGTTTGCTGGCAATGGCGTCGCCTGTTAATGTTACACGTAAAATAATGATTGTTTCTCTCTGTGTTGACTCAGCATTGTGGTGCAGCAGGTTTCTATTAGCGCTAAAAGAAAAGGACATGAAATATTGGTGGCGCCGTCATCATTGTGCCTCATTGTGCTGGCAAACTCATCACGATGACTAATCACTACCATGGAGACAATAAAACTACTTTAGACCACAAAATGTATTTATATAGCATCACATAAAGATAACTGCACACACACACACACACACACACACACACATTGTACACTAGTTCAAACAGTCAGATCATATTCATAAGGAAACCTGTTTCTAATTGCTCATTTTAATAATGCTTTTCCTTTTTGCGACTTTATCCACATGAAAATTTACAGTCACAATATTAGGTACACCTGCATTATCCAATATGATGCAACACAATGGCCGGAAAACCAAAGATTATTGCACTTTTTGCATCACAATACTTATTTAGATTCCAATACACAGCATGGGAAGCTGATGTCAATGAAGCATTATAAAGACATTATGGAGTGTGTGATACAGCTCACATATTGGATCTTCCTCGGCTGTGTACCTAATATTTTGGCCGAATTTAAGCAACGCACGCCATGTTGATACCCGGATCAGTAACACTTTAAATACCCTAAATTGGACCCGATGGGGTGAACTTGAACCCATTAACCATTTAAGTACCAAAGTTGCTAAAGTCATAGCTGCAAATATGTTGCCTCAGGTAGTTAGTACTTTACACCAGGAGATGACAGACATCTATACCTTCAATCTGAGTAACATTTGCTTTGGAGTTTATAGCGTTTGAATCCTGTGTGTGTGTGGCCATGACAGTCCACAAGCAGCACATACCGGAGCAGCGGGGATGTGGTGGGTGTAGCTGGGGTGGTCGAAACTGCTAATAGTGGTGGAGGCTGCAGTGGTGTTCAAGATCTCGGTGGAAATAACCACGATGAGGCTGATTAGGAAGAGTAATCACGAGTGGATTAGACATTTTGATAGCGTGGAGACCGGGATCTGACTAAATCTGAGGCTGGTGATGTCACAATATGTAAATTAGATGAGTGAATTTCCTCCCATCACAAACTGGCACTGTACTGAACAAGCATCACAATCATACCCTTCCATTGTACTCAAAGACTCACACGCTACTGTTGTTGGCATGACGATTCCTACCTGTTCTCCCCGTGCTCCGGCAAGCATCAGCGGCCAGGTGGAGTTGGCTCTTCTGTCCTGGTTCTGCCTGCTGATAGCCTTTTGCTTTTGTCTTGTATTTATTCCGTGCATGAATATACGGTGGAGCTGATTAGACAGCATAATGATTGCACAGTAATGCCTCAGGTTTTCCACAGTAAAAGACCACTCCAAAATGTGCGGTTCTAAAAATGAGGCACGGCTCATTTCCGTTGTTCTAAACCAGGGGTCTCAAACTCAATTTACATGGGGGCCACTGGAGCTCGGGTCTGGGTGAGACTGGGCCGCATCAGGTTTTCCAAAAAAAAAAAAAACAAAAAAAAAACAAAAAAAAAAACAAAAAAAAAAACGCATTTATTAAAAACAAAAAAAATTCTAATTTTCTACAAGAAAAGCTCTGATAAAACATTCCAAAGTTCTCAAATATCTTACTTTTTATTTTTCTACACAAAATAAGATGAAAAATATATAAACAAATCAAGAATAAAGAAAATCAATCAATCAGTAATAAATAAATTAAATATAATAATAATAATAAAACGGCAAATAATAAAAACTTAAGAAACCACATATAGTTGGTGGGTAGACAAATTATTTTTTCAGATTAAAATGAACAAAGCATTATTAGAGCCCTGTAGACATGACAAAACACGACTATAGTCACATTTATACTCTTTTTTTATTTACAACATATTGCGCAACTGCAGGGTCTTGAGACACATGCTAACTCGCAAACTAGCGAGCTAGCGACCTAAACGGTAGCCTTCAAGTTATTTCCTTTAAACTTAAATAGCCAAAAACTTACCATTTCCACACAGATAGGGAGGATAACTATTAACAGTTATTTAACCTTTAACATGAACATTAATCAAACGTAATAATTTTTTCTGGGTACATGATACCATACAGCATCCATATCAAACTTGCGTGGGCCGCACTAACATTAAACTTTCATATCAAGGCGGGAGCCTCAAATTAGTGTCCTGCGGGCCACACAGTTTGAGACCCCTGTTCTAAAGAGTTCTCCAATGACGGAGGAGACAAAAAGGAGCGAAAGAGCCCACAGTATCCACTGTGCATACCAAAATAGAACCCTTGACGGACAGCTCCAGAAGTCTTCACGAGGCACACATCGACGTCAAATGGCACGCACTTTCCCCGGGTTACATTTGGCATTGAGTCGTATTCATAAATGATGCTCGTCGTGACATACTGCTGCCTGAGCACCAGGCTGCTATGCTAGGCCGCAACGTCGTCGTTGCTGACTGGGCGCCTGCCTCGGGTTGCCACCACGTAATCCAAGATGCTCAAATGGTAAAAAGGAGACGTTGGACTGCTGACACTTGAACACAAATGATGCGTTTAACGTGCGAGAGTGATGGTAAATAAGTAAATGAGAAAGCGCTGCCTCAGCAAAGACGTTTAGTGTCGCTCTGCTCAAACCGCTTTAATATGAGAAACATACGTCCTCTCTTGTCTCTTCTTACTGCTGGAGGGCAACTAAAGGAAAACAAATCCTATTAATTCCCAAAATAGAACTATATCTTCATCACTGTTTACTAACTGATTGAGGAAACTGGGATATTTGTTTATCATTTAGATAAAAGGTAACAAGCTTCTCGTGACAATAAGATACGTACGTGTCTTACACACATCAAGTGATACAGATAATATTGATGTTCATTATGGTACGGTACAGTACAGTACACACACACAATAATGTGCAATATCTGATCAACCTCCATGTGCAATATTAAGGGCTCTAAATGCAATATACTAAGTTCTATGTGAAGTATTTCCATAAAGCCTCATATTAACTCACTAGCAAGATCTCAGTATATAGACTGGTCATATATCTCATCTCGTTTCATATTATCTACATACTGTATTTGTATATAACTCTGGGAAAACTGTTGATTTTGTTAATACTTGTGTTGTTTATATTGTTTATTTTTCTATATTGTGTATTTTCTACTGCTTAACTGATTCTGTACTCTTGCTGCTGTGCAATGCAAATTTCCCCACTGAGGGACGAATAAAGGCATATCTTATCTTATCTTCTAATCAACATGTGTTTTTTTTTTAGAAAGGCTTCATTTTGGATCCAGTATATACAGTACGTTATACACTACTTTATACAGTATAGTAAGTACAGTACAGTCTTTTTTCTTTTGTGTCCTCCCTCAGTGGACGTATTTACATTTATGCACGCGGCCACTAATAACAGGCTGGTGCTGGCCATATAAATCAGACGCAGCCGAGGTTGCACTGCAATAATTGCCCTGACAGTTAGAACTTAAAACCTTGTTGGGTCGTGATGACGTCGCCTCCAGTCAGGATTCTTCTTACGTCTGAGGATGATTTGCAACAAGTGGAACGATCGCTTGTCGATTATTTTTTTTAACATACAAAAAGACTGAAACACTGAAATTAGTGTTTGTGCAGTCAGCAGCGTGCAGTCTGACAGGACCGATGCAGCAGATGACAATGAATGAACATTAAACTATAAGATCAAACTAAAAATGTACGTATTTGATCTCCTGCTGATTTTGTCTCTCTTACAAAGAGATGAACAGTTTTATTGCAATAGAGAGAGACAGAATTTAAAACTAAAACTGATTGAGTGAACTAAATATTTGATTCCAAAGCAAACATGACTTAATACTGCATGCATGTTAGATGTTTCTTGTAGTTGGTCACCTGGGTTGCACACATTTCAGGAGAGAAACCTCTCTAAAGCCGAAGGTTCCCACCTCCACCTCCATACTTGATGGCAAAGAGCTAAATTTTGGTGTCATGTGACCATATCACATTCCCCCACGCTGTTTAGACGGGTCTGTATATGTGTCTTCTTGAGCAGGGGGACCTTGTGGGCACTAGAGGATCTCAATCTGATTACTAAATACAAATTCATTGCTGATGCTTTTGTTGCTGATAGTGCTCCCAACTCCCTTGACATCATAAAACAGAGCGAGGGCATTTGACTGCGGCCTTGTATTTCTTGGTCTCTTTCTCACCCAGCTTCTTGCTGATGATCTTGTGCATTCCAGTCTTGTGTAGGTAAACAATTTTACACTGCTTTGACAGCTCTTTGGTCTTTCCCATGGTGTTTGAGATGTTTGAATGGAGGAGACTAGTTCTGTGACTAGTGGTGTTTGGTGTTTGTTATCCCAATGTGTTGTGATAAGGAGTACTTTTTTACAGGGATAGGATTACCGGGGACCTCTTGAAACTACTGGCCTCTGGCAGGAGGTGTACAGCAGCAAAGTCCAAGACAGTTTCTTCCCCACAGTAAAGTATCCAATAACTGCACCTCATGCATTTATTTTAAGTCTTATTATTAACTTACAGCAGGGGTCCCCAACCACCAGCTGGGAAGCTTTCAGGTGCAATGCTAAAAAAACAACAACAAAACCTTCCATATATTTGTAAATAACTGCATACAATTTGGAGACCCATCCCACTTTGTTTGACGGTCCGGGAATGCACATCAATGTGTGTGTGCTAAGGTTTTCCCACGCTGCACAGATGGACTACTATGCTGTATTTTATCCACTTCCTTTCACCTCATATTTGGTCTCAAATGCTCACTGCCTTTTACCACACATGAAACTAATAATGTTCTCCAGGCTCATACTGGTGGATGGCGGGTCTGTATTCATTCTGTGCTTTTAAATTTGATGTTGTTTCTGTCTTAGATTTACACATACATAAGAAATAAGACATATCAGAAAAAGGTTGGGGACCTTAAGGAAGTATTCTTCCTTAATGGCGATGGACATCTACTTTAGTGTTGACGTCGTTTTAACCAACCAACTAACTAACTAACGGAGGTAAAGTTTTTTTTTTTTTTTTTTTTTTTAATGAATCTCCCTTGCAGTTAAAGGTCATCCAATGAGACGTTGTTTTGTCTGTTTGGAGTCTTCTCACGGTCTGTGTCTCTTCACGCCAAGACGTTCCTGCTTTTTAGCGTCCGCTTCCCGCACAAGGCCTTCTTTCTTCTGGTGTTTGTGCATACCTCAGCAGCCGGACAAAAGAGATCCTTTTCACGTCGGCCTCTTGTTGTTACAGTCTCTCCAAGGCGCGCTGTTTGCTCAGCGCAGCAGCCTTTGTCTCCAAGACGTGGGACAATGGCGAGTGCCATAATGTAATCTCCTCGGTGTAGTTAGCGTGGGGCGAGGTGCGGACGTATGTGCCGCCGCTTGCCCTGGCCCAGCCTCTCCTTGCCGCCCGCCTTGGGCAATATTTCACGCTAAGTGACTCAGGGGTGAAAGCGTGTTGTTGATGTTCAGCAACACAAAGCTTTTTCACTCATGCAAACATCTCCTCACTGCGCTCAGCAAAGGTGTGCTCACACTGACTTGTCCACACACACACACATGCTTTAAATAACTTTTTTTTGGCTCCATAGAACACTTCCATTGTGTTCCCATTGGAAATGTGCGCCTCAAGCGCAGGGGTGTCCCACATATGGCCCGGGAGGCATTTTTAACTCACAGCTGGTTTTCTATTGGTGTATTGTAAAAGTAAAAGTAAAATAAAGTCATATTCTTAGATATTACACTAATTTGCATTGTCACCTGTAATACAAAACTAAGTATATATTGACAGTTGTTATTAAAGCAACAGCCATGCTAATTGTTTCATACGCTCATTTTTGATGGCCACTGTCCATGCAGTGTGACGGCTAAAGTAGCGGCTATCTGATCTCACTTGGATGGACAGGAAGTCCTCGTCAACAAAAATATCCATCTATTCATCATCTATATGTATTTCTTATATCTAGATTTCCATATCTAGATTTGTTTCTGCATGTAAAGCTGTAAATATTTGCTAAAAAATATATTTGTCGTTAGTATTTTTAGTAGTACTGTCACATATTCATTCAATCATTCATTTTCTTATCCTCACAAGGGTCGCTGTCTCCGGGCGAGAGGCGGGGTACACCCTGGACTGGTTGCCAGCCAATCACAGGGTACATATAGACAAACAACCATTCCCACTCACATTCATACCTATGGACAATTTGGAGTCACCATGTGGGAGGAAACCGGAGTACCCGGAGAAAACTCACGCATGCATGGGGAGAACATGCAAACTCCACACAGAGATGGCCGAGGGTGGAATTGAACCCTGGTCTCCTAGCTGCTGTCACATATTATGTAATTAATTACGTAAAATTCTTGAGCAGAATTAATCATGCATACACATGCTCACAAATATGTCTGGTCACTTCTTCATCATCGGGACAACACCTTCTTATTGTCACTAGACAACCATAAGATGCATTCATGCACACTCCACACAGTCTTTGGTATTTGGGAACTTACTTAAAAGTGAAAGTAAAGCTCCTGCGGCACACTGCAGTGGAGATCCACGCATCCTGGAGGTGCAATGTCAGCGTGGTGGACCTTGTCCTGTTTAACACAGCAGGATCTCAAATAAAAATGTTTCTTACGCTTCATGAAATGAATACTCATTACGCTCAAGCCTCATTCGGTCTCGGTCACTTTCCTGTGTTAGACTTGTGGTGGAAGAATGATGTGGGTTAAATAAACAAATAGTCCTAACCACAAGATAAAGGATGGAGGCTGGAAACGAGTCCAAATGTAATTATTACCCTGTCTAGAGTGGCACTACCCAAGACAAAATACTCATATTGTTGTATTTTTCTGAAAGGATAGCCATTTTTTTTTTAAATGGTTTTAAACGTAATGAAGGTGTTCACTTTTTGTCTCTGCTACAATGTTCTGCTTCCTGAAGCAATAATACTGTTCAAAGTTGCTGCAGACATTTAAACATTTCCTCTGAAACAGGGCAATTTATTTCACATGTTTCTTTGTGATATGTGCCCTGTGATTGGCTGGCCACCAGTCCAGGGTGTTCCCCGCCTCTCGGCCGAAGACAGATGGGATAGGCTCCAGCACCCCCCACGACCCTTGTGAGAAAAAGCAGTAGAAAATGAATGAATGAATGTTTCATTCGGACGTGCTTTGAGCATAGCTAATTTGTTATAAATGAGATTGATGATTATATTTTTGTATATTTATTTCACAACCACTTATGTATGTATTTTTCTATTATATTTTGGTTTCCCTTAGATGTAGAGCTTTGGGAGGGCAGGCGGCACAAACATGATAGATGACTGAGTTGCGATTGAGCCTCCATGTGCACGTCCACAGTGTGTGTGTGGTTGGGTTGGGTGGGATGTCGATACACCGATACGAACACAGTAGTCCATAGTATTGCAGTCCTCCTCCACAGTTACATTTTTAAACTTCCCTAATGGAAAAAAGCAATCAAAATAATTATTTAAAAAATTAAATGAAGACATTAATTCATGTAATCACTCCTCCAAAAGGCGATGCAGAAAGCAGATGAATTGCAAACATGACCATGTAGAATCCTCTACTACGTCTGGTGCTAAATGAAAAATAATAAAATGATAATAATATACTACATAATGGTAGAGGAAACACTGGTATAAAAAGAAAGATGACTGATTGGTTGGAAGTGGATCATTTCCACTTGCACTGCCGCTCATTTTGCTTTAATTGTCCATGTGATTAGTGGAGTCCTTGTGCGGCTTCCTGCGAGGCAGAAGTGGGAGTGGTAGCATAGCCTCATTGAGGAAGTGTCTGTCTGTCATAGATGTCCATTGTCCTCCTCGCCGTGTGTCCATGTCTGCACAAGTGGTGCTGACAGCTGCAACAAGCCAACATTTGGACCCGGCGTCTTTGGTGAGCATTCATGCTGTAGGTGTGAACCTCATGGTCGCAACTTTCCCAACCTTCCCAACTCTCTCCTCCCTTTTTGCCACTTGCAAAGGAGGCGTGGGTGCGCCGTGCCGGTCTGTACCACTGAAGAAAATTGCAAAGTGCTCTGTTGGCGCAGCGTTGGCTCACCTGGTCTGCGCTTGGTCTACGAAAATAGCGCAGATTGAACATGATTTATTGGTTAATTAATTTCATAGTAAGTAATTCTGGTTGAAAATGTAGCATTTTGCATGGTAAAATGTAGTTAAAACTTTTACATGACCACTGAAAAATAGATAAGTATTTGTCTAATGCATATTTTATTTCAGCCAGATGTTGGATCCTTCCCTTTGAGTGGGTTGAACTTGAGCTTCACTTTTGTCCACTTGCAATTTCTGTGACTTAAGTCTGCATATTCATTTGATAACCTATTGAAAAGGAAAGTTTGACAAAGCAGTATTCAAAGTAGAAAAATACATGCAACCAGAGATAAATCTCCACTCTCTCATCCTGACATACAAATTTAGCAAAGGCATATCTTATCTTATCTTACATACAAAGGCATGTTTGCACTGTGTTGTGTGGAGATTGAAATATAATACAATATAAATGAAATCTTCCAGAATAAATACTCTTAATGCACAACATAATCATCAAACTTACTTATTTGTTCATATTTCTCACAATGAAAAACTTCATTCTCTGTCTCCTTTCTTCTTTCTGCTCTGTGTGTTGATAGGCGTTCAGACGAACTCGTAATTGTGACTGAATTGTTTTTATTCATGTACCCGCATGACAATTGGCGTACCCCACTTTGGAAACCTGGGACCGAGACAATATTTCAAAAGTGAAACATTCGCTCGAGTCGATTAAATGCTAATGTGGACTCAATGTTTCAAGGTCGAGAAGAAAGTGTTTGATTAGATGTTTGTGAACAGAGCAGTAGATCAGTGAGGGATGGGAGGGGAAGCAGAACACAAGTGCACACGATGGGACACTTTCAGACAGGCAGAGTGTTTTCACACACACCCACACACACACACACACACACATACACAGAACAGCGACATGGGCTGGGTCAGTGAAAGTGCACACATCACACATGTTGTAGGCGTACATTCCCACGTACATTCACACTGGCATCACTCTGATTGCCTCACCTGTAGATGCTACTCGGCATTAGCTAATTAGCCAATCTTCTGACATTACAAAGACAGCAACGCTCACTTTGGAGTGACACAGCAGATACTTTCACATTACTTTCACTTCAAGTCGTTTCACCTGTGGCTGTTACAGTCCACTTGCATTGGCGCCAAGTGGGGTACTGACTAGGAATGTCCCGGTCTACATTTTTTGACTCTCAATCCGATTTGATTTTTTTAATAGTTCTTCTGATCAGATCTGGTACCAATCATAAAACACCCGAAAACAATATATAAGCTTTTGTTACAAACAAGAGTTTGTGGAACGGAATATGGTTATGGAAAATAATTTTTCTCATGTGATGTCAGCCACAGCACCTATTGCTACAGTCTTCAACAAACTGTACTGTCTGTGCTTGTGATTAAGGAAGGTGTAATCACACATGTCATTCCAATCACGTAAGATATTTTTATGGCACGGGCCACACATTCAGTAGCTTGGGAAGACCTGGGTTCGATTCCAGGTACTCCGGTTTCATCCCACCTTCGAAAAACATGCATGTTAGGTTAATTGGTGACTCCAAATTGTCCATAAGTATGAATGTGAGTGTGAATGGTTGTTTGTCTATATGTGCCCTGTGATTGGCTGGCCACCAGTCCAGGGTGTACCCCGCCTCTCGCCTGAAGACAGCTGGGATAGGCTCCAGCATATCACTGTGACCATAATGAGGATAAGCGGCATAGAAAATGGATGGATGTATCGGTTCGATCTTATGGTGGAAGCAGATATTATCCAATATTCAAAATTCACTGGGTTGGAAGCCAATCCTGATCCTGAACATTGGATCAGGAAATCCCAAGTACTGACTTACCAGACCAAATGGAAAGGATGTCGGAAACTTTTTCATATGTTATATTTGCTGAAAGGGCTCATCTAAAGTTTGATATAAACTGACATGGATGTCAGCTTCATGTTGTGGTAACCAAGGAGATTATACAACAGGAGAAGTACTCAAGTACCCCCTCAAAAAGACTGGTATGTGTGATAAAAATGTAGATTTATTTATTAACACTATAATTATTATTTATTAACGCTGTTTACATATTGAATTCATAGTGACTTACAGTACATATCGTATGGGATTCCCACACAATATATCTTTAAGCTAATTTATTTCTCTGCGGTGGCTGCACGGTTGACGAGTAGTTAGTATGTACATAGGTCACACAGTCAGGACATTAGGAAGATCTGGGTTCAATTCTCCACTTGGGCATCTCTGGTTTCCTCCCACATTCCAAAAACATGAATGTTAGGTTAATTGGTGACATTGGTAGGTATGAATGTGCCCTGTGATTGGCTGACAACCAGTCCAGGGTGTACCCCGCATCTCACAGCTGGGATAGGCCCCAGCATACTCACAACCCCAGTGAGGATAAGCGGCATAGAAAATGGATGGATGAATGTTTCTCTGTGTGATTAGATGAATTCATGACAAGTCAGTGATGATTAAGATTAGAATCTATCAAATGAATGAACATATAACATGAAATACATGTTGCATTGTGTGAATACTTCCAGTTAAATATCCATATAATATAAATACTTTTAAATTTCTGTTATTTCTTGCGGTCATGAAAAAAGATAACCTGATTAATGTTTTTTTATCCTAGATGCAAAGTACAGAAGTAGAGTGTGACAAAAAGTACTTTATTCAATTGCTCATGAGCATAAGAGAGAATAAAAAAAAAAAGTCAAGTATAAAAGTTAAGTTACGTGAACTAAGTATGATTTCTGCCGTTTGTCAAAATGGGCTGGAACGAATTACGTCATTTACAGGCTAAATCTCATAACATGAAAATTCCCTGCGGAGCGAATGAATTCTGTATCTCGAGGTAATGGTAATGGTAATGGTTTTATTTCATTTAGGAAAAAAGAAAAAAAAAGAAAAATAGTAATTCCAAACGACTAATAAAATGCAATTTAGTAAGCAAGCAAGAAGACCGAGTAAACAAAATGTGCTAGTAATACCAAAAAGTAGCAAGTACAGAACAGCTCGGAAGATGATAAATACTGGAGGCAGTCTGGACAGGATAGTAAGGAATCACTTGTGAAGTACAATTTTGCTCTTTGCTTTGCTCTGCACCAAAAGTAAAGGATTCTCTGGACAGGAAACCCAAATAGGAGAACCAATACCAATAAAATGAAAACACACGCCATAACTATCTTTTTGCTGTTTTCCCCCCATTTTTATAGTTCTCTTATATACTGAGAATAAGGCAAAGCTGCAGGCCTCAAATGGCCCCTGCACCACACTTT
The DNA here is from genome assembly GCF_037039965.1 of Doryrhamphus excisus. Lineage (NCBI taxonomy): Eukaryota > Metazoa > Chordata > Actinopteri > Syngnathiformes > Syngnathidae > Doryrhamphus > Doryrhamphus excisus. The sequence continues at coordinate 15,181,998 of NC_136357.1, read as the reverse complement.
GGCCACCCCTGATGTTTGCGAAGCACATAGAATTAAGAAAATAAATTCAAAAAGCTTCATATCGACACACAATTGACAGAAGAAGAAAAAAGGTTGATGTGAAACTGATCCTTTGGTGATGATGGTTTACATTTCAAACTATTTGGTACAACCTCAGGGTCCTTTGACTTTCCTCTGAAATAATGTGTGACTTGTTGACACACTGGAGCATCAAACAATTTGTCAAAAAAAAAAAAATACAACAAAAGAAAACTTTCATCTTCTTATTTTGCCTCTGGCCATCTTTAAGGCGTTCATCTCACAGAGTCAAAGACACTAAAGACATCTTTATTCATCAATCTGCGATCCACGCCCTCTTTATGTGTCTCTGTGTGTCTTGTCTCCGTCATGGGGCAGTCAGAGTTTTGCCCGGACGTCCTCCAGGTGTGAGCGTTTCCCCCTGGAGGCTGCTGTGACATGAGGAAGGTAGAAAAGAGAAAAACGGTCCAGAGGACAAAGTAAAACCGGTTCTGCAGACATTTTGGAACATGTTCAGACGGGTCAGTCAGCAGCGTCTGCTCTAAGACAGAAAAAGAAGCCTTACGTAAATCTTTTCCATGATCTTTTACAGAAACTTGTTTTTTGTTTGTATTTATCTTCACAAGAACTTGTTAGCGTAGCATCCTTTGAGCTGTTCATGCTGCCTGGAGAGCAAAAGAATCATTTGCTTGATTACACACATGAATAAATGATCACACATGCACGCAGTTTTCTTTTATTTCTTCATTGTTCTCAATTTGCCTCAAATTGTGGATTCAAACAAAAGTTCAAGCTGCAGCTGTGTGTGTGTGTGTGTGTGTGTGGGTGCGTGTGTGTGCTTAATTAGCGGCATCCCACTTTCAATTAAGAGTGCCTCCATCCTCTCTCAATTTGGGGCCAACCCCATCCGTGTGACCCCTGCTCAGATCAAAACAGTCGGCACGTTGACTGTTTGACATGACTACTTTAGCAAACTGTTTCTGTGTGTGCATGTGTGTGTGTGTGTGTGTCACGGTCTGACCCAGCCTCAGAACACTCTAGAAGCATCTTATCAGAACAGAAATAACATGCATGGCTAACTACATTGGGATTAGCTACAAAGTGACTGTTTGTGCAGCGAGTGTGTGAATGCACTCATTCTCTGCTGATCCACACTGGCTGCCTGTTCTCGAGCCAACGTCCTGCTCAGGTGGGTCAGCATGCGCAGGGGAAGCGTTCAGACCCCAATTCGGGAAAGATGATCAGTGAGGACATGTTCGTTCCATAGACATCGATGTCCAGTGGGACACATTGTGGTTGTTTACAGACATGCCAAGTTACATGAACGGAAAGGCTTAGGCTGGGTTTGAAATGCAATTCTTCCATCAGTACACTTCAATAAGTATACTGTGTACACTGTGTACTTGAGTGCGCAAATTTAGCTGCCCTAAATCCATGACTGCTGTTGCATACTTACTGAAAATTGACATTTTTCTTCTTTTCTCCTTCTTCTCCTTCTATCTCTTTCCAGCTTTTTGTCTAGTACTGCACGCTCACCATCTTGAGGGTTTTTTAGTGAAACATCCAAGTACTGACGAGGGGTGTCCTGATCTGATATTGATATCTGATATTGATATTTGATATTTATAGGTTATCACATGGTTTGTCTGGTATCAGACAGGTCTCGGGCTGATACTAACACTTGGGGGCATGATACTGGGCCTGATACCAGACAAACCATGTGATGATCTTATTATCACACACTATTTAATCATGAGCTTATTATCACGTACTATTTAATCAAAAGACCATTTTGTTTCCAGAAAATGTTCAGTTTATTACATGTATTATATTTAAACAGTGTAAACACAATAATTGCAAAAATATTTCAACAATAATATGTTGACAGAGCACAGATGGCAGCAAAACAAACGCTGTGTGTTCACGCTCGTGCGCTGTTCTCTGATTGGTTGTTTCACGGGCACGATACCAGAGCAGCGCGCTCTGAGTGGACAGCTACGGGGGCTGATACTGGACATGGTTAAACTCTATATTTTATCAGTATCACTGCCCTGGGCTTTGACACAGTATCATTTCGGCCTTTTCCCGTATCATTCATGGGCGGTTTCTAGGGTACAGGGCCAATTAATATTGTAGTATGTGATAATGTTAGATATAATGATATCAACGTGCATCTAAAATTGTTGTCTTATCCAAGCAGTCCATTTCAGACAGTGTGTGCTTGTGTATTTAGCAAGGAGTAGGAGGGATGTCAGCTGTGTGGCTGTGTTTTGGTTTTAGTCCAAAAAAGGCTTTGCAACTGAGTGCCAGATTACTCATGCATGTGTTTCCCATGGTGGCACAGAACCGGGGAAGTTCAATATGACGGTCTCATTGCGCATTTGATGTCGGATTTTCGCAACACTACACCTTGCTGAAACATATACCGCTTGAAACATTTGCAAAGCTTGAGAAACTTCCAAAGGACACTAAAAAGTCATTGGCTATAACGTTATAACTTCCGGAGTTCGACGCAGCCCTGCACACAACGAAAGTTCCTCCTGCACTAAAAGTGCTACATACTGCCAAATCCGTGTATGCGTACTGAGGTTATTAGCGGAGGTCAGCTGCGTTTTTAGCGAAGTATTGGCCAATATCACTACCGTCCTGTTTTTTTTACTGATATCGGCCGATATGGATTGGTTGCCGTTTGATTGGAGCACCCCTAGTATCCCCCCTAGAACCACAAAAGAGTTCAAAAGAATGCGTTCATTGAACACGTTCATTTTTCTAATAACATTGAACTGAACAAAGTATTTGTAAATAAAGAACTTGAACTATTATGCGAGAATCAGCGCCACTTTGCAGGTCCAGTTATTACCTGACCTTACCTGGGGGGCACGAGACATAAAGTACTCTACTTCCTTCACACTGCTCCACCCACGAACAAGCCATCCATTGTTAAAGGGGACCTATTATGCTCATTTTTGACGCTTTGTATAGAGTTGTGGACTCCTATAGAGCAGCTGCACACAATATCCTGCACAAAAAGCTTTCCAGATCGTCCAGATTCTGCACCTCTTTCTGCAGTATTTAAATGGACTTCCTATTTCCGCCCAAAATGATCTGTTTAATTTACTCCACTCCAATGCCCTCCTCCAGGTACGCCCACTCTGCTGTGATTGGTCACACTCCCAAGGACTTCCGGATATGTAGCTCCGTGTTTACTCATCGATTTCAATGCATTTTGAAATTGAAGTGGTGAACTCTGAATGTGAACTATTCATATTTATTCTCTGTAACTAGTTCATGAGAACTATGAACTTGCGCAGAACACTGCCTGTAGTACTGACACTGTATGCACTCAAAAGATGAAGTATAAGTACACAAGTGCACCAACTGAGACACAGCAGAGTATAAAATGTGTCTTGTTTGTTTCAGGTGACATTAATGAAGTTTGCAGTCATCCAAAAGTGAGAGGACGGCGTTGGAGTTGTTCGAGTGTCTTCATTGTGAGTCTCTGGCCTTAAAAGCACATTTTTGTGTGTGTTGAATTGAATGCTAGCATGTTTCAACTGATGTGAGCGTGAGTAGCGGGAGTGTTAGAAAACGTTGCGCTGGCTGTCATGGCCACTTTCATGGCCACTTTCAGTCTTCAGTGAGCGGCGGTCTCAATGCCTCCCTTTCAGTGGAACGGGGAAGAAAGGGGGCTTTTTAAGATGCGACCAGGCACCGCTCCAGGAAGGTCGACAGAACACCTTACTGGGATTGGATCAGGGGTCAACTGGTAACACAAGGAGAGCGTGTATGAAAGGTACAGAGGGCAAAGGTTGGGAAAAAGACTGATGCCGCCATATGGCTAATCCTCCCTTTAACAATATTTATTAAGGCGTGCTATGGTGGGAGTGAGCCGTGTCGCTGCCGGGTCAACAAGTGGCCATTTGAATGCTTGGCGCGGCTGCACAGATGAGGTCCGGGGTTTGGTTTCGATAGCTAATCTGCTGGTCAAGGTCATGTTTCAAAGACCTGATTCTAGTCTATTGTTTTGGTTAAAAATGGATAAACAAGACAAAGTTGCCACCCAGGAAGACATATTTCAGCCAAGTTGTGTCTTTTTCTCGCTTAAAATTCTATAAATGAACAAGTTCTGATGGATCATTTATAGTGCACTGTCAACTGTTTTTGGTGTCATGGATGGGAAGGAATAATTCTCTGTTGTAGACGTGCACTGCATCATACTGCGGCTGTGTCTCCAATGGAATACTTCATTACACTTCAATGAGTATACATTGCACACTGTGTACGCACGGAAGTGTGTCAATAGAGACACAGGAAACTGACATCTCCATGTCTAAAGCTTTAGGGTACAATTATTATTCATCCTCAAGACTTTTTACCAATAGACTTAGACCACAGTGGGTTTCACATTGCACAGCTCGTTTTCTCCACACGGCTGCTTTAATGGCGGTCATTTTCCGAGTGTTAGAACAGAGAGCAGGCAGGAGGTGGAAGCTAACGAGCTAACGATGTAATGACTGTGCTGAGGTTACCTGTTTGGATGAAACAATCTTCTCTCTCTTTCTTGTCTCTTGACTATGCCTGACTACGTTTGTCTGCAATCGGTATTTAACTTTAGTGGTTAACTGACAATTTTGCCCCCTTTGAATTTGTACCTTTGGTTAATTGATCTGATTTGTGCGCAGATATGATAAGGGAATTATCCTGCAGTGGGAAAGGGGAGGAAAACACGCACGCAGGCTCAACTTACTCTAACTCTTGAGTATAAGTCCTAAGTCCTAACCTGTAACTGTAATCCTTAACTCTAACCCCTAATTGTAACCCTAACCCAGTGCTTCTCAATTATTTTCTGTCATGACCCGCCAAGGGGTAGAAGCGCCTTGTCCAATTAGAAATACTACAGAAACTGATAATATTTAGTCATTTATCTGTACTGTGCAGGCTGAACTTGAAACTGAAATCATCAAAATACATGTTCAGTACTAATTTGTTGGTCGGTATAAAAGCCCCCGACAGTTCCCCGCATCCATCCACCCATTTGAGAAGCTCTGCCCTAACCCTACAACCAACCCTCATCCTAAACTATAAACCTTAACTCTATACCCTCACCCTGATAATGAAAGATAATGTAAAACACGTGCTCTTGATGTTCCTGTGATTTACGGTGACATCTAGTGTGACGTCATGCTCGGTGGCAGTTCAAAATTAAGTTTTGTGCGACTTTAGAGGAATGTCTTCCAACTAAATTCTGGTTGAATACTGAAAAAATTGGACGTTACTCCACTTTCTGGGCCCTAATGCATCATCAACATCCTGCCTGAGGCCCATCTCGCTCGACTTGCAGCCTGGAGCTCCTCTTGGACAGAAATCCAAGCAGTAAGCAAAGGTCCGAGCTTCGTGGCGTCTTCCCAAACCACCCGTGCCGGTGTGGGCCACTTTCTCCTCATCCTCGATGACTTTTGAAACAGTGTCTGCTCTACATATGATCTCTGTGCTTCATTTATGTCGAAGTCGGCGAGGAGAATAAAGGAATCGTCAGGCTGAGTCACATTTTCCCCTTGCTTCTCCTCTCCCTCAAAAACCACAAGCGGCGGCTTCCTGGAGATGAGTGCTTTTGTCTGTCGCGCGACCGCTGTGGTTGAGGCGGATCCTCCTTGGCTGAGGTCATGCGAGCCAAGACAGGAGAGGACGTATCAATGCTTTGGACTCTTTTTCATCCATCTGACCACTTCCTGGTTAGGATCGCTAACGGAAGAGGGTTTTTTTTTTTTAGAACCGTCAACATAGTCAAGATAGCGGAGCTTCTCTGCAGGACATCTGCATGACTTTACATAAGGAGACACTCACTGAGTCACTCTTCATATTTGTCACTGATGACTTATCACTCAGGTTTTTGTGGGCTGCTATGACTTTCATCCCTACGTATTTGTTTAGTTGGAAAGCACTTCACAACTTAACTCCTCACACTACAACAATTTAAACAATTTAAACCAAAAATCAGTAATTGCTAAAATAGCTTATACATGTTCAATCTATGTATGTTACAGCAAACCATATATAATATAAATATTTACCATAAAACTGGGAATTTTTGTATTTTAATTTACTGCAGGATTGAATGAAACATGAAAAATGAATGAAGCTATTCACACCATTATTTTATTACCTTCTTCAGATCTGCCACTCATGTCTCATGTCGTCTGCTAAATAAGCAAACCCACCAGCATTAGCTTTCAATACTTGACACAGTTCTTACATTAGTTTAGTGGACAGTGTGTATGCTGCTCCTGCTGTGGTGTGTGCATGTGTGTGTGTGTGCGTAGGACTGTGCTGGAATTGGGTTAGCTTTGCGCCCTCCCAGGTTTCTTACTGTCGTGTGTTCACAACGAGTATTTACTGCAATTTCCTTGACTTTGTGTATTATTTTGTATATTAATCACATGCAAGCCATTAACCAACACATCCTTTTTATGCACACAAATGTAGTTGTGGGTAGGCAAGCGTGCTGTAGGTCTTTGTATGTTATTTGTTTTTTGCAATGTGTCTATTATCATTAATGACCTGCATGGGGCCATTACATTCCTGTCGTTCTGTATAACTGTATAACTGCCCTAGTGGGAGTACTCAACCACTGCAGGAACCTCCTGTTGAGGGTCTCCAGGATACTTTCAGTGACGTTGCTTCATCTCATTGATTGATCAAAGCGGTGAGAGGTAAAAGTTCAGGGGTTGTCTCAGCTTTTGTGCACCAGTTAGATAAGATCTGATGAGGTCTGAAGAAGAAGTTTTGTACCTTCTGCATCCTGCAAACTTACACTAATACTGTACCTACTTATTAGAATAAGCAGGAACTTAGGAGAAATGATGTGCGAAGTGAGCTGGGTCTGGGTCTGAAATTGAATTATTCAATAACTATACTGTGTACTTCCCAAGTGTGCAATGCTGGAGCCTATCCCAGCTGTCTTTGGGCAAGAGGCGGAGTGCACCCTGGTCGCCAGCCAATCATAGGGCACATATAGACAAACAACAATTCACACATTCAGTCGCCAATTAAACTAACATGCCTATAAACTGGAGTACCTCACACACAGGGACAACATGCCTGAGCGGGGAATTGAACCCCAGTCTCTCAGTTGTGTTTGGACTTTTTCTCGTTCGTGTGTACCCCAGCTTCAATTGATACTGAGATTACTTCGTCCCATTTTGTTTGATAGTCCCTCCCGTTCTGCTACATAGTTGAGATGGCAGTTTTTGAGGGTGGTACTTCATTCCTGAGTGAAGTAAGCTCACTTATATTACCTGCTTCTTTTTCTTCTTCTTCTGTTCACAACATTCCGCTGCTATACAGCTGCTGTTATTTCCAGTTAGTTTCTCACCTTCCGCTGCACGGTGGTAAGTGTTCAGCATTGCGTACTCACCATTTTGATGTCAACATCTGTGCACCGACAGTGCACTGCATTTTGCCCAACTTCTCAGTACGAATGAACTTATGCACTCAAAAGAATAAGTGTAAGTGGAGAAGTGCACAAATTGAGTCTCAGCCTTTGTTTAACTCTTCCCTGACAGTAAACGCTCACATTAAGGGCGCTGATCTGCTGGTTTGGCATCATGGAGCTCTCTGCCCTGATGGGATTTAGGCCAGCTTTGAACAAAGCTTCCTCAGAGCTCATCCAATCAGCTCTATTGTAGACGACGACGCTCCCAGTTAGCGTCAACATGGCCTGAGGTGTCAAACCATTAGCAGCAAAACCTCATGACCCCACGGCCTCTCTCCACTGAAATGTCATTTATCCCGTAAATTGTCTTTTGAATGGGAAGTCTAAGTGGGAACTGCTTGTTGGAAGTAAATACAGAGTCCAGCAGTCTTGACCCACCTGGACCACAGCAAGCCGCCGAGCAAGGTGTTGGCAAGGTGACACCTGCTCATCCATAAGCACACTTGGATACTAAATCTTCTGTGTGTGTGTGTGTGTGCGTGTGTGTGTGTGAGAATCCCATAATCGCCTCCTTTGTTCTTTGTCACCATCAATTAGTCCTGTCACAAGGAGCAGCCAAAGGAAAGTAAACTTGTGAGGTCGGGGATTGACATCTTGAATTGGTCTTCACTGCTGTCTGCATGCATGGAACACCGTGTTACATATTCATTTCATAATCTAATGAGATAATAACATTAAAGAATATGTTGATTATTGTACTTGTATAACTATACTGTGTCATTCTCACAAGAGCACTTGTGTTGGTCGTCGTGTACCTAATGTTGTGGGTCTATGTTTAATTGGGACTGCAGTGTGTTTGTTCAGTAGACTTGCAGATGAAGGCCTAGTTACATGTAGATGTTGTTCTGCAGGTTTCAAGTTTGCTCATAAATGTGTCTAATGCAGGATAGTGACTATGAAAGTACATATTTTGCATGGAGTGAGATTCCCCATGTTGGTGAAGTTCACTTGTCAGTACATCCGCATCATCCTCTCAACTTTAGTACCTTGTGAGATGCTTTATGTCGACAACAATCGTCGGTGTATCATCTTACATGTGACATTTTGAGTGTGGTGATGTTTAGCTCTGAGCCGCAGCTAACTTTGTTTTGCTGTTTCATCTTCCCCTTTTGACTAAACACGGCAGTTAATGTTGTATTATGTTGTAGATTTAATAGTGACAGTATTATCTGGATCTAAAACGAGTATTAAAATGAATTCTTTGAAAGTGTATTCCGAGATTTGTAAAATATTGTTTAGCTATGATCAATTTCTTGGCAAAGGATGTTTATGTTATGTGTGGACATGGTGCCAGCATTGCCATATCAGTGTTGAATAACCCACTTGAGTTGTAAATATTTGGCCTGATTTGAGGGATTAGATCCGTGTGAATAACGGCTTCTCTGATTGGCCAGATTAAAGTGCAGCATGATTTGTAGTGACTAGTGAGGCCCTGAGCACCGTGAACAATGTCTATTATCTGCAGCACGCTAATGCACAATGGATACCTTGTACAGTACGAATAGAGCGTATGAACACTGTGTGTGCATGTGTGTGTTGTTCTTCGCTGGAATTCAGCCTGTGATGCATTCACTGCCTCTGTTGTAGCCATGTGCGCTCGTGTCGGCTGATGGAGCATGTCATCAGATATTTTATAGACAGTATTCTATAAGTGGTTCAATCCCAGACTTACTTTCCACTGTCTCAGTTGTGCTGTTATTATAACTGACCACAATAGCACTGTGTATAAAATACTTTGGGTGTGTCTCAGTTGGCGCACTTCCATACTTACACTTACTAAGTACATTCATTCATTCATTAATTTTCTACCGCTTATCCTCACAAGGGTCGCAGGGGGTGCTGGAGCCTATCCCAGCTGTCTTTGGGCGAGAGGCAGGGTACACCCAGGACTGGTCACACCAACCATTCACACTCACATTCATACCTATGGACAATTTGGAGTCGCCAATTAACTTAGCTTGATTTTGGAATGGAACCCACGCATGCACGGGGAGAACATGCAAACTCCACACAGAGATGGCCGAGGGTGGAATTGAACCCTGGTCTCTGTCTGCGCGCTAACCACTAGACCGTCGTGCCGCCCCACTTACTAAGTATGGCACTCAATTAGATTAGTGCTCAATGAGAAGTTAGGAGTCGTCCCTTTATACGTCACTGTCTCCTCATCTCACCTTTTGTGGTTGACTATTATTATTAGTCCAAAACATATTGAAAGACAGTAGTATTACTAGTAGTACTCTGGTCACTAGGCGTCAGTAATGTCACACTGAGACATGACATGACCTTAATACGGCATGTCCATCAGGATGGAGTAAAAAAAAAAAAATTCTCCCATACTGTTGGGAAGTGGTACGTTTTTGGCGACTTACTCTCACTGTGATGTGTAAGTACGGAAGTGTGCCAATTGAGACACAGCCTACGTGTATGAGCAGTGATCATCCTCCAAGAAGATTCTATATAAAGTCCTCCCAAGCATCTGCACGCATTACACATTTAAGACAATCAAGTCAATAATTGAGCTCCAAACAAAACAAAAGTCGTTTTTTTGACACCAGTGCGTGAATAATACAGTGAAATGAAATGATCAGTGGTAACTCTTGAAGACAAGGAACAAAGCTCATTGTGGGAAGATGGAGATGCAGCCGGGATTAACATGAGGGTGTCCAGTGAAATGACTTGTCAATCCTAATCTGGGATTAGCAGGCTTTGGCACCTCCTGGGTGCTCTAAAAGCCACCTGTTTGACTCGTAATTCTTTTGTTACATCAAACTTTTACACTTCCCATTAAAGGATGCAATGAAAGATGTTAAAACGTGCTATTTTTAGGACTTTGTCGTACAGTACAGTATATTTGTGCTTTTGGGTGACTTACTCATGAATTAAAAGCGGCGTCTTTGTTTGTTTTTGACATGTTGTCTCTCAGTGCTGCCTTGTCCTGTTAGCTTCACGTGCACTCAACCGGCCGTGGGCTGAATAAAGCAGTAAACACGGATGTTGTGGAGCTGGAGATCATCTTGACTCTTTAGCCTTTAAGTGCCAGACTCTGATGAAAACCCATCTGACGGTCGTGGGGAAAATAAGTATACGATCCCCTTAACACTGGCTATGTTTACAGGCAGTCAAATGACTCTATCATAAACGGAATATTAGCAATAACCTGGTTGCGAAAGCCTATGTAAACACCAATAACCCTTTTGAAAAACACGAATATGCTCATCTTGCGGTTTTTAGTTTCAGCGTCATTCACAGACGGAAGAGCTCTACCTAGCTCTAAATTTCTCTACAAAGACTCAACAAGATGCTTGTTTACCGTCAACATTTTTTACCTGAGGACCGGAGCACACGTCTTGTGCTGGAAGACACAGCCATCCCAATGAGAGCCGACATAGTAAGTGTTGTTGCGGCTGTTGTTGTTGACAGAACTAGCATAAGTATGTTTATCAATGCGCCAAGAAAATATGTTAGTCGGTGTTTTATATCGTCAAAATCCAGTAAGATACTGCAACTATTACATGTTATCATGAGTTTTAATGCATGATCACAGCATGTATGTCACCTTTAAGAAGGGTGTCAGAGTCAGTGTGGGTCTGAGAAGATTCTAGTTTCGTTTCGTTACTACATTGAGATGTTAAATGCACAATGGAATGTAAAATGCACCTTCAAGTATTAGTAGCAAGGTGGCTGTGTCTGCATTCATTGACTTTTTTTCTTTCCTGTGACAGAATTTTGTTACTTATCGCATTTTGTAAGAACGTAAATCTGCAGGGATCAAATACTTATTTCCCTGTCACCTGTCTTTTCCATTCCAGCAGTGTCACATGTACTGTAGTTGTAATTTTCAGCTATTTTCACCTATGTGACGAGGTCTTGACCTGACTTGTGTAACACGTCTATTTGTGCATTGCTGTGGCATTATGCGACCAAAACAGGTCAAAGGTGAGCGGCAAGATAATGAAGATGGCGGCTGGCAGTGAGTGCACAGATGGAGGGGGGGGGGGGGGGGGGGGGGGCTGCGAAAGGGAGAATTAGCTCTCTCTCAGGTGATCTGATGTAAACGGAGGCCACGTTTGCTTGCAGAAAGCAAAAACAATGGACATTGTTCGCGCTCTCAGTCTCTTGGAATGATTTCCATCGTTCAACCCTGGGCTTGAAAGGCTTGCTTGAAAGAGACAAAATAAATAATTTTTTTGTCTGCATATAGAAGATTTACATGGATTATCTTTGTATGAAAGTAAAGAACGCATTGACGGTTTTTGAAGATGTGAAAATGTACATATCTTTTCTGAGTTGTAGCCGTAGAGGAGCGATGCTTGTAACATTGGAAGGGTTAAGTGTTCACTTTCAAGCACTGCTAAATTTGTTACATTAGTGTTTGGGTTTGTGAAATTATTCATGCAATATGCTGGTCGCTTGCGTTGCATTCACCCATTCCAGTACTCATGGTTTCAATCATTTTTCACAATGTTTTTTTGCCCACCTTATTGCGGCACCGAGGTGTAAATTGTTTCAACAGCGATGTATTAGCTCCACACACTCGCTGATGGTGGCTTATGATTTATTTTGTGAATGTTTGCAAACACACCAACATTTATGTTTGGCGTCCCACAGGGTTCAAACATTGGCCCCTTTTCTGTTTTCACTCTTAAATGTTTCAACCAACTAGAACACATACCAAGATTTTACAGGCTGTAGCACGTCACTTCCTGCTTCCTGTAAGACAGTGGTTCCCAAACTTTTCCCAGTCACATACCCCTTCAGACATTTGACCTGAAGCCATGTACAATTAAAAAACATGAATCTTATTATGTTAATTAACTTGCAATATTGAACATAATTCATTGGTTCATTCATTTTTTTTTAGTAATTCTGAGTACCAGACGGGGATTAATTGAAACCGCAATATGAATGAAATATTCAAGATGAAACACTCTTAATTACTATGATGCACACAGAGCAAGGAACAACTTGCTGTGCTGTCTTCTTCCTGCTAAGGTCTCCTTGCGCTTTGAGGCGTTGAAGTGCGCTTGTAATTTTGAATGTTAGGCGGTAATTGTTTTTTCATTTTCATTCACATACCCCCTATGGTAATTGACTTAACGCTAGGGGTACGCGTCTGCCACTTTGGGAACCACTAATGTAAGTATTCGATTAGTTCTGTGATGATTGTTTTTGTTTTGTAGCAGGTATACCTGTATATACAGTATACTGTCTGGTTGATGGGGGATGCCGTAAAATGTTATGAATGGACGACTAAGAGTGTTTCCATTCTGAAGAATGGGCAATTCATTTGTGGGAAAATTTGAAGAGTTAGGGTTAGAGTGGAAATTGTCTCTGTAGTTTTCATGTAACGCTTCTGTTAAACTAACTAACAAACAGCACGTCTTGCCTTGACCGCAATAGTCGCACAGTAACTTAAATCATTGGCAAAAATGTGTTAGCATTTCAAGTTTGATGGTAGAAATGTACCGGGTGTAGCGAGTGGGCTGTCCAGCTAAGGTGAGATGCAAAGGACACACAGTCCCTGTTGACTTTGGTCTTCAATGGTTGCTTCAATGCTGCCTTCAATGGCTCACTGTGCAGCAGATAAATGTATGAGGAGTGTGTTTGTGTTGCCATGCCAGGAAAAACAAGAAGCACAAGGGAGGGTGTTGGTCAATAAGTCCACTTCTGGACTTGAGGGGGCTCTGCGGTTTGGGGGCTACACGACTACACTAAAGAGCCTTAACACACGCCATAGTTGCACATGTTTACGCCCACTGTGCAAACATCATATTCATTTTTTCAAACATTCCTTCCTTTGATTGATATTTTCCATCTCAAAACTAGTAGAGGCAGTAAAGACCATGTTTGCTTCAGGTGTTCATTCAATGAGAGACGGCCTTTATTGCACTCTTACAATTGTTACCATTATATTATGGGGGTAACCTGCCCCCTCCCACACCCACTGGCACCCCCTGCCACACGGTTTGAGTTTAATGCTTTTTTATAATCACAACAGAAATAACTTAAGGATATCTTTATATGGACATTGTTCTTTGACTTATGTTTGACTTTCTATTTCGGTTATGAAAATTGGTGAAATGTGACTGTAGAGGAGCGATTGCAATACAGTCGGCTATGCTGCACGTGTGCGCAGATTTGTGTCGACATTGTGATAGTTTTTTTCTTTATGTCAAACCTTTATTTTTTTAGGCATGCTACACAGCATGTTTTTTTTAATTTATTTTTTTAAATTATATTTATTTGGGCAAATACACGAAACACCACAGTCATCTCCCACACCAATCAAAATACAACTCTCCATTATTTACATCTGTATTCAGCTATCTGATCACAAGCCCAAAAGGAGTAGGCTGAAGCAAAAGCTTATAAATGCCTACCCCTTTTTGCAAGATATAATCATGTTCATGCCACTGTCTTGTTTTCCCCTGTTATTATTATCATTATCATCATTATTGTTATAATCTTTATCATTATTACCATCATTATAATCATCCTTAATATTACCATTTTCATCATTATAGTTAACAATTTTTTGATTTTTTAAATCCAAAAATTAAATCCATTTTTATTATTTAATTTTACAGACTTCATTGCTTCTTGTAGAGTGCAGTATCATTCCATCTGTTATTTTCTGAAATCAGCAGTATTTGTGCTTTTATTGTCAATTTATTAGCCCACTTTTTTGTGACATTTACATATAATTTTCTGGATTGCATGTGTCTAATCTTGTGCATTAAAAAACAAGAACAGGTGATCAACCCAAACATCAGTATCTTCTTGTTAAACCCTACCTTGAGGTTTTTAGACGTTTGTTTGATTTAAAGGAAAACTGCACTTTTTGTGGCATTTTTTGTCCATCGTTAAAAAAAAAAACATCAACAAACCTCTAACAGGCTTACATATGAACCACAGTGAAGGTTCACCTGGTCGTCATATTTCCTTCCTTTATTGTCTCGAACAAGATAGGTTTTTTTGGTGAGCCCATCCTGCGCTACGTTCTGTCATCTCTGCCCGCTGGAGCACAAAACTGCTCTTTAGTGACGAAGCGAGCTGGATGGGGGCCAGCTGGTGTTCCACTGAATGTTTCTATTTTGGGTGACAGTGGCGGGACAGGAGGGAATCTCCTCAGCGAAGAACAGTCCAGCGTATGTGCGGACACATTCCGACTGTCTGACCTCTGACACCCACCCTCCTCCCCCGTCTAAGAAGCATCCACACTGACTGGCTTGTGACTGAGCTGCTCTCGCACAGGACGATTTTACCTTCTCAGCTTTGTTTTAGCTAACTTTAGCTTTAGATCACCGAAGATACATTTCACATGCAGCAGTGCTGAAAGTTATTGCACTGTGTCTCGCGGTACAGTCTCCAATTTTTGAATTTTTGCTTTTTTCCATGGTCAGAAGTTGTGACGGTTACCATAATCAATGATCCATATCGTACATAAGAATTGCTCTGTGATAAAATATTGACTGTACATTAATAAAGCTTATATGCTAAACATACTTGGACACTGGAAAAGAACACCATACTAAAAGTAAACTATGCTGTCTGCTGTCTACCGAAAAACCTATTTGTGACCTGAAGTTGAAACTAACTTGGATTCTCCAGCAAGACAGTGATCCAAAACACATACACAACAAACACGCTAGTCCTCCTCCCAATGGCTGAATAAAACCAAATGAAGACTTTGGAGTGGCCTAGTCAAAGTCCTGACCTGAAACCTATTGAGATGTTGTGACAGTACCTTAAAAAGATGAAAAGATGAGTGGGCCAAAATTCCTCCACAGCTCTGTAAGAGACTCATTGCAAGTTATTGCAAATGCTTGATTGCAGTTGTTGCTGCTAAGGGTGGCCCAACCAGTTATTAAGTTTAGGGGTCAATCACCTTTTCACACAGGGCCATGAGGTTTGGATTTTATTTTCTCCGTTAATAATAAAATGATTCACTTCATCTAAAGTTGACTTTGTGTGAGGCACAGAACCAGAGCTTGGGGGAGGGCAGAGAGCATATCTTGCCTACAGTGCACGCCTATATGAGGAAGCCCGTCTATGTGTGACATCACAAACCCCCAGTTTTACAACTCCCTCTGAAACCGAGCGTTTTGAGCCATCCCAAACATCTTTCAGGGCTCACTTCCAAATGTGCAAACCTCATTATCTGAAACTTTGGCATCGTTTAAAACGACAACATTACAACATTCTAACTACATTTATAGGTCAGAAAAGTGGAAAAAGCATAATAGGTCCCCTTTACAAACAATTTATATTACAGTTGTACATATACAGTTGTTATTAACTAATATTTAAATTAGTTTGATGATCTAAAACATGTAGATCAAGTGTGACAAGTGTGAAAAATATGCAAAAAATAATTTTCAAAGGGAGCAAATCCTGTACACCACTGTATGTGGTTTATATTGCATATATACTGTATATTATATATATGTGTACATATATGTGTACATATGTATTATATTAGATATTATATTATTCATTCATTCATTTTCTACCGCTTTTCCTCACAAGGGTCGCGGGGGTGCTGGAGCCTATCCCAGCTGTCTTTGGGTGAGAGGCGGGGTACACCCTGGACTGGTCGCCAGCCAATCACAGGGCACATATAGACAAACAACCATTCACACTCACATTCATACCTATGGACAATTTGGAGTGGCCAATTAACCTAGCATGTTTTTGGAATGTGGGAGGAAATCGGAGTACCCGGACAAAACCCACGCATGCACAGGGAGAATTGAACCCTGGTCTCCTAGCTGCGAGGTCTGTGTGATAACCACTCGTCCGCCGTGCCGCCCATATTATATCATGTATCATATTATTTTATTTATTATATTTTGTAATGTCTAATATTATTCATTAAATTCAACTTTGCTGTTGAATGCATGTATATTACGAGTGTATATTAAATATAGTGAACTTGAAAACTTGCGTCAACAGAACCGAGAACAGAGAAAGACGAAGGAAGTGATGGGCCATGCTAATGCTGGATTAGTTTTCATTCAAGGCCAGGGTGTCCCTCTTTGTTTCTGAATCTTCACATTCCCCTCTTTGCCATCTTCTCACTACAATTTTGTTCTAGTTGAGACTCGGCCAACGGGAAAACAATTCCACAAAAAGTCTTCAACGTTCCCATTTGTTTGCTGGCAGCCAGTGGCTGCCACATCGATGGGAGCTTTTGCACCAAATGGGGCTGTCCTCGGTGGTCTTTGTCCTTTCGCTCCTCTCACTCCACAAGTGGCAGAGGGGACCTGGTGGCTGAATGCTGCTTTGTGTGCTGTTTTTCCAAGAGGGGGGCCTCTCATCTGTCACAGGTCCCTCTCTGAAAGCCCCCCCCCCCCCCCTCTACAATGGACCATTGTTTCTGCCAAGTCGCCAGGTCCCCGGGCCGCAGTTTCCTGCCAAACTCCGAGCTTGGTTACGCTTTCTGCGGCCCTCAGGAGAGTCTAAGTTCATGTCTGGAAGGTTTGAGAAAGAGACTTAGTAATGTCACCAATTGACCAAAATCACAGAGTGATCACACAGGGTGTAGCAGAACATTAACAAGGATGATGATGGCCACTCTATCTGCTATGGCAAGTCAAATAAATATGAAACTTTTCAATAAAATTGCAAATTAACCAACTTCAAAAAATAAATAAATATTTGGTGATTTAAAAGTTTTAGATTCCAAAACTGAAATATTAACCCACTGTATAATATTGTAGTTATTTATATAGTATATATTATTTAAACAAATAGAACACTTTCAAATAAGCCTGCAATAAATCCACAAAGTCATATAAAATTAAATAAAACAACAGGAAAAAATAGGGCGGTCTAGTGGTTAGCGCGCAGATCTCACAGCTAGGAGACCAGGGTTCAATTCCACCCTCGGCCATCTCTGTGTGGAGTTTGCATGTTCTCCCTGTGCATGCGTGGGTTTTCTCCGGGTACTCCGGTTTCCTCCCACATTCCAAAAACATGCTAGGTTAATTGGTGACTCCAAATTTTCCATAGGTATGAATGTGAGTGTGAATGGTTGTTTGTCTATATGTGCCCTGTAATTGGCTGGCGACCAGTCTCTCTCGCCCGAAGACAGCTGGGATAGGCTGCAGCACCCCCCGCGACCGTCGTGAGGAAAAAGCGGTAGAAAATGAATGAATGAATGAATGAACAGGAAAAAATATGTCATTTAATGAATGAAATCACTCCTCTCACAAATAAATTATGGCAGCAACCACTTTGAACAAAACAAATAATCAGAACAACTCCAAATAAGACTGAAAATAATCCACAAAATCAGAAACATTGCAGTAAAACACCCGAGTGTGTGTCGTTGAATTAATTTCACACCTTTCCCAAATAATTAATGACAGCGACCACCTTGCATAAAGGTGCATAAATCACAATGAGTCCACATGAGATTGGAAACAATCCACAAAATTGTAGAAATTGCAGTAAAACAGCGGAGTTCAAGTGATGGGACAAGTAAACGGGTGGTGGTGGTGGTAGTGGTTAGTGTCAAAAGTTTGGTCAGCACTGGTTTATGCACCGTGTTTTTGTGACTGGTTGACCTGCACACACTCGTGTGTGTGTGTGTGTGTGTGTGTGTGCGATTTCGAGGGCCCCATTTTGACTCCAGCGCACAAAGAATGAAAAATGAAAACAGTGAATGCTTTGTTGTAGCATCAGGCGTGTCATCTTTCCAAGAAGTCTCGCAGATAAGACGGCTGCTTTCAGTGCAACTAATATTCCTGAAAATTGAAGACAGAAATGGAAACATCATTGGATGTCTTTGTGGACATCGAGCAGCACTTTCAATGGAAATACTAGATTCCCATGTCTCAATGTTTTTTTTTGTTCTTTGTGTTCACCATTCTCATTACCGTAATGAATCTAAAGTGAGGCCACAAGAAACATGAAACTTTTTTCCTGTTGATCCTCACAGAATGATGTCTTCCATGAGAGCGTCGCCTCCCTTTCACGGGGAAGCGGAGGGGCTCGGCCACAACAAAAACGACGACAACAACGCTGCCTGGGTCGACGACGAGGGTCCCAAGGAGACCACGTTACCCTCGCCTCTTGACCAGCCCCGCCCGGGCGAGCTACAACCAATCAGAGAGAAGCGAGTGGGTGTGGACTCGTGGGAGAGCGTTGGATCTTCTGTCATGGTGAGGTGCTACTCTGGAAGCATGGCTCATAAAACACTCATGAAACACACGCAGGAGCGAGAGCTCATGCATAGTGATGCACACACACACACACACACAAACACATGCTGCAGGCACTGCTGAAGGCAGCCCAGCAAGGTCCTCCTCTGGAGACTTTTACCCTTTGGTTCTTCTCATCTGCTTTGTCTGTTCACTGAGTGTGTGAGTGAGATGAGGAGATTTTGGATTTACGTAGCTTCTCTCCTTCTCTCCCAAATACGTACACACCCAGTGGTCACAACATTAGGCACACATGCACAAGAACTCAACTGCAATGGCCTATACAGACCTTGCTTTGTAAGGTCTAGAATCACTCAAAAGACCAAGTATAAGTACGTCAGGGTCACTGCATAAATGAGCTTACTATTGTTTTGGACAATGTGGGCTTAGCGTATAAAATGTCTTCACTCAACATTAGTGCCTTCACTATCATCCTTGTTTCCTGTCAGGACGACGACAGCGCTAAAGGCTGCTCCGTCTACTCTTACCGAGCCAACTCCACTTCCCCTCCCAAGGCGGAGGAGTGTTCCCGAGATCGCAGTGAGCAGACGGCGGTGGGCATTGCCTTCGGCACACCGGAACGCCGCAAAGGAAGCCTGGCGGACGTGGTGGACACGCTGAAACAGAAGAAGCTGGTGGAGATGACCAAGACAGAGCAAGACGGTAAAAGAATGTTCCCTTGGTCTTTGCTGTGGATGCTTGTACAAAAATGTACATGTTAAATATTCATTAAGACCGAGTGGTTAGCGCGCAGGTCACACAGCTAGGAGACCCGAGTTCGATTCCACCCTCGGCCATCTCTGTGTGGAGTTTGCATGTTCTCCCCGTGCATGCGTGGATTTTCTCCGGGTACTCCGGTTTCCTCCCACATTACAAAAACATGCTAGGTTAATTGACGACTCCAAATTGTCCATAGGTATGAATGTGAGTGTGAATGGTTGTTTGTCTATATGTGCCCTGTGATTGGCTGGTGACCAGTCCAGGGTGTACCCCGCTTTGCCTCTCGCCCGAAGACAGCTGGGATAGGCATTCCCGTGACCCTTGTGAGGATAAGCAGTAGAAAATAAATGAATGAATGAAATATTTATTAATATAATATTTCTTATTGTAATATTATTTATTAATGTTATACTGAAAAACAAAATTCTGATTGTATGATATGAGTCTG
This sequence comes from Doryrhamphus excisus, assembly GCF_037039965.1. Lineage (NCBI taxonomy): Eukaryota > Metazoa > Chordata > Actinopteri > Syngnathiformes > Syngnathidae > Doryrhamphus > Doryrhamphus excisus. The sequence continues at coordinate 15,162,113 of NC_136357.1, read as the reverse complement.
CCTATATGTTAAGACTTTAGATTATGTTTTAAAAAATATCAATATACATGCAGATTAATCCTTAAGTGGGTCTTTCCACAAGGGTTCTTTTGAAGGTGCAAAATGACTACTTTCTCTTTAGATCCCAGTATCAATGAGTGAAAATGCCCTTCCCTTTCCCGGATGATCTAAAGCGTTAACACGTCTCCAAGCATGCCTCAGCTCGTCCTCTGAACCCCTTCAGCCATGCAGCGGGCCTCCTGCTTGTCACAGTGCACGTACTAATCTTGATATCAGATGAGCGCTTGATCTCGCTCTTTACGGCTCTTTGGCTTGTCATTGATCCACTAAAGTGGGTGTGAGCTGGATGGCCAGAGGCGCAATCGCGGCACACGCTCCTGTTTTTTTTAGGTTACAGATGGTCGCTCGTGCCTTTCTGCCGGACAGGAAGCGGACAGGCGGCTGGGTTTTCATAAGTGTGCTAAGTGGTGTGTGTTTTGCCTTCTATGCTGTCTGCATGCTTCATTTCCAAGTTGGCTCCTGTTCTGTCATACCGTCACAGTAGCATAGTTGGAAGTGTTGCCATGGTAATTGCTATACAATGAGGAAGTCTCAGTAAGGAGACTACTATACTGATTAATTATCACTGTCAATTTCATAGGAGCAATTTTTTTAACATGTTCAAAGATACCACATTTGTCCTTTATGATGGTCACAGCGTTTGAGTGGCTTGGAACTATCATGCAGTGAGTGTTCATGGCACATTTTAGTATGTGTAGTTTCACTTCACATTCCCCTTTTTTGCCATCATTTTTGCCATCAGAAGACTTAATTTCATGGATGAGTGACATAATGAAGGGAAAATGTTAAAGGGGACCTATTTTGCTCATTTTCATCCTTTTGTATTGGGTTGTCATCTCCTACACTGCAAATTATTTTCCACTTTAATTTTAATTTTAAGACATATTTCTAGACATGTGTGCATAATTTGCGTGGTTTTAAGGCCTATTTACTCATTTACTTTACGGTATAGCCTTAATTTTAGAATTACTTTTTATCTAGTTTAGTTCTGAAATATTCAAAATGAACAAATACGCACTGACTGTATGGTCAACATGCTAACCACTTGCTCACCATACAGCCCTTCAGCTAAGGTGCCTTTAATTGTATTGTGTATTGTACAGAATAACTATAGAATAAAGTTCAACTAAACTCACTGTTTTGCTTCCGTCAGCTTTTTTTTTTTTTTTGTAGGGTGTGTAGTGTAGTGTAGGGCAGGGGTGTCAAAGTCAAATGGACGGAGGACCAAATAAAACATTTGGCCACAAGCCGAGGGCTGGACTGTCCAATCTTCATTAAAACCAAGATTTAACCTACTAAAAACATAACAAATATATTACAATATGATTGGATAAATAAAGCAATATTTTCTTATGACTCTGTCAGTCATTTTTAATTTCAGCAGGCACAAAATACAAATGTCCTTTATATAAAAAACTCATAACATAAAATTTATGTTATGAGTTTTTTTTCGACTGGGCTTTTCTGAACAGACTCTGTCGAGATTTGAGGCCTCGTTTTAATTCCTCGACCTTCTGTAGCCTTTGTTCCATGTCCAGGATCTTGTTTTTGTCTGTGTGTTTTGTTTCATGATGCCGTCTCATATTATATTCTTTCATCACCGCCACACTTTCTCCACATAGAAGACACAAAGCTACCTCCGTGAACATGTACTCCAACTCCCACCTTGTTTGAAAGCCCCTATTTTCACCGTCCACCTTCCGTTTTGCCATTGTTGATGGTATCTGTAAATTAACTTTTGCTGTTATGCTAATGACTGATGCTGAATGACTGCTGAATAAATTAAGCCGCCTCCCGCTACGCTCCCGCTCGCGCATCCCTGTTGCATTGTGGGAAATGTAGTACAGTTTATCTGCGGGCCGAATCTAATAATAGATTAATATCATCACGCGGGCCAGGTAAAACCCTGTCGCGGGCCTGATGTGGCCCGCGGGCCTTGACTCTGACATATGTGGGGTAGGGTGTTGGTACCTGCTTTTTTAGCATCCAAAATAGCAAAAAAAAAGCAATTCTGCTTCTAACAACAAAACACAAGCTTTCCAACGTACTATAGCATATTTACGGTATCCAAAGTCAAACGTACTGAAGCACATGTCACCAGCCATAAAGCATCCTCACCGGTGCACTTCCTCAATGTCATTGCTGTCAGCGGTTGTTGTTGTTGTTTTTTTTTCATTTTCTGTATTAAACAGCAAAGTACATGTTTATTATTTCTAGAACATTTATATTTAGTTTGATATATTTGTTTACATTTTTGCAAAATGTGGTTGTTGCAGCATGATGTTTTCATTTTGCTAATTGATGGTTTTGTGGGTTTTTAGATTAGATTCATTCATTCATTTTCTACCGCTTTTTCCTCACGAGGGTCGTGGGGGTGCTGGAGCCTATCCCAGCTGTCTTGGGGCACCCTGGACTGGTGGCCAGCCAATCACAGGGCACATATAGACAAACAACCATTCACACTCACATTCATACCTATGGACATGCTATTAACCTAGCATGTTTTTGGAATGTGGGAGGAAACCGGAGTACCTGGAGAAAACCCACGCATGCATGGGGAGAACATGCAAACTCCACACAGAGATGGCCGAGGCTGGAATTGAATCCTGGTCTTCTAGCTGTGAGGTCTGTGCGCTAACTACTCGACCGCAGTGCCGCCCTAGATTAGATAAGATATACCTTTATTTGTCCCTCAGTGGGGAAATTTACATTTTTTTCCCCAACTAGGTAAAAGTGTTAAATGTTCAATTGTCAGTTAATTTCTCAATTTGTTAGAATTTTTGCATCATTTCAAGTATAAATATTGCCTATAAAATGTACTTTGTGCTTTTTCACTTTTAAATGTTGTTAGATGTTGCATTCTTGTGTTAACCGATGCCAAAGTTTCAGATAATGAGGTTTGTGCATTTGGAAGTGAGTCTGTAATGACTCTGAACTGGTTTGAACTGGTTAGAGTTTTTTTCTATACTTTCTTATATGGGCAGATTCTGCAAGGTCTAAAATGTTTTCTGTGCGTGTTATTGTGTGTAGCTGCTCTATAGGAGTCCACAACTCAATACAAAGGGCCAAAAATGAGCATAACAGGGACGCATTAACATTTTTGGGTGTCTGGAATGGATTAGCATTGTCAGTTTTGGTTTGAATCAAACTTGCTGGAATGGATTTATGAGATGAACCAATGCATCACTGTACACAGTGTATACAGTATACTTAAACTATACTTATACTGAAAGTGTACTGACGGAAGAGCTACACTGTCCTCCTGCACGTGGACTGACAGGTTCATCCTAATGAGTTGTTCACTCATCAATAAAATGCTGAGGCTTAGAGTTTCATTCTGAGCAGGCAAAGTGATGACCATGAAGCTCCAGAGCCCTTCTGTGATTCCTTAGCCAATCACTTTGAACAATGTGTCTTTATTATCGATCAGGAAGTCTTTTCATTTCTTCATCAATTCTCAGGACTGAAAGGCCCTTCTGGTAAACTGGGTCTCATCAAGATGTTTTTTTTTTTCTGTTGACACCTTCATGTCTCATGTGAACAATGTCCCCCCCTCCTTGAAAGGGCTGGGCTCCATTAGCTAACATGATCAAACATAACACCACCAATTAGCCGCTGAGCGCTCACTTAGTCCAACATGGCTGACCGCGGCGGCTCAAAGGTAATATGTGGGCGATATCGCAGTTGCAGGATCTCTAATGAATAGCTTGACCTCGCCCTGCAGCATGGTAGACGTTCACCCTGACGTCTGTTGTTAAATGCTTCATCAATTGCTCGTTAAAGCACAGCTGGTTGCTGCCAAGGCCTCCTTGATGAGCGACCACATTCCCACGCAGGAGGTGAAGGTCTTCTCCTTACATTATGTATTAGCTTGAGTTGCATTTGTTTTGTGTATCACACATAAAGCAAGCGTTATTAAGACTGAATAAACACACAAGATGAAATGTGGGCAATTATTTTCAAATGGAATACCTGCATCAATACACTTACTCAAATACTCTGTGTACCCTGTGTACAGTGATGTTCAAATTACAGCTGGATTATAGTACTGCATTGAGGTGCCACCGTACACCGGATCGCTCCACCCCCTCCAAGCCCTCCTGCTCGCTTGACGTAGACTTTCTGATTTTGTCAGTGTCAGAAGTGTCAGGTCCAATAACGCTCTCCATTTCTCTTTAAATTGCCACTTTTCACTTACGATGAAGAAGGCTATCAAGGTAAATGCATAGAAGCGTCTGTTGTGGGGCGACCTCCATCTACCTCTAAAGCGGCTAATGGTAGTATGGTAATTGTTTAGTTTATTTTGAAACATATGAGATTAGAAATAATAAAGGAAACACCTTACTCCTCCCTTGCATAACTGGTGTTCATTCATTCATTCATTCATTCATTTTCTACCGCTTTTTCCTCACGAGGTTCGGGGGGGGGGTGCTGGAGCCTATCCCAGCTGCCTTCGGGCGAGAGGCGGGGTACAACCCTGGACTGGTCGCCAGCCAATCACAGGGCACATATAGACAAACAACCATTCACACTCACATTCATACCTATGGACAATTTGGAGTCACCAATTAACCTAGCATGTTTTTTGGAATGTGGGAGGAAACCGGAGTACCCGGAGAAAACCCACGCATGCACGGGGAGAACATGGAAACTCCACACAGAGATGGCCGAGGGTGGAATTGAACCCTGATCTATAACCGGTGTTTTCATTTCAAATTTTATATTCACAATACCGAATAATTCCAGATTGTGGACATACAGAGCTAGCAAACATGTTGCTGGGTGGAGCATGTCATCACCCGGCGATCTGTCGCGGCAGTGGCCCTGGTCCTATCCGTCTTGCCGTAGGCACTGCGGGGAGCGTCCGATCTGGCTGCAAAACTGCACTCGCAAGAGCAGATGTTCACGCCGCGATAACTCGCCTTGTATACAGGAAGTAATTGTAAACAATAGCCGCAGTGTTGTAGCTTTTTTTGGTGTATTGCAGAGTTTCGGGTGGTACGTAACTCTACTGCTATTTTCTCTCCTAATATCTGGTCAGGTAGGTTGGTTGGGTAGTATTTTTCACTGTGCACTTTTTGTCGCCAACACAGTTCTGACAAAACTGCCGCTATTCTTCTTCATAGGGATTTCTGAATTGTTTGTAGATGTAACTATTAATTGACATGAATTAACCCCACAATAATCCAAAGCAACAGTTGGCAAAAAGTGAGCCTGCAAAGGATGCTCACATCATTGGGCATTTGTCCATCATGATTTATTTGAATAATAAGTCATTGTGGAAATCAGGTGTGCAATCAAAGCTTACCGGTGGAATTGTTTTGTCTGACGAGGGCTCACTCAGTGTTAATGGGTCCTGGCATGGGCGGGGCTCCGTCATGCCAGCTTAGTCAGCCAGCTAACGAGACTAGAGTGGCTCTGAACATCGCTGTGATCCCTGCTTATGAATAAAGCAAACAATTCACGTGTTGCATTTACAAACCAGCGTGGATTACAAGCACCGCTGCACGCCTGCCACACCTGGACAAGTTTTTTTTGCAGTCCAAACATGCAGTGGATAGAAGAAGATCTTGTCATGTATGACTTCTATCAGCATGGACAGCGCACTCATGTTTTTTCATGAACACCGAGCACGCTCTGTGTTGACATGCGTGCAGATAGATTCTGAGTGACATCACATCACTATCACTTTCCATTGGCCTCTTTTAGCTTGATTTATTTACACCGATGCAGCCGTCACGTGCAAAATATACACCATTTTATTATCAGTTATTTATATTAATAAAGAACATTATTATTTCATATCTCCTTTTCCCTTCTTGAGCTTCATCTTTTTTCCTTTTTTTTTCCTTATTTCTTTGACCTTCTTCATTCTGCTTCTTCCTCCTTCCTCAGTTTTTTCTTCCTCTTAGTTCTTTTTCTTCCTTCCTTTTCTTCTTCCTTTTCTTCACCTCTTTCCTTTCTCTTTGTTCTTCCTCCGTCTTCTTCGTTCCATTTATTTCTTGTTTTTCATGCTTATTCTATCCTGTTGCTTCTATCTTCCTCCACTTTCTTGTTTCTTCTTTTACATTCTTATTGTTCCTTTTTCACCATTCTTCCTTCCTCTCCCCTTCTCTTCTTCCTCCATCCTTTTCCTCCTTATTTCTTTGTCCTTCTTACTTCCTATTCTTTCTTCTCCTCATTCTTCTTTTCTTTCTTCTCTTTCTTCCTTTTTATTCTTTGTTATCATTTTCTTCTTCCCCTTCCTTCTTTCTTTGTGCTTTGTCCTTCCTCTTCCTTCATCTTTTTTCTCTTCCTTATTTTTCTTTTTGTTGTTTCTCCTTCCTTTAACCTTATTCTTATTGTTATTAGAGGGCTCACATATGATATTTGTATTAAAAAAAAACATATTTAGGACCAGTGCTAGTCCTAAAGATGTCCTGGCTGGTCCACTATCAGACAGCTAGTAGCAGTAAGAGAGATGTTGTTCTCATCATTACAAGTCAGACTAGAAACATCAGCATCATTTTCAAGCTGTGATTCCAATCTAAGACATGATTCCCTATGAATGCTTTAGAGCCCTACTTGCAGGCTATGGAGCTATGGACCTCCATTCATGTGTATAGGCCTGTGGATCCATACAGCCAGGTGTAAATTGTGATGACAGATTAACGGCCTGGTTGGGTCGGCCCGGGAGTTAAGCTCATTGGCTAATTAACAAGGTCTCGGCTTGGGGGCGCGTGCTTGCCTTTACTCCACCAGATTGCGACTTTGAGCTGTGAGCTGTGTGTGTTGGGGGTGAGCTTAGCATTGGGGTGCTAACAGTTCATCTCACAAGTCAAAAATAAGCATCATGATAATTCAATATTTCAGACCATCTATTTTAATATTGCATGTAAACGCTGTAGATCTTTGGAAGCCTTTCTTCCTGTGCGCCATTAGGGCTGTTTAGTGTTACCTCCAGTGTCCCGGCCTGCTCTAATTGAGTAGGAAGTGCTTCCTAACGATGGGCCTCAGAGTCAGAGTTGGGATTTGCCGCCTCCACGCTCAGCTTGGCAGCAGTCCAGCCAGCATATGGCTGCAGCTTGTGCGACGTGCTCCGCTCTTGAATGCCGTCCAAGGCATTGGATTAAGTAGCGATTTTTATCAAGTCCTCCTCATTTATAATTTTTTTTTACAAGGGCCTCTCAGCCAAACGCGTAATTGTCAAGCAAATGATTTATGATATCTGGCAAAGGCCGACAGGATAAACCTTAGAAGTGAGTTGAATGTGACTTCCTGTAGTAATGCTAATCATTGTGTGATGCAAGCTTGAATGTACACCACTGGACACAAAATTTGAATTAACCTTAACAAAAATAATAATGATTGACTCCATGTATTCATATAAAAGTCATTTTATATTAATATAATATATTAATATATTAATTGTACTGTAGTGTATCACAATATCTTGGGCCTGTCATGATAATAAGTAAATAAATAAATTGCACAATAATTTTGCCGACCTCAATAAATTGATACGTCTATGTGCATGCATGTTTGTTTTGCTGGATGACAAGAGGTTTCACTTTGTGCATCTGTCATGTCAGGGCGTGTTGGTTCTATAGCAGTATGAACGGCGTAAGTGAACTCAGCCACTCAGGGGGTTGCAAGCCAGCACACACACAGAACCAGCACTTGTGTGCACTCCCTAGCTGTGTGTGTCGTGTTCTACACAATCATTCATTTTCTACCCCTTATCCTCACGAGCATCGTGGGCGGGCTGGAGCCTATCCCAGCTGTCTTCAGGCAAAAGGCGGGGTACACCCTGGACTGGTCGCCAGCCAATCACAGGGCACATATAGACAAACAACCATTCACACTCACATTCATACCTATGGACAATTTGGAGTCACCAATTAACCTAGCATGTTTTTGGAATGTGGGAGGAAACCGGAGTACCTGGAGGAGAACATGCAAAGTCCACACAGACAACTCCATGCCCGAGGGTGGAATTGAACTCGAGTCTCCAAGCTGTGTGACCTGCACGCTAACCACAATATAAAATAAAAACACGAAATTTAGGGAAAAAACTACTTGAAACTAGTGAAATTATCTGTCCATGCAGCAAGTAATTTGTACTTGCAAAGAAATATTAAATAATAAGAACAAGCAAAATCTTACATTTAAGATTTTTTGATCTAAAAATAAGCAGGACCTTTAAGATGGAAATATTTATTTTAAGAATACTTGTTTTCTTAACCTGGTTACAACTGATTAAAACTGAAACACAGTGGCATGGTAAGGAGAATAGGCATTGAACCGCCAACCTTCCACTTTCTGAACAACCAGCTCTAATTCCCTTTAATTCCCTTAAATTTCATTTCACTTAGATACATCAGTGTGTTCGTCTGCTGTATGATTTATTTAACTGAAATTGCTGATCAAACAACAAGTGATATATAATGTAAAATCTCGAAAATTACCAGGGGTGCCCAAACCTTTTCATACCACTGTACTGTCATCACATTAATGAAAAAACAGCCTCAAAATAATGTTCTTATCTGCAATAATTATGGTACAGCAATTTTAAAAAATCACGACGGGCCTAGTTGACCTCATTTACCTTAATTTTTTGCTAAATTATCTATATGTAATATTGTGCCCAACTTTTTTGGCCTCCTGACCCCCCCTCCCCAGTCCCTCTCTGTGACCCAAATCAGAAGCTCCACCCACATGGTCTCCCCTGAGGGCTGAACCTAAACAATACATGCATTGTGTGTGTGTGTGTGTTTGCTGCGAGTTTCATGTATCATGCCTAAAGTGGAACCAGAAGCTGAGGTCCTGAACTGAGGTTTTAGGAGCGTGCCTTCGACAAAGACGCAGTTTTGCACGCTGCAGCATGTGAGGTTCCACTTTTGACTGATCTTAAAGTTGAAATAAAACATTTATGTCAGTGTGAACATTAGATAATGTCAGCGTTGCCAAGTTAAAGTGGAAGTGTGTGAGGAGGAATACAATCTGATTTATTTGGGTTTAGAAACAATGTTACCAACTGCAAATAATGTAAAGAGAAACATGTTCCAGAGCTAAGGGTAGTATATTATTTTTTTAGTGTAGTAAACCTTTTTTGAAATCGATAGATATAGATGTGCTAATTTGTGATTGTGGGCTTTCTTCCACCCATCCATCTTCTATACCGTTTATCCTCACTAAGGTCGTGGGTATGCTGGAGCCTATCCCAGGTCACCAGTCAATTTTAGTATTATAACTATATGTATATATTAGGCATGTACGATAATATTGACTACTGATAATTATCGGCCAGATATCAGCCTAAAAATCTGATATCAGTTGAACTTTAAACATACGTATAATTAATTTGCTGTCGACAACAACAGTACAGCAAAGCAGTCTGGGAAACAGGAGGAGAATTAACCATTGTCGAGCGCTGAGCTACTATGTCAACGTCTGTTTTCATTGAGTGCCTTTCTACAAAGAAATATAAGGGGGAGTTTTATCCCGCAGAAAGCATGCAAAGCCCTAAGAAGAAAACCGGGATGCAAATAATTTTTTACGTGCACGCAGAAAAACTTTGCAAGCCACCAGCTCGCAAGGGTAAGGCAGGGGAGGCACCTTATAACTTTTTCTCACGCTGTACATATAGACCACAATTCCCTTTATTCTTTCACCTCATATTTGCTTCCAAATGTTGCTACTATGTGGAAATGCATAAAAAATAAGACTTGATGACCTAATTGAGTGCTAATGTGCATACATACCAGGCTTATACCGATGGATGGTGGGTCTTTTAACTTGATGTTGTTCCTGTCATAGATTTACACAATACGTAATAAATATGATAAATTAGATCACTATAATGTGCGTATGTTTTGCTGATGTTGCCAATTGTATTTACATCCATTCTCGTCTTCAGCCACGGTCACATGACACAAGCCCGTAAATAAATGTTCTCAACTATGCCTGCTGGCTTGTTATGGGCGCCACATACAGGCGGTGACATGGCTTCTACTCATTGTGCCATAGGGCGATTGTCGCATATCATCGTCCGGCCAAGTGACACGTGAAATTTGTGGGTGTGAAGGTTTGTGCTTGTGCGTGTGATATGACACGTGTCTTGTGACGCAACCCTCGAAAGTTGAAACATTTTCAAGTTTTCTTTGCTGTCGCCCAGATGAGGACCAATCAGCAGGCGTTTCAGTGATGGGTGTCAGAGGGCGTTGCAAAACTGTTGTGATGTCACAGAGGATCGGAAAATGACAAAGGCATTTCACATGTTTTTGTGAACATTAACGTGAAATAGCCACCCAACTGTTGCTGAAGCCAGAGGCAGCGCACTCTCGCCAGGAAAGGTGTAGGACACACTATGCCTCCATGGAGGCAGAGCGAAACAGGGCTCTGGAACACGGTAGTCACAAAAAAAACATTAATGACCACGTTTCGTTACCGATGTTGTCTCAAGATTGTCTGGAGTAAACAAACACTTTTTGGGAGTGTGACCAATCACAGTGGAGTGGACGTGGTTTTAGGCGGGCCGTGGGTGGAATAAATTAAAACCAATCCAAGGAAATACAGCTGGAATAGGTGCAGATTCTGGAAGATCTAGAAGCTATCCTGTGTAGCTTCTCTATAGGAGTCCACAACTCAATACAAAGGGCCAAAAAATTAGCATAATACAGTAAGTTCCATAATAGTTTCTGGTTTGGAGTACAACATTCAGGTACAGTAGGTGACAGTACACGGCATGTTTCCCTACTTCTCAGTGTGAATGTACTTATGCACTCAAAAGATATGCGTCTCAGTATTAAAGTGCACTAACTGAGACTCAAAAGTGAAAAGTGATTTTGTTCATGAACAATTATTATTATTATTATTTGCTGATTGTATCACACGGCTAAATCTTGTGTGTGTGGGAAAGAGCTGACATATAAAAATAGGGTTACATGGGGCTACTATGTGTGCCCCCTCCTCAACTGTGTGTGTGTGTGTGTGTGTGTGTGTGTGAATTTTCTTGTAGTGTGGGTGTCGCCTGACAGATGAAAATAGTGTGTGTGAAACAGACACCGTGCTAACACACAGCCGGGCTAACCACTTTAATGGTTTTACAACACTGACACTGGGTCTGTGTGTGTGTGTGTCAGCAGTGTGGTGGCATTGTTTAATCTGCATGTATGTGTGCCATACAACTGCTGCCGCAAGTGCACCATTATGTTCATCAATATGTGTGTGTGTGTGTGTGTGCTCATGTTTGGACATATGTTGAGTTTTATTTCACGGCGACATCAATCCTGGCGGCCAGCTGTAAGGACAGCTGCTCTCTCCTCTTCCTTCTCGTCTTCTCTCTGCCAACATGACTTGTGTGTGTCTTTTCCTATTTGTCACTCACTTCCTGTTTCTTCTTCTTTTTATTCAGCACCGCTGTCGTCTCTGCAACACTGGCAGAGCAATGACCTCCGCCAAGGCAAAACAATTCAAATTTAATTAACATCAACTTGTAGACAGCAAGCCTCTTGAATTTTGTCCTGAAAATTAATTACTAATTAATTAATTAATGATAATTAATCACCAAAGAAAATTGTGAATTGTTCTCATTTCTTCCATTACTATGAGAAGATGAACCATAGTAAAAGATTAATGCAAGTTGTCAATCAACACTAGGAGGTGTTTGGTCACTCATTCTGTTTACATCCACACACAAAAAAGGTTTATTGTTGAATTTGCCTTTAAAATACATACTGTATAAACACACAGTCATGCTCAAAACATGTAGACAACTGTACAACTGACCACATGTACACACAAAATTACCAGTAAAATAGAATGAAACAAAATTAAATTAAAATAGCGATTTAATTTAGTTTTAGTTAAAGGGCATTATTTCTATAGCTGATGTAATTAATTTTAATTATTACTACTGTGTGGAATCAATAAAGACAGACAGACAGACTTCCTTAATTGCACAATAACACAACAGTGAAATTGCCAACAAAATGTCGTTGCTTGGCTCCTGTATAATACCAGAGACAAAAGAAGATAAATAATAATAACAATAATAATAATAATAATAATAATAATAATAATAATAATAATAATAATAATAATAATAATAATAATAATAATAATAATAATAATAATAATAATAATAATGTGGAGAATAAACAGATGACATCAAATATGAACAACAATGTCTAGTATAAACAGTAAATTGCACAAATAATTTAAATAATTTGGAATAAAGAATAATAATGTAAAGTTTTGGTTGTGCGTGTGGGCAGGTAGAGGGGCTTATTTGGCATTGAGCAGTCTGATGGCCAGGGGGAAGTAGTCGTCTCTAAACCTGGTTGTTCTACAGCGGATGCTGCAGAGCCTTCTCCACCGACAGTCCATGCTGGAGGTGTGTGGGGTCAGAGTAGATCCGATGGGCTCTTAATACGCAGCAGCTGTTTGCTATGTCCTTAATGGGGGGGGTCCCAATGATCTTCTCCGCTGTCCTCACCACTCTCCGCAGTAACATCCAATCCGAGGCCTGCTCCCAGACCAGACGGAGATGCAGCTGGTCAGCAGGCTCTCGATGGTCCCTCTGTCGAAAGTGGTCAGGATAGGAGGGGAGAGGGAGGCTCTTCTACTGTATCTGCTACTGCTACTGCTATTGTATCTGCTACTGTATCTGGGGCGATAGTCATGGGTCATCAGGGTAAACAACAGGGGGCTCAGAACACATCCCTGGGGTGAGCCGGTGTTCAGGGAGATGACACTGGATGTGTTGCCCACTCTGACATACTGGGTTCTATCTGTGAGGAAGCCAGTTGCACTGGGAGGTCTTGAGGCCCAGCGGTTCCAACTTGCATTCCAGGTCCTGGGGGATGATCGTGTTGAATGCTGAGCTGAAGTCCAGTAACAGCATCCGTACGTGGGTGTTTCTCTTCTCCAGGTGCTCCGGGCTCAGGTGGAGAGCAGTGGAGATGGCGTCCTCAGTGGAGCAGTTTGGGTGGTATGCGAATTGGAACGGGTCGAGTGATGGGGGGAGTATGGAGGTGATATGGTCCTTAACCACCCTCTCGAAGCATTTCATTATGGTGGATGTGAGTGCAATGGGCCAAAAGTCATTTAGACATGTGATGGATGGTTTCTTGGGCACTGGAATTATGGTGGCAGACTTGAAACATGGGGGGGACGACAGCCTGGGCCAATGAGGTGTTGAAGATGTCCACGAGCACGTGGGCCAAAGTTCTTGGATCAGATCCATAACTACTAACTGTGTGTTAGTGAATGTATGAACGAGAGGCATTAACTTAAAGCGGGAGTTATCCTGACATACGTGTTACCACACACACAGGCTCCGTAGAGGAAGTAGGGTAGTCAAACTTGCGTTAGGTGCGCTTCATGTAAGGCTGTGGTATGTTAAACTCACCGGGGGTGTGCGTGTGTGGGCATCGTAGGAGGCTCGTGCAGCCCACTCAGTTCCATTGGAAGATGGATGTAATGGCTTTCTATGGCAGAATCAGAGTGTATAGCAAGAGAAGTCCCTTGCAGTTGGGCATTAACGCTGGATACGCTATCCCACCGTATGTCTATAGAGACTGGAAGAACCACAGTGTTGGCCGGGAGAAGCTGCCCACCTTGGTTGGGCAAGGGGCATTCATGTCGGGTACGTTATGCTCCTGTGCATCAATCGAGGTGGGGAGAACCACAGTGTAGAGTACCTTACCTGCTGTGGGAGGTCAGTGTACACAATGTACTTTCAAACTTGCGACGCACTCACCCATCCACCCCCCCCTCCACCCCGTGTTACCCTTGCGACCTAGCTGCTTGTAAGGGTTTCCTGTGTGCTCACAGAAAAATCATTTTCATCCCAATTTCTTTCCAAAAGGAAAGATTTGAAAGTTTTGAAAATCCGTGCATGATAAACTCCCCCCTAAATGTCTAAAAGGCCCGTAATGAATCTAAGTACTACATTGACTTGTATTCTAGTATATACAGGGGTATACAGGGCAGCACATCCAAAAAGGCGCCGGCGTTGATGTCCGTGCGCTCAGCGCTCCATGCAGCCTTTCTTCCAGTTTCCCAGTGTTGCTTCACTGTAGAGTTGTTGCAAATGGTAAATAAATTACATGTTTAAAGCTGACATAGTTGTTGGTTATGCTGTATTATTTGTTGGTAGTGTCTTGCTGTGTGATGAATTAGCCCTAATTACCACTGGAATATTTTTCATACTTGCCATTTCCATGAAGCTCTTAAACTGATTTTTAGGCTGATATCTGGCCGATAATTACATCCCTAGACATCCCTAGTTTTTTTTCATTTTTCTTGTTGCTTAGTGACAGTGAGGAGGTGTCGTTCCAAGGAGGACTAGAGGTGTTTTTGAATTGGTGATACATATATATGTTTATGGTGTTGCAATTGCACTGCTGTTGATGTGTTCAGGTGAGAATAAAGTTATAAATCAGCGTCAGATTCTGTGTGGCTCCATCTGCTGTTATAACTGAGAGGAGTAGCTTGACATGGTGCGCACAGGTTAGTTAAAAATTACTTAAAAATTAAAATTAATTAATAAAATTAATAAAAAATATATATATATATAGTCATTAAAAAAATATATATTCTTAAATAAAAAAAATTATATATTTGGTGAAAAATGTTAAGAATTATGTATTTATTTGGTGCATGTAAACAGGGCCCCAACTGTGTACATGCGCTGTGCTTAAGGCCTCAAGGGTCAAGGGGGTGCATTCTTGGCGAATGCACAAAACATGTGCATCACTGCCGTAAGGCAGGTGGGAATCAGACAATTAATCCGATGCAGCGCTTGCAGTGATTGTCAAATGAATGCTTGACCTCCTCACCTGTCCCTAGTGGTGTACCGGTACAGATGCTGCCTTTAAAGGCAGACGGTACCAAGTTGGCCAGGGGTGGCCCTGAATGTAAGCGTAGTCTGTGGTTTAACTGCAATACAGCAACAAAACAGTAGTTGGTGCTGCTGCTGTTCTCCAGCCAATAAGAGAGTTAAATGGATGCATCACGAAGAGTTCACCATTTCCTTGTATAAAATACACCATCCTTCCGTCCCACTCATCACCCACCTCTCTCCTCCACTTGATAAAGAGGCGCTCAGACCGCCGGGAATTTTTATACAGGCCACTATCTAAACAGCACTTGATCCCGCCTGGGACGCAGAGACAGATAAAGATCCATCTAGGGTAAAAGATGGCCTCCTGTTTACCACCACGGGAGGTATAAATTGTGCATCAGAGTACACACACACAGATGTGCCTTCAAGTCACAAGTTGTGTTTTCCTGCTTAAGTGCAACATAAATTGTCGTCGCTGTTTTTTCCAAGCTAGCGTCCACGCGTCTTCACTCATCCTTAAACCCGCACAGCGCAGACACTTTTCAGCTTTGTCCTGACAAGAAATGATTGTGTTTCATACCTCAGCCAAATTTGGCCAAAATGGCGCCCGCTCTGAGTCTGTCCACCACTGGCCATCACTGGCTTTTTTTTTTTTACTCCCATGTGACGAGCCTTACTCACAACAATCATAATCCCACCGTAAACATGCAAGGCTTTAATGGACTCAGCAAAGGAAGTCGGCATCTCATGACCGCACAATACACGGCCTGTAAACATTAAGCCATTCACAATAGGCCATGTGCTCCTGCCAGGGCCTATAGCGCCTTTTGTCGGGATAAAGGCTCCACAAATGAGCTATTGTCTGACTTGACTATTCCAAATCAGGCAAGGCCTCGGGGCTTGTTCTCCACACTGCGCCCGATAATGTCGCCCTTTTTTTCTGTGTGTCTTTTTTTTTGGAACATCCTTTTCGGCTGACACTTGTTGATGGGCTCGAGTGTAGAAAGTCTGGGGACAACAGTGCTCAAAAAGTCCCACTGCTGTTAGAACTGCTAAACATGTTGTGGAGATGCGGGAATTACATTACTTGAATAAAAAAAAAAATTAAAAGGTGAATTAATAATGAATGAATTAAAAAATCAATAATAAAAGTGTAATATAGTTATATTATTTTTTATATTATATTATAAAATAATAGTGGTTAGCATGCAGACCTCACAGCTAGGAGACCAGGGTTCAATTCCACCCTCGGGCATCTCTGTGTGGAGTTTGCATGTTCTCCCCGTGCATGCGTGGGTTTTCTCCGGGTACTCCGGTTTCCTCCCACATTCCAAAAACATGCTAGGTTAATTTGTGACTCCAAATTGTCCATAGGTATGAATGTGAGTGTGAATGGTTGTTTGTCTATATGTGACCTGTGATTGGCTGGCGACCAGTCCAGGGTGTACCCCGTCTCTTGTCCGAAGACAGCTGGGATAGGCTCCAGCACCCCCGCGACCCTCGTGAGGAAAAAGCGGTAGAAAATGAATGAATATCAATATATTGAAATTTAATTTAATGTTATATTTAATATGCATATACTGTGTATGCTCATGCACACACACACTCAGTGCCCTCACATTACAGTGAGGCCAATTCCTTTATGGGTTTATATCAAAAGATGAATGTGAAACCAAAGCGCACCATTTCAGAATGGATCTGGATCCGATTCACATCCTAGAAGACGTTGGTTTTTGTGTGAACCCACCAGTTTTTCATATGAGCAAAGGTAATGGAACATGTTGTGCTGTGTTGTGTTGCCCAGGCGTGTCCCATTACTTTACTTATTCAATGAATGAATAGCACTGAATGTCTATGCTCAGTTTCAGATTGGGTTTGGGATAGGTTTTTGCCTGTTTAGACCACATTTAAAGGTGAAAGCGATATTAAAAACAAGAGAGCTGTCTTGAAACAGGTGAAAAACAAGCATTTTTTAGCCTCATAGCTTGGTCGTTAGTGGCAGGTCACCCTTTGCATAAACAAGACATTATGAGCCATGAGACGGTCATTCGGGAACAATGGCGGGATTCTCACACTGGGTCAGTGGGATGACTGCTGATTCCTGATTTATTTTTTCACTGCCTGTTATGTTGCAAAACAAGCCATTCGTGTTACTTTCACTTTGTCTGGCATTCCTTCTGAAGTTGTGTTCTTGGTCATGCGTATGATTTCCTTCCTAAACACATACGCAGTTTCATACTTGCACTTAGTCTTTTGAGTGTATAAATGAGTTCACACTGAGAAACAGTGTAAAATGCAGTGCACTATCAGTACTCGGATGTCACACTCTTGAGTGCTGGACACTTACCACCCTCAATAGTGGCCAGTTTGGCGACATAGTGGGAGAGCATCGTCATTTCTGGTAATTGAGCAACAACAGTCATGGCTTCAGAACAGCACTACACTGTCACAATTCATGATGGAAGCATTCATGTCTTATGGTCTCTTCTTTGCAGAACCGTCCTGCATGGAGAGACTTCTCTCCAAGGAATGGAAGGAACGAGTTGATCGCCTGAACGCCACTGAGCTTCTAGGCGAGGTCAAAGGTAAGTGGAGACTTCAATTTCTTACATTGTTTATGTCCAAATATACGAAACAACTCATGAGGACAAATGATCACTTTAGGTACGTTAACCACTTGCCAGAGTGCTGTGTACTATTTCCATGATGAAGCTGGGTTTCTGCTCTGCCCCTTGACTGCATCATTGGAAAGCTTGGACTGATATACACCAAGCTGGGATACAATTAGAATTGCAGGCTCAGTAAACACTAATAGACCAGTTGCACATACAAACATGAATGCAATTCACTTTTGAAGCCTCATTGTCAGATGTGCATATTTTTCCACATATAACTTCAGTTAGCCTTGCATTAGCCACACCATTCTACCAAAACAACGCTGAACTTTATTGAGTCTGTCTGCTGGTCAATAGCCAATGAATGTCTCTGCAAAACGTAATACTGGCCCCTCTTCTGACATACGGCGCATAGCTCGGGCAAATTTCATACAATCTTAATGATAACTAACACATTGAATAGCCAAAGAAATTGTGAAAACACGGATATGCTGGTTGATGGGTGGGCTTTTGTCATAAAATGAAGGAACTCTGTAATGGAAAACGTGGACTAGGCGTCAACAGTGTCAGTGTTTGGTTTTTTTTGCCTGTCTTTATTTTGCAAACAATTGTGATACAACTGCCTCGAAAGACAAGATAGTGTCAGGAGGCCATGGAAAATATGCTAAACGGAGTGTACACTAACCAAGGTTCCACTGTTTACTGTATATAGCTATGCTTTGAACGCTTGGTTAGGGTCCTTAATCCATTCCAGAAGGTCTGGCTCAAACTGACTCGTACTCTCACCAAATACTTTTTTCCCATAAGAAATACTGTTAATCCAGTCATCAGTTCCACGAAGTAAAGATTGATAAGGCAAAACATGTATAGTTTTGCAATTATAGTTTTGCATGCAGAAAACAATTCAAAATGCATATAAATGCCATACCATACCAACTTTATTTATATTGCGTTGTAACCATAACTACAGATCATCAAACTGAACATCAAAATGAAAATATAAAAGAAACAAACATTACAATATACAGTAGTTAAGAAATCATATACAAATATAACAAAAACAATCAGTCAAAATAAAAATGTGTTTCATCTCATTCTGGGTTAAAAGCCAAAGCATAAAAGTAGGTTCTAAGATGTGCCTTAAAAATTGAATATATTCGTAATCTGTTGCTGAAGAAAAATCAAATTGGGTTTTTAGCGTGTTATTAGAAAAAAAAATAACTAGAAAATTGCCAGATGAGCTCTTTGTCTTTTTAGGAAAAAACAAAAACACAATTTGGACATTTTTACTTTTTTGAAATTGAGTTTTTGCAGTGCTCTTTGTCCTTAAAAGTCCTTAAATGTCCTCAGCATCTGATGAGCCACCCACACCCTCCCCATAAAAAAACACACCTATTTAAAAATAGGCAGGTGGTATGTAAACGGAGAGCAGCATAGATTTGGGTGTGTAAATGTAACATTAATAAAAGAGCAAACATGTTGTAATTCTTAGCCTTTATGTGCATATTTTCAGCATGTTTGTGCTCCCAGAGTCAGCGGCCTAAATGTTCCTGCGTTAGATCAATGACTTTGAAGTGTATATAATGGAAATGTGACGCTGATGAAGAGGTGTCTGCATTGTTGTTTTAGAGATGATAAATGCAGCATCGGAGTGGAAAAGTGCACGTTACATTCAGCTTTCAAGACAAGACCAAGTGGTCAATTTTACACGCGACACTCAAGAATCCTTAAACATAACTCAATTTGTTTTGCAGCAGTTAGGATTTTAAGTTCTTACATTCTTCTCGCGTTGATGAATTCATCTCCTCATAAGTTGCACGTGAGTTTCAGCTCATTTAATTAGCATAACACCCCCAGCTGCCCGTTTAAGGACGTGGAACTACAGGATTGTTGACTACAAAGCAGGCCGTTTTTGAGCCGTAACTTGTTTTTTTTAATCAGCATTTAGTAAAATAAAATTAATTCATTATTTAACAAGGTATATTATTAGATATTATACTAATTTCTTTTGTCACCTAGGCACAAAGGACGTTTTGCTGTAGAGCACACATGTATTACAATCAATTATTATTGTATATCCTGAAACAGGGGTGTCTAAACTGTTTCCCCCAACTGAAAACCACATACTGAAAAATGAAAAGATGCCAGGGCCAGTTTGATATTTTATGAAGTTTATATATTTCAAGAAAATATCTCACCTTTGTGATATTTGTATCAACTTTGTATCAACTTTGCTCATTTTTCAAATATTTCAACTTTTAATTAATCTCAATAAATAGCTTTTCATAACATTATGACTTTATTCTCATAATATTTTTAAATTCTTTATTCCCATAATATTATAACCTTTTCCCCCAACATACATTTTACAAAAATTACAAAACCGATCATCCGGGATGGATGGAACAATTAAATATTTTAATTAATTTAACAAATTAATTTTAGCTGAAACTCTGCTCTCACACATCGCACCTGACATTTTTCGCCACTTTTCTTGTTCTTAACTGTTGACTCCAAGTACTTAAAATTCTCCACCTTCTGTATCTCTTCTTCCTGTAACCTCACTCTTCCACTTGGGTCCCTCTCATTCGATACAAAATACCGATCACATGAATTAATTATATGTTTTCAATGTATTTATGCTGTGCTATTGGCCAGGGGTGCCGTATAAAGGGGAAAATCAGTACAATTCCAAGGTTGCTTAGCTGCTAGGGGATCCAAAAAATAGCTAATTGCTAATAACATTTTTAATTAATTAAGGAGGAAGGGGGCAACATGATTTTTTATTTTGTGGGACCCAGAATTCCTGGCTGCACCCCCGCAACTGGCTGTATGATATGAAAAAGGAAGCGCAAAATCACCTTCCAGGTAAATGAGAGAGCAATCTGCGAACCTGATGTCTTCCACTGTTGAGAAAGGCTGGTCATCTCCCTGATAAGCTCTATTATTGTTTGGGTTATTAGCTCAGCTTTCTGACCGTCACGTACATACGGGCGAGTCTTAGCCACATGGCTACGTTTGACCCTGAGCCTCGATAACTCAACATACTCCGTCAAAACTTTTTTTTTTCAAATGGCGTGTTAAATCTTTTTAACATGCTACCCCTGCAAAATAGATTTGTGGTTGGTCAAGTTCCACAAGGCAGACATGATTGTTTAAATTTTGAAGGAAAGTGGGAAGAGCACGCTGCCCAAGACGTTAGTTCGGACATGACACTACATTGCACGCATGAATTGCTGCGGGCTGTAATAGTACGACCCCCGGGTGATAGCGTTGACCGGTATTGATCGGTAGATGCAGATGATTTTTCACAGAAATCGGCTGATACTGATTGGTGGCTTTCTTCTTCAAATTATGACATTATTCCCATAATATTTTGACATTATTCTCGTAAAATAACTTTTTCCACATCTAGTTATTCCAAAAATTACAGCTTTATTTGCTGTTATGTTTGTTTAAAAAAAACAACTTTAAAAATGTTTATGCTACTAAAATTGATTAATAATTAATATAAGACAATATGTACTGTACGTGTGTATAGAGGGAGTGTCAGCAAAGTGTTAGAATATGATGATCAAGTATGAAATACAAACTCTGAAAGTTCACTTTTGGTAAATTTAAATTTTGTCTTTATACAGGAAATTATGCAACATTTTGCTTCATTTTGATCTATCAGCCATCCATCATCCGTTATGTGTTAGATAGCTTAAAGAGTTGTGTGTGTTTTCTCTTTTCTCTCCCAGTGAAGAGAATTGTTTGACCACGCTTAATTTCTCTGCAGACAAATCTGATGGTTGCCTTTTTGTGGACAGATAATTTGTCTGCTGAGTTGGTGAAGGCTGTTAGCCACAGATGCTTCACAAGGAACGCATGTTTGCAGCCTTGATGCTAAACTGCTGAATGTGTGGGAAAGTGTTTCATGTTGGTACACGGAGGGAAAGATACTCCTAGAGCAGGGGTCGCAACCTCTACCATCGTTTTCTTTCCTCTTCCAGTTGACGTCCACAGTGCATGTGTCGGCCTTCTTTGAAATAATGTAAACACTGAACTACAGTATGTCGGTTTTCTGGACTTCTTTCTACATTTGTGTAAAATTAAAACAAAATTTTAACATTCAAAAACCCATCAGAGTACAGTTTCTGCACATCAATGCTGTTTGCTCAATATTGTTTACATCAATTGACTCATCACAGGCATTTCAATATGTTTGTGCTGAATTAATGTCATCAATTTGCCTACTGGTGATGTTTGTTGCTTTCCTATTGGTCCTGTCCTTGACTGTCTTTCCAGGCAGAGACATTTCTTTCATTTTCTGAATTATTTCCTGTTTATTTCTTAAGTTGGAGAAAATATTTTCTTTTTATGAACAATTCCTTCATGTATTCTCCATTTGTGAACAACTTCCCCTTCCTTACGATCTCATGTGCAGCCACTATAGCAGATGTAGTTGAGTTTGGAGCGTTGATCCACTTCTTGAAAGCATTCTCTGCATAACTTTAGTAGCTCCAAAATCACACTCTTATACCTCAACTGCAGTGGGAATGGTTGAATGGTTGTTTTGAAAATGACTTTAACCGACTTTTTAGAAACCTTGACTACCAGGGTTTAGACCGAGGAAACGTGCGTTTTGAGACCGATTTTGACGCACCGAAACACGGACTGATCCCGGCGAGGGCCGCTCCTCTGGTTCTTTTTTTTTTTTTTCGAGTGAGAATTTTTCCCAAGTTCTCCTCCGCAGCTCACGCCCAGGCTGCGCGTATGATGTGTCCGACAGGCGAGCGCCTTCACCGGCCTCGCGCGGCAGCTTCGCCCCGCCCCACCACGCCGGTTCTCCCGACGTGCGTGGATCACAGCCGAGAGGGCGGCTGTTCATATGATGTGTTCGACAAGCGAGCGCCTTCACCGGCCTCGCGGGGCGTGAGACCGGAAAGACAGACCATCGTGAGAATGGAAAAGACAGACCGTCGTGAAACAGGAGAGACGGACCGTCGTGAGACCAGAAAGACAGACCGTCGTGGGACCGGAACGACAGACCGTCGTGAGAACTGACCGATTTGCAAACCTGACCCGCCACGGGGGGCCCCCGCCGGCCGGCGAGGGTGGACACGCGGCTTTTAACGTTTATGCTCCAATCCATCGGCCATAGATCAGTATCAGCCAATATCAGTGAAAAGGAACGGTTTCGACATCTGCCGATACTTGTTTTAAAATGCCGATCCCGTCCACCGATCAGCTCTGCCCCCATTGCAGCATTCAGAACAAACTTGTCTGCGGTGTGTGGGACTTCTTGTCTTTGTGAGAGTGATATAAGTTTTGCACCCTGCAAAACTTGCCTCAAAAATGTCTTACCGGGGTGGTGTTTAGAAGCTTTAGATTGGTGCGGCATTTGGGGCTGAACACTTGGAAGGGTGTGGTGAGTTTGAGGCTCGCAATGTGATCATCCGTCAGGCATCCATTAAAGCCACGGTCCCAGCCCGCTTTACTTGTGAGTGTGGACAAAATGTGGGGATCCTCAGTAAGGATTTGGGAGCATGCAGACACTATGGAGGAACTTTTGTTGTGTGTGGACTTTCCTGCTTAGGCTACTGCCCTTGCGACCTGACCTTGGCTAAGCGGTAGAGGATGGATGGATGGATGGATGGATGGATGGATGGTTGCCGACCTCGAGGGTGTCGCGAATGTCTGAACATACAATATGCACACATAACATACATGCATTATGCGAAAAAAGGTTTAATTTATATTATATAATTATATATTATTATATTTATATTATATAAAATGATATAATTCTGAAAATATCTTTAAAAATTATATATAAAATTATATATAAAAATATATTAAAAATTTAAACATCTATAGAAAATAAGAAAATATACAAAAATACAAATAAACAAAAATAATAATAATTCTTATTATAATAATGTATTTAATAAAACATGTAATAACTGTTCAATCCCACCTTCAGCCATCTCTGTGTGGAGTTTGCATGTTCTCCCTGTGCATGCGTGGGTTTTCTCCGGGTACTCCGGTTTCCTCCCACATTCCAAAAACATGCTAGGTTAATTAGCAACTCCAAATTGTCCATAGGTATGAATGTGAGTGTGAATGGTTGTTTGTCTATATGTGCCCTGTGATTGGCTGGCGACCAGTCCAGGGTGTACCCCGCCTCTCGCCTGAAGACAGCTGGGATAGGCTCCAGCACCCCCACGACCCTCGTGAAGATAAGCGGTACAAAATGAATGAATGAATGTAATAACTGTATGAAATATGCATTTTTGCGAGTGGTCTAACCATTTTCCAGCCTTGTCCCCAGCTCGTTTCAGCTTTTTTTTAACTGTCACTTGGCATATTGCCCAAATAAAATGACTTCAGTATTTATGACATACAATATATTATTAGATTACAGTAATTTGCTTTGTCACATGTAACACAAAGCTATGTTAGTTTGTTAGTACAGATAAGCATATTGATTAATTTTAGCAACTTTAATGCACAAAATGGATCAATGTAGCCGGTGGGGAAAAAAAGCCCTGGTATAGGTCTAAATACAGTGAAGAAAATAAGTATTTGAACACCCTGCTATTTTGCTATTTCTCCCACTTAGAAATCATGGAGGGGTCTGAAATTTTCATCGTAGGTGCATGTCCACTGTGAGAGAGATAAACTAAAAAGAAAAATCCAGAAATCACAATGCATGATTTTTTAACAATTTATTTGTGTGATACAGCTGCTAATAAGTATTTGAACACCTGAGAAAATGAATGTTAATATTTGGTACAGTAGCCTTTGTTTGCTATTACAGAGGTCAAACGTTTCCTGTAGTTTTTCACCAGGTTTGCACACACTGCAGGAGGGATCTTGGCCCACTCCTCCACACAGATCTTCTCTAGATCAGTCAGGTTTCTGGGCTGTCGCTGAGAAACACGGAGTTTGAGCTCCCTCCAAAGATTTTCGATTGGGTTCAGGTCTGGAGACTGGCTGGGCCATGCTAGAACCTTGATATGCTTCTTACGGAGCCACTCCTTGGTTTTCCTGGCTGTGTGCTTCGGGTCGTTGTCGTGTTGGAAGACCCAGCCACGACCCATCTTCAATGCTCTGACAGAGGGAAGGAGGTTGTTCCCCAAAATCTCACAATACACGGCCCCAGTCATCCTCTCTTTAATGCAGTGCACTCGTCCTGTCCCATGTGCAGAAAAACACCCCCAAAGCATGATGCTACCACCCCCATGCTTCACAGTAGGGATGGTGTTCTTCGGATTGTACTCTTCATTCTTCTTCCTCCAAACACGCTTATTGGAATTATGACCAAAAAGTTCTATTTTGGTCTCATCTGACCATAAAACTTTCTCCCATGACTCCTCTGTATCATCCAAATGGTCATATGCAAACTTAAGACGGGCCTTGACATGTGCTGGTTTAAGCAGGGGAACCTTTCGTGCCATGCATGATTTCACATCATGACGTCTTAGTGTATTACCTACAGTAACCTTGGAAACGGTGGTCCCAGCTCTTTTCAGGTCATTGACCAAGTCCTGTCGTGTAGTTCTGGGCTGATTCCTCACCTTTCTTAGAATCATTGAGACCCCACGAGGTGATATCTTGCATGGGGCTCCACTCCGATTGAGATTGACCGTCATGTTTAGCTTCTTCCATTTTCTAATGATAGCTCCAACAGTGGACCTTTTTTCACCAAGCTGCTTGGTAATTGCTCCGTAGCCCTTTCCAGCCTTGTGGAGGTGTACAATTTTGTCTCTGGTGTCTTTGGACAGCTCTTTGGTCTTCGCCATGTTACAAGTTAAAGTCTTACTGATTGTATGGGGTGGACAGGTGTCTTTATGCAGCTAACGACCTCAAACAGGTGCATCTGATTCAGGATGATACATGGAGTGCAGGTGGACTTCTAATGGGCAGACTAACAGGTCTTTCAGGGTCAGAATTCTAGATGATACACAGGTGTTCAAATACTTATTTGCAGCTGTATCACACAAATAAATTGTTAAAAAATCATGCATTGTGATTTCTGGATTTTTCTTTTTAGTTTATCTCTCTCACAGTGGACATGCACCTACGATGAAAATTTCAGACCCCTCCATGATTTCTAAGTGGGAGAAATAGCAAAATAGCAGGGTGTTCAAATACTTATTTTCTTCACTGTATGCTGGACAATGACGTTTATTTATCCCAGAGATAATCTGTTCTTTTTTTCATAATTAATACTGTAGATTCAACTCCTCCATGATTGATCAAGCCGGCAAATTAAGAAATAACTATTGTAAGTATAGAAATACAACTTTGTTGGTGGAAAAACTTTGACACCCCATCTATAGAACCAATCAAAAGCCTGAAGAAAGTCATTTCCCAGAAAGAGTCAGTGCCAACCAAAGTGAATGGCGGTGTCAAATAGTAAATCCAATAGTTATCTAGAGTAAACGAAAGGAAACATGGAAACATGCGAGGTGATTACGAGTTCCACAAGTGTCGCAGGAATGCACTTCTCTGTGTGTGGTATGCACAACCTGTAATCCTCAATGAGGAATTTTGGGGAGGCAATCAAAGTTGTTGTAATCACACATTAAGATTTACTACGCTGGCTGGAATGTTGAGAAACAGGACTAATGTCTGAGTTTTGGCCCTCAGATGCAGAGGCAGAAAGTACAACACCAGTCCTCGAATGAATGCCCACAGCGTGCGTTGTACACAAGTACAAACAAACGAACACTCAATCTTAAAAATTAACAAAAGGTACTGGTACAAAAAAAACTCCAAAGTTAACATAAAAACATAGAAGCGTAGGCAGCAACCGGAAGCATGAAAAAGGTAGTTGCAGCAATAAAAACAGGATGGAACACCAATGAGCAAATAAGCTGTTATCCTAGTAAGATGGAATCAGGACATGCAACGTGCAAAGAAGACTCCTCGGGAATGATCCGACATCTTCGCGCTGCTGCTGGTGTGCTCCGTTGTTCCGTCCATCATTGGAAACAAGGGCATTTGAGGAGGGCCTAACATTTGCGAGAACTCCAACAGGAAGAAGGGTAGGAAACAGAGCCAAAAAGGCCATGTTTTCACCAAGCCATATGAATGCCTCACTACTGCCCCCTGTGGTGCAAAGCTGCTTGGGGAGAGGCAGCTATGGCGATAAAAAAAGCTGATGAGGTAAACCAGAGAGCAGTGGTGAAGAGAGGCCAAAAAGAGGCTCCAAGGGGAGCATGGGAGCCTCATTGGGGAGGGAAAATAAAATGAAAGCATGAAACAAAGAGACAAGAAGAGGAGAATGTTGCCTTTGATACAGGGGTGCTAAGGGGTAATTTCACTTTGTGTGTGTGTGTGTGCGTGCGTGTGCGTGTGTGTGTGTTAGGGGTGCATTCTGGGTACCACAAAAGGGTCTTGACAGGACTACAATGGAGACAGTGTTAGTATGCAGGTAACGTGGGGGCCACCCTGCAGTCTTCCCTCATGGCCTCAGGGCAAGACCTTGTAGACAAACATACACATACATGCATGCACACACAACAACCTGTAACACACACATACATCTTGGATGCTTGTTTGTGTGGATGCAGTCTCACATCACCATCAAACACAATACTACTACAACAAACTTTGTTTTCGATAGTTTTCATGCTTTCGTTTCAATGTACTGTATGTTCACACTAGAACCTCCATAGATGAACACGATCCGTTCCATTGTTGTTCCAATGATCCATTCCAATAGGAAACAATGTAAAGCGGACTAATCTGACTAACCATCATAGAACCTTTATATTGCCAGAATTAAAACTCCAGTTCGATCCTCTTAGCCTTGTCAAGTTCAAGCAAGCGACATCACCAAACAACCAGGCAGTTTGAACGGAAAACGCTGATCTGGCTAGCATTTGAAAAAGTAGTACTGTACGAGTCAGCTATTTTGTTAACAAAATGCCAAAAAACTGCTAGCCAACAGCGCATCAAATTAAACTTAACCATAGCCAAGTTTCCACCAAGTGGTCCAATTCAGTCTTCCACGGTATGGTTTGTATTAGTAACCCCCCGTCATCTGGCTTGCCTTTGAAAAAATGTTACTGTATCAAATTTTTTGTTGTTGTTGTTCACAAATGTAGACAATGCAGTAGCAAACAACAAATGATGTTTATATTGGAAAAAAATATGTAATGAATGTATATGGTTAATATACATGGTTATCCTCATAATGTACCTGTTTGCATTCACAGGCACGTTGCTATTTAACGCATCTAGAAGGATGTAACTTTGCGGAGATGATGACTCACTGTTGCCTCCTGAGGATAGGTGTGGCACTACAAGTCAAGACAGCCCAACTGCAACTTGTCTGCCCATGTTAAGAGGACTTTTGCTCTTACGATGATAGCTTTACATATTCTTTTCCATTAATATTATTTAGGGCTCGAGCACTGACCAGTGCGAAAGCCCTATTGTAATCGTTCCGTTTCTTATTAGGGCTCGAGCACTGACCAGTGCGAAAGCCCTATTGTAATCGTTCCGTTTTTTATTAGGGCTCGAGCACTGACCAGTGCGAAAGCCCTATTGTAATCGTTCCGTTTATTATTATTATTCTTCTTCTCCCAAAATGAGCGCCATTTTGAGGGCCTTAACATGCCCGAAAACTCACCAAATTTGGCGAGCGCATCAGGTCTGGCGAAAAATTTGATATTTTATGGGTTTCAAATATCATGTTCGAAAATTGGCTCTCTAGCGCCACCTTGAAATTTAAAAAAAATTGGCCCCCGCCACCAGTTTCACCTATCGTCACGAAACTTGGTGGAGACGTCTATCGTGACAGGACGGACCAAAAAGTCTCAAGAACCCATATTGGAAAACGAACAGGAAGTCGGCCATTTTGGATGGCGGTGGCCTTTTTCGTGCCAGAAGTTGGGGTCGTATCTCGACGAACTCCTCCTAGGGGGTTTGACCAAATGAGTCCGTTGTTGCATCAACGGACACTAGACGGATGGCCGACGTTAAATTGCGAAGGATTTTGGGATATTCCATACGATGTGGGCGTGGCACGCCCCCAAATTTTGCCCATTTTCATATGTCCGGCCCTTGCACGCTGAGCGTAACTGTAGACGTGAATAACTTGGCTCCACGTGGTCAGATCTTCATCATACTTGGTACATGTGATCATGGCCCCGCCCCGAAGGTCCCCGTAGGTCACTTCCTGATTTCGTCGCAGCGCCACCTATTGGCGACAGGCTAAAGGCGTGTCATCTACATGAGGCCTTTTCTGCCAGGAGATTCATCAGATGAACATCAGGGTCACAAGGTCACTGCCTGACAGCCTGGTGAAGCCTGTTGATGGACCATGATGCAGGAAAAGCGCACGTGGTGGGCGTGGCCTGGCGGCGAATGCTCAGGCCTCGCCATTTACATAGAAAAGGTCATCATTCGCCCGCAAAAGGTCGCATGGGCTTGAAAACTCATAGGGGGGGTCAGAATCCAGGCCTGAGCGGCCTGGTGTGGCCCCCATATGAAACCAAGCCAAATTGACTCACTAGCGCCACCTAGAAGTTTTAAAATAATTATCCCTCGCCTCCCGTTGCACGTATGGGCATGATTTTCGGAGGAGACATCACTCGTGACAGGACGCACAAAAAAGTCTCAAGAACCCATGTTCAAAAACCAACAGGAAGTCGGCCATTTTAGGTGGCGGCGGCCATTTGGGGGAAGATGTAGGGGTCGTATCTCGACGAACTCCTCCTAGGGGGTTTGACCGAATGAGTCCGTTGTAGCATCAAAGAACACTAGACGGATGGCCCACGTTAAATTGCGAAGGATTTTGGGCTGCTCCTTAGGATGTGGGCGTGGCACGCCACCAAACTTTTACCTTTTTCATATCTGGCCCTGCCTGGTGTCTGGCCTTGCCTTGAAGCAATGTACATCAAAGTCAATACACAGTTTGACTGACAGACTGATGATGTCAGTCGATGGACTATGATGTGTGTAAAGCACATGTGGAGGGCGTGGCCACGGCGAATGGTCATCCTTCGCCATTGACCATCGAAGGCTCATATTTTGCCTGCAGAAGGTCACATGCTGCTGAAATCTTACACGTCAGGCCTTAATCCAGGCCTGAGCGCCCTGGTGGTGCTCCCATGTGACACCAATCTAAATTGACACACTAGCGCCACCTAGAAGTTTCAATTCATTATCCCTCGCCACCCGTTACACGTATCACTATGATTTTCGGTGGAGACGTCTATCATGACAGGACGCACCTAATGCTCCAGAAGCCATGTTCAAAACACAGCGCCACCAACTGGTGGAAATGTATATCTGCCGTAACTTCCTGATTCATGGTCAGATTGTCTTGAAATTTTTTTTGGTGTGTTGGGTCAATCTCTGGTTTGTTATACTGTGTGTACATAGACTCTATAGCGCCACCAACTGGTGGAAATGTATATAGCCGTAACTTCCTTCCACATGGTCGGATCAAGCCCAAATTTTTTCTGGTGGTTTGGGGTACCCTCTGGTCTATGACTGTGTGTGTACATAGAGAGTATAGCGCCACCAACTGGTGGAAATGTATATAGCCGTAACTTCCTTCCACATGGTCGGATCAAGCCCAAATTTTTTCTAGTGGTTTGGGGTACCCTCTGGTCTATGTCTGTGTGTGTACATAGACTCTATAGCGCCACCAACTGGTGGAAATGTATATAGCCGTAACTTCCTTCCACATGGTCGGATCAGGCCACAAATTTTTCTGGTGGTCTGGGGTACCCTCTGGTCTATGTCTGTGTGTGTACATACACTGTATAGCGCCACCAACTGGTGGAAAAATGTATATAGCCGTAACTTCCTTCCACATGGTCGGATCAAGCCCAAATTTTTTCTGGTGGTTTGGGGTACCCTCTGGTCTATGACTGTGTGTGTACATAGTCTCTATAGCGCCACCAACTGGTGAAAATGTATATAGCCGTAACTTCCTTACACATGGTCGGATCGGCCCCAAATTTTTTCTGGTGGTCTGGGGTACCCTCTGGTCTATGACCGTGTGTGTACATAGACTCTATAGCGCCACCAATCGGTGGAAATGTATATCTGCCGTAACTTCCTGATTCATGGTCAGATTGTTTTGAAATTTTTTTTAGTGTGTTGGGTCAATCTCTGGTCTGTTATGCTGTGTGTACATAGACTCTATAGCGCCACCAACTGGTGGAAATGTATATAGCCGTAACTTCCTTCCACATGGTCGGATCGGGCCCAAATTTTTTCTGGTGGTTTGGGGTACCCTCTGGTCTATGACTGTGTGTGTACATACACTCTATAGCGCCACCAACTGGCGGAAATGTATATCTGCCGTAACTTCCTCCCACATGGTCGGATCTGCTCGAATTTTTTTCTGGTGGTTCGGGGTACCCTCTGGTCTATGACTGTCTGTGTACATAGACTGTATAGCGCCACCAACTGGTGGAAACGTATATCCACCGCAAGTACCTACCGCGCGGTCCGATCGTCGTGAATTTTTTTACGGCGGTTCGGGGCGTCGGACGGGACGTGACCGCGCACCCGCCTCGCCGCCGGTGTCGCCCCCTCCTGGCGGAAAATTGCAAGTGCCGTGACTCCCTTACCGCTTATCCCATCGCCGCGTTTTTTTGTACGGCGCGTCCGCGCGCCCATCCGGTCGCGCGCGCACCCCCGACCCGCGCGTACCCCCGACCCGCGCGTACCCCCGACCCGCGTGTACCCCCGACCGCGTCGGGGTGCTCGAGCCCGCTCATCACTGCTTGCAGTTTTAATTATTATTATTATTATTCTCCCGAAATGATCGCCTTTTTGGGGGCCTTAACATGCCCGAAAACTCACCAATTTTTGCAGGCGCGTCCGGTCTGGCGAAAAATTTGATATTTTAGGGGTCCCAAATATAATGTTCCAAAATTGCCTCTCTAGCGCCACCTTTTATTTTTGAAAAAATTGGCCCCCGCCACCAGTTTCACCTATCGTCACGAAACTTGGTGGAGACGTCTATCGTGACAGGACGGACCAAAAAGTCTCAAGAACCCATATTGTAAAACGAACAGGAAGTCGGCCATTTTGGATGGCGCCGGCCTTTTTCGGGCCAGAAATTGGGGTCGTATCTCGACGAACTCCTCCTAGGGGGTTTGACCGAATGAGTCCGTTGTAGCATCAACGGACACTAGACGGATGGCCGACGTTAAATTGCGAAGGATTTTGGGATATTCCATACGATGTGGGCGTGGCACGCCCCCAAATTTTGCCCATTTTCATATGTCCGGCCCTTGCACGCTGAGCGTAACTGTAGACGTGAATAACTTGGCTCCACGTGGTCAGATCTTCATCATACTTGGTACATGTGATCATGGCCCCGCCCCGAAGGTCCCCGTAGGTCACTTCCTGATTTCGTCGCAGCGCCACCTATTGGCGACAGGCTAAAGGTGTGTCATCTACATGAGGCCTTTTCTGCCAGGAGATTCATCAGATGAACATCAGGGTCACAAGGTCACTGCCTGACAGCCTGGTGAAGCCTGTTGATGGACCATGATGCAGGAAAAGCGAACGTGGTGGGCGTGGCCTGGCGGCGAATGCTCAGACCTCGCCATTTACATAGAAAAGGTCATCATTCGCCCGCAAAAGGTCGCATGGGCTTGAAAGCTCATAGGGGGGGTCAGAATCCAGGCCTGAGCGGCCTGGTGTGGCCCCCATATGAAACTAAGCCAAATTGACTCACTAGCGCCACCTACAAGTTTTAAAATAATTATCCCTCGCCTCCCGTTGCACGTATCGGCATGATTTTCGGAGGAGACATCACTCGTGACAGGACGCACAAAAAAGTCTCAAGAACCCATGTTCTAAAACCAACAGGAAGTCGGCCATTTTAGGTGGCGGCGGCCATTTGGGGGCGGAAGTATGGGTCGTATCTCGACGAACTCCTCCTAGGGGGTTTGACCGAATGAGTCCGTTGTTGCATCAACGGACACTAGACGGATGGCCGACGTTAAATTGCGAAGGATTTTGGGATATTCCATACGATGTGGGCGTGGCACGCCCCCAAATTTTGCCCATTTTCATATGTCCGGGCCTTGCACGCTGAGCGTAACTGTAGACGTGAATAACTTGGCTCCACGTGGTCAGATCTTCATCATACTTGGTACATGTGATCATGGCCCCGCCCCGAAGGTCCCCGTAGGTCACTTCCTGATTTCGTCGCAGCGCCACCTATTGGCGACAGGCTAAAGGCGTGTCATCTACATGAGGCCTTTTCTGCCAGGAGATTCATCAGATGAACATCAGGGTCACAAGGTCACTGCCTGACAGCCTGGTGAAGCCTGTTGATGGACCATGATGCAGGAAAAGCGAACGTGGTGGGCGTGGCCTGGCGGCGAATGCTCAGACCTCGCCATTTACATAGAAAAGGTCATCATTCGCCCGCAAAAGGTCGCATGGGCTTGAAAGCTAATAGGGGGGGTCAGAATCCAGGCCTGAGCGGCCTGGTGTGGCCCCCATATGAAACTAAGCCAAATTGACTCACTAGCGCCACCTACAAGTTTTAAAATAATTATCCCTCGCCTCCCGTTGCACGTATCGGCATGATTTTCGGAGGAGACATCACTCGTGACAGGACGCACAAAAAAGTCTCAAGAACCCATGTTCTAAAACCAACAGGAAGTCGGCCATTTTAGGTGGCGGCGGCCATTTGGGGGCGGATGTATGGGTCGTATCTCGACGAACTCCTCCTAGGGGGTTTGACCGAATGAGTCCGTTGTTGCATCAACGGACACTAGACGGATGGCCCACGTTAAATTGCGAACCATTTTGGGCCGCTCCATAGGATGTGGGCGTGGCACGCCACCAAACTTTGACCATTTCATATCTGGCCCTGCCTGGTGTCTGGCCTTGCCTTGAAGCAATGTACATCAAAGTCAATACACAGTTTGACTGACAGACTGATGAAGTCAGTTGATGGACTATGATGTGTGTAAAGCACATGTGGGGGGCGTGGCCACGGCGAATGGTCAGCCTTCGCCATTGACCATCAAAAGGTCATCATTTGCCTGCAGAAGGTCACAGGCTGCTGAAATCTTAAACGTGAGGCCTTAATCCAGGCCTGAGCGCCCTGGTGGTGCTCCCATGTGACACCAATCTAAATTGACACACTAGCGCCACCTAGAAGTTTCAATTCATTATCCCTCGCCACCCGTTACACGTATCACTATGATTTTCGGTGGAGACGTCTATCAAGACAGGACGCACTTAACGCTCCAGAAGCCATGTTCAAAACACAGCGCCACCAACTGGTGGAAATGTATATCTGCCGTAACTTCCTGATTCATGGTCAGATTGTCTTGAAATTTTTTTTGGTGTGTTGGGTCAATCTCTGGTCTGTTATACTGTATGTACATAGACTGTATAGCGCCACCAACTGGTGGAAATGTATATAGCCGTAACTTCCTTCCACATGGTCGGATCAGCCTACAAATTTTTCTGGTGGTCTGGGGTACCCTCTGGTCTATGACTGTGTGTGTACATAGACTGTATAGCGCCACCAACTGGTGGAAATGTATATAGCCGTAACTTCCTTCCACATGGTCGGATCAGGCCCAAATTTTTTCTGGTGGTCTGGGGTACCCTCTGGTCTGTGACTGTGTGTGTACATAGACTGTATAGCGCCACCAACTGGTGGAAATGTATATAGCCGTAACTTCCTTGCACATGGTCGGATCAGGCCCAAATTTTTTCTGGTGGTCTGGGGTACCCTCTGGTCTATGACAGTGTGTGTACATAGACTGTATAGCGCCACCAACTGGTGGAAAGGTATATCTGCCGTAACTTCCTCACGCACGGTCGGATCGGCCCCTAATTTTTTCTGTTGGTTCGGGGTACCCTCCGGTCCGTTACCGTGTGGGCGCATACACTCTATAGCGCCACCCGCAGGCGGAAATGTATATCCGCCGCAAGGACCTACCGCGCGGTCCGATCGTCGTGAATTTTTTTATGGCGGTTCGCGGCGTCGGACGGGACGTGACCGCGCACCCGCCTCGCCGCCGCTGTCGCCCCCTCCTGGCGGAAAATTGCAAGTGCCGTGACTCCCTTACCGCTTATCCGCTCGCCGCGGTTTTTCGTACGGCGCGTCCGCGCGCCCGTCCGGTCGCGCGCGCGACCCCGACCCGCGCGTACCCCCGACCCGCGCGTACCCCCGAGCGCGTCGGGGTGCTCGAGCCCGCTCATCACTGCTTGCAGTTTTAATTATTATTATTATTTTTTTTTTTATTATTATTCTGACGAAAGGACGGCCATTTTGAGGGCCTTAACATGCCCGAAAACTCACCAAATTTTGCAAGCGCGTCAGGTCTGGCGAAAATTTCGATCTGGTGGGGGTCCCGAAAACAATGTTCCAAAATTGACTCTCTAGCGCCACCTTTAATTTTTGAAAAAATTGGCCCCCGCCACCAGTTTCACCTATCGTCACGAAACTTGGTGGAGACGTCTATCGTGACAGGACGGACCAAAAAGTCTCAAGAACCCATATTGGAAAACGAACAGGAAGTCGGCCATTTTGGATGGCGGCGGCCTTTTTCGTGCCAGAAGTTGGGGTCGTATCTCGACGAACTCCTCCTAGGGGGTTTGACCAAATGAGTCCGTTGTTGCATCAACGGACACTAGACGGATGGCCGACGTTAAATTGCGAAGGATTTTGGGATATTCCATACGATGTGGGCGTGGCACGCCCCCAAATTTTGCCCATTTTCATATGTCCGGGCCTTGCACGCTGAGCGTAACTGTAGACGTGAATAACTTGGCTCCACGTGGTCAGATCTTCATCATACTTGGTACATGTGATCATGGCCCCGCCCCGAAGGTCCCCGTAGGTCACTTCCTGATTTCGTCGCAGCGCCACCTATTGGCGACAGGCTAAAGGCGTGTCATCTACATAAGGCCTTTTCTGCCAGGAGATTCATCAGATGAACATCGGGGTCACAAGGTCACTGCCTGACAGCCTGGTGAAGCCTGTTGATGGACCATGATGCAGGAAAAGCGCACGTGGTGGGCGTGGCCTGGCGGCGAATGCTCAGGCCTCGCCATTTACATAGAAAAGGTCATCATTCGCCCGCAAAAGGTCGCATGGGCTTGAAAACTCATAGGGGGGGTCAGAATCCAGGCCTGAGCGGCCTGGTGTGGCCCCCATATGAAACCAAGCCAAATTGACTCACTAGCGCCACCTAGAAGTTTTAAAATAATTATCCCTCGCCTCCCGTTGCACGTATCGGCATGATTTTCGGAGGAGACATCACTCGTGACAGGATGTACAAAAAAGTCTCAATAACCCATGTTCTAAAACCAACAGGAAGTCGGCCATTTTAGGTGGCGGCGGCCATTTGGGGGCGGATGTATGGGTCGTATCTTGACGAACTCCTCCTAGGGGGTTTGACCGAATGAGTCCGTTGTTGCATCAACGGACACTAGACGGATGGCCCACGTTAAATTGCGAAGGATTTTGGGCCGCTCCATAGGATGTGGGCGTGGCACGCCACCAAACTTTGACCATTTCATATCTGGCCCTGCCTGGTGTCTGGCCTTGCCTTGAAGCAATGTACATCAAAGTCAATACACAGTTTGACTGACAGACTGATGATGTCAGTTGATGGACTATGATGTGTGTAAAGCACATGTGGGGGGCGTGGCCACGGCGAATGGTCAGCCTTCGCCATTGACCATCAAAAGGTCATCATTTGCCTGCAGAAGGTCACAGGCTGCTGAAATCTTAAACGTGA
Organism: Doryrhamphus excisus; assembly: GCF_037039965.1. NCBI lineage: Eukaryota > Metazoa > Chordata > Actinopteri > Syngnathiformes > Syngnathidae > Doryrhamphus > Doryrhamphus excisus. The sequence goes on along the minus strand of NC_136357.1, from coordinate 15,125,859 downwards.
GGCCTTAATCCAGGCCTGAGCGCCCTGGTGGTGCTCCCATGTGACACCAATCTAAATTGACACACTAGCGCCACCTAGAAGTTTCAATTCATTATCCCTCGCCACCCGTTACACGTATCACTATGATTTTCGGTGGAGACGTCTATCATGACAGGACGCACCTAATGCTCCAGAAGCCATGTTCAAAACACAGCGCCACCAACTGGTGGAAATGTATATCTGCCGTAACTTCCTGATTCATGGTCAGATTGTCTTGAAATTTTTTTTGGTGTGTTGGGTCAATCTCTGGTCTGTTATACTGTGTGTACATAGACTCTATAGCGCCACCAACTGGTGGAAATGTATATAGCCGTAACTTCCTTCCACATGGTCGGATCAGGCCCAAATTTTTTCTGGTGGTCTGGGGTACCCTCTGGTCTATGACTGTGTGTGTACATAGACTGTATAGCGCCACCAACTGGTGGAAATGTATATAGCCGTAACTTCCTTCCACATGGTCGGATCAAGCCCAAATTTTTTCTGGTGGTTTGGGGTACCCTCTGGTCTATGACTGTGTGTGTACATAGACTGTATAGCGCCACCAACTGGTGGAAATGTATATAGCCGTAACTTCCTTCCACATGGTCGGATCAGGCCCAAATTTTTTCTGGTGGTCTGGGGTACCCTCTGGTCTATGACTGTGTGTGTACATACACTGTATAGCGCCACCAACTGGTGGAAAGGTATATAGCCGTAACTTCCATCCACATGGTCGGATCAAGCCCAAATTTTTTCTGGTGGTTTGGGGTACCCTCTGGTCTATGACTGTGTGTGTACATAGACTGTATAGCGCCACCAACTGGTGGAAATGTATATAGCCGTAACTTCCTTCCACATGGTCGGATCAGGCCCAAATTTTTTCTGGTGGTCTGGGGTACCCTCTGGTCTATGACTGTGTGTGTACATCGACTGTATAGCGCCACCAACTGGTGGAAATGTATATAGCCGTAACTTCCTTCCACATGGTCGGATCAGGCCCAAATTTTTTCTGGTGGTCTGGGGTACCCTCTGGTCTATGACTGTGTGTGTACATACGCTATAGCGCCACCAACTGGTGGAAATGTATATCTGCCGTAACTTCCTTACGCACGGTCGGATCGGCCCCTAATTTTTTCTGTTGGTTCGGGGTACCCTCCGGTCCGTTACCGTGTGGGCCAACCACTCTATAGCGCCACCCACAGGCGGAAACGTATATCCGCCGCAAGGACCTACCGCATGGTCCGATCGTCGTGAATTTTTTTATGGCGGTTCGCGGTGTCGGACGGGACGTGACCGCGCACCCGCCTCGCCGCCGCTGTCGCCCCCTCCTGGCGGAAAATTGCAAGTGCCGTGACTCCCTTACCACTTATCCGCTCGCCGCGGTTTTTCGTACGGCGCGTCCGCGCGCCCATCCGGTCGCGCGCGCGACCCCGACCCGCGCGTACCCCCGACCCGCGCGTACCCCCGAGCGCGTCGGGGTGCTCGAGCCCGCTCATCACTGCTTGCAGTTTTAATTATTATTATTATTCTGCCAACCGTCGGCCTTTTTGAGGGCCTTAACATGCCCGAAAACTCACCAAATTTGGCGAGCGCATCAGGTCTGGCGAAAAATTTTATATTTTATGGGTTTCAAATATAATGTTCCAAAATTGGCTCTCTAGCGCCACCTTGAATTTTAAAAAAAATTAGCCCCCGACACCAGTTTCACCTATCGTCACGAAACTTGGTGGAGACGTCTATCGTGACAGGACGGACCAAAAAGTCTCAAGAACCCATATTGGAAAACGAACAGGAAGTCGGCCATTTTGGATGGCGGCGGCCTTTTTCGTGCCAGAAGTTGGGGTCGTATCTCGACGAACTCCTCCTAGGGGGTTTGACCGAATGAGTCCGTTGTTGCATCAACGGACACTAGACGGATGGCCGACGTTAAATTGCGAAGGATTTTGGGATATTCCATACGATGTGGGCGTGGCACGCCCCCAAATTTTGCCCATTTTCATATGTCCGGGCCTTGCACGCTGAGCGTAACTGTAGACGTGAATAACTTGGCTCCACGTGGTCAGATCTTCATCATACTTGGTACATGTGATCATGGCCCCGCCCCGAAGGTCCCCGTAGGTCACTTCCTGATTTCGTCGCAGCGCCACCTATTGGCGACAGGCTAAAGGCGTGTCATCTACATGAGGCCTTTTCTGCCAGGAGATTCATCAGATGAACATCAGGGTCACAAGGTCACTGCCTGACAGCCTGGTGAAGCCTGTTGATGGACCATGATGCAGGAAAAGCGCACGTGGTGGGCGTGGCCTGGCGGCGAATGCTCAGGCCTCGCCATTTACATAGAACAGCTCATCATTCGCCCGCAAAAGGTCGCATGGGCTTGAAAACTCATAGGGGGGGGCAGAATCCAGGCCTGAGCGGCCTGGTGTGGCCCCCATATGAAACCAAGCCAAATTGACTCACTAGCGCCACCTAGAAGTTTTAAAATAATTATCCCTCGCCTCCCGTTGCACGTATCGGCATGATTTTCGGAGGAGACATCACTCGTGACAGGACGCACAAAAAAGTCTCAATAACCCATGTTCTAAAACCAACAGGAAGTCGGCCATTTTAGGTGGCGGCGGCCATTTGGGGGCGGATGTATGGGTCGTATCTCGACGAACTCCTCCTAGGGGGTTTGACCGAATGAGTCCGTTGTAGCATCAACGGACACTAGACGGATGGCCCACGTTAAATTGCGAAGGATTTTGGCCTGCTCCATAGGATGTGGGCGTGGCACGCCACCAAACTTTGACCATTTCATATCTGGCCCTGCCTGGTGTCTGGCCTTGCCTTGAAGCAATGTACATCAAAGTCAATACACAGTTTGACTGACAGACTGATGATGTCAGTCGATGGACTGTGATGTGTGTAAAGCACATGTGGGGGGCGTGGCCACGGCGAATGGTCAGCCTTCGCCATTGACCATCAAAAGGTCATCATTTGCCTGCAGAAGGTCACAGCCTGCTGAAATCTTAAACGTGAGGCCTTAATCCAGGCCTGAGCGCCCTGGTGGTGCTCCCATGTGACACCAATCTAAATTGACACACTAGCGCCACCTAGAAGTTTCAATTCATTATCCCTCGCCACCCGTTACACGTATCACTATGATTTTCGGTGGAGACGTCTATCATGACAGGACGCACTTAACGCTCCAGAAGCCATGTTCAAAACACAGCGCCACCAACTGGTGGAAATGTATATCTGCCGTAACTTCCTGATTCATGGTCAGATTGTCTTGAAATTTTTTTTGGTGTGTTGGGTCAATCTCTGGTTTGTTATACTGGGTGTACATAGACTCTATAGCGCCACCAACTGGTGGAAATGTATATAGCCATAACTTCCTTCCACATGGTCGGATCAAGCCCAAATTTTTTCTGGTGGTTTGGGGTACCCTCTGGTCTATGACTGTGTGTGTACATAGACTCTATAGCGCCACCAACTGGCGGAAATGTATATAGCCGTAACTTCCTTCCACATGGTCGGATCAAGCCCAAATTTTTTCTGGTGGTTTGGGGTACCCTCTGGTCTATGACTGTGTGTGTACATAGACTGTATAGCGCCACCAACTGGTGGAAATGTATATAGCCGTAACTTCCTTCCACATGGTCGGATCAAGCCCAAATTTTTTCTGGTGGTCTGGGGTACCCTCTGGTCTATGACTGTGTGTGTACATAGACTCTATAGCGCCACCAACTGGTGGAAGTGTATATAGCCGTAACTTCCTTCCACATGGTCGGATCGGGCCACAAATTTTTCTGGTGGTCTGGGGTACCCTCTGGTCTATGTCTGTGTGTGTTCATAGACAGTATAGCGCCACCAACTGGTGGAAATGTATATAGCCGTAACTTCCTTCCACATGGTCGGATCAAGCCCAAATTTTTTCTGGTGGTTTGGGGTACCCTCTGGTCTATGACTGTGTGTGTACATAGACTGTATAGCGCCACCAACTGGTGGAAATGTATATAGCCGTAACTTCCTTCCACATGGTCGGATCAAGCCCAAATTTTTTCTGGTGGTTTGGGGTACCCTCTGGTCTATGACTGTGTGTGTACATAGACTGTATAGCGCCACCAACTGGTGGAAGTGTATATAGCCGTAACTTCCTTCCACATGGTCGGATCAGCCCACAAAATTTTCTGGTGGTCTGGGGTACCCTCTGGTCTATGTCTGTGTGTGTACATAGACAGTATAGCGCCACCAACTGGTGGAAATGTATATAGCCGTAACTTCCTTCCACATGGTCGGATCAAGCCCAAATTTTTTCTGGTGGTTTGGGGTACCTTCTGGTCTATGACTGTGTGTGTACATAGACTCTATAGCGCCACCAACTGGTGGAAATGTATATAGCCGTAACTTCCTTCCACATGGTCGGATCAAGCCCAAATTTTTTCTGGTGGTTTGGGGTACCCTCTGGTCTATGACTGTGTGTGTATATAGACTCTATAGCGCCACCAACTGGTGGAAATGTATATAGCCGTAACTTCCTTCCACATGGTCGGATCAGGCCCAAATTTTTTCTGGTGGTCTGGGGTACCCTCTGGTCTATGACTGTGTGTGTACATACACTGTATAGCGCCACCAACTGGTGGAAATGTATATAGCCGTAACTTCCATCCACATGGTCGGATCAAGCCCAATTTTTTTCTGGTGGTTTGGGGTACCCTCTGGTCTATGACTGTGTGTGTACATAGACTGTATAGCGCCACCAACTGGTGGAAATGTATATAGCCGTAACTTCCTTCCACATGGTCGGATCAGGCCCAAATTTTTTCTGGTGGTCTGGGGTACCCTCTGGTCTATGACTGTGTGTGTACATACGCTATAGCGCCACCAACTGGTGGAAATGTATATCTGCCGTAACTTCCTTACGCACGGTCGGATCGGCCCCTAATTTTTTCTGTTGGTTCGGGGTACCCTCCGGTCCAACAGACCCCGACCCGCGCGTACCCCCGACCCGCGCGTACCCCCGAGCGCGTCGGGGTGCTCGAGCCCGCTCATCACTGCTTGCAGTTTTAATTATTATTATTATTCTGCCAACCGTCGGCCTTTTTGAGGGCCTCAACATGCCCGAAAACTCACCAAATTTGGCGAGCGCATCAGGTCTGGCGAAAAATTTTATATTTTATGGGTTTCAAATATCATGTTCCAAAATTGGCTCTCTAGCGCCACCTTGAATTTTAAAAAAAATTAGCCCCCGACACCAGTTTCACCTATCGTCACGAAACTCGGTGGAGACGTCTATCGTGACAGGCCGGACCAAAAAGTCTCAAGAACCCATATTGGAAAACGAACAGGAAGTCGGCCATTTTGGATGGCGGCGGCCGTTTTTGGGCCAGAAGTTGGGGTCGTATCTCGACGAACTCCTCCTAGGGGGTTTGACCGAATGAGTCCGTTGTAGCATCAACGGACACTAGACGGATGGCCGACGTTAAATTGCGAAGGATTTTGGGATATTCCATACGATGTGGGCGTGGCACGCCCCCAAATTTTGCCCATTTTCAAATGTCCGGCCCTTGCACGCTGAGCGTAACTGTAGACGTGAATAACTTGGCTCCACGTGGTCAGATCTTCATCATACTTGGTACATGTGATCATGGCCCCGCCCCGAAGGTCCCCGTAGGTCACTTCCTGATTTCGTCGCAGCGCCACCTATTGGCGACAGGCTAAAGGCGTGTCATCTACATGAGGCCTTTTCTGCCAGGAGATTCATCAGATGAACATCAGGGTCACAAGGTCACTGCCTGACAGCCTGGTGAAGCCTGTTGATGGACCATGATGCAGGAAAAGCGAACGTGGTGGGCGTGGCCTGGCGGCGAATGCTCAGACCTCGCCATTTACATAGAAAAGGTCATCATTCGCCCGCAAAAGGTCGCATGGGCTTGAAAGCTCATAGGGGGGGTCAGAATCCAGGCCTGAGCGGCCTGGTGTGGCCCCCATATGAAACTAAGCCAAATTGACTCACTAGCGCCACCTACAAGTTTTAAAATAATTATCCCTCGCCTCCCGTTGCACGTATCGGCATGATTTTCGGAGGAGACATCACTCGTGACAGGACGCACAAAAAAGTCTCAAGAACCCATGTTCTAAAACCAACAGGAAGTCGGCCATTTTAGGTGGCGGCGGCCATTTGGGGGCGGAAGTATGGGTCGTATCTCGACGAACTCCTCCTAGGGGGTTTGACCGAATGAGTCCGTTGTAGCATCAACGGACACTAGACGGATGGCCGACGTTAAATTGCGAAGGATTTTGGGATATTCCATACGATGTGGGCGTGGCACGCCCCCAAATTTTGCCCATTTTCATATGTCCGGGCCTTGCACGCTGAGCGTAACTGTAGACGTGAATAACTTGGCTCCACGTGGTCAGATCTTCATCATACTTGGTACATGTGATCATGGCCCCGCCCCGAAGGTCCCCGTAGGTCACTTCCTGATTTCGTCGCAGCGCCACCTATTGGCGACAGGCTAAAGGCGTGTCATCTACATGAGGCCTTTTCTGCCAGGAGATTCATCAGATGAACATCAGGGTCACAAGGTCACTGCCTGACAGCCTGGTGAAGCCTGTTGATGGACCATGATGCAGGAAAAGCGAACGTGGTGGGCGTGGCCTGGCGGCGAATGCTCAGACCTCGCCATTTACATAGAAAAGGTCATCATTCGCCCGCAAAAGGTCGCATGGGCTTGAAAGCTCATAGGGGGGGTCAGAATCCAGGCCTGAGCGGCCTGGTGTGGCCCCCATATGAAACTAAGCCAAATTGACTCACTAGCGCCACCTACAAGTTTTAAAATAATTATCCCTCGCCTCCCGTTGCACGTATCGGCATGATTTTCGGAGGAGACATCACTCGTGACAGGACGCACAAAAAAAGTCTCAAGAACCCATGTTCTAAAACCAACAGGAAGTCGGCCATTTTAGGTGGCGGCGGCCATTTGGGGGCGGATGTATGGGTCGTATCTCGACGAACTCCTCCTAGGGGGTTTGACCGAATGAGTCCGTTGTTGCATCAACGGACACTAGACGGATGGCCCACGTTAAATTGCGAAGGATTTTGGGCCGCTCCATAGGATGTGGGCGTGGCACGCCACCAAACTTTGACCATTTCATATCTGGCCCTGCCTGGTGTCTGGCCTTGCCTTGAAGCAATGTACATCAAAGTCAATACACAGTTTGACTGACAGACTGATGAAGTCAGTTGATGGACTATGATGTGTGTAAAGCACATGTGGGGGGCGTGGCCACGGCGAATGGTCAGCCTTCGCCATTGACCATCAAAAGGTCATCATTTGCCTGCAGAAGGTCACAGGCTGCTGAAATCTTAAACGTGAGGCCTTAATCCAGGCCTGAGCGCCCTGGTGGTGCTCCCATGTGACACCAATCTAAATTGACACACTAGCGCCACCTAGAAGTTTCAATTCATTATCCCTCGCCACCCGTTACACGTATCACTATGATTTTCGGTGGAGACGTCTATCAAGACAGGACGCACTTAACGCTCCAGAAGCCATGTTCAAAACACAGCGCCACCAACTGGTGGACATGTATATCTGCCGTAACTTCCTGATTCATGTTCAGATTGTCTTGAAATTTTTTTGGGTGTGTTGGGTCAATCTCTGGTCTGTTATACTGTGTGTACATAGACTGTATAGCGCCACCAACTGGTGGAAATGTATATAGCCGTAACTTCCTTCCACATGGTCGGATCAGCCTACAAATTTTTCTGGTGGTCTGGGGTACCCTCTGGTCTATGACTGTGTGTGTGCATAGACTGTATAGCGCCACCAACTGGTGGAAATGTATATAGCCGTAACTTCCTTCCACATGGTCGGATCAGGCCCAAATTTTTTCTGGTGGTCTGGGGTACCCTCTGGTCTGTGACTGTGTGTGTACATAGACTGTATAGCGCCACCAACTGGTGGAAATGTATATAGCCGTAACTTCCTTCCACATGGTCGGATCAGGCCCAAATTTTTTCTGGTGGTCTGGGGTACCCTCTGGTCTATGACAGTGTGTGTACATAGACTGTATAGCGCCACCAACTGGTGGAAAGGTATATCTGCCGTAACTTCCTTACGCACGGTCGGATCGGCCCCTAATTTTTTCTGTTGGTTCGGGGTACCCTCCGGTCCGTTACCGTGTGGGCGCATACACTCTATAGCGCCACCCACAGGCGGAAACGTATATCCGCCGCAAGGACCTACCGCGCGGTCCGATCGTCGTGAATTTTTTTATGGCGGTTCGCGGCGTCGGACGGGACGTGACCGCGCACCCGCCTCGCCGCCGCTGTCGCCCCCTCCTGGCGGAAAATTGCAAGTGCCGTGACTCCCTTATCGCTTATCCGCTCGCCGCGGTTTTTCGTACGGCGCGTCCGCGCGCCCGTCCGGTCGCGCGCGCGACCCCGACCCGCGCGTACCCCCGACCCGCGCGTACCCCCGACCCGCGCGTACCCCCGAGCGCGTCGGGGTGCTCGAGCCCGCTCATCACTGCTTGCAGTTTTAATTATTATTATTAGGGCTCGAGCACTGACCAGTGCGAAAGCCCTATTGTAATCGTTCCGTTTATTAGGGCTCGAGCACTGACCAGTGCGAAAGCCCTATTGTAATCGTTCCGTTTTTTATTCTGACGAAAGGACGGCCATTTTGAGGGCCTTAACATGCCCGAAAACTCACCAAATTTTGCAAGCGCGTCAGGTCTGGCGAAAATTTCGATCTGGTGGGGGTCCCGAAAACAATGTTCCAAAATTGACTCTCTAGCGCCACCTTTAATTTTTGAAAAAATTGGCCCCCGCCACCAGTTTCACCTATCGTCACGAAACTTGGTGGAGACGTCTATCGTGACAGGACGGACCAAAAAGTCTCAAGAACCCATATTGGAAAACGAACAGGAAGTCGGCCATTTTGGATGGCGGCGGCCTTTTTCGTGCCAGAAGTTGGGGTCGTATCTCGACGAACTCCTCCTAGGGGGTTTGACCAAATGAGTCCGTTGTTGCATCAACGGACACTAGACGGATGGCCGACGTTAAATTGCGAAGGATTTTGGGATATTCCATACGATGTGGGCGTGGCACGCCCCCAAATTTTGCCCATTTTCATATGTCCGGGCCTTGCACGCTGAGCGTAACTGTAGACGTGAATAACTTGGCTCCACGTGGTCAGATCTTCATCATACTTGGTACATGTGATCATGGCCCCGCCCCGAAGGTCCCCGTAGGTCACTTCCTGATTTCGTCGCAGCGCCACCTATTGGCGACAGGCTAAAGGCGTGTCATCTACATGAGGCCTTTTCTGCCAGGAGATTCATCAGATGAACATCAGGGTCACAAGGTCACTGCCTGACAGCCTGGTGAAGCCTGTTGATGGACCATGATGCAGGAAAAGCGCACGTGGTGGGCGTGGCCTGGCGGCGAATGCTCAGGCCTCGCCATTTAGATAGAAAAGGTCATCATTCGCCCGCAAAAGGTCGCATGGGCTTGAAAACTCATAGGGGGGGTCAGAATCCAGGCCTGAGCGGCCTGGTGTGGCCCCCATATGAAACTAAGCCAAATTGACTCACTAGCGCCACCTAGAAGTTTTAAAATAATTATCCCTCGCCTCCCGTTGCACGTATCGGCATGATTTTCGGAGGAGACATCACTCGTGACAGGACGCACAAAAAAGTCTCAAGAACCCATGTTCTAAAACCAACAGGAAGTCGGCCATTTTAGGTGGCGGCGGCCATTTGGGGGCGGATGTATGGGTCGTATCTTGACGAACTCCTCCTAGGGGGTTTGACCGAATGAGTCCGTTGTTGCATCAACGGACACTAGACGGATGGCCCACGTTAAATTGCGAAGGATTTTGGGCCGCTCCATAGGATGTGGGCGTGGCACGCCACCAAACTTTGACCATTTCATATCTGGCCCTGCCTGGTGTCTGGCCTTGCCTTGAAGCAATGTACATCAAAGTCAATACACAGTTTGACTGACAGACTGATGATGTCAGTTGATGGACTATGATGTGTGTAAAGCACATGTGGGGGGCGTGGCCACGGCGAATGGTCAGCCTTCGCCATTGACCATCAAAAGGTCATCATTTGCCTGCAGAAGGTCACAGGCTGCTGAAATCTTAAACGTGAGGCCTTAATCCAGGCCTGAGCGCCCTGGTGGTGCTCCCATGTGACACCAATCTAAATTGACACACTAGCGCCACCTAGAAGTTTCAATTCATTATCCCTCGCCACCCGTTACACGTATCACTATGATTTTCGGTGGAGACGTCTATCATGACAGGACGCACCTAATGCTCCAGAAGCCATGTTCAAAACACAGCGCCACCAACTGGTGGAAATGTATATCTGCCGTAACTTCCTGATTCATGGTCAGATTGTCTTGAAATTCTTTTTGGTGTGTTGGGTCAATCTCTGGTCTGTTATACTGTGTGTACATAGACTCTATAGCGCCACCAACTGGTGGAAATGTATATAGCCGTAACTTCCTTCCACATGGTCGGATCAAGCCCAAATTTTTTCTGGTGGTTTGGGGTACCCTCTGGTCTATGACTGTGTGTGTACATAGACTGTATAGCGCCACCAACTGGTGGAAATGTATATAGCCGTAACTTCCTTCCACATGGTCGGATCAGGCCCAAATTTTTTCTGGTGGTCTGGGGTACCCTCTGGTCTATGACTGTGTGTGTACATACACTGTATAGCGCCACCAACTGGTGGAAATGTATATAGCCGTAACTTCCATCCACATGGTCGGATCAGGCCCAAATTTTTTCTGGTGGTCTGGGGTACCCTCTGGTCTATGACTGTGTGTGTACATAGACTGTATAGCGCCACCAACTGGTGGAAATGTATATAGCCGTAACTTCCATCCACATGGTCGGATCAAGCCCAAATTTTTTCTGGTGGTTTGGGGTACCCTCTGGTCTATGACTGTGTGTGTACATAAACTGTATAGCGCCACCAACTGGTGGAAATGTATATAGCCGTAACTTCCTTCCACATGGTCGGATCAGGCCCAAATTTTTTCTGGTGGTCTGGGGTACCCTCTGGTCTATGACTGTGTGTGTACATCGACTGTATAGCGCCACCAACTGGTGGAAATGTATATAGCCGTAACTTCCTTCCACATGGTCGGATCAGGCCCAAATTTTTTCTGGTGGTCTGGGGTACCCTCTGGTCTATGACTGTGTGTGTACATACGCTATAGCGCCACCAACTGGTGGAATTGTATATCTGCCGTAACTTCCTTACGCACGGTCGGATCAGCCCCTAATTTTTTCTGTTGGTTCGGGGTACCCTCCGGTCCGTTACCGTGTGGGCCAACCACTCTATAGCGCCACCCACAGGCGGAAACATATATCCGCCGCAAGGACCTACCGCGTGGTCCGATCGTCGTGAATTTTTTTATGGCGGTTCGCGGTGTCGGACGGGACGTGACCGCGCACCCGCCTCGCCGCCGCTGTCGCCCCCTCCTGGCGGAAAATTGCAAGTTCCGTGACTACCTTACCGCTTATCCGCTCGCCGCGGTTTTTCGTACGGCGCGTCCGCGCGCCCGTCCGGTCGCGCGCGCGACCCCGACCCGCGCGTACCCCCGACCCGCGCGTACCCCCGAGCGCGTCGGGGTGCTCGAGCCCGCTCATCACTGCTTGCAGTTTTAATTATTATTTATTTTATTTAATAATTTAAATATATATACACAATAAATCAAATAATTAATTATGAATAATATTCTAAAAGTATACATAATATTAGTAAATGACCTACATTTTATATACTGGATAAAAATGGGGGGAAAAAATCATGAAAACTTCAGTTGAAAAGATAAGCTGAGTAATTAGGTCATTTAGCCACATAAGACAATCCAAATATTAGACACAATATGATGCAGTGCAGAAACTACACGCACAGCAATACATTTTTACAGGCACTGACTTATTAGAATTAAGTTTAGAAAGTGTACATGATGTAGTATCTGCTGGTATAAACAAGTCTCTGTATTGTTTTCTTGCCTGTAACACTTTTGGGCAGGACGCACATGTATGGCATATGAAATGTTGATGTGTTAATAGTGTTAGCAGTACCGCCAGCCTGTCATTTTGGTCGTAATCACCGTCTGCTGCATTAGCTTCCATTAAAGGAGGCCTAACGAGATAACTCACACCCCCTCTGAAGGCACCCACAGCCACCCTCACGCCTCCTCTACGCTACCCAAACCTCCCAAGAATGTGAATCATAAAGCTGACAAAAGCTGTGATTTCATTGTTGTTGCAGACATAACGTGACAAACACTAGGCCTGTGCAGCCAAGACAGGCGCTAATAAGCACCGTGATTTGCCGGTACGCTAAATGAATGGTGGCCGCCGCTTTCACAATGACTTTGAATTGCTGTGGTATTAGGACTTCTCAATTGCAGACATAATGTTGCACGAACCTCGACGTCACGGACAACAAGATTAACACAAAGCCTCATCGTTCAACAAATATTCTTAATTGGATTTTGTGTGTTTAAGACGGCTCCACTGTGCTTGTTAATGATTGTTAAAAATTGTTTTTTGCCAAAGCTGAAGAGAAGGACGTGGACGATTATGACAAATTAGCTTAAAGATATATTGTCGGACTCCTATACAATGTACAATTAAATCTTGTCTAATATGCTGTTTATGTAAACTAACCAAACCAAACATTCTAATCACACATACCTGTTCTTGTTTTGAGGGAACCTGAAAAATGACAAATTTTGTCTTTTGGACCAACTATTGAAACACATAATGGCTGAGCAGGGAATGTTTTCTGGATTCTACACCCTAAAATGGCGGCCAAAACCGCCCAGGGCATAACATGGAAGCGGATGCCGAGTCAGCTCTCCTAACTTTGCACTCCGAACCCAGATCTTCCCGATCTCCTGACATGCGGCCACCGTATTGCAGACTTTCAAAAACTATTTTCATTATTTCCCTTTTTGTCATCACTGGATGTTCGTCTGAATCACCAACTTGACACAGATCGTAAAAAAATAAATCATAAAGTCTTACAGATCACTTGCACACACACACAGTACACATATAGCTGCATAAAAATAAATATAGTAACTTCATCCATTTCAATTTCAGACTTAAAATAATGTGCCAATATAAGCCCACCCATGCCCACTTCTAGTTTATATCTCTATCACTCCGAGTACACATACGGATAAGGATAATTTCGATACAGGTAGTGATACAGTTAGTGGTGTACTACTTAATATTATTGAAATGTTAACTTTGGTAACAAGTGTGGATACATATGATGACGCGAGAGTCTCTATAAAGCCAAAGAAATGTATGTGAGTCCATAGTGTCCTGTGTTTACAGGCACGGCAGAGTCCCTGGAGGAGAAGGAGCAACAACTTTCCACCATGATCGGCCAGCTGATCAGCCTGAGGGAGCAACTCCTCTCCGCCCATGACGAGCAAAAGAAGATGGCCGCCTCACAGCTAGAGAAGCAAAGGCAACAGATGGAGCTTGCCAGGCAGCAGCAAGACCAGGTTAGTCCCGTACCCTGATCACATGAGCGGACACCATTTTGTTGTGTGGCCAAAATCAAAGTGTACAGTGCCCATTGTTATATTTAAAATAACTGGACAGTTTTGTGAAAATATAATCAACTCATTATTAGTGAGATCTATTTTTCAATATTACGTTCATTTGCTTTTTCACCTACAACACAGCATGGAGATGTTTTATTCCAGACAGCTTTACAGATGAAATGGAACCTGCTTATCTCCATGCCCTTCGGAGAGGATGAGTGATGTCGACATAAGCGGTTGTTGACGTAGCCGAAACCATCCATTGCTTACACATTTACTTGTGTCTTTGTCAATACATAAAAAGAGTGGGTGAAAATTAAGGATTTTTTTTTTACGTACTGCAGTAATTTCATTTAGGTTTGTCCTTTGTCATGTGACACTGTGACACTGACATGGCAGTATTGTGAGTGGTTCTGAGCTGTGATTCAGCGGTTGGGCTACAGGAGGCGGTGGCATTAGTTTGCTCGTTAGAGCCAGTCCAAGAGAGAAGAAGAGCTGCTGATCCGTGTTGGTTGCTGTGAAGTGTGGAGTGTATCTGTGTTTCTGACAAGTCAACTTTATTTATATAGGCTTTATCACAAAAAAGGATTTTATAAGCAGACAACAATAGACAACAATATAGATCTGAACCCCCATCCGGGCAAGAAAAAACTCAAAACCTATTTGAGGAGAAAAGAAACCTTGAGAAGGAACCGCTGGAAGGAGAAATCCCACTTCCTGGATGACCAGGCTGCAATGAATGTTGAGTGGGCAACATAAGACACAATATAAGTATATACAAAGTCAATTCAAATAGCATAGTAGCTTTCTCTTCTCGAATGTGGTGGGATCGTGGAGCTGCATAGGCCTGCATAGACATGCAAGAGGGACCATTGGTGCTCAGATTGGCCTCACCTGCGCTGAGCTGGAGTCTGTCCGTCAAGACACAGGGTGGTCCTCGAACCAAATTAAGGCTGTTACTGGTGCCGACTGCAGCACAATAATCATCAGACGGCATCTGCGGAAAACTATTTCAAAGACCTCATCTTTGAATTTGCCACAAAACTGCCCGTTTAGACTTTGCCAGGGAGCATCAAACATGGGACATTGAAAGGTGGAAAAAAGTTTTATTCTCTGATGAGACTGATGAGACAAAATGTAACCTTGACGGTCCAGATGGCTTCCAATGTTACTAGCATGACAAGGAGATCCACCTGAGATTTTTCTACCCGGCTCAGTGGAAGGGGTTCCCTCATGATCTGGGTTGCTTTTTCATTCAGTGGAACATGGAGTTCAGGTGGTGCAGGGTCGTCAAACTGTGACCGGTTACGTGCAGATGTTCACTCATCCCTCACGACTGAGGCCCCTCGTCTGTGAGGTAACAGTTGGGTTTTTTACAAGGCACCACTGTAGTTCACAATGCTTGCTTACCCAAGGACTTCTTCAGGACTTCATCACTCTTTAGGGCCATCCCACATGTTCCCCTGATTTAAATCCCATAGAGAACATTTGGGGATGGATGGCAAGGGAAATTTATAAAAATGGCCATCAGTTCCAGACAGTTGATGCCCTTCGTGAAGTCATCTTCGTCCTTTGGAGCAATGTTCCCAACAGCGTCCTGGGAACACTTGCATCAAGCATGCTCAAACCAGTTTTTGAAGTGATTAACAAAAACAGTGGATATTTTCTTTGTTCACTTTGAAGAGTTTTTTGTCATTTTGCAGCTGGTAAACAGCCTAATTCAGTTTATTTGTTGTTTTCAATAAATTCCCTTTTCAAAGGGCTTTTTGTCACACTCCCCTTTCCTACTTTTGCATATTAATATCGCATATTAAAGTAAATTCTAGCTTTTCAAGTTTTCATATTTCTATCAGCTCTGTATACAGTGCTATTTTATAGACTCCAATAAAAAGGCTGATTTGTGCACAGTCATCCTGCCTCACTCTAGGTCTTCCACATTATAATATTTTATAGTCATATCTAACAGCGCTGATGTGCTAATTTCCTTGTATGTGTCAGCAAAATAATCTAGGTTAATACCATCATACGTTTATTTTGAAGCTTGTGTTGCACTGAACAGGAAGTCACTGTGGGCACTTTTAATTTAGTGAAACTATAAAGTAGCTGCGTTGTGATAATGATGAAGTTTACACTGCTACAACATAACAATGCACTCCAGTCGGAAAGGGCAGTTATTTGTGTGTGTGTGAGCCTGCGTGCGTGCGTGTGTGTGTGTGTGCAGTGTGCAGTGGTTCTCAATTATTTTACATCATGACTCGCCGATTTGAAATACTATTGAGAAACTGATAATACCTATTTATTGAACTTGAAACTGACACCGGGGGAATGCAACAAAATGGAGAACTGTGAAGAATACAAGCGTATTCAAGAGTGAAATTGCGTGTTGAGTATAATAATTTTGGCAGGATTGATCTAACGATTGATTTAAAGTAGTCCCTACCCCCCAACACACACACACACTTCACCCATTATATGTGAAGCACTGAATTAAATAGAAATTCCCCCTTTGGCTGTCAATATCACAACATATTCTTTAATGTATCACACCATCACTGGCAAAAGTTTGTACCCCTCTGGTTTATATCCTGTGGGAAAAGTTGTCTGTCTTGTTTGGTCTTACTTTTCCATTAGGTGTGAAGTGATGAACAAATCAGCCATTAATGACGAGATGTCTTGGAGAAGGTGTTTACAGTTGTCAGATTGGCTAAATATTAATGAGCACTTGGCCATAGAGGCTCCTCATTTAGGTGAGGCCGACACAAAAGCCAGACAGCTTCTTATATCAAGCAGTCATGTGGCTGTTGAGACTTGATAGGCTAACGCCCTGCAGACAAAATGTGCCTTTAATGAATTATGACATGTGTGCAAATAGGTTGCCGCCTTCCATTCAGCAGCCTGTAATTACGCCGTACAACAAATGTGCTAAACCATCCCTCCAGAAAGAGAAATGCTTTTCTTTCTTGGAGGTGGACGCAGTCAGGTGGTGTATCTTGGAGCCTCCATGACGCCTTTCAGCATCCTTCACCTGTGATGTTGTACGAAACAAGCCGAGCATGATAGCGCCTCCTAGAGACGATGGAGCTGTTGACGGGCAAGTGCTCAGACATGTCAAGAGGAAAGTCCGTTTTATTTCATTTTGGCCTTTAAAGCTTCCAGTGGCGATAGAAGACACTCACAATGGAAGTGGCCTCGGGTTAGTGAGCAAGCTTAGCTGGGCCAACAAACCTGCTCTGTTGCTTCATCACTTGTTTAAATTGTCATTCATGAGGATTCATTAATTTCTTAAGAACCAGAAGATACACCCTTTAAATCAACACTCCATTAACAACACAGCAAAATGTCACACAAAAGAAAATTAGGACTCATTTAAACCCATAACATCGACAACAATGGTGAACAACGTGAGATATTGATACGCCACTTATGGACATCCCTATTTTCAAACATGGTGCTCATTGTGGACAAACTGTGGTTCACACAGAAGTCCAATAACGTCACATTGCACAGGTTCACCCTCCCTATCGCACTGTCATTGCCCACATGGGCGTTGGACTCTTCCAGTTGAACGACGGAGTCACCAGATGGGGTGCTCTCCAGCACCCCTATGATGGACTCCAAGACGGCTGCTCAGTTCAGAGCCAGGACCCTTTCCCCAACCTGAAGGCATAGGGAAATGAGAATGAATGATAATGAATGATAATGATGAGCCATAGCACATAGTCCATTGGATAGCGCATACTACTGTATAAGCTTGGTACCGCCACTACAAAGTGTGTAACATCTTCACGGCTTCATACTGTCTCTTCCTGTTGCAGTAAACCTACCACAAACATTCTGGACTGTTCATATTATTGTAAACTTCCAAAAGCAGCAGGGGATTGAATACTTATTTTCCACGCTTTATATAGATGATGAACCTTATAATCTTTCTGTGTGTGCAGATTGCCAGACAGCAGCAGCAGCTACTGCAGCAACAACACAAGATCAACATTCTCCAACAACAGATCCAGGTGAGGTCTCTCTCTCTCTCTCTCTCTCTCACACACACACACACACACAAACACACTCACACTCATCCATTGTTGGCATTGAACACTGATGTCCTCACATTGTCCTCTTAGCTGTGTGGTTAATTCCTCACCCTTTATCCTCATTTCCAACGTGTTTATTCTCTTACGCTTGCTTTATTATTGATCCATGTCTTATTGGACAATGGCAATAACACGGAAGGTCATGACCTCGCCTTTTCCGCTTTGCCTTCTATTGAGAGGTGCTCCTCTTTCCACACACGCACGCAGACACACACATATGTATAGAGTGACCCTGTAAGTGTCCCATTATGACAGAATCATTCACTGTGGCATTGATTACCAGCAGCGATCGATGGATGTCCCAGCATCCTTTGGGCTTCCTCCCACTTGTCCGCTCTATTTGTTCATCAACACATCGCCTCTCCATTCCATCACATCTTTTATTTGACATTTACACTTGCAGCAAGGCAATTTCCACTTGCTATTTATTTGTCAACTATCATCCTCAGATGGAAATATGTCATGAAAAAACAACAACATGTTTTTATCCCCGGTGTGTTATATTCATTTCTCTGATTTGCACACTCACTGGACATTACACACAGGTACACACTCCAGTGAGATCCAAAGAATAGAATCAGCCTTTAAAAAGATGATGATGTCGGAGGAGTCGTTATCAAACATTCATTTGACAGGGAATGTGTCTTCCTCTGTAATGGTTATTGTGTGAATCCTGTACATCACACACTGACATACCTGTATGTTATTCTGCACCAAAATGTTTATTCTACCCTGTTTTTTAATGTCCAACTGCTTCCACATTCTTCAAACCATTCCAACCTCAAAATACTCAGCTCATTCAGGACACATCTGGCAACACTAGGGGAAAGTGTGTCAAGATTTCTTGTTCAGGAAAAAAGGTCTTGGTATCATAAATAAATATATTATATATAAATATATATAAATAATATTATATATATAAATATTAATCACATGGTAAATAAAAACTCACCAGTTTTGCCGGTCTCCATATATTGCCATGTGCATGCGTGTCAGTTTTCCTCGCCTCTCGTTTCCAAATAAGCAGTACATTGATTCAGCACTTAGATGCTCCATAGAGCAACAGTGTTTTATAGAACAATGGCAAACACGGTGAGACTTCTTGTCAAGGCGGGACAAAACTACACACGTCCAGACAGTCAAAACTCACTTGGACAGCACAAACTTGGGTGAGTTCACAGAAAGTTGCTGCTCTTTGAAGCACCCATCCATCCTTTTCCTATGCCGTTTATCCTCACTAGGGTTGCGGGTATGCTGGAGCCTATCCCAGCTGTCTTCAAGCGAAAGGCGGGGTACACCCCGGACTGGTCGCCAGCCAATCACAGGGCACATATAGACAAACAAACATTCACACTCACATTCATACCTATGGACAATCGAACCCAGGTCTTCTTGATCTTCCTAGCCAACATGCTAACCACTCAGCCACTGTTCCTTGAAGGACCTATTACGCTCATTTTTTGGAAATGCCATTGACACATGAAAGTATTTTTCCCTAGCTGGGAATCACCAAATCCAACCACTTCTGCCTTCTGCCTGGCCCACAGCTCATGCCCATATAAGGAAGCCTGACTCACTGACATCACAGTTAGCTACTGTTAAATGAGGAAAACTCATCTGAAACTTTGGCATTGTTTGAGGTGAGAATACAACATTTTAACTACATTTATTGGTCAGAAAAATCAAAAAGGCAAATAGGTCCCCTTTAAATTGACACTGTGCATAGTGTAACTGGTGGTTATTTTTAGGGCTATATATACTTTATGCAAATTGTCTGCAAGCACAAGAAAGAGTTCTTGAGGGAGTTTAACTGATGTGAATAAAGCAGGCAAACAAAGATAAGAACATTTATAACTTTTATAGGTCAGAAAAGTGGAAAAAACACAATAGGTCTCCTTTAATACAGATGAAAAGTGAGCTAGAATGACTTGCCAAAGAAAACAATATAATAATATCAGAAATAGTTGTGGCGTATGAAAGATTACATTTGAAAGGAAATATTGCATTATAATATTATATATTATATATTCAAAATATTGGTGGTTTATTTGGTCTCAAAAATATTGATCAGTAAACGTCAATTTGTGGGACAATAAACATTTCAAAACACACCTGCATTGTTTCGGTTTAATAAAAAACTTTCTGTTTGTCCAGTCCAGTTTTCAAAAAATGTACGTAAAGATATTGTCTCACCTTGTTTTTGTGGACTCAATCTTGTGCTTCTCATGAGTTGGGTGTCTCCCTGGTCAACTCATTCCCATAAATTCCCACCTTTTCTGTAATTTTCAGTGATAAAATTCCCCTTGAAAATAAATGGACCAATTTTTCACATTAGAACCATTCCAACATAAAAACAAACAGCTCATACAGGACATTCAAAATGTCAACAATGTGGCTTGTTCCTCCAGGTCTTGTATAACATCTCATTATGTTGGGGACCTAATATTGTGGCAATGCATGCCGCTGTCTGTTCTGGTCACTTTGTGAGGTGGCCATCTTCTGTCATGCTGTTATCAATCAAAGTGTGGTACTGAGGCTGCATTAAAGAATCTTGTAGGACAATCTCGACCCACTTGCTGAAACGGTTTCATCATCGGCACCATGGACCCCCGTTGACCTGAAGCTTGGATCTTCATATGTTGCTTAGGTGTGATGTAGTTAACGAGCTCTTGTTTTTTAACTGCTTCGTCTCTCTTTTATTTTCCCTTTTATTACAAGGCCTACAACCTTAATAAAGCGGCGATCGGACTTCATTAGGCCGCTGAGCCCCAGGGGAGAGTGCGGCCATTAAATAAGGGAAAAAAAACAAGTGGGTTTTTTGAGCATGCTGTGAAGCATGGCAACTGCAGTTTTTCTCTCCGGCTTGAAAGGAGCTGAAAAGGAAAAACATCTCCCGTAAAAGCAGAGAGGATCTTTACATGCATCTTATAAACTGAAACTGAAACTACTTCCTATCTTTTATTCCAGTCTGATGTTGACATCCTGTATGAATGGGTTGAATATGAACATTTTTTTTGTCCAATTACAATGCCTTTTTACCCCTGCACTGTGCGGGGATTGGAACACCAATAAAATTAAATCTTCAAGATAAATCACTCTTAATGGACAAAATAATCATCACAGTTATTGAACTTATTTGTTTATATGATGCTCCCCGTGCATGCGTGGGTTTTCTCCGGGTACTCCGGTTTCCTCCCACATTCCAAAAACATGCTAGGTTAATTAGCGACTCCAAATTGTCCATAGGTATGAATGTGAGTGTGAATGGTTGTTTGTCTATATGTGTCACCTTTGTGCGTTCTTTGCTATTCTCCTTACACCGTGAGGCGACTCATATGTATGAGTGTTAGGCAGCGCCAATTGTGTTTTGTTTTTTTTTTACTCATGGAGTCCCCACTTTGGGACCCCAGCTTCTCAGTAACATTTTATCAATTTTAAACGTCATAAAATTGCTTACTTTGCTTAAGTTCCTGTCTATATTGGTTTGCATGAGGTCCATAATTAGCACAGTGGGATTCTGAACTGTGATCCACACACAACATAACCCGAATAGACTATGACCTAGTGAGGTTAAGTCGGGGCTCAATAAGTCTTTTTAACTCATCATGGACCTCTTCTACTGTCACGCATCTGAATGTTTGTGTGTATGTGTGTGTGTGGTGCAGTTCAAAGTCAGTCGTGCTTCCTGTCATGTGGTATTAAATGGTGTGGAGAGCCAGCGGGGGATGTTCAGTGGGTTAAAGAAATGCTTCCGAAAGTTTCCCCTTTTTGTAGATATGGTTACACACATGCACACAGATGCAAACTGTAGCTGGTACAAAAAAGTCCCCCAAACGAAACATCAACACATATAACGCACAAAGGAACCTACCTACTGCTCCATGTGGGCATTTAAAACAAATATGGGCACTGAATGATGAACTGAATGTTCATTTCTCAACCACAAGACACCTCCGAAAGCATTTCAACTGCTGACCACATGTATCCATACCAGCCCAGGACCTCTCCATCCACCATCTTCACCTCCAAGATTGTCTGAGACCAGACAGTTGCTGAAAAAAATTAGTTTGCATAACCAATGAATTTATGCAAAAACTGTCACAAACTGTCTCAGGGACGCCCATTCTCATCTGTGTCTCAATCTCAATCTGACCTGTCACTTTGTGGAGATGTTCAGTAGAGTAAAACTGCACATTTGGTAGTGGCCTTTTATTGTGACCAGCCTAAGACATGCCTGCACAATAATCATGCTGTCGAATCAGCATCTTCACATGCCACACCTGGAAGGTGGATAGATTGTCTCGGCTAGGCCTGCCATGATAATGGATATATATTGATTTATCGAATCATTTAAAAAACGGCCTTGATAAATTGATATGCATTTAGGTGTCTACACAGGCTGAATGAGACAGGTTTCACTGTCTGTGTGCATTGGTTTTATAAGTGGAATAAACGCAGAGATTGGGCTCTTATCTGATTCAGTCTCTTTGTGGACGCGGGCCTACTATCTACCAGCTATGGTAGCTACTAACCTAGCTACATTTAGCTCTGTGAGTCAGCATATGCTAATTTGAATGACAACAATTTTAAAGGTTACCTGTTGGGCTTTTTCCACTTTTAAGACCTATAAATGTAGTTAGAATGTTGTATTCACGTGTTAAACGATGCCAAAGTTTCAGATAATGAGGTTTGCATATTTGGAAGTGAGCCCTGACAGAAGTTTGGTGAAAAAAATTGATGGTTTCAAAAACCGCGGTATAACTGCCCCTTTGTGATGTCATAGAGGAGCGGACTTCCTTACATGGTCGTGGCTGTAAGGCAGATAAACCTGTAAGCCTCCCCAAAGGTCTGCTAGTCTGTTTATGAAACAAGCTTAAGCAGACGTTATTGCATTTGGTGATTCCCAGCATGTTCATTCATTCTTTCATTCATTCATTCATTTATTTTCTACCGCTTATCCTCACGAGGGTCGCAGGATGCTGGAGCCTATCCCAGCTGTCTTTGGGTGAGAGGCGGAGTACACCCTGAACTGGTCGCCAGCCAATCACAGGGCACATTTAGACAAACAACCATTCACACTCACATTCATACCTATGGACAATTTTGGGTCTCCTGTGTGGCTAGCCATTCGGCTGCTGTGCATCCTCCCAACATATTATTATATCTCAAACACAATTTGATATTGTGATAGGCATATATAGGTATGATTGTTTACATAGAAAATGTTTTATATCTTTGAGTTCAACTCATGAAAAATGGAGCAAAACATTGTTGTGTTTATATTTTTATTGAATAAATATTATGTAAGTCTAAGTGTCTGCAGTAATGTCCTTGTGTGGAGCCGCTCAAGTGGCAACATACAGTACTTCTGAGCAACAAAGGAACATCCATTTTCTTTAGTATTGAACCACATAGATTTACTTCTCTACATACGTAGACAAAAGTACAGAGGCATTCCTGTTAACAAGTAAATAAATGGATCAGAGGTTTAACATGAGCTCTGAATCTTCATTCTTCCTCTGAGCAAGACATTTTGGACAGTTTGGTTGCACTTGGCTGAAGGTCCTTTTCTGTTTCTCGTGCTCAAACAAGGTCCATAAATGTATGTTTGGAAGAAGAACAGGTCTATCCTCAGTGAGCTGATATCACAAAAGTACATACGTGTATTGATTGTGTGTTTTCTTAGCATGTGTTGTTATGTGTTGTAAGCAGATATTGTTAGTTGTCCCTGCTTGCTGGCTGACAGGCGTGTGTCTTTGTTAAAGCAGCACCAGTAATGGCTCTCATATGTGGCCCATTTCCTTCAGGCCCACAAAGGCACAGGCCCCGACCGCAACGCCCGGGCCCGAGCTAACGGGCTAATTAATGAGTGCAAAGCCACACTCCTCCGCCTCCTTCTCCAGCCTCTGCTCTTCATTTAGAACTCATCTGCTCTTCTTGATGATCTGATACTCTTTAGCTTCTTGTTTGCGTGTATTTTTTATAATGAATGTTCTGTCATAGACTTTTGTTTTATCGGTTGTGTGCACTGCAAACAATGACCGCTTGTGCTTTTTATGCTAGTGTACAATTAGTGCAGTCGTTTACAGGCAGCGATGCCTTCATATTTACGTTGTTATAGTAACAACAAACATTATTTTGCTAAATGGAGGGCTGTTTGCGGTGACTCAATAAATAAAAAGGCTGGTGGTTCCTCCTACGTGAAGAAATTCCTGAAAAAAATATGATGCAATTTATTCCTCGGGCCAGATTGATTTTATTTATGCACCCATAACACATGCAGCGTTCAACCATAGCACACTCTCAGCATGACAAAGTATTTAGCACACAAACTGACTCAGAGTAACTCATATTTCAATGTGGACATCTTTGTAGGGCTTTTCAACATCCAATGTTAACAAGGTAAATAAGTCACATGACTAATGGAAAAATTTGATGATATGAAAGTAGTTTGATGTTGCCACCATCGTTATGAGATGCCTCATTGGCTCCGCAGACAAGAAGACTATTAATAGTGGGTCTGCGCATGTACATGCTCCTGCCTAGGTGTGTGTGAATGTAAGACAGGGGGTGGGGGGCTTCTATTTTCTTAGGGGCTGAGCAGAACCGGGCCCCTGCTAACCCCCCCTGATTGGTACCATGATTTGGTAAAAGGAGATCTTTGTGTGTTTGTGCTTCAGTCAGTCCAGCGTTCCCAGAGGAGCACAATGAATGGGACCATTTTGTCCCCCCTGCCCACCCCCCCGCTTTCTTAGTCTCACTTCTTCATAGCCACTTGGACACACTGGCTACATTTTCTTCTTTGCTCTTCTTTCTCATCACATTCTACATTGTGTGTGTGTGTATGAGTGTGTGAGACCTAAACTCTTGTCTTAAGACTCAAACCTGCAACAAAAGACAACAGTCCAAATAGGATATCCACTCCACACTGTCTTGGCCCACATGGTCATGAAGCTCTAAGACACATCTCATCAACCGACTCATGGAACACACACTTAGCTTACTAGCAGATACACAGGTACACACTAGTGACATGCGATCAGGGGAGATCTGTCATAGTGAAAAATAATAAAGCGAATACTAATATCAAATACTCCATTTAACTTTTTTGAAGTATTAGAAATGCATTTTCTGTATAGTTCAAATAATTTAAAGCTTTTTCTTAAATATAAATCGCTGAATTTGCACATTGGCTGATCAAATAAAGGACAGAAGCGTGAGATGAGGCTGTGGCGGGTCACTCCTCCTCTATTTAAGTGTGCGAACTGAGACTACCGTGCAGGGGCGGGGGAATGCTCCAGTGGGAAATTGCTGAGAAACAGAAACAGGCACACGCCACCCAACCCTTTTTCACTTGTTTACATGCAATTTGTAAAACAGGGCTCAGTTTTTCAAAATATTCACAGAAATATCCAAACATCATACTCAAATTACATAACTCCTTGATTGTTTGCAAAATGACATATGAAAATTAGTCAAAACATATACGCGTATTTTAATACACACATTCATTCTTCAAATGATCAGACACTATTGCAGCCAGCTACACAGTACTGTCATCAATGCAACATGACTTTTTTTTGATCAGACACTTTTTTTTTTAGATGACCAAAATATGTGGACAAGCACACATTATTCCTGATTACTCTGAAGTATACAGAAAAAGTACAGAAATACTATAAAGACACCAAGTACTGCATCAATCAACAATGAAAATCCAAACCAAATAGTTTTTCTTACGACTGTAGCGTAAAGTGTAGACGTATCTGGTGGATGTGCTTATCCAGTTTGTTCATTTGTGTGGTCACTGGCAAGCTGGGGTTTTGTAATTACAAGGAAGTAATCTCCCCAATCCTTATCTGTTTGTAAGGTGCAAAAATGCGTATAAAGGTTTGCAAATCGCTGTGTGTAATGTTTCGCAAAAAGTGTGAAGCTCAGTGTGTGCTTAGCGTTTTGTAACTATGGACAGGTGTTTGCCTTCCTGAGTGTATAGACCTGTTGACTGTGTACAAATGTTCATTTTATAACACATATTTATTTTGTTTGACAAATATACATGTTTTTTTGCACGTTAGCGTCATACCACACATGCAACACTGGCAAACACACAACACACATTTTTATGATTAGAACTGTATCCCTATACCTGTGTCCATGTAACGTGGCTTGAGATAAGATAAAATAAAAGTTTGAGTTGAGATAAGATAAAAGGGCTAATGATAGATAAAAGAGTTGAGTTAAGGAGTAGAAAGGAGACATAACATGAAAGCAAACAAGTGAAGGCGCTACAAAGCGACACACACACACGTTAGCAAAGACTTCCTACAGTTGTACCTTGCTTTGATTAAGTCATATTAATTATTTCCATGAAAGGATTGTCTTGGCTGACACGTCTCGGGAATAGTACCTTTGGATTGGCACACCGGGTGGTGGTGACTGAAGGGTGACTGTGAAGTGTGTTCCAACCAGGGGTGATCACACTCCTCAGCCTGCCTGGGGAAGTCTGTTCCAAGGTACTGTAGAGAAGGGTACGACGACTTAGTTCAAGGGTCTCAAACTCAATTTACCTGGGGGCCACTGGAGCTAGGGTCTGGGCCAGGTTCCCCCCCCAAAATACGCATTTATTAAAAACAGAAAAATATACAAACTTTTTCAGTGCTTTGGTTCTGATTTTCTACAAGAAAAGCTCTGATAAAACATTCCACTGTTCTCAAATGTCTTAATTTTTATTTTTCTGCACAAAATTAGATGAAAAATAAATAAACAAATAAGAATAAAGAAAATCAATCAATCAGTAACAAATAAATATAATAATAATAATAACTTAAAAATAATAAAAACTTAAGAAACCACATATAGTTGGTGGGTAGACAAATTATTTTTTTCAGATTAAAATTAACAAAGCATTATTAGAGCCCTGTAGACATGACAAAACACGACTATAGTCACATTTATACTTTTTTATTTACAACATATTGCGCAACTGCAGGGTCTTGAGACACATGCTAACTCGCAAACTAGAGAGCTAGCGACCTAAACGGTAGCCTTCAAGTTATTTCCTTTAAACTTAAATAGCCAAAAACTTACCACTTCCACACGGATAGGGAGGTTAACTATTAACAGTTATTTAACCTTTAACATAAACATTAATCAAACGTAATAATTTTTTCTGGGTACATGATACCATACAGCATCCATATCAAACTTGCGCAGGCCGCACTAACATTAAACTTTCATATCAAGGCGGGGGCCTCAAACTAGTGTCCTGCGGGCCACATTTGGCCCGTGGGCCACGTGTTTGAGACCACTGACTTTGTTGAACCTCGGCTACAAGGGGTGCAATGTGGTTTTTGGTGGCTGGACTCCCCTTTAGACTTAGGGTAAGGAGCTCACCCAGCCGGGAGAAGGTCTCAGGGAAGACCTAGGACACGCTGGAGGGATTATGTCTCACAGCTGGCCTGGGAACACCTTGGTGTCCTCCTGGTGGAGCTGGAGGAGGTGGCCGGGGAAAGGGAAGTCTGGGCTTCTCTACTGAGACTGCTGCCCCCGTCACCTGGATCTGGATAAGCGGGTTATTGAATGCCTTCTCACTAGCAGTCATATTTATGAACAGCATATCTATTATTGATACTGTGTACAACTACTGTATGTACAGCTGCTATGTTGCTGAGTTATCAATGTTCATTTCAAAGGTGCATATCCTTCCACATTTCCACAGATATGGTCTAGTTTCTTGATGATGGTTGTGACAGTCGAACGGTTTAGACCAGGGGTGTCAAAATCAATTGCACAGTGGACCAAAACTCGAAGCCTACTTTAGTTTGTAGACCAAACTGGATGGACATTTTGTGTACTACACAGTGGGAGAAATGTGCATTTTTTGGTGTCCTTTCATGCCTGCTTGCAATTTCTACTTTCCCTGTGCGGATTTACTGCGGACTATGGTTGTTTTGGTTTAGTTGTTTGTTTCAATAACGTGATTGTTGATCGACCACCTCTTCATCATTCAGTATTTTATATCTACTCAAAAACATCACCATCCATGAGAGTTTGCATCTGTGGAATGGGCAGATTACGCATTTCCCAGCATGCTTTGCTATAATTAAATGTATTATATTTAATTATTTTGACTTTTGGTC
The DNA here is from genome assembly GCF_037039965.1 of Doryrhamphus excisus. Classification (NCBI taxonomy): domain Eukaryota; kingdom Metazoa; phylum Chordata; class Actinopteri; order Syngnathiformes; family Syngnathidae; genus Doryrhamphus; species Doryrhamphus excisus. Next base: position 15,098,023 of record NC_136357.1, on the reverse strand, counting down.
TGAATCTGGCACCCTTATTAAGAATGGTCGTTCTTTTTTATAGTGTTAAAAAATATTTTTAAATGACTTTTTGCATTTTTACCCTTTTTAAAAACATTTTTATATTCCTGTGTATTGTAATTAACAATTATGTAATTTTAACATTTAATGAACATGTTCATGTTCGACCTTCTGTGTTCCTTGTCAGGTCCAAGGTCACATGCCCCCCCTCATGATCCCTGTGTTTCCTCAAGACCAGAGATCTTTGGCGGCTGCCGCTGCCGCACAGCAAGGTTTCCTCTTCCCACCGGGCATGTCCTACAAACCAGGTACGACAATGTAGCCACTCATCAATGTTGAGGAAATAAATGTTTTCTGGGCAAACTATTTCCGACATGACTGCATGACAGCTTTTATCAGCAGTACCTTACACACACATGGACATACACTGGGAAGTCAGTCCATGTTAATGAGGTGTGTCAGGTGAGGAATGTTCTGGAAATGAGCAGAGAGATTTACAAGCCATGCTCGTTCATGTCAGGAACAATACATTGGACATGGCCGGGCCTGGAATGTCTCTTTTTACAACGTGCTGAAAGTTGCACAAAACATCTGCACCATGGAATTTCACGCCATTTTACACACATACACACACACACACACACAAGTCTTTTGGTACGCGTTGGCTTAAGAAGACCCAAAAATATGACTGAAACTAGATGAAGAAACAACACAAACATGAAATTAACACTTGGAATTAATTCCATAAAAACCCAATACACACACATTTCCTGGTCCACACTTCCCACATAAATTCCAACATAAATATAATTTTGACTGACTAAAATGACGTGGAATGAAAATGTGAAATTATTGAAATGAACACCAAAGTACACTTCATTGGACAGATGGGCATGCCTGCACATCTCCAGGTACACACCGGCTTAAGAATTCACACATACTGTACATATGACATGAAATGATGTGCATTTCAGTCCACAAAACAACACAAACATGAAGTTAATAAGGCAAACACAATTACACAGTTGATAGATATACAGGAAGATATTAAGGGAGAAAAAAAATCCAAACCTACATGGCCCTGTGTGAAGAAGTGGTTGCCCCCTAAACATAAAAACTGGTTGGGTCACCCTTAGCAACAACTGCAATCAAGCGTTTGTAATAACTTGTCTCTTGTGGTGCTGTGAATGAATATTGGCCCACTCATCTTTGCAGAATTGTTGTCATTCAGCCACATTGGAAGGTTTTCCAGCATGAACCACCTTTTTTAAGGTCATACCCCAGCATCTCAATATGGATTTAGGTCAGGATTTTGACTAGGCCAATCCAAAGTCTTCATTTTGGTTTTATTCAGCCATTCAGAGGTGGACTTGCTGGTCATTGACTAATATTTAAATTTGTTTGATGATATGAAACATTTAACTGTAACAACCATGCCAAAAAATAAGAAATCAGCAAGGGGAAAAACACTTTTTCACACCACTCTAACACTCACAGAGGTACACACACACACAAGTCTAATGGTACACACTGGCTTCATACACAAGAATCCAAACATATAATTTAGATCGACTGAAATAGTGTGAAAAAAGCAACAGAAACATGAAATGAATTAAGTTAGCACAAAAGTATACACACAATTAGATTTATAGGAGACGATTCACACATGAATATCTGGTTTGCATATACTGTATATATCACTTACATTGAAATTATGTGGAAAAACAACACAATCATGAAATTAATGAAGTACACACACACACAATCAGATAGATACACACACAAGCATACACATACACGCACACGCACACATACAGTAGTAGCAGCTGCTTCCGTGCTCTGATGTGGTCCTCACACATTCCTTCCTCCCCTGCCTTCCTCCAGGTGCTGAGGTTGGAAAGATCTACACTTCCTCCTACATGAGCACACTTGTCCTCCACAAGGGGCAGAAATCATTTTTTAAAAAGCAAGTGGGGGTTGGTGTGTGTGGGGGGTTGTTTAAGGGCTATTATTAAGTGTAACAAAGACTCGGACATGAAAAGCCTTTTAGGTGAAAACAGCAGGAAGTAAACTTGTTCTCTGTTGATATGGACCCCCGTGACAAAGCTTCCATACAAACACATGGTGACTACTCACTGGGCATGAATACAAACATGAAGCTGCTGTTTAAAGCCGGTGGCTTGCTGCGTGTTGTCTACTAATGTTACACACTGTGCACTAATTAATGTTGCACACTGTGCTGCTCTACAGGTGACAGCTACCCCATGCAGTTCATTCCTTCAGCAATGGCAGCCGCAGCAGCGTCTGGACTGAGTCCTCTTCAACTACAGGTGAACTACACCTTAGAACAGAAGTATTTGTGGAGCAGAATGTGTGTGAATGTAGCCTGGCTAACTTTAAGACAAAATACATGTGCAGAATACATGTCCACACTTTTTGGCCGTCCAAAAAGTGTGGACATACACATACTACCAGAAAGTTTAATTAGAATTAATTCTTTAGTAACTATTAAATAATACATGAAATATTTAATTATTTGAAAATTATTAAAGTTAAATACTTTTGAAACTTATAATATTGATTTATCTATAAATATTTTGTTTTAGCATGTTTAGTTATGTTGTATTATCTATTTACATTTCCACAATGGTACCTTGTTCAATGGCCGCCTTTGTTAGCACCTTTTTCTAAAATTTTGCCTTGGCTTGAACATTGATACTGTATTTAGTTTTTTGGGTTTTTTTTACATTTTTGCACATTTTGGTTGCAGGAGAATAATGTGTTGATCTTGCTAATTCATAGCCTTGTGCTTTTCCCCAACAACGCTAGGTAAAAGTGATGTTAAAGGGGACCTATTATGGTCATTATTGAGTTGTGGATTCCTATAGAGCGGCTACACATGATAACCAGCACACAAAGCTTTATAGATCTTCCAGAATCTGCACCTATTCAGCTGTATTTCTTTGAATTTCATGGTTCCCGCAAAAACAGTCCGTTTTAATGTTTTCCACCCACGGCCAGGCACGCCCACTCTGCTGTGGTTGGTGACATGCCCGCATGTATAGAAACTCCAACCACCTGTGCCTGTTGGTGGCGACTTTAGGAATTGTAAACAAATGTGGCTTTGCTAGCAAGTAAACAGAGGAGAACCTGGGGGAGGGCAGAGGAAACAGAGCTTGGGGGAGGGCAGCGCACATATCTGAACCGCCCATACAAATAAGTCCACCCCTCTGTGACATCACAAAGGGGCAGTTTTACAACACCTGTTGAAACCAAGCTATTTGAGCCATCCCAAACTTCTTTTAGCACTCACTTCCAAATGTGCAAACCTCATTATCTGAAACTTTTGCATCGTTTAACACAAGAATTCAACGTTCTAACTACATTTATAGGTCAGAAAAGTGGAAAAAGCATTATAGGTCCCTTTTAAATGTTAGCTAGCTAGCTCTCAGAAGCCTTCACTCATCCACCATGACCTACAGGGAGATAACATAGGCGCTTATACATTCTTTACATTTCTGCATATACATGTTGTTTACTTACCTACTTAACACACTCTGTATCACAAAGCCTACAAAAGCAGCGTTTCTTTTGAATCCACATCACTAAGTGTTGAAGGTTTCGGAAGAGATGCACCGACAGCAGGTACAAACAGTTCAAGTCTGTGTTCTCATGTGAAAGAAGCGAGACAGGTCATTGTTTAGTCAGCGTCAGCATGTCCGAATAAAACTCCTACTCGTTACAACCTCGCCCCCAGTTCAAGTGGGCAATAATAATAAGCCTGCCATATTTCCATAAAATATAATGCTTTTACTGCTGGCTATTCATGGCTGACTGAGTTGACAGAATATGTATATCGGTGTATACCTGCTGCATGAAACCTTTAAACCAGAGACAGGTCAAGTCAAGCTGAGTCAAGTTTGCATTTCATCTTTTAATTAATATTATTATGTTATACAGTATGTTCTTCATGCGTTTTGTTTGTTTCTTTTCCTTACGGAGTCGATACAGCGGAACTTTTTGATCTGCATGCTGATTACTTTACGTGTTTTTTAGGTATAAGTTCCATCTTACACTAAAACCCAACTTACTTCCCATCCTATGAGCAGAAATCTGACATAGACCGAAGACCTTGTGTAATCATAAAAATACCAAACAAGTAGACAGGTTTTCCTAGTAGACGCATACTTCCTGTCCTTCACTTAAAGTGTACCGTGTGGGAAATTGGTTCATCTATATATCAAAATGAACGTTCCCGTATCAAAATATCAGATTAGGAATACATGCACTATTATGTGTATTCAGGGGTTGCCTCAGCCTCAGTATCTCGTCACTGTAACATGTAAGTCTGCTGCAGGCCACACACTATTAGCAACTTTGGATAATAAAAGTTTAATGTTAACGATTAAGTTTAGGGCAAGGGTTAGGGTTAGAAGAAGTCATGTGGCTGAATGGAGCCTTTTTTTTTTATTTTATTTTATTTTTTTACAATTTTGGGGTAAATTTCTTCGATGAACTGACAAACACTCACTGTGGCGGGCACTCTCTGAGGTTCCACTGTAAAACAATTTACACGGTTCTCCCCCGTGTCTTCCAGTGGAAAAAAAAACATTTTTTTGTGCGTGCGCCAGCGAGCCGCCTCTAACACGTGAGCGCTCGTTATCAGCCGCCCATCAGCCGCGTCAGACAAAAGCTGTTGTGATGAATCACAGCAGGAATTCCGCCCCAAAAGCACAACACCTGGCCCAGGCAATTCATCACACACTTTACTAGCGCTTGACACCTGTGCTGCCAGAATAGCACTTAGCACTATAATGGTTATCCTAGTACATAAAGTATTTGCAAGGAGGAAAATCAAGTGTGTGATCCTTAAAGGCTTTTAAGTTTGGGCTTTCACTGCACAGCACCCACCCCCACACACACAGACACACAGGAGTGTTGCTTCATGGTGTCGCTTCTACCGGAGCATGGCTTTTTTTCCCGCTTATGTGAGTTTATTCTTTTTGCATTGTGCTTTTGGCCTATCCAGGCTCTCATTAGCAGCTATTGACACAGCAAAGCGACATAGAGGGGGGGCGGGGGGTGGGTGCAGGGTGGTGGGGTGTCGCCCTTTTAAAACGATCAAAAGAGCGGGATGATGTCGGAGATGCAACTCCAATACGTGATGAAGAAGGCGAAGAAGTAAGAACCTGAATGAGACAGGAAGCTGTTCGTGGAATGTTTATGAGGGAATAAAGAGTAATTATGTGAGGAATGTTTGCAAGATGCAGGCGTTGGCTGGTAGCACATGTTTGGACATTGTTTTGACAACAATAACGATGCCAGAAGCAATTATGATGACATTTATAGGCTGTAGCTTTTGTACCCCTTGTGTGTAGCTACACCTGCAAAGTTGTCACCCAATAATATTAATACAGGCGGTCTTTGTGTTGTTGTGATGAAAAAAAAGAACAGTGTGCAAAAACAAATCAGAGGACTAGTTACAGTACATGTATGCAGTGAAAGAATACTTTTCTGTTAACTTTTAACCTTTAACCTCCATGATGTCATATTGTCATGATGTCTGAAGTGTGAGGCAAAATTGAAAAATGAAGATGGAAATTAGACATTGTTACTAAATGGTCAGAAAAGTACAGAAATGCTAACCAACATGGGCTGCATGCTTGGTGTAAGCCCTTCCACTGCTGTGGCCATCATCAAGGATAAAGATTATATCCTTGAACATGTGAAAGATCTGCTCCTATGAAAAGGACAGCTTGTCCTTGTCCAATAAGCTTGTCTCTCCCTCCCTTGTAACGCCCCTTAAAGAGTGCAAGACAACCACAAGGATAAAAGTAATTGTTTTTACTTCTTGTATTTTATCTTTTTATTGCTGTATTTTATAATAATAATAATACATTTTATTTATATTGCACTTTACATTACAGAAATCTCAAAGTGCTACAAAGAAAGCATAAAACCTACAGTGAAGCGATAAAACAACACAACAAAAGGTATATATATATTTTAAAAAAGGCTAAGAAAAGGCCTTTATATGTCCTTCATGTACTCTGTGTACATGAAGTATAAGTTCCAAATGACACTAAAACCCAACTTACATGCCATCGTAGGAACTAAATCGTATTTAGATTGAGGACCTCCTGCGGACACATGGTTTCCAAGTAGATGCATGATTCAAGACACACTTCCTGTCCTTCACTTAATGTATATCGATTGGGAATTGGGACGCCTTGATGCCAAATTGAAAGTTCTGCATCGAAATATCCGATTACGAATACATATACCATTACATGTACTGGGTTTGGGACCGACATTGGACAGTATCGAAGCCACGCCATGTGCCTGTACTATTACACCAGCAGAAAATAATGAATATACAATATGCACAGTATTATGTATTATGTCTCTGCTGTCGAAATTGAAGGTTGGATTTCTGTCGATCACTTCCAGATTCAAAGTCTACTTTTTCGCCATTGTGTGTTGTGTTAATGAGCCAAACAACATTACTACAAACCGTCTGAAGAAAAAGGCTTGGTGCTGGTTAAGCGATTCAACAATAATCCAACTAATCACTGTGTCATGGTTTCTGTCACATTAGCACACATGTCAGCTGGCCCGGTCAAATAGCACAGACAGACGAGACTGGCTTCGCTCCGTTCTGTCAATTTGTAATTTAGAAAATTGTAGTCTTTGTAGTCCCTCAGGAGGAGGCGAGTAAAACAGGTAGAAGTCTTGTTGACGTTGCACATCGCTTAGCTCAGTCACCCATTGATCTGCGATGGAGAATAGACTAGAACAGCACTGATCACCAAGCGACGTGCCACATTGAACGGGTTCTGGCATGGTGTGGGCCACCTCTTTGTTAAAGGGTTAGGACTCGGGTTACATCTAAACTTTGGATTGGGCTAGGATTGAGTGCAGTTTTCCTTTAAGTCAAACAATAGTTGAATAGTCAGTAGTTCTGGCCATTGTGGTTTGCAAAACATCTGGCTCCTATTTATTTATTTAAGCAGCTCCCTGTCAGAGGCATAAAAAATCCAGCAGCAGAAGTGGCTCTGTGTTGGTCTTGACTGACACAAGAGGCCTCGCCGCCATCCCGCTCTAGCCCATCCACGTTGCATTCTTACGGGGATTTCATCTCGCCGGGGGTCGGCTCGAGCGCCGCCGGGCCTTCCAAGTTAAACAAGTGGCGTGACATCAGGGCTTTGTCTCAGTGGCAAAGCCCCTTCTGTTTGTGTTTAATATCTGCCTCAGAGGAACTCAAAGACGGCCCGCCAACTTCTCCCCCAGCCCGACCGCCGAGCCTGATGCTTCGGAGGTGAAATGACGCTGGTCTCGGGTGTCTGTGGGCTCACTTCCTCCCTCTGTGTCTTCATCCCTTCATCCCTCGCTCGCTTTTCCTCCTTTGGATCGCTGGTCCCCGGTGGCTTTGCAGTTATGACTACAGGGAAATCGGATCTGCCAACACTGGGGGACGTTTGGGCATAGTGAGGCCAGGAGGGACGCAGATTAGAGGATGAAGATAAGATGGGAAGGAACAGATGGTGAAACCAGCGAGGAGAGTGAAAGCAGACAGTGGCTGTGTCTCAATTGGCTCACTTTTGTACTGACGCTTAGTCTTTTAGTCTTCATAAGTGCGTTCACACTGAAGTAAAACAAAACTGCAGTGCCCGGATGTTGCACTCAGAATGCTCCAAATGGTGAGCGCACATTGGAATTTGGAATTGGAACACACACACGTCTTAGACAATCAGGAGACCCCTTAAGGCCAAAATGGTGACAGACACACTCCAAAGTCTTCTTCCCAGTCAAGTAGAAGCTGTTAAAGCTGCAAAGGCACATATTCTCCACTTCCTGCAGGAAGTCCGTGTCGTGTCCTTTGATGGTCCAGACTCTGGCCTGCTGATCTTAGTCGGCTCTGTGGTTCTTGCTAAGTACCTTGGAAGGAAAATGGCAGCTGTTTTTTTTTTTTCTCTACATTGAGCGTTTCCATCCACCGCAGTGGGCTGGTCCCTTCCAAGTCTTTTTTAAACGTTCTATTGTGTGTTACTGCTTGAAGACTGCCAAACTTGCAATGGTTACAAGTCTTTGAGGCGATCGGGAGCAACAAGCACGGCCTCATGAAGCCATTTGTCATTTTAATTCCACTTGTTTTCACTTACAGCGTGACTCTGTCATAGCAACCCAAGCTTATTTTGCTGAACCGCTACGTGGGTGTCCTAAAGATATAGACAAGGAAGGACGCAGGCTTTGGGATTTGGTGTTTGGAAGAGAATTAAAGAATGTTCTATAAGGATGCCCTCCAACAGTTAGTGGGATGCTCATGTTGAGTGAGTTATTGACGTGTGTGTGCTGTAGACTATGAATGAAAAAGGAAAAAGCCACTAACTGGCCACTGGCGAGCGATGTTAACAGCCTGTCGGTTTTCACTGGTTTTCTTGCTTTCTTCAGCAGTTGTATGCTGCCCAGCTGGCAAGCATGCAGATCTCACCGGGGGCCAAGATGGCTCCCCTCCCACCGGGGCCCAACGCCTCCGGCCCCCTGTCACCCTCCACCCTGAAGAGCGAGAAGAGAGCCTCCAGTCCTGTCGCTCAACTCAAGGTGAGTCCTGGTCTTCTTGCCTGACTAGAGAGTGTTTTTTTTTTTTTATAGAGGGAAACGAAACCAGCTCATGTTCTTCCATTAGAAACACACACATTCTCACACACACTCACACACAGACCGACAAAGTGACACTGGCGCTGGCTGCTGTTTGGCTGGAGGCCAGACCTCTTCACTGGAGAGAGCGTACGCCTCGTCTTTATTTGACGACCGGGCTCTATAATGGAAGCCATATGCGAGTGTGTGTGTTTGCATGTGTGTGTGTTTAGCAGCTGCGAGTCACAATGGGCACACGTCAGCGCTCGCCGCAGTCAAACGCTAACGCTGCGCCTTCTGAACTCCACGCCAGACACTAAGCACACACGCCTTCTCTTCCACCCCCACTCAGCCCACTGGCATGCCACCGCAGCGCAACACACACACACACACAGACACCTTTCTACTGACTTTCTCCATCCTTCACCAAACTTTTTTCCTTCCAGGCATTAACTTGAGTAGGCAAATAACTTGACTACTATATATTATACTTCATTATTTTAATAAATTTATTATATAGTATAAATATTGTACATAAATAGAATTAGTGGAGGAACAATGCTCAAAAACTAATAGTAACAAACACTAAATGATTTTTATGAAAATAATAGGACCTTTGCAAACTTCATGCTTGGACCCAAATAATAGTTATATAAATAATATTATAACAACATTGATATGCTTCATGATGGGAGCGTGTGACAAAATGATTTTATTCTGGATTATTTAAAAATCTTTGGGCTGAAACATAGTAGCCAAATGCTACTTGACTGTGTTTATTTTGGACTGTGGGCTCCTCGAGCGAAAAAGTATGTCGTTTACAGTGAATAGCTTTTTACAGACAATCGTGACAAATTGCTCATTGAGAATGTGTAGCAGTGAAAAAAGAAAGAACATTAAAAGTAAATGGATAAAGATGGCAGGCAGCAGTGGACTTTAATTACAACTATAAGTGATGAAGGATCTTTATTGTTGCAAAGTTCGCTGTGATCGGTCATTAATTTGATGCCAAAAAGTAACAAGTTTTAAATTCATTTCAGCACTTCCATTTTTTCCATGTGGTTGTGAGGTTGAATGGTCCTCAAACCTTACTTTAAATATGGACACATCTTGTTAAAAAAATACCTTTTTATTTTGTGTTCTTGAAATTGAACAAAATAGTTATTTTAATACTTAAATAATATAAATTAAGTAATAAATAAGTGATGCATTCACCAATACGGTATAAAATTTACAACAAAGTGTCACAACAAAACCAGTAGCAATACAGAACACAATGTGCAAAAATAATATGCAAGATCTTACACAACCTTCAAGCCCTTTTTGCAGGTTAATGAGTCTGCATTCATTTAGGCACCCTTGTTATTATTATTTGGTCCTGTTATGACCGTCACAACAATAACACCATAACAATATCACGTTTTTGTCCACATCCCTACTTATGATTCCACTGACATGTTGTCTTCCAGGAAGAAGGATCCACACAGCCTCTCAACCTCTCAGCCCGACCCAAGACAGGAGAACCTCTTCGGTCACCGACATCACCAACTCAGACGTTGTTCTCCGGCAACAAGACCAGCCCCACTAGTGTAGGCAAGGCCCGCATCCCCAGTCCGGTCTCCTCTATGGGCCGGAACGCATCCCTGGGTAGGTGGCAAGCACTCACCAAGCATTCACCAATTAATCAGCTTGGTAACCAATCAGGTCTATTGAACTTGAAACTATAAAGGGCGAGCTAAAACGGTGGATGTTTTGTGGCTCTGTGAGGTTTTGGACTTCGACACAGACACAAAAGTTGTGAACGTTGTACAATGCAATTGATTTGATAAATATACAAAACTACAAAAGTCTGTAGGAATATAAGAAGCACCGAAAAAAGAAGCCATTCATATCCCGTAGTGCCATTTACACACATTAGGAACGGAGTATGACAGGAAGACACAACAGTAAAAAGTAACTTACCTGTAACAAAAAGCTGCAACAACAAATACGACTTAGAGTGGAAGTTAGTAGCGAGCAAACCAGAGACCATGGAAATAGTGGCAGAGACGTCAACACAGGGTAACCATGGGGAACAATCTGGCATCTTCTTTGGTTTGTGAATCAGAGTAATTGCCGATTGTGTCCACCTGGCTCCTTGCTCCGCACCCAGCCACTTAACAAAGCTGCCTGCACAACAAAGGATAAACAGGAAAAGCAAGCGGAAACAGGAAATACGTCAATAAAAGGATGTGGTTTTGATGCAGCAAGGCGTGACTTCAATCATGGCTGCATAAAGGCGAATTGTCAGGTCTTGGTGGAGGTCTGCTCAATGACATTCTTTATTTTTTTAACATGCATGGCTTGCTCCTTTCCACGCTTTCCCAAGTGGGAAGGCGTCAGAGGGAGGCGTGTCAAACAACCAGTTGGTTTGAGAAGGAGGTGTGTTCACTGAAGAAGCTAAGCAAGTGTTGGGTTGGCATCCTCCATGCAGTGTAAAACTTGCCTCAACACTCCCACCCCCAGCACCACCCAGCGTGGCACGTGCCCTGTAGACAGCCGCCCCCACCAGGAGTGTGTACGTATTTGTCTTTTACAGGAGGGCAAAGGCCTGTATTTAGCCTCCATGAAAAGACTGCCAGCGGAAACAGTGAAAACCAACACACGCTATTTGCCTTTTTAACAGCTTCCTCACATCATTGTCTGCTGGGACCAGACCCTTTATGCCCCTACCTCTGCTATCTGTTATTAAGCTAATCTAAAGCCTCTCATTAGACCTGAAAACAATTTGAGCACAGCGGCTTTGACGCTGCTGCTTGCTATTTTCTAACACTTTGAACGGCCACCCAGACATCGAGGACTTCCCACTTGTCTGCTAATTAAAACCGGCAAAGGCGACGGAAAGTTTTACATCCTTTTATTGACTTTCTGTGCCCCCCCAACCCTTTCCTTATTCAAATATACGTCTGCTTCAAAGAGAGAAAGACGTAAATAAGCAGGAAGAGGTTGGAAAACAACAACAAAGATGTCTGTGTGTTTTTCCATCTTCTTTGTGTTTATACATTTATTACAATAAGAAAACACTTCATGGCTTTTCTAAGGTGTTTTTTTGTTTGGTAAGCTGGTGTCGCCATACTGTCTTGAGAGTGTTGCATGTCATGTTCATGGTGGGCTGCTGGGATAGACTCCAGAACCAGAACCTGTCTTAGTGCCGCAGAATGTATAATGTAGTACTCAAACCATGCATGTCAGCAACACTTTCTAAAACAAGTTCTAAAATGTGTCCTTAAGTCCTTAAGTGGCGTACAGTATAGGAAACATATTGGAGTGGTTGTCATGTGACTATCCCAGGACATGGCTCATTTCCAAAAATTGTCATTTTAAAGCCATTTAGTATTTCGAATGTTTTTTGTCAAATATTACAATTCAACAAGCTACGAAAATATTGAGTTTTAGCGTTAAATTGCTATTGAAAGCTAAAAAAGTGCAAACTCCAATTCAAAGTGCTTTTGGGGGCAATCCATCCATCCGTTTTCTATGCCGCTTGTCTTCATTAGGGTCACGAAGGTAGCTGGAGCCTACCCCAAATAACATCCGGCAGTCACCACCCAATCACAGGGCACATATAGACGAACAAACCATTCACACTCACATTCATACCTATGGACAATTTGGAGTATTTGCAATGTGGGAGGAAACCTGAGTACCCAGAGAAAAACCATTCATGCACAGGGAGAGCATTCAAACTCCACACAAGGATGCCCAAGCTGGGATTTGAACCCAGTTTTGTACTTTGCGATGAGTTCTTTCTTTTTTTAAAAGAAAAAAATCTAATTTTTAAAATCTAATTCGATAAAATTTGCAACTTTTTCTGGCCCCACTGCGTGTTGTTTAGCAGTCACAGACTGAGTCAACAATGACTAGGGTGCTTTTTTGGGCACTCTATTCCACAGAATGATACAGCACAGGGCAAACAGGCTAGTTTGTTAAGTGCAATATTGTATGATAACTGAGGCAGTGTATGAAAACTGACAACAAAATTTTGGTTAATGTTTTTGTAAAAAAATGGCTCTTTATTTATCATGAACAATGTAACATCACACACCATAAATGATGCTAATGTGCTAATGTGTGGTCTGCGGTATATCACCATTCATTTTACTTGAAGCCCTAATAGCTTCTTGCGGGTTTTCAATAGAACCAAAAGCAGTAGTGGTGTTCTTGTTCTTGCAGACATCCTGTCCAGCCTGAACTCCACGGCTCTTTTCGGGGACCAGGACGCAGTGATGAAGGCCATCCAGGAGGCCAGGAACATGAGGGAGCAGATCCATAGAGAGCAGCTCCACCAGCAGCAGCAGCAGCCTCATCATCACCATCCCCCTCCTCCTCTAGCCCCTCCTGGTCACCAAAACCTGGAGGTCAAACTGTCGGCACTGAGCAGCATGAGCCTCAACAATGGCAACAAGGTGAGAGACAGAATCACGTAATTTTTGACCTGAGTAGCACGAACAATACAGTCACAGACGTTCACGTGAGGATGCTTCCTGTTTACATGTACACACTACATTGTGATGTCCTTACCTTGTCTTTATCTGCAAATCTATGTTTAACAGTTAGAAAATATTAGTAACAATTACATGTTTTCCACAATCACGACACATAATACTAAGTAATAATCTCAAACTAATAGTATAATCAATAAATAAGTATAATAGACATAAGAGAACGAGTTCGGTCTTCTGCTTGTATTGCTGCTTCTATTGTTTTTAGACGTTGTTCATCTTGGTGGATGGTTTCCACCATTTCCATTGATTAGCCTCGGAAGTGCCTTCAACTCTTTCTGTTTTGCTTCGAACACATACCAGCTACAAATCAAGAAGCAAGTAGTTACTCCACGTGAATTAAACATTGACTTAATTCCGTATTTATATCTAAAAATCATGTGGTGTCCAATCATCCCGGTCACTATTATTCCATTTATTTACATACATTTCTATTAATTTATTAACATATATTTATTCACCACTATTGTCCATGAACTTGTACAGTTATCTTTTTACATGTTTTTGTAACGATGTGGAGCTTTAAAAGAAAAAAAAAGCAGGTTTCAAGTGCACCTAAAAAATGTAAATAGGATATGGCATAAAAGCTAATTGATTTTTAGCAGTTGAGTTCAGTTTAAGAGACCAGTTAAAGGCTTAGGCTGTTTTTGCACAAAACAGCATAATTTATGAAATCATATATTATGCAAAATCAAAAATCAAAGCACAAAGTGGCGAATGATTACTGTAATTTAATGAAATGCATCTGTGTGTATGTGTAAATAAGTATGACTGAAGGTATGTTGCAATCCTGGTAAATGCCAAATTATTGGTATACGTCTTGTATTGATGGCTCTAATGTTGTCTAATATGAGGAAGACTTGGCAGTATGACAAAGTGCAGTAGTATAAGCAAAATAAAATAAACATACCTCTTGAACGGGCAACATTATTCTACTTTTACATACGCATTTTATGCAAGGGCCTGGATAAATAACATAAACTAGCCACGTGCACTAATAGCGTGAACATGAGTGTATGAGTGAATACAAAATAAGGCTTGAGAGGAAGTCCTTTTCCTTCAGGGAGTGTTTTCTTTTCAACTGCTACACGCACACACACACACACACACACACACACACACACCAATCCACGCATACATGCTCTCAGTGCCAGGCGGAAGTTTTGATAAATTTGGGCAGACTGAGTGTGTGCATGCTCTTCACGGCCACCCAGAAGTCCGCAGCTTTGAAGAGCGAGCAGCTGGTCACATGACGGAGATGCTTTTGGCCTTCCACTTTGGGTTTGTCAGCCTCAGATGGCTGCTTTTTGCTGTGTATGTGTGCATGTGTGAGTCTCCCCTCCTCACTTTCAGTGTCCAGAGGGACGTCTGCAGCGATCAGACGTGTAGACGAGCGTGATTAGGCCGCTACTGAGCATGAGGATGCTAACACTTCATGAATATTTTAGGGGGCGCAGCCTTTGAACCCCGCCAGCCCAAGTAGGTCAGGATTTGTGCGCACCAAGGAGCGGCTGTTTTTGCAAATGTTTTTGGACTTGTTTGCGTTTTACGGAGGAAAATATACCACATTTTGGCAAGATCTTTTTTTCCCCATAAACTCTCAAGTTGATTTTCTTTATGTTGATAAACACTGAGAGTGAATTCAAAAGCAGCCATTGCTGATAAATTGTTTATTACCATTAAAGTGGAAGATGTATGCTGCAAGTCCAGCTACAAAAAGAAAATTAAAAAACAGCTAATAACTTTGAGATAAGCTCAAAATAAACATGTAAAATGTTGCTTTCCAAAAAATTGGGAAGATTAGACTTCAAAGACTAAATCAACTACAATAATAGTGTTTACTTGTTATGCCATCTTAAGGATGCAACAAATGATTATTTTCAATTAATCTAAGGCCTGTTGTTTTCATTAATCGAATAATCAGTTCAACTCAAGATGGACCAAATCCATATGTAGCAAACACAAACATTTAGTTGTTTGGTCTGCAACATATCTGAAAAGAGGCAAAAATGTTGATCATTGTTTCCATTGTTTTTTTTTTTTTAAATTAAGAATAATTGAATGCTAAAATAGTCAATGATGTATCAGTGAAACATCGATTAATTGATGCAATTCAATACTGGTTATATATTGCAATCTGTCACATTGTCGTACCTCAAAATGCAGAGAAGGGAACCCAGTGCAGGTAAAAGTTATAATATTTCACGAAGGCAGAGCAGAACAAGTAAACTTGCAGAAGGCACGTGCCCCAAACATGCACTCGCAGTCAGAAACATGCAATGCTCCAACAAAGGGAAGACTGCCGCCATATATTCACAGATTACAGTAAAGTCTCGTTATATCGATATCGGTTATATCGATAGTACTGCTTATTACGATACTATTTTCATTTCCCGGCAAATTTCTAGTCTTTTATGATATAATTAGTTCCGGTTAGTACGATACCCGGTTATTATGATAATCCGGTTACTACGATGCCCTTTTCATCTCCCGCCAGCCAATTTGGTCTGCTTATATCGATACAAAAGCAGCTTAAAGCTGAATCAATATTTGCTTAAGGATTTCTTAACCATTAGCGAAATCTGTAAACGGCGTATTGTTTGATTTTCGACTAACACCGTTTCGGCTTTTCCACCGACGGACGGTAATTAGAGGATTACAGGTAATTAATATGAGGTAAGTATTAAACAATCTTTTGAAGTAAAGGAGTAAATATTTGTATAATTTAGAGGGAAGATTCAGTGAATAGACTTAGTGTTTTCATGACGAGGATAACAAGGATGATGAGGATGAAGAACCAACTGACATAGCATACACACCTATTCCAACGAAGACACAAGCGTACAAATACATGTATTTAATTGTGTTGTATTCAGATATCTTTTTATCGCCTGCAATAATCACTGTTTTTCATATGTACATGCTGCCGTTCGTGGTTTCTCTCGTGTGTATAGAACAATGTCGAGTGCATTATTGCCCACTTTTAATGCAGTTCGGCGCAGGATCGGATATATCCATAGTCCGGTTATATCGATATTTTTTCCGACTCCCGAGAATATCGATATAACGAGACTTTACTGTAGCACTAGATGCACATAATAAGGAAAGTAAACAGAACAAAACAAAGCATAAGTACTACATAATAGTACATAAAAATGACATTTGAATATAATAAGCATACAATATATTTTGCACTATCCCATTTTCTTGCTTCCTTTAATTATTGTACATTTCCAAATATGAAATTCCCAGAATAAAATATAGACTACAAGATTTTACGAGCTTAGTAATCAGCAGTTCTGCCAGTCAAAAGATCTCTTTTCTCAGCCATGTTTTTGTTTACTGTTTAAGCCCTTCTAATTAGGGGGTTTTGGGGGCCAAGACGCCTAAAAATGTCATGCCCAAAGTAAATGTAAAGATCTTATTGTGTATCTAACTGTGTGGAGTTTGCATGTTTTTCCTGTGCATGCGTGGGTTTTCTCCGGGTACTCAGGTTTCCTCCCACATTCCAAAAACATGCTAGGTTAATTGGCGACTCCAAATTGTCCATAGGTATGAATGTGAGTGTGAATGGTTGTTTGTCTATATGTGCCCTGTGATTGGCTGGCGACCAGTCCAGGGTGTACCCTGCCTCTCGTCTGAAGACAGCTGGGATAGGCTCCAGAAATTGAATTGAATGAATGAATAAATGTCCGGAAAAATATACACATTTGATAAAAATAATGAAAGTGTGTTTTTAAGGCGTAGTGCAGACTACCGGTAACTATTTACATTTACTGGATCATGGCCGACGTAACAGGAACGTTTTTGTCTGACTTTTATATGCTGTTGGAATACTGTGAGGCTTTCAAGGTGAATTGTGTCTACTTTTTATATTTGGGACTAGTCTAACATTAGTATTTACACATTGTGCAGTTAATAATGTATGCTGGAATGGTGTATATCAGTCCAAATGACGTACAACATGCCTAGGCTCAGTACAGAAACCAGCAGACCATCGGTATGGCCATTGGCTAATGCTTTGACATTGACCATATTGGAATACTTCCAACTTCCCAGCAGTCTCTTTCTTTAGTACAGATAAAAACTTATGTTCCATTATAATAAAAGTAAAACTGCTAATAAAAAAAAGTGAAAGTAATTGTTTCCAATTGTTGCTGACAGACAGCTATGCTGGTGTTTGTTGTCCTTGTTGGTTACCTAACAACAGCGTCTCAATGAGTTGTTCTTGCTGCGTTTGGGATGGAGCTTTGGCATTGAAAAGTTTCACTCTGTCCTAAACTATTCATGGATGGAACTTTTTGGATACTGAGCGTTGTGTGACTCAGCACCTCCTCCGCCTCGCTCTTTACCTTGGATGTGTGCAATATTTTTTTCTGTCCAACTCACTCATAGATGTATAACCCGTGGAGCCAAAAGAGTGAGTTTAGTCAATTGGTGTGTTGAGTTGAGGCTTGCCTGTTCAACAAAATTGGCTCTAAAGCAGCTGTATCACCATGGTAACTTGGGCTAACTTATAGCCTGGTCTAAACCACATTATGTCCAGACTTTCATCATAAAACTATGACTATGAATAAGTAATACTACTCAACTATGAAACCACCACTCTTTTACTATGCAATTCAGTTAGAACTGACGTCACCATTTACTGAGAAACCGATGGATGTGGGAACAAAAATAATTCAGGCAGCACTACAACGAGAGTGGCCACTTTGTGATCACACTGATTTGCTAGCATTCCTTGATTAACTTTTTTATAAGAGCTGTAGATTTGTAGCTGCGAGAATAAACTATATTTGCTCACTTTTTGAGCTGAGCATTAGCAAACGTTAAATATTTCATTCACATTTTAAAAACATTTTGTAGTCATTATTATATTAAGTCAAATTATATTAAGGGTATTAGGGATGTCCGATAGTTATTGGTACTGATTTTCAATAGCGATAATTATCGGACCGATATCAGCATGCAATATCAGTATCGGATTTTTTCACGATGATGAAAACTGATATTTAAAATATTTTGTATACAACACATACTGTATGTGTTCATTCCACCACAGGAAAAGAATATGTTACACATATCGGTATCGGCTGATATCGATACTGGAAAATGAGAGTTGGATAATATTGGCATTTTGAACATCCTTATATAATATAATAATTATATTGTATTATATAATATTATATTTTAAATGTTATTATATTATTAAATATCCTAAATAGTATAAAAACTTAATAAAAATATGCAAGCATAAGCCTTTATTACAGAAAACATGTTTTTATATTGTTTTTTATTATGTCTTTGCTTTTACATGTGGCCTTGACCACTTATGAAAGGCTTTTATATTTAAAATTGTAATATTTATTATAAATTAGTATTATTAGTATAAAGGTCATTATTATCCTGCATTATTTGTGCTTCCCTGTCTGCACATTGCGGTGTGTCTAGCTCCGTCCCTTTGAGGTAGCGTACCACAAAAGATGTCTGAATATTTTCATACCTTTTAGCAATTTTGGTCCAAAGGAAGCAGCCACAAAATTGCGTACTGGAGCAAACCATGCCGCTGAGTGCAAACGTGTCTTTTTGTGTTGTTTGACATTGTGTTTGTGTATTTCTGTCACAGCGCATTAATAGACAGACCACAAAGTTAACTAAGTGTGCGTGTGTGTTGACTGTCTGACTGTCATTCTAGCTGGTGTACAGACGCAAGGCCTCGCCAGTTAGCGGCATTGTTGGGTATCGCCTTACGCTTACGCTGCTTCCAGCTGCCTCGCGCCTGCCAAAGACCACTCAAATAGTGTGTGTGTGCGTGTGTGTGTATGTGTGTGTGCTTTATTTCACCTCCAACAACCCACTTAAGAGTTGAGCGCCTGGTTTGGGGAGCTGCTGCTCCATTGTTGATGCTATTGTGATGTAAATGAATAATAACATTTTTACACATTTTACACACTTACTAAACCTGATTTTGCACACAATCCCTTTATTTATTTAACAAAGGACTTAAGTGAAGTCTTTGTGCCGCTTTTCCAGTTATGTATCCATTAGAAGCAGCAGAATAAAAAAAAAAGCTGCTGTAGTCTTTTGTTTGTGTGAATTAAAGATATTATTCTAACATGACTCTCAGAAGACACATTTCAACACAAAGAGAACAACAATGGCATTGAGCACAGCATTTAAAAAACTTTATGATAACATACGGCTGCATAATTTTGATGATTTAAAATGATATCAGCCGTAATATTTGATACCTGGTTTCTGCTTCTGCTCGGAGGTGCCAATGTAAGATAAGCCAGCTTGCTCCTTTCCCTCTAAATCCTCCTGCGTCGCTTGACGTGCATGATCAAAAAAAATCTAACCTCGTGGTGATGCGGACTATAAATTGTATTTGTATAAATTGTATTGTATATTGTACTATAAATTGTATAAAACTGTAATTGACTGGCTGTGTATACGACTGGTTCAGAGGGCGTCTTCAGAAATGCCTTCTCCTTCAATTTCAGGTTATTGTAACACATTGATTAGTTCCAGCAATAACACAGCAACACTCTCCATCTCTCTTTAATTGCCATTGTTTACCCGAGACAAAGGAAGCTAACAAGATAAAGGTGACTGAGCGTTGAGGTTGTTCACGTTTGAGACACAGCCTTGGTCCGACTTCTGCTGATGACTTACAGTGAAGCTTGATTCCGGTGGAGCGACACCAGAGTGTGCGAGTTCCCGTGCTCCTGTGTCAAAAGTTAACATATTTGAACAGCGCAAGTGTTGTTTATTAAATGTTTTAAAAGTGTGGTCTTTGTGAGCACATTTTTAATTAATGTTGACGCTACCTTTAATTGGCTGCGTCCTTCATCACATTTAATTAATGGAGTCCTTGCTATAGTCAACTTGTCTGCCGCTTGCTCGAGTGCTACTCTTTTTATTTTTATTTTATTTTGTGCTCTTATTCATACCTGTTACTTGTGTGTGTGTGTGTTTTGTTGTGTGTGGGAGGTAGTGTTACCACCAAACTTTGTGACTAAAAACTTTTTCCCCACTAAACATTTCTATCGCAAGAGAAAATAAATTCCTTTATCTCTATTTGTATCCACCAAATTTCACAGATATTGTCAAAAACCCTGTGGAACCCTATGCCAAAAACTCTAAATGTACATCCACATGAGTGGAGTTTTTTTTTTTAATTGTCTGTCCACATAAAAAGACAATGGCAAATCAGAAACCTCAACAAGTTACCATGGCTGACTTGGTTGTGTCTTATAACTCCTCTGTTCATCACGATAGGGAGATATTATATGATCTATGACATATACATTATCTTTAAAATCAGCACTCACTTGCAATGGAGTGTTGCGTCAATGTTATTCTTTATTTCCCGCGTGTGTTTTAGGGGGCCATTGCATGAAGAGTCAATAACTAAATATTCTGTTGTGAAATAAGGTTTAGAAATATGAGATAATGTTGCACATTTCTTATTAAACAAACCAAAAAAGTCAGTTTTACCCAATCACACGCCCGCAATGAAGTAGTAGTTCCTGAAAATCTCCATTCTGGCTAGAGTTTTCTAAAAGCTGTTTTTAAGTTTGCATGTAGACGAGAGGACAAAATGCACAAAAAAAAAACTCTGTGTGTTTATACTCTTTGACGACATAAAAATAATAAATTGTATATTTTTGACACATCCAAATATGGAATACAACCGATTCACGACCCTACAAATTTCATTCATTCATTTTCTACCGCTTTTTCCTCACAAGGGTCGGGGGGGATGCTGGAGCCTATCCCAGCTGTCTTCGGGCGAGAGGCGGGGTACACCCGCTGGTCGCCAGCCAATCACATGGCACATATAGACAAACAACCATTCACACTCACATTCATACCTATGGAGAATTTGGAGTCGCCAATTAACCTAGCATGTTTTTGGAATTTGGGAGGAAACCGGAGTACCCGGAGAAAACCCACGCATGCACGGGGAGAACATGCAAACTCCACAGAGATGGCCAAGGGTGGAATTGAACCCTGGTCTCCTAGCCGCCCCTACAAATTTCAAATACATTGAAATAAAAAAATATATATTTAATTTTAAATGTATTTTTCCTCCAAAAATAGGCAGACTTTCTGAAAAAAAACACGTCTCATTCACCCAAAGTCAATATTCATCTTCTTCCGCTTATCCGAGGTCAAGTCGTCGGGCAGCAGCCTAAGCGAAGAAGCCCAGAATTCCAAGGCCACTTCGTCCAGCTCCTTGTGGCAGATCCCTGATGCGTTCACAGTCCAGTTGAGAGAAGGAGTCTCTGCAATGTCTTTCCTCAGGCCTCCTACCTTAGGAGCAGCGCTTCTACTCTGAGTTTCTCCCAGAGTTTCTCCCACCTTATCTCTAAGGGAGGGTCCAGCCACCCTACGGAGAAAACTAATTTTAGTCTTTTATACCCACGATCTTGTCCCTTCGGTCACGACCCAAAGCTCTTGACCATAGAGAAATGTAGGAACGTAGATCAGCTCCCTCTTCACCACCAATGTAGAGTCCGAGTCACTACAGATGTCCATCTTGCGTTCCATCCATCCTTCACTCATGAATAAGACCACAATGTACTTAAAGCTATGGGTGGGATTTTTTGACATGGAGTTGTTTGACAATCCCCATTGAGCAGTGTAGTCTATTAACAGTGACTTACCCCCCCCCCCCCCCACTTGGTCCCCCGAACCCAGTTCTGGTGGGATTTCGGTGATGAGAAACATCGTTTCGGTAAGTTGCTGGGACTATGCCAGAAATAGTCATATATTTCCATGACAAAACATCCTCCTTGAAAAAAATCTGACCCCACAAATCTCTGACATTATATTCCATTGTGCATTGTTGTGTATCTGATGAAGATGCCTGCAACGCTCGCATCTCCACCCACTGTGGAACAAATACAAAGTAAAGCTGAGAGATTTGTGAGGTCTAATTTTTTCAAGGAGGCATTTTTTTCATGCAAATGTATTACTCTTTGGAACGCATATTGTTTTGAAAAGGCAAACTCTACCTTCGTTTCTCTACGTTGTCATTGTTTTCATGTCAACTATCCCTTTAAACTTGAGGAAGGATCTCATCCCCAACCCGGAGATGGAACTCCACCCTTTTCTAGGCGAACCCTGGATTCGGACTTGGAGGTGCTGCTGCTAAAAGAGTGGGAAAAGTAATGCAAACTTTATGTTTGGACGGTAACTTCTCCATTGAAAGGAGAAGGTTCTTCTTGTGTGTGGAGAACTTTCCATCTCCTTTGTTTGTCTTTTTTCTTCTTTGCTCCCTTTGTTAGACACTGGCTTCCTGCGGTGAGCACGGCGCTGCCCAGGCACATGTTCTGTGGCTGGTCTGATTACAGCTTTGTCGTGGTGCTGACATTGGCTCGCTTCTTGAAACACACACACCCCCACTCGCTGGTCCAGACCAGAAGTTCCAGCAGCTCTGCCAGCGACTACCGCGGCATGACTTCACCCGGCAACCATTCGTTGCGTCAAACAAAATGCCTCTGTCACCAGAAAAAGGAGAAGATGAGGAGGCATGTGCACGTGCAGTAGTGGTGCAGATGCTTCCATGTTTTGCACCACAGTTTCAGTTTCGTGTACGTTTGAAAACAAACATACACGATGGGGCGAGGCCGTTATTTCATATCAGCTAATAATCACATCTTCTACAACCTGTACAGAGACCCTCGGATGGAAATTGCTGCAGATAAAATAAACTAACGCAACCCAGCAATTACTTTTATTGTCCTTACCATCAAAGTCGTCCAATTTAGTGCAGGAGAGCCTGCCTCGAAAATGTTCAAGAGGAAAGAGGGACAATATTTCAAGGATGTGGTTTTTATTTTGCCTCTTAAATGGAAGTTTTTATTGGCAAGTTCTCAACAGAATGTTTAAAAAAAATAAGTTAATAAAATTAAACACTAAAAGCAATAAGAATTCAGTAAAATTCCAAACACGCAGGAAAGGGAAATGTTCTTATTTATTTACATGTATTTATTTATTTTTATTGACTTTTGGTGTAAATCAGGTATAATAGTAGCATTATGGTTTTGGTGGGGTTTATGTTTAAGGCTCACAACTAAACATACTGACTTCACTGACTTGACTTGACTTCAAACTTCACTTTCCAAAGAGGACACTTTAAAACTTGCTTGAATGAAATTTACATAGAAATTACGTGTGATGGTGGGAAATGTGGAATTGCGTGAAGAGTGGGAATTTTTGGAATTTCAGAAATAGATAGACCTGACTGTTTTGAATGAGCCGGATGTTTTTATGTCTGAATGCAAGAATGTAAGAATTTTCAAGTTTAAAGGGAATTTATAGTTTATTGAAATACTCTCTCTGCATTTTCATTTAAGAAAATATTAACAACATTAAGCAAACATTAGCAACATGAACTTAAACATTAAGTGCATGTTTTCCTTTTTCTTAGCCACCCATGATACTCCCATTATACAAACCATTTGATTAGCCTAATTGTCCCTCATAAGCAGGGACACCTAAATTAGCAATTGTTTGTTATTGGGCAATATTTGTTAATAGATCAGCCACCCTGTCCTGAATGAGCTGAACATGTCGATGTTGGAAGGGTTTTAAAGAGCTGAGAAATGTGATAGTAAGAATTTAAGATCACATGGAATTTTTTATGATGAAAAGGTGGAATTTCAGGAAAGTGAGAATTGCTGGATGTGGAGAATTAGTTTGATAATCCTGAATTAGCACACAGGCCACACAGCTAGGAGACCCTGGTTCGATTCCCTGCTCGGGTCATCTTTGTGTGGAGTTTGCATGTTTTTCCCGTGCATGTGTGGGTTTTTTTCCGGGTACTCCAGTTTCCTCCCACATTCCAAAAACATGCTAGGTTAATTGGCGACTCCAAATTGTCCATAGGTATGAGGTATGTGAGTGTGAATGGTTGTTTGTCTATATGTGCCCTGTGATTGGCTGGCGACCAGTCCAGGGTTTACCCCGCCTCTCGCCTAAAGGCAGCTGGGATAGGCTCCAGCATATGCTTGTGAGGATAAGCGGTACAGCAAATGGATGGATGGATTATCCTGAATGAGTTGCATGTTTTCATGTGAGAATGGTTTGAACCGGTTGAAAATTTCAAACTCGTGAAAATTGTCCATTTTATTGTGAAAAATGTAGAATTATGGAGTATGTAGCAGTTTTTGTAACTGTGTCAATAAATCATCCACTTTCATTTTGGAATGGTTTGATCGGTTGAGAAATGTGGAATTTATAGACTGAATTGGATAATTTTGGTGCAGACTAATAGCACTTAAAAACAAATATTGACTCGTTTCTTGGTGTTGCAGGAGCGTCTGCACTACGAAACGTTGAGTCACCACCTGGGCAAGCTGGGCGAGGATGCTGGGAAGATGGTTCATCGAGTCATTGACCTCACCAGACCAGAAGATCTGGATGGTGAGCAACCACTCAACGTTTTCTTCTGCTAAATCACACTTGGGCTGACCTTGCTAAAATAGATGCAGTTGTACTAGAACACTACAGGGAGTAAACAGAGTAACTTCAATCCAAGGATCGAAGAGTTTGCTGCACATCCATGGAGGTACTCAGCAAGTACAAATATTTATTGTCAAGCCGAGGAGGGACCTCGACAAACAGAACATTTCAATGTCAACATTTGAGTCTGTCCAACATTTTGTTTTCATTCATTCAGCAAAGCTACATTCTCATTTGGTTTGCCGCACACAAAAATACAATGTTTCTTCAACTTAAGACAGAAAAGATTCTCCTCATTCTGTGACTGACCGTCATCTTCATTCCATTAATTTTTATCTCATTTTATTATATCACTAATAAACAGTGCCAGTTCAAGTTAGGGACTTGAATTAAAGGAAAGACTAAGAAATCTCAAACACATGCAAGACTGAGTATGAGAGCCTCAACCACTTGGATTGATGTTGTTGATGTTTGTGTATTGTGCTGTAAAACAACAAGTTAGACCCAGATATCAATATTTTGTCCCGCCACCACAACTAATACAAGCATGAATAAATACTCTGTAGAGAGGAGAAGGTACGATGGCTTGGGCTATGCTCACACTGCAGGTTAATTCCGATTTTATTGCATATGTGACTTCTGATTTTATCTGAAGTCGCATTTTTTGGTAATATGAACAACCACATTTAAAAAAAAACAGATTTTAACCAAATAAAAAAATAAATTGTGCATCATACCCTGTATGTGTGAACGTGGTCATGAAATGATTGAAGCCCCTTGGTGTTCCCATAGGAAGTAACATCACGGAAGCGCGAGTGTTCCGGGAGGCACGAGGCAGGAACAACAGCGAGCCGCACATCAAGAGGCCCATGAACGCCTTCATGGTGTGGGCTAAAGACGAGAGGAGGAAAATCCTGCAGACTTTCCCTGACATGCACAACTCCAACATCAGCAAGATTCTAGGTGAGGGTTTCATGTTATTAGGGATTCAAATACGACATATACATATTGTCGTATTATCATACAGGGCGAGTAGCTACTTATTTTCCTCACTGTCCATCTCCTCTATTGGATGTCCTTAGTTGCTAACTCCTGAATGAAATGGTTGATTCCTTTTCGTTTTGTCCACTTTCCTGTCTTCACCTTGACTGCATGGCTTCTCAGGGCCACTGACTTGAAGGCATAGATGACGTAGAGCACACAGTAACATGATGTTCTCCACTGGGTCAGCCTCTGTGCTCATTGCCGTCACAGTGACTACAAAAGGACTACATTATTATTAAATGTTTAATAATTCATGTTCAATATATTACCTACATACATAGTATCTTTAGTGTCGTTAAGCTGGAGCTGGTCATCGGTTTGAGCACAGACCTAAAACCTTGCTTTTTCATGCACAAGACTAGACACACACAAACTAAAAGCACGTCTAAAAACTTCAAGGTAGGGTTTAACAAGAAGAAACTGATGTTTGAGTTGGTCACCTGTTCAGACACAGTCTCAAGTTCGTGTTTTTTAATGCACAAGATTAGACACAAGCAAACCAGAAAATGATAAATTAAATTAAAATTATAAATTAAATAAATGTTACACTTAGGGGGAAAAAGTGGGCTAATAAATTGACAATAAAAGCACAAATACTGCGGATTTCAGAAAACAAAAGATGGAATGATACAGCATTGTACAAGAAGCAATGAAGTCTGTAAAATTAAATAATAAAAAATAATAATAAAATCCAAAAATTGTTACAACTATAATGATGACAATGGTAATATTAATGATGATTATAATAATGGTGATAATAATAACAATAATAATGGTAATAATGATAAAGATTATAACAATAATGATAATAATAATGATAATAACAATAATAATATTACAATGATAATAATAACAGGGGAAAACAAGACAGTGGCATGAACATGATTATATCTTGCAAAAAGGGTTTCGCATTTATAAGCTTTTGCTTCAGCCTACTCCTTTTGGGCTTGTGATCAGATTGCAGAATACAAATGTAAATAATGGAAAGTTATATTTTGATTGACGTAAGAAATGCACTGTAATGTTTCATATATTTGCCCCCCCGCCCCAAAATAAAAAAACTCATACCAGCAAGCTGACGTATGGAGGGTTGGCGGTCCTGTTTAGAAGTACAGTAGAGTAACCAAATAAAGTACATAGTGTTTGTACTTTGATAAATGTGTACAATTCATGTGTGACATTATAACACAGCTGCACTTTGGCTTCTCTGTTTCCGCCTACACTAAAGTGTGAGGTCTCTTTGTGATGAACATTGATAAACAGCAGCCAGTCTTGTGATTCAACGTCCGCCCTCTGCTTCTGGATAGTCCAACTCAAGCAGTTGCAATTTTTCTTACAAATATTGAGGTTCTTTAAACTTTTCAAGCCGGTGGTACATGGAGGCAGAGTGGTTATATTTGTGTACAATGCTAAATATCTAATAACTGTACCATGACATCGACCAAAAAATGGTTGTTTTTCATGAAAATAACAATTTATTTACAAATATGACTGATTTGCAATTTTCACATTTGGAACTGAACTGTGTGTGTTTGTGCACACGTTTGACATGCATGTGCACGCTTTAAAATTTCCCTTCAATGTGTAACCTTGTGCTTGCAACACGCTTTGATGCTTCTCAGCTTCCTGCTTGCTGTGGAGCGTTTATTACATGGGAAAGATGCATAATAATAATAATAATATAATAATAATAATAATAATAGTAATAATAATAATAATACTAATAATAATAATAATAATAATAATAACTGCCACCTTACGGCTTAAAACTGCACTAAACATCCATCTATCAATCCATTTTCTATACCGCTTATCCTCACGAGGGTCGCGGGGGGTGCCGGAGCCGATCGCAGCTGTGTTTGGGCGAGAGGCGAGGTACACCCTGGACTGGTCGCCAGCCAATCACAGGGCACATATAGACAAACAACCATTCACACTCACATTCATACCTATGGACAATTTGGAGTCACCAATTAGCCTAGCATGTTTTTGGAATACCCGGAAAAAAAGCAAAAATGCACGCATACAAACTCCACACAGAGATGTCCAAGCTGAGAATCAAACCCAGGATCTCTCTCATTGTGGTCTACATGCTAACCACTACCCACCGTGCCGATCACTAAACATGATCTATTCTATTGTGTAGTTGCATCATCATATCTTTTTGCCTGTCACACAAAATTAATGCAAAAGATGTATAAATACGTCTTTTTGGTATTGGGCGTTGAAAAAAATGTATAAATACTTTACATCTGTAGTAGCCAATGAGTTAATATACACATTCTATACATCCATGTAACCGGAGGAATGTCACCTAAAACCTCAGCCAAGAGACTGAAGAACTGTAGCAAAATGTAAGGCCTCTCCAACACTAAATGTATCATTCCTCTACCCCATTCCTCTACCATCTGGCTCTGCCCTATTAGGTTCTCGCTGGAAAGCCATGACCAACCAGGAGAAGCAGCCGTATTATGAGGAGCAGGCCCGCCTCAGCAAAATCCACTTGGAGAAGTACCCCAACTACAAGTACAAGCCACGGCCCAAGAGGACCTGCATCATTGATGGCAAGAAGCTGCGCATCGGCGAGTATAAGCAAATGATGCGCTCGCGACGCCAGGAGATGAGGCAGTTCTTTGTTGGGTGAGTGGCTGCAGCTAGCAAAGGGACACTGATGGCTTACATACATCGCATACATCGCGGTTCGAACATCGCATAGGAATGCGGCGGTTGATTGGCCACTGATTAATCAGCTGATTAACGTAAAAAAGCCTGTGATCGCTATATTCCGATAAATGCCTTACAACAAAAGCTTATCACTTCTGGCTAGCAGTACCGCAGCCTTCAGCCAATCACAATGCCTATTCAGAGTCTCGCTTTATTGTCTTGGAGAAGCGTCCCCTGCCCACTTTCCTTCACATTGCGCTGAAAAAACATGTCTCCCGTGTGATATAAAATAAAAAACATGGCACAAAAAATATCTCGCAGGGGGAACATGTTAGTTTGAAGAACAAACACTTGACCGAGCTTGGTGTTTTTCATTGTCATGGTGCAGCATCAGTCAAACAGGAGCCAACGCAGCTAAAATGGTGGACAACACTCGGCTGTATGAGCGTGGCAGTCAGAAGACTAATTGAATAACCTAAAAATAATTGAATTAATAGGACGAGATGACCAGCTTTTCTCCATGGTGGAAGACAATGGGTCCACCGACTGCTTTCTGAAATATTACATTATATTATTATATATTATTATATAATAATATATATAATAATAAAATAATATTATTATTATTATTAGTATATTATATTATACTCCCCTACTACACATACCGTATTTTCCGTACTATAAGTCACACTTTTTTTCATAGGTTCCAGCGACTTATACTCCAGAGCGACTTAGAAATGAAAAAAAATATCTAAATAATTTGACAGACAGCCACAAGAGGGCACTTTCGCACCGATATCTCCTACTCCTTAACAATTCAATATTTAAACAGAAGAGCTTATAAAGACAACTGAGAACGACAAAACCCCTAAAGAAAATCACATTCTGCATACTGCAAGTAGTGAAATTATCATCTGAAAACAGTAATCGAGCAGCAGAGAGAAAGTTTGGAGTAAGTGAGAAACTTCTTAGGGAAAACAAGAGTTACTCTACTTAAAACTGTTGTTATGTTCATTAGCACTGGACATGTCCAGTGCTAATGAACATAAACATATAAATGAACATATAAATGAATAAATATAAAAAAAAAATAAACATATAAATGAACATAAACATATAAATGAACATAAACAAAAAAGGTGCACCTTTTTTGTTTATGTTTAATTTTTGTGTAGCTGAATAACCATTGTGTTAGCATATCTTACACCTATTCAGCCTGTTCTATATTCTTTTATTAATTTTGGAACTCGCCTTCCAAGATGATATAATGTCTGTTTTGGTAAAGTAGTAGGAAAATAAATTACCCACAAAAAATGCGACTTGTACTCCAGTGCAACTTTCTACCTAATTATGCATTTTTGGCATATCCAATATTCCTTGCTATTATTCTAGTTTGTTTATTCATTATACTTAACAGTATACACAATTTGTGTGTGTAATTGTCTTTTTCCTGGCGCATGACATGCTATTGGAAAAAAAAAAGATTCCAACTTTGTTGAAGAGAACGTGCCTCTTTGTCGTCGCTTCTTCTAAATTCCTTGCACTGCTTTTCCCAGCCGGAGAGAAACATGTGCTGCAACAGGAGAAACAGTGGCATTGTGCTAATCTAATCCAGGCGGTCGTGTGTTTACAGCCGTCAGCGTCTTGGATAGATTTAGCAGAGGCTTCCAACAGCAGCCATGTTTAATAGCGTGTCATTTATGAAACGAGGACAATGGCGGCCGCAGACAGCGGCGGTGGAATAAGAAATGTAAGCAGATGTTTGAACGCTACATTTACTGTGTGTGGTCAAGCTAATGCAAAGACGACGAGGCCTGCTCTTTCAATCAGAGCTGCACCAACAAGACCTCTGTTGTTTTTTTCACCTCCAGTAGGAGTCGGCTCGCCACAGCGCGGCGCCGTAATTGACTCAGGCGACACCGGAGAGAGAAAATGTCCTTTGGCAGTTTCCGTAGCCGAGCATGAAGTTCATGCACATTCATACTAGTGAAGAGGAGCCAATGGATGACATTAATATTAACAGTACTACTAATAATAATAATACTATGCCTTCTACAGTCATGGAGGTTTTCAGTAAGTTTGCTGTTTCAGTGATTTTATGATAAGATAAGAGATAAGATGTGCCTTTATGATGCCTTTATTCGTCCCTCAGTGGGGAAATTCGCATTGCACAGCAGCAAGAATACAGAATCAGTTAAGCAGTTGGATAACAGAATAAACAATCCATCCAAATGTAGGCCCGCCCAGGGATCACACATAATTGTGGGTCCAGCCAAAATGGCTTCTTACTGGAGGGCAGCGGGGTGTGCGGGGACTGCTGGGGCCCTGGGCACTCGGTGGGTGCACTCGGGGGCTAGGGGGGTCGGGGCCAGGTGGGTTGACTGGCGGGGTTGGTGGTGTGCTTCAGCAATGTCGTGGGGTTTTGCTGGGGTGTCCGATGTTCCCACTCTTGTTGTTTTGTCTTATGTAAGATTCTGTGATTATATGTGTGGGAAAAAAAATCACATATTGAATTGCTATGCTATGGAGAAGGGATCCGATTTAATAAGCTTTGCTTCTTCCTTCTCCTTTTCAGGCGTGTAGTAATGAGGTGCTGTGTGTGTGTATGTATGTGTATGTATATGTATATATATATATATGTATATATGTATATATGTATATATATATATAAATAGATATTGTAAGTGTATATGTGAGAAAGAATAATGTAACATAGTATGCATGTCTGAAATATTATTTTTTAAAAAGCAGTACAAAATACACAATATAAAAAATAAACAATATAAACAACACAAGTATTAACAAAATCAACAGTTTTACCCAGAGTTATATACAAATACAGTATGCAGATAATATGAAACGAGATGAGATATTTGAACAGTCTATACACTGAGATCTTGCGAGTGAGTTAATATGAGGCATTATAGAAATACTTCACATAGAACTTAATATATTGCATAGCCTTTATTTTAGATATTTTTGTCAGATGTTACTATACTCCTGTGCTGTTCCCTGTGCCACTTACTAGTTATCACTTAGGAAAAGCCTTGTTTGGCTTTGGTTGTCTTTGCAAGTGGCTGATTTGGTACTGTTCTTTATCCATGGCTGTGTTCTTAGGCAGAATTGTGAATGAGCCCACTCCATTTTGGGTTTCTGGCTTTTAGTCAACTCTCCTTTTTAAAGCTTCCAGTCTGTTATTGTCACTCATTCAGGAAGACAGACATCTCCAGCCGTTGTCCTTGTCAAAACTCTCACCTACAGTAATGTTAACCAGATAATCACTAACATGACATCAGCTGAAATGCAGTGCAAAGGGCTTTATGGGATGCTTTTTTAAAACAAAGAGTGAATGTGCAGTTCATTCCATTCATATTATCACTCTTCATAATATTCTGGAGTATATGTAAATTGTCATTTCAAAAACCGAGGCAGCAGAGTTTGTGAAAAGGAATCCTTTAGTCATTCTCAAACCCTTTGGCCATGGATGTACTGATGATACTGTGGCTGCTCTGGCTACAGTGGTTAGCATCGACACGGCAGTTTGGGAAGCGGAACTGAAATGCTGTTTGGAAAATGTGGGATTATAGAAAAGTAGAAATTTGGGGGATGCTTAAAGTTGGTAGCCTGAATGTTTTCATGCTGGAAGCAGTTGAGAAAGCAGTTGTGGAAGGGGGATTTTTTTGTGGAATTTGTTTGGATGTGGACTACAGTATTGTTAGTCCCACTGTTTTTAATGGTGTGGAGGATTTATATTGGAATGGTTTGAATCAGTGAGGAAATGTGGAACTTGTAAAAATGGTGCCTTCATTTTCAATGGGAAATGTTGTTAATTTGTGTGCCAAATGAGTTTAACATTTTAACTAGGGCTGCAGCTAGTGAATAATTACCAAATTTTTAGTCAATTAATCGAGTAATCAGAAAAAAACATATTTTCTCTTGGTTAAAGAGAAATAATAAATTCACAAGAAAAAATAAAACATTTGGCTTATTTAGCTCATGAAGAGTTTTATTTCTTAAATGGTCCCGTGTAAGTGGTGGTTATTTTAGGGCAACATAGTGGGGGGTGCAACGCAGCCTGTATTTGTATTTGTTGAGATGGGAAAAGTATTTGTATTTGAGTAAAATTTAAAATAGAATGGTGAGAATCAGTTGATAATTTTGGATGTAGTTGAGCATGAAACGGTTCCTGCGATGATCATTGTATTCATATTCATTTTCTATCATCCCCCCCCCCACAGGCCTCAGACTCCCATTCCCCTTGGCAACAGCGCGGGTGCCATGGGTGTCTACCCAGGTGCCATTACCATGGG
The DNA here is from genome assembly GCF_037039965.1 of Doryrhamphus excisus. Lineage (NCBI taxonomy): Eukaryota > Metazoa > Chordata > Actinopteri > Syngnathiformes > Syngnathidae > Doryrhamphus > Doryrhamphus excisus. The sequence continues at coordinate 15,065,352 of NC_136357.1, read as the reverse complement.
AACGACAGCCACACCCTCGCCCCACCTGACCTCAGACTGCTCCAGCAACTCAGCCAGTCCCGAGCCGGCTGTGCCCGTCATCCAGAGCGCGTACGGTGTCGTCAAGGCTGAGCCCGGCGGCGGTAACGATGGTGCCAACGGAGATGACGACAATGACATGTACGAGGACTTTGAGGACGAGCCCAAGTCGGACTATAGCAGCGAGCACGAGACGCAGGAGGACATCAGCGCCAACTGAGTGAGCTCACAGAGACAAAACGTCTTCATCAGCGGACAGACGGCTGACAATGACCTTTGACAATCCCAGCCAGAGGAGCTGGTCACATGACGCCGTGCTTGCTTCGTCTTCAATATTTAAGGAGTCAGCTACTTTTTATTATCTCCATGTTTTTACTTCTCATCGTTGATTTTCTGCCGCCTGTATAAACTCTGGACTGGCACAACTTGAAACGACTTTGGAAGTTTGAATATCAGTTCTTCGAGTCTTACATTCATTTCTCAACAAACGACGGTGGCCCACATGGGGGCAAACGTGCGGCGGCGACCAAACACTCATAACATGCAAAAGACCCCATAAAACTCACGCAATCACAACACTGTAAGATGAAAAACAAAAACAAAAGAAAAATGCTGCAAATGCCAAAACACACACAAACGCCAACAACTGCATGAAAGAAACACTGCAAGACCAGCCCTGAGGGAAAAGTTTTTACAGATGTGAGTGGCATGCCCAGAAGAAAGCTGGTGGAATGGAAAAGTACATTTTTATTGATGTCTTTGTTAAACTCTTGCTGTATAATACTGTAAAATAATCATTCTTATGTCTTTAAAGACGGATATCCCTCAGTTCTGATGAGTCTGGTGAGCTAAGTTTTGTTACATGAACTTTCAGCATTTCTCTCATGAAATTGTTTTAGGATTTGCAGATGTTTTGGCCATTTGCAGCATTTTTATTTTGCATTTGTTTCTGATCCTGTAGCGTTTGTAGGATTGCAGCGTTTTTCAATCGTTTTATGATGTTTGTGTGGTTTTGGATCATTTGGAGCATTGCCGCATGCCACCGTAACAAACAGTGCATCAAATGTTTTGTTTTCTTGGACAAACTGCTTACATGACATTACTGTTGTTGTTTTGTTTTATATTATATATATATATATCCCAGCTCAGGTATGATGTGCCAGCTTGTGAATGTTTTTGTTTGTTTGGTACAAAAAGTGAGACGCAGGATGAGCCAAAATCCCTTCTAAGGCAACATTAGGACGATTCTTTTTCTGCTTACACTACTCACAAAAAGTTGGGGATATGATTTGAGGATAAAGATGGCATTGATTTTAATTGGGGATGAAAACAGACAGTTTGCAATTCAAATTCAAATTGAAGACAGTAGTATTGGAATTCCATGAAATCCGGATTGATCATTTTGGTGTACAGTCGTCCCTCGCTACATCACGGTTTCGAACATCGCACGTATTGACAGACAAGTTATCTGTAGTATTGTGGACACTAAGAGTCGGTAATGTTACATGGATGGGACATTACGTTACCTAAACACTGCATGTAGTCAGCTATGGCATGTCCAACACGATGGAGTGAAAAAAGCTCTTCTCGTGGAAAGGTTTTGGCTTCTTTCTTTGTCCTTCTTCCCCACTCTGCAGTTTAAAATGATTAAATTGCAGGCTAACCCATTAGTTCAGTAGCTGCCATGCGAGAAGCAGCCATCTCTGATGTACCTGCGGTGGTCCCATATCCTGCACAATGTGGTATAAACATAGAATAACGGCAGTGTAAAGATGACTATAGGGGTGTTAGTTCATGTCTGCAGGGCTCTTTTAATGTCAAAAACTCATTTTAAACATAAAAATATTGTCTTTATTTACGCTGAATCCTACTTTCACTTATCAAGGTCAGGTAGTAAATGTGATAAATGAGGGATCAGAATCATCCTTTACAGGAGGGATTCTCAACTGGTGGGTTTTTGACCAGTCAAAATAATAATAATAATAATATAATGACGATGTCCATTGTCCACGAATGCACCTCAGGTTCTCTTTGCTTGCTAAGCCGCCATGAGCGGCATCTTAAATATAGAATATTTGAGATGTTTTCATTTCACTGCATGTCGTTGAGCGTGATCGTGGCTCCTGCAACCAAACTAGTTGAGAACCACTGCTGTATGGTATATTCCATACGGGACCGTTTTACATATTGTATAAGAATATGATTGCTATGAAGCTCATGTACATGTTATGTTTTCATTACAGCAGCTGTTTTTCATCCACAATTTGGAATGAAAGCATCTTCTGTGAAATCTGAAAATATTGCAAAATACTTAATTTAATAGAATGCTTAACTTTATTCAAGTACAGTGGAACCTTGGATGGTGTCATTAAGTCGTTCCAGAAGGTCTGACTCTCATCAATTCAATTGTTCCATAAGAAATTGTGTATCTCCAATTAGCCAAAATACATTTCTTTGGTTTTATAGTTATAGTTATAGCAATTACAGTCTTAGATGCATAGAAATACATATACTGTAAATGATAAATGAGAGGGATAAATGAACATTTAAGGTGACTTTAATTTAATTGAAGACATGAGACAAAAACAATGTGGCAGAGAGATCAACATGGACACAACTTTTATGTCTTGCTATGAGTTATTTCTTGAATTCAGTTGTGTTTCTCAGCTCAACTTTATGTTCTGTCTTTTCATTATAGTGACAAAATATCCCACAATGGAGCCAAAGAAAGTTGCAAGTGCCAGAATTTTGATAAAGTGAAAAACACTATGCACACAAAGGTGGTGTCCGTGTTACAATTGCATCAATTATATCTTCAGTGAAGGTCAATGACCGTAAAGGTAACCCCAAATGTTACACTTAACCCTTTATTTTGTCATTTCAATGCATTTAGAATTGTTTTATGCATGTTAAAAATGTGTTTTGATGACATTTTGGAGTCAACCGCTGACACATCATAGACGTTTCCTGTTTCCACATGTTAGCAAGCTAAGAGGTTGCTAACGACAGTTTTGTGACTAAAAAAAGATACAAGATACACAACACAGTTGGACTCATGCAGTGTTAATAACACAACAAAACATGTGATACAGTGTAGGATAAATTGGAAATGTAAACAAACCAGGGCAAAATTTGGCGTAAATGTTCGACATACAGTATGGTAGCCGAGGTTTCACTGTTCTCAAAATGGAGGGAATTTGTGTTTAATGTTAGAAATTCTCTGAATTGCAAAGAAAAGAATACCACTTCCTGTAATTCCAATTCAACATCCTGCGGGGTGGAGCCTTTTGTGAGTAGTGTGCTATTATAATAATAATAATAATAATAATAATAATAATAATTATTATTATTATTATTATGACACAAAATGTGCCAAACGTGCATTCACATGGAGTGGGGATGTCGTAGTCTTAACTTCTAATGCTGCAAAAAGTCTTACACCATCCGGCGCTCATGAACCACAAGACCCACAATCCCTTGAGGCCATTTCTTAGCTGAACACTCAAAGACGTCTTATAAGCGTCTCTTAAATTCACAACGCTACTGTAGAGTTTCTAAATAGTCTGAATCTCTTCACTGTATTTTCAACAGGTACGAAAAAACTATTTTGTCTTCTTAGCTTGTCTTTAAATGTATTTTTAGGGAAAAAAAAAGAACAGTCATAGTTTGGGTCTGTTATTTAAAAAAAAAATAAGGTACTTTTTTTCTACCTGGCATGTATAGTTATCATAGGTAATAATTTATTAAGGTAAACAATGGAGAGAAAGAGGTGCTCACTTTTTATTTGAAGGCGATGTCCGTGTGAACGCTGCTATGATTTTCAAGCATTCATCATTTCGTTTGTTACTTTTTGTCCTAACAATCTCATTAATTACATGACAATGCTTAAAGGTCAAGGAATATCGTCAGTTGTTGTCGGCCAATCAGTAACCTGAAGAAAGTCGTACATGGAAAAGGCACAAGAAAGAAAACGAGGAATCGTTGGCATGAAGTGAAACGAAAGAAATGATACAAGTTTTGTTTTTGTAGCTTTTAGAGAATGCTCATTGTTTACAAAAAGTGTTGAAGAAATGAAGCTGATTGAAAACAATAGCAGTGTTGAACATGGCCATGGTCTTAGCAAAGCGCCCCAATTAGAGCACTCAGGTTTTTTCCTCTTTCCTCTTCTTGTGTCTTTTCTTTTTCTGACATTTTGAACATCTTTCCAGTTTCTACACTTGTTACCTCCGTGTTCTTTTGTTTTTTTATTTGACAAGCTCACGCCATACATACACATCCTAAGCACTGGATAGATATTCTACTTTGATTTCCTTTTTTTTTCTTTCTGTTGTTGACTGATGTGACGTTGTTGTTTTTATTTCCAAGGTCCCATGTTGTAGAGTCTTTAGCCATCTTTGGGAGTGACCTCTGTTAACCTCAAGCTCTTTTCAAACGCGTGCGACTCAGGAGCACTTCCTGTTTGACACACGCACACTTTCTATGATGGCTGTTTTGTGCGTTTTAACATTTCATTGTATTTATTAGCCAACTGTGGCTCTAAAAAGTGTCAGTACACATAATACTGGTGAGAAAGACAATCAAGATGAAAAAAAAAACAATAAATAAATCAACAAGTGCAGATTTTTCATTGGCTTTTCAGGCGTTTGTATGTTTGCATGACAGTGTGTTGTGTGTTTGACAACTTTGCACGAGTTACAGGTGCTGCCGCGCGACTTTCTTCTTCCATGACTGCATCGGCTACGGCGCCTTCTTTCCACGCTGCTAATTATTTCCAACACATTATTTCTTTTTCCAAACTGGAGCTTTTCCTTTGGATGTTGAGAGCCTGTTACAGTAAATGTGGCCTATTGTTCCACTGTGTATGTGTATGTGTGTGAGTGTGTGTGTGAGGTAATGCCACACATAGTGACGGCGGTGTGGCGTGCACGCGGCGGTCCTGGCATTGCGAGCGGCCGATCCCGGCATCTCCCGCCATACGCAGCCACATCGTAAATCTAATTGGAATTCCCAAATCAACTTTAGTGTCACCGCTCACTTTGTCACACTCTCTTTTAGAGTGCCACACACACTTTTTGCCTGTCGCAAACACGACTCGTTGCCTCAAAAAGAAGTGCTACATTTTGATCATATTTGCCCTAGTGTCATTGTCTTGGCTAGGACTTTTCATTTGACTGTGAGCGGATTACACTACTACTTAGTATGAACGCACATAATGCAGCACTATTAGTATTAGTATTAGTATTCATACCAAAAACCTATTTTGTAAAAAAGTTACATTTTAGGGAAACATTTATTATTATGAAATAATACTGTATGCTATTGCCTTGTAATCCTAGATATTCCTCAATATTGTTGGAGCTATAACTATAGAAATCTGCTGTTTTGTAGATTTTTATCAGAAATTTTTTTATAAATGTATTTATATATTTAAAAAAAAACCTTGGCAACTAACAAACAACAACGACACAACATTTTGCACTGGGAAAAAGTAATGAATTAACCCTCATTAATTAACCTTCAAAGTAACTGCAAAACTACAACATTGAGAAATAATAATAATCTGAGATTTGGAGAGTCGGAAAGAAAAAAAAGTGTAATTTACGAGAATAAATTTGTACGAGAATAACGTCATTAATTTGCAAGAAAAAAACTTTATGTTACAGACATTGCCTTAGACAGCTATGAAAAGGAAGACTTTGGAGGGGGCAGGGTAAGGAGAAAGGGTTAGACATGCTATTTGTGCTCAACTGCTGTTTTGCTGCCACATTATAAATAAAAGCTTGCCTGAAGTAAGAGGAAAGTTTCCTTCCTTAATGAAGTTAGTCGCTGGACCAAGAAACAGAGCTAAGCTTTATTTTACCCTTGACATGACTTTATGCTTTGTAATATTACACGAATTGAAGTTGCAGCTGTATACGTCTTATTGTAGCTATTGAAGAACTCTATAATCAGTTTTCTTATTCAGTTTCTCCACTTATTCTTTTTTTGCTAAATTCTGGTAAGTACATTTTACGAACCAAATATTTTTGTAAAAAAAATGTTTTTTTTATTTTAATAAAATCTTTCTCCCCGGTTATTATTGAATTTGTAGAAATCTACCCTGGTGATTAGGTTTTAGAGACTGATAACACTTTGTTGCAAAGACAATGATTTCAGATGGGAGAAAAACATGATTTCCCCCACTAATAAAACATAAGTGAGATAAACTACGATCTAATAATCTGGAAAAGTTTACAAAACCATTTTTAAAGCTTTGAGACTCCAGCGAGCCACAGTGAGAGCCAAATGGAGAAAACATGGAACAGTGGCCAACCTTTCCAGGAGTGTCTGGCCAACCAAAATTACCCCAAGAGTGGAGCGACGACTCATCCAATAGGTCACAAAAGGCCCCGCAACGACATCAAAAGAACTGCAAGCTGCACTTGCCTCAGTAAAGTTAAGTGTTCATGACTCCACCATAAGTACAACATAAGTACAACATGGCAGATTTCCAAGGAAAAAACCTCTGAGTAAACAATAACAACATTAAGGTTTGTCCTATTTTGCCAGATGATCACCAACTATCTAACAATGTGTTACCTTATCCTTAACTTAACCTTTTCAGCTTGGCATGGGTAATTAACTCACTGAATTTATTATCTTATGAGTACTCACTGAAGTGAATCAATTACTCGATTTACTCGAGTCACTTGTTCCCAAGTTCCAGATCCCACCCCAATTTAAAACACAGACTTGTCCCAGATTTAATCACACCTGTAAAAAAGTAAGTCCACTCGGTCTTGATAAACTGAAGCCTTTATTGTTTTTGTTTTTTTTAATACATCGGCCAGCACACGAGTCAGTTGAACTCAAGTCTTTATCGAGCACCCATGAGTCAGTGAAACTCTCAAATTTTGTCCAGCACCTTTGAGACAATGAAGCTCAGAGTACCCATCAAGCACCCGCGAGTCAGTAAAAATAGCAGTTTTCGTGAGTGAGTGAAATGCAAGGTTTGAGTCAATGAAACTCAAGTATTCGTCGAGTGCCAGTGAGTCGGAGAAACTCGCAATCTTCATCGAGCACCCGTGATTGGATGATTGCACTCAAGATGGATGGGTCAAATACAAAGACAAATGTTGCTCTACATTGTAGATGTGACAAACTAAATATATTCCCTTCTTGCTTGAAAGGACTTGACTTGCTCATAATGACAAAATGTTTCCTTTTAAGAAAGTGCGACCAAGGCTGCACCAGCAAGCGTGTACATTAGCTAGCTAGTCCAATGAACACATGTCATTTGTGAGGGGGTGTTGGCACAACAGCGAGGGTCAGCAGCCTTGGCAAGCCCTCAACAATAACACAAATCTAAATGCAATACCTGAATAAAAGAATGTTTTACATGTAAAAAAAATAAAAATCACTGAAAGGTTTGCACAAAGACCTATACTGCTCTTCTAATGCAATTTGTGGCAGCGGGAGACCAAATCTACAGCACTTTTTCTGCAAAATGGTGATGGACAAAAGGCCAATTCTTTGCTCTTTCATGCAAAGTCCTTGGGTCCTTTTAAGTGCGATAGTCTACTAATTAAATATTATATGCGCTGGGAAAAATGCCACTTTAAAAGTAGCGCCATTGTCGTGCTCAAAGACACAGCTGTAGCCTTGATGAGTGCAACTATGCACGGCTGTCAAACAAGTAAAGAATGCCAATGTTGCAGTACTGGCTCCCCCATCCGCTTGTGTCAGCTGACCTGCCTGACAAATACAGTGCCTGCTACTTCTTGAAAACCATTACACCTTTAACTTTGTTTTTAGCAATGCACAATAGACTCACTGAGCTTCAAACAAAACAAACACCGTGTAAAATATGCATGCCAGGTCAGTGGTTGGCGGTGCCCCGTTGCAAAGAAACACTTTTCCACTTGGCAAAATTCTGCGTATTATCTTTCAAAAGAGCCCACATGCTTCAAAGACTGATCTGGGTTTGGCTTTTTAGGCGTTTTCGCCAAAAAATAATAACAAAATGCAGGAATTTAAAAAAAGTTAAGATATTTGTGATGATGTTTAGGAAGTAATCCGTTCTCCGTTCGTTCAAGGTTACCGAGGACTGTTCGAATTGGCTGCAATATCTTACCTGTACAAAGTTCTCTTTCAATTTTTGAAACTCATACAAGACTTTTGTACGTTTTGTTGCATAAACATCCGGCGATTCTAATGTCCATGTTATCAGTACATTGCTAATTAACACCTGACCTGATCTTGTTTATTTCATATTGAAGCACACAACTACATAAAACACGTCAGTAGGAGCTGCTGTTTTAGTTAGCAACAGAGGTCTGCTTGGATTGGCAGACGTCCGTGTGGACTAGCCGTAAATTGAGTGAATTCGAGTGGATGCCCCTTTCCGAAGGACATCGGTTACATACATCACCTTAAGTATTTTCAGCTGAGAGAAAGTGAAAAATATTCTTCTTTCTTTTCAAAGTAGCGGTTGAGTCGTGCCGTGGCGTATCTGAAAGCAGAAAAAAAGAAAATGAGGAGCTTTCTGCAAAAAAGATGATCAGCATTTGAGAAACTAATACAAAGTAGTGTTGTCTCAACTGGAACGCTTGGATTGGTATACTTGACACCTCCAGATTCATGGTGTAGAAATAACAGAGTCAAATTATAAATAAAGTGTGTCTCATTCCATTGTAACAAATGGACACACTCCAAAATCTTGCAAAAAGAATTTCCGGAATAGTGGACAACATATCTGCAAAGCTTTGGATGATTGTGTCAGATTGTTACCTTCGTCAAGGTAACACTACCTCATGTAGAACTAGATCGTGACACATGTTTGGGGTCCAGTCCCAAAAAGTGTGTGTAGTCAGCAGATATTCTAAATAAAAAAAAAAACTTTACAATTTGATGTTTTTTCCCCTTTGCAGCAAAATGTGTGCAGGTCACGCTAGGACTCATGCAAGGACTGCTGCTTTTGTGGGCCAAACAATATGGCGTTCCGTCTCCATTCACAGCATGAAAGCCGCACCAACACGTACACGCATTTCGGAACTTAACTGCGTGCAAAGTGCTTTTGTGTGCCGTTGGAACCATATTATCAGATGCTTCATTAAATCGCAGTGCGCGAGTGTGCCGTTGCCCTTGGCCATTATAATATAGCCTTTGGAAATCACACACGTTTCTAAAGCTCAGGAAATTGAGGCGCAGTCAAGTTTGTCTTTTAATCAGCACCTCACTTCTTTTTTTTTTATTTGCTTCCTTTTGTGCTCAATCACATCATGTTCACTGTACTTAGTTACTCCTACATCACCGTGCAGTACTTACTTAGTTACTTACTACCTCAGGGAAATACCTCTACTTGCTTCTTTTGGTGGTAACTCACATAAACATCATTGTCATCGTACATACATTATACCTGTCATGCAGTAGTTTCTTCATTACTTATACTCACTTAGTTACTTCTATGTCATCAGTTGTGATTTTTCAGATTTGAGCCTGTTTTGCCATGCCTGACCAGGGCCTTCAGAATCAGGAGTGCTGCCCCATGTCATATAAACACTATTAGCAATGGGGCTGGTTTTCTTGTTGTTGTTGTTTTTTAGCCACTCAGACTTCAGAATTAGCACTTTTCTGTCCTTTCATTGGTTGGTCGGTGCCATGCCATGTCTCCCTACTGTGTGTGATTGTATGTGCGTGTGTGTGTGTGTGTCTAGTATGGAGTGTTAGAGGGAGGGGCTTTCTTAGTAATTGTTTTTCCTTTTAATTGTGGTAATTGTTTTTAATTCTGTAAAGCACTTTGTGCTGCATGTCTTTGCAGGAAAACTGCGCTACAAATAAAGTTGATTGGATTTAATTTGAACAGAACACAACTGTTCAACAAGCCAAGTTCAGCCCACAATGGCTGAAGGAGGGGGAGAAACTGACATCTCTGGTGAGTGGATGTATTTTACTGCGTTCATGGAGGTAACTAATTCATTTCATTAATTACGGATTTATTGTATTTTTTAACGCATGCGCACCAGAGCAAGCACGCCTTGGGTCCGACATTATACACAGTGGTGTACATAACACAATGTAGCACAGTAGAGCATCCTCCCTTCTGGAGCGCGGGGCCAGCTAATGATGACAGAAGTAGAGTTTGCGGCTGTTTGGAACTCGTCCTGACAGAATCGGACAAAATCTGAGGTGGTCCACCTCTTAGAGGCGCTGTCCCAGAGGATGATCACCCCAAGACCCGCAGTTGACTAGCTCTCCTGATGTCATCTAGGAACTGGACTATTATGTTATTTGGATTTATTTGTGTATATTTAGAATGTGACATACAGTGAAGAAAATAAGTATTTGAACACCCTGCTATTTTGCTATTTCTCCCACTTAGAAATCATGGAGGGGTCTGAAATTTTCATCGTAGGTGCATGTCCACTGTGAGAGAGATAAACTAAAAAGAAAAATCCAGAAATCACAATGCATGATTTTTTAACAATTTATTTGTGTGATACAGCTGCAAATAAGTATTTGAACACCTGTGTATCATCTAGAATTCTGACCCTGAAAGACCTGTTAGTCTGCCCATTAGAAGTCCACCTGCACTCCATGTATCATCCTGAATCAGATGCACCTGTTTGAGGTCGTTAGCTGCATAAAGACACCTGTCCACCCCATACAATCAGTAAGACTTTAACTTGTAACATGGCGAAGACCAAAGAGCTGTCCAAAGACACCAGAGACAAAATTGTACACCTCCACAAGGCTGGAAAGGGCTACGGAGCAATTACCAAGCAGCTTGGTGAAAAAAGGTCCACTGTTGGAGCTATCATTAGAAAATGGAAGAAGCTAAACATGACGGTCAATCTCAATCGGAGTGGAGCCCCATGCAAGATATCACCTCGTGGGGTCTCAATGATTCTAAGAAAGGTGAGGAATCAGCCCAGAACTACACGACAGGACTTGGTCAATGACCTGAAAAGAGCTGGGACCACCGTTTCCAAGGTTACTGTAGGTAATACACTAAGACGTCATGATGTGAAATCATGCATGGCACGAAAGGTTCCCCTGCTTAAACCAGCACATGTCAAGGCCCGTCTTAAGTTTGCATATGACCATTTGGATGATACAGAGGAGTCATGGGAGAAAGTTTTATGGTCAGATGAGACCAAAATAGAACTTTTTGGTCATAATTCCAATAAGCGTGTTTGGAGGAAGAACAATGAAGAGTACAATCCGAAGAACACCATCCCTACTGTGAAGCATGGGGGTGGTAGCATCATGCTTTGGGGGTGTTTTTCTGCACATGGGACAGGACGAGTGCACTGCATTAAAGAGAGGATGACTGGGGCCGTGTATTGTGAGATTTTGGGGAACAACCTCCTTCCCTCTGTCAGAGCATTGAAGATGGGTCGTGGCTGGGTCTTCCAACACGACAACGACCCGAAGCACACAGCCAGGAAAACCAAGGAGTGGCTCCGTAAGAAGCATATCAAGGTTCTAGCATGGCCCAGCCAGTCTCCAGACCTGAACCCAATCGAAAATCTTTGGAGGGAGCTCAAACTCCGTGTTTCTCAGCGACAGCCCAGAAACCTGACTGATCTAGAGAAGATCTGTGTGGAGGAGTGGGCCAAGATCCCTCCTGCAGTGTGTGCAAACCTGGTGAAAAACTACAGGAAACGTTTGACCTCTGTAATAGCAAACAAAGGCTACTGTACCAAATATTAACATTCATTTTCTCAGGTGTTCAAATACTTATTAGCAGCTGTATCACACAAATAAATTGTTAAAAAATCATGCATTGTGATTTCTGGATTTTTCTTTTTAGTTTATCTCTCTCACAGTGGACATGCACCTACGATGAAAATTTCAGACCCCTCCATGATTTCTAAGTGGGAGAAATAGCAAAATAGCAGGGTGTTCAAATACTTATTTTCTTCACTGTACGTTGCCCGCTCCATATCCATTGCAGCCTGTTCATCCTGGAAGGGGGTCCCCCCCCAACCCTCTCTGTGGCCCCTTCTCAAAGTTTCCTTTTTCCCCAAATGGGGTCTTGAGTTTTTCTTTGCACGGTTGGGTGTTCAGATCAGGTGATGTCGTTGATGGCTGCTAGCTTGTAAAGCCCTCTGAGACTCTTTGTGATTAAGGGCTATATAAATTAACTTGACTTGACTTGTAGGTGGATTTCAAGAAATTGCTCGTATTTGAAGATAAGGGAATTGTGTAATATCATTTTGTAAGTGCTGAAGGGGGGGGGGCAACCGTGGTTTGAGACCCAGGTGTGGCACTTTTATTACTTTTTCAAAAATATATATTATCTGTTATATAAATAACTGCTGAAATAATCCTTCCAGTTAAGTCCCCACTGAAGGACCAGGTACCAAATGCACCACTGTCACACAAAAGTTATTTATTTACTTTTCCATAATCATACAGTAGTTATGTAGTTACATCCTGAGGTGGGCGCAAGTCAGTGTCAAGTAAGTCATTTTAAGTCATCAGACTACGGTCCAAGTCAAGTCCCGTGTCACTGATGTCAAAGTCCAAGTCGAGTTCCAAGTCTCTGATGATATTGTCAAGTCAAGTCCAAAGTCATCAAAATTTGGTACATTGGTACTTGTCACTCCAAAATCACTTATTTACTTTTACATCATTTAACAGTACTTAGTTATTGCTACATAATCATACAGTAGTTATTTAGTTACGCCCAGAGGTCGGAGCAGGTCAGTGTCAAGTAAGTCATTTTAAGTCATCAGACTAAAGTCCAAGTCAAGTCCCGTGTCACTGATGTCAAAGTCCAAGTTGAGTTCCAAGTCTTTGATGATATTGTCATGTCAAGTCCTAAGTCATAAAAATGAGTACTTTGGTACTTCTTCATCAGGGGTGTCCAAATGATGAAGACGTTTAAATTAAAATTGATGGAATTTTAACATCGTAATTATCAATTTGTTGTTGCATGTGAAATGAAAATATGTACTGTATATATTACATTTATTGATATAATATTACAATAATGTGAGTATTTGTGTGGTGTGTTAGGTATAATTCTTTGCTGTTGTATGTACTGTATGCCAAAAATGCATCAGTATAAGGTATGGATCCAGGATGATATAACAATACCATGAATTATTTTGTTATTTGTTATTATAGGGGAATGACAGACTTTTGTGAAAAGCCAAAAATACAGTTTAAAAGAGTCTCACAGTGTCTCCTAATACTCACATGCACTATTATTATAATCTTTATCATGATGGCGTATGAAATTGAGACATTTCTGATGAAAGTGCAACGTTTTTGTAGTTTAGCAGAAAGATTGTAAAAAATTAAGTGCAGGTATTTCCTTTCACAATGTTCTTTTGTGCACACATGGAGTGTGTTTCATTCCAAACAGTGGACCTCCTCCTTGTTCATTTCCTCATAATAATGTCTTTGTCAAACAGCAGACTGCTCCGCCTGACTCAAGCAAAGTAAATACGGACTCTTGTGGTTGGCTATTGTCACATACACATCTGGCTGGGATTAGAGCACAAGGCCGTGCAGACGCTTGTCACTCTTTGGGAAGTCAGCGAGGAGATTTGGCTCAGGGGGATATCAGTGGGAGGAAACACACACACACTTCACACTGACTTTAGACCTCCACTTATCATATTAAATCACTTCTTTGTGTGCCAATATGTGCCAAAAATGCTAAAGGCACATTCAACATTTTCATATACATTTTTGAAATGTGTTTGCTTAACTACACGCTAGGACAGGAGTGTCCAAGCATTTTCCACCACAAAAAAACTGTTATTAGTAGGTGTGGACCATTCCAAGTATCAGTACAATCCTGGCCAAATGTACAGATATTGGGATACTGGGATATTGGTATTGGGATACTGGGGTACTGGGATACTGGGATACTGGGATATTGGTATATGGATATTAGGATACTGGGATACTGGGATATTGGTATATGGATACCAGGATACTGGGATACTGGGATACTGGGATATTGGTATATGGATATTAGGATACTGGGATATTGGGATATTGGGATATTGGGATATTGGGATATTGGGATATTGGGATATTGGGATATTGGGATATTGGGATATTGGGATATTGGGATATTGGTATTGTATTGGGATATTGATATTGGGCCATTCCTAGTAACTAGTAATCAGTGTGATATCCTTTAATGTTAAACATGTGACCCTCATTCTTGGTTCTCATATTCTGGAATGGATTTTGCTTTGTTTTTGTTTTTTAAGTCTAAAAGGATGTCACTCGTTTGAAAAAATATTGAATTTCTGTGAGCTAACGGTGTAAAAAAAGTGTTATGTCTGTAAAATACATTAGAATACATGACAGTCACATACCAGTGTTACACAATAATCTAATCATTTTTAAAATGTCGGAAAAAGTGGTTCCTTGGTATTGCAGTTATTTTTAAAGTTAAATATATGAATGTTGTATTCTAATGAGTATGATTTTCTGAGTGGAAGTTTTCGTTTGTGTGTGTGTGTGGAGGGGGGGTGTACAGAGGTTAGCAGGCTAGCCATCCTGTCAATTTCAGTCTTGCTTGGTAACAGTGACTACTTAAAGCCAGGTAACCTGACCCGGCCCGTGCACTTTGGGGTGACCCGTGCTGGCGGCGGTGAGGAGGAGGAGGAGCAGACGTGGAGCATGTGGCCGAGCACGGCGGGGATGAGGGACGTGCACGTAAAAGCAGGAGTGACGGCCTGAAGAAACAATAGCTCCTCTGTGCCTTGGCGGCTCTCTGGATCACATTTCCTCTCAGGTCGCCATAGCGCTAGACGATGATGCTGCGGGGTGGGGGGGGCACCAAGGGGAGGGTGGTGTGCGTCAATAGCGATTTGGATCATCGTGGAGGTGGTGGGCAGACGCAATAAAGAAGAAAAAACGTTTTTCTAAAATTTTTCTAAAGCTGCTACACAGTTTGACGTCTGCCTTGAAAAGTAAGCGCAAAGACTACTTTTGTTTCACCGCTGTTCCGCTTTCCTCCTGCAGATGGCAGTAATGTCACTAATATGCAAGACGACTCCCAATGCTAACGCTAGAAACAACTTTCTTCCAAGTCCTCCCTTGTCGTTAGCTAACTGGAAGGACTGTAGTTGGTCGGCTTAAAGTAAGAATGTCCTGCGTAATAAATGTGATTTTTGTAACATGTGGATTAATTCCAGCTGTCTGTCCCTCTTTGCTAGCAGTAGCTGATGAGCGTCATGGCTTACTAGAAAAATAATCACTAGAAAACAAACCACCTTAAACATTTCCCCTAAGAATTGCACGTCATGCTCAACCTTGAGACACAAATGATCTGGCATTTGAATTTTAACGATTCAATTTCCAAATCCGATTCCTTGTTTTGATTCCGGATTCTAATGATTCTCTATTTGGATGCTTTTAAGAGGCAGGGTCATAAAAGTTAGCATGTTTTAAATGAGGGCACTAACTAGTTGTTTTTGGATCAAATGTTTGACCTTTACCATTATTTTTTTTTTTTCATTTTTACCAACTTTACACTGATCAACTGTCACAAAAGATGTTTACTTTTGAAAAGGTCTTGAAAAAAACCTGCTGACGCTGCTGCTGTGTCTTAATCATGCACTAGCCTGGTGGAAGCATATCAAACCACTTGTCTACTAGCTAAGAGTCTGGTGCTACCATATCAACACTAGTATACTTCATTCATTCATTCATTTTCTACCACTTATCCTCACAAGGGTTGCGGGGATGCTGGAGCCTATCCCAGCTGTCTTCGGGCGAGAGGCAGGGTACACCCTGGACTGGTCGCCAGCCAATCACAGGGCACATATAGACAAACAACCATTCACACTCACATTCATACCTATGGACAATTTGGAGTCGCCAATTAACCAAGCATGTTTTTGGAATGTGGGAGGAAACCGGAGTACCCGGAGAAAACCCACACATGCACGGGGAGAACATGCAAACTCCACACAGAGATAGCCAAGGGTGGAATTGAACCCTGGTCTCCTAGCTGTGAGGTCTGTGCGCTAACCACTCGTCCACCGTGCTGCCACTAGTATACTTTCCCGCCTTAATTTTGGTGTAGGCTATTTGTTATGACGCCTACCAGAAGTAAACATGATATAGTGCACCTTTATTTTGAAGGCGGGAAGATGTTGTCTGGGTTGTCTTTTGACGTTTGCTGTAAGAGATGTACAGTGAACATGGATAAACTTAAACTGAAGCCTTCGGTTACGTTGGCATGAGACAGACGTCATTTATTGCTTCATTTCCCTGATTGCGACTGCTTAGAATAAGCAAAAGAGGGGGCACTGTTATTTCTACAGCATGGATCTGGAGGTGTATTGGGCATCAAAACTAGAAAACTATTTTAACAATGCTGGGAATCCTAATCCTGGTTCCCATTGATGTTCAAGACATGATGCTCAACCGCAAACACCACTACACAGAACGTAGGTCTCGTTGCATGAGAACGATCAGACAGTTTTTGTTTGTGCATCCAAAACACAACATTTTTCAAACTATAAGATGCTGTCATTTGCATAGCATGCAGTGCTTATATGTAAATATGTAGTAAAGCGGCACAGTAAAAGGCCACAAAAGTAAACAACACACCTGTGGAAGTCAAAATCAAGAGATGAGCATTGAGACTGGAGGACGGCCCACAGACCCCAGAAGAAGTTTGACGCCTGCTTAGAGAAGAAAGTGTTTAATCTTTCAGAGTGCTCTTACAAGTATTTTATTGAATCCGGATTTAGGGGGTACCCATCTCTGTTAATTTGTTAGTTGCTGCAAAAAAGGTAACAAGGTGACATGTTACTAATCGTGCAAATGTTATTGAATAAATTGTATCAATGCAATGGCCTCATGGAAAACACAACAGATCTGTTACTGTTAGGCTGCACAGAATGAATGATTTCACTGATTCATGGGGCTTTGAGGGAGACTCAAAGCCCATTTTTGCTTGGGGGAGGCTCTTTGGACTCTTCTCCATGGTAAAAACACTAATGGAGTCCTTTGAACACAAAAAGCTGCTGAAGTCTTATCAAGCCACAGCAAAGAGACAACCCCTGTGCTTAATATTATTACAGTTCTTCCTTTAAGTCCACCTGTATTATCCTAAAAAAACATCCTCATCATTTCCATCAAGTGTGAAGAGGCTCTCACATGTCTGAGCTGGACTTTAAGCGCATGTTTAAGTCTGATTGTCCAGCGCTACTTAGGAAAATGACATCCAAAAGAAAAGTAATTTTGTCTCTCGATTCAACGGCATCCAATTTGGAGCAGTGTTCGGTTAGGTTCTATGTTTTATTTTCACTGAAATACAATAGCAGTGAACTACCAGACGTGCACACACTGACAAGTGAGGCTGTTTGCCAATATGAAGCTTCAAGGACGTTGCAGTTGCAAATACTGTATATTTGAGGATGCGATTACCAGAGAGAACTTGCAGACTTGAAGGTAGAGTCGCGTCACTTCGGCTTTGGTGACGCTGATATCTTGCCCTCTGCAGTGCTTGTAGCTCTCCAGGTAGGCCTTCAGCCAGGCGTTCTGCAGCTGGCAGCTCGGGTAGCGGCTGTAGTCGACATCCTCCACGCCTTCCATGCATGCAAAACACAAGAGGAAAGAGGTATAGTTTGGTTTGGTTGCAGGAAGCACTTAACGTTGCCTGCTATAACTTTACTTAAAGTGGACCTATTATGCTCATTTTTCGGCCCTTTGTATTGAGTTGTGGACTCCTATAGAGCAACTACACACAATAACCAGCACAGAAAGCTTTCTAGTTCATCCAGAATCAGCACCTATTCCAGCTGTTTTACTTTGGATTACCCATGAAAACGGTCTGTTTTAATGTATTCCACCCACAGCTCGCCTCTGCTGTGGTTGGTCACACTCCTGAGTGATTAGAAGGACTTGTTGTGCCGCTAGCTGATAAATGGTAAATGGTATTTAGCAGTTAATAATATTTATCATCATCAATATTATCTTTTTAAAATACTTTTAGCATACAGACCTACGTCTTGGATCCTGAATCCAACCCGGAAGTAGAGACTGGACAGTCAGAAGTTTCTCAAGAAAAGATGTTTCTTCAAGAAATCTCTTTAGCATTTTAGCGTTTTCTACAGGTAATGTTGTTGGCGGAACTACCAGTGTGTAAAAAAACCCAGGTAGAGCCATTGATTGGGGTGGGAAAAGGCTATTACCGACCCTGTATGCACACTCTATAATGCTACACAGAATAACACAGTTAAGACACTGATAAATTAACTGCTTGCTCTTCTTACTCTTCCACATGACTAAGTAATGTTGGAAAGGTGTCGGAAAAGTGCAAGTTTGTTGGCTCGTCCAGCTGCATACTGGCCCATGTTCACAAAACAGTCCAGTGTGAAATGTCGTTGACAGAATAAAATGCATTTATTTTGCTGGTAGGGAATCAGGAACTCCAACCACTCATGGTGACCGATGGTGGAAAGCAAAGCTTGGGGGAAGCTCGCTCCTCTGTGTCATCACAAAGGTTTTGCAACGCCCTCTGAAACCATCACAAAGGTTTTGCAACGCCCTCTGAAACCATCACAAACTTCTTTCAGGCCTCACTTACAAATGCGCAAACCTCATTAGCTGAAACTTTGGCATCGTTTAACACAAGAATACGACATTCTAACTATATTTATATGTCAGAAAAGTGGAAAAATAACCTAATAAGCTAAGTATAGGTGAAAACACATTGCTGTCTTTATGAGCTGATATGAAAGTTAAAACAACAATGATTTATTTGTTTGATTTATTTGTCATCATGATGAGTCATTTAAAGCTTCAGTGAACAATCAAGCATCTGGAAGCCTTTGTGATCTGGATGTTAAATAGGACATGCAAGCCAAGATGACGTCTCTGGAAAACAATCTAAAAGCATGCGGCTTCACATTTAGGCACGGCACAACAATATGGCAACAAATAGAAGCAAACTTACCAGCAAATTCATTGAAGTGATTGCCAATATCGAAAGCTTGATAGTTGTAATCGGCATACTCGTAGTCGATGAATTTCACCCTGCCTGAATGGGGATGCGGTGGCCAGACGGTTTCCAGGGAAACGTGACAAACAGATGGTAGAGGTAAGAGACTTTATTAAAAGGCTTGACTGTTGCTGGTGACAAATAAACACAATAAAGGGCTGTTGTAAACATCAGGGGTGTACAAAAAAGGGTCACCTGTTTCAGTTGACATTCCTCCGTTTGGCTGACTCACATAGACATAAGCAGTTCATGACTGAACAAGCTTCAATAAGCTTGACGAGAAATTGGTGATATAGTAAACAATATAAGACAGAAACAACATCAATTTGGCCTCCGAGAGATATTTAAATTTTATTGCTGTATCATAGTAATGCATAATAATGACTCAACGTCGCCGTGTCCCCCAAAATTGAGAGGGACAAGCTGCATCAAGTCGTCAGTGTTATGTAGCGCTGTAGTGGCAGTGGGGCTAAAGTACGTGCTGAGGAATAGCTTCGCTTCGATGGACACCTCCCCCTGGTGCACACCCGCACCCATCTCGGCACAGCCCACTGTACCAGATTACCAAAATGGACGTAGTCATCTCTGTGCAGGGTGCGCCACTGCGCAGGGTGGACACCTCCCCCTGGTGCACCCCCGCACCCATCTCGGCACAGCCCACTGTACCAAATTACCAAAATGGACGTAGTCATCTCTGTGCAGGGTGCGCCACTGCGCAGGGTGCACCACTGCGCAGGGTGCGCCAAAAAAGCGAGTGTTATTGCAGTGTTTAATGAATAATTCTTGGCTGTACTTAGGCTGGTTAATGGCTAGTGAAGGCAGCCATGATGCACATGTGAAAAGAATTCATCAAGCGTCCACCTCACCCTGCTTGTGGTCGTGGATGATGTTTTTGGTCAGGAGGTCGTTGTGACACATCACGGTCGGTGAGTCGACCAGCGAGAGGTGTCTCTCCAGTGACTCCGCCTCCCTTGACAACGTCACCAAGCTGGGCAACTGCTGGCTGGCCGCGGAACTGCAGGATCACACAGAAGCACACAAAAAGGTAGCTACAGTATCTGCAAGCTGACAACCAAAATTAAATGCCAATACATTTCAATAAGAATATTGAGTACACTGTGTACTTTCTTTTGCTGTGCATCCGTGCAATATCCATTACTGTTGTTGTGAACTGACCTTACAATTCCCATTTCTTTCCCCTCTGTACTTTTGTATGGTAATAATCACCATCATTTGGTGTCCAATAAAATATCTGTCAGCTTTTCCCCCTACTTTTGGATTGTGCAATCATGAAAAAAGAATTTACTATGACTTTGTCTCACCCACAACTACCCCTGCTTCAAATGAGGCAAAGATTGCACCATCACTTTTTGTTTAATACCCCCCCCCCTCCCCCCCTCCACTATGTGGCCAAGATGGCAACTGTTAAGCGCTGGACACTTAACATTTTCACTGTTTTGAGTGCTAGTCTAGACGTGTGTGACCTGAGACTCAGGCTGTGTCTAAAATGAAATACCTTTCGCAATACACTTCAGTAAGTATGCTGAGTACACTGTGTACAAACCGCCTTTGTCAAATATTAGTCTTTATGTTACAGGCTGAGTTTTCTCATGCAGAAGAGACATTACTTCATGATTATTTCCAGATATTTGAAAGTTTTTGGGGGGCTTTTCTCCGGGTACTCCAGTTTCCTCCCACATGTGAGTGTGAATGGTTGTTTGTCTATAGGTGCCCTGTGATTGGCTGGCCACCAGTCCAGGGTGTAGCCCGCCTCTCACCTGAAGACAGCTGGGATAGGCTCCAGCATTCCCGTGACCCTTGTGAGGATAAGCGGTATAGAAAATGGATGGATGGATATTTATTTTATTTTGGGATGTCAAAAAGAACGACATTAACTAATTTATTACACTACGTACTAGGGCTGTCAAAGGATTTGTCAAATTTTAATCAGATTAATTGCAGTTTTTCTATTAATTAATCATGATACATCACCCTTGTGAGGATAAGCAGTAGAAAATGAATGAATAGTCTCTTTAATCATAGCAGAACACTTTAAAATGTGGTATTTTGAGGAATGAGGGTTGCGTTCAAAGACATCACACAATTTAAGGTAAATTGTTGTTTTCACAGTGTTTTTCCAGCATACTTTTTCTTGGAGATGATAAAAGTATATATCTACCTAAATGTAAAAAATTGTACAATTCAAAGTTACAAAGTGACTGATAAAAATGTCCACTTCATGTTTTTCTTTTTCTCTCTCTTTATTTACACACACCAGACACACATTATAAAGCTCTTTCTGGGATGTTCAAAATGTCCCTGAATGAGGAAGTGTCGTTCCCAGAATTAACGGACTCAAGACGTGTGCTTTGACGCAACTCTTCATCGCTGTGTCTTTGGTTGGATGTAGATAGATAATATTTGGATAGTAATTTGTAATATACCAATTTTCTCTCCATACATAGGAGACATACTTTAAATGTATTGAAATTCTAAGGTATCTTTGGGTAAACTTAAAGTATTTTTTAGCAGTATTTTGAGTGTTGGTACTGGTTGTAATCAATTATCAAACTATGGTCAACCTAAACAACCTAAACTATCCCTATACTGTGTATTTGCTCTTAAACCATGTACTATTCAATGCATTGACAAATAAAACTGCAAATACAAACACAACATGACACAGCACAACAAAAAATATGGACAAACACAAATTCACTATTATCAGTTGTCCACTGAGTGACATTTTAGTTGTCATCGAACCAACAAAGCAAACGCTATTTTTCCTCTTTGTCTAACGATGCGTCCTTAACGGGGAACTGCACTTTTTTGGAATTTTGCCCACCATTCACAATCCTTATGTAAAACTTATTTAAAATTTACTTCCCCTTTGTGCATCATAACACAAGAAAACAAGTTTATATGAGCTAGCTAACAATGCATGTCATTGGGACACACCGATTTCGACTATGGCATCGTGTTAGTCCGCCAGATAAATAGTTTTTCGTGTTAGCTTCTACAATAACAATATTGCTGTAGCATGATTAATATAGATATCTGTTGGCGTTTTTTTAGATTTAGCGCCAAAATTCATATTTCCCATGATGTCCATTGTTTTCTAGCTCATAGCAAATTGTTTTCTCGTGCTCAAATGCACAGAAAAGGGAAGGAAATATGTGTTCATGTTTCACATAAGAATTGGGAATGATGGGAAAAATTCCCTAAAAAAGTGCAGTTCCCCTTTAAAGTTGTGTTGCGTGACTTCCTGTTTGACTGCCAATAGGTGCGAGACGTGGAAGGTAGATGAAAGTGATTTATTTAGCAAATGTCCCGTTGTAGTCGCAATTGAAATGTAATTGCTTAAATGAGCGAGAGGAAGGTCTGAATGGGTCTGATTCCTTCTTAGCTCAGCTTGAAGAGCGCCAGGCGTCATCGATTAGGCCGCTGGCAAATTCAAAGGCTTCCGCTGATTTTAAAAAGGAAACCTGTCGCCTCGCCATCGCCATCTTTCTCTAGGAGAGTGGAGTGCGTCCGCCTCCTGCTCCCTCTGTGGACTCTGTGCCAGATAATTAGAAGGAATTTCCTCCTCATCAATGCCACTTATTTACATATCATTTCACTCGCTGATCCTTTTCTTTGGCTCGTGGTGCAGCGTCGAGCGCATGTGAGCGACCCAGCGGGGGACCTTTGCACTATTGCCCTTCACACACGCTCACTGTCTGTGTGTGTGTGTGTGTGTGTGTTGCAGCTGCATGCAGCCTCTCTATGCACAGCGGGTGGCGTGAGGGCTGAAGACCTCCTCTGCAGGTGCATCATCTTCCTGCTCGCTGCCTTCTTTCTTTTCACGTTTCCTCTGAAGATCACATTCACTCGGCTGAGTACAAAAGTGGCTCTGATGCCTGTTTAAGACTCCATCCAAGATAGACTAATGAACACACACACACACACACACACACACACAAGCTCACTAAGCTGTGTTTCACAGTATAGCACCATCTATTGGGCATCCATGTTCGGTGCAGCCTGTGTAGACGCTGTAGAGACAGCTTCATCATCTCAACGGAGATTAAAACTTGGCATACAAATCACTGATGACATTGATCAAATGATGCTCCATCCTCATTTTGAATGTTTTATGGTATGGCTGCTTTTTGACACAGATTCTGTTCAGAATTTTCATGGACAGAATTCCTTGGCGCAGCCAAAGTGTTAAGGGAGTACAGTTTAGGGGCCTTAGGATCTTCTCTCTGCTATTTGCAGACTAACCCTAAGGGATAGCATCAGGAGCTCAGAGACGAGAGCTGCTGCTCCTGCACATTGACAGGAGACAGTTGATTCTCCGCTCAGCCATCTCAGTGGAGGCCTCAAGACATCCACATGAAGGTCAGTCAGCATCACAAGGATGCAGAAGAAGTCTTAAAATTGCTAAGATATTGGTCAGTGATCACAGAATAAAGTAGATCATGGGTTCTCAAATGCTCAACATGAGACCCACATTAAGTTGCACCAACCTTTATGTAAGTCATTTTTTTAAATTTTGTTATATATTCTGTATCACTGTTGTTATTTTTTATTTATAAATCAAAAATATATAATATATAAAATAAAAAACACAATATATTTTAAAAAGGGCTGCAAAGCGGTTGAGTGGTTAGCGCGCAGACATCAAAGCTGGGTTCAATTCCACCCTCGGCCATCTTTGTGTGGAGTTTGCATGTTCTCCCCGTGCATGCGTGGGTTTTCTCCGGGTACTCCGGTTTCCTCCCACATTCCAAAAACATGCTAGGTTAATTTAATCGGTGACTCCAAATTGTCCATAGGTATGAATGTGAGTGTGAATGGTTGTTTGTCTATATGTGCCCTGTGATTGGCTGGCGACCAGTCCAGGGTGTACCCCGCCTCTCGCCCGAAGACAGCTGGGATAGGCTCCCATGACCCTAATGTGGATGGATGGATTTTTGTTTGTATGGAAGCGATTAATTGGATTTATATTATTTCCTATGGGAAAAAAATTCTCCGGTTTATGTCCACCTACGTTTTGGTCTGAATTTTTTTAATTAATAACAAAAACCAAGATACCACTGAATGTATTTCATTTGTAACAGTATACACATCCACAAAACTGCAATAAGGTCAACAAAATCTGAATTAGATCAATTTGAAGAAAGCAGAAGTAATAAGGAAATCAAAAAAAAAAGACAATTCGAACCACAAATATACTGACCTACAATTGGTTGCTTTTAGTGTCTTTAATTATTCTGTATGTAGACATGCTTGGTGTGGAAGAAGTTTTTTCTCCCCAAAAAACAAAGACGTTTCTTCCTGAAATGTCTTGTTCAAGCTAATGTAAACAAGGTTTGGACGCTGGAGCGATAAGAGCGAGATGAAGACTGAAGTTTTCAGTGGAGCCTCTGTTTCTTTATAGCGCCACATGGTTCTACGACCCCTGTCAGAGATAACAAAAAGCATCGCCTCCCACCGGGCCTCCTCCCTCTGGCCAATGACAGCTCAGTGCCAAACTAACGTGGCGTTCTAGAAAAAGTGAGGAAACTACAGACATTAGGAAAACACTGATGACCTCACAGGTCACGATGACTTTCATGTGCAGTGCATGATGGGAAAAATTGACTTGAATACAAAGAAAAAGCTGACCTAAAGCTCGGATCGACCATGCTCAGATTGCATGGTCACATTTTGATAAAGTTCCACATGAGCACTGATCCATAATCCATAATCCATAATTTTACAGCCTCATTTTTGAGGGAATCCCCAAACAACTGCACTTAAAGGTAGAACCTTTAAGTGTAATAGATCCCCGATCTTCATAGGGCTTACCTTCCAAGACCACCAGTGAGTCTAATAAAGCCTGGACTATGCTGGGGAGTCGAGTCGCCACCATACGCTATGCACAGCTCGCTCCTCCACTTCCAAAACCTCCTGCTAGCTTGACCTTGTCATTCTCTGTTGTAACTATTAGATTTGATCTCTTCGATTGCTGTCGTTCACCGGGTCAAGCCGAGCAGTCGAAGAACGACATCATCTACCCTGATGGCTGTTGTAATTCCACGATTACCTGTCTTATATTAACTCGTGTTCACCTGGTTTTGAGGTCGGTATGTAAGACTGTAGAAGCTCATTGTTTGGTTGCCACACCGGGCATGTATTGTATATAAGACCACAGGTTTTGTATGTTGATGTTGTTTTGTTGCATTATGTTTCGCCAAGCATTAAGTCCTTGAATGCACCGTAATTATGTGCTATGAGACAAAAATTTGTCTCAAGTACACAGATTCTTTTTAAAATTTCTACATTTTCTACAATGAGGCATGTTATGTGTGGGAAAAGGTCTATATTTGAATAGAAAAAATATAAATGGGCTATATATTTTCCGACCAAACTTGAATGTCGAGTTGCAAATATGCAAGACTGCACGTCCGAAATGACGAAAAGGCAGCAAGGTTGCGTGATTTGCTGGAGCCGTACCTCTTTGTGCACAGCGTCTGCACCGGGCTGTGGTGGGCGCTCTTCTTCAGTAGCGTGAGAAAGTGGGACAATTTGGTCCACAGGAAAGGCTCTGGGGGGTGAGTGCATTTAGTCTGGATGGAGTGGATTCTCCCCATCTCTGCCGCAATCAATCTACAGGGAGAAGACATTTCCAGCATGTTAGTGCACAACGTGACGTTATCAGAGCAGAAGCATGACTCCCTCCATTTGCTTATCTTCTTCTTGCCATGTGACAAAATGCACCACCTTTGCGTTGCTGGCCTTTTAGGACCTCTGAGTGCTCACCCCGGTGAGGGTCACACAACCTTTTCTGGATATTCTCAACACTACTGAGCATGACCCAGCACAAAATCATCTTTTCAGTGAAAATGCTAACATCCCTGATATACACTCAACAAAAATATAAACTCAACTTTGGGTTTTGCTCATATTTTTCATCGGCTGAAATCAAAGCTCTCGGACTTTATCTATATCAGGGGTCTCAAACTCAATTTACTTGGGGGCCACTGGAGCGAGACTGGGCTGCATCAGGTTTTCCAAAACAAAACAAAAAAAAACGCATTTATTAAAAACAGAAAAATGAATAAACTTTGCTTTGGTTTTGATTTTCTACAATAAAAGCGCTGATAAAACATTCCACTGTTCTCAAATATCTTAATTTTTATTTTTCTGCACAAAATAAGATGAAAAATAAATAAACAAATCAAGAATAAAGAAAATCAATCAATCAGTAATAAATAAATATAATAATAATAATAATAATAATAAAACGGCAAATAATAAAAACGTAAGAAACTGCATATAGTTGGTGGGTAGACAAATTATTAGAGCCCTGTAGACATGACAAAACACGACTATAGTCACATTTATACTCTTTTTATTTACAACATATTGCGCAACTGCAGGGTCTTGAGACACATGCTAACTCGCAAACTAGAGAGCTAGCGACCTAAACCGTAGCCTTCAAGTTATTTCCTTTAAACTTAAATGGCCAAAAACTTACCACTTCCACACGAATAGGGAGGTTAACTATTAACAGTCATTTAACCTTTAACATGAACATTAATCAAACGTAAAAAATTCTTCTGGGTACATGATACCATACAGCATCCATATCAAACTTGCGCGGGCCGCACTAACATTAAACTTTCATATCAAGGCGGTGGCCTCAATCTAGTGTCCTGCGGGCCACATTTGGCCCGCGGGCCGCGTGTTTGAGTCCCCTGATCTATACACCATATACATCGTATACACAGCATTGTGACGCTAGAGCGCGTATTTGGGATGCATATAAGGTATTTGAAGCAAATGGTGGTCACATCAGATGCTGACTGGTTTTCAGGACCTCCCCCCTAAAACCACCCCCGGTACAGTTAAACTGCGTATTATATATGTTGGAGTGTCCTACTTATTTATTAATATAACACAGATCAATGCAGAGTCTGTCTCTGGTCTTCATGTCAGAACAGGATCAGTTTCAGACATGAGCAAACGACAGGATGGAAAAATGCTGATGAAATTGTACGCCTGTTAGCTGGAAAACCGTGTTTATGTAACATGGGCCAGCACTCCTGGTTCTGAAGGCCCTGGGCAGATTCTATTGACACGGCAACATACAGAAGTTGAAATCTGATTAGACAAGAAAAAATCTAAAATGCTAAAAAAATGAAGTTGTAAATATACTGTGCCTCTGAAAGTGTTTAGGCCAGCAGAAAAGGCTTTGCTGGCCCTGAGAGCACACCACTGGAGTGTGGTAATGCACAAACCTGTAAATGGAGGGTTGACAGAGCAGTGTGTCCTCCAGCACGGTTCCTTCAACAAACTGGTAGCAGATTCCATTCTGGAAGCTGCAATAGATTTCAGGACCACATCCGTGGGCGTGGAACACCTGGAACATTTCCACCTCTCTCTGGCGGTCGACAAAGAGCTCCGTCTTTTTGCCGTATAGACGCACCAGAACAGTGTCCGACTGGTCCACACAACAGCCCAGGAGATGGTTGGTGAGGCCCTCTGTGAAGGTCTAGCATTGAGGAACAAATGAAGAAAGATGACTCAATAAATAAGGAAATACTACACCATGATACTACATGGATGAGTATGTGGTCCAGTCATGAAGTGTCCAGTGTACTCAGCATTAAGACACTCACACACTGTTTGGCTTTTCTATGTGTTCACCTCATTGTCATTCTCAGCCATCGTCCCTGAGGCAACAGAACAGACACATCCTATTTGGTTGGAGAGTGGAGTGACATACCCTCCTTGACATCTGATCAACAATTTATACACAATTTATACACTGGAATTGGGTGTGTGTTGGAGGGTGGGGGGTAGGATGGCAAGAGAAGTGAGGGCTGTGTCTCAAATGAAATACTTCTGTCAATATATTTAATTAAGTATATTGTGTCCACTGTGTACTTATTTCCGAATTGTGGCAATTTGAGTGCAGTCCTGTTATTGTTGCAATCATAATAGTCTTCACAGTATGATTTGTCTTCTTCTCTCCTTATTAATGGAACGTTTAAAAGGAAAGAGCATGGAGCATTATTGCCAATATTGGATTAGCCAATAATTTTTTTAAAAATCTCCACTTCTCGACTGTACAATTATTAAAAATGAATGTATGACTTTTTCTCCTTTGATTGTACTGCCAGATGCAAATGTTTACGTAGCCTAAACGGCGGCTATTGAGGGTGGTAAGTGCACACTCACCACTATAAGCATTTTGATTGCAACATCCGTGTACTGATAGTGTAGCGTACTTCAGTGTGAACGTACTTATGCACTGAATTGAATATTTCCATCAGTAAATAGAAGTTAGAGTACTTTATACAATGCAATACAATACAATGAAGTTCTTAATCTGGGCCTTGCTAAAATGGTGGAATGCAACACTTCAGTGCCTCTGTGTTTTTGTAATGTATATCTTACTACAGTAAAGTCTCGTTATATCGATATCGGTTATAACGAATTACTACTTATTACGATACTATTTTCATTTCCCGTCAAATTTCTAGTCTTTTATGATATAATTAGTTCCGTTAGTACGATACCCGGTTATTATGATAATCCGGTTACTACGATGCCCTTTTCATCTCCCGCCAGCCAATTTGGTCTGCTTATATCGATACAAAAGCAGCTTAAATCAATCTTTGCTTAAGGATTTCAATACCAAAAAAGAACACGGCGAACGGCTGCTTCCAGTCAACTTTATTTTTCACACTTCCACCACCAGAGCACAGCACACACACCGATTCCAGCACTTCCTGGTTCACAGGTCATGCTCAACCCGCCCCACATAGCTGGCCAAACACATGCCTGCAACAGAAGAACCAACTGACATAGCATACACACCTATTCCAACGAAGACACAAGCGTACAAATACATGTATTTAATTGTGTTGTATTCAGATATCTTTTTATCGCTTGCAATAATCACTGTTTTTCATATGTACATGCTGGCGTTCGTGGTTTCTCTCGTGTGTATAGATTCTATACAGGCATGTGTTTGGCCAGCTATGTGGGGCGGGTTGAACATGACCTGTGAACCAGGAAGTGCGGGAATCGGTGTGTGTGCTGTGCTCTGGTGGTGGAAGTGTGAAAAATAAAGTTGACTGGAAGCAGCCGTTCGCCATGTTCTTTTTTGGTATTGAAATCCTTAAGCAAAGATTGATTTAAGCTGCTCGACATTGTTCTATACTATAGAACAATGTCGAGTGCATTATTGCCCACTTTTAATGCAGTTCGGCGCAGGATCGGATATATGGATAGTCCGGTTAT
Organism: Doryrhamphus excisus; assembly: GCF_037039965.1. Taxonomy (NCBI): domain Eukaryota; kingdom Metazoa; phylum Chordata; class Actinopteri; order Syngnathiformes; family Syngnathidae; genus Doryrhamphus; species Doryrhamphus excisus. The sequence goes on along the minus strand of NC_136357.1, from coordinate 15,036,080 downwards.
ATCGGTATTTTTTCCGACTCCCGAGAATATCGATATAACGAGACTTTACTGTATTTTCATATCACCTTTTTCCCTCTCTGGAAGTCACCTTTTGTATTAAACCTTTTATCACTATTGCCGTGTGAGTCCTATAATGCTATAATGAGTCCACTGGGCGGCATCAGTTGGTATCTGTTTGCGCCAAAGGTTATGTAATTGACGCGTAGTGGCTCACTGGGACGTCGAATTAATGTTCGCTCGGCATATTTCCATGTTGCCGCTAATTCGGTGCCACAGCGAGCTACTACGCGTTAATCACATAATCTTTGTCGCAAACTGGCACCAACTGGCGCCGGCCCAGTGGACTCCTAGCATCATTGGCGCAACTTGTCACGCGCCATTACATTCCAGGCGGATTGCTTGTGACATTTGGTTCCACTTGGTGGACACAAAGATTTTAAACACTTTTTAATTTTCTCGCCGCCAAACTAAATTTTTGCCGCCGTTACGGGCCACCACGAGCCAGTTGGGAGGCAGTTTGAGTCACTGCACGCCACTAGGCACCTTATCGGCGACACTAGGCGCCACAGCAAATTCCATTTGCATGAACTAAAACCAACTGGTGTCGGCCCAGTGGACTCCTAGCATCATTGCCACAACTTGTCACGCGTCATTACATTCCAAGCGGATTGTTTGTGACATTTGGTTCCACTTGGTGGACAGAAAGATTTTAAACATTTTGAAATGTTCTTGCTGACAAACTCAATTTTTGCCGCAATTACGGGCCACCACGAGCCAGTTGGGAGGCAGTTTGAGCCACTGCACGCCACTAGGCACCATATCGGCGACACTAGGCGTCACAGGAAATTGCATTTGCGTGAACTAGAACCAACTGGTGCCGGTCCAGTGGACTCTTACCAAAAGCAAACCACTTCACCACATGACAGTTCGTCCCTCTCCTTCCATTACATAGCCAATGGTGACTATTGAGAGTGGTAAGTGTCTAGCACAGCCAGGTTATGAATGTTCTGAGTACAACATTCAGGTACTGGATTTGCCATACTTCCCAGTGTGAATGCACCTAGAAACCCAAGTATAAGTACGGAATTGAGACACAGTCCAGGTGTTGAGAGGAAAGCCCCTGCCTCAAATATAGACGGACACAATACATCATGAAAGGAGCTGAGAGTCAACATGACCTCTCTTTGTGTGTCGGCGAGGACCTTTTGCTGAAGGAGAGGTCATGAAACTGATGTGATGTCACCTCACAAACATCAACTCTATTTCTGACCAAGATTGAACCTCCTGTTTGAACATGAGAACACACAATGAGCTTCCCATGCTACACCGGAACACTTTGACCCTCTGCCTAGTGCTTTATTATTATCTTTATTATTAATGATACTGTCGAGAATACTCCTTTGTAGCTTATAGTATGCTCACACAGAATAGTCATGTGTCAGCAAGTCTCCTCAACACAATACCGACTTCTTAACGTGCTACTTTTTGTCACTTTGTTATCTGGACCAGTGGTTCTCAACTGGTTTTGCTGCAGGGATCATAACTAATTCGCTACAAAAAATGTATTTATAAGTTTTTTTTTTACAACCCGAACAGTCAATGATGAAAACAGATTTACTGTTAGTATACAAATGAGCCAACATGTAATGCAGACTTTGTGGAAACACAGAAAGAGTCCCATTAGACAACTAATTAATCAATAATTAATCACCCCAAATTACGCATTGTGACCTGTGATGCACAATCCAGTGGGCTGTGTTGCATTTAAATGCAATGAAGGGCATTTGTTTGATTTGATTACTCTGGGCTGAGTTAAAACTCTCTCACGCCTTCTCCCCTCCCTCTTTGCCACTTGTGCCAGTGTGAGGGACAGAGGCGTGGGTGCGCCTGCGCCGGACTACACTGCTCGCTGCAAAGTGCACAGGCACAGCTCAGGACACCTGTGCCTGGTCTACAAAAATAGAGCCTAAGAACTTTATTCATCCCACACAGTAGTGATAATTCACATTACATCAGCTGTAGAGCACAAAATAGTGCCAACATTGTTGGCCTTCTTCTACAGCAGTGGGTTTATTATGGCAGTGGGTGTTGTTGAGTATTGAAAAAATATGTATAGAAAACAAATTACAGTAATATAGTTTCTAATAAATGTATATATGAATATATTATATTTGTAATATGTTATTTATCAATCAATATAAATTTAAATATATTATTTATATATCTTCAATCATTCATTTTCTATGCCACTTGTCCTCACTGAGGTCGCATGGGTATGCAGGCAATATCATATATATGTATATCAAGTGGCATACAGGCATATTGTGGCATTTTTCTTTCAAAATTACAATTATTTTATTTTTAATTAAATATTATATTGGCAATAACATAATTACATATTACATTTAATATACATGTATAATATATATATATATATATATATATATATATATATATTTTAAATATTCATTCAATCATTCATTCTACTGCTTATCCTCACGAGGGTAGCGGAGGGTGCTGGAGCCTATCCCAGCTGTCTTTGGGCGAGAGGCGGGGTACACTCTGGACTGGTCGCCAGCCAATCACAGGGCACATATGTGGGAGGAAACCGGAGTACCCGGAGAAAACCCACGCATGCACGGGGAGAACATGCAAACTACACACAGAGATGGCCGAGGGTGGAATTGAACCCAGCTTTGATGTCTGTGCGCTAACCACTCAACCGCTTTGCAGCCCTTTTTTAAAATATATTATGTTTTTTATATAATATTTTATATATTACAACAGTGATACAGAATATATAACAACAATAATAAATGACTTACATAAAGGTTGGTGCAACTTAATGTGGGTCTCGTGTTGAGAGCATTTGAGAACCCCTGATCTACTTTATTCTGTGATCACTGACCAATATCTTAACAATTTTATGACTTCTTCTGCATCCTTGTGATGCTGACTGACCTTCATGTGGATGTCTTGAGGCCTCCACTGAGGTCTGAGAGTTCTGAGGAGGTCCAGGACGCCTCTGTGAGGTTCGTTCTCATCGATGTTCACGTCAATGTGGAGAAGCTCATTGCTCCTACTCATCTTGACCTCGTCTAATCAAACTATCTCAAAAGCAAAAGACCAAACAGTGGTCCACTTTTCTGTATCATTTAAACCTGGACCAGTACTATCACAATGAAATGATTTCTTGTTTTGTTTCAAACTGTATAAGCACAGGTTGTTGTGTCCAGTGAAAGAGTGATGTTGTCAGAGGCCAATGTTCCTGAGATCATCTAGAGTTTACTCATTAACTTTGAATAGACAGTCGCTTTTTCAAACCAGTGTTGTTCTACTACAAGAATACATTTTGAATATCATGAGGTAAAAGTTGAAATATTAACAGAATCAAGTTTAGAAAAAATCTGCTTCAGTCCTGCCCTATAAAAGACAGACTATATACTGTATATTGGGTGGGGAAAATAGCTTACCATCCATTTTCTGTGCCGCTTATCCTCATTAGGGTCATGGTTATGCTGGAGCCTATCCCAGCCGACTCTGGGTGGACTGGTCAGACAAACAATCATTCACACTCACACCTACAGAGAAACCTAGAGTACTGGAGAACATGCAAAAGCCACACAGAGATGCCCAAGCAGGGAATCAAACCCAGGTCTTCCCGATCTCCTGACTGTGTGGCCAACATGCTAACCACTCATTCACAGCGGCCTACCTTACTGTTAAGAATTTGGACCCTACAGACCAGTTATGTGTACACAATGAGTCCTGTCCCTTTAAGAAAATACCCCTAATAACAACTCATTATGGGGATAACAGATAACAGATACCACTGAAACATCTCCAGCACCTTGGACAAGACCAAGCTGGTAAAAGACTGTGTGGACTACAAGACCATCAACAAGTGGAATAATTACAAGATAAGTCAATTGATGCTGCATGCAAGATGTCTTGCACCAAAGTCCCTCCTGAGATGTGTGAAACCCTGGTGACCCACTAAAAGAAATGTCTGACCTCTGTGCCATCATGGGGTTCACCACCAAGGCAGTCATGGTTTGGATGTGGATGAAATACTTCATTCATTCATTCATTTTCTACCGCTTTTCCTCACAAGGGTTGCAGGGGTGCTGGAGCCTATCCCAGCTGTCTTTGGGCGAGAGGCAGGGTACACCCAGGACTGGTGGCCAGCCAATCACAGGGCACATATAGACAAACAACCATTCACACTCACATTCATACCTATGGACAATTTGGAGTCGCCAATTAACCTAGCATGTTTTTGGAATGTGGGAGGAAACCGGAGTACCCGAAAAAAAACCCACGCATGAGAACAAGAACAACTCCACACAGAGATGGCCGAGGGTGGAATTGAACCCTGGTCTCCTAGCTGGGAGTTCTGTTCTGCGCGCTAACCACTCGACCGCCGTGCCCCCTGCCACTCAATCGAATACAAATTAATTTATAACCTTCATGTCATGTTCTTTTTTCTAGATTGTAATGACAAACCTACCATAAAAATTCCAAACAAATCATATTTTTATAAAGTTGCCCCCTTACAAAAGCAAGGGATCAAGAAGTGTGATTAAAGATATTAGAGCAAAAAATAAAAAGTCATCACTGATCTTCTTTCCAGTCAAATAAAGCGTTTATGAAGAAAGTATTCGTTTTGCCACCTGTGCACCCACACACACTTGACCTGTTGACTGGAGGCTGATGTCTAAGTAAACAAAGTGAATGGAATAAACACTTCTTTCAGCATGGAGTATGTTTTTTAAGGGCAGGGGGTGCTTTTAAATAATTTAGACGTGGAGCCAATGTTTACCACTTTGTGCGCTTTACAGTAATCGCTGGTATGTCTCGAGCCAAATAGTTAACGAGCTTTTAGATGCAGAAACTCGCCATCAAAGAGTGTCTTCATCATCAAAGATGCTGCACGCTGAGTGATGAGCCTCTCCATTAAAAATGTAGGGTCAGAGACAAGACCCAACAACACTGACATTATTACCTGTTGTCAACAATATACACATGAACTTAAGGCCATTGATCCTTGGCAGCTATTAATCATTCATGAAGGAAGAGTGTGTGTGTGTCTTTGAAAGCAACATCCCTGTACACTCACTTTATTAGGGAATATGTCTAACCAGTGAAGCTGCAGATGTTGGAGTAAATATTTTCTTGCTAATAAATGTTCATGTTCTTTCACCATCTCCACCTCATGTGGACTATTTTACTCAGCACCATCTTTAGTTTTTCAATCTGCACAATTAATCCGGCAACAAAACAATTATCTTCTATTCGGAAGGATCAGGGCCGTTGACAGGGGTGGGGCAAACGGGTGTCTTGTCCCGAGCCCAATCATGAAAATATGATTAATAATTCTGTTCTGATTTGGGGGAGAAAATGTGCCATATTTACATGTAAAAAAATATTTATGATTTTTTTGCCTTTATTGTATTCAAAAATAGAGTCAAGAATCCCCCTACCACACCTAAATGGTTTGGTCTGATTGAGGCATTGAAAAAAAAAACACAACACTATTAGATTATAACGCTGCGGCCCTAGGATGGATAGCAAAAAAATCATATTCTATTCTATTAGTGTGTGTATATATATATATATATATATATATATATATATATATATATATATATATATATATATATATAATATTATATATGATATATATTTATGTGTGTGTGTGTGTGTGTGTGTCTGACAACATAACATAAGTATATTACTTTAGAATGTATGACAATATACCTGGATAATGACAAAATAATCACATTCTATTCCATTAGGAAGTATGCTAAAATAATATCATTATATTTCATTAGTATGTATGCTAAAATAATATTACATCATTCTATTTTATTAGGGTTTATGATAAAAAAATAATCACATAATGCTCCATTTTATTGAGGTGTATAATAAAACAATATAAAATTAATTATATTTTATTGCGGGTGTAAGGCGTTTGTTTTTTGTGTGACATGTCGACTGAGCCAACTTATTAATTTCACCGACCGTTTCTGTAATTTCTGTATTTTGCTTAAACAGTATCTGTTTGTGAAAGGCTTCCAGTGGCCTGACAGTGGAAGAAGCATAATGTGTTCCTTCATTACACGAGTCCTGACCTGAGCTGCTGCCTATATCAGTATTGGCTGATATTAGTAAAACGCCATTGTGGAGCATCTGGAATATATATATTTCTATTTATCCATCCATCCACTTCATCATCTGCCTTAACATCTTCAAATGAATGTGTCCTTCAGCTGAGACACTTTAGGACACACAAAGACAGAGATGCGCCTGTCTTTGACGAGCTTGTGAAAAGAGAAAATTCCTTTTTTGATGAGGCAAACAATTGTTGGTGTCCTTTGTCCTCTCTGGAGAGAAAGGGAAGAGCGGCAGCTATGCAGATATTTAACCTTTTTATATAGTCTTACAATTGAGGCTCTCAAGGCCTTTCATTTGCCTAGTTCCTACAGGAAAAGAAAAAAGTGAAAAAAATCCTGGCGCTCGGACTCATTTCATGTGTCACTGCAGTATATTTATATTTCAGCTCCAATCAAAGCTTGCCAATATGTCCTGCCTCTGTATTTTCCCTCGCGAGGCCTGCCCCCCCACCCCACTGTCATTTCCACCAACATTTTGTGTGCAAATGCAGTAATAGACACATTTATCACATCAAAAAGGATTCAATTTTCTTTTCAATCATGCAGTATGAATAGCGCCACATCCTCGCCGGCCAACAATGAGGGGCCATTACCATCCGCCAAAGATGGCTTTGCCTTCTCGGCGCTCCGGAGGAGAAACTGTGTCAAACTGTTGATGGAGACAAATGGGGACGCCTTTCACACAGGTTACCGTCCAATTTTATTGTCAGGCATATGTCATCTTTCTTTGGTAATCGCAGAGACGTTGGCGGTCTTGAAGTACTTTTGATGCTCTCGTGTCAGCGGGCAAACATGGCGTTGGTCCAACTTCATTAATGACTTTCGTTCTCTTTCTGTAGGAAATGAAGTATGATTTGATGAATTTGGGCTGTGTATGTTGAACAATGTACATTAATATAGACAATTTCAAGTCTTATTCAGACTGCTCAATGCCAAATAAGCCCCTCTACCTGCCCACACGCACAACCAAAACTTTAAATTATTGTTCATTCATTCATTTTCTACTGCTTTTCCTCACGAGGGTCGCGGGGGGGGGGTGCTGGAGCCTATCCCAGCTGTCTTCGGGCGAGAGGCGGGGTACACCCTGGACTGGTCGCCAGCCAATCACAGGGCACATATAGACAAACAACCATTCACACTCACATTCATACCTATGGACAATTTGGAGTCACCAATTAACCTAGCATGTTTTTGGAATGTGGGAGGAAACCGGAGTACCCGGAGAAAACCCATGCATGCACGGGGAGAACATGCAAACTCCACACAGAGATGGCCGAGGGTGGGAATTTAACCCTGGTCTCCTAGCTGTGAGGTCTGCGCGCTAACCACTAGACCGTCGTGCCGCCCTAAATTATTGTTATTTATTCTAAATTATTAAAATTATTTGTGCAAATTACTGTTAACGTTGTACATTGTTGTTCGTATTTGATGTAATCTATTTATTCTCCCCATTATTATTTATTATTTATTATTACACGGGAGCCAGGCAACGACATTTCATTGGCAGTTTCACTGCTGTGTTATTGTGCAATGACAATAAAGAAAGTCTATGTCTAAAGTCTATGTCTATTTGAGGTCCAGTGTGTATAAAAGATGCTACCCTTCTTCAGCCTTTCTGCATCATAAGTGCTCGGGAAGTTTTTAACAGAGGTTGAGTGTGTGCCCCCTCAGATTCAGCTCCTAAAGCCGGTTTGATTTAGAAATATGAAATGTGGCAGGCATGTCCATCACGAGTAGATGCATGAAATAGTGACCAACAAGCACTCATTTTAACGACTGAACATGCACATAAGCCAAGCCTGTAATGCATTGCCATGCCCCTCTCTCCTAAATCTGACGCCACAAGCCCTACCCTGACAAAGATCCACAGACGTAGTGCCCAAAGTTTGTCCCAGGGGCCATACATGGCCTGCGGCTCATTTATCATTGCATCACTACCGAAGCAAAATAACTGCAAAAATTGTAAAAATTGAAGGCAAATCTTGAAAATGTTGACACCAGTAACATAAAGCTTTGAATTTAAAAACAAAGCTATAAATATGTATCAGTGTTTCATTCATTCATTCATTTTCTACCGCTTATCCTCACAAGGGTGCCGAGGCGGGGTACACCCTGGACTGGTGGCCAGCCAATCACAGGGCACATATAGACAAACAACCGTTCACACTCACATTCATACCTATGGACAATTTGGAGTCACCAATTAACCTAGCATGTTTTTGGAATGTGGGAGGAAACCGGAGTACCTGGAGAAAACCAACTCATGCACGGGGAGAACATGCAAACTCCACACAGAGATGGCCGAGGGTGGAATTAAACTCGGGTCTCCTAGCTGTGTGGCCTGCGCGCTAACCACTCGTCCACTATCCAGCCCTGAATCCGTTTTTATTTTACTTTAAATACCTTTCTACAAAATAAATACATGTATGTACTTTATCTATATCTACGTATATACTGTATATGTATAATACTACATATACGTACATACATTGTATGTTTTTCTATGCATATATCCTGTATATATTATGGTTGGATGGGTAGATCTTGGGACCTTGGGCTCAAAAAGGTTGGTGACCTCTGTAGTAAATAATAAGATGAAAGTAAGTAAAAAGATGTAAAATTATACACTTTGTTCTTCTGAGGTGGCGCTGAGGATTGTGTTAATATTAAACGCCATTAACGTCTTCAAGTTTTTATTTCATTTATCTTCTGCCTTAAACATGTGATCAAAGATGGCAATATGTTTTAATATATCAGTACATACATTTAAAATCGTGACTCGTGACCCTCGTGACAGGGTACACAACTGTCTTGTTGTTGTTTTTGTTGTTGCAGCACAAATTCATATAACACTTTCAATCATGAATGTGTGTGTGTGTGTGTGTGATCATAGAGAAGTTGTGTTGAAGGAATTCCCCACAGAGTCAAACATCCTACACAAACCTAACTCATTAGAACCATCTCCCCAAGTCAATTATGTTTATGTAAAATGATTTTTATCTGTTTGATTGGCTCTACAAGTGTCTCAGATTATTATTTCATCACCTTGTGCTCGTTTAACAATTACTGACTCACCTTGTGTCACTGCTCATGAAAACAAATAGAATTCTGCTACCTCTACAAGTCCTCAGAGATGGTCAATTTTCTGCTTGTGTGTGTCGAAATGAAGAAGGCGTGCTGCAGTGGTCCGTTAATAGTGAAGGGGGTCTCAGAAGACCAGCTGTGTGTGTTGTATTATTTAGGATGCTGAAGAACTGAACAGGGCCGCATGGTGGCAAGTGGGTTTTCTCCGGGTACTCCGGTTTCCTCCAACATTCCAAAACCATGCTAGGTTAATTAGCGACTCCAAATTGTCTATAGGTATGAATGTGAGTGTGAATGGTTGTTTCGCCCCAAGACAGCTGGGATAGGCTCCAGCATACCTGCAAATCTAGTGAGGTGCAGAAAATTGATGGATGGCTGAATGGGCAATTTAAATGGTGCCCTCTGCTGGTGAGTCTTATTACATTTGCCATTACTGGTTCACTTTGCTGATTCAACAGTGATGGCATGGCTGATTCTCAACCCAAAGGTATGTGTTCAATTCCTGCATGCAGCATGCTGGATACACTTATCAACTAATTGGGAAATTGGGAAAAGTGATGAGAAAGCTCATTCTAATTCCTTTATAACATTGATTTGTGATTTTTTTTTCAAAGTGTTTCAGTTTCCCTTCAGCTTTTCAGAATTCACACACAATGCCTGCTAACATTGCATCATCTAGTTTTCTTGGCCATAATACAAGTGATGTAGTGTTGTATAAGTAGTGTTGTAATATGTTAGTCAATAAATTTAGTGTACATTTACATTTATTCGCCCATGGTGGATTAAATAAAATGATGGCAAGCCTTAAACTCACAACACTCTGTTGTGTTATTTCACAACAGTTATTTCACCAATCTATCCATCCATTTTTATGCTTACTAGGGTTGCGGGTATCCTGGAGCCTATCCCAGCTGTCTTTGGGCAAGACACGGGGTACACCCTGGACTGGTCGCCAGCCAATCACAGGGCACATATAGACAAACAACCATTCACACTCACATTCATACCTATGGACAATTTGGAGTCGCCAATTAACCTAGCATGTTTTTGGAATGTGGGAGGAAACCGGAGTACCCGGAGAAAACCCACGCATGCACGGGGAGAACATGCAAACTCCACACAGAGATGGCCCAGGGTGGAATTGAACTCTGGTTGTGAGGTCTGCGCGCTAACCACTCGACCGCCGTGCTGCCCCGCCCCCGCCCTAATATAATAATATAATTATAATATAATATAATATAATCATCAGCCGATACCGAACATACGTACCTGTTCATTCATTCATAGATCATTGAAAAAGTGACATTTATTAACTGATGAATTTTTGTGACAAATACTGTATGCCATGTCATGTGTGCATAGCAATTTTAACATCATTTTAACTATGTGTAAGAATTCACCAAAGAAATATAGTAACTGTGGGATTTTAATATTTGACACGCCATTAAAGCATTACAATTGTTACATTGCTTTAAAATTAGCTTTAATGGCAAAAAATAAGCTTGTGGAAATGAAATGAGCTAATCTCAGTCATTCTGAAGACGCCATAGTCACATGAGTGATACACGACAACCACGCCAAAATGTTTCCACTACGTCACTGAGGGACTTCATAAGTCAAGCACAACGCATTTCAGCATATTTAAAGTGTTGTTGCTTTTTATGGGTTAAAACTAAAAGGCAGAAATCGGGATAAAATAAAAAGGGAAGTAACGAGGCTGCTGTGGTTGCTCAAATTTTAATCAGCACATTTCATTAATTCATTCCTTTTTCCACAAGCTGGCGGGTTGGCAGTGCTCGTCACGCTCAAGACTTACTTTAGAAAAAGATTCTCAATGTTGCTTCATATTATTGTGTTATTTTCATTGACCATAAATTCATTATTGTTTATCTTATTGTCATTTACAGGACAGAGAAGCTTGCAAATGTTTAGCTCAAGGACGTTAAGTAATATTTAAGCGCCCATGTGAGGCATTTTTGACCCACACAAGGCCACCCCCCGCTGGGTCGCCTGCATGAACGCATCACGGTGCATTCAGGCAGCAACACAACCAATTTTAGAAAAGTCCACCTGGAATTTGCCGGGATGTTTTCTTTGAGTACTTGAACGTCTACTGTACCCACCGCTAGCTTCATGCTACTTCCACTTTGTGCACAAATTACAATAATAATGTTTTTATGCATCATGTTCTATTGAAATACACCATGGACCAGGACAATTTTGAATTTATTTTGGTGAACAATATCGGTCAGCAGTAGTGAGGAAGTTTGATACTTTTTTGCGAGAAAGGTTTCATTTTCAGGAATCTTAACTCTACCTCAACATAACTTACACTCCAAGAGTTGTAAGTATGAGAGATCATACTGAATGGAAGTAAACTCCCGCCACTACAGTATCCCCCCAGGACAACAAGATGTTTGCAGCAAAAACATCACATCATTCTGAAAGAGTGTGTGCAACGGTTGCCAGCCAGGCTGGGCAAGTGTACTTTAGTAAATTTCACTCCCTCTGTCTTAAGAGCTGCGCTGAATGTTCGGCTGACAGTCCTGGCTTTTGCTCGAGTGGTATGCGCTCCCAACTCCCATACCCAATGGCCTGTGTTTGAGCCCCGGTGCGGGTGGTGTGATGCAGACATGTTACAAGTCAATTGTGCTATTGCTATTTATGTAAAGTAAGGCTGATTGTGTGGCCTTAAAGAAGACCCTTTATGCTTCTTCCACTTTTCTGACCTATAAATGTAGTTCGAATGTTGGATTCTCATGTTAAATGATGACAAAGTTTCAGATAATGAGGTTCGCACATTTGGAAGTGAGCCCTGAAAGAAGTTAGGGATGGCTAAAAACACTCTGTTTCAAAAGGGCGTGGTAAAACTGCCTCTTTGTGATGTCACAGAGGGGTGGACTTCCTTATATGGTTCATAGTAAGGGAGCACTTTGGGCATGTGACCAATCACAGCGGATTGAGCTTGCCCGGTGGTGGGCAGTGGGTGAAATAAATTAAAACAGACCATTTTGGCAGGGAGCACAAATCAAAGGAAATAAAGCTGGAATAGGTGCAAAATCTAAAACGTGTTATTGTGTGTAGGTGCTCTATAGGAGTCCACAACGCAATACAAAGGGTCGAAAAATGAGCATAATAGGTCCCCTTTAAGCCTAGGTCACAACTGGAATAGTTGCAAAATCTAAAACGTGTTATTGTGTGTAGCTGCTCTATAGGAGTCCACAACTCAATACAAAGGGTCGAAAAATGAGCATAATAGGTCCCCTTTAAGCCTAGGTCACAACTGGAATAGTTGCAAAATCTACAACGTGTTATTGTGTGTAGGTGCTCTATAGGAGTCCACAACTCAATACAAAGGGTCGAAAAATGAGCATAATAAGTCCCCTTTAAGCCTAGGTCACAACTGGAATAGTTGCAAAATCTAAAACGTGTTATTGTGTGTAGCTGCTCTATAGGAGTCCACAACTCAATACAAAGGGTCGAAAAATGAGCATAATAGGTCCCCTTTAAGCCTAGGTCACAACTGGTTCCAAGAGGTTCATACGGCCAGTCTACGTGCAAAAAACACAAGAAATATACTGATGTGCACATGTGATGTTTTTGAGCCGTAGACTGGACACAGACCCCTGCAGATGTTCTGTGTCATATCAAACATCCTCTACGGGCGCTTAGGTTTTTTTTCAGACAAACTTTTATACATTGTACGTCTTCATGCAGCGTCCATGGAGCCAACATGTGTCATTCGTACGTTTTGCTGGTGTCATGTTTGGGCAAATTCCCAATTTTTTTGTATGTCGCACTTGCAGATTCTTGCACACTTGTGTCACACTATGTGTGTGTCATGCGCCACATATGCAACCCACATACCTAATCAATGTGGCCAACACACGTTCAGATATTTTGTATGTCCTCTACGCATGTCAAGAAAGACACCATAGGTTGAACGTGTGTGGGCTTAACACGGAGCCCTGAGAAATGCCCTTGGGACATTTTGATGGGTCAAAACTTTGTACTACCACTTGTCTCCTGTATTTTTAAAGCTTCTATTCATTTGGATTTTAGAGTTTGAGTAATATTTTACATGACCATTTCCCCTCAGGACAACAACATGTTTGCCGCAGATATGTTATGTTGTTTTGGAAGAGCCTGTAGTGGATGCTAAGAAGATGTCATTGACACCATTCATAAACAGTAAGGCTGATTGTGTGTGGTCTTAGGACAGAGCATAAATGAAATTTTGATGGGTCAAAACTTTGTATTACCGCTCGTTCTTTTTTTTTTTTAAACTAATTGTTTAGCGATGATCTAAAGATATTTCCATGAGATTGCATTCTTTTACGTCACTCCTGGCATCACATTTCTCACATATTTTTGGAGCTGCCAGTTCTTTGGATTTACTTGTTTCTGGAATCTTCAACATTACGTCACAGTCTTTTCAGTGGTAGTATTCATGTCAAAGTGCACACCAGGTTATCCAGGTTTGATCCTTGCACCTTCCACCAACTTGCCTCAGCTGCTGCCCACACTGGTGTATGAATGTTTGGTGATGGTTGGAGAAACCGTACATGCAAATTAGCATCCACGTTTTTGTCAGTTTACTCCAGGGCAGCTTAAATTATCACCGCCAGTGTGTGACTGTAGAGTGAATGAATAAGGGGCTCACTTCACTGTGAAGTGCTATAGAAAATGTCATCTATTATTATTATTATTATTTTCAAATAAAGGCTGGGTTATATTTTCCACACGAATGAGACGCCTGGAAAAGAGCAGCACGGAATTCCGCTCAAGAGACAGTGTGTGACTTTATACTCAGTGTGGCGTCTGCTCCCAAAATTGCAGGGGGCAGTGTATGGAAAACACAAGTAGCACGGTACTAAACTTACTAAAGGCATGTTGAACAAAGGAAAATAAAAAACAAACAACTTGACAGTCAAGTGTTTCATTATGCTGGAACATCCTCATATACTGTAATGTAACTGTTGGTATTTCATTTTTTTTCATTTTTTCATTTTCATTTTTATGCAATTTTTTTTCTGCGTACTAAATTTGGAGGTGACCGGACCAGAAAGTTTTCGCATGAAAGGGGCCGCTCAAGTGGCCATGGGTTTGAAAATGAGGTCATCTGTCCGCACAAAGTCGTACAAACCTTGCAGATGCGCAAAGCATCAAACAGGCTTAAGAATGAACATGTGAGGTCCTAACAGAGCACCCTGAGGAACACCCTTTGGAATATTTTGTAGGTGTCAAATTTCATTTATATTTTTGTAGCTGCTGCTTTTAGATTTGCTGATTTTCATAATCTTCAATACTACAAAAAATATTTGTGGTGTTCTATCTGTACTATTCATATAACAAAAACCTGAAAATTTGAGGTCCTATGAAATTGCCCTGAGGAAGGACCTTGGGACATTTTGTTGACTGTCACATTTTTCCCTATTTTTGAATAGTTTTATTAGTTTATTATTTAGTAACTTATTAGTTTATGTAATTTTCAGCACTATAATCCCCCCCCCCCAATGACGGCACGTTTGTATCAGATACATCACACAATCCGAGAAGAGCGGGGAGTGGATGCCATCCATCCATCCAATGGTTTTCTGGGTCCTAGTCATACTTCCTGGTCTGCAGCCACTTCCACTAAGGCAGGGGTGGGCAAACTACGGCCCGGGGGCCACATGCGGCCCACCAAGTGTTTGAACCCGGCCCGCCAGTTGCTTTTTCAGTATTTCAACTTTTAACATACAAACTGGCAACATGTCTTATTTAGTCATTTTTTTTTTAAATGTAAAATTTAGTGACATAGTTTGATGTTTAAAGTGCTCCTGAAAAAAGCCACATGAGAACATACAGCTACAATTAGACAAATCATTCAAGGAAAATGTGTGTGTTAAATACATGTTCTGGCCCCCTGGACAATTTTGTTAACTCAATGCGGCCCACGAGTCAAAATATTTGCCCACCCCTGCACTAAGGCATATTCAGACGAGCTGTAAGACATAATCCCTCCTGTGTGTCCTCGATCCACCCCAAGGCCTCCTCTTGGCATCTCACCAGGGAGGCGTCCGGACTGCATGCATAGCCACCTCAATATGAAGAGGAAACGACTCGAGCTCCTCACGCCATCTCGTCAGGTGAACCAAGCATGTCCAAATATTTGAATTTGTTCTTTTCTTTTGAGAATAATTTGGACCTGCTTACAATGAGAAGTCGTTCCTCTGATTGTGGTGGTAGGAATATGTTGTCATTCAATGTGATTAAAGTCTTTATTTTTTTTTCAAATCGTTTAACTTCTGCCTTGAAACTTCGGATCAAAGCGGGCAAACATGGCGGCTGCAGCGAAGCAGCATGTGTGTGCTTGCAGCGTGGTGAAATTGAAGGTTGCTCGGCTTAGAAAGTGAGAAAAACTGTTTTTTCTTCTCCAACGTGGTCTCACTCATGGTCACGGTCAAAGGCACAGCAGCCTGAAAAGAACCTGTTAAGTGGTGTTCTGATCAGTTTTTCACAAAGACACGCCGGCGCATATTTCATCACAAAGGGCCTCTGAATGCCGGACACGCACACACATTGTGTGGCCTGAGGTGCAAAAGAAGCAGCAGACAAAGCGACAACAAAAGCCTGGATTGTCTCTCCAAGGAGACGAACAAGTTCTTCTTTTCATCAAAGCAACAACAGCACCACTCCAGTGGTCACAATTCTGTTTGTCAGAACTTTTAAAGTCAAGCTGGATGAACGCCAGACAAGACCCAGACCCAGACACCCTCTGGTGGCCCCCGCTCTAACAACCGACTCTACGCACCCAAACTCTTTTGCACTCATGTTAACTTTTAGGACTTTGATGCAAAAGGTGTGAATGGAGAATGAGGAACGCTGACCTGCAATGTTCCAAACGTGGAGGCCACAGAGGAGGTGTGACCTGCACATGATGCATGAAATCATGAATAATAAATGCATCAATGACGCAATTAATGCTGGACAATGTGTTATTACATTCTATCAAACACATTAAAACACTTTTTTTATGTGCTGCCCCAAACTGCTTAACTCACCAGAGGGTAATAACACACACACACACACACTGTGACCACCAAAGAACTTTCATTGTTTTATTCATGTCTCATAAAGGGTGTCTCTAAAAGGTGTCTGGAATTGTAATATACAGTACATACATCATAATGCTCATATGATACAAAATAATATAGTGATTGATAAATAATGTAATTAATGTAAAAGAAAATATTTTGATTATATTATGCCCTTAGGTGACAAAAATGTATATAATATAGTCAATAAATCAATTTTAAAAATATTGTAATTGCAATTGACAATATCAAATTTAAACATTTTTATTTTTAATAATCATGTTATATATACAATTTTGCCCTGTGACTAGACATAGGGACACCATGTATACTGTATATCTTTGGTCCTGCAATTATGAATAAATACAGTAAGTAAAACAGAAATAAGTTTCAATCTCGTCATTCAAGACATATTTGACATATTTGACATATTTTCTATTGATTGTGTGTGCTGAAGTGCATCCATCATGTACTGTCTCATGCGAATAAACAAAATTTTGGCTTTATTGTCTTTATTTCATGCTTTGCATACAAGACATATTTAAATAACAAAAACAGGATGAAATATGTTCATTGGGAATAATAATAAAGTCTACATGTTGTAGGGAACCCAAGATGCAGATATAACTGCTTGCAGTCATCTGATTCTTAAAACTAGTACTTCATGACTTAGTTGATCCATGTCATGTGATGAACATTCAGCCATTTATGCCAGCTATCGCCAGCCAATCACAGGGAACATATAGACAAACAATCATTTACACTCACGCGCATGCATGGCCAATTTAAAGAGTTATCAATTGATATGTTTTTGGAATGTGGGAGTAAAAAAAAAACAAAAAACTAAATATGATATAGCTTTTTGGTGCAATAATTCACAACTGTAAGAAATACAAGATAACTGTCAGCTGAAGGTGGAACTGGTTCATGAAGTCTAGGGAGTTGGGAGCACAGTCAGCAAAAAAAATAAAAAAGCATTAGTATCACACTTTGCCGTAATAGTTTGAGGTCCTACAGTCCCTCCGCTAAAGAAGATGTGATCACATGACACAAAAATTGAGCTCTTGGGGCATAAAGTAGGTGGCAACAATCTGATCTGTTTCTCTGCTCGCCAACCAGGCTTTCCACCAAAGCTTAGGGATCAAATACTTATTTCTCTCAATCAAATATACATTTACATTCCTCTTTGATAAAATAAACCAACCATAAAAATGATGTTCTGTTCATATCTTTGCGAGGGGGTCAAATATTTCTTTTCCCCACTGTGCATCCACAGTGTGCATTGCATAATGTCAGTGGCCGTGCTGGTCCAGATCCAGTTAAAGACATGCTGAAGCTCAACGGCTCATTAGCCGTCACGCTGTCGCACTTTAGCATCCGTCACTTCACACAAAGCTCTCCTCCATGTTGGAGCACAGCAGGAATGAGTCCACCAGCCGCGGTTTGATCAGCTGCTGATGGTCGGAAGCCTCGATGCTGTCTGGACACCCTGCTGCCAGCCTCCTCAAGGCCGCCTGCACGCACATACACACACACACACACATATGAATTCCTTTTTATAGGCACCCACTGACCAAAACACTGGAAACTAAGGAGATCCTGCCCGTACAGAAATATGGAGGGCTGAAGGGGTCACTTAGATATTCTTCAACTTTGTTGTTCACGAAAGCAGCCTATGTCTCAGCTTTGTGTTAACAAACCTTTACATTTATTCATATTTTATGGCTTTTTAATTTTTTTGAGCTCCTTTGTTATGTTTTGATGTGGGCCGTGTTTAATAGTTTGGTAGTTAAAAACAATCCACATTTTGGACACGGATAAAAATGAATTTATAATACAGTTGTGAGCCCAATAACACTAATAATATCATAACAGCTCTTATGTGCTGAAGGTAGTTTATACGATGACCTTTTTAGTATTTCAAAATGTGTAGCTATGCAGAGATTAAGTTAATGTGGAAGATGTAGGAAAACAAGGTCCTTTAGAAGGCTGGGAACCGCTGGTAGAATAATGATTGTATTCATGATACTCTACGTATATGTACATGTACATACTACGTACATATTTGTTATGCTGATATTGATTAAAAAACACAAATGAAATGTCTCATTTTTGAAGTGTTTAAAGGAGCGCATGTATGATTCTCACTATAATCTCAAAAGAGCAATTTGGAAATTAAGGCATCAGATGACATTCAAAGTGTTTTAAAGGCAAACAAATGTAATTTTAGATAAATATATAGTATTTTTTTTTATTGCAACATGGCCTCTGTAACATCAATTAAATTTAAAAAATTGATGCTAGTAATACTACATGAATGTGGTAAGTAATTCCAATCACATTAGGTCATTGCTATATTATATGTTATTATTACATGTTATTTTACACATACAAATTGTATTTTTCATGACTGTACTATTATTTATGACCCTAAAACATGCGCCCAAATGGTTGTGTGGCCCCAGACGCCCCCTAGTGGTCTTCACTACAATTATTTATGTATTTATTATTAATTAATTCATTCATTCATTTTCTGCCGCTTATCCTCACAAGGGTCACGGGGGTGCTGGAGCCTATCTCAGCTGTCTAGAGGCGGGGTACACCCTGGACTGGTTGCCAGCCAATCACAGGGCACATATAGACAAACAACCATTCACACTCACATTCATACCTATGGACAATTTGGAGTCACCAATTAACCTAGCATGTTTTTGGAATGTAGGAAGAAATCGGAGTACCCGGAGAAAACTCACGGATGCACAGGGAGAACATGCAAACTCCACACAGAAATGGCAGAGGGTGGAATCGATCTCAGGTTATTTATTAATTAGCTGTATTTCATTTTATTCTTTTTTTTTTTTTTTTCAATCATCTCACACATGAAATGTATTTTGCTGCAAAAATCCAATGTATTATGTAATGAGTTTTAGGTTTAGGCAACACAAGGGACAAATAAATAAATAAATAAGAATGGCTACAAAATGTGTATATTTATTTTAAAACAAGTTAGTCTGGAGATTAATAACATTTCAAAAATGCAAAAAAACTCTATTAAGTAAGATACCCAAAATGTTTGTTTTTGTTTTTTACAAAATACTAAATAAAGCAAATGACAATGTGATGTTATGTATACGCTGATGTCTAGTGGTAAGGATGACTTAGTGATGACATATTGATTAAACAACATGCAGCCATAATCCAGTTTCCTCCCACATTCCAAAAACATGTTAGGTTGTCCATAGGTAAGAATGTGAGTGTGAATGGTTGTTTGTCTATATGTGCCCTGTGATTGGCTGGTGACCAGTCCAGGATGTACCCCAACTCTGGGCTAGCTGCAGCTTACCCGTGTGATTCTAGTGAGGACAAGCGGTATAAAAAATGGATGTGTGGATGGATGGAAAGTGCAGCCACTTATCTTCACAAACACACATACACACAGTCGTACTTACCAGGCAAGCGACCAAAACCGAATCACTGTTATTTCTCTCAGTGGGAGAGCGACACAGCTCAATGAGACGAGGGACGGCTGTAGGCAGAGGAGGGAAAGCTAACCAAAAGTGTCCATCATCACCAGCATTGTTATATTTACAGGAAAATCATGTCACAGATCATACAGATTTTGTATTGGTATTGGTGTACCTAATGAAGTGGACAGTGAGCATCCCAATAGTGTGGCTGTGTCTCAATTTACGCAATTTATACATTTTCATCACTCGTGATTTGTTGTACCTCTCTGTGTGAGCACACTTCCAGTATGTGCTCAAAAGAGTAAGTGTAAGTACGTAAGTGCGCCAACTGAGACACATCCATAGTATAGACAGAAGTATTTGATTTGAGACACCACTCTTCAGTACCTTTCAGCTGAATCGCCGTCATGGCCACGTCGTTGTCTCTGCTAAGACGTGCCAGCGTGACAGCGGCCTTCTGCTGGACACGTTCGCAGGCGGCACCCTCAGACGGGCTGGAGGAGGACGGCTTCTCTCCCAGCAGCAGAAGAAGACGTTCGATGCCTGACAACCACAAAGATGTTAGCAAGTATCTGATGACACTTATTGTATATTTATTATTAATTGTATTGCTTTGGCATCTGAGTGGTTAGCTCGCAGGCAACACAGCTAGGAGACCCGAGTTCAATTCAACCCTCGGCCATCTCTGTGTGGAGTTCCCATGTTCTCCCCCTGCATGCGTGGGTTTTCTCCTTGGACTCTGGTTTCCTCCCACATTCCAAAAACATGCTAGGTTAATTGGTGACTCCAAATTGTCCATAGGTATGAATGTGAGTGTGAATGGTTGTTTGTCTATATGTGCCCTGTGATTGGCTGGCGACCAGTCCAGGGTGTACCCCGACTCTCGCCCAAAGACAGCTGGGATAGGCTCCAGCACCCCCGTGACACCCCGTGAGAATAAGCAGCAGAAAATGAATGAAGGTATTGCTTTGATTGACATGTCTCCGAGCTTGTAAACATGACACAATGCTGCCATCTTCAGTACCTTGCTTGTACTTCAACCATGGCACGATTGTCACTCTTCTATTCTAACATGTTATTTACTTTTGACAGCCCACTGACATATCTTCCCCCAAAAACATTGTATTTTGTTTATGAAGGGAGGTCCAGTTAGACAAGTTGGTCAAGTTATTTTGTTGAAAAAGTTCAAATTGACTGCTCTTTAACACTTTCACATGTACTTTACTTTATATGTTTAAGTACATCTGTCAATATATGCTAAGCTATCTGAAGAAAACAGCTTAGACAGCTTAGCTTACTTTTATAAGTGACCTAATGTATATATTATGTATATTTCTCATAAATAATGACTTCTTTGCATTTGTAGGATATTCCACATGACAATAAAAACTATCTGCGGGCCGCTATTATGTATGTTGCGGTACGGTAGGTTTATAATCTTCAACTCATTTATTAGCGTCTTAGCATTCATGCAATACATTTTTTGAGGAAATACACCACTTCATCGTCAATAAAAGTGAACACTGCGGTTTTATGTGAACGAGGGACTAACTGATTACCTTGCTCCTGCAGGACTTCAGAAGCACACTGCTCCAAGACAGAGAGGTTGGCTAAGATTGTCACCACCTAAAATGCAAAAATATACACTCAGTGGACGTTATTATTTGTTCTTGTGACTCTTAACGCAATTTCTCCCAGTGACAATGAAAGAAACTTAATGCAGGAATTGCATGTGAATCTGGAATGAATATACAAAAAACAGGTTTAGGTAAGCTAGAAGAGGTCAGGAAACAGGATTAGGAATGAAATGGTTCGAATGGGGTGACAAATATAGAAGTAGTTGAGCGTGAAAAAAATGTGTGGGCATACACATAAAGACTAAAATTGTGGCGTACAATAGCATTCAGTCTGTGTGAACGGTCTCAGCAAACAGGACACATTTTCAAATATGTCAGATGACAAATTTGTTGTTAGTACCTACCTGGTCCTTAGAGTAGGGCGTGTCCACTCTCTGGCGGTCCTTGCAGGCCTGCAGAAGGATATGGATGGCGTTGAGCTGCAGGAGGATCTCACAGGCCATGCTGTCAAAGAACGTGATGTTGGCCAAAGCCGCTGACGCCAGGAGGAAGACTTCACCACAGGAGGCGCTCTCGCACAAGTCTGAAAGCCAGGAAGGATCCTCAGATTTTATTGCAAAAGCTTCAAGGGGACGTATTATACTTTTTCCAATTTACCGACCTATAAACGTAGTAATAAACTATGCCAAAGTTCCTATTAAACTATGTCAATGTTTCAGATAATAAGGTTTGAACTCTGAACCCTTTTTGATTTCCTTATATGGGCGTTCCCGGGTACAAGCTATAGGCTTGCCCTCCCCCTGCTCAGCTGTTTGTTGAAGATTTTACCGTTAGCACCGAGCTTACGCTAATTGCTTCCAGGAAATATTTCTTTAGGTTTGAACTTGCCTAAAGAGGCCACCATTAGGCAGAAGTGGTTGGAGTTGCAGATCCCTGACCCTGATACCTTTCTATATTACTGGTCAAGTTGAAGAGTTAAAAGCGCAAGCAACAATGGAATTTATCAGTGTCCTAAATGTGTTTATTTTGTGTAAGTATGCAATCGTCTGTGTAGCATTATAGCATTATATCGTACAGCATTATGTCATAATTTTGTCCTACGCCCACAAAATTTGAAAGTGGGGTTTCGGTAGTAGTACAGAAGTCCTCATGAGTGCTTAGAAGTGTGACCAATCACAGCAAAGTGGGCGTGCCCAGAGGCGGCTGTGGGTGGAATAAATTAGAACAGAGTCTGAGAAATCCAATGAAATACAGCAGGAAAAGGTGCAGATTTGGGAAGATCTGGAAAGCTTTTTGTGCAGGTTATCATGTGTAGCTGCGACAAATCAATACAAAGGGCAGAAAATGAGCATAATACAGTAGGTCCCTTCCAGCAACATCATCATCATTATCAACAGGTTCTGATGCGACCTCAAGCGGGTCAAAGGTGAAAGGTGAGTACTCACTAATGAGTGCAGTAACGATGTCGTGCATGCTCTCCAGGAAGCTGGCCAGGTGCTGCGTAGATGTGTGGTGAGGCGACGTGATCTGAGCCACCACTGCAGCCGCCTCGGCTCGGGCAGCCTCCACGCTGCTGTCGTCTGTCAAAATGTCCGCCAGGCACAGAATGCCATCCACCTGGTGGTCAAACGTCCTCTATCAACTCTGAACATGTCAAATCCTCCAACTTAGACACTCTTGACCGTGTTTCTCCAAATAAATCTGTTCTTTCACTGTGTATTATGTCAAACTAAGATAGGGGCAACATCACATTAAAAGCACAAAATGAATGCTAATTATAAGGTGGCTGTTTGGTGCGTATGCAAACAGGCAATCTGCTAGCATGAATTAACTTGAGATTGTGCGCCAAACAATGCACAATAGCACTCAATAACATCACCTTACCTTTATAGTATCAGTATTTGACACACCAAGTATGAGGTGAAAGGAAAAAGGTTCAAATAGAGTAGTCTATCAGTGCAGCGTGTGGAAAACTTAGCACACACACAATGGTGCGTTCAATGACCGTCGAACAAGTGGGACGGGTTGCAATTCACAACAAACAATATATACATGCAAACATTTGTAACTATGTATTGTTTTTTTAAAAATAAAATCATGACCCATATTTCCAGACTTTATATGCATTTAGATAAAATTCTATGTAGTTATTTATTTGTGTTGAGTGGGGCCCATGTTCTCCCTTGGTTATCATAAAATAACGTACTTCAAGTCCTAATCCACACGAGGGCAGTGTTGCACATTACATACAAGCTGTTTTGCACAGTGCATGATTTTTTTGACAATATTGTTAGCCTCGGTGCTTAGACAGTTACAACAATCCAAAAATAAAACTTATACTTTGGATATACACTAATTGACACTACTAAAACATCAATTCACCTATCATATATAATATGAGCTTGTAATGCTGAAATGTTTGTGCAACAAACTGCATCCTATTGAAAGAAATACATATTTTATTATTGCTTGTCAATCAATCCCAGTCCTTGTTTGTTTTTGCCATCAGTACCACTTTGGGGAACAAAAGTTTGGAGACGAGCATCCGGTGTGACTCTCATCCAACCACACCTGTCACTCTCATCCGGTGATGAGCATCAATGCGCCTACATTCACAGAGCTCTTCCCTATTTTGGTCTTCGTGGACGTCAGCAGTACCGAGGCAGCCTGGCACAGTGATGTGGAACACCCCCCCATCCCCCCCTGCACCTACTCCAGGAAATAGGCTGCTACTCTGAACATAACTTTACTGCAGTTAGACACAAAGTGTGGCATCAGACAACAATATTTCTACTCTTTCTAGGAGTGTTTATCAAATAAAGAAGTTTCTTTTTTCTCTTCCTCTGTGGTCCCATTTATCTGTCAATCCTCCAGTTATGTTTTCAGCCAACATGCTCCATGTTCTCCATACATAATGTTCCATGTGGGGATAAAACTGTGATGCACATCCAACAATAAACAGCAAGCACCTTCAACAGTGACAGTTGTGTTTGTCGAGCCTGAGCGGTCGCCGACGAGCAGACACTGTTGGCAGCAGACCCGCTCCTCCCCCGGGACAACACTGCTAATCAGGAACGGACATTTGCATTGTTTTTTTCTAAAGACTTTACACACCTGGATGCGTTACCATTAGGCGCTCAGGCTTGGCATATCTCTGTGGAGAACACACTGTCACGTCACGCTTTCCCGCACTGCCTTTTACTTTTTTTATAGTTTCCCTTCCTACTATTTCCTTTTTTGTGTTTCCTTTTAACTGGAGTACTGGGCGGAGCAACGAGAAACACCTGCACACGCAGGAATATGCTAGCTAAGTAATTAATTACAATATAATCACTATTTCGTGGTTCAATACGGCCTATCATTAGTTTAAAAAACATGTATATTTAAGCAAATTGTATACTGACAGTCAATAGAAACTTTGAGGTGGAAATGTGGACCAAATGTGCAAAAGTGGACTAAATACACATTGCGCAATACTCAGTGGGTGTCAACATAGTTTGAGGATTGGTTTTGGCGGCCCAAAGTTAGCTTGGATAGGCCCCAGTGGAGATAAGCAGCATAGAAAATAGATGGATGGATTTTGGAGGCCTATATAAAGGCCCCATGAAGGCCAGCATTGTTAGTCCAGTGAACGGCATCATGCCACATCTACCAAGTAAACAACGTCTCCAGGCTCTGGGTATGTTGTGGCTACAGTAATATAGGCAGACGTATGGGATGTTCCCAACCCACAATCAAAAACCTACATGAACGCCACAACACAACAGGCTGTGTTGAATGTAGACTTCGCCCAAGGCGAGAGAGCGTGACAACTCCCGACCCGGTTGGATGTTGTTGTGGGGTCTTTTGTGACCTCTTGGAGAAGTACTCTGCACTCTGGTGTGATTTTGGTTGGCTGGCCACTCATGCGAAGGTTCACCACTGTTCCATGTTTTCACCCTTTTTGGATAATGGCTCTCATTGTGGTTTGCTGGAGTCCCAAAGCTTTAGAAATGGCATGTTTGGTAATGGTATGTTTTATTCACATAGGGCCATTCAATAATAAAAAGTTTCATTTCAAAATGGCATTTTCTATTCAGCTGTGTTCTCCCTGACTAACATTTAAATATGTTTAATGATCTAAAATATTTAAATGTGACAAATCAGTAAGGGGGCTGCACGGTTTGCAAGACCAGGGCATGTTCTCCCTGTGCATGCGTGGGTTTTTTCTGGGTACTCCAGTTTCCTCCCACATTCCAAAAACATGCTAGGTTAATTGGTGACTCCAAATTGTCCATAGGTATGAATGTGAGTGTGAATGGTTGTTTCTCTATATGTGCCCTGTGATTGGCTGGCCACCAGTCCAGGGTGTACTACACCTCTCACCCAAAGACAGCTGTGATAGGCTCCAGCACCCCCGCGACCCTCGTGAAGAAAAAGCGGTAGAAAATGAATGAATGAATATATTGTGGTGGACACTCGGGGGCAGGTCTCACCCAGTCGGTAGGCGGGTTGGGGGCGTGGTTTGATCCCTCTTTTTTGGCGCGTAAATGTTAACGCTATATAAGATGTTCCATCTTTGTGATTGAGTGTGCTTTCTGAGCCGTCAAGAAATAAAGCTCTGCATAAGACAAACAAGTGAGTCTTTCCTGCAACAGCCACAATATAATATATAAATAATGTTGCTATTCAGCATTTTACTGAAAACTCTAATGACTGTGTCTTCTTATAGGTTAGGCCAACATTGGCCAGCACATACTTTCTTCAGACAAACTTCAGAAATGGGAGCGTGTTTGCATGTGTGAGCTCTACCTTGTCTAGCTGCTTGATGCCTTCCTCCACGCAGCAAATGGAGGCCACAGTCCTCAAAGCGTGAGCGTAGAGGCCCTTAAAGCGATCCTGTCTGCAGATTTTGAACAGCGACACCACCGCTCCTTCCTGCATGACATAATGACACACCAACATTAACACCGAGGGAATGAAACACGAAGCCTCAACTGTCAAAGTAAAACACTTTTCAAGTTTCTTAATAAACACTCTGAACACAATACAGTGAAATGGACTGAGCTAAAAAAAAAAAAGATACATAATGAAGAGGTGTAGTCATACTCAACGAGACAAATAATACATCGTTTTCAAGGAGGGCACCATAGGGTCCAGCAGGTCCTAGCAGGACTACGTCAAAAGAAGCACTCATCGGAATAACTGAATATATCAGGTTTGATAAACACTGTATTTTTCATGAGCTGAAAATGAGCTCAATAGCTGCTGTTGCAGTAAAAGAAACAAATATGCGTCATGTCCACACAGACGATGGCCTCTGGCAAACATTTCCAGGTATTCATCTGTGTGCAAATAGATGGAATTACCAGCTGGAAGACAGCCATTATCCGAATAAGGCCATTAGAGCAGCCATGTCTCGTTCACGCTTTGGAGTGGCCAATCACGCTGCCCTCCAGCATGACCGTTTTTTTTTTCGCTGTTAGGGCGCAGCTGTGGTTGGACCTCCCAGCATGTTGGCGGAAGTGATATATATTTTATAAAGAAATATGACAAGGATTTAACAGATAATTCCCAGTTTTTCAAGAAAGCAGTTTTGTTGCCCTCAATCATGAGGTATAGGAAGAGACACGACTGGCACATCCTCAAAAGAAGATCTACACCCAAGTTAAAACGAGGACGTGAATAATTCAGGAGTGTGGTGAAATGAAAAGACCTCCAGTAGGCCATTTAATTTGTCTTCAGTTTTACCTGCACGGCTCTTCCTCGCCGCTGCTCTTTTTCACACGCCGTCAAACAACTTGCAGCTCCATTGTTTACACTGGCTTCACCCTCACTCAGAGCCCATGAAGCGCAAGTTTTATTGTCACGCTCACTGACAGCATCACGCACAAATGGACCGCTTGGTTTAAAAGGCCTCTGAGTATTTGTATGAACGCAACAAAGCGGCGTGTAATTCCATAATTGTCTTATGGATTATGGATGCACTCTGATGCACAAAAGACTGGCGGCTTTCACCAAATCAACGCTTGTTACCTACATGCCGAAAACTGTTTTTTGAATGTTTCAACTCAGACAGACAGACATCATGTGAGGAACTTGGGCCCATTTCTGGCTTCAGAGGACATGCAAGAAAAACATGGTCGGAAAAATGTAATTTACAAAAGAGTGCCATGAGAGCAACAATACTCATATACAATCTTGCCTTGTTTATTGTGGTTAATTTGTTCCAGCCCCGACTGCGATCTGTATATTTTGTACTGATACTGATGACAATATTAAGAGGTGGCTGGATAAGTAACGGCATCACTGATGACCTCACACCTACTTCAGTATACGAGGAACAGAATCTTATTTTAACTATATCCAATTTGGTAGGATTTGTGCTTCCCATAGGAAATAATAGCAATGGAAATCATTTTGCTAACACCTTAAAACAGCGGTCTCAAACTCAATTTACCTGGGGGCCACTGGAGCTAGGGTCTGGGTGAGACTGGGCCGCACCAGGTTTTCCCAAAAAAAAAAATGCATTTATTAAAAACAGAAAAATGAATAAACTTTGGTTCCGATTTTCTATAAGAAAAGCTTTGATAAAACATTCCACTGTTCTCAAATATCTTAATTTTTATTTTTCTACACAAAATAAGATGAAAATTAATAAACAAATCAAGAATAAAAAAAATCAATCTGTAATAAGTAAATATAATAGTAATAAAATGGCAAATAATATAAACTTAAGAAACCACATATAGTTGGTGGGTAGACAAATTATTTTTTTTCTGATTAAAATGAACAAAGCATTATTAGAGCCCTGTAGACATGACAAAACACGACTATAGTCACATTTATACTCTTTTTATTTACAACATATTACGCAACTGCAGGGTCTTGAGACACATGCTAACTCGCAAACTAGAGAGCTAGCGACCAAAACGGTAGCCTTCAAGTTATTTCCTTTAAACTTAAATAGCCAAAAACTTACCACTTCCACAGTTATTTAACCTTTAACATGAACATTAATCAAACGTAATCATTTTTTCTGGGTACATGATACCATACAGCATCCATATCAAACTTGCGCGGGCCGCACTAACATTAAACTATCATATCAAGGCGGGGGCCTCAAACTAGTGTCCTGCGGGCCACATTTGGCCCGCCGGCCGCGTGTTTGAAACCCCTGCCTTAAAACCTTTACTAACTGGCCTAATTTTCAGTAAAATTGCAACTCTTAACTGTAACCACAGTTAAGGTCACTTGCTAAAGACAAAGGCTGGGTTTAAATTGGTGCAATTACAGTTATTGAGTACACCAGAGCATTGCAATGAGAAGTACGTCAAAATATTGTTGCCCTCAGTCATGACAAGGGATGACAGCTTTGTGGCAGTGTATAATCCGTCAGTTTTTCGCCCACAGCTGTACGACAATGTTGAGTCAAAGTCCACTAAGGTGTGCACACTGATTCATCTATTTATTTCAGCAGCAGTAGCTGTGCGTTGTTACTCACTATATTATTCACAGTGTGTCACAACAGAGGAAATCAACTCTCCTCCCCATTTATAAATCG
This sequence comes from Doryrhamphus excisus, assembly GCF_037039965.1. Taxonomy (NCBI): domain Eukaryota; kingdom Metazoa; phylum Chordata; class Actinopteri; order Syngnathiformes; family Syngnathidae; genus Doryrhamphus; species Doryrhamphus excisus. The sequence continues at coordinate 15,007,154 of NC_136357.1, read as the reverse complement.
AATCACATTTAACAGAGGAAAAAAAGCACAAGGGAAGTACGTACTCTGCGGAAAATGATAATGATGGAGTGTGTGTGTGTGTGTGTGTGCGTCTTTTTTCACTGGCATTGTATCGTTTAGTGTCGTGCAGTCATTAGCAACTACCAGGAAGCAGCTTGTGCCTCACACTGCACACCCACTTCAACAAGGTGGGGCGCATTGATAGGTAGACACGCCTAAGCCTTGTGATCGATGCATCCTGCTAATGGGAACTGACAGTATTGATCTTACAATCTGTTGTGAGTGCGTGTGCGTTTGTGTGTGTGTGTGTGTGTGTGAGAGTCCTGGAAGTGGCCAGCTAACTAATGGCACGATTGTGAATTGCTGTCTGGTCTGCCTGATCTTATCTTGTAGTTACAGACAACACGTACGTTTATGTTGTACAAGGCACACATTTTGACCCTTGCATACCCTTGCACTGCTTTCCAGCTACGCATTTTGTTGCATTTCACTGATTTCAGCTCTGAGATCAGTTTCTGCACCTTTACAGTGTGACCTGCACATTTTTAACGGAATATTAAGGCTGTGATAGGTAGAACATTATTTCCTGTCTGTATACAACTCTGTGGGTGGATAGCCCACATCTTATCTGATTTCAGATCCCCATTTGCAATAAAAAATGACATTAATTAGTTCTAGCTGCAATAACACTACCCTTCTCTCTTTACCATTGTTCGCTCAATATAAGGAAAGCTGACAAGCTAAATAGGTAACAAGAGTTGTAGTTGCTCACAGAGATGACATCACACACTAATACTGACAAAGAGCTATAAAAACTGGGGTGGCCAAAGTTCAGCTCACGGGCCTTCGATTTAATATCAGAGATTAAAGTAAGTGCAGACCACAAAGCCTGGGCTATTTGAGATGCACTGGCAGGGGCAAGCACAAATTAACAATGACCTCTCTGTGAGCTTGCCACACAACATTACAATGGGTGGGGGGGGTCACTGGACAGTAAAATTGCAGTGCCAATACAAAAATGACAGCACAACATTAAACTGGAAAATAAACACACAGGGAAGTGCCAGTTTGGGGAAAATAAACAATGTTAACTCTAAATAACTTTTTACAAAATCAGTACCACAAAGCATGCTGGGAGTCACAATACTTGATGCAGCCCAGCACCACACTGACTCAACCTTCAGTCGCCCCGAGGTAAATGGAGTTGGAGCCCCCTGCTCCAGAGTGAGGTGGGGAATTGAATGTATGGTGACAGGTCACCTGTCTTCTGTAAATTCAGTACTGATGATGTGTGTGAAGTCAGCGGTCAAATTAGTACGTGTTCACTTTCAGACTTTATTCATAACAGAAGCAAAAGGTCAGTTACTTTAAATAACTGTCAATGGATGTTCCTCGCTACTAATCAGGGATGACAGTACACCATAACGCTCTAGTCCTGGACTAATGCAGTACCTTTGCGATGATGCTGCAGAGCTGTGGACCATCTTGGGTGAGGGACAGCAGGTTACTGATGGCACTGCCGATGGTGTGAACGTTGTCTGAAGACTCAATTTGTTTGATCAGAATCTGCAAGAACAGAAGCTCTGGTATGTGAAACACAACAAAAAGGTATTTGACTTTTTAAGAGGACAGCATCAATTACTCAATTACAAACCTGGATCTCATTGGCTAAGGCCATGTCAATCATGTTGCTGAACGAATCACTGACATCAGTCAGGATCTCATGGATGGCATCCCTCATGGACTTCAAGAAGAACTCATCCTCAGTGTGAAGGCACCTGAGAGGGAGGGGCCCGGTTAAGAGCATGACAATACTGTAGACAGGAAGTCCGACAAATCCAAAACAATAGTAATAAACATAGTTGAATGAATATACTGTAAATCTGATAGTGTTAGTGTAGTTTTACCTCTCTGTGATATTAGTCAGCTCCATGCACTTCTCCAGAAGAGACGTCTCATACTGAAAAGCAAATCCAATGTGATAAGTGAGGGCACAATGTGACCAATCCCTGCTGAGAAAGATCACCTTCTGCATCTCAGGTGGCGTGCTTCGTGCTGCACTGTACTCGTGAACCAAAGAGCGCACGTGGCAATTCGCTCGCACCGCTGTGCTGTGGACCCTCTGCCAACGTCCCTTCTCTAGCCGCTGGAACATCTTGCCCAACTCAGTGCTGACCACCAGGGCCCGGCGAAGTAGCGTCTGAAGGTTGTTGCGGGCCACATGGTCCCCTGCCCCAGCCCCGCCGCTCACGATGAGCTCAGCCTGCTGGGTGTCATCGTCCACCTCAATGGGCTTGGCCTGGAGCACGCACATGCACTCCACCTCCGTCATGTGGCGTAAGTCCTCCATCCATCGCTGGACCGAGTCCACCTGCAGGCACTGCATACGGCTGCTGCTGGACACAAAGACATTATTTTTTTCCAGTTGACCATGTGTTTTCATTTTTTATTCATGTTGGATCACAACTACAGAGAAGGTACAGTATGTTGCAGAACTTTTCAAATAGTGGTCCACCATGAACTGTCAGGGGGGACGCAAGAGGGGAAAGGGGGTGGTAGTACTTTCAATGTTAGTGCAGACTGCAAACATATACAAAGTACTCAACATGCAATATATTGAGGTGGCAATATACATACAATAAATATTGTACTCAACATGCAATTTTGATATTTTGTAACTGTACACTAGGGTCCATCAAAAAACACAATTATTGAATTTTGATATGGCTGGGTACTAAAAGTGTTCCAATATATGTAGAAACAACAAAATATTTTTCCAATCCATGATTATTTAGAAGCGCCACCATACATCTGTTTTTGTGGAATAAAGTGGTCAACAGTTCAATGGTCGCCATGGAGATTTGAGGTCAGCAAAGACTGCGGCTCAAGAACTCTGAGGTGATCTTTATGTTTTTGTTGGTATTTATACTCCTATTACATATTACTAGCAAATTTGCGGTTTTGTCTTTGTAATTTGAATGATTTGTTGTCATGTTTATAGGTATTTAGTGCTCATTGCCTCTACTGTAGCTAACATTAGCTAGCTCCAGTTTGCTAATGACAGTTAGCTAATAGCTGAGCAAGCATAACATCAACAACAGTAATATAGAGTAGACAGTATTACTGATTCCTCATATTTATTGAGAGTGGTACTGTAGTCCTACATAATCTGATATACACTTGTCCATTTACGCATTATTTTAGGCACTGTGCAGCACAACTCACCAGCTCTCCTAAGATGCCGCCCTCAACAACTAGTTCCTTTCAGACTTGGTCTTTGGTCTGGGCCCCCTTTGATAGCCCTATAGAAAATGATGCCGTATAGAAGTTCATTGTACTCAACATTTCCAGGTCAACGTTTTGGCAATTAGACTAGAAATTGCGCATTTTCCGAAATTTTACAAAATTTTATGTGTGAGGTGGCACCCCTAAAGCTCAATGGATTTCCTCAAAACTTTGCAAAATACATTTTTATGTTCATTAGAAAAAATGGAATGCCAGCCAAATTGATATTATGAATTTAAAATTTCCCATTCAAATTTGATGCACCCTACTGTACACTGTAAATGTTTCTATACATTCTATATACATTCAGGCCTATGTTTTATATTCAGGATTTGAAACCTGAAACATGTGTGTCATACTTGACGTCTGTGTTAAGTTCCTTCTATCTGATGCAGCCAATCAGCTCCCTATCTCCTCTTGTGTTCTTCCTGCTGTCTCGTTTGTGCGATTAACCTTAATGCATTCATTTACTGTCAGTCTTTGTCACATCTTGTCTTGTCTTTGCAACTCATGTTGATTCCGCTGCTTTCTTCTTAGACAAAAAGTGATTATTGCAAAATTCCAATAAGTTGCCTGGATGTTGGAGGAGGCTGACTACTGGGTGGACAAACAATCAATATCCCCCAAATGAACTGCAGCTTAAGGGAGTCCCCAAAGTGGTCGTGTCAATGCCTATAACGTCTCTAATTTTCTTCCCTGGGTACCATCTGTAGTTGGTCACTTGAGACCACACAGCACTCAATGAAGGCGGGCGCAGCATGTGTACTCACCAAACACACATTTTCCATTGGCTAGCTGTCTTGGCGCATGGCGTTTGCTCAACCAGGTATTGGGTTTCCGTTACACAGTACAGAATCATTAAAAAACCCACAGCTCCATTTCTGGTCTAATCCACTAACAAACCCAACAGCGGCTGGCGGTTTATGAAAGCAAATCAATGTGGGCTTTTGCTTGGGTCGTGCTAAGGTCTCGCTCATAGCAGCCCCCCAGTGCAGAGAGACTTTTTCAAGCCCAACCCTCCACGGAAACCAAATTACCTCATTGCTGTCCTACCAATCCGAGCACTTCTTAGGACTCAAGCAATGTCAAAGAAACCGTCATCAGCTATGCAAAACAGTGGAACCTCCAAAGTTCTACAATTTGGACTTCAACGAGAATTTGTGTTTTTTCTTCTGAAAGCCAACCATTTCACTTGATTTGTTGACTTTTAGGCCCAGGTTGTTGGTGCTACACCACTCCACAACCTGGTCCATCTCACCTCAATACGTCTAATCTTTTTCATCCTGAATTAGACCTACGACAGTTGCTTTGTCCGCATACGTATAGTGCACTTTGTACCGGATACAGAACAACAGTCATAGGTCGGCAAAGTAACCGGACAGTAACTATAAGCAAGCAGCCCTGAGGACAACGTGTGGTCAGCAGGATGGAGTCTGAGGTGTTGCTTCCCACTTGAACCATGTGGAGTTTATTTGTTAGAATGTCCACTATCCAGCAGCACAATGGGGTACCCAGGCCAAGGGATACCAGTTTGTTGATGATTTGTTGGGGGATTATTCAATGCAGAACTGAAATCAACAAACTGCATTTGTGTTTTTGCCTTCCAGATGTTCCAGGCTCAGGAAGGGCACAGAGAATTTAGCATCCTTTACCGAGCACTTTGGATGATAGGACTGTAAAGGGTCGAACAAGGCTTTTAAGGCACTCGATCAAGCAACATATACATAACAATCACAACCTCAATGACGAAGCGGGCATTGGCCAGCAGAACTTATACCAGAAGTTTTCTGGAAGGTTTAGCATTAAGATAGCACCAGCTCCTTTTTTTTTTTTTTTGTCCCGTCCAGCCATTGGGGCAGATAGTATTGTTGATCTAAATGCCCTTACATGCTAGACAGATTTGCTCTGTGTCAGGAAAGGTGTTGGCTACAACTTCCCTGTACCATGAAATTTTATTTGCCGTTATTTGATGTTTTTGTTATGCCATTTGGAGCGACCGGACCGGAGCAAGAAGAAGAACAGAAAAGAAGAAGAGAAAGGTGGGGTGGGGGGGCAGTAGAGGGAGAGACAAAAACAGCAGCAACAAGAATTCCCATAACAACAACAGTGACAAACAGAACAGTTAAATGTCATCATCATTATTACTGTAATAATAGCATACCAATACCATATAAACATCAGGGATAAGATGGTAGATTGTATAGAGAAGCACCCACGCGCTGTGAGTGTCCATATGGAGGTGTGTTGTGTATGTGAATGCGAGTGTGTGAATGTGTAATTGTCACTGAGAATGACAAAAGGAGAGAGACTGCCTTCTACCACCCAGCAAACCCCGCCCCGCGCAGCCAGGTCAAGCCCCCACCGCCAGAGATCCTCCGGCCCTGTGGGTGTGGGCAAAGCCAGGGCCGACTCCCCAAGACCCGCCCCCGAAGCAACTCCCCGAAGAGACCAGCAAGAGGCCATGGAGGAGCAATCCCAACCGGCAACAGGGCGCCAGCAGGCCGGAGGAGAGCCGCACCCCCGAGACCAGCGGGAGACCATACCCCACTAGGGCAGAAGGGCATCGAATGCCACACACCCGTGGGCACAGGGGCGCCCCCGCCAGCCGGAAGGGAGCCCGTCCACGGCCGGAGGCGCCGCCCCCCACCCCCCACACACCCCCAGGAAGCAGAACCCGGCCCGCCCCAGGTAACCCCAGGCCTGACCACCGACATAGGACCGCCCTAGCCAGGACAGAAGAGGCCCGGGCACACTGCCTCATGGAGGACCGGGCGGTAGAGATGGAACGCCCTACGCCAGACCCCCGCAGAGCCCCCCCCCGTATATCTATATGGCCATATACACACACACCCACATATATATATATATATATATATATAATTATAATAAAACAAATCATTATTTATCTAAGTATTTAAAACAATAAATACATAAAATAATCTCAGACACACGCGCACACCCCATCCACTCAATACACACACACGCAAGCACACACTGTGGACGTCCCCGGGTGGGGCATCCGGGGTATCACAGGGCGGGGGACCCAGGGGTCCCAGACCCACAACCAGGCCCCGAGCCCAGGGAGGTACGGACCGCCAAGGCATAGCACCTCCAGACTCCCCTCGACCACGGCATCAGGGCTACGGCAGTGTGGCAGACAAAGGAGCGGGTGAGGGGAGGAGGCCCGCACATGAGCAAGCGGAGGGGGCGAGCAGGCGAGTGGTGAGGCGCTCCACCGCGCCGGCCGGCACCCGCCGGGCAGCTCACCCAAGATAGCACCAGCTCCTTGATGGGTGCTCCTCTTCTGTTTCGCATCACGCTGCCTCCACCTCCTCCAGAGTCGGATAAGGTTGGATAAGGTTACAGATGCCCGAAAGGTGCATCGTTTCAGCATCAAGCCATAACTCTAAAATGTCAGATTCACACTGTCAAAGGAATGGGTGCCACCATCTTCAGGAAACAGGATTTTAGTGTTGACCTTGTTATGTTAATTAAACATATTCATTTCATAACTACTCACAAATAAATCTCCCCTGAGGAACAGATAAAGGTTTTCCAAGGTTAACATACGTGGTTGTCAGGGGGAAATCGTAAATAAGGAGTGAGTCACACTCAAACAGCTTGATGAGCACTTGTTATGGTTGACGAGAAGCAACGTCAGACATTTGCTCTCCATTGAACCACTGACACCTAAACCCTGCTGAAGTCTCAAGATTCCAACAGCACTACACCAACACATCCACCTTTCGAATCCTGCACGTCTCAAACCCGATGGAGCCATTTCCACATATTATATAACATCATCTCATAAGAATGAGTCAGGTTTGATTTACTCGCCTCGGCGGCCACAAATCGTTCACCTCGCCACGAGAGCACTGATGATAAGGATAATAATAGGTTTGTTTTCCAGAGTGGAAGCAGTGTACTTACTTCAGCAACAGTTTGCCAAACATCACAATATTTACATGCAGGATTCAGAGAGCATCCAGAGGTGTCCATTATCCCATACAGAGATTGGGCTATTTTCTTTTAGGCACAGGAAGTCTGAATAGCCTTTGTCTACCTATTTGACCTTTTGACCACAACTACATTGGAATTGGTCAAATATCACTCCATGCCAGTAAGATTCCTGATATTTAAAGACATGAACCTTTGAGCCAAGATACATCTAACATCTTAGATTGAACATCATCTATCAGTAGGATTTTTGTTCTGACATGCAGCAGCAACAATGATAGTCCTAACAACATATTTACTTAATGTGGACCTATTGGCTCAAGACAATTGGTTTCAGAGGGTGTTGCAAAACTGTGCTTTTGTGATGTCACAGAGAAGCAGGCTTCCTTATGGGTATCGGTGCCTTTGACAAAGTGCATCCGACCATGAGTGCTCCTCCTGAGGCACCCAAGGTCGAAGGAGCACCAGCGGTGCGTACTCTTTGAGTTCATACAACGTAAGTCAGGAGTCTCCAGCCAGGAGATCATGAGCTAACAGTAGCTCCTAAACACTTTTCAATTAGCTATCCAAAGACTTTATTCATATATTATCAACTCCTATACCCACTATATTAGAAAGTGTTGTTCGCAGTGCTCAGGAAGTAATTTGGGAGTTTGACCAATACCAGCATAGTGGGCGTGCCCAGAGGTGGACTAAATTAAAACATTTTGGCGGGAAGCAAAAATCCAAGGAAATACACTTGGAATAGGTGCAGATTCTGGAGGATCTACAAAGTTTTCTGTATGTAGCTGCTCTATAGAAGTCCACAACTCAATACAAAAGGACTGAAAAATTTGCATTACGGGTCCCCTTTAAATAATGGCTTTTTTCTAATTCATTGACTTTTGCTTCAGCCTGAATGAATAAAAAGTAATATTTAATATATATATTATTCAAATAATATGTGCCCTGTGATTGGCTGGCGACCAGTCAGGGTGTACCCCGCCTCTCGCCCAAAGACAGCTGGGATAGGCTCCAGCACCCCCCGCAACCCTTGTGAGGTAAAAAGTGATAGAAAATGAATGAATGAATGAATTTTTCAAATATAAAATACTAGAGCAGAGTTTCTGTTGGACTTTAAGCAAAAAGAAAACTTTGTGATGATTCATTTTTGAAGCATTTGTGCTGCTGGTCTTGTTCTTCTGCATGAGTCACTGAAAGGCCGCTGCTCTGCTCCACGCTCACATGGTGTTTCTCCTGCTCAAATGTGGCGCACAAGGGCAGACTGTGAACGCCAAATTGATTTTAGATGGCGGTTAGCATTGATTAACTGTGTTGGAACACAATAATGTTAACTACTGTGTCTGTTAACACAATGACAGTTATTTGAGAGACAAGCTTTGAGTTTGAAGTTTGAAGAAACCTCCAACTGCAACGCTCTTCATGGGAGGTCCAGAAAGGCCATTTGATGAGGAACTTTATTAATAAAAAAAATGGATGGAAAAACGGAAAATAATCAATCAGGTCAAAAATGAAGGTTTCTATGGAAAAATCAGATTACCAATACATGCGCTATCGCTTTCTGAGGGGATTCCTCGCTAAGCAAGGACAAGGACTTGGCATGGCACGTCTTTGTCACGGAGCCACTCAGTGAGTCACTGTGTTTGGGGCTAAAAACAATGAGTTCTCATGAACCTTATGGCTGTAATTCATCACAGAGCATCACGCCAGTCAATGACTAGAAGCTGTGTCTGCCAACGTGGCGTTGCAGTTAAGTGAGCGAGCGAGCGAGCGAGCAGCATACGGGCAGGTGTGCGGCTGAGCAGCAGAGCAGATGTTATCGCTCAAGTATGGCAGTTTGAGCACAGCTGGAATTCATTTGTGACTGAGGTGGGTGTGGTTGCCAGAACATCTCAGAAGGCCTCAGATGGTTTGAGTTTAAAGAAGAATGCTTCGTAGATCACAAGCACAGGTTGAGCGAGCGTCACTTAAGTGTACCAGATAATGAATGGCCTCCCTGCTGTTACCTGAAAAAGATCCCACTACTGCTTTGAATTAAAGTGGAACAGACTTGGAAGCTGTCGAGATGGAAAGACACAAAGCATGTTGTGTAACAAACGGCAACAGTTTTCCATTTCGAAAACTGACCTCGATGTTAACCGCGCTACAACAATATTGTTATTGTAGCTGCTATCACCATCAGGTACTATATTACAACGCCTCAAGCTACTCCTTAGTGAAGCTAACTTATGGTGCTAGTACTGTGTTGCTACTTTTATACACGTTAACGCTAGGTTAATAAATAATGCCTCCCCTGTAAATTTGAAGATTTTGTCATTAAGCTGAATAGTTGGTCAAATTTGAGATTCCGCAAGCTACCAACAACAGGACAGACTGAAGGAGGAAGGACCCGACAACATCGCTACGGACTATTTTGAACCAGCTCAACTATTGACGCTATTCCACCAGTCGGCATCCCAATGAAAGCGGACATCGTAACTGTTTTTTGTGTGTGTGTTGTATGTTTCAGTATAGCCTGATCTGACTCGCACACAGTAACACAATTGTCTGCCTGGGGAAACAGGGCGTTTTAACTTGTTGACGGAAGTAGTGTTAGTTCCGATCAATGGGTCTGTAAAATTAATGCGCCTAGGAAAAACATTCCGGTAATACTTTAAGTATTACATGTTATTGTCAATGTCCTCATAGAATGTAGCATTGTTAGCTAGCTCACATTAATTTGTTTTCTGGCTTTAGAATGCACAGAAAGGTGAAATAAATATCGGTTCATGTTTCACATAAGAATTGTAAATGATTTAAAATTTCCAAAAAAGGTCAGTACCCCTTTAAGTAATTAACCTCCAATGGGATGCAATACATTTCTGCACCAGGAGGTGGAAGCAGTCTGCATTTGTGGGGAGAGCCCAACGCAAATGTCTGTCACAGAATAATTTAAAACAAAAAAAAAGTAATTTGTCACACTGGAAGAAGGAAGCGACTCTTCAATCTTGTTTAGCGGGTATGTCATTGTTGCTTGGAAATAGACCACAGAGGAAGAGCAGTGGAAATGCGGGCACAATGAGCTACAAGCGTGCACACACATACATTGTCGGTTTGGCTTCGACTGAAGGTGGAAACAAGGACATACTAGATCTGAAAAGTGTCTTTTAAACATAAGTGGGCTTTAGAATACTTTGTCTTCCCGCTGCGTTCATTGCAGATACCTTTGGTATGTGGTCTGATACCAGATACTGCATCAGACCAGATGAATTGACTGTATTAGAACGAAGCTTCATTTGCTTCATTAGTGCCACAATCAACAGGTGAAACAAGGTCGCACTTAAATCAAGTGAGTCCAAAGACCATCTGGGGGCCATTTGTGGCCCCGCATACTGCATGCTTTCTTTTCCTTAATGCCCCCCTCATTAGACACCCCTGAAGTGAATGTTCAGAACAGTGTCTTTGCCGCATCTGTGGCACCTGACACATGGAAGTATCCGTCTATACATGTTCTTACCTTCTCTCCTCATTGGCATCATGGGTGAGCTGAAGCCTATCCTGACTTCTCACACGTGGAGAACATGTAAACTTCATACAGTAATGTCCAAAGTGAGATTCAAACACAGATCTCCTAACTGCGTGCCCCCACAAAAGTCACACTTTGATTTCTTTCTGCGCAAAGTTTTCACCCATCTGTGGCAGTACATGGTAACTGGACGCTATGTCCTCCTGCTGGTCCATATGGGTCCTTCCAGCAGGGGCACACACATGACTGCCAGATGTTGCAGGCAAATTGGACCCAAACTTCACACAGTTCATTTCAGGCTTAGTTAGTTCTCAATCTTATTCTGGTTCTGGTCCCATTTGAAACTGACACATGTCTGCTTTTATGGAGCTATCTCACTGCATCATACAAAATACCTGTTTCTGTTTCTAATAACTTCAGCTTGCATCACAGTAATCCCTATTTGTGGATAAACGTTTTATCCCAAAATGGGAAGCCACACAACCTTTTAACCGTGAACGTTCCGTATACTGTGTCCAACTGAACTCTGTCTGTAAATCTGATAGTAATACATGATTATAATTTGAGACCAATATATAATATTCATTGGTACACAGTACATTTCTCATGTGTATACAAAAGAAAGCTGCCTACACCCAAGTTTGTCAGATTTGAACCAGTATTATTACTAGCAGGCCTTTGTTATGACGCACACATCAGGGCCATTTGGTTGTGTCACCACCTCATCTATGCTTCTGTGATATTCTCATGTGCTCATGTCTCACGCTTCAGTCACATAACAGCACATTATCAGATGGAGATTGGGGTCAAAGTGGGATGAATATTTCAGGGTTCCGTAGAAGTGAAAACAACAGGTTCGAGCATTTCTCACTGTGACAGCTGTTATTATCACTGTGGCATTTGGTTGGTGTGGCGTGTGCAAAACCTAATGATTAAAATGGAGCATAAAAAACTGATGGTCTTATTCAATACATCCATCCATCCATTTTCTATACCGCTTATCCTCACGAGGGTCACAGGAATGCTGGAGCCTATCCCGGCTGCCTTTGGGCGAGAGGCACATATACACAAACAACCACTGGACAAAACGAAAACCAAAAAGGAAGAAATGGTGGTGAGACACAAAAAAATGTTCAAGTAAACAATTTATTGCATTATTGCAATTTATTAAACTGGAATTACTCTAGATGTTCATCACCTGATCAAATGTTTAAGACCACAGACATTAATATGCTGCAAATATATTGATTCAATGTCATTTTCTACCAGGTATTCATTCATTCATTCATTTTCTACCGCTTTTTCCTCACAAGGGTCGCGGGGGTGCTGGAGCCTATCCCAGCTGTCTTTGGGCGAGAGGCGGGGCACACCGTGGTGGCCAGGAAATCACAGGGCACATATAGACAAACAACCATTCACACTCACATTCATACCTATGGACAATTTGGAGTCACCAATTAACCTAGCATGTTTTTGGAATGTGGGAGGAAACCGGAGTACCCGGAGAAAACCCACGCATGCACGGGGAGAACATGCAAACTCCACATGGCCGAGGGTGGAATTGAACCCTATTCTCCTAGCTGTGAGGTCTGCACACTAACCACTCGACCGTCGTGCCGCCCCTCCCAGGTATTGTCAAAGACAAAAAAGCCTTCTCTGTTTTGAGCATGGTCAGATTGCTGAACACCATGAGCAAGCCTATTGCTGCTGCAGGTTGGACGCAGAAAGAAACTTCTTCAAAGATCCTGAGTGTTATGGAAAAAAAAAAAATCAAGCGGTACAACCAAAAAAAATGTCAACGGCCCTGAGCCGATTGGCAGTCTTTCAAGATATGCGACCATTCTCGGCCTAAATTAAGGTTGTTACTGGTGCTGAGTGCAGTCCAATAATCATTAGACGGCATCTGGGGTTTAAGAAGAAAAAATGTCTTCAAAGGCCATGAGCGCACGAGAGCGCCAAACATGGGACATTGAAAGGTGGGAGAAAATTTTATTATTTAATGAGAAAAAAATACAATATAGTATAGTAATAATTTAGTAACCTTGACCGTCCTAATGGCTTCCAACATTACTGGCATGACGAGATCCCACCTGAGATATTTCCACCAGCACCATCTTGGGTGCTTTTTTTCTTCAAAGGAACAATGGAAGTTGAGGTTGTGCAGGGGCGTGAAACGGCAAATAGCTATGTGGAGATGAATGAAGGCCCTCGTCTGTGTGGTAATGACTGGCTTTTCCATCAGGATGGAAAAACGCTGCAGTTCACAATACCTGTCTGACAAAGTACTTCTTCCAGAGGAATAACGATAATAATAAAGTTGACCAAAAGTTTAGGTCTGACTTTGAAACAGGGCTTCATATTGCATCAGCCACTTTTAGTAAGAGATGTGGTCATTGGATACAAAGTGACGAGCTTTGCACAATAAAGGTCGGCAGCCAAGCCATAAGTGGGAGTATTGTGGTGTTTCTTGCCTGCTTGGAGAAGAAGAGAGGGAGCTGCTCTGCCGGGAGCTGCACTGAGGTGTCGCCATTCTGTCCTCCTCCTTCCTTCAAATTCAGACCTGACATGTGAATAGAACACACATATGTATTAGTCTTGTTAGGAGAAGAAAGCTGAGCATGTCAGATTGCACATACGGGTGTTGCATCCTGCAGGCTGGCAAGAGCAGCGCTTTCTACTATAACATCTCCTTATTGATCTGCCACCAAGCGTCCTATTCTTGTCTTGGCTTCTTTTGCTGCGACTAATTCAATTATGAATGAAGCTCTCTGTTTGAAGTAGCTGCAAGGCAGCCGTGTGCCAGTGGAATCATATTTCTTATCTTCTAATTTATTGGCTGGCTGCCAGCCAGGGCTGCTCTCCTCACTACTTTGAGCTTTAAGTGCCGCAACTTTATTCTGTCGTTGTATTGATGAATCCCATTTGGATTAGTCCATTTTCAACCCGGGAGATGCCACAGATGCACCCCCTGTCCCCCCCCCCTCCGTCCAACCCCTCCTTCCGCAGCCACACTTTAATCCTTTTAGTTAATGATATCCTGCAGCAGGGCTATTCATTTCGTGTTTACTGTGGAGTTTAATTAGCCACTAGTTAAGAATGTGACAATGTGCCTCACTCACGCACAGAAACACGCAACTTATAAACAGCATCAGTATGATACCATATGCCACGAAGGCTAGCATAAGGCATGTTGAACACGCAAGAGTACTTATCCAACTACGTGTCGTTTCTATGGAGATGGAAGTTGCCCTGAGTCTTACTTCTTCATTTTAGGAAGACATGTTGAACAGTTGTATGCTTCCACCTTTATTGGAATGTTTTTAGGAAGGTCTCTCAATCTTAAAAAAAAAATATTAAACTTAACAATGTCGTTGTACCTAACCAGAAAAGAGCGCACCAGGTAAACAGCCACAGAAACACTTGCCACAGATTCCATCACAAGCTCTTGTGAGGATGACTGTGCAACCAGAATTGAGCAGTCCAACAATCATCAATTCAAATCAAATCAACTTTATTTGTATAGCAGTTTTCAGAATTAAAAACAATTACCACAATTAAAAGGAAAAACAATTACTAAGAAAGCCCCTCCCTCGCACCCTCAATACTAGACACACACTCACAATCACACACAATCACACACAGTAGGGAGACATGGCATGGCAAGGAAACGCCACCTTTGGGGCCGTCCACACTGGGAAGAGCCGCAGGCCGTACCATCAGGGGACCAGCACCCGGGTCCCCCGACTCCGACAGATGGGCGGACCCCCACATTAAAGGGAGGAACCCCCAGCCGGCCGGGTCGAAGGGACACAAGGATGGCACCCCCTCAGCAGACCCGACACATCCCCCAGTGTGGAGGACCCCCCCTGAGGAAACACTGGAGTTAAAAGCTAAAGACTAAGAGCATAAAATCGGACTAAAAAGATAAAAACATAAGAAAAGTTTAAAAATATGAGTTAAAAGCCTGATTAAAAAGGTGTGTCTTTTTCTTTTTTTTTTAAATATCAGCAGTCTCTGCAATCCTGAGGCTCTCCGGCAGGCTGTTCCACAGGTGGGGGCCATAGTGGCTAAATGCTGCCTCACCGTGGGTTTTTGTTCTGGGTTTTTGTATTGTTAAAAGGCCAGTGCCGGAGGACCGCAGGGTCGCGGGGGTTGATATGGTAAAAGCAGATCAGATAAATAAGAAGGTGCAAGGCCGTTATCATGTCATTTCAGCAATAAGCATTTTCACGCTAAACGGAAAAAGAGCCTCAGCAGACAGATGGCGGTGCTTTGGCCTCAGGTGATGCTGTCATACTCTGCTAATAATTCTCAGAGTTGTTGTGTCATTTTTTTATTGGAGCACAGCTCCAACGTCACAAGAGCAGATGCTGGAATCCTGATTTTATTTCCAAGATGAGAAGCCATGAGGGCACGTCGACTAATTTTCTTGCTGGTATGGACGTTTCTTTTCATGTCCAGGCTGAAACATGAGCTGCCCTGTCTGCGGATTTCCCCCTGGTGGGCTGTGGTGTCGGTGGTGAGGTGGGCCATACAAAGGACACCACTGTCTCAACTTGTGTGTGTCTGTGTGTGTGTGGGGGGGGGGCACGTTTTGAACCATGTTTTTACATTTAAATATATCACACTGTTAATTTGTATTATTATAATTATTATTAGACTCCTCATTGTTTTGCTCTGTTGTAAAGAAACTTCCAATGGTCTTAATGTTATTCTTCAAGGAGGGCACCGAAAGAACAGTTGATGGGGAACTTGCACTCAACTTGTTCCAAATTACATTTTTTTCAACCAAAAAATATGTAAAACACTACTTCCGGCTAGCATGTGATACCAATGGTGGAACAGATTGTACAATTTTTTTTTTCCACAATCATGAATTAAATGGCATAAAAATTGTTATCCATTTTTTAATATAAGTGGCATTTCATGACTGTTCAACAATTCATTCAATTGAGCATAACCAGCGCCCCTGCATGTGTGTGACGTCAGCATACTCAAAGGATGAAAAGTCAATATATAATGCTGTCAAGGCAGCTGAAGGAACTTTCTGCACACAGTCCTTCAAATGGAAATGTATCGTAAGACTGAAAATAATCAGTCAAATATGAAAATATAGCATGCCTGTACACTTCATATTCATTTATGGGTGTGTCCCGATCCGATTTTGTTGAACTTTTGTTCTGTGTATTGTTTTTACTGTATTTTTTTTTCTTTTTATTATTTGGAATGTTTGTGTAGTTTTGTGTTTTATTGGCTGTTGTACAGCACTTTTGCCAAGCATGAGAAATATTATATTTTGATATTGATATTAAAGGCTGAAATATTGGAAACAGACAAGACAAGTCAAAAGAAAAGTAAATTAATGAATGCAATCACTCCTCCCACAAGCTGATGAATGATAGATGCTGATGAGCCTTGGGCAGGAGGAAGACGGCAGTAGAGCCAACTCACCCTGGCTGGCGAGACTCGAGTGCGAGTTTCGGCCATCATGCCAACAACAGTGCAGTGTGCGTCCTTGAGTAGAATGGCAGCACATGTTTGGGACACAGGTCAAGAAAATCGTAATTTAGACAGATAGTCGAAAGGTTGATTCTTTGTGTGGTATTTTAACCTCCATCAAGGAAGTTATATTGCATTGCTATTTCTTTCTAGTTTGTTTGTTGGATTATGCAAAGACCACTCAACAAATGTCAGCCGAAGTCTTGCAAAGTGGTGGGGCATGGGCCAAAGAAGAAACCCTGACTGACAAACTTGGTAATGGTAATGGTAAGGGTTTTATTTCATTTTAACATGCATCAGATTACAATTGAATGCATCACATAATCAGTTCACAGTTCCACATGTCCAAAAGGAGTAGGAAGAAGCAAAGCTTATTAAATCCTACCCCTCCATCTGGTACTTTTACAATCAGTAACTGTTACATTTGTTCACTTCCTGCTTTCCATAATACAGTTTAAGGGTTTTTTTTTGTTTTTTTTTTAAATAATGCACCTCGTACCGAAGTACAAGGTGATATGAGCATCCAATGACATAATGGGTACCATAGTAAGTGTCAATATAGTGATATATATAGCACATCATGACTGGTTCAAGACTCTTCATCCTTGTATTTAGCAAACATCAACTGCTTGTATTGTTTCTTGAATTGGCTCATCGTTGTGCATTGTTTGAGGTCCTTACTCAATCCATTCCATAGTTTGATTCCACATACTGAAATGCTATGGCTTTTTAGCGTAGTCTTAGCATATAAGTGTTTCAAATGTACTTCTTCCTTGAGATCATATTTCTCCTCTCTTGTAGAGAAGTATTGGATGACATTTTTAGCTAATTGGTTGTTTTTAGCCTTATGCATTATTTTAGCTGTTTGAAGATGAACTATATCAGCAAGTTTAAGTATTTGTGATTTTAGAAATAAGGAGTTAGTATGTTCTCTGTAGGCAGCATTATGAATCATCCTTACTGACCTTTTTTGCAGTACATTTAGCGAGTGAAGATTGCTTTTATAGTTATTAGCCCATATTTCCACACAATAAGTAAGATATGGTAGAACCAGAGAGCAATAAAGAGTGTGGAGTGATTTCTCATTGAGAAGTTTTGCTTTGTTCAATACTGAAATATTTCTGGCCACCTTATGTTGTATATTTGTAATATGAGGTTTCCAGCTCATATTTTCATCTATTGTGATGCCTGGAATTTTCCCCAGAACTTTCGTTGAATGAAAGTGGTCTCAATACCAACTTTTCTCCTGTTTGTTTACAATACTACCAACAACTTATGTGGGAAAGAAAGGTCCAAAACAAGCAACGAACGCAAAACGTGACCTCCCACTTTACGACGTCCGTCTTACTCACAACCGTGTAGTCACTGTGTAAAAATACATATGCAAAGCTTTGATGCTGTTCTGTGGTGAGCTGGAATTACTCCTTGTAGAGTCTGTGACAGACCACTGACATGAAGATGAAAAGCAAATCACAGCATGGGTTCAATGTTGTGCCTCAAACAAGCATCGGTCTCTCTCGCTCTCGCTCTCTAGCACCAGAAGAATACACGCAAGGACAATAGTTACATTGACATGCAAATGTTGTTCAGTTGGACTGAGATGTTTCATGTCATTAGTGTGATGCTCAGTTTTGGACCCTGGAGTGGTGACATATGTACATGTGGCACCAAATAGTTGTGAATTGAGCATGAAAGCTGCAGTTTAAGCAGACATCCCTGACCCTTGACCAGTGACTGGTTAGGCCCGTGATCTCCACCTTCATGGAGGACAGGAGAAGGAAGCAGAACCAGTGTAGCAACACTACATTTAGTAGAACATTCATTGTATTGTGTCAAACTACATCTAACTACAGTTGTCCCTCGCTTATCGTGGTTAATTGGTTTGGACTTTGACAAGTGAATTAAAGTATTAATATACTGAATATTTTTGCAGTGAGAGAATAGAAAACCTGTTTATGACATTCTAAATACAGTTTCCAGCATTATTAGAGCCTTGTTGACATGAAATAATACCCTATAGCCATCCTAATGATGGAAAAACAGTGGCGAGCTCCTGACAGGTTTCATGCTGATGTGACAGGGAAAGCCTCAAAACGAGGAGGAGGAGGAAGCCCAGGTGCTGCTTGCGTATTATTTTACTACACAAAAGTAGCAGCACATAGTTTGATGGGAAACACGGAGTAGACAAGGAGTTGACAGAAGGACATGTGGGAGGTGCATTATGGATAAAGTAGCAGAGTTGGACCTACACTCCAGCTCCTATGAGTTGCCATGCAGATCATTTCTTCTTCTTTCACTTGAGCATTGGCGACTATACATTCAGATAACCCTATATGGCATTTGAATATACAGTGTTATCAACCAACAATCAACACTTCCCAGTATATGTACCACTGCATGACATTACTACTACAATAATGAACATATCAATACTATCTCAATTCTGATCAAAACATACAATTTGAATCTTTGTTTACAGCTAGAATGAGTATGACAGTCCTAATATACCAATACAAGCATGGGAAAGTTATTTTTCAGTATCAGACTGGTTTTATTGAGAACAAAGCAGAATCCATTGCCAATGTGACATCAGCATACACAGAAGTTTTTCTCAGTGCAGCATAGCCTGCTGTTTGTCTTGTTTTGCTTCTTATCTAGCATGCTTTTATTGGCCTCTGGGGCTTTTGCTTGCAGGCCTGCAATATGTAGCTTCACATACGCACTGTAGACACAATGAACAAGATTCCCTTGTAAGGCCACAAACTGGAAGATTCTATTCAGGTCTCATTTTGTTCTTTCCTGTGGCATAATTACTGGTATATGAACTTTTTATGTTTGGACCTTGACGTCTCTAAGCAACGAAAGCACACATAGTGGCCTGTAACCCCTGAGCCATCATACTAACAAATGTGGATCATGTATCCATTTTCTATACCGTTTATCCTCACGAGGGTCGCAGGCATGCTGGAGCCTATCCCAGCTGTCTTCAGGTGAGAGGCAGGGTACACCCCGCACATATAGACAAACAACCATTCACACTCACATTCACACCTATGGACAATTTGGAGTCGCCAATTAACCTAGCATGTTTTTGGAAGGTGGAAGGAAACCGGAGTACCCAGAGAAAACCCACACACACACAGGGAGAACATGCAAACCCCACACAGAGATGCCCTAGCGGGGACTCGGTCTCCTAGTTGTGCGGCCTGCATGCTAACCACTTTATTAGGTACAGGTATCTACTAGAGTGACACCAGCAAAAGTTGGCACAACCTCACAGAGTGAATGGAAGCTAGCGGTGTCGGCTTAGCATGCTAGTGTTGTTGCGTGCGTGTTGTTCACAGCTTTAATATAAAAAGCATTTTACAATGCCCAATGATGACGTCCAAGTTATGAGTGAAGACGGGAAGCTCGTTTATTCTTGTACCCAACTCCTCGTACAGACATTCTCATTACACGGAGCACATTCTACCGGCCTTCAAAATAAAAGCGCTGTTTGCCATCTAACTGTGTACATAAGAGTCATAAATATCTTACATATGCAGTTGGAATTGCATGGGTGACTACATCTTCCTTAATAACAAGCACAGGCATTAGAGTTTGTTGAAGATTTAGTAGCAATGTGTGCAGAGGCTGACATCCCATTGGAAAAGTTTGCCAGATTGTTACCAATAAATGAATGTGCTTTACAATTGTATTTCATTATACGGCTTGAGGTTTGTTCAATTTTATAACGTTCATATTGTGATACATGTGGCATACATGTGATTTGTGATATATGCTAAGGTCCATACCGCCCAACCTTACTGTCCCCTCAGAATTCCGTAGAAATAAAAGAGCAGTACCATACCTCCTGAGACACTGTCTTGCTCTGTGAAATATCCAAATGCATTTTCCCTGTACAGCCACCAACAAGCCAAACAGACATCGGCCCAGAGGCAGCCAGGCTGTGTCTGCAGGACTGAGAGACTACCGGAATGGGATCCTGGGTCCAGACCAGAGAATCATCTTATTACGTGATACCGGAGAAGTGGTTTCCACAGAGCCATTAGAAACTGTTTAATAGTGAATGAGAAAGGCTTGCTGCAGAGAGGGGGCAGCACATATGGCTAATAAGGAGTCATCCAGACATAATTGAAGACAGACACAAGGCACGGGTGGCCTAAATGCAGGGTGAATAGTTGTAATCAGCCGGCACGACCATATGTACATGTTGCAAACAGCTCTGTCATCACCCTGCAGCATTTTAAACACAGCAGGCTGCAAGTGTGTTTATGCTGGCTCATTGTAAAAATGTCTTTAATGCAGCCCCCCACATCAGAGATTAACAAGGAAAAGTTCCATCGTTTGTATTCAATTTTTTTTTTTTAACTCCCACTGTCAAAAGCTGGGTACCATCATAACACTTTTTGGCACCCTTTATTGGGGTACCAAACAGTGGTACAATGTAAAACAAAAGAGAAAGTCTATACATTGTTCATTTACTTACACGACAGCATGCCATGTAATGCAGGCATTTAGAATGTGTTTAGGTTGCATGCAAAAGCACGATCACGTTAATGAAATGACACATCTGACTTTGTGGATTAATTTGGAGTCGTTCCTGTCTATTATGAAAGTTTGTGAAATGTAACTATTGAGGTCGACAAGGAAAAGAGCGGTCATGCTACCCCGATGCATAAGTGACTAATGCAACACAAGCCTGCACAGCGCTGTCTTGTCTATGTTACAAAATAAGTTTACCAAGTAACCTTAGATACAAACCGAAATAGAGGCGAGCTTAGGAAAAACTGATAAAGTTGAGGCTGTGAGCAGCCATTTTTAACTTGCCATTTGCACCGTGAATGAGGCATCGCAGCTCTTCTGTGGCTTTGGCCTTTTTTTCTTTACTAATAATGGACCATATCCAACCACAAAACAGGGTTTATCCATCCATTCATTTTCTATACCGCTTATTCTCATTAGGGTCGCAGGGGTATGCTGGAGCCTATCTTAGCAGACTTCAGGCGAACCCTAACCCTAACTCAATCATAGGACACATACTATAGACAAACAACCATTCACACTCACATTCATACTTATGGACCAATTTGGAGTCACCAATTAACCTAGCATGTTTTTGGAATGTAGGAGGAAACCGGAGTACCTGGAAAAAAAACTCACACACGCACAGGGAGAACGTGTGGGGCCGCTGTCGTAATTTCACTGTAGCATAAGTTTGTACAGTTTACTACTCTGTACATCAGGGGTCTCAAACACGCGGCCCGCGGGCCAAATGTGGCCTGCAGGACACTAGTTTGAGGGCCCCGCCTTGATATGAAAGTTTAATGTTAGTGCGGCCCGCGCAAGTTTGATATGGATGCTGTATGGTATCATGTACCCAGAAAAAATTATTACGTTTGATTAATGTTCATGTTAAAGGTTAAATAACTGTTAATAGGTATCCTCCCTATCCGTGTGGAAGTGGTAAGTTTTTGGCTATTTAAGTTTAGAGGAAATAACTTGAAGGCTACCGTTTAGGTCGCTAGCTCTCTAGTTTGCGAGTTAGCATGTGTCTCAAGACCCTGCAGTTGCGTAATATGTTGTAAATAAAAAGAGTATAAATGTGACTATAGTCGTGTTTTGTCATGTCTACAGGGCTCTAATAATGCTTTGTTCATTTTAGTTTGAAAAAAATAATTTGTCTAGCCACCAACTATATGTGGTTTCTTAAGTTTTTATTATTTGTCATTTTATTAATTATTCTATTTATTTATTTATTTATTTATTACTGATTGATTGATTTTCTTTATTCTTAATTTGTTTATTTATTATTCATCTTATTTTGTGTAGAAAAATAAAAAGTAAGATGTTTGAGAACAGTGGAATGTTTTATCAGAGCTTTTCTTGTAGAAAATTGGAACCAAAGCGAAATTTAAAAAAAAAAAATTTAATAAATGTGTTTTTGTTTTTTTTTTTGGAAAACCTGATGCGGCCCAGTCTCACCCAGACCCGAGCTCCAGTTGAGTTTGAGACCCCTGCTGTACATGTTTATGTATGCACCTTTGTGAGGATGAATGCCACACCAATGTTGTAAACCTAAGGGGAAACACAGAACATATTTAGCTGTTCCTGCCACAACAGGATTTACCCTTCCAAAGCAGACTAAACCCATTTGGTGGAAAGATGAGCTCAACGTGACAAAAGATTAATTTTTGGAAGTAGACCGCTATGAAACATCTATTGAGTCACCTCATAGCTGAACCTCAGCACTGAGGTTACCAAAAACATAAACATATCCGTGATGAAGGTGTGGTTTCAAAGACTGGACCTTCATCAAAACCGAGATGACCTCAGTTGGTTTGTGCTGAGCATCAGCAATCCTAAACCAGCAGCAGTACATTAGACACACTTCCCCACTCACCCTCCACCTACGCTTCTCCAAAATGCTTTTCACGCTAGTGCAGTAAAATATATTGTTTCAAGTGACACTGTTCCTGTCAATATGAGGAATATGAAGCATAAGAAAGCAGTGCTATTTGTGTTGGTGGACCTACAGTATCTTGACTCCCTCACCAGAAGCCAAGACCAAAACCGTGTAGCCTAAATCAACAATGTCTCATTGGGAAAAAAAACAATTTATCACATAACACAAGCCAACAAAAACACTGTCTACTTTCCTTCGTTGCATTGGGACAATAGAGAATATGTTGTTTCTGTAGTGGTTTTTCATCAGTCCTCTATGAACCCTGTTGATTTTGAACTACACTAATTAGGTCAAAGTTCAAGCCCTGTAAAGGGGTGTAACAGTACACTATTGAATGATTGTTTGGTTTGTACCTTGGGTCACGGTTGGGCACAGTAGGGGAAGAAAAGGCAAAATATAAAATGGTTTAACATACATGTTAATGGTTGTCTATCTACAGTATATGTGTCCAATGTAAAGTTGCACATCTCTTTGTGATAGTTCAGGGGTCGGCAACCCTTGACTCCAGAGCATTTGTCTGCTGGTCTCACAGGTCAAGATTTGTTGTGTTACCAGTTTACTTCATAGCTGCTCTGCATCGTTTATAAATGGCACTTTTTTCGAGATTTCCATCCTTGTGAAGTGCAGACATTACAAACTTTTCTTCTGCTGATGTGTTGAAAATTATTCACGGTGACTAACTTCCACTGTTAACACTGCTCCTATTTACAAACATTCTAGTCTCCAGTCATGGTAAGCAACGGAGCATGCACAGGAATCATTTCACAAGCAACCTAGGCTTCCTGTTGTTTTGGAGACACACTGTCAATTTCGCAATACCCAGTGCATGTCTATACAATCACTTAATCCAAGTGGTTGATCGTGGTTGATTCTAATCGATAGAGGAGTTTGCTAGAGATGCATCCAGCCATATCAGTTTAACTTTCACAACACTAGTCCGATGATGGACAACACTAGTCCGATGATGGACTGGCAACAAGTCCAGAGTTTAGTCTGGCTTTCACCCAATGTTAGCTGGGATAGACTCCAGCTCACTGGGACCATGAACAGAAGTTGTAGAAAATGGATATGATTGGATTGCCTAAAGTGCAGTATTGATAGCTCCAGCTTGTTGCCCTGTTCCCCATCTCTACCGAAAGTCATGTGGTCCCAAACAGCAGACATTAACAATGGAAGAGGGTTTTCAAGCTCTGGCTTCTCCTTGGCACTATCACTAGCCAAGGGCTATTATAGCCCTAGTATAATCCTAGTATAATAGGTTCCTTGTTGGACAGAAAACATTCATGTTGTCTTTGGGTGGCATTCAGCCAAAGATGCTTAAAGAAGCTCTGGTCAAAGTTCACGACTTTACCAAAACATAAAAGTTGAAAAAAAGAAAAGCTGCAGCAAAGTTGGCAGTTCTGGCTATTGAAACATTATTTCTTTTCATATGTTTGTCTGTGAAGTCTTTGGGGTTGTTTTAAAATCTTTTCAACACACACATAGTTGAGTCTGTGTGCTGACATAACACTGGCAGCTCCAGCAAGCACAGAGAAGCTATGGCTCTAATAAAAGCATTTTCAGACAGTCATGTAAAAACAATATTCATGCCTTTCCAGGCTTCTTTTTAAAGTCCTGCCAGAGATTTCAAGTCATAAACCCACGAGGAACCTCTCTGGAGCCTACAGGTTGGACATGGAGAAGCGTTTGAAGCAGCTTCCCAACAGCAGCAGAAGCTCTTAGCATGATCATCATCATCACCCTCATCATCATCGCCTCTCAATCAAGCTGAGAATGACCTCACTCGCATTTATGTCACACAGCTCCTTCAGTGAGATGAAGTGCCTCAGAAATGGCATTGGCCCAGTTACGGTCCAAGCATTACATATCAGGAGGACAGGGCGACTACAAAAACGATCCATACGCACAATTTATAGACGGCTGTACATTCATCAATGCCCACGCACACCCTTCACACAGATTCATGACCTCACAGCCAGTGCCCGGTACACATAAATATACTTAGAGCAAATGCTTTTGGACTGGCGACTGACCCGAATCACAAAACGAGTAGGTCTGGTCATGGCAGCAGCTGTACAGCTGTTTGACATTAGGAGGTGAGACGGGAAGAACAAGGAATCAGGCAAGGGTGGAGGATCCACCAGCCTGATCTAAGCCAAGGAACACAGGCACCACTTCAAGGCAGGCTGCGTTTTATTTTAGGCGTTTTCCAGAAGCATCTCAAGCAGACACACGGGCCAAATGGAAGCCACATGGGGTCAATGTGATAAGTAAACAATGCTAAGAATGGAGAAAGAAGTATGTGTGCGAGTACGTAACAACACTTAAAGGTCACTGCAGTGCTATTTTATCAACATGTGCAAGAGTTTTGTGCTTTATTAGGATTGCAAATGAGTCTGCATGTCTCATTTAAGAAAAACAGAATACAGTGGAACTTTCAAACTGATTTTCCCACTGGAAACAATGGAAATAGGAGTATGTGTTCCAATGTCAAACTGCCAGTATCATAAAAACATTATTATCCAGACAAGGGCTGGTTGAGTCAAAAGTTCATGAGCACAAAAGTGATTTTTTTTTGTATACTGATTAGTCTTCATCTCACTCAACATCCAGCAAACATGAATACTATCAATGCAGCTTCTCCCAGCATGCAACAAAATGACAACAAACCATAACCTCTCTCCAGTTAGCAGAGGAACATAGACAGAAGAAAGCAAGAAGGGTTAACATGTATGAAAGAAAAATCAAGTAACGTTTAGGGAAGCTTCAAGCCAATGCTCTAATTCAACCAGTTTCATATTGATTTACTCTGCAGCCTTGAGCCCCGCACTGGCTGCCATATTGGACCCACCTACGCAAAAATTTATACCTGCACTCTCCTAATTGAGTCCCCACCAGTACGAACATCCACTGAGTCATGAACTCAAGATCACCATCCGTGACGTACATGCAACGTACATACAGCCTCCATATTTTACGTTACAATAAAAGTGGAACTGTTTTTAATGATTTTATGGGAGATGCTTCATGTCAAGGCACCGGGTTCAGCTCATCTGGTGAGGATGCAAACGTTTCCAAGCGTCTGCTTTTGCGTCTGCTTCCATCACAGTCAAAGGTCAGCTACTCAATATTAGCAGTGTATAAGCGATCCTTGTGATGTTATTCTTGTATTATTTCTATATATTAGCATTATTTCATATATATGAGCTGTGTGAAGTTGGTGATTCATGCAAACATGGCAATAAACATAACTATAGTGTGTCAGCCTTGCTGACTGTATTTTTCTCAAAAACACCTCGTTCAGTACTTCACGCAGTTTTCCAACTGACTTTATATCATTAAAAAAAACACAGTCAGTGACTGATGCACAATCGTGCCCGCTGTCTTGCTAAAAACACCATGTAACAAGTTTACAATTGTAAGGTGCATACTGCAAGGTATTGAGAGGAGTATAATATTTTAGCCATATTTCAGTAATATTTTAGCCATACATGCAAAATGCTTGATGCCTACCTAATGTAGGTACATCCAATATGTTATTGCTGTACTGGAACAAGTTTAAATATACAGAATAGAGGCGAGCTGAAGAAAATCTAATAAAGTAGAGGCATTGTGACAAACGCAGAACCCTTTTCAACTTCCCAATTGCACCTTGTATGTGAATGAGGAACCGCTGAGGTCCTCTATGTGTTCCGTTTGCAGAGTCGGTCTGGAGAGAGGCGGTCGCTGTGTGTGACTGGCCAATCCCAGAGCATGAAGAGTGAATACATAATGAGCATTTTCTGTAAACACTGAAGTGTACTCGTTTCATACTCAGAAAAAATCATTTATAACGTGTATCCATCTCATCCCCCTCCTCCGACAGAGCAAGTGTTGAAGGACTTTGTAGAAGAAAGAGGACGAAAATGACACTAATACAAAGGTCTTGCATGACATAAGGTATATTTGATATAAATCCATAGTGTAGCCTCGGAGCCTACACATAGAAATGTTCAATCAAACAGAAAATACTTATTATTGAATGTAAACCTATGGATGTGCGGAAGAGAATCCATACTGAGAGTAGTATAGATAGACAAGACAGATGTGCACCCTCCACCAACTGAAATTAGCAATCTGCTTTCTGATTGGCTGAGGGCAACAACACATCAGATGGACAAGTTTGGCCAATTATGAGGACACCACACCCTGCTCAGCTGTGTTGTTAACCTGCCTTATTAGAGGTTGGAGACATGTTCCATGGTGGCAGACACCATGCTATGCTATCATTTGGTGTTAGGAATCATCGAGGAAGGCAGCAATCATATGTATTTAACTTTATATAGAGCAATGTCATAAATGCCTCAACAAATTGAAAATTGCCACCTTTTAAGACTTTTTTGGACTGACTCGGTTTGTAGCAGTGAGATCACGTCCCCTAGTTTGGATTCATTCGCCACCATCTTTCAGGTCCTGCGGAAACCTGCAATACAGTGATTCTACCTGAGCAATATGAGTGATTGCCTACGGATTGTTGTGGATCTTTAAGCATCTTAGCTGAAAGATATTTCCCTCAGGAGGATGTTGAAAGCACAACAGAAGTAAAGGTCAGCAAAAGGCAATATTAGATCATGAATATTAGTGTTTGAATTTAAAGTTGCTTTCATTTTCCTTTATATTCTTTCAGGGTTAGGGACCACTCTTCCATTTAAATGGGACTCTAGGTGAAATCCCATAATATAAATATAGTCAGAGTATGAATCAATGGTCCATCTTTGTTACACTAGTTCTATGGTAACAGGTGTCCATATCATCAGTAGTACAGACTGATATTTTGCAGTTTTATATATTGCAGCTCAATATATGTGTCAATAATATGAACTCATCAATGGCATTTCTCTTGGACAAACATAAAAAAATACTCAATGTTAATCTTGTTTCCCACCATTGAAATAGTTTTCCAGGAACAATAACACAAATTGTAAAGTGCCAGTTTGTAGTTTAAAACCGTTAATGATGATTGCATCATCTTACAAATAAATTATGTTTACCAATGACTATCTGTACAGCTTGTGATCAGCATCCTGTCATCTCGTCCAGACATACTCGAGAGTGAACTTCTTGTCGAACTCACCAGGGTGTCTTGCTCAGCGTCGAAAAGGTTAAGTGTTTCCAGTGGGATTCATAGTCACACTACTCTGTTCTTCTCCTTCAGCAGACCAAGTGACCGTATCAGTCTTCTTCTCTCCGTTCCCGTCCTGGAGCCACGTTGGGCCAAGCAGCACCAAGCCCTGCAGGAGAGTCTCTAAACGTGACTGGCCTCGGCAGGCTCGTCTTGGAGAGAAAAAGCCCACATCCTACTGTCAGTCAAGCGGCGGAGCATAGTTTGTGCCGGGCCCCCTTCCAAGCAGACATGAAACTATTCTATTTCGGTCTGCCATATGAGCAGAGCTGCTCCAGATGAAGGGGGAGAAAGTCTCTCTGGTGCGGTGTGTAATTGCACAGTGACCCGTTATGGCTAGATGTAATTGCAGACCTCATCTGATGGGGAGAAGCTGCCAACACAACAAGGTAAAGAACTGTTTTTAAAATAAGACTCTGGAGAGGGAAAAAAACACGGAGAACATAAATAAATGAGGAGCTGGGTTCCAGATGTGGGTAAAGGGGAGGAGAAGAAATCAAGGGAGGGGCAGAAAAAAAGACGGGGATGCAGAAAGTGCTATGGCAGCAGAATGAAAATCCCATTTCGGACAAGGCGGAAAGGTTGTTTGCCTTCCCAGGATGGAGAGGGGGATTGGGGAAGGTGAGAGGATGTTGTTTCTGGACCTTGACCACAACTTCTCCTGGGTGTCTGCTTTCACATGAAATCGCCTTATGGAAAAATGGGGGGGCTTTAGAAACAGGGAAGAAAAGTTCAAATGTAAACGGCTGGTTCCCATTAGCAGCCATGGCTCAGCTGGCCTCGGCTGACGTAGTTAACATGGCTACCAATTCTTCAGTGAATAATTACCATGTGATTATGGGAAAGGGGGGCGTTGCCACGAACTCACACTTATTCTCCACAGAGTCTCTAAATCAGGGGTCTCAAACACACGGCCCCCAAATGTGGCCCGCAGGGCACTAGTTTGAGGCCCCCTGCCTTGATATGAAAGTTTAATGTTAGTGCGGCCCGCGCAAGTTTGATATGGATGCTGTATGGTATCATGTACCCAGAAAAAATTATTACGTTTGATTAATGTTCATGTTAAAGGTTAAATAACTGTTAATAGTTATCCTCCCTATCCATGTGGAAGTGGTAATTTTTTGGCTATTTAAGTTTAAAGGAAATTACTTGGAGGCTACCGTTTAGGTCGCTAGCTCTCTAGTTTGCGAGTTAGCATGTGTCTCAAGACCCTGCAGTTGCATAATATGTTGTAAATAGAAAGAGTATAAATGTGACTATAGTCGTGTTTTGTCATGTCTACAGGGCTCTAATAATGCTTTGTTAATTTTAATCTGAAAAAAAATAATTTGTCTACACACCAACTATATTTGGTTTCTTAAGTTTTTATTATTTGCCGTTTTATTATTATTATTATATTTATTTATTTATTACTGATTGATTGATTTTCTTTATTCTTGATTTGTTTATTTATTTTTCATCTTATTTTGTGTGAAAAAAAGCAAGATATTTGAGAACAGTGGAATGTTTTATCAGAGCTTTTCTAGTAGAAAATTGGAAACAAAGCGAAGTTTAAAAAAAAAAAATTAATAAATGCGTTTTTGTTTTTTTTTTGGAAAACCTAATGTGGCCCAGTCTCACCCGGACCCGAGCTCCAGTGGCCCCCAAGTAAATTGAGTTTGAGACCCCTGCTCTAAATATTAGCTTAAAACGGCTAATTTCCGTTCACGTTTTACCTAATTTCCTGAAAAGTGAAACGGGAATGCTTGCTGATGCTGAGAGCTGTACATGCGAAGCTAAAGCTACTATACACAGCCTACAGTTGCTTTCAGTAGTTTATGTTTACACATGTCAGTACAACCCAACAAAGTCTAGCAGTTAAACTTAATGGCTCATAAAGTTCATGCAATTCTTACGTAAAAAAAACAACAGATATAGCAAAGCATCTTCCAACAGATCATATGGTCAGAAGCAACCAGCCATCAAATTGGGCGTTGAAGCTCACTGGCTGCCCTTAGACAGCAATTCTCTCTGTTGTGGTTCGAGCATCTACCAGGCGTTTGTTTTTATTTGTGGGAGCGTGTTGGAGCGTAACCGCCACCCTGACGCTTTGTTGAAGTTACTGCTTCAAGCTGCTGTGTTGTTGTGTTTTGAACACTAAAAATAGCACTGTGATTATCCTCTGTGTTGAGGTCTAAAGGAATGTGTCTAAAGTCATTTATCAGGCTGACTAGCGTTATCAGCGACAACCTGACAGGACATATACTGTAGATGGCTCTTTTCACCTTTGACCTCAGCTGTCTGCTACCTTGTGTCAGATACAGGACAGAAGATGTCAGGACATTAAGGTCACTCCGGTGCTGACAAGATGCCAAACACTACAAAAAAAGCTTTTAGCCTTGTGACTAATGCGAATGGAAAATTAGGTTAAATGAAAAATTGGTAGAATAGAATATGGTGGCGGCCGGCACGGCGGTCGAGTGGTTTGCGCGCAGACCTCACAGCTAGGAGACCAGGGTTCAGTTCCACCCTCGGCAATCTCTGTGTGGAGTTTGCATGTTCTCCCCATGCATGCGTGGGTTTTCTCCGGGTACTCCGGTTTCCTCCCACATTCCAAAAACATGCTAGGTTAATTGGCGACTCCAAATTGTCCATAGGTATGAATGTGAGTGTGAATGGTTGTTTGTCTATTTGTGCCCTGTGATTGGCTGGCCACCAGTCCAGGGTGTACCCTGCCTCTTGCCCGAAGACAGGTGGGATAGGCTCCAGCACCCCCCGCGACCCTCGTGAGGAAGAGCGGTAGAAAATGAATGAATGAATGAATGAATGAATATGGTGGCTAGCATGCTGACTACATAGTCAGGATACCCGGGTTCAAATCTGAATTGGGGATCTCTGTGTGGAGCTTGCATGGTCTCCAAGTGTAGTATGTGTAGGTTTCCTCCCACATTCCAAAAACATGCTAGGTTAATTGGTGACTCTAAATTGTCCATAGGTAAGAGAGCCATGAAGGCCAGATATTTTAAAATGTGTATCTGTGAGAGCCATATACATTTTTTTAAACATTGAATGCAATAATTGTGTGCATTTTTATGTAAGACCAACAGTTTTAAATATAATGGGCTCTAATTGTGTAGACCAGGCACACTACCGCACGGCAATGGGGTGTGGCCAGCACACTTTCGTGAGCAGCGCAGTGTCTAATAATAAATCAAATACTTGTTGCCATTAATACAACTTCTGCTGCTGTATAATTTTGCACCATACTCAGTATATTTCATTCTTTTGGCCATCTTTGCCAGAAGGCTTGGTTCTGCAGCTTTAGCTAGGTGACTATTTGACTAAAGGAGGAAAGTTTATATTTACATGTTGACATCTCAATGACCGAGGTAGACTACCGCATTACCCAGTAATAATCGAGTTTTGGTGTTTGACCTGGAAAATATCAGGAAAGATGGATATGGTCGGCCGTATTGCAGTAGAAAATAGATGGACGAATTAAAATGCATAAAAAAGTTGTTGATTTTTAATATTATTTTTAACAGTCATTTCTGTGATGTTTACTTTAAAATGTTAGCAAAAATACATTTTTATTGTGGTAAGAAATGCTTGAGAGCCAGATACAGTCATCAAAAGAGCCCTACCTGGCTCCCGAGCCATAGGTTCCCTACCTCTGATCTACAGTATGTACTCACCCTCACCTATGGTCATGACGTGACTGAAAGGCCGAGATCGCAGATACAAGCGGCTGAAATTAATTTCCTCCGTAGGGTAGCTGGACTCACCTTAAGACAAGGGTAGGCAAACATCTGGCCTGCTAAGTATTTGAATGCGGCCCGCCAGTTGCTTCCAAAGTATTTGACTTATCACACAGAATCAGTGGTGGGGCCAGACATTTCTCATTGCGGTGATTAAGGTAAGACCATTACTCACACAGAGGTGGCGATAAGTTGATACCTGTAATGTGGAGATGGCCAGTCAGGTGGCCGGAGAATGACCAATGGTTGCCACGGCCACCTTCACATAGCTCCGCCACTGGACATCCTTTATTCAAGTACATTCCGGGTATTTTATTCAGTAAAAAAAAAAAAGGAAAATTTTATTTTGTTGTTTCACATGGTTTGATGTTTCAAGTGCTCCTGAAAAAAGGACACACACACATACAGATATAGCACAGCAGATTGTACAGATAAAATAAGACAAATAATTCCAATGTTAGAATTGTAAGATAATCTAGTGTTTGTTTGTGTGTATTAAATCATAGACATTAGTATGTGGCGTCATGGAATGGATTGAGTAAAGAACTCAAACAATGCACAACGATGAGCGAATTCAAGAAACAATACAAGCAGTTGATGTTTGCTAAATACAAGGATGAAGAGTCATGAACCAGTCATGATATATATACATATATATATGACATATATACTACATATACCCTTTAGTTGGGATAACAGTCATACTACAGTATAGTGTGTGCTAAACACACTGCTACCCACGGATTGGTCGACAGAGAAGTCACTTGGAACAGTAAGAAAACCAAAAAACGGAGAGGAATTTCTGCTTGTGTGGTGTTGGTTTGTGTTTGATATTTACAGATAGCCATGTTGTGTTTATCTTTCTTAATTCATTGGTGTGTTAGACACATGGCAGCTATGATGTCATGTTTTCTAAACAACCGTGGGCTACTTTCCTACACCCTCCACAGTGTAAATGAAAGCCTCATCAGGGTTTTTCAGTCTGAACTGTATCACTCGGTTGAAATGTGTTTACACATGTTTGGTCTGAAATGAAATCCACAAGAAGTCAGTAATAAAAGTGAATTAATGCTGGTGTCGTTCCTGGTTTCTGGTATTTTTCCTCTTCTCCTGCTTTTAACAACAAAAGGCATTAACTGCATTTCCAGAAGAACTAAAAACCAAAGGTCTCCGGTTTGGAAAGGGCTTTGTGGTGTCAGATTCTGGGAATTGGGTCTGGGTCTTCTTCACTTTTTTAGGGGGACGGCTTGTGTCTTGGTTTCTCTTACACAAACCCTTTAATTTTCAGCTTGGAGGGGCCCCATGCAATGCATCTGTGGACCATTAGGACCACTTCCCTCACTGCCATTGTGGCCTTGTTACATCACTGCTGGGACGCCAGCCCTAAACCAAAACGAGCCACAAAGCAGCCCTCCGGTTCCCCTCCGCACAAAATATTAGAGAAGTAAGAGAAGTTGATATTTTTCCTGCTCAGTCGTCCAGGAAAAATTTCCATGCGGTCGTGGCTGGTCTCCAGTCAGATAGTAAGATGGAGAGAACAGGAAAATGATGGCCTGAGGGGGAGTAACTATAACACATATTTCTTATGAATGGGTAGCTTCTATCGATATTTTAGTCATACATCTCATTAAATTAGCAAGAGATGAACTTTGCAGTGTCAAGTTATGACTTCATATTTTTGTTATGTTGGATGCTTGACAAAATAACATTCAGCTATGAAAGTGATGCTTTCGGTGACAAATTTCCTGCCCTCGCTCTGGTGCCCTCTCACCATTCATCCATGCTGCTAAATAGGATCAACCATATCCTGTTTTGCAATTTCACCCTTATTGAATTGGCTCATTATGCTCTCTATGCGCAAATTTGTCAGCCTCAGTTGACGAGCCTTTTCATCGTCCCTTCAATGGTTTGCTGGCCGGCACTGTACCATGAATCTGCTCGCTTAACCTTTACCTTGTTTGTGCATATCATACAGTTATTTACGTATGCAGTAATTCGTAAAACCCAAAATTGCAATAAAAACCCTGGTCAAACAAAGCAACAGGTCTTACAGTATACAGTATACAGTATACTGTACTGCAGCCAATCATCCACGGTTACATTTCACAAAATTTCACTTAATTAATGCAGACGCTCCACCCCACTCCACCCCCTGTCTTCGGGCGAGAGGCGGGGTACACCCTGGACTGGTCGCCAGCCAATCACAGGGCACATATAGACAAACAACCATTCACACTCACATTCATACCTATGGACAATTTGGAGTCACCAATTAACCTAGCATGTTTTTGGAATGTGGGAGGAAACCGGAGTACCCGGAGAAAACCCACGCATGCACGGGGAGAACATGCAAACTCCACACAGAGATGGCCGAGGGTGGAATTGAACCCTGGTCTCCTAGCTGTGAGGTCTGCGCGCTAACCACTCGTGCAGCCCTGATTTGTCCAGTTATGAAATAATTTTACCAATAGTATATAACTAATCAGAAAAAAACACTATGACTTGTAGACTTGGTTTTTCTGTTCTCAAATTCAATAAAACAGTTATAGACACTGGTAATAATACTATATGATAGATGATGTGCTTGCATAAAGTTTGTTGTTTACTCCAGTATCAATGAAAATATGATGTGTAGCATGATGATGTGTTGTTATGTTTGGTTAATTGTAGCAATAAAATACACAACAGGGTGATTATACTGTATGTGCTCTTCATAGGGCCATTATTGAAACTCTGAAATGGATAAATATGGCGCCACCTATTGGATCTGTGCGGTAAAAAGCACGTGGTCAACCGTTATGAAAACGTCTCATTGAAGTGCATGCGGTTCATTTCCGTCAATTGAAGCTCCAAAAGAACAAGTCTCGTTGCAGGTTTGACTGCCTTTTTATTCAGCAATTACCCATGCAGTTTGTTTTTTTATTTTCTTTTTGCCTATTTCTCAACATATCCAATCATCTCAACAGAGCGTGTGCATATGTGCTGTTGTGTGCACGTGACCCAAATCATGAATCACTCTGTTCCGGTGGAATTGTCGTGATATTTTGTCACTAATAATTGATCAACAAAGTTTTAAATATGTGAATATACAAATATATGTATGTAGCCTCTCAGAATGTGGCCGAGCTCGTCGCCCCCTTAAAAACCTGTGAAGAACAACACAAGTACCCCAAACCCGAGTGTATCTAAAATACATTTTAATCTTGCTGAAACTTCGTTATTTTCACAATAATTTTCACAATATTCATCATCCATTGTCTCCATTCGCGCTCGGCTCTTCTTCACAGAACTGTACAATCATGTAAATTGTTCTACATCAAGGCACAAGACAACAGCCGTTGTAAGGGGAGGGGGGGGGGCAGTCCTGGGGAGGCTGATTTTAAATGGGGGGGTCCCGCTGGCATTCAGATATGATGGTACACGAAAAGAAGACCACAAATGGCGAGGACGAGGGGGGGGGGGCGCAGAGTTATGTGCTCTGACAAGGCCAAAGGAGCAAAATGTAAGGAGGTGAACACTTTTTAGTTTTTTTTCTTTTTTTCTCTGATATTGATGTAAAAAAAAAAAGTAAAACAGTAAGGAAGTAATTTGTTCTGTACAGAAACTAAAGTGCTTTTTTTCAATATTTTTTACCTGTTTGCCAAAGGCAAAAAGGTTCACTGACAAGATGGAAACTTTTTTTTGTTTTTATTATTATTATTTAACGTAAGAATGCTGTTAAGTGAGTGTACAAACGGCCAGTTTACTGTTGATTTTCTGCTGCATTTTATGTTCTTCTTGTGTTTTTTCTCCTTTTTTCCTCCCCGATGGTTACTTGCCGTGTCAACCTGTGGAAGATACAAAGGAAGAGAGAAAACAAAATGTTACTTGTTTGTCTTCCATTTTTCCCCCCTCGGGGTCACCATAGCAGATCAATTGCATGTTTGAGTTGGTTTCATTCAACCCTCCCTTTTGGTCATGGTGGGTTTGGTCATCTTCAATGGTTGGGTGTTAGGCTGTCAAATGAGAATAAAACCCACAAAAGGCAGCAACTTGTACCAATCCATGTTGTTATACATATGCAGATATGATTTTACACGTCTTCTTCTTCTTCTTCCCTCTCTTTGGGCCTTCCCCTTCAGGGGTCGCCACAGCAAATCAATCTCCTCCATCCAACCCTGTCTCTCTCACAACAACTACCCTCATGTCCTCCTTCACTACATCCATAAACCTCCTCTTTGGTCTTCCTCTACGCCTCCTACCTGGCAGCATACTTCTACCAATATATTCACTATCTCTCCTCTGGACATGTCCCAACCATCTCTGTCTGGCCTCTCTGACTTCATCTCCAAGGCCTCTGATCTACTCGTTCCTGATCCTATCCATCCTGGTCACTCCCAATGAGAACCTCAGCATCCTCTGCTACCTCCAGTTCTGCTTCCTGTCTTTTTTACACTGTAAACAAAAATGTTAATGGTGTTGAACACGTGGACTTGGTGCGATTCTGGTGTTGTATTTTTATTATCAGTTGGTTATCAGAATTATCCTCCAAACATGATGCAAGGTTAATTGGAGACTGTAACTGTGAGCGTTAATGTTTTTTTGTCTAAATGGATTGGCTGCCGACCAGGCCATGTTGTACCCCACCTCTCACCCAACTTATCTAGGAAGTGTGATAGAAAATGGATGGATTTTTTTTTTTTATCTTATTACCGTTTTCCCTGAAGACATCAGGGTGCTCACATTGTGATGCTTCTCCTCCGCCGGCCAAAGGCTTTGGCGCCAACATTGGTGGGGACAAAGTTGCTGTTGCCCATCCCTCCCGACCGGCTCAGGAAGTCGGCCAGGCGGTGGGTGACGCAGGTGGCTGTGTTGCAGGCTCGCTTCTGTGCTGTAACGCTGCTTCAGGAGAAGCAGAGTGGTGGTTAAGGCAAAGATTGTGTATGCAAAACTCATGATATTTAAATGAAGCATGTCAAGTTCAGCTGTTTGCCTGTTGTTGTTTTTTTATTCTTACCTGAGCACACGGCGAAAGCCTCAAAGATCTTTTTACAGCTCCCCTCCCCCGCTACTCAGTGCCTCTAAGAGCCTATTTAAATCAATTTTATAGCCAGGTCACCGTGTACTGGACTGAATCGTAGCGTGTGCCAGCTGTCTGAATGAAAGTGAGCTAAGGCTTTCTGGTAGAAAAATATGTTTATTGAACAGGAAAAATGGCGTCTGGCGAGTGGAGCAGTTAATTATGTTACGACGAGGTATGTGTGCTCTTGGTTTCTCTACAAAAGTAAAGGTTTGACCGGTCTTTGCATGTACAGTAAAGAACATCTGATTGTCTGACATGTCGAGGCTCTGCCAAAAAATGGGGGGATTGCTTTTTTTTGCTGTTTTCTTCACGTGTCAGTCAGGCAACTCAAGCCAACATGCACTTGCCAATGAGCTCTACTGGGAGATAATGACAGGGTAGGGAAAGGGCGGCAGGCAGGATTAGATGGTGTCAAAAGTCTCGCCGTAGCTTGCATAACGCTCGCTCTCGGGCGCTCTGCGCTTCTTGCCGGGCGTGCCCGCTCCCACGTTGGTGCGAGGGAACGTCTGCAACTTGTGCAGCTCCTGAGACAGTTTGCCCAGCACGCAGGTGCTGAGGTTGGAGCAGCGCTTGGTTAGGGGTCTGTCCATGCTGTTGGGGAAGGGACACAGATCACATGCAGAGAACAGGCTCATAGACATGAGGGAAAAAAGACATGCAGGAATTCATTTATCCCACCGGAATTCCTGGATTCTTCTGGTCAAGCAACTATTACTTCTACGTGAGGGGTGTCCAAACATTTTCCAACTAGAGAGGATATCTTACTTTGTGTTAGAGGTATAGTGTCAAATAATGTATACCATTAATAATATGCCAAGAGACCCTGGTGGGGACGTGGGTTCAATTCTCGGCCCCAACACCCAATCATAGGAGATGTCAAGTGCTGATGCCAAGGACAGATGGGAGGGGTGAAGCGCCTCAAGTGTAAACTAAGCCAAGCAAACCACGCTGTGGTACTGTATCCCCTGATGGGAAAAGCCAAAAGGCAACAACAATATGCTGAGGGCCTCTAAAAAACAAGCTGCGGGCGGGAAATGGCCCACAGGCTGCACATTGGACACCCTTTTCCCTTGTTTTTCCTAATGAAAATGGCCTCCTGGGTCTGATGGTGTTTGGCACTTGTTAACTTGAAAATGCTTGTTAACACAAGGGAGCACACATTGGCTTGAGCAAATGTACTAATTGGAACGCATGACAAAAAAAATCCAGAAGACATCCGGTGGGATACGATAGTGGTTGTCTACAACCATGCATTTGTCAATACATCCATCTTCAGCTTGCCCTTTTTTCCCATTCCAGTCACACGTTAATGCAGGCGTTGTCATCACATGCCTCTGTGTTTTCATGGCAAACCACCCAACCTCTTCTCATGCCCCCTCCCGCCATCATGCGCTTCCGATCCCACCACGCCACCTCACTCGCCAACCTTTTCATACATTTTTTACACCCACAGAACAAACAGAAACCAGTTGCTTCTCTCACTCATGCAACTCCACTTGGCTACCGTCATGCACAATTATTCAACGCATGCCCCTCCCAACCAAACCCCAATCGTGCATTCATAGGAAATCAAACTCTTCCATGCGGGGGTTTCATGACAGAGAATTACAGTTGAAATATGTGTTGGAATGTGAGAAGTTACAGTACCTTTAAAGTCTAACTGATTGCTATCATCGTCATTGTTGAAGCACAAAGAGAGGAGCTGTCCATTGTACCCACTTTGTTTCCATTTGTTAACCCCCCCCCCCCCCCCCCCCAACTCCCCGAGCACCCCCATCAGCACATGTACCTGTTCCCATCAGTTGCTTGCTGCTCCTCGGCCGTCATCTGCACAAACTCCTTTACGATGGCATTGAGTAACCTTCGTGCCTCATAGTCCGTGAGCCTCACTCGGTCTGACATGGACTCCAAACCCGGTCTGTGGGAAAGGGGAAGGGCGGGCAGGGTATTAAAAAAAAAGGAGAGACATATTCAACCCTTTGCGGGATATTTAAAGGTGGTGGCTTGATTGGGGGGGCGGGGGGTTGTCAAGGCAGTGTGGGGTTGGGAGAGGTCACTGGGACGTCATCAGCTCTGAGGGGTATGACGTCTGACTTGGACTTTCGCCCGCCAACACAGGAAAACAATCTGTACAAAGTGCCTCGTCTCGTTTTAGATATATGAGGCCTCGTATAATATAGACAGCAAAAGGCCAATACATTTATCCCCATTAAAAGGTACACACATTAAGTACACGCTCATGGCATCAATGCAACAATGACTTTTTTATTCATTCAACTCTCCTGTCTAGATAAATAAGGTGACCAAAATATGAGAAACTGTATAAAAATAATCATATTCATAATAATGATTTGTTACATTAAAATTCAACCAAAACTGTGCCATATTATTTTTGTAAAAGCAAAAGTGCAGGTGTACCTAATTAAGTGTCCCTTTCTATACCTAGTGTCCCTAAAATCATATAATATATATATACATTATACAAAATTTATTTCATTTTAATTAAGCAATAAATAAATGCATGAATTATACAATAAGTAATAAGTTATTTAAACATATATTCATAAATAGTTGTAAATTCCAATATTATATAAAGAAAAAAACATTTTCTACATAGTAATTGAAAAAATATATATATAAAATAAACACATAAAAACATCTTTGCCTGTGTCCACCCAGTACTTTAGGGCATGCTTAGTGAAATTCATGTGACTGACTTCACCAGAATATTTCCTTTCCAAAGGACAGTACAATTACGTCAAATTAGCTTTAATTTATTAATTGCATTATTTTCAGTCTGAGTGCTTCAAGCAGGAAAATGAAATTAGAGATGAGCAATGGGATCTTGGAACTTGAAATAAGTGGATTAGTGGCATGGAAGGACATCTCCTTCAACTCGCTGCTTTAATCACACCCATTTTAAACACTGCGCGTTGATGGTTTCAGTTCTAATTCAAAATCTAAAGTGTCAAAGGTGGAGTGTGTCTCACCTGGCGGGGGCGGCTTGTGAGCAGTACATCTGGCAAATGACCAGGGCGTAGGCAACGAGGAAAGCGGAGATCTTCAACATAACCATGGTCCCCTGCACGGCGAAACAGAGACCCTTGTCAGCTCCTCATCCTTACATGCGTAACCCCCCCCCCCCTCCCCCCCCCACACACACACATTTTCTTGTGGCAGCAAGCAAAGCAGGAAAACAAAAGAGTGACATTTGTCACAAAGTCCCGAGCTCCTCTACACAAAATCTCTTCCACTAATCCTCCTCAGCAATGCTCTGCCAAAAGCATCCCACCAAGAACAAGGGACAGCTCGTTCCTGCAAGTGTGTGTGTGTGTGTGTGTGTGTGTGTGTGTGTGTGAGAGAGAGAGAGAGAGAACGTTAGGGTCCTAGCCTGTGCTCTACATGTTGCTTTTGCACTGGGAGCAGAGAGGAGCAGGGTGACAGGGATGGTTGAATTTGGGAGGGGGGGTTACTCTAATCTTGCCAACTCCCTGAGGAACCAGTGCATTAGTGTAATGAGCTGCCATTGCCACACACACACACACACACACACACACACATGCTTCCTTGGGAATGTTTTTTCCCCTTGCTCTCGTATTGCCGCTTCTTTCATTTACCTTCACTTTAATTCCCTAATCCACTTTCTTTTGGCCACCCACTTGGCCTCAACAGTGCAGCCGGTGGTGACCCCAGCGGCCACCATCCAATTCCAACACATATCATCATCCTGGTATCAACATGCATGCAAACATCTCCTCACAAGTCAGTATGAAAGTATGAACACTCACCTTCAGTAAGAAGCACCCAGCTCAAAAGAAATAAATCTCTAGTGGTGGGACTTTGTCCTAACTTGCGACACTCGTGCTCAATCTTGACTGTTGCGTGTAGCGCCAAGGAAGTGGCCTATATATCCCTCCACTCGGATTTGTGCATTGACTGTGTAGGTGTTTAATTATCTACAGGCAGCCAATGGGGCAGCACCGGCGTCTGCAGGCAGCCAATGGGACACATCAGCGGGCCGACGAGGCAGGCGGCTCGTCGCTGACGTCCGTCCCCGGTCACTAAGTGCTCCATTCACAAAATCCACCAGTCAGACCACTTCCCTAATTTGCATTGATGTCATTAATGAAATAGGAAGCGGAGCAAAGTGGCGGAACCTTACCCACCCACCCCCACTCCAAATAAAAAAGTTCCATTGCATTGTATGCTATATCTTAAATGTCAAATCGATAAGGGTCCCCCGCCCGCACCGGCACTTGCAGGCGGGGCCATCTGCTGGAGATGGCCACATACTACACGATGACGCACTTCATTCATGAGCCCAATTGTGTAGCTCAGTACAGACAACTTATGTAAGCACAGTTATTGATTCTATTAGAAGAACATGACTCACCGCAAATGCTAAACTTTTACATATCATCTTTCATCACATCACGTATGAGGCACGCGATGTCTGTTTAATACAAGCGACTTTGCTGTTTGTGGTCAAACATGAGCGTGCGAACCTTGGTGCTCACAACAGCGCACCATCAAAGCCAATTGAGCTAATAGAGTGATAGCGCAGCGGCTGCACTAATGATGGTTGCCGCCCGGGCCTCCGCCCCCACACTAAGTAAACGAGTTGTCCTCGGCGGGGACCGATCGATGGAAGCTTCCTACAAGAGCCGTTTCTCAAAAGCAATTACACAACTCTTTGTCATGCGCCATCGTCTCAATTCCCTTCCTTTTCATTAGCAAGTGCCAATGTGGCCTTGTTCGTGTGTGTGTGTGTGTGTCTCAGTCAGTACAGGGTGAAGCAAATGAATGGCTATACAGGATGAGTGTGTGTCTTTTCTACGTGTGTGTGCTAGATGATATGTCAGAGGAACAGGAAGGGAGGGGCCTGTGCGTCATAGAGGAACCCCATTAGACGGGATGAGCCTTTTAGTGCTATTGAGCCAGCAGGCTCACCCATGTCAGGTGCTAAATCACCTCTCACCAGACAGCTCTGCTTCTCAGGCCTCGAACGTGGACCTGCTTCCTGCACTTTTACACCACGGAGGAACTTAGTGAACCCAGTTGGCTCATCACAGGACGGCATTTCTGTGATCGTTTCATTGCGTTTTTTAGCTCTCTTTAATGGTCTAAAGCAGGGGTCCCCAAACTAAGGCTCCGGGGAATACGCTCCCAGAGATATGCATGTCCCCCCACTACTACTCCCTTCAGCTGTTTTGCTGCGGTACAACCAGCTCGGAAATGGTAACCCCTACAGTGAGCCACGTTACTACAACCTCACTTTGCAAGGAAAAGTTATGGGGCCCTCACTAGAAAAAAGTTTGGGGACCCCTGGTCTAAAGGTGTTTTCTCATTTGGTCCTTGATCCCAACCACCTCAGTGTGTACTCACACTACCGCGATTAACATGGCCGCGATTCTCTTCCGCTCTCCTGAGCTCACGTTGAGCATTTGTTGTACGGCTGGTTTACTTGTCCCACCACTTCTGTTCTGCTAGGTTACTGTCATTTTCCTGACTTTGTGGCTCATTCCATTTTCTGATTATTTTGCGCTTGATGGCCACTGTCAAGTCTTTGGTCTTTAGATTTAGTTACAAGCTACTTCCTCCAAGAAGTACAGAATTACTCCTTCAAAAATGTAATTACTTGCAAAGGAAAGTAATTTGCGATGCTTGAGATGTTGGAACTGAGCACTTCTGTTGATGTGCTAAGGTCAGAATAAAGTAAAAGTAGTCAGACTCTGTGGGACTAACACTGTGGTCAGCAACTTTTTTGAGGCCAAGACATAGGCAGGATCTGGCAAAATTGGTAGATCTCGTTATTATTGTTTTTCAGTTTTTTCCCATTGTGACTTTTGCTGTATGAGTAAAATTGTTGCTGTTTTTTAATATTGTTTTAGCAGTGTGCCTCAGGCAAGTGGAAAATAATGTGGCTCTTGACTCTTTGGGAATCCCTGCTATTGTGGCTCTTTTTTGGTTTCAGTATGGGGTATCACCTCTGTGGAAAACTACAACTCGTTTCAACTAGTACTTGTATCAACTAGTAGGACAAATAATAAAAACAGAATGGGGCACAGGACTGAGCCCTGGTGGACACCACACAGTACATTTCCAGGCTCTGACATTATACGATTGGCAGACACACTGAAACTTCTGCCAGACAATTATGAGGTAAATTATGAGATCGTGCAGTCTGTTTATTAGAATGTTGTGGTCAAGCGTGTCGAAGGTCTAGCAGGACTAATACTGTACATCTCTCTATGTCAGCAGACATCATGATGACATCATGACTGCATACTTTCAGTAGGGAAGCTTCGGGAGAGCCGTGTTTCCAAAAACCTGACTGAATCATAGTTGTTATGTGACTCAAGGAATGACGCAAGTTGTATGGAAGCCACTTTTTCTAGCAGTTTGGCAAAGGAAGGGAAGTTTAGATATTGGCCTGAGGTTCTTCAGTTCTGACTGGTCCAATATTAATTTCTTGAGTTTTGGTTCCACAATGGCTTGCTTGAAAGAACTTGGAAACATACCAGAAGAGAGTGACAAATTGAACTGCTTGATCACCCATGGTCCAATTATGTCAAAGACTGTAGCAAAACGTTTAAATGGCAGCATATTTACAGAACTGGAGCAGTGCTTCATTTTAGCAAACATTGTTGAGATTTCCTCGAGTGACACAGGATTAAAAGAAGACCACAACTGGGAGGGAGCTTCAGCATCTGATGTTAACTGATGATAACATGTAATACTTGCAGTATCTTGTCATATTTTCATTATTTAAAACAATTTCAACATACTTTATGTATGACTAAGTTCACTTATATACAAAATAAGGATACTGTAATAGCTTAGCTTTCTGAAAATGTGGCCCACAGAGCAATTTAGTTGAATACCCCTGGTCTAGTTCGTGAGTGTCGCCCTGTTATCCTTTTTGAATCTAATTGGTTTGGGATAGTTAGATAATTGTGTTTGTGTGTCTTGTCATTTTTCCAGCGTAGGTGGGACTCTTTGGTTTGTTTACATCACAGTCCGCCCCAGGGAGTGGACACAGCCATCTGGACGGCTTCAAAGTTTCCCTTTCGTTGTTGGAAACAAAAATTAAAAAAAAAACTTTGAGGCATGAGTCGATATAGTAACCTTTGCAAGCAGCACACCCGCCTCCATCAACACACCCAGGCTAGTGCACAATAAACAACTGCTTCACTGGATGTGCATAATGATTTAATGGCTTCTCTGTTTTTGTTTAAGTATGAAACACAATGTGTGGCTGCAGACATGATTATTGAATGACCTCATTTTAAGACTGACAGCCATCCTTAATTGTTATTAACCCTACCAATTACCAATTTGTACCGGAAGATTTTTGTACCACCGATAACAAATTCTAGCAAAGTTATTTTCAATTCTACCCGAATTAATTGAATATCCAATGAAATCATGAAATGAAGAGTGAGCAAGAAGAACAAAATAAGCAGGCAAAAACCACTTCCACATGGAATAATACGCCACAGTCAACCAAGAAACGAAGATCGTTTATTCATTCATTCCTTTTCTACCGCTTATCCTCACGAGGGTCGCGGGGGTGCTGGAGCCTATCCCAGCTGTCTTTGAGAGAGAGGCTGGGTACACCCTGGACTGGTCGCCAGCCAATCACAGGGCACATATAGACAAACAACCATTCACACTCACATTCATACCTATGGACAATTTGGAGTCACCAATTAACCTAGCATGTTTTTGGAATGTGGGAGGAAACCGGAGTACCCGGAGAAAACCCACGCATGCACGGGGAGAACATGCAAACTCCACACAGAGATGGCCGAGGGTGGAATTGAACCCTGGTCTCCTAGCTGTGAGGTCTGCGCGCTAACCACTCGACCGCTGTGCAGCCCAGAAT
The DNA here is from genome assembly GCF_037039965.1 of Doryrhamphus excisus. Lineage (NCBI taxonomy): Eukaryota > Metazoa > Chordata > Actinopteri > Syngnathiformes > Syngnathidae > Doryrhamphus > Doryrhamphus excisus. Next base: position 14,962,594 of record NC_136357.1, on the reverse strand, counting down.
CGTTTATTATTAATTAATTCTTTTTTAAAGTGCGTTAGAGTGAGGGAGTAATATTCGAACCAAGACGTACCAAGAAATTACTGTATTAAACACAGTTCAAGGTCTGGGCGATATGACTTCAAATTATTATCACAATAAATTGATAAATGATAATAAATGCGTGATCAATCCCGGACTACATAGATCTTTGCCATCTGAAAGTAATAGCAGGAAATGCTAATTAACAGGCTTTACATTGATTTATTGAACATATCCTTCAAAACTGCCTCTACTCCAAATGGTCCACAAAAAACTTTACATTGACTTTTTTATGTTGTTTTGATACTTGTTAGGATTTCAGCTTTATATTTCAGTCAGAAGGCTGAATGGTGGAGGAGTGGTTAGCACACACGCTCTGCCATTTCTGTGTGGAGTTTGCATGTTCTCTCCGTTCATGCGTGGCTTTTCTCCGGGTACTCTGGTTTCCTCCCACATTCCAAAAACATGCTAGGTTAATTGGTGACTCCAAATTGTCCATAGGTATGAATGTGAGTGTGAATGGTTGTTTGTCTATATGTGCCCTGTGATTGGCTGGCAACCAGTCCAGGGTGTAGACCGCCTCTGGCCCGAAGACAGCTGGGATAAGCTCCAGCACCCCTGCGACCCTCGTGAGAATAAGCGGTAAAAAATGAATGAATTAATGAATTTCAGTCAGAACTATCTGATTTTGAATGATACTCAACTCAATGGCACACAATTACCACCTTTCTGTTGGTTACAATTTCCTATTGATCTTTTACAGATGTTTCGGCCTTATTGATTTTGAACAAGATGCCTGGCACAGTGGAGTTGCTGGTGTTACTAGTGGTTTCACTGTTGCGTGGATGTATGGCATTGCTAATTAGTGATGTTGCATGTGTGTGTGCTCGTATGTGTTTCTAATGACTTACCTCATTAACACTGTGGTATTTATTACAGGTCATTGTTACAGCTTCACACATGGCTTTGCTCAAATCAGCTCAAATACAGTAGTTAAGATAATAATACAACAGTGATGTGATGAATATTATTTGTTGACATAAGAATATCCATGCTTTGTTCATTCCACTTTGTTCTCCCAAATGCATTACAGCCCATTTTGTCACTTTACTTATCTCAGCATAAAAAGCACAGATGGTGCATTTTAAATGACCGTGCTTAAAGTCATTCCACATACAGCATGTTTGGCCAAGACTAGCATTAGTGTTAGCATCTGGTCAAGGGCCTTAACAAAAAAACATAACCTCCCCACCTACAACCCCTCAAGGAGAATCTGTTATGTGAATAACCTTTGTATTTCATTGTTTTGGTTTAACCTTGGTTATATTACAATTACTTGTTACCTGTATGGTTTTTATGACGCCAACTATTTGTGGAGGATGTGCACAACTATTATTTTCCTATACGTTACGCCCACACAAGAAGAATGAGCGGAAACTTCCCTGTATTGAATATTGGATGAACTATACTAATGAACGTACCTTTCACTCTCGGAAAAGGAAAAACAATTGAAGGGACACCAGTTTCAATATTGAAAGTGCCAGTGCCACCCACGGAAAAGTCAATGTATTTTCACTCCAATGTGATGAAGAACCCCAAGAGAAATGCAGGACATCAAATATAAGGAAAAATAATCAAGTTGATCAAACTGATCAAATCCCACCTGCAAGCTTTCACAAGCCATTGTCTATGATTTAAGGAACAAGTGGTCAGTGACACGAGAGTCGCAGTCCTACATATAATGAGGACCAGAACATCACACATATACAGAAGCTATTAATCGTCTTTGGCCCTGAAACAGAAACAGTCGATTATGCCAGCGCACATGATGTGATTTATGAATGGCCGTGTTCACTCGCAGGTACCTCCGTGTTCGTCTGAGCCACAGCGATCCAGATAAATCACTTCCTGAGGAGAATCAGTACTTAAGTCATTATCCGGCTAATGGTTCTTCAACTTCAAATCTAATCAGCCGCTTGCCACCACTAAGGAAACCTCACCACCTGATTAAATGTTTGTTCAACCACCAATGTGAATGTGGCAGCTTTCACTCAGAGGGACTGTTTGGAAATCCTGGATGGCAACGGAACACCTGGATGACTGGGAAGCTAATGGCAAACATGGAGCATCACTTAAAGTAGCATGCGTAACCTGTCCGGTGAAGACAGCCTGCTGAGTCGAGAGTGCCATCGAGCAAAAATCCTGAGCTGTCAACTCGATGACCAACGTGCTCTTGCACAGCTGCACCAGATGGAATTTCTTACATTGGCCACCCTAAACCTCACCCTGCATCCGGGTCACATCCCCAATGTAACCCACCTGATCCACCCTGGCTTGAACCAAGGTCTGTAAAATCAAAGTCGAGAGCACCAGCCGTCAGGCAAAAACTTGATGTCCAGCACAACTCCTAAAGTGTGCTCATACATTAGTTGGCCTCTGTTATACTCTCCACCCTAAACCTCACTCTCATCCACGTCACAGCCCCAATGTAATCCAGCCAGCCCCACATTATGCCCAGGCTGGGACCAGGGTCTGCAGAATGAGAATCAAGAGCATTACCCATCAAGCCAAAAGCCGGAGCTTTCAACTCAATGTCCAACACAACTCCTAAAGCAGGGGTCTCAAACTCAATTTACCTGGGGGCCACCGGAGAAGCCGGGCCGCATCAGGTTTTCAAAAAAAAAAAACGCATTTATTAAAAAATGGAAAAATCAAAAAACTATCTTCAATGCTTCTGCTTCTGCTATACCCTACACTTTTTCAGTACTTTGGTTCCGGTTTTCCACACCAACATATCTGATAAAACATTCCACTGTTCTCAAATATCTTATTTTTTTATTTTTCTATACACAAAATGAAATAAAAAAATAAACAAATTAAGAATAAAGACAATAAATAAATCAATCAGTAATAAATAAGTAAAATAATAATAAAACAGCAAATAAGAAAAACGTAAGAAACCACATACAGTTGGTAGAGAAATTATTTTTTTCAGATTCAAATGTACAGTATTAACAGTTATTTAACCTTTAACATGAACATTAATGAAACTTAATAATTTGACCCAATTAGCAAGTTAGCATCGTACTCAGTTCCATCTGGGAGCAGCGTGGTAACTTTAACAACATGTTTGATGAGATGCTTTATCTTGACGTGTATTTTCCCTTTTATTCCAAATCATTTCCTGCATTTATTTGTACCCAGCGTCATAAGCCTTTAGCTTCATTGCTAATCCAAAGCAAAACAGGGCGGGGTAACAGGGTAGGGTAACAGTATGGGTGGGGCAAAATCATGTTGTGTCCGGTGTGCACACAGCTTTAAGCTGTCATTTCAACATCAAACTTTGGTATCAAGGTGGGGGCCTCAAACTAGCGTCTCGCGGGCCGCATTTGGCCCACGGGCCGCAAGTTTGAGACCCCTGTTCTAAAGCATCAGGCAGTGAGGTTTACCAATGTACCTTTGCACGGCCGCACCAGCTGGCATCTGTTACACGTGTCAAGTTGGAAGGAGTGTTCTTTAACAGTTTGCAGCTTGTCCTTTGCCGGACATTAGGAAGATTACATCTTATGTTTGAAACCTCGAAGCATCCATCAAAGCCTTCAACGTGATGACATGTTGGATGCTGTGACTCTGCATATCATTCAAGGGAAAAGGAGTGACAGGCGGGTAAACAAAAAGGAAAAAAGTAATGGATAGAGAGACGAGAACAAATGAAGTGGAGGAATGCTAAGGAGAGTTTGTGTTTCTGAAAGGTGCCTGCTCGAAGCTCCATTCGTTATGATTACACAAGAAGGAATGAAGTAGCAGCCGTTGTGCTTGCCAAGTCAACTGCATAAAATCTTACCAGGATCAATCACGCATTTTATCCGCTCACATTTCTCTAATAATAGCCTCGCCCTGTTAGCTGTGTGGAGGATGTGCACAAAGCTAGTGACATGTCAGTGACTGTTTAGTGAGTGGAGACCTCCACCAAGGCTAAACCATAATGGTAGATAGTGCTTAGTTCCTGGTATGAAAAGTTACAGTCAATAGGTGGCAGGAATGCTGATGGTTCTTATAGAGCAGGGGTCTCAAACTCAATTTCCCTGGGGGCCACTGGAGCTGGGATCTGGGTGAGACTGGGCCGCATCGGGTTTTCCAAAAAAAAAAAAAAAACGCATGTATTAAAAACAAAAAATATTTTAAAAACTTTGCTTTGGTTCCAATTTTCTACAAGAAAAGCTCTGATAAAACATTCCACTGTTCTCAAATATCTTACTTTTTATTTTTCTACACAAAATAAGATGACAATTAAATAAACAAATCAAGAAAATCAATCAATCAATAAATAAATAAATATTATAATAATAATAAAACGGCAAATAATAAAAACTTAAGAAACCACATAAGTTGGTGGGTAGACAAATTATTTTTTTCAGATTAAAATGAACAAAGCATTATTAGAGGCCTGTAGACATGACAAAACACGACTATAGTCACATTTATTCATTCATTCATTCATTTTCTACCGCTTTTTCCTCACGAGGGTCGCGGGGGTGCTGGAGCCTATCCCAGCTGTCTTCGGGCGAGAGGCGGGGTACACCCTGGACTGGTATAGTCACATTTATTCTCTTTTTATTTACAACATATTGCGCAACTGCAGGGTCTTGAGACACATGCTAACTCGCAAACTAGAGAGCTAGCGACCTAAACGGTAGCCTTCAAGTTATTTCCTTTAAACTTAAATAGCCAAAAACTCACCACTTCCACACGGATAGGGAGGATAACTATTAATACCATACCATATTAATACCATACAGCATCCATATCAAACTTGCAACTTTCATATCAAGGCGGGGACCTCAAACTAGTGTCCTGCGGGCCACATTTGGCCCGCGGGCCGCGTGTTTGAGACCCCTGTTATAGAGAGTTCTCTCTTGGAACTTGCCACAATCCGAAATCCGTTGATAAAAATATAGGGGTGCACCAAAAATCAGAAACAATGGTGAGTTTGATTCACAGGAACATATGATCCAATTTCTAAATGATGATTTCACACTTCATCGTCAGGCTAACTCTTCCTCTTTGCATGCCCTGTCCCCCAGTGAGCCTCTATAAGGGATGAGCTCACATATGCTTTTTTTTATGCTTTTATGCTTTTCTTCTCGTGATGCAGCAATGATGTTTGTGCTTGCTTGCAAAAAAGTCTTGATTTTTTTTTTTTTTTGTGGCATTTTTGCTTGAAAGTCTCGGTGACTCAGGCTGGCGTGAAGAGGGCAGTTCCTCTGAAGTATCTTGAGAAAACTTGGCTTTCATCTGAGGAGTCATTTCAGATTCAATCACACTTGATCAACTTGGACGGCGTCCTGCGGTATTTATAGAAAGTTAAACGTTATGCGGTTATAAAGCCTGGCCGCGGCCCAACAATATGCTTTCATTTCTGTCTCTGCACCAAAGCTCCCAGTTTGCCCTCAAATCACGCCCAGCTGGAAAACCTTGATTAGCTGACAAAAAGACTTCTTCTGGTTTTTCCAGCCACCCAGATAAATTGAGACCATTGTCAGTAGTCTGTCGTGGACCATCTCAGTCCTGTGCTGCATCATCTTCTTTCATTACCTATTTACTTCTCTGCTTCTACTTTTGTGCTCCTGGGAAGAGTACTCATCATCCTTTGGAGAGCTCTATTTCACACCGAGTGAGGGATAACTCCAATTGTCAACCATCAGATTCCTGAACTATGAACCTTTTCTTCCTCTTGTTACAACCCCTTCTCCCCTTCACTCATTGATGTCATTGAGTCTGACAGTAAAAGCTTTGGGCTCCTGTGGTTGGTGACTGTGATCGTGTGATTCTTTGCGTCAAATTGTGTTTGCATGCAAAGGCAATAAGAATATTCCCGTTCACATGTTAATCTTTACGTTTTTCAGCTATTTATATAAAAATACAGTCGAGGCCAGTTGGAATTTCCCCCAAAATGTTGCCTCAGTTTGTGTACATTTCCTAGTGAAAAAGCACAGTACCGATATTGGCCAATATTTGCTTTAAAACGCTGATCAGCGCCGCCCTTGCTGCAGCATTAAGAACAACCTGTCACGGTCGGGTCACGAGAGCTTTGCGGTGCGACCCCAGGATGCAGGGAGCAGGACCGAATGCAGGAAAATATGAATTTAATGCTTATAATAGCAGCAGCAGGATACAACAACTCAAGACGTAGACGGACAAACTATAACGATCCCACATAGGGAGAAGCACACACCTGAACTAAATACACACAGAAATTAGGGACAGGTGTGGGTGACTATGGCAACGAAGGAAGATAGGACAAAACAGGAAGTTAAATACAAAATAAGAGCATGCAAAACGGAAACCAAAGCCCACAGGAAACTCAAACTCAAACTGTCACTTGGGAACCCACACAGGGCGTGACACAACCACATTTGACGTGTGTGGGACTTCCTGTCTTTGTGAGAGTGATATAATTTTTGCACCCTGCAAAACGTGCCTCAAAAAATGTCTCACCGGGGTGGCGCTTTGAAAAGCTTTCGATTGGTACGGCAATTATTTGGGGGTGATCACTTGGCAGGGTGCGGTGTGTTTGAAACTGATGTGGTCATCCATCAGACAGTGGCTAAAACCCCGGTCCCAAACCGCTGTGCTGGCAACTGTAGGCAAGGATTTGAGTGCATGCATACACTATGTAGCACTTTTAGTGCAGGATGAACTTTTGTTGGGTGCAGGGCTGCATCAGGCTATGGATGTAGTACATTTATACACTGCAGGTATGTGATCGGTATTGGTATCGGTCAATTTCACTCATAGATATTACCGGGATCGGTATCAGTAGCATAAAACCCTGATCAGAAGATCCCCAATTCCCAATCACAGTCGTCTGTTCTATGAGCCCACAGCGTGTGATGGTTGACTAGCTCAATAGCATGCCGCTTGCAGGCACTTAAGCCCACCTGGGTGGGATGTGTTGACAACAGTACTCAGGAACAAATTGAAGATTGGTGAATTGGTGCTGCTGGGAAATCCAATATCAAAAAGTTATTGTCAAGTGTAAGATGTTAAACCAGACCAGATAGGAGCAAAATAATACTATAAATAAATAATAAAACCCGCCTTGATATGAAAGTTTAATGTTAGTGCGGCCCGCGCAAGTTTGATATGTATGCTGTATGGTATCATGTACCCAGAAAAAATTATTACGTTTGATTCATGTTCATGTTAAAGGTTAAATAACTGTTAATAGTTATCCTCCCTATCCGTGTGGAAGTGGTGAGTTTTTGGCTATTTAAGTTTAAAGGAAATAACTTGAAGGCTACCACTTAGGTCGCTAGCTCTCTAGTTTGCGAGTTAGCATGTGTCTCAAGACCCTGCAGTTGCGCAATATGTTGTAAATAAAAAAGTATAAATGTGACTATAGTCGTGTTTTGTCATGTCTACAGGGCTCTAATAATGCTTTGTTAATTTTAATCAGAAAAAAAATTTGTCTACCCACCAACTATATGTGGTTTCTTAATTTTTATTATTTGCCGTTTTATTATTATTATATGTATTTATTTATTACTGATTGATTGCTTTTCTTTATTCTTGATTTGTTTATTTATTTTTCATCTTATTTTGTGCAGAAAAATAAAAAGTACAGTGGAATGTTTTATCAGAGCTTTTCTTTGAGAAAATTGGAACCAAAGCAAAGTTTTTTTTATTTTTTTGTTTTTAATAAATGCGGGGGTTTTTTTGGGGGTTTTTTTGAAAACCTGATGCGGTCCAGTTTCACCCAGACCCGAGCTCCAATGCCCCCCAAGTAAATTGAGTTTGAGACCCCTGCTATAAATGATACTATAAACCTGAAAATCTAGAAGCTTCTTCCTTGCCATCCATCATGCTCTTCTGCTAGTTTTCTTTAACTGCCCTTGTTACCATGGTGTTCATCTCAGTTCTTTTTTGCCTAGATCATCGTCCTCAACTCGGAGTGCCACTTTAAATGAATGATTCACACCGATGTCGAGTGGCTGCAAATACTTTGCTGTGCCCCCAGGAATCACAGCTGGAGTGGTGTTTGTCCTCTTGATGGCCACTTTCACAGAATATGTTCTATGGGCCCTCATGGATGCACAATTAATCTTATCAAAAACAGCATCATATGCATTTCAGACGGAAAATGATGGAAAATTGTGACTACCGGGTTGTCATTGCACATGTGCAGAACATGTCTACATCCGGGCGACCTCCATGATGAAGAGCACTTCTATATTCCGGTACAGTAGGTGGTGGTATGCACCTAAATGTTGGTTAAGACGAGACTTAAGACCAGGGGGGACCGAGCCTTTTCTGTGGTCGGCCCCAAACTATGGAACTCTCTGCCCTCCCAAGTAAAAAAGGCCCCCAATATCGAAAGCTTTAAGTCTCGTCTTAAAACCCACTTTTATTCTCTGGCTTTTAACTCGGAGTGAGTCATATGGTCCTGTGTCTTTTAGTTCTTTGTTTTTATTGTAACTCGTTCTATTTTTTGTACTTTTATTGCTTTGTTTCTTGTTTTTAATATTTTAATATCTATTTTATTATTTTATTTCTTAAATGCTTTATTTTTTGTAGTCTGTGCAGCACTTTGAAACTCTGTTTATAAAATGTGCTATATAAATAAAGTGGATTGGATTGGATTGGTTGCGAAGCAACAGCTTAGTAATAGCGTAGCAAAAAGTGAAGTGCAACTTGTGTCATTATCTTTTCACATACAACATGACCGCTTGACCGCAGTGTAATTGTACACAGCTGGTGTCATTTACTATCAGTGGGGTTTAAAAGCCCAGTGTCACCAAAGGGACGGCACTGGTTCATAGCGACTGACTCGTGTGCCCTCACCTGTGCTGTCACCTGAATTAAGTTTTTGTGCCTGTTGCCTCTGCCAGTTTGCTTAGTCATTACAGAGCCTTTTTCCTCTGTTTTGTTGCTTCTGCCCGTACTCAATAAAACTATTGTCTCAGCATCCTGGGGGTCATTGACAGCAGCCTGAGATCTGTTTATTTGGTGGGATCACCATTAGCTCTGGGGCTGCACAGCGGACGAGTGGTTAGCTCGCAAGCCTCACAGCTAGGAGACCTGAGTTCAATTCCACCCTTGGCCATCTGTGTGTAGAGTGCATGCGTGGGTTTTGTCCGCCTTCCTCCCACATTCCAAAAACATGCTAGGTTAATTGGCGACTCCAAATTGTCCATAGGTATGAATGTGAGTGTGAATGGTTGTTTGTCTGTGATTGGCTGGCCACCAGTCCAGGGTGTACCCTGCGTCTTGCCCAAAGTCAGCTGGGATAGGCTCCAGCACCCCCATGACCCTAAGGATAAGCAGTAGAAAATGAACGAATGAACCATTAGCTCTGCTCTTCAAAAAATGATTATTGGGCTATGGACCAAATCTAATCTGATTCTACCATGAACACCCTCAGTCAAAGACAGACCTAATATTTATCATGAATTACATTTTTCTCCTCCCTCACTCCACAAATGTAAGCCCTTACCACACTGTTTTATTTATTTACATTATATTTTTTTTTCTTTAGTCTAACACTTGTTGCGTGTTTGGGTTGTGCGCAATGTATTTCACTAAGCTCAACAAAAGCGCACGATGACGTCAATGAGTGCTCACGTGACGTCCAGCTGGCTCAGCATCAAAGAAACGCTACATTTCCTGTGAAATACATCCTGATCAGATTGGCCGGAAAAATCTCATCAGCACCAAAGTGGTGAGTCAGAGTGAAGTCGTCAGCCCCGCCCACTGCACCGCCTACAGCACGGATAGCCATTAATTAGTGTGATCATGGAGCATGCAACATGATGTTGCAGATCTGTTTGACATGCGAACTTGACTTTTATTATTTGGTGGTAAAACTGCAGCATTACATGAGCAAATGTAATTAAAGGAAGGAGGCAATGTGCTGTGTTAAGACTGCAGCCCATCCACTCTGTGCACCATCCTCATATGCAACCATTTCAAAATGCTTTTACTGGCTCACTATTCCGTTCATTTGTATGTTTGTAATTATTAGGGTTGTAGTTGTAGAGACACCAGAAAAGTCCTGGGATTAAACTCAACATTCCCATTTCATCAATAAAATCTGATGATAATTTATTTTAACATTGTCTTCTCACATTTTTTCACATCAGTATACATCACATATCACAATTCCACATGTCCAAAAGGACCAACCTGCAAGCTGTCTGTCCCCAACACAGCGGTTATGTGCTCATGAAGCACACAAACTAGTCAGGGCTCTACATTAAAAACCAAAATGACTTGCCCATGGGGAATCCTTAAGGTGAGAACTACTTGTCCGAACTTGCCCCATGTAAAATGAAAAGACTGCCATAATGATATCATCTAATTTGTGTGGCATCACATGAGAATCTCAAATAAAGATGAAATGATTATCATTTCTTGTGGTCATTTTCCTACATAGATCATGACGTTGCACGGAAATCTGAATTGTCAAGAGACTTCTAGGCACTTTGCCTTTTATAAGTTGTGCACCACAATGAACCATTATTGAATAAACACATTTGTGTACTGTGCACTGGTTCATCACTTTTTGCTGTTTTCCTTCACAAGTTCTTGAAGAATTCGACCATGTTGGCAGTGACGCCATGATAGATGTTTTCGTAGTCAAACGATCGGTGATTGGTTAATCGCGAACAAGAACAGGTGTGGGTAAAACGTGGACTACGGACCGTGGTCTAAATAAATGATTCTGATTGGTCCATTTCAAGATTTGCAAGGATTGGTTTGCAAATTACCGCCGGAATTACGCAGTCTGTGTTTTACCAACACCCAACAGAAACCGCTTTTAAAAAACTCTTGGCAGTATGGAATGCCAAAGTGCACTTGCCCGACGGGAATATCACTGATTGGATTTACTTGCCCCAATTTTGTTTTAAACTTTCCCCGGGCCATCGGTACATCGTTATTGTCGAGCCCTGCTAGTCCTGTGCTTTCAACAAGAAGCTTGGCGACCATAATTGGTGCAATAAATACCAGAAATAGCACAATCACACTCGCAATGGAAGATGCAAGTTTTCACCTGGTGGGGTGTGGATGATTGTGAGAAAGGGCAGGTGCCAGGACAGAATTATAATTGTAGCCAGTGGCTTAATTGTGCCAGCAGGGGTCGCTGTGGTTTGTCTGCAACATGTTCTGTTCCTTTGGTCCCTCTTGGTTGCCTTTCTCCATGAGTATCTCCCGTTTGTTTGCTGTCTGAACTTCAGTTCCGTTTCCTGTATGTGAAGGTTGGTCGCATGGCTGTTTTCTCTTGAGTAATGGCTTTGTTTAGGCCTCATGTGATTGTTTTGTGTAAATCGTTTATTTGCTATCCTTTTATTATATTTTTGCAAAGTAATTATTGTCTGTAATGTCGAGTAGTTTATTTGATTATTAACAGTTTCGTTTCCTGTATGTGAAGTGGGAATAAAGAGACTGTCAGCATCACAAACGCTGCCTGCTTTGTGGTCATCTCCATTCACCACACCTAATAAAAAAACACAACGCAGAGCCACGGAGGTGCAGCAGCCACGCCATCGAGCGGAAAGGGTTACATAATCAAGGAGCTGCTTAGTGATGTCAAGGGAGTTGGGAGCACACTCTGAACGTTTGACAATCTTGAACGACTCAGATAAGGCTTGGGTGAATGTGATGCGGTCGCAAGAAACCACAATTGAGCTCTTTGGCATCAAGTGGACTGAAGGCACAGAAACACCACCATCCCTACAAAAAAAAATGTAACCTACATTTTGTGTACATTTTCCAGTTTGCATACACTATGGCACATGTTTTGTTGTGTTATTAATAAAATCCATGAATCCAATCCTGTTTGCATTGTTTGTTGTGTGTTTAAAAAAGCCTAGTTGGGCTTCAGCTAAAAACTTTAGAAGTGTTGTTTCAGCGACTGTTCAGACATAATCATCAGGGTGATGGATGCTAGTACTTGGGCCGTACTCACTGGCATCAGAATCCATGAAGATGATGGATAGATGAACTCTAATCACTGCTAGCATCATCGACCAACAGCCTCTCTCCCCCTTTACAGCTCAGTGTATCATTCAGTCACTTTTCATACTCGGATTACCATTTTATTTTATATATTACTGTTGATAGGAGTGGCTCACAGGTCGCCTGAAACAACATTACAACAAAAATACTTGTTAATGACATGGTCGAGGAGTGGGAGGAGTAAAAATGATAGCACTTCCATCCCTGAGTTGTACTCGAGGAACCTCTGCTGACGTTTTTTTGAGAACTTGTCACAATGACGTTACTTCTTGTGGACATCCATACAACGCTGCTCCTTTTGTGCGCTAGAGACGAGCAAAGTGACCATCTATCTCGGCTGTGATGTTATTAAGTGCTCCTCAATGTATTTTGCACCAAAAAGCTTCTTCAGCCATTTGCAGCTGAAATGCTGCATAAGCGCTTTCATCAACAGCGAGGAAACTGGCCTCTGTTGCTTAACAGGATCTCCCACTTCACCTCCTGGCCTCCTCTCGCTCCAGTGACACTCAGCAGCAACAGTAGGAGTAGTCGCTCTTCTAGAAGGTGGCTTTAAGTGACCTTGGCGGTGATGACACGGGTAGCCTGATGGCAGAATTAGTTTCATATTGCACAAGTTGGCTTTTTAATTCCCCAATAAATTTAGTGCAAATGCTGAGAGATAATGTTACAAAGTTCAAATGGCAGCCTATTATAGAAATCCCCCAATACGTAGCTATGCATCCTAGTGGCTGTCAGCGGCTAATGGATGAGCAATCTACAAGCGTCCTCCCTGTCAAGAAGCAATATCCCTTCTTTTCGAGATGCAAATCAACTGCTGACTCTGGGCCTTATATTGTCGATGCATTTGTATAAGTAAATACAGTAAAGGTCACTGCACTTCTCACGCCATTCATTCCTTTTTTAGAAAGACATTCATGGAAGCGTATTATTGTGTTCCATGTGTGTGTTCAGAATGTCTGCTAAGATGAGCTCAAAAATAAACGTGCTCCTCATATTTTTTCACTCAGAACCTGCATGTCGTCATCGGGCATGGTAAAATGTTCCTTACATTAAAGCCATAAAACACACCGTGGTGAAAATATACTCATCCAACCTGAGTCACACACTCAACCACAGAAGCATGCTAAACTAAGCTAATGCCCGCCAGCTTCCATTCACGCTCATTAAGAGGAGATTCTGCCAACTTTCACCTGTGTTTATCGCCATTTCAACCTGTTTAGGTTGGAAGGGGGATGTTTAGTGTTTAGTGTTTAGTGTTTGCATAATATTTACAGTATCTGGCGCTCGCTGCTTGTGTCAAAAATCTATCACAGACAGCCCAAACTGACATTTGGCCAGAGTTATCGATGAGGCTGTGTTCATCAAGATGGCGGAAAACCAATGTGAGGTGCGACAGGTGTTCCTTGGCCAAAGGACTGGCCACCAATATGTTGTCTATGTCCATCAGCTTTTGGAAAGTTTGAGCTGCCCAAAATTCGCAAAAATTCCAAAAACCCAAATGAGGTCATTTTTGCACACAGGACCCGGGTGATAACCAGAGACCAGGATGTGCGGTATGGCATAGCATAGCATAATGATATAGCTAAGGCAGTGCAAATCGCCAAAAGTCGCAATGACGCATCCACCTTGGACACCATTTGCAGGGGTTAAGCCCAAACTCCTCTTTAGCTGATTTAGGTAACCTGCAGACCCCCCCGATTCTCGCAAGAAATCCTTCCCCCATAGGGAATAGGTAATGAAGAGCAGCTTCCTCCTTTCCTCAGGGGCCACAGCCACTACTAGACGCCAGCGTTGGCATGCAGGTGGGTACCCAATGCCGAGCCTTTGCACCGGACCACTGGTGAAAGCACAGATCTTTCTGAGTCACCACAACATCCACCACTATGGCCGCGCAGCAAGTAGAACCCGATCAGCTTTCTCAGCAAAGCCTTGCAGGAAGCAAAAGTGAAAGTGAAAATTAACCCAACCATCATCTGAGCCTAGCAGTGATAGCATATTGCCCATCAAATCCACCGTCATGCTGTCGCCCTCAACCGGCAAAGAAAGCAGTCTGTCCACTCTCTCTGAGCAGAAGCTGTTTGAGTGCGTCCAATTTCCCCACACATGGAGGTGCACTCAACAGCAGCGTGACATCATGTGGTCATCTGGTCGAGAGCACCAACGTCCAGGCAGTGCTTGGGGTCATCCATTGTGATCCTCCTCAAGTGGAACAGTGCTCTCTTATAAGACCATGATGGTGTGTATAAACTTGTAAACCCAGATTTGATTCCACAGTAAGCCTTTTTTTTCCGTCTGTTATTATTTTCCCACCAAAACATGAATTTATCTCAATACAGTATCTACTGGAAATTGCTTATTTTAGTTGATTGTTGGTATTAACACAATGCAGATCTGAAGTATGGTCTTCAGGAGTTGTCACTCTGCTCTTTTTCTCAATACCCTTCAACACCGGTGGAAGCTGTAGTAATAAGGTAGATGTAGATTTTTGCATGAGCTCATGTTTAAAGGGCTCTTGGACACACTTGGGGGTGCTCTAATGTGTCAGTGATGGTGTTTGCCGTGTTGAGATAATACAGCAAAGTCAGGTTCTTTTGAGAGTGAAAGAGTGAAGTGCATGAATGGTTTCATAAATCAGAAAACCGGTTGGGGTCTTTCCCCCTTCGGTTTCCCGCCAGCTCTGCTTTGGCAGCGAGCGGCAGCTCAGACGGTCAGCTCAGTGTGTCTGAGAGCCGTCGCACAGTGACTCAGGCTGCTCTCCATTTGAAAAATTAAACTGGGTTGGGGGGGGGGGCGTTTGGCTGATTTAAATGAGGCCCCCAGGAAGAAACATGCTGATCTCAGCACAACTTCTACAATCTCAATCACAAAGGAGGAGGTTGGTGAGCTGATGTAATGGTCCAACGCTGCCTCAGTGCTGCCACAGCCTTGGCACAGCACCATACACCCCCCCTCCCTGCCCAAAACCTCAGCACACCCCTCCCTCCACTAATACCTCACATAGCAATAACAGAATCAACAAATTCTACTCACCTTATTTTTACATTTATTCCTTATATCACGTTAGACAAATCATAGCACTCCTTGTTTCAGTCAATTTGATGGAATATTTCCTCGCTCATAATTATCTGGATAGTTAGCCTTTGCTTTGCTTTGCTTTGTTTATTAACGCCGAGAGCGCCCATTTTGTTTTGACTGTTAGGCAAAGTGATTGCATTGTAGACTGGAATTATTTTATCCAAGTTCTATTCCAGTTTATTTATTGCCAGTTTAATGGTTACGTTTTGCTGTTGTGTTTGCAACAGTGGATGATAAAATATATATATATTAAATGGCGTGCCGTGACACAGCATTCACACATAGGAGTGTCAAATTCATATCAAATTCATGCAACAGAGGGCCGAGACTGAATTGTTTACCACAGTATCTTCTAATCAAGTGCTGCCTCCTAGTGGTCATATAAAGCGGGACAATGTACCATTATAATAGCGCCACTTTATTATTATAATAATCATCGCTCTGATAAAATGATGCGCATCGTGTTGTAAATATAATTTTTAAGGTTACACTTCATTTACAAAATATATATTTCATCGGCAACGAGCTGACCGTCACATCCAGTCACCGATTTCCACTCGGAGATCGACTGTTTTTCCTGTGACGGCAGGACCAGGCTAGGAAATCGAGCAAAGAGGCCGGCAAAGACAGAGGCAGGTTACGCTAGCTGGAGCAAATATGGTGAGTTTGAATTGAATGGTTGTAAATTGTACAACGTGAACATTGTGCGTGATTTATGTGTATCATAAGTCCGTCTGCAGCTTGTTTAATGGTTAATCCTTGAGAATCTGACGGATAGCTTGGTCGTTTGCGGCTAATGTTAGCTTGCTAGCTCCGACTGCAACTGTGAGTAAGCAAAACAGTCTGACTGAAGGCTAACATTAGCGAGCAATGATGCTGGTTCTAAAGTGGACTGGAAAGCGTTACATGTTTACACGAATATCCCAACCAACGTTTCAAATTCGTTACACACGCAGTGAAATAGCATGATAGTTCGTCGTCATTTACGCAGACAGAAAAGTTGAAGGTGGAAAAAAAATTAGGCAGCTAGCAGCAGCTAGCATAAAATGATTGTGGCACATTTTGCTTTTGTTTTTTCACCGCAAAGCAACTTTTCTCTGTCAACTTATTGTATTAATTGAAACCTTGACATTTGATAGTAAACCTGATAATATTATATAACATGGTTTTCTGTTGAAAGACAACGTGAAAGAAATTGTATTAACTTTAGTTTACTGAACGCAACTTGAGAATTTTTAAATCAAAAATATAACACCGTCGCCAACTGGCATATGTTGCCAAATGGTTTAAAATTAAAAGTATGTTCAATTGAAATTATAACAGTTATAACAGATTTGTTACAGAAGACGCTCATGCACATAAAAAAAAATCTAAAAATAGCCACTGAAATAAAGTGAGCCATTCTTTTTTAAATAAATATAAGAAAAAGTTAAATAGAATATTTTTATAACAAACCTTGAGCTATGCTCAAATAATCAGCTAGGAACTAAACATAAAGGAGTGCCTGGATTAAGAGGATATTTTAAAATGTCATTTTCAGCAGGTTCATTCATTCATTTTTTACCGCTTATCCGGGGGTTGCGGGCGTGCTGGAGTCTATCCCAGCTGACTTCGGGCGAGAGGCGGGGTACACCCTGGACTGGTCGCCAGCCAATCACAGGGCACATATAGACAAACAACCATTCACACTCACATTCATACCTATGGACAATTTGGAGTCGCCAATTAACCTAACATGTCTTTGGAATGTGGGAGGGAAACCGGAGCTGGATTTCTAAGCCATTTTTCCACTGTTGCTTCGGAGACCATAACAATGTGATAAGGCTGCTTTTTCATTCATGAGGAACACAACACAAGCATGACAGGCACACATTCCTCATATTGTGCCAAGTTTTAAGGTGGTGAAAATGATTTTGCTAATGTTCTGGATTCGTAGTACCACCATATTAGTGAGTGAGTTATTGCTTATTCCTTGCTGACTTCTTCTACCGCAGACACGGTAGCCTGTTTGCTTCAAATAAGCCGCCGGGCTTCTGCTCCGCAAATCCCATCCATGACATGGTTGGTTTTGATATTGTGCTTAAAGTAAATCTAAATATTTTTAAAATATCAATATATCGCCCACCCCAAGCAACAAGGCAATGAAAGAAAGAAAACTAAATTTAAATTTAAAAAAATGGACAGAAAATGTGGCTAAACAGCTATTTGAACACACTGTGATTTGTGTACGTTATAACGCTGCACTTCGCCGTTGCCGCTGTGTAATGTATTTTTCTCATTTACTTTGTTGTCTGTTTAAGTCATTGTTTTTTTACTTGCATCTCGAGTTACTCCAGCTTACCATTATGAATTATTTAGTCACTTTTGGAACTCAAGCCCACCTTCTAGAACAGTGTGTGCCAGTCGTGTCGTTTCTGTGAGCTACAATTTATATGAATAATGGCGATGCAAGACAACTATGTAGGCCTCTCTGCAGCATCTTTTCAATAATCTATTTGTCCTCATGTGATAAATGTTTTGCTTTTATCTGCAGTTTCGCAATCAGTACGACAACGATGTGACTGTATGGAGCCCACAGGTAAGTCCGAAATGTTGATTTCAGTGGTGTCAAAGTGGGAACTGACAAGTAGTGTCTCCATGTTTGCATTCAGGGTCGTATTCATCAAATAGAGTATGCCATGGAGGCTGTGAAACAAGGCTCTGCTACTGTTGGACTCAAATCCAGAACACAAGCAGTCCTGGTTGCGCTAAAGGTAAGATGAACTTCTATTGGCTTTGTTTACATATTTGAAAAGCGTTTGCTTGCCACCCGGGTTTGGTCTGATCACTATCTAAGCTACTTATTATAATAAACTCACCACACCAAGGTAATCTTGATTCAGCACTTCTGTTAAGCACAGAGGACCCATTCTCAGTCTCTCAGCGGCAAAAAGGTACAAGGAGACCGCAATATTTAGTATACATGTGAAACACTGCTAAGCCATGTCAGGGGTCTCAACCATGGAACTGGTCCATGGACGGGCTAACAGAGTAGCTGAAAACTTTCACAAACAATTATTAAAAAAAAAAAAAAAATCAATACAGGTTTTGGAAATATGGGTGAATATTAGGGTTGGGCCAGTTGTACTGGTATAGATTTGTCCCATGATAAGAAAATGACTTATACTGGTATGAATGATAACATAAACAAGCCCGGCTTGTGTTTACATTGTTTTGAGAAGCAAAACACTTTACTTTTGTGTCGCTACCAACTTGTGGGAACGACTCTCTTTAACACCAAAAACTGACCAGAACTCGTACAACATCATGTAAAAAAATCAGAATTACCCTTCAAGGAAAACTGCCCTTTTTTAACAATTTGGAATAAAGGCCACCATTAAAACATCTCCAAAGCACCTCTAGCTGGTACTCACTCATAACCTGAAGGCCACCTATACTGGGATGTGGGAGTGTTCATTCCTGTACTGTGTATGAGGAAGTATTGATTTTGTCCTAAAACATAACAGAGAATTGAAAGATATTGAGTAGTTCTTTTGAGTACCATCATGATATGTCCAGCTCAGTGTTGCATAGCCAAGCACTTGTGTCTGATCCCACTTGGAATAGACCAGGCAAAGGAGTTCTATACAGAGTCCAGCAGTCCTGTCTGACTCTCAGACTCGCAGGCTGTGCTGTCTGCCAAGCCCCACTTCTTCATTGATGATTTAAGAGGTCTTGTGCCCCCTGTCCCAGGAGTGGCAACACTGGTTGTTTCATGCAGGATGTGCCAGTCTTTTGGGCTTCCTTAGCCTGCATGAGGCTAGCAGCCCCTGCTGTTAACAACAGGATCAACCACATTTCGTTCAGTGGATTACAGACGATGAGATCACATGATCGTGTGTGTGTGTGTATTTGTAGAGAGCTCAGTCAGAGCTGGCCGCCCACCAGAAGAAGATTCTCCACGTTGACAACCACATTGGCATCTCAATCGCTGGACTGACTGCAGACGCCAGGCTGCTGTGGTGGCTGACATCATTCTTCTTCATGAATGAAATACAGCCGTGTGTTTAAATCAATAACTAAAGCAGCTTGTCTCTTCCAGTAACTTCATGCGTCAGGAGTGTTTGGACTCCAGGTTCGTCTTCGACCGCCCCCTCCCCACGTCACGACTTGTCCATCTCGTCGGCAGCAGTATCCTTACATGTCAAAGTCACACAAATCTCTGAGTATGAGCTACTTTCCATTAGGGGCCATCATAGTGGTTTGGTTCAGATCTCTTTAAGGACGCAGTTCAGTTTATGTTGGGTAAGTAGGGAACGCATACTTCTTGAACTAAATTGAAAAATAAAATGCAAACTGCTTGCAGGTAATTCTTCAAGAAAAAAATTCTGCAACTTTAAAATTCTTTCAACTTTTATTCTTGTTAATTTAGGAGTTTTTTGTTCCAGAATTTCCAACATTTTTTCTTGTAAAAGGTTAGCATTATTTTCATTAAATGTATAATTTTTTGTCATATGGGGGGCTGGACTGCTGCATGCTGGGGCTTGGGAGCCGATGTGCCTCGGGGCAGGGGGACCTGCTGAGGGAGTTATGGGGAAGTTTGGTTCCAACACTGGAAGAGGACGACTTTAGTGGTTTTCGTTCCCAGAAGGAGGGCAGTAATAAATGACTTTTCGGGTAGGCTACTGTTTAACCAGCCATGTTATATGCAATTTTTTTTCTCTGAGTACTAAATACAAAAATGTTACAATGTGGACACCTGCAGCTTCTAGATTGGTGCAGCCTATATATGTGCAAATCTTTTTTTCTCTTTAAATTTAGTGGGTATGGCCTTATTGTCCGGAAATTAAGGTACTAGTTTATTTTATTGTACAATTACAACTTTTTTCCCTTTATAATAAACTACCGAATGTTTGTTACTAAAAAATTCTAGTACACGTACCTTTACAGCCTTACTTTCATGAACGTATTCAAACGTATGTCAGCTGTAAGGAAAATGTAAGAATTCTTGTAGAGAGACTTTGTTCAATGCATGAATTGCTGCCTTTTGCTAAAGAACCATAGCATTCATCCTTGACTGAATCCCAGAAACCCAAATCCCAACACAGAGGTATGGAAGGAGGCCCTACGGCGTTGGACTCCTCATCGCTGGCTATGATGTAAATTCGACTTAAAATAGTAGATTATGATGAGGTACTACACAACGTTTGTGTGACTGACATGTCTTTGTGTTGTCTCAGGACATGGGTCCTCACATCTTCCAGACGTGTCCGTCAGCTAACTACTTTGACTGCAAAGCCATGTCCATCGGAGCACGCTCGCAGTCTGCTCGCACGTACCTGGAGAGATGCATGGACAAGTTTGCTGACTGTGAGCTTCACTCCATCTAGACGACAAACGAGTAAACTTTAACTGGTGAGTGACAGCGTCTTTCTGGTTGTCAGGTAATCTGAATGAGCTGGTCCAACACGGCCTCAGAGCCCTCAGAGAGACCCTCCCCACGGAGCAGGACCTAACCACCAAGGTACCAAGCAGCACTACCTCCTAGCTGAGCTGTACTTCAATCGACTCAATGAATCTAATTCATCTTGTAGAATGTTTCCATCGGCATTGTGGGTAAGGACATGGAGTTCACCATTTATGACGACGACGACGTGGCCCCCTTTCTGGAGGGCCTGGAGGAGAGGCCACAGAGAAGGGTGATTATTATCCAACTTGGCTGCAGAAGCCGAATTGCCGAAGTCTGTACTGACCAAGCTTTTTGTGTCAGGTGGCCCCGCCCGCTGATGATGATGCCCCCGCAGGTGCTGCCGACGAGCCCATGGAACACTGAGGTGTCCCCGTCGTCATTCCACCCATCCCTGCCAAACATTGACGCACTTCCTGTTTCTCAGACGTGCCACCTGATGACAAATTCTGCTAGCATCAGTCAGTGCGATGTTTGCTTTTGTATGGCTCACATGTCAAACCCGTCAACAAATAAACTCCCTTTTTTCCAATTGACTGACTTTGCAACATTAATGAGGGCTTTGCATCTAGTTGAGGTATTTCTTTATTAAATCTCACCAAACTGCTGAAAGTTACAAAACGTGACTGACGTTCTTTTGATTGAACTCAAAGATAATGCCACTTAGTTCAGCTACAGGATACGATATTAGTACTTTTGTACATTAAGAAATTACTTAAAAAGTGAACTGTGGTGTCAGTGCGGGAATCTGGGTGGAAACATCCATTTGGAGGCACAGCAGCATATCATGCAGTATCGTGACTGACTGAATAAATAACTACATTATCACGATGTATGATCACTGTTGAGTTCAAGCACTTCCTGTCCCTGAATGTATTTTGTTTGGGAACTTTGTAGGAGCACAACTACCTACTTTTTGAGGGCTATGCAGAAACACATTGGAGGTTGTCTTAATTGTTTTGTTTTTTACGTTTATGCATAGAAATACATGTATATATTATGTACATGTACTGCTTCACTCAAAGTCCCTCCATTTATCCTGCAGAAGTTCACGTTTTTACACATTATTGGGCTAAAAATAACCTGTGAGGACCAGCTTGACAGTGGAATGGACCCTTTCAGTCACGCTGAGCTGGTCACAGTGAAGGAACACAGACTTACAGATGATTTAAAAACCTCCTAAACATACACCACACAAGTCAGGAAGGGACATTACATGAAAGTGACCCCAATGTATTTTTCTTTGCTATCAGGGCGAGTCCAAAGATGTGAAATTCATGCAGCATGTTGTCGTGAAGAACATAGAGCGACATGTTCTTCTCCACCAGGTCACTGAGATTCTTTCTTGCTTCTTCTTCTTTTGTTCCGCCGTCTGATCGCACCGCCGCACGTGTCCATCTCACTGGGTCGGATGAGGTGATCCATCTTCTCCTTCTCCATGGCTGAAGTCATCTTCAAGGTGACCTCAAGCTCCTGCAGGACGCCGAGCAGCTCCTCGTCTGGGACATCCAGTTGGATCTGACCTGCTTCCTCCTCCTCCTTGCACTCATTCATGTTCTGCTTCTGTTTCAGATGACCATTCTGCTCCATCTCTAAGTCCTCGTCAACTCCTGGACTCTGGGCTGCATCGTCCAGGTCTGTTTCACCTCTACATGGAACAGCTTCTGGAATGTTATCCACATGGCTGCTCCTGTCATCAGCTTCAGCCTCATCCTGTGAGCCACTGCACTGAGTAGCCCGTTGACAGCAGCAATGGGGACGCTCCCACATGACGTCAGTCTCATCTCCAACGTCTGAGGTAAACATCACACAAACATGATACAAGTCATTAGGTACCACTACTTTATCTCTACTTTGCTCACCTTCCCATCTCTTCTGGTTGGTCTTCTGGTGTGGAGCCACACCCTCCACCAGCTGACCCTCCTGCATCACACGAGTGATTTCTGTCAGCTGCTGGAGGAGACTCTCCTCCTGGTCCACTGTCACCCCCTTTGATCCCCTGTAGCACACACACACACACACACACAAACACACACACTGTAGGTGATTTTGAAGGTGTACCTAATGTTGTGCCCAATATAGTTTTTTATTACAGATCCATAGTTTATTATATATATTATGTACAGTTTTTTTTCTTGCCTGAAGTCAGCTGGGATAGGCTCCAGCATCCAGAAAATGGATGGATGGATTTGTTATTATCATGTATATTATATATTTATTACTAATACTATTATTCTTTACAATGACTCTCATAATAATGAAGATTATTATTAATCATTACTATTATTGTATTATATTTCCTTTCTATCTCTATTATGATGATGATTATTATTATAATTTATTACTATTACTATTATCCTGTTTAATTTTTTTCTGTCGCCTTTCGCAGACAGCTGGGATAGACTCCAGCCCGCCCACAATCCTCATGAGGATTAGCAGTACAAAATGAATGAATGATTTTTTTCTCTGTCGAAAAATTGGCCAACAACATATAATCTCCATAAACGTACGCCTAAATGTACCCCAGGTCGCACTTAGGACACCCCTGCACCGCCACACTGACGAGCTAGCACGCACCTGTCAGGACTGTGCTGGGCGTTGGAAACAATGTTCTCCATCACCAGCTCAGTTTCCCTCAACTTCTCCTGCAGCTGAGCCAGCTCAAAGTCCGCTGGAGGTTTTTTAGGAGGCGAGTTAGTTGAGCTGGTCAGAGATCAGTTAGTAGGTCACCTGAATAAACAACACTCACTGATCTTTCTCTTCATGTTTTCCGAGCGCGTCGAAGACATCCTGCTCTCTGACGGCTGGCTGCTGCCTTTTGACGTGATCTGACAACATGGACAAACAACATTTACACTGAAATCTAAACAAAAATTATACAAACAATATTAAGATTAAAAAGATTGTAATGTAGTGTATATCATATCACATAAATAGCTTCTTTTTAATGCATTTTTATTGTAATTTTAAATTTGTATTTGTTTTATTAACATAATATATGCTGTATTGTATGTATTTATTAAAATATCTAATATATTCATTGTTTTCTAATTATAAATAAAGAAAATGGATATTGTATGTAAAGAAAATGTACTGTAGACACTTTTGGGCTATCCTGTCCACCATAAGTTAAACTGCATGCAAATACGCCCCCTAGTGTCTGTGAGCAGTATACAAATGTTACCTTGAAGAGGATGTATAGGATGTAGAGTAAAATTCCAAAGCCATAGACCGGAATGATCTGTCCCGCCAGGTTGGACTTTCCCGCTGGTGCCGCCCCTGGCCCTGCTCCTTTGGCCCTGGCTATGGCCTCCGTGTTGTGGGCTCGAGAGAGGCTCGAACCCGCAGCCCTCTGGCCCCGGCCCTCTGGGGCCATCTGACGGTGCACCATGGGGGGGAAGTGACCTCCTGTAGGTAGTGGACAGATAAAAGACAGTCAGCTAATCATTATTAGAGATTTATTGTGACCAACTCAAGACCTGTTTCACATTGGCTTTTTCCCTATGAGGGAACAGTGAGTGAATTGTATTGATTTAGTTTTTAAACTGGGTACCTTCATTACGCAAACTGGGAATCGAACCTATAACTTCTGCCATGAAAGGAAGGAGGGTCGACGTCGACGTAACCGTTGTGGATGAGCCACTGAATGGTACCTGTTTATCGTATACCGACAATTTGGAGGTATTTAGCGCCCCCGTCGGGGAGGAAAGTGTAACTACATGTAACCATCGGTGCACTAGCTGCTCGCTTTTAACCTGAACGAAACGAAACGAAATCAACACAAAAGACAAACACAAAAGAGCAGAGCTATTTTTACGCGTCGGGACGCACCTTCCGGTCGTTGGTCGGTGTCCTTCCTGCCGCGGGACAGCAACATTTTAGGAAGCAGCAGCGCCACGCACAGCACGAGGCACGTGGCGAGCGTCACCTTCTGGAATGTGGACATCACCATGGCAACACGTCAAAATGCAAGAAGGACAAACAAACGCCTTTAGTCACCGAAGAGACAGACAGGGGTTAGTGATGATGATGGGGATGATCGCTTCTCTGACAATCGATTGGATTTCCTTGTTGAACCGGAAATGCGCTGTGGCCGTAATTACATGTTGTGACCACCGGGTGACGCCAAAACACAAGCCTGGATACATTAACAAACAAAACATTATATTGTAGATACAATAACGAATGCTTTGATTATAGAAAATGTGTCAATATTTTATTAATATTCTCGATTTATGAAGGCGTTGATCCAAATTGAATTATTCTTTCCAGTGTCAGTCCAACCTTTAAATTCCTATTATCGCAACTCAAATTAATAGTTTTAGCTAAAACATGACTTCTGTTTATTGATGTTATAATTTTCTCCACAAATGGGGAAGTTTACATATTTTGTTGTTTCACATAAAACATTGAGATGATTTGTATCTGTATTTACCGGTGGTCCTGTATACAGGACAGTAAATCCGACTGTGATGTAAGTCGAGTTTTAGTGTAAACTGGAACTAATACATTGATCCTAATCAAGTCACACACACTGTAGAAAGAACACACGAAAGGCATATAAAATACAGTAATGAAAAGATTAAACACAATAATGAAATGAAACCATAATAAAAGGGGAGGACGACTTTTATACCTGTGGTTATCTTGCAGGCCTTTAAACTTAAACTGTTGTCCCTGGAGATTTAGTCTGGAAGGATAACCTCTTCTTCTCCTCACAGATCTCATTGTAACATTGCACACAATCTATGACCTCTTTAGCATCCATTAGTGACGTTATTCGTTCTCAGTGAGTCTTTTGTTTACAAACCAAAATTAAGTCCATCCATTTTCTGTACCGCTTATCCTCTTTAAGCCTATCCCAGCTGTCTTCGGGTGAGAGGCGGGATACACCCTGGACTGGTCGACAGCCAATCACAGGGCACATATAGACAAACAACCATTCACACTCACATTCATACCCAGGGGTGGGCAAACTTTTTGACTTGTGGGCCGCGCTCAGTTAACAAAATTGTGCGGGGGGCCAGAATACATATTTAACACATAAACACACTATTTTACACTTATAATTCTAACAGTCTGCCTTCAATTATTAGTCTAATTTTATTTTATAAAAGTGTCATACTATCAGCTATATGTTCTCATTTCCTCAAACTACGAAATTTAATTTTACAGTTTTTTATTTGTTTTACTGAATAAGTCATCATGTTAAACGTTGAAATACTCTGTAAGTAATTGACGGGCCAGATTCAAACGCTTGGCGGGCCGCATGTGGCCCCCGGGCCATAGTTTGCCCACCCCTGTTCATACCTATGGACAATTTGGAGTCGCCAATTAACCTAGCATGTTTTTGGCATGTGGAAGGAAACCGTGGAGAACATGCAAACTACACACAGAGATTGACTGTGTGGCCAACATGCTAACCACTGTTAGACATCATTATTACACCTTTTGGTTGTCATATAATGACTTTTTGACACATACACACACATACAGTGTCACCATCAGAGTTGCGCAACACTTACATACGACTGATGTAAAAATACTCAAGAGACACAAAACAGATATATTCTTCGAACTTACACAAACTTAACTCTCACTTCTACACACATGTTCACTCTCTAGATGCTCCGTGTACTTTAATTCTCATTAGTCCTCCTTGGTGATAGAGTCCAGCACTGTAACCAAATATATTACTCTTATTTTTTAATACATTGTACATTATTACATAATACATTTTTTTTTCATTGAATTGTGTCATTATTGACCTCTTCTCCGATAGCAATGCGGTCCCAAGCTAAGGAGAAGAAATAGCACAAACACCACAAAACGTAGTAACACGGAACGTGGTAAACTGAGGAACGCCTGTACAAAGTTTCAATCTTTATAAAATAAAGCCAACGACAGTTTCTTTCACGTTATCGCATTTCTTTGGTGGCAATGAAGAAGAAAGAGTAGATTGTCCTCGACTTCACTTTGTTTTCTCGCCCCCTTCCCTGACAGATGGGTAGAGCTGAACAAGAAACATAGTTAGAGAAGATTTTTTTAAAAGATTTATCAGTCCCAAGATCCATCCATGAAGTGCCTGGATATTTCCAAGTCCATTGGTTTACAAATGGCAGCTTTCAGCTCCACAAAGAAAGGCCAAGAAGAAGCTGCGGCAAACTCCCAAAGAGACAAAGTCCATGTGTTTATTCTTTCGGTGTGCTTCTTCATCTGCATGGAGAATACAGGAAAAAGGTAAATATGGTCAATATTGAAATGTTGATGTACGTTTTCCCTACTTGATAGCGTAAACAACATTTGAGTCCGGTTGAAAAGACCAGAATACCTTCATACTCTCCAGATCAGGGGTCTCAAACTCAATTTACCTGGGGGCCACCGGAGCTAGGTTCTGGGTGAAGCCGGGCCGCATCAGGTTAAAAAAAAAAAACCCAAAAAACATATTTATTAAAAACTGGGGAAAAAAAATAAAAAAACTATCTTCAATGCTTTTGCTTTTGCTATACCCTAACTTTTTCAGAACTTTGGTTCCGGTTTTCCACACCAAAATATCTGATAAAACATTCCACTGTTCTCAAATATCTTAATTTTTATTTTTCTATACACAAAATAAGATTAAAAAAAAACAAATTAAGAATAAAGACAATAAATCAATCAATCAGTAATAAATAAGTAAAATAATAATAAAACAGCAAATAAGAAAAACGTAAGAAACCACATACAGTTGGTAGAGAAATTATTTTTTTTCAGATTCATATGTACAGTATTAACAGTTATTTAACCTTTAACATGAACATTAATGAAACTTAATAATTTGACCCAATTAGCAAGTTAGCATCGCACTCTGTTCCATCTGGGAGCAGCGTCGTAACTTTAACAACATGTTTGATGAGATGCTTTATCTTGACGTGTATTTTCCCTTTTATTCCAAATCATTTCCTGCATTTATTTGTACCCAGCGTCATAAGCCTTTAGCTTCATTGCTAATCCAAAGCAAAACAGGGCGGGGTAACAGGGTAGGGTAACAGTATGGGTGGGGCAAAATCATGTTGTGTCCGGTGTGCACACAGCTTTAAGCTGTCATTTCAACATTAAACTTTGGTATCAAGGTGAGGGCCCCTGCTCCAGATGGACAGATAGACAGATGTCTGCTTTGGCTTGTGATTGACGTTACCTCTCAGTGTGTGCTGCCGTTAAGATGGCCACCTTCGTAGTCCAGCTGGCACAGGATCATGTTGTTCTTCAGGAAGAAGCGATCTCCCACACAAAATCTGCAATACAGACGAACCATCACAATATGGAATGTGGAGTCTCAGAGGCGCCTCTGACATATCTCCAGCCAGTATGCTAACAGCAGAATAAATCATAAACGATCAGAGACTGATTAACGACCCCGGTAATGAACAGGCTTTTAACCACTTGAGGCTCGTCAAACCCAGGATGTAAATCTCATCGCATTCCGATGACGGCAAACAGATCTCACAGATCTGACTCCCATGACGGTGATGTCTGGACTAATTGCTGCGCTAATCTTACCTCTGGCGACACAGCTGACAGGCGAAGCAGTCTAAGTGGTAGACGTTGTCTCGCGCCCTCATTACCATCTCAAAGGCGGGAATCAGCTTCCTGCAGGCTGCGCAGTTCCCTGTCACTCCAAAGAGCCTGCAGAGGAACACAACAACACTCACTTCATATGGCTGCGTTAGCAACTACAAGGAAAAGCTTCACTTTTGGACAGGGGTGGAACGGTACGTAGTCGTCCCCTTTTGCTTCATTATAGTCTCCTGTTTGGGAACACCTCCCAATGAAATACATACACAGATAAAGAAAAGTATAAAACAAAAGCATTGTTCAGATATGGGGAACCAGGCTACGGGGTGCAACTATTCATTCTACACTTCGGACAATGAGACAATCATTCACACTCTTCATACTGTTGTCTGTATCCTTGTACTGTACTTGTACAGTGAACCATATACAGTACACTCAATTCAATGCCAAATCACAACAGAAGTCATCTCAAGGCACTTTACACATAATGGAGGTCATAAATGAAAACACAAAGCAACTGAATCCCATATGAGCAAGCACTTGGCAATGGAGGCGAGGAAAAACTCCCTCATGAAACCATGACCATGACCCGGACCCAGGCTCTGTAGGGCCGTTGGGTCAGTCTCGATCGGTTGGGTTAGGATAGAACCAAACAGAGTAGAGGGATAGATGGTAGATCAAGTGAGAAAACAAGAGAGTCTTTATCTTAGTCCAAAGAACAGGGAGGCGTATCAGGAGCGAAGGGTCAGTCTAAAAACGTTTGCATTTATTTTGAATAGAGAGCGGGTGTCTGCCCCCCCTAGATTGATAATACTTCCACGAACGAGGAGCCTGAAGGCTCTGTCTGCCATTCTACTTGTAAAAATTAAAAAAGCTGTAGAAAATGAATGAATGAATGAATGGCCGTGTTTTCCTGGGTTGTTAGGGTACTAGAAGACTTCTAAGATATATTGGTGCCTGATCGTGTAGTGATTTACATCCAAGAAGGAGAATTCTAACTTTTACAAGTACAGGTGAAATCTGATCTCTTATTCTGGTCCTGGTTAAGACCCATGTAACAGTATTTTCAACTGACTAAAGGGCCTTTAAAGATTTGTTAGAGCAACCTATTAACAGGGTGTTACAATAACCCAGCCTGTAGGTCACAAAAGTGAAAAGTGAATTTTTTAAAATGTTTCGTAGTTGAAAAAAATGCTGTATTTGGGAACTAAAGGAAAGGTTCTGATCAAAGATGATGTCAAAGGTTCTAATGTTATATCAGTTGCAACCCTGTTCTATGAGGATCTGGGAACCAAAAACTATGGTTGCGTTTTATCTGAACTGAATAGTAAGAAATTTGAGGTCATCCAGCTGTTGATGTCTTTAAGGCCACGCCTGGAGTCTGGGCAGCTGACTAGTTTGGTTAGGTTTCACTGATAAATAGAATTGTGTGTCATCTGCATAATAGTAGACATTGATGAAGAGTTTTCTAAAGATACTTCCTAAAGGGGACATACAAAGGCAGAATAATACAGGTCCCAGAACAGAACCCTGTGGGATGTGTTTGCTGACTGATCTTCAAGTGTACAGATTATGTACTATATATCAATAGATTTAAAAAATTGCAGTCAATCTGACAAGTACGACTGAAACCATTTTCATGCTGATCAAAATTTTCATCCGTGGTGATGTTACACCCCTCTTACTGTATTGGATTTGTCCTCTTATTGCATTCTGATAGCCCTCTGACCTTTCAACAGTGTCCCAAAGGCTCTGAGAACAAAGCCATGGTTGTTGAAAAGTGGACATAGTAGTGGCGTCACTTCTGTGACAAAGCATGAAGAAGAATTTCCCCTCGGCCGACCAAGTGCGAGTAAAAACTTCATCTTAATTATGCTAATGCAAGTAGCAAAAAATTTAGGCAAATAACTGGCATAAAGCACACATACACCCAAATAGGAAGAACTAAATACAGCAATGGTGGCACGGCGGTCTAGTGGTTAGCATGCAGACCTCACAGCTAGGAGGACCAGGGTTCGATTCCACCCTCGGCCATCTCCGTGTGGAGTTTGCATGTTCTCCCCGTGCATGCATGGGTTTTCTTCCTCCCACATTCCAAAAACATGCTAGGTTAATTGGTGACTCCAAATTGTCCATAGGTATGAATGTGAGTGTGAATGGTTGTTTGTCTATATGGGCCCTGTGATTGGCTGGCAACCAGTCCAGGGTGTACCCTGCCTCTTGCCCGAAGACAGCTGGGATAGGCTCCAGCACCCCCGCGACCCTCGTGAGGAAAAAGCGGTAGAAAATGAATGAATGAATGAATAAATACTGCAATCAACAATTACTACCAGATGCGCGTAAAAGGGGACGTAAGAGCAGCAGAAAACACAACAGACCAACACAGGAAATCTTACAAAATAAGAGCACGAAACCAAGCGCTAAGGCTTACAAAGTGAAACAAAACAAACTGTCACACAGGCAACAACACAGATTGTGAAAGTGAGACCAATAAAGGCATATCTTATCTTATCTTATCTTAAAGGGGAACTGCACTATTTGGGAATTCACAATCATTCCCAAATCCCTATGTGAAACATCAACACATATTTCTTTCCCTTTTCTGTGCATTATAACACAAGAAAACAAGTTAATTTGAGCTAGCTAACAATGGATGTCATTGGGAGACTACGATTTTGACTTGAAAAAAACATGTAACAATGTTGCATGGTTTGCTATACATGTTGTGATCATGCATAAACACGTACACTGATGATAACATGTATTGCCATATTTTGAGGATTTAAAACAATACCGTAACTTATTTTCTCAGCCTATTGATACCTGTCAAAAGCAACAGCAGCGACAACACTTACGATGTCCGCTCTCATTGGGATGGCTGTGTCTTCCAGCACAAGACGTGTTCTCCATAGTTGAAATAGGTGTATCCCAATGACAGCATTGTAAGCTAGCTCATATCTACTCGTTTTCTCGTGTTAGAATGCACAGAAAAAGGCAAGAAATATGTGCTCATGTTTCACATAAGAATTGTGAATAGTGGGCAACATTGTTTTTAAACGTGCAGTTCCACTTTAATCAGGAAGGGAGGCAAGGAGGACAGTCCTCCTACATGAAGATAAGCCTCCACTGCTGTTCATTCCTTCTACTAAAAACCTTGTCCAGCTTTGGTCTCCTAATGGACGACGTCATCAAGCGAGCGGCCAACAAAAGCCAGTCCTAATGACCACCATGTTCTCATATAACGAGCGAGCACCTGGTGGGTTCTTTCCTCCTTTCCTTAACGAGCTCAATGCTAATTCTCCGCTAATGGTCCAATTAAAAGAAATCACATGCTTCTAATCCCGCGCTTCAAAGGCCAGCGCTGACGAGGAAAACAGGAGGCCATGGAGCCAATTGAACTGTCAGAAGGGCTTTGGGTCTGCTAATGAGAGACTTAGCCGCCAGCAAATCCATCTGGATCGTACATGAGACTAACACATGAGCCGGGCTATCAGGAGTTCTGCAGCTGACCCGGACCGCCGCAGTGCTACTTACTTATGAGGACATAAAATCAACACATGCTGTGTTTGGAAACACAGCCTCCAGGTTTTTCTTTCCAAGTTTCAAAGTCTTTGGTTTTAAGAGTGCGTCACGTTCCCTGGCAGGGACCCGTTCTCTTTAGCTTGGTAGGCCACAGAGACTACTTTTACTGCAAATAGAAACATGTAGACCACCAGCATCACTGCTAATTTAAGATAGCTTACTGTAGTCCAAAACCTATTCTACCTGTACTGGGTTCTTTTCAAGCTGTTTGTAATAGCTTGGATAGTTTTTGTTCCTTAATAATTGACATAAACTTGAAGCTACGCTCGGCTAACTGTTAGCTACCTTGCTACTACATGTTTAGCAAGCTATTTACCAGGAAACAAACCAACAGGCTAATTATTGCTAGTCATAGTCAATAGGTTGTTTAGGTTGCTGGATTTGCATTGTGAGTTGCTAGTAGCCATAGCTCCTCCTCGCCGATCTTGAGGCGTTCCCAGGCTAGTTTAGAGACATAGTTTCCAACATGTCCTAGGTCTTCCCCGAAGCCCCCTACCAGTCAGATGCAGGTGCACTGAACACGTCCCTCAGGAGGTGTTTGGGAAGCGTCCTGACCAGATGCCCGAGCCACCTCATCTGGCTCCTTTCAATGCGGAGGAGCAGCGGTGTTATTCTGAGTTTCTCCCTGATGACAGCGCTCCTTAGCCTGTCTCTAAGGGAAAGTCCAGCCACCCTACGGAGAAAACCTATTCCGGCCACTACCAAAAGCTTATGATCATAGGTGAGTGAAGGAACTGTGTTTGGGTTTTCTCCTGATACTCCCACATTCCAAAAACATGCATGTTGGGTTAATTGGCGACTCAAAATGAATGGTTGTTTGTCTATATGTGCCCCGTGATTGGCTGGCGACCAGTCCAGGGTGTACCCCGCCTCTCGCCCGAAGACAGCTGGGATAGGCTCCAGCACCCCCACGACACTAGTGAGGATAAGCGGCATAGAAAATGGATGGATGGTTGTCATCACTGCATTTTGTGGTGACGTCACGTCCAGCTGCTGCAGCTGTACGGAAGTACCTTGGTAGACCTTGGTAGACCTCCCTCCCTGATGCCATAGGAGTCATAGGAACATAGATTGACTGGTGAATCAAAAGCTTTGCCTTTCGGCTCAGCTCCCTCTTCACCACAATGGACCAATGCGGCGTCCGCATCACTGCAGATGCATGTCGATCTCGCGTTGCATCCTTCGCTCACTCAGGAACAAACCCAGAGGTACTTAAACTCCTGCACTTGGGGCAGGACCTCATCATCATCATTGAAAGAGTGACATTTATTAACCTCAACAAGACTCAACAAGATGCTTGTTTGCTGTCAGCATTTTTTTACCTGAGGACCGCAGCACAAGTCTTGTGCTGGAAGACACAGCCATCCCAATGAGAGCAGACATTGTAAGTGTTGTCGCTGTTTCTATGTTGCTGTTGTTGACGGAAGTAGCCTAATCTCCTGGGATAGTGCGCCTTGGAAAGATGTTTCGGTAAGGTTTTAAATAATCGAAATACAGCAAGGTACAATAAGTATTACATTTTATCATCAATGTACTTGTTAATGCATGATCACAGTTTGTTTCTCAAACGATACAATGTTGTTAAAATGTTTTTTGGAGGGCTTTGTCGTCAAAATAGGTAACTCCCATTGACATGCATTGTTAGATAGCGCACACTAACTTGTTTTCTTTCGTTAGAATGCACAGAAAAGGGAAAGAATTAAAGCATGAAACAGTGATCTTTTGTGAAATCATTTTTTGAAAAACAGCAGTAGAGCGATGTGAGGGATGTTCAAACTGTGACGTAGGGAGGGACCAAGAGGAGTAAGGGAGGCCGTCTATGTCTCAGTTGAGAAACCAACTCTGAACAGAATGGGAGGTCTACGACACCACCCCTATGCACTCATGCACTCCCCTACACACAATGCTGTCCTTTCATTCCTTCCTAAGAGATTCAATATATTAGTCAATAACAAATAAACACAACACGTGAATCCATGACCATTGTTACAGAATACAAACAAGGGTGATTCTACCCACTGTCAACTGTCAACCCAACTGTCATTGGCTGGTCGTTGTTGACTGTCATTTTGCACAAGAGAGTGACATGGATAATAAATACTCTGGACCATGCCCCCAGACAACGCCTGCCCTATCTAGTATTTGAGCATGAACCAATAAAGTCTGAAACCTGAACAGTCCGAATGAGATCAATTTAGTACCCGGATACAATAATACAATGACCTGGATGAATGACAAAATTTACAGGCATAAATAAAGTCATTTGTTGAAAATCCACTACCTATGCAGGAGGAAAGGTTGTTGCAGCTATATGAATCCAGCAGAGGCCGCTGTCTCACAAGTCAATTCGATCAACATTTTTCAGCATGAAGACGCTTTGGCAGGTTAATACAGTACAAAAAATTGTTTATGAATGTGTAAAACTGAATTGAAAATGCATTTAATAATAGTGGGCGGCACGGCGGTCGAGTGGTTAGCGCGCAGACCTCACAGCTAGGAGACCAGGGTTCAATTCCACCCTCTGCCATCTCTGTGTGGAGTTTGCATGTTCTCCCCGTGCATGCGTGTGTTTTCTCCGGGTACTCCGGTTTCCTCCCACATTCCAAAAACATGCTAGGTTAATTGGCGACTCCAAATTGTGAATGAATGTGAGTGTGAATGGTTGTTTGTCTATGTGTGCCCTGTGATTGGTTGGCGACCAGTCCAGGGTGTACCCCGCTTCTTACCCAAAGACAGCTGGGATAGGCTCCAGCACCCCCGCGACCCTCGTGAGGAAAAAGCAGTAGAAAATGAATGAATGAATGAATTAATAATAACAGTGAAAGGCATATTATGAGTTTTAGAGAATCAAAAATTGGAACTTTTAGTGCTTTGTGTGGGTGTGTCTATTATTTGCAATTTTCACCATTCGCAGGGGTCAGAAAATGTCTTGAAAATTAGCTAGATTACCTTACATAGTGCCATTTTGGGAAAAGTCACATGCCATTTAGTCACATGGCTGTCACATGACAACCACCCCAAAATGTTTCCTATATGTTACTTGAGAACTTCAAGAGATCAAGTGAAGCACAAAATTGTATTGGACATCTTTTAGGACATTTAAAGAGATTTTCTCACGGATCCAATTGTGGAAGACATTGGCTCCGAGTTGATTGTTGCATTAAAATGATAAAACCAGCAGAAAGTGCCCCATATCCACAGGCATGCGCACTAATGAAGTCTATGTTTCTTTGTGACCCACTTGTACCTGAGGTAGTCTCGGCGGCAGAGGATAAGGTTGGCGCGGGTGTAGAGGCTGGAGCCCACCCGGCCCAGGCGGCAGTCGCAGCAGGCACACTTGAGACAGTCCTCATGCCAGAAGCGGTCCAAGGCCTGCAGCATGAAGCGGTCCCTGATCCTTCCGTTGCAACCCGCGCAGCCTTGCACCTTCTCTCTGGACTGGAGGGACACCAGGGACACACCTGGGAAGGACCAGGACAGTTTGAGTCCAAACAGAGGTGAGGTCACATATTTACTGATGCGTACTGTACCATGGCGATGGACCATTCATTGGAAACATGTCTTATAGGTGTGCCCTATTGGTGTACGTTGCAAATGTACGTCGGTAAAGCTCACACCCTAGAGTCTCGATTGACACCAAAATGACAGCTCAGGCTTTTACCCCAAATGCCCCTGTGGTTTGAGCCTCAGGCGTGCACAGGGGTGGACCAGACGGGTGATGAGAGTGAGGTTTAGGGAGGTGAGTGTAACGCATGCCAGCTGGTGCAGCTGTGCAAAAGTACGTTGGTAAACCTCACTCCCTGATGCCTCAGGGATGCCTCACTGGACATCGAGCTTAGAGCTCTGGCTTTTAGTTCGACTCCTAGCGCTCTCGACTCTCATTTGATGGACAGTGGTTTGATCCCCAATGCTATGCAAGGGGCGGACCAGGCGGACCAGACGGGTTACACTGGCGTAAAAGATCAATTTCCTGTTCTATGGTTATCATTGGGGTGCACAGTGTTGGGGTGGTTAGTATGTTGGCCACACAGTCAGGACACATGGGTTCGATTCGCCACTCGAGCATCTCTGTGTGGAGTTCTCCCTGTGTGTGGGTTTTCTCCTGGTACTCCCACATTCCAAAAACATGCATGTTAGGTTAATTGGCGACTCAAAATGAATGGTTGTTTGTCTATATGTGCCCTGTGATTGGCTGGCGACCAGTCCAGGGTGTACCCCGCCTCTCGCCCGAAGACAGCTGGGATAGGCTCCAGCACCCCCATGACACTAGTGAGGATAAGCGGCATAGAAAATGGATGGATGGTTGTCATCACATATTTGTTCTTTTGTCATCACTGCATTTTGTGGTGACGTCACGTCCAGCTGCTGCAGCTGTACGAAAGTACCTTGGTAGACATTGGTAGACCTCCCTCCCTGATGCCATAGGAGCCTCGCTGAACATCATACTGATGGCTCAGGCTTTTAGCTCGATGCCTAGCGCTCTCCACTCTCACATGGTAGGTTTGGACCAAATTAAATTTACTGTTCTATGGTTATCATCACACATTTTCTTTTTTGTCATTACTGTTTACCTTCTGTTGTGTTGTCACAATGCACAAAAAAAGGCTTTAATCTTT
Organism: Doryrhamphus excisus; assembly: GCF_037039965.1. Lineage (NCBI taxonomy): Eukaryota > Metazoa > Chordata > Actinopteri > Syngnathiformes > Syngnathidae > Doryrhamphus > Doryrhamphus excisus. The sequence goes on along the minus strand of NC_136357.1, from coordinate 14,926,285 downwards.
GGAGGTTCAACTGTCACACGTTTCCAGTGCAGGTCTTTTCATGGTAAAATGACTTTCACAATAAAACTCTTAACATTTAATGTGCTCATTAAATCTATTTTATGTATTTGTGACCTTCTTTTTTAAGTATGACAGAATCCATTCATTCATTTTTTTTTAAATGAGTGCCAAGAATTGCACGACTGGTGTGGTGAGATTTACTGATGAATTTCTGTCACCTTAGGTTGGTCTAAGTTCAGTTACAGGCAGCAAAAAGAGACACACATACAAGCAGCTCTTCATGATTAACTTTCATGCAACAACTTTGAACACATCAGTGCAATTCTTTTTCATTTAATAACTATTCCTAATTTTAACTGCCATGAAAAGATAACTTGTCTACTCACTCTCCTCCTTGTCCAGCACCATCCTTCTCTCAAACTAGACAAGACGTTCTTGTCTCTCCTGTTTGGAAGCAATGACTCACAATCCCAAAAAAAACTAGAGCCAAAGAGAGTCTCCTGGTTTGAAGCAAAAAGACGTGTCCACTTGGTTATCACCTCCGTTTGTTTGCAGGAGAGACCCCTTAACTGCCTCCAGGCCAGCCCCCCTTCAAATGTTGTCTTATCTGAGTTGATGTCAGAGCGCAAGCATTTGTGCATGTGTGGAGGCTGCTTTGTGCTCAGCACTGCTGCATCCTTCTTCCACCCCCTCTAACTCTATCTCCCTCTCTCTCTCTCTCTCTCTCTCTCTCTTTTTCCGCTGTGCTAATTATATGAAGTCATTATGCTCAGCTCTGATAGTAAGCCCCCCCCCTTCCCAATCAATTATTCAATATGCAGTCACACACGCGGCCTGAGGTGTTTTACAATGAGCTTATTCAACTCCAAGGACACCAATTATCTCCAGGGCGCCTTGCAGTCAACACCACCGCCTTTCACTCAGCCTTTCAGATGCTCTATGTACACATCCATATCTAAGTGCATATACGCACCTACACTGGGCAAAAGAAGTATTCAATCCCCCGCTGATTTTGAAAGTTCACAGATATGATGAGCAGTACAGAACTTTGATACTTTGATTACAGTAACAGAGAGTGTAAAATCCATTTAAAAACATGAACTAGAGTAGATTAATTTCTATTTAATTGAGAGAAAGGATTCCGACCTGAACAGACCGGTTATGTGTCCATGAAGTACACAAATGAGTCCTGTCCCTTTAAGAAAGTGCCTCTAATCTCAACTCAGAATCTCTCTGACTGTTCTGAACTCCTATTTTCATGCCAATGTTGTAGTTGTCTCACCATATTTGAGACTGAATCAACAGCGGCTCTGCTCTTTGCAGCCAAGTAGTGCATGCATTCCATCTTGCCCCATCTTTATTCAAGATTAGGAGGAAAGTGCCTTGCACAGTCACTTGTTGCTAGGCAGAATTCATTGGGCAGTGCCCCAAAGCACAATAAAGACCTAACACAAGAGATGGACAGTTTGGAAAGAAATAGTGATACCTCGGTTTTCATCATGAATTTGGTCCAAATGTTGTTCCAATTTGTTCTGACAAATGTATGAAAACTGAACAATTTCTCCCAGGGGAACAGACGCTATCGCTGATTGACATTAAGGCATGCTAAACTTTGTAATTGGTCAAATATGCATTGTTACATTTATATTTGTAGGCTTAAAACTCCACTAAAAGTGAGCTAGAATGTGTTTAATTTCATGAGTATGTTTTTAATTAATTTAAGTTTGCTCTCTGATGTTATCTCTTCCCTCAGCATCACAGATGCTATGGTAACTCTTGATTGAAGCCTCAGCATGAGCTCATTGGAAACTGTCAGAGTAGATGTGAAATCTCTTACGGAGTAAATTATTTGTCATTTCACAAGTCACAATCATACAACAATTTTCTCATCATGTGTCAAAAGCCAGTCTGAATAAATGAGTTTTTAATTGAGATTTAAAAACTGACAGCTGTGTAATAGACCTAAAAGGGGGTGCAAGGGAGTGCCAAAGCTCACACCTATTGAGTTGTGTGCTGAGAGGTGCGCAAGGCTCTGGAGTAGTGACGGACAGTTAGAAGCTCAACCAGGTATGCTGGAGCGAGGTCATTGATGGCCTTGAACACAAATAAATTCTAAACAGTACCGGGAGTCCATGGGGAGAAGAGAGGACTGGAGTGATATGGCTGTGTTTTGGACCATTAGTAAGGAGGCGAGCGGACGCATTTTGAACCAACTGGAGCCTGCCGAGGAGGGACTGATTTGCACCAATGTAGAGGGCATTGCAATAATCAAGCCTCAAGCTGGTGAAAGCAAGGTTCTTAAAGAGTGTTAAGTGTTAAAATCAGGTTGAACAATGTTCTTCGTTTTTCCTTCATTTAAGTTAAGGAAATTCTGAGACAACCATTGTTTGCAGCTATGGACTTGATCTAGAGCCTTCTTGTTAGCAGTAGGTAGAGCTGGATTTCATTTGCATCAAAATGAAAATGGATATTGTGTCTGGAGATGACTGATCCTAATAGTAGCATGTACATATAGTGAAACTTAAGTAGATCCAAGAATGGAACCTTGGGGCATGCCAGAGGAAAGCGGTTTTGGAGGAAAATGAATCGATCATTAATGAAAAACTCCAACAAGCACCAACACAACGGACTTTTTGGCATTGAGGGCTGTGTCATTGTGTACTTTCAAAAATGTGGTTCCTGTGCTGTGGCAGGTCCTAAAGCCTGAAATGAAATTTATTAGCAATATTATGGGTTGACAGATATGGCTGGAGTTGTGAGAGGACAAGTATCTCCATGACCATGGACAGGAAGGGCAGTTGTGAAATTGGACAGAAGTTGGACAGAATTGATGGATCTAGGTTTAGCTTTTTTAGAAGTGGTCTAGCTACAACTTGCTTAAGGGCAGTGGGGAAAATATCCAACCTGAAGCAGCTCTTCATGAAAAAACAAGGCTGGAACCAATGGTATCTCTAACCCCTATCATCCTAACGTCTAGAGGTCAGTTGCTGGGGTTTAACTTTTTAACTGATTTGGACATTGGTTCTCAAAAGTGTGTTTTACAGGGCAGCTGGGCAGACCAGGAACTAAGATCTTTGGAATGGATTGTCTGATTTTGGGACCCTGTCCATAAAAACAGCTGAGATGTATTACACATGTGTTCAGAATCATCATTAAAAACAGCAGTGACTGAATTAATGACAGAATGAATTGTGCTATGTAACACTCATGGGGCAATGGCTACTGCTGGAGATGCTGTTTGATAAGTATTTAGATTAGCTTCCTTCACAGTTTTAGTAAGCCCAGTGATTTTAATAATAAATGATGAATGGATGGAACTTATTGTCGATGCGAACATCCGGTATATCCTGGCCAGATTGAATTTGATAGTGTCTTTATCCAATTCAGTCCAATTCACTGGATACTTTCATTGGCCCCATGGCAGGTTATTTAGCAGTCACACTCAATAAAAATTCCACGGACAGTCAGTGAGAAATACATAGGTTGCTTTATTCGGGCAGTCAGTGTCTTGTAATGGGGCACACAGTAGACGAGTCGTGAGCATGTTGGCCAGACAGTCAGGAGATCGGGAAGACCTGGGTTTGATTCTACACTTGGGCATCTCTGTGTGGAGTTTGCATGTTCTCCCCATGCATGGTTTTTCTCCAGTTTCCTGAATGGTTGTTTGTCTATATGTGCCCCGCGATTGGAGTCTAGGGTGTACCCCGCCTCTTGCCCAAAGTCACTTGGCATAGGCTCCACCATACCTCGCCAAACCAGTTAAGATAAGCAGCATGGAAAATGTTTTAGTATTAGTAATTAGTATGCAGTACTGTACGTAAACAGGGACAGTGTTCGAAAGTCAAACGTTAGACAGAAAACAAATACGAAAACTGGGACATCTGAAAACTGTATATACTTCCTCATGTATATATTCAAAGAACTTGGGCACTTCATTTTCTTCTTCCGCTGAGGTCATTGTAAGTCGTTAATACTGAGCACATTATTTGAGATGATTGCTACATTACAAAGATTCTCATACGAACACAAGTGTCTCTCAGCGGTGCTCATTAGATGCTGCGTCGTAAACAACATGGCCCTCGGATGAGGTCACACTAATTAAGCAGCACCATCGACCCGCCATTGTCTCATTATCCCGCCTCTCATTTGATCGCATGTGAGCCGTCTGCAGACTAATGAATCAGCTGATGAGGTGCAAGCTCTCCTTCTTCATTCTCGGCCCACACGGGAGCTAATTAGCTCAATTATTAACGTGCCTAATTAAATAGTTGCTCCCAGTAATCACGCTCGCGCTGACAAATGGATGGAGGCTGCGTGGACAGCGCTTGTCGTTATTTTGACATGCATCAGCGCCAATGCGGCGGCCCCCGACTTAACATAGCGGCCCGTTCGCAGACAGGGGGGCGCCATTAGGCTAATTGCGCTAAGAGCCGTCTGCGGCCGACATTAAAGGTGAGCTGAGGTTAGAGCGCTAATTAGCAGGCGGTGGAAATAGAAAAGCTTTTTGGACATCTGCTCATGCCCTTGTGTCCTCTGTGGGGACAAAGGGCACAGACAAATATAGACCATCTTTAGTGAACACACTGCTTGGCACTGAAACATCACTGTGTGTGTGTGTGTGTGTGTGTGTCTGTGTGTAGACAGCTGTATTTGTCAATGACACAAGCACACAATCAATCAATGTCATCTTCATGCGCTCTTTTTCCATCCTGGATTTTCAAGGCCACTTTCATACATTTTGTACATTCATTGTAGGTCAATACACAACTACTACTCAACATCTTAGCTTTGTGTTGAAGGCAACCAAAGTAATAATATCCAATAATATATATGTCATTAATATTTAATTACTGTATTCTTAATTCTTAAAGGCATAGTTCGGATATTTTGACATGACACCCCCATCAGCAGTGTAGCAGAGGCAGCAGAGGCGGGGTACACCCTGGACTGGTCACCAGCCAATCACAGGGAACATGTAGACAAACAACCATTCCCACTCACATTCATACCTATAGACAATTTGGAGTCGCCAATTAACCTAGCATGTTCTTGGAATGTGGGAGGAAACCAGAGTACCCGGAGAAAACCCACGCATGAACGGGGAGAACATGCAAACTCCACACAGAGATGGCCGAGGGTGGAATTGAACTTGGGTCTCCTAGCTGTGAGGTCTGCGCGCTAAACACACCCATTGTGAGCAATGAGTGCAAAATCCAGGTACAGGCAGTGCACTGCATCTCCTCAGTGTGGACTCAGTTGTGCAGTAAAAAGACGAAGTGTAAGTATGTAAATGCACCAACAGAGGCACATCTGGTTTATCTTCATTAGGGTAGCGGGGGTATGCTGGAGCCTATCCCACCTGGTACACCCTAGACTGGTCGCTGAATGGTTGGTCTCCGAATTTAAATGGTTTAATATAAAAAAGCCACTGAGCTGGAATCATAGCATAACATAAGCATTTAGATTGCATGTTATGCCAGAGATTTTGTCTCATTAAATGGAGTCAGTTTTGCACTATTCTAGCACATTCTGAGGAGATGTTAAATTATTCTGTTTTGTAAAGGACATGGAGGAGCTGATGTAGAGAGATCCATTTCTATGGAGATTCACGCCTTTTGGAAGTCATCCAATATGCTGTCAGATTTTGAGATTGCAGCAATGGAGGATGTGCTCACCAGCTGTGAGATTAAGGGGAACTGATCGATGGCCCTCCTGATTGGCTGGCGCCGCGTCCCGCCACCATCCAATCCCCCTCGGTCGGCCTGCTCGTCCTCAGTGGAGCCAAAACCAATTCTTCCTCCGCACGGGGGCCAAATAAGAGCACTGACCTGAAGCTTCAAGGCCACGCTTGAAGGCTCTGTCTCCATTTTGTCTTGGGGGGATAACCCCCCGCCCCCCGAAGGGAGGAAACATGGAGGGAATCAAATTAGAAACACCATCACACTTTTTTACAGGCATTACAGAGAAACAAGGCGGAAAAGGGGTGAAGGGGTTTTTAATTTAATGTCTTTTTGATGACATCTTATTTGTGCAGCAGCTTGTCCCAGAAATAACATGTCAATCAAACAACGTGGGTGGAACTCTGATGTGTTTTTCTTTATTTCCTGTAGGTGGAATTTTTTCTGACTGCTTCCATGGAGGTTTCTTTTTACTTTATTGTCTGTGCAATATGATATTTATCCATCCATTTCCTATGCCGCTTATCCTCACTAGGGTCGCGGGAGTATGTTGGAGCCTATCCCAGCTGACTTTGGGCGAGAGGCGGGGTACACCCTGGACTGGTCACATGTAGACAAACAATGATTCACTCTCACATTCATACCCATGGACAATTTGGAGTCGGTGTTGTGATGGTGATGTTCTGGATTCTGATGTTCATGAATGCACCTTACTGTTAATGTTATGGGTGGATAGGGAGGATATGTGCCGTGTGAGAGAGTGAGGGCGACGGGAAGTCAGGTTTTTAGTTGAATTGTGCACCCAGTTGGCGTTAAGGCTTTAAAAGCTTGTCAGACCGCTACAGTATGTGACTCTAAAATGATTTTTTTTCTTTAATAAAACGAAAATACATAAAGGTTTACAACACAGTTTCAAACAAGGACACACACAGTAAAACAGGGTCGCTAACCGTTTTACCCTTTGAGGCCACCGTAATTCCCTGTCCATAGCGCCCTATTTTAATTTAAGTACCAAAGTTTTCCACACAGACGGCTGAGGTGGCAAATGTTTCAGGTAATACTTACAACTTAAAAACACTTTCACTTTCAAAACAATTTAATTAAGAGGGGAGAAAAAACGTTGTAGCCTAGCATGACAGACTGCGCGTGACCAGTTCAAACTGATCTCAGAACAGCTAATGTGATGTCGTGTGTAATGTGATGTTTTAGTTGTCAGAAAGCGTCCTTAGACACAAATGAACTATACGAAGAACAAACTGTTTTACTGTGGGATCTTTCTAAAGTAAGTCTTCACAATCGGCATATGGTTAACAAAAAGTGTCGACACGAATAATACACTTAATTTGTGTGATCGTAGCGACATCAACTGTTCAAGTGCGGTAGTACACGTTCACTAAATGAGCTATAAAGTAGCACATTTATTGACTACTGGATTTTAGAGTAGTCATTGCGTTATTGATTGATTGAGTGTCGTCAGAATGTTTAAATCACTTTATAATCTCTGTCAGCGTGGCTTCCATCTATTGGCCACACCACAATGTATCAGTTTGTGTGTAATCACATTGTGGTTTACATTTAAAAGAGGACAAAATTGGCACTTTCACTTTCAAGCTAACACTTTCAGCTGTAATTACTTTTTCCTGTTGTTTAGAATAGTATGCTGAGGGCCTGTAAAAACATAAGCTGTGGGCAAACACTACATATATACCGTAAAAATCACATTACAAAGATAATTCCACCCAGATGACTCAGCTAATTTGTATACAATGACATTTTATTGACATGAATTACTACCTACTGGAACCAAACCTGAGTTTCCCAAACAAAGTTGCCGATAATGCAATGGTGGCTTTACTTGGTCAAGACTCCAAGGTATTTTTTGACGTCATATTATTCTCCTTCCACACAAAAAGAAAGTGAATCCAGCCAGAGTATGTCACACAAGACAAGCCAGTAATTATTATGGAACAACATGAGGAATTGAACACTGTCGCCGCCAATACAGCGAGGGATAAAAAATTATGCTGAGTGTGCATGCGCGATTTAACACTGATTATTATACTAAGTATACCCCACTCGTCTTTCTATTTATCAACACTCATCATTGCACAACTTTGACTTTGTCTTAACACTTCATTCATTCATTAATTTTCTACCGCTTTTTCCTCACGAGGGTCGCGGGGGTGCTGGAGCCTATCCCAACTGTCTTTGGGCGAGAGGCGGGGTACACCCTGGACTGATCGCCAGCCAATCACAGGGCACATATAGACAAACAACCATTCACACTCACATTCATACCTATGGACAATTTGGAGTCGCCAATTAACCTAGCATGTTTTTGGAATGTGAATGGGAGGAAACCGGAGTACCCAGAGAAAACCCACGCATGCACAGGGAGAACATGCAAACTCCACACAGAGATGGCCGAGGGTGGAATTGAACCCTGGTCTCCTAGCTGTGAGGTCTGCGCGCTAACCACTAGACCGCTGTGTCACCCCGTATTAACACTTATTCATTTAAAAAATAAATCCTTTCTGTTAGATTAAAAGGGACCTATTATGCTTTTTCCACTTTTCTGACTTGTGTTAAATGATGCCAAAGTTTCAGATAATTAAACTTGCATTTGAAAGAAGTTTGGGATAGCTCAGAACACTGTAAGAGTTTTTTCTAACACCGGCTCCCTGTGACATCACAGTGAGCTGGGCTTCCTTATATGAGTGTTCCTGAATAGAAGCTGTACACCTGCTAAATTAAAACAGACCATTTTGGAAAGCCAAGGAAATACAGCTGGAATAGGTGCAGATTCTGGAAGATCTAGAAAGCTATCTGTGCGGGTTATCGTGTGTATACACACAACTAGTCAGTACTTCACCTTAATGCTCAAAGGTGGTGTTGTGTCCTGTGTTTTTTGTCAGTAAAATATGGGGAGCAAAAATAGAATCAGTTCAATTAAGGCTTTCCTTGGCATTATTCATCTCCTGGCTCACGCTCCCTTTTAAAAAAATGCCTAAACTTGAGTTTGTGATCCATCACACGGACTTCCTCCTCTTTCCAAACACATTGTTGATGAGCTTAGCCATGGACTTAGACCCACTGTAGCGGCGGCGGTCGGCGCGGTACTTCAGGTGTTCCATCACCTGGCGGATGAGCTGTGTGAACAGGCCGGCGATATCTTGGTAGCTCTCAGCCGCCGACACCTCCTGGAAGTGGCAGCCATTGTCCTGGGCCAGGCGGCGGCCCTCGTCCTCGCACACCTGCCGGACGTGACACAGGTCCTGCTTGTTGCCCAGCAGACACACGGGAACACACAGCAGCTCGCTGAAAAAGACACAAATCTTGGCATTGGTGTGCGGGTGGAAAAATTCAACAACTTAGTGGGAAGGTTTTTTGTTATCTACTGTACATTTTTCTATGAACATATCATGCATTTCTAATTATATACAGCTATAGGCTGCTTTTCTTAAAGAAATGGAGATGCCAGGGATTGAACCTGGGACCTCATACATGCGAAGCATGCGCTCTACCACTGAGCTACATCCCCCCTTCCTCTAAGGAATTTGCCAGGCTTGCCACGCTTTTTGTGCATACACTAGCTGGTGGTGATATTCTTATATGTGTTGATATTTTGATGTTTAAAGCGATTTGCATTCAGTCCATTTAATGTTGGACCTTTTATTTTTTTTTCCTTTACAGTGTGCTATGTTTCACCAGAGCTTCATGCGTGTCCTGCACATCATGAATCAGTTGTCCAGGAATCCGAGCATTCCACCCAGCTATCACGGCATGAGGATCCATGCGCAGCTTCAAAGAAAGTAGGATGTTACTTCTTCATTTATGCCACGTAAAGATCCCCATGGCTTATCTACACACAATTTATAGCCGCAAGCGTGCATGCTTGGGTTTGTTATTGTACAAAACCATAATATGGAGGTGAAGAGAAGTACAGGACCAAGTCGAAGGTTTGGTCATGCTAATGAATGAGGTGTGCACACTTTTTATTTCCCCGACCATTATGATAGGGGTTTAGAGTCTTTCAACTGCCTTGTTGTTGCTTGTGAAATGTAACTGTGGAGGAGCGATTGCATTACAGTAAACTATGCGGTGCAAGTGCATGTAAGACACACACATATGCACTAAATATAACTGTACAGGCGTGATCACGTGCATTACAGTTGGCTGTGCTGCATACATGTGCTTGGGGCTCCACCAAGCCTAAAGAAAGAAGTAACAATACTTTCAAATATTCCCAGTGGAGCATCTGACCCTTTGCAGTGGTTCACGCGGGCCTCGCCAATCTGCCGCAGGATGTTCTTGGCGTTGATGAAGGACGTGCGGTCGCTGATGTTGTAGACCACCACGAAACCATCTGCCCACTCCAATGGCTCCTTCAGGATGCAACTGGCCTCCGAGCTCTGACAGGGAGAGCAAACGCAGTGTTTGACTATTCTGACACGACTACACAATTGTTGCTTTATGTCATTCCGATGCCAGCCAGGAAGTAACACACCCAGGAAGTACACACCCACCCACAGTGTACTTTCTTCCTGAACACATCCATTACTGTCATTACGCACTTACAGTAATGACAATCACAATATTTACCCTCTTCTTCTTCTTTACTTCTTCATCTTTTTGTCTTTGTTCTCCTTCTTCTCCTTTCCTACTCCTCTTTCACCTTCTTCTTTCTTCATACCCTACTTCTCTTTTCCTACTTCTTTTTTTTCCTTTCTTCTTCTCTTCCTTGTCCTTCTTCTTCCTCTTCTCCTTTTCCTTCTGCGTACTTCTTCATCTCCTCCTCTTTCTTCCACTTATTGTTTTTATTCTGTGTTCTTTATCTCCTCCTTCTCCATCTTTTTATTTTTCTCTTCTCACCCCTCTTTCCTCATCTATCTCCATCTTCTTCTCCTTTGTTTTCGTCTTCTCTTTCTTCTTTTTGAGCCTTCTTCTCTTCTTCTTTTTCTACTTCTTCGTTTTCCACATCTCTCTTTCTTGTTCTCCTTTTCCTTCTTCTTCTCCTTCTTGTAACTCTCTTCTTCTCCTTATTTGTCTTGTCTCCTTTTGAATGGTGAATAGCAAACACTCAGTGTGGCATTATCGCCAACATTTGGATCATCTAGCGTATGCCCCCACCATTGTACAATAATCACAGCTGAATTTGTTATGACTTTTTCTGACTTGCGTGTATCCGCCTGATGCAAATGAAGCATAAATTACGCCGTCGTTTTTTTGTTTGGTAGTCATGCTTCTTCTGTGTCTTCAAAGAGGCTGCTCCTTGCCTCGGGACACTCACGTGAATAGTTTCAGATTCCGGACTTGATGCGGCTGGAGCATATGTGTCCGTGTGGAATGATGCGGTCCATCCCATGTCCACAGCCAGCAGGATCTGCACTGAGGTTGGAAGCACTTTGGAACATTTAACTTTCCTCATTGGAAAACTTCCTGGGTCTCGTCCACTTGGCAGGTCTTTGCCCACGTTGGTGGACTTTTCACAAAATTAGCACTACTTGAGGCTTGGCATCCAACTGCAGGACAATCACCGTAACCGTGCAATATTCTATTTCATGATGACAATGCATCAAGCTGTTGCTGCTGAGTCTTTGCTGCATGCGAGGATATACAAAGACAATGACACGTTGGATGTGTTGTACCTGTGAACAGGGGTCAAACACCTCCAGATTTAGCTGTCTGCCATCAATGGACAGCCGCTTTCGATACAGTGAACCTGTAGCAGCAAAAACAAAAAAATACAAAATATACAATCCATATTGTAATATGTATCATAATTGTAAAGTTAACAAAGTTCCATGTAGGTCTTCGAGCCCATAAAAAGGCATGTAAACAATGCAAGAAACTCACTGGTGTTGGAGGCATATTCTCCGATGAAGCGTCTGGTCAGGAAGCGAACGAGGACAGCTGGACAAAATGGAAAATGACAAAATGAAGCATGGCATCATTGCAGGTGCAGGCAGTGTGGCCAGGCAGGTTTTGGCGTTGGGTGTGGGGGGGTGCTTCTGTGGGGAATGAATGTGCAGACGGTGCCAAAAGTCGCTGCAAGTCTGCGGGTGAAACTGAAGCCTCACATGAAAGGCAGCAGGACCTTCCTGGAAGTGTTCCCAAATGTTTTTTGGCGAGCCGATGGATTTTATTTCCAGTTTACTTTTGGGCCAACTTTTCAACTGCAGACAATCAGTTTTTATTAGCCACTCAAGTGCTGAAGTTTGCTTGTGACACAGGTCTTGCATGGTCCTCTGAGGGGGCTTAGATGGAGACACATATGGACACTTCTTTAGATACACGATTCTAATGAGAGCCAAAAACATGCTAGGTTAATTGGTGACTCCAAATTATCCATAGGTATGAATGTGAGTGTGAATGGTTGTTTGTCTATATGTGCCCTGTGATTGGCTGGCGACCAGTCTAGGATGTAACCCGCCTGAAGTCAGCTGGGGTAGGCTCCAGCTTACTCCTGTGACCCTCGTGAGGATAAGCAGCATAGAAAATGGATAGATGGATGTTTTTCATGTGGGAGGAATCCATATACAGGATTTCCAATGTAAATTAGCATGGAGCTAGCAAATAAGTTTAAATGCATTTTGCTTTCATTGAATGTGAAATGCTCCCAGGCTGTACTTTGGACACCACTGACTTATATATTTGGTTATATATTTGGTTATTATAACCAGAAACGTTCCAAACTGGATTGTTTATCTAACTTTGATTATCTTTATTTATTACAGCGGCGCCTCGCTTAGCGTCCAGTCCTGTTAGCGTGTTTTTTGATTAACGTTGAAAATTTAAAGCTTTGCCTCAGTTTGTCTGCAATCACAAAACATCCTTCCTTGTTAGCAATCTATTGGCTAGTTTAAAAAAAGGCAACCGTAACCGGAATTTAAATCTCCAGTCTGTGATGTTTGACTCTCAAAAATGTTGACACAAATCGTGTTTTTATAGTTTCGCAATGATATTTTTACATGAAACCATTGTAAATGCATGTAACTAACGACTGAAAGGGATAAATGAACATTTAAGGTTACTTTTACCTGCATTGATGCTGTTCCCAAAGACACGATGTGGCAGTCACATCAAGAATCATGTCTTCTGTGAAGGTAAAAGCAACCTTAAATGTTCATATATCCCTTTCACGCAGCACTTATATGGATTTTAAATTGTGTTCCGCATGTAACACTATAGTTGTAAAACTCTAAAACCTTTTTTTAGATTAATATTTTTGACTTTCTGGAACTTGTGCAAAACTGTGCAAACCAGGCTTTGCCTCTATGTTGGTAATTTGTTCTGCAATTCTGCACTAAATTGAGGTCTTTTAGATCTGCAATGTAAATTCAGCCTGAGAGAATGTCTGGTGGTATACATTGTGGATGTGCATTTGTATTTTATCATGCACCCTAATAGTAGTAATAATCATCATGATTAAATATGTGTATGAAAGACACCCGTGAGTCGAGCTTAGTGAATAAAAAATATCTAACCTGACTTTCCAGCTCCTGGACTTCCCAGCAGAGCCAACTTAATGTCGTTCATGATCTTGTTTCCTCGATTCCTGTCTTTCCTGTCCCTTTTCTTCTTCTTCTCTTTCTTCAGAGTGCTGTTCTTCCACGTTTTAAAGAAGCAGGAGAATAGAAAACAAGCCCTCCTCGCCCTACTCTCTTTCTGACTCTCTAAGCCAAGTGCTGTTTTCTCTGTGGAGCAGCCCTTCCTTCTCTCTCTTCTCGCTCTCTCTCTCCCACTCATGTATCTCCTCCTCCTGTCTCTACCCCGGTCTTTCATGTCTTGGCTCAACGACATTAAATGTAAACATGTGATGTCAGTCATTTGTGAAATGCAGCAACAGCAAGTAAAAATTTTCACTTAATTGCCTGTTTCCGTAGTGCTGGATGGGCCAGTAAGCATCTAATTGTGGGATCTGATTGGAGAACCTGAGGATGGCATCAATTTCAGCTCTTGTTTGTGCAGTGCTCATTTAAATTGGCATTAAAGCTAATTTTAAAGCCATTTAAGAAATATAACGTACGCCACCTCCCTCCTACTCTGCAATCCTTCTTGCCTAGCGTGACGTGTACCCCAAAAATCTTGGTCAGCTGTTTTACATTATTTCCTGTGTATACGACTTCCTCAGAGAGTGGACTGGTCATCTTCGTGATTGCCTTCTCCTCCGATTTTGGCTCAGCATTTGCACTAAAAGTGACAGACTCCCCTTCTCTCTTTAATTACCTTTGTTCACTAGCAATGACAGTAGCTAGCAAGTAAATAGCAAATAGTTGTGGCTGCTCACATAGACATAGACTTTCTTTATTATCATTGCACAATAACACAGCAGTGAAATTGCCAACGAAATGTTGTTGCCTGGCTCCCGTGTAATAATAAATAATAAATCATAAATCATAAATAATAAATCATAAATCATAAATCATAAATCATAAATAGATGATAGATGAATAGATAATAAATAGATTCAAATATGAACAATGTACAGCGTAAACAGTAATTTGTACAAATAATTTAAATAATTTTGAATAAATAACAATAATTTAAAGTTTTGGTTTGAGTTAAGTTGAGTTGAGTTATAAGAGCAGGAGCGTCCACAGTGCTGCCCTGCCATTTGTGGCTCTTGGTTAGTTATTTATTGGTAGAAATAAAATCAAGCATTAAAAAGCCACAAAAACATAAAAACATTGGAGCAAAAAGGCACAATGTATCGAGAAAAAGTTGAACTGTTGATACCAAAAACTACAAAGTGCTCCACTGGGAGGACACCATCGTGATCCAGGGCCAGATGTGATATAATTTCTCTAGTGTGACCTAGGTCTTTTCCCCCGGGGCCTTCTCAAGGCTAGGCATGCCCGAAACACCTCACCAGGGAGGTGTCCTTGTGGCATCTGGACTAGATGCCCAAGCCACCTCAACTGGCTCATCTGGATGTGAAGGAGAAGCGGCTCTACTCTGAGCCCCGCCCGGATGACTGAGCTCCTCACCCTATCTCTTAAGGGGGGTCCAGCTACCTTACGGAGGAAACTCATTTCTCCTACCACCAAATTATAAAGTTTTTCTGAATGACAAATCTTGTAGCCGGACGGTGACTGAGTGGTTAGCATGGAGATCGAGACATGGGTTCAAATCTCAGCTTCGACATCTCTGTGTGGAGTTTGCATGTTCTCCCTGTGGATGCGTGGGTTTTCTGCGAGTACTCTGGTTTCCTCCCACATTCCAAAAACATCCTAGATTAATTGGTGACTCCAAATTGTCCGTAGGTATGAATGTGAGTGTGAATGGTTGTTTGTCTATATGTGCCCTGTGATTGGCTGGCCACCAGTCCAGGGTGTACCCCGTCTTTCACCCGAAGACAGCTGGGATAAGCGATGAGGATGAGGATAGAAGAGGTATAGAAGATGAATGGATGGGATGGAAATCTTGTCACCTTTTAATTTTGCAAGATCTTGTGATGGAGAAATATCTCAATTTTTTCCAAAATGGAATACAGGTCCTTTGAATTAATACATAAACAACGTAACATATATAACATTACACATTTCGGACATGAAAAACTCTTTTCTGTTGTATAGCCCCCATCATTTTAAGCACGGAGAGATCTGAAAGAGAAAACTTTGGATCAGAAGTTTGTTCATTCTTCTGATCTCATGATTGTAAAAATCAAATCTAAGTTTCTCATCATTCTGAACCAAATTAGATTTTTTTATGGCAGCAGTGGGCCTTCTAAATAAGTTCAAATCAAGAAATCTTTATTCCTCCAGGTTACGTATAAACCGGTACTTTAGTTCCTGCTGGGAACAGCTTCATAAGCCAGTCCAGAATTAATAAAACTCTCATCCAAGGAAAGTTGTTTTATTGAAATAGTATTTTCGTGAAGAAAAGGCAGTGACACTATGGGGAAAAAATGTATATGTCTATGTTTGGGGCGCTTTATCAGCAAGAGAGTCGCTAAAAGTCATAGCGTGAAGAAGGCTTTAGATGTCAACACTGATGGCAGTGCCACATCCAGCATATGCATCCCTCACGCCAATCTTGTACATTTCATTGGCACCAAATGTCAGCCAATAAAATTCATATTCTTGTAAGTAAAAACACATTTTTCATCCGGCCGGACCCCCTTGCATACTCATTCCTGGCACTTTGGACTCATTTCCAAATCGTTTTATTGGTACTGAAAAGAAAGTTTTCAATAAAACAACACAGTGATGAACTGACTGCCTTTCCCAAAAGCAGTCAAAACCAAATGATGGCTAGCTGTTCAAATGGTTTTGTACTTACAGTGGCAGTGAGGCCCAGGCAATTCCCGGTAAACGCTAAGAGCGTGTTCTAGATTATTCCAAGCATCAGGAACCCCTTCAGTCAATTACACAGTCAAGCAAATGTTTGCAAGTTCCCCTTTTTTGGACTTTCTTTCCCATGTGTTGACTTTATAGTATTGGTACCATTGAACGTTTGGTTGGCATGAATCAAAAGATGATATGAAATGTTTACGGAATGATGTTCTCTTGCTTCTCTACTGTTTACATATCAAATGGCTCGCTCCAGACGGGCTAATTAGTCCCAGTCAGGACATCAGGACATCATTTGATTGAATATAAAATGACGTATTTTATATTGTGTCTGACTGTAATAGCATTAGGTTGCACGTTGGACGAGTGGTTAGAAGACAGGCCACACAGATAGGAAACCCGAGTTCGATTCCACTCTCGGCCATCTATGTGTGGAGTTTGCATGTTCTCCCCGTGCATGCGTGTGTTTTCTCCAGGGACTCCGGTTTCCTCCCACATTCCAAAAACATGCTAGGTTAATTGGCGACTCCAAATTGTCCATAAGTATGAATGTGAGTGTGAATGGTTGTTTGTCTATAGCAGAGGTAGGGAACCTATGGCTCGGGAGCCAGGTAGGGCTCTTTTGATGACTGTATCTGGCTCTCAAGCATTTCTTACCACAATAAAAATGTATTTTTGCTAACATTTTAAAGTAAACCATCACAGAAATGACTGTTAAAAATAATATTCAAAATCAACAACTTTCTCATGCATTTTAATTCGTCCATCTATATTCTGCTGCAATACGGCCAACCATATCTATCTTTCCTGATGATATTTTCCAGGTCAAACACCAAAACTTGATTATTACTGGGTAATGCTGTAGTCTACCTCGGTCATTGAGATGTCAAAAAAACATGTAAATGTAAACTTTCCTCCTTTAGTCAAATAGCTAGAGCTGCAGAACCAAGCCTTCTGATGAAGATGGCCAAAAGAATGAAATAAGTCTACGGAGTACGGTGCAAAACTATGCAGCAGCAGAAGTTGTATTAATGGCAACAAGTATTTGATTTATTATTAGACACTGCCCTGCTCACGAAAGTGTGCTGGCCACACCCCATTGGCGTGGGGTAGTGTGCCTGGTCTACGTAATTAGAGCCCATTATCTAAAACTGTTGGTCTTACATA
Source organism: Doryrhamphus excisus (assembly GCF_037039965.1). Classification (NCBI taxonomy): domain Eukaryota; kingdom Metazoa; phylum Chordata; class Actinopteri; order Syngnathiformes; family Syngnathidae; genus Doryrhamphus; species Doryrhamphus excisus. The sequence continues at coordinate 14,909,145 of NC_136357.1, read as the reverse complement.
AAAATGCACACATTTTATTGCATTCAATGTTTAAAGAAATGTATATGGCTCTCACAGATACACATTTTAAAATATCTGGCCTTCATGGCTCTCTTAGCCAAAAAGGTTCCCGACCCCTGGTCTATAGTATGTGCCCTGTGATTGGCTGGCGACCAGTCCAGGGTGTACCCCACCTCTCGCCCAAAGACAGCTGGGATAGGCTCCAGCTCCCCCGCACACCTTGTGAGGATAAGTGGTAAAAATGAATGTAGCCGCACTTTTATATATTATATAATATTTAATATATACATACTTGCTATTCTTCTTCCTTGGCTCATGCTGTCCCCCACAGCAGAGAAAGGACATCAGTCTCAAAAGATTGTGGACGTTCCAACTCCAGTCGGAATGCAGTGGTGCTACTTAAGAGGTGAGCACATGATCACACAGCCCCTTTCACATGGAACAGCATCATGTGCAACACACACACACACTAAACGCACTAAACACACAGGCAGCGTGGTTACATAACGTCTATAGCCAGGGATCTGTCTGGAAGCTTTCTGTTTATTTTGCACAAAGAGTTAATCTGCCAAGTGAGACGTCAAGACTAGAAGAATACCAAGTTGAAGTTTAAGGAGTAGCAAATGTACCTTTTGGAGTACAGTCTGATGTTGGTGTTGTTGGTTTACTATATTTGATTAGTTTGCTTTTCATTGTAAGTCCTTGCTTCCTTAAAAACAAACAGTAACTAAGTACATGCTTTTGTAACAATGTCACCAGATGCCCTTTTAAAATCTGGAGGAGGGGTGGGCCAAATTTTGGTATGGATTCCATGGTACTTTTTCTATAACTTGCATGTTGCAGTATTTGTGTTTGTGTTTATTTGTAATGTATCCACTGGCAACACGGGAAAAGAAACATGTTCATTACATAAGATGTGACCTAACATTAATTTGAGCAAAGAGCTGTTGCCAATACTGGTTAATATAAGCATTGAACGACCTGAAAAACATCTATCGATTCAATATATACATATATCGATCCACCCCTAATCTGTATCATTGCTAATTTTAGGCCAATAAAAATCCTTGAAAGTTGCAAGAAGTTCATCAACTAAATATGGGCATGGTGATAGTTTGAAGTATTGAAATAATTGATGGGGCATATTTTGAGGTCTTGAAAAGAAGTCAAGTGGAGCTAGGAGACAGGCAAAGCCGGTCTAAAAAAAAGAGATATCTTGGACTGGGAATTCTTCTTATTCAAGCATCAATCCAGTAAAAAGTGCAAAGCATCCACTGCAGCATCCAAAGTAAACATCCTGCTCATTTGAAGATGTCCACCTCCTAATGCCGCATCTTATCCGCAACGCCAGGGAGGAAATGAGCGGGAATGACCTCAAATGACACAGAAATGGAAAACATCAGGTGGCTGATCACAGCAAATGCTGGTAGTAAACATCACATGGGGGTCTTCTTCTTCTTCCTCCATCGTCCATTCATGTGACTCACGCATAGTGTTTGATGTCCTAAAACCAAACATCTGCACTTTTCAGGTCAGCGAGGAGAAACACGTGAGGGTGGAATAAAATGACTTAAGGAACTCGAGCCTTTTTTGATAAAAATCTCACTCAATTTCCTCAGATTTGTCTGAACATGAGCCACGAGAACACTGACCCCCCTAAAAAGCTCCCCCAACCAACCTCCACACTCTACTCCTGCTTCTGTGATCTAAGACATTCAGCCTTTATGACCATGCTGCAGATTTCTCTTATCAGCAGACTTTGTCCGTGTCTTTTTATGGCAAGAGCTGCTTTTTCCTGACAGATGATCCTGTATATGAGTGTTTGTTTCTGAAGAGGCCAAATGTGGAGGCTGAAGAAGCTGAAAGGCCCGAGGCAGCAAGACATGCAACACTAATGCATAGATTATAGAGTGTTGTGGGAAGGTTGTTGCCCCCCCTCCTGATTTGTTATTGGTTTGTATGTAGGTCACACTTAAATGTTTCAGATCATTAAACAAATTTAAATATTAGTCAATGTCAACAAATACATAACAAAATGAAACTTTTTTTTTATTAAGGGAGAACAAAGAATCCAAACCTACATGATGGCTGTGTGTTGAAAAGTGATTGACCCCCCTTTTCAAACATAACGTGACTGAGATTAACTGAGATCTATCAATTTGAAAAAGGTAATAAAGCCGTTTCTTAAGCTTTGGGACTCCAGCAAACCACAGTGAGAGCCATTTTCCACAAATGGTCAACACGCCTAGGAAAGAAGTTCATGTTGTAAATCATCAAAATACAGTAAGATAGTTTCGTTTTTCCCTATTACATATACAGTGCATCCGGAAAGTATTCACAGCGCCTCACTTTTTCTACATTTTGTCATGTTACAGCCTCATTCCAAACTGTATTAAATTAATCTCTTACCTCAAAATTCTACACAAAATACTCCATTATGACAATGTGAAAAAAGTTTTTTTTGACATGTCTTGAATTTATTAAAAATAGAAAACAAAAAAATCACATTTACATAAGTATTCACAGCCTTTGCCATGAAGCTCAAAATTGAGCTCAGGTGTATCTTTTTTCCACTGATCATCCTTGAGATCTTTCTACAGCTTAATTGGAGTCCACCTGCAGTAAATTCAGTTGATTGGACATGATTTGGAAATATAATAACTGTCTATATAAGGTCCCACAGTTGACTGTGCATGTCAGAGCACAAACGCCAAGCATGAAGTCAAAAGAACTGTCTGTAGACCTGCGAGACAGGATTGTCTTGAGGCACAAATCTGGGGAAGGATACAGAAAAAATTCTGCTGCTTTGAAGGTCCCAATGAGCACAGTGGCCTCCATTATTCGTAAATGGAAGACGTTTGGAACCACCAGGACTCTTCCTAGAGCTGGCCGGCCTTCTAAACTGAGCGATCGGGGAAGAAGGGCCTTAGTCAGGGAGGTGACCAAGGCCCCGATGGTCACTCTGTCAGAGCTCCAGCGTTCCTCTGTGGAGAGAGGAGAGCCTTCCAGAAGGACAACCATCTCTGCAGCAATCCACCAATCAGGCCTGTATGGTAGAGTGGCCAGACGAAAGCCACTCCTTAGTAAAAGGAACATGGCAGCCCGTCTGGAATTTTCCAAAAAGCACCTGAATGACTCTCAGACCATGAGAAACAAAATTCTTTGGTGTGAATGCCAGGTGCCATGTTTGGAAGAAACCAGGCACTGCTCATCACCAGGCCAATACCATCCCTACAGTGAAGCATGGTGGTGGCAGCATCATGCTGTGGGGATGTTTTTCAGCAGCAGGAACTGGCAGACTAGTCAGGATAGAAGGAAAAATGAATGCAGCAATATATAGAGATATCCTGGATGAAAACTTGCTCCAGAGCGCTCTTGTCCTGCTGAAAAATGAACCTTCGCCCCAGCCTGAGGTCAACGACCCGAAGCGCACAGCCAAGATCTCAAAAGATTGGCTTCAGAACCACTCCGTGAATGTCCTGGAGTGGCCCAGCCAGAGTCCAGACTTGAATCCGATCGAACATCTCTGGAGAGATCTGAAAATGGCTGTGCACAGACGTCTCCCATCCAACCTGATGGAGCTTGAGACTTATTGCAAAGAAGAATGGGCAAAACTGCCTAAAGATAGGTGTGCTAAACTTGTGGGATCATATTCAAAAAGACTTGAGGCTGTAATTGCTGCCAAAGGTGGATCAACAAAGTATTAAGCAAAGGCTGTGAATACTTATGTAAATGTGTTTTTTTTTTGTTTTCTATTTTTAATAAATTCAAAACATGTCAAAAAAACCTTTTTTCACATTGTCATAATGGAGTATATTTTGTTGAGGTAAGAGATTAATTTAATTCAGTTTGGAATGAGGCTGTAACATGACAAAATGTAGAAAAAGTGAAGCGCTGTGAATACTTTCCGGATGCACTGTAGTTTTCCCAATTTTCCCTATTACATGTTATCATCCATGTACCTGTAACATGTAAGTGTGATAAACATGCAAAAAATAAGAAATCAGACACTTTTTTCACACCACTGTAGCTTATTTTGGAAAGAACATATTTTTATTGGTGACCCAACATGACAGCCAAGAATGTTTAGAGTAGAAAGTGTTTTCTCCTCACACATCTCCTCCGTCTGCTGGCCTCTTTCCTCCTCCTGCTGCGCCACTGCAGGCGAGCGCGCTCCATCCTGTCCCGGCTGGCCAACGGGAACATCCTGTCGGGAAAAATCTCCCTCAGCTTGCGCAGAAAAAACACCTCCAGGTTTTGACCGGCCCGGGCCACCTCCGAGTCGGGCTGCGGTGAGGAGAGTGCTGGGGTCAGAGAGCCTGCTGCATTTGTGTGACTTCAACATCACACCGCTAATGAGGCCCTAGTTAGTTTACTCTTACAACACTCCCACTCGAGTCCTCTAATCACATCTGATGCTTGTCCTTAAAGGCTCGGGTTACAATGCAGTTATAATAATAGAGTTGAAATGTGGTACCACAGTATATACAGTAATTTATCAGATGTGTGGACTCAAGTCACAATTTTGATGACTCGACTTGGACTTTGACATCAATGACTCAGGATTTGACTCGGACTTTAGTTTGATGATTTTAAAATACTAGAGATATTCTGTGAATGCGTTGAGTAAAATCTATTCAGCTAACGTGATTTTACGTTTTTCATTCATTCATTCATTTTCTACAACTTTTTCCTCACAAGGGTCGCGGGGGTGCTGGAGCCTATCTCAGCTGTCTTCGGGCGATAGGCGGGGTAACCCTGGACTGGTCGCCAGCCAATCACAGGGCACATATAGACAAACAACCATTCACACTCACATTCATACCTATGGACAATTTGGAGTGGCCAATTAACCTAGCATGTTTTTGGAATGTGGGAGGAAACAGGAGTACCCGGAGAAAACCCACGCATGCACGGGGAGAACATGCAAACTCCACGCAGAGATGGCAGAGGGTGGAATTGAACCCTGGTCTTCTAGCTGTGAGGTCTGCACGCTAACCACTCGACCGCCGTGCCGCCCAATTTTACGTTTTTATGTCATTAATATTACAAGCTGCTATCAGGGGGACACATGCAGCTTCCTCCTACATCAGGAATAACCATTCAGCTTACGTAGTTGAAGGTAGCACAGTTGCTGAGCATCAGAAGGACGTCGTGGACAAACTGGTCAGCTGTAAAGTAGTGCAGAGTGTTGCTCTTGTCCAGTTTCCTGCGGATCAGTGAAAGGTCCATGGGCCTCCTGATGACCTGGTAGTAGTTCCTCGCCTGAGGCACAGTCACCACTTCAATGAACTTCATGAACATTGTATATATTATATGGGCTATTCATTGCTTTATGATCATGTTTGTGTACTTCAACATTTCAAGGTCTCAAAATTAAATATTATCAGAACCTCGCTGTTCCAAACCAAATTTGGAAACAATTACACCCCTTTTCAAGCTACAGCAGTGTGGTTACCTACTAGGCGGCTGACGGGCTCGTGGAAAGGAGCACTCAGTGTGTTGACATACAGCAGTAATGTCAGCTTCTCACATCTCTGCAAAATAGAATACAAGAGGCTCAACTTCCTCCATCAACGTGAACGTTAACCCCTACATGCTCACCCTCTGATCCCGATGGGACAGAGCGTACGAGGTGCTGACTCCCTCACTGGTGAAGGCTTCATTTGGGGTGTGATCCGTTGTGCACAGTGAACATGCCCAGTCTCCCCTGCAGGACAGTCAGTGGAAATAATATTTCAATGTTCAATGATGTTCAATGAAGGAAAGAAGATGAGGGAGCACGCACATCGGGATGCTCAGGAGTGAAGGAATGTGACAGGCCAAGTGGTAAACTTTTGGGCAAACGTCACAGCACAGAAGATCACCTCCATTCAGACAAACAGCACAGTAGTCTTCACTCTCCATCTCCTCACTTCCACTTTGGACCACTTCCTGAGATGAGAGGTCCTCATTAGGATCTCCACATTTGGACTCTGGCGCCTGTTCACATCCCGGCTCTTCAGGCTCAAGCTCAAGCACCATGATGAGCTGCCGGTCAGGATCCAAATAGAAGGTGTCTGAGTCGGTCTTCCCATGCTGGTGAACCACAACGTAAGATAGATCTGGATTGGATTCCTGTTCTGGTGTCAGTGCAGGGGAGCTGTCAGGACAGAGTGGTTCAGTCCAGGATGATCCTGTTTTTGTTGTTACTGAAGGTGTGTTCACACTTGTCACACTTTTGCTCCGAAAAAAAAACCTAACTCTAATCCGTTTTCTGGTCAGATGTGAACATGGAGGGGACCAGACAAGAGTCTCGGTCTGCCTGCTAGTGGACTATATTACTGAGTGAGGAATGCAACAATGCACCGAAACAGCTAATATGATGTCACGGAATATGAGTGAAACCAGGCAATGGTTAGCCAGAACCAAAATCATCGTGTTGCCCATCACAGTACTCTCAGGTTCTCAGGAATCTCTATGCAATATATATGCTTTTTGTTTCATCTCAGCTGGTACAATTTGGCCTATGCACCCCGAAGACATTGTGTTGTTTTGAAGACATTATGTATGTCACATATGAGGTACCACTTTGTGCGTATGATTTTGTCTTCGGTATACGTTTCATAAGTTTCCGTGTATTTAGTGTTTTATTATAGTATTTTATGTCCTTCGTGTGTTCTGTGTACAGTGTCTTAGGAGTTAATTTAGGTTTGACTTAGGCATAAGATCCGACTTACACCAAAACTTAACTTACATCACAGTCTAGGAACAGAACATGTACATAAACTAACAACTTCCTGTATTTGGTCCCGTGAGAAAAATACAAGAGTGATAACTGAACTGCACTCAAAAGTACTTTACAGTCCGGAGCAGAGTACCAGACTACAAGTGTGAAAGCACCCGGAGAGACTCAAGAAAGGTTTGGACCTGGGTCTTTTCTCTTCAATCTCCACCACATATGATCCATTTGGGTTCATTTCATTCTGAAAAGAGAAAGAGGAAACCGACAATTCAAAGTGTTATTCTGTTCATGCAAAGGACAATCCAAACACCATGACAATCGTACCAGAGTTCCTACAGGCTCCAGAGACGCTACAGATAAAGTGTTGAAGTCAAGACGTTCCAGTCTCACTACAGCTTTGCGAGAATTACCCAGAAGTCTCTGGACATCTTTGCTTACTACGTTTGGACGGGTCTCAGAAGACTCAGGCTCTATTGTCACGTTACTGTATTTGGTTTGTCCACTGGGGAAGTTGCTATGGCGTCTGTCGGGAAGATCTGCCATCTCCATGAGCTTGGGCCTCTGGAGGCCCTGAAGAAAACACAGAAGACACAAGTCAAATGTCTGATGTCGGAATAAAGTCTCACTTACATAAAAGCACTAAAGAGCAACTGAATAACCTTCTCTGGCTAATTATCTCAAGAAAAAGAGCATTAATACTACGTGCCAAATGAAAGGTACTAATTAGAAAAACTCCAACAATAGCAACAAAACACGATTAGTGCATAAAAGCATGAATCTTACCTAATTATGATGACAATAATGAGGGGATGAGCTTCCGAGAGGCTGATGAATGACTCTCCAGGCTGGATGAGAGATGATCATAAGAGCAGTGATGCAAGTATGAAGGGACCCTCTCACTGAGTCTCTGCAAGTGAGTGTCTCCTGTTAATGATGTCCTCGGTGGTCCTCCAGGGACACAAACAACAGCAATGATACACAATGAAAGACGCAAACACACTTGAAGTGCCTGTTTTGTCAATCAAAAGAGTGCTTCCAACCCTGCTGTGTTGTTGTGACAACACATGAAGCAGCTAATTACATATGATGTGAATTAGAAATATACCATGACATTTAATTTATAAGCAACGTTCAGGCCACTTGATTTAAACAGCAGCTATAAATAGATACAAAACAGCCATCGATACAGGCTGGAGCCAGCCAATCGCAGGACACATGTAGACACAACCATTCACGCTCATATTCATACCTATGGACAATTTGGAGTCGCCAGGTAACCTAATATGCATGTTTTTGGAATGTGGGAGGAAACCGGAGTACCCAGAGAAAACCCATGCACGCACTTGGAGAACATGCAAATACATTTAGAAGTATTATAGTAGCAATAATAATATTTAATTCCACATCGTCAGAAATAACATTAGGAAAACTGAGGGTTTAACAAACTGATGTGAACACAATGCCATAAACAAATAAGTTTAAATATGCTTGTCTGAAGTTTGGAGAATAAACACACAACAAAGTCTTTGCCTCGTTCAAGATAATAAATGTTATATTTGTCAGATTCTGATTCTGTACGTAGGCTCCAGCATACGAGCTGAGGACAAGCAGTAGAGAAAATCGATGAATATAAATGACATTTAGAGTATACATTTGACATTTGCCTTACATTTCACAAGCCAAACATTTATCACTTTGTAAACTGAACGCTAGAGAGCGGTCGAGTTTATTTATTTCCGGTCGTCAAATCTCACAGAAAACCGCGTGATTTTCAAGTCTCGCTCCTCTTTCAACCAGCCTCCAAAGATGGTAGGTGCTATCCTGTACCTCACCGTGGCTTGAACGCCATCTAAATCTATGTCCATCCTAGTTTTCATGTATTTATATTAACCATCTGATGGCTTAAACTGTTTCACATACCCGACAGTGACAGTTGTAGCAGCTATTGTGATAATTTTGTTAGATTCACAGGAATTATGTCACTGCTCAGTGAGCTGCTGGGCCTCTGATTACGGCATGCTAACACTGGTGTCTCTTAATTCATTTTGAATCCTACAGATTGTGCTCGTTTGTGTGGTTTAACATTTTAAATTGTTACAGTGTTGACTTCATTTTGGCAAAGTAAAATTGGGAGTGTTGTTCGAGCCAAAACTACCGGCGTTAGCATTAGCCACTTTGCATTGCTATACAGTGTTAGACGTGAAGGCGTTCATAATAAAATGGGGTAATCGATGTACAGTTTTACTGGGTGCCTGTATTGCATGTGTTAAATGCACTTTATGTTAACTCGTTGATAAGGTAAACTCGTCGACTTTCAAGCGAACGACATAATAGACCCGGACCGTGTTGGTTATCAAGTTAGCTAATGTAGCTGAATTGTCTGTCAACCTCCGACAGCCTACTAAGAAGACCAAGACCAGGAAGCTCCGAGGTCATGTCAGCCATGGACATGGTCGTGTTGGTAAGAATAAGTCTCTGTAAGTCTATTACATTGTCAACTGTAAGTGCACTATCAAATGCATTTGTTGTCTTTGCACAGGCAAGCACAGGAAGCATCCTGGAGGTCGTGGTAATGCTGGTGGTATGCATCACCACAGAATCAACTTTGATAAATAGTAAGTGCTGCATTACCTCTAAGCATTTGGTACTGTTTAGTACAGGTAGGTGACTAAAAATGTTGGTATTGATTCAATATCAAATGCAGGGATAACTTAAGCAAGTGCGCCTCTTGCCTGTTTTACCGGTATGGATGTGAGCTTGGTTTTACATTGTACTCAGTTGTATTCATGAATTTTTTTATAAAATTTTAAATTGCACTTGACACCTGCAGCTCCTGTACAGCATAGTGTGGCCTTGGTTAACAGTCAGTTCCAGAAGGTACGACTCTAACCAAAGCAAATTTTTCCCATAGAAAATAAGCCAATTGATCAGCTCCAGACACCAAAAATGAATATCGTCAGCCACAGATTGTGCACGTTCTCCCACTTAAGATGGAATCTTAGGAATAGCTCAATTACAAAATGAGAAAATAAATCCAGTAAATCATTCTCATTTTATTTAAATTTTTACAAGTTATGTTGGAAAATAAGTATCAGTAGTCTTGTCTATTGCACAGTTTGAAGTCTTAATGTTTGAGGTTGTGGACAGGTGTCTTATTATACTGAAGAGTTGAAAGGGCGCCATTAATACAGGTACCCAGTGGAGGACGGAGGAGCCTCCTAAAGAAGTTACAGGTCTGTGAGTCAGAAATGTTGCTTGTTTGTAGGTGACCAAATACTACTTTTCCACCGTAAATGGCAAATTATTAAAAAAAAATTCAAGACGATAGGATTTTCTGGATTTTTTTTGTCATTGTCTCATAGTTGAAGGTATACCTAAGATGAAAATTGCTGACCTAATCTTTTAAGTGGAGACCATGCACAATTGCTGCCACTGAAGGTACCTTGCCGTTTTTAATATAGTAAATGAAAGAAAAAGCATGCCATGGTAAGTTGATAGCTTGTCTTGCTGTTGGAACTGCACGTTATGAGATGGGCTGAAACTGTCGCCGTTGGATGCACCGCCGCAGACGTGTGTGCACGGCAACTGATGGCAGAGCCACCACTGAGTCATACATTTGAAATGGTCTTCTCTTTAATCCATGAAATTTGGAGGTCTTGCACACCTGCCTTGGCATGGTCCATTGCCCTAGTCTTTTGTGCGGTTCATGTATCTTTGATACATCATGTATCTCTTTCGCGTAAAATCTGATAGAAACAAACACCGTTGAACTAAAATGGTGCCGGCAGACCAGAGCGTTGCGCAATTATATGCAAGTATCATGAAATCGCGCCTTCAGTGTGTGATCCAAGATGGTGGCATAAACGAGTTGTATTTACAAACTTTAAGCAAACATTTCGTCAATCCTGGCAATGTTATTTGGCTGATGAACCTCTATGCAGTCATTGACAATCAATTCAATGCTCCAATGTGTTGTGAATAAGCGTTTTACCTTATATCTTTGTACCCGCTATTCTAAAGATGTAGTAGGACGCATTTGTTTTGTCATGTGAAGTTGTCTTGTAGAGACTAGAGTCTCATCTTGACAGTGAACGTTGTCTTGGTGTGCTAGAGTTCTCTTAGAGAAAAGACTGTTGCTATTCACCGACTGGCTCTCTTCTAGGCCAGTCAGACACATTGGCAGTCACAAGAAAACATGAAACATGGGGATAATCTTGCTGAACTAAAATATTGTAGAGGTTTATACTGTATGAAACATATTAACATCTGTTATGTTTTAACTGTAGTTGGAACCTGGTAGCATATGGGAAGGCTACAAATGTGTATTTCCACCAAGACTATTGCATGTTTTTAAGTTGTGCAGCTGTGTGTAATGAAGTTGTTGGTTTGTCAGTAATTTGGTTCATAGCAGCGTGTTAATGTATTGTTTGGTGTGTGCTTTCAGCCATCCCGGGTACTTCGGTAAGGTGGGTATGAGACATTACCACCTGAAGAGAAACACCACCTACTGTCCCACCATTAACCTGGACAAGCTGTGGACACTGGTGAGCGAGCAGACCAGGTTAAACTACAGCAAGAAGCCAGATGGACCCGCCCCCGTCATCGATGCTGTGCGGGCTGTGAGCTGAACAGTCTTCTTCCTTCCTCACTTGTTTTCAGCTTTCAACACCTCACAAGTTTAATTATTTTGTGATCTTTATTTTTTTTAATTCTTTCAGGGCTACTACAAAGTTTTGGGCAAAGGCAAGCTGCCCAAGCAGCCTATGATCGTCAAGGCCAAGTTCTTCAGTCGACGGGCTGAGGAAAAGATCAAGTCAGTGGGCGGAGCCTGCGTACTGATGGCGTAATGCCTTTAGTGTGCTTTTGCAAAAATAAATTGTATAAAAGGAAACTCATGTCTGGTCTTTACTATGCTGAGCTACATACACATGGATATTTTCTAATTTAAATGACCTTGTATGTACAGATGCATCTAAAAAATATATATATCTATATACACACACACACAATTCCAGTTGGGATGATGTGGAGATTGTAAATTCAGTACAGTGATTTACAAATTATTCTTAAACTGTGATTGACTATGTTCACACTGGTAAACTTTATTTTTTGCAAATCTTAGCTTATTTGGAATTTGCCTGCAAAATGTTGGGACAGGTGGCAGAAAAGAGTGCTGTCAAACACCTATTTGGAACAGGCTAATTGGAAACCGCTGGGTGCCATGATTGGGTATGAAAAGAGCTTCCCTGAAAGGCTCGGCCATTCACAAGCAAGGTTGGGGCGAGAGCCACCACTTGGTAAGCAAATAAACTCTTTATGAAAACTCAACACACAATTACAAGGAATTTGGGGATTTTGTCAACGTTGCATAGATCGTAAAAGTATTCAGAGAATATACAGAAACTGGAGAGTTTGAATATTAAATTGTCTTTGTAGTGTATTCAATTGACTACACCTTGGAAAGGACTTTTGTATTCTGTTTCTGTTAATGTTGAACACAACGTCCCACATCATTGGAATTGGGTTGTGTGGTAGTCTTTGAAAAGTTACATTTCAGAAGCTCCAGTTAAGCCATTCTATAGATTGCCGACACAGTAAAGTCATGTATTTTAAGAATGGATTTTTGAGGGTGATTATAGCTTAAAACTCATAAAAGTAAAAATTAAGTATTTTGAAAATGGTCATTGTGAACTACAGGTTTACGCTCACCTGCAAAATGTCCTTTCCTATTGTCTACATTTAATGGTTGAAATCACATAACTTTTGCACAAAATCAAGTTGAGATGCAGCTGTATATTTCTAAGTTGAAAAAAAATGCCTAAAAATACTGTAATTATGCACTTCAACAAAAGTCTGCAGATACTAGACAATTGTGACCAAGATGAGCGGTTTGCGAGTTGGGGGCGTGGTCTAAGCGGGGCACTTCCTGCATTTTTTCCGAGAGGGCGTGGTTATCAACGCTAAAGAATTCCTCGTCCTGTCGTGTGAAAAGTGTCATTTTTGTGAGGAGTGGAGAAATATTAGACGTGGACGACGTGACGAGTCAAAGCTAGGTAAGATGGCGAATATTTCACAAGTTCTGTGCGAGCGCGTACGTTTAAAATGACCAATTCGACGTCCCCGCCCGCAGTAATCGCATTAACTTGCGCGAGACTCGCTGACCCTGCTTGCTTGTTGACGTAATGACGTCACCGCTGGCCGAACCTGACAAGTCCGATTATGTTTACTTTCTAATACTCAACAGTGCAACACTTAACCCCAAACAATGTAATAAGCAGGTTAAAGCGACGATGGAATGCTTAAGGAAGACAATAAGTCATCAGTAAGCTAGCATCCATTGTCACCCATGTGTTGTTAATGATTGTAATCAGCAAGAAAAGTTTAATAATTCAACTTTTTTTGGGTGAGTCTATTGATCACAATACAAATTTTCTCTTTAACTTAATTTGACCGCTAAACGTTTGCATGCCCAAACTGTTCAATGTTTCAGTACATTTTGCACAACTTGGCTGTTTTATGACCTGAAGGAGCTGAACTGCACAATGACCAGCAGGTATGATCCATGAATAGAACTATACATGCATTCTCCCATGCAGTTGTTTTTTGAGGTAGGAGTGGGTTTTTTGGTATTTGCAGCCTTTTCCTGATGCATTAATTTGATGGTGTTTGTTTATTTTGATCATTTGCTGTGTCTTTTTGTTGGCCTTGAGCACATAAAAATACAATTTGAAAAAACAGCAAAGATGGGGGGTAAAGAGCACAAATTTATGAGTATATTTGGACAAGAATATAAATGAATATTAACAGGAAAAAATGTGCAATTTTCTAAGAATAATAATGTTATGAGGAGGGAAAATATCCTTTCAGACGCATAAAGTAGAAATACTTTAATGTATTAAAGAAAAAAATACTTTAAAAGCCATGTTATAGGAAACAAATAAGTAGCAGTTTTGCAGTAAAAAAAGATTTACAAGCGTTAAGCTTAAGTGCTAAAATGGAGTGAAGCAGTAATAGTATGAGAATATGAGGACAAAAACAGAATTAAGTCACAATATTAACAGAAAAAATATTGTAATCTCACGAGGGAAAGCTTAATGAGAATAGAGTGGTAATATGAGGGGGAAATGTGGCTTACAACCAACAAAGCATTTCTTGAAATATATAAAGCCTCTTTGCATAGATGCAGGGATTGGTTTCAAACATTTAAATTCACCTAGGATAGGCTCCAGCTCCCTTCCACCCTGAACAGGATCAGCGGTACAAAATGGATGTATGGATTTTAAAGGTGTTGGGTTTTCCTTCTTAGGCGGGACCACGCCATGTTGATAACGACTGTAGCCTGGCTGGAGTCTACCATGAAGCGCTCTGCCCGCCTGGGTCTACAGGTGCTGGAGCGAGCATCCAGGCGGAGGATGGAATTGATGACAACTCCAGAGATCTACATTGGTGAAGTGTCTGAAGACGAAAATGAAGATGAAGACGAAGAAATACAAAGCAATGTGAGTCTGTCTGCTTGATGACGTGCTTTATGTGACCGTCATCGCTGTCTGTCTGTTGTGTTCAGGAAAGCCGGATAGAGCTGGGGGAGGCCTTTGCCACCATCGCAGAGTTTATGGCACAGACCTGCTATAATTGCAAAGTCAGTGATCACCTCGCTGCACTGCAGCGCTGTTTGCAGCAGGCACTGAATCAGTGTCACCGCTTGTTGACTGTTTGTGTTGCAGAAGTTCTACCAGACGGCAGGATGCATGTGTGAGTCCAACATTGAGAAGAAACATGTGGCTCGCTTCCATAAGCATATGAATTTTGCTTCACGTCCACTCATGCAACGTGTAAGTACACCGCGTCGGTTATAGAATGTCCAGGGTGTACCCCACCGCTGACCTGAAGACAGCTGGGATAGGCTCTAGCACATGGGTCTCAAACTCAATTTACTTGGGGGCTACTGGAGCTAGGGTCTGGGCGAAACTGGGCCGCATCAGGTTTTCAAAAAAAAATAAACGCATTTATTAAAAACAGAAAAATTAATAAACTTTGCTTTGGTTTCAATTTTCTACAAGAAAAGCTCTGATAAAACATTCCACTGTTCTCAAATATCTTACTTTTTATTTTTCTACACAAAATAAGTGAAAAATAAATGAAAAAATAAAATGAAAAAAATGAAAAATAAATAGACAAATCAAGAATAAAGAAAATCAATCAGTAATAATAAATAAATATAATAATAATAATAAAAACTTAAGAAACCACATATAGTTGGTGGGTAGACAAATTATTTTTTTTCAGATTAAAATTAACAAAGCATTATTAGAGCCCTGTAGACATGACAAAACACGACTATAGTCACATTTATACTCTTTTTATTTACAACCTATTGCGCAACTGCAGGGTCTTGAGACACATGCTAACTCGCAAACTAGAGAGCTAGCGACCTAAACGGTAGCCTTCAAGTTATTTCCTTTAAACTAAATAGCCAAAAACCTACCACTTCCACACGGATCGGGAGGATAACTATTAAGTTATTTAACCTTTAACATGAACATTAATCAAACGTAATAATTTTTTCTGGGTACATGATACCATACAGCATCCATATCAAACTTGCAAGGGCCTCACTAACATTAAACTTTCATATCAAGGCGGGGGCCTCAAACTAGTGTCCTGCGGGCCACATTTGGCCCGCGGGCCTGCTCTCGCATACCCGTGGCCCTCATGAGGATAAGCGGTATAGAAAATGGATGGATGATGTAAACATTGCAAGCGTTGTACCTTGTACGTTGAAGTGTTGGGTGATGTCATGCTTATGGTATTAACTTGTCTTCAGGGTAAAAGGTCGACGGCAGGGGAGGATTTCTACATTGAGGTTGCTCCTGGAGCGTACTCTGTCAGTGCCAGCCTTCCAGGCTCACAGCAGCAAACTAAGATGGTCGACCTCAACGCCGGCGAGACGATCAACCTCACGTTTAAGCTCTGACCTGGCCACAACAAGACTGCCACCACTAATGTAATCGTTTACGTTTATTTTAATGTCCAAGTGTTATGTAAGTGTTTTTATCCATGATCCAAATCATGCAGCACAGTGTCAGAATAAAAAAATGTAATAAGAGAATGTGATGTTGTCTAACATCTTGTGGAGGCAGCTCTGGAGTTACTGGTGGAGTGACATCATTGTCGTCCATGACCTGATACAGTGATTCCTGATGTTTTAAAAGCAGCGCCGATGTTTGCCTTTCTTCCCCGAGAACCAGAAAGTGACTGAAATACAGGGCCGTGATTGGACAAAGAAACAGGAAGTGACTTAAACTGAGAGCTGTGATTGGGCGAGGTGCTGCTTTGCAGAATAGGGAAGTTGGATCTTGCAGGTGATGACAATGGTGCCGCCCTCACTGGAAACAAACATGATCACACGTCACCATATTTTACTATAACGGGTGTCCAAACGTTACCAGCATGAAAGTTGAGAATGCAGTGGGAGCCACTTTGATGATGTGCATTAAAGTTTGTGTAATATGAATGATTTTTATTTTCACAATATGCCCAGGACCAATCAAAAATGAGCTACAGGCCGGATATGACCCTTAGGGCTGCAGTTTGGAGACCCCGTATTACCATATATAACTATTATAAAAACATTAAAACCTTTACACACTGAGCAAGAATTAAAAAAAAATACTACAAAATGATTTTTTGGACACCCTACATTTGTATTTTCTGCATTTTTCCAAAGAAGAATGCATTTTACTAATAAAATTCCTACCTATAATGATGATCCAATATACTTTGGTGAGTGCTCATGTTGTTTTGAACAGGATGTCAGTGTAATGTATCCAAACCTTTCGTGTGTTGTGGTTCGGGGCCTGTTCTTCTCCAGTACCTCCACGGAGGACGTTGCTGGCTTACACGTCTTCTAACAGCAGGAAGAAGTGCACCCTCATTATCAGAGGACGATGATCGTGTCACATTGGTGTCACCCTCCATTTCAACTTCGTCATCAGTCCCTGTCATGTCACATCCGTTTATTCTTTCCAGGCTGGACCCGAGGTCCCATCTGTCGTATGCAGAACAGGACCAACACTTTGTGGAGGAGCGCAAGCAGCATGTAGACACACAGCATGAGCTGCTAGAACCATGGAGAGATGACATCTGGTTGTGAAGCTCCAGCACTATTCTATGATAATGAGAGGCTGAAATAGTCTGAAGCAGACTGGCGGGTACCAGAGAGACGCATGTGTTCCACATCCGCACCTGAAGCATGCATTGGACCTCTCCTGAAGGACACACAGATTAAAAGGGGTAAATGCTTTATTTTCATATAAACACACTCATCACTAATACACATAATGTCACCTGACCTCCACAAGTGTCTCCATGCACCCTCACAGCGGTCACTCTTCCAGGGCCATATCTATGCAGATGTGGTTCCCATGGTGATAGAACAGCATCCCCACAGCGGAGGGAAGGTGGGTTTGTCCCACAGTGTTTGACCATGTCAGGGGAGGAAACCAGCTGATGCTGCTGCCGCCAGGGGAAGTAAGCACCCAAGATGACGCTTCCTGTATAGTCAAAGTCCACTACCCAAACTCCTGCACGGCCCTGTTTGGACAGAAAATAATGTTTATTTTAATAATGCCCATTTCTTCCACTGAAAGAAAGAAAATATACCAGTAGTAAGTCATAATTATGAGATTTAAAAAAAATAAAAAGTCATAGGTATTAGATAAGAATTACAAATTGCCAGATAAAACCTACGATTGGGATATTATTATATGGTAATGGTAATGGTTTTATTTCATTTGAACATACATCAGGTTACAATTGAGTGCATCACATAATCAGTTCACAGTTCCACATGTCCAAAAGGAGTAGGAAGAAGTAAAGCTTATTAAATCCTACCCCTCCATCTGGTACTTTTACCATCAGTAACTGTTACATTTGTTCACTTCCAGCCTTTCTAATATATTCATTCATTCATTTTCTACCGCTTTTTCCTCACGAGGGTTGCGGGGATGCTGGAGCCTATGCCAGCTGTCTTTGGGCGAGAGGCGGGGTACACCCTGGACTGGTCTTCTAATATAATTTAAGTTATTTATAATTTTTTTATTTTTTTGTCACGTACCGAATTAAGGGGTTATATGAGCATCCAATGACATAATGGGTACCATAGTAACTCTCAATATAGTGATATATATAGCACATCATGACTCTGCTACATTCCAGTGTCATGTATTGAGTTTGTAAAAAGCAGCATCCTCATTGCAAATACGCACTAAAAATGACGTTATGAAATACAGTCAACTTGTGCTAGTAGGAGAGATTGTGCTAAGCTTATCACTAATAAATAAACAATGCTTTACCCTAATATGCACACTGAAACGTCAAAGGAGCCATTTTAATAGTTTACATTTTCTAAAACCAAGTGCATCACATAATCAGTTCACAGTTCCACATGTCCAAAAGGAGTAGGAAGAAGCAAAGCTTATTAAATCCTACCCCTCCATCTGGTACTTTTACAATCAGTAACTGGTACATTTGTTCACTTCCAGCCTAATATAATTTAAGTTATTTATAATTTTTTAAATAATTTTTTATAATTTTTTAATTTTTTGTCACGTACCAAATTAAGGGGTGATATGAGCATCCAATGACATAATGCGTACCATAGTAAGTGTCAATATAGTGATATATATAGCACATCATGACTGGTTCAAGACTCTTCATCCTTGTATTTAGCAAACATCAACTGCTTGTATTGTTTCTTGAATTGGCTCATCGTTGTGCATTGTTTGAGGTCCTTACTCAATCCATTCCATAGTTTGATTCCATAGTTTGATTAACGTTGTCCTAGCATACACATTATATATACATTATATAAACAGGCTTCCATAGAACATGGCAATAACCACAAATACAATGCCTTTCATTGGGTGATGCAAATTTGAACATGTGATGAAACAAAGTTGATAAGAGCAGGACAACGTTTAAAATGTCTATGTTCACCTGCACTTCCTGTATGACAGTAGCAAGGTAATAAAAAGCATCTAACTCCTTCCTGGCCAGCACTCGACAACCTGGAAAGAACTCCGAACTGGACGATATTCTGGCTGGAAGCTCACAGGAAGTCGCTGGATCAAGAGGGTGACCCCTGGAGGCCAACAGGAAGTCAACAAAGACCTGAAGCTGCAGTTTATTGTTTATTCATATCAGTTTGCAGACAGTACAGGGTGCTGTTGCCATAGAGACCCACCTGAACAGTGACGTGGATGTTCTTCTTTGTGCTGTGAGGCAGGTAGAGATGGGTGGACAGCAACACTGGACCGAACAGGTATTTTCCACACTGTGCAGCGGGATTGGCTGAGCACATAAACACGAGCATATTTTAGTCTTGACACTCTGCAACCTAAAGAAACTCAAACCTTATGACCTGTTTAGGGCCCCATCACTTATTTGTTGTCTGGGGTGGTAATGGGGGTGGGCGGCACGGCGGTCTAGTGGTTAGCGCGCAGACCTCACAGCTAAGAGACCAGGGTTCAATTCCACCCTCAGCCATCTCTGTGTGGAGTTTCCTCCCACATTCCAAAAACATGCTAGGTTAATTGGCGACTCCAAATTGTTGAATGTGAGTGTGAATGGTTGTTTGTCTATATGTGCCCTGGGATTGGCTGGCGACCAGTCCAGGGTGTACTCCGCCTCTCGCCCAGGGACAGCTGGGATGGGCTCCAGCACCACCGCGACCCTCGTGAGGAAAAAGCGGTAGAAAATGAATGAATGTAATGGGGGCGTAATGGTACTGCATAATCAGTTTTGTATTGCTTTTTGTCATTTTTTCTTAAAGGGGACGTGTTATGCTTTTTCACCTATAAATGTAGTTAGAATGTTGTATTCTCGTGTTAAACGATGCCAAAGTTTCAGATAATGAGGTTTGAGCATTTGGAAGTGAGCCCTGAAAGACGTTTGGGATGACTCTGAACGCTCGGTTTCAGAGTTTTTTTGTAACACCGACTCACTGTGACATCACAGTCTGATTACTTGCTAAAAATAGTGGGCAACACTGATGCTTCCTGCTACATCTTCTTATTCTCTGACCTATTGTGCATGAAGTGCGGGAAACACTGCCGTACCTGGTTTAGGCCACCGTGCTGATTGACAGGAATTAAATAACAGCTCCCCCCTGTGGTGTGAGTCAGACCGTGCAGGTAGCCTCTCGTGTGGATGTCCAGTTGATCTCCATCATCCAGCAGGTGAAGGATGTTGATGGGCCTACCAGCTGCTAAGTCAGGCAGCGCCCTCAGGGCAGCTGCCGCCTGATCGGAGAGGGTGGTGCTTAACAGCTGAACCGCTTGGCATGATGGGTCTGCAAAAGCCAGCGTAAGGGCGGACAGGAAGTCCTTTCCTGGGCCGCAAGTGATGGCGCGAATCCAGGACAGGGCTGTGTACACGGAGTGGGCAGTGCAGGGGCGCATGAAGGGGGACCAGCAGCTTACCTGTCATGGGGGGGTTGGCAAAATCAGACCCCCACAGAAGAACACTTTGGAACGACACCTTGATTCTTACCTTTCCTGAGAAGGAGACAATGTTGAAGAGCGAGTCCCTGTGGGAAGATTTGCTCACAAGCGTCTGGATCAGAAGCTCCTTCACAGACTCCAGACCAGCTTGCATGTCGACTGAACAGTTCAACACAAACGTGGTGTTACCGCCTGGCTGACCCAGGGCCAGCGGGACCAGTGTAGCCAGTGTTGACTGCCTGGACGCCATTGTTGACCATAAGCACATAGCTTCCATACAAATATTCTGCCAAAAAATGGAAGTCAAAATATTTGTTACTGTTGCATCCTTCCATTTTTCACTATGTGGACAACCTTGGGTTATTAGTTATTAGTTATTGATAATGTCCTAAATTATATGAGTGGTGGTCAGCCATTAAAATGGAAGTGTTTGACGTAAAATGTGAATATTTTCCTACCGGATAATTTCCTTCTTTCAGTCATCTGCTGACGACAAGCCTCTCCTTCCCTGTCTTGTTGACTGTTGTCCATGGAAACACCACTCAAGTCTTCTCCAAAGCCACTCACTCCAAATGCTGTTGACGAGCATTTCTCATCACTATGGTAACACAAGTTAGGTCGGTCATGCCTGTCTGGGATGGACCCTCACCGTCTCAGCTCTCATTAGTATGAAATTAATTTAGCCTGGCCCACTTTCACAGCACACCAGAATAGCACAGACACAATCAGTCCAACATTTTTATTTCATTTCCATTGCTGAACTCTGCTACATTCCAGTGTCATGTATAGAGTTTGTAAAAAGCAGCATCCTCAATGCAAATACGCACTAAAAATGACGTAATAAAATACAGTCAACTTGTGCTAGTAGGAGAGATTGTGCTAAGCTTATCACCAATAAATAAACAATGCTTTGCCCAAATACAAGGGTGTCCACGCAGGGCCGCATACTGAAATATTTAATATTTTACATTTTCTAAAACCAATCCAAGGTACAATACACCTCCACATATTTGTGCATTTGTTTATATGCTTTAAATTGTAAATTATTCATCTTTGCAGAGGCTATGAATCCAAACAGGGGCGCTCAACTCACTCAAGATTTTCCAGCAGGAAGATGCTTTGACAAGACATGATGTTGTCTAAGTACAATGCTGTATAGTGTACGCCTGTAATTGTTTATTATTGTGTCAACCTGAATTTAAAAGGTGTTTAAAGACTATTAAAGTATTGAAAATAGGTATGGAAGACGTGGGGTTTCATCGAGTGGACAGAGACAGCCACTGTCTTTCTTCCACTGTAGAAATAATGACAAAAACTACAAATAAAACAGAAAATAATCAACAAAGTAAGAGTAATTTTAGTACAACTATAAAAAGTCAATTTTAATTAATGCAATTCATCCCCTCACAAATAATTAATGACAGAGGACGCCTTTCATGGTAAAAAAAAAAAATCAAAGCGACTCCAAATATGACTGGAAATAATCCAGAAATGTTAGTAAGACCATGCAGACGAATGTGTATTTTAATTCATGTGATTGCTTCTCTTACAAATAATCCATGAGCGCGAGAGGTAAAGAGAGAGGTAAAAATAAAACGACTCCAAATGCGACTGGAAACAACCCACAAAGTAAAGATAGATTTCAATAAAAGGAACAAAAGGGTCACTGAATTAACGCAATTGCTTCTCTCATAAATAATTAATGACAACTTCAGCCTTTTTACAGTAAGAATAATCAAAATGACTCCAAATATAAATGGAAATAATCCACAAAGTCAGAAAAAAATCAGTACAACTATAGAATGTGACATGTCATTAATGCAATCGCTCATTGCCCAAAACAATGATCCAAATAAGACTCCACAAAATAATCTACCAAGTCAAGGAAATAGCAGTAATGCAGTAGAGTAGAAGTGATGGGACAAGCAAGCAGGCTGTACTTTGGACACCCCTGTACTACTTATAGATTACGGCACAAAAATCTTTTACATTTTTGTGTATACTGTGTCAAAAAAATGATCTGCTTGAACAGAAACTCTCTAATGCCAAAGTAGCAACACATGTACTTAACTGCTTGCAATGCTACATGTAAAGAACATTACTGAGTGCATTTGTCAATATCGCCATCAATCTCATACTGTGACAAGAATGCTGATGATTTCAGTGGCGTTAAGCATTCAAAGTGCTACACAGGCAGGAAACCATTCTATTGCTGCTGATGGCTTTGGTTTACACGTTTCTGCAGAGAGACAAGCAAAACAAGGAAGCCCGTCATCAACTACACAATCACAGGGCACATATAGACAAACAACCATTCACACTCACATTCATACCTATGGACAATTTGGAGTCGCCAATTAACCTAGCATGTTTTTGGAATGTGGGAGGAAACCGGAGTACCTGGAGAAAACCCACGCATGCACGGGGAGAACACAGAGATGCCCAAGCGGAGAATCAAACCCAGGTCTTCTTCCCGATCTCCCGACTGTGTGGCTTACAAGCTAACCACTCGTTCACCATGCCGGCCGGCCACCATCATTCTGATTATTATTTATTATTGTTGTTTTTATTATCATTCCACTCCCCATTGTCTCGTTCTGCTTTAAAGAACATTCCAATCGTTTTTCTGTCGTTCTTCATAGGAAGGACAGTTGACTTGGAATTTCTTAACAAAAATGAATAGAAAGGCTGAAAAACTCCAGTGTTTCCTCAGGGGGGTCCTCCACACTGGGGGATGTGTCGGGTCTGCTAAGGGGGTACCATCCTTGGGTCCCTTCGACCCAGCCGGCTGGGGGTTCCTCCCTTTGATGTGGGGGTCCGCCCGTCTGTCGGAGTCAGGGGGCCCGGGTGCTGGTCCCCCGATGGCACGGCCTGCGGGTCCTCCCAGTGTGGACGGCCACACCCCATCCCATGTCTCCCGAATGTGTATTATTGTGTGTGTTTGTGTGTGTGTGTGTGTGTGTGTGTCTAGTATGGAGGGTGAGAGGGAGGGGCTTTCTTTGTAATTGTTTTTCCTCTTAATTGTGGTAATTGTTTTTAATTCTGTAAAGCACTTTGTGTTGCATGTCTTTGTATTTGATTTGATTTGAAAATAATAAAAAAATCCTAAAAAAAAATTGGCATGCTCAACAGTACATCCATTAGAATACATGTAAGTGAATCGGGCTTGCAATTTACTTTTGTTTGTGCAGCCCTAATTCATGTCCTAATACATTTCTAAAACGACATCTTACCTTTCTGTCTTTTTCAAAAAGTGAACTTGCTCCCTGGTGGTTCTCCCAAAGGTGAAGGTCTGGCTCTCAGTGTCAATCACACACTGCAAAAATCATCATCTTTTGTTGTGTTATCAGTCTTTAAATGTTTGTCTTTTCCCTAGTCCTCAAACCACACACATGCTCGGGACTACACTCACTTGTGACTACACTCGCTCGTGACTACACTCACATACACTTACAGAGCACACAACCTCAACTCATCTTGATTTTCAATGGCCTATTCATTCATTCATTTATTCATTACCGCGTATCCTCACAAGGGTTGCCGGGGTGCTGGAGCCTATCCCATCTGTCTTCGGGCGAGAGGCGAGGTACACCCTGGACTGGTCGCCAGCCAATCACAAGGCACATATAGACAAACAACCATTCACACTCACATTCATACCTATGGACAATTTGGAGTTGCCAATTAACCTAGCATGTTTTTGGAATGTGGGAGGAAACCGGAGTACCCGGAGAAAACCCACGCATGCACGAGGAGAACATGCAAACTCCACACAGAAATGCCCACAGAAAAAGGAAATAAATATGTGTCCATGTTTGACATGATTGTGGATAATGGGCCCCACACTCCGACAAAAGGTACGGTTTTCCTTTAAGAACTGCTACTACTTCCACATTTCTCAATGAATTCAAACCATCCCCACACCCAAATATTGAGCTCTAATATAAAAAAAAGCATTTCACACACAATTTCGACACAATTTTTGTTCTGCAGGTCAAGTCATCAAGTGCATTACATTCTTAGTAAATCACCTTGAGTGACTTTAATGTCTTGCTGCCCAGACACATCAGTGGCTTGTTGCTTTCTGCAGAAAAAGATCAATTCTGTATTAGTGAGGAACAAATACACCTATGGACAATTTGGAATTGCCAATTAACCTAGCATGTTTTTGGAATGTGGGAGGAAACCGGAGTACCCGGAGAAAACCCACACACGCATGGGGAGAACATGCAAACTCCACTCAGAGATGCCTGAGCGGGGAATCTAACCCGGGTCTATGTTGTGTGGCCTCCGCGCTAACCACTCATTCTCAACTCAATTAAATAATATATGACACTATTTTGATTGATATATTAATTGTGTGAGAGAGAACAATCTGTTCTAATGACTGGTCCTCACCTACGACAGCAAAGGAGCAGTTGATCTTCATTTGGCCGATGGTGATGCTGAGCTCCTGGATGGACGCATCCATGTGAAGCTTACGCTGGAAGGGGAAGGCGTCCGTCTCCAGTTTGTTCTCCTCCATCAGTTCCTTCACACTTGAACAGCAGAGACATAAAGAGATGACGTGAATGACTACAAGTCATCTTTCCTTCAAATAAAAATAACTTTATGCGAGGACAGAAAGTAACACTCACCCTAATTTCTCCACAGTCGCTGAGGACATTAGATTCAGTTTGCAGCCTGTGTCAATCAACACATGGACCTCCTGCCCTAAACACTGGATGGACACACACATGCACACACAGACACACACAGAGCAGGTTTAGTAATGTCTGCACGAGAACTCCACACCTCATCAGTCACCTTGCAGGCCACGTAGATGAAGTCGTCCTCGTCTGGATCTTCCTTGTCGAGCGACTTTGAGTGATTGCGCTTCAGGAGGAAGTTGTTATTGCCTGGTGACAGCCCGTACCCGCCCAATCTTCCCCGGGACGACAACTTGGCCTCCAGCAGCCGCTTCTGGAGGATGTGATGTGGCTGCTACAAGGACAGCAAGCGCTTTCAAATCATCCATCCGTCATAAGACAAATATTGAAGATGACATCATGTTGACTACGAGGACAATAAAAGACAACTGATGCAGTTTGAAGTCATCAACATGAAAATTATGCAAAAATCAACAATATAAATTCATATATTATACTCATTGATCACTACCAACGTAATGCTAAATCTCTATCCAATGTTTACTAATTATGCATTTCAAACTTTTATCACTGTATTTATGTATACATTTATATTTAATGTCATTACTTATTTTATGCATTATTACCTCTATTCCTATTTTATTACGCTTATATTACACTTAATATTTTGTCCCTCATACACTGCACAAGTTCACAAGTTACTGTCAGTTTTCTTAACTTCCTATTTGCTTTTAAAATATTTTATTCATAAATTTCGTTTTATACAAATTTTTACATGACAGTCAAATATAAAATATCCCCACCCCTTGCTTGGATGTTCCAAGCTTCTTGAGTCCATCCAAAGGCAGCAGGTCCGCCGAGTCTTTGTGAAGGAACTGGACCGCCTGTTTCAGCCTCCTCTGCTGCCTGAGCCTCGCAGCATCCAGGATGCCGGACTCTTCGCGGTTCTCCGGCCGCATCCCACTAAACATGTCGTCTTCGACAACTGAGACGGCCGACGTGTGCGTGTTCTGTTTGTGCGGAGCTGCGAAGGGATCCCTTAGGGATGTCTCAATTTGACGCAAGTTAATGTCAGTGAGGACGAGGACAATTCACCTATCGTTAAGCGTGGATGTTCGAAGCACAACTTCCGGTAGTGGTGTGTTTATTCTACATTCCAAATAATTGCAGCAGATACGCCACATTCAACTAACGTGCTCGTTTTAAAACGTTACAAGGCAGTGTGTACCCAGAGATAACAAACAAATGTCGATTTTTGTATGTATTTTTTTTATTTTGACAGGTTCGTCACACAACATCCGGTTTGCTTCTTCGCTTCAAGTGTGACGGCAGGCAATGACGCCATTAATACATACGGAAATAAATCATTTTTCGAGAGTCCAACTATTTTTTTTGCCGTTTATTTACTTCCAATACACGGAAATTTTTAATTTGATTGGAATTTTTTTTTATCTCAGCGAATGGAATAGAAAGAAGTAAAAATTTTGAATATCTTTTACATTTTCTTGAGGGAATGCAAACTTATAAAACGAAATAAAGCACAAACACAATTAATTAGTACCTCAGTAGACCATTGTGACTCATTTTATTTTCAGAATTATACTACCTTTCATTTCGGCCTATATTGTAGTTTGTATTTGCATTTCCTTTATTACAGTATAGTTTGAAAAACAAGGAAGACAACTCAGCACCTTGCTACTAGAAACATCGAACATCGATTGCATGGCTAAAAAATGTTTTCAATGCATGGCTAAAAAATGTTTTCAATGTTCAAATATATTCATATATATGTGCAGCCATTTTGTATGTTTATAATGCAAGTGTGCCTCATGTTTTGCCCTGTCTTGTAACATTCCACTGACGTTGAGTCAGTTGTTAACCTATGTGTCTTTAGAAATTGAGCAATTGAAGAAAGTATTTAGTTGCAATGATGTGGTAGTCGTGTCAGACTGCATTGCCCACACTGCCCTTGTTTTTTTTTACCCACACAGCCCCGTTTCCAACATGGACGCCCAAACGGCTCCCCGCTCTTGCGGGATTTATACCAACAGACTGAAAGCCACATTCCCAAGACAAACACGCCGACTTCGTCTCCCGGTTCACAATCGGCGGCTGTTGTGCCTTTGAAGTGTCTTCTAGGGCAACGTTAAAGTCGAAAAGTCACCGACAATAACGAACGCGACGCAGAATGGCGCCTATCAGTGGCCCGCGAACATGTATGGCTGCAATACTTCCGCCCGTGTGTGGGATAGACGTTGGTCATAGCCAATAGGATGCATCCCTGCCAGCGTTTGCAAATCAGAATTTGGTAAGTAGGAGTAGGCGGGCCCTCCTGCGATGATGCTAATGCTGTCATACACGTTCCCGGTGGGAGTGTTTCCTGCACTGGTGCATGGTGGTCGAACAGGAGGAATTGTTGGAAATTTTTCGGAGGTTAGTATATAAATTGGTTTTTACCCAGTGTGCAGTGTTCCTACAGCCGTCACCCGGGCAGAGGGTGTGGCTGCTGGCGATCGGGAGCTGTTCTCGTGGACTAGGATTGTCTTATAGCAGCGTTTAAAATGTTTGACAGTCTGGTGATGAAAATGCTTATGTTATCAATAATTAGCTTCTTGTTGATGCTGCTCTGATAGAATTAGTGTGGAAGCTTCATCACCGCTGTTAGCTCGTCTTTTAGCACTTTAGCCTCAACAACTGAGCAACGGGACACTGACTTGAACACACTTTAGTAATAATATGGTCGACTTGTTACACATCAACGTCAACTTGTTTGTAAGGCACGTCTTCAAAGTCGCGACAGCACTTAGCTGCCGCAGTTAGCGTGGAGGCTAACTCGTCACTATGCTTTAGCTGTTGACGAAAACAAAAGTTATTTACGTTTTAATGGGACGGTTTTCTAGGGTTATTGATATGTAACACGAAAAACGTAGCAGAAAATGGGTGATTCATACATAAAATTGAATTTTCAAACATTAAAGTAGCACATTTTATAGCTGTGACTGCATCATTATCATTGATATCAAGTTTACAAGCGGCTATTTAGGTCACTAAAACGCAGCATTTATCAGTACTTGGTAGAGGTAGGCGAAAGTGCGAATTTCGGTATTGATCCGCTACCACGTAAATATTGGGACAGTATTGCCAATACCAATATACGGAAAATTTAAGATCGTTGGCTGACTGTGATGGTGCCATGAGTTTCTTGATCATGATTAAACTGTGGCCCACGGCAGCAAATGCCATCGTCCAAAGGCTTCAAACAGAAATGGTCCAACAACACACAAACACCATAAAAAATATGCAGCAGGAAAATGCTGCAATCACATGAATGGTGCAGGATTAAAAAACAAACAAACAAATGCAAAATAAAAATGCTGCAAATACAAAAAAAACTCCCAAAACAACCCAGTGAGAGAAATGCTGCAAGTCAAAGCAGGAAGTTAGCCAGTGAAAAGGGGTGCTAGACTTGAGCGATATTTCTCTTTCAACGCTTTACAGCAACCAATTCAAGAGTTAACAAATGTACCTTTGGGAATTCTTGTGTGGAAGCTTCATAGGAAGGTCCTGAACATCACAACAGCAGTAAAACATTTAAAACTTGTGTTTATGCATTTTTTAAAATATACTTATATATGGCACTCATTCATTGGATGTGTGTGCTTGCAGCAGCTGAAGCATGCTCTTGGCCCAGATAAACCGGGACTCCCAGGGAATGACGGAGTTTCACGATGCCAACGGGCAGCCGGTCACACTCTGTCTGACCGAAGCGGTGGCAGTGGCGGGTGAGCTTCCTCTTTGTGTTCACTTAGTCAAATTTTGTCTCGCACATACTCTTTGTGCTGTGCCATGTACAGTGGAGCCATGTAGCACTATCGTAGAGAGCGCACACCTCCTCCAAGGCTTATTTTAATACTGTGTTGAGAAGAAAAAGCAGGAGGCTGAGCCATTTGTAAACCTAACCTCTTCTTTTATTATTTTGATTTATATTATTATCTTAATAAATTATCTACAGTCTCTATATGATGTTTTTTTTTTTAAATAAAATAGTAATTAGTGGCCAATTAAATTTCTCCTATCCTTCCCAGATGGCGATCAGATGGATTCCATGGACACAGTGAGCCTGCAGGCGGTCACTCTGGCGGATGGCTCCACCGCCTACATTCAACACGACTCCAAGCCAGCCTTCTCTGACGCACAGATCATGGATGGCCAGGTGATCCAGCTGGAGGACGGCTCGGCCGCATACGTCCAGCATGTGTCCATGCCCAAAACAGGTGAAACCCCCGTCACCAATGAGCTCATTAGGTTTATCTCTGTAAGACTATGCTGAGGTGCTAAGATATATGTTTGGATATTGAAGGAGGGGAGAGTTTACAGCTGGAAGATGGACAAGCAGTTCAACTGGAAGACGGAACGACAGCCTTCATTCACACACCCAAAGGTATG
The DNA here is from genome assembly GCF_037039965.1 of Doryrhamphus excisus. Taxonomy (NCBI): domain Eukaryota; kingdom Metazoa; phylum Chordata; class Actinopteri; order Syngnathiformes; family Syngnathidae; genus Doryrhamphus; species Doryrhamphus excisus. The sequence continues at coordinate 14,879,824 of NC_136357.1, read as the reverse complement.
AACAAATGTGTTAGCGTGTGTTAATTGTTCAAGTCATCATTGTCACTGTGTTTTATTTTTATTGTATTGTACCATACCAAATTTCCAAGTACTATCTCTAAATAGTGAAATTCTCTTGGCAGAAACGTACGACCAAGGCAGCCTGCAGGAAGTGCAGCTGGAGGATGGCAGCACGGCCTACATTCAGCACACTGTGCACATGCCTCAGCCCAACACCATCCTGGCCATCCAGGCTGACGGCACTATCGCTGACCTGCAGGCCGAGGCCGCCGCCATTGACCCAGAGACTATCAGCGTGCTGGAGCAGTACACCACCAAGGTAAAAAGGACATCTTTCACACTGTCGCATATCTGTATCATTTGGGTTTTCTTTTCGGCTGATTATGATATTGGGCTGAGCACCGAGCTGCAATCACAAACACACAAGTGTGCAAACACACATGCACATACAGTGAAGAAAATAAGTATTTGAACACCCTGCTATTTTGCTATTTCTCCCACTTAGAAATCATGGAGGGGTCTGAAATTTTCATCGTAGGTGCATGTCCACTGTGAGAGAGATAAACTAAAAAGAAAAATCCAGAAATCACAATGCATGATTTTTTAACAATTTATTTGTGTGATACAGCTGCAAATAAGTATTTGAACACCTGTGTATCATCTAGAATTCTGACCCTGAAAGACCTGTTAGTCTGCCCATTAGAAGTCCACCTGCACTCCATGTATCATCCTGAATCAGATGCACCTGTTTGAGGTCGTTAGCTGCATAAAGACACCTGTCCACCCCATACAATCAGTAAGACTTTAACTTGTAACATGGCGAAGACCAAAGAGCTGTCCAAAGACACCAGAGACAAAATTGTACACCTCCACAAGGCTGGAAAGGGCTACGGAGCAATTACCAAGCAGCTTGGTGAAAAAAGGTCCACTGTTGGAGCTATCATTAGAAAATGGAAGAAGCTAAACATGACGGTCAATCTCAATCGGAGTGGAGCCCCATGCAAGATATCACCTCGTGGGGTCTCAATGATTCTAAGAAAGGTGAGGAATCAGCCCAGAACTACACGACAGGACTTGGTCAATGACCTGAAAAGAGCTGGGACCACCGTTTCCAAGGTTACTGTAGGTAATACACTAAGACGTCATGATGTGAAATCATGCATGGCACGAAAGGTTCCCCTGCTTAAACCAGCACATGTCAAGGCCCGTCTTAAGTTTGCATATGACCATTTGGATGATACAGAGGAGTCATGGGAGAAAGTTTTATGGTCAGATGAGACCAAAATAGAACTTTTTGGTCATAATTCCAATAAGCGTGTTTGGAGGAAGAAGAATGAAGAGTACAATCCGAAGAACACCATCCCTACTGTGAAGCATGGGGGTGGTAGCATCATGCTTTGGGGGTGTTTTTCTGCACATGGGACAGGACGAGTGCACTGCATTAAAGAGAGGATGACTGGGGCCGTGTATTGTGAGATTTTGGGGAACAACCTCCTTCCCTCTGTCAGAGCATTGAAGATGGGTCGTGGCTGGGTCTTCCAACACGACAACGACCCGAAGCACACAGCCAGGAAAACCAAGGAGTGGCTCCGTAAGAAGCATATCAAGGTTCTAGCATGGCCCAGCCAGTCTCCAGACCTGAACCCAATCGAAAATCTTTGGAGGGAGCTCAAACTCCGTGTTTCTCAGCGACAGCCCAGAAACCTGACTGATCTAGAGAAGATCTGTGTGGAGGAGTGGGCCAAGATCCCTCCTGCAGTGTGTGCAAACCTGGTGAAAAACTACAGGAAACGTTTGACCTCTGTAATAGCAAACAAAGGCTACTGTACCAAATATTAACATTCATTTTCTCAGGTGTTCAAATACTTATTAGCAGCTGTATCACACAAATAAATTGTTAAAAAATCATGCATTGTGATTTCTGGATTTTTCTTTTTAGTTTATCTCTCTCACAGTGGACATGCACCTACGATGAAAATTTCAGACCCCTCCATGATTTCTAAGTGGGAGAAATAGCAAAATAGCAGGGTGTTCAAATACTTATTTTCTTCACTGTACATGCACACACAAATTAACTTAACCTTCTTGAGTGTGCAAGCCCCCCTCAAAATATGGGGAAAATGCTGCTTGATATATTTTTTTTAATTCTGAAAGTTTGTGAAATCAAACTGTGGATGAGCCATTGCAATACTGTCAACTACACTTGAATGCAGGATTGTATAGGTGTATCAATTATTAGCCCAATCTATCTGAACCCATAAACATATGTGTCCAAACCTAACCATAGTGGAGCAATCACATTTTGGTAGACCTAGGCGAAACACTGACAGAGCTGAGCTATTTGTCCAGTCACAACTCACAGAAGATGCCATTTGTCCTCAGGTGGAGAACATTGAGAACCCGTTGGTTCCCTTTGGGACAGTGGAAGCAGACAACGGCGTGCACATGCGGGTAAAACACACCCCTCCATTTCCATTAAACACTCCCTCCTCTGTCTGGTTGCCATGTTGGAGTCACACCGGTGTTCCTTGCCTGTCAGATTGTATTACAGGGTCAAGAGAACAGGACGGCCAGGGTTGCTAATGTCGGTGAGAAGTCATTCCGCTGTGAACATGATGGCTGTGGAAAGTTGTACACGACTGCCCATCATCTCAAGGTCAGTGTGGGGTTTTATCGTTTGTCAATTAGACTTTGACACAGTCAGAAAACCTCATTCATGTTTGTTGGCACAGGTACACGAGCGTTCCCACACTGGAGACAAACCATACGTGTGCGACTATCCAGGATGTGGCAAAAAGTTTGCAACAGGTATGTTATTAGTGATGTAAATCTTTCTGTGATAGATGATTGGATTCAAATCTAGACACACAGGTTACGATGCGAGTTATTGTTTATACCTCACGTAATGAATAATAACATGTGAATGTGAATTGTTTGCAGGGTATGGGCTCAAGAGTCATTCACGTACACACACTGGGGAGAAGCCTTATAGATGTCAGGAGATCAACTGCTGCAAGTCCTTCAAAACATCTGGAGACCTTCAAAAGCACACGCGCACACACACAGGTACCAAAGCATCTATACAGAATTACAACCATAACTAGGGCTGTGTCTCAGTTGGCATATTTCCTCACTGGGTGAAAACAATGTAATACATAAGGCACACATAAATGTGGCGCTGTAAAAAGACACACAGAACCACGTGACTCCAAACCATAGATGAACAACAAACACATGTCCCTAAGTCCGTCGTTGTCCATTTTTCAAGGCTTATCTACATTTACGATGAAGTGGAATTACATTTGCAAGTCATTTTGGCGTCTAAGACTGCAAAATATCAGGAGAATGTAGACTGGGGTCATGCCAGTTGAAATATTCTGATATTTTGTTGGCTTGTAGTCAAAGCTCACTTCTGGTTACGTTGGATCGGTGCTATTTTCATATAGCAGCAATTTGCTCGTCTACATGGAAAAGACAAGCCAGCATTTTCAGATTCTGTTTCTGATGAAAGGCTGAACCGATGTACAGTACAGGCCAAAAGTTTGCACACTCCTTCTCATTCAATGTGTTGTCATTTTCACGGCTGTTTATGTTGTATATTCTCAAAACTATGAATAAAAAACAGTGTGAAATAATTAAATATGTCTTATATTTACATATATACATATGTCTTTTATATATATTTTTGTGCTGCAAACACCTGGTGTTCTCTCCGTGAGCTTCATGAGGAAGTCATCTGAAGTGGTTTTCACTTCACATGTGCCTTGTCAGGGTTACTCAGTGGAATATCTTGCCTTATTAATGGGCTCGGGACCATCTCTTGCGTTGTGTGTGTGTGTGTGTCCAAACTTTTGGCCTGTATTATAATACTTTGCTGTTTTGACTTGAAACGTTTCATGTGGGCAGCCCCTGAGGAGCACAGCAAAGTGCACTGTGAGGACTCTTGATACATAGCAGCAGGGGAAGGACTACCAAAAAATATTGACCGGGTGTTGACAGCCTTGTTCGAAGCACCCGGTACACACAAGTGAGATAAAGTCAGAACAAATTAATTTTTTATGATTGTGGGGCGGAATAAGCTTTTATAAGCCGATCCAAATGTTGGCGATAATGCTCTGATGAGTTCTTGCAATTCAGCATTAAAAAGGAGGACTGTGTAAATATTGCATTCGTCATTTCCAGTAAATGTGCAACAACTCACAGGATGTATTTGCAACACTACTGTAAAAATTGGTGCACTTACAAATAAAGTACACAGCATCTGCAGTCAATGAAGTATCCATTTGAGACACCGCATATACCCACACACCTAAATATCTTCTGTTAAACCTTGTGTCACAGATTTGTGTATCTGTTTGGTGTTCCAGGAGAGAAGCCGTTCAAGTGTCCGGTAGAAGGATGCGGCAGGTCCTTCACCACCTCCAACATCCGAAAAGTTCACATCCGCACGCACACGGGAGAGCGGCCATACTATTGCTCTGAGCCCAGCTGTGGGCGCTCTTTCGCCAGTGCCACCAACTACAAAAACCATATGAGGATCCACACGGGTAGCTTCCTCTTGACTGGAAACAGCAACTGCCACCACTGATGTGAACAATGTTTTGTTTTGGTCCATAAGGAAGAGATTTCTTCACGGCTTGCTTTTCCTTTTGCAGGGGAAAAACCGTATGTGTGCACTGTGCCTGGCTGTGAGAAGCGCTTCACAGAATACTCCAGCCTTTACAAACACCATGTGGTCCACACACCATGCAAGCCTTACAACTGCAACCACTGCGGGAAGACCTACAAGCAGATCTCCACCCTGGCCATGCACAAGAGGACGGCCCACAATGATACGGAGCCTATCGAAGAGGAGCAGGAAGCCTACTTTGAACCGCCCACTGGTCAGTGGAAGTGGAGTAAATGGTGCATTGACAGTTAAGATGATTTGTATATTTAAAGGTCTTCTGCTAATCTCAGATGCCATTGATGACCCCAACGTGAGCTACACCACAACTGTGGTCGGGGGAGAGGACTCGGGCTCCGAGCAGGTTCCAGTGGAGAGCTCAGACGTAGTTGGTCAGCAACATGTTGCCTTGGTAACACAGGCGGATGGAACGCAACAGCAGGTATTGGCATGCAGCCCTGTGTTTTTATTTAAAGTCACGTTGTGTTGGTGTGCTCAACTCTTTGTGTTCTCTTTCATCAGGTCAGTATCTCTGAAGCTGACTTACAAGCCATGGGGGGCACGATCACCATGGTAACGCAAGAAGGCACCACCATAACCATCCCAACCCACGAACTGACAACGCAAGGTGCTCAGGTACAAAGAAATGTTTTTGTTTAAATCTAAAATCGTGGTAATGTATTTCGCTATCTGGTGGCTCACTTGCACTGAAATGTTAGAAACGAGCAACTGTTTGCATCCGAAGTGCAGCCGGGGAAATAATAAAATGTATTATTTGACAATACACTAATAACAATTTGCTTTGTCAACTAAAAAAGCTTGGATCTCAATGTTTTATTTATTTTGTAGAAGAAACGGTTTAAAATTATGGGTATCATACAGAAGATTAATGTAGAGCACATTTAAGTGGAAAAGTATTCGTATTTTTAGCGCAATTAGTGTTTTTATTTTATGATGATGATGCTTTTGCTGACCCCACTATGCTGTCACCCTCAGGTGGCCATCATGACACCCGGCATGACGTCGTTTGAAACTGTGGAGGAGGCTGCCTACAGCCAAGACACCGAAGACCTCCATCCTGTCACTTTGTTGGCCACCTCCAATGGCACTCACATCGCTGTGCAGGTTGGTAGATCCATGTTGAAGACTACTTCCTTTCATGGTTGTTCACCTTCAGGAAATATTTTAAGAATTTAACAAACCGCTGGTCTATTGCTTTTGCAAATATCATATTTTTTTTATTCCTTCTTGTTTTTGTGTTCACGCTCATTCATGTTCTGTCATCTTTGTTATACCCTAGTGGCATGCTTAGTGCGCAAGCCAACTGCTGAGCTAAGTTAGCCATTGCTGCTAATTCATGATATTGTTAGCACGCTATTTCTGTGTGTTTCGTGGACTGCTTACAGCTGCGATGTAGTGTTGCTGTGCATTTGTTTATGTTGCTAACTACTAGCTTCATAAACATGGCAGTAGAGTAGATGAATATCATTAATAATTCGCAATAACATAACGTAACTCGGTTTCAAAAAAGGTTGGTGACCCCGGTGACTAAAACAGAAATGCAAATAAAAACAATAAGTGGATATTCTTGCCCTTAATGCTAAGTACATTTTACTGCATTTAATGATGCTGGGAAATCCCTTTTTAAAATTCACTCAAAACATGTAAATTCATATTAAATGACGCAAGTCCTCATTGCTCATCATAAAACGGTTCAAGTCTGATTCAAATAATCTGCTATTAAAGGATCCATCCATCTTCTGTGCCGCGTATCCTCACTAGGTTTGCGGGGGTATGCTGGAGCCTATCCCAGCTGATTTCAGGCGCAAATTAAATAAATCACTGTATGTAAAAATGTCATGCAGCTGTACTGCGCATGCAGTACTGCATCCTGAAAGGCTGCATGCACTTCATGTACAAACAAGTTACCACCACCAATAATTTGTCAGTTTTTAAAGTAAATAAATGCGTCTAAGAAATATCCAACAATTTAGAATTTTTTTTAACCAAAGTGATTCTCTTTTTTTGGTTGGTTAACCAACTTAAGCAACCTGTATTAACATAAAAAAACCTCTAAAGCATTCAGTGCATGTCATTGTGACTCAGAGTTTCTATCAAGACCAGAGATCCTTTTATGTTAAATGTGCAGTATAACATATTGGCAGGCGGGGTCCAGCTCAGGGGGTGTCAGTCTGTTGATGGTGATTTGATGAGGGATCAAACTGAACCGAAACCACAAGAAATGTCTTGCATGTTATCCTAAGCTAGTTTCCTCTGTACGCTACTGCTGTTCTGACTAACTATATTTAATCACTACCACGTCAAATTTTTGTATTGCCTTAAAATACATTCACTATGATCTACAAACACAACATTCGGTAGGATGACTGGGCAATAAGAATTTAGCTTCATATTATCTAAATGTCCTGAGGCCTGCAGTCACATCAAAACTTGCAGGTTTTGTCACCCTTTGTTTACCCTGAAAAACCTAGTTGCCATTTGCTTTCTCCTCCTTCTGTTATGCTAATTACAAAGCAAACGCCATGGTGCATCTTCATGGTCATCAATTGGAATTGATGTATTTAACTCCAATGGTTTTTTTTTCTCTGATTAAGCCCACAGATTTAATCAATTTGTTTTAATGATTTCAGTACATAATTGTGTTGTTTTGATCCGAACAGCTCAGTGATCAGCCCTCGTTGGAGGAAGCCATCAGGATAGCTTCAAGAATTCAGCAAGGAGAGTCGCCTGGCCTGGATGATTGACGCGACATGCCATGGATCATGACTCAAATCAACTAAAGAGAACTTAGAAGTCTTCCTTCTCTGCAAAATAACTGTTTTTAAGTGTACATAGGATTTTGATAACTGGACTATTTTGTCTTTCAACCAAACAGATGATTGGATGAGGGGACATGCTTTCTCATGATCATGCACAGTGCAGGGTACAGCAAATGATATTTCTAATTAAAAAAAAAATCACTCTTGGTTGAGCTGTACTTCATTTTGGAACGTTGCTGCTCTATAAACTGCTATAAAAATATTTTGTAATACATGATGTCCTATTTGTGAGCAACTATACATTTCTACTATAACCTGCTAAGTATATAGTACGTATGTTTTCTGTTCCAGGCGTCGTACGTGACGACGTCATCACTGGCATCACTTCCATTTCTGGCACGCCCACTTTTCAGATTTTCGAGGCGTCCTCTGATTGGCTGTCCAGACCACGTGACTAACGGTCGCGGGAAGTACGTTACCTAGCGCGTGACGAGACGAGGCTACTTAGAAGTGTTCGTTTTAAAACAACATTTTTCCTTGTGTTACGTCGTATGACGTGTTCTACGTGTGTCTGGACCGAGGAGGTGCTGTCGGGCATCGATACCCGCCTGGAACGGGTAGTTTAAAGTTTTTCCTTTGACTCTAACCAACGTGTGGTCGAGTTGGTCGATTCTCAGCGCGTGGAGTTGGCAAACAATTTCGCCATTTTGGGGATTAGCTGACTTCGCCAAGACGCCTCACCAACTTCTTTCTCGTTTTGGGACACTAATATCTTCAAAGTTGACTTTTGCTTAGGAGAAAACCTTCGGAGGTAGTGGTTGTTGTATTTCGACGACAAACTTGTACTCGTTTAAGCTAGTATGTCGAGCTACAACCGCCATTGGGAAGACTCTCCGTCGCCCAAAACTCGACCAGTCCGACAGAAGCTCAACTTCACAGCGAGCGATGGAGAGGATGAGCCAGTTGACGACGTCAACGAGTCCGGCTTCACAGAAATGGACTCCCCAACGCCGATACGAGCTGGTGCCCTCGAAAAACTTCTGGACGGCGGCAGCAGCCCCGTGAAGCGCTCCGGCGAGGACGAAGCAGTTGAGCTTTGGACCGAAGAGGGCTTCGGCTCCCCGTCCCACTTGCTGTCGCCGACTTCAGCTCTTTTCGCCGCCTGCACGCCCTCACCAAGGAAAGCTTCCCGGCTACACCCGGCCTCACCCGAGCGGCCGTACGACCAGATCGACGAAGACGAATGCAGCTCCCGGATCCCCGCCTGCCCCGACACACCTCCACACAAAACACTGAGGAAACTGCGACTTTTTGACACGCCGCACACACCAAAGGTCAGTAATCGCCACTAAATAGGCAATATTTCCCTTACAACGCAGATATATGAACGTTAGTGGCAGTTGTTATTGCAACGTTTGAAGGTAAACCGATTTGCCGTGTCAGTTAGTGACCCAGTTACCCACTTTAATGCCCTATTGCATAATACAGTACTGTTACTGTACTCTGTACGGTGTACACTGGCGTTCATGTCTTAACATGTTTCTCTTAGGGATTACCACTCATCATACAACTAATCCAACTTACGCAACTGACAACAAATAGACGAGTACAGTAAAGATTTTGAGGTGAAATTTTTAAGGATGAATATAAAATGTACTTTAACCTATACAGGCGAACTATGCCCCTGAACATTGTTTTGGTTATAACGCCTAAAAATAGCCACTAAATAAATGTAAAGCTGTCATTGAATAATTTGAAGCAAAGTAAAGGCTTTGGACTCAAGCTGATTTTGTTTTTTAATCGTCAACAGCCAGAATCTGTCAATGTGGTTTATTTTAAATTAGCTTATTTTTTTCCTGAAAAGTTTGTTTAAAAAATAACCAGGTTGGTGGTATGGACTGGAAACATATATTTGCATTAGAAGGAGTCCTTATCTAATCAGATTTCAAATTTGACACAGATACTACAAAAATGTAGCAAATGACAAAAGTCCACCCATCAATCAGCATTTTCTTTTCAGTTTTATTTAGGTATTCAACATGTTTGTCACCATTAAGATTCAATGTGATTGGTCTGAGCTACATACATTAGATGAGTTGTTGGAACATTTTTGCACACAAAGGTCACACAATTGGCTGTGCCGATAGGGAAAGCACTTTCCTATTGGTTCAAGTGAGGTGCCTATCAAAAGTTCACAGTTGAGCAGCGATCATCACATAGTGTGAGGTGACTACTGCATCCACATCATCTGAATTTACAGTCAACAATATGTAGAAAATGTGCTTTATGCGTTTAGTTTGTTTATGGGGATGAAGTGTCATGTCCACACTTTGTGTAAAACCAAACACTTGAAGGTGTGTAGAAAGTGGTAACATGAACTTGATGTTTGCATGTACAAGGAAATTGTTCGGCACGATGGTATCTTTATAGATATGGCAATCTGATATGACGATTAAAAAACAAATGCATGCTTTGTTTGTCAGCACTAAACCCCGGGTTTGTGTTTGCGCAGAGCCTTCTGTCACGTGTGAGGGGCTCGTCCAGCATGAGGGGGTCCCTCTTCAAGAATATGGAGCCTGCAGCCAAGTCCAGAGACGGGGTCACCAGGAGACAGCCCATGCCCCTGGTCAACTTTAACCCCTTCACACCCGACTCCCTGCTCATCCAGTCGGCCACGCAGCAACACAACAATAGGAAGCGAGCGCACTGCAACGTGTATGTCTCCTCTTTTATCCTCATTTTAGTTCATAATAATAAAGACAGCACCGTGTTCACCTTCACACCAAAAACATGATATAGAAGCCTTTGGCTTCAAATCAACACCATGGTGCCCTTGCGGGACAGAAGGCTAAATACTCGCTCTTGTCCTCTTCACAGCTCTGGTGGTGAAGACATGGAGACCAGTGATGCCGAGGGAGATGAAGAAATCTTGCCACCATCCAAGGTAACAACCTTAATGTTTGTTTCTCTCCCACGTTGTTCACGATAAAAGCTCTACTAAACTTTCTCTACTCTACCTCAGAGGATCACCATGATGAAGACCAACATGATGACATCTCGCTACGCCTCAGAGTTTCTGGAGCTGGAGAAAATAGGCTGCGGTCAGTTTGGCGCTGTGTTCAAGTGTGTGAAGAGACTGGATGGCTGCATCTACGCCATCAAGCGCTCCAAGAAGCCTCTGGCTGGATCGGTGGATGAGTAAGTTTGCCAGCACATTGGGATTATATGTCTGCCCTTATCATATTGACTGTGCTATGGCTTGTCAAACTGTGGTCGAGAGAACACTACATTTACATGCTCGAAAACATAAAATACAGGCAAAGGCATTATGTAAAGAGAAAGTAGATTGCCACACAGCTAACCAATCTGAAATGATGAGGTCGCCCCCTAGCGTTTGGGATACACACAGCGTTTGTCCATTTGGAGACGTAAAATGGAATTCACACTAAACCGTGAAAAACAGACAACTATTTGGTTAATGTGGTCTGCTTTAGTACATGGAAATGTAGTCATGTAGTGTGATAGGACACAGTGGGTTCACAAGCTGAGACTGTAGATTATTGGGTCTACGAGGACAAGACAACATTTTAACTTATAAGAGAAGTACAATGAAAAAAACGATCAATTCAGTCTACTAATTTAATTTCTACTACGTTATACTTTTCTGCACTCTGTGTATGCTGGCGGCCCCACATATATCCACCAAGACAAAGCGACTGTATGGCTGAAAAAAAGAGCTTGCCCCATTCATGCCATTGTTTTATGGAACAAGCATGCCAAGGTGCTAAAGCAATGACAGAGTGAACTCTCCTGCCTGTATGGAGGCAAGAAATGCATGCCCAAGGCAATATATTGAGGGCGGCAGAATGATCAAATTCATTTTTATTTGTTGTGCGTGATGAATTATTATCCCAGACTGAGTGCCTACGAGACATTTTTTCTTCTGACCGAGAAATCTCGTCAAAAGCACAGATGAAAACACATTTAGGACCACTGACTACTACTATTTATTAGGGATGTCCCCATTATAACTGATTCTGATATTGCAACCTTGAATACTGGCCAATATCGATTCGATTTCAGCACAGGGAAAACATACTTTTTTGTATTCTGGAATGTTGGAACAGGTTTGATGAAGTGATATTACTCAGAATAGTAAGCATCAGTAAGTATGACAAAAAATGGACCCATTTACTTTGACGCACGCATCATGTATAGCTTTATCAACAATGGGCGGAATGTAGTGATGCTCAACATGCTCAACCAAGCCTTTAAACCTGACATTACGCACTACATGCCACATGCACTACATACTACTATGGGCTGGCTCTTTTCTACCACAGCCAAGGATTTTTTTTTCCCATCCTGCAGAAGCTTAGGTTTTGCAAATGTTTTTAACATCGGCGTGCCAATATCTGAGATTGTAATGCGCAGTCTGGGACATCCCTTTTATTCATCTAAAATACCTACTATTTTCTTCCTCATCAGACAGAACGCCCTGCGCGAGGTATATGCCCACGCTGTGCTGGGCCAGCACCCCCATGTGGTGCGCTACTACTCCGCATGGGCTGAGGACGACCACATGCTCATCCAAAACGAGTACTGCAATGGTGGCACGCTGTCGGATGTCATCACCCACAATGCCAAGCGTCTCTGCCACCTGACAGAGCTCGAACTCAAGGACATCCTGCTGCAGGTCGCCCGCGGCCTCAAGTACATCCACTCCATGTCACTAGTGCACATGGACATCAAGCCAAGTGAGGCTGTTATTGTGAAAGCTGTTTGGTAGAAAGTGTGTGGCGGTACAACTAACAAAGTTGCTGTGGTTGCCCAGGCAACATCTTCATCTGTCGCAGGTCTGTCAGCAGCTGTGGCGGCAGCGGTGTTGGTGGTGATGATGGTGGTGGTGATGATGATAATGATGATGATGACGACGACGACCTGAACTCCAGCATTGTCTACAAAATAGGTTAGTTTTATCATTTTAATGGACTTTGTTACAAACAATGGCATTTAAAATGAGCCTTAGTAAACATGCCATCTTGCAGGGGATCTGGGTCATGTTACACGAGCCAACAACCGTCAGGCAGAGGAAGGCGACAGTCGATATTTGGCCAACGAAGTTCTCCAAGAGGTTAGTGGCCTTTGAACTACAAAGAAGCTCCTCCCACAATGTCAGTCCCGCTAACGCCTACCTGTCATTTCCCCTCAGGACTACACTGATCTGGCTAAGGCAGACATCTTTGCCCTCGCTCTCACTGTCATTAGTGCTTCGGGTGCGGAGCCTTTGCCCACCAATGGAGACGCGTGGCATGAAATCCGCCAGGGCAAACTACCTACCATCCCACAAGTGCTCTCATCGGAGTTTATCACCCTGCTCAAGGTGACCTTTTATGACCTATGACCATCTTAGCTAGCGTAAAATGGTGACTTTCATCTTGCCAAATTGAAACATATTTTGTGTAAATGTACAACTTATTATATATTTTTTCATATTCTAACTTTGTTCTTGTAACATTATTTTCTTGGCAACTTTTTTTTCTCGTATACCAATATGAATTGTGTAAAATTATCCCATAAATGCATACGGTATATAATGGCCAACAAGGTTTGTTTTTAGGAAAGTGAAACAAAGCAGACAAGTACAAGCGTGAATGATTTAATTTTATCCACTTGACTTTCGTCTTCCATATTTCACTGCGAAAGGCCAAAAGTGTTCCCAAACAGGAGATATTAGCAATAGAAAAGGGTTTTCAAGCTCTGGCTTGTCCATGGTACTATCTCTAGCCATGGTAATAATGTCTTCCCTTCACTGAGCCAAAGTATCTTTTTTCCATGTTGCAGCTGATGATAGACCCTGACCCCGCCAGACGTCCATCCAGCTCTGACCTCATCCGTCACCCGGTGCTCCTGACTGCATCCAGAATGAGTGCAGAGCAGCTCAGAGTCGAGCTCAACGCTGTCAAGTTCAAGAATGCTCTCTTGCAGAAGTAAGTTCATGTTGAGTTTCTTCATGAACATAATTTTTCCAAATAGTATCCGCTATAAACCTATAATACACCACCAGGGGGTGTAATTACCTTTTTAATACAGCATGGACAGTCAAGTATTTTTCATGGTGATTTTTCATTCCAAACAGTATAAAGTAGTCACTTGATGTTATCATGAAGGACCCCCTGCATCATACGCTCAAATGAACTCTGGTGTTTTCCTTGTTATCAGGGAGCTTCAGAAGGCCCAGCTGGCCAAAACTGCTGCAGAGGAGACCAGCAGCACGCGGACCCGCTCCACCAGAACCTGCAGACTCATCGGCAAGATGATGAATCGATCAGTCAGCCTCAACATATTTTGAAAGTTCACTTTCTTGTACATAGTTTAAAAAAGACACTTCACTTTGCCATTTGCAACTTGCCAACTTGTACATAGTTATTTAATAAATGTCTTTATCTACATGCTGTCGTCATCATCAACTCATGATCAGATGAACGTACACAAAGGTCAAAGAATGTACACACTCATTTAGTATACGGGTCAATAACGACAAAAAAATGGCAGGACTATTTTTAGCATCTCGCAACACTAAAATTAGATCTCAGTATCCATCCTGGGCAGCATCACGGGGGAAGCACCCTAAACAAGCACACCATTCTGCCTGGCCAGCCTTCGCTCATACAAGACATTGAGGTACTTGAACTCTTCCACTTTTCAGCGTGAGAACCATGGACTCAACATATTGAATATGTTGCAGTGAGATTTGAAGTCACAGCCCGATGAAGCCAAGAGACAATCCTGTAACCAAACCAGATCCCCTCAACACTCTGGCCTTAGAACTTCTGTCCATAAAAGTCATGAACAGAATTGGTGACAAAATGGCAGCCCTGACTGAGTCTAATCCTTACTGGAAACTAATTGATGAAGCCCTGGCGCATCCTTCTCTCCGGAACCCCTAATAGACCGTGCCAGGAAGGCTGAGGAGAGTGGTCAGATGATAGTTGGAACACACCCTCCATTTCCACTTCTTAAACAGCCACCCGGTCTGCCAATAGAGCGGCACCAAGCAATGTGTCAACCAACCAAATATCATGGAAAAGGTCAATATTTTGTCACTTATTTCAGAAAGTATAACTACAAACCATTATTTCTTCAAAGTCTGATTCATTGTGTCTCGAAAAATTGGAATATTACAGAAGCTCAATGAAGACAAAATTTTAAACAAAAATGTCAGGCTTCTGAAAAGTCTGTTCAAAATAAAACAAGTATTTCCATAAAGCATGTCAGCAGCCGCACCTGCCTTAAATTGTTATATTATTAAAAATATTCTGTGTGGTTCCAATTGTTTGAATCGGACAATAAAATACACAGAAATGTCATATGTGATGCACTTGGCAGTACTAATGCATCCTGACAGGGTTAGGTTGGAGTTGGAAGGCGCTTGTTGCTGCTGTCCTTCCGTAAAAACGAAAGTGAATATTTAATTTCAAATGTTATCATAGGAATCTGTCGAGCAGATGTGTACATGTACAGTACAATAGTATGCATCTTTACAGTTAGTTTGTGATTTCAAGTATTTTAAAGTGAGGGTCAATTGTTAGTCAGGTGGCACGTGAACACATCGCGTCGTCTGACGTGGGCGCTGCGGACTGTCACGTGATCGGGACGGTCCACTCCACTATTGAGGAAGAAGAGAGGAAGAGTGGGAGGAAGGCTGCTGGCTGACTAACAGTCTTCGGGTTATCTAGTGTTTGACTGCTAAGTCATTTGTAAGTTCTAAAAGTAGTTCTAAAAGTAGCTAAGTAGGTAATACAAGTGAAAATGTCTGCACGCGAGGACCTGTTAAAGTCCATCTGGCACGCCTTCACCGCCCTGGACGTGGACCACAGCGGCAAAGTGTCCAAATCTCAACTGAAGGTAACACGGCAACAAACATGAATTCTCACACCTGCTACACACACACAGACACAAAGATTGATTCCATTGATGGCACCTAATTATTCCCTTCATTAACTCCGACCTCAGCATCGTCAAAAGTTAGCAAAGTCGTCATTAAACGTCACGATTACTTGAACGCACCGTCATGGTCACGTGTTATACGGTATACTTGATGTTAATGATGGTAAAGTGTGTTGGATCGATCTTAATATAGATACCAGAGTATTGGATTGATATTTAAATAAATAAACACATAACAAAAGTACTTTTGTTGTTGTTCAAATAGATTGTATTGTTAGATTTATATATTATATAGTTCACAAACTGAGGGAATAAGTTATTGGACACATGAGGGCTTTGCAGGGGAAAAAGCTAAACATTTGTATGAAAGGCAATAATAGCAATAATAGCTTTTGTACTTCTACTGACTTCATTTCTTTAATTTCATCTCATGAAATGAAATTATCTTGTCTGAGCAGGGAAACGATAACATGTAGCTTCCAATTGGTGTGCTAGCATCCTGTTAACAACCCGTCTTTGTGAAATAACTCCCGGACATGATGTTGTTATTATTATTAAAAGTCTACGCTGACATACAGTACATGGTCCACCACCAAAGTCAATGCAAAATGTGGCAGCCAAATGTGTTATTTTGGTGAAAAATGTGTCCTTTTAATGTCCAAGTTAATGTCATCTTCATCACTAAGCCACAGCATAACTGCTGTGTACTTAGACAGCATTAAAATGCGCTTGTGTAGTGCAAAACATACCACAAAATGGTACATACATGGGAATTAGCACAGTAGCTGTAGATAAGTAGATGAAGTATGACTTTTATTAGCTGTGTCAGTAAATGACCCTAGCGTGAAAAGTTCTTTATCACCCAATCTCTGTATGTGTTTGGACAAAATCACTAGTAAAGGTGCAGTCAGTGGAAAGTTTGTTTTGCTTATTTCAATGCCAGTCTGCCAGTCTCAGGGGCGTCAAGATAAGCGTGTTCCGTTGCCATGCTTTCATTTTGAAGCTCACTCACTTGGGAGTGAAAACGTGTCGCTTGTTCAGTAATGAAAAGAAAATGAAATAAAATGTGAGTCATCTTTTTCTGATAAAAAAAAAAACAATGACATTGATATGTGTAATTAAATATAATATAGAACCTACTATAATATACCTACTTGGTCTATGTTGTGTTGCAGGTGTTGTCACACAACTTGTGTACTGTCATGAGGATCCCGCATGACCCAGTAGCTCTGGAAGAACACTTTAAAGATGATGATGAAGGTCCAGTCTCCAACCAAGGATACATGCCCTACCTCAACAAGTTCATCCTGGACAAGGTCACACAGTGCACTCACTGCATATACAACTATACACTACATTACAACAACTACTGCACTATACTGCACTGCAACACCCCATGAACAACAATTACTACTCTACACTTCAATACACTGTACTACAATAACTAGAACACTATACTTCAACTACTACAATACAGTGGCTACAATATAACAACACAAGAACACAACCATGACACTATAACACCACAACACACTACCTTACACTACAGTACAGCAAGAAGTACAACACAAGAATAAGAAGTACAATTGTTGTTTGGTTGTCCTGAAAAAAAGGCATACATGTACACTGACGAGTTGGTGTTCATGCCAGTGTACCTAATGTTGTGACCTTTGTATCAGTGTGTGTCAGGCTGGCATTGAACAACGGCTCATTTATTGCGATGCGTGTCTGTCCCTTGCTGATGATGTCAAAAGATTTGCTACTCTGTCACACGTTCATTGTCGTTATGACAGAGCATGAACCCTATTCATTTTGAAACACTCCGGTTGTGTTTTTGTATGTGTGATGTCAGGATGGGATTGAGTGAATTTGGCCACTTGCTGAGTGTAAGACTTTTTGATACAGGAAATACTGTACAAAACTAGTGATGTATGTGCAGGATGTGTTGTCATTACACACACGCACACACACACACACACAAATATATATGTATATAGGGCAACATTGAAGTGAGGAAACTCCACCCCGACAGACTAGCAAATAGTCGAAGTGTGTGTGTATACATTCAGTTACTCGTACACACACACTGATTGTAAAGGTGTGCGACGACCTTCTGAAAGGTCACATGACTACACAAAGCATCACATTGTACACATGAATGGACTCTTAAGTCGTGTGCATGTGCGTGGGTGATGTCGGTGACCTGAAACTAAAATGTGAAGTGAATTTGAAGTGTCTGAAGGTGTGTGAGAAGAAAGAGTAGGTTTGTGATGAAGAAGGAAGAAGGATTCCTAATGAACCAATGAATGAATCCCAATGAACATGTGGCGCTGCAGGCCACGCCCACACAAATACCCCCTTGTTGTCCATGGGGAGTTAGTCAGGATGAGACTGCAGAGCATGAAGGGAAGGCAATGGACAGAAAACAGTTTGAGATGGACTCATGTCATTATATATGTATGTTTCTATGGAAACCAACAACCTGGCTTGTGATCTTCCTGTAGTAAATAGACGATGGTACCTCTGGAATATTCCATATTTACATGATGCATAGATCATCATTCACTACGTTTACATGCAATAGAAAACCACAAATTATTGAGACTCTTAATAGAACCTTTAGGGTCTGTTATTAAGGTTCATGTCTTAGTGCCAATGAGACTGGCATTAGACTGGCAAGTGTTTCTATGACAACAACCTTGGTCTCCGCGGAAACACAGTGACTCGTCTGGCAGTTTCCAGCAAAGTGACAAAAAGCTTCCAGTGGAGCGTCTGCACTTTAAGGAAGCTGACTTTTATTTTGGTAAATGTCACTAATCTGTTTTTGGGTGGAGCAGCACCAGTTTCCACACTGGGCCTAAATGAACACAATAGTTTGTTGCATCATATCCTCTGTGTGTGGTACTGCTTTCCCAGCATGTTAATGTCATTAAATGAAAAGTTCCCTACTCTGTCATGTCTACCAGAAATGTTGTTTATATACATGTGTAGGACTAAGTTTGGGCACTCCTTGTCGGGATCAGCAATTTCAGTTAAATAGTATATCATATAGTAGACGAACACAGTGATGTATGAGAAGTGAAAGGAAGCTTATAGGATTTACAGAAAGTGTTCAATAATTATTTAAAAAAAAGTTTAAATACATTTGGGCACCGTTGTTGTTTTATTGATTTGAATGCCTTTGAATAACACTAATTATTAGAACACAATATGTGTTTGGTAAGCTCATTGACCCTTGACCTACATACACAAGTGAAGCCAATCATGAGGAATGGTATTTTAGGTATTTAAGGTGGCCAATTGCAAGTTGCATCTTCTCTGAAGAGCCTCAAAACAACTGTCAATGAGAGCAAAGACTGTTTAACAGCATGGTCTATGGGAAGGATACAAAAAACTAGCTCAGAGATTTCAGCTGACAGGTTCAAACAAACAAACTAAATTGGCCAGTGCAGTGACGACTCATGTAAGAGGTCGCAAAAGACCCCACAACAACATCCAAAGAACTGGAGCCCTGACTTGCCCCAGTTAAAGCCAGTGTTCATGACTCCATCAGAAGAAAGACTGGGGAAAAACAGCCTACAAGGAGTTCCAGGACAAAAACCACTGCTGAACAAAAAGAACATTAGGCTTGTCTCACTTTTGCCAAAAAACATCTTGATTAGACCCAAGATCTTTGGGAAAATACTCTAACGAGACAAAAGTTTAACTTATAGAAGGTGTGTTTCCCATTATATCTGGCGTAAAAGTAATGCTGCATTTCAGAAAAAAACAGTAAAATATGGTGGCTTATTATGGGATGTTAGCCTATGTGCTATCATCCGTCAACAATGACTAAAGTTCCTAAAACCTCTAACGGTGTCTGTCGTTGTGTGTGTGACAGGTGACGGACAACTTTGACCGCCAGGACTTCAACAGAATGTGCTGGACTTTGTGCTGCAGGAAGAACCTCGATCAGAACCAGCTGCTCATCTCCAACGATGACGCCTTCAGAATCTGGTGCATCTTCAACTTCTTGTCTGAGGACCACTACCCTCTGGTCATGGTCGCGGAGGAGGTAAACGCTGCCTGTGCTGGACACACACTCAGAGCTGAAACGGAATCTAGAAGCAAGTTTGGGTCTGATGTGTGTGGACTTGATAGAAGAAGGAAGCTCCCGACTTCCCGTTGTGTTACAAAAGCTGGAAAATTGACCGTTTAACAAACATTAGAGTAAATCAGGAAGTTTGTAAAAAGTGTGCTGCAATTTTTTAGACTGCGTGAGTGACACATCTACACATGGATATTGTTCATTCTGACATTTTGTGTCTGAATTCTGCATTAAGTGTCATTGTGTGTCAAAAACGTGAATGTCTGAGGATGATGCCACGGTATTGCCTATATAGGTTCCATATTGGACATATTGACAGCCTAGTTGACGGACTCGCTCATCATGCTCACGCAATTTGCAATCCCTGCTATATGTGTGGATGTTTTACAGATTGAGTACTTCCTGCGTAAGCTGACGGAGGCGATGGGGGGCAGCTGGGTTGAAGAGCGCTTTGAGGACTACAAGTTGCAGCTGATCTCCAAGCAGGAGCAGAGTCTGAGTGCCTGGCAGCTCATCACGCTGGTGGGCTCAGGACGCTTCAGCAAAGGAATGGACCGACAGAGCCTCTCCATGGGCATCCAGGAGGTCTACCAGGAGCTCATCCTGGACGTTCTCAAGCAGGTGCGTTTCTGATGGCTGCAAATGGGAACAACTTGAGAAAATGTTGGATTTTGATTCTGTGGAAGTTAAATACTGATTGAACGTGATGGATTCCCTTTGCAATACAAACCAGAGAGGCAAGCGTTTTGGTTTAGTGCAGGGTATGGGCCCTATGTAGAAAAATGGAAATATTTTGGTCAACATCTGATATTTGTTTTAGTTAGCAAATCGAATCAAAAGTATAGTGCAGGGGCCTCAAACACGCCGCCCGCGGGCCAAATGTGGCCCGTAGGACACTAGTTTGAGGCCCCCGCCTTGATATGAAAGTTTAATGTTAGTGCGGCCCGCGCAAGTTTGATATGGATGCTGTATGGTATCATGTACCCAGAAAATATTATTACGTTTGATTAATGTTCATGTTAAAGGTTAAATAACTGTTAATAGTTATCCTCCCTATCCGTGTGGAAGCGGTAAGTTTTTGGCTATTTAAGTTTAAAGGAAATAACTTGAAGGCTACCGTTTAGGTCGCTAGCTCGCTAGTTTGCGAGTTAGCATGTGTCTCAAGACCCTGCAGTTGCGCAATATGTTGTAAATAAAAAGAGTATAAATGTGACTATAGTCGTGTTTTGTCATGTTTACAGGGCTCTAATAATGCTTTGTTCATTTTAATCTGAAAAAATAATTTGTCTACCCACCAACTATATGTGGTTTCTTAAGTTTTTATTATTTGCCATTTTATTATTATAATTATATTTATTTATTACTGATTGATTGATTTTCTTTATTCTTTATTTATTTTTCATCTTATTTTGTGTAGAAAAATAAAAGTAAGATATTTGAGAACAGTGGAATGTTTTATCAGAGCTTTTCTTGTAGAAAATTGGAACCAAAGCGAAGTTTTTTAAAATTTTTTGTTTTTAATAAATGCGTTATTTTTTTTGGAAAACCTGATGCGGCCCAGTCTCACCCAGACCCTAGCTCCAGTGGCCCCCAAGTAAATTGAGTTTGAGACCCCTGGTATAGTGCAGTGTCTTACAATATTCAACATTTCAATGTTTTTGTAACGTAACTCATTTAAATATTATGTGCTGCAGACCAATAAGAAATTGGATCTACACGGCCTCTGGTTTAGCATGATGGTGTATTGATGATGCAGACCTTGTTGTCTTTTGCAGGGCTACATGATGAAGAAAGGCCACAAAAGGAAGAACTGGACAGAGCGCTGGTTCATGCTGAAGCCCACCTCCATCTCCTACTACATCAGTGAGGACCAGGCTGAGAAGAAAGGAGACATCGTGTTAGACCAGCACTGCAGTGTGGAGGCAAGGAGGTTATATAATTTAACGACTAACACTAAATAAATAACTTTACATGACCAACATAATTAGCATGTCTGTAGGATCTATTTGTGGACACTGGGTCTCCACATTATCGAGTTTTCTTTTGAAGCACAGGTGCATGTAATCAGGGGAAGTAGACGATCATGAGGTTTTTAACGCTCGCTCTGCTCATTCACCTCTTTTTGCTTTGCAGCACCATCACATCGGCAGGTTTTCAGTTCCTTTTTTGCATCAGTATAGTCATGTTTTGGCAGCCACTTGTCGAGCATTAAAAGTGAACAGGGCAAGATAGTCCGTATTTGTTGTCCAAACTAAACACAAGGACAACAAAACAAATCAAAAATCAATTAATTGCTGTCAGTTTCACACTTTTCACATCATTTTCAAAGTGAAATATAAGACGCTGAAGAAGCGAAGGTCAAATCATCCACCTGTATGCCCTAAGCAGCTCACTACTGATTTTAATCAAATCTGCAAAGATATCGATGTTTGTTACACTTAAATGTTTCACATCATTAAACAAATTGAAATATTAGTCTATGATAATACAACTGAGCACAAAATGCAGTTTCTAAATGAACCTTCTTATTATTAAGGGAGAAAAAAAATCCAAACTTTCATGGCCCTGTGTGAAAAAGTGATAGCTCGCTAAACCTAGTAGTAACTGGTTAGACCACCCTTAGAAACAGCAACTGCAATCATGCATTTGTGATAACTTGCAATGAGTCTCTTACAGCACTGTGGAGGAATTATGACTGGAAAAAAAATCTTCTTTATTTTTGCTCTTTATTAAAAGAAATGCTTTTTCCCATCCCAAGTGACACTGATTAACACACTGCATTGTTCCTAGCTTTTCTGACAGCAAGTTTTGACAATGAAAATAGGAAACTTAAGTATAGCCCACCTTAGCTAATGTATACTTATGGTGAGTTAGCTGTTTGATTGTGTCTTCCATGTCGCAGCCTCTACCAGACAAAGAGGGAAAGAAGTGCCTCTTCTTCATCAGATCCTCACAGAAGGGTTTTGAGATCAGCGCGTCGGACAAGAAGAAGAAACAGGAGTGGATGCATGGTGAGTGTATGATGATTCCTTGACAGTAAACGACACAACGAGGTGTGTATATCATTCATTGTGTGGTGTAGCCATTCAGACGTGCGTCAACCTGCTGCGAGCGGGCCGCCCGGCGCCGCATTGCGAGGCCCGACAGAAACGACGAGAGCTGCGCCTCAAGCAGCTGGCCAACCAGGAGGAGTTGGAGATGAGGATGAAGGAGCTGCAGACGGCTAATGAGGCCAAACAGCACGAACTGGAAGACATGAGAAAGGTGAGACTTTCTCATGAGCTTTGACATTGATAGCAGGATTACATAAAAAATACACGAGCCACTTCCTGTTTAGACAGCTCTGCTAAGGAAGAATCCTATACATTTCGGTGCAAAATGATGTTAAAAATCATTTGAGTCACAAAGATGCGTCTTAGGTTGCCGAGTATATTGTTAAATTACTATTAGCATTACTATAGTTGTATTAGGTGTACCTTGTGCTGTGGCACCTAAGCCACTTGTGCTGTGGCGCCTTAACCTAGCATGTTTTTGGAATGTGGGAGGAAACCGGAGTACCTGGAGAAAACCCACGCATGCACGGGGAGAACATGCAAACTGGGTGGAGGGTGGAATTGAACCCTAGTCTCCTAGCTGTGAGGTCTGGTTGCTAACCACTAGTCCACCGTGCCGCCCACAAATCCTTTTGATGTTGATATCCCAATAGGCGTATACTACAGACCCAATTCAGGTGACAAAATGTGTAACCCAGGGGTAATATTCAGGTTTTTAAAAATCGGAATATGAGCATATTTGGGGTTTTCAAAAGGATTATTGGTGTTTACATGGTCGAGCGCAAGCGGGTTATAACTATTCCAGTTATGACAGGGTCATTTGACTGAATGTAAACATCGCCTTGACATTGGCATTGCCCTTCTCCTCATTGCACTTATGCACTCAAAAGACCAAGTTTAAGTATGGACGGGCACTAATTAAAACACAGCACAGGAGGAGAAAGAGTCTGTGAAAAATGTGAAGTCATGATCCTAAAGTGTTGAGACTGATGAGCAACATTCCAGGTGGTCAGTGGAGCGGCGGCCATTGTTATTCGAATCGCAGTATTGCTCCAAGGTTAAAACACTCTGGTACTTTCACTCACACACTCGCTGCCGAGTTTGACGCAACTTCATGAATACCAATAGCTAAGTGGCTCCGCCTCCCTGACCCACCCCCCCAGCATGGCCCCCGATCCATGCATAATGCTGGCTTGTTGTAATGCAGGAATGTGGATTGAAACAGGAATGGTGGCCCATCAGTCACTATTAAACACGTAATTCAACTTAACATCTCCAAAGCCGACTGACTGGTGGCGCTGTGGTCGTGTGG
The DNA here is from genome assembly GCF_037039965.1 of Doryrhamphus excisus. Lineage (NCBI taxonomy): Eukaryota > Metazoa > Chordata > Actinopteri > Syngnathiformes > Syngnathidae > Doryrhamphus > Doryrhamphus excisus. Next base: position 14,855,976 of record NC_136357.1, on the reverse strand, counting down.
ATTGACTGTTTCGTGTTGACTGTTTGTTCAGGGGTGTGGGAGAAACCTCCCACATTGTCATCAGGTGTCCTGGCAGGACCCCAAAATATGACATTGTATGTGATTTTGGGGTGAGGTGGCGGTGGTTTAGGTGTTGGGGGGGTTCAAGCATTAGGGCTAAGTTTGCTAACTGACACACTTTTGCTGTGTCTCAAATATAATACTTTTCACAGTGCACTTAAATAGTCCGTACACTTTAGCATACACTCGAAAGACCAAGTGTAAGCACAGAAGTGTGCCAATTGAGAACACAGCCACAGCGTTTGTCTTTGTGTTGCATGCACAAACATTTGCCATTGAGGTGCCATTCTTTGTCTCCACATAGTCGACAGCATGAATGGACAATGAGCACACATACAGTCGACGTGCAGACACACACGCACAAACGCACACACAGCATATACATAGAACCTTTAAGAGAAAGTAGAATGTCTTGACTCTTCTCTGTGGCATTCACAAGTAAATGGTGTGTCTTTAGTGTGTTTGTTCACTTGTGTTGACATTGTGAAGTGTATTGTGCCTTGTTCTCATGCACACACACACACACACACACACACACACACACACACACAATGCAAGTCTACGTCATCGTGGACCTTGGAGGAGTCACAGGTCCTATTGGTAGCTATTCTCTGTGTGACTTCATGTTTATTACTCATGATTGACGTCACACTGAAACAACACATTTTCCACATTTACCACACACAGACAAAAGTATTGAAACACAATTTCTAATGCCGCCATCAGCGACCTCTCATAAGTGATGCAGTCCAAATTTGTTGAAGCTGTAAGGACACCACATTTTCTTCACATTTCACTTCCTGTAGCCATGTCCCAAAACTTTTGTCCACATGTTGGGAATCTGTAAAGTCACAGATTAGGGGTGTCCAAAACTGAATGAGCTTCGGACAGAAAATGGCCCCCGTGCCGCACTGTGGAGACCCCTGCCATACTAAGTTAAAGGTGTGTTCTTACTGGTCAGGCTCTGGAGGAAGCAGCAGCAAATGCGGCGGAGGAAGAGCGGCGGCGATTGCAGACCCAGACAGAACTTCAGGACCGCTACAGGCTGGACCTGGAGAGAGAGAAAATGGTACATGTACAGAACAGTACACACCAGCCACAGCATTTGGGTCGGGTATTGTTTACATGCAGCATTAGTCCCATATCAGTATTTATTTTAGAAACTTTAAACAAAGGAAAATAGACTAATTCTGTCCAAAAACAATGCCTTTTTTATTATTACAGAATTTTGTGACGTACCAATTGAACAGAATAGTAATTTAAATAGTTCAATTACATAAATAGAATGACGATAAAGTCCTAAAATTCACAACATATTGTTGCTTGGCTACATGGTATCAGTCAGTGATTGTGTTACCAAGGTGTCATCTGTATGTTCAGGTGAGGCAGCAGATGGAAGAGCAGGTGGCCCAAAAGTCCACAGAACTGGAGCAGTACCTGCAACGGGTCCAGGAGATGGAGGACATGTACCGACGGCTGGAGGATGCCCTGGAGGATGAGCGACGCGCCCGGCAGGATGAGGAGACGGTTCGCAAGCTGCAGGCGCGGTCAGTCCTAAAAATGTACACTTCCTGTTGGACCGCCACTTGTTCCACGTGCACTTTAGGAGGAATCATCTGCACCTTACTGCCTGCTGTTTATAATATTCTGACTTTAATGTAGCTAAATATTACATCAATATAAGCACAATTACATAGTTATATGTCAATTACATTGTTAATTATGTGAACTTAACATTTACACACCATAATACTTCACCTGCAACCACTTCCACATTTCAAAATATTCCAACTACAAGATGTTCGACTTATTCGAGACATGCAGGACATCTATGGACTCATCCCTCCAAATTTCCACTTCTTTTCATAAATTCCACATTTTCGGTTGAGTTCAGCTTCAGCACTCGCATGCAAATTCTCTGTAGATTATTATTAGTACACATGGCAGGTATTATGCTACATCAGTCAGATCTTCAGCTTGTGGTTTAGCCCCGCTCATCCATTTCCTCTTTGACCTTCCTTCCTCTCTGCTGACATTTACTTTCCAACTGAGACATGTTCAGGCGTTCAGTGAGTCAGCATAATTTGACCCAAACAGACGATGAATGTTCTAACTCAGAGGTAGGGAACCTATGGCTCGGGAGCCAGGTACGGCTCTTTTGATGACTGTATCTGGCTCTCAAGCATTTCTTACCACAATAAAAATGTATTTTTGCTAACATTTTAAAGTAAACATCACAGAAATAATATTAAATTAAATAATATTAAAAATCAACAACTTTTTTATGCATTTTATTCGTCAATCTATTTTCTACTGCAATACGGCCGACCATATCCATGTTTCTTGAAGATACAGTGCATCCGGAAAGTATTCACAGCGCTTCACTTTTTCTACATTTTGTCATGTTACAGCCTCATTCCAAACTCATTTCCGGATGCACTGTATTTTCCAGGTCAAACACCAAAACTCGATTATTACTGGGTAATGCGGTAGTCTACCTCGGTCATTGAGATGTCAACATGTAAATATAAACTTTCCTCCTTTAGTCAAATAGTCACCTAGCTAAAGCTGCAGAACCAAGCCTTCTGGCAAAGATGGCCAAAAGAATGAAATATACTGAGTATGGTGCAAAATTATACAGCAGCAGAAGTTGTATTAATGGCAACAAGTATTTGATTTATTATTAGACACTGCGCTGCTAATGAAAGTGTGCTGGCCACACCCCATTGGCGTGCGGTAGTGTGCCTGGTCTACACAATTAGAGCCCATTATCTAAAACTGTTGGTCTTACATAAAAATGCACACATTTTATTGCATTCAATGTTTAAAAAAATGTATATGGCTCTCACAGATACACATTTTAAAATATCTGGCCTTCATGGCTCTCTTAGCCAAAAAGGTTCCCGACCCCTGTTCTAACTGAACTGGAGAACAAATAAAGAACATAAACCGGGAGCTTCATTCTAAAAAGACACCACAGCACCACCTGCTGGCTATTTGTAGGTCTCTTTCATAGTAGTCAACTCAATTAGGCCGACAACTGCAATCCCATTGGTGATAATGTATATGTTGAAATCACCTGTTCCAGAGTGGCCACTATAAACATTTTAGAGTGTTTATTATGATGTTAGGTGACTGTGTGTGTGTGTGTGTGTGTGTGTGTGTGTGTGTGGAGCAGCTTACTGGAGGAGGAGGCGGCCAAGAGAGCAGAGCTGGAGCAGATCCACCTCCGCCAGCAGCGGGCCATCTCGGAAACAGAGGCTGAGAAGCAGGAGCTGGAAAAGGAGCGCGTGGCCAAGGAGAGTGCCTTACAGGACGCCATGGAGCAGCTGAAGCAGCTGGAAAACGAGAGGCAGGGGGCGCTGGAGCAATACCAGGTCAGCTCAACAGATGTCCTTAAGGTGGACACCAGTCTCAGACCTAAGATCATTTTGAGAAATGTATATGAATTAATCTGTGCTACTATTGGAGGATTTGTGGTAATCTCAGTTTAACCTGTGGAACTTCCTGTCAGTATGTTGAGTCATGACATTCGGAGGCATTTGCACACAGGAAGTACACACTGTGTCTCAAATGGAATACTTTCATCAGTCCACCTCAATAAGTACACCCTGTACACTGTGTACTTGGTGTAGTTCCTAAGTGTGCCAATTTTGAGAGTGTAATGTCTCAAATGGAATAGTGTACTTCACTAAGTACAATGTGTACTTAGTTCCCAAGTAGGGGTGTTACAAGACGAGATGATACACGAGATTGGGTCTACAAGAACAAGACGAAACAAGATTTTAACATTACTTTTCAAGAAAAGTACTATGAAAAAATCTTTAATAATATGACAATATATTGCAATCTACTAATCTGAGGCCCTGCCTCGACGCACCAAGAAAAGAGAATGTGTGACTGACAAAAGGGCTCACTCCATTCATGCCATTGATCCATTGTGCAACTGTGCCAATGTTCTGAAACCAATGCGAATCCTCTTCCTGCCTGCTTGGAGGCGAGAGACGAGGGAAATAGACATGCAGCCACATGGCAATATATCATTGTCATTATTGTCATTATTGTCATTATTGTGTAATTCATTCATTTATTATTGACCCACTACTATTGCCCATGAGTCATTTTTGTCATGAGAAATGAGAAAATTAGAAAGCTTGTCATGTTTTAATCTCACAAGATCTTGTGACACCCCTATTCTTGAGTGTACCAATTTTGAGAGTACAGTCCTATCTGAAATGGAATAGAGTTGTCCCTTACTACATCGCAGTTCAAACAAGTTAATAAATAGGAGGTTAAATAGTTAGCTTGCCAGTGTTAGCCATGGCGGTCCCTTGTGTGTCCCTGTAGTGATCCCACACCCTGCCCATTACAATGTGTTGTAAACAAAAAATAATAGGCGGTCAAAGGTGACTATAGGGGTGTTATTTCATGTCTACGGTGCTCTAATAATGGTAAACTATAAAATATGCAGTTTATTAATATTGAATCCTTAATATTGAACATTAATATTGACTCCTACTTCGTGGGAATTCACTTACTGCGGTCGGGTATGGAACCAATTAACCAAGATACACGAGGGACAACTGGACTTTCATCAGTGTACTTAGGTAAGTATACTATGTACACTGTGTATTTAGTTTCTGAGGGCACCATTTTAGGCAGTGTATGCTGTCTCAAATAAAATCAGTACACTAAAATACACTGTACACTGTGTACTTAGTTCTGGAGTACTACAGCAGTTTTGATATTGTATTGCGGTACCAAACTGCTAAGAGTGTGTGTGTGTGTGTGTGTCTGTCAGACGGTGATGAAGAAGCTAGAAGACGCCACCAACAATACAAAAACATGGAAGCACAAAGTGGCGGAACAGGAGGGCTTCTTGCGCCTCATCCAGCCAGGTAACCATAGAAATGTGACAGCATGCTGGAGTTGCCATGAATACATTCCCTGTTTTACGCGCATCTCCTACCGTCCCCCCTCCTTCAGGTTCCAAGGGGCAGAAGCTGATCACAAATTGGGGCCCGGCTGCTTTTTCCGACGCTGAGCTAAGCCTGCGGGAAAAGAAATGGCAAGAGATGAAGAACCAGGTGACACAGGCTCAGTAGCAGACGTAGATGCTTACAACATACAGTAGCAAGATGGGAGGGGGAGGTGTTCTTTTTGAATGCTATGTTAGAAACGCTAACACCGTGAAGACTTTGGATACTGGCGTTGAGTTCAGGGTTCTCACTAACTAACCTGCCCGCAGAGGACGAGATAACCAAAATATGATACCACCCTCAGTACAATGATGTACTGTTCTACACAAGCACCATGAATAATATCATAAACATATGGTTACATTAATAGCTATCAAAGTCAACTTTACTGTGCTCACCTAATAAAGTGTAATAAGTTTTTAAAGTTTTATGAATGAAAATTGTAATGTAAATATGTTGTCATTTTGATGTGCTGTCAGACATAATGAGATAAAGGTAGCAGTGTGTGGGCTGGTGTGTGTTCACACCAAAATGCTAACTGCTGAACACTGCCATATTTGGACATGCAGCATATGTGACTGTTGTTGTTTTTATATGTCAATAAATAAAGAAAACACACTGAATAACTTACTTGAACTGTAAATATAAACACTTGAAGACTTTTAGGAGTTGAATACCAAGTAGTAGTACATGACCCAATATGTGCCCAGAGCTCATGTGGTCAGCAGGGGGCACTACAGGACCAAAGAGCACACTAGTTAATCAGGTGTCCCACTCCATCCAAGCATCTCAGGAAAACAATGTATCTAGTCTTCCAAAGTGCTGTCTGATAATACACTGAACCTGATAAAATAATACTTTGTTATCAGGATAAGCATAGAGATGCTAACCTAAGAGTTAGCTTTTCATGAAATCCTCAACCCTGCAGACACAGGAGAGACAAAAATTGTCAAAAAAGAAGACAAATGTGTAGAAATGCTCGATATTTGCTTTATTACTGATATACTGATATTGTCCAGTGCAGCACTTCATTACCCATGTAGGCAGCAGCTCTTCCCTCAAACTCATGTGGTGTAATGAACACGTTATGATTCTACCAAATGCATTTCACAAATAACCACAGTTTGTGCAAAATAAGTAAAAGTGCCAAAAAGCTGTATGTAATATCAGTGATTCTTTCTTAGCTTAGAAAAATCTAACAACTCAGATTGGACTATGAAAATCCTAGGTCGAAGACAGCCCTAAATTCCACACCACGGGCATACTGACTTGTTGCTCTGTGAAGCACATAATCACTTGCATGCCGATGTCACTATCGGTACCCATATGATCTGATATGTCATTTTTATGCCAATATCAACTGAATATTCCCTTCAGCAGGGTTGTTCAAAGAGTGGCCCAGGGGCCATTTGCGGCCGACAATTTTTTTTGGTGTCATGAAGTTAAAATAATATGGAAATAAAGTCATACTAAGAGGGAAAAAATACAAGCAGAAAGTTGAAAAAAAGAGAAAAACAAGCGTGACATAAGATGAAAAAGTCACACAGTGGCCCAGTAGTTGCTAGTAGTAGCATATTGTCCCTGTGGATGGGTACTCCAGCTTCCTCCCACATTCCAAAAACATGCTAGGTTAATTGGCGACTCCAAATTGTCCATAGGTATGAATGTGAGTGTGAATGGTTGTTTGTCTATATGTGCCCTGTGATTGGCTGTCAACGAACGAGTCAACGATGTAACTTGCCTCTCGCTCAGAGTCAGTTGGGATATGCTCCAGCACGCCCCTGTGACCCTAGTGAGGATAAGCGACATAGAAGATGGATGTATGATTATAAGGTGAAAAAGTTCATATTAGGCTGTTTTTTCTCAAAATATAAAATCTTAGAGCAGGGGTCTCAAACTTGCGGAGACGCTAGTTTGAGGCCCCCACCTTGATACCAAAGTTGAATGTTGAAATGACAACTTAAAGCTGTGTGCACACCGGACACAACATGATTTTGCCCCACCCATACTGTTACCCTACCCTGTTACCCCGCCCTGTTTTGCTTTGGATTAGCAATGAAGCTAAAGGCTTATGACGCTGGGTACAAATAAATGCAGGAAATGATTTGGAATAAAAGGGAAAATACACGTCAAGATAAAGCATCTCATCAAACATGTTGTTAAAGTTACGACGCTGCTCCCAGATGGAACTGAGTACGATGCTAACTTGCTAATTGGGTCAAATTATTAAGTTTCATTAATGTTCATGTTAAAGGTTAAATAACTGTTAATACTGTACATTTGAATCTGAAAAAAATAATTTCTCTACCAACTGTATGTGGTTTCTTATGTTTTTCTTATTTGCTGTTTTATTATTATTTTACTTGTTTATTATTGATTGATTTATTGTTTTTATTCTTAATTTGTTTATTTTTTTATCTTATTTTGTGTATAGAAAATAATATCAGATATTTTGGTGTGGAAAACTGGAACCAAAGTACTGAAAAAGTGTAGGGTATAGCAGAAGCAAAAGCATTGAAGATAGTTTTTATATTGATTTTTTTTCCAGTTTTTAATAAATGCATTTTTTTTTTTTGAAAACCTGATGCGGCCCGGCTTCACCCAGAACCTAGCTCCGGTGGCCCCCAGGTAAATTGAGTTTGAGACCCCTGTCTTAGAGTATATACATGGGATGGTTTACAGAATGTAAAATCTCACAGTGGCAAAGTCCACAATTTGTCCACAATTCCAAGCATGATGAAGGACCCAAGAACTTTGCTAGTGGTGTATGCGACTCCCGTGTGACATAAAAAAGTTTTTGTGAATTTAAACTTTGATTAGTTGGAAGAAAACCTATATAGTAAGGTAGGGGTGCCCAAAGTGCGACTTGAGGGATATTTTCGGGCTATTTCCTTTTTCCTGTTTCTTGGATGGGTCATTCGAATTAACAAATGTATTCAAAGAGTCTTTATGTGTTTAGTCATTGTCGGTTTCTTGGAAACTATTGCTTTGCTACTTTGGAACATACCAAAATCTGCAAGCATTCAGCATGTAGACCACGACCACCTGGAGAAAGACTACTTATGTCTATTCTGTCCCCACCCCATCGATTGAATGTCTTACCAAACTTTGTTAAGCATGTTCCAAATTAAGCCAACCATGACCACATTGTCTTGATGTTAGCGTGTTTATGAAATTAAATGTGAAGAATATCAGAGTGCTATTTAAGTAGTAAAAGTTTGGAACCCCTGTCAGAAGTAGGATATTGCAGCGACACAATGGGCATAGTTGAATGACCAAACATTCCTCCTTGTAAAACCTCCACTTTTAGATCTGACAACCTCCCCAAAAATCCCCATTCTCCCTAATTGACTCCATCCTTCCTCTCGGTATCGTGCAACATTAGTTAACGTGAGTGCGTCGGCACAGACCAAACAAACACACAATCTGCCGTCCAGATGCGCTCGGCACATACCACAGCTGCGTTTGTGATGCTTTATGCAACAAGATGAAGCGTCATGAACACGGAGTCATGCACACACTGTCAAGCCCCCCCCCACCTCCAAACGCCACCAATCTGCCTCCCAACACCCCCAGCAGCGTCTGCATCCCATCATCCCGCTTGCTCTCTTTAAACATCCTCACACTCATCAGCTTGATGTTAGGAGGATTGTGGCTCGTATGCCGCATTCTTGGGAAGTGATGCAAAACAGAAATGCATTAAATTCCCGATCTGGAACCCATCGCAGGGGGTGTATTTGGGCTGTTAGGGGGGCGCCGACATTGGGAAATATGGGGTTAAAGGGTCTCACTGCCCCCTTGAGTACCGGAGCATCTAAGATCCAAAGCGTCTGAGGAATTCCAAATGTACAGGGTTAGGGCGTTTTAGGAATTCTGGGTATTTACAGCAATCGGGGTTCTTGGGAGGTTGACGAAGCTGAGGCGAGCTCTTAGGACAGTAAAATAAAAGGCCTGCACAAACTTTACCTTCCCTCGTGGTATCGCACAGGACAGCTCATGGACCCCAAGAGTGTGATATGATGAGATGGGGCAAGAGTGGACACAAAAATTGAGCACGACCACGTTGTCACGTTTCATCTCAACGGAGGAGAGACTTCCTGTAACAACAAACAGATATCGTCCTCAGACTCATATAAATGAAAAATGGCAGCATTCCCGTCTCACTGGGGTGACGCCGACTGTACTGTAGTTACTGTAAAGAGTGATGGGTCTCTGTGTCACAAGTTCATCTTGAACAGGGGCTGCACAAAAAACTTCTGATTCACGCTAACTTGCGATTTAATTTCAAAATTATGACATTTAAAAAAAAAAATTTACTTGACAAGTAGTCATGGACCCAATCTGGCATAGGCGTGGTGGCCGGCCGACACTTCCTCCTCACTCCCCCGATCCCCCAGCGAGCCTCGCTGGCCAGGACTAGTTGGCTCTGCTGGCTATCTAGCTCGCAGGGTTAGCCGTTGCATTACCATAAATTCCATTTGTTGTTTGTCACTCATCTTCTTCAACGTCGGAACTGAACAGCCTCATAATTCCTTCATCACACACTTTGTCAGTCTCTCCCTGTCATTCGTTGTTGCGCTCAGATGTCACTTTTGTCTTGAGGCACATTGAGCTTGTCCTGTCAATCACAAAGTAGCGGCTCATACAATATCTAATTAATTAATTGATTTGTCTTTGTCTTTTTCAGTGCTTTGGTTCCGATTTTCTACAATAAAAGCTCTGATAAAACATTCCACGGTTCTCAAATATCCTAATTTTTTATTTTTCTGCACAAATGAGATGAAAATAAAATAAATAAAAATAAATCAAGAATAAAGAAAATCAATCAATCAGTAATAAATAAATATAATAATAATAATAAAACGGCAAATAATAAAAACTTAAGAAACCACATATAGTTGGTGGGCAGACATTATTATTTTCAGATTAAAATTAGCAAAACATTATTAGAGCCCTGTAGACATGACAAAACACGACTATAGCCACATTTATACTTTTTTTATTTACAACATATTATTTATTTACACTTCCACATGGATAGGGAGGATAACTATTAACAGTTATTTAACCTTTAACATGAACATTAATCAAACGTAATAATTTTTTCTGGGTACATGATACCATACAGCATCCATATCAAACTTGCACTAACATTAAACTTTAATATCAAAGCGGGGGCCTCAAACTAGTGTCCTGCGGGCCACATTTGGCCCGCGGGTCACATGTTTGAGACCCCTGTCCTAGAGAATCCCAACCCCAATTTTAAGCAGAGAAATCATCTATCCATCTATTCATTTTTGATGCCACTTATCCTCAGTAGAGTCACGGGGGTATGCTGGAGCCTATCCCAGCTGACTTGGGGCAAGAGGCAGGCGAAGGCAGCCCCGCCTTGAACCGTCTTCACCTGCTCATTGTCATCTCCCCAACATCAATGGAGATGTCCACCATGAGGACTCATGATGATGGTTAGAAGTAAAGTTCAAAAGGATGCAAGGAGCCAGAATTTGGGACAAAGATCTGGCTCTAATCAGTCCAGTGGACCGAGGTTCACTCGGCACCATCAGGAAGGCCACAGCGGGGAAATCAAAACCGTCTTTCCCAATGGCGCCGAGCTGATATAAATAACGTCTTATGACAGCAGAGGGGAGATGGAGGTGAGCGGAGCGTACCTACTGCGTGTATTGCAGATACAGTGCTTGCCACAAGAAGAGCTCCCCATGCCGACAATGAAACAGACAAATTCAATAAAAGACGCGCCTAGACAGATAAATAATAGTAACCATCAACCAAAACTGGGCCAGAGGTTTCCAGATTTCCAAAACGAAAAGGACTGCTTGTCTCCGTGGCGCTACTTTATTGGCGTGGAATGCTTTACGTGACAGAAAGCCTACAGCCAGCATCTCATCCCCCCCCCCCCATGAAGACAAAAGAATGTGTGGCAAGGCGCAAATATAAAACACAAGTGTTTCTGAGGAGGGGAAAAAGAAAGGCTTCCAACCCCCATGGACCGTGCTGCGCTCCAGCCAACACATCAAGTTGTTCCTCCTGGCTGGAAAGCGTCTGATGGCCTCAGGGGCGAGCCAAGTTTGGCGTCCAACCAGCGCATTGTTTACCCGCATCCTCTGCCGCAGTACAGAAAGCATCAGGTCATTCCAATAATAGCTGAGCACAGCAGGATTTGAGGAGGAGTGGGCCAAGTGAACAAAGTGGGTGCGGCCGAACGTTCGATGACCCGTTGTCTCTGGAACTGCCGACCTCTGTGGCGGTACAAAGCCAGCTTGCTTCCTGTAGCATCATCGACAGTAAAGTGCAGCTGCATTGTTTGCGCCGGAGGTCGACTAGCTTGGGTCTTCTTCACTCTACAAGGCTCAGCAAGTACTTGTGCAGGTCAAGTTCAGCTTAGATCTCCGACCCTTTCATTAGGTTCACTAAAGACTAAGATTGTAACGGTACAAAGCCTACTTTAGGTTGTGAACTGTACATTTCCCCCCCAAAATGAACCCAACGGTTGCCTTAAAACAGAGGTATGTACTGAACCGCAATGATGGTGGAATGTTATACTCCTATTGAAAACTCTAATTTGTCCTGAGATTGACAGGTGATCAAGTCCAGGGTGTAGTCCAGAGATACCAGGAAAAGGATAAGTGGTACAAAAAATGGGATGGGTGGCTAAGCTGGTCAAAGGTCAGCGTTAGACCTGTCCAAGATACCTTAACCCCCAACCCACCCAGGTTGTCACCAAAGTGAAACCATCCGTACAAGAAATAGCTGAGTCAGTAAAGACTGGACACCTGGACCAGTCCTCATACACAGACACTGATGGGTCAAAATCGCCTTTGAAAAAACTTCACAAACAAGACAAAATGCTGCTCGGTTGTACTGCGGATCTTGGATGTGGGACCTTACACTGGTCCAGTGTCCAGCAAGAACCAAGAACCAAACGAGAACATACGGAGCAAGGCGGTGAACTAGCAACTGCTCCCTTGTTCATCACTTTGTGGGCTTTCCATGATGAGATAATATTCCATTCTTGTGAAAACTGTATTAGCTGCGCGCTGTCTAGTAGTTAGCGTGTTGGCTGCATAGTCAGGAGATTGACCGTTCAAATTTGGGAATGTTTGGGAATTTTACATATTATCCCTGTTTGTGCGTTGGTTTTCTCCAGGCACTCCAGCTTCCTACCACATTCCCAATGCATGCATGTTAGGTTCATTGGAGACGCTAAAGCAGGTGTGTCAAACATATGCCCCGCGGTCCAGATGAGGCCCGCATATGGGTTTAATCCGGCCCACAAGATGATTTTAGGTAGATCGTCTTTGTCATAAATACACCTTCAACAAACACACGGAATGTGACCATCTGTCAAAATAAGAGAGCCGTTTGCCCCATGTCTTGAATGCCAAGTTGAAGGACGTTAGTATGGCTGTGACTTTGGCTGTGGACCTAAATGGTAAAAACATCTCTATGATTTGAGTCACTCCAGTCAGACAGGGCCTGGAGCCCGGAGCACCTGAGTCAGTCCTGTCTTCATGACAGAAAGGTTTCCATGCAGCCACAGGTTAAACCATGAAGTAAGACCTATTTGTCGTATCTGGAAGAGAGCATCTTGACTGCAGATAATAAATGACTTCTGTTTCTTCCCTGCAACACTTTTTCCAAGTGATGAAACGTGCGCTAACCAGGACAATGTGATGTTTGAGGAGATAAATCCAGTGATTGAGGGCTCCCGTGTCAAGGTCACATGTCAGCGTGTGTAAATCTAAAATAAAGGACTATTTTAGTTTTTTTTTAATAAACAACAAAATCACTCAAACCTTCCAGTGTGCACCAAGTCAAAAGTTTAACACTGAGCATGGTAGTGCTAACATTAGTAAACATTCTATTTTTAGAAACACATCAGGGGCCTCAAAGAGGAACAGGGGTGGAGGGGGGGTCCATCTGCTGTAAAGGATGTGGAATCTAAGTCAATAAAACATCTTGAAATGTGATCCCAGTTCACTCAGTGTTGAGTACAAAAAACAACTGTGACCAATATATCACTGAATTGATCATCAACATATTTTTCTGTTATTCGTTGGCCAAGGCTTGAGGAATCTTTTTTTTTTAATCAGTGCATGTGTATTCACGAGTATGTATAAAAGTGCTTGTTTGTTGTGTACAATAAATGTTAGAAACCACCAACTACAATAAAGCTAATGTTACATTATCATTAATTTAGTATTATTTAGTATTTAGTAATTATTTAGTAAGCAAGGTAAAGTAAAGCCTCTGCATCACATGCAATTACTTTTCATTAACAAGCTGCATCACAAACAGAGGCTGCTACTTTGTAACAGGACTCACACTGCACTCTTCCTGACTCTCCCCGTCACCCAGCTAGCCTAGCTAGCAATCACTTTAATTAATTTCACTTTTATTTTGTCATGCGCATGAATGTACTGTCGAAAGAATGAGACTTGATGGATTATTTTTAGTCTTGCTATTCGTTTCGATCAAGAAAACTTCCAAGACCTCCCATGAAGAATTGTAAAAAGATGATTGGACATTTCTTTAAAGCAGAACAAGACATTTATGTTAATAATAATAAAAGAGTGTGATGACTTCAAAACATAAACACATGGCGTCACAGCCTGTTAACTCATTCACTACCTACTTCACTACCTATTTATACCCAAAGACGCATTTTACGTTTTTTTGCATGAGAGGCACAAAGAGGTGATGATTCAACTCTACAATAGAAGAGAGCATGTTTGGTACTGTTTTAAGCCGGAAAAATATGTGCATTTTAAAAAAGCACGGTCTGCATTATTGCCTCGGACGGAGTAACGGAGCACTATGCAGCAACCAGGAGGTGAAAAGGCTTGGAGTTGTGTTTTCACGAAGGAGGTTACGCATTAGAGGGAAACGTATGTGCAAACGTGTTCACACACACAGTTCATTGTGACCATTCATGGTGTTATATTTGTAAAAAAAAAAATATATATATTTATTTTCATGTAAAACAAGCATTTCTTGTGTTGTTTATTTTGGGGCATCATTCTTATATAGACATTTAATGCATAATAATGCATACGGCTAAAAACAACCAATTACCTAAAAATGTCATCCAATACAAGAGAGGAGAAATATGATCTCAGGGAAGAACTAAATTTGAAACACTTATATGCTAGGACTACGTTAAAAAGCCATAGCATTTCAGTATGTGGAATCAAACTATGGAATGGATTGAGTAAGGACCTCAAACAATGCACAACGATGAGCCAATTCAAGAAACAATACAAGCAGTTGATGTTTGCTAAATACAAGGATGAAGAGTCTTGAACCAGTCATGATGTGCTATACAGTGCATCCGGAAAGTATTCACAGCGCTTCACTTTTTCTACATTTTGTCATGTTACAGCCTCATTCCAAACTGAATTAAATTAATCCCTTACCTCAAAATTCTACACAAAATACTCCATTATGACAATGTGAAAAAAGTTTTTTTTGACATGTTTTGAATTTATTAAAATAGAAAACAAAAAAATCACATTTACATAAGTATTCACAGCCTTTGCTTAATACTTTGTTGATCCACCTTTGGCAGCAATTACAGCCTCAAGTCTTTTTGAATATGATCCCACAAGTTTAGCACACCTATCTTTAGGCAGTTTTGCCCATTCTTCTTTGCAATAAGTCTCAAGCTCCATCAGGTTGGATGGGAGACGTCTGTGCACAGCCATTTTAAGATCTCTCCAGAGATGTTCGATCGGATTCAAGTCTGGACTCTGGCTGGGCCACTCCAGGACATTCACGAAGTGGTTCTGAAGCCAATCTTTTGAGATCTTGGCTGTGTGCTAATGTCTACTGTCTATATGGTCAAGGTACATGACCAGTCTACTGGTCATCAAGAGCGCTCTGGAGCAGGTTTTCATCCAGGATATCTCTATATATTGCTGCATTCATTTTTCCTTCTATCCTGACTAGTCTGCCAGTTCCTGCTGCTGAAAAACATCCCCACAGCATGATGCTGCCACCACCATGCTTCACTGTAGGGATGGTATTGGCCTGGTGATGAGCAGTGCCTGGTTTCCTCCAAACATGGCGCCTGGCATTCACACCAAAGAGTTCAATCTTTGTCTCATCAGACCAGAGAATTTTGTTTCTCATGGTCTGAGAGTCATTCAGGTGCTTTCTGGCAAATTCCAGACGGGCTGCCATGTTCCTTTTACTAAGGAGTGGCTTTCGTCTGGCCACTCTACCATACAGGCCTGATTGGTGGATTGCTGCAGAGATGGTTGTCCTTCTGGAAGGCTCTCCTCTCTCCACAGAGGAACGCTGGAGCTCTGACAGAGTGACCATCGGGGCCTTGGTCACCTCCCTGACTAAGGCCCTTCTTCCCCAATCGCTCAGTTTAAAAGGCCGGCCAGCTCTAGGAAGAGTCCTGGTGGTTCCAAACGTCTTCCATTTACGAATAATGGAGGCCACTGTGCTCATTGGGACCTTCAAAGCAGCAGAAATTTTTCTGTATCCTTCCCTAGATTTGTGCCTCAAGACAATCCTGTCTCACAGGTCTACAGACAGTTCTTTTGACTTCATGCTTGGTGTTTGTGCTCTGACATGCTGTGGGACCTTATATAGACCTTATATAGACAGTTATTATATTTCCAAATCATGTCCAATCAACTGAATTTACTGCAGGTGGACTCCAATTAAGCTGTAGAAAGATCTCAAGGATGATCAGTGGAAAAAAGATGCACCTGAGCTCAATTTTGAGCTTGAAATGTATTTTTTCACAAAATCTTGTTACCTGCTGCTGATTACTAATCTTTGTTTTGGTATATACCATATAGCACAAAAACCCAAAAACCAGTGTGCCTTGAAAAATCTGTCAAATTCATCAAAAATGGCCAGTACTGAGAGGGACTGCTTTTGCAAAATGGCCTGGATTGAATGAGTTCATTCTTCTTCTTTCTCCTTGTGCTTTTCCCTTCAGGGGTCGCCACAGCAAATCAATCTCCTCCATCCAACCCTGTCTTCTGCATTTGTCTCTCTCACACCAACTACCCTCATGTCCTCCTTCACTACATCCATAAACCTCCTCTTTGGTCTTCCTCTACGCCTCCTACCAGGCAGCATCCTTCTACCAACATATTCACTATCTCTCCTCTGGACATGTCCCAACCATCTCAGTCTGGCCTCTCTGACTTTATCTCCAAGGCTGCTAACATGTAATTTCCCTCTGATGTACTCGTTCCTGATCCTATCCATTCTGGTCACTCCCAACGAGAACCTCAGCAACCTCATCTGTGCTACCTCCAGTTCTGCTTCCTGTCTTTTCCGCAGTGGCACTGTCTCTAGACCAAACAACATGGCTGGTCTCAGTTTTGTGTACGATTGAATGAGTTAATTATGTTTTGGATTTTGCCGTTTTGGTCTTCTTTGTGCTCATTATGTCATGGTTTGCTCCTGTCTCTGGTCCTGACGCTTGTGTTTCCTCCAATCAGGCTCTTTCCTCCTTTGTGTATGAGTCAGGTGTGTTGTGGACATTGCAGTTAGATGTTGTGTTGTGGGGTTTCCCCAGTGTTTTTGCTATTTATAGTAGCGTGACGATACACTCAGCTCGCGAAGCAAGACGATACACAATATTGGGTTCATGTTAACATTACTCTTCAGGAATCTGGATTGGTCACCAGCCAATCGCAGGACTGGACAGTCTTTTTTTCTAAAATTTAACATAGTTGCATAATGCTTTTAACTGTTGACCCTCGTTACACAAAGTGAAACAAAAAAACTAAGCATCCTTTGATTTTTCAGTATGCGGCCCTCAGTGGAAATGGCTTGGATACCTCTGGTAAATGGGGGCCTAATGAAGTGGCTGATGAATATTTGTCAAGTGATATAAAATCGTTCTGTGGAAATATTACATGAATAATAACGTGTCATCCCTGAGCAGCTGCCACAACTATCTTTCTTTTAGCAGCTAGAGTCTTGTGGTGCCACTGGAAGGTCAAACCTTGCGTGAAACCTCTAAAGTCAAATCTAGTGGTCACATTCTGATAAGTTTGGAGCATTTTTCATTTAACGCATTTGAAGCAGAGCTATTTGTTTTAAAAGTAAAATGAGGACATAGCACAAAGCGGTACACATACCAGACATTTGTGATGTTTTTCAAAATAAAATAGTACTAATTCATGTTTAAGAAAATGTGAACAGCCTATTTCAATTCAATGGCTGTTAACAATAAATTGGTTATGCTAATATTTTTCAACTGGTCTGAAAATTGTGATGTGTGACTGTATAGGCCACATTATTTGTGGTAAATGTACTTCTTGTTTGAATGTATGTATTAACATATTACGGCACAGTGATAAGAATATTGAAGCAGAGGTTTCCAGTTGGATAACTGCTGTTAACTTCTTTCGATAAAAGTTGACTATGAGTATCCCCAACACAATCTTTATCTTTGGCGTTTGGCTGCAGTGTTGTTGCTCCTCTGTCTTTCATTACGTTACAAAAAGGCCAAATGGCAAATAGTGTCAGTGCCTTTCAGCCTGTACTTCAATAAATCACACTTAACAGATGGACAATGTGATGAAAGTTAAGCTCATAGTCTCAAAATCCCCTAGCTGGCCCGTTAGTTTTGGACCAGAACCCTTGACAATCATAGGTATTCCGAATCGCGACTCCCTCATATTCTAATGAAGGAGGAGAGAGGCTGCTGTCTTCCCAGGAAGATATTTTTAAATGTAAACAATTATTATGTACAGGCTGTAAATGTGACATATTAATACAAAATATGGCACTTTATTGACTTATTATGTAACACTAGCCACATTTACATGAGGAGTTTTTCCTCATTCTGAATGACTTTTCCGAAAACAATGTTAAACATGGAAAGGAATATTCCAATCTCTTGTTTACATGCGCCACTATAATCAAATAGAATAATCAATGGGGCATGCGCAGTAAAACATAAACATCAACACCACGTGATACCCAATTCCCCAAGTTTTTCTTTCACTTGTTGGAATAACTCCGTATTGCAAGGTTTTCATTCGTCCAGTCTTGAAATTTAGTTTGGATCAAAAACAAACTTTCCGCAGCAGATCAGTGCTGATTGCTGGCCTTCATTTTTAAAACTAAAGAACATCAGCTGCATGTTACACACCCGAGATAAATTTAAACAGGAAAAGATACAATTCAATTTTGCTAATATTTTACAATTAAACTCGGGACATGTTTTATATAGATGTATATTTTCTTTTTTAAGAAAGACTGGACTTATGAATTATTATTACTTATTACTTATGAATTAAGTATTGAAGGGTATAGATTCAGTTCCACAGATGGCGCTAATGCACACCGAAAGCTGCTTGCCAACAATAAACAACAGAGGAAGAAGAAGAACACACCCTGACAACTTTCCGTACATGATACCTCAAAATGGTAAGTGCGCGGTGTAGTTGCCATCTTGGCTGCAAAGCGGAAGGGGAGGGACTGACTCGAAATCATGACGATTGGGGAGCAACATGTAGCGGTGGAAAGTATGAAACAGAAGAAGAAGTGGGTAAATATTTAGGAACTCACTCAGGAACTACATATTCGGGAGGCAAAATTTTGGCAAAAATTCAATCATGCAAAAACCAAGGTTTGACTGTACACAGTGTACACAGTATACGTGTTGAAGTATACTGATTTAAGTATTGGCAGATGCTAATGACGACATGACAATAAGTTGTCAAAAAATGTCACAAAACACAAAAATGTCCAAATGATGGATAAGATCTTGGTTTCATTTGAGGAATTGACTGAGAATAACAATTGCAAACCATGAACTAGTACTGAATGAAGCAGTGAATAAAAAGCACACATTACAAAGTCACTTTATCAACAGCTTTTGCATACCAGCACGCCGCACTTAACTCAATCCTTTCTATCTGAGGACTAATAAAAGACAGAGTGAAGCCCCAGCCTATAAATAGACAGGAAGGGTCTAAGAATATCCCATAATGGGAGGCGGCCAGCATTGAGCTCACGTTGTGCTCTACTGACCCCGCACCGTGGAAATGGATCCCAGCTTCAAGCAAAGACGTACCGACAACATGACTCACGCTTGACCACGCAAACACTTTTTTAGTAATCTGTCAAGATGAATGTTCAATCTGCATGCGAGCGACAAGATCTGCTTTCCATTTGAGAGTTGCCATTCTGAAGAACGGGGCAGGTGGGAGGACACTATGGTGAGCAAAAGTGGCGGCACGCGTTAGCAATTTGTCTTGTCTCTCCGTACTGGCTGTTAAAGTATGGACGCACACGCACACCATGTCCTTCTCAAGTTGCTAATTGAGTCTGACACTAACGGGCCAAACATAAAGCCCTGAAGGCCTCGTGGTGCAATAAAAAGGAAACCCGAGTTGGAACATTCATATCAAATCAGGCTTTTCCTCTTCGTGTACACCAACGGTACAGTTGCACAATCAATGCAGCACAGTTTTGAAACTCAATGTCTTTACATTCAACATGCATACTCTGGATTAAACATGACTTTCGACATAAAGTCTATTCCGAGTCATCGCCAAGATACAGTGGAACCTGTTTAAGTTGGTCCCGGTTATGTTGACAACCCATATACGTATAGTCGTTCCTCACGTCATTGCGGTTTGAACATCACTCCTTCACTCTATCGCAGTGTCCCAAAAAATAATTAATTAATAAATGATCGCTGTTTTGTGATCAACTATGGCCTATTATTAATCCAAAACTATTGAAATACAAGTTACAGTATATGTAGTATACTGGTCACTAAGCATCAGTAATGTTACATTGACATTACCTTACATTACCTAAACACTGCATGCTGTCTATCATGGCATGTCTGACAGTTCTCCTCGCATTCTGTGTGGAAGTGGTAAGGTTTTGGCATCTTTGAAACCCTGACTTAATAACCCTTTAAGTGCCAGAGTCGCAAAATTGTGACAAGCAACATAGCTGAATTTAACACACCGTAGAGAAATATAATGCGTTGTGTAGTTACTCTGGTGCCTAAAGGGTTAAGTGAACAAATAAAATGGAGGCTATCTAGGTAGCTATATATAATGAGCGACGGCCATCCCTACAGTGATCCCGTGGCTTGCCCATTAAAGGTGCACAATGTGGTATAAACCAAGTATAATAGGAGTGTAAACGTGGCTATAGGGGTGTTGTTTCATGTCTAAACTAAATATTCCATTTATTAATGTTGAATTGCACTTCACTGAAATTCACTTATCACAGTCGGGTCTGGAATCTGGAATCTAGACAGGTTTGACTGGACAGTCAAACCTTGGTTTTGGTACGATTTGGTTTTCGGTGAAAATTGTCACTCAAATGTTGCCTTGTATTTCATACAATATTGCACATCATAAACTAGCTTGTTTGCCTTGCAGATATTCTTCAATCCATATATTTTTCAGGCTCATCTCTGCAATTTCTACCAATTTAGTGTTACTAACTTAATCATTGTTGCTTACGGTTAATCATTGAGCACACGCTTACTTCCTGTTCAGTGCAAAGTAGGCAAATAAAAGAACGGCAGTATCAACCTGGATTCTACCCCAGCAACTGACAAAATGTACACTTTGTTCCCCAAGATTTTGGTATGTATGGAAGCTTTGTCATTGTAGTCAAAATGAAGTCAAAAAAGTGGATCCCCGCACATCCGTGCTTGAGCATTCACAGCCTCAGATCTTTGGTCAAGAAATGTTTTTCCCCCTGAAAAGAGATTTTTTTTTCTGCAGAAAACACCTCACTCACCGCAGGTTGGTAATAATTTATAAATACATGATTCCATCTGTAAATATGATAAATAGCAAATGACGTAGCCAGGATGAGCAGATGTACAAGTCTTCCAAATGTTTTGAATTGCTGACATTCTGTTCCCCACATGATTGGACACTGATATGTCATAAAGCAAAGATGAGTTCAGAGGGGGCCTGACAAACACGCTGCCTTGATTAATGTGCAATATAAAAGCAATTCCTGCAGCAATACGAGGCCATGACTTTCTTGGCCACAAAAAGGGATTTATTAAATTTCTGGCTGTTGAGATGGACTTGGAGGAGGAGGACATTGTGTTTTGGAATAAAGACATGGTGCCGCACAAGAGGAGCAGTCAGCGCCAGAATTGCATTGAATAAACAAACAAAAAAAAAACTAAAATTGGAGCCTCTAATACACATGTGTCAAACTCAGGCCGGGGGCCAAACTTGGCCCACGATTTCATCCGACCTGTGGAACTGTTTGGAAAATAGCATTGAGTTGGCCTGCCTCACAACAAAGTGCTTAGAACAATCAGAGTCAGTAAGCCATTCTTCCGGTATTAACCATCCATTCACTTTCTATGCCGCTTATCCTGATTAGGGCCGTGGGGGGCATGCTGGAGCCGGTATAATACTTTTGATTTTAAATAAATATTGTATATAGCACAAAATTCACAACAATTTGTAATAAGGGTGCAGATTCAGACCAAAAGTCCAAATAATTTAACTTTACATGACTAAAAACGGCAATCTTTATTTATTATACTGCGTCTATACAAAATAACACAAGGCGTAAGACAGTCAAAAGTGATCATTTTACCATAGCTGGAAAGTCTTAAATTTGAATGGACACAAAAAAATGCACATTTCCCCCACTCTGAAGTAAAAGAAAACTGGGGGTAGGGGGGTAATGTCCAGTTCGGCCCATACCCAGGATGGGCCGATTGATTGTGCGATTGAGTTTAACACTCCTGCCCTAGGGGGCATGTGACTAAAACTAAAAACAATTAACTCCAGTGCGCCTGAACACATCACAGTGCGAGGAAACCGCAGCAGGAAGGAGAAAGAGCAGCAATTTGTTCCTTGCTCTGTGTGCAGCATACCAACAAATAAATACATTTGAATGATTACTTTGTGTATTAAGTGTTTCATCTTGAATTTATATTGGTGTTCCAATTAATGCCTGCAGAGTGCAGAGGTGAAAACTTGATTTGAAAATGAGGCTTTATTCATTTATGTAATTTTGTATTTCAGATACTATTAAGAAGGGGGTAGTGGTTGTTTTAGAGTTGGGACACCTTGGAATTATTTCAGTCAGATAATGGACACTTCATACTAAAAAAACTAGCAAACAGCTGTCACTTTTTCTAAAATGGGCCATTCAGGGGCACCCAACAACTCCCGGAACTCAAGCTGCTGCTGCATTCAGAGACACTTGGGAATCACAGCAAATACAGGTGATATTTACAAAAGAAATCACTTGCTGCTCATACAACAATAAGACAATGTTACAAAATGTTCTCCATATAACAGACATCATCCATCCATCCATTTTCTATACCGCTTATCCTCACATGGGTCGTGGGCATGCTGGAGCCTATCCCAGCTGTCTTCGGGCAAGAGGCGGGGTACGCCCTGGACTGGTCGACAGCCAATCATGCATGTTTTTGGAATGTGGGAGGAAACTGGAGTACCTGGAGAACATGCAAACTCCACACAAAGATGCCTGAGCTGGGAATCGAATCCGGGTCTCCTAGCTGTGTGGTCAGCAATCTGCCACCGTGCAGCCTTAAACAAATCTTTGGTGGACAGATACTGCTTTATCATGATTGTTAAAGTAATTCAATGTGGACTACGGGCAGCATGTCTTAAAGCATATAAGAGTTAGAGGAGCCTCATGACATCAGTGACTGTGCATTATGTCACATTACTAGTCAGAATTGTGCATGAACACCAAAAAAAGACCACATTTGGATCACTTAAAACAAATCAGAGGCATTAAATCGACAATGTTCACTGTGCATGCTGATGTCATAGCAACAAAGAGCCCATTAATGGGTACTTAAGCGTTTAGTAGCCATTTTGGTTAAAAAGTGGCCGAGACAGAACCATTGCTGCAGCACATCTCTTTGCAAAGTAACAGCAGCATCCTTCTTACCTGCAGCTGCTCTCACCTGGACTTCTTCTGGTGGGAGGTGTGTCATCATTCCTGTCGCTCCGGATAACGTAACTGTTGTGTTGCAGCTCTGAAAACACAAGCCAGTGTTGCAATCAAAAAATTCTCAAATAAATTATCCCAAAAAATAATAATTGTGAGTTCATAATGGCAATTCAACTCAGGTCCACCAGGAAAGTGCTGGTATTTAAATACTTCCTGATCAATATTTCCTGATCAAACACAATACACGGTGAGGCTACCGCGAGCGTTGCTTCTCGGCTTAGTGTGCAAGCCCCGCTTACTGTCTGAGTGCACACTGAGTTGGATCATGGCCGCTGCAAGTTTCTGTTTCTGTTTCTGCAATATAATGTTGCAAAAACATTTATGATGTCTGACATCACTATTATTGATATCCCTTATCGCTGTTAATTGGTTGGACTAAGTATTATCAAAAAAAAAAACAACTTTGTTAACCCAAGTGATTAGTGGTTATTCTCTAACTGAGCAACCTCTATAAAAAGTCCAAAGTAGTCAGTGTCTTACCCCCCATGAAATTACTGCATGCCACTGCTAACAGCAGGTTTTTTTTATTACTTTCATCAGCTAAAACAATGATGAGCTATTTAAAATACCCCAAAATACCATCAAAACATTTTTCATACAGATCGCCCAAGTGTACCCAATATTGTACAGCTATGTTAATTTATTATACAGTATATACCATTCTTTCCATATAACTTTATTTAATTAAAGTCAGCAAACGGACAAAATAACACTGTAACCATTGTTACTACAGTAGGTAAAAATGAGAGACAGTCAGTGTTTCACAAGTGAGGCTGGATTCTAAGGATTTTTTTGGTCGACAGCAGAATTCATGGTTCCATTTACCACAGCAAGACTTCCTGAAGCAACAGAACAGTCCTAGACCGTCACACTACCACCAACATATTTTACTGTTGGTATGATGTTCTTTTGGTGAAAGGTGGTGTTACTTTTATGCCAGATGTAATTGAAATAAATACACACCTTCCAAAAAGTTCTACTTTGGTCTCGTCAGAGTATTTTCCCAATGCTCTCAGGGATCATCAAGATGTTTTCTTGCAAAATTGAGACAATGCTTTAGTGTTCTTTCAAGTGTCATGAACACTGACCTAAACACTGAGGCAAGTGAGGCCTGTGGTTCTGTGGATGTTATTGTGAGGTCTTTTACAACCACTTGGATGAGTCGTCTCCGCACTATTGGGATAATTTTGGTTGGCCGGCCACTCCTGGGAAGGTTCCCCATTTGTGGATAATGGCTCTCACTGTGGTTCGCTAGAGTCCCAAAGCTTTATGAATGACTTTATAACCTTTTTCAGACTTATAGATCTCAGTTAACCTCAGTAAAGTTCTGTTTTAACAGGGGACAATCTGTTTTCCACACAGGGCCATGTAGGTTTGGATTTTGTGTCCATTTGTGTTGTCCTTTACTAATATATATAAATTTGTTTGGTGATCTGAAACATTGTGGCAAAAAAATCAGGAGGGGGCAAACACGTTTTCACACCACTGTATGCACATGTGGTGTGTCTCCATGTGGGGTGGATGGCTTGACATGAACTGTCCCACAGTCCCTCCCCCTGGCTCTGGCATTCAGGTACAGCTCCCCCCTCCCGGCTTCTATAAAGCCTCCCATGTCCTTAGTGTACACGTCAGACCTCCACTGATCGTAAGGACAGCTAAAGAGTACACAACAACACGGACATCCATTGTCTTCATCGCATTTGCAGGAAGAGTGAGTCGGGTAAGTGACTTCTTTTCTTAGTTCAGATTCCAATGTTGACCTGGTCGGACTGCTCACTTCACCACCTTGCATGGTTTGGTGTGCATCCTCAAATTCAGCCAAAAAAAGGTTCATTTTGCCAATGACATAATATACACTACTCTGTTAAACCAAGAACAATAAAGACAAGTTTGACAACACTAACCTTCTCAAAGGAAGGCCCTTTTTAAGACCTGTTAAAAGAATGCCTGCCAAACTAAGCTGTGTTAAGGCTGTTAACAAAATAAACCTGTTAAAGGAATCCCCACCTGTCAAGTTAAAATTGTTAACATCCCACCTTCATCACTTTCAGGAGTCCCATCAACATGAGATTAGGTTTGCAGACGCTCCTCTGCTGCTGTGTGTTGACGGCGGTGCTGCCACTGGTGAGGAGCGCCACCACAGAGCTCAGCACTGGAATGAAGAAAAGGTATTCAACTTTTTTATGACAAAAGTAGACATGTGTTTTAGCTGATGAAGGTATTTTAAATTGTTGATGAATTGTGATGAACACAATGATGCACGGTGGAGGATAAAAAAAATAGGACGCTAAATTATTTATGTGCTCATTTATTAAAGTTGTCATTGAGTGCTGTAGAGCAGAGATGTCAAACTCTCATTTAGAGCCATCACATTTTTGCAATGACGTGCGGTGAGGTTCATAGCTGGTAAGGCACTGGTTGCACAGGTTGCTCATGAACAGGAAAACGAACCAAACAATCACTTTGGTTAAAAAAAATTCAGATACTTCTTAAACCCATCTATTTATTGTTTTTCATAAATTTAAAAACATTTGTATTTTTACCTCTAATTTTTATACAGAGTACATGCAGCTTTGTCTTCTCCAGAAAAAGTTCTAATACTTTGTTGCAAAAGTCTGATCACATCCTGGTGAGTATAATTTGAGTATAATCCTCCATCTTGGCAGTCATATTAATTCATCCACTCAGCAGAGCATAAACATATGTTAAATACATGTGATTTCCTGTTAGCTCGTGTTAGCAGAGCAGAAAAAAAACAGAAAGACAACATAATACTGATGTTTAAAAGAATTGCACACATTTTCTGTCAAAAAGAAGAAAAAAGCTAGTCCAGGGTGTACACCGCCTCTCGCCCAAAGTCAGCTGGGATAGGCTCCAGCATACCCTTGCGACCCTCGTGAGGATAAGCGGCAAAGAAATTTGATCGTTGGACAGATGAAGAATAAAGGAAAAAGGCGACATGTGTTATTAACTATTTTTATACGATTATTATTATGGACAACATTTTCATAGACTGTTTTATTCATTAATTATATGGCAAAATAATGAGAGTACATTGTATCAAAAGCAATAATCTTTAGTATCTCATTTTTCAGTTTCATTTTTCATTTCTCAGTTTTTAACATTGTAAGTGGAATGTCAAGAGCTTTTAAATAAATTAAACAAACATAATCAATTCAACAAACAAACAAAAATCCCCCAAAATAAAAGACCTCCTTTAGCAAAAACTGCACTTAAATAAAAATCACAACATTAACCTATATAAAATATACCCTCTTTCTGTTAAGAAAAAAAGCCCCTCCAATAAAAAACACTTTAACTACAGTTATGTAGTATATTGTTAAACTTGCTGTTTGTGGCAGTCGTACTGTCTGTCAAACATTAGTCACATTTCCCAAAATGTTGCCTTTTCAAACATATTGAAAGGTTGCATTTATTTTGCAATGTACTGTAGCTAGTGACACTGTCTGTGAGCACGCATCATTTCGCACCCTTTCGTTTTATATTTATTTTGCAGATTAAACAGCTCAGTAAGCATCGATGATTGGGACAAAGGCTCTGTTGCACTTCCTATGGCATTAAAATTCTCCCAGAATTTCCCATTTTCTGTAACACAACTCCATTTATCTTGAGAATTCTTATGATTTCCACATTTCTCACTCAATTCAAACAATTCCAACATCCAAATCTTCATCTTACGGGTCATTCAGGTTATTTATTATCCACATCCTAGACACATTTTCCAAACACAAATTCCTTTTGACATTAAGAAATGTTACTACCGGGTGCTTCCAATTTCTACTACTAGTTCAAATTCCTCAACCAATTCAAACCATTCAAACATGACGACATTCTCCATAATACAAACACAATATACAAACTGTATCTGTAGATCCTGGCATCAGTACTTTGAACGCAACATAATAAGAGTGGCTCGAAAGGGTTTACTATCCGAAAAAGCTTGTATCAGCAACAATGGTAAAGGGCTTGTCATCCAGAGCCTTCAATCAGTTTCAGCTCTTTGCTTCCCTAGTTAAGAAGTGGCTTCCTGTGTGTCAGGTTGAAAGTGCGTCTACTGAGTCAGATGACGAGAGAGGCGGCTGGTGATGTCCACATTCGACCATCACAGCAGGGTGGGGACGCACAAGTGGAAAAGTCACCATCCTCCAGGTATGTCATCAAACTTCTGGCATTGTACTACCGGTACTACTGATTCGCAAACATATTTGTCATATTCGGACAGGCTTGACATGTCCGAATATGGAACAGGAACATTACATGGAAGAAGCATGACTTATATAATCCTACACCTATTATAGATAATTAATTTACACTATGCGTTTAAATATTTGACACTTGTCATGACTCGAGACTTGTCATTTCAACATGACCATTTTCCAAAATATACAGTGGAACCTCAAAGTTCATGTGCCAGAATTAAATTTTTGATGACTATGGTTGTCAAAAATATGTCTTGGTTTGTGTCTGCTGTTTTCATAATCATACGGCCAAACAGTGCATCCACAATTTGGTGACTTAGTCTTTGTGAAAGATGGTGGTTCTTTGAGAGTAAAGGATTCCCTGGCTGGAAACTGACTAGAGAATCCTTTACTCATCTTTATTATGCGTGTCTGTGTGCTTTATTAAACACAGAATGATGAACAACTCTGTTTCTGTCCAATTTATTCCTCCTAATAAGCATTGCACACCCTGCTTTCCAACCATTACCAACCATTATGCCAAAGAAAGTTGCAAGTGGCAGACCTTAAAGGTGACAAACACTATTGAATTCTGAAAACGACATCTGACACGTAAAGATATGATTGTCATGTCAAGGTTCCTAGATAACAGTACTTTGCAGGGGGAACGGTTTAAGGAAGACACATCACAAAAAGTAGCCAGGCTAGTGTGTGTAACGATGACTGTATCTGCTGTTGAAATAAACAATAACAATAAAGTTCAAGCGAGAAAGTATGTAGCTCTACACATCCACTCTTTCAAGTTAAGTTTGTACAAATTCATCAATGAATTGTTTTGTGTTCATATTTCTGCGTGTTTGTATCATATTGATTTCGGTTTTCATCAGTCCGTTTGGAACAAATTAATGACAAAAAATGAGGTTCCACTGTACAATGTACCACTTTACCATTACCAATACCATAATTTAGGAAAACTATGATACTGCTCTCATATTGGATATCATTAGATGTTGTTTCTCT
Source organism: Doryrhamphus excisus (assembly GCF_037039965.1). Classification (NCBI taxonomy): domain Eukaryota; kingdom Metazoa; phylum Chordata; class Actinopteri; order Syngnathiformes; family Syngnathidae; genus Doryrhamphus; species Doryrhamphus excisus. The sequence continues at coordinate 14,827,718 of NC_136357.1, read as the reverse complement.
AACATAAAGACAAACGTCTTATTCCAGCCTGTTGCCCAACATCCGACGAAGGCGCTCCACATTGTCCAAAACGTCTGGTTGCTTCCTGTTTACGTGTGCCTATCACGACCTGATCCACCGTCTGCACCAGATCCACGACTTCGACCAAAGAGTGGTCAGCGCCCCAGAGGTAAAAATTGGCTCATCGGGTTATGGCCGGCGTCGCCGTTCACTCCGGGACGCGAGTCAGCTAAGGACGGGCCACAGGCTCAGAAGGAGCACCGAGACCACCCCGAGGCCTCAGACCAGGCCTGAGAACATAGAGGAGAACCCTTGCTGTGTGTGTCTGCTCACCGCAGATGAAGACAAGTTCTCTCACTTATTAGGACGACTGTAGTAGACGCTCGGTTGGCTCCACCCGCCGGCACAAGCGTCAAAGACAGTGTGAGCATGCTTAGCTGCTGATTTTTTGGATGAGCCTCATCAGACCTGTGGGACTTGACCACAATGTCTGTGTCTTCCTCAGCTTCCAAAAGAGGGCAAGATGGAACTTACAGGAGCAGGGCCAGATGGCATTTTTAGAACTGGAGCACAAACCCTCCCCAGCAAAGCAACAAAATGATGGATGAACTGCTCTTGAAGTGGAATTGATAAAATTGTGTATGTACTGAGTGTAGTATATCAACTTATTTTTAATCATGTATGGCTTCATATTTACAGATATTTTAGCCCAAATACATATTACACCACTTCCTGCCTGTAACTTCAGTGAAGTATTTTAATGTATCCAAGCTGACACTCACATTAGATGGCATTATATTTCTCAGCTGTACCTAATGAAGTGTCCACTTTTGTCCTCCTCTCTTGTTGGTGCGCTCACTGAATGTGATGTTTATGGGAAATAAATTATATGTGGGAGCTCTCACCAAGGCAAGGTGAAGAGCGGCTTTCATTGCTGCAGCAAATGATGGAGAATCTTTAAGGCAATGGTGTCCAAACTGTGGCCTGAGGGTCATTTGCCGCTGCATGTTTCGAAAATAAAATTTAACAAATGAAAAAAACAGCGATAAGGGTAAAATAGAGGAATAAGACACAATGTAAAGAGTGAAAGCTGACTGAATTTATATGAATAACAAATAACACAATACTTTTTCTTTGTGGAAATAGTTTGGACACCCCAGCTTAAGAAAGTATTGTGCTGTCATCTAGTGGCATGGTGCATACATGCAGCTTCCTGGGGTCAAACTGCCTCTGTATTTGAATGTAATACACTTTTTTACTTTCTTGTGTACCAGCAGTAAAAGCTACCAATGATCCATATCTTGTTTGTTTTAGAGAAGATGTCCCAGAAATAAACTATTAATAAACTATAAATATTGCAACATGGCGATCTATTACTGAACTCATTGTGTCCTTCATTACAATAATATAAGCAAGACAATAGCTTTGTGCCAAAAAGGTACTCAAATGTTATTTAAATTGTTTTTTCTATATACAATTTGGGAGGTACGGCGGCCGAGTGGTTAGCGCGCAGACCTCACAGCTAGGAGACCAGGGTTCAAATCCACCCTCGGCCATCTCTGTGTGGAGTTTGCATGTTCTCCCCGTGCATGTGTGGGTTTTCTCCGGGTACTCCGGTTTCCTCCCACATTGCAAAAACATGCTAGGTTAATTGCCGGCTCCAAATTGTCCATAGGTAAGAATGTGAGTGTGAATGGTTGTTTGTCTATATGTGCCCTGTGATTGGCTGGCGACCAGTCCAGGGTGTACCCTGCCTCTCGCCCGAAGATAACCGGGATAGGCTCCAGCACCCCCGCGACCCTCGTGAGGAAAAGCGGTAGAAAATGAATGAATGAATATACAATTTGGTCATGTTTACAATTTCTCATTGACTACCCTGAGTGGAGGAGCAATGGCATTTAATTAATGCTATCACATTAATGCATTAATTCATTTCAAGCATATACACACGCTATGTACAGTGAAGAAAATAAGTATTTGAACACCCTGCTATTTTGCTATTTCTCCCACTTAGAAATCATGGAGGGGTCTGAAATTTTCATCGTAGGTGCATGTCCACTGTGAGAGAGATAAACTAAAAAGAAAAATCCAGAAATCACAATGCATGATTTTTTAACAATTTATTTGTGTGATACAGCTGCTAATAAGTATTTGAACACCTGAGAAAATGAATGTTAATATTTGGTACAGTAGCCTTTGTTTGCTATTACAGAGGTCAAACGTTTCCTGTAGTTTTTCACCAGGTTTGCACACACTGCAGGAGGGATCTTGGCCCACTCCTCCACACAGATCTTCTCTAGATCAGTCAGGTTTCTGGGCTGTCGCTGAGAAACACGGAGTTTGAGCTCCCTCCAAAGATTTTCGATTGGGTTCAGGTCTGGAGACTGGCTGGGCCATGCTAGAACCTTGATATGCTTCTTACGGAGCCACTCCTTGGTTTTCCTGGCTGTGTGCTTCGGGTCGTTGTCGTGTTGGAAGACCCAGCCACGACCCATCTTCAATGCTCTGACAGAGGGAAGGAGGTTGTTCCCCAAAATCTCACAATACACGGCCCCAGTCATCCTCTCTTTAATGCAGTGCACTCGTCCTGTCCCATGTGCAGAAAAACACCCCCAAAGCATGATGCTACCACCCCCATGCTTCACAGTAGGGATGGTGTTCTTCGGATTGTACTCTTCATTCTTCTTCCTCCAAACACGCTTATTGGAATTATGACCAAAAAGTTCTATTTTGGTCTCATCTGACCATAAAACTTTCTCCCATGACTCCTCTGTATCATCCAAATGGTCATATGCAAACTTAAGACGGGCCTTGACATGTGCTGGTTTAAGCAGGGGAACCTTTCGTGCCATGCATGATTTCACATCATGACGTCTTAGTGTATTACCTACAGTAACCTTGGAAACGGTGGTCCCAGCTCTTTTCAGGTCATTGACCAAGTCCTGTTGTGTAGTTCTGGGCTGATTCCTCACCTTTCTTAGAATCATTGAGACCCCACGAGGTGATATCTTGCATGGGGCTCCACTCCGATTGAGATTGACCGTCATGTTTAGCTTCTTCCATTTTCTAATGATAGCTCCAACAGTGGACCTTTTTTCACCAAGCTGCTTGGTAATTGCTCCGTAGCCCTTTCCAGCCTTGTGGAGGTGTACAATTTTGTCTCTGGTGTCTTTGGACAGCTCTTTGGTCTTCGCCATGTTACAAGTTAAAGTCTTACTGATTGTATGGGGTGGACAGGTGTCTTTATGCAGCTAACGACCTCAAACAGGTGCATCTGATTCAGGATGATACATGGAGTGCAGGTGGACTTCTAATGGGCAGACTAACAGGTCTTTCAGGGTCAGAATTCTAGATGATACACAGGTGTTCAAATACTTATTTGCAGCTGTATCACACAAATAAATTGTTAAAAAATCATGCATTGTGATTTCTGGATTTTTCTTTTTAGTTTATCTCTCTCACAGTGGACATGCACCTACGATGAAAATTTCAGACCCCTCCATGATTTCTAAGTGGGAGAAATAGCAAAATAGCAGGGTGTTCAAATACTTATTTTCTTCACTGTACGTGTATGTGTACACCCAAAATGGAACTATAGAAAAGTGATCACAAAGTAGTTGGCGACACCAAGTGTTTGCATGTTTGCTTGCGTGCGTTTGTGTCAATGTCCCCCACCCGCCATGTCAAAGCTGTAAACCTCAAAGAAGCACAAAAGCTAAAAGCAAGAAAATCCAGTAAAACAGTGGAATCTGTTCTAAAATGCCTCAATCATGTGAAATCACATGACAATGTTAGGTCAATGTGTTCATGGAATTGTGTAACTGTGACTCAAAATGGAGATCATCTTGACACATCTTGGATGGGTCTACGAGGTCAGCCTGACCACGTATTGAAAACAAACTCCTCAGGAAGGATTTTGTGACTAAAAGATCAAACACATTTAAAGCATACAGTGAATACAGTATGCCTCGCTCATTTTGGTGTATTCTAAATATATAAAAACAGTTAAAAAGCAGCACTTATTCTGCTTATATAGCATTCTGAAAAAAACTCCAAAAAACATGTGACGTGCATATTAACCAAGCTAGAGACGATCGAAGTATGTGGCGTATTGAATTGGCGTATTGACACCTTGCCACACCACACCGGCTCGGGACTAGCCGGCCAGTGACTAGCTTTATCACACTCATCACCCGCGCAGCCCATGAGCACCACACTTATAATACCTTAGACCACTATGGAAAGGTAAAGTTTTATATATTGGAGCTGCCACTACTGCTCTTGTGTTTTTGTTTTTGGAAAAGTTAATGCTAGGTGTAGCTATGTGAAATCAATTTTCCCGGGAAGGAAGTTCCGGTCATGCTTCAAAGGACCAATATATGCAGCAAAATACGGTTAGTATTACTTAGCATTAGGGCTGCCAACAATTTAAATATTTGATCGTGATTAATCACATTTTGTCCATAGTTAAGTCAGAATTAATCGCATTTAATTGTAGATATAAATACTTTTTTATATATAATAATAAGTAGGAGAAATCTCTTTGCTGATGTGCAAGTACAGCGATAATTACATCAAATTATTGTAAAAGGATATCAATTTTGGAACTATGGGCCATTATTTAAAACAATACCATCAGTAAGCATATTTTTGTTTATGTTTTTTTGATGGCAGTGTTAAAGCTCTGTTGCAGAAATGATAATTACTTACAAAGCTTTTGTCATTAAAAAAACCTAATATACTGCATTGCATATTGAGCCAAATGATTGTAAATAACTGGAGAAATAATAAATAACAAGAGTCGTTGATTGTGGTTGATTAAAAGCAATCCTACTGAATATCGATGAGATGATGAAAGGAAACAACGTTGTTGTTTTTTTGTTATTGGAATGAAGAACAAGCATATTATATGTAGGAAGGGGGCAAGGTTGCTGTTACCGTAGGAGAATATTTGTTATTCCACTTTAAAATGTTGTGTCCCTTATTCAATTTGATTTCACTAATATTAGTACACATTAATGTCACAATAACTTGCCATTATTATCTGCTCTGGCCTCCAAAACAAGGACCTGAAGGAATGACATACTGAACAAACTGAAGGGGAGTGGTCTCTAGGGGGAGTGGCCTTAATTCTCTTGAGGTAATGGTGCAAATAGAAGCTTCCTGCTAAACTTCCTCTAAAACAGTGAGGATTGAAGTGTGTGTGTACTGTACTGTGTGCTGTCATCATTGATGTCTTTCTGCGTAAGTACACTGTTTTCATCCTGTTCTCAAAACTGTAAGAAAAAAAACTGTTAAAAACTCATCTCTACAAAACTGCTTTTAATACTTTATTGTGTAATTTGATTTGATTTCTTTCTGTTGTAAAGTGCTTTTGATTGTCTTATAAATCATACAAATTGGTGATCAATTAGCTGCAGACACTGTCATTGTGTGTATAATATCATAATGATGTTTTTCAATAATAGGAGACTATGATTTATGGTATTGCTACTTTGAATGATATTACACATAAGTGCTTTATACTTGCACTGTCACTTGTCCCTTGGCGGGTGCTTTTTTGCAGGATTGCTGCGGCGGACTTAATGTCCAAGCAGATCGCAGTAGAATTTCTACATTTGATTAAAATCACTTAAGATTTGTCCGCTCAAAACATGATCACTGCATATGACAAATTCAAATATGTGATACAAAGGTATTTCAGACTACTTTGAACTAATTCACTACTTCCTGGAACGGTGCGCATCATAAGAACTGTAGTTCATTGAACATGAACATAAAACTGATTACTACTACAATCTGCCTGTGAGAAAATACAAGAAATATTGCAGAAGCAACTGGGGCGTCGCTTGTCCAAGGATGGAGGATTGAACCCTACTATTGGACTGCATCAGTAACAACCTTCATTTAGGCCGAGGTTTGTCCCGTGTCTTGACGGACAACCAATTGCATCCTCTAGCTCAGGGCTGGTGACATTTTTTGGAACTACCACTGGACTATTAAGAATGACCAACCTGCTGCGAGAGGCCTTGCTTATGCTGCTCAATGAGAGAAAACTTTTTTGCCTTTGTCATCAGGATCATTTTAGCCAAGATTTTGGCTTTTAAAGGCTGCAGTCTTGGACTTTTGATCAGTTGATGAACAGCCTATTTCACTTGTTTGCCAAAAAATGGTCCCCTCAAAAACATTTTCTTTATTTTTTTGTATTTGTGTCTTTTTATTTTGTTTATTTCGAACAAAACTTTACTTCACTTTACTTTAAAATTCTGTTCAGGAGTGTACAGGTGGCAAAGGAATTTAGTGTACAAATTCATAATATATCTCATTAATTAAAGAAAGAAATGATTCCTGGGCCACCCTTTGAACACCACGGCTGTGAGGTATATATTGTTCAACTGCAATTTAGTTTTTAAGTAGCCCTTTGATGAGCCTTGATGACAACGTCATGTGATGTTCTGTTGCTGCGGAGGAAGAAGTACATTAAAACTGTCCTAGTGACTCAATCACTTTGATTTTGATTGTATTGATGATCAATGAGCTGGGCTGACAGTTCTTAAGTGTGTAGAAACAACAGTGAAACTGCAAATGGCCTCTTCAAATGTGAGATATGCACGTGTATTAAGTCGAGAGTACACAAAGGCATCATTGGTGGGACAAGGAGGAGCAAAGCGTACATTCCACTATCAGCATGGGAAGTGAAATGCAGGCATTTCCTCAAAGAATCAGCCAGTAAAGACATGCCTTTAAAGGAATGTCCACCACAGAGTGGCCTTCTAAAGATAGTACCACTAGTGAACACTGTATATACAGTACATGACTTGTACCATCATGACTAAGCATACTGCCCGGAACCTGTTTGCTTTTGACAAAATCCATACAATGTACAAACAACATGAATGCACCCTGTGCTGTACAATTTCATTGTGATTTTCAGTCATAGTTAGAATGATTATTTAAATTTTACTTGGGGATCACAAACAAACACTGCCATTTTTAAAGGACTCACATTGAACTGGCCAAAGTGAGTCTTGACCCGATGGCCGACGCCACCAGCAAGGATCCCTGCCTACACATCATTATCATTTATCAGCTCGTGGGAGAAGCGACTGTATGAATGTACTATGGAAGCGAGAGTGCCATGTTGTTGACTTGATGGATTATTTTGAGTCTTTCTATTTTCTGTTTCAATTTTGCCAGAAAACATATTGATGATTCCCAAGACGTTAAGGAAAATACTCTGTGGTCTGATGAAACAAAAGTTGAACATTTTAGAAGGTGTGTCCCTTTACATCTGTTGTAAAAGTCAGGCTGCATTTCAGAAAAAGAACATCATACCATAACAATGGTGGTGGTAGTGTGATGGTCTGGGGCTGTTTTGCTGCTTCAGGGAAGACTTGCTGTGATAAATGGAACCATGAATTCTGCTGTCTAACAAAAAATCCTGAAGGATAATGTCTGGCCATCTGTTTGTGAACTCAAGTTGAAATGAACACAGGAAGTCCACATATGAATGGCTGAAGAAAAACAAAATGAAGACTTTGGAGTGGCCTGGTCAAAGTCCTGACCTGATTCCTATTGAGATGATGGGGCATGACCTTAAAAATGCACTTCATGCTGGAAAACCCTCCACTGTGCAAATATGAGTGGGCCAAAATTCATCCACAGTATATGGCTTGTTGCCATATAGTTATTGTTGCTGCAACGCTTGATTGCAGTTGTTGCTGCTACTGTAAGTGTGGCCCAACCAGTTATTAGGGTGATGGGGCAATCACTTTTGCACTTTATTTTAGGTTTATTTATGTTGTCATTCACTAACATTTAATATTCACCAATATTTCACACACACACACACACTTACAACACACCTCAATTGATCAAATTTCTTCTCAAGCAAGAAGGGTCAGGTAAAATGATCTGTCACATTTGTAGGTTAAATAAAAGGCAAATAAAGTAAAGAAACACATTTTTTTTCCGAAAAGTTCATATAATGCCATTGTTTTTCGTGTTTTTTTTTCGGTTGCTGCCATGAATTGGGGCATCGTGCTTTCATTGTGGAAACATTTATCAAAACAAACAAATGTGTAACTGCAACACAACGAGCGTTCCGTTTGCACTTCAATCTTGGTAGACATGATCCTGTACCAGCTTGAAACACCATCTTGTTATGACTTCAGAGCTACTGGATCTGCATTGAAACGGAAATCAACCAGCCGACCTCGCACCGCCAGAGCTGATTTAATTTTTAAAACACATTGAAACAGAATGGCATAAAAACACTTTTTTGTTTCTTTACTTTATTTGCCTGTTATTTAACCTACAAATGTGTCAGGTCATTTTGCCTGACCATGTATTATTCTGCTGATTTTGTTCAATAACCAATACCACCTTATATAAGGTGTCAGGGCTGTCTCCCAATGTCCAAATCCTGCAAATAAAACCCATTCGTGTCTTTTGTCCATGCTACCACAGGACAAAATGAGGAGAAGAGAAGCAGCCCTTTGCAAGCAACAGTCCACACCTTGCCTTGGAAGAGGTGAGCACACCTCCACACAAACATCTCCACTTATTTGTTTATGCCTTCATTTTGACTGATACATTTCCAGCAGCCTGTTGACAGTGTCTATTTATAATGCTGGAGCAGAGTCAACATTCTTTTCCACTGGTCTACTGTATAAGAAGTGACAAGCTAGCAGGGTGCTCTGAATATAAATGAGTGCATAAACACCTCACAATAATAAAAAAGGTGTATTTATTGTTTTTCGTGAAATCCAATGCAAACAGGAAACAAATTGCTTAGGTTTTGTGTAAATATACAGGTATATCGTCCGACCGACTGTATATTATGAATATACAAATGTGATATCGGTTCATATTGACATTTTTTCATCTGCCGCTGACATCGGCCTGTGAGTCATGGGTAGATGCACGACTCCCTCACTTAATTAATGTCCCTCACTTAATGTGTGCAATGTGGGAATTCCGAAACTAATGAGAAATCTGATGACAAATACTAGTCGAGTTTTACCACAATAATCTTGTTCTATTTAAAAGTCGAAATTGCAGATTTAAAACCATAAGCTAAAATCAAAGTACATTATTGCTAAACTGTACTTTCCCACACTTTTAATGTTACCTGGAGAGCCCCCCCTATCAGCAGCCAGTTGTGACAAGGCAGCCTGAATTAGCAGCCCCTGTTGCCATGACGCTAACAACAGCCTAAAATAGAGATAGAGGATGGCCACTCCAAATGACAACAACTAGCTAGCAGCAACCTGATCTCATACACGGAGCAATTAGAGCGGCACAGCATCAGGAGCCACACTACGAAGAAGCATTTTGAACACAACAACTAGAAGAGGCTGAAGCAAACTACATGACAGTTGAGCTCGACAAAGGGACAGACTTAACATGGCCCAAATCAATACAGAAGGTAAGAGAGACTGATAAGTCTCTACGGAACTGGGCTACGATGCCACTGCATCCACTTTATATACGCTCATTTTGTATTTAAAGTTGCTAAAAGAATGAAATGAACAAATAAAGATTACAAGTTACTGACAAAGATCACTGTTGCTAAAAACGCCATGTGGCAGAGAGATGAACATGGACGCCACCTTTGTTACAGTATTTGGTGAACTAAATGTTTCTTTCTTCCTTCTTTATCAAATGGTGGCACTTACAACTTTTGTTGACTCCATTTTGGCTTATTAAATTCAAGAAGCAACTCATGGCAAAATAGGAAGGTGGTTTCTGTGTTGATCTCACTGCCACAAAGTGTCTTTGGGAATAGTCATGTCAAGAATCAGGTCTTCAGTGAAGGCAAAAGTAACCTTAAATGTCCCTTTCATTCATCATTTACTATATGTATTAATATGCATTAGGAATTGTTTTCTGCAGGTCAGTGTAAAACTATGAAAATGTGTTTTTGGTTTTCTGGAATGTATTAATTGAATTTCTATGATTTCCTGGAAAATGAAAAATGCAATTTAAAAAATGAAAACAAAATGGATTTGGTTAGCGTCTGTTTCGGTTTGTCAAACCTTAAGTCACACTCAGAGCTTAGAGGACCTATAATGCAAGTTTTCCGAACCTTTGTATTGAGTGGTGGACTCCTATGGAGCGGCTTCACACAATAATAAATCATAGGATTAAATAAGCTCTGCTTTTTCATACTTTTGTTGAATTGTGTAGACATGTGGTGTACAATTGTTGAGCATGATCCAAATAATTAAAACCATTAGCAAACAGAAGCCAAGTCTGCATATTCAGAATGGAATATTCATTACTACATTCACTTGACACCGCTTGGCATAGTGGCTGTATGAGTAATTGTGATGCTTACAACAAAGAAACACAACATAACTACACTTTCTTGTGGGTAGCGCCGAATCCGTTGTGCTTCCATTGCTTCAAGACAACACGAAGTTACCTCACTAACTCCTGCTGCTTTGTGTAGGTCAGGTTTCTGATGTTTTGGGATGTAGGTCAAGGTCAAGCGCTCAGCTGCTGCACTGGGTTGGGTTTGCACGTGCCGCCTCTAGAGGCATGTAGGCAGTGACAGTGCCCCAACATGGGGGCACGTGTAGCCACGTCTCACATGGATAGAGTTACATGTTAGCACCGTCTGAGTTTTTGATGAATACATTGGGGGGAGAATATGCTGCCTGGTAGCTGATTCGTAAATCACTTCAACACTGAGAGACGGAGAACTTGACCGATAGCAACATTCGTACGACATACTGGAAGATGTTAATTACACAGGGAGGGGAGACAAAGATTTAAGCGCAGGGGTGTCCCAACGTTTTCCATCAAGGGCCGCATACATACAAATTGAAGGAAGCGTGGTGCATGAATGTACATTATTGAATGTACAGTATTTTGACTTGAGAACTAGATTGTGTTAAAAAATTGGGCCTGGATCCCTCCACATGGATTTTTTTCCTTCCTTTTCTAAAAAAGTATGTCATACGACAACAATAAAAAAACTAATAATCCCTCATTTATTACTGTTCATTACTTGCAGGCCTGACCACCAAAGTGAATTTCCGCAAAGTAGCATTTCTTCGTTATAAATGGAATATTTTTGTAGTTATGGCAGGAATAACATTTTCGATGTCAATGTCATTTCTAAATCAATGGCTCAATTGTGTCGGATACAAACACTAAACAGCCCCCATCCAGAACTAAACAGGTTGAAATGGCTTTCAGAGTTGGGAGTTCAGAGTTGAGTTTTAGTTTGTTATGACTGCAACAGTAACCCGTGTTATTACGATTATCGTTACTATTATTGTGCCTACAAAAAGGAGGGAGCAATGTTCCAACTGCAGTGACTGTAATGCTTAAAATGTAATGGCAGACCTCAAAAACTGAGTTTTTACTGAATAAGGCACCCAGACTGTACATAAATAAAGGATTGGGGATTTTGCATTTATTTCCGCAACACAATCAAGAAACCATATAGAATACAGAAACCATTGGAATAAATCACATACTGTAATTTGAAAATAATATTGCAAACCCTATTTCGTGCTGAACAGGCCCAGGTCTGATCTGCGATCTCAAGCACATGGAGCTGGTCCAATAAAACATATGCCATCCCTTATGTAGTCATACTAAAAACAGAGCTGAAGTCAATCTCAAGGGTTCTGTGAGACAATTGGCTTGGGAGAAATAACCACAGTCTTGCCAAAAGGTCCTGAGAACCCAAACTATGGAATGTTTAATTCCTATTTTTCTACTTCAGTCACAAGCTGGGAATCCTGTGACTTGTTTTTGTCTGTGAATTCTGGTAAAATGTGAAATGTGTACATTTCAAAGATACATTTGATTGACAGCAGAAGGCCCAGTGCTTGACACAGCGGTTGTACGATTTACTAAGCTAACATAACATTGACTAATGCTAAGCATCCCTTACATTCACATTTTAGCCTGACCCTTAGGTCAGTGCACTGCAAAGATGTAGCTGTAAAGAGGAAGAAAAGCATAAATGTTGTAGCAACTAATGAGGGGGAACTGTACTGTGCTATACAGGACAAAAACAGGAAGTATCTGAATTTGCATATCTTTTCTGCAAGCTGTGTGGTCAAAGAGAGGGTGACCATACCAGAAGGGTTGCAAGGTTGTGTTTTTGTTTACTGTAATGTGCCGCACACGTCGGCAGAAGACGCACACGCCAGTGAAACACAAACTGGCCTCTCAACAGCATATGTTTACTGGTGTGTGCTTGCTGACCTCAACCTCCAACTGGTGGCTCAAGTTCACCTCACTGCCACTTCAAGTATATGTTTTTTCCACTGTAATGGTTGGAATATTTCAACTCAGTGGCAACTAAACCAAGCAAACCTTTTCAGCAGAGATGCCACGGCTCTTCCCGAGAATATCAATGAGCGAGGTGGACGAGAAGGTCCGTCTGCTGGCAGAGAAGGTGTACGCCTCGGCCCTGAAGGAGGAGGACACCAAGGACGCCATGGCTTTGTTCACTGTGCCGGAGGACTGCCCCATCGGCCTGCGAGAGGACAGGGAGCGTGCCCTGCAGAAAGAGCTGGCTGAACAGCAGTCCAAGGAGACAGTGAAAAGGTGTGATCACAAATCGTTCACAAAGTGTTTTGGGGGGTATTCCAACTGAGCCATTGGTACTGTGCTAGACATCAATTAAATCCTCTCTCCATTAGGTGGATTATTTTTAGTCTTATTACGATTATTTGTTTCAGGCAATGGCACCTTTGTCAGTAATTACTTGTGAGAGCATCGAGTGCATTAATTAAATGACACATTCCACTTTACTGTTTTGCAATTGGACTGGATTATTTCCATCTTATATTTTGAGTTGTTTTGACAATTAATTTCATTTAATGTCATTAACTACTTGCAAGAGCATCAAGTGCATTAATAAAATGACACATTCTATTCTATTTTAATACTACAATTTCCATGATATTGTGGAATATTCATTCATTTGTTTTCTACCGCTTATCCTCACAAGGGTGCTGGAGCCTATCCCAGCTGTCTTTGGGCGAGAGGTGGAGTACACCCAAGACTGGTCGCCAGCCAATCACAGGGCACATATAGACAAACAACCATACACACTCACATTCATACCTATGGACTATTTGGAGTCGCCAATTAACCAGCATGCAACTTTTGGAATGTTTGCATGGAAAGAACATGCAAACTCCACACAGAGATGCCCGAGGGTGGAATCGAACTTGGGTCTCCTAGCTATGAGGCCTCCACTCATCCGCTGTACAGGTGTTGTGGAATATCTCCAGGCTTATTGAGAGTTGATTATATATTTTGTGGAAGGTTGCCGTTGTTATTAATTGCTGGCAAGAGAAACAATCGCATTAATGAAATGTTTTTGTTTCCATTGTACTGCAATTTCTGATTTTGTGGATAGTTTACATGATTTTTAGGTTTTGTACAAGTTTCTGCGATCAGCAATCACATTCATTACATTCTTTATTACACACACAGATGTAGCCATGAATGAGCAAATGCTGTGGGTTTGAATTGTATTACTATCATGAATAGTGTCTGTTATCATAAAGAATATACATGGAGTAATCACATTAGTCATTCTATGACTCCACTAAATGGTGTGTGATCATGTCTGTGTGCATGGAATTGCGCCAGACATGAGACCACATCTTTCAATCGTGCCAAAAAAAACATGCCTGGACATGATTCACTGTGCTCACACACCGGGCATGGTACAATTTTCCTGGTGTGAGTACACCCTTAGTGTGACACCTGTCCCATCCTTTCTGTCATCAGGAAGAAGAATTTCATGATGAAGCGCTCCCAGTCCCTCTCCCTACAGATTCCCACCAGTGACTGGAGCCTATCAGCTCATTCGCCCATGCTCTCCCCGACCACACCTGAGCCGGTCTTTTCAGAGAGCTTCCCAGACTTCCAGAGAGTTACCATCAGTGGAGACTACTGTGCAGGGGTAAAGACCACAAACACAATCAAAAGACCAATGTGAGGTTCACCTACACAATCTTATCTTATAGTACTGCATGTGGCATTAATGTACATTTACTACCTTCTTCCCAGTTTTACTGCATGCAATAGTTGGAGCAAAATAAAGTCAAGATATTGATCATGCTATGATTGATCTGATACAAACACCACCCCTGGTTTTGATACTCTTAATATTTACATCAATCCACCCACTCCCAAGTTCCCAGATATGACGTGACATCTCTATCATGGTTCCAGATCACAGTTGAGGATTACGAACAAGCGGCCAAGAGCCTACTGAGAGCTCTGTTCATCAGAGAGAAGTACTCCCGGCTGGCCTACCACCGCTTTCCTAGGACCATTGCCCGCTTCCTCCGCAACACTGAGGGGGAGAAGTGGCGAGAGGAAGATGAGGTCCTGCCAGGTGGGAGCATTGTTGACCCTTCACCCAGGGTTTAATGATACGAGACAATGGTTCAGACTGAATTACTATCAATCTTCATCTCCTTCCATTCTGTAGACATCTGGCCTTTCCCTCATGAAGGCGAGGACCCATATTCCATGGAAGGACTTCCTGAGAACCTTAACTATGAGCTGCAGATGAAGGATGGCATCTTTCATGTTTACGACAATGCTGAGGCACTGAAACAGCAACAGCCTCACAGACTCCCTTACCCAGACTTTGAGACCTTTGCCATCGACCTAAGCCATGTCCTGGCCATGATTGCTGATGGCCCAACGTAAGTACATGAAATCTCATGTAAGTACATGAATATATACAAGCTAATCCAGGCAGTACATTGGCTAAAAATGCTGTAAAGAGGAGCTAAGTTGCTGTATCACTGCATTTTGTCCTGCCCTGTTACAGGAAGACCTACTGTCATAGACGCTTAAACTTTTTGGCCTCAAAGTTCTACCTTCATGAAATGTTGAATGAAATGGCCGAGCTGAAGGAGCTGAAAAGTGTTCCTCACAGAGACTTCTACAATGTCAGAAAGGTGGGTTGGTATTTCAAAAAAAGCAAAAAAGTCTTGTAATACCAGTGTGCTAATACCAGTGAAATAACAGCTTGTGTCAAACAAAGGTGGACACTCACATACACGCTGCTGCCTGCATGAACCAGAAGCACTTGTTGAAGTTCATCAAGACCACTTACCAAACAGAGAAGGATCGGGTGGTTCTGGAGAAGGCCGGGCAAAAGATAACTCTGGAGCAAGTCTTTAACAACCTCCACATGGACCCCTACGACCTCACCGTGGACTCGCTGGATGTGCACGCTGTAAGAGAAATGTCAATGCTATAGTAGCCTTCACATCACTGACACTCCATGCCCTTTGACCTCTGCAGGGGAGGCAAACATTTCATCGCTTTGACAAGTTCAACTCCAAGTACAACCCCGTAGGAGCCAGTGAACTGCGGGAGATTTACCTGAAATCAGACAACTACATCAGAGGAGAGTACTTTGCACGTCTCATCAAGGTGTGTCTACAGTGCTAAGACACATTACGACCTAATATGACCTTATATGGTCATTTGAAGGGCAGAGGTTGTCAATGTATTATTTATCTCCCTAAGGAAGTAGCCAAGGAGCTGGAAGAGAGCAAGTACCAACACGCCGAGCCTCGTTTGTCAATTTATGGACGCTCTGCCAGCGAGTGGGAGGGACTCGCTAGCTGGTTCATCCAGCATAAAGTCCACTCACCCAACATGAGATGGATGATCCAAGTCCCTCGAATCTAGTAAGGGCAGGTGGAAGAATAATCAATCGCTTAATTCTAAACTCTAGCACAGCAGTAGGGCGACACGGTTAAGAAAAAGGAAAATGAATAACTATTTTCTTGCTTAGAATTCAGATTGTGTTTCTGAATGTGTGAATTGTGATGCTGTTTTCTATGTGCAGTTTTTAAAAGTTTATTATCTTACGCGTTGGTGGCTGAGCATGAAGATGAGCTAATTTCTTCGTCTTGCAGTGACATTTTCAGGTCAAAGAAGCTGATACCACACTTTGCCAAGATGCTGGAGCACATTTTCCTCCCCATCTTTGAAGCTACAATCAACCCACAGAAGCACCCAGCAATTCATGTTTTTCTAAAATATGTAAGTACATTGCAACAAGCGTGGCAACAGTGGAACACATGCTTAGTAGTGTTCAGTTCTTTGGTATAGGAAGGTGTTCTTCCACTCCATTCTCTATCTTTTGCAGGTGACAGGATTTGACAGTGTGGATGATGAATCCAAACACAGCGACCACTTATTCTCTTACAAAAGTCCAAAGCCTGAGTCATGGACCACAGATGACAACCCTCCTTATACCTACTACTTGTTCTACATGTATGCCAACATCATGGTGCTCAACAACTTGCGCAAGTGAGTCCTGTTGACTGATACTGACTTCGTGATAGCTGTCTGGATTTACAAGTGCTCTTTGTCCCATCACAGGGAGCGTGGACTGAACACCTTCCAGTTCCGTCCCCACTGTGGCGAGGCTGGCTCCATCACCCACTTGGTGTCTGCCTTCCTAACAGCAGACAACATATCCCATGGCCTCAACCTCAAAAAGGTGAAGCTGCAGACCAAAATGTTGATGGCACCTCCTAACTTGCTGTTGTTCTATCCACCAGAGTCCAGTGTTGCAGTACCTCTACTATCTGGCGCAGGTCCCCATCGCCATGTCGCCACTGAGCAACAACAGCCTGTTCCTGCAGTATTCCAAAAATCCACTGAGGGAGTTCCTTCAGAAAGGTCTATGTGTGTCGCTGTCAACTGACGACCCGATGCAGTTCCACTACACAAAGGTCAGACCCACACCCGACCCGACACCATGGCCTCATAAAAAGACATGTTGAAGTAGTGCTCAAACCTTGACAGGAAGCCTTGATGGAGGAGTATGCCATCGCAGCTCAGTTGTGGAAACTAAGCACTTGTGATTTGTGCGAGATCGCCAGGAACAGTGTGCTGCAGAGCGGCCTGTCACACCAGGTGAGCCAAAGCCATCGTGGACTCTTCTAGTTCTGTTCATTTATTATGCCAAGAATTCATGTTTCTAACTGCTGGCAGTCAAAAGACAACATGACAAATGCCTATTTTTGAGACACATTTTTGCGACTCCCCTCCAAACCCCCCTGTTAGCATGACATTTATGTTCTCCTTCGATTTCAGATCGACTGTTTTAATTATTACATTAGACTCCCCTCTTCAGGCATACATAATATTACACTGTATACAACAAATGAGTGATTAATACAGGGAAATGTTTTAAATATCAGTCCTGTCCATACGTGTCCCTGTCCCACCTCCAGGAGAAGAAACATTTTCTGGGTTCCAACTACCTGCAGGACGGCCCAGAGGGAAACGACATACGACGCACAAATGTGGCACAAATCCGCTTGGCCTACCGCCATGAGACGCTGTGCAACGAGCTCAGTTTTTTAGTGGATGCCGTTAAAACAGATGCCACTAGTCCAGCTGAGTGACTGGAATCAACAACAGGAGGGACCAAAATGGGTCACGTTGTTTGATGGTAATTTGTACATTTTCTCATGAATTTGGGGTGGGTTTCATATACTGCAGTGGTTCCCAAAAGTGGGGTATGCGTACCCTGTACAACAATTGCCATAGGAGTTATGTAAATAATAATAATAATAAAGCACTCAAAATTACGAGTGCGCCTGAACGCTTCACAGGAGACTGCAGCAGGAAGGAGACAAAACAGCAAGTTGTTCCTTGTGCTATGTGCATCATACCAACAAATAAGTAGGTTTGAATCATTACTGTGCATTAAGAGTGTTTCACCTTGAATATTTCATTTATATTGGTGCAGTGGAGATTCGAAAATGAGGCTTTATTGACGGTTGTGTGTATTTCTGTATTTTAGAGACTATTAAGAAGGAGGTAGTGGTTTTTCTAAAGTTGGGACACCATGGAAAGATTCCAGTCAGAAAATGGACACTTCATACTCAACAGGCAGGATCAAAACCAGCAAACTGCTGTCAGTGATGCTCAAGCTTTTTTCTAAAATGAGCATTCAGGTGCATCACATACTAACTCCTCCCACACAAGTTGCATTCAGGGACACTAGTAAATCACAGGAAACACACCCACACATGCAGTAGGTGATATTTACAAAACCTACCGCTTGTTGCTCATACAACAATAAAACAAATGTTACACAATGTTCTACTTATAACAGACATCATGGTAAACAAACATTTGGACGCATTCCGCTTTATCATGATTGTTAAACTTTTCTCTTCAATTTGGAATGATATTAATAAGCAGACTTAAACCATAGACATCCTGAGTGGACAGAAAAGTGAAGTTTAAATCATGTCCATTCAAGTCATATTGATTCAAAGGGAAGTATGCTAACATCAGAGTGGAATAAAAGATACAGGTGTGTAAAAAAAATGGAATATCATGAAAAATGAATATATTTTTTGTCACTCCTTTCATAATGTGAAACATTTCAAAAATGTATTTCTTGAGATTTTGATGATTGTGTCTGACAAAATTAGAATATTGTGAAAAACCTACCGGTAAATTGTGGAAAGTCATGCTGTCACACCCTAATCAACTGATTAACCCAATATACCTGCAAAGGTATCCTGGGCCTTTAAATGACCTCTCACTCTGGGTCACATGGCTATACAATAATGGGGAAGACTGCTGACTTGACTTAATAATAATAATAATAAATTTTATTTATATTGCACTTTACATTACAGAAATCTCAAAGTGCAACAAAGAAAGCATAAAACCTACAGTGAAGCGATAAAACAACACAACAAAAGGTATATATATATTCATTAAAAAAAAGGCTAAGAAAAGGCCTTTCGTCTGGACTTGTCCAGAAGACAATCATTGGCAGCCTCCACAAGGGGTGAAAGCCACAAAAGGTCATTGCTAAAGAAGCTGGTTGTTCAGAGTGTTGTATCCAAGCATATTAATGGAAAGTTGGAAGTTAATAAGTTGGAAGGAATAAGGACAATAGGACAAGATGCACCAGAAAAGGGATGACCGCAGCCTTCAGAGGATTGTCAACCAATATCCATTCACGATTTTGGGGAAACTAGGAGTCGACTGAAGCTGGACTCAAGAGCTATTACGTAGAGACGAATCCTAGACATGGGCTACAGCCAATAATGACCCAGAGACAATGTCAGAAACGTCTTACCTGGGCTAAGGAGAAAAGGTCCCAGAATCTGGAGCAAGGATGAAAGGCACAGAATCCATGTTGCTTGAAGTCCAGTGTGAACTTTCCCCAGTCAGTGATGATTTGGGAAGCCATGTCATCTGCTGGTGTTGGTCCAATGCGTTTCCTGAAGTGCACAGTCAACACAGCCATTTACCAGGACATTCTAGAATACTCCTCCTCCTGACAAGCTTTATTGAGATGGCCATTTCATTTTCTAGAAGGACTTGCCACCTGCCCACACGACCAAAAGTACCAAAATCTGGCTAAATGACATGGTGTTACTGTGCTTGACTGGCCAGTAAACTTTTGAACCAGCAAATATTGAACTTTTTCATGATATTCTAATTTCTTTAGATGTACCTGTAAGTATGAGGATGACTTAACTATTTATCAGTGCTCATGTCAAACTTTAACCTGATCTCACCATGCAATATATATATTTATATATATATATTTTATTATTTTTTGATGCAGAATTACTATAAATTGAACCAGTGAATTATCGTCAGCCACTGATATACTGTACATCGACATATTGGCACATTTTTACCTCTTCACTGAAGTGAACATGGAATTTACAAGTACAAGTTTCATAACTATTTGTGTGGCTGGATTATAGTTATGCACATTCAAATAAATACAAAGCCTCCAGGTGATTTTTACCCAAAATGTGTCTCAGAAAAGTAGTAGGCTTTCAGATGTGAAATATTTCCCAAAGTAGGGTTTCCTAACTATAGCACTTAATAATTTTGCACTTGTGGGCCGTGAGGACCACACACCTTGTCACATAGAAACTAGAGATAACTGTTATCAACGAGACACTTGGTTAAAATAGTTTCCAACCACTTGGTGATAATAGTGCATCAATCAGTTATTTAACAGGCTCCAAGCAGAAGACAGTCACAATCCTGTAGTGCAAGCTATGGGAAAGTATTTGGAGTTTGTATTTAGCCCTGAAGGTGGAGCTTTTTAGAAATGGATAGAAAATACCTAATATCATGGTGGCCACTGAACTTAACATATCACACAGATTGACTTAACATTACTTATGGATATACAGTATATATACACACAGTATAAGAACTGCTGTTCTAAAGTATGCTTTTACAAATGTAAAAAAAAGGGTACTAGAAAATGTTTGGTGGTGGCAGTGAAAGCTAACATGGCATAAACAACATATATAGTACTACCAAAACAACTAGCAAGATAAAGGGTAAAGTAATAACAGCTACCTCTCGTGCAACTAGCACAAAATGGCGTTTAAAATCAACAATTACCGACAAAAGGTGAGATAATTTACTCACCCATGACACAATTCACTATGCTACTCCAACTAGCAAGATAAAGGCTAAAGTAATAACAGCTAGCGAACGTGCAACTAGCACAAAAGAGCGTTTAAAAACAACAATTACCGACAAAAAGGTGAGATAATTTACTCACCCATGACACAATTCACTATCCTACTCCAACTAGCAAGATAAAGGCTAAAGTAATAACAGCTAGCTAACCTGCAACTAGCACAAAAGAGTGTTTAAAATCAACAATTACCGACAAAAAGGTGAGATAATTTACTCACTTATGACACAGTTCACTATCCTACTCCATGTGTGTGTGAAGTTACTTTGGTGAGTTGTCATTTTTACAAGTTGATAGAACAGTTGGCTTTTTTTTAAGTAACTCGCGTTGTAACGTTGACGTCCATGGCTATTAGGGATATTTATTAATGCAGAATTAGAAATAATTGTTATTCTTTTATTTAAGAGTAGATACTCAAAGAAGGAAGTGATGGATTTTATTTGATACATTGTGCATTTTATAAAAATGACTGAAGCAAACAATTGTATTATATTAAAAACACTGCCTGAAAGTCTTTAGGTGCAAAGAAAGGGTCTTTATTGGTGAAAATACAGAGATAATTATGTCATCACACATTAAAAGCAAACTAGGATTAATGTGAATGTACAGTACAGTATCAGGCAAATGCTGCCACCCGATGGTTGAAATATACTTGCCTGCACGCAGTATTAAAGTGGACCTATTATGCTCATTTTTCAAACCTTTCTATTGAGTTGTGGTCTCCTATAGAGCAGCTACACACAATTCCACCCACGACCCACCTCCGGCATGCACACTCTGCTGTGATTGGTTGCACGCCCAAAGTGCTTCCTAACTATGAAACAAATAAGGAAGTCCACCCCTCTGTGACATCACGAAGGGGCAGTTTTACCACGCCTTTTGAAACCAAGCGTTTTAAGCCATCCCAAACTTCTTTTAGGGCTCACTTCAAAATGCGCAAACCTCATTATCTGAAACTTTGGCATACATTCTAACTACATTTATAGGTCAGAAAAGTGGGAAAAGCATAATAGGTCCCCTTTAAAAGCTACATCTGTTGTGAAAAGGGAATAATTAATTTGTTAAATGACAAATATACCTCCTTTTATATTTCTAATCTGTGCTGTCCTGCTACTGTTAAACTATTACAGCAAATAAATACTTTCATATGGATATCATTCGTCATTTGTTGTAGTGCAAATCCACAAGAAAAGTACAGTCAAGTGTTATTGGTCAACATTGATTTAAAAAAATTATCTGGGTCAAATAAAATAATCGTTAAAAAATATATAATATATACATTAAATCCACACAAAATATATTTAAGTTAAATTACTTTTATAGAAACAATTTAAACTTGTTCATATACTTGTTAACATGCACGTTAATGTGTAATTGAAATTGCAACAGCAAAATTAAACCATACAAAAATTTATTCTTTATCGCATGTCACCTAAAATGGAAACAGCAAATAAGATTTGAGCATACTATAGTTACTAGTCTCTCCTAAATCTCAGCAAAGTCTCAAATACAGTACGTCAATAGCAGATCATATGAATGAAACTGGAATATACTGTAAGTAAAGTAGATGTAACTGAAGGAGTAGGCCACATAATATGTCATGGCCTTCATAATAAGTGTTACAAGTGCCTATCATAAACTCATCAGCTCAGCTCATCAGAAGCTCATCAAGTAAGAGCTTCCTTTGTTCTGACTAAAAACCAAAAGGCATTTTTAGGAGTAAATATGATGGTTGCCTAAAAATCCAGCTCTGTTCTTCTTATGACAGCTTCGGTTGTAGACAAACACAAAGTATCCCACTGTGCATCCTCCACTCCATGTGAACACAATCTGTTCTGTGACTTTGTTGTTCTTATTCCAAACAATCAGACTCCAAGCATGGTAGAACTTGGTTTCAAGTTGAATGAATGCTCATCAGAATTAAATGTCATACTATTTTGAACTGTGCCCTGTATTTGCTGCCCAACACCAATAATGTCACAGTTTCTATGTTGTGTTGCTTTGTACAGTGCGTGCCACAGGACTTATTACAAACACAGACATTTCCCATGGTGCACCATGTCTACATCACATCGGAAACCAGAGAGTGGGTGTGCAAATGTCAAATATTTTCTCCAGTGAAAGTGACATTTTTTTTCATAAGGAATACTTGGTATAGGTGGTGTCCTCTCTCGTGCGTTACGGTTGGTGAGGGTGGCCCGCCTCATCCGCCAGGTTCAGGATGTATCCCGCCATATCGTTCTCGGTGGGGAAGTCGGACATCACCCACGAGTCGTTGGCGGCAGTCACTTGCAGGCGACACATGGGACAGTTTCGACTCTGCCCGCTCCTGCAGGAAGACGAGACACAAGCATGATGGTGATAGTAGACTCTATTTTTGGAGACCAGGCGCAACGTATGTTCCCAGCGCTGCACCTATGCCACGCCAACAGGGTGTGGCCAGCGCACTTCACAATTTTCATGTGCAGCACAGTGTGGCGATCAAATGAATGCCTCTCATTGCCTTTAAATACGCAGGGCCCACTGGACTGTGCATCAGAGGCCACAATTCACATTATGCACCACGTACACCACTACGTTATTATAGAAATCAGTTATGTAAACAGAACATTGTGGCCATTTGCGGCATATTTTGTGAGGGCTTTAGCATCAAAATAGGTATTTTCCATTACACCCATTGCTACCTCAAACTCGCTTTCTCGTTCAGGATTGTGAATGAAGGGCAAAATTCCCAAAAAGCCCAGTTCCTCTTTAAACATTGAATCATTTTACTAATGCTTGTTTGCAATAAATTGATTTTTGTCTCACTACCACTTTGTCTTTCTACATTCTGCAAATCATACCTGGAATACAGGAAGTGAATAAATGTAATAGTAATGGATTGGAAAAGTAACAGATTGGGGTGGCAGGATACAATAAGCTTTGCTTCTTCCTACTTCTTTTGGACACATGGAACTGTGAATTGATGTATGTGAAGCATTCCATTGTAAATGTGCATGCTCAAATAAAATTAAACCATTACCATAAAAATTGGCTGTCGGAACAACTTGCAACTTGCCACCTTAAATACCCTTTTGTTGTGATTGGATTCACTTGTGTATGCAGGTCAAGGGTCATTGAGAATACCAAACAAATTTTGTGTTCCAATAATTTGTGTTAAAGGTATTAAAATCAATGAAACAACAAGGGTGCCCGAATTTATGCACTTGCCTACTTTAGTTTAAATAAGTTTTGCACACTTTCTGTAAATTTGATAAACTTCATTTCACCTATCACTTCATCCATCACTGTGTTAATCTGTTATGTGATATATTTAACTGAAATTGCTGATCCCAACAACCAGTGATGTATAAAAGAAAATCTTAAATTATCAGGGGCGCCCAAAGTTTTTCATACCACCCTATGTCAGATACTTCAATTCCAAAATTACACTCTTATATTGTGTAAATTCACTATAAAAAGATTGCAAGAATGTACTAATCCACTCAAATGAGAAAAATTGTCAAAACATTGATTATTGTTAACAAAGGGTCCCCAGCCATTCTGAGCGGTGGCACGTGTTCTGTTCAATGCATACTGACTCACCATCAGTACAATAATATTGTGGTTTGATGTGCGGGCGTGGCAGGCTCAGCATGTTTTTTCCACAAATAGATTGGAATCTGAAACACTGAAACAAAGTATTCAGTGCCACTGTGGAGAGCTCTGTTTAGTTACTTTTCATTTCAATCCATAATGACTTCTCCCCGCACACAGTTATTAATAATATTTTGAGTGTCATGACTCACCGCAGTCGACATTCTCCCGGTATTTTCTCGTTTTATACTCCCAAAATGAATGTAATTCCACTTTGTCATACACCTAGACTAGCGTTGGAAAGTGGAAGACTACGGACTTATATGCACACTTTCTTCTTCTATGGTACGGTGTGTCACATGATTGGGTCTGCGTGTCTGTTCAAAGTGCCACACAAAGGTGCACCTTGTGTATTACACCATTTTCACTCAGATCCATTCCCGTCTGGATGCAACTATTTACTCAACAGGGCCTTCGTCTGAATTGAACTCTTCAGATCAAATAACCTATGCACCATACTATAATAATATGCTATATAATATATAATTTAGTGGGATACACCTGTCGGCAACCGCTCGTCACAATGTTCCAGTAAGTGTGCTGGTTACCATTTATCAATGCACTTCTGACAGAAACTGTGAGCACAGGGCAGGATGAGGTCGGCTTTCCCGTCCATACAGATGCAGCATTCCTCTTCATCGGTCAACTCCTTCACTCTGTAAAGGAACAAGGGAAGATGCTTCAAGACTCCCCAAATGATGTAATGGAATGCAAGCGGCATGTACGATATGACATAATCCCAACGCTTAGGCACTGACCTGCCCATCCACATGCTGGCCTGACAGGAGTCGGTAGCAGGAAGCTGAGCAGTGGAGGCCTCAGTGGCGCCCTCTGCAGACAACACTCCAGCGGCCTGACTGGTGATGTCGTGGTATAGATGGATGAACTGGTACAGGTTCATGATGCGCGACGCTTCCACCATGCCAGTATCTTTGTTGATCTGGTGAGAATAACGTGATTTATGTCTAGCGCTACTTATTGTAAGTATAAAATGTTTTCTGGCTTCACCTTAGTACAAACGACCCTGACAACCACCTTCCACAAGGCAGTGGCATCAGATCCTGGCTGGACCTCAAACAGCAGATGCTTCTGTTGCCCAGCAGCTAGCTTTGCAGTCCTGAGAATCAAGACAGGGGACTCATATTGTAGGGCAAATCATACACATTCTACCTTATTATAACTATACACAGCTTACACATCATTCAGTTCAGCCACTCTGGCCAGAAACTCCTCATAGGTGAGATAGCTGCTGTCCCGTACCAGCCCGGCATGTTTCACCAGCTTCTCAGGGAGACGGGTCATCACCGCCTGACCTGAGATCTGCTGGCCCATCCCAGCAGCAACGGTGCTAACACAACAGCACCAGAGGGTTGGACCTCATTCACTTCTGCTGGAAGAAGAGGGAACGGTTGCACTGTAATGTACAGCTGCAAACACACAGTATGGTCTAAACACTCCAATAACAAAAACAATCTAAAAACAAAAACATCCAAACCATAAAACATAACATATAAACGTGAACTTGCACCATTTTTCTCATGCAGTTGTTTGGCTTCTGTGTGTTTTTGGCATTTACAGCATTTTTCTTTTGTATTGTTTTTCATCCTGCACCGTCAACATTTTAATTTGCACCCGAATAATTTAAAACAACATGATGCACTTCACGAAACCGCATGTCAAAAATAATTACAAACCAACAAAAGATCATAACAAAAATAAAACCACATGTAATGGTAGAACCAACAAGCAGCAGAGACTCGGATAGTGTAAAACAATGTCTTTTTCAAATGCCTAAAACAGTTGGCAAAAATAGTGTTTTTAACAGCGAGGAACATCACTTTTCAAATACACAAGCAGAGACAATCATCTTCTTAAAATTTATATTAAATATGGACTCGCTTATAATGAATAACTTACCCAAATATTAACCATGAAGGGTTTTCAAGCATACGTCGCCACTGCCGAGCTAGCGTCTGTTTTCGTTTATGTTGACAACATATTGTCGCGCTGTTATGGCGTCAGAACTCGTGATTCAAATGGGTGGGCTCTGGTTCATATTCGTTGGCAAACTGCTGTAATGTGATTGGTGCGTTACTCCCTTGCTGCTGGTCTCAACCAATCAGGTGGAACGCTCAGTAAGCACATTCAATGGCTGATAGGCCGTCACTTGTCCGCTGACAGTTGAATTAAAAAGGACTATACAATTATATACAGAAAATACATATTTAAATGGAGTCAAGTGTATAAATATATGAATTATATAGCAATTAAAAAGGTTTGCTAATTAACCGACGCTTTAACTCAGACGTGTAATAAAAGTAATAAGTAATGTTGACCACTAGATGGCAGCAAAGTAAAGAAAAGAAAACAACCGATCGACAGTACTATTTCTAGACGTTGTCAATAGTGTCTTTTAAGAACACATTTTAGCGCGCCTAAAAAGGCAACCTTAATTAACTTTGAGACTGTTTCATGCATAATTTGACAGATTTTTTTGTTGCTTTTTTCAATCGTAGTTGTCAAATGTTTTGCTGTTTCATATAATATAAATACAATTGAATACAATTATTATTATATTTCATATGAAACTTTGAGTGTGAGTGATACATTTTAGGTGTTGTCACAATTGAAAACACGACACCAGACAAATTAACATTTTTTTTATATTAGGAAAATTATAAAGGTCGGATTCTGTATAATATTTGACAGATATGGAAAATGATTGAAAAGCAAAATACATCTGTGAAGCCAAGAAAATATAAATTATTTTGTTCCATAAACCCCTGCAGTTGTCCCAAAGGAATGCCTGAATGCATGAAACAATGAAGACAGAAGAGATGGTCACAGGATTAATGGGCCGAGAGGCTGAGCGGTCCATAGACTGATAGTCCTTATGATGATCCATTCCTTCTGACCGGCCGTCACTACGATTCGCACGCACTCAATGTCAAAGCCGATCTTGCGGTGCACGTTCATGGCCTCGATCTTCCCACCCTTAAACTCCCCCAGCGTGATGTAGGACGAGCACTGTCTCCCCTGCTTGCCTTCCACGCTCTTATGACCCACTTCCAGAGCTCCGTGGTGAAGGATGTCGTTCTGGCGATCTTCTGTGCCTGTGACGATCTTTATTTTGCTGATTTTGGTGGACTGGTTGAAGACAATGACAAAGAAGTCTCCGGTAGAAGGAGGCTTCCCCCAGAAGTATTCGTCCACGGTGCTGTAAGCCTTGGTGGCGTCGTAGTTCTCAAAGACGTTGATGTTGGTGTAAAGGCTGGCCGGAGGGTTGTCGGGAATGTCGACTGAGTCCTCCTCGAAGTCGTCATCCTTCAGCTTGTTCTCAGCCCCTTTGTAAGACGAGTAGTAGCCCATGTGCTGGAAGAGGGAGGGCTTGAAGCGGATCACGTCTTTTTGGGCCAGCAGACCCCTGAAGTGGATGAGGAGCCAGTCGCACGGCATCTCCTGGTAGAACATGAGCAGGAAGTGAGCCAGACGAGGCAGGTCCCTGGAGTGGTACAGCTTCCCGATGTAGCCCAGCTTGGAGAACTCCAGCATCACCCAGTAGGAACCTTCCCTGGATGTGATCACCTTCTTCAGGGCCGTCAGGAAGTTGCGGGAGCAGCGCACGTCGTCCTCCAGCATCATGTAGAAGTCTGACAGGTTGGTGCAGAAGTTGAGCAGGAAGGCGTAGTCCACGTTCTGCTTGGAGCGGAAACGTACCCTGTCCTCGGGGTCATTGTAGTTCCTCTTCAGGCCATCCAGAGATGGATAGTACTCTTCTGGAGCCTGGATCACCAGGAGGCGACCCGCGATGATGTGGTGGCCAAACTTCCTGCTCATCTCCTGCACCAGGTTCTCGCACCATACTGGGTCAAAGTCGGCCAGGTGGACAACCACCACGATTTCTTTCAGCTCCTCATAGCTGGACTGATCAAAGATGGACTTGATGGTCTCCAGGAGGTAGTTCCCTCGCTTTCGCTTCACTGATGACAGCCCGATGGTTAGGTACTCTGAAAACATCATAACATCTCAATGGCAGTAAATGTTAAAATATGGCATCACAAGGCTTGCTTAGAATACCTACTTTTCCTGGGCAAAGGAAACCCTGCGAGGTAACGATACGTCACGTTGATGGTCCCAGAGAAGTTGGACAGGTCTCTGAAAGTGTGGCTGTATCTGTCAGAGCTCGCCGGATGCATCAGAGTATCTCCGAGCTGTCGTTTCTGAGCCTCCTGTTGGAAAACAAAACAACATTAAGACGTCTTTTCTTCAGAGGGACATCCAAAGTGTCTAAAGAATTGAACCTTACCAGCACGTATCTGTCGTCCATGTAGAGGTTGAAGAGCAGCAGGAAGGTGATGAGGAAGCCCAGCAGAGGCAGCATGGATCTTTTCCTCAAGCACCTCATCTTGTCCAGCCACTTCCACAGGAACCTCACCATCTCGTCTCTCACTGCACATACAACACAACCCACGGCTCATTCTCATCTCATAGTTCTGGTACTTGGTACGAATCATATCCAATGTTATAAAATAATAAAACTAATAAAATATGAAATAAATCACATTGGGCAGCATGGTGGTCTAGTGGTTAGCACGCAGACCTCACAGCTAGGAGACCTGGGTTCAATCCCACCCTCGGCCATCTCTGTGTGGAGTTTGCATGTTCTCCCCGTGCATGCGTGGGTTTTCCCCGGTACTCCGGTTTCCTCCCACATTCCAAAAACATGCTAGGTTAATTGGTGACTCCAAATTGTCCATAGGTATGAATGTGAGTGTGAATGGTTGTTTGTCTATATGTGCCCTGTGATTGGCTGGCGACCAGTCCAGGGTGTACCACGCCTCTCGCCCGAAGACAGCTGGGATAGGCTCCAGCACCCCCCGCGACCCTCGTGAGGAAGAGTGGTACACTGTACTAGAAGTACACTGAAGTGCACACTTGCATTTGAATCAGTGTTAGTTGTAAAAGATGGCAGGTTGACATCTTTATGCCCCCCTAACCCCCACACACACAATCAGGTCGGCCTAAATCACCCTTTATGGCTTCATGAGAATACCAGAAGCCACTCCTTTTTAATGATAGAGTGAAAACATTGACTAGTCCAGCTTGTATTGGAAAAACAGTCTTAGTTAAAAGCATCGAAAAGCCTTTTGTGGTCTTCTTCTCGTTGCTTTGAGTGTGGCTGTTTACTGATAAGCTCAGCACTCCGGCAGTTTTTGTTTCCTGACTATAAGATACTAATACACACTGCTTGAGATACGAGTTTGTTGAACTGAAACATTTTTTTCCCACAAGAAATGATGACCGAAAGGGATAAATGAACATGGTAATGGTAATGGTAATGGTTTTATTTCATTTGAACATGCATCTGATTACAATTGAATGCATCACATAATCAATTCACAGTTCCACATGTCCAAAAGGAGTCGGAAGAAGCAAAGCTTATTAAGTCCTACCCCTCCACCTGGTACTTTTACAATCAGTAACTGTTACATTTGTTCACTTCCTGCTTTCCATAATTCAGTTTAAGGTTGTTGTTTTTTTTTAATAATGCACCTCGTATATGAGCATCCAATGACATAATGGGTACCATAGTAAGTGTCAATATAGTGATATATATAGCACATCATGACTGGTTCAAGACTCTTCATCCTTGTATTTAGCAAACATCAACTCCTTGTATTGTTTCTTGAATTGGCTCATCGTTGTGCATTGTTTGAGGTCCTTACTCAATCCATTCCATAGTTTGATTCCACATACTGAAATGCTATGGCTTTTTAACGTAGTCCTAGCATAGAAGTGTTTCAAATGTACTTCTTCCCTGAGATCATATTTCTCCTCTCTTGTAGAGAAGTATTGGATGACATTTTTAGCTAATTGGTTGTTTTTAGCTTTATGCATTATTTTAGCAACATAGTTGCGTCTTCAGTGAGGGTAAAAGTAACTTGAAATGTTGATTTATCTCTTTCACTCATCATTTACACGCATGTAAGACCATAAATGTAAAACTATATTGTGTGGTGAGTGAACTTGTGATGACCTCCTGTACTTGCAATGAGCAATCAATACTTGTCACTTTAAAAGTAATTTCTTATAAAAAAACAAATAGGTGACTGGGTTGAAAGGATCAGCGAACACAATAACCATTGAATAGAATAGATGGAAAATCAAAACAAAAGGCATCACATGCACCTGATAAATTAGATTTATTCGGTAGTGGACACTAGTGGCATGTCTCTCACCCCGTCGGGTTTGGGGCAAGTGTTTAATGAGTGTATAATGAGAAGTTGCGAGCAGTTGGAGAAAAAAAGTCCTGCATAAGACCAACCACTGTGTGTTTTTTGCAACTGATACAATTCTCTGTTTGTCTTTTGAATGTAAAGCCTTGAACAATCCTCGTCTCGGTCACATTAGATTTCTATGGAAATGAAGGCACGTCTATGAATAGATAAAGCCCTCCTTTGTTTACGCTGGTTTACAATGCACCGCGTTTGTTTTTATCGTCTTCCATCAAGGGGATGATTCTATACTCCTATTCCTACCACTCTTTGCCTAGTTTTTGATGGCAACAATGTGGCAGGTGGTGTTGAATGCCAATCATCTTCACCTTCTCATCATTCATTCATTCATTTTCTTCCGCTTTTTCCTCATGAGGGTTGCGGAGGTGCTGGAGTCTATCCCAGCTGTCTTTGGGCGAGAGGCGGGGTACACCCTGGACTGGTCGCCAGCCAATCACAGGGCACATATAGACAAACAACCATTCACACTCACAGTCATACCTATGGACAATTTGGAGTCGCCAATTAACCTAGCATGTTTTTGGAATGTGGGAGGAAACCGGAGTACCCGGAGAAAACCCACGCATGCACGAGAACATGCAAACTCCACACAGAGATGGCCGACGGTGGAATTGAACCCTGGTCTGCTAGCTGTGAGGTCTGTGCGCTAACCACTCGATCGCCGTGTCGCCACCTTCTCATCACGTTATCACATTTTAGCTTGAACAGTAATCATGATAAAGGAGGCATTACTGCACGAGCGATTGGTTACCTAGTCTCCACTCTGACCTTTAAAAAGTCAGACTAAAGTGTTTACATGTGATAATTACATGTTAATACAAGGAAATGAAGGTACACAAGGAATGAAATATACATTTAGAATCAAACTGACTTTAAGTGTATATTCACGCAGGTGAAAAGAAAAAAGCATCTTGTGTGTGAACATATAAAAGGATGACGTGGATGCTGTCTCAGCCGTTTGTATCCGTGACAACAGAGCACTAGTGAGGATGAAGAAGAGGACTCTCCATCAAGGTGCCCTTCAGGGAGGCGTTTAATCCCACTTTGTGTCAGGAGCAGACTTGGGCCTGCGTGGAGGACCTCTACCGGAGGGGAGGGTGCGTCCTTGACGACGGATGACATACTTGTTGCTGCTGTGATTGATGATTTTACTTTACTGTGACTTTGTGGGCTGTCAGCTCCAAGCAAGAATCCATCAATAATACCATTAGCCTCTTAGCCGCTACCAAGTATATAGCATGTCTTTAACGCCACATCATTTTGTCATCACTGACAATATTTCACTGCAGGAAGAACTTTGACCTCAGACCATTTTTAAATGGAGTCTCCGCACCAATGCTTACAGTCATAGCAAGATTGTACTTTCATACATTTCTTTGACAAACTTCATTTCAAAATTCATTTTTACCACTTCCACATTTCTCATATTTATTAACTTATTAAAACATGAAAACTGCTCATTCAGGACATTCGGACTCAGTATTCATTCATTCATTCATTCATTTTCTACCGCTTTTTCCTCACGAGGGTCGCGGGGGTGCTGGAGCCTATCCCAGCTGTCTTCGAGCGTGAGGCGGGGTACACCCTGGACTGGTCGCCAGCCAATCACAGGGCACATATAGACAAACAACCATTCACACTCACATTCATGTGCAATTCATGTGGGAGGAAACCGGAGTACCCGGAGAAAACCCACGCATGCACGGGGAGAACATGCAAACTCCACACCGAGATGTATGTATCAGTATTCAACATCACAAAAATTCACACTTTTCTCTGAATTACACATTTTTCATAAAGTTTTTTTGTGTGGAGCCACCGTGTAATAAACTAGTCCACCCTGTCATCGCTGCCTTTCCCACGCCGCAGTGAAGGTTATATCCTTGGTGGACTCTGCGTCGGTTCATCGGTTCAAGTGGGAGCTGAGCGAAAAGGCAAAGCTCTCAATTTATAGGTCCATCTACGTTCCTACCCTCACCTATGGTCATGGACTTTGAGTAGAGACTGAAAAGACAAGATGGTGGGTACACGATGCTGAATTGAGTTTTCGCCATAGGTTGGATGGGCTCTCCTCGTTGTAAAGCTGCTGCTCCAGATGAGCCAGATGAGGTGGCCTCCCTGGGGATGTGTTCAGGGTGCATCCAATTTGTAGGAGGCCTCTGGGAAGACGGCGGACGAGTGGTTAGCGCACAGACCTCACAGCTAGGAGGACCAGGGTTCGATTCCACCCTCGCCCATCTCTGTGTGGAGTTTGCATGTTCTCCCCGTGCATGCGTGGGTTTTCTCCGGGTACTCCGGTTTCCTCCCACATTCCAAAAACGGGGATAACTGGGATAGGCTCCAGAACCCCCACGACCCTTGTGAGGAAAAAGCGGTAGAAAATGAATGAATGAATGAATGGTGACTCCAAATTGTCCATTGATATGAATGTGAGTGTGAATGGTTGTTTGTCTATATGTACCCTGTGATTGGCTGGCGACCAGTCCAGGGTGTACCCCGCCTCTCAGCCGAAATCAACTGGGATAAGTTTCAGCACCTCCCACGACCCTTGTGAGGATAAGCGGTACAAAATGAACGAATGAATGAATTTATTCCAGTAAAGTGGGCACCTCATACTTTTATTGCTGACTGTGCTCCAAACTCTCTTGACATCATTAACTATCTCTGCCCTCGTAATTCTGGACCATTCACTGTTATCTATATGTGCCCTGTGATTGGCTGGCAACCAGTCCAGGGTGTACCCCGCCTCTTGCCCAAAGACAGCTGGGATAGGCTCCAGCATACAACATCGACCTTAGTGAGGATGGATGACTGCATGATAAATTATTCTCCAGTAGTCTTCTATTGAAAATGTTAGATTCCAGACATCATTTCAAAGGCTATCTGCATGCTTTCCCCTAGAGTAAAGAGAGTAAATGTATTTCCTTGCCATCGTTTTGTGTCTGCAATGCTTGTTGCTCCTCCAGCGTTAACTGATAGCCAAGGCAAGTTTGCATGGTGTGACTCAAATCAAACATGGAGACATTATTCGCCATCCTGTCTCAGCGGGCCCCGGGTGCACCACTAATGTGGGTCAAGGCTGCGACTGCTGAGGAGCGTCTATCCTCATTAGCGTCACCAGCAGTGAGAACTCCACAGCCTCTCAGGCACTGACCCCCACATTAAACACAGTCCACCTTGTTGACAGGAAGAATACTTTAGATGAAGTGCACACTCCTATTTAATAGCAGCCTAGCAAGTATGCATCATTATTTTTTTTAGCCTGTGCTTTGTTTTCATTCCTTTTCCAAAGTTATGACAGAACACCTTCGGGAACCAATTATTGCAAGGAACGTCTAATTTAGTTGCAAGTCAAAGGTTGGCCCACAAGACATAATATGCCTACTGAAAAATTGATTTCCCTTTTCTCTCCTCAGACAGCAAAAGCACTCAGAAAAACATCTTGCTGTTTCTACTCAGCACCAAACAACACATTCACACTTCATACTGTGAACGTCGCAAATAACAGGAAACATCTAAAAATGTCATTATGAGTACATGTACCATGTATGTTTTAATAACATGTCAGGGGACAAAAATCTGATTTGTTTTAACAGAAAGCATTCTGGCTCCCCTCAGATCAGTTATGAGTCTATAAAGCATACAAATTGGTCCTGTCACTTTAAGAACGTACTCCTAATCTGAATTTATATGGGAAGAAAAACACCAGTCACAGAAACAGTTCTATTCAAACCTCTACACCACCGTGGATAAGACCAAAGAACTGTGGCAGGACCTCAGGGAAAGGATTGTAGACCTGCACAAGGCCGGGACTGACTATAAGACGACCATCAACAAGAAGCTTGGTGCTAAAGAGACCAATAATTCTGTTAGGTTGGATGGAACTTGTGCCAGGTGTTGAGGACTCCGGAGTAGAGACCAAGTATTTAATAATCAACAAAGGGCGTTCAAAAAGGAGGAAAAACAAAGCACAACAAAAGACGGCAGTGACAGAAGATCAATGGGAAGCTAAAAGTACAAACAAAAGAGTACAAAGTAGCAAACAGGCAGCAAAAACACAAGTTACAGGGCAGAGAGACAAAAGGTCAGGAGTGGACGAGGCATGACAAGATAAATGATCTGGCAGGTGAACAATGCATGTGGAGTGGTATATGAAGGCCTAATGGCTGATGGGCAACAGGTGTGCAGACCAGGAGAGCAAGGCAGGAGTCCACTGCAGGACATAAAAGAGACAACAGGGGGGCAGCAGACCAAAACAAGTGCAGATCACGACAAATTCATGATTGGAAGACATACAAGATAACAGTCAATGGTCCAGAATTATGAGGGCGGAGCTAGTTAATGATGTCTAGAGAGTTTGGCGCGCAGTCAGCAATAAAAGTATGAGGAGCCAACTTTACTGTAATAAATTCATTCATTCATTTTCTACCACTTATCCTCACAAGGGTCGTGGGAGGTGCTGAAACCTATCCCAGTTGATTTCGGCTGAGAGGCAGGGTACACCCTGGACTGGTCACCAGCCAATCACAGGGCACATATAGACAAACAACCATTCACACTCACATTCATACCTATGGACAATTTGGAGTCACCAATTAACCTAGCATGTTTTTGGAATGTCGGAGGAAACCCACGCATGCACAGGAGAACATGCAGACTCCACACAGAAATGGCCGAGGGTGGAATTGAACTTGGGTCCCCTTGCATGAGGCCATGCATTCATTCATTCATTCATTCATTTTCTACCGCTTATCCTCATGGGAGTTGCCGGGCGTGCTGGAGCCTATCCCAGCTGTCTTTGGGTGAGAGGCGCGGTACACCCTGGACTGGTCACCAGCCAATCACAGGGCATATATAGACAAACAACCATTCACACTCACATTCATACCTATGGACAATTTGGAGTGGCCAATTAACCTAGCATGTTTTTGGAATGTGGGAGGAAACCGGAGTACCCGGAGAAAATCCACGCATGCACAGGGAGAACATGAAAACTCCACACAGAGATGGCCGAGGGTGGAATTGAACCCGGGTCTCCTTGCTGCGCGCTAACCACACGACTGCTGTGCAGACCGCTGTAATAAATTGAGATCCTGAAATGATCCTGAAGGTCTACTTCGTCAAGAAGACCCATATACTGTACAATCAACACCCGAATGACTCAGACAAGGTTTGGGAGAATATGAAACATCACATAAGACCAAAACTGAGACCAACTCCAAGAAACATCTGACCCCTGTGCTTGTCAACAAGGCTTTCTCCACCAAGTAATAAGTCGTGATCAAATACTTATTTTGCTTAAGTTTAGTGTACATTGAAGGTTAGCGACAACATACATTGAATATCTGCTATATGCAACAAATCCATTCAAAGATGTGGAGGGGGGGGGGCACAATGAGTCCACCTGTTATAAAACACACACATTGTTCTTATAAGGCTTGTGTGGAGCGACAAACACCAAAGTGTGCTTTTTGTTTTATTGATATGATTTATGACGACAACAATGTGCTGTCAGGGTCACTTTGACAAAGAAACACATTAATCGCACGATTTATGGTCTTTGCAACAAAACGTTGACGTCTCAAACCTCAGACTTTGTGATGAAAGTCGGCAAATGTTCCTCAGTTTTTTTGGCACCGCGCTTCAGATACATCACATTTCTGCTCCCTAAAGTGACAAAACATTGGCTCTTTGGATGATAAATACTCTGCTACTCTCAGTTCATTGCTCACATATTTTATTACTGACTGCACACTGAGCAGGACACTTCATTAGGCACACACATTTAATGACAGCAATTTAGCCTTTACAAACGTTACAATGTTTATAACCAGTGTCACTCAAACATGAGCATTATTGTCTTTGTAAAAGCAAATGATGCATATTGGCTCACATTGGATGGTGTACCTAATGAAGTGGCCAAAGTCCAAACATTACTTCATGTCC
Organism: Doryrhamphus excisus; assembly: GCF_037039965.1. NCBI lineage: Eukaryota > Metazoa > Chordata > Actinopteri > Syngnathiformes > Syngnathidae > Doryrhamphus > Doryrhamphus excisus. The sequence continues at coordinate 14,791,328 of NC_136357.1, read as the reverse complement.
ATCACTTTTTTTTCCTCCACAACATCGTGTGCTGCTGAAGCTTTCCAAATGCAAACGGGTGTTCACAGTTAGAGCGCTGACGAAGCCTCACAAAGTGTGTGTGTGTGTGTGTGTGTGTGTAATGGTGAATGAGTAAATAGGCCGTCATCAGTCTCTTGCTCTGAGCAGAGACTTTTAAAGCGACCGCCGGCTTCTAAATCTTTACTTATTCACCAAGATGGTGGGGGCCAGTTAGCTTCTCCCCTTCCAGCCATTACTCTCATCTTCTCATCTCGCTGTTGCACTATTGGGTGTTTGTGTGTGTTGGGGTGGGGGGTGGGGGGTACTCTTTAAAAATGTATGGGTGCTTGCTCCTCACCAGACAAGAGCTAAAAAAAAATACACACATAGAAAAACACCCTAGTGTACACATTTGGTCTCCAGCATGCAGTGTGCATGGGAGACAATATGTCAAGGATACGGTGGTTGTTGAAAAATATCGACGACTATTCATACCTACGGACAATTTGGAGTCGCCAATTAACCTAACATGTTTTTGGAATGTGGGAGGAAACCCCACACATGCACAGGGAGAACATGCAAACTCCACACAGGTCTTCCAGATCTCCTGACTGTGTGGTGTGTTTATTTAACTGTTTATTACGAAGCAGGATTTAAGTCTGCCTATGCATTACTATGAAAATGGCTAATCATTAATTTGTGGCATTCAGGCAAAACACATTTTATTTTCTGTGTGATTTTTGCAAGAACATCTATAGGACAGGGCTGTCAAACTCGTGCCAAGGTTGGCCGAGACACTAAAACAGGTGATTTTTATGATCAACACCTCTTAATTTGAGGGATCACCTGCTGGAGAAACTGGTTGGACAGAAAACCTGCAGTGTCTGAGCCCTTTATTGCATGAGTTTGACACCCCTGCTCTAGAACGTCGTTGGAGGGACTGGGTTATCGCTGCCAAAGTGTGGTTATAGTGTCCATAAAGGATAGTCTATAGCAGGGGTCTCAAACTCAATTTACCTGGGAGACACTGGAGCTAGGGTCTAGGCAAGGCTGGGCCGCATCAGGTTTCCCCCTCCCCAAAAAAAACGCATTTATTAAAAACAGAAAAATATGCAAACTTTTTTAGTGCTTTGGTTCCAATTTTCCGATTTCATTTGTGGAAAAAACATACACAACCAGGCCGACTTCAAATTGAGGATGTAAACTGACAGAGAAATGGAATTACTCCTGAATATTAAGCTTCAAGATCAAATAACAACCATAAACAGCGAGAATGTCTCCTGTGCAGACCTCCAACAAGGCCACACATGTTTTTTGACAACATCCTGTGCAACACAACAGCTACAGCTCCATGTGTTACACTCTGTGGGTCAAAACGTGTTATTTTAAAATGTGTTGTGTGAAAGTGTTGAGTTGAAAATGTGTTGTGAGTAATTAATGCATGCGCATCATAGCAAGCCACACCTCTCTGTGGCGCCGATGGCAGGCGAAGGCAATTTCAATACCCTATACACACACACGTATACCGTGCTGTGAAAAAATGTTTGCCCCTTCCTGATTGATTGGTTTTTTTTTTTTGTTTCAGATCACCAAACAAATGTAAATATTAGTCAATGACAACAACTGCTAATTTTCTGTGTTTTGAGTTGTGGACACCTATAGAGCAGATGTCAATAAACAACACTTCACTCCTGTGTACATCCATCCATCCATCCATCTATCCATCTATCCATCCATCTATCCGTGTAGTGTATGTGTTGTGTTGTGTTGTGTTGTGTTGTGTGGCCGACTGTCTCATGAATGATTCATGGGGCGGCATCCATGGCGTGTGCTAGCGAGACTCCAGTAAAAATGTTTTATGAGAGCTGCTCTGTGTTCCATCATGGCTGCAGGATATGACATCACCTGTGACATGTCAATCATTCATTACCATGGGGAGGAAGGGGAAGCGGGGGTGACTTCAGCGAAGCCTCGCAGTGACACTTGGCTGTTTGTCATGGAGGACATGTCAATGTGTGCTAATGGAAGAGGGGAGGGGGCATGAGAGGTTAGATCAAATATAAGATGAATGAAGTTAAGCCTGTGAACAGGAGGAGGAGGAGGAGGAGGAGGAGGAGGAGGAGGAAAGGACACTTGTGCTACTTTGTGCACAGGAAAGTGATATGAGGATGCAAGGGAAGATGCTGGTCTCCATGGCGACAAGCTTAGTCGTGATGGGAAGCTCACAATCTCTCTCAAATTTGGAGATAATATAATAATCTTGGAAAAAGATGGGCGACTATTTGTGGCGGCCCCATAGAGAGTGGTGGGACTCTTATTTTGAAACAGTTTACTTTAAAAGTGTCACTTTGTGTGGGTGAGGTGAGACCAAAACTTTAGGTGGTGAGCCAAACAGGCCAAAGCGTTGGCAGCTGTGGAATTACATGTTTCCCAGCATGCTTTGCTGCAGTAACTGGCGGTCGGCTACATCCGTGGTTCAGAAGTCAGCAGATGCAGCTGAAGGATGGGATCGGGAATGGTATTGGTATCATCCGATTTCACTTATGCATGATCAGGATCAGTGCGAAATGCACTTAAAATTTTTATTAATGAATTCATACATGAATCTATCGTTATTTATTCATACAAGTTCATTTGCATAATGTACCAATGTATTAATGTATTCCTCGCCACGGCTCCCCTTACGCGTGTTGACTTTTAACAGTTCATTTGTGTAAATGGCAGTGCAACACTACAGGTGTCCTGGCTGGTCTAACAACATTAAAGACTACTAATGCAGGTGATGTGGACTCGCTACGGCAACAACACAAGATGCTGTGGTACTTTATATGCCAGTGGTGTGTCCACCTGATACTATTGGTCTTTTTTAAACTGTGGATATGGTTTCTAGATGGATGGATGTGTGCATGGATAGCAACAGTTGAATATTGCTGACCAAAATCATCTTGGAGAGGATTTAGGGGGGAACAAGATTAGAGCTGCCAAATGGGAATCAAAAGCGGCTTTTGCTACTTTTTTTCCCCTCGTGTTATAAGAAGATTACAACGTGACATCCAACTGATGGGATAAAGGCCCCCCCCACATACTTTTCCCATGCAACACAGAATGCCTACACACACACACTATTTTAATGCTGGGAAAGTAAACATATTTATTTACATAAGCTAGATAAAAAATATTATATATACTAATATATATATACATATAAATATAGTATATAAACACACAGGGCGGCACGGCGGTCGAATGGTTAGCGCACAGACCTCACAGCTAGGAGACCAGGGTTCAATTCCACCCTCGGTCATCTCTGTGTGGCGTTTGCATGTTCTCCCTGTGTGTGTGTGGGTTCCACATTCCAAAAACATCAATTTTAGCTTAATTGGCGACTCCAAATTGTCCATAGGTATGAATGTGAGTGTGAATGGTTGTTTGTCTATATGTGCCCTGTGATTGGCTGGCGACCAGTCCAGGGTGTACCCCGCCTCTCGCCCAAAGACAGCTGGGATCGGCTCCAGCACCCCCCGCGACCCTCGTGAGGAATATAAACACACGTCTGCAACATGAGTGTACAACACCCTCTAGTGGTAACAGTATAAGTACAATAACAAACCGCCAACCCGTACTCTAATACACCACAAGATCGCAGAACACAATGCACGTTCATATGCTGTCATATGCATATACGATATGATTAAAATTTGTTATTTAATATATGTACAACATATATATAGTATAAATTTTCTATACCGCTTATCCATACTAGGGTCGCGGGTATCCCAGCTGTCTTCGGGCGAGAGGCGGGGTACATACATACAACAGAGCACCGATAGTGTACACCACAAGGACGCAGAACACAATGCACATTCATTCATTCATTCGTTCATTTTCTACCGCTTTTCCTCACGAGGGTCGCAGGGGTGCTGGAGCCTATCCCAGCTGTTTTCGGGCAAGAGGCGGGGTACATACATACAACAGAGCACTCTAATACACTACAAGGACGCAGAACACAATGCACGTTCATATGCTGTTAAAAAAATATTCAAGATGGCACTCTTACAAAACCCACAAAACAGACTCCATGAAAGGTGACCTACAATGCCACAAGGGAACACTGAATACAGTATGTATATACAAGGTGTGTCATAACATTTCCAGGGCTGTTCGTGTTCATCACAAACGTCCCTGTGGGTGGCATTGTCCGCCGCAAGTTCTTGCCACAGGGAGATCAACCAGTAAGTCTACAAAAATATCCTACAGCCGTTGCATCTTTCACAAGAAGAGGCAAGGGTTTAAAGGGGACCCATTAGGCTCATTTTTCTATTCTTTGTATTGAGTTGTGGACTCCTATAGAACAGCTACACACAATAACCCTCATAGAAAACTTTTTAGATTTTGTCGAATCTGCACCTATTCCAACTGTATTTCCTTTGGTTTGTGCTTCCTGCCAAAACAGTCTGTTTTAATTTATTCCCCCCCACGGCCCGCCTCTGGGCATGCCCACTCCGCTGTGGTTGGTCACATGCCCAAAGTGCTTCCTAACTATGAACCATTCTCTAGTCTCGGTAGTGCTGTCTACAAAGTCTACTAAGGTGCCCACCACGGGGTCTGGCTTTGTGGTTTTGCCAAGGGCCGCTTAGACCATCTATATGTGAACTGGGTTTTTATCTTCGCCACGGTCGTCCTTGGTTACCTGCTCAGCAGAGTGCTTCAGTGTCTCACAGCTTGGTGCCTTTCTTTGTTTGTCAATCATTTATTGGTACATCATGTGACTTGAACCATAAATTCTTTGTAATAAATATATATTATACGATTGATATAATAATAATAGTATTATTCAAATAAATGATATATGTTTTATTTAAATAATGAAATAATTGTTGCTGTGCATTTGTCAGGATCCTGTTGTGTTGGTTTTGTTGCCGCTTTTTTCTCTGTGCTGCAATGCCATTTTTTTGGGTAATTCCTGGAGCAGAGCCAACTGCTGCTCACCTGCTGCATGCCTTCTGCCAATTGCTCATCAGGCCTGACTGTCTTCCATGCTGCGACACTTGTACCTTAGTCTTGCTCATTGCCTCTGCTTCTGTCTTGCGCTCCAAACTTACAGTTAATTACAGTTGATTGTGGAAAAAGGATGAAAGAACGCCATATGCATATATGATATGATTTACAATTTTTTTTATAGTCCATCACTTACATTCTCTGCTGCTGAATCCCTGATCCATGCATTCATCACAACCAGAATGGACTACTGCAACAGTATTCTCTACGGTACACCGTCCAAAACCCTACAATATATTCAGAACTCCGCTGCCCGCCTCCTCACCTCCACCCGCTCCCGTCAACACATTACCCCTGTCCTCCAAAACCTCCACAGGCTTCCCGTCCCCCAACGCATTCACTTCCAAATTCTTCTTATCACCTACAAAGCCCTCCACGATCTAACCCCCCCCCCCAATAGCTCACAGACCTCCTCCATCCACACAATCCCCCACATCCCCTTCGCTCCTCAGACTCCAACCTCCTGGCACTCCCGTGTAAGACCAAGCTCCGAACCTGGGGTGACAGAGCCTTCTCCATCGCTGCCCCCATCCTCTGGAACTCTTTGCCCCATTCACTCCGTGCTTGCCCTGACCTTTCCAGTTTCAAAAAACAACTAAAAACCCACCTCTTTAAATCTGTTTTTAATGTCTAACTTTTTATACCTGACTGCTGTGCCCCGCCCCACTTTTGTTGTATTTTGGTGTGTCTTCTACTCTGTTTACTTCCTTGTATTCAACTCCATTCTTCTGTAAAGTGTCTTTGAGTATTTAAAATATAAAATAAAATGTATTATTATGGGCGGCACGGTGGTCTAGTGGTTAGCGCGCAGACCTCACAGTTAGGAGATCAGGGTTCAATTCCACCCTCGGCCATTTCTGTGTGGAGTTTGCATGTTCTCCCCGTGCATGCGTGGGTTTTCTCCGGGTACTCCGGTTTCCTCCCACATTCCAAAAACATGCTAGGTTAATTGGCGACTCCAAATTGTCCATAGGTATGAATGTGAGTGTGAATGGTTGTTTGTCTATATGTGCCCTGTGATTGGCTGGCAACCAGTCCAGGGTGTACCCCACCTCTCGCCCAATGACAGATGGGATAGGCTCCAGCACCCTTCTGGCCGTGACCCTTCTGAGAAAAAAGCGGTAGAAAATGAATGAATGTATTATTATTATTATTATTATATATGTACAGTATATATATATTATCCATCCATTTTCTATACCGCTTATCCTCACTAGGGTCGCGGGTATGCTGGAGCCCATCCCAGCTGTCTTCGGGTGAGAGGCGGGGTACACCCTGGACTGGTCAAACAACCATTCACACTCAGTGTTAACTGCGGCCAATGCTAATAAAATGCATCAAAAAAGAGCATTCACGTCAGCTTTGTCATGTCATTTTACACCTGTGTCTTTTATTGTGTGTTTGATATCAGTATTCATAAGACAGCGATGATTCAGCCAGCAAACACAGCACAGGCATTATAAAGCAGCGTGATAAATGTGCTCATCTGAAAAACACTTTGTAAAAGTAGAAGTGTTAACGAGCAGCAGATGTGTGGATCAAAGTTTGATGTGTTAAGAGGCAGCAGATGGAGGAAAACGTTTTCATGGTTTTGAGTGTTGGTGATTTGGACGCCAGACATTCTCTGATACTTGGATATGTTTTGTGCACTAAAAATGATCAAAGCAATCAAATTTAGGTCAATGTATACTAAGCTATTTAAACAAAACAACTTCTAGGTGACAAAGCAAATTAGTGTAATATCGAATAATGTATCTCACTGATTGTTCATTTATTTCCAGGAGAAATTCACATTTGCAGCAGCTCTGCAAAAGTGATAAATAAACTTAAATCACTTAAAAAAAATGAAACGGAAAAAAAAACCTTCTCCTGGGCGCTAGGCCTAAAAATTATAATTCATTCATTAATCACACAATTAATCCAAATGAACTCATGAAGTTTGCTGGCCTGCCTCTAAACAAGCAGGAAGAGAGTTCACTGCAGAGAGAGTTCAATTCACTGCAAACCAATGCAGTGCCCTGGCATGTTTGTTCCATAGAACAACAGCATGAACAGAGTGTCTCTGTGGGTGGAGGCGGGGCCGGTAGCATACACACAGAGTGCAGACAAGTGTAATGGAGTAGAAATTAAAATGAGTACATTGCAATATAACGTCATATATTTGATATTACTTATATCGTAATATTCAAATCTCATCTCTTGGCGTTCTCAAACCCAATCTCGTGTATTGTCTTGTCTTGTGCCACCCCTATTAATAATGAGTTTATTTTATTTTACGCTAGTAAAGAATAGTAATACATTTGAATCATAATGGTTAGAATGATGTATATGACATTTGATATGTATTTGATGCTCTTATCTAACAGAGCTGCTGCTGCAATTTCTTTATATGTCTTGACGACAACGACAATAACGCTTTAGAGCTTTCCTTTATTGATTAATCCCAGGTGCAATAAAGCACACGGCAGCTAACACGAAGCGGAGGGAAAAGAATGAACGAACGTTAAAGACAAGAGTCAACAAGGATGAAGCGGAGGTGCATTGGATCGATACCACCTCTTGACCTTCATGTCATGTACTTTCAATAAAGGCCTTTCAAGACTGATGCTGCACTCATTCTACTTCTAAGGAGTGTGTGTGTGTGTGTTTGTGTGTGAATGGAGGGGCATGGTCTTTATGAGCCAAAATGCATTCAAGACTGCTTGGAAATATCCCACCTGGAGATAAGGAGTCTTGTGAGTGCATAAGTGTGAGAAGTACTGCATAATGCAGTGCACTGTCAGTACCACTCAAGTGTACTCAAGACGTTTATAGTGCTGCTGAACATATATATATATATATATATATATATATATATATATATATATATATATATATATATATATATATATATATATATATATATATATATATATATATATATATATATATATATATATATATATATATATATATATATATATATATATATATATATATATATATATATAGTGGCTATGTATTTTTTAAATTTGGATATTGTTTCTGGATTTCAAAAGTAACATATGGACTTTTAATTATTGTACAATATGTGTTATATTTGTCAAAAAAAAAAATCACCATTTTGGTGTTGCTTATGTTGTGGCATCTTTGTTTCGACATTTTTGCTACATATATAAGGCTAATATGTGTCCGAGTGAAAGTTATGCCTGAAATCTTGAAGCCTTTTTTCCTCCTCTTTTTTGTTGAGAACTGATATGAAGGGGGCGGCATGGCGGTCGAGTGGTTAGCGCGCAGACCTCACAGCTAGGAGACCAGGGTTCAATTCCACCCTCGGTCATCACTGTGTGGAGTTTGCATGTTGTCACCGAGCATGCGTGGGTTTTCTCCGGGTACTCCGGTTTCCTCCCACATTCCAAAAACATGCTAGGTTAATTGGCTACTCCAAATTGTCCATAGGTATGAATGTGAGTGTGAATGGTTGTTTGTCTATATATGCCCTGTGATTGGCTGGCGATCAGTCCAGGGTGTGCCCAAAGACAGCTGGGATGGGCTCCATCACCCCGGCGACTCTCGTGAGGAAAAAGCGGTAGAAAATGAATGAATGAATGAATATTCAAGGTGCAATTCTACCTTGGCTCCAAATTACATATTTTTCAGCCAAAAAAATATGGCAACACCACCATCGACTAGTATGTACCAAACAGTGTTACAGTGGTAGTGGAAAAAAATAAATAAATAATAATAATAATTATGACGTAAACAGAGCAAGAAGAGGGCAGGACATAGTGTGTTTGAATGCTCACACCCCCATTGTAGTACCTAACCATGACAGACAGCACCTTTAAGAGGGATACGGTATTTTTTCGGCATCTGCAAAATTATCAAATAACATGAGAAAAAGTCACTAGTATCTGAATATTTTCCACTCCGTTCTGGACTTTTTGGATATTTCACTTGGAACACACACACACAGTTCCATAATGAGTTTCCCTAGCCAAAGGTTGGTTAAAATCACATCACACCCCACATCACAACAGTTGATTGTTAACGTTAAGTTCTCCTGATCATTGGGCCTGCCTCCACATTAGGCTTGTGGAGAAAAGGAACTCAGTTTTACTTTAAAGATCGCTAGACTTTGGCTGGTAGGCTGACCAATTCTCTTCAGCATTGCAATAATTTCTATGTACTCCTTTTGATATTCAACTGGAAGCCTTACTTGAGACTTAAAGCATTATTTCACAGGTGGTAGAACAAAACCAGGGTTGGTGCCGTTCCAACCAGGCAATAAATACAGTAAATTATGTTTTGAAAACTTTAGGTACAGTAACATTGCTGATGGGTTGAGGTTTTATGTATTTTATCTTGCACGCTAACAAAGTAGCTAACTCACAAGCCAACCAACGAGAAACCAAAAACATCACATCACTGAGGGAGGTTGTATTCCCACACCGCTGAGACCAGACGGGGGTCCTGTCCTCAGGTTAAAGGGGAGGAGGGGGGACATACGACAAAGCTGATGTACAGTTTAGCGTCCATAAAAGATGTGATGGAGCTCAGCTGTCACTCAAGAGGCTGCACGGTCCTGATGCTGCAGCAGCTGTGTGTCATCTCTCAGTGAGAAGACGAGACAACATTATAGCGAGACACACGTGCAGACCACCACCACCATCGTTGTCATCATGTCGCACACTGACACACTACATCCCAGAAGAAGAAGTGAGCTCAACTCTGACAGAAGTTGCGTAGAGAAAAGAGGACGCTCTCACCTGCTTAACGGCAGCTCTTCTCTGCTAAATCTCCTCCATGACTCACATCAGGGGACTAGGGGGGGCGGGCGAGGAGAAAGTGAAAGAGTCCTCTCGCTGCAACAGCGCTACATCTCATCATCCTCTGCTTTCATCCTTGCTCGCTCAGCCACAGCATCATCACAAACCCACCCACCCCCCCACCCGGGACTCCACCTACCACAAGGTGTCACAAACACAGAGTGTCTGCACCAAATGCCTCATTGGCTGCTCTCCTCAGCCTGTGTGGAAAGACCAGACGCATCACACAGCAGCTGTGCATCCACAAAGACTCCACATGACACCTCCGTCCTTCCTGCATAACATTTTACATTTACCATACATGAAGATGAAGAGCAGCTCAATTCTTTTATTGAGCATCAAAAAATGGCCGTACTTTAAAATAAAAATAATGATATCTAAAGTACTACTAATTCATTCATGAAAGATGGGTGGCGTTACCTATGCAATGGATCCCTGCATCTTCCCGATTTAGCATTCGTGCCCCAGCAAATTTGCATCATTTTACTGCAAAAAATGGTAATAATTCATAAATTTAAAAAAAGCAAAGGTGGATATGTAATTGGAGGAGAATGTCAACGTCAAGCTACAGAAAAGGGCTTGGAGGGGGAGGAGCGAGCCGGTACAGCCTCCATGCAGCAACATAATCCAGGCTTTATTAGTGTCAAAAATAGACGTTTTATGGGCCTCTCAAATACCTGCCTTTTTTCCTCACTCACCTTTTCCACAAAGATTTATAGGGTGCATTTTATCACTTTTAAGGTAGTAGGATTCAATATTTATAATATTATAAATATAATATTGTATTATTATTATAATATAATATTAAATAATATTTGGGATTATTGTGCCTGTTGTGAGAGGACTTGCAATAAAAGTCTGTTGTTACGGTGATCAAGTTTGTTGCCTGTGTCTCATTGAACATTACAGTATCATAACATGCAGTGTAGAATACTACATATCATCACCAACTTTTTCAATGCATCTTCTGAATGCCTTATATTTGCATTTTATAACGTTGTTTATTATTATACTCACTAGGGTCACAAGTATGCTGGAGCCTACCCCAGCTGTCTTCGGGCGAGAGGCGGGGTACACCCCGGACTGGTGGCCAGCCAATAACAGGGCACATATAGACAAACAACCATTCACACTCACATTCATACCTATGGACAATTTGGAGTCGCCAATTAACCTAGCATGTTTTTGGAATGTGGGAGGAATCCAAAAAATGTGACAAGTTTGCTTAAATATGTATATTTTGTGAGTAATTATAAGCCATACCCAACCATGATTTATTACTATATTTTAAGGCTGCCAAATAGCATTAAATAGTAAAATAATAATAATAATAATAATAATAATAATAATTAAAACTGCAAGCAGTGATGAGCGGGCTCGAGCACCCCGACGCGCTCGGGGGTACGCGCGGGTCGGGGGTACGCGCGGGTCGGGGTCGCGCGCGCGACCGGACGGGCGCGCGGACGCGCCGTACGAAAAACCGCGGCGAGCGGATAAGCGGTAAGGGAGTCACGGCACTTGCAATTTTCCGCCAGGAGGGGGCGACAGCGGCGGCGAGGCGGGTGCGCGGTCACGTCCCGTCCGACACCGCGAACCGCCATAAAAAAATTCACGACGATCGGACCACGCGGTAGGTCCTTGCGGCGGATATACGTTTCCGCCTGTGGGTGGCGCTATAGAGTGGTTGGCCCACACGGTAACGGACCGGAGGGTACCCCGAACCAACAGAAAAAATTAGGGGCCGATCCGACCGTGCGTAAGGAAGTTACGGCAGATATACATTTCCACCAGTTGGTGGCGCTATAGCGTATGTACACACACAGACATAGACCAGAGGGTACCCCAGACCACCAGAAAAAATTTGGGCCTGATCTGACCATGTGGAAGGAAGTTACGGCTATATACATTTCCACCAGTTGGTGGCGCTATACAGTCGATGTACACACACAGTCATAGACCAGAGGGTACCCCAAACCACCAGAAAAAATTTGGGCTTGATCCGACCATGTGGATGGAAGTTACGGCTATATACATTTCCACCAGTTGGTGGCGCTATACAGTGTATGTACACACACAGTCATAGACCAGAGGGTACCCCAAACCACCAGAAAAAATTTGGGCTTGATCCGACCATGTGGAAGGAAGTTACGGCTATATACATTTCCACCAGTTGGTGGCGCTATAGAGTCTATGTACACACAGTATAACAGACCAGAGATTGACCCAACACACCAAAAAAAATTTCAAGACAATCTGACCATGAATCAGGAAGTTACGGCAGATATACATTTCCACCAGTTGGTGGCGCTGTGTTTAGAACATGGGTTCTGGAGCGTTAGGTGCGTCCTGTCTTGATAGACGTCTCCACCGAAAATCATAGTGATACGTGTAACGGGTGGCGAGGGATAATGAATTGAAACTTCTAGGTGGCGCTAGTGTGTCAATTTAGATTGGTGTCACATGGGAGCACCACCAGGGCGCTCAGGCCTGGATTAAGGCCTCACGTTTAAGATTTCAGCAGCCTGTGACCTTCTGCAGGCAAATGATGACCTTTTGATGGTCAATGGCGAAGGCTGACCATTCGCCGTGGCCACGCCCCCCACATGTGCTTTACACACATCATAGTCCATCGACTGACATCATCAGTCTGTCAGTCAAACTGTGTATTGACTTTGATGTACATTGCTTCAAGGCAAGGCCAGACACCAGGCAGGGCCAGATATGAAATGGTCAAAGTTTGGTGGCGTGCCACGCCCACATCCTATGGAGCGGCCCAAAATCCTTCGCAATTTAACGTGGGCCATCCGTCTAGTGTCCGTTGATGCTACAACGGACTCATTCGGTCAAACCCCCTAGGAGGAGTTCGTCAAGATACGACCCATACATCCGCCCCCAAATGGCCGCCGCCACCTAAAATGGCCGACTTCCTGTTGGTTTTAGAACATGGGTTATTGAGACTTTTTTGTGCGTCCTGTCACGAGTGATGTCTCCTCCGAAAATCATGCCGATACGTGCAACGGGAGGCGAGGGATAATTATTTTAAAACTTCTAGGTGGCGCTAGTGAGTCAATTTGGCTTGGTTTCATATGGGGGCCACACCAGGCCGCTCAGGCCTGGATTCTGACCCCCCCTATGAGTTTTCAAGCCCATGCGACCTTTTGCGGGCGAATGATGACCTTTTCTATGTAAATGGCGAGGCCTGAGCATTCGCCGCCAGGCCACGCCCACCACGTGCGCTTTTCCTGCATCATGGTCCATCAACAGGCTTCACCAGGCTGTCAGGCAGTGACCTTGTGACCCCGATGTTCATCTGATGAATCTCCTGGCAGAAAAGGCCTCATGTAGATGACACGCCTTTAGCCTGTCGCCAATAGGTGGCGCTGCGACGAAATCAGGAAGTGACCTACGGGGACCTTCGGGGCGGGGCCATGATCACATGTACCAAGCATGATGAAGATCTGACCACGTGGAGCCAAGTTATTCACGTCTACAGTTACGCTCAGCGTGCAAGGCCCGGACATATGAAAATGGGCAAAATTTGGGGGCGTGCCACGCCCACATCGTATGGAATATCCCAAAATCCTTCGCAATTTAACGTTGGCCATCCGTCTAGTGTCCGTTGATGCAACAACGGACTCATTTGGTCAAACCCCCTAGGAGGAGTTCGTCGAGATACGACCCCAACTTCTGGCACGAAAAAGGCCGCCGCCATCCAAAATGGCCGACTTCCTGTTCGTTTTCCAATATGGGTTCTTGAGACTTTTTGGTCCGTCCTGTCACGATAGACGTCTCCACCAAGTTTCGTGACGATAGGTGAAACTGGTGGCGGGGGCCAATTTTTTCAAAAATTAAAGGTGGCGCTAGAGAGTCAATTTTGGAACATTGTTTTCGGGACCCCCACCAGATCGAAATTTTCGCCAGACCTGACGCGCTTGCAAAATTTGGTGAGTTTTCGGGCATGTTAAGGCCCTCAAAATGGCCGTCCTTTCGTCAGAATAAAAAACGGAACGATTACAATAGGGCTTTCGCACTGGTCAGTGCTCGAGCCCTAATTAAAACTGCAAGCAGTGATGAGCGGGCTCGAGCACCCCGGCGCGGGTCGGGGGTACGCGCGGGTCGGGGGTACGCGCGGGTCGGGGTCGCGCGCGCGACCGGACGGGCGCGCGGACGCGCCGTACGAAAAACCGCGGCGAGCGGATAAGCGGTAAGGGAGTCACGGCACTTGCAATTTTCCGCCAGGAGGGGGCGACAGCGGCGGCGAGGCGGGTGCGCGGTCCCGTCCCGTCCGACGCCGCGAACCACCATAAAAAAATTCACGACGATCGGACCACGCGGTAGGTCCTTGCGGCGGATATACGTTTCCGCCTGTGGGTGGCGCTATAGAGTGGTTGGCCCACACGGTAACGGACCGGAGGGTACCCCGAACCAACAGAAAAAATTAGGGGCCGATCCGACCGTGCGTAAGGAAGTTACGGCAGATATACATTTCCACCAGTTGGTGGCGCTATAGCGTATGTACACACACAGTCATAGACCAGAGGGTACCCCAGACCACCAGAAAAAATTTGGGCCTGATCCGACCATGTGGAAGGAAGTTATGGCTATATACATTTCCACCAGTTGGTGGCGCTATACAGTCGATGTACACACACAGTCATAGACCAGAGGGTACCCCAGACCACCAGAAAAAATTTGGGCCTGATCCGACCATGTGGAAGGAAGTTACGGCTATATACATTTCCACCAGTTGGTGGCGCTATACAGTCTATGTACACACAGTATAACAGACCAGAGATTGACCCAACACACCAAAAAAAATTTCAAGACAATCTGACCATGAATCAGGAAGTTACGGCAGATATACATTTCCACCAGTTGGTGGCGCTGTGTTTAGAACATGGCTTCTGGAGCATTAGGTGCGTCCTGTCATGATAGACGTCTCCACCGAAAATCATAGTGATACGTGTAACGGGTGGCGAGGGATAATGAATTGAAACTTCTAGGTGGCGCTAGTGTGTCAATTTAGATTGGTGTCACATGGGAGCACCACCAGGGCGCTCAGGCCTGGATTAAGGCCTCACGTTTAAGATTTCAGCAGCCTGTGACCTTCTGCAGGCAAATGATGACCTTTTGATGGTCAATGGCGAAGGCTGACCATTCGCCGTGGCCACGCCCCCCACATGTGCTTTACACACATCATAGTCCATCAACTGACATCATCAGTCTGTCAGTCAAACTGTGTATTGACTTTGATGTACATTGCTTCAAGGCAAGGCCAGACACCAGGCAGGGCCAGATATGAAATGGTCAAAGTTTGGTGGCGTGCCACGCCCATATCCTATGGACCGGCCCAAAATCCTTCGCAATTTAACATGGGCCATCCGTCTAGTGTCCGTTGATGCAACAACGGACTCATTCGGTCAAACCCCCTAGGAGGAGTTCGTCAAGATACGACCCATACATCCGCCCCCAAATGGCCGCCGCCACCTAAAATGGCCGACTTCCTGTTGGTTTTAGAACATGGGTTATTGAGACTTTTTTGTGCGTCCTGTCACGAGTGATGTCTCCTCCGAAAATCATGCCGATACGTGCAACGGGAGGCGAGGGATAATTATTTTAAAACTTCTAGGTGGCGCTAGTGAGTCAATTTGGCTTGGTTTCATATGGGGGCCACACCAGGCCGCTCAGGCCTGGATTCTGACCCCCCCTATGAGTTTTCAAGCCCATGCGACCTTTTGCGGGCGAATGATGACCTTTTCTATGTAAATGGCGAGGCCTGAGCATTCGCCGCCAGGCCACGCCCACCACGTGCGCTTTTCCTGCATCATGGTCCATCAACAGGCTTCACCAGGCTGTCAGGCAGTGACCTTGTGACCCCGATGTTCATCTGATGAATCTTCTGGCAGAAAAGGCCTCATGTAGATGACACGCCTTTAGCCTGTCGCCAATAGGTGGCGCTGCGACGAAATCAGGAAGTGACCTACGGGGACCTTCGGGGCGGGGCCATGATCACATGTACCAAGTATGATGAAGATTTGACCACGTGGAGCCAAGTTATTCACGTCTACAGTTACGCTCAGCGTGCAAGGCCCGGACATATGAAAATGGGCAAAATTTGGGGGCGTGCCACGCCCACATCGTATGGAATATCCCAAAATCCTTCGCAATTTAACGTCGGCCATCCGTCTAGTGTCCGTTGATGCAACAACGGACTCATTTGGTCAAACCCCCTAGGAGGAGTTCGTCGAGATACGACCCCAACTTCTGGCACGAAAAAGGCCGCCGCCATCCAAAATGGCCGACTTCCTGTTCGTTTTCCAATATGGGTTCTTGAGACTTTTTGGTCCGTCCTGTCACGATAGACGTCTCCACCAAGTTTCGTGACGATAGGTGAAACTGGTGGCGGGGGCCAATTTTTTCAAAAATTAAAGGTGGCGCTAGAGAGTCAATTTTGGAACATTGTTTTCGGGACCCCCACCAGATCGAAATTTTCGCCAGACCTGACGCGCTTGCAAAATTTGGTGAGTTTTCGGGCATGTTAAGGCCCTCAAAATGGCCGTCCTTTCGTCAGAATAAAAAACGGAACGATTACAATAGGGCTTTCGCACTGGTCAGTGCTCGAGCCCTAATAATACATTTTATTTGTATAGAGCTTTTCAAAATACTCAAAGACACTTCACAGAAATATGGAGTTGAAAAAAAACAAGTAAAAGATACATTAAAATACAACATTCATTCATTTATACACAGTTAAAACATGAGTAAAAGCGGGGCGGGGCGGGGCACAGCAGTCATGTATAAAAAGTTAGACATTATTTAAAAAGGTGGGGTTTTTTAAGAAAGGGTTGTTAAAAAAAAAACACTAATAAAATACCAAAAAATCGTAAGAATAAGAAAAACAGGATAGATTGTAAATAAGTAAATAGATGCAATAAATAAGTAAATTCTGAAGTCAAAGTCAGACAAAATGTATAAATGAATGCTGAATGTAAACACACATGAATGAAGTACATTGCTGAATATTGTTATATTTATCGATGAATAATGAAGCATCCATTGTTAATATTGTTACCGCATTGCTCCTGAATGTCTCAAAAGCAGTTATTACTGAAATAGAAAAAGAAACAAATGTACCTACGATCCCCGCTGATGTCCGTAAATGTTAACCTGTTTAGAGATGAGAAAGCTTCTTTTAAGCATGTGTACTCCATCATGGCCTGGCGGCCATGATGGATTTCCTTCTTAGCTCAGGCGGCGTCAAGGCACCTGCTGTTATTCCTCTGAGGCCAGCTGTGAATATTTCATAGCCGCTAATTTGGAGCTTTGCATGCAAACATGCTGCAAACCTCCGCATGCATTCTAACCAGGTGAAGAGACCACGGCGGTAAACGCTATCAAACGTTAAAAAACGTAAACGTTTTCCGGCAAGACCAACCCAAAAAAATATTTCAGATTGGTAGCTTTTTTCTTTCTTTTTGTCGTATTAAACATGCTTGGTGGTGTAGCGGTACAACCTGTGTACCACGCGTGGTGCATAAACGGGTTGCGCTGTGCTACTATTTGGACTGTGGCGGAAGTTCAACAAGAGGCGATCATGAAGAAGTTAAGATTATGGACGTTTGCAGGGGAAAAGAAGAGGCGAATGCAATGATGAGCAGCATTAAGTCGATGTTTCCAGGAAGGAGACAGCCGCCTTGGATTTGCATTCAAATGAGACGTTTAAAGGGGAAATTGGATTTCTTTCATTTCACACTGAATTTCTGCACTGTGGAATTGTGATGCATCGTCTTGTTAACATCCAACACTTCCAACTTTTAAATGAGCCTCCCCTCGGGACTCTGGAGATGTTGTGAAGGAACAAGTCCGCTGAGGGGAGGGCCCATTAATGCAGCACCAGCTGAAGGGCTCTCTGTTGTGCATGCAGAACATACATGAGCTTAAACACACCATCAGATGAGCAGCTGGCCATCGGCGCCGAGCTAAATCCCTGAAATCCTCATTCACGCCAGCTATGAGGCCAATGAGTGTGAGCTGCATCTTCACCAGGCTTCAACGCCTCACAGGTGCACCAAAAATAAACTAGCCATATGTTCGCTGATTGAGGGAACCTGACATGCTGATCTTTTCGACATGATGATGGGACATAAAATAAGGTACGAGGACCTGTCAGCATTCTCTGAGGGTAGGAAGTGGCTTAGATTTCCCATTTAGTGGTATTTTTTTATGGTTATCATCACAACTCCTTGATCTTTGCCTTGCCTTCAGCATGGGCTCGAGATATCGACAGTGTGGCCTGGGGGACATTTGTAGCATGCAGCATGTTTTACAATTAGTCGTGTCCGCAGCAAAACATTATGAAAGCGGATTAGCATCCCATAAAAAAGATAAAAGTTGAATTGACATCACACTAAATGAATGCTTTTCACTTCTAACTCAAATCTGCTTTCGTTTCTATGCATTTAACACCCATGACATATTTTTTAAAGGGGACCTACTATGCTCATTTCCAGCAATTGGTATTGAGTTGTGGACTCTTATAGAGCAGCTACACACAATAACAACACATAAAGCTTTCTAGATCTTTCAGATTCGACACCTCTTTGTGCAGTGTTTCCATGTTTTTTCCTGTTTCCGACGCAAACGGTCTTTCTAATTTACTCCACCACCACCCCTCCTCTAGGTACGCCCACTCCGCTGTGATTAGTCACATCCCAAGCACTGAGTACTTCCTGATACCTAGGTCTGTGTTTACTGAGTGCAGGAAATATGCAGCCCATATAAGGACATCCAGATCACATTGAAAACAGTCACTCTATCCAAAACATCTTTCAGGGTTCACTTCCAAATGCACACACCTCATTATCTGAACCGTTGGCATTGTTTAACACAAGAATACAACATTCTAACATTTATAGGTCAGAAAAATGAAAAAATCATAATAGGTTCCCTTTAATATTATAATATGACAATATTTAATATTTTTCAAGGCACACAGAAAATTGTGTTATTGAACTATATTAACATGGTATGTATTAAAAGAAAGATTAGACTCATCTTTCATTAGGAAAAAAAATGTTTGTTTTTACCTTTTTCCATTCGTTAGTAATCAGCAGTAGAACTTGGGTACGTTTCAGCAAAATATCTCTTCTCAACAAAAAAAGGGAGAGAAAAGGCTTTTTGTGAAAAGATACATTTCAAGCATAACAAATATAACACCACAACACTAGCAGAAGTGAACAGGAAACAAAAAAAAAAAAATCAAATAGTACTCCTTAGAGGAAATGGGGCTTGTGTTTCCATGGGAATGAATGAATTCAATAGCTGACACTTCTTATGGCACAGTTTTATTTTCAACACTTTTACAGCTAAACAGTACTACCTTGGTTTGGGTTCTTTTAATGCAGGGGTGTCCAAAGTGCAGCCTGGGTATTATTTGCAGCACATTCTATGAAATATAATTTGTACATCTTTACTGCCATACTGAGTTTTGGGGCATTAGTATGCTGAACCACAGAATATTGAGTTTTAGCATAATAAACATTGAAATTATATAAAGAAACGTTAGACTCTCTTCTTTCATAAAAAAGACTTTGTTTCTGGCCTTTTTGGGTCTATATAAATCAGCAGTAGAACATAGAACATAACACACCTGATTTTGACAAAAAAAGAAAATTTGTTTGTTCTGCAGAGAAGCAAACTTAGACAAAACGGTGACTGACATCCAGATTTTTTGTTTTAGTAACACCCCAAACATATGAAGAGTTTACTTCTAAGAAACAACAAAAACAACACAAGAAAAAAAGATTTTCATGACAAATAACTACATTTATTCACAGATTTAGAACACAACACAAAATAATCTATTAACAGATGTTTGCGCCTGTGTAAATTATAGAAGTGTGCGTTTGTACTCGCGCATACTATTTATAGACGCACAACAACAATGGTGTCACAAACGTCACCCCTATCCTTCGCGATCGCGACAGATGCACAGCCAGACAAACTGTTGCTGCCGATTGAAGGTAAATAGAACTTTTGTCTCCTGCTGCGACAGAAATACATTGCCTACAAGAAATTCCCACACAAGTTGCACATGACTTTCATCTCTAGCACCTGCGATCAACGTCTTTGGCAGTGAATGAGTTAATATAGAGCAAAAACAAACTAAGCTTCAATTAGCTTGTAGGAGCCATTCATAATATGAAAAACTCGTTTGAATTTGAACGCTTCTGATTGCAATTCCTAACGATTCCATAGGTGTCCATAGGTATGAATGTGAGTGTGAATGGTTGTTTGTCTATATGTGCCCTGTGATTGGCTGGCGACCAGTCCAGGGTGTACCCCGCCTCTCCCCCAAAGTCAGCTGGGACACCCACGACTCTAGTAAGAATAAGTGGCATAAGTGAAAACGGATTGCAATGATGGTGCTTGAGGCTCGATGACTAACCTTAAGTCATAAATCAATGGAAATGTTCCATGTGAATGTTCAACCCCCCCCAAAAAACAAAACAAAACAAAGAAGCAGCTGGCCATGCAGGGAACGTGTATGAGAGTCACACTGGCTGCATGGTTTGTTCTTCTCTCCACGTTTGTGCAGCTTTTAAATCCACAAAGTTTCACTTTCTCAGGTTTCTGGGGCATCCAGAGCTCATTTGCAATCATGTCTTGTGCTTGCAAGGTTTAGAGTTTTGGAACGCTCAAACCCAAAAGCTCATAAGCAGGCAGCTGCATAGAACTCCACAAAACCCAAAGAGAATAAAAAAAGCGGTCATCACCTCAGGTTCAGGCTCTCTTGCTGGCTTACTTAGAGCCAGAGTCCCCGTCTGGCCTCATGCTGAAGGGTTCCAGGCGCTCGCTCACAGGCAGCATGTTGTTGAGGCGCTCCATTAGCGGCACCGTCTGGTCGATGCCCATTTGGATGCGTCTCAAGATCATAGACATCTCGTTGACCTTCTGGATCTGCTCTGCGTACTTGGCGTAGCGCTTCTGACGCTCCTGCATGATGCTGAACAAGGTCTCCACAGAAAGGTCCATCTGGACCGGCACAAGACATTGAGTCAGCAGAACAAAACACTGTTTTCAACATGGAGCATCATGACTAGGCATGGGCAATTCCAGTTCCGATTCCAATGCTTTTTAGAGGCAGTGTCATAAACGTTTACAAGGTTTAGATGTGGGGGCTAACCACAGTTCTTTTTGGACAAAATGCCTAAACTTTTTCGTTAATTTCATTAATTATATGAACATTTTCATTTGTCTACCCACCAACTGTATGTGGTTTCTTAAGTTTTTATTATTTACCGTTTTATTATGATTATTACATTTATTTATTACTGATTGATTGATTCTCTTTATTCTTGATTTGTTTATTTATTTTTCATCTTATTTTGTGCAGAAATATCAAAATTAAGATATTTGAGAACAGTGGAATGTTTTATCAGAACTTTTATTGTAGAAAATCGGGAACCAAAGCAATGAAAAAGTTTGTATATTTTTCTGTTTCTAATAAATGCATTTTTTTTTGTGAAAAACCTGATGCGGCCCAGTCTCACCCAGACCCTAGCTCCAGTGGCCCCCAGGTAAATTGAGTTTGAGACCCCTGCTGTAAAGATAAAACCGTTCAACATGAATATCCATCCATTCATTTTCTATTCCCTTATCCACATTCGGGTCGCTGGGGTGTGCTTGAGCCTATTCAACTTGAATATAAATTTCTTTTTACAGAAGTACACTATTACAAAAGATGTTTACTTTTGATAAGTATTGTACTTTGATGGTGTAAGCTATTTTTTTATTCTTCTTCATTCATGTGAACAAAGGTAAACAGGATATAGCGAAAACCACTGTTATTATGACGGCTGGACGTGTGTTGTGTGAGTTGTTAGATTGCTAACAGACTTACTGTACACGTGAATACACTTGCCTAAACACAGCGATAGCTCCCGTCCTTTTGTTACATTAACGTTCCAAATCCGCTAGCATCCTGAAAGACTGGCTTACACTGGCATGAGGCTGACGTCATTCGTTGTTTGACTTCCCAGAGACTGACTGCTCTGTGGGAGATATGTGGCAGTGGAAGACGTGCGTCTCATAAGACTCACCTCTTTGATGCGCTTAACTAAAGCATTCTGGTCAAAGGAGACGGCCTCGGCACACTGATGGAGGTGGTCTTGGTAGCGGATGCAGAGCTGCAGGACCTGTACTGGATCCAGTCTTTCCAGACACACACTGCTAGGCGAGGTCTGACCACTCAAAACTCCTGTGAGGGAGCAAAGGTCATGGCACTTAACGAGGATGAAACAGAGCAGTTGACTAGATGACCGCATAAGTAATGCTAATTATTGCAATTAGACAGACATTGTGTCTCCTCTGCTATTGTAGAGAACTGACACAGAGAACTGCTCCGACATTGGCAATTAGAAACATTTTAATCATTTTTGCATGCTAAATGAACAGAAGTCTTGGGCTACATCTCTTCAGCATTTAATAATCAGTTTTGCCACACCAAAACCTTTTGGACACCCTGTTCAGATGTCAAGGACTTGCCACCAACCTTTCAAGAGTGGCTGGAAGGTGGGAATCTCTTGGAGCTTGATAACATCAGGGTCATTGTGGATGTTTCTCATAGACTGGGTCCCCGGGGCCACAACAACAATGTCGTCCATCTTTGCCTTCTGCTTGGCTGGAGAGGGAACCACTACAAAAGGTAGAGACATCTACAGTGGGCACTTGGTCTAACTGTGCAACATACAATACTGCCAATCCCGTAATGGAACGGTGTTCATAAGGATAAATGCCATTAAACCGCAAGGGAGCATAAAGTTGGGACTAAAGGGAAAGAATAACAATGGGAGCGTGTCATGAGATCAGTACCAAAGTAATGGATGATTGCCCTTATTATGAAACGCTGGTTGTCGGTAGGACTGAACTTGAGAATGACACAGCAATAAATAGGAGAAATATGCTCACCAGACGAGCTGTAGTCTGAGTGTTTGTGCTCAGCATCTCCGCTCTGCTCGGCCCCCATGATGCTAGCTACCCGAACTAATGTTACCTGATGGCTGATGCTCCAGTCAAACCACCGGAGGTGACTTCAGAACAACGACGACTGGAGTACCGTGGGGAAAATGATATTGAATTTAGTGTGCTAAATTACAGAGCTAGTGTTGCTAGCTTAGACACATAACGTCTACTTGCTATTAACTACACGTTAAGACCAAATCTAATGTCAATCCTGGTTTTATGTAGCTTACATGCATTAGTTGAGTGGCTAAATGTGACGTTAACATTAACGATTAACCTTAAAAGATTGAAAAAGACGCTAAGACTTGATAAAAGGCAAATCCACGAAAGGGGAGGACTTCACTTCCGTAAATATAGGTCACATGGTGGATGACGTAAAGCTAACGTTACACTAGTAAAAAAATAAAATAAAAAAATCAGCTGTACTTCCTGTAGATGCATAAATTATTGGGCGATAAGGAGTTAAAACTAATAGGAAAGAACGGCAACTGAACAATGTTAGAAAGTTGTTTAACTCATTTAATTTCATGACGTGGTATATCCGGTCAGTTGATCTTTTGCGCCCCCATATGGCCAACTCGAGACATAACACACAATTGAAAAACGTCAACATACAGCATACAGTACATGTTAAAGGCCTAACTTGGATTCAAACGTAGTTTAAAACACATGCAATATTATACTATATAAACATGCAGCACCTATAAATATGGCACACTGTGAAGGACAAATTAGTGTTATGGTTTATTTAACTAGTATTATGGTATGTTTAAAACTGCCCCCTCTATTACTAAACAACAACGAACAGTTAATTTGACAGAACTTTCACTGACGAGTGAATTCAAACACACAGACTGCCAACAGAATAATAACAGAACTGTTCAAAACTCTTCATTGTAAACAATTTCAATGAAAAAATGAAGTAATTGTTAGCAAACTGTTAAGAGCTGGAAAAAAGAAACCACCAGTAGAGGATTCATTCAAATCCAGTCGATGGTGCTCTCTCAACTTCATCTGCATGTGTTCCGTTGTTGCCTTCGAGCAAAGGGTAGGGACGAAGGTCCAGCGTCACGATGCGACTGTTCATGCAGCCATCAAACTGGGAAACACAACACTGCAGTGATGGCTTTGTCCTTAACAATTCAAAGACTTAATTTCATGACATTTTTTTTACATCTGAGTAAACTCCCTGAAGGGCATCAGCTCTGGAGAAGAACTCCTCCTTCAAGGAGATGATGATGAACTGCATCTTCTCTCTGGTCTCCTCCCTGATGAAGCTGGCCACCTGTGGGGAAAAAAAGGTCACAACCAACGTTGCACTAAATACTTTATTACTTTTTTTTGTCCTGTCCAGCCATTGTGTCCGATAGTATTACTAATCTAAATGCTAAACAGAGTTGCTCTGTCAGGGAAAAGTATAAGCTACACCTTCTCTGTTATATGGAGTATTATTTGACTGTATTTGATCTTTTGTTGTCAAGGAAATTTGGAACAGCCGGACAGCAGCAGGAGGGGATAGAAAAGAAGAAAAAAGGAAACAGAGTGGGGAATGCGGGCACAAGAGGGGGGCAAAAACAGAAAAGAAAAATAGCAACAACAACAATTACAATGACAATAACAGAACAAACCAGCAAATGTCTTTGTGTTTGTTTCTTTCAGATTTTAAGACCATAATGGAGAGGACAAAGTATTATACAGCCACAGTAATATTACCCAAGAAACATTTCCTGGGAAATATTGCTATTGCGGGCTGCACGGTATTTTTACAGATTTCTACAATTTTACCTTCCCAATGTTGGAGTTGTCAAGGGCAGCATCCACCTCATCCAAAATTAAGAATGGAGCAGGTCTGAAACTGAGAAACAAATGAGGGATGTAATAGACACGGAATATTGAACTTTAAGTACTAACAAAGGGCCCTCAGGAAGTACAGCCTCCACAAAGGCTTTAAACGTTTGTCCTGTAAGAAATTGTACATCATGTCACTATGCATACTTTCTGCAGTTTTCACTTTCATTGATTGTACACTGGTGCAGTGTTACCTATGCATGGCAAACACCAGTGCCAGGACGGCAAGGGCTTTCTCCCCACCAGACAGATTTTCCATGGGCATGAAGCGCTTCCCAGGAGCCACGCAGCTGTAGTTGATCCCTCCCAGATATGGCTCTTCTGGATTGTCTGGGGTCAGAATGGCCTGCAGAACATTTTCCAACATCATATTAAATGTCATGCACAAAATCTCACCTTCTGAATTAAAAATTGATGTGCCTTTGTGAGGGTCCCAAAGTGGTGTTTTCACCTGAGCGCTGCTGTTCCGACATATCCTTTTGTAGATCTGGTCAATTGCAACAGACACATGATTGAAGCACTTGTTGAAAAGCTGTGAGCGCCTAACTTTGACTTCTTCAAACTCCCGGTGGCACTTCCTAACGATTCTGGTGCAGGCATTGAAGGCTTGAGCCAGGGAAAAAAAACACTCTGCATTAGCTTCAGCTTTAATCAAGGGTGTAACGGTACATGTATTCCTAAACAGATTGTTCAGAACAGAACCTTCAGTTTCAGGATGTGTGTGTCTATTTGGTAAATAAATACAGTACAGCCTTTGGCTAGCAAAAGTCATGGCTTGCTATAGTCCCAAAGAGAACTTGAAAACCCTCTTTCGTCATTAAAGTGTCCTGTTTGGGAACACTTGGCCTCCCCGAGGAAACACACAAGTGAATAAGATGAAAGCAGAGTGCTGCCATTGTTCAGGAAAGATGGGGACCTCTTCAAACTGTGACTCTTGCATTTGGATGCATTGTTGCACTTTCCTGAAAAATAAACGCAGTAGACTAGGGTTGTCCAAAGTGTAGCCCAACGGCCATTTTTGGCGTGCAGTTTTTTTATAGCATACTCTAATAAGATTTATTCATTATTAATGAGATATATTATTAAATATGACACTGCTCGGTAACCCGTAATTCCAAGTTCCAAGTGAAAAGTCCAAGTTTGGGAACCTCTGTCTTAGCATATACTGTAGATCGAAATTATTCGCAGGGATTATGTGCTAAATCCACCGGCCTGTGAATGACAAAAAGCGTGAGTAACTGAGATGCCTAGTACATCTATTAGACACAGTCAAAGTCGGAAATTAAGTGACAAGACAAAGTACCATCTTTCAGCTCCTGTAGCTTGTCCTTCAACTCTCTCATCTTTTCCACAGCTTTTAAATTGGGAGTGGTGGCGCAATGCAGCTCCTTCTCTAAGGAATAAAGAGACTCCCTCTGTTTCTCAAGATAACCATCCACCTCCTCTGCAGGCATGTCCTGTGCACACAAACACACACACAGATACGCACCATGTTTCACAACTTGCTGGTCTTATTATTGCTGAGAAAGTAAGTAAGGACGATCTGTCACCCTGCTCTTGGTTTCCAGGCAAGAGTAGTCGACAACGAGCTGGGCCTCTCTCTCATATATGTTGATTGTGGCTGAGCTACTTTCAGATTCTGTGTCCAGCTTCAGAGAACCAAAATAATCACAAGACCAGCAAGTGTGTAGTCAAAGCAAATATAAAATGAGGTCCAGGCATTAAAATTAGGAGTTTAAATGTTTGGTGGAGTCACCTAGAGTATGGTAGCAGACCTTCATACTGTATCTCGTTTTACCTGCACTTCACTGATGTCATGCAGATTGCCTGACAGCATAGTTACTGGTAGACCCTGGATTTTGCAGGCCAACAGCAAATTATGTCGTGTTAAACGGTTGTACTCCAAGCTGTTCTCTGCAGACATCACCTCTTGCTGACATTTCAGCAACCCTCTGATGGAGAACAAAGTTTCCTCTTGTTAAAGCAAATGTTTGTGTTGTGGAAATGTATGCATGACCAGAAATTAAGGGACAATCAAAACATGGTAGTTATCTAAAATCAGATTCATTTTTCCAAATAAGACGACAAGTTAGACGTATTTCATAGGTTCCTGTGAAATGCTAACAACTTTACTACACACTCTAAGCTTTATGAAATCTAACTTACTATGCAGATTTACAGCCACAATATAAAGCTGCATTAACACAATAAATAATGGTAGTGTTAAAAAGTAAAAACTAGAATTGCACTCAGTACATGGTTAAGACACCTTTACAGAATCAAAACACAACAAATGGGTTATCCATCCACCCATTTACTATGCCGCTTATCCTCACTTGGCTTGCAGGTAATATTGGGATATAAATAAGCAAATTATATTTCATATGCCCATCTTATAAACACACAATTGATTTTGATTCAGCTGGGTATTTGTTATGATATTATGATATAAAACTGGCACCCATCACTATTTATTTGTCATACCTCTTACTCTCTCTGAGGTGCAGGATTTTCTCATCCAGCTCCGATTTAATGGCTGCTACCTGTCTCTTCTTTGCCAGCAGCTGATTCTTCATCTCCTGTAGTTTTTCGTCACCTTCTTCAACAGCCTTCAGCAGCTTCTCCTCATCCTTCAAAGTGAGACTAAGGATTAGGTTAAAAACATCTCAATGAAGATCACATGACTTAAACATTAAAACATTTACTTGATGACTATGACTTATGAAGATCCCCAGCTCTGGTTCCATTCAAAAATGACGTTATATCACACTAACCTTCTGCTTCTCAGCGATGACACTTTCTTCCTTGTTGATGGTCACCTGCTTTTCACCAAGCTGCTTCTTTTCCTTCTCCAGTTGCTCTTGTTCATACTGCAGCTTGGCATTCAAGCGAGTACACTGGATCTCAAACTCCAAGCTGAGAGTATTTACAGCGCAGTATCATGCAGACATTATGACTGATAAAGCGTTGTGAGTCTGTTGGTACCACTTCTTGTCGTGCTCCTCCTGCTGTTTCAACTGCCCCAGCTCATACACTCTGATGTTGTCCACACCGATGTCAGCACAGAAGTCAGAGAATACCAAGTCTTCTGTCTGAATAAGGAAAACTTCCACAGGTATGACCATCCTATCTCGATTTGTGAAGCCTTTGAGCAATAATGGCTACTGTTTTGCTTTCAACACTATCACACTCAGTTGGGTTGAAGGTTTTATACCTGTTCAATTTGGTCTCTCAGGCCCTTTATGGCCCCTTCCTTTGCTTCCACACTCTCCAGCTGCATCTTGATCTGAGAGTCCAGGTTTACCAATTCACTCTCCAGGTGAGAAATATCCTGAAATGAATTGTCTACATTAATAGTCCAGCATTTTCATTGTTTTATCATTCATCAAAAACCTGAATTAATATAATATGGAAAATTAAAACTCTAGTGTGTGATCATACCCCTTGGCATTTGGGGATGTTCTTCTTCCAGAGGTTATCCAGCTCACTTTTGGAGTATTTGAGGCGAGTCTGAGCACCCTGAGCCTGAGCAATGATCTGATTCAGCTCTGACTCCTTCCTCTTGAGCCTCATCAGATCCTGTAACAAAGCAATTCAGGTCAAACTACTATTTCTATAGCACATTTGTTCTCCCAGCATTTAGTTCCTGTAAATAAGCGGGCTGCTGCATTCTGCAGCCCCTCAAAGCGACGGAGAGACAGCAGACATTCGACAACAGGAAGCATAGCAGGAGCACTGACTGCTTGCTGAGAAGAGCTATACATGCTTTCATGATCTTCCAAGGCTGCACGGTGCGCAAGTGGTTAGTGTGCAGGCCACAAAGCGAAGAGACCTGAGTTCGATTTCACCCTCGGCCATCTCTGTGTGGACATGCTAGGTTAATTGGTGACTCCAAATTGTCCATAGGTATGAATGTGAGTATGAATGGTTGTTTGTCTATATGTGCCCTGTGATTGGCTGGTGACCAGTCCAGGGTGGACTCCGCCTCTGAAGACAGCTGGGATAGGCTCCAGCACCCCCACAACCCTCGTGAGGATAAGCGGTAAAAAATGAATGAATGAATGATCTCTCCAAAAGTGTCCAAATAGACCAGAAAAAATACATAACTATATTTGGCACTAGAAACAGAATCTCGAGTTGTCTGAATACTGACAAGTCAATAGGTTGGCAACACAGATCCCTCCCGCTGAATCTTACCTATTCACCAGACCAGTTGCATATGACGTGTGTTAAGAAGTGGAGTTACAAGGCCATCGACTGTACTGTGTTGGAATGAATGCATAGCAAACAATGACTTTGGCATCCTTCGCTTCTTCAATAATGACTAAACAGAAAACACAGGAGTACTTATTTACAGATGCTGACTTACACGTAGCTCAGCAGTGAGCTGTTCCTTTCGTTCAATTAACTTGGTAACGTCCTTCTCATCCCAGCAGCGAGCTTTGGTCTTCAGGTCACTGGAACCTCCAGAGATCACACCTGACTTTGCAAACAGGGTCCCATCTAGAGACACAGTCTACAGGAAGTAGGTGTGATCAACAGCCCATTATCTATTATTTCCTGGTCCAATCTGAGGTTATTACCTTAAGGCGCTCCTTCCTGTCGAAGGCGACGCTCCTAGCCTCTTTAATAGTCTCACACACCATTGCGTTGCCGCACACAAACTGCACTACTCTCCTCAATTGAGGAGCACTTGTGGTTACAACGTCCACCACCATCTTGGCACCTGGAATCTCCCTCAGCCTCTCATTCAGGGGACTGACCTGAACACATATTGTGACAGTTCATGATGATGCATCCTAAAAAGTAAGTTAATGTATGCTTTAGTAGGCCTACAATCAAATAGTCAATGGGAAGGAAGGTCTCAGGATTGGCTCGCTCCGCCTTGAGGAAGTGGATGCAGTCACGGGCCACCTTTTCAGTAGTCACCACAATGGCCTTCAAGTAGTGGCCAAACACCTTGGTAACAGCCAGCTGGTATTTCTTATGAATGGGGTTGCATAAGTCACACAGGCGGCCATACTGGGACAAGAAATGTGAAAAATGAGTCCAACTCAATTCTTACAGTTGCAATAAAGTACTTAACTTTTAATCTGTGTGTTTCTATTTCCACTGTTACCACAGATTCGGGGAAGAGCCGGCGGAGCTTCTCCAGCATCTCTATGCGTTGCAGCTGGTGTTTGCTCTCCTGCCTGTCCAGGCGTGCATTCCTAAGCTCCTCTAGAACATTTGCCAGCTCCATGTTCACCTGAGCAGTGCGCTGGCAGCCACTCTGCAAATCTGCTCGCAAACTTTCTTCCTGTTTATGGAACTCGCTGAGGGATGACCTACGAACATACAGTGTCTACAGTTCGTAGAGTTCATGATGTCAGAACAAAAATCTACATTTGATTAAGATTGTAGTGGGCAGCATTTATAGATATGGACATTTTATTCATCCCAAGAGACATTTACAGTTCCAGCAGTTTGATAAAATACAGATACAATAAAAGGCATACATGCAGGTAAAACGTGATGAAAAAAACAAATGTAAAACGAAAATAATATGTGCAAAATACATATTTTTTAAAGTAGCTGTCTATTGCTTGTAGTTCATAAATTGCAGGAATATACTATATTATGTGATAAAAAGTAAATCATGACATACTTGCAGGCCTTGGTGTAATCCTCCAGCTTCTCTGCTCTATGGGTCAAATCATCCAACTGAGACTTGTTGGTCTTGATGCCAACCTACAGCAGACATTGTTTATTGACTTTATTGACTAGGAACAGAAAAGGGCCTTCATAAAGTGTTACCAAATCTCGCTAAGATGACGGTTTAAGATTCAGGCACTCTTGTTCAACTTTGAATGATTAATTAAATGATATGGTAATAGTTTAATCTATTTTGAACGTGAATACATGTTACATTGCAACACATCACATACTGTAGTACAATTCATAGTTTCACATGTTTAAAAAGGAGTAGCTTAGTAGGTTATTTAGTCCTACCCCCTCTCTATATCACATCAATTACAACACATTTGTTCACTTCCTGTATTGCAATTGTACTCTTTGCCAATGTTAAATACATAGGAAAATAATAAGGTAGTATTACAATGTGGTACAATAGGAGTCAAGGTATATAATCTCTGTAAATAAATTAGGTGACAGTAATAATAAATAATAACTGATGAAAAGACTAACAGAAAGTGGTTGGATGATGTGAGTAGACAATGGAATGAAGAATCAATAGTAAGTGTCAAGAGTAGTTAGCATTGACATAGCATTGTATGTACACAGTGGTTGGAGACTCTTCTTTGTACTTCATTAAAAAAGTTTGAGTTCTTCACTCAATCCGTTCCATATTTCAATACATATACTGATATGCTGAAGGTTTTTAGCATTGTTCAAAGCTAAAATTTTCCCTAAGGACATATTTCTTGTCTCTTGTTGATATGACAGCAAATATAAAAGATGTAATTCACGTTCCACCCTGTAGCCATTTTATTGATAACATTTCTTTCCTTTTTCCAGTGTGTTAATGACATTACCTCCCCTTCCTTCCTTTTGCGCTCATCAAACGCCACCTTCTCGTAATCCGCCTTCAATTCCCAGTGCAGCTTCTCAACTTGCTGACTGAGCACTGCATTCTGCTTCCTTGCAAGCTCTTTGAGATCTTTGTAGCGCTGCCGCTATGACACACACACACACAGAAAAAACATTGAATATTTAACAACTTCAATTACAATTAATAAACACGAAGGTTGCGATTTAAAAAAATGGCTGCACAGTTAATACTGGCTTATTGATGCCGACAGTTTGACTCTGAAACAGATTGGGTTTTTTCCCCGTTTTATGTCCTGTCCAGCCACTGGAACAGATATTAATACCTTTACATGCTAAAGAGATTTGTCTTGTCAGTGTAAGCTACACCTTCTTTGTTATATGGAGTATTATCTGGCTTTATTTGATGTTTTGTTATGCAATTTGGAGTGGCCGGACTGGAGCAGATGGGGATAGAAAAAAAGAAAATATGGAAACAGAGGGGGGACTGCGGGGACAATACAAGGAGAGACGAGAACAACAGAATAACAGAACAACAAAAACAAACAGGATTAGCAGCATGTCTATGATGGTTATAAAAGACTATAATGGAGAAAACAAAATATTAAACAGCCACAGTGATATTACTGAAATGAAACAGTCAAACATATCACTTGTAATAGTAGTAATGAAGGTATTAACCATAACAGTGAACCAAATGGCAATAACACACAGCAATAATCTTATCATCTGGATGTTGAGGGACTGTCTTGGCTGACACGTCTCTTCAACATTGCATGGAAGTCGGGAACAGTACCTTTGGATTGGCAGACCGGGGTGGTGGTCCCCCTTTTCAAGAAGGGTGACCGGAGGGTGTGTTCCAACTACAGGGGGATCACACTCCTCAGCCTCCCTGGGAAAGTCTATTCCAGGGTGCTGGAGAGAAGGGTACGACCGTTGGCCGAACCTCTGATACAGGAGGTCCAATGCGGTTTTTGTCCTGGTCGTGGAACACTGGACCAGCTCTACACCCTCACGAGGGTGCTTGAGGGTGCATGGGAGTTTGCCCAACCAGTCTACATGTGCTTTGTGGACCTGGAAAAGGCATTCGACCGTGTCCCTCATGGCGTCCTTTGGGGGGTGCTCCAGGAGTACGGGATTGGTGGCACGCTACTACGTGCTATCCGGTCCTTGTACAAACGGGGCAGGAGTCTGGTTCGCATTGCCAGTAGTAAGTCGAGCCTGTTTCCGATAAACGTTGGCCTCCGCCAAGGCTGCCCTTTGTCACCGATTCTGTTCACAATTTTCATGGACAGAATTTCTAGGCGCAGCCAAGGTGTTGAGGGAGTCCAGTTCGGGGGCCTTAGAATCTCATCTCTGCTATTTGCAGATGATGTGGTTCTTATGGCTTCTTCGGGCTGCGACCTTCAGCGTTTACTGGGACGGTTTGCATCTGAGTGTGAAGCTTCTGGGATGAGACTCAGTACCTCCAAATCAGAGGCCATGGTTCTCAGTCGGAAAAGGGTGGAGTGCTCCCTCCGGGTTGGGAATGAGGTCCTGCCCCAGGTGGAGGACTTTAAGTATCTCGGGGTCTTGTTCACGAGTGAGGGAAAGTGGGAGCGTGAGGTCGACAGACGGATCGGTGCAGCCTCGGCAGTAATGCGGTCGCTGTACCGGACCATCGTGGTGAAAAGAGAGCTGAGTCGGAGGGCAAAGCTCTCAATTTACCGGTCGATCTATGTTCCCACCCTCACCTATGGTCATGAGCTTTGGGTCATGACCGAAAGAATGAGATCGCGGATACAGGCGGCTGAAATGAGTTTCCTCCGTAGGGTAGCTGGACTCACCCTAAGAGATAGGGTGAGGAGCTCAGCCATCCGGGAGGGGCTCAGAGTAGAGCCGCTTCTCCTTCACATCGAGAGGAGTCAGTTGAGGTGGCTCGGGCATCTAGTCCGGATGCCTCCCGGACGCCTCCCTGGTGAGGTGTTCCGGGCATGCCCAGCCGGGAAAAGGCCCCGGGGCAGACCTAGGACACGCTGGAGGGACTATGTCTCACAGCTGGCCTGGGAACGCCTTGGTGTCCTCCCGGTGGAGCTGGAGGAGGTGGCTGGGGACCGGGAAGTCTGGGCTTCCCTTCTAAGACTGCTGCCCCCGCGACCTGGACCCGGATAAGTGGAGGAAAATGGAATGGAATGGAATAATCTTATTGCTGACATCATCGTGACTGTAATAAAACCCATAGCATAATAATATCATGGATAGGTCCCCCTATTCATAAGTATGTCTACATGTATGTACTGTATATGTGCATAAATGGACGCATATGTGTGAATGTGTAACTGTCATTGAGAATGTATGAAAGGAGAGAGACTGGCTCCTACCACCCAGCAAACCCCACCCCACCCAGCCAGACCAAGCCCCCACCGCCAGAGAGCCTATGGGGAATATTACCTACCTGCTCCGCATCCAGCTGAATATCCATCCCCTGGGCCAGTCTCTGTTCCTGAAATTGTCTCTCGTAGATCCTCCAGGTCTTCTCCAGATTCACTTTATCCTGCTGGATCTCAGCAATTTCCTGCTCCTTCAGAGCCAATAGTTTCTGGCTCTTTTTAATGCCATGTCTGAGCTCATCTATCTTCTTGAGTTGATGGGAGGTGCTGACCTTGGCTTTGATGAACTGAGACTGAGACTTGGCCAGAATGTGCTCCTGGGCACTAAGCAACAGAGTCATTTTAAATCCATTCAGTCAATCTATGTTACAAACAAACTTTTGAAAATCTTATTTCTTTATTGGACATGAGCAAGTCTGAACAAACCTTTAGTGGACAATAGGGGGGTAACGGTATGCCATAATGACAGTTCGGTATTCATTCACTCATTTTCTACCGCTTATCCTCACGAGGGGTGCTGGAGCCAATCCCAGAGTCTAATCTTTCTTTTGGTATGTACCATGTTTGGAAAGCCATTGAACACGATATTCTGTGTGCCTTCAAAATCAAAATAGTCAAAAATGTCCATTACTGAAAGGAATGTCTTTTGGAAAATGTCTGGGACTGAAAATCCAATAGGTACGTGGTCCAACGAACTCGGAAGAAAGGCTAAAGAAAAACAATAGTCTTTATATATAAATAAGGAAGTACTTTATTTTTGGTCTGTATACTGTATTTGTCTATGGAGTAGACACACACTTCTTGTCCCACACTTTTATGTGGACCATATGGGAAATGTGTAAGATTTTGTACTGAAAAATCTGATTATAATACATGTACCGTTACCCCACTGGTGAACACTAATGCATTTGAAGAATGTATACAATACCCGGTCTCTTTCTCCAGAAGCTGCTGCTCTCTGACAAGGCTTCCATGTTCCTTCTTTTGCGTTTTGATGTTCTGCTCCCAGTCCAGCACAGCAGCTTCCTGTGCAGAAGCAGCGTCCCGTTTTTCACTCAGAGTTTTACTGGTGGTCTCGATGGCCTTCTCGTTATGATAAATCTCAGCCAGACTCAGCTGCAAGCGCTTTTGGTGAAGCTCATCCACCAGAGCCTGGTACTTCTGGGCCTGGGAAGGAGAAATAAAAGGTTTAAATACTTTCAAAATGCAAGCACATTTCAAGTACTTAGAGCTATTATAAAGGTCATACCTCATCGAAGGTTTTGTTTTTATACTGTCTCACCTCTAATTTCTCTTGAGACATCTGTTTCCTCTCCACAGCAGCAGATTTCTTTTTGTTGAACTGAAAATGTGTGTCCTCCGTGGCCTTCTGTAGGGCCTCTTTCTTCTGGTTGTACTCTGCACTAACCTCACTGGACTGACTGATGAACTCAAACATCTTTGTCCGCTCCTTTGGGTTCTTCAGAGCGATGGACTCTACTGTCCCCTGGTGCCGGACAAGTATTCTAACATTAGTGAATCCCAAACATTAATTCATTCATTTTCTACCGCTCATCCTCACAAAGGTCACGGGGGAGTGCTGGAGCCTACCCCAGCTGTCTTTGGGTGGGAGGCGGGGTACACCCTGGACTGGTCGCCAGCCAATCACAGGGCATATAAACAAACAACCATTCACACTCACATTCATGCGTATGGACAATTTGGAGTCGCCAATTAAACATTTTTTGGGAATGTGTGAGGAAACCGGAGTCCCCAGAGAAAACCCACGCGCTAACCACTGCAGCTCAATCCTGAACGGCATTCATAAATTGCATTCATTACCAGAACATTGTAGAACCACTGAATTCTACCTGGAACACCAGGCAGTTTTGAGCTTTGGTGACGACTCCAATCTTAGCAAGCTCCTGAGTGTATTGGCTGAGAGTAACTTGAACGCCACTGACGTGGTATTGGGAGGAGTCACCTGATGAATACAATAACACAGAAAATGTTGGTTAGAGTAGTTTGTATTCTAAAATATGGGGTAGATTAATGAATTCTTAGTCATAGCAAGCCATCTTGGACAATTGCATTCTGTTAGCAAAGGTCCATAAAGGCATGCTGGGATGAGTTTGATATGGAGAAGCCCATTTGGAATGAACTTGGCCTTTTTTCCCCAGACACACCCTAATTTCTTATGGAAAGTCTTCACAGAAAAGGAGGAACATTTTTTTTACTTTTCACTTCCTGTCAGTGGAATGAGACACACCTCCCTCAATCAGTTATATGCTGATGGTTATCAACAAACAGTAAAGCCAAAAGCAATATTGGCTATGGATGAATGAATACTGGAGAATCGGCATTCATGAAACTGTCTGTGACGTGGCAAGAGTAAAGGAGCAGTGACCAAGAGGTACAGGAAGTCTTTAGCTGCCCTGAAAACGAAAAGGCCTCTTTTCTCTTTCTTTGGGAATGGCATGGGAAGATACACAATGTTCACAGTATATCTGAAGAAATACTTACAGATGGGCACCAGACAAGTGGACATACATGGACTTCCTGAAGTTGTGACCTGAGAAATTCACAAGATCTCATACCTGACAGTTGACAAGATTGTGGTATGCACTTCCACATCATGTAGGACTAGAGTATATTTTAAACATACACATCTGCAAGTTGAATAGAGGATATTAGATACAACTTTATTGATCCTCTCAGAGAAATTAGGGTTTCAAAAGCAGCACCAAATGCAGTATTCAACACAGTAGTGGCAGTTGGAGGCGTAGGATAGGGCACCTTAAAGAATAATCTAAGTCATCAAGTCAGACTGACCCGAAACGCTCCGACAGAAGACAATCTCCCGGTCCATGTCATCTTGGTACAGCAGGGCAACACGGGCGCTGTTTGACACTGGCTGTCCAATGTGGGCTCCATGGATTAGGTCACAGAGGCGCTTCACACGGAGAGAAGACCTTCTCTCCCCTACGGCGAAGCTTATGGCGTCCATCAGATTGGACTTACCTGGTTTTAGTCATAAAATATTTGGTATTAACCATTAGGGCTCCATATTTAAAAAAAGATATATTTGTTTTAAACACAATATCAAAAACAAGCATATTGTTCATATCACTATAGACTGGATTTGATGGGGGTGTCCCATGTTGCCCGAGCGCAAACTTGGTATGGCAGCTCCGTATTAGTACTTTATTTATTACTTCCTTTTTGTTTTTTTGTGCCATACCAAGCCCTTATGCAATTGTGCAGCCACGGATGTTCATCTTGTTACTTTGTAGCTTGTTGCTTACTCCTTTGTTGACATCCAGGAGCAGCTGTTAGCTATGAGCACTCCTTCGCTACGTCAAGGGATCGGATATCCCCGCGGAGAAATAGAGGAGAGACTGCATAGCGGGAGTGAACCGTGGAAACTACGGTGTTAATGTTGCTGACGGTATCCACCATGTTTACCGTCTGTTGTCATGGGGAACGTGAGATGGAAGTGCTAACGGCACTAACCCGGCTACAGAGTGCAGCATGATTATGCTGAAGATTGAACATTAATTATTATTTTATTGAAGCGGACATTTTTTTCTGTAAGATTATTTCCATTTTAATAAAACTTTGCACACATATTTGGTTTTGACTTTTGTCTAAATTCAGTTTATGGAAAAAATATCGGGATATTCAGTATATCGACTATCGACATTCTACTTAAAAGATGCACCCGCATCTTAACCCGAGTGGTTAACACATAGGCCACACAGCCAAGAGGTCAGGAAGACCAGGGTTTGATTCTTTGCTTGGTATCTCTGTGTGGAGTTTGCGTGTTGCTCCCGTGTGGGATAGGCTCCAGCATACCCGTGACCCGCATAGAAAAAGGATGGATGGACTATGCTACTATACTTAATGTATAAGCTGCCTTATACATTAAAATTTTGTTTCACATTCAGATTTAGTAATGAACAGAATACAAATTGAGCTGTAATTCCTAATAGTTTTTACAAAGTGAATATAAAGTAAAGTTAAATATTGCTGTAATTGATGAAGCTCATTAAGCCGAATTGTATAAGCTAGCTTGAAAAAAACCCTGTCATTTATTTCTAGCATGAATGAATTAAAGTCTAACATTCTGGTCCAAAACACCACTTCTGAGTATTTATAAGGGTTCACATTTTCCTCAGTAGTAAATGGGCGATTCATGTGAATAAATGTGTTAACGAGAGTAAAAGTGCTCAAGTATAGTATTAGCGCTCAGCTTACATAGCCACGAAATAGATACAGCAGCTAGCTAGCCGTTAGCTACAAATAGCTAATATATTAGTCTGACTTACCAGATCCGTTGGTCCCAATAATACAGTTAAAGCCAACAAATGGACCTATGACGTGCTTTCCTCGCCATGACTTGAAGTTTTCAATCACAATTTGTCCGAGAATGCCCATTGCTAACGTGGAGCACAGTCACTTAGACATTAATAGACAATGCATAAACCTTTACTGGCGGGAAACGGTCCTGGAAAGGTCCTGGAAGGTCTAAATACAAAAATTCCATCATGTTATCAATGTATACAATACAAAGTTGTATTACTACAGTACATACTGTACTTTAACAATTATATTTGTTCGTAATATTCTTGTATTCATGGATAATTTACATTGGCCTTAACATTAGGTACACATACTACACAATCTAATGAGATGCACTAAAAGATACAAACATTTGCAGATGATAATAGATAGAAGATAATAATGCTCCTACAACAAAGTTACGAATAATAACAAACTTATCTTGTCTTGGTTAGAATGTTACTTTCATTTTCACTGGTAAAACAAGTATTGTATCATTACTGTATCAACAGTAGATCAGCATTCACTATCCAACATTTTCATACATTTATATTCTCTGCTTTATAAATAATGTCAGTGACTTTTCTACATATATTATATATACACATGTATAATTAAATTGCATGTATTATATTAAAATAAATACAAATAATTAAAACATTACAGAACTATATGCATATATTTACTATGTATATTGTATTTTTTCCCCAGTTTTATAGTAGAAGGTGGGTCAAACGTAGAAAGTGTATG
Organism: Doryrhamphus excisus; assembly: GCF_037039965.1. NCBI lineage: Eukaryota > Metazoa > Chordata > Actinopteri > Syngnathiformes > Syngnathidae > Doryrhamphus > Doryrhamphus excisus. Next base: position 14,752,606 of record NC_136357.1, on the reverse strand, counting down.
CAGTCCTGGTTCAGAGGCTTTTTATAAGTGTGTTCATTATTTGTGTTTGTTCGCCATAGCTGGGTTCAAATGGACTTTGAACATGAAAAAAATACAGTTCCTATATTCTCTGTACAGTACGGCATGTATAGTTTGTATGTCGTTTTTTTGTGTTGTATTACTGAAATGAAAGCACGAAACGTTAATATTTCTGCTGTGCAAAGACACAAAAAAAGTCATCAACTTTGACTTGTTGGTGAGTGTCAGTAAGGATGGTCGTGGACGAACTCCATGATGTGCTAGAGGGCCAACCACGTCTCGGTGCGATTGGGACGATCTGATTGGCTGACAGGAGGAAACCATAGCGACCGGTGTCCCTCAGCTTGAAGGCGAAGGAGTACTTGCTACCCAGGTTGTAGGACCAGTTGATGTCTAATCTGTGTTAGTAAACACTTCTTTTTTGCTAAGATAATTTAGTTTTTGGACTACATTGAAGTCCAACAACATGCCCCATCACCTGTTGGAGCACAGCACCTTTTGATGGGAATGGAATGGAACATAAATGAAATGTCAATCATGTCTGGCTTTGTTTTTACTGACCACCAAAGCCTGCATCCCCTTTCCTGCATGTTTGGGTCCACTCACCGGCACAGAGAAGTCGGGTTCTTGGATTACATTCTGTCCTGTTGAGTAGACATCTTCATTTGAGACATTTTAATATGAATTAGTACATTTACTCATCAGTAAATCTGACAAATATGTGGAAGCTGCTCATTCTCAATAATGAGAATTTAAAAACAGTATGTTTTTAAACAACAGAGGCAAAAGCAACCAGAAGAGGGCACCAGTAATTCAGGCATTTTTTTGGGACTTAAATATTTTGAAGAAGAAATATTGCTATATATTAATATATATAATATTAATTTTTAGAGAAAAATCATATTTTTTCAGATTGAAATGCAGTAATCCGTTGCCATTTTCTGCTTTCAATGTGGTTTATTTTCTTTTTCCTTTTTATTTGAAAATGTTGTTTCTCAGTTACATTTGTTTCATTTAAAAAATCATTAAAGCTGTTGACACAAAAGTTACGCATTTTGTTTCCTCACCAAACCAACCGTGACTGAGGTCAGGAGTGAGCCATCCTAAGGTCGTACTGTTACACCCTTATAATTAAAAGCACATAGTGATTTCATGTTTTTGCTGTGATTGAGGACGTGGCCCACCTGAAGGTTGTCAATCAGCGAAGGGAATGCCGTGGGCGTCCAGGTATTCCCTGACAGCACTCAGACTGGAGCGAGGAACTCGGATGTCCACAGGGAGCTCGGTAAAAACCGGATGGAGACAGAAGTCCAGCTGGCGTGCAAAGAGTAGAGTCAAGAACAATTTAAATTCACACTTTTCGTTTATTGTGCTTGTTTTGTGTGTGTGTGTGTGTGTGTGTGTGTGTGTGTGGCTGAACACCTCCTGTTCCGCCTCCAGGGCCTGCAGGAGTTGGGTCTGCTCCTCTGACTGCACATTGACCCGGATGACATGATCTCTGCAGGAGAATCGCTTCTGTCTCTGCACCTTCTTGTTCATATTTTTCTCACATGAAGCACATTGAAAGACGACAATCATCATTTACTGACACAATTCCACAGCACACAAATCTTCTTTAAGCTGAACAGATGGCGATTGAAGGGGGGAAGATCCATTTTATAAAGCACATACTTATTTGCTGTAAAATTCAGTCTGAAAAGACACTTCATTCGGTACCCCTGCACACATCTATACATGCATTTTCTATGCCCTGTATCCTCACTAGGGTATGCTGGAGCCTATCCCAGTTGTCAGGCAGGGTACACCCTGGACTGGTTGCCAGCCAATAACAGGGCACATATAGACAAACAACCATTCACACTCACATTCATACCTATGGACAATTTGGAGTCACCAATTAACCTAGCATGTTTTTGGAATGTGGGAGGAAACATACAAAACATACAAACTCCACACAGAGACAAGCAGAGAATCAAACCCAGGTCTTCCCGATCTCCTGACTGTGTGGCCTACATGCTAACCACTCATCCACCGCACATCAATACAATCTAATATAATGGGCCAGAGAAAACATGAGAAAAATATGATCTCTTTCTTTATTAATGCATGAAACAATTAGAAAATGCCTGGTTGTTCTCTAGTTATCTTTTTTGAAGATTTCATTGAAGGCAATTGTTCCTACATATTCCCCTTGACTGTTAATACTGTTTAACCTCTGGGTTGCATTTCTGGCTCTTTGGAAATCCTTTTATGAGTCACAAATTCTGATTGTGATTACATGAATATTAATATTAATCAAAATTAGCAGGGATATAGTTCATAATCACAGTAAAGACATTGTGCACAGGATCTTAAAGGTCACGTACAATAAACACAAATATGTACAAAAATCCCATACCCGCTGAAGACACGCTCAGCTTTGGCCGCAACCTCCAGCGTCAGCAGCACCCAAAGGCATCTCATCTTGGCGCCCTCCTCAGTGAGTCAATGAGGAGTCCGCACCTAAATATGAGCCGGGGACACAGGTGGAACATTCCAACCTCACATGGATAGAACTGATGATGACTACTAGGTCTTAAAAAACATATTGGAAAAATCTGTGATAGCAGTCATACAGTGTCAAACAAATGTATTATTCATATGTTGTCATTACTGTATATATCAATTGTATCTATATTTTTTCCCCGTCAGTTTTCTTTAGTGTCATTTGCTTCGCTTTGCTCCTGTTTCATCCGTCCCTTCCCGTCTTGGCTGAGGAGCATCATGTCTCGCTGTCCTCTTTATCTATGTGTCACACTCTTCTATCTTCTGCCCTGCATGTCTCACTCATTCTTACATGTCTCTCGCTTTGCTCCTCTTTTCATCTGTTGTTGGATTTGGAGTTGCACAGATTTGGCTGAATAGCATCAAGTGGCATGGCCTGCCTTGTAAAATTGAAAGAAAAATTGTGAATTGAGTCACAATTTTGATGACCTTGGACTCGACTTGACAATACTATCAAATACTTGCATCTCCAAATTGAATAATTCAGGACTTTAGGCTGATAACTTGAAAATACTTTAGATTTTCAGTGAATCTGTTGAGTAAAATGTGTCCCCATTCAAAGTATTGTACTCACAATCCCACTGACATAACTTCCATAGAGGCTGAGCGTCGACCGAGTGGTTAGCGCCAAGGCCACACAGCTCGGAGACCTGAGTTCGATTCCATGGCGTTTCCATGTTCTCCCCGTGCATGCGTGGGTTTTCTCCTGGTTCTCCGGTTTCCTCCCACATTCAGGAATAAGGGTGGATTACATTTTTTTTCTTCTTCTTCTCAGTGCCAGTAGATGGCAGTGCACTGCTGTTTGATGTGGTAATAGTAGTAATCTCATCATCTTTGACAAAACTGGACTGAGCTTAGCTGTGGAAAAAAACATCATTAAAATGTCCCATAGTATATCCCCCATCATTTTACTTTAAGCGCAAGTTCTTCTTATGTGTTAAATTATTGATCTGATTTTCTGTGATAACTAAAGTTAGCCCGAGTGTGTGGGAAGGGATGACACTTTTAAAATGAGCTCCACCACATTAGCAGTTATCTGCTTTGTGTCTGTGTAGTTCTTGTAGCAAAACTTATAATCCCATCAACTCTTCCCCCTGGGCCTTCCAATATATTGGAATGTTATTGCTCCATAGCAGAAGATTCTGGCATTATTATCTGGCAAGCATGCTGATATGTCTCCCACTAACCTCCCCTCTCTTTCAGAATTAATAAAAACGGTTTTAACATGTCACTTTTGGTGAACAAGCCCATGCGGCGTGCAGCAGGCTACAGGGGCTTTCTCTCTCCTCAAGGTGGAAATAATTTATTGCTTCTCCTGCTGTGTAGATGTAAAAGTTTAATGCCCCTGTGAAAGGGGGCTTTACATGCAAATGTGAGCGTAATGTACTTTCTCCTTTCCTCACCGCTTCTCCTTTTTCTCGCCTCTAAAAGCTATAGGAATGAGGCAGCCTTGGCCACATTGTTCCACACCGCTTCCTCTGCTACACTATAAATAGATCAACTTACATTGGATTTCACGGCCGAGATCCCTCTCAATATTTCAGAGGCCCACCACTAAATTGACCATTAATCATTTATTCCTCACTCGTTCATCTCATTTTGTACATACACTCAAAGGGCTCCGACATATGCAGATGCTTTGTATATTTTGGAATACATGTAAATGGCTAACAACATTGTGGCATAATCTGATGTTTTTTCCCTGGATACGTCATATGTTGGTCACTTTGTTGCTGGGCAAAATTCCTGAAGCATAATCCTGAGAGACAATTTTATTTTTACTTTTTTTTTGTATCATGTATTACAGCCGAATGGTTAGCGCGCCGGTCACACAGTTACTACGGTTCGATTCCCCGCTTGCGTGGGTTTTCTCCGGGTACTCCGGTTTCCTCCCACATTCCAAAAACATGCTAGGTTAATTGGCGACTCCAAATTGTCCATAGGTATGAATGTGAGTGTGAATGGTTGTTTGTCTATATGTGCCCTGTGATTGGCTGGCCACCAGTCCAGGGTGTACCCCGCCTCTCGCACCCGAAGACAGCTGGGATAGGCTCCAGCACGGCCGCAACCCACATGAGGAAAAAGCGGTAGAAAATGAATGAATGTATTACAGTCTAATGGTTAGCGCGCCGGTCGCACAGTTGGGAGACTAGGGTTCGATTCCCCGCTTGCGTGGGTTTTCTCCAGGTACTCCGGTTTCCTCCCACATTCCAAAAACATGCTAGGTTAATTGGTGACTCCAAATTGTCCATAGGTATGAATGTGAGTGTGAATGGTTGTTTGTCTAGATGTGCCCTGTGATTGGCTGGCAACCAGTCCAGGGTGTACCAAACCTCTCGCACCCAAAGACAGCTGGGATAGGCTCCAGCACGCCCACAACCCACGTGAGGAAAAAGCGGTGGAAAATGAATGAATGAATGTATTACAGCCAAATGGTAAGCGCCGGTCACACAGTTGGGAGACTACGGTTCGATTTCCCGCTTGCGTGGGTTTTCTCCAGGGTTCCGGTTTCCTCCCACATTCCAAAAACATGCTAGGTTAATTGGTGACTCCAAATTGTCCATAGGTATGAATGTGAGTGTGAATGGCTGTTTGTCTATATGTCTATTGTTTGTCTATTGTTTGTTTATTGTTTGTCTGTGATTGGCTGGCGACCAGTCCAGGGTGTACCCCGCCTCTCACATCCGAAGACAGCTGGGATAGGCTCCAGCACGCCCGCAACCCACGTGAGCATAAGCGGTAGAAAATGAATGAATGAATATTCCCATGTCTATGTATCTTGTGACTGCATCCCATTTTTCCAAGCCTTGTGTGAGTTATTGAAGTGTTCAGACCGACCTGTACGTGTCTTCCTGAACAGGGGAACCTTGCGGCGACTGCAGAATGTCATTGCACCAAAGTGTATCACTAATACTTTTTTTGTGCTCCCAATTCCCTTGACATCATTAACCAGCTCCTCACCTTTCTCATGATTTTTATTGTAGTTTGTTTCTCCATTCTGTTCCTCTCTCTGTTAATAATAAACCTACAAGAAAAATACATTTCTCACAAGAAGATGAATGAGAAAGAGGTAACATCATCCCTTTCCATCAGAGCGCTCTCATTCACTCTGTTCCAAATATGCCTTCATACATCCACACTAACGTGTATGAAGATTATATAATCTGCTCTGTCACATCTATACGAAAGAGCGGCCTGATGGGAGTGTACGTGTGTGCCACACAACAGATGCAGGAAGTTGACACACCCATTACCAACATTAGTTGTCCAAAAGGCGTACACATCTTGTTTCCACCCCCAGGATGACAAAACACTGTCCTTGGCCTGCAAAGAACCTGCATGAAAACATTCCAAGGTTGTCTGCTGTGTTTGATAGTGATGTAATATTTCATTGTGAAAGTCTACATCAGCCTTCAGATTGGGCTGGTGTTATGTAACAGTCCAAGAAAAGCTCAGGAAGGCCTGAGAGAGGATAAAAATAGAACAGTGGGCACAGCAGGATAGGGCTATATTTAGCAAAGACATCCTCGTGTCTATGAATAGCAGGAGATGTTTATATTGGTCTTAACCGTGTCTTGGACTCGCCAGGACTTCTCCACTCTAAGTCAAACGGACGCTCTTTGAGGCCTGGCTTGCTGCTTCATGAAACTTGTACCCACTATTCCTTATTCCATTAGTCATTGCCATCTATTCCTACAAGCAGCATCTTCTTCTTCACTTGTGATGAGCTTATAAGCAGGAGCCAGGGAAATAAAAGTGGCATATAGAGTCGCTCGGGGAGCAGACCAGCCGCTCATTGGGGCTCAAGTGATATTAACTTCATGCTGAGCTTGTTCAAGTTGACTTTATTGCTTCGGAGACGCTGAGTGCCAAGCAGGCGGTCCCGCAGCCAGAAGAATGTGTGATTCCCTCCGTGGTGCATCTCCAAATGTTACGTTAAAATAATACAGCAATCTGCTCTGCTTTGTGAGAAGTCTGTTTTGTCCTAAAATTGAAAGCTCGAGTTGTAGAAAAGACAAGATTTGAAAACTTTTTGAGTTCAACACTGGACTTGACAGGTTTGGCTTAAGAACATGGTTGTCTAGGTCTAAACACGGGGTCTCAAACCTGCGGCCCTAGACGCTAGTTTGAGGCCCCCACCTTGATACCAAAAGTTTAATGTTGAAATGACAGCTTAAAGCTGTGTGCACACCGGACACAATTAACATGATTTTGCCCCGCCCATACTGTTACCCTACCCTGTTACCCCGCCCTGTTTTGCTTTGGATTAGCAATGAAGCTAAAGGCTTATGACACTGGGTACAAATAAATGCAGGAAATGATTTGGAATAAAAGGGAAAATACACGTCAAGATAAAGCATCTCATCAAACATGTTGTTAAAGTTACCACGCTGCTCCCAGATGGAACTGAGTACGATGCTAACTTGCTAATTGGGTCAAATTATTAAGTTTCATTAATGTTCATGTTAAAGGTTAAATAACTGTTAATACTGTACATATGAATCTGAAAAAAAATAATTTCTCTACCAACTGTATGTGGTTTCTTACGTTTTTCTTTTTTGCTGTTTTATTATTATTTTACTTATTACTGATTGATTGATTTATTGTCTTTATTCTTAATTTGTTAATTTATTTTTAATTTAAAGTTAATTTATTATTTTTTTATCTTATTTTGTGTATAGAAAAATAGATATTTGAGATAGATATTTGAGAACAGTGGAATGTTTTATCAGATATTTTGGTGTGGAAAACCGGAACCAAAGTACTGAAAAAGTGTAGGGTATAGCAGAAGCATTTTTATTGATTTTTTTTCCAGTTTTTAATAAATGCGTTTTGGGTTTTTTTTTTTGAAAACCTGATGCGGCCCAGCTTCACCCAGAACCTAGCTCCGGTGGCCCCCAGGTAAATTGAGTTTGAGACCCCTGGTCTAAACAGTCCTATGAAATGGGCAGTGATAACTAAGTAGCGTAGTGGTCCCACTAATGAGACGTCTTTTTCTCAATATACCTTGCAAGACTAAAAGAAAAAATCTAACTGTATTTTATCTGTATTTTAATTGTATCTGTGTGTTCTGTGTACAGTGTAACCCTTACTGTACAGTATATATGTGTGTGTGTGTGTGTGAGGCTGAAGGTGCCAATTATAGCTTCTGTATTTAGCTTCTCCAAGTAGGAGGGGGCTATAATAGTCATAATAATAACAGAGTTAAAAGTTATATGCTGATAAAACACACAGCAAGGAGAGCAAGCGACGCTCATTAAATGTCGGACATGAGAAAGAGAGTAAAGAAAAGAAAGAAAATAAGAAGAAACTGTGCTGTAATTAGCTTCACTGTCACTTGCTAGAAAGCAGCCCACGCACTGGCGCCACATAACATGATAGCATGCAGCCATTGTTCGCTTTCTTTTCTTGAAAAAATAAATCAATAAAAATAAAACACCAGCAGTATAAAAAGCTTTTGGACTATATGGCGACAAGACCTCTGAAAGGACCTTTTTTTTAAACAATATTTACAATATTCTATGAGCCGAAACACACTCGCATTTTATATTTGCGACTGGAGCTCACAGATAAAGCTGCTGTCCAGTCGCCAAGGACGATTAAACAATGAACTAGCTGGAGTAAAGCTGGGCATGAAAAGGCTTATTGCAGAGCAGTGTTACAAGGCTTTGACATACTATATGCAAATACAGCAGATTCACGGCTGACAATGTCGTAAAGCAAATTTCATCATCGTTCTTTTATGTTTTACAGTTGAAAATGTGTTTAACGTGTGAGATTATAGGGTTAAAACAATACAATAATACTCTTAAACAACAAACTAGGAGGCATAACATAAAAACTAGCACAAATAAGTGTTTTGATAAGTGTAATGTTTATTGAAATATTCATACAGAAATAGTCATTTTAAACCAGTTTATGGTGGCTTCCATACAAGAAGAGTCAACGCTGTGCTGCTTTGTGAAACCCAAACATACGGTAAATTCACTCGTTGGTGTTTTTTTACACAAGCGTCATGCAAATGCCATCAACAACCAACATAAAGGCTGAGGGAACGCAAAGGCTCGTTTCATGAAAGCTTTAGGAAGACCGATGGTTTCTTTCTGCAGCAGGAAACTGACCAGTTGGACTAAACACGTCCAACTTCAGTCCATACAAGCCTTGTTTCAACCAAGCGGTACGGTTCAGATCAGATATTTACTCATTTTAAAAATGTGCCACTTTCCAACTTTTGGCACTTTAAAGCACCATGAAAAGATCCAAGAAGTAGGAATTATAATTCAAAGTTTTTGTTTCCTGTTGCCAGGTAATAGCATACCAAACTGTACTGCTTGTGGAAACACGGCTACAAGAACTGGAATGAGTCTGACAGAGAAGAGTGACCTCATGGCGAATAAAAGAAAGAAGGAAACAAAACTTTCATTTTTAGGAGAAGTCCTAATGTGAGATTTTTAAGGCAAAGCAGTCCAAAGAAAAATACTGTCACAGGTGTTATAAAATAGTCTCGACATGCAAACTCAATGCATGCTTGGATGACAGACGGTACTCAACACGAGCATTCCATTGAGTCACTTTGTTCAGCATGTTACACGTGTCGCATGACATGAATGAAGCCATGAAGTTATTATCTCCTTCAACGCTCTGCTTTGTTGCTCCTACGGCACCCCAGAGGATCACTGACTTCACACATTGTCATGTGACCAAACACCTCCCCTCGCTATTCAATCGCTTTTCTTCCCGTGGGTGTGCTGGAACACTCCAAAAAAACGCTAACAAAAGAGTAAAGAGCCATACATGGAGTGACTAATGCATACGTCCACAGTGTCACCTAGAAATCCATTTTATGAACGTAGATGAGTGGTTAGCGCCCAGACCTCACAGCTAGGAGACACAAGTTCAATTCCACCCTCCATCTCTGTGTGGAGTTCCGTGCATGCGTGGGTTTTCTCCGGGTACTCCCACATTCCAAAAACATGCTAGGTTAATTGGTGACTCCAAATTGTCCATAGGTATGAATGTGAGTGTGAATGGTTGTTTGTCTATATGTGCCCTGTGATTGGCTGGCAACCATGCAGTCCAGGGTGTGCCCCGCCTCTCACCCAAAAACAGCTGGGATAGGAATTTGTGAAATGTAACTGTGGAGGAGCGATTGTATTCATTAAATGACTGGTATTTATTTTGGGCGGCGCGACGGTCGAGTGGTTAGCGTGCAGACCTCACAGCTAGAAGACCAGGGTTCAATTCCACCATCGGCCATCTCTGTGTGGAGTTTGCATGTTCTCCCGTGCATGCGTGGGTTTTCTCCGGGTACTCCGGTTTCCTCCCACATTCCAAAAACATGCTAGGTTAATTGGCGACTCCAAATTGTCCATAGGTATGAATGTGAGTGTGAATGGTTGTTTGTCTATATGTGCCTTGTAATTGGATGGTGACCAGTCCAGGGTGTACCCCGCCTCTCGCCCGAAGACAGCTGGGATAGGCTCCAGCACCCCCCCCCCCGCGACCCTTGTGAGGAAAAGCGGTAGAAAATGAAAGAATGAATGGTATTTATTTTGACATTGTGGACTAATTTGTCGTCCTTCTACTTCTCCTTCTATTATGAGATGTTTCATTCATGAAAGGGACAGTTTTGATTTTTTGGACATTTATTTGAAGTTGTATGGAATCCCCATCCGCAGTGTTGTGTATCCACAGTGACTTTACCCCCATTTCGTCCGGTGAGCCGAGTTTTGGTTGTTTTTTCGGCGTTAAAAAAGTAGCTCTGGCTAGTTGGTGGGGTCACTTAAGTCAGTGGAATACACGTACCCCCAAGGTTACATCATGTATTGCCAATGCGGGTACGTGAATAAAAATGAAAAACAATCAGCGCCTCAAAATTACCAGTGTACCTGAATGCTTCAATGAAGCAGCAAAAAGGGAACAGGAACAAGTTGTTCCTTGCTCTCTGTGCATCATACCAACAAATAAGTAAGTCTGAATGATTTTCATTTATATTGGTGCAGCGGTGAAAACCTGTCACTGTGAGTGGAGATTCACCCGACAACGAGGCTTTATTGTTGGTTGGTTGTATTTTTGTATTTCAGATACTATTAATCAGGAGGTAGTAGTTATTTTAGAGTTGGGACGTCAAGGAAAGATAATGGACACTTCATACTCAACAAGCAGGATCTAAACTAGCAAACTGTTGTCAGTGCTGCACTTGTCAATCACAGCAAAAACACCCAAAGTAGGTGATATTTACAAAACCATGATAAATATGATATTTAAGTAAAGCGTTTCGCTTCTCGAAACAACATGCAAAACTGTTTTCTACAAAACAGTCAGACCTCACCATTGATCTGCGTTCTTTTTTCCCCCTTCTTATCACTACGTGCTGCCATCTGTGTATGTGTCCAACAGTGTTTACATGCACTGATGACGTCTGCTGCGATGCGAGAGAGTTAAAGTGAGGGCTAGAGTGCTAAAAATAGTGTGGACTTGTAATTATCTGGGCTGCAACAACAAATATGTGTCTGCGTTGCCCTATATTTGCATTGGTTTCCTGTCACGGACATTGCTGTGAGAAAACTTTAGCTATTGGCTACAGAGTGGGAGTACAAAGTAGCCAAGGATGAAACAGCTTTGTGTATGTAGTGCACACTTCAGCGAGCACAATTATGTTCCTACACGGCCAAGACAGAGGGATAAACATGTTTTGGAAAGCACTGCTGCCTTCAGTCACAATATACTGTATAGTATGTTAGTCAAAATAATAATAATAATAAATCAGTCAAAATCAGACATGTTTACTTTCACTATCCCAGCAGTAAACACTGAAACAGGTGGTGTAATGTGCGTAACAGTTAACAGCTGGTGGTGGTGCGCAGTGATACAAACGCAGAGGGATTGTGAGGTCTGACCTTTTCTTGAAATCAGATGTGTTACTCTTTTGAACGCATATCGCTTTACTTAGGGGATCACACGAACTAGCCAGAACTACACCAAAAAACGACCAGAACTCACTTCATATCAAAAATGACACCTCGTTATTGTGACATTGTGGGCTAATTTGGAGTCTTTCTATCGTAAGGGCTGCAATGAATGATTATTTTCTGAATCGATTAATTGTAGCTATTCTATTGCTTTCTATTACAGAGGTTTTGGGAAATACAACTGTGGAGGAGCGACTGCATTCATGAAAAGACTATGGACTAATTTGGAGTCTTTCTATTGCTTTCCTATTGTGAAATGTAACTGTGGAGGACCAATTGCAATACAGTTGGCTATCGTGTACATCAGGGGTCTCAAACACGCTGTATGGTATCATGTACCCAGAAAAATGTGGATTAATGTTCATGTTAAAGGTTAAATAACTGTTAATAGTTATCCTCCCTATCTGTGTGGAAGTGGTAAGTTTTTGCCTTTTTTAAGTTTAAAGGAAATAACTTGGAGGCTACCGTTTAGGTCGCTAGATCTCTAGTTTGCGAGTTAGCATGTGTCTCAAGACCCTGCAGTATAAATGTAGAGTATAAATGTGACTATACTTGTGTTTTGTCATGTCTACGGGGCTCTAATAATGCTTTGTTAATTTTAATCTGAAAAAAATAATTTGTCTACCCACCAACTATATGTATTTTACTGCATTTTGTTGCCCTGTACAAGTGACATGAGCAATAACAATAAAGTTGAATCTAATCTAATCTAATCTAATGTGGTTTCTTAAGTTTTTACTATTTGCTGTTTTATTATTATGATTATATTTATTTATTACTGATTGATTTTCTTTATTCTTGATTTGTTTATTTTTCATCTTATTTTGTGCAGAAAAATAAAAATTAAGATATTTGAGAACAGTGGAATGTTTTATCAGCGCTTTTATTGTAGAAAATTGGAACCAAAGCACTGAAAAAGTTTGTATATTTTACTGTTTTTAATAAATGCGTTTTTTTTTTTGTGGCCCAGTCTCACCCAGACCCTAGCTCCAGTGGCCCCCCAAGTTTGAGACCCCTGGTGTACATATAACATAGCTAACTTAGCATATTTACATGGGTTGGTTTTACCCAGTTTACAAAACCAAAAATAAAAAATATCAAAGTGGCCCCTGCAGTGTGTGATTTTTCAAGGTCGAAGGTGGAAAAAGTTTGTGCCCCCAGTAAGTGTTAGCAGCAAAGCCTCGCCAGGCTTCTTTCAATTTTTTTGCCCAAGATTCAGCACATTTAGTTTGCATGTGAGGCTAATGACGCGGCCTAGAAACGTAACCTATGGTTTGTTGTGTGTCCAAGAAGCACATCATTAGCTTCCTCCTCTGTCATGTCTATCTATAAATAATTCCTGATCATCTAAGCTCGGCTGAAAGCATTTGAAAGATGCCAAACTCTTATTTCGTTGTGACACATACGCGGTAGCTATAACGAGGTCATACGAGACAGAGCGATGCGATTTAAAGTGCTGATGGCCCAAATGAAGCGAGTGACATGAAAGCAGTGTTTCTGTGAGAAGAAGCCTCGGTGGTTGTTATGCAAGCGCCATGCATGTTTCATACGAGAGTACATGTGCAGGATGCACAGCATATAGCAGAAAGAGGATAGCGGGGGCGACATTGAAGTTGTTGTCATGAATAAATGAAATGCTTCGTCTTTTGAGAGACCCTGGAAAAAATGTTCCCTGTCAAACACAAAGTACTATCAACATGACTGCATACAACAGTATATACTGATCTGCTTTATACACTCACTGGACATGATTATGTACACCTTTAACGAGATCCAATCCAAAAATTCAGCCTTCACAAATACAGGTTTTCGAATTTTTTGTCATTTACGTATATGACGGGGAAGAAAAATATGAATATTAAAATAATCCGTCAACAAAACATGTACTGTCTCAAATCTCTTATTTATTTATTCATTCATTTTCTACCGCTTATCATGAGGATAAGCGGGAGAAAATGAATGTGGGAGGAAAACCGGAGTACCCGGAGAAACCCGGGGGGAACATGCAAACTCCACACAGAGATGCCTGAGGGTGGAATCGAACTCGAGTCTCCTAGCTGTGTGGCCTGCGTGTTAACCACTCGGTCGCCGTGCAGCCGTTTAATCAATTAATCATCAATTAATCAGTTAAGTGTTGCAACTCAGAAACACACAACTCTCACTATAAAATCAACATAATTACTTTTGAAAAAGCTAAATTTGTGCATCGGATCTCATTCAATGGTGTACCTAATGAAGTGTCCTGTGTATTTTTTTTAATTTATTTTTTGTGTTAAAGTCTCGCTCTGCCTGCTGCTTGATATCAGTCAGGTGCTACATTTGTGCAGTCCAGTTACTCACGTGGGTGTGAATAATAATAAAAATAAAAATACAAGTATAAAAGTCTGTCAGACCACCCTGTAGGACCTTCTTCATTCATTCCTTGGCCGTCAAAGAGACGCTACACTATAACAAAGTTGCTACTGAGTGTAAGTGATGACGATTAGCACGCACATGAACACAGTCACAAGTCATTGAGTTATAAAAAATACAGGCCTGTCGTTCATTATTTAAATATGAATAACTCAACATATGAACATGAATAAGGCCTGTTAGTCATCATTTAAATATGATTACAGGCCTCCGTACAAAGTAGAAGAGTTAGATCAGCCAGAAAGAAGCAGCATTACACGTAATAAATGAGATAATATATCATATGAGTCGATACACAAAAAGAAGGCCAAGATTTGTACAGTGTATAAATATATAAGAAAACATTTTACAGGCATGTGTAGGATCTGTACAAGGAATTTGAGGCGTGACGCTAGAAAACGTTGTAAACCGTCTCTCACGTCATGATGACTGCTCGGGGCCAAAAAGGTTACAATGTACACTTTGTATGCACAAGTGCGTCTTTGTGCTTCTGTTGAATTAAAAAAAACAAAAAAACACAACAAAACAAGACTGACTTGGAAGGAGGGAGGGTGCACAAATAACCACCAAACCTTGCTTGGGACTGAAAAGTGGCCCTGAAAAGTTGCCAGCTCTGACCCTTAATTACATGGAGTCGTTCACAATTATCACTAATTTCTATTCAATTTAGTGCAACTTTTACCAAGGATCACAAAAAAACTTGATTGACATGAAAAAAAAAACTTGACATGAAAAAATTTGAATGCCTTAAAGTGGACCTATTATGAGTGGACCTAATCCTTATTTGGAGTAATTTATTAGTACCATAAATGTAATTGTATTGTATATTAGTCCAAAATCATTGAAACAGTGACAAATATGTCATGTTAGGCATTCTATAGCAATTTGACGGCAAAAAGCCAACAGCTACTGAGCTTGTTTTACATGAATTTATTAAATATTAATATAGTAAAAACAGATGAATTGTAATATTTGACATATTTGAATGCATTAATAAGCTTTTGAAAATGAGCTAGTATACCTGACACATGACCAATGTGGGGGACCCATATCCTGGGATAATCACATGACAACCACTCCAAAATGTTTACTAAGGGACTTCACTAGCTCAGGTCAAGCATAAAACTGCATAGGGAGCATTTAACTACTTCTACAACTGCATTTAAGAATTACAACTACAGCCAAAAACATAGTGATGCTCTGATCGATCGACCATCGATTAGCATAGGCACAGGACAATAAATGCCTTTCAAAACCGATCAAAATGGACACACTTTGCCCCGTACATTGAGTGTTTTACACTAGTCTGTAAAACCTCAATGGCTTCAGTTAGGCTACATCAATTGACCATTCCATTATCAAACCTATTGTTGTTCAACTGTTCTTGCATCTTTGTTTACACGTTTTGCCTAGCTGTCCCTGGTGGCAGCTAGCTAGCTCGCTAGCTATAGTTACCTGCATATCTTCTGGTCTTCCGACTCCAAATGTGACTTTTTACCACAGTGGTACAAACAAACAAGCAATGCGGTTGGTCCGGAGGTCATTTTTGTCCGTCACGCTGCAGAGGAGCAGTCATCACATCGATGCCAGATAAATTTGTTTAAACATGAGACCTGTAATATTTATCATGGTCATTTTTTCATGTAAAATGAGGGATCAAAGGCAGTATCGGCCACAAATATCGGCCCAAGCAAAATCGGCTAAGGGTGATGGGAAAAAATCGGTATCGGCATCAGCCCCAAAAAAACCATATCGGTCGATCCCTAGTTACCATTATGCCAGGGGCCCTTGGAATTGTGTAACAGGACCCCTGGCCAATAGTACAAATCCATGTGATCGATATCGGCCAATCTAACTTGATGATCATATTGGAATCGGCAGCATAAAACCCTGATCGGAGCATCCATTAAAAAAAACCTATTAATGGCATGAACAGTAATTAGCTTGTTACATTTTCTTTCCAAAAACAATTATAAACTATCAGTGAGTCATTTCAGCATCATCAATATTTAGAATTATAATTGATCAATTATGGTGATTATAACCTGAGTTGTCCGATGCTTGCAAAGATTGCAAGATTGGCGACTCCAAAGAGCTAGCTGCTAACCTTTCAGCGCCACCTTTCAGTATTCTGTACCCCATATAGTGAATGCTGTGTTTCCAAGGGCTGAAAATGGCTAACTGCTACTAAACTCTAGCAGCCATTAGTGGCTTTACTTCCTTGTTTAAAAAGCGATGTTGCTAACAAATAAATGTTTGGTTACCTGATCAGTTCTGGTTTATGCTTCTGCGTAGTCACCATGGCGACAATTTCTGATTGTTCTTTTTTGGGTGTTATTGGAGCTGGAACTAATCAATGTCACTTTTATTGGAAATGTTGATCCATAATCGGGGAGAAGAATGGCTGAGCACCCACTGAAGGAGTTGTATACACACAGGAAGTCATGTATTAAAAGCTGACCCATGTGGTTATATATATATATTTTTTTCAAGGTGCATAAAAGGTTTGCAGGGGGAGGAGCCTCAACGCAGAAACATAAACTAGGATTTAGACTAGGGGTGTCCAAAGTGTGGCCTGGGGGCCATTTGTGAAACACATTTTTATTATTAGTCTACTTTAAAATTCAATTCAACTAGAGAACTAAAAAAAACCTGACATATAGGCTGTTTTTTTTTAAATACACAGTCATGGAAAAAATTATTAGCGAACTTATTTCTTCAGTTTCTTGTTTGTTTTCATGCCTGGTGCCAGAGTTCATTTTTTGGAAGTACAATGTTATAGTTATTCATGTAAGAATATAAGTGATTTTAGAAAAATTAAGATAACCATGGAAGTTAAAAGATATCATCTCTTGTATTAAACTCTTAAGAGGTATTTATGTTATCATCATTATCATCATCAATAAATGGACCTTTGGTTGCATCAGGCATTAAGGTGAACAAATAAAGTGAAGAAACAAGGGTGGGCTAATCATTTTTTCCATGCTTGTATATATAAAATATATACTATATGTAACATCTTAGAAACATATATTTCTTTTGGTATGTTAACAAAAAAAATATCTAATAATAATTCCAGTATGCGGCCCGCGGTGGAAAAACTTTGGATACCCCTGGCAGTTTAGCCAAATAAGTCACGTGAATGGGCTAAAGTGTTTGGTCAACACACTGAGAGGTAGGAAGATGAAGGAAATGAAATCAAAAAGACAAACTGGAGTCTAGTTCAATTCCAAGATGGCGCCTGTGAACTGAGCAAAAAGTAAGGCTGGTTGAGTCCCTGCTGCGGCGTCACAGTCCTGAAGAGCCACCTGGAGGCGGGCAGATGCAGCAGCGTGTGTTCGTCACAGAAAGGTGGCGACGGTAGGCAGTGGCGGGATGGATGGTGGAGAGGGACGAAGCCCTGAGTGCGGGACGACGAGTGCATGCTTCTCTTTAACTAGCACATGCTCCATTGACTAAGAGACTATATAGTTAAAACACTCTACGGAAGAAGTCACGCACTCCAATACTGCATCCTCGGCTGATTGCTGGAAATCTTTCCTCCTTTCCAATTTGTAAACATTTATACTTGGAGAGACACAATTCGGTGACAGAAAGCGGGATCCAAAATCAATAATGTTCCTTGCACTTTGGCTGAGCTCACGCCCGCCACCTTCTCTGAACAGCACCCGCTCAAGAGGTCTTCTAAACGTGGAAGCATACACCTTTGTGGCGCTCCAAGTGCGGCAGACCCGTGGGCTGCTAGCTCAAAAGCTTCCAGTGAAGATTTGGAAGAAGAAGAAGAAGACGAAGAAAAAAAGAGGCAAGCGGAGGCCAAAAAAGACGACGCCTTTGAACCTTTAGATCCGGCTTACCCGTCTGGTGAGGAGAGGATGTAGTGCTGGCGGAGGGCACGGGGTGTAAGGAGGCGGAAGAGGTCCAGGCTTGATGCCTCTCGTCCTCATGTAGGATAGGAACTGGTCTGGGATTTCAGCTAGCACTTCTTTGGCCAGACGCGCCATGCTGAGGATGTGATTGCCTCGGCGGTCGATGTAGTCTCGGAAAGGGACAAACTACAACAAAGACAGGAAAAGACAATGTACTGTAGGGAAAAACAAATCTCATTATGTCATTATTATCATTATATCATATCTCAATTCACCCCCATACACAGATATGGAGAGCGATCAATTTGTTCGGTAGCTTTACTGTAACAGAGCGAGAATGTCCATCCATCCATTTTCTATTCAGAGTCTACAGCACACAAAGGAGATCACAATGGTGGGAAAACAAAAAGGAGCAAGAACCGCCGGAGGGTCAAATTCCGTGACCTCTTTCCCCTTTAATCCCTGTGAAGACTTTGTGCTGAGTCGACAGCCGGAGCCTGTGAATGTTTCATACCTGTACGATATCCCTCTCGGCGTAGCGTCCTTGGGAGGAGATCCTCTCCTCGTCTCCGTCCAGCTCGATCATTTCTATAGGAGGAGAGTAACCGCTTAGTGGACGCATCACATGCTGGCATGTGTAGGGTTGGATATCATTATAGGTTATCACATAGTTTGTCTGGTATCAGGCCAGGCGTGCCAGTCTAGGATGCATCGGACATGTTTCGGTGGGAGGGGGCAATGCCTAAAGATGCATGGTTATGACTTCATGTAAAATCCTGGATAATAGCGCTGAAACAGGTAAAGGAAATTAGAGATAATATAGACATCTTTCATTAATAATGAAATAATTCAATTTATTAACCAAAAATCATTAAAATATCGGTCAGTGTTAAGTCTACGTCTCAATTTCTCCTTTCTGTTTTAATACAATACACATACTATAACAAAAATTATCACATACTACAGCATTAATTGGCTCTGTACCCTAGAAACCACCCATGAATGATACGGGAAAAGGCCGAAATGATACTGTGTCAAAGCCCAGGGCAGTGATACTTATAGGTTATCACATGGTCACATGGTCGAGGGTTGATACTAGCACGCGGGGGCATGATACTGGGCCTGATACCAGACAAACCATGTGATGATCTTATTATCACATACTATTTAATCATGAGCTTATTATCACGTACTATTTAATCAAAAGACCATTTTGTTTCCAGAAAATGTTCAGTTTATTACAGTCTTATATCTAAACAATGTAAACACAACAATTGAAAAAATATTTCAACAATAATATTTTATCAACAGTCTTATCTTTTCATTCATTCATTCATTCATTCATTTTCTACCGCTTTTCCTCACGCGGGTTGCGGGGGGTGCTGGAGCCTATCCCAGCTGTCTTCGGGCATGAGGCAGGGTACACCCTGGACTGGTCGCCAGCCAATCACAGGGCACATATAGACAAACAACCATTCACACTCACGTTCATACCTATGGACAATTTGGAGTGGCCAATTAACCTATCATGTTTTTGGAATGTGGGAGGAAACCGGAGTACCCGGAGAAAACCCACGCATGCACGGGGAGAACATGCAAACTCCACACAGAGATGCCCTAGGGTGGAATTGAGCCCTGGTCTCCAAGCTGTGAGGTCAGCGCTAACCACTAGACCGCCTTATCTTTTCAATGTCTGACAATTAAAGTTCCATTAATCAAGTTTGTTTTTTTTGGAGAAGTACTAGGAATATTTACAGTTCCAGTGACATTTCCTGTCACATGTGCGGAGTTTAGAAAGTTAAGCATAGACACGTAATTGTCTAACTCAGACGGGGGAATACTTTCTACCAGTCTTCGTTCATTCTTGCAGTTGATGAGCCATTCAGAAAAAAGCTTGAGGTCGCCCTTGGTTTTCCGACTTGTATTTGCATTTTTAGTTTTTTCGAGTGTCCTCCTCATTAATGGTGATAAAACGTTCCATTTCTAATATTCTGTTTGCTATTTTCCCTATTTGTCTTTCGCCGGGAGTGCAGCAAAACAAACGCTGTGTGTTCACACTCGTGCGTTGTTCTCTGATTGGTTGTTTCACGGCCACAATACCAGAGCAGCGCGCTCTGAGTGGACAGCTACGGGGGCTGATACTGGACATGGTTAAACTCTATATTTTATCAGTATCACTGCCCTGAGCTTTGACACAGTATCATTTCGGCCTTTTCCCGTATCATTCATGGGCGCTTTCTAGGGTACCGGGCCAATTAACACTGTAGTATGTGATAATGATGATTATCATCATCATCATCCAATAGCGGTGCCAAGTTGATATTAAACCTTTAGGCTACTTTACATCCATCCCATCCAGTCCTCTACCTAGCAACAAGTTTAAAATAAATCTATTGAACCATATTACCGTGTCTACTCGCTAGCTACCTGTACATCTTTCACAAGTGAAGCTTCAATGAATCATGATGTGCGTTGTCTTTGAGCGAGAGAGAGTAGCAGTGGAGTTAGTACTCTATTTCAGCCTCTAGTGTGCCACCAATTTGTGCGTTATAAAAGCGACGGCGGGGCCACGTAATGTCAGAAATAAGAGCTCCTCCTCCAGTGTGACAACAGGAAATTTTCTCCTCACTTGTGGCGTGCCGGGGAGGCAACAATTACGGGGAAGAGCGGAGGAGCGAGAGAACAGAAAGAAAGGCTGAACAATGCGGGAGGCCAGACCGAGAATGGACGATTAATGCCCCCCCCACACAAGATTTGCACTCAGCTTACCATCAAATTCGGCTGGTCCGACCCCAACGATGATAATTGACATGGGCAGAGAGGCAGCCTGTGAATGGTGGAGGAGAGAAAGCATCAGAGGCAGGCGATGGGGTGACGGCTTAGTGTTGGGTCGGTTGGGGGGGGGGGGGGGGGGGGGGTGCACTACAGTATTTGCTATCTTAAAGGCTGCAGGCTGTCAGTGAAATACTCCTGCTAATTACAAGCTGAAAGGCAGTAGTCAAAATCAATTTGCTGACTTTTGTACTCCCGTATAAGTTAGTCGACTTTTTGACAGCTTCAAAATGACTCCTATTTACATAGCACTCCCCCCACCCCCCACCCCCACCCCACACTACCCACCACCAATCACCTGCCCTCCGGCTGAGCGGACGCTATGTTAATATTGTTTATTATGTCTTGGAGTGATGAATGTCTCTGTATTCACTCCTTCATAACTTGTCTGCTTATTAGATGGATGTTCAAATTGCCTAAGCTATGAAGGTGGGGGGCCTGGGAGGGGCGGATCGAGAGTCCTCAGGCGGGCGTGTAAATAATTACTCTCGAATGGAAATTTTACAATAACGGTACATCACATGGCAGGGGAGGAGGAACCAGGGAGAGCAAACTCTTAAAGACACAGATGGAAGATAGAGGTGATATTCGAGGTAAGAAATACACACTACAGTATAGTATCCCCCTTTTTGCAGGGGTCACAATCTGAAAAAAACTTAAGCAATTGAGACTCCCATAAAAATGTCTGTTTTTGACACTCTAATAAAGCCTGCATCCAAGTGCCTCCCCCTGATAGGTTCAGGCAAGAACCCTTTTGTTGCTGTTTTTGGGCTCTCCTTTTGTGTGAGTTCATGTTGAACAAGAAAATAAAGTTTGCTTCTGCAGTCGACGCTCCTGTTCTTCAGTGACTCGATGTTTTTGCATGTGTCTTACAATACCGTGTGTCTTAAATACAGTATGTGTTAAGTACAGAAATGAACCCCGTAATTGAGCCAGGTGCGCCTTATGGTGCGCCTTAAAAATACGCTACTGTCTGCTGTTTTAGAAGAAAAGAAAGCATACATTGACGATGGACTCTTTGGTCTGAGCCATGTCCGTGATGACGCCATCTGAGATGATGAGGAGGATGAAGTACTGCGAACCATCCGTCACTGCTGATGCATACCTTGCAACAAAAAAGGGACAAGTCACTTAATGATCTAACATGTATGTGCACTGTTTGCTAGTTATGTTACGACTCTGGGTCCTAAGTTTTGTTTCTTTTTATTTATTTTTTGTTGGGCTGATTACTAAATGGTTTGCAGGTGTGTGTTTTCTTTCTTTTTTATGTTTTAGAGGACCCCGGCTCCCTGGATTGGCAGCAGAACAGGAAACAGGAAACAACAGGAAGTGCACCTCCTGTGTCTCTTTTTCACAGAAAGTCAAAAGTGTGTTGCAGTGGCAATGAACCTACCTGGCTACGTGGTTGATGACAGGGGAGAAGTGAGTGGGTCCGTAGAGACGCACTGACTTGAGACTCTGGTAATAAGCCTCCATCACACCCTCGATGCCACTGCAGTACGGGTTCTGGGGGTTGCCGTTCTGTTCACACAAAAGTCAGGATGAAGGTCAGGAAGTGTACCAAGTTTACCAAGTTTTATGTCAGCATTGATGAATGAAATGACCGTATATGATAATTATGTAATATGTGGAGTTTGCATGTTCTCCCACATTCCAAAAATATGCATGGTTGTTTGTCTATATGTGCCCTGTGATTGGCTGGCGACCAGTCCAGGGTGTACCCCGCCTCTTGCCCGAAGACAGCTGGGATAGGCTCCAGCATAGCCACATCCTAGAGAGGATATGCGGCATAGAAAATGGATGGCTGGAAGGATCAAATGTGTATTTTAATTTAAAGTGTGACAAAGTACAGTCAGACGTTAAAGTTAGATGTTAAGTAGGATCTTAAAAATTGTCGGGTATAGAGATCCGTTTGTCATATTTTTATAATATATATCCATAAAAAATAAACAAATATATATTGTTAGTATACATACTACATTTGATGGTTTTTTTTTGTAATATGTGGATAAGCAGCAAAGTAGCAAAATAAATATAAAAAATTACACAGTAAAAATTTATATCTATAAAAATAAGTAAATATATATTGTTAGTATACATACTACATTTGATGGTTCTTTATTTTGTAATATGTGGATAGACAGTAAAGTAGCAAAATAAATATAAACAATTACACAGTAAAAATGTATATCCATAAAAAAATAAGTAAATATATATTGTTAGTATACATACTACATTGGATGGTTCTTGTGGATAAGCAGTAAAGTAGCAAAATAAATATAAAAAATTACACAGTAAAAATTTCTATCTCTAAAAAAATAAGTAAATATATACTGTTAGTATGCATACTACATTTGATGGTTCTTTTTTGTAATATGTGGATAAGCAGTAAAGTAGCAAAATAAATATAAAAAAATTACACAGTAAAAATGTATATCCATAAAAAAATAAGTAAATATATATTGTAGTATACATACTACATTTGATGGTTGATTTTTTTGTAATATGTGGATAAGCAGTAAAGTAGCAAAATAAATATAACAAATAAAAAAAAAATATATATATATATATATACATTTTACAAACACAATAATACAAACATAAAATACATAAAAAAATCTAACATGTAATTAAAAAAAGTCAACATGTCCCCTAATAGTACCTAATGTACCTAATAGAAAGTCCTGCCAAGACATGCTAAGACATGCAGTGTGTGTTGAAGCTCAAGTGCGCTTGTTTGGAGCCAACTCACCAAAGCGCCACGCTACATTATTTAAGCACTCCATATGTCAGAGGCTTCCTAACGATCCTAGCGAGACCTCTTCTTGTGGCTTTGCAAATGGGGCTCGTATAATCAAGTCAGATGCAGCTGGAGCTTTGCAGCCTCTTTAGAAGCTGACAAAGTTAAAGCCTTAATGAGATGAATGCATATGTGCCATGTCTGCAGGCCTGCCTTCGCTCGGGAGGCTGTTAGCTAGCACTGTAATGGCTGTGCACGCCTCTGGAGGAAACATCTGGAAGGGACGGGAGATGAGCAGACGTGTGAGTGGTCTGGACGCCTGCTGCTGCAGAGTTTTGGATTATGGATGGAGATACGTGGACAGAACAGACAGTGAGTGAAGGGAAGTCTGCCAAGTGGTCTTTCTTATGGGCTTTGTCTTCTTTCTGTGCGACGTTGCTGCATGTTAGCCCATCGGCCACATTGCCATCCTACTGTGGAAATGACCTTTCTGTGTCCGATAGTCAATACTGCACTGTCTCGCGCCACCCCTTTTCGTAACCTACCACCAAAAAATGGTACAGTGCAGTTCTGGTACCATTGCATGACAAACTGTACAACCTAGTGTGGAAGCAAAGACAGTAACAAGTCTCCTCACCAGAGCGAACTCGTGCGAGACGCGTCCGTCCGGGGGAAGCTTGGCACCGAAGCCCAGTGCTGGAAACATCTTATCGCTGTCGTAGTCCTGGATGATCTCCCCAACGGCCCGTAGCGCCATGGCATAGTCATTGAGCTGGTAGGGGCTCATGTAATGCAGTGAGGTGGGCTGTGATGGGTTGCCTGGGACCACAAAGGTGGAGGAAACAACACTTGCATCAGCATCAAGCAGCAATTACAACCCCACCCCCACCCCACACACACCAAGAACACAGACTCTCCGCTGTGAGTCATAGTAAAATGAAATGAGGGGAAAGTGGTAGGAGGTTAGAATGTAAACTAGACTTTCAGCAACACAAACATGGTATCATCATCATCATTAGTGATGTCCTGGTGGAACACAACAATTTCTGTTCCTTTTCTCGTTTTTATGTGCCTGTTTCACATGAAATGTGAAACACCTAAACTACATTCTAAAAATAATTCTTATTGACTTATTTCAATTGGGGCTACACGCGGGCCACACAGCTAGGAGACCTGAGTTCGATTCCACCCTCGGGCATCTCTGTGTGGAGTTTGCATGTTCTCCCCGTGCATGCGTGGGTTTTCTCCGGGTACTCCGGTTTCCTACCACATTCCAAAAACATGCTAGGTTAATTGGTGACTCCAAATTGTCCATAGGTATGAATGTGAGTGTGAATGGTTGTTTGTCTATATGTGCCCTGTGATTGGCTGGCCACCAGTCAAGGGTGTACCTCGCCTCTCGCCCGAAGACAGCTGGGATAGGCTCCAGCATGTGCCTGCGACCCTCGTGAGGATAAACGGTAGAAAATGAATGAATGAATATTTCGAGTGGTTAGGAGACCTGGGTTCGATTCCCCCTCATCAAATGACAGTTGTCACCACTGGCAGATTAGCTTGCGCCTTCCATCCATCCATCCATTTTCTAGATATGCTGCTTATCCTCAGTAGGAATGTAACAATTCCCGTAAGTAAGCACGGGAAAATAACATTGAATTTAATAAACATAAAAACATAAAGGTGGTGTCCATGTGTATCAGTTGTGATTACTTTGCTCATGTGTGACCTATCTGACCTATATTCTGTATTTTTCAAATATGACGCAGGCCTTATCGATATGTAGATATACAGTAAATACAATATGTATCCGAGACACTATAGTCTGAATGGTGAAGTTGCATAAATCCCACCTATATGTAATCCAAATGTGTGTTTTATCAAGCAAGACTTGGATAAAGGACTTGATGAGTTTGTCGACTTGGACGATTTGTCAACTTAAACAGGTTAAAAGGCTAAATTAAGTCAAAAACAGGGCACACTCAATCTCTTGACAACACATAATGAAGACAAGCCGTAACGAAAGTCAATTAAACAGAGACACTCAATCCCTAGACAGCACATAATGAAGACAAGTCATAAGAAAAGCCAATTCATCAATGAGATCGCTACTCCTGCGTGCTGATTCACGTTAACCAGCTAAGATGTTGATGTTTTGTTCAGACAGGTCCTTGTCTGAAAAAGTGTGGACATCTCTGTGACATGAAAGAAATATTAAAAAAACTATTCTACATTTCTGTAATGAAAGTCCTACCATCCTTATTACACATTTCCATACAACTGTTCTGTAATAAAAAAAAAAGCCGCCAGGGTTTCACATTAAACTGTACCAGAAATAAAGCAATTACAAGCATAATTTCGACATTTATATGTGCAGGCATATGAAACAGTGACTGGATGGCATAGGAGATGTACGGCAATGTGGCTCCAAAGTTAATTTCACATATTAACACACACAGCGAGGGAAGCTCTGCTGCTCCACTAACCAATGTTCCACTGAATTCCTTCAGGCGCCTCATAAAGAAAAAACACAATTGCTTCATATTGGAACATTTTTTAAGTGGGATGCCCAGATAAGATCCCGAAATATAGTCTTGTGTAAAACCATGCCAACCTCAAAATCCCAAGACCCTGAGGTTGTACAAAAGTAATAATCAGAATGACTTGAAATAAAACTGAAAATAATCCACAAAGTCAGGGCAATTGCAGCCAAAAGGCAGAATAGAATCGGTCATTGAATGAATGTAATCATGAATGACAGCCTCCACCTTGCACAAAACAAATAATCAGAATGACTCCCAGCAACACACATATCCAGATAAATGGCAGTAAAATAGAAGTGAGGGGGCAGGACTTGTTACTCAAGTCAATCAAGGTAGGAATGGGCGAGCATGAGAGTATGCCCTGAGACTCCAACATCAACATACAAGTTAGAATTTTGTAATAATTAACACTGCTTCACTTCTTTTTACACCTGTGTGGCAGTTAAGAATGTTAAGATTTGACACGAAACATTTTGCTTGTACACTTGATAAAGCATCTATGATGGCCACAGTTTGAAATTGGAACAGATGACTTCTATTACATTATTATCAACCGTGCTTCACTTCTTTTTACGCTTGAGTGCCAGTTAACCATGTTAAAATGTGAATTTAAACATTGCCTCTGTACTTATTAAAGCTTACATGAACTCATTATAAACGTTTTTATCGGATATGAGTATGAAATGAGTACATTTCGTCATTATCCATATACATTTACAAATCTATTGTTAGCTAGCTCATATTAAGTTGTTTTCGCACGCTAGAATGCGCAGAAAAGGGACAGGAATATCTGTTCATGTTTCACACAAGGATTGTGAATGATGGGCAACATTTTAAATAAAGTGCAGTTCCCCTTTAAAGACCCACGAGAGGAGGAGACCAGAATGTTAATAACCGTTGAGTGGTAGTAACTTTGCGACTCCTTCAGGCCCCCTTTTTTCTGTGCAGTTTTTGCAGTGGGATTCATCTTCTTCCCTGCTTGTTCACCGCCCAGCCGTCCTTGCCCTGTCCTCACAGAATTTCCCCTTCCACTATTCATGGACTCTGAACATCAATAAAGTCTCTTCTTCCCTCACACTAAGGTGTCTGCATTTTGGAGTTCAGTCCCGAAACCCTGAGCCTCAACCCTGACACCACCAGAGCGCCAATAATGAAGCAACTGCTGTGTGTTAAGCTCCATGTGTGTAAGGCACTGGAGTGCTTTCATTGACAGCGACGTGAGTGCTCTCACCATTGGAGGCTGTGAAATCGATTGCCACCGTGAAATTAATCTGCGTCCTGCAAGAGAAAAGAAGCGATGTTAAGAGGACGCCATCACGGCGGATTTGCAATGCAGCGTCTTTCAAAGGCCCGCAATTAAGCAGCGTGTTATGGGCCGCCGTTTGTCTTAATATTGGAGTCCTGGGAGCGCTAATCTCTGATTGCACCAGCGCTGACACACGTTCATTTCCACTACAAGGGAGAGAACTTACCCGCCTCGAATGTAGTCCAAGAAGGAGAGCTCCGTGTCCACTAGGCAGGACAGCAGGGTCACCTGCAATACAAAAATATTATTATTGCTATATGCATGTTAGGTTAGTGCAGTTTTAAGCCATAAAAACAGCCAAAAGGAAGAGCTTGCCATACAATCTTTCCCATGTATTAAAGCACTCCACAGGAAGGAGGAAGTGGATATGGATGGATGAGTGTAACGTGCAGGATGAAGTGAAAATTGTCAATAATTCACTGTGTTTTTTTGTAAAATAAATTATTTTGAGGGCTGCACGGCGGTCGAGTGGTTAGCGCGCAGACCTCACAGCTAGGAGACCAGGGTTTAATTCCACCCTGGGCCATCTCTGTGTGGAGTTTTCCCAGTGCATGCGTGGGTTTTCTCCGGGTACTCCGGTTTCCTCCCACATTCCAAAAACATGCTAGGTTAATTGGCGACTCCAAATTGTCCATAGGTATGAATGTGAGTGTGAATGGTTGTTTGTCTATATGTGCCCTGTGATTGGCTGGCAACCAGTCCAGGGTGTACCCCGCCTCTGGGATAGGCTCCAGCACCCACCGCGACCCTCGTGAGGAAAAGCGGTAGAAAATGAATGAATTAGCAATACGTTTGGTCTCGCCATGCCAAAGCCCCATTTTCTAGGGGAATGCAATCCAAATTAATTTAGAACCTTTATCTGATGTATGTTTATGGGATTTTATAAAAAAATCCTCTCTCTCTGTTACAATACAGCCGCCATAAAAATGATACCGTTCATATGTTTGTAAAGGGAAGAACTACAACACCAGCAAGGAAACAAATACAGGTACTTATTTCCCTACTGTATAGCTTGATGCATCATACTGGAGATTTGTGATCTATACACCACAACCATACCACCTGCGAATAACAACTCTACAACATCACAGACACACAAAGTAGAACTCACCGTTCCTGAGTTTTGGTACTTTTTCTTCTTCTTGTCTTTCTTCTTTGGATTTAGCACCTATGGAGGAAAAACAAGTGCTGAAGTCGGCTGTCCCAAGTTGCCATGGTGACACTTCTTGCTACTTATCATCCTTTAAACCTCAGCCAGTTTCTCCGGTTACTAGTTGGTTACGATGCTGACACTTTGCTATTTTTATACTTAATACAGGAGATCCTCAGTATATGTTGAGTTCCTTTCCTATGGGAGTGATGGAAGTTGAGTTTTAGCGTAAATCAGAACTTATACCTACATTCACACCTACGTCACACATGAAGGATAATAAAAATATAATCATAAAAAGATGAAAATGATGGATGGCAAATATGTCGCATGTTTGAGTTAATGCAAAGGTACACCGCCTTCTTTTCCCTTCTTCAGAATCTTGAAGTTGCGCTTTGTCAGCACTTTTACTCAACCTTCATTAGTGATTTGATCAGCGAGGAGGTCAATGAAATCCACCAACTAATAAAGAAAGCAAGTCGAGTCACGTATTGCACAAGCTGCATATAGCTACACCTGTTCTATATGTTTTCATGTAATCAGATGCATCAACCCATCAATGCAAATCAACCATGAAATGTCAATGAAATCACCTCATAGATATGAAACTGGGACTGGCTTCTTGACATTTCTCTGTAGCTGGTACTGAACTCGCCAATGAAGTCGTGTCTGTGAAAACACACACACACACACACACAGATATGAGTAAACGTTAGCATGTTAGGGTGTGACGGGCGTCACATCATGTCCACACATCAAGGTTAACGAGATGATTGGTGAGTGTGGAGCTGCTTTGCATAATTTCATTACACGGACATAATTAATGCGTTGGGAAGCACACCACACTGCTGCACTTTCATGTCTGAAATGATGGCGCAACATGACCATGAGGGATGTAAAGGTATGCCATCATCACCATTTGGTACGTAACTCAGTTTAAAAAAAATGCACTTTTTTTTACCATTCATGCTCAATCCATGTGAAATATGACCACACTTTTTGTGGGAACTAACAATGCACGTAACAGGATTCACATATTTTTCCAAAAAAGCCAGCTGGCCTTGATTTTCAGTCGGTGGAAAAATGTCTGTATCACTGCAGGTACTGTACAACTCTTTGTTGTTTGTGATGCAATCTTTGGCGCAATGTCCTCGCCATCGATGGTTACACTGTATGTCACTTTAGCAGAACACTCCATTTCTGTCTGCATGGCTTGGCAAGCTCCATATTTACACCACCGAGTCATGCCGGAGTAATGACTCTGTTGCCCGCCATCTGTTACAAAGTTTCACTTTCTCTTCCTGCTCAATCAGCTTCTAAAACCTGTAGCCGATCCACATATTAGGTTCCTGATCCATTAATTGTCCAAAAGTAGTTGGCGTTTACAAAGTCTCACAAAGTCTGCCATGATTAGTAGTTGCAAACAGACGCGCTGCTGTTGTTGACGGAAGTAGCGCTAGTTCCTATCGAGGGGTTATACCAAATCAATGCGCCCAGGAAAGAAGTGTTTAAAATGATCAAAATACTGTAAGTACCATGTACTGCATTGTCATGGCATGTATATTAATTAATTCATTCATTCATTTTCTGCCACTTATCGTCACAAGGGTCGCAAGCAAATTACGTAATTAGGTGTCCAGAATATGTATCATAAACGATGTTCAACAAAACAATCAGGATGTAATAATCATCTTCATTCATTCATTTTCTACCGCTCATCCTCACGAGGGTTGCGGGGGTACTGGAGCCTATCCCAGCTACCTTCGGGCGAGAGGCAGGATATACCCTGGACTATAAAATTAATGCACGTGAATGAGTGCTTTTCAAGACAAAGATGCTGAAATACCCACTTTATTTGGATTTGATGACGTTATCATCTAATTTGCACAGACCCCACCCGCCCAGGCCCATCATAATGTGTTTATGGGGTCAGATGTTATTAGATTAACTCCTCAGTTTAGAAGTATAAACACTGTGCATTGCTTCTTTAAAAATAAACTCATTCATTTTCGACGACAAAGGTCGCAGGGGGTGCTGGAGCCTATCCCAGCTGTCTTCCAGCGAGAGGCGGGGTACACCCTGGACTGGTCGCCAGCCAATCACAGGGCACATATTGACAAACAACCATTCACACTCACATTCATACCTATGGACAATTTGGAGTCACCAATTAACCTAGCACGAGGAGAACATGCAAACTCCACACAGAAATGCCCAAGGGTGGAGTTAAACTCGAGTCTCCTAGCTGTGTGGCCTGCATGCTAACCGCTACTCCACTGTGCAGCCCACAGCATTTATGTAAAATGATGAAATTGTTGGAGGTTTTTTCGACTCGTGGATGATGTTAAAGGAGTTTTCCTTAAAGGTCATGGTTGGGTTAATTTTTAATACACTCAGGGAACAAAGTGCATTAAGTGTAAGACATTTTTTAATTAAACAAAAAAAAACGTGGGCTGGTTAATATGATAATGTTATTCAATTATTCATACAGACAAGATACCAGGCGAATCAGCATCTACAAGCTCCAGAATATTACCCTCATCTCAACATCCCACATACTTTGGCATGAGCTAACACTATTAGGTTGTCTAATGTCTAACAACATTAGGTCCCAGGCTGAGACTTAGATGTTGCGAGAAGAAACACTGGCAACACTGGAGAGAATACTAATAATAACAAAAATAAAACTGAAATTGAAATAATGAAATATAAAATTACATGAAATGAAAAAATTCATATACCAAAATACCGAGGGGAAATAAAAACAGAGCTGCAGGACTCACTTTGGAGAGCCCTCATTTAAGCAGTTTTCCTTTTATTGTAGATACTCACATTAGTGGCTAATTAACGATTTCAAGATTGAACAAACAACAACCGTCCACTTTCTGCAATTCAAACCTGTCTGTCTCAGAAAAGTAAAGTGTTGTCTCACCCGCCATCTCTGTCCCAGTCGTACACTTCCACCTTGATGCTCCTGCAGGACACAAAGACACCAACTATAACATCATTATGATCATTATTGAGGACACCAACAAACTACCACCGGCTTCATTTATAATGTAGTTTTTAAGCATACACATGTGTTTGTACCATATATTGTTGTAGAGATGAGCGCAGCATATTGAAATATGTTTGTGAACATGAATCGTGTACATTTCTGTACTATGTATTAGGGTGGGGCAAAAACTCTCCATCCATTTTCTATATCGCTTATCCTCATGGGGGTTTCGGACATGCTGGAGCCTATCCCAGCTGTCTTCGGGCGAGAGGCGGGGTACACCCTGGACTGGTGGCCATCCAATCACAGGGCACATATAGACAAACAACCATTCATACTCACATTCATACCTATGGACAATTTGGAGTCACCAATTAACCGGAAACCGGAGTGCCCAAGGAAAACCCACACATGCACGGGGAGAACATGCAAACTCCATACAGAGATACCCGAGCCGGGAATCGAACCTTGTGTGGCCTGCGTGCTAAGCATAACTACCGTGCAGCTAGGCTGGGCAATAATATTGATAGAAGTATGATATCAAAACCGACCATATCGTTGATATTGATATGGACTGGATTTGTGCTGCATCTCCCTCATGCCTGCATGCAGGAGGGATTTCTTTGAGGCATGTATATTCAAAATAGGTTTTTTTCCAATGACAGCATTGTAAGCTATCTGAAATTAACTTTTTTTCTGGCGTTATAATGCACAGAAAATGGAAATAAATATGTGTTCATGCTTCACATAAAGCAGGGGTCTCAAACTCACAGCCCACGGGACGCTAGTTTGAGGCCCCCGCCTTGATATGAAATTTTAATTTGTTTAATTGGTTTTTTGATTTATTTATTTTTCCATCTTATTTTGTGTCAAAAAATAAAAAATAACATTAAACATTTATTTAATAATTTAATAATAAATAAAAATTAATTTGTTAATTTGTTTCACTTGTTTCATTTGTTTTTTCATTTGCTTATTTATTTTTCCATCTTATTTTGTGTTGAAAAATAAAAATTAACATTAAACATTTATTTAATAATTGAATAATCAATAAAAATTTATTTATAATAATTTATTATAATTTCATGTTTTATCAGAGCTTTTGCAAAGAACCAAAGCACTGAAAAAGTGGAGGGTATAGCAGAAGCATTGAAGACTATTATATTATATATATTTATTAATGTTTAATATAATTAATATTTATTAATACTTTTATTATATTTTTATTTTTTTGATATATATATATATATATATATATATATATATATATATTATACATATATCTTTTTTTTTTTTTTTTTTTAACCTGATGCGGCCCAACCTCACCCAGACCCTAGCTCCAGTGGCCCCCAGGTAAATTGAGTTTGAGACCCCTGACATAAAGACTGTGAATGGTGGGCAAAGTAAAAAAAATGCAGCAGTTCCCCTTTTAAGACATGTATGAAAAATGAATTTTTTCTATGGAGCTGCTGCCGGTTTAAGGTCAAGTCGTTCCAAATGCAAATCCTCGTCTTTGTCAAACAAGTGGGGGTGTCCAGGTAATTTCTGAGCTGCTGATCAGTGTGCGCTGGAATATCAGCTGATTAAAACATGGAGTGCTCCCTCTTCTTAATCTTTTTAACCGGGAATGAAGCAAAGGGTGCACTCCAATCTATACGGAGTGCTGCTTATACGTATATATTTAAATGACACATAGACTGAGCGTATACGAGCCTGCACATTTGACTGTAGAATTAAGAACAGAGGAAAGAAGATGAATCTTTTCCTCGATGCTCCTCATTAAGTAGTAAGTGGAGATCATTAATACAAATTATACTGCATGTTCATTCTTTAAGACCGCACCGTGGTTAAGTCGGTAGCATGTAGGCCACATATGTTCTCCCCGTGCTTATGTGGGTTTTCTCCGGGTACTCCGGTTTCCTCCCACATTCCAAAAACATGCTAGGTTAATTGGTGACTCCAAATTGTCCATAGGTATGAATGTGAGTGTGAATGGTTGTTTGTCTACATGTGCCCTGTGATTGGCTGGCGGCCAGTCCAGTGTGTACCCCGCCTCCCGCCCGAAGACAGCTGGGATAGGCTCTAGTATACCCGCTACCCTAGTGAGGATAAGCGGCAAAGAAAATGAATGGGTGTTCATGCTTTCATTGTTCAACAGTATGGCTTAAGTTGCTGTGAAATCAAGGATGAAATCTATCTCTATTTTTTATATACTGTGTATATTCATATATTATTGAAAGGTTTGTCTTTAAATACAAAGCATGACAAAACACGACTATAGTCACATTTATACTCTTATTTACAACATATTGCGCAACTGCAGGGTCTTGAGACACATTGCAAACTAGAGAGCTAGCGACCTAAACAGTAGCCTCCAAGTTATTTCCTTTAAACTTAAAAAAGCCAAAAACTTACCACTTCCACACGGATAGGGAGGATAACTATTAACAGTTATTTAACCTTTAACATGAACATTAATCAAACGTAATAATTTTTCTGGGTACATGATACCATACAGCATCCATATCAAACTTGCGCGGGCCGCACTAACATTATACTTTCATATCAAGGCAGGGGGCCTCAAACTAGTGTCCCGCGGGCAAACCGCGTGTTTGAGACCCCTGGTCTAAAGTGTCATGGAATAACTGTTGTGATTTGGCGCTGCAGAAAAAGAGAAAGTACAAATTTGAAGTTTTTACTTTTCACCTTTTGGGAAATCAAATGCGAAAAGTTACCAAAAAGGTAACGAATGATGGGGAAATGTATTAACAGTCACAAATAAAAAAATTTTATTGAGGTTTTGCAATGAGAGGAGTTTATGAGGTCACGGCCTACCTGTCGTAGTCGCCGTTGCAGAGCGCTCTGACGGGAATCTTGAAGGCCTGCCAGACGGGATCCAAAGTGTTCTTCACCACTTCCGTTTTGTGGCAAATTGTGAAGCTGCGAGACACACAACCTGGTTAGGACACCTCTTCAACCTAGAGACAACAAGCTGCGTCTACCTGCTCCAACCCAAAACAAACACTTCCTGCTCTTTCCTACGTTGAACTCGGCACATTGCGTCCGCGGTGCGCCAAGGTTGGAACCCCTGAGGGGTAACATTTAGGCCGCATGAGAGGATATGCAGCTGCACAAAAGGAGAATGTGTTAAGTGCGAGGCCTGCTTGAATAAAAGCATCTGGGGGACAAACGACAACATGTATGCATCGCTCGTCTTCTTTATGTCCTTTTACCCGCACTCCACTCTCAATGGACTGACCAGAACTCTAAACCATTACTAGACTACATTACAGAAGATTTGGATCGGGGTGTAACGGTACATACACATGGTGCAATTTTTCTCTTGGGAAAAAATGTACGTCCAATTAATTTGTTCCCGACACCCCGAAATATTGACAAAAAACATTTTATAGTGAGTAACTTTCAACTGTATTTGTGGCTCCATGGTGTTACTTTGCAGTTACACTCTGTAAAAACATCCATAGTGGGTCATCAACACGTAGGGTGCTTTGTTTGGAGGTTTTTAGAGGTTGAACTGATTAGTTTGTTAAGTGTGATATTGTACAAAACTGAGAAAAAGAGAAAAACCAAGGCAACATTTTGGAAAAAAGTTTTGACCTCATCATCAATCATACATAGACATAGACTTTCTTTGTCATTGCACAATAACACAGCAGTGAAATTGCTAACGAAATGTCGTTGCCTGGCTCCCGTGTAAAAATAAAAAATAAAAAATAAAAAATAAAAAATAAAAAATAAAAAATAAAAAATAAAAAATAAAAAATAAAAAATAAAAAATAAAAAATAAAAAATAAAAATTGTAATAATTTAGAATAAATAATAATAATTTAAGTTCTGGGTGGCACGGCGGTCGTGTGGTTAGCGCACAGACCTCACAGCTAGGAGACCAGGGTTCAATTCCACCCTTGGCCATCTCTGTGTGGAGTTTGCATGTTCTCCCCGTGCATGCGTGGGTTTTCTCCGGGTACTCCGGTTTCCTCCCACATTCCAAAAACATGCTAGGTTAATTGGCGACTCCAAATTACCCATAGGTATGAATGTGAGTGTGAATGGTTGTTTGTCTATATGTGCCCTGTGATTGGCTGGCGACCAGTCCAGGGTGTACCCTGCCTGTCGCCCAAAGACAGCTGGGATAGGCTCCAGCACCCTCCGCGACCCTCGTGAGGAAAATGAATGAATTTAAGTTCTGCGTGTGCGTATGGGCAGGTAGAGGGGCTTATTTGGCATTCAGCAGTTTGATGGCCAGGGGGAAGTAGTTGTCTCCAGCTCTACAAAACCAAGGTTTGACTTGATTTTTCTGTATGGAACATTTGGTCCATTCAAAACCATATTTTGTATATAACT
Organism: Doryrhamphus excisus; assembly: GCF_037039965.1. Classification (NCBI taxonomy): domain Eukaryota; kingdom Metazoa; phylum Chordata; class Actinopteri; order Syngnathiformes; family Syngnathidae; genus Doryrhamphus; species Doryrhamphus excisus. The sequence continues at coordinate 14,716,866 of NC_136357.1, read as the reverse complement.
GGAATAAAATAAACAAATTTGAAAGCAAAGTAGATATAAACATGTACAATGAAACCCTCGGGAGCTTCGACCCCAGGATGCAGAGAACAAGAACAAATGCAGGTAAAACTATTTATTCTGTGCAATAACAGCAGCAGAAGGCTAAAGCAACTCAGGATTTGACAGACAAACGATAATGATCCCACGCAGAGAGAAGCAAAATACAAAGAGAAATTAGGGACAGGTGTGGATGATTGGGGCAAAGAAGGAAGACGGGGCAAAGCAGGAAGTTCCATACAAAATAAGGGTGTCAAAGACGGAAACTTAAGCCCAGACAGGGAACACAGACAAACTGTCACGTCGTAACCCACACAGGGCGTGACATCATCAAGTCCTTGTGATTAAGGGCTATATAAATAAGTTTGACTTGACTTGTCTCATTCATTCATTCATTCATTTTCTACCGCAAACTCCACACAGAGATGGCCGAGGGTGGGAATTGAACCCTAGTCTCCCAGCTGCAAGGTCTGCACGCTAACCACTACACCGCCGTGCCACCGACTTGTCTCATTATTACTAAAAAAAGTACCTGCTGTCAGTTTAGTCCAGGGGTGAGTCAAACTTTTTGACTCGCCGGCCGCATTGATATGACAAAATTTACGGGGGGGGGGGGGGGGAGACTATATATTTTACACGTAACAGTCCACCTGGTATTATTGTATCTGTAAAATTGTCATGCAATCTGCTATTATTATTTATTATTTTATATTTAAATATTTTAAAAATAATAAAATATTATAATAATTACAATAAAATTAAAATAATAATTATTATATTATTATTATGTAAAATATGCAAATATAACAATAATATTATATATAATTAATATAATAATTAGCATTAATATAATAATTATAATAATCATAATAGTTCTAATAATCATAATATAATAATCTAATAATAATAATAATAATAATACTAATAATTATTATTATTATTATTATTATTATTATTATTATTATTATTATGTGCTTGTGTCCCTTTTTTCAGGAGCACTTTGTAAACAACAGACCATGTCAAAAAACGAAATTGATAAAACCATCAAAAGGTTGGCTCAGGCCATGATGCCAGGTTGTATGTTGAATTTAAATGAAATACTTTGGAAAGATTGGGCGGGCTGTATTCAAACACTTGGCGGGCCAGATGTGGCCCCCGGGCCGTAGTTTGCCCACCCCTGGTTTAGTCAGTTCATGACAGCGATATAGCGAAGACATACAAGAACATTCACAGCTCTGTTGGATAAAAGTACAAAATATCATGTGAATCAAAACAAACATGCACAAAGGGAGAAAAACATAATCCTTTATTATCACCCATTCTCCTTATGCGTCAAGACAAAATTACAGATAAATGTTAAAGCAATGGCTCGTTTTTGTTTCGGCTATGTCGACAAACGCTTATTCCCGTTGAGATAAGTACATAATCACTTTTTTTTTAATACTTTATTTTTATTTATTTTTATATTTTTTTAAACAACACATAAACAGCAATACAAACACTCAAAACAAAAAGGGGGCACTGGACATACACATCACACAATTTGGCTACCCCACATTCCCTGTCACGGTGCAATTTGAGTCATTTCCTTGATTTTTGTCCATTTCACCTATTTTTCTCCACATAGTATGTCTTCTTCGGTCCTCAATCTATGTGTCAATAGTTCCATATCGTGTATTGTGTTCATCACATAATCACTTTTGTGTGGTTGACTATGGCCTATGATTCATATTCAATGCATATTTAAGTGAATTGTACATAATTTTTACCCAAATTAAGCATTTTAAAGCAAATGGGTGAAGTCACTAAAATACAAATACAGTAAGCCATTAAGACCACAACTTGTAGATGTAGTATTCTACATTGGTAAGTATACATTCATCCATCTATTTTCTATGCCGCATATTCTCATGAGGGTCGCGGGGGTATGCTAGAGCCTATCCCAGCTGACTTTGGGTGATAGGCAGGGTACACCCTGGACTGGTCGCCAGCCAATCACAGGGCACATATAGACAAACAACCATTCACACTCACATTCATACCTACAATGGTAAATAGGTGTCAATAATTGTTTGGTGAGACTTGAGCAACGGGTTTTATTGCAAGTTTAAATAATCCCATACAGTAACAACAATAACACAGTAATCATAATCATAATAATGGCCACAACAATAACCCATTATAATAATCATAATAATGGGATCATACTAATCTTAATATTAATCATATTAATCATAATAATGGGTTATTGTTGTGGCCATTATTATGATTATGATTACTGTGTTATTATTGTGGCTGTATGGGATTATTTAAACTTGCAATAAAACCTGTTGCTCAAGTCTCACCAAACAATTGAAGAGCTTGCAACCAAAAGGCGCTAAATCCAATTTTCACGAAGTTGCATGTTTTTCATGAGTCCCATATGTGCCATTTGGTGTTAGAGAATTGATGTGCGTGTGGCTCTTTACAATGTAAAGAGTTTGTAATGAGATGATTTTTGTCGCTGTCACCTTCATGGTGAAGTCAAATATGAGCACTGCTTTTAATAAAATTTGTATTATTGTCTGCAAATTGTTATTTTTCATGTGTCGCTCCACTGCAGCCTACAGTTGAATGCACCTGCAATGTATGACATGTCTTGTACCATTGTCTTGTATAATTGGGTATGTTGAGTTGTGTTAAAGCTGATCATCATGGAATGTGGATGATGTAAATTTGTGCTATAATATCTTAACAAAATTTTATCAGTAACAGTGTACTAGTGGTAGGTTATAACATTTTGTTTCTGTAATGTGTGAAGGTGAACGAGTGCATGTGTGTGTGTGTGTGTGTGTGTGTGGGTGGGGGGGGGGTATTGTACTTTGAGAATGGCTTCTGTGTTGTAATTATTTTATTAGTATAACACATTAAAGCACCTTACATTCTTTTACAACAATGCCATTGAAGAAGTTAAAGGTGACTTCAAATTTATTTCAGCCAAAAGGCGCTAAATCCGAAAAAAAAAATAATTACAAAAAATACATAAAATACATGGTGTGTGCAGGATTTTTATAGCATGCATTTTTATGACCTATATTGATAGCTCTTTCATTTGCAATATAGACTTGATGACCAAATAGATTGATATGTGCGTAATTAAAATTCATTGATTTTCTCGAAATCAGTCAAAATGGATTTAGCGCCTTTTGGTTGCAAGCTCTTCAATTATTGACACCTAGTTACCATTGTAGGTATGAATGTGAGTGTGAATGGTTGTTTGTCTATATGTGCCCTGTGATTGGCTGGCGACCAGTCCAGGGTGTACCCCGCTTCTCGCCCGAAGACAGCTGGGATAGGCTCCAGCCCCCCTGCGACCCTCGTGAGGAAAAAGCGGTAGAAAATGAATGAATGAATGTTGTGGCCATATTGGGTAATACGAATGTAAAGGTGACTATATGGGTAACTGTATACGAGATGGCTCTAACAATGTTTAAAAAAAACATAGTTAAACAGTTGTAAACAGGTTTCCTGGTTCCTAACTATGAATAATCCCACTTTGCAGGAATTCACTTATCGCAGTGAATTGCAAATTAACCGCAATAAACAAGGGAATACTGGATTCTATGAAACTAATGGAGCATTAATCATAGCATAGGGTTAACTGGTGTATATCAACCTCTTGGGCATTGAATGATGTATACAAACTAAACACGGAGTACATAGGATTATATAAGAGTAAAAGAAGCCGTTTAGAGCTTATAGAGCGTACATGGCAGTTTCTGGAGCGTGAACAATCGGCGTCTATATTGTATGCCTCCTTTAATGTGTAGTATGTGTGCGAGAGACATGTTTGGTTAGTTCAATGACTGGACGAGCACAGAGGAGCAAGCGGCTTGTCAACTTACGATCTGTCTTCGTTACTGCGGTAAAAGACGAGGAAAGGATCCGACTTCCCAAAGAAATCCTTCTTGTCCAGTTTGTTGCCACAAAACTGCAGCATGACTGACTCCTGCAAAGACGAGGAGCAAGCAACACAGTGAATAAATAAATGAGACGTTTATGCAGCTCGACGTCTGCCATGGCGACACACTGCACAGCATGTTCAACCGCTGCTCCCTTTAGAGCAGCGCTTCTATGGGGGAAGCATTGAGTACGCAGGGAGTACTTTCAATGTTAGTGCAGACCTGCCAACATGTACAAATTTATGGTACTCATACATTTATCGTACTCGTACATATCAGTCCCCTGAGTGGGGCATGACAGAAAGTAAGTGAGAACCACTACTGTCAACTCAAAGCTACATTAGCGTCATTTATTTATTTAAAGTTAAAGGGGACCTTTATGCTCAGTTTTTGACCCTTTGTATTGAGTTGTGGACTCCTGTAGAGCAGTTACACACAATAACCCGCATGGAAAATTTCCAGAATCTGCACCTATTCCTTGGACTTGTGCCTCCCTCCTTTCCCTGCGAGGCCGCGCTGCTTCTGGCTCCAGCAACAGTTTGGCCGATATTTCATGCTCACAAAAACAGTCCCGTGTGAAATATTGTTGACAGATGAAAATATTTTCCTCTTGCTGGGAATCACCAAATACAATAACTTCTGCCTGAGCTTGTTTCGTAAACAGAGTAGCAGAGCTTGGGGGAAGGCGCGGGAAGCAGAGCTTGGAGGAGAGCAGAGAGCTTATCTGGCTTACAGCCACGCCCATATAAGGAGGACAACTTCTCTGTGACATCACAAAGGGACAGTTTTGTGTGTATACCTACACACACACACATATCCGATTTCCAGCTTACTTAAATGTAACAAATTGTACATCCAAATTTATAGATACAAAGTGAGTGATAAGAATATAATGTATTTATTTATTTAATTTATTTATAATTAAATTATTCAAATGTAATTTTGCCGCATTTTGTAATAAAATTCTCGAATGCATTTTGTAATACCATTTAAGTGTAAATGTTATTATATTTCATTATTATTAACTGTTATATAATTTACTGATATATACCTTGACTCCTATTGTACCACATTGTTATACAATATACAATATATAAAAAATTGGCAAAGAGTACATTTAGAGTACAGGAAGTGAACAAATGTATGATAATTGATGTGAAACAGACAGTGGTTAGATAATAAGCTGTGCTTCTTCCTACTTCGTTTTGGACATGTGGAACTTGCATTATGGGATGTATTTCAGATGTATACAACTTGTATACACGGTCAAAAAAAAATGACCATTTCCATTACCAATGAAAAAAAAATGTAAAACGTTGATTACATCATCACTTTTTCTGGCAGAATTGTGATGCTATTTATAGAAAGGCCACTTTTGGATACCAGCCTTCTAATTTGAGACAGCAGCACCAAGCATCTTACTGACAGTCTCAGTGCCAAAAGGCATTTACAGATCTGTTTTGCTTATTTGCATTCAACTTTTGAAGAAGATTACGTTACATTTGGGTTAACATCCCAGCAAATGTGAGGTTTTTTTTCGACCACTTTGGTTAAAATGTCACATTTTCTTTGATATTTTTCTTCCTTTCCCAGTGAATAATGCATGAATCTTAATGACAATCATATTTCACGACACAATAGCAGCTGTTAATGCTAATGAATGTTAATAAATGATGTTTGTGTCTCACCCTGCAGTTGCTCAGCTCCTCTGCTCTCACGATGAAGTTTCCACATTTCTTCCCTGGGATCCCACTGAAAGACAGAAGAAGAACACACTATAGAACAGTGATTCCCAACCAGGGTTATGCGTGCAAATTGCAGGGGTACGTGGAGAATAAGCGCCATAGAAAATACATGGATTGACGTGGAAACATTTTATTTCCAAGATGATAAGTAAATATTGTCTGTCATATCACCTTTGTGTTATCAGTGACAAAGCATATTATTAGAATTATTGACTCATTCACTACAGACAATTATCTAAGGACATCCCTGCAGTATCGGCCATTTTAGAGAATTCTGACTGATCTTTCAAGGCATATAGAATATGTTATAGAATAAGGTCATATAAACATGGAACATACCAATAAATTAGACTTAACAACTATACCACAACATAAACTACACAAAAAACATTTTAACATCAAAATAATTCATTCATTCATTCATTCATTCATTTTCTACCGCTTTTCCTCACTAGAGTCGCAGGGGTTGCTGGAGCCTATCCCAGCTGTCTTCGGGCGAGAGGCGGGGTACACCCTGGACTGGTCGCCAGCCAATCACAGGGCACATATAGACAAACAACCATTCACACTCACATTCATACCTATGGACAATTTGGAGTCTCCAATTAACCTAGCATGTTTTTGGAATGTGGGAGGAAACCAGAGTACCCGGAGAAAACCCACGCATGCACGGGGAGAACATGCAAACTCCACACAGAGATTCCCGAGGGTGGAATTGAATCCTGGTCTCCTAGCTGTGAGGTCTGCGCGCTAACCACTTGACCGCCGTGCAGCCCTCAAAATAATTTATTTTACAAAAAAACACATTGAATTATTGATCATTTTCACTTCATCCTGCATGTTACACTCCTCCATCCATATCCACTTCCTCCTTCCTGTGGAGTGCTTTAATACATGGGAAAGATTGTATGGCAAGCTCTTCCTTTTGGCTGTTTTTACGACTTAAAACTGCACTAAACACGATCTCTTCTATTGTGTACTTGCATCATCACCTCTTTTTGCCTCTGGTGCAAAAAACGTAAAAGACTTATTTGAGATCGGGCGTTCTTGTTGAACAAAATGTATACATACGTCTTTGGTAATGAATTAGTTAATGTCAACATTTCATCTTTTCCTTTTTACTTTACACCTTTTAGCTCTTTTTTCCCGCATAGTTGCAGTTGTCTTTTCTTTTTTTCTTTAATTTCAACAATGTGCTGCCAGCCATTAAAAAACACCCTGTGACCCACAGTCTGCTCTTGGGACACCCCTGAAGTAGACAATGAGGCACCAAGGCTGCTATCTATCGCTTAGTGGCATCATCCAGAAATAAAGTTGCATTTTTTTATTATTTTTTTTGGAAGGGGGGGGACATAATGTTACAGCTCACGAGTTTTCATTGCTTCATTTTTTCATTTTATTCGCATCTTCCAGTCTAGTGAGCAGACAGGCGACGCGTGCTCAAAATCAGCCCAGCGAGCAAAAAAGCCACAAAGTCGCACTGAAAAACACACCAGTGAATATAAATATAGAAAAAGGAATGATTATGAAATTTAAAGAAAGAACCGTTGAAAGAGTGAATGACTGCAGGCTGACATGATTACATAAGTTGTCCACAGAAACACATTCTTACATCACATTTCTTCTTCTGTCATTTTCTCAACTGAGACCTTAAAGCTGCATCAGTCATCTAACACACACACATACGACCATATATATACAGTATACACACACAAACAAACATATCTATCGTATACACATACCGTCACAGACAGCATGGAGAGGGCTGTGTGTTTGTTTTTGTTTTCCTCCTGAGGCTGAACAACCATTACACCAAGCCTCACATGCTCCATCTTACGTGTGTGTGGCCTCCACTTCTCTCTCTCAACATCTTACCTTTACTGTGGGGACGTTTTGGACGTTTTCACACAAGTAAAATGTTTTGTTGATGCTATGTCATGTCATTAAGTCATTATGTTATATTATGTTGTGCTGCAGTATGTTGTGTTATGTTATGATACCTATGTTACGTTACGGCAGTGCTTCTCAAATACTGGGGGGAGGGGTGAATAAATATCTGTTTCTCTGGTATTTCAAACAAGGGGGGGTGATGTCTGTCACTTAGCGTGGGCATGACAGAAAATAATTGAAATGTTATGTTGCTTTATGGGCGGCGCGGCGAACGAGTGGTTAGCGCTAGGAGACCAGGGTTCAATTCCACCCTCGGCCATCTATGTGTGGAGTTTGCATGTTCTCCCCGTGCATGCGTGGGTTTTCTCCGGGTACTCCGGTTTCCTCCCACATTCCAAAAACATGCTAGGTTAATTGGCAACTCCAAATTGTCCATAGGTATGAATGTGAGTGTGAATGGTTGTTTGTCTATATGTGCCCTGTGATTGGCTGGCGACCAGTCCAGGGTGTACCCCGCCTCTTGCCTGAAGACAGCTGGGATAGGCTCCGGCACCCCTCGCCACCCCCGTGAGGATAAGCGGTAGAAAATGAATGAATGTTTCTTTATGTTACATTACTTTAGGCTACACTATCTTACACTACGATATAATGCGCTGTTAAGCTACATCATACTAAATTATTCTACGCCACGTTAAGTCACACTATAAAACCCAGCCTATTTCTGTTTGGCATTTGCTATCACGCCTATTCGAAAAGGTCTTGTCTGCTTTAAATTGTAAATATAATTAGCATTTTTATGGTTGCTTAAGTAGAAGTGTCAAAGTGATGGCACTATCTGCAGGGGGAAAAACACTGCTGCAGCTATGAATCCACTAGAGGGCGCTGTCTCACATGTCAATTCACTCAGCATTTTACAGCAGGAAGACACTCTGACAAGATGTGATGTTGTGTAAGTTCAATACTGTATACTTATGTCTGTAATTATTTCTTAATGTGTACAACTGAATCTAAAATGTGTTTCATAATTGTGAGAGGCATATCATAGAGTTTACAGTATGAAAAACTGACATTTTTAAGGCTTTTTATATATATTTAGAATGTGATGCGGCCAATCACTAATTCAGTAACACTTCTTTGAAAAAAACGCAATAAAGTGAGCAATAAATGTTCGAACCCCGACATAGCGAGGGACAACTATGCATGTTTTTACATAAGCAGGACTTATTCCTAGTTTATATGAATGACGAATCTAAATGAGGGTTCACTTGCGCTGAAGCTTGGTCATGTTCCCTTTGGGTAGGCGAGCTGTCTCTCTGACTAGACGCTGTTTACCACGCCGCCATGTTTACACTATGTCATTCAGCCCGCTGCTCTTCAAGCTCTCATCAACATCACCCTAAAACATGTGCGTTCGGGATTGACGGCGCTGAGTGGAGGCGTGGTGATGACAGATAATGATGGCTGCGCCCTGATTAGCGCGCCGCTGCCTTTTGGCCTTCTGCAGGAAACCAAAGCGTCTAATTAAAAAGGCAGAGGATACGCTGATACCATCTTCTACTTACATCAAAGGCTTTTCCAAGCGGCTTCCCAGTGAGCCCACGATCTCTCCCAGTGTGCAGAAGGCCTGGCCCAGGAAGTCCTGCACCAGCAGAAACATATACATAATATATATACATGTCATTAAGAATATATAGTATACAGTGGAGAAAATAAGGACATTGGTAAAGTTGACCCCATTACAAAGATATGAACAGTCCATCATTTTTATGGTAGGTTGTGCTCCATTATTGCAGGATGGAACAGGTGGAGAAAAGTGTCAGGCGTGATGTGTGATAGAAGAGTTTCCGCAAAATGAAAGGAATGGTACACTAAACTGTGGTGAAACCAGCCATGTTGTTTGGTCTAGAGGAGGGGTCTCAAACTCAATTTACTTGGGGTCCACTGGAGCTAGAGTCTGGGTGAGACTGGGCCACATCAGACTCCCCCCCCCAAAAAACGCATTTATTAAAAACAGAAAAATATACAAACATTTCAGTGCTTTGGTTCCGATTTTCTACAATAAAAGCTCTGATAAAACATTCCACTGTTCTCAAATATCTTAATTTTTACTTTTCTGCACAAAATAAGATGAAAAATAAACAAATCAAGAATAAAAAAAATCAATCAATCAGTAATAAATAAATATAATAATCATAATAAAACAGCAAAGAATAAAAACTTAAGAAACCACATATAGTTGGTGGGTAGACAATTTTTTTTCAGATTAAAATTAACAAAGCATTATTAGAGCCCTGTAGGCATGACAAAACACGACTATAGTCACATTTATACTCTTTTTATTTACAACATATAACTGCAGGGTCTTGAGACACATGCTAACTCGCAAACTAGAGAACTAGCGACCTAAACAGTAGCCTTCAAGTTATTTCCTTTAAACTTAAATAGCCTTACCACTTCCACACGGATAGGGAGGATAACTATTAACAGTTATTTAACCTTTAACATGAACATTAATCAAACGTAAAAAAAAATTTCTGGGTACATGATACCATACAGCATCCATATCAAACTTGCGCGGGCCGCACTAACACTAAACTTTCATATCAAGGCGGGGGCCTCAAACTAATGTCCTGCGGGCCACATTTGGCCCGCGGGCCGCGTGTTTGGGACCCCTAGTCTAGACACAGTACCACTGAGGAAAAGACAGGAAGCAGAACTGGAGGTAGCACAGATGTGGATGCTGAAGTTCTCATTGGGAGTGACCAGGATGGATAGGATCAGGAACCAGTACATCAAAGGGACATTACATGTTAGAGGCCTTGGAGATAAAGTCAGAGAGGCCAGACTGAGATGGTTGGGACATGTCCAGAGGAGAGATAGTGGATATATTGGTAGAAGGATGCTGCCAGGTAGGAGGCGTAGAGGAAGACCAAAGAGGAGGTTTATGGATGTAGTGAAGGAGGACATGAGGGTAGTTGGTGTGAGAGTGACAGATGCAGAAGACAGGGTTGGATGGAGGAGATTGATTTGCTGTGGTGACCTCTGACGAAAAAAGCCCAAAGAGAAAAAGGACGTTTTAGTAAATGAATACTTTAATTTTGTTACTGTTTTCTTAAGAAAATGTTTGATGTCATGAGCACCAAAAACGTTCTTTAACAAAAGCACTTGATACTGGCTCTCTCTTAGTCACCTTTTCATGATGTCAGCCTTATGCCTCACTCACCATTCATGACAAATCAACTTCTACTCAATCAACCTGTTACAGTACTGGACCTGTCCTATGTAGTCTTTGAGCATGATCCGATGAAGCCAGCTTGGATGATTAAAATTTCCCAATTTTGTTAAATGCAGCATGTGAGTTTTGAGTGCAAGCCCAGTGAAGGGACAGAGGGGAGGCACCAGTGTCCTTGCCGATGTCTGTAGGGCGACCACGAGAGTATTTAGATGAGGAGGTTGAGCCTTTGGGCAACAACAAGAAGTCTGTGCATTCATACATTGTTTATGCATGTGGATGTGATTGCACACGTGCATGCGTGTTCGAGTGCTCCACACATGAGCCGCGTGGAGTCCCGCAGGCGCAAATCTGCTCCAAAGATCATTGCCAGTGCTGGCCAATGTCCTCCTCTCACTTAGGTCTGGACGCATAAAATGCAAGCTAGGAGCTAAAGCCCAGCGCTGGCTTGTTTTGACCAATCTCAGAACGGAGTAGCAAGGAAAAATACGCTTCCAAGTAAAATTATTGACACAAACTTTTAAAATGTTGACAAATACAAATGGTTTGAGACAATGGGTCCCCACCAAACAGCTGCTCATGCATCCCATTATAGTTCTATTTTAAATAACCGCTTTTATTAGTCCATTGTTTGGGAGTTTCCATCAGAAACAATGCCACTTTCCCAATGATAGACCCGTAAAGTCTGACTTCCTGTGAGTTCATTTCTGATAAATATTTTTGCCAATTTGTAATTTGAAGGTTAATTCTCATTTCTATTGTGTGTATGCTTTGGAATTATATGTCACTCTTTAGATGTTGCATTCGGGACACAGTCAGCCACATACACACACACACATTTACGTATGAGAAGAAATGCAGTGGTCCCTCATTGTGAATATAGAGAACCTGTTTACAACCATACAGCTTTAAACATTATCAGAACCATTAGGCATGAAATACAGTAACACTCCTATAGTCACCTTCACACTTGTATTAACCAATATTCTGGACAGACAGGAATTGACGTCAGGGATTTAGAGTTTGATGCGTTATGGCTACAGCAGCGGCCCGTGTTTTTATTAGGGATTTGTATTAGGGATTATTGTGCCTGCAACATAATTCAAACAAGCCATAAAAGCCTGCAGTAATGGCTGTTGTGTTGTTCAAATCTGGTGCTTAAAAATGCTTAATTAGGCCAAAATATGTAAATATTTGCTTAAATATGTTTTTTTAAACTAATAATAGGTCATATTCAACCACAAAACATCATGATTTATTAGTTAATGTATTTTTGAAAACCATGACGGACACCTGTACTACTATTGAGCAAGAACAATTGATGCACAAATTGGTGCACTTGGTATCAAATGTTACATTTTTCCAGATATGTCAGAAATATATTATTTCATTAACTTTTTCAAAAAATAAATTTGATTTACGCCAATAAATTTAGTGTTGGGCAGCATGGTGGACGAGTGGTTAGCGCATAGACCTCACAGCTTGGAGGTCCAGGGTTCGATTCCACCCTGGGCCATCTCTGTGTGGAGTTTGCATGTTCTCCCCGTGCATGCGTGGGTTTTCTCCGGGTACTCCGGTTTCCTCCCACATTCCAAAAACATGCTAGGTTAATTGGCGACTCCAAATTGTCCATAGGTATGAATGTGAGTGTGAATGGTTGTTTGTCTATATGTGCCCTGTGATTGGCTGGCGACCAGTCCAGGGTGTACCCCGCCTCTCGCCCGAAGACAGCTGGGATAGGCTCCAGCACCTCCGCGACTCTCGTGAGGAAAAAGCGGTAGAAAATGAATGAATGAATGAATGAATGAAAATTTAGTGCTTGCCAGGGTGTGTACTTAAAGCTTTATAACATTGGTCCGCTTCATTGTAAATATTCAATCTTCATTCATTCATTTTCTACCGCTTATCCTCACGACGGTCGGTGGGTGATGGAGCCTATCCCAGCTGTCTTCGGGCGAGAGGCGGGGTACACCCTGGACTATAAAATTAATGCATGTGAATGATAATAAAGTGCTTTTCAAACAACCATTCACACTCACATTCATACCTATGGACAATTTGGAGTCGCCAATTAACCTAGCATGTTTTTGGAATCTGCGAGGAAACCGGAGTACCCGGAGAAAACCCACGCATGCACAGGAAGAACATGCATTGTAAATATTATAATTGTAAACAAATCTACTATATATTGCAAAATAATGACTGTAATGTGCATGTTTCATTAGCAAAATAAACAAGACGTGAAGTAGGCCTGACAAGCAAGGGTATACAAAATAAATCATTTAAAGCACTTAATTCCACATTAGTCTGCAGTCTTCCCTGTGGCCATGCAGTATGTGTACAAGGTACATAAACAAAGCATATGGAACAGCATCCTCCCTGATGGGAGGAAGAGGCAGAGAAAGGGAAAGAAGACACGTCCATAATGATGCCCACCACTGAGATACTCTTATTATCTTGTATGAAATATATGACTATTTTGTTATTCTCTGATATTTATAGCTAGACAACTGGAGAAGGAGCAGACAATAGAGCTGCGTGCCAGATCTACAGTCCCACACATCCTCAGCGACGACAGGACGCATCCAAGCGTCATCGGCCTTCATGCTGCGCTCAGATGGACCCCAGGGGCATTGTGGGTAGGGCGCTGACGGGAAACCACTCTCGGCCATGAAGATGAGGACGAGGAGGCGGATGGGTGTGGAGATATGAAGGGGAGATTATCTAGGGGATTGGTAGGAATGGAGTGAGCCGCTATATGTGCTGAAAGTAAACCTCCACCGTCTTTCATACCCACAACATGTTTACGCTATTTTAACATGTAGCATGTAGCATGTACTGGGGCTACACATGAGGGTTTACTATTTTGACATTGTTCTCTAATGAAAAGCCTGTATCTCTGTTTTCCATCCATCCACTTTCTATACCACTTATCCTCACGAGGGGGTATGCTGGAGCCTAGCTGTCCTCAGGCAAGAGGCGAGGAACACCCTGAACTGGTCGCCAGCCAATCGCAGGGCACTCACATTCATACCTATGGACAATTTGGAGTCGCCAATTAAACAAACATGTATGTTTTTGGAATGTGGGAGGAAACCGCACTACCCGGAGAAAACCTACCCACCTGTGTGCACAGGGAGAACATGCAAACTTCCCAATCTCCTGCACGCTTTACTGTCACAGTTTTTTGGCCCAGCCTGAAGAAGCCACACGGGATGACACGGCAAGCATAAGGGTCTGGTAAAATGTGTTTTGGGTGGCCTTTGAGTGCAGGTGCCTGGGCGACTTGGTATTCGCCGTCCAAATCTTCACTGGTGGGAAAGCAATCCAAGCGTGTGCAAGAGGTTGAGACATTTAACAGAGTTCAAATCCAAATGTAAGAATAGTAAGTAGTTTGTGGTGTTATGTTTGTAATGAAATTATTTTGTAAAATAACCCTTTTTTGTGTTGTCTAATTTCTGGTTTAGTTGTTTAGATAGTTCAGCCGACACAAAAGAAATAGAATTTGTGTCAAAGTCAAACTAGGTAATGGTCATGGTTTTATTTCATTTGAACATGCATCAGATTCAAATTGAGTGCATCCCATAATCAGTTCACAGTTCCACATGTCCAAAAGGAGTAGGAAGAAGCAAAGCTTATTAAATCCTACCCCTCCATCTGGTACTTTTACAATCAGTAACTGTGACATTTGTTCACTTCCTGCTTTCCATAATACAGTTTAAGTTGTTGGGTTTTTTTTATTATTATTATTTTTTTAATAATGCGCCTCGTACCGAAGTACGAAATGTTTCTTGAAATGTATCTTTTCACAAAGTTGGTTTTGTCCCTCTTGTAGTCAGCAGCTGATATTTTCCTAAAACCTACATACCTATGTTCTACTGCTGATTACTAATGAACGGAAAAAAGCAGCCATTCTTTTTCTAATGAAAAATATTCCTTCTTTTGGTAGGTTCCATGTTTATATACATACAGTCGTCGTGTGCTTTGAAAGATCAGTCAAAATAGCCTCAAATGGCCGGTACTGAAGGGCTTGTCTTTTGAAAAATGTCTGAGATTTAATGAGTTAATAGCCGCCCCCCCCAGCTCGGTGACTCCGTGTTGGAGTCATCCCCAGTGAACAAGAGGGTCACTTCACTATGCCTCCGGGTTAAGGAAAGTGTCCTGACTGATGAGCTAAGAGCTGTGACCACGAGGTGGTTGGTAGAGGCCGTGGCAGGAAATCCCGAACTTGACGGTGGACACTGAAGGTTGGTGAGGCCGCGGACCACATCAGTCAGCCTCGAAGATGTTATGCCAAACAATTCAACGAGAGAGGATCCAGTGCCCGGTCCACGCTGCTTGAAGTGAGAACAGCGGCCTGCTGACCTTGACTGAGGATACAGTCGGGCGGTGGAGGGAATATTTGGATCACACTCCTCAGCCTCCCAGAGAAAGCCTATATTCCAGGGTGCGAGAGTCGAAATATAGTCGATAATTATAATGCACAGAGTTTGTAGGTGCAGCCGAGGTGTCAAGGGAGTCCAGTTTCTTGTCTCAAATACTTTCTAATTTCTCCTATTTCCAGACAACGTGGACCTGATGGCCTCATCAGACTGTGATCTTCAGCGTTTACTGAGGTGATTTGAAGCTGAGTGTGACGCCTCTGGGATGATACTGAGCATCCTCAATCCAAGGCCTTGGTTCGCACTCAGAAAAGGGTGGATTACACCCACCGGGTTGGGAGTGAGGTCTTGTCCCAGGTGGAGGAGTTCAAGTATCTCGGAGTCTTGTTCAAGAGTGAAAGAAGGTTCCAGTCTGAATGCACCTCCTGGACGCCTCCTTGGTGAAGTGTTCAGGGCATGTCCAACTTTTAGGAGACCCAGGGTCTGACCTAGGACATTAGGTCCCTGGGAATACCTTGGTCTCCTCCTGGTGGAACCGGAAAAGTTGGCCCAATACTGAGAAGTCTGACCTTCCCTACTGAAACTGATGCCCCCGTGGATGGATGGATGGATGGTTCAAACAAGATGCTACTGTGTTTTTTTTATTTTAACATCACAGAAATAAACATCTGCAGGTTTTGTGATGTTTTAAAAAAAAGTCTTCTGAGTCTAAAGAAAAGCTACATTTTTAAATGGTCACTGTTCAAATAAAATCCCCCCTACAGGTACAAAGCAAAAGTAGGATGGGCGGGGAATGGTCTGTTATTCTGCCGCAATAAATTCAGGTCATACCGTTCAAAGACGCCATACGTGTGTATAGTGTATGTTACATCACTACATACTAGGTCTCAAAGGGGGCAGGAGAGCGCTATTTATATTTTTTACATTCCGTGTAAAAATGTCATTACATGTAATTTACAACCAAATTCAAAACTGGGACACTAGATTAGGAACCCACTATTGTAAGTTCCTTGGCATTACTTGGCATGTTATGTGCACCGGGTTTGAAGAAGATGTTTTCGAGTCCAGCATGCAAACAATAACAATTCAAAGAAGATGGAGCAACTCACATGTTTGGAGAGGTTGTCGCTCTTACAGTCTAAATCATACCTGCAGCGAAAAAGACAAAAAACATCAAAAGGAATAATGCTTTGTAATTAATAACCACGCAAACACATTGTGTTCGACTATGTGTGTGTGTGAGTGAGCACATCTGTCCTCCAGCTGATGCATGTCTGCCCCTCACCTCTCTGGAGAGCTTGTTATTTAGCTTTATTCACTTCCTGTAACCTGTCACGAGTCTCAGAGTGGGTATGCATGTGTACAAACAGGATGCCGTGTGTGCCCATGAAGACAGAGACCTCCGTCAAGGCTTAATCATAAACACTTTATCACCTGTCAACTCAAAACCTTGACAGCGAAAAAGGATGCTAGTGGTTTACTCTTCTGGATGCAAGGACTACGATGTAATAAGAGAAGATGCGCATCAGCTAGTGAGCTAGTTAGGAGCAAAGCAGCATCTCGTTAAAGTCAGGTAAGGTGCTGGCGGCGTGAGGCACAGGTGTGCTTCATGTTCCATTCGCCTCTGTCATTCTCTACGCCTCATGAATCATTCATGTCACCTCATAATCACGGTGTGTGTGTGTGTGGGAGGGGGGAGAAGAAGGGGGCATGAACAAAAAATTACCACAAACATGGTGTGTGCATGTTGACGTGGCCACACACACACACACTCACACGCGCACGCATGCACGCACACAGGAGTGGATGTCCCACGGCGCCTCGTGAGTGGATGACATCACTTGGTGTTGGCACCGTGCCAGACAGGATTCCTCTTGGTCCTGTGCTGTCTGTCTTCTTATGGGGGGGTCGCTCTGAGCTTATTTTGAATTGAGCAATGATGACTAATGATGTCCCACACATACATACACACACACACACTCATCAGACCTGCCAACCTTGAAAAAAATCTTACTCCCCTACAAATCAAAGGATGGACTGGTCACTGCGATATATATTTTTTTATTTAGCAAAAAAGGCTAAAAGCTTTGTGTTATTTTTAGTTATTATTTATTAAGATTTATGATTTTTCTTGTGATATTCTGACTTTTGCTCTTTTACATTTTTGCACCCCTGCTTTTATCCTTCTTTGTCAGGATTAAGCATGTGATATGGCATCAACTCTGTAATTTAGCTTGTTAGCTCGTTACCAGAGGCCTGGCCAAAAATTCTGGGCCCCATGAAAAAAAAAAAATCACATTGGGCTAACTGACCCTCAAAAGCATTTTTATGCTATTTGACTGAAACCTGAATCTTGTTATGCAGATGAGTAAACCAAAGCACCACCGTGGCTTTGTGGCAGAATTGGTGAAATACTGTATTTCGTTAAATTTTCTTGCTGGTGACAGCGCAGAAATGAAGCGTATTCACTCCACTGACGTGCCTTGTCTCAGTGGCGTTTGGCTGTAGTGTTTTTGTATCCTTGTTCAAACATATTGCTCCTGTTGTAGTGTTTTACTCTTTCTCCCAGTCGTCCATGAACCAAAGATTAATTTACAATATTCCATAATTGTGCGCTCGCAAGAAAACGCAGCAGTGTTGCACAAAGGAGATTGATTGACAATGGTCCACAGGCTGTCGAAGAACTCTGTACTGCCAAAAACAAGTCAAAACAAAACATTATTTTCTGACTACATGTGACCAAAATATGTCAAAACAGGTAGCAAAATCCTATTTTAATTTGTGCCTGCCCCCGTCAGGGGCCCTTGGAATTGTCCTAACATTATGGCATCCCTACTCATTACCATTACCGCTAAGAGAGACGGGGTGTTATTGCAGCTGGAACTAATCAGTCATATTTTATTGTAAATCTAGGTCCAAAATTAGAGGAGACGGATGTACACCTTCTGCATGAGACGTATACACACAGGGAATAATATCGTACAAGCCGATCGATCAATCACAGCCTTAACGGTCCGTGTTGCTGCAGCTCGAGAATTTTTTGGAGGCCTACGTCACGCTACGATCATTATTCAGGCTGAACTCAAAACTGAAAACGGCAAAATTCGAGCGCAGTGAAGCTTATATGCGCATTCAAGGGTCAAAATGTGTACAGGTTGGCAGGTCTGACATATAAATAAAAATAAATAAAGCAACAGCTGAGGTAAGCTGCCGAGTAAACAAACAACCAGGCCCTCCATGTTTAACGAGCCATCATAGAACGTCAACATGTTGATGACACAACACATAACAATCACATGACCACAACCACAGGAATACAAGAAGATAATTAGATCTGAGCCTCAGCTACTTTTACCATAATGTGTTCATTTTGCTTAAGGTTGGCAGGGAAGAGTTCAATTGATGATCACTTTTGGAACAAATACCGAATTGGGGAAAACACTTTGTTTGCTGTCGTACTCAGACATCCTAAAATATTAAAATTAACCATAGATTTCCAGCAATTATTGATTCAGGTAATGCCAGTTGCTCATCTGTGTGGAAAAGCGTAGCAGAATAGATAGTTTTAAAAAAGAGGATGGTAATAATAATAATGATATAATATAATAAAGACGACCGGCTCTAAGCATTCATTCTGCTCCTGAGGACATTGTGTGTTCCATTTGATGGACACCTCCATCAGTGGATCATCATCTCCGCAAAATACCTTCAGTGAAAGTCACTTATTTTGTCTTCAAAGTGTGGTCGGGGTGAGATGAAGCGGAATGGGAAACGCTGCTTGGAAAAGTGACAAGAAAATGTGTCTTTTATTTAAAAGGCAGAATAACGTACATCTCCCTCTGCACAGAACATGAATATTTCAGCCTTAGCTTTGCTCGCCACGCTGTGCCACTCTCGCCCACGCACACACACACACACACACACAGTGACATACATGAATCAATGGTGAACTCACAGGTCAAAGCGTAGATTCTGCCGCTCCTCGAAGAAATAATCCAAAATAAATTTGCGGACAAAGTCTGGGTTGAGTGTGTTGTCGATGACTTCTGTCCTGCCAAACTGCAAGGAAATCAAAAAGAAAGTGAAGTCAAATGCTAAGTGGTATGCTGATATACAGAGGTGTGGACTCGAGAAATCGAGTCACAAATTCCAAGTCAATGGACTTGACAATATTATCAAACACTTTGACATCAATAACTGGGATTTTAGTCTGATGACTTCAAAATACCTGACAAATTGTGTGCCCATTCAAAGTATTGTGATTGCTATGTCATATCCAGCAGGGAAACATACTTTCCCTTTGAATCTGCCTCATTGAAAGCATCTATTAATGTCCAATCAGGTTTGAGAAAAAACGACGAGTCTGTGGATTACTTTCCGTATTAAATCCTGAATGCTATGTCAGAACTTTTTATGTGTCTAAATCTCAACACACTTTCATTCATTCATTTTCTACCGCTGTTTCCTCACGAGGATCGCGGGGTGCTGGAGCCTATCCCAGCTGTCTTCGGGTGAGAGGCGGGGTACACCCTGGACTGGTCGCCAGCCAATCACAGGGCACATATAGACAAACAACCATTCACACTCACATTCATACCTATGGACAATTTGGAGTCACCAATTAACCTAGCATGTTTTTGGAATGTGGGAGGAAACCGGAGTACCCGGAGAAAACCAACGCATGCACGGGGAGAACATGCAAACTCCACATAGAGATGGCCGAGGGTGGAATTGAACCCTGGTCTCCTAGCTGTGAGGTCTGCGCGCTAACCACTCATCCGCCGTGCCGCCCCTCAACACACTTGTTTAATTTACAAAATAAGTCAGTCAGTGCTTATGACTTGAGACTTGCAAAACAACATCTTTCTCCCACCTCTGCTGATATGTTAATTGTAACAGTAGACTAGACCAAATCAAAAGGGGCTAAAAAGCTCATCAATTCTTCAAAATTCAAGAAGGAGATGCCACGTTGTTATAAAACGTAAAGATGTTCCAAATAAAACTGCACGGATAAATGATCATAGTTTCAGTGTACTCCAACGGGGTACAATTACATGGATACCAGCATGCAGGCTGCCATTAGAAGGCATCAAAGCAGTTTGCTGGTACATTGGAGCAGGTCTTAGTTGCCCTGCCTTCCTTCCTGGTTGATGCATAATACATTTGTTGACAACAAAACACTGACAAACGTTTGATTCTCTTGTGGTAACAGAGTGTGAAGGAAACAACAGCGTTGTTGGTGAAAGTTAATTCTCTTGAGAACAGTCACAAAACATGAAACCTTATTACCAGTTTTTACTAGAATTAATTATCTTACAGTATTACGTATGTCAGGGTGGCATGGTGGTCGTGTGGTTAGCGCGTAGACTTCACAGCTAGGAGACCAGGGTTCAATTCCACCCTCGGCCATGTCTGTGTGGAGTTTGCATGTTCTCCCTGTGCATGCGTGGGTTTTCTCCGGGTACTCCGGTTTCCTCCCACATTCCAAAAACATGCTAGGTTAATTGGCGACTCCAAATTGTCCATAGGTATGAATGTGAGTGTGAATGGTTGTTTGTCTATATGTGCCCTGTGGTTGGCTGGCGACCAGTCCAGGTTGTACCCCGCCTCTTGCCCGAAGACAGCTGGGATAGGCTCCAGCACCTCCGCTACCCTTGTGAGGATAAGCGGTAGAGAATGAATGAATGTTTTGTGGTAGTCTATGGTCATTAATCCAAATATATTGAAGCAGAAGTTATATGTAGTATTCTGGTCACTAGATAGTAGTAATGACGCAAAACATTACCTTACACTGCATAGCATGTCTGACATGAAGTTTTCCTCCCATCCAAAGTGGAAGTGGTCATTTTTTGGCTTCTTAAGTTTAGAAAAAATAAGAGGAAATCTGAGGCTAGCTGGTTAGCTCAATAACTTGCGAGCTTGTTCGCTTGCTACTTAAATCTATACAGTGGAAATGCATTTAACAGGGTCAGGTCTGGAACCAATGAACCACTATAAAAGGGGGATGACTGTATTGTGTAGGTCATGGAGCAGTGACCATCGACATCTTTTCTACCAATCCTGCTGACGACGCCAATTATGCCGTGGAGTCTTGTAAAGCAGAAACAAGGCATCTGCAGTTTGAGGAAGCAGGGGCTCCACTCGTTTATTCAACCACAGTCAGTAGACGATAACAACGATGTGGCAGTTCCAGAACATTCTCATTGTTTGGGGTTTAGACCTCTCTCCATCCTTGGGAACGAGGGGCCTTTTGGCAGAAGTAAGGGACACACTTAACACTAAAGGAATTTGCCAAGCACTTTGCCAACTTATCATTGAGCTCCAGATTTTATTCCTGTCTCTCCTTAATTTAAATGTGATTCAAAGGAAGCTAACAAGCTAACTACAGTGATACCTAGGTTAATGTCCGCCCCAGTTCACGTTAACATGACACTCTGTGTTTCGTCTCATTTTACATCAATTTCTGTTTCCAACAACAAAGAATAGCAATTAGGCATTCAGAGTCAAACACAGAGCATGGACCCTCGCCAGCGTATTTGTAACGTTACTGCCAGCCGTTAGCGGCTGTTTTTTTTCCCATTTCCTGTATTAAACAGCAAGGTTCATGTTTATTGGTTCGAGAATGTTGATATTCAGTTTGATGTATTTGCAAATTGTGGTCGAAGCAGAATTTTTTCAGAATATTTTGCGTAATTTTGTTAATTGAGGGTTTTGTGTGTGCATGGTGGAGAGTGGTTAGCGCACAGGCCACACAGCTCGGGGACCCGGGTTCGTTCCCTCCTCTATTGCTCCCTCGCGATGTCACGTTTTTTTCAGAAATGTATAAATATATGACTTCTAAATAAGTGATCACTGTTTTGTGGTAGGCTGCACGGCGGTCGAGTGGTTAGCACGCAGACCTCACAGCTAGGAGACCAGGGTTCAATTCCACTCTCCACCCTCAGCCATCTCTGTGTGGAGTTTGCATGTTCTCCCCGTGCATGCGTGGGTTTTCTTCGGGTACTCCGGTTTCCTCCCACATTCCAAAAACATGCTAGGTTAATTGTTAGGTTAATGGTTGTTTGTCTATATGTGCCCTGTGATTGGCTGGCGACCAGTCCAGGGTGTACCCCGCCTCTCTCTCTCTCACCCGAAGACAGCTGGGATAGGCTCCAGCACGCCCGCAGCCCTCGTTAGGATAAGTGGTATAAAATGAATGAATTTTTGGGTGCATGTGTAAGTGCTGTGGTAAAAGTGATGTTAAAAGTCCAGTTGTCCATTCATTCATAATTTTCTGAAAGTTAAAATTATATTTACTGTGTATAAAATGTGTTTTGTTGTTTGTTGTTAACATTCAGGGGTGTCTGGAATGGATGAATTGGATTTACATTATTTTCTATGGGAAAATTTGCTTTGGTTAGAGTCTGACCTTCTAGAACTGATTAATGACGTGAACCAAGGCACCACTGTATCCCCTTTCACACAGGCCTTGTCCTCTAATCCTACTTCTGCCTGTGGGAATATTGCTGAGTCAACATCCCGCATTCCCAACAACAAATGTGTCTTTTTCTGTGAAAGCTGTGAAAGCGTGTAATTGAAAGCGCCCCCTAGTGGACTTACCTCTCTCCATTCCCTGTTCGCTATCCCCTGAGTGTAGAGCACACAGACTGTGGAGAAAAAGAAAAAAAACCCAGATGAGATTGATTGAAGAGTATTTAAACAGTGACAAGCTGATGCTGACAGGTCAGCTGAGAGCGTGTTTTCCCCGGACGCACCATCATGGCAGAAAAACTCTCTAATTAAATGTCACTAGAACTTTGCCTGGCAGCGTGATGATATGTCAGTGGGAGGATGGAGGGAGGCAGTGAGGTTGTGTGCGTAGGTGGCAGAAGAAAAACGAGGTTAGGGTGCACTGGAATGTCCTCCTTACTGAGTGAGGGAGCGAGGAGGAAGGAAACGGTCGATAGTATTGACATGTTAGCATGTCCTTCCTCGGGGATTCTCACTCTGTTTTTTTTTTTCCTTCTCCTCACCCCCGAAGACGATGCGCAGGTGGAAACAGAGCGAGGCGATCATCTGGCACTAAAATGACATTTTATTAGCATTCTCGCAGCCTTTATTGTACTCAGCACTTGTCTCACAGCTAGAATACTGCATGACTGAAGACACAGAAAAAGTTCCCACACCCCACACTGTCAAAAGTGCATTGATAATTCATTAATGCTAATCACAAAATTGTATGTACACATTGTGGCATGCTTTATTCGTCAATGCTATGTGCAATAATTACATACATTATTCAGCATTGATGCATCTAATAACATTGTAATAGCAACATAAGTATGTCATAATAACAAGAATAATAAGTATGCTGCTATTACATGTAGCATAGATCATGTTTTAATCAATGCTCCATGTAATACCAACATACTGTATGTTATTATATACTATGCTACTATTACAATGTGTATGCGATTATTATTATTATGCTATTATCAAGGTTAATTGTTCCAGGACCCGACCGTGATAAGTAAATTTCCGCAAAGTAGGATTAATTGTATTATTGTTGTGCAACCCTTGTGAGGATAAGCAACATAGAGAAAGAAATGAATGGGATATGTCCGTAAACCTGTGTACAACCTTCTAAATACAGTGTTTTCACATTATTAGAGGTCTACAGACATGAAATAACACCCTAAACAGTAATCACCTTTACACTCGTTTTACATAGGGTACAGCGATACAATACAGTGATTTATGAAATAATTAGACTGTTATCATTACCATTATTATCGCTTCATGCAGCCCAGGAAACAACGTGAATGTTTGTTTGAATCACCCGTGTGTGAAAAACAATGAAACGAGCAGCCCTCAGTCAATAATTTCATAATTTTATAATCTCATGTTCTTTGCCCTCAAGACAATGAATGAAGACACAGCCTGTTGAGCCCGATGCTTGTGTGCCTCACCGAACACCAGTGACCCCTAGTGACCAATATAGAATATTACATGGCATCTTGTGTTTCAATGCAACTTCTGAATGCCTTCTGAAGCCAGTTTGAAGCTTGACACTGCTGAATTTAGGCAAAAAATGTGTACAATTTGTGGCGAGGGATGAGTATATTATATTATTATGGCATATTGTATGTTATTATTACATGTAGTGGAGCACTGAGGATGTCATGGAGTGCATTGGGCGTCAGCTGCTTGTCCTTTAATCCACCGTGAAGCATTATTGACACACACATGATGTCTGTATTGTTATACACGTGTGTGTGATATATGAGATTATTATTGTTAAAATCAACGCTCACTAACTTACATGAATGTTTTTGTTGTTGTTTTAATCACCCATTTGTGAGAAAAGTCTACCACTGCACAAAATGAAACAAGCACACCCCTCAGTCAATAATGTCATTACTCATGTTCTGTTGTTAACTCTGAGAATTCTTTGCCCTCACGGATGGGGAAAATGCAGATGCAGCATGAAAGGTGGTGGAGCATCAAGACGTAGCGACAAAAACGTCTCAGTTTCAACTCATGCTGGAAAGTGCAGACTTCAAACTACCTACGAGTTAGTCAAGTCATACCAGACTTTCATTCATTCATTTTCTATGCCGCTTATCCTCACCAGAGTCACGGGTATGCTGGAGCCTATCCCAGCTGTCTTGGGGCGAGAGGCGGGGTACACCCTGGACTGGTCGCCAGCCAATCACAGGGCACATATAGACAAACAACCATTCACACTCACATTCATACCTATGGACAATTTGGAGTCGCCGATTAACCTAGCATGTTTTTGGACTGTGGGAAGAAACCCACGCACGCACAGGCGGTGGATCGAACCCAGGTGTCCTCCTAGCTGTGTGGCCGCATTAACCACTTGTCCATTCTTCAGTCTATCGCTGAAGCCTGACTTTGAAGGCCAAAATATTGCTTTAAAAAATACTGTATATTTGTCAATATGTAAACAAAGATATTTCTTTGCTAAATAAAGACAAGAAGATGCTGAGCAACATAATTTTACCATATTTGACATCATCTTGTTCATCATCTCTCATCCTTTTCCAATCTACTCAAGCATGCTATGTTCACATTCCAGCACACATGCACACATACTATGTATATACAGTGTATATACTGGGCTGGGCAACATGCACAAACAGAAACAGTTGATTTTTATCCGGCTTTATAAGCTAATATGAATATGGTATGCCAGCCTGAGGCCCTGAATATGCGCTCTGTGTGAGTGTGTGTGCTGAGGCGCTCTAATGCCGTGTGACTGGGGCCAGTGACTGTCAGCAGAGCAGAGACATGGACGCAGCACAAGTGCCTCCTTCTATAAATGTTGGGCCGGCAAGGATGCTCAGCCTCCTCTCTCGCTGAAACACACACTTTCAAAAAGAGAAGGTCTGATCCTCCCCCTCTTAGAAGCTCATCAATTAGCAACACACACACACACAGAAAGAAGAAGCTCTCAAGAGTAAAGGTGTGTTGTCAACAACAAGATAGTTCAGCATGCATGGATAAATAACAAGCGTATTCCACATATTCCCACTTTCAGACCAATTATTCCCTTTCTTTGTGTTTATTTTTATCTTTTTGAAGGCTTTTATCCAGCGGAGCTGTCACACGTTGTTACTGTAGTTACGCACCAGGTATGAAAACTACACAACCAGACTATCCGCTAGCTTCCGTGAGCACGCCACAGCCAGCTTGTTACGTCCCGTCTCGTTTTCAACTGCAATTAAACTCAATGCCGGTTTGCAATCTATTATTAATGCCATATTTTATGGTAAATGCCAAGACTCTGTCTCAGATGGAATACTTCAGTCAGTACACTTCAATATGTATACTGTGTACTTGTGGAGTTATTGAGTGTGCTAATATTTGCGCGTAGTTTCGGTAGTTCTTCCCATTCCGCTACTTTGCCGATTGCAACATTTATCCGCTTTTTGTTCTCTCCTATCTAATGGTGAATTCCAACCACTCAAGTTAGTCCCTCCCCTTTCACTACCTAGCTAAGACAGCCACGATTGAGCATGCTCAGTGTCCATCACTGCACAGGGGTTTGAGTGCAACATGCAGGTTCCGAGAGTGCAATGAATTTCGCATAGTTCTCAGTGAACGTGCATATACATTGAAGTGTAAGTACGTACATACCAACTCTTGTTTACACTCTTATGTATAAGTTGTGCGTCCTTTAAACCACGCCCCCTCACCACCATCTCTCTGTCTCTCTCCTCAAAGAATGCTGGAATGTTTTAGTCAAGGCAACTGACTGCTGGACCTTTAAGAATCACTGGACCACTTGGCAAATTGGAACCCCGCTGTCAAGCGACTGTGTGTGTGTGTGTTTCTCCTCAACAGTGACAAGTACGACCTCTGACATATGCAAATGTCTCCTGATTCCAGCAGCACAGGCAATGAGAGAGTGTGTGTGTGTGTGTGTGCGTACTTGTTTATCTGTACATGTCTTCCTTACTTTTTTAACATTTTATGATATCAGGTCAGGACCATGTGATGCTGCCACACTGGCTCCTGGTAAAGAGGCTGTCATGTTGTCATAGCAACAACACAGCCACTACTTTGCAGGGCTAGCATGTTGGTATACCAGCCAAAACCTTTGTTTTGGTATGTTAGGCTATAAATTAATATCTGACGACTGTGTATTGACTGTATTGATACTCTATCCTGAGATATCCCAATATTAATAAATTATGATGATGAATACTGTAATGTATGGATGAAATTTTTTTTAAATATTATGAAGTACAATGTATGCGTATGTGTGTGCGTCTTACTAGGATCAGATTTGGAGAAAGTGTCTCTGTCCAGCAGGTTCCTGAAAGACAAGAACAAAAAGCCACATGAGATGTACAGTAATAGCCATCATCTGAATGAGAACACTGTATTCTCCATTGACAGGAAGAAGACAAGACGACGGAGAAGAAGAAACAGACTCTCCAAGTGTAGCTTCTTCAATATTTCAGGCATGCAGCAGCGAAGAAAGAGAAAAAGAAGGAGTAGAAGGACCATTTTCACCCTCTTTTGCGTCTTTCAGCATCAAATTTACATTACGCCGCCATCTGGGCTTGCTGGGTAAACAGCAGCAGAAAATGAAGAAAATAAAAAGATAGTTGCCAGTTAAAGAAGAAGCGTGGAGACCTCAACTACCTGGGCCGTCAAACATCAAAATGAACAAAATGAAAGATGTGTTGACCATTTCGAGTAAGGATCCTAGTAGGATCCTAGTAAAGTAAGGATATTAAAATCTTTTGCGGCGTACTCATGCTAGCCCAATTGTACCATGCCTCGGCCCACCTCACACCGAAATTCTGGCACGTTCGGCTAGAGCAGGGGCCTCAAACAGGCGGCCCGCGGGCCAAATGTGGCCCGCAGAACACTAGTTTGAGGCCCCCGCCTTGATATTAAAGTTTAATGTTAGTGCGGCCTGCGCAAGTTTGATATGGATGCTGTATGGTATCATGTACCCAGAAAAAAGTGTTACGTTTGATTAATGTTCATGTTAAAGGTTAAATAACTGTTAATAGTTATCCTCCCTATCCGTGTGGAAGTGGTAAGTTTTTGACTATTTAAGTTTAAAGGAAATAACTTGAAGGCTACCGTTTAGGTCGCTAGCTCTCCAGTTTGCGAGTTAGCATGTGTCTCAAGACCCTGCAGTTGCGCAATATGTTGTAAATAAAAAGAGTATAAATGTGACTATAGTCGTGTTTTGTCATGTCTACAGGGCTCTAATAATGCTTTGTTCATTTTAATCTGAAAAAATAATTTGTCTACCCACCAACTATATGTGGTTTCTTAAGTTTTTATTATTTGCCATTTTATTATTATTATTATATTTATTTACTACTGATTGATTGATTTTCTTTATTCTTGATTTGTTTATTTATTTTTCATCTTATTTTGTGCAGAAAAATAAAAAGTAAGATATTTGAGAACAGTGGAATGTTTTATCAGAGCTTTTATTGTAGAAAATCGGAACCAAAGCACTGAAAAAGTTTGTATATTTTTCTGTTTTTAATAAATGCGTTTTTTTTTTTTTGAAAACCTGATGCGGCCCAGCCTTGCCCAGACCCTAGCTCCAGTGGCCCCCAGGTAAATTGAGTTTGAGACACCTGGGCTAGAGCAAGCACACGTATTTGTGCCCCAGTACGCCACACTCTGCTTCTTTGGCACAATTGGAAGAAATGGGCCAGGGCCCAGCATGAATCCATGCACACGCACATGCATGTAGCTGAGTCATAGAATGACTGCAACGCCACCTCTTTATGATCATCATCATAATTCATATAGACTGTAAATAATCCAAAATCAAACCAACAGCACCTGTGCATTTGTGTGTGCATAAAGACATTTAATCCATGCAATCTCTTGTCTTTGAAAAAACATTATGGCAGGAAAAATAAAAAGAAATAATAATCAAAACAACTAAAAATAATCCACAAACTAATAGAAATTACAATAATACTGCAGAATGGAACATGTCATTAATAATTAACCTTTCACAAAATAAGTTATCACAATGGCTGAATTAGCATAATGACTTAAACTAGGACCGGAAATAATCCACAAAGCTAGAGATATTGCAATAAACCAGCATAATAAAATGTGCTGCTTAAAAGGGAGCTATTGTGCTAATTTTTCAACCCTTTGTATTGAATTTTGGACTCCTATAGAGCAGCTACACACGATAACAGCACAGAAAGCTTTCTAGAGCTTCCAGGATCTGCACCTATTCCAGCTGTATTTCCTTGGATTTGCGCTTCCTGCCAATATGGTCTGTTTTAATTTATTTCACCCAAGTCCCGCCTCCGGGCACGCCCACTTTAGAGTGGTTGGTCACATTCCCAAAGTATTTCATGACTACTGCAAACAATACTTTCCAATGTAGTGGGTATAGGAATTGATAATAAATGACTAAAGTCTTTGGAGAGTTAATTGAAAAGTGTATAAGAGCTACTGGCTGCTCATGAGCTACTAGCTAGAGACCCCTGACTGTGGATGAGCTCCTCCAACCTCGTTTGCCCGAGGAGGAGCACTCATTGTCGTACACACTTTGTTAGAGGCACCGCTGGTGCTGTGGCGCTCTGAAGGCAGACGTGAGGGCGCCGCGTTTACTAACTGCAGACAATCTCGACACAACATTGCTAGTGGAACAATAAAATTTGACATTTTTTTTACAGGACTACCGTGTTCCAGACAGTAAGCACGGTGGTTCTCTCCACCGCCATGGAAACACAACGTGTCCGACATTAATACCCCTTTCCCAATGAGCACTGCTTCTGGTTCATGTTCACAAAAACAGTCCTGTGTGAAATACCATTGACAGATGAAAATATGAGCGATGAAAATATTTTTCTCTTGCTGGGAATCACCAACAATAATAATTTCTGTCTGAACTTGTTTCGTAAAGCAGAGCAGAGCATTGCGAGAGTAGAGAGCGCATCGCGCTTACAGCCACGCCCATATCAGTAATCCCGCTTCTCTGTGACATCATAAAGGAATAGTTTTGCAACGCCCTCTGAAACCAAGCGTTTTGAGCCATACCAAACTTCTTTCAGGGCTCACTTCCCAATGCGCAAATGTCATTATCTGAAACTTTGTTTGTTTGTTGCATTGTTTAACACGAGAATACAACATTCTAACTACATTTATAGGTCAGAAAAGTGGAAAAGGTGTAAGTATAATGTATAATTCACAAAATAAATAATCATAACAACTCGAACTAAGACTGAAAATAAGTGTTAATAGTGAGTGTCACAGTGGTGCACACTGCCCAGGCTCAATTTCGTGACCACACATGCCCACCGATTGAGAGATGAGTGCGCTAGCCAGTAAGCTAAAAGCCCAGGCTACGAACCCACTGACTGGAGCGGATGAGTGATGTTTATATAACATACAATGGCACAGCTACACTAGCTGGTATCTGTTACACGAGTGCACCAATCCTAGCAGCTCATAGTAGCTCCATACTGCTGGGTTAGCGAGTAGCCAACATGCTAGCTCAGGGGCGTCCGCCCTGTCCCTCTTGACAGGCGGCGAGCGTCTTCAAGCCGCTGATGTCAAGTGATGTTTCTGGATCAGGCTCTGGGGTTTTGCTGATCCCAGTGCGGCCCAGATGGTACAAACAGAACACGTGCTCAAGGCTTTCACCACCTCGAAAATCTCCGTCCTGTGTTTTATCCTCCCTTTATTTTCATGGTATCGAATCGAGACCAACATGAGCAGGGGTGTGTGACTTCACCTGTCAAATGGCAAACATTCAAAGAGGCAAAGGTACACGTCAATGTGTTTGTGTGTGTGTGTATGTGTGTGTGTGTGTGTGCACCTGAGGGCTTCCACCTGGTCGGGATGGGAGACTCTTAAAAATAAATAAATAAACTTCAGGAGGCCCCGGCTGAGTGTCTCACTGTTCATCAAACATTTAGGTGAGCGTCCCTCTCGACAGCAGAATTACATTTGAAATCCCACCAGTGACATCACGTGCTCGCCTAAACATGGCCGCCTGCAGCTTTGAGTAGCTTCATGCTAGCAGGACCGGGACCATCTACATCTCCTGTTAGAGTACAAAGATGGAGAGGTAGTTCTATTTGGAAAAGGAACGTGCAAAAGGAAATGTCTGAACCCACTAAAAGAATGTGTTAACTACAGTGAAGAAAATAAGTATTTGAACACCCTGCTATTTTGCTATTTCTCCCACTTAGAAATCATGGAGGGGTCTGAAATTTTCATCGTAGGTGCATGTCCACTGTGAGAGAGATAAACTAAAAAGAAAAATCCAGAAATCACAATGCATGATTTTTTAACAATTTATTTGTGTGATACAGCTGCAAATAAGTATTTGAACACCTGAGAAAATGAATGTTAATATTTGGTACAGTAGCCTTTGTTTGCTATTACAGAGGTCAAACGTTTCCTGTAGTTTTTCACCAGGTTTGCACACACTGCAGGAGGGATCTTGGCCCACTCCTCCACACAGATCTTCTCTAGATCAGTCAGGTTTCTGGGCTGTCGCTGAGAAACACGGAGTTTGAGCTCCCTCCAAAGATTTTCGATTGGGTTCAGGTCTGGAGACTGGCTGGGCCATGCTAGAACCTTGATATGCTTCTTACGGAGCCACTCCTTGGTTTTCCTGGCTGTGTGCTTCGGGTCGTTGTCGTGTTGGAAGACCCAGCCACGACCCATCTTCAATGCTCTGACAGAGGGAAGGAGGTTGTTCCCCAAAATCTCACAATACACGGCCCCAGTCATCCTCTCTTTAATGCAGTGCACTCGTCCTGTCCCATGTGCAGAAAAACACCCCCAAAGCATGATGCTACCACCCCCATGCTTCACAGTAGGGATGGTGTTCTTCGGATTGTACTCTTCATTCTTCTTCCTCCAAACACGCTTATTGGAATTATGACCAAAAAGTTCTATTTTGGTCTCATCTGACCATAAAACTTTCTCCCATGACTCCTCTGTATCATCCAAATGGTCATATGCAAACTTAAGACGGGCCTTGACATGTGCTGGTTTAAGCAGGGGAACCTTTCGTGCCATGCATGATTTCACATCATGACGTCTTAGTGTATTACCTACAGTAACCTTGGAAACGGTGGTCCCAGCTCTTTTCAGGTCATTGACCAAGTCCTGTCGTGTAGTTCTGGGCTGATTCCTCACCTTTCTTAGAATCATTGAGACCCCACGAGGTGATATCTTGCATGGGGCTCCACTCCGATTGAGATTGACCGTCATGTTTAGCTTCTTCCATTTTCTAATGATAGCTCCAACAGTGGACCTTTTTTCACCAAGCTGCTTGGTAATTGCTCCGTAGCCCTTTCCAGCCTTGTGGAGGTGTACAATTTTGTCTCTGGTGTCTTTGGACAGCTCTTTGGTCTTCGCCATGTTACAAGTTAAAGTCTTACTGATTGTATGGGGTGGACAGGTGTCTTTATGCAGCTAACGACCTCAAACAGGTGCATCTGATTCAGGATGATACATGGAGTGCAGGTGGACTTCTAATGGGCAGACTAACAGGTCTTTCAGGGTCAGAATTCTAGATGATACACAGGTGTTCAAATACTTATTTGCAGCTGTATCACACAAATAAATTGTTAAAAAATCATGCATTGTGATTTCTGGATTTTTCTTTTTAGTTTATCTCTCTCACAGTGGACATGCACCTACGATGAAAATTTCAGACCCCTCCATGATTTCTAAGTGGGAGAAATAGCAAAATAGCAGGGTGTTCAAATACTTATTTTCTTCACTGTATATCTATCTCTATTTAGTACTTGTATTACTATCTTTAAAAATCCATCCATGTCATTAGGACGGCTAACAGTTAAGCTATTCACAAACCAAACATACTAGCTTGGCACAGTCCAATGTATTTTGGAAAGCTAAGCTACATCCACGCAGACAACCTCTCCTAGATAATACATCACTGGTATGGAAACAGGAGTTCAGCACATTCATAGAGAGAGATACTCCTACCAAGAAGGACATTTTAAAATCAATCCATGAATATGAGTGGTGATCATGTGACTCTCCTACATCCGAGTAGTTTGGGTGTGCATACATGAACGACAACAGAAGTTAAGCATTGTGCTTCCCCTGCAGACGCCTGAAGCCCAATCACATGTTCTTCCTCAGGGCATATGACACAGCACAACAATAACAACAAGAACTGAGGGATTTCCAAAGGCTTCTAAAATGGACTATACTCTTTTTATTTACAACATATTGCGCAACTGCAGGGTCTTGAGACACATGCTAACTCGCAAACTAGAGAGCTAGCGACCTAAACGGTAGCCTTCAAGTTATTTCCTTTAAACTTAAATAGCCAAAAACTTACCATTTCCACACGGATAGGGAGGATAACTATTAACAGTTATTTAACCTTTAACATGAACATTAATCAAACGTAATATTTTTTTCTGGGTACATGATACCATACAGCATCCATATCAAACTTGCGCGGTCCGCACTAACATTAAACTTTCATATCAAGGCGGGGGCCTCAAACTAGTGTCCTGCGGGCCACATTTGGCCCGCGGGCTGCGTGTTTGAGACCCCGGGTCTAACAGATAACACTTTGCTGGGTGCTAGGTGTGCTGGAGTGTATCCCAGCTGACTTTAGGCGAGAGTTGGGGTACACCCGGGACTGGTTGATAAATACAATGAATAAATGAAATAAATACTGTCATAAAAGTATCCCTCAATGAACCACGGCTCCTCCAATGCTAGCAGCACTTGTGTAGCTCCGGTTCATGATGCTCCCGCCACCATGCTTGACTGCAGGCAAGACACCATTATCTTGCGACTCACTTCTGTTGTCAGATATTTTAGATAATACTATTTTCCTCAATGAACCGCAGCTCCTCTGGTGCTAGTGGCACTCATATGTACTTTGTGATGCTACTACAACCATGCTTAACTGGAGGTAAAACACCAATATCTTACTATTCACTATACGGTATTTTCCTCAATTAACCACAGCTCCTCCAGTGTTCACAGCACTCATGTGTACTTTGTTTGTGATGCTACCACCACCACGCTTGACTGGAGGTAAAACACCAATATCTTACTATTCACTAGAGTTGCCAGGCAATACGATATTTTCCTCAATTAACCGCAGCTCCTCCAGTGTTCACAGCACTCATGTGTACTTTTATGTGATGCTACCACCACCATGCTTGACTGGAGGTAAAACACCAATATCTTACTATTCACTTGTGTTGCCAGCTATTTAGGTCACAATATTTTCCTCAATGAACCCCAGCTCCCCCGTCCGAGCACCACTCGTATAGCCACAGACTGACGCAATCTATTTACACTGTAATTGTTCTGTATTGTCTACAGTTGCAACAAAAAATTGATGCAATAAATAAAAATCTATCACTAAAAGTGTTGTCAACAAATGTCATTATTGATTCGTTGTGTCGTGCGATTTATACGTCACTCTCCATGATGGGAAAGACATGCACACCACAGCAAGCAGCTGTCTTGACTGAGAGCAATCTCAACATGATTGTTACTGACATGAGGCCTCTGTCCATGGTTGAAGACGAAGGCTTCAGTACAATGATCCGCACCTTTAATCCAGGTTACACTCTTTCCTCAAGGACATATTTTACAAAGCTCATGGAGAGGAAATCTGAAGAGACTTTCAAGGAAGTGAAGAGTGCAATTAACGTATGGCAAACTTGTTCTCATTGCTGATGTATGGATAGGATACATTTACAGTCATTCACAAATCTCAAAACAAATCCTCTTACTTGGTTTTCTGATTTGCATTTCTTTATTTATCATTCATTTCTTAATTTTTCCAACAGCTCAGGTTCCTGGACCAACAAAAAGGGTGAGGGTGCTGGAGCCTATCCCAGCTGTCTTCAGGCGAGAGGCGGGTTACACCCTGGACTGGTCGCCAGCCAATCACAGGGCACATATAGACAAACAACCATTCACACTCACATTCATACCTATGGACATTTGGAGTCGCCAATTAACCTAGCATGTTTTTGGAATGTGGGAGGAAACCCGAGTACCCGGAGAAAACCCACGCATGCATGGGGAGAACATGCAAACTCCACACAGAGATGGCCGAGGGTGGAAATTATTTAATAATATAATTAATTTAAAAAATTACCTGATTACTCAAATTAATCACTTCAATTAATTATTAAATAAATACAATTCAATTAATAAAAAAATCAACAGATTAATCGATTATTAAAAAATAGTTGCAGACCTAGTGTTGCCTCATTTTGAGTGGATAGTAATTCTACACCGATATCCAAGCTGTACACTGACTTCTCTAAAGTTGACTTTGTTGTTGTTCATGGGGCCACATTGCAGCATGCCAGGCTTTATTTGCATGCAGCATCCCTCTTCTTCTGTCTCTTTCTTCACGTTAGGTTTACAAAGCCAAGCATGCGCTGTGACACGGTGGCCTCTCAGCGGGTCAGCGGGCGGCTTCAATAGCGCCGCATCACAACGCGTCAATTCTTCGACGACGCACACTCTCTACCTTTTGTGGCCCGAAAAGGTCACGACTATCTCTCTTTGCGCTGCCATTGCCATCAGCTCTACCGCTCTTACACCACCAGGTGATCTTTCAGTGCTAACGGAACTCCCGGGAGCAAACATCTGCGTGGTCGCTCCGATTGTTGATGCGTGTGTGTGTGAGTGACAGTATGGGAGCTGATCAATCTGTCAGTCCTTCTGCTTGAGCGTCCACGTGAAGCCTTCTCCACTGGATGATGCTTCACTGGCTCTGTCAACAAGCACACACGCCAAAGTGGCAAAATCGCACCACCCACCCACCCATGGGAACACTGTGTGGGGGAGCCAACTGAGGTGTCCACTCTGCCAGGAGCTAAGATGGGAAAAAAGGCGTTGTGTGCTTGTTAGAGGAGTAAACATTAGCCCCTTTTACAAAGCAACATAACCGCATCAGAGCTGACCAGAACATGTATCCCACCTGTGCCTTTTACACAGAACTCTGCAAAAAGGAACACTGCTGAAACTATCTAAGACAGGAGTGTCCAAATGTTGGTTTTAGGAATTAATGATATTGGCATTAGGGTTGCCGATAGTTTTTATATACTGGTATACCGCTATGAATGCTTTCAGTGATAAGAAAATGACTTATACAATTACAAATTATCATTTTAAACAGAAAAAAAGCAGAGTTGATGATGTGTTTTTCCTACAACTGTGCACATTTTTGACCTGAGGACTGGAGCGCAAGTCTTGTGCTGGAAGACACAGCCATCCCAATTACAGCGGACATCATAAGTATTGTCGCTGTATGTACGTATGCTGCTGTTGTGTACGGAACTAGCAGAAGTATGTGCGCCCTCTGAAAGACGTTTTGGTAGTGGCAAGATACTGCAACTATTACATGTTATCATCAGTGTACGTCAGGGGTCTCAAACTCAATTTACTAGGGGGCCACTGGTGCTCGGGTCTGGGTGAGACTGGGCCTTTTCCCAAAAAAAAAACCAAGAAAAAAAGCATTTATTAAAAACACAAATATGTAAAAAAAACTTTGCTTTGGTTCCAATTTTCTACAAGAAAAGCTCTGATAAAACATTCCACTGTTCTCAAATATCTTACTTTTTATTTTTCTGCACAAAATAAGATGAAAAATAAATAAACAAATCAAGAATAAAGAAAATCAATCAATCAGTAATAAATAAATAAATATAATAATAATGATAAAACGGCAAATAATAAAAACTTAAGAAACCACATATAGTTGGTGGGTAGACAAATTATTTTTTTCAGATTAAAATGAACAAAGCATTATTAGAGCCCTGTAGACATGACAAAGCACGACTATCGTCACATTTATACTCTTTTTATTTACAACATATTGCGCAACTGCAGGGTCTTGAGATACATGCTAACTCGCAAACTGGAGAGCTAGCGACCTAAACGGTAGCCTTCAAGTTATTTCCTTTAAACTTAAACAGCCAAAAACTTACCACTTCCACACGGATAGGGAGGATAACTATTAACAGTTATTTAACCTTCAACATGAACATTAATCAAACATGAACATTAAGCATCCATATCAAACATTAAACTTTCATATCAAGTCCTGCGGGCCACATTTGGCCCGCGGGCCGTGTGTTTGGACACCCCTGGTGTACGTGTTAATGCATGATCACAGCATGGATATCAAACCATGCAACATTGTTAGAGGGTTTTTTAGAGGGAATCATAGTCAAAATAGGTGTATACAAATGACAGCATTGTAAGCTAGCTTAAATTAACTAATTTTCTCAATGCACAGAAAAGGGAAAAAAAATATGTGTTTATGTTTCACATTAGGCATAAGGCAAAATTCCCCCAAAAAAAGCAGCCCAGCTGATGAAGCACCGAGGTTCCAAAGGGCGGTAACAACACCTTGCCGTGTTAAAGTGAAACTTAATGCCTTAATGTCTTTGCTGAAGAAAAGTCATTTCCGTGGTGGCAAGGATGTGGAAAGAACTCTTTACTAGTTGCAAAGCAGCAGGAACAATCCCTGCACGTAAATATCAGGATGGGACCAGCATATCTATTTATGATTTGATTATTCACAATATTTCTATTCATTTTTACATATTTTAAAATAAACTTTTATTAATACATTATTTGTTATTATATTTAACATTATTTTAATTGGCCTTCCCATTCCCACATTGTCAAACCAATGATGTGTCAAAAACGCACAACGCACATTAACACATCAGCAGCAAGATTGTTTGCATGTGGTGTTGATGACATTGATGCACAATTGAAGGAAGAAAAGACGAGCAAGCCATCAAAGCTACGATAATTTCGTCTCCGTATGTATCTATTTATTTGATTCCGGTGGCTGTGATGTTTAAGGTCATTATCTTACTGAGCTTTTATCATCAGCACGATAACACTTCCACTTTTTAGACACAACAAACATCCAACACACATTGTTTTGCGTCCTAATGGACAATATTAGATGAAGAAAAAGATGCAGGGAAAAAAAGGAGAAAATGGATAAGAGGGACAAGAAAATAGAGGTACAAAAGAAGGACAAAAAAAGAAGGAGAATGGGAAAACAGGGAGACAGGAGGAGGGGCAAGGACAAGAAAGAAGCAGAAGAGAACAAGGAAGGGCAAGGATATGAAGAAAGAGAAAAAGGAAGGGGACACAAAAAAGAAGGAGATTAACAAGGATAAGAAGTATAACAGGAAGAAGAAGGAGATAGAGGAGGAGAAGGGAGGACAAGAACATGAATATGGTGAAAACAGAAGATGGCAGAGAAGAAGGAGGACAAGGACAAGGAGATAAAAAAGGATGGGGAGTGCAGAAAAGGAGGCGACAAAGAAGAGGAGTGACAAGAAAATAAAAGAGAAAAGGAGAAGATGAAAAAAGGACAATATTGAAGGAGGAGGACAAAAAGGAGCTAAGCAAAGAAAGAAAAAGAAGAAGAAGAGGAAGAACAAAACATAAAGGAGAAGAAAAGAACAGAAACAAAATAAGAACATAGACAAGAAAAAAAAGGAGGACAGCAAAAGAAGAAGATTATAAATGGAGAAGATGAAAAAAGAACAAGGGCAAAAAAGAAGTACATAAACCAGGAGTGGGAGGAGGACAATAAGCTTTGCTTCTTCCTACTCCTTTTGGACATGTGGAACTGTCAATTGATTATGTGATGCATTCCATTGTAACCTGATGCATGTTCAAATCAAATGAAACCATTACCATTATCAGAAGGACAAGAAATAGGAGAAGAAAATGAAGGACGAGAAGAAAGAAGTAAAAAGACAGGGAAGATGGAGAAGTAGAAGAAGACTTGTTTCGGCTTGTTGCAAGAAAACAATCGATCAAAGAAATGGCTGATGGTTGTGTTGCGTTTGGCTGCTGTTAGATCAGTATCTGCGAACAATGAATCACTAACAGCATTGTTGTGATTTAACTACACAGACATGGCAGTAGGCAACCACAATGCTAGCCAGTGGGTATCTTGTAGCACAGGGTGTCATTTTACATACAGTCCATTACGTCAACGCCACTCATGTCGACATGACAGAACTAGCCATTTCTTGCACTTTTACTTCTGACGTTGACCATAGACATAAAGGCAATGGCTGATAATAAAGGATCCTTGTTTGTTGACATGGCATTCCTCCATTTGTGCGTATTATTATTTAGATTCTTCTTTTCATATGATATTTTATATATTATCTTACCTGAGGACTCACTTTTTGTAAAAATGACCCCTTTGGTTCACACATTTTGTCAACAGAAGCGGTACACTATGTATGGCGATGTCGACTTAAAGGAGAACTGCCCATCATTCACAATCCTTATGTGAAACATGAACACGTATTTCTTTCCCTTTTCTGTGCATTCTAGCGTGAGAAAACAAGTTAATATAAGCTATCTAGCAACGGACGTCATGGAAGATACCAATTTTGATGCTAAATCCCACAACAAACAAAAAAAATGCCAACAGTGTTTCATTTACATAACTGACTTGTATATTAACCAAGCTACAGCCATAATATTATTGTAGCAGCTAACATCAAAAACTATTTTTATCTCGCGGACTAACACGACACATTGCTAATCGCTCGTCTCAGCAGCATCCACAGACAGAAGAATGGATATCTCGCTCTCGATTTCGCTACAAAGACTCAACAAGATGCTGGTTTGCCGTCAACATTTTTTACCTAAGGACAGGAGCACACGTCTTGTGCTGGAAGACACAGCCATCTCAGGGAGAGCGGGCATCGTAAGTGTTGTCGTTGTACGTATGTTTGTTACTGTTGTTGACGGAACTAGTATGTGCACCCTCTGAAAGAAGTTTTGGTAGCATTTTAAATAATCAAAATACGGCAAGATACTACAACTATTACATGTTATCATCAGTATACGTTTTAATGCATGATCACAGAATGGATATCAAACCATGCAACATTGTTAGAGGGTTTTCTAAGAGGGCTTCATAGTCAGAATGGGTGTGTCCAATGACAGCATTGTAAGCATATTAACTTGTTTTCTCGTGTTATAATGCACAGAAAAGGGATGTAAATATGTGTTCATGCTTTACATAATGATTGGCAAAATTCCAAATAAGTGCAGTTCCCCTTTAAGCAGACACTTTTTAGTAATAAAAGAGTAAACTAGGACTTAATAGACAAAAACATGGCTATGTTTACATGTCAAGTACTTACACATACTGATGTCAGAATAATCAGTTAATCGATCATCAGTAACCATATATAATTGGATAATAATAATGTTTCTACAATCATGCATGCAGGGTGATGAAAGGCGTCATTCAAGACCCAGACATTATGTACACATTCAAAATTAATCCTTTACAAAAACATTCATGTTTACTTTTAATTTAACAACATTATATACTGTTTCTAAGATTATATATATATATATATATATATATATATATATATATATATATATATACATATACATATATACTGTATACTACTGGGAGTACTTGTACTACTCCTCCAATAGTAGTATAAGTACACCAATAAACGTATTAGTTACCTTAATAAGCCTCTCCACCACTGACTCCATGTTGGCGCCCCACAAGCGCGCCAGCTCACGTGCCAGCTGCCAGATGATGACATTTGGCGCCAAATCAACACCAGGCAGCCCCCACTAGCACACCCGCACGCGCCTCGCATTGCATTTAAGGCAATAAAGCAAGCAATCGTGCATCTCAACGACTGTGCAAGTACACAAGGCAAAGCATGCGCGTGCGTACTCACCTGCACGACACGGTGAGTTCAACTTTGGTGGCGGGAATGGCCGCGGTGAAGGGGTCCGCGTCCCCGATACACGCCATGCTCGCCCCGGACACAGCAGCAGCAGCAGCAGCCGCGTGTGTGAGAGGACAACCAGGACGACGAGGAGATCCTGCAGGGGGGGCTGTCTATGGGGATTGGAGGGGCGGGAGTTGATGTCCCCAAGGAGGGTCCGCAGCCCACCTCAGTGGTGACGTGAGGCTCTTTACGCGGGGAAAGCCTGCTCGAGTCTGAAGAGGAGGAAGAGGAGGAGGATGAGAAAGCTCACGAGTTCACGGTTTGCCGCGCGCATGCACGTGAGGGAGGAGGGGCGTGCACGATAGCACACACAGAGACAGCTCGAGTTTGACATTTCAATAGGCTGAGGCTTAAAGCGCCATTAGTTATCACTTACTATAATTCATACCTGTGTCACTGAATCAAGTCAAACCATTCATGTTTGTTTAACTTAATTACAATATATATCATACAGCAACACCTACGGTGTACAATATCCACAAAGATAATAATAATAAATAATAGAGACTTTTGAAATGTAATTAAAATAAACTACTCGTAACAAACGCCAATTACGCCCCCTAGCGGCTGTGATTCTTCTACCCATTAACCTTGAACCTCTTGAAAAAGAAATGGTGGATTCCATATTTAAAAATGATATATTTTTGTATTTAGACCATTGTATACTTGTTTACAACCTTCTAAATACATTTTTTTAACATTATTAGAGTTCTCGAGACCTGAACACACCTATAGTCACCTTTACACTCATATATTACTCAATGTCGTCTACATATTATGTGGCGGACGAACAGAGGGTGACGTTGGAGGCTCAGAGTTTAGCTTGGTGTGGGTAACTTCAGTAACAGTAGCCCATGTTTTTATTAGAAAATAGTTGCGGAGATGACATCAGGTGCCTTCCAAAGCTAAACAACATGGAGGCGTATAGCTATAATGGCCGGTGTATTGTTACAAGGCGTCCAATGTGGTTTGAAAGTCCAGCTGTGAGTGTGTGGCAGATGGTTTGAACATGGACCATCTGGGAAGATGACCTTGGACGTGCTCAGAGCAAGGATGGCAAACTATCGAGCTGCTTGCCACCTCTGATAAGATGTGCTAGTGACGATTAGTACAAATGCTAAAATGTACCTCCAGTGCTACTTCTTCAAGTTAAATTTGGAAATGAAGATAAAATAATAC
Source organism: Doryrhamphus excisus (assembly GCF_037039965.1). NCBI lineage: Eukaryota > Metazoa > Chordata > Actinopteri > Syngnathiformes > Syngnathidae > Doryrhamphus > Doryrhamphus excisus. The sequence continues at coordinate 14,675,148 of NC_136357.1, read as the reverse complement.
TTTCTCTAAGTAAAGAGAGTCAATTTGGTGATTGCAGTACCACTTTGTTCCACAAGAGGCGGCAATAAGCTACTGAGGTCTCAAAGATATAAGTGTAGCATAAAGGTAAGTCGCTTTCTCGTTAAAGACAACAAATATGGCGGCGCATCTGTGGAGCAAAATACCCACAAGTATTAGTCATTCAGCCTAACTGTGGTCACATGACAACTTGAGCAATACAAAAGCCAATTAACTCACCCAGCGTGAAGCTGAGAGATTTAGGAGGACCAAGCGGGTGTTTTCTTGTGCAACGAGGTTGTGTAAATATATGCAGAGTCAGCAGGCAGGTAAATGTGTAAAGTCTCGGCTTGTCACTTTTAATTGCTGCCTCCTTCCACCGGGTGACAAGTACACGTTATGCTGCAAGGAAATAATCACAAAACGAAACATTTAATCGCTGCTTGACTGGATTAGAAAGTCGATGCTGTCATATGACAACTTTTTCTTATCAGATCAAACTCAGTTTTCATCAAGGGTGCCTTTAATGGCAATCATTTGAAGAGGAATCTTGCCTTGATCAGAGTTAGTTTTAAACTATCACATGGTTTTATGAGGCAAAGCATCTTTGGAAGAAGTACAAACAGAAAACTGCATCAGACTGCTACTACTTGTATGAAAAACTCTTTAAAATGCTCATCAAATGATTGTTAAGTGCATTATAGAGGACCAATTATGCTTTTTCCTTTTTTCTGATGTATAAATGTACCATGCCATATTTTCAGATAACGACATTTCCACATTTAGAGGTGAGCCCTGAACAAAGTTTGGAATAGTTCTGAAAGCGCTTGTTTCAGAGAGTTTTTTGCGGCTCACTGTGACATCACAGTAAGCCAGACTTCCTTATATGGGCATTCCCGGGAACAAGCTGGAGGCTTGCCCTCTCCCATCATCATATGTTTTAAGGCTGTAAATCCCCTCACAATACACTTAATACATTTTTCTTAGACAGGCATAACATGTTCTCACATTTGAATCACTCTCAAATTTAAAATTTCATTTGAATATTAATGATCAATCTACTAGATTGGACACAGTAAGTTATTAAGTGACTCACCACATTCACTGGTCTGACCGTGCTTTGTCTTGGGGCATTTTCAGCTGTAGCGTTTTTGTATCTTTGTTAAAACATATACCGTTGTCCTCCTTCTCGTCCAACTCCTTAAACCAAAGATTCACTGTTTTGCTTCGTCTAATGTTTATACAGGCAGGTAAACACACAGACAAAGCTGTACACGTCTTCAACATATACAATACCCTCTCCTGGTAGCAGGAGTGAATACAACAGAGCACTGATAGATTGGTCTAATGCACCACAATGACGCAGAACACAATGGCAGTGCATATGCAGTTAAAATTTATAGTATATTCGGGGTGCTCCAACTGATTGGCCACCGATCATTATGGTATCAGCCCATGTCAGGAAACATGTATAGTAACTATGAAATAGACACTATTGGTTTTACCGCACCATGTCAACAGTCATAGAGCATAAGTCACAGACTATGTCAACTGTTAACTAAGTTGACATAGTTGACTGTTACTCATGCTGGTTGTCTGTCTGACCCTCCTTGTCTTTCTAAACATGTCGGTACAATTGTGAATTCCTTTGAGGGCTATTAAGACTTTCCAGGTTCCATTGCATGGAGAGAAAAAAAACACAGAAATGACTTAAAAGTGCAAATACGTGCAACTTTTACTCAGACATTCCATTCAGAAGAGATTGCACCTTGACACTGATGGCCTTTTGGTGTTTTTTTGCTGTGTTCAAAGGGTCTTTCCTCATGAGAAGTTGTGCTGAGGCAGCTTCATTTCTTTTGCCTCTGAGGGCCAATGAGCAGACTTGCAAAATGTGCACGCATCTGCAACGTTGAAAAGGGCTACCCGCGCTGTTTTTAAATGAGGATTAGTAAGCATGAAAGGTGCGGTCAGGAAGGGGGGGGGTTGATATTGAGCATCCAACAACACAGCAGAAGAGCTTTCATTGTCTTTACTGTAGGAAAAACACACAAAAAGTCAGGTGTTTATGCTGGGCGTGGCTTTGAACATCAACAAAGCTCCAATCAGGCTTTTAATAAAAGTACACTGTAAAATTAATGAGTTAATCTTATTTAAAAAACATGCAAACAGAGATAATTGAAAAAAACAAGTAAACAGAACTTTACATTTTACTTGGTACACTCAAGTGAGAGGAACTTTGTTTTAATAACTTTGTTCTACCTATTTATCAGAGTTGTGAGTACGATTGGTAAAGATTGGTCAACCTTTATGACACTACTGCCATCTGGAGGACATAGGTGGTAGCTCACATTTCATAGACACATGCAGTCTTCTGTGTAGCCAAAATTCATAAAAGGAGATTATTACCTGGGGGACAACAATGAATATGTTTGGTGGGATCACAAAACCAACAGCAGATGTCAGGTTGCAAATTAAAGACGATGTCCAAGTACGGCGTATAAAAGGTCAGTTTTCCTCCTGTTTGGGACACAAAATAGGAAAAGGTTGCAAAGTGACCTTGTTAGCATTTCTAAAGTGCCTAAAAGAACATTTCAACGACAAAACTGTGTAAAGAAAGCCTGAGGGAGATGTTTGTTTTTGACAGATGGCGTTTATTCTCAGCAGGCATCATCTGACATTTGAATGTCTACACAAACGGCCATTTGGAACATGGCTTCTATAGTTGCAAATGAGGGGCATGGGGAGGGGGAGACAGCGGACCAAAGGAAAACTAAAGTCTAAGCATGAATTCATTAAATACAGTCCTTGGCTTCAGTGGAGGAAGTCCCACATGGCTTCCTCCTACGTTCAAACTGGTGGTCCCACAGGATGTGAGGAACATTCAGTTATATGTCATAATACACCATGACATCATCATCCTGACAAGTGTTACTGAAGCGAACATGTGACAATCAGAGTCTGAAGGCTTTTCCTCGCTTAAAAGGTCTGTGACATAAATACACTGTACATACATAGTACATTGCTACGGCAACCAGTGGACATCCCCTGCAGTGCACCAAGACAAGCCCTCTAATTGATGTGAGGAGACACCAACACACAAGTGAGTGAGTGTGGACCATTGCCACAGCAAGGATTGTGTATATCGCAAAAAATGGACATACATAACATAGGCATGTGTCCATTTGAGCGCGGACCCGGTCAACATACATCAAACGGGCACAGACACTGTAGTCATACATGTATTGACTGGACCGTGTCGTACATATGTAGTCAGTATAGATCACATCAATATACATGTGAGCACATATAGTGCCACTGCAAGTGTGGTAAGTGAGAACCATGTCGACATTTGTATTGTATTGTGTTGTCATAATTGTCTACATATCTGAGCATAAAATAGATGTACTGACAATGTGACAGTGACTAGAACGATTTACATCAAGTGAGCACAGAACGTGTCAAAGTACATAGAGCGAGTGTGGTACATTTCAAAAACATTTTTAATGAACAGGGACCATGGCAACATACGCGCGTGGACTATACCACCCTAATTAAGCAAGCACGGACCTTGTCATTGTACATTATGTAAAATATGTGTGCTGCCAATTTGATGGATGATATCAACTTACCTAAAGTGAGCACAGAGCATGTCAACATAGTAAATATAGTGAGTGCAGACCATGTCTACATGCCTGTATGATGTATGATGTAGACCAGGTTAACATGAGTGTACAGGGTGGACCACATGTAAAGAAACATGTCCATGTACGGCATACAGACAGTGTCACTACATCAATGTATAAATATGTGTATGCAGCGTGGACCATAACAATACTAACGTAGAATGTAACATCCTCAAATGCTGCTCTTAGTAGAGACAACTGGCATCACGCGGTTACTTAATGCCTTGTGGGCAGGGCGCAACACAATCAAGTCTAGACTTCCAACACGTGAAGAACTTGTAAACTAAAATACATCCCATCAGGTTCAACCAGGAAGTGTCTCACCCCTGTCCACTGTGGACATGAATGTTGCAGTGACACGTATTCTCCAAGAGATGGAGCTCTAAATTAGGAGCAGGAGGACATGAAGCCACACATGAGACATGAGGACATCCTGGGTTGTTTAGACCAGCTACCAACCCATGACGTGCTGATCAGCAAGATGCTAATAACAACCACCATGAGATGTTGTATGATGTGCGTGTTTAGTGTAAGGTCAATTACTGGGGTCGAGCCAAGCCAAGGGGTCAAAGTGCAGGGCAGCGCCAAATCATGGGATATAGCAGCAGGGTTCTTCCAGCAAGGTCAACCAGCAGGAAGCGCCGTATTCAAATACTAGCCACCTCGTCTGCATTGTCCGCCGCCTCTAAGGTGCCGTCCAGTCCTCCTCGGGCACGCCAGATCTTCACTGTGCGGTCACTGGAAGACAATGTACGATGTCAAAATGATGTAACGCCATTTGTTTATTAAGCCTTGTATTGGCTTAATGTAACAAATGTAACAAGCCCACTCCGTCCCTGCCCATGGGCAATCATTTTTTTACAATTATTTTTGGGAATTTCGGGGCGTAATCCCTGCCATCTTCCATTTTCACATTGATGACTGACTGAGTTGGTGGAAATAAGGTAATGTATGTCATGTGGCGGCTGCACAGTGGTCGAGTGGTTAGCACATAGACCTCACAGCTTGGAGACCAGGGTTCAATTCCACCCTCGGCCATCTCTGTGTGGAGTTTGCATGTTCTCCTCGTGCATGCGTGGGTTTTCTCCAGGTACTCCGGTTTCCTCCCACATTCCAAAAACATGCTTGGTTAATTGGAGACTCCAAATTGTCCATAGGTATGAATGTGAGTGTGGTTGTTTGTCTATATGTGCCCTGTGATTGGATGGTGACCAGTCCAGGGTGTACCCCGCCTCTCGCCCGAAGACAAAATGAATGAATGTCATGTGGCGACATCTCCTACAGGGACAATGTAGCGTGGGTGTGTGTGTGTTGGGACTCACTCAGAAGCGGTGAATAGGTGTCCGCTGTTGGTGGCGATGCCGTTGATGGGACTGTCGTGACCTTTGAGCTCGCCCAATGCGGCCAGAGTGTCCGTGTGCCACAGTTTGAGCACCCCGCCTCTACAGCCGCTTAGGAGGGCCGGCGCACCAGGTACCAATCCCAAGGCACACACCCAGTCACGGTGGGCGTTTGGGACTTGCTGATGGGGGGGATGAAAGGTAAAATACTTTTTTTTTTTTAAGTACATAAAACAAGAACACCATAACAGTACAATAGAGGTACTCTTTGTTATAGTATGTGTATTGTATTAAAACAGAAATGAGAAAAAAAAATCATACGTAGACTTAACACTGACCTATATTTGAATGATTTTTGTTAATTAATTGAATTATTTCATTATTACATTAATGAAACATGTCTATATTACCTCTAATTTCCTTGACCTGTTTCAGCGCTATTATCCAGGATTTTACATGAAGTAATAACTATGCATCTTTAGGCATTTCCCCCTCCCACCGAAACATGTCTGATGCATCCTAGACTCATTATATATGGAGCACCTGTAGCAGGTCTTTGCGGTCCAGGTCCCACTTCTTGATGCCATTGTCCCGAGAGCCGCTGAAGAAGATGTCCCCCTGGACAACCAGTGACTCTATACCGTCGTAGTGCGGGGGTTCAAAGTTGTGTGTTGGGCTGATGCTTCCCAGCAAGCCCTCGGACACATCAAAGAGCTGCACGCAAACGCAATTAAAGTAATACTAAGCACGCACAGACAAACTCAATGAACCAAGGAAATATGGCACACCTTGACATAATGGTCTTTGGAGCCGGTGATGACCAGGTCTTGGTTGTTCCCTGACTGATCCACAGTCAAACACATAACAGGACCCTGGTGACCAGTCAGCTTACCAGTGGATGCAAACCTGAACAAAAGAGGAACAACAAATTGATCTTTCTCAAAAGGATCCAAAATCATTTCATTATTTATTATCAGGGCGGCACAGCGGTCGAGTGGTCAGCGCGCAGACCTCACAGCTAGGAGACCAGGGTTCAATTCCACTCTCGGCCATCTCTGTGTGGATTTTGCATTTTCTCCCTGTGCATGCGCGGGTTTTCTCCGGGTACTCCGGTTTCCTCCCACATTCCAAAAACATGCTAGGTTAATTGGTGACTCCAAATTGTCCATAGGTATGAATGTGAGTGTGAATGGTTGTTTGTCTATATGTGCCCTGTGATTGGCTGGCGACCAGTCCAGGGTGTACCCTGCCTCTCGCCCAAAAACAGCTGGGATAGGCTCCAGCACCCCCCACGACCCTCGTGAGGAAAAAGCGGTAGAAAATGAATAAATGAATGAATATTTATTATCAGAGGGATCTGTGCTCACCTTCGGAGATCCCAGACCCTGACAGAGTTTCCTGCCGCGGCATACAGGACGGAGCCATTGGGGTTTAGAGCGACCTGGTTGATCTGGTTCTCTCCTGCCGAGATGGTGACGGTCCGGCTGGTGGTGGACAAGCAGACATCTCCAACGTGAACCTGACCCGAAGAGCTGCAGACACAAGGGGGCACCATAAACCACTGTCCGTATAAAAATCCCCCCAGTCTGTCCATAGGTGTGGTTTTATTTGGATATAACAAGTTCCCTTTGGCCCACCAGAGCGTTCGGATGCACTTGGCCGAGTCTCGGATGTCCCAGACTTTGACGTAGGAGGTGGAGACAGTGAAGACCAGACTGGAGCTGTAGCGCACAGACACCACGTTGTTGGGGTGGCCGGCCAGCGACATTATCTCCTGACCCGTCACCAGGTTCCACACCTTGCAGGTGCGGTCTGGAGGAGTCAAGCATACACACGATCAAGCACTGATCCGAATGTTAAGACTCCATGTGAAAGTGGGGTAATGACCTTTGGATCCGGTGAAAAGGAGGTCGTCAGTGCAGTCGACACACAGGACAGCCTTGCTGTGACCTTCAGCCACGTGGACGCACTGCAGAGATGCCGAGCGGCTGCTCTTGGTGGCCGGCACTGGGTTAATGACGCCCCTTTCAGAATAAAACATGCTTAAATGAACCATGACTGGTTTGGGCTATCTCAATGTTTTTTACATTCAAATAAAGTCATGCAGCTCTATGGAAAGGTCAGAAAATTAGGAACAAGGTGGATAAAAAATGTCAAAGAAAAGTGATCACTGAGCACAAGAAGACAAAATAACCAAAACTAAAACCTTCAGTTGACACCTCCTCACTCCCTCCATCCACTAGTGAGTGTGCCATATTTTGGACTTGAAGAATTCTTTTCAGTCTAGGGCCAGTCAGTCAGTTGGCAACTCAGTCGGGAGATCGGTAGGACTTGGGTTCGATTCTCCGCTTAGGCATCTGTGTGTAGTTTGCATGTTCTCCCCATGCGTGCCACAAGCTCTGCTCATTTTCATCCCTGTGTGTTGAGATATGGACTCCTATGGAGCAGCTACATACAATAACCTGCCGAGAAAGCTCTCTAGATCTTCCAGAATCTGGACCTATTCCAGGCTTCAGTTACGGGTTTTGGAATTGCTCTAACTTTCCCCACATACTATACAAAACTTGGTTTTACTTATCATAATCTCTGCAGTTTATGTATTTATCTATTGGTTGAGCCAAGCAGCAAGCCACCGTTGGAAGAGTTAAGACACCGAGACCTGTACCCAAAATACATGGCAAGATGAATAATCATGTTATTTATCATTAGAGAAAAGTCCCATGACAGAGGAGGCGACACTGAGGAGGACACAGTCCATTTATCCAAGACCATTGGGTCTCAGTTATTTTCTGTCATGTCCCACTGGGCGCTTATTTGAAATATTATTGAGAAACTGATAATATCTATATATTTATCTGTCCGGTACAGATTCAACTTGAAACTGAAACCAGCGACTTGTCCTCCACAGAGTTGATGATCATGTTTGGGGTTAACTTAATTCAGTAGTCGTTTATGCAGCGAGTTGAATGAGAAATTTAAGGTGAAGAAATAATTAAAAGTCAATGTTGAAGTTAGAAGTTCAGGAATGAGTTGCCTTTTTCTCGGGAAAGGTGTGTATTGGTGACGTTAGCCAATCTGCATGGTCAACAAGCTCTTACTGTTTAATCTGCTTGAACTTTGCCCTGTCGCAAGCCGCTTGGGCCTTGTCATAGGTCTTCCTGCGAGAGAGTGGCGAAGGCTCCGGCGCCCTCTTTTCCATGGTCGACGGCACTCTGGAGACCGAACTGATTGTTGCGTTTGATGGAGATGTTTTAAGGAGAAAAATAAACAATAAAACAAGAAGGTGAAATGATGAGGGACATGCAGGTTCATGTAACTTCCCCAAAAGTCCTCTAGGAGCTCATTTGGAGTTTGGGGATAGTGTGACATTAAAATAAAAACGAGGGACACAATGACATGCAGTAAATGAAAAACACTGACTTACACGCTGCCCATTTTAGAAGAGAATCCAGGCGAGAGCGCCGTAAAGTCTCTGACGGATGAACCCAAATTGTCAAAATCTCCGCTGCCGTCTGGTGTCTCTGCCAATGGCAACATGGGACTGGAAAAGTCGCCCATGTGACAGTCAGGGGCGGAGTCACTGTTGGCATACAGGAGCTCCATCTGAGTGGTGGTCCTCCTGCGAGCCTGTGGATGCAACCAAATTTAATGACATGGAAGTGATGGATGGATGGAAGGAAGATTATTTCAGCAAAATGAGAAGCTTGGTCAGAAAGAGCTAAATATTATTCAACAACGAGAAGACATTATGGCATTACCTGAAAGTACTAATCATCCATTCTAATGCTCTGATGCCATTACTATGCGACTCACAGGAAATGGGGGGTGTATTTGCATGGAGCCTGGCAATTGCTACAATATATGTTGTGCGGAATATCTAATTTCTAGTTAATTATATGACTTATTTCACCTTTTAAATGAACGAGGTCATTCACAGCGTACCCTTGCTGCTGAGGTTGGATGCATTAAGACGGTCATTACAAACTTTGTCAAAGATCCTGAGGGTTATGGAAGAAATAAGTCAAGTGGTAGATCCAAAAAATGTCACAATCCCTGAGCTGGAGGATCAGATTGGATGTCTTTCAAGACACAGGATCATCCTCGGCCCAAATTAAGGTTGTTACTAGTTCCGAGTGCAGTCCGATAACATCAGACAGCAGAGAAGGCATTTAGAGACAAAAAAGTCCTCCTGTCCTTCAACGCCACAAAATCGGCAGTTTGGAAATTGCACAACAGCATCAAACACATGGGACACTGAAAGGTGGAGGAAACTAACCTGAAGCCATCTTCACCACCGAGGGAAACATTCCCATAAACGTGCTGTATTATAGAGGTCTACACGGCTGTGCTTTTCCTTGGCTGACCCGCCCCACAGCCGTTGCACAAGAGCCACAGCCATGGTGAGATTTGAGCGGCCAGCCATCAGCCAGCCGAACAAGCGCAAAAATTAAATTACCTCTTTTCAGCTCAAGATAGTATAAATTGTGTGAAAAAGATGATATAAGGAAGGATTATGGATGACCTTTCAAGAAACAAATGAGGCTATCAATATTTTTTATATTAGTTTTCCATAGCCGTGGCCATGTTGAGATTTCTTCAGCCCGCCCCGCCCCATTAGCCGAGGACTCCAGCCAGCCGTGGGGCCAGCCGCTCCGTGTAGACCTCTACTGTATTATACGTATATACTAAGCTGTTTTTGTGACACCCTGATTTTGTTACAAGTAAACAGAATGTGGCGTGCTGCCCTATTAATTACAGCAGATTAAGTAAATGTGGAAGTAAAATAAAGACAATACCTTGCTCCTGGACTTGGTGTCGCCACAGATCTTCATGACATCTGATGGCACAGCGCTGAAAGGGAAACATCAGTTGTATTGAATTATTTATGCACTTAAATATAGTCACAATGAATGCAACGTAAAAACGAGAACAAAGAGTAAAAGTGCAACAATACACAACTTGAACCTACTTTCCATCCACAGAGGGGCTGGCGGTTGACTCGTCGCTGCTGCTGTCATCACCGTTTTCTGTAAAAAGGAGGAAGGTCAACATTTTATTTTGAAAAGAGGGTAGCTTCTTGTAGAAAGAATGAATTTAGGCAAGGTGAAGGAGGGAGGCAGATGAAGGCGACATCAGCACAGCGCCATGCTGCTTCAACAGGAACTCCAGTGGGGGTCAGAGAAAGAAAGAGAGGTTAAAGTTCACATGGAGAAAGCGGGCGTGTCAACGGTCTCATTAGTTTTTGGCTCCTGGAGGGGTCACCTGACCTACAGGGATGGTCACATGATCTACATATGGGTCCTGTGAGGGGGGGGTTAGCAAGGTGCTAAAGCATGGAGGCCGCAGCAGGTGATGAGCTTGGGGGGTGGGAGCAGGATCAGCGGAGTAATGGAGAGAAGTCTGGCTGCACCTCATGCACCTGTTCAAGTCACGTTAGTCTGATAAGTGCATGCTTTCCTTCATGTGGCACACGTGGAAGACTTACCAGCTGAGGCATTACCTAGCTCTGCAAGAACACCACACAAAAGGAAACCGTGGGGAACAGACAAAACAAAGGCAATGCACTAATCAAAACCACACTTCCCAAAATGATCAAATCAACAGCAAAATAATGAGAACACTTCAGGAGGTGGGTCACTTTCTAAAAGTCTTCTAAAAGACTAAAAAGCTGGTGTCTACCTTGGAGAGCGTTGCCGAGTAGGGCATCCAGCTCTGGGTTGAACTCTGCCTTCTCCTTCAGCATGTGAAAGAGTAGCTGGTTCTGTGTGGCGCTGGTAATCTCCGTCTGCTTCAGCCTGCCCTCCATCACCTTCACCTGAGACTCCTTCTGGGCCGCCTGGAGACCCTAAACACACCAAAGCTGTTTGGTACAAAGATCCAGCACATGGCAAGCAAGCGAATGAGCTACGTGATGCCTGGGTAGTCATTACTTCTGCTGAAAAGCAATAAGAAACATGTTGTAAAGAGCAAAAAACAAACAGACTATATACTAGCTTTGGTGGTGAAGGAATAAGGAGGGGATCCCCTCCTTATACAGTAGATACAGTAGATCCCCTATTTGCCTATTCTCCCACATATTGACTGTACATACTGTATTTCCCCTCAAAATACACTCGCTGCGTATGAAGAGCCTGTCGGATCTACTCTGACCCCACTCACCCCCAGCATGGACTGTCGGTGGAGAAGGCTCTGCAGCATCCGCTGTAGAACAACCAGGTTTAGAGACAGCTACTTGCCCCTGGCCATCAGACTGCTCAATGCCAAATAAGCCCCTCTACCTGCCCACACGCACAACCAAAACTTTAAATTATTGTTATTTATTCTAAATTATTTGTACAAATTACTGTTTATGCTGTACATTGTTCATATTTGATGTAATCCATTTATTCTCCACATTATTATTTATTACTCATTATTACACGAGAGCCAGGCAAAGACATTTCGTTGGCAATTTCACTGTTGTGTTATTGTGCAATGGTAATAAAGAAAGTCTATGTCTAATTATAGTATTTACTTGCACATTTTCCTGCCTTTTCTGCAGAAAACCCACCTCATTCACTGTTATTCATTTAGTACTTTCTAAATAATAATTAAGTGCAGCATGTACAGCATATATATATATAAATATATATATATATATATATATATATATGTCTGTAATGGTAAGTGTTAATAAAGGTGTTACCAGTAGCTGGAAGTATAACATTTGCACATATCCGTACATGCACAAGATGGTGTTTTTTGCTGGCAAGTTATCAATTGAAGGAGTTGGCCAACACCCTAGCTGCCAACCCTTCGAGATTTGCACCTCTTTTGCATTGCATTTCTGCACTACACTTTTTGTGTGCTCTTGTACTTTTGCTCCTATTAACCTGAAATTTCCCCTTGTGTGACTAATAAAGGCATAGTATCTTAACTTAACTATTTAACTTAACTATTCAATTTCTTCATTTAAACATCTGCAAAGATCCTTAAAAGGTCCCCCAAAGGTCTTCAAACTTTGTTCACTTTCATGCTCTTTTGCTTAGTCAAATTTCAGTTGTCTCACTACTATTTCTTCTTTTTGCATTTTTAAGCTCTATATACTGTATGTACAGTGCAAAATGTCAATTGTTTGCAATTTTTCCAATTGGTGTTAAAATTTTGATCATAGGTGTATATCCTCTCCAGTACTGCAGGTAACAATGGTGGCAGTATCATGCATGTGCGTGTCCATTATTGGCAGTATTTTGCCATTCTTCTGTATAGTTGGAGATTATTGTTTGACTCAATGCTGCCCATTGAGGTACAAAACGGTATTTAAAAAATGTTAGAAAAAAGGCTACCTGGTTTACAAACATTGCAAACCCATTTAGAAGCTTTAATACATGCATTCAAACCTTGTTTATAGCCATGGACATGAAGTGATCCAGAAGGAATCGAGCCTCCACCAGGGTACATGAACCAATCACAGCAGAGGCATCCACTGTGTCGCCCTCCTCCTGGAGAACAGCCAAAGACTTCTGTGAGCACTACGAGAAGCCTACATGAGCATCCAAGTATAGAAACAACATCACAACCTTGGTCTCCTCCATCTGCATGATGTTGGCCTGACAGTCTGCGATGCTGTCATTGATGTAGTCGATGTTGGCGGTCAGGGTGTCCACCTCCTCGTTCAGGGGAAGCGCCGCCTTCTCTGTGTCAGACCCCTCTTTGACCAGACGATCCCGTTTCTTGACAACCTTTTCCTTACGCTTGGTCAGCTCTTCCCTTTGCTAATAAAAGGTGAGATTACATAAATAATGTGTAAGCACCTGCTCTGATTCCATAACTTGCTTAAGTTACATTAAGACACACAAGAGAGACAAATGCTGCACCTTGAGGAGGCGGTTCATATCATTCTCCATGTTTGAGATGGTCATCCTTTGCATGATGACGTCAGAGACACGTCGCTCCAGAGACTGCCACTTGTTGCGAGCCATCCTTGTGGAGTAAACGCTGCCAGTACGTCTCGGGGAGGACCTGTTTGTGTGAATTTTCGGATGACACCTCAAGCCTATGTTTACCTAGTTATTCCCAATTCAATTTGTGCACCCCCTTTCCGTAATGCCAGAATATGTTTTATATAGAACTGCTATTAATGAGTCCTACCGAGTGCCGTTGGGAGCAGTGTGACCAGAATACAAGCGTCCGGAGGGGGGGCGGTGAGACGACTCTTGGGAAGAATCTGGTAGGTTGATTTTCCTGATGACCTTCCCCGAGGTGGGTCTGACCTGTCTTCTCAGTGCTGTCACCTGACATCAAGCACACGCACATGTGCACACACACACACATACACGGGATCTATGGACACGGCACGCAATGTAGAATGCAGAAAGGAAGGTATCTCCAGCCTACGGGCAGAACTCACCTCCTCAGTTTTCCTCTTGAGGATGAGCTCCTGTTGCCTTTTTTGTGCCTCCAGCAGCTTCAATTGGTGCTGACCAGAAAGAGCAAGAAAGGCATCAGTGACCTGCTGAGAAAAGAACTTGTTGTTCACTGACCTCTTGTTTGCGCTGGTCTTTCTTCAAGGTAGCAATCTCTCGGTTTCTCCGGGACTCGTTCATCCTGTTCTTCTCCTGCTGCTCCTTCATCTGCTTCATGAGGCGAACCTGGAAACAACATGGACAATAGCTAACTGTTAGGACATCATATAGAAGCCATGGCCTCCTACAAAACATTTTAATAGTGTGCCTTGGTCTTCTTCATTTCAGTCACATCCGACTGAAGCTTCCGGAGCTGCTTCTCGTACTGTGATTGGTTCTTCAGAAGGCGCGCATGCTCCTTCTGGGCCGACTGGAGCTTCTGGAGCTCCTTGTTCATGAGGCTCAGCTTCTTCTCGTACTCCATTTTGATCTTACGGGCCTTGTCATCCGAGCCAGTCTCCACCGAACCTGAAGAAAATAAGACATTCGGATCTGTTCAGTTCTTCACATGGACGAGGACCTTCAGTGTGAATGCTCTTACTCATGTTATGGAGGACCCGGTCCCTCTCCAGCTGCGTGTCCCTGATCTTGCACTGCAGCATCATCAGCTTCTGCTCGTATTGCTGCTTGAGTGTGTGCAGGCGTCGCTGGCTGTTCTCCAGCTCGTCAATCAACTTTTGTTTGATGGCGATCTCGCAGGTGATGTTGGCCAAGTCGGCCTGGAAGTCCTCTGTGGGACATGCAAGAACTGACTTTTCGGCCACAAGAATAGAACTGTGTTTTATGAATGCATTTGAAGTGACCACACTCCACACCTTTCTCGTCTGACTCAGAGTCTGAGTCGTCGGAGCTCTCCTCTACCTCCATGTCCTCATCATCCTCCTCATCATCTTCTTCTTCGTGGTCACTAGCCTCTTGTGCCTCCTACAAGACGGTGAGGAATATTGAGTCTTTCAATGCCAGACTGATGGAGACATATTAAAAAAAAGGTTTTTCACTGTCAAATAAATGCTTACCACAAGCTTACCATTTCTGTGTCGTCATTTACTCGCTCTGCGTTCTCTTTCTCTTTTTCCTGTTCGTTGTCGGGGAAATCCTCCTTGCAGACACTGAAAGAATAAAAGGCCACAGAGTCACTATGATACCTATTTGTGATTTTGTTATTCAATTTAGATGACAACATCGTTTTTGGTGACACAGCAAGTCATTAACAATAATGCCGATCTCTAAGGCGTATCTACTTATTAGGACGGGGGTGTCCAAAGTGCGCTAAGGGGACCATTTTTGGCTATTGAGCTATTTGAGCTATCTTTAATGATTTTTGATGTAGCATGTGTGAACTGGAGCCGATCCAAGCCGACTCTGGGTGAGAGGCGTAGTAGTCAGACCAGTCCGGAGCCAGCCAATCACAGAACCCAGGACAACAAGCTTTCACAGATTTGACATCCGACTGTATTTTTTACACAACATACATGAAGAAAGTCAAAGTCGAAGAAATGATATAGTGTAGCACATGACACACGCAGCTAGCGATTGCTACTGTGTGCTCGCTTGCTTGCAGCCCCACCTCGCCTCACTTAGACAAAGAGAAGAGTTCACTCACTCCATTCTTGCTGCTATAGAACCATGTGCACAAGCCTGCAAACTCCACACAGAGATGCCGCAAAAGAAACCCAACAGAAACCTGAACATATATATTATTAGATAAAACACATCATAAAGCATATGCCAAAGGTGTCCAAAGTGAGGCCTAGCGGCACATTGTAGAAATTAAAAGACCAACAAAAGTACATTGGTAAACCCCTCACACCTGAAGAGTCATGCTAGACCATGCCTTCCTGACCAGCATAGACCAGCACGAAAACACAACATATGCTAATAGGGGACCTATTATGCTCATTTGTCGGGAATCTGTATTGAGGTGTGGACTTCTATAGAGCAACTACACATGATAACCAGCACACAAAGCTTTGTAGCTCCGCCAGAATCTGCACCTATTTAGCTGTATTTCTTTGGATTTTGTGTTTCCTGTGAAAACGGTCCGTTTTAATGTATTCCACCCACGGCCCACCTCCAGGCACTCTGCTGTGGTTGGTCACACTGGTGCTCTTATTTTGAAGGACGCTCACTGAAGTGTGTTCTGTGTATGTGGAGAATGTAGTTTCGGCTAAGACGAGCTACATTCAAAATTCATAAACATGCTTCTTAGATTCAGAACTTGCATGTCACTTACACTTTCCTTACATTAAAGCCGTATAATACAACCTGGTGAAAAAATACTAATCGAGCCCAAGTTGCACACACACACAAACGTTCGCCATTTCAACCCATTTAGGTCGGGAGGGGATTCTTCAAATGTTTATAATGATTATTGTTCCACGACTGAGCGGTCTGCCGAGTAAATACTTCCACACACAAACGTTCCTCCTCCTCCTCAAGAAGACTGAATTTCATTCCCCGTCACATCCTTTAATTTTTCAGTATTCGGCCCTTGGAGAAAAAAGCTTGGACACCCCTACTATATGTACTCGCCGGCCACATCGTTAGGTACAGTAATGAGATCCAATTCAAGAGCTGTATCAAAAATTCTGCCTTGACAGAGATATTAATTCTCACTTGTGATTGAGTAGTACATTAATGTTATCTTTGGAAAGGCAGCATGTTTGATGATGTTACCTCGTGTTTGGGATGTGAGGGTATGAAGGGGCAGCATAAGAATGTCACCAACAGATAGAGGAAAAGACAGCAGCGGGTTGTTGTGAAAACTAAACCATCCAAATCAAAAGTGAAAATGAACCCATGCTGCAGATGTGTTGGGTAACTTTTATCCAAACAGGATAAATAGCAATGTGTCATTAATTACATCATCTTTGAAACATGTCTACCTGTAGATGTTTCAAATCTTCAAATCAATGTTTCAAATCAAAACCTGGACAGATTTGAATAAAACAGCAACTGAACTTGGACTAAAACCAACTTTTAAAATGACGGGTGACTTAAAAGCAAGTGTGAGATCAATGGTTCATGATGATACGCTAAAAAAAGGGGTGGAAGCAGCAGCGGGGACAGTGGGGAGGGTGGAAGCAAACAAACCTGACGTCCTCAACCTCCTCCACCACCTCCTCCCTCTCTCGCTCCTCCAACAGCTGCTGGAGTCTTCAGGGGAGGGGTGTAAGGTCAAAGGAAAGGGAAGATAGATGAGGAAAGGAAAGGAAGGAAGGAAGGAAGGAAGGAAGGAAGGAGCGGTCAGATGAAATCCAGCTTTTGCTAGAATTCAAAATCGACTTATTTATCAAGCACACTTACATTGTGGCTGAACAGCGTTCATTTATATTAAACCCACTGATGTGTTATTATTATGTGTCAAGCCAAACCAAGATTCTGACCTCAGAATTATTTGAAAATACTCACTTGTTCACCTTTATATGTCACCTTAAAAACATTTTCTTGCCTCTGTTGGTTTGCTTTTTTTCAGTACATCACACATGTGATTGTACAGTTATTTTACTATTGTACATTGACCTAAAATCACCCAAAAAACAAAATCCAATTAGGGAAAATGTGGATTTTTGTGTGCAAAAACATGTAATGAGTAAATAAAAAAATGCAGGTATACATTTAGACACCCTTCAAATCCAAGATGTGCATCTTTGCGTCATTTGGTCAGTTGATGGCAATGTTGACTGACATTTCCCTCTCCTGCAACCAAACGGCTGTTCATGCTTTGATTGATTAGCTTTAGGTGTGACTGATAACTACTTCACCAATTTTTGGCCTTTTAACAATACCAAAACCCAGAACGAAAACCCACGGTGAGGCAGCATTTAGCCACTATGGCCCCCACCTGTGGAACAGCCTGCCGGAGAGCCTCAGGACTGCGGAGACTGTTGGTATTTTTAAAAAAAAGATTAAAGACACACCTTTTTAATCAGGCTTTTAACTAATATTTTTTAACTTTTCTATGTTTTTATCTTTTTTAGTCCTATTTTATGCTTTTAGTCTTTAGCTTTTAACTCCAGTATTTCCTCAGGGGTCCTCCACACTGGGGGCTGTGTTGGGTCTGCTGAGGGGGTGCCATCCTTGGGTCCCTTCGACCCGGCCGGTTCCTCCCTTTGATGTGGGGGTCCATCCTTCTGTCGGATGCTGGTCCCCCGATGGCACGGCCTGCGGCTCCTCCCAGTGTGGACGGCCCCAAAGGTGGCGTTTCCTTGATCCTCAGTGCCATGCCATGTCTCCCTACTGTGTGTGATTGTGTGTGTGTGTGGGTGGGTGTGTGTCTAGTATGGAGAGAGGGGCTTTCTTTTGTTTCTTTGTTTTCCCTTTAATTGTGGTAATTGTTTTAATTCTGTAAAGCACTTTGTGTTGCATGTCTTTGCAGGAAAAGTGCTATACAAATAAAGTTGATTTGATTTGACCATTTAAAAACTCGTAGGCAGTTTGAAATCATAAAAAGCAGAGCCAGTCAAGCTGGAGCGAAACAGACTTATCTATCACTTATTACCTTTTCTTTTTCTTTTTTTCACGCTTCTTGAGTTTCTCCAGGTCTTTCTTGGCCATTTCAATGATGTCTGATGTTTCCTTCTCGGGCGCCAGCATGGAGCCTGCGTAGAACGACTGGCGGTTGGAGGCGCGCGACAAATTCTTCCGTAGGTTTTCATTCACCGCCTCGCTCTCCAGAAGTTTGGCTCTGAGGACCAGACCACACTCGAGTTAGAGGACTTATTAACACTTTATAGATGGCAGATATCCGCTATATAAACCCAAATCTTAATTCCCCAATCAAAGCTAAAGCTAAGAGCTAATATCATGTCTTTCAGTGTTAAATTATTTACCTGAGGTCTTCAATCTCTTTGATGTAACTCTGAATCATGTTGCCAATTTCCTCGCTGCCTCCTTCACCTGAACAAGAAACAAAAGCCTTACACAGGCATTTACACAGCATTTGGTGGCGAGCGTGGTAACCTACCTGCCCTGGCCAGAGCCTGGTTGGCCTGGTCGCTGAGCAACTGGGTGAGTCGAGCTCTCTGAGCATCTATGGTCTCCTGCATGGCCTTCACCCTTACCCTCAGGTTGCTGTTCTCCGTCTGCAGCATGGAGTTCTCGTGGAACATGTCACTGAAGCTCTCCACGCCGTCCTCGCCTGCCAAGCGTTTACCCTGCAGGGGAGGGGCAACATACATTCATATTAGATATTCTTTTAAAATGAGTGGCAAGTTTAGGCTATCACCAACCGTCTTGTACTCCATCAGCTCCATCTGCAGCCGAGCGATCTCCGTCCTCAGGGCGCTGATCTGCTGGCTGGCCTTGTCCTGGTTCACCATCACCTTGTTCTTGATGTTCCTGGCTCGGTTGGCATACTTGAGAGTGTTGAGCGTTTCCATGAAGTCACGGTCGGACGGGCTGATGCACGCGATCATCACCGTTTGGCTGAAACCACAAGGACCCTTAGTGTTGTTCAACAGACGGTAAATACCAACTAAAAAGTTTCCACTAACCTGTTTCCTCCTAATGAGTCCTGCAGAAGCCGGGTCAGTTTGGAGTCTCTGTAAGGCACGTGTGACGACCGCTTGCTCCGGTCGCCCAAAGCGCTGATTACATTCCCTAGGGCAAGCTTTAGGGACACAAGACATAGTAACAGGTAAATTGTAATTGATTTGTCTGGAAAAGTAGATGTAGTGTAAGATGTCATGTGTGCCATTTATTTTAAACTATACAATTTTGCTCAAGATGGACGATAATATTGGGCCACCGATAACACCTGCCCGATATCAGCACATCCATAAATCATAGGATATGGTGTGTATTCTCCAATCATAGTGTGTATATGTATATATATATATATATATATATATACATATACACACACACACACATATATACATATACACATATAAATATATATACATATACACACATACATGCATATATATATATATATATATATATATATATATACACACATACATGCATATATATATATATATATACACACACACACACATACATACATATATATATATATACGTATATACATATATATATATATATATACATACATACATACATATATATGTATATATATACACATATATATGTATATATATACACACACATATATATCTTTGTTAGGTAGATGACTTCTCAGATTGGACACCTCGAGTCATATGACGGCTTTGAATATAAAGTCCAACTTTAAGCCTTCAAACTCATGGATCATAGCTGCGGGACAAGATAGAAGGTATATATATGATATAAATTCACTATGATATTCATCTGTAGATGAAATGTCATTGTAGTGTAACATAGAAACCAATAAAGTGTGCTGCTGCAGTGGCAGAGCTACAGGTACCATTGTTTATTATCAGACCAGCCTTGTTTCTTCATTTTCTTGTTAAACGAATCGCTGAATCTTCTTCCTACTCCTTTTTGCATGTGATTAATTGTGCATATGTAGCCATGAACATGTTAAGCATGTCTGAAACAAACCAGTTTGTGGATTGTATCTTGTATAGTTTATTCAATTTATTTGCATCGTGTTTTAATGCACGTCTTTCAGTACTGTCATGCATAAACACCTGAAACAAACCATGACATATTTCATCCACTAGAGGTCAGTCCAAAGCTATAACATCTCACCAGTCCACAGTTGATGGAGATGCCCTCTTTGGCTCGGTCTCCTGTGGCGCCCGTCCTCTTCAATCTCTCGGAGCCGGCCAAGTCCACAAAGTGAAACTTGGCGGTCAGAGTCTCGTACTCGTCCATGTCCCCGTTGCCATTGGAGACCCTGTTGTCAGCTTCATCTTCATGCTGCGAGGAACAACAGGCATGGCAGACAGTATGCCTTAAAGGAGGTTTAGTGTGGTTCAATACAAATGGTATTACAACTAACATTGTCGGAGGCACAGACGCGGACTTGGCACAAGTGGATGGTGAAGATGGCGTGGGATCGAGAGCTCTGGACATTCATCTGCGTGCTGGCGGTGGTACGAGACAAAGCGCCCAGCTTGAGGCACTGCATCATCTGAAGAGGGGATGGGGTAAATATTAGAGACGTCACTGGACGAGCCGAGCTGGCTGTAAAAAATATTATGTTGACTGCTTTACCTCAGCCTCTGAGGACACGGTGCGTGTGGTCACTCCCACAGTGTAGATGCCACCGTTGGCGTCCTCGTGAATCTTGACGTGAGACTTCTGTTTCATATCTCTTGTGGAGTCAAAGAGGTCCAGAACTTCCTCGTTGTAAAGCTGCAAGGATGACACAATGCACAATGACAAAAATGTTTATGAATACGTTATTCATATTTTAATTTCCTATCCAGTTGTCCTCATCTGGGTCATGGTTGAGCTGGAGTCAATTACTGTACACATGCACACTGACAACTATAAAAATTGAAGAATCTCCAATTATCCCAAAAAGCCAGAGTACCTGAAAAAGACCCACACAAGTATGGGCAAGTATGGGCAAGTATGGCAGGAGGTGTGGAGATTTACAATTCTATGGAAGTTTGATTTGTGGGTGTCCACATTTTAGCACCTCTCGTGTTCCGGGTCGTCTTTTAGGAATGCGAATAGTGTCACAGAGTGACGGAGCAACACAAGTGCCTCCCGACATCATTCCTCGTTAACTCCTCAATCAGCAACACAACCCCCGCCGTCCCCCTCAGACAGCTGCTGAACTTCACTTGTCAGCTTGTTACGAGTATGGTGTCAATGACACGGCACTGAGCCGTGATGTCTACCGCGTTAAAGTGCGCTGCTACCTCAAGGAATTGCGCGTTGATCTTAAATTCGGGCATGGGGCGACCCTGCTCCTGGGCGGCTTGCCGGCGCTCCTCTATTCCCTTGAAGAGGTGGTGGACAGCACGGGGGATGATGCCCAGTTCATCATCCGCTATGTTGACATCAAAGCCCGTCCCCATGGTGTACGTCTTCCCTGAACCAGTCTGCATGAAGGCACAACAATATTGAATACAGTGAATCTCCACATTTGTAAATATATTTTTACTGTAATGTAAATAGAAAATTATTTGATGGTGCTTCCTACAGTGGGGAAAATACTGCATCAGCGATGAATTCAGCAGAGGGTGCTGTCTCACAAGTCAATCCACTCTGCATGTTTCACAGGAAGATGCTGTGCAAGATGTGATGTTTTGCAACTGCACATTTTGTTTCTCAATGTGTAAAACTGAATTTAGAAATCGTTTAATAACTGCGTGACAGGCATTTTTATGTGGGGTCTTGGAATGTAACTCCCACAAATAGAAGGGGTCGACTGTTTTGAAATGACAGTGCATGATATGCTGCTTGGTGCAATACGAAGCTTTCCACTTGGGATTACCCTAAGCTTACATAGATACACTGTCATTCTAATCACATTTCAACATGAGTTTGCAGTAGTGCAGGGGTGGGCAAACTACAGCCCGGGGGCCACATGCGGCCCACCAAGCGTTTGAATCTGGCCTGCCAGTTGCTTTCTCAGTATTTCAACTTTTAGCATACAAACTGGAAACAGGACTTGCAAGTCGGATGTCTGATTTAGCAAAAAAAACAACAAAACTGTAAAATTAAATTACATAGTTTGATGTTGTCTGACGTTTAAAGTGCTCCTGAAAAAAGGGACATGAGAACATAGTATAGTATAACAATTTTACAGATAAAATTAGACAAATAATTCAAGGAAAATTATAAGCATAAAATAGTGTGTGTGTTAAATATATGTTCGGGCTCACCGGACAATTTTGTTAACTCAATGCCGCCCACAAGTCAAAATATTTGCCCACACCTGCAGTAGTGTGAGGTGATCGGTGTGATACTTATAGGTATCATGCCCCCATGTGTCAGTATCAGCCCGAGACCGAAGATCGAGGGCTGATACTGGCACGTGGGGGCATGATACTAGGCCTGATACCAGACAAACCATGTGATGATCTTATTATCACATACTACTTAATCATGAGCTTATTATTATTATTATTATTATTATTTAAATAAACCAAAACAAACACTGTATGTTCACGATGCGCTGTTCTCTGATTGGTTGTTTCACGGGCACGATACCAGAGCAGCGCACTCTGAGTGGACAGCTATGGGGGCTGATACTGGACATGGTTAAACTCTATATTTTATCAGTATCACTGCCCTGGGCTTTGACACAGTATCATTTCGGCCTTTTGCCGTATCATTCATGGGCGCTTTCTAGGGTACAGGGCCAATTAATACTGTAGTATGTGATAATACTGTGTATCACTGTAGTGGTATTACACCACTGAAAATGACAGCATATTTATACAGCTCTTGTATTGGCTCCTGCTACATTGTGGCCAAATACTGTACATTATCTCTCCTCTTAAAAGGACCAGCGTTCCCACTCAGTCGCCAGACACCAGTGTGCACGCTCGTACAAGCCACCAAGCTCCCTGGGGGGGCCGGCAGCTGCGGCTCGGCGCACAAAGACTCGCCTGTCCATATGCAAAGACGGTGGCGTTGTAGCCCTCGAAGCAGCCCTCAATCAGCTTCTCCGTGCAGGTGCCATAGATGGCATCCTGTTGGGAGTCCATGTCAAAGACGTAGTCGTAGGTGAAGGCCTTGTCTTTGCCCAGGATGACCTGAGGCTCTCCGGGCATCACGTATGTGCAGATGTGACATCCTTCAATTTTCTCCCGGGCCAGCTGAGGACGGATCCTGCAAAACAAAGACACAAAATATGACATTACTGTTAATTATGTGGAATTCCATTGCTCTAATGTTCATATCAAGAAAGTCAGGCTTGGAGCTTGACGTTGACAAGATATTGGGATGTTTGAATGTCCATGCTAACAATTAGTGTGCAGGAATTATCATGCTTGTCAACACCATGATTGTCAGTCTCCTCTGCTTGTCTAGTTGCTTAACCATCACACTGATGAACAAGTCAGGTCAATTAAACATTTGCAGAGCATGGCTTTGATGCACAAGCGGCCGAAGCTTAACATGGACACAGCCATGGTAGAAGACGGTTTTCATGCTCTGTGCTGTCCTTGTGCAACGTCTGATTTTGATCCAGACAGAAAGGCAACTCTCCTCGCCTGGCTTGGATGAAAAGCACCTGACAGCGTCACCGTCTAGTGTGCATAACAGCCTCATTGTGCTTTCTTGTACAGGGAGAACAATGCTGGGAGTCCAGCACAGTATGGCCATTGTGTCCATGAATTAGACTCTGGATCCGGACACCAACTACACAGTCCAGTGAAGGCAGAGGTAATGGTCACTATTGACAAAGACTAAATTATTACTTCATGTCAAAAGCTTTCAAGAAAACACTATTTGCACAAAAACAGTCAAATGACTAGTTCTCCTTTGCTTGGGAAGCTAAATTGGAAAAAAGGACAGATGCCTCTGATCGCAAGAATGTTGTATAAACGTAATCCTCAAAAGCACGTACAAACCAGTCTTTGTTTCTCAGAGAGATTGAACTGTAATTAGCGGTGTAATCCCGTCAATGTATGCCATGTTGTCACCTGAGCGCACAAAGACGCCTACTGCAGTCCTGAAGATGTAAAATGAGCTATTCTGTATCAACGGAGGGGACGTAAAAAAGTAACAGTTGCCCACTCTCCTCTATTTTTGGGTATACAGACCGACGGACAGTTGAGGTTTGAGGTCAGGAAAGGTTGGTGTTAAAGTTCATCAGGGTGCAGAGACGTGTAGTCTAGCTTGCAGCGGCCATGAACTGATTGAGATAAGAGACGGTGCAACAAGACATCAATGGTGTGCTATGGTATATTTGTTTCGAGCACGCTACATTAAGGAAAACACCCAAAAAAGTGACAGTTGAATACAAAATGTGTTGACTACTGGACTTTTTATGTCATAACAAATGTGCGACATCTTGGAAGGATCAGGATCGGACCATTTTATAATGGCAGGATCATTTTACAATGCCCATCATTTTCCCACCCCTCTGTGACATCATAAAGGGACGGTTTTACCACACCTTTTCAAACCGAGAGTTTTGAGCCATCCCGAAGTTTTTAAGTCTCACTTCCAAAAGTGCAAACCTCATTATTGCTTAACTGATTCTGTACTCTTGCTGCTATGCAATGCAAATTTCCCCTACTGAGGGACGAATAAAGGCATATCTTATCTGAAACTTTGGCATCGTTTAACATGAGAATACAACATTCTAACTACATTTATAGGTCAGAAAAGTGGAAAGAGCATAACATGTCCCCTTTAATTAAAGCGTTTGGCTTCGAAAGAGAAATACATTTGCAGCAGAAAAATGCCTCCACAAAAAACAAAAACAAATGAGACCTCCCAAAACACTCAGCGTTATATTTGTTTCCTGCATATCCCTGTGCACTGTCGCCTGTGCATTCATGTGTATGTGATTGAGGTGCATCTTTTTTGTACGCATCTACATAAACAAGATTATTACCATGTCATCATATTTTGATGCAAATGTGGTACTCTTTTCAATGCATATTGTTTTGAGAAGAGGATAATGAGAGGATGTTGTAACCAACAGCCGATTAATTAATAGTTAATCCAAACCAGGAAGGATATAATAGTTATCTGGTTACTATCTATGTAATCAATTCCACCCAAATATGTTTTCATTTGCATTCATTTTGAATTAAATTCAGTTCTGGTAGTACTTCTTCCCCAACCTGCGCGGCGACGCCATCCTCTTGCAATGCTGACTGCTATCTGGCTGCAGTCTATACTGACAGCAGGTAATAGCACTGTTTGTGCAAGTCCCTGACGTGGCTTGGTGCTAAATTAAACAACATTAGCATAGCTGAAGTGAAAACATTACGTTGCTACCTGACATTTCGTAAAATAAACAAGCATCAAATAAAAACCGATCAAAACATTCTGTCTCTACTGGTCCAATCTAAAAAAAAAGGAAAAAAAGTCAGCTTTAATTATGACATACATTGATGTTGATCAATACATTATATTATAAACATAAATGTAATAACGATAATAATTATCAATAATTTTTGCAATGCATAGCCTTTTTTCTGGCATGAGCACCTGCCCCCCAAAACGTGCACATGCCTGTTCAACCATATTGCGACACAAGGAGCTAGCGGTGTTTGTTTCTACCTGCTGATCTTTCGAATACTGCTAGCGCTAAAACAATCAATGTGTGGTTAACAAAAGTCAAGCTCGCTGGTGTGCAGCAATATTTTACCCCCACAAATAGCCTCCATGAACTACAGTGTCACTGTCAACAGTAACTCAAAAGACAAATCTACCAGCCATCTCCACTACTGGGAGCTAGCCTGCAAAAATAAGCCTCAGCGAGGCCTCAGCTGACCTGAGCTCTACCTCTCATCCTTCGCTAATGGAGTGTTGGATACACACAGAATTCCCTGCTGATTCCTGAGCCGAATAACCATTTTGGAAAATGTGCCTCCCAAATAAACAAGGTTGTGCAAAGTCCCTGTGGCACGCTGATAACGGCTTTGGCGCTTCCTGCAGGTCAAAGGTCGTGGAGCAGGCCGAATAGGGGAGGGAGGGGTGGATGGTAAAGCAAGGAGGGGCGTTGCAAAAACACCCAATGGAGCTGTCAACACGGGCAGGAAAGACTTTAGGACACATTCCTATCCTCTCAATAACCACAGGGCTTTACACTTTCACTTTCCTTGAAGATTAAGACTTGTGCAAAAAGGAAAACTTTTGGGGGGAATTTTGCCCATTACCCACAATCGTTATTGTATAGGTATACAGTATTTGTACTGTAGACAAACAAATCTGACCATTGACCCAGGTATCCAAGTCAGATATCCTTTTCAAACTAGTAGGGTGCTTGCTCAAACAGTAACAAGGATGATTGACAATAGAGCAGGGGTCTCAAACATGTGGCAGGACACTAGTTTGAGGCCCCCGCCTTGATATGAAAGTTTAATGTTAGTGCGGCCTGCGCAAGTTTGATATGGATGCTGTATGGTATCATGTACCCAGAAAAAATAATTACGTTTGATTAATGTTCATGTCAAAGGTTAAATAACTGTTAATAGTTATCCTCCCTATCCGTGTGGAAGTGGTACGTTTTTGGCTATTTAAGTTTAAAGGAAATAACTTGAAGGCTACCGTTTAGGTTGCTAGCTCTCTAGTCTGCGAGTTAGCATGTGTCTCAAGACCCTGCAGTTGCGCAATATGTTGTAAATAAAAAAAGTATAAATGTGACTATAGTCGTGTTTTGTCATGTCTACAGGGCTCTAATAATGCTTTGTTCATTTTAATCAGAAAAAAATAATTTGTCTACCCACCAACTATATGTGGTTTCTTAAGTTTTAATTATTTGCCGTTTTATTATTATTATTATATTTATTTATTACTGATTGATTGATTTTCTTTATTCTTGATTATGTTTTATCTTATTTTGTGCAGAAAAATAAAAATTAAGATATTTGAGAACAGTGGAATGTTTTATCAGAGCTTTTATTTTAGAAAATCGGAACCAAAGCACTGTTTGTATATTTTTCTGTTTTTAATAAATGCGTTTTTTTTGTTTTTTTTAAACCTGATGCGGCCCAGCCTTGCCTAGCTCCAGTGGCCCCCAGGTAAATTGAGTTTGAGACCCCTGCAGTAGAGTGACTGGTAGAGTGGTGCCAATAAAAACAAGCCTGGCTACCTCAAGTATCAGATAGTGTTCAGAATCAATAGGGTTCCTGCTTCTACACAAAAAAGTAAAGCTGGGAATTTAACACAACTGAATGAATGAATGAAAGCTTGACAAGGATGACCCACATGGTAAACATAGATCCCGGTCAGGTGATGTGGAGTTGGTTGGTCACGTTTATTGGACGTGAACACAGGACTCGGTTTACAGAGAAAATGCAGCCCTGGCTTCTCTGTTGGTATAAATAACCAGGCGGTGCAAATAAAGCTATTTGTGACCGTCTGCATCCTATTTGTGACATTCTGCTTGAAGCTAAGTTACATCCACCACTATTTGTGGGAGCATGTCTACTTTTAAATCTGCTCCCTAACTGAATTGACACTTCTTTTATTTTTTGCCATGTTAAACAGTACACGGGTTTGTGACCTCAGTTTTTCGTATGGAACCTCTGATTCAGTACAGAGACGTACGCGGTACACATTAAACGTAACTAAACATAAGGTACAATGCAGATCCACTGACTTGTCAATTGTTGTTTAAACATTCAGAGAAAATGTTGCAATGAATGTATAAATCATCTGATCCAAGTTGGTTGAGCAATTCAGTTTCTGCAGGCATGTCACACAGGGGGGCGTGGCCAAAGACATTCAAAGCCAGCTGGTGGTAGACTCCTGACAGACTGTCTTGGTTCAGTGAATATGAACAAAGCAGGGGCTTCACAGGGGCTTTGGACCGCGCTGTTGGCTGCTGTCCTTGCATGCTGCTGCTGCTATGGACAACTACTAGTGTATGTCCACGTTGCTGACGGTGCCTCAGGCCAGTACCCAGGACCCTGGCCACATTCAACTATGAAGTAGCATGATTTATTAATAAATATAAAATTGAAAATGGGAGATGGGAGCGAAGCTATGAAATTCAAACTAATTTGACTGAAACCAAAGATTTTAGCATCACAAAAAGCACACGTACGATCACATTTAATTTATCAAATTTTAAGTAAAAATGTTTGTGAATTTTAAATCACCAAAAGTGTATATGTGCAGAATTATTTATTTATTTAACTCGCATAACCTACTGTTAGGGACGGCACGGCGGTCGAGTGGTTAGCGCGCAGACCTCACAGCTAGGAGACCAGGGTTCAATTCCACCCTCAGCCATCACTGTGTGGAGTTTGCATGTTCTCCCCGTGCATGCGTGGGTTTTCTCCGGGTACTCCGGTTTCCTCCCACATTCCAAAAACATGCTAGGTTAATTGGTGACTCCAAATTGTCCATAGGTATGAATGTGAGTGTGAATGGTTGTTTGTCTATATGTGCCCTGTGATTGGCTGGCGACCAGTCCAGGGTGTACCCCGCCTCCTCTCCAAAGACAGCTGGGATAGGCTCCAGCACCCCCGCGACCCTCGTGAGGAAAAGCGGTAGAAAATAAATGAATGAATGAACCTACTGTTACACACTTTGGTCTCATAACAACGTGCACTGAAGACACTCAAGTTTCTCTTGAAAAGAAAACAGAGAATTTTAGACAGAAAGGTGGTAGTCCTTTCACTCCCCTTTTGCGTTTGTTTGCTTGTTACTCACGACACTCACATGCAGCACAGTATGTGTACACACTTGCATGCGCCTCATTACGCCAACAAACATGCATGCGCATGTCAATTTATCGCGGTCGGCAAAACTATCGTGTTTGTTTTATTTTTCCTGGAGTTAATTAATTCACTGATTATCGTGACAGGCCTTAAATGTGGGTTATTTTGCAGCCGTGATCGAAAGAGGCCAGTGGTGTAACTATGTTAGTTAGCAAAGAACTACAGTGTCAACCTTTGATTACATCATAAGACGGTCGACGGAGCAGACTACCTGTTTTCATGTATTAGCAAGGTAGTAGTCTGTCAGCAAAAGCTTTGTGATAAAAATACATTAAGAATACTGTTGGACTCATGCAATGTGTGCATTAACACGACAAGAGAAATATACACCAAATGAGGCAAACAACATTGAACAATTTCAACCTTACCCAAAACCACGTTTCCACTGTATAATATTTATTGGACTTGGAGAGGCATCACCTGATCATTCTTACAGTTCTTAACTAAACTATAATAACAATAATAATGTACAAATCAGAATTTTGACCCTGGAACAGATCATTTTCATTCTCACTATTTCCATTGGATACATGGTTTCCAAAGGTGAACAAATCTGAGGTCATCCTACAAGGGCTTGCAGGGATTCCACAGCGTTTGCCATTAGTTGATGTTCTTGTGAAAGAGGTGTTGTAGCAGCATGTCTCGGCAGCGACCAGCTGGCAATCTTCTTTGTTGACAATTCTCACTGAGCATGTGCACTTTGGCCACAACGCTCCTAAATCGTCATCCTCCTTGCTCCAAAGAGGGAGTCAGTGTGCGCTGTCAGGATGCGTCCTCATGCAAAAGCAATGGAAATAGTGTTGTGGTTGCCTTGGCAACTAGCTCCGGCTCGATGCACTCTAAGCGAGCTTTTTTAATCCCTGCTTAGCTCAACAGAGGCCCTGCTGTTCTCGCAGGCTTGTTGCTTCAGCATGCATTTTATCCACAAGAGCCAGCTAGCATGGATAGTACTGTACTTACACAGCACAAAGATGCCACAATAGTCTGATGTTCTTGACAGACATAACACCTATAGTTTATCCTTCAAGGTGGATGACCTAAAGCAAAACTAGCATGACGCAACACATGCTCCCGGCACAGAAGTATTGGGTCAGCTACAGAAGAAAACAGAGCTGAGAGCAGCTTGAAATGACTTTGAAAGGCGTCCATTTGCTGAGGTCACATGGGCTTGTTCTTCCACAGCAAACTCGTATAAATGTGCCCTTATGGAACTTGCCTTGTGTACTAAGAACAGAAAAAGGTTGTCCCCAAAGTGTTCCCACAAAGTTTGAAGCAATTGTACAAAATGTATTGCAAAGCTGAAGCATTAAGGAGTGTTGCTTCTCGATACTTTTATTCACACAGTGTACGTCCACGGTGTTCTGCCAGGACTTGTTCATCCTGGTCCTCGGCATGGGGCCCACAGTAACAACCATAATGGCATTAAATAGATCTTTAAGGCTTTAGCAGGTTGAACGTAATTCGCTGTCGGCATGCAGCGACTTGTATAAGTGGATACACTGTAAGCCTCGGGTCATTACACTCATGTAGATAACGTTAAAACCAGCCGCAAGACAAGCAAAGCTTTGGCTTAATGAGCCGACCTAAAGTCAGCTGACAAGGAACAACAGCTGACAATGACTCAGGATGTTGGGGGTTAGCACAAGGAAAAGCTGGAGGCTTCTTAACATGAGGTGCTTGCTGCCTCACTGTATTGTGACTTCTCCTAAATTTATCAATGAATAAATGATTGCTGCTTGGTGGCAGACAGTGGTCTATTTTTAATGATATGTTAATGATATGTAGTATTCTGGGCTCTCGGCGGCAGTAATGCCACAAAATATTGAGACATTACATTATATTGCATTACCATAGCAAGTAATGATGTCAAGCATGGTGTGACTGACATGAGTGAAAAATAATTTTTTCTCCTCCCATCCCATGTGGAAGTGGTAACTTTTTGGCTTCTTAAGTTTAGAAGAAATACAACCAAGGCTACCTGTGAATCCTGGCTGTACCCCGCCTATCACCCCCAAAGTCAGCTGGGATAGGCTCCAGCATACCCCTGCGACCCTAATGAGGATAAGCGGTATAGAAAATGGATGGCTGGACAATCAAGGCTAATACAGTTGCGTAATGTGCTGGAAACAATGAATAATGAGTGTAAAGGTGACTATGGGGTTGTTATTTCATGTCTAGATGGCTCTAGAAAGTCATAAACAGGCTTCATATGCTCCAACTACAAAAATATTCCATTTAACAACATTGAATGCTATACCGTGGTTGTGTTTAACCACATTAAATGAAGGACAACGGGATGTAAGGCTTGATCAAGTGATATTACTCTAAAATAGAATTGTATGTAATAGCTGGTATTATGCATCTGGGGTATACGTAGTTTTATCCACAGGTGAATTTCAAATTTGCTCAATTAAGTGTCTAAAGGGGACATATTATGCTCATTTTTCAGCTCTTTGTATTGAGTTGTGACTCCTATAGAGCAGCTGCACACAATGACCCGCACAGAAAGCTTTCTAGATATTACAGAATCTGCACCTATTCCAGGTGTATTGCTTCCCACAAAAACGGTTCGTTTTAATTTATTCCACGCACGGCCCGCCTCAACGCACACCCACACCTCTGTGGTTGGTCACACTCCCGAGTGCTTAGAAGCCACTAGCTGTGAAGCCAACTTTATAGGAGTTGATAAACAGCAATTTATCCAGTCCAAAGTTTCTCAAGAAAAGAGGTTACTTCAACACATCTCTCAATATTAATTAGCTTTAGCATTTTAGCATCTGTAACTTGTAATGTGTTTTGCGGGACTAACAGTGTGTAAAAAACTCAGGTATAGCCACTGATTGTGGTGGGAAAAGGCTATTAGCAACCTTGCTTCCTGTATACTATACAGACAACCACTTTTGCTCCATGACTTACACAAAGTAAACACAGTTAGGACACTGAGTAAATTGTTACTTAGTGCTTGCTCTTCTGACTCTTCACGACCAAGTAACGTTGCAAAGGCATCAGGCTTCAGCAGCGGTTTATCGGATAGCCCAGTGTGAAATGTCGTTGACAGGTTAAAATAAATTTCTTTTGCTGGTAGGGAATGAGTGCCTGATGGTGGCGTCTTTAGGAATTGTTGCTTTAGGAAATGTGTCTTTCCCTTACACCAAAAGAAACACTTTTTACAAGCCATTGCTAGCAATGGTAAAGACAGAAGCAGACCTTGGGGCAGGGCAGCCATGTCCTCTCCTCTGTGACATCACAAAGGAACAGTTTTGCAGTGCCCTCTGAAACCAAGCGTTTCACTCACTTCCAAATGCGCAAACATCATTATCTGAAACTCTGGCATCTTTTAACACGAGAATACAGTGCATACGAGCATTCTAACTATATTTATAGGTCAGAAATAAAAGCCTAATAGGTCCCCTTTAAACCCCAAATTACTCTACAACAAGAGGTGCTGGCTCCTTGTGATAGCTAATGACTTTTTGTCATCCTATGAATATTTCTCATGCTTTGCAAATGTTGTGAACAGTTGGATGACATTGGATGACTGGGGGAGCTGTGGTCTACCGAAAATCCTCATGCTGTTTGTGAGGCTACTTTAAATGCGCAAAGAGGTTGGTTGTATTAAATGTCACCATATGAAACTTGCGCATGGCTTTGCACTCAGCTGCAATGTCTATTTCAGACTTTAACAAAAGATACTGCCGACATTCGTAATCACGTGCTTGGCAGATTCTGGAATTGACTGCTTGTATCGGAGTACCAATAGGAGAGTGTTAGATTTAGGTTGATACAATCCAATACAATTTTTTTGGCTGATATCACCCTGATATTTCCAATATCAATATCAGATCAGGACACCCTTAGTATGTCTTATTGGAGAATTACATGCCATCAGCTTTTTAATGTTTCATTTTAAAAATCATTAACGATGATTACACAAAAGCGAAGCAATTTTATGTTTTGCATTTTGTTCCTTTACTGTATCCAAAATGAACCAATGACCTTAAAATCAGGACAAATACCGAACGGTCATTATGATCTATCGTTACACCTCTAGCAGTTCGTTGAAAGTCAGTTCTGAAAACGCTGGTCAAATTCTTAACTGTACAACCTTCAGGGGTGTTTGTTCTGTATGACACAACGTGACACTGAATATGTCTAATTGTACGTTAACTGCAGAGGTTGAGGTCTATTCTTGGCTGTCTTTTAGTCCGAAGAACCTCAACAAAACCTTACAATGTAGAAAGCTGCCCACACGTAGACAGAAAATTGCATCCTTGGAGGAGGAAAAAAAGGACGCAAGTTAAAAAGTGACAGCAAGGAGATACAGTGGAGAGGTGCAATAAAGCAGCGGGGCTTAGTTACTGTTAGTGTTTAACAAAGGGAGCTTTTTTTGTACCACACTGAATGGTTAACACCAACACAGGAATAACTGAATCCCAAATCGACCCCATACCTCGAGGTTTTGCACGTTCACGAGAATCAGAGGTGCCCCAATTCTCCTTAAATCAAGGGGTCTAGGGTAAGTGCTAAGGCAGGGGTGGGCAAACTACGGCTCGGGGGCCACATCTGGCCCGCCAAGTGTTTGAATACGGCCCGCCCAATCTTTCCAAAGTATTTCATTTAAACTCAACATATAACCTGGCATCATGGCCTGAGCCAACCTTTTGATGGTTTTATCAATTTCGTTTTTTGATATGGTCTGTTGTTTACAAAGTGCTCCTGAAAAAAGGGACACAAGCACATAATAATAATAATAATAATAATAATTATTATTATTATTAGATTATTAGATTATTATTAGAACTACTATGATTATAATTGTTATATTAATGCCAATTATTATATTAATTATATATAATATTATTGTTATATTTGCATATTTTACATAATAATAATATAATAATTATAATTTAAATTTTATTGTAATTATTATAATATTTCATTATTTTTTAAATATTTAAATATAAATATAAAATAATAAATAATAATAGCAGATTGCATGACAATTTTACAGATACAATAATACCAGGTGGACTGTTATGTGTAAAATATATAGTCTGAACCCCCCCCCCCGTAAATTTTGTCATATCAATGCGGCCCGCGAGTCAAAAGGTTTGCCCACCCCTGTGCTAAGGAGTGTACAGCCCGAGAAACCAAGTGTGGCCGGGGACCAAACTTGAAAGTAAGGGGGTAGGAGGAGTGTCCTCAGATTCAGCACTCATGCTGAGAAAAATTTTCATGCCGAAAATAATTGGGCATAATTATTGATATTCACAGTAATATTCATACCAAAGTTTTATTATATTCAATCCTTTGCTCAATCCACGTGCATATTCACCATGTTTTGAACTAGAACTAGAAGAAATTGCTTGATAGTGGGTGGAAGCTACATTACTGAACTGTACTGTGATGTTCACGTTTTATATTCGCTCTCCAATCCCTCATCTAACACAGTACATCATAGTGAAGTCTGTTTGCCACCCTAGTCCACCAAGAATTGATATTGTATTCAACAAACAGTATGGATGGTCAGGAAGTGAGCTAAATAAAAGACGTAAACAACATTGTCACAAGTGTACAGCAATAATGTCAGTTTGCAAAATTGTGTTCCTTTTATTCAGAATAAAAAAGATGTTCAACAGTGAACAACGAAATAAGGTAAACTATGTACTTCTTACTTTATGTTCTTTATGGTAAGAATAATTTAACATGAACAATTTAACTGTAATTTGCCTACGTCACAGCCAAAAAGAGGTGAAGGGTGATGATGTAATGACAAATCAAGTTGGTGTCCCATTTCTTCGTGGCTTGTGCCCCTTGGCCCTGGGTTTATGGTTGCGGGGTTATGACAAAAGGGAAGGGCTGGGGAGTGGAATTGGGCCCAAATGTCCTTACCGTTAATGTGTTATTTACTTAAAATATTATAGGTAAAACTGTTTTTTGTCTATTATCTTGTATTGACAGCTTCTTCTGGGACAGACTTCATGACGACAGAAAGTACTGTGTTATTTTATTCAAATAATAGTATTGCTATTAAACGTCACTTGTGCTGTTTTTCCTCACTCAAAGTAGTGCCTTGGAGAAAATATGGTGGTCATCCACATGGTGATGACGCTCTTTGTAGTGTCATTAAAAAGGGGCACAACATAACTGCGTCATAGTAGCATTATTTGGTGCAGGGGGATATCACTCAAATCACCTGGAGAGCTCGTCGATGTGGGCCAAAAAAAAGCAGGAGGTGTCCAAATAGACAAAGAACATGCTTCCAACCACATGCAACCAGATGGCGTCGTTTCACTATGACCGTTACATCATCATCACCATCCATCCATCCAGCCATCCATCCATCCATCCATCACCACCTGCACCCCACAGCCGGTGTTGTGCCGGCAGGACACAGCTGGAAGCCTCCAGGGGAGAACCACCAGGCCCGGCTGGACCTGCCAGGCAGGTGCTTGCTATCGCAGGCAGGTAACACACACACAGATACACATTAAAGTGGACTAACCTCAGCGCCACACGAACCGAACTTTCATCCTGACCAGTCGTCATGGTTCTCCTTCAAATAATCCTCGATTTAAAAAAGGAAAACCAAACGAAGCCAGCGTCGGCCCTCCGGAACCGCGGCTTAGCGCCACCCGGACGCCGCCATGTCAGCACAAACACGCACCGGAGAAACCTTTCTTCTCCTACAAAAACGACGTGATCCTGAGCAGACGGCGTGGCGTGACGTAACGTGACGTGTCGTGTCTACCTGCACCGCCGCCACAGCATCCGCGAGCGCGAGGCGGATACCATCATGGCGTGAACGCGCACGCACGTAAATGTGGCGGACGCACGCGCCGTTTCCAGGCGCGCCGGTAAGGCAACCGCAATGCATCACTACGCCACGCCTGTGTTGAGTGACGTCATAACCAGAGGTGGACCACGAAAAAGGTTGAATTATTAACACATTTAGGAAGGAAAAACAGAAAAACGACCACTTTACTATATGTTGTGCACATTATACGTGAGCTGGTTATTGAATTATATTACTTATTTCTGCTTTTATACTAGCTGTATTTTGAAATTGCTCCTATGGTTGCTTCAACTTGTCAAGTGTTTTCAAAGGCGTGTGCAAGCACGCCAAAAAACAAACAAACTTAAGTTCTTGAACGTTATTAAGACTACTGATAACCACTGGTGCCACCGTGTGGCTATAACATGTTTTGGTGTGAACGTTTACTTTGTTCACTTTGTTTGGATGCAAACAAGTTGTGACAGTGTCATAGCCAAGCATGAGCAGGAATTTAAGTTCCATTACAAATCACACACCCATTTCAAATATTTTATTATTTATAGTTTTCCTTTGAGGAAAATAACAGAACTTTACAAGTTCTATTCTCTAAAAACATTTTTATAATCATTTTTGGTTTTGTATTCAAGCAATTTTCAATAAGGCTTACAGGTGAATAACTCAACAGACATGACTATGTTTGAAATAACATAACACTGAAAAAAAAATCACATAAATATGATTAGACCTTTCTATAAATTTTCCAAAACGCCCATCAAAAATCTTACAAGAATGTATTGCTGCATTGCACAAAAGTCTTAGGCCACCATTGATTCATGTAGCATTTGTTTTAGCACTCCTATAATAAATATCATGCATAAATATGTATCGGTCTCGTTGTTATTCCAACACACACACACACAAAATATTGAAAAAGTGGCTAATATTTAGTTTGACATGTTTCTCTCCTCAAATGGAATGGAACCCTCTATGGTTCCTATTTCACTGTCAATTTAAAACAGTGATTTAATAAAAACACCTAAGACTTTAGCCTTTTCCGTTGTGACATTTGAAAGAAAAAGGACTAATTTGAAGAACATGAGGCTAAAGATGCTGCAGATGCTGAAGAGCAGACTGGAAATGCAAAGAGAAGCCTGTGTCGAAAGGTGATCAGTACATTTAGTTGGTCACTTGTTATCTGAGCTGTGGAAATAAAGAAGATTACCCATTAAAAAGAAAATACATTTAGAAAAGCTAAGATGAACTTTTGCCACTGGGTTCTACCTCCGCCGAGGTCCATTTTTTTAAACATTTGTACATGATATGCTTTATTCTTAGTGTGATCCTGCATACAAGGCGGAAATAAAACTCCAGTGCACATCCATCCTGTTTAGTTCAGTTTTTTTTGCTTTTCCCAGCAGCTGTACTTACAGTTATATAGGCTATGCCGCTGTCTGAGCCCATTGTGCCGTAGTCTGCTGGAATGAATTCCGGAATTTTCTAAAAACATTTTTGACTGGAGTCAATGTATGTATGATGTATTAAAAGCAGTATTATATTTTTAAATTAAGTGCTTAGATCGGCCTGAACCATGACCAAGCATGACAATGACTCAGGAATGTGCATCAAATAAAAAAAGGAAAAAGAAAGAGAAAACCCAATTTCCATTCCACCACCATGGAGTACAGTACAGTAGAAAATGTGAATGTCAGCTAAGTAAACAGTATATGTTCCCACTTATCGATGTAAGAAACACTGCATATGCAAACACTTCTATATGCCACTATAGAAATGCCACATTCAAAAGTTACAATACAGTCGAGACCACAGGCGACTATTGAAAAAACGTCAGTAATTGAGACGCCCATAAAATGTTTTGACTCTTAATAGCCTAATGCTGCTGCATCGAGCTGCCACTGTATGTGGTAAGGTATGGTATGGTATATGAGGTTGTGTCGCTGGAGTGTGTAAATATAGAAATATAAAACAATAATCACACAGAAGAAACAGAACTATCATGTTTTGTGATTCCAAAGCTGTGGACCACAATGAGAACAAGTGCGAATCCTGTTGTGTGGTGCCACCACCATGATTCTCCATCGCTGCCCCAACCCTCTGGAACTCTTTAAATCTGTTTTTAATGTGTAACTTTTTATACCTGACTGTTGTGCCCAGCCCCGCTTTTTACTCATGTTTTAACTGTGTATAAACGAATGAATGCTGTATTTTAACGTATATTTTACTCTGTTTACTTGTTTTTATTCAACTCAATTTTTCTGTAAAGTGTCTGTGAGTATTTTGAAAAGATAAAAATAAAATGTATTATTATATTATTATTGATGATGATGGCCAACAATAAGATGACAAACAAAAAGTCAGGAAGAAAATGGTACCGAGTTCTTAACTTCCCAGCTAAAAGAGGCACAAAGGAAGTGATGAGAGAGTTGCCTAAGCAGAAGGTGCCATTAGGGGAAAAAAAATAATCATTAGTGCAAACTTTGCTGATTTTTTGCTCCTCGCCACTAGAGGGCAGCAGGTCCTTATTTTTCTCCCGGCTTTAGCAGGCTTCCCAAATACACAACCCAAAAAAAGACAGGGAATCCAGAAGAGAGATTAGAAAAGCACAATCCACCTCCCAAAATCTAGTCTACGTCTGAGGCGTCGTTGTCAGAGGGGAGGTAATTGTTGCCTTTTACCCGGATGTACTGGATGTTTTGATTGTTGAGGTTTGAGGAGGTGCCGCAGGAGCACAGTGGACCCATGAACAGGTTCTCAATATCCTCCAGCTGCAGACCCTGTGTCTCCCGCAGGCAGCAGTAGAGGAAGAGGAGGCCCAGCACTGTGAAGCCCGTGTAGAGGAAGAAGATGCCTGCAAGAGGACAGTCAGTAATTCACCGTAATGTTCTTGACTCGCTTTGTTGAACAACCATTTTTATATTTTATGTCACCTTGATAGGTGAGAAGCTCTGCAATGTGAAGGAAAGTCAGCGAGAGGAGGACATTGAAGATCCAGTTGACTCCTGCTGAGCAGGCGTTTCCCGTGCTACGGGCCCACAGTGGGTAGATCTCAGAGTTGATGGTCCAAGGCATAGGGCCCATTCCTAGCACACAAAAGACACGCTTAGATACATTGTGTCCTTAAAGATACAAAAACTAATTCAATGGAGGTCAATACAAAAATAGAAAAAAATAGAAAAATAGAACTACTTACATACATGTCAGCGGCGTAAGAATACATAATCGCACGTCGCCACACTAACGAAAGACGTCACTTTTGTTCTTTTTAGGTAACTTTTTTCCTTTATTATGTGTCCTAAGCATGACGCAGACTCTTTTGATAGCAGAGTATTAAAAAAAGGTAATAGAAAATGAAATAGCATGCCGGCTCACACCGCCTACATTGCAGCTCCGGTCCTGATCCAGTCCGGCTTGCCGCAAAGTGCCGTTCGCACTCCGGTTGGCACTGTGGAGAACATCCACTCCGGCTGCAGAAACCACGCTCACGAAAGCAGATGTTCAAGCAATAACTAACCTTTTATACAGGTAGTTCTTGTAAACAATAGTCATATTTGCCAGGCAATATAAAGACATAATAGTGTTTTCAGTCAGATTTTATTTTGAAATGCACCGGACATTTCAACCTCAAGGCATCTGACTTCCTATTTGGCTTGCAATATCCAGAGAGTGCTACAGCTACAGAGTCCCAAAATATTTTCCCAATTTTTCCGTTATGTCGTACAACCGCCAGAGCACGAGCTGCACCGATCAGAGCTAGTGGGAGACTACAACAATGCTTCCGGCGGCTACAGAGCCACAACGGATTCAGTGCGAGCCCAGGGTGAAGCGAAATTTGACGCTGTAAAATGCACAGAAACGACGAATGACCATCATGTGGGATAAAGATTGCATCCCTGAACACATAAAAAGATCTGCTCCTATGAAATCGACAGTGATAACGAAGAAGCTTAGTGGTCTTGTTATTGAGATGTCCCGTCTCTCCCTCCCTTGCAACACCCCTTGCAGTGTGCAGGACTCTTTCATTGAATTTGTGTATTTCATCCTTTCATTACTGTATTTTACGTATATGTCTGTTATGGACGTACACTTTTAGTCTAAGGTATTCCAATGCAAAGGTATCTGAACAAAACATCTAGGCTTTATGTTGACAAAGTTATGTTGTCATTTTATGGTGACAAAGTGAAAGTGAATTAGTGTAAAATCTAATAATACCTGAGCTATTGCATTTTTTTTGCTTGATATCTGCATGCAAGAACTCACCAAACTGTATCATCATCCATAAAAGGCAACAAGATTGCTAGCTCAGTATGCCCACGGTGTAGAATGATTAGCAAGTTTCACCTTCGGATTGCAAGTATTCATTGTGCAATGACTGTCAAGTGTTACGTTTTGCTCTTTGTGTGTAATATGATTCCATCTAAATAGCATTGATAACTAATGAGAAATAGGTACCACCGCACATGCTTCCAAGCGACTACAAAGCAGCTCTTAGTCGCACCAAACAGGAAACAAAACAATGAACAATGTAAAAAATTAAGAACATAACGACACTCCTCCCTGTCATGTGGAAGATGACATAAGGCGCTGGTTATGCATGGGCGGAGTAGAGCGTCTTTGTTCAATCCTTCTAATATCACACCTCAGGAAGAACAGAAGATATGTGTTTTCACTGCTGACTGCCTTGTTTTCAACTGTTTCATGTCTTTTATGCAACACACTCTGCCCCCAAGCATCAGACCAGAAGTGAGGCAGCTGCCTTTATATGACATGATTGTAACTCAGCAATAACTTGTATTGCATATTATAGCGTTTGTCTTATTTTGTAAAAAGTGAACAAAGTTAAATGCATCACAGTGAAAGAAACATAATGTGTTCGCTACTTGTTATAGTTTGAGGCAAGTGCCCTTGTCTATATTCATACTTATATCCATAAGTGTTGGACAATATTGGATATCGGTGAAAAGGCCAATTTTGAGCATCTAATTTTTACAATATGCCAAGGACCAATACAGTAACGTAGGTTGCAAATGCCCCCATGGCTGCACTTGCATGATAGTTAAGAATGTGTCACCCTCCCACAAAATTGGAAGGAATGACCGAAAAACAGAAGTAAAAGCATAAGCACACCTGGAGCAAAAGAAGTCAGGTAGAGGAGGAGGCCCATCAAGACGACCCATGAGTAGGAAGTGGGACAGAAGTTGTACGCCCACAATGGACTCTCTGGCCCCTCTGTTTGGTTGGCACACCTGAATGATGGATATTGCAAGAAATGAAGACCAGGATCTCACTGGATCGCTCTGCCTCATCGCTGACAAACAAGTTAATAACTGACTGTCCCCATGCTGAGTGGTCAGTGGACTTTTGATTGACGGGAAGGCAGGTGGAGTCAAATATGCTGCTGCTGTTCTCATGATAGCAAAATCCACAAGCAGGGTTCAACATGCAGTCTGAGCAGGACCTGCAGGGCAAAAAGGCATGAGCATACTGTATATATGTCTAACCAGAGATGCATTAATAAAAGAGTGTTTAGTCAGGGTGGAACAGTACAGTACACTATACAGTACACTACAGTATTCTTAATCTGGGAAAAGATAAATGAAATTAATTATACTATTAGATATTACATTACATATTGCATAATAAAGCTAAGTGTTTTCACCTGTATAATGTGCAGGATGAGTTGTGGGAGTCGAGCGGCTGGAGTGTAACAGCTGGGGAGTTCTGTGCTGACAGCAAGAAGCCAACTGACAACACGGTGAGACTCAGAACGGTACCTGAGTGACAGGAAATAAACAATAGCATGTCATGTCACTCACAGGTAGAGTTGGGCATCGAGTCTCATCGAGCATTGACAGGAACCGGTTCGAATGTTTTCATTTCAATTCAAATTTCTATGCTCACTATGTACCTTTTCTTCTACCACATCTGTCTCATGCCAATTTAATCAAGGATTTCAGGATGCTAGCTGATGTGGAAGTTCAGTGGAAATAAGGACAGGAGCTACAGCAATTCATCATTTACTTGCGCAGTAAGTCTCTGTTACCAACGCTCAAGATGACTTCTCAAGCCACACAACAAACTTCAAAATACGAGCGCTGTCCTGTATAATTGTGTTAACAAAATAAGGGTGTCATGAAAAATTGCTTACACCAAAATTGAGGTGGGGTACACCCTGGACTGGTGTCCAGCCAATCACAGGGCACATATAGACAAACAACCATTCACACTCACATTCATACCTATGGACAATTTGGAGTCGCCAATTAACCTAGCATGTTTTTGGAATGTGGGAGGAAACCCGAGTCCCCGAAGAAAACTCACACATGCACGGGGAGAACATGCAAACTCCACACAGAGATGACCGAGGGTGGAATTGAACTCGGGTCTCCTAGTTGTGAGGCCTGCGCGCTAACCACTCATCCGCCATGCAGCCACTACTGTAAAATGAAACTTTTTATTCAAGTTGAATGATTTGATATTGACAAACTGATGAAAACACCCCAGTGAGAAATTCATAGTACAATTGCTAAAAAGTTAATATCATTAAACAATTGATGGAAAAGTTCAGCTGTTTCATCCAAAAATAATTCTGGTTAGCATTATCATTTAAACCATGCAAATCCTTATGACCCTGCCTTTTAAAAGCATCAGAATCAAAAATTGTGAGGATCAGAAACTGAAACAAGGAATGAGAATCAGAACCGAAATCAAATTCAAACGATGCCCAACCCTACTCACAAGAGTATAACAAATATACAGTATACAGTATGTACAACCACAATACAAAAAGGATTTCATTGTTTTCTTTGACGCATCACAGTCTGGTTAATAAAAAACGTATTAGGTGTGTTCCTAATGCTGTCATCCTGAGCTAAGTTTGCGGTGTAAGGCTAAATGGACTTGGCTCCAGCAGTGGTTAAAATGCTGAGCAGCACCGCCTTCGCCCCAGGAGACACATGGCAGTGTAAAGACTATAAGCAGCTTAGTATCACAGCAAGATACACTTGTTACTTTAAATGCATTCCCCTACTTAGTATTAACTGGAGATACTTGAGCTTGAAGACCTCTGCCAACTGTTTGTTTGCAGACTTACTTAAAACCTGCTCAACCAGTTTCCTCTCTTAGCAGACTATAGACAACGGAAACATTGTCATGCACGTCCTGTCGGTTATTAGTTTAAGTTTTCCGAACAATCAGCCTGCTATGCTACCATTTTGTAGCGTACAAATTGGTAAATGCTGAAAAAAGTGACAACGGACCTGTGAGGCTGCCCAACGTCAGCTTCCTGCGTCCAACTCTGTCTACCAGCCAGATGCTAAGCGAGGTGCATACAAAGTTGGTCCCAGAGGTTACGGCGGACAACCAGATAGCCTGCCTTTCATCACGCACACCGGACATCTGAAGAATGGTGGCGCTGTAGTACCTGGAAGAGGGAAAAACATGTGAAAAACATGCTGGAAACCCGAGAGCAGTCAGGAAAGGGGAGCACCTACATGACTGTATTGATCCCCGTCAACTGCTGGAACATCTGAAGGCCGCAGCCCACAATAAGAGCCCTGCGGGTGGGCCCGTGGCTGAGCATGTGAAAGATGATGAGACCCCCTGAAAAACAGTAATGTTTAGACACCGCATGGTGATTGCGGTCATCACTCATTTGGGATTGACTCATCTTCACCTCCTCTTGTCCCCTTCTCCTCCTCCTCAATGCTAGTTTTGATGAAGTCGTATTCCTCATCCACATCGTCGCAGCCTCGGATCCGGCTCAGGACCTGGCGGGCCTGCTCGTGTCTGCCCTTCTGGATGAGCCAGCGGGGGCTCTCAGGAAGAAAGAGGAAGCCCACAAACTGCAGTACGGCCGGCAGCACTGACAGACCCAGCATGTACCTGAAGTAACCGTGAAGTAGAAGAAAGTGAAACAGTGGTAATAGTATAAAATGGAAACTGGGCTGAGGAGTGAGGACACATATAAAGGATTTGGTACAAATCAGAATCGTAATGACCTGAGGGGTGTTCAGCTTTAGAGGTTCCAATGTAGTGTGTAGTGTGTTCACAATGCACGCCCATCATTTAATAATAATATACATAAAGATAAATAGTGACTTGTACCTGGTGGAAGGATACATTGTCTAGTGTCGCTATATTGAGGAAGGACAATGGCACTTATGTTGTTTTTAGTTATCTTTTTTTCTTTCATTGGAAAAGCGGTAGAAAATGAATGAATGAATGAATGTCTCCCCTCAGCATGAGGCAGACACTTCTGATTTCAGTACAGCAAATACAAGGAAAGAGAAAAGTGAAATAAAACTAGACATTCTAAAATGTAATCATTGTATATAACACGTGTTTTCTGTCCAGTGGCAGTGACTTAGGTGTTCATTTTGGTATAATTTAGATATAGGTATAAGTTCTGACTGATAAACTGTGAGGACTTC
This sequence comes from Doryrhamphus excisus, assembly GCF_037039965.1. Lineage (NCBI taxonomy): Eukaryota > Metazoa > Chordata > Actinopteri > Syngnathiformes > Syngnathidae > Doryrhamphus > Doryrhamphus excisus. The sequence continues at coordinate 14,631,202 of NC_136357.1, read as the reverse complement.
CTGTATCCTGCATATGATGTTTTATTCATATAGCTTAATTTTCCTTTAACTTTTTATGTGTTTATTCATATAGCTTAATTTTCCTTTAACTTTTTAGACAGTGTGTTCAAATGTCGAAATAAATGTTGACTAAAATTCTCGATATGTTGGCTAATGTAACCTTGGATTAATTCACTCCAGTGTTTATGTGAAGGACGTTTTAAAGCGTTGGCTACATGCAAAGTGAATGTCACCAAACAACACATGATGCTGAGTGACAGCTGCTGCAGGCAATGTGATGTTAAAACATGTTTGCCAGTCAGCAACTTGAATTTCCACTTTTTCCAATTAGTCACAAAGCTATATACAGAAAGGTAATGGGCACACCATCCTGATGTTTGTCAATCAATCACGTTGTACAGCTTGTATAATGACAATAAAGGCCATTCCATTCCAGATTGCCTTTACAATCATCTATGAAAGAGTGAGTTGGAAACATATCAGGATGTCAAGGATGTCAGTTCTAGAAATGTGTAGCTTCTGGCATTCCAGCATTGACTTTAGGGAATATGGGAAACACATTGCAGTTGTTGAAACGTGTTGTAACAAATCCCGCTTCTCTATGTCGCTTATACTCACTAGCGTTACCTAGGAACCTATAACAGCTGATTTTGGCCAAGAAGTGGCATGGGAAGCGGCACGGCGGTCGAGTGGTTAGCGAGCAGACCTCACAGCTAGGAGACCAGGGTTCAATTCCACCCTCGGCCATCTCTGTGTGAAGTTTGCATGTTCTCCCCGTGCATGCGTGGGTTTTCTCCGGTTTCCTCCCACATTCCAAAAACATACTAGGTTAATTGGCGACTCCAAATTGTCCATAGGTATGAATGTGAGTGTGAATGGTTGTTTGTTTACATGTGCCCTGTGATTGGCTGGCCACCAATCCAGGGTGTACCCCGCCTCTCGCCCGAAGACAGCTGGGATAGTCTCCAGCACCCCCCGCGACCCTCGTGAGAAAAAGCGGTAGAAAATGAATGAATGAATGAAAGTGGCATGGGAAGGTGTGCCCACAATAGGTACACCCTGGACTGGTGGCCAGCCAATCACAGGGCACATATAGACAACCAACCATTCACACTCACATTCATACCTATGGACAATTTGGAGTCACTAATGAACCTAGCATGTTTTTGGAATGTGGGAGGAAGCCGAAGTACCCGGAGAAAACCCAAGAAGATTCAAACATGGGTCTTCTTCTTGACCTCCTGACTGTGTGGCCAACATGCTAACCACATGTCCACCATGGGGCGTGATACCAAGCATGTTTTATCAGCCAGGAATTATACTCCTGGAGAACTTAACCTGTCGACTGCATTGTACTAACTTCCTTTCTTTTGAAGACGTGCAAAAACTCAGACCACCCTCAAGACAAGACGCCACCATGAAGGTAACGTTCTGATCAGGTGATTAACAATTGAGGTATTTTTACACTCACTGGTGTGTGTGTATTAAAATCTTTGTGAACCCCTGTCTATACCGTATACATATAAATGCTACAATTCTGTTAAAAAGAGAAGCACAATTTATGGAGGATGTGAAACTGAATTTTTTTTTCAGCAGACCAACAAAATTACTCAGTGACATGAATATGCTGACAAAAGCAGGACAAATGCTGCTGCATGAAAACTGCTGCACATGCGGACTTGTAATGATAAGGCCAGTTAACTCCACAGTGTGAAAGAGCAGAGACAAGGTGTAATGTACCTCCACCCATCATGTTTCATGTAGCTGAAAGCGCCATCGACCACACTTGCAATGAACTGGCCGGCCGTGATGAGGACGGTGATGATGGTGACAAGCTGACCTCGCATGTGAGGTGGTGAAACCTCGGCGATGTACACGGGCAGGGTCATCGAGGCTATGCCTAAGAGACGGAATGAAACTGGTGTTAATTCATACTTCCTGTATACTTCATATATTATCTCATACAGTTAATACATAGATAAATATTGTTTATACAGACTTTTACGTTCTTTTAGTATAATTATTAGATGTATCTTTTAGTATTTTCACTTCCAATCTGATTCCAGTATTGATCTGATATCAGCACAGATCATACATACTTTTATTCATGGAATAAAAGTACATGGAATGTTTAGTACATGGAATGTTAGAAAAAGCTTGATCATGTGATATCAGTCAGTGAATAATAGTAAGCAGAAGCAGGTATAAGAAAAAGTGACCCATTTCCTTCTTGATGCATGTGGTGTATAGCACAATAGGCATAATGTAGCAAGGCTCTGTGAAGGTGCTCAATGAAGCATTTAAACCCGACATTACTCTTAACGCTCTCATTACTTTGAACATGTTTCAGGAAACCATAGTCTTGAGAAAATCCTGCAAATGCGTGATGAAATGGTCATATTCAGTATTTGTCCAGTTCCTTGATGTCTTTGACAAGTACATCCTCCAATCATCAATTTAACTCGGTGTCGATTTTGCAGTTGGTGCTCCAAGTGCCTTGAATATTCCCTTGCTTCCTTATGTGTCGTGCTTTCCTGTCAGACACTCATTTATGTAGATGTTCCTTTCAGCTTGTTTTTCTGCCTCAGCAATGGCACCTTGTTGTTTTGTCGAACTTTGGTGTAGTGGTGTTAAAGGGATATCTTATCTTATCTTATTTCTGTCATACATTGGAATGCATGTATTGATGTTGTTGACATCCACTTGCACTGCCTTTTGTTGTAAAAAGCTGGCTACCTGTTGCTCTGTTTAAAGCAACATCACCTTGTTCTCCTCCTCCTGTTATCAGCTGTCTGGCATAAACCCCACGTGTAATGTGGGGCCCAGTCACAATCACTTTGTTGATGCTCCAAATCAAATCAAATTCATCAAATCCAAATCCATTAATTCTGCCCATCATTTGCAGAAAACACCATTTCATCATTTTGTACATCACAGTTCACTTTCCTTGGTGTGTTATCATGCTGTTTATCTTGTATTCAACCTGCCTGCCATGTTGTTCAACTAAATTATGAATTACCTGCTTCCTGGCTCTCGTCGACGTTCTCCTACTCTACATTCTCTGCAGCAGAAGCCCTTTTTCTTCTTATGTTTAGCTTTGAAGTTTAGACATGAGTGATGATTAGCTTGTCTAGTCTTTTTCAATGCTTGTGCCATGTTTTTGGCATTAAAACTTCGGATTTCTATTAAAAAGAAAACGAAGTTTCTTTAAAGAAGAACAAGACAATGAGGTGTCTAATAATGATAATAATTCATTTAAAATCTTAAATGAAAGAACCTTGCCACGAGCGTGTGTCCGTGTGAAAAAGTTTGCCCAATGAAATTTCTCAATAAAATCTGAATTCTTATTTTTTTGCAGAATCATGCAGGCTTTAATAAACACAAACTTACCAATTCCAAACCCAATGATAATTCTGCCCACGAGGAGGATCTCCTTGTCTGGTGCAAACGTCAGGATTAATCCGCCAATGGTGAAGATGCTGCTGGCCACCAGAGTGCAGTACCTGCGCCCCATCAGCCCGTTCAGGAAGCCACCACTCAGGCTAGAGATGGCGGCTGCCCCTACGGTGCTAGAGACCACCAGCTCCTGCCAAAGGGTGTTCAAGTTCATCTCCCTCTTCAGGAGCAGCATGGCCCCCGACACGACCCCGGTATCATAGCCAAAGAGGAACCCCCCCAGGGCTGAGAAGAAGGCCAGCACATAGACAAAGGGCTGTGTAGGGGGGTTCCCCCCAATGGAGGCAGCGTCCACTGATGGAGACCCGATGAGGCGGCGCTCTCCATCATCCTCTTCCGCTTTGTTATTCTTACTGCCCATGATGACAATGCTCCTCATGTGCTCATCCTGTCCGCTGAACATGGGAAGTGGAAAGGAGTGGGGGTCAAGCTGAGAACATAAATTGACTTGAGAATAGAACTTTTCCTTTGCTCTCAGTGAGGAGTCTGCGTTGGTGTCAAATGGCCCCAAACAAGCCCGAAACTCGACAGGAGCGGATCATGTTGCGCTCTAAACAGCATTACCAACATTACACCTGAAAGGATGACATTTGCGTAGTCAAAAAAAAGTTTCTGATAATACGCTGGCTAATTTATGCGGGCTAATGTAAATTTTGTAAAGTTAACGGAACTGTCTCTTCATTCACCACAACAAAACTCACTCGGGCGTCGCCTCCAGTAGGAAAAAGCTGCCTGGCAACCCACTTCGAACGGTTGATTTGGTTACAGCCAAGCTACGAACGACTGCGAACCCTGTGCCGCCATGTTTGTGTTGTGACGTCATCAATTCCCAAAAAAACGTTAAGCCCACCTCTGGATAGTGACGTCATATGTACGCGTCAAAAACAATACAAGCGAAATGGACACTTATCAGCTGCGCTAACAGGCAATACAGTTTATATCTATCTATCTATTATATCTACATTTGCCTTGTCCAGTGTGTAGTTGCAGTTTATGTAGGCTGATTTTGTATGTGTTATTTATAAGTTTATTCAGCTGTCACGCCCTGTGCGTACGGGGATATTTCGCGTACTTTGTCATGTGGGACTATTCCAACTTTAAACGCTAAAAAAACAAAAATATACTTATTAGGATATAAGGTACACGTTAATATCTGTTTCACTTAATCCCTCGGGTAAATGACAGTAATTCCATACGACAAATGCAATGACAATTGCACCCTTTTTCTATATGCAGACAACTTGGTGGACTTGTTTGACGACGTGACATCACACATTTTGCGATTATACCGTGTTTAACACTTGGATATTCAATATAACTTTTATTTAGTGACGGAAATGTAAAATCGCATTATTTTTTGTCTAAATCGTAAACCAATTAAGCATATCTTGCGTCACGCAGAAACGAACTTGTTTGCTGTAGATATAGTTATTATTGCCTTTAAATAGAGCTAACGTCGAAAAAGCAAGGGAGTCATTGAAATTGACGCCAAGAAACGAGAAGACTGATAAAGTGAGGAAATAATTAACTAATTGTGTCAAATAAGATAGACCGAATTAAACGGACATTGTAAATGTTGCTGTTGAAGCTTTGACAGTTCGCTTGACGTGCTGGAATCGTTCGTCCAGTCGCTAGCAATCCGCGGTCAATCCTGATTGTTTGCAGATCAGCTGCCACTAGACACCGGGGGTGGGGTTGTTCACATGACAGCTTTTAAAACCCTCTCACATTAACAAAAAAATACAATTATGTCCACCAAACAATCAACTTACCGAGTTTAATCAAGGATGATGGACAAATAGTCAGCTTCTTGGCGGAGAGTCGAGTCCTTGAGTCTTCTAGCCAAACGGGAAGTTTTGAGTCGTCTTCCTGTTTCAGTCATATGATGTGATCGTGGGAGGCAGGAGCACGCCTGTCTGTCACAGTGGAGTAAGCAGAGGCGACACAAAAGACAAAAGAGGAACGATAGAGAAAGTTGTCTCAGTGTCTCGCTGGTGAGACATGTGCGGTCATGCCGCGAGTTGCAGCCTCCTGTGTGATCATCCCTCAAGGTTCCCTCAAGAGCCTCTCACGGCTGCCATGATTTGATCTCGGGAGACCGATGGACAACGCAGAGGAGCTGGAGGAAAGGCTGAGGAGGCTTCTGGTGAGGCTCAAGAGTCCCCAGGAGGACAGACAACTGTGCACGCTCATCCAGATTATTCAGGATCTCCTCTTCCTGGCGCACACCGACCATGGTAAGGCACAATGTGTGGCTGTATGTGCATCACGTTGACCACCATTTCCAACTAAATGCCTAACTTACTAGACTAGCTACTCCTTCCCTGCTTCCTTGACAAAACAAATGTCCATCTAGTCCTTCCCTAGGATTTAAAATGTCCAAATGTCCACAATCTTCAACTGGTCCTTGACTGTGTATTATTACAGTGGCCAGTCAATTGTCTAATTACTTTCACTAGTTTACTTTCACTTAACTAAAGATAAAACCATCTAATTCTTCACTAGTACACAAACTACTCCTTGACAACTGTCCAGTTAGTTCTTCACCAACCAATTGGATTTCCACTTGCTTTCCATACATCCCAGTCCTTTTAAATTCTCATCAAAATGTTTATACAGTTCATTCATTCATTCATTTTCTACCACTTATTCTCACAAGGGTCACGTGGGATGCTGGAGCCTATCCCAGCTGTCTTCGGGCGAGAGGGGCGGGGTACCCTGGACTGGTGGCCAGCCAATCACAGGGCACATGTAGACAAACATGACACATTCATACCTCACATTCATACCTATGGACAATTTGGAGTCGCCAATTAACCTAGAATGTTTTTGGAATGTGGGAGGAAACCGGAGTACCCGGAGAAAACCCACGCATGCATGGGGAGAACTTGCAAACTTCACACAGAGGATGGAATTGAACTCGGGTCTCCTAGCTGTGAGGTCTGCGTGCTAACCACTTGTCCGCCGTGCAGCTCTTTCATACAGTTGTTTTTTTAAATGTAATCTAAATTTAGTCTGTTGCTATTGCTATTAATTTCTTCAACACTGCAATGTCGCTGCTATTGGAACCCTGATTCCCCTGATGGTGCATACCCGAGGGATCAATGTACTGTAGTTCTTATACTCTATAACGTGCAACTACTCCATCAAATGTCCAAGTATTCCAAGTGATTGGAAATGCTAAATAAAATGTAAAAGTATCACTAACGGATTTACAGTAATGTCTAACTCCTTCTTGACTACTATTACAAATACTGTAAGTATTGTTCTAGTAAATAAAATGTCCAAAGTATTCGTATTAGAATTTGTATCGTGTGTTTGTATTAGAATCTAATAGGAATATTAATAATGATTATTATTGGGCCGCACGGTGGGGGAGTGGTTAGCACGTAGGTGACACAGTCAGGAGATCAGGATTTTCTCCGGGTACTCTGGTTTCCTCCCACATTCCAAAAATGTTAATTGGCGACTCCAAATTGTCCATAGGTATGAATGTGAGTTTGAATGGTTGTTTGTCTATATGTGCCCCGTGATTGGCAGCTGGGATAGACTCCAGCATACCCGTGACCCTAATGAGGATAAGCGGCATAGAAAATTGATGGGATAGATTAATTATGAATGATTAAATATTAATAATAATCTAATAATTAGATCATGTGTCCAACTCTGAATTTTGTGGTCCTTTTAGATAAAATGTCTCTTTGTTATGTTTGTGTCTCTCTCTCTGTGGCAGCATGTGAGCTGTTTGAAGACAAAGACGTCCATGAGCCGCTCATGGCTGTCTTGTGCTCGCACATTGGCAGTAGAGGAGTCCAGCAGGTACTTGAACTCACCCCCGCCCTCCTCCATGCTTGTGCAATACAGTTACGTAGCAATCGGCCTCCTTTTTCTACACAAGTGGCACATTGTTAGAGACCCTTTAATGGGAAAGACAAGTCCCTGTGCCATGGAGACATCTGGCTCAATTATAGGCCAGCAGAGGCCTGCAACTAAACCAAATTAAAAGTCTTTGACTGATTTTAAGCCTAGAATGTTTTTACTCATGACAATGCACTGAGTCCCCTTAACATCAACCAGGGATGTCCAAGCTTTTCCTAGCAAGGGCCACATACAGAAAAAAATGAAGGATGCGGGGGCCACTTTTACATTTTGTACATTAAAGGTGCTAAACCCGATCCAATCTATGCTAAACTATCTGAACAAAACATCTTAGCTTCATACTAGCTCACCACTTTCCCTCAGGTTGTTAGTTCACTAGCATAAGTGATTGATCATTCCTTTGCCTTATACGTATGTGATGCCATCATCTCGCTGCAGGTGGGCTGGTCGCTGCTGTGTCAGCTGCTTGAAACGTGTCCTGGTATGCTGCAACACCTGAATACACCTCACGAGTAAGTAGACAGGAGCCATTTTCACTTTTGACCCCCAACCTCTCCCGCCCCTTATCCTCCACAGCGTCAGTTTATAGGTTTATCCCCTAACAAATATATTAGTAGGATTATTGTAACAGAGACAGAATATTTTTTAAATCCCGAAAATAATACAGACTAAAGGTTATGAATGTGTTTGTAGTAAACTGAGGGAAATAAGTTTTTTTGATTCCCTTATAACCATTTGGCCTGAAGACATCTACCCCCAACTCGTGCACACTTAAAAAACATACAGCTTTTTATCTTAAGTAACTTGAAATATTGAACATAATTGGTTCACTAATTTAATATCAATTCTGGGTCAAAAATATGTATTTTGTATGGTCACATTTTGATCAAGTTTCATACAGTAAACATAAATAAATGTATTAAACATAAATGTATAAATATGGATGAATTTGAGCTTCACTTTTTTTGTCCACTTAGGATGGATAAGGTTAAAATCTCCATATTCATTTAATACCACAGGGAAAGTTTAACGATCATTATAAAGCAGTATTTGAAGAACAAAAATACATACAACTAACGAAAATGATAAAGTCTCTTTTTCGGGGGAAATCCCTTCTCACAGTGACAGGTTTTCACCATAGCACCATGTGGAGATTGAAACAAATCTTCAAGATTAATACTCTTGAAAAAATAAATAAAGTTAAAAACTTTATTTGGTAATGTTTTTATTTTATTTGAACATGCAATTATATATTATTAAGTTCAGTTATATTATGAAGTTATATATGAAATATTTCAAATACTTCACAGGTCCACATGACCAAAAGGAGTAGGAAGACGCAAAGCGTTACATCTTTTGGAGTACATTTATTCACTTCCTGTATTCCGCATGTTAATTTTTTACTGCGGCTGCATGGCGGTTGAGTGGTTTGCGCGCAGACCTCACAGCTAGGAGACCTAAGTTCAATCCCACCCTCGCCCATCTCTGTGTGGAATTTGCATGTTCTTCTCGTGCATGCATGGGTTTTCTCTGGGTACTCCGGTTTCCTCCCACATTCCAAAAACATGCTAGGTTAATTGGTGACTCCAAATTTTCCATAGGTATGAATGTGAGTGTGAATGGTTGTTTGTCTGTGATTGGCTGGCGACTAGTCCAGCTGGAATAGGCTCCATCTAGGACCCTCGTGAGGATAAGCGGTAGAAAATGAATGAATTAAGTTTTTTACTGCATAGAAAAGGTATAAGGTGACATAGCAGGGAGGTATTGTAATTTACATTTTTTCCACAATCATATTGAATAGTAATCATAATAATCAGTTTGTTGTTTTTATAGTTATTACCCCATATCTCGTCCTACGATTGGCTGGTGACCAGTCCAGGGTGTACCCCACCTTTCGCCCAAATTCCTGTAATGCACACAGAGCAATGAACAATTGCACACTCTCTGCCCTTTTTGTTTTCTGCTCTGTGCTTTTTGCGCCGTGAGGCATTCAGGCACTTTCCGAATTTTGTAAGTATTAGAATGTTGGGCGCTAATTGTTTTTTTGTTTTTATTCATGTACCCCCTATTACAATTGGTGCACCCCTGTTGGTACACATACCCCACATTGGGAACCTAGAGCTTAGGATATATAGACCAACATTAGATTGGTTTTAGTCACTTTATTGTTGAAAATGTATAAAGGTGACCTCCCACATAGCTTCCTTTTTTCTGTATGTGACCTTGGTGAAAACTCACATGTGTAAAAGCTATGGTTTTTGGTTTGACAAACAAAAACAATGAAACTACAGGGGTTTGCTTTATATGTTCAGGTTGTCCATTGAAAGATTGTGACTTTGGTCTTGTTATGCGATAATAACATGCAGTGAAAGGTCACTGCCATTATAACATCAGCTGAACATCATGAAACTACCACTTTTATGAGCTACTTTCTTATGATGGACCTACTTTAGCAGATGGCTTGCCCTTCTCACTTCCCTAATGTTGCTATCAAAAGTTTATTTTCAATACTCTGAGGGTTTGCCCCTACAAGTGGTTGTTGTACATACATGTACAGTATCCAAATGAATAAATGCAGAAGTCAATGAGTTTGATTTAAACTGCATGTTACGTGCAACGACAGGAGCTTTTGGGAGTCGGTATTTACTCTTTTGTTGTTGTCCAGGCAGATTCTGAGGGTTCTATCACAGTACCGCTCAGACAGCAGGGTGACGATGATCGGACTGCGAGCTGTGGCCCTCCTCCTGCAGTCAGGTACTTTCCAAACGGGCAGGAGCTGGCATCTTAAAGGGGACCTATGATGCTTTTTCCACTTTTCCGACATGTAGTTAGAAAGTTGTACTATTGTGTTAAGCGATGCCAGAGTTTCAGATAATGAGGTTTGAGCCCTGAAAGAATTTTTTGATGAGTCAAAACACTCAGTTTTGAAAGCTGCCCCTTTGGGATGTCACAGAGGGGCGGACTTCCCTATATGGTTCATAGTTAGGAAGAACTTTCAACGTGTGACCAATCACAGTGGAGTGGGCATGCCCTTTGGTGGATTAAATTAAAACAGACCGTTTTGGCAGGAAGCAGAAATCAAAGGAAATAAAGCTGGAAAAGGTGCAGATTCTGAAAAATCTCAAATGTTTTCTGTGTGGGTTATTGTGATTAGCTGCTCTATAAGAGTCCACAACTCAATGCAAAGGGATTGCATTGCTTGATCTGTTGTAAAGTTCCTTTTGAGTTTTTTTGAAAGCGTTTCTAAATAAAATGTACTATTATGAATTTTTCCTTTGGAAGTACTCTAGCTGTAAAAGATAATACCTTCTAGTTTCCCTCTTACAAAAAGCATGCATAACTCATTCATTGTATCTATCATAAAATGGACATTAATTCGAAACATTCTTTGTTGTTTTGTGACATTACTTACCACTTCCCAGAAACCATACAATTATAATGGGCAGCATTACACATGCAATTTGTATTTGTGTATGTGCCCATACTAAGCAATGTCTGGGTGTTTTCCCTTTTCAAACTCAGTACACGGAACAGATGAAAGATATATAAAATGCAGTCATGAAAAGATTAAATACAAGAATTAAATGAAGCAGTAGCAGTATGTATTTGTTAAACTTTTATCCCTGTGGTTGTGACAGGCTTATAGAGACAAGGAAGTGTTACAAAACAATACTATGCTGCTTAGTTATCATTGTCCATTCCGCAAGAGCAAATCCTTTCACATGTTCAAAGATGCATCTTTATCCTTCACGATGGTCATGGTAGCCAGTGTTCATCCGAATTATCCCACTTTCTGAGCATTTTGCAAAATGTCTAATTTAATTAAATGTTTTACTTTCCTTTTTTCTGCACTGTGATCAGAACAAAATAAAAGAAAAAAAAATCTAGAATGACATAAGAGTGCATCATTATCACCAAGGACTGATCCGTGCTGCTGGTGAAGGAGAATAAATAAGAGAAAAATAGATTTTTGACAAGAGGCATTGTAACTTTCTTTGCAACATAGATGCGATTGCTCTGCTGATGCTGGAGGAAGAGGACGACGTGTTCGGCCTGGTGGTGCATGCCATGAAGTTTTTCCCCTCTAGTGAGGAGGTGCAGCTCCAAGCCTGCCAAGCTCTGCAGGCACTCCTGCAGCGAGGTGAGCCGGAATGCTTCTTCATCTGAGGATGAGGTGAAGATTCATGCTCTCTTTTTTTGCCCTGTTTTAACAGTGACTGATGACCACCTGGTGGAGTTTGTGGAGAACCAGGACCATGCTGTGGTCCTCGCAGCCTTGCAGAAGTTCCCTGACAACCCTGAGCTGCAGCTGCAGGCAATGAAAGTGCTTCTTCCTCTGGCACGACCCAGTAAGACAACATCTTTGTAATTATAACCCAATATTATATTGACAAACTGTCTGAAGTTGTCATTTTTGAATATTTGCTGACATTTCATCAAAGTAGTCGTGTGGCCTGGGAGTGGAGTGGGTGGGTGAACAAAATACAGGTTGTAGCTAAAGTCTAGATACATAATATACACATACAATGTGGTACTGCGTCTCGTGCGGACAAGGCGTTGAACCCAGGCATCTCCAGCTTGCTGGGAGCGGGAGGCCTTCTTCAGTGATAGGTTGATCTGCTGGTCAGTCTTGGTTGACGACACTGGGCAAGCGGGTGCAACGTCAGTTGCAAAGATGTCTTCTGACGGCTGTGGATGGGCGGAACTCCGTGATGGCTGTGGTGGGGTGGTTTTCTTTACTTGTCACTCCTTGTTGTGTTAGTTTGTATGCAAATGAGCGTGTGAATATGTGATTGAATCCAACATTTTAGGACAATATGCCCTCTCCCCGCTGATGTAACAATAGCATCCATTGCATAACATGATCCAGCAGCAGCGCATTAAACCCGTGAAATGAAGCAAAATGTGTGTAACACTTTGTTACTCTGCTTTATTTGTGGGTGAAGCACACGTGGAAAGACCATTCTTCTTGTTGCTTTTCTGGTGTTTTTCTACAAAGTTCTAAAGCATGGTAATTGACTAAATTATCCAGGAATTTGAACATGTTTGCTGGGATAATAATATACAGCACAGAACATCTTGAACCACTACAAGGACACAAGTGTTTTATTGAATACATTATCTGGACCTGTCATTTTCATTACATTTGTGGGGTGAGACAATATAGATTTAAATATTGTATCATATATAAAAATAGACATTTCCTCAATTTGTGTAACAGTGTAACAGTATTTATGATCTGATTGGTCGGCAACATTTGGTATATGGTGCAGACATGAACGGATTTCCCCGCACGATACACACTCGGTAAACAAATAACAAAGTGTAGTCCAGCCATTGGCTAGTCAGAGTCGTAGCTAGCAATAGTGCCAAGAAGAAGCCTTCGGCATATTCTCAAAATAAATGAGTTCATTATTAATGGTGTATGAAGGCTCAACTTATTGTGCATCAAGCATAAGAAAGCATCAAAGATGATTGCTGAAACTAAAACCAATACCAGTTACGTATACTCAAAAGTGTAACATTCAGGCAGTGTGTACCATTTGTTTTTTTTTTTGTCTATGAGAATTATATTTATGGGGAAGTAGGAACCAGCAGTTAGCTGTTTAATTTTAAGCTGTTTACCTAATTTTGTTTCCTGACTCTATCAATGAACTGAACTATCACTGCATCACCATAAATACACATGAAGTGAATTAATCTGTTAAAGCATTTGAAGTCACACGGTTTAAACATCTACCACTTTATCACGTTTTTTCAAAAATTCATTCATTCATTCATTATTGATTGCTGTTTTGGGGTGGATCATAGCCTATTAGTAACAAAATATATATATTGAAAGACAAGTTACACTGTATGTAGTATTTTGGTCGCTCTGTGTCATTAATGTTACATTGAAACATGACATTGTATTACATTACCTTCACATTGGAGTTAGCCAAGGTATGTCTGACATGATAGAGTGAAAAAAGGTCTCCTCATATTCAGTGTGGAAGTGGTAAGTTTTTCTTACTTTGTCCTTCTTTCTCAGTTCGTTTGAAACACTTTAAGTTTAGAACAAGTAAATTGGGCAGGCTAACTAGTCAGCTCGGGAGCTTGCTATGCTATTGGTGGCCGTTTCTTGTGTTCCTGGAGTGATCCCGTAGCCTACACGATGTGGAGTAAACAAAGAAAAATATAATGTGACTATAGGGGTATTAGTTCATGTTTGCAGGCCTCTAATAATGTTAAAAACTATATTAAGAAGTTATAAACAGTTTTCCTATGCTCTATGAAAATATTCCATTTATTAACATTGAATCCAACGTCACGGAAATTCACTTCATGGTGGGATCTGAAACCAATTAACCAAGAGGAACGATTGTACATCAGAAATAAGTGATTCTGCATGGAGGCTCAGATTAAAAGGATGCACAAGAACAGTGTGGTGTTCACAGAACAGAACTTGGGGTGTTCAATTTTGCACGGTCATGAATGGTTGCTTTCAAAGGGAGTTTTTTAGTTTGTGGGAAAACTTCTGACTTCCTCTTCTCCCCCCTTTTCTCATAATCCTTGTAGATTGCTACTTCCTACTTTTGTCCATGTAGCGCTACTGAAATGTGTCAAACTGTATTGTTATGTAATATTAAGCCAGTTATTATGTTTAAAATCCAGACCTAATGAGGGCTCTTCCTGCAGGCAGCAATGTGGAGATGTTGATGTCCGGTGGCACCCGCTGCTACAGCATGCTCATCTTGGCCATGGACGCCTTCCCAGCGGAGGAGGAACTTCAGGAGACAGCTTGCCGTCTGTTCAGGAGGTTCACATCAGGTCAGAGCCAATAAAGACAATCATATTCAGTCATCGGCCTCATACTCTGGCCAGGCAATGTCATATTGTAACATTCAAAATATTGTAATATTAAGTAAAACTAAGCACAAAAGGGAAAACAAAAAACTCACCAGCAAATGACCAGAGAGAACCCATTACAGAAAACATAGGCACCAACGTGCTAAATCCATCCATCTATCCATCCATTTTCTATGCCACTTATCCTCGCGGGAGTATGCTGGAGCCCATCCCAGCTGACTTTGGGCAAAAGGCGGGGTACACCATGTACTTGTCGCCAGCCAATTGCAGCAACATGCTAAATGATGAGCATAAACAAGATGCCTTGAGCACATGTCAAGTAACACACCAAATGCCACTGTAGTCTAGGCCATCGAGCTTGTCTTCTGCTTCCTTGTCCTGGCTCCACCTGACTGCTCATGAGCCACAACCGTGATGCAGTGTGTAGGTGTGCCACCACCCTGGAAACAAAGAAAAAGACGTCATATATAATTTGCTAACAATGAGCTGAACAGCAAAATTCACAAAGGTGTGTGATTCATAAATAGCAATAAATGTCCTGTTTGATTACAAGTGGTATTATACAATCCCCCTATTATGCTGTTTATGTGTATAGCTCTGTACTATGAATCATGCTGAAATTATCCTAACTGTATTCTTAGTTTTTTGGCTTAACTCTGCCAAACACTGAATGTGTGGGATGAGCGGTACTACGAAGCTGAATACCAACTTGATTAGTCAAGTCAGGCTCTTCTTGTCTTAAAGTGAGCGTGTTCATGTAAAGGGGGTCGGGGTTAACAACAGATGACCAATCACAAACATGAACAATCTACTGGCCTGGGGTTACTTCGCTTAAGAGAATAAAGTATGAAGTACATGAAAATGTTATACTTGCTAAAGGAAACACGGCTGCGTTTGCTAAATGTAGGAAGCAAGACTGGCAGAAAATCACAGACCAGGTGGTGTCAGATGTACGTGGCCGCAAATAAAAAATTAAATCTAAAAGTAATATTCAAAGTATTAAGTCATGTCATACGAGTATGATGCTAAATGTTGTTGGGCTGGGTGATTTTATTGCTATTGCCATATACACTCATGGAAAAAATTATTAGATCTCTCTTGTTTCTTCACTTTAATCGCTGGTACAACCAAAGGTACATTTGTTTGCACAGATATCATGATGATAACATAAATATCTCATATGAGATGAATTTAAGAGAGGATATCTAGCAACTTTCATGGTCACTTATATTCTCACTTGAATAACTATAACATTGTACTTCCAAAAAATTTAGCTCTTATGAGCTATTTTTGTTGTCATTGTTATATTTGTCCAAACAACTGTACCTTTAGTTGTAACTGTACCTAAAGTGGTCTATCATTTTTTTCCATGACTGTCTACGTATCTATTACATTTAAAACGGAATGGTAATTATTACATTTTATTTGAACATGCATAAAATGGAATGACAATGTTTATCTGTGAGGTAAGATCTGGAATACATGACATAGTACAGTTTGCAGTTCCATATGTCCAAAAGGAGTAGGAAGAAGCAAAGCTTATTTAATCCTATCCCCCATCCATTTCACATCTATTGCAGTACAGTTATTCACTTACACACACACACACACTGATTTTTGGTTGAGGACAATTTTGCTTTATTCATTTCTCACCACTTTATGTTGTATGATTTTAATATAAGCTTTTCAACTCATTTTTTCATCTTTTATGGTTCCCAAAAATGTATTTTCGTTCACCCTTTCAATGTCAATTTGTATTTGTGTGTGTGGATCCTTTCTGCTAGAAGCGTTGGCTTGTTTTGGGTTTTACATATTTTTCTAACTTTTTATTGGTAACAATTTGTCGATTCATTGATCTTACAAAGTTCATTAAAAAAAAACAGAGTGTCTGTAAATGAATAACTCAGCCAGTGGGATGATAGCAGTGTTTACCAAAGAGATCAGCTGTCGCTATCCGGACTTCTGTGTTTGGATGGCGCTCACTGTGATAATCTCCTGTGTTGACACACAGACGGTGGGTGAAGATTAGGGAGGTCACTGTGAATGAGGCAGGCTTTTTTTGTTGTATGTGTATGTCGTCACACAGAGAGCTACTACAACATCCTGGTGCTCAATGGCGTACCAAGGGTTGCTGTGAGAGCCTGTCAGACTTTCCCCCACAATGCGGCACTGCAAGCCGCCGCCCTCTCCTGCCTGGCTGACCTCAGTAAGGACACACACACACGCGCGCGCAGTGGACTGAAAATGTTTTCCTCCTTCCTAATTAATGTTTGTCACGCTTAAATGTTTCAGATCATCAAACTAATTAAAAAATGAGTCAATAACAACACAACTGAACACACAGTTTTAAATTGAAAGTTTTTCCCCCAAAAAATCCTGCCCCCTAAATCTAATAACTGGTTGGGTCACCCTGCACAACTGCAATCAAGCACTTGTGGAGGAATTTTGGCCTACCCATCTTTGCAGAATTGTTGTAATTCAGCCACCTTGGAATGTTTCCCAGTATAAAGCACTTTAAGGTCATACCACAGCATCTTAATAGGAATCAGGTCAGGACTTTGACTAGGCCAATCCAAAGCCTTTCTTCAGCCATTTAAAGGTGGACTTGCTGGTGTGTTTTGGATCATTGTCCTGCTGCAGAACCCAAGTTGGTTTCAGCTTGAGGTCACAAACAGATATTATCATTCAGGCTTCATCGTTTCCTTTATCACAGCAAGTCTTCAAGGTCCCGAAGCAGCAAAACAGCCACATGCCATCACACTACCACCACCACATTTTACCGTTGAGAATGGGCCATTCATTTTACACCAGATGTAATGGGACTCACACCTTCCAAAAAAATTCAACTTTTTGTATTTTCCCAAAGGTTTTGGTATCGACAAGATGTTTTTTTGACAAAATTATTGATGTTTTTGTTCAGCAGTGCTTTTTGTCTTTCTTACAGGCCATTTTTGCCCAGTGTCTTATGATGTTCTTATGATGGAGTCATGAACACTGAACTTAACTGATAATAGTTGGATGTTGTTGTGGGGTCTTTTGTGACCTTTTGGATGAGTCTTCACTGCGCCCATGGTAATTTTGGTTGGCTGGCCACTCCTGAGAAGATTCACCACTGTTCCATGTTTTCACCATTTGTGGATAATGGCTCTCACTGTGGTTCTCTGGAGTCCCAAAACATTAGAAATGGCTTTATAACCTTTGCTAGACTGATAGAGCTCAATTAATCTCAGTTACGTTTTCTCCCTTTTAATAATAAAAAGTTTCATTCAAAAAAAGCACTTTCTGTTCAGTTGTGTTGTCATTGACTAATATTTTAATTTGTTTAATGCTGAGAAACATGCAAAAAAGATTGAAATCAGGAAGGGGGTCAACACTTTTTCACATCACTTTATATGATGTAATAATCACACCAATGATAACAGCGTGCTTTGTGTCACGGTACGTGCTAGCGGCCACCATGGTCCATAGTCGGGCCGTGGCCGAGCAGGGCCTGGAGGAAGGCGAGGAGGAGGAGAACAGGGGTTCAGAGCAGGTGGACGACATGAACCTTGGCTGGATGGAGGCCTGTTGCACGGCGCTGGATCTCCATGCTGCAGAACCTGCTGTTCAGGTCAGCCCAGATGGGAGGCCTAGACCGCCATGTAAAACCAAGGATTGACTTTGTGTGATGTGACCATTCAAACACATCAAATGATTTAACACCCTCAGGAAGCTGCATGCTGGGCCATCCACAGTCTGATGGTGCATGGAGCCGGAAGTGCTCATCCAGGAGAAGAGCAAGATGAGAGGTACACTGAGTCTTTATTATATAATACACTACCTGGGCAAACATTCCATCTAAAAGGAGAGGAAAGTGAAAGATATGACATCTTCTATTATTTTGCTATTGTAGTGCATGGGTATCCAATTTTTTTCCAGTGAAAAGAAAGAAAGGAAGCAAACACTTGTTTAGTAAACCAACACTAATAAATATGCTGACAAGTTATATATATTTTAAGAAAAAAAACTATAGGTGAAAAAGCAAATTTTTAGTATGAACTTCAGTATTTGCTCTTCTTTTTCCCATTTTTTGTTGTTGATATTTTCCCAAATTGTTCAACTTTTTTTGGAAATGTTTTTTTTGTGATATTAGGACTTTATTCCCATAATATTGAAAGTTTTTCCTTAACCTAATTCTCCAAAATTTACAAAGTTATTTATGTTTGTTTCTCTAAATATTATAACTTAAAACTAAAAGTACTTTTTCTTTAATATTTAAACTTTGCTAAAATGGCCTTGTTCTTCCTCATAATATTACAACTTTATTCTTGAAAAATAGTTAGACTGTGTTCTCTGAATATTATAATTTTTTCTGCAACCTCATTTTGCAATAATTTAAATTTTCATTTGTTGTTTTGTCTCTTGATAGTATGACTTTAAAAAATGCCTTTAAAAAAAATATTTCACATTTATGCTACTTTTTACTAGATTACATTTTTTCCTTAATATTTTGACTTTATTATGGTAACATTACTGCAGATTTTTCAATTTTTGCTGTTTTTAAAAGTATATATCTTTAGAATGTGTCGCTGGCCAATAAGAAAACAGTTGCAGACCACAAATGGCCCCCAGATTGCACTTTGGACACCCCTGCTGCAGTGTATTTTCTGTAGTTTCTCTCCACATTGTGGTGTGTGTTCTCAGGACTCCAGTTCATCGACAGATGATGGCAGCAATGCTGCTCCATTCCTCCTCCCCTGGTGTGTTTGAGGCCGCCACCAGTGCCATCGCCGCACTGGTCACACGAAACGGTAAATGGGGGGATACAAATATTTGCAGACATGCCTGCTTCCTGATAGCATGTTTGTCTGCACATAGATGTGCTCAGCACATGTTGCTGTGTTCCTCTCCCAGCTAAGATGCGCTCCATATTGCTGGCCAGCGGCCTCCATGTCAACCTGGTGGAGATGATGAAGAAACACTCGGCCTCCGTGGAAGTCTCCATTAGCGCCTGCAGACTGCTCAGCCTCCTTTTCCAGGGGAGGACGGCCAGCCTGGATGAGCTCAACATGGCCATGAGTCAGATCGTCAACATCATGAAGATCCACAACTTCCAATCTGAGGTGCAGCTGGAGGCGCTGCAGGCCAGCCTGGTCTTCCTCTGTCCTGGTACTGTCCAGTCTCAAACTATTTTTTATCGTTCTTAAAAGTACGTACAGAACATTCACTATCACCTATTAATATCATGTAATAACATTGAATTCACTCCGGTTTCCTCCCACATTCCAAAAACATGCTAGGTTAATTGGCGACTCCAAATTGTCCATAGGTATGAATGTGAGTGTGAATGGTTGTTTGTCTATATGTGCCCTGTGATTGGCTGGCGACCAGTCCAGGGTGTACCCCGCCTTAAGACAGCTGGGATAGGCTCCAGCACCCCCCACAACCCTTGTGAGGATAAGTGGTAGAGAATGAATGAATGAATGAATGAACATCGAATTCAAGAGGTTGACATGGATGCACTTCTTGTGTTAGGAACATGCCAGAGTAGCCTGTTAAACTTGTTAGTTCACCCGAGTAGACAATAAAAAGGTTTGACTTGAATTGTGCGTCAAAATGTAATTAGCATAGCCTGCTCCTCTGCTAACCACATTAGTGTTTTATAACAGAGTATCTGGCTATGCTTCTGTCCCTTTGATTCCCAGATCGGAGCTTACGGGAACACGGCGTCTCTGTGGGTGACCCTGACATGGCTGATGTTTCCCTGAAGGTCCTGAAGAACCAGTCTGTGGTGGAAGGAGCGCACACTGTCTACCTGGAGGTCCTCAACAGGGTACATACAGAGTGTCCCACTGTTTTCATCCACAAATGTCAACACTTGATGTACAGGCAGTCCTTGTGTTCTGTTTTGTGCATATATACTACAAATGTACTGTACGCACTTAAACTTACTCACATATAATATACACACATAAATTAATACTGTACAAAAAGGAAAAGAGAATTAATTACATGCGGAGGAATACATAGTCACACAGTGCTCCACCAAGGAAGGAAAATATCACTTGTTCTTTTAAGTTAACGTTTTCCTTACATTATGTTTCAGAAGGCAGACTCTTGCGATAGCGCTGCGTCAACGAAAAGGAAAGCAAAATACTAAGGAATGTAATTCATACATCCTCATTCATTCATTCATTCATTTTCTCCCGCTTATCCTCACAAGGGTCGCGGGTATGCTGGAGCCTATCCCATCTGTCTTCAGGCGATAGGCGGGGTACAGCCTGGACTTGTCGCCAGCCAATCACAGGGCACATATAGACAAACAACCATTCACACTCACATTCATACCTATGGACAATTTGGAGTCACCAATTAACCTAGCATGTTTTTGGAATGTGGGAGGAAACCGGAGTACTCAGAGATGGGGCAGAACATGCAAACTTGGAAGAGGGTGGAATTGAACTCGGGTCTCCTAGCTGTGTGGCCTGCGCACTAACCACTCGATCACCGGGCAGCCCAATTCATACATCCTGTTATTAAAAAAAAAATGTAGAGTATGGTATGGTGTTACTTGGAAGCCGCCTGTCACATTCAGCAGGCATGTAAAGTTATAAAGCATTACATCATGAAAAAAACACTTCATCCATTCATAGTGTAAACAACAGTAGCATATTCAGTCAGCCCATAAGGATGATAAATGCTGTTTCTTTGTCATCTTTCACCCTCCCTCACAGATAAACATGGTCATGCTTTAAATCTTTAGAACAGTACTTCACACTTTAAATTATGTATAATTTTTTCCTTGTTATACACACACTATTTTTAGCAGTGTTACGAATCCGTTTTTACATTCACGCTATGGAACTGATGCAGGAAATATGAATGACCTCAGAATGGAGCAGCGTTAAGTGATGTTTTCTTTTTCTCCATGTAGTTCATCAGGTGTCCAACCATCCAGGTGTGTGGCTTGAAGGTTCTCTCCGCCCTGGCTGACTGCTCTGGTGCAGTGGACCTGCTTTGCCAGCAGGGGGCGATCGACACAGTGCTACATACCTTACAGATGTTCCCACAGGAGCGAGGTGTGATTGTTATGACCACATAATGACATCTTTATCGCTGTAATGACTGATTAGTTTTATTACAAACGTCCTGCAGAGATACACTACTGGGGTCTGAGCTTACTTAGCCACATCGTATCCAAGAAGAAGCTGTCCAGGATGATTGTTCCAGTCCTGGCCTCGGTCCTGGTCACATCACTGAACCAGTACAAGGAGGATTATGACTTGCTGTTGAAGGTGAGTTAGAAATCCTTCAAATTAATTGATTGCTTGCTCTAACCGAACAATAACCCCAAAGGAAAAATGCTGCTTGTGAATTTAAGGGCATACTAAGCAATTTAAGCAATTTATTTGACTTTGTAGATTGTTTCCAGTTTTATTTCACTGTATTTTTTCTTTTGTGCTGGGTGTCTGCTGTCATTAATTACTTACAAGAGGGTCGAACTCATTATTAAATGACACATTCTACTTCTGCTGTATTTCTACCATTTCTATGACTTTACTGAAATTTCTCTAACTCTGTGGATTATTTCTAGTCTTTCCAAGTTGTTCGGATTATAAATTGAAATGCGCAAACCACATTAACTGAAACTTTGATATTGTTTAAGACAATAATACAACTTTCCAACAATATTTATAGGTCAGGAAAGTGGAAAAAGCATTTTTTTCATTTCATTTTTTAATTTTCCACCCTTTGTATTGAGTTGTGGTCTCCTATAGAGCAGCTACACACAATAACCCGCACAGAAAACTACACCTATTCCAGCTGTATTTCCTTTGATTTGTGCTTCCTGGTCTGTTTTAATTTACTCTACCCAGGGCTCCAGGCACGCCCACTCTACTGTGATTGGTCACACACCCAAATTGCTTCCTAATTATGAACCATATAAGGAAGTCCGCCCCACTGTGACATCACAAAGGGGCAGTTTTACCACACCTTTTGAAACCGAGCATTTTGAGCCTTCCCAAACTTCTTTCAGGGGTCACTTCCAAATGCGCAAACCTCATTATCTGAAACTTTGGCATCGTTTAACATGTGAATACAACATTCTAATTACATTTATAGGTCAGAAAAATGGGAAAAGCATAATAGGTCCCTTTTAAGTGAAGTGGCCTTGTGCACCTTAATTTACATTTTGTACAGTGACTGTAATTGGCCAGAGACCACCATCAATATGTGAAGCATCTTTTTGTTTGAGGCAGCATTGCTAACCACTCTTCCATTGTGTAGTGTTTCCAGGTGGCTTTGAGGATGCTGGACGTCTGCTCAGAAGCGGCCGTTGAGCTTCAGAGAGAAGGCTTTGACAGACAAATTTTCCTGCATCTCCGAGAGTCTGAGATCCCTGACCACAGCAGGAACCCAGTATGGGAGACTTCCTACATGACACTCCCTGGCTCAGAGTGGCAGTCTTGATGCTGAAATCCACTGTGTCTGTGTGCCCTCAGCTGCGTCGGTCTGCATGTTTGGCTCTATCTAAAATGTGCTCCAACCATGAGCTGCACTACAGCATGCTGGAGCAGGCATGTGAGGATGGAGACACCATGATGGCCGAGTGTCTTATCGAGCTGGGGGCTGACATCAATAAGAAGATCAAGACTGAATCGCTCATTTACCAGGTTTGTAGAGCAGGGAGGTATGTGTTTTTAAGGCTGATTATTGGCTAAATTGCTGTGTTTCTTAGGTATGTGAGAAAGGAGGACCTCTTGAGTTGGTGGAGCTGCTGCTCAGTCAAGGCGCACACGAGCAGCACCTTCGCCGGGCTCTGGCAGTGAGCGTGAAGCGGGGTGATGGGCCCACAGTCGTCCAGCTGCTGGGCCGCCTGGGCCTGGACCGTAACAACAACGCCCTGTGCCTTGGGGGCTTCCGCTTGGGCCGCCTGGATGCTTCTTGGCTCTCCTCACTACTGGACGTACAAGACAGATCCCACAGTCTGCGTTACAGCAACAGTAAGAGGGATCAAACATCTTCATCTTCTCACAGAGTGCTTCATGATGTCCTTTGTTTGTCTCCAAGGTAAAGGAGCAAGCTTGGCTCGTTACATTCACTCTTTACAGAGCTCCAAGACCTCGAGCGGCCCTCTCAGGTCTTTCGGTGACCCTTGTGTAACGTCTGGCTACATATCCGACGAGAGCGATGACTCCAGCTTTAGCTTCATGTCCATGGATGAAGGCCTCTTCCTTGATGAAATGGAGAGTGATGGTAGGGGGCATCTTTGGACACACAGTGCAACATAACGTAGTAACAACTACCTCTTCTAAATTTTCTTTTCTTTTCTAGGGAGTGATTCACTGATGGGGTTGCCCCGCAATAACTCCACAGAAGAACTGAGATTGGGCTCCTTCAAAAAGAAGCATGGACGTCAAAGACACGCTAGTGGAGAGGTACCACCAGTCCCTTGTTTAACTTTTTATTGAATTTGAGTAGATTCCACTATTCATAGGCGCTCCATTGTAATAACACCTCTCAATTGTTTTTTTACCACAAATTTGCAGGGATTCGAATGGTCATTAGCGACTATGTGAGCATCCACTGTGTATTACTGATGTGTTTTTAATCATTCCATTTTCAGAGTGGTCCAACAGAGAGTGATCACGCAGAGTCTGCACACATGAGATGTAAAAGAAACCAGAAAAGTATAGTTATCTTACTCATAAGGTAGTCATAAGCTAACAAGTATGAAAAGCTAACATTTGCAGTGATCCCTTCCCCTCCCCTTTCAGTTTTGGGGTCTCTGGAGAGCGCGTCTGCACTGCCCTCAGAGAAGGAGAGGATCCGCCTCTTGGACCTGTCGGGAAACGAGCTGGATTCTCTGTCCTGCCTGTTGGACCATGGCTTGGTTCAGGAGCAGATAGCTCACCTGCAAAGACTGGACCTGAGCCACAACATCCTGCTGGACTTTCCGTCTGCGCTGTGTCAGGTGTCAGACCACCCTCTATACATACCATCACCACAATTACCACTGAGTCTAATGTCTAATTCGGTGCAGAGTTTGATCAGCTTGACTCGGCTGGACCTCCAGGGGAACCAACTTCAGTCCGTGCCGGCAGAGCTGCTGGCTTTGCCAGCGATTGCTGCTCTCAACATCTCACGCAACTGTGTTGGCCCACATCTCACCTTCGACCCCGCCGTCTCCTGCCCCTCACTGCAGCAGTTCAACTTGTCCTTCAACAAGCTGACCACATTCCCCCACAATCTGGGCCGGGCCACTGAGAACCTGGAGGAGCTTCTCATGGAAGGGTAGGACAGTGTATTAATGGTGCATCAACCCAGGATTGGCAAACTTTTAAACTCGCAGGCCACGGTGGATTGTTCAATTTGGGCATAGGGCATACAGGCGATCCTTCTGTTTACGACTTTTCTATACAAAGCATAACTTCTTATTACTTTTTATCAGGTTTGCGCCAATCGATCGGCCACCGATCCGGATCAGCCAATATCAATGAAAAAGCACAGTATCAATATCCATCAATATCGACAAGCATGTCTGTCGTATTTGGGACTTCCTGTTTTTGTGAGAGTGAGTTTTGCACCCTTTGCACATGCGACAAAAAATATCTTACCAGGGTGGCGCTTTAAAAAAGCTTTATATTGGTGCGCCATTTGGGGACAAGCACCTGCCAAGGTGTGGTGAGTTTTCAAGAATCGCGATGCGATCATCCGTTAGGCAGCTTTGGTCCAAACCCACTGTACTTGCGAGTGTGTGGAAAATTGGTGGATGAGTACCGCCCCAGTACAGATTTGGGAGCATGCAGACACTGCACTAGTTGCAGGGGGAACTTTTGTTGTGTGCAGGGCTGCATCACTTTTGACTCTGTGAGCACGCACACTGTGGATGCAAGTCAGTCTCAGCATTCTGAATATAGCCAGTAGTTCATTTAAACATCCATACTGTATATTTGTGATCTGTTTTGGTATCGGTCAATTTCACTCATGGATGATCGTGATCGGTATAAAAAAACCCTGATCGGAACATTCCTGCTTTTTATTAAATGATTACATACATTGTGGCATATCTTTGTTCACTTTTTTCCCCTTGATTATATTTCCAGTGCACAAAGCAGACTCTTCTGATCCCAATGCATCAAGGAAAATAATACAAAGTGGAGACAGCTAATTATGTGTGCATGGCGGAAGAATACATACGTAGGTGGAAAAATACCTTTTTGCCCATCACGCTTGTCTTCCGTTCATGAGGCTAACGCTTCTGATAGTAGTGCATTAGAAAAAAGGAAGGTGAAGAAAAGTGGAGAATTCCTGGTCTACATTGGCTGCATGCTTGGTCTAAGTAGCAACCATGATGAAGGACAAAGATGGTAGCCTTCAACATGTAAAAGGATTGGCTCCTATCAAATAAAAGACACCCATCAAACGACTACTAACTAGCTGGAGCAGTTTGATCATGATAAGTAGACCAAAATACCATTGAAAAGCAACGTCTGATTTAGATTTGTTCATTTTTAGAATTTTCCAATTACTTCTGTGATTCTTGTGGGTTTATCCTTTTTTGTCGGAGAGGATCAACAATGTGTGTATGTGTGCGACTTTGCTTGGCATTATGCATATGAGCTATTCATGTGAACTATGTAGTATTCTTCTAAACTTGACAGTTCATTTTCATCAAGGAGGTCAAGCTGGCTGTATCTGTATATCTGTATAAATAAATCTGTATAAATATCTGTATAACAGTATCTCTGATCTCTGTTGCCTCTCATATGATCTTCAGAAACAGCATCACCGAGCTCTGCACGTCGCCGCGTCTCTGTGAGATTAAACTGCTTGACGTGAGCAAGAATGCCGTGGTCAGCATTTCTCCTGACTTCCTGACAGGCTGCCCCAAGCTGGAAGTCCTCAATGCCTCCTCCAACAAAATCTGTAAATAATGCATTTTTTAATGACTTCACAGAACTGTATCGTAAATTCTTTAAAGGGACCCTATTCTGCTTTTTGGAATTATATTGGATCCCAGTGTGTACAGGGAAAATCAGCATTCTTCTCCTCTTGGCCGAAATACTCTGATTCTGCAGCCTCCTCTCCCAACCACGCTGACATCATTGCGATTGGTCAGGGGCTCAGGGACGGATCCAAAAGTAGGATAGGGCCCCTTTAAATGCAACAAACTTTGAGTGACTCAATCAGTTCTTACTTACTCGTTCCTCCAGGTTCTCTGTCAAAGATGCTGTCCAAGATCACCACGCTGAAACTGGCCAACAACAATTTCGCTTGTGTTTCTGAGGCCATACTTGAGCTCCCAAAGTGAGTGTTCACTTTAAAGGTGTTCTGTTCTGCACTCATGTGAGATAAAACTCTTCATTTTAACAGTCTGAGATCTGTGGACATGAGGACCAACAGCATCGCAGTCCTGCCTGGTCCAGGCTTGTGGGCGTCAAGCAACCTGAGAGAACTGATGTTCAGTCAGAACAACATTAGCGTTCTGGACTTAAGTGGACCAGTCCACAAATGGGCCAGACTTGAGAAACTTCACTTGAGCAACAACAAGCTGACTGAGGTGAGCTGAATGTTAAACAGCACCACAACAATTGAATCCAAGGTGTGATGTTTGTTTGCATTGTGGTTCAGATCCCTCCACTGGTGGGTCTTTTGGAGGGTCTCACTTCTTTGGATGTAAGCCGGAATGCTGGCCTGCGATCCTTGCCTGATGAGATGGGCAGGCTGGGACGACTGTGGGACCTCCCTCTGGACGGCCTTCGACTCCAGCTGGACCTCAAACTGATCGGAACCAAGACCAAAGACATAGTCAGGTCAGGAGCTCAGAACCCCCTGCTTGTTTAAAGGCGTAGATGAACATGAGTAACTTCTACCTCCTCCTGGCAGGTTCCTGCAGCAGCGTCTGAAGAAGGCGGTGCCGTACTACCGCATGAAGCTCATCGTGGTGGGACACGCCGGCAGCGGGAAGACTAGCCTGATCCAGCTGCTGATGAAGATGAAGGGCACGCAGACCGGTTCCAAACGGGCCTCGGGGGGCATCGACGTCCATGACTGGACCATCAAGGAACGGGACAAGAAGAAGATGGTGCTGAACGTGTGGGACTTCTCAAGTTGGTCAAGTACAAACAACTGCAAAGGCGTGGTCATGTGACTTGTTTGACCAGTTGTCAACAGGTGTTTTTATTACCGCGCCCCCTCAGGTGGCGAGGAGTTGTGTGGCTCGCAGTGTCACTTTTTGTCCTCCAGAGCACTCTACCTGGTGGTGCATGACCTCAGCAAAGGAGCCGAGCAGGTGGATGAACTCAAACCGTGGCTCTTCAACATCAAGGTGGATTTTTTTAAAGCTTTGCAACAGATGTCTTTTCTTGTGGATCTTGAATGTTTGGAATGTTTCTTTGTCTTCAGGCCATTGCTCCGCTCTCCCCAGTTATCTTGGTGGGAACCCACTTGGACGTGACTGAGGATTCGGCCTTGCAGGCTTGCCTCAGCAAGATCCGAGAGGAGCTGCTCACCCACCAGGGCTTCCCGACCATCCAGGACTACCACACCGTCTCAGCCTGTGAGGACTCCGACGCCATCAGCAGGCTGCGCAAAGCCATCGCCAAGGAGGTCACCAGCTTTAAGGTGGCTCAACGGCAATGTTCCTCTCCCTTTTCTCCTTCTGAACCCAACTTCTCAACCTGTCTCCATCTCGCAGATCCAGGGCCAGCCTGTGATGGGCCAGCTGATTCCAGACAGCTATGTGGAGCTGGAGCGCAGGCTTCTTCAGGAGAGGACCCGGGTTCCTCCTGAGTTCCCCGTCCTCAAACGGCAGCAGCTGCTGACACTGATCCAGGAGAGTCAGCTGCCACTGGAGGAGGCGGAGCTTCCCCACGCCATCCACTTCCTCAGCGAAGCAGGTCAGTTTACTTTCTGAATGCAAAGGTGAAATTACAAATGTAAAGTCTTTATAATAACATTGAAAAAACAGTAAATTCTAAAGAACACAACTAAATGATTGGTAGCAAAACCGGCATATATGTGAAATGTTTTTTCGCTTCACATGATAAAATATTGTTTTCTATTGTTCTTTCATTTGATTTATTTTCATTTGTCTGCAGGAGTCTTACTGCACTTTGATGATCCCACTCTGCAGCTTCAGGAACTCTACTTCATCGACCCACAGTGGCTGTGCAACGTCCTCTCAAAGGTTTTTGCCTAAAAACATTATTTTAACTTATTCTTAATATAGACGTGATGTTATAAAGATTGAAGTTTTATTTCAATAGTCTTTAGTCAGTCATAGTCTTCTTTGCAGAAAGCCATCCCGAAGGCTCCTGGGTACTGGGAGCATCTTCAAGGCATCGCTCAGCGCTCCGTGGTTGAAAAGTGTCTGTTGGAGACCAAATGTTTCCCCTCAAGTCACATGACACAATACTTCAAACTGCTGGAGAAGTTTCAGATCGCTCTGCCCGTTGGCAATGACCAGCTGCTCATCCCCAGCAGGTAGGCACTAAACACAGAACTAGACAATATATTAGGTACACGGTCTGATGAGATACGCTATTACGAAGATAATAATGTAAACTCTCTCAGGGTCTCATTTTCTTTTGTACAGTTTGCCAGAGCACAAGCCACACATTGTGCTACCTCACTGTGAGAACTCAGAGTTGATTGTACGTCTGTATGAGATGCCTTACTTCCCTATGGATTACTGGTCACGCCAGATCAGCCGCTTGCTGGAAGTTTCTGCTTACTTGCTCTATGGAAGAGGTGACACACTCGTCCATCGTACGTCTTCATTTTACCTTCAACCGGTCTAATCACCTTCAGTGTGTGCTTGTGTTTTTTCCAGAGAAAGCATCTCAGCCTGAAAGAATGTGCTGGAGTCAAGGTGTGTACTTGAGCTGGTCCACCGAGGCTTACTGCCTGGTGGAGGCTTCCTCACTGCAGGAAGATGCCTCCAGCGTGGTTAGGATCACAGTGCCCTCCTCATGCAAAGGTGACTTTTTAATGCCATATACATTTGGTTACATTATTTATCATATTTACTTTTCTCTGTATTTTTTACTGTGTTTTTCAGACCATATTTAAAATTTTTCATCATTATTCAGATTTTGCATGTATTTCTTAATTTTTTTTTAGGTATATACATTTAAAAAATAATAATTATTCACATTTATAGATTTTTACATTATTTTTCATATTTTTTTGTCATTACTAGTCACATTTTTAGATTAATTTTAAGATTCTCTTACTGGTTTTTAAATGTCTTAACGGCCTTGCGCCTTCTTATTTATCTGATCTGCTTTTACCATATCAACCCTCGCGGACCCTGCGGTCCTCCGGCACTGGCCTTTTAACAATACCAAAGCCCAGGACGAAAACCCACGGTGAGGCAGCATTTAGCCACTATGGCCCCCACCTGTGGAAAAACCTGCCGGAGAGCCTCAGGACTGCTTGATATTTTTAAAAAAAAGATTAAAGACACAACTTTTTAATCAGGTTTTTAACTAATATTTTTAAACTTTTCTTACGTTTTTATCTTTTTAGTCCTATTTTATGCTCTTAGTCTTTAACTTTTAACTCCAGTATTTCCTCAAGGGGGTCCTCCACACTGGGGGCTGTGTCAGGTCTGCTGAGGGGGTCCCATCCTTGGGTCCCTTCGACCCGGCCGGCTGGGGGTTCCTCCCTTTGATGTGGGGGTCCGCCCGTCTGTCGGAGTCGGGGGGCCCGGGTTCTGGTCCCCCGATGGCACGGCCTGCGGCTCCTCCCAGTGTGGACGGCCCCAAAGGTGGCGTTTCCTTGATCCTCAGTGCCGTGCCATGTCTCCCTACTGTGTGGTTATGTGTGTGGGTGGGAGGGAAATGCTTTCTTAGTAATTGTTTTTCCTTTTAATTGTGGTAATTGTTTTTAATTCTGTAAAGCACTTTGTGTTGCATGTCTTTGCAGGAAAGGTGCTCTACAAATAAAGTTGATTTGATTTTAAAATGATTTTCCATAGATGGTTAGTTGACCACATCCCAACCAAAGGAGGCAGCCAAACACCCACTTCCTTAAGCCCATCCAATCACTAGTCATAACTCAGCCAGGATTCATTCAGGGCCTCACAGGAAGTCAGATATTTTTAAAAACTCATTACAAAGACAGGCATTTTCCCCATTTGGGCGTTAAATATTTGAGCATTGCGAAGGGAGCCACAACAAAGAGGCCGGAGAGTCACATGCGGCTGTGAAGCTGTGGGTTGCTGACCCCTGGGCGATGGTAAAATGATCACTTTTGACTGTCTTGTGTCTTTTTATGGTGTTATTTTGTATAGCGTGGTGTTAAAATGGCTCTTTTGATTGGAAAGGTGGCCAACCCCTGATCTAAGCGTAATCTCTTCCTTCCTGTTCCTAGGACGGGTTCTGCTGGGTCAGGTGGTGGACCAGGTGGATTCCCTGCTCGAGGAGTGGTTTCCGGGCCTCCTGAGTACAGATGTCCACGGCAGTGGGGAGGCTCTTCTGAAGAAGTGGGCTCTTTACAGCTTTGAGGATGGCCAGGAGTGGAGCAAGATGTTGCTGGAGGATCTATTCACCTGTTTTGACCAAGGTATATATACTGTACATTAAAGAAACACAAATGTTTCATAACATGAAGTAATGATGAATCTCTTATCCCGTCAGATTTCCTGTTGGTCAACCACGAGGACCCTCGCTGCACGATTCCCATCTCTCAGATTGCTCCAGACCTGGTGCTCAGTGACCAGCCTTCTGGAACAATCCTGGACAGTGAGGAGCTGCATGTGGATCTCTCCAAAGCAAACCTACTGGGTGAGAGGAAGTACATGCATGACCCATAACCCAGTACCGAGTACCCATATTTAGTCTGTTGCTCAAAATATTAGAACTAGCTCCAGCTCTCATCCATTTGCATTATACAGGTGTACCTAATGTTGTGTCTGTATCATTGCTTAAAACAGTGATTTTCAACCACGGTGCCGCGGCACACTAGTGTACCTTGAGAAACCGTCAGGTGTGCCGTGAGGAATTATCCAATATATTAATCATCATTTGCAAATATTATGTCAATAGCCATTATGTCAATAGTATACATGGACCCAAATATTCCAATTGCATTTGGTTTATTTGCTCAAACGGAAAGAATTGAACAGGCATGGAATATTCCTTTAACCAATCCGATTGAGGTGTCTTGTACTCGCTCAAACGGAAAGTTGTCAGGGTGCGTTCTTCTTCGTGGTGTTTTTCTTCTTCTGTTGTTTATTGGCGGTTGACAAGCAGCTTTCGTGTGGATTTTGTGTGCTTTATTAACAAGTCCACTTTTATTAAAAAAGAAAATATATAAAACATGTCCTGAGTTTAATTATAAAATATTAGCAAGATTGAATGTGATCTTTTCCTGTTTAAATTTATCCCGGGTGCGTTCTTTCAGCGCATGCTCAGATATGACGTAACACGCAGATCCAGACATTCTTCAGTTTTCAGAGTCGAGTAATTGGCACTGGACTAAGCAAAGTTTGTTTTTGATTCAAACTAAATTTCAAGACTGGACAGACGAAAAACTGGCAATATGGAGTTATTCCAACAAGTGAAAGAAATACTTGGGGAAGCCGGTATCACGTGATGTTGATGTTTACGTTTTACTGCGCATGCCCCATTGACTATTCTGTTTGATTTTCACGGCGCATGTAGACAAGAGATTGGAATATTCCTTTCTATGGATACCTTTGTTTCCCGAAAGTCATTCGGAAAGAGAAAAACTTGTCATGTAAAAACACGGCTAAATCACTGGCTTAAAAGATGCACATTCTTGCAAATAAGACAAAATAATAGAGTTGAATCTGTATTTAATGTGCTATATGTATGATTGGAATCACAGGCGATGGTGGCTTTGGGACAGTGTATCGAGGCATCTACAAAAATGAAGACGTAGCTGTGAAGTTATTCAACAAGCATGCATCTGAACTTTACATCTACAGGCTCCTCAGACAGGTAAACGTAATGGAATCATGGAGAAAGTAACTGTAACGGCTCACACACCACATGCTCCTCCAGGAGCTGGTGGTTCTGGGTCGCCTCCGACACCCGAGCCTGGTGGGCCTGCTGTCCGCTGGCTCGGCTCCACATGTCTTGGTGATGGAACTGGCCATGCGGGGCTCCCTGGACTCGCTTTTCCAACAGAAGAAGTGCAGCCTGAACAGGAAGCTCCAGCACAGAATCGCCCTGCATGTCGCTGATGGTCTTAGGTCTACATTGGTTCGGTTCTAGTCTCACTTAGCTGTGACAAGCTTCTGAGAAGATATTCTCTCTTAAAAACAGGTATCTTCATTCTGCCATGATCATCTACCGGGATCTGAAGCCTCACAATGTTCTACTGTTCAACCTGAAGACCGACTCTGAGATCATCGCCAAAATCACAGACTACGGTATCGCTCAGTACTGTTGCAGCATGGGGGTCCGCAGTTCTGAGGGCACACCAGGTTAGATACCACCTGAACTTCCATTCTCCTCTTGTCTCTGTGTGAACATGAATGAACACAGCTGCTTCTTGCCTGTTGTGCAGGTTTCAGGGCACCAGAGGTCGCTAGAGGTAACGTGACCTACAATCAGCAAGCTGATGTCTTTTCCTTTGGATTACTTCTCTATGACCTCCTGACCTGCGGTGAGCGCATATCAGACGGCATGAAGTTCCCCAGTGAGTTTGACGAGGTGGCCGTGCAGGGCAAGCTACCAGGTTAGCATTCGTGTATTGTTCTTGATGTCCTTAAACTCCTCGTTTGTTTTATTTTGTTTGATTGGTGCTAGTCTACCATGTCTTATCATGACAGGCCTACTTTATATTCAGTCAGTTCTAATAATACAGGGTTTATTATTTTTTCTTAAATCACTATGTACATCTGTGTAATACTTGCTTTTATAGTCAGTATAGTTACTCCAGACCCCATTCACTGTGCAATATCTGATCAACCTCCTTGTGCAATATTAAGGGCTCTAAATGCAATATACTAAGTTCTATGTGAAGTATTTCCATAATGCCTCATATTAACTCACTAGCAAGATCTCAGTATATAGACTGGTCATATATCTCATCTCGTTTCATATTATCTACATACTGTATTTGTATATAACTCTGGGAAAAAACTGTTGATTTTGTTAATACTTGGGTTGTTTATATTGTTTATTTTTCTATATTGTGTATTTTCTACTGCTTAACTGATTCTGTACTCTTGCCGCTGTGCATTGCAAATTTCCCCACTGAGGGACGAATAAAGGCATATCTTATCTTATCTTATCTTACATCAATGTAAGGTGTATGATATATATGTAGAATAACAAAAGTGTAAGAACATGCAACAAAGTGCCTCTAATGAATGCTACATTTCATGGGCAGATCCGGTGAAACACTACAGCTGTTCTCCTTGGCCCGGCTTCCAGGCTCTGATGAAGGACTGCTTGAGACAGAACCCTCAGGATCGACCCACATCTGCCCAGGTTTGAACTAAGGATCGACCGATACATCGGCCGGCCGATATATCGGTCCGATATTTGCTTTTTTTTCCTTGTATCGGTATCTGCCGATACATGCGTGGGTTCGCCGATGTATTTTTCTACCGCATGATTTAAAGTCGGGCATAGGACCCCGCAACACACGTAGTCGCGGTACCCCGCCCCACTGTTGAATCACAACCAGGGGCGCGATTTCACAAGTAATAGAGTTAGCTTGCTTTTAACACTTTACTAAGCCTATCACCTTTCATTGGATGATCGCTAGGCATAACAGTTTAAGTCACGGTGTGACAACAAGAAAGCCCAAAAACATCACATACCAACGCAACAGACGAATAAAAGCACTCTCACTAGTTGAGCAGAACAATAATGAACAACTATGCAACTTTAAATGGTGTCGTGTTATGTGTGTGTGCTCTCTCCGAGCACACACACACACACACACACAGAAGGAATTGGAGCAGCCGTGTCTGTTCAAGAGAGGTCTTTATCGTGCACAACACCAACTTTAATGATGAGAGAAATGTTTTATATATCGTACTAAATTATGTCAGTGTGATGTGTTTGTGTGTGTTGAGGCGGTGGGGGTGCGCGTCACACTACGGAGGAGCAGTCGTCACATCGATGCTAGATAAATTTAAACTGCGACAGAAATGTTTTGCACATGGTTGAATATTTATTCCTTTTAAAGTTGATAATGCTGTTTAAATGTGTGTTTAAGAAAGCTGAATCCTACTGTGTTCAGTGTTTACATTTCAATAAATATTTGTTTAAACATGAGACCTGTAATATTATTTATCATGGTCATTTTTTCATGTAAATTGAGGTATCAAAAGCAGTATCGGCCCAAACAAAATCGGCCATCGGCAAAGGGTGGTGGAAAAAAATCGGCATCGGCCCCAAAAAAAACATATCGGTCGATCCCTAGTTTGAACCCCTAAAAAGCATACTTAGGACCACGTTGAAGGTTTTAAGTGGTTGATATCATGCGTATCCCGGCAGGTGTTTGACAGGCTGAGTTCAGGTGAGATATTGTGTCTGATGAGGGAGATGCTGCTTCCCAGAGCCATCAACGCTGAGTGCTTGACTCTGACTTCCCCCGACTGTGACGGGCTGCTGAGCACCCACACCGCCTGGTTGGGAGGGGGCAGCAGCACCCAGAGGACGGGCACAGTCACGGCCGTGGACCTGGACTCCAACATAGTCACCACGCAGGTACGCATCCACCTCATACACTCTTCAGCACAACAACAACAACAAGTACTACTTTACCTTTTCATCACAGGACATCGATACCAGTCCCGTGCTGTGTCTCGTCACGGTCCAAATCCCCAGCGAGGCTTGTGATTGGCTGGTGGCCGGAACACAGTCTGGCTCGCTTGTGGTGATGAGTGCCCGAGACGCGTCCATGTGGTACTGCCTGCAGAGTGTCAGCGACGCCGTCACCTCGCTTTACTTCCACGTACACCCTCCACGCCTGTAAGTACTAAACACCACCTTTGTTTTTTTTAATCACCTCTCTTAACAGTTAAAGCCCCCCCTTCAAACTTGAAGGGCTATTATCATTCAGAATTAAAGGGGACTTATTATGCTAATTTTTAACCCTTTGTATTGAGTTGTGGACTCCTATACTCCTTTTTTACTTTTTTTTTACTCCATTTGGACACAACCTAACTGCTCTGCTGGAGATATTTCATTTACATCTTCATTAGGTTGTGGGACTATTTCATGCTTGACTATAATTTATACGTCTTTTGCTTTTTTTAGTGCAGTTTTAAGCCAAAAAAAAAAAACAGCACAAGATGGCAGAAGTACATTTTATAAGAATTCGGCCTGCATGTTTTCCATTGCAATACATGGGCTGCAACAACCAGGAAGTGAAAAGGCATCTCACCATGTTGCGTGAAGGTTAGGCGTTGAAGGGAAATGTTAACTTGCATGCACCCCTATAGAGCAGCTACACACAATAACTTTTAAAAAACGATTTTCCAGAATCTGCACCTATTCCAGATGTATTTCCTTGGATTTGTGCTTCTTTGGTTCCGGTTCCGGTTGAGTGAACGCTGGAGAAACTGGCTGCCGCTACTCTCCCGTAACTTTCAAGTGTTTTTATGTTTTTATTGAATCGATATGGCCTGAATGGACTACTGTGTTAGCACTCTGTGAGCTGAAGTGTTTTCCTGCGTTCGATTACTGATCCAACCACCCTTGGCCATCTCTGTGTGGAGTTTGCATGTTCTCCCCGTGCATGCGTGGGTTTTCTCCCGGTACTCTGGTTTCCTCCCACATTCCAAAAACATGCTAGGTTAATTGGTGACTCCAAATTGTCCATAGGTATGAATGTGAGTGTGAATGGTTGTTTGTCTATAGTATGTGCCCTGTGATTGGCTGGCGACCAGTCCAGGGTGTACCCCGCCTCTCGCCCGAAGACAGCTGGGATAGGCTCCAGCACCCCCCGCGACCCTCGTGAGGAAAAGCGGTAGAAAATGAATGAATGAATGAATTACCAATGCAGCCACTGCTCCTGTGTTTTTATGTGCCTGCTTGCCAACTTCTCGCCTACCTGCTGGAAGTTAGCACCTGGCCACAGACACGTTGTGGACCAACAAGCTTCTCACCTGGTCTGCTCTATTCTGGACTTCCTCTTGTTCTGCCACCACCCAATGGCAGAACCGATCCGGTATATAGCTGCAGAGCTTCTCTGGATACGCTGGCATCTGCCCGTGCCCTCACCACCACCGCCGGTACTTTACCACCACCCGTTGGAGATACATCCATCGAGGGTCTCGCAGGAACTTCAATCACGACAACTCCTCCACAGCAATAAAATCCATCTGGTCTACCAATCGTCGTCCTCTCAGAAACTCCGACAGGGTAGCGGATAGCAGTGCATTAGCTCACCTGGTTAGGATGGCTAATGCTAACGCTACCGCTGAGCATGACACTGGCTGGCTTTGTTTACATCTGTCATCCCCGTGGCAACGGTCACAGCCTTGTGGTCTTGTATTTTATATTGGTGTTTTTTATCTTCTGTACAGCGACCTTGGGTGTCCTGAAAGGCGCTTTTAAATAAAATGCATTATTATTATTATTATTCTTTGAATTCACTCTGCTGTGATTGGTCACACCACCAAACTTCTTTCAGGGCTTACTTCCAAATGCGCAAACCTCATTATCTGAAACTTTAGCATCGTTTAACAGAAGAATACAGCATTCTAACTACATTTATAGGTCAGAAAAGCATCACAGGCCCATTGATTTTGATAATGAACCAAAATAAAACTGCAATTGTCTTTGTGTCTTCAGACAAAGGCAGAATTATCTTCTGGTCGGGACGGCAGACGGCATCCTCACCGTTTATAACCAGTCTGCACTTAAGGTGACGACCTCATCAACTGTCCACGTTCTTCATCCATAAGTCCTACAGTGTTTCTGTCCTCCAGCAGGAGCGAGGACAGCCGGTGAAAGTGTTGACGTTGGGGAGCGTCAACACGCCTGTTTTGTGTCTGGGACAGTCGAGCTACTCTCTGGACGGCAGGTCTGTGTGGGCCGCCTGCGGGACCAAGATCCTGTCCTTCACGGCAGACTATGACGTATGCAAGACCCTGGACACCAGACCCAGCTTCCTGTTCCAGTGAGTCTACGTCGTCAGTCTTCATCCTGAATGTGGACGCCCCATCTTGACTGTGTGGTGCCGCGCAGGCATCAGCGCTCGCTGGTCAGCGAGGCAAGTGTGTCTCGCATGGCGGTGGACAAATATGTTTACCTGAGCAAGGCTGGAATGTCCACCGTGGAGGTTTGGGACAAGAGGAGTGAGAGGATGGTGGACTGCATTGACTGCGCCCAAATCATTAGGTACACAATAAAATATTCACATTTTCACGCTACTTTAAAGTTCCTGAATTAGTGCGTCTCCTTGCAGACATGAGTCCAGCAGCACAGGTACGAGGCGCGGCAGCGAGGTGGACACCCCCCATGAGGGGTCTCTGTCCTGGGCCAGGGTGAAGTCCTTGCTGGTGCAGGGCACTGCAACACTCTGGGTGGGCACCAGAGGGGGCCACCTGCTGATCCTGGAGCTGTCCAAGCACGAGACGCTGCAGGTCATCACGCCGCGCTGTGACTCCATCCGCTGCATGGCATCCACCCTCATAGGTGGGTCCTCCCTCCCGCCCCCCCCCGTGCGTGGTTTGTTCTCATCATCATTGACATTCTTCACCAGAAACACTCGACTGGAAGAATGTGGTGCTGGTTGTGGGTAGAAGACTCCCACAGGACAGGAATGACTGGGGTGAGACTGCTCGGCTAAAGTGTTGTGGGTTTGCTGTTTGCGGCTGCCTCAAGGGTGCGCTTGTTTTGCTCAAGCAGGCGTCCAGTCGGTGCTGATGGTCTGGAGCAGCACGCTGTCCTCTGAGGTCAAAGACCTGAACAAACACATTGAGAAGAGAGAACACATCGCTGCCAGAATGAGACAACAACTACACCACCACTGAGGTACAGCTTTACTTTTTTACTTCATTTGGACACAACCGAACTGCTCTGCTGGAAATATTTAATTTACTACTTCATTAGGTTGTGGGACTATTTCATGCTTGACTATAATTTATACATCTTTTGCTTTTTTTTAGTGCAGTTTTAAGCAAAAAAAAAAAAACAGCCACAAGTTGTCAGAAGTGCATTTTATAAGAACTCGGCCTGCATGTTTTCCATTGAAATACATGGGCTGCAACAACCAGGAAGTGAAAAGGCATCTCACCATGTTGCGTGAAGGTTAGGCGTTGAAGGGAAATGTGAACTTGCATGCACTCCTATAGAGCAGCTACACACAATAACCCGCACAGAAAAACTTTACTAATTTATGTTTTAGCGTTGTTGTTTAGACTTTTTTGCTAAATATATACAAGTATACATATGGCTAAAGTTATGCTCGAAATGTATATGTTCACAAAAAGTCTTTTTTCCTTTGTTTTTGTTGAGAACCGATATTTTGCTCAACCTACCTATGTATGTTCTACTGCTGATTGCTAAAGAACGTTTACTAAATGGTAAAAACATATTTTTCTGATGAAAGATGAGCACCTAATCCTTCATTTGGTAGGTGTTTATAGTATAGTATAGTATAGTATAGTATAGTATATAGTATTTATACAGCTGTAACAAACAATACCACCTGTGTAAAAATGGTCTAAAATGGCCAGTACTGAAGAGGTTGTTTTTAGAAAAATGGCTGGGATTGAATGAATTAACATTAATTATTAATGTATTGAAATATTGTTTATTTAATAAAATAAATTTAGTTAATCATTAAATTATTTTTATGTTCATTTTACTAACTTGTAAAGCTGTTTGTATCAAACTTAAATGTAGGTACTCCAGAGAAAACACATAACTTACCAGCATAAACATACCACCATTCATATATTACCTTGTTTTGGGTTTTTTTCCAGCATGTTCATGGAAAAGGGATCAACTTTTCTTTCCAGATGAGTGCATCAGCAGAGCGGATGGAAGTGGAATGTTTACCTCAGCTGTCAACAAAGACTATTTTTATTCAACATCAGTGTTTTTTTTCCCCCTCAACTTTGCTGACAAATGTACTTTTATGAAATAATAAGCTACGTTTGAGTGCCATGAAGACAATGGTTGAATTGCGAGAACGAGATTTAAGATTTAAAGGGAATACATGCTGACAAAACAAGCCATTCAACGCATAGCTTAGCATTAGTCGTGAAACAAAAGCTAAATGAGCCTTTAGGAGTTTTTATTCCCTTGACTGTCGTTTGTGATTTTGGAGTTACGTTGCTCAAAACGACCAAATAGCAACAACACTAAACTAAACGTATTTTTTTTAAACTGGAAATCCATCATTTGAGATTTTCAATCTTCACTTTTTTTGTATTTTGTTTTTCATCACAAGTCGTGTGACCACCATTCTTGTCTCTTAATAAACACTACCACCTTTTATTTACTCTCCTCCTCTTCTGCAACACATTTTCTACAATTAATAACGAGTCTGTCCCAACAACATTTTAACATTGTTTTTAAGGAAAGTACAATGAAAAAACTAACTGGACAAACAAAACTTTTTTTATATTTAACCAAGTCACATTTTGTAATGTTTATCGCAGAAATTCATTTATTGCTGTCAAGTCTGGAACCAGGCTGCACGGTGAACGAATGGTTAGTACACAGGCCTCACAGCTAGGAGACCCGAGTTCAATTCCACCCTCGGCCATCTCTGTGTGGAGTTTGCATGTTCTCCCCATGCATGCGTGGGTTTTCTCCGGGTACTCCGGTTTCCTCCCACATTCCAAAAACATGCTAGGTTAATTGGTGACTCCAAATTGTCCATAGGTATGAATGTGAGTGTGAATGGTTGTTTGTCTATATGTGCCCTGTGATTGGCCGGCGACCAGTACAGGGTGCACCCTGCCTCTTGCCTGAAGTCAGCTGGTATAGGCTCCAGCACCCCATGTGAGGATAAGTGATAGAAAATGAATGAATGAGTCTGGATTTAGCAATCCACATGTTGGGTTTCCTACATGGCTATCATCACACTTTTTCCTTTCAATTTGAAATCGATGTTGAAGGTTGCTGGAAATGCACAAGTAGAAGAAAAAGAAGCGTGAGTCATGTTTTGGACCATATTTGATGTTTAATTGGACAGAGGGAAGAAAAGACACTGCTGCATCTTGAAGCCATTTGATGGAATGAAAACAAGAACAAAGTATTTACAAAG
This sequence comes from Doryrhamphus excisus, assembly GCF_037039965.1. Lineage (NCBI taxonomy): Eukaryota > Metazoa > Chordata > Actinopteri > Syngnathiformes > Syngnathidae > Doryrhamphus > Doryrhamphus excisus. The sequence continues at coordinate 14,590,813 of NC_136357.1, read as the reverse complement.
AGGACCCACAATCACTTTTGTAAAAAAAGAAAGTTAACAAAGTTATTAATCTTGATAATGATGATGATTGGAAGTGCTCGTGAAGCTTTAAAAAACATGGTGTTCTATCAAGATAAATATATTTATATTATATTTACAGAATACCTTAACTATACAACAGAATGTATTCTATAAACATATTTCATGACGTAGGCACACGTTTGTCTGAGACCACCACTTCCTTCTTCGGCCTCAAACACCTTTGATGACCTCCTTGCCGACTTATTGCTTACGCTTTCTAGGTCTGCATTCTGCTGGTTGACCACCAGGCGGCAGCAAGGAGGTGCCGAGTTCACGTCATTAGGCACACCTGCACCATCATAACCAATACAATACAAGCGTATGAAAGCACAAGTAATAGTCGAGTAGCTCCACCAATAATCAGAGACGTTTATAAGTCTTTTTTTTGGCAAATCCAAGTCAAGTCCCTAGTACTGTATTTGGTCATAAGTCCAAGTCAAATCTCAAGTCGTGTAAAAATGCGCCTTCTATCATCTGCTGCTACTTGGCCTACTAAGAATACTGCACAGCTAAGACATTCAAAGCATCTACTCTATTATTATCCCTCCTTTTGTGTAGTACAGTGTCAGTACTGATTAGTTGTCATGTGATCACTTTAACAGTGTACTGCGATGCAATATGAAGAAAACACACAATAACATCTTTTACGTCGATGATACATGAAAACATGCCCCTGTCCTTTCACTCAAATGGTAACCTGGTAAACCTGCAACTTTAACCTTATGTGGTCAACAATGAACCTGTAACCTGCCTAAAGTGGACAATGGTCAGTAGGTGGCAGCAGTGGACCATAGATGAACAAAAGTCACCTGAACGCAGCTCCGTGCTAAAGTGTGACCAGTAGACTTAACATTCAAATATCCAGTTACAAAGCTGGTAGCAAGCCTTCCATATGTGCTAATGTGACTGACATATCCGGGTCAAATGTGATACAGTCAATCCATTCTCCTTTTGTTGCTGACGTCTTGTTTTGACGTTTTTATAACCAAACGTAATTAGCGTGTACACCATGAGTAATGTGGTTACCGTGTCAAAAAGAGGGAACAACATCGCACTCGTCGGCCGCTTCAGTCATGAAACAGTCAGCCTGGAAACAGTCATGATTGCTCACCAGTCCCAAAATACAAGTCAAGTCAGAAGTCTTTTGAGAACAAGTCCATGTCAAGTCTGAAGTCTCTCTGTGTGCCACTTGAAGGGGACCCATTATGCTTTTTCCACTTTTCTGACCTATGAATGTAGTTAGAATGTTGTATTAAACCATGGCAAAGTTTTAGATAATGAGGTTTGCGTGGGTGGAATAAATGAAAACAGAAATACAAGGAAATACAGCTGGAATAGGCGCAGACGCTGGACGATCTAGAACGCTTTCTGTGCAGGTTTTCGTGTGTAGCTGCTCTATAGGAGTCCACAAGTCAAAACCAAGGGCCGAAAAAATGAGCATAATAGGTCCCCTTTAAGTATGACCCGAGTTTGAGTCCGAAACTCGAGTCCCCATCTGCCAATAATGACACTTTATTTATTAAAATCAGGCATGGGTGGGAAACCTGTGGCAAGTGGGCCGTCTAAAGCCCGCCATGGAAAACCCACATAAAAAAAAACATGTTTAGCGTGAAGGCGTTCCTCAAGAAGTGTCCTGCGACTCTGTAAAGGTGTTCCTAATGAAGTGTCCTGCAACTTAAAGACGGCAAAGAAGAAGCTATAAGAGGAAATGAAATGACGCTAGGATATCTACAAGGGCCGTGCAGCAACATCGACACACAAAGAATAGCAGCGAGCGCGTCGGTCTACAAGTCCGACTCGGGCATGTCCGGCACTTCGGCCATCAAGTAGCCTATCCCGTAACGACCATTGGGGGCTGCGTCTGCCTGGGGACACCCACCTCCAGCCCCGGTGCTGCCGTGCTTGCGGTAGATGCTGTTAGTGGGCGGCGGCGAGGGCGCCTCGCTGGACGTCTTGCCTCGAAGCAGTTTAGCGTCGTCGCCCTCGCCCGGGCTCGACTCCTCCTGGATGATGCGCCCCTTCTTGTAGGACACAGCCGAGATGCCGCCGGCACTGTCGTCAAGGACGTTGAAGTATCGCAGGAAGAAGACCACCGGCACGGGCAAGATGGCCAACACCACCAGGGAGATGCAGACCACAACACCCCACACCGGGAAGCCCAGCTTCTGCTCTTTGGCCTGGGGGGGAGGGGGTGTTAGTCGTGTAGAGAAGACAAACATCACTGACCTTCCAAAGGAACCAACCGACCAACCTCTTCCTGTATCCAGGCGCTGTAGACGGGCGGTGACATGGTGAGCTGGATGAAGCTGGAGCAGAGCAGCACCAGCAGCAGGATGGGCGTGATGAACTTCCACATGTAGTAGTAGAAGCGATATGGCGTGAAGCCCAACATGTCCTTCAGGTCCTCAAAGAACCTTGGAGGGGCGAACACACATAAGGTGATGTGGGCTGCACGCCATGCCAGGCGGTGAGCGCTTGAAAAGTATGCAAATATTAGTACGTACTTGTCCATGCCGTAGAACCAGGCGATGGCCGTGTTCTCCAGGATAACCACGATGAGGAGCGGCAGTGTGGCTGAGTAGTCGTCGAACATGGTGACAAAGTAGTTCCCCGAGCGCTGGACGAACACCAGGCCGATGGAGAAGGCCAGCACGCAACATCCCACTGCACGCATCAAACGCCTCATTCAACGACCACGCTATAACTTCAAACTCTCATCCATGTATTGGTTGGATTGGTCTGACCTGTCAGGAGCTCCTTGCGTACTTTGAAGGTGTCAATGAGGGGTGTGAGGATGCCCTCAATGGTGCCAAACATGCTGCCCAGGCCCAGGTTCACCAGCATGAGGAAAAACATGACTGACCAAAAGGGTGAAGCGGGGAAGTGGGTCATGGCCTCTGTGAAGGCAATGAAGGCCAATCCTGTACCTTGGACCGCCTGGATGGAGGGAGAGATGGAGAGAGGGATAGAGGGAAGACCAAACCCGAGCAATGTTGGCTTTTATTTACAAACACCAAAATGTTTCCATAGTGTGGGTTTAGTTTGTGTAAGTGACGTACCTTGTTGAGCTCGTCCTCGATGCTGCAAGAATCCAGGCCCAGTTGAGTGAACTGCTCCTCCTTGACGTCTTTGATGATGTTTATCATCAGGTGGTAGTCGGCAGTGCTGAGACTGCTGCTGTGGCTGAGGTTGATGTGCTTGGGAATCACGCTCTCTTCGATGCCGTTTCCCAGCAAGTCCACAATCTTTTTGCTGTGCCTAAAAAAAAAAAAAAAAATACAGACGTCAACATGTAGGTCATTGTACAGACACTGTACAATGTGAGGTGCGTTCAGGCTTCAAGATACGTAGGAAAAAAACTCCACTCACAGCGCCACACATTTACTAATCATGATGTTGGCCTTGAAGCCCAACACGGCAAAGACCACCAGGGTGGCCAACACGGACGTGAAGAAATTGATGAAGGACACCAGCACGGCGTCAAAGTGGCAGTTGTTGTCACGCTTGTTGTAACTGGAGAAGGCGATGACGCCGCCGAAGCCCAGGCCCAGGGCGAAGAACACCTGCGTGGCTGCCTCGCGCCACACTTTGGCCTCCAACATGATCTCCAGCTAAGGGGACACACAAAGAGTATACGGTGGAGAGTACAACAGCGGCCTCTGCTGGCAAAAGTGGTAAGTACAGCATACAAAGGTTTGGACAGGCTTTCTCTTGCTAAGTTCATTTTAGTGATATTTTGCTTCATTTGAGGACTGTGACTCCAGGTGGGTGTATTGATCAAATGTCATTATTATCAATCTCTTCTGTTTATTTTTTCGCAAATATGTTTTTTGTTGTATTTTTCCTAATACACATACTAAATACGTACATATGTACATAAAATACATGAACCAGACTCTTCAGTGAAATATCTGCTTGATTACATGAAATCTGCATCCTGCTGTCATGGTGACAGAGGCTGCTGCAGACATGGATACACCCTCTGAGGAGACATTGGTGTGTTACTGTAACACGTCAGCCTATCACAGTCGAGACTTGTTTTGGATTGAAGACATTTTTTTTTCTCCCTCTCAGACAAGATTGGATCATTTCACATATGAAATATGCATCAGAAAATGCAGTGGCCTCCGCTTTTAACACGTGAAGTTTTGATGCATTTTCCCTACAAGAAAGAGACCTAGAAGCGGGATCAAAAGATGATGTTCAATACCTTGGGCGTGAACATGTGGCGGATCCCATCCATGGAGCCCTCCAGGAACAGAGAGCGAATCAGGAAGCAAATCAACACCACATACGGGAACAAGGAGCTGAAGTACATGACCTGAAAGCAAACACAACAACAGTTTGACATGTGCAGACAGTTTAAAGATAATCAGGTAATCAATATTATCACATTATTCCACAGAAAATAATTATGTTTAAGGTTCAATGGTTATTGTCACACTTACAAAAAAACACAGTCAAATGATAATTTTTTTTTATAACATGAGCGGTAAGGGAAGATGTCAAGCTAAACAAGGAGTCCTATTGGACCTCAGAGGCAGCTGACTGGTGCAGGCCTCCCAAGTGGTCTGTGGCTTTGGCTGCAAAGACAAAAACTCAAGACGTGGGAATTCAGGAAAGCCATACAGAATGACTTCCAGACAGCTTCGCAAAGATTTCGGACCACTATCCGCTGTCTCTGGAGGGAGAAGCAGTAAACTGTCAACACCGTGTATAGTGGCGATACTGTGCTGCTGATGTTGACTCGAGATGTGAAAGGAATACTTCGAAGACCTCCTCAAACCCACAGAATCGTCTTCCAATGAGGAAGCAGTGCCTGGGGACCAACTCTCCCATCTCTGGGGCTGATGTTGCCGAGGTGGTCAAAAAGCTCCTTGGTGTCAGAGCCCCAGGTGAGATCCTCCTGGTCGTGGAACTGTTGACCAACTGTCCACTCTCGGCAGGGATCTTGAGGGTGCATGGGAGCAAGGTTTTAAGAACATACAACTCACTAACCACGTGTGCACCGTACAATATATGCAACCACTCCCGACCAGGCATGGCGTACTACCACATAAGCACACATTTTCAGCTTGGCAAAGTGAAAATATTTGTGACAAAATGCTGAAAGCTGGCCAGCTGCAACCTGGTCTGTTCTCAGTACAGGCAAAGTACACAGCGGTAAATTGGCTGACAGGCGCACAGTGCCCACACATCACCAAAACCTCACAGGCAGGTTTTTTAGCGTGTCGGGCACATTTCAATGGAATAAGCAATCACAGCAACCACTATTTAATGTAAGCGTCTGAACCAGCATGTACATTTTTGCATTAATTGTCCCATCACATGGGACTCTACCTAACGACTCTATGGGCGAGAGGCGGGGTACTACCTGGACTGGTGGCCAGCCAATCACAGGGCACATATAGACAAACAACCATTCACACTCACATTCATACCTATGGACAATTTGGAGTGGCCAATTAACATAGCATGTTTTTGGAATGTGGGAGGAAACCGGAGTACCCGGAGAAAACCCACGCATGCACGGGGAGAACATGCAAACTCCACAAAGAGATGGCCAAGGGTGGAATTGAACCGCCGTGCCACCCAACAACCAACCAATGTTATATTAATCTTTTGCTGTTTGCTGCTCTACCCACCACGTCCCCTCCAGCCACCCCGCACACGGTGAATCAGAGCAATGGCTCCAGAATGGGCTGCTTGTGGACTGTCATGGCAAGAGGACGCACAGGACGCACAGGAGGCAGGTTTGAAACTCTATAAACTACTAAACGTCTACTGCATAGAAACACACTCACTGATGTTAGTCGGACTGAAGCTACAGATGTCTGCCATCTCCTGGTGTAAAGTAGTAACTTCATGAGGCACCATATTTGCAGCTACAGTATGGCTTGTTCAATTCAGATTTTTTTCATTATTTTATGGAGGTGTGTATGTAACCACGAAACACAGAAAACTCGGAAGGCTGTGACCTCTGGACTATGGGTAAGATGGTGACACAGCACCTACAACAAGAATCCATACACCCACCCACCCATGACACTGATCCAGCCTGTCCTGGGTCTTCCCCAAGGCCTTTATACTGTATTTCCATTAAGCTTTGTTGACAATGATAATGGAGTATTATTATTATTACTATTATTAGTCTTGGCTTTGTGCCCTTGTTTGTTCATTCCCTACAAACTAATATTTGCTGTACTTACACTGTAAAAAAGTCAGTAGAGTTCATTGTGAAATATTGCCAAACAGTGACAGTAAATTACTGTAAACTAAAAAAAACACATGAAATTGAAAAAACTTTTTTTGCACATTTTCCAATACTGAAATACATATACTCTACTGTATATGTGCCCTGAGTTAATTAATAACGCATCAACAGTGGAAAAAAAAAATGTCATTAATCTTCATAATTTTTATTTATGTCAACTCTACAACAAAAACGTCTCTAGTCCTTTTGTCATCACAACACTTCCTCACTCAACAGATAGCGAGATGCTTTCACAGACACTCCGAATATCACATCATGTGATTCAGCTGCCGAGCTGGTCGCTAACTGCCTCAAACTTAGCCTGGTCAGTATTGCCACTAATTAATATTGTTAGCATGCTATTTCAGTGTGTTTCGTGTACTGCTTATAGCTGAGATGTTACTATGTTGCTAACTGCTAGCTTTATAAGCATTGCAGTAGGGTAGATGAATATGATTAATTATTCTTAATAACATATAGTTGGGCAAATTGAGCCAATTGGCCAATTAATCTTAAATGACATAGTGTTATTGAACCCAAGTCCTCAATGCTCATAATAAAACAGTTCAAGTCTGATTCAAATAATCTGCTATTAAAGAAACCATCCATTTTCTATGTCGCTTATCCTCAATAGGGTCAAGTGGGTATGCTGGGGCCTATCCCAGCTGACTTCAGGCGAGAATTAAATAAACCAGTGGTAGGTAAATATATTTTCAGACGTGTGTGCCTTCTCTTAAATTGATTTAAATTTTCAATTTATTTGGCGCTGTTAATACATACAAATATACATAACATGTGCTAAGTGACATCACAATCATAGTTGTCATAAAGAGAATATTCTTATTGCTATACACGACCTAAAAAAAGCCAGGTACAGTATACCAAAGTTAGAATGCAATATAACAATTACAGGTGAACTTCATTTGACTTTCTTAAAATTTTTGAATGCACATGTCCACTTGTTCAGTCTTTCTGATCAACTTGCTGTTCCCAGAGGTCATGCTCCCTGGTTTCTTATCACCAAGTCACACTTCTCAGAAACGAGTTCAAATTCTTCTGCATCAACAAAAAAACCTCCATCCCTCCTCCCTTTTTGGCCACATTCTTGACAATAAATCCAGGCCAAAAAAAGAGCACGTATTGCCATGGCAACCTGGTCCTTTCAAACTCACCCACGTTCACACAAGGATATTCCAGAGAAAAAAAAGGCTTTGTGCACACAAAAGGGAGAGAGGTGCCATTAATATTCTTTTGTGGTGCATGCTGTTGGTTGTACTTCAAACACGCCTTAGGGGGCCACTCCTCCAAACTTTGGACCATTTTCTACTTGCAAAAACGCGTTCCAGAAATGTAGCTGGAGGACATTACGCTGTTTGTGTTGTGCTGTAAACACTAAACCTAAAAATAGAATAGTGTCAGGGGGCGATAGCGCTGGACAAAGACTGTGGATATCAGTGGCATTTTACACCGTGAAGGCAAAATAGGGACGTCTGGCACGTCTCTTCAAGATGGCCTAGATTTAAGCGCCTCCACTGTGGAGGGTATCCATCTTGTTGTTTCTCAGTCCGCCATGTTGGAGGACGTAAGTTGAGATAAAAGCTGATCTAACGTGAAGACATTCAAGATTTCAGCTGCAGACTACAAAAAAACTTTGCAAACGAATAGCAGGACAAAAATCCTTTGGCTAAGAATACACGTAGGAGATACTAAAGCGACCACATTTGAACTTGCCTGTTAAGGCAGCAACCTAGATGAGTTGTTTGCTTAGCTGTGATTTAGCAAATTAAATTAGGGGTGTAAGAGTACATGTAATCGCTATAGGATATTTTGATCACGTGTCTCCTCTGTAAAAAAAAAAAACAGTGCACATAGTGTAGTCCAGCCTTTGGCTAGCAGGAGTCATGGCTAGTGTTTCTCATGCATTCATTTATTTGTGGCAGACCGCTCATTACCATATCACAGTATGAGACAGTCTGTGAATGTAGCTTGTCATTACAACTCTGCTTTTTAGCACACCTGATACCTGGTCACCTGGTCTGCTAGGAAATAATGTTGTTGTTTAGTAGACTCTGGCATGAAAGCATGTATCGTTCTCTCAGCAAGCAGTAGGTGCTTCTGTAGGCCCTGCACTCAAAAGGCGGCTCCGTCTTGTTTGTGACATAAAATAAAAAACAACAACAAAACAAATCAACATCAGAAAGTTTGTTCTAAACCTATTGTTCTGCTTTTCATGTGTTTTACTCACTTTTTTCTCTCCTACACTGTTATTCCTCTCCTACAGCGTCTATTAAAATTACAATCACATGTATAATGGACAATTATGCAAACTGAACAATGGTCTCACCTGAACACTGAAAGGGGACCTATTATGCTAATTTTTTAATTGTGGACTCTTATAGAACAGCTATATAGCTGCACGAAAAGCTTTCTAGATCTTCCAAAATCTGCACATATTCCAGCTGTATTTCCTTGGATTTCCAAAACAGTCTGTTTTAAACCATTCCACGCCTCTGGGCATGCTGTACAGCTAACAGGTTCTACAGCTTCAGTACAGTTCTACAGTATCCAGGCAAGCCCATATAACGTCTATAACGACGTGATATAACGAAGTCTGGCTCACTGTGACATCACAGTGAGACGTTATTAGAAAAAAAACTCTCTGAAACCGAGCATTCAGATCTATCCCAAACTTCTTTCAGGGATCACAGGGAAACCTCATTATCTGAAACTTTGACATCATTTAATAAGATCATATAACAATCAAACTACATTTGTAGGTCAGTGGAAAAGTGGAAAAAGCAAAATAGGTCCCCTTTAACTTCCATTGATTAAAAAATGAAATAATCATTCCCATCGTTTAAACAGTTACGATGGGAAGTGTTGCACTTTTGTAGTGTTGCACTTTCCTAAAAGAAACCTTGTAAACTATTCATTATTATTTCATATATTTTTTTTATTTATAATTTGAGAATTTCATTATCAGTAGCTACCTGTTTTTTTTCCATTTCTTGATTAGCTTCATCCTTAAAGCGGTTTACACAAATGCTAAGCAGTTTTCATTCATTCATTTTCTACCACCTCCTCACGAGGGTTGCGGAGGTGCTGGAGCCTATCCCAGCTGTCTTTGGGCGAGAGGCGGGGTACACCCTGGACTGGTGGCCAGCCAATCACAGGGCACATATAAACAAACAACCATTCACACTCACTTTCATACCTATGGACAATTTGGAGTCGCCAATTAACCAAGCATGTTTTGTGGGAGTAAACCAGAGTACCCGGAGAAAACCCACGCATTCATGGAGAGAACATGCAAACTCCACACAGAGATGGCGAGGGTGGAATTGAACTTGAGTCTCCTAGCTGTGAGGCCTGCGCGCTAATCACTCGTCCTCCGTGCAGCCCGCTAAGCAGTTTTATGTTTTGCATTTTCATCTCTTAACTAAAATGAACTCAAATGTGACGTTAAGCCCCAAGTACATACTTAACCGTCAATATGGCATACTGTGATTATTATTTTTTTTATCACTATTATTGAGTAGTGAGTGTGTAAGACCAGAGGAGTGAGAAGATCAAATAATGGCTACATTATGGTGGTAGACTGTAGTTGTGACATAAGAGGAGGGGATAATAGCGAACTCAACTGCCAAAAGAATCAAAGATTATTCCCAAAGATTAAATAGTGTTCCCATTTTTCCAATTATCACCGGCTTGACTTTGACCCTGGAAGCGGCTAATGCTCGTCATATGACACGAGAAATGGCTGCCCAGGGAAGCGGTGTGTACAAACGACAATGAGCTAATCCTTCCGGATGCTAGTCACGCTACTGTCAGCTTTGAAAGTCCAGGTTCAGGCAGGTAAAATTAACAAAAATCACATGAGCTACCAGGATGACAAAGAAGACCTCATGGTTGGGGCATTTTGGGACAAGGCATCCATACAAAAAGCTAGCGTTCGGTAAGCTCACGCCTTAAAAGTGAGCTAATGAGTGTGAGAGGATTTCCAAAACAAGAAAAAGTCTTTTGTTTGGGTCACTGTTCCAAATATCCAGGATACAAGTGCTATATTTAAACCGCTATGCAGGCCAAGCTGCAGTGTAGTAAGACCTTTCCTCCAGTTGTACAAAAGCAAGAAGGGCTTTTTCCTTACCTTCCCAGATGACTGGATTCCCTTGATCATGGCCAGGCACACCATGGACCAGGCGGCCAGAAGGCACAAGGTCATCTTCCAGTTGAGTCCTCCGCTCTCTGAAATGTTGTTGGAGATGTCCAGAGCCTCGCGGTACCAGTAGAAGGTAGTGGCCGAGCTCTTCTCACACTCGGGCACCACGTCTGCGCGTAGACACTGGTTAATGTAAGCATAACTTATAGTAAGTCTTGGGCTTAGTATGATTTGCTCCTACATGTGCTGTTCTTGTTCTTGACAAGTGGACACTCATGCCACGGCAGTGGCTGCTGGAAGGACTGCGAGAAGTAGAAGAGACTCCAGCTGATGATGACATTGTAGTAGAGAGCCACAAAAAAGCACACCTATGTGACGGATGCAGAACATCATTGTCAATGATCTTTAATGATTGGTTAATACACAGGTCACAGGCTTATACACTAAACATGACACTTGATGATGATCAAAAACATGTAACTGGCTACTATGTTGACTTTTAAAAAGTTATTGTATGTTTTGTCTTGACTTTAATGTACGCTAGAGTATTCGTATTAGCACCCCATGCTAACCACAATGCACAATGCTACATGCAGTATTTCTGACAATGGGCAAACAGCCCATTCCATTTTAATGACAGTTCATCTGCAGATAGATATTAAAGTAAATTAATCTTCCATATAGTACAGTTCTTCAGTACTTCTTCAGTACACTATCTTGTTCCATAGCTCTGGTCCATAAATATGAAAGGCTTCAATTTGTGCTTCATTTTCCAAGCATGAATTGACTCAATGTGGTCCAAGACTCAATATAATATAATTTGAAATTGAAGATGAAGAAGTAATCTCCCTAACATGTATACGAATGAAAATATACCCAATATCATATAAAAAAATGCAATTTTAAGCGCACATGCTCACTGTCAGAATTTTTTATCACTAAAATACAGGTTTTGTAAGATTGCCACATAATGTACATTGCTTAGCTTGCTACCATGATAAATTATAATATCTGAGGTGTAGGTTTAGCATTTGTAATTAGTTAGCAATGTTAGCAAACATAGCTGCCCGTTACACAATTTGTAACTAGCTGGGTAGCATGCTAATGTTGATATGAAATGCAAATGTGTCAATATTATGGTCAAAAATCCGTTTCTAACAAAAATTTCCAGCACTTGTAAGTGTGTGACTCACCACGCAGCTAGCAAAGCCGATGCCCCCTAGGCGCGGGCTAATGTAATTCCAGACCCCGATGCTGCCCCGCCGGATGCGCTGTCCCACAGCAAGTTCCAGAAAGAAGAGCGGGATGCCAATCAACACCAGCAGGATTAAGTAGGGCACCAGGTATGCCCCTAGTGACCACAATAAGAAAGTGTACTTAGAACAAGAAGAGGAAATACATTATTTCTCACTTGATACAACCACATTTTCAGCCTTTCAGTTCCAATAATGTGCAAACAATAATTATACTGTATACACCAAAAGTCTCCAGTTTAACTTTTTTTTAGTTCTATTGTCTTTTAGCCCTGCTGGCTTGCCATAAGTAAGACAGGAAAGAAGATGGCTGCCAGAAAGGCAGGACATGTTGATTTCCTTTTCAGTTTGTTTGTTGCCAAAAGTAAATTTCCAAGAATAAAGTTATGAATTTACAAGAAAACAAGTTATAAGAATAAAGTCGTAATATTAGGTGTCATGCGTGATATAGGGAAAATACAGCATAGCTCTTCAGGAAGGAAGGATACTTTCCTCTTTCTGCAGGCAAACTTTTATTTATAACATGGCAGCAAAACAGATCAGTTGAGCAGAAACGGATTAGCATGTCTAGCCCAAGGCCAAAAGTCAGATAAGTTCCCCCTTTTCATAACTGTCTCAGGCAATGCCTGTTACATAAAGTTACAAGTTTTTGTCTCATAAATTATAGCCTGAGACATGTATGAAAATGGCTTACCTATGCGACCCTCGCCATTGGGCAAATATAAAAGTATGACCTTTTTTCTTGTAAATGTGCAACTTTAATTTTTTAAATCCAATGTGGCACTAATATGCCCTCGTAAAATTTTTACCTGGAGTTTTTATGTTCTTGTGTTCTACCGGCACTTGTCTCAGCATCACTCTATTTTTTACCTGAGGACTGGAGCACAAGTCTTGTGCTGGAAGACACAGTTATCCCAATGACAGTGGACATTCAGTAAGTGTTTCTATGCTGCTGTTGTTGACGGAAGTAGCGTATGGTCTTGGGCTAGTATGTGAAATCAATGCAGTCCCAATGACGTGCATTGTTAGCTGGCTCATACTAACTTGTTTTCTTTCATTAGAATGAACAGAAAAGGGAAAGAAATATATGTGTTTATGTTTCACATAAGGATTGCAGATGATTAGCAACATTTCCAAAACAGTAACGTTTTTCCAAAAAGCACCAATGATGTCATGTGTGTCAAATAATTTAAAGGTAGAGTGTGCAGTTACAGATGCTGTATATTACAAGCATGGTGCTCTTCCTAGAATTAAGTGTAAAAAGTGTAAAAAAAATAAAATAAAAATACTGCAGATGTAGCTTGACTTATTTAGATACGTGTCAAAGCATTGCACAATCTGCCATGCATGTATTGCATTATGTTAGTTTAATCCTACTTGTGTTTATGGTATGGACAGACAGGACCTTTGTTTCTGAGTCATGCCGCCTGTCCTGGGCGGAGTTCATCCCAAGCAGGACGTTGCTGTTTTAACAATTACATCACTTATTTTAGGTCATTCTGGGAGAGGCTAAGACATCAGTCAGCATCAAACTTCCACCAACTGTGCTCTCCATTGTCTTTACAAACAGCAGCAAAAGCAAACACTCTTCTATTTGTGCCTTTTATCTTTACCAGAAATAGACTGAAAATGCAAGATCTTTTATTGTCTAAAAAAAAAAACCTCACCAAGTGGCTGTCAATTTCCCATTCCACATCTAGGAGGTATTTTACAGTGTGACTGATGGAAGCAAAAAGACACAATTTCAAGCGGCCGTGTGGGAAAAGGGAGACATTCCCATTTCCTCACACCTAAACAGAAGATATCTCGATTTATCTTAGGGTTATCATGGCAACGCATTATGTTCTGGTTCAGCTTGGATTTTCCGTTCACAAATAAAGTGCAACCTTGGCTAGTATCATTAATATCTTCTAGAGCATCTTAACAAAATGTACATACATTTAAAAAAAAAATGTTTTTAATTAATCCGTTCAAAAAAAGCCCAAAACATTTTATAGTTTTACATGCAGAAAACAATTTGAAATATATAAATGATTAATGGAAGGGATAAATAAACATGTAAAAAAGGTTACTTTTACCTTCATTGAAGGCGTGTTTGTTGCCTAAAACAAGATCTGGCAGTGAGATCAACATGGACACCATCTCCATGCTTTATCATGAGTTATTTCTTGAATTCAGTAGTGTTTCTCACCTTGATTATCAAAATGCTGGCTCTTAAGAGCTTAAGAGTTTATCAAAATGCTGGCTCTTGTCAGCAAGGTGAGAAACACTACTGAATTCAAGAAATAACATCACAACTCATCACAACAGAACACAAAGGTGGTGTTCATGTTGAACATTGCTGCTCTGACTGTTTGGGTAGGATGTAGGAAGTCCACTAAACACTGAAGAAATGGGAGCAAAATCTGGAATTGGGATGGGTGATATTTTTTATACGTATATCAGTATAAAGTCTTCCAGTGATTAAAAAAATGACTTATACCGTGCCTCCAACATACCCGCAACCCTAGTGAGGATAAGCGGCATAGAAAATGTATGGATGGATGTACTTATACTGCATAAATGATAAACATAAAGAAGCCGAGTTGCACGCCATGGCGGACTTTGACACATAAGATGAACTAAATGCTGTCATCGTGAAGAGAAGGAACGTTCGTGTGGGGAAGCATTTACTTGCGTACCGCTCTCTCTAACTCTAAACACTAAACTGTCTCCTCCCCAATTAAACAGGTTGAAATGGCGATAAACACCGGCAAAGATTGGCGGAACCTCACATTGTGAATGGAAGCTCGTGGTTAGCTTAGTTTAGCATCCTAGAGTGGTTGAGCGCACGACTCGGGCTGGAGTATATCTTCACCACTTTAATGTAAGTTGAATTTGAACGCCCGATGATGACGTGCAGGTTCTGAGTGAAGATGGGAAGCACGTACATTCTTGTAACCAACTCCTCGTACAGACATTCTCTACGCAGAGGACACACTATCTGCCTTCAAAATAAAAGCAAAGTTTGCCGTCCAACTGTGTAAACAAGAGTGTAATATAAAATATCTTCCATTTGCAGTTGGAATTGCATGGGTGACTGCATCTTCCTCAATCACAAACACAAGAATAACAGTTTGTTGAAGCTTATGTAGCAAAGATTCCCAAAGTGGGGTACCCCCAGGGGTATGCCAATTGTTATAGGGGGTATGTGAATACAAATGAAAAACAATTGACATATCATATGAAGAAATGAGAGATAATTTGTTGATTATTTTGTACATTAAGAGTGTTTCATCTTGGAAGATTTTAATGTTCCAATTAATCACAATCAGGTGAAAACGTGGTCGTCTGAGAGGGGATTCACCCAAAAATTAGGCTTTTATTGCTGATTGCATGTATTTTTGTACAATCAAGAAGGGGAGGTAGACTGATTCTAGTCGGATAATCATTTAATCATCTTTATTATGCAAGTAGATAGGCTCTTGTAGCGATGTATGTGTGTGTGTGTCTAGAAGAGCGTGGGGTTGTCCAAAAGATGGATTTTGTCCAAAGGGGTGTGTGATCTTGTTGAGTCACACAACGCACACAAATGATTGTCATATACTTATACTCAACAAGCAAGATCAAAACAAGGAAACTGCTATGAGTGTTGAGTTCATTCATGTGCATCACATAACTCCTCGGGCACAAGTTGCCGCTGCATTCACGTACACTTGGAAATCACAGGAAACACACCCAAACGTGCACATGCAGTCCAAATCATGTGATATTTATAAAAATAACGACCTGTTGCTCACAGCAGTAATATAATGTTAGAAAATGTTCTACTGATAATAGAAATCAATGTTAAACACATTTTACTTTCAGACAGATGCTGCTTTATCATAATTGCTAAACTTTGCCCTTCAATTTGGTATGAAATTAATATTGACAACCACTGTTTTAGGCCATTCTCTCTCTCTCTCTCCCTCTCTCTCCCGTCAGGACTCATAATTCTGGTGTAACCAATCTAACAACCTACAATACTACAGTACAGTAGTACATTTTCCATTTTGTTTTAAAGCGACACCATAGAAGGATATATTCCTTAATAGATGAAAGGCAATGATATAAACATGACACTGGTTTCTGCTGTGGTCTAATATTGCATTAACAGACATGCAGGGGTCTTATCAGGTTCCAGACGTGTCATTTTAATCAAATTACACATGAACACAGCAGGAGGACCAGACACATTTAAAACAGACTCCATCCTGGCTCATTCAAGAAACATGACTAACTACGTCATGCTACTGTACACTTGTAGAATAAGAGGAAAAAGACTGCATACTTGCACAGCAGAATGTTCAGCTGTAGTGGTTTATAGCTTTATGACCAGAACTCATTTGCATCAAAACACTGAACTAATGTTTATGAACTGTTGCTTATTTAAACGAATAATATAGAATTTTGTATGAATTCTGTTCCTCAGGGTTTCCGCTACAGTGCCACGGTAATGTAATTTTTTTCAGTGAAAACAACATTCTCAATATGAATGGATGTATGAATGGACATATATACTATATTGGGGTGACCATTATGGCGATGGTGAAAGTAGTGATGGTTGCGTGTCAGCTACGTCATGAATGTCGCTTTGTCGCTGTCATATGACATTAGTCAGCAAAAAAAGTGGAGAACAGATGTCCGCAGCCACACATGTATAATGCAACTTTCATCTTTATTATTCCGATTATAGGTAAACGTGAGCGGTAAGATGCCAATATCTATAACAGAAGTTATCCGTTCAGTTGTCAGCTGGTTCATGGCTTCACATCATGAACGCCACTATAAAAATGTATTTTCTAAAAGTTATTTTTTTTACTATTATTTCTACTACTATTATTTCATGATGAATTGGAAATGTGCCCATTGCTGAAAGAGTTTTAATATGTTTAATATAGACAAATATATAATAATAATAATATAGAAAAACAACCATTCACACTCACAATTTGGAGTCGCCAATTAACCTAGCATGTTTTTGGAATGTGGGAGGAAACCGGAGTACCTGGAGAAAACCCACGCATGCACAAGAAGAACATGCAAAGTCCAAACAGAGATACCCGAGGGTGGCTAGCTGTGTGGCCTGCGCGCTAACCACTCGGTCGCTGGTTCCCCGTTTCTTGGTTATTACGGACTGCCATAAATTACTAACACTATACAAAAAAAAAAGAATGTGTTACCTAGGTGGAAGTATGTGGCAGTCATGTGTCATTGCACTGATAAAAGACGTCACTTTTAGTTTTTGTTTCCTCGAAACATGAAGCAGGCTCTTCTAATGACTCAACAAAAAGAAAGTGAAATGCTCAGAAAAGGGAGAAATGCCAATCAAAATTGGCAAAGCTCAAAGATAATGATGATATCTTTGAACATGTGAAAGGATCTGCTCTATGAAATGGACAGTGATAACTAGGCAGTGTAGTGGTCCCATAATCTGAGACTTCATGGGAATTGAATTGAATAGGTTCAGACAGTAATGCTCATCTTTTACTGACAGAGCTGTTTATTGATATTTGTGCTTTTAGATGTGCTTATAGCTTATATAGCTTATATTGTTTCTAATGCCTTTCTCACAACGTCAATCAGGCAAAAAGTCTAACGTTTTCACCTGCGTATGTATGTTTGTTTGCTAGCAGAACCCAAAATTTAACCAAGTGAATTCAAATGATTCAAGAATATCATAAATGGTGTGCTCTACTCACCTCCTCCATTCTTCTGGCACAGGTAGGGGAACCTCCAGACGTTGCCAAGGCCTACAGAGAAGCCAACTTGGGCCAAGATGTACTGGAGCTTGCTGTTCCACGCCGGGCGCTCCTCCTCCTCGCCATCTGAGCCGCCTTCCTCCACGTCACACTCCTTGCCCTCGCCGTCATGGCCCTCGACGATCAGCGAGCTCTTCTTGAAGGAATCGTCGCAGGCGTCCTCGTTGGAAAGAAGGTCTCTGGCCGACTCTGTGACATCGTCGTCAAGCTCTCTCTTGACGGCCTTGCTGTTTTTGGGCATTTGATAAAGCAAACGGGGGCGAAGGATGGAATGTCTTTTTTTGTGTGGTCAGGGCAGGTGAAAAGTCCTCCTTTGAACTTCACTAACTTTTAACAAAGAGTTAATATTTTGAGTCCGTAGAATATGGGTGAGTCTGTAGATGGATTTATTTCGTCATTATCACCAGGAGATCTGTGGAGCACAAGTGGCATTTGAAGCAGACTTGAAAGAGAGTAACACAGGCCCCACGTGAAATTCACATGACTACAAAGCTAGAAAAAACACGACTAGTGATCTTTTCATTGGGGAGTCATTGCTTTGTTGAGTGGGAGAGCATCAAGCACTGCGATGGAGACTATCATGTTTCCTCCTGAATAAATGATGGAGGGCAATATTTGCATACAAACCAAAACACTCCTTGCCCTCACAGCTCTGCACATACGCATCTGCTGTTAGGGCAGCTTCTAATGGACACCTCATTAGGTACACACTCCTAATGGTAATGGTTTAAATTTATGTCAACATGCACACAAGTTACAATGGAATACGCAGAGCTTATTTAATGTTGCAGTACATTAATTCACTTCCTGCATTCCATATGTTATTTTCAATACGTATAAAAAAGTGATAAGATAATGTGACAATATGGTGATGTAATATGATTGTTTTCACAATCATCATAAATGGCCATCATATTAATAATCAATGTAATAATAAAAAATAACAGAGGTAAATAAATAATAAGGTTATGTAATTCAGAAATTGACCAACATTTTCAAGAAAAAAAATGCACCCTGAAAGAATCAACTCAGATTTTTCTTTGTCTTTTTAGCTGTACTTCTTCCAAAAGAAGGATAAGCCAATGCTAATGCCAATGCTGTTAACATTTTATACAGTTAATACACTTTCACTTCTTTTTACAATTGTGCAAAAATACAAATATACTAAGTTTTGACTGGTATTAGTAATATTATTGTGGTTGTCGTTTTTTAGTGTTGCTTTATTGTTTTTACCTTGTACTAACACTGCTTTGCACTTTTTATGATGGCCATGGTTTGACCCGGTAACAGATCATTTCTATTTCCATTGCTTCCCATGGGAACAAATCTTCAGAGATTTCATATAAGAGATGTTTAATTATCGCCAATCAAAAGTCCAATCAAATTGTATTGGATGCCATTATACGGTGTGCCGATAGAAGGGGCTGGTGGTGAGTGGCGGAAAAGACCCAAGGGTGGGGACCGCACCACGCGGTAGGCACTGACTGTATAGAGATGCGCACCATCTTCCATTTCGACGTTCATCTTAACGCTATACATTTTCTCACCATTAATGTGCCAAACTGGATCTGTGGTGCAGGACAGAACCACTCCCGCACCTTGTTGAGCGGAAGGATTATGTGATTAGTAGATTTACATTTTTACAGCTCACAGATTAGCCTGGTTAGTGCGGGGCAACGAGGATGCTGAGTAACCTTCACTGCGGCGTGGAAAAGGCAGAGATGACACGGTGGACTAGTTTATTACACGATGGCTACACAGGAAAAAACCTTTCTAAGGCATACACCACACCACGCTGCCGGTTCAGATTAAGGCCTGCGCGCGCGTGGGTAAACATGAATAAATGATGATGGATCAATGCAAAATAATCTCTTAAAAAATTAAATATCTATTTAAAGAGACTGGATTGTTGTTTGAGCTCACAATTTTTGAGATAGCTTTGAGATATAAATGAGCATCCTCCCTGCCCACCAGGCTTCATGACGTCCATGTGATATTTCATCATTCTCGTTGCCATCATCATCATCACCACCATCATCATCATCACCATCACCATCACACGCTCTGATACCATAGTCTGACTGCACACACACACACACCTATGGGAACTCACCTGTGCGTCGAAAGCGATTCTTTTGTCTGAGGTGATGCGTCTCAAGGAATGAAATTGTGGACCGTCATGCATGGGGGTGACATGTTCCTTGCTGACACGCTGCTAGCCGGTGTGACACTCTCATGCTCGAAGCCCTCACTTCTCCTGCCAGCCGCCCCGACCACTGCACCTATACGGGGGTGTTCTGACTATCACACGGCGCCCAGCTGCCGTTTCTCCGCTCATTACTCACGCTTTCATCTCATCTTCCATACCCCTTATTACAATACGGTTAACTATTTGAAGTGTCGTTTTATGTATTATTCAGAATTTTATTTCTGTTTTGGTTTTCCAGACCCACCTTCTGTTTCTCCACTTGGTACGGTCCACTACTAGCTAGTCTTTGGAAAGGGGCTGGCGTTGAAGAAAGCAACGTGCCTCTGTTTGTAAACCTACCCTACATTACACATCTCCGAAATGATACCCAATATCCTCTTGAAACGCCAGGCGTTGGTCAATACATATATATTTTATTTTTTTCAAGAATGTAGGCTGTTTATCATGTATACATTGATTGTTATTCTCATTTCATTAATGTCAAACCGCTTATTCATAGATTAAAAAGGTAGACGACAGGGGCAAACGCGAAATAACGTCCAAATACTCTGAACCACAGCAGAAAACAGATTAAACGGAAAACTGTTCAAATTCAAGATTTTTTAAAGTATAGTATTTAATTCATCCTGGCTCGGCTAGCGCAGGCCCCATAGCTAGGAGACCCGAGTTCAATTCCACCCTGGGCCATCTCTGTGTGGAGTTCGCATGTTCTCCCCGTGCATGCGTGGGTTTTCTCCGGTTACTCCGTTTTCCTTCCACATTCCAAAAACATGCTAGGTTAATTGGCGACTCCAAATTGTCCATAGGTATGAATGTGAGTGTGAATGTTTGTTTGTCTATATGTGCCCTGTGATTGGCTGGCGACCAGTCCAGGGTGTACCTCTAAATGTAATGTTCTGTTATGGCCATGGTGTAAAATTAATAGCTAGTGTTTTAATAGTTGACTTTTCCTACCTAAAATTGCCAGGCGGTGTCCCACATTAGAAATATACCCCATCTTCCCTCTTGGACTTATTGGTGGTAGGTGGCCACCCTAGGCCTGCCCCCCTTCAATCTACCTGCTCGCTCTTAAAACAAGATGAGATGACTTATTCATTCATTTATTTTCTACCGCTTTTCCTCACGAAGGTCGCAGGGGTGTTGGAGCCTATCCCAGCTATCTCAGGGCGAGAGGCAGGGTACACTGGGTAGTGTGCTTTGGATCATGAGCTGTTCCAAGCTTTTGCCATACTTTTTTCTTGCCATCATTCTGGTAGAGGTTCATCTTGGTTTCATCTGTCCAAATAATGTTCTGGCTTTTTTAGATGTTTCTCAGCAAAGTTCAATCTACCCTTTCTATTCTTCAGACTTGACTGGTCTGTCCCTGCAGTGAACCCTCTATAGTGCAGTCTTCTCTTTATGGTAGACTTGGGCATTGATACGCCTACCTCCTGGAGAGTGGTGTTCACGTCACTGGCTGTTGTGAAAGGGTTTCTCTTCACCATGGAAATGATTCTGCCATCGTCTACCACCATTGTCTCCCATGGACGTCCAGGTCTTTTTCTGTTGCTGAGTTGACCAATGCCTGCTTTCTTTCTCAGGATGTACCAAACTGTACATTTTACCACTCCTAATATTGTAGCCATTTCTCTGATGGTTTTTTTCTGTTCTCACAGCCGAAGGATGGCTTGGTTCACCTGCATGGAGAGCTCCTTTGACCGCATGTTGTCTTCACAGCAAAATCTTCCGAATTCAAACACCACACCTCAGATCAATTCCAGGCCTTATATCTGCTTAATTTATAGACATATAATGAATGAATTGCCCAAACCTGCCCATGAAATAGACTTTTGGTCAATTGTCCAATTACTTTTGGTCCCTTTAAAAAGAGGGTGGTCGATGTTAAAGAACTGAAACTCCTAAACCTTTCCTCCAATTTGAATGTGGATACCCTCAAATGAAAGCTGAGAGTCTACACTTTATGTCCATGTCCATTCTATCATCTTTGGAGTATGTTTCAGTAAAAGGGTAAACGTGTGTCAGTGTCCAAATATATATGGACCTAACTGTATGTTCTATGGCTATGTACTCATGGAACCTACCAAAAGAAAGATTATGTTTGTCCTGTTTGTCCTGTTTATATTTTTTCTGTGCTTTAGTAATCAGCAGTAGTTTCGAGAAAATATTAGTTGCCGACTAACAACAAGTATTGTTTGCTTTTGTGACAGCTCAAATATTTGAGCAACTTAACAGGGGAAACAAGACAGTGGCATGAACATGATTATATCTTGCAAAAAGGGGTAGGCATTTATAAGCTTTTGCTTCAGCCTACTCCTTTTGGGCTTGGGATCAGATAGTTGAATACAAATGTAAATAATGGAAAGTTATATTTTGATTGATGTAAGAAATGCACTGTTATGATCCATATATTTGCCCAAATAAAGGAAAAAAAACAAAAAACTATACCACAACATAAACACAAAACACGAAAAAAAAAATAATTTTTAAATCAAAATTATTTGTTTACAAATATAACAACATGAACTATTTACAATTTTCAAATTGGAACTACACTATGTCAGTTGGAACTGAACTACAGTATGTGTGTGCAGGTGCGCACCTGTGTGTGTGTGCATCCGTCCCAATTTCCCCACAATGCGTCTTACGCAATGTAACAGCTGCCTTTATGAAAGGGTTTCCTCTTCCTGTCATGTGTGTTTCTTCTTCCTAATGCTTCCTCTCATGTGGCCATTTACTGTATTTGGCGTTAAAATTGCTCTCAAGCCTAATCCATTGGTGAGAAGTTGCATCATCGCCTCTTTTAGCCACTAATGCAAAAAAAATGTGAATTGAAAATGTACATGTACAGGTTGTAAGAAAGTCAGCAAGTAAACACTTTTATTACTTTTCTTGTGAACTCTTCAAGGACAGATGCACAAGAAATCTTAAGAACAAACAGAGATTGATGTCAATGAACAAATAAGCAGCAAAGACAGGCAACAGGTAAACCTGAAGTAAATAGGCAAGGTACAGCACGGCAAGGCGAGTTTATTTATACAGCACCATTCATACACAAGGTAATTCATAGTGCTTCACAGTAGGCGACTGGTTGGTACACGCTGTGAAGAACCCGCTGTTGTCTGTCCTGTGTTGATGTTTTGATTGGTTCGTGACAAACACACACAGCAGGTCACAGTTGGCCTCTTGCTTTGCCTACCTGTTGAATTCTTCATGGACTGACTTTGTAACGCTAGACCATCCGGTCTTCACCAGCTCATTCCTCCCATGGAAAGTTAAGGCATACTGTATTACTTTCCACGCTGTCACAGAGGTCTTGGCCAATGGCGATCACCTTGAGATTTAATGAATGAGTGCATCAGTCGTGTGATGCTGAGGAAGGATTACTTCGACACAGAAGATGATTGGGTGACAAGCATCACCTCTTTGACAAATAGATGATCCATCAATGATCCGCCTTTGCCTTTTACACAGCGCACAGTGAAATCTGGATATTGCCACGACTGTGTGCACTACTTTTTTTCCACAACTAGCCCATATTTATTTTCCCTCAGTGTATTACCAAAGTCAGGAAATCGGTACTGCCGATGTGCCGTCCAGTCTCTACTTGAAATGTCCAAAATGTAATCTGTTAAAGGGGAATGTACGTACATTTAAATTAGTCCAATTAGTTATCATGGATGTGTTTGAAATCCCCATGAAAACTGCTAATTCTAATCGCTAGTCCATTAATTGGATTGCCAATGTAATTAGCTTGCTGATTTGTTTTAATGCATTTTGTTTATGATGTCTATGTGCACCTCACAAATTGAGAAGCACTACCTTAAAAACTTAAATATTATAGAGTGCATCCATCGAAATACAAATTTTATGCCACTCGTACAATTGCTAATATGCATACAAATAATATATTTATTCTTTTTGGTGGAAAAACAATACGTTTGTACAAAACAAAACTATTGGGAATAACATCACATGTAAAATGCTTGTAGATTATATTGTATTTAAGAGAAAATAACCTTTAACTGCAATATCCATTCATCTTCTATGTAACTTATTCTCACTAGGGTTGTGGTGGTATGGTGGAGTTTATCTCAGCTGATTTTAGGCGACCCCGGTCGCCAGTCAGTCCATGGGCACACATAGACAACCATTCACACTCACATTCATACCTATGGACAATTGCATGATTTTGGAATGTGGGATGAAACTGCACTACCTGGAGAAAACCGATACACACACGGGGAGAAAATGCAAACTCCACACAGAGATGCCCAATGGAGATTTGAACGAGGATCTTCCAGATCTCCTCACTGTGAGGTCAACATGCTAACCACTTGGCCACCGTGTGGCCTTTTAAGCACAATATGTACATACAAACATGGTCAATGTTTACCTCCAGACGACTTTCTATTCATTGCCAAGTGTCAACATCCTGCAGCAATCCAATGCTTTGATGCCTGAGATTATTTACAGTGTCATTGTCATACAATAAACTTTGGGACCAGCCAGCTGTGAGAGAACGCGATTGTGTGGTTTTCACCTGCGGAGAACAAGGTCTATCTCATGTGTCTTCTGGGACCTTCAAAACAGAAGGCTGTGAGCCGAGCGCTGCTCTGATAAAGCAAAAGAAAACAGAAGCGACACTTTGACGTTCAGAGCCTTGAGTCCAAGTGAACATGTGAGGCCATGAGAAGTGCTGATGGTTGGAAACAGAAATAGCTAAATGGAGATGGTGATAAATGCTGTCTGAGTGTTGTGTCTTCTTTGGTCTTTCAAGGATATTGGGGTTTTTCACAGCTTTACTTTTCTTTTAGAAGAAGTAAAATAAGCGTTTGTTTGCATGACCAAATACATACGGGCACATTATCAACTATCCCTATTCATACTGAACAGTAGCCTACCCGAAAACTCATTCATCGCGGTTTAAAATTTTCTCCTTGGAACTAAAACCACCAAAGTTGGCCTCTACTTTACAAATAGCCTCATAATTCCACATTTTGTCAGTCTCTCACACTCTTTTGTTGTCACATGCAGTAGTCCAGCCTTTCCAAACTAGTTGGCGATTGTGTAGTGTCCGCAAAGTAGGACGTCTAAGTCACTCTAAGAGACAAAAAGTCATGAACTTGAACATTGAAGGTACATTTTTGAAGGTAAAGTGTTTTCCTAATGTTTGTCTCTGTCTCTGGAAGCCATGGTTGCCATAGCAGCTGCCTATATTGCCAAATGTACAGTCGGCTCTGAGAATAATTCAGTCATTACACTTTTCGGATGTCCAGTTTGGAGGCTATAACTACTATGTATACTATTGTGTTTTTTGTCCGTTGTCAATGTTGTTGATATACTGTAGCTTACGTTAAAGTAATCTATTCTAACCAGTGCATGAGAACTGCAGTGTCTCTGCACAGACTATGTACTAACTTCTTGGTTTGGTGTTTCATTCCACCAACAAAAGTTCTCAAGTATGTTTTTCCCCCCGTGGTGATAAGCCTGCAGGGAAACACTCTTTGCATGTGACTACAACAAGGACGCGTGCTCATGTTCACAATGGACACGCTTCAGTAGTTTTTGTGTTACAGCACAAAATAAATACAGCTAATTGGAAACAAATTCTGAACTCCGTGATCCGGGAAGCTGTCTGTCACACTTAGGAGGAATTCTGATTCCCCTAAACCCCATGGTCATTTGGATCAGATTTACTGTACTTAGGTCACGCTGGCAACGTCGTGATTGAAAGTGGTTCATGTTCCACTGAGAGAGTACAGGTTAAGGCGGGTGCTGACCTGGCTGAAATAGACCATGCTGAAGAATGCAACATGGCGACCAAGAGGCTAGCAATGATATTTGCTTTATATGTACAGTGAAGCGCTGTGAATACAGCGCTGTGAAGCGCTGTGAATACTTTCCGGATGCACTGTACGTATATTTCCCCTTCATGTGCATCTAATAAGTATAAAGTCACATCAGATCTGTACAGACGTGACTTTAATCTGGCTGGGGCAAAAATCACTACTCAATACTTCTGGATGTACTAGTTTAATTTTTCCGTTGTGTTTGATTAAATGCAACTTGTGTTAGGAGCGAGTGGGGCAGTGTCCCACCACATCCAGCAGATGGTGCTGGGGTGAAAAAAGCTTGCTACCTCTTCCAAAGGAGGAGTGATTCCCTAGAAAAAGCAATGTGCAGTAGATAAATTCTGTTTTTTGTGCAAGCAAAGACCATCAGAAGCACTGACCAATGTACAACTTCATTTTCAGTATTTCAGCTTCTATAAGTTTCAATGGCATTTAATTTAACTTGTGGTGTGGTTGTTACATTATTAGATAAATATTTATACTGAACTGAATGAGGTGATGAGGTGGTATTAAAAGGTGGATTAGGTCGCTGCACTGCCCGCCACTGCTAGCAACAAACGGTAAGAAGTTGCTCTAAGCTCACAGGCTGCCCGGTCAATGGCTACAGACGAGCAACAGAAAACTCTTGACAGTACAAACAAGCGGCCACTGCTGCTTTTGGGCTGGAGCCGCCATTGACAGCTGTAATCTGCAGTGTAAATCTGCAGCTTGGCGCTGTCTGGTCACTGTCTGGAGCGCCTGCACTTGGACAAAAGATACGAACACCTTGCCCTAATTGAAGCGGACAAGGCTTGCTGATGGAGGCTTTTTGAGCAATTGAACGCACTCAATGGATCTTAGTGGGCCTAATGAAACATAATGGACGGGCACTTTGACTCCAACAACGGGACAGTGCCGAGCTGTCCTGTGTGGGGACGTCACACTGACGACTGAAGTTGTGCTTTGACCTGAGATGACCTTTAGAGACTCTCTGATGGAGCACAAACAGATTTTTCACCGTAGTTCTTTGTCAGAAAATGTCGGTTTGAGGTGGCGCCATTCTGTTGTTTTGTTTACCTCCTGCAATTTCACTCCGAGCTGTGCGGGGGACGTGCTGTTCCTCTTTTTGAAACTTTGAGGAAGGCGACTGGATTCCTTGTGGAGGGCCATGGGGAATGTGGATGGGAAAAGCTGTGTAGGATGCTGGAATCTCCTCAAAGAATCAGAATGCAGCACGAGTGCGTAGCCTTCAGCATGGGAGACGGGAATCAGACTTTGTGATCTAGTGTGCATTGTTCGCTCTCCAATTTATGTTTTGTTGTCGAGGTCTTGTGATTCACCGAGAGGCTCCAAGGCTCACTGACCCCCCCGGCCTACTGCAGTGACCACACAAGACCAACATTCTGCAGTGTAGCACGAAACCAACTTGTTGATTGACAGTAATGTCTTCTCTTTTAATATTTCTGGATGATATTTAACTTTTACAGAATCAACATTTGTAGGCCTTTTATAGTGCAAGGATCATTGGCAACTTGGCAACAACTAAACAAGTAATAGACCAATTGTTATAATTACATTGTATTGAATTTCCTGGGGACAGGAGTTTCTGCTGTTATATAAACCTCAAATAAATCAATAAAGTAAATATGACAAAAGAAGAGTTGATTTTAGAAAAACACGGTGTCATGATTGAAGCTACTTCATAATATAAGTGTTGGCATTTGTAAGTACTACTACCATAATATTGTAAAACAATTACCTCCAGTCCAATGAACCTTCACGCAAAATTAATTTCTGATGGCATCCCAAAATATAAGAACAGAAAGACGTTGGTTTTTGTTCTCGGTGTTGTACAACAATAACAATGTAATTTCCAAGTGCGTTTTAAATAATTGTCCCTTCTACCTTTCCGTAGCAGCTAGCGTTACTATGGTAACGGTGACTTCTCATGGACGCGGAAGTCATTTGTTTGTTAGCAAAACTGACAAAACGCTCCAACCAACGATGTCTCCAATGCGGCGGCAAATATAATAATTTATAACTATAATAATTTCCTAACATTTGACATAACCTTTTCGCCATATGAATGAGTGTTAGCTTTAAGTTTAATAACTTACCATGACGGAAGAAAATGACGACACAATGCAGGAGGCCCTGCTCTCCGGAACCGATGATGAAGTGGCTGAAGATGAGGTGGGTTGAAGAAAAAAAAAGATCATTTGGAACCAAAGAATGACCGTGCCTTAAATAATAATGTTTCTCATAATTTAACTTGAATTCTTGAGAAGAAGGTTATCATGCAATAGCATAGGAAACTTGTTATTAATGGTCCTCTTGCATTCTCAATAAAATCTCTTTTTACTAGCATATTTAATATGTATTTGTATTGTTTAGTTTTATAAAACTAAATGCAATGAAAAAATGACATTTTTAATCCAATTCCTGTGTCAAACACATCTTTTTATGATAAAGCAAAAGCATGAATAAGGTGACTCTTTTTTTAGGCGTCAGATGAGATCCCAGCTTCACTGCTCAGCTACTTTGAGGCCTCCAGAAAGCGACTGGAGGCTTGTGAGAAGATCATTCTGGATGATCTTGAAGGTATGGATCACGCTAATCTGCTTTGCCTTGCTAAGCAAGCTCAGCTATTTAGATGAATTTCACCTCTAGGGAAGAACCTTCTGTGCCAAACAGGTACAAACACTCCGCATTAGTTCAATATTCCAAAATTAGAGATGATTCAAAGCTAAAAACACACAAACACTATAACACAGACACGCCAGGAAAATGCTGCATTATATTTGATTTTTATGTTGTTTTGGATGCTGCTTAATTTTTGCCCCAATCGGCCACCATAGGCAACACGTGCAGTGACAAACAACAAATGAAGATGGTGACTGCCACATTTATTTGTGTCCTCTCAGGTTTGACTGCATCAACACACAATGAAGAAACGACAAACCAAGCAAAGTTGGCAGTGACTGATGAGGACACGAAGACACCGGTAACTTTTTTAAAAGTCTTTCATTGCACGTCTGTTTGACTCAAACATGTTAGAATGTAGTCTTGAATTTTAAATTTAGACTTGGGTGTGTCCACGTGTTACATTTCTGTGTTTTGTCCTGTTGCAGGCTGACTTGTGTGGTGCTCAAAATGAGGACGACAGCGCCTCCACTGACGCGAGCCTCCATGCAGATGAGGATGTGTTTTCTACTGACAGCCAAGGTACAGCGCCGTGTTACCGTTGTGACAGGTGACGGCCACAAGGCGGCGCCAAAAACGCTTGGTCTCTCAATGCAGTGACATCCTTTGAGGTGCCCATGGTCCTATTTAGTCCTCTTCTGGTACACACAGAGAGGTCAAGGATGAATCAATCTTTGCTCAACATCAGTGCAGGTTTCTCATGTTGCACTGGTCTGCATCACAGGTGAAGGTGAAGCAGAAGATTACGAGACCTCACTGGCCGCCGAGGGGGGACAGAAAAAGTCAGACTTTCAGGAGGATGGAGGAGAGAGGGCACTCCAGATGGAAATCGAGCGAAGGAGACAAGGAGAACAAAAATTAGAAGAAAAGCTGAGGAGGATTATGGAGGTTCAGAAGGTGAGTCCAAATCATTCATTCTGTACTGCTTATCCTCACGAGGGTCATGGGGGGTGCTGGAGCCTATCCCAGCTGTCTTTAGGTGAGAGGCGGGGTACACAATGGACTGGTCGCTAGCCAATCACAGGGCACATATAGACAAACAACCATTCACACTCACATTCATTCCTATGTACAATTTGGAGTCACCAATTAACCTAGCATGTTTTTGGAATGTGGGAGGAAAAACCGGAGTACCTGGAGAAAACCCACATGTGCACGGTGAAAACATGCAAACTCCACACACAGATGGCCAAAGGTGGAATTGAACTCGGGTCTCCTAGCTATAAGGCCTGCGCGCTAACCACTCGCCCGCCGTGCTGCAACAATTACTATTGTAAATATTGAGCTAAAATTTAAGGTGAACGTCAACATCACTTCAGCAGGAGCATTTGGAAGGGTGAACCATGTGTCAAAAATTGACATTTTTATGCAATTACTTGTGATTTTTTTTGCCATTTTCTAGTGAAAAGTGGAGAGATACTGTATGTTGTGCAGAAATACTATATATATATATATATATATATATATATATATATATATATATATATAAACACCTTTTAGTTAAATAAATGCTTTTTTCCCAAACAATATGTGGATAACACAGCTGGTTAACCTGTAGCCCAACAGAAAAGTCGCTGTCATTGCCATCTTCATCCTCCATCCGCACTAAAACTACTGCCTGTCAGTCGTCTTTCAGTGTCTGATCCGAACAACCCCACAATTCCCTTGCCACATACCCCACCAGTCTGTTCCCTCTACCCCTTGGCAAATTGGCCCCAAGTCATGTACTGTCCTCCCCAGCACACAGCAGTCCAGCCCCCCCAAACTTGCAATAGTGAACCTCCCAACACCACCCCACACTGCCAATATGCACCGGCAGACCCGAGCAAAAGCCACTGGATCGATTGCCTTCAACCTGAAAGCCGCACCACATGCACCAGGCCACGCATTCTCCATGATGAGGGTGTGCACATGAAGCACAAAATGAAATGACCAGAAAGTGACCACAAAAAATGGCTTATACACAGGAAATTACCATGATTTTAGTTTTGACATTTTTTTTTGTTTGGTAATGGTTATAGCAGGACCTTTTAAGCTGGAAATCTTTATTTTTGGAGAAAAAATACTGGCAGCATTAAACTTTAAAATACATAGAATACTGACGTGGTAATGTAACAATATTGTAATATAATTGTCAATATTTTTTCAATAAATAATAGTCAGCATAATATTCATAGAGGTAAACATAACAGGAAAAGTTCAAGACTCTTCATCCTTGTACTTTTCAAACATCAACTGCTTGTATTGTTTCTTGAATTGGCTCATCCTTGTCCATTGTTTAAGTTCCTTACTCTCTCCCTTTCATAGTTTGATTCCACATACTGAAATTGTATGGGTTTTTGGTGTTCTTCTCGCGTATAAGTGTTTCAAGTTTAGTTTTTCCGCTGAGATAATATTCCTCCTCTCTTGTAGAAAAGTATTGTATGTCATTTTTGGGTACTCGGAATAGGTAATAGCTCTTGCGTATTAATAGATAATAGGTAGTTTTCAGCTGTATGTGTTATTTTCGCTGTTTGAAAATGTACTACATCAGCAAATTTTAATATTTGTTATTTTAGAAATGAAAAATGTGTATATTCTCTATACGCAGTATTATGGATTATTCTAACTGATCTTTGCAGTACATTGAGTAAAGGTTACTTTTGTAGTTCTTATCACTTAGATCTGGTAAAACCAGAGAACAATAAAGAATATGGAGTGATTTAGGGATTCACATTGCTTCCATATTTTTAATTTACTGAAAATTTATTTTATTTTATTTTTATTTTATTATTAAGTTTGGAAAATCTAAATTGTGGAGGCGTATCTTCCATATTTTTCTTACATTGCATGTCCAGTTGCGCCAGAAGGAAGCGGATTGGATGGAGAAGCAGGCTCAAGAAAAGCTAGAGAAGGAATTTCATCTTCAACAGGTTGGTTTGCTGGAATCTCCACCTTTTATGTTTTTATTGACATTTGATATGGTAATTCTTTTTGTTCACCCAACAGGAGCTGGTCAATGAGCTGAAGAGACAAGTGGAAGAACAGATGAAGACGAGGGAGGAGGAGCAGAAGAGGCTTCTGGAAAGAAAGAAAGAGGAGGAAGAGATGAGGAAGGCGGAAGAGAAGAAGCGAACAGAACAAGAAGAAAATAGGATTGAGAGGGAGGAGAAAGAGAAGAGGAAAGAGGCAGAGAGAAAACAGAGGGAAGAAGTGAGGAGGAAAGAGGAAGCGAGGAAACAAATAGAGGAGGAAGAAAAGAAGCGGATGAAAGAGGAAGAGGAAAACAGAAATTGGATAGAAGAAGAAAAGATTAGGCAGAGGGAGGAAGAAGCAAAGAGGGAAGAGGCAGACAGGAAACTGAAAGAAGAATTAACCAGGATAAGAGAGTTAGAGGAAAAGAGGGATGAAGAGAGGAGGATAGAAGAAAAGAGGAAGCTAATGGAGGAAGAAGAAAAGAGGCTGATGGAGGAAGAGATGAAGTCCATAGAAGAAAAGAGGAGGAAGAGTGATGGAGAAAATGAGAGGAAAAAAGACAAAGAGAGCAAACAAGTGGAGGAAAGAAAGAGGGAAGAGGCAGAGAGGATGGAAATTGAGGAAGAGTTGAGGAGGAAGGTCGAACAAAAGACGAGGAACGAGGCAGCAAAGAAACTGAAGGAAGAAGAGTTGATGAGGAAGAAGGAAGAAGACGACAGAAGAAAAGAGGCAGACAGGAGGCAAATTGAGGAAGACGAAAAGGAGGAAGAGTGGCAGCAAAATACAGAAAAGAAGCAAAAGGAAGAAGAGGAGAAGACGAGGAAAGAGGAAGATGAGATGATGAGGAAGAATGAGGGTAAACATCTGAAAGAAGAGGAAAAGTGGGAGAAGAGGGATGATGAGCCCGAGAGGGTAGAGCGTGGAACTAGCCTGAAGAATGACAAAGATGAGGTGAGGAAAGACGACAACGAGGAGAAGACGATGAAGGTTGAACAAGAAGAGGAACGAATGAAGCAGGAAGATGAAAGGAGGATGTGGAGGGAGAAAGAGGCGTGGGGAAAGGACAGGAGAAACAAAACAAGTGGGGAATGTGAACAGAAGAAAGTGGAAGAAGACGAGGGAGTGACAGTGATGGAGGAAGAGGAACCACAGGAAAAGAAGGCAGAACAGCCCAGGAGGGATGCATGGATGATTAAGAGTGATGAAAAGATAACAGATGAGGATAAAACCAGAAAGGAAGAGAAGAATGAATGTGGAAGGAGGGAAGGGGAGCATGAACACTCAGATGGACAGAAAAACAACAAAGAAGAGGGTGAAGAAGTGAGGAAAATGAAGGAAGTAGATGATTTCTTCAAAATGGAGAGGACAAAGGTTGTGATCTCCAAACTTGAGGCGGAGCAAGCACCAACACATTTACATCCTCCGGCTTCACAACCTCAACATGACCACAATACCCTCCTGAACTCCTCACACCAAACTGGGACCACCTCCACGATCGCTCAGTTAATGGAGCAGAGGAGGCTGTCCTGGCTGAAGAGCTGTGTCTTCTGGTCACAACTCTCCCGGCAGAACAGAAGCAGGCTGAAAGGTTCTGTCGGTACCAGGAGAGAGTTCAGGAGGTCTGCAGAGACCAGTGGACTTCCTCCACTTTGTCCAAACATCCTGAAGCAGGTCTCAGGCAGGAGGTCCCTGCAGGAGGTAACACTAAAATCAACATATGTCATGAATCGTAGTAAAATCCTTGCATCATCTCCCACAGCTGACCACATTAGTTCTGGAGGACCTGCCAGGCTGCAGTTTGTCCACTCTGACCCAGTGTCCACGGCTCCAGTCCCTCACCCTCAGACGATGCGGCCTCAGGGTTCTGGACAGTATTAAGGAGTTACCAGAGCTCAGCTACGTCGACGTTCAGGTGAGGGCTCACTTCACCCTTTTCACACTTTATCCAAGCAAACGGCATCATTTTGGTTTTCCACAGCAAAACCACATTTCTCGGTTGGACTGTGATAATATGAGCACTCTGAGAGTTCTTAAGCTAGGCTACAACAAGTTGATGTCCATTCACGGCTTAAATGGAGCAGAGAACCTGGGCCTTCTAGAACTCTCTCACAACTCCATTACACGTGTTGGTAATATGTCTTTTTTTGTCTTTACACTACACTGCATTATTTCACATAATTGCTTTAAAATAGCTGAAAAGCTGGAGTGGACTCCAGTTTCCTCCCACATTCCAAAAACATGCTAGGTTAATTGGCGACTCCAAATTGTCCATAGGTATGAATGTGAGTGTGAATGGTTGTTTGTATATATGTGCCCTGTGATTGGCTGCCAACCAGTCCAGGGTGTGTCAGCTGGGGTAGGCTCCAGCATACCCGCGACCCTAGTCAGGATAAGCGGCATGGATAGCTGTGGTGGTCCACCTTCATGAATATGCTTCACATTTGTCAGTTTCGTGCCTCATTTAATGTTGAAAGGAGGAAAATGTCACACACTGTTAACACAGGCGAAATAAATATTGGATACCAAATACACCAAAATATAATAGATTCTTTCCCTGCCCATTATATAACATTTACTAGTAACTGCTTGTCTAATTTTCTGCCAAAATCTTATTTCCAAATAAGAAACACCTAGTATAAGTATAACACCTTTCTGAACCTGTCAATCATAACTGAGCATCATTAGTCTTTTATTAAGGCACACTTCTTGTGAATTTCCACAAGAGGGCAGCATCACACCTACAGTACGTACCATGTGGCTCACCACTAATCTCCCATGCATTGACACTGGAGGCCCTGAGGATGAAATCCCGACTAAATACATCAATATGAACTTTATAATAATAACTACTGTATATTGTATATCGCCCCCCCGCCCCCCACCTCCTCACTGCACTCCACAGCTGGTCTGGGTTCTTTAAGAAGACTCCAACAGTTGTCTTTGGATCACAACCAGCTCATTAGCACCAAAGGGCTGAAGGATTTGTGTACTCTCCTGCACTTGGACTGCTCTCACAACCACCTGGCCAGCGTGGAAGGTCTGGAGGACAACGTTCTGCTCAACATGCTGGATCTGAACTCCAACAGCCTCACCGAGGTACAAAACGCAGCAACAGACCATTCCTGAGATTACACTATGGCTTTAAAATAATAAAAGAAAAGCTTATTTAATAAATTGTAATAAAATTACACTATTTATACTATCTATACCCTATTTAACACAAGACTCACTTCTGAAGAAAATAAGAGTGATATCAGGAAAAAAAGAATGATTAAACATGGAACAGTGATGTCCCAAGCAAGCGACCAATGGACCAAACAAGAAAAGATTAGTGGCATAATTGCTAGTTTAAAAGGTGCTCCTCTGCCAAGTTGTGTTGGCTGACATTGATAGATGAGCCCACTTAGCAACTGTGGCCTAATGTTATTGTAACCCCCCCGAGTGGGACTGTCGTTAACTGACAATTCCACTGTTTGTCCTGTCCATCAGTCGCCAGCTTTGCACAACCACGTCCTGCTCAGGGAGCTTCATCTGGACGACAACAGCATCTCGTCCCTTCAGGGCCTTGCCGCCTGCTGGCTGCCCCTCCTGCAAACTCTCACTGTGGCCCATAACAGGTACTTGATGCAACTCCTAAAGCCTCTCTTTGGCATTAAAAGCACTGGAATCATTTAACAAGAACATTATATAAACAATACACTTACAGGCCACTTCATTAGGTACACAATCTCGTGAGAACCAATAGAAAACACTTACTAAGATAATAATGCTTATTCTTGACAGTCCCGAACCTTGTAACTATTGACGTTACATGTACGTGTGGTCTTATTATAGTTTGAATGTGTTGTACCTGTGTGTCCAAGGCTCACACAACTGCCTCCCATGTCTGCTGCTGTGTCCCTCTCTAACCTTGACCTGCGCTTCAACTGCCTGGCAGGTAATTGATCTCCATTACAAAGCACTGACAAGATAGGGAAATTCCAACACCCAGTAGCTGACATAGCTCTATAACTTAAGCTACAGGTAACTAAATTAAGAAGTATAAAATAAGTTTTGTATGTTTAGGCAACATGTAAAATTCAATCACATAGCAGCATTATTTAGCGGCTTTGACCTGAGCTACCTCCACTATGTTTAGTGGGAAACCATTCAAAATGAAGAGGACTGTTGCTTAGACACAGTACAGGACAGTACTCCCTATGTGTGTGAACTGTCATGACAGTTTCTAATGAGATGAAATTATTTCTAAGATGTGAAGAATGTGTGCCTCAGCCTGGAGGGATGTCATTCGCTAAAGGAGGTGCACCTCACAGGGAATCCTCTTCAGCAGGAGAGCAGTTGGAGGTGAGATGATGGTTCCATGCCACCAACACTGCCTTATACAGTGTATACAGTTCAGTTCCAATGACCAAATTGTCAGAGCAGCACATTCCCGGAATCTCCAGAATTTCCTTTTGGGATCAATAAAGTATTTGGCATCATTCTCACAGGAAGTCATCTGCTCACCGCTACTGCAGTGACTCTTTTTATCCTCATATCATTCCACTAGCTCTAATAACTTTAACATTCCAGCAGAACACTGTCCTTGATACTGTGATCCTTGGCCACCATATACTTACAGCGATGTACCACCATGTGTGTGTGTGTGTAGAACATATGTTAGCTCTCACAAACTTAACAATAATGACACATTCTACAAAAATCTATTATTTGAATGCTCAAAAACCAAGCATGAGTCTATACAGGAAATATGCACAAACCATGACTATGGGTGTGTCTTGATGACAAAAAAAATAACTCATGACCATTTTTAATAGCCACAGATCCAAAACAAGTAAAACTATACTTGAACTTCCTGCCAAAAAAGCCATTAATGGTTCGCTTATGGATAATTGCATTACGGACCGTCTCTGTGCTCTAAGCGTCAGACCCGAGGAAGAAACATTTTGTTTAAGAGGAAAAACAACCAGAGATGTTTGGCTCAATGATTCAGACAGTTTAGTATCATGTAGTCACGATCCAATAAACTCTGCATAACCTGCGGTGTCTAAACTGTGTATTTCTAGCATGGTCTTTTCATCCCAAGCCAGCGATAACAGTGGCAAGTGTGGGGAATCTCTCTGCTGCCCATCATCGCGGATATAAAAACACTGAACCTGGTAAATTTAGGGCCACCTTAAGAGCCTGCTTTGTAGAGGAAGTCCTCACTCTGTGAAATATGGACCGTCTTAAGAGTGAAGATGCCGATGGTGATGTACAGTACCGTGCACAAGTCTTAAATTTGCTGTTTTAACAGTGATATAATGAGACCTCCACCGAGGTCTGTCAAAAAATCGTGGCGTGTGGTATTTTGTGTGTGTCTACTGCTTCTGAGTTCATGATGATAAACAGACGGGCAATTCCATTGTGAAACTTGGGGGATGGCATTAATGCCACCAAATGGTGAAACTGTATTGCTGTATGTGCACTTTTATCCTGATACTTACCAAAATCTCCACCCTTCCGAACTGGATGTCCAAACGTTGGTACATTTTGTACATTTAAGATGCTAAAAGCAATCCAATGTACTCTAAGTCAATATACACTAAACTATCTGAACAAAACACCGACATCTTAGCTTTGTTTTATAGATTGCAAAGCAAATTGGTGTAACATCTAACAATATGTATCTTTGGACACCCCCTCTATAACACCTTATCAAAGTCAATAAACTTGAATTTCTCAAGAGTATTTAACATTGTAAATACTGGACATAATTGGAATGACAAGAGCTTTTGAATAAAATAAATTAAAACATAAATAATAAAAGAAAAAGAAACAGTGAAAACAAGATGGACCATGTTGCACGTCAATATATCGAGACCGGCAAAATCATTGAGTTTGTTTTTATTCATTGTGCAATTAATTAATTTATTGATTATTGTGACAGGCCTATTGAACTCATTATTTTATCCGTATGACAACTTTTTCATCGTAACAATTTGTAACACAAATCCATCCATTTTCTATGCCGCTTATCCTCACTGGGGTTGCGGGTATGCTGGAGCCTATCCCAGCTGTGTTTGGGTGAGAGGCTGGGTACACCCAATCACAGGGCACATATAGACAAACAACCATTCACACTCACATTCATACCTATGGACAATTTGGAGTCACCAATTAACCTAGCATGTTTTTGGAATGTGGGAGGAAACCGGAGTACCCGGAGAAAACCCACGCACGGGGAGAACATGCAAACTCCACACAGAGATAGCCAAGTGGATAATCAAACAATTTGTAACCTTTTACATATATATATTTTTCTTTTTTGTGTTAATGCTGTTTCATAAAGTTTAATATTATTTTTAGATTATGTTGCTGGCCAATGAAAAAATCAATATGGCTGCTTCCAATGGCCTGCTGGGTGCACGATGAACACAGTTTTGGGGAAATCAGTTTTATATTTTTGGTGTAATCCCGCTCACTACTCTTTACTGTCTTACTAGATCAACATGTCTGCTTTAAAAAAAGCAAGTCAGGGCTGCGAATTACGTTTTTTGAGCTTCACTTAAACCGACACTGACACAAGAGGTCCTATTTATTTAGCTCTGTAGCTAATTTATGAAGACCGCCAGACAAAATGCCTGCAGGCATGGAATATAATCTCAATCTGTGTTGGAGAGAACAGACATAAACACAGTCAAAGTGTGTCAGACAACAGTGTGCCATCACTCATCGAGTAAAAACCATCACCATTGTATTTAATATGGCATAAAGTCTTCCCTCGAAGGTTGGAAGCTATTGGTCTATTTAGTGTATATTCCAATTGAACCAATGATTCACCTTGTGTTTGATACTCCATGTCAATGAAAGTTTGAAGATGTTTGGTTTGGTGCAACAGATTGAAAACTGTCAGGATAAAGACCAAAGCCAATGCAGTCTCGTTGTGACACACATAGGTCAATTTTAGCAAAAATATGCCAGTACATTTAACAAAATATTCACATTTGGAAGCCACCTAATATTTTATCCTTATCACGTGACATACTGTGGGCAGCGCTTGAGATCATATGTTGCTCTGGGAATCCATTTTGAAGAAGTCTGTTGTTTATAAAGATTTTAAAAAGGTCCACTTTGTAGCCTGAGGGTGTGTTTTTTTTGCTGATTTTATTATTGATGTTCCCTAGTGTCCTGTCGTGTTTCCAGCTCCACATTTTCCCACTGAACGGATCACATTTGGTCCAAGTTGGGCTGGTGGACGCTCTAGAGTCTGTTGCTCTGGCAGATACTTGGGATTCCTCCACTCGAACATCCTTAGCCTCAGGCTGAAGATTCAGACCCCTCCTCCCCCCAACCCCATTAGACTTTGCCACTCATTGAGTTCTCCCCTCAATCTTACATTTCCATCTTTTCAGACTTAGGTATACGGTTAAAAACATCAAGCAGCATTTTGGCCATGGCTTCAGATTTGTTGGTGCTGAGTTTCATCCCAGAAGATTCTCACTCACAACTGCCCCAATAAACGCTAAAGGTCACACAGCTTGATGAGGACCCCACCTTCTGCAAATAGCAGAGATAAGATCATCAACAAGACACCCAAACCATAGGCCGACATACTGTACTAGACACCCTCAACACCTTCACTGGGCCTAGAAATCCTGTCCATAAAAGTGACAACTGGTGCCAAAGCGCAACCTTGTCAGAGGCCAATTTTCATTGTTCCTGCTCTATTTGTAAAATGACTGATTGGGATGTAGTAGTATGATTACCCTATATGTGTAGTTGGAACACACTTTAGATGTAATCTTTCTGATTTCCTCCCAATGTTGCAAAAACATATCAACCAAAACAGTCCCATAACATCCATTTATGAAATTATTGAAAAAAAATATATAAATAAAATTGGAAAAATAAATATCATTATAGCTATTCTTGTCATCCCTTAGCCCCTTTGTTCTACCCATCAGGTCAACCCTGCAGAGAGCTATCTCTAGTCTGAGGACCATCGATATGATGGATGATGACTTCCCCATCATGGACTCTTCTGTTGCCCAGCAGATTAGCCCCGCTTCCGACATCTTCCTCAACTTTATCCAAGTGCAGCTTCAGCAAACTCGTGATTTAAGGCAGAAACACAGTGAACAACTCAGGTAAAGTACATTAAATTCTGATGGAGTGCTCGTCGAACTCACCCACACATGGATTCCATGGGCACCTTATATGCCATTGTGACAATATGCAAAAGCAGGAAGGGGGAGTGTGACAAAAAGCATTTTGAAAAGTAATTTATTGAATACAACAAGCTGAAATAGGCTGATTTAAAAGTTGAAGACGATCACTCAATAAATTACAAAAAAGTCTCCAAACGAGAACAAAATAAAATCTCAGTAGGACTCAGTAATGAGTATCTCCACCATTCTTGGTAATGACTTCAAAAATTTGTATGGGTATGCTTGATACGAGTGTTAAAAGCACCATAAAATTGGAAAACATACAAACCAAAGGTTATCTTAAGTCTTTTAGCAATATGTTAATCTGTAGTATAACCTGTATATCTTTCTGTTTTAATTTATTCCACTCGCGGCCTGCCTTCGGGCACGCCCACTGCGCTGTGATTGGTCACACTCCCAAGCACTCCGGACTACTTCTGGACTACTGCTGAACCCCACTTTCTAATTTTGTCGGTATTGGAGTTGATAATAAATGAATGAAACCTTTGGAGAGGAACTTGAAAATAGTGGTAACATAGGCACCCCTGATGAAGTGGAGCTCAGTAGAACCAGGACGTGAGGACGTGAGGAGCACTCATTGTCGGACACACTTTGTCAGAAGCAGCCCTGATGCCATGCAGCTCACAAGAACCGGGAAATGAGGGCACTACATCCACCTCGCCTGCCCAAGGAGGAGTACTCATTGTCGGACACACTGTGTCAGAAGCACCCCTGATGCCATGCAGCTCACAAGAACCGGGAAATGAGGGCCCTGCATCCACCTTGCCTGCCCAAGGAGGAGCACTCTTTGTTGGACACGCTTTGTCAGAAGCACCACTGGTGCCGTTGAGCTCAGGAGAACCGGAATGTAAGGACGCTACGTCCACCTCGCCGGCCCAAGAAGGAGCACTCATTGTCGGACGCACTTTGTTAGAGGCACTTATTTTTTTTACCTGCTATTTTTTTTTCTCCTTTTAAATTTTTTTTATAATGTGCCGTGCTGCAAATGGCCTCCATGTCACACTTTGGACACTGCTGGCGTAGAAGCAGAAGAGACAAGCCAGAGGTGGTCATGTTGCAACTGATACAAGTTGTAATGTTATAAAGAGACTGTGCCATTCTCTTAGTCATGATTTTTGAGTTTGTCTTCTTTGTCTGTCTCGAGGGACATGCAGCAGCCAGGAATGTCAGCTATCTTCTTGTTATGTCTGATGCACAGGGTGTAGTGAGCCTTAAGACAACGTCAATCTATTTGCACAAGTCCTTCCCTGTCTTTGGCCTGCAGTGTGGAGGACCACCAACATTTAAAATGGTGGTCAACTTTCTGCTTATCTCGGTGACCCTTTCAAATTACACCGCACAAAAGATGATACGTGGCGTCGCTACACATACGGGTCACACCGAGGACTCCTATGGCTTGAGGGGGGAGTAGTGGCATAGGGCTCCTCGCACCCCCCCCCCCCCCCTCACCGTATGCCCTCTACCCCCCTGGCCTCTGGACAATGAGCCAGTCTGTGGACTTTGTGAGGACCAGCATCGCCATTTAACCCCTGCCCTGACCCAGTGTCAGACAGAGGCTTAGAGGAGGTGAGCGGTGTGCCACACGCCGGTCCAGTAACGTGGGGAACCATGGGGTTTACCAGGGGTACGGTTTCACAACGTTTCTCTACAGGACGCAGGATGAAAGGGCCCCGCTCTTGTAGACGCTATCACTTTTACTAGGCAAAAAGTCAGAATCGGTGCACGCAAAACTGTCACAAAGTGATCCAATATGTTGAGCAAATTCATGGAAAATGCACATAACAGACCTGGAGCCTGAACTCATCCCACATCTCAAAAGAGCCTAGCCAGAGGCTGTTCTTTCTGAGGATACAGAATAGGACCAACTTCTACTGCTGCACAATTGAGAGCATCCATACACACTGCTGTACTGTGTGATACAGCTGCTGAGAAAGAACTCGAGCTGTTGGTTGAGATGGCCGAAGGGATAATCGGCACCACCACAACCACCCATCAAACCTGGGCGACATCCACTCAGATTATGAAAAAACAAAAAAAATGTGTATAACTTACACATTTGATTGTTCTTTTAGTGTCACTGGCATCTTCAGTTGACCACTGTTTTACATTCTCATGGTGACCCTGGAGTGAACCAGCAGGTATAGCAGAAAAAGGGGCAGTGGGTCACAGGGGTCACAGTGCCTTCGGACCTCCAGACTCCTCTCCCCGTCGCCCCACTGTGAAGGAAGAGCCAGGTCTTTGTCAAGAAGGATTTGGACTACAGGTTACTGGCCGGCCTTGTATCTCGAGACCCCTGAGGCTGCTGAGGATGGGGAATCAGAGACATGCTGCTAATAGATTCATTCAGTGGCTTTGTAGTCTGTTTATCCCCTCAATGAAAGAGACATTATGTTGTTAGGAGGCGCACACCCATCGTCACTGAAGATCACCTCAGAGGGTTAGCAGGTCAACAATAAAGAATTACATTTTGTGGAGCATAACTAACTACAGTATATCCCCTCTATTTATGTGGGTCATGTTCTGAGACTCCCGTGGATAGCGAAAAAAAACGCATATAATGGCCACTCTAAGCCCTATAATATGCCTCAAAACATTTTTTAAGCATGTTTTAAATGGTAAAATATATACGGTAGATAACTCTGCATTAATGAATGATTAAGCTGATTGATAGAAGAGATGGAATCTGAATCACAGACTGCCGTTGCAAATTAATGACCTGTGCACTATAGTGTTTGTACACTATGTCAAAGTGGTGCTTAAATGTTTTTAAAAATGTTCTCTGCATAGTGATTGATGTTAGGTTTGCATAAGAAGGTGTTATTAATAAAACCAGTCAAAGTTATGCTGATTTAATTTAAGTGAATTAGAGAAAATCATCCATCTTGGTTAATTTTTATTAGCTTTGCCATGCTAATGATTACAAATGCATGGAGACCATGTATTCATTCATTCATTCATTCATTTTCTACTGCTTATCCTCATGAGGGTCACAGGCGTGCTGGAGCCTATTCCAGCTGTCTTAGTGCGAGAGGCGGGGTACACCCTGGACTGGTCGCCAGCCAATCACAGGGCACATATAGACAAACAACCATTCACACTCACATTCATACCTATGGACAATTTGGAGTAACCTATTAACCTATGGGGAGAACATGCAAACTCCGCACAGAGATGCCCGAGGGTGGACTCAAACTCGGGGCATGGAGACTAATTTTATATAATGCTTGCATTATTATGAATTGCTATGGCTGTGATGTCTAAAATGTCAAAGTGTGCTTCTTCACAGCAAAGCCTTGGACCCGCTGGACACTGTGAAATTGACCTGTCAACACTTGACTGAAACCTTGCGGCTGGCTCAGGACCATCGACGTGCCCATGAGTGCACTGATATCAGCTACGACCAGCAAAACGTCAGCAGGCAATCTATTGATATTATCGATGAGGCAGAGTTCATTGGCAAGGTTTCCCCAATCACTTGCAACAAGGAGACTGGTCGTGACTTTGCAGACTTTGCATCAGAAGGAAAAAGAATGGGTCTGCAAATGGCGGCGGTGTCACAAGACTTCACCGATGACATGTAATTTTAAGGCGTAATAGCACCATGTAACAATACACCACGTATCCTTCACTTTGTGTCTTTGTGTGCTTGTATGTCATATTTTGAGAGCAGGACTGACACTGTGCTGGTTCAGCAGCTTGAAAGGAAACACAAACAGAGGTGGAACATCAGCACCTCTTTTATATCTGAGGAAAGAGGAGGAAAAACAGAGTGTGGAGCTCTTTCTTCGAATGTTGCCCGACATCATGCAGCAACTGTTATTCAGGTAAAACGTCAACCACAATAATAGACATTATTATATGATGATCCATACAAAGACAGAATTCCCATATACAGTGCATCCGGAAAGTATTCACAGCGCTTCACTTTTTCTACATTTTGTCATGTTACAGCCTCATTCCAAACTGAATTAAATTAATCTCTCACCTCAAAATTCTACACAAAATACTCCATTATGACAATGTGAAAAAAAGTTTTTTTTGACATGTTTTGAATTTATTAAAAATCGAAAACAAAAAAATCACATTTACATAAGTATTCACAGCCTTTGCCGTGAAGCTCAAAATTGAGCTCAGGTGCATCTTTTTTCTACTGATCATCCTTGAGATCTTTCTACAGCTTAATTAGAGTCTACCTGCAGTAAATTCAGTTGATTGGACATGATTTGGAAATATAATAACTGTCTATATAAGGTCCCACAGTTGACTGTGCATGTCAGAGCACAAACACCGAGCATGAAGTCAAAAGAACTGTCTGGAGACCTGCGAGACAGGATTGTCTTGAGGCACAAATCTGGAGAAGGATACAGAAAAATTTCTGCTGCTTTGAAGGTCCCAATGAGCACAGTGGCTTCCATTATTCGTAAATAGAAGACGTTTGGAACCACCAGGACTCTTCCTAGAGCTGGCCGGCCTTCTAAACTGAGCGATTGGGGAAGAAGGGCCTTAGTCAGGGAGGTGACCAAGGCCCCGATGGTCACTCTGTCAGAGTTCCAGCGTTCCTCTGTGGAGAGAGGAGAGCCTTCCAGAAGGACAACCATCTCTGCAGCAATCCACCAATCAGACCTGTATGGTAGAGTGGCCAGACGAAAGCCACTCCTTAGTAAAAGGAACATGGCAGCCCGTCTGGAATTTGCCAAAAAGCACCTGAATGACTTTCAGACCATGAGAAACAAAATTCTCTTGTCTGATGAGACAAAGATTGAACTCTTTGGTGTGAATGCCAGGCGCCATGTTTGGAGGAAACCAGGCACTGCTCATCACCAGGCCAATACCATCCCTACAGTGAAGCATGGTGGTGGCAGCATCATGCTGTGGGGATGTTTTTCAGCAGCAGGAACTGGCAGACTAGTCAGGATAGAAGGAAAAATGAATGCAGCAATATATAGAGATATCCTGGATGAAAACCTGCTCCAGAGCGCTCTTGACCTCAGTAGACTGGTCATGTACCTTGACCATAT
The DNA here is from genome assembly GCF_037039965.1 of Doryrhamphus excisus. Lineage (NCBI taxonomy): Eukaryota > Metazoa > Chordata > Actinopteri > Syngnathiformes > Syngnathidae > Doryrhamphus > Doryrhamphus excisus. The sequence goes on along the minus strand of NC_136357.1, from coordinate 14,546,379 downwards.
AGACAGTAGACATTAGCACACAGCCAAGATCTCAAAAGATTGGTTTCAGAACCACTCTGTGAATGTCCTGGAGTGGCCCAGCCAGAGTCCAGACTTGAATCCGATCGAACATCTCTGGAGAGATCTGAAAATGGCTGTGCACAGACGTCTCCCATCCAACCTGATGGAGCTTGAGACTTATTGCAAAGAAGAATGGGCAAAACTGCCTAAAGATAGGTGTGCTAAACTTGTGGGATCATATTTAAAAAGACTTGAGGCTGTAATTGCTGCCAAAGGTGGATCAACAAAGTATTAAGCAAAGGCTGTGAATACTTACAGTATGTCACAAAAGTGAGTACACCCTTCACATTTCTGCAAATATTTTATTATATCTTTTCATGGGACAACACTGAAGAAATGAAACTTTGCTACAATGTAAAGTAGTCAGTGTACAGCTTGTATAACAGTGTAAATTTACTGTTCCCTCAAAATAACTCAATACACAGACCTTAATGTCTAAACTGCAGGCAACAAAAGTGAATCCACCCCTAAGTGAAAATGTCCAAATTGGGCCAAAAGTGTCAATATTTTGTGTGGCCACCATTATTTTCCAGCACTGCCTTAACCCTCTTGGGCATGGAGTTCACCAGAGCTTCACAGGTTGCCACTGGAATCCTCTTCCACTCCTCCATGACGACATCACAGAGCTGGTGGATGTTAGAGACCTTGTGCTCCTTCACCTTCAGTTTGAGGATGCCCCACAGATGCTCAATAGGATTTAGGTCCGGAGACATGCTTGGCCAGTCCATCACATTCACCCTTAACTTCTTTAGTAAAGCAGTGGTTGTCTTGGAGGTGTGTTTGAGGTCGTTGTCATGTTGGAATACTGCCCTGCGGCCCAGTTTCTGAAGAGAGGGGATCATGCTCTGCTTCAGGATGTCACAGTACATGTTGGCATTCATGGTTCCCTCAATGAACTGTAGCTCCCCAGTGCCGGCAGCACTCATGCAGCCCCAGACCATGACACTCCCACCACCATGTTTGACTGTAGGTAAAACACACTCGTCTTTGTACTCCTCACCTGGTTTCCGCCACACACGCTTGACACCATCTGAACCAAATAAGCTTATCTTGGTCTCATCAGACCACAGGACATGGTTCCAGTAATCCATGTCTTTAGTCTGCTTATCTTCAGCAAACTGTTTGCGGGCTTTCTTATGCATCATCTTTAGAAGAGGCTTCTTTCTGGGATGACAGCCATGCAGACCAATTTGATGCAGAGTGCGACGTATGGTCTGAGCACTGACAGGTTGACCACCCATCCCTTCAACCTCTGCAGCAATGCTGGCAGCACTCAGGCGTCTATTTTCCAAAGACAACCTCTGGATATGACGCTGGGCACGTGCACTCAACTTCTTTGGTCGACCATGGCGAGGCCTGTTCTGAGTGGAACCTGTGATGTTAAACCGCTGTATGGTCTTGGCCACCGTGCTGCTGCTCAGTTTCAGAGTGTAGGCAATCTTCTTATAGCCTAAGCCATCTTCGTGTAGCGCAGCAATTCTTTTTTTCAGATCCTCAGAGAGTTCTTTGCCATGAGGTGCCATGTTAAACTTCCAGTGACCAGTATGAGAGAGTGTGAGAGTGATAAAACCAAATTTAACACACATGCTCCCCATTCACACCTGAGACCTTGTAACACCAATGGGTCACATGACACTGGGGAAAGAAAATGGCTAATTGGGCCCAATTTGGACATTTTCACTTAGGGGTGTATTCACTTTTGTTGCCTGCAGTTTAGACATTAAGGTCTGTGTATTGAGTTATTTTGAGGGAACAGTAAATTTACACTGTTATACAAGCTGTACACTGACTACTTTACATTGTAGCAAAGTTTCATTTCTTCAGTGGTGTCCCATGAAAAGATATAATAAAATATTTGCAGAAATATGAGGGGTGTACTCACTTTTGTGACATACTGTATATAAATGTGATTTTTTTGTTTTCTATTTTTAATAAATTCAAAACATGTCAAAAAAACCTTTTTTCACATTGTCATAATGGAGTATTTTGTGTAGAGGTAAGGGATTAATTTAATTCAGTTTGGAATGAGGCTGTAACATGACAAAATGTAGAAAAAGTGAAGCGCTGTGAATACTTTCCGGATGCACTGTACAGGGAGCTGTTGGCCTATGTACCAGTTCTAGACAAAATAAAGGAAAAAAATATAAAAAGACACAAAAGTCATGTTGTCCTTCCTCAGTGTAGTGGCGCATGACTATTTATTCTACTACCTGTGTATTGTCTTGCCCCATGCAGACTTAACTGGTTTCATTCTTATTTTTATAAAATAATTATGCGAGTGCGTCATAACCACAAAAACACATAACATAACATAGAAAGAAGATCACCTGGACAACTTTTGTATTGGCTCTTGTTTTTCTGGGTACTCTGGCTTCCTTCCACATTCCGAAAACTTCCATGTTAGATTAATTGAAGACTCTAAATTGTCCGTAGGTGTGAATGTGAGTGTGAATTGTGTTTTTTCTATATATGTACTCTGCAATTAGCTAGTGACCAGTCCAGTGTGTACCCTCCATCTTGCCCAAAGTCAGCTGGATAGGCTCCAGCATAACCCTGTGATCATACAAGCGCTATAGAAGATGGATGGATGGATTGACGTACCTAATGTGGTATATAAGTGTAAATAAAATAAACATGTTCCTCAGGTCATCCATCTTCACGCTTCATATGTGCCATGTAGCCTTGTTGTGCTAATCCTCCACAAGGCTGCTATTATAAAAAAAAAAAAACACTTCCCAGGTCTGTTATTCATAGGGAGCTATGTGCATGTGTACGTGCGTATTGGGGAGGTACAGAGTGATTTATCAGATTCCAAATAAGTCTGCTAGTAAGAGTTCTAAAATTCCTGTTTGCCTCAACTTATAGTGAATGTGCCCCCCGCCCTTTTCTAATTCCCATGGGGAACTGTAGGATTTAGAGGCACACTGGAGCTCCATTTGTCTTTGAGCAGTCTGAAGTCATACAGAGTTCAACAACATTCGGCCATTTAAAAAAAAAAAAGAAAAAGAACTTAACATGTTTTATCTCAAATGGAACAGCACACAATATTTGAGGTTTGCACTGTGATTCATGGAGTGTTTTATGTCATTTTTGTGTTCAACATCAGGCACATTGGAGGGGCTTCACTTGGAGGAGGAGGCTGGCGGACGCTCTTGCTGCCGTCACGTTGCTCGACACAAGCGAGGATGATATCTTTGAGGTGGTGGACCTGGATGAATTTGTCTTTGATGAGGTGTGTCTCATGTGGTCAAGTGATTTTTGACTTTCCGAGTTTTGTAAAACAAACACACACAAAACAGCTCATTTCCTATTAAGGAATATTTGCGTTTAAATGTATTTTGTTTTGAATAAGGCTACACTTGAGCAAGGCTGGGCTGTGCCGCTTTGTGATGACCTTCCTGCCAGATGTTCGTCAGTGTCAAAGCAGCCATTGTTGCAGCAGGTAAGGCAGCAAACCACAATGTAGATCAGGAACGTCCAAACATTTTTCAGATAGGAGCCGCATACAGAAGGCCACAATAATGTATTTTGTACACTGAAATGCTAAAAGCAATGTGATGTAGGTCAATATATACAGTATTCTAAACTATCAAATTTGTGTAATATTTAATAATACATTTTTATTAATAATGAATTGATTTTACATTAACAGCATGCTGAGGGCCAATAAGCTGCAGGTTAACGCTACATCCCTAGTAGGCTTGAGACCCTCACTCACGTCTAACATCAGTGACCTCTGGCCTCACAAATATTTCGTCATTTTGAAGCGTAGAGTATACAGTACGGTATATAGGCTAGTGTATCAGGTGGCAGTGTGTGAATTTTGGTCCTCGTCTGCAGAGTAATTTGCTACATATCACTTCCTCATCATGCTTATCACTCCCACAGGGGCTCTTCTCTCTGTGCCTGATTGATCTTTGAATTTATTCTCTGGAAAAACACAATTACTTTGGAGAGGCCTGAAGGTTGCTCAGCGCTGGCAGATGTCGTTTTTCATGGTAGTGTTTTTTTCTGCCTTCATTTACCTCCTGTTGGATCTTTTCTTTGGCTCGTTTGTAGCGCTCTACATCATGGTAGCCAGTTTGAGGTGCAGCTGACGGGATGCAGCTGCCGTCATGGCCAGCCTCTCTGTGAACAATTTAGCACCTTTGCCACAACAAGATGGAACTTTGACAGCACTTCAACACTTTATTACAACTAAGCTGTCCTAGTTGTGTGAAGCACTATGCTGTGTTTGTATTCTAGTTTTCTGGATCCTATCATGAACATTCCCAGCATGTTCTGCCACCTCTGCCTGAATGGAGACCTACACAGGCCTGGGGGATCAAGGACCAGGATGACTCTAGCGGCAAGACAGTGTCGCCACAAAGGTAGGACCTCCAACGAAAACATGCATGCTCTGTCGGAGGAACATCATTCATTTCTTGTACCTGTTTACATATACAGTTGTAAACAGTATATGTATATACATATACATATACAGGGGAAATAAGTTTTTGATCTTTGCTGATTTTGCAGGTTGAACCCCTTATAAACATAAGAACAGTACATAATTTTTATGGTAGGTTTTTGGTTCCACCCAAGAACTGTCAAAGGATCTCAGGGACATGATTGTAGACCTGTACACGGCTGTCCATGTCATTTTGCCCAATCTAATAGACATATTATACAATACATATAATACAATATATATAATATTTATAAATGTATTGTATTACTCATATGGCACCTATGGGCCATCATGACCAGGAGAACCAGATTGTACAGTAGGAGAAACCGTGCAGTAGTTGGATACACTATGTGTCGACAGAGGTGGAGACAACCACATTGTTGGCCAGGAGGAGCCACTGCCATGGTCGGCCAATGTACACAATGTTCTTTTAAACTTGCGACACACGCACTCCTCCCCTGTCTTGCCTGTGCGCCCTGGCTGCGGGCGATGTTTTCCTGAGTGCAGGCAGAAAATAATTAGCATTTGAAAGTGAATGCGGGCCATGTGCATGTCTCTTGCGATTTTCCCCATTTTTGCACATACATCGGGAAGTAACTCCCCCTTAAAGTGGGCTTAGAAAATGAAACGTGAATTTTTGACGTGGTCAAAGTGATTCATATTGAATATGTTCATATTGATAAGGCTGTACAAAATGTAGCATGGATTGTTTATGTTTTTTGATATCACTATTAAAAGCTTTGTAATATAAATTTATTTGTAATATTTACTGTCCACATGCACCACATGCAACTCCATCAGATACAGTTGTTTTATATTCTTATTACCTGGTGCTTTTTTGTGGTCTGTGCAGCAGAACTTTACTTTTAAGTTGAGAAAAATGTTGGCAATGTCAAGAAAATTCAAATTAAAGAAATGTTTTTGTATCAAACGTAACACAACACATCTAAATGAATTGAACTGTGAATTATGTGTATTGTTGCACTCGTATATATTACATTCTGTCTTTCTCTGTTACAATAAACCTCCCTCAACACTTCTGGACTGTTCCAATCCTTGTAAAACGGGAAACTCAAATACTTATTTTCCACACTACAAGTTGCCTACAACAATGAAAATGAATACAATTATATCCTACAAGATTATACCTCATGGTGTAAACTTCTGTTCTTTTTATCGTAGAAACAAATCTGCTTCAACCTCAGTGGCGAGTGGACTCTCTGAAAGATCAGAAAAGATTCTGGAGGAATGGTAAATCATTTCATTGAGGTTGTTGGTATGATGAGTCTTGATGTCACTGTGCACACGTATGCTTTTAGGGGTTTCACTAATCCTCACACAGCTGAGCTGATGCTAAGAAGAGCCCAGAAGATGAAGTCAAAGAAGAAAAGCTCAGGTAAGAAATGAACCACTGAAATAACGAACATGCAACATTAAACTGGAAGTGTGCCTGTGCTTATTTTTCTGGGTGTTATATGTATCAGTAGTGATTGGTACACAGTATTAGGAACTCATGCCAGAAACTAATCCACAAAGCTTAATTTTTCTGCATTGTCATTCCTAAATGTCCCAGACTGTATTTCCTAAAAGGGAAAAAGGTTGCCTTGGCAGCATTGCTTTGACATCAGTGCACCTTTCCAACTCGTGTGAGGTAATGAGCTGTAACAGTCAGCAGAAGCCAGACTGTGTCGCTTCTCATTGAGCTTTATTTGAGAACTGGTAACCTAAAAAAAGGCAAATTACTGCCAAGAAACCTCCTGACAAGTCCTCCAGCCCTGACTTTCATTTTGTTGTTGTGGTTTCCAAGGTGACGTCAGCTCTGTGCCGCTCGGATAGTGGTCCAGTCCTGGTTAGCACGCCGCTGCCATGTGGAGGCACGCTGCCCTTTGATCACAACTGCAAAAGCATGCCTCCACTCCTCGCAGTCTTGTCATTTTGCTCCAATGACCAACAGGTCTTTGTCGAGTCTAACTTCTCATGGCAGCGGCCTCGCTAGGACCAGAGCAGCTCTCAGGGTTCCAGACGTCAGGCTGCGGTTCCCTGCGTCTGGTTTTAGGCCCGCCTTGTCCCTCTTTAACCTTCTGTTGCCCTCCTAGGTCCATCTGTGCATCTTGTGGCTTGTAGAAACTTACCACTCACTACTTACCCGCCGTGTGCAATCGAGACTCCAAAGAGACAGAGACTACGTGGTAACGATGGTACCAAAGGTAAGGCATGCTCCTTTTTTGGCCAGAGCTGGATGTGCTCATGATGCCTACTGCCTACATGATGATCAGTGAAACACTTGAAACAATAAAAAACTGATGTGGGACCTGTTTTGGCCCCTTAACCTCATGTGGGGAGAGGCTGGTCAAGCAAGAATACACTGATGAGCGATAATTAAAAAAAAAACATTACCGGATATAACTTTACACTTCGCTGTCCAGGGTAGGTTTTATCGTAATAATTGAGAAGCACTGGGTTAACTGGAGAGACACAATTGTCCTTAGGTAGGAATGTGAATGTATGGTTGTCTATATGTGCGGTTGGCTGGCAACCAGTCTAGGGTGTATCCAGTCTCTTGCACCAAGTCAGCTGGGATAGGCTCCAGCATATCTCCTAGTGATGACAAGCAGCTTAGAAAATGAATGAATGCAATATTCTGTTTGTGCTGCAAAAACACTAGTCAAATATTATCTATATTGCCACCACTGAAAAATCCTTTATATGAGAGGAACGTCCTGCTGTCTTTAAAGGGGAACTGCACTTTTTTTGTAATTTTGCCCATTGTCAGGGCTTTAGCGTCAAAATACAGCAGGTATTTCCCATGACACCCGTTGCTACCTAGCTCATATAAACTCATTTTCTTGCGTTATAATGCACAGAAAAGGGAAAGAAATATATGTTCATGTGTCACATATGCATTGTGAATGATTGGCAAACTTCCAAAAAAAAGTCCAGTTCCCTTTTGCAAGACTGTGTTGTGCGGAAGTTTGAGGCAAATTTCTCCCTCTTAACTTTTCCTGCCGTGGTCTCCTGCCCTGCCCTGAGGTGGTGAGATGATTTGACATTGTGACATCCGCAGCCACACTTCAAAGAAGGGGAAGAGCTGGAGGGAGGATAATAGAGGCGGGGAGTATAGGCTTTTATCATCCGGGCCTGTCTCCATCTTTCCTCTTCCCCCTCCCTCGCCACCACCAGGGTCAAGGCCTCTCATCTCTCTGAAGGTCATCCATGCAGAAAAGTGTCTGGTCCAAGTGTAATGCTGATATCCATCCATCCATGTATCTTTACTCTGGTAGCGGGAGTCTAGTCCAGCAGTATTCGGGCAAGAGGCGGGGTACACCCTGGACTGGTCGCCAGCCAATCACAGGGCACATATAGACAAACAACCATTCACACTCACATTCATACCTATGGACAATTTGGAGTCGCCAGGTAACCCAACAGAGAAAACCCACACACACACAGGGTACGCCCCACATGTCCAAGCAGAGAACCGATCTCCTGACTGTGTGGCCTACATGCTAACCACTCGGTACCGTGCAGCCCGTGATGCTGATATTTAAATTAATATTCCTCTGAAAACTTTTTTTAATTTTTTAATCACCATTACCACCATTTGATATCCATTTACATCTAATTCCCAGGTCCTGAAGCAGCAAAATAGCTCCACATCATCACACTTCCACCGCCACATTTTACTGTTGGTATGATGTTCTTTTTCTCTTGTGTGGTGCGTTACTTTTATACCAGATATGAGACACAGATCTTCCAAAAAGTAAAATTTTTTTCTCGTCAGACCAGATTATTTTTGACCTTGACGGAGGCAAGTGAGACCTGCCGTTCTTTGGTTGTTTTAGGGCCCTTGGTGGCCTCCTAGAGGAGTTGTGGGCTGTAATTTCATAGACCAGACGCAGGTATGGTGCTCCTGCCTTGTGCCGTGCAGCCACGACTCCTTCCCTCCTACCGGCACAAGTGGCAAAGAGGGAGGAGAGAAGGATGATAGGATTTAACCCAGCTGAGTGTCATAATTCCTGGCCTCATGAAAAAATATCACCTTTAATTCCTACAGACTCATTGCAATAATACTAAGTAACGTTTCTCATCTTCTTCACTGGGAGGGTAGTATTGGTGAGACAGGGCTGCTGCTGCTGACTTATTAAATGTTATTAAATCTGGTAAATGGATGAAGTACAACTGATTTAACAATACATACTAAACATTTACCTGCATTGACTAAAGGGGACCCATTATGCCTTTTTCACACTTCTGACTTATAAATGTTGTATTATCGTGTTAAACGATGCCAGAGTTTCAGATAATGACGTTTGCGCATTTGGAAGTGAGCCCTAAATGAAGTTTGGGATGGCTCTGAACACTTGGTTTCAGAGAGTTTTTTCAAACACCAGCTCACTGTGACTTCACAGTGAGCCTTGTGAGGAGTTACTGGCTCCATCCAGCCGGTGACTTCCTCATATGGACGTGCTGTACAAGCTGAGTGGGACCAAACACAGCGACGTGGGTGTGCCTGGAGGTGCCAGACCGTTTTGGAAATCCAACAAAATCCAACTGGAATAGGTGCAGATTCTGGAAGATCTTTATTTACCCATTTACTGTGGGCCCTATCAGCCATGGGCCCTTAGAGTGTCCTAACCTTTCATTCTTTTATGGTGACCCTTGCCCAAAGGTTGCACTTAATGATTGCCCAGTGCTGGACACTTACCACCTTCAATATTTGCCAACTAGGGACTACTAAAGAAAAGTGACGGAATAATTTCTTCCTCATTTGAAGCAGGGGGTACATGCAAGCGAGAAGTCAAAACAAATACATTTTAAACTATTGTAGAACAGAGTATGGGGTGATCCAAATGTTGGTGATAATGCTCTGTGTAGTGGTTGCACTTCCCAATTAAAAAGGAGAGTTGAAGAAAAAGCGGTCATCATTTATGGTGATGGATTTCAGATAGCACTGCGCTGTCAAAAGTGGCATACTCAGGACAGTGTACTGTACACATACTGGACTTACTGCCACGAGTATTCCATCTGAGACACAACAATCGTTTTAGATTGTGTATGCATTGTGCTCTTCAGGACCGGTCACATTCCAACAATGATTACTTTACTGCAATGTCTTCCCAATGGTCTTATCTGTCCTCCTCCAGCCTGTTGACAATCAGTCAAACAGGCCTACTGATGAAGAAGTAATGAAGATACAATACATCAGCTGATACAGTGATGGGGACCCATTATTGGAACCCCCCCCCCTCCTCATACCCGACATCCTCGGTTTTCTAAGCAGGCAGTCGTGGTTCCTGTAAAATGCGTAACTCGAACCACCTTGCTTCTGGAGATGAAGCCTCCTGCTGCCTTTTTACTGGATGACTCTGGAGAGGCGTGCTGCTGGCATGTCGGGAGCTGGCTCCCATTGCTGTGATCCTAAATGGACCCGTGCCGAGCTTCCCCGGCGTGCCCCTGGCCATGACCTGTGGAAAACACCCCCCACCCCCCGGATCTCTCCCAGTGCCCGGGGCCTATAGCCAAGCAGCTTGGGCCCGACAAGCTCTCCCCAACAGGGGTTAACGTTTCAGGGTTTTGAGTCAAGGCCCTTCTGGAGGTGATTAGCCCCGAAACCCATGACAGATTCTTTCCAAGATATCTGACGCGGTGTGTTTATTTTATCCGGGCTCTTTGTGTGGATGTGCTGGACATGAGTAACCCACTTGAAATGGGTATCGACTTACATAGAGAGAGGGAGAGGATGGAGGGGAGCCGCAAGATGTTTTGTTGTGAAGGCAAAAAACATAGCAACACTCCTCACATGATTCCTATTGTCAAGTGTGTTAGAGTGAGGTGGTTCCACAACCTTAGCTGTAACACCTCCGCCCCAGGAGGGATGCACTCGCTGTCTCCAGCATCTTCATTCAAACTGACACCTAACCTCAATAAATATCCGGCTTGATGGCGGAGGGAACGTACGGGTGTATGTGTTTGTTTTAGGTTGGAAGCACTGCCTCCTGACCACTTAACTAGATTTCACACTTCAGTGAAGTGAAATGCAATCGTCTTGTTTAGCATCTCGGATACAAAATAACTCGGTGTCAGTCTTTTTCACCACCATTCATGTGCGTTCAATTTCTAGCCTGTGATCTAGATTTCTCGACCTCGAGCTGAGGGAGGATGCGGGCATCGCCATGGCGCACGAGTCTGAGTCACGCTCATGAGGGCACACGAACAACTATAAACACACGTTGCTGATGATTACATTGAAAGCTTCTTTTTTTTTGCTTTGCACACAACTGACGGTGTTTCAATCCCCAACTATTGCCACCAATCCAACCCTAAAGAAGATAAAATAATAATGCTCATTTTTCAGAGGTAATCATTTAACAATATGTTTATTATTGGGCTTGTAGTTTGGCTTAGTGTAGCTGTTTCTAATATTTTGGTTACATAAAGGGAATGAATATGAAACAGCTGTCGGTATGATACAGTACAGTTGTACAAGCACAATAATAAACATATTGTCAAATGAATACCTCTCTGACAGTGTCAATCAAAAGTGGGCATTATTATCTTTGTAAAGGCAGAAGGCTGGGCACAGGAGGCTGGGCTGGGGGGGTGTTCCTGTGTTTGAAGTGGAGGGGGGGGAGCAGCATGTCATTCCTTCAGCTTGTTTGCTTCAGGCCACCCTCTGTTTCTCCTCTCGACCTTCTGATATTCACTCCGTTCTCCTCTCCTCAGCAGAGACGAGCTGAACTTAATGTGCTTAAGAGCCCCTCTTAACAGGCGTGACTCCTACAGCACCCCCCCACCCCCGACATCCTGCAGGGAGTACTGGAGGGGGTCTTGGGTGGTTTGGACAGGGGGGTGGTTGAAGCGTAAAAGTAAAGTGGACGGTCTCATGCTACATGGATGTTTTTCCCTGGTGCTCAAATGGTTTAATGATGATTTGAGATGATTTTCAAGGTCAATCATTTTTCATCATTGGTCATAAAAATGTTTTTCTGCATTCCCACTGCATCAGCTTAATTAGTATTTTAAAAATAGATTTGATGAAGTTACTTCATTGGTTGTACTCAAAAGTAATTCCCGACGGGAAACGAGAAGCACGAGCAACCACTTCCTGCCCCCCCTCCACCAAGGGGGAGCATCTATCACTTGACACTTTTACTGTTCCTCAGCAATTAACCCATGAAAAGTGGAGCACTTGCCTCTCCTCGTTGCAGCAAGCAAAGGGCTGCAATAAATGCATGATTAGTTCCAGCAATGACTTGTCAGAATCCATTATTAGCCCACACCCGCTTGTGGCTGCGTTACTGTCAGCGCAACGCAAATGTTTACTCTAAGTTACGGCCTTATTATGGGATTTCAACACGCGGCGTAAATCAGCTGCTGTTCAGATTTCTCTCCTTTCCCCAAAAAACTGTTGGAAGGCGGCTCGGACTGGAGAACCACAAGCTGCCACAATAGTCAGGAGAGCTTCTCTCCGCAGCCTTAAATCTATTACAGCAAACACACAAAGCTCTTTAAACGTAATGTAAACACGGCAGCAGATTTGACCACACACTCCTCTCACTTCAGTCTGCCTGCAGTGACTTCATTTTTATAGCCAAACTTGACAGTTGATGACGCAGGTTAAGACTGTTGGCACTTTTATTTGTTGAACCTCACCACAGCTCCCTCGCTACCCTTTTTACCAATCTAATGACATTGTTTGAAACTCATCTCAAAACAAATAGTCGCCTGTGACATTTATTGCTGGATTTCTTGTGGGGGTGCAGTTCTCCAAGCTGAGGCGTGCTCGGGGCGAGCCAAGCAGGAAAGGACTCGGGAGTGGCACCGTAAGCAGAACACTCTAAAGTGCTCGGAAAGGTGAGCAAATACACTAGATTACCTTTGATTGAGTACGACTGTATGTGGAGTGTGTGATTGTATTGCATAATAGACACAAATCACAGGAAAGACATCATTTTCTGTTTTATTCACAGTGAGCATTTCTTACCAGACATCAGTGCCGTCATGTTGAGTGGCGGCCTTCCACAGCGTGGAGTGAGTACACCCTCTTTCACTTCCAAGTTACAGATAGTATTTGATACCCTGCTGGTTTTGTAATAAATACCTTCTTACAAAGATATGAAGAGTCCAGAATTTTTACGGTAGGATTATGGTAATAAAAATATCTAAATGTTAATGATCCAATTGTATTCGATTGAGAGAATTTATAACTATTACATATAACCAGCTATGTGTTAATGAAATACCCAAATTTGTCCTGTCCCTCTAGGAAAGTACAATAGATCCCCGTTTTTAATGTGGGTTCCATTCCAGACATGCCAGCAAATGGCAAAAAATATAAGCTGTTTGATGACCTTATGTTTCTTTTAAATATAGTTGTTTCACTTTCGCTTTGCCTCACTATGGTGCATGCAAGGAGCTCAAACAGAGTGTGACATCTCAACGCTTGGAAAAAAGTGAAGTGAAGCATCAAGGCAAACATGTAAAAGTTGTGTGCTGGTACATAAGAGTATATGCTGTCTATGTTACCTGTCACATAAACACTCTTTTCCATTCAAACACCTCCAGAGTTGGAGGACCTTTGCATTGGGATCAAATATTTATTTCACTCAATCAAATACAAGTTAATTTAAAATCCTTACTTAATTATTTATTTATTTATTTTTACATTTTGCCTCTCTTGATGCAATAAACCTACCATAAAGGTTTTTGCACAGTTGATATCTTCAAAATCAGCAGGGGATCAAATACTTATCCCCACGGTTTTTTATGTTATGTTGATTGTTTTGCAGCATGCCAGACAGATTGTGTGTGATTCTTAATGTTGTCTGTTATGTGTGTGTACATTCATATACAGGCAGAAATAGCGCATATAGAACAGCTGCATCACACTAGTGGAGTTTGGGCCTACAGCAGTTTATCACCCCAACCATGCAGAGAAAACAAATGTGCACGCAACACCTCTGTTGAACTTCAGACAAGTAAGGCATTTATGTTATTGTAGAATTGCTCGGCAGCTGAGGTGTGTGAATGTGAATGTATAGCATGCACTGCAAACATCATATTTTATATATCATTTTAAAGAGTTCTGGATAGGGATATTAATTAATATATACATATTACTAAACCAAAAGTCAAAGTCACACGTCAACATTGATTTCATGATAGTATTGTTGTCAATCTTCAGAATTGTCGTACAATTTTTAAGGCTCAGCGAGTGCAAAGCGGGCTAAAGTTGGGGGAGGGCCCAGAAGGTCGGGCCGGGGACACGGTGTCGTGAATTTCTCCTTTAGCAGGAAACGAACAGCGAGAGAAGAGGCGGGGAAAAAAGGTAGCGAATGACTGGGCCTTCTGTGCGGGGACCAGGGGCTCAGCAGCCGGCCTGACAAAGATGCCACTGACAGCAGATGAGCACATGAAACAAGCTCAGGAGGCGGCCTGAAGGAGAGCCCTGTCCCTGCTAATGAGGCCTAATTGGATTCTGATGATGATTTCAAAATGATATCCACGAGGTACGCTGGCTCTGAGCAGAAAAGTGTGTTGTGCTGCTGAGCCGCTCGCTTTCCTTGCTCTCGTTGGCACACAAGTACATCTTAGCCAAAGCTGATGAAATATCGTTTTTCATCAACTTTGTCATCGTTAAGAGCTTGTCATGACTCACAAAACTCAAATTGTTGAGAAGTTAAGATTCAGGGACAACTTGGTTGGTATAGTCGAGGTGCGTATTTTTTTTTTGCAAACTTATACCAGTAATTTTTTGTGTCTCAAGATCAATATGGTACCGATAAAGCAGCAAGTTACACTGTATTCAGGCATACACTCCGAGCAGCCGGTGTGATGCCACGGAAATCTCTGGAAAAAACGCTGCAGTGCTAGCGTTTCAGGTGGCTGATAAGGTTTTTTGTATGCTGTTTTTTCCCCCCATCGATGTGCATATTATATTTGGTACAATGTGCACAGGAAATGTCTTCATTTGAAAGTTAATGTTTGTTTACATGTGAGCTCAGGGAAAGTTACGACAGGCAGGCAGATTTGCTCACCCACACTGTACAGGTAATTTTGCCTCATTGGGGCGTTTTTAAAAATTAGCGGTTATCTCAGTTATTTTAGAGTGTCATCGCATTTATCGTTATGACATTTATAAATGTCATAAATTTTTTTTTAAAAAGGTATGCCCCCGGTCTGCACTTTGAACACCACTGCCCCAATTCAACCTCTGCCTCATTCATTTGTTTAAACTGTGTCCCATTACATTTGTCTATCTATGTGGACTAATGTAATGTGACATCTTTGTGCATTTCCTCTAGAACAAGATGCTTCATCTCCTAGCCGGGTTCCATCTGCTGTGCGCAGGAAGGAATGCATCTCCTTTCGGGATGAGACAGTCAGGTGGAGCGGTGGCTGGGGTGGAGGGAAGAAGAGAGACAAACTAAAACATGCACATAATTGAAAAAAAAACATTTCAAGTGACATCTCCTTTGTACCAAAATTCACCTTAGCTAATTGTGCTGTTATGATTTGATACCTTCATATTTTATGACATCTTATCTTGTCCTGTCCCCCTCACCTCTCGATGTTCTGGTGCAAACAGAACAGTATCTGGTGTAAACTGTATACTTAGTTCTTGGAGATGGGGAGGCGGGTGGTAATTCATTAATAAGGAGAGAAGAAGAGGAACTTAATATCTGGTGCGCATTGATTTAGGATAGCAGTTTTTCTTTGTCTTGGCTTTTCTCTTTAAGGAGTCAATCGATGTTTGATTTGGCTTAGCTTTTACACTGAATGTCCTTCCCGGCGCAACCCTCCAATTTATTTCGGCTCAGAACCAGTACTATACATCGCAAATGGTTGACCGTTGGCCCTGGCCACCAGGAATCAAACCTGCATCATCTGTGCAAAAGGGAGCAGCATGTACCATTACAGCACTGTGGCGATTTAGGATTATGCTACACTATAAATATGTATACCGTTACATATTTGAATGTAATCATCAAAGTGGCCAGTTTGGAGCACAGCAACTCGTGTCCCAAATCCATTACTGTTCAGGGTATCTATGAGGTCTTAAAAAGTCCAATAATTTGAATTTAAAACCTTAAAATGTCTCTATAAAATGTCTAAAAATTTTAAAGAGGCCTTATTATGCTAATTTTCGGCCCTTTGTATTGAGTGGTGTACTCGATAACACACATAAAGCTTTCCAGATCTTCCAGAATCTGTACCTATTCCAGCTGTATTTCCTTAGATTTCCAAAACAGTCTTTTAATTTATTTCGCCCATCTGGGCACATCCACTCTGCTGTGATTGGTCATACTCCCAAGCTCTCCGGAGGACTTCCAGACTACTGCCGAAACGCACTTTCTAATTTTGTCGGTACAGGGGCCTTTTGGAGAGCTACTTGAAAAGTGGTTAGGAGCTAGTGGGAGCTCATGAGCTACTGTTTGGAAATGCCTGACTTACCGTGTATGAACTCCAAAGAGTGGTAACGTAGGTCTGTTAGCGTTTGCTAAGTGCAGACAATCTTGGCACAATATTGGTAGTGGAAATGTGGTCATTACACACTTTTTGGTCACAGTGGAGGGGGTGCCACCATAATCTCAATTGAACAATGGAGCTTCAGACTATATAACTATATGGAGATGTTGCATATGGCATCCCTCATAACTGAAGGCCCTCTCGTCTGTTTGGTAATGACTGGATTTTTCAACAGGACAACAGGACAATTCTCACCTGACATTGGACTTCTTCTGGAAGACTTGAGTGGTTAGCCTGCACGCTAACCACTCGGTCACTGTGCAGTCCATCCTGCATGTTCCTTTGATCTAAATCCAGTTAAGAGCAGTTAAGGAAGTGGATGGGAGGGCAATTTCACAAAAATGGACAGCCTTCCGTGAAGCCATCTTCACCACCTGGAGCAACATTCCCAGTAGCCTCTGGAAACACTGAAATCAAGCATTGGCATCACTTTTTGAGTGCAACATCTGGATACGGACAGTGCACATTTTGCCGTACTTCTCAGTGTGAATGCACTTATGCGCTCAAAAGACCAAGTGTAAGTAGGGAAGTGCACCAATTGAGACATAGCCAAGCTTTGTTTTATGTTTTTCTACCATTCTGGACTTGACCATTGTAATTATAGCTCTGCCCATTAGGTACCCAACCATGGTATGGCACCATTATTATTACATTATTACCTTCTGAATCTAAGTGTACTGCTTGGTGTAACATGGTCTTTACAGTCTTCAGTGTGTATGGATGAATCTGGATCCCTTCACCAAGCACAGACATGTCAGCTGATGGGCTAATAGTCCGCTATCCCGCCTGGAAACAATCACTTAATGAAAGTCCAAACAAATAGTTGGCCCTGGCGAGCAGCTCTCTTTCAGGAAATGTGTCAGGTGTATTTATTTTGATTGTTTTGTGCCACGTGTGGCGGGTGGTTAGGTGGCAGCCAGTTATTTGACCGTAAACTGATGGTAGAGTTTGGGCCAAAGATGGGCTGGTGTACCGCCACAGGGACCGTAGGGAAACAGGAGCACTTTCTCGTTTGGCAGGGGGGAGCTTCTTATCATTAAGGCCTATGTGGGGGCACCGTGTGTGGGGGTTGGAGGTGGGGGGTGGGGCAGGGGACAATATTTACTACTGTCCTTTATGACTCCACCCACTTCATCCACTTGTAGTTGTGTTTGTCATGCATCTGCCATTCAACTGCTCTTCTTAAAAACAAAACAGACCAAAGATGCTTGAGATTTCTGTGGGCATACTATTTGAATTAGCATTAGTTAGAATTAGTATTAGTATGTTTCTATTACTGTATGCTCATGTGTTCTGTGTACAGTGTGAGTGACTTAGGTGTTTATTTAGATATAAGTTCCAACTTAAATGAAAACTCAATCTATGTTGCCAAAATATAGACATGTTACAAACTCAATACTGTATGAAGTTAATATAAATTATCAGCACAAATGTATGTAACTCAACCATTTGTTGTTTTCCGTTGATTAAAAAAAATCCATTAGAAAAATACATTCCTCCCATAATAAATTAAAATATGCCTTTATTCGTCCCTCAGTGGGGAAATTTGCAAATGACATTGTATGTTAATACAACAAAATATTTTGTATAACATTCAGAGTCATTGATGATTCTGCCATCTGTATCATTATTATCGAAGTGCAAAGTACACAAAGACTCGGCAGTAACTTTCCAAAACAACGTTTCTAAGGAAGAATGGAAATGGAAGCAAAGCGACGGGTCAGCTTCCGTTGGTCTGCGTCTTTTAGCCAACGTAAAGAAAAGTGGACTCGGACTGGAGGAATGTGCCAGTGGCCCTAGAAACCCGAACCGCGTTGAGGGAATAAAGTGGACCTGAGCTTAAAGCATAGGCGAAATGTTTCACCGAACTAAGACTGTAGTTTAATGCGAGCACGCCCTAGCAGGATGTTTTGCTCCAAATTGAATTTGAAAAAGAATGTTAGCCCGGTTTCAGGTTGACAAGGAGGATGTTAAAGAGATGTTAAAGAGCTCATGTTAGGTATATTTTGGACAAAAGACAATATTTGAGCTTTACTTGTTTTTACATGTCTGCTAATAAAAAAGACCCAACAGAAACAAAGTATAATCATTAAATAGATATCATACATTTATTTTGCAAAATATGATTCTATTGACTTGGATAATTATTGGAAATAGCACATACAATAAATACCCAAAATGAAGCCAAAATTTGCGTAAAATGCAAATAAAACTCTTGTGGCATTTGAGAATGCTAAAATTTGACTTAAAACTAAAAAGGTCGACTTTTTTGTAAAAATTCTTAGCCGACTGAATTAGGCTGAACATTCTAACATGCCAACAGTACGCGTGACCTTTTGGCCTGCTACTTCCTTGTGGTTCTGAGAGGACACATCCTACAGGTCCGCTCACTGACCCGGTATAGTGTCTCAGGCGGCATAGAAACACACTCAACTATCCACATTTTCTCCTCAGTGTGTATCCACCTTAGAAGTCCAATCCGGCCCCCCAGCAACGCTGTTTATTTGGACTTTTCCTTGTGTGCCATCACACAGACCTGGTACCACCGCACACTTAAGTCAAAGCCCATCAGGATCACTCACATCTCCAGTCCCCATGTTGCTGCAATTTGACCCAAATGTCACTAATCCACCTTGTTGAGTGTGTGTGTAAGTTCAAAAAAATATGTTTAACAATGTCTAAACAAAAAAAGGCCACATATGTAATTTCTTTTCAATTATCAAAATAAATCATAAATGAACATTTTATTACGTACAAATCACGTTTTATTGTCACATTTACTGCAGTTTTTCTGATAGCTATCTAGAAAGTTTCTTTATAAAAAAAATATGTTTAATTTTAAATAAATGTTCACAAGATGTTTTTAAAGTGTTCAAAATTTTACTTTACACAATTTACAATCATGTCTCTAAATGGACAAAAGGACATATTTATAAAAACATAAACCCTACAATTGACATATAAGTCTTTATAAACACATACTGCTATGAATATCACTTAATGCTATTTACATCATATTTTTGAATATACAATGTACAGATGTATACTTTAATAAATAGAGTCGAATGGGACTTTAGGTAATATTTAGTAAAGGAATCATACTGTTTTTCAAGTTTTTACTAGTACTTTAAATGTATTATATGTCTATATATAAATATGTTAGTTGTAGATTATACACAACATAATTTTATCAAATGTAATAATACACTATGAAATGGACATGTTTGCTCATAAATTGACGGAAATGAAATAAAATGTGTAGCTAGTTCCAGTGCAAAGCAAACTTAGATGAAAATGGTGTCTTTAGTTACATGTTTGTCAATAGTTCGGTTCTACTGGGACTGGACCTGCAGTGGGAGGAGTTGTGGTTCTTCATGTTTCGGACAGCAGGGCTGGGTTGGGTTGAGTGGGTGTCTTGGAGGACTTTTGGGGTCTATAAAGACTTGCTGCTGTGGTGACTGCCGCACTGATGCGGATGACGACGACGACGATGATGATGATGGACTACATGGAGGACAAGTTCGGGCTGAAGAACCAGGCCATGAAGGCCGGAGACTACTTCATGGAGCCGGTCATGGAGAGCTTGGACAGCGGGGTCTACTTCACTAAGTCTCCGCCAAAATGTGCGCAGGCCTTCGGACTGACGAGTGGCGAGCACCGCGTATCGCCGCGCGGGGACCTACACGGTAAGAAGTGCATGAAACTTGACTTTTCTATTCAAGTGTTTATTATTATAAACACTTTGGAAGAAAAAAATCCAAGTGACGTATTTCGACGGTACTTTTCAGGAAGCTACGGCCCGGCTAAAACGGAGGACGATGGCGGCGCGGCGGCCTCCTGCTGCGCTGTGGAGGACGCGGCGGACAGGAGCGACAAGGTGACGAGCAGTAAGAAGCGTCGTCACAGGACCACCTTCTCCACCTCGCAGCTGGACGAGCTGGAGAAAGTATTCCAGAAAACTCACTACCCGGATGTCTACGTGAGAGAGCAGCTGGCCACCAGGACGGAACTGACCGAGGCCAGGGTGCAGGTAAAGAACACTGTTCATTTTTTTTAAAGCATGTAACTTTACTATACCGATTTGGGACAGCTCGTTTCTAAAGTTCTTCTTATTGAGATAAGGCTACTGGAGCCGAATGTTTGGCCTGCATGGTGGCCGCCAAACATTGTCACAAAACATATTTAATTGCAGTTTAAAAATGTGTCTATTGTCAGTAGACCTTTTTTTTTTAATATGACTATATTATTTTTATTAATTTAATTTTAATAAATTGTATTTAGATTTATAATACTGACCTATTATTGAACTCAATCAAGCTCATGCAAATATATTATACATTTTTCTCAGTATTTCAGCCTGCCTCAAAGTTGTTGATTAAATAGCTAATTTACTATATATTAGTATACATTTATTATATTGTATAAGAGTACTTTGTCTGATTACTGTTATTGTCAGCTGTAGTTCAAAACCAATGACTCATCTTCCCAAAAGTAGTTAGAGTGACTTAAGAAAACTAAATAAGTACATTTTTCTTAGTATTTCAGCCTGCCTCAAAGTTGTTGATTAAATAGCTAATTTACTATATATTAGTATACATTTATTATATTGTATAAGAGTACTTTGTCTGATTACTGTCATTGTCAGCTGTAGTTCAAAACTAATGACTCATCTTCCCAAAAGTAGTTAAAATGACTTAAGAAAACTAAATAAATACATTGTAATCATAGTGTATTTCGTTGTCATATTCAAGATTGTTTGATGGCATTTACCCTGATTTTCATTCATCTATCATTCCAAGTTATTGCTTAAGCCGTTATACATTATATTACTATATAATATCACTGTCACATTTTTACTTATTTATTTCAATATTAGATACGGAGAAGGGGTGTATGGACTTGAAATATGGAATTGTGTAAATTGATGTTTGTTACAAAATAGTGTTGTCAAACATTTGTAAATATAGTCTAAATAAATCCTACATCATAAGGGTGAGTGGTGCAAAGTTTCAGATTGTGTGTATTATATCATTTGTGTTTGACCTGATATTGAATTCAACTTATGGTGCATGGACGTCAATCTTCTCTAAACTTTTAGACCAGGGGTATCCAAAGTGTGTGGCCTTCTGGCCCACCCTCATGTTTTAATTGTCCATCTGTATATTGTAAAAATAAATGACTAATAATATATATTATGAGATATTACACTAATTTGCCTGCATGACACAAATCAGATATGTTTTATATCATATCTTTAATGTACAAAATGTATGATAGTGATCCCATTTTTATTCAAAGCCTATTAGTGACAGGTTTGTGTGTGTATGTGGTTTGTTGTGTGTGTCAGGTGTGGTTCCAGAACAGAAGGGCCAAATGGAGGAAAAGAGAACGTTACGGACAAATCCAACAAGCCAAAAGTCACTTTGCAGCCACCTACGATCTGTCAGTGTTACCTCGTACCGACAGCTACTCCCAGGTACCACTAGCTGTACACCTTCACATGTTTAACGTTAATATAAGCATCAATCGGCTTTGATTAATCACTTTATATTACTCAACATGATTGCGGAAAATACATGCAGTTGAGGTGTAACTGTGTAATGTATATGCCATCATCACGGGTCACTACGTACCTCGATTTTAAGGTACACATGTGCTTAAATGATGTTTCAGTGTTCACATTTAAAGTTTCAATAAGAAAATACTCTTCTTTATTTATTCCACTTTTATGTTTTAACATGTTTAAATTCAAATAAATGTGATATAAGAGTTCAGGTTTTGAAACTAAATAATTAAAACTTTTGGATAACCTCTGCACACTCTGGTTTTAATACATTTTAAATGGAAAGAAGATTAAGTCTAAAATTGAAAACATGTTATATTGTACCTGTTCTTTTTATTAAATTTAAGTATAACAAGTTTAAATTTAGTTGTCTCTTTATATGTTGATGTCTTATATGCTGATTATGAAAAAATTATGAAAATGCCAAGATGATTTTATTTTACATTCTGCTGAACCATTTCTATGACAGTTGTCTCCAGTCAAACTACAAGTCATATTTATTTTCATATATTTTTCATATATATGGCTCATATTTTTGTATGCATAAAAAACATAAAATCCAATTAATTTTTTAAAAAACTTCAAGCTTTAAAGAATTAATTTCCCCTTATTTTGTGTGTTATTATTTTTTTTATTACATGTTTATTTATAGTCAGGATGTCCAAAGTGGGGGTGTCCGTTTTTAGCTTCCTGCTGGTATTTTTTATTGGCCCTTGCCATCCATTCTCTATGACACTTGTATGCTGGAGCCTATTCCAGTTGTCCTCGGGCGAGAGGCGGGGTACACTCTAGACTGGTTGCCAGCCAATCACAGGGCACATATAGACAAACAACCATTCACACTCACATTCCTACCTATGGACAATTTGGAGTCACCAATTAACCTAGCATGTTTTTGGAATGTGGGAGGAAACCGGAGAAAACACACACACACGTATGCAACATGCAAATGCCACTCTGAGATTCAAACCCAGATCTAGATCTCCTGACTGTGGCCGAGCCATTGCCATGTTGTAAAAATAATAGAATTCATTTATTTAATTCATTTATTTAATTATTTAATTATTATTCATTAATTATATACTGATATTATATTATTGGTATTACATGATTTTATTCTATAACATAAAACATACACATGTGATAGTTTTCTGAAGGATTGATGAATTAATTGATGTATTTGTTATTAAAATGTGGTCTACTTTAGTACTGGCCATGTGACTTGACTTAACCTGTTTCTTCTCTGCGCAGATCCCAAACAACCTGTGGTCCAGTCCGTCTCCCGCCGGTTCCATGGTCTCGCCCTGCATGCTCCCTCGAGGTTCCCCCCCATGCATGGCCTCTTACTCACCCCGCTCAGCCTCCGGTGCCACCGACCATGGCTACTTCCCCAACCAGCAGAGCCAGTTCGGCCACGTCTCCCTCAACAACTTCTTTGGCGCCGACCCGCTTCTCACGCCGCCCTCAAATGGTCACCACCCGTTTGAGACCAAGCCCGAGTTGGAGAGACGCTCATCCAGCATCGCCGTGCTGCGCATGAAGGCCAAGGAGCATGCCGCCAACATCTCCTGGGCAATGTGATCCTGGATTCTAGAACTTTGGAGTGACTCCACGTAATAATGCTGCTCGTCTTTGGAGGTGGAACTGCACACTGCTCCTGACAAAGACAAGGCAATCTGTGGAATCAGGAGTGAAATGTTCTGATCCAAGGAAATGTTAGAGCAGAGATGAAGCTGTGGACTCTGTAGGCTGCCAGATAGTGGACAAATCCCACTGTCCTTTTGTAAGGATCCACAAGGTTGGATCAGAACAACTGCAGTGTTTCTATACACAGTGACTCATCTTCTTCCTGGACGCCATTGACTTACTCACGTCTTTCTGTGCTTTGCAACCAAGTTCTGTCCTGGCAGGTCCACCAGTTCTGTGTCAGCACAAAGGACAATGTGTGATGTTCATGTTTCTGCCAAAACCAAATAAATCACTTCATTCTTTTCATGTGTGCCATTGTTACCTCAGCCAATGATGCTTGTGTTTTCATCAGAAACTACTAATAATAATACAATGTGGCAAGAAATTAATTTCTGACATTTTGGTAAAAGGCACAGGATATGGGACTTACATTTTTATTGCAGCCCGTTTAGGCAGCACATTTGTGAATAAATTGTGCCCTCTGCTGGTTGTGCCAAGTAGTGAAATAATTTTGCTAATTAAGTAATTCGTTTTTAATGGTACATTCCATTTCTCCATAGGTGGAATTCTGATTTTGACTATCTGACACAAGAGGAATGCTAGAGTGGCTCTTGGCAACACGACCACTTAAAATGGTAAACTGTTTTTTTTTCTAATTTTTCCTTTGTTAGCGTTTTTACCTACTTTTGTTAACCTTTTAAATCTCACCTTAAATATTGTCTCCTTGGTTGGTTTCCATTTTTTAAATGGTATAATACACAGTGGGCTGAGAATCATCCAAGATGTTTTTTTTAAATTAATTTATTTAGTGTAAACATATTGAGCATGTGTAATGAACCCTTCTAACTTGCAATGCAAATACAAAATGTATAATTCAAAACCTCATACAATGTAGTGAAATATTTATAATATTTACCTTCAAAGCCCAATGAGGCCTCAGGCAAAAATAATGGGTCAAATTCTAAAAATATATATTTTTCCACCTGACGAAAGCCGATCATCTACATCAGTGTTTTTCAACTTTATTTGAGCCACTGCACATTTTTTACATTGGAAAAATCTTGCGCCACACCACTAACCACGTGCACGTGCATCACTAAGTATATTAGAGGAACGAAGCAATCATCTACGTGTTGCTACACGGAAGAATATTACATTGCTCTGCCAGTCTTTACACCACGGATACTCGACAATGACACAATATTTAAAGAAAATTATTAATAAATGTTTATTTTAAATTTTATTTTTGAAATTGGGAGTCTGTGTGGCTGCCATCATGCTATGCTATCTTTCCGCGTCCAAGGAGGTCAAAGGCTTTTAAGCGTTTACATTTAGGGTCCAAATAATGTCATCTCTGGTCCACCTGATTGATTCAACGTCTTTCAACTAATCTGTTCCGGATTTCTTCCTCATAGGGAGTTTGTTCATTGTTGGTTTTGAAGATAGTAGCTGACGGTACTTCGGTATTTTTTCACCTGAGAACTCTTCAACCAATGACATGCGCGATCGCACAGTGTCGACACAAGCTGTTTGAATAAAGTTGAAGTCAAACAAATCCATGGCTACAGTGTTCCACTTCCACTTCATGTTGTGGCCCTCCAGGTCCAGCAGAGGGCGCTGCACTAGCAAAAGTGACGTAAAGGTCTCTAGTGAGTATGTTGTGTGCTTAGTGAGTATGATTGTTGGGCCTTGGCAGAGGTATTCATGAAACACTTAACTTTACGAAGGGAGAAGGTGTGCTGACGTAATCAGTGATGTTATTTCCATTCGGTGTGACGCGACAGCTGATGTCATGATCACGTTATAGTACTTGTCGACCGTTAGATGGCAGCATAGTAGTGAATACGCGTACCAACGAGCTGTACTCAGTGTATACTGTTACTTTTACAGTAATTATTTTATAAAATCTGCAAAATGCATTATATTCTTGAAGTATTATCCACTTTTACCAAACAAACACCATTCGAAAAATGTCTGATGAGTGAATGGATGTACAGGTTTATTCTCTCTTCGTTTAGTGTGAAACAAAATCAAGACCGAGACTGTGTGAAGAGTAGGTTGACTTTGTCGCCCTCTGCTGGCTAAGAGACACATAGCCGTGAGTAACCTGAGAATTTGTGTTTGAAATGAATTTTATTACTCTGTGGATGTTCATTATTGTATCTACTTTCATCCAACACATACTGCTGGAAATGATCCATCTCTAACGTTATGTAATCAAGCTGTAATTAATGCAAATAAGTTTGGCTGTAATTTGAATTACAATTATATTAAATGGTTTGTGGCTTATTCGAATATCAAAGACTTATCAAACATAGATGGAGGTAGATGTAAATAATCTACTATATGTGAAATAATATTACTATACACAATGTACAGTACTTCTTTCATTTCTGTCAATATTTGTTTCTATCGTTTTAAGGGACAACACTAAACAAGACACTATAAAGTAGTCAGTGTACAGCTTGAATAATAGTAAATGTACTGCCCCCTCAACTGGCAACACAGCCATTAATGTCTAAATCACTTGCAACAAACATGAGTACACCTGTAAGGGAAAATAAGCCATTTTCCCTCCTTGGTGTCATGTGACATTGGCGTAAACTCAGCTGACATACATACTTTTGTCTTAATTGTCACCTGAGCTCTGAATACTAATATCATCACCCAAGGTGTGCTCGACCAACACAGAGTGGCGTCTTGAGATGATACGCGTCATTCTGCTCGCGTTTCCTCCGAGGAACATTTTCCTGGAGTGGCTTTCAAAGGCACTTTAGCGGCGATGAGGGTGGACGGGGCCCGTCCTTCATCAGCAACAACAGACGGTGGCATCACCACGGCCCACTTGGCCAGTGGCATTGTTTTAGTCACTACACACAAACACTGAGGAAAAATTGACGTTACATTGTGGCATCATCAAGTAACATTTACAGTGAATTCATATTATTTTATTCATATACACAATATATGTACTACTTACTTGTATTTTATACCAACAAGGCGAATTATTCATGAATGTAAATAATTCATTCATTTTCTACCGCTTATCCTCACGAGGGTCGTGGGGAGTGCTGGAGCCTATCCCAGCTGTCTTCGGGCGAGAGGCGGGGTACACCCTGGACTGGTCACCAGTCAATCACAGGGCACATATAGACAAATTTAGCATGTTTTTGGAATGTGGGAGGAAACCGGAGAACCTGGAGAAAAACCACGCATGCACGGGGAGAACATGCAAACTCCACACAGAGATGGCCGAGGGTGGAATTGAACCCGGGTCTCCTAGCTGTGAGGTCTGCGCGCTAACCACCCGACCGCCGTGCCACCCTATATATATTATTATTATTAATAATAATAAGGTATTTGTAAAACAATGTGGTGTGTTCACATATATACTATACAAATATATACTAGTACAATAAAATAAAGAAACAAATATTCAAAAATATCAACAATAAACTTTTTCATTACATATATTTATAAGGTAAATTCATTTAATTTCATTAAAAATTCTAATTTTAAATATAATGTTTTGATATGTTAATGTCTGGACTTTTGTACCACATTAAACATTATTTAAAAATATTTTTGGACACGTGTAACTGTGAATTTAATGATGTGATGTATTCCATTGTAACTTTAAGCATGTTCAAATAAAATGAAACCATCACCATGCATGCTTAAGTCAGGGATGTCCAAAGTGAGGGCTTGAAAAAGTTTGGACACCCCTGAAGTAGCAGCGTAAAGATAAGTTGGCGTATTTCCAGTAAGACACAATCAGAGCGGTATGATGGGGTGAAAATGATTACATAAAACATAAAAGCTCAGAGAAGGTGACAAACACGGCGTAGAAAGAGATTATTTACGCTGTCAGTTGGTATTCGCTTCCGTGTGGCCGCGTTGGTGTTTTTCATGAGTCATCCTTTTACAGTTTGTGCATGAGCACAACACGGAGAACAACATGCTCCACTAAAACAACAAAGCTAACAAAAATAGTGGAAGAAGTGGCTCCAAAGTTGAATAAATCAACTTTATGAAGACAGAAATTCATAGAAAGACAATAAAGCAAACATGAAAGTCCTGAGCCAAGCGAGGTCATGAGTATTTACAAGCTGCTGGAGGGTCTCAGCTGCACTGGTGGTCTCCAGAGGAGCGTCCTTGCCATGTCTCCATGTTGTGTTTGTGGACATCATGTAAACAAGCGCATTAACATTCATCACAGCCTAGCCCATTAGCCACGCACTTGTAAGACATGTGGGGGACACACGTGTACTTTAACATGCCCAAGAAATCTTTTTTCTCCATTTTTATGGTTCATAACTGTCAGGTGTACCAAAATTCAATGAACACAAAGACGAACGTCCATAAAAACATACATGTACAACATACAATTTATTAAGTTGTGCATTAATTAATTAAATCGGGATATGTCATTTTAAATATGTATACTGCACCTTTTTGTTTTCTAATTTCAGGACCGATTTACATATTTTATAACCTCTATTAATTTGCGTAATCTTCCATTGTGTTTTTAAAGGATGCTTACTGTATATCATACAGTGTGTACATATGACAATGCATACATAATACAAAACGTTGCATAACATAATACTTTATAGTTAAAACAATAACAAATACACAAAATAACAAAATATTATATTATAATATATAATTATATAATTACAAAATATTATATTATAATATATAAAAAATATATGTAACTGAATCCATAATAAGACAATAATTTTATTCTCTTTGACTCATTTCAAATATTTTTAAAAATCAGAATTGCACAATATATGCATATATTTTATATTTTATAATTTTCTTCTATTTGACTCATTACAAATTTTAAAAAAAATCAGAATTGCACAATATATGCATATATTTTATAATTGTATTCTATTTGACTCATTTCAAATCTTTTTAAAAATCTGAATTGCACAATATATGTATGCATATATTTTATATTTTTATGTGTCCAGATTTTATGGACACCCTGTATAATTAAAAATGCCATGAAACATTTGAAAAGTATATAAATTGATTAGAAACACATCTTGGTCAGTAAATAAACAAAATATTTAAGAATCTGTTGCCATGTCAGGCATTGATGGACAATTGTATCAATTATTTCACATTCTACTTAATAAATTCAATAAAAATACATTATATTATGATAATTATAATCTATGGTGACCCCATTTGCCCTTCCACCTTAATTGACCTTCTTATATCATGGCTAATTGATTGGATCATATTTTTTCAGTGTCAGGAAATATTATTCCTAGTAGAGCATCTGACCTTCGACCCCCAATTTCCTGCATTAGTTAACTCGGTTGTGTCGTCCATTCTGTTATATTATTCCCTCCATAGGGTGATGATAATAATAACCTGAGCTGTGACCTGGCTGCCTATCTTGTAATGATGTTGTTTACCCATACGGCACCTAGCTGGCAAGTGTTGCATTCATTGATTGCAACGTGTGTGGGAGCTCTTAGCTTCAAGAGAGAATTGCAAAAACAGCCGCTGGCACAAAGTTACACTTTCCATCAATCCATTTTCTATGCTGCTTATCCTCGCTAGGGTTGCAGGTATGCTTGAGCCTATCCCAGCTGATAAATTATTTTTTTAGTGATCAGCAAAATGCGAAGTAGCGATCCAGCGGTGTAGGTTGGTGACATGTGACAAAGCTCCGTCATAGCGCACGGAGATGTGAGGATGTGATGGATGTGAGGGCAGCCGTCAAAACACAATTAGGTTGCGTTCGCAGAAGGTTAATAGCGCCGCATGGCAAGCTGGCGAGCTTTGCTAAAGGTCAAATGCATTAATCGCCATTTCTGAAACTGCCCTCACTTGGGAGACAAACCTGATACAATTTCTGACCCCTAAGAGACAAAAAGCAGTGTGTGGATAGAGATTTAACAATTCTGTTTTTGTTTCAATGGACGAGTGGTTAGCGCGCAGACCTCACAACTAGGAGACCAGGGTTCAATTCCACCCTCGGCCATCTCTGTGTGGAGTTTGCATGTTCTCCCCGTGCATGCGTGGGTTTTCTCCGGGTACTCCGGTTTCCTCCCACATTCCAAAAACATGCTAGGTTAATTGGTGACTCCAAATTGTCCATAGGTATGAATGTGAGTGTGAATGGTTGTTTGTCTATATGTGCCCTGTGATTGGCTGGCCACCAGTCCAGGGTGTACCCCGCCTCTCGCCCAAAGACAGCTGGGATAGGCTCCAGCACCCCCGTGACCCACATGAAGAAAAAGCGGTAGAAAATGAATGAATGAATGAATTTCCCATGATAAATGAATGAATGATGGCTGAACTGACGACAGCAACTGCGTATTTATTGACAACATTCCTCTCTATTTGCAACCATTGATATCAAGTGATTTAAGTTGATAATGTTAAAAGTGAATTTAAAAGATTGCAAACATTTTTGTATGCCATAACTGCAAAAATATTAATTAATACTGATTCCTACTTCACAGAAATTCACTTATCGCAGTCTGGAACCAGTTATCCACGATAAACAAGGGAGGACTAAAACTAAAACTTTTTTTCACCTTAATTACTATACTAAATATAGAATATAGAATATAACTCCCTTCACAGTTGCCGTTGCCGCTTGATGCTTTGACATCCATGGTTTTTCAAAATCCTTGCTTTTTCATGGCTCGATATGGCCTATTATTAGTAAAAAAAATATGCACATTGTATGTGTTATTGTGTATTGTGTATTATATGTGTTATTGTGTTATAAAATATATTTTTATGTGTTGTAATGATATGTATTATTGTATACTGGTCACTAGGTGTCAGTAATGTTGCATTGATGAGATAATAGCCACTGCAAAAAATACTTGGTGATAATGTGACTCTCCCTATACTGGTATGCGTGCGTCTCATATTTTATCTTGATCTGTCACTTATATTGGGTAATATGAGTGTAAAGGTGACTATAGGGGTGTTATTTCCTGTCTTGGGGGCTCTAATAATGTTAAACACTGTACTTAGATGATCGTGAACAGATATTTTATGCTCTAAATACTAAAATATAAAATTTTGGAATAAGGAATCTTGAATAAGAAATTCACTTTCACGTTTGGGTCTGGTACCGATGGACTGCTATAAACGAAGGATTAATGTATGGCGTAAAAACAACAACATGTGTTGTGTTTTGTCAGTAAGTTGTAGCAATTTGGCATCAGGCCATGTGAGCTTAAACAGGTGAGGTGCTTGTTGAGCTCCAGCCAAGAAGCAGGGAGCGCCTCCATTAAGTTAATTGTTGCACACACACACACACACACACACACACACACACACACATAGACACACACAGAGTGTTAGTAAGTTGTGTAGTGTACCGCCGTTGATCCTGCAACGTAGCGCTTTCCTCCAAACCAAAGGACGGCTTAGCAGCTTGTTTGTTCTGTAATAATAATAATAATAATAATAAATGTTATTTATATTGCACTTTACATTACAGAAATCTCAAAGTGCTACAAAGAAAGCATAAAACCTATAGTGAAGCGATAAAACAACACAACAAAAGGTATATATATATTTATAAAAAAAAAGGCTAAGAAAAGGCCTTTGTAAAAAGGTACGTTTTTCAATGTAAAACATTTCAATATTGTGCACTTTCTTTTTTTCATATAGAATATCGTCCTTCTTGGATACTCCACATTTTCCTCACTAATTATTATCTCTTCTCATTATCTTTGTGCTTAGTACTTACTGCACCAAAGGGCAAAGATTATTTGTTACAGGTTGATGATTAACACCCAAGATGCCTTCAGGCGCTGCTGTGAAAAGTCAACACAAAGACATGAATTAATAGTAAGAGCATAGGTTTGCCTTGTTCAAATAGCAGGGTCAGCATGACGGTTCTGTCTGTTGGAGTTGAAAACACAGACTTGATGCTGTCCTCCTACAGATGCTGAATATGTTTGCATGTTAAACAGCACATTCAGGACGATGACGCCCACCAATCTTCTCATGTAAATGTATACTTTAAAAAACTGTCGGTTTGTCACTGCTCGAAAATCATATCCACGATTAAATTCAAACACACACAAAGAAGAAATATAAACTATAAACGTCACCCATTATAATCCTTGTGTTTATGTATTTGGATCTTATTACAGGTGTATCTAATGTTGTGGCCGAGTAGGTGCTCAAGGACAGACCCCTGGGGGACACCAACGCAGTGAGAGGAGGTGAGTTGTGTGTTGGCACACGTCAGCCTCATTGCATGGCACAGATGTGCGTGTTATGTGAAGCGCCAGTGCTAACTGCCGCTAATTGCTCACTAATTGTGGGCAGAATGGTGGAAACACTCGCAGTCATTATGAAGTCATTTTCAGTGTGTGTAATGACTCAAGGGCTGCTAATTCACTGGACGTATATATATGTGTATAAATATAATATATAGATGAATAAATGAATGATTATAACACATTGAATCATTGATTGATTCACACTTTACAAGACGCAAAAGTTGTCTTTCCACACGCCGGAGAAGAAGAGGAAGAATTTCTCTTGCGGCGTACACTCGTAAAATGGTCTTAAAGAAGTATGCCACCTGACGACAACATAAAAATAGGTTTGAAAACAACAACCTGCTTTCACTGCTGGTTAACAATCAGAAGTATTGTTAGAAGAAGAAGCAAATACAGGCAGTGAAAAGAAAACAAATGTTTCTCATAATATTACCACTTTTAAAAACATTACATATGTTTTCTTTGCCTCATAAATATGTACAGTATTTCCTTACAATTTTGATTTTCTTTCACATTAGAATACAACTTTATTCTCTTAATATTTTGATTTTATTTTTGTAAAATTACAGCAGTTTTTTTTCATGTCTGCTGTTTTTTTTATTAGGATGAACAAATATAAGTTTCTCTGAAAAAAATTACAACTTTATTCATTCATCCATCCATCTATTTTGTACCGCTTATCTTCACAAGAGTCTTCACAAGCCTATCCCTGCTGTCATGGGGCGAGAGGCGGGGTACACCCTGGGCTGGTCGCCAGCCAATCACAGGGCACATATAGACAAACAACCATTCACACTCACATTCATACCTATGGACAATTTGGAGTCGCCAATTAACCTAGCATGTTTTTGGAATGTGGGAGGAAACCGGAGTACCTCTCTGTATATTAATTAAAAACGTTAGGTTTTCTTCTTCTACTACAACATTTTCTTTTAATATTTTTACTTTATTCCATTTATTTTGTTGCTATTTTGCTGTTAAGTTATATTTTTAGACTGTGGCGTGGACCAATAAAAACACTGCCATGGGCCACAAATGGCCCCCAGACCCCTGATCTACTAGACTATGGTAATGGTTTATTTGATATTTATTTATATTTACCGGTATTTGAAAATGCATACACATTACAATGGAATACATAGTATACACATAGTACTATTGACAGTTCCACATGTCCAAAAGGAGTAGGAAGAAGCAAAGCCTATTTAATCTTACGCCCCATCTGTTTCAAATCTGTTGCAAAACATTTATTCACTTAATATATTTTATGTGTGTGAAAGTAATAAGGTAATGTAAGAGTTAGAAAAGCTACAGAAGTTACAAAATGTACAATAAACTAAATAAGAACTTAAATCTTGAAACTTAAATCAAAAAGTAGCTTAGTAACTTAAATCATCTTTCCATTCATTTTCTATGTCGCTTATCCTCATCAGCTGACTTCAGGCGAGAGGCGGGGTACACCCTGGACTGGTCACCAGCCCATCACAGAACTTAAATCTATAAAATGAAATAATGATAAATATCCAAAAGAAGTAGGACTCTGTGACTCCCAATGTTTTCTTCTATATCTACCGTCTCTTCGCTGTCTCTCTTGTCTCATGTGTCACATTGGTCACATTGCGTTAATGGCAACATTTAGCATGGGTTAACGTGCACAAGCAGCAGGCTAATCGGGCGTGAGAAAGAAGCTCCTCTCTCTCCGTCAGTCGTGCATTATGAAAACTTTGTTGCACACGAGGACTAAGCTGCTCTGCCAGCGTTAATAAAGGTAGAAGACGTTCTTTAGCTCGTCTCCGTGTGCAAAAATGTTCTTTTTACTGTAGCATGTGACCACCTGTGCAGTCTAGTGGGAGCCAATCCTGTCTTTACAGAGATAATAATGTTCGAGGTTACACTGTATTGCTTTTAAAGGGGACCTTTTGTGCTTTTTGCATTTTTCTGACCTATAAATGTAGTTAGAATGTTGTATTCTTGTGTTGCATGCGTGGTAAAACTGCCCCTTTGTTATGTCACAGAGGGGTGGATTTCCTTATATGGGTGTGTCTGCAAGCCAGATAAGGGCTCTGCCATCCCTAAAGCTCTACTTCCTCCGCCCTCCCCTAAGTTCTACTTCTCTATTTACTTCCTACTATGAAATCCAAAGAAATACAGCGGAATGGGTGCAGATTCTGGAAGTATAGCTGCTCTATAGGAGTCCACAACTCAATACAAAGGGCCGAAAATTGAGCATAAGGTGTTATTGTAGATACCTGAGTTACATTCTGAGACCCTTCATGAAAAACTGGACACACCTATGAAAATGCCTTCTTTCAAAACTAACTATGCCTCACACACTTATTAAACACATTTTTCATTATAAAATGTATGGTACTCACTACTAATGAATGATAATGAAAGGTGATCGATACTATTTGATCCACAGTCCGGCCTTAAGACTGTTTGTCAAGCTACTGTGACAAACGCCATGTCTCCACAATCCATCCGACTGCAGCTTTTCAGACTTGGAAGAAAGCTGACCCTCAAAAGTGCTGCCATCTTGCTCCGACGTCACATCGTTACATTGTACATGTATGCTGTATTATAAGGCTGGACATTTTATGCTTTAGTTTGACATGTTTATGAATTACTACAGATTCAGGGTAAAGAAGAAAAGAAAAGAAAAATGGGATATTGTCAGAAAACACCATTTATCCACAGAAAAATGAAAAACAATTCTATTAATTCAATATATTTAATATATTACATTATATATAGCCCCGCCTCTCGCCCAAAGACAGCTGGGATAGAGAATGAATGAATGAATATTACATATACTATTATATATAAATCAATTTCATATATTTTATATTCATTCATTCATTAATTTTCTACCGTAGCCAATCACAGGGCACATATAGACAAACAACCATTCACACTCACATTCATACCTATGGACAATTTGGAGTCACCGGAGTACGCCCAGAAAACACCCGCACGCACCATTTACAAGTCAAACAGTTCAAAAATGTTACAGTATGTTTGTTCAAATCATATCCATCATTTAATAAATGTTTATAATAAACAAACATGTTTTATTCTATTATTATGATTATTTATTTTGCAATTATATTTACAATTGTGCTTTACATAACATAAGAAATTAAATTAATAGAAATATGTTACATTAAATTAGATTTATTCTTTTTATTACTGTATAAATATTTGAGGTAATATTTAATATTTTATCATATTTCACATAATATAATAAATGACAAGAAATGGGTTAAATTCAATGGTTTATGTTATTATTAATTTAAACAATAAAGAATATAAAAATACAAATGTATACTGTGTGTATATAAGTAAATAAAACATATAAAGATAAACAGACTACAGATTTGTTTGTATTTAAGATAACATGGTGGATACCATAAATTATTTACATTGAAAATAACAGTAAAAATCCATTAAGCATAAACATGTAAACATGGACTGCAGATATTAAACTGGTTATTCAAATAATAATATTTCTGCTGCAAGGCGGTGGAGTGAAGCCAGACTATTCCTGCAGTGGCGTATTTATCTTTTTATGTGCTGGAGAGTTCTTGGCTTACTGCAGCTCAGAAGGATTACAGGCTGTTCTCACTTGTTGGGCTTCCCCCTTCAGCTCCCCAACCCTCCAAATCTCTTCAGCACCCCCCCCCCCCCCAACAAAGCCAATTGTCCCTGTGCTAAGACACAGTGATATGTGTGTGTAGATTTAGACACAGTGAAGCCTGAGGCTGAAATATAATCTTCATCCGTGCACAGAGCATCTCATAGGGCAACAATAACTCTGGGAGGTTTGCAGGGAAGGGGGGGGGGGGGGGGGGGGGGCTGCAAAGTGGCGAGCATGCACGGTAATGGATACATACAGTATATCCACAAAGTATTCACAGTGCTCCACATTTTGTATTGTATATGTATTAAATACATTTTTCTCCTCAATATTCTACACAACACATCCCATAATCACAACATGAAGAATATGTTTTTGCAAATGTGTGACTTGAACCGTAGTCAATATCTCTCAACTAAGTTTGAGCAAAGACTGTGAAGACTTATACATGTATACAATAATACAATATGTAAATATTATACAATATGTGATTTACCTTCCTTAGCATGCGTATAGTGAGTGTGTACAAACACCGCCACATTCAAATGTTCCATATGAAATAATGGCTGCACATTTTTAAAATGAAATTGCCATATTGTAAAGATTATATGATGATTATTTGAACTTTTACTTCCTTAGGAGTAAATATTTCCAGCATGAAGCCCACACGGCGACTACAGTCGTCCGCCCAGTGTTGAGACAGGACGCTGGCAAGCAGATAAGAACAAAGAGGATCTTAAAACAACATTTAAACGCCCTTTGAGCTTTCAGATTAGCAGACTAAACATCGTGTGATCCGATGTGACATTGTTGTACTCTCTACTAAAACCTAAGTGTTATTAAAAGTACTTAACTTGTACTAAAGAGCAACAATCAAAACAACACTGATTTGAGTCATATTTCATATATTGTGTTCAGCAGTGCTTCTCAATTGTTTTTTGTCATGCCCTCCTAAGGGACGGAATTTTACAAAAAAAAAATGTTGCCCCCGTCCCCTTATTTGAAATACTAGAGAAAGTGGCAATATTTATTCATTTATCTGTACTGTACAGACTGAACTTAAAAATAAAACCAAGAAATGCAACAAAATGGAGAACATACAGTCAAATTGCATGTTGAGTACTATAAATGTGTACATGTTGGTAGGTCTGCACTGAAATGAAAACTTGAAATGAAAGTGTTTGCCCCCTTCCTCAAAAAAAATCAGGGTTGAATTATTTTCCCGGAGATAATTACAACATATTTCTACAATGTTATTATTCTTCATTTTATTCATTTTAAATTAAAAGATATTCCCAAATTTCTCAAAAACACCAATTTATTCACTGTAAATTATATTTGTTGTGAAATGTCATAAAAGTCTCAAATAAATACAGCATTATACTGAAAAAATACTTTTTTGTTGCAATATTATGAATTATTTATAGTAATCATAATTCTTCTAAAAATACAACTTTCCATGAGATCATAATTTTATCACAAAAATGAAAAACAGCATTTTTTTCCTCTAAATATTCTGGTTAAAACACGTTTTTTTCTAAGCATACAACATATTTCTAGAATGTTCTATTTCACCTTTATTCACTGTAAATTATATTTGTGGGGACATGTCAACAGCAGGGCTGCACGTCGACTGAATGGTTAGCGCACAGGCCTCACAGCTAGGAGACACAAGTTCAATTTCCCACTAAGCCATCTCTGTGTGGAGTTTTCATGTTCTTCCCATGCATGCGTGGGTTTTCTCCAGGTACTCCGGTTTCCTCCCACATTCCAAAAACATGCTAGATTAATTGGTGACTCCAAATTGCCCATAGGTATTAATGTGAGTGTGAATGGTTGTTTGTCTATATGTGCCCTGTGATTGGCTGGTGAACAGTCCGGGGTGTACCCTGCCTCTCGCCCGAAGACAACTGGGATAGGCTTCAACCTATTCTGAAATAATTAAAATTTTATTCTCTTTGTTGTTCCGTCAGCATTTTGTGAAAAACATCATTTTTATATGTATTAGATATATTATTAGATATGACACCAATTTGCTTTGTCACCTATACAATAAAGCCAGGCTGTTAATTTGAAATAACATACTAACCCATGGTGCATTGTAATGTGTAATGTTCAAATGTGTCAAACTGGTTCTTCAAACCTACTGGAAAAACATTGTACAGCCGTGATTTAAGGTGTTTATTAGGGAGCAGTGACATTTTAAAGCGAGGTGGGTGTGGTCTATCTAGCAGTCAGAAACAATGGCGGTGGCTTCCTGCGTGTATGTGTGTGTAATAGGCGTAGACTGGAGCGTCCAGATGCTTCCACATAATGACTGGGAGGGGTTGCGACCTTGCAGTCTCACTGACCGACCGTGTGCGCAAACCAACAACAAACCAGCAGGTGATGACATCACAGCTCACTGGGCCAACACACATACACATACACAAACACACACACAAGCGCCATCACACATTTCCATCATGTTGTCATTATCTGTCCTAACTTGAACACTTTGAGACGTTAGCTGACGTTATCGACTGTTGTTTATTGCCGTTTGCTCTTTCTGTTTGATGTCCTTTCTTAACTGGTGTTGTTGTTACCAAAGACACCAAAGACGACGCCAGTGAAAGCTTTGGAGGCGATGTCGCGCCCGAGTCTAAAGCAGATAAAGGGCCAACGTGGGGTAATGGTTGTTTACTGTTAGAGTGGAGCAGCCTGAAAGCATCTTGTCTGTCTGCAGGGGGGTTCATCAACAAAGTTATCTTCAAAACCGAGAGCTGTATGTGGAAAAATAATTCATTCTTATGTTAGTCACTGACGGTGGTGTCCCACAAGGATGGATTCTAGGACCACTTTATCTCCCAGCTCTTTACCTTGAAAAATTGAAGTGTTTGAATAACTTTGTTTCTTTTTTGGGCTGCGGTCCTCCATAATAAACTTTCATTTTCAAACTTTTCAAGTTTAAAAATGCTCTTTTCCATTACTTCTTGGATAACTGGAGCATAACCTTCTAGTTCTTTTTGGTGCACACACCAGCAGGATGACAAGCAGGAAGGTCAAAGATCCTTCAAACCCTTTTAGACATTTTATTAGCGCGCTGTCATTGTTCTCTAGGTTGACTTTTTTTTTCCAAGCAGGAAGCCAAAATGTGACGACACGTTTAACTCAAAACATGTCTGTCATTTTGATTTTTGGGTTACATGACAAAACTACTGGTATATTTAGAATTTGTCTTGTATTTTTCTACTTCTTTCTTATCAAAATTTACATCTACACACAGCAATGATTAAAAAAAACTGTTTATGGAAAGACTTTTTGTCATAATATTGCATCATTTTTTTCTCGTATTGTTACAGCTCATTCATTCATTTTCTACCGCTTTTTCCTCACGAGGATCGCGGGGGTGCTGGAGCCTATCCCAGCTGTCTTCGGGCGAGAGGCGGGGTACACCCTGGACTGGTCGCCAGCCAATCACAGGGCACATATAGACAAACAACCATTCACACTCACATTCATACCTATGGACAATTTGGAGTCACCAATTAACCTAGCATGTTTTTGGAATGTGGGAGGAAACCGGAGTAATTGTTACAGCTAATTCTGATAAATTAGTTTCATTTTTAGATTCCATTTTTGTGTACGTCTTTATTATTGCAATATTGCAGCTTTGTCTTAAAAGCAAAATGACACATTTGGTCAAAATTACAACTGTTTTTGTTTTAAATTACAGCTTTTTTTGTGATTTTTTAACTTTTTCTTAAAACATTTCCTTAAAATTATGAATATTTTCTCATTAAAAAGAGATTACGACTTTTTCTGTAAATCACAGAAAGTGATGAAATGATGAAAATCCCAGATGCATTTCATGAAGATTACCACGTTTTTCTTTTTTAAAAAAAATACATATTTCCATCTGATCCATGATTGCTGAATGGTTAGTGCGCAGGGCACACAGCTAGGAGATCCGAATTCGATTTCACTCTCGGCCATCTCTGTGTGGAGTTTGTATGTTCTCCCTGTGCATGCGTGGGTTTTCTCCGGGTACTCCGGTTTCCTCCCACATTCCAAAAACATGCTAGGTTAATTGGTGACTCCAAATTGTCCATAGGTATGAATGTGAGTGTGAATGGTTGTTTGTCTATATGTGCCCTGTGATTGGCTGGTGACCAGTTCAGGGTGTACCCCACCTCTTGCCCGAAGACAGCTGGGAATATTGACATGTTTCAGAGTTTTTGTCTCCAAAAGTGACCTTTTATTTGAAGGTAACTTACAACTCCTAAATATACTTACTATTGTAAAATTACAATGTCAGTCTTATAAACCAAATATTATTTGTATACAATTACTATTATTTCAAACCAGAACAGCTAACAGATAGATATACTGGTCTACACAGAAACGGTAAAGTAAACTTTTCCAAAAACCTTCTTTTAAGTTGTTAAGAGTGGTGCTACCAGCTGTCTGTTTCCTCCAATAACGCATCAACGATCAGTAAAAGGCCAGCCAATTACGGCACGGGAAACCAAAAAGGACAGAAGAGACGTGCTCCATTGTAACATGAGCTAATCATGGCAACATTTGGTTGTCGCTAATCATTGTGTTACTTTCAACACTGATCATCCTGGCAAGCAAGGACTCCACTTGCTGGTGAATGTGATTAAAGAGGCGTTGGATTGATTTGGATTAGTTTCCTTATTGCTTCTTTAAATGAGATTAATGGCAACGTAACGCAGATGGAGATGTTGCTAATAAACGTGGCAGTGCTGCTGCAGTGCGTGACAACTAATCTGATTGACGAGAGAGAGCGATAAGCACCCTGAAAAATACTTTATCCACCGTGTCCAACAGGCAGAGAATATTTACTCTTCGGGAGAAATGATTGAGGTTTCTTTACCATCAAGGACAAAGGTCACATTTGGAATTGAGAGCCTATAAGGATTTGTTTTTTTATTTCGACACTCAAATAAGGCTGAAAGATTGCTTTTTAGCACAAAATGGACAGTCAGTGAGTTGATGTAAAGGAGACTAAAGAATTCTTAAGTGTAAAAGGAAGTGAAGCAGTGTAAATAGTATAACATTTGAGGTGTATTTCTACAGAAATGGACTTTAGATGTTCTCCTGTATCCGTGCACATTGAAGCTCAGTCAGAAAGTAAAAGCATTCCGAGGAGGTTATCTCATTTGACCTTTGAGGTGTGTGTTCCCCCCTTGAACAAAAACAACTCTTCTCCCACCTCAGACTACCACCACCAACTAGAAGCTTGTTTAATGCATTTTTTTACAGCTCCTGGAGAGCTTTAGGCCACTTTACGATGGGAGCATCACCTTGAAATGATCGTTAAATCTTTACTAGCAGGGTTAGAATAAGGTTGTGTGTGTGCATCCATAATGAGCGCTGACCTTTCTCTGCACAAACACACTACTTCCTCCGCTTCCTGTGTTGCCTCTGACGTGAGCCAACCCGGACTGATTGCCATCTAGTCCAATGTTTGAGGACGCATTCAAACTCAATTGGAATCTTGCTTACTGGTTTGACATGTTACAACTCACAAGGGATTTTGGGCAGAAGCAGAATGTTTTAGTGCTGCATTAGGGACGGCGTGGTTGGGCTTATAGTCACCATTTGTCTGTTTTTAAACACATCCAGTCCACTTGATGCCTTGTGGCCTCAAATGACCACCATTCCAGTGTTCTACGGGTCTACATTGGTATTCTTGAGGTCTCACCCTTGCTTGAATGGAAGTTTCAGTTTCAATTTCCTTTTAATACAAATTAGGGGCTGCAGTGTCTCTCTCTGTTACAAAAAACCTACCATAAAAACTCATATCTTCTTCAAAATGGTTACCCTCAACTGGGGGCCCAGCAGTACCACTATTTGGCAGAAAAGGGGTGGATTTGCAAACTTTTTGTCAGGTCCAGATGTGATAAGATATTTTTTTTGGTTTGTTTTTGCATCACCCTTCTGGTCTGGGATTTGGGGAAATCCACCCACACCCTCATTGGGGGGTCAGGCAGGACCCTAAACCACCATAACAAGGGGTCACTTTTGTGTAATCTCACTTTGTTCTGCAGCGCCTTTTTGGTCTGGGAGGTGGGGAAAACCTCCCATGTTGTCATTTTGTCAAATTTATTTATTTATAATTCATTTATAATTAATTACATTATTGAATAAATTAAAAATAAAATAATATTTATAATAAAAATAAAATAATATTAATAATGTATTTATTTATAATTTATTTCTCATAATATTTATTTATTTATTAACTCAATACACTCAATACAATACACTCATATGTGACCTTTACTCATCTGTATACACCATTCATTATTTGCACTAAGACCCATTCATCATTGCACTAAAATTAATATATATTCTGGTGTCTGCAATACATACATCTGCTCCTGTGCAATATTATGTGTAAATCTTGGATATCTTGTATATATCTTGTTAAATTGTCTTTTTTTAACTTTACTTTTTGTATACTTTTTTAACTTAACTATTGCACTGAAAGACAATGAAGGCCATTCCATTCCATTCCATTCCATATGACACTATTTTTCCATGGGGTCAATTTTTGGATGTTTTGTCAGGTCTAGACCAGATGCAAAATGTCATGCTTTTGTGTAGCTTCCGTGGAATCTGTCTGGTCTGGGGGTTGGATAAACTTAACCTGATTGGGGGTCCTGGCAAGATCCCAAACCACCATAAAAGGCTGCTTTTTCAAAGGGTTAGCTTTTTCAGCCATTTTCTTCCATGGCACCTTTGAAGTCTGAGAGGTGGGGGAAACCTACCACACCCTCCGGTGCCAGCAGTACCCAAAATACTTGGGTATTGCCAAGGGGTTGATGTTTGAATGTTTTCTGAGATCCAAACCAGACCTGATCAAAATCTTGTTTTTCCATTTGTTTCTGCGGGACCTTTCTGGTCTGGGAGTTGGGGAAAGCACCCACACCCGTATTGGGTGAAATCTCACTTTCCTTGGCAGCACCTTTGTGGTCCGGGAGGTGGGGGGAACCTTGCACACCTTCATTTGCGGACTCAAAATACCATATAACACTGCTTTACCTGGGGGTGGCTTTTTGGATGGACTGTACCCAAAATCTTGTGTTTTTCAGCTCGCTTCTGTGGCACCTTTCTGTTCGGAGAGTTGGAGGAACTCATCCACACACTTATCCTGGGACCCAGCAGGAATCAAAATATCCCTTCCCGAACCGCTATAAGGAACCATGGTACCTTGATATTATAGTATCGGTCTGCCCATTAGTACTTTTGACTGCTGGATGGTCTTGAAAGTTGTTACATTTTCCAGCTGTTGTTTAAAACAACAGATTAGTTTTTAGACATTTACTGGACTTTCTCATACAAAGAGCACATCCTAACAATAACAACCCTAAAGATGTCCTGCATGTCCTTCACTTTCCTCCCAGCAGGCTTTAACAGTCTTCAAAGTTCTTTTAGCTTTCAGGACGTGTAAGAAGAGTGTCATGGCTGCACAGTGGTAGGAATGCATCTCTCTTTGTGTTGCAGTCAACTCACTGACGTAAATTCAAGCCTGCCAGCATGAAGAGCCCAGACCAAACAAAACAGAAGTGTTTATTCAAATGAAGCTGTGATGGCTTCCAGCCACGTCTCCATTGGGACAAAATTGACTTTATACATCTCGATAGTAAAGACTGCTATTTGTTTGTGGAGATCTGATTTAAATGCAGTGAATGCACCAAAATAAAAGAATAAAAATGTAGCCACATTCACAGCAAGGCAGTGAGCGGGCTTGAGGTTGCCATGGCAACACCCGTCCAAGACAAGAGTGGATGTAGGAGGAGCTCTGGACTGTTTAAAATGGAAATACAGCTCTAACAAATTTGGTGTTACAACCAAGCTGTACAGTCCGCTTCAGGCTCAATCCTTCATGAACTCAAAATCAAAATTCTTTTTTGTCTCCTTCTCAGGCTGCAAGTGACTATTCTCTCACTCCACCCCGTTGAGGTACCTTTGCAATTAAGTCCTAGTTGAAGAAGTGGTCCTCCAAAGGGGGTTAAACTGATACCGCTTGCATCTGAAGGAGACACTAATGAATTCTTGTGTTCGTCAATCAGACTACATCAGACTAGCCAGATCCAATTAGCTACAGACATTCACCCACCAGATGATAACGCGACCAAATGCATCATATTGTACACCAGAGAGAATGCTCATCTTCAACACACCAACATTATAAGCATGTTGATGTTACTTATGGTAGCCATAAGGGTTGTGTGGCAGGACCAAAACAATACCGCTTATTTATATCTAAAACGGCGGTCTCAAACATGTGGCCAACACAAGCAGCTAACACAAAAAAATAGATTTGTCTGGCGGAGATTAGCAACGCCTTGCAATTTGCTCGTCTCAGCGTCAATCACAGATGGAACAGACGGAAGGGTGAATACCTTGAATACCTAATAGTATTCTAGGTATTCTTAGTAAGTAAGATCAAGATACTGTAAGTATTATAAGTTATCATCAATGTACTTGTGAATGCATGATCACAACATGCATATGAATGGTAATGGTAATGGTAATGGTAATGGTAATGATTTTATTTCATTTGAACATGCATCAGATTACAATTGAGTGCATCCCATAATCAGTTCCCAGTTCCACATGTCCAAAAGGAGTAGGAAGAAGCAAAGCTTATTAAATCCTACCACTCCATCTGGTACTTTTACAATCAGTAACTGTTACATTTGTTCACTTCCTGCTTTCCATAATACAGGTTTTCAAATGTAGTTCTTCCCTGAAGAACCTTCTTCTTCCCTGAAGAACCTAATGGGGACACTTTAGCCTTATGCATTATTTTAGCTGTTTGAAGATTAACTACATCAGCAAGTTTAAGTTTTTAGAAATTTTAGATTTTTAGAAGATTTTAGAAATAAGGTTGTTTATTAGAGGGCTTCATGGTCAAAATATATAGTATGTGTCCCAATGATGTGCATTGTTAGCTAGCTCATCAACTTGTTTCTCGTGTTATATTGCACAGAAAAGGGAAACAAATATGTGTTCATGTTTCACATAAATATTAGGAATGATCGGCAAAGTTTTATAAAAAGTGCTGGTCCGCTTTCCATGCTAATTAATGCTGTTTTTTCCACGGTTTGCCAACATCAACCAGGGAAAAAAAACACAACATGCTGGCACACCATGCAAAATGTGCCTCAAAAAAATGTGTCACTGGGGTGTCACAAAACACTTAACTACAATCACAGTGTGAAAACAAAAATGACAGCAATACATGTAATGGAGGAAATAACAACTCCCGAACTGTAACTCTTAACACAGTGCCACAAGGCATGCTGGGAAGCCGGAAGCCCTCCCAGCAATGCAACAATACACAATATTTATGTTTTATATATATTGTGTAATACTTGATGCATCCCAGCCTCTATCGCCAGTTGAGTTAAAAAAATGGGACTCGGATCAAACCTTGTTGTACGCCTCATATCGATGCCTTCTATTGTCAATTATCTCACTCAAGGATTCATGTCACCACAACATAATCTTGTCAGCTGCTTGGTGCGTCTTTTCGGCTATATTTGTCTTGTACAGGACACTGATTCATCTGTGGCTCTAGTGAAACAAACAGTGAGGTTGTCACACGAGAATAGTACTAATCAGAAATTGAACGCTGCAAAGGGGTCAGGCTGAA
Organism: Doryrhamphus excisus; assembly: GCF_037039965.1. Taxonomy (NCBI): domain Eukaryota; kingdom Metazoa; phylum Chordata; class Actinopteri; order Syngnathiformes; family Syngnathidae; genus Doryrhamphus; species Doryrhamphus excisus. The sequence goes on along the minus strand of NC_136357.1, from coordinate 14,501,493 downwards.
AAGACATATTCCATGTTTCTGTAAGTAGCTCATCAACAGCATCAGGCTGAAGCAATCAGGTACGAGAGACAGTGTCCTCATTCAAAGACAGTCTTGACTTGAATCGTTCCATTTATTGCTGCTGACAAGAGGCTTGGATGTTTTCATCACAACAAGCTAAGATAACTGAAGATCAAACCTAACGAGTGGCTTTCTAGTCACTGGCATTTAGGATATGATGGTTAAATGCTCAAATAGCAATAGTGTCATTTTAGAAAGCATTCAGCAGAAGGCTTCCTGGTTAGCTAATGGGGACTCAAGTGGTGATATGTTTGGAATTGGAATGTCACATATACATTTAAAATGTCATTTTGACCATTACGGTCCACTTACAATGGTAATGGTTTTATTTCATTTGAACATGCATCAGATTACAATTGAATGCATCACATAATCAGTTCACAGTTCCACATGTTCAAAAGGAGTAGGAAGAAGCAAAGCTTATTAAATCCTACCCCTCCATCTGGTACTTTTACAATCAGTAACTGTTATATTTGTTCACTTCCTGCTTTCCATAATACAGTTCAAAGTTTTTTGTTTTTTTTTTGTTTTTAATAATGCACCTCGTACCGAAGTACGAGGTGATATGACCATCCAATGACATAATGGGTACCATAGTAAGTGTCAATATAGTGATATATATAGCACATCATGACTGGTTCAATTTTAGCAAACATTAACTGCTTGTATTGTTTCTTGAATTGGCTCATCGTTGCGCATTGTTTGAGGTCCATACTCAATCCATTCCATAGTTTGATTCCACATACTGAAATGCTATGGCTTTTTAACGTAGTCCTAGCATAGAAGTGTTTCAAATGTATTTCTTCCCTGAGATCATATTTATCCTCTCTTGTAGAGAAGTATTGGATGACATTTTTAGGTAATTGGTTGTTTTTAGCTTTATGCATTATTTTAGTTGTTTGAAGATGAACTATATCAGCAAGTTTAAGTATTTGTGATTTTAGAAATAAGGAGTTAGTATGTTCTCTGTAGGCGGCATTACGAATTATCCTGACTGACCTTTTTTGCAGTACATTTAGCAAGTGAAGATTGCTTTTATAGTTATTAGCCCATATTTCCACACAATAAGTAAGATATGGTAGAACCAGAGAGCAATAAAGAGTGTGGAGTGATTTCTGATCGAGAACAAGTTTTGCTTTGTTCAGTACTGAAATATTTCTGGCCACCTTATGTTGTATATTTGTAATATGAAGTTTCCAGCTCATATTTTCATCTATTGTGATCCCCAGAAATTTATTTTCGTTCACCTTTTCAATGTGCACACTGTCTATTTGTATTTGTTGGTGCGTGTCCTTTTTGCTGTTACCAAACAGCATGATTTTAGTTTTATGTAGGTTCAAGGACAATCTATTATCATCAAACTATCTTTTTAGTGTGAGCATTTCTTCTCTGACCTTTCTAATGATTTCGTCTGTACTCCCTCCAGAACAAAAAGCAGTGGTATCATCCGCAAATAATACCAGCTCTTTCGTAACTTTGGATATATCATTGATGTACAAGTTGAACAGTTTTGGCCCCAGTATTGACCCCTGGGGAACTCCGCACATAATATATGAACTTGTAGTTGTGGGGGAAAAAGCGGGGCTGTTTTTGTCTTCTGGGGTCTGACGGCGGAATTAGACTCATAATTTGGGTCTGGAACAGTGCAAGTCAGATGTGTTTTGCAATATCAGCAACTGAGACACATGGTGATACACTCTGAGACAGTAGCGGAGACATTTGATTATACTGTCGGTCTCATTGATGAAAAGATTCACGTGCCTTGGATGTGCTGCCAATTAGCTGCGAGGCACTCGAACTTGTCTCAGCTTGTGACACGTCTACAAGCTCATCCAGTTATGGACGTCCCCTTTGCCACCAAGTGAAGGACAGGGAGCTTTTTTTGGGGGGGGGAATTATATTTTCTGCTGCTAGCATGAAAAGTCATGTTTCTGTGGCAAAACAAACTACACCCACAGTGACCCTTGACAACAAACATGCACTCTTGTTCCCTACAATAAAAGCAACAGCTCTACACGATACCAGTGGAAAAGCCTTGAAGATGTTGACAGCCGCAGAGAGCAGAGGAAGAGGGGTGTGTGCTTAAGATGTTTTCAGCCCTTGAAATAGATACCCTCCCCCAGTGTGGGCCCTGTCTGCCAGGAGTACAAAGGAAGAGTCTTTCAGTCGCACGTTTGACAAGAAGACACGATTTAGTGAGATTAGATGTTCCCGTCACCAGGAGAATACTGCAACAACAGCTACCTACATTCTGACAATCACACTTGAATATATTTTGTGATAAACACAATATTAGGTACACTAACTAATACACTTTCCATACTGCTTGTCTTCATTAGTGCCACAGGTGAGCTGGAGCCTATTCCAGCTGACTTCGGGTGAAAGGTGGGGTGCACCCTGAACAAAGGTGTACTACTTTATCTACTAAATGTATACACGATATGCTGTATATATGATGATCGATGGATGCAGTATATCTAGCTACACTCCTGATGAAAATCTTAAAATCTGACTTTTTTACATTAATTTGTATGACCTCCCTATCTGCAGTGTAGTGCATCAATGGTGACTTACCCCCCCCCCCCCCCCCCCCGGTCCTGTGAGCCCAGTTGGTTCTGGTTGGATTTCGGTGTTCCGATTCCAGTTCGTTGGTGAGGCCTATTATGCTCATTTTCGGCCATTTTGTATCGACATGTGGAATCCTATAGAGCAGGTACACACAATAACCCGCACAGAAAGCTTTCCAGATGTTCCATTATCTGCACCTATTCCAGCTGCATTTCCTTGGATTTCCAAAGTGGTTTAATATATCGTTATTCTTTTTAAAAATTTAATTTATTCCACCCACGGATGACAAAAATTGCTCTGCATTAATTTATTTAGCCAAGGGATTGTGAGGTCTGATTTTTTCAAAGAGGCATTTTTGCAATGCAAATGTATTACTCTTTTAAGCGCATATTGTTTTGAGAAGCCCAACTCAATGAAGACAATGAAGTGATCCACCGACTAACCGGGAACTACATTCGTCATGACCGAAATCCGAGCAGAACTCAGCTGGGGAGTAAGTCACCGTTGAGGCACTACACTGTTGATTGGAATGTCTTACAAATTCATGTCAGAAAATGTGAACGATCCCTTTATAACTGCTTCAAACTAGTAGTTTGAAATAGAACTTCAAAATGTGAAAAGAAAAAAAATCGGAGAATGAGACAAAATATTTTGAGCATTTTATTTTAGAAAAGACCAATTTCACTGTTCATTATCTGCTTAAAAGAGGTTCTATTGCTGCACTCGCAGGCCCAGAAGATAAGAGGAAGTATGAGTAATAATACAATGGACTATTGCAGGCCAATAGAAATAAATACAACTATTTTGGATTTACAAATGTAGTAAATAATCTATCCATCCATCTTCTATGGCTTATCCAAGATTGAGTCGCGAGGGCATCAGCCTAAGCCGGGAAGCCCAGATTTCTCGCTCCCCGGCCGCTTTGTCCGGCTCCTCCCGGTGGATCCCGAGTCATTCCCAGGCCAGTTGAGAGACATAGCCTCCTGTCCTGGGTCTTCCCCGAAACCTCCAACTGATCGGGCATGCCCTGAACACCTCCCCAGGCAAGTGTCTGGGAGGCATCCTGACCAGATGCTTGAGCAACCTCTTCTGGCTCCTCTCAATGCAGAGGAGTTCTACTCATAGTTTCTCCCAGGTGACAGTGCTTCTCACCTTATCTCTAAGGGCCACGCTCATTGAGAAAACTCATTTCGGCCGCTTGCACCTGTGATCTTGTCCTTTCGGTCACTACCTATACCTCATTACCATACTGTAGGTAGAAGTAAATAATGTAATATATATCTGGCACAAAATATAAACAACTTTCATTGGTGTATATGTACAGCTGCCATCCACAGGGAGGTCATCTATTACAATCTAATATATTTCCACATTCATAAAGATCTTAGTGAGTTTTAATATAAAACACTGTTAAAATACATTATAAGTGCTGCCTCATGAAAAGGAATAATCAAAATAAAAATAGAAACGGGTGTGAAAAAAATGAATAACCAATGGACAGGCAGACTATTAGTGTCTTAATAGTCCATATTTAACATGATAAAAAGTGAGTTATAAACATGAACTTTGCATAGCATGAGCAGTAATGGACTGTTAATGTTCTTCTAGTTGCAAAGATAAAGGGACTGTTACATACTGTTTGTTTCTGTATAAAAGAGAGTACATCGGGAACAGCGCTCGTTTGTTGTTCCCACGTCAAACGTCTTCTCAGACGTCTGTGTCCAGTGGAGGACGGAAGTCTTTGCCGGGGGACAGCGAGTCCTGGCTGTGTGTGGAGCTGATGCCGGTGTCAGAGTCCGTGTCGGTCACATCGGAGGGGCACGAACCGTGCTTGACCGTTACTACCTGAGTCTCTGCTTTCACGTTGACGGAAACAGGCATTTCGTCTGTGGCATCGGACATTTGCAGCGAGTTGAGCTGAGTGGCCAACTGCCAGCACTCCTGGTCCCTGGAGATGAAGGTGGACTCGGACCAGTGGAGCTGCTTGTCCACTTCGGCCGTTTGGTTGTGGAGGGACACGCCTGCCAAGACACTGCGTCTCAGCTCCGCCTGAATCCTCTCCAGTTCGGCGAGCAGAGACTCGTTAGCCTCAGAGGACGTACATGGAGCAGCCTGTGCTTCTTCTTGATCATCTGCCATTCTCAGCTCTGCGTCAATGGCATGACCCAGCTGTGTGATAACCGCCTGGTGCCTCTGAAGCTGCAGCTCCAGCTGGTGGACACAGTTGCTGGTGTGCAGGAACTCGTCAAGTTGCTCCGAGTCTAAAGTAGATCCACAAGCCTCAGACTCGCCTCCATCTTTATGCACTTGAAGCTGGTCCATCTCCAAATCAAGATTCCTCATTCGCTGGATTTGTTCCTGGATGGTGTGGTCCTGGTCGAGAATGAGCTGCACCATGCGGTCAATCTCTTCTGTGCCGGCGGACACTTTGCTGTCCTTATGGAGCTTCTCCAACTTCCGGAAGGCCTTCTTCACCACACGTTTCTGCTTGTCTATAGGCAGAGCCTGAGGGTTCTTGATGCATCTTGCAGCCTTGCTGTTGGTTCTGCTCTTTGGACCCTTCATAGCTCGCGGAGGCACAAAGTCACTGGTTTTGACCAGAACAAACTGGATGAAGGGTCTCTGGTCTCCCCAGGCGTGCCACAGCCTCAGAATCCTAGTGAGGGGCGGCAAGGCCCTCTCAAAGCCCTTCCAGCGCTCTACTAAACAGAAGTCCTTTGACTCACCGTTTAGGAGACGCTTGCTCTCTGGGATGGATCTGTGATCCTCTAATAATGCCTGTATCATGTCTGAACATGTGGTGTGCTTGGTCACTCCACAAACTACCTTATCCTCATTGCAGACGGTCACCTGAATCTCCTTCCCCGTCACAACCTCACTGTCTTTGCTCCTGTGAAACACAAGAAACAGTAACATCAAAGTTGGTTGTCAGTAGCCTGGAAACAGTCAAATTTAGCTTAAGACTACTTTCTTTAATAATAATAATAATAATAATAATAATAATAAACACTGGAAACTGACAGATTTCTTCTACAGACAATGGCCTGTTTTATGCAATGTTTTGTTCTACTATGACGGCGACCCAATACATAGCAGGAAGTGACATCATGTATTGCCGTGCCTTCATCATATTAAGTTTCTTACTCATCAGGGATGATCACTTTTAATGCTGTTTCAACCCTGAGAATCTCATTACCTTCTCATCTGGACCATCAAAACTGACCAACCCTTATTTTCCCTACATGCCTAATAGGCCAGGGCTAATGTAGCATAGCTAATATACTGTATGATGTCCACATCAGGAACAACTAATCAAATAAGTCATTTGCAGACACATCTATTGGATTTCTATGTTATACAAAAACGTCTCCTACAACACACTTAACCTCCTTTAAATGTCAGCTGATGGTACAGTTCCATTTTGGTCCCACATGATGACACATGTTAAGGAAGTTTAAGGAGGTAAAAGTGTTATTTGGTTGTAGTATGTATACATACTTCATAGTGTGCACCTGGTAGTATGCACTACAGAGTACACATTCGGTAGCATGCACTTGGTAGTTCGTACTATACTGTATGCTGTTGGTAGTATGCACTTGATCATACACATTATATATTATACATCTAGTAGTATGTACATGATATTACACACTATGATGCACGCATTGGGGATTTATGAAAACTAATTAATGCAAGGGTGGCACTGCGGTCGAGTGGTTAGCACGCAGACCTCACAGCTAGGAGACCAGGGTTCAATTCCACCCTCAGCCATCTCTGTGTGGAGTTTGCATGTTCTCCCTGTGCATGCGTGGGTTTTCTCCGGGTACTCCGGATTCCTCCCACATTCCAAAAACATGCTAGGTTAATTGGAGGTAATGCAGGTAATGTATAATCAATGTCTCATTACTGATGCCCGGAGAACACAATACTACATATAACTTGTCTTTCAATATTTTTGACTAATAATAGGCGAAGGCCAAACGTGAAACAGCAATCATTCATTCATTTTTTAAGAACAAGTCAGGGCAGGGCTGCACGGCGGACGAGTGCTTAGTGCGCAGGCCTCAATGCTAGGAGACCCTGGACCATCTCTGTGTAGAGTTTGCATGTTCTCCCTGTGGTACTCTGGTTTCTTCCCACATTCCAAAAACATGCTAGGTTAATTGGCGACTCCACATTGTCCATAGGTATGAATGTGAGTGTGAATGGTTGTTTGTCTATATGTGCCCTGTGATTGGCTGGTGACCAGTCCTGGTGTACCCCGCCTCTCGCTTGAAGACAGCTGGGATAGGCTCCAGCACCTGCTGCTGTAATCAATTGTTACGGTGGGGCCGAGGCAACCCCTCTGAAGATGATACCATCAAGTGATCTTATCTAGAAGGTATTCTCACAATGCTGCATCTTCTCTGTGTTTCATTTCCCACGTGGACGTAAAGCAAAGTGTTGAACAAGCCCTGAGGAATGCCACAGGTATGCAGCAATGCTAGTTAATGGTTACGTGGACTCTGGGAGGGAGGCGAGCTTGCAAAAGCAAATAGCTGTGCTACGCTCTCGACAAACAAATGCTGCACGCCTCCAACATTCAGCGGGATGACTTTGACCTTCTGACAAGCGACTAAAAAGAGTCCTGTGTCTTCTAGCAAAGTACACCCAGTATGAGTGTTTCATTAGGCATCTAAAGACAGTAAAATATATTTTTTATTTGTTATTTATTTAAGTTCTGCTTTGTGTTTGACACCACTGAATATGTATGCCATTATTAATAGCTGTATCCATTTTACTGTATAAGCAAGGTATGAGCACTGGCCCCGAGATTAGGTAGCTTTATCACCAATATATAGACGTTTACCTTATATGGCTACTTTTAGAACTTGTTAGCCATTAAGATAAAGTACCAAGATGAGTGGGCAGCTAAGCAGGAAGAGAGTACAGTGAGTGAGGGAAACACCTGTATTTGTCCTCAATCACAATCACCAACATCCTGAAGCACCCCCCCCCCCGCAACCCTGGCCTGAGCGGAGTGAGACAGGAAGTAGAAGAATGTCCCTCACTCCAGGCCTCATTGTATTTTTTTTACATTGTAATGTGGCTGGGCTGCACGGCGGTCTAGTGGTTAGCGTGCAGACCTCACAGCTAGAAGACGTGAGTTCAATCCCACCTTCGGCCATGTCTGTGTGGAGTTTGCATGTTCTCCCTGTGCATGCCGGTTTGGTGACTCCAAATTGTCCATAGGTATGAATGTGAGTGTGAATGGTTGTTTGTCTATATGTGCCCTGTGATTGGCTGGCGACCAGTCCAGGGTGTACAGCTGGTATAGTCTCTAGCTCCAGCGACCCTCGTGAAGATAAGCGGTAGAAAATGAATGAATGAATGTAATGTGGCTGTGTTAACACATGAATGATTGCATAGACATCAACGATAAAGCATGTTAGCATGGGTTTTTTAATGAAGACAATTTGATTCATCCTACTCCTTTTCGGATATAATGAATTGTGCACAAGTAAATGTTGTTCCTTGTAACTGGTAATACGGTGGCATGTCTTATGGTAAGCATGTTTAAAACAAATAAAACCAGAGTCATGATTTCCAGAACCAAAAAGCAGTCCTGGTGTTCCCCAAAGAAGCCTAGGTGCTGTAGGCATTCATGATGGTGATGCATGACAGTAGTGCAGCTCATAAGGGCTGACGACATTCCACATTGATAGTTTGGGATTAGGATGCACTCGCATGTGATGCAGATGAGGGTTGCCCTTAAGACTCGACAGCAACGCCAAACATTCTCAATGCTGTGGAATAAAAATAAATAGAATGTTCTTGCCTGTGTGTGACTTTATAACACTTAAATGGAACTGAGGAAACCTGATCTTCTCGCACTCCTACTTGACCTCATCCAGCCAAGTCAAGAAGAGCACAGGATGTTGACACTTCCCGCTGGCTCATAAATCCTTTCAAGTTAAAGGAGAGACATGCTGGTGGTTTTGAACCATTCATAACATTTAGAATCAACTGGAAATTATTTGTATTTAAGCTGCGACAAATGCTAGAAATCCTTAACTGCAAAACAAAGACTAGAACTATAACATGGTGGAGGACAGGCGGTGCTTCCTGTGGTCTTATCTGGGAGGGGATGACGGAAATAACATATTTTTTTATCTGGATGTTTATCACCGGGATGAGTTGCGCTGTGATCTGCGAGCACAGACAAAACACACCTCCTCCCTCCTTATCTAACAACAACTGCAGTAGAACCACTACACTGTAGCAGCAACCACGTTACTACACTTCAGCAGCATCACGACAATTTGGCAACAACAATACAACCACTATGATGTAGCAACAAGAGTTGCCTGATTTGATTCATTCTTATACTACATTTTTATTGATGACTAGCACCTCTAACACCCACACACAACTTTCCTAATGATAACAGTGAGTTAGTATATCTTATTATTGCTTATGATGTCAACTATATTGGGTAATACAAGCGTAAAGGTGACTGTAGGGGTGTTATTTCATGTGTACAGGGCTCTAAAAGAAACTGTTGTCAGAAAGTCACAATTCTAACCCCAACTCAACCATTTAACCAAAACTGTAACCTAACTCCAACCCTAAACCAAACACCACCGGCAGGTCTATCCCCAGCTCAAAAACCCCAACCTCAGGCTTAGCACTAACCCTAACCCCACTAAGCACAACCCCAACCTAACTCAAAATCCTTTCCTTAACCATTTACATTTTCTCTAGTAGCTAAGTACAATACAAGAGTCGAATATATATATACGTATATATTTTGTTACAGATAGAGATACTAGATACTACAACACAGAACTTTCCCAATGCAAATGGTGAGTTATTGTCTTATTCGTGCTTATGATGTCAACTATATTGGGTAATAAACGTGTAAAGGTGACTGTAGGGGTGTTATTTGTTATGTGTACAGAGCTCTGTAAAAAATGGTTAAAAACTGTAGAAATGTTTGCTATTCTCTAACTATGAAAATATATTTATTAATATTGAATTCTACATTGTGGGAATTCAAATAGTGCGATAGGGTCTGGAAGAAATTTACTGCGATAAATGAGGGAGGACTGTACACAAAAAAATTACATGGCCTTGTTTTGTTTTTTTTGTTTTGGTGGTGGTGGTGGTGTGTGTGTGTGTGGGGGGAGGGGTGTCAGCTAATTTAAAAAGCCTCAGTAGCTGCAGACATCAAGAGGTTGAGGGGGCCACTTCATGAAAGTGGAAATTGCTGCTGCAAATTCAACAAGTGTTGCTGACAATGCTGACTGTCAAGCTGCAGGAAAAGGTGGGGAAACACATTTCAGTAGTAATTACAGAGCAGACAAACACTGCTCTCACACAAGTACAATGCCAATACAATGCATGGAAATACATTGCATCACATACATTATACATACATACAAGTCAAGGCATCCACACAACAATGCAACACAATACAATTATTAGAAATGTAATTAGATCATTAGCTTAAGATGCTATAGAAACTAGCACCTTTATATAAATGACCCACTTTTTAACAATTTAAGCCCCTTTTAAGCTGGGAATTACCTGACACACAGTGATACATGCGTAAATGGAGGGTGTTTTTTTTTAAATCTTACCTGTTTTTCAGTCGGGCTTTCAGGAAGTTCTTCCCAAACGGTGCCATGATCAGGAGGAATAAAGCACTAGCAAGTCCAACAAGCCTCACAGCTCCAGCATGACAGCACCGCAAGTACTTTGCTGCAGAGAAGAAAAAAGAAAAGTTGGTGTGTTGTCCCGGCAGGAACTTAAATCAGTCAGGCCGGCCTTTTGGAGGAGGAAGAGGGGGAGGCGGAGGGGGACGAGCCTTGCTGGGAGGATTCACTGGTGCAACACTGCCCCCATACACTTCCATGGCTGACTTAGGTACTGCAATTAGTGTACCTGCTTGTCTTAATAATGTGCTCTGTAAAAATAAAAAAATGATAATAATACTTACTTAAACAATATTAAATATTTTCTTTGAGGCCCCCGATCCCAGTGAGGACAAGCAGTACAAAAAATGGATGGATGGACTTTCTTTGACATTATCTTCATTGACTGATGCAGGAAACACTTCATTTTCATCATTAGCATTTGTAAAAATTTACTAAAAAAAATAGTCCATATAAAATAGATGTATAAAATATATTTCTATGTATAATTAAAACCAACTTTGTGTGCTTCAACAAATAAGGGCATAAGGTATAAATCAGTATAAATATATATAAAGTATTCATTCATTCATTCCTTCAATTTCTACTGCTTATCCTCACGAGGGTAGCGGACGTGCTGGAGCCTATCCCAGCTGTCTTCGGGTGAGAGGCAGGGTACACCCTGGACTGGTCGCCAGCCAATCACAGGGCACATATAGACAAACAACCATTCACACTCACATTCATACCTATGGACAATTTAGAGTGTTTTTGGAATGTGGGAGGAAACCGGAGTACCCGGAGAAAACCCACGCATGCACGGGGAGAACATGCAAACTTTGCAAAACATGCAAATTCTGAGATGGTCGTGGGTGGAATGAAACACGGGTCTCCTAGCTTTGTGGCCTGCACACTAACCACTCGTTTACCATGCAGACCATATATAAAGCAATTGTTGGAAAAAAAATCAATAGGGCTCTTGCTCAGACAAAAATCCTAAACCCTGAAGATATTCATTCATTCATTTTCTACCGCTTTTTCCTCACAAAGGTCGCGGGGGGTGCTGGAGCCTATCCCAGCTTTGGCCGAGAGGCGGGGTACACCCTGGACTGGTCGCCAGCCAATCACAGGGCACATATAGACAAACAACCATTCACACTCACATTCATACCTATGGACAATTTGGAGTCGCCAATTAACCTAGCATGTTTTTGGAATGTGGGAGGGAACCGGAGTACCCGGAGAAAACCCACGCATGCACGGGGAGAACATGCAAACTCCCCACAGAGATGGCCGAGGGTGGAATTGAACCCTGGTTTCCTAGCTGTGAGGTCTGCGCGCTAACCACTAGACTGCCGTGCCGCCCCCTAAAGATATTGAAGGGGAAAAAAACTACAAAAATGGTACCCTCAGGTACCTCACTGATTTTGAATTGGCAATCATTTAAATGCTATGAAAAGTATATGACATGGATAATTCTATGAGGCTGCACAGTGGCCTTGGGTTGGCATGCTGGCCTCACAGGCTGAGGGTTTGAATCTCCGTTAGAGCATCTCAGTGTGGACCTTGTGTGTTCTCGTCCTGACCCATGAGGACAAGGACTATAGAAAAAGAAAGAATGAATAATCTTCTAATCAACAGTTTGTGACAAGTCCACAGGTGACAAGACACATGACATGAATTGCTACATTGTGAATGAATCATCATCAACCTGTTGATCTGAAACCAGACAAAAGTGCTGTGAGGATGATGATGATGCTGCATTGGATTACACAGGGGCAAGAAACAACCGCCCCACCACCCCACCACCGCCGCCGGCACCCCTTCTACCGCATCTTCAGACGTGGGACCATGCGCACTATTGATGTAAGACGCTAATAAAAGTGAAGATGGTGACGGCAACGTGACGCCTGATGACAGAGCTCCATGAAGACATGGCTGCAGGAGGGGCTGGGGGGGTGCAATGTGGTGACATCACGCTAGCTTGTATATAGTGGGGGAATGGAGGCTGCTGCACCTCATATCATCCCAGCAGCAGCAACAGCAGGAAGGTCTACTCACCACCCGTCTGACCTTTCACCCTATGGACTAACAAATTCTCACTTGGGCCATATATTACAAACCGTGGGATTTTTCTTTTGACTGTAGATCTTTTTCCTTTAGATTTTTGTTTTGGTTGTTTTTTTCCTGGGCAAGATGCTGGCTCACTTTGTGTGTGTGCTTCTTCTGTGCTTGACCTGTGGTGGACTATGTGCAGGTATGACTTTAAAGGTTGCGGTATTTGTCGTAAAAACTTGCAGAATGCAGCATCTTAAGTCTGCAGGATATTAATAATAGATTTGCTTACCAGGCCTGCTCATGTAAACTGTAAGCAAAAATAGGGCTTATTTTCGATGTATGACAGTAACTAGAAACCTCTTAAGGTACACACTCTAATGGGAAAACTATTAATGACACTGAGAAGTATCCATTTCAAATACTTTTATTAGTGTGGATGTAGTTTGCACTGTATCAAGAGAGCTTGTTGTAATATTTCAGTTGGCTATTCAAAACATATTTCATAATAAATGAATACTTCTCTGACCAAATCATGTCAAATATACACCAAAAAAGTCAAAATATAATAATAATGTCCGAGTATGTCAATGAAAGGTAATTTCTACCACAGTAATATTTAATACATGTATTATTTTGGAAAAAAAAACCCTCTTATAATAAGGACATAAAACGCCATTATCAACTATTAGTATCAATATTTCAGCTTTTTCATGTTATACTGCACCTTCTGCTCCACTTTTCCAATTTTTGGGGTTTAATTATAGTATTTCTACATTCTTCTATGGGCCAATAAAAGAGCCATGGGGCACACATAGCAAGCACAACTGTCTACATTGCAAACAAACAATGGCAATTAAAGAGAGAACAATCGTGTTATTGCAGCTTGAACTAAGCGATGCATGACAAGAGTCATTTTTATTGCAAATGATGATCCAAAATCCAAGGACAAAGTGCTTGCGAAGTTGGCTGTAGTGACTCTGATGGAGTCGTACACACAGGAAAAGTTATAACAAGCTGACCAATCACAGCCTGAGCCTTTGAATGTGGACGTCTGAGACTGAAGTCCAAAACAATACTCATTCGTACCTGAAGAGTATTCATTTAAAAGTAGAAAAAAATGCATTCAAGTTGGCAGGTCTTCCAATGAAAATGCGATTTAATTTCTAAATTACAAGGATTTTTTTCTACTTTAATTAATGAGCTGCATCACAAAGTAATGCTGCTATTTTACTCATGGACTCATGACGTTGGCATGGCGACCTACACTATCTCCTCACGTTCCCTGTCCCCCCCAAGTTCCATTGACCAGGGCAAACTGACTCCTCTGTCCTGGTTCAAAACGCTGATGGCCAACTACCATTCATGTGATCCAGGAGGAAAAGCAATTATATTAATTTTTCACTTCTTTTTCCTTTTCACTTCCTTTGTTTTTTCCTTTAATGTCTGCTAATCAAATGGCTACAATGTAGACGGCTTTTTTAATTATAGTGTTGGCAAAAAACCAAAGAAAAAGCAAAACATACATACTGATTTAATCCTCTGATGCTTGCCTAGTTGAAGTCTCGTAACATTGGGAATGTTATGCACAAATTTCCAAATGTCTTGGGAGTTTAGTTTAGTTTAGTTTTCCTGAAAATAACAATAAAATATTTCCCAGGACTATAAATGTATGAAATACACATTTTTTGCTGACTTTTTGATGCTTCTACTTCTACGATGGCCTTTTCTAGACCATGTTCTCTATCATGGATCTGAAATTTCGCTTCATTTTAGCCATACATTTACATTAGCAATTTACAATAGCAATAAACAATAATCAACCAAAGATGAGCTTGTATGTCATTTTTCCATGCACACTTCACCACTCTGTTGCATTTGAATTCCTCACAAATAAAATGAAGAAAATTAACTTGTAAGTTGTAATCTGTCACATTTGGCCTGAAGGTTTCATTCTGCTTTGTTTCTCCTCTCCAACACCAGATGTGGACCAGGAAGAGCGAGCATTAGAAGAAGAGCTCCTCAGCAGCTTGTTCGCCTCCAAGGTACAACGCTGCTGGCACCTGTCTCTCTCTCGCTCACACTTACACACACATTTGCAGTGAGCTAGAACATACTGTAGCACATGTTTCATCAAATTGTACGGCCATGTTGGATTCTTACTGCCTCAGGGTGTTGTGCAGATGATTGAGTTCATTTAATGTAACATGGAGGGCAGTCAGGTGGACTGCAGAGGAGAAGAAACATGTGTTGTGATGTCAGCTTCCTGTCACATGGGACAGACTTGTACCCATGTTCAAGGGAGAGATGGTGTGACTTGTATGAAGGTACTCATTGATGTTCTTCTTGTCATCCGAAAATTATTTTAAACAATTGTGAAGCGGCTCACTTCAAAGGTGGCGTCACACTGCTCTTGGTTCCAACATCCACCCACATGCTCTTCGTAGGAGATGTTGCAGCAAGTCCTCCATAAACTGCCATAACCACCGGGCTTGCTCTCTTTCTTCTTAAAATTAATCATCACTTAATCATTTGGTTCAGAAAACATTGACTCCTCTTGCACAAAATGCTTGGAATCAGATTCAGGCAATATTTACTTATATAAACACGTGACAGAACACTTTACATTCACAGTTACAAGTCAGATTTTATTGTAATATGAATGATTAGATAACAGATCAAAGTCAAACCAAATATCCGAATTGGGCATCATACCCTGCATTGTGAACATGACCTGTGAACCCACGCTGGAAAGGGGGGGGGTGGGGTGGAAACAAAAGCTGAAGCTGAAACTTGTGCACTGTGTTTCTGCATGCCGATCTTTGCTACAAACTGGCAAAAACTGTTACTAAATAGTTGTAATTGACAGATAATTGGCACATCTGGTCATGTGATAGCGATGGGGGGGAAGGGGTGGTGACGTTTTCAGAAAGCAGTGGTTTGCTGACACAGCAACATGCCAGATTTTTTAAAAAATGACATCCACAATGCCTTTTCTGTGTGGATGAAAGGCCAAAGCGATAAAATACTTGGTCGTTTTTACCTAAAAACACCCACATGACATAATGACATGTATACATCTTGGCAGGTATGCAGTATACAGTTTTGTACCTCCAAAACATCACCTCATCAAATCATGTTCCAGTACTGGAAGATGTTGTGTCAATTGACTTGTGAAACAGCGCCCTCAGATGGATTAAATCAGGTTCTGCCATAAAAACCCCCAAAATATTTACAATTCAACCCAGAGAAAAGAAATCTGTGAGTACATGGGGCTAAATTGGGATAGTCTACTGTACAAACATAATGAGACCTCCATCAGAATGTCTTCATGGGATTTTAAGTAATCTTAATAGCCATGACGTCAGCAGAAGACAAGGCAGGAATGCTGACCTCCATGGTGATGTCGCCTTTGTTACGTCTCCATGAAGATGTTGCAGCCCTTACTGGTGGTGTCTATCCATCCTCATGTCTCCATGCGCCCCATGTTTCCACAGCAATATCTTCAGACCTTGCCACCTTCATCCTGGTGCTTCTGGAGTGGTGAAGTGGTTCAATGTCTCTATGCTTCACTGGTGTTGCCCTCATCCTGTCCACAGTGAATCATGATGTTGTCTCCATGATGATGACTTCATTATAGTGTCCCCATGTTTCCACAGTGATGTATCTCACTGGTATCTTCACGGAGACAGTTGTGTCTGCAATAAGTAGACCTCCCCAGAGAAATGGATGTCACTGTGATGGATCTCCATCACATGTCTCCATGCTGAAGTGGACGCATCCATGACAGATATCTGACAGATATCTGTCATTTTCAACATAATCTCCCCATGCTGATGTTGCCTGGAAGACGTTTTCTTTGTTTTTGTGTTTATGATATTTTCACTATGGTAATGTCTTCATCATCCTTCATAACACCTATCTGGTCTACTTTTGTGCTTCTTCGGTCAACGTTCATCGCCATAATCTTTATCTTTTCATCATATGGTCAGGCCACTTCCTGATTTTTCTATTATTATTATTGTTATGCGTTCATGTACAGTACACAAGTTAAATAAAGCAATAATAATAATAAATCACTTCATGTTTCTTTCTCTTGTGCTGTGCAGCTGAAACAGAGCCAGCAGAGTGCCCCCTACTGGCGCCTGTCACTGGACAACCTGTGCAGGTTAGTGAGTGGGCTCCGGCAGGAGGCGTGGAGGAGCAGCGAGGAAGAGGAAGAAGAGGAGATAGAGGAGCAACTTAAGGAGTGGAGTCTCCAGAGGCTGGATGAGCTCTACAGGCTGCAGCACATCTGCCGAGCACAGCAGAGCCAGGAGGGCTGGGTGAGTCGTATTTCATATAATTCATATTCATATAATATAATAATATTTCTATTCAATGCAGATGCACGTATAGGACACATATAAAACATATAAAACATGGTGGGATTAAATACTGTACGTGATAGACATGAAAGATCACTGTCAACTGTTTGTGTTTGGGCAGCTACGCCACGGTTCCCAGGAATATCCGCTGGAGAACATCGAGGCGCCGCTAAAGCGAAAGTCTCCCTACATCCTGAAGAGACAAACATCTCACAGCGCCAAGTCTCGGAGGCCGTACATCTTGAAACGAAGAGCAATTTACTGATATCCATAGCATTCCACCCACTCCCTCCCAACACTCTTGATGGCTTATCTTCCTGCCATGATTGTGTCTTATTTCACCCGCCACCCTTGCCATGACCTTGTTTTATCCCTTTTGACCAAATTGGACCCTTGCCTTGTTGGCATGTCACTCTTGTGAGGTCCTCAAAATAAAATGTAAGCATCACACTAAAGGAGAAGCTATATTTATTTACTCTATTTCTTCACAGTCTATTTTTTGGTTTCTGCCCATCATTAAAGGATCCATGGTATAAAAGTGAGCGTTGTTGTCTTTCCTCTCACTGCTAAAGTGGTGCCAGATAATACATGACTTTGTTTTCAGTGTGACACCTTGACACGTCTCCACCCCATCAGAGAGGATGCACTGAGAAGAGTGCTTTCCAACCGCCTCTCTTTATTTCTGCATGGAAAATACCAGCCCTGAAGGCTCCGGGCTTTTTTGACCTTGGATTTGTTTGGGTTTTTTATCCCAACAGAAAATAATGGCGAGAGAAGGAATCCCGAACAGGAGTCACATTTCCGCTTCCATACACCTTAATACGGAGAAACCTTGGTGTATTTTAAAATGTAAATACATGATAAATGGATGGGATGAACGTTTTCCTTCAATGAAGTTGTGATTCTTGATGTTGACTCTTCCCAAAGACACGATGTGGTAGTGAGATCAACCACCACCACCACCTTCCTGTTTTGCCATGAGTTATTTCTTCAATTCTCACCTCAATAACCCATAATGGAAGCAAAGAAAATTACAAATGTCAGCATTTTGCCAAAGAAGGTGAGAAACAAAACCTCAGACTATTATCCATCCTCACATTGACATTTGTAACTTGATTGACATACAGGACAGCCAGTCTAATATTATAATAATACTCATATATATTATATGCACTATGGGGTCTCTGAAGTGGGAGCAGAACTTTCTTTGTCACTATGTCTATGTCAGATTTGTCATCCATGGCTGAGCTATTGCAGGTAATGTCTAATCAATGTCTCATTACTGATGGCCGGAGAACACAATACTTATGACTTGTCTTTCAATATTTTTGACTAATAATAGGCAAAGGCCAAACGTGAAACAGCAATCACTCATTCATTTTTTAAGAACAAGTCAGGGCAGGGCTGCACGGCGGACGAGTGCTTAGTGCGCAGGCCTCAATGCTAGGAGACCCGAGTTCAATTCCACCCTGGACCATCTCTGTGTGGAGTTTGCATGTTCTCCCTGTGGTACTCCGGTTTCTTCCCACGTTCCAAAAACACGCTAGGTTAATTGGCGACTCCAAATTGTCCATAGGTATGAATGTGAGTGTGAATGGTTGTTTGTTTATATGTGCCCAGTGATTGGCTGGCGACCAGTCCAGGGTGTACCCCGCCTCTCGCCTGAAGACAGCTGGGATAGGCTCCAACACCCTCGCAACCCTCGTGAGGATAAATGGTAGAAAATGAATGAATTAATGAAAGTCAGGGCAAGTGAGCGATGTTTGAACTTACTCATACTCATGGCTGCAATATTGGTATCTTACCAGAAGTGAGAAATTTGTATTGGGTTAGTTATACTATATATAGTTATATCTTTGAATGTCATGAGACAAAGTACCATGTTATGGAGCTAAAGGAGATCACCAAAGAAACAGATCTCATTTTACAAACTACTACCACAACAATAAATATATGATTGTATTTAGCTTTACTATAGTACCCGCTGTTATCAGATTGTGTAGGCGTACCTAATTAAGCGGCTTTGTGAGTGAATGTGTCCATTGCAGCCGGCAGATGGCAGTGTTGTATTAAGTGATCCAGTGGTTTGTACAGCCTGATCAAGAAAAAGAAAAAAAAAAGCATAAAATTGAAGAAATTATGCTTGGATGCTTAATTTCAAGCTAATACATTTTTTCTGAGCCAACTGAACACATTTCAAACCTTGAAAAGCCAACATCCAAGGCAATTAATTCAAGCATATGCAACTATTTCAACCTTGCCAAACCATAATGAAGTCAATTAAAAACAGTTTGAAAGGAACTCAATATTTCTTCCATATATTAATATGTAGTATATATATTAATATTCATTCTACATATTTTTCTGCGACCACGCAGCTGATCAAGTCATCATTAGTTCATGCTGCCTCCGTGTCTGTAATGTGGATCATGATGGTGAAAAGGTCAAACTACTCTCTAACAGGATGATGTTTGCGCTTGGCCGTAGAGCGACGACATGTCCACATATGAGCACCGTTTCATTCCAGCATGTTCTCAATAAAAGACAAGCGGCTGTCATGTGAGCGGCCGATATACGTTACGCCTCTGCCGTTCAAATGCTTCAATAATTAAAAGCATTTTTCCATGTAGGGACACTTTTATTAGCGACGTCAGTAAGCCACCTCCAGGCGATAAATGCTCTTGACTTCCATATTAAAATATGGAGATTTTTGAATTCTTCAAAAAGACAAATTGACAAAGTCAGACTGAATCCCTGCTATTTTCTTTCCCATCTCAGAAAGTTACTTTTCAAAGAGATTTATTTTGCCTTCCCTCAACTGAAAAGGCTTTGGTTTATCTTCAGAATAAAAAAAAAGTTGGAAAGAAGAATGTACTGAATGTAAGTTTAGGTTATATTAAAGGTTATTGGAAGTCTCCAGGAAATATAAGTCACATGATCTGTTTTTTATAGTGGAATTAACAAGAACCAAGAACTCAATAGTCATAACAGTGCTGGTATGTTCTGTGTTCCTGCTGACCTTCCCCGTTCTTCTGCTGGAACAGGATACTGGATTCTGCAGCAGTGGTCACCAACCTTTTTGAGCCCAAGATCCCAGGTCTTGCCATGAACCTCGGTTAGCTTATTGACTCTTGGTGTCTACATTTAGACTTTTTGGCATGTTTTTTGTTTAATTTTGTTTCCGTAGTGTCCCTTGGGCCAATGACAAATGAGCCATAGGCCATGGATGGCCCCGAGGCCACACTTTGTGTTTGACTCATGGCTTGTTGACTTCCTCTTGCAGTCAGTCTTAATGAGCCACGTTACCACAGCTTGAGGATTTTTGCATGTGCACATTACGCAATGCTTGTGGATTTTGGGACCAGATTCAGGGCGGAGCTGGCGGGGTGCATGCCCGTAGAGGAGCATGGGCAAGTTCAGGGGTTAAAATGTGTAGGTCACTGATGTGATATTACATTTATTTTTCCAAATATTACCGGGATCAGGCGGCACGGCGGTCGAGTGGTTAGCGGGCAGACCTCACAGCTAGGAGACTAGGGTTCAATTCCACCCTCGGCCATCTCTGTGTGGAGTTTGCATGTTCTCCCCGTGCATGCGTGGGTTTTCTCCCGGTACTCCGGTTTCCTCCCACATTCCAAAAACATGCTAGGTTAATTGGCGACTCCAAATTGTCCATAGGTATGAATGTGAGTGTGAATGGTTGTTTGTCAATATGTGCCCTGTGATTGGCTGGCGACCAGTCCAGGGTGTACCCCGCCTCTCGTCCAAAGACAGCTGGGATAGGCTCCAGCACCCCCCATGACCCTCATGAGGAAAAGCGGTAGAAAGTGAATGAATGAATTACCGGGATCAACCGGCAAAGTCCCAAAGTCAATCACGTTAGACGGGTTGGCAACCCCAGTTTTATTGGCTCCAAGACATTTGCCCTTTCAATGACAATTAAAAGTAGATGCCCAGACAATTAAAATCCTGGCGTCATTTCCATCAAGCGATACTGTTACAAATGGTCTACAAATTCGAGCACGTGGACGTGGACATCCATCATCATCTGTCATTTTCATCAGATTTGCACAGCACCACAGCAGATGTCCATCAATGCAACGACTTCTGTGACCCTGACAAAAAAAGTTTGAACGCCTCCACACATCCACACGACCAATTACAAGCCGCATTCATTCATTGTACTCCATTAAAATCTTTGCATGGACATCTGCCGCTGCAGCCTCTCTCAACCTCACCTCGGCCTGGCCCGCCTCCAGTCGGACGCCTCTCCGATTTAGCTCCAATTTGGAGCCTGCTGGATGTTGGCAGACGCTCTAAAACGTCTCAATGGGATGCCGATAAGCGTCCTCACGCTCGCAAAAGAAAAAAGTCTGTCTCATGTGGACAGCTTTGCCAATGGCGAGGAAAAAAAGGCTGGTGGGATCAAGATAATGGCTTGTGAAGGAACGAGATTAGCTGCCTTTGTGAGCGGTCTGATTGTGCGGACAGAGCGCCGGAATGACAAGTGCAACCTTGTCGCTGGGACTAGCCGGGCCGCTAATTAGACCACACAGACAGCAGTGACAGGACAAGTCATATACGAGCTCTTTACTGTCAAAGACTGATGCTTATTATCACCACTGGTAAATATTATAAGCCATGTTTGCATGAAGCACATAATGATCAGTCTGACGTGGCTCAAACCGTAAAAAGTGACGCATCTGCACCGCAGTTCTGTCATATCCTTTGGCAACGGTAGAATGCCTCAAATGTTCATACAACCTTGGAGGTTGAATCATCATCATTCGCAAAAGATGGTAGCCACAGAGATCAGTTAGCATCATATAGCATCATAAAGACGGTGAAAATGGCATCATCACTTGAGCACATGTCAAACTATTACATCCTGTCTGTACAAAATAAACCTGTCCTCAATTTAACACCAAAGCATGTTAGGGTGGTAATGTTTGTCATTCTTTCATTCATTCATTTTCTACCACTTATCCTCATGAGGTGTGCGGGTGTGCAGGAGCCTATCCCAGCTGTCTTTGGGTGAGAGGCGGGGTCAAATCACATCAACTTATTTGTATAGCACTTTTCCTGCAAAGACATGCAACACAAAGTGCTTTACATAATTAAAACAATTACCACAATTAAAAGGAAAAAACAAAGAAACAAGAGAAAGCCCTTCCTTCCCACCCTCCATACTAGACACACACACACACACACACACACAATCACACACAGTAGGGAGACATGACATGGCAATGATGATCAAGGAAACGCCACCATTGGGGCCGTCCACACTGGGAGGAGCTGCAGGCCGTGCCATCAGGGGACCAGCACCCGGGCCCCCCGGCAGATGGCCGGTCTAAGGGACCCAAGGATGGCACCCCCTCAGCAGACCCGACACAGCCCCCAGTGTGGAGGACCCCCCTGAGGAAACACTGGAGTTAAAAGCTGAAGACTAAGAGCATAAAATAGGACTAAAAAGATAAAAACATAACACTGGAGTTAAAAGCAAAGGTAGGAGTTAAAAGTTAAAGGTACACCCTGGACTGGTGGCCAGCCAATCGCAGGGCACATATAGACAAACAACCATTCACACACTTAAAAGGATAAAGTGGTGGATCGGCTATAACTTTATTGAAACAAACAAATACCCATACCGAGGAGTAATGCTAGCTACTGGAGCTGCTGCATCATCTTTGAGTGTGGAAAAATGAATGTCAGTTAATGTTAGACTGAACTAGCGGATACTGGCTCTCAACTTAGATCAGATGGTTGCTAGGAAGATTCAGATAGATTCTTGTTTTTTTACCTGGGGACTATACTGAATTTACCAGCAATTTACCAACAGGGAGCACAAGTCTTTTGCTGAAAGCCATCCAACCAGTGGGCATCCCAGTGAAAGCGACTATTGTAAGTGACTGTTTTGTTATGTTCTTATTTTATGGCTTAGTGTTGCACTATAACTGGATCTGCCTAGCACCCATCAATGTTATTCTCTGCCTGAGGCCAGTAAAAGTTAAAAGTAGTCTGTAGTCAATATAGTCTGATTAGTGCCGTGATTAGTGGTAGCAAATGCACTTTCTATGACCAAAGTAGCATTTGTTACAACGAACTGAAGTCCATCTGGATGAAATCAATGCGCCCAAGAAAGAAGTTCCAGAAATGGTGAAAATGACCAAAGTAGGGCATATACTTTAAATATGGTCTAGTATATGTACTACACGGCGGTCAAGTGGTTAGCGCGCAGACCTCACAGCAAGGAGACCAGGGTTCAATTCCACCCTCAGCCATCTCTGTGTGGAGTTTGCATGTTCTCCCCGTGCATGCGTGGGTTTTCTCCGGGTACTCCGGTTTCCTCCCACATTCCAAAAACATGCTAGGTTAATTGGTGACTCCAAATTGTCCATAGGTATGAATGTGAGTGTGAATGGTTGTTTGTCTATATGTGTGTCCAGGGTGTACCCCGCCTCTCGCCCGAAGACAGCTGGGATAGGCTCCAGCACCTCTGCAACCCTCGTGAGGATAAAAATGAATGAATGTGTCTGTCCCTACATGGTCACAGCATGTACCATATATAAAACAATAAACATTGGAAGTAATAAGTGATAGGCGGAATAGGTGAATCCCCAATATGTGCATTGTTAGCTGCCTTATGCTATCAGTTTTTCACACTTTAGAATGCACAGAAAAGGGGAAGTGTGTGTTGATGTGTGTTCATGTCTCATAAAAGATTGTGAATGATGGGCAACATTTTTTGCCCAAGTGCAGTTTCCCTTAACAGCGTTTTTAGGTGTGTTTCCATCATGGACATCCATAGGGTCCAACAAAGTAAAAGAAGATTTAGCCTGGAAGCGTGGAGGAGATACGAGCAGGGTCAAGCTGGCACCTTCTTCCATAAATCCTCTTGATTATTTACTGAGTTAATTAGACACCAAACCCCCTCTCCATCTCCACTTGATCCTCTGGTAATTGTCCATGTTGACACAGCGGCATTGCCCCCTGGGGCGTCTTCAGAGAGCAAAACAAAAGAGTCATATTACGTGATGGAAATGCTTTCAATTAAATTCCTCCACGATGGGGCTGGTGATAACACCATGCACTGACTTTTGTGGTTAACCTGATAAAGTCATGATGATACCCGAGCGTTGCTATGGTGACATCAAATCTCGCAGCTTGGCAAACGAGGCAAAGGCAGTATAGGCTTGGAGAAGATGGAATGTGAGAATATGTATGCTTACATTGTGCTACCTTCATGTACTGTAGCTTGTGGTCGGAGAACAAGTCCACTGGAGAGAATATGAGGCTAATAGTTTAAAGTGTGTTATGATTCCACTTGCACAAGGTCGGGCTGCAAATGAAACTCTATAAATAAATGAGAAGAAATTAAATGCTTTCATAACACAGCACAGTGCTACTTGGATGCTTCTTCATTGACTTCAATCTGATTAGAAATGAGGAAGATTATTAATCAGACTGCGACAGTGTGAGCTCTGACACTTCGACTTGGGGCAACCTCTGGAGGATAGCCTTTAAATCTGTAGCGTTCTGAGGAAAACGTTACATTTATGCTGTGAGGTAAGTTTGGTTCAATTCTACTGTCAGTGAACATTACATTCTGCTCACTATGGAACTTTTATTTTTTATCTGTGTATCTGTTACAGCTTTATTTGTTTTGGTTTGTTAGAGAAAAACCTCATTAATGTTTCATTAATCCAACAAAACCACGACTGACCACTAAGCTGACAGCTCACTGGCTCCGCCCAGCGGGGCCGCCCCACCATCTAAAAAGCAGCGGTGTATAGTAATATACTGTATATTATATATTATACAACTCTGTCTTTATGTATTTTTTATACTGAATACTTACTCTTACTCAAGTAGGGGCTACTTTTTACCTTTATGTGACTTACATTATGTTATACTAATAGTACATACTTGAGTACAAAGACTCAGCAAGATGCTTGTTTGCCGTTAGCATTTTTTTACCTGAGGACCGGAGCACACGTCGTGTGCTGGAAGACACAGCCATCCCAAGGAGAGCAGACATCCTAAGTGTTGTTGCTGCTGCTGTTATTGAAAGAAGTAACATAAGTATGTTTATCAATGCACCAATGAAAGAAGTATCAGTAGTGTTTTAAATAATCAAAATACAGCAAGATACCGCAATTATTACATGTTATCATCAGTGTACGTTAGGGTGCATCAAATTTGAATGGGAAATTTTAATTTCATAATATCAATTTGGCTGGCATTTCATTTTTTCTAATGAACATAAAAATGTCTTCTGCAAAGTTTTGAGGAAATCAATTGAGATTTAGGGGTGTCATCTCACACATAAAGTTTTGTAAAATTTCGGAAAATGTGCAATTTCTAATCGAATTGCCAAAAAGTTGTACAAAGAGTACAATGAACTTCTATACAACATCATTTTTTATAGGGTTATCAAAGTAAATATATTTGTTTTCTCTTTGGTCAGATTGAGTATTTCTCAGAATTCAACTTTCAAGATTCTCCATTCATTTGTCCTATTGACAAAATGAATGGCAGTAAATGGGACATGTTCACACGGCCTTACCCTGAATTTTATGTTGCATATTTTTTTAATATTTGACATACATATAAAGTTGAAACACTATATTTTTAATTTTATTTGTATTTTATTTTAAACACAAGGGGCAATAGTAACATATTTAAATAACAATTCATGGCGACCATTGAACTGTTGACCACTTTATTCCACAAAAACAGATGTATGGTGGCACCCCTAAATAATCATGTATTGGAAAAATATTTTGTATGTTGTTTCTACTTATATGTATATAACACTTTTAGTACCCAGTTTAGTACTTTTAGTACCCAGCCATATCAAAATTCAATAATTGGGTTTTTTGATGCACCCTTGTGTACGTGTTAATCAACGTTGTTAGAGGGTTTTTTTTTTAGAGGGATTCATAGTCGAAAACGGTGTATCCCAATGACAGCATTGTAAGCTAGCTCAAATTAACTAGTTTTCTTGTGTTTTAATGCACAGAAAAGGGAAAGAAGTACGTGTTCATGCTTCACATAAGGACTGTGAATGACGGGCAAAATTTAAAAAAAAGCGCAGTTCCCTTTAAAATTCACCAGAGATGCGCCAAGGCGTCATTTCACATATTCAATGTGTTTTTTTAAACATTGTGATATTTACTTCATCGGTAGGTCATTTTATTGTAGCCATATACTTAAAGACTTAAGTAGCTTTAATTTGTTTCCTTGTTTGCCCTTTCCCTCTGGTTTTGTCTTCTTGTCTTGTCTTGTGAATTTAATATTTTAGGCCCAGCATCATGACACTCCTCATAAAAAAACTTGCTCTGATGCTGGCTTGATCATAAATACCAGTAAAGGCAACTTCTTGTCCAGTGGGAGTCGTAATTTTTTCCTCCATCTTCATGGTGCATTTTTTTTGACTGATGCCATGGAGCCATTTAATAGTCTGGAGAATACATTAGTGGAATCCGAAGCCCTAAAAAAGATGTTTAATAACCTCATACAAAACCCATACAATTATTGTTTGGATGTAAATCAAACTGGTTTTGTTCTGGATTCAGTTGTTCCATTTTTATTTTTATTTTTATTTTAATGGCACATCCTATTGCAGCATCAGTATGCTGATAGTAAACATGGAGGCGGAGTCTGCGCTGTGCACTCACATCCATGTGGGTCTGCTGAGAGGAAGCGCCTTGAAATCCTGAGAGATTTAAAAAAAAAAAAAAACATGCAACAGCACAAGTCCTCACACACGATGTCCTCAGCGTCTCCCCGGCTGACAAGATACATATTTACACACGGCAGAGGCCTCTGCCCGTACGTTGTATGTCGTCACCTCACTCGCCTAGAGAAGCACGTGAGGCGCGTTTGATTCCCACAGACAGATGGCCTGCTCTGTGGCGAGCCGCTGCGTTACAAACAGGCTTGACGGGGACGTCAGTAATTGTTGCGAGAGTGTAAGATTGTATCTTTGCCTGCTTACGCTAATTAAAATGACTCACTGGCCTCCCGATGGCGGCGAAGGCGGCTATCGCTTGTGCAGCCTGCTGGCCTGAGACTTGAAGGCTTTTTGTCGAACAAGTGGGTGTCCGGCCGGGCTGCTTTTTAGCAAAACGCTACAGGGAGAAGAAGCTTCTAAACAGCAACATGCAGGACTCACCGACATGAATCTTTAATTAGAGCCGTTACAGTGTCAGGCAACATGGCTGCCAGTGTGTGGCTGCAGCAAAGATACAAACAGCATGCAGCCGGGGACAAACTACAGACCTTCGACTGGGCTCATTTTGTCTCATAAAAGTCAAAGCAGTGTTGATCTGTCAAGACTTTGGCTTTCTTCTCAGCACAGCAAGGAAGGTCTGGAAATGAAGCTTCTTCATATTCCAAGATTCTAACGTGACCATATGCATTTTGGGTACAACACTATAATCCAAACCTTGGAATGATGTCATCTATGTGATGGTGTGAATGTGTTATCGTGATGGTATGAGTGATCTCTTGTTGATGCTAACAGTACAGTAATTCTTGTTATCCGCTGAGATGATGTCCTCTGGAGACTGCGTTCCCTTCCCACATTTTCATTTCTCCTCCCAGCGATGCGCCGATGGTCTTGTGTTGAAAAATACGAATGAAGTACCTGCTGTGATTTTGTTGTGACAGCTGCTGCCGGAGAAAAGAAGCCCTCGAGACACAAACAACCTGTTTCACTCTGGCTGAAGATCCACTTGAAAGCTGACGAGGCTCCTGGGACACCAGAATGTGACTTTGGTAATTGTCGTGATGACTGCTCACCTCCTTCCCAGCTGGACGCAGGCTGAAGGTTTTTTTTTTTTTATAACAATAACAGACCCAAGACAGTTTTTTTTTTTTTGGTGTGGGTGGGGTGTTTTGCTAAGCATTTGGGAGTGATGAAACGTCATTCGCCATGGGATGATCCATTTGGAGGTAAGAGCTGATTCCAAAGCGCCTGAAGCAACGTTCCTTTTATCGGCTCTCCTCAGGAAGACCCTGTGATGGGTGGGGGCAATTAAATTGTAGAACTCCGTATTCCACTGGGCCGGTCAGCATTACAGCCGCTGTAAACTGACACCGCATCTGTTATTTCACTTTCCATTTCCATTTCCAACCTGTTTTATTTGTTTCCTATACTTTTGTTGTAGTTTAACTATCATGAAATGTAAGTTTATTATAATAAAATACACAATTGATCTCAAGCTTGTGTGGAGAGAAAGTCTGCCATTCTCTTGATTCCTCTCCTGTCTACTCTGTTGCCATTGGTCAGGATAGAAAATTGTCTCCAGACCCTCATGGTCATTAGCAAGCAAATAATTGGATACTGGATATATGCATCACTGTTGGAGAATCCAGTATTGAACTGTGCTTTGTTCACAAAACAGCTGTCGATGAAGAGCAGACCTTAGTGACTAGGTAGGTTTTTAGCTCCCTAGAAAACAACAAAAAAATTTCCTCACGAGGGTCGCGGGGGTGCTGGAGCCTATCCCAGCTGTCTTTGAACGAGAGGCGGGGTACACTCTGGACTGGTCGCCAGCCAATCCCAGGGCACATTTAGACAAACAACCATTCACACTCACATTCATACCTATGGACAATTTGGAGTCGCTAATTAACCTAGCATGTTTTTGGAATGTGGGAGGAAACCGGAGTACCCGGAGAAAACCCACGCATGCACAGGGAGAACATGCAAACTCCACACAGTGATGGCCAAGGGTGGGATTGAACTCAGGTCTCCTAGCTGTGAGGTCTACGCGCTAACCAATCTCATAATTCTTATAAATATATTTTCCTTAACATTAAATACAGTTACAATTAACAGATATATTCCCAAAAATGTCCTCCCACATTCCACCAGGGTGTGAGTGTGAGAGTGAATGGTTGTTTGTCTATATGTGCCCTGTGATTGGCTGGCGACCAGTCCAGGGTGTACCCCGCCTCTCGACAGCTGGGATAGGCTCCAGCATGCCTGCAACCCTAGTGAGGATAAGAGGCATGGGATGGATAGATTCCAAAATATGTTTAAAAAGTATGTGAAATCAAAAAACAATATTCCAAATCTGAAAATGTGACCGATACAATGTAATATACAGACAACATTGAGGTACTATCACTTTCAGTAATACTGAAAGCAGAAAATACAGCTGCAAATAGTCTGTTGACCTGAAATAGAGTTTCCTTAGATGCTGTATGTGCATGACAAAATGGTGGTGTATTTTTCATCACCGCAGTCACTACTCTATATGTATCCGATACACGATCCATTCTGTGCATGTACACAATGGATCTACATACGTTTGGCAGCTTGTTGGCCTATTGTTTGTTAGCCACGCATCAAGCAATCTGATTTGTACTGCATTATATACGTCACTTCCTCACCACCAATATACCTTATGTCGGTGCTTCAGGGGTCACCATCGTGAAGATGCCTGACACCCGGGTTCGATTCCCCCCTTGGTTGACAATGACATTGTAAGAGAAAGAAGATACTCCCCTGATGCCCCACTCATGTATCGGGGTTATACACACACCCATTCTTCTGGCATGGTTTATCGCACCCATGCTAGATAACCTCCTGACTGAGAGGTCAACCATGTTTGAAGGGACTTCCTGATGCCCCCTTGTCCCTGGAGGGGCGGGGGGCTTTTTATCAAAGAGTGACCTCCTGTTTGTAACCCTAGGTTACAGATAGCCTCCTGCTGTGCCAACTATCCTTGAAGGGACAGCAGGATGTGCTTGAGTACAAAAGTTGAAGCGCTACATTAAGTCATTCACATATTGTGTAATGTTATACATGTAAAATATACATTTTTCCATCACACTGCTCATTTTGATTTTAAACACACAAAACACACAAGTTTTTCTTTATAATGTTACAGTCGTTTTTCATGCGAAAAATCTTCAGTTTAAAGCATTCTTTCAATTTTTATTGCATCAGGGACGCCAGATGAATACCTATGAACATCACTTCCATTATTGCTTCTTACAGCAGTTTCCTTGGGAATCCCAATACGTTGATGTGCATCTTTGACGGTAGCTACAATTTGCGCTTGATGCTCCACATTAGGATTGCCTGGCCTCCACTGAGAGCCACATGGAAAACGTCCATTTTTGACTGACTTTGAATGCTCCATACGCACCATTCCCCATCTTTCATCCCAAATTTGGAGCACATTCTTTCCCCCTGATAGAAGTGTTGCAGTCTGCCAACCTGACACAACAGATGGTTTGTGTGACAACTCCATGTGGGGATGAACACACACTAACTGGAAAACAAATGCAAAAATAACCTGAAAGTTGACTGGATGAAGGCTGAGTGTGTCACATGGTCGATAAGGGACCAATCACATCGTGCAGCTTGTGTTGAAGTTGAAAATTCTGCCATCTTTCATGGTCGCTGACTTTGGCCGTTTAGCAGTTAACACAGCCCGCTAGTAAATGCTAGTTTTTACCATTATTGCTTTTCATTAGACAAATATAGAAGTAACATTAGAGTCCTTTACTTACAATTAAAAAAAAAAAAGAATCCAAATGTGTCTGTCCGACTGTTGGAAATTGGTCAAAATAGATTTGAGCAGTTTGACAGCAGGGCTCCAGACTGGGACTGAATGGTCCCATTTTGTGAATAAAATTTGAGACATTGTGAGTAAATTTACTACCACAACTCGTGCATGTATGCGTTGCGTATTAAGTTCAGGGGCAGACTTACCATTAGGAAAACACAGGCAATTGCCCGAGGTTACTAGGAACCTCCAAATGTCTAGTTGAGGAAATGGGAGAATTTTCTCATTCACACATAAGATGATCAATATTAACATTTGGCACGTATGGAATTACTGAAGAAATATCCACCCATATAGTGCGGGGGGGGGGGGGGGGGTTGTTGCATCCGATGAGGTATCGCTCTTCTCATGGACCCTCTCCTGTGGTGCTTTCCTCTCTGTTCCTTATTGGTACTTTTGCCGTGCGTGCCTCGGGGGTGTGGCTGTGCTCAGCTCTGTGCGGGGTCCGGTTCTCAGTGCCATGGCTCCTTGAGGCGCTGTGGTGGTGGGTGTGTCATCGGGGCGAGGCCCCTGCTATTCTGGTGGCTGTCGGGGTGTGTGGCTCGTCAATGGCTCTTTGTGGTCTGCTAGTGGCATTGCCGGGGGTATCTCTGGCAGGGGCCCCTGTGTTGGGGTGGCTCGGGGGCCGTCGTTGGGTGGTTGGACAGGGCGGACTGGTTGCCCTTCTGGGCTGGGTGGGGTCTCAGGCATGTGCTCCAGCCTGTGGCTTCCCTGGGCCGGTCATGTGCTGGATGGCCTGTCAGTCATGTATCCTCTGACCGCCTGCCACCCACGGGTGGTCCATAGTTGAGCATGGCGAGGGTATGGGGTTGCCTTGTGGTGGCTCATTTGCCCCCGGCATGCCTCTGACTCAGTCACCCCTCAATTTTAATCTTGGTTATAAAAGACAGTTGTCATTTATTGTTCAAGTATTGATCAGTAATACGGTGAAAATTTTATTTTCCTTTATGTTCGCAACCACTGTGTTCTTAGTCAAAAAAAAGTTAGTTTGGAGCTCTGCACGCTGATTTCTCACCAAGACTGCAGCCTCCCAAGCTCAGCAGTTCTTTTTTTTTATGTATGTTTGTATTTACTGGAGGTGCTGCTCGTCAGCCTCAAGACCCCTGAAAAGCTGAGGGGGCTTTCCATCAGCAGCAGACACACAATGAGGAGCTGACAAGCACGTTATTGCAAGTCATTCATCACCTGCCTTCATCAGTGCACCTGCAAACACAAACACTGAAATGTTCCAGAGAGATATATGGCCGCTCGCTGCATTGCTGCAACCATGTGCTACAAAAATTGGCTTGTTTTTACAATTTTTTGGAACCGTTTTCAGGCAGAGCTGTTTCCCCTTAGCTACAACAGCAAAGGTTTGACTAAAGTCCTCAGCAGGGACATCCTTCCCAGAAGCGGGAGCACAGGACAGATCAAAAGGCGAAAGAAGAAACGCGAACAATCCATTTAGGTGTGTACCTCGTGGGGTTTGGACCCCTGTGTGCGATGTGCTGGCAGTGTCATGGCAACCGCAGTAATTGATTGGTCCATGTCTCCTGCAGTGCACACTGCTGGTCTTGTTATTTGGGGTATTGAGTCCCTCTCTCTCGCTCTTTTTTTTTTTACACCGAGCCCCTCCGGAGTAGGCCTGCAAAGATGGCCAACCGTCACGGACCTGAACATTCCATTTGGTTCCGGATGACTTTGAAGGACAGGAGAGATGGAGACAGTTGGGGACAGCAGGGACAAAAAGCTGAGGGAAATTCAGTATGACTGCAATGATGGCATCCATCACTAGGGCGTCTTCATTCAGAAGTTCCATCATCTTTCTTTTCTCAACGATTAAAAGAAAGTAACCAGTTAACAACCACGGTTCGATTCCCCTCTCGGGTGTCTCTGTGTGGAGTTAGCATGTTCTCCCTGTGCATGCTAGGTTAATTGGCGAATCCAAATTGTCCATAGGTATGAATGTGAGTGTGAATGGTTGTTTGTCTATATGTGCCCTGTGATTGGCTGGCCACCAGTCCAGGGTGTACCACTACCACTACCCTAGTGAGGATAAGCGGTATAGAAAATGGATGAATGGATAAACCAGTTAATGTCTTTCAATGTACTTGCATGTATAAACACTTCATTTCACTTCTCATCTATCACTGTGTTTGTCTGCTATATGATATATTTAACTGACATGGATGATCCCAACAACTAGTGACTACTAGTGACTACTAGTAAATACTTATACTATATACTTATACTAAAAACCGAGGCTGACAAACGATTAAAATGGAATCAAATTAATCACAGCTTTAACATTAATTAACCATGATTAATCACCACTAGCAACTATGTCTGAAATATGCCCATTTTTTGCTGTATTTAAAGAACAGAAACATAATGACAGGACAGGACTATACAGTATATACAGTATAAAACCTGGACTTACGAAAACCTCATTATACAAAAAATTAAGAATACGAAACGGGCTGCAAAGAAATTTCCGGCCCATTTCCGCCCCCCTAAAAAACAAAACAAAAATCAAACTCCCTTTTCGAAAAATGTCATCCTCCCAAAATCAATTTGGTAGCATCACATGACGGCTTGTTGTGTTTGTTGCCTTCCTGTTGGCTATCTCGGTTATCTCCCAGAATCTTCAACGATGCCAGATACGAAAGCCCCTCTGGAACGAATTAATGTCATATCTCGAGGTATCACTCCAAATGAACTGAATATGTCAATCAACCTAAAAGATACCAAACAAGTCTAAAACTCCATTTGTCTAACACTAGTCTCTTTAATAGTAGCATTTGAATGACCCTCATTATGAGCAATGTGTGGTTGTGTTCAAAGACATCATGTAATTTAAGTTTAAAATGTAAACTTAAAAAAAAAAAATTCTAGCATACTTAAATGTAGCAAGTTGTACATTGGAATTAAGTTATAAAGTGAGTGACATGAATATCAAGTTCATGTTTTTCTTGATTTTCCTCTTTATTTACACACACACACACACTTAGGCATTATAAAGTCGTTTGTGTCCCTGAACGAATGTGGCGCTGTAATGACAGTGAGGGCGTATGGTTCCCAGGATGAACGGCCTAGAGACGTGTGTGAATTGGAGAATACATACAGTATGTGGTGTTGCTGATGTGTTCAGGTCAGTGGGGACGCTCCACTGCGATTCCGTTGCTGTCATAACAGAGTCGTACTTGCTCTGGTGCGCATGCATTAATTACACTAAAAAACTGAATGTAATTAATGAAATAAAATGTTTACCACAATTTTTAACTAGAACTACAATGCCACTTATGGGGCAACAATTGATTTCATAGTTAATGTCAGTAAAAAGTAATTAAAAATCAGTATGTTATATCTTGTTTCAAACGTTTAACAGTCAGCTCTAGTTTGACTTGACTCTAAAGCAGGGGTCTCAAACACGCGGCCCGCGGGCCAAATGTGGCACGCAGGACACTAGTTTGAGGCCCCCGCCTTGATATGAAAGTTTAATGTTAGTGCGGCCCGCGCAAGTTTGATATGGATGCTGTATGGTATCATGTACCCAGAAAAAATTATTACGTTTGATTAATGTTCATGTTAAAGGTTAAATAACTGTTAATAGTTATCCTCCCTATCCGTGTGGAAGTGGTAAGTTTTTGGCTATTTAAGTTTAAAGGAAATAACTTGAAGGCTACCGTTTAGGTCGCTAGCTCTCTAGTTTGCGAGTTAGCATGTGTCTCAAGACCCTGCAGTTGCGCAATATGTTGTAAATAAAAAAAATATATAAATGTGACTATAGTCATGTTTTGTCATGTCTACAGGGCTCTAATAATGCTTTGTTAATTTTAATCTAAAAAAATAATTTGTCTACCCACCAACTATATGTGGTTTCTTAAGTTTTTATTATTTGCCGTTTTATTATTATTATATTTATTTATTACTGATTGATTGATTTTCTTTATTCTTGATTTGTTTATTTATTTTTCATCTTATTTTGTGCAGAAAAATAAAAATTAAGATATTTGAGAGCAGTGGAATGTTATATCAGAGCTTTTATTGTAGAAAAGCGGAACCAAATTACTGAAAAAGTTTGTATATTTTTCTGTTTTTAATAAATGTGTTGTTTTTTTTGGAAAGCCTGATGCGGCCCAGCCTTGCCCAGACCCTAGCTCCAGTGCCCCCCAGGGAAATTGAGTTTGAGACCCCTGCTCTAAAGGTTACCTAAGGATCTGTTCTTGACATTTTGGTCAGTGTTAACACAACAGTTATAAATGTCACTAAATAAGTTTTAGATATTTTTTCTTTATTTTTTTTAAGTACTGCTGCAACATTCTTCAAAACACCTTTTGACAAGAACATGTTGCTCAGAAGCCAAGTAACATACTTAACTTTCATACGAGCATGGATAATATTGGCACATAAAAGACAATATTACACTTTTTTTCTTTGACTTTCGTGATGGCCACCAGTGATGGCATAGAGGAAAATGTGATGATAGCCATAGAACCAGAAATTAAATTGACAGTAACGTAGACGTTTGGCTGCCTAGTACAACAACAAGAAGAATGTTGGAAGTTTTTTGCAACACTTTTTCAA
The DNA here is from genome assembly GCF_037039965.1 of Doryrhamphus excisus. Lineage (NCBI taxonomy): Eukaryota > Metazoa > Chordata > Actinopteri > Syngnathiformes > Syngnathidae > Doryrhamphus > Doryrhamphus excisus. The sequence continues at coordinate 14,466,609 of NC_136357.1, read as the reverse complement.
AATGTTGTGGACTTATGATTTTATGCTGTCATGCACTTTTGGGGGTTTGTGTGTGTTTTTTAGCATTTGCAGCCCTTTCCTCGTTGTATATGTTTTATGATTGTTGGTTTTTGATTTTGGGTCACTTCTGTGTTTGTAGTTCTTGAATGTTGTTGCGCTTTTGCCCCTGTTAAATACTGTCCCCCTTGCCCTCCAAATAAAAACAAAAAGCATGACGCTGCCGATGTCCCCCCCTCTGGCGTCATGCAGGGGTTCATTATGTATGCTCTTGAGAAGATGAGAAGAAAAAAAAAGCATATGCATATTGAAATGAATAATGTATGGTCTTAGCTGGCGGCTAAAAGAGAGTCAAAGAGGCTCTTGCTTGTTCTCAACAAACTGCAAATGTCAGTTAAACTGCTCTTTTTTTGCTCATTTAAAATGTACGCCGCACCCTTGTGCTTATTCTACTTTTATATCACAACTGTGGAATAAAACACACCGATACCGCATTTGACACACACTTCCACATACTGCATCCATTGCTTTAATCCTTTTGAAGTACGATATCATACAACATGTCAATACAGTCGCAGTACAAAAATATATGTATCATCTTACAGTACAGTGGGGGAGCAGGAGGAGAACATAAGGAGATACTGGGTTTCTACATGACGTCTTCTACGCACAAGGCAGGAAAGACTCACACATGCACATGTTGTTCATGCTCCACATTCACCATCGTCACTGAAGAGTGTCACCTGACTGCAGGGGGTATCCAAAACATGGTGGAGGGGGTGCTTTGATCATTTTTGACTTCTTTATACAATTTGTATATGAGGTTGGTTATTGAATTTAAGAGTCCTACCTTTACCTTCATTTCTATGATATATCTTTCAGGGGACAATACTGAAATACGGTCGTCCCTCGCCATTCCACAGTTACAATTTTGTTGTTTCCCGGTTTTTCAAAAATATATAAATTCATAAATCATGCAGTTTTGTGGTTGAATATGACCTATTATTAATAAAAATATGCATATTTAAGCAAAATCCCCCTATATTTAACATTTCAGGCATAAAAAAAAAGTCATTTAGAAGATGCATTCAAAGATACTGGGGATATGTAGTACTCTGGTCACTAGGTGTCAGTAATGTTACTGTAATGTCTGGTGAGACACTCAAACAAACCTGACTTGATCGCAAGAACAACAGGCTTTTATTGCACATTGAATTATCTCACAATAGGCACATTCATTCATTCATTCATTCATTTTCTACTGCTTTTTCCTCACGAGGGTCGCGGGGGTGCTGGAGCCTATCCCAGCTGTCTTCGGGCGAGAGGCGGGGTACACCCTGGACTGGTCGCCAGCCAATCACAGGGCACATATAGACAAACAACCATTCACACTCACATTCATACCTATGGACAATTTGGAGTCGCCAATTAACCTAGCATGTTTTTGGAATGTGGGAGGAAACCGGAGTACCTGGAGAAAACCCACACATGCATGTGGAGGACATGCAAACTCCACACAGAGATACCCGATGGGGGAATCGAACCAGTGTGGCCTGCGCGCTAACCACTTGTTCGCCGTGCAGCCCGGTCTTGAAACAATTAACCAAAATAAATGGGGGATTAATGGACTTTGGAGCAGTCAGTGTCAGCTTTTCTAGCAGTAGAAAATAGTAAAGCTTTTACTATCCACTGAAAATGAGCCAACACACATTAATAAGGTGTGGAACATCCACCAGCTTTTCTTTTCCATAGAATAATAAGGCAATGTCAGCTGACAATGGTTGGCACATATTCCCTTCAAGGACATCATTTGAACAATGATGCGTTTTGAGTCATATTGAGTGGATCTATGTAAATCTATGCTGCTATTCAAGCTTTGCACTGACTACTCTGAAGTATAGTCTCATTTATTTTCTAGAATACTGCCCTTGACAAGATATACTGACATAAAAAAATGCCATGCGACCCAGTTTCTGCTTTACAATGTCTCAGTTCATGTTATAACCCGCAGCTCCCCGGTGCCAGCAGCACTTGTGCATCCCCAGACCATAATGCTACCACCACCATGGTTAAGTGTAGACACATTTATCTTGCTACTCACTCGTATTTAGACAGTAATGGCAGTATGTTGACTCATAGTCAGTGGAAAATACTACTATAAAAATTCTATAACTGATATCTGAGTTTCATTTCATTTCAAACAGACTGTGTACATATATTTATACTGTTATTCTGTATATTTTGTATTTTTCATATTTCATATTTTTCATTCTTTTTTAATAGATGTGTCTGCACCTACTATACCAAAACAAATTCCTAGTATGTGTTTGATCATACATGGCAATAAACCTTTTCTGATTCTGATTCTGATTATATAATATCATCCCTTGAGGAGATATAATTGATGAAACGTGAGGGGTCCTCACTTTTGTGTGACACTGAGCAAAAAATACAGAGATACTTTTTTATTAAGTTATTATGAATTAAGTAATAATGAAAATTTTGATTTTTTTCTTTTGGCAGATTATATAACTTCATACTTTTTGCAGCTCTCTTGTCGTAGGTTTTGTTTTGATTCATCTTCTGTTGTATAACGGCCCCAAAGAAGTCATCATGAACCAAGTCCAAATGTGCTGTTGAATGTGTTACTACTTTTTTTCTCCCCTTGAGGGATTCTTTGAAACAGAAGCAATCATTTGATAAAATGTGCGGCATCACACAGTTCAAATGTCGAGTGGTGTGAATTTTTGGCAAAAATTAGAACTGAAACCACGTGAGGAAAAAGGATGCTTCCTAGCAGCAGAGTGTCTGAACCCGGGAGCAAAGATCAGAGCAACATGAGGGAGTGGAGGAATTGAGACAAGTAGCTGCAGGGGAGATGTTGCTGAGCTGGTGCAGGGAAGAGAGAGAAGCAAACAGAGCAATTTACTGAGAGCAAAGCTGCTTCATTCCTGTCTGTGCAATCTCATCTCAACTCTGTGGAAAAAAAAAAACCAAACAAACAGTGTTCTGCTGTCAGCATCTCTGACACAACATGCGGCAGCCGTAGCCACCCCGGTGCAAAGCGAAAAGTGGCGAACACTGAAGCAAGGAGATACGTACAGCTTCCTTGTGCTCCTCACGGAGGGAAGGTAATTAAGGGCCAAATGGGGACTTTCTGTGCGAAGAATCCCGGAGCAACACTTTACCGCCTTATTATCAGTCATGAAAAGCAGCTAAAGACACAATCGCCTAATTGGACGGTGTTCTCAAGGAGAGACGCTTTCTGAAAACATATTTTACTGCACTTACTGATAACTACACTTTTTATGATCAACTAGAGGCTTCTAACATGTCTGACAGAGTGGATTGGAGAGGCTCTGTGCAATAACATCTTCATTTTTAACACATTAGACAGGAAGGGATTTAATGCAGGGGTGTCCAAAGTGGGCCTGGGGACCATTTATGCGCTGCAGCTACATTTTTATTGGCCCCCAGTGAATATTCCATACAGGAGGTCCTTGGTCTATGTATGAGTTCCAGAACGACCGTTCCTACTGTGACGGTGTAAGTGCCTTTTTAGTGTATGTCGAAATAAAAGTCACTCACTCTGTACAGAGAACACATGAAGGATTTCAATTTAAAATACAAATGAAGTAATAAAAATAAATAATAATTAAAAAATGCAATAATGCTTACTTTCATTTCTGTTGTTATCTTGCACACTGAAAGGGGTGTTGCAAATGAGGGAGACACAGGCTTATTGGAAGCAATATAGTGCTTAGTTAGTGAATAAGTGGCTTCCCCAATATCTTTTTCTGTATGTGTTCCTCGGAAGGAAAAGTTTGGACACCCCCCAATTTAACAGATTTGAATGACATCCTGGACCACCTTTGGTCACTTCTGGACTACCGGAAATGAATTGTAAATTATTTTGGAACCAAAACACTACAAACCATAAAGCGTCCTTTCAGGTCCAATACATGTCAGGTTGGCGTTTCATTCGTACAGTGGAACTCGGGGCGCCATGGACCGGGACTTACAGTGGTTTGTCTAACAGCTAGAGGGTTCCTGATTCCATTTCATGACCTGGATCTGGTCCGCATGCACCAATCCTCAAGAGGATGGTTTAAACTCAGACACAAATTTACTGTACAGTAATCCCTTGTTTATAGCAGTTAATTGCTTCCAGGCCCGACCATGTTCATTTTCCACAATATAGAATTCAATAATAAATGCAATATCTTCTTATGACTTTATAAATGTGTTAAATTTGTTTTTTTTAATTATTAGAGCCCTGTATACATGACATAACAACCCTTTAGTCCCATTTACACGCCCATTATTCTTTGTTTACATGACATTGCAAGTCTTATGCTGTGGAGATTCGGGATGGCTGATAGCGAGAAAGCTATCAAGCTAGGACGTTAGTAAGCTAGCAAGCAATTCATTTCAAAGATTTACCACTTCCACACGGGATCAGACTATTTTTCACTCTATCATGTTGGACATGCCATGGCTGACTTCATGCAGTGTTGCAGGTAATGTAATGTAAGGTAATGTCTCATCAATGTTTTGCTTCTGATTACTGCTGCCTAGTGACCAGAATATTACATATCACTTGTATTTCAATTAGGGCTGTCAAAAATAGTGCGTTAAAGACGGTAAACTATTTATTTACATGACATTTCTGGTGTAACCACTGCTTTCGACGGCGCAGTGAGGCGTCCCCACAGAGTCACACAGAGTCTGATGCTCTTTTAAAAATTTATTCTGACCTCAACACATCAACAGCAATGCAATTCCAACACCATATATGTATCAAACTCCAAACAAACACGTCTGTAGTGCATTTGTCAGTTGCAAGTTGCAACATTCAATGCATTCAGAGACAATCCGAACATCACATCAATGTCTTTATTATTATCTATATTATTATGGGTAAAAAAAAATAAGAAAAAGTGGATGCTCTTATCACTCACTTAGTAACTCTTAATGAGGAAGTAGACTTTGCTGGATTAAAGTATGCTCGGAAATCCCACAAAATTCACTAAAAACTTAAATTATATGGTGTCTTTGAACGTAACTCCTCATTGCTCATAATAACACAAAACTTGATTCAAATATTCTGCTATTAAGAATCCAGTGTTAGGTAAATCACTTTTCAGACGTGTGCCATCTCTTAACTCAATTTAAATGTTCAATTGATTTGTTGCTGTTGATCCATGCATATACAGTATACATTATCCTGTCCTGTCATTTATCGTTCTTCCAATAAAATACAGTAAAAATGGTCATATTTCAGACATAGTGTGACATGGTGATTGGTCATGATTAATTAATTTGAAAACCGTGATTAATCGGATGAGAAGTTTTAATCATTTGACAGCCCTAATTTCAATATGTTTTGACTAATAATAAACAATAGTCTACCACAAAACAGCGATCATTCATTAATGAATTAATTTCTGAAAACTCGCCATATAGGGAGTGAGCCGCAATCGAACCACAACGTTGTGAAAGACGACCGTACATTGTACAAATGGCAAAATAAAAACATGTACAAGTTCAATACAAAGTGGTAAAATTGGGAGTTCAACCCTATATTTCTTGAAAAATCTTCCTCAAAAGTCAAACATACACATCATCAAATCTCATGAGACTTCAGCTCAGTGAGCATCTCAATGATGAACTCATTTTGTGATGTCACCACAGCAAAAAAGGGAGAGTGTCATGATAACCATCGAACAAAAAATGAAAACGGTCTAGTTAAAAATTTAATTAAAGGGACTGTGTGCAACTCTCTCCAAATGACACTTTTTGAAGCCAAAAAATATAAGAACACAGCAAGAATATGGTACCAAAAGTGGTTAAAAAAACAAACAAAACACAAATTGCACAATTTCTTTCACAATTATGAATTTAACTGCATAAACTTTTGTTCGGCCCCGATAAAATAATTGCCATACATGACTCTCAATCGCCGCTGTTGCTATTTACGTATACATCCATGGTGTACACAACATTTGCATTCATGTTCAAACCAAACTGCTATCATTGGCAGGCAACAAACAGAACGAGTGCAAATACGTGTGTTACGTTTACATACTCAATTCAAACGTTGGGATGTTGACGCCCTGTAGACAGCTGAAGGAATCCGTTGCATACCCATGAAAGGTCTGTAGGTCTCCTTCTGGATCTATCACATTTCAGCATTCATTCCTGGATTGTTGTCTTGTGATAGAGTAAGATGGCTATTGATTTTTACTGAAACTGAGACAACTGGGGTCGGGGTTCATGTAGTTTTGAAATGCTAATCCAGTATTCCTCACAGACAATCAGACCAGGAGTTTTACTTGGACAATAGAAAGTGCCGCTGACTCGCAACTGCCAATCACTGAATAGATGATCTTTGTGGGATTTATTGGCAATAATAGAGCATATGGAAACCCAGGATCAGGACCGTAAAACTTCTTCATTGTTAGTTGACACTTTGCTTTACATGTTCATCAAACTCATAATAAATACAATGATGATCCACAAAGGTATTAAAAAACTATAAATCCAAATGAATAAATAGGTAGAAAATTATGACATGAACCTGTAAAGACTTCATAATAATAAGAGTTTTTCCTATAGTATACTAAGAGTCTGTGTGCAGACCTCATTGGCTGGGTGGAGGTGTGGTCCATAAACTTATACTCTTAATGATGATCCATTCCTTCTGACTGGCCGTCACCACGATGCGCACACACTCAATGTCAAAGGAGATCTTGCGGTCCACGTCCTGGACCTCGATGTTGCCGTTTTTGAACTCCCCCAAGGTGATGTAAGAGGAGCACTGCTTCCCCTTTTTGGTACCCACCACTTTCTCCCCGACTTCCAGAGCTCCACGGTGCAGGATGTCATTCTGTCTGTCGTCAGAGCCGGTGGAGATCTTTATTTTGCTGATTTTGGTGGACTGGTTGAAGACAATGACAAAGAAGTCTCCGGTAGAAGGAGGCTTCCCCCAGAAGTATTCGTCCACGGTGCTGTAAGCCTTGGTGGCGTCGTAGTTCTCAAAGACGTTGATGTTGGTGTAAAGGCTGGCCGGAGGGTTGTCGGGAATGTCGACTGAGTCCTCCTCGAAGTCGTCATCCTTCAGCTTGTTCTCAGCCCCTTTGTAAGACGAGTAGTAGCCCATGTGCTGGAAGAGGGAGGGCTTGAAGCGGATCACGTCTTTTTGGGCCAGCAGACCCCTGAAGTGGATGAGGAGCCAGTCGCACGGCATCTCCTGGTAGAACATGAGCAGGAAGTGAGCCAGACGAGGCAGGTCCCTGGAGTGGTACAGCTTCCCGATGTAGCCCAGCTTGGAGAACTCCAGCATCACCCAGTAGGAACCTTCCCTGGATGTGATCACCTTCTTCAGGGCCGTCAGGAAGTTGCGGGAGCAGCGCACGTCGTCCTCCAGCATCATGTAGAAGTCTGACAGGTTGGTGCAGAAGTTGAGCAGGAAGGCGTAGTCCACGTTCTGCTTGGAGCGGAAACGCACCCTGTCCTCGGGGTCATTGTAGTTCCTCTTCAGGCCATCCAAAGATGGATAGTACTCTTCTGGCGCCTGGATCACCAGGAGGCGACCCGCGATGATGTGGTGGCCAAACTTCCTGCTCATCTCCTGCACCAGGTTCTCGCACCATACCGGGTCAAAGTCGGCCAGGTGGACGACCACCACGATTTCTTTCAGCTCCTCATAGCTGGACTGATCAAAGATGGACTTGATGGTCTCCAGGAGGTAGTTCCCTCGCTTTCGCTTCACCGACGACAGCCCGATGGTTAGGTACTCTGACAACAAGGAACATGCAACGTCATTCAATCTACATTATAATGTTAGAGAGAAGACAAAAAACTGGAAGATGCAATTTGTAGTGGTTATACTTCATGGCCAACGTCAAACATCTTGACTTTTAGCTGTGGTTCATGTTCTTAATGTCGTCTTTACTGGGACTCTTAACTTACTCTTGCGGTTCAGCGGCGTCCCAGCAAGATAACGATACGTGACATTTATGTTTCTTGAGAAATTACGGAGCTCTTGGAAGGTGTGAACATAGCGCTCGGAACTGGGAGGGTGAGCCGACGTTTCCCGAAGCTGCCTCTTGTCTTCTTCCTAGAAGAAGATGGACATGGAGAAGATCACTTTAAAACAGTAAGAAGTATCTTGGCTGCTGCTATCTATGGCAATGACATCAAATAAAAAATTTAATTATGAAATTAAATCAAATGAAATAATTTTTTCCACTTTTCTGACCTATAAATGTAGTTAGAATGTTGTATTCTTGTGTTAAATGATGCCAAAGTTTCAGATAATGAGGTTTGGGAAGTGAGCCCTGAAAGAAGTTGGGGGATGGCTCAAAACGCTTGGTTTCAAAAGGCGTGGTAAAACTGCCCCTGTGTGATGTCACAGAGGAGCGGACTTCCTTATATGGGTCAGCCTATGAGCCAGATAAGCTTTCTGCCCTCCCGGAAATTCTGTTCCTCTGTATTTGGTGATACCCAGCAAGAGAAAAAGCTTTTCATCTGTCAATTTCACACGGGACTGTTCTTGTGAACATGAACATGAAATATCCGCTAAACTGTTGCTGGAGCCAGAGGCAGCGTGCTGTCGCTGGGCAAGGTGTATTAGTTTCAGAGATGCTTTGCTTCCATGTGAGGCCCTCACGTCCAGTTTCTGAGCTCGACCGCACCAACGGCGCCTCTGACAAAGTGTGTCCGACAAAGAGCGCTATCTCTTGGGCAGGTGGGTTTGCCACACGTCTAGCTTCTCCTTAGTTCCACCGTATCAGTGGTGCCACGTTACTCTTACTACCCAATTTTGAGTTCATATATGGTAAGTCAGGGGTCTCCAGCCAGTAGATCATGAGCTTCCAGTAGCTTTTCAATGAGCTCTCCAAAGACTTTATTCATTTATTATCAACACCTATACCCACTTTATTCGAAAGTGTGGTTTGTTCGTAATTAGGAATTAGCATTCCTAATTAGCATTTTGGGCGTGTGACCAATCACAGCAGAGTGGCGGGCTGTGGGTGGAATAATTTAAAACAGACTGTTTTGGCAGGAAGCACAAATCCCAGGAAATAAAGCTGAAATAGGTGCATATCCTGGAAAAAAAGTTTTCTGTGCTGGTTATTGTGTGTTGCTGCTCTATGGGAGTCCCACAACTCAATAAAACAGGTCGTAAAATGAGCCTAATACCATCATAAAAATCATACAAATTTCACAAATAATGAAATTAAATGGGCGGCACGGTGGTCGAGTGATTAGCGTGCAGACCTCACAGCTAGGAGGACCAGGGTCGATTCCACCCTCGGCCATCTCTGTGTGGAGTTTGCATGTTCTCCCCGTGCATGCGTGGGTTTTCTCCGGGTACTCCGGTTTCCTCCCACATTCCAAAAACATGCTAGGTTAATTGGCGACTCCAAATTGTCCATAGGTATGAATGTGAGTGTGAATGGTTGTTTGTCTGGCGACCAGTCCAGGGTGTACCCCGCCTCTCGCCCGAAGAGAGCTGGGATAGGCTCCAGCACCCCCGCGACCCTCTTGAGGAAAAGCGGTAGAAAATGAATGAATGAATGAAATTAAATCATTAAAAGAAACAAATACAAAATAAAAAATAAAGGACAAAGAGAGCATTTGTGTACTAACCAGCACGTATCCATCTTCAATGTAGAGGTTGAGGAAGAGGAGGAAGGCGATGAGGAAGCCGAGGAAGGGGATGGTGGAGCGTTTCCTAAGACACCTCATCTTGTCCAGCGACTTGCACAGCAGCCTCATGACTACGACACCTGCAGCACACAATTAGAAACACACTGTGACTGCTAGCTTTGTCATGAGCATCACAATCATTGTGTGAACAAATCACATGGAAGAAAAACTGCAGCATATTGACCCGTGATGCAATCGATGTGTGTGTGTGTGTGTGTGTGTGAATCAAACACGCTTGTTCACGCATCAATTATCTGCTCGCTAGAATTGTACGGCACACTCACAAATTGGTGTTTTGATTGGATCACTTCACTGTGATGGAGGACACCTAAAAAGGTTGGAATGGCCACTTCATTAGATACACCATGTGACGTGATTCTGCCTTTACAGACAGGCCAATGTCACTTTTGTTGTTTTTTATTAACTTTTTGGAACATTTGCATGTCTCTCAGATACAACATAATATTAGGGACACATTGAAAAAACACAATAATCGGAGATTCCAAGAATAAAATTGTAAATTCATGCTCAATTGCTCTGTTTTGCTGACATGTCATAAATAAAAGCTTGGCTGAACTTTCCTTCTTTCCCGAAGAGCTATCTTATTATTGCAACAATAATCAATTCACCTCAATGATCTGTTGTTGATGTTGTTTGTCATGAAAAGACAGCACAACAATTTGACAAATTCACAGTGCCATCCGTGATGATGCTAATAGGTTGAAAATAGACATTGCTATAGCGACCTGCTCGTTTTTTTCCGGAGTGAAAGTGTATACTCGGAGTGAAAAGGTAGCACCTGAAATGAAGACTGAGCCGTCCCTTTTTTATTCTTGGAACCAGCGAACAGCTATAAATCTATAAATTCCCAGGATGCATTAAGTGTGTGTGTGTGTGTGTGTGTGTGTGTGTGTGTGTGTGAGAGAGAGAGATATGTTCAGTCTTGTGGCAGGAATCCAGAGTGAAGCAGCAGCAGTGAAACAGACTAAGTGTCTTTTAATGGACGCGTCCTGCTGGCAGTTCCACACTCACTGTGATGTCAGCGGCGGGCGGCACCATTTTCGGAACGATGCACACCCCAGCATGCGGAGGTTGTTAAATATGTGTGTTTTGTATGTGCGTGTGTATGTGAAGTACACATTGTCAACCACAGTGCTGTTGTCTTCATGCACACACCTGAACACATCAACAGAGTATAGTTTTATAGCACAGTGAGTGCAAGGTTAGACGTTGTTTTCATTGTTTTTTTTCATTATGTTTTTATTTAAAAATTTTACTACAGTCATGAGACATTTTATTTTCACTAAACTTTCTTAAGAAAAAAAAAAAGAATCTACAAAGTGAAAATCTCCCTCACAATAAGACTGTCTCCCGCCTTTGAAATGCCCCTTCAGTGTGATGGACAAACACAGGGATAAAGGTAAGCAAATTGTTTGCCTTTTTCTTCTTGTTTCTTTGAAATATTTAATTTATTTTTTACTACAGTGGGCTCTAATTTTGTATGGGCAGCGCAATTTTCATGAGCAGCGGAGCCAGGCACAACGCGGCGCACCCACGCCTCCTTTCTTCCCACCAGCGCAAGTGGCAAAACGGGAGGAGAGAAGGCGTGAGAGGGTTTACCACAGCTGAGTGCAATCTTAACCAATCAAATGAACGCCTCTCGTTGCCTTTAAATGCGCAGGACTGGACTGCGCATCAGAGGCCATCATGCGCGTCTTTCCCCAAATTCACCAACAGTTACATCAAACACAGCATCAGGCTAATCCAGGTATCTGGCTTGTTTTCCACCAGCATTCATTTCTGCTCGGAATGGCCAAATAGGAGAACCTTTGATGGTATATATCGGCGGTATCCTCATCCTCCTTGAGTAAAAAAATATATCCTACAGCCAGTTTTTAATAAACATTCATATTAACTTCATATTAATCTTTGTTTTTAGTTGTCTAATGGGTCACTTTCTCTATTTCCACAAAGTCAACATGTTGGTTCATTTGCATACAAACATTGATTGGAGGGTTACTGAGAGGAGGGAGGGACGATCTGTTATGCTTTTTCTGGCGGGATCACTTCTAAAATTGGGGGGAGCAGGCCCAGTGTACAGCCGGCCCCGGTTGGCATCATACTTTCAGCTGGCGTCCGGTTGAGTTCCTATTATGCGTGACGTCTTTGATTTGACATCATATGTGATGGGGCAATTAATACAAAAATGTACATGCTGGTTCAGACGCTTATGTTAAATAGTGGTTGCTTGTTGCATTGAAATCTGTCTGACACTCTTGCCTGTGACGTGTCTGCACTGTGCGCCTGTCAGCCAATTTACCACTGTTAGGGGATGTTTCATTTGCGTCAAGAATAGACCAGGTCGGAGTTTTCAGAGCACCTTTGGCACGCTGTTTTGTCACAAAATTGTCACTGCGCCAAGCTGAAAATGTAGACGCCTCCCATGGTGCGCCGCCACGCCCAAATTACCAAATTGGCTGTGCATAGTGGTGCGCTGGTCCAAATTACCACATGTCCGTCATGTGTTCTGTGTACTTTGTGAGTGGCTAAGGTGTTAATTTGTTACTACTACATTTGTCTTACTTTATATTTCCACTGTAAAAAATAACATCAAGGAAAGATGTTTTTGAAATCCTTCTCAATGTCGTCTACTGTGGCACACACACACATACACACGTGCACACGAGACGACTGTTGGTGGAATTGTCTTCCATTTCCCCGGCGACCCCCCGAGCAGCAGTCAGCCCATCAAAAGGTGATATCAGACAAAGGCCAAATAGAAAACAAAGATCTCCCTAGTGAAGTGAAGACAATCACAGCCCGCAGCCTGAAGCGCACGTGAAAGCAAACAAAGGACTTGTGAAGCGCACATGCAGCACAAAGAAAGGCCCCCCCATTGTCGCTTGGTCTTGATTACGTCCTGCATGGCAGCTACAGGAAGTGCTTCGTCCCACTGTGATTCCTTGAAGTGGTCTCCAACGCTACTTACAATGATGCTTTCAAGGACACGTGTTTTGCTTTTTATTTGCCTTTTTGTCACACTTTTTTCCAGGCACGATGGGCTGCAATACCTGTCATACTAGAACAGGATCAATGTGGATTTATCAGATCACATGACCTTTTTCCATTGCTCAAGGGTCCAATTTAAGTGTTCCCTGGCAAACAGAAAGCTTTCTTCTTCCAATTAGCTTCTGTGATAAGCACTTTCATTGAGGTTAGTTCTCTCCAAAGAGTGGAAATGTCGACTATTAAACAAAACAGCGTGATGTCACATCACCATCCAAACCTCATTGGTGCCTGCCGGGTAATTGTTGACCACTAATGTTGCAGCTTTTGAAGGAGTTATTTTCTGCGTTTATGCTTCCAGTAAGAATTCAACACTTTACATGAAGGCAGTGAAAGGCAAACTAAAGACGCTGACATTTACAATTCAAGTTTTCTCCTCAGGGAGCAGTTTGATGCGGGAACATCACGGAGTCACTTTGGAAATCAAAAGTTGCTCTAACACTTTCTCTCCGCCGATTGAATCACGTCAGCTTCGGATGGAGGGGACTTTAAAAGCTTTGTTGGCGCGACGGGAGGACGGGAAAGGAAATGGCGAGCGTTAATACGAACGGGCGGCACGCAGCGATTCTCCCACATTTCATCTTGTTATCTGTTTTACATTATTTCCCCCGGGCCCGCTGCCACCTCGCAGATACCCGGTGCCGTGCAAATAATCAATTAAGCCGGCAGGTTTGCAGAGCTTCAGCAGTTGCTTTGTGTCAGGCCGTCAGCCACTTTCCATGGATTTTCCTTCTTGATGAAAGACGCCGAGTGTAACGGAGGCTTTTATTGATAGCGGAATGTGGTGCGAGGAGGAATAATAAGGTCCTTTCATTACCAAATGGCTGCTTGCTTAATAATTCAAATTGGTCAAACAGTTTAGGTTCTTACAGGCTGCCAGACAAAGGACTCCGTCATCCACAAAGACTTTGCTGCCTTGTCAGCCATACCAGCACGAAAACAATGCTAATTATCAGGAGGGAGCACTCACGTAATCCTGGTAAAAGCTACCAGTCGCCACAGCCAATCAGGCCTGAGTTTGACGACCTGTCAGGTCTACAACGAGTGGGCGAGAGCAAGGGTGTGACTTCATCCTAGGTCTTTATCTTGAGTGCATAAGTACAGCATAATAAGGGGTGTCACGACACCTGGCTCACATTCATTAATTCATTTTCTACCACGTATCCTCACGAGTGTCGCAGTCTATCCCAGCTGTCACCCTGGACTGGTCGCCAGCCAATCACAGGGCACATATAGACAAACAACCATTCACACTCACATTCATACCTATGGACAATTTGGAGTCACCAATTAACCTAGCATGTTTTTGGAATGTGGGAGGAAACAGGAGTACCCGGAGAAAACCCACGCATGCACGGGGAGAACATGCAAACTCCACATAGAGACGGCCGACGGTGAAATTGAACTCGGGTCTCCTAGCTGTACCATGAGATGAGATTTTAAGATTTTAATTTCAAGAAATGTACAAATAAAAAAATATAGCTAAATAACTCTTTTTTTCCACTGCATGATGTATAGACACATAGTGCCTGTATGACGGACATAAGGTCTCACTCCCTTTGAACGGTGTTGTTTTATGGAACGCGTAGTTTGATGAAGCGTTTCGGTATTGAACCAACGCACTGATGAAAACAAACACACATGTACATGGCAATATATGGATTCCATTTTTTATGTATTGTGTAATTAATTAATTTATTATCGCAAGACTTTTTCTAATGTCTTCATTTCGCAAGATCTTGTGACACAATATCACATCATGTTTGCATTGTGGTTAAGTGTGGGGACTCGATGTGGTCCAACACTCAATACAAATACGATATGAAATTGAAGATGAAGAAGTAATCTAGCAAACAAAAATATATACGAATGAAAATACACCAGATATTGTATGAAAAAAAACATTTTTAATAATAATAATTTTACAGACTCTCCTACAGAGCGTGCACGCTCACTGTCAGAATTTTTCATTGTTAAAATACAGGAAGAAGCATGAAGTGATTGTCTAGTGTTGAATGACAGCTGAGTGCTAGCAGCAGATTACTAGTGTAGAGAGTGGCCGACAGCAGCTCCTGTGTGAAGGTTCACTACATATGTTTTCTGCTTGTTAATAAAATGAATGAAGTGCATTGTGAGTCTTTCCTTATCCACAAACAGCAGCAATATAGTAGTATTCTAAACTGGCCTGTAGGTGTCAGTAATGTTACACTGATGAGACAAGTATGCTTGTACGCTGTCAATGTGCGCTAATGCGTGAGTCTATCTTATCTTAGTCACGTCTAAGATGGCGTATTTTACTATATTGGGTAATACAAGTGTAAAGGTGACTACAGGGGTGCCATCTCATGTCTACTGGGGGAGGGGATAATGGTAAAAACAGGTATTTCGAAGTCCAAGTGTTTTCCACCTCATAAAGTGGTCCCATGTGCACCGCCATCCCTGCAGCATCCCTGCACATGGTTGCACCAAGGACCTGAACAGATGTACCAACACCAACAAACCCCCACACCATGCTACCCTCCACCACCATGACTTCCTGTCACTGCTGTCAGTAGCTTTACTGTGTTCATGTGTGTGTGTGTGTCCTATCTCCCCATGGACACACTGTCCAAGCCCCCCCCCCCCCGCTCATAGACACACGCACACACACATACTGCTGCAGCCCTTAGGGAGGAAACAAGCCGTCGATGACTGTGGCACCTCTAGCGTGAAGAAACGCTGTACGATGAGCTGCCCGGTATGAAAAAGTGGACTTGTCTCAGCCAGTCAGGCTCGCTGATACAAAAACATTTGAAGACACGGCATCCTGCGGTGTCTTTGATGCCCTTCCAGGATGTGTTGGACACGTCAACAAAGATTTCACTGCTGTGGCCGCTGGAGAATGTCCTCATATGTATGTGCCAGGTAAGGGACACTGTTTGTTGCACTAATGTAACAAAATAAAGTCAGGATTCTCATACGGAAATATGGCTTTGTCAGCCTGAGGAGCCTAACTCCATTCCCTTATTTTTGTATCTAAATCACGGCCATCCAATAGGAGTGTCATGAGTCACCTAAGTCATGAGACGAGACAATGCATGAGATTGGGTCCACAAGGACGAGACAAGATTTTAACATGAATTTTAACGAGTAAGTAGACTTAAAAAATATGATTGGACATACAATTTTATTTAACCGAGTCATTGATAGTTATAGTCTCACACATTGACGCTCAAACATATTATTGCCAACATTTTTAAGAACAAATAAACCGCTGTTCTGATAAAATATAATAATTCAAACATAATTTTTTGATTCGGCGGTCGAGTGGTTAGCACGCAGACCTCACAGCTGGGAGACCAGGGTTCAATTCCACCCTCGGCCATCTCTGTGTGGAGTTTGCATGTTCTCCCCGCCGTGCATGCGTGGGTTTTCTCCGGGTACTCCGGTTTCCTCCCACATTCCAAAAACATGCTAGGTTAATTGGCCACTCCAAATTGTCCATAGGTATGAATGTGAGTGTGAATGGTTGTTTGTCTATATGTGCCCTGTGATTGGCTGGCGACCAGTCCAGGGTGTACCCCGCCTCTCGCCCGAAGACAGCTGGGATAGGCTCCAGCACCCCCGTAACCCTTGTGAGAAAAAAAAGCGGTAGAAAATGAATGAATAATAGAGCTCAATGCTTTTCACTTGTCACAGAGCCTTCCAGCTGTGCTTTAATAGTTACAATAAAAATACGTATATATAATTAAGAAACATTATTAGGGATGTTCTGATCAGGATTTTATGATGCCGATACCGATAATCCATGAGTGAAATCAGCCAATATCAATACCAATACCGATCACATACATGCAGTGTAACGCTGATGCTGGGAAAACAAAGGTAGAATTGTTGGAGCCTATCCCAGCTGACTTTGGGTGAGAGGCGGGATATACCCTGGACAGCCAATCACAGGGCACATATAAACAAACAGTTCAATGGACAGTTTAGCGTCGCCAATTATCCCAACATGCATATTTTTTGAATGTGGGATATGATTGCAGTGTAATTATATTTGCTGCTGAAATCAGCGTTATTCTTACTTCAGTTTCTAATTCAGACACCTGAAATGTAGGCATCAAAAGAAATGGCATCACAATCATCTTGGTCGACTGTCTTAGCCAGCAACGTGTTGGACTTGAATTAACTGCTGTTAATTTGCTGTTGTGGCATACAAACGGCTGACATGGCGTCCAAACAAAGTGACCATCCAATATAACCTTGATGAGGCTCGCTTTAAGTGCATCAAATTCCACAGGCTTGGCAAAATTCTCCCGTGCTCATCTTGCACTGAACGGTAATGAGCGCAAGGCAGCGTTCCTCCAGAGGCGAAGGACAACAAACGACGTGCAATCATACGGCGTAATGTGCTGATGATGCATCAACAGATGCGACGCTCGCTTCCTTGTGGAAGACCTTTGATGAAGACGGCAGCTGACAGTCTGGGAGTGAGTGCACGAGCTTCGTCTGCACGTTGAAGTGTGTGACTGGAGGCTAACGGACTGTACCGAGCTCGTGCTGATCCAGCTGTGGCAAACTCAATGATTCATGGGAGCGGTTAACACTTTGACCCACATTGGATGTTCTGCCAGAGGTGCATGGGTGATAGCTGCATCCTTCTTACGCTCTTGACATGAACGCATGATCTCCATTTCTTTGCTACGGATACCACACATGAATTATTAGTTACTTTTGAGACACAGGATGAGTCGATCGTCGTCAGGTTCACTGACATCCAATGTGTCTTTAATCCCATTTCGCCACGCTAATGGACTAATGTCACTTTAACCCTCATGATGTCATGTGACATCTCATCTTCTTGCTTGAGGACATTTCTTACATTAACAGCACACTTAAAATGGAGCCATGTCGTCATGTCGCCCTCTTTGAGGAAACTCACAATATGAGAAAATGCATGAATCGTTTGAAAGAAATCCCTACTCCTTTAAAAGCACTCAAAGAGCCAAGGTCAGCTCCTGGGCAAATTTGTGAGATGAGAAAAGCGTCTGCAGGAAGCGAGAGGCCGGCGGCAGATAACGCAACAATGCTTTATATCTCCTACACATTTGGCCAGGGGGTGGCAAGGGACAGCGGCCGTCTTTTCACAAGGCGGCGTGGTGAAATGAGAGCTGAAAGACACAATGAGACAGAGTGCTTTCTTCACCCTGCAGAATCACTCACTCCTACGGAGTCAGCTTCTACACGCTCAGGAAGACCGAGAGCGTACTCACACTAGACCAATCGTACCTTGATGGACTTGGGGGGGCCATTCACCCTACCCCTGACTTGTCACATCACCTCTATTCTCATGTTTTACTGCAATTTCCCTGATTCTTTTATACGGGCCTCCAAATTGCCGACTCCAAATTGTCCATAGGTATGAATGTGAGTGTGAATGGTTGTTTGTCTATATGCAGGGCTCGACAATAACGATGTACCGATGGCCTGGGGCAAGTTAAAACAAAATTCGGGCAAGTAATTCCCGTCAGGCAATTTCACTTTGGCATGCCATACTGCAAAGAGTTTTTTTAAAAGCGGTTCTTGTTGGGTGTTGGTAAAACACGGACTGCGTAATTCCGTAATTTGCAAACCAATCCTTGCAAAACTTGAAATGGACCAATCAAAATCGTTTGTTTAGACCGCGGACCGTAGTCCACAGTCCGTGTTTTACCCACGCCTGTTCTTGTTCCCGATCAACCATTCAGCGATCGTTTGACTAGGAAAACATCTATCATGGCGTCCCTGCAAACATCGTCTAATTCTTCAACAACTTGTGAAGGAAAACAGCAAAAAGTGATGAACCAGTGCCTCCTAAACAAGTATTTTATTAGCGGCAGCAAATCAAAGGATGGCACATTGCTGTGACAATTTGAAGTGGTCACAATGAAACACCATCGATTAGATCCAACACCAAGTGCTGATTTTGCACAAGCTACAAAATCTAGCGGTTCCATTTCTCTGTGTATTTTTCTCACCTTTGTTTCAAAAATTATTGTTTGACCATTGAGCATTTTTTTCTGGATTAAAAACACTTTACTAGTACGCAAATGTGTATATTCAATAATGTTTCATTGTGGTGCACAACTTATAAAATGCAAAGTGCCTAGAAGTCTCTTGACAATCCAGATTTCCATGCAACGTCATGTCTTTTCATTTTACATGGGGCAAGTTCGGGCAAGTAGTAGGATTCCCCATGGGCAAGTCATTTTGGTTTTTAATGTAGAGCCCTGACATGTGCCCTGTGATTGGCTGGCGACCAGTCCAGGGTGCACCCCGCCTCTCGGCCAAAGTCAGCTGGGATAGGCTCCAGCATGCCCACAACACTAGTGAGGATAAGCCGCATAGAAAATTGATGGATGGGATAGGTGATTGAAAGTGTGGCATTTGATCTCCCCATGCTGCATGGGGCTATATATAATATAGCTGCAGCTATATATAATATAGCCGCAGCTATATTATACTGTATATATACCATATTATACTATATATACCTATATATAGCTGCAGCTATATATAATATAGCTGTTTAACCATGCATGTTCGGTTAATCGGAGACTATAAATTGCCCATAAGTGTGAATGCGAGTGTGCATGTTGTTTGCCTATAGGTGTTCTGTGATTTGTTGGTGATCAGTCCAAGGTGTACCTTGCCAGGGTAGGCACCTGCTCACCGGTGACCCTAATGAGGACAAGTGCAATACGAAATAGATGAGTGGGTGGATGGAGAGACACTGGATGTTTTTCTGGTTATTTCTTTTATCGTGTAGCATAGTTAAATGAAAGGTGGACACATGTAGTAACACCAACATGTTTTGATACTTATAGTGCCTTGCACTTTAGCACTCAAGCACTTTATGTCTCCCCAAATTGATGGGTTTGTCAAGTGCACATGGTTTTATGGCTATTGTTTACTGTTTTTATTTATTCTTTCTTCTCTGTTTTATGTAAAATGCTATTGTTATTGTACTTAACATCAAAAATGGAAATTAGCCATCGGCTATAATCTGGCATATTTACATGAAAATGTTGATTAATATACACCGTCCCTGTCTGTTTGAAACAAATGCGTCTACAAATCTATTATGCTGCAATTTCAATGACTTTATGAATTATTTCCAGTCTCGTGCCGAGTCATTCTGATCATTTATTTTGTACAAGGTGGCAGATGTGGTTAATTACTTGCAAGAGAATCAAGAGGAGCATAGTCATTAAATGACTTGTCTCTATTGCGCACACAAATGTAGTCACGGGTGAGAGAGTGTACTGTGGGTTTGACTTTGGAATGATTTTGAGTCTTTGTATTTTATGTGTTGGTTATTATTAAGATTTTCAAATTAGGAAGTGATCCGTATTTGGGCACAAATCAGTACACCTTAAATCACACAGTATAGTGTAACCTCAAAATCTAAATGCTATGATGGTGGAATAAAACATTTCCTTCTACATTTCATCATGCAAGATGTCAGTTCTTTGAGCATCAAACTCTGAAAGACGGATTATTTATGTGGATTTTTTGTGTGCTTTTTTTGAATATCACAAAAAATGGTACCTCAAGGTCTGCAATGATGGAAAAATATGATAATAACCATAGAACTAGAAATGGACCTTAATTATATTAATTATACCCCACACTAAATAATGCTTAATTCCAGCAATACTGATAAAAGGCCATTGGGTACCAATGCAAACTACTTCTTGTTCCCTACCAAATACATGGGAAGAGTTACACTTTTCAGTCTTTCTTGTCCAACTAGTGGCCACAGCTTGACCGTGGAACAGATTTGTTGCTTTTACATTTCCGAAGAGAACCATTATTTTTAAATTAGAACAACTTGAAAGTCAATCAGTAAGAACAAAGTCAAACATTTTAAAAACAACATACTGATCAACAAATACAGTGATACCTTGATGAAAACCACAACATACAAAAAAACATTTTTCCCAAACAAGATCATGTGAATGCTACTAATCCCTTCCAGGTATTCAGAAATGTTCGAAAAATTTTTTTCAGTGAATAATTCAAGTTTGACATTCAGAAAACACAACATGGATGGAACTTTTTCTTGTCGCGGCCTTCCTCTACATCGTGGTGAGATCAAATTCAACAGTGTTTTCTCACTTTCCATATGTTAGAACATTTCATGGGCCCCATGGTGGGTTATTTCGCAGTCACACGCAATAAAAATGAATGGTTGTTTATCTATATGTGCCCTGTGATTGGCTGGCCACCAGTCCAGGGTGTACCCCGCCTCTCACCCGAAGACAGCTGGGATAGGCTCCAGCACCCCCCGCGACCCTCGTGAGGAAAAGCGGTCGAAAATGAATGAATGAACAGTGAGTCAGCAACATGTAGTTTGCTTTGTTTGAGCACCAACACAGTGCAGGGCAAACACATGAGATTATGTGCAATATTGTCTGGAAACCAAGACAGTAGATAGATACAAAAACTGAAAATTCATTCATTTTCTACCACTTTTTCCTCACGAGGGTCGAAGGGGTGCTGGAGCCTATCCCAGCTGTCTTTGGGCGAGAGGCGGGGTACAGCCTGGACCGGTCGCCAGCCAATCACAGGGCACATATAGACAAACAACCATTCACACTCACATTCATACCTATGGACAATTTGGAGTCACCAATTAACCTAGCATGTTTTTGGAATGTGGGAGGAAACCGGAGTACCCGGAGAAAACCCACGCATGCACAGGGAAAACATGCAAACTCCACACAGAGATAGCCGAGGGTGGAATTGAACCCAGGTCTCCTAGCTGTGAGGTCTGCGCGCTAACCACTCTTCCACAGTGCCGCCCCAAAACTGAAAATATTTGATGAAAAAAATAATCATACAAAAACCGAGGCATACAAAAATCAAGATTTGACTGTGAGGGTCTAGTTCTCAAACTCTCAACCATGACAACAAACAAAGAGACGATTGTGTCCATGTGTTCCATTTGCACATTACCTTAATGCAGAAGAAGAAGTAGAGAGGCGCCCTCGTGGAGGCGTCCCTCTGCCCAGACGTCTACACCACCTTTCCCGGACCTCTAGTGATGCCACAATATCCCATATCCAAGTCTGGAGCATGAATATTTGATGAGACATGTCGGACAGCCAATGGCTAAAAGACACTTACTGGATGTCCAATAGGCCCGAATGGGCAGCCCCCTCCTTTGGGAACCAAACCCGAGCATAAAGGAGAACTTTCCTTTGTGTTACTGCGTTACAGGGAAGACTAGTTGACCTATGCTAAATACATTCCAACACAGAACATGCTACCTACAGTATCTATTATTATTTCATGTCTGACAACAGTGAAGATCTTAGCTCCTCAGAGGAAAAAAGGTTCTATTCCACTTCTGCAACGGTCCACTGATTAAAGTTTCTTCCATCTGCAGAGCATCTTGACTTTAATGCATCTGACTTAAACTTTTAGAAGATATTGTATTGTGGATCAAGACGCAAAGCCCACTATTCTACTGGCGTTCTACTTGTGATGAATTGCCAAGCAACTGCGATCAATCAACAACCTTTCAGATGAGATAAATCCATTTGGTGCCAAGAAAAGCCCTTTATTGCACTTTCAGACAACGGCGCTTTGTCCAGCCTGCAAACACACATCACCGCGATGTCATCATATAATCACATGACTTCATTAGAGAAGATGCTATGCTCCGCATCCTATAAGGCTTGTTATCACCTTGTTTTTGCAATTGCGTTTCAAATTTACGGCGTTGATCAAACGGAGGCCAACGAAGCTACGACCCAACAGCAACACAATTACATTTTAATTAACAAGCTTTTTAATGCTCTCTGACTTTCACGCTCTGAGCCAAAGACTTAAAAGCCTCCACAAAGACCACTCCGGCTGAGGGACGCACTTCACATCCTATACACTGAACTCATTCAGAAAATAAAGCTGGGATCGTGTTCAACTTGATGGAGGTCATATGACTATTAGCCTTAGCAAGCTTAGCTTCTTTTTATACTTTCAATTCAATTCAATTACAAATTAGATTGCCGTTATATTTTTCTGTTCTGTTGAATTTTTAGTTTGTTTGTTTCCTGTCCAAGGCGGCACGGTGGTCTAGTGGTTAGCGCGCAGACCTCACAGCTAGGATTCCAGGGTTCAATTCCACCCTCGGCCATCTCTGTTGGAGTTTGCATGTTCTCCCTGTGCATGCGTGGATTTTCTGGGTTTTCTCGGGTACTCTGGTTTCCTCCCACATTCCAAAAACATGCTAGGTTAATTGGTGACTCCAAATTGTCCATAGGTATGAATGTGAGTGTGAATGGTTGTTTGTCTATATGTGCCCTGTGATTGGCTGGCGACCAGTCCAGGGTGTACCCCGCCTCTAGCCCAAAGACAGCTGGGATAGGCTCCAGCACCCCCATGACCCTTGTGAGGAAAAAGCGGTAGAAAATGAATGAATGAATGAATGAATGTTTCCTGTCCACAGATCCCCTTATTTCCTGCTCAATGAGGCATGCTTTTAAAGGGGCCATACCCTGCTCATTTAAGGGGCTTTTAAAATTATATTGGATCCTAGTGGGGCATTAATGTAAGTTTACTTAAAAAAACTATATATATATATCCATAAGTTTCATATTTGGGCATGCTTCTCCTCTTGGCCGAAACTCTCAATTCGGCAGCCTTCTCCTTCGACCACACTTACTTCACAATCCTTATCCATCATTTACAGCATTGTGGATGATTTGCATTGTGTTTTGAATTCCAAAAAAAGTGCAGTTTTTCTTTAAAGAGGAACTGCACCTAAACTGCGCAATCCTTATATGAAACATAAACACATAATGTATGTCTTTCTCTTTTTTTGAGTTTTAAAGATATGAAAACAGATAAAAAGTTAGAATGCACACGATGGGAATCACCGATTCCAGCTGTAAAGCATTCTGACAACTCCAAAAAGCGCCAACAACGCTGAAAAAGGTAACCAATTAAAATATTAAAATATAAACTACGCACCTATTAAAGCGTTTATGATGGCCACACTTTAAACCTGGAACAAATGATTTCTATTTCCATTCTGTCTGTGAGAAAGGTATAGAATTTAAACAAGTCTGAGGTTCATTAGAAATTATAGCAGCACATTCTGTGCTTCGGTTTATCTGAGTGACTGTCACACTTCTTCAAAAAGGAGCTGGAGCCCTTTCCGATTGAGTGAAAGGTGGCCTCTCGTGGCCAAAGGGAGAATGTCCTCGCTCCAAGCCGTTGTCTTTCTGCTTGACAAAGGACGACCTTTGCCTTTGAAACACTTCATGTAGCCTCAGGTGAGAGAGGCCATCACCTGGCCAAAATGAAAACTTTTTGTTTGCTTCTGGCGCCTCAGGCGGACTGCACATTACACATCTCCCAATAGGGCAGAGCAGAAAAAAAAAGACAGAAATAAAGAAAGAGCTGCTGCACATTTTCTTTTCTATCGAGTGAGAAAGCAAAGCTGGTAAAAGCCTGCGTGCATTATTCATGGAAGAAGAGTGGAAGAGGAGAATGCTTCCAAATCTTCACAGAATGAAGAGCACACACGGATCCACTCATATTTACAAGCAACTGTTTTCTAAATACAGTGGGCAAAATAAGTTTTTGATCTCTTGACGATTGTGTAAGTCATGTATGAACTGTCCATCATATTTATAGTACGTAGGTTATATCTAACAGACACAGTAGTCACAGTAGTCTAGCCTACTGGAAACAAAGGCATGGATTACCGGTAGTCTCTCTAAATCTGTTTTAAAGAGGACCTATTTTGTCTTTTCCACTTTTCTGACCTATACATGTAGTTAAAATGTTGTATTCTCGATGCTAAACTTTCAGATAATGAGGTTTGCGCAATTGGAAGTGAGCCATGAAAGAAATTTGGAATGGCTCAAAAAGTCTGTTTAAAAAGGTGTGATTAAACTGTACCTTTGTGATGTCACAGAGGGGCAGACTTCCTTATATGGGCTGACTGTAAGAAGATAAGCTGTCTGCCCTCTCCCAAGCGCTGCTCCTCTGTTTACTTGCTAGCAAAGCACATTTGCTTACAATTCCTAAAGTGGTTGGACTTCCCGATTCCTTACTAACAAAAGAAATGCATTTTAATCAGCCAACGGTGTTGTTTTGTGAACATGGGCCAGTATGCAGCTGGACTAGTGGAGAAACTGCTGCTGAAGCCTGACACCTTTCCAACGTTACTTGGTCGTGTGGACTGAGCAATTAATCAGTGTCCAGGTAGTCGTTTTCGCAGGAACCACGAAATCCAAAGAAATGTCATGTGGTCTGAGATACAGTTACCAATTCCAACACTTCTGTAATACTTCTGTAATACTTCTGGTGCCCTCGATAGGACTTCCCACCCTGTTTTCTAACCTCTGTTTTTGGATCATATGTATATGGTCAACTGTGTCAGAGGCAGTGCTCAGGTCAATCAGAACTAAAACTGAGACTTTGTATCTCTGTCCAGACGGATATAATTTTTCAACTTGATCAGAGCGGTCTGTTGGCTGATTGGAAAGTATCAAACACAATGTTAGAAAAAACAAAGCCTGTTGGTATGCTAACTTTTCCAAGACTTTTCCAACGAATGGCAGGTTTGATACGGGCCAATAGTTGTTCAGTGCTTTGGCATCAGGACTGCTCTTCTTCAGAAGAGGCTTAAACTGTCGTTTTTTGAAGGCCTTTGAAGAAGTCTGAAGGGAGATGTTAACTAGATGAGTGAATTGTAGCAAACCGCTCAACATAGAAATCTAGTCTAATCTCAGCAAGGCAACACGATGATGGACCCAAACCGCAGATGATCACTTTGACTGTTTTGTCAATGACAGGTTGGAAATAGCGTCTAGTTGGCTGCAGAATAGTTATTTGTGTTGCGTCTCTAACCCTCCCTTTTCTGCGCTACGGCACACTCTTCTTTTCTTTATGGTGCCTTTTGCCACGTTTAACTATTCTAACCTAGACAGAAGCAATGGTATCCAAAACCATGCATCAGATCATCAAACTTAATCCTCACCTTAAACTACTAAAGCTTTTTACGCTGACTGTGCTCTGGACCCCCTGACATTATGAACCAGTTCTTCCCTTGTAATTCTGGGCTGGTCCCTTACCTTTGTGACAATCATCCTTACCCAGCAGGTGTATGGTGCGTGGAGCTCCAGAGCGACGGCGATTGACAGTTATACTGTAAATCTTCCATTGATGAATTATTGCACCAATAGTGGTCTCCTTCTCACCAATGTTCTTGTTAATGGTATTTTAGCTCTTTGCAGTCTTCTACAGGTCTACAATTTTGTAGTTTGACAGCTCTTTTGTTTGGCTTTCGGTGGTGGCGAGGTTTAAGTGGACGAAACTGTTTCTGTGACAGGCTTCTTTTATCCACACGGGTTGAGATTAAGACTAATTTGTGTACTTCATGAACACATACTGTATCCAGTCTGAGTGCCAGGATACTGATCAAATACTTATTTCTCTCAATCGAATACAAACTCATTTACAACAATGTTTTTCCTTTTTTCCTGTATTTTTGTTGACATGATTCCTTTCTTCCTTAAAGTAAATGTACCATAAAAATAATGTGCTGTTGATATTTTTGTAAATGGATCAAATGTATGTTCACAGAGGGATTTGAGTGTCTTGACTATAGCAAACAAAATACAGTGCCACCTTTGGTTCATTTCACTCCAATTTTGTCAGTAAAATGAATATGCATGGCCTTTGCCTCGCACCCATTTGCAAGACAGAATGGAAATGAAGAGAAAGGACGGCTTTATAAAAAACAATTAATGTGAAACAGCTGCTCAGTGCTTCTAATGAGATGCAGTTTTAATAAGCAGGTATGTTGAACAAGCAGCCCTTTGGTAAACACGGACGCTTATTACGCTGGGTGACATGCAGGAAATGAAAATAAAACTCTCCATCAATGTTTGATGTACGGGTGCCGCAGCACAGGCAAAGTATGCATGGCGAATGCGGCGGCATTTTGTTTTTTCATGACCAAAAGTCACCTTGAGTCGCGTTGCATATTAAGACAAATCAGCTCAATCCAGCTGATTTCCACAGGAGGCCTGTGGAGGTTTTTCTACAGCAATCTACTTGTGATCTGCTGTCTTACACTGACTTATTCATCACACTGGCAGAATAAGAGAGGCCAGGCACCGGCAGTTGTCCTTTTCCTGCTGATGGACAAGAGGGGCAGACCCCCATTAAAGATGCAAGCCCACCAACCGAGTGAGTCTCAAAATTCTCCACGTTTGGAGGTGTCCTGCTCAAATATTCCACACAACTACTTCTATCCTCGGCTTTGGAAGGATGGTACCATCCTTGGGCCTTTGACACCTGCACTGCCCACCGACATCCAGGGTAAGAGTATTGCCTGGCACCGCTCAGCCTCTAAATAAATAATCCGCCCTCATGTTAAGTTGTTATTTTTAGGCTTCACCAATTACAGCAGTTGTGTAGATTTTTTTTCATGGCCCGCAATGCATCCTTAAGAAAAACCAAACCATTACTACTATTTGTTTTTTTAACAAAATAACCTGAAAAATATGCCAATTACCTTTTAACTGCTTGACCTACATTAGAGATGAAATGTTAGGAACATTTCATACCATTATTCTGCATTATTCTGATTTTCCTTGTTATCAACATTATCACAAAATTGTTCACATTTGATGAAAATGAAAATGATGAAAGGATAACAAGGACTAATGCATAATATTCAGAGCCTTTCAAGTCCAACTAGAGGGAGCTGAAAGTAAACCGGCCTGTCTTTGAAGTACACTCAACAAAAATATAAACATGCAACACATGTTTTTGCTCCCATTTTTATAAGGTGAACTCAAAGAGGTAAACCTTATTCCATGTACCCAAAAGGCCTATTCCTCTCAAATATTGTTCACAAATCTTAATCTGCATACATCCACCTTATGTGGCATTACCAGATGTGGCATAATAAGATGCTGATTCGGCAGCATGATTATTGCACAGGTGTGTACTACAAGTCGGTAGTAAAGAGCACTGATTCAAGTAAAGTATCCGTCGACAAACGGCAGTCCACGTTCACAAGAGAAGATGAAGGGTGCGATTTTTACACAAATAAGGAGACACATTTAAGCTACAGAAGCTGTATATGCATACATTAAAACATCCAACACCAGTCCATTCGGGAATCCTTAAAATGCAATTTTTTTCCATTGAGTGTATTTTCATTTCTATACGTGTTTGTTAGGTAGATTATCTTCAATTTTGTATCGGATTTATATTGAGTTTTGGACCACATTAAATCAAATTATTGATTGCAAAATTAACTATAACCTTAATAGGGAACTGCACTTTTTTTGCCCAACATTCTCAAGCCACATAATTCACATAATTCTAGCGCAAGAAAACAATTTAATATGAGCTAGCTAACAACAGACGTCATAGGAAATACCTATATATCTACAGTACCTATGTAATGATAGATGTACAGATATAAGATACCGCTGTAAGTGACGATGATGATGTGCTCGAGAGATGAGGAAAAGTATCACAAGTAGATCGGACATTTTGATGAGGTGGTATCATAGAGACAGGGACCTGACAGATTCAGCCAGGTGACGTCATAATAAGCACATTGGATGAGAAAGGCTCAATTCCAATTCTACCCTTTCTCTCTGTCTTGGCCCTTACCTCTCAGTTTAGTGGGTTCATGAGGTGTCCCAATTCTCCTTAAACCGAGGGGTAAGTGCTGAGGGCTATTGACCGCTTGAAAACACAGATATAACTTCACTGCAATGTACCGCAATTAAGAAATAATTATTCAATCATTTTCTACTGCTTATCCTCACGGGCGTGGATGAGCCTATCTCAGTTGCTTTCGGGTGAGAGGCGGGGTAAATCCTGGACTGGTGGCCAGCCAATCACAGGGCACATGCAGACAAACAACCATTCACACTTACATTCATACCTATGGACAATTTGGAGTCGCTAATTAACCTAGCATGTTTTTGGAATGGCGGCACGGCGGTCGAGTGGTTAGCGCGCAGACCTCACAGCTAGGAGACTAGGGTTCAATTCCACCCTCGGCCATCTCTGTGTGGAGTTTGCATGTTCTCCCCGTGCATGCGTGGGTTTTCTCCGGGTACTCCGGTTTCCTCCCACATTCCAAAAACATGCTAGGTTAATTGTCCATAGGTATGAATGTGAGTGTGAATGGTTGCCCTGTGATTGGCTGGCGACCAGTCCATGGTGTACCCCGCCCAAAGACAGCTGGGATAGGCTCCAGCACTGGAGTACCCAGACAAAACCCACGCATGCACGGGGAGAAAATACAACCTGTGGGGAGATTTCTAACCCAGGTCTCCTAGCTGTGTGGCCTGAGTGCTAACCACTCGTCCATCGTGCAGCCATAAATAATGACACAATGGCAATTGTATTTTCCTTGAGTGTGATGAATGAATGATGTCAACTGACAACATAATTCCCAAACACAAGGTTTCATGGTCTGATTGATATCGTCAACCTTTAGAGAATGTTGAATATGCATCAAAGCAACTAAGTAGTGATGGGCAGATTGATACAAAAATATCGACACTTTGAAACCAAGGTACGACAACATATTATAATATAGATATTTTTGGACACATTTTGGCAAGATGTGTGTTGCAGAAAAGAGTTAGCAATTGGAATCAATTCAGATATCAGAAGAATATTCAGAAGAGCCTTAATCATTTGAGAAAGGCAGACCAAGACAGCATTGATAACAACTGAACGGACACACAACAACAGTCTGGTGTGATTGTTGTTGGCAAACTGCAACAATGCTGTTTGCAGTTTGTGTGTTAAGACTATATAGTACAGGGCAACACCAAATATCTGTCAATAAAACTGCCATTCAAGCATGTTTCCTGAATACGCCGTCTTTTTTGAACCCATTTCTTTGATATTGGTGACACTGAGCTGTGTTTGATTTGGTAAGGCATTAACTGCAGCTGCATTTTTATGAGTTCAGCAAAGACATTATTATATGGAGTGAAGCATCAGTGTTCATTCGTGGTTGTAGCCACGAATCATTTGTAGAAGCGTGACATTTAAAACCTTTGCTGTGCTCCACAAAGGCCTTCATTACGAGGCAGCACTTGTCAGCGGACTGCATAAACGCGATGTATTGCTTTAGACTTTCACTATCATCTGTTACAAGTAAAAACTCTAAAAAGGCCATTTAGTTTTTTTTTTTTACTTGAATACATTTCCAAGTTTGGCCTCAGTTGTAATTTATTTCTCAAGGAGAAGAAGAGGTGTTGGGGGGTAAAGCTCTCCACTGTGCAACCACAACTCTTCTTCTGTCCCTGTGGTGCCAGCGCCCCACTCCTAAATGGCAAGTCAGTCAGGAGTTATGGCCACTATTCCCGCTGAAGAATGTCAGATGGGAGGTGATTTTCTGCTTGGTGATCTCATTGCAGCAGAGACACTTTGTCCTACTTTGATAAGAGGAGCCTAATCATGACAATGGCTTTCTAGAGCCTCGTTTTAGATAGATATATTAGATAGACATAGATATAGACAGACAGGGCTGTAAAGAACTGCATGCAGTATATAATCAACATCATTCTGTACTTAATATGCACTCCTTGTAAAATCAGGGGCTATTATCAATAGAGGCAGTACTCCTGTTTATTATCATGTATAATAATAATAATAATATAATAATACTGTTACATGAGCACGGTGGAAGAATACATTGTTTTTCTTGTTGGCTCACATTTTTCCCTTAAAAGGAGAATAAGATACTTTTAATAAAAAAGTGAAACTAAGTTCACTATGGCACACTATGGACATGTCTGCACTGTGGTGTTGCGTTATCTTCTTCATGTAGGTGCTGCGAGTGGCAACCAGCTTTGAGGCCCATTACTGCACTTACAAATGTTACAAACGTGATATAGCAACTGGATCGGCTTGATTTTGTGGCAGAAGCCGATGTCTTCAAAACAGTCAAAACAGTGGATCGGAAGCTGATCCCGATCTTGAATATTGGATTGGACAACCCTAATATACAGGCTTCTGCAGCCTGTTTAGGCAGCAAACTAAATGGGCCTGAATGAAGTGCTCCCTCTGGTGGTTGCTGAGTTTCTAAGTAGTGAATCCATTGCATCATAATACAAGAACACATGATCGGGTCTCAAATTATTAACAAGAAAACACGCACACGTGTGTCAACTGCTATCTTTTTGTCTTACTATAAGTCGTATTTCGAAAGAACACGATGTCCTGATCTGTCCTTTGTGTTTTTCATTGGCAGCCAGCGAGGCACATGGTTGCTGGGGCAATAATTGCACATGGGTCTCCACAGCAAACTGAAAATAAAGCAAGGTGTGAAAATGAGCATCGCCGTGTTGTGAAAGGATGCTCAGTGACACGCCTTCAGCATGACTGCATTCTCACAGAGATGCTTCTGGCGTGCACGTACCGCACAGAGTCAGGTCTGTGAGCAAGAACACTGCGCTCTCTCCTGATGGGTGTGTTGAGAGTCACATAGGCAGGAAGTGAGCATGGCAGCGGCTTTAGAGCGGAAGCTCCTTAGAGCTGTTACAGGCAGATTTGGCGGCCGTTTGTCGTCTCGTCTTTTTGGGCGGTGAATGGAGCGGAGAGAAGAGGCTTAGCGGGCACATTTCAACTCCCTCTGATGGCTCATTGGCAGCCGTGGCACAAAAACAGCAAAAATAATCACATCACAATGATGGACCCGGACCAACAATGAGTCAGAGCTGCGGTGTCAAAACGGAAATTGGCGGAACAAACGGCGTCATTAGGAAGCAAATCTCGTATTCGAGATGGAACACACAGAACAGCGACAATGGAGGAATGCGTTGGGAAAGATCCGCTTGTCGGTTCCATTGCATGACTTGGAAATCCCTTTGCAGTAAATCACGACATGCTGCGTCATCTGGATGACGCTGTACTTGTTGCACCTCATCGCATAACATTCGTAAGTGTCACACAAGTGTAAAAAGAAGTGAAGCAGTCTTAATATAGTAACTTTGTCAGGACGGTGACGCTGGAGTCTTACTCTTTTATGAGACTCATGAAGCATATTTATTCCATAAACATTAATTTATATGACCTCAGGGCAATTCTTTGACGGTAACATAACAATTACTTTAACAGTAAACGTTTACAGGGTGACCCAATCCAATTTGATGAATGATATATGTTATTAAATATAGGGGTGTCCCAATGCAATATTGGTTCGATATCAGCAAAAAAAACAAGTACAAGATGCCCTTGTTTACCAAGGTTAATTGGTTCCAGACCTGACCCCGATAAGTGAATTTCTGCAAATTGTAGTTATGGCATAGAAAAACTGTTATAGAGCGAGGGACGGCTGTATATTATTACTTATCACATACTACAGTATTAATTGGCCCTGTACCCTAGAAAGCGTCCATGAATGATACGGGAAAAGGCCGAAATGATACTGTGTCAAAGCCCAGGGCAGTGATACTGATAAAATATAGAGTTTAACCATGTCCAGTATCAGCCCCTGTAGCTGTCCACTCAGAGCGCGCTGCTCTGGTATCGTGCCCGTGAAACAACCAATCAGAGAACAGCACACAAGTGCTTAGTGCCTAGTGCTTCTCCAGTCACCAAAAAACCCAAACTTGATTAATGCAACTTTAATTGTCAGACATTGATAAGATAAGACTGTTGATAAAATATTATTGTTGAAATATTTTTGCAATTATTGTGTTTACACTGTTTAGATATAATACATGTAATAAACTGGAAACAAAATGGTCTTTTGATTAAATAGTACGTGATAATAAGCTCATGATTAAATAGTATGTGATAAGATCATCACATGGTTTGTCTGCTATCAGGCCCAGTATCATGCCATGTGATAACCTATAAATACCGATCTGATATTGGTCCAATATCAAAACAAGTATTGGACTATATCCAAGGAGTGATGTTGTCTGTGTGGCAGTATTTTTCATTAAGGTAAAAGACATTGCAGCTGCGTGCAAAACTTGTCATGCACAGGTTTCCTTTGGTGGCACAGAACCAGGGAAGTGGAATACGACTAACCTCGTAGCGCATTTGAAGCAGCATCACAAAAAACAGAATGAGGATTTACCCAAGACCACGAATATGATGAAACAAACCTCTGGCTCCCCAAAACAATCAACACTGTACACAACAATTCCAAAATGGGAGAAATTCCCACAGGACAGCAAAAATCCATTAGCTATAACAGAAATGAATTACGTGGTGAGTGATGCCGGATTTAAAGACCTCCTGTGGTTCCGTGTTCAATTCATCAAGACTTTTCTTGCATTCCATAGTACTAAAGAAGTAATAAAAGTATTTCTTTTTTTTTTTTTTTGTCCCGTCCAGTCATTGGGGCAGATAGTATTGTTGATCTAAATGCCCTTACATGCTAAACAGATTTGCTCTGTGTCAGGAAAGGTATTGGCTACAACTTCCCTGTACCATGAAATTTTATTTGCCGTTATTTGATGTTTTTGTTATGTGCATTTGGAGCGACCGGACCAGAGCAAGAAGAAACACAGAAAACAAGAAGAGAAAAAGGGTGGAGGGGGGTGCAGTAGAGAGAGAATAGAGAGTAATAAAAGTATTTCTGATTCTTGTTGATATTGTAACAGATCAATAGCCATATCGGCCGATACTCAAGGCTTTTGTCCCCGACAACACAAAGCTGTTGAACAACTGAAGTGAACAACGGTGGCACATTGCTATTGTCTTATCCGCTTCATCTGGTTCGTTTATTTATAGGCTGCCAAAAAGGAGACTTTAAAAACAATAAAAGGTTTTCAATGATGACTCTCGCTGTCTAAAGGCCAGCCGGGCTGCACTGTATTTACCGAGTAGATGTGTGACACAATAAACACTTCCAGTGCTTCACCTTTTAATGTGTACCATGTGGGAAATCGGTATAACGTACCGAGAAACTCCCTTACTTGTTTGTATTCCTACAAGTCCTACCTTGTAAGATGTGGTCACTCGCATGTTTGAAACTGCTGGCATCACTTTAAGCCACAACTGTTGACATTTAAGAAATACAACAATGTGACCTTCAGGGTCCAGCATAAAGGTCACATGTTGTGCTGGGACCAGCAGCAGCTGTGAAGGTTATTTGCTCCAATGACAAGTTATTTTGTCGCTCTGGTGGAAACAAGAGGAGCCCAAACGTGAAGCTGCAAATATGAAAAGGTCACATGGTACGATGTTTTGTCAGCCACCTGCCGTCCTTAACACAAAGTACAATTATCAGGCTTTTACATCAAAGCGCTGACATTTCCATTCTGTCTTTTGTGTGTAAGTGTGCCATTTATCCACAGTCTCTGCATCTCTTGAAGCGCTATCCCGCCACCGACCGTCGCTCGTAATTCCCTCAAGAAATTGGAGCTGGCAATCTTGGGCCAGCCAGACGTGAAATCCTGTTTATCCGTCAGGACAAGTCTTGGCCTGTAAGCTCCCTGGACACAGCGAGTTTTCGACATCGGAGACGATGCCAAAGACAAAGCCGCGGACTCTTCCTGCCACTGTTGTCTTTGCGGAGGATTTGACTTCTTGTTCTTTGCAAAGAAATATTACTTCATGTGCCATAAAAGTGAAGCCTCCAAGGTCCCTGGTGGTGCTTTCTTGGATTAAAAGTTGGACTGAAATAAATGTAGTGATATATTACTGTCTGTCTGGTTCTCATGAACTTGTGTGACCTCCAACTCAAACAACCAGCAACTCAACATCCTCTAATCCAAATTTACTTCTGACGTTCACAGATTCTAACGCGATAACTTCGACAACTTCTACTTCAAATGTTTGTAAATGTATATAAGTAAAACACACGTCAGGGGTCTCAAACATGCGGCCCGCGGGCCAAATGTGGCCCGCAGCACACTAGTTTGAGGCCTCCGCCTTGATATGAAAGTTTAATGTTAGTGCGGCCCGCGCAAGTTTGATATGGATGCTGTATGGTATCATGTACCCAGAAAAAATTATTACGTTTGATTAATGTTCATGTTAAAGGTTAAATAACTTAATAGTTATCCTCCCTATCCATGTGGAAGTGGTAAGTTTTTGGCTATTTAAGTTTAAAGGAAATAACTTGAAGGCTACCGTTTAGGTTGCTAGCTCTCTAGTTTGCGAGTTAGCATGTGTCTCAAGACCCTGCAGTTAAGCAATATGTTGTAAATAAAAAGAGTATACAGTGAAGAAAATAAGTATTTGAACACCCTGCTATTTTGCTATTTCTCCCACTTAGAAATCATGGAGGGGTCTGAAATTTTCATCGTAGGTGCATGTCCACTGTGAGAGAGATAAACTAAAAAGAAAAATCCAGAAATCACAATGCATGATTTTTTAACAATTTATTTGTGTGATACAGCTGCTAATAAGTATTTGAACACCTGAGAAAATGAATGTTAATATTTGGTACAGTAGCCTTTGTTTGCTATTACAGAGGTCAAACGTTTCCTGTAGTTTTTCACCAGGTTTGCACACACTGCAGGAGGGATCTTGGCCCACTCCTCCACACAGATCTTCTCTAGATCAGTCAGGTTTCTGGGCTGTCGCTGAGAAACACGGAGTTTGAGCTCCCTCCAAAGATTTTCGATTGGGTTCAGGTCTGGAGACTGGCTGGGCCATGCTAGAACCTTGATATGCTTCTTACGGAGCCACTCCTTGGTTTTCCTGGCTGTGTGCTTCGGGTCGTTGTCGTGTTGGAAGACCCAGCCACGACCCATCTTCAATGCTCTGACAGAGGGAAGGAGGTTGTTCCCCAAAATCTCACAATACACGGCCCCAGTCATCCTCTCTTTAATGCAGTGCACTCGTCCTGTCCCATGTGCAGAAAAACACCCCCAAAGCATGATGCTACCACCCCCATGCTTCACAGTAGGGATGGTGTTCTTCGGATTGTACTCTTCATTCTTCTTCCTCCAAACACGCTTATTGGAATTATGACCAAAAAGTTCTATTTTGGTCTCATCTGACCATAAAACTTTCTCCCATGACTCCTCTGTATCATCCAAATGGTCATATGCAAACTTAAGACGGGCCTTGACATGTGCTGGTTTAAGCAGGGGAACCTTTCGTGCCATGCATGATTTCACATCATGACGTCTTAGTGTATTACCTACAGTAACCTTGGAAACGGTGGTCTCAGCTCTTTTCAGGTCATTGACCAAGTCCTGTCGTGTAGTTCTGGGCTGATTCCTCACCTTTCTTAGAATCATTGAGACCCCACGAGGTGATATCTTGCATGGGGCTCCACTCCGATTGAGATTGACCGTCATGTTTAGCTTCTTCCATTTTCTAATGATAGCTCCAACAGTGGACCTTTTTTCACCAAGCTGCTTGGTAATTGCTCCGTAGCCCTTTCCAGCCTTGTGGAGGTGTACAATTTTGTCTCTGGTGTCTTTGGACAGCTCTTTGGTCTTCGCCATGTTACAAGTTAAAGTCTTACTGATTGTATGGGGTGGACAGGTGTCTTTATGCAGCTAACGACCTCAAACAGGTGCATCTGATTCAGGATGATACATGGAGTGCAGGTGGACTTCTAATGGGCAGACTAACAGGTCTTTCAGGGTCAGAATTCTAGATGATACACAGGTGTTCAAATACTTATTTGCAGCTGTATCACACAAATAAATTGTTAAAAAATCATGAATTGTGATTTCTGGATTTTTCTTTTTAGTTTATCTCTCTCACAGTGGACATGCACCTACGATGAAAATTTCAGACCCCTCCATGATTTCTAAGTGGGAGAAATAGCAAAATAGCAGGGTGTTCAAATACTTATTTTCTTCACTGTAAATGTGACTATAGTCGTGTTTTGTCATGTCTACTGGGCTCTAATAATGCTTTGGTAATTTTAATCTGAAAAAAATTATTTGTCTACCCACCAACTATATGTGGTTTCTTAAGTTTTTATTATTTGCCGTTTTATTATTATTATTATATTTATTTGTTTATTACTGATTGATTTTCTTTATTCTTGATTTGTTTATTTATTTTTCATCTCATTTTGTGTTGAAAAATAAAAAGTAAGATATTTGAGAACAGTGGAATGTTTTATCAGAGCTTTTCTAGTAGAAAATTGGAACCAAAGCAAAGTTCATTTTTCTGTTTTTAATAAATGCGTTTTTTGTTGGGTTTTTTTGGAAAACCAGATGCGGCCCAGTCTCACCCAGACCCAAGCTCCAGTGGCCCCCAAGTAAATTGAGTTTGAGACCCCTGGTTTACGCACATAAACACAAGACCAGCGTCACGAAGGGGAAAGGGTTCCCAGCCAATCACAGGGCACATATAGACAAACAACCATTCACACTCACATTCATACCTATGGACAATTTGGAGTCGCCAATTAACCTAGCATGTTTTTGGAATGTGGGAGGAAACCGGAGTACCCGGAGAAAACCCACGCATGCACGGGTAGAACATGCAAACTCCACACAGAGAAGGCCGAGGGTGGAATTGAACCCTGGTCTCCTAGCTGTGAGGTCTGCGCGCTAACCACTCCAACGCCGTGCAGCCATGTAACTGAGACAAGTTTTGGCAAATACATTTACATTTTTGGGATTTCGCAAAATGGGTAATTGAATCCATAAAAATGCAATGAAATAAATATTCTCACAACGACAGCTGTGCAACAGCATTTTAAAGTGCATGCAGAGGTAGAGGTATATATAAAACATTTTACAGCATCAACATTTGATGGTCAAATCCATCATGGCTGGTTTATGTACACAGGTCTCAAATCAAAAGTGATTTTCATTATCTTTGTGTTTTCCCTAATACAGCTTTTGTATTGGATGGTGTACCTAATGACTAGTGGAAGGGGGGGGGTGCGTTTCATCCAGCATGATGAGGTTGAGGATGAAAGAGTCATTCCGACTGAGATGGCAGCTGTGTCTGAGGTGTCACGGGGCGCTGAGAGGAGGTGAGAGTGCTGATGGGTCTGCAGGCTGGAGAGGACGTATGTGAGGCCGAGCAAAGCCAGATGGTGGCTGATAATGACAGTGTGAAACTGCAGGGGGGGATGAAGGGGGGGCACTCTCAGGCTACATTTACACAACTACATAATTTGCTACAACGTGGATTTGTTTGTTGTTGTTTTTTTAAAGTTCCACATACAGGCAGAAATCCTGTAAAAACAACCCTCAAGTGAAAAGTAATTGAATATAATTAATTTTCATGTAATTTCCATGCTGGGCCAGTAATTGTCAATCTTCTCAGTTAGCTTTAGAAGGCAAACAAGCTGAGATTGAATATACAGAGCCTCTACTGGTTGTACATTCACATTCACACATTGAGTCAAACTATCAACAGACAGGGTGACAGGGTGTACTCACACTCGGGTGATTGTACCGTGCCTGGGCCCACTTAACACCTAAAGCACGGTACGTCTGGCTAGTGTAAGTGCACTGATCACACTTCTCTTTTGGAATCATTCTATGTCCATGTAGGGTGCACATGTGCAATGTAGTAGCTGTCAGAGAACGGCTGATCCGAGCCCTCTTGGCAGGTTCTCAATGATAACCGACATAATCCACAATATAAGTCAGAGGTCTGCAGCCCATGGATCCAGAGCCGGATGCGGCTCTTTTATTCTTGCTATGGCTTCAGCTAGCTCATCGTTCTGTTTAGTCACTACAGCGTCTCTTCTGACAAAGCCATGAGCCTTTCAAAGACCTGTGTTAAAGTTAAACATGTGCTGAGCAATTCTCCGCCAAAATGCTTGGGGTAAGTCAACTCTCTTATGAAGTACACTCGCTCACTCATGACTACATTTGTGTGCGTACTAGAGATTCATTCATTCATTTTCTACCTCTAATCCTCATGAGAGTCGTGGGGGTGCTGGAGCCTATCCCAGTTGACTTTGGGCGAGATTAGGGGTACACCCTGGATTGGTGGCCGGCCAATCACAGGGCACATATAAACAAACAACCATTCACACTCACATTCATACCTGTGGACAATTTGAAGTTGCCAATTAACCTAAGGTGTATGCAAGCGAAAAACCATGTACACACACGGGAACATGCAAATTCCAACACAGGGATGCCTGAGTGGGGAATCAAATTGCTGAAGTTCCCCGCAGCATACAACATTTTGGAACCTGTTTACATGCATGTGGGGTGGGAATCTACATGTCCCTAGTATGTTCTTAAATCCTTTTTGAAATTACTTTCAAGTGTAAACAATGAATAGCGGTGGCCAAAACAATGAGGGGGAATAAAACCAAAGTCCATCATGATACAACTGGACTAATGCAGGTAGTTAATCTATAATGACATCCACCTGTCCAATGTTTGCTCTTTCAGACTCCAAAACGATTCCATTTACAGGCGGTCTTCATGTTTTGATGTGGTTAGCACACACGCCCATAAATTAGCTAGGAGACCCGAGTTTGATTCCACCCTCTCTGTGTGGAGTTTGCATGTTCATGCGTCCATGTGTGTGTGGGTTTTTTTCCCGGGTACACCGGTTTCCTCCCACATTCCAAAAACATGCTAGGTTAATTGGTGACTCCAAATTGTCCATAGGTATGAATGTGAGTGTGAATGGTTGTTTGTCTATATGTGCCTTGTGATTGGCTGGCGACCAGTCCAGGGTGTACACCGCCTCTCGCCCGAAGACAGCTGGGATAAGCTACATGGCTGGCTACATTATCTCCTGGAATGCAGCACGAGCGTGTCTTGACCTTGTCATCATTAGCGGCTCTGCATTAATAGCAAACAAATGAGTCTATGCTAATGGTGAAGGAGGTAGAACAGAGCGCAGACCTTTGTGGTCTTGACTCAGACCACAGGGACTCGACTGACTGACCCACCACACGGTGTAGATGATTGCTTACCGCTTTCCTCCCAAGAGGAGAAAAAGAAGCAACATATGCATATAATTGCATTTTTTGGTTGCTTTTCTTCATAAAAAACTATACAGGGTGGCTTTGTAACCTTTGTACATAATAAAAAAATATATTGAAAAAAAATATAGATACAGTGCATCCGGAAAGTATTCACAGCGCTTCACTTTTTCGACATTTTGTCATGTTACAGCCTCATTCCAAACTGTATTAAATTAATCTCTTACCTCAAAATTCTACACAAAATACTCCATTATGACAATGTGAAAAAAGTTTTTTTTGACATGTTTTGAATTTATTAAAAATAGAAAACAAAAAAATCACATTTACATAAGTATTCACAGCCTTTGCTTAATACTTTTTTGATCCACCTTTGGCAGCAATTACAGCCTCAAGTCTTTTTGAATATGATCCCACAAGTTTAGCACACCTATCTTTAGGCAGTTTTGCCCATTCTTCTTTGCAATAAGTCTCAAGCTCCATCAGGTTGGATGGGAGACGTCTGTGCACAGCCATTTTCAGATCTCTCCAGAGATGTTCGATCGGATTCAAGTCTGGACTCTGGCTGGGCCACTCCAGGACATTCACGGAGTGGTTCTGAAGCCAATCTTTTGAGATCTTGGCTGTGTGCTAATGTCTACTGTCTATATCAGTGGTGGGCAAACTACGGCCCGGGGGCCACATCCGGCCCGCCAAGTGTTTGAATACGGCCCGCCCAATCTTTCCAAAGTATTTCATTTAAACTCAACATACAACCTGGCATCATGGCCTGAGCCAACCTTTTGATGGTTTTATCAATTTCATTTTTTGACATGGTCTGTTGTTTACAAAGTGCTCCTGAAAAAAGGGACACAAGCACATAATAATAATAATAATAATTATTATTATTATTAGATTATTAGATTATTATAATTATTATTAGAACTATTATGATTATTATAATTATTATATTAATGCTAATTATTATATTAATTATATATAATATTATTGTTATATTTGCATATTTTACATAATAATAATATAATTATTATTATTTTAATTTTATTGTAATTATAATATATTTTTTTAATATTTAAATATGAATATAAAATAATAAATAATAATAGCAGATTGCATGACAATTTTACAGATACAATAATACCAGGTGGACTGTTACGTGTAAAATATATAGTCTGCCCCCCGTTAATTTTGTCATATCAATGCGGCCCGCGAGTCAAAAAGTTTGCCCACACCTGGTCTATATGGTCAAGGTACATGACCAGTCTACTGAGGTCAAGAGCGCTCTGGAGCAGGTTTTTATCCAGGATATCTCTATATATTGCTGCATTAATTTTTCCTTCTATCCTGACTAGTCTGCCAGTTCCTGCTGCTGAAAAACATCCCCACAGCATGATGCTGCCACCACCATGCTTCACTGTAGGGATGGTATTGGCCTGGTGATGAGCAGTGCCTGGTTTCCTCCAAACATGGCGCCTGGCATTCACACCAAAGAGTTCAATCTTTGTCTCATCAGACCAGAGAATTTTGTTTCTCATGGTCTGAGAGTCATTCAGGTGCTTTCTGGCAAATTCCAGACGGGCTGCCATGTTCCTTTTACTAAGGAGTGGCTTTCGTCTGGCCACTCTACCATACAGGCCTGATTGGTGGATTGCTGCAGAGATGGTTGTCCTTCTGGAAGGCTCTCCTCTCTCCACAGAGGAACGCTGGAGCTCTGACAGAGTGACCATCGGGGCCTTGGTCACCTCCCTGACTAAGGCCCTTCTTCCCCGATCGCTCAGTTTAGAAGGCCGGCCAGGTCTAGGAAGAGTCCTGGTGGTTCCAAACGTCTTCCATTTACGAATAATGGAGGCCACTGTGCTCATTGGGACCTTCAAAGCAGCAGACATTTTTCTGTATCCTTCCCCAGATTTGTGCCTCAAGACAATCCTGTCTCGCAGGTTCTTTTGACTTCATGCTTGGTGTTTGTGCTCTGACATGCACAGTCAACTGTGGGACCTTATATAGACAGTTATTATATTTCCAAATCATGTCCAATTTTACTGCATACTGAATTTACTGCAGGTGGACTCCAATTAAGCTGTAGAAAGATCTCAAGGATGATCAGTGGAAAAAAGATGCACCTCAGCTCAATTTTGAGCTTCATGGCAAAGGCTGTGAATACTTATGTAAATGTGATTTTTTTGTTTTCTATTTTTAATAAATTCAAAACATGTCAAAAAAAACTTTTTTCACATTGTCATAATGGAGTATTTTGTGTAGAATTTTGAGGTAAGAGATTAATTTAATTCAGTTTGGAATGAGGCTGTAACATGACAAAATGTAGAAAAAGTGAAGCGCTGTGAATACTTTCCGGATGCACTGTATACATATATATGACATATTATACCCAATAGAGTATGAGTGAATAAGTGCAGGTTACTTGCATGGATGTGAGAGAATGACACCTTGAAGAAGTAATGACATTTAATCATCTTACAATGCGTCCAGTTGTGACGTGGTTATTGAGTTAGAGCTCTTTTCAAGCAAGAAGACTCATCAGCAAATAAAAGCAGATAAGATGAAATATGCCCTCATGTCAAAGTGTGCAGAAAAGACAGCTGACAGCGCTGTACTCGCCATTCAACAGCTTTCGTATGAATTTTTCTCTTTTCTCACAGTCGCCTCCTTTCTGCCCACCTCGACGACAATGACAGCTGACAAGGCCCGATGAATTTTAGTCATTAACGGCGTGCACAGTCAGCGCACAGGAAATTACCCCTCCTATATCAATATCTCGCTGGTGGCTCGCACTGGATGAGTGTCGAGTAGACGGTGACTTGGTCGCGTATTCCTCTGTGCCGAGCTATTGATCCGACGCTATTATGATTATCAATTCAAGGGTTGGAATCCCACAGA
Organism: Doryrhamphus excisus; assembly: GCF_037039965.1. Classification (NCBI taxonomy): domain Eukaryota; kingdom Metazoa; phylum Chordata; class Actinopteri; order Syngnathiformes; family Syngnathidae; genus Doryrhamphus; species Doryrhamphus excisus. The sequence goes on along the minus strand of NC_136357.1, from coordinate 14,424,062 downwards.
TCAAAATCAGTCAACGCTCAAATGTCTTTACGTCAACGCTGCAAAATACACAACATTCTGAAAACAAAGACTGCATTTTGATATAGTGTGTGTGTGTGTGTGTGTGTGTGTGTGTGTGTGTGTGTGTGCGTGTGCGTGTGTGTGTGTGTGTGTGCGTGTGCGTGTGTGAGACAGGATTGGGATCAATAGATGATGTTAAAAAGTGAACAATGGTGAGATGCTTATTGACAGCGTCATCCAACTATATGTTTATTCATGTGGTGACTGACTGCTGACACGGTTAGCGGTCCATCTAATATAATCATAACACTTGCTCCTGGGTCAGCCGCACTTTCACTTTCATGCTTTCGTTCAGGTTGCTATGATACTTCACAGACTAGCTTATCTCCAACGCCGTGAGGCACAAGATCCATTTGGGATGGAATCTATTCCCTATCAAACTCCAGGTAATGGTGTCGCTGCTGATAAATGTTCCCCGTGTTCCGTGAGCCATGTAGTAGGCTGCCAATTGTCACAAGTCACGTGATGAATGAGCCTCTGGCAGTCAATCATTCAGCTAGTTCATTGAGTATGTAGTGCCAATGACTAATGTGTTCAATGGCGCTCATTACAATGTGTGCACATCATAAAGAATGATGATGACATGATTGACAATGTGGAGGGAGCTGTGCAAACTTACCTTCGGCACAATAACACAGTTGAAGCAAAGGTGTTTTGCTGCATTTACATTGGACAGGGGATAGGGATTCAGTGCATACTAAAGCCCTGTGATTGTGATAGGGTGTACCCCACCTCTCGCCCGAAGACAGCTGGGATAGGCTCCAGCACCCCTGTAACCCTCGTGAGGAAAAAGCGGTAGAAAATGAATGAATGAATGCATACTAAAGCACTGTAATGTACCATCTCTACATACTGTACATCTAATGTACCCATTCATTTCTTCATTTTCTACTGCTTTTCCTCACAAGGGTCGCGGGGGTGCTGGAGCCTATCCCAGCTGTCCCTATCCCTGGACTGGTCGCCAGCCAATCACAGGGCACATATAGACAAACAACCATTCACACTCACATTCATACCTATGGACAATTTGGAGTCACCAATTAACCTAGCATGTTTTTGGAATGTGGGAGGAAACCGGAGAACCCGGAGAAAACCCACGCATGCACGGGGAGAACATGAAAACTCCACACAGAGATGCCAGTGCGGGGAATCAAACCCGGATCTCCTAGCTGTGTGGCCTGCGTGCTAACCACTCGTCAACCATGCCGTATTCAATATACTTCAAATGTACCATATTATGTCACATTTAATGTACTTGTAATGCACCATACATACAGAACATCATAGTGATTGTACTTGTAATGTACCATATTTACATTGTATTTAATGGTCTCAGTCACCGTGATGTACATATTCAATGTTTAAGAGGACACTCCACGCAGGTTGATGGCGACTCGATTGAATAAGTTGAGCAGCGCCAAGCTAATAAGGCAGTAAAATGTCGGCACATTTCCATCTTTTATAGGGCAGAAGACATCTATTACAGCAGCTCTACGGCTCCTTCAGGACCTAACTTTTGTCATCATGTCACCACTAAATAATTATTGGTTTACCAAAGGTTAATTGCTGGATGGATAACACGCTATTTGGAATTTAATTGTGCTGTTAAATGTGTGGGTTGTGAAGCAGGCGTCGGTAATAGCTCATTTGGCCCGCCGTGAATGAAAATGAGAAAGTGCCGGAATCCCAGATGAGTGCTAAAAGTTGCAAAGCATTGCAAAGAGTCGGAATTGACTGGTCTCTAATCCTGACAACAGCTTTCCAGCTTTGTTTAGACATGCACAACCTATGCAGGCGGGTGGAACGCTGGCGTGTTATTCTGACATTCAATCAGCGCTTTTGTTGTTCATATGTACATTCTCAGATTGGCAACAACATTAGTATTGATCGTGTGCTAAATAAACAGAAGCCCATTTAGATGATGGTGTTTATTTAGCCATGTAATCCTACACAACACATTCTCTCCTAAAGTGGCACATTTAAGATGAGAAGAAAAGGTGCAAGATGTTGTCATACGTTAAGTGTTGTTCAATGACACAAGAAGATAAAGACATAAAGCAGGGGTCTCAAACTCAATTTACCTGGGGGCCACTGGAGCTAGGGTCTGGGCAAGGCTGGGCCGCATCAGGTTTTCCCAAAAAAAAACAACGCATTTATTAAAAACAGAAAAATATACAAACTTTTTCAGTGCTTCCGATTTTCTACAATAAAAGCTCTGATAAAACATTCCACTGTTCTCAAATAAAAAAAACGTACCACTTCCACACGGATAGGGAGGATAACTATTAACAGTTATTTAACCTTTAACATGAACATTAATCAAATGTAATAATTTTTTCTGGGTACATGATACCATACAGCATCCATATCAAACTTGCGCGGGCCGCACTAACATTAAACTTTCATATCAAGGTGGGGGCCTCAAACTAGTGTCCCGCGGGCCAAATCCGCGTGTTTGAGACCCCTGACATAAAGGATACTACTTACAATTAGCAAAACCATGCATTAAAAGGTTTAAAACTGGGGTGCTCCGATCGATCGGCCACAGATTAGTATGAGCTGATTTCCTTGAAAAAGCATGGTATTGGCATATATCGATACTTGCTTTTAAACGCAGATCCCCATTCGCCGATCAGCTCCGCCTCCATTGCAGCATCCAGCCTATAGTGACCGTCTCCCGCCCACTTTCCCTTCAAAAATCCAAAACAACACAACACGCCGGTGAATGACGAGACCCACCGGCCGCAGCCCAGGGATCACCAACATGCATTGTGCTCACGGGCACCAGGGAGCCCCCCCACAACCACGAGGTACCTTCAAGGTACCTTTTCATTCAGGTTTTTAAAAAATTCTGTTTTTTCAATAATGTGACAAGACTAGAAAGAAATGCATTCTGAAAAAGTATAAATGTTTATATGTACTACTGGCTAGTCCCCAAGGTTTCTATTTGTGAGAGCTACTTTTACAAAATGAAAATTGCCAAGAGCAAATAATTTTTGTAACATTTATTTTTATGCCAAAGAAAGCCAATATGCTTGTTTTACCAGAACATGAACAAAATGCTGGTATCCACAACTCACGTTTTCTATTTCACAAAGCATTCATTTCTACTCTTCTCACATTATTAACTGAAAACCTGAATGCCACTCGACTCCCGCCACCCGCATGAAAAAGAAAATGCAATATTACCATGCAGACACCATGTACCGTGGTGAAATTAGTTTCACTTTGGACGTTGGATATTAGGCTCCAGCAGTACAGCAGTAATTCCCCCTCATTGTGCCCAGACGGCTGTGTCATGTTGAAAGGAGCTTGCAAGGGAAGTTCCACAGCTACTCGCTGGTTAATAGTATGAACCTCCAATAAATTACCGATACTATTGCGTTGAAGAGACGAGTGCGTTTAAAAAAAAAGTGATATGTTCTAAATCACACCGCAAATTGATCTATAACAATGTCAAGTGATTATTATTATTATTTTTTTAATTTTCTCTTTTATTGGATGAGGGAGCTGGCTCACAGCGGTTTGTTACTAGTGATGATACTTGTTATGAACGAGTATTTGTTAAGAATTAGGGGTGCTGATATTGAATATTTTAGTAAATGTATATTCTTTGAAATGTTTGTTGATTAATCGAGTAATCGGAAAAAAACATATTTTTGCTTGTTTAAAAGAGAAATACTAAATTCACGAGAAATTAAAAAAAAACATTTGACTAAGTAATGAAGGACCAATTGGTTAGCTAATTAAGCGTTTTATGTCTTAAATGGGAAATGTGCATAGTGTAAGAGGTGGTTATTTTCAGGATTATATATACTAGATGCAAAAGACTTCTTGAGGGAGTCTAAATGGTGTGAATGAAGCAGGCAAACAAAGATGAAGTTCAAATTAAATGCTATATTAGAAATGTTTTGAAGGTAACACAACACAAACTTAAGCCAAAAACAACACTAGTCACTCAGTCACACAATAATAAATGAACAAACAAGTCAATGAAAAAAATACATTATCACAATAGCGTTCATGGCCCGAAGGAGCACATTTCATCATTATCCATATTCGTGTTTAAAGAAAATGCTCATTATATTGTCACTCTTGACGCTCTGTGATTGGCTAGTCAAACACGGCGACCTCCTCTCCCTGGACGGCTGCAGCCACACAGGAGCTCAGCAGTGGCTCATTCACGTACACGGTGCAGTTGGGAAATTGAAAAGGGCTTGCAGATTGTCACAATGCCTCCACTTTATTCAGTTTTATTTAGCTTGCCACTATTTTGGTTTGTAATAAAGTTGTAGTAACAATGTCCACGACCAAGTAACGTTGGAAAGGCATCTGGGGTTCAGCAAGTTTGTCGGCTAGTCCAGCTGCATACTGGCCCATGATCACAAAGCAGTCTCACAGAACAAAATGCCTTTCTTTTGCTGGTAGGGAATCAGGAACTCCAACCACTTGTGCCTGATGGTGGCGTCTTTCGGAATTGTAAACAAAGGTGGCTTTCCCGTACGAGCCATTGCTAGCAATGTAAACAGAGGAGCAGTGCTTGGAGGAGGGCAGGGGAAGCACAGCTTAAGGGAGCGCAGAGAGCTTATCTGGCATACAACCACGCCCAAGGAAGTCCGCTTCTGTGTGACATCACAAAGGGGCAGTTACCACGCGAAACACAAAACCAAGCGTTTTGAGCCTTCCCAAACTTATTTCAGGGCCGACTGCCAAATGCGCAGACCTCATTATCTGAAACTTTGTCATTGTTTAATACGAAAATACAACATTCTAACTACATTTATATGAAAAAGCACAACAGGTCCTGTTTCAGATTTTGATCAGGTCTGCCATTGGCTGGGAACCAGTCCAGGTTGCACCCCACATCTTGTCCAAATACAGCTGGGTTAGGCTCCAGCATACCCGTTACCCTAGTGAGGATAAGGGGCATAGAAAAAAGCATAATTATATATCAGTAATCTAATTTCACAGCTATAGAATTCAACAAAATGCCAATTATTTTGCTCAACCATGTTTGTAGAAGATGAATGCAGCAATCTCAAATGAGGCGCATTGATCTTTACAAGCAGACATTTTTCAAAATAGATTAGATGTTTGGACTAACCTAATCTTAATTACATTTAGTGCCTCTAGCAGTTCTGCTTGCATTGGTCATTAGCTACAAAGTATCAGCATCAGTTTAACATTGAGCCGCACTTGCCACAAGATAACAAGGTAAAGTAAAGACACATGAAAAACATTGTTCCTCCTGCACGATGACAGCCGAGGGAACGTTTCAAGGAGTGTTAAGCATACGAAAAGAGCCTAATGGAAGCTGTAGAAATTATTAGCAGCACATCCACAGCTGCTATCAGCTCATTTCCAAGTAAAGCTGTGTGAAAAGTACGCGAGGCAGACGTCTCATTACTGTTTATCAAAGCTCCCCCGGCCGTAAGTGAAAGGTAATTACTTTGTTTACGCTCTCCTTCTGCCTGCCCTCCAAGGTCACACATGACCCACTCGTGACGCCGCCGCGACAACTGACTTCGTCTTCTCCAAGCTGAAACCATGTTGTCATGTGATGTCTGTGGGCACCACGGCAAGTTTCTGGTGGTTTCAGCAGGGCTGTACAATACATGTAGAAACAAAATTGGTAAATATGTAATATTTAAATAAATATATGTACATAAATTACATTAATAAATGTAAATAAATAATTAAACAATTGTAAAAATATGATATAAAATAAAAGTATGAATATAAATTAATTAATTTAAAAACTAATTTTTATACTGCTAATTTATTTTATTGAAATCATTTATTATGCATTTGGGCCTATTGGATAACTAGTTGTTCATTATAAAGATAATTAGACTATGGGGCTTTTATTAATTAGTGGCAAGGGCTCAGGAGATCATCAGTAGGTCATCCAGTTTAATATTTGGTGGTGGTCGGACAGGCCATTGGTGTGACTTGGCAGTCATGTTTTCATCAGTCTACACCCCATGGCAGCTGTGAATACAGATATAGTCAACCACCACCAGTGTGTGACTGTGTATTGTCATTGTTGGAGCTGATAATAGGATGTGCCTGAATTTGTCACAATTCCTCTTATTGTTTACCTTTGACTAAGGTAATAGCAATCCTTCAGCAGTCCTTCACAACTCTCCTGTCAGTGATATCGTTTGTTTTGCTCCAATGTCCATACAATCCTTGGTGAACACCCATTTGCATGTTGCAGTGCTATAAATGAATATGTTATGACGCTCTCATATCAGACCTGGGTTGATACTTCCCCTGGAATCATCTGTGTTAGGAGACACAGTGGTTTGGCACTGGATTCTGGAAGAATGACTGGTCCGTACATTCACTTTGTGAACAAATGTTCACTTTCAACTTCTCTTACTCTAGAGCAAGCCGTGATTCTCTCATTCATGCCTCGGCAAGTAGATTGGCTCAATGTGAAAGACCTCAACGAGTTTGCTGCAGGGTAACCATAATAACTGAATTAATTACACTCCCAAACTATATGTTGTTATTGTATTTCCCATTCACTTTATTTGGTCATGGGTCCATAAAGTGCCATCACTAGGTCCGGATCTGGACCGAGGTCTGCCATTTGGTGATGGCTGGTGAATGAATAGTAGAGTTTCATAGTGAAGTGTAAATATCCATTAGTTAACGTCTCTTCTTGAAAAATATGCAATAATACATTTTAGACTCATCACTCCTTAAGGGTTAGTTGTGTATTGTTTGTGGAGGTGGAGTTCACATACCTCTAACTGAATTCCAATCACTTGTCTGCAGTCAAAGATTGTGTAATTTGTCTTTTATTTGTTTGGGGACTGTGGTGTCCCTGTCCACAAAATCATAGTGGAGATGAAAGCTGAACCACAAGGTATGTTACAGTAGAGCAGAGGTAGGGAACCTATGGCTCGGAAGCCAGGTAGGGCTCTTTTGATGACTGTATCTGGCTCTCAAGCATTTCTTACCACAATAAAAAATTATTTTTGCTAACATTTTAAAGTAAACCATCACAGAAATGACTGTTAAAAATAATCAAACAAAAATAATAAAAAAAAATCAACAACTTTCTTATGCATTTTAATTTGTCCATCTATATTCTGCTGCAATACGGCCAACCATATCTATCTTTCGTGATGATATTTTCCAGGTCAAACACCAAAACTTGATTATTACTGGGTAATGCTGTAGTCTACCTCGGTCATTGAGATGTCAAAAAAACATGTAAATGTAAACTTTCCTCCTTTAGTCAAATAGCTAAAGCTGCAGAACCAAGCCTTCTGACGAAGATGGCCAAAAGAATGAAATACGTCTACGGAGTACGGTGCAAAACTATGCAGCAGCAAAAGTTGTATTAATGGCAACAAGTATTTGATTTATTATTAGACACTGCGCTGCTCACGAAAGTGTGCTGGCCACACCCCATTGGCGTGCGGTAGTGTGCCTGGTCTACACAATTAGAGCCCATTATCTAAAACTGTTGGTCTTACATAAAAATGCACACATTTTATTGCATTCAATGTTTAAAAAAATGTATATGGCTCACAGATACACATTTTAAAATATCTGGCCTTCATGGCTCTCTTCGCCAAAAAGGTTCCTGACCCCTGCAGTAGAGCTAACATGACTGACAGGACAGAGCCGGCTTACAACGATGTCCTACAATTTCTCACGTCTCATTCGTGTCTCATTCACGCGGGCAAATGACATCTGGTTATGCAGGATGGTCATTCACTCGCCACGTCAACACAACAACAGCCCTATTGTGACAAGCCCCATGGGACATTTCAGAACTAAAGAATACTTTTTGACGAAAGATCTTCAACAAACAAGAAGGGTCCAGTTGCTTCGATTCAACACAATGCTAACATTCTTTTACCAGCTAATGCACCGCTCTGAAATCTGAAATCTGAGCTTGTCGTGCTTGTATTTTCCATGATAAAAGCTGTTTCATACCAGCTGTGTTTGCTGCCATGACGAGGGCTGAAGGTTGCGAGATGGGATCAAAGTGAAGATAATCTACTGATGCAACATTCCGAGCGATTGCGTGCGGCGCTAAACCAAACCCCCTGTGGCCCTCTGAAATTTCATTAAGTGCAAACTTCCACATTGTTTGCAGCGAGGGATCCCGATGCCAAGCTTCTGACAAGAATGTCACATGGAAAAGAGCTGGCAGCATCTCGACCTCCCGGCGTGCGTCCGGGCAGCTACAAGTGCTTCACATCGCCTCTGACTGCTCCAGCCGTCAATCTGCCCGGTCAAAGCCTCCTCTCCTCCCACGAGTAAAGCTCATCCACAGCTTCTACTGCTCAGAACGTCACTTCTGTTTACTTCCTGCCGCTTCCCTGAGGCCTCAGCAAAGCTCATGTGGAGGGAATTCTGTTGTGGACCTGTGGTCCAATCACAGAGAAAGACCAGGCCAGTGGGTTCATACATCTGTACTAATTTATCATACACTTCACATGGAGACTCCACTCCATGCTGCGTAATGAGTAACCAAGAGCACTCAGCAGACCTCTGACAAGACCCAACAAAACCATAGAACGGGGGTATTCATAAAACTGAAATAAGTCCATTGAGGGAAAATCTCCTTTAGCAACCGTCCAGATCATCATAGCCTCCAAAGCTTGTGTTCTGTTTATGCATCAGTTATGGACTTGGCATTCTATCGTGACTGAAGTTGGTGCTGCGCATTGCCATGAAATGATCACATTCCTGCACGACTTATTTAAATCTTGTCAACTACTATATATGTCTAGTGCACGACAATAGCACACATGATGCGAATTGTTTCCGTATGGGTATGCATTGTCACCACCGCCGCCCTCAATCTGTGAAACAGTCGTGGCATTATTTTGGTCCTGTGTGATGCCAAACAACAGCAGTCATCACCTCTACCTTTATTAATTCCTCTATTCGCAAGTGGCCTACAAGATGAGCTCCAGAGAAGAAGCTCTCATTGCAGAAAAGAAATGTATGTTTATATTATCTCGCAGCTGCAGAAAGAGAATGTGGAAAGAGCAGGAAGGAGGCATGAGCCGGAAAAACGCGGCGGCACGGACAGTGTGGAAGAGGGAATTGCTGACAATGAGCACTTATTAACAGAAATTCACATGGAAGAGCCAAGAGGTGACAGAAATTACTTTTATTTAACCCAAGGGTCTCAAACACGCGGCACGCGGGCCAAATGTGGCCCGCAGGACACAAGTTTGAGGCCCCCGCCTTGATATGAAAGTTTAATGTTAGTGCGGCCCGCACAAGTTTGATATGGATGCTGTATGGTATCATGTACCCAGAAAAAATTATTACGTTTGATTAATGTTCATGTTAAAGGTTAAATAACTGTTAATAGTTATTCTCCCTATCCATGTGGAAGTGGTAAGTTTTTGGCTATTTAAGTTGAAAGGAAACAACATGAAGGCTACCGTTTAGGTCGCTAGCTCTCTAGTTTGCGAGTTAGCATGTGTCTCAAGACCCTGCAGTTGTGCAATATGTTGTAAATAAAAAGAGTATAAATGTGACTATAGTCGTGTTTTGTCATGTCTACAGGGCTCTAATAATGCTTTGTTAATTTTAATCTGAAAAAAATAATTTGTCTACCCACCAATTATATGTGGTTTCTTAAATATTTATTATTTGCCATTTTATTATTATTATTATATTTATTTATTACTGATTGATTTTCTTTATTCTTGATTTGTTTATTTATTTTTCATCTTATTTTGTGCAGAAAAATAAAAATGAAGATATCTGAGAACAGTGGTTTTATCAGAGCTTTTATTGTTGAAAATTGGAACCAAAGCACTGAAAAAGTTTGTATATTTTTTTGTTTTTAATAAATGCGTTTTTTTTTTTTTTTTGGAAAACCTGATGCGGCCCAGCCTTGCCCAGACCCTAGCTCCAGTGGCCCTCAAGTAAATTGAGTTTGAGACCCCTGAAATAGACTATCCCCCCGTAGATCTCGGAAAACTGGTTCCAAACCCAACCATGATAAGTGAATTACCTCAAGTAGCAATCAAATTATTATTTAGAAAACCTGTTTACAACCTTCTAAATAGTTTTTCACATTAATAGAGCCCCCTAGATATGAAATAACACCCCTATAGTCACCTCTATATTCCTATTACCCAATGTAACAGATGTAATCGGACAAAATAAACAATTTAAGTCATAAATAAGACTCATGTTTGTGTGTGTTGCTGTAAATGTGTTCCCGAGGGGAGCTGAGTGGACGACGGACAGGAAGTTGAGTTTCAGAGTTGAGTTTAGCTTGGCAACAGTCGCCCGTGTTAGGGATCATTGCGTTGAATATCATTAAAAATCAATAACTGTCTTACATAGAGGATTCCAAGTTTGGTTGAACATGAACGGTTTGAGGTTCATGTTCATGGCGGAACGTTTGAGTTTGGAAGTTTGTGTTTCTAAAAGTTGTCGCTAGATGGTAAATTGAGTTTGAGACCCCTGTTTTAATCCATTCAATGAGATACACATTGTTTAGTCATAGGTTGCGTTCACCAAAATTATGCGTGACACAAATGTTCTTACACAACTGGGTTTTCTAAATGAGTTGAAAGCTTTATTTTTCTGTCCACTTTTCTCTTCTTAGATAGCGACATGTGTATTTATTTTTTTGTTGTCTCCAGCTCACCTCTCTCTCTGTCTTCTGTTGCTGTATCTGTCACTCTGTATTGCTCTTTTCCTTGTATCTGTCATTTGTTTCTCTTTTTCCCCCCTCCTCTCATTTATCTTGCCGCCTTCTCTGTCCGTATCTCTCACACAGTATCTCACTTCTTTCCGTGTATATCTCTCTTGTTTCTCAGACCTATTGTTGTTGAAAACCGGTTTGCAGTGTTCCAATGCCTTGGAATCATTTGTCAGTTTTGCAACTCCTATGTTAACCTTGACAATCATCCTAAAAAGGAACAACAGATCACTTACACGACTGTGACTTAATTAAAGTCGGATTTCAGATATTATTACATCTTTAGATTCAGTAGCTTCTCATAGAAGGTCTTCTTGACACACACACACACACACACTCACATAGCACAATCAGAGCTGCAAAACCGCTACATGACTGATGGAAAAATATTGAGAGGCAGCCATGCAATAGATCAAGGTCAAGTTTGATTTCTAAAGCACATTTAAAACAAACAGTTCATGCTGGCCCCAAAGTGCTGTATAGAATAACAAGTAAAACATTTGATACAATAAAAAATCTAATTAAATAAATGGATAAAAATGTCTAAATTAGCTTGCCTTGAAAGCCAGTGTATAAAGGTGCGTCTGTAGTGCTCCACAAAAGGAGCAGTTTTAATTTGCAATGGGAGAGAGCGCCATAATTTGCTTGGGACCACAAAAGCTCTGTTTCTGTCTGTATTTAGTCTAGTCCTGGAACGATGTAGGAGAGACAGGTTGACCTCAAGACCTCAGTGTTCTAATAGGGGTGTGTAAAGTCAGCAAATCAGTTAAATAAGAGAGGGTTAGCCCATTCAGGCATTTAAAAGAAGCAGTAAAATGTTAAAATGAATCCTAAAAATAACAGGCAGCCAGTGGAATAAATCAAGCACACGAGTAATGTTTTCATAACGTTTTTTTGCCTGTGAGCAGGTGAGCAGATGCATTTTGCAGCAGTTGAAGTCTGTGAATGGAAGATTGTCAAGGCCAAAGGAAAGGGAGTTACAAGAGTTATAATAGATGTGAGGAAATGAAGAGTAAGACCCTTTCAAAGTGGTTTATATGTATGTATGTATGGCTTCACCTTAGTAAGAATCCTGAGTCAAAAGAACCTTGCTTTGATCACTGAACTGATTTGGTTGTCATGATACAATCACCAAGGTTTTTAACACAGGGCCGGCAATAAGATGAAAGGTGGGCTATTGACCAGTGACCCCAAATATCACAACCTTGGTTTTATTTTCATTTAATTTCATGAAATTGATTGACACTGTGGAGGAAGTCATAAAGGAATCAGTTTTGAAGTGTATGTGTATGTATATGTATGTTTGGACATCATCTTTTTTTTTTTATTGAACCGAGTGGCAGAAAGTACAATAAAAACAAGACAGAATCTAAAGTAAAACCTTTGGGAACCCCATATGGGGACGTATTTGATGAAAATACATAGACCAAGACTTACAGACCCTTTTTCATTCTTTCATTTTCTACCGCTTATCCTCACAAGTGTCGCGGGGATGCTTGAGCCTATCCCAGCTGTCTGAGAGGCGGGGTACACCCCAGACTGGTCACCAGCCAATCACAGGGCACATATAGACAAACAACCATTCACACTCACATTCATACCTATGGACAATTTGGAGTCTCCAATTAACCTAGCATGTTTTTGGAATGTGGGAGGAAACCGGAATACCCGGAGAAAACCCACCCACGCACAGGGAAAACATGCAAACTCCACACAGAGATGGCCAAGGGTGGAATTGAACTCGAGTCTCCTAGCTGTGTGGCCTGTGCGCTAACCACTCATTCACCGTGCAGCCTAAAGGGGACCTATTATGCAAATGTTTCGTCCCTTTGTATTGAGTTGTGGACTCCTATAGAGCAGACACATGATAACCCACATAGAAAGCTATGTAGATCTTCCAGAATCTGCACCGATACCAGCTGAATTTCTTGGATTTTGTGCTTCCCGTGAAAACGGTCTGTTTTAATTCATTTCACCCACGGCCCGCCTCCAGGGTCGCCCACTACGCTGTGGTTGGTCACACTCTCAAGTGCTCAGGAGGACCCAACTGAACCCAAGAGTTGATAAACGGTATATGCGTTGATAATAGACAATCTTTTTGAAATGTCTGCTTTTAACATACAGCCTTATGTATTGGATCCTGAATCCGATCCAAAAGCAGAGACTGTACAGTTCGAAGTTTCTCAATAAAAGAGGTTACTTCAAGACATCTCTCAATGGTAAGTAGCTTTGGCATTTTAGCATTAGGTTTTCTACAATACATCATTAACATGTAATGTGGTCATTGCATGTTTTTTGTGGGAATACCAGTGTTTAAAATATTCAGGTAGACTCCAGACTTGTTTTCCCCTGTGTTGCTATTATCACCCACACCTGTTCCTAATTTCTGTTGCCTATTTAGTTCAGGTGTGTGCTTCTCCCCGGGGTGGGATCATTATGATTTGTCGGTCTGCTTTCCTCAGTTGCTGTATCCTGCTTCCGTAATTATTATTCAAAATAAATATTTTACCTGCATCTGGTCCTGCCCCCTGCATCCTGGGGTCGCACCGCAACGTCTACAAGCCGTATCGTGACAGAGAGCTTGGCATTAGCATATCTGGCCTACAGCGCACGCCCATATAAGGCAGCCTGGCACTCTGTGACATCACAAACCAGTGTTGCCCTCTGTAACCGAACTTTCAGAGCCATCCCAAACTTATTTCAGGGCTCACTTCCAAATGTGCAAACCTCATTATCAGAAACTTTGACATCGTTTAACACGAAAATACAACATTTATAGGTCAGAAAAGCATAATAGGTCCTCTTTACATATGACTGAAACTAATGGAGGACCGTGTCCTACACATGTCTCAAGGAGGGACAGAAGGATATTGTGATCAACTGTGTCAAAGGCTGCCGCCAAATGTAAAGGCACCAGAATGGCTGAGCCACCAGTCTGCTCGCATGAGCAAATTATTTAAAATATTTTAAAGTGTAGTTTGAAGTGAGATTCCATCTGGAACTTTTGACAAGAATAAGAGTTTAGAAATGGGTCTGTAATTGTACAGGACACAGGGGTGTAGGTTGTGCTATTTTAGGAGTGGCTGTACCACAGCAGGTCTGAATGCATTTGGATCATAACCAGAAGTAAGAGAAGCATTGATCAACTTTAAGATAAACGGGCCAACAGTATGAAACACATCTTTGAGCACTTTCACAGGAAGACTATCTACAGGGTTATCAGTAAGTCTTAGACTTTAGACTATCTTAGACAGCTCAATACAATAGTAGAGGCTTAAAGTCTTTGACTGAAGCTCTGCACACAAAAATATCAGACAGCTCTGGCACTGTAAAGTAATTGACTATACATCGATAGGTGCAAAATGTGTCAATAAAAAAAACCCGCTTCATACTGTATACTCTAATACACGCTAATAGATTCAGCTGGATTTACAATCCTATTTCAATCATGAAAAATAACCATAAGATGAAAAATAAACAAATCAAAGAATAAAGAAAATCAATCAATCAGTAATAAATAAATACATATAATAATAATAATAATAAAACGGCAAATAATAAAAACTTAAGAAACCACATATAGTTGGTGGGTAGACAAATTATTTTTTTCAGATTAAAATGAACAAAGCATTATTAGAGCCCTGTAGACATGACAAAACACGACTATAGTCACATTTATACTCTTTTTATTTACAACATATTGCGCAACTGCAGGGTCTTGAGACACATGCTAACTCGCAAACTAGAGAGCTAGCGACCTAAACAGTAGCCTTCAAGTTATTTCCTTTAAACTTAAAAAAACAAAAACTTACCACTTCCACACAGATAGGGAGGATAACTATTAAGTTATTTAACCTTTAACATGAACATTAATCAAATGTAATAATTTTTTCTGGGTACATGATACCATACAGCATCCATATCAAACTTGCGCGGGCCGCACTAACATTAAACTTTCATATCAAGGCGGGGGCCTCAAACTAGTGTCATGCGGGCCACATTTGGCCCGCAGGCTGCATGTTTGAGACCCCTGCCCTAGCGACACTTTCAACTTGTCCTTTTTTCACTTTCTTTCAGCGATCCTTTCTATTACTCACACAAGCTTAACTCTCACTTCTACACAAACTTGACTTTCACTTTCGAGAGGGGCGCAGCAACTGCAATATAGACTCAGGTGTACTTTCATCCTTGACTGTCTTTTTCCATGTTCCTTGTAGAGTCCAGCGCTGTAACCAAATGTATTATTTTTTTAAAACAATTTGAAAAATGTTTACATTGTGTGATTATTGACTACTTCTCCAATGTGGTTCCAAGAACCAGGAAGAAAAGCTAATGAAAAGAAACAGTACATTTACAGTACAGTGTTACAGTGTCTATTACTCGTATACTGTGTGTACTTAATTCCTGTCTGCCTAAATAGTGGTAGCCAAATCCATGACTGCACTTACTTATGAACACAATATTTACCTTTTTCTTCTCTCCTTTTCAATGGTGAATCATAAACACTCAACGGAGCATTATGGCCAACACTTGAAACAAATAAGAGAAATATCTGCTAGCTTTTTCCTCACTTTTGAATTGTTCAGTAATTAAAAATGAATTGGTTTATTTGCATTTTTTAATAAAACATGCAGATTTGATATTGTTGTTCACACAATACTTGTGTGTCCATCACTCACCACTTAGGATGTAACATCAGGGTCCTGACTAAACTGCATTTTGCCGTACTTCTCATCTTGAAGGCACTTATGCACTCAAAAGTACAGAAGTCCGTCGTACTTTGCACTGGGTGGAGCTAATGACCTTTTGGCTGATAACGTTTGGACAAGCCAGGAAACCTATCAGCAATGTGAAGAATTTTCACGGCGTTTTAAGTGGATCAAACACTTGCCGCCACGACCATTTGAAAGAGTTAATAGTGGGGCGTCCTCTGGTGAGCTGCCTGTTTACAAGAATCCCATTAGGCCTGCAGTGCAGCAGAGGCTGGGAATCTTAACACAGCCTGAAGCTTGTCTCGCATCCAATCTGCAACGGATCGCAGGCCTGTCTGTGAGAGTAATGAGAAGCCGCTTCTGCCACGGAGATTTCCTCAAAGACAGGCGGATTAGGGATTCACAGGAGCTTGTGCCAGACCTCAACCCCTCCCCCTTTCCACACCGCAAATCAATTCTAATTTTGCTTTCCGTGTCGATATCCCGCACACGACTCCCCGTCTCTCAGGCTTGCTCGCCGCTTCCCACCAGCGGGCTCTGCGGCTCCTTTAACTGGAGATGGGTTGATCTCTTGCTCTTGTGCTGATCCGTGAAGAAGCGGGCCTCTCTAAGGCGACCGGAGCAGCTTGATTGCTCTCCCGCGCAGATTACGTAACTGCTGGTGTTTTCAAGAACATTCCTCCTGAGGATGTCTTACAGCATCCCGCTGCTATCTTGCATGTTTTCCTGGCTTTCCTGTCAGCGTCAGCCAGCACTTTGTTGCAGCACAGAAATGTCCCAAGGCCACACTTCAAAACACGGAACAGGGTTGCTTTCCCTGGGGGTTGCTGTCAGTTTTTACACAAGATGGAAAAGGAAGGTTTCAGGTGGAATATGCTAACACCCCATCTAAAGTTATTGGATATGGCATGATGGTAGTTTATTTGTTTTGGACATGCTTCACAAGTTAAATTTAGGAATGTCAATTGGTTTCATTTGCTACTTTCAACATGTTCGAAAAGGAGTAGAATGAAGCAAATGTTATTTACTCCTACCCATTATCCGACTCATAACTCATGCAAACCATCTTGTACATGTTGACGCCAACAACATGTTTGCTTACATTTTGTCATGTCAGTCTTGTTCACTTTGTAATTTCTGGATATTTTTGTTTGTTTTCAGCTTTTCCAGATTATGGAGTTGCCACAGCTGATCTTTTTTTGATCCGTATACTGATTTTGGCTTGAGCCATTTATAATCCTTCCTGACGAATACCAATGATGATTACTAGTGTAGATTCAAACTTGGGGCGTCCGCTCCAAAGTCATATATTAAGTAATAACTTATTGTTCAATGAAATAAATGCATTGCCTAATATTGTTGAAATTGTCAT
Source organism: Doryrhamphus excisus (assembly GCF_037039965.1). Classification (NCBI taxonomy): domain Eukaryota; kingdom Metazoa; phylum Chordata; class Actinopteri; order Syngnathiformes; family Syngnathidae; genus Doryrhamphus; species Doryrhamphus excisus. Next base: position 14,407,213 of record NC_136357.1, on the reverse strand, counting down.
GATTCATGTAATTATAGTAGCGTTATTTTAGATTGTTCATGACCTGGAGCTGAAGCTGCATCAAGCCATTGAGCTCTAATTTCATGGCGCAGCCAAAGGTGGCGCACCCCATGCAGTGTTAATTTCGTCCAGCGCACCGCTGTGCGCGGCCAATTTGGGATGCTGGGCTGCGCAGTGAAAATTCTGAGACAAAACATGGCCGCCAAAGGTACCCTGAAAAATCGGCAGCTCTGACGTCTATTCTTGGTAGAGGCAAACACAGTGCAACACTGCACACACGTCACCAAAGCCTCACAGGCAGGTTTTTCAATGCAATAAACAATCCCCAGTAACCACTTTTTAATATAACCGTATGAACCAACATTTACATTTTTGTATTAATTGTTTGTTTTTTTTTTCAGCCAACCACAAACAGCCACTGCGTATCTCATATGATGAATCTCATTCAAAGAGAAAATAGACAGAAAAAGAAATAGACACTTGTTGAATAAATAAGTGAGCGAATATAGAGCCCTTTGTGTGTGGCTCTGTCTTTGTTGTGTGTGTGATGTCATCTTCAATATTTGTCCAGTTCTTTGCTGTCTTGGACATGTACTTCGAGACTTCCTTGTTCTTCCTGTAGATTTTGCAGTTAGCACTCCAAGTGGCTTGCATTTTCTCTTGCTAAATTTTAACCTAACCCTAACCCTAACCCTAACCCTAACAATGATTTGCTTGATAACCTGATGTTTGTTATAATGAATATTAACCGAACTCATAATATGAACCATCCATCCATTTTCTATGCAGCTATTGACAGCGCTCATATATATATATCACTCATCTTCCTCTTGCTGTGTCACTGCTATGTCCTCCAAATATTATGTTTTTTATGGGCCTAAACCCTCAGTTTCAGTGAAGTTCCGCGTCTTCATCTTCGGCTTCTCAGCAGCAGCGAAATGCAATCAAGGGCCATTAAATATGGCTGTATCATTACATTGGTACATTGGCCATTCATGGTAAAATTTGGGTGTGTCGAGGGCAGGTTGAGAGGTGACTCCATCTGCAGGCTGTGCACCAACACAACGATAACAAAGTGTTGTAACATGGCGTGTAGTCACAAAACACATAAACACATCCATCATGAAAAGTAGGAGGCTTCCATCTTGGACTCTCTGGCACTTTTAGGACAAAATGACACATTACGGCGCAGCGGTGTGATTCTCCTCTGTCATTACCAAATTGTCCTCCAACAAGTCATCCGGCGCATTTGTGTCATTTTCTGACGGTTTTGAATGGCCGAGTACAAAATTGCCTGGCACAGGATCATAATTACATACCTACGTCAGGATCACCGCAGAGGCTACAAACAGGCTGGCCCCTATCAGATTAAAAAAAAAATAGTGCCTTTTACCATAATGGCACTAATGGCATGGCTGCTTCCCCTTGTGGCATCACAGCGGTTTCAATGGATGTGTGCATATGGATGACAGTTTTACTCTTAACAGTGGTACACTTCTTTTTACACTTGTGTGGCAGTAGAGTACATTAAAATGTGAATTAAAGCATTGTCTGGACAGTTAATTAAGGTTTATGGATGGACACAGTGTGACCTGGGAACTGATTTTCTATTTACATTATTCAACAGTGATCACACCATTTAATAGGTTTTTCAATTGGAAATATTTTTTTGCAAATTTGTTTTGCAAATTGCATACAAAAATAAGAGTACAATTTATTTGGATACAGCAATGGACTTGAGCAGAGGACAAAGAGTACATATAGCAGTTGCCCTGCCCCCAATAAGTAAAGTTTGAGCTTTTGTGCCTGGAAAGTTTAATTTTTTCATTTGTGTGACAGAGACATGCTAGAACTCTTACTAACTATGCTGGTAGCTTGTCTGTTTACTATCTTTTCATGTACTTTTCCATGCATTATGTCATTGAGTGTTGTGCAACTCTAGTTGTGCTGTGTGAGTGTGTGTCAAGAAGGCCTTCTATGAGAAGCTATTCTTCTAAAGGTCAAATAATAAATAGCTCACAGTTCCCATCCTATGTTTTTTTTTCCAACTAAAAGTAAAGAAAGTAAATAATTGAGAATATGTTAAAGGAAGAAGATAAGAAATATATATGTTAACAAATGAACATGAAGTGAATAAGTGAACTGATAAGTAGTTAAAAATATGAATAAATAAAATTATTCATTCATTCATTCATTTTCTACCGCTTATCTTCACGAGGGTCGCAGGGGGTGCTGGAGCCTATCCCAGCTGTCTTCGGGCAAGAGGCGGGGTACACCCTGGACTGGTCGCCAGCCAATCACAGGGCACATATAGACAAACAACCATTCACACTCACATTTTGGAATGTGACAATTTGGAGTCACCAATTAACCTAGCATGTTTTTGGAATGTGGGAGGAAACAGGAGTACCCGGAGAAAACCCACGCATGCACGGGGAGAACATGCAAACTCCACACAGAGATGGCCGAGGGTGGAATTGAACCCTGGTCTCCTAGCTGTCCTAAATAAAATTAACACAAATAAAATAAATAAATAAAAAATAACATAATAAATACATGAGTAAAGAAACATTGAATTCAGGATATAATTTCCAATTCTTATTTAGTAAAGTATTGCAGTATTCTCCACTGTTGTTTATTCCATCAGACAACATTAGTCTTCGGATGATGTGATCTTTAATATTTGTCTTGGTCCTTGATATCTTTGACATAGCTCTTTGACTCAGGAGCTACCAGTCCTTGGGCAAGACACCCACATTGCCCCCAGAGTCACCCACACATGGATGCTTGACTGACCAAGATGCTGACCTATGACTGGCTGCCCGTGCATTATCCATTGTGGAAAAAAATTAAATGAAACTGTTATTCAAGTATGGCTGAAATAAAATCTGCTCATACGGTAATTAAAAGCAGCTTTATCTCTGTTTTGTGAGTCCGAGGGAACAAGACATATAAAGCTAATACATAGATTTACTCCACAAAGACCAGAAGCAAACAAAACATTTAGACCCACATACACATACATGACTCCAAAGAACATAGAGCTGTGCTTTGTCACATGACATAGTCAGGTTCATGACAATGAGGGTGGAGTTATCCCTCACTGTCGGAAGCCGCACTCTTGGGGAGTTGCTCTGTGTTATCAGCCATCATCAAAGGCGCTGTCGGGAACGCATGGAAGTGGGCGGGTCGGAGACGACAGACACATCGAAATGAGAGGGGCCTATTAATTCTTCACGAGCCACCACACGGCTTGCTTTTCCCCAAGACTCCTCTGGGTTCTTTTAAGGACCATAAAAACTGCTCTAGGGAGCGCTTTCCTCCGTCTTCACGCACACATCATTCATAATGCAGACAGGGGCGCTCGGGAACAACACCGTCATAGAAAAAGGTCCAGCCTCTCACATGTTTGTTTCTGCTTTCTTTCCTATTGATTTTGAATATTTGACACAAGATGGCCACAGCAGCTGAGGATAAAGGAGTTAATTGCTTACACAAACCACACAAATTCTCAGGTGACTTTGAGGCGGTTATTTCCGAAGCTCGGCACAAGGGCTGCAGCTTATTCTTTATTGGCCCACGGCATATTCCAAACACAAAATGAAACACAATTACAAACTATTTGCCTTGTCAGCTATATAACACAAACCCAAGTAAATACATTTAACCTTTTAAACCATGGGCTTGAGAGGCCCGAATGTTTTGCTTGTCGCTAGTTATATCAAGCTGGTTCACACTGATATAACTTCACTTTGATGTACTGCATAAATGATTAAACAATTACTAGATGGAGATAGCAACCACATTGCCTTGTTGATTGTGACGTATTTTAAAATTGTTCGCTACAAGGGGAATCTACATTGTAGTGGCTATTTGTCCTTCAAAAAGAGCCTTTTCTGTGGTTGGCCCCAAACTATGGAACTCTCTCCCCTCCCAAGTAAAAAAGGCCCCTAACATCGAAAGCTTTAAGTCTCGTCTTAAAACCCACTTTTATTCTCTGGCTTTTAACTCGGAGTGAGTCGTATGGTCCTGTGTCTTTTAGTTCTTCGTTTTTATTGTAATTGGTTTTATTTTTAATACTTTTATTGCTTTGTTTCTTGTTTTTAATATTTTAATATCTATTTTACTATTTTATTTCTTAAATGATCTTTTAGTTTTGGATTATTACTTTTAATTTTACTAGTCTGTGCAGCACTTTGGAAACTCTGTTTATAAAATGTGCTATATAAATAAAGTGGATTGGATTGGATTACCAAGCAAGCAAACAAAAAAGGAACAAAGACATTGTCTCCTGCTGCCTCTCTTGCTCTGGTACAAAAACCATAGGCCCACCCCAGTGCATGCTGGTCCTGTGAGCACTGCCTACTTAAATAGATTGCAGGTGCCCAGGGTGTTATCCAATGAAATAAACCCACAAATTAACTACTAATTAACCCCAACAAAATATGATGAATAAACAAATAAATAAATAACAAAAAATATTATCAAGTAATCCAAACAAAAAATAAATCAACAGATATTATAAACCTAGGAACACACTACTAAATTGCTCCTACATACATTACTAAACTGACCGAGAGAATGCCATGTTTGTTTCCGACTAACGCCACGGCAGGTGGTTATCGCCGCTGTATGCTCTGTTTCTCACGAGCTCTGAGCTAATCATTCATGTAATGCAACACATCATAGTAAAATCTGTTTGCTGTGAATTCTAGCCACCGTAGTCCACCAATAATTGACATGGTGAGATATGTTTATTGTATTCATCATAAAGTATGGATGGTGAGGAAGTGAGCTACATAGATTTAAACAACATGGCCATATGTGGAATCTAAGCTTGTCAATGTTGAGGCTCGACATGAAATCCTAAGCTGGCAGACACTTAAGGTAAGGTACAATATGTGAGCAGGAAGTACAACAAACCTGCAACTAATAGGAGGAACCAGATGGTATTAATAGGAAGCAGGTAATCACAGGTGATGAGAAACACCTGTGCAGAATCAAGCAGAAGGGAGCTCCAGGATGAAGGAGGTGAAGTAGGTGACTGGCATGACAGTCCATCTATTTATTTACTATCACTCTATATTTGGTTTAAGCACACTGTTACTAAATGACTATTATTATTGTATTTGCAAGGAGTTAATATTTGCAGCCCATCAATCATGTATGTGTGTATTTCTTGCAGGAGATGCTGAAGTCACCACACAGCATTTAAGTACCATTCAAAAGCGACAATCTTCGTATGGAAAAGTCAAATATAACAAAATGCACTTCTGGACTTTTTCAGAAAACAATCAGAGAGAGAACATCAACGCCAGGAGGAGAGCGATGCCAAAACACAGAGAAGATGGGAGGGGTGAAAAATCCAAACTAAGCTCCTATAGATGAGAACAGTGTGGGATTGTTAAAACAACCCAGCATACATTTGCACAAGTAAGCACATTTTTACACAAAATGAACAATTTTTAAGTAAGCTCTTAAAAAGTATGTGACGACACAAAACAAGACGTACGAAGCAAAGCAGGAAAGATAAGCGAAGAGAGGGGAAAAGGATGTGATCACCATTGTTGAAATCCTAAAGAAGAAGGTTGTTTTGTTCATATTAATTTGGTCCATCAAGGGCAGGGATGGTCAAACTGCGGCCTGCATCAGACAAGTGTCCTAACCCGGCCTGCCAGGCGTTTCTAAATTCCATCCATCCATTTTCTATGCCACTATCCTCACTAGGGACGCGGGGGTATCCCAGCCTATCCCAAGAGGTGGGGTGCACCCTGGACTGGTCACAAGCCAATTCACGGCACATATAGATGATCATTCACATTAGCATTCATACCTATGGAGCTTTTAGCCGGCATAATATTGGAAGGCATGGAGGCATAATATTTGTATATTGATTAAAGAGCCAAGTTAAAGAGCAATTCAGTTACCGAACCTGGTCTATTTTTACCTACTGTACATCACTTGGGTTTTTGGCATGTGATGAATTAAAAAATCTTGAAGAATATCAAATAAAATGTATTTTTTTTCTATGTGCAACCATTGTGAAAACAGTTTAACCAGGGATGATTATTGCATGAAGCTGCACGGTGGTTGTGTGGTTAGCGCGCAGACCTCACAGCTAGGAGACCAGGGTTCAATTCCACCCTCGGCCATCTCTGTGTGGAGTTTGCATGTTCTCCCCGTGCATGCGTGGGTTTTCTCCGTGTACTCTGGTTTCCTCCCACATTCCAAAAACATGCTAGGTTAATTGGCGACTCCAAATTGTCCACAGGTATGAATGTGAGTGTGAATGGTTGTTTGTCTATATGTGCCCTGTGATTGGCTGGCGACCAGTCCAGGGTGTACTCTCGCCCAAAGACAGCTGGGATAGGCTCCAGCACCCCCGCGACCCTCGTGAGGAAAAGCGGTAGAAAATGAATGAATGAGGATTATTGCATGTCACAGTAAGACTTGATGAATTCCGGTTTGTAACATTTCATCTATCTACTGCATGTTTCATAACAGTTGCAGCAAACAGGGAGACCTCACTGAAAAAGTCTCAGATGTTTGTCGGTCAACACCTCTTGGAAAAAACTCAAGTGATCAGTGATGAAGCAAAAGTGCTTGGGAAAAGTTAGAAAGAGAAAAACTTAGAATTTAGCGTAGGTGATTGTTTTCGTGCTGGTAAAAAAGAAGTTGTTAAATGTGCAAAATGAAGCCGCCACTTGCTGCCTGACTAATGCGAAAGAAGCCTCTTGCAAAATGGATTCTCTCACACAATCAGGGCCTGAGAGCAAGCAAAGCATGGGATTATATGAAGCTTCAATTTTCTTCATTACTCCTGTGTAGAGTGGGAAGGCTAGCTACTTGAAAACAAAGCCAAATGTTTCTGAGGCTCTAAGAAAAAACAACAACAACATACATTTAAATGCTGCATGGGAGCCTAAATTGGTGATTTCATGCTTATCAAGGGGTGGGCTGCTTCGTTACAATTTAGGAGGCTCCTTACACATCTTTCATTTCATTCTCGCCCCCTCTCATTGCACTTGCAACTAATTGCAATGAACCTCCACCCTAACCCCCCACCAATGTGTCCAACGTGTTACAATTAGCAACTTTCTCACTTATTATTTTACGCTTGTCAGGGCTCTACATTAAAAACCAAAATGACTTGCCCATGGGGAATCCTTAAGGTGAGAACTACTTGCCCCATGTAAAATGAAAAGACTGCCATAATGTCTCAAATAAAGATGAAAATGATGAAATGAGAGTACTACCATACTACCTTACACATGGTAGTCATAGTAAGCAGTGATATTTATAAGTTGTGCACCACAATGAAACATTATTGAATAAACACATTTGTGTACTAGTAAAGTGTTTTTAATCCAGAAAAATGCTCAATGGTCAAACAATAATTTGTGAAGCAAAGGTGAGAAAAATACACAGAGAAATGGAACCGCTAGATTTTGTAGCTTGTGCAAAATCAGCACTTGGTATTGGATCTAATCGGTGGTGTTTCATTGTGATTACTTAAAATTGTCACAGCAATGTGATTCACTCACCTGTGCCATCCTTTGATTTGCTGCCGCTAATAAAATACTTGTTTAGGAGGCACTGGTTCATCACTTTTTGCGTTTTTTCTTCAGAATTAGACGATGGCAGCGACGCCATGATGGATGTTTTCGTAGTCAAACCATCGCTGATTGGTTGATCGCGAACAACGGGCGTGGGTAAAACGCGGACTGTGGATTACGGACCGTGGTCTAAATAAACGATTCTGATTGGTCCATTTCAAGATTTGCAAGGATTGCTTTGCAAATTACCACCGGAATTACGCAGTCCGTGTTTTATCAACACCCAACAAGAACCGCTTAAAAAAAAAAACTCTTGGCAGTACGGCATGCCAAAGTGTACTTGCCCGACGGGAATATCACTGATTGGATTTACTTGCCCCAATTTTGTTTTAACTTGCCCCGGGCCATCGGTACAGCGTTATTGTCGAGCCCTGCTTGTTAGGTGCATTTTTGATTTTTAAAGGCATCAAGTGGAATAGCAGGCAAATTATAAGAGCTACCCCGGTACACCCAAACTCAGTTTATAATTGCTTTTATTGTTGTAATTCCTGTTTCTGACTGTATTTCCTGTTTTTTTGCTTTTTTTTCATTCTTTTACATGCAGTTAATATTCCGGTTTCTGAAACATTCGGAATAACCCGTTTATATGCCTGAGCAACAGGGTTATTCCTGTATACATGCATGTAAACAATCGGGATATCCCGATCAAAACAGTGACGCACGGAGAACGTCATCATGCGTTTTCCGCTTCATTTCCGCTTCTTCTTCCTGTATACAAAAACATCAACAACTCCTGCAAGGTACCAAGGCGTCTATCAACTGTCTATACAGGACATAAACCTTTCTCTGCCTTTCACCACGTTCCTCCTCGCTGTTGCAGTTTTGCATGCCGCCATGTTTTCAAATTCAATACTTCCAAGATTCCTTTCAACTGGAACATGCGCAGAACACAAATCAATATTTCTTTTGATGGGGATATCTTAATAGGCATATACATGACCCAATAGTCACATTAGAAAAGGAGTAACCCAGGGGTAATATTTGGGTTTTTAAAAACCGGATTATGAGCATTTTTGGGTTTCTCAAAAGGGTTATTGGTGATTCCATGGCCATGCGCAACCAGGTTATTGAAATATTTCAAGGAAAATATGTGTCAAAAGTCACCCAAAAATGTGGTGGTGGTCATGGTGCATTGTGGAATCCATTATGCAAATGAATCTGCAAATGAACTACACCATTACAGTACATTAATATGAACGTTAATGTCTATAATCAAAATGTGAGTACATTTTTTTTTTTTTATTGCTGATTCTGTAAAACTATGCAGCGGTTAACTTCAGTAACAGTACAACAGACAACTGTACAACAATACAGTATTCAGTTGTTCCAATTTAGGCAATTTAGGCTGAAGGTTTTGACTATTTTTTAACCACAATAGGGCATATTTAGTTATAGAATATATATATATACACACAGCATATAATATTGACCCATTTCTGTTGTGAATGAGGCCGTACAGTGCAGCACTGACATGGAATGTAGGAGAGATGAATGTCCTATATTTGCCGAGTGAATTCATAGCGTTCACGCACCTGATTGTCATGGAAGCAGCTGCTGTGACAATGCTGTGGATTCTCGCTACCTGATTTCTGCAGCACAGTGGGGAGGTGGAGGCTGAATGCTTTTTGTCAAATATATTTATTGGGAGGGAAGCCTTCAAAACTGCAGCCATAACACAAATGGTGTTAACACATACATTTTTCTCCCTTTTTTGTGCATTCTAACATGAGGAAACGAGTTAATATGAGCTAGCTAACAACGGATGGGACATAGTGCCTATTTTAAAGCCCTCACAAAAAACTCCAAAAAAAGGCAACAGTGTTCCATTTACATAACTGACTTGTATATTAACCAAACTACGCTCATGTCCTGTATGTGCTGCTTTGCTGCCCCCTATATACAAGTTTGCTACAAACACACAACAAGATATTCTTTTTCCATCAGCATTTTTACCTGAGGACTGGAGAACATGTCTTGTGCTGGAAGACACAGCCATCTCAATGAGAGGGGACATCATAAGTGTTGTCGCTGTAGCTATGCCACTGTTGTTGATGGAACTAGCATAAGTATGTGTATCAATGCTCCTTCAAAGTTCCAATAGTGTTTTAAATCAAGATACTGCAACTATTACATGTTATCATCAGTGTACATGTTAATGCTAAATGACGTGCATTGTTAGCTACCTCATATTAAGTCATTTTGACATGTTATAATGCACTGGAAAGGGAAATAAATATGTGTCTTTGTTTCACACAAGGATTGTGAATGATGGGCAAAATGGAAAAAAAAAAGTGCAGTTCCCCTTTAACTTCAGTGTGTTAAATGAGAAGAGCCTGCCTAGGACTGATGGCTTCTTGTCTGCAGACTGACAAGCCACATGACACCTCAGTGGCCATGTTGCCTTGTTCAGTAGAGCCAAGCTGGCGTGACCATTGTTGGGATGTTGGGGGGGGGGTCAGAGGAAGCAGCTATGGCCCGCTGCGGACCACTGGTGCTGAACAGACATACTGCTGGGCTTAACACATCCATGAGTTGAAAAAAATAATACCTATAAAAGGTCTATATAAGTGATGATGTCTTAGCGTCTTAGCTTGAAATTGTGTGTGTGTATATGTATATATATGACTATACAGTGAAGAAAATAAGTATTTGAACACCCTGCTATTTTGCTATTTCTCCCACTTAGAAATCATGGAGGGGTCTGAAATTTTCATCGTAGGTGCATGTCCACTGTGAGAGAGATAAACTAAAAAGAAAAATCCAGAAATCACAATGCATGATTTTTTAACAATTTATTTGTGTGATACAGCTGCTAATAAGTATTTGAACACCTGAGAAAATGAATGTTAATATTTGGTACAGTAGCCTTTGTTTGCTATTACAGAGGTCAAACGTTTCCTGTAGTTTTTCACCAGGTTTGCACACATTGCAGGAGGGATCTTGGCCCACTCCTCCACACAGATCTTCTCTAGATCAGTCAGGTTTCTGGGCTGTCGCTGAGAAACACGGAGTTTGAGCTCCCTCCAAAGATTTTCGATTGGGTTCAGGTCTGGAGACTGGCTGGGCCATGCTAGAACCTTGATATGCTTCTTACGGAGCCACTCCTTGGTTTTCCTGGCTGTGTGCTTCGGGTCGTTGTCGTGTTGGAAGACCCAGCCACGACCCATCTTCAATGCTCTGACAGAGGGAAGGAGGTTGTTCCCCAAAATCTCACAATACACGGCCCCAGTCATCCTCTCTTTAATGCAGTGCACTCGTCCTGTCCCATGTGCAGAAAAACACCCCCAAAGCATGATGCTACCACCCCCATGCTTCACAGTAGGGATGGTGTTCTTCGGATTGTACTCTTCATTCTTCTTCCTCCAAACACGCTTATTGGAATTATGACCAAAAAGTTCTATTTTGGTCTCATCTGACCATAAAACTTTCTCCCATGACTCCTCTGTATCATCCAAATGGTCATATGCAAACTTAAGACGGGCCTTGACATGTGCTGGTTTAAGCAGGGGAACCTTTCGTGCCATGCATGATTTCACATCATGACGTCTTAGTGTATTACCTACAGTAACCTTGGAAACGGTGGTCCCAGCTCTTTTCAGGTCATTGACCAAGTCCTGTCGTGTAGTTCTGGGCTGATTCCTCACCTTTCTTAGAATCATTGAGACCCCACGAGGTGATATCTTGCATGGGGCTCCACTCCGATTGAGATTGACCGTCATGTTTAGCTTCTTCCATTTTCTAATGATAGCTCCAACAGTGGACCTTTTTTCACCAAGCTGCTTGGTAATTGCTCCGTAGCCCTTTCCAGCCTTGTGGAGGTGTACAATTTTGTCTCTGGTGTCTTTGGACAGCTCTTTGGTCTTCGCCATGTTACAAGTTAAAGTCTTACTGATTGTATGGGGTGGACAGGTGTCTTTATGCAGCTAACGACCTCAAACAGGTGCATCTGATTCAGGATGATACATGGAGTGCAGGTGGACTTCTAATGGGCAGACTAACAGGTCTTTCAGGGTCAGAATTCTAGATGATACACAGGTGTTCAAATACTTATTTGCAGCTGTATCACACAAATAAATTGTTAAAAAATCATGCATTGTGATTTCTGGATTTTTCTTTTTAGTTTATCTCTCTCACAGTGGACATGCACCTACGATGAAAATTTCAGACCCCTCCATGATTTCTAAGTGGGAGAAATAGCAAAATAGCAGGGTGTTCAAATACTTATTTTCTTCACTGTATATTAGGGGTGGCGCCGAACCATAAAACGGTACTCGGAATGGCTTTCATGTTTTCGGGAACAATGAAAACATCATATCAGAAAGCTGCGTTTCTTCGTGAGACCGCTCACAAGAGTCAAGCACCTTTAGGTGTTAAGAGGGCCCAGGCACGGTACGATTGGCCTAGTGTGAGTACGTTTTTCAACAAAGATTCCTAATGAAGGACACGGTCTACACCATCCTATGATGTGAAAACAAACCAATGTGGGAATAAGAAATGAAGGCAGCCAACCAAGAAGGCATCATATTGTTCCGCCTCCTCAGTGGCTCCGAATTAACATACATATTTGTTCTGCTCATGCACGCAATCAGCTGTCATCTTGAGCCGAGCACGTCATTAACATATCTGTGCAGCGGCGAGAAAAACACATAACATCTCCACCTCCAACAAGTTTGCAGACACATTAATGAAAGCGCGGCCGCCAAGGGATGCCGTTACATCTTACCCAGAGTGAGCACTGGTGTCTTGCTTGAAAATCTCAAATGGCTGCGATAAGACGCTACGGCTGGAGGACAGAAGGGCCAGTCCCTAAACATGGGAGATAATTGTCTCCTCCTCACGAGGAGAGAGGGGTGTATCTCCATGACCCCAGCAGGGTAGCACCGGCCCTTCTGAGATGTCACGCTGCCTTGTCGTAATTACTTTTGCTGATAGAGGTGAGAGAGGACGATGGAGGCGGACGCCACTTGGGCCTCCCCCCCGCACTTGCCATATGCAGCTTTTAATGTCACTGTAATCTCTAAAGGTTAGTGCTGTATATCTCCTCAATGAGCTGAATCAGTGATTTGGAAACAGCTTTGACATTAAGGCTGCTTTCTTACTAGCACCTTTTACTCTCCTTTTCATTGTTGCGCTCGTTTGTTTTCCCTCTTGGTTTCCTTTTATTTGTGACCCGACTTCAATTGACTGCGATATTTCAATTTGAACCAAAATGCCAAGGAGGTGCCGCACCTTCTTGTAGCATCCAGACAAAACTAGCATGTCATAGGTTTTGTTTGTCCACACATTGTAGAGAGTGAAGTGCCAAAGTGTCGAATTTGGGAGAAAACTTTATTTTTCTTGCAAACATTAACTTGCACTCTTCGCTACATGAGACATGAAAGCCCCGTCTCTCAACCACAACAGGAAGCGGAAAAACCCCCAGTCCCTTGTGCCCACCCTGTGGGCGTCCACCCTTCATATCGTGCCCAAGGCTTACGACGGGTTCCGTCCATGTGGGGATTACCGCCGCCTCAATGATGCTACCACGCCCGACCGCTACCCTGTTCCCCATGTCCAAGACTTTTTCGGCGCACCTTGCGGGCTGCACCATTTTTTCAAAGGTTGATTTGGTGCGGGGCTACCACCAGGTGCCCGTACACCCCGCCGACATCCCAAAGACGTCGGGGTCACCAGTGAAGAGTGTCGAATTTGGGAGAAAACTTTATTTTTCTTGCAAACATTAACTTGCACTCTTTGCTACATGAGACATGAAAGCCCCGTCTCTCAACCACAACAGGAAGCGGAAAAAACCCCGTCCCTTGCGCCCACCCCTTCATATCGTGGCCAAGGCTGACGGCGGGTTCCGTCCATGTGGGGATTACCTCCGCCTCAATGATGCTACCACGGCCGACCACTACCCTGTTCCCCATGTCCAAGACTTTTCGGCGCACCTTGCGGGCTGCACCAACTTTTCGAAGGTTGATTTGGTGCGGGGCTACCACCAGGTGCCCGTACACCCCACCGACATCCCAAAGACAGCTGTCATCATGTCGGGGTCACCAGGGAAGAGTGTCGAATTTGGGATTAGTAGTAATTAGTAGGATTTTTTTTACTGTACTTAGTAGTTACATGATCAATATGTTGTTTTGCATCACTTGCCAGTTGAAATGAAGCGTGCCAGAGTTTGTTTGGATCCGAGCGGTCGATTTGGCCCACATTGGGTTTGATTATTGTGTTCACACCTGACCAAACAAAGCACATCAAGTGGTACAACAAATTAGTTCTATGAAAAGTAAAGACAAAACGTTTCTGGAGGGGGGGGGGGCAATTCAAAGGGGACAAACATGTTTGTATAGGAGATTAAACATTATATAGTATGAAAAATGCCTTTGTTGTTCTGATGGTTTTTGTTATCTCCCAAAGGTTCTGCTTGGATTGTGTTTCAGTGGTTCTGGTGACAGTCCCGCAAGTTCTGGATCCTGCCTGGAGCTGGGCCGCCGTGCTCCTCGGAGGCGTTTTCTCTTGATCACATGACAGCTCTACATTACGCATTCAGTCTGCCCTCCCTCGACACAGCAGCACAATCTTACTGTCAGTCCGCCAGCAGCGTTGGATGTCGACATCCCGCGAGGTCTCTTCTCTTGTCGGACTGGGAGAGATATGCACCTCAGTATGCGGCGGAGACGGCCAAAATCACTTTCTAGTGCACTGATGTTGCAAATTAAAGCTAGAAGAAACATTTCTCTTCTTGGCTCAGTGCCTTCACTTGTGATTTGGAAAGAAATGTACAATGTAGAACCTAGAGAAAATGGTATTTTTTTTAAGTCTGGCGTCCAAAGTGCAACTGACAGCCATTGTCCACCCACAGTTCTTTTTTTATTAGACCATTGCATATTATTAAAATAATAATTCATTATTAATAAGATATATAGTAATCCCTTGCCGCTTTACGCTTCGGATTTCATAGCTTCACTCTATTATGTCTTTTCTAAATGCCAACATGTGAGACTATATCTACGTATATCTATATCTATATCTATATCTATATCTATATCTATACCTATATCTATATCTATATCTATATCTATATCTATAGGCTGGCTCAGATTAACGTAGGTATGAGAGAGTACACCACTATCTGTATCTGTTTGCCCATCTAAATTACAGTATCTGTATTCGTATCCGTACTCGGAGTGGGTGGGAATAAACCGTAAGTGGGTGTGGTCTGACCAAAAAATGGGAGGGGCTTGAAACAGGGCTTAAATCTGTACATTATTTTAAGTCTGAAATATAGTTGGATTGATCAGAAGTTGCTATATGTATTGTTCATTATTCAGCTATATGTGTATGTGATCATTGCTACTTTGTATATTTGTATATACAATATACTTATATATATATATACTATATACATTTATATATATATATATTTATATCTACTTTGTATATTTTGTGTATATTTGTATATATTATAATTATTTCATGCTGTATATGAGCTGTGTGAAGTTGGTGATTCATGCAAAAATGGCAATAAACACAATAAATTGTCAGCCTTGTTGACACATATTTCTCTGAAAACGTGTTCAGTACTACAAGCAGTTTGCCAACTGACTTTATATCACCAGACAAGCCACCTGGAACAAACAGACAAAAAACACCGTCGGTGACTGATGCACGATCGTGCCCCGCTGTCTTGTTAAAAGCACTGTGTATTTTATGAAAATACGTTTACGATTGTAAGGTGCATACTGCAACGTATTGAGAGGGGTGTAATATTTTAGCCATATTTTAGTAATATTTTAGCCATACATACAGGATGCATGTATCAAGTTTCTTGGTGTAACACATGTGAAACAAATAAACATCCCCAAAATGCTATATTGGGATAATACATGTCAGGATCCCACATATGAAGTGCAGGTCTAAGATTTAAGTGCAAAGTTACAATGACATCTACTCAACAGAGCTGTATCCATTCAGTTCAGACAGAACATTGTAATGTGAACAAGACTGAGGGCGAGCAGATCTTTGTTTTTTGCAAACATTGGGTGTGTATTTACATCAGTGATTGACATATAATGTGCATATTTTGGAGTTGGAAGAAGGAATAATGGTGTAACATGTGAATATGAGTCTTGTGTCGCTGTGATGTCTCGTCAGCTTGGACAAATATGAAGGATTTCTTTCTGAAAAGGTAACATGATGAGCGTGCTCTCCTCCAATAAGACAGGCTTTGACCTTCTCGCTGAAGCTCTGCGCTAACCACAGCAGTGAAAATGCGACAGGATGATTGCCAATTTGCAGTTGGCAAAGTGGCATCGGCCCTTGGAGTCCCAGGCCCACGACAAACATAAACAGTCAGCGAGCCGCACTTTGCTACTCACCGTGGAGAGCAAAGCACACAAGGTGGAAGCCTGCCTGCCGCGCTCATAATGCCGCTTTTCTATTCCTGCTGGATACGGAGCTAATAAGCACTTGAGCGCCCCTAGGAAGAACAGCTGGCTGTGTTTTTACAACGCCGCCGCTCCGTCAATCCACGCCGCTCCTCATTCATCAGCAGCTGTTAGCCACGCATCCTCGACCTAATTGCTCCTCACTCTCGGGCAAGCGTGCAGCATTTTTCACCAGCACTTATCTTAGCCAGATTAATGCTTTGTGCAAACATGGAGGTCACTTCTTCTTCTGAACACGTGCATGTGCACAGCGCAGCCAGTTATATTGCAATCGCTCCTCCACAGTTACACTTGACAAAAGAATGGAAAGAATAAATTGATTTAATTAATTTGCTCCTAGTGGAGTTTGCATGTTCTCCCCGTGCATGCGTGGGTTTTCTCCGGGTACTCCGGTTTCCTCCCACATTCCAAAAACATGCTAGGTTAATTGGCGACTCCAAATTGTCCATAGGTATGAATGTGAGTGTGAATGGTTGTTTGTCTATATGTGCCCTGTGATTGGCTGGCGACCAGTCCAGGGTGTACCCCGCCTCTCGCCCGAAGACAGCTGGGATAGGCTCCAGCACCCCCCGCGACCCTCGTGAGGAAAAGCGGTAGAAAATGAATGAATGAATTTGCTCCTAGGGTTGCACGGTGGTCGAGTGGTTAGCGCGCAGACCTCACAGCTAGGAGACCCGGGTTCAATTCCACCCTCGGCCATCTCTGTGTGGAGTTTGCATGTTCTCCCCGTGCATGCGTGGGTTTACGTGGGTACTCTGGTTTCCTCCCACATTCCAAAAACATGCTAGGTTAATTGGCAACTCCAAATTGTCCATAGGTATGAATGTGAGTGTGAATGGTTGTTTGTCTATATGTGCCCTGTGATTGGCTGGCGACCAGTCTAGGGTGTACCCCGCCTCACACCCGAAGACAGCTGGGATAGGCTCTACCACCCACCGCGACCCTCGTGAGGAAAAAGCGGTAGAAAATGAATGAATGAATGAATAATTTATACCACACATTATACAGAGAGCAGGTAATACATTGTAAACATGACCATGCAGATACAGAAATGACATGTTGTCATGAGACAATGCAGTTTGTTTCATCAAGGAACAACGTATAGACCCGTAAGTATGCCATTAAAATAAAATGACGAGGTGTCCCCCTAATATTGGGGAGGGGGACTGTATTGACTGTTTAGCCCACCTGAAACTATTTCTCTAGGTCTCCCAAGTGTTGACCAGATTGCAAGTCGTTTCAAACTTAAGCACAGCACCTTGACGGACGCCATGTTTCCCCATGGAGAGGAACAGCTGTTTGTATCAATCTTTAATGAAGAACGTGGAGAATCACCTCTGTCCTTGATTTAAGCTCAAGCACAAGTCTCAAGAATGTTAACGGCCTCGTTGACTGGAGTGTGCCACTTAACAACGGTTAAGAGTCAAAAAAATGGCGAGCGGGGCAGCATGAACACGTCACGGCGCTACTCCACTTTAAATGCTCTAAAAAGTGAAATAACGTTTGTCAAGTTCTCTTTGCATGAGAGGGAATTGGAATTCATTGAAAGCCATAAAGTTCAGCCTTCGCTCTAACAAGCTTTTTGGATGATTCACACTATCACACACACTCAGACCCTATAATCAGTCTTATTAATGGCATCAAACACTGAAGGAAGGATGACAGCCGCGGTCCAAAAGAAGACTCAAAGAGCTTGTCGGAAAAGCCAATAGTGGCAATGACTTCCGCTCATTCACTCCTGAAATAGTTGAGTTTCCCCTCGGCTTACAGCTTTGGGTTGGTGTGTGTGTGTATATTGAGTGCATGTGTGTGTGTGGGGGGGGACTTACAAATACAGCAGATCCCTGAATATGTGTGATTTAACATTCACTTTCCTTATATTTGTTTTTTGTGGGATAACACATTAATGGTTTTTCTCTCTGAAAATAGGCAGATTTTTCACATGAAACACATTTCCTTCACCTTAAATCAGTAATCATTTATCAATTTGTGATAATAAAACATGAGACATTTTAAATCATAATAACACAGCATACATGTAACAACATGATGGTGTAGTATACGATGGTGGCAGCCAATCACAGGGCACATATAGACAAACAACCATTCACACTCACATTCATACCTATGGACAATTTGGAGTCTCCAATTAACCTAGCATGTTTTTGGAATGTGGGAGGAAACCAGAGTACCCGGAGAAAACCCATGTACGCACAGGGAGAACATGAAAAAACTCCACACAGAGATAGCCAAGGGTGGAATCAAACTCGGGTCTCCTAGCTGTGTGGCCTGTGCACTAACTACTCTATATTTTACCAAATAATAAATACAACTTTTATTGCAAATGTTGATGTGAAATCACAGGAGAAGGTCAACGTCAAGCTGGCGGAAGGGTTGTAATCCCCATGAATTGCGGGGCTCAGATATATGAACAAAAACACGCAAACATGCATGCACGACGCATAGCCAACTGTGAAGGGATCGCTTAACTGCAGTTACATTTGGGGTGCACACGTGCAGCGTATACCAGGCTTGGGGAGGCGGCGCATGCACCCACACACACACACACACACATTAATGAACATTTATAAATGTGTCCATGTAGACACCGACCTGCTGCCATGGTAATAGGTCATGCAAACTTTCAGCTATTACAAACACTTCTCTTAATGCCACCCGTTATTTATTTAGGAGCTCCTCAGGGTTTTGCAGCTCAGCAAACTAGTTTGCATGTGCTGTTTTTGTTCAAGCAATTCCATGTTGTTTGTGGACAAAAAGCGCTCACCGGAAGAAGCTCAGTGTAAACAGCGAGTTTCCCCGCACACCAGAAACAAAGAGGGCTGTCAATATGGCCGCAGGTTTGCAATTGTTCTGCTTGGCGACCACCGCTTGCACACACACACGCACACAGACACACACACACACACACAGAGTGAGAAAAGCAATAATGTCACCAAAGTGCAACTGTTGCCGGTCAATATTTTCTCTGGCAGATAAAGCCTGTGGGCAGGAACATTCCAGCAGCGAGCCAACACAAACACACTTTTGCAGTTTCAATCTGTCACAGTGTGTGAATTCGGCGCCAGCAGGGAAACAAACTTAGATCTACAAACGCTCGTCTCGCCACTTTGCTCTCCCTTGCCGATAGATCGTCTAAATATCCGCTTTCGGCCCAAAGATCAGAATGGCATCATCATTTTGCAGCCAAAAATGTGAGTCACACAGGAGAAAAACCCTTCCTCAGCTTCAGAGTTGAACACTTACCCAAGTATCAGGCGTGGTTGCAGACAGCTGCCTTCAGGTGAACTCGGAGCGGGAGCAGGAAGTCGTCAGCGGCACCTGAGAAGTGATATGATGAAGAACAGCCGTTTTATTTTCTGCATGCTGGGGGAGAAGATGGGAGAGACACTGACATTTTTCAGTAGTAGTATCTAGAGATGCTCCCATCATGGTTTCATGCTGTCGATGCTGTGAAATTGTCCGATACACGCAGTGATCACATAGATAAAATGTGTATTTTTAGATGTAAAAATCTGATAGGGCTAGGGCTGGTATAGCAATATTTTTTAAATATCAATATATACTTCAGGGCCGCACGGTGGTCATGTGGTTAGCTCCGGGTACTCTGGCTTCCTCCCACATTCCAAAAACATGCTAGGTTAATTGGTGACTCCAAATTGTCCATAGGTATGAATGTGAGTGTGAATGGTTGTTTGTCTGTATGTGCCCTGTGATTGGCTGGCCACCAGTCCAGGGTGTACCCCGCCTCTCCCCCGAAGACAGCTGGGATAGGCTCCAGCACCCTTGCAACCCTGGTGAGCATAAGCAGTAGAAAATGAATGAATGGATATTTACTTCAAGCACAATATACCATATGGTTGATATTGATATAGACTGGATTTGCATTCCCGCTTGGTTTTCACTTTGCGGGTAAAATGTCCGGCTATATATCGTATATCAATATTCAAGCATGCACGCTGGTGAGTCCTGTGCTGTATGATATTAAAGGGGAACTATGGAATTTAGACAAAAACATATTTGACTGACTTTTTCAAACTCACAATTTAGAGGATCCGCTGTTTTTTTCTAAGAGAATTAAAGAGACCCCCACGCACTGGTGGGCCACTTTTCCTCCTCTGAACTACTTTCTAATTTCCACCACATTCGATACCCAATCCAAAATGTGTGAGACTCATACAATGCACTCTGGATGTGGATGCGTTGTGCTTGCTGCTCATTGCCTGTGCAAGGTTTCTTGCACATTGGAGATTGTTGTCCCCGATTGCGGTTCTTGAGAACCACACGGGAGCTACATTAGCCACCCTTCGACTGATGATCACATTGCGAGCCTTGATTACTCACGACACCTTGACAAATATTCGCCTACCAACGGTCACACAATGTGCCACCCCGGCAAGACATTTTTCATGGGATGTTTTGCAGGGTGCAAAACTTACTGCACATCACTCTCACAATGACAGATAAGTCCCACACGGTAGACATGCGTGTTTTGGCTTTGTGTGAGGAAAGTGGGCAGGAGAGGGTTATGAGGGTGGATGCTGCAATGGGGCCAGAGGTGATCGACGGATGTGATCGGCATTATAATGCAAGCATCGACATATGCCAATACCTCATGTGATTATTTTGTTTGATGTATACCTGTTTGACTGTACTGCTACTGCCTTGTGTACAGTCATCCCTTGTTTATTGAGGTTAATTGCTTCTAGACTCAACCATGATCAGCACATTTCCACAAAGTAGGAATCTTTAAAAATTGAATATTTTCCTAGATAGGCCATAAAAAACAGGTTGACAAGTTCTAAATATGGTTTTTAACATTATTAGAACCCTCTAGACATGAAATAACACCCCTGTAGTCACCTTTACATTTGCATTACCTAATATAGTAGACATAAAAAGACAAAGTAAGCAATTTAAGACATAAATAAATGTGTTGCAGTGCAGGGGGAGAAGACAAGAAGTGATGTTGGGGGTTCAGAGTTGAGTTTTATCCTGCCGTATGTTACGACCACAACAGTAGCTTGTCTGTTGTCTGTTAGATAATTCAAAACGTGCAATAACAGCCTGTTGTTCTGAATTCCTTATACATTATTTTAACTCATTCAGCCAGTTTTATGTTTGAAAATGCTACATTCATTCATTCATTTTCTACCACTTTTTCTCACGAGGATCGCGGGGGGTGCACCCTGGACTGGTCGCCAGCCAATCACAGGGCACATATAGACAAACAACCATTCACACTCACATTCATATCTATGGACAATTCGGAGTCGGCAATTAACCTAGCATGTTTTTGGAATGTTGGAGGAAACCGGAGTACCCGGAGAAAACCCACGCATGCACGGGGAGAACATGCAAACTCCACACAGAGATGGCCGAGGGTGGAATTGAACCCTGGTCTCCTAGCTGCGAGGTCTGCGCGCTAACCACTCGTCCGCCGTGCCGCCTGAAAATGCTACCTCAAATGTGCTTAGTTATGTGTATATATATTTTTTGCCAACTCCGACGGGAAGGCGTGGCATCATCACCATAACAGATAGGACTCCCCCTCCCGCGCCATTATTACCATCAGCCACTGGCAGATGAGACCACACAGCGATGGATAATAGGCTTTCCTTTCCTGCGGTGCTATCGCTGCCACACAGACGTGCCTCCATTACCATAACATTCGGGCCGTAATAAGCCAGGAGAGGCTTCACGTGGCGACCACGACTGTGCGAGGGTAGGTCAGTCGTGTCAGACTGTTTGCTAGCGCGGTGCTAATTGCAAGGAAATCAGGACGCCGCAGCAGTGCTTCCCTTGTTTTTTTCTTGGCCAATCTCTGCTTGGGCCACGTGATATTTTTAGCACAAGGTAATGAAACAAAACCTCCTTGGTGCTTGTCGTTGACTGCTTCAGAACATACTTGGCACCCTTTTTGGTCCTAGAAATGGTACAAAGAGTTACTTAAAAGTCAAATAAGTAACTTTTTGGGGTAAATTAGTACTTTGGACTGCACCTCAAGTTCAATGTCTTGTCAATGGCGTGGTGCTTTTCAGGGTTCAGGACTTTGAACCTCACAGATAGTTACTTGGCATCCGTAGATGAATTTCTACCAATGGACTCGAACTGTAGGTGTGTGTACACAGCTTGTAGCAGCTGTAGGATGGATTCTCAATAAAATCCACTTCAGTCACTTAATGTTTTTTTTTTTCATGAATTGTCGTTATTCTACAGGATTTCATGGCCTTTTCTTCTTGCCAAGAACCATTCACTATCACAGTAGCTTCGATGTTGTATGACAAAGGCCAGACTTTGCTCTCATTATTTGCTAAAACAATCCAGGACACAGGAAGGACACACGCCATCTGTCCTCTGAAGACAAAGGTTATATCATCTAAGGTGAGGCCTAGATAAAGATGCTTGTGTGAACCACAGTGAACCTTCAATCTTCTGAAAAATCCTCCTTAACCTTCTTAAACAACCTCCTTAAACAGACGTTCCACATGGTTAACAGCAATTGCTTAGAAAAGGGGCCGCACGTGGTTAGCACGGTAGGGTCTGTTGCAATACGATTGTAATGTAAAGGTTCTGCGTTTACAGAGGGAATGGTTTAAAAGCAACACATAACACAAAATGAGCCGGGCCAGTGTCTGCAATGATGATTGTTCCCACTTCTGAAGTTTAACCTTAACCACCCGCTTTTTAAAGTGAAGTTTGTAACGTACCAGAATTAAATAGGAGCCAGTGTCCAGCAGTCAATCACCTTTTGTTTTCTCAGTGACAATTACACATTCATACATATGAGCACACGTATGCACAAATATATGAATATGCACACCAACAGAAGTACACACCTCCATATGCGCACTCTCAGCACATGGGTGCTTCTCTACGCAATCTACCGTCTTATCCTTGATGTCCTTGTGCTGTTGGTATGCTATTATTACAGTAATAATGATGTCAAGCAGTGAGATTTTAATTATTGCAACTGTATGGCTGTAATTGTGTTTACTATCACGATTCATGTCTTCATTGTTACTATTGCTACTGGTAAGTTGGACCGTTTCATTTCAGTGATATAATCGCCATTGTGACCCCTAGCCAACATGAACTGATACAGTCCTGTTTGTCACTATTGTTGTTATGGGAATTGTTGTTGCTGCTGTTTTTGTCTCTCTCTTTATACTGTCCCCACCCCCAACCCAGCTTCTCTTCTTCTTCTTGTCTGTGTTTCTTCTTGCGCCGGTCCGGCTGCTCCAAAAACATCAAATAACGGCAAATAAAATTTCATAGTACAGGGAAATTGTAGCCAACACCTTTCCTGGCAGAGCAAATTTGTTTAGCATGTAAGGGCATTTAGATCAGCAATACGATCTGCCCCAATGGCTGGACAAGACAAAAAATAAATAAATACAAAATAGGAGCCAGTGTCTCTACAGCCCCCCTCCCACTCTCCATCCATCAGTATTTAATAAAGGTAAAAATCATGTATAAAAATGTTGACAATTTGTTTTTGGGGTGTCAAAAACATTCATTCATTCATTCATTTTCTACCGCTTTTTCCTCACGAGGGTCGCGGGGGTGCTGGAGCCTATCCCAGCTGTCTTGCACATTGGAGATGAGGCGGGTGTACACCCTGGACTGGTCGCCAGCCAATCACAGGGCACATATTGACAAACAACCATTCACACTCACTGTCAAAAACATATTCAGTGGAATCACATTATTTCTTATGGGATAATGTGTTTGGGGGCTTCATTTGGGGAGTTAAATCCCACCCTCGGCCATCTCTGTGTGGAGTTTGCATGTTCTCCCCGTGCATGCGTGGGTTTTCTTCGTTCATTCACACATTCCAAAAACATGCTAGGTTAACTGGCGACTCCAAATTGTCCATAGGTATGAATGTGAGTGTGAATGGTTGTTTGTCTATATATGCCCTGTGATTGGCTGGCCACCAGTCCAGGGTGTACCCCGCCTCTCGCCCAAAGATTGCTGGGATAGGCTCCAGCACCCCCGCGACCCTTGTGAGGATAAGTGGTAGAAAATGAATGAATGAATAATGTGTTTGGTTTTCATGCAGTTTTGTTTTCGGCTGACATTTAGGAATGGATTAATGACAGAAACCCAAGTTCCACTGTACCAAACTGTCTACTCTAACATAAATGTACATCATTGGGACATTTAGGGGTACAATGTGAGTGGTTCTACTTCTGTAAACTGTTTCACCTTTTACTTGTTTGACCTTTGTGGATCAGGAAAAGGCACAAATGATGCTTTTGGGATTTAGATTGCACCATGAGGAAAAGAAAACGACTGTACCACTATTTCCGACATTGTAGAGAGGCAAATGAAATATGTTAAGTATTGTAGTCTAACAGGAGAAAGGCGCAGATGTTGCCATTGTTCGCCTCATTCAGCAACCTCCTAAAACTTCCCTCATTATTGCCATCATTAGCGGCGCCATCGATACGGCGGGCAGCTGCCAGCAGACCTGATGTATGCGCCACGCTTAGACTAAACACCAATTAATTATCTGCTAGGCAATTATGCAGCATCTTTTTTTTCTAATTTAGTCATAACACCAAGACAGTCCCTCTCTTCCTCGGCATGCTTTCTGGACCGGAACTCACTTGTGATGGCAGAAATGATGGGGGCAGGTGTTCTGGACCGTTCCGCCTCGCAATGTGCGGGCATGAGTCATGATGCTGCGGTGTCAGCCTCTTTTGTTTGACTCCTAATTGGAGTAATTTATTGTGCTAACAGGATGAGCAGCTGTGGCTTTGCAGCTTCACCACAGTGACATCCGGACGCCTCGAAGAAAAGGACGTGACTTGATAAAAAAAAAAAATCACTGGAAAAACACAACAATGGAGTAAAAAACGCAAACATGTTTTCTCCTTGCTTTTGGCAACAGATGACGTTCAAGCCCAGCAAAAAGGAGTGAAAACTCTAATAACACTACATAATGAGCACCAACTGCTCATAACTATATTGCAAAATAATTGAAAAAATGTTAAAGACTTTGGGCCCCCCGTTCTCACCAATCAGGTCAACGGTGACCGGCGACAGTATTCCTCAAGGAATATGGTGAGCTACAGTGAAAGAAATCAGGTCGCCATGACGTCCCTTTAGGGCCAAACTCCCTATACTGCCTCTTGTGTCCTGGCTCTGTAGACAGGAAGCCCCGGGGAGGGACGCCAGCGCGAGTTAGATGGGGGAAGGCGACAACGTGAGGCCGCAAGGTCGCACAGAACCTGCTGGTGACTCACAGTGAAGAGCAACAAAAGGACTGTCGGCTTTATGACTTCACGCTTGGTACTTACTTACACACTCGCAACATGCGCTACACTTGCCTAAATTTAGCAACGAGAGGGACACAATGTTAGAAACACCTCTCAGTGTGACACAGTAGTGTCATATAAGATCAAAAAAGATTTTTGATTTCTTTTTTGTATTCATAGAAGTGCAAGTAAGGAAGAATGTGAATTGAGAACCAGCACATATTTCTTTCTGCATTTGTCTTTATAAAACTTTTTATTGCTCTTAAGAGTTGTGTTATTATCGCTCTAGTGATTCAAACTAATTTCCACTCAGGTCAATAATAGAGATTGTAGTGTATTATAATATGATTGATCTTTGTTGTTATTCATTCTATAGGAAGAATAGAACCTTTCGTGTATTATTGTTACTGTGTCCATGCAATCTCTTAGTGTTTTAAATAACATCTTTATTGCACTTATACTTTCTAATAGTAGCTTGTAAAGAAGCTCTCTTAAATAAAAAGATGCAATTAAAAGTGATTAAAAGAAAATAATAAATAAATAATCTTGGATAGTAGCAGTATGTCCTGCACATATCGTGTACATATCGTACTCACACAAAGCCGGTGGCTGAAAACCTTTTTCACTAAAGCAACCCGTAAAAGGTATTTTTGAAAAAAAAAAAAAAAAAAAAGATGTAGCATCACTATCTGATTTATTACTGTCCAAAACGGTGCTCATTTGTGTTACTCGTGGGTAAACTTACAAAATTAGCAGTGAATCAATCATTTTACCAACTGCACATACCGTATTTGTGTATAATTCTGTTCTCCACGTGCATACGTGGTTTTTCTCCGGTTACTCCGGTTTCCTCCCACATTCCAAAAACATGCTAAGTTAATTGGCGACTCCAAATTGTCCATAGGTATGAATGTGAGTGTGAATGGTTGTTTGTCTATATGTGCCCTGTGATTGGCTGGCGACCAGTCCAGGGTGTACCCCGCCTCTCGCCCAAAGTCAGCTGGGATAAGCTCCAGCACACCCCCACAGCCCAAGTGAGGATAAGTGGTATAGAAAATGGATGGATGTAAAACAATGTTACAATAAAATATACACATTTCTGAAAAGTCAGGGTACTATTGGTTCATAGGTTTTTTTGTTTGTTTTTTTTAAACCAAGTTATGACTTTGCAAATACAGTCAAAAACAGTCAAAATGACACCAGGACGTGTAAACTTGACCATATTTCTCCAGTACTAGCCAACTTACTCTGGCTCCCAATTTATCTGAGAGGAATGTTACTTGCCTACAAAATATTACAAAAATAAATAAAATACCTTAGATATAATTTGAAAAAATGCACAAACTTGTAGACATTGCAGTCAAACAGCAGAATAGAAGTGATGGGACAAGTAGCCGGGTTGAAGCAGGAATGATGGCACCCAATGGATGAGGGTGAGCACGCCCTAAATTGTGCATCGACCTTCAAGGAAAGACAGCTCACAGCAACTACGTGTATGTTAGTTTGTTCAAAATGGCGGCAAAAAAGGATTCAGTCAACCGTTGTTGTCCTGCTGAGGTGACTCGATTGCTCAACAACACCTTAGCAGAGCACGACCTCATCCTGAGATGACAGGTGAGCTCGCACAAACAGAAGTTAGAAGTTCCCTTCTCCAGCCTCAAGAGCTCCTGTGAAGCTTTGCACTTTTGTCACTCGGACAAAATAAACAAACGACTTTGCAAGCCGTCTGAATGTGAAATAGTTGTTTGCCAACAGAAGGTACTGACTTCTTGCAGAAGGAGGAGAATCGTGGCAGCAAAGAGCCGTAAGCTCTGTGGCCTCAGTGCTTCATGAGGATAAAGAGCTCCGACCTAATTAGCTGACTTTGTTAAGTAAAACTCCACATAGCCTCCCCCCTGTGTTTTCCCTCTACAACGTGATTACAGCTTTAATTAGCTGCTCGGAGACCGCCAACATCCATATTGTCACATTATATGGACAATAGTAACGGGAAGTGAAAAGTGAAGAAGACGTCTTTGCAGCGAGAACAGCTTGTATCAGATTTTGAAGTGTGTCCATGTGTCATTGATGTGGTCTCGATCTCATAACCCGGACCATATTTGGTCACCCCCTACTTATTGCAACGTCACACAGTGAAATTAAAGGGGGTGTCACCAGAGACAAAAACGACAATCACGGTGCCAATATGAAACAGGTACTTAAGTACACACACACACGCACACACAGTGCGACTACTACGACTATGGGAATAATAAACAACAACTACAGGGTCAGGCAAACTGATCTGACACATTTGTAGGTTAAATAAAAGGCAAATAAAGTAAAGAAACAAAAAAAGTGTTTTATTTTCGAAAAGTACATATGATGACATTCTGTTTCATTATGTTTTAAAAATGAAATCAGTTCTGGCGGTGCGAGGTCGGCCGGTTGAAGTTGGTAACTCATAACAAGATCATGTTTTTTGAGCTGGTACGGGATCATTTCTACTAAGATTGAAGCGCAAACGGAACGCTGGTTGTGCACTTCATTATTTCTGATGGAGAAACAACATAATCAGAAGCTCTAAGCGAAGACGTTGTTCCATAGAATGGCAAGGAATGGAGTGTGTCATGTTTCTGTTGTACAGTCTCGTCTCGGTGGGTGGAGGTGCGGCCAGTGGATCAGAAGAATGTAACAATTAAATTAAATTAGTAGATTAGTAGAATCTCATCTTGTTCTCGTAGACCCAATGGCATGTATCATCTCATCCTGTGAACATCTTGTGACACCCCCACTTTTTATCTGAAACTGAGTAGTGTGTATGGAAAATGTTGGGATGCAGCTATGATATTCTTTACCTTTTGATTTGTAAAATATTACAAAAAAAGCAATCCAATGTAGGGCAAGATATGTTAAGCAGGTATTATATATGGTAATGGTAATGGTTTTATTTCATTTGAACATGCATCAGATTACAATTGAGTGCATCACATAATCAGTTCACAGTTCCACATGTCCAAAAGGAGTAGGAAGAAGCAAAGCTTATTAAATCCTACCCCTCCATTTGGTACTTTTATAATCAGTAACTGTTCACTTCCTGCTTTCCATAATACAGTTTAAGTTTTTTTTTTTTAATAATGCACCTCGTACTATTTGATATATTGAAAGAAAAAAAGCCTACATCTCAGCTGTAATGCGTACTTCAGAGCCCCACTATTGATATATGGTATATGGAGGTATAGATCAGGGGTGCGGACAGCAAGGAGTGGCCCACAGCATCCATCCGTCCATCCAACTATTTTTTATGCCGCTTATCGTCATTAGGGTGGCCCACGGCATATTCTATAAAATGTCTCTAATCTATAAAATGAAGCATAGTCCGCATTAGAACATTATGAAGGATTATTTAGGTCACACAGTGAACAAAAAAAATGTAAAATGTATGAAATTTCCCCCCAAAATAGCATCAACAAAGCAAAATGACTAATTTCATCATTTTCTGTGCTCCGTTATGAAATTGCGTACTAGATTTTCTGTCAATCATACACTCTGTTGGTGGGTGTTAATAATATTCCCACTCACATATTGTGTGTTTCTGCAAGTGTAAATGCCTCAGCCTGTGATAACTTCAAATGCTACATAGGACCTCAATGAAAAGTTGATTTGCAACCTTTCCTTTCATGCGGCCTGCCCACCCATCTGCTTGTTGCTCTCAGGCTAATCACGCTGCAGCGAGCTGATCAATGGCGTCTGAATGCAAGCACACTCTTGGACTTAAACAAGCCTGCTGTCACCACAAAAAGATTTTCTGCTTTTGACGGACAAAGATTTTCTTTGACGTGAGCGCCTTCATTCCATACACCTTCATGCCCACAGCCTCTGACAAGGATGAAAATTGGAGAGAAACATCCCACTCGGATGTCACAGACAATTGTATTTCTGTTGAATGCATCACATTCTTTGTAGGATGTCAGGCAATTGTTTCTGCTTCCTCTATGATGTTCTACCAGTCACAATTTAAAATCAATAAATAAATGTATATCTCCATATCCTAGCAAGATCCATTTTAATTATCACATATATATATATACGAAGGTGACATTTGTTTAGTTGTACTTTTTGTAAGAATCTATTGAGACTATGGGTACAACAGTACATGCATTCATAATCTGTTACTAATAATCTGTGATTTGGTATTTTCTACTTCAAATACTTATTTATTTATACTGTACAGACTCACTTCGAAAATGAAACCAGTAAAATGCAACAGAATGAAGAGCTGTGACGCATACAAGTGTATTGAAGCAAGTACCCCCCTCCTCTCCAACAATTCCCAACGCCCCCCAAAGGGGCCCCCACCCCACTATTTCAGTAGCATGCTTTTCAGAAAGTAGCAGCTCTTGTTTCAGGGCACCCAGAATGTTCTTTGCATGGGGATGAAACGCTGAAACGGTAAAATACTTTGCTGATTTGACCTGAAAACTTTTCCGTGTGGACAGACCATAAAGCTTTTCTACACTCACATCACTCATAGCATTCCATTAAATCAAAGTGCTGTGCTTTTTCTTTAGCTTAGTCAAAGATGAAAAACCCTTCAGATGAATGCATGAAAATGAAAGCGTACAAGGTCCCTCCTCTCTTTCAACCCGGGCGTTGTGCACATGCGGCGCCCGTTGGAGCCGGAAAAGAAATGTAAACGAGGACGGAGGAGGTGTGACGGCAGCTTGTCAAGTGATGAATATTTCACCCGGCTTCTCTTTCTACATTGCAGAACGTGAACGTGCATACACACACACACACACACACACACACACTGAGAACAAGGCTGCTGAGGTGTGGATGCATGCAGGGATGTATGGTTTTGCTGATGAATGGGTGAATAGGTGGTGGCATGTAAGGATGTAGTGGATGGACAAATGATGAAATTACATACTGATTGGATGGGGTGATAGACATATCAATGAAGGATGGAAGATGAATGAAATGGATGGCCTGATGGTGGCAGGATAGATGGATACAGAAATGTAGTGGAAGGATGAATGATGTAGGATGGATGAATCAGTGGAGTGGATAGTTAAAAATGATGAATTGATGGATGGGTTATACTGAAAAAGATGGACTAGCTGGCTGGATGAATGGTTTGATCGGCAAATAGATGAGTGGGTAAGTGGAATGGATGGATGGATGGTTGTATGGATGGATAGATCCGTGGGGTGAATGATTGTAGATTGATGGATGGATTACACGGAAAAAACTAGATTGGCTGGCTGGATGAATGTTTAATGATGGAATGGATGAGTGGGTAAGTGTGGATGGATGGACAGAAGGATGGACAGACGGACGGACAAATGTAATTTACTGAAAAAAACTGGACTGAATGGTCAGATGGGTTCAAAGATGAGTGGGCAAGTGTGTGGATGGATTGATGGATGGATGGACGGACCAACAGATGGATGGATTGTAATGAAAAAAACTAAGTGGATGGATGGATCACTGAAGTGAAAGGTTATAGATTGATGATGGATGAAGAGAACTGGACGAATGAGTGTTTGCTGTGCAAACAGATGAGTGGATGGGGTTGGATGGACATAATTGTATAACTATGGAGATAAAGTTGTATAAATTCGATGACAGCTGGATGGTGGGATGATGGATGGAAGTGAAAGATTAAGGGATGGATGTATGGCTGACTGATTTGGTAACCATGGTGACTGCCAACATGACAAATTTTCAGCATCTCCAGTAAACTCCAGCGTGATTTAGCTTTATTGTCACATGACGATTATTCCTGCAGTGCCCGAGTGTTGAATATGACACTTATTATACTACTCAATAACAGCAACAAAACATCACAGAGCCAATCTTGTGCTGCTTATAAGCGTATCATTATTTTGAAAAACTACCTCCATAGTCATTTGTCTTCTCCTTTGGACCGCATAGCCACATGACGAGAGCTAATGTCGAGCTTCACGGGCTCCGATTTTCCACTCGGAGAACTTTATTAACTTAATGCCCGGGAAACATAATGGGATTATTTTTCAAAGGCTCTGCAGATAAATAATAAAAACACTGGCATGCATTTCGCACAACTTTATTTGGGCGCCCCAACGCAAAGTGCGACGGCGCATTATGATTTAAAGATTTCAAGATGGACCCGGGGCACTGATCGATACATGGGGGGCGGTGAGGGCAGCTAAATGTGAACGTGGGCACTTACTTACTTCCACTGTGGGCCATCACTGAGCTCACACATCAAAGTGGCAGAGGTCCTTTAGGCTAAAAAGGAAGAAGAAACAAGAGGACCATTAAATGGCTGCCGCACACAAACATTAAAGCTCAACTTGAACGCCTGGGAAGAAGAAGACTTTAGGACTCTAGAGAAAGATGGAGGGAAGAGAGAGAGCGATATTGATTTTCCTTCCTGTGAAGTGCCGCTTCATCATTTTGCAAGATGTCTATCGACCGCTTGCCTTTAGTTTGTTTTTAATTTTGGGGCCTCAAAAAGCCACCCTCCCCTTAAGACACTTGCACCTTGCACAAGATGAATGGACGACCCCCTACCATCCTTGTTTATTTGGAAGTGATCATTGCTTGTTTTTATGGGTCGAGAAGGGTCTGAACCACAGGGATCTAACATTACATGTATTTTTTCTTCTGTACGGAACATTCACATGCTGCTTTTGCACATGGTACACATTGCGTGAGGGACAGGAAGTGTAACTGCCCATAATTGGGCATCTACGCTCTAAACAATCACAGTGGAACCTCAGTTCGTGTATGTCCTGGTTAACATAGTTTTCAGTTTACATCAAATATGTGGTCGTTTCATGTACATTTCCCAGTTAGCGTGCAATATGCAACTGTGTTTGTAATGTTCATGTTTATATTTCATTTAAAAATGATTTACACCAAAGCTAAGCAGTTTTATACTTTTTCTTTCCTTACTGTACTTACTTACTGTTCTTTCTTTACAAAATAAACCCAACCGCGATCTTAAAACCACAATTCGGTACATACCAAATTCAACAAAATAAGCATTATTATAAATTATAATAATTATTATTATCTAAAGTGCTGCACAGCATGGAGTGGTTAGCATGCAGGCCTCACAGCTAGGAGACCCGAGTTCAATTCCACCCTCAGCCATCGGTGCGTGGAGTTTGCATGTTCTCCCCGTGCATTCGTGGGTTTTCTCCGGGTACTCCGATTTCCTCCCACATTCCAAAAACATGCTAGGTTAATTGGTGACTCCAAATTGCCCATAGGTATGAATGTGAGTGTGAATGGTTGTTTGTCTATATGTGCCCTGTGATTGGCTGGCAACCAGTCCAGGGTGTACCCCGCCTCTCGCCCGAAGACAACTGGGATATACTCCAAACCCCCCCACCCCGCGACCCAGATAAGCGGTAGAAAATGAATGACTGAATGAATGAATGAATATTTCTAAAGGCACAATTTGATATATTGGCTCTGATTAGACTAGTTTAGAAGACGGTGTCTGATCCAGTCACCATCTTAACAAGCCCCAGCGACATGGACAAACTTCCAGCACAGCAGAGTGAACAAATACACAACACGCAGGAAGTGTGACGGCAGGCACAGGAGATGAAGTGTGCTGACAGTTTTGCTGTAATGAGTCTGCGTCCAGTGACACGACAGCGCGCTGACAGCGCTGGGACGAGGTCAGTCATGTGAGTCCGGCTCCGCCTCCTACTCCACCTCCAGATGCTGCGCCAACGTGTCAAGCACGCTGGGATGCGGTACTCCTATTCCCACTCCTTAAAGGGGACCTATTATGCTTTTTCCACTTTTCTGACCTATAAATGTAGTTAGAATGTTGTATTCTTGTGTTAAACCATGCCAAAGTTTCAGATAATGAGGTTTGCACATTTGGAAGTGAGCCCTGAAAAAAGTTTGGGGTGTCTCTGAAAGCTCGGTTTCAGAGTTTTTTCCCTGGTGAAATCTGTGACATCACAATGAGCCCGGGCAAAATTTTTTGTGGCCTTTTTATTGATCCATTTTCTACACTGCTTATCCTCACGATGTGTCTCCGGGCGAGAGGCGGAGTACACCCTGGACTGGTCGCCAGCCAATCACAGGGCACATATAGACAAACAACCATTCACACTCACATTCATACCTATGGACAATTTGGAGTCGCCAATTAACCTAGCATGTTTTTGGAATGTGGGAGGAAACTGAAATACCCGGAGAAAACCCACGCATGCATGGGGAGAACATGCAAACTCAACACAGACATGCCCAACGGGGGAATCAAACCTGTGTTTCCTTGCTGTGTGGCCTGCACACTAACCTTATTTTTACAGAATTATTGACAATTTCGTATTTTCATGTTCATATAGCTCTAAAATACACAATATATGTACCTTGAAAGATCAATCAAAATGCTCATGCTGATCAAAAATGGCATGGAGGGTCTCGTATGGAATGAGTTAAATACTTAATATATATATACAATAATATAAATAAAATGATGGCAATGTGGATGTTGCAAGAAAGATTCGATGTTTGGTCTTATGCAGAGCTTTATTTCTCAACGGCTCAAAACCACAGCATCACAAAGTTGGAATATGTCTTATATAGGGCTAACGTTTGCACGCCAAAAAACTAGGGATCAAACCATGCTCCCAACCTGCCTGCCGACTGGGTGAGAGATCTGCCTGATCTGATCTGAGGTTTGCCAATATGAAATAAACTCCATGGAAAAATTTCTAGCATAAATTGATAACTGCTGCACAATTCTGGTGACATGCCTGTACTGCAATACTGATGCTCAGAATTTACTACCATTTACGGAGGCATCAGTGTTAGGACAGTACAGAGTTGCATCCCTAGTTATCACAGCCACATTCATCTGCTTAGTATCTGCAACTCTGTGTCATCCATCAAACTACATTGTCCATCACATGGAGGCCACACAATGGCAGTGCAAAGAAGTAGCATTGTTTTGGTGTGCCAACAACAGCCCTCGGCGTGTCTTTCTTTACCAGCAACACACAGCACATTGGTGTGCAATCACGAGACAATGCAGGAGCTCAAAGGGTGCGTTTAAAATCTAAGAAGATACACTTTTGTCAGCGTCAGATCGCAACAGGAGTTCAATTTGCACGTCCTCACCAAGAATACTGCAAAAATAAACAATTGCTCCCGGCGTCGCTTTTTTCCATCTTATGCATATTTATTTGGAGGAGCGGCATGTGGGCGTGCAACAGCCTGCCTGAGTGTGAAATGGAGAGAGAGAGAGAGAGAGAGAGGGTGAGTGGATGTGTTGGGGGATTGAATGGTTGGGTGGGTGTGAGTATGCTGGCTATCCTTTGTCAACTGTTCAGTGCCATTTAATGGCCTGTAAAGGCCTTTTGCTGCAGAAAGAACAGGCAATTAGCATAGTGAGTGGATTACAAGATTGCTCTGACTCCAGGATTAATGCGTGCACTTAATCCTCTCTTTGCTGATACTATTTACTACTGGAGGAGAGCAAATTTCACATGTGGAGGGCTTCTTCTTCTTCCTTTCCCCCCACTGTGTACGCAAAGATTAGCCAAGAGAGTATTTAGAGCACAGGAAAATTGTTCTGCATGTTGTTCTGCGTTGCGAAGTTTCGCAGTTATGACGCAAAAATTACAAATACTGTAAACATTGTGGGTAAGTTTACATTCATTTACATGGACCTTAATGTAAGATTATCTTCAATACTAGCCAAGTCCCGGACTAGCATGACAGCCAATCAAAACCGTGGAAGACTTATTCAATTCACTCTGGATGTGAACACCTCGCTCACCCATGGAGTTGGTTAAATCCGCTGGTTGGCTTCTGTGTGCATGGTTTACTATGCATTGGCGATGAGTCGTTCTGTCGCCCGATAAACTGCAATAATTATTATTGTTGTGTGAGCCCTGTCGCTGAAATAAACCCCGTATGACGTCACATCACCATCATAATAAACTGACATACATGCAACAGTAGTCACGATTAATACAAAGGCTGAGATGGAGACCCAGGTTTGATTCCCTACTTGGGCATCACTTGGAGTTTGCATGTTCTCCCCGTGCATGCGTGGGTTTTCTCTGGGTACTCCGGTTTCCTCCCACATTCCAAAAACATGCTAGGTTAATTGGTGACTCCAAATTGTCCATAGGTATGAATGTGAGTGTGAATGGTTGTTTGTTTATATGTGCCCTGTGATTGGCTGGCGACCAGTCCAGGGTGTACCCCGCCTCTCGCACAAAGGCAGCCGGAATAGGCTCCAGCATGTCCGCGACCCTCGTGAGGATAAGTGGTATAGAAAAAGGATGGATGGATAGCCAAAACAGATATGATCGCGCCCTGCATTGGGCCCCTTCCACACCTGACCTAAACCTTATTGAGAATTTGTGAACCAAGGGGAAATTCAGGGTTTTCTACATATCAGCCTGTGCATCAGCCATAATCTTCTTTGTTGGAAGTCTAAGAGTGTCTTCTAAGGCGAAGCAGACTTAGCGTAGCCTTGACGGCGCTCTGCTCTGTATTCCATCATGCACCCTGGCGCCCGCACTCAGCTTTGCCACCAACTTGGCCTCCGTCTTGTATCTGCGCCATCGTTCCTGAGCAGTCGCACGATATCATCTTTAATCCGCCAGCCGCCACTTCCCTCCAGAGTGTTCTCAACTGCAGCCTCGGGCTGCGAGTGGTCAGATGATTGCCACAGTGCCAAGAGTCTCCAAACAAAAACAAATTTACAAAAAAACCCACATAACAGGGGTGAGATAAAATATTGATGCAGCAAACTACGAGAACCACTATCGTTTGGGATGAAGTAATTATACACTAGCATGAAAATGAAAAGGGAGTGTTTAGGGGTTGTTTGTGTCAATACTTCATGGCTGCTGGGGGTGGATCTACTCACTCATTGCAGAATAAAAACTAAAAATACAACCAATTAAAAAGGAATGTGCAAAAAAAACATCCAATGTTATGTCCATCATATGCGAGCTTTCACTGTGTAGCTACGATAAAACCATGTGATTCCAATCCTGTGATGGACTGATGGACCGCCACAGCAACCTGAACCTGAACAACATGAGCCGCCTCAACAATGCTATCCAGCCACAAAATTCAGATACCTGAAGCCCACCTTGAGAGTGCAGTGGGAAGACTGCACAAACTGCAGGAGCCATGTGGCCTTGAGCAGCATGTACTGCTCCTTTTCACCATGGAGAAGGTGAGACAACAACAAGGCATCAATTGAAAAATTCATTCCTCCTTACAGATCAATAGTGTCACATTGCCTGCTAAACAATAACACTCTACTATTGTCATTTATGAGTGTGAGTCATTTGAGTATTGGTCGATATCGAGTCCCGATCTGTATAATACATGAAAAAAATAAAGGAGACCAAAGAAAAACATCCAGGATGTCCCTTATTATTTTATTTTATTGGCAATGTGTGCAGAAAAGTTAGCCAGTTTGTTACCAATAAAAAATGTGCTTTACAATTTCAGAAAAGTGTATCCCAAAAATATTGTGATATATGCTATGGTCCGGGCTGCACACCAGTCGAGTGGTTAGCGCGCAGATGATCACAGCTAGGAGATCAGAGTTCAATTCCACCCCCGGCCATCTCTGTGTGGAGTTTGCATGTTCTCCCCATGCATGCGTGTGTTTCCTCCGGGTACTCCGGTTTCCACCCACATTCCAAAAACATGCTAGGTTAATTGGTGACTCCAAATTGTCCATAGGTATGAATGTGAGTGTGAATGGTTGTTTGTCTATATGTGCCCTGGCGACCAGTCCAGGGTGTACCCCGCCCCTCACCCAAAGAGAGCTGGCATAGGTTCCAGCATGCTCACCACCCTCGTGAGGATAAGTGGTATAAAAAATGAATGAATGAATGAATGAATGAATGAATGACTAAGATATGTTTGAACAGAACTCTTGACCAGGCCAACAACACAATAGCAAGACAACAAGAATACAAAAAATGTGGACCTGACAGAAGCACCACACTCAGCTGTGCTTTATTACGGCTAATGTGCCATCTGCTTCCCAGGGTGACTCCTCATTAAAGACGGAGGAGATAAATAACATATCACATTGGCAACACCTGCCAAATAGACGTGACCCATGTTGCCTTTGTAGGAAACATGATGGTATCTTTATATTTGGAGATGGTGTATAGCAGTGTTTTTCAACCTTTTTTGAGCCACGGCACGTTTTTTTACATTGGAAAAATCTTGTGGCACACCACTAACCAAAAATGTTACAAAATGTCACCACAACCTCACACGTGCATCAATAATTCTATCGGAGGAACAAGGTAGGTGTTACCACACGGACCAATATTACATTGCTCTGCCAGTCTTTACACCACAGACACTCCACAGTAGCCACGTTTTTACATCACCACTTTTTCTCTTTCCAAATGACCTTTCGGGAAACAATGGTATCCATGGAAAGCAATATTCCAATCTTTTGTCTAAATGTGCCGTGAAAATCAAACAGAATAGTCAATAGGGCATGCCCAGTAAAACGTAAACATCAACATCACGTGATACCGGCTTCCCCGAGTTTTTCTTTCAATTGTTGGAATAACTCCGTATTGCCAGTTTTTCGTCTGTCCAGTCTTGAAATTTAGTTTGAATCAAAAACAAACTTTGCTTAGTCCAGTGCCAATTGCTGGCCTCCATTTTTAAAACTGAAGAATGTCTGGATCTGCGTGTTACGTCATATCTGAGCATGCGCTGAAAGAACGCACCCAGGATAAATTTAAACAGGAAAAGATCACATTCAATCTTGCTAATATTTTATAATTAAACTCAGGACATGTTTTATATAGATATATATTTTCTTTTTTAATAAAACTGCACTTGTGAATGGCGTATAGAAGGGTTTTGATTCTGTTTCACAGATGGCGGTAATGCATACGAAAGCTGCTTGCCAACCGCCAATAAACAACAGAAGAAGAAGAACACCACGAAGAAGAAGGCACCCTGACAACTTTCCGTTTGAGCGGGTACAAGATACCTGAATTGGATTGGTTAAAGGAATATTCCATCCCTGTTCAATTCTTTCCGTTTGAGCAAATAAACCAAATGCAATTGGAATATTTGGGTCCATGTATACTATTGACATAATGGCTATTGACATAATATTTGCAAATGATGATTAATCAATGTTAATTATAAAAAGTGATATTGGATAATTCCTCACGGCACACCTGATGGTTTCTCAAGGTACACTGGTGTGCCGCGGCACAGTGGTTGAAAATCACTGGTGTATAGCACCTTTCATTGGTTTCACTCAACTTTTCATCCTATTATTTATTTTAACATAATATACACTGTCACATAGGAATACAGAGATTTGTTCGGATAAGAATGATGTCTTGAGGTCATCAAAGTCAGATGTGCAGGGTTTTTTTGTGGACTACAGCATAAAATGACATACAGTAGCAATAAAAGTGTTGCGTGAAATAGTATCACAAACAAATAACAAATACGAGGTCAAAGGGTTTGGCCTATGGAATTCATTCATCAAAACTGCCAAGTGCTCAATTTTCATTTTTCCCGTAAATACAGCAAATACTCACTTTTTATTAAGGATTGTAACCATGATGATAGACATATAATTCTCTGTGTCTACCTGTTATCCATAGAACTCTGGTTTTTATGTTGTTTTCACCTCTAAGTACAGTCTGCACTGGCGGAAACTATGCAATCCAATCCAACTGGAAACTGAGCACAGACATTCAGTGCTATTTGTGTTTTTATGGGACCAAACATTTCTGTACTTGAGTGAATGGGATTTTTTTTACCACCAGCGTAGAGGAAAAGTACATTGTAGAAAACATTGTGTTGACATGGCCTTAGTTATTTTTGAAGCCTGAGGGTCGGTCATCAATTACAACAGTCCTTTGCTGAACTGTCTCTGCTTGAAAGCACATAGAGCAAAGGAAGACGCTACAAGTAGGCGGCACAATGAGAGTTCTTAGGAGAAGACAGACGCATGCTGTGAGCCTCCTGGTGCAGACGCCACATGTGGCATTGTGGGAGGGAAAAGTCTCAAACAAAAAAAAAGCAAAAAGCTGAAGTCATCTTGCGGTGCGAAGACAACTCATTATACAACTCATGCCTCCTCACTCTATGTGCAAATGTTCTCAACAACACCATCTGCTTGTTTATTGCTATTATTTGGAAAGCTCGGCATTGTTGTCAGTACAAAAGAAAGGGAGAAATGTTTGATGAAATGTTTTGATAGTCATGTATGCTACACAAAGTCCTCAGTGGGAGTTTAGTTGTGACTTTCAAACACACTTGACAATCACCGCAACCCTCCAGCTGCTCCAAAAAATTTTGTGACCCTAATAACAAAAAAGAAAATAAGACATCTCAGTTGTAGCCAGCTACTGGTTCTGGTCACTCTAAAAAAATATGTTCCTAATGAAAGGTCATTTACTTTTTGGCTGCTTCAACAAGTAAACACCTCACAATGGACAAAATCAATCAATGAATGAGAGGTCCCTGAATTTTAATGTTCGTCTTAGCAAGACACATTGCACTCAAACAATAATATAACATATATTGAATAATTGTTCAGCTGTTCTGTACCTACTATTGTCCCAGATCACACTTTCTATAAACTTCAATTGAGGTGTATGTGATTTGGCCCCAGTGCCATTTTCAGCACGTCAAATAGTTCCAACATAAAGAAATGTATCAAATCAAGCTGATCATATTGGCAAAATTACATGTAGTTATATCACCTTATGTTCCAGAACTCAGACTACCTCTAACTACAAAATTGCCCTTGTAATTTCCCATTCAGTCCCTGATCATAGGCTGTTCTGATTTCAGGCGTTTCATTGCTATCAATCTGGTGAAAGAAGATCAAAGACGATCCAAAGAAAGGGTGTCTCCAAGAAGACGGTTCAGAGGAAGTCTGCCACAGTGAATACACACTCCACACTACTGAAGAACCTCATGGACTTTGAATGGGATTTCATATACGGTAGGTCAGTGAGCTCTATTTTGTCTCTTGCTCTCAATTTCTCATGTTGTTCTGACAGGGTGACAATGCAGCATTAAACATGAAATACTTTGATATGGTACAGTGCCACACGGTAGCCGGGAAGACTTGGGGGGAATTGAACTTTGGTCTCTTAGCTGTGAGGCCTGCGCGCTAACCACTCGGCGCCGTGCAGCCTACACTAAAGTTATCATCCAAAAACTTAATAATAATAATAACGTCACAGTACAGTTAAAAAGTTATAAAAATTCATGTTGAAATGTATACATGTCAAGGACATCCGCTATTCATCACGGTAACAGATGCGGTGGACCAATAAGAGGTTGCGTGGAGAGCAAACGAGTTTGCGTTGAAAGGTGTTTAGTCTGAGCTCAGACCACTACAACCTTTAGAGTGAAAACATGAGGGTGCAGGGGTCAAAGCCATTTAGCACAGTAAGTGAGCAAACAGGCCTCCTGCCTCCTCAGTGGACTGATGGCCAAGATGGCCGGGAGCTGCCTTCATAATGTAATCCCATTTGCTCTCCAAGGAGCTCAGCCTTGTACTTCCTTCAAACTTGCATGTCAACAACACACTCACTCGCTTCCACTCTGCCAGGATGCCGTGATGATGCCAGAGAGAGGAAATTGAGAGCCTGGGCATCTTCCATCTTTGCTGCTAAGTCCTATATAAAGCCTGCCTTACCCTGCAGACCTCCTTCAAGGCCAAACAACCCTAATGTAGCCATTGACGCACGTTTTTAACCGAATCCAGATAAAGACAGAAGTTAAAAAGCACGAGAACAGCAAATGAACTAGGATTTTTGTACACTGCAAGCGGTAGCCGTGCTTTGTTGCATTCACGGAAACGAGCACCAATTCAATTACACGCTGGCTAAGGCCTGGACAAGAGCTCACTTATGCCGACAGGTGGATGCCCAGGTGACGGGGACAGTCACTCGAGTCAGCCTCCGGTGGACCAACACAAGCCAGCCATGAGTGAGAAAAGTGTGGAGGCTAATCCAATAAATTTACAGGCTATGGGCTCTAATTTTCGTGGCGCAGTGCAAAGTGGCACAGGGTGGCGGAGCGTGGCGCACCACACGCAGTGATAATTTTGTCCAGTGCGCCACTGTGCGCAGCCAATTTGGTCATTTGTTAGAATAGGCCGTGCCGATATGACAAAAGGGGAGGTGTCCACATTTATTAAAATGCCATCCAAACAACATTTAAGAAGTGAAGACTCCTCCAGAAAAAGCACTAGACAGCTCCACTCATCACTCATCTGCGTGTCTGTGCCGGACGCCTTTAAACAGCCCAGATCGCCCCGCCCTCCCCTCACCTCAGTAAACATCCGATCACTGTTAGTATGCAAATGAGCCAACAGTCCAGCCCACAGTGCGGACTTTGTGGAAAACAGAGAAAGTGATACATTAGACAACTAATAATTGACAGCAAAGAGAACTGACGAACAACACTGAAAATGGCCACTCCATTAGGACCCCATCCTTCAAGCCATACTGTGTGAACAACGCACGTTATACCAATGGATAGGTTTCGATAAAGGGAAGCCCTATTCATAGTTGGTAATATTGTTTGTAACCATGGCGATGTAATTTACGACAAAATTGACAAAACATTTCACTTGATTAGGAACCCATCCTTCAGGCCATATCTTGCAAAGAGCCCCCCACATAGGTTATACCACTGGATAGGTCTTGATGTGGAGAAGAGTGCTATTTATATTACCATATTTTCACGACCATAAGGTGCACTTAAAAGCCTTACATTTTCTCCAAAACGTGTGGCGCGCCCGATGGTGCAGTGCACCTAATTTGTTGTAAGGCGGACGTAATAGAGGACCTTCTATAATGAATGGAAAGAAGACCACTTGAAGTTTATTTAAATCAGAACAAGCCAATGAGGAGTGTGATGATAATAGTAAAAAACTATGTGATTTTTTAAAAATGGCTCTGAACGTGTGTTCCAAAGAAATCCTTCGAGGGAATCCCATTATTTGCAGAAAGATGCAGTGACCATGACTATATTAGATGCTATTTAGCTATCTGCACATGTAGTCTTTGTAACAAAACAATAAAGGTGTTATATAGAACCAAATAAAGGCACTTAATGAAAGGCTTAACCCAAAGACAACCACTGGGGACTGGCGCCAATAAAAAACATGGATGAACACCATGGATCATTGTGACTGTCACACTTTTCATTGAGTTGATCATTACAGCCGTGCAGCTGCAGAGACAATTAGAGGCAGTAATGGAGCACGTTATGGGTCCACCGAATGAACCGATGGCTGAGGACGGGCTATCACATGGGGAGACATAAACCTCTTTGTGGCATTTTTTGTTGTTTTTTTTTTTTAATCAGCTGATCCATCCATCTGTTTTTCTGTACCGCTTCGTCCTCACTGGGGTCGCGGATATGCTGGAGCCAATCCCAGCTGTCTTTGGACGAGAGGCACTGTACACCCTGGACTGGTGTCAGCTGATTATATCAATAAAATCTGTTTAGACTCTTCAGGCTGACTTTGGTGATGGAAGGCCGCCTTGTTGTTTAACAGCTTTTTTGCTTCAGTAACTCTTGTTGTTGTGTCTTGTCAAACAATAATATACAGCAGGCCGCAGAGCGACACTGCGAAATACGACCAGGGATTAGGAGGCCATTGCGGTATTATGAGGACCATGGCCACGGCACAGTAGACTACTATTAAAGACACATTTCAACAGCAACAACAACACCGCTATGAGGGGCGTGCCATGGTGGATGATATAGTTACTCATTTGAATTCCTTGCTTTCTGCGAAAACGGTCTGTTTTAATTTGCAGCCACTCCGCTGTGGTTGGTCACACTCCTAAATGCTCACGAGGACTTCCGAATAGCTGCCGAACTAAACTTTATAGGAGTTGATAATAAACAGTGATTTATCTTTATAAAATTTCGGCATTTAACATATAGCCATATGTGTGGAATTTTGAATTTGATTGAGAAGTACAGACTGGACAGTCCAAAGTTTCTCTATAATGTTACACAGACAACCGCTTTTGTTCTATTACATACACAAAATAAACACAGTTAGAACACTGATAAATTGTTAGGCAGACACTCTGTGACATCACAGAAAGCCAGTGCTACAAAACATTCTCTGAAACTGAGTTTTCAGAGCAATTCTAAACTGAAGGCTCACTTCCACAAATGCGCAAACCTCATCATCGGCATCTTAAAACACAAGAATACAACATTCTAACAACATTTATCAGAAAAGTGGAAAAAGCACAACAGGTTCCTCACTAAATTGTTTTTGTAACACATCCATGACTCTGAAGTCTCTGTCAATGTCCAAATGTATTTTTCAAGAACATGTTGACCAATTCCAAACTGACTCAAACAGCCATAAGTTGCAGTTTCACTTCAGTCTTGTTGGTGTCAAAGTGAAAGCTATGCTTGAAATGTATAATTTCATAAAAAGTCATTTTCTCCCTTTTTTGTTAAAAACTGAAATTATGCTTAAACATACCTATGTTCTACTGTTGATTAGTAAAGAACAGAAAAAGGTAGAAACAAACTTTTTTGGATAAAAGATGAAAGTCTGATCTTTCTTTTGGTATGTACCATGCTTATGTACCCAATAACACAATAATCTGTGTTTAAAAAATCTGTCAAAATCAACAAAAATAGCCTGTACTGAGAGGGATGTCTTTAAAAATGGCTGGGATTGAATGAGTTAAAAGTTACATTAGTACCGTGTGTCTTTAGTGTTGATTGTCAATATAATCATGTTCATTGTGTGTGTGTGTGTGATTTAATTTAGCACAAAACTTGGCATAACACCTTGCAGGTCGAGCATGCATGTTTCCATTGAGTGCTGTTAAAGGTGAGCAGACAAGGTAGCTGTGCTTGTAATGGTGTGCAATCACGAGGTATTCACTCAGTAACGCCGCACAAATGCTTTTTTGAGATTGAGGCCTGATTGTGTTCATTACATTCACAGTCACCCTGTTTTTTTTTTTTGTTGTTGTCATTTTTAGGTGTGCTGAGTCATGACGCATTGATAAGAGTCAGTGACTCATGATGTCATCCTTTTCAGCTCTGGTGTGGATGTTTTTTGTGACTTCGGAAGCCTACTTT
Source organism: Doryrhamphus excisus (assembly GCF_037039965.1). Lineage (NCBI taxonomy): Eukaryota > Metazoa > Chordata > Actinopteri > Syngnathiformes > Syngnathidae > Doryrhamphus > Doryrhamphus excisus. The sequence continues at coordinate 14,362,759 of NC_136357.1, read as the reverse complement.
TATACCACTTTTATTTTACACCAACATTGCAACAAATAGAGTCGGGCTGTCCAAACTTTTTCCATCAGGGGTAAAGCGAAATATGTAGATATGCTAAGAATATATATATTATTTATATTTCATATTTCATATATATACGTATATATATATATATATGAAAAAACCTGCATCTCAGCTTTGTGATATAGGTGAAAAATTGTATGATTATAGTATTAGTATTTATAGTATTAGTATAGTAATAGTATTTTATGACGCTTTACTCTTTTTTTTTTCGATTATTTTTTCTCCAGCATACCCGCAATCCTACTGAGGACAAACAGTATAGAAAATGTATGTATGCTACATTATATTTTTATAATGTCCCAGCAAATGGCCCCCGGGCTGTATTTTGGACACCCCTGATATAGACACTTCATCCCGGATCGATAGCCGTCCTGGTGTCCAAATGAAGTCGTCATGTGTCGTTATTGCCTAACCCACTTTGAGTGCCAAGTCGGTGCGGGATGAATAACAAGCTGGTGTTGCTCTTTTGAGAGTGACATGAGAAAGGCGGAACTTGAAAAGAGGCTGGGAGTGCTAATGAGCCTTATTTTAAGAACACAACGCACTCATGAATATTTAACAGCTTGTCTCCTTGATGAACCACCAACATAAAAAAAAGTCTGATGAAGCCAACATTATGTGCGAAAAAATAATAATCATCTCTGTAGCGCTGCTGCATCTGCTGCTGCTGAGGTTCTTTCGCACAGCTTCTTTCTACAACTGTGCTAAGGTTAGTGATATACTAAACATTTGCTTTTGCAACAGCATTATAGTAATTTTCATTTCAGTCTATTCGTGTAGGGGGAAACGGCATGTACAAAACTGGACCAAAAAAAGCAAATGAATGGTCATGAATGTACAGTACAAGATAAGTACACTAATTTATAGCAATACACCCCTGCTGACCTCACTTGCTATGAGTTATTTATTGAATTCAATGGTGTTTCTCAGCTTCATTATCAAAATGCTGGCAGTTGCAACTTTCTTTGGCTCCATGGTGGGGGGGTTTCCATCTGTGATCAATACAAAAAACTGAAGAACTACAGAGTCTACCACTTATGACATCGTATTAGCATGCACATAGGCTGCTAGGATGTTTTGTGAACAATATAGTTTAGGGACACAGCTGAACTCACACAGTGTTAAAGGGGACCTATGATGACTTATCCACTTTTCTGACCTATAAATGTAGTTAGAATGTTGTATTCTCGTGTTAAACGATGCCAAACTTTCAGATAATGAGGTTTGCGCATTGGGAAGTGAGCCCTGAAAGAAGTTTGGGATGGCTCTAAACCCTCTGTTTTAAAAGGCGTGGTAAACCTGGCCCTCTGTGATATCACAGAGGGGTGGACCTCATTTGGTTCATAGTAAGGAGGCACTTAGGCCTTTGTGACCAATCACAGCATGCTCGACGGCGGGCCGTGGGTGGAATAAATTCAAACAGACCGTTTTGGCTGGAAGTACAAATCAAAGGAAATAAAGCTGGAATAGGTGAACATTCTGCAATATCTAAAAAGTTTTCTGTTCTCATTCATATAGTTCTAATGCGCACCGTGTTTCATTTTATTTCTAGAGTAAGCTGTGGGCCTCAAATAGGCAATTTAGTTGAATGAGAGGCTAAAATTCTCTCAGTATGATATTGGTACAAGCACAATCATAAACATATTGTTAAATAGCTCTCTGACAGTGTCAATCCACCCCCCACATGGAGCAAGTACTCAGGTTTCCCGTTAAAAAGTCTAATACCGTCATGAAACGAGTGTTGGACTCCTCAGTAATGGACTTTTCAGCGAGACATCACCTTTTAAGAGAGCCTTGTGATGAGTCTATAACATCAGTCTCTGTGTTTAATGAATGTGAAGGCGAATGAATCAACAGCCTGTCGAGGAAAAGGACAATTTTATGAGCTGTGATGAATGCTCAAGTTCCTACACGCCCAAAAAAGTCCCAGAGAGATCCCAGGGACACACTTTGTTGCTAGGGAACACCAAGAACGCTATTCCTCTTGCAGGAAAACACCTCCTGTGTCCAATAATTATAAAAACCAGGGGCATCCAATAGGGGAGAAAAATTGGAATGGTGTACCAGGGTCCCAAGACCGGGATCCCCTGAGCTTCTGTACAGTTTTGTTAAATTAGTTATCAAAAAGCTAAGTTATAAGGTTGTCTTTAGGGTTGCTATTGCAGCCTACCGCTAAGCGGCAGACAAATTTTTTAAAAAGTTATTTGTAGTTTGTAATATGTTAGTATTCATACAGTTGTAACCAGGGTTAGGAATGAAGTCCAGAGCATAGTTTCCCAAAGTGGGGTACGCGTACCCCTAGTGGTATGTCAATTGTCATAGGGGGTACGTGAAAAAAAGGAAAATAACAACCAGTGCATAACACTCACAATTACGAGTTCGCCTGAACGCCTCTGTGTTCATCATACCAGCAAATAAATAAGTTTAAATGATTATTTCGTGCATTATACTGTTTCATTCATAATTAATCACCGCACCGTGCATCAGTGAGTGAATGAGGCTCTTCCATTGGTTATATGTATTTTGGTATTTCGGACACTATTGAGAAAGATTCCATTCGGATAATGGACACTTAATACTCAACGACCAAGATGATTAAACACCTCATGGTGTAGAAATAACAGAATGCCTCATCTTTGACGCGCTACATCGGACTTCCTCGAAGCAGTCACAATCAGGGAAGTCAAACAACAAATCACGTCTGTCTCGTGCCAATGTAACTGAGAGTTTCAGGATACCCATTTAAGTTGTGGAATTTTGGGATAGACAGCAGTGGGATATTTTCCTAAGGAATTAATCTGAAGGTTGTTGTTGCAATTCATCAAGCAATCAATTAGGCCCTAGAAAGACCAAGTCAATATTAACCAAGCACAAATCATTAAAGTTTGGAACGAAACATATCACTTTGTTTTTAAATCAAAAAACAATTAATTGTCTAATCAATTAGTTATTGTTACATACATTGTGTGTGTATGGGGGTGGGGGAGGTGGATGTTGTGCTACACCCCTTGTAAAGACAGAAGTCCATTAATAGAGTGGACAATCATATTTAAAAGACAAAGTCCGCATTTGAAGGCTGTCAAGTCCATTCCAAAGCAACAGGCGGCAACCATGACATCATCACATCACATCAGACAACCATGTAGCACAACTATGCATGCTATTTGTGCAACGGTACATGTATTCATAATCACATTCTTGGACCATATTATGGGGGCCATAATTGGCCAAAAGCTAATTTATTACTGGCCCTTGGGATATTGGAATAAAACAAATGAATTATAATGAGATTAATTAATATATCGCACTAGTTTTCTTTGTCATCTATAACACGGCTGTTTTGTTCAGGTAGCTTCGCATTGACTGACCTACATTGGATTGGTTTCAGTATCTTTAATGTACAAATTGTAATAAAGTGGCCTCCATTTCCTTCAATTTTTCAATATGCAGGGAAAAAGTTTGGACACCCTTGTTGTACACTATTATTTATTACATATAATTGTGTGTAATTATGTGTTAAAAATCTTACCAATGTGTGGCTACTGCACATCCCACGAGGAAAACTGTATAGAAATGTTAAAATGTCAATTCTTGGGTGCAGACTGCGTCCTTCGCTTTGCATCCAAACACCGTCAAAGCGGATGAAACAGCAAAAAGTAGGCCTTCTTATCAAAGCAGGCTGGTATTATCTCATTAAGGCAGATGCAATAGGTAGCTGGGGGTTTCTATGGGGTGGGTATGGGTTCGAGTTCCAAAGGGAAATGAAACAGTTTTGCCTGTATTTGCTTTGTTATTTAGCTGGAAGAGCAAAAATTAATTACTTTCACTCTATTCATTAGCGGGGCCGTAAACACATTAGTCCAATGAAATGTCTTTGAGCACACCTGGCCGCCTTATCTCTTCTCCTCTGCAAAGGAGGCAGGCAGGCGGGCTGGCGGGCTGGCGGGCTGGCGGGTGGGTGGGCAGGCTCGCTTTTTGCCAATGTGCTGCAGGCAGGGTATTAAAGAAAGACGACGTCATTCATAGGATGCGCTACCTGCCGCCTGGTCGGCCCGCAGCCGCCTCCCAGGAAGCCGTAATGCATGAGATTTGTCAGTGTCAATTCCCAGACTAATCTCTCTGCCGCACCTCCGTCGGCCTATACATTGGCTGGCTCTGCCGCCTCGCCTCCGCACACAAGCAACAGGGAGCCATGCGGCAGGGAAGTCACCTGAGATAAGGACGCATGTGCAATCAGCGCACGTTTCTTAGCGACACGCGAGTGGCACGTCAGCACATTGCAGACACAGTCCAACAAGAACTAAAACTTTTTTTTCCTTGAAAATAACTCCAGAACACCAAGCTGTCTCTTTTATTATATGTACAGTATACAAGAGTTCCTCAGTCTACGTACGTACGAGCTCCATTCCTAACAACTCATAGTCGCAACTAAACTATAGCCAAATTAGCTAAATGATCACCAATTAGTGTATAAAACACATGGATATACAAAAGCTATGAAAAAAGAAAACATGCTTTTATGATATTCTATATAATAAAACACAGGTTTTATCATTGTTGTTTTCTTAATCTGCCTGGCACTTAGAAATGAGGATTACTGCCACCTCCAGACCTGGAGTGGAACAGTATTGACTTTTTTAAGTGGAAGCGCCCAAATCAGGGGTGTCAAACTTTTCCCACTTTTTTAAACCAACCCATGTAGATTTGATTAGATGTTTTTTAATATATTTTATCTTTGTGTTATTAGTCACAAAGCCTATTATTAGTATGAACTTGTTTTCCTTATAATACTTTTTTTGCTTTTCCATCAACAAAAATTTTATCTTTCTTCTTTTAATTACTTTTCTTATTGTTTTATTTATTCTTTTTTATTATCAAAATATTATAACTTTTCCCCAACTTAATTTTCCAAAAATGTATTTGTTTGTTCTTTTTTCCCTTTAATTGTTCTGCTTCATGCAATTTGTGTTACATCATGAGTTTACTTTTAATATTTTGTCTCTAAAATTACTGCTTTTTTCCAATTTTTGCTTTTAGTTTACTTGTTTAACTGTATCTTTAGAAAGTGCTAAGGGCCAAAATAAAAAAAAAACAGTCACAAGCTGGAAATGGCCCCCAGGTTGCACTTTGGAAAACCCTGGCTCAAATGATTAATATATACGAGTGCAGTGTGAATGGAAGCTTAATAATTAGTTTCTTACCTTAAAGTGAACTTGTAAGCAATGTGGCTTGCATGTCAAGAACATCAGCTAGAAAACACAAAAGACACCGTCACACAACAGAATGTACATTCATGATATAAGACACGCCTTCACATAAAGTCAACACTATAGGCATTCATGGATGAATACAATTACAGCATAAGTTGTTATTGTGGAGTTTGCATGTTTATATGTCTATATGTGCCCTGTGATTGGCTGGCGACCAGTCCAGGGTGTAACTGGCCTCTCGCCCAAAGTCAGCTGGGATAGGCTCCAGCATGCCTGCAACCCTCGTGAGGATAAGCGGGTGGGTGTATGGTTGTGCTACCTAGTGGAGAATTGGTAAATTGCAGTCTGGGTCATGTTGAGATGTCAAGTACTGTTTTATTGTCTCTGTGGGCTAACAAAAACAATAAAATAAAAGTGTGAGGAATGAAATGTATGAGCACGACAATTTACTGAGTGAGCTTATTGTCATGTATGTGATTACAGTTCATTTGCATGACACACAAATATCAGTCATTTTAACGACTGGCTGAGATTGATGGCCAGGCTCCACGAAGGAACGAGGCTTTGATGGCCACTTTTATCATCATCATCATCATCCTTTATGGCACATTTCAAATCCAAAGCCATCCACAATGTCTGACGTGAGGACGCGAGGTTGAGACAGACGTCCTCATTCACAGGAGATGGAATAAATAATCGTGTATATTTATGTCACATGCCAAATTAACACGTGCGGTAGAAACCTGAAGCCGTCATTCCTCACGTGGTAATGTGGAGATCATCCCGCACACGGCACGTTGACGTATTTCGCTCCGAGCTAACGACCATCAGCTCACCGCATGAGACATCATGCCTCATTCAAGGCTGTCAGAGGAGGAATTATCATACTGAACGTGTCAGTGACTTAGACCAGATGTTGAATTCTATGCAAAAAAAAAAAATGTAAAGACCCGTTCGTTTGCAAGCACGGCGGGTTCCTCGGAGACAAACTGCTAAAACGGTGCCACGGAGAACAAAAAAATCAATATAATAGTGAGAGTATTGTGCGAGACAGCTGCAGTTTGCGTGACAGACAAAAGGTTTTTTTTTTCCGAAAGAGTGTCTTTGCCTCACATCGCATTATAGAACATCACACAAAACATAATAACTTTATTTTCAGTTCTCTATGATGACATTTTCTGTCAGATAATTGTTAGCACAAGGCACAAAAAAGCCTAAAAATACCTCCTTTTTTGAGAAAAAATGGTTAGCACGTTAGCTTGTAAATGGCTATCAGCATATTTCTGTCGTGTTGAACTAAGGAAAAAGGAAGACCAAAAATGTGCTCAAAGATGTGGACAAATAGAAGACAAATAGAGGCACCATGCTCAATGGCATTATGCTGCATTATGTCTGACACGGTAGACTTACTTTTAAAACTGGAAGTATACAAAAAATACTACTTTTTTACATTAAAGCATTGAATCAAAATAAAAAACGTAATTAGTAAAATATAAATCAACAAAATGACATATTTGCATGCCTACAACTACACATGCCATTGCAAAATGATGTTATTTATTCCATAACCTTGTCTCTTTTCACCCAGAGGAGTAAAGCAAGTATCGCTTCACACAACATGAAGGTTCTCTCTTTTTTATCTCTCCAAAAAGGTAGCTGTTAGCTTCCCTCCGTATTTGATGTTACACAATAAATGTGTAAATGTTCAAATTGGATTAAGTGGTGAGGAACTTGTTTCTCTTCCCTCAACACACACGCACACTCGTGAAGGTTCCGCATACCTCAAGCAAGCTGGCAGGAATTAGCATCACAAAGAGGAGAACATTAGCGTGGCACACTTCACGCTCCCGCTTACTTCCTGTTGGGCCTAAATGGAAGAAAATATGATGTGTGTTGTCACAAACATGAGTACAAATCCCTGCTGCAGCGTCTGCCACACTGCGAGACGTTTGTGATGTTTGGCAGTCATTTCCATTCGACAACGGACATTTGCATTTGTTTGATTTGCAGCAGCCGTGCGCGAGGCCCCTTTGTGCGGCAACACAGACAAATAAATTAAGAGCCATCCTTCCTGGCACAGATTATTTATCTCTGCACTCAAACTGTCTCAACTTGGGGAAACACGGCTGCAGCTTCACTGCACTGACATTGTGTGTGCCTGTTGTGCTAGCCTGATACAATCACTATGTGTGTGTGGGTGGGGGGGGGGTGCGTGTCGATGGCGGATTAATCATGGTAATGTAACGCACGCCTATAGCTATCAGTCCTCAGCGCTAATCCTCCTGCATTAAATCAATTTTCCACGTCAGCTCAGGCAGCCTGCAGGAAGATGACTCGCCAAAGTGGACAAAAAGCAGCCCATCAGCACCAAACCGGCACCAGGAGAGTGCAGAAACATATGCACCATCACATGCACGCTCATTGACATCAACTTCACAGAACGCCCAACATTACGTTATTAAATTAAACTACAATGTGACAAAATGCAATGCTGCCATAGCCAAGAAAGCATGTGACTAAAGGAAGCCTCAAAATTTCGGGAATGCTTAAAAGGACTTAAAAACAGCAAAATACTTCTAGCTGTGTGGCCTGCGCGCTAGCCACTCACTCACTCACCGTGCAGCCTTGAAGTATTACATGTTATCATTAATATACATGTTACTACATGGTAACTAGATAAAGTCATAAAACCTTGTTAGAGAGAAAGAGAGATTTTTGGAGGCGTTTTAATAGCAGTCTTTGTAGGCGGCATCTGTGTATCCCATTTAAATAAGGTACCCAAAATAGTAGGACCAAACCTATGTAACCCTAACCCAAACCACTACCCATTAGTTCTTAATTAGTTCCTCAGTAACTGTATTTTTGTGTACCTTATTTTAAAGTGAGACCTATTTTTAATGCACAGAAAAGAGAAAGACGTGTGTTCATGTCTCACATAAGTATTGTGGATGATGGGGAACATTTTTAAAAGTAGTGCACTTTTCCTTTAAGTGCAGAATACACTCAAACCTGCAGAGAGAGTGGGGACTTCAAGGGCCACATGACATTCACTGTGACCTTTATAAACAATGACTGGGAAATTAACTCCAATGTACTGCAAGCCAGGGTAATGCACAAAACACACACAAGTGCACATTTAAGAAGTACTTAAGAGATCAGTGGAAGAGTTGAAACAGCCAGTAGTTGGTACCAATTATGTTGCTAACATGAGTGTAGGACATTATGCTCTTTTTTTTGGATGTACTATGTCTTATTTGATAAAACTACATGATTTCTACATTGTAATCAGGATTCAGTGTTGTCACTTTTTTTTAAATTTAAGATGCTGTCTTAATATACCATTCAAACATAATATAAAATTAAGAATTGTAGAGTAATTTTAACTAGGTGGTGCAGCTGGTATCAGTGAAAAAGAACGACCGATACTTGCTCCGCTGATCAGCTCCGCCCCCACTGCAGCATTCGGAACAACCATGCGGTGAGCTTGAGGCTGTGATAATCCGTCAGGCAGCGCCTTCAAGCCCCGATCCCAACCCGCTGTACTTTCAAGTGTAGGCAAAATTCGGGATGTGTACCGCCTCGGTAGGGATTTTTGGAGCATGCAGACACTAAGGCTGAATCCCAATTCTACCCATGGCCCTTGGCTTGGCTCTTACTCTACGGTTTTGCGCGTTCAGGAGAATCAAGTGGTGTCCCAATTCTCCTTAAATCGAGAGTTAAGGGGTAACTGCTCAGGGCTGTCGACCACTTGAAACCAAGTGTCGTCTGGGACCAGACGACAAAAACATCAACGACAAGAAGAGAGCGAGGCCAAAACAGGGAGGTTTTTAAACCTTGAAATGATGCTTGATAAGGTTTATACATTTGTTGAAGTTTGTGATATTGCTATTTGTATTTCATATGCATATTTGATACATTCTATTTTTTAGAAATGCTTTTACTGCGCTGCTTACAAGCTGTTATCTATTAGAGTTGTTTGTTTTGCAATAAATGCTACAATTTGTAGAATGTGTACCTTTTATTTTAAAAAGGTGTTCCGAGGTAGACTATAGAACATTGCAATAAGGGAACATTGCATAGGGCTAAGGCAGGGGTCTCAAACATGCGGCCCGCGGGCCAGATGTGGCCCGCAGGACACTAGTTTGAGGCCCCCGCCTTGATATGAAAGTTTAATGTTAGTGCGGCCCGCGCAAGTTTGATATGGATGCTGTATGGTATCATGTACCCAGAAATAATTATTACGTTTGATTAATGTTCATGTTAAAGGTTAAATAACTGTTAATAGTTATCCTCCCTATCCCTGTGGAAGTGGTAAGTTTTTGGCTATTTAAGTTGAAAGGAAATAACTTGAAGGCTACCGTTTAGGTCGCGAGCTCTCTACTTTGCGAGTTAGCATGTGTCTCAAGACCTATGTCTTAAGAGTATAAATGTGACTATAGTCGTGTTTTCTTTATTCTTGATTTGTTTATTTATTTTTCATCTTATTTTGTGTAGAAAAATAAAAAGTAAGATATTTGAGAACAGTGTAATGTTTTATCAGAGCTTTTGTCACGCCCTGTGTGGGTTCCCTCGTGACAGTTTGTTTGGTTTCCGTTTTGGACTCTTATGTTGGTATGTAACTTCCTGTTTTGCCCTGTCTTTGTCCGTTGTCATAGTTACCCACACCTGTCCCTAATTTCAGTGTCTATTTAGTTCAGGTGTGTGCTTCTCCCTGTGGGGGATTATTGTTGGTTGTCTGTCAGCAAGTTGAGTTGCCTTATCTTCTGCTGCTATTATAGCCAGAATAAATATTATTTTACCTGCATTTGGTCCTGCTCTCTGCATCCTGGGGTCGCACCGCAACATAGACATGCCGCTCCGTGACAGCTTTTCTTGTAGAAAATCGGAACCAAAGCAAAGTTTATTCATTTTTCAGTTTTAAATAAATGCGTTTTTTTTTTTTTTTGAAAAACCTGATTCAGCCCAGTCTCACCCACACCCTAGCTCCAGTGGCCCCCAAGTAAATTGAGTTTGAGACCCCTGGGCTAAGGGATAGAATTGGAATTCAAGTAACACTTTTAGTGGAGGAGGAACTTTCATTGTGTGCATGCAGGGCTGTATCGGGCTACAGATGACGCGTGTGCCCTCTACAACCACTTCTGACTCCGTGGTGGGTGGACTTCAGTCTGGACGCAAACCTCCTTTACAATAAGCTATGAAAATAAATGTTACAAAAATGAGCAGCTCTTGGCCATTTTCATTTTGTAAAAGTATATCTCACCAGAAAAAAACTTTGGTGACCCCTAATATTATTTACATTTACGCTGCATGTATGTGATCAGTATTGGTATCGATATCAGAAAATTTCACTCATGGATTATTGGTATCAGTTTCGGCAGCATAAAACCCTGATCGGAACATCCACAATTTTAACAATTTGTAGAATTATATTTTGTGTCATATTGGTAGCTGCCCTGTGTGTATTTACTTATCTCTTCTCTTCTACTCATCTGACACCATGACTATGATTAGTGTTCTGTGCAGTTATCCCCCTTTCATTCTGGACTGCTATGTGCCAAACAATGGAATGCGCCCTCCTTTTATTGTACTGCTTGTTTGCGCTAGATATGCTGAGGCCTATTCTAGCTGTCTTTGGGTTAGAGATAGAGTACATTGTGGACTGGTACAATAGTGTGCCATCTTTGTTAACACATTCACTACCAAAGATGTTTTTATATGTTTAGTTCAAGCAGACCGCTCACTCCCAAATATTTTTGAGGTTTTTTTGCACGAGAAGCACAAAGAGGTGATGATGCATCTCTACAAAACAGCATGTTTAGCGCAGTTTTAAGCCACAAAAACGACCACAAGGTGGCAGAAGTGAATATTAAATGAACTCGGCCTGCATCTCTCCCATTGAAATACACCCTTGCAAACAGCAAGTGAAAAGGCATCTCGCCATGTTGGCAAAGGAGACACACAGTCCCTTTACAAATGTGAAAATTGTGAATACATTGTGCTGTTATATTTGTAAATACATTTCCTTGTGTTGTTTATGTTGTTAAATATATATGGCTAAAATTGTGTCATCATGAAAGTTATGCTTGAAAGCCTTTTTTTCCTCCCTTTTTTTTTGATTGATTTAATTCTACTGCTGATTAGTAAAGGAAACCGGAAAAAGGCACAAACAATTTTTTCTAAATATTTTAAATATTGAAAAAGTCAAAAAGACTATTTTTATGTGAGAAAAAACATTTGCACTTCAATAATTCCTAACTATATCACCAGCATTGGGAATCGAGGATCAATTGGAGCCGGTTCTGATATTCTGATTCTCCCGGAATCGTTCACAATATCTCCATCAGATACAAGACATCAGTCATAACAGGAGACATAATGTTTATTAAGAATTATTTGCCAGTGCTGTTTAGATTTTATGTGATAAAAGCAAATAGATTTACAGCTGTAAAGTCTAATTATAATGTGTGAATGTTTGTAAATGTTACTGGATTTTTCCGTGTATGCTAGCCTAGATCGTCAGTGACAGTCTTCAGTATGTAAGTTTTGTTCATGTGAGGACTCATTAAACGCAGCTTTCCACCCAGCGCCATCAGCTGGATTTGGTAGGGCACTGCTTCACTTGTCCCGATTGCAAATTTGCGACTGTACACCAACTGAAAGGATGCACCAAAGAATAGAAATTCCTTGTTCTTTGTCATTCACACATTGAGCAGTAAGACAGCCTCTGGCACTTCTAAAGAGCAGAAGCACAGCATCATCAGTACAAAAGCAATAGAGTGCACCTTCAGGAAAAGTGGGCACAGATCTTCAGCCAGCAAATGAACCCTAATCTGACCCACTTCTACCTGATTTATGCCTTATGGGCTCTCGGCAGACACAGCTTTCTCTGCTGGGATCATAAATCTCCTGCACCTCATCACAGATCAGCTGACCCTACCGTTCTGCCAGACGACATATCCTACCCCCATCCGCTGGCAGCTTTTGGGGATCACCTGGGCCACACGGCAGGCACTTCATCAGCCTCAACAGACAATGGCGGCAAATACAGCCAAGTAGGCGGATCAGTGCGTTGCTAAAACGCTCCAACGGGACACTTATAAGTTTACCTGTTTGTAAACACTGAGGTCCTGGGGGAACAGGCCGGGGTTTGTACTGGCTTACAACATAACACTCACTTGCAAATACATCTCGTCAGATAAATACATACAAATAAAAAGGGAACATTCGCTCTGTTGTTCTACTATGCTACAAGTGTCCAAGCTTTTCCACAGAGCACTGCATACTGAAAACTTTAAGGATCCTGGGCCTTTTATATTCTTCATATTGAAATTAAACAGATATTGAACAACATATTCTGTACCAAGCTAGTGACTATGCCATCTTAATACGGCAAACAGCCTCAACCCATCAATGATTCTAATAAATAACTGTGTTAGTTGGGAAAAAGTTAAGAGTCAACTGCTGATTACATCATATATGAGTGACAAAATTGGCGACTTCTGGTTTTGGTTTCCATGCGAACTGACGCCAACAGAAATTTTAATGATAAAAATATGTTATTGTTATTGTTGTATCAAGTATGTATCAAGACTCACAGCATATTGCACCCAACCTGGTAATGTACGCCAATTGAAGCAAAATGTTGGCATACATGTGACGTAAAACCGCAAAACGTACACTAACCAAGGTTCCAAAGTATGTGCCATATGGGACGCCGTCAGTCAATCATACAACAATCACATTGCAGCAGCCTGTGATTGGCTGGCGACCAGTCCAGGGTGTACCCCACCTCTTGCCCGAAGACAGCTGGGATAGGGTCCAGCACACCTGCGACTGTCGTGAGGATAAGCGGTAGAAAATGAATGAATGAATGTTGCAGCAACCTGCGATTGGCTGGTAACAAGTCCATGGTGTACCATGCCTCTGACCCAAAGACAGCTGGGATAGGCTCCAGCATACCCCATGAACCTAGGAAATGGATGGATGGATGTTGCAGCAGCTGATTCCCGAAAATCGAGATAAAACCATCAAATGATTACAGAGAAGTCACCATTAGGAATGGAATATTTTGCCTGTGCTTTTGAACAAGACACGTTAAAGACTTCTTGATAGCAGAAACGCACAATCGCACAATCATGAGGCCATCTTGGCCAATACAACACACTCTGGTCTCAAAGCTTTCCTGCACGTAAAAAACACATAGTTTCTAGATATGTCACCATTTTAACCTGTGTCTGAGGAGTGATTAGCTGTCCAACTCAGATGGGTCCAACTGAGACGAGTGAGTGACTGACATCCGAACAATGACAAAAGGGAAGTTTACACCCATTTCTCCATCTTTCTGATAGAAGTCAGGAAATATATCAAATCGGGATTCCTTTTAGGTGTTCGATTGGAGTGCTGGCATTGCAATTGTTTGTATCGACTACAGTTTGAATTAAATTGGAAAGTGTCCTGTTCAATAGGGTGTGGCGCTAGACAAGACCAACAAAAGGATATCCAATGTTGAATTCACTGTGTCACCCCACCATGATGTCATGCTGGTGGACACAGCTGCCACCATCTTACCAGCACGTGCAGTAAACAAACGGCACCACTATGAACTGAGCTGGACTGGACAGCTAGGTGGAACTAGCTTTATAGGAGCAATTCAGCCACTTACTCCTGCACAGAGCATCGTGATGAGAAGTGTCGGGCAAAACTAATTAGAGCTGAGGGTGACAGAAGCGGGACAGGCCTCCATAATTCATGAGTGCCATTGAAGTGGTGAAGCCAGATGCGCACCTGACGAAATGGAGATGCGGAAGCAGAGGGATTACATCCTGCTGGAGACGTCCTGATGTGTGTAGAGGTGTGTATCCCCATCCCAAACGTTGCCAGGGTGGAGGGGTGAGTGAAAAAAGAAGAGGATGTTATCTCATCATCTCTGGCGTTTATCGATCTGGTCCGTGGAGAAAATGCAATGTCTTCAAACGAGGAGGAAGTAGCGCATGCTGGAAAGTGATGTTGTAACACAGCAAATGAGGAAGACACTTAAGGAGAACTGACAGATGCTCGAAAGTGATTGTTCATCAGTTAACACCATAAAGCCCCACACTTTTTCAGCTCTAACGGTATATCACTAAAAACCACACCTTCGGTCAACCCAAAGCAGTCAGTGCTATGAAAAATAACTCGGTTTATGTTGGGCCACCAGAAGAAAGATTTGCACAAGTACAAAAGCTTTCAGTCAGCCATTCCAAATCAGTAATCTAAGAGAAAGGTTACCTACAGTAAACATTTGTCCTTATCCACAATGAGAACCTTCGTTGTACAGATGGAATCAGTCACAAGGACCTTCCTGACCTCCACTAGCGCAGATAGATGAGGGAGGGAGGGGGAAAGGTGCAGTGGGGGGGTTTGATGTAGTTAGGTCAGGAGGCAGGCCAACAATTATTGGTGACATTTACCTAACCTTTCACGGAAGATACTTGGAAAGGACACACTTGGAAAAGGATGGGAAACAGTTTTCTATTGTTTATCACTGTAATAATACGACATAATACTCACAAGAAGAGTATTTCAGATACATTTCAGGATGAACCTAAAATGTACTACCGTATAACCATCACAGGTGAACATATTTTACGCCAGGATGGCCAGATGGATGGATAATTGGATGGATCGGTTAAAAGAAATATTGTGGAGGACAGGCCAACAGGCTAAATTAAATTATGCTTAAGATCAACTGACAAGATATAATTGGTAAGTGTAAAGTGACGATGAAGCAAATGAAAATAAGTTCAGCAATCTTAATGTATCAAAACAATAGTCCTCATCTTCAGAAATATAACCTGCCATATCCTTATAAGCAGCTGTTTGTAGCGAGGGGCAGCGTTTGCATGTGTTTAAAGCAGGGGTCTCAAACTAATGCTCGCAGAACCATATTTCATGGACCCCCACTTGTTATGGAAGACCCACAATAGACAGTCAGACGTACATAAGCATATAACTGGCAGTGACCTAGTCACACAGTGAAATGGGAAAGATACTTATAGGAAAACTACTGTACTGCTACTTCTGCTACAGGGAATAACATACTTTAAACACAAAACTTACTTAAAAACACTTTTCTTTTGTTGAATACCACTCCTCTAGTGGCCCCAATATTAATTTGAGACACCTGTATTAGAACCTTAAAATAAAGCCTGCTTTATGCTTCTGTGTGGAGTAGGGGTGTGAATCACTGATACGATAATCATTTAGTTCAAATCAATGCAATCAGATATGATATGGTGCAAGTTCTTGCGATATGATGCAACATGATGCAAAAAGGGAAAAAATGGAATTCAGTATGGTCCTACAAAAAGGATTTGGCTTTATTCCTTCTAGGCACTTGGCAGTAAATTCTACTAAAGGGCTGTTTGTCTTTTTTTACTATACACCACTTCTTGATCATTCTTTTTGCCATCTTAAAACAGCAACAACTTTTCAAAAACAACTTTCCGCACAATTTCACATCCGCTTTGCAATTACGATAGCAGTGGTTCAGTGGTGGAGTAAAACAATTAAACAATTACTGCTGTAAAACATACAGTACGCAGCAACAGCAAAGTTAAAGTGACACTTTCAACATGTTTGCATGTTTGCCGTGCTGCTGTTGTACGGCTTCTTAACGCGGCATTCTTTGCAAATGACGGACATGCTGTTTTACTAGTAGTTGTATGTGCCTCGCGGCTTCCAACTGTATTCAATACAAAACGCAAAAAATAATGATGGTGCATTTATTGCGCCTGGGGAACAGCATATGGGGTGAAGTTGAACATTAATAAAACGGCGCCTGTATCGGATTTTACCGATACCCCACAAACGCAACGCAATGAATCTAGATTTCATCCATATCCAGTGAATGAGCCGATGCATCGATTAATATTGATTCTTTTCTACACCCTTAGTGTGGAGGCATTTGCGTACGCTAAGCAAGGACGCTTCTACCCCTGTAAAACCTAATAAATAAGTAAATCTAACAGTGTAAGGACTGCGATAAGTCAGCTTTTAGTACATCATTTCTTGTGTGTATACGAGGGCATGCGGTCTATCTTCTCTACCATCACCATCTCCTCTAGTTTTGGATCAACATTTGCTATAAAAGTTGTTCCATCCAGCTCCATGAACCCTCCCTTTCTTTCTTTAATTGCCATTGTTCACGAGCGACTAACAGCAAACATACCAACAGCTGATGAGTGAGTATCATGATCTTTGTAAAGCTGTGTGCACGCACGCATGACAGACCTAAGTGGTATACACACATAACAATATTTGAATCATCATTTTAATGCACGCATGACATAAATGTATTTGAATTTGACTCCAATCATGTGGCCCAATCAGGCAAAAGGGACAGATGTGGCGTGCAGGCTTTGGCCAGGTCTGGAGGTGCAATACAGTAAAAATACTAATAATTTCAATAAATAGACAGGCTCTAAAATAAATTGACTTTTATGAGTGTGCTATAGAACATTGACTCAAGCCACAGAGAAGAATTTTTGTATTAATTTGAGTGTCATCACCCTCATACTGCATATTTATGTTTATATCTTTTTATATAGCATATTGCATTTTAATTGACCTGCACAGGAAGAGGATGAGGAGGAAGAGGAGCAGCTGCAAGTGTTTTATTTAGCACAAGATGTGGACACTGGAAAAACATACTGTAGCTCCAACTCAGTGAATAAACTGATCAGTGGTTGATTTTGACAAATAAATGACTGAATTCTTTCTTAACAGGACATTTTAAAAATGACATAAGTTTTGTTGGATTGCTGTGTGAAACAACTGGAGTAGAGTCCAAAAAAACATCAAATTAAATCATTAAGTCTGGGCGATAGACTCACTGTGTCGGACTTACTTACTCAGCCAATATTCATATTCGTCAAGCGTGCTCACGTGTGCGAAGAAGTCAGACATGAGTGTGAGGACAGTGGTCTTTATGCGGTGGGAGTAAGTTTTTACACGTCAATTTTAGCATCAATGTGACGCCATACTGACACTGACACTTCATTCTGTGATCTGAACACACACAGCAGTACCATTCCAAAACCATACGTATACTGGATGTATCTCCAACCCACACACTTCTCAAGCTCATTCATCCTGTCTCATTCTTATTCAGGGACACTGCGAACATCACAAAAACAGCTTCATAATGCAAACTCTGGTGCCTAAAGGGTTAATTCAGATGTACAATTGGTACATTTAAGTATGCTGGAAATTATTAATTTACTTTAAATTACGTGATGTCTGTAAACACAACCCTTCATTGCTCAAAATAGCGTCTTTAAAGTGTGATTTGAGTGTTCTATTACTTTTAAAGAGACTAATGATAGACAAAGGTTTTTAGACCTGTGCATCTTTTAGCTTGATTGACATATTCAGTTCATTTGGAGCTCTTAATACATACAAATACATATCATCATTTATCTTTCTATTCATTAAGTATAGTAAAACTTGGCATATTTCAATCATAATTGTTAATGGTCATTAATCATGATTCATTCATTAAGAACTGTGATTATTCTGATTAAAATATTTAATCATTTGACAGCCCTACTTATTATGTATTGTGTACAACTATTACAGGAACAACAAATGAAAAGCACGAAATGAATACAGATACAGATTCATTTTTCAAAGAGGTTGTGAACCATAAATACGTATAATAGCACTCAATAAGGCCATCAAATCTTATGTACCTTTACGCATTCCCACATAGTATCAACATTAGGGAGAAAACATGATTTGAAACAAAAAATACAGTATAGTCCATCTGTTTGAGATTAATTAATTATCTATTTTATATTTGTTCAGAGTGACGATGGGAGGAGATGCGTTCAAGGACAATCAAAGAAAGTGCGCCACACACCGCTCGTATTAAGCATTCAAAAACTGGGGGATTTCTGACTATGTTGTTTTTGAAGCCACCATCCACCAGTATGAGCCTGGACTTTGCTTTGCAGAGTGGTTGTGTACCAAATAAATATGCATATTAGCGCTATAAGTTCATCAAATCATACATTTATGAATTCCCACATAGTGTCAGCATTTTATAACAAATATGAGGTGAAAGAAAAAGAGCAAAAATAAAGTATAGTAATAGCATTGTCGTAGTACTGTGCCATGTGAAACAAAGTTAGAAGGTGCGTTCAAGTACTGTCAAGTACTGTCAAATGGGACAAAACGCCACTCACATTAAATATGCAAAAACTATGGGATTCCTAATTGCATATTATTTTTTGTCTGTAATAATGACCCATATTTCCAAAATTGACATCTCTTTTCATAACATTTGATGTAGTTATCCTTGTAGTTGTGTTTCAAATCGTTCACCAAATAGAGATTTAAATCCCTACCTATCATCATATGAGTTAACTATGGACAAAAAATGTGATTAATCATGATTAAATATTAAGTGATTTAATTAAAACTTAAATACTATACAAGTACAGTCAAGGTATTCGAATGATACTTAAATGATCATATCAATATACATATAAACACACTTGAAAAGTAAAGTGTTGTTGCTGATCAAAGTGTTTACAAATTAACAAAGTAGCCAAAAAGTAATACATAAATAAATTACCTTTTAGTAGGACTATTTTTGAATATATCAGGTGGAGAACCTCTCTTCTCTCTCCTGTAAAGCCTACAATTAAAAGTATAATAATAACAACTGTCATAATTATTTAGATCCCTTTAGTTAACTTTAGTTACTGCAAGTTGTAGCTCTCCTTTTGCGATCCCGGACGACTCCATGCTGTCATGAAGTTAGGGTAAACATGAAAACACATGACACAACCAGGAATGGTTAGGAAGGCTAGATGTCTAAATTCATAAGGCCGGTCGTTGCTGGAGGAGCTTTCGAACGTCTTGCCTTCATCGACCGGTTAGGCTACTGGCCTTGTCGGCTGCAGACCCTTAAATTGCACACAGCCCTTATCTTTCATTATCAGAGCAAGACCCCTATGGGTTTAGATGCTATCCAATCAGAGGCATGACAATGATGAGGTCATATATACTGTATGTATGTCTTGAGGAGATGGGGGGGGGGGGTCAGTAATACACATTCAGCTTTGCTCCCCTTAGGAAAAACACAAAGAAAGCAAAAAGCTTTCTGGTAACAAGCAACTGACTCGACCTCTGGTGACCCCTGGTGGGCCGGCAGCAGGAAATAATGAGGCGCTGTTAGCCTGGGGGGGAGCTTTCACATGAGCAGGACGCCTGCGGTGTCCTGATATGACGCAATGCCTCCAAAGCCTGACCTTGGTGATGTTACTGCTGGACTTTCATGTGCTCGTTTCATGTTGAGCTTCTATGCCAAAAATGAGCAAACTCCGGCCCACAGGCCACGTTAAGGTTTTGTTGTTTCCACATTAAAAGTCAGCTGGAATAGCGGCATCTATGAAAAAAAAAATGTTTCCAAATATCGAAGTGGTTACCATCAGTCTTGAACTATCTAAATAATTCCACTCGTTTCTGAAGCTAGAGACTTATTAATACTTGAAACTACCGATATATGGGTCATTACGGTAATCATAGGGACTGGGCACAGCCTCGCCAAGAAGATGAGGCTGTGATGCAAAGCAGCGTGGGTGGTGGGAGGGGTCTCTGTTTACAGAGAAGCACAAAACTGTGTGACAGCCAGGGCAGAGAATCAAGCTTTCAACAACAAAGTTCTACAGAAAAGCCTGATTTTATCAGACATTTGGGATTTTTTTGACGGTTGGTTTTCATGTTTCACTGTGTTGTTTCTATGTCACATTCTATTCAATTCCATTGAGTGGTCTGTCATTATACCCTGGTATAACACTTTCGCCACAAACTGATTTTATATACTGTACACATTTATATGCATATATAAGTATATATAAATAATCCTACTGCCGAGTGGTTAGCTCGCAGGCAACTCACAGCTAAGAGACTCGTGTTCAATTCCACCCTCAGCCATCTCTGTGTGGAGTTTTTAATGTTCTCCCTGTGCATGCATGGGTTTTCTCCCGGTACTCCGGTTTCCTCCCACATTCCAAAAACATGCTAGGTTAATTGGTGACTCCAAATTGTCCATAGGTATGAATGTGAGTGTGAATGGTTGTTTGTCTATATGTGCCCTGTGATTGGTTAGCGACCAGTCTAGGGTGTACCCTGCCTCTCGCCTGAAGACAGCTGGGATAGGCTCCAGCACCCCCACAACCCTAGAAAATGAATGAATAAATAATCGTTATACAATACAGTGGCGTGAAAAAGTGTTTGCCCCTTCCTGATTTCTAATATGTTGCATGTTTGTCACATTTAAATGTTGCTGATAATCAGATAAATTAAAATATTAGTTAACGACAACACAAGTGAACACAAAATGCAGTTTTTAAAGGAAACTTTTTTTATTATTAATGGAGAAAAAAAATCCAAACTTACAAGGACCTGTGTGAAAAAGTGATTGTCCCCTAAACCCAATAACTGAGTCACCCTTGGCAGCAAAACCGCAATCAAGCGTTTCTGATCACTTGCAGTGACTCTCTTACAGCGCCTTGGAGGAATTTTGGCCCACTCATCTTTGCAGAATTGTAATTCAGCCACAGTGGAGGGTTTTTCACCATGAATTGCCTTTTTAAGGTCATGTCACAGTATCTCAATACGATGAAGGTAAGCTGCTCCAAAGTCTTCATTTTGTTTTTCTTCAGCCATGTCCTGCTGCAGAACCCAAGTTTATTCAGGCTGTAGTTACAAACAGATGGGCGGACATTATATCTTCCCACAGGTCTTGGGGAACAACAAGATGTTTTCGGGCAAAATTGAGACTTAAAGGGGACCTAATATTCTTTTTCCACTTTTCTGACCTATAAATATAGTTAGAATGTTGTATTCACGTGTTATATGATGCCAAAGTTTCAGATAATGAATTTGGAAGTGAGCCCAGAAAGAAGTTTTGGATGGCTCAAAACGCTCGGTTTCAGATGGCGTTGTAAAACTGGAGAGAGGTGTGTGATTTCACACATGGGCGGGCTTCCTTATATGGGCGTGGCTGTAGGCCCGATACACTTCCCCAAGCTCTACTTCGCCAGCACTACACCAACGCTTCTGTGTTTACGTTGTGAGCAATGGCTCAAAGGAAGTGTTTATTCAGGTGTACATTTGTTTACAATTTTTAATAACACATCAGGTGAAAGCGGTTGGATTTCCTGATTCCCTACCAGCAAAAGAAAAATATTTTAATCTGTCAACGGCATTTTCACACTATTTTAAAAAGATAAATCACCATTTATTATCAACTCCGATACCATTTATCAACTACTATAAAGTTGGCTTTGCAGCTAGTGGCATAACACTGGAAGCCCTTGGTAGTGTGACCAACCACAGCAGAGTGGGCATGCCTGAAGGCGTGCCGTGGGTGGAATAAATTAAAACAATTTTTGCGGGAATCACAAAATCAAAAAAATACAGCTGGAATAGGTGCAGATTTTTTAAGATTTAAAAGGCTTTCTTTGCTGGTTACTGTGTGTAGCTGCTCTATAGTTGTCTATGACTCTATACAAAGGGCTGAAAAATGAGCATAAGAGGTCCCCTTTAATGTTCTTCTTGTTCAGCAGTAGTTTTCGTCTTCAAACTCTTCCATGCAGGCTGTTATTGTCCAGTGTCTTTCTTATGGTGGAGTCATGAACACTGACTTTAATTGGGGCAAGTGAGGCCTGCAATTGTTTGAATGTTGTTGCGGGGTGTTTTCTGACCTCTTGGATGAGTCGGCGCTGCGCTCTAAGGGTAATTTTGGTTGGCCACTCAGTCCTGGGAAGGTTCACCACTCTTCCGTGTTTTCACCATTTGTGGATAACGGCTCTCACAGTGGTTTGCTGGAGTCCCAAAGCTTAAAAAATTGATTTTCTAACGTTTTCCCACCTGATAGAGCTAAATTAATCTCAATTAAATTATTATAAATTATTAAATTATCACTTTGTCACACAGGGCCAGGTAGGTTTGGGTTTTTTTTCTCCCTGCATTTTGTGTTCAGGAAATCAGGAGTGGGGCAAACATTTGTTCACACCACTGTATATAAAATAATTGTAACAATATGTTACATACAACTCCATATCTATCAGATTGCAAGGGCATCGCCTGTGCACAGCCCGCAGATGTTGGATCATATTCAGGTCTGGACTCCAACTGGGCTATTGCATAACTTTAATCTTCATCTGGTAGCAGAACCATGAAAGTATCGACTGTTGTTAGAAGCTGTTTATAATTCCCTCCACCTTGACTAAGACCCCAGTTCTAGCTGAAGAAAAGCAACCCCAAAGCATGATGCTACAACCACCATGCTTCACTGTAGCTATGGAGTTTTTATGAGCAGTCTTGTGTTGACAACAAACACACCGTTGTAATTACGGCTCACATGCATTTGGGAGATTTCAAGTGGCTTCCATCCACACCATGACCCAGACGTATGAAGAAGACAAGCTGGCAGTACTTCCTGCAGCTCATTCAATGTTGCTGCCGGCCTCGTGGCAGCCTCCCTGACTACTTTTCTTCTCGTCTTTTCATGGAGGAACGTCCAGTTCCTGGTAATGTTACTGTTGTGCCATATTTTCTCCACTTTATGATATCACTTTGAGCCATTGTCCTATTGCCCAACAAAAAACAATCAGTGAGTATTGTAAAACTTACATTAACAAGCAGTAAAAGGCAACACAACATAGAGCCTGAGTCGCACATACACAGCCGCACTAGTATGCTCTGCTAAACTAAGCTAATCCAGCTAGCTTCAATTCACGTGCCATGAGAGTTTTTTTTTCCGCCAACATTCTTCAGTGTTTCAGGCTACAATAACAACGCATTTAGTTTTCACCAAACATGAAAACTGTAAATAGTTCATGGTGTCATATTTGTGAATAAATTGGTATTTTCATGTAAAACATGTAAAAGTTGTTTATGTTGTGGCATCATTTTTTAGATGTTTTGGATAAATATATATACTGTAGGTTAATTTGTCAGCTTGAATGTTATGCTTGAAATTTATCCATTCACCATTTTTTTTGTCTTTTTTTGTTGAAAACTGAAATATTGCAAAAACTTACCTATGTTCTGCTGCTGATTCCAATAGCAAGGAAGGTAAAGACTTTTCTGACCAAAGATGAGATTATAATATTTATTTTTCTTTTGAAAGTGTTTCCCCTACTTATTAAAGATAAAAAGGTATTTCTATATGCAATTCATTCTCTAAAATGTGATTAATCACAATCAAATCCTTGAATCCATTGACTGCCCTGTCAATTGACACTCTCGCTTATATATATAATAATATTTATCACTATTTCTCATGTGGTTTACATACATAACTAAAGTAACATTTACTATGATAATTTTTTTTCCAATGCATGCTATGTTCTATGCTGACACAATACTTAATAGTAATTATATTAGTAATACTTAAGAGAAAAGTCTGTTTGTGATTTTTTAAAATTCATAAACAGACCTAAACTGTTGACCCCTGCACTATATTATTTCGTTTTTTCTAATAGGCACTGCGATTGGCTGGCGACCAGTCCAGGGATAGTCATATGGGATAGGCTCCAGCATACCCCTGCGACCCAAAATGAGGATAAGCGGTATAAAAAATGGATGGACAGATGGAAGGTTTACTCTCCCATTTAATAACCCATCCATCATTAGAGTGATAGTGTATGTTTGATGCAGTTCAATGTGCAACACCGCTACCTGTAAATGTGTAAAAATGTTTATTGACAAATGACTTTTGGTAAGCGTCTTTAAAGTAATTGATCAATGATCTGTTATGCTCATAATAATGACGATAATGATTATTAAGTCGATGTTTGGAAGACAAATGTCTTCTACCTTCTCACGTTCAGACCATGAAGACGAGACGTTGTGTGCTGAGCTCAAAGTTCTGACTCGGATTAAAAACATGCCAGCCTTCTTTTCCACGTGACCTCACCTGAGCATCAATCCGCCCGCGCACGTAACTCACCTTCACATCAGCACACAAGCAAGCACGGGAATGTTGAGGGAACGTGTGGGCTCCGGTAAAAGAAGCACCGGGCGATGCCGTCACAAAGCCCGGGTAGTCGTGCTGGATTCGCGGCCAAGGTCTGTAGCGTCGACGAGCGCCTCCGCCTCGTAGTCCTCCTTCTTCTCGCCGTCTTCCTCCTTCTCCGCCTCCTGAGTTCTTGTCCGGTGCCGACCTGGGTTGACTTTTTGGCCGTCCGAAGCAGAACCGCATCCCAGAGGTGCCACTGCTCCTGATGCTGAGCGGCGTCTGCTCTCGGAGCGGGTCCTTCCGGCGGCAGGAGCTTGGGAGGGCGGTGCAAGCCGATTGGCGCGCTCCAGCTGTGCACGCGTGTGACGAGGAGAGCGAAGCCTGGACCTACCTGTCCACCACACACACACACACACACACACACACTCGCTCTCTCTTTTTTTGAACACAGAAGATGGAACTGACCTAACTCCGTGGCTTTCGTTCTGCACGGATACAGCTGATAGAAAGCATCTGAGCATATTAAAATATTCAGAATTTAAAAAGTTTAGGCATTTACATAATTTCGTTCTTCAGTTAAATACAGTTATTGTGAAATTCACCTTCATCTGTAAAAAAAAAAGCATTGTACCAACTAGACAACAAGTTATCTTGGTCATTTCATACATAACTTACGTTCTATTGGTATTCAAAGTGCGCCCTGGAGGCAATTTGGGGCCCCTCAACCCTCAACATTAATTTTGGTATTGGTACATGTTCCATAAATGACCCATTGATCATTGCACTAAAATTAATATATCTGCTCCTGCATATGCTCCTGTGCAATACTATGTGTATATTTTGGACAATCTTGTTAAATTGTCTTTTTTACTTTACTTTATATCCTTTTTTTGTTTTTTAAACTTGACTACTGCACTGAAAGGAGAAGCTCTCCAATTTTGTTGTCTTGTATAATGACAATAAAGGCCATTCCATTCCATTCCATTCCATAAATTCAATACCTATATGGCCTGTATTGGATCACTATAGGAACATAGGATTAGGCACACACAAAAGGACTAGAAATACATAAGAAAAATACATAAATGGCCTGTGCATTCGGCCCACGGTGGAAAAAGTTTAGACACCCCTGCGCTCGGCTGTTACCACGGGGGAAACCACTTATACAAGACAATACCAAGATGTCTTAATGTAAAAACATCACAATAAATTATTTAATGGAATCACCTGATTTTGGTGTGACACGGGCCGCACCAAATTGGCCCTAATGCAAAGTCCCAACAGATGATTCTATTTCATGCATATTCTAGCACATGTGCCAGTTATACTGTAATGAATTGAAGCCCATGGATTGGATTAGTTGCGGCCCCGTTGCGGCCGCCGGAAGCATTCCGCTTGATTTAAATCCCTGATGTAGGCTCACAGTTGCGCCATGAGGTGCAGCTGACGACACTACGGAAAGAATGTGTTTGGGGTCTAACACTTTTTTTACACTCTTATATCATCCATCCATTTTCTATACCGCTTATCCGCTTATATGCTGGAGCCTATCCCAGCTGTCTTCGGGCAAGAGGCGGGGTATACCCTGGACTGGTGTCAATCACAGGGCACATATAGACAAACAACCATTCACACTCACATTCATACCTATGGACAATTTGGAGTCGCCAATTAACCTAGCATGTTTTTGGAATGTGGGAGGAAACCGGAGTACCCGGAGAAAACCCATGCATGCACAGGAGAACATGCAGACTCCACACAGAGATGTCCAAACGGAGAATCTAACCCAGGTCTTCCTGATCTCCTGACTGTGTGGCCTTAAAATGTAGCAGATGTTGATTAGTTCATTTTATCAGTGAAGACAGATTTCCCATTGGCTGTGAAGCTATCACTGCTGAATTTATTTGTTGTTGTTGCTGACTGGAAAGGATGTGCATGGTAAGAGGTCTGCCGTTGATACGAGAGTTTTGAACTATTTTGGTGCTTTCCTAACTACACTTCGAGAGCATCAAGATAAGCATAGATTGCTGACACACTCAACTTGAAAGGTGAACAGGCGAGAGGTACAGATTCTTTGAAACAGATGAGTTACGAGTGCTGGCAGCTACGAGCAAGGCAAGCTTCTGAAGTTGAAAGCCATTGTCTAGCACCAAAGCCAAACAATAAGCAAAATGATACCATTGCTGGAAGTCCAAGTCCATAATCAGAAACAGGATCCTTTTGACTGATGAATGAGGAGGATTGATATTAGATGATGCCTCAAAGAATGTAAATCCGAGTCTGGTACCATATTTACTTGTAGATTGCAAACAGTGGATGTTATTTATTTATAGGAGGAGAGATGTACTGTAGATCCTGCTTATCCTCACGAGGATCGTGGGGGGTGCTAGAGCCTATCCCAGCTGTCTTCGGGTGAGAGGCAGGGTAAACCCTGGACTGGTCGTCAGCCAATCACAGCACACATATAGACAAACAACCATTCACACTCACATTCATACCTATGGACAATTTGGAGTCACCAATTAACCTAGCATGTTTTTGGAATGTGGGAGGAAACTGGAGTACCCGGAGAAAACCCACACATGCATGGGGAGAACATGCAAACTCCACAAAGAGACGGGCAAGGGTGGAATTGAACTCCGGTCTCCTAGCTGTGAGGCCTGCATGATACAACACTCGTCCTGGCGCCAATCAATGTAAAGCTAAGGTAGGCATATCTTGTTTGTTTACTCTTAAACACACAAAAAGTGATTTCAGTATGCTGAAAACCAGCGAGGTAATGTTTACCATTACAAACATTAAATTATTATTATACTTATTTACTGATGAAATGACGCCACATAATTGGTAAGTGATGTGTGGGCAACAAACTAACAGCTCCATCATTATCCATCATATGCTGAAGCCTGAGTTTTAAAAAATCTTCACCCTGGCTGAAGTTTTCCAAAAGCTAAATTTTGGAAGGAAAATACTTTGCATGTGGGCGAAAGGCCCAAACATATAGAAAAATATGCAATTTTTAAGCATCCTTATTCGTGTATACAGAGCAGAAGAGAATGCAATAATTTATTTTTTTTATACTGTTAGCCACTGGATGGAGGCGGTTGATTTGCTGTGGCAAACCCTAAAGGGAAAAGCCGAAAGAGAAAGAAGAAGGCTGTTAGCCACCAGAAGGAAGATTTGTACATTCACAAAGACTTTGTGTTCATTGTAGGCAGTACATGTAACAAAATTACAAAATTGATGCTGCAGCTTTGTTTGATAAACTATCATATAAAAAAATCAAGAATGTCAATAAAATGATGGAATGTAGAAATCCTCCCCCTGAGGACTCTAAGTGGGTTTCGAATAGAGGAAAAGGGAATCTTAAAGAACCAAATTATAGAATGAGAACCAGATTATTTATTCCTGACAACAATACCTAATACAGACATCCGGGCTTATCTGCAGTCCCTGTATGCCTACAAGTAAGCGGCATCAAGGCATCTTTCCTTTGCAGGGGCATCAGGAACATTGCGCTTTTCCTTTGTTGCAAAGCAAGGTGTCATATGCGTACTCGATGTTTTCATCTTAACTGTCAGATGTCACATTAGTCCTCTTTTTTTGTGTGGGTGCATGTATCCTTTATATTTGTGAGACTATGTGTTTGCTTTTATCTTTAGCTAGCAAAATTGCAAATACCTTCAAAAACCATGTCAACAAACAAAAATTCTTTATTATAACCAATTCCACATTAAGTCTCCGGACAAAGTCACAAGTAAATGTGCAAGCAATGGCTAGTTTCGGTTTCAATTTTGGTTATGTCGGATACAGTGTGCAGACCCTATGCACACTATGCCTATCTAGAAATCCTGTGAGTTTTTCTCATACCAATTGTTGCTGAGTATTGACAAATATCCCTTGATTAAGCCTTTTCCGACATTCTGCCCAACTAAATAATCAAAAGTATGTCTGATTATTAGTGCTGATATCATATCAGATCGACATCAGTATCGTCTGACACTCAGACACTAATGTTTGGTGTAACTTTTTAGATTGTGCAGTTGTGCCTAATGTTGTGTCCAGTGAGTATGTGCAGCATTAGGATAAGGTGAGTTGTGCTGATGAAATGAATATTTAGTGCGTGTCTGAGCAGCCATCAGCAGCACATCAAAAATGCATTAGAGATGTTATGTAATCTCCGGGGAACCTCTGAGATATTTTAGCAATATTTTTGGACTAAGGAGCTTTTTTTTCTGCAAGGTTCTGCAGGTCAGAGTTCACTTAATAGAGCTTCCATCTCATAGTTTGAACTTTTTACACCAGCGGCGGAAAATGAAGCAGGCTCTGCTTTGGACACAGAGCTCCTTTTTATTTGTCTGCTCTCAATGTCTAAGATGCGGCGACACATCAGAACATAAATCTACATAACAATTGCACTCATGAGCAATTTGCACTTGACTAATATGCAGCCCACCTTTTTAAACCTTCATTATTTCCCATAACATTTGCATACCAAAACACCTTGGAGCTGATTAATAGTTGCAGATTGTGAAGTAGACCAAATTATCTCCACCTTCATCAGCTTCCACATTAAAATGCTGATTGCACGTCCATGCATTATTAATAGCGATCCCGTAATTATTCAGCAAAAGTCTCCGTTCTGTTTAATGACTATGTTTTAATTTTGAATAATTTCACAACACATTTCAACAAGGGATGAATGGACGAATGTTTCATTCCTTTTTTTTTTTTTTTTTACAACCCTTGCTCAGTGGAACTGTTTACAGTTACTGTGTTGGATTTTAATGTTGTATTTTTTATTCTTATTTGTCCCCGTGCATGCTTGTTTTTTTTTTTCCGGGTACTCCGGTTTCCTCCCACATTCCAAAAACATGCTTGGTTAATTGGGGACTTTAAATTGTCCATTGGCATGAATGTGAGTGTGAATGGTTGTTTGTAGGTGATTGGTAACCTTGTTCATGAGTATATCCATTTGAAAATATACCTGGTCAGTTAATTATAATAATAATAATAATTGTAATTGAATTAGTACAGTGTGTTTTCAATAACCAGCATTTTTCTCCTAACTGAATACAGTCCGTGAATGGAGTGTACTTTTGTAGGGGTGCCACTGTATTTGTTAAATTCACACTACAGTTGCACCACCACTACAACTTTATTACATTTACAGTATAAATGTAGCATCATCAGTATGCATAATTTCCCGTTTTTTTTTGTACGCATGTATAAAGTTTACTTTTGCTAGTGTACGAAAATTTGCTGCTTTGTATTTCCAATGACTGCTTATTACTAATTACTGCCAGCAGACATCTGGCATGGTGCTTCACTTGCTTCACTGCCAGCGTGCCCTCATCACAGTGAAACATTGTTTATTATTTCATTACAACAGTGAACCTTCATCTTCAAGAAGCTGTATTGTTGTTGTTGAATTCAACCCAATGGCAGTAAAAATGGCAGTAAAATGTTACGGTTGTGGAACGAAGAGACACAGTTGGAGACAAAAAAAAAGTGGAAAGCAAAGAAAGTCTTATTAAAGTCATAAAAAACACACCGGATCAAGTAGAAAGCCTTGAAATCCCAAACACAAGCAGCGGTGAAGGAAAATAAACTAGTCACTTCATAGGTAACACAGCGTTAGAAATGGTGTTGGAATACACATGTTGTGTTACGACAT
This sequence comes from Doryrhamphus excisus, assembly GCF_037039965.1. Lineage (NCBI taxonomy): Eukaryota > Metazoa > Chordata > Actinopteri > Syngnathiformes > Syngnathidae > Doryrhamphus > Doryrhamphus excisus. The sequence continues at coordinate 14,332,791 of NC_136357.1, read as the reverse complement.
TTAAAATCAATTAAAATAAAGATGTATCTTTGAACATGTGACAGGATCTGCTCTTATGAAATAGACAGTGATAAGTAAACAGCACAATGGTCTCATTATTGTGGACAATCTGTTGTTATTGCTCAAACGTGTGCAGTTGTGTTCGAGTGTCGTCTGGACTATCCTTGCTTGAGGTAGGACATTGGTAGTGAAGCTCAGGTCAGAGGAGACCTCGGGGCCCCGTAGGAAGCTTCAAATAATCCGGAGTGCCAATTAGCGGAATGACACATCACGACACGTCACACCTCCGACAGTTGCGGTTGAATCACAGCAGCCGCACCAGAAATAGCCCAAGCCTGCCGAAGCAACACCAAAAGTCAACATGGTGTTTGTGTATTTTAAAGTGAGAAAAGCGTCCTCAGGGTCATACGTGTTACGAATGGTTAACGTTGATGGAACACCTTTTCATTCCTCCACGATGAGCTCATGCTACAATTTCCCCCCCAAAATAAGTGACAACTGTTCTACCTTAAAGGCTAAACAAGGTAACGCTGTTGCCTGAAGAAGAGACTTCCATTTAATCTCACTTGTATTTTGGAAAAACATGTAACAACCGTGCTGCACGGTGGTTAGGGTACAGGCCCGGGTTCGATTCCCCGCTCGGGCATCTCTGTGTGGAGTTTCTCCAGGTACTCCGGTTTCGTCCCACATTCCAAAAACATGCTAAGTTAATTGGTGACTCCAAATTGTCCATAGGTATGAACGTGAGTATGAATGGTTGTTTGTCTATATGTGCCCTGTGATTGGCTGGCGAAAAGTCCAGGATGTACCCCGCCTCTCGCCCGAAGACAGCTGGGATAGGCTCCAGCACCCCCTGTGACCCTCGTGAGGATAAGCGGTCCAGAAAATGGATGCATGGAAGTATTCACCATTAGTTTTGGTCATTAATAATGATGGTTCTGTATGTTAACGGTTGAATTCATTTTGGGTACAGTAAAGGAATAAATCTTGAATTAGATTTTTTTAAAATGCAATAATTAAAAAGCAAAGAAAGAAGTTTAGGAGTTTGGGAAATTAGTTTATTTAATCATACCCCAAATGGTACCCATGAGCCTCCCCTAAGCCTCCATCCATCCCTGGTTCAGGTTTTGGCTGAGAAGCATGTCTGGAAGTGGGGGGCTAGTACTATCAGCTGTGCAACTGGTGATGCACAGTTCCCTCCTTCTCTGGCTTTGGCGTCACGTCAGGTGAATTAAACGCACACTTCTTTGTCGTCACATCAGGTGGACAAAATGCTGCGGTTCTTGTTCCATCTCTTTTCATGCAGTTTGCCCTGTTAGCTTTATTGCCATCTATACATTTCTAATTTGATGCACCTGTTGCTCATTTGTCTCTGATTATTTAGTTGAGCCTTTGGCATCGGTTGTTTGTTGGAGCATTTTGTCACGCTGCAGCATGTTGGTGTTGTGGCGACCTCAGGATGCAGAGACTACAGGTAAAAGTCATTTATTAAATAAGAACTGCAAAGCAGAAAAGGGTTATGCTAGAAGTAGGCTAGCAAGCACAATACTCCAAAAAAAAAAACACTCCAAAGGGTAAACTAAATAATCCGAAACAAATAAGCGACATGGAATTAGAAACATAAAGACGGCAGAAAACAAAACAGAGCAAACCGTAAGTAATACAAAATAAGCGTATAAAACCGGAACTGAGGCATAAAAGGGAAAAATAAAACAGAGAGCGTGACATCACTGCTTTCATCTTATGTCCTTGTCTTTGTAGGTTTAGGTATTGAACCGGAAGACTTTGTGTTCCTCAACAGTACACTTTGTACTAGACGCACTAGCACTATCACTAGCCAAGACTCACGCTAATCAAAGGCTGGGCTGAACAGTATTTGTTTACCAAGCAGATGCACACTTCATATGTACTGTACGAAGTCAGCATGCCTCTGGACTGAACCAAAACAGCAGATTACTATCACATCCCTAGTAAGAACTGGTTACACTCATATTGTATTAGCTGTCAGTAATCATACATACTAATTGAAAAGTTTATTCCATGTGTTTACCCTCTATTTTGGCGCGCAGACCTCACAGCTAGGAGACCAAGGTTCAATTCCCCCCTCTGTGTGGAGTTTGCATGTTCTCCCCGTGCATGCGTGGGTTTTCTCCGGGTACTCCGGTTTCCTCCCACATTCCAATAATTGGTGACTCCAAATTGTCCATAGGTATGAATGTGAGTGTGAATGGTTGTTTGTCTATATGTGCCCTGTGATTGGCTGGCCACCAGTCCAGAGTGTACCCCGACAGCTGGGATAGACTCCAGCACCCCCCGCAACCCTCATGAGGAAAAAGCGGTAGAAAATGAATGAATGAATGTTTATGTAGGATGGTACGACATTGGATGCTGCGGGTGCAGACCGATGTTGGGCCTGGCATTATTCCCCGGGCTGCATTATGTAAGGTACCGTGAAGGAGCAACAAGAGTTTCGTGTGAATGCATAAAATCCGAGCCGGATCCCCTGGGCCGGCGTCGCACTGCAAGCGTGCTATGCTGTTTATGAGACGGCCAAACAAAGACTGATGCGGGGATTATTTTAGGATTGCCTGTGTGGTTTTTTTTATATAAATAAGAAATGAAGGGAAACTGGCTTTATCCAAAGGCGACGTTTGAGAAGGCTGTGTTAAAAGGAGCTGAATTACACATGCCAAAGGTTATGTTAATAATGCATTATTTCACTTTTATGTACTTTGAGAACAACCTTGATCTGAGCATGATGCTATATTTAAAAGGTGGCTCTGTGACCTGCCTTCATCATTTAAAATCAAAAGCAGTCATGCATTAATATTGGACCCACCCTTTTTGCTCAGTGTGTGAGTAAATGTGTAAATATAAGTATGTAAATATAAATATGTAAATATAATCCACATAAAAGTGTGTTCTGCTCACTGAAAATATTTATTGTATTTATTGCAAATAAATACTGTATATTTGTTCAGCATCAATTTATTCTCCAACGTTATGTCAAGAAACAAGGTCCCTGTATGAAAGGTGCAGAACTTGGTCCACATTTCCAGCAATAAGTCGGACTGTTTCAAGTGAGAATCTGACTCCACCAGGGCTGCCCCTTATCACCCATTCTGTTTCTAACCTTTATGGGCAGAATTTCAAAGTGCAGGGATCTGGTTTAGATTTTGGATTTGGTTGCTGCAAGATTGGGTTTGCAGCTGTCACTGGAGATCCTGCCCCAAGTGGTTGATTGAAGTATTGAAGTACCTTACTCTCTTGTTCAAATATAAGGAAAGGGTGTAAAGTTATGGAGGACCAAAACTGCCAAAATAATAAATAAATAAATAAATAAAAGTGGAAATAAAAACAAAAATGAAAAAAAAATAAAAAAATTAAATACAAAAAATATATATAAATGGAAATAAAAACAAATTTTTTTTTTAATTTTTGAATCTTGTTTTTTATTTTTGTATTTATTTTTGCTTTTATTTATTTATTTATGTATATATTTTTTATTTTTGTTTTTATTTCCATTTATATTTATTTTTTGTATTTATTTTTTTTATTTTTTTTTCATTTTTGTTTTTATTTTCACTTTTATTTATTTATTCATTTATTATTTTGGCAGTTTTGGTCCTCAAAAATGCAGAAGGAAAAACTATTCAAATGAGGGGGCGGTCCTAAGTGTGTCTTGGGTTGAACTGTTCGCCTATTGGTTGATCGACATGTGAGTGCGAAAATCGACTGGGTATGCCTGCAAACGGCCACAGCAAGAGGAAGTATACAGGGAGAAAAGTATACATTTACAATAATGGCGGGGTCCACCAGGAAGTCGGTGTCCGAGCTTCTCAGGGACGCTGCCAATCGTTTGGATGATTTGGAACGTGGTAAGTATGAAACAGCTGATGTGTTACGCTTTTACTTTCGCACTCACATGTCGATCAACCAATAGGCGAACAGTTCAACCCAAGACACACTTAGGACCGCCCCCTCATTTGAATAGTTTTTCCTTCTGCATTTCTGAGGACCAAAACTGCCAAAATAATAAATAAATAAAAGTGAAAATAAAAACAAAAATGAAAAAAAAATCAACAAATTACATACAAAAAAATAAATATAAATATAAATGGAAATAAAGACAAAAATAAAAAAATATATACATAAATAAATAAAAGCAAAAATAAATACAAAAAAAACAAGATTCAAAAATGAAAAAAATATATATTTTTGTTTTTATTTCCATTTATATTTATTTTTTTGTATTTAATTTTTTCTTTTTTTTTTCTTTTTTGTTTTTATTTCCACTTTTATTTATTTATTATTTTGGCAGTTTTGGTCCTCCATATAAAGTGAGGTCGGCAGGTAAATTGGCGAGACATTAGCAGTAATGTGGACACTGTATTGGTCCATCGTGGTGAAGAGGGATCTACATTCCTACCCTCGCCAATGGCCATAGGTCATAGGTCATAGGCTAGTGACTGAAAGGACAACATTGCAGGTAAAAGCAGCTGAAATGAGTTGAGTTGCTGACCGTTTTCCCTGCAGGGTGGCTTTGCTCTCCCTGAGCTATAAGGTTAGAAGTAGAGATGTCCCGATCCAATCACGTGATCGGACATCGGGCTTGATCCCGCGGTTTCAGACTTGATTGAAATCGGATGTTGTCTCTCGATCAAAACTTGGATACATACAGTGTCTATATTTATTCTCATTGCTTTTTTTTATCAGATCTTGAGTTATGCGGTGGTACAGAGTGAAACCCTTTTATTCCATAACGTACAGAAACAGCAACGTGTATGGCGTGACATCACTTTCCTGCAGTTGACACTATTGTTTAAATGCTGTCAAGCGAAAAAGAACACGGAAGCAGCTTTAAGTTGGCCGTTCAACCCTTCACTTTTTCACATTTTTGTCTCGTTAGTGTGATTCCAAAATGGAAAAAAAAATGGAAAAAGTGAATACGTTCCAGTTTATGGCATAGTGTTCCACCCCTACAAGCTCATATGCTTATCGTAGAAAGAACATACAGTAATTGGCAATCATAAATACAATAAATGAGCACACAGGAAGTGACATGTACATAATTGAGAAAGCTTTATGATAAGTCCATTCAGCACAATTCAAGTGTCCAGGAAGTTGTTCCCTGAGCAAAATATGCAACGTTTGAGTTCGGAGGTCATTTTTCAGTCCAGGGAATAGTGACTCGTCCCTCTTGTTATAGTGCACTAAATTGATTTCCTGGAGTGGCTCATTATTGGACTACACAAGAGGAAATGGGCTCTAACGGTAATTAAAAAGTGATTTTTTTTTTCCTTTCCCATAGACGGTGCGCCTCATTAAAATCTCACAGGGCCTATAAAGGCGGGTTGGTGGGATTTGTTATCTTGTGAAAGGACAGCCAGGTATTTGACAACACAGCAGTCAAATGTTACAAAGGGGCTTCAACAATAGAAGCAACGTCCCGTTTCTCTCATCATCTCATCACACTGAATGATATTGGATAATTAGTGGCGGCAGCTTGTGTTTCCAGAAGGACGTGGTCTTCCCCTCTGGAGGGCCGTGAGCTTCCCCCAGGGCACTGTGCGAAAGGATCTTGTGAAAAGGTTAAGCCATTCTTAATTCCTCCAAACCTCATCCTTCTTCTTCGAAAAGACGCCTGAAGCAACCAGCCTGTGGCAGCCACCGGGGGGAGGATTTAGCAGGATTAGCGGTACATAAAGAGTGACGGTCACGAACATCGTAAAAGATGCTAATCTCTCCTTGTTGCTCACTCACAGCATGTTTCCAACATGCTAACTATCACCGTCAAGGAGGCCATGTTTGTGACTTTGCGGGTTTATTGTTATTTTGTGTTTGTATCACGGCCTCGTTGGTTTGTATGTACAAGTACATAATTTTCAAATTGCATTTGCAAGTTTGAAAACTACGATTCCTACACCTGCTGGACTTTAAATGTTCAACATTTCATTTTCAAAGCTGTTTCTTGCTCTGTTTATCCAAGACCAAGTATAATGAAATCTCACTTTTCATCATTAATCTGTTCCAAAAGTTCCAACAAAATCTGAATCACACACAGAATGTTCCCAAAGGAAATAATGTCAATCCAATTAACCCATTCCAGATCCCATTACTGGTATCTTGTTTTGTCTAAAACACAGATAAAAGGCCTGCTTTCATGGATGACTTCTTCTTCTTTCTCTTTGGGCTTTTCCCTTCAGGGGTCGTCACAGCAAATCAATCTCCTCCATCCAACCCTGTCTTCTGCATCTGTCTGTCTCACACCAACTACCCTCATGTCCTCCTTCACTACATCCATAAACCTCCTCTTTGGTCTTCCTCTACGCCTCCTACCAGGCAGCATCCTTCTACCAATACATTCACTATCTCTCCTCTGGACATGTCCCAACCATCTCAGTCTGACCTCTCTGACTTTATCTCCAAGGCCTCTAACATGTAATGTCCCTCTGATGTACTTGTTCCTGATCCTATCCATCATGGTCACTCCCAATGAGAACATCAGCATCCTCATCTCTGCTACCTCCAGTTCTTCTTCTTGTCTTTTCTAAGGAAGTAAAAAAAGACTAAACTGAAACTGAAATAGTAAATAGTCAACCAATTAATCAACAGCAATTAATCATTGATTCTTCGATTAATTGTTGCAGCTCTACAGCCATTTCCTGCAATCGTCTTTGATCATTTGTGACCCGAGACGTTTGCTGTTGGTGCAACATTAGTTTCCTTGATTTCTTATTCTTTGCCAGCATGGCAGCATAGTTGCAGACGTTCACTAAGGGGTTGTATCTTTCTGTATTGAGCTGCGTCTTAGATGTTGTTTCCTTGATGGATGTTGTATTTGCAATAGCACAGCTGCTTGCTTCTTAAGCAGACAGTCGGTCACATACTGAAATTCTGCCCTGACCCCCATCTGCCTCAGGGAATAGACCTCTCAAAGCCAAAGCAGACGCCTCACTTGAAATATTGGTTGGGGAAATAACGCGATCCAGCATAGTTGCTGTTTCTTAGGTGACAGAGAGAGGTAGGTGAAGAATAAACTGTTGATTCAACACATTTCTTTAAGGTCATGGCTGCAACACGCCATTAGACCAAAAGGAGAAGAAAAATATTCAATGCTTCTTAAACTCTTGTCTCGCGAACTAACTAACATATCTCCACCCTAGGATGGAACTTGTTGATACAGATTTTCACACATAGTGATGAGTTCTGTCTTGAATCTTGAATTCAATAGTGTTTTTGTATGCACGTGCAACTTTCTTTGTTTCCGTAGATGTTTATTTAGGTGTCACATAAAAATGAACGGACAGTGAGTCAGCAACACATAGAGCAGGGGCCTCAAACACGCGGCCCGTGGGCCAAATGTGGCCCGCAGGACACTAGTTTGAGGCCCCCGCCTTGATATGAAAGTTTAATGTTTGATATGGATGCTGTATGGTATCATGTACCCAGAAAAAATTATTACGTTTGATTAATGTTCATGTTAAAGGTTAAATAACTGTTAATAGTTATCCTCCCTATCCGTGTGGAAGTGGTTTGTTTTTGGCTATTTAAGTTTAAAGGAAATAAAGGCTACCGTTTAGGTCGCTAGCTCTCTAGTTTGCGAGTTAGCATGTGTCTCAAGACCCTGCAGTTGCGCAATATGTTGTAAATAAAAAGAGTATAAATGTGACTATAGTCGTGTTTTGTCATGTCTACAGGGCTCTAATAATGCTTTGTTAATTTTAATCTGAAAAAAATAATTTGTCTACTCACCAACTATATGTGGTTTCTTAAGTTTTTATTATTTGCCGTTTTATTATTATTATTATATTTATTTATTTATTACTGATTGATGGATTTTCTTTATTCTTGATTTGGTTATTATTTTTCATCTTATTTTATGTAGAAAAATAAAAAGTAAGATATTTGAGAACAGTGGAATGTTTTATTAGAGCTTTTCTTGTAGAAAATTGGAGTTTTTTAAATTTTTTTGTTTTTAATAAATGCATTTTTTTTGCTTTTGTTTTTTGGAAAACCTGATGCGGCCCAGTCTCACCCAGACCCGAGCTCCAGTGGCCCCCAAGTAAATTGAGTTTGAGCCCCCTGACATAGAGCTTTGTTGGCCAGCTCTATTCCTCGGAATGATACAGTAGGGGGGGAATGAGACTCGCGCTGAAAACAACAAGGTTCCATTGTATTTTAACAAGAAGAAGCTGTTTTTTATTACCATAGTTTTTATTATTTTCATAGGTTTTAATGTTTTTTTTAATGATGGGTATAGTTCCAAAAAATTGTCTATGTTGGAGGGCATTTACATAAATAATAATAATCAACTACATGCTAAATAAAAACAAACTAAACATAAACAAACTAAAAACAAATGCCAGCCTCAATATATTGACATGTGCATGCATGTTTGTTTTCCTCCTGTCTCTCTACCAAACAGGCTGGATGACAAGAGGATTCACTCGGTGCATCTGTCTCAACACCTGGGCGCGTTGGAGTGAACTCTCCTGTCAGTCATTCAGTTTCTTTGTCCCATTGGGGGGAGGCCAGGCGATAGCGAGTGCATTCACAGAGTGCTGTAAATAAGCATTGTAGGGTGTAACTAGCAAGCAAATGCGAATGTGTGATTCCCCAGAAAGGGATACCGGGGACAGTGCAGTTACTTTGAGGGCCATGATACATATACTACAAAGATTTGAAGCCATAGCCACGTGATGTACTAATAGCATTAAACAAAGGAAAGTGTTGAATACTTCCCTCATGCTTCTGTATGAAAAACAACTTGACTTTAATACCTGTTTGCACATCGTTATTTTGTGACATTAAAATGCCCGTGATAAAAACAATTCAATCAATTATATAAAATGGTGCAGCACGGTGGATGAATGGTTAGCATGTTGGCCACACAGTCTGGAGATCGGGAAGGCCTGGCTTTGAACCTCGCTTGGAGTTTGTTTTCCCCGTGCATCTCCGGGAACTCTGGTTTCTTCCCACATCCCAAAAGCATTCATTCATTCATTCATTTTCTACCGCTTTTCCTCACAAGGGTCGCAGGGGTGCTGGAGCCTATCCCAGCTGTCTTCAGGCGTGAGGCGGGGTACACCCTGGACTGGTTGCCAGCCAATCACAGGGCACATATAGACAAACAACCATTCACACTCACATTCATACCTATGGACAATTTGGAGTGGCCAATTAACCTAGCATGTTTTTGGAATGAATGTTTGGAGTACCCGGAGAAAACCCACGCATGCATGGAGAGAACATGCAAACTCCACACAGAGATGGCAGAGGGTGGTATTGAACCCTGGTCTCCTAGCTGTGAGGTCTGCGTGCTAACCACTACACCGCCATGCCACCCTTTCCAAGAACATGTTAGGGTAATTGGTGACTCCAAATTGTCCATAGGTATGAATGTGAGTGTGAATGGTTGTTTGTCTATATGTGCCCTATGATTGGCTGGCAGCCTTTTGGTTGCTGAGTCTTGAACCAGTCATGATGTGCTATATATATCACTATATTGACACTTACTATGGTACACATTATGTCATTGTATGGTCATATTACCTTGTTCTTCGGCACAAGGTGCATTATTAAAAAAAAACAAAAAAACAAAAAAAACCCTAAACTGTATTATGGAAAGCAGGAAGTGAACAAATGTAACAGTTACTGATTGTAAAAGTACCAAAAGGAGGGGTAGGATTTAATAAGCTTTGCTTCTTCCTACTCCTTTTGGACATGTGGAACTGTGAACTGATTATGGGATGCACTCAATTGTAATCTGATGCATGTTCAAATGATATAAAACCATTACCATTACCATAACTTGTCAGTAAACACAGAAATCTCATCAAGAAAGGATTTATTCTTTTTTACCCAAAAATGGCCCCCAGTCTGCACTTTGAAAACCCCTGTGCTCGATGCCAGCAAAAGATTGAAGCATTTGTGGAGGTAAAAAAAGGGTCATAAAACTGATGAAAGACGCTGATATATTGATATCTGAACTGCTGTCCCAAACCCAACATTTGTACTAACGCAGCCCCCCCTATGGGATATACTACAGATCCAATGCCAATTCAAATTTGGAAGTTTTCCTTTTTAAAGGCTCCAAACCTCTATGTGAGATGATATTCCATTCAGTTGGGATTGTGCTGCACTTGTTTGAAGCGTACTGTAAATCTTTGCTTAGGGACGCCACCGTGGGCTTGTTACCAGTCCTCTTTCGGCTGCCTGTCGTTGGTGTGGCTTCCTCCCACAGCATCCATACCCAGGGGTGGACCCTCCTTCACAGCAACATGCTTAATCTGTCACTCCACAATGCAACCTATGTCCTACAGGAAGCCAAATAATCATTTTAACTGGACACCCGTAAGATTGATCTCCCTAATTCTTCCCCTACCTTTTCTTCTCTGTGAAAGGCGCAAACATATTTACGACAGGGCCTTGCAACGCCGAGGATGAACGATGTGGCCTCTAGAAAGAGAGGTAATTTGCTCTTAATGTAGTGCCGTAAACATTTATCATCACGGGGGAGGGGGAAAGAAGGAGGCAGCCAGTGCCTGCTTTTGTCTGAACCACTGCTCCAATCCTGACGAGCGATGTGTCGCCATCGCGTTCAGTTAACTCGCTTAACTCCTGCAGCAGGAAATGTCACAAGGTGCCACGACAACAACACTGAAATGCTGAGGCAACAACTGGAGCGCCTCATTGAACTCAAGCAACAAATCTAAAAATATTTCTATTTTAATGGTTACAACATACGGTACACAGGCTAATGACATCCACTCTGGTATCTGTGTGATTTGCCACCATGGTAAATGTGTCTCTCCTTCATTTGCAACCTCCCAAAAACTGTGTTTCCAACAAAAAAAAAAGAAAAAAGACTCCGCACATGACTGACAGGAGAAGCTGAAGTGACAGTGGAATAAATGCTGTTTGCTTCATTAGGACCGTTGTTCGACTAATTGGTTCTGTCAGTTAAAGGCGAGATGATGTCTTTCTAATGAATCATTGTAAGGTGAAGGCCACAATTAAGAAAATGTCAGCGCTGTTGTTTAAGTCAAGTCAGATGACGAAGTCACTCAATTTGGATGCCACTTTTAATAAACTATTGCGCTGTATTAGAAGTATTGCAATAGGCAGCTATAATTGTTATTGGTTTCATACCGTGCTGTCTTTTCTGACTGAGGTGAGGTTTATATTTAGCCTGACTTTGTGGATGAGGCGTCATGGTATCATGAAGGAGATAGTGTTATTAGCGACACTGTTCTTGTAGTGCAAACAATAGCAAAGACCTCTACAGAGGAGCTCTCCAAGGACATTTGTCTTGATAGAATGTTAATTTCATAGCTAATCTTTCCCTGCTTTAGAAGAGCTTGCATGATCCACCGACATCAAATTAGAAGAAAAATCGTCTTTTTCCTGCAGTAAAGTGAAGCACATGCACACTTTATTTTTTGAGTTTTTTTCTTTTTTTTAGATTTTCAGGTACGGTCAGGACAAACGGCACGCAGCTTTTGCGGTTATTGAGGCAAAAACTCGGTGAGGCCATGGAGCACGACTTTCAGTCAGCCTCGAAGAGGTTCTGGCAAACCGTCCGGCGCCTCAGAAAAGGGAAGCAGTGCCTGGTCCACATTGTTTACAGCGGGGACGGGGGCCTGCTGACCTCAACTAGGGATGTAGTCGGACGGTGGAAGGAATACTTTGAGGCCCTTCTCAATCCCACTGACATACCTTCCATAGAGGAAGTGGAGTCTGAGGACACATACGTGGACAGCTCCATCGCCGTGGCTGAGGTATCTGGGGTGGTTAAAACGCTCCTCAGTGGAAAAGCGAATAGCTGGGATCTACTATATTAAAGACAAAACTGCTGGCTAATATGACAGCCCATTATAACAATCCTCAAATATAATACACTGTGAACAGTGTCGGATTGACAGTGACGTGAGTTGACCTCCACTTTGTTTGGATGTGGAAACACATTATGCAACAGGAAACTAAACATATATATAGTTGTCCGTGGCCACTTTGGGGTTTGAATTTTGTGGCTTCACTCTATCACGTTTTTTCTCAAATATAACAAATTAATAATTAATTAATAAATCATTCTGTTTTGTGTGTTTTCCCTAAATAAAGCATTTTCAAGCCCTAAAAATGGCTAAGTGAATTAAAATAGACATTGATGTACTATACTACACTGGTCACTAACTGTCAGTAATGTTACTGTAATGTGCGGTGAGACACAATCACAACAAGAACAAAAATCCCTAATAAGAATCGCTAATAACCAAAAACACAACTGTGTCACTTCCTGTCTGCTATTCACTCTGCCCCCCTCGGGAATACATTCGTAGCAACACACATAAGCCCCAATTGTATGTCTTAAACTGCATTTTTAAATGTCTACTATTTTGGGTTAAATTAGATTAAAAGTTATTGTAGGGGTGTTAGTTCATGTGTAGAGGGCTCTAATGTTCAAAACTGTACAACAGGTTTTCAATGCTCTAATTACAAAATGTTCCATTTACGAAAAAAGAATCCTACTTCATGGAAATATTGAAATGTTCGTCTAAAACCAATTAATCGCAGTAAAAAGGGATTACTGTGATCTGTTTTTAAAAGCTTTAAGCGTACAAGCAATGCTCAAAGTCACAGTTTATCAGTGTTAGGTGTCACAAGTGTAAAATGAAGCATGTCAATAATTAATTTGGAGTAAGTTTAGTAATTTTAGTAATTTTTTGTAATTTTTGTAATTTTTGTAATTTTTGTAATTTTTGTAATTTTTGTAATTTTTGTAATTTTTGTAATTTTGATGAAATGTTCAATCAAACCCAAATCTATACTGTATTTAAATCCAGTGCAATGAGGCACTGTTCACTAATTTAGCTTTATGTTACAGCATAACATCAGCGTGTCCGTGCTTGTCTCACACACACACAACAAATGTCACACTTTGGACAAAGAGCGTTTTTACCCCAAAGGCTTTTTTTGAGAGTGGAATGAGAGAAACCAGCATCCACTTTCCCTGCAGGTCATCCTGTGCATTCATGTTTAAAATTGCTCATTTGAGTCTCATTGTGGATGACAGGACAAAGATTGATGCAGTCCATCTCAGATGCTGAACTTTAACACGCACGCCAGCCGGGCAGTGTGTGATGCAAATGCTCGCCTATGCTGCATCAGAGGCATCTGCACTCCAAAATCAATGCTATGGTGACACTGTATTGAATATGCCATTAAGGCAGGGGTCGGGAACCTTTTTGGCTAAGAGAGCCATGAAGGCCAGATATTTTAAAATGTGTATCTGTGAGAGCCATATACATTTTTTTAAACATTGAATGCAATAAAATGTGTGCATTTTTATGTAAGACCAACAGTTTTAGATAATGGGCTCTAATTACGTAGACCAGGCACACTACCCCACGCCAATGGGGTGTGGCCAGCACACTTTCGTGAGCAGCGCAGTGTCTAATAATAAATCAAATACTTGTTGCCATTAATACAACTTCTGCTGCTGCATAGTTTTGCACCGTACTCCGTAGACGTATTTCATTCTTTTGGCCATCTTTGTCAGAAGGCTTGGTTCTGCAGCTTTAGCTATTTGACTAAAGGAGGAAAGTTTACATTTACATGTTTTTTTGACATCTCAATGACCGAGGTAGACTACAGCATTACCCAGTAATAATCAAGTTTTGGTGTTTGACCTGGAAAATATCATCAGGAAAGATAGATATGGTTGGCCGTATTGCAGCAGAATATAGATGGACGAATTAAAATGCATAAGAAAGTTGTTGATATTGAATATTATTTTTAACAGTCAATTCTGTGATGTTTACTTTAAAATGTTAGCAAAAATACATTTTTATTGTGGTAAAAAATGCTTGAGAGCCAGATACAGTCATCAAAAGAGCACTACCTGGCTCCCGAGCCATAGGTTCCCTACCTCTGCTTTAAGGCTTTATGATGCTACAGTATTATGGCAGAAAGTGATGGCAAGGAACATCTAAACAATCAATTTCCTGTTTTTCCCACCTGCAAAAGTTATTTTTAAATCCACATAAACAAAACAATTTGATGTCATTAATGTTCTGCATCAATTAGTTCCAGCTCAGACTGTCACTTCACTGTTCAATACTACACACAGGAAGCTAAATAGCTAGTCAACAAGAGTTGTGGTTGCTCACTCTTGACACAAACCATAACCCCTTGCATTTTGTTTGAGAATCGCAAGTCATGCGCTCACCCAACAGGCTCAAGATGGCACGAGAAGGGTAATGACTACACTGTAGCATAATGAACCTTTCGTCCTGCCACAAGGACGATTGGCTCTCACTCACTCAATAAATGTTTAGCCCTCAAGTGAGAGCACAGTTTTTCACAGGACTTCCAGAGACACATAAAAGGCTAAAATCATCAAGAAGCCTAAACTGCAACCATCCATTTTGGGGTATTTAATGTTGTAATTCGGGTCATGTTTTATTTGATCTGTGGAATATGATATGGGTATATTACTCTTGAGAAACTGATTTATCTATTTATAATATCTTCATCTATAATAAATATGTATTTATCTGTACTGTACAGACTGAAATCAAAACTGAAACCAGCAAAATACAACAAAATCTACAGCAGTGAAGCATACAAGTGTATTCAGGAGTCAAATTACATGCCGAGTATGACATATTCATACATGTTGGCCTCTCTGCACTTATAGTGAAAGTCATCCCTGCCTCACACACCCCTGACATTCATTCATTCATTCATTTATTTTCTACCGCTTTTTCCTCACGAGGGTCACGGGGTGCTGGAGCCTATCCCAGCTGTCTTGGGGCGAGAGGCGGGGTACATCCTGGACTGGTCGCCAGCCAATCACAGGGCACATATAGGCAAACAACCATTCACACTCACATTCATACCTATGGACAATTTGGAGTCGCCAATTAACCTAGCATGTTTTTGGAATGTGGGAGGAAACCGGAGTACCCGGAGAAAACCCACGCATGCACGGGGAGAACATGCAAACCCCCCACAGAGATGGCCAAGGGTGGAATTGAACCCTGGTCACCTAGCTGTGAGGTCTGCGCGCTAACCACTCAACCGCCGTGCCGCCACACCCCTGACAGTTTTGTATTATTTTAATGATTTAAATGGGACCTAATTTGTATTGAGTTGTGGACTCCCATAGAGCAGCTACACACAATGACCAGCACAGAAAGCTATCAAGTTCTTCCAGAATCTGCACCTACTCAGCTGTATTTCTTTGGATTTTGTGCTCCGGTCTGTTTTAATGTATTCCACCCACAGCCTGCCTCCAGCCACGGCCACTCCGCTGTGGTTGTTCCCATTCCGAGTGCTTAGAAGGACTTCCGATTTGTGCCGCTAGCTGCAAACCCAACTTTATAAGAGTCCATAAAGACTCATTGAGACATCTCTCAATAATAAGTAGATTTAGCATTTTTGCATTGGTAAAGTGTAATGTTTTTAAATGTAATATCGTGTCATGTTAGCAATCCGATCAAGTTGCTTTGACATTCCTCAGGGCTTAGTTCTTGGACGCTTTCTGCTTAGCCAATATATGTTGCCTCTGGGTTGAATTCTGTAGAATGAACTATCATAGTTACGCAGATGACACACAGATATATTTTGCTCTATCCCCAGATGACTGTAGTCCTTTAGAGGCCTTGTGTCACTGTTTAGAGCAAGTTAAAAAGTGGATGAACCTAAATTTCCTTCAGTTGGAGCAAAAAAAACTGGAGGTAATTGTTCTTGGCAATAAAGAGAAGAGGGCACCTTGAGTCACTGGAACTAGAAACTAAAGACCACATCCAAAACCTCAGCATGCTAGACTCAGATCTAACTTTTAACAGTCATATCAAATCAGTCACCAAAAACAGCTTTTTACAAACTACAGAGTATATCAAAAATTAAGGGCTTCATGTCCAAAAAAAGATCACTTGATTCATGCTTTCATCTCCAACAGACTTGATTACTGTGATGGTCTTCTGACTGCTGTTGGCAGATTAAAGTACATTTCTTTTGCTGGTTGGAAATCAGGAACTCCAACCACTTGTGCCTGATGGTGGCATCTTTAGGAATTGTAAACAAATGTGTCTTTCCGTTACATCCAATAAAACACTTTTTATGAGCCACTGTTGGCAATGTAAACACAAAAGCAGAGCTTGGCGGAGGGCAGAGAGTGTGGAATCCACGGTCTGCATCCTACCAGGCCAGTAGCTTACCCGGTCTCCTCCAGCCAAGAACCAGCCTTGTGAATTCAGATGGTCTAACCTTCCTCACACTTCCTGGTTGTGTCACATGGTCTCATGTTTATCCCGACGTCCTGACAGAATGACATCTGCCTTCAATCGCAAGTTAGTAGAAATGTTCTCCGTCTGCAGATTTATCTCCACCTCACAGCTAAACCTGATATATTAAACAGGAGTAATATTCATAGCTCCTTTTTTAAGTTATTACTTTGGCTACTTGGTTCATTTGTACAACACACAAAGTTGATGGTGTATTTCTTTGTGTGGAGATCATCCATGCACACCCACTGGATGGATAATGATGACAGTGGAGACATGCACCAGTTCCTTTATGATGTCACAGAGGAGCGGGCTTCCTTATGGGTGTCGCTATTTGAATGTAAAGTCATACATTTTTCTACAATGTGGTAAAATTTGACCTTGAGGTTACTACCATTATGTAAATACCTAACACTTCATAATATGAACATAAGATGATGTCATTATTTGTGTACATCATGTACATGTTTTATTGGCAAATTCTGTGTTAAGTTTTATCAATGTACTTGTGTTTACGTATGTGATCTGGTGTTTATATTTCTCTTGCTTCTGTCTTTAGAACAGTCATGGAGAAAATGCCTAAGTAAACCAACTATAAAAAAATATGTATGAGTTTACGAATTCTGCCTTACAAATGATTTACATAAGTGGTATAGAAAATGGACTGGATGAGACTGGCTTATCAATGAAGGATAATCTATATATATATTTGGCTTCATTTAGCTTTTTAACAACACCCTGAGTTGGAGAAGAAAGAGTTGGAGCTGATTGAGCCTTCACTTTGTGTTTGTTTGCCACAATGCTAACCAGGCATCATCAATGCACAGCCAAAGAACTAATTAATGTAATTACCAAACAATCAATGTGACAATTAAGTTGCCACGCTTGACTTACGCCTCGTCTCGTCTGCTTGAATGATGGACTACAATTCAAACAGGTCATGTCTGTCAAACTGTCTTAATTCAAACACATTGTAACACAGCCACAAGATACAATACGCCGTAACTGATACCAGGGGTGGTTTTTTTTTGGCCCTGCAGCATATTCCATTGACAAAATTAAACATTGGTTCATTTGTACTCTCCTTTTTATGCCTTAGCTCCTGCTTCCATGCCGTTATTTTGTAGTTCACTTCTGACCTTACCCTGTTTTGTGTTTTCCTGTCTAACACTTTTATTTCTGTTATCTGTGTATTTACTCCAAGTGCACGCTTTCCTGGGTTGTTGGAGCATTGTCATGGAACTGTTCTTGTGTGGATTCCTGCCGTTGCATAGCAGCCGTATTACCAGCACTTTGGGTCTCATCTCTTGCATCCTGGCATCCAGCTCACTATGCCAAGACGTGACAAAACCCTCGTTTATTGCAGTTCAATCATTCCAGACCCAACTTAGCTAAGTCAATTTCCGCAAAGAAGGATTCTTTATTGATAAATTCAGTATTTTTATATTTAGAGCAATAAAACAACATTTTTAACATTATTGGAGCTCTACTAACATCCCTATGGTCACCCTTGCACTCCATTAAGACATAAATTACTCATGTATTGCTATAAACGAGTTCCCTACCAGAGTCAGAGGAGGACAGGAAGTGACGCAGCGTTTCAGATTTGGGTTTAATCTTACCGTTGGTCACAGCAGTAAGCCATGGTTTTCTTAGTGATCGATATTAGGGATTATTGTCCTGTTGACAGATCATTCAAAGTAGCATTGTGCATGTATCTCACCCAACATTACAGTAACATTACTGACACTTAGCGACTAGTGTGGGACACAACAAATCATTGAATGCATCTTCTGAATGCATCTTCTGAATGCCTTATATTTGTCTTTTCATTCATTTGTCCATTTTCCATCCATCCATTCATTTTCTGTACTACTTATCCTCACAAGTGTGGTGGCCATGCTGAAGCCTATCCCAGCTGTCTTCGGACAGTTTTCTCTATTATTTTAAGATGCCTGCTTGCGGTTCTTCTCTTTCAAAGACAGAGCAACATTCAATGTGGTCCTGATCTGATGCAGGAGATAACTGTGTAGTTCAAATGTCACTCCCTTACAGAATACCAATACAAAAAACATCTGAGGCTTAGCTCTGCCTTGTGTGTGTATGTGTGTATAAAGGCCTCACTGCACTTTATCTTCTAGCACCTATCTCATCTGGATCTCATAGATTCTGGTCCAGTCATCCAGGCTTTCATCTCCCATGAGCAAGACCACGTCAAGAAAGAGAGACCGCAATGATTCATCCTCAAACATCTCGGACCAGATATGATTTAAAATCAATGGGGAATGAGTGGAGGGAATGAATCATCATATCAACAAATATTGTGGTATGACAGCATACATGAAACCAAGTTAGCTTTTCCAGGCTTCTGATTAGGTAAAATATGCATATTTCATGGTTAATTTAATTAGTAGTATTATGCAAATATTACACAATTGGATGAGGAGCCACATGAAAGTGAAGGTAGAGTATTTAAATTTTATAATAATAAAAATTTTGTAATGAATTAAGTAGGCGGCACGGCGCGCAGACCTCACAGCTAGGAGACCAGGGTTCAATTCCACTCTCGGCCATCTCTGTGTGGAGTTTGCATGTTCTCCCCGTGCATGCGTGTGTTTTCTCCAGGTACTCCGGTTTCCTCCCACATTCCAAAAACATGCTAGGTTAATTGGTGACTCCAGCACCCCCCGCGACCCTCGTGAGGAAAACGCGGTAGAAAATGAATGAATGAATGAATAAATAAAGTAATAAAAAAGAGTAATAAAAAATTACATTTATTTACTTTCAATCATTAGTGTGCTTGTATTGAGGCATTGACCCACCAAAGCCAGCACATAGTGAAAAGAACCCTGCTAGCTGTGTGTGCCACCCACCACTACCACAGGACTGGGATGGAACACTCACTTTTATTGCAAATGTTGATGTGAAATCAGGAGGGGGCAGGAAGGTTTGGAAGGAGAGGAATAGACATTTTTATGGGCCCCCCCCCCGAAACACCGGAGACCTACTGTACTTCTGTAAGTATACCTCCGTATGTATACTTAATTTCCTGATTGGTCAGATTTTAACAGTGTACTCCTCAGTGTGAACCGAAATACAGAATAGTTGTACTGTACATGTTCTGACATTGAGTAATATCTTAATGCAAGGTACAGTTTTGGGACAGGTTCTTCTCAGAACTTCTAGCAGATGCTCTTCTGTGCTATCATTAATAGATTGTCATTTGACAGCGAGATGAGGAAGCAGATGCTGTTGTGTTGTCAAAATGAAAAGTCTCCATATGTTGTTTTTAAAGAACACAAGCAGGAAGTAGGTGTTTTCACAAAGGGCTTGCATCATTATGCAAAGGAAAACGTCCAAACTCTTTCCATTGAGGGCTACATAAGTTACTACTTATGTACTGATACATTTGGTACATGAAAGATGCCAAAAGGTATCCAACATACTGCAGGTCAACATATGCTAAACTATCTCAACTAAAGGACCACAGCTTTGTGTTATAGTATGGATGACAAAGCGAGTTTCCCTGGGATTTTTTGAAGCTGTGGTGATGGGCTGCATGGGAGGGCGGACTGTCGCAGGTGCTTCTGCATTTTTTTTAATACCACAAATAACAATTTATTTATGGACTTATTTATTTGACTTTTTCAACAATTGACAGAATGTGAATGTATAACATTGCAAATATGTTAATTTGATGGCTGAGAGCACCCAAAGGGGGAGTTTAAAATGTCAAGCCTCCTCCTATTAAGTCAAACCATGTGACTAGTACAAAAGTACAACATTTTGTACTATTTCTTAATTATTTGAAGTCCGTTTTGGAGTAATAATACAGCATGGGAAATTTATTATTGAATAATATATTTTTATTTCGGGGCGGCACGGCGGTCGAGTGGTTAGTGCGCAGACCTCACAGCTAGGAGACCAGGGTTCAATTCCACCCTCGGCCATCTCTGTGTGGAGTTTGCATGTTCTCCCCGTGCATGCGTGGGTTATCTCCGGGTACTCCGGTTTCCTCCCACATTCCAAAAACATGCTAGGTTAATTGGCGACTCCAAATTGTCCATAGGTATGAATGTGAGTGTGAATGGTTGTTTGTCTATATATGCCCTGTGATTGGCGACCAGTCCAGCTGGGATAGGTTCCAGCACCCCCGTGACCCTCGTGAGTAAAAGCGGTAGAAAATGGATGAATGAATATTTTTATTTCAAAATAACAAAATTCATTCATTCATATGAATGTTAGTGTGAATGGTTGTTTGTCTATATGTGCCCTGTGATTGGCTGGCGACCAGTCCAGGGTGTACCCTGCCTCTCGCCTGAAGACAGCTGGGATAGGCTCCAGCACCCCCACGACCCTTGTGAGGAAAAGCGGTAGAAAATGAATGAATGAATGAATGTAACGATATAGCATATATATACATTCAGGTGTGATGGCTTTACTGTTTCAATTACCTGTAGCGGAAACCCTGATATACCTCACGATAAATACATTTTATTCTTACAACACCGTATGAAGTGGGCCAGTTAAAAAACAATCTGCGGGCCAAGTCACTCTTTGCACACCCTGGCTGTGTACAGTTTTGTGTTTCATGAAAGCAACACCATGCTCCAGCTACACAATCCCATTCAGGCCCATCAGCAGCAGAACAAACACGTCTGCACTGATGGATGGGCCTCATCACAGAGATGATATACAAGCAGAGCAGCCATGTTTGACTGCACACACGCCATGTCTACTGTGCTAGGTGACCTCTCAGTGACCTTTGTCAACACAAGAAGAGTTTGGCGGCAGGGTAACAGAAACGTCACGTACGTTAGTTTGTTATGAAGCTGCACACTAACACAATTGATGTACAATATAATTGATGTTATAATTGGTGATTCCTTTTTCCCCCAGCACAAAGCTGCACAAACTTTGTACTAATTAACCTCGGAGGAAGTTATTCAACAGTCACTGACAGTGATCTGATAAGCAATAAACATGTTAGAAGACACTTTCTGATGTACGTGTTGGTGCACAAGTCAAACCCTTATGACATTTTAGGCTCTGAATTAATTGCATTATTTCATTGACAATCTAAACATATGTGTAAATACAGCATATCATCGGTGTATATATGTAAGAGCCACTGTATGATGATATGACACCACTGTAAGTCGCAACCTACTGTATATCCAACTTACATCTCAAATCTATCGTACGTATATCAAAGTATCAAAATACCATGTATATCCTTGATGATGGTTGCAGCATTTGAACGGCTTGGAGTTGATTGACGTTTGTCCATATTTTACAATATCTAATTTCACATCACGGGCGACACGGCGGTCGAGTGGTTAGTGCGCAGACCTCACAGCTAGGAGACCAGGGTTCAATTCCACCCTCGGCCATCTCTGTGTGGAGTTTGCATGTTCTCCCCGTGCATGCGTGGGTTTTCTCCGGGTACTCCGGTTTCCTCCAACATTCCAAAAACATGCTAGGTTAATTGGTGACTCCAAATTGTCCATAGGTATGAATGTGAGTGTGAATGGTTGTTTGTCTATATGTGCCCTGTGATTGGCTGGCCAGTCCAGGGTGTTCCCCGCCTCTTGCCCAAAAAAGACAGCTGGGATAGGCTCGTGAGGAAAAAGCGCTAGAAAATGAATGAATGAATTTCACCTTTCACTTTCCTTTTCTTTGGCAGACTACCATCAGAAGAGCCTGTCTCATGCTTAGGAGACAAATGACGTCACCCCGAAAGGGGCGTTGCAAGAGGGGGAGAGACAAGCTTATTGAAAGGAGGAGGTCTCAACTACACCGATTAATTATCATGGTAGATTTCATTGGAAGCAGATTATTTCACATTTTCAAAGGTACCATTTTTATAGTTGAGGATAACTGGGGTGTTGATTTGGTTTGGACCCACCATGCGGTCAATTGGTATTTCACTTTATGAGCATTTTAAGATGTGACGTCAGTTTTCTTTTCTTTGCTGTCTGCCTCACGCTTGAGAGACAATGAAGGAGAAAAAGTTAATTTAAAAATAATAAAAGTGACATCCTTCCTCAGTGTAGCGACCCACACCTACAGTATGTATTCTTTTGCTGTATTGCACCCATGTAATTAGTTCTCCTTTCCTTGTTGTACAGTATTAATACTGTTTGGTAGTGCATCATCGTCGCAAAATGAAAACCGCCTCTCAATGTAAGTTCCAGCAGGGATGTGATGTTTTCATTTTTTTTCTTTGAAATGTCAATTGCTCACATTTGCTTCTGAACAACAAAAGAAGCTCTCATCAAATAAACTGTTTCAAGATTGTAGATAAATGCTAAATTACGCCTCCATTTATCTATAATTATCTCAATAGAGATCTAATTCTGCCTTAATAGTACTCCTATTTGATTTAATATTATTGTGGTTGCATCATACTGAGAGCTTATTTAGTGCAGTAAATTGAAAGGGTGGGTGTCCGTCAAAGAGGTTAAAAAGATGTATTGATGAATGCAGACATTACCGGGCTGGTACCAAGGGAAGCTTCTAACATGTTCACTAATGCAAATGTGTGTCCACGTCCATTTGTATTAAGTAGCGGGATGTGTTTTCTTCCACATGACAAGATAAATGCTGACGTTCCTGACAGGCTGGATGCATCGTTCCTCAGCACCCAGGAAGAAGCTGTGGACTTCATGAGCGCCTCTCAGGACTTTGTGTCATCTCATAGTAGACAGTGCGAGAGTGCTATGGAAAAATATCAATGAAGAATGTTGCATTAAGGTATGCTTTTATCAGAAGTACAGTGGGTTGATTGCTCAAGTCTCCTGAAAATGCCGCACCTTTTTGTTCTCGACTGTACTGGCTGTCATCTTGCTGTTAAAAGGATTACTTTCATCTGTGTTCACTGTGTATTTTGTTACCGAGCGCAGGGAATTTAGTTGAAAACTGTTTTCGAAATATATGTCAACACTTTACTTCCATTATGGCCAACTATTTAAGGATTGCATTAACAGACATTGACAATGTGATTGGTAACCGGATCCCTTTTCCTTGTACACATACACTTAATTGATCGATCATTGGGGCTGTGCTAGTCTCCGTGGAGAATCATGTTTAGCCAAATGAGAAGCTGGTCAATTCTGTGAATAGATAGAGTATTAAAAGCCTCAATAATGAGACCACCAAGCTGCTTAATTATTATTAATTCTCATTTCCTTTAACATATTCAAGGATACAAACCCATGCAGGGCTTGTCTGATATTTGCTCTCTCTGTGATGTAAGTACCGTCCAACTCTCTGCACTATGCATTCCTGTGCGGCGTACATTAATGGAGTGTTTATTTTGTCATGCATTTACTGTGAAATCCTCACAAGAGTCTTGCTGCCAGAGTACACCTTCTCAATCCGGTGTGTGTGCACCACTGTGGAATCCTGTATTCATCCCCTGCTTACAGTGGGGGTTATTTAGTGAAAACACAGCATGGACACACTAATTTGTTAACACCCCCCCCCCCCCACCCTGTGAAATATGTAAACCAGAGGTGTTTAAAGTGCCATTTTGTGGGACTTTGAACGGCACATGGTATAAGCAAAATATAAAATAAAACTGGAAGAATACAACGAAATTTAATTTAATTTAATTTAATTTAATTTAATTTAATTTAATTTAATTTAATTTAATTTAATTTAATTTAATTTAATTTAATTTAATTTAATTTAATTTAATTTAATTTAATTTAATTTAATTTCAGCACCTCTGCTTTACAGCATGCTTGGGGATATGATGTGGTCTTTTGCACATTTGAAAATACTATAATATAATTGGCATCTTTTTTTGATGACCGTCTACATCAACAAACATTAACCATAGTATCAAATCCAATCTTATTGTTCATACACTGAATCAGATAAAATACTTGGAAATGGAAACTATTGTATGTCCTTTTTACAGTGTCTCAAAGTAAACATGTGATTCTAAAAGCTGGCCAAAATAAGCCTGCGCCTTCAACGGTAAAGTAAAAACAAGGAGGTTGGGAGACTTGACAGGATGCAACAGCATCTTCATGTTCAAGTGGAGGCAACAAAACATCCTGAGGTTGTTCCTCATGCAGTGGAAGCGTGCTGAGGGCCATCCAGATCAGGCTTGTCCTCTGCATGTAAGTTAACATCAGCAGAATGCAGGTCAGCCCAGACGGGCAGCTGTAAGCCACAGGCACAACATGTAGCACTTAGCGTTTGGCTGAATGAGCAATATAACAGGTCGGGATACGAGTGCTGGTGGGCTGCCGTGGTTAGCGGATGGCTGATGTGTGGAAAGAGCAGCCCTGCAGCCTGGTGGTCGGCTGTCAGATGCTCATAGACACGCATACTGTATATAGAAGCAGGATGCTCGCTAGAAGCACGGCGGCTTCTAAGCCCATTTTGATCCTCAGTAAAGCTGTGTCAGCTGGAGGAAGCAGCAGCAGATAAACAGATGATGACAGGAAACATTCTTTAATGCTCAGCGTTTTCAAACATTTATAAGACGTGTGCACCTCTGTTGATCTGTTATCATTACATTTATTAAAGTCATGGAATAGTTGTACACCAAAAGCTTGAAGTGCTTAAATCGTTTCTTCTTAGATACATGCTACACCCCTCAGCAAACGTTCAAAGAAAGTTGCTTCTGAGTTCATTCATTCATTTGTTTTCTACCGCTTTTCCTCACAAGGGGGTGCTGGAGCCTATCCCAGCTGTCTTCGGGCGAGAGGCGGGGTACACCCTGGACTGGTCCCCAGCCAATCACAGGGCACATATAGACAAACAACCATTCACACTCACATTCATACCTATGGACAATTTGGAGTCGCCAATTAACATTTTGGGAGGAAACCAGAGTACCCGGATAAAACCCACACATTCACGGGGAAAACATGCAAACTCCACACAGAGATGGCCGAGGGTGGAATTGAACCCTGGTCTCCTAGCTGTGAGGTCTGCGCGCTAACCACTAGACCGCTGTGCCGCCCTGCTTCTGAGTTGTGTAAGTAAATAAAAATCGGCCGGTTAGCAGTTTTGAGGTAAAAAGTCACGGTTTCAAATACACTAAAATTGTCTGTGGTATGAAAAAAAGTGGCGGTCCAGCGCCAGGTCCTCATAGTCGGCATTGGGTTGACATGTGTTGAAATCACAGGTGTGGGCTGTGTTACCTTCACACTGCATATAGTCAACCATGGCATGTCCAACATAACATAATGAAACAAAGTTCTGTGTTGAAGTGGTAAGTTTTTGGCTCTGCGTCCCTTGCCCTCCCCTAAACTCTGCTTCTCTGTTTACCAGGCAAAATCAGGCAGAAGTTATTAGAAAGAGAAACATATTTTCATCAACACAAAATAGTGGGTACTTGATAATAAATGAATAAAGTATTTGGGGAGCTAATTGAAAAGTGTTTAGGAGCTACTGGAAGCTCATGATCTACTGGCTGGAGACCCCTGACTTAATGTGTATAAACAGTGAATAAAGTGTAGGACCGCTGGTGCTCCTTCAACCTCGTCTGCCTGACGAGGAGCACTCATTGTCAGACACACTTTGTCATAGGTGCCACTGGTGCTCAGAAGCTTATCAGTCAGAAAAGTGAAAAAAAGCATAATAGGTCCCCTTTAAAGTTCACTGGCAAATACATTAGCAGCCCCTAAAAGTGACCAAAAATCATTGTTTTGCTCTTTAAAAATGATTTATTTATTTATTTATATCTGAAATAATAAGTTCAAGTTTATTGAGGGCGGCACGGTGGTCGAGTGGTTAGCGCGCAGACCTCACAGCTAGGAGACCAGGGTTCAATTCCACCCTCGGCCATCTCTGTGTGGAGTTTGCATGTTCTCGCCATGCATGCGTGGGTTTTCTCCGGGTACTCCCATTTCCTCCCACATTCCAAAAACATGCTAGGTTAATTGGCGACTCCAAATTGTCCATAGGTATGAATATGAGTGTGAATGGTTGTTTGTCTATATGTGCCCTGTGATTGGCAACCAGTCCAGGGTGTACCCCGCCTCTCGCCCCAAGACAGCTGGGATAGGCTCCAGAACCCCTGCGACCGTCGTGAGGAAAAAGCGGTAGAAAATGAATGAATGAATGACATCTTGTTTTCCTTGGACATGACTATTTTCTTGTGGGTTTTATTTTAGAAAGTGATGCAAATGTGCAAACTAATATTATGTAATACGTCGTGTTACGTGTTGTTTATTTGTCCAGCAAAATTTACTATTTTAATACAGAAGAGACAATATTTAATTAATTCTAGAGATTTTAACAATATTGTAGTATATATAACTATTATAATAAGTATAAATAATTATTTAAATATTATTTTAGGCATAATAAAACATGTTCAGCAACCACTGAGAAACCTAAATTTGTGTCTTTGAGGCATACTTTAGTAAATACATATCAGGCCAACTGCCCTGGTTTTCAATAATCCAAAACTATGGTCATTCCTGCGTTGTTAACGATGCTGTTTGCACATGCAGGTGTGAAGACAAAGGCAATAAAGAGCACCTGAGCTTTCTGCTGCCAAAAGCACTTCACAGCCGGCTGCCTCGCTCCAGCTCATTTCCATCTAGTGTCATCACACAGGGGCCGTCAGCAAGGGGCTTCCTGCTGAGGATCGTTATCTGCATTTGCACGGAAACACCAAAAGGTCACGATGATGGGCTGGTCCATGCTGGCACCTTCACCTCCATCGTCACGAATCCACTGAAGAGGAGACATGAAAGGCTCGTTCAATTGGATGATGGCTGCTTTTATTGTTGTTTATTTTGATTTTACTATCAAGGGTGGTGACAAAGTAAAATTGCCATTCTGCTAGGATCAAAGTTTATCAGTTCACCACTTTTAAGTGAAAAAAGAAAACTAAGCAATCTCCTCCTACTAGCTTCAGCAACACTATGATGAGAGTCAACTTGAGATTTCCATCTGCACTTTAAACTAGGTGAGATGAATAAAAAACTAAAGTACCATCTGAAGTACAACTAAAAAGTTGTAACTTCAGGTATAGTTAGTACAGAAACCCTGAGGGGACACTAACAAAAGAAATTCATTCATTCATTCATTTTCTACCGCCCATCCTCACAAGGGTTGCGGGCGTGCTGGAGCCTATCCCAGCTGTCTTGATGGGAAAAAATAAATTTCTGCAAAAACCTTTGCAAGGGAACACTAACTTTCGCCAGATCTAGCAGTCTGATCAGGCTGTGACCTTCAGTGTTTACTGAGGCGGTTTGCAGCTGAGTGTGAAGCTTCTGAGATGAGACTCAGCACCTCCAAATCCGAGGGCATGGATCTCAGTTGGAAAATGTTGGATTGCACTCTCAAGGTTGGGAGTGAGGTCCTGCCCCAGATGGAGGAGATCAAGTATCTTGGGATTTTGTTCACGAGTGAGGGAAGGTTTGAGCGTAAGGTTGACTGCTAATGTGGTGGTCGTGGTGAAGAGAGAGCTGAACCGGAAGACAAAGCTCTGGTTACCAGTTAACTGATTAGCTCTCAGTTAATCTATGTTCCCAACCTCACCTATGCTCATGAGCTTTGGGTTGTGACCGAAATAAAAAGATTGCGAATCCAAGCGGATGTTTCCTCCATAGGGTGTCTGGACTCACTCTGAGAGACAAGCAAGGACCATTGACAAGCAAGCAAGACCCACTGCTCCTTCAAACTGAGAGATCAATGTGCTGCCTTGATGAGTTACCCTTCTAGATTTGCTACCAGAACTCACTCATTTAGTTAACATCTTACTTCAGATTGGAACCTTTCCAAAGGCCCTAAAAACTGCTGTCATTACATTCCGACAATCTGGTTGACTATGTACAAAAATGGGAAAAATTGCAAGATGGTAAACTCATAGACAGCACGCAAAGTTGAAAATTTGGATGCCAATTATTTTCTGCGTGAACGCAGGAAAACTTTTTGCTTGCACTTTTGGAGCCCTTTTGTGTGGTATCATGTATGGCGGGATAAAGAAGAGCAGTCTTGCCACAGTATTGAACACTTATTGGCTCATATCAAACCTGCCATTCTTGGAAAAAGAAAAGGTTGTATAACAACAGCTTACTGACTTTCTCCTCTCTAACAATGTGTTTGATTCTTTTACAGGCCCAACCACAACACAGAGGCAGATCAAATCAAGGTGATTAATGATATGCCTCTAAACACAGATGCACACAGTCTTACTTTTAGTTCTGCTAGACCTGAGACTCTGAGAGACTGAGAGACCTGAGCGAGACTTTTTGACAAAGTTGACCATATGATATTATTTCAGAGGTTAGAAAACTGGGTGGGAATCTCTGGTACTGCTGTAAACTGCCCCAAGTCCTATCTGGAGAATAACTACTTTGCTGGAACGGGTAATCATGTCTCAGACCAAATGTGGGGTTTCCCAAGGGTCAATCTTGGGACCCCTATTGTTCTATATGTACATGCTTCCTTCAGGCCAGCTAATGCACCCAAAACAACTTTCTCAAGCTAACGTCGCCACTTTGAGACACTCTCTCTAATACTTAATGATCACATTAAGACATCTAGGGGTAATAATGGGCTCTGACTTTAGTGCACTGGCTTTTTGTCCCCTCCCTCTGGCTACATCTTTTTCTCTTATTTAATGTTATTAGTGCTGCAAAATGTCCGACTTTCCAGTTCTCTGGTCAGTCGTGGTTCCGTCGGCATCCAACCAGGGGTACTAAAAACCCAACAGGTAAAAAACATCTTCTACTGTCTAGTTGGGGGCACATTTCCTTCTCAAACAAATGGTAATTTTTGTGAAGCGATTCATTTCATTCCATCTAGTCAGTCAAGATGTACATGTGGCACAATCAGCAAAAAGCATTGTTTCAAGTCCGAATTCCCTGCCACTTCATCTGGGCTCACGTCGCCGAGGGTGCTCATCAAAAGGAATAATGGCCTGACATCAGCTGGGCTTCATTAAGTGGAAACAAAGAAAGAGCATGGTCACGTGGCGTTTAAGAGCGATAATAAAACGTTCCAAGAGGAGCCACTTCACACAGGATCTCGTGGGTGAAGGCGGGGGGGGGGGGTGTCAGCGAATGTGATTTAATTCAAATGTGGCGCTTGCGGGGCGTTGTTGAGTTTGTTTGCCTGCTTAGATCAGAACCATTCGTCCTCATCTGCCTTTCAAAGGTAATCAAGGAAGGCTATAATTATATCCTTCAGAGGACCTTTCAACACACCTTGCAGGCACTTAGTGTGCATTTGCATTTGTAATGACTCTCGTCCCACTGTGCTGTGTTGATTTGCAGAAAAGCAATAAACAAAACATGTCTGCAAGCACCTCCAGCAGGAAATCAATAGGGAATTGTTCCTTTTTAATCATCTGATACTTGGATAGGGAAAGATACATTTTCACTCACGGAGTGCCGAGCCTCAGGAGTCAGCGTTTCCCTGTGTGGTTTTCTCACAAAGTCGATAAGAAAAACTCCCGCTGCTGTTTGTCACGTTGACGACCTACGAAGTTTCTCTCGTGGACCTTCTGGCAAAGGAGTGGACTTCTAATCATCAACATGGGACTAGTTCATGTAGAAATGCCATGACAATCAATTTAACAACATCTCTAAAATGATAGAGGAAAATCCCTATCTCTAGCATCCCTATTCCTACAGACCATAGGCCAGAGGCGCCCCTGAGGTGAAAGATTTTGTGTGACATCCACCTTGCAAGTCAGTCAGTATATTTATGTGTCCTGAAAAAAAACTATTGCATGAACTGAGTTGAAACCAGCTTTGAAAACCACTTAATTGTATTGTATTTGACTTTTTAAAGATCGGATTAACAGAGCGAGCTTTTTGCTCATGTACAAGTCTCCGTGGAGTATCATGGCGCTGATTTTAACAACATTAATTAACAGGAGAAGAAGAGGATGCAGGAGGGAGGGGGAAAACTGCAAGGTGACAAATTAAATATACATAAGCTGAAATAAGTCTATATTTTTAAGGTATAGTAATTTTTTGTTTATTGCTCTTGTATTGTTCCAGACCAAGCAGTGATAAGTGAATTTCCGCAAAGTAGGATTCCTTCTTTTATGGGAATATTCTAGTAGTTAGAGCACACTTCAACCTGTTTAGGTGCTTCTAAATATGTTTTTAAGCATTATTAGATCCCTCTAGACATGAAAAAGCACTCCTACAGTCACTTTTCATAGCCAATACAGTAGACATAATAACAGAAAATGAGTAATCTTCAACATAATTAAGTCATAACATAGACTCACACTCAATCACACACATTTGACAGCGTACTTCCTGTGATTGTATCATTAACGTCGCCGTTTGTGGTTAAGGAGAGACCCATGATGTAATTCAATTACTTTATTAACAAGCAAAGAAAATATCATTCACATTATCATAACATAACATAATCAACCATAATCAGCCATAATCGCCGACAAAACAGCGACCTTACTTTTTGAGAAAACACAATACCAATCCAATAAAAAACGACTTGTTTAATAAGTCAGTTTTAATACATGACTGTATTTTATTACAGGCATCCCACATTGGGTACCGAGAGGAGTGAAATGAAACAAGTGAAGATCATACGTCTGTATTTCGTTTCTCGGTGATAAGTAGACAACAAAAGAAGCTGAGATAGCATCAAAAGTATTCTCTGCCTGTCAATCAATATATTTCAGGGAGTGAGAAGAACATCACAGCCAACAACCTTAACCCTTAGATGCATAAGTGGGTCAAAAATGACCCAGTCAGGTTGTTTTCTTGAAATATCTTCGTAATGAATTTTTTAAATCTTTTTATATTCCAGGTATTCCTCAAAAAACATGTTTTTGATATCATGCCGTTCACATTTTTAACTTATTTTTCATACATTTTAAGAAATTTTTATTTTGTGTTTCCACCCCAACTTTCCATAAGTGGGTCAAAAATGACCCGGTCAGGTTGTTTTCTTGAAATATCTTTGTAATGAAAATTTTTTATCTTTTCATATTCCAGGTATTCCTCAAAAAACATGTTTTTGATATCATGCCATTCACATTTTTAACTTACCTTTTATACATTTTAAGAAATTTTAGTTTTTGTGTTACTACCCCAACCTTCCATAAGTGGGTCAAAACTGACCAGGTCAGGTTGTTTTCTTGACATATCTTTGTAATGAAAAATTGTTATCATTTCATATTCCAGGTATTCCTCAAAAAACACATTTTGATATCATGCCGTTCACATTTTTAACTTATTTTTCATACATTTCAAGAAATTTTTATTTTGTGTTACTACCCCAACCTTCCATAAGTGGGTCAAAAATTACCCAGTCAGGTTGTTTTTTTTAAATATCTTTGTAATGAAAAATTATTATCATTTCATATTCCAGGTATTCCTCAAAAAACATATTTTTGATATCATGCCATTCACATTTTTAACTTACCTTTATGCAACACACAATGGATCCTCACATTTTCCATTGTTGTACAGAGTCATTTTCTTTTTCAAAGATGGAAAAAAGTGAAAAATTAAGATGTTTCTAACATGAAATCATTCTTGTGTGGTCCTAAATATAATACTAAATATCATACAAGTGATTATTCCTAACCAAAATGGCAAAATTGGCATAAAAACGCATTGATTCTAGTATGGGGCATTTTTTACCCACTTATGGAAGAGTGTAGGGTCCAGTCACTCGTGCATCGAAGGGTTCATGGTATTTTATTCAGTAAATTAATAATGGAAGGTTTATTTCCAACAATTTGCACTTGTAATCCACAAATTAAAAAGAATTCAGTGTATTGTGGAAGAAAAAAGTCGGTCAATGTAAGGCCTTACACTGTACATTGTAAAGCAATTTTTTTTCTAATACAAAAATAAATGAACATACATTTTAAGAGTGGGGGCGGCACAGCGGTCGAGGGGTTAGCGTGCAGACCTCACAGCTAGGAGGCCAGGGTTCAATTCCACCCTCGGCCATCTCTGTGTGGAGTTTGCATGTTCTCCCCGTGCATGCGTGGGTTTTCTCCGGGTACTCCGGTTTCCTCCCACATTCCAAAAACATGCTAGGTTAATTGGTGACTCCAAATTGTCCATAGGTATGAATGTGAGTGTGAATGGTTGTTTGTCTTTATGTGCCCTGTGATTGGCTGGCGACCAGTCCAGGGTGTACCCCGCCTCTCGCCCCAAGACAGCTGGGATAGGCTCCAGCAACCCCCGCGACCCTCGTGAGGAAAAAGCGGTAGAAAATGAATGAATGAATGAATTTTAAGAGTGAAAGAACATTTATATACAGCGGGACTGTGTGGAGCAGGTGTCAGACTTCTGCTTCTTGGGTGTCCAGATCGAGGAGGACCTGACCTGGACTGTAAACAGAATGAAGATGATTAAAAAGGCGTCTCCACTTCGTGAGGGTGCTCAGGAAGAATAACATCACACAGGGACTGTTGGTCCTCTTTTTCTGGTGCTCCATAGAAGCCATTCTTATGTACTGTATATACGTATGGTTTAGTAGCTGCACTGCGATGTGGGGTTGGGTTCTTTACTGTAGGACCATGGTGCTTCTCATGTGTAATGTCCCTTTGACCTGACTTCTTTTGAAATAAAAATGACTTGACTCAAAGTGCTTGCATTTAGCATGGATGGCGATAGGCTACCAGGTCACCTCTATGCGACGTATGCTTCTTGTAGGGCACTCAGGGAGTGTACGTCTAAAGTGAAGCTGCTTAAGCCCTCCTCTCCGACTCCCAGATCCATTTAGAAGAAGCACCGTGCAAACCTGCCGAGTGTGAGCCTTTAAAACAAACACTCTCAGTCCCTCTGCCACTTGTGGGTCAACTGCCAAGAGGCCAAGTGCTGCTGTTCTCCAGTGATATATTCTTCCCTCATATGTTGATAATTCATCGTGTCGGGTCAGTGGTGATATCAATCCGGTATGACCCTTATGAATCACATCCTGCGGCGTATTTGGAGTGTTATGGCGCCATAATGAAATATTCAAATGCGGCTCACAGGAGCAGGTAAATCAGTAATGATGACATAACAGCCCGTCAGGAATAAATGGGATTCATGGGAAATGAATCAGACTCCCAGGGAGTCTCAGTGTGACGGATGAGGGCGGAAAAGTGGGTCAGAACTGCAGGTTGCTTGGCTGCGCAAGTGGGCCAAGACACAATGCTCCAGGTGATGATGGGCAATTTGTGCTCATCTTAAGACTCCCCCTGAAGACTCATTTCTACGTTTGCAATATTGTGATTATTGTTGGAAGCTCATTGGTCCCCCAGAACTAAAGTGGTTGTACAAGTTGTGCTTCGTCAAATATGGTTTTCTGTACTGTGCTCCACACACAAAGCTCCGGGCGATGTGAGAACAACAATAAAGCGCAAGAAAAGCTGGCGTGATGAATTCAAACACCCTTACAGGTAGAGTGTGCGGTACAAACCTGCCTGCACGGTGCAGCAAGATAAACCACTGAGTGCCTCATGCATTAAACATGAGCGGCCGGGATTGGATGTGGCGTCCCTCAGAGTTTAGAATTTGAACGGAGCTCATTCATATTTTAATCACACTGGAGGCTCAATTAATCATTGCACAGTTTAAGGGTGAAATTGATGAATATTCACTTGCCGAGCGAGGAGACTTCTGACCCCGGCTTCTTTGCTTCGGCTGGAACAATATTCCCACACATCAGGTATCCTCAAGGTCATTTCTTCAGGTATGCAAAATAATGCACAAAATGTGTGATAAAGCTGATATTTTATTTGCTTACATTTAAAAAAAAAAAGCTCATTTTGGAGAGAGACATAGTGGTTCTTTTCTTTGTAGTCCAGAATTATTCCCAGGGATGGATGTCGTCTCATACCAGACAATTAGATCCACTTTCTTTTAAGCTTTCTGGAAGTTTGGAAAACTCCTCACATCCTCTCACCTGACTGAGACTGCTTGACTGCACAATCTAATGAGATCGATTACAAAAAAAAGAGTCATGCTCACACTCCCAAAGAGGCACTCGTGTAAAAACATTGTGTGAGCTGTTTCTAATGATTTGATGGATGCATACGGTAGACAAATATCAAAGATCATATCATCTGGACCACAAGGAAATTAAAGGCACAACTCCATGTGATGTGTATTCATCAAGCAGCTAATTGGCCCCGCCCTCTCTGGAGCACATAAAGGTGTGCTTTGCTCTGCTGACTGCTCTGCTCGTGCCTGCTGCTGTGCTCACTGTAGGCTCGTCTCCAACTCCTCGTCATGCTCCTGCTTCTTGCTGGCTACTGGCACGAAGCTGAGCACCAGCCTAGCGATTCTTTCCGTTTTTTCGTCTCTTGTTTGTCCTGGTTTGACCTGGCACCCTATGCACAAAGCTATGATAAGATACAGCCGGGATATACTGGTTATTCTGGGTCAATTGATCAACTTTTACAAACAACCATTCACACTCACATTCCTACCTATGGATAATTTGGAGTCGCCAATTAACCTAGCATGTTTTTGGAATGTGGGAGGTGTTGGCATGGAAACCGGAGCACCTGGAGAAAACCCATACATGCACTGGGATAACATGCAAAGTCCATTCATTTTTAATTTTTTATGCCTACTTTTCCTCACAAGGTTCGCGGGGGTGCTGGAGCCTATCCCAGCTGTCTTCGGGCGAGAGGCGGGGTACACCCTGGACTGGTCGCCAGCCAATCACAGGGCACATATAGACAAACAACCATTCACACTCACAGTCATACCTATGGACAATTTGGAGTCACCAATTAACCTAGCATGTTTTTGGAATGTGAGAGGAAACCGGAGTACCCGGAGAAAACCCACGCATGCACGGGGAGAACATGCAAACTCCACACAGAGATGGCCGAGGGTGGAGTCGAACCCTGGTCCTACCTTTGAAGTCTGCGCGCTAACCACTCGACCGCTGTGCCGCTACTCGCAAAGACCGATACTAAAGAATTTTGAAAATGTTCACATACGAATCTTTTCAAGGCTGCACAGTGGATAAAATTGTTTGATTCCCCCCTCGGGCATCTCTGTGTGGAGTTTGCATGTTCTCCCCATGCATGCGTGGGTTTTCGCCGGATTTTCTTCCTCCAGCATGCCTGCGACCCTTGTGAGAATAAGCGGTACAGAAAATGGATGGATGAATCTTTTCAATTTAATCCAATCCCAGGAAGCAAAACTGTATTTAAATTATGAATGAAAGAGATAAATTACTATTTAATGTTGCTATTACCTTGCTTGAAGACAAAATGGCAATGTGGCAGCTCAGTCCACACGGATGGACATCACCTTTCAAATTAGTTCTTGAACTCAATGAATACATCCATCCATCCATTTTCTATACCACTTATCCTCACTAGGGTTGTCTGGGTATGCCGGAGCCTATCCCAGCTGACTTTGGGCAAGAGGCGGGGTACACCATGGACTGGTCCCCAGCCAATCACATATAGACAAACAATCATTCACACTCACATTCAGTATACATGTTTTTGGAATGTGGGAGGAAACTGGAGTACCTGGAAAAAAAACATGCACCAGGAGAACGTGTAAACTCCACACAGAGATGCCCAAGTGGAAAATTTAATCCAGGTGTTCCTGATCTCCTGACTGTGTGGCCAAAGTGCCAACCACTCAGCCACTCGTACGGTCCCTCAGTGAATACAATTTGGGGTTATTTTGCAGTTGTGATGAATAAGACTTATGGTGTAACTGTGTTAGTTAGAAAAGAACTACAGAGTCAACTGCTGACGACATCATAGACAAGCAATCTCTGATTCCGGTTTCCATGCTAACTTGAAGCTAACAGGGATGTTGTGTCATAAAAAATACCACACAGTTGGACTCACACAGTGTAGTGATAACATGGCAAGATGCATGCTATATTATGCTAACCAGCAAATGCAAACGGTCCGAGGCAGAAATGTTGTGCAAATGAGTTTCCAATGTATCAGCAGTTGGACATGGAAAAGGAGTAGAGAGGGTGTTATTCTTTTTCAGACATGTTGCATTGTACAAATGTAAACATGTGACCTTCTTTAATGCAACATTGCTAAGCAAGTTCCAAATAAACTAAACTATGACCATGCACAGCGGCAGAAGAACATCTTTGTGTGCTCTTTGCAGTCAGTGCTGTGTGGTTCGAAAGCCACATTGTGACCACAAGAAAGCAAGAACTAATGTCAGAGGCCACACTTCTGCTGTTTAAGTGGCCTTTTATCAAATACAATGTCCTCTAACAGGACACAAAAGCCACACTTTAAAAAAAAGCATGGAACAACATGTTTTCTGCTTTGTATTCTGAGTACACTTTAATGGCCAAATGTATTTTTCACGTAAAACCAAAATAGCTTGTACTTTGCATCAAACTATGAGTTGTTGCAAGGATCTTGAAACAGTAATGGTCTGGAAATGGAAATAAATCTGCTTTGAGTTTCTAACATTCACCCTCCTAGATGTCCCAAAGTCTATGTTCCAACAGGAAGAAGAGCGATTTAAATTCAGGTGTTGTGATTCACTACAGTCGCATGACACCTCTGCCATGTGGCAGTCTGTCTAAGGTTCCGCTTCCCCCTGACACCACAGTGTCCGCTCCAATTCCTGCACCACACACTTGTAGCAAACGTTTCTGTGTGTGTGTGTGTGTGTTTGTAGGGTGATGGAGGGTCCACTCCAGCAGGAAGGCAGGGGGAAATGCATCACTCGAAAATAAGAGTGCTAAGAGTTGGCATCAGTCTGGCTGAGACCCTGGGAGGATGGTGTGTGGAAAAATACCTCACACACTGACCGTCCTGCAGCCAGCCTCACAGTGCACAACACAGCAACCTCTGGCTGGGATGAAGATCATCAAAAGGCAAAGGTGTACCGCTGCTGGATGTCAGCCCAGCAGGTGGTCTCCAGCCTGGCCCTTGTTGTTTGTCTTTGGTGTCCTGCCATCCACTGCATGACTGAATGGATATGAGAGGATGGAGTCAAGCGAGGGAGCACAAAAACAGAACAAAAAAGAAAAGTCCTGGAAGATACAGTGGTGCATTGGTTAACATCATGAATCTGTTCCAGATACTCCAATTCAAACCAAAACAGACGCTAACAGAAGCTAATTTTGCCCATAGACAATTCAATGAATCCATTCCAGACGGCCAAAAATGTTAACACATTTTATGGACAATAATTCTAGTTCATTCATTAGACAAATGACTAATGAATGAACAACTGGATAGCATCACTTTTACCTTGGTTTGTTGGGAAAACCCCCGACAAAAATGTCAATTAACAAAAATTTTTTTTGCAAGCCAAGGGGAGGACATTAACTCAAGTACCACTGTATTTATTTGTATATTAGTGTTAAGTTGCTGTGTGATGAATTTATGTGTTCTTTGTCAGACTGTTAAACTGAGTAATGACATGGACACTTTCAGCTCATAGTCCGGTGCAGCAAACAACTTTTTTTTTTTGGCAAAAAACTTTTTTTTGCCATGAAGCTCAAAATTGAGCTCAGGTGCATCTTTTTTCCACTGATCATCCTTGAGATCTTTCTACAGCTTAATTGGAGTCCACCTGCAGTAAATTCAGTTGATTGGACATGATTTGGAAATATAATAACTGTCTATATAAGGTCCCACAGTTGACTGTGCATGTCAGAGCACAAACACCAAGCATGAAGTCAAAAGAACTGTCTGTAGACCTGCGAGACAGGATTGTCTTGAGGCACAAATCTGGGGAAGGATACAGAAAAATTTCTGCTGCTTTGAAGGTCCCAATGAGCACAGTGGCCTCCATTATTCGTAAATGGAAGACGTTTGGAACCACCAGGACTCTTCCTAGAGCTGGCCGGCCTTCTAAACTGAGCGATCGGGGAAGAAGGGCCTTAGTCAGGGAGGTGACCAAGGCCCCGATGGTCACTCTGTCAGAGCTCCAGCGTTCCTCTGTGGAGAGAGGAGAGCCTTCCAGAAGGACAACCATCTCTGCAGCAATCCACCAATCAGGCCTGTATGGTAGAGTGGCCAGACGAAAGCCACTCCTTAGTAAAAGGAACATGGCAGCCCGTCTGGAATTTGCCAAAAAGCACCTGAATGACTCTCAGACCATGAGAAACAAAATTCTCTGGTCTGATGAGACAAAGATTGAACTCTTTGGTGTGAATGCCAGGCGCCATGTTTGGAGGAAACCAGGCACTGCTCATCACCAGGCCAATACCATCCCTACAGTGAAGCATGGTGGTGGCAGCATCATGCTGTGGGGATGTTTTTCAGCAGCAGGAACTGGCAGACTAGTCAGGATAGAAGGAAAATGAATGCAGCAATATATAGAGATATCCTGGATGAAAACCTGCTCCAGAGCGCTCTTGACCTCAGTAGACTGGTCATGTACCTTGACCATATAGACAGTAGACATTAGCACACAGCCAAGATCTCAAAAGATTGGCTTCAGAACCACTCCGGGAATGTCCTGGAGTGGCCCAGCCAGAGTCCAGACTTGAATCCGATCGAACATCTCTGGAGAGATCTGAAAATGGCTGTGCACAGATGTCTCCCATCCAACATGATGGAGCTTGAGACTTATTGCAAAGAAGAATGGGCAAAACTGCCTAAAGATAGGTGTGCTAAACTTGTGGGATCATATTCAAAAAGACTTGAGGCTGTAATTGCTGCCAAAGGTGGATCAACAAAGTATTAAGCAAAGGCTGTGAATACTTATGTAAATGTGATTTTTTTTGTTTTCTATTTTTCATAAATTCAAAACATGTCAAAAAAGCCTTTTTTCGCATTGTCATAATGGAGTATTTCGTATTCCGGATGCACTGTGTATATATATATACCCTGTCAGGGTTTGATTCCAAAAAACATTAATTTTAACAAATTAATGGCAAAAATCACAAAAAATCAATCAGTGAGTACAAGTATATCAGTATCCATGTTGGTAGTATGGGACCTGTAGTTGATTGGCATCAAATGCATACCAAAGTTTGTAGTATCGCCCACCTCTAATAAACGGGTTCAACTGTATAAAAATGGGAAATGTGGCTTAACAAAGTAAATATCTCAAAATAAAAGACTAAGCAACATGTGTATTGTTGTCTCGCCCAAAGCCAGCTGGGATAGGCTCCAGCTCACCCGGGACACTAATGAGGACAAGCAGTATTGAATATGGATGGCTGGGTGGTTTATTCTTGTGTTTATAGTTATCAGAGTGTACTGCATAATCATTAAAAATGAAGCAGTGCAAACTACAAGCATAGTACCTATCTGATTTTTTTTTTTTACATTTTTGTATCTTGTATTGGACTTTAAGCTATTGTGCAGGTGTATCTAAAGCTGAAAGCTGTTAGAGTATGCTGTTTGAGGCTTGTGTGTCACAAACACTGAGGGGGCAGTGAAAAATAACACCTCTCAGGATTCCATGTGGGGAATAATAAAAAGGAAAATATCTTTTGGCAGTTCTCTGTGGAAGGAGAAGAAGAAGTAACTTTGAAATTCAAATGTGCTGTTGTGGCTGCTTAACAATCTTTAAACACAGACTGAGACAAGACGGAGTGACACCTCCTGGCTGCTGCTGGAGAGACCCCCTCTGAGGACATGCTATGTATGTATGTGCATGATCTTTCCGTGCCTCATGCTTAAAGCCACAGTGACAGCGGCAAAGAGGGAGAACATTGCAGATTTTCATCATAGATATGATTCTGCAACATGACAAACATCACATCCAACACTTCCTGTTCCAAATTCAGGTGGAGTCCTCTGCAGTTTTTCCATGTTCCATCAAGACTAAATAGGAGCACTCAAACATTGGATGCTGGAACACTGGAATCACAGGTACAGATCTAGGTTTGAATCTCATATGGGCATCTCTGTGTGGACTTTGCATGTTCTTCTCGTGTAAATGGTTGTTTGTCGACAGTATATGTGCCCTGCGAATGGCGTGTACCCCACCTCTCGCCCAGGGTTACTGGGGTAACTCCAACACACCCCTGGACGACTAGTGAGGATAATCGGCAAAGAAAATGGATGGGTGGATGGTAAAAATGACATGTGGAAAGTATTGTAATTACCACCATCCACCTGCAGGGGGAGCTCGTAAACGGTACTGCTGTGTGAAGCCTGGCTCTCTTCTCTTCTCCACCTCCACCCCCCCAAAAAAAATCTAACCTTCTGTCGACAAATGCTGTGGCTGATCAGTTTTTTTATATTATTTCCTGTGAGTATACGATTCATTCAGAGGGTTTAAAGCCCACCTTCTCTGATTTCAGATCAACATTTGCAATAAAAGTTCATTCATTCATTCATTTTCTACCGCTTTTTCCTCACAAGGGTTGCGGGGGGGGGGGTGCTGGAGCCAATTCCAGCAGTCTTTGGGCGAGAGGCGGGGTACACCCTGGACTGGTCGCCAGCCAATCACAGGGCACATATAGACAAACAACCATTCACACTCACATTCCTATGGA
This sequence comes from Doryrhamphus excisus, assembly GCF_037039965.1. Taxonomy (NCBI): domain Eukaryota; kingdom Metazoa; phylum Chordata; class Actinopteri; order Syngnathiformes; family Syngnathidae; genus Doryrhamphus; species Doryrhamphus excisus. The sequence goes on along the minus strand of NC_136357.1, from coordinate 14,292,112 downwards.
CAATTTGGAGTCACCAACTAACAATTTTGGAATGTGGGAGGAAGCCGGAGTACCTGGAGAAAACCCGCGCATGCACAGGAAGAACATGCAAACTCCACACAGAGATGGCCGAGGGTGGACTTGAACGTGGGTCTCACAGCTGTGTGGCCTGTGCGCTAACCACTCAAACACTGTGCAGCCCTAGAAAGTTGTTCATTCATTCATTAATTTTCTACCGCTTTTCCTCACAAGGGTAACGGGGTTGCTGGAGCCTATCCCAGCAGTCTTCGGGCGAGAGGCGGGGTACACCCTGGACTGGTCGCCAGCCAATCACAGGGCACATATAGACAAACAATCATTCACACTCACAATTAACACTCGCCAATTAACCTAGCATGTTTTTGGAATGTGGGAGGAAACCAGGGAGAACATGCAAACTACACACAGAGATGGCCGAGGGTGGAATTGAACCCGGGTCTCCTAGCTGTGAGGTCTGCACGCTAACCACACGACCGCCGTGCCGCCCCACAATAAAAGTTATTGATGTCAAATATGAGTTCCACCTTCCTTTCCTCTTTAATTAACATTGTTTGCTCATCATGTAGGAAGCTAACAGATGTCATGGTTGCTCACTGGTTTATTCTGGTCATTGATTGATTTGGTGCCCTGCAGCTCACTGCCCCAACTCCTCACCGGCCTCTTGTGCTTGAAGTGCCCCCTGGCACTCATTGATCCCAGGTGGTGAACACGGAAGAAGGCCATTTTCATTAGTCTGCTCCGGGAGCTTCTGCTGTCTTTGCTTTTGGGTCTTTGGAGGCCTCTCTCTCTCTCACCCTGAGACAACCATATTTTCTCTCATGCTGCAACCTTGTAGGTTAATAACTGCGATGTATTAAGGCCACATTGTGAATAAATACCGTATTTATTGTGCCAAAAGCTCTTGATTTTCCTCTTTTCCTTAGTTCCTGGTTCATGCCCTTATTTTGTAGTCACTTCCTGTGTTGCTCTGTTCTGTTTTCCATTGCTTTCCATTATCTCCCGCAGCTGTTTCCCATTTTCTGTTATGCCTATTTAGTTCAGGTGCGTGCTCCTTTCGTTGTTGGGTCATTGTCTGTTGTTGTTTTCTCTGTTGTTGTTTTCTCTGTTGAACATGCTAGTGGGTTGGTCTGCTGCATAGCAACAATAAATACATTTTTACCTGCAATTGGGTCCTCATCTCTGCATCCTGGGGTCGAACCGTAAAGCAATTTCCGGACTATAAGTCACACTTTTTTTCGTAGGTTGGCTGTTCCTGCGACAGAGTGACTTATAAATGAAAAATCTGTTTATGTTACATAAACGCTGGACACCTTTTCTGTTCATGTTTATTTTTTGTGTAGCTGAATAAACATTGTGTTAGCATATCTTACACCTATTCAGCCTGTTCTCTATTCTTTTATTATTGTCAGAACTTGCCTTCCAAGAGGATGTAATGTCTGTTTTGGTCAAGTAGTTTGTCAAATAAATTACCCACAAAAAATGCGACTTACGTATGTATGTTTTTTTTCCACCTAATTATGCATTTATGGCCTTGTGCGACTTATACTTCTGAGTGACTTATACTCCAGAAAATACGGTAATAATCTAAGAGAATAAAACCAGAAATTTACAAGAATAGAGTCAAGAAAAGTATTACATTTGTTATAATGAAGTTGTAAATGTACAAGAAAAAGTTGTAACATTACAAGAACCAAATCATAAATATATCCGAAAAAAGTCGTACATTTACGCCAATAAAGTGGTAATATTACGTGTTATTAGGTGCATAGCTCTTCGGGAAGGAAGGAAAGTTTACTCTTGCTTCAGGCAAGCTTTTATTCATAACGTGGCAGCAAAAACAGATCGTATGAGCACAAACAAATTAGCATGTCTAACCCCTCTCACTTCTGCCTTCCTTAACTTACCCCCCGCTACATGTCTAAGGTCAAAGGTCATATAAGTTCCCCCTTTTCATAGCTGTCTCAGGCAATTCCTGTTGCAATGGAGTATTAAAATAATTTAAGATAAATTAAAAAGATTTTAAAAAGTTGTAAATTTATGAGAATAAAGTTGTCGACTTTAGACTTATGCCACGTTATAAATAAAAGCTTGCTCTTGAGTAAGAAGTTTTTTCCTTCCTGACACATATGACATGATAACACAGTATTCCAACTTTATTGTCATTATATTACAACTTTTTTCTTTTTTCTTGCCTTTTTTCTCATAAATTTACAAGAAAAAAAGTGGTAATATTAAAAGAATAAAGTTCTTGTGAAGTTACTTTTGTAAATTTACAAATGTATTTTTCTAAATTTATGATTTTATTCTCGTAAATTTATGACATTATTCTTGAAATCTCAGATTATGATTATTTTTTTTAATGTGGCCATCATACTAAACGGCTTCAAGAGTTTTCTTGTGATTCATTCCATGCCTAGGAGAAGGAAGCTCACAGTTGCACACTAAATTCCAGCCAAATGGGTCGGCTGGCCCTTGGTTACAATCAGTGCCATTGATTGTCCACCGCCATCATAGAAGTTGCTCATCTGCTCATCACCTGAGGAGTTCTTTTTAAGCTTGACAAAAACCAGAATTTAGACTCTGTACCTTGAAACTGTGTCGTCTTGTGAAGATTTTCATGTGACAGCCAGACTTACTGTCAGATAACACAGACGAGCTTCAGCTCTACCTGCCGGTGTTTTAGTGGCGTTAAAATCACTCCAAGAACGACGGCGGCTTTGAAGATCGCTTTCCTCTCTAATTCCTGAAAACAGCAAGACGCAGAGAGCGATGAGCTCGGTGGCGGGGGCGAGCAATGAGGGGAGCGTCTTTTGAAAGGTTGAGCCTGTCATCAAGCCCAGGAGGCGCTGCAGGATTCTCTTGTCAAAGTTTAAAGGTGCGAGTCGAGTGCCAAACACTTGACACTTGTGTGACATAGTAATGTATAATAATACAATATACTGTATATGTTTTGTGCGACATAGTGGTAGCATGGAGGCAATTAAACAAGGACAATTTGCCTCACAGCTGACAGTTCTTTCATAATGAATAAAATGAACGACGCTTCACAGCATTGCAGTGATGATCAACACCTGCTACATTTTAATAATTGGATTTTATACATTTTCAGTTTTATATTTGATCAATTTTGCTGACAAATGGAAAATTCACTCATTCATTCATTTTCTACCGCTTTTTTCTCACAAGGGCCGCGGGGGTTGCTGGAGCCTATCCAAGCTGTCTTTGGGCGAGAGGCGGGGTACACCCTGGACTGGTCATCAGCCAATCACAGGGCACATATAGACAAACAACCATTCAAACTCACATTCATACCTATGGACAATTTGGAGTCACCAATTAACCTAGCATTGCTCATAGATAGTATTTTTGTGATATAACAACTTTCTAGGGCTGCACGGGGATTGAGTGGTTAGTGCACATGCCACACAGCTATGAGACCCAAGTTCAAGTCCACCCTTGGCCATCTCTGTGTGGAGTTTGCATGTTCTCCCTGTGCATGCGTGGGTTTTCTCCGGGTACTCCGGTTTCCTCCCACATTCCAAAAACATGCTAGGTTAATTGGTGACTCCAAATTGTCCATAGGTATGAATGTGAGTGTGAATGGTTGTTTGTCTATATGTGCCCTGTGATTGGCTGGCAACCAGTCCAGGGTGTACCCCGCCTCTCGCCCGAAGACAGCTGGGATAGGCTCCAGCACCCCCACGACCCTCGAGAGGAAAAGCAGTAGAAAATGAATGAATGAATGAACAACTTTCTAGGGCTGCACGGTGAATGAGTGGTTAGCGCACAGGCCACACAGCTATGAGACCCACGTTCAAGTCCACCCTCTGTGTGGAGTTTACATGTTCTCCCCGTGCATGCGTGGGTTTTCTCCGGGTACTCCGGTTTCCTCCCACATTCCAAAATTGTTAATTGGCGACTCCAAATTGTCCATAGGTATGAATGTGAGTGTGAATGGTTGTTTGTCTATATGTGCTCTGTGATTGGCTGGCGACCAGTCCAGGCTGTACCCCGTCTCTCACCCGAAGACAGCTGGGATAGGCTCCAGCACCCCCACGACCCTTGTGAGGATAAGCGGTAGAAAATGAACGAATAAACAACTTTCCATCCATATAGAGTGATTCCGGTTTCTAACAATTCTCGATTCTGAAGCTTTTCATAAAAATTTGCATGGTTTATATGAGCGTGCTAACCAGAGTTCTTTAAGTAACCCCATATTAAGTACCTCTAAATTCCTGTTCTCATGCAAGCACTGTAAAGAGTACTGGAAAAGTACTTATGGCATTTTGCTGGATGATTGTCAAAATTCCCAAGTAGTAAGTAAAAGGGGGTCTGTGATGGTGACTGCATGTGCAAAATGGTACATTCAATATCTACACTTCTGGATAAAATAAATGAAGCTGCTTGTTCAGTGAGTTTTAGCAGTAGAGGAATGATACTTCCTCCTCCCCCTCCTTCCGCTACGTAAGACTGACCTGTGGTCAGTGCCAGTGGAGATAGCATCGTCGGCTCAGCACAGAGACGTTTGAGATCGATGGTGGGCCGTTCAAAAGATGGAGATAAAACCAGTGCGGTCAATCGCCCTTTTGATGGTGCATCAAGGTCACCTCATTACGAAAGCGCTTCAGATGTCGCCAAAACATCCAAGCATCCATTTTCCACTGCTTCTCCCGTCAATCCTAAAGTCCTATTTCATCCAGGAACAGCACAAATGTCTGGACTTACATTTTGGCCGGAAGGGTCACATGAAGAGAGAGACATTAGATGGTTTCAGTTATAAAAGAGTTGGTAAAAACTGTCTGGAAAAATATTATCCACATTTATTGCAATCAGAAATATCCTTTCATCAAAAAAACAGTCAATGTTCCCCTTATTATCAAAACTCAAGTTCCAGGTTGCTAGGTTAATTGGTGACTCCAAATTGTCCATAGGTATGAATGTGAGCGTGAATGGTTGTTTGTCTATATGTGCTCTGTGATTGGCTGGCGACCAGTCCAGGGTGTACCCCGCCTCTCGCCCGAAGACTGCTGGGATAGCCTCCAGCACCCCTGCGACCCTTGTGAGGAAAAAGCGGTAGAAAATGAATGAATGAATGAACTTTTATTGCAAATGTTGATCTGAAATCAGAGAAGGTGGGCTTTAAACCCTTTGAATGAATCGTATACTCACAGGAAAACCAATACAAAAGTCAATGATACTACACATAAAACCCCCTAGCGACCACCCCCATCTACACCAAGAGTTCTGATTGGGCCATCCATTTTGTGTTGGGTAAATAAGACCACCAAGCATAGCTCCAATAAGATGGTTTATGTAGTCATTTTACTTTAACAATGAACATTTACACCAAAGCCCCTCCAGTGATTCACATCAGATTTGAGCCAATTTTGCAACATTTGCCTAAAAGCTTTTTAATCAACACAAACTAATTTCTGGAGTTGAGTCGCAATGTTTTCAAAAGATCTGCTGGGCAACTCCAGACGGACAAAATCAAAAACATTCATTGCATGTGCGCCCCAATTGGGCTTTAAAAACAAGTTTTAATGGGATGGGTTCAACTGCAGCAATAAACGTTTAGCTTTTTGGAACGTTTATACACTAAATAAAGATATATATTTTGGTTTGGAGATTGAGGCTTTTATTTGCCTCCAATTCACCTCACAGTGCAGATGTATGCACAGCACAATCATCAAAATATCCTCTCAATATGGTACTTTGGGAGTACATTACATATGTTACATTACAAGTAGATTAATTATGATGTAACTATGGTACATTAAATATGACATCATATGTCACAATAGAGGTTGATGTATGTGGTATATATGATGTATGTGGTACATTAGAGGTACATTAAATATAATGTAATACATTTGTATGTAATGTAATATAATTGTATATTACATTATATATACATTCTACGGTTGGCTGGCGACCAGTCCAGGGTGTACCCCGCCTCCCGCCCGAAGTCAGCTGGGATAAACTCGCATACCTGCTACCCTCGTGAGGATAAGCGGCATAGAAAATAAATGGATGGATTATATACAATAACAAATATGATGGAAATACTGGACATTACAGGTACATTACGGTGTAAATATTGTACATTAGAAGTACATTATATACAACATGTGGTACACGAGAGATACACAAGGTACATTCAACGGATATTACAAATTATGTACATATGGTCAATTAGGTACAGTTACCACGATGTAACTATGGTACATTAGGCATAAATTATATACAACCTACTGGTGTATGGTACGATTCATTCACATTCAATATGATGTAAATATGTAATTTTCAAAGTACATTAAATACGCCGCAAATGTGCACACTATGGGCTCTAATTTCATAGACCAGGCACACATGTGTGGCCAGCGCAGTTTGCAAATTTCCTGAGCGGCGCAGTGTGATGCAGCCTGCGCACCTACGCCTCCACCCTTTCCACTGGCACAAGTGGAAAATAGGGAGGAGAGAAGGCGTGAATGTAATCTTAACCAATCAAATGAACGCCTCTCATTGCCTTTAAATATTTAGAACCGGACTGCACATCAGAGGCCACCATACGCGCCATTCCCCACATACGTCTCCTTGTGGGACAGGTTACATTAAACACAACATCAGGCTTGTTTTCCACCAGCATTCCTGCTCTACATCACCAAATAGGAGAACCTTTGATGGTATAGTTGCGGTATCTCCTCCTCATCCTCCTTTGGAAGAAATGAGCAGTAAAAAATATATCCTACAAACAACTTTATATTAATCTTTGTTCTTAGTTGTTGTTAATCATAAGTTGTCTATCGGGGTCACTTTCTCTGTTTCCACAAAGTCCGTGCTGTGTGTTGGCTCATTTGTGATTGGATGGTTACTAAGGGGAGGGAGAAGCAATATGGCTTGCATCCAGCACAGCCACGGAGATGGTAATGGTAATGGTAATGGTAATGGTTTTATTTCATTTGAACATGCATCAGATTACAATTGAGTGCATCCCATAATCAGTTCACAGTTCCACATGTCCAAAAGGAGTAGGAAGAAGCAAAGCTTATTAAATCCTACCCCTCCATCTGGTACTTTTACAATCAGTAACTGTTACATTTGTTCACTTCCTGCTTTCCATAATACAGTCTAAGGTTTTTTTTTATATGACCATACAATGAGCGATGAGTGGAACTGTCTTGTGCTTTTTTTTTCTGGCGGAGTTTTCACTTCTAAAATGTTCATTTTGGGGGACAAGCCACTTATTGTGGGGGGCGTTGTCTCCACCCCCCCGACTCAATGTAGAGTCAGCCCTGGTTGGCACATACTTTCAGCTGACAAGTTTCCATTATGCGTGACGTCTTTGATGTGATGCGATGGGACAATTAATAACATCAAATAGTGGTTACTGTCATTGTTTTTTCCATTGAAATCTGCACGACACTCTGAAAAACCTGCCTGCAAAGTTTTGGTGACATTTCTGCACAAGAATAGACCAGTTTTGAGCTGGTGTGCTTTCAGCGCACCTTTGGCATACTGTTTTGTCATGAAATTGTGACTGCACCAAGCTGAAAATGTGGACTCCTCCCCTTTGTGCGTCACCACGCCCATCTCAGCGCAGTGCAGTCTACCAAATTGCCAACTTGGTGGCACACAGTAGTACGCTAGACCAAATTACCACTGCATGGGCTGCACCACCCTCCGACCTACGCCATAAAATTAGAGCCCTACATGTATAAATACACACATCAGATCTGGATAACTAAGTAGAAGTAAACAGTCGAAATGCACAGTTCTAGGCATTAAATGGTAACAGGGTATTAAAACGATGGAAGTCCACCCAAAAAAGACAAAAGTTTTTTAGCAGGTGAAGAGTACAGAATTCCAAAGTGTGTCAGAGAGAAAAATGCTAGAGCATTAGAGCCCCCATTAGAGGTTGGCGCATGCGGGAGGGGAGATCCTGTGTCCCACTACAGGAAGCTGTGACCTTTCTGGCCGTGTGGGTGCTTCATCACTGTCCGGCCTGGAAGGTTTCCACTCGGGGCCAAGATAAAGTGGACAGCTCTATCCCGGGATCGGCCCTGCTGACTCCTGAGACCCATCCCATTAACTGCTGGGCCAGCAGATACGGGGCCACTCACCTTTGGGTTGCCATCAACTGGCGTCCACGTTGAGCCGATAAGCTGAGCCAGCACATTTCACTGCAGAGTTTAAGAGCCCCAACATGAGGAAGCGAGATTAAACACTGAAGTAAACCTTTGCTCTGCACTCCACTCTAATCCTGTGTTGCTGCAGCTGCAACAGGACAGTTCGCTAAACTGTTCCCACGTTGGTCCCAAGTTGGGAGGAGCATCGTCTTGATGAATTATTGAAGGTCTGTATGGGCTTGAGCTTGTCTAAAATGCACATTTCGAGAGTGCTAATTAGCGCAAGATGAATGAATCATACATGTTGTCCTTCAGTGCCGTCGATCAAATGAGCATCACATTGATAGCGTGATGCGTTTACACCTGCGCTCGGTCTTCACCGTGCCACTGACAAACGAGCAGCAAGGTTGTCGGGAAATGTCACAAGCATCATCACTCAGACAGATCATCATCACAGCCTGCTTCCACCAGTCCGTACAGTTGCGGCGCCTCGTTGTTCACGAGCTTGCGTGCGTAATTATGCGGCAAAACAATGCCCCACGTAATGGACACGCTTTCACTAGAGACAGAAACATTAGCGTCTGATTCATCGACAGCAGCACAAAAGCAAGAAATACTTCAGCTGAAACGCTCGCTCAAGCGCGCGACAACTCTTGCTAATTATTATAAACGAGCTGGCTGTGTTTCTGTTGTGTCGTTAACAATAAACAATTAACTTAAGTCTGTCGTCCAAAGTGGAACATTAACTTCCTAATGTGACCTTTTCAGCCATCTTGGGCCTTTAAAATAAATAGATTTCTTGCTCTGACATGAATGGAGGTTGCTTGGCTATTTTATATTCAATAGACTCAATAAAGGCCATGCATTACGTCAATTTGCGTATGTATGAAGTTTAACAGGAGCATAGTCTGTGTCTGACATCAAGTACTGACTAGATGAAATGTTAGTAACCTTCAGCATCAAGACAGCCATTTTGTCCCCTCTTCCAGTGAAGACAAACACAAAGTTTTCATTATATGAACAGATTCAGTGACAAAGGGCTGCCTTGGCGGAGGCCAAAGTTCACCAGGAACAGGTCCGAATAACTGCTGGCAATGGGAACCAGGTCCTGCTCCAGTTGTACAAGGACCCAGTGCCACATAGTAGCACGGCACCAATTCCGTACTCCCAGAATACCCCACACATGACACTGTGAGTGACACAAGTCCACAAAGCAGATGTAGACCAGTTGGGCAAACTCCCATATACTCTCCAGAGCTGCGGGTTACCGCCCCCTGGACTAGGCTTATTCTACGCACATCATTAATCCGTTAAAGAAAATCCAATTCTAATCAAAATGTACCCTCATTGAATACGTAAATAGATAAGGCCAACTCAAATGTCATCACAATAGTTTTAATAGTTCATAGTTTTAAAGAGGAGTCCAGTCCAGTGTGAAATGCTATTGACAGATTAAAATGCATTTCTTTTGCTGGTATGGAAATTATTTAGGGGGGACCACTTGTGCCTGATGGTGGTGTCTTTAAGAATTGTAAATAAATATGGCTTTGCCGTACGAGCCATTGCTAGGGCCGAGAGCTTATCTGGCTTACAGCCACGCCCATATAAGGAAGTCTGTCCCTCTGTGACATCACAAAGGGTCAGTTTTTACCACGCCTTCTGACACCGATCGTTTGGAGCCATCCCATTGAAACTTTGACGTCGTTTAACACGAGAATACAACATTCTAACGACATTTATTGGTCAGAAAAGATAAATCGTCCTTTAATATATACTCCTATATTTTTCGCAGCCAGTGCCACAAACAGGAAGTGCTTTTATGCACTTGCGAGTGTAACCAACCATAGCGGAGTGGGGGTGCCTGCAGGCGGGCCGTGGGTGGTACATTGTATGGTCTGCAATATGTGCAGATTCTGGAAGAACTAAAAACGCTTTGTGTGCTGTTATCATGTGTAAATGTTCTGTAGGAGTCCACAACTCAACACAAAGGGTCAAAAATGAGCATAATAGGTCCCGTTTAAGCATAAAAATTAAATGAGGGGATAATTATTTTCATGTATCCCTCTATATCATTAGCTTCAATGTGCAAATCAATGTGTGACCTTGAGCCACTTGTGAGACGGCTCTTTAGCATTAAAAAGCACTGTGATACACTATGAACATGTTATCAAGTGTTGAAGGGCAAATTTAATGAGAGATGAAGCGCACCCCCGCCGTCTCCATTAAATGGTTATTATATTCAGATTGTGACAATTATGACTTCAAAAGCGAATCTGCTGTAAATCTGCATGAACTAAGCACAACTTTAAGTTTCACCATAAACAAAATGAAATGGGAGCACAAACAGGTCATGTGAATTGTAAGGCGTCCATCAAGGCATTCTGAGCAGTCAAAAAGTTAAATCAACAAGATGATGCCGACTCTAACAACTCAACCCAGGCTCACACTGGATTCGTCACGGCTGCGGTCCGCAGTGCCCGTTCTGTGTCTCCTGACTATACAAACTGGACGTTTGAGGATTACCCTTGCTCACTGGGTCTCTTTATATGTTACTGTGTATTTGCACTTTCATTCAGGAAGGCAGTAGAAAAACAAACTTGTTGGCGTGGTTTGAAGAACAGTGAAGCAGAATTACCCCATTGGAGCGGCAAAGAGGAGAAGTCGAGAGGAAAACAAATAGTTTTTTATCAAAACTACCATCACAACAAGTGTAGACATACAACAACAGCGAGAACCAGACATGCTCTTGACAGCAGTGCTGTCAGCTACAGAGAATGCACTAGTTCTAGAGATGAAGCTGACAGTGCCGCTTTTCAGCACAAAAATGTGGTATTAAAGTGGTAAACGACATTAATTGTTGCTTAATGTTCTTATCAATTGCAGTAAAAGTGTTGAGATGATTCACTACTTAGGTAATAAAATAATAAAAGGATGTGGAGGGTCCCAATGACCGGGTTTGTCTTGGCTAAATACATAATGTCTATCAGTAATTCATGTAGAAGTGGCCTCTCGCCACCTATTTTTGACATACCTACATACATATATATTACATATAAAATAAATGATCAAAGTAAACAAGCCGACTTGATGACTATATGTATAAAATGAATCAAATGCTGTCATACTGTAGCTTTATACAGAATACAAGACTCATTGGAATTAAAATTTTATATAGTTTTATATCATCATACCGTGATACATCCCAAAAATATTGTGATATGCTAAGGTCCATATCGCCCAACCCTAGTGATGAAGCAAATTAGCATACTATACAGTATAATGATACATCTCATTAATAATAAATCATTCATTCATTCATTTTCTACCGCTTTTTCCTCACGAGGGTCACAGGGGGTCTTCGGGCGAGAGGCGGGGTACACCCTGGACTAGTCACCAGCCAATCACAGGGCACATACAGACAAACAACCATTCACACTAACATTCATACCTATGGACAATTTGGAGTCACCAATTAACCTAGCATGTTTTTGGAATGTGGGAGGAAACCGGAGTACCCGGAGAAAACCCACGCATGCACGGGGAGAACATGCAAACTCCACACAGAGATGGCCGAGGGTGGAATTGAACCCTGGTCTCCTAGCTGTGAAGTCTGCGCGCTAACCACTCAACCGCTGTGCCGCCTAATAATAATTCAGTTTGTTTTATTTTTACAATTTGCCAAAGGCTAATAATTAATGAGCTAAGGAACAAAATCGCCCCTTTGTCATACGTTGGACACCCTTGACATTCATTCATTCATCATTATAGTGTACTTATTACAGTTCATATTTTCTACTAAAATAATCAATGAACAATTCCTTGCATAATCAATAAGGTCCCTCATTCTAAGTGTGCCGTGGGGGCCATTTTCGACTCCTGGCTTGTTTTAATTGTTTTAATCAGCATATTTCATTCATTCATTTTCTATCGCTTATTCTCAAGACGGTTGCGCAGGGTGCTGCCGTGTAATCCAGCTGTCGTCGTGCGAGAGGCGGGGTACACCCTGGACTGGTCGCCAGCCAATCACAGGGCACATATAGACAAACAACCATTCACACTCACTTAATCAGCATATTATTGTTATTATTATTATTATTACACTAAATTACCTCCCTTAGATTTGTCAAAGTGGCTCCCTCCATCCAATTTTTCTGCATGTGACCCAAACTGGAAAAAGTTTGGACACCCCTGCTATAAGCAATCAGGGGCGCCCCCTCACATACAAAGCACTCTGCCCGTCAAGAGGTGATTAATGGCGCTCAGGTGAAGTGGTGGGTGGAGTGTTCAATCCAGCCAACTCCATGTCATCCTCCTTTAAAGCAACATGTACAAACTGAGGTCCTCTCATGGCCTGACTGGTTTTTCTTCATGGCTGGGGGGATGAGTGCGGCGGCTGGCCGATGGAGTATCATTCAGATGAGGCAATGGGGGTGGGGGGTCGGACTGAATATTCATTGCAGGGACACCAGGAGGCTCCACAAAAAGATGAATAGCAGGTATAGCTGATAAGGAGGCGGCGGTGGGGCGGTAATTAGATCCAGAAATTACGGACGCTCGCTGGAGGTGAAGAACAGGAAGACATACTGTATGGGGGGGAGAAGCAGTGACGGAAGGGGGCTAAGTGGAGTATTTCCAGACCTACTCATATTCCCAAATGCAACTCCCCCTATGTGTCTGCAATTTGTGGCCCCATACTTGACACCAAACTTTAGCAAGGCATGCTGGGAAGCCGAATACATGTCCCGTCAGTTACTTTTATCTGGCATGAAAGATGATTGTTGTCCACGTGATCAGGGTCAAACATGACCTCCATGCATTTATTTCCATTCATACAATTGGAGCTAGCGTCTTTAGAGGATGCTGTGTATTTATTTCCTCTTTCTTCCTGTAATTGAGCTCACGGTGGCTAAACGCGAGACTAACCTGTCTTTTGCGATGGCTGACTCTTGGGTCTCGGCCCATCAACCTGTGGTCCTGACCCACTTTTTGGCCTCATCTGTCATGTCGGAACCTTCCCTATGAATCCCATTTATTGCTCTGAGGGCTTTATTATAGGCCCGCCCGCTCCATCATGGTACCAGCCAACATTTGAATATTTCATTATGGCACAATAATACTTTAAACATGCCAGTGAATGTGATTTAAGCAGGTCAGAGATGGAGCGGCACTGCATGGAAGTGACACCGTGATTATTGCTGTCAAAAGTGATGCATGGCGCTGCCACGCTTGTACATTCGTGCATCGACACAGAGAAACAGCGTTTGGACTGACACCGTCACGTAACAAGGAGCAATGACACCAACGGGACGCCCTCAGTATCAACGCTGGCTCCACGCGGGCCGTAAATTACCCACACAAGGAGGTCTCATATATTTCCACCTTGACACCAACTGGGGAGGGGGGGGGGGGGGGGGGGGCTGCGTTAATTTTCCTTTCCTCTCCAAATTGATTAGTGGATCAGGGGGGCTAATTCAGCCCGTGAGGAGCTGCAGCAGACACAAACTCCCAGTGCTCCGCGGAACAAGTCATCCATAAAGCACATACGAAGGAACATTAACTCCGCGTCAGCCACAAGGGGCACTCCATCCCACTTCATAAGCTTTGCTAGTACCATAAAGTCAATACTGAAACATCACTAGCTGTGTCTCAAATGGATTACTTCTGTCAGTACAGAATGAATATATTGCATGTATGTCTTCAATTCAGGAAATGACGATGGCAACGTTTACCTGACAACAACTTGACAGCCAATTATCAACAACATTTAATGACCCTAACCCGTGTACTTATAATCTATACCATCAATATGTGTTCCAGTACTATTTTTCCTAGTTTTTTAGATTCCAGTTGTTTAACTTTGACTATCACGGTCATTAATTATTGTATTATCGTCCTTCTGCCCCAGCCTTTTGGTTTGTTCTTTGATCTATTGATCTATGATGGTATTTTTTTCATGCTACTTTGTTTTGTCATTCATGCATCACCCACTCAGTTTACAAACTTCCTATTGCCAATGCAATAAGCACAACTCTTTTGTTTGCTTAAACTCTGGTCTCAGTATCTGCTTCAGGTTCCAAACAGAAACACACCCAATAAATTGAATTTATAACTTTTTCTATTACCGTTTTAAAAAATAAAATATGCAGAACTTACATTGTTGTGCACTATTTGGTTGTAATGGTTGTTTCTGTTTCTGAGTTTCCATCATTTCCAGTTATTTATTCCTTCCATGCAGTCGGCAAACACACAGCAACGTCCAAACGCTCCACACATACATAGCTACAATATAATCCAAAACCAACAGGGAAATGCTGCAATCACATAAACGCTGAAGGATTAAAAGCAAATGCAAAACAACAATGCTGCAAATGCCTTTCATATATTTCATTTCAATAGCCATTTCAATAGTGAACTAGTTCAAAGTTCAGTTTGTTTCATTTTTTCTAAGGCGAAAAGTGAGAATGAAAGTCTGACCTTGTTTTTAAAAGAAAAGTATGACATCCATCACCACCTAAAACTGTTCACAGTATGCATTGTCCTGGTGGAAATGTAGAACGGGAAAATGTAGCATGTAGGCCATACAGTCAGGAGATCAAGAAGACCTGGGTTTGATTCTCTGCTTGGACATCTCTGTGTGGAGTTTGCATGTTCTCCCTTTGCATGCGTGGGTTTTCTTCGGGTATTCCTCCCACATACCAAAAACATGCTAGGTTAATTGATGACTCCAATTGGTATGAGTGTGAATGATTGTCTATTTGTGCCCTGTGATTGGCTGGCGACCAGTCCAGGGTGTAAGCCCAAAGTAAGCTGGGATAGGCTCCAGCATACCCGCGATCTATTGAGGATAAGCAGTATAGAAAATGGATGTATGGAATTGTAGAACAATATTGAACATAGTGTGTTTTAAGTGGGTTTTTAATGTATCCTTTTTTGCCTGTGTATATTTATTTCTTCATGCCCTGCAAACAAAAGCCCCAACAAATTGTAGTGTTGTTTCAGGCAATTAAATCAATTAGTAAATGCAGACCGTCAGGAAGTTTCAGGAGTGTTGACCAATCACAGTGGAATGGGCGTACCTACAGAAGGCCCAGGGGTGTGAGTCCATTAAGTAGACTGTTTGGGTAGGAACCAGAAAGTCAATGGAAATACTGCAAAAAGTGGTGCAGATTCTGAAAGGTCTAGAAAGCTTTCATGTGTAGTTGCTCTATATACATACAAAGTGCTGAAAATGACCATCATCGGTCCCCTTTAAGACTTGCTGGATTGTTACACCAGTGTGCGCAATACTTTGGAGGTTCAGTTCAGCGTTCTTGTAAAAAATGACGTGTTCAATTAACGCACTCTTTTAAACTCATTCATACAACACTGCAACCGCGTGACCAAAATACTGTAAGTTCACAGAACATAACATAAAGAAGAAGCCTCATTTGTATTCTACACTGGTCACTAGGTGTCAGTATAGGTGAAACATACAAGCTACAGACTTGACGGCCGGTCGGAAAAGCTGGCTTTTAGTGTAGGTTTGATTGATCCCCCAACAAGTACAATAATAATAACATAATAATCATCAGCATGATCATAATAACACGGGCTAAAACTCAACTCTGAACTCCCAACATCACTTCCTGTCCACACATTTGAAGCACAGTTATTACAACACACAGAAGAACGAGTCTTATTTATGTCTTAAATGACATTCATTCATTCATTTTCTACCGCTTTTTCCTCACAAGGGTCGTGGGGGTGCTGGAGCCTATCCCAGCTGTCTTTGGGCGAGAGGCGGGGTACACCCTGGACTGGTGGCCAGCCAATCACAGGGCACATATAGACAAACAACCATTCACACTCACATTCATACCTATGGGCAATTTGGAGTGGCCAATTAACCTAGCATGTTTTTGGAATGTGGGAGGAAACCGGAGTACCCGGAGAAAACCCACGCATGCACGGGGAGAACCTGCAAACTCCACACAGAGATGGCCGAGGGTGGAATTGAACCCTGGTCTCCTAGCTGTGAGGTCTGCGTGCTAACCACTCGTCCACCATGCCGCCCTAAATGACATTTTCAATGTAATTATGTCTACTGTACCGCATATTTTATGTAATTATGTCTACTGTACCGCATATTTTATGTAATTATGTCTACTGTACCGCGAAATGCAAGTGTGAAGGTGACTATAGGGGGGTTATTTCATGTCTACAGGGCGCTAATGCTAAAAAAAACATTTTTAAATGATCATAAACAGGTTTTCTATGCTCTAAATATGAAAATATTAATATAGTATATATATTAATATAATATAATAAAGAAGAAAGCCTGCTTTGTGGAAAATTCACTAATTTTGGTCGAGTCTGGAATCAATTAACTGCGATAAATGAGGGATTACTGTCAATATTCAATAAGTTCCAAAGGAAGAATATTCAAAAGCCGTCACAAAAGTGATTCCGAAAAACAGAACAGTTTGTTTTGGAAGTTATGGAAGGCAACAAATATTTTCAGGAAACATATGCCTTCTAAAATCGCAAGACCATGGAGACCATTAAAATTACATTTCCACTTTCTTACTCTGAGATTAATAATTATTACAAACAAAAATAATCATTCATCACGTTCTCCATGAAGTCACATTTCTTTTAATCAACTTTTTTTTTTTTTACAGCTACCAGCTGCTATCGATGCGTAATATCCAGCCAGCTTGCCTGGCTCTGGTTCTGGTTGGGGTTCTAGACACAGAAAGGCCTCAGGCATGGCAGCGTGGCACAATGACACTGCCTCTATTTGCTATCTAAATTAGAATCAACCAAGCGTGTTTTACACCGCATTAGCATATTCATGTCTTAACCTCCCCCATGGGCATCCATATCGTGTTATTTGACTGTGGAAAAGTCTGTGACATTAATGACAAGTACTCGGAAAAACATACTTCCTGCAGACAGTGAAAAGAGGTTTTGTCATTACAGCTTCATGACCTCATGACTTCATAAATGACATCAGAATGAGGTGCTCCATCTCCATAAAGTATAAAGGTAGCTTGCTTGTTAAATATGGCCAGCTCTGTTAATAACATCATACCGTGGAGAAACACAGGAAGGCAGTGCTTCTCAAATTATTGTCTGTCATGCACCCCCTACAAGACAGTACGTTTTAAAATGTATTTGTAATATGTATGTATTTATGACAATGTTTTTTATTGATCTGTACAAACCAGCTGGCACCAGCATTCTGTATAGTCGCCTGATTATCAAAGTAGATGAATCAATAAGCTGAGATAGTATTCATCCATCCATTTTCTAACCGCTTATCCTCACTAGGGTTGCAGCGGTATGCTGGAGCAAGAGGCGGGGTACATCCTGGACTGGTGGCCAGCCAATCACAGGGCATATATAGACAAACAACCATTCACACTCACATTCATTCCTATGGACAATTTGGAGCCACCAATTAACCTAGCATGTTTTTGGAATGTGGGAGGAAACCGGAGTACCCGGAGTAAACCCATGCAAACTCCACACACAGATGGCTGAAGGTGGAACTGAACTCCGGTCTCCTAGCTGTGAGGCCTGCGCGCAAACCGCTTGTCCGCCGTGCAGCCATCTCCAATTTTTTTTTTCCAAGTCAAGTATATTGTAAAAATAATACAGCTCAACCTTTTTTAAAAAATGGTTTTCAAAACTGATTAAAGAGTGCAAATGAGTGACGGTAAACCCAAGGAACCTCTTTGTATTTCTTATATAAGGCCCTGATAGTGCTATTGGGCCATGCCTATAGTATCAGTACTGCTTTTTGACAGCACTCTATTAGTTTTAACATTCTACAGAATGCTTGTGACACTTTAATCTCTGCTGAAATATGATGCCAGTATATGTAAAATGTGTTGGTGAGGATGTTTCATGTGCATGCACCACAGCAGTAGAAGCATCAATGAAGGGCCAGGAGGTGAAAGTCCGCTGGGTGTGAGCTTGGCTGCATTGATCCCTAAAATAAGATTATGTGCACATATTTGCTTGCCTTAACTATATATATACATATATATATATATATAGACCTCACAGCTAGGAGACCAGGGTTCAATTCCACCCTCGGCCATCTCTGTGTGGAGTTTGCATGTTCTCCCCGTGCACGCGTGGGTTTTCTCCGGGTACTCCGGTTTCCTCCCACATTCCAAAAACATGCTAGGTTAATTGGTGACTCCAAATTGTCCATAGGTATGAATGTGAGTGTGAATGGTTGTTTGTCTATATGTGCCCTGTGATTGGCTGGCGACCAGTCCAGGGTGTACCCCGCCTCTCGCCCGAAGACAGCTGGGATAGGCTCCAGCACCCCCCGCGACCCTCGTGAGGAATAAGCGGTAGAAAATGAATGAATGAATGAATGAATGAATATATATGGAAATATAAATGCATGATATGTGTGAAATTTGTCATTTGGAAAGTCAAACCATACCTACTCTTTGTTGTGATAGCCCATATAGTGCACATACATGCTGCAGCTCCGATAAAGGTGAAATACACTGAGTATAGATCATGTGACTTTCTCCCCAGAGGGAGGCTGGCCCCTCATGGCCTGTATCCGCTCGCATTGATTGGCCATAGCAGGCGGGCTTGCAGCTGCACAAGAACAACACACACATCGCCACTTACCCTCTAACCCTTAACTGCTACTTGACTTTTACCTTGTTGTGCTTCGACTGTAACACTTTTAATAATACAAAACAAAGAAGTGCTCTCATTGTGATGTAACATCATGCAACAAGCAGTGAGATGGATTGTGTCATAAAATGTCAGACAGATCTAAACGGTTTCTATGTCAGAAATCAGAGGAACACGGAAGAAGCTTGTCAAGATGAAGCTCCAGGTCCTCCGGTAGGGAATGTTTGTGTAGTTTGTGAGACTTCACAGGCAGCTGTACACACAAACAATTCGCCAGTTGAAAAATATATGGTGCAAAATTTGAAAGGTGTTTTTTTTAGGCATTTTGTGCAATAGTGGGCATGGCAGTTGTGCTTTTATTGTTTTGGGGGCGGCATTATAGTGATCTTTCATTCATTCATTCATTTTCTACCGCTTATCCTCACAGGGGTCGCAGCGGGTGCTGGAGCCTATCCCAGCTGTCTTTGGGCGAGAGGCGGAGTACACCCTGGACTGGTCGCCAGCCAATCACAGGGCACATATAGACAAACAACCATTCACACATCATAGTGATCTCATGTTTATTATTATTGATTGTGTATAAAACGAAGACAGGCACAAAATCAAATTAAAAGCACAAAATGAATACACCACCACTCACCAGCAGTACAAACTTGGGATTTGTTTTTCAGAGAGAAGACTTGCAGTGGATGTGTGGATGACAGGCAGTGTGCCAGCATGAATTAACTTGAGGTTGAGCACCAAACAAATATGCACATTAGCACTCAATAATGTCAACAAAGCTTACCTTTCTGCATTCCCACACAGTATCAGCATTTGGGAGCAAATATAAAGTGAAGGAAGAATTGGGAAAAAAACAAACAATACAGTATACTATTATATACTATTAGTACTACTACTAGTACTAGTACTATTAGAGCTGCAGGAGACAGCACGAGCACATTTATAAATTGTCCTTAGGTATGAATGTGAGTGTGAATGGTTGTTTGTCTATATGTGCCCTGAGATTGTCTGGCGACCAGTCCAGGGTGTACCCCGCCTCTCGGCCAAAGCTGGGATAGGCTCCAGCATACCCGTGACCCTAGTGAGGATCTATTTTTGTATACAGTATGTAGTCTTTTGACCTCATTCATGTGTAGGTTTTTGTTTCTACATTGTACATGCACTGCCTTCGAGTGGAGAATCGAACCCTGGTCTCCTAGCTGTGTGGCCTGCAGGCTGACCACTCGACCACCCTGCGGCCCAAGATCGAACATCAAAGACACCAGAAAAAAGTAAAAAATTTTCAAAATTAACACAGTTAGGACACTGATAAATTGTTACTCACCGCTTGCTCTTCTGACTCTTCGACACGACAAAGTAACGTTGCAAAGGCATCAGACTTCAGCAACAGTTTGTCGACATCAGAAACCCCAAGTTTCACAACACCCTTTAAAACTGAGCGTTTTGAGAATATATTTAAATGAACAAAAATGACGTCTTTCCTCAGTGTAGTGACACACGCCTAAATATTCTTCCACCACGCGCCTTTAACTACTGATAGTTGGGGTTTTTTTGTACAGTTTTTATTCATAAATCACAAAAGGACCACCTGTGCACTGAAATGTTGTACATAACTGGACTGGCTGAATGGTTTACAGCAGTGGTTCTCAACTGTCTGTTAATGTCCCTCATGATATGGTCTGCACTATTCGTTTGCCACGCCACTGCGAGGTGTGTGCCATGTTTAGGGGTGACTGTCAATCTTTAGTGGGAGTGGAAGGACATTGAGTGGAGACAATGTTCCATCCCTCCAACACAGTTAGGGATATTTTGCCAGAGTAGAGGACACCATAAAAAGGCTTTGGGTTCTAATTTCATGGCGCAGCGCAAAGTGGTGCAGCGCAAGGTGGCATAGTGCAAAGTGGCGCAGCGCAAAGTGGCGCAGCGCAAAGTGGCGCAGCGCAAGGTGACAGCGCAAGGTGGCACAGCGCAAGGTGGCACAGCGCAAGGTGGCGCAGCGCAAGGTGGCAGAATGTGGCACATATCGTGCCATGGTAATTTGGTCCAGTGCACACTATGCGCAGCCAATTTGGTAGTTTGGTAGACTGGACTGCGCCAGGATGGCGGTGGCGGCGCATCAGGGGCAGAGTCATTTGCAACTCGGCGCAACGCCCCACTAGATAAATGGTTTGTCCCCCAAAATCAACAGTGAAAACTCTGCCAGAAAATAAGCATAAGACAGCTCAAATCGCATTTCTGTGGTTGTGCTGGAAGCCTGCCACATCCCCCTCCCACAGCGTGGACTTTGTGGAAACAGAGAGTGAACCAGACAACTAATAATTAACAACAACTAAAAACAACGATTAATATGAAGTTGGTTGTTAAAATCGAACTGTAGGATATTTTTTTTTTTACCGTTCATTTTTTCTCAAGGAGGATGAGGAGAATGAGGAGGTTGAGAGTCGTTCATTTGATTGGTTAAGATTACACTCGGCTGTGTTAAACCCTCCTACACGTTCTCTCCTCCCTCTTTTCCAATTGCGACGGTGGTAGGAATGGATGTGTGGGTGTGCAGCGCTGCGCTGCTCACAAAATTAGAGGCCATTGTCTTGAGAACAATTGCAAAATTATTGCAATTGATGATGGGTCCCACAGCCAAACCAGTTGTGAACAACTGGTTTACATCAGGATTGACAATTTGACCAAAACATTTGACCCAAGATTACGCCATTGTCATTAAGCTTACTTTATTTAGCTTAATATTCATTCATTCATTCATTTTCTACAGCTTTTTCCTCACAAGGGTCGCGGGGGTGCTGGAGCCTATCCCAGCTGTCTTCGGGCGAGAGGCGGGGTACACCCTGGACTGGTGGCCAGCCAATCACAGGGCACATATAGACAAACAACCATTCACACTCACATTCATACCTATGGCCAATTTGGAGTCGCCAATTAACCTAGCATGTTTTTGGAATGTGGGAGGAAACCCACGCATGCACGAGGAGAACATGCAAACTCCACACAGAGATGGCCGAGGTTGGAATTGAACCCTGGTCTCCTAGCTGTGAGGTCTGCACGCTAACAAGCTTAATATTATTGTTTTTAAGTAATGCTTAAGAATGTCACATGTAACATTGTTGAGCCTTCAGCCTGAAACAGACAAATGCTACTCTTACTATTTTGCATGGAAAGATTTAAACTGAAGTTTTCCAAGGGTCTGTTGTATTTGCAGAATGCTATAGTGCTTATACTTAACGAGACACTCATCATACGGGAAGAGAGAAGGCAAAGTCGTACTTTAATTGACTGGAGAATTACCAATAATCAGTTTTTCTTCTTGTCAACATCTGTTTGACAGGCTGCGTGAGCATTTCCCCCCTATTATCATTCAATGTGAGGCCCATAGTGAGCACGACACTAATCCTGCTTTCATTTCCTCTCCAGCTTTATCTGAAGCCGTGCAGATAATGCAAACATTTGCTTGTTTGTTAATTGAATCCTGCTTGCTGCGTGCACTGCAGCGTTCTGTGCCTGTTGCTCCTTAAACGGTTATACTCTATTACAGTAGGTTAGAAAAGCTGCAGCAAGTAAAGTGTTAGGTGCTAAAATGTGTTTTGGAAATATTTTCCTGATTAAAGGGTGATCATGAGGCGGGAAGAAGTTCAGCGAAGTAAACCTGAGCCTGCAGGGTGTCAAGCTCTCAAAGTAGGACCCCCATCAGGACTCTTCTTTTTTCCATGATGTTTTTTTGGACTAAATGGGAAGCTATTTTCTTCAAGATTGTAGAACCTGCTGGGTGTTCCACTCGGGAGAAACTGTCCACTTCATTTACTCTTTCAATTTGTTAAGCCTTGTGTGGACGTCATGCACCATCTGCATGGCGAGCACGCCTCTACAAACTTCACCAAAGAGTGTTTCCTCCCACAAAACACTTGTCCACTCTCTGTAAAATGAGATTTATTACAAGCATGGAGGCGAGAGGGTGGGGGGGCAACCACCCGTGTGACCTCTTTTGGGTCTCACCTGGCTGACTCCAATGCCATTGATGGAATGTTTGTGTGAATTAACACATACAGTCCCTCGATTATCGTGGTTAATTGGGTTCTGGATTGGACCGTGGTAAGGGAATTGGAGCATAGAAAACATGTTTATGACTTTCTAAATACCATTTAGAAAGCTTTAGCATTATTAGAGCCATGTACAAATGAAATAACACCCCTATGGTCACCTTTACGCTCCATTTATTCTTCACTCCACATTTCTAATATGCAGGATCTTGGATCACTGCAGGTAACAGAAACACGCAAATATCCAATATAAAATGACTTTTCTGCAGAGCTTTGTCAAATAAAGTGTACCTCGCTGTCGCTCTTCTTCACACAGGCTCACATCCTGCTTTTGCCTTCTCAGAGCTGCTGTGACCCCGTCTCTTGGTTATCTGCTGATCTTTGTATCACTGGAAAGCACAAAGACCGTAGTTGGAAATATTTTCATGCAAATAGTTCAAGACGTGTCCATTTTGTGGCTAGATCTGGTGACATTACAACTTCAAAAGCGACCAGGGACAAATCTAAGAACTGGTGTTGTTGGGGAATTTTATACAATGGTGAACGCATGTATTGTTCTGCATGAATTGCTAATACATATATCCACCAGAAGAGTGCTCCTGAAGTCTATTATATTAATGTGAACCATAAAACACAGCATCAGCTTTTGTTCGATGTTCAATTGTACTAGTTCTCTATTCTCTATTCTATTCTCTATTAGATTTTATTGGATGAAATTGACAATTTTAAATTAAAGGGGATCTACTATGCTCCGCTGTGATTGGTCACACTCCCAAGCGCTCTATTTCTATTTCTATTTCCTGCCAAACCCCACTTTCTGATTTTGTCGGTATAGGAATTGATAATGAATGAATGAACCCTTTGGAGAGCAACTTGAAAAGTGGTTAGGGGCTACTGGAAGCTCATGAGCTACTGGTTGGAGACCCCTGACTTACCGTGTATGAGTGGTAACTTGGGCACCGCTGGTGTGCTGGAGCTGTGGAGAAGCCAGACATGAGGACGATGCCTCCACCTCCCCTGCCCGAGGAGGAGCACTTATTGTTGGAAACACGACGGACGACGGACTTGAGGGTGCCACATTTGTGCAGACTATCTTGACACAACATCGGTCATGGAAATGTGATTTGCTTGTAATTTGCATGCATGCAGGTAAGATGCTCTCTGTATGCACACTCTATAATGCTACACAGCTTGATTACAAACTACAAAATACAGACGGTGCTAACACAGTGAAATCTTCCACAAAAGAGTGCAGCAGAGCAGGGAGGGCAGACATACCCTGGCACACCCATATAAGGAAGTACGGCAGTGTTAGCGTTTTGAGGCATCCCAAACTTCTTTCGGGGCTCACTTCCAAATGTGCAAACCTCATTATCTGAAACTTTGGCATCGTTTAAAATGTAAATGTAAAATAAAAAATGTACCCTCTAAACTCATGAATATGGGACTTTGAACTCCTTGCATGTGTTTTAGGCATGTGCGTTTTATTCCGTTTTTTGACAACACTAATGAAAAACAGGATTACATCGTACACAGCAGAGTACCCTAATGCCACTCAAATTAATGTCCCAATGAAAAGCAATGAAAACCAGGGCTTTAAAACAGAACCAGGTGACCAGAAAAAACTGAGAAAACAGGGTGTTTGGTCACCCAACCCATGCCTGTTAGTGCATGTAAAAACCGTAAAAACAAAAGACAACATTTTTTTTATTATAGATACAGCCATCATGTCAGCTTTGTGTTATAGCATAGCATAGCATAGGATTGTTATTGGTATTAATTTAACCTTATGCCTTTATGTTCTTTGTTTCAACTTTCTGTGATGTTATTTGAGGGCAAATAAAAACAAGGACACCCTGAGTTTTCCAGGTAGTAAAATGTTTATGATGGCCACAGTTTGACTCTGGAACAGATGATTTCTGTTTCCTAATCAGGTTGTGTGGAATGGACGGATGTTCGCTTCAAGGGTCCACTGTACTGTATTCGTTTAGGAGTAGAGTAAAATACTCCAACAAGTAAAACTTTATTGACTATAAGACACATTGCTTCTCGAAAGCCTTTAGTCGATTCTGTCTTTTTTCATTGTTCCGTCAGCTTGGTGGAAAAGTTGAATAGGCTGTTTTTCAGATAATAGAACTCACATAAGAGCACACAGGGAAAAAATCTTTAGTTTGTCTGCAGCTGAAACTGTCTTGACAGTTGGATTACTAGAAAATATTGACAAGTGCTGCTGAGAGAGCACATTATCCAACATTTGGACAAAGAAATACACTATATGGACAAAAGTGCTGGGACGCATAGCTCTCGATCAATGAATGAATGAATCAGAGTTTGGACTGAAGGACTTAGTTGTCCCTCTTCATTCTTCATCTTAGCCAGACATTTTGGACAACTGTAAGAGCCCAATTTTGTGGTAAAACTTTGGGAAAGAGCCTTTTCTGCGTACAAAGCAAGCTCCATTAATGGCACACTTGGGAAAGTTTGGTGTAGAAGTCCATTGCAATTCACAAAAACACTCCAAATCCTGGTAAAGTGAAGAATGTTGGGGCTGCTAACTCCCTACTGCAATGGTCTCTGAAGTGTGGCTCAGGGATCATTTGTGGACACAGCAATTTTTCTTATTGGCCCACGGCATATAAAAAAATTTAAATTCATTCATTCATTTTCTACCGCTTTTTCCTCACGAGGGTCGCGGGGGTGCTGGAGCCTATCCCAGCTGACTTTGGGCGAGAGGCGGGGTACACCCTGGATTGGTCGCCAGCCAATCACAGGGCACATATAGACAAACAACCATTCACACTCACATTCATACCTATGGACAATTTGGAGTGGCCAATTAACCTAGCATGTTTTTGGAATGTGGGAGGAAACCGGAGTACCCGGAGAAAACCCACGCATGCACGGGGAGAACATGCAAACTCCACACAGAGATGGCCGAGGGTGGAAAGGAACCCTGGTCTCCTAGCTGTGAGGTCTGCACACTAACCACTCGACCGCCGTGCCACCTCAAAAAAATAAAATTAAGCAACTTATTTATAATAACAATTTATAATATATTAATCAATAATTATAAACAGTAGATTATAACCCATTAAAAATTAATCCAGAGGGTCTACTATCAGCCCCTGTTCCTACCCTGCCTACATTCCCAAAGTGGGGTACATGTACCCCCAGAGGTACACCAATTGTACACCAATTTAGCACCTAAAACTCATAATTACAAATACGCCTGAACCCTCATGGTAGAAGGAGAGAGTATTTTGTCCCATAAATGATTTGCTGAGGTTTGTTTCATAAAATGAAAAACAAAGCAGCTCCTGGTTATCAGCTGTTGGTTAAAGAACAGAACAGAACATTAAAGGTCATCTCACCTGTTTTACTGTCACGTCCACAAATTTAATTCCCCTTGTTGCAGAGGATTAATGGCACTGTTTGTCTTGTTTACTTTGAATCCAAACACATCTTATAAAGTTGGCCTGTTTGATCAATATGGCAGCGATAACAGCTGGGAGCGGTTAATGCTCTTGGCTTAATCACGCAAGGGCCAACAAACTGAAGAGAAAAGCCACTAATAAAAACGGTATAGAAGGTAGAAGGTCACATTGGTGCTGCTGCATAAAATGTTTGTTCTTTTTCATTTGCATGCATTTTTGCTTCCATTATTTCAAAGTCTTTTTTTTAGTCTATGCATAAACAATGTTCATCATTACTTTCCTATAGCTGTGTCTGACACTCTCTTGACCTCCATGTTTACTGTACATACTCTTCCTTCACGATCACACCTAACCCATTTCTCTACCAGTCTACTCCAAAGTCAAACAAATGATGCCATTCTCCAATGCTTGTAGCCTTAATGCCTTTCCATGTGGTCTCTTGGACCCACAGTACACTCCTGATCAAAATTGCAACAATTAACATTTGAGAGGAAGGGAAACAAAAAATGTGAGTTAGTAATTTATTGCAAACAAGGCTGCTCTTTTTTCTCTTTGGGCTTTTCCCGTCATGGCTCCCCACAGCAAATCAATCTCCTCCATCCAACCCTGTCTTCTGCATCTGTTTCTCTCACACCAACTACCCTCATGTCCTCCTTCACTACATCCATAAACCTCCTCGTTGGTCTTCCTCTACGCCTCCTACCTGGCAGCATCCTTCTACCAATATATTCACTATCTCTCCTCTGGACATGTCCCAACCATCTCAGTCTGGCCTCTCTGACTTTATCTCCAAGGCCTCTAACATGTAATGTCCCTCTGATATACTTGTTCCTGATCCTATCCATCCTGGTCACTCCCAATGAGAACCTCAGCATCCTCATCTCTGCTACCAACAGTTCTGCTTCCTGTCTTTTCCACTGTCTCTAAACCAAACAACATCGCTGGTCTCACCACAGTTTTGTATACATTTCCTTTCATTTTAGCTGAAACAAACAAGGCTGTTCATCAACTGATAATAAAGGTTTAAGGCCATAGCATCAAAAAACCTGAAATCCACTGTAAATAGAAATAAAGTGTTTTTTAAAAAAAACCTCATTCATAAGTAGATGGATCTTGTTAATTCATTAATTTTCTACCGCTTATCCTCACAAGGGTCGCAGGGGTGCTGGAGCCTATCCCAGCTGTCTTTGGGCGAGAGGCGGGGTAAAACCTGGACTGGTCGCCAGCCAATCACAGGGCACATATAGACAAACAACCATTCACACTCACATTCATACCTATGGACAATTTGGAGTGGCCAATTAACCTAGCATGTTTTTGGAATGTGGGAGGAAACCGGAGTACCCGGAGAAAACCCACGCATGCACGGGGAGAACATGCAAACTCCACACAGAGATGGCCGAGGGTGGAATTGAACCCTAGTCTGCGTGGATCTTGTTAATCACCTCAAAAAATGGTTTGGTCATGCTTGATGCCAGTGCTTCCAGGAGGCTAGTGGGAAGATGGCTTCACAGCAATGTTGCTGTAGCTTGCTTTATGTACAGGTCAGTTATGAAAATACAACATTGTTGGTGTCTTTTGGACTTTTTTTTAGGGCTTCAGGTTGAAATAGCTGTGACCCGTTACGTGCATTGTTAGCTGCACATGCTATTTGTTTCTTAGCTGTCTTCCTCTCTTTAGAATGCACAGAAAAGAGAAAGACATGTGTGGTAATGTTTACATGAGGATTGTGGATGATGGGCTAAATTCCAAAAAAGTGCAGTTTTCCTCAAAAACTCTTCTCTTGCAGATGCTGTCTGATTTGATCAACCTTCAAATGGGCAAAGGGTGGTCCCATGTCTTGAAGGACAGGCAATCGGACCATCCATTTTCAATATACATTTTTAAATTAATTAATATTCAGGGGAAAATAAACTTATTTGAGTAAAATAGCGATGTTCAAACCACTGGCAAGGGACCACTGTATTTCCTTTGCGATGTTGTCTACGTAGATGACAGCAAGCACCAAAAAAACTGACTGTTTATCTTTGTCTCTGGCAGCGCTAATAAAATGTCTCCCGCTGTCAGGCGTGCTACAGAGGTGCTGATAAACCGCTGCTACACGCGACTCTCTTCACATGGGAATCAATAATCAACTGTGATATCTTCCTTTTTAATCTCTCACTCTCAATTGCATGCTACCTGACAGACACATCTAAGGGACAGTGTCACTGTTTGACAAAAGGTTATCTCAGCCTGATACCGCAACACACAATGACCTCGTCTCAGACAACTGACAACGACAAAGCTAGCATGAAATCCCCATTTCTATCACGTGATATAGTCTAGTTGGAACTTTGGAATACAAAACAAAGATATACATTGCCGGATATTGTCTGGAATTTGCGCTTTCCAATGCGGGACAAAAATCCTTGCTGTCAGTAAACTTTCATATCAAGGCGGGGGCCTCAAACTCCCGCAGGCCGCGTGTTTGAGACCTCTGCTTTAAACTCTTATTATGGGCAATGAGGGGTTGTGTTCACAGACATCACGTCATTTAAGATAAATGTACCTTAAATTACATTGTTTTTTTCATTTCCAGCATAACTAAATGAAGCAAATTGTGCATCTGAATTAACCCTTTCAGCACCAGAGTTTCTTTTAAGTCAATATTCAGTTTTTATGCTATTACTATTACTATTTCAAATGGTTGTAGCATAAAAAAAGTTTTAAATGAATACTCTAAATGAGAAAAATCATCAGTATGACCCAAAGTCTGTGATGGGAGTAAATTCAGTCATCTCATTTGCATATTATGACATCACAAGGCTCAGAAATGGTCAGATCTGTGTCTGCACGATATCCAAACAAGCTCATACTCTTCCTCACAGCCATATTCATCATCATCATTTACAGTGGGTTCTTGAACACAACTGTTCCGTCATCTAAGGGACAGTGTCGCTGTTTGACAAAAGGTTTTCTCAGCCTCAGCCGCAACACACAATGACCTCGTCTCAGACAACTGACAACGACAAAGCTAGCATGAAATCCTCATTTCTATCACGTGATATAGTCCAGTTGGAAGTTTGGAATACAAAACAAAGATATACATTGACGGATATTGTCTGGAATGTGCGCTTTCCAATGCGGGAAAAAAATCCTTGCTGGATGAAACGTGTCAGAGAGGTCATGAGCACTAGAGAGCAAAAGCAGGGGGAAAAAAAGACTTTGCTTCTTATTTTCTCCACTCACTGAAGGTCATACGTAAGTGCACGCTGAAGGAAGCGTTGAGGTGAGCATAAGCTATGCCAAGATTGCAAAGCCTCCAGGAGGAAAAAATGGCTGCGGTCAACAACGCTTACTGACAGACTTCTAAGTACATGTTTCATATTGATACCAGCGCCGCCTGAGCATTATGTTGTTGTTTGGATATAACAAAAGAAAAGTCTGACAACAAAGAGTACATTTCGCTGGAGGGTAGAGAAGGAAAGTTAGCCAGGAATTTGAGTGAAGGTTTTCAAAGTGGATTTATTCCATGTAGGACACAAGCAGTAAAAATGACAAGAGAAAAAGTGATGGATAACTCCTTCAGCAAATCATGGAAATCATGAACACTAATATATATATACACACATATATATATATATATATATATATATATATATATATATATATATATCTACAACCCACACACGCTGTCACCTTGCACACATATATATATATGTGTGTGTTAAGGCAGTCAAATGAATTGAAAAGGTTAATTAGATAAATCACTGTTTTTAACTAATTAATCATGATTAATGATTAATGTCTGTATTTAATGAATTAAAAGATAAATGATGATATATATTTGTATGTATATTAGTGTATATTAGTGTATATTAGTGTATTAGTGTATATTTGTATATGTATTAGTAGAACTTGAATCACACTTTAAACTTATTATGACTTATTATGACTTTAAACTCTTATTATGGACAATGAGGAGTTGTGTTCACAGACATCACGTAATATAAGATAATGTACCTTAAATTACATGATGGCTTTTTTCATTGTAATTTCCAGCATAATTAAATGAAGCACATTGTACATCTGAATTAACCCCTTCAGCACCAGAGTTTCTTTTAAGACAATATTCAGTTTTTATACTATTACTATTACTATTTCAAACCGTTGTAGCATAAAAAAGTTTAGCGATAAATGCATACTCTAAATGATAAAAATTATCGGTATGACCCAAAGTCTGTGATGGGAGTAAATTCAGTCATCTAATTTGCATATTATGACATCACCAGGCTCAGAAATGGTCAGATCTGTGTCTGCACGATACCCAACAAGCTCATACTCTTCCTCACAGCCATATTCATCATGTTCATTTACAGTGGGTTCTTGAACACAACTGTTCTTCCTACCGTGCATTCTTTCCCGCTAACCCCAATACCCCCCCCACGTAACTCATTAAACTCCATAAGAGTTACAAAATAAGAGATAAGACTATCCAATTCATGTTTTTTCTTTAATAAGCCGTTTTTGTGATGTTCGGAGTGTTCTTGAATGCCTCTCGTGTAATGAGAATGAGAAAGGATGAACGAGCTAGAGCCATGTGTGGGTTGTAGATAGACTACATCCAGTATGGTGTTGGAATTGTACTGCTGTGTGTGTTGAGGTTACAATGATGTTATAAAACAGTGTCAGGCTCTGTGTGACTGTATGAGGACTGTGTGTATGCTTGCTCTGGTGCGAATGTGTTAATTGTACTTAAAAATGTAACTGAATTAATTTAGTAAATTAGTTACCACCATTAATGCATTATTTTGGACAGCCTTAAAATAATCTATTCAGTACAGGTGGGCCTCGTGTTAGAACCTTTTGTGATTAAGTTGATAATTAATCCTGGACAAAAAAAGAACTAGTTTGGTGGGTGTGGCGGAAGATTACGCAGAGTTGTAGACACTGTAGGCCAGGGGTCTCAAACTCAATTTCCCTGGGGGCCACTGGAGCTAGAGTCTGGGCAAGGCTGGGCCGCATCAGGTTTTCCAAAAAAAAAAAAACGTATTTATTAAAAACGGAAAAATATACAAACTTTTTCAGTGTTTTGGTTTCGATTTTCTACAATAAAAGCTCTGATAAAACATTCCACTGTTCTCAAATATCTTAATTTTTATTTTTCTGCACAAAATAAGATGAAAAATAAATAAACAAATGAAGAATAAAGAAAATCAATCAATCAGTAAATAAATAAATATAATAATAATAATAAAACGGCAAATAATAAAAACTTAAGAAACCACATATAGTTGGTGGGTAGACAAATTCTTTTTTTCAGATTAAAATTAACAAAGCATTATTAGAGCCCTGTAGACATGACTAAATCACATGACATTTATACTTTTTTTTTACAACATACAACATTTACAACATATTGCGCAAATGCAGGGTCTTGAGACACATGCTAACTCGCAAACTAGAGAGCTAGCGACCTAAACAGTAGCCTTCAAGTTATTTCCTTTAAACTTAAATAACCAAAAACGTACCACTTCCACACGGATAGGGAGGATAACTATTAACAGTTATTTAACCTTTAACATGAACATTAATCAAACGTAATAATTTTTTCTGGGTACATGATACCATACAGCATCCATATCCAACTTGCGCGGGCCGCACTAACATTAAACTTTCATATCAAGGCGGGGGCTTCAAACTAGTGTCCTGCGGGCCCCTGCTGTATTCACATGTCGCTACACTGGGAAAGGACAATCACCCTTTTGTCCTCTTTAGAGAAATATTTTCCCATCATTAGGTCTCCCAAGAATGAGGTGGACTCTTCTGATGGCAGTGTGTCACAGAAAAGGAAAGTGAATGTGCTCAGAAAGTCGCTGTCACCTTGCACGTTTCCCTCCATTGTTATTGTCCCTGCCTCCTCCTCGCCTGTGTTTTTTTACTCCTCATGCTTTGTGAATTGCTTTTTGCTAGCTTGTTAGTTTTGAGCTTTTGCAACTTTGCTTCTTTATCCTGTTCATGGCGTGCATCTCCCTTGGTTATTTTGCCCAGTTGATCCTCCTGCTTTCCAACCAAGCCTTCTGCTCCATGCTCTGTCTTAATTTGTACTTTGTTCCATGCTGCCGTAATATCAGTTAAACGCTGTACTTCAAATGCTTGTCTGTGTATGTTTTTGGGGGGGATCCATATGTGGTGAATTCCATTTCAGTGCGGATTTGGGCGCATACGACGTAGAACTTTTAGTGCAATAGGAATTTTCCTACGTGTATTCTTTCCCGCTAACCCCGCTTTGTCAAGGAGATAGGTACAGTAAATGTGACGTGCGTGCCCTGTGCCAATTGTACAATTGTGATTCACACCTTGGCAATATTTTGTCAAGTTATATACACAAATGCCAAAAATAGTCCTGTTACACAATTCTCTCCTTTAATGATACATGTTTGAGACTTCTGTTCTGCGAATGTAATGAATATAATATAATAAATTAATTATTATATAAATAAATAATATAAATTAAATTAATATATATAATAAATAATATTAATATAAATAATAAATTATTTTGTTTTACCGTCCTGTGAACTGAGGAACAGTGGTGAAGTGACTTGGGCAGCAAAACTGACGTTCATTGCACTTGCATGCATTTACACCAAGAGAGTGAGTACAATAACGTGGCAATCACACAGAGATCTTACATTTTAAGCACACTGTAAGCATACATAACTCACTTACCATGTGCGTAGTGTACGATGCACACAGCCACTCACTTCTGCAACCGTGCAAGTGCCTCCTCCCTGCTGTTGTTTTCAGAAAAACATATGGACTAAAAACACACAGCTAGGAGACCTGGATTTGATTCTCCCGCTCGGCCATCTCTGTGTGGAGTTTGCATGTTCTCCGCGTGCGTGTGTGGGTTTTCTCCGGGTACTCCGGTTTTCTTCCACATTCCAAAAACATGCAGGTTAGCTTCATTGGCGATTCCAAATTGTCTATAGGTATGAATGTGAGTGTGAATGGTTGTTTGTCTATATGTGTTTGTTCACAGAGCTAACATAACTATGTGAAATTAAGTTTGGGTAGTGTTTTAAATCATCAAAATACGGCAAGATACTGCAACTATTACCTGTTCTCATCAGTGTACGTGTTAATGCATGATCACAGCCTGAAACGATGCAACATTTTTTGAGGGTTTGTTTAACAGGGCTTCATAGTCAAAATAGGTGTATCCCAATGCCAGCATTGTAAGCTAGCTGAAATTAACTTGTTTTCTTGTGTTATAATGCACAGAAACAGGAAAGAATAATGTGTTAATGTTTCATATAAGGATTGCAAATCATGGGCAAAATTCCAAAAAAGTTCAGTTCTCCTTTAAATACTGAAGACACTGAAGGCATTTTTAAGGATCGAGTTTGAGACTTGCTGAATATGCACCCAGGTTTCTGTCTGATTTAAATAATTAGACTGGCTGGAAGACACTACAAATCCATTTGCACTGTTGCAGATGAGCTCCATCTTTATCCTCGGCTATGGAATCAAGGTCCAGGGCTAATTAAGCCACTAATTACTTTTAGCATGATGTGGTGTGGGCGAGCTGCTTGATTGCTGGTAGGTTGTTATTTAATAAAGGCAGCCAGCTAATAAAACAACAGGCAATACTGCAGACCTGAGCTGATCTCATTACAAAGAAGAGCAAGTCAGAGAAGAAGAGGAACACCATCAGGTCTTATAGTTTTGCCTCCGAGGCTTGCAGTCAATTGTTCTCATCCAGAGAGGGCAATAGTATTGTGGAGAGGTCTGCATCTTGTAATAGTAGAAAAGTTCCACTTTGACTTTTCAGGTGGTTTATCTCAATAGGACGGATTGTTCTGCCCTCTAGTGGACAGTGTGTTATACTCTTTAGAAATACTTTTGTCACTCAAGCCATTTACTTACCAAAGTCACGATTATGTTGGTACAGTTGGTACAGTTGGTACTGCTGGAGCTGGCGGCCCTGTGATGGTAACAAATGGGGGGAAATATCCACACCGTCATTAGAATCAACAAAATATAAGGTGTTCATACTTGCCACAAAGTACCATGTGTAGTTTTTAAATAAATGTGAAAAGGCGGAGAATAAAAGTTGTGCATTATTGTGGCTGTAGTCCTGTTAAGTATATGTATTGTAAAAGTGTAGTGTTAAAAATGCTGTCGTAACTACGTATTCTAACTCACAAAAAATATGTGTCTCTAAATAATTAAAGTAATTTCCTAATTGCTATGTGTCTTACGGTTAATCAACCATTTGTATTCATGAATCAACATTTCACACATTTCCCTGCACTGCAGATGTTGAATTGCATGCCAGTCACCCACAGAAAGCAGTCGTTTTTTTAACAAGCAAAACATTTCATTGGTTGGTGACCATAAAGTTCACGCCTCAGCGTGTTTTACTTTCCTATTGGTCGAATTTGGCCCAGCAACAAACTACGTAACAAATGCAATTAGCTTTGATTGGCGGCTTGTGTGCTCCACATTAGCAGCTTCCTTTCCGTTAGCTAACGCACAACAAGGCAGTCGTGCAAAGGACAGATTGATGTGTGAGCTTTGCCGTCATCTTTCTGCTCCTGATAGCCAACCTGGTTGCTGTCACAGACTCCACTCCGCTATTATTTCACCATACTTTTCTTTCTTCCTTGGGTGTCACGCCACATTACAAAGCTGACGTTGCCCTGGTGAAGGTAAGGCGGATTTTGCTCGCCCATACAACGCCGCACCGGTTGATCCAAGATGGCGTCTGCTAGCTGACAAGTGAAAATTTGCCAGCTAGCATGTTAGCTTCCCAGCCGGCAGATAGCCTACCACTGTTAGCCGTCGCTCAGCTGATTTACAACCACGCTGAAACGGTGGCGGTCCCTCCCTTTGGCTTTTGAAAATAAATTTGGTGTATTGATCATTTTGTATTATTCGCTACTCGGTCACACGCATGCCGATTGCGGTGAGCATCATTTGGATGTGTTTGCATTCCAGCGCTGTTGGAGCGACCAAGCATGGCGCTCTGTCACTGCATTATGGAGGAACGACAGTCATTTCAGTCAGATTTGTTTCTACTATCAAACACGGATTAGACATGTATGTTATCGCATGTATTCTCGTGTATATAAAAACTAAGATGACGTTCATTGTGGCCGAGCAAACCACGTCTCCTCACTCAGCAGCCGACTTTAGCTGTCTGTGAGCTAGTTAGCCGGTTAGCATTAGCGGGCAGCGTTGGGGGGGGGTTTCTTTGTTCTAACAAAGACGGTCACGAATGACTTTTTTTAAGTCTTACCATTCTCCCCTAACTTGTCGGAGCACCACCAGCGAACAATTTCTTGTTACAACGTTAATCTGTCATGCGCGCAGTCTTGCATTCGTCTCATGGATGCGTTTGCTTTCATATTATGAATGTTCGTCAGTGACGAGCCCAGCCTGTAAGAAAGGTAGTCAGTCTGGATTGAACCGTATCAAATGTATTGAATGTCACGCTTGATCATTATTAATGTGTGGTGGACCTTTTAAAGCTGTCATCTACTGACTTGCTTGTTTTTTCACTCCTCAGCACCGTTTTCCCCATCCCTTCCTATTATCCTTATTCTTTCCACTATTCTTCATTGTCAAGCCGCCAAAGTGGAGAGTGTGATTGCAGAAGGGGGTGCTTCTCGTTTCAGGTAATAGTTCCCTATATATTGTTTTGTTAGATTTTAGTTTTTTCCCCCCAATTCCTCTATGATTTATGTTGGGGTTTGGGTCTCGGGCTAGAACTTCCGGCCCACAGAACAAAGCAGGATGTCGAAAGGCTCAAAATGGCTGTGCAGCCTTGGGGGAGGGGGCTTCTGTTTTGATATGAGCCTTGTGATTTAGTCCCCTGGGTGGTGGATGGCAGCACAAACCCACTACATTGTGCACAGATTGTGTGTGTGTGTGTGTGTGAGTGATGCGATGCAGCATTAGATAAACCCACACGCCTGGCGCCACTACATGCAGTCAGTCCAAAGTATACACACACTGTCAGTCTTCAAGTTTATTTGTGTTAAATACCCTCATCAACCACAATATACAACAGCTATAATATAAAAATGTCTTTACAAATATAACATGCCCCGAGCAGCATATAAACATGTAAGAATATTTTGCTTTGACTGTGGTTTTCTGAGTGTCGTTTGTAATGTTTTGAAAACCTTGCTTAGCTACGAGTGTCAGGATGGAGAGTGATTCTTTGTTTGCTTACGGAACGGTACTGGTGATGGCAAAAGAGAACTGTGATGACCATAGAACGGGAAATTTAAACCTATTGCAACATAGAAGGTGGTATACATGTCATGAAGAAACTCACCTCTGCAGTTTGTCACCGCATCTGTCACATACTAAAGTCCAAGGCTGTTTTTACTCTAACAAGTTCTAGGAAAACATACACTGTATATGATTTATGAGTCCACCTTGTGCTTGACATGGTCTTTGCTTTGTGCTGCAGTGCTTCTTCGGGGGGAGGAGGTGGTAGGGGTGCACCTCAGCACTATCCCAAGACTGTCGGCAACAGGTGTGTCACCACAGCATCCCATAATCGCTCTTGTGACTTAAGTCGCTGATAACATGTCAACAGTCAACCGCAGATGGTTTTAATTTTTGACCAAGTTGATAAGTAAAACACGCCAAGATCCATTAAAAGATGAGAACACTCATTGTTTTGTGACTGACCAAATGCACGGTCCACACAGAATGTTGTTATGC
Source organism: Doryrhamphus excisus (assembly GCF_037039965.1). Taxonomy (NCBI): domain Eukaryota; kingdom Metazoa; phylum Chordata; class Actinopteri; order Syngnathiformes; family Syngnathidae; genus Doryrhamphus; species Doryrhamphus excisus. Next base: position 14,255,104 of record NC_136357.1, on the reverse strand, counting down.
TGTATGGACTATGACTTAATTGTCATCTTTGCACTTCAACAGCGAGTTCCTGGGGAAAACCCCAGGGCAAAGCGTTCAGAGATGGGTTCCTTCACGAAGCACTAGACGAGATGTCAACTCCAGCAATGAGAAAGAGCGACATGATGCGATCTTCAGGAAAGTGAGAGGGTAAGGACCAAGTCAACACTAATGGGCTCCAGACACGGGAGGCAACAAACTGTGATCGGCAGAACTCGTTGCCAACACACAACAAACCCTGCACACGGGAGACAATGAGCGGATTTGGCCAGCTTCCCCATGACACGCTCACATCCAGAGTGAATTATGAGTCTTCCGTGGTTTTGATTGGCTGTCATTTGGGTAATTTGGGGGATTCACAGTAGTTCAGGAGTACTCCTGCAAGTATTGGATCTTTCTTGTATTGAAGATAAAGCCGGGTAAACACGAGAAGCACGTTTATTTTGAACGCAGCTCGTCTTGGACATAAATACACATTCTCCACGCACAGAACACATTTCTGTGACCGTCCTTCAAAATTAAGACCGCCGTTTGCCCCATGTCTGCATAAACAAAACAATATCTTCCATATGCAGTTGGAATTTTATGGGTGACTATATCTTCCTTAATGACAAGCACGGGTATTACTGTTTGTTGAAGATTTAGTAGCAATGTGTGCAGAGGCTGACATCCCATTAGAAAAGTTAGCTAATTTCTTACCAATAAATGCATGTGCTTTACAATTTTATATCGTCATATTGTGATATATGTTAAGGGCCATAAAGCCCAACCCTTATTTAAATTTAGATTCCACTAAAACAGATGATACACAAAGCACAACATACTTTCAGGTAAAATTTTCTATCCCTCAACAAAAGACAGGGCTGACACATTGCACTTACCAAATTGTAGTAGCTACTTCCTGAGGATACTCTAAGGACAAACTGAATGTAAATGCATACTTGCACGCAAGACTTTCATAATATAATGTGAAAAAATGTCTGCAGGGCTGACAGAAAATGTTTGAGAACCACTGACCAAGGACGTCTCAGAATGACTTCCTTGGTCAAAATGTGAAATCCAAGATGAGGATTGTTTGTTTTGGGTGTCTCCCCATCATACTGATCTGCTAGTTGTCATCCAATCTCCAGCATACTCAACAAACTCACGCCTGAGAAGTTTGACAAGCTATGCCTTGAGCTCCTGAACGTGGGCGTAGACTCAAAACTCGTCCTAAAAGGAATCATCTTGTTGGTAGGTGTCCTAGTCGCGTGGAGTGGAAATGTTTGTGGATGCCTCTTCACTGTGACTCCTGACTGGTTCTTCCCTACGTTCCAGATTGTGGACAAAGCCCTAGAAGAGCCCAAGTATAGCTCGCTCTATGCTCAGCTATGTCTGCGCTTGGCAGAGGACGCACCAAACTTTGATGGCCCTTCAACCGAGATCCAAACATCCCAAAAGCAGAGCACAGTGAGTGTGATTCTTCTTTTAGAACCTATGGACCTTTTCATTTAGAACCTTTTGTCACTGTAATGAGGAAAAGTGTACACTTTTTCAAGCTCTAACCTTGAGATATTTCCACTGCTCTTCCAGACCTTCAGAAGACTGCTGATTTCCAAGCTTCAAGATGAATTTGAAAACCGTGCCAGAAATGTTGAAAGTAAGCATACGGACAGTTGGTTTATGTGTTGCTTAATTTGTCCCTGCTAACTGCTGCACCCGCCTCCTCTTGTTCCTTCAGTCTATGACAAACATGACAACCCTCTTACTTCTGAGGAGGAGGAGCAGAGAGCCATTGCCAAGATTAAGATGCTTGGCAACATTAAATTCATCGGGGAACTTGGCAAACTCGACCTCATTCACGAATCTATCCTCCATAAGTGCATCAAAACGGTACATGTCGACTGTTTGGATGGAAGCCATGTCATCTCTTAGAGAGCGTTGTGTGACCCATTTCTATCTTTCTGCTTGTCTCTCTCCTGAAGCTTCTGGAAAAGAAGAAGAGAGTCCAGCTTAAGGATATGGGCGAGGATCTGGAGTGCCTCTGTCAGATAATGAGAACTGTTGGGCCGAGACTCGACCATGAGAAAGCAAAGGTAACTTTTTCACTGTCAGAGTCAAACCAACAGCATTCAATTTGTTCAGCTTTTCCACCTAAACAATGGAAAAGTATTACATCCATTCCAGAGATCAAACCTTTAGTGTATTGTACATGTTTTTAATTAAAGGGGACTTATTATGCCTTTTCTGACCTATAAATGTAGTTTGGTTGTTGTATTCTTGTGTTAAACACTGCCAAAGTTTCAGATACTGAGGTTTCCACATTTGGAAGTGGGCCCTGAAAGAAATTTGGGATGGCTCAAAACGCTCTGTTTCAAAAGGCGTGGTAAAACTGTCCCTTTTGTGAGGTCATAAGAGCGGACCTCCTTGTATGGGCATGGCTATAAGCCGATAAGCTTTTTATTTAGTGTAAGTCATGGAGTAAAAGCGCTTGCCTACAGGAAGCGGCATTGCTAATAGCCATGTCCCACCAAAATTAGTTAGTGGCCACATTAGATGGTACTGATGCTGTATTAAATGCTAAAGCTACTTACTATTAATAGACGCCTTGAGAAACTTTGCACTCTCCAGTCTCTAGCTCGTATAGCTAGCAGCACAAACCGGAAGTCCTTTATGCACTTGACCAACCACAGTGGAGTACGCAGGCCTGCAGGCGTGGGTGGAATACATTAAAACAAGACCGTTTTCACGGGAACCACAAAATTCAAAGTAATACAGCTGAATAGGTGCAGATTCTGGCTTGTGTGCTGGCTGTCGTGTGTAACTGCTCTCCAAGAGTCCACAACTCAATGCTAAAGGGAAAATTAGCATAATTTGGTCCCCGTTTAAGGTATTCTTTTATAATAGTATATACCAAACGAAGTACCATAATATGTTCCTCTGTCACTATGATGTTCAATTGACCCTTTCCTCTGGGTCACCTCACCAGTCTTTAATGGATCAGTACTTTGGCCGTATGCGATCCTTAATGAACAACAAGGATTTGCCAGCGAGAATCCGCTTCCTGCTACAAGATACAGTGGAGCTGCGAGAGAACAACTGGGTCCCCCGCAAGGCTTTCCTCGACAACGGACCAAAGACAATAAACCAGATCCGACAAGATGCAGTGAAGGTCAGTTGGTCCTGTCTTTGATGAGTGGTTAACAGCTAAAGCACCGCTCATGGGGTGTGTGTGTGTGCGTGCGCGCACATCTTTACTTGACACTATGTCCACATATGCCTGCAGGATTTGGGCGTTTTCATCCCAGCACCCATGTCACAGGGCATGAGGATGGACTTCTTCCTGGAAAGCCCCTTCATGCCCAACAGAATGAAACTGGACAGGGAGACGCTCGGGGGGTTGGCAGACATGTTTGGACAGATGCCAGGCAAGACGTTGCCCAAGTCTTAAGTTAGGATATTGTGAAAGTCACTATGGGAATCTGCAGGTTGAGTTGTTGCTGATAGGCATGGACGGTGCCAGGCGCAAGTAATGCCGTGAAGTGGAACATGAAGGTTCCATTGCCTCAACTCTATTATTGGAAAATGTAAACATTGAACGAATCCAGCAGCATTCTTACATGAAAAAAATCAACACATTAAGATTGTCATAAATGTGTTAATGGAGTTACATTTATGTAATTTCATGTATAATTGACATGTATTGTGGCAAGCCACACCTTTGTTGTGATGGACTGAGGCGAGTGTCGCGTCCTCAGATGTACACAGTGAAACTTTTTATTTAAATTATTCCTACCTTAAGACATCAAGGTTTGGTTTCAACACCTCAACCTGTATATCTTCAATTTGTAAACGCATCTCTCCATCTTTCGTCTAAACACTTCCTCATTCTCCCCGCACTACCGCTAGGCAAGGTGTTATAGACACTCAACTGCAACCGTCTGTATGTCAGGAACAACTACTAAAGTTAATTCAAGCAGTCTTCTATTTTCCACACAAAGATCAATTGGAGAATTGCTGTAGTCTTCTAAATACATGTAACTCCAGCCGAAAGCCGAGTTCAGAGAAATTGCAAAGAGACTGACAAATTATATGGCAGTGTGTAGTATTTTAGTTTTATTTAAATGTTTATTGGTTAACATATTATATTTAACATATAGTCCTGTCATTTATCTTTGTGCTCATAAAATACAGTGCATAGTGAGCATATTTCAGACATGGTTTATAAATTTACTTAAACTGATTAATCTGACTAAAATGTCATCAATTTACATCCCTTATTATGTGTACATTTTACTTGAGCTGTTGCCTCAACATGATGTCCTGCACATGTGCATGCTGTCCTCTAGGCAGTGGGATTGGAACAGGACCCGGAGTTATTCAAGACAGGTACTCGCCCACCATGGGACGCCATCGCACCAACCCACTCTTCAACGGCCACAGTGGTCACATCGCTCCACCACCACAGTCACAGTTTGACATTGGGCCAAAGTCCTTTGTAAAGTCCAACCAGGTAAGCTCTTTGTCCAAATGTCACTGCACTCTTCCTGTCCTCTGTAGCATCATCATTCTCTCTGTCCATGTACTTCGGAGCAGGTTCAGAACCAGCATTTCCTCAGCCAGAGTCAGAACCACGCGGCCCAGCAGCAGGCCCAGTCCAAGGACATGCCCCCTCGATTCAGTAAGAAAGGACAGCTCAATGCAGATGAGGTAAGTGTTCCTTGTCTCTGTGGAACTGCCAGTGTGGACTCTTCATGCTCAGTGATTATAAAAAGACGCGTTATTCTGAGGATGCAAACTGCCACCAGTTTCTTTCCTTTGCTTCTCCGCTTCACTCCCTTCACCTTACACTCTTCCTCTTCCTTTTCCTCGCGCTGGTTGGTGGTCCACTGACTGTGATTATGAGATCTGAGAGCATGACGCTAGTTCTTGTTCATGCTGTGTTTTGTTAAAGTGCAAGATTATATTATCTCTCCTTGTCTGCCATTTCCCACAGATCAGCCTGAGGCCGGCTCAGTCATTCCTCCTCAACAAGAGCCAGGTTCCCAAACTGATACCGCAGATCCCTACCATGATGCCTCCCAGTGCACAGCCCCCACGCACCCAGACCCCTCCCTTGGGACAGGTAGCATCTCATTTTATAGGAAAACAAACATGGAGTTGCTTTAATGGGACAAATATATTAATCACATGACCTTTTGGCTTCAGCCCCCTCAGCTTGGCTTGAAAACCAACCCTCCGCCCATCCAAGAAAAACCTCAGAAGACCAACAAGAAACCTCCTCCTGCCAAAGAGGAGTTGTTGAAGATGACGGTATGTAGTAAAAAGGCTCAAATGTGGATCAGCTGATTCTTTATCATAATGACTTGATTTACAGTGAGTAAAAAGCATTTGATCCCTTGCTGGTTTTGTTGGTTTGCCCACTTATGAAGACATGATCATTCTATACTTTTAATGGGAGATCTATTCTAACACGGAGAGACAAAATATAAAAAAGAAAATAACTTTAAATGTATTATAATTAATTTGTATTTCATTGAGGGATATAAGTATTTGACCCCACTAGCCAAAAGCAAAGCCTTTTGTTTCCAAGCACAGCGGTCAGACGTCTGTTGTAGTTAACCACAAGGTTGTCACACATACTAGGGGGAGTTTTGGCCCACTCTTCTTTGCAGATCGTCTCTAAATTAAGACTAGTGGGCATTTGCAAAACATATTTAAAACGCTCAGTTCCCCTTTTAAATACATAGTTCACTTGAACACAACAGTGCATAAAATGTATTCAAGATCTGAGTCCTTTAAACTGCACTGGCCATAATATGATTTTAAGGCTTCTATCAAGGGTTGCAGATGAGTCCTTATTGTTGATTCGGTTGATGAAAGTCCACTCTGACCACATGTCCTCTTTTGGGTTCAGGAGGCTGCCGTAAGCGAGTACTTTACCAGTAAGGAGCTGAATGAGGCGGTGAGCAGCATGCGTGAGATGAAGGCTCCCAAGCACTTTCTGCCCGAGATGCTGAGTAAGATCATCGTGTGCTCTTTGGACCGGCCTGACGAGGACAAGGAGCACGCTAGCACTCTGATCCACACGCTTCGCCTGGAGGGGCTCATCACAGCAGAGAACTTCATGCAGGTCAGCACATCTGTCTTTCCCTGAGTCAGTTTGCATGTAGGGGAAGCCTTGTCACATCATCTATGGTCTTGCAGGCTTTCCTCAATGTCCTGGACCAGTGCCCAAAAATCGAAGTGGATGTGCCCCTGGTGAAGTCCTACCTAGCCCAGTTTGCTGCACGGGCCATCATTGCAGAGCTGGTGAGCGTGGCTGAGCTGGCACACCCCCTGGAGAACGGCACCCACTTCCCGCTCTTCCTGCTGTGCCTGCAGCAGACTGCCAAGCTGAAGGACAAAGAGTGGCTCACTGACATCTTCCAGCAGAGCAAGGTCAACATGCAGAAGATGCTGCCAGGTAACTTTCTGAGATGTAGGAAATATTGGATATACAAGATCACTCAAATACTGTCATCGTGACGAACGTTCGTGTGTGGAAGTACTCAGCAGAGCTCTCAATTGTGACACAAAATCATTATAAACACCTAAAAATCTCCTCCCAACCTAAATAGGTTGAAATGGCGATAAACACCGGCAAAAGTTGGCTAAATCTCCTCTTACAGTGCACGAATGGAAGCTAGCAGGGGTTAGCCTGTGTGGGTTTTTTTGTGCACGACTCAGGCTCAATGAGTGTGTTTTCACCACGTTGTGTTTTATGGCTTTAATGTAAGGAAGGTTTTACAGTGCTTGATGACAACCTGCAGAAAATGTGAAAAATACATGTATTTTTGAATGAAGCACGCTGTAAATACAGTCTCCACACACGGAATTTCTATTTCTTTTATGACCGCCTTTCAAAATAAGAGCTCAATTTGTCCCATGTCTGCATAACCGAAACAAGTGTCATAAAAATAATTTCATACTGTATGCAGTTGGAATAGCATGTGTGATTACATCTTAATACATTTTGTTGAAGCTTTAGTAGCGATGTGTGCAGAGGCTGACATCCCATTAGGAAAAGTTAGCTAGTTTCTTACCAATAAATACATGTGCTTTACAATTTCAGACAAGTGTATTTTGTTATATGGCTTAAGGTTTGTAGCTTTTTATAGATTTTGTGTTTATTTTTAAGACTTAGCTCACAGGTGTAAATATTTGTGTTTTGTGCAGAAATCGACCAGAACAAGGACCGCATGCTGGAGATTCTAGAGGGAAAGGGTCTGAGCTTCCTGTTCCCTCTGCTGAAGCTGGAGAAGGAGCTGCTGAAGCAGATCACGGCAGACCCGTCTCCACAGTCTATCTACAAGTGGATCAAAGACAACATCTCCCCCAAGCTCCACACCGACAAAGGCTTTGTCAACATCCTCATGACCAGGTGCTCTTTTTATTTATTTTTTTAAACTCCTTAAAGCAATAGTTTCGATATGGTTTTTTTGGGGCCGATACGATGACGTATAGGTCTGATATATGCGACGGATAGAAATCTGATTTATATCGCCATACAAACGAGGCATGGCTTGCATATGCGGACAAAAATCTGGATTGTACGTTAAACAGACATGACAAAAAATCAGGTACAGGTCACATATGAGCAAAAATAAATCAATTGACCAACAGTGTGAACATACCCTTGGTAACCTGCTCCCCCCAACCCCTATGCCAATGTAGCTTCCTGCAGTACATCGCCCAGGAGCTGTGCATGGATGAGGGCGACGAGCAGCTGTCTGCCCCCTCCAAGGAGCAACTGGAGCAGGAGAAGCAGCTACTTCTGGCATTCAAACCAGTCATGCAGAAGTTCCTGCACGACCACACCGAGCTGCAGGTCAGCGCCTTGTACGCCCTGCAGGTGCACTGCAATGCCAACAGCTTCCCGAAAGGTACAGTACCACCTCCAGGGGGACACTTCATTTGGTACACATGTACAGTCTGAGATTTCATTCGATTGTAGGGTTGGGTGATACATTTTATGTACACGTATAGATTATTCCAATGATAAGAAAATGACTTATACCAGTATAAATGATGCAACGTAAAAGGAGGAGAAGGAACGTTCATCTGCAGAAGTATATACTCGTATATATGTTTGGAAACTCTAAGGATTCTCAAAGAACGGCGGAAAGCCCGACAAAACGACCGTCATTTGCAAAGAATGACGCATTAAGAAGCCGTACAACGGCAGCAGACAAACATGCAGACCCCATACTGAATTCCATTTTTTCCCTTTACTTATTTGCATCATATCACAATAAATTGCACCATATCATATCTGATTGCATTAATTTGAACTAAATGATTATAATGATTGTATCGCATTGTGTTGTGAAGAGGATGAATCGCATCGTATCGCCAGAAAATTCCATGTATCGTATCGCTGGCAGTGCATCGATGTGTATCAAATTGTCCTCAGTGCTGAGATTCACACCCCTAGTTGTATCGTGTTGCATCCTAAAATTATTGTGAAATATGCTAAGGTCCATATCGCCCAACCCTATAGATTGTGTACATAATGTGCCAATATACTGTATAGTAATGAACAGTCAGATGCAATGCTTTGTTGTTGTTTATTTAGTTATGAGTGTATTGAGTTGCATGGTATTGTGTTGTACAGGCATGCTGCTGCGTTATTTTGTAAACTTCTACGACATGGAGATCATTGAAGAAGAAGCCTTCCTCGCATGGAAAGAAGACATCACCCAAGAATTCCCTGGAAAAGGAAAAGCTCTGTTCCAGGTATCACGTACTATATGGGACACACAGTTCAAGCGGAGCAAATCTGTATTTGTTTCTCATGCTGCGAGTTCATGCAGGATACATTTTGCTGCATCTTCATTTTTCCTTCTCTCAGGTCAATCAGTGGCTTACCTGGTTGGAGACGGCTGAGGAGGAGGAGTCTGAGGACGAAGCAGATTGAGAAGCATCATAAAGTCATCTGAAGATTTCCACTTTGCCTTTCCTTGTGTTTACCTCCATAATAGATTGCGGTAACCACTAACGAGCGGCTCCCCTCACCTGGGCCCACTCCCTCCCGCTCTGTCGCCTTGTGGGTGTTTTTGACTCGTCATCAGCAACATCAAGTGTGTGGAGTGACTCAACTTCTCTTTTTTTTTTGTATCGCTTCTTCAATTTCTGCTAATTTAGTATTTGAGTAATTAACTTTCCCCAAGGCAAACCACTATTTAAAGGAAAACTGCACTTGTTGGGAATTTTGCCCATCATTCACAATCAGTATGTGAAACATGAACACATATTTATTTCCCTTTTTCTGTGCCTTCTAATGCGAGAAAAGGAGTTGGTATGAGCTAGAGTCCCAACAAAAAACCTTAAATGCCAACAGTGAACATTTACATAGCTGACTTGTATATTAACCAAGCTACAGCAAATACGAAACTATTTATCTGGCGGAGTAACACAACACCTCGCTGCTCGCCTCAGTGTCACTTAGAAGAGTGGATGCCCAGCTCTCAATTCCGCTACGAAGACTCCACAAGATGCTTGTTTGCCGTCAGCATATTTTACCAGAAGTCTTTTTGCTGGAAGCTGCAGCCATCTTTTTTCTGAAGCTGTTTCTACACTGCTGTTGATGGAAGTAGCGTAACCTAGTAGCCAATATATAATAATTTTTATTTGTATAGTGATTTTCAATATACTTAGACGCTTTACAGTGAGAGAAAAAATAATAAAGCTGAATAAAAAACAGAAAAGCACATTAAAATACAACATTCAGAGCTAAAAACAAGTATCAAATATTGTATAAATACGTGATCATAGCATGTACTGTATAAGCGATACATTAACAGGTTTTTGTACCAGGCTTCGTAGTTGAAATGGGTACCTCTCGGGCATTGCTAGGTAGCTCACACTAATATGTTTTCTTTCATTAGAAGAGAAAATGAAATGTTCATGTCTCAGGTAAGCATTGTGTATGGTGGTCAAAAGTGCAGTTTTCCTTTAAATCTCGACGCTGGATCTCAAAGTTGTAAAAGGTGATGGCGAGGGTTTTTTAGGTTAGTGGGGCGGCACAGTGAAGCATACGCTGGCCACACATTTGTCGTCTATGAATTGTTTAGTCGCCCTAAACTTGCTTTTTTATTTTAATAAAAGTGCTCTTCACAGTAAGCTGCTCGCAGACGTTCCTCTTGAACCAATCATGAGCATGTTTCTACCTCTTAAATTAGTCAAACTGTGTGGTTTCCGAGCCGGGATGATGATGTGTCGCAACCTGAAACCCGAGCCGATGCACTAAAATATTTGATTTAATCGCACACCAACAATGCCCCCCTCCCATCACTGTGCTAACATTGAATAATTAAACGGAGATACATTTTTTTAAGTTTACTTCTTAAATTGATAAATGAAAAGCTATATCGGCCCACCTGTCCTCCATAATTAACTGCTGAATTAATTAGTGAACATCATTGTACTCAATGAAAGGTCTCCATCATGATTGTGCACCTGCTTTAATGTCAATAAAGTCCAGTACATGAGCACCAACTCTGCTTCCTATCCACTTCTGTTGCTTCTCAACTATAGTTGTAGATGTCACTAAAAGGAAGGAAAAAGCTTCAATTAACATACTATGTAGAACATTTAGAATGAAAATCATTTGTTTGAAAGGTGTCATCTGGATAACGTTTTCTTGGTGTGTTTAAAATTGTGTTGTGAGAAATGTTCTTGTTTTGTCTTGTGAAAGATATAAGTAATTTAAGTACCATGAGAAAATGTGGCCGCATCCCAATGGCAGTTTCATTTGTCCTCGTTGACTTCCCCTAGGCCAGTGGTCTGCAAAACGTGAAAGTTTGGTCTCCTTGTTGCTGCTGTCCACGTCCCTAGCGATCCTGTACAGGTGTCACTTCACACGGTCTATCAGGTGTGCAACACTCATCCGTCTGACTACTGCATCTTGGGGCATTCCTGTGTGGTCCATGCAGGGAGATGTGTGTGATTATTCCAAACCCTTGTGGCCTTCTCTGCGGCTTCACTCATGGATTGAATGGTCCTCTTCTTGGCTGTCCCTACGATACCCAAACAACTAACTTTGCAAAGTAAATGACCTGCAAAACCCCTACAGCTGACTACTATATGTTCATAGAATGTTCTCCAGCCTCTCTCCCTGTACTCCACCACTTCCTGGTACTTGCCACGTTTCCTCATTATCTTCCTCAATGCGATCTTTCCAGGGTACCGTAAGTTCCAAAATGACCAATTGTCTAGAAGAATGAGTATGTCTGGGCGGAGATTTGTTGTTGGAAAGTTGTTTTAGCAGGTCGACCTGCAGCTGCCAGTCAGAGGCCTTGTGCAGGCCTTAAACTTTGATAGTCTGATAAACAGACTATTCCAGTTAATACACCCTATCATGGTGGACTTGCAGCTCCATACCATACTTCATTTTGCTCCATTCATTCTTCTTTGAAAAGGGTTAGTGACGTGACAGTGGAGATCATCCATGCACATCTACTGGATGCATGATGACAGTGGAGACATGCACCAGTCCACATGATGTCCCAGTGACAGACAAGACATCGTCATTGATGGAACATACTAATTTATTTAAATAGATCTTTCATATAATAACTGTATTTTCATTCAATTTGCTCAGCCTGTTATAGGCCATAATAACACTCGGAAGTTGAATCAAAGTCACATGATGTGTCTGTCTTCCATATGTTGATTTAGTCCTGGTCTGTTGGGATCCAGAAGTAGTCCACCACCTTCCTGCCTCTTCGATAGTTGGCAGAATCTGGACGTCCTCCTTCGAAAGGGGGCAGCTCGTCAAAGTGACTCGGCCCTGAATCCCTCACAGAGAGCGGGGCGCTCACTCGGAACATCATCCTGGAAAGAAGTCATAGCAACCATCACAACATGATTGACAAAGTCGTCGTTCAGGTGAGAATTTTCTGGAATTCAAAACAACACATAAATAGTAGAAGTGGAAAACCGGAAAATGCAAAACAAAAAGTATGTCAGTACTCAAGTGCACAGTTTCACCACTAGAGGGCGGCAAATACTAATAATTCTAAATAGTGGTTTTGGTTTTTCTCATTGAGCAACAAACAAAACAGGGCCAAACTCAAGAAAACATGTTAATGTTATGATTGTTTATGATTTATTATTTATTGCTAGGAGATGTTTCTAATTGTGTTTGTTACCTAGATGAGCTCCTCTCAGATTCTTCTGAGTTGGACTCTGGTGTAGAGATGTAAACCGGGTCACCCTCCTGGATCATAAAGACATATGTGAGGGACTGAAAAATCCTGGTGTGACTATAAGGTTTTTATACTTAACGTAAAATGTACTTTTACATATATTTTATTCATTCATTTTCTGCCGCTTGTCCTCACGGGGATGCTGGAGCCAATCCCAGCTGTCTTTGGGCGAGAGGCGGGGTACACCCTGGACTGGTCGCCAGCCAATCACAGGGCACATATAGACAAACAACCATTCACACTCACATTCATACCTATGGACAATTTGGAGTCACCAATTAACCTAGCATGTTTTTTGGAATGTGGGATAAAACCCACACATGCACGGGGAGAACATGAAAACTCCACACAGAGATGGCCGAGGGTGGAACTGAACCCTGGTCTCCTAGCTGTGAGGTCTGCTCGCTAACCACCCTTCCACCGTGCCGCCCATTTTATAATATATATTGTATATGTTTTATATTTACTTTAAATGTCCTTTTTATTAAAATCAAGGTGGTTTTTCAGTACGTAAAATGATAATTAACTCTCTTTTAGTCAGTTTGCGTAATTGTGGCTTGGATTGAATCACATGGTCTTCATATTTGTTTTGTTTCTTAACACAAGTAGAAACTTTACCATAAAATTTCTGGGTGAGCCGTCTTGATTTTTGAGAATTTTCACTCGCTGGTCGCTTTCTGTCATGCAGAGAAAGTAGCTCTTGATGTTGGCTTGGCACTGCACAAACAAATAGGAGACGTAGTAGTTTTAAGTACTGTTACAATTTACTACTATACTTGTATTCCCCTGTACTGCCACTAGGGGTGTAAAGTGCTTCTCACACTTTTGTCCTGCCTCAGGTCCTTCATGTCCTCCTGGGCTCGGACCATGTGGTGCAGAACCAGATATTTCTCCTTCCAGTTGAGGCACTCGGCTGCCCGCTCCCGACGTTCCTTCTCAGCCAGACGCCACTCTCCATCGGCCTCCTGGCGGCCTCGCTCGGCCCTCTCGCTCGCCTCCTCGGAGGCAGTAGCTTTGCGCTTCCATTCCGCCTCGCTGTGAATGTGGAAATGAGACTATTTGATCAAAACTTGACAAGAACATTCCATTTCTATGCTAGCTGGTTTCCATCATCATTCCGTGACCAGTCCAGCTGAGTTCACATGAGCGGCAGACAAGAATGTGTTGTTTTAATCATGACTATTTGCTCTCTCACACGCTTCTTATCGCCCGTATTTGGCTTGAAACTGCTTCTTATCATCCACATTTGCTTTTATTGTCATTATTTGGTTTAAAAACAAACTTCTTATCATTCTTATTTGGCGTTAAACCACTTTATGGTCTATATTTGACTTTAGACCTCTTCTTGTTGTCCGTATTTGGCTCTCAACAGCTTCTTATCGTCCGTAGTCTGCTTGAAACTTACTCGTGTTGTCCCTACTTTTTTAATCATCTTTATTTGGTTCTAAAAGTGCTTGATATTTTCTTTAATCGCCTCTTATTGTCTGTATAGGGCAAGTCTCTATGTTATTTTCCATATTTGCCTTTTAACTGCATCATATCGTTTTTATTTGGCTTTGAACTGCTTCTTATCATCCATAGTTTATCCATAGTTAGGCTTTAAACAGCTTTGTATTGTCCATATGTAGGTTTAAATCACTACTTATTGTCTGTATTCGGGTTTCGCCACATCTTGTCATCTGCAAACTGTTTCTTTTTTTTTGTAACCCTGTTAAGTTGTAAACTGTTTTTTATCAATTGTATTATATTTTAAACTGCTTCTTATTGTACAGATATATAACTTTTTTTTCTATCCATTTAGCTTCTTATGATCTGTTTTTGATTTTAAATGGCTTCTTAATGTCCATATTTGAGTGCTTTTCATTGTGCTTATTTGACTTTAGACCACTCTTGATTATCCTTAGTTGGCGTCTTTGGCATGATGGTGGCGTCTTTAGGAATTGTAAACAAATGTGTATTTCCCTTTCAAGGTATTGCTAGCAAGTAAACAAGCAGTGCTTGGAGGAGGGCAGACAGTTTATATTTGTGACATCACAAAGGGGCAGTTTTACAGTTTTACCACGCCTTTTAAAACCGAGCGTTTTGGGCCATCCCAAACTTCTTTCAGGGCTCACTTTCAAATGCGCAAACGTCATTATTTTATGATATTATTATTTATTATTTTATTATTATTACGTTTGTTTCTTTCGGCTTTTTTCTGGTTACGGAGTTGCAGATCTTTTTGATCTGCAGACCTATAGGTCAGAAAAGTGGAAAAAGGATAGGTCCCCTTTAAACACGGGTAATCCTGCACAAAACATTTATGACCTCAGACCGATGTTGTCTGCACTCAATAAACACAGACCTACGTTACCACTCTTTGAGTTCATACATGGTAAGTGGCGGGTCCCCAACCAGTCGCTTTTTAGCAAACAGTAGTTCCAAACCACTTGTCCAGTAGCTCTCCAAAGGGTTTAATCATTTATTATCAATTCCTATAACCACAAAATTAGAAATTGGGGTTCGACAGTAGTCTGGAAGTCTTCAGGAGCGCCTGGGAATGTAAGCAATCACACTGGAGTGTGGGTGCCTCGAGGCGGGCCATTAGTAGAATAAATTGAAAGCTCGAATAGGTGCTGATTCTGAAAGATCTTGAAACCTTTCTGTGCGGGTTATTGTGTGTAGCTGCTCTATATGAGTCCACAACTCAATACAAAGGGTCGAAAAGAGAGCATAACAGGTCCTCTTTATGCAAAGCAAATGTAAAAATTTTACTGGCCTTTCTTTGAGTTGGATGTTCTCCTCCATGGTCTGTTTCAGTTTGTGTCGCAGGGCATCCCGATCCTCCGCAAGACCCTTGTTCTCCTGCTGAAGAGCCTGTTTCTCCCCAGACACTCTGTCGAGTTTCAGCTTGGTTTCAAAGATGTTGCTCTCCACCTGTGCCACCACCAGCTGAAGATCACAGCGCTGGAGACAGCATTCACTTTGTTGTTTCTGAGAGGAACCTCATTCATTCCGAATCTATTTCAAGAGCGTCAACGGTCATATCAGCAAACCTCCTTCTGAAGTTGCTCCACTTGTGCCATCAAGCGTTTCCTGTCATCTTGAGCCTCCTCCTTATCTTGCTGGATGGCGATGGCACGGGCCTCGGCGAGAGCCCTGCCTTTGTCGGCCTCCCCTCTGAGTGCCTCTGCTTCATCCACAGCCTGCGAGCACAACGTCGCCCTCTGCTGACTCTGGTACAGACGCTGCTTCATCTAACCGGGCGAGGAAACACAATGCTTTGATGTTGAAAACTGATGCTGGCAGCGACCTACTTTCAGGATGCAGGTCAGCCACAACATTTCGACACATCTAAGAAAGATATGTACTGTGTAGACTTTATGGAAAAGTAGTCAGGTCTGCATGTCTTGGTTTTATCTGAAAGTGTCATAACATACGTCCTTGACTTGAGTCTGCAGCTCCTGGTTGACGTTCCTCAGATTCCTCATCATCAGCTCATTCTCTGAGCGCATGGCGATCCTCTCCATGCGAATCTCATTGGACAAGAACTTGTTCTCCCTTCTCAGGTCCTCACACTCCTGGTGTGAACCACAAAGTTGTCATTTTTACATACCAGAACAGGAATTCTCTTCTAGCCTTAATCTTCCTCCTCACCTTCCTCTTTCGGACCAGTTCTCCTTGCAGGTGGTTGATCTGCAGGAAGGAACCGTTGTTGCTGACAGCACTCACTGGCCTGACCACTCTCAAGGGCCTCCGTGTAGGCCTGGACAGAACCCTGACCTCCTCAGTGGTCCCCTTCCCGAAGCTGACCCTGCTCAAGGAGAGGGACTTGCTCAGGCTGTCGTCTGAGGAGCCGGCTGAATGCAGGTCAGTGTGGGATTTGGCTCGGAGAGCCATCTCTGAGCCTTCTAGAGGAGCTTGTGTCGACACTTCACCGCACAGGCGTTCTTCTCAGTGTCACGCTGACCTGAGTTTCATCCATTATACATCAGGTAACATGAGCATGAGGACACAAAACATTCATGTTAGCTTCTCATACATCCTGTGTTTTGTCTGCAGGAGGACTCATCAAGGACATCGCAGTGAGGATCCCACGGAACCAGAAACTTCTCCGGATGTGACCTACAAGCAGCATCATGGAACAGTAACGCAAAAGTCTGATGTATGTTGTTTTTGTCACTTATGTGGTATCAAATGGCTGAGAAAGAGACGACAATATGTGCTACATTTGAAGCACAAACACTGGGTCATTATTATAATTTTAAATACATTAATCACCGTTTTCAAATTAATTAATCATGATTAATCACCATTTGCAAATATGTCTGTAATATACCCATTTTTTTCCTGTATTGAGAGTTGGTGAAGGCTGCACGGTGATCTAGTGGCGCAGGCCACACAGCTAGGACACCTGAGTTTGATTCCCGCCTCGGGCATCTCTGTGTGGAGTTTGCATGTTCTCCCCACGTGCGTGAGTTTTCTCCGGGTACTCCGGTTTCCTCCCAAACATGCTAGGTTAATTGGTGACTCCCAATTGTTCAATGTGAGTGTGAATGGTTGTTTGTCTATATGTGCCCTGCGATTGGCTGGCGACCAGTCCAGGGTGTACCCCGCCTCTCGCTCAAAGACAGCTGGGATAGGCTCCAGCACCCCCGCGACCCTTGTGAGGAAAAAGCGGTAGAAAATGAATGAATACATTAATCACCGTTTTCAAATTAATTAATCATGATTAACCACCATTTGCAAATATGTCTGTAATATACCCATTTTTTTCTGTATTGAGAGTTGGTGAAGGCTGCATGGTGATCTAGTGGTGCAGGCCACACAGCTAGGACACCTGAGTTCGATTCCCGCCTTGGGCATCTCTGTGTGGAGTTTGCATGTTCTCCCCCTGCGTGCGTGGGTTTTCTCTGGGTACTCCGGTTTCCTCCCACATTCCAAAAACATGCTAGGTTAATTGGTGACTCCAAATTGTCCATAGGTATGAATGTGAGTGTGAATGGTTGTTTGTCTATATGTGCTCTGTGATTGGCTGGCGACCAGTCCAGGGTGTACCCCGCCTCTCGCCCAAAGATAGATGGGGTAAGCGCCAGCATGCCCGCAACTTTCGTGAGGATAAGCGGTATAGAAAATGGATAGATGGATGGAGTTGGTGATACAGGAACATCACTGCTGTTGTGTTCAGGTCCGAATAAAGTTATAAAAGAGAGTCAGACTCTATGGGTATGATTCAGGGTCCTGGGAACTACAAAATCCCACACTATACACTCAAAAGAGGAAAGAGTACCATGGCAGGACCTGAGGTTCAGAGGGAGGTGAGAGAAACAACAGGAGTGCCGGAACATGGAGAAGGAAATTCCAGTCGGTCAGAGCTGAGGTACCGCTGACATGGCACAAAAACAGCAAATGTCAGGGCAGCGGTTGCTGTGCAGAGTGGATTAAAGCTCACTAGTTGTGTGGAAAGGTTCCATAAGCTTTAACCAGAGGTGGATTGGACATAAACATGGACATGGAATTAGACAATAAGAACATTGATGACAATGCTGGTCCTTGTCAGGACGTTATCTCCTAAACGGGCCATGGTGCAGATTTGACCCTCACTTCCTGTTTCCTCTCCTGTCCACTCCATCACGCTCAGGTTTGTCCAACACGTCCACTTTGTGCCAGAGCACGGCAGTAACACTTATTCCATGACTTGCTTTATACTGATCATGTTTACAGCCCTGTTGATAGTGACGGCCTCCGCTCTCCTTGAAGGTATGCACCTGAGATACACTGGTTAGTTACACTTTCACCTTTGCAATGCTTTTAATTGGTGTAGGCTTATTTGCTTGTGATGATAAAAGCCATGAGATATAATACAGAAATTGTGCCTTTACGGATAATAATGTTCTCTTTTGATTGACATTGACACAACTCAAGAGAGGCATTTCATTGGTATTGTGCTGGTAATTTTCATTACTGCATCAGAGAGCTGTGTTAACTACATTTAACTAATTACCACCATAATGAATGTATTAATCTTATTAGTATTATTAGTAGTAGTAATACTACTGCTATTTATTTTATTATTTTGTTGTTTTTTTATTGATGTATGCAGCGTTTGTGTTGGTTCTCATAATGTGAAATGAGAGTGCATCAGGCAAGTCTATTAGATTTGGACATACATACAGTATTATGACCAGGGTTCAATTCCACCCTCGGCCATCTCTGTGTGGAGTTTGCATGTTCTCCTCGTGCATGTGTGGGTTTTCTTCGGGTACTCCAGTTTCCTCCCACATTCCAAAAACATGCTAGGTTAATTCGTGACTCCAAATTGTCCATAGGTATGAATGTGAGTGTGAATGGTTGTTTGTCTATACACTCTTAAAAATGCTGGGTTAAAAACAACCCAATCTGGGTTGTTTCCCAACCCAACGCTGGTTAAATATAGGACCAACCTCGCGTTGGGTTATTTTAACCCAACAAGTTGGGTTGGTTCTCTTAACCCAACAATTGGGTTGTACATTGGGTTGTTCATATGACCCAACGCTGGGTTCATATTTACTACACGGCTGGGTTATTTCAACCCAACAAGTTGGGTTGCCAATATACCATATATATATATATATATATATATATAATTTATTTATTTTTATTGTATGCTAATATTATTAATAATATATTACAATGACACCAATGTAACAATAAAATATTTATTAAAATTCAACATTTCCAGAACATACAAATATAACAACTCACAACATTTCCTTCACATATGAACAAATTATGTCCAAAAAAATTACATTTTAAGAACGGGTGAGGGGGACAGCTATGAGAGAGTGATATATACATAGAACAAGAGGCTCTGTGAGCAGCAGCACAAATGGGTAGGCGATTGTGCCTGCTGCAAGTATTCCACCATGTTAGCTCCGACCTATGATGAGAAAAGAAAAAAAGGTAAGTATTTTGTAAGTATTTCTAGCAGTGCAGAGCAATTGTCATCAGCTCTCTACTGAAGCTATTTCAATATAAAATCTACGGGGAGAAGTGTGACACCTGTAAAGTCAATGGCGTGTTCAACAATTTATTCAGGGGGTTTGGCCAGTCTTATGTTTGGTCTGTGGTTTGTGTGATATGTTTGGTCACACATCACTATGGAGTAACAACTTACACCAAGTTACAACTTGTAAGAATAGTGCTTCATGAAATGAGAAACAGCCAAATGTTACGCTGTCACACAGTCCACGAAATACAATCTTTTCAAGTCGCTCCTCATCAAAAGAGTCCTGCTTTAAAACTGTGTAAAAGAACAACTGGAGTCATTTCACAATTCAATTACATTTTAATTTTCTGTTGAAAGGTAAATTACTTACCAGCTTAACATCGATGAAGGCTCTCTTCACCTCCTGAATACTCGCCCGGGCCAATTTCCTGCCCTTTTTAAACACAGGCGGAGGGAGCAGGATGGGCAGCAGCGTCAGGGCAACTTCTCCCCTGGCATCTGTAGGACAATTATGGGTGTCATTACCAGATTGTTGAGAACATGAGTTTTAAATATTATAATATATTACAATTTTAGATAAAACTGTTTTCAATATGTTCCACTAGTGTTCAGTGTTGTCGTATTGCAATCAACCCTAAAATAATATTGAGAAAATGTCTCGATTATGTTTACTTGGTCTATATTAAAACACAAAAACACACCCCAAACATTTTTTTTTACCAATTGGGATCATAATGTGTACCATAGAGGGTTTGTCATCATTGTCTCGAGCAGTGGTGAGCAAACTTTGACTCGCAGGCTGATATAAAAGCAATATATATTGGAATCACAAGATGGCTCACCCTGTTAAAAATTTGGGTATTGGTACAAGCAACAGTGACTGACCCACCGCCATTTCTTATGTGTAGAACATATAGTAGGCACAGTAGCTACTGTAAAACAATACCCATAAAATGAAGGCATGAAGATGACTTACCTTTCAATCAGCCCCGGTAGCTGCCACTCAGTCAATTTGGAACTGACAAACTCATCCATAGATACTTTTCAGCGAACTGAAACATCACAAAAAGGGTGCATAAGAACAAACATACCATGAAATGAAATAAGATTCAGTAGTCCAAAAGTATTTTCGACATGTATATGCGACTTACAAAACTGTCGTCGAATTCGCGCCCAAACTAGTTCAAACTGATTAGTATACAGTGGACTATCGGTGGCTAACGGAAGCCCGCTAGCATGCAGCAGTCTAGCTTAAAAAAACACCGGTTCATCAGCACGCTCGTATTAATTCACGAGATTCTTTAACTTGATATCACATAAAATGGCAAATTGACGAGATAACTGACGTTGTCCTCATAACTATCACACATGTCTCTTGTAATTTCAACAACATAGTTTGGTTCCTACATAGCTCGCCAGCGAATGTGTGTGAAAGAGTGTGCCCTGTGATTGGCTGGCGACTAGTCCAGGGTGTACCCCGCCTCTTGCCCGAAGACAGCTGGGATAGGCTCCAGCACCCCCGCGACCCTCGTGAGGAAAAAGCAGTAGAAAATGAATGAATATACAGTATTATTAACTACAGTAGGATGCCCAGTGGTATACCCAGTAGTTGTCATTTTCTGCTTATTTGGGAGCTTACCTTATGAAGTACAAATGCAGTGGAAAGGGATCCAATATGAAAGCAAATAGACTGGCACTCGATCAATCTGCATTACCACTAGAATCCAGATAATTGTAGGTCATTCATATAAGAACAAAGGTATTGTTGTCTTTAATTGGTACAAAACAAGTGGAACCAGATTCGCACCAATATAGTATCTAATGTGTACACGTTCTGTCTGCAGTCCTTGAGAGTCAAAGATCAGCTGGAGTCTTTCTGCTCATTGAAGGAGAAAAGTACACTTTCAACTTTACTGACGCCCGCACAGCTTGCCAGTCTCTTAATGCTACCATGGCAACCGCTGCCAACATGGAGGAGGCCCTGCAGCACAGCCTGGAGACCTGCAAGTATGGTGTGATGGCGCCTCTGAAGCTGGAAATTTGTTTTGTCCAACCGGTGTGTCCGTCTTCCCAGATTTGGATGGATAGCTGAACAGGTGGCAGTCGTCCCTCGGCTGACGGCAAGCAGCAAATGTGGGAATGGGAAAACTGGACTGGTCAAGTGGTACGCGAGGGAGAACCAAAAATTTGGTGTCTTCTGCTTTTCTGCAGCAGGTACTGTGTTTGCAATAGAGAGATATTAGACGCACAAATAATGTGTACATTGTCATTAAAATCAACGCACACTTACAGTGAACACAAGAAACATTGAATGTTTTTTAAATTGCTCATGATTGTTATAAGGCACACTCACCAACCAATGAAGTCAATTACGTTATGTTCTGTTGTTAAATAAGGTTTAATAACATGAAATAATGTTGCACATTTCTTTCCTCTAATGTACTCGTTCCTGATCCTATCCATCCTGGTCACTCTCAATGAGAACCTCAGCATCCTCATCTGCTTCCTGTCCCTAGACCAAACAACATGGCTGGTCTCACCACAGTTTTGTATACCTTTCCTTTCATTTTAGCTGAAACTCTTCTACCACACATCACGCCTGACACTTATCGCCACCCGTTCCATCCTGCCTGCACATGCTTCTTCACTTCTTTTTCACAATCTCCGTTGTTCTGAACCGTTGACCCCAAGTACTTAAAATTCTCCACCTTATGTATCTGTTCTCCCTGTAACCTCACTCTTCCACTTGGGTCCCTATCATTCACACACATACTCCGTCTGGCTAAGGCTAATCTTCATTCCTCTCCTTTCCAGGGCAAACCTCCACTTTTACCCGTCCACACACAAACACCAAATGTTGCCTTATGGTCAGTTATGGAAATTTCGATGATTGTGGTATTTCAGCCAAGTATGTCTCATTTTTATAAATACACAATCCAGCAGTAAGACACATACCAGGCACGCTGTACGAGGAATCCGTCACTTTGAGGTTATAACCTTGTCTGAATTTGTTTGATTTGTTCTCATCACTTTTCAGATTCAGCGGATTCATCATCAACTGTTATCCCGCAAACGTCAACATCGTTCATCACATCAACACCTCAAACACATCCGCTCATGTCCTCAGCAGCTTTGCAATCACCACCTCCAAAAACCACAGAAACCCCTGAGCGTGCAGTGGCTCCCACGTCAGAAGGTCACCCCCAAGTTCAGACACTTCCGTGGCCCATACTCGTCACCACTTCCCCGCCTGGTCTTTACTTCTCAATCAGAACTACTTTTTCTTCTCATGTCATCACTTCATCACCAGCTGTCAGCAGGTCAGCGCATCATACTTCCAGTCACTCTGTGCTGCAGCAGTCTGAGATGCCTGCCAAGTCCTCCTCGAGAGGTATGTGCTTGTCCTGATTTGGACTTACTGAACTAAACATGTATGTTCATAATTTAGGATTATATAGGGGTCATTTCAATTTCAAACACTTTATTTATACCTGATGGGCAATTTAAAAGACGCAAAGAGCAGCATATGAAACACATTTGAAACAATGAGGCGCAGTAGTCGTCAAAGTTGTTCCAGCAGTACCACACTTTTAAATGGACAAACTGCATTTGAATTAGTATGTGCATCAGTACAAATGTGTAGTAAATACTGTGTGTCTGCATGTTTCTCTCAGCAGTTTCAACAGTCCTCATTGTCCTCAGCGTCGTCTTCCTGATTGTGACTGCAGCAGGAGGACTATGCTACTACAAACAGTAAGTATATATACACTCATTCATTCATTTTCTACCGCTTATCCTCACGAGGGTCGCGGGGGGTGCTGGAGCCTATCCCAGCTGTCTTCGGGCGAGAGGCGGGGTACACCCTGGACTGGTCGCCAGCCAATCACAGGGCACATACAGTGAAGAAAATAAGTATTTGAACACCCTGCTATTTTGCTATTTCTCCCACTTAGAAATCATGGAGGGGTCTGAAATTTTCATCGTAGGTGCATGTCCACTGTGAGAGAGATAAACTAAAAAGAAAAATCCAGAAATCACAATGCATGATTTTTTAACAATTTATTTGTGTGATACAGCTGCTAATAAGTATTTGAACACCTGAGAAAATGAATGTTAATATTTGGTACAGTAGCCTTTGTTTGCTATTACAGAGGTCAAACGTTTCCTGTAGTTTTTCACCAGGTTTGCACACACTGCAGGAGGGATCTTGGCCCACTCCTCCACACAGATCTTCTCTAGATCAGTCAGGTTTCTGGGCTGTCGCTGAGAAACACGGAGTTTGAGCTCCCTCCAAAGATTTTCGATTGGGTTCAGGTCTGGAGACTGGCTGGGCCATGCTAGAACCTTGATATGCTTCTTACGGAGCCACTCCTTGGTTTTCCTGGCTGTGTGCTTCGGGTCGTTGTCGTGTTGGAAGACCCAGCCACGACCCATCTTCAATGCTCTGACAGAGGGAAGGAGGTTGTTCCCCAAAATCTCACAATACACGGCCCCAGTCATCCTCTCTTTAATGCAGTGCACTCGTCCTGTCCCATGTGCAGAAAAACACCCCCAAAGCATGATGCTACCACCCCCATGCTTCACAGTAGGGATGGTGTTCTTCGGATTGTACTCTTCATTCTTCTTCCTCCAAACACGCTTATTGGAATTATGACCAAAAAGTTCTATTTTGGTCTCATCTGACCATAAAACTTTCTCCCATGACTCCTCTGTATCATCCAAATGGTCATATGCAAACTTAAGACGGGCCTTGACATGTGCTGGTTTAAGCAGGGGAACCTTTCGTGCCATGCATGATTTCACATCATGACGTCTTAGTGTATTACCTACAGTAACCTTGGAAACGGTGGTCCCAGCTCTTTTCAGGTCATTGACCAAGTCCTGTCGTGTAGTTCTGGGCTGATTCCTCACCTTTCTTAGAATCATTGAGACCCCACGAGGTGATATCTTGCATGGGGCTCCACTCCGATTGAGATTGACCGTCATGTTTAGCTTCTTCCATTTTCTAATGATAGCTCCAACAGTGGACCTTTTTTCACCAAGCTGCTTGGTAATTGCTCCGTAGCCCTTTCCAGCCTTGTGGAGGTGTACAATTTTGTCTCTGGTGTCTTTGGACAGCTCTTTGGTCTTCGCCATGTTACAAGTTAAAGTCTTACTGATTGTATGGGGTGGACAGGTGTCTTTATGCAGCTAACGACCTCAAACAGGTGCATCTGATTCAGGATGATACATGGAGTGCAGGTGGACTTCTAATGGGCAGACTAACAGGTCTTTCAGGGTCAGAATTCTAGATGATACACAGGTGTTCAAATACTTATTTGCAGCTGTATCACACAAATAAATTGTTAAAAAATCATGCATTGTGATTTCTGGATTTTTCTTTTTAGTTTATCTCTCTCACAGTGGACATGCACCTACGATGAAAATTTCAGACCCCTCCATGATTTCTAAGTGGGAGAAATAGCAAAATAGCAGGGTGTTCAAATACTTATTTTCTTCACTGTATATGCTGCAGTACGGGAACAAAGACAAAATAAAATTGAATTCCCATTTCATAACCAATCTTGTGCAAATAGATCTAACTTAGACTGTATGTTAACACAAGAATAAACTGTTGAATTCTCCTTGACAAGGACATCATAAATATGCTACAGGACTTTGTGGGACAACTTTGTTTAATTCATAATGCTCTTCTGTCAAAGAAAATATCAAACCTTTAGGTCCCGGGGGCCGCAGGGGGATGACATGGAAGCCAAGATGTGGAAGCACATTGACCTGAACCAGCATCATCTTGAAGACAACGAGGAGGAGGAGGAGGAGACTGAAGACAGGAAGTACTCCAGTGACATCATGCTGTGTGTGAACCCACAAATGAGGAGTAGCGACGCAACATAGTTTGTCTTGGCAGCACAATAATAAAGCTCAGTTTTTCCTGACAACGTCAGTGATTTAATATGATATAAATATTTTCATTATTGTTGCTGGTAGTGCTGGAATACATACTTTTCTAATGTAGCTGAATAGAGAAATAGAGACAGTATGATACAGAACAGTTGTTCCAATACAATTATTTGCATGAATACTTTAACAATGTCAATCAAAACTGAACATTATGATCACCATATTTGCACTTGATCACATTAGATTATGTACCTAATGTTGTGGCCAGTGAATGAAACCGATTATTTGGTTGTCCCAGAAATGTTTTATGTTACGTAAATTCAATAAACTTTCGATAAAAGTGTGTTAATACGTTTTGTTGTAATATCCCCAGCGGCCAGTAGTCGGCGAAGAAGAAGCAGCTCACTTGGAACCGTAGTAGAAGAAAAAGCGAGTCACGTGTCCGGAAATGAACATCACAGTCTCCACTGGACACACGACAAGCATTCAATTTTCATTTATGGTCGACGCTAATATTCTTGGTCTCATTGTGAATATTTAAAACGTAGTAAAAATGCGACGTCTATGCTCGGTCCAGCAGAAAGTGTCGTGTGTTTTTATGACTGAAGTGAAGGAAGAACCGTCTCGAAAACGTGACTGTCAAGTGAGTGTTTTCAACGTGACGGGCAGATGAGGGGTTTCATTACTTGGCATATAAACTCAGCATTTCTACTATTTACAAATATTCAATGCATACTCGTTTTAATTATCTTTATGAATTGCATTAAAACGTTTGCCCTCAAATCAGAGCTATCGTGATATTGTGTTATGTATGTGTATATATGTATGTATGCTTTAGATACTGATTGTATCAAAGGAGTCCACCTTGTTTGACAAGTCAGAAACCTGTATTGTAGTCTATGTCTGTTTCCTTTGAAAAATGCCCCTTAATCACGGTCGTGTAATAGCAGCCAGTGATCATCGTCAATAATGCTTGTTTTATGACTCATTCGAGTCACTATTTCATCATTGTGTCTGCATCTGTTGTTTTTCAGCCATTTCATGTTGTCGCCACTGCAATTGTCAACCCTGCAGTGTTGGAAGCTGACATCAACTGTGCTCTCGCCACCGAGAAACTGGATGGCACTTGCTGTTATGTTACACTCTACAAAGGTGAGAAGGCCACCATGAGAAATCAAAATCTTGTTAAAAGTCTTGTGGTGGAAGTGAAAGGTTTTTTTTTCTAATCCTTAAAGGGAAACCTCAATTGTGGGCTCGACTGGACCGGAAACCCAACAAACAGGCTGAGAAGAGGTTCAAGAAATATCAGTATTCTCTCAGGAGCTCTAAAGGTAATATAATAACATTATATTACAATATAATAACATTGTATTACAGGTGGTCTTTGTTTTATGTTGTTCCGTGTTACCACATTTCATGGTTACAACATACAGAGTGAACTTGAAAGCCCATACATTTATTCTTTTTAGGTTTTTCCCCTTCATTGTCTCCCAAGTGTGAGGCAGACTCTTTTGATGGGGTGCGTTAAATAAAAGGAAGGTGAAAAGTATGGCTGCAGCTATCAAATATTTTAGTAATCGAGTATTCAACTGAAATTTATTTTTGATTTATCGAGTACTTATAAATAGGATTCTGATTCATTTAGTTTGCTGTTAAATACGGAATACGGAAATTGACATAATGTGAGTGAAATGCTGTCGAGCTCATCTACTCTTTCCCATCTCTCACACCAACACAGCCGTCATCATGATCGTTTACAGTGGGTCTTGAACACCACTTCGCCTTCACCTTCATGAGAAGTGTATTTTCCATTTTCACGTTTTTGTTTGTACATCCCTGCTATGCCCCCGCACCACCTCCACCACCATAGCGGTATTTTGAACACTTGTGCTACAAGCACCGTATGTTGTCTTTTAGGAAAAACATATGAATCCTATAGTATGTCACCTCCTGCGATCCAGAGCATGGTGAAGTTTTGTGGACTTTGTGGTCATTGCGGGCAGCCATGCTGCCGCTAGAAAGCCGTGCCCATACGTGTAGTGGCACTTGAATCTCATTAAACTGCTTCAGAGTTAGGAAGTGAGTGATAATAATATCCAATGCATGTTTTTCTTTATATTCCTGTTTATTTACACACACACACACACATTATTAAGTCTTTTTTGTGATGTTCAAAAAGGAAGAAGGAACTAGAGATGTGTGGGACGGCGATACACACAGTATTTAGTGTTGGAATTGTGCTACAGTGTGTGTTCAGGTCAGAATGAAGTTCTAAAGGTCTGTCTGACCTGAGGCGTGCATGGTGTGGATGCGTTAATTACTGTAAAAGATTCAACATAATTAAATAAATTCATTACCACCGTTTTGACAGCCCTAATATATATATATATATATATATATATATATATATATATATATATATATATATATATATATATATATATATATATATATATATATATATATATATATATATATATATATATATATATATATATATATATATCATAGCTATGTATATTTGTTTAGAATATACCTCAGCCTTAAGTTGGACTTTGATTTCTGCTGCTTTTGTGCAATAGCCCAACTGCTTTGCTTTGATTTGGCTTGCATATGTCATGAATGGATGACAACTGTATTCATTTTCAGGTTTCATATGGAACATAAAGGAAGACTTTAAGACGGTCCCAGACACATGGATCCCGGCTCACAGAGTGAAACATCACAATGGACATCCCATTCCTGATGAATACGGTCACATTCCAGGTCTGTTGACATGGCAGTGTCCTTAATTGCTAATAGTAACTCAATTCGTCATCATCAGGTATGTAATACATGTACAGTGGGGTGAAAAAGGGTTTGCCTCAGATCATCAAATTTAAGTATTAGTCAATGACAACACAACTAAAAACAAAATGCAGTTTTTAAATGAAACTTTTCATGATTAAGGGAGAAAAGAATCCAAACTTACATGGCCCTGTGTGAAAACGGGACTGCGCCCCTTATTGGAAAAGGTTTGAAAGCCATTTCTAAAACTTTGGCATGACCTTAAGAAGGTGCTTCTTACTGGAAAAACCTAAATTGTGGCTGAATTACAACAGGGCAATAATGTTTCTGTCACTAGTGAAAGCACATTCATTGCGTGGCATTGTCCAGCTGCCTAATGACACGTGCTAGCTTGTGAACGATGAGCGCAGCATATGGTTTAGCATTTGTAAGGAGGCCGTGATGATGATCTGCCCCCGTGACGTTGCTTGTTACATTTCCTAACGACCGAGCTGCTTGTTTGTCAGCAGTGCGTTGAAGAGCAAGTGATGTAAACACATCACGCCATCAACGTGATGATGAATTGATTGCCAGCACTGAATGACAACATGAATGAGTCAGGCATCTCATGCTTATTAGCACTCATTAAATGTCCATTTTAGAGACAGTGGAAAGTGTTGTACAGCTATTATACACTGCCAGTCAAGTTTGGACAAACTTTCTCATTAAATAGCATGAGGAAGTGTGTTCGAACATTTGACTGGCAATATTATCTGCATTCACATTGCAGTTTTTTTGATTGCAGGTAGTATTTTGTTAGTTTTGCATTTTGTTCTTTTACTGTAACCAAAATTAGGTAAGTATGTGCTGAACTTTGTCGTTGGTGAACCGTCACACCTCTAGCATCATAGTTCTGCATTGATGAGAGATTTGGTATGTCCAGGCTGGGTTCCGGTGGAGGACGACAACAAGCAGTACTGCTGGCACTCCTCTGTGGTGGACAACAGCGTGGGGTCTGCTTTGGTCCTCAGACCTGTCCTCAACAATGAAGACACATTAGAAATCGCTGCAGTCCCGCTAGCCGACTTACTGGAACAAACTCTAGAGCTGATTGGAACCAACGTCAATGGAAACCCTTATGGTAATATCATCCAACATTGCTTGATTGACAGCAGTAGGGCTGTTCAACATTACAGATTTTTCTTTACAGATTTAGTTCACTTTTTTCCCAAGCGTGAGGAAGTGAAATTGGACATTATAAAATGTTCCAATCTAAACTGCCTGCCTGGTCCAAACTGCTCAAATGCAGTGACCATCACCAAAGATGAAGATGGTTTTTAGGATCTGCTCCTATGAAATGAACAGTGATAACAAAGCAGTGTTTTTTTTTTTTTTTTTTTTTTAATAAGCCTGTCTCTCCCTCCCTTGTACGTCACTTCCTGTGTGCAAGACAACCACGGGGGTAAAAGTAGTTGTTCTATTTTTATTAGTTTAATTATTTTATTTAATCTTTATCTTTTATGAGTTCTGTCTACACTGTGAGTGACGTAGGTATTTAAAGTTCCCACTAACACTAAACTTCCATCGTAGGAATGGACCTATTTTCTTGGCCTTATCTCGTTCCATATTAGGGTCGGTTGAGTAAATATTCAACTGTTTTCTTTGGTTTCTTTGACGTTTTTCCCCACTCTGTCAAACAGTTTTTCCATGCTAACAACAGGGTTGGGGTCTAAGAAGCAGCCCATCCACTTCCTGGTGTCCCATGGGAGCCTCTGTATCAGAAATCCTCCTCCAGTGGACTTCCAGCAGCTTTACTCATGGTTTCGTGGGGGCTCCGAGGGCCTGATTGAGGGCATCGTGTGGCACTGTGCTGATGGCTCACTCTTCAAGGTAAGATGTTTATGGAGTAGTTAATATGCACCTGCATGTTATTTAGAAGATGTCCACGTGTTGGCAGGTTCACCGCCATCACATGGGACTGGAGTGGCCAGCAGAGGGCACTCACCTTGGTGACAAGTCAGTGGTGGTTCGCATTGACGGCGCAACGGTGGATGACAGCAAGAGTCTGTTTGCGTCATTGTCACGCCTGAATGGACGTTGTTTCAGCCGCTTGCAGGACGTCCATTTTGACCTGTGAATCCAATCCACTAGTCCAAAATATTTGCAGGCAGGCAAGCAAGCACGTACATCCTCAGCCAAGTTCACGTTAGCCTCGTGTTAACCCTGCTTGCATGTTTTTGGTCATGGAAGGATGCTTGCCTGAAAAATATAAGCAGCATAAGTAACAAAAATCAAACATAGCTTGTAAACAAGCTTTCATTTTAACACTAACTAGAAAACATGGCTCATTTTCTTTTCTTTTGTACAGTCTTACACTGACTGACAGGGGCAAAGTACTGCAAATTGAAAATGCTGCAATCACAAAAACACTGCAAGATCAAAAACTGCTGTGTTTTTGCCCTTTTGTTTATTTTTCATACTTAATTTAACTTTGAGTTGTAAGTTAAAAATACACTTAGAAATTCCATCAAGGCCAAACTGTTTACAAAAGGGGGAAAAATGCACCTTTTATTTCAAGTCTAGACCAAATTTAAGGTTAAAATCTCCATAGTGGAGGTAATACTTGGGGATTACAATTTGAGTCTTAAAACTGCATAACCTTGATTTGTGTTTGCAGTAAAGCGATCGGTTTACACTTCAGATTGTTCCACTTTATGGATGATGGTTACTATGATAAGCTGTAAAATAAACTGTTTTTTCAGGGTTCCTACGCAAGAATGGAAAAGTATGGATTTTGATTTCATAAGTTTGCAGGTCTGCAAATGGCTGAAAAATGGAAACTACAGTAAGGCAAAATATTCATTTTTCCAAGGCTCTTACCACTGTTCCTGTCTTTTTTGTTAAAAGTGATCTGTTTTTCTAAGATGTTTTTGTGAGAGCACACAATGAAGGGCGCATCCCAGAAAGCATGATGGGAAGATTGACAAATCGAATGGACAGCACTCCACTCTTATCCTCCTTTGTATGAGTTACTCATATCTGGTGATATGATGGCATACATGTTGAGAATAATGACGATTCGACAATGCCATTATTTTATACAAGGGCTGCAACTAACAATTTTTTAAAATTTGAAGCTTGTTTGTATTGATTGAATAATCGGTTCAGGCCCTTGACGGACCAAATCAATTTGAACCAACCCAGTGGTGGAGCCAAAAATCTTTCATTGGGATGGCCAAAACCAGACCATTACTCACATAGGGGTGGCATTAAGTTGATACTGCCAGCTCTGCCACTGAACAAACCAAAAAGACACCAAAGTAGTTGATTAATTAGATTATCACTTACGATACACATCTGTTTATTGGAATCTGGGAAATCCATAGGAACCCTGTACGTCACAGTCAACAAAAATACAACTGAAGTATGCAACAACTTTTTTGTGATTCCTTTGCACAGCCACGCATTACATATTCAATAGTCATCTCATTCTATGTGCCACTTTACTCTGGAAAACATCTGCAACACTTAAGGCCATGCTGCTCTTGCCTGAATACATTTCAAGATAACTTCATCTTTGCACAAGCTTTACTTCTAAGTAATTTCATGAATATAAATGTCCTTAATCCACAGACACATTCCCTTACTATTTGCCAGATTTTGATATCCTCGAACTTGTGTAACCCGCCTCTTGTCTAATGTCAGCTAGGAACAAGTCCTCGGGTCTGCATTGGAGCAGCAGAAAAGAAGATGGGTGACTGTTTGCATTTGAGCATGAGGAAGTCATGTTTTCGAATGAAGGTACTGTAAACTTCAACTAGACGATGCATCCAATGCTTGTTTTGTGGTTGAAGCTAAGCAATATATATGCATTATATTGTGCCAAACCTGTACCTGAAAGTTAATAAATGATTCATCAGTTATATTGAAAAGGAAACAATCTCATTCATGTCTATTTTACTTTGTATTGAAACCTGATTAGAAAGTCATGCTAATTTAGACAAGATGCACTGATTGTTGGAAATAAGAGATGGAATTTATGGCTCGACCAAACAATTTTGGGGAGACATTCTGTCCAAAAGAGTGGCTCAATATTTGTTTTATATTATAATATAAAGAAATTAATATCAGAAATTAATCTGAAACAATCAAGTCAACATTCAGTGGTTGTTGCAGTAACATAAGATTTGTATCAGAATAATTCCAACTTACGCATCCCATCAATATACTATTTTCAATATTCACCTCAACTAAAAAAAACTTTGTGGCATAATAAAAACTACAAAGGTGACTGGTAACTTCAATGCAAAACAAACTAACTGTAAAAATGTCAATACACTAGTACTTCAGAACGTTAAAACAACTGAGATTAATTAAGATTTATCAATCTGCAAAAGGTTATGAAGACATTTGTAAAGCTTTGGGACTCCAGAAAACCACAGTGAGAGCCATTATTCACAAATGGAAAAAATAGAATAGTGGGAAACCTTCCCAGGAGTTGCTGGACAACTAAAACTTTGCAGAAGAACAATGGTCCAAAAGACACCAGCTAATCCACCTAAGAATGGCTGAAGAAAAACAAAACAAAGACTTTGGTGTGGCAAAGTCCAGGTCCTGACCTTAATCCTATTGAGATGCTGTGGCATGACCTTAAAAGAAAGGACAGCTTTGGCGGAGGCCAACGTTCACCGGAAACAGGCTCAACCTACTCCTAGCAACGCAAACCAAGTTCCTGCTCCGTTTGTACAAAAACCGAATGGCATGTAGTAGTGCGCCACCCATTCCGTACTCCCAGAGCACCCCCCACAGAACACCGCAAAGGACACAGTCGAATGCCTTTTCCAAGTCCACAATGCACATGTAGACCGGTTGGGCAAACACCCATGTACCCTTCAGCACCCTTGTGAGGGTGTAGAGCTGGTCCAGTCTTCTGTGGCCAGGACGAAAACCACATTGCACCTCTTGTAGCCGAGGTTTGACATATTTCAATATGTTTTCACTAATAATAGAACATAGTCTACCATGAAACAATGATCATTTAGTAGTTTCTGAAAAACACGATAATGTAACCGTGGTATTGCGCGGGACAACTGTAATACACTTAAAAATAATGTGTTCTTTCTGAACTGGAGTCTGAAACAACTGCAGCTGTCTCTATGATGTCATAAAAACAAAGGCACCAAACATGGTTTGTATGCTTGTTTGATGATTTACTGATGCAAGCGTTGAATGATGTTTTTTTTTTGTGATTTTGCACATTCCTGGGAAGCTGCAGAGAGACGTTCAAGATGCCTGCTGCGCTAGAGTGGGATGACGTGAAGAGGATTGACCCGGCGACCGTCCATGAACATTACAAAGATGAAATTGACGGTATCATCGACCTTCTCACTTCGGTAACCGTACACCAGTCTCATACTCACACTTCAGCAGCACAACTTGTACAGGTTCATGCATGTTGTCAGCAAACATGCTATTGGGACATCTCAGCTTACACCAACACTGGCAAAACAACAATGGCATGTTTAAGTGAAATATTGATGTACATATGCTCAAATCATTGAATGTACTTATTTGGCCTTATGTAACCCACATGTTGTACACGCTACATTTATGTTCCGTGTTGTGTTGCAGGAAGAAGAGTGGGAGGTGGAGCATCAAGCTCAGGAGGACATTGTCCACATACTGCGAGTGTTTCAGGCCCTGCTCAAGGTCTTCTAGCCTTTTCTTTGCTATGTACCTGTAACAGCGCCTTGCAAAAGTGTTCAACTCCCTCAGCATTTTATTGCTTTTATAAATGAAATCATGGTCAATGTCATTAGGCGTTTATGAAAAACAAATGACACATTTGTGTCAGTAACATATATAAGGTAAGGTAAAGTATTCATGTGGTACTGCATAAGTATTCGTCTTTACATTGACCACAATTTCACTGATAACAATAATAAAAGGCTGACATTTACAGAAATTAGTATCGGGTTTGACCATCAAATACCAAATGTATGCTGATCAAAAGCATCCCAGACATGCTTGGTGTCCCTTCATTCAAAATGCAGATACAGTAAGACTTCACATTAGGAGTGTTCTTTTATTGTGGCCAACCTAATTTTGGTCAAAAAAAATACTAAAAACGCTGTGCTGATGTATTCAAAATGCCGGTGCAGTGAATTTGCACACTTTGGACTGGCCTTTTATTGTGGCCAACTTAAGGCACACCCCTTAACTAAAAAAAATTGGTAGAAAAAGATGTAAAAAAAACAGTACTGTACCATCATCATCTCACTTATTACAGTCCAAAAAACATGCTTATCATGTGATCTTGCATATCTCCAATGGTCTTGTTTGAAACTTTTGGAAATTCAAATACATAGAAAGTCCTTTTAGTTCTCAACAAATAATGCCAATAATTTATTAAATTATGGGAAAAAAAGCTTTGTGCACATAAAAGCAGCAACTTAAGTGCCATCTTTTGAGAGTATCATAAAGATGTGTTCTTAAATGCAAAGACAAATTCATTCATTCATTTTTTTACCGCTTATCCTCACAAGGGTTGCGGGCGTGCTGGAGCCTATCCCAGCTGGGCGAGAGGCGGGGTACACCCTGGACGGGTCGCCAGGCAATTACAAGGCACATATAGACAAACAACCATTCACACTCACATTCATACCTATGGACAATTTGGAGTCACCAATTAACCTAGCATGTTTTTGGAATGTGGGAGGAGGAAACCGGAGTACTCGGGAAAAAACCCACGCATGCACGGGGAGAACAAGCAAACGCTACACAGAGATGCCCGAGGGTGGAATCAAACCAGGTGTCCTAGATGTGTGGCCTGCACACTAACCACTTGCCCACCACCACAACCCCAAAATATGATTATTTAATTATATTCATCTTTAATGATATTTAATTACTATTCTTTACCACAGTAAATGGCCATAGCCATTATTTGGGCAAACACAGGCAGTCATTGGCAGTAAGTGTGCTGTCATTCTCTTCCTTCAGATGAAGCATCGAGAAGCTTCTCTTGCTGAACAACTCGTTGAAGAACAAGAAAAAAATGGTAGGTTTTGTAATTTAGTATTTTTCCAACAAGATACAGATATCATTGTTTCTTCTGACTTCTCTGCTTTAGAAACTAAACTTCTCGCCAAGGTGTCGAGACTGGAGGAAGAACTTGAGGCAGGTCTTACTGTTTTTGCACAGCATATCCATTTATCACCAAAATAAAATAAGAAAAAATCTCAGTATGATATACCGTAGGGCTGGGCGATATAAACCAAAACGTCTATCCCAATATATTTACATTGAATATTGCTATATGATATACCATATATCCCGATATTTATTCCACATATTTTTTCCACAAAGTGAATTTAGATTTAATCTAAAGAATTTCATTAAAATAAAGCAAAAAATCTTACAGAAAAAGCAGCCATTAAAATAAAATAGTCCATAAAAAAAAAAAATATATATATATATATATATAACCAAAATATAATCATCAGTCTTCTTTATAACAAAGATTTAGCTATGCTCAAATTCCCAGCTAATACCAAAAGCACAAAATAACAAAATATGAAATAAAGATCCCCGTTTAAGACGACAATTTTTAATGTCAGCAGCAACTAAAAAATACTTTGAACATTTGTTTGTTTTTTATTAGAAAGCATAAAACCAGAACCAAAATGTGAGTAAAAATACTTTCATTATGTTTAGGACTACAAATAAACTTGATTGTTAGTTTGTTCATTACATCCAGACTTGCCTCCAGTCTCCACTTTCTATCTTGTATTTAGCACTACGTCTTTATTCATCAATTTTAGTGCCCGCTCTGTAAAACAGGGCAAGATCCACCCTGTAGGGAGCCAGAAATACCAGAAAACTCTTCAACAACACCAGAAAAAGTAGCTAGATTTGTCACTTGTTGCTTTTTAGAAAAGATTTAGCAACAGAGTCACCAAGTTGGAAACACTGGAACTTGTCGCTTCCTTCATAATTGTGGGGGCTTTTGCTCCGTCTCTCCTTTTTCCTCCTTTATGTATGGAGGGGGACGGGGCAGGGGCCCCACTCCTAA
This sequence comes from Doryrhamphus excisus, assembly GCF_037039965.1. Lineage (NCBI taxonomy): Eukaryota > Metazoa > Chordata > Actinopteri > Syngnathiformes > Syngnathidae > Doryrhamphus > Doryrhamphus excisus. The sequence continues at coordinate 14,219,148 of NC_136357.1, read as the reverse complement.
GCGCTGACACACACAGGAATGTGACCTCCGAAGTGAAATACAAGTGAATTATTCATATTTTAATATACTTCCATTCATTCATTCATTCATTTTCTACCGCTTTTCCTCACGAGGGTCGCGGGGGGGCTGGAGCCTATCCCAGCTGTCTTCGGGCGAGAGGCGGGGTACACCCTGGACTGGTCGCCAGACAATAACAGGGCACATATAGACAAACAACCATTCACACTCACATTCATACCTATGGACAATTTGGAGTCGCCAATTAACCTAGCATGTTTTTAGAATGTGGGAGATAACCAGAATATACTTCCAATGTATTTTTAATGCACAATGTATGTAAAAATAGGAGAGCACCTTTTGTCTTGCAAAGGCAGTGTATGTATGCTGTATTGTCATCTGTTTTAACCAATTGCTCAATGTGGGTGATATTTGCATGCTTTTATTCTGCGTTTTCTTGTCTACATATGTCAGTATGCTGGCACCGGCCCAGAGAACCTCTTCCTGAGAAATGAGCTTCGGCAGCTTAAAGGCCAGCTGATGGAGAAGGAGGAGATGTTGAACCAGCTGAAAAAAGAAATGAAAAGAGAAAAGAAGACAACAAAACATGTATGAAGGAACACACGGGTCAACAGCAGCAGTGACGTGCAGTGAGTTCTTGACTGATAAGGCACCGACTTTTTGGAGTTTGATTTACATGTACAGGTATGCCCCTTTTTTAGATGAAACAAAGTACTCGACTAATGACTTTTCAGTATTTTTCCTTTCGATTTATTGTCCAATCAGCAAGAATAAAGACTATACACAGGATGTAAAAAGCAGAGGTGGGGGAGAAAGTCAGTCGCAGGTACGTCTCAAGTCTAAAATAATGTAGCACTTTTAGTGCAGGAGAAATTCAAATTCATTATGTGCCGGCCTGCGTTGGGCTACGGATGACGTTTGATGCGCATGCTGTCTACCACCACTTCTGACTCCATGGTGGATGCATGTCAGTCTCTGCAATTCCCCAGTTCACCTGTCAAATGAGCACGCACAGCTCACGTGGACCATGACGAGAGCGCATTTGCGCCGTACTTGAAATGTGCATTGTGCACACTGATTTCATCTGTGATGTCAAGGTGACAGACAGGGCAAACCTGCTTTTCATTCAGGTTTTCAGTTCACAATGTGAGAAGAAATAAATGCATTGTGAAATGCAAAACTTGAGTTGCGGATGCGTATCAGCATGTTGTCAATGTTCTGGTAAAACAAGCATATTAGCGTTGTTTAACTTGAAATAAGCCAGCAGCTCTTGGCCAATTTCATTTTGTAAAAGTAACTCTCACAAGAAAAAACCTTGGTTACCCCAATACAGTATTGCCAGTAGTACATTTAAACATTTACACTGCATGTATGTGATCGGTATCGTGCGATTTTACTCTTGGATTATCAGGATCAGTATCGGCAGCATAAAACCCTGATGGGAACATCCCTAGTTTAGTGTTAATATTTTGGGGTGTCTGCAACAGATAAATTGGATTTACATTTGTCATGGGAAAAAATGAGTGTTTGTACGTTTTGGTTGCCTCCCCTGACCGCACGTCACTGAATAGCAGTCATTTTAATAACACAGTGTACAACCTGGGGGTCAAACATGGTCCATCCAGTGTGTTTCTTCTTCTGTAGTTGATTTTGAGAGCAGAAGCAGCAGAGGATGACCTTAAGTTGTTGAAAAGAAAGGTACAAGATGGTTGACACGTATGTTTTTGAATGATGACGTGATGTCCACTTTAAAGAAAACCTGTCCTTGATCAGAACACGCAGCTCCAGCAGGATGTGGACTTTTATCATGGAGAGCTGGAACGCAAGGAGTCGGGTCCATCCAGAGACGAAAACACAGAGACTCAGAGGAAGCTCAACTCTGCCAACCGCCAGCTCTCCCAGTGCCTGGAGGAGCTGCAGGTCTTCCCAAACCTACCCGTGTCCTGTTCACCTGAGTGGACCTTTACCTCCATATCTGCTCTGTGCTACCATCTTTCTATTAGTGACAAGATTTTGTTGCTTTTTAGCAAGCGGAAGAAGAAATCGCACAGCTTAAGACTGACAACCAGAATATGCAGAAACGTCTGATGGAGTCTACCAAGGAGATGGAGAAGATGAGCGATGAGTACAACCACATGAAGATGGCCATCCATCAGTGTGACTCCATGACAGACCAGCTCAGGAAAGAGAGGGATCATGCCGAGCTGCAGGTAAACGCCCTCCTCAAATTCTACATCCGTTTTGCATTGTGTTTTCATCTTGCACATGTGTGCTTCACATGCAGGTCAGAGAGCTGACGCAGAAGATGAAAGACATGACAGAAGAGGATGACCCAATCATGGCAGTAGTGGACACCAAAGTGAATGAATGGAAGGTTGGCATCGAACTGAACATCTCAATCAGTAACTCTCATAAACCAGAAAGCAATAAACCTTGAATGAACTTTGCATAAAATATGGAGACATTAGCTCAGAAAAGTCCAAAGTAGGGCCCATGACTATTCTAAAAATAGAATTTAACAAAAAAAACCCAAAATATCAGTAATTTTACAAGAATAAACTAAAAATATTAAAGAGGATCTATCCACTAAGTTGTGGACTCCTATAGAGCAGTTACGCACAATAACTCACATAGAAAACTTTCAACATCTTCCAGAATCTGCACCTATTCCAGGATTTTACGTGTCGCTTGGCTGGGTGATGACATGTGAAATTCCATATGTGCAGGTTCCACTGAAAATGAATGGAGTAGGGCCGCTTGTGTGAATTAAACAGACGAGTTACAACTCCACATCATCCACTGTAAGAGACGTTGTGGACTGCAATGTCATAATTTGCACCTCGGCATGACTAAACAGCAGAGTATGCCGCAATGCAACTGAATTAGTTTAATGCCACAACAGTGCCTAAAACTGCTTTCTGTGTCACTAAATAAATAATTGTAATGAAATTAAATGATTGTAATGATGTTGCAGTATTTTGGGTAAAATGTAACAAATCCGATTCAATTAATATAAGAAGAAAATTTATGAACGTTATTTAAGTAGAAAGTTTAAATACTGCAAAAATGTGAAAAGACCAAAGTGCACACTAATAATACCCTTTGGGATCAATATCATGATACCGAGATGAAAGTTTGTACACCCAGTAATGTGACTTTCCTTCACAGAAAGTGCTCTCTGGAAAGGATGAGGAGATATTGGTGTACCAGCAGATGATCCGGGACCTTGAGCAAAATTTGCGTCTGGCCCAGCTGGACTTGGACAGAATCAACATTATTTCCTTGCAGCAGGTCTGTTCCAAATGAAGAAGCAATGATTTCTCTTCATAGTGTAAAATTGTACCATTAATAGCACTAAACCATTGTAACTGGAAAACTTGATGTGATGTGACAAAATGTGATGAAATAATTGGCTCTTCTAAACCGGGCCATATTTGATCCATACATAAATGTTGGATTAGATTAAATACAAACATTGTTCATCACCTGGGGTTGTGCCCTCAGGGAAATGAAGGTTCCAGTGACAAAATAAGACTGTGGCAATAGCAGCACAGCACACGGTGAACAGGAAAAATAATTATATGTCTACTCTAATAATATATGGCAGGGGTTATAAACTTACATAATAAAAATATCTACGTATACATGTATCAGAATGACGTAATAAAAATATCTATACATGTATCAGAATGACATAATAAAAATATCTATACATGTATCAGCATGCTGGCACATGCAAAACAACACAACTTTGAAACTTTTAAAGGTTTCTTCATTTTGTTCCAGCAACAAAATACAACAAACAGAAGTGCAGTGTGCATGTGTAATGGTTTCCAATCACTAGGGTTGTGATAGTACATTGGTTAAATCTCACATATGGAATTATTGGTTTGTTAATTTAACTGTGGTCATAATTTCATCATGCTAAAATAACAATATTTCATCTCTGCCTGCACCTCTCAAAGTTCTTCCATCCCACGCAATTGAGAACCTTTTTAAATTCACACAAATGAACAGCGAATAACAAGATTATACTGTTTAAATTCTCTTAAACACTCTTTTGGTGAGTTAATGTAATAGCAACTGAGAACACGGCAATACAGTAGGCTTATTTATTAGGTACATTTACCAGAAGAAATGTAAATAGACTAACAGTAAAATATAAACACACCTCATCTTTTATCTTAATAACATTAATATTAAGATTAAGAAACATTTGCGTTTTAAAACAGGGCGAGCTCCACCCCTGTGGCATCACAGCTCGGAAGATGACTCAAAACTGCCAGCTTGTGACGGTCTTTGGGTAGGGCGGACCTGTGAACAGCGCCTGCTTTGCTCGGAACACAAAATGCAGAATACGTCCCCAAATACCAAAAAAGTCACTAGATTTGTCGCTAGTCACTGTGTGACCAGCTCTTGTTGTCTTTGAAATAAATGCCCACTTTTCATAAAATACCAATTTGCTAATTTCTCACCACATATCAGGCATACAGGTAAGCCAGCATCGTTAGCAAAGAAAACAAAGGAAGATGTCCGTGCATAATTAAACTCTGAGATGTTTCTTTTGTGGTATTCATGACTATCTTACTACAAGGGAAAACAGACATTTTGCTAGTAGCTGGCCCACACACAGGCAGGTACACACCAGGTGTTCCATTGGTGTTGTCGCTAATGACGTTGTTGTTGGTAATTGCTCTGCAGGTAGTGGAGGATAGAGATGATCAGATCAAGATCCTGAGAGAGCAAGTGGCGCAGTATACGAGGGAAATGCAAAAGCAAACCTTGTTCATGGAGAGTCTGAAGCTGTCTAAAAAGGAAGTGGGAGGTGAGTGGGTCAAGGTTCTGAACAGAACACAGAACACTTTTAAAGGTAGGTGTTACAATAAAAACATTTTAAGGCACAGTGTTGAGCCGTGTCAAATCTTCAAGTTGATGAAATTATTATAGGAAAACTGACCTTCTTGGAGAATTTTACATTCATTCACAATCCTCATGTGAAACATGAACACATATTTATTTCCCTTTTCATTCTAAAGAGAGAAAATGAGTTGGGATGAGCTAGCTAACAATGCACATCATGGGACCTACCTAAAAAACAATTAAAAACACCAACACTTGTATATTAATATTGTAACTTGTATAATTAACTTGTATATAATATTAATACATACTACATTGATATTGTTATTGTAGCAGCCCGTTTCAATAACAAATGATGGAGTGGATGTCTAACTCTCAATTTTGCTAAAACGACTCAACAATATTTTGCTGTCAGCATTTTTACCTGAAAACTGGAGCACAAGTCTCGTGCTGGAAGACACAGCCATCCCAATGAGAGCGTCCTTGTTACTATACTGCAGTTGTTGACAGAAGTAGCCTCAGCTCCTGGGCTCGATCAGTGCACGTAGGAAAGCAGCATGTATACCAAATGGCTTTTTAGAGGACTTTGTAGTCAAAATAGGTACGTCTCAATGACCGGCATTGTTGGCTTTCATTAAGATGATCAAAAAAAGTGCTGTCAGTGGATAGCAGAGTAAAACTTGCAGAGTTTTGTCTTAAGTCCAAGTCCAGCAGACTAAGATGGAGGAGATGGAGTTCCAGCTGAAGGCTGTCGCAATCCGAGCAACAGAAGCAGAGGAAGCTTTGAAACAAGCTGAAGCTCACGCTGAAGAAAAAGACAAGGAACTCATTGACGCTTCAAAGCGCTTGAGAGATTACGAGTCGGTAAGTGGACAAAAACACACACTAGATTCTCTTAATTTACGTCACATTCATTGAAGGCAATGTCCTGGAAGTGTAACGTAACACACATTGTGTGACAATGGTGTGATCAACACGCCATTGGTGTTTGTCTTCCTTTGTATCTAAGAGTATCCTTGTGTTGCTAAACCTCATATCAACCAGAGGCCCAGGGTTTTCTCGCCTATAACTATAACTACTACTTCCTTTGTGGTAATTGTTTTTAATTCTGTAAAGCACTTTGTGTTGCATGTCTTTGCAGGAAAAGTGCTATACAAATAAAGTTGATTTGATTTGATACTGTCAAACCACATCGATAAGAGACTGTGAGACTATCTGATCAAAGCTAATCCACATTGCTTGTCAGGACAAAGTGCCCAGTTCAACTCTAGTTAATCATCCACGATCCTTATGTGAAATATCAACACATATTTCTCTCCCGTTTCTGTGTATTATAACAAGAAAAAACTAGGTAATTTCAGCTAGTTTACAACGCTGTCATTGGGATACACCTATTTCGACTATGAAGCCCTCTAAAACAAAAAAAAACCCTCTAACAACATTGCATCGTTTGATATTGATGCTGTGATCATGCATTAACAAGTTCAAGATGATAATAATATTAATAGTTGCAGTATTTTACCCTATTGAGATAATTTAAAAACACTACTGAAATCGGTGCATTGATACTTGCTAACTAACACTACGCTGAGCTAATCGCTAGTTTCAGCGTCATTCACAGACGGATGAGTGGCTACCTAGCACTCGATTTCACTCAGCAAGATGCTGGTTTTCCTGAGGACTGGAGCACACGTATTGTGCTGGAAGACACAGCCATCCCAATGAGAGCGGAGATCGTAAGTGTTGTCGCCACTGTTGATGAGCATAACTGTCTCAATGAGCAGAGAAAAGAAGTTTAAAAATCATTAAAATATGACAAGATACTGCAACTATTATATGTGTACGTGTTAATGCAAGATCAGGGTGTGTATATCACACGATGCAACGTTGTTAGAGGTTCTTTTTGGAGGGATTCATAGTCGAAATAGGTGTGTCCCAATTCACAGCACTGTAAGCAAGCTGAAATTAACTCGTTGTGGTATGATTAGGGCTTTCAGTCGATTAAAAGATTTGATCAAAATGAATCACATTTTTTGGCCATAGATAACTCAGAATAAATCTAATTTAATCGCAGAAAGTAATACATTTTTATCTATAATAAGTGAGGCTGCGTTTCAGTTTTATGCTGCCAAAATCTAGAACAGTCTTCCAGAAGATGTGCGACAATCCTCAACCTTAGCAATGTTCTAATCAAAGCTGAAAACACTTGCAAGTGTGCATATGGCAACTGAAAGTATTTTATCTGCATTATGTTTTTTTGTTTTGTTTTGCTTTATGGAATGATTCACGGAATTTTGTTTGATTTTAGTATGTCTGTATGATTTTATGGATTAAGTTATTTTACCCTTTTCTGCAAAGCACTATGAATTACCTTTTGTACAAATTGTAATATATAAATAAACTTGCCTTGCCTGTGTCCAATCGATTTGCAACTTCCTTGAAAAGTTGGTAAGGCATAAAAACAATAAAATGAAACCACAACTTTTTGTGTATTTCAGGGAATATATGGCCTGGAAGAAGCTGTTGCCGAGATTAAGGAGTGTAAAAATCTAATCAGATGGAGAGAAGTTGATTTAGAGAGCATGACCAAAGAGATCAACCAAATGGACATGAGAATGAACGAGCTCATGGAGGAGAATGAGAATTTCAGAGACAGACTAGGTAATGTCTTCCATGAAAGTGAGCATTTCAGATAACAAGACTAACAATCATCTGACTTTTCTTTCTTTTGGAATTCATTGAAAAGGCTATGAACCCAGAGAAGAAGTGGATCTGACAGAGTTCCGACGAGCCAAAGGACTCAAACATTGGCAGTACAAAGCAGAAAATCAAGTTCTGATTAAAGAGGTAAACAAAGTTTATGACCGCTGCTTTTTTAAAAATCTTTTTATAATTCATGCTATGGACTACAAGAAGCACTGTGTTGCATTTTTTATTGATCTTTCCAAAGAATTTGACACTGTTGATCACGCCCTGCTGCTGAAGGCACTAAACCATATTTGTCTTTATAACCATGCTTCCTGGTTCAAAAACTATCTGGAGTGTAGATCACAGTGTGTTCTTACTCAAAAGTCTCAAAAGGTGTTTCCCAGGGTTCAGTCTTAGAACCTATTTTATTTTCTTTTTACATCAACAGCCGGTGTATCAACATGTCGAACGCTTCTTATCATATTTATGCAGATGACACTGCAATTTATTGTTGTTCTAACGCTCTTATCCAAGCTTTTGAGTACCTGCAATCTGCTTTTAATCTGTTTCACTCTTGGCTACAAACACTCAAATCGGTTTTAAATGCAAATAAAGCGAAAATGATGTTATTCTCAAACAAGCGTGACTTGTCGGTGAAACTCCTTGAAATCTTTACCTTAGGGGTGTGCCCATTGAGGCAGTGGCCAATTTTAAATATATGGGTTTTCTTATTGACTGAGTCCTCCTTTAAAGCTCACATTGCCAAACTTGTTACAAAACTAGGTGAATGTAGGGTTCTTTTATCGAAATAAGTCCTGCTTTTCACTCACGACTTGTAAAATTCTTGTATCTGCAACATTTTTACCATTTCTGGATTATGGGCATGTTCTTTACATGTCTGCTTCAGGAAAATGCTTACAGTTTTTGAATGTTGTCTATGATTAATTATGCTGTGAGGTTTATTACTGGTTGTAATTGTCTTACCCATCATTGTGAACTCTATGCTTTATTCGATTGGCCTTCCTTGAGTGCTTGCAGGTACATGCACTGGATTATTTTCATCTACAAGGCTCTTCTCGGACTATTCATTCATTCATTCATTTTCTAACGCTTTTTCCTCACGAGGGTTGCGGGGGTGCTGGAGCCTATCCCAGCTGTCTTTGGGCGAGAGGCGGGGTACACCCTGGACTGGTCGCCAGCCAATCACAGGGCACATATAGACAAACAACCATTCACACTCACATTCATACCTATGGACAATTTGGAGTCACCAATTAACCTAGCATGTTTTTGGAATGTGGGAGGAAACCGGAGTACCGGTTTATGAACCTGTTTTGTGCGTCACCTTTTAGCGCTTTGTTTTTAATTATATCCTGCAATATATATATATATATATATATATTTTCGTTTTGTTTGTGTTTAAATTTTGTATTAATCTTGTATTATTGTAATGTATTTATGTATTGATGTGTGCGCTGACCTCAGGTCACCCTTGCAAAAGATCTCGATCTCAATGGGTTTTCCACTTGGTTAAATCAAAGTTAAATAATAAATAAGCTGTCTTCTTGCTCAGATTGAACGTCTTGAAGAGGAAAGATTGGATATGAAGAAACAAGTCCGACAGCTGGCCAAGCAGAGAGGTGACTTGAGTTTGAGTTTTGAGAACATTGACCTCTGTTCCCCCGTCTTGACCACCAGCCATGCCTGCAGGACTGCCACAGTCCATCTTGGTGGAGGAGGATGTCACACACACTAAAAGGTGGCCGCAAACTCCTGAACTGAGCAAAACTCACATGGATGAAGAGCTCAGGGCCAAGGTATCATGACGGATCACCGCAACACAGTTGACGTCAGACGTTAAGTAAACTGATGTTATATTTGTAGAATGAACACCTAGAAAAAGAAGTGAAGATCCCAAAGAAAGAGATGGAACTCCAGAGGAGCCAGTTACAGCTCAAAGGTAAATAAAACTAATACTTTTTAATTGCATCTGTAATGAAAGCCAGCTGGAGTTGACAGTCCAGGCTTTTAGCCATGGTTTTAGCCTAGGTGGAATCCAGGTCTGACTGAATCAGGCCGGTTACATACATTTATGGTCAAAACACTGAAGTTTGTTCATGTATGTGTTCTCTTCTCATCACTCAACAGTGGATCAGCTAACCAAGGAGAAACGAGATGTTGCGGGTGTACTCATAGATGTCCTCCAGGCTTTGAAGGCTAAAAATAACACAAATATACCCAGTCTGAAAAAACTGCAGAACGTAAGTACCAAATCTTGTCTTGCTGAACCTTGAGCCGTAATCATGATTTCACTTTTAATACCTTTCACTAGCACAACCTGAAGGTCTTTGTCATGGAGATGGTGATGAACATCCAACAGGAGCATGCTAAAGTCCATCAAGAGAAGATAAAAGCAGAGGAGGAGAGCAGGAGGGCAAAACAAAGAGGAGACAATCAAGAACGGAGGCTTCAACAGATGAAGGAGGTTCGGAAAGGTCTGGAGGAGGTATAATTGTCGTCTGTCCATCTTCATGTTGTCACACACAACCCACCTGGTGAAGACTATAATTCCCTTAAATGCAGAAATTAAAGGAGAAAGAAATGGCGGTGGGATGGCCTGAAGAGGATGTTTTGTCCACGAAGAAACGGAAAAGCGAGTTAGCAACTGCTGGGAGAACAGAACATCCCATTGAAGAAATGTTTGATCATAAAGGAGACTCAAACAGACAGGGTGCCCTCACACTGGTCCATAAGACCATCAAAGATCTTCAAGGCCGACTCAACCAAAAAGAGGATTTGCTGAAGAAGTACCAGAACCAGATGACTCAAGTAGGAAAGGTACAGTGAAACTTCAGTACCACTGTGGCGTGTGGTTGATATATTTATGAAAACAATTGCAGTTGATTGTAAAAGTGTATCTAAAAGCATCCAATGAGTTTATGTCTAACATTATGAATGTCAGGATCAAGAAGCGTTGATAAAGAGACATGCTGAGGAGATAAAGATGCTCTACAAGAAGTTGGACACCAACAGCAACATTGCTCTGGACCACTTCAAACGCCAGGCAGCGGTACTGATAGAGCTCTATGCTTTCATCCATTCATTTTCTTTGCCTCACGAAGGCTACGGAGCCTATCCCAGCTGGTACACCCTGGACTGGTCGCCAGCCAATCACAGGGCACATATAGACAAACAACCATTCACACTCACATTCATACTTATGGATAATTTGGAGTCACCAATTAACCTAGCAAAGGGATCTCAAACTCAATTTACCTGGGGGCCACTGGAGCTCGGGTCTGGGCAAGGCTGGGCCGCATCAGGTTTTCCAAAAAAAACAAAAAAACGCATTTATTAAAAACAGAAAAATATACAAACTTTTTCAATGCTTTGGTTCCGATTTTCTACAAGAAAAACATTCCACTGTTCTCAAATATCTTAATTTTTATTTTTCTGCACAAAATAAGATGAAAAATAAATAAACAAATCAATAATAAAGAAAATCAATCAGTAATAAATAAATATAATAATAATAAAACGGCAAATAATAAAAACTTAAGAAACCACATATAGTTGGTGGGTAGACAAATTATATTTTTCAGATTAAAATGAACAAAGCATTATTAGAGCCCTGTAGACATGACAAAACACGACTATAGTCACATTTATACTCTTTTTATTTACAACATATTGCGCAACTGCAGGGTCTTGAGACACATACTAACTCGCAAACTAGAGAGCTAGCGACCTAAACGGTAGCCTTCAAGTTATTTCCTTTAAACTTAAATAGCCAAAAGCTTACCACTTCCACACAGACAGGGAGGATAACTGTTAACAGTTATTTAACCTTTAACATGAACATTAATCAAACGTAATAATTTTTTCTGGGTACATGATACCATACAGCATCCATATCAAACTTGCGTGGGCCGCACTAACATTAAATTTTCATATCAAGGCGGGGACCTCAAACTAGTGTCCTGCGGGCCACATTTGGCCCACGGACCGCGTGTTTGAGACCCCTGACCTCGCATGTTTCTGGAATGTGGGAGGAACCCAGGTCTTCTCGATCTCCTGACTGTGTGGCCTACATGCTAACCACTCGTCCACCGTGCGACTATTCTATGCTTTCATTTTTTGAAAAATCTACTCTTTCAGCCAGCAAATGAATCTATTCTGTGTTTTTGGTTTCCTTTCTTGCTACAGGAAGTGATGAAGAAGCCCAGCGTCATCATGCCAGAATCCCAACATCTGGACCGTGTGACCGAGTTGGAGCAGACGGTGGCTGAACAGGACATATCACTCTCATCCATCACCAGGAAGCTGAAGCTCGCCACTGCGGAGTTGGAGCGACAGAAGATGATTGTGGACACACAGGCTAAGAAACAAGCTAACGAGATATCCAGGTGGTCTTCACTCGAAGACAACTGGTACCTAAAGAAGCACTATACTTACTGTGGCTTTGGGGCAGGCTGAAGAGATGTCATGCTGCAGAGGTGAAAGATCTGACCATTGAGACCAAAGACCAGAGGAGCCAAATAATGGAGCTGAAAAAGGAGGTGGATTCCCTCCTAAATGAGCTGGAAACCCAAAAGGAGGCCAATACTCTATCTCCAAGCAACACTATGAAGAACTTGGTAGAACAACTGAAAGCACAGCTGGTCCATAAGGAAAAACAAGTCAAAGTGATCACTCTTATTTTTCCGTTTTGTGATTCTGGAGCATTTATACAATCAATTTACACATATGAATATTTTCTCAGGCCCTCAGTAGAGTTCTGATAGACTTGCGATCGAAAATGACATCTGCTGCAGAACAACAAGTTTTAGCCGTTGCTTCACAAACCGAGGAGAGGCTCAATGTGCAGATGATGGTTGACAAGCACACCAAAGACCTGAAGGTATCATTTTTCCATTATATATTACTTACCTGCTTAAAAAGACATGCAGATTAATATTAAACTTTTGATTCACATAATATGCTTGCATGATGATCATCTTCAATGGTGGAAGAAGATTTTGCTTAATTTCCACCCTCATGGTTTCCCCTACAAAAGGCTCAGGTGCTAGAGCTAAGTGATGAACTTGAAGCTGCAAAGGAGGCTGCTAGAAAAAGTGAGAGCTCTCTCAAGGGTTTGGTGGACAGCCTCAACAAGAAACTACAAAAAAGTCAGAACCATCAGAAGTCCCTCCAGGTTCAAAAGGAAGAAAAAGAGCAAGAAATCCAAGAACTGGAGAAGCAAATGAAGTGCCATGGCGACTCCATTCAGGTTATTATAGCAACGAGGTGTAGAATAATGTGAGGGTATAAATTGTCATGAATTATTCAACCAGCCACTTAAGGGAAACATTGAGACTTGAAGCTCAGGTTGTATTTCATGAATGTTTTCATTTGACAGAGCAAAGAGAAAGTTCTGCTCTGGAAGCAAGGCAAGATATGGCAGTCAAGGTTGGAGAAAATGAAGAACACCCTGAGGAATAAGGAATGTGAAAATTACTCCCTGACCAAACAGCTTAGTACTATGAAAGTCCTCAATGCCAGGTCAGTGTAGACCAGAGGTAGGGAACCTATGGCTCGGGAGCCAGGTAGGGCTCTTTTGATGACTGTATCTGGTTCTCAAGCATTTCTTACCACAATAAAAATTTATTTTTGCTAACATTTTAAAGTAAACCATCACAGAAATTACTGTTAAAAATAATATTCAAAATCAACAACTTTCTTATGCATTTTAATTCGTCCATCTATATTCTGCTGCAATACGGCCAACCATATCTATCTTTCCTGATGATATTTTCCAGGTCAAACACCAAAACTTGATTATTACTGGGTAATGCTGTAGTCTACCTCGGTCATTGAGATGTCAAAAAAACATGTAAATGTAAACTTTCCTCCTTTAGTCAAATAGCTAAAGCTGCAGAACCAAGCCTTCTGACAAAGATGGCCAAAAGAATGAAATACGTCTACGGAGTACGGTGCAAAACTATGCAGCAGCAGAAGTTGTATTAATGGCAACAAGTATTTGATTTATTATTAGACACTGCGCTGCTCACGAAAGTGTGCTGGCCACACCCCATTGGCGTGGGGTAGTGTGCCTGGTCTACGTAATTAGAGCCCATTATCTAAAACTGTTGGTCTTACATAAAAATGCACACATTTTATTGCATTCAATGTTTAAAAAAATGTATATGGCTCTCACAGATACACATTTTAAAATATCTGGCCTTCATGGCTCTCTTCGCCAAAAAGGTTCCCGACCCCTGGTGTAGACAGTACTCTAGACTAGGGATGTTCCGATCAGGGCTTTATGCTGCCGATACCGATGCTGATAATTCATGCGTGACATTGACCGATACCAATACCACACATACCAATATCACATCCGATTGATCGGAGCACCCCTACTCTGGACAGTTTTGCATCTAACATTTCTTACTACCTAAGTAAGTTGTGTGTGTGGAAATATGGGGTAATAACTATAAAAGCAATCTTCACTCACTAAATGTACTGCAAAAAAGGTCAGTAAGGATAATTCATAATGCCGCCTACAGAGAACATACTAACTCGTTATTTCTAAAATCACAAATACTTGAACTTGCTGATATAGTTCATCTAAAATACAGCTAAAATAATGCATAAGGCTAAAACAACCAATTAGCTAAAAATGTCATCCAGAGGAGAAACATGATCTCATGGAAGAACTGCATTTGAAACACTTATATGCTAGGACTACGTTAAAAAGCCATAGCATTTCAGTATGTGGAATCAAACTATGGAATGGATTGAGTAAGGACCTCAAACAATGCACAACGATGAGCCAATTCAAGAAACAATACAAGGAGTTGATGTTTGCTAAATACAAGGATGAAGAGTCTTGAACCAGTCATGATGTGCTATATATATCACTATATTGACACTTGCTATGGTACACATTATTATTATACTATTAATATACTATGGTACAAGGTACATTATTTTAAAAAACAAAAAAAAAACTTAAACTGTATTATGGAAAGCAGGAAGTGAACAAATGTAACAGTTACTGATTGTAAAAGTACCAGATGGAGGGGTAGGATTTAATAAGCTTTGCTTCTTCCTACTCTTTTTGGGCATGTGGAACTGTGAACTGATTATGGGATGCACTCAATTGTAATCTGATGCATGTTCAAATGAAATAAAACCATTACCATTACCATTACCATTACCAAGTCCATTACTATGTCTCTGCACCAATGGTTGTAACCATAATTAGGAGATTCAACACAACTGTTCAATTCTAATTGAACATTTTCCTAATTTAGTTTTGTGTATGAGCGTGTACGCAGGCTGGAGAAAGAGAAGAATGCACTGCAGAATAGGACGAGGCCTCGAGGAGTGACGGCTGATCAGGTGGTGGGAGAGAGAAGAGATGAGCTGATGAACGAGGCTGAGGGGCTGAAGGAAAAGAATACTAACATGGAGACTCAGCTGCTCACCATAAAGTATGCAGTAGTCTAATATGAGTTGCATTCGGGACATCCTGTGTCTCATATAGTACTAAATATCTACAAGTTTTGGATTTTGGGTAACGTTGCAGACAACAGCAGACTGGTGAGAGTCCCATGGAGGATTTTGCCCAGAAGAGCCAAACCCTTGAGGAGAGACTGCAATCCTTGGAGAAACAGATATCTAGCAAGTCTCCAGCAATACCACTTGTAAGTAGAGATGCTCGATACTGGCTTTCTTACTGATACACCCATTTAGTCCAACACTTCATCACCAATATCATTATACGTAACAGCTCTAAACTCAAACTAATATCAGATCATAAATCGTGCAATGAATGAGGATATTGTGATTCTGTTATGCTACTGGATGCATTTCACAAATAAACAGTTTTTGCTAAATATAGGTAAATAGAGTGGAACCTTGGTTAGCTTCATTAATTCCTTCCAGAAGGTAATGGTAATGGTTTTATTTCATTTGAACATGCATCAGATTACAATTGAGTGCATCCCATAATCAGTTCACAGTTCCACATGTCCTAAAGGAGTAGGAAGAAGCAAAGCTTATTAAATCTTACCCCTCCATCTGGTACTTTTACAATCAGTAACTGTTACATTTGTTCACTTCCTGCTTTCCATAATATAGTTTAAGTTTTTTTGTTTTGTTTTGTTTTTTAATAATGCACCTTTTACCGAAGTACAAGGTGATATGACCATCTAATGACATAATGGGTACCATAGTAAGTTTCAATACAGTGATATATATAGCATATCATGACTGGTTCAAAACTCTTCATCCTTGTATTTAGCAAACATCAACTGCTTGTATTGTTTCTTGAATTGGCTCATCGTTGTGCATTGTTTGAGGTCCTTACTCAATCCATTCCATAGTTTGATTCCACATACTGAAATGCTATGGCTTTTTAACATAGTCCTAGCATATAAGTGTTTCAAATTTAGTTCTTCCCTGAGATCATATTTCTCCTCTCTTGTAGAGAAGTATTTATTAAATTATGATGAACAAAAACAATGCAAAATAATTATAAAGTCATCAAATACCAATATTCACACTTAAAGTAAGTATTGACAATGAGATACATCCAGAACCAACAGTTGTGGGAGCAGTTATGCCGGCCATGTCCAGTGATTGGTTGTCTCGGGGTGAGGTGCCCGTCCAACACGGGAGGTGCAGCTTAGTCGTGCAGAAAGAAGCAGTACCGGTCTCAAGACCCCAAGACTCCCGACGTCCAACAATTAAATAATGTTGGTGATGATCCAATTTGGAAAGCTGCACATTTATATGTGGCACAAACATCCATATAAGAACATTCATTCATTCATCATTCATTAATTTCCTACTGCTTATCCTCAAGAGGCTCGCAGGGGTGCTGGAGCCTAACCCAGCTGTCTTCGGGCGAGAGGCGGGGTACACCCTGGACTGGTCGCCAGCCAATCACAGGGCACATATAGACAAACAACCATTCACACTCACATTCATACCTATGGACAATTTGGAGTCACCAATTAACCTAGCATGTTTTTGGAATGTGGGAGGAAACCGGAGTACCCGAAGAAAACCCACGCATGCACAGGGAGAACATGCAAACTCCACACAGAGATGGCTGAGAGTGGAATTGAACTCGGGCCTCCTAGCTGTGAGGCCTGCATGCTAACCACTCGACCGCCCCACAGCTAAATTCACACATAAGAATCCAATTCAACAATGCTGGTGATGATCCAATTTGGAACGCTGCACATTTATATGTGGCACAAACATCCAAATAAGAACAAAGAAGAGTAAAACAACACGTCATGCATGAAGGAAACGTTAAGATAAGATGCCTTTATTGCCTTTATTTGGCCATCAGTGGGGAAATTTGGAATTAGTATTTAATTTGGAAAAAGTATTTAAGGAAAACCTGACTGCACCCTCACACAACTAGCGCCTTCATTGCAAATAGCATATTTATAATACAAAGCAACATTTGGAAATAATTCCAGACTGTGGACTTACTTAGCTAGCAAGCTTGTTGCTGTGTCCAAAAGGTTATCACTTTTGCACACATATCTTTGTTGGCAGAAAAAGCAATAACAATATGTCAAATGGCACCTCCAAAGTTTAACTCCCTGAAAGTGCTACACTTTTGGAATTCAGCTAAACCTTGGAGAGATATTCAGGTTCCTCAAAACTTATGCCAAATTATCAGTAAACACATTCCTGTCCAGGCTGCTCAGTGAAATATGGCTACCACCCCAACGACCATTGACGCGAGTACAAATAATGACTAGAAATGACAAACAAAAAATAAAACGCAATTGTTATTTTTAGACATCAGAGAAGGACACTGAGACTTTATCACAGAAAGATCAGGAGCTGCAGAAAGAGAACCTCAAGCTGGCCTCGGAGAACCTGGAACTCCGCCTCCAACTAGCACAGGCCAACATAGACCTGCCAAGAGTCTCGGTATACACTAGCATCCAAATGCACACATCATTAATTTGCATCATGTACTTACAGTGAAGAAAATAAGTATTTGAACACCCTGCTATTTTGCTATTTCTCCCACTTAGAAATCATGGAGGGGTCTGAAATTTTCATCGTAGGTGCATGTCCACTGTGAGAGAGATAAACTAAAAAGAAAAATCCAGAAATCACAATGCATGATTTTTTAACAATTTATTTGTGTGATACAGCTGCAAATAAGTATTTGAACACCTGTGTATCATCTAGAATTCTGACCCTGAAAGACCTGTTAGTCTGCCCATTAGAAGTCCACCTGCACTCCATGTATCATCCTGAATCAGATGCACCTGTTTGAGGTCGTTAGCTGCATAAAGACACCTGTCCACCCCATACAATCAGTAAGACTTTAACTTGTAACATGGCGAAGACCAAAGAGCTGTCCAAAGACACCAGAGACAAAATTGTACACCTCCACAAGGCTGGAAAGGGCTACGGAGCAATTACCAAGCAGCTTGGTGAAAAAAGGTCCACTGTTGGAGCTATCATTAGAAAATGGAAGAAGCTAAACATGACGGTCAATCTCAATCGGAGTGGAGCCCCATGCAAGATATCACCTCGTGGGGTCTCAATGATTCTAAGAAAGGTGAGGAATCAGCCCAGAACTACACGACAGGACTTGGTCAATGACCTGAAAAGAGCTGGGACCACCGTTTCCAAGGTTACTGTAGGTAATACACTAAGACGTCATGATGTGAAATCATGCATGGCACGAAAGGTTCCCCTGCTTAAACCAGCACATGTCAAGGCCCGTCTTAAGTTTGCATATGACCATTTGGATGATACAGAGGAGTCATGGGAGAAAGTTTTATGGTCAGATGAGACCAAAATAGAACTTTTTGGTCATAATTCCAATAAGCGTGTTTGGAGGAAGAAGAATGAAGAGTACAATCCGAAGAACACCATCCCTACTGTGAAGCATGGGGGTGGTAGCATCATGCTTTGGGGGTGTTTTTCTGCACATGGGACAGGACGAGTGCACTGCATTAAAGAGAGGATGACTGGGGCCGTGTATTGTGAGATTTTGGGGAACAACCTCCTTCCCTCTGTCAGAGCATTGAAGATGGGTCGTGGCTGGGTCTTCCAACACGACAACGACCCGAAGCACACAGCCAGGAAAACCAAGGAGTGGCTCCGTAAGAAGCATATCAAGGTTCTAGCATGGCCCAGCCAGTCTCCAGACCTGAACCCAATCGAAAATCTTTGGAGGGAGCTCAAACTCCGTGTTTCTCAGCGACAGCCCAGAAACCTGACTGATCTAGAGAAGATCTGTGTGGAGGAGTGGGCCAAGATCCCTCCTGCAGTGTGTGCAAACCTGGTGAAAAACTACAGGAAACGTTTGACCTCTGTAATAGCAAACAAAGGCTACTGTACCAAATATTAACATTCATTTTCTCAGGTGTTCAAATACTTATTTGCAGCTGTATCACACAAATAAATTGTTAAAAAAATCATGCATTGTGATTTCTGGATTTTTCTTTTTAGTTTATCTCTCTCACAGTGGACATGCACCTACGATGAAAATTTCAGACCCCTCCATGATTTCTAAGTGGGAGAAATAGCAAAATAGCAGGGTGTTCAAATACTTATTTTCTTCACTGTACATATTTGTTTTGCACGTTTTTTTTCAGAGTAAAGTTACAAACCTGGAGGAGATGTACAGTGCCCTGGAAAATGAAAATGCTGCTCTCCAGAACGGACTTTCCCATACATGTCAGGTATGTTCTTTCTTGCAGAAATGACATCCAGTCAAGTGGAGAGATGCCCACGGTAGTTTGGGTTGATGTTGTAGACGTGATTTTGTAAATGTAAATGTGAGCTTACATCACACTGTAATAGTACATATTTCTTATAGATTTTGTTGCTTGTGCAGGCGGACATGTGGTATGTTCCAGATGATGAAGAGACAAAAATCAGGTATGAAAATTTAACTTGTTCTATAAAACTGATGTTGTCTTCAGAATTTCCTTGAGCGTATATCAAACATTTGTCAACAGTGAGCTGATGAAAGATAACCAGGAGGGGAAACAGGAGCTAGAAGAGCAACATGGTGAGATGTCCATCATTCTACACGCTGTATCAGTGGCGGTTCCGGCTTGAGTGATGCCCTGGACGGAACCATGCTATGGCAAGCCTATTCAATATTTTTAAAAACTATATTAAGTTTAAAAAATATATAGTTAAAAAAAAAAGAAACAAAAAAAACTATATTAAGTTCGGGGCGGCACGGCAGTCGAGTGGTTAGCTTGCAGACCTCACAGGAGACCAGGGTTCAATTCCACACTCGGCCATCTCTGTGTGGAGTTTGCATGTTCTCCCTGTGCATGCGTGGGTTTTCTCCGGGTACTCCGGTTTCCTCCCACATTCCAAAAACATGCTAGGTTAATTGGCGACTCCAAATTGTCCATAGGTATGAATGTGAATGTGAATGGTTGTTTGTCTATATGTGCCCTGTGATTGGCTGGCAACCAGTCCAGGGTGTACCCCGCCTCTCGCCCAAAGACAGCTGGGATAGGCTCCAGCACCACTGCGAGCCTCTTGAGGATAAGCAGTAGAAAATGAATGAATGAATGTTCTTATATGGATGTTTGTGCCACATATAAATTTGCAGCTTTCCAAAATGAAATAGCATAAATAGCATAGAAAATGAATGAATGAATGAATATTAAGTTACACATTGCCTCAAAAGAAGCAAATTTTTTTTAAACTTTTTTTAACTCTGTATTTAACTTGGTAGTTTCTGAGTAGCATGAGGACGTGAGTGTGTAGCGGGCACACTTGAGGGCCCTGCCCCCATAGCGCCCCCAAGACAATGGGCATGTGGCCCCTAGCTTAGAACCGCCACTGCTTTCTATTAACTGCCTATGTCACCTAAACAGAATTTTTTCTCATTCAGATGACAAGAAAATACCCGCAGCAGAAGCGGATAAGTGCAAAGTTGGAAGTATTGTTGATGAGACTGAAGATTATCAGTTCACTACTGGGCAGGAGGAGGAGGACGAGGTGGTCTCAACACACTTGTGGGACATCACAGCGAAATGAACGTTAACTGGAGCATTCATTGCTGGACTCCTGAAGGGCTTCTTAAACTTGTTTTCTGTGGACCTTTATCTTCCCTGCGGCCGTTAGCTCACAATAAATCACTTCCGTGTCTGAAGCATGCACAGCACAACAGTTTTTTTTTTTTAAAGTGCATAGCTTCCACGATAAAAGCCACCCAGGTCTTGTTTTAAGATGGTTGAAAACTGCACTTTTTGGGGGATATTACCCTTTTCTGTGCATTATAACACGAGACAACAAGTTAATATGAGCTAGCTAACAATGATATGATAACATAATAGTTACAGTATGTTGCCCTATTTTGATGATTTAAAACTTCTTTCCTCGGGCGCATTGATACACATACTCGTTCTTTCAATAACAACAGCGACAACACTTCCAATGTCCCCTCTCATTGGGATGGCTGTGTCTTCCAGCACATGTGTACTCCAGTACTCAGGTAAAAAAAACGTTGAGCAAAATTGAGAGCTAGGTATCCACTCTTCCGTCTGTGAATGCCGCGGAGACGAGGTGAGGCAAGGCGTCATCTTAGTTCGCTACATAAAAATAGTTTTTAAATGTTGCTACAATAATATTGTTGTAGCTTGGTTAATATACAAGTCAGTTATGGAACACTGTTGGTGTTTTTTTTCATGAAGGCTATAGCGTCAAAATAGGTATTTCCCATAACATCCCTTGTTAGCTAGCTCATATTAACTAGTTTTCTCGTGCTAAAATACACAAAAAATGGAAAGACGTGTGTTCATGTTTCACATACTGATTGGGAATTTTGGTACCGTTTTGGAAAAGGTGCATTTAAATGTATTAATAATAAAACTAATAAAATCTTCCCCAAAAATGTGTAAAAGCACCGCTTAGTAAAAGGTGACTTATACTTAAAATTTAAGTATACTTCCTCTGTATGGATAGACATAGACTTTCTTCATTGTCATTGCACAATAACACAGCAGTGAAATTGCCAATGGAATGTCGTTGCCTGGCTCCTGTGTAATAATAAATAATAATGTGGAGAATAATTAGATTACATCAAATATGAACAACAATGTACAGCATAAACAGTAATTTGTACAAGTAATTTAAATAATAGAATAATAATAGTAGAAAATGGTTTAATTCCAAAATACTTTGTATAACCAAAGACATGTTTTAATATACATAATGTAACATAGCTTACATTAAGCTTACATTGCTTAAGCTTACATGAAGAACTTTCAAATCACTGGAATTCATGTCTTATAAGAAAATAATAGCTCGATAATAGTCCGACACTAATTGTCCGACAAATTATCCATTAGCAATTTAATATCACAGTAAAAAAACAAGACATGTGATGTCTTTGCAAATCAGGACGTCGGGTCACCCTGAAACATTCATAATGTAAACTTGACATGTAAATAGAAGCTGCCTCTATGACTTTGTTGATCATTTCTAGTGCTGGAGCAAAAGAAGAAGCAATCAAGAGAAGAATTCTGCCTGGTAAGAAATGTATTTTATTCTTTAAAAGATTGTACCGTAGTGCTGCAACATCACAAACACTCGTTTCTTAGTAAGTATAAGATGTAAACAGTCATATTGTAGAAATATGCTTTGTAAACCCGACATGTACAGTAAATAGAAGCTGCCCGTATAGAAATTATATTTATGTCTTACATTTGTTTTAAAATAGCATTAAAAATATCACTGTACACATATTGATAATTCAGTTGAAGGATTATCATTAGTTGAACTAAATAGATTAAAAATACCGACAGGTACAAAAACATTGAAATTGTGTGAGACTGACACTCAAACCTACTAAGGCATGGAAGTTCTTCATGTGAATAAAAGACAGTTTGAGCTAGTTCATGAACTTGGACTTGAACTCATGCTGACTCTTTGGACCTGTCCATGCCAAACTGATGGAACATCTTAAGCTGTTCCTCCAGCACAATGTTCTTCTTCAGCTCCATATTATAATTGTACTTTAAATCCTCTATCTCGTCAAAGAAAGCTGGATCAAACTTGTCCAGTTCTTTCTTCAACTTGTGGACTTCTGCTTGAAGTTTGCTTTTCTCTGCTTCCGCTGTCTTCAGAAGAACTTTCATCTTCCTGGAATCTGAAGTAGGAAAAATGTGACGTTTGCTACAGTTGAGGCAAAAACTGTGTGGAAGTGTCACCTGTGTCATGTTTGGATGTCTCGCCATGTTGCTCACTATCCAGTCTTTGCTTCAATTCCTTGTTCTCTTTCTTTAGCTCACTGTAGACAAATAGTAATATTTAATTAAAAATGTTCTCAATCATTTTAAACCCATCAGAGAATGACATCATATATATTAAATGGGACCTATTATGCTCATGTTGCAGCCCTTTGTATTGAGTTGTGGACTCCTATAGAGCAGCTACATACAATAACCATCACCAAAAGCGTTATAGTTCTTCCAGAATCTGCACCTATTCAGCTGTATTTCTTTGGATTTCATGGTTCCCGTGAAAACGGTCTGTTTTAATGTATTCAACCCACGGCCCGCCAACTCTATCTTTTTAAAATGTCTGCTTTTAACATACAGCCATACATACTATGTGTTGGCGCCCGAATCCGATCCAGAAGTGGAAACTGTACAGTCTTACAGTTTCTCAAGAAAAGAGGGTACTTCAAGACGCCTCTCAATGGTAAGTAGCTTTAGCATTTTGGCGTGAGGTTTTCTACAGCATCGGTATCGTGTGATGTGATTTGCTGGGAGGGAATCAGGAACTCCAACCACTTGTGTCTGATGGTTTTGTCTTTAGGATTTGTAAACAATGAGCCATTGCTAGCAAGTAAACAGCGGAGCAGTGCTTGGAGGGGGGCAGAGAGTTTAAAAAACAAGGAAGTTCATGGTTAAGAAATGTTTTACCACACATTTGGAAACCAAGCGTTTTGAGCCATCCCAAACTTCTTTCAGGGCTCACTTCCGAATGTGCAAATGTCATTATCTGAAACTCTGCCATCGTTTAACACGGGAATATTACATTCTAACTACATTTATAGGTTTAACAACTACATTTATAGGTCAGAAAAGCGCAAAAAGCATAATAGGTCCCCTTTAAGTTCTAATGAGACATACACAAATGATAAATAGTAATTATATTCCTACTTAATTTCATTGGCAGGATCAGTTTCTGTATTTAGAACCCCAGGAAAGTTCATCTTGTCAACCTGGAGGAACAATAAAAACATGTTTAGAGCCCCAAAACCACACATCCAAAAAAGGTGCATTGTTGTAATTTTTTGGCTTAATTGTGGAAAACAAATATCCCTATTTTTTTGACACCCTTCAGTGTAAATTCCCTTAATTGTTGGGATCTTTACCATCTTTGATAACCAACATTATCACATACTACAGTATTAATTGGCCCTGTACCCTAGAAAGCGCCCATGAATGATACGGGAAAAGGCCGAAATGATACTGTGTCAAAGCCCAGGGCAGTGATACTGATAAAATATAGAGTTCAGTCCAGTATCAGCCCCCGTAGCTGTCCACTAGCTGCTCTGGTATCGTGTCCGTGAAACAACCAATCAGAGAACAGCGCACGAGCGTGAACACACAGCGTTTGTTTTGGTTTATTTAAATAATAATAAGCTCATGATTAAATAGTATGTGATAATAAAATCATCACATGGTTTGTCTGGTATCAGGCCCAAGTATCATGCCCCCGCGTGCCAGTATCAGCCCTCGACTGACACTTGGGGGCATGATACCTGGCTTGATACCAGACAAACCATGTGATAACCTATAAGTATCGCCTCTACCTGATCTTCAAGACCCCGGATTCGTATCACAGTCGTCTCTTCACGTTTGTTTGCCTCCTTCAGTTTCTGTTTGAGTTCAGACAGGCTGGAGGTTTTCATTGACAGCTCCTTCTCCAACTCCTTCATCTTGTTCTCAAACATTCTGTGGATGCAAGAGGATAAAAATCTCTGGCTTGGACCCCGTCAAGTGAACTTGCAGCGAGGTAACCAAAAAAATGTTGCTTAAATGTTTCCAGCTGTCCCATTGCTTCCATTGTTTTGATTGTTCGCTACCACAAAGTATGAATGTTTTAATTGTGATGCTGCGGAAATGGTCACGTTTCCAAACTTAAAACTCCATTCATTCACTATCGCTTATCCTCGCGAGGGTCGTGGCAGTGCTGGAGCCTATCCCAGCTGTCTTCGGGCAAGAGACGTGGTACACCCTGGACTGGTCGCCAGCCAATCACAGGGCACATATAGACAAACAACCATTCACACCACAATCACAACTTAAAAGTTGTGAGTTCCAATTCCGTCCACCATGTTGGAGCAGTGACCAAACTTGGCAACAGTTTGTCATGTTTGGGAAATAACGTATAGGAAGTGTCTCACTAACCGAGTCACCACGGATGTCTTTAAGGTCTTGCTGTCAGCACTTTCTGTGATGGGCCTGGAGAGAGCAACCAGGAGTTTTTGTTGGGTTTCCTCCAGCTCAGCCTCTAGCTTCTCACTGGCCAACTCCGCACTTGTCTTGGCTAGTCGGAGTTTCTCCACGGCCTCCATCTCCTGCAGGGATGACAAATCCAATTTCTTTCAATCAGGAGCTTTTCCATCTCAACACTCTGGTGACAAACAATTAAGGTTTTTGTTGTTACCCTCTTGACTTGCTTTCGTAGCCGTTCATTTTCCATGACTATTTTCTCCAGTCCTCTGCATTTTGATTCAAACTTGCGCAGCTCAGCTTCATGTTGACTCTTCAGTTTGTCGTGTTGGGCCTACAAAACAAACGATGATGTTTGCCAGTGGTAAACGTGCCTGACTGTATCATCTGTATCAACCTGAAGTTTTTTGTGCTCTTGCTCCAAGACCTTGTCCACACGGTGCGGTGCAGAGGTTTTCTTTAGCATCTCATTCTCTTTCTGGACTCTTTCCACCACCTTCTTCATCAAGCTGATGGTCTTCTCGAGCTCGGGCACTGTTTTCCCACTGTAGCCGGGCTGACGAGAAAGCAAAATAATTATTGTCAGGTTCGAAGGAGACACCTGATTTCCAGTATGGTGGATAATCTCAGTGAAGTCTTGTGTTTGCTACATAATTTGACCTATTGACCTATGAGCTTCTGCTTAAACATACTCTGGTGTTGGCCAGTCTCTTCTGCAAATCAGCATTTTCCTTTTTCAGGGCACTGATCATCTCCTCTTGGCCTGCAACTTTACTCTGGGAAAAACAAACAAGATAGGATAAAATCAACAATTTTAGTCGATGTTCATTCATTTACTTTCTACTGCTTATCCTCACGACGGTTGTGGGGGTGCTGGAGCCTATCCCAACTGTCTTAGGGTGAGAGGCGGGGTACACACCCAGCCAATCACAGGGCACATATAGACAAACAACCATTCACACTCACATTCATACCTATGGACAATTTGGAGTTGCCAATTAACCTAGCATGTTTTTGGAAAGTGGGAGGAAACCCACACAACCACTTAACCTTCCTCTTGTTTTAGCTTTCTGGTATCATCTCTTATGTTACCGGGTCAGTTTTGACCCATGTATTAAATCAGCTATAAAATACACTAAAAACAATAAGTTACCATCAAATTTGCTTCTCATGTCTTGGTTACCTTCTTAGGATTCCTCATCCATGAAAATGTTGGTTTTAATACTTTTGGTGTGGGCATGTAGGACATTTTTGGTCACTATACCCCTCTATTTCAATTTCCAAAAATGGTAAAATTAACCTCAAATGAATCATATTAATAAAATGAATTCTTTTGTTACCTGGCTATTAATGAGGGCTAAAGAACATATCTCTTAAATCAATTAGTTTTATTTATTTTCTCATTTTAGTATTAATCACTAAAGAAACATCTATGGTGTTCAGGTGAATTTTGACCCATATATATTAATGTCAAGAAAAGATAGAAAAAGTTATTGTTTTCAGCAAAAGAACTTCAGAACAGGTCCAGATCTTGGTTCACTGTACTTTTTGCCATTCTTTCCATGATCCAAATTGTAAATGTGAAATCAGCCACTCAAATGAGTGAATTCACCTCAAATGTCTGGTTTTTCTGCTGGTATACTGGAAAACCAGTCAAAATGAGAATCCCCTGAAGCTCACATAATGAGAAGAGGAGCTGGTTGTCATTGTGTTGGCTAATTGTACACTTATGATTTCAGTTGTGGCTCAAAATATTGCTTTAGTCATATTATAACCGGGTCGAAACTGACCCTAACAATAGTGGTCCTAATTTCAACTAGACCATTTTAAAATGTAGTAAAAATGATTTTTCTCAAACCCCCAACCTGTGGGCCACACCAAATTTAGTGATTGTCCCAAATGTAGCGTTCATGCAGCCTGTGTGTCCTGATCATTTTACATCGATATTATATATGTATGTATTGTGGAAAACTGGAGGCCCGTGAGAGATGGTCTTAACTTTTTTCTCAGCCTTACCCAGACTCTTACCTCCAGCGGCCTACAAATAAGCTGCATTTGAGCCCCCTGGTTTAAATGTATAAAAAGCCGTATAAGTCACAGGACAGGTGCCCACATTGAGTTGACTGCCATTAGCATCAATCCCAGAAACCATAGAAGTGAGCAACTGCTTCCGGATGAGAGTCGATGTGTACCTTAAGTCTTGGAATGTCAATGTTGGCCTGTGCTAGTTGGAGGCGGAGCTCCAGATTCTCTGAGGCCATCTTAAGGTTTTCTTTCTGGAGGTCCTGAACTTTTTGTGGTGGGGTCTCTGTGTGTTGCTCTGACGCCTGAAGCAAAGGAAAGACTAAATGTAAGTCTAACAAAGGAAACACCAGAGGATCAACAGTACAGTATCTTGCTTTTGTTGACTGAAACACGTTCTACCTACACACATACATTTTTAGTACCTATAAATACACAAGGGAACACTCACAGGTATTCAGGGGTGCTCTGCTACCACTACTACAATAACGTGGGCTTGGAGTACCTTCAGATATCCTGGCAATCTGCTTTCTTGTTTTTGCACACCATCATCCATTTGTTTCTTGATAGGACTGTCACACTTTTGGTTCACATCTGGTATGGCTGAAGAGCTCTGGTCTAGATTCTGCATTGCTGCCTCCCTGGTAGTCACTTCATCATTCAGATCACCACCTTCTTCGGTACCCTTCGGTTTTTCTGTTCCTTGTACTGATTCGTCCTCATTGTCGACACTACCTTTACAAGTCGATCCTCCATCTTTATTTGCATCATCATCATCACCATCTGGGATGTTGTCTGCCTCATTCTCAGATTTGCCTTCACTTTGCCGCTCTTCTACTTCAATGTCATCTGCGTCTCCTTCGACTGTCTTGTCGAGGGTTGTATTTTTGGCCATCTGAGGGCTCATCTGGGTTTCTTCAGTGTTGGTTTGAGATTCTATGTCTGACTTTTCTTTGTTTGACTGATGGTCTGATGTGTGTGTATGAGCAGAAGGGCTCACGGAGCAGTACGCTTGTCCATGTTCTGCATCTGCCCTTGATGACCCATCCTCAACATCAAAAGTAACACAGAGAATCCCTTTTAAAGCCTGCATGTTTTTCTCCCTTGTATGTGACGAATCCGACTGATGCCAGTCAAGAAAAGAGATAAAGGAAGACAGTAAAAAAATGAGGAAATGGGTGAACGGAAGGCCTTAAAAGACAGCGGGGTTATGGGATATCATAGACAGGAGAGGACGTACTGGAAAGTGTGTGTGTATTGTTAAACATTTGGCATCTGGAATGTGTTTTCAGTCAACTGTAATACTCACAGATTGTCTTGATGGAGACCGGTTGGATGGGTTGTTCTCAAAGGTTCGTAGTCTCTCCTCAAGGTAGCGGTTCCTTTGTGTCAAATCCTCCACGGCATGGTCACGAGTGACAGCCTGTTGCTGCCTGTAAGATTCCCCCAAAATGAAGGCTTTAGGTTAGCATAATGCTGACATAATACATCAGTTCCAGTAACCCGTGTTATAATGAAAGTAGGCAATAAGAAACAAGACTCCTACATACTTTATGGTGAGCAACTGAGTCTCCAGGTCAGTGTTCTTTATCTTCAGTTCCTCGACCTCCTTCTCCAGCTCATCTCTTCTCACGCCCACCACCTGATCTACAGTCACTCCTCGAGCCTTTGTCTTCTTCTGCAGTGCATTTTTCTCTTTCTCCAGCCTGCGTACACAGTGTGAAATTGTATATCATTTTTTCAAACTAATTAATCAGAATGAATCACTATTAACAATTAATGTAGGCTGCACGGCGACCGACTGGTTAGCGCGCAGGCCACACAGCTAGGAGACCAGAGTTCAATTCCACCATCTCTGTGTGGAGTTTGCATGTTCTCCCCGTGCATGCGTGGGTTTTTCCTCCAACAGCCCAAAAACATGCTAGGTTAATTAGCGACTCCAAATTGTCCATAGGTATGAATGTGAGTGTGAATGGTTGTTTGTCTATATGTGCCCTGTGATTGGCTGGAGACCGGTCCAGGGTGTACCCCGCCTCTCGCCCGAAAACAGCTGGGATAGGCTCCAGCACCCCCGCGACCCTCGTGAGCATAAGCGGTAGAAAATGAATGAATGAAGTTAGTTAGCGCCTTTAATGCATGATTTTTGACATACTATATACACACAACCATTGGTGTATCCTAAAAGGACATTTCATTGAACTAAAAAAATTGTGTATTTGGTTTCCTGACTGTCCTATTTATTGTTGGATCTGCAGAAAAAACGCACAGTGGTCTTCTCAAAGTTCCCTAGATCCTGGAGAAAATCAAAATGCACTTTTTTTTAACAAGGCTGACTTTGTTCAAACAGCGTCAGGTGAAACACAATTGAGATTTCCAAGCTTAAGGAGTCAAGAAACAGATATTAGAAACAGAACCGTCTGCAATATTGTCCGCACTGACCTGGCATAGAGGTCTTTGATAGTATTGAGCTGTTTAGACATGGATTCATTTTCTTGTTCCTTGTCCTTCAGAATATTCTTTACCTTCTCCAACTTTGACTGCCATTTCTTACCCTCCTCCCACAGCAATATTTCCTCCTTGCTCTGTAAGATCCAAATGTAGATATTCATTATGGAACAGATGAAGCCACTGTAATGTTATGTCAGGGGTTTTGTATATGTATTTTTGTATATATATATGTCGAGTATTTTTACAAACCTTTGCCTGGTCAACTTTTCGAACATCGGCGCTTTTCTCCAAGTCTGACTCCAGCTTCCTGATCTTCTTCTGCAGATTATCAATGGTTGGCCCTTTCTCATTGGGATTAGGTTGATTCTAATTAGCAAACATGTATTTAGTATTTGTGTTAGAAATGCTATTTCAATTGTATAATGCGTTTCAATTGTTGTTTGGCATGTTTGAAGCACATTGCAATCTTTAGTAGTAATTACTTGAATGCAGCTACTGAGCCTCTTGACTTGCTTCTGGAGCTCCTGGACTTCCTCTTCTTTCGCTTCCTTTTTAGCTTGAAGACTTCTCTGATTGTTCTGGCTCTTCTGTACTTCTTGGTTTAGGTTGTCAACCTCCTTTTTTAAGGTGTTCTCACGTCTTCTGGCAGACTCCCTTGCCGCTTGAAGTTCATCAGCAAGTTCTTGGACCTGAGCCTTTGTAGGAGCGCATAGGAGGTTGTGTTAACAGCTCAGAACATTATAGCTCTAGTAAATAAATGACATACTTGTATAGCTTGTGATATAATTGCAATGAGATTCAACACGTGCAGCAATAGAATGGTGATATTTGGATGTCACCTTCAAGTCTTTTGTGTGCTTCTCGACCAACTTCTGCACATTGAGCCTCTCCTCGGTCTGTGCAGCATTAGCTAAGACTTGTTGTTCTGCAGCAGATGTCATCTGGGCCCGCAGTTCTAACAGAACTTTACTGAGAGCCTGGCAAAACAAGCATCATGCAAACGTCTATGGATGCAGGAGATGAGAAAAGGAAGTTAGTCAATGCTTAGCACTACCTTGATCTGCTTCTCTTTTTGGACTAGTTGTGATTTTAGCCGTTCGTTGAAGTTTTTCATGGTGTTGCTAGGCGATAGAACATTGGCCTCCTTTTGGGTCTCCAGCTCATTTTGCAGAGAATCCATCTCCCTTTTCATCTCTGATATTTGGCTCTTCTGATCTTTAGTCTCAATGGTCAGATCTTCCACCTCTACAGCGTGTGACTCCTTCAGCCTGCACCAAATCCACAATTAGTATGTTGGATTCTTCTTCAGTATAAAATCTGATAGTGAACACTGGCTACACAAAAAATTGATCTGTGTTGTCCCAGAGACACATAGATCACCTCAACATCTCATCAAAGTGTTTATTAGCCTGTGTTTCCATGGCTATCTGCTGTCGCTCCAACTCTGTAGTGGCCAGCTTCAGTTTCTTGGTGATGGCGGAGAGCGATATGTCCTGTTCAGCTACAGTCTGCTCCAACTCGGCCACGCGGTCCAAATGTTTGGATGTTGGTATAGTGATACTGGGCTTCTTCATCATTTCCTGCAGGGGGGGAGGACACACAGAGAGTCATTGAAAAAATATTAGACCGCTTTGTTTCTTCAGTTTCTTGTTCATTTTAATGCCTGGTACAACTAAAGGTGCTTTTGTTTGGACAAATATAAAATAATTACTAGTGCTATAGTACTTAAGAGCTTAAGTGATTTTGGTCATTATCAAAAAACCGTGGAGGTTGTTAGACATCATCTCTTAAATTAAACTCTTGTGAGCTATTTTTGTTATTCTCATCATCTGTCCAAAGAAATGTACATTCAGCTGTACCAAGTATTAAAATGGATGGATAACCTGAAGAAACAAGGGTGGTCTAATAAGGTTTTCATGACCGTGTCAGTACCATTGCGTGCTGTTTGAGGCGGTCGAGGTTGTTGTCGTTGTTGGAGTCCAACTTGTGATACAGCATCCTCAGCTCCTCTTCATGCTTCTTTATCATCTCTTCTTGATCCTGCAAGGAAGATAGGAAATGAGCAAAAGAATTATTGGCTGTACAAACTAAGCACAGAGATTACTTTCGCTTGAACATGAATGAATATCTGTACTTTTCCGGCTTGGGTCAACTGGTTTTGGTACTTCTTGAGTAGATCCTCTTTTTTGTCTATTCGACCTTGGAGATCTTTGATGGTCTTATGGGCCAACTTGAGGGCAGCCTGACTGTCTGATTCTCTGTCATTCTGAAAAGCGTCTGCAAGGAGACGTTCCCGACTAGCGACAGCTGGGAGACGAAGACGCAGCTCGTTGATGACTTTGTCCCTGGACACAATGTTTTGTTCAGATGTCCTCAGGGCGTCTTCTTTCACCTTTAATTTCTGCATTTCAAGGGATCATCATTCACCACACAGGTTGTGTTTCATTGAAGAGTTAGATGTACATAAAATATACCTCATGCAAATGTTTACAGGCAACTTGTGTGTCCGAAATGGTGCTAACTTGCTGTCGGATTTTTCTCAAAGCAAACTCTAGTTGTTGAGCAGGAGGTAGACTCGGGTCTGGGAGGTAGCCTGCTGAATCTTCCACCTGAAAACAGGCAGAAAGAGTCACCCAATCATAGTTTATTACAGCGTAAAGGATGCGGTAGAAAATATGATTCAAAACTAACCTTTTCGGCACCACTGAGTACTTCCTTCTGGTGGTTCTCGTACTGGTCCAGCTGACGTTCGAGCTCCAACTCTCGCTGATCCCATGCCAGTTGATGCTCTTCTTGAATCTTGAGAAAGACAAAAATAATTTACAATGCTGTGAGTGATGCACTGGAGTAACATTAAGGTTGTTCTCACCATATTCAATTGGACAATATCTTCTCCGAGGGAGTGGATGTGTCTCTCTTGGTCTTCCACCAGGTTCTTCAGGTACCTGAGCTCCTCCTTTTGGACTGCCACTTCCCTACTTTTCCTCAGCTCCTGCAGGCAAGCGTCTTCCATCTTCTTGTGCCACTCGACTACCTGTTATATGATGAGCACCAGATTTCTATGTTCTATGTTCTAAGTTACTGACCGATTGTTGAGGCACAACTAAAGTCACTGACCTTCTGAGCCCCTTTCACATCCTTCAGAGTTGAAATGAGCTCCACCAACCCTCCAAGCTTAAGCTCCAGCTCTTCTGCCCGACCCTCGGCCCTCCTCCGTTCCTCCTCTGCCTTTTTCTTCTCCTCGTGGGCTTTTGCTTTTTCCTCCTGGAGGCTTACCATGGTCAATGAGAACTTTTCCTGCTGCTGAAGTGGCAGTGCGCCTGCAAACTGCCTCCGAAGGGACTGGACGGTCTGTCGCAGGTGCTTGGAGCGGTTCCTGCCCTCCTGGCGAGCGATGAACAGAGCGCGCTCGCAGGTGTCCAGTCGCTGTTCGGCACGCTGTTTGAAGGCCTCCAGCTGTTGCATGTGAGAGGCAGAGGCTTCTAGCTTGGCCAAAGCGTCTGACTCACTGAGCTGCAGAGCCACAATGTGTTGGTGGAGCTTTGCAATGAGGGCCTTCTCATCTGTTTGCGACTGAAGAAAATAATACATTTAATTTAAACAATTGAAGGCGTCACAGTGAACTGGACTGTAAACACAAGAAAATCATTGCTTGATTCCAAAAAGTTACCTGATAGTCAAGGATTTGTCTCCTCAATGATTCCACTTCCTTATCTTTGGACTGTTGCCTGGCCTGGAAAGCCGACGCCTGTTTCATGGCGATGTCAGAAACCTCTCGAAGCCTGAAAAATTAAAAAAAGTTCCAAATATAAGGTTATATAAGAGTACATGTTGGTAATCCCAATGTCAAACGTACTTTGAAATCTCTGAGCGAAGTTCCGCCTCAGTGGCCTCAAACTCTGCAATCCTGGCTCTGTCTGCGTCGCTTGACGCTTTTGTGACGCAGGTGGCCAGCTCATCGCTCAGCTCCCTCTCCACCCTCTGCGCTTCTATGTTCATTTTAGTCAGCTGAGGAGACAGACAACATTCATTCATTCATTTTCTACCTCTTATCCTAACAAAGGTCACAAGGGTGCTGGAACCTATCCCATTTCTCTTCGGGCGAGAGGCGGGGTACACCCTGGACTGGTCACCAGCCAATCACAGGGCACATATAGACAAACAACCATTTACACTCACATTCATACCTATGGACAATTTGGAGTCGCCAATTAACCTAGCATGTTTTTGGAATGTGGGAGGAAACCGGAGTGCCAGGAGAAAACCCATGCATGCACGAGGAGAACACGCAAACTCCACACAGAGATAGCCGAAGGTGGAATCGAACTCGGGTGTCCTAGCTGTGAGGCCTGCGTGCTAACCACTACTTTCCTGGATTATTCCTTGGGATCGTGTCGAACTTACCTCTCCAAACTTGGCCTCCAATTCAGAGTTGCGTTCCTCCACCTGCTTAAGCGAGTTCTTTATGTGTTCGTACATGGTGTGTGCATGTTCGGCTCTCTGCCTCTCGTTCAGCTCCTTCATCTCCAGGGTGGTGATTCGCCTGGCGGCTGACACCTTCTCGTTGTTGACCAACGCCTTATCGGCTTTCTCCATGCCGCTCTCACCTGCTAAAGATAACAGATGGTTGATAACACCAATGAAGAATGGACATACTGACTTAGATCTCAGATTGAACATACCAGTTACATCTGTGTTCTCCCATGCTTGTTCTAATGTATGCAGCTTTTCCTTGGTGATCTCCAGCTCTTTATTAATCGCAGCAATATGTCCACGCAAAGACTCATTCTCACTCTTTACAGACAAAAGATAGTTGTCAATGGACAGTCTTTAGATAAACATTAACAAATTCCCACCTCTAAATGTTCCAGGTTGGTGGTTCTTTTGACAAGCAGGCCGTCCCTCTGTAGCATGTCTCTGTATTTGACTGTGAGGTCCGTGTACTGTCTGTTGGCCTTCTCCAGGTCTGATGAGGGCACGCTGTCATCCAAGGCTTTCTGCAGCTCAGCTGTTTTGAATGCAGCCATTTCCTTTGTACACCACAAACAAACAGAGCTGCAGTAAAGGATGCTTGGATAATCTCCAGTAAGAGCAACATTGGATTGACACTACTTGTACCGTCTATGCCAGGTACAACATCTTCTTCTCTACCTTGTATCTCTGTAGGTAGCCTATTCTCTGGATGACCGAAGTTTGCATTTGACTGCTCTCGTCCCGCAACCTGCTGATTTCTTTGCGGAGGTGTTGTTCCTGCTCAAGCAGGGTGGTGCAGCGCCGAGTCAGCTTCTTCTCGTTGACCTTAGACACAGTCAACTTACGCAGGGCTTCACTTAGCTGTCTCTTGACTTCCTCTGGGTCCTTCTGAAGGGTGTCCAGTAGTTCCTTAAAGCACACCAAGAGCAGAGTGATGTTAAATGTTGGCGCTACAGAGCAGGACCGTGTGCCTCAGTATGTATGTGACTTACACTGAAAAGTTGGAGTTTAACAGCGTCCACTTGCTGTTGCTCCTCAAGTTTGGTGGTCATACTTGTAAAAGCCTCTTTCTCCTTATGCCACTGTGCCTTCTCACTGCGTAAGAGGAATTTTAGATAAACGATTTGGGAGAATTACACCAATGGAGAATGTATTTTTGGGCTATAAAGTGGACGGGTCTCAAATTTGTGGCCATATTGTGTGCCAGTGTTAAGTTTAGTTTAGTATTAGTTTAGTGTTAAGTGTATCCGTGTACCCTTGGGAGATAGTGAGGGACACTTTGGCTTGCTTAAATGAAGCGGCTCTTTAACAACAGGCTTGTGACAAAGTCAAATGGACCGGTGCATCATTAGACAGAACAACTAAGAAGCTACAATCACAGTGCCAAAACAAAAATGGCAACACGTGTAACAAGTAAGTAAACACACAGGGCTACTACTACCCCACTACTATGGGGAATTATAAACAATGTGAAATCTAAATATGGAAATTCAGCAACTTTTTACGAAAAGGTGATACAAAAGCATGTTGGAAGCTGACTGGGAGTGCTTCTGGTGTTCCCATCATGCTTTGCAGTACTTATTTTGTAAAAAGTTGCTATGTTATATTAACATAATTGTCATTTAATATTCTTCACTGTAGTAGTGGTAGCCCAGTGTATGTGTTGTGTGTTAAGTTGCTGTGTGATGGTTCTTTGACACCGTGAGTCAGACCGTTATGTTGAGTAATGATCTCCTGTTTGTCTAAAAGTTGTCTAAAAGTCATTTGGTTGAAATGTGATTTTGGACTGAATATTCGATTTGGCCAAGCCTCACTCAGATGCTATTCCACACCCCCAGCTGTGTTGAATTGAGACCCCTGCAAAAATGCGTACCAACAAACATGTGCGAGTTTCCCCCAACCGTAATGCCATTTTGGCCCCATGCGGAATAAAGTAATTCCCAATAACAAGACAAGTGAAAAGGGGAGCCCAAGAGTAGTTACTAGGCAGAGGTTTTGCTAAATGTCAGCATTTTTAGTAGCTACCAACCTGAGATGCTCTTCATAGAGAAGCCCTTGCTGGTGGCTAATAATTGCAAACTTGTCTTTGTATTCCTCCAAAGTTTTGATCAACGTCTCCCTCGTGTTCTCCTGGTTGTGGAGCTCCTAATTAACATAAAAAGTTGAACACACAAGTAGCATTGCATTGCTTTCTACTCCACACACACACACACACAGGTAACACAGACCTGAAGCAGCCGAATGGCGTACTCGTTCAATGAGTTGATGACATCAGTGCTGCTGGGGTCCAGGTCTTTGGGAAGGGCCAGAGGTTGGAAGCTGACGCCACTGTTGGCGGACTTCCTCAACTGCTTCAGCTCACTTTCCAGGTGACTTGTCTGAGACAACGCACATGAATACCATATGAAGAATTGCTAAGCTAAGCGCAACTACGAATTAATGTTCTATTTTCTATGCCGCTTATCCTCATTAGGGTCGCGGGGGTGTGCTGGAGCCTATCCCAGCTGACTTGGAGCGAGAGGCGGGGTACACCAAACTAGCTTTTAAAAAGAATAAGTTCTTAGAACTCCATCCCCAAGTCAAATCCGAAAAACAGAGTTGAATTTTTTTAACCTTTGTGATGTGACCATAAACTTTACAAATCATGTCTTCCTGTCTATCTATGGATTTACGTCCACCTGGACATACCTTCTCTTTGGCTGTGGCAAGTTGACTGATGCTGCTGGTTGCTTCCTGTCGAATTGATCTCAACTCCTGCCTTAGCTCCTCGTTTCTCCCTAGCAGCTCGTGGATTTGAGATGTGAGGTGCAAAGTCAACGGCTTACTCTTGTCGCTGACATCTGGTGCCTGTGATTTCATGCACAAGGAGAGTTTCAATGTTACAAGGACATTGCTTAATGCTAATTTCCCTATATAGCGTCTTTCTTTAGGGCAAGCTTGAAATACGGTGCATAAAAGGTCTCGTATGTTTGCTGCCATGGGAACAAACAGCCATGAATACAAACAACACAAAGACTGGAACAGGTAAAGCGGCAGGATTAAAAATGTGTCATGGATATCCTTACGTCAGACAATTTTTCCAGACTGGGAATACTGGTGTCAGTGGGGCACTCTTTGGTCTTCAAGACTTGGAGGACATCTTTGAGGGCAGCCTCTACATCTTCTTTCTCTTTGAATAACTGATCCACTTTAAAGTGACACAGGAGAGAAGACAAGAAGATGTGAAACCGTCTTTCTAAAAGAGGACTGATGGGTTAAGAAACATGCATGAATGTGTGTTTACATTTGAGCTGAAACTGTGTCTTTTGGAGTTCAATCTCACTCTTCTGCATCTTCACTTTTTTTTCTAGGTCTTCATTCTGCAAACAGTATGTTAGTTAAATATGAGAGGCATTTGTCTAAAGTGCTGTGGTGATCTGTCATGAGCTGACTTTGGCTCGGAGCTCTTCATCCATATGAGTGATGCTCAGTTTAGGGCTTTCTTCCGTCTTCTTCAATCTTCCATCTACAAGCAATCTTCTAGTGTGTGTGCCGTCGTCCTCCACCTGTGGTAGTCCTGCAGGCATGGTTGGTGGTCAAGACAGAGGTCAATGTGCTCAAAACTCAAGGTAAGTCACCTCTCTGCTTGGCCAGCTGTCGGACTTGTTTCTTCATATCCAATCTTTCC
Source organism: Doryrhamphus excisus (assembly GCF_037039965.1). NCBI lineage: Eukaryota > Metazoa > Chordata > Actinopteri > Syngnathiformes > Syngnathidae > Doryrhamphus > Doryrhamphus excisus. Next base: position 14,181,498 of record NC_136357.1, on the reverse strand, counting down.
TCTTCAAGACGTTCAATCTGAGCAAGAAGGCAGCTTATAAAAAGATAAAAAGCAGCGGTCATAAACTTTGTTTACCTCTTTAGTCAGAACTTGATTTTCTGCTTTATACTGCCAATGTTTGAGTCCTTTGGCTCGTCGGAACTCTGTCAGATCCACTTCTTCTCTGGGTTCATAGCCTTTTCAATGAATTCCAAAGAAAGAAAAGTCAGATGATTGTTAGTCTTGTTATCTGAAATGCTCACTTTCATGGAAAACATTACCTAGTCTGTCTCTGAAATTCTCATTCTCCTCCATGAGCTCGTTCATTCTCATGTCCATTTGGTTGATCTCTTTGGTCATGGTCTCTAAATCAATGTCTCTCCTTCTGATTAGATTTTTACACTCCTTAATCTCGGCAACAGCTTCTTCTAGGCCATAAATTCCCTGAAATACACAGAGTTGTGGTTTCTTGTGATAAGATTCTTTTTGTCTTGCCTCGTCAACTCATTTTCAAGGAAGTTGCAATTCGATTGGACACAGCAGGACAAACACCAATTGATCACACCATTGTCACACAGTGTGTGTTACGTTACACTTCCAGGACATTGCCTTCAATGAATGTGATGTAAATTAAGAGAATCTAGTGTGTTTTTGTCCACTTACCGACTCGTAATCTTTCAAACGCTTTAAAGCCTCAATGAGTTCCTTGTCTTTTTCTTCAGCGTGAGCTTCAGCTTGTTTCAAAGCTTCCTCTGCGTCTCTTGCTCGGATCTCCGCAGCTTCCAGCTTGTATGTGAGCTCCTCCATCTTTTTCTGCTGGACTTGCACTTAGACAAAACCGCACAAGTTTTACTCTGCTATCCACTGACTGCACTCCACCTCTAATAGCTTCATCAACTTTTAAGATTGACATTTGTGTTACAAATGTTCTGTTGAGAACCATGACCCACTCACCTCCACCTTCCTTTGACAGCTTCAGACCCTCCATGAGCAGGGTTTGTTTCTCCATTTCCCCTGTATACTGCTCCACTTGCTGTCTCAGGATCTTGATCTGATCATCTCGATCTTCTACAGCCTGCAGAACCATCACCAACAATCAACACATTGGCTGTCTTCTTCTTCTGCTTCATTAGCAACATGTTTCAGAGAAAGTCTAGTCTATTAGGACTAGAAGCAGATGAATTTAGGCTGAAATCACAGTTGGCAGGTCCGTGATTTCTCCACTGTGACACTAAAAAAATTCCTTGTCTGATCTGTAGTTTACCTTAAAAGCACATCTGTACATCACATGTATACAACCATTAGATGGACAGGGGATACAATTACAGGGTAATAAAACAATACTGGCTCTCAAAGTCTCTGCCAAGAAGAAAACCTGGCTGGTCCCCATGTTTTTCTTCTTGTGAACCCAATTTCATGTATCACCTGTATTCCCCACTGTCTTGTTAACTGGGTGTATTGTGACACCCCTCTGATTAGCTTGGTAGCTTCCTTTATTGTGAGCATTCATTAATTCATTCATTCATTTTCTACTGCTTATCCTCACGAGGGCGGAGGGTGCTGGAGCCTATCCCAGCTGTCTTCAGGCGAGTGGCAGGCTACACCCTGGACTGGTTGCCAGCCAATCACAGGGCACATATAGACAAACAACCATTCACACTCACATTCATACCTATGGACAATTTGGAGTCACCAATTAACCTAGCATGTTTTTGGAATGTGGGAGGAAACCGGAGTACCCGGAGAAAACGCATGCACAGGGAGAACATGCAAACTCCACACAGAGATGGCCGAGGGCGGAACTGAACTCGGGTCTCCTAGCTGTGAGGCCTGCATGCTAACCACTCGGCCTTATTGTGATTAAAAAACAAATGGGTGTCGAGTATGAAAAATGTGCACATTTTGGCAGGCCTGGATCACATATGACCCGAAATGTGATCAGATCAAGACTACTACTGATTTCTGGTATATATTACAAGGTTATAAGAGGTTTTGTGCTATTAATGGTACATTGGACACACAAAATTTTGCACGATGAAGACAAATCTTTGCTCCTTTCTTTGGAACACACCTGCTGTAAGGCAATAACGTTGCTTCTGTCCAAGTCCGACTGGGCCAGACGCAACTTTTGCTGAAGGTCACGGATCATCTGCTGGTACACCAAAATCTCCTCATCCTTTTCAGAGAGCACTTTCTGTGAAGGAATGTCACATTATAAATATGCCATAACAGAATACGGGTGTCTGTAGCAGTCTTGTGACCTAAATTGCTTTTAACATCTCTCTTGAACCGGATCGGTTGAGAATAGTAACTGTCTGATGCAGGCTTGTCCAAACTGTTTCTGCCGAGGGCAGCATATGGAGAAGTTCAAAGATTCCGGGACCATTTTGTTTTATGCCAGTTTTATGCCTTTTAAAGACCAAACTTGGGTTTGCTTTGCGTAATAGGTTACAAATAACAAGTTACTTTATTATTATTTGATGGATAGTTCTTTAAATGGTATTTGCTCCCTGGCTTGACACAAAATAGTTATAACAATTAGGATTGAAGTGTTGTTCACTTTGATGCCAACCTTCCATTCGTTCACTTTGGCGTCCACTACTGCCATGATTGGGTCATCCTCTTCTGTCATGTTGTTGATTTTCTGTGTCAGCTCTCTGACCTGCATGTGAAGCACACATGTGACACAACATGAAGCAACCTGAAAACACAAAAACACAGATGTAGAATTAGAGAAGCACATTTACCTGCAGCTCAGCATGATCCCTCTCTTTCCTGAGCTGGTCAGTCATGGAGTCACACTGATGGACGGCCATCTTCATCTGGTTGTACTCATCGCTCATCTTCTCCATCTCCTTGGCAGACTCCATCAGACATTTCTGCATGTGCTGATTGTCAGTTTTGAGCTGTGCGATTTCTTCTTCTGCTTGCTAAAAAGCAACACAAATCTTGTCACTAATAGAAAGATGGTAGTGAAGAGCAAACATGCAGGTAAAGGTCCACCCAGGTGAGCGGGACATTGGTTGGTTTGGGAGGACCTGCAGCTCGTCCAGGCACTGGGAGAGCTGGCGGTTGGCAGAGCTGAGCTTCTTCTTAATCTCGGCATTCTCGTCTCTGGATGGACCCGACTCCTTGCGTTCCAGCTCTCCATGATAAAAGTCCACATCCTGTTGGAGCTGCGTGTTCTGATCAAGGACAGGTTTGCTTTAAAGTGGACATCACGGCACAAAATGTCAATACAATTACTCAACCACTCGATAACACGTCACATCTACTCTTCTACTTATTCTAAACTATTAACTACTGAAGGTAACTACATTGCCATATTCAAGAAATATGACGATGACAATCAAAAATGTAGTCACTGGTACTCTGAACCTTTTTTTTGGAATTCCAAAATGAATATTTGCTTATTCTCTCAATGCCATACTACATCTGGACCACGATGAACACTTGTTCATTTGTTTTCATCACCTTGAAACTAAAGTTATGCTCCAAGTCTTACCTTCTTCTTTAACTTTTTTATCTTTGGCAATAGAACAGACAGAACATGGGGAAGATGTGAAGAGAGACATGAACTCTGAGAAAGCATCTATGTTAAGACATTCATGCATAGGACATCAAATTAAAGATAAAAAATACATTTCTGATGGAAAATGAAGATTCTGATGAAAGAAAAACAAAGTTATGGGGTTCGTATGATGGAGTGTGTCTTGTCACATACTTCTCTTTTCAGCGTCTTTGCCTCATCCTCTGCTGTCTCCGCTCGCAGGACCAACTGCAAAAGCAAACGTACACAAACATTGCAATTCACAGATTGAACCAGGGCAGACGCAACACAGTATGAGGTAAAAATATATATACACACCGCTTTTGTTTTTGCTTGTTTTCTTAGAGAGGACCTATTTCTTTCCACTTTTCTGGCCTATAAATGTAGTTAGAATGTTGTATTCTCCAGTTAAACAATTCCAAAGTTTCAGATAATGAGATTTGCGCATTTGGAAGTGAGCCCTGAAATAGGTTTGGATAGCTCAAAACGCTCGGTTTAAAAAGGTGTGGTAAAACTACCCCTTTGTGATGTCACAGGGAGGCGGACTTCCTTATATGGGCGTGTCTGTGAGCAGATAAGCACTCTGCCCTTCTTCAAGCTCTGCTTCCTATGCCCTCCCCCAAGCGCTGCTCCTCTGTTTACTTGCACGGAAAGCTACATTTGGGCATGGTCCAGTATGCAACTGGACTAGCCAAGCCTTTCCAAAGTTACTTGGTCATGTGGACTGAGCAAGCAGTAAGTAACAGTTTATCAGTGTCCTAACTGTTTTGTGTAAGTCATGGAGCAAAAGCGCTTGCATACAGGGAGAGGGGCTGCTAAGAGCCATTTCCCACCATAATTATATTTGCCACATTCGGTTACCAAATGCTAAAATGCTAAAGCTACATACCATTGAGAGACGTCTTTAAGTAACCTTGAGAAACTTGACTGCCCACGGTCTGTATTTCCGGATTGGATTCCGGATCCAACACATATGGCTGTATGTTAAAAGCCATTTTCAAGACATAAAGTTTAATATCAAGTCCTATACCGTTCACAGCTGGCGGCAAAAAACGGAATTCCTTTTAAGTACTCGCTAGTGTGACCAACCCCAGCAGAGTGGGCGTGCCTGGAGGCGAGCCGTGGTGGGATACATAAACAGTTTTCCAAAAAAATACAGCTGTATAAGTGCAGATTCTGGATGAACCATAAAGACGCAGTGCCTTTATGGTTTCTCACAAAACTTCCACTTTATTAGGTTTTCTTCAGCTTGTCCCTTTTTTGGTTTATATTCAAAGTTACTTGGTACCGGCATCAAGCATTGTGCAGGACAGCAGGCATGATTGTGCATCAGTCACTGACAGTGTTTTTTTTTGTCTGCTTGTTTCAGGTGGTAGTTGGTGATATTAAATCAGCTGGAAAACTGCTTGTAGTATTGAACGTGGTGCTTTTGAGAAATATTCAGACAGGGTTAGGGTTAGGGTTAGGGTTAGGGTGGCCAACCTAAGGCACACCTGTGCAATCATCATGCTGTCTCATCAGCATCTTAACATGCCACGCCTGTGAGGTTGTTGAATTATGAATGCTCACTAGCACGGATTTAGACATGAAATGGAGGAGTAGGACTTTACTAGAAAGGTTTTACATCTTTGAGTTCAGCTCATAAAAATGGGAGCATAACAAAAGTGTTGCAGTATATTTGTTGTGTAGTAGATAGACTTTATTGTCATTGCACAATAACACAGCAGTGAAATTGCCAACGAAATGTCGTTGCCTGGCTCCCGTATAATAATAAATAACAAATAATAATGTGGAGAATAAATACCTAAACTACTTGGTCTGCATCCAGTTTGGCCTTGTTGCTCCTTGTCAGTCACAGTGCAAACAAATTTGCCAGATTTTTGTATCCCAGCTGGATATATTAAGCATAGGTCATGTTCACTTATTTTGTGTGATTGTATTGCAATACCTGAGATCTAAATATGGACTACGGGTATGTTTCCATAAAGACCTGAGTCAAATGTATTGTTGGAAACAAAAATGGTATCATCCAATGAACACTGCCTGACACCATTAACACAGCACAATATCATCTTGCTTTCATCACCAAATTAGTCAACATGCCAAAGCACAGCTGACAGCAGTCATTGCTGAAGAACACAGAACTTAATAGCGGTACTAAATACAGTCGTACCTCCTCAATAGTTTTCTTTCCTCCTCCCATTTCTTTCCTCAGGTGGTTCACCTCCTTCTCCTTCTGCTCCAGCTGGCTTTCCAGCTGCCGAATCTCATTTCTCAGAAAGCGGTTGTCTGGCCCAGTGCCGCTGTGCTGAGATGCAAAACAATGAAAAGTACTCTAAATAATGACCACACCACAACCCCTTACATGTCTTATCAAGATTTACACATGATATATGTAGATGTTATTACCTTCTTTCCAGTGCAGTTCCTGTATTTGGATTGTATACATAACTAAACACTTGAAAAGTATAATCAAATCCAAACTAGCATGGCTACGAGCATGGAAGGAATTAGCTATAATCTTCTTATGTTGTTGAACTCAGCCAATTAAAGTGCAGCATTTCGCATTCATCCGTGACTGAAAAGATTACACCCACACACGTGAAGTGTTTTGCTGTATGCTCTGACTATACTTCATCTTTCTAAAAAAAGAGCCAAATGGCCTCGTGTCACGTGTATGGGATACGATTTCAGATCTGGAAAGCACTGAGGTATGTCTCTTAAATGGTTTGTTGACTCAAAGTGAACATTAGGTATTTTGTTGCTGATTTGTCAATTGCCTAGATAATGTATGTATAGGATTTTGTAGCATTCAGTTTTTTCAGAGTAAAAAAAATCAAAACCTACATTGAAAAAGCGATTGCCCCCTAAACCTAATAACAGTTTGGGCCAACTTTGAGAACAATTGCAATCAAGCGTTTGCGATAACTTGCAGTGAGTCTCTTACAGAGCTGTGGAGGAATTTTGGCCCACTCATCTTTGCAGAATTGTTGTAATTCAGCCACAGCATGAAGTGCAGATTCAGGTCACGACTTTGACTAGGCCACTCAAAAGTCTTCATTTTTCTCTAGCCATTCAGAGGTGGACTTGCTGGTGTGTTTTGGATCATTGTCCTCCTGCAGAACCCAAGTTGTTTTCAGCTTGAGGTCATGAACAGATGGCCGGTAGACAGCAGGATTCACAAGTCTTCCAGGTCCTGACTTAGCAAAACAGCCTGGAACCAACACACCATCACCACCATAGTCTATCTATAAGGATCTTTTTCTGAAATGCAGTGTTGCTTTTATGCCAGATTTAATGGGACACACCTTCCAAAAGGTCCAACTTCTGACTCATCAGACTACACAGTATTTTCCAAAAGGTCCTGAGGATCATCAAGATGTTTTCTGACAAAACTGATACAAGCCTTAAAGTGCTTCTTGTTCAGCAGTGTTTTTTGTTCTGAACTCTGCCATGCATGCTGTTTTTCAACATCTTTGTTTTGATAGACCCATGAACACTGACCTTTACTGAGGCAAGTGAGGCTTGTAATTCTTTGGATGATGTTGTGGGGTCTCTTGTGACCTCTTGGGTGCGGCGTCGCTGCGCTCTTGGGGTACTTGGTTGACCAGCCACTCCTGGGAAGGTTCACCACTGTTCCAGGTTTTCGCCATTTGTCAATAATGGCTCTCACTGTGGCTTGCTGGAGTCCCCAAAACTTAATAAACGGCTCTATAACCTTTTATAGACCGAGAGCTCAGTTACTTTCTATATGGGAGGTAACTGGGGGCAATCACTTTTTCCACACAGGGCCATGGAGGTTTGGATTTTTTTTAAATAATCAAGTCGAGTCTCCAAACCAAACCTCCGTGCCTTTCATCGTCTTCATTATGGGTGTGTGTGTATTTGACTTATTTGTTCATAGAACACATCTGAACACACACGGAAAGATGCACTGTCTGTCTCCTGCCTTCCTCCTTTTCCTTTCAAGCACTGCACTGTGTGTTGATGAGGCTCTCCAGGGTACTGCATATTTCTGAGTCTGAATGTTAACATAACGTAATGTTAACATTAAGAAAGAAACATTACATTACATTGATCTCAACCAGTGTGTGCAATGATTCTAATTGCTGCAGAAGTTTAAAAAAAAAGCTCAAGAGAGCAAGTACACACTTCTCACTGCCCACTCTTTAAAGTTACATTTTAAACAGACTAGAATGAACCAGCATCCATGTGGCTCATCCGTCCCTAAACCTCATTCATCTATAAAGTTAATTCGTCTTTTATATGCATTTCACCAGGTTTCCTGCAAAATTCTCAATAAATGTGTTCTGTGTTTTACATTTTTGGGCGTCTGGAAAGGATAAATTGGATTTGCATGAATTCTTATGGGGAAAATAATTACTCAGTTTTCGTAGGTTTCAGTTTTTTTGGAGTGCATTAATGAGGAAAACCCAGGTTCCCCTGTATAATCAGACTTATGTTGCAAATTGATTTTTGATAATGCAGTTCTAGCTGTACTGTACATGATCTACTGAGATAATGTCTCAGTAGACAGATGGACATGAACAGTGGCAGGGGGTGTAAAACGACTTACCTTGAGTTCATCTTCCAGTCTCGACACCTTGGCTAGAAGTTTATTTTCTACAGTGAAGAAGTCATAGGAAACAATGTCAGCGGTGTGCTGGCAGAAAAACATCTACGAACAAACTCCGCACCAACCATTTTTCTCCTGTTCTTCTATTAATTGTTCAGCAAGAGAAGCTTCATGATGCTTCATCTGAGGAAGGAAGACAACACAGAACTTGTGTGTTTTACTTTGAAGCATACAATTAACATTTGCATGTGTCAAGAAACAACTAAGACCTTGAGCAGAGCCTGAAATAGTTGCAGTATGTGGACAACGTCCTTCTGAGCTTGATTCTCCACTTCCCACTGTTGTGTCTGCAACAGACAACATAAAAGGTCAAATGAGGAAAAGTTACCACAAGCACATTCTATCATCACGAGTTGTAATTATTTCAGTAAGAGGACGTTCATATTTGATTGAAACACGCCATTGATGTTTTGCCAGGTCAATGATTAGAAGCTTGATTGATGCAATTACAACAGACGTGCAGATGCACCACTGTTTTTCTTCAAATGTTCCGGGAATTGTTATTCTTAAAAGCAAAAACCCTACTGAAAGTTGCAGTGGAATGGTGAATGTCTCAGAGTTGGTACAATTTAAAATTGAAAAAAAGATGCTTCAGTTTCGTAAGCATCGAGGGATTAACTGTTTTGTTTTTTTCTGTCCGTTCAGCCAAACTGCTTTCACAAGAAGGATCAGCACCAACAAGAGGTGTTAAAGGAACGTGGCGAGAAAAGAAAAAGGAGAATACACACAGTAAGTTATGATAAATGAGCAGTGATGCCTTAAGCGAGGCACCATCCATCCATTTTCTATTCCGCTTATCCTCATTAGGGTTGCGGGGGTATGCTGGAGCCTATCCCAGTTGACTTGAGAGAGGCAGGGTACACCCTGGACCGGTCGCCAGCCAATCACAGGGCACATATAGACAACCATTCACACTCACATGCATACCTATGGACAATTTAGCATCGCCAATTCGCTAACATGCATGTTTTTGGAATATGGGAGGAAACCGGAGTTCCCACAAAAACCCACGCATGCACTGGGAGAACATGCAAACTCCACACAGAGAATCAAACCCAGGTCATGCTAACCCTACATGCTAACTACGCGGCCAACGTGTGGCCCCTTAGCAGGGCAACCGACCCCTGAAATTCTTCCTTGGTCAAGTCCACTGCACCAGTGTATCACTAGTGTATCACTTGTGTGTGCATGCTGTGGTCGCCGCTGAATAGTTTATGGCTGTCAGGTGTCTGCAATGCACGTCAAAGAATGTGTTCATGACAAAATCAAAGTATTAATATGATGAGCCTTTGTCCATTAATTGTACATCAGATGTTTTTTTCTGCCATCATTCTTGAGCAACTCAGCAGTTGCTTGAACGTGAGGTTTTTGTTGCACAACGGTCTACCTTTGTTCTTCTAATACAAACGCATGTACCTTGTACAAGCTGTAATAATTCCAGCGAGTGGGCATAAATATTTCACTCAAACATGCAAAACCTTTTTCACGCCACAGCCATGATGATTTGCAAGGTTAAAATGATGTTGTGATGATTTGCAATGTTAAAATGATGTTAAGGTTTGGATGAAGAAGAATGTTAATATCCCAGACAGATCATTCGTTGTGCATGCAGCAATGCCACATGCACAGCATAAAACAACTAAAACTCTCATAATAATAAACAGCATAGGACGCCAATAAATATTTGGTATATGCTATTGTTCCTAAAATAAAACACAGTTGGATTTTTTCGACAGATGTCAGAAAAGCAAATTGCTTTAAGAGTTGATGGGCAAAGATCACTGGGAATCATCTGAGCATCCTTTGAGCTTTTCTGCAATTTTGCAATATGCTAGCTATTATATACAACAATGGGCTGCACGGTGGCCGAGTTTGCATGTTCTCCCTGTGCGTGCGTGGGTTTTCTCCGGGTACTCCGGTTTCCTCCCATATTCCAAAAACATGCTAGCAAATTGGTGACTCCAAATTGTCCATAGGTATGTATGTGAGTGTGAATGGTTGTTTGTCTATATGTGCCCTGTGATTGGCTGGCGACCAGTCCAGGATGTACACTGCCTCTCGCCCGAAGACAGCTAGGATAGGCTCCAGCATACTCGTGACCCTTGTGAGGATAAGCGGTATAGAAAATGGATGGATGGATATGTACAACAATCTCTGCCTGATTTTGAAGCTGAGCAGCAAAGATAACGTTGGTTGTAATACACAACTTAAACACATTTTAGCATTGGAAATAATGCTAAAATAGATAAATAATCTGCTTCAAGATCAAACTCTGGCCATCATAAATTGCAGCGATAATGTCTTATTTTAACATTGTGTCTTTAAAAGTGTAAAAAGAAGTGAAGCTAATACAATCAAATAGCAAACAATTGAGGACACCAATGTGACAACTGAGACTAGTCGCTTACGTCACATAATACATTCTTCTCCTCCTCCTCCTCCTCCTATAATGCTCATCCTTCTTTTGGAAGAAGTGCGGTGTGATGTCATTGTGTAACTGAGGCCTATTTTTGCAGAAAATGGTCAAAATTTGTGTTTTCTGAAGTCTGTTTTTTGAGAAAAAGTATAAAGCACACAGTTTGTGTTTACAGTGTTTACTTAAGACGTTTCACTGTATATTAAATCACCTCATACTGTTATCATTAATCTTCACAGAAATATTTTCTTTATACTTTTCATTTAAAGACAAAGCAAATGAGCAAGGTATTTGTATTTGTGTTAAAGTAGTCATAGTCCGGTGAAGTAAAGCATAGCCACAGACCACTCACTGTTTATAATTGGTATTTGTATTTATTGGTATTCGTGTGTGTGTGTGTGGGTGTTTACCGTCGTGAGCAGACTGAGAAACTCGTCTATTTCATCCTTGTCGTATTCATGGAGGTTGGCGGGGTCAATCCTCCTCACTTCATCCCACTCCAGAGCAACGGGCATTTTGGCCATTGTGTGATAGACACAGCTATTGTTTCCAGAAAAGAAACGTTAACTTCACTCCCAAACATTATCTCAAAATGATGGATTAATACGAACTAAATCAGCTGCATTCATTACATGAATGAGACGTTGTCTGCTCCAAAACATAACAATAACATTAAAAACATAATAATAAACTGGCAACAGTGTGTTGGTGAAAAGAACAACTTAAACGTGCCGATTTTCCCCTATGTTGAAAACATCACAAAAGTCTGCAAACAAATGTATCAGCCAAGCAACAGAGTAGAGAATATTACAATATTTATATTCCCTTCTCTTCAAATAGTTTAAGTTTACCGCTCACTGTCGATGTTGAAACATCACCTACCTCTTCGGGTGTAGAAAGTTGCCAAAACCCCAACAGTGTTTAAATGAATCACTTATTCATTTTTAGGATACGAAATAACACAATGAGAATATTCCATTTAGTATGTATCATTTCTCGTTCGTTCTCGTCTTCTTCTACAACTAGATTGTCCGCCGCCTTTCACATATGCCTCGAAACTGTAGATCGCCATCTACTGCTTCGGCAGTTTATCGTCAGTGTGGTTATTTTTAAAGTGATACTAATTTCTCCACTGTTTAAGTGAACCAGCTTATAGATGTACAAGGGAGATTTTAATTGTTTCATTAAATGAAACGGTGTGATTGTTGAATGATTGTACATAAATAAAATTCTTTTTTGTTCAGAAGTCAAAATCTGTTTGCACCGGAAGTGTTTGAGCTGTGTGACACGCATGCGCACTAGTCGGATGCCCCTTGATATGTGTGCAGTGAGTTTGTATTAAATAATTGTATTTGTTTTCTATCAAATCTACCACAACAATCTGATCCTGTGAGGACACGGTATGTTGCCATTTAAACTACACTTTAGCAAGCCTGCATTGATCGGATCGCAAGAGTACTGTCAAGCTACTGTAACTAGCTTTAGCTGCAAAAGTAACTCATGCTAGCTTCATGGCCAGCCAACATTACATTTCTGCCGTTCATAGATCATGCGAACAACTGATTCAATTGTTTGCTATCATCAGTTGATGGCAAGAACGACTTAACAGATATAAAAGGTCCCAAAACTATGAGATGTAGCGGTAGGTATTAGCCGGGTCCCACCCTTCTAGTCCTACGGCTTGACAGTACTGTAAGTTGAAGTACTGTATAGGTTTTCAGCCTCGAGATTACGCTTAACGTGCGCCTTTTGAGTTGCAGCTTTGTTTTAGTTGGTATTGATTTCAAAAAACAGACGCTACTTCTGCACAATATATTTATGCTATTTGCACAGCTTTTTAAAATTAATCCCCTTGTGACTGTGAATACCATACTAGTTTTGCTGTGAAACAAAACAATGTTATCACCATTTAGCTGATTGCCAGTATTCACTGATAACATGAAAAAATGTTTTATTTTCCTTGCAGTGATCGATGACGGCTTGGCTCAGCCATGGCTGCTGTGTCATGGAAAGAGGTTTTGCTTTTGACTGGACTGGTGGTGGGATGTTACTGGAACAGTCTGTCGTGTGGTTTTGTGTTTGATGACGTCTCAGCCATCCTTGACAACAAGGACCTAAGACCCTCGACCCCATTAAGAAATCTTTTCCTTAATGACTTCTGGGGAACTCCCATGGCAGAGGTGCGTTTATTCTGGAAAGGAGACATTCAGTATAATTTATCATTTGCCTAAGAGAATGTGTGCCTGTGTTTGTGTGTCTCGTTAACAGGAGCGTAGTCACAAATCCTATCGGCCTCTGACGGTGCTCACCTTCCGACTCAACTATCTCCTCAGTGAGCTGAGTGCTGCCTCCTACCATATGTTCAACGTCATCCTGCACGCCGTCGTGTGCGTGCTATTCCTGAGGGTGTGTCGCTTGTTCCTGGACAGGACGTCCGGCTTGGTTGCGGCGCTGCTCTTTGCCGTGCATCCCATCCACACGGAAGCTGTGAGTGTGTGTTTGCTTCAGAGAAGATTAACTGATGAAGGCAAAGGGCTGGATGGCTCAGTGGGATAGTGCCCTTGTTTAACACATTCAATCCCAGTCATTTTTCAAAAGATAACTCCTTCAGTACAGGCCATTTTAGATGATTTTGTTTGATTTTTTTAAGGTACACAGAATATTGTGTTCTATGGCTATATAAAGTGGTCATCTTTACCTCTAAACAACTGTACTACAATGTAAACAATACAAAAAAGGATTGTTTTACAGCAAAATCTGTATTTACAAATTTAACACCATGAACTATTTACATGGTCTTCCACTTCCCCCCTTGCTGTCGTGTGTTAATACATGCAAAAGATCCATGATGAGCCCTTAGTAGATGCCCTTCTGCCACCTTGTGGCCGTTTATATGGCTTAAAGCTGATCTGATTCCTTTCAGTATGTGGTTGCGTCATCACCTCTTTTTGCCTTTCACGCCAAAAAGCGTAAATGATGTATAAATACATCTTTTGGGGTTGGGTTTATACGTCTTTGGTATTGAGTGAGTTAATTTTGTCATTTAGTACCTCCCTCAATAGCAGCTCGATAGATAGATAGATAGATAGATAGATAGATAGATAGACTTTCTTTATTGTCATTGCACAATAACACAGCAATGAAATTGCCAACGAAATGTTGTTGCCTGGCTCCCGTATAATAATAATAAATAATAATGTGGAGAATAAATAGATGACATCAGATATGAACAATGAACAGCGTGAACAGTAATTTGTACAAATAATTAAAATAATTTAGAATAAATAATAATAATTTAAAGTTTTTAAGCGTGTGTGTGTGGGCAGGTAGAGGGGCTTATTTGGCATTCAGCAGTCTGATGGCCAGGGGGAAGTAGCTGACATCGCCAACTACTGGCCCGGCATGCACATTACATTACATTAGTTATCATTTTTGCTGATTTTCTGCATGTGTTGTTTTGTGAACGTACTTAAATAGTTCCTTAATATATGTAGCTTGGCCTGTAACTGTAACAACCACTTTGAACTCCTGCCTCATCACAAGGTCATGTTTGTGGTGTCATTCAATACTTTGCTGAGGGGTGGTCAAAAGGCTGACAGAGGACATAAAACCTGTCATTCAACGTATAAAGAAGGCAGCATGGGTGGATGGGGACTTTGGGGGGGGGTAACCAAATACTTTTGAGTTTGTTGTGAGCTGTTTCATTCTTGGGTTAGTTCACCTCGTGCAATTAGGACGTGTAATTCATCCTGTCCAACATTGCAGGACAGATGACCTGTATAGACAAAAAAATGAAAGTCAATCTTGAGACTCCCTCAATGTGAACAATTTGCCTTACAAATGGGCCTTCAGTTAGTCCAGATCGTCTTATCACTGTCTAGCATCCCTCTCAAAGGATTATTTGTTTCTTGTGGTGAGCGGCCCTAAAAGAGTCCTTGTGTGTCCCGCCATGTTTTGACTCTTATTTTAATCCCTACAAAGAGGCTGAACCAAACAGGAATGCTTTTGTTGTCACACTGCTTGCAACAAGGACAACTGATTAATACTTACTTAACAAGAACTTAATCAGTTGCCGGTGAATATTCTTGTTTGTCCAGGTTATTATAGTATTCTCAAGCATAGAATTGATCGTGGCTTGTTGGCAGGTTGTCTTAAACCAGGGTTTACCAACTGTTTGAAACCGAGAGCTACTTCTTGGGTAGTGATTGATTTCAAAGGGCTATCAGTTTGCTACACACTTCTGAGTGTAACCAATTTGCTTTATTCACAATAAATATCAACAATGATTTCACAAGAAACCAATGAATATCATAGGACTGGGCAATATGGACCAAAACTCATATCCGGATATTTTTTCCACAAAGTGACTGCTTGCAAAGATTTATTAAAATGCAAAAAGAACAACAGCCACTGAAATAAAATTATCTTTATATAAATATCGAAAAAGCTCAATATAATATATTCAATCTTCAGTGCAATCATGCTGCACTCACGGTAGTCTGTTAGCCGTTCCCAATGATGACAGACGGTAAACATGGTTGATACCGTCTTTATTCAGCAACCTTTATACTGTCTTTTTTGCTTTTCACTCCCGCTATGCAGCCCCTTCTTTGCCGAATCTCCACTGGAATCTTGGTGTCGCAAAGGGATGCTCAAAGCTAGCAGCTGCTCCCGAGAGTAAACAATGGAGCAAGAAGCACACTTGCTTCAGGGGTCCTTATGGCACCAGAAACAATAAGAAAATAATAAATAAAGCACTATTAAACAATAAAAACAGCAGAATATACAGAGCTGCCGCAACTAACTTCCACTCGGGCTGCAGCATCTTGAAACAAGAGACCTCTGCATCAAATTCAGTCTATATCGAAATTAATGAAATGCTTGTTTTTGCTTTGAAACCATCATCTGTCTTCTCTCTCGTATACGTATATTTTTAATATAACTTGTGATATTACTTCCACTTGAGGACCGTGGCAGTTGCACAAATGTGCCACCTTGTTGTTACCAGACAGGCTGCTGTCGCATCTGTTCGTCCGCCTCTCACATGATGTACTTGGAAAGGCCTGTTTTTACATGCGGCGTCACAACGTGTGGGCAGGGGTTTGTGTGTGTGTGTGTGTGTGTGTGTAGCATCATCCTTTACTTTGGCTGTTCAAAGGAGGATATGACTCACACCCTATGATTTGACATCAATAGAGACAGCTTGAAAACAATAAAAGTCAGAAAGTATCTTGTTAAGACACAGGTGTTTTGCGTCTACATAAGGGCATATCTCATAAACAGTCGTCCCGTGCTACGTGGCGATTTGAACATCGCTCCATGATTCTATTGCGTTTTTTCAAACGTTAATTAATTGTTAAATGATCACTGTTTCGCCTGTTAGTCATAAAATATCCATATTTAAGAAAATGTTCCTGATTTTCCCAAAATTAAACATTTCCAAGCATAAAAATGGCTAAATGCACTAAATGTAGTACAGTAGAAGCCATTAACATCACAACTTCTGGATGTTGATCACTTGGTGTCAGTACTTGTTTGGTCAGACCACCAGACCACCAGCCAAGCACCAGACAGCTTTTATTGCAGGCTTAAATGATCTCACAACAGGCACAATAATAATATAATATCAACAATGATCATCATCATAATACTACTACTCTAATTGGGTAATCTACTCTATTGGATTGATATGATTTTCGGGGGCAGCAGTCTCAGCAGGGATGCTCAGACTTCCTTTTTCCGGGGAACTTGGTCCAACTCCTCCTGGTGTTCCAAGGCCAGTTGAAAGACATAGTCTCTCCAACGTGTCCTGGGTTTTTCCCAAGGCCTTTTACAGTTTGGACGTTCCCTGAAAGCCTATCCAGGGAGACCCCCTGGGGGCATCCTGACTAGATGCCTAAGCCACCTTATCTGGCTCCTCTCAATGCGGAGAGGAGCAGCAGTTCTGCTCCCGGGTTTTTCCTCAGATGACCGTGCTTTCCACTTTGTCTCTAATGGAGAGCCCAGACACCCTACAGAAGAAAACTCATTTTGGCTGTTTGTACGTGCAGTTTTATCCTTTTGTACACTACTTACAGCTTATGAAGATGTAATGTGACAGACACCTTCCAAAAGGTGCAGCTAATTTCCCAAAGGTCTTGGGGATTATCAAGAACAAAACTGAGACAAGCCATAATGTTATTTTTGTTCAGCAGTGATTTTGGTCTTGGAACTCTGCTGTGCAGGCTGTATTTGCCTACCATCTTTCTTATGGTGGAACCATGAACACTGACCTTAACTGAGGCAAGTGTGGCCTGCAGTTCTTTAGATGTTGTTGTGGGGTCTTTTGTGACCTCTTGGATGAGTCACCGCAGAGGTTAATTTTGGTTGACTCGCCACTCCTCGAAAAGTTCAGCACTGTTCCATGTTTTCGTCATTTGTGGATAATGGCTCTCACTGTGGTTTGCTGGAGTCCCAAAGCTTTAGAAATGGCTTTATAACCTTTTCAATTGAACTCAGGTTTGATGTTTTAATGGGAGGGCAATCATAATCCATACATTTTCTATGCCACTTTTTTCCCCTTTACCAGGTGACGGGTGTGGTTGGTAGAGCGGAGCTCCTGTCTTCAATCTTCCTCCTTGCTGCTTTTCTGGCCTACACTAAGTCCACAGGTGGTGACCACTCCATTGGTAAGTGTCATGTGCAGGGATGGTTCTTTTCTGACCATAAGACCACAATACCTCTATACACTACGTCATAAAAGTCAGTACACTCATATTTCTCAGATTACTCTGGCTTCTTCTCTAGATCTTAAAATGTGCATGTTATGTTCTTCTTAATTTATTTATGTTAATATTGTTATGTTAATATATGTTAATTTCTTTATGTTAATAGTTTAGTTATGTTAATTGTAGAGTCTACATTGTCCATAGGTGTGATTGTTGAGAAACACTGATCCACATTTTTTCACATTCGATTGGCTCCAGATATATTAATTTGGATATTTGCAGATACAATTTTGATACGGTACTCTTTGCTTTCATATGCAACAACGCCTTATGAATATAAGGAAACGTAGCTGTCTCCTCCACACAAGCTCTCAGCCTGACACATTTGGTCTTCACAGACGACACAGACCACTTAACATGGCACATAAAGTCTGATTACATTATCATTATTGTTGATTTTACATGAAGCTGCAATAAATTTCTCTCCTCAGCAAGTGTGAGACTGATTTGTGTTTTTTCAATGTCCCACTGTTTAGTATGGCTCGTGAACATTGAAGCACAGACGTGGCTCTTCACTATACATGAATTATACTGGTGACAGAACTCAATACCCATACTGGATCAGATTGGCCGCATCCAATATTGTGTCCTTTGTTTCATATGTGTCATTTTATTGACCAGCAAACAGCCTGGGGTGCACTCTCACCCAAATTCAGCTGGAATAGGCTCCCTCTCACGTATGACCCTAATGAGCGTGCAAGCATTTATTTGCCTATTTTTCAACCAGCCCTCTTGAAATCAAGATATTAGCAAGGGAATGTCAAACATTTTCTTCTAAATGCTCAACAGACTGGCAAGAAACATGTCTGCAAGTACACAGTGTTCAGGTTCTTATGTTTTGTTTTTTTTCAGTTTGGACACCCATCGCTCAGACAGTTCTCTTGGTGGCCGCAGCAACACTGTGCAAAGAGCAGGGCATCACAGTGGTTGGCATCTGCTGCGTCTATGAGGTCTTTGTCGCCCAAGGGGTAAGACTGGAATCTGTTTGTGCATTGACAAACTAAATGAGTTAAAAATGAGTTACCGGCTCCCTTGCTCCCAGTTCACCTTGCCCATGTTGCTGGACACGCTGCGGCAAGTCGTGCAGGGCAAAGGCGCGTTCCCGTACACCGTCCTCCAAATGCTGCTGAAGCTCATCGTCCTTGTCATCAGCACGCTGCTGCTTGTCATCGTCCGCGTCCAGGTCATCCAATCTCAGCTTCCCGTCTTCACCAGGTATGTAGGCAGCTGCATTTAAAACGGAGGAAAGGGGGATGGCACATTCTGATAAAAAAAAAAACCCTCACAAAATCAACCAGAAAACAGACGATATGTTTGCCTCACAGCTAGGAGACCCGAGTTCAATCCCACCCTCGGCCATCTCTGTGTGGAGTTTGCATGTTCACCCCGTGCATGCGTGGGTTTTCTCCGGGTACTCCGGTTTCCTCCCACATTCCAAAAACATGCTAGGTTAATTGGTGACTCCAAATTGTCCATAGGTATGAATGTGAGTGTGAATGGTTGTTTGTCTGTATGTGCCCTGTGATTGGCTGGCTACCAGTCCAGGCTGTACCCCGCCTCTCGCCCGAAGACAGCTGGGATAGGCTCCAGCACCCCCGCGACCCTCGTGAGGATAAGCGGCAGAAAATGAATGAATGAACGAATATTTGCTGACTGTAGCGGTCATGCCAATGCAACAGGTGGTGCTGTAACTCCTAGTTGTATGAGATCATTATAACAAATGGGGAGCCTGTAATAAGTCAATGGAAAGCATTCACTCTGGTTAGTTTGTTTATATAAAAAAAAGGCATAAAAACATAGAAAATATGTGCGCTAATAAAATAATATCTGTAGTTTTTCTCACCACAGCAGCTGCAGCTCATCTGCTCCAAAGGAAAGAGACATGAGGGAGCCAAAGGGCAGCGGACTACATAACCATTTGAATATGTCAGGATTACATGATTACATAAACAAGGGGGTTCTTGATTGATGCAGGTTATGCAATGCTTTATGTAATTCCTTTTTATTTATGTTATGCATGTATAATATTTTCCCATGATCCGTTGCTTCTCAGAGATGATTGATGTTGCCAACATGTTTGACCGTATTTTTACTTGAAAGTTAGTTGTACCCACAAACCAGAAGTTGAAAGGTCAAATCCCACAGCAACATGGTAAAAAAGTGTCTTGTAATCCTCTTACATTTTGTCTATTGTGTGCATATTATCTGTGTCGTTTATTTGAATCAGTTCTTCTGCAAGACATCAG
Source organism: Doryrhamphus excisus (assembly GCF_037039965.1). Classification (NCBI taxonomy): domain Eukaryota; kingdom Metazoa; phylum Chordata; class Actinopteri; order Syngnathiformes; family Syngnathidae; genus Doryrhamphus; species Doryrhamphus excisus. The sequence goes on along the minus strand of NC_136357.1, from coordinate 14,161,904 downwards.
TGTGTCGATTTTACTGATAAAATTCCACTACAATTAGCCGATAGGTTCAAAGCCCATAATCCGCCAGATGTCTCCAGATTGTCGTGAGACAATTCCTGGGATAAGAGGACAAGCCATAACACGGGAATAAAGAGGGTGGAATTAGCGTGGCGGTAGATGCCAAAACATGTCCTTTGTCACATGTACTTTACTTACATTGTCAGACTGCTATGGTTGCCGTTGTACTTTCATTTAGATGGTGGGGTAAAAGGGCTAAAATTACAACATTCCTAAATGTTTTGGAAGTGTAAAAAGAAATGAAGCACTATTTTGTGCAAATGTAGCGTTTCACTGAAATTGATCTCGCTGATCTTTGATAAAAGTTTGCTACACCGGATTAGAAGGAAACATTTTTAGACATTCAGATTGTATAAATTTGTGAACTGTGCTCGTTCCAGCATTCCTAGTGGCCTTGGTTAGTCACTTGTTTCCCTGTGGACCACATCAACACACCATGGCTCCACTTAACCTCCTGCGGGCTGAGACCCATGACTGACTGGTCTGATTCAATTAATTCCTTTACTTCTGCTCCAACTGCATGACAAGCATTGCCGCGTATCACACAAATAGAGCAACTGTTTCAGTAAGCACGTAGCAACTCTTTCTTCTTTGTTTTTTCCCTTTTAGAGGTTTAGGTTCTGTAGTAAAGAACTAAAAATAGTGCCAAGGTTTTGCAAGGAAATAAGTCTTTAAAGTCGCACAAAAGTATGGTTGTCTTGCAGACATTAAGAAGGAAAATGTGACTTCAAACATTGCTTGTGCAGTTAAAGGTTTTATATTGGATACAGTTTCCAATCCTGGAAGTGATTATTTGTATTATTTCCTATGGGGAAAAAAATTGGAAGTTGTCCACATGGATTGTTTTGGACTTTCACGGTTTTAATGTGTTTGGCAATCATAACGAATAGTTAAGTCCATTAAAAAAAAATTTTGTTCTGGTTGTGTTGCAGATTTGACAACCCCGCAGCCGTCAGCCCTACCCCCACTAGACAGCTAACTTTCAACTATTTACTTCCTGTCAATGCCTGGCTGCTACTCAACCCCTCAGAGCTGTGCTGCGACTGGACCATGGGCACCATCCCTTTAGTGGAGTCTGCCTTGGACCGACGCAACCTGGCCACCTTGGTTTTCTATGTCTTTTTAGGCCTGCTGGCGTATCGCAGCATCACCTGCAGGCATAGCTCCGCCAAGACTGTCATCATGGTGAGTCAGCCCACCACTATTGTTTGCAAATGCTCCAATATAACAGCACCAAATTGAGTGAATAGTCAATGGAAAAATGTATTTTAGACCTTTGCCAGCCTTTTAGGGACACAAAGGTGCCTCTACAAGCGATGCTGGCACTGACATTACCAGGTCTTTACCAAGCATGCAATTAAAATAGAAATGTACATACACTGTTTAAAAACAAACAAACACACACATTTTCTCAGTATCTGAAATTAAATCTGACTAAACCATTCCTGTTTTATATTAGTTATCATAATGAAAAATTATGCTCATTTTCTGCGCTTTGTATTGAGCTGTCAGAGCAGATGCACATAACTCGCACAGAAAGATTTCTAGATCTTTCAGAATCTGTACCTATCCCGGCTGTCTTTCATTGGATTTCTAAAATGCTCTCTTTTAATTCATTCCACCAACGCCCGCCTCCAGGCACGCCCACTCTGCTGTGATTGGTCACTTTCCCGAGCACTCTCAAGTACTTCCGGATTACTGCCAAAGCCCAGTTCCTAATTTTGTTGGTGTAGGACAGGTGTTGGCAACCTCCACCCACAATCTTTGTGTGTCGGCAACACACAATTTTTGTTGTGACTCCCTTCGCCATGTTCGAATATTTTTTTTTACCCCCGAATGGGGAAAATGCAAATTTTTGTAATTAATTTTAAAAAACAAAAAAAAACACTTCTGCCTGACTTTTTTGGCAAGTTAGCTTTCCTGAAAGCCACTTTAGCTCCTTGCTAAATCCTTGACAAAGCCATACAGTGGGAGCGGGGGTGGTGGTCCCAAATCCGCACTGAGGCTGTACTCGCCATCGGCTCATCCCTAATGATAATCAATAAATCAATTAACCGCACAATAAATAAAAAATCAATAATTTAGCTGACCTGTTGCTAGTCTCTTTTCCGTTTGTTTAATTAATGTCTTTTACATGTATTTCAAAGCTCTTGACATTCCAATGTGACAATGTTAAATATTACGTTTATTGCTTTTCATACGGTGGACTCACGTTATTATGCCAAAAATGATCATTACATTAAAGAAAAAAAGTATTGTTGAAACTAATATTATTTATCGTCAATTTGTAGGACAATTGTCATCCAGAAAAATGTGAAGAGTGACAGGCCGAGCTACACCTCAAACACCATCCCAACTGTGAAGTGTGGGGGTGGCAGCATCATGTTGTGGGGCTGTTTTGCTGCAGGAGAATCCGGTGCACTTCATAAAATAGATCACGAAGAAAGAAAATTATGTGTATAAATATTAAAGCAACCCCGCCACAGCTGGGATAGGCTCCAGCACCCCCGCGACTCTCGTAAGGAAAAAGCGGTAGAAAATGAATGAATGAATGAATATTGAAGCAACATCTCAAGCCATCAGCCAGGAAGTTGAAGATGGGTCACAAATGCATCTTCCAAATAGACCAGGGGTCTCAAACTCAATTTACTTGGGGGCCACTGGAGCTCGGGTCTGGGTGTGACTGGGCCGCATCAGATATTCCAAAAAAACGCATTTATTAAAAACAAAAAAAATTAAAAAACTTTGTTTTGGTTCCAATTTTCTACAAGAAAAGCTCTAATAAAACATTCCACTGTTCTCAAATATCTTACTTTTTGAAGATGAAAAATAAAACAAATCAAGAATAAAGAAAATCAATCAATCAGTAATAAATAAATATAATAATAATAAAACGGCAAATAATAAAAAAATTAAGAAACCACATATAGTTGGTGGGTAGACAAATAATTTTTTTCAGATTCAAATGAACAAAGCATTATTAGAGCCCTGCAGACATGACAAAACACGACTATAGTCACATTTATACTCTTTTTATTTACAACATATTGCGCAACTGCAGGGTCTTGAGACACATGCTAACTCACAGATAAGAGAGCTAGCGACCTAAACGGTAGCCTTCAAGTTATTTTCTTTAAACTTAAATAGCCAAAGACTTACCACTTCCACACGGATAGGGAGGATAACTATTAACAGTTATTTAACCTTTAACATGAACATTAATCAAACGTAATAATTTTTTCTGGGTACATGATACCATACAGCATCCATATCAAACTTGCGCGGGCCGCACTAACATTAAACTTTCATATCAAGGCGGGGGCCTCAAACTAGTGTCCTGCGGGCCACATTTTGCCTGTGGGCCGCGTGTTTGAGACCCCTGAAATAGACAATGATCCTAAGAATATCACCAAATCAGTCACAACGTGTCTTTAGGGCAACAAAGTCAGTGATTTGGAGTGGCCATCACAAAGATCAGACCTCAATCACAAATGATTGATGATCTGCATAAGATGAGTGTTGCAAACTATGAGTGTTGCATTTTTTTCTGCGCCACACTATTAATATTATTTGATGAATGTTGACAACCAAGCAGTGTAATTCCTGCCCTTAGTTTTTATCACAATGTTAATTTTCCACCTAAGCCGAAACTACATACTAGGTCATTTAAATGTTTACTTTTAGAAATCCAAAAGATGGGAGATCACGCATAAAAAAAAAACAAGTTGGCGCAAATGAATTAATGTAAGTTATGCAACAGGCTCTTATGAAAGGAGAACACAAATAACGTGTGTAATGAGTATGACCCATCTCTTGGTGTTTACTCTGGCCTACAATGGAGTGTTTTGGAGAAACGTTGCACAACATTTAAATATCACATCAGCAGACCCAGCATTATTGCTGCTTCACATCTCAGCCAAAATGGACCAGCTACATTTATTTGTCTGAATGAATAAAAGGGTTATTAAGGGTTTTTAAAATTGCATTAAAAAAAGAACAAGCTGACATGTTAGTCAATGACAACACAACTGAACACAAAATGCAGTTTTTAAGTGAAACTTTTTATTATTAAAGAAGAAAAAGATATCCAAACCTACAAAGCCCCCTAAACCTAATAACTAGTTGGGCCACCCTTAGCAGCAACAACTTTGTGACACAGGGTTGGGTTGTCATTGACATATTTACATTTGTTTGATGATCTGAAACATTTAAATGGGACAAACACACAAAAATACGTAAAAAAATCACACCATTGTTTGTGTGTGTATTGGGAGTGTAACAATACGTGTATCTGTATCAAACTGTTCAATAGAGGGGTGATGGTTCGCTACGCATGTGTATGGAACAATATGGAACACAGTTGCAACATTGTGTGGCCATCGTGTCATTCCTCCTCCTTGCTGCAGCTAACTGCTGCACATCACTGTGGTTGGCATGCCCTCTATACAATATATACGCTACAATATGTAAATATAATTTTTTTTTATATATACAAAATTCAGCGCCGCGATTCATTCGCTCACAGTGTGTCTTTCTGTGCTGCCTGCTGCTTGTACCTGCGGCTCCGCTTTGAAGGAGACGAAACGCAAAAAGAAACTGATATCCTATCATGAATACATACCGCACCCCTAATAATAAAGCACTATTGTCTTTGCTTTCCAGGCCTTGTCTCTGATCGTCCTTCCCTTCATTCCTGCTTCCAACCTCTTTTTCCCTGTGGGATTCGTGGTGGCAGAGAGAGTTCTTTATGTTCCCAGCATGGGCTTCTGTGTGCTTGTAGCACACGGATTCAAGATCGCCTTGCATAAAGGGTGAGGGTGAAAAAAAACAAAAAAAACATTGCAGCACGCTATCGCACTCCCACGAATGACTCGCACACATCCTGTCAAGAGATTTGTCATTGGAGGAGAGAGCCTGAAATGTAACTCAAGCTATGAAAAATGTATCGTAAACCTCATTAGTGGAGCTCATCTAGTCAAAGTGATGGATGTACACTGCACGATTCAATCATTAGGCTTTCAATGGGAGGTCCTCATGACATCCTGTACCAGCCAGGATCCTTCCGCGTGTGTGTGCATTAATGTGTGTATGAACATTTAGGTGAAATCCAAAAATAATCACAGCATAACCATCTTCAGTGATCTTTACACCGGTGAGGCCCAGGTGCAGCAAACAACTGTCACACACTTCCATTAATGGCGTCACACAGGCATTACGGAAAGTTTGTGAGTGACCTTGAGTTTCTACCCTGTATGTGATTGAGAAATTGTAAAATTGTTCTTCTTATTTAGGCACGAAAGCTTAAACTAGAGACTAGACTTTGTGAAAACTTTCCGTTAAGTAAGAGTTAGGAAAAATGTTTTTCTTAGAAAGTAAGAGGTCAGCTGAAAATAATAGATAATTGATTTAACGGAACAATTCTAATTTGTTTTGAAGATATCTGAAGAAGATTGCCTGGTTGATGTTAGGAGTTTTGTTAACCATGCATGCAGTGAAGACCTTCAACAGGAATTGGGACTGGGAGTCAGAATATACTTTGTTCACATCTGCTCTGAAGGTAAGATAGAAGGATGATGACATGACCTTTGAAAAGTATTGATGGTGTTCCGATGTTAAGCAAAAGTGTGAATCTACAGGTGAACAAGAACAACGCAAAGCTGTGGAATAATGTTGGACACGCACTGGAGAACCAAAACAATTACGCCAGAGCGCTGCGCTATTTTCTGCAGGCCACCTTTGTGCAGCCAGGTCAGAAATCGAAAGCAACTCGCCAACAGTTTATTTTGACATTGATATCAAATTTAGGGTATTGTCTGAGCCAAGGCAGTAAGCATAAAGCAATCTTTCACAGTGTCTTTAACAATTTGGCCTCTTTTACCGCAACCTTTCAATCTTTGGCCGGAACGTAGAACCAAGAATTCCTTGAAGGATGTGCCAAAAAAGAAAGCCCACATGGAAAGCATATACTGAGACTAGCTGTCATCACGTGTAATAGTATATTACTGGCTTTCATGTGATTGATGATGTGTTGCAGGTGGCAGCCGAGTTATTTTATCTCTTGTACAATCTCTTGGCAGATGATATCGGTGCACACATGAACGTTGGAAGAACCTACAAGAACCTGAACAAGTCTAAAGAGGCAGAAGATGCTTACTTAGTTGCCAAGTCACTCATGCCACAGGTAAGCTCGCGAGTCACGCAGCCGTATGCAGGGAAAGACCAAATCGGGCACGTTTATTCCTGTTTTATCACTTTCATGAGTTTTACCGCCAGCTGGATCACTGTGTGTGTCTTCTCGCCAACATGCCGGCAGGTCATTCCTGGTAAGAAGTACGCCACACGCGTGGCCCCTAACCATCTCAACGTGTACATCAACTTGGCTAACCTGATCCGCGCCAATGAATCCCGACTGGAAGAAGCCGATCAACTCTATCGACAAGCCATCAGCATGAGGCCGGACTTTAAGCAGGCGTACATCAGCAGGCAAGCCCATGCTTACTGTGCTTTGATAAGCCTTTTTTCAGGGTTGCTCGTCTGAATAGAACAATTGTCAGAATGCTAAGTCGTGATAACAGAGCCATGGTTCTTTGTGTTACACAGCTGTTCCAACCTTCTGTGGAGAGCAGTGTGTTTACCTCCACACTACTTGAGCAAATTGTACAGTCAGAAAAGACTTTAAAAAACATAAAAATCACTGCCTGTCAACCTCAGATGTAACATTTTGGCCTTGCTGCAACCCCACTCATAGCCATGCCTCATGTAATCTTCAAGTACGTTCATTCTCATGCTTCTGTGACACATGATGGTAGCAAGCGTGAGAAAAATGCTGCCATGCCTGTATGAAAGGCCACAAGAAAGAGTTACAGAAGTGATGCTTTTGGTAGGTTGCCAGTAAATTGTTTCCTGCCAGTTCTATGCATGAATTACCGTATGTGTGATTTGGCATCAGGGGGGAACTGCTGCTGAAGATGAACAAGCTCACGGACGCGAGGGACGCGTACCTGCGTGCTCTGGAGCTGGACCGCTCCAACGCCGACCTGTGGTACAACCTGGCCATCGTCAACATCGAGATGAAGGAGCCCTCAGAGGCTTTGAAGAACTTCGACCACGCCCTGCAGCTCAGTCCACGACACAAGCTGGCACTTTTCAACTCAGCCCTCCTCATGCAGGAGTCAGGTAAGCTGTAAAATGTCCCCCATTATCCAGTAGGAGGCATTACACACCAGCTATTAGTGACGCAGTAATGCCATTAGGGTGGAACGACTGGAATGAACCCTGCATGTACCGGCAATTCTCTCCTCTCGCTTCATTAACACAATAACAAAAAACATTTAACAAGGCATTTAAACGCTCTCAATGGCACTGCTTTTGTAAACTTTGCTGTTGCCTCGGCACATTCCTCCCAAACACTGAACTAATCCAGTTGTAAACAAGTGAACGGCGCTTCGTTGAGGCTGCTTATATCACTATTGAATTTTATGTGCGCTTGTGCAAACAGCAGCAACAAAGAGCTAGGTCATTAAGAGAAATAGTCGCTCGTTTCCTGTTCTCTCACCTGCGTGCCTTTTTTTTCATTACTGAGTCATCAATCACAGTCTGTCACACTTGTCACCTTATATACTCCAAAATATATTGCCATTGTTTCATTTTCTTACAGTCTTCTGTCGCTTACATATAAACTATATATACAGTATAGACATGCGCACGCACACTCATCACATGGACACTTGTCATAGGATTGTCAGTGCATGCATGTTCCAGTATGCACTAAGTGGCCTTTTGTTAAGGCACTCTCATTCAAATGACAAGTCAGATGACAAATGAAGTTCAACAAAAGGTCGCCCGGGTGCTTGTTGTCAGAAGCATAAGAGCGGTACACTCAATGAAGCTCTCTGCAAAGCAGCTTTTTCACACTTTTAACACTCCCTCGTTTCACACTGTGTGCACTGTGATGAGTGTATTTCTGAGAATGAATGTTACTACCGAACAACTGCAGTCAATCCTCAAAGCTGAATACTTCAGAAAGCACCACCACGTTGCAAGAAAACCTTGGATGCTTCTGTAATGGCTTGGCAATATCTTATTCATTTGCAGCCAATCCGAGGTAGGTTGATAGAGACGCTAAGTTGTTTGAAGACTGATATCTTAGCTGTGTGTTTTAGTTATTATCTCATAATATATTTAATTATTGATTCATTTTTATTTTTAGAATACAGGAAGTCCTCGGTATATACACGGATTCCGTTCATACGACAACGTTGTAAGTCTTACTCATGTAGGACAAATATTATATAAAAAGTGAAAATGAGAACAACTTTACTTTTATCCCTGTGGTTTTCCTGCACAATGGAAGGGGCGTTGCAAGGGAGGGAGAGACAGGCTTATTGGGAGGAGGAAGTCTCAGTAATAATAAATAATAAAGACCACCAAACTGATTTACTATCACATTCTTTTTCATAGGAGCAGATCCTTTCAAATGTTCAGAGGTACCACGTTTGTACTTGATGATGAATGGCGGCGTTGAAGTGGCTTGCACCTAGCATGCCACCAATGTTGACTGGCATTTTTAGAATGTTTTCATATTTTTAGATGTCACTTTTTCCTTTTCTTTGACATGCTGCAATTAGAAGATGGAGTATTATATATACAGTATTAATCATTTCTGGGAGTACGTTGCAACTACGGAACGTAAGACAAGAACCACTTGAATGCTGCAAGTGGGCAATCTGCTTCTGTGCGGCATGTACAAACAGCAGATGAAATGGCAGCAACAAGCACACACTTCTCTATGTAACGCTCCTGAGGAACACACCTTAAAAAAAGTCACACAGCCAATCTGGGTTTTACCAACCATCCGCCGTCATGACTGTGTATTTGTACTTCCTGTGTGGCAGGTGAGCCCAAGTTCTGGCCTGAGGCCAACCGTCGTTTTCTGACCTATGTGGAGGAGGAGCCTTACGACGCTAACGGCTACTTCAACCTGGGCATGTTAGCCATGGACGCCAATGAAAACGCAGCGGCCGAGCGCTGGATGCACAAAGCCATCTCTCTGCAGGCGGGCTTCCGGTCTGCCCTCTTCAACCTTGCCTTGCTTTACTCGCAGTCCAAACGCGAACTGGATGCGCTTCCTGTGCTGGATGAGCTGCTGCGCCACCATCCCGAGCATGTTAAGGGCCTCATCCTGAAGGGCGACATTCTCATGAACCACAAGAAGGACACGCGCGGGGCCAAAGCCTGCTTTGAACGCATCCTGCAGATGGATCCCACCAACGTGCAGGGAAAACACAACCTGTGCGTGGTCTACTTCGAGGAGCGCGACCTGCTCCGAGCCGAGCGCTGCCTGGAGGAGACGCTGGCCCTGGCGCCCAATGAGGAGTATGTCCGCCGCCACCTGAACATCGTCAGAGGCAAGATGGCGGCTATGAGCGTGGCTGGACATCCGCTCACCCCTACCACGGAGGGAGCAGCGGAAGGGGAGAAGCCGCCGCTAGCAGAGGCAGAGAAGGAAAGGCGGAGTCCAGATGCAGCCAGTGGCAGCGAGAAGAATGTTAGGAAATCCGCGTCAGAAAGCCATATGGGTGTGGACCAGTCAGAGCTGGACGCAAGGCAGTCTGAGAAACGGACTCAAGCCAAGTCCACTAATGAGATTAACGAGATCGAGCAGAAGCGTGCGGCTGCTTTGAAGAGGCTTGAGGAGATTGAGCGCATTTTAAGCGGAGATTGACGCAACTCTTCTTTTAGATTTAGCAGCAACTATTTTTATACGGAACTTTTTTTTTTTCAGTAAATCATGTATTACTAAACATTTCAATTTCAACGCCAGGAAGGGAAAGGCCTCAAAAAGCACAAATGAGTTGATGATTTTAACATTGAGCACAAAGAGTCATTGTTTATCACTGGATGTTATTTTGTACCAAGACCCACTTTCTCTGCTGTTTTCTTCAAGGTACACACACACACACACACACACTACCGAGGACAATTCAAGGAAACGATGATGATGAAGGCCTTCTCCAAAAGAGCAAAACATCCTTCTCACGGCCGGCCTCTTGTAGTGTCCACTAATCACAATTGATCTCCTGCTGCACTTCCTGCCTCTGCATGGGCCACTTCCTGTTGGCCACTTAATGTCATTGTGATTCCATTCAGAGGCCGTCACCCTTCCCCTATTGTCATGTTATCATGTTCAACACACAAAACCTGCACGCTCGCCCTCGTCATGTGATCACCACCCTTCATCCTGGCGTTTTCTGCCACTTTCAGACCACTCATGGACCACTGCAGTGTTAAAAGTCACCCCCCCCTCACAGTGCAATACCTGTGTGGTGATGATGCAGCAGTTTAGTGCAACACTGGTTCCTAAATAGGCGCTTTGCTATGCATTTTTGTGTTTACTTTGACCCCTGAAAGTGTACATAAATGAACATGTAATCCATTATTATTTATTATTATTTTGTATGTTCTGCAAACTGTGACTCTTGTGTACAATCACTGTCAGTGTTCAACTAGAAGGTACACCTTTTATCACTTTTTTTGCCTGCCGAGTGACTTTTTTTATTTGGGAGCTTTTTTTATACAATGTGATGATAGTGATGGGGATGCAGATTGTTAAATAAAGTGAGAGGACAACTCAACTGGTAATAGTTTGTGTGCTGTTGGCAGGAAGTCCAATGGAAGTCTAATACTGTTCTGACTGTGACTAAGTAGTAGTACAGTAATCCCTCGCCACTTTGCGTTTGGACTTTTGTGGCAGCAGACAGAATTCTGGGCCCTGTGAAAAATGTATCATGTTGGGGCCCCCCTTTTTAATAATTACGTATTTTTAGGCCACATGTGCGTCAATGGACATTGTCTTAAAAGGGACCTATTGTCCTTTTTCCACTTTTCTGACCTATAAATGTAGTTACAACATTGTATTGTTGTGTTAAACGATGCCAAAGTTTCAGATAATGAGTTTTGCGCATTTGGAAGTGAGCCCTGAAAGAAGTTTGGGATGGCTCAAAACGCTCGGTTTCAAAAGGCGTGGTAAAACTGTCCCTTTGTGATGTCACAGAGGTGCGGACTTTCTTATATGGTTCGTGGTGGAATAAATATAAACAGACCGTTTTGGCTGGAAGTACAAGTCCAAGGAAATACAGCTGGAATAGGTGCAGATTCTGCAAAATCTGAGAAGTTTTCTGTGCGGGTTATTGTGTGCAGCTGCTCTATAGGATTCCACAACTCAGTACTATGGGTCGAAAAATAAGCATAGTAGGTCCCCTTTAACTTTTCCCCCTCATGCAGCATCCCTGGCCTGTAGCACGCATCATAAATAAATTGAAACATTTGCAGTTAATTGATGTGATCGTATTAGTATCAGCAGCATAAAAGCCTGATCAGCACATTCCGAGACTAATATACGTTATATTCAACAATAAAATAGCATTTCTTATCAATTAATAATTTTAGAAAAAAATGTTGGTGTGTTATTTAGAGGGCTCTAAAGTTAAGAACTGTATTTAGAAGGTCATAAACAGGTTTTCTATGCTTTACTATGAAAACATTTGTTTTATAAAAGTATGGTATCCTACGTAATGGAAATTGAGTAATCACAGTTCCAGGATCTGGAACCAATCACCTGCCTTATTTTTCATGAGGCATGTTTGGAATCTGCTCCAGACTCAAACTGTAGCCACCTTAAAAGCTTTATTAAAGAGGACCTATTACAGTGCATCCGGAAAGTATTCACAGCGCTTCACTTTTTCTACATTTTGTCATGTTACAGCCTCATTCCAAACTGTATTAAATTAATCTCTTACTTCAAAATTCTACACAAAATACTCCATTGTGACAATGTGAAAAAGGTTTTTTTTTTTACATGTTTTGAATTTATTAAAAATAGAAAACAAAAAAATCACATTTACATAAGTATTCACAGCCTTTGCCATGAAGCTCAAAATTGACCTCAGGTGCATCTTTTTTCCTCTGATCATCCTTGAGATCTTTCTACAGCTTAATTGGAGTCCACCTGCAGTAAATTCAGTTGATTGGACATGATTTGGAAATATAATAATGTCTATATAAGGTCCCACAGTTGACAGGTGCATGTCAGAGCACAAACACCAAGCATGAAGTCAAAAGAACTGTCTGTAGACCTGCGAGACAGGATTGTCTTGAGGCACAAATCTGGGGAAGGATACAGAAAAATTTCTGCTGCTTTGAAGGTCCCAATGAGCACAGTGGCCTCCATTATTCGTAAATGGAAGACGTTTGGAACCACCAGGACTCTTCCTAGAGCTGGCCGGCCTTCTAAACTGAGCGATCGGGGAAGAAGGGCCTTAGTCAGGGAGGTGACCAAGGCCCCGATGGTCACTCTGTCAGAGCTCCAGCGTTCCTCTGTGGAGAGAGGAGAGCCTTCCAGAAGGACAACCATCTCTGCAGCAATCCACCAATCAGGCCTGTATGGTAGAGTGACCAGACGAAAGTCATCAGACCAGAGAATTTTGTTTCTCATGGTCTGAGAGTCATTCAGGTGCTTTTTGGCAAATTCCAGACGGGCTGCCATGTTCCTTTTACTAAGGAGTGGCTTTCGTCTGGCCACTCTACCATACAGGCCTGATTGGTGGATTGCTGCAGAGATGGTTGTCCTTCTGGAAGGCTCTCCTCTCTCCACAGAGGAACGCTGGAGCTCTGACAGAGTGACCATCGGGGCCTTGGTCACCTCCCTGACTAAGGCCCTTCTTCCCCGATTGCTCAGTTTAGAAGGCCGGCCAGCTCTAGGAAGAGTCCTGGTGGTTCCAAACGTCTTCCATTTACGAATAATGGAGGCCACTGTGCTCATTGGGACCTTCAAAGCAGCAGAAATTTTTCTGTATCCTTCCCCAGATTTGTGCCTCAAGACAATCCTGTCTCGCAGGTCTACAGACAGTTCTTTTGACTTCATGCTTGGTGTTTGTGCTCTGACATGCACAGTCAACTGTGGGACCTTATATAGACAGTTATTATATTTCCAAATCATGTCCAATCAACTGAATTTACTGCAGGTGGACTCCAATTAAGCTGTAGAAAGATCTCAAGGATGATCAGTGGAAAAAAGATGCACCTGAGCTCAATTTTGAGCTTCATGGCAAAGGCTGTGAATACTTATGTAAATGTGATTTCTTAGTTTTCTATTTTTAATAAATTCAAAAAAAGTGAAAAAAAAACTTTTTCACATTGTCATAATGGAGTATTTTGTGTAGAATTTTGAGGTAAGAGATTAATTTAATACAATTTGGAATGAGGCTGTAACATGGCAAAATGTGGAAAAAGTGAAGCGCTGTGAATACTTTCCGGATGCACTGTATGCTAATTTTTCAGCCCTTTGTATTAAGTTGGGGACTCCTATAGAGCAGCTACACACAATAACCAGCACTGAAAACGTTCTAAATCTTCCAGAATCTGCATCTATTCCAGCTGTATTTCCTTGGATTTCCGAAACGGTCTGTTTTAATTTATTCCACCCATGGCCGCCTCCGAGCACGTCCACGCCACTGTGATTGGTCACACTCCCAATTACTTCAGGACTACTACCAAACCTGACTGTCTAATTTTGAGGGTATAGGAGTTGATAATAAATTAATGAAGCCTTTGGAGAGCCAATTGAAAAGTGGTGACTTACCGTGCATGAACTCAAAAGAGTGTGTTTACTGAGTGCATGCATTATGTGTCCGATATTAATGCAGCTTTCCCGGTGAGGCCGAGTGGCTTCTTCTGGCGTGCTCTTGCTTCAGCAACAGTTTGGCGGATATTTCATGTTCATATTGAAATAACAATCTCGTGTGAAATGCCGTTGACAAATGAAAGTATTTTTCTCTTGCTGGGAATCACAAACTCCAATCACTTCTGACTGAGCTTGCCTCATGGAAAGCCATAGCCATAGCTAACAACCATGAACAGAGCACCGGTGAGAGGCCACACCCCACTAGGGGCAGAAAGGCACCAAGGACCGCACAACAGCAAGCCCGCAGGAAAGGAGCCCGTCCATGGCTGGAGGCACCATCCCCGCCCGCCACCACCCACATCCAGGAAGCAAAGCCTGCCCCAGGCCACCCCAAGCCCGATCACAGAGGACCGCCCCGGCATGTATATGTACTTGTAAAGGGGGAGGAATAATTGAAATCAATAAATAATTAAAACAATAAAATAAATAAAAAGAGCTCACATACTACACACCTCTGGTAATGTTTTCAATCATCACAATAAGGCAAAATACTGTAAGTATTACATGTTATCAATGTACTTGTTCATGCATGATCACAGCATGTACAGTGAAGAAAATAAGTATTTGAACACCCTGCTATTTTGCTATTTCTCCCACTTAGAAATCATGGAGGGGTCTGAAATTTTCATCGTAGGTGCATGTCCACTGTGAGAGAGATAAACTAAAAAGAAAAATCCAGAAATCACAATGCATGATTTTTTAACAATTTATTTGTGTGATACAGCTGCTAATAAGTATTTGAACACCTGAGAAAATGAATGTTAATATTTGGTACAGTAGCCTTTGTTTGCTATTACAGAGGTCAAACGTTTCCTGTAGTTTTTCACCAGGTTTGCACACACTGCAGGAGGGATCTTGGCCCACTCCTCCACACAGATCTTCTCTAGATCAGTCAGGTTTCTGGGCTGTCGCTGAGAAACACGGAGTTTGAGCTCCCTCCAAAGATTTTCGATTGGGTTCAGGTCTGGAGACTGGCTGGGCCATGCTAGAACCTTGATATGCTTCTTACGGAGCCCCTCCTTGGTTTTCCTGGCTGTGTGCTTCGGGTCGTTGTCGTGTTGGAAGACCCAGCCACGACCCATCTTCAATGCTCTGACAGAGGGAAGGAGGTTGTTCCCCAAAATCTCACAATACACGGCCCCAGTCATCCTCTCTTTAATGCAGTGCACTCGTCCTGTCCCATGTGCAGAAAACCCCCCCCAAAGCATGATGCTACCACCCCCATGCTTCACAGTAGGGATGGTGTTCTTCGGATTGTACTCTTCATTCTTCTTCCTCCAAACACGCTTATTGGAATTATGACCAAAAAGTTCTATTTTGGTCTCATCTGACCATAAAACTTTCTCCCATGACTCCTCTGTATCATCCAAATGGTCATATGCAAACTTAAGACGGGCCTTGACATGTGCTGGTTTAAGCAGGGGAACCTTTCGTGCCATGCATGATTTCACATCATGACGTCTTAGTGTATTACCTACAGTAACCTTGGAAACGGTGGTCCCAGCTCTTTTCAGGTCATTGACCAAGTCCTGTCGTGTAGTTCTGGGCTGATTCCTCACCTTTCTTAGAATCATTGAGACCCCACGAGGTGATATCTTGCATGGGGCTCCACTCCGATTGAGATTGACCGTCATGTTTAGCTTCTTCCATTTTCTAATGATAGCTCCAACAGTGGACCTTTTTTCACCAAGCTGCTTGGTAATTGCTCCGTAGCCCTTTCCAGCCTTGTGGAGGTGTACAATTTTGTCTCTGGTGTCTTTGGACAGCTCTTTGGTCTTCGCCATGTTACAAGTTAAAGTCTTACTGATTGTATGGGGTGGACAGGTGTCTTTATGCAGCTAACGACCTCAAACAGGTGCATCTGATTCAGGATGATACATGGAGTGCAGGTGGACTTCTAATGGGCAGACTAACAGGTCTTTCAGGGTCAGAATTCTAGATGATACACAGGTGTTCAAATACTTATTTGCAGCTGTATCACACAAATAAATTGTTAAAAAATCATGCATTGTGATTTCTGGATTTTTCTTTTTCGTTTATCTCTCTCACAGTGGACATGCACCTACGATGAAAATTTCAGACCCCTCCATGATTTCTAAGTGGGAGAAATAGCAAAATAGCAGGGTGTTCAAATACTTATTTTCTTCACTGTATATAAAAAATTTTTAGAAGACATCCTAGTCAAAATAGCTGTGACCCAATGACATGCATTGTTAGCTAGCTCATATTAACTTGTTTTCTTGCATTATAATACATACAAAAGTGAAAGAAATATGGATTGTGAATGATGTTAACTGTACTCATATTGTACTGAACATCAATGTCTTGATGTCAATCACTTGTCATCACTGGTGCCCATCTGTGATGACATAATAACACAATAAAAAAACACTCTTGATGCATGTGCTGCCAAATAAAAATGTACACTTCCAATTAGTTTATGTCCAAGTTGTGTTTATGGAGAGGAGATGTTGGAGAGGGTCAATGTTTGTGCTGTGTGACAGTCTACAACAAGTATGAGGATTCCCATTAAATACTGTGAATGGTTTGGTGTTCCTGTCCAGTAGATATTGGTCATGTCTGGTGTGTGCTCGTGCACAAATAGTGAGGACTAATTCATCCTCTTTGAAGCCTCTTTTCATTTCGTCACAACATTGCAACATTCCACATTGTCCGCACTAGCCACAGGTGGGCTCACGTCACTCAGCGTCTTGATTACGTCATGTGTTTGCATTTCCACAAGCTTCTGCAAGCTTCACATTTATTTTTGTCCAAGTTTGTGTTATTTTTTGTCCAATATCTCATATTGATACATTGTCTTATTTAAATCCTTGCGTGATTCCAAATATTAGAAAATTAAACAAATGTTTTGGGTGTGGAGGTCTGCGTCAGTCTGTTGCCTAGCAACCAGAGCAGTCATGAATGATGTCTGCTGTCGTTTGCATTTGTTTGCTGGGCTGAGACCTTGCGACCCAAGTGACGCTGGCGTCAACACAAACACTTTAGGTTGTTCAGCCTTGGTGACCCCTGACCCCAACTCTTTGAAAGACAGCTTCACCACATGGCTGCTTGGCTCTTTCCAAACCCAAGTGGGAAATGCCTCACTGCAGTGTAAAAACCAGGAAGTGCTGGACAACAGCACTTTGTAGTCCTTTAAATAACTTGCTGATCAACTTCACCAAGTCCCGGTCCATACGGCAATGTTTTGATTTTTTTTTTTTTTTGGCGGGTTGAAAAAAAGCAATGTCCACACTGTGCCGGATTACTAAATAGTTGCATCCAGACGGGAATGATGGACCGGGAACGCTGTGTGTTGAACGTGTGTTATGAGTGAAATGGATGTAATACAGATTACGTGTGGCGCTGTGAATGGAACCTCATGACATACCAAACCATAGAAGAAGAAAAAACCGCAGATCCAGATGTTGACATAAAAATTAGTTACATTGTAAGAGTTTTAAGAGTAGCGTAGCGGTTGTGTATGTTTTTGCTGTAGCTGTGTTAGATATCGCACCAAAGACAAGGCAGATCCAGACAGGAAGTGAAGCAGGGCAGGGCAGTAAGGAGTGGAGACAAACCAGGCTGCAGTAGATGTGATGTCATCAAGCCATTAGTTCTAATGGACCATAAGTGCTTCAGTCCCTGTGGGTCCAAGAAGACGGACTTTGTAGACCACCACAACACAGCGATGCATTTACTCGCGTCGCCAAAAGTACTAGGAAGATACACAAATACTTTAATTACTAAATGAACCAATCTTGAACATGGCAGACATTGCTTGGTGATATAGTTCTAAGGTGCACCAGCAGAGGAAGAAGGCCATTGGATGACTAATATTTCTTAATATTGGACATTTTTGGAACATGAAGTAGACATTGGTTTTTAGATGATTTTCATTCAGTCTCCGTTTAGTTCTCAAACCCAGACCTAGTGCCTGAAACAGGGTCCTTAAGGCCAAATCTTTGGGAATATCCCAACTGGCTTTGGTAAAGTTGGTCAACACCCTGTCAGTCCATGTAAGTCAGTCTGTCAGTCAAAAGTCAGCTCTGTCAACTATTCAAGACTAAATCCTTAAAACCCCGTCAGGCAAATCCTCTGAGGTCGTCTCAGAGATATGATCTTCCCCAAGATGCAACGCTTAATAGCTTCGGGCATGGACACTTGACTGGTTCCAGGTGTTTAATTGTTGGTCCCTGATTTGCTTCTCGGTGACCTGCTCTGCTAATGACAGGCTTCAAATTGGCCAATGTGATGTCAACTGTCATTGTCCTGTTGGGTCCACTTCCAGTTGTCCCTCTTTTATTGCAGTTAATTGGTGCCAGACCCAACTGCGATAAGGGAATGCTGCAAGGTACAATTCAACATTTATTATTTATTAATTAATTTAATATTTTCATAGAAAATCTTTTTATGACTTTCCCAAGGTTTTTTAAACTAATATTTGAGCACTTTATACATAAAATAACACCCCTACAGTCACCTTTACACTCCTTTTTTTTTTTTGTCCCGTCCAACCATTGGGGCAGATAGTATTGTTGATCTAAATGCCCTTACATGCTAAACAGATTAGCTCTGCGTCAGGAAAGGTGTTGGCTACAACTTCCCTGTACCATGAAATTTTATTTACCGTTATTTGATGATTTGATTTTGTTATGCGCATTTGGAGCGACTGGACAGGAACACCACACCTGTACACTCCTATTATTTCTTTACACCACATTGCTCATGCACAGGTTACAGGATCAATGCTGGAACACAAGAAACATCCACGCTTATTGTGCTTTTTCCACTTTTCTGACCTATAAATGTAGTTAGAATGTTGTATTCTCGTGTTAAACGATGCCAAAGTTTCAGATAATGAGGTTTGCGCATTTGGAAGTGAGCCCTAAAAGACATTTGGAATGGCTTAAAAAGCTCAGTTTGAAAAGGCGTGGTAAAACCGTTCCTTTGTGATGTCACAGAGGGACAGGCTTCCTGATATGCCACTCCCACGCAGAATGGGACGAGAACCAGATTACACCACCGGTGACCTGAATGCTACATAATATTTTTGACCAATAATGGACCACAGTAAACCACAACAAAACGACCATTAAACTCTAATTAACCCAAAAACCCTAATTCATTTCTGAAAAACTGAGGGACGACTGTAGTGTTTTTGTTTCAAAAGACAGGTTTACAGCCACAATTTTAAATTCATGTTTTTGTCATCACGCTTTCTGATTGTCATCACCAAGTATTGCATTGGTATTTCCCATTCATTCAAAGATGTCATAAAGGTTCACAACCCTGTATTTACTTTATCCTGCATGCATAAATGCTAACCCTAGTTTGAAACCATAACTCCAGAGGTAAATTACAATTTAAAACCCAACTTTATTTTGAGACCCTAACACTGCACTGAAGTCTAAAAACCCAAGTTTGAAACGTCTTAAAAAGCTTCACAGCAGCTTCAGCCTTATGGACCTCGAACACAGATCCACAGGACAATCTTCACCTGGCCGTTTTCTGAGGGTCATACACAGTGAGCTGCACATCACCTCTTTCATCTAAAGACTCCATAAATCCCAAAGTTTCCATCATTCTGTCAGCGTAGTTGAAAATGAGGCGCCGTAGGATGTTAGCCGAATTAGCAGCGCAATTTACGAGCCAAGGGTTCAAAGACTGCAGAGAAGTTGATGGGAACATTTTAAAAGGTCCACGAGACAGCAGTCCAAGAGGTCAGGATGAACGGACAAACGTGTCACCATAGAAACTCATTGGAGCGCCTGAAGACAATAAAAGGATACATTCCCTCCCTGTCTGATGCTTGAGGTCGATGCTGTCAAAGGACACTTCCGATACAGATTTAACACAGCAGTCTTTCGGTTCTTTTCATTTTAACGTCAATAATGTCAGCCATGTTGTACTGAGCAGCTAGGGTAGAGAAGTGTGTACTGTTTTCCCACATCATAAGAACTTGTATTTCCTCTTCTATGATCATTGTGGTGTCAAGCGGTTAGCGCACAGGCCTCACAGCTAGGAGACCCAAGTTCAATTCCACCCTCAGTCATCTCTGTGTGGAGTTTGCATGTTCTCCCCGTGCATGCGTGGGTTTTCTCCGGGTACTCCGGTTTCCTCCCACATTCCATAAACATGCTAGGTTAATTGGCGACTCCAAATTGTCCATAGGTATGAATGTGAGTGTGAATGGTTGTTTGTCTATATGTGCCCTGTGATTGGCTGGCGACCAGTCCAGGGTTTACCCCGCCTCTGGGTTAGGAAGCTGGGTTAGGCTCCAGCACCCCCTGCGACCCTCGTGAGGAAAAGCAGTAGAAAATGAATGAATGAATGAATGAATGAATGATCATTGTGGTTGGATCTAGTCAGACTCAAGCCAAGTCAGGGGTGAGTGCTAAGGTGGTATTTTTTACAAGACCACAGCAAACAGTGCAAATATTGATAGTGGAAAAAGAGCAAAAAGTCACCAAAAATATTAGACAGTCAATATTAACTATGACACTATATTTTTTGACATCATTTTTATTTTAAAGCTCTAAACTGGGTTTTCCTCATATTAATCATTTGTTTAGGATATTAATAATAATAATAATACATTTTATTTAAAAGCGCCTTTCAGGACACCCAAGGTCGCTGTACAGGAGATAAAAACACCAGTATAAAATACAAGATAAAAGACAACAAACAATAAATAGGAGCATACAATAATCGGGAGAGGGGGGACCATGTGAAGCAGTTAAAGGGAATAGGCAAGTTTGAAAAGATGGGTTTTGAGTTTAGATTTGAAAATGGGAAGGGTGGCAGAGTTACGGAGGTCTGGTGGCAGAGAATTCCAGAGTTGGGGAGCAGAGCGGCTGAAAGCTCTGCTCCCCGTAGACGTAGACGATTAGTGGAGCGCAGATGGAAGTAAGCTGACCTGGTGACGTTATTGATGTGGGATTGGAAAGATAGTGTGCTGTCGAGGATGACACCCAGACTCTTGACCTGAGGGGAGGGGGAAACTAAGGAGCTGTCGATGGAGAGAGAGAAGGAGTCAACTTTAGATAAGGTGGATTTGGTGCCAATGAGTAAGAATTCAGTTTTATTGCTGTTAAGTTTCAGAAAGTTGGAGGTGAACCATGATTTTATTTCAGAGAGACAGGAGGTGAGGGAGGGGGGTGGGAGTGTAGAGTTAGGTATATTGACAAACACAAACAAAAATGTAATGGTTCAGAAAACAGAAAATTGCAGCTGCCTCTGCCACATGTTTCACAGCTAAACTGGTCACGCTGGTGTTGCAACCAGATGTAGCGATCCTTGTCCTCTCTCACCGTGGATGCGGTCTATTCTCAACAGAGCCCGTCGTGGTGGCATTCATGCAGGTTTCTGGTTTAGGGTTGGGAACAGCCCACACACTTGGCTATATCACAGGAGCTCAAACCACCTCCACCAAACCCAGCACCATTGTTCATGTGACGTGCTGACCCGATCCAGATCTTAAGACCAGTTGAAAAATTGTTGGATTATGCTTTTTACACATTTGGACCTTAATGAGGTTTTACGTGGAGCTACAATTTGCAAAAGCAAGAAAAGGGAGTGAGACACAAAACATTTGGAACTTGCAATTAAAAGAAAATTAATAAGTAAACTGAAAAAGGTTGGTTTTCACCATAAGCTTAAAACCACAGGCTATAAAAGCTAAAATATGCTCAAAATTCTAAATTTTCTGTCAGGCATTCACACGGTCATACACTCCTGATGGCTAAAGCTAAGAAGCTTTCCCGAATGGTTGGAAGAGAGTAAGATCCTGAGCATTACTGAACAAAAACGTCAAATGGTAGACCCCCAAAAATTACACCTGCACTGAGCCGGAGGATCCAATTCTGTTTGTCAAGACACAGGGTGGTCCTCAACCCAAATTACGGCCCTTACTGGCACCGACTGGAGCGCAATAACGGCAAGAGTTTCAAAAATCAAAAACAAATTGAAAGACCTCATCTCCTTTAACGCCACAAAACTGTCCCGTTTAGACTTTGCCAGGGAGCATCAAACATGGGACATTGAAAGGTGGAAAAACGTTTTATTCTCCGATGAGAAAAAATTTAACCTTGATGTTCCAGATAGCTTCCAACATTAGTGGCATGACAAGGAGATGTTTTCTACCCGGCACAGCAGCACAGAACCCAGTCCATCATGATCTTGGGTGCTTTTTCATTCAGTGGAACACTAGAGCTTCCAATGGTGCAGGGTCGTCAAACGGCTACTGGTTACATGAAGAGCGGGCGTTCCTCATGACTGAGGGTCCTCGTCTGTGTGGTAACAGCTGGGTTTTTCACTAGGACAATGCTCACTTGACCAAGGACTTCAGGGAGAATAACATCACTCTTTTGGACCTTTCCGCATTGTGGTAAATCTAGCGCCGGTAGCTAGTGATGGACACCTTACTGTGTCGCCTTCATGCATGACAGTTAGTAGTTGATAGTTGATAGTTTCCGCTCCATACAGAATTGTGACTCATTGAAGTTACTTTTAGCCAAGGTATCACGCCTGCCAAGCTTTTCTAAGCTTTCCCAAGCTTTTACAGCCTTTCAAGGAAAACTGTGTGCCAGTTGGCATTCATAATCAGGAAATGCACAATAAAAAGTAAAATCCACTCCTGCTCTCAGCAGGAATTCTCCAGAACACCCACCTTACAAACAAGAAGAAGGCCAGGAAAGGCAGAAACACAGTATTCAAACAAGCAGCGCATCGTCTTTAATGCATGACAGCAGTGTATTAACGACACCATTTCCTCTCTATGTGGCCCAGTGCACATAGCAAGGCATATAAAGACACGCTTGCAGGAGTTTGCAGTGGAAGAACAAGCGTCATCAATGATCTGACCTCATATATAGCAACACTCCAAAATCTCATAGAAACCTTTTCCAGAAAATTCCACATTTCCTTGACTTTTCACCTCTATATAGCTGGAAGGTGTCCCCGTAGATTTGTCCACATGTTTGACATCTGTGTGCTGATGCAAACCATTCTATTGAACATTACTGTGTGTGTGTCACAGAGCCATGACAAGACTTAGGAGGACATGCCTGACTGCTGATCCAGCATGTGTCCTTTTTTTGGTCTTTGTTTTCTCAAAAAGAAAGTGTAGATTTTTTAGAAAAAAAATCTATGTATGGGGTGTCACAAGACACTCGGCTCACAGGATGAAACATATGTGATTGGGAGATTTTAACATTACTTTTAAGAAGCACAATGAAAAATATATGACCTGACAAACAGACTTTTTTTATGTTATTGCCCTACAAATACAAACCATTTGCTCTAAGAGGTTTACTAGCCGGCAACGGACTGCTCATCCAGTCGACCAAACAGCCTGTCCAGGCAGTCGCTAATGGATGGGTGTGGCAGTGGAGCTTAGCTCAAACACCTTTGGCCACTTGGAATGCAAGTCATCATGAGCGTATGCAGCTCCCATGGTGCTGCAGGTCATGGAGATGGTGTGAAAGGCCAGTGGTCGACTGACCAGTTTTCCAGCCCAGGAGGCAACAGACACAGTTATGCACCGAGTCCTCCATGTTGGCATTGATGTAGGGCCATGGCAATGTGTCCTACTGCTTCATTATGATGGCACGGTGTCCACAGACCAGAGACACACACGCTTTGATGTGGGAATAGGCCATTGGCTAGCCGTCCAGGACAGCACGGGCTTTGACAGGAGGTCAGCCATCGAGTTTCAACATTCCGTAGGAATTTGATTTTGTAGTTGGTTCAGGCAAACAGCCCACCTCCACAGTCACATGGGCCTGTGCTCTGCACCTCAAGTGGCCAGCAGCGTGCAGATGGTGAAGGCCCCTCCGTACAGATAGACGTTACGGCGTGTGCACACCCAGACACAGGCAGAGTACTTCTGCTCTGCTGGAGTGATGGCTCTTGAGGCGAAACCTGCATCCAGAGCACCCATGATGAGGCTGGGGTCCAGCCCTGCAGCAGTGGCATCACAGCAGAGTACTGTGACAGGAACAGCAGACAGTAAGTGACCATCCTCAGGAAAAACGACAAGTGTATGGAAACTGCGATGTCGTCCCACGGGCCTGAAACCCAAGAACTCCAACTGCTCTGCCCTAAACATACACTTCTCAGGCATTAATCGTCACCCCGTGCTGTTTGAAGTGCTGGAAAACCTGTTCCAGTTGAACGTCATGTAGCGCAGGTCATCAAAACGTAAAACGAGCTTCACCCAGAACTGTGATGGTGGAAAATAGAATTTTCCTGCATTTTCAGTGGGCTCCGGTACTGGAATGTTCTCATCTCAGTGTTGGAACTGAAGACTAAATATTAAGCTAAACTCCATCCATAATGAAGACATGAGTCATTGCTGTAGAGTCTGGTACTTTACTGGACTCATCATTATGGCATAGAGTGAAAACTGTCAACAATACAAAAAAAGTACATACAATCAATTGTCTATGCACCTAACATGACATGCATAAACCCAATGCAGCTTGTATTAGCATGTCCAATTTTAGCATTAGCGATTTTAGCATCTTTTTAAAACATAACCTATTGAACATTCTTATGAAATAACAATTTAAACATAATCAACTAATTTATTTATTACATCTACTTACGGCATTGATATGTCAGTCCTGAACACCAGAGGCAAACAGATGACCAGGTTCCTGTGGGCTAATGGCTTCCTTGTCTGTTTTTTTTTTTAAGCTAAAACAGGAAGTGATGTCATGGTCCTGAAGCGAACTTTGTTGACAATTAGAACATAACAAAAATAACATAGCTGAACTAAAGACAGTTTTTTTAACATTGTAAATTGTTTATAAACATGACAGGTATGTGGCAAATGCAAGTTGTTCATTTGTTTGTTATGAAAATTATCTTTTTTGTGTTTTTTATATTCAAGTACTATGTTTTCTGCATTTGTCCAGTTCTCACGGAATGCTTAAAAGCAATAAATACCTGTTGAAAAACGCAACATCTTGGTGCAGGGAGTAACTTTATGTTGTTAACACCATTTACACAACTCCCCACATTACGACAACAATTAACTTTGACAGCCAAACCATAAAGGAACGGTAAAGTACAAGGAGAACCCACTCTTACATTACGAACATCACAGTTGTGTGGGCCTTTCACAGCCAACAAAAGACAGCATGGTGTATTTATATTCAGGACTTTTTCCATTATGTTGGCAACAAGCCAAACCACTAAAGGCTAATCCTATGTTGCTGACATGGAGATGAACATCTAATATTTCTGACTAAATTCCGGCTTGTTTGTTGCGTGCCAGAGTGCTGCTGAAAGACTAACATTCTCATATGACAATCAGTATTTTTCATTGTACTTATTAGTGTTTGTGGACACATGTGTTTGGAATTAGCCTCCCACTAATCTCCACACTGGATACTGCCTCCATGTCAGTGTTTGTGTGGCCTTCAACATGGTAGACGGCGTCCGTGTGGGAAAAGCTTCTCATTTACATCTGGTCCAGCACAGCTAGGGATAGCCAACGTTTAGGGATATGAATGACTGATTTGATGGTTTCCTCATGTCCCAAGCATACAAACGTGTTTGACATATTTGTTTCTCACATAACACATATTTCACCACAGCTTTGCAAAGGTGAGTTGTAACACACTCCTGTAAATGAAAGAATGAGTACAGTCCATACGCATGGTGAAAGAATATACAGTATAGTCGTGTGTCAGACAATGTCACTTTTTTCTCTTAATTCAAAAAATCAAACCTCACAAATCGCTTGGAGTTATTTTCTCTGCCCTTGTATCACTTTGTACTCCCTCCTGTCCATTGTTACCCACATTTGCTGCACCGGTTTCACAGTGTTTACTGCTGGGATAGTGAAAGTAAACATGTCTGACTATGAAACAAGTGATGACGACATTCCTTTTAGCATGAAGCTAAATGGATATGTTTATAATACCGGAATACACGGATGCCAAACTTCATTAGGGAGTTCGGTACTCGTGCCATAAAGTTCGGTGACAACAACAAGGTGCTATTTTGGTGGTGCTAATTGGCGGCACAAATTAGGTTGTTGTTACCCGTGGGACTGGAACAGCAGAATTCTTCAAAACACGTCTCATCCTCTGTCCTGGGCGTGTAGGAATGTAATCCTCCTTGCATAAGTGTGCACTGCACACACGAAGCTGCTTCATCCTAGCCACTATGGTTCCCACATTATATCCAACGGCAAGCAGCCAAAGTTGTCTAATAGCAATGTCCATGACAACACTTTTGCATTTTCAATATAAAAGTCTTATTTTTTTAACTTGTATATTTTGAAGAAAAAAAATGTTTTTGAAGTAAAAAGGTGTATATTTTGGAGAAAAAAATGATATACGTATTTCCATAAAAAGTTTTATATTGATGACTCAGGTGATAGAGTGGTCTTCTCCCAACCTGAAGGTTGCTGGTTCAATTCTCCGTCCTCCTGTGATCACGTTGAAGTATCCTTGGCAAGATACTGAACCCCCAGTTGCTCCGATGCTGTGCTAACAGCGTCAAAGAACTTAGAGTGTCTTGGAGCTGGAAATGACCTATACAAGTGAAATACCATTTATCATTTTTCCTGTTCTTACCACTGTAAGAGCAGTGTTGGGTGCGGGCCAGTGGGGGACAGCAGAGCAAAGGGGAATTAAGTCCAACCTAAAGACCGGCGTCATGTGTTGAATGACAGTAGCTCTTTAAAAGTCTTCTTTGGAATGTGCCGTTAGAAGATAAGATACGCCTACTGAAGATGAAAGCATGGAAGAGTTTCTTTTTGGACCCAAAGCTTCCATTGTGATGCGTTCAGAACTTGCGAAAACGACATTTTGGTGATGACGTGGGTGTTGTCATATTGTCTTCACCTGAATGACCTCCATCTTCACTCCCTGTTTGGAGCCTTTTGAAAAGGAGGAAAGATGATAAGGCTGAAAGACAGAAGGCAAAACAAAAGCCCGCTGCCGTGACATGAAGGACACCTGCTCTTTCTCAGATGCCGCACAATAAATAAGAAATGAACACCACACAGTAGCGCATCAGTGGTAGATTGTCACGGCGGCGCTAACATAGACGTGACAAGGGACGTCTTTGGCAGGATGCAACACTGGAAAGTTACCAAGTTGTTGGACAGGAGTGGCAGCTCACACCTTTCATCTAGCTACAGCTTACACCAGGGGTCTCAAACTCAATTTACCTGGGGGCCACCGGAGCTAGGTTCTGGGTGAAGCCGGGGCGGCATCAGGTTTTCAAAAAAAAACCAAAACGCATTTATTAAAAACTGGAAAAAAAATCAATATCAATCTTCAATGCTTTTGCTTCTGCTATACCCTACACTTTTTCAGTACTTTGGTTCCGGTTTTCCACACCAAAATATCTGATAAAACATTCCCCTGTTCTCAAATATCTTAATTTTTATTTTTCTATACACAAAATAAGATTTAAAAAAATAAACAAATTAAGAATAAACACAATAAATCAATCAATCAGTAATAAATAAGTAAAATAATAATAAAACAGCAAATAAGAAAAACGTAAGAAACCACATACAGTTGGTAGAGAAATTATTTTTTTCAGATTCAAATGTACGGTATTAACAGTTATTTAACCTTTAACATGAACATTAATGAAACTTAATCATTTTACCCAATTAGCAAGTTAGCATCGTACTCAGTTCCATCTGGGAGCAGCGTCGTAACTTTAACAACATGTTTGATGAGATGCTCTTGACGTGTATTTTCCGTTTTATTCCAAATCATTTCCTGCATTTATTTGTACCCAGCGTCATAAGCCTTTAGCTTCATTGCTAATCCAAAGCAAAACAGGGCGGGGTAACAGGGTAGGGTAACAGTATGGGCGGGACAAAATCATGTTGATTGAGTCCGATGTGCACACAGCTTTAAGCTGTCATTTCAACTTTAAACTTTTGGTATCAAGGTGGGGGCCTCAAACTAGTGTCTTCAGTGTGCCACATTTGGCTCGCGGGCCGCGTGTTTGAGACCCCTGTTCAAAACAGTTCTTTTTCTACAGGCCAGAGTTAGATTGGTGGTTATGATCTCATAACACATCACATGTTCTCCTCCCATTCTGTGTGGAAGCGGTAAGTTTTTTTAGCATCTCACTTTGTCCTAACCGATTCAGCTTCAAACCCTTTCTTAAATTGAAATCTTGGCTTAGTTAGCTTGGTATCTTGCCATTCTTGAAGCGGCGCCCGTCTCTTGTGTACATGCAGATATCTCGTTGCCTGTACATTAGAGTTGATTTGGCCAAATACGGCCTGTGAGACACGAGTTTGAGACCCCTGGCTTAAACTCTGTACAATAATGACTATTTATTTCATGTGATCACTTTTCTAGGTCCAAGCTTCTGTAACTACTACTATTACTACTGTGCTTTCACTACTTCAGCTGCTACTTTTACGACTTATATATACTACTTCTACCACGGATAAATTACTACTATGACTATGATGGCTGTCTGCAGTACGTAGAGTGTTGGATTCCTACAGCCAAGAAGGCAAACACAAGAAGATGTGACGCTGACAGAAGCACATGACCATGTTTGGAACAGAGCTGGATGTTTGTCCTTCATGCGGGCCTTGAACAAGCCATTGTAGCCGTGCAGCAGCGGCAATAAATAATCAATTACAGCAGAAAAATATGAGCCCTCGCTGACATCCTGAAATATACTTCCAGGATTTGTTTGGATTTGAAGAGTCGTGAAAAGCACAGTGGATAGCTCCTTCCTCATAGACCTCTGAATACCACCCCCAGCTTGATGAGCCCACCCAAGCAGGCTTTGCTGCACATCTGAAAATGCAGCAACATGGGATCTGTAAGTTTCATTATTCTATATTTTCTTTAGACGTTCAGACAAAATAGAAAACTTAAAATAGATATACGTATAATAATGCTGCAAAAACATGGCTGCACAGAGTGGTTAGTGTGCAGGCCACACAGGGAGGAGACCCAAGTTTGACTCCACCCTCGGGCATCTCTGTGTGGAGATGAACGGACGGGCATTGCCTCTCCTTGATTTGTTTTTGCACACAAACATGGAAAAAAAAGCAACACACAGCAGCTGTTTGGCTTTGCAGGTCTTAAGCGTTCTCGAGAGAACGTTCATGTTTGCAGCAGATGCTGCGGAATGTTGAAGAACACGACTCCTATGGTGAACATCTAATGAAGACAGACGAACTCATGACCTTAGAGAATTTAGGAACAGAGTCAGTTGTACTAAAAAGGTGAGTGATTGTCCAAATACTTGTCATTATATCATAAAGTAGTCAAAGAGATTGTGTGCATGTTGGTCATCAGACAAAAGAACACAAAAAAAACCTGTGACCTCACAGGGACTCTTTGGATTGCCAACATTCTTTCTCTGAAAGAGTGCATGCCATCAAGTGTTATTACACAACTTCCAGTCTTCCTAATTAGCTTCACCAGTGAGCTTCCGGCTGTTGACCATATAAGGACTTCACACTGAAAGGTGCACAAAGTGAGAGGTGGGATCTCGTTGAGAGTAAATTCACTTAGAAATGGATTATATGGAGTACATTTTCAAGCAGACTAAAGAAACTACTGTTTTCAGAGAGAGAGCAGAAATACAACCTTTGTGAAATGTTACTGTTAAAACATTTGTACGCATGCACAACACTGAAAACTTTTATCATATCAAGAGGTGGAGTAAAAGTATGCGATGGATTGAGCAAGAAACTAAAACCATATGTGAATAAGAGTCCAAGAAACATGACAAGTACATTTCCAGGGAAAAGCAAGAAGAAAGCTGTGAAAGACAGTGTCTCATATCATGTATCCTGAATTTCATCCATCTATAAAAACTACTACTGCTACGTGTACTATCTACTATTACAGACTCTAATACAAATACTATTAGTAGGCCCAGAAGTACTTCTACTACTTCTACTAATAACAAAAAACGGATTTATTTATTATTTTATTATTATTATTATTATTATTATTATTATTATTATTATTATTATGCACTTACAACATAATTCAGAATCAAATATTAAAAATTGTACGTTTTAAGTTCCACACACGCATGAATCAGTACCCAAGCAGTAGCTCTCGGTTTCAAAAAGGTTGGTGACCCCTGGCATACATCATAGATGCTATACGCTTGTCTGCTTTATTTCGGCATGGAGTGATGACAGCGTCTCTTTTTGCTCCAGGAAAACATGTTTGCACTTGAGAGTGTGCGCAGCAGATTTTGTCTGAACCCTTGAGAAGTACACACATTTAAAACAGCAAAAACACAGCGTGTTGCACACAAACAAGCATGCAACTCACGCAATGTAGGCCTCAGGCTAAGTTACTAATGATGATGATGATGATGATAATATAACCTCCACCTTTCAATAACAATAAACACGAAGACTCACAGAAACACATACTGGGAAACACGCAATGTAGTTGTGTCATGTAACTGCAGTGAGCCTTCCTCCTGCCAGTTATTAATGACATCCACCTTGCACAATACAAACAATCACAAAGTCACAACCCACGGCACGCTATGCCCGTGAAGTCGGCATGTCGCCATAGTGCTGTGATCCTTTGTATCGGTCTCAATACAATGTGAGCATTCTGGATGATGGATTCATCCCACAATGCATTGCTCACCATCCAACATGACCACACTTAGAATGTTTCCTTTGTGCAAACAATCAAAATGTTTCTTTCTTTCCGATCATGAGGACACTTTCAATGATTTCAATGTTTATGTGTGACCTTTGAACAGCAAACTTAGTGTTGAGGTTATTTTTACAGCACTGTGAAATTATGGGAATGTTTTGGAAGAAAAGCTCACAGTTATGGGAGTACTCCACAGGGCAAATAAGTCCAATGCTAACAAAAATGTGATTTTTTTTTTTTTTTTTAGCAGTCAGACACTCCAGTGTGTTGGTACATCTTCTAAGAGAGTGTGGAGAAGTTCTCCGTCATGTGTATCTTCTTTTTGGACAAACAGCACATTTTGTGTGATTCCATCCAAATGGATGACGACAAGAGGGATTTTTGATGGGACTTTCCCATCTCGTCCTCTTCTTCCACCTTTTAGCGATAAGGATGTTCTCTTTGACAGATTGCACTTTTTTGTCCATGTCCAGCACCACCAATCATGCTCTTCGTTATGTAGGGGTAGGCAAACTTTTTCAATCGTGGGCCACACAAGTACACACGTACATTCATAAAAGTTAACACACAGAATTTGCCAATAAAATATGTACGTGATGTACACCAATAATTATCTGGTCTATTTCTGTTCATAACATGTAGTGGTAAGTATTTACATGGCGGCACGGCAGTCTAGTGGTTAGCGTGCAGACCTCACAGCTAGGAGACCAGGGTTCAATTCCACCCTCGGCCATCTCTGTGTGGAGTTTGCATGTCCTCCCAGTGCATGCGTGGGTTTTCTCCGGGTACTCCGGTTTCCTCCCACATTCCAAAAACATGCTAGGTTAATTGGCCACTCCAAATTGTCCATAGGTATGAATGTGAGTGTGAATGGTTGTTTGTCTATATGTGCCATGTGATTGGCTCACGGCCAGTCCAGGGTGTACCCCGCCTCTCGCCCAAAGACAGCTGGGATAGGCTCCAGCACCCCCGCAACGCTCGTGAGGATAAGCGGTAGAAAATGAATGAATGAATGAAGTATTTACATAACAGTTGCAACATCAAAGTTGTAGAAAAATGTATGACTTTACTTTTCTCTCAGCTGACATTGACTTTTTTCAGGGCTGAACGGAAAGAATGTTGGGATATGATGGACCAGAACAGTTTTTGTATTTTTTGTATTTTTTGTATTTTTTGTATTTTTTGTATTTTTTGTATTTTTTGTATTTTTTGTATTTTTTGTATTTTTTGTATTTTTATTTATTTATTTATTTATTTATTTATTTTTTGAAAGTGAATCACTGCTGCTTTATTTCAAAAGCGCAGCAATGTGTCCTTGTCCTCACGCAGCCCACAAAATGCACACTTTGAGGATGCAGTCCCCGGATTCAGACTCATCCATGGTTGTAAAATTGTACTTTTTAACATCCTGTGGCTGACATTTTGGCAGGTAACTCCAAAGAGAAGGCAGTTTCAAGCGTATTTGTGCGGCGTGGACATGAGCAGATGGTTTGACAGTCAGCGGCGTCTCTTCAGCGTGGGCGAGCCGCTGAGCAAAGTTAACACTTATCCTCTTCATGACAGAGAAGGGCAGAGGATAGTGATTCCCCCACTTCTACCCCCCTCCCATCCACCTCCCTGAGTGGAGCATCGGTGACTCACACTGACCTGGGATCAGATGACGGGGGCCGGCCTTGTCGCGCGCGCTCGCTTTTGCGGCGAGGTGACACTGAATGAGGCCTCCTTGTCGGAATGATTCATACAAACAACACCATCCCTCCCACCCCGAGCCTCCCACGCGGGTGACTTGCTGCTTTTCGTGACCGCCTGTGAGGTGCTACTGTGTTCAACCATGGAACATCACACAGCTTAACACAACTCCCTTCTTCTTTTATAAAACTTTATCGTAAATACCTTTGCAAGGCACGTGAAAGCTGAGACTTCATTCACCAATACAAAATAAAACATAAAACTGACAACTTTAAAGATACTTCATACATTCATACTTCATACATCAACATATAACCACACATATAATAACATATAATAATAATGTAATATTATAAATAAATAAACTGAGGCCGGGCGGCACGGCGCTCGGTGGTTAGCGCGCAGACCTCACAGCTAGGAGACCAGGGTTCAATTCCACCCTCGGCCATCTCTGTGTGGATTTTGCATGTTCTCCCCGTGCATGCGTGGGTTTTCTCCGGGTACTCCGGTTTCCTCCCACATTCCAAAAACATGCTAGGTTAATTGGTGACTCCAAATTGTCCATAGGTATGAATGTGAGTGTGAATGGTTGTTTGTCTATATGTGCCCTGTGATTGGCTGGTGACCAGTCCAGGGTGTACCCCGCCTCTCGCTCAAACAGAGCTGGGATAGGCTCCAGCACCCCTGTGACCCTCGTGAGGAAAAAGCGGTAGACAATGAATGAATGAATGAAAACTGAGGCCCTTTGTGGCTGTCAGCTGGTCATGATGACATCAAATACATGTGAATGGACGCTCAAGCTACCTTTTAACTAAATTATACTATCATTTTGCCTATTAATTTCTTGTGGAAATGCTCCCATATTCCAGTTCAGCACTAATACAATGATTTCTCACACACAAGCAACCAACAGGGGTATGTGATTGTCCGTCCATTTTCTATGCCGCTTATCCTCACTAAGGTTGTGGGTATGCTGGAGCCTATCCCAGCTGCTTTTAGGTGAAAGGCGGTACACCCTGGACTGGTCGCCAGCCAATCACAGGGCACATATAGACAAACAACCATTCACACTCACATTCATACCTATGAACAATTTGGAGTCACCAATTAACCTAGCATGTTTTTGGAATGTGGGAGGAAACCGGAGTACCCGGAGAAAACCCACGCATGCACGGGGAGAACATGCAAACACCACACAGAGATGGCCGAGGGTGGAATTGAACCCTGGTCTCCTAGCTGTGAGGTCTGCGCGCAAACCACTAGTCCGTCATGCCGCCCCTGGAAAATACAGTAATATGATAAATGCAACTGTTCCTCCCACCAGTGATTGATAATTTAAGTCCACACATGAACACATACATGCAAGGTTGTCTAACCTACAAAATAAAAATTATAAAACAAATAGGGCTCTATTTTTGTAGATCAGGCACCTGCCCTGTGCCGCGCCTATGCCGCACCAATGGCGCAGCACTCATACCTCTGTCCCTCCCACCACGGCGAGTGGCAAAGAGGGAGGAAAGAAGGCTTCAGAGGGTTCAACATAACAGAGTGGAATATTAACCAATTAAATGAACGAATTTCATTGCCTTTAAATGTGCAAATGTCCTAGACTGCTCATCAGAGGCCACAATGCACGTCAATGCACAGCTCACCTCACAGGACACATGTAATCTGTTCCTGTGTCTTGAATGGGAGTACAGTGACAATTACATTAAATACAGCAGCAGGCTAATCCAGGCATCATGCTTGTGATTCACCTGCATTCCTGATTTGACCTCGCCAAATAGGAGAACCTTAGATGGTATACTCTCCAGTATCTCATTCGCAACCACAGGTAAATCCTTAAGACTTGCGATTATGCAACAAGCATCTGTCTTTTTTTTCTTCTGTTTTTTTCTCTTTGAATGAGATTCATGAGATGAGAGAAGATGAATGTATCCTCCCTATTATATGCCGTGGCTGTTTGCAGGCATCATACTTTCAGCTGCCAATAGGTTGACTTCCCATGATGCTGGTTCAGATGGTTACATTAAATTGTGGTTACTGGTGATTGTTAGTTGCATTGAAATGTGCCTGACATTTGAAAAACTTGCTTGTGTGGTTTTGGTGACATGTGTGCATTGTGTACTGCACTGTGCCAATTTACCTCTGCGCCGGGTGTGTCTCGCCTGTGCCGAGAATAGACCAGGTCGGAGTTGGCTAGCTTTCAGCACACCTTCAGCGCACAGTTTTTTCACACAATATTTTTACTGCACCAAAAATGTGACCACGTTTCGCCACCTTGCGCTGCGACATGAAAATATTGCTCAAAGTCTCAAAGTCTCAAATAGACCCACGATACTCACGCTCATGCACAAGCACATGGGTGCACGTACATGTTTTTTTTTTACAGTTATTATTTATAATTGCCACCTTGAACGATAATAATCTTTTCAAAATCCCCTATAAAGTCAAATTCCACTTGCACTTGTGCATGTAATGCAGTATTGTCATCTAACTACTGCGATCCTTCCTCCCACCAGTTATTAACCCTTAGATGCAGAGTGACTGGCCCCTACACTCTTCCATAAGTGGGTCGAAAATGACCCATTCTAGAATCAATGCATGTTTATGCCAATTTTGCCATTTTGGTTAGGAATAATCACTTGTATGATATTTAGTATTATATTTAGGACCACACAAGAATGATTTCATGTTAGAAACATCTTCATTTTTCACTTTTTTCCATCTTTGAAAAAGAAAATGACTCTGTACAACAATGGAAAATGTGGGGATCAATTGTGTGTTGCATAAAGGTAAGTTAAAAATGTGAATGGCATGATATAAAAAATATGTTTTTTGAGGAATACCTGGAATATGAAAGGGTAACAATTTTTCATTACAAAGATGTTTCAAGAAAACAACCTGACCGGGTCATTTTTGACCCACTTATGGAAGGTTGGGGTAGTAAAACAAAAACAAAAAATTCTTAAAATGTATAAAAGGTAAGTTAAAAATGTGAATGGCATGATATCAAAAACATGTTTTTTGAGGAATATCTGGAATATGAAATGATAACAAAATCAAAAACAAAATAATTTGTCTACCCACCAACTATATGTGGTTTTTATTATTTGTTGTTTTATTATTATTATTATATTTATTTATTACTGATTGATTGATTTTCTTTATTCTTGATTTGTTTATTTATTTTCATCTTATTTTGCGCAGAAAAGTAAAAATTAAGATATTTGAGAACAGTGGAATGTTTTATCAGAGCTTTTATTGTAGAAAATCGGAACCAAAGCACTGAAAAAGTTTGTATATTTTTCTGTTTTTAATAAATGCGTTTTTTTTTTTTTTTTTTTGGAAAACCTGATGCGGCCCAGCCTTGCCCAGACCCTAGCTCCAGTGGCCCCCAGGGAAATTGAGTTTGAGACCCCTGGTATATACCAAAAGAAAGATCAGCCTCTCATCTTTTATCAGAAAAAATGTTGTTTTTTAACCATTATTCTGTTCGTTAGTAATCAGCAGTAGAACATAGGTAAGTTTCAGCAAAATATCAGTTATCACGAGAAGCAGTTTTTGTGAAAAGATACATTCCAAGCACAACTTTCACTTTTCACTTTGTGGCCCATTTTTATCTGCTAAAATCTGCACCGAATGTGCTCTTCTATTGTGGAGTTGCATCATCACCTCTCTGTGGCTGTCGCTCAAAAAAATGTAAAAGAGCGAGCGGTCAACTTGAAAAAAAATTGTATGAATATGTCTTTGGTAGCAGGGTGGCACGGCGGTCTAGTGGTTAGCGCGCAGACCTCACAGCTAGGAGACCAGGGTTCAATTCCACCTTCGGCCATCTCTGTGTGGAATTTGCATGTTCGTGCAAACTCTCTCCGTGCATGCGTGGGTTTTCTCCGGGTACTCCGGTTTTCTCCCACATTCCAAAAACATGCTAGGTTAATTGGCGACTCCAAATTGTCCATAGGTATGAATGTGAGTGTGAATGGTTGTTTGTCTATATGTGCCCTGGGATTGGCTGGCTACCAGTCCAGGGTGTACCCCGCCTCTCGCCTGAAGACAGCTGGGATAGGCTCCAGCACCCCCGCGACCCTCGTGAGGAAAAGCGGTAGAAAATGAATGAATGAATGTCTTTGGTAGCGAATAAATGATAGTTGCCCACATGGACAGTCACGCACACACGAGGCAATGATTGCACGGAACGTAGCCGCGTAATTTAACAGCTGTGATTATTCCTCCTGCTGCCACTTACTTATTCATGATAAACTCGACGTTGCATAATCCAAGTAAACCGAAAGAGTCAAAGTAACCCACAAGCTCAAAACCTATGATACAGTTTTTCTGTTTTCAATAATAATGTGCTTGGAGGTTATACAAAGTGTGTACCTGTCTGGTGGGGGGGGGGGGGGGGGGGGGGATTCAGGATAGGTTTGAGGAGGTGTCTCCATTTCCCTCCTGGCCAGGAAAGAAGTGACTATTGGGAGGCGGCCTGATAGACCTTTCACAGGAGTATTACAGCACAGTCCGGCGCTCTGATAAGCTTCCCGTTACGTCCTCTTGGGATCGGGCTGGACAGGCCAGGGAGGTGGGAGGGGGGGCTGCAGGGAAGAGCAGCATAATGGCATCATCGCAGCTCTATTAGTAACCTTAGAAGGCCTGACCTGTGACTACGCTCCTGTGCTCATTCCCACACGCCGTGTGGGCGTGGCCAGTATTCAAGACCACGCATAATGCACTTTTTGTTGCTAATGTATGCGCCAACACGAAAGGGGGGGATTCAGCGCCATCACAGTGTCCTTGTCACTTGCCACTAATGACTCACACAGGCCACGCCCACCATTCTACGCACCTTCAAAGTGTTTATGTAACGCAGTCTGACGTAACCTGAGGACAACACTTCACACTCTGAAGGTCATGACACGACTTCTGTAGAAACTTTAATTTGTTTGAAATTCAATATTTTTCCCACAGGAAATCATGAAAATAGAAATCATCTGTTCCGGGGTCAAACTGTGGCCATAGCCATTTTTAACAAAAAGTAATAAAAAGCTAACAACTAGGGGTGTCCTGATACAACTTTTTTGGTTCTGAATTTACAGCCTTGCCTGCCAGCCGATACTGATATTGATCAATCTAATATCAGCACAAATCATACCTACTTTTATTATGTTATAAAAAGTAGTATGGCTCTGAATGAGGACAAAATCACTTTCTCATCCTCTGCGGAGGTCTCAGATGGAGTTGGTTGTTTGTATGTAGTATTCTGATCGGTAATGGTATCAGTATCGACTCATGGATAATCAGAATTGGTATCACCAGCATAAAATCCTTTTCGGAACATCCCTCATATTGTAATTTTGGGTACAGTTAGAGAACAAATTTCAAAAACAGTTTTTTTCTATATTTAAAACGAAGCAGCACACTGCTGGAAGATAATTTTCCAGTAAATAAAAAGTGTCCCATCTTTGGTGCTTTTTATGCATTAAAAACCATTCCGGTATCTGCTAAGCTATGTAAACAAGCTAGCTTTGTGTTCTAGGTGACAAAGCAAAGTAGTGTCATATCTAATCATACATCTTATTAATAAGGAATTCATTTTCTTTTTATAATATACAAAGAGCCAATGAAAAATGTCATGGAGCAAAAATGGGCACCCCACTTTGGACACCCCACTTTGCACACCCAATGTGTTTTTTTTTTAGGAAAGTGCAACAACGATGAGACGACAAAAGACTCAGATTGAGATTATGAGGAAATACAGCCACTTAGAAACATAACAGGGTTTGGCCGATTGTATACATTTTTACATATTGTCTTTTTACTCTGTTGATTGTACTGTATGGTACTATAACACTATAACAAGAAGTATAACAAGGATCCAGTCTAAAACAATATTAGAAATATAAAAGGCCCTTCAGCGTTGGAATGACATTAGCCACTTGAAGGGCAATCAAAAGGAGGCCAACTAATGAAAATGGAACGTGACTCAGGCCTTTTTATTTCATTCAGTTGCAATATTTCCACCTGCTCTTTATCATCATAACAGCATCCCATCCTGGGGATCAGGCAACTATTAACAGTTTCACAGGTTAGTCACCAGCATCCCATAACCACCATCCAAACAACATACAGTATGTTGGTCGTGCTGGTTTTACCAGCATCCAATGCTAAGCAAGATACTTTTTTTTTTTAAACCTGTGGACCAGAACCCCCTCATCCCACCACATCACCCCCATCCTGCAGCAACTCCACTGGCTCCCAGTGACTCAAAGAATCACCTCCAAAATCCTTCTGTTCACCTATAAGTCCATCCATAACCTTGCCCCCCCTAACCTCTCTGACCTCATCCACATTCTCAAGCCATCCCGTTCCCTCAGATCTTCTGCGTCCCTCCATCTCACTGTACCCTCTGCACGTCTTAGCACTATGGGGAGCAGAGCTTTCAGCCGCTCTGCTCCCCAACTCTGGAACTCATTGCCACCAGACCTCCGTAACTCTGCCACCCTTTCCATCTTCAAATCCAAACTCAAAACTCATCTGTTCAAACTTGCCTATTCTCTTTAACTGCTTCACATGGTCCCCCCTCCCCCGATTTATTGTATGTTCTTATTTATTGTATGTTGTCTTTTATCTTGTATTTTATATTGCCGTGTTTTTATCTTCTGTACAGCGACCTTGGCTGTCCTGAAAGGCGCTTTTAAATAAAATGTATTATTATTATTATTATTTGGAATTTACCAGCTCAACAGGTAACACACAAACTGTAATAAAAGATACTATTGATGCTATTCCATCAGTCGGCATCCCAATGAGAGAGGACATTGTAAGGAACTTTTTTCTGTGTCTGTTTCACATAGCCTGCTCTACTTAGCAGTATGATTCACTGCCTGGGGGGGTGATGGGGCGTTTTACCTTGTTGACTGAAGTAGCATTAGTTCCGATCAAAGGGTTTGTGAAATCAATGCGCCTAGGAAAGACTTACAATAATGTTTTAAATCATCAAAAGAAGGCAAAATACTGTATTACATGTTATCATCAATGTACTTGTTCATACATGATCACAGCATGTATATAGAAACAAGTAAGAATTGAAAAAAAGTAATTAAATGTAAAAAAAAAAAAAGTTTTGCAAATTAAGTTTAACTTCCCCACCCTAATTTTTTGGAGTGCCATCAACTGAGAGTCTGGGCCCCGAGGCAGTGCTTCCATCCTCTCCATGAGTGGAATTGGCTCCCAACCCCACTCAAAAGTCTCGTCAAATTGTCTGGCTGTTTGTGCTGTTAACGTTTGTGCTTCTTTTGTTTTTGGAGTTTTTACAGTTTAGTCCAAAGGTTTAGTCCCAGCCACCCAAATGTTTGGAATGAAACCAAAATTTTATTTTTTTGTGCTACAGTAGCGTTGTTTTGTACAGTTAAAATGTTTGTACTGCTTTCGTACACACAGGTATTTGAAGGTGACTGCATAATTTGGATGGCAGGGGTTGGGCGAACTTTGGTTGACCTATGAAAATAACTGTAATAACTCTGTAATAACCTAAAAATAAAAGCAGGATAAATGTTCATTTTAACTGAACAAAGCACCACTAATATAGTACTAAATAAATGTCACTATTTTGGTTTCAGTCTGAGCATGTTGGGGGCTGATTGTGTAATAACCCCAAAACCTACACCATTAATACTCTCAAAAAACAAAACCAGCACAAAAATTCATTTTAACAGGACAGAACAATTATTATTATTATTATTTTAAAATATTAATATTCATATTAAGAATATTTTGTTAATTTAATTTAATTTAATTTAATTTTACCACGTGTCAGACATTCTGCTTCTATCAGGGTGGAATTTAAGGCGTTTTCCTTCTTTTCCCTCATCGTTGTCCTTATAGCACCTCACCTCTTCCGTCTTCATCTTCTGATTTTTCTTTTTTGTTGTTGAGTGGCAAAGACATACATGCCAAGTCTGCGGTCTTGATACTCGGGTTTTGAACTACTGGGGGGCATACCTGGCCAGGAATACAAGATCAGAACAAATTGCTAACACCCTCAACTTGACAGGCAAGAGGTACAGATTCTTTGAGATAAATGAGTTACAAGTGCTGACAGCTGCCAGCAAGTCAAGATAATTGGCTAAATACTGTGCAAAGTGGTTCCTTAGCAACAATGCCAAACATAAAGGAAAATGACACCTGTCCTGGAAATATGGGTCCAAAATGAGAAACAAGGGCCATCCGGGCTGATGGAAGATGTGATATGACAAGATGTGATAAGATGTGATAAGAGCATGTTCATTCATTTTCTAACACTTTTCCTCACAAGGGTCGCGGGGGGTGCTGGAGCCTATCCCAGCTGTCTTTGGGCGAGATACACCCTGGACTGGTCGCCAGCCAATCACAGGGCACATATAGACAAACAACCATTCACACTCACATTCATACCTATGGACAATTTGGAGTGGCCAATTAACCTAGCATGTTTTTGGAATGTGGGAGGAAACCGGAGTACCCGGAGAAAACCCACGCATGCACGGGGAGAACATGCAAACTCCACACAGAGATGGCCGAGGGTGGGATTGAACCCTGGTCTCCTAGCTGTGAGGTCTGTGCGCTAACCACTCGACCGCCGTGCCGCCCAAGAGCATGTCTTGATGAATGTAAATTATCAACATCATGTGTATATCTAGACGGGACACTTTGGAAGTTATATCAAGCCTTAATGGAGGAGATGACAGTGCTACTGTCCCAAG
The DNA here is from genome assembly GCF_037039965.1 of Doryrhamphus excisus. Lineage (NCBI taxonomy): Eukaryota > Metazoa > Chordata > Actinopteri > Syngnathiformes > Syngnathidae > Doryrhamphus > Doryrhamphus excisus. The sequence continues at coordinate 14,121,030 of NC_136357.1, read as the reverse complement.
CTGTAGACTACCACAAATAAGTTGATATCTAAGCGACCATTAACACCAATTCAAAATGGAATGAAAATTAAAAATTACAAAACAATAGCTTCATGAAGAGCCTCTTGGGGATCCTTGATGATGTCATGAATTTTAAGAAAGAAAATAGAGCACTGCACAAAGAAATCAAGATGTACATGTACAAATGTCTACATAAATGAGCATCTGACAAAACACAACAAGATACAAGATACTAAGGAAAGATACAAGGTACTAAGAAGGGAGTGCCAATCTTCATCAAGCTAAATGTAGGACTAGCAGAGGTAAGAGTTCTCGTTGTCAAAGATATCATTAATTAGGATAAATACAATAATATCACCCACCCTCGGCCATCTCTGTGTGGAGTTTGCATGTTCTCCCCGTGCATGAGTGGGTTTTCTCCGGGTACTCCGGTTTCCTCCCACATTCCAAAAACATGCTAGGTTAATTGGTGACTCCAAATTGTCCATAGGTATGAATGTGAGTGTGAATGGTTGTTTGTCTATATGTGCCCTGCGATTGGCTGGTGACCAGTCCAGGGTGTACCCCGCCTCTCGCCCGAAGACAGCTGGGGTAGGCTCCAGCACCCCTGCGACCCTCGTGAGGAAAAAGCGGTAGAAAATGAATCAATTAGCAAGTATTAGCATATTAGCTGGGGGTAATTCCTCAAAAAATGTGAGTACCTAATAATTTTTTTTGCTTCATTTTACAGGCACAATCTGAAAAGGAGTAGCAAAAGGAGAAGCAAAGCTCATTTAATCCTGCCTTCTCTCCGTTTCACATCAATCGCTAATAAATGTGTTCACTCCCTGTATTAAACATACAATAAGTCATTATTTACATTATTCTTCCATACAATAAAAGTAAAAAGGGTTATTTCCATTTCCCTGTCGAGTGTTTTTAGTGCAACATACAGCTATGCTGCATTTGTCCGTACTCAGTATGTTCGGAATGGAAGTACATGGAAGGACATATTTTTCCTGAAATGTTCCAAATTGCACAGTAACAGGGTTGTTCATCTTTGGAGCTTCCACTTTAATGTTTGTAGTTTGTGATTGTGGAACATGTTGTGTCATGCTACCATTATGAGGGAACGCTGTGGCGCCGCCTGATGTTTTTGTTTGTGACACTTGAGGCTGTTTGCCGTCATGCTCTCATCTTTGCCATCTTCAATGTTGCGGAAACAAGGGCCGATTTCTGCATACTAAACACAAAAACAAATGTGCAAAAGTGTTGTGCGTGTACAAATCTGAAGTCGGAAGTTCAGCAGGTCCTTTCTGTCACAACAAGCTGAAGAAGAAGGAGAAATGCACAAAAAGATGTGGTTTCCTCTGTGAGTTTGTGCAGCTGGAAGTGGTCGGAGGTGAAGAATGAGGAAAGGTAGCGAGCGTCCGCAGGGATTTTTTTTTTTTTTTTTTTACAATATCATCATCTCTCTTCTTGTCCACTGTGGATTGTCATTAATCAACAATGAATGTCTGCCTGGGACCAGTCGCTGCCGAGTTTGGACTGTTGATTTTACGGCCTCTCGCACTCCCATCTAGTATGAATCCTCTGGAGTGCACGACCTCTCTTGAACCTGTCATGGCGTGTGTTTCATTTCTGTCTCAGACCACAGACATGTTGACCTTCGTTTTGACATAAAAAACATGATTGGAGGCTTTTGTCTGCTGGAGCTGCTGCCAGATTGAGATTATTGAAGAGAAAAGACAGGGACATGGACACTTCAACGAGGACATGTTTTATAAGGTTTCAGTAGAGTGTCTGAATCACATTTCCACATTCCTTCAAATATTCCGCTTGCTTTTTGTACGGACTCTGCAGCAAAGATGGCTTGCTGTAGAGATATTATCTTTCAACAGCCGAGCACATTAATGTCCTTCTTTAGTTGACTCTAATTTTGTGGCGCAGCGTGGCGCACCCCACGCATTGGTAATTTTGTCCGGCGCAATTTAAATGGGTGAACAAATACAGATAATGGTGTACTCGCTCATCCCTCGTCATTGCACTTTTTTACATACAAAGCTAAGGTTAGCAAGTGGAACCATGCAGCCATAAAGATGCACCGAATAATTCAGGTTTTGAGAGATCATTGGCTGTACCTTGTCCCAAACCAAACGTTCTCATTGTCAAAATTTAGATCATCTCAATTATGCCAGGCATTGTGGCCCCTTTGGCTAGTTTGGAAAAGTTCAGTAAAATGCAACAATTGTTTAAAAATAATACACTCTGGTTTGTGGCCCTCATGAGGGGCCAAGGGGGACGTCGGTCCTTCTCACTGTAATGCAGGGGGCATCCGCCTCCTCTACTCTCTTGCTGTGCTAGCGCAGTGATTTTCAACAACTGTGCCGCGGCACACAAGTGTGCCGTGACAAATCGTCAGGTGTGCCGTGAGGAATTATTCAATATCACTTTTTTTAACTAATATGTATTAATAATTTTCTGCAAATATTATGTCATTGTCGCGTGTTATTGGTGTAAAGACTGGCAGAGCAATCTAATATTCGTCCGTGTGGCAACACGTAGCTGATTGCCTCGTTCTTCTAATAGACTTAGTGGTGACATGTTGTAACATTGTTGGTATTAGTATGCGGATCAAAAGGATCTGCTGTGGTGAGTCCGTAATCAGGAAAAAACTGAAAGAAGCAAATAATGTTGGTTATTGGTGTGCCACAAAAATTTTCCAACGTAAAAAAACATGCCGTGGCTCAAAAAAGGTTGAAAAACACTGTGCTAGCGAACCAAATGGCTACGTTTGTGAATACACAGAACTTGATGGAAAATGTCCTCTTTGAGGACCATTGGAAGGATTTTCATTTTGGGACAAATGATCAATAATATATAGTGTTTTATAGTGTTTTAGCTGTTCAATACTAGACAGTCTCATCAAAAACGACTACAGGGTGATCAAGCCTGCGCCTGTGCCCCATGCCCAATCATGAGTAAAGTGCCTGGAATGAGAGGTGGGGGGAGGCAATGAGATTCCGACCAGGGACCAAAAAACTGCGCCACCCACCGGGTCATCAAAACTTGTCATATCTGTCGCATAGCCCGTGCATGAATGCCAAGGTCCTTCATAAGCCTGATGGTAGAGGAAGCCCCAAAACCAAATGGAGGACGACACATTGTGACCATATTTTGGAGTAAATGTGATTATTATTAAATAATCACATTCACAGTCACAGTGTTTGAGAGATTCAAATGGCGGTATATATGGATTTGGTTAACAATATCTCATAAAGTTACTATAAATAGTGTCCACAGAGACTACATTTGAGTGTTCTTCATTCCTAGAAACTTTACAAAAGACCTTGGCGCTCCATCCTTGTTGTTGTGCATCTACTGCCAGATATGCGTAGTGCACTTTCTTTCCATCATAGGCCTCTTCGGTGGCATCCTCCCATGGAGGACTACAATGTTGACCACCTTTAGTGAAGGGGACCATAACACCATGTCTCTCCTGATGGTGGTGGTTGCAATCTATGGGGGAAAGATGCTTGCCAATATCAAACCCAATACCAAACGTGGGCCATGGCTAGCTGCGCAGCTTCTGGTTTGATTCTGTTGATTCTGTTTCTGTCCCTCTTGAGCAACTGTTGGCACAGAGAGAGATAGAATTGGTTGGAGACTCTTGAGGACCTTGTTTAGCCTCCAGGTGTAGCGGCCTTGTCTGAGGCTGGCCCTACAAGTGGTCGAGATGTGTTTGAAGGTCGATGAATTTGGGCAGACGGTGCAGGTTAGGCCCTCGTATTCTGATGCAAGAGAAAAATTAGGGTGTGTCAGAGTCATTATCACTGCTGATGCTGTCAACAAGACAGAGATTCCCATCTCATGAGTGGCGGCGTCAGTGTTGGTGCTACAATATTTTATTACAACCACATACCCACCTTTAAGTGACGAATGAGTTTCCTTGTGTTTTGCCATTAACTGATTAATTATGTCTGGGAGAGCCTGCCAGCACACGCACTCCTCTGATTGGTCAGATGTCAAGTGCTGTAAATCATTGTGTGGTCAGATGACAGGTCTCTTTTCTCTCCTCCGCCTCAAGGTAGCGTATCCATTGCACATACGATTACGCCTATCAACAATCATGCCTATACACTGCATGCGTGCTACCGTGCAAATGCCTCCCCCCGTGCAAAATATGGCCCCCCCTGGAAGATGAGCATGTGTGTAGTTGGCCAAATGTGGCCCGCAGAACACTAGTTTGAGGCCCCTGCCTTGATATGAAAGTTTAATGTTAGTGCGGCCCGTGCAAGTTTGATATGGATGCTGTATGGTATCATGTACCCAGAAAATATTATTACGTTTGATTAATGTTCATGTTAAAGGTTAAATAACTGTTAATAGTTATCCTCCCTATCCGTGTGGAAGTGGTAAGTTTTGGGCTATTTAAGTTTAAAGGAAATAACTTGAAGGCTACCGTTTAGGTCGCTAGATCTCTAGTTTGCGAGTTAGCATGTGTCTCAAGACCCTGCAGTTGCGCAATATGTTGTAAATAAAAAGAGTATAAATATGACTATAGTCGTGTTTTGTCATGTCTACAGGGCTCTAATAATGCTTTGTTAATTTTAATCTGAAAAAAATAATTTGTCTACCCACCAACTATATGTGGTTTCTTGAGTTTTTATTATTTGCCGTTTTATTATTGTTATTATATTTATTTATTACTGATTGATTGATTTTCTTTATTCTTGATTTGTTTATTTATTCTTCATCTTATTTTGTGCAGAAAAATTAAAATTAAGATATTTGAGAACAGTGGAATGTTTTATCAGAGCTTTTATTGTAAAAAATCGGAACCAAAGCACTGAAAAAGTTTGTATATTTTTCTGTTTTTAATAAATGTGTTTTGTTTTTTTTGGAAAACCTGATGCGGCCCAGCCTTGCCCAGACCCTAGCTCCAGTGCCCCCCAGGGAAATTGAGTTTGAGACCCCTGGGTTAAAGGCTCGTCACAGTGTTTGAGAGATTCAAATGGTGGTACAGTGAAGAAAATAAGTATTTGAACACCCTGCTATTTTGCTATTTCTCCCACTTAGAAATGATGGAGGGGTCTGAAATTTTCATCGTAGGTGCATGTCCACTGTGAGAGAGATAAACTAAAAAGAAAAATCCAGAAATCACAATGCATGATTTTTTAACAATTTATTTGTGTGATACAGCTGCAAATAAGTATTTGAACACCTGTGTATCATCTAGAATTCTGACCCTGAAAGACCTGTTAGTCTGCCCATTAGAAGTCCACCTGCACTCCATGTATCATCCTGAATCAGATGCACCTGTTTGAGGTCGTTAGCTGCATAAAGACACCTGTCCACCCCATACAATCAGTAAGACTTTAACTTGTAACATGGCGAAGACCAAAGAGCTGTCCAAAGACACCAGAGACAAAATTGTACACCTCCACAAGGCTGGAAAGGGCTACGGAGCAATTACCAAGCAGCTTGGTGAAAAAAGGTCCACTGTTGGAGCTATCATTAGAAAATGGAAGAAGCTAAACATGACGGTCAATCTCAATCGGAGTGGAGCCCCATGCAAGATATCACCTCGTGGGGTCTCAATGATTCTAAGAAAGGTGAGGAATCAGCCCAGAACTACACGACAGGACTTGGTCAATGACCTGAAAAGAGCTGGGACCACCGTTTCCAAGGTTACTGTAGGTAATACACTAAGACGTCATGATGTGAAATCATGCATGGCACGAAAGGTTCCCCTGCTTAAACCAGCACATGTCAAGGCCCGTCTTAAGTTTGCATATGACCATTTGGATGATACACAGGAGTCATGGGAGAAAGTTTTATGGTCAGATGAGACCAAAATAGAACTTTTTGGTCATAATTCCAATAAGCGTGTTTGGAGGAAGAAGAATGAAGAGTACAATCCGAAGAACACCATCCCTACTGTGAAGCATGGGGGTGGTAGCATCATGCTTTGGGGGTGTTTTTCTGCACATGGGACAGGACGAGTGCACTGCATTAAAGAGAGGATGACTGGGGCCGTGTATTGTGAGATTTTGGGGAACAACCTCCTTCCCTCTGTCAGAGCATTGAAGATGGGTCGTGGCTGGGTCTTCCAACACGACAACGACCCGAAGCACACAGCCAGGAAAACCAAGGAGTGGCTCCGTAAGAAGCATATCAAGGTTCTAGCATGGCCCAGCCAGTCTCCAGACCTGAACCCAATCGAAAATCTTTGGAGGGAGCTCAAACTCCGTGTTTCTCAGCGACAGCCCAGAAACCTGACTGATCTAGAGAAGATCTGTGTGGAGGAGTGGGCCAAGATCCCTCCTGCAGTGTGTGCAAACCTGGTGAAAAACTACAGGAAACGTTTGACCTCTGTAATAGCAAACAAAGGCTACTGTACCAAATATTAACATTCATTTTCTCAGGTGTTCAAATACTTATTAGCAGCTGTATCACACAAATAAATTGTTAAAAAATCATGCATTGTGATTTCTGGATTTTTCTTTTTAGTTTATCTCTCTCACAGTGGACATGCACCTACGATGAAAATTTCAGACCCCTCCATGATTTCTAAGTGGGAGAAATAGCAAAATAGCAGGGTGTTCAAATACTTATTTTCTTCACTGTATATATGGATTTGGTTAACAATCTCTCGTAAAGTTACTATAAATAGTGTCCACAGAGACTACATTTGAGTGTTCTTCATTCCTAGAAACTTTACAAAAGCCACATTAGGAAGACTGAATGTATTCCGTATGCATAAGCCTTCCTTCATTCAACAGATTCCCTCAAAGAGCGCCATCACACACACGGGTGTCTCACCTGGCACATTTTGATGGGAGCCCTTATAAAGTCCACTTGCCAGACATGAGAAGATAAGCAGCAACCTACTCCATAACGCTACATTAATGCTACATTAAAGTTCTAAAAGTTTTGAGCGGTAGTGTCCATAAAGACAGGATACATAAATGGTACCAGGGCCTATGACTGAGATTTCATTCCTTGTACAAATGTAAGACACCCTGTGTTGGCTGCTGTATGTCCTATCTAGTAATACTGCATATTTTCGCATTGTAGCCAGCCTAAGGCTATTAGGCTATTTGGCATGATTATTGCAATCATCATGCAATAATCATGTGAGGTGGATGGAATGTCTTGGAAGAGGAGAAGCCCTCAATAACACCAAAAACAGGCCTTTTGTGCACCCAGAAAAAGGTTTTGACCTTAAGGTTCAGCTCAAATGACAAATGGGGGCAAAAACAAAAGTGTTGTGTTTATATTTTTGACTTTATATTTACTGAGAAAAATTGTAACTTGTTCATATTTTTCCCCTGGTGGATAGACATAGACATAGACATAGACTTTTTTTATTGTCATTGCACAATAACACAGCAGTGAAATTGCCAACGAAATGTCGTTGCCTGGCTCCCGTGTAATAATAATAAAAAAAAAATATATATATATATATAAATAAAAAATAAATAATAATGTGGAGAATAAATAGATTACATCGAATATGAACAATGTACAGCTTAAACTGTAATTTGTACAAATAATTTAAATAATTTAGAATAAATAACAATAATTTAAAGTTTTGATTATGCATGTAGGCAGGTATAATCTTAATGATTGTTCCGAGTCACAAATGACAAATGTACATAATTTGCTGCAATGATGGGTTCACTCCTTGGCCACAAGTTGTTCAGTTGTGTATGCTTTTCTCCCCTGTGTCATATCATTGACTCCCAGATATATTTTATCTAGATTAGCCCTGAAAATTCTAACTTCAACTTGCTACTGGCTTGGGTGCAAGGACGCTTTTAAATTTATAGAGATGGGAAAGATAGAAACCATTGGAAAAGTCCATGTTTTTTGGTACATGGTACACGTCTGTTGGCTTATTCAAAACAGACTGCTGTCTTTAAATAATGTTCTTCTAGTAATAGCTGTAACTACACGTTGCTAATAATAAGTAATATAGTAATGGAATGTAGCCTACCTATGTTCCGTGCACAAAAGGTATTTTCTCATGCAGACTGACCAGCTGTCAAAGGCTGCTAGCTGGCAGGAGGCACACAACTAATGAAAGTGGGCCTTCAAGTAACAAAGTATTTTGCCGCAAGTGAATGTTTGAAGAGGGTGTGTGAGCCGACATGAAGAAATGACAACGCTAGCGTGAACAGTGGGATAAATGTACTTTATTCATATGGTATGTATGTTTGTTTACATTTATACAAAAATACAGAATACAGTAGAGTTCTCACCCAGAGTACCAACTGGGCATTCATAATAATATTAATAATATCAATATCTGCCTTTCGGGCCACCAGACATACTTCCAGTCCAGAGCCATTCGAGTGTCCCACAGTGAAGCGGGCAGCATCGTCCCTGCCCTAAAGTCATGTGGCTGGACAACTGCCAGCAAAGGAGGAACATTATTTTTCGGGGTGGTGGTTCTCTCACTCAGCCGTGTGTTCATTCATTCATTCATTCACAGCTTTTGCAGCTCATCATAATCAACTTTGGGGTACGATAGGCCTGCGTTTCTGTGGAAAAACCGGACAACGCTGAAGAGGAATTTGCCAGTCCTAATATGTTATATTGGGACATTTTGGAATCAATGACATAGAAATTATGGAACAGGTGACACACTTTTTTGCTGAACCAATGAGGTCAACTTGCTGATGCTCGATGAATGTTCCAAATGTACAAAAAGAATGAGGTATAGACATCATCTGACTTGATTGCTGATTATTTGTGTCTTACACTACTCGCTGTAAATCAGCAGAGGCGCTGTTGATACGGTTTCAACTAGTATGCGGTCTAAAAAAAAAACCCATCAGCATCCACTATGGCTGTTTCATTCTGCTCATACGTCACTGGCTTGGAAACAGGAGTTAAGAACACTCAGAGACCGTCCCATGATATTGAAAAATAAAAAAAAATGAAATGTTCTACATTTTCACTCCATTTGGTTCCCATTCCAAGTCCCAAGTTCAGATTTTTGTGATTCAACTTCTGAGTTCCTTAAACAAATGGTAGCGTTATTTCAATGTGGAATTTTCAAATCAGAATGGAACCTTCCACTGTGTCCAATCCAACAAGGCACAAAACTAAAATTGACCTGCTTTTTTTCATGAGTTCGGCAGCTTGTTTGCTTGTCATTAATGGAGAACTGTCTTTGTAAGTATTGCATAGTACGAACTTCGGTCTCTCGTGTCTCTTTGTCTAAATTGTCCAAATATTTAGACCTTCCTCTTCAATAATCTTCATACATTTTCTTTTCAGAATAATATGACTTTGGTCATACAATAGTAAAATTCTTAATTAATTATATTATTATTATATTTTAGACTACTCCCATAATCTTAGAACTTTCCACAACCTAATTTTCCAAAAACTTTATTTGGTTTTGTTTGTTTCTCATACTATTAGGACTTTTAAATAATAACATCCTTTTTTTCTTTAATATTTAAAATTTATGCTACAAAAACAACATTATTTTTCTTCATAATATTCAGACGTTATTCTTGTCAAATTACAAATAAACTTTTTCTTGTTAGATTAATATTTTTTTTGTAAATATTATTTTGTAAATACTTTATTCTTGTAAAATTACTGCTGATTTTTTAAATTTTTGCTGTGCATTAAAAAACGTAAAAAAAAAAATGAAATCTTCACCTGACAAACCTAATAAACACGTTAATGTCAGATTTTGACACCAGTCTAAAGTGTGGATAGAGCCGTCTAAGTGTCGCACCGTATTAGGTCCTCCAATGAATGTGGTTTGCAGGCACAGAACAAAGCCGACATAACTGCTGTTCCCTAGAGACGACGTGCCTCCTAGAGTGGCCGTTTATTGTGTTAGCATCTTCTGAAGAGTTGCTAACTGACGTTAGCTGGCTTTGTTGTTGAGCTGGAGATTGGCTTTGATGTGAATCAGACCCTTTTGGTCTTCAGATGCTTAAAAGATGCTCTGTTGTGCAACTTCATTGCGTACATGTGGCTTTTTGGATGATTATTTGAAAGTTGCATTTCCTGTGCATTTTTCATATTAAAATGGATTAGTCAGATTGTCAACACTTTGTTGGTCTTGTTGGGTAAAGTTAAAGGTGCTGTCTGCCTTGATTAGGTAGGGTGACCAAAAGTCCTGTGTTCCCAGGACATGTCCTATCCTGGCTTTTGTTTTATTTCTTTTAGAAAGTGATGAAAATGTCATGTTTTAGTTACTTGTCCAGTGAAACTACTATTAAGTAATACTATTTTCTTACAAGAGAGATTTTTTAGGTTATTTGCACACCATTGGAAACATTATTTTAAGCATAATAGAACATTTTAAGGCATCTTTGGGTAAACTTTGAGTATCATTTGAGTATATCACTGCTGGGCTTACTGTCCTTGTTTTCTGTTATTTAAATATGGTCACCCTACCCAGACGGCACTTGCATTTAAGCATTATATCCAGCCGTCTTCCTGCTTTGAGAATGTAAGCTACGCCCGACATAAAACATTAACATGTCAGCTAATGATAGCTATTTAGTGACAATCATCTTATTCTGGTCGAAAGACAATACAAACTCATTTTTCATGCAGTTTAACTCATTGGTTCAATCTATTGTTTTAAACAACACTAACATATGCTAGCTGCCGGTGGTGTTATATTTTTGTGTTTTTTATTGAATATACAATGTATAAATGTAATGTATGTTCCTCATTTATTTGGAGCCTTGTAAACATGAAATAACAACCCTTACACTCCTATTAGTCTTTGGTTACACCACATTGCGCAACAAGGATCACTGCAGGGACATACATAGAATATAGCAAGCTGCCGAGCTAACAAGTTAGCCTCCAATTTTATTTGTTCTAAACTTGGAAAATGTTTCAACCGGAGTGGAAAGGACAAAGTAAGAAGCCAGAAACGTTCCACTTCCACACAGAATGGGAAGAGAATTTTTTTTTACTCTGTCATGCCATGGTTGACTCCATGCAGTGTGAAGGTAATGTAAACTAATGTCATGTCTCAGTGTAACAGTATCAGTATCAGTGTAACATTGATGATGCCCGGTGACCTAACATAGAATTATATTCCATTCCATTCCCCTACGCTTATCCGGGTCCAGCAGTCTCAGTAGGGAAGCCCAAACTTCCAACGTCCTACAGCTCCATGGGAGGACACCAAGGCTTAGACATAGAGAGACATAATCTCTCCAGCGTGTTCTAGGTCTGCCCTGGAGCCTTCTCTTGGTTGGGCATGCCCGGAACACCTCACCATGAAGGTGTCCGAGAGGCATCTGGACTACGGATGCCTGAGCCACCTCAACTGGCTCCTCTCTATGTGAAGGAGAAGTGGCTCTACTCTGAATACACTGACCGCATTACTGCAGATGCTGCTCCGATCGACCTTCCCTCAGTCGTGGTGCTTAGTCTCATCCCAGAAGCTTCACACTCAGATGGAAACCGTCCAGTAAACACTGAAGATCACAGCCCAAAGAGGCCATCAGGACCACATCGTCCACAAATAGCAGAGTTGAGATCCTAAGGCCCCTGAAGCGGACTCCCTCGATGCGAACCAAGCTCCTGTTCTGGTTGGACTGAATGGCAAATAGTAGCACGCCACCAATCCCGTACTCCCAGAGTTCACCCCAGAGAATGCTGCAAGGGATACGGTCGAATGCCTTTTCCAAGTCCACAATGTACATGTAGCCCGGTTGGGCAAACTCCCATCCACCCTCCAGCGTCTTCGCGAGGGTGTAGAGCTGGTCCAGTGCTTCACCCTCTGGTTTCACCCTCTGGTCACCCTTCTTAAAAAAGGGGGACCACCACCCCGATCTGCCAACCCAAAGGTACTGATCCCGGCTTCCATGCAATGTTAAAGAGACATGTCCATACGACTACATATAACTTGTATTTCAATATGTTTTGATTAATAATAGGCTATTGTCAACCAATACGCAACGATCATTTAGTCATTTATTTTTGGAAAACTGCGAGCGAACAATGTTTGAAACGTGATGTAACGAAGGATGACTGAACTTTCAATACAAACACTTCGGTTTTCTTGTGTGGTCTTTCTATGTGCTGTAGCTTAGGTGACTTTCTGGTGGACTGAGGAAACGATCCCAACCCTGCTCAGTGTTACCCATCATGTCACGACCTCATGTTTCAGCAAACACAGTGGAACCTCTAAAGCAGATCATCCCAACAATTTGCCATTGAATCAAAACATTTGTAAAAAAAAAAAAACTTTGGAGTTCAAACTGCCTCACGTGAGGCTTTTTTTTTGTTGCTTTTTACAAATATGTAACAAGATGTTAGATGAAGTAAGCAGACTCACGTCCGAAGCAGTAAAACTCCAGCGTCACCACATGCCTCCTCATTTGTTAGCAAATTTGTAGTAAATACTGATTCTGATTCACTTCCTATATTGGCATGACATTTAAGAATGTGAAAATACGACTTAATATTGACTTTACACTTAATAACGTTTCTATTTCCCATGACCTACATACTTAGTGTTTGACCTTAGAGGTTCCACTGAATATGAAATTGTTATATTTTGCGGTGTCCACATATGATTGGCATGTTACAAGATGTCTGGTACCATTGGTGCAAAGTCAAGTTGTTCAACATGAGTCAGTGGTTCTACTGGAGGACGAGCATCCAGACCATAAGGGAAAACGAGAAATGTCACTCGTTCTGGAATGTTTTCTTTTTTTCAGTTTGTAGGACGAAGGACGATGTGAGGTGCTCCACCTCAAAAAGTGTAGAAGTGTAGCAGCTCAGTGCCACGATCAATAAATAAATAGATCTTACACACGCTTCAGTGAGACGAGTTGATCTGTGGAGGGGAGTGTGATGCTCTTTGGAATCCGAGAACATTGCAGACGCATTGAGAAGGAGGTGAAGATGAGGATGAGCGGAGGTAGCACTTCATCGCATCATCATCCAGCATCCTCTTCTCTGCGGACAGTCGTCAATCTCCACAAAGTTACTGAAGCAGCAGGTTCTGATGATGCATACAGTCCAACAAAAAGGGGGGGTGGCAGTGATACATGGGCTTTCAAATGGACGTCTCGGTCGTTTTGTTAAAAGCACAGGGTTAACGCAGTCTCAAAGCAAAGGCAAACTTATCCATACAGTAGAATGCTGTGGTTTAACCAGACACATTTCGCTCGTGGCAGTCACAGCTGAGCCGCCATCAATCTGGAGAGGAGTCAAAAGCGGGCCTTTCACCTCGGAAGATTTCCAGTTGAGTCACCTGAGGAACACGGGATACATCTCCATCAGAAAACCATCAGATTTAAGCTGTCGGACAATCAGGCAAAACTGGAATAGTGGGGGTCGAGTCTTACCAGCTGAACAACATGGAGGGGTTCATTACACTGTTTCAATCACATTCAGCTTGTTTCTGCATTGGGAGACACACAACAAGCTGTCACTCGCAAAAAAAAAACGGTATGTCAACGTCAATGTCGTAAAATAGTACAAAAAAGATAGTAAAGTTACTTTCTCAGTATTTTGGATAGTTCACACTACACTAACAGTACATGTATTGGTAATTTTTCTGTGTGGAACATTCGGTACGGTATAGAAGTGTACCGCCTTCCCACACGGTCCACATTATGTCAGAGGCACTCATTCAAACTGCTTACACAAAAGATAAGATGTTTCATGTTTTTTGTTGTTTTTTTAGTCATTCATTCATTTTCTACCACTTATCCTCACAAGGGTTGCGGGGGTGCTGGAGCCTATCCCAGCTGTCTTCTGGGGAGAAGTGGCGTACACCCTGGACTGGTGGCCAGCCAATCACAGGGCACATATAGACAAACAACCATTCACACTCACATTCATACCGATGGACAATTTGGAGTCACCAATTAACCTAGCATGTTTTTGGAATGTGGGAGGAAACCCACGCATGCACGGGAAGAACGTGCAAACTCCACACAGAGCTGGCCAAGGGTGGAATTGAACTAGTTTCTCCTAGCTGTGTGGCCCGCATGCTAACCACTCGCCTGCCGCGCAGCCTCAAATGAATTATTATTATTATTATTATTAGTGTCTTTCTTCATGAATGATGCTGGTGACAGCAACTCTTACAGTAGTTTGTACAAATACATACATATTATCAGGTTCTCATGAAAGGAAATAACTGAGAACCACTGTGCTGTGAATGAAACATATGGAGTCTCACTTTTCTGTTATTTCAGCATCTAGTGGGGCTGCAGTCCCTTCCGTTCCTGTGAAGAGTCCGCCTTCTCCAGGATTCTGTGGAAGATCCCGTTTGTTCCGTCGTGATCGGAGCTGCTGACGGCAGGAAATCATAGTAATCACAATGCGGGGTGCTCCAGCAACAGATTACAAGTGCTGTACACATCTGAACGAGTGTGAAAGGCGGCATCTGGCTGCCATAAATTCCACACAACAAAGTGCCGTGCAAGGCAATAAACCAGTGGACTCACCTTCCATACGAGTAGGAAAATGAGGGCTAGGAAGGGAATGAAGAGTAACGAGAGAAGACTTCGCTCCACCACCTCAGGAAGCAGCCGTGGTTGTTTATCTGCACACACAACAAAAAACATATTACAAAGTAAATGTGTACAGTCCATTCTAACCTCCTTCATTACAGCAATGCTAGCTTGTGGCACTATACAATATACCACTGGATATGCTATACATCAGGGGTCTCAAACTCAATTTACTTGGGGGCCACTGGAGCTAGGGTCTGGGCGAGACTGGGCCGCAACATTTTCTACAAGAAAAGCTCTGATAAAACATTCCACTGTTCTCAAATATCTTAATTTTTATTTTTCTGCACAAAATAAGATGAAAAATAAATAAACAAATCAAGAATAAAGAAAATCAATCAATCAGTAATAAATAAATATAATAATAACAATAAAACGGCAAATAATAAAAACTTAATCTTGCGACCTAAACGGTAGCCTCCAAGTTATTTTCTTTAAACTTAAAAAAGCCAAAAACTTACCACTTCCACACGGATAGGGAGGATAACTATTAACAGTTATTTAACCTTTAACATGAACATTAATTAAACGTAATAATTTTTTCTGGGTACATGATACCATACAGCATCCATATCAAACTTGCGCTGGCTGCACTAACATTAAACTTTCATATCAAGGCGGGGGCCTCAAACTAGTGTCCTGCGGGCCGTGTGTTTGAAACCACTGCTATACATAGTCTGTTTTGTATCTGGATCTTGTTTGAAAGATGCTGCAATGCAATGCAAGATGCCGCAATGTACATAGTGGTTTGTACAGTTGAATTTAAAAAAAAGTCTTTGTCCCCTTGGGGGCATGATCGAAAATAACCGAGAATCACTGTCCTGGAATCTGTATGGACAAACAACTCCCACTCTTCTGAGAAGTGCAAAATTGTGGATGTGTGTCCAATGTGAGCTCATACGAGTACAGAATGTCTTGTTAAATTGAAGAATGAAGATTCAAGGACAAGTAAGAACTGTCATCCACTCCCTCATTGATTTGGAGCTATTTGTCCATTTGTCCATGTACAAGCTGCGCCAAAATAATTTATCGTTGTGCAAAATGTTGTGTTCAAATGACTTTTTACGTTTTGAATGTATATCTTCTCTCTGGGAATCACAAAAATGTTTCTATTTCAAAGGACTTCTAGAAGAGAAGCATAATGAATTAAATATATCTGACAATTTCCAGCTAGGGTATATCAGTTCATGCATTCGTAATCACATTTTTCAGTACAAAACATCCAGTTCAGTACAGAAGCGTACTAATTTCCCACATGGTATGCATTTAAAAATTAGGGACACAACGTGTTGATCGTGTCACACGTCTAGTCTATAAACAAATACACTGCAGTCTAAGCTTTGGCTACTGGGAATCATGACTAGCAAATACGTAGTACTAAAGGAAAAGTCAGCGCTTCTGTTTGGGAACACTTGACCTTCCCCAGTGAAAGGTCAAGCAGTTGACTCTGGGCAAGAGGTGGAGCACACCCTGAACTAGTCACCAGCCAATGGCAGTGTAGATTATATTACATAATATTATAATACATATTAGAAAAGTATACTATGATATATTATTTTTAAATAAACAATTAATGTTATGTACCACATTCCACGTGCAATATTAATGCTCTAAATGCAATATATTAATTTCTAATAAGTGAAGTATTTCTATAATGCCTCATATTAACTCACTAGCCAGATATTATAGTGTATAGACTGGTCATGTATTTCATCTCATTTCATATTATCTGCAAACTGCATTTGTATAACTCTGGGTAAAATTGTTGACTTGTTAATACTTGGGTTGTTTATATTGTTAATTTTTGTATATTGTGTATTTTGTACTGCTTAACTGATTCTGTACTCTTGCTGCTGTGCAGTGCAAATTTCCCCACTGAGGGACAAATAAAGGCATATCTAATCTTATCTCATGTAATATACAGTAATACAATATATTTAAAATATAGTCAATAGTAAAAAAAATGACTATTGTATTCATTGCAGAATTAACTGCCAGCACTCCACATAGCAAGAGCCAGCTTCTTCCACGCAAAGATTTTGGGGGAGACCCACGTTGCAGTATTCCCGGCTCCATGGGTGCAGGCCCGGCCACCAGACACTTGCCATCGTGCCCCAACTTGGAACACCTTTGGGTTCACCGGGAGGAGCTGGACAAAGTAGCCCGGGAAGGGGAACAAAAGCTCAGCAGCCTGATGTTCTGCATTTTGTTCCCTCTCTTCTTGCCCTGAAGGAACCCAACCGTGACCTTAAAATCGAGTCCTCATTATGGTGTTAAATTATGATGTCACAACCTCCTTTCCAGCTAAAACTCGGTTAAATGAGTTTGAA
This sequence comes from Doryrhamphus excisus, assembly GCF_037039965.1. Taxonomy (NCBI): domain Eukaryota; kingdom Metazoa; phylum Chordata; class Actinopteri; order Syngnathiformes; family Syngnathidae; genus Doryrhamphus; species Doryrhamphus excisus. The sequence continues at coordinate 14,104,187 of NC_136357.1, read as the reverse complement.
TGATTAGAGTTGAGGACAATAAAAACTTTTGAGTTTTAATGGGTCACAAAAGTAGTCTTCTGAATATATTATATTATTTTTCATCCCACATAAAAAAGTGTGGGATCACTGTGAAAGTCCGTAGACATGGACTGTAACACATCATGGCTTCTATGCCTAAAGTTTGTCACGTTTCATGTAAGCATGATGATGACACAACAGAGGCAGACTTGAGGACTTAAAAGTTCAAAATAGTCCACGCGACGAGGGTGCCAACATGACAGGGAGAGTCACAGAGGTCAAGATGAACCGTGAGACTTTAGACGGAGGAGGAATTTGCCCTGCAGGTACAGCATCAACCGAGTGACGAGACGAGCCAGTCCTTAAACCGAGGAGCCGGAATCTGTGACACACCAGCTGGACTGGTTTGGCAGCCCAAACGCACAGCTGGCACCTGAGCTCGCTAAACCACGACAAAACAAGGACAATGACAAAACCTACGTGTTTCGCAGCCTTTTGACAAATCACATTCTGAGCTTTCACTGCTGGATGGCGGCGATCCTGAGGAAGAGAGAGGATCAAAATTTTGAGTGAGAAAGTGAAACACTCAGAAAGACTAAAAAAGAAACTAAAGAAATCAGTAGTATTTGTTCCACATACAACAGAGCATACAAAGAGTTCTTGGGAAGATGGCGGGATTGCTTTGTAATCAACATGTCTGCAGTCAGGTTTTGCATTTCCTCCCGTGATACCTGGGGACACCTTCAGCTGGGTCCGTCAAGACATTAGACTTTTTATGTCTACCGCCTTTTGAAGGAATAATGGGCCCTGGATTGAAAGCTCCTGACCCACATAGCACTTGTTTACAACAGTCCAACTTGGGCATCAGAAAAAAAACATAAAACACTCTGAGTTTAAGTCACTCAAGATGATTTTTAGCAAGCTATTGTGATCCTTAACGTGCAGACTTCTAAGACAGACCAAAAACGCACACTCATAAATCAGGACAATGCTTCCCACCGGGCATCCTCCAATTGTTTAACGATACGGTACATTTGGAGTGTAAAGGGTCCCGCAAGGGAACAAAATGCCACACATAAAAATGCTTGAAGCCATGTGTAAGCAAGTAAGAGCTTCAAGAATGTGAAAATGTGATTATGAATAGATGTACTGCTACACTGCTTCCGTATATGTACTGGAGTGTCACAGGACACTCACGAGTCAGGATGATACACAAGATTGGTGTTACAAGGAAAGCATGGTGAAAAAAAACATATATGACAATATATTGGCATCTACTAATAGAATTTCTACTCCATTACATTCTTCTATACATATGTGTGTATGCTACCAGCCCTGCCTCCACCAATCGAGACAACTGCCTGTTTGGAGGAAAACAGACATGCGTTCACATGGCAATATATTGAGGCCGGCAAAATGATCAAGTTTATTTTCATTTATTGTGTGAACTCATTCAATCCCAGCCATTTTTCAAAACTCAACCTGTTCAGTATCAACCATTTTAGACAATTTTGACTGACAATATAATGTTCTATGGCTATATAAACATGCAACCTACCGGAGGAACATTTTTTAATCACACATAATATGTACCATACAAGTTGTTCAGTTTACAACTATAAGGTCAACTCAAAATAAAGCTATCTATGAGAGACTTCCATAAATACTGGTCGCCACAGCATTGATCCGCCCAGGGTGTCATTCAAGCCAGAACCGCCACTGACATCCATAACACCTTTTTGAGAAAGAATAAGCTGATGAAGACAGAAAGTAATTGACAAGTTTGGAAACAGTGGGGGCTCAAGTATATCAAAATGACTGCTAAGTAAATGTCAAGAGGGGCTGAATAAATAAAGGGAATGGAATGGTGCACTCCTGTCGAGGAGTGTGGGAACGTTATTTTAAGAAGCTGAGCTTTATTTGCCAAACCAAATGTTGACATTTCCCAAGTCAGGAGGCAGAATCATATCACAAATGTGTGAAATGCTCTGACAGTTCTAATGTGTCTCCAATCAAATAACAAGCATCCTGCGCCAGAGGCTGGGACATGCCAACATGTCAATTTGCCAGAATGTCACAATTTGGCACCACAGAACAAATGCTCTCTTTTATTTCCCTCACTAAATGCCTTTTCCACGTTTGACTGCAGCATGCATGGCTAATCCCCATCACATTTGCTCTAAGAAAACACATTTGTCTATCATTTTGACCCGCTGAACTGAAGAACAAAAGGTTTGACGCCAACCTGGTCAGACGCAGACTAAAAATAAGAGTTTGCTTTTGACTTCACAGAGGACAAAATCTTTCTTTCAACCAAAATAATACAATTATACATATGTGTAACAACAGTTACGAAGGCTGAGGAATTTGTCTAAAGCGTTCAGTGGAAAATACACACGACCCCACTTGAAGCCGTACCAGTGTGAAAGGGCGTATTCACACCAAACACCTAAAGCACGGTACTTTTGACTAGTGAGTAATTCTCTTCTCACGATTCCTTGCACATGCAAGCACCATAGCCGAGTAATACGGTAATGTGATCGCACACAGTGGATTCTTTAATGATTACATTAAACACAATTCATAATAGAAATGAAATACTATATTATTATCCCAATGTGAAACTCCCAGTACCCTCGCTCTCACAAGGACGTAGCCGTAGGTGGGTGAGCTTTGTTTCACTAATGTAATGACTAATGTAATTAATGACAGCGGCAACCTTGCAGAAAAAACATAATCAGAATGACTCCAAATGCAGTAAGTATGGAAATATATATTTCACAAAGTCAGAGAAAATGCAGTCAAAGAGCAGGATAGAAATGCTGCAATGGATCACAGAGTGAGCACAGGCCAGCAGCGGTCAGGAAGGAGGGGGAATCAAACCCAAGCCCAAGTGTGAGTGCAGTCTAAGAGAACTTAGATCAGGGGTGCTCACACTTTTTCAGCATGCGAGCTACTTTTAAAATGACCGAGTCAAAATGATCTACCCACTACAAAAATGCAAAACATCTATTTTCAAATGTATTGAGGATTATTTGTACGTACAATGTATGATGATGTACCTTGCATAACCAAATGAGCCAATATTGCAAAACACACATAATTAACTATTAACAATTTTTGTAATTACCTGAGTTTACTTTGACTTGACGACTTGCACTGAATTGAATCAGCCAGGGATGCATAGTCCGGACAGTAGCTGCTGATAGCCAGGTTAGCCAGGCAAACGCACTTCGAAAAAGACATTGTGGAAAAAAAAGTCCACCTCCCATTCCGTATGGAGGTGATATGTTTTTGCCTTTTTACTTGGTCCAGCTACTTCACTCATTTTAGTGACCATAAACTTTAGCAAGGGCTTAAAATCTGACGCAATTCGCCGACTAGCTTAGCACTTTCCATCGTTGTTTACGCATGAGCGGTGACCTAAAGGTCAAAATTCAGTTGTCATCTGACTGGTTGTCCTGTATGTCAATCAAGTAACGGGGATGGATGATAGGCTGACATGGTAAGTTCTGCTGCACTTAGAGACGTTGTTTGATTTGATTGGTCACCCGAAGGGCAACATTCAGTTGTCATCTGAATGGCTGCCCTGTATATCAATCAAGTGACGGCATTGATGCTAGGATGATATTTTTTAATGTCACGCCGCGATCGACCAGTACCACCTCCGCGATCGACCGGTAGATCGCGATCGACTTAATGAGCACCCCTGACTTAGATAGTCATTATAAAGGAGTATCCGTTACAGATAATGCATTTTTGCAAATTAAACGAGTAGATCTCGTCATTATCGGTATTTCTTTAAAGAACATGCTCATTATGTATTCACTCTTCATGCTCTGTGATTGGCCAGTGCACAGCACTCAATTGGAGTAGCATGACCGCATTGTTTCCTTAAAATGTGTTTTTGTCTTATTCCATGAAGTCATCATACAACAGGCGTGCTACCAACAAAATATAAGAATTTTGTTAATTTTCAGTTAGCAGTACACAGTTAGTGGTAATGGTAACCTGCATTGACTGGCCACAACATTAGGTACACTTGCACAGAGCGGCATCAAGCATCCTGCATGTATGGCTGACATAAGCTTGATAAAATATTACACCCCTTTCAATATGTTACCTTATGCACCTTGCATTTTTAAACTTGTTTCATAACGTACAATGTGCATTTCACAAGACAGTGGGCACGGTCGTGCATCAGTCACTGACTGTGTTTTTTTTTTGTTTTTTTTCGTCTGCTTGCTTTGGCTGGTGATATAAAGTCAATTGAAAGACTACTTTTAGTACTGAACTCGGTGCTTTTGAGAAAAATACGATCAACGAGGCTGACAGATTATTTTCCTGTTGCCATGGTTGCATGAATCACCAATTTCACACAGCTCATTAAAAAAAATAAAAGAATAAAATCTCAAGGATCACGGACACACATACACATATAGCTGAATAATAAACAATACACAGTGCAACTTCTGATCAATCCATGTTATTTTCAGACTTAAATAATGCACAGATTTAAACACTGCACATTTCCGGCAAACCCACACCCACTTCCGGTTTATGCCTCACCCATACGGAGATTTACATATAGATCATTTAGATTTAGAACAAATGCAGATTGTGGTTTACTCGCTCACCTTTACTAGGTAAACTTTATGGTCTTGTCACAACTTTATTGGTCACAATTAAGATAGGGGCAATAACAATTTATTGTCCCCACATCTTCATAAGGCTCTCAAAGGCTTTAGGCATTCAGGGCGTACCCCCCCCGCTGGCCTGCACTGACTCAGCATTTGCTTGTCACTTCTATTCTACTGTTTTATTTCAATTTCCCTGACTTTTTGGATTTTTTCCAGTCTTATTTGTGGCAGATGTCATTAACTACCTGTGAGATGACCGCTTGCATTCATTGAATGATGTTTTTTATGCACAAAATCGTAGTCACAAGACTTAAGGCTTCAGTGTACTTCCAATGTACTTCTGTTAATTTGTATGCCATAAATTTGTGTCCAAACAGGATTATATATTATCTACTGTCTTTGATTACTGATTATATGAACTTTTTTCCTTGGCTTTGTCGCTTTTCACCTGCAGGCTTTCTGGGATTGTTATTATTTGTTTATGGCTCAAAGGTTACTTTCATTCATTTTCTACCGCTTATCCTCACAAGGGTCGCGGGGCTGTCTTATTGATTTCTGAACCAAAAGGATTGTAGGGCCTATTGGGGGCGGGTTTAACTCTTGCCATCTGACCTCTGTATCAATCTGTGACTGTCAAACTTAAATATTACTGCTAGAAAGCAATGGTTGTACTCTTGTTCTACATGATGTGGAAGTAGCATATCATGAGGTTGGTGTGTTTTTAAGTTATCCCTTATTAAATTTTTCCTAAATCTCATGAACGGTCGGGGTTGAGATCTCCATCTTCTGAATTCCTAACAGCTTCTCACCTTTAGGAAGAGCATGCATGGCAACTTGTCACTTCCCCATTATCAATTGCTACCGTTTGTACCGTTTGTGTGTAAGAATTGTGTCTGTGAACCGGAGTAGGGCAGCAATTGGAATGTCTTTTGGTTTTCAGGAAGATTGAGACCTACCTCATAGTCTCACTGTGACCGAAGTACAGTTCAATGCTGGATTGTCTCACATTCATCCAATTACATATTCCATATCCTATAACAACCATTAGCATGTAACTATTTGAGTGTGAGTGAGGGGCTCGAGCCGACCCCCAACCCCTGACTAATTGCAACAAAGTGGGCGTCGAAGAATGCAGATTTACCACATACGTACATGACTTGAGATTTATGGGGTACTTTGTTGAAAGAAACTTCAAATAGTGGCCACTGGGATGCAATCAAATGAGCAGAATAGGGCACCTTGAAAGATCTCTTAAAACAGACAGTAAGCGCTTACCTTTTAAATATTCTTCTGTTTGCGTGTATGGCGTCGTGGGACATGGAGGAGGCTCGCAGTCATCAGAATTTTCTGGATGCTGCGCACTTGTAAGGAAGTCTGAGATATACTCAAAGTATTGCTCCGTGGGCCACCGCTCTTCCCTGTAGTGGCACTCAAAGTCGTACATTACAGGCTCCTGCAGAAACACAGAAATAAATAGTCAAACTGAGAGATGCGCTAAAATTTTTCCATCATGCTATGTTCATGCGTGATGTACTGAATGAAACAATTTATAATATATATTATATTATATTATATTATATTATATTATATTATATTATATTATATTATATTATATTATATTATATTATATTATATTATTACATTTGTAATTTATAGAAGAAGCAGAAGAGCATGATATTTGATCATTCTTTTTTAATGCTGATTTTGTTGAGACAAAATATTGAGAATAAATACGGCACTTTTTCTATACATTGCATATTGCAGCATGTGTCTTATATCGTGCATCACTAAATAGTGGCATCACAGTAAAAGACGCAAAATGTGTTAATTCATTGCACTATGTGACATGCTTGCTGTCTATATCTGTTGATGTCAGTACCGGTAAGGAAGTGTAGGACATTATCGGTATACCGTATATCAATAAGAAATTCAACATTGAGCATCTCTATTGAATACTCAAATGTGACTTTGCCTGACTGAAAGACCATTGTAGACCTTGTAGACCAGGGGTGCCCATTACGTTGATCGCAAAGGCATTGTGGGTAGATTGCATGGCATTAAAAAAAAAAGTTAGCGTCTTATTGTAGACTGACAGATGGGGTAAACACACTCAAAAGTCCTCCTGGTAGGTCTTCTGCTTTTTACTTGGTCCAGCTTTTCCACTCATTTTCATCCCCTTTCTTACTCACTAGCTTGCAGTAGAGTTTTGCAGTACTCAACGCAGTTGTGACGTGTGTATCAGAGAAATATGTTTTGCATTTTTACTAGGTGGTAGATCACTTTGACTCTGTCCTGTCATATGTAGCTCTCAGGCTGAAAAAGTGTGTGCACCCCTATTGTAGACCATTGTAGTTCCATTGTACACCGAAATGAATTGCACTGTTGTGTACTGCGTGGACTTACCACAGACCCCATGTTGAGCCGTAGTTCTTGGAGCATTTGTATAAATATGCTAATATCTTTTCTGTTGGATGAAATGTTGCCAAACTTGTGTGCTAAATCTTGCAAACTCTCTTCCAAGTAAAAGACATTGAGTTTTACCCAGCACATCCTAGCCTGAAAGACAAAGAACAGACAGCGGGGGGAGGAAGAAGGGGAGAGGAGGATGGGGGATAATAAACAAGCTGTGCGCCATGTAGAAACAGCCAAGGCTATGCTTAACAAGCTAGGTCTAGACAAAAGCCTAAATAGAAGTCCCAAGGGAAACCAGGTCAGACAAACATTGGTGTAAAGGTGACACAAAGGTAAAGGTTACACTTGTCAGTGGGTTGCTTCTCATTCTGGCCAAGAACATTTTTGACATATTGTGTCAATGTGACAGATAGTTTTGGAGGGAAATCTCAGCAGGGACTCACACACATGCTAGCTTTGGCACAAAGCTTCTCAGCAAATATTCTTATCGAGTGAACAAAGGTTTGTTGAGGAAAGTCTTACCTCTTCTTTTGGAACGTAACGTACAGGAATTTTGTAGTCTTTAGGAATATTATGTTTCTGTGGGAGGACAATACAATAGGGAGTTACAAATACAATGCATAGTGAAGGTTTCATTTATATGTATTGGCCTGTCAGCTATTATGAGTCAAGCAAAAAGACACTTTTTAGTATCTAATGCTGCTGTCTTGTTTTCACCGTCTCACATAAAGCAAACATATATATATAATAAAATTCAGCTGTTCTGTGGCGGCCGTGTCTCCTAAAATGTGCAAACCACAAAAATGCGTTTGACCACAGAAGTCCCAGATTTTTTTCTAAGCGCCAAAACCTGATTAGTATGAAGAAGTATGTGATGTTTTGGTTTGGAAAAGTCAGGCTTAAAGCCACATGTACATATATATGTCATGTAATTTAGAGTATGTGTTTACATATCAAAAGAAACGGCAAATGCATGCATGTTGGTTGAATGGGACACGATGTCAGTGCTGTGTTGAAATAAATTACGTTCAGTTAGCTAAAATGCTGTAATTACACGAGTATGGCTCATTAAAGAGATGACAACACATTTGATTGAAGCAACAAAGACAAAGCCTTCCCACACTGCACTCTTCTTACCAAAATAGAGAGTCTAGAGACGTCATCTGTCACTGGGTTGACGTCAAATTTACTTGAATGTACCCCGAGCGTGATCAGCAGCAGTAAATGGACACAGACGCGTATCCGAATCTGCACAGACAAAAAGAAATAAACAATTAGCCACATGTGCAGTCATACCAAATGGGAAGCGTCACGAGGAACGCAAGGGGGATATTTTACAAAGCACCCAACCATAAATATAATTGAACAGCCATCCAAACACGGTATATTCAGTTATGCTTTTTTTTTTTTTGCGTTTTGAAATATTTATTGTCCCTCAAGCCAATGTTATTGTCAAAATAAACCAAATAAGAATGTACAATAATATATCATAATAAAACAATATTTCCTTCAATATGTCATCTTGTGGAATTCCTATTTGTGACTTGTAGTTTCTCACAAACAATCCTTACTGTCTGTCGAATGTTAGCAGCATTTCGTGAAATGTTGGATTTTTAACTTTATTAAAGAACAGCATTTCATTCTGTGAACACACGGCATTGCGCTGTTTCCTTTGTATTTACTTTGTCAACCCAACCTCTTACAGAGGCTCTGCATCTTGATTTGTCATTTTTTTTCCCACATGAGAAAACTTAACATACCACAACATGACTTTCAGTGCATTTTCTGAATGTCTTATATTTGTGCTTTTAGTTCATTTGTTTATTTTTGTTTCAAAATACCTAATTTAGGCCAACAATAAGCAAATTTTTCTTATACATGCATGTTTTTTTTTTTTTTTTACTAATAATCATCAACTACAAAACAGTAATGATTTATTAATTAATATTTTTTGAAAAACCATGACACACTGAAGCGACAAAATAAAATGTAGAAAAGCAATCTGGCGACGGATGACTGTATTGATATGATACCATGCAATCAATAGTGTGTCCCACCGCTTGTAAATTTCAATAAACATCACGTTGTTGTCTGAAATTGACATTCAAGATGTGGAAAATAAAACCCAGCCCTTAGTCAATATTGTATGATTCCTCCTAGATCATGAATGATGGATGCCTGGAATGAGTGTGTGCTCTTTCAACATGGGACATAGTATATTCAGTTATGCTTAAACAACATCACACTCGTCACATGTGACACTTCCACCTATTAATAGGAACATACGGGGAAACTCAAAACAATGCTTCACAGTTCTCAACTTCCCTGATCACACACTCTGATATGAACACAAACACACACCAGCCTCTAACGCCACATTCAATGGATTCATTCATATTGCAAACATAACAAGCATGGTCTTGAGCATTGTCTTTTCCTGCTTGCTACAACCAAATGGCATCAGGTTTGAGTGTCCAAAAAAATGCATCCATGCATTGGTTACTGTGCATAGTCTCTGTGAACAATGGTGGTTCTTTTAGAGTTGAGACACTATGAGCAGATTCCAGCCAGGGAATCATTTGATCATCTTTATCATGCGTGTGTGTAGAATGCACACAGAATGAAGAATTATATTTGTCTCCTTCCTTCGTACAAGCACTGCATTGTTGCATTCATGCACATTGTTTATTTCAGCATATTAGAGGGGGAAAAAGGTCAGATTGAAAAAGGTCACTGTTGACTTCAAAAAAGAACCTGTGCTTAAGAAGGTAGCAACTGTATATTCGTTGTAATGTAAAGGTTCCTAATAGTGCTGTCCCAGTCGGCTGTATTTTGAAGATCGAATAATAATAATAGACTTCCGCTACAAAATCGAGCCGATCCAGTATCCAGTTGCCGTATCACGTTCGTAACTCTAATGCGCATCAAAGCTGTTTGCAACTTGACTCCCACCCCCCGTAAGAAGAAGTAAATGGAACACCACCATGCAGACATGTCCACGGTGTACCGTGGTGAAGTTAGTTTCACGTCAGACATCGGCTATTAGGTGCCGTAGCTACAGCACTAGTTCCCCGTCACTGTTCCCCAGACTGCTGTGTCATGGTGCGGGGAGCTCACACAGGAAGTGCTGTTCTGTTGGTTGTTTGTACTAGGGACCGTCAATAAAGTAATATTGTGTTGAAGAAAGTCTAGGGCCATATGATTTACGGAATCTACTACAAACACGGAATCTCGTGGAAAGTGACATGTGAATGAGACGAAGTCACCATGAGGAGAAGGAAAGATTTCGTAATCTAAGGACCATTTTACAATACCCGCTGACAATGTGCAGGTTCTCAGTGAAAAAAGATGAGAGGCATGTTTATTCCTGCACCCAGCTCCTATCCACTGTCAATTGCCATCCTCAACACACACAACACTGGCCTTCAAAATAAAGTCTACAAGCATACCAATTTGTTCAAGATTTTGCTTTGAATATAAGGCTGACATCCCATTGGAAAGGCTAGCCAAGCTACATCCATTTTGAATTATTGTTCAGCAATGCATTGCATCTGTTTTTTTCATTCATAGACATTTTATTCACTAACCCAAATAGCACATTGATCTATATCCATGTCAAATGATTAGTCCTGCCCTAAATGTATTTTGCACGGTCATTTTTTTCCAACTTTATCTTTGATTTGATGGACGTTTATTGGATCATAGAGCTAAACAATATTGTTAGTCACGCTGTGCAATAAAAAAAAGTACTTTGGTTGCATTATATTTTAACGCTTTGAAGATCTATTTTCATTACCATATTCAATTACACAAATTAATGTTTGTAACAAAAGCCTTTTATTATTATTAAAAAAAAAGAAAGATTGGATCGGCAAATTAAAAAAAAATTGTCTTGGATCGGAAGCCAAAAAATGTGGATTAGGACATCCATAGTTCCCAGTTAACACAGGTTGCAGAGGGAACAAGGAGACACATCACAAATTGTGTGTAATGATTATGTATTATGTATTATGATTATGTACCAGCTGGTGAAGTTCAAGTGAGCAAGTATACAGCTCAAACTGCCCACTCTTCAATTCTTCTCCTTGAAGTCAATATATTTATTTATTTTTTTGCTGTATATAGCGCCAAAACATGACAGCAGTTATCCCATGGCACTTTACGCGTGAAAGTCGCAAATGAAGGCTGAAAATCAACTGAAACCCCACATGACCAAGCACTCAAGTTTATAGCTCTTCCGTTCGGTCCTGTCTTCCCTCCCTCCACCCATTTATGTGTTTTCTAGTCTTAAACAAATGTAAAACTCATGTTAAATGAGTATCCATTTAATAGCTCAGTTGTATATATTTCGCTTGTAAAAATAATTATTCCCTGTAAAATATGTTTTGTGTTTATAGTTTACAGTGTCTGGAACTGAATAATTGGATTTCTTATAACAAAAATTGATTTGGTTTTCATCAGACCTTTTGGAACGGTTTCGTGCCAAAAACTGAGCTTCCACTGTACAATAATTATAATTAGTACTCATATGCTTTCATACCAGTTTCTCAGTAAGCGACACAAGCAAAGCTTTACACTGTAAAGTTCATTTGTGGTCCAATATGTCGTCCATGTGTCTAATAATTGCTGCATTGTTTGATTTTCTTAGCTGGCAGGACAGGCATATTATGTCAAGCCAGCCGGATGACACTGTTTATGGAATCCACACACAATGTATTATTTTCTTCTGAGGGGGTGTCTTTTAACTTGCAACCCTGTGATTTCATGCCAAGTCCTTATGGATCAATCCACCGCCATCCCTCAGAAAGCAAATGCAAAATAACGTTGCTGTAAAGACAATGCAAACATGCTAAAAACACCCCTTTTACATTGCAGCTGTCCAAAGTAGATACTGTACATACAAGACTAATCCTGATCCCTACCAATGTTCTGTTTGCCACTAATAATTATGAACTCGTGTTTTACTGTCATGTTGGCGCCTCAAAGCTCACTAGATTGGCAGGTGGGTGTTGTTTTGGGTTTTTTTGCAACAATAAACAATGAGTCAGGTACATTGAATAATATTTATATCTGTTGACAACGCCAGCTTTCCTGCTCAGACTTGCGACAAATCTGATGCTGGCAGAAATGTTACAAGATGATTTTCACGTATGTCTGTGTAGAAAAACCACATGACATCTTAGTGAGGATCTGGACAGCAGATTCCGATTTGTTTCCTCATTGTAAAAAAACGGAAACTGTAGTGGAACATTTAACCGGTGCTGTATTGAATCTAAATAGAGTAACTTTCCTTTTACTGACAATGAAGATTAACTGAACCATTTCTTGTAAGCACAGTAGACGTTCAAAGCTTTTATTTAAGAATAAAAGGGATAAAAGGGATCTACCATTAATTGAGATTATTGTTTGGACTTGCCTGAGGTCTCTTGTTTGTCCTGCGTTTGTTGTATGAATACAAGGACCAAAAGTTATGACCGTTAAGGTCGTTGGTTGAAAGCTGACTGAAAATCAGGCCCGCGGCACCTGGTTCCATTAGGAAAGTATTTCCAGACCACCTGCAGGAGCCCAGAGGGCTCGTCGTGTCGGTGGCGCTACACTGACTTTTGGCTCTCTGGGAACGTCCAACTCTTAAGTTGTGGACCCTCAGGTTAGAAGAGGCAAGGTGGTTGCGACATGAAGGAAACTGAGCCAAAACTATGCGATGATGCCGAGTCAACACATGCTATGAAACCTTGCAGATTGAAGTGCGTTTCAGTGGCTCCTTTCCATCATGTAGCTTTGGGCGTGGTGTTCCTGTGCAAACACCACACAATCACTTTGGGAATCAGTGTCTTGCCCAAGGACACTGCACATGAACACAAGAGAATCAGCTAAGTGGTTGACACCTGGCATGAGTACTGAATGAAGAATGCCTTCAAAGGCAGCACTCCAAGGGAAACCTTTGCACATTACCCGGTTAAGGTCATCGGACTCATTTGTCATGTTTAGTTTCAAACCTCACAGAGATTCCTTGTTTGTTTTTGCAAGTGCACAGTCACCGATACGGACAACTGCATCATTACAGGCCTTGAGCATGATCAACATGATCAAAATGATAACACTTGCCCATTTTCTGGTTAGGTCTCAGTCTTGGCTAGGTTTCTGTACTTGGGTAGGACAATGTTTGAGATTGAGATGGTAGTATTGTCACCTCTGTGTGTGGAATAGTGATGTGCATGTCATGAACAAGTCTGTCAAAACTCACAAGTTTGGTATTCACAGGTACTTGTGAAACTTGTGCATGTGTGTGTGATTATCCGCATGTGCTCTGGGACAGATGACTCAAGTGAATCTAATACCTGAATCACTTCCGTGACTCACTCATAAGAACTCAAAGCAGTGTCAACTTTTGTGTTCTGTCAATAAAAACCCACTTACGATAGATTTGTTGAAGACCCTTAATCAGTGGTCTTGACATAAAAAATTACTATAAGTGTGTCCCAGAAAGTCTGGGCGGGTTCAGAGGCAATTGCAGTGGTAAGCACAATCCAACACTGAATTCTCGCTGAGCCACTGTTGGCAACTTTTAATGAAGAAAGGTAGCTCTTGGTTGTCCTAGTTGCTAGATGACATAATCAGAAAGCATAACGTAGGAGAGACAAAAAAGTGAGTAGGAAAACCTTAAAGGCCCTTTGTATTGAGTTGTGACTCCGATAGAGCAGCTACACATGATAACCAGCACAGAAAGCTTTCTAGTTCTTCCAGAATCTGCACCTATTCAACTGTATTTCTTTTGATTTCATGTTTCCTGTGTTTTAATGTGTTCCACCCGCAGCCCGCCTCCAGCCACACCCACTCTGCTGTGGTTGGTCACACTCCCAAGTGCATAGAAAGACTTCCTGTTTATGCCATTAATTTCATAGGAGTTGATTAACGCTGCAGGAGTTGATAATAAACTGTGATTTATCTTTTTAAAGTGCTTTAAACATAGAGCAGTAAGTGTTGGACCCCGGATCCGATCTGGAAGTCTGAATTTTCTCAAGAAAAGAGGTTACTTCAAGATGTGTCTCAACTCGGGTAGAATTTAATTGTGGTAGGAAAATGTTATTATTTATATTATTTATTATTATTTATTTTATGATTTATTATTATTTATTTTATTATTTTTATTATTTTATTTATTATGTTATTATTTTTATTAATTAATATTACTACTATTTGTATTAATTATTTATTATTATTGAAATATATATTTATTGTTATTATAATTATTATTTATACACTTACTGTATGCACACTCTATGATGCTACAAAGACAAGTGTTTTTGCTCCTTGACTTACACAAAATAAACACAGTTAGGACACTGATAAACTGTTATTTACTGTTTGCTCTTTTCATTCTTTCACACGACCAAGTAACGTTAGAGAAGCGTCAGTTTGTCGGTTAGTCCAGCTGCATACTGGCCCATGTTCACAAAACAGTCCAGTGTGAAAATACTTTTGCACTTCTAAAGGTACTTAAAGAGGTCCTATGATAATTTTTCCACTTTACTTTTCTGACCTATAAATGTAGTTAGAATGTTGTATTCTCATGTCAATCAATGCCAATGTTTAAAATAATGAGGTTGAAAGAAGGAACACACATGACATATCCAGTATCACATGACATACTACCACGTCAGTCACACGTTGACTATTGAGCACACTAAATTGCCCGCAGCACTGATTGGCCAAGCAAGGTCATGGCCAAGCAGGGCGTGTCATCACGAATTGACATGATGAGTCGGATGTGTCTTGACTTCCGCAGCGGAGGCTCCACCGAACCCCTAAGACTGACTCACCGAACCCTTAGTGTTCGATCGAACCGAGGTTAAGAACCACTACACTAATGGCTTCTAGGAAATATTTCTTCAGGTCTGAACTTGCTCTAAAGAGGCAAACACGAAGCAGAAAGGTTTGGAGTTGCAGATTCCTGACCAGTAAGAGAAAAATATGGGACGGTTTTGTGAACACGGGCGAAACTGGACAATCTGCCAAATTGTTGCTCAAGCCCGATGTCTTTCCAACGTTTTTTTGTCATACTGAAGACTGATTTTTTTCAGTTCCCCCCGGTCCATCCGCTCCAAATTTGCATAACAAAACACATCAAATAAAGCCAAATAATATTCCATATAACAGGGAAGGTTTAGCTTACACTTTTTCTTGGCAGAGCAAATCTATTTAGCATGTAAGGGGCATTTACATCAATAATACTATCTGCTTCAATGGCTGGACAGCATGAAAAAACAAAAAAAGAAACAGGCGTTGTGCATGCGGTATTTGTCGGCGGGATCTGTGCTTCAGAAGTGCTTCAACTATATTTTCAAGTAATAACGTGAGAAGACTAGAAATAAATACATACAAAAGGTGAGCTGTGGATACCAGCATTTTGTTAATGTTCTGATAAAAACAAGTATAATGTTTTTGTTTGTTTTTTTTAGCTCAAAATAAGCTATGACAATAAATGTTACAAAAATGAGTAGCTCTTGGCCATTTTCATTTTGTAAAAGTAGCTCTGACAAGAAAAAAAACACTAATGTAGTACATTTAAATATTTTCACTGCATGAATGTGATCGGTATTGGGGTCGTCGAATCTCAATCATGGACTATTGGGATCGGCATCGGCAGCCAAGTGGTTAGCATGTTGGCCACACAATCAGGAGATCGGGAAGACCTGGATTCGATTCTCCACTTGGACATCTCTGTGTGGAGTTTGCATGTTCCCCCCGTGCTACCTGGGTACTCCAGTTTCCTCCCACATTCCAAAAACATGCTAGGTTAATTGGCTATTCCAAATTGTCCATAGGTATGACTGTGAGTGTGAATGATATATATGTATATATGCCCTGCGATTGGCTGGGGTCACCACACCAGTCCAGGGTGTAACCCAAAGTCAGCTAGGATAGGTTCCAGCATAACCCCACGACATTAGTAAGGATAGGCGGCATAGAAAATGGATGGATGCGTAACAGCAGCATAAAATCCTGATAGGATTTATTGTCAACTCCTATATAAAATGGGGTTTGGCAGTAGTGTGGAAGTCCTCAGCAGTGCATGGGAGTGTGGCCAATGTGGTCGGGCCGAGACCGTTTTAAAAAGCCAAGGAAATACAGCTGCAAAATGTGCAGATTCTGGAAGATTATGATTTCGACACAGTTGGTTTGTGAGGAGCACAGTCTCCTTGTGAACATATGTAATAGCAACTGAGCTTCAAAATAAATGTAGCAATACAGTGGGCTTATCAATTACTTACATCTACCTGAAGAATTGTATGATAATCCACTTCATTTTACTACTAAAAAGCAGCTAACAATAAAATATAAACACATCATCCTCTTTATCCGGGCTTACTGAAGATTAAGAAACAAAGCGTTTTAACCCCCGCTGCGCCGTGGCTTGTTGGCTTGTGACTGCTTTTGGGCGGGGCGGGGCGGAGCTGTCAACAGCACCCGTGGTTGTTTAGTGACAAGACAAAATGCAGAACAATACGTGCTTTTACTTTTGAGTCCCCAAATAGAAAAAAACCCTCTCCAATTATACCAGAAAATACATCGTCAAGGAATGTCGCCAGATTTAGCGACAAAATTACCGAATTGGCAACACAACGATGAGCTTGGTTACTAGACAGAACATTGACTACAATCACGGTGCCAACTCAAAAACGGCCCCCAGTTAAATTGAGTTTAAGACCAAGCTCTAAATTGCCTGCAATGCAATGTTTATGTTTAAGGGCTTTAAATGCAATATACTAAGTTCTATGTGAAGTATTTCCATAATGCCTCATATTAACTTTCTAACAAGATCTCAGTGTATAGACTGGTCATATATCTCATCTCGTTTCATATTATCTACATACTGTATTGTATATAACTCTGTTGATTTTGTTAATACTTGGGTTGTTTATATTGTTTATTTTTCTATATTGTGTATTTTGTACTGCTTAACTGACTCTGTACTCTTGCTGCTGTGCAATACAAATTTCCCCACTGAGGGACGAATAAAGGCATATCTTAATCTTATGAAAAACCTTAAATCTGTCACCTAAAGTCCTCTACACCTGCCATTACGTTGCAGCTGAGAAGGTCCTGTGTGAAAATGAACAGCTGCCACATCATCCGCACCAGTAGGCACCTGAAGCTTGAATGGAAAACAATTCAGGCAGCTGCAAAGTGAGCCTACTCTTTATTGAAACATTTCTCAAATGTCAAGCTGAGCCTTGTCGGAACCTTGCGGCGGTGCAAGAGTTTACTCAGGACACAAGTTGATTGCCACACTTGTCTCGCAGCAACTTGTTGCATTTCACTCACACACTCACTGCGCTTTAGTTTAAACACACCAACCCCACGAAATTTGGAAAAACTGTTTATAGTCCTTTTCCTGACATTAGTATTTCTCACACTGAGGCATAACAGGAAAAGCATGGCGCGACGATCCTTCCACAGCACAACATGGAATGTTATTCAATTCTTTGTTGACGGTCGAATTGTCTCAAGTGAATGCGTAGCACCAACAGTCAGTGTTGCTTTATGGACAACTTGAAAAGAAAATTGTTACTTGCTTTGCAATCATCAGCAGCTAAAACCACAGAATAATAGGCTCACTCAAGGATTGGATGTTTCCCAAAACATGCAAGATGGTTCAGAACAAAGCTATTATTCTAAACCGCTTCAGGTGCCAAAAACCTGCAAGGCACTGTTGATTGTGCGTCTGCTGACTCAGCGAGAAATTGAGCTAATTTCTTGCGAAATTTCTTCAGAAATTAGTCGGATTCTGTGATTAGTCCATGATGCATGGGAGCCGTGCAGGAACAAATTAATACATGATTTCTGCGGCAAGTCTTGTCATGACTGTTGGCAAGCAACAAATTGCTTTGCCAACCGTGAAAACTTTCTTCTTCCTCAACTTGTGCAAAAACGTCATGTGCAAGATTGTACAGAAAGAAGCGTTGCATACAAAGCCAGGAAAGAGTTCAAACGTGTTGCCCGTACAGCTGAAACTGTGTTGCAGCCGCAGCCAATACCACGCCATTCAACTCACTTGTCAGTTGAAACCATCCACTAGGAAGTGAAAAGAGACGTTGTTCCACGTGATGCCGGATGGTTTGGCTCAGATTGAACATTTATCAGTCACCTGTGACAGTTTCCAAATCCTTGTGCAAGATGCACAACCTTCCCTTTAGGACAACATACTCCATTTATCATTATATACCCTGGTTAGCGTATTTATTGGTTTAAGTACATAAATGTAGCCTTGGTTCATGTTCATTTTGTGTGAGTCCAACTGTGTTTGTAACATATTTTGTCCTGTGAACGGCATGTTTGTGTCACCTGCCTGGTTCGGCCAGAACTGGGTCCACATTGGGCTCCAGAGTGAGCGCTAGCTGTCGAGCTAAAAGCAGGACAACGTACATTTGCACAGCCATACTGGATGATGTCCATTACATTAGCATGAAAATCTGAACCGAAAGTCATAGTTCGCAGCTCCGTCGCCCATCTATGATGTCATCAGCAGTTGTAATTCTAGTTCCTTACCAACAAGCACAGTTACATGTGTGGATATTTTCCCTCCTCTTCTCTGGCTGCTTGTAATCACCGTTTTTGTCAACAAAATGTCTTCAATGAAGGTAAAAGTGATGTAAAAAATTTTTTGACATTTACATCCATTGTGAAATTATAAAAAATTGTTAACTTTAGCTGTCAAAGTTAATGTGTTAATGACATGAATGTGTTTTAGGTATTTTTATTTGTAAGGAAAGGCGCATTGTGGCACATATTTTTCTGAATGTTCCTAAATACGCACAAACATTTAGACAAACATTTAGAACAGTATCATGAATGAGCTGACACTGTCATCAAAAAACGTGTTTGTGGCAATGTGAGCAGTCTCACTCACTCGCATTTTATTTTTGCTGAGCCTTTGTAGGGGACTTGATAGGCTAGTAATAAATAAAAAAAAATATATATATATATATAATTTTTTATTTATTTATATATACATTTATAAATAAATAAATAAAAATAAAATTATATATACATCTATATATATAATTTTTATTTATTTATATATATATATGCATATATAATTTTATTTTTATATATATATTTACAATTTATATCCCTTTACATAAAATTGGATGTTGTTATCATTGTAGTTGTGCTTTGAATCGTTTACCACAAATACATTTCCCCTACTTATTAGATATAAAATGTATTTATTATTTCTTATGGAAAAAATTGAGCCGGTTAGAGTACATTTAAGTTTAAATCAGATGTTATGGAATGGACTGATGATGATAACTGGGATTCGACTGTATATGAATGAAGTGACACTAAAAAGTCTGCAGCAATCTCCTCCAAGCATGCATGTAATACAGCTGTTTAATGTTTTGTTGTCGGGCGGAGGTGTTGGTATGGATGAAAAACTGGGTCTTGGCACAGCGCTTCATGCACAGCTGGACATGATGACAACTATTACCACCATTAATCCATAGAAGCAACAAGTTTCTTTGATGAATTAAGGAGCCACAGTGGGATTTGGTCATAAAAAAAACATGCTGAGTGCTCGTGGCATGTTAAATGTATAGTGTCACGCTAGCACACACACACAGGGTTTAACTGAAAAGAGGAACTTCCATGTGAGCTCTCAACACTTATACGCAGTTTTTCCCCAAGAACTGATTAAAGTAACGGCAGCCACAAATGGCTGTCTGTGCGTATTACAAGTTTTATATGGTTTCAATGTGGGTTTTATACATAAATCCACGCTACGTCCACACCATCTACCATGATGTTATCCACATTTTTCATGTCGTTGCCTCCCAGATCTGTCCAGGGGCCAGCTACTTAAAGAATTGTGGGCATGGCCCCGCAGGCGTAGTGAAAGACCTGAGTGACAACTTCTGTCAGCACCTATGTTGATTTACATGCTGTGTTGAAGGTTAAATCAAACAAAATAGGACTTTTTTTTTTGCAAGACTTTTGACACTAAACTATAAACATCATTTAGTTTATCCCTTGATGTACAGGTTTGGGTTTACCCATTCAGGGTTTCCTGTATCTAAACTATGTTCCTGGCTTACAATAAATAAGCGAAGGAATTTCATTACACAACGGTGACGCATTTTTGCAGTTGGCGTAGCACTCCACCATATGAAGTATCTACAAAAGTCTGAAGTCAACAGGTCTGTGATTCCATATGTTAGTCTGGCTAACATTCAGTGTTTTTTATGTGCTTTAACACGTGGCCGAATGGAATCCCCGAGGACGCGATAGAGCGGCTGGATGCATGGCTAGCCGCATGCAATGAAGATTAGGGTTGTGGAGGCAGGCAGATACTTTATTCAAAGGACATTCTGGAGGGGGAGAGGAGCCATATGGTATACATACATTACACTGGTCTCAGCACTGATTTTCTTCACTTGAGACTTCATAAGATGATGAAGCTGGAGCAGATTGCTCATATTTCAAAGACGCATGTCATTGCAACCACGGACGAATATACACAATACCTAAAATACTGTACAGCCATAGTAGCGGATACACAAAAAGATCACTCAAAAACCAGCAACACAATAGTATCACAATGCTACCATTTTACAAAATGGATATTTGTGACTAATACATCAGAGAATTCAAACAAAGACTGAAACAGCCCTGCAGTGATACTCTATGTAGGAAGTGTCAAGCAGGTATGCAGGAGCCAACACAAGTCTAAACCTGAATGATCTTGTTTGATTGTTTAGAAGACAGTTAATTCAGAAACCCATTTTGTGAGGCTAGATTGTGGATTTATAGAGTTTTATTTCATTGATACTTGGCCAAGACCTGTCACAAGGTTCAAACAGTTTCAAAAAGAATTTCGACATCTGCATTTTAGGATTTGAAAATAAATCTCCAAACTGACATCTTAAAAATAATCCGTGATACTTCGCCTGAAGGGAAGTGTACATTTTTACACTTCCCCCTCATATATAAATGTTACATCCAGGAATGAACTATGATGTTCCCGTGGATTGTATAACTGTGCATATCTGGAGTGTATACAACAAAGAGTAGTTGTTTTCAATATGTATCATCTCAACAACTGACAATGGTCTGGGTCTAAACAAATTTTTATCTTAGAGCCATATTTTTAACATGAATTTTTCAATATGAAGTTGTATGACATCCCCATCAGCAGTGTAGTACATCATTTGTGACTTACCCCCCACTTGATCCCGGGGGTCAGATTTCCTTGACGAGAAATGTATTTCCCAATAGTTGGTGGGGACAGTATAGAGGTTGTCTTCTCAAAAATGTAAGACATTTCCATCACAAAAATACCTCCTCAAAAATTGATTGGTGTTATATTTGTCACTCGGCGTATCCCTGCACACTGCCGCCTGTACATTAATTAAGTAATTTTGTTTACATGTGTGTTCCACAGTGGAAAAAAGGTGCAAATAGAAAGGCAACATGTGCATGCGAGAGACAAATATAACGCTGAGCAATTTGTGAGGTCTGATTTTTTTGAGGAGGTATTTTTGTGATGGAAATGTCTTACATTTTTGAACGCATATTGTTTTGAGAAGACAACCTCTTTACTGTAAACACCAACTATTGGGAAATACATTTCTCGTCAAGGAAATCTGACCCCCGGGACCAAGTGGGGGGTAAGTCACAAATGATGTACTACACTGCTGATGGGGATGTCATACAACTTCATATTGAAAAATTCACGTTATAAATATGGCTCTAAGATAAAAATGTATTTAGTACCAGACCATTGTCCGTTCTTGAGATGATACAGATTGAAAACAACTACTTTTTGTTGATTTTTTTAATGTACTATACTGCTGATGGGGAGTCATACAACTTCATGTCAAAAAAATTCAAGAACCGTTCGAATCTCTGCCAAACATTTTCTGAGGTGATTTGGGCTTCATTTTATGGCCTTACACTGAAGTCAATATTTGTCTTAATAACGGACTATATTCTTCAACTGCACATTTTTAAATATGAAAAGGAGGTCTAAAGGGTCAAAGGTGCATTTTGCCTGTCCTGCGTGACTCATGTCACCACTTTAACATCATTAGCTGGACAAGACCAGACCAGGCAAAACCTGTGGCCTCGGAGGCAGCTTCATGTAATCCCATAAAAGCAGAACATAGCGGGCCTTGCATGACACAGGTTTGTGATTTAATCCTAATCTCTTGCCTCGATCATTGTTTTCTGATATGAATGAGGATCAGAGGTGCAGATGATTAAGGCTGCCCAGGCCGTCCAGATGTTGCTTCTAAATCTCAAATGTTTGCTATTTAGTGAAGTGCCTGTGGTGCAGTGATTGTTTTGCAATACAACATCCACTGTAATGCTTTAGACTTTTTGTTAATTATTTAGCCTTTTGGTGCTGACATTGTTTCTGTCACCAATATTTACATTGCAACACGGGAGCGAGCCATCAAGAAAGACTTCAGTCAGGTTTACATGACAATATTTAACCTGGGATCAAAAGAGTACCCGATGGCACTTAAACCATAAAGATAAGAAGTCTACTGCAAAGTCTTTTATTTTGGAGTACTGTTATCACCAACATCCGGACAACATTAGACATATCAATTGATGGAATAAAGAGGCACAAAGACAGGAAATGCATTGCATTTTCCACCGACTCTCGCTCACTTACTTCAAAAGCTAATCGATTTAGCCTTGAGCTCATCCTGTCTGTCAAGGTGCACTTAAACTGTTCGATCTAATACTCGTCGGCTTAACAGACAGGAGCCAGACAGTTACTCAGAGCGGGATAGAATCTTTCTAATCTACCAAGGTTAAACTGAAGGCAACTTTGTTGTTTAAGACATTTGCTCTACAGTGCAAAGCCTTCCTCGGTTTCAATTGTTGCATCTTCTAAAATAAAGAAGGCATCCAGCTGCCTTTGATTTAGCTTTTGAGGATTGCCATGACCTTAGTGACTTGGCTCTACACTGACAAAACATGTGTTTTTAACATGCAGTACTATGTGGTTCACTTTGGTTTATACGCAACTGTGTAGCTTCCCAAAATAATGGATCCATACTAAAGCCAGCACAGCATTAGGCTACCTCATGGCCGGAATTTGACACACAGCAATGGGTTGATTGGTGAAAATGAGCCAAAACTAGAAAAAACCATACCGTGGTGAACTGGACAGGTTGGTGGAAAAATGGCTTTAGAATCTACCCAACACTGTGACATCATCAGCTCAACTAAAGTTGTCTGAGATGGCTCTGTATGCAAATTACCATCCTATTACTCACCAATACAGTCACAACTCATTGTTTTCCTCTCATTTATGCACATTTGAGTCCTTAAGGGGAAATCTAACAAGAGCACATCACCTTCAGTTTATACAAATATTTTTCCTGCATACCCGAGTTAGAAATTGGTCCTTATGCAATTTATAATTATGATGTGACTCTCCAACCTCAGCATTTGCATGCAGTGCAGGCTTACATTTCATCTGAAGAATGTGAAAGGCAAAAATGAAAAGTATAGCCTGTCCACTCAACGTGTGAACAATAGAAAAACTCACGGAGCTAGAAATGGCTGACATGGCCTAAACTCCATATTGCAGCAACAAAATATCCTGCCATATAAAGGATAACAGAACCATTTCTAAACAGGTTACAAGTTAGGCTACTCCTTTGGTTGTTGATGTATGAGGTAATGTTTCTGATTTTTACTTGTTTTTAGCTACTGTGAACCAAGTAAGAAAAGGCATATTTCCTGTGCTTGGTGCTCATGCTTAAGAATATGTTACAATTCTACCAATACACGCTTCCAACGTAAGACATACGTAGGTCTAGCACTGTGCAGACGAGACAAATACATTTAGTTCTGAGTTTCAGCTTGACTCTTCCATTTAAACATAGCAGTTCATGTTCAATACAACTCAAAAAATACATGTGCAAAAAGAACATGTGCATGACTTTCATAAACGCACATAAACAAAAGCAGTCTCAGTGAAGCCATCAACAATTTGGAGTTGTTGTGTGATTCTGATTATTACTATACATGCAATTAGAGCTGCAACAGTTAATGGATGACAAATCAGTTATAATAAATGAATATATTTTCATTTCTTTTGTCATCCATGAAAGCAAAACTTAATATTTACACACATCAGCTTTCACTTTGGTAAAGTAGTGATCGACATGAAGATTGGAATCCTTAGGGGAAAGTGTATTCCAGGTTGCTGGAGAGAAGGGTACGACTGTTGTGGTTTCCGTACCGGTCACAGAGCACTGGACCAGTTCTACACCCTCGCGAGGGTGCATGGGAGTTTGCCCAACTGGTTTACAGAAATTGGAAAAAGCATTTGACCGTTTCCCTCGCGGCATCCTGTGGGGGGTGCTCTGGGAGTACGGGATTGGTGGCCATTCGGTCCTTGTACAACTGGAGCAGGAGCTTGGTTGGCATTGCCAGCAGTAAATGGAGCCTGTTTCCGGTGGACGATGGCCTCCGCCAAGACTGCCTTTTGTCACAGATTCTGTTTACAATTGTCATGGATTTCTAGGCCCAACCACCGCATCGAGGGAGTCCGGCTTGGGGACCTTCGGATCTCATCTCTGCTATTTGCGGACAATGTGGTCCTGATGGCCTCTTTGGGCTGTGATCTTCAGCATTTACCGGGACGGTCTGCAGCTGAGTATGAAGCTTCTAGGCTGAGACTAAGAACCTTCAAATCAGAGGCTATTGTCCTCAGTAGGAAAGGAGCGGAGTGCTCCCTCCGAGTTGGGAATGAGGTCCTGTCACAGGTGGAGGAGTTCAAGTATCTCTGTGTCTTGTCAAAGAGTGAGGGAAAATGGGAGGCTGAGGTTGGCAGATTGGCGCAGCGTCTGCAGTAATGCCATCTCTGTACCGGACTGTCGTGGTGAAAAGAAAGCTGAGCCAGAAGGCAAAGCTTTCAATTTACCGGCTGATTTATGAGCTTTGGGTTGTGACCGAAAGAACGAGATCTTGGATACAGGCGGCTGAAATGAGTTTCCTCCGTAGAGTCCGTTGGACTGAGGAGCTCAGTCACAGTAGAGACGCTTCTAATTCACATCAAAAGGAGCCAGTTGAGGTGGCTTGGGCATCTAGTCTGGATGCCTCCCGGACGCCTCCCTGGTGAGGTGTTCTGGGCATGCCCAACCAGGAAAAGTCCCCGACTAGGACACAGCTGAACGCCTGAGCGCCTTGGTGTCCTCCCGGTGAAGCTGAAGAAGGTGGTCGGGGAGCGTGAAGTCTCTGCTTCCCTACCGAGACTACTGTCCCCGCGACCCGGACCTGGATAAGCGGAGGAAAATGGATGGATGTATTGTGATCGACATTTTAGCTTCCCTTTTGATATGTTGTGGACCAAACCACCAACTGTTTGCGCTTGTTTCACATTGATTTGATCCGCGTAGGAACTAACCTATTACTTGATTAATCAAAACAAGCAGTTTAATCAACAAATGAAATAATCATTAGTTACGGCCTTCTGTTCAATGGTATCGTTAGGACAATACCTCTCAGCATGGTGAAGTCCATCTAGATTCTTTTTTTCTACCAGCCATGAAATGATACTGAGTCTCAAGTAAGGTTTCCGATGTAATATTGAAAGGAGTAGATACATTGCAATGCCAGCAATGACGAGAACGGTCAGCCCACCAGCCCCTTCTTCATATGCCGGCTGTGGAGGCTCTCCCAATGATTAGGAAACTTCCCGTTAACTGTTGGACGGTGGTTTCAACCAATCTTGGATAAGAGCCTGGGCACCTCAGTCAAGAGACCCACAACGGCTTTCAATGAAACTGTGTGTGTGTGTGTCTGTGTGAGATTAACCATAAAAAACAGGGAGTCTTTGTTCCAAATGAAAGGTATTGTTTTATGTCTCTGTTGCAGATAAGCATATACATGCTGCAGTACCCATCCATAACTGATTGGACAATATTCTTTTCCTTTCAATAGCTAATATTAGTAGCTAAAATTGATATCATTTGCTGATAAACAAACATAACTAATCCACATGCGTTAGTGTATGGTGGAAGGAAAAGTTTGGAATATAAACATTCGAAGTACACGACCAAGGCAGACAGCACCTATAAGAGAATTGTTCTCGTCACTTGACTAAATAAACGTTTAACCTATAACTGCTGAGTTCACCGAGTATCAGTCTGGGAAATGTCTTGAATATCTTTCCCTTGTTTCAAAGATATATTTCTCCTCAAATGTCATTGAACACACAAACACCTCAGATCTGCTTGACTGTACAAATAAATTCAATACATTACAAAAAGCTATAGAAAATGTTTTGCTCAATGCAGCCCTGAGCAACACTCTGAAGCCAGATCACATTGGAGTGCGAGGTCCTCGGCGGTAGGCCTCACCAACTGTGCTGACTCTCAAAGATCAAGGTGTAGCACAATATTGAGAACCTCTAAGTAAATATTGCCTGAGTTTCAGTGAGCCGGGGAAAGGCATGTAGGACGAGGGAAAACAAACATGAAGCTGAGGAAACAAGTGGACCAAGCAAGAAAAACAACCTATAGAAGTTGTTAAGAACACTCAACACACCACTTTCAGTGACATCCTTTGATCAAACACAACCTGTTTATTGTTTCAGATGATGCAAAGTCTAAATACTGGGGATGTTCCAATCGGGGTTTTATGCTGCCGATACTGATCCTGGACATCCATGAGTGAAATCGGCCGATATCAATACCAATCACATAAGTGACGTGTCCAAACTATAGTAGCTATTTTTAATAAAATCACCAATAATGATAATACGAATGAGATACAAGGAAGAAGAGTCTTGAACAGGCCATGTTATCTTTATCTCTATTATTATTTATCACCATTGTGATTGTTATATTCATGATTAGGGTTGGGTGATATATTTTACGTACTGGTATACCGGTATAGATTCTTCCAATGATAAGAAATTGACTCATACCTGTATAAATGATAAACGTAAACAAGCTGAGTTGATGACATTACATTGTGGCGGGTATATAAGATGAATGAAATGTTATAATCATGAAGGAACGTACGTGCGGGAAAGTATTTCCTTGCAGACCACTTAATCGTGGCCAACTCAAACCGGCAGAAATGGCAATAAACACCGGGAATAAACGTTTTCTACTAAATATGATTATTGTCCAAATTTCCAATTTCCTCTGGTTTAGTTAAGCAAAGGCTCACATTTAAAGCCTGGACATGAGTGACATGAGTGTACTTGGAGAGAAAAGGCCTTAGACTTCGACACACTCCAATTCTGGAGCCAACAGCGTAATGGGCTGCTTTGAAATTGCGTCGGATAAATTTGGGAAATAAGACAAATTAGATTCAGTTTTTGGCATGACCACTTGTCAGTCGCTTTACTCCTAAATCAATTAATTGCAGTTTCAGAAGAGGTAGCTCGGACCTTGTGATTATTCCCATGATGTGTGTGACTGAGATCTCTCATGGCTGTAACCTTCAGGCTAACCGCTGCATTAACTCAGCACTGTTGTGTTACCCAACAAGGTGCGAGTGAGCATATATACGTCTTTGTATATATTTATATACAAGAATATTTGTGACTTCTGATGTGAAAACAACTGGTATTTACCTCTGATTCGGTATTATCATTTTGTCATTTTTCTACTTGGAATCAAAACATGCACAAGGCATCAAGGCCCATTGATTTCCAACTCTTTCATATTGTTTATTGTGTCATGCTGGACATCTGGTGGACGACGGATGAACATGACTACATTATAAATGTGTCAGTCGATGCTTTTCGCAACTGAAATAGAGTAAAACCTCGGTCAACATTATTAATCCAATCCAGACTCAAAATATACATTTGTTCCATAATAAATAATGCAAATCCAATGATCCATCTCGGACACCCAACAGTGTTAAAACAAATCACTTTTGCAATGTTGCAATGTGGATGACACATGAAAGTTAGAAATTAACAGCTGATGTCATTTTTAGCTTAATTGAAGACTTGATTACTGACACAGATGGTTATGAGGCAGTAGTGAGCAGAGGTCAATGTGAACACCGCATTCGTGTTTGCTATTTTGCATGTTATTTCTTCAATTCAGTCGTGTTTCTAGCCTTCTTTATCAAAGCTGGGGGACAATGACTTCTGGTTTTGGTTTCTATGCTCACAGCAGCGGTTGACTCATTTAACACTAAAGATGTATTCTATTTTTTTTTTTTGCACAAGAGACAAAAGAGGTGATGATGCAACTCCCCACCAATAGATTAGGCTTCACAGCAATTTCAATCTTAATTTTGTGGTATAGTTGTTTAGATATTAGTCTCAAAAACAACAAATAAATGTGTCACCGTGAAAGGTATACTTTTTCCCTTTTTTGTTGGGCACTGATATTTTCCTGAAACTTACCTATGTATGTTCTATTGCTGATTACTAAAGAAAGGAAAAAAGTAGATGCAAACTTTTTCTTTTTGTAGGTTCCATGTTTATTTAGCCATAGAACACAACATTCTATGTGCCTTGAAAGATCTGTCAAAATCGCCTATAATAGCCAGTACTGAAGTGGTTGTCTATTGAAAATGGCTTGGACTGAATCAGTGAATGAGGCTGCTAACATTGACATTTTGAGATAAAAATACGTTACGAACCCAATTAGAATCACGCAGTGTGTTATAATTCAACAAGACGTGTGGCTAACCAAGAAATGCAACATTTTTGGCCAAATTTTCAACGTAAAGAAAAAATACATTAACCGGTTATTCCACCGTATTTAAAAAAAACAAGACCCCCTCTGAAGTTCATGTGTAGACCACTGATGGCATGGTTATTATCAAGACCACAAGCCGATGACTTTACACCAAGCACATGAAACAATACACATTTCTGGAATATTCTGGAAAATAAGCAGCTACTCTGCTTTGAAGTCTGCCGCTTAAAAAATTAACTACAGAGTGCAGAAAGTTGTGAATTGAAGTCGTAAAGTGGACGTTAATATTACATGTTGAAGTCTTGTACAATGATCGTGTTTTGATCTGAAAAATCTTAAGTAAGTTTGATCAAGTGTAGAATTACCACATCTTTACTTCATCTTTCTGTGTAAATATGTGCAGCATACTGTATACTGTATGTCCAAAAATGTTTTTCTCTCGAAAGAAAGAAACGTAAGAGGTGTAATGTGACTATTTTATTTAGTCACCGTAGCCTTGCAATAAAGTTCAACTTGGGTGTGTCAGAAGCATTTGGCTGTTGATTCAAAACTGGATTTTAAACACACCCATAACACTCCTGAAACAGGAAGCATTTTTACTCCATTAAGCATCATGGTTACAGTGTGTATAGAACGTGATCATATAGAGAATGCCATTCCTGCCAATTCCAAATCCATTTACGCAGCCTCCACTGGGAATAGTGCTCCCTGGGAATAGTCCACTGTGGGTGGAGTCAGGATGATGGTGTGGTGTCCGGTTTGACACGCAGGCTTTCAACATTGTGCGTGTCACTTTGAATTTAGCTTTAACAATAGGCCTGCAATTCACACACAAACACCCAGCACAACAACAGCATGACAAGCGCACTTTAACGCTCTTGACGAAGGCATGTGGGCATGTGGTCACATTGCTGACAGCTGTGAGTCTCCTTAAACTGACAAATTGATGATGCCGTATTTGCGGCATACGCACTAATCATTCAATTCCTACTCGAAATGTGTGGTCATAAACCACGATGTGTCTCACCGAATATTTTTGGATTTTCCCTTGCACACTTCCCGTACACACATAAAGAAGAAGAGATTCTTTCTGTCCCGTTGCTGCGCTGTTCTGTGATTAAAGCGTGACCAGTTTTCTGCACCTAAATCATTTCCATGACAGTGGAAAGTTGAGGGTAGAGACAATTTCTTTGTAGCCGAACAGAGAGTAAATGATTAAGGGGGGCGTCAGGACAATGAGGAGAAAAAGACACAGCACTAAAATGACATCAAACCAATATAGTAAATTTGCCCACATCTTTAGAACCATTTCCATAATCCTTAACAGCATCAACCCACATCTTAAATCACAGCGAGGCGTAATGAGTTTCGGCAACATTGCTTGACAGCAGAAAGGATCATTTTGCTACTCATGTGTTTACCCATTTAAATGATCTGTATCCGTACTCGAAATGGGCGAGCTATAAACCAGAAGTGGCTGTGATTTTCTCCAAAATGGGCGGGGCATGAACCAGAAGTAGGTATGGATAACCGGAAATGGACGGGGCTTATTTTAACTCTGAAATGAACATGGATTGATGAGAAGTTGCTATATTTATTGTTTATTAATCTGCAATGTGTGCACCGTGTATGTGTAAGTGATCTATTAGGCTTATTAATTTTTAATATCAGTTTTTCTACAACTTTCATTTTTTTCTTAGTTACTTTTTCTCTGTGTTGAGAATGTCTGTATAAACGTGCTTCCCGTCTTTACACAGAACCTGCATGCTGTCATCCTGCATCCTTTACATTAAAATTGGTGAAGATAAACGAATGCAACCGCAGTAGCATGCTAAATGAAGCTAACCCCGTGAGCTTGCGCCAAGCTTTGACGGTGTTTATCACCACTTCAACGGTTTCGTGTTTATAGTGAAAACTGTCTGCTGAGTAAATACTTCCCTACACGAATGTTCCTTCTCCTCACGATGGCAGCATTTCATTCATCTTATATATCAAAGTCCGCCGTGGCGCAAGACTTGACTTGTTTACGTTTAGCATTTATACCAGTATAAGTCATTTTGGATATCATCCTCCAAGATTCTATACCAGCATATAAAAAATATTGCCCAAACGACTCTAATGAGGATAAGTGGCATATAAAATGGACGGGTAGCTCTTACAGTACATAATCCAACCCAAAAAAACATTCACATTCTCACTTGATTATCCAAACATTTAACATGCAATACCCACTATCCATCAATTTCATACTTCCAATGCTGAGGCACTAATAACACACTTAAGATCTGCAGCTAACTGACTGGCAGAGAAACACAGCCATGTGGAATCCAGCCAATCACCAAGCCATCCTATATGCGACAAAAATCAAGACAGTCTTAGTACCTCTGTAAACCGGAGCCTATATCAGCTGACCTTGAGCAAAAGGCAAGTTACACCCTTGACTTGTCGTCAGCCAATAGCACACATACACAAACAAGCATTCACACTCACATTCATGCGCAACTATGGCCAATTTGTAATCTTACATGGAAAACAAGCTGGAGTAAAAAAAAACAAAAAAACATCTGTATTGCTTTTAAGCATTATATGTGTTTTATGGTTAAGACAGCAACTGGATGGTTCAAAGAACTGGAAAACACCAAGACTCTTCAACAAATGGTGTCTTTTATAAAAAGAGACAAATGGCAGCATTGTGGACTGCAGCATGGCCACGTAGCTGTGGTCACCCCAATAACAACGTAGCATCAGCAGGTTCATCATAAAGCACAGGAAATCCATTTGAATCGCTAAAAGTTTAATGTTTTTGAAAAAAAAAATATCCAACAACAAGAAGCTGACACTACGGCGATATTATCTAAAAACTCGGATGCTTACATGTGGCACAAGTGTGGAAAAACTGGGGCCCTCAAAATGAAGGTGACTCCTATAAATGCTGTTTCTACTGAAAACGACAAACTTTATTGAGGAGATGAAGCTCCTAATGTTTTATTGTTAACTCTGCAGGTGTTAAACTTTAACAGCTGAACTTTTTCCAAAAGCCAGTGCAGTAAAACCTTGGTTTTCAAGTACCCCAAATTTCATACAATACAGTTTGGATTATACATTTTTCTCTGTGTCGGTTATAGTACAATATTGTATACCATGCATTTTTTTTATTGAGTACAACTGCTAAATAATCCGACATGGGGCCAAAGAAACTAATGGCAGCAATTTGATAAAAAAGGTGAGAAACCACAAATTCAAGACACAAAAAACAACAAATTTAAGAAAGAACTCGTCAGTACAAAGAAATCCAAGTTACCACCCGCAGTTTTGTTACCAATGGATTAGTGCAACAAAACTTTTATTTACATGTTATGATGCTGAAATTTAATGTGACAGAGTACCTTCTTCAAATTCTTTGTATTGAATGAATTGCACAATTTAATATTTAGCTATTTCTGCTTCTGGCAAAATATTTTCCCTGAGGTTTGTTGATCAGGGCCAAATGTGTTTATATAGCAGCAGATCAGATAAAAGTATTTGTGGCCGTATTATTCTTCTTTTATGCTGTACTGTCTTTTTAGCACAACTTAAAAGGAGTAAAATTGTACTTTTATTATAACTTCATTAATTACAGCTCTTCCTGGGTGACATTCAGGTATGCGTAAGAATTGACTGACATTTGGAATGCAAAGAAGGTAAGGCAGCGTTTGGAGTGACCTGATCTGATTGAGTGTTTTCTTTTTCTTTAAAGCTAACTGACGAGGTAAAAGAGGGCAGTGAAAAGGCCAAGACCTCTGGAGGACATGTTTATTTCTTGTCGTCACATGCCTCCTTTTATCAATCAACCCCCCCGCCAACACCGATCTCTTGTCACGTTAGTTACTTTTAGTTTTTGGGGAAGAGTTTACAAGTCTAGCGCTTCTCCAACAAATAAACTAGGAAGTGCATAAATGCCGCCTCACGTTATGCTTGATACAGTATGTGTCCGAAATCTGTGATAAATTCCACACATCAGCAGTGAGGATGCGGGGCGGGTGCTTGACAAGAGATGACTTCAAGCCCAAACCACCCACACACCAACATCGTTTTTTTTTTATTCAGAAGCCCCCTACTGGCACACAGTAGTGCTCAAACATTTCACTTGTTATTGCTTTTATTACACCTGCATGCCATACTCTGCATAAACTGTCACATTATCATAGTGTACTTGGTGTACACAGGAGTGCAGCCAAGTATAAGAAAAGTACAAAAAATAAACTTTGTTAGTCATGGAAACGAACAAAAGTGTCTGAGAACAGGATCGGTAAGGATGCAGACACTTTGCTGTGTTGCAACACATTACTATCTTTTTTAACAAGGAAAGAGGAATTTGGGCTGACTTAATGCAAGCCCGCCTGGGGCCAGCTTTAACAATTAGCATGACAGTGCCTCAGCCCCACAACACGCTATAATAAGAAAACAGAAAAAATATATTTCTTAAAGAGATTCCATAAGAAAAGCATGTGCTGGGATAGAGGGGAGGGTTGCATATTTGGTTGTGGTCAGGGGGTTAGCCGAGTCAAAGGTTAAGGGGTGTGGAGGCAGACAGGCTGTCTGAGCTGGTGGCCAATGGGTGCATGAACGGGGACCACATCATCATCATCATCACCAACATCATGTCCACCACCATCCTCCTCACTGATCGACACTTGTATTTACCACTTACATCATGTGCTTACAATTGTAACAAAATGAAAACAAATGTCTAAAATCCTACATTAAATATACATTTAATGCACATACACTGGCGTGCAGCTGAGTTTTCCTTGAAGGCGCAGCGTCTCTAATTGGAAACACCAGTTCCCGCTGAAAAGCCTCAGTCAAACTCAAACGTCCGACTCCGAGCACTATTAAAGAGTCTTTTACAAGTTGTGCAATGACAGGAACCTTGCATGCATGCGTCTCTGCTGCAAAAAAAGCTTTAAAACTAATTAAAACACATGAAAGCTGCATGCTCGATCTGCGTAATGCAATAAAAAAAAATACATAGCAATAAAGCCGAGCAGTGGAGTAAAAAAAAAAAAACTACTTACTTTTGACTTCTTCATATGGAACGACAGGGTACAATCTAGAGTGCGCGAAAGCCTATTTTATTTTACTTCTACGGGCAGGAAAGGGGTTGTCATCATCTTGTGTGCACATATCCAATGCGTAAAGTCAGTAGTATCCGAGAAGAGGAGGAAAAAAAGTCCAAAAATAAAAATAAAAACTCAAAAGAAGCCCCACGGAGAAGGAGACGAAAAAGAATCAGCACTATTCAGTCAGTCAGTAAGCTGTTGGTTTGCTGGTTCGGTGTGTGTGTGTGTGCGTGTGTGCGTGTGTGTAGGCAGGAGACATGAGTGCAGCCCAGCCGAGTGGCGCATCCATTCAGAAGGCTTCCACCGAGGGAGGAAACCTTTATAATGATGCATGAAAAAGAAAGCCAGAGAGCCGCCCTCCTATCAAGGGACGCCCTAGTGCGAGCTGGAGGAGAGGTGGCCTCAGGTTGGCAAGGACTGGCCCGGACTAACACCTTAACCCTCTCATGGCCGGTTACAAAAAAACATTTGATATCATTGACATACCATTAGGGGAGGCACGTGAGGCTAACATAAACAGATGTTAGCATTTGTACAAGTATGCAAAGTACAGTACGTAAGAAAGTACATAAAATGTAGGCACTGGAAGTACAACAGTACAGCTGTGTTAGAAATGAATAAATAATAGTAGTTGGATATTTACATGAAAATGAAGAAAAATATATTGCACACTATAGAACAGGGGTCTCAAACTCAATTTACTTGGGGGCCACTGGAGCTAGGGTCTGGGTGAGACTGGGCCGCATCAGGTTTTCCAAAAAAAAAACGCATTTATTAAAAACAAAAAAATAAACATTTTCTACAAGAAAAGCTCTGATAAAACATTCCACTGTTCTCAAATATCTTAATTTTTATTTTTCTGCACAAAATAAGATGAAAAATAAATAAACAAATCAAGAATAAAGAACATCAATCAATCAGTAATAAATAAATATAATAATAATAATAAAACGGCAAGTAATAAAAACTTAAGAAACCACATATAGTTGGTGGGTAGACAAATTCTTTTTTTCAGATTAAAATTAACAAAGCATTATTAGAGCCCTGTAGACATGACAAAACACGACTATAGTCACATTTATACTCTTTTTATTTACAACATATTGCGCAACTGCAGGGTCTTGAGACACATGCTAACTCGCAAACTAGACCGCTAGCGACCTAAACGGTAACCTTCAAGTTATTTCCTTTAAACTTACATAGCCCAAAACTTACCACTTCCACATGGATAGGGAGGATAACTATTAATAGTTATTTAACCTTTAACATGAACATTAATCAAACGTAATATTTTTTTTCTGGGTACATGATACCATACAGCATCCATACTTTCATATCAAGGCGGGGGCCTCAAACTAGTGTCCTGCTATTGAAAAACTGTTTAGGAAGTACAAATGAGGGAAGAAGTTTCAGTAATATGGCAAGATACTGTAAGTATCACATCATGGCATGTTTATCAAAGGATAAAACATTGTTTAAAAACGTTTAAACAAAAAAACGTACAACTTTTTTTTTCATAGTCAAAATAGGCAGGCCCAAATGATGTGAATTGTTAGCCTGCTCATACTAACTATTTTTGTCTTGCAATAATGCACAGAAAAAGGAAAATATGTGTTCATGTTTCACATCAGGATTGTGGATGATCGTCAAAATAAAAAGTACATTTTTTCTTGAAGGCGTCAGGGACTGATGAGACAGTGTTCTGAATCCATACCTGACCACCTTCAACTAATACATTTCATTCATTTTCTACCGCTTATCCTCACCAGGGTCGGGGGCATGCTGGAGCCTATCCCAGCTGTCTTCAGGCAAAAGATCGCCAGCAAATCACAGGGCACAAATGACTTTAATAGTGCAAATTAATAAATAGCATAATAAGTGCAACACATTCAGGAAGAGCAAGTGTTATGGTTGATGGGATGAAAGACCTGCGGTAGCGTTCCTTCTTCCACCATGGGTGTAACACTGGAGGAGCTGCTCAGAGACCCCACAGTCAGAGGTGTTGTTCATGGTGGACAACATCCTCCTCTCACCCACCTCTTCTGTGGAAACCATGGCATGCTTTTCTTTTAAAATGCTGATCATGTCACAAGACTGTCAGCATCCTGAACTACTGTCACAAACCACAAAGAATGCCTTAATGTCAAACAATGCCGGCCTTGAAATCATCTGAAAGTGGAGGAAGTTCTGACAAACTCCAAAACAGAAATAAATGGTCCCCATTCATGACGTTTGAAAACATTCCATCATTCTCGCAGGCTTGATCAGTCACACCATGATGCACGATGCATGATGTCAGGTGCAAGTGGGGGCTCTTCGACTTCAGGGAAAGTAGGCTGCTAGTCAAGCACTGTTGCATAGGAGCAATATTTTTTTTTACATAATTCCAAGTTATCTCCTCGATAGTAAAAGATGCCGGCTGCTGGGCAAGCTGTCACAAATAGCAATGCTTCATAAAAGTACACTCTGGGAAAATGTCTGACTTAGTAAACAGTAAAATGGCTGTCACACAAACTCTCCCATCTTTCATGAGCGGACCTCAGCTCAAAGATATATAGAATATATAGAAGATATATAGAAGGCCTATTAGTCACAAATATTGATCACAAATCTGTTAGTGAGCCTTTTTCCTCATCCGAGATAATCCGTCCATCTCGATATGCCACACCTGTGAGGTGGATAGATTATTTTGGCAAAGGCCAAAGTTGTCACTAACACAAACTAACACAAACACAGGCAGATCTGTGAACAATATTTCAGACAAATGGAACTTTTGTGTTTTGTATAGAATATATGACATATGAGTTCAGCTAATAAAGGATGGGAGAAACAACAGTGTTGTATTTATATTTTGTTAAAGGAGACCTATTATGCTTTTTCCAATTTTCTGACCTATAAATGTAGTTAGAATAATATAAGCTTTTGCTTCAGTTTATAAGCTTTTGCCTCAGCCTACTCCTTTTGGGCTTGTGATCAGATAGTTGAATACAAATGTAAATAATGGAAAGTTATATTTTGATTGATGTTGTAAGAAATGCACTGTAATGTTTCTTACATTATACCCCCCCCCCCAAAAAATAGTATATTCTAGTGTTAAACGATGTCAAAGTTTTATATAATGAGGTTTGCGCATCCTAAAAGACGTTTAGGATGGCTCAAAATGCTCTGTTTCAAAATGCGTGGTAAAACTGCCCCTTTGTGATGTCACAGAGGTGCAGACCTCCTTATATGGGCGCGGCTGTAAACCAGATAAGCTATCTGCCCTCTCCCAAGCTCTGCTGCTCTGTTTATAAGGCAGAATTTATTGTATTTGGTGATTCCCAGCAAGAGAAAAATATTTTCATCTGTTTCACATGGGACTGTTTTTGTCAAAATGAATGTGAAATATCCGTCAAACTGTTACTGGAGCCAGACACAGTGCCCTCTCGCTCTCTCCCGGGAGAGGTGCATTAACTTCGGACATGCTGTGCGTCCCCTCAGGTTCGGCTTTTCTTGAGCTCCACCACACCAGCAGTGGTACATTATCGCTCTGAGTACATACACAGTCAGGGGTCTGCAGCCAGGCAATTATAAGCTGCCAGTAGCTCCTAAACACTTTTTTTAGCTCTCCAAAGACTTGATTCATTTATGTTAGAAAGTGGGGTTCGTTCATAGGAATCACCAACTCTAATTACTTCTGCCCTCGTAAACTGAGAAGCAAAGCTTGTGGAAGGGCGGCCTACAGCCATGCCCATTAGGAAGCCTGCTCCCCTGTGATCACAAAAGAATAGTTTTGAGCCATCCCAAACTTATTTTAGGGCTCACTTCAAAATGTGCAAACCTCATTATCTGAAACTTTGCCATCATTTAACATGAGAATACAACATTCTAACTACATTTGGAGGGCAGAAAAGTGTGGAAAGCATGATGGGTCCTTTTTAACTGAAGCAAGTGAGGCCTGTAGTCATTTGGATGTTATTGTGGGGTCTTTTGGGACCTCTTGGATGAGTTGTCACTACACTCTTTGGGTAATTTGGGTTGGCTGGCCACTCCTGGGAATGTTCACCACATGTTCCATGTGGATAATAGCTCTCACTGTGATTCACTGCATTCCTAATCGGTGCAATGGAGGGACAATCACTTTTTTCACACAGGACCTTGTGCGCACTTGTGTTGTCATTGGCTAATATTTAAATTTATTTGATGATGTAAAACATTGCATGTGACAAACATGCAAAAAAAGGGGTAAAACATGTTTTAATTCCACTGTGTATGTATCCAAGGTCAACAGTTAATCAGACTCCTTCTCATCAGGCAGTATGTCAGAAACATTTTAAGAAATTGTGTTTTCCCACATCCAGACTTCTTGTTTCTTCATCCCATAAAAGAATTAAAGACCACAATAATGATGATTACATCCTTTTTAGGCCAGTGATGTGACTGCAATGGTGAGAACTTTTTGCACTCTTTAATGGAAACATCATGTCCCAAAGATTCTTCAAAGCCACTCTAAGCTACAACAAAATTTATTTGACTGCAAAGCCAAACAGATTACTCTTGGACCAAATTCTGTTTCATGACGCTGGTCAACGTTTAATTTAGTCAGCTTTTTCCAATGTATGTTAGCATGTTAGAAATAATTAGTTCCATTCATTCATTCATTCATTTTCTATCGCTTATCCTCACAAGGGTCGGGTCGCGGGGGGTGCTGGAGCCTATCTCAGCTGTCTTCGGGCTGGTAAACCCTGGACTGGTCGCGAACCAATCACAGGGCACATATAGACAACAAACATTCACACCCACATTATACCTCCATACAATATGCTCTATTTTCCTCATTTTGATCTCCCAACTTAATGCTTGCTCGTTTGACCCTTAGTCGATGAACATATTTCCAGGGTATAGCAACATTCATTCTACACTGAACCAAATTCTTTTTTAATGAACACAAAGGGCCTATTTCTCTCATATATTGTTCACAAATCTGTCAAAATTGGTGTTAGTGAGCCTGGAAATCTGACATGAGAAACAGCTTCTTCCCAAGAGCCATCACCACCCTGAACTCAGACATACAACATGCCCGGTCATTAGCGTAATGCAAATGTGCAATATTTCCATCACTGCCTCTGTTACTACCTCAATCATATTTATTTATTTAACAACCCAATACAATGTGTGACTTTACTCATCTGTGTACACCAGTCACTATTTGCACTATGACCCATTTATCATTGCACTAAAATTAATATATCTGCAATATGTCTGCTCCTGCATATGCTCCTGTGCAATACTATGTGTATATTTTGGATATCTTGTATATATCTTGTATATATCGTGTTAAATTGTCTTTTTTACTCTACTTTTACAGTGCATCCGGAAAGTATTCACAGCGCTTCACTTTTTGTTACAGCCTCATTCCAAACTGAATTAAATTAATCTCTTAAAATTAAAATTCTACACAAAAACTCCATTACGACAATGTGAAAAAAGGTTT
This sequence comes from Doryrhamphus excisus, assembly GCF_037039965.1. Taxonomy (NCBI): domain Eukaryota; kingdom Metazoa; phylum Chordata; class Actinopteri; order Syngnathiformes; family Syngnathidae; genus Doryrhamphus; species Doryrhamphus excisus. Next base: position 14,064,859 of record NC_136357.1, on the reverse strand, counting down.
TTTTGACATATTTTGAATTTATTAAAAATAGAAAACAAAAAAATCACATTTACATAAGTATTCACAGCCTTTGCCATGAAGCTCAAAATTGAGCTCAGGTGCATCTTTTTTCCACTGATCATCCTTGAGATCTTTCTACAGCTTAATTGGAGTCCACCTGCAGTAAATTCAGTTGATTGGACATGATTTGGAAATATAATAACTGTCTATATAAGGTCCCACAGTTGACTGTGCATGTCAGAGCACAAACACCAAGCATGAAGTCAAAAGAACTGTCTGTAGACCTGCGAGACAGGATTGTCTTGAGGCACAAATCTGGGGAAGGATACAGAAAAATTTCTGCTGCTTTGAAGGTCCCAATGAGCACAGTGGCCTCCATTATTCGTAAATGGAAGACGTTTGGAACCACCAGGACTCTTCCTAGAGCTGGCCGGCCTTCTAAACTGAACGATCGGGGAAGAAGGGCCTTAGTCAGGGAGGTGACCAAGGCCCCGATGGTCACTCTGTCAGAGCTCCAGCGTTCCTCTGTGGAGAGAGGAGAGCCTTCCAGAAGGACAACCATCTCTGCAGCAATCCACCAATCAGGCCTGTATGGTAGAGTGGCCAGACGAAAGCCATCAGACCAGAGAATTTTGTTTCTCATGGTCTGAGAGTCATTCAGGTGCTTTTTGGCAAATTCCAGACGGGCTGCCATGTTCCTTTTACTAAGGAGTGGCTTTCGTCTGTAATGGAGTATTTTGTGTAGAATTTTGAGGTAAGAGATTAATTTAATTCAGTTTGGAATGAGGCTGTAACATGACAAAATGTAGAAAAAGTGAAGCGCTGTGAATACTTTCCGGATGCACTGTATATACTTTTTTTTTAACTTGACTACTGCACTGAAAGGAGAAGCTCTCCAATCTCGTTGTACATCTTGTATAATGACAATAAAGGCCATTCCATTCCATTCCATTCCATAATCTATCCACCTCACAGATCTGCTGATTGGACAGCATGATTCATGTGCAGTTTTATCACATCGCACAATTGCACAGATGTCGCAAGTATTGAACGAGCATGCACTCAGCAAGAACGTCCACCAGAGCTGTTGCCCATGAAATGAATATTCACTTCTCTATGATATGTCATCACCAAAGGTATTTCAATTTACTATGAACATGCCTGCAGGTGCTTGTTCATCCATGACCTTAATCTCCTGTTGTAGCATCATAATGTACAAGCCATGTTGCAGGGATTTATACACTAGAAGATGAAAACATCCCCGTTCCTGCATGGCTAGCATACTCACTGGACATGTCATCGACATGTCGATGTTTGTGATGCTCAACGCATGTTCCAGATCTTGCCAATATCCAACAATCCGTAGGCCACAATCAACAAACAACCTAATGAAAAACTGACTGGTTCCCCCACCACCCAGGCCAGTATAAAGGGATCTTTTCTGAGAGGCCTTTTATTTTGGCCAGCCTAAGGCACACATATGCAATAATAAATGCTGTCTCAACAGCATTGATTTTTGTCAGGGGTGAACGTCGTGCTATGCTGGTGTCTCAACATAACAGCATAATAAGGTTTTCACATTATGTTAATATCCATCCATCCATTATATTGAATTCAAAATTGAAACCAATGAAATGCAACAAACTGTGTCCCTGGAGAGCAGTGAAGCACACAGGTGTATTCAAGGGTCAAAATGTGTGCAGAGGATGAAAAATGCACACGTGTTGGCAGTTCTGCGCTATTTGAGAAGCACTTCAATATAGTCATCTTTATTTGTATTGGGAACGATATCAAAGCTTTGGCTCCAAATTCATGGCAGAGATATATATACGGGCTTGGAGGGGCTGTTTATAAGGCAGTCTCATTGAAATACTTCAGAGCCAAGTACAACAAGCTGCATCGTGGAATTCCAAAATCGTCAATTATTATGAGGTTCTGATGTCTAAGGCAGTGGTTCATCTCCAATCACAAACTAAATTACTTTCATTTATTTTAATATTAAATTAAATTAAAAGGGACTGCCTTACTTTTTTAAATGTTACAAACATCATATCCCGCTTTCTTCCTGCTTTTTTTTTAGCCTGTTACAAGCAGTCCAAGTGTCTATAAAGGTTTTCAGTACATTATATATAATTTGGTTAGTGAGTTTAATCATTTTAGGTAAATTAATAATTATAGAAGGACCATTTCTTCCACCACTCTGCCTGTGTCAATGGATCAAACTACCATCAGTGTACCTGGTAGTCTTCAATTCCCCCAGCTCTACACAACATGAGCTTTCACCGTATGCCACTCTCTTCTCCAGTAGATACTGTATGGTATACACCATGTGGCGGAGTAACAAGAAAATTTCACCAGCTTGAGTTGCATTCATGGAGATCGGGACATTATTTTTTTGGTAAAGACTTCATAACCCACTGGGGCGCCCACCATTTGAGAATTACTGGTCACAGCTGCACCTCCGCCACTAATGTCCCTGATATGGCACATTATTTCAAAAATGCCATCTTGTGCAAATTTTACTTATTCTTGGCTGAAAATAAGCATTTTCAAGCATAAACATGGCAAAATTAACTAAAGTACAAATTCAAGGCAGAAGAAGCATTCTAATTGTGAATGTAATATTCTACATTGGCCACTAGTTGTCAGTGTTTGCTGAGACAAGGGCCAGATGTGATCGACAGAAAAGGCATTTACGGCAAGCGTAAATAATCTCACAACAGACACAATAATAACATTCATTCATTCATTTTCACATATTCTCACAAGGGTTGCGGGCTTGCTGGAGCCTATCCCAGCTGTCTTAAGGAGAGGATTGTCACCAGCCAATCACATATAGACAAACAACCATTCACACTCACATTCATACCTATGGACAATTAACCTAGCATGCATGTTTTTGGAATGTGGGAGGAAACCGGACAACATGCAAACTCCGCACAGAAATGCCCTAACTGTGTGGCCTACGCGCTAACCACTCGGCCGCCTTTACACATCTGTCTGCCTGCCATTAAGGTTCACTAGGGAACACATTTGTTGTGATACACTTGAACAGTTTTATTTACGTATTAAATTGCTCATTTGCTTTTATTATGTAGTATACTACTATATTGGGTAAGCTGCTATTACAATGCATTGATGTTACTGCAGAGAGTGGTGAGGACAGTGGAGAGACATAGCAAACACCCGCTGCATATCAAGACCTCATCGGATCTACTCCGACCCCACACACCCCCAGCATGGACTGTTTTCTCGCCTGGCGTCGGGGAGAAGGCTATGCAGCATCCGCTGTAGAACAACCAGGTTTAGAGACAGCTACTTCCCCTTGGCTATCAGACTGCTCAATGCCAAATAAGCCCCTCTACCTGCCCACACGCACAACCAAAACTTTTAATTATTATTATTTATTCAAAATTATTTAAAGTATTTGTACAAATTACTGTTTACGCTGTACATTGTTGTTCATATTTGATGTCATCTATTTATTCTCCACATTATTATTATTATTATTATTATTATTATTATTATTATTATTATTATTATTATTATTATTATTATTATTATTATTATTATTATTAATAATAATAATAATAATATAATATAATAATATGATATTGTGCAGGGGCGCCATAAAGAAAAGAAAAGTTAAGACCCCTGACTGACAGGAACACCAATAAATAGGTAAAATATATTAAAATATTTTAGAAATTTGAATTATTATTTATTTTCATTATTATTTATTATTAAAATTATATTATTATTTTGTATTATTTATTATTATAAATAATATATATTTATTATTATTATTATTATTTGTAATTATAGTCACAAAACGATTAAACAATCTCTTGTATTCAGTAGTAACAGCTAAATATCCACATCGACTAAACGCAAGCCTTAACTTCCAAGATTTTCCATTTATTGATATTGAATCCTACTTCACATAAATTCACATTTTGCTGTCAAGTCTGGAACTAAATAACCGTGATAAAAGAGGGGTGACTGTATTCGAAATACTAGTTCAAACAGTATGGCTGGCATGTGATTTAATCCACTTTAAATGATGAGCCACAATGGTCCTCATTGTCTCAATGTGTTATGTTGCTAAAACAAAACCATTGACCATTGATTTTATGTAAAGCCTTTTGATCTAAGGCGTTTGAGGCAGCTGAAGATGACATGTTGTTTAAAACATTTTTATAGTGACTGTTAACAAACACTCTTTTAATGAAAATAAATTACGAGGTTGGACAACAAGCATTTATAACAGTCAGGCCTTGCAGCTTCTAATACTGTTTTTCTACCCCCCTCTGAGTTATCAATTCAATTAGATTCCACGTGGATTAAGTTGGCTGATTCTCCAGACTGGTGTGGTTAATTTAAATGTTAATTGTATACAATTGTTTCTTGTATGTGATTGATATTTATCGCTATAGGATTTTCAAAATAAATCCATTAAATAACCATCCATGCTGTGTGGTGACCCTGCAGCCTTTCACAATCTCATTTGTGTTCAGTAATGATGATGAAAGTGATAATGCCTCTGACGATTATCTTGTCACCAGCCTATAAACCACAATGTTGCAATTCCTACAAACCCCCCCTCCCCACCGCTAATGATAAGCACAAAAGACATGAAAGAATAGTCTGAAGCACCTGGAGGGACGGCGGTGAAACAACGTTACTGAAAGCATTTGCATCTTCCAGATTCATGACATTTACGCACCACAAAACCAGTTTGGCTGTTCCCCCAAGCTACCAACTGAAAAAAAGCTTATGCAAAGCAGTAAAGGCATGTAAAAAAATCTAATTTTGACTTTAGAATGAACACTTACATTGGTTGAATTTCAGATTTCAAATAAATTAACTATTACCCATACACCAGGGGTGTTGATGAAAAAAAAATTACATGCGATTAGATATTATGTTAATTTACTTTGTCACCTATAACACATAGCTAAGATGCGGATGTTTTTCTTATATCGCTTAGCATTGGTATAAAGTCGATCCCAGCTATTTACAGTCGACCACCTGTGAGTGATGAGAAATTATGAGAAACTATAAATATATAAATATGTATATTTTTGCCACATGGCTTGCTCCTCCCCATCCATACCCTCTGACACACTGACAATTTCAGATCAACATTTGTAATAAAAGTGACTTGTAATTATTAGATTAGATTCAGCTGCAGAACCATCTCCATCTCTCTCCAATTGCTATTGTTCATTCGGGACGGACGCTAACAAGCTAAATGCCTAACCCCGGTTTATGTCCTAAATATACCTCAGACACTAAATAAAAGCATTTTAAGTTATAAAATGTAGGTCATGAAGGTCATATGTAGGTCATGAAATTAGAGTCACAGTCTGGCCTTTAGCCTATTCGTCAGGTTAGGCGTATTCGTCAGGCCACCTTTATCTTCCCCTGAAGCGGCTCGCGGTGGTGCGCTCTTCAGGCCGAAGTTGATATATGGATTCTTAATTACTCAGCTATATGTGCATGTGTGTAAGTGGTCCTGATTCTTTAATTTTCTATATATATTACAATTATTTAATATACATATATGAGCAGTGTAGGCTGCAGCACCTCCGCTGCACCCTTGTGAGGGAGGATAAGCGGTGGGAAATGAATGAATGAATGATATGAGCAGTGTTCGTGATTCATGCAAACATGGCAATAAACATAAGAATAATGGGTCAGCCTTGCTGATTGTATTTTTATCAAAAGCACCGCGTTCAGTTTTACAAGCACTTTTCCAACTGACTTTATATCACCAGCCAAACAACCCGAAACAAGCAGCCAAAAAAAACAAACACCGTCAGTGACTGATGCACGATCGTGCCCGCTGTCTTGTCTTAAAAACACTGTGTGTTTTGTGAAACACGTTTAAGATTGCAAGGTGCATACTGCAACATATTGAGAGGGGCGTAATATTTTAGCCATATTTTAGCCATACATGCAAAGAGCGGCATCACGTAATGTGGCCAGTCAATGCAGGTCTGCACAGCGCTGTACATGTTACGGAACACGTTTGCCAAGTAACTTTAGATATAAACCAAAATAGAGGCGAGCTGAAGAAAACCTAATAAAGTGGAGGCATTGTGACAAACGGCAAGCTGTTTTCAACTTCCCAAAAACTGCCGCTTGCAGAGTCGGCCTCGGGAGAAGCAGTCACTGTGTGAGACTGGCCAATAAGCGAGTATTCGGCTCATTCCCAGCTTGAGCAGAGACACTGAACTCAAGAAATCATTTACTGTGATTGATTTATTGCTGAGATGAGGATATGCCAAAAAGAGGATATGAATACATAAGTATATCGGTGTAGTGGTTAGCGTTCTGGACTTTGGAGCCGGCGCCTCAGGTTCAAATCTCCACTAGTAAGGAATAAAAAGGGCTCAAGCCAAAATGTGGTTCAGAAAGATCCACTGAGGCGACATCGTAATCAGGAAAAAGCCGGCACAAACCACCCAAAACATTGGCAGAATATGGCATGTATGTAAAAGTGGTCAAGAAAAGTGTGCATCCTTTATTGCAGAGGTAGGGAACCTATGGCTCGGGAGCCAGGTAGGGCTCTTTTGATGACTGTATCTGGCTCTCAAGCATTTCTTACCACAATAAAAATGTATTTTTGCTAACATTTTAAAGTAAACATCACAGAAATTACTGTTAAAAATAATATTAAAAATCAACAACTTTTTTATGCATTTTAATTTGTCCATCTATATTCTGCTGCAATACGGCCAACCATATCTATCTTTCCTGATGATATTTTCCAGGTCAAACACCAAAACTCAATTATTACTGGGTAATGCGGTAGTCTACCTCGGTCATTGAGATGTCAACATGTAAATATAAACTTTTCTCCTTTAGTCAAATAGTCACCTAGCTAAAGCTGCAGAACCAAGCCTTCTGGCAAAGATGGCCAAAAGAATGAAATATACTGAGTATGGTGCAAAATTATGCAGCAGCAGAAGTTGTATTAATGGCAACAAGTATTTGATTTATTATTAGACACTGCGCTGCTCACGAAAGTGTGCTGGCCACATCCCATTGGCGTGGGGTAGTGTGCCTGGTCTACGTAATTAGAGCCCATTATATCTAAAACTGTTGGTCTTACATAAAAATGCACACATTTTATTGCATTCAATGTTTAAAAAATGTATATGGCTCTCACAGATACACATTTTAAAATATCTGGCCTTCATGGCTCTCTTAGCCAAAAAGGTTCCCGACCCCTGCTTTATTGCTTCTGTATACACACACACACACACACACCCATGCTCATATGTTCATGCTACATGTGTGCTTTGAGTACATGTATGTACATGTACTATATGTACATTATAACTTATTCATAAATTAGGGTGAATGACAAGTGTTTTCTGCAGGAAAAAAGGCTTATTTTGAGAAAAAAAACAAAATAAAATAAAAAGATTTTGGACCGAAAATCAGTGAACCATTCTTTAACTTTAATTACTGTAGGTTCAGATTGAAGTATAAATTGTTCGATACTATAAAAGCCATTCAATAAAGGTTACTGAATGCACTACATGTGAAAAAAAAGTAATAATTGTGTCAAAACGACATTCTTAGCCCAGGTTAAAATCTTCAGTTCAGAGTGATACAATGACTTAATCGCTAGCGCCAGGATATGGAATTCTAAAAGGATAACATCAATACAATTCATTTGTTTTACAGTTTTCATCATTTCTGCCATGAAATTGTCATTGTCAAAAACTAGGATACCATAACGATCTTTGACCCAAGATCCATGTCATTTTAAATTGAGAGGCTAATTTCTGACAGAATGAGAGGCTGTGGACATCTGAAGATGATAAACTGAAAATTCCACAGCCATCTTGGATGACTTTCCGAGCCTTTGAAATGTTCAAAGACTTCTTAAACTTGTTAAAGTTAACAATCGCATGCCTTTTTTCAGACATCACTCAAAATACATGGCATGCTTTTCCATAAAACAATACAGTCAACATTTTAAACCCCTATAATGCTGGAAACCTGGAAGCAAATATTATAATGTATACTGTATAGCCTCGGTTCCCAAGGTGCGGTAGATGTACCCCCACGGTTATACTAAAAACAATTAGCATACCTCATGGCATAAGGGGAACGGCGCAGAAAGGAGACAGAGCATAAAGTTGTTAATTGCTCTGTGTGCATCATATAAATAAATAAGTTAAGCTTGATGATTATTTTCTGCATTGAATCCTTCATGTTGAAGATTCCATTAATATCGGTGTTCCAATCCCTGCATGGTGCAGCAGTGAAAACCTGTAGGGAGTGTTAAACTTTCCCCCTTCAATTTGGTATTAAATTAATATGCAGGCTAAAACAAAGGTATCATGAGTGGCCAAAAAAAGTGAACCTCAAACTCAAGCCATTCAAATGGAAGGATGCCAACACCAGACTGGAATAAAAGATTTACTTGGGGGCCACTGGAGCTAGGGTCTGGGTGAGACTGGGCTGCATCAGGTTTTCCAAAAAAAAAACAAAAAAACGCATTTATTAAAAACAAAAAAATTTAAAAAACTTCGCTTTGGTTCCAATTTTCTACAAGAAAAGCTCTGATAAAACATTCCACTGTTCTCAAATATCTTACTTTTTATTTTTCTACACAAAATAAGATGAAAAATAAATAAACAAATCAAGAATAAAAAAAATCAATCAATCAGTAATAAATAAATATAATAATAATAATAATAAAACAGCAAATAATAAAAACTTAAGAAACCACATATAGTTGGTGGGTAGACAAATTATTTTTTTCAGATTAAAATTAACAAAGCATTATTAGAGCCCTGTAGACATGACAAAACACGACTATAGTCACATTTATACTCTTTTTATTTACAACATATTGCGCAACTGCAGGGTCTTGAGACACATGCTAACTCGCAAACTAGAGAGCTAGTGACCTAAATGGTAGCCTTCAAGTTATTTCCTTTAAACTTAAATAGCCAAAAACTTACCACTTCCACACGGATAGGGAGGATAACTATTAACAGTTATTTAACCTTTAACATGAAAATTAATCAAACGTAATAATTTTTTCTGGGTACATGATACCATACAGCATCCATATCATACTTGCACGGGCCGCACTAACTTTAAAATTTCATATCAAGGCGGGGGCCTCAAACTAGTGTCCTGTGGGCTACATTTGGCCTGCGGGCCGCGTGTTTGAGACCCCTGATATAGACGATGATTACTCGTCTATTTATTAGTACTCAATTATCAAAATGTGACCATGCAAAATACTAACTTTTGACCTGAAATTACGATAAAATTAGTTAACCAAATAATTATATTCAATATTTCAAGTTAATGTTCAGGAGTCTGGGGTCTTCAATGTCTGAAGGAGTACTCAACTGTAAAAGGTGGTTTGGGAACCACAGCTGTACTGTCAACTAATGTTACTCTTCCACATTCTTTGCATGACTATCATTCTACTGGTATGTCCCATTCATTGAAACACTTCCTGATATTTAATAAGACTCACCACTTTGTTAATAGCTGTCTAATTTCCTGTGTCCATGTGGTTCCTGGAGTATATGCAAGGGTTTAACAGGGGAAGAGTATCTTATTTTCCCTGGCAGAGCAAACGTCTTGAGCCCGTAATGACATTTAAATCAACAATACCATGTGCCCTAATGGCTGGACAGGGGGAAAAAAAGATGGCTACTGTCCATAACTAAAAACTTTGCCAAACTGCTATCATTAGCCGACAATGAACATGGCTCGTGTATGTTGCGTGGCTTGCAAGTGTAACGTGCCTGGTTCAGCCAGCCCTGCGTTCCACGCTGGGATTGAACCAGATTCCACAGAATGACAGTTAAAAGTGCTCACCATTGAGCAAAAAGCCTAGACTGTCAATTTGATGTCCCACGCGACTCGTGAAGTTTACCAATTTTTCATCTGCACAGATGCGTCAACTGACCAATGCTACTGCTTGAGCATGATTTATTGTTTTGATTTGACATTGACTGAACTGCTTTTTTTTCGGGACAGTGAGGCTTTTGGAATGTTCATGTGTCATTTTCCAGATATGGGAACGTTCTGCTAGACACACTGTGGCGACACCTCTGGAACGGAAAGATGAACCTGATGAAAGTTCAGGGACATGATCATGGCAGTGTACCTTTTTTTGATTATTTTTTTCGCGGATTAGCAGGGCAGCTAACATTTCCAATGGCAAATGAAGAATTAATATTCCAACAATTCGCCGCTCTGATTGCTTGGTTTCACATGTCACATGTCACATGTAGAAGCAGCCGTCAAGGTCCGGGCTCCTAGATAAACATCTTTACATTGAAATGCACAAGCTAAGTGGAACTAAATAAAGCCTATTGGTTCTTGCTGAGGAGAAAAGAGTAAGTCTTCATGCTCCGGAATGAGACATGAACACAGTCGCATAACAAACTAGTTTTGTACCAAAATGGATTCTGATTTCACCAGATTATTGCTGGCATGTTGTTATCCATACTTAACATGAATACATTACTGACATGAGAAAAAGTCTTTGGCAGGCATGACTTGATTAAATTTAAAAGGATAGTTTGGCTTTTTTGACATGTTCGGATCAGCAGTGTAGTGCATCAACTGTGACTTATCCCACACTTGAGTCTCATTAGCCAAGTTCTGGTCAGGCTCCGGTGATAAGGAACATAGTTCCGGTTAGATGGTCAGGCCACTTCAGTAAAGAGTTTGGCCTCTCAAAACAATATGCGTTCAAAACAGTAAAACATTTGCATCACAAAAATGCCAAAAAAAAAAAATTATCTCACAATAGCCGCCTGATTGACCTTTGAGTCGAGAGCGGCTGCCAGAACAGGATGACTGTTTTTGATCGATAAGGCTGCCCATATCGACCTTGCTATCAGATTGGATAACCTTCCGCCAGAGGCCAATACCCATCATGGGAAGAGAGAACATGGGCACAACCCTCACCGATCCGGACTATGACTCCACCAAGGTGCCGATGCAGCTGGGGGGGTCGTCGCCTCATGACCTTAGAGAGAATCTGTCGCCATCGCCGTCTTGGCCTCTGCCTTTACTGGGGCTGAGCTAACTATCACATCGCCAAGTGTGCTGCCAGACACGCTTCATGGCAGGACTGCCAAGAAAAAGCCGTATCTCAGACTGGCCCAAAACCTATATATATATATATATATATATATATATACACACACAAAATAATGACCAAATGTATTTGTTTCATATTCGTATCCGGCAAAAATGCATGATTCGTAACTGACTAGTTTCAACGCGTTATTTATCCTCCAAAACCGGAGTGTATATATGGTGTTATTGTCCACTTACTTGGGCATGGTCTGTTGTCTTGCTATTTGTCTTGTGACATTTACTTCTGGAATATTCTGAACAGTAACCCTAACCCTAACGCAACAGTTTTTTGTTTTTTTTTCTCATTAAAAAAATAAAGAAATGTACGTAAGAGAGTATCTGACTCATCCCTAATAACAAAAGCGAGAATGGTTTTCAGTCTAGAAATGAATGCATTGTGAAATACAAAGCGTGAGTCGTGGATACTAGCATTTTGTTAATGTGCTGGTAAAACAAGCACTGTCCTACTTTGTTTGACAATCCTTGAACACATCATCTACTATTCTCCCATGCACAGATGCTGTATTTTCCCCTTTTTTCTTTCACCTCACATTTGCCCCCAAATGCTGATTCTATGTGGGAATGCATAAACATAAGATCTGATGACCTGATCTAATGTGTATATTTGTGATAAATCTCTCTGAAAACCAAAGTCCACCAAGTGGGATTGTGGCTTGATATTCATTTTAGTGCTTATAATTTGCCGTAGCTTCACACAATACATAATTAATAACATAAAACAGATTGCTATAATGCTATAAATGCTACACATTTTACTGAGTGGTTGAAAATCTTTGCCTTGCTAGTTTGATGCTAATGCTAGCACAGCTCGTAAATAGCAGCTGTAACTCAAATTTGGGCTTGAAGTTACTATACCTGCTGCAGTCTCTGGCAGGCCATGTAATCCGTGATAAGTCAAACACAGCCACAGTAGATACAAATAACTTTGGTCTTGACGCCAACTGCCAGGGCCTTGAAGCTAACTATACCATTCAAATTAGTCAATATTTGTTCCAGCTTGTGGCTACACTGTTACCGGGCTTCAGTCAAACTACGGTGAGGGCCGAAGGACAAACAGGAGGCGCGCACGTTAATTGCACAACAAAAAAAAACAAATGCTGTTAAAGGAAGCTGCCGTTAAATCATCATTTATGCATTAACTTTGACAGCCCTAAATATAAATATATATATATATATATAACAAAACAAAACAATTAAAATCATTGGATTGGACGGTTGTATCTTGGAAATTCTGGGGTTAACTCTCCAGTCCTAGATGAAGTGATAAAAAGTGAAAAAAAATTCAACTTTCAAGACAGGAAATATCACTTTCAAAGTTATTTTTCATGGCGGAAATAACACGATTAACATTTGTTCTGGTGTCATGAGCACTTTGAGTGCTGGCGCCAAACTTACTTTAGTACTGTGAAAAAATACATAAAACTTGGAAGGACATTGAAAGGTGTCAAGCTGTGTCTATCTTTTAGCCTGAGATTTGTCTTCAAGACACATGCAGGATTAGAGATCCCTTAGGATTATTATTATCATTTATATCATGGAAAATCATTATTGACGTACTGCTTGAGGACTGAGCAGCAGAAGATGTTAAATGCTGTATGGAGGAAAATCTTGATGCTGTATAGCCTATTTAACAAACTAAACTATTTGATTTGAACAGTCGACCAATTAAAAAGCAATCCATCACTATCTGGATCTAAATATAATATTGTGTAGATGTGTGGGTTAATGTGTGACAATATGTATTTGTTGTGTCTTATCTTTGTCTGTTATGTGAGTTGTGTGTCATATGTTGCTTTGGTATTTGGTCTGTTTTTTTTCTGTTCCGTGTTATTTTTTTTTCTATTTTTGGACAATAATAATTTAAACAAGGGCAGTTACACAACAACTTCTCCATGACCCACCAAACCAACAGCTTGAAAGACATCCAGCCTGCATGATGACTCGGCTGACAAACCTCCTCTGCGATGATTTAGGAGAACTGTTAAGATGAGGGCCATCATTGCCATTTTTCTGGAATCATTGACAGCCTTCATGCATGTTCACAACTGACATCCAGATTAGTTTGATGATCAGGAGGTTTACCTGATGACCTTTTCAGTCACAAGCAATTTCCTCTGCCCTCCAGGCGACTCAAACTCCCATCTGCCTCTTTTTACTTTCAAGTGTCAGAGTGCATGCAGACAAAAGTGGAATGCTGACAGCGGAGCACATAAAGTCAACAAAAATAATATCAGGTGCTTTCTCTGGTCCAACATCAGTCAATCTATGTCTAAAACCTAAACCAAGATTAAAGAATAATTATTGTATCTGCACTGAAATGTAATAAAATGAGATCCTAAATCTTAAATATTACGTTGCCAGAAGGCAAGGGATGACTGTGGGGTTGTTTATTGCTTTGGTTAAAGGGGACCTATTATGTTTATTTTCCGGCCCTTTGTATTGAGTTGTGGACTCCCAGAATCTGCACTTATTCCAGCTTTATTTCTTTGGATTTTCAAAACCATCCGTTTTAATGTATTCCGGGCACGCCACTCCACTGTGATTGGCTCCACCCCCTCGGGTAGATCCACCGATTGTAGTGGAAAGAGGCTACAGACATCACTTAGCTTGTATTTGCATGCATGCAGGTAAGACGCTCCCTGTATGCACACTCTATAATGCTACACGGACAGCCGCTCACTTACATAAAAATAAACACAATTTGGACACTGATAAATTGTTACTTGCAACATGACCAAGTAACGTTGGAAAAGCATCAGATTTGGTGGCTAGTCCATTTCGTACAGTTCAGCTTTGTTCACGCTCGCAAAAAAGTCCCAAATTTTTGTCTTCACCTGAAGTCTGAAACTCCAACTACTTATGCCTAATGCTTGCCTCTTTAGGCAAGTTAGAAGCAGGGGGCAGACCTACAGGTTGTACCCAGGCATGCCCATATAAGAAAGTGAGTCGGTGAAACAGAATCCCGAACTTCTTTCGGGATTCATTTCCAAACCTCATTATTTTAAACTTTGGTATCGTTTAAGACAATAATACAACATTCTAAAAACATTTATAGGTCAGAAAATTGGAAAAAGCACAATCGGTCCCCTTTAAGGACAGTAGTCAGGAAGCAGGCTCTCTATCAGCTGTTGTCATTTGTTTTTGTCCATAGCAGGATTAGAAACTTGACCTCCCAGTCTCAAAGCCAAGTCCTAACGGACTGAGCTTCTGTTGCACCAAAATTGGTTTTGCGTAATCCTGCTAACACACAAAAAGAGGCATACAATCCATGGCCTTTCTGCGAGAAGAGTTCTTTCAGCCAGCAAGTTTGTGGGATAGCTTGGAGCAGGGGTGTCAAACTGGTGCCACAGAGGGCCCAGACACTGCCGGTTTTCTTTCTAGCCAGTCATTAAAGCAGATCATTGTAATGATCAACACTTTGAATGTGATGGATGGAGCTCATCAATTAAATCACCTGCTGGAGAAACTGGTTGGAAAGAAAACACGCAGTGTTTCATCCCACCTTTGACACATTTGGCTTAGAGGGAAATCCTTTGACCATTCAGTGTCTATGTCTTTGGCACACGTGACTTGGGTAACCTCAAGGGGAGATTGAAGACCCCTGTACCCTCCCTTGCATGACATGACCCTGCTCCACAAGCACTACTTACAAGGAATTAACCATGGTACTCTTCCGGTTACATGCTATGATTAGTTAAATAAATTGTTACTTAACACTTAAGAGTGGATCATTCATCTATGCCTTCCCATCCATTATCCATAGCAGCTGGACAGGACACATCCAACTCTGGCGTTTGCAGGCAGGTACACGTCTGTCCCAGGTAGCAACAAACAAATGCAGTTGGAGCCACATAAAGTGGTCGTGTGAACTTTGTTCACCCCAGGGCAAGTCAAAACACTCGCTATCCGTCTGGCACTTAAAAAGACAGATACTGTATTAGTTGAGGCTGCATAGCGGTTGAGTGATTAGCATGCAGGTCTCACAGCTAGGAGACCCGAGTTCGATTCCACCCTCGGGCATCTCTGTGTGGAGTTTGCATGTTCTCCCCGTGCATGTGTGGGTTTTCTCCGGGTAATCCGGCTTCCTCCCACATTCCAAAAACATGCTAGGTTAATTGGTGACTCCAAATTGTCCATAGGTATGAATGTGAGTGTGAATGGTTGTTTGTCTATATGTGCCCTGTGATTGGCTGGCGACCAGTCCAGGGTGTACACCGCCTCTCGCCTGAAGACAGCTGGGATAGGCTCCAGCACCCCCGCGACCCTCGTGAGGATAAGCACAATCCTGATGCGAAACATGAACACATTTTTTTTTCTGTGAATTATTGCAAAAGAAAATTAGTTACTATGAGCAGGCTAACAATTCACATCATTGGGGCCTACTATGAAGGCCTATGAAGCCTTTAAAAAACCTCTAACAATGTTTTATCCTTTGATAAACATGCCATGATCATGCATTAACACGTACATTGATGACAACGTGTGATACTTAGAGTATCTTGTCGTATTTTGAACATTACCGAAACTTCTTCCCTAGGCACATTGATTCAGCAGGAGCATACGCTACTTACGTCGACAACAACAGCATAGGAACAATGACGGCATGTACAATGTCTACTCACTGGCTGTGTCTGCCAGCACAAGACCGCAAACGAGCATCTTTTTGAGTCTCCACAGCAAAATTGAGAGCTCGGTATTCACTCTTCCGTCTGAGACGAGTGGCTAGTGAGGTGTTGTGTTACTCCACCAGATAATTATAAGACAAGTTGGCACTATGTTGTATATCACTTTGGCTGTGACTGGAAAAAAACTTCACCTGGCTGACATTGATGCTGAATCCCAATTCTACCCCTTCGCTCTTCTCCTTCATCTTACCCATCATAATAAATGTTTCCTTCCATCGAGTACGGTGCATACCTTTCTACATTATTTCAAACTTCTACTGTCCACCTCAAGACACCCCTTTTAAATAAAAGGCACACATTTTACACAACAATATCACAAACTTCATCACAAGCATCATTTTGGCTTCATAAGGTTTATTTGGCCTCACTCTCCTCTTATCATGGCAACACAACTGAACAACACAAATGTCTCCTCACATCCTCCTGATGTTCTCTCTCAGATT
Organism: Doryrhamphus excisus; assembly: GCF_037039965.1. NCBI lineage: Eukaryota > Metazoa > Chordata > Actinopteri > Syngnathiformes > Syngnathidae > Doryrhamphus > Doryrhamphus excisus. Next base: position 14,048,568 of record NC_136357.1, on the reverse strand, counting down.
GTTTTCCGAGAACAAACAGAATTGCATTTTGTTTTTGTTTTGACTTTTCCGAAGCTTTTGAATCATCCTGGAATGATGTGTGCTGACTTCACTTGGCTCAGCATTTGCTGCAGGAATGACAAGCATTCATGATTGATATCACATATCATAATAAATACAAATCATAATAGTAAAAGTGAGATCAAAACAAAAATAGAGTGATTGTAAAAAAAATATATATATGGACAAGGTTAGATTCCGAAGGCTGAGAATAAAGCTTGATAATGTGGTGTACGGTCCACATATGGCCATGGTTTTTACATATTTTATTTAGCTGACTTCCTGACCATCCGTACTGTATAATGAATACAATAAACATATCCCAACATGTCAATTGTTGGTTGACTACAGTCAAGTCAAGTTTATTTATATAGCCTTTAATCACAAAAGAGCATCAAAGGGCTTAACAAGCAGGCAACAGTAGACAACAGTAGAGGATAGGCGACATCCCCTGAATCCCCATCCGGGCAAGGAAAACTTCCCATTAGGGAAAAATAACTTTGCAGTGCGACTAACCACAGCAGAGTGGGCGTGCATGGATGCGGGCCGTGGGTGGAATACATTAGATTCATTAGATTTGGTGCAGATTCTGGAAGAACTATAACGCTTTCTGTGCTGGTTATCATGTGTAGCTGCTCTATAGGAGCACAAAGGGCCGAAAAATGAGCATAACTTTAAGTGAGTACTGTGAAACCTCAGTTAATGTCCTGTTTAGGTTACATATACCTTCATTAAATACATGATTGCTGACACGGCTGTTCCCTAAGACATGATGTGGCAGGGAGAATCCAAATCCATAGGGACACCATCTTGCTGTTTTGTGTTTTGTGTTTTGAGTTATTCCTTAAATTCAATAGTGTTTCTTGTATTTTTTAACCAAAATGTTGGCACCTTTATTTGGCTCCAATTTGGGTTATTGAGGTGACAATGGCAAAGCAACAAGGTGGTGTCTCGCTGTCACGTCGTGTCTTTGGAACAGTCGTTTATCCCTCTCATTCATCATTTATATGTATTTAAGAGATACATTGTATTTTAAAAGTTGATTTGGTTAGCATCCGTTTTAATTAGAGGTAAGGTTCCACTGTGCTTTCATGTTGTTATTGTTATTACTTTTTGGGTTATTATTATTTGGGTTATTGAGGTGACAATGGCAAAGCAACAAGGTGGTGTCTCGATGTCACGTCGTGTCTTTGGAACAGTCATTAAGGTAAAGGTAACCTTAAAAAGTTATTTATCCCTCTCATTCATCATTTATATGTATTTAACAGATACATTGTATTTTAAAAGGTGATTTGGTTAGCATCCGTTTTAATTAGCGTTAAGGTTCCACTGTACTTTCATGTTGTTATTGTTATTACTTTTTGGTGTCATGAGCACATTAATGTATTTATAAATACATAATTCGTAGTTCATAGTGGCCTTCAGCTCCAAGTGTGACAGAAGCCTTTAGCAAGGCGTGTTTAATTCTAACATTGCAGCGTCACTTATTGATCAGCTTGTGATGGAATGTGTAGATGGACAGTGAAATTAAATTACCCTGCTACTGTCGCTGTGAAAGCTAGCGGAACTGGCTGTGCGTCAGCTGAGGCTGTGTGATGGCCTGCTGGAGATAAATGAACAATCCAGGAGGCAACCAGGATGGTCATGATCATGTTTAGACATCAAGTCTCTGATCTGGACCAGCAGCATTAACTTCATGTGATCTGAGGGCCAGCGCTTACTTTTAAGCACAAGTCTCCTTTTCTTCATTTTGACTGTGAGGGAGGGCCTTCTCTACCTCCGGTCTGTTGTGGTTTTTAGGCTGTGACGGGGCCTTCAAAACAACATAAACGCTTCAAGAACTCCTGAGATGTCAAAGACGATGTGGATGTTGAGGATTAAGTCCTTAGCCTGCAGCTGTTAGCAATGTGATACACATAATGAGAGACACTAACATCAACTCCAATCCCTAATTACTGTTTCTATTGCAGATTGTCATCGGTACAAGTTTTAAAGCAGAAGTACAGATTTTAGACTTAACACATGCACACACAGCTAATAACAGCAATTTGGCTAAGTTTAGATAATAACATTAGCCATCATTGAATGTATAGCCTCTCCAAATTGTTTGTTTATTCTCTGAGGCTTGATGTGTGTGTTTGTGTGTGTGCGCACGCGCCAGGGGCATGAACGGGAAAATTAAAATTCATAACAATTTTTACAATGTTCAATTTGTATATATGTATATTTATCGTTGCACTAAAATTAATATGTCTGCTCCTGCATATGCTCCTGTGCAATACTAGTATATGTATATTTTGGATATCTTGTATATAGCTTATATATACGTATCTTGTTAAATTGTCTTTTTTTTACTCTACTTTTGTATACTTTTTTTTAACTTGACTACTGCACTGACAGGAGAAGCTCTCCAATCTCGTTGTACATCTTGTATAATGACAATAAAAGCCATTCCATATATTAGGGGTGTGCAACGATTTTGTTATGGATAATGTATTTTTGACAGATACGAGTATGAAACGAGTTCATTTCATCATTATCCCTATCACAGTCTGTGATTGGCCAGTCACATACAGTGACCGCCTCTCCCTAGACAGCGGCAGCTCAGTCGTCCCTCCTTCATGTACACGGTGTCATGTACACGATTGACTCTATTTGGGTTTGTATCAAAAGTTACTTGGTAAACGGCTATTTTCCTTGAAATGTATTTTTGTCTTATTCCATGAAGTCATCAGAAAACAGCTATGCTACTCACAATATAAGAATTTAGTTAACTTTCAGTTGGCAGTACACAGACAGTGGTAACCGATTGACTGCCGCATTGACTGATACAGATACAGACACATATAGTGGTGTACTCGCTCATCCCTAATTGGTAACATATGTTAGCTGGTGGTGGTGTTTCTATGTGTTTGGGCTTCCAATACGTGCACTGATTGAATTTATAATTTTTCTTAGCTTGTAAATGTGTTGTGAGCTTCCTAGTTACATTTGAAAAGGAATGCTTAACAGAACCACAGCTAGTAATTATGTATATGTTTTCTTCAAAGAAAACACACTGTGATTATATGTTTAAAACAGAAGTACACATTTCATATGTAGTGATTTCATTGATGCATGGCCTTGTGAGCAGCAGGGGTTCCCAAACTTTTTTTTGCAATGCCCGCCGCAGTGAACTGTCGTGGGGGGGTGACAGGAAGGGAGTACTGTCAACATGTCCAAATCTATCATATTCAACTATTCCAAATGCAATTTGACTCTTGAATACACTTGTATGCTTCACATTTTGTTGTATTTTCCAGGTTTCAGTTAGGTTCAGTCTACAGATAAATAAATAAATGAGTTTCTCAATAGTATTTTGAAATGGGGGGTGTGGGGGGGTCATGAAAACATTTTCCTGTCCCCTAGAGGATCATTACAAAAAATAACTGAGAACCACTGAGCCAAGGAGAAGGCCTACAAAAGTGGGGATTGGATCCTGTACAGGCAGGCCAGAAACCTCCTGACAAAGGAGATCAAGGTAGCTAAGAGGAGATACACCGAGAAGCTAAAAAACAGCTTTGCTGCCAACCCTATGTCAGTTTGGAGAGGCCTCGAGGACATCACCAATGCCAGGATCCCCCCTCCCCCATCCCCACCCTGTGGAAAACATCCAACTTTCCAACGATTTTAAGACCTTTTACACACTTCACTCCCTTACCTGCACCCTTGGCCTCCTCCTTCTCCCTCCCTTCTACTTTTCTGCACTGAAGATCTTTGATGGGGATGTCTATCACATGTTTCAGAGACAAAAGATCAGAAAGGTGGTCATGAAATCCTTTGATGAACCCCCAGAGACCTATGCAAGAATCCTGTTTGTGGACTCTCATCCACGAGATCTTCACCCAGAAGCTGTCGCCGCTTTGCCAGCCTAGACCTGTCGTCAGTGGATCACCAGCTTACTGACTGACAGTCCTCCAGACCGTCACTGACAGGAGCCAGCAGGTGAGGCTGGGGGGCATCACATCCAGCATCAGGATCACCAGCATTTGTACCCCTTGTAGGTGTTTTCTCTTTCCACACCTCTACACTAATGCCTGCACCTGAAGGGACCCTTCTGTGAAACTCCTGACATTTGCAGTTGACATGACAACCATTTCATCCGTCTCGGAGTCTGCATACAGATGGGACGTGGACCAACCGATTCTCCGCTCAAGACTGTGGAGATGACACTGGACTTCAGGAGAAGTCAGACAATGTGCAAGTCAAGGTATCCTGGTTTGTTCATCCTCTTTTATCACAGTCTGGTTTTGATCTGCAACCAAACAGGATAGGAACAGATTACAAAGGAACCATCAAATCTGCAGAAAACAATCATTAGAGCAGATGTTCCCTCCGTAGGTGACCTGGAGCCAGTTGGGAACATCACTGCAGATCCTTCAGACCCTGCCGTCCGGGCCCCACACCATGTCCTCCAGCTCCTTTGGAGTGAATTTCGCACACTCCTCCTCCATCACCTTGAAGACTTGCAGTGTCCAGAAGTCCATCTCCGCAAGGTCGTCGTCTGGTCGGGTCATTCTGTCACGTTCCGGCTTGCGGGCTTTACAGTTCGACCCCAGGATGAACAAGGAACATGTACAATGAACTGAGGAAAAAAGGAAAACTAAGAGCTGTCACAAGGGGGTGAAGCCCAATCGTGACAGCCAATCCAGCTGGAATAGGTGTGGATTCTGCAAAATCAAAACGTTTTTTGAAGTGTTATTGTGTGTAGCTGCTCTATAGGAGTCCACAACTCAATACAAAGGGTCGAAAAAAGAGCATAATAGGTCCCCTTTTAAAAAAAAGTCAAATGACTTGTTTGTATAGCATACTTGGCCAGTAAAGCTGATCCTGATTCTTAAAGTCTTAGAAATGTTTTTATTTGGTTCATTTAGTCATCTTTGTGCTTGAATGCTTAATTAAAAAATACCCAAAATGCTTTAAAATCCTTATTGCCTTATCCTTAATTTATTTTTGAAAAACCGTGATAGTTTGGTTGAACTGTGATGAGACGAGGGATGACTGAACAGCAATTAAAAATGTTACTGTGGTACTGTGGTTGTTGTTGGTAGTGCAAGTTGTTAATGCTGTGCATATTTTTTTAAAGTGAGGTACACGGCCAACAAGACATTAGCATGCAAAGTGAGTTATTTTTTGTGAATGATGTAATGATAATTGATGAATGGCTACACAAGCTGACATGTGAGATATTTTGGAATAACTCTCCTGCTCCATCACAATGCTTCCAGCACAGTAAATGAGTATTTCTCAGTAAACTGGAGCAAGCATGAGTGGGTGGAGGCTTCGGGGCATCAACGTCACCCCCAGTCAACTCATGAGCCACCCTCCAGCATGGTGGCACCAAAACACATTGATGTGCCATTTAGAGTAGTCTAAAATTATCCCAGATTATAACATGCTTGTAAACAGGAACTGGAGCTGCCTTTGTAGCCAACAGTAGACAAGTCGCGGGATTAGCATCCCAAGAATAAACTGCTCTTGATATCGCCACTCAGCATGAAGCTGTAAACTGAGGGGAAACACTGAGGCTGCTGTTGATGCTTGCATGTCCTTTTATGCAGTCACAGGGGGCATGGTCCCCTTGACTAACACGATTTTATGTTTCTCTCTTGTGCTGTTAACTCAATAGTCATAGTCAATAGCTGTGGCACGTCCCGTAGCTCCGCCTACGGGAGGAGTGGCACAATCTAAAAGAACAACAAAAATTAGTGATCAGTCCAACAAATAAACCAACCAAAGTTACCCAACCCGTGTTACGGTAGAACGTGACAGACATCTCCGGGTTACTTTTCTTGCTTTAGTGAAGCATTTGTTGTAGTGCATGTGTGCATATAGAAAATACAATTACTATCTAATGTGCTCAACACGAGTAGCGAGCCAAAACACAAGATACCTAACAGCTGCAACACACCGTCAAATTTATAAACACATTCAAAATAACAATTCAGGGACATTTGACATTGCTATTTCAGCTACTTTTTACACAGATACTCACAAACACAAAAGTTTACCAAGTCTCAAATGTCTTAGAACAAACACAGCTTGTTTATTAGTTTTTTTCAAACGTCATTTCTGCCATTGCTAACATGTGCTTTGCAGAGAGAAGAAAAAATGTCAAAGATTGTGTAATCATGAGGAGTACTCACTCTTGCTGTCACTGAAACAATTGTTTTTGGAGATGTCTCACTTGTATCTTTTTAAGCATAATTTTTTAACTAGTTAACTATACATTGAAACATATTTATTTAACAAATATTAACCTGTTTACACATTTTAAATAAACTCGGAAGTTACATGAAACCACCCATAGACATGACAAGGAGCATTTGGTTCATTGATAACATGGGGCTTTCTACTGTTAGCTGCTGGGGGATAACTCATTGTCACAAGCAGCATACTTTGGGTGAAAACTTTACAATATCCACTCCATTTTATCTGATGGCAGTATAGAAATGGGGTGGGCAAACATTTTGGGTCATGGCTTGGAAATTTGACAGACGGGGTGGGTCAGCACCAAATGCATGTATATCAAACATAAACATAAAAGAGGCATTACAGTCTTAATGAGTCTGTTAGCTTGCTAGCTAAATCTTTGTCAATTAACTCAAACTGCATCACATGAACTCTTTCAGAAACTCCCCTTCGGAGAAAAGCTTACTGGTCTTTGGTAATTTGAATGCCACAAGATAACTTGCCTTTGTGCTTGACTCTTGGATGGCAGTTTGTTGGACAAAGGTGTTTTGCTGAGCCTTCAAGCTAGCCGCCAAACTCTGAGCAGTTGCCGCCCTTTCTTGTGTTGACAGGTTTTTAGCATAAGCGAAGGTAAGGATGTTTGGTGGGAAAGTGACGACCGATGTTGTATTCCTTTAAAACCGCAAAAGTTTCTTAAAAACAAATAAGATGTACAGCCTTTGAGCGGACTTCGGTGAAAAAATTCTTAGCTGTTCTTATTAAACAATCAACACTCACAGTCGACTTGTCTTTTCTTGGGTAATAACAGAGTGACTAGCCTGGGCTTGGCAAGCTCAAGTCAGTGTATCACTTTGTGGAATGCGCCACCTGGTGGAAAGACCAGGCATTACAGGAAAATTAATAATATTGCAAATTTAACTTCATTTCGTCAATTCTTTACCAATCTTTGGTAGGCTGGATGAAAGGCACTGATGAAAGACACTGTAATTAATGTCAATATTTATTTACACTAATAACATTGTGGTATAACGGGGTGTGATTTATTCAGAGTATAAAAGAACATAGAAAAGGGGTAATAAATTCCAGAGCTTGAAAGAAATGTTTGAAAGAAATGTAAGTAAAATAGCAGATTTGTTGTTTCTCTTGAGTTGAGCATATTTCTTAAAACAAGTTGAATCATCTTTAATAAATAACAGCCGCAACATGTCAAGTGAAGCTTTTTTCACCTGTGATGTATGACTTAAAGTAACATGTTTTCAAGTCCCTTTGACTTAACATTTTCAAGCTCTATTGTGTAAAAATAAGTTCTTCGTGTCTCACTGAAAAATTACTTTTGAGGTGATGTGTTATATTAAAAGGGACCTATAATGCTCATTTTTTGGCCCCTTGTATTGAGTTATGGAATCCGAAAGAGCAGCTACACACAATAACATGCACAGAAAGCTTTATAAATCTTCCTTCCGTATTTCCTTGTATGATCTGTTTTAATTTATTCAACCCACGGACCGCCTCCTGGCATGCCTACTCCGCTGTGACTAGTCACATTCCCAAGCGCTCCCGAAGACTTCTGGACTACTGCCGAACCCCAATTTCTAATTTTGTGGGTATAGGAGTTGATACTAAAAGGGACCTATAATGCTCATTTTTTGGCCCTTTGTATTGAGTTACGGAATCCTATAGAGCAGCTACACACAATAACTCGCACAGAAAGTTTTATAAATCTTCCTTCTGTATTTCCTTGTATGATCTGTTTTAATTTATTCAACCCATGGACCGCCTCCAGGCATGCCTACTCCGCTGTGACTAGTCACATTCCCAAGCGTTCCTGAAGACTTCTGGACTACTGCCGAACCCCAATTTCTAATTTTGTGGGTGGAGGAGAAGATAGTAAATGAATAATCCCATTGGAGAGCTACTTCAAAAGTGGTTAGGAGCGACTGGTAGCTCATGAGCTGGCTGGAGATTCCCAACTTTAGTCCCAACAGGAGTTTGCTGCTACCATGGCAACATGGCTAATGTCATTAGACCTAAAGCGATGTCAACCGTTGTCAAAAAAAAAAAATTGGAGTCGTCAGTTAACCTAACATGTTTTTCAAATGTGGGAGGAAACCGGAGAACTGGGAGAAATCCCTTCACATGGACCGGAAGAACATGCAAACTCCCCACAGAGATGCCCAAGCGGAGATTTGAACCCAGACCTTCCCGAACTTCTGATTGTGTGGCCAACACTAACATGCTCGGCCACCGTGCTGCCTCGACATTACCGAAATCAGCATTATGAGTAGTATTTTAAATTAATGTCTAAATTGAGCTCCACTACTGTAAACAGTGTAATCTAGAAATAAACATCATAATCTAGAAATGGTTGTCCTGCCTGCTTCTCCCAATCAAATGTGTTATTTTTTTCAGCCTCTCTCCACCATGTTGTCACCATTTTTTGTTCACCGACTGAGGACATGCTGATGCTATCTCTGTCATACACCAGCATGTTCAGCCATTTCCAGGTCACCACGAAATGGGTGTGAGTATTCAACCAGTAAGCAAGTTGCAACAACACCCTGACAGATGAATGTTGCAGCAACTTGACTTTTTGAGATTTCTCCGAGCTGACACAGATTAGCTTTAATACTAAAGCTTTAGGCCACCAACGGGCTGGGGCGGGGGGTTCTCTGCTGTACGTGTGGAGGTCGTGAACTTCTTAAATCAAATCCCTTTAAATGTAGAGGCCACCTGGGTTAACTTTGATCCATTCTTGGGTGTTTTAGGCACATAATCTGGAGATTTGAGTCAGCAACAAGCATGAGCCTAGAACGTATCCTTGAGGCTCCAAATGGCTGGGGCTTGTGGCTTGTTTGCTTGGCTTCATAAGGGATGTGGTCTTGCTGACATACTGGTAGCTTTGGGTCCAGGGTCATGCGGTGACTGAAATTGGTTAATCTATTGGTGAATAGAGATTTGTAGAGATGTTGTAATAGTTGCATACACAACATCCTTGGACTGGGGTGGATGGAAAAACTTGTCTCAGGCATCGGTAGTGTCTTGGTCTATGCGTGTCCTGGTTAAAGACCAAAATCTAGATACAGTGGATACTGTTTCTAGTGTTCTAAATCATTTGTATATTAAAAATAAAAGTATCACTTGTTTTACCTCTTTTTATGAAGAAAATACCACGTAATGTTTGTGACATCCATCTATCCATCCATTTTCAATAAGTGTATGCTGGAGCCTATCCCAGTTGACTTCGGGCGAGAGGCGGGGTACACCCTGGACTGGTCGCCAGCCAATCACAGGGCACATATAGACAAACAACCATTCACACTCACATTCATACCTATGGACAATTTGGAAAATTGGAGTCGCCAATTAACCTAGCATGTTTTTGGAATGTGGGAGGAAACCGGAATACCATCTACATAGAAAAATGCTGGAATTTACTTATTTTTTGTGAATGCTTGATTTGCACTTTATATGAGCAAATAAATTAGTTTAAAGTCGAAGGTTTCGAAAAACATGACATCACACAGAGCTAGTGGATGGACCCTGCTTCAAACTCTGTGTGAGATTCACCACTCTGTTATTCAAAGCATTATTAGTTAGTAATCATTATGCAATCCATATTGGTTCTACGCAGTATGTCAGACCTACACATGCTTGGAATTAGTATTTTTTTACGACAGCGCTTCTGCGACGCCATGCTGTGATAGTTGAATCTCCAGTTTCTGGAGTGCAAATTACAGGTTTCTGTGTGTCATCAACACTTTAAGCCTTTAGGTTTTTTTGAACACTATTTTTAACACTGGTTTCTTTAAAATGTTAACTAAAAAGAAATGATAATAAATCAATTTGATTGTGCTGAGAAAGGTCTTGTTATCGCTTCTGTCACAGGCGGCCAAGGCCAGTTAACAGGATGCCAAGATGCAGAGGCAGTTGTTACGTGTTACCTTGTTACGTGAAACAAGGTTTATTGTAACAAAGGGTCACTTGCGAGTGAGGAAAACACAAAACTTGACAAAGTAGAACTGAAAATACGGCGGGCCTAGACACAGGGAAGTAACAAACACAAGACGCTGCTGAAAAGCGAGCAGGAATAAAATCGAACAAAAAGCGCTGCAGAAAAACATGCAGTATAACGAGTAAAAAAAAAGCCACTGCTAAAAACCATGCGAGATACAAAGCACTGCCGGAGACGCTGGGCAGGGAACACAAGGTACCAACAATACACAGGTTTGGCCAGAAAGCACAACAGGGAAACACAAGGCAAGGAGGCACAGACAGGTAGGGAACACTCGACAATCTGGCAACGAGTAGTCCACACTGCACAGCTTAAGTAGTCACAAGGTAATTGGTAGCAGGTGTGCTCCTCCCACCAGAGAATCAGAAGTGCACTGCAAGCAAAGACAGACAGGTGGCAGCAAAGCAGCACAACAGATCATGACAGTACCCCCCTGGCGGCCTACCTGGTGAAGAGTGGAAGTCACAAATGAGTGACGGGTCCAGGATACAGGAGCGGGAAACCCAGGATCGCTCCTCAGGTCCATATCCCTTGATTAAGTACTGTGCCACCCGGTTTCCTCCCACATTCCAAAAACATGCTAGGTTAATTGGCCACTCCAAATTGTCCATAGGTATGAATGTGAGTGTGAATGGTTGTTTGTCTATATGTGCCCTGTGATTGGCTGGCGACCAGTCCAGGGTGTACCCCGCCTCAGCGGTAAAAATGAATGAATGAATGAATTAGGGTTGGGCATCAAGTATCGAGCATCAATTGGAACTAGGACTAACAAAGTATACTACTTTTCATTCGTAAACATATATTGTGAAAGTGTACTCCTGTAAAAACAAACTTCACAATATTCATATTCCAGTTCAATGCTTTGATATTTAAGCACTGATTGAAAACATCCCAGTAAGAAAGTCATGGTAATGTTCACATCAATAAAGAATTCATTGAGAAGTTCAAACAGTCCATTTAAAGAGAACTATTAAGTACAATTCAGTACTATGAAGTACTAAATGTCAGCTGGATCATCCATATGCCAAATATATTCTTTGTATATCACAGTTTTAGAATGGAAGAAAGGAGCTTCAATTCTTAGTTTTCCCCTTCTTATGGAACCCTGCAGGGGACAGGAGAAAAAAAATACGACTTTTACAAGAAATCGTAAAACTTTTGCGAGTTCTCGCAAAAGTATTTCAAGATGATTGTTTACTTATAAGACAAGCAAGTACTGTACACAAGTGAAATTCTATTCAATATATTTCCGAGTACCAGTGTTTCCAGCAACGCTCGTTCAGACTAGATGTTAGCAAAATCGAATAACAGAATTCCTGTAGCTTTACACTGTTTTGGGAGATAACCAAAAACTTTTGTAAGCGCTTGCAAAAATGTGTCTTTGTCTTTTCTTTTTACTCATCAGTGTTTTTTTTTCTCCAAGTCCCCTTAGGGGCTCCAGACATTCTTGCATTCTTGAGTGTTCATTTATTTTAATGGTCTTTCCATAAGGGAACAGAGATTGATTATAGAGCTCAACCTGTTACTTGGTTTGCCAATGACTTTTTTGTTCTTTTCATATGGTTTTATTTAAGCATATGCATATTATGCATGCATACTTCTGTATATGCACATGTAGTACTAATTTGCATCAATATAATCGTGCTCGCCTACTTGCTGAAAGCAGTTATGAACAAGTTTAATTTTGCAAGGTGCATACTGCAATGTATTGAGAGGGGAGTAATATTTTATGGATGGCTCATGTGTGCCACACACGCTCCTGTGCTACTGTGCAAGAGTACCTAATGTTGTGGCCACTCAATGCCGGTTATATGTATTTAGAGTGTCTGTGCATTGCAAAATTGAGCATGTTACACAACAAGTTTACCAAGTAACTTTAGATACCAACCAAAATAGTCAAGCCGAACAAAATCGAATATAGCATTGGAGACATTGTGACAAACGGCGAGCCATTTTGAACTTCCCAATTGTACCGTGTAAAGCCGCTGAGCCACGGCCACGGTCGCTGTGTGCAAATGGCCAATCACAGAGCGTGAAGAGTGAATACATAATAAGCAACACGAACACAGATAATAACGAATTGTACTGGTTTCATATTCGTATCCGGCAAAAGTGCATTATATGTAACAGATACTCGTTTATAACGAGCATGAAAATAAATGTTACAAAAACAAGTCGTTCTTGTCCATTTTCATTTAGTAAAAGTAGCTCTCACAAGAAAATACCTTGGTGACCCCTAATATAGCCAGTACCATTTAAACATTTACGCTGCCGATTTCACTCAGTGGAAGCATAAAATCCTATTCAGAACATCCATAGGTAAAATAATTGTAAAAGATCTTGTCACTGTAAATAATTCATACTACAGTCATAATGAATGATAATAATAATATAAAAATATACATAAATAGACATAATAGAACATTGAACACCTATTTTTGGTTTATACCCCGCCCACTCCGAATACAGATGCGGATACAGATAACATAGATGGGTGAACAGATCCAGATCCAGATGCAGATGCAGATGCAGATGCAGATGCAGATGCAGATGCAGATGCAGATGCAGATGCAGATGCAGATGCAGATCCAGATCCAGATGCAGATCAAGATGCAGATCCAGATCCAGATGCAGATCCAGATGCAGATCCAGAGGCAGATCCAGATCCAGATGCAGATGCAGATCCAGATCCAGATCCAGATGCAGATCCAGATGCAGATCCAGAGGCAGATCCAGATCTAGATCCAGATGCAGATGCAGATCCAGATGCAGATGCAGATCCAGATGCAGATCCAGGTCCAGATCCAGATGCAGATCCAGATCCAGATCCAGATGCAGATCCAGATGCAGATCCAGATCCAGATCCAGATGCAGATGCAGATCCAGATGCAGATGCAGATCCAGATCCAGATGCAGATCTAGATGCAGATGCAGATGCAGATCCAGATGCAGATGCAGATGCAGATGCAGATCCAGATCCAGATGCAGATCCAGATGCAAATGCAGATGCAGATCCAGATGCAGATGCAGATCCAAATGCAGATCCAGATCCAGATCCAGATCCAGATCCAGATCCAGATGCAGATGCAGATGCAGATGCAGATGCAGATGCAGATGCAGATGCAGATCCAGATCCAGATGCAGATGCAGACCCAGATCCAGATGCAAATGCAGATCCAGATGCAGATCCAGATCCAGATGCAGATGCAGATGCAGATGCAGATGCAGATGCAGATGCAGATGCAGGTACAGGTACAGGTACAGGTACAGGTACAGGTACAGATACAGGTACAGATAGTGGTGTGCTCGCTCATCCATAGGAAAAACAAACAGCACCTTAACTTAAAATAAACTTATAAAAAATAGAAAAATGTATATCTTCTTGTGAAGCGCTGGCAGAGATTTCTCTTTGAAATAGTGGTGATAGTAAAATAAGGGGGTTCAAAGTGCTCCATTAGGATAATAAATCCTGTGTTTGGTATGGTAATAATATGGAATGTCAGGTCACCCATTGCTATTATTTGCGCTCCCTTGACTGTGATGCCGTTTTTTCTCTACTCTTCAAAACTTCCTGCAGTGTGAGCTGACTCAACTTGGGCTGGGTTGCCTGAGTAAACTGACTGTATTGTGTCAGGTGTTTGTTTTTTAGGTGTTGATTCAGGTCTGTCGTCTTACAGGTCAGTTATGTAAATGGACACTCTTGCCGTTTTTTTATTCAGGCTTAAGCGTCAAAATAGCTAACAATGATTTGCATTGTTAGCTAACTCATATTAACTTATTTTCTCATGTTATAATGCACAGAATAGGAAAAGAAATAAGTCTTCATGTTTCACAAAAGGACAAAATTCCCCAAAAATGCAATTCCCCTTTAAGGGATAGGGACCTTGAGGGACACAAATGGACTCCTAGTGTACCTACATTGTGAGAGACGTCAGCGAGTTAGAGAGAAACCATTTTTGCAAGGAAGTAGTCTTGGTTTTCTCAAGGGCGGCACAGACAGTGTTTGCAGAAGGCAAGTCAACGTTCCTCAAAGCGCAACCAGATGTTTTCTCGAGGTTTGTTTCTCTTCAGGCACAGTTTCACTTTATGGCTTTGACACACTTCAGGCTGGTTGTCACATGACTCAGAATGTGACGGCAAAGTAGTACACGCTGTACCGGACCTGAGACTACGTGGAGTCCTCTCATTAGACCTATGGGGTGTAGATTGAAATTTTCACTGGCTGAGGAACTATTAAGACGAAGTGGACTATGTGGATGCGCAACAGTTGTGCTTATTTCGTACCAAAAAATCGCTGCATGATTGTTATAGTAATGGTAATGGTAATGGATTCATTTCATTTCAACATGCACATACGTTGCAATGGAATGCATAACATAATTCAGTTCTCAGTTCCACATGTCCAAAAGGAGTAGGAAGCTTATTTATTTATTTACCCCTCGTCCGTTCCATATTGGTTGCAGTACATTTGTTTACTTCCTGTCTTTCACATGTCATTTTACTGCATAGAAAAGTGATAGAGGAATGTAACATTATGGTAGGTGGCACGGGGGTTGAGTGGTTAGCGCGCAGACCTCACAGCTAGGAGACCAGGGTTCAATTCCACCCTCGGCCATCTCTGTGTGGAGTTTGCATGTTCTCCCCGTGCATGCGTGGGTTTTCTCCGGGTACTCCGGTTTCCTCCCACATTCCAAAAACATGCTAGGTTAATTGGTGACTCCAAATTGTCCATAGGTATGAATGTGAGTGTGAATGGTTGTTTGTCTATATGTGCCCTGTGATTGGCTGGCGACCAGTCCAGGGTGTACACCGCCTCTCGCCCAAAGACAGCTGGGATAGGCTCCAGCACCCCCCGCGACCCCGGAAAAAGCGGTAGAAAATGAATGAATGAATGAATGAATGAATGGTCATAAGGAGACTGGTATTTAGTATATAAATTGGTTAAGAATAAATAAATGTAACTACTTTAGCTGTCGTCATTTGATTAGAAAATGTTCCTGTCTGAAATGATAAGTATGTAAGTAAGTATGTCAGTGGTTCTATGATCTCATTGATAACCTTTTTTATTTTTTCTATTTCGATTTCATTCCAATGAGTTGAATTATTGACAATATCAGTGATTTCCATTTTGTCATCAGGAACATGGAATTTGAATTCTATGGTTTAATTTCTTTACTCCATTATCTAAAGTTTTAGAATTTGTAATTTCTTCAGTATTTACAAATAAATTGTTCAACTTTTCTACCTACTACCTCATTTCAGCTCCTTTTGATGTTTTAACCGAGAGCGTGAAGGTGCACTAATGCACTAAGGAGTACTCAGAGATTACAACACTTTCTATTTTCTACAAGAAATAAACTCATTGCCCCCGCGTTGGTCAGCCAGGGCTCATCTGTTCCAAGCCTCCTGTCCCTGCGCTTGATCCCTGATTGGCAGGGGGAGGAGCCTAATCCTGGTCACGCTGTTACACTTCCTCACCTCGATCAGGAAACAAGACATTGGACTCTTTGTTATACTGGATCAAGGTCTGCACCGGCAACCTTGTGTTTGACGTATGTGTGCAAACATGTAAAGAAACACAAGCATGCATTTGGTTAACATAATGAAAGCATGTATGGAGGTCTACGGTGTATCAGGTACGTCATATATATATTCATGAAGATTCCTCACTGAAGTTTGAACTCAGCTAACTCTTCTATTGAGTAAAATCACCTAAACATCAGGATATCAAAGCTGTGCACGAACATGCTCCCACCTGCACCACTACTGTAGAATACTGGCATTCCCGGCCTAAGGCGCTAATCATTTACAAAACAACAGCATAATCTTCTGGCCTCACAGGGAAGATTTAGCATTAGCCTGCATGCCTTGGAATTGTTGTGTCTATAAACTAGTCATATGCCATCAGGGCCAGCAAAGCCCTTCTCTGCTGACTTAAACACTATTAGAATTAGAATCTCTGGCCTACGTGTGCAACTTATATCATAGTACTTGTTCCATGAGATGTTATTAATTTATTCCTAATACTCAATTGCAATGGTTATCAGGATGTATATATAGCGAGCTAAGCTTAAATTAGTTTAAATGAACTTGGGTTCTGCAGCAGGACAATGATCCAAAACACACCAGTAAGTCCAACCAAATTGAAGACTTTGGAGTGGCCTTGTCAAAGTTCTGACCTGAATCCTATTGAGATGCTGTAGCATTACCTCAAAAAGGCAGTTCTTGCTGGAAAGACCTCCAATGTTGCTGAATTACAACAATTCTGCAAAGAATGCGCTGAGTGAATGCGCTGTAAGAGACTCACTGCAAACTCTTGATTTTAGTTGTTACTGTTACTGTGACCCAACCAGTTATTAGGCTTAGGGCAGGGGTCTCAAACACGCGGCCCGCAGGGTTTGAGGCCCCTGCCTTGATATGAAAGTTTAATGTTAGTGAGGCCCGCGCAAGTTTGATATGGATGCTGTATGGTATCATGTACCCAGAAAAAATTATTACGTTTGATTCATGTTCATGTTAAAGGTTAAATAACTGTTAATAGTTATCCTCCCTATCCGTGTGGAAGTGGTAAGTTTTTGGCTATTTAAGTTTAAAGGAAATAACTTGAAGGCTACCGTTTAGGTCGCTAGCTCTCTAGTTTGCGAGTTAGCATGTGTCTCAAGACCCTGCAGTTGTACAATATGTTGTAAATAAAAAAAGTATAAATGTGACTATAGTCGTGTTTTGTCATGTCTACAGGGCTCTAATAATGCTTTGTTAATTTTAATCTGAAAAAATAATTTGTCTACCCACCAACTATATGTGGTTTCTTAAGTTTTATTATTATTATTGTATTAATTTATTACTGATTGATTGATTTTCTTTATTCTTGATTTATTTGTCATCTTATTTTGTGCAGAAAAATAAAAATCAAGATATTTGAAAACAGCGGAATGTTTTATCAGAGCTTTTATTGTAGAAAATCGGAACCAAAGCACTGAAAAGTTTGTATATTTTTCTGTTTTTAATAAATGCGTTTTTTTTTTTTTTTTTTGAAAACCTGATGCGGCCCAGCCTTGCCCAGACCCTAGCTCCAGTGGCCCCCAGGTAAAGTGAGTTTGAGACCCCTGGTTTAGGGGGTACCATAAAATAGGGGAAAATAGGGTTTAAGTAGAAAGGACACAGGAATCTTTTCATTTTGCTGTTTCTTTGAATGGATGAAAGCCACCATTTTGTTTTACGACTGCGGGGATGTTCCACTGCACACTCTGTTCCTCCCTCCCCCCGGGCTTTACAACGATTCAGTTAAACCACCAAATGCTGCAGAAAAAAATATATTAACAGGAGTTTTCTTCCAAAGACTCCAGTGGATGGTTCTTGGCTCAGGGAAATCAAACCTGCAGCAGATGCGTGAATAAACTATGGTGCAAAGATTTGAAATGTATGAGTATTTGTGTGAGTGGATTGTACAAAAAGACTTTGCAGCAGCAGATGGGCTGGAGTTTACCTTTTTATTGTGAGAAAAGTTATAGTGAAGCTGTCAAAGCATCACGCTGCAACGATGTGATGGATCACAAGCAGCCTCACTGCCGAACCCGCAGGACAGCTGTGACTCATCTACACCGCTCATATACAGCAACACGTTGGACAGCTCCGTAAACTGGACGGTCGCTGTCCGCCTCGGAGCCAAACTAGAGGATGGATCAGTTCCAGATGTGCTATGGTGCTACAGGTCACAACCTTGGTTGAAGGTCAGCTGGCAGCTGAAGGAGAAGAAGGTTTTTCAAAGTCTAATATTGTGGGGCCTCCATCCAAGTACTACTTATATGTATGTGTCTATTCACACATCTAAATTATCTGTTTTATGGATGGATTCATCAGAAGTTGCTATATGTATTGTTTATTATTCAGCTATATGTGTACTGTGTATATGTGTAATTCATTCTCGAGACTTTATTCTTATTATTTTCAATGAGCTGTATGAAGTTGCCAAGGTGATTCATGCAAACATGGCAAACAGGGAATTAATCTGTCAGACTTGTTGACTGCAATTTTCTCAAAAGCACCGCCTTCAGTACTACAAGGTGTTTTCCAACTGATTTTATATCAGCAGCCAAATCAGCCGAAACAAGCAGGCAAAAAAAAAGAAAACATCGCCGTGCCCGCTGTCTTGTCAAATGCACTGTGTAAGTTCTCATACTGCACCTTATTGAGTGGGGTGTCATATTTTAGCATGCTGATGTCAGTCATACATGCAGGATGCTTGATGCCGCTCTGTGCAAGTGTACCTAATGTTGTGGCCAGTCAGTGAGTGCAAGTCTGCAAAGCGCTCGGAACAGGTTTACCAAGTAACTTTAGATATAAACCAAAATAGAGGCGAGGTGATGAAAACCTAATAAAGTGGAGGCATGGTGACAAACGTCGATTGCACCGTGTACGTGAATGAGGTACCGCAGAGTTGCAGATTTGGCGGTCGCCGTGTGTGACTGGCCAATCACAGAGCGTGAAGAGTGAATTCTATTTATTGTGAAGAAACTTCAAATGTATCCATGTGACTAAGTAGCAGTATCTTGTTTTATAAATTCACTTTGCTGCAGTTAGCATGATTACATTAGTGACCTTTTCAAATTTACAAAGTTCATCAATGGCCATAAAAGCCATGGTAAACCCATTATCAAACTCATCATAGGCCTTCTGAAGATGAATTCATTAGGGTGGAATCATACATGTGTGCACGCATGTCTTCCTAATCCAGTGGTTCCCAAACTTTTTTTTGCAGCACCCCTCTTTTGGAGATGAAATTATTTTCAGACCCCACGGCTTCATTATGTCTGATGCAAACGTAAGCTTTCACTGCCTTGGTTTTTTGACAATTTCATGCTTTTATGCAACACACCATGCACACTCATAATAATTTTGCATGTTATTTGTTTTAATATGTGTGAGTTTGTATGTGGTCATATTAATAGTTTGACCCCCATCTGATCTGCTTCTTGGTTACGCTTACAGCCCAGCAATTAGGGTATACTCAGTTTGGAAAATCACTTTGTATTTTACTGTACGCCAACTCTTTGACTTCTGAGCGCTTCACACAAAAGGGTAAAAATATGACAAAATATGCACCCTTACTGTGTTTCCTGTGCTATTATTAATTCATTCATTCAATTTATACTGCTTTTCCTCACAAGGGTCGGGGGGGATGCTGGAGCCTATCCCAGCTGTCTTTGGGCGAGAGGCGGGGTACACCCTGGACTGGTCGCCAGCCAATCACAGGGCACATATAGACAAACAACCATTCACACTCACATTCACACCTATGGACAATTTGGAGTCGCCGATTAACCTAGCATGTTTTTGGAATGTGGGAGGAAACCGGAGTACCTGGAGAAAACCCACTCATGCATGGGGAGAACATGCAAACTCCACACAGAGATGGCCGAGGGTGGAATTGAACCCTGGTCTCCTAGCTGTGAGGTCTTATTATATATATATAATAATAATATATAAATATATATTATATTAAATACACCACATGGTGATGCTGTCATTAAACCTTAAAGTCAGAGTGACTTTCAGAGTGAGCTTTAATCCATCCATCCATTTTCTATGCCACTTATCCTCATTAGGGTCGCGGGGGTATGCTGGAGCCTATCCCAGCTTACTTCAGGCAAGAGGCAGCTGACACCCTGAACTGGTCGCCCACCATAAATCATTGATAATTTCTTAATTATTACAAAACGACACTGTGAACACAACCCACAGTGGGCAACAAAAATTTTGGTTGTCATTTAAAGTCACACCATGGGGGGTCCGAATGTTTGTCTGTGGATGTTTGTGCGTGCAAAACCCCTTGACAAGACTTCGTCTGTACGTCACATGACTGGTAGATGACATGACCTCCCGCCCTGACAGACTTTCTCTAAGGCGCCACGTTCAGAACATTGTGACCCCAAGCAGCCGCTTGACTTAATGAGCATCTGTCTCTACAATTTGGTGGCTCAGATTGGCTTAATCCCTTAATTTGGTCTTCAAAGTACGATGACCATTTGAGCTCCTCTTTATGTTGCTGTGGAAACACACATGGACGTATGAGGGGGGGGAGGGGGGTACAATACCTGAAAGAAAGTGGTGTGTTGCAGCATGACCTGCTGACAAAACATTACACGTGAGCTCTACCAAAAATTGTAAATTGATGAATTGTGAAAAATCATTTAAAAACATAAAACATAGTGAATTCATGAGACAGATCACGTCAAATTTGGTGCACTCCCAGGTTCTTTAGGCGTGAACCACCTCCACATGGTAACCTTGAATGAGAACAAGCTTTGGGTGTGTCCTGTTTCTCCTGAAGTCCACCACCATTTCCCTGGTCTTGGCTGTGTTCAGGTGCAGGTGGTTTGCATTGAACACAGACTATGAAAAGTGTGAGATAAAAGAAGATTAACAAGAAAGCAGCATTTTCCAGAATAATAATGCTGCCGTAATCCCTCATTTATCGCGTATTATTGGTTCTGTGATATGTGAATTTTCTTAAAGTAGGATTCCTAATTCATAAATGGAATATTTACATCTTTAGAGCATAGAAAACCTATTTATAACCTTCTAACTCTGGTTATTAATATTATTCCAGCCCTCTTGACATTAAATAACAACTGTTTCCCAGTATAATAATTCCTCTTTTATCACAGTTAATTGGTTCTGTATAACTTGTCTTTCACTAATTTTGGACAAATACAAATAGGCCATAGTCTATCTCAGTCATTTATTGATTATATGAAGACCCATGATATCGTGAAGGAGCAATATTGGAATGTACGAGGATACATGATATGAGCTAGCTCACAATGCAAGTCAAAGGTTGTCCTATTTGGCGATGCAGAGCAGGAATGCCGGTGGAAAACAAGCAAGGTGCCTGCATTAGCCTGATGCCGTTTAATGTAACACGTCACATGACGTGTCCCACAAGGGATGCATGATGCGCATTGTGGCCTCTGATGCATAGTCCAATCCTGCGCATTTAAAGGCAAGAGAGGCGTTCATTTGGTTGGCTAAGATTGCATTCGGCGATGTTAAACCCTCTCGCACCTTCTCTCCTCTTTCTTTGCCACTGGCGCCGATGGGCGAACGGGGGCGTGGGTGCGCCGCGCTGTGCCTGACTGTGCTGCTTACGAATTTAAAGGCAAGAGAGGCGTTCATTTGGTTGGGTAAGATTACATTCGGCTATGTTAAACCCTCTTGAACCTTCTCTCTTCTTTCTTTGCCAGTAGTGCCGGTGGGAGAACGGGGGCGTGGGTGCGCCGCGCTGTGCCTGACTGTGCTGCTTCCGAAAATTGTTGGCCCTGGGCCCCGTGTCTGGTTTAAAAAATTAGAGTCCCATGTCTCATAACATTGTCAACACCAAGTGACCAGACTACTACATATAACTTGTCTTTCAATAATTTTATTTAATATAAAAGTAATAACTGGCCACAGACAACTACAAAACAGTGACTATTTATTTTCTTTTTTTACGTGATATTGTGAGGTAGCGATGTTCAAAATACAATATGGCAAGGGTGGACTGCAAAAGTGTTCTGGTTTCAAAGAATTGCTACAAATCGCCTGTGAGTCCTCTGGCCCCCACTGGTGGAATACAATGGAGTTCTAACACATGACAAGCTAGCATATTGCATGATGCTTCAGTCACACTTCAGTCCTGTGGTGACAAAAATTAAATTTCCATTTTAAGCTATTTGACAGATAGGAAGAAAAAAGGCTTCAACATTATCAACATTTATTGGCATAGTTTAATACATACTTATTATTATTAAAGTACAAAAATGCAAAAGAACGTATAACTTCTTAAATCAGTGTACTTCTATACAATGACAAAATTAAGGCTATTAATCAAAACAATCGTAACAAAAAGGTTATTCAGTTGATCTCTGCGTGAAGGCTACAGTTAGTGACGAGGTAGTAAAATGTTTACCTTGGAAGAACATGGCAGCTCACCGACGCCTGGTAGGAATAAAAAAAAAATGACGCAACAGAAAGTTGAGATAGAACTCGGGCAACACCCCAGTTGGTGCCTTGGGGCACTAATGTTATTTTCTTCTACTTCCACTAAACTTACATTCATATGTCCATCCATCCATCCAGGGTATGCTGACCCTGGATGGGTCGCCAGCCAATCACAGTGCACATATAGACAAACAACCATTCACACTCACATTCATACCTATGGACAATTTAGAGTCGCCAATTAACCTAGCATGTTTTTGGAATGTGGGAGGAAACCGGAGAAATCCCACGCACACACGGGGAGAACATGCAAACTTCACACAGAGATGCCCAAGCGGAGATATAGCCAAAATCATAAATACTATGTTATTTAAATATTAAGTTAATAAAACAAACATTTAATCAGTGCTTACTTGGAATAAACTTATTTAAAAAAACATTGGAATATTTTCAAGTTCTTATATTTTAACGGGTTTAAGTGTAAAAAAAAAAAGTGTAAAAAAAAACCCAAAAACTTTAATATCAAAGTGCTGGATCATTGATAATTAAAATCATTGTCTATTGTCTACAAGTGATTATTTTATAACTGGTAGGGATGAGTACACCACTATCTGTATCCGTATCTGTTCATAAGTTTAAAAGGGACATTTTAAGGTAATTGTGCGTGTGGCTATTGTGTGTAACTGCTCTATAGGGGTCTACAACTCAATACAAAGGGTTGAAAAATTAGCATAACAAGTCCCCTTTAAGATAGCAAGGTGCATACTGCAAGGTATTGAGAGGGGTATAATATTTTAGCACATTTATGTCAACCACACAGGATGCTTGATGTCGTTCTTGTGCTACTGTGCAGGTGTACCTAATGTTGTGGCCAGTCAATGCAGGTTACCATTACCGCAGTCCATTACTCAGTCATTCATTCATTCATTTGCATTGCTGAAGCCTATCCCAGCTACTAACTGAAAATGACCAAAATTCTTATACAGTAGGTAGCACGGCTGTTTTATGATGACTTAAATAAGACAAAAACGCATTTCAAGGAAAAAATGAGTTGTTGAGTGCACAGCGCTATGCACCACGCATTCTATGGAACAAGTCTCCCAAGTAACTTTTCAACCACACAATTTTCCTGTGTACGTAAATGAGGCATCCCTTGTGGCTGCCGCTTGCCGTGGTCTAGGTGGAGGCGGTTACTGTGTGTGACTGGCCAATCACAGAGCATGAAGAGTGAATACATAATGAACATTTTCTTTCAACACAAATACGGATAAGGATAAAATGTACTTGTTTCATACTTGTATCAGTATCCTTAACGGATACTCTTTTAAAACGAGTATCCGGCTCATCCCTACAAACTGGTTTGCTTCTTTTGGCTCTGGAAACAAGTGTCCTGATTGTGAGTCCACGTTGTGCACGTTAAAATGTGCCCGCGGTAAACAAGTCAAGAGGCTCAAGTGGTGAGTGAGTGAGCGAGCGACCCCTATTGATGGGTCTTGTAGGATGGAAGGAAGGGAAGGTACTGGAAGAAGCGGGACTGTTTCCATAGGAAGTTGCAGTAAGGAATGTCATAGCATGACAAGTCACACGTGACCTGTGTGCCCTCTTGTGCTGTGTGCTGCCACTTCCTCAGTCCTCGCTCCTCTTCCGTACCTGGAAGGAAATGATCAGTTTAGTTATGAAGTTAAAATGGAGGGAGTGATTTGCAAGGTTTCCCTCAAGTCTAGACACACACGGGCAAAAATACATGTGTTGTACAATTACAAAAAAATGCATATATGTTTCATTTCTCAATATAAATAAGCTATCCATTTTCTGTACTGCTTATCCTCACGAGGGTCGCAGCATGCAGGAGCCTATCCCAGCTGTCTTTGGGCGAGAGGCGGGGTACACCCTGGACTGGAATATAAATAATAAAAAATATGTAATATCTATAACTGGCTAGCATGTTGGCTTCACGGTCAGGAGATTGGGAAGATCTGGGTTCGAATCTCTGCTTGGCATCTCTGTGTAGAATTTGCATGTTCTCCCGGTGCGTTTGTGGCTTTTTGCCGGGTACACCGGTTTCCTCCCACATTCCAAAAACATGCTAGTTTAATTGCCGATTCTAGATTGTCCATAGGTATGAATGTGAGTGTGAATGATTGTTTGTCTATATGTGCCCTGTGTGTACCTTGCCTCTCGCGGGATAGGCTCCGGCATGCCCACGACCTGAGTGAGGATCAGCGGCATAGAAAATAAATGGATAGATGGAATGTATTATTAATCTGTAAATTACATTTTTAGATGATGTACATATTATATGTATCATATACTACTATGTCCACACTTTAGGGACACCATGTGTAGGAATAATAGTGCATGCACACTGGAATGGGCAAACCTGGAATAGTGTTGTCGAGGATGAAGCCGAAAAAGCCTCCGATGAACATGTGGGTGGTGAAGAGCACCACGATCACCTGATCCAGCTCTTTGATTCCTTCAGTACACACAAGACAATTTTTTTTTTTTACCTTACGGGAGCTCATAAAGCAGGAATGTGGCAAGTGGAAATCATGCTGGGAGGATTTTCTTCTAATGTAGGGGTATAGGAAGGGACGGGCAAGATGCCAGCCAAGCACACATGGTCCACTTCACCTGGTTGTATGTCGCACGACTGAATGACAGGCAACATGGACCCAACATGAACTGTGTCTTCTTCATCATCACAACATTTTGACCAACGGCAAACAGATCGAAACATGAACACTCATGAAGGCTTAATGAGGTTCTGGAAGGGTGATACGATATCAGTAATGACAAGACGATCTGGACAACGTCCACATGGACAATGTCAACATTGTTCTTTTCACCTGACCAGCTCATCCATCGTCAAGCATGCTGTAAAAAGTGATGAAATGTTGAATATGTTAGTGTTGACTATGTTACACCCATTTGCTTATCTAAAGCATATGCAGTATTAAAGATAGACCAAAGATATTGGTCTTAAAATATATAACATTGGACGTGTCAAAAATTGGATTTGACACTTGGCAAGACCGATTTTCTTATTCTGTTATACTGTACAAACATTGTATTTTAGTACTCCATAAGCAAACTGCGGCACTACCTGAAATCTGACACGTGATTGACATGTGTTTATACTTACCGCATATTATTAAAATCACCCACTTCAGTGGCACAATCCAAAGTCAACAAGAAATCAAGAATCTAAAGAATCAAGAATCTAAAAAAACATCTAAATTGTAGAAGTATTTGAATGATTCCAGAAAGTGAAGTACAGCAGCTTTCATATATGCCACGAAAACAACCAACAGCGTATCATTTAAAACAGGTAAGATTGTTACGCCAACTTTAACTAACTGAGGGTTTTGTCAAGTTGCTTTTCAAGCCATGTTGTTCCTATTCTATGTGCATGTTTATGATGCATGCCGACAGTGACCGTGTTTCAGTGTTGTTTGTTTTGCTTTCTGTGTCACTAAATAAATGAAATAAATAAATGTTTTTTGCTGTTTGCAACTGGCTGAAAATGACACTGCCAAGTCTCCTGTGCATGTGTGTGTTGTCTAGGGTGTAGATTACGTGCTCGGAGCATGCTCAGGACTTAATGTTTGCAACATGTTCAAAAGTTGTATAAATAAATAAATCCAATTCCACAATTGGATTTATTTATTGTCATTTAAAAGTGATGGCGGGTCCCGCGGCCAATCCAATTGAGAACAACTGATCTGGAGGGGTCTGAATACTGGCTAATTTGCAAAATTAATCCCTCCTGCTAGGTCTTCTTATTCCCTGCCAGACCAGTATGTGTATGTGGTGTGTTAACAACCACAGTTACGATGCATACTGCCACCTACTGTACAGAGTTGCAACAACAAGCTGCATTCACAGTCCCACTACATTGTGTTTAAATATCTACTGTATTTATGGTTACCCGCTAGAAATAAATTAAATTGAAAAAATGTATGGGGAGCGCTGCTTCTCCTCATGTTACTAAAGAAATGCTGCCCAATGTCTCCATGGATGTTGTTTTGCACATGCCCCAACAAGGGAAGTCTGCATGTCAGTGGACTTACTGAAATGTGTCCACTCTGTCATATGAGCAGACCACTGTTGTACACCAATTCCCTAAATCAGTGACCGCCTTTTATGCAAAATGTTGACATCTGATGGCCTGCTTATCCGAACTGCCCTTTGGCAGCAAGATGCCCTGTGAAGCATCAAATCGAATCAAGGATGGCAAACAAGGCAAATGTTGTTAGTAATCTTGTTCAAAGAGCACGCACAAACACGAACACACAAAGAGACAGCAGTCAAAAAATCAGGACAGCCAGTCTAAAGATGTCAGAGTGTGTTTGGAAGGAGCAGCGGCAGGCAGCCTTATTGTGGCAATGGGGTGAGCGGGCCAGCCAGGAGTTGTTTATCTGAGCCGGGCAGATTACAGTCAGTGCTATGGGGGCCAGCCAAGAGGATTGGGAGCTAAGCTGCCTAGACCTGAGACAACCAGACAAGCCCTCATGCCCAAAGTTGAACTCCGGATTAGCACTTTCCTGGGAGACACTGGCATCACATGACTGCTGGGCTCAAGGTCTTATGTCTGTGATGAAGAGCTGTTTCATCTCCAGTGCTCTTCTGTAGCATGGATGACTGGTGGAAACCTCTGAGTCATCCGCTAATAACTGATTAAGTCTTTGATTAAGTCATTCATTGACCTCACTCGTCCAACAAGGTTCCTTTTTGATGCTTTTACAAGTATGGTATGGTATAGTATGGACACATTTACATGTTTAATAAGACTCATCTTTCAATTTTAAAAGTTTACAATTGCACAAGTCAACATGTTAAAAAAGGAGTAGGAAGAAGCAGATGTTTTGTAGTGATGGAAGAAATATTTTTTTGTTAAAAAAAATGTATGGCATTTTGAAAAAGTTTGAATTACTGAAAATAAAATAATTGAGAGTAAGTACACAGATTAACAATGAATGAATACATAAGTAGTGTCGATGATTATTCATTCATTTTCTACCGCGTATCTGGGTACACCCTGAACTGGTCGCCAGCCAATCACAGGGCACATATAGACAAACATAGTATAGTATAGTATATAATAGTATATATCATAGACAATTCAGTTTATTCATCTGTAGTACTCTACAATGACACTTCCTCATTGTCACGAGACGGCCACGAGATGTATTCATGGACATTCTGAAAATCACAATAATGTCTTATTTGTGTGCAAATGTGTGTTATAAACTAAAAGAAAGACAAAGAAAAACAATAAGTGGATATACGTACTTATCACTAAAGTCGGAGGTACAACTGCTTACAATTACAAGTACGCCCGGAAATCCCAGAAAACACATCTAAACTCAAAATGTCAATTCTCTTTAAGCTTGAGTAAAACTTTCAGGTTATTTGGAGCTGTTCATACATACAAAGGAATAGGTAATTGTGTCATGTCATTTATCTTTTTCATCATTTACCTTGTTACTCATTAAATACAGTCAAAATTGGCACATTTCACAGTTACAAATTGTGATTAATCACAATTGATTAAGTGGAAAACTGTGATAATTCAAAAAATAAAGTTGAATCATTAGACAGCCCTAATTTTTAGATAGCATAATAAGTTCCCAATGAAAGGCTAGTGGGGGTGTTGGCAATGAAATCTTCATTTTCCACCAGTAAATATCATTATCACCACCAGCACTACAGCTGAAGGTGATTGCAAACATCCCAACCAAGAACTTTCTCTCACGTTTTCAAGAAGCTCCGTGTTGTGATTTCTATAGTCGCTAATGTTTTTCAGAGAAGTTCAGTAGAAACTTGATCACTTCAAATACACATAAAAAAATACACATAAAAATTGCTGTAGTATGAGTGTGTGCTTATCAAGAAGCATCTTGCCTTGCTGACAAGTAAGGCAAGTTGCTGCACATCCACATCCCCTGCAGCAAGAGCCAAGTGTAATTGAGGCACGTCAGATGCCAAAGAACATCAAAAACCAACAAAGAACAGTAATGTTCAAGAACCTTTTTAGAACAGGGCTATTCCACTAATCCGGCCCATGAATGATATCAGAACTATGATTTATCTTGTCATACAAAGCAGTGGTAGTAAAAAAAAATAAAAGTAATAATAATAACAAAAATAATAATCTCTCTCTGGAGTTTGCATGTTCTCCTTGTGTGTGCGTGGGTTTTCTCAGGGTACTCCAGTAAAAATGCATGTTAGGTTACAAAATTGTCTGTAGTTATGAATATGAGTGTGAATGGTTGTTCGTCTATATGTGCCCTGTGATTGGCTGGAGACCAGTCCAGCGTGTACCCCAGCGTGTCCCTCGCCCAAAGACAGCTGGGATAGGCTCTAGCATACCCGCGACCATATGAAGATACACGGCATAAAAAATGAATGGATGATAATAATACGAGATGTAATTATAATAAGCATAAAATACAGTCAAACACTTTCTAAGGCTCAATAAGAGCCAGGACTGGCACATTCAGACAAACAAATGGTCTTCTCAAAGAACAGGTACTACAGAGTACTACAGAGTGTTGTCGCCACCTATAGGGATTGGCTGCAAAAAGGTGCAACATTAAAACCTGCGACCCACTGAAAACGGGTGTATGACCCACCAGTTGAGAATGACTAATATAAAGTAGAAAGGTCTTAAAAGACAGCAAATCACTCCTGTCATTCAGAGGATCTTTGACTACCATACATTTCTGGCTTCTGATTTATTTTATGATTTTATGACGTTATTGATGACTGTATTAGCCATTAAAAGAATAGAGTAATAGTGAATGAAGGGAGAAGTCTGCCCCTGCGCGGCCGTTAGTTTGCCCTTCCCCGGCCCTTAGCGTTCTGAAAATCCGGACCCCACAACAAATGTAGCTGACTAGCCTCATTGCAGAGCAGCCATAGCCAAAAAAAACAAGAATGGCGGTGCAGAGTCTCACTAGTGTCTCCCACAGGCTCTTCGCCCAATTAGCGCCTAAAGCAGAGTTTGAAAGAGCTGACATCAACTCCGAAAATCCTGACTACAGCCCAAACAAACAAGCACTAAAAAGCATATTTAGAGTTCAGAGGCAGTTAATACAATTAGTATTCAAATCTAGGCTAAGGACTAAAGGTAACAGAGTGGCCATTGCCATCTGGGCCTGTAGGATTTGGGGAGACCTTGGTTTTAGGAGCTTAGGCTGGCAGAACCACTGCCATCCTTCACGGGGTAATCTTGCAAGAGGAGTGAGGGGAGGACGGGCAACTGGACATGACAAATGGGATAGAATAACATTTGTAACACAATAGGAAGCAAACCTTTATAACCATGGAAAAGAGAGCCAGCAGACATTAAATTGACAATAGATTAAAAGGGATTGTCAGGTTAGCTTTAGAGGTTTTTGCCTTGCTCAAGGGCACTCAGGAAGTCAACCCGCATCTGTACAGCAACCATCCACTGGCAATTTTTAATGAACTTTAATGAACAGTCCAGCACTGACATAGTGCAAACGTTCAAAAATAAGTTAACCACTGTTCATCTTAAAACGTAAAAACAGATAGAGCTGCAACAATCAATCGATGATTAATCGATTATGCAAATAATCAACAACTTGGTAGTCAATCAATCTTTTTTAATGTAACAATTACGATTGTCAAATGATTAAAAATCGCAATCAGATTAATCACACTTTTAAAATGTATTAATCACGATTAATCACCATTATTTTAATGAACAGAAAGATAAATTACAGGACAGGATTACTACTGTGAAAGTGCAAAGTATGCCTCAAAAATATCTCATTGGGGTGGCGCTTTAAAAAGCTTTCTGGCAGGGTGTGGTGAGTTTGAAGCTCGCGATGTGATCATCCGTCAGGCAGTGGCTAAATCCCCGGTCTCCCCGCTGCACTTACCAGTGTGGGCAAAATTTGAAGATGAGTAGCGCCTCAGTAAGAATTTGGGAGCATGCAGACACTATGTAGCACTTTTAGTGGAGAGGGAACTTTCGTTGTGTGCGTAGCTGCTTCAGACTCCGGATGAGTTGTGATGAGTGAGCATTTGCACCGCGCTTGCAACGGTTGTTGTGCAAACTGATATCACACTAGCCACGTTTACATGAGGAGTTTTTCTTTTTCCGAATGGAATCTTTCTGAATGACCTTTCCGAAAACAATGGTATACATGGAAAGGAATATTCCAATCTCTTGTCTACATGCACCGTTATAATCAAACAGAATAGTCAATGGGGCATGCGCAGTAAAGCGTAAACATCAACATCACCTGTCACGATATATAAAATATAATAATAAAATACTATTGTATTATTATACTACTGAGTGGATACACAGACAAGAGGGCTAGACTAAATTACCAAGCAAACACTAATATGAGTGAAGGCACAAAAGGCCTGGTTTCTAAGCCAAATGTCACAGCACCAGTGTGGACAAACACCCGGTAGACACCATAACTATGGACAGTCCGATCCCATACTCAGTATCAAAATCAGTCCAATACTGGATAGTGAATACTTGGTATTACCCAATCTGCTCTGTATCCCTAATGTTCAGTTTTGGGATGGATGGAGACAGCAGTACCAAGGAAACGTGAAAAGAACACTAAAAGGTGGACAGACAATTTTTCATTGTTGGTCAACACCTACAAAAAGAAAAAAATCCAGAACCAAAGGTAATTACCTGTATTGTTAAGTGAGGTGATGATTTGTGACTGGAGTGACAAAGGTAAAGCCGGAGGGTGTCAGGGATGTGTAGGACCAATATCAGTTTGGCTGACTGCTCTAATAAATAGTGTTGCATTACTAGTTGAACTACATTTCTCGGTTGAGTGATTGTAACGTAGACGTTTTCTGCATCAAATATCTTTTCAGTAGTGAAGGTATTTTACTGATTAAATAACACCATAGCCTACACAGAAGCTACATTTCTCGCCATTTCGCTAAAAAAATTGACCTTACTGGTCAAAATGACCAGATTGGATATCAAGGGAAGAAAAAATATGTGACCTGTCTGATTCAATTCAAAACCCAAAACTTTCAAGTAAATGCAACATGCTGTAAACAGAGACACAGTGGCTCCAATGCACTGTAGCACAGTGACAAGCTGAGCCTGAGTCAATTATCCAAGTGTCAGCTGTGTGGAGCTGCTCTACGTGTAAAGAAGAGAACAGGAGCTGAGTGCCATTTGGGCAATACAAGCGTCTCAACGGGTGGCAGCAGCATTGCACTTTTTGACAGCACAGCTTTCATCAAAAGCATCACAGTAAGTATTATCCTGTGTCTGGTGGCCAGTAAAGAATGCTATTAAAAGCTGTGTGTTTAAAGTTTGAATAAAAAGAAGCAGCTGTGATGCATCACTTGAGCAGAATATAGTTTCACATGGTGGGTTTATTTTTTAAGTTTGTGCATACATTGTGTACATAAAAATTTATTTCAGTAATTTATTTGCGATAATACCTCCTTCCTGCTCGCTTGACAGTGATGTTCTCCTCTGATTTTGTATCAACATTTCACAATAAACATGACTGTTGTAGTTAATAATTTAGATCAGGGGTCTCAAACACGCGGCCCGACAAAAAAGTATCAAATCAATTTCTTTGACCAAACATCTGCGGATTTGTAGGGTTGCGATTGCTGAATTGTAAATATGTGGGCATCCACATTGTTATGACAAGAACGAGAAAAGAAGGCATTGGATCAGTGGACACAAAACGTTGCAGCATCAGTGTTAGACATAAAAAAAGTAGTATCATCCCTAGCTATCATAAACTTTGTCTTATGGAGTACCATCTCTTTAGTGAGTATATGCAGAGGTCTCACTATGATCAGTTTCTAACACACAGATGACCCGTGTCGCTGACCTTAAATCTTAATTGTGTGCTAAATAAGTGGAACGTCACTGTGATGCTTTCTTATGAAAAGTCCACCACAGTCTCAAAGGCCTCTGTGCTCACTCGAAAACCTGTTCCTCTTTTTTATGCTTTAAATGGGTTATTACCTGTGTCAATGATGTCGGGGTTGGAGTGGAACCAGGTGGGCAGCACCAGGCCACTGAATGTAGAGAAGCCGAGGATGAGGAGGTTACGGGACGAGTTGAGGTCCACATACTGGAGAGACACAAAGACAGAGTGATAGTAAATTCCTATAGTGACAGATGCAAATTATTATTTTGTTGTTCTGCCTCTGCTGCCTTCTGCTTGCCTGTTGAAAGGTGGAATGTTGAGGAAACGGGGTTCAGTTTTCGATTTTTGTGTTCTTGTATTTCACCAGTGGTTTTATTTGTAAACATACTGAGTGTGCAGTCAGGGCCAGCAAAATATTCTCTGCTGGCCACAATTGCTGACTGAGGAGATGTTGACATGAGTAGATGTATTTTGTTTAAAAGTTCTAGGTTTTTGTCGTGTTGTTAGATAAATATTGATTCAGTTTCGTGTGTAGTGTAGAGGTTTGGCATTGTCTTAACTTCATCTCCAAGCCGATATATTTATACTCGATACATCTGGCTGAGCACCAACTTTACAAGCAGTGGTGGTCATTATGGAATGACTGACCGGGTCTTCTACCGAGCTTTGTCTTTTTTTTCTAGTTCACAGTTTTTTCCGTCCTGGATGTTCTTGTGTTCTCACCTGCCTAAAACCCTCTTCAGTTGCTGCTTTGCCTTCTTGTTTATGTCCACCAGTGTGGCACAATGTCAATTAAATGACTTTAATGTCCCGCCAAGAAGTCTTTTTTTAATTTTTTTTTTATGTTTTGCCACGTGGAAATCAAGTTAGTTGTTGGTGGTAAGCACATGACACAAAGCGGTTTGTATGTCACACTGTCACTGTCACACTTTGAATTTTGTGTTTACTGTTCCGAACTCCGAATTCCACTCAGTGGGGAACTGAGAAGAGGAAGATTCAAGAGGAAAACAACAAGGATCAAGCATTGCCACATTCTTTTTTTCTGTTGTAAATAATTTCCACATGATGTGGGAGGGTGCAGGATTTATTGCATTCTGCTAAATGCCTGCATATAATTTCTTGCCCTTGAAGTGATAGAACTTCAGCAAGCCTGTTAAGATCACATGTTTCTGAAAAGCAATACAATCTTTGGTGCTGTTTTCTGGGCCAAAAAGCAACTACACGAACATCACATGATCCCGGACTTTGATGGGAGCGTTAATGGGAAGTGAGTCCAAGTGAAGATGTGCCCTCAAACATACACTGTTTGTACCTCCATCCTGAGTGAATCACCATCCTTATAAAACATTTATGGATACATCAACACCCCCGAGGGCCTGCAACCATCTATCACTTCTATTCCTAAAAGTGTTGCTTTAGCTTAGAGTTGGATGTTACAAAAACAATGAGGATTTCCGTTAAGCTGCAGAACCAAGACTGTCAGATGGGCAATTTATCAACTTTTTTTTACCTATTCCTCAGTTTTCCTTACTTTACAGGTGGTCCACTGTCTACTTACAACTTCCATTCCGACTGGTGGAGCATGTCGGAACACATACCCGAATTATAGCTAAAATAACACCCAAGTCACTCACAAACAGAATACATACAGGAGATAAAAATACAGTAATAAAAAGATTAGACACAAGAATGACATGAAAAAGTAATAAAAAAGAGAACAAGTCGTTAAACTTATCCCTGCGGTGGTCTTGCACACTGAAAGGGGCGTTACAAAAGAGGGAGAGACAGGAATTCTCAAGAATAAGACCATTTGAGCTGCTTAGTAGTCAAAGTCTATTTCATATGAGCAGATCCTTTCTTTCCTATTCAAAGACTGCACTGTTAGTCTTCATGATCGTTGTGACCTTTTGAGTGACTTGGACCAGGCATGCAACCAATCATGATGGTCATTTCTCCACTTTGAGCATTTTTCAATTTTTAATTCCACTTTTTACTTTGCTTTCTCTGATGCAATGCAATCAGTAGTCTGCCTCACACTTGTCCTTGTCCATTGTCCTTGTTCAGTATCGCAACGCATGACTATGTATTCTTCTGCCATGCATACAACTAGTTCACTTTTTATTTTTGTACAGTATTCATAATTTATGGGAGTCCGTCATAACCACAAAACATGATCACACAGAATGTCGTAGCACGAGGACCGCCTGTTGTTGATGAGGCTCCTCATTAGTTTCAGCAGAGTCTTGGCTTTTCTTCCTCGTGTACACAACAACTTTAACGATGTGACAATGACATGTATTTACAAACTTGAAATGGAGCATAACCAAGATTATAAACATACAATACATATGCAATTTTAGTAATAAGCATTATTACAACATGAACAGGACATACTTTATATATTATATAGGCAGCAATCCTGCCTTTATATATGTTTTGTGGTTAGGACGGACTCCCATAAATTATGAATACTGTACAAAAAGAAAAAGTGAACTAGTTTCATGCATGGCAGAACTTTACATATACTTTATGCATTCATTGTGCCCGTTCTGGAATAGGTACAGTACATTGACACAGTATTATCTTAGTATTTGTATGCCCTGGTCTTTGTAGTCTTTGTAGAATTTCAACAAAAATTATTCCAAAAAATATGTTGTACAATATTGCGTCGAGCCACGGCGGTCTGGTGGTTAGCGCAGACCTCACAGCTAGGAGGACCAGGGTTCGATTCCACCCTCGGCCATCTCTGTGTGGAGTTTGCATGTCCTCCCCGTGCATGCGTGGGTTTTCTCCGGGTTCCTCCCACATTCCAAAAACATGCTAGGTTAATTGGCGACTCCAAATTGTCCATAGGTATGAATGTGAGTGTGAATCGTTGTTTGTCTATATGTGCTCTGTGATTGGCTGGCGACCAGTCCAGGGTGTACCCCGTCTCTCGCCCAAAAACAGCTGGGATAGGCCCCAGCACCCCTCGCGACCCTCGGCCGTGGTAGAAAATGAATGAATGAATGAATGAATGAATGAATGAATGAATATTGCATCTAACAAACTAGAATTTAAAAAAAAAAAAAAAAACTAGAATTTTGGCAAGGCACCAAATGCAAGGTGAGCATATATTTGTCTCTTGTTCTATGGAGTTGCTTTGTTTATTATTGTAGTCAACTGTGAACAGCCAGTGGGAACACAACTATTTGGCATAAATACTATTTTCATTAAAAATAAACTGAAATGCCCCTTTCCTGCTACAGCAGTTCATCATGGCTCTTGCTATGAACAATAAATGTAATTTTTTTAAATGTAACGAACAACGTAGAACATAATCACTCACAATAGGTGCGTTGATGCAAATCTTTTCACAGCAAAGTCCGGAACTTATTTTAACTTAAAATTGTGTCAAACTGACCAGCTCAGATGAATATCAAATGGAATGAAACCCTGTACATCACCCTAAAACTGGGAGGGGGGGGACTTTCAGTATAAGTGCAGACCTGCCAACATGTCTGAATTTCTCATACTCAGCATGCAATTTAAATACTTGTATGCTTCACAGCTCTCCATTTTGTTGCATTTTGCTAGTTTTGAGTTAGGCCTGTACAGTACAGATAAATAAATACATATCTTAATGGTTTCATAATGGTATTTCAAATTGGGGGGGGGCAATATTTCTGTCACACAGCTCACAACACAATGTTAGTGAATGTTGTTATTGAGTAATATTTGCGTGCAGTCATGGCTGTGCTTGTTTGCATCTGGGTGCCGGTGTGACCCGTAAGTGTTCGACACCGGAATTTTTCCAACTGTTTTGATTTCATAATATGCATGAAAAATGCAGATGGTTGCTTTGAGAACAAGAAATATCAGATGTAGTGCGTTTCAGTTTCATAAACAGATATTATCAGTTTGTTGATGGGGGGGGGGTCTGGCCCCCATGAAAGAAAATATTGGAGAAACACTGCATTAGAGGGCTCAGAAGACTGAACTATCATGAGAAACAAAACCACACATTCTGTATAAAACAACCATAGTAAATATTAATTCATTCATTCATTTCCTACTGCTTATCCTGTCTTATCCGAGAGGCGGGGTACACCCTGGACTGGTTGCCAGCCAATCACAGGGCACATATAGACAAACAACAATTCACACTCATATTCACACCTATGGACAATTTGGAGTCACCAATTAACATAGCATGTTTTTGGAATGTGGGAGGAAACCGGAGTCCCCGGAGAAAACCCACGCATGCACAGGGAAAACATGCAAACTCATGGCCAAGGGTGGAATTGAACTTGGGTCTCCTCGCTCTGAGGCTTGCACGCGAACCACTTGTTCCCCGAGCAGCCCACCATAGTAAATAAACAGTGAAAAAATATATGGTGTGTGTTAAGTGTACGTGTGTGTGTGTGTACCTGCAGGTTGGATATTCCCACTGCTGCAATCATTCCAAACATAATAAGAAACATGCCTCCGATAACTGGATCCGGGATTGTAATAAAAACAGCTCCAAACTTCCCAAAGATTCCCAGGACAATCATAAGAATTCCAGTTGTTTGGAGTACCAGTCTGCTGCCAACCTAGGATGAAAAAAAGATTCTTATCATGCCAGAAGCATCGTACTGTTGAACTATTGTACTATTGTACTATTGTAGAATTGATGTGGATTTAGGCAGGAGAACTGAAGTGTCCAGGCCAACCTAGCAGCCAATCAAACAGTCTTGACATGATTTTGTCATGTTGCCTTTTCAAAGAATAACACACCAAATACAATCTATATATGAAATATTATTCATTCATTCATTCATTTTCTACCGCTTTTTCCTCACGAGGGTCGCGGGGGGTGCTGGAGCCTATCCCAGCTGTCTTCGGGCAAGAGGCGGGGTACACCCTGGACTGGTCGCCAGCCAATCACAGGGCACATATAGACAAACAACCATTCATACCTATGGACAATTTGGAGTCGCCAATTAACCTAGCATGTTTTTGGAATGTGGGAGGAAACCGGAGTACCCGGAGAAAACCCACGCATGCACGGGGAGAACATGCAAACTCCACACAGAGATGGCCGAGGGTGGAATTGAACCCTGGTCTCCTAGCTGTGAGGTAAAATACAATTATTTTTCAAATCAATACACATGCTGATCTTAATTTGAAAGCACACATACAGTGTGACGTGTTTGTGCGTTGGACACACACTAACGGTCAAATGTTTTAGAACACTCCAATTTCTTTGGAGGAAAACCCTAGATTTTTAAGTGTTAATATGGTCTGAATTGTTAATTTCCCTTTTTTTTTTGCCATTTTTGTAGCAATACTTTCCCCAGTACAATAGTACCACAGTGTGCTCCGAACACTGTTTTTATGCAGACAGAGAAGGTAGTGAGTAATCCAGAACTTGGAACACCTGTAGGAATTAGTTGCAGAACCGCTTTACATTGTTGACCCTTTTTATGGTCCCTTTTTTACCTCTGGCACTTCACCACTTACCTTTGTATGACTTCAAGCTATTCAATGGACTTGAACGACTTGAATGCCAAAAAATAACTGGAAAAATCGGTATGTTCTGGTAGTGTACATATACATACACTACATAGTGTTGGAATTGGACTGCTGTTGATGTGTTCAAGTCAGAATAAAGTTATAAAAGGGGCGTTGTACTGTGCCTCCAGCCTGCTGTCCTAACAGTGAGGTGTGGCTTGACATGATGCACATGCGTTACGCTAATAAAGTTTAATGTCATTCATTAAATAAATTACTTACTGCTGTTAACACACTATTTTTGACTGCCCTGCATGAAACATCAACAGATTATCTATTTCTTTTAAGACGGTGGCAGAGAGCCATAGTGTTCTTGCAACAA
Source organism: Doryrhamphus excisus (assembly GCF_037039965.1). NCBI lineage: Eukaryota > Metazoa > Chordata > Actinopteri > Syngnathiformes > Syngnathidae > Doryrhamphus > Doryrhamphus excisus. The sequence continues at coordinate 14,010,536 of NC_136357.1, read as the reverse complement.
TGCTGTAAAGTGATGCTGAAGGAACATCCGTTGATCCGTGAACATCCTTTAAGGACGTCAGTGTTAAGTGTGGAGCATCATGTGCAATCTTTTAAAGTCCAACTGAGGAAGAAGTAGCTGACAACCTGGTGATTGAGACTACTGCTTCCAATGTCAGGATACTCACATGAAGTACTACAAACAACGCTGAGGATGTGCTAATGAAACATGGCGGGTTCCTCACAAATGACCCTGGCGTGTCCTTCACAAAGACCTCAACAGCTCTCAACACTCCACTTGAGGAGTTTTTATTGAGTTGGCATTAAGAGGAACAGCAGTTCCAAGAGCAGCAACAAAACCTGCCAAAGGTGGAAGTGTTTGACGTGATGAGGAGTTGCCTGTCAGCAACACACCATCATATCATACACAAGCTGGCAACAAGTTTGTCAGTAGCAGGAGTGTAGTGGTACCAGATATTGATGGTTTGGTATGTATCGTCGTTTTAAGGTCACACGGTTTGATTCATTTTAGGTACAATAAGGGAACAAAATGCAACATGTAATGTAAACACCTCTAATGATTTTTTAAATGAAACATAAACTAAAATAATTCTCCAATTCTACAACAGTGGCTGTGTTTACATATTCTAAAAACACCAAGCTTTGGTTCCGATTTTCTACAATAAAAGCTCTGATAAAACATTCCACTGTTCTCAAATATCTTAATTTTTATTTTTCTTGCACAAAATAAGATGAAAAATAAATAAACAAATCAAGAATAAAGAAAATCAATCACTCAGTAATAAATAAATAAATATAATCATAATAATAAAACGGCAAATAATAAAAACTTAAGAAACCACATATAGTTGGTGGGTAGACAAATTATTTTTTTCAAATTAAAATTAACAAAGTATTATTAGAGCCCTGTAGACATGACAAAACACGACTTTATACTTTTTTTATTTACAACATATTGCGCAACTGCAGGGTCTTGAGACACATGCTAACTCGCAAACTAGAGAGCTAGCGACCTAAACGGTAGCCTTCAAGTTATTTCCTTTGAACTTAAACAGCCAAAAACTTACCACTTCCACACGGATAGGGAGGATAACTATTAACAGTTATTTAACCTTTAACATGAACATTAATCAAACTTAATAATTTTTTCTGGGTACATGATACCATACAGCATCCATATCAAACTTGCGCGGGCTGCACTAACATTAAACTTTCATATCAAGGCGGGGGCCTCAAACTAGTGTCCTGCGGGCCATATTTGGCCCGTGGGCCGCGTGTTTGAGACCACTGATATAGATTATAGTAAATATAGAATTTAGCATAATTAACTGATAAACCACTTCCTTACTTTCTAACTTTCTCAAGTTACTCTTTTATTCCACAACAAGAATTCTAATATTTTTGTATCAGATCTCTGGTGGAAAAAAATCACTTGCTATTTCTTCTTATCATTGGTTCCAATGTCAGCCAATTCACCACAAACCTTCCAGCAATACTTCTTGGGCAGGAACACTAACAAAACTTTGAAATGGCAGCAGTTCATTTAAATGTGTGACTTATAATTACATATTCAATTTCATGTAATGAGTATTGTGTCTAACTAAACTACTACTTTGCTTACCCCCTTGTAAATCCTGTCTGGCTTTTCTTAGTCGTGCAGATGTTTATACTTTCACTGATGTATTTTGACTGGTGTGGTTTGGCTTGTAAAGCTTCATTATCATCATGTTGTCATGTTTGCATGAAAGGCACCACATAAAATACTCAGTGTGGAACTCACGTAATCTTTTTGATTAAGTACATTCTTACACTGGTGTGGGTTTAATTTACTTTTTTTCCTCTAATGCAGCTTCCCTCAGAAGCACCTTGAACTGTAGGAATTAAGCAAAGATCTGTGGTTCTGTGCATCGATGTTCATGCCACATGCCTCCTGCTTACCTACATGGACTTTCTGCTGAATACCAATACTAACAATACTCTTTGCTACTTATACTGCAACTCAAAGCTGACACGCAGGCTGCTTTTTTCTTCAACTATATCTATACAGGTGGTCTTTCGGTTACAGAGTTCTGTGTTACGGCGCTTTGTGGTTACGTATATATGATCATAAAAAATGTAATTTTGGTGTGTGAACACTCGACTAGCGTAAGAACTAGCTGCAGCATGTGCAGCCAATGAATATGTGTTCACACATCACCAAAACATTTTTTTGTTTTTCAGAGTGTCGCGCACATTTCAGTGAAAAAAAGTTTTCAGTTCATTCATTCATTCATTTTCTACCGCTTTTCCTCACGAGGGTCGCAGGGGGTGCTGGAGCCTATCCCAGCTGTCTTTGGGCGAGAGGCGGGGTACACCCTGGACTGGTCGCCAGCCAATCACAGGGCACATATAGACAAACAACCATTCACACTCACATTCATACCTATGGACAATTTGGAGTGGCCAATTAACCTAGCATGTTTTTGGAATGTGGGAGGAAACCGGAGTACGCGGAGAAAACCCACGCATGCACGGGGAGAACATGCAAACTCCACACAGAGATGGGTGGAATTGAACCCTGGCTCTCCTAGCTGTGAGGCGCTAACCACTCGTCCACCGTGCCGCCCGTTTTCAGTCTAATATATTTACTTATTTTGTGTTCTGTGTACAGTGAGAATGTCGTAGGAGTTCATTTAGATATAAGATCTCACTTACACCAAAACTTACTGTCGAGGAACAGAGCTCGGAGGATATTTACATGGGTTGGTTTTATCCCGTGGACCTTAAATTCTTAGGCTGTTCAGTTTGCGACCATCAGCGGACAAAGTTTAGACACCCTGAATGTGCCATAAATTGCAGTCTGCAGACTCCAAATAAAACATAGTCAAAGTTTTCCTACTTCTACACCTGTGGCTCTAGTACTGCCATGTGTGGTGCATTTTCTTTTACAGGCAACTAATGAAAGTGGAGACAGTGAATTATGAAATAAACCGTGTTCAAAGCAGGACTACACAGGTGATAATCTAACTGTGTACTATACTTATGAATACCTCATAAGAACACGCAATGGCAAATCTCAGAGCAACCGGCAGTAAAGTAAAACTTCTTTTTGTAAAACTTTCATATCCTCCCCATCCCGTCCAATTATTTTTCTACAACCGCAGTTTGCAAACTTGTTAAAAATAATCATATGTAGTCCATAGTATGATAGTCCATGACTGTACATAAAGTTGAGTGAGGATGTATGGGGGTGGGGAGTGTTATTATGAGTTCAGCAGTCTTATGGAAATAAACCATTTCCAGATGGAAGTTAGAAAAACAGTCCATGGTAGGAATGGGAGGGGTCTCTATTGATGTTCTGAGTCTTCTTCAAGCAACGTCTTCATGCAATGATTTCTGGTGATTGTCTCCACTGTCTTCACCGCTTTTCTGCAGGGCGTCAGAGACATATTAGGCTCTTGACCACACAGATGTAGTTGGTGAGAATTGGATGGGGGCGTGGGGTGGGGGGTGCTCTCCTCAATCTGTGCAGAAATGCATGTGCTGCTGACTTTTTAAAAAACATTGTCACCCCTATAATGCTGGTGATCTCCATTGCTGTATCATTGATGAGAAACAGCGTATGACTGGGCTGGCTATTCCTGAAGTCGATAATGATTTATTTGGTTTTGTTGACATTCATTCCTGTCTGTAGGCCAGGCCATTCTTATCCTGGATAAGGTCCACTAACTGTTGTGTCCTCTGTAACACCACAGCAGTCATGGGTCATCAGCGTGAACAGCAGCAGAATCAGGACACAACAGGGGAGCCAGTGCCCAGGGAGATGACATTGGAGGTGTTGTTGGCCACCCATACAGACTGAGCTTCTTTTGGTGAAAAAGTCAAATAGCCAGTTGAAGCCAAGAATATCCAGTTTGTTCACCATATGCTGTGGCATGATCGTCTAGAACCAGGTGGTTCAGGTTCAGGTGGGGTGCACAAGAGATTGTATCTTCTGTAGAACATTTGGGGTGGTAGGCAAACTGGTGAACTGTGGGTACTCCTGTTTCCTTCCACATTTAAAAAATATATACAGTGAAGAAAATAAGTATTTGAACACCCTGCTATTTTGCTATTTCTCCCACTTAGAAATCATGGAGGGGTCTGAAATTTTCATCGTAGGTGCATGTCCACTGTGAGAGAGATACAGTGAAGAAAATAAGTATTTGAACACCCTGCTATTTTGCTATTTCTCCCACTTAGAAATCATGGAGGGGTTTGAAATTTTCATCGTAGGTGCATGTCCACTGTGAGAGAGATAAACTAAAAAGAAAAATCCAGAAATCACAATGCATGATTTTTTAACAATTTATTTGTGTGATACAGCTGCTAATAAGTATTTGAACACCTGAGAAAATGAATGTTAATATTTGGTACAGTAGCCTTTGTTTGCTATTACAGAGGTCAAACGTTTCCTGTAGTTTTTCACCAGGTTTGCACACACTGCAGGAGGGATCTTGGCCCACTCCTCCACACAGATCTTCTCTAGATCAGTCAGGTTTCTGGGCTGTCGCTGAGAAACACGGAGTTTGAGCTCCCTCCAAAGATTTTCGATTGGGTTCAGGTCTGGAGACTGGCTGGGCCATGCTAGAACCTTGATATGCTTCTTACGGAGCCACTCCTTGGTTTTCCTGGCTGTGTGCTTCGGGTCGTTGTCGTGTTGGAAGACCCAGCCACGACCCATCTTCAATGCTCTGACAGAGGGAAGGAGGTTGTTCCCCAAAATCTCACAATACACGGCCCCAGTCATCCTCTCTTTAATGCAGTGCACTCGTCCTGTCCCATGTGCAGAAAAACACCCCCAAAGCATGATGCTACCACCCCCATGCTTCACAGTAGGGATGGTGTTCTTCGGATTGTACTCTTCATTCTTCTTCCTCCAAACACGCTTATTGGAATTATGACCAAAAAGTTCTATTTTGGTCTCATCTGACCATAAAACTTTCTCCCATGACTCCTCTGTATCATCCAAATGGTCATATGCAAACTTAAGACGGGCCTTGACATGTGCTGGTTTAAGCAGGGGAACCTTTCGTGCCATGCATGATTTCACATCATGACGTCTTAGTGTATTACCTACAGTAACCTTGGAAACGGTGGTCCCAGCTCTTTTCAGGTCATTGACCAAGTCCTGTCGTGTAGTTCTGGGCTGATTCCTCACCTTTCTTAGAATCATTGAGACCCCACGAGGTGATATCTTGCATGGGGCTCCACTCCGATTGAGATTGACCGTCATGTTTAGCTTCTTCCATTTTCTAATGATAGCTCCAACAGTGGACCTTTTTTCACCAAGCTGCTTGGTAATTGCTCCGTAGCCCTTTCCAGCCTTGTGGAGGTGTACAATTTTGTCTCTGGTGTCTTTGGACAGCTCTTTGGTCTTCGCCATGTTACAAGTTAAAGTCTTACTGATTGTATGGGGTGGACAGGTGTCTTTATGCAGCTAACGACCTCAAACAGGTGCATCTGATTCAGGATGATACATGGAGTGCAGGTGGACTTCTAATGGGCAGACTAACAGGTCTTTCAGGGTCAGAATTCTAGATGATACACAGGTGTTCAAATACTTATTTGCAGCTGTATCACACAAATAAATTGTTAAAAAATCATGCATTGTGATTTCTGGATTTTTCTTTTTAGTTTATCTCTCTCACAGTGGACATGCACCTACGATGAAAATTTCAGACCCCTCCATGATTTCTAAGTGGGAGAAATAGCAAAATAGCAGGGTGTTCAAATACTTATTTTCTTCACTGTAAACTAAAAAGAAAAATTTTTTAACAATTTATTTGTGTGATACAGCTGCAAATAAGTATTTGAACACCTGTGTATCATCTAGAATTCTGACCCTGAAAGACCTGTTAGTCTGCCCATTAGAAGTCCACCTGCACTCCATGTATCATCCTGAATCAGATGCACCTGTTTGAGGTCGTTAGCTGCATAAAGACACCTGTCCACCCCATACAATCAGTAAGACTTTAACTTGTAACATGGCGAAGACCAAAGAGCTGTCCAAAGACACCAGAGACAAAATTGTACACCTCCACAAGGCTGGAAAGGGCTACGGAGCAATTACCAAGCAGCTTGGTGAAAAAAGGTCCACTGTTGGAGCTATCATTAGAAAATGGAAGAAGCTAAACATGACGGTCAATCTCAATCGGAGTGGAGCCCCATGCAAGATATCACCTCGTGGGGTCTCAATGATTCTAAGAAAGGTGAGGAATCAGCCCAGAACTACACGACAGGACTTGGTCAATGACCTGAAAAGAGCTGGGACCACCGTTTCCAAGGTTACTGTAGGTAATACACTAAGACGTCATGATGTGAAATCATGCATGGCACGAAAGGTTCCCCTACTTAAACCAGCACATGTCAAGGCCCGTCTTAAGTTTGCATATGACCATTTGGATGATACAGAGGAGTCATGGGAGAAAGTTTTATGGTCAGATGAGACCAAAATAGAACTTTTTGGTCATAATTCCAATAAGCGTGTTTGGAGGAAGAAGAATGAAGAGTACAATCCGAAGAACACCATCCCTACTGTGAAGCATGGGGGTGGTAGCATCATGCTTTGGGGGTGTTTTTCTGCACATGGGACAGGACGAGTGCACTGCATTAAAGAGAGGATGACTGGGGCCGTGTATTGTGAGATTTTGGGGAACAACCTCCTTCCCTCTGTCAGAGCATTGAAGATGGGTCGTGGCTGGGTCTTCCAACACGACAACGACCCGAAGCACACAGCCAGGAAAACCAAGGAGTGGCTCCGTAAGAAGCATATCAAGGTTCTAGCATGGCCCAGCCAGTCTCCAGACCTGAACCCAATCGAAAATCTTTGGAGGGAGCTCAAACTCCGTGTTTCTCAGCGACAGCCCAGAAACCTGACTGATCTAGAGAAGATCTGTGTGGAGGAGTGGGCCAAGATCCCTCCTGCAGTGTGTGCAAACCTGGTGAAAAACTACAGGAAACCTTTGACCTCTGTAATAGCAAACAAAGGCTACTGTACCAAATATTAACATTCATTTTCTCAGGTGTTCAAATACTTATTAGCAGCTGTATCACACAAATAAATTGTTAAAAAATCATGCATTGTGATTTCTGGATTTTTCTTTTTAGTTTATCTCTCTCACAGTGGACATGCACCTACGATGAAAATTTCAGACCCCTCCATGATTTCTAAGTGGGAGAAATAGCAAAATAGCAGGGTGTTCAAATACTTATTTTCTTCACTGTACGTATAATATATGAAGCTGTTGGAGCCACTGTTGATCGGATGTCTGCACATCTTACAGCATCGGATTCCAATGCACTTTTCACTTTCCTTGATGTGCTGAGATCAGAAAACGCATAACCACAAAAGGTCATAACACAAAACATTATAACGCGAGGACTCTCTGGACAGCTAACATTATTTGGACACTTAGAGTCGCCATTAGCATTTATGCTTCAGTTGAAACTCCAACACCTACTAAGTTCTCTTTGTACTGTATGTGTTACAGTAATGCAGAGCAATATGAGTGACCTTATAAATGCTGATATGACAGTGATGCCCATTTGTGGAGGAAGCTGCTAACACCCTGACAACTGAAGCTACATCCTGCACCTTTGAGAAGCATGGCAGGTAAAAACATGTGACCCTTGCGTGTCCCTCACAAAGACTTTAAGAGCTCTCAACAGTCGACTTGAGTAGTTTCAACAAGTTGGCACTAAAACAAAGATACAGCATTTCCAAGAACTGTAAACTGCCAGAGGGGAAAGTATTTGAAGTGAAGAGGTGTTACCTATCAACAACACCATCATATCATATATAAGCTGGCAGCAAGTAATAGATACTGGATCGGGTTTAATTTGATGCATCCCATTCTGTTCAAAGGCATTCAGGGTAGCTGAGTTCAACCTACCCATTCATTATCGATACTGCTCAGTTTTTCCCCGATTATGTTACCATTATATTACAGTTTTATATATTATTATTATATATTACAGTACGACAGTGTACTAAATTAACTGTTGAGAAACAACACCTATATACCTACATTACGCATGCATGTTTGCATGTTTGTGTGTTGCCCTGTCAATCAGAGGACTGACACACAGTCTTATTAATCTGAATTGTCTTTTAAGCCAGTAGTTAACCAAATCTTGGGCCTAAAGCCCCACCTATAGGGCCGCAAAAAACTTTTGCACCAGAGGGACACAAGGACTGCGTAGTAAATTCAACTGTATGTTATCCATGAGATGCTCAGTTACAGTGCAGCTGCCGGCCAGATGGTGGCGGTAATGTGTCAGTCAGTTGTTTAACAATCTCACGGAATATCAGAAGAAGACATTCAACTACAACTCGCAATGGAGACGTTTTTAAAACAAAAAAATGAAGACAAAAGTGGTGCCAGTCCCCCCCTAAAAGACTATATTTTTACATTAGTGCAATCCTGACATTTGTAAATGAAGGAAGCGGGGCAGAGCCATGAGTATTTTATCACTACCTTTTTTATTGATTTTTTATTCTGACTCTTTTTTGTTAAACGTTAAGTCTAAATATTGACCTTTTTTATTAATAAGCCTGACTTAAGCCTTTACATTTTTTCTTGATTGATTTGTTCCATGAATTATTAGCAAAAGTTAAGATTTCATAAAAATCTTTGTGATGATAACATTTCATCATGTCATTATTCATTAAACATTATTCAGGTTTTAGCTTGTTAGCTTGCTGAACTGTGAGAAGATTTATTATTGAAAATAAATTCATAAAATCAATTAAATCTATACAGTGTTAATATTTAATGGGCCCCGGGCCACTCTGCACTGAAAAAATCGTGCCTCAACGTCAAAAAGGTTAAGAACCCTTGCTTTAAGCGATGTCGTGTCATCCACTACAGTTATGGTGTCATCTGTGACGTACCTTGGTGATACCGAGTGCAGCGATGTTCTGGCTGTAGGAGGTGGTTCCATTCCCAGTCCCCCACAGGCCCGCAAGGATGCAACCAATGCCCTCCACAGCGATGCCTCGGTTGAGGGCATGGGTGGGCGGAGGTGGAGCGCCCGACAGTCGAGCGCAGGCGTAGTAGTCACCAATGGACTCCATGGTTGATGCCAGGACGCCTGCCATCATGCCCAACACAGATGACACGCTCACGGTGGGCAAACCCCACTGACCTGTAAGGGGCGTGCACAGGAGACATTTAGACATGGCATCATCACCTTCAGTTTTGCTGGAGACGAGAAAACTTTCAGACTAGAGCTAACCTAGCTAGTATTATTGGGCGGGGGTTGTGCCCCACCTAGTCTTTGAGCATGAACTGATGAAGCCTGCCCGGATGAGAGTCAAAACGTCTTCTGAGGGAATCTGATCAGTCCAGTTGCGATTGATTAAATGCCCTGAGAGTATAGTACAGTACTTACTTACTAATGTACATTTACCAGGTACGCTCCTGCTAAATATTTTTTATAGCCTGGTGTATATATAAACATAAATATTCATTTTTTTAGACTGCGGCACAGCGGTGGATGAGTGGTAAGCTCGCAGACCTCACAGCTAGGAAACCAGGGTTCAATTCCACCCTCAGCCATCTCTGTGTGGAGTGTGCATGTTCTCCCCGTGCATGCGTAGGTTTTCTCCCACATTCCAAAAACATGCTAGGTTAATTGGTGACTCCAAATTGTCCATAGGTATGAATGTGAGTGTGAATGGTTGTTTGTCTATATATGCCCTGTGATTGGCTGGCGACCAGTCTAGGGTGTACCCCGCCTCTCGCCCGAAGACAGCTGGGATAGGCTCCAGCACCCCACGCGACCCTCGTGAGGAAAAGCGGTAGAAAATGAATGAATTCATTTTTTTAGACAGATACTTGTGTTGATTCTGTCCACTTTGTGTCTGTGAAACGTAAATGTCAGCATTGTGGAATGCATTCATTCATTCATTTTCTATTGTCGTAATAATGCATAGGTTTGATTGTTGTGGTTTCATTTTCAAAACCTGTTTTTTTTATCATGTTTGCATGAAAGGCACAATCGTATTAAGTACTATCATCGAAACACCAATGATGGATGCCCACCTGACCATCCCAAAGAAGCTTGAAACCCACCCATGACATGGACATACATCACCACAGCTTCATGATGACTGTTGCATACATTCATGCCTAAGGTATCTACAGTATGTCCATTAGGAGATTAAGCCACCTAGTTCTAAAAGAGAACGAGAGTGTGAAGTCACATGAGGTTCTTGATTCAACACATCCTATAAAGATGTTGCGATTCTGGAGAACTGAAAATGAACAAGGCAGTTCACCTATGTGCTAATGACTGTCTTGTTACTTGAATAATTGATGTGAGTGTCACTCAGAGAGGGTGATGACAAATCATGATGATGTACAGCTGAGCGTCAGTAAACAACATCTGCCACATTAAAGTCAACATTATGCTATTTGATGTTTTATGCAAACATCTGGACACAGATGAGTCATTCTGTTGCACCACGATGAAACAGACAATGCTCATCTTTACGTAGCGACATGACAAAGCTTTTCGGGTGAATTCAGGGGCGGGGTTAGGGGGGGGTTGTTTGTGTTGGGAGGGGGCTCAAAAGTGATGGATGCATTGAGGTTGCGCCGTCTTGATTTATGTGACTTGTCAGATTGGTTTCCATGTGTCCTCCTCTGTGTTCACATGCACTTAACTCCATATTCATTATCTTGTCATCTTGACTGTTCATTGGCCTGGTCGGATTTCTGTCAGGCCCGTCATTTATCTCTCTAATCCCTTCCAAGATCTCGCACAGTGATTCCTTTTTGTTTCATGCTAAATGGTTTCCTCATGGTGACCTTTTGGACTGCTTCTGGAGTATGTCCACTGCATTGGTTTGGATACAAAACATCTACCTTTACAGCCTCAAGCTGCTACTTCCTCATTTGTTTACTGATGTCATATACACAGGCTGAGAAGTATAGCAAAAGGCTATTGTCTGGGCCCATGTGTTGCAGTCAAATCACTCAAAATGGTGAGTGTGCAGTGCTGAACACTGACCATTCTCAGTACTATGCACGTGCGGGGGGTCGGGGGGTAACTTGTCAATCCCAGCCAGAGGAGCAACCCGTGAAGGTGGAAAGTAGTGAACAGTAGAAGAAGAAGACAAAGACAGTTCATATGGCACACACGCATATACATGTACACATACAGTGCATCCGGAAAGTATTCACAGCGCTTCACTTTTTCTACATTTTGTCATGTTACAGCCTCATTCCAAATTGTATTAAATTAATCTCTTACCTCAAAATTCTACACAAAATACTCCATTATGACAATGTGAAAAAGTTTTTTTTTGACTTTTTTTGAATTTATTAAAAATAGAAAACAAAAAAATCACATTTACATAAGTATTCACAGCCTTTGCCATGAAGCTCAAAATTGAGCTCAGGTGCATCTTTTTTCCACTGATCATCCTTGAGATCTTTCTACAGCTTAATTTGAGTCCATCTGCAGTAAATTCAGTTGATTGGACATGATTTGGAAATATAATAACTGTCTATATAAGGTCCCACAGTTGACTGTGCATGTCAGAGCACAAACACCAAGCATGAAGTCAAAAGAACTGTCTGTAGACCTGCGAGACAGGATTGTCTTGCGGCACAAATCTGGGGAAGGATACAGAAAAATTTCTGCTGCTTTGAAGGTCCCAATGAGCACAGAGGCCTCCATTATTCGTAAATGGAAGACGTTTGGAACCACCAGGACTCTTCCTAGAGCTGGCCGGCCTTCTAAACTGAGCGATCAGGGAAGAAGGGCCTTAGTCAGGGAGGTGACCAAGGCCCCGATGGTCACTCTGTCAGAGCTCCAGCGTTCCTCTGTGGAGAGAGGAGAGCCTTCCAGAAGGACAACCATCTCTGCAGCGATCCACCAATCAGGCCTGTATGATAGAGTGGCCAGACGAAAGCCATCAGACCAGAGAATTTTGTTTCTCATGGTCTGAGAGTCATTCAGGTGCTTTTTGGCAAATTCCAGACGGGCTGCCATGTTCCTTTTACTAAGGAGTGGCTTTTCGGAAAACAAGCAGTTTCTGCGCACAATGTGAACAATGTCACATTGTCACATGTCAGTGGCTCTGAATCTCAAAGCCAAACACCCGCACCCTGTTCAGCAGAGGACCTAAATTCGCCTTTGAGTGACCTGAAAGCGGCTTTGAGTTTTGGCCCCCTCTGCAACTGTGTGTGACACCCCACACCGTGCGTGTGCATGTGGTCAAATTTTGCTGCACGTTCGTAGTCACAGCGACTGCCTTCGTTACTCATTGTCAAAAAAAAACAAGATGGAGTTTAGGTTATGGTGAGGACAGCAATACATTCTTGTGGTTTACATCAAGTCAACAGTGGATTATATTGCATTTTTCCAACACGCTTCTTGGAAGCATGTGTCTGTACCAACATATATAATATGTGTGTGTGTGTGTGTGTGCAGGCAGAAAGGGTTCATTTTAGGATTTAATTTTTCTTATGTATAATAACCTGTGAAGTGCTCTGTGTCACAACTTGCTTGTATGAAAGGTTCTATACAGATAGAGTTTGATTGATATGTCATCTTTGTGACAGCTCTCTTAGATGATTGCTTAAACCGTGCTTACCAAGCCATAACATTCGGTGACAGTCGAAACATGCCGTAAAAAAATATGGGAATATGAAAATAAGGAGACAAAATTCTGCTATTTGAGCGACTGGAAAAGCATGTATTTAATTTTTTGGATAACGAAGATATTAGATATATAGTTTTTCTCTGCCAAAATTAAAAATTAGAAAATGTTAAGCCAGTTAAATAAATAAACCAGTAAGATTTGGTGGACAGTATTAACGAGCAGGTGAAATGAACAACCTGACCAAAGTCATTTGTGGAAAAGGCACAGCAGAAACAATGGTGAAATAAGAAAAAAGGGGTATTTAGATTGGATACAATCTAAGAATCTCTGTGTGGAGCTTGCATGTTCTCCTCGTTCGTTCATACTTGTCCTATTTGCTTGCTACGCCACCACAATGTGACACACACAGTGACATAGCGCGATACGGTATCTATTGGTGAAGAGCGTGATGTCACGTTCCGGCTTGAGAGCTTTACGGTTCGACCCCAGGATGCAGAGATGACGACCCAATTGCAGGTAAAAATATATTGGACTAGCATGACCAACTCCAACATGGCAATGACTCGACAAAGAAAAGAGCGAAAAGAACTAAAAACAGAACAGAGCAACACAGGAAGTTCATACAAAATAAGGGTATGAACTAGGAACAGAAGCAAAGAAGGAACTAAAACAGCTGTCACGAGGGGGTAACGCCCACATCGTGACACGTGGACTAAAGCAACAGCTTATGTTGTGTTGCATGGGAGATTTCTGCCCACAATGTAGGATACCAGGTACAGCATGACAGCACTGTGAGGGCCGATATAATGACCCAGGCAGAGTGGTGGTCTACAGAAGAAGTGGTCCTATTATTAAACTTACTTACTGAGTGCTAAATCAGAGCAACTGGATTTTTAACTTCTTGTTTCACTTCTCATCCAGGTCCCAAGTTTTATTATTATTTTATTATTATGTGTTATTTTGCACTACCTCAAATTCAAATGGCACTTTAAAGTATTTTCATTAAAGGGACTGTTTGAAACTGCCTCAAAAGCGCCAGTGCTTAGCAAAGGCTCCTGCACATGTGTGTTACCTGCGACATATCTTACATTATCCAAGCAGGAAGAGGCCATGATATAATGCATGCAACTGGTTGAAAAGTAATCGGCTTCTCTGCATCCACTTAATTGTCCAATTTAATTTAAAATATAAATAAATACATTTTAACAAACTGTCTTCAACACAATAGTAATAGTAATTTATTAGTATAACCAACCAGCGGTTAGAGCGGCACTTCCCATGTGAGCTCCCTGTGATGGGAGAACTACTCTTGTTGCTATCGCCTACGTAAAAACGTGAACTTCACTACTGTACGCCGCATATATGTCTGAATGGTGGTGTTGCGTTTTCTTCTGATTCTTCTTAACCTGATTTTATACGATCTTCAGAATACAGCGGATCGGAACCCAATCCCGATCATGAAGATCGGTTCAGGAGATCTCTATAACCCTTTGAGAACCACCAATTGAAGAGGTATTTGGGCACCTGGGTACGGGATGTGGAACCATGGCGAGGTGGTGATGGCGTCCGTGTTGATGTCAGTCCTGGCAGAGAAGCCGTAATCAGCCGCCTTTGATGGCAGCACATCAAAGATGGTCAGCAGGTAGCAGAACAGCCAGCCGCCACACATCCCAAACAATGCCTGGAATTTGTAAGCAGATTGTGAGAGTCTGTGAATGAAAGGAGCTGGAGAACATCAATAATATCAGATGCAGACAGCGTGAAAGCAAAATTAGCCCTTTAAATATTTCATCTGGACTTCCTGGCTTTAGCCTTTGACCTGATTGACCTGTTTATCTGTAGGATGAGAGGAAGATCAAGCAGACCAGGTCGTCTACTTTAATGCTCCATGTTAAGCAGTGTAATGTGGACACTGCTGGGGCATGTGCTGAACCTCTCTTTCATTGCTACTGAATGAAGCTTCATTCCGTCATGCCAGGGCATCCTTTATCATTTGTGTATTTGATGACGGAAAGCACAAAGTGGTGGGAGGCTACTACATTTTGCACTGAAAATAAGATCCAATTGTTTTTTTAGGCTTTTCTGCTCTTCTCAAATGTGATTCATTGTGCCAGAATGTGTCAATCAGCCAGGCTCAAACATTTATGCCTGGAGCACCAGTGACTCAAGGTGCTTTAGTCGCTTAGGTAAGCTCCAGCAGTCAGCTTGATGTTAATGCCATTTAGATGAAGGACCTCAAAGCGTGTGTTTGTGCATACCACAACCTACGGGCGGCAACTGTTCTTTTTGAGAGTCACGCTTCAAGTGTTGAACAAGTTGGGCCAGCATCCTTTTGCAACAAATGATTGCTCAACAATAAGGCAGCATGCCAGCCAAGAGAAGAAAAAATGGATTATATTACATTCATTCATTTTCTACCGCTTATCCTCACAAAGGGTTGTGGCTGGAGCCTATACCAGCTATCTTCGGGCGAGAGGCGGGGTACACCCTGGACTGGTTGCCAGCCAATCACAAGGCACATATACGTAGACAAACAACCATTCACACTCACATTCATACCTATGGACAATTTGGAGTCGGCAGTTAACCTAGCATGTTTTTGGAATGCACGAGGAGAACATGCAAACTCGACACAGAGATGGCCGAGGGTGGAATTGAACTCGGGTCTGTGAGCTGTGAGGCCTGCGGCCGATTATAATACGGCGACATACAAAAATACAAAACACACAATAAATTGATTATATTATTTAAAATTGTACATTAGTAAATAAAAACAGATTACCATTAATAGATTTAATTTAAAACATGTATTTATGTTAACTTAATAAATGCATTAATTAAAAGGTTTAATCACAATCAATTAATAAACACTAAATAATTGTTTTTTTTAAATCAATAAAAACAAAAAAGCAGAAAAAAATAAAGTAATTGAGATCATTGAGATCATTCCAGATCAGTCTGGAAAAGGTTCTAAAGACATTGATAAAGCATTGGGACTCCACCAAACCACAATGAGATCCATCATTCACAAATGAGAGGTCACAAAAGACCTCGAACAAGATCCAAAAAAACTGCAGACCTCACTTGCCTCAGTTAAGGTCACGTTCCAAAACCCTGAGCAAAAAGGTTCAAATTTGCCAGAAAACATCTTGATGATCCCCAAGACCTTTGAAAAATATGAGACAAAATCTTCACCTTTTGGAAGGCGTTATATCTAAACGTAACGCCGCATTTTAGAAAAAGAATATCATACCAACAGTAAAATATAGTGGCGGTAGTATGATGGTCTGAAGGACCAAAATCCTGAAGGAGAATGTCCGGCCATCTCTTTGTGCAGCAGGACAATGATCCAAAACTAAAAAAAGAAAAACCAAAAGAAGACTCTGTGGCCAAGTCAAAGTCCTGACCTGAATCCAACTGAGATGCTGTGGCATGACCTTGAAAAGGCAGTTCCTGCTGGAAAACCCTCAGAATTATAACAATTCTGCAAAATGAGTCGGCCAAAATCCTTCCACTGCGCTGGAAGAGACACATTGGAAGTTACCACAAACGCTTCATCGCAGTTGTTGCTGTTACGTTATTAGGATTAGGGGGCAATCCCTGTTTCACACAGGGCCATGTAGGTTTGAATGAAAAGATTCATTTAAAATTTTTATTTTATGTTTAGCTGTGTTATTAGTGACTAATATTTAAATTCGTTTGATGCTCTGAAGCATTTAAGTGTGCCAAAAATGCAAAGAAATAACAAATCCGGAAGGGGCTTTTTCATGCCACTGCATATGTATTGTATTTATTAAATTCAATACATCCATTTTCTACCTACCGAGTGTATCATGTGGACAGAGGGCAAGGAGCTCTTTGCAAAGATAGCAACTCACCGAAAACAGCTTGAAGAGAGGATAATGGAACACCTTCCACTTCTTGTCCTTGTAGGCGATGAGGGGGACGTCCACCTTGCTGAGGTACTGTGAGAACAGCAGGATGAGACACACCGTGCTGTGGAGAAGACACCACGTACACTGTCATTCTGCAAGCCAGGAGCTACTGTTAGCACAGCTGAACTTGAGCTTTTAGACTGTCATCACAGAATCACACAAACTATACATGTATATATATAAATATTCGGGATGTTCCAATCAGGGTTTTATGGAGAGATAATGCACACCTCTGTAGTGGCTGCATCAAACACTATTGTAATTGTTTCGTACACCATCTTTTACACCATCGACTACATCGTTTTTAATCGTATCTTAACCCATGCATCTAGATGCCTATGAAATTGTTTACCACAAAGAGATTTACATCTCTGCTTATTATAGATAAAAGCTCATATCTGTGATTAATTATGAGTTAACTATGAAGCAAATGTGATGAATTGCAATGTATTATTTTAATCGACTACAGACCTTCATTCATTCATTTTCTACCGCTTTTTCCTCACGAGGGTCACTGGGGTGCTGGAGCCTATCCCAGCTGTCTTCGGGTGAGAGGCGGGGTACACCCTGGACTGGTCGCCAGCCAATCACAATCACAATCACAGGGCACATATAGACAAACAACCATTCACACTCACATTCATACCTATGGACAATTTGGAGTGGCCAGTTAACCTAGCATGTTTTTGGAATGTGGGAGGAAACCGGAGTACCCGGAGAAAACCCACGCATGCACGGGGAGAACATGCAAACTCCACACAGAGATGGCCGAGGGTGGGAATTGAACCCTGGTCTCCTAGCTGTGAGGTCTGCGCGCTAACCACTAGACCGCCGTGCCGCCGACTACAGACCTAATTTCATTTATTTTTTAAATTGGCTTGATATAGAAAACATTTACAGGCGTGAAGAAAGTCACTTGTGGAAAAGGCACAGCAGCAACAATGGTGAGCTAAGAAAAAAAAAAAGTGGCCTGTCGCGCATGCAAAAATGGTCACTATATTTATGAATGTGAACATACGTACATGCATTTTCCATTACTTGTCAACAATGTTTTGGACTTGTTAATTGTGACCATGTGGACATCAGCATCATGCCACTACAATTTCTTACCTGTTCTCTACATTTGTGCTGGCTGTCCCTTCAAGACAGGAAAAACATTACTTATTACTCATCCATAAGGACTCCTTCAGAACAGTATCTTGGTTATCAAGCCCTGCACTTTGTGAAAAACATTTTTATCACCACATCTGCCATAAAAGGTGCACTAATGTTCCAATACCATTACAACGCCAGTACTAAAGAATAAAGACCTTTTTCCAGGTCGTTGTACACCTAACCAACATCATATTTTTATTCAGCTGGAAGTGGTGCAGGGAATTGTTCCAAACATCACCCAAACTGCTGTGGAAACATCAGCTGTCCTAAAGATGAAGATTAATTTAATCCTTCAACACAAGGTAGCAAAATTAAATACATTTAAAAAAGCCATTCCAATGCCCAGATAAATTCCGGACTTTAAATTGTCTTCAAAATTGCCAAACCATCCAAGTTTTGTTAACTAAACTCTGCAGTATTATCTCCTGGGATAGAAGTGTCTCCTCAAACAAAAACAGATGGACACTTTTGAACCACAAAATTGTAATTTTCCCATTTGGTGCCAAATTATTTATTATTAAACCAGCTACCGCAGTTTATCTGTAGATAAACAGTAGACTTCTACACCACTATGTACATCTGTGTAATACTTGCTTTTATAGTCAGTATAGTTACTCCAATATTACTGCAATATCTGATCAACCTCCATGTGCAATATTAAGGGCTCTAAATGCAATATACAAAGTTCTATGTGAAGTATTTCCATAATGTCTCATATTAACTCACTCGCAAGATCTCAGTGTATAGACTGGTCATATATCTCATCTCGTTTCATATTATCTACATATTGTATTGTATATAACTCTGTTGATTTTGTTAATACTTGGGTTGTTTATATTGTTTATTATTCTATATTGTGTATTTTGTACTGCTTGATGATGATGCCTTTATTCGTCCCACAGTGGGGAAATTTGCTTAACTGATTCTGTACTCTTGCTGCTGTGCAATGCAAATTTCCCCACTGAGGGGCGAATAAAGGCTTATCTTATCTTATCTTATCTTATCACAGGGTTGGGCAATATGAACCGATATGGACCAAAAACCCATATCCCGATATAAAGTATTTAGGTTGAATATCGATATACGATATATATTCCAATATTTTTTTCCACAAAGTGAGTTTAGACAAAATCAAAGCCAAATAGCAATGTTAAGAAAATAAATACCTAACAACTATTTTTTTAAATAACTAAATAACTATTTTTAAAGCTTAATGCAATATGCACATAAAAAAATTAAATCGTATCTAAAAATAGCCGCTAAAATAAAGTGAAAAATAACAAACATTCTAACACTACAATTCATATAACTCCTGACAGGCAGTTTATTGGTCTTATTACTGAGATTAGGTTGTTAGTGCTTTGGCTTTTATTCTACCATTTCATTGAATTCTTTTATTTATGTTAATTATATATTTAGTGAATTTGGAGTTAATTTAAGTTCAATTCACAATTCAATTCAAAAGTCAACTTAGGTCATAGTCGTACTTAATAGTAATCCTACAAAAGTCGAAAGTAATCTGAGGTCCTCCTGTAAACAATTTATTGATTTCTCGCATGGTTGATCAAAGACATTGAGTCAGACGCCCTTGGTTGGTCTTGACAGTAGATTTGCCCAGTCTACCAAAAGGGTCCTCGAAGCGGATGTAGATATTGTTGAGAGTGAGAGACCAGGAAACAATGTGACAAACAAACGCTTCTTGTTAACTGTTGGCGCAAACATGTTAGAAAGAGCTGGAAATGCCGGAGGAAAGAGGACAATACACCACATTTGGCCTGCACACAGAGCATCCACAAGCGACAACCATTAATTGATGTATGGTCAACATTAACCGTCTGCAGCTGCCACACATTGCCATCAGACCTCTGTGACTAAACTCGTTTTTCCTGACAAATCCCTCATCACGAGACGGACCTGCGCATTAAACAAACATAAATCCCGTGGTGGGTGAGCGGATGAAGATGTATCTTCTTTTTCTCCCAGCGTAGGACTTCTATCCATCTGCTCTCCAGACTCTCTTCCACTGAAATCTGACTGAGGCCTGTTTCAAGGCTGCTGATGATAATGCAAAGTGTCGCTATAAAGGAGACAATCTGCAGCACATCCTTGAAACGTTTGCTTCAGCATAAAGACTGACAACAGTAGACGTCTTGCATAGGCAAGCTGCTCAAGTAAAAATGCAGAATGCCTTGAAAACAGAATTCTAATGCATTGGAAGACACACTTTAGTATTATTATTTATGGGTTGAGGTAAATGTATTTGATGTACAGTGGTACCACAGTAACATCCACCCCGGTTTTCCAGCTAACAAAAAAAAAGAAACATTTGCCCTGGCTTGAGTTCACGCATCCAAAAAAACGTCCAGCAACCACTTACTCATACAACAAAAAGACAATGTTACTAAATGTTTTACTTATAACAGACATCATGTTAAACAAACGTTTGGATCCATACTGCTTTATCATGATAGTTAAACTTTCCCCTTCAATTTGGAATGAAATGAATATGCAGACTTAAACCATAGACATCCTGAGTGGATAAAAGAGTGAAGCTCAAATTAAGTCCATTCAAATGAAATGGATTGAAATGGAAGGATGCCAACATCAGAGTAGAATTAAGCATATGTAGGATGATAACTTGTCTATTTATTAGCGCTTATGTCAAACTTTATACGCATGTCACCATGCAAAATACACATTTTTCACTTGGAATTACTATACAATTAATTAACCATTGAATTATGTTCATATTTCACATTAATTAACATCATATGGTTTATGTTTTTCAAGTGTGCAGGTTTTTTCACACCCTGCCAACAAAAGCTACAACAAATTTTGGTGTTGTTTCATGCAATGAAATCAATTAGTAAAGGCGGAGCTACTTATCCAGAAGTCCTCGGGAGCATTTTTGAGTATGACCAATCACAGCAGAGTGGGTGGAGGGGGGCGGGGGTAGAGTAAATTAAACAGATCGTTTGGGTTGGCAGCAGGAAGTCCATTGAAATACCACATAAATAGGTGCAGAATCTGGAAGATCTCGAAAGCTTTCTATGCGAGTGATCTTGTGTAGCTGCTGATTAGGAGTTCACAAGTCATTGCTAGTGCCGAAATGTGCATAGTAGGTCCCTTTCAAGAATTGCTGGATTGTTACGCTAGTGTAGACAATGTTTCACGGATAATGAAATAAAACACAAGTCGAGTACTTCGCGCCGCCCACTGGTAAAATGTGGACGGTGACAATACCATGCTGTTGCATCAGGAGTGCAAATATCTCTCGTCAGGTAATAACTGGACCTAAACAGTGGTGCTGATTGTCACATAATCTGAACAAGTTCATGTTCAAGTTCTTCATTTACAAATACGTACATGGTTTTAACTGATTCATGCACAACGCTGTTGTCCAATGTCTCATTTCACTTTCACATTTCACTTGCCTTTTCTTTGACAGACTGAAATCAGAATGTGTGCCAAATGTGGCCCGCAGGACACTATTTTGAGGCCCCCGCCTTGATATGAAAGTTTAATGTTAGTGCAGCCTGCGCAAGTTTGATATGGATGCTGTATGGTATCATGTACCCAGAAAAAAATATTACGTTTGATTAATGTTCATGTTAAAGGTTAAATAACTGTTAATAGTTATCCCCCCTATCCGTGTGGAAGTGGTAAGTTTTTGGCTATTTAAGTTTAAAGGAAATAACTTGAAGGCTACCATTTAGGTCGCTAGCTGTCTAGTTTGCGAGTTAGCATGTGTCTCAAGGTGCGCAATATGTTGTAAATAAAAAAGTATAAATGTGACTATAGTCGTGTTTTGTCATGTCTACTGGGCTCTAATAATGCTTTGTTAATTTTAATCTGAAAAAAATAACTTGTCTACCCACCAACTATATGTGGTTTCTTAAGTTTTTATTATTTGCTGTTTTATTATTATTATATTTATTTATTTATTATTGATTGATTGATTTCCTTTATTCTTGATTTGTTTATTTATTTTTCATCTTATTTTGTGTAGAAAAATAAAAAGTAAGTTATTTGAGAACAGTGGAATGTTTTATCAGAGCTTTTATTGTAGAAAATTGGAACCAAACCGAAGTTTTTTTTATTTTTTTGTTTTTAATAAATGCGTTTTTTGTTTTTTTTTGGAAAACCTGATGCGGCCCAGTCTCACCCAGACCCGAGCTCCAGTGGCCCCCAAGTAAATTGAGACCCCTGCTGTAAAGGGTTTTTGTTCGTAAAAAAAAAAAATGAAAAAACATCTTAGTCCATATAAATTGAAGCAGCTGTAACAATGAAATTTTTGGACTGTACTGGCGCTCTCCTGAGATTTGCAGGCCACCAAATCCAGTAATCACTCCTTCAGAAAGGCCCCTATTTGCTTCTACTGCAGTGCTCCGGGTTGCAGTGGAAGGTTTGGATTACAACTACACAATATCACTTCCTGTCGGCAGTGAGCCATCCCGCTGCGAGTGAAGCAGCCCCAGGGCTAAGGGATAACTATCCCTGTGAGGGGAGGTATGTATGTGTGTGTGCGGGCTGGAGGGGGTCCTTATTAGCTGGAGATGGCGGCAGATAATAACAGACTTTGTTTGGCTGGAACAAGCAGACAGCAGCAGCTGAATAACGCGAGGGGCTAATGTGGAACAACAATTAAGTGGAACAATGATGGATATTACTGCTTTGCTAAATAACATGCGCAAAACTGTCATTTCGCATCAACACTAAATTACTTGGCTGTGGGAACGAGTTGTTCACAAGTCGTGTCTTGCATCAGAAACATAATGCACACTTTAAGCTTCAAGCACAGGGAGTAAAGCTGTGATGCTGAAAAGCTGCATTGTTACAGCCACCCTCCCGGAGGCCAGAGTATGGTTTGATCCACACTTGTTGCTCTCTTTAAACCGCTGAGCCAAGAAGGACTTTGTAGAGTAATGTGTAAATGAAGATGTGTTTGCTCTTTTCATTGCTTGCATCACTTTTGTAACGTCTTACACTGTCATACGTGAATAAGGAAGTAACACGCTGAACCAATAAAGGAACATAAAAGCAGAAATACGTGACAATTGTTTTTTTTTTATTTGCTGTATGACAGGAGTCTCCTACTGTTTTTAATGGACCTAGTACTGCTAAAATTTCTCATCATTCAGACTTGAGTGGTTTATATTATATTTACTGAGACGCATCACGTCTCGCTGTCCTCTTTATCCAGGTTTCTTCATTTGTATCCTTCATTCATTCATTCATTTTCTATCGCTTATCCTCACAGGGCACATATAGACAAACAACCATTCACACTCACATTCATACCTATGGACAATTTGGAGTCGCCAATTAACCTAATGCTAAGAGTCCACTGGTTCCAGTTCGCGCCAATGCAATTTGCTATGGCACCTAGTGTCGCCAATAAGGTGCCTAGTGGCGTGCAGTGGCTCAAACTGCCTCCCAACTGGCTCGTGGTAGTCCGTAACGATGGCAAAAATTTACTTTGACGGCAAGGAAATTTCAAAATGTTTAAAATCTTTGTTGCACCAGTTGCATCAAGCAATCGGCGCAAAATGTCCACCAAGTGGAACCAAATATCGCAAACAATCTGCCTACTGGAATCCACTGGAATGTAATGGTGCCAAGTTGCGCCAATGATGCTAGGAGTCCATTGGGCCGGCACCAGTTGGTGCCTGTTGGTGCCAAAGATTATGTGATCGGTGCGTAGTGGCTCGCTGTGGCGCCGAATAACGGCAGCGGACATTGCGTGTGAATGCTGAAAAGATCATGCGAAACTCAAACTCTTTGAAAAGGTGTGAAAATCAAAATTTAAAAGGAAACACAACAGCCGTTTGGAAACGGGAGCTGGACTGAAATGCTGTGGAAATATGCTAAAACGTAGAATGAAAGTCAGAGCAAAGTGGTAGTTTGAGCTCAAATCGGGGATTGAACCAACCATCTCTGAGTCTGGACCCAAATATCATTCCAGCTGTTCTATACAACTTTTACGACTTTGCCACAATTGGGGTAGAAGTAGGGTATGCCAAATAAGTCTAGTGTGATCTCCAATAATGCTTTTTAAAATTATGTGTTAATATTATGTGTATGTTGTGTATTGGGTTTTTTGTCATAAGTACATAAGTAAATGTGTTCTGTGTGGTTCCTGTGCATTCGGTCATTACAGTTCCTTGTGCAACAAACTGAGGCAAAGTTAAACTCACAGAGCAGCAATCCCCCAGTGACCGCCTGACTTCTTGCCAGCCTCGATGAACAGGGACAGGCCGATGAGGCTGATGGTGGGGGCAATGGCCAGGGGTCCGATGTATTTCAGCACAAAGCCCACCAGCCCAGTCAAGCCCAGCATGATCTGAACCAACGACGACACCAAAATGGCTCCTTGGATCTGTGAAGGGAAAGCACAAAGATCCAGCATCAACAGACATGCAGGTTGGAAATATTTATTTTAAGTTCAACAACCGGGCGGCACGGCGGTCGAGTGGTTAGCGTGCAGACCTCACAGTTGGGAGACCAGGGTTCCATTCCACCCTCGGCCATCTCTGCGTGGAGTTTGCATGTTCTCCCTGTGCATGCGTGGGTTTTCTCCGGGTACTCCGGTTTCCTCCCACATTCCAAAAACATGCTAGGTTAATTGGTGACTCCAAATTGTCCATAGGTATCAATGTGAGTGTGAATGGTTGTTTGTCTATATGTGCCCTGTGATTGGCTGGCGACCAGTCCAGGGTGTATACCACCTCTCGCCCAAAGACAGCTGGGATAGGCTCCGGCGCCCCCCCGCGACCCTCGTGAGGAAAAGGCGGTGGAAAATGAATGAATGAATGAAGTTCAACAACCACAAAATCAGGTACATCCTAATAATCCAACAAAAGGTCTGCACCAAAGATAATCAAGACTCACTTGATTGAGGCATTTAGTGAACACTATATTCTTTGTTGCAGTTTGCAACATTCAAAAAGGTAGTTCTCAGTAGGATGCAGCCGCAAGACAGCCACAAACAAGTCAGGACAATTTCTGTGTATGAAATTATCTTCAGGCATTTTCCATATGGAGACGATCCAAGACCAAGTTCAGGAATTACACAAAACCATACAAAAACAATGATTTGTTGAATTAATACATCGCTGACAGTGCCAATTTAAAGTGAGCAATATTATTTTGGTAAAGCATGACAGCATTATATTGCAAGTAGTGTTTTAGTGTCTGAAATGTCACCCACATCACAGCCCATCAATCTATCAACATAGGAATGTGCCATTTGAGGCCTACTACCTTTACAACTACACTTTTACAGCTACAACACATAAAAAGAGAAAAAAATGTTAATGTGGAAGTTACGGGCCTCCGCCGAGCACCTTCAAAAGGTGCGGTCGCTCTCACGGGGGGAGGATTTCTTGTGCAACACTTTGCTGACAGCGACCAGATATATGGCCGCAAAATACCTGAAGTGCTCGGTTAAGTTAGACCAAATTCCCAAATGCTGATTCATTCACCTCCAAAACCTCTATTTATCTTTTTGGGGATTTGTGTATTTAGGCATTTCCATTCAAACCAGGAAGTTGGACATTTTAGACCTCTGACACGGGCAAAAGGGGAAATGGAAGGAGTACTTTGAGTTGGGAGTTTCTACACTTGGGGAAAATCAATCTGCCAAAAATGGAGCCTGCCTTCAGCTAATGCAGTATGCGGTTAATGCTAATGTAAACAATGGCAGCAGATACACTTAAATTGCATACTGTAGTGTCCTTTCTGCATGGCAGCTTGTTTCTCCATATGAAGTGATAAAGATAAGTACAGTTGTCCCTCGTTTATCGCTGTTAATTGGTTCTTAACTGTGATAAGTACATTTCTGCAAGTAGGATTTAATTATAAAAGTATAAACCAATATAGTAGGTATAATCAGAGGAAATAAGACATTCATTCATTCATTCATTCATTCATTCATTCATTCATTCATTCATTCATTCATTCATTCATTTTCTACCGCTTATCCTGGAGCTGGAGCCTATCCCAGCTGTCTTGGACTGGTCGCCAGCCAATCACAGGGCACATTCATACCTATGGACAATTTGGAGTCATCAATTAACCTAGCATGTTTTTGGAATGTGGGAGGAAACCGGAGTACCCGGAGAAAACCCACGCATGCACGGGGAGAACATGCAAACTCCACACAGAGATGGCCGTGGGTGGAATTGAACCCTGGTCTCCTAGCTGTGAGGTCTGCGCGCTAACAACTCGACCGCCATGCAGCCGAAATAAGAAATATGAAACATTCATTCATTCATTTTCTACCGCTTTTCCTCACGAGGGTCGCGGGGGTGCTGGAGCCTATCCAAGCTGTCTTTGGGCGAGAGTCGGGGTACACCCTGGACTGGTCGCCAGCCAATCACAGGGCACATATAGACATATGAAACATAAATAAGATAAACATATGTAAATAGTCTCAATTACTGCTATCTACTGACACCGAATGGTCAAGGTAGAATACAGTACTACATTCACAATCCGGATGGTTCTTCTGCCTTGTATTTGTATTTTAAAACCTGTGAAACTTTAATTAACTCCTTTTCTAGTTTGACACGTGGTTTTACAAAACCATTCAGTGAGAGCACTTACCTCACGCATTCGAGACATCCACACCTCGTCACTGTTTTCCATCTGCAGTGGGCTGGTGCCATTCTGCAGGTGCATGGACAACATGGCGGGCCCTTGAGGGACCGGACACTGCCACTTGGGTAGAGACAGAATGGCAATGGTGGGTGTGATGAAGCTGAAGGTCCCACCCTGGAGGATTGGAAGCCTAAAACAAGGGTCAATAAATTGTTGGGTTTAAAGGTTAGAGGTTACTGGACCAGGAATTGGGTTTGACCTGGATGTGTCCTGAGGAAGGAGCTGTAACATTTAATGAAGGGTGTAACTCACTGGTTGGAATTCTCAGAAAAAGAAAACATTGTCCTATACTATTGCTGTCCAGTGAAAATGTGTATGTGACTTTTATAAAACCTTTTTAAATATTAAACTGTTATATTAAACAACATGTTATTTGATAAATTTAGGATGAGAAACAATGGAAACAGGTGTCCGTAAAATCTGGACATATAATACACAAATTGTCACATCCCGTGTCAGGAGATCTTGCAAGATTAAAATGTGGCAATATTGTTTATTTGGAAAAAAGCTGTCTTGCGGGAACAGGTCATCCCGAAGTTTATCAGACTGTGAACTATGACATCGCTACCTGGAATTATAATACACGTAATATGGAAGCGGCAAATTTGATGAAAGTTACTTGAGATTTAACAGAACAAAAGACGATCATTGCTTCAAAGACTTCAATCTAAACATGAGATACCAGCGTCTATTTCACTACTTCCTGATACCTGCAAGCATCATGGGAAGTGGAGTTATTTTTGCTTAAACATGAAACTACGCCTCTGTAATCTATTTTGCACGTGTCTTTTCAGTAGTACACATTAACAATGATGATTAGTATCAGCTACAACTGCTGTCAATGTTTTAACTCTTTAGGTTTTGTGAAAAATGCATTATGTTTAGTCGTGCATGCAAAGATATAAAACATTTCAAAATGCACCTGCATTGTTCTGTGAATCAACTAAATGAAAAAAGTATGTTTATCTACTCCTATATTATGCCATCGCAGTTTTTTTCAAGTAAAATCACAAATATTAAAACTTGCTGATATAGTTAATTTTTGAACAGCTAAAATAATGCATAAAGCTAACAATAACCTGTTACCTAAAAATGTCATCCAATACTTCTCTAGGGGGAAAAACATGATTTCAGTGAGGAACTAAACTTACAACACTTATATGTTAGGACAACGTTAAAAAGCCATAGCATTTCAGTATGTGAAATCAAACTATGGAACGGATTGAGTAAGGAACTCAAACAATGCACAAGGATGAGCCGATTCAAGAAACAATACAAGCAGTCAATTTTTGCAAAATACAAGGATTTGTTATTATACATCACTATTTTGATGGTTATATCTACGATCATTATTTATTATGGTTGTAAAAAAAAATCCCCATTATCTCACTACATGATTACATAACCTTACACTTCTTTATGTGTAAAGAAAAAAAAAAACATCATACCTGGAATAATGGTAGTGACAAATATAACAGTAACAACTACTAAAACTAACAGATATGAATAGGATTTAATAAGCTTTGCTCCTTCCTACTCCTTTTGGATATGTTGAACTGTGATTTGGTTGATGTATTCCATTTGTAACCTGATGCATGTTCAAATAAAATTAAACCATTACCATTGCCATGTTAAAATATCGACTCGCTGGGGGAACCCCATATCATGTATTATGTATATAATTCATTATATATATATGTGATATGAGAAAAGGTTGAATTTAATTAGTAAAATTAATAATTCAGAAATAGTTATATAAATCAAATTTAATAGTAAAAGTAATGAATTAACTTAAATAGAAGATTATTATTTATGTCTTCTTCTTTCTCTTTGGGCTTTTCCCTTCTGGAGTTGCCACAGCAAATCAATCTCCTCCATCCAACCCTGTCTTCTGCATCTGTCTCTCTCACACCAACTATTCTCATGTCCTCCTTCACTACATCCATAAACCTCCTCTTTGGTCTTCCTCTACGCCTCCTACCTGGCAGCATACTTCTACCAATATATTCACTATCTCTCCTTGTCCAAACCATCTCAGTCTGGCCTCTCTGACTTTATCTCTAAGGCCTCTAACGTGTAATGTCCCTCTGATATACTCCTTCCTGATCCTATTCATCCTGGTCACTCCCAATGAGTACCCCAGTATCCTTGGACATGTCCAAACCATCTCAGTCTGGCCTCTCCGACTTTATCTCCAAGGCCTCTAACATGTAATGTCCCTCTGATATACTCCTTCCTGATCCTATCCATCCTGGTCACTCCCAATGAGAACCCCAGTATCCTTGGACATGTCCAAACCATCTCAGTCTGGCCTCTCCGACTTTATCTCCAAGGCCTCTAATGTGTAATGTCCCTCTGATATACTCGTTACTGATCCTATCCATCCTGGTCACTCCCAATGAGAACCCCAGCATCCTCATCTCTGCTACCTCCAGTTCTTCTTCCTGTCTTTTCCCCTGTGTCTAGCCGAAACAACATGGCTGGTCTTGACAGTTTTTTGACAGGTATGACAGTTTTATATACCTTTCCTTTCATTTTAGCTGAAACTCTTCTATCAGACATCACGCCTGACACTTTCTCCACCCGCTCCATCCTGCCTGCACACGCTTCTTCACCTCCTTTTCACAATA
This sequence comes from Doryrhamphus excisus, assembly GCF_037039965.1. NCBI lineage: Eukaryota > Metazoa > Chordata > Actinopteri > Syngnathiformes > Syngnathidae > Doryrhamphus > Doryrhamphus excisus. The sequence continues at coordinate 13,981,519 of NC_136357.1, read as the reverse complement.
TCCATGACAAATAAAGTCAAATAAAAAAAAAAATTACGGCGGTCTAGTGGTTAGAGCGCAGACCTCACAGCTAGAAGACCAGGGTTCAATTCCACCCTTGGGCATCTCTGTGTGGAGTTTGCATGTTCTCCCCATGCATGCGTGGGTTTTCTCCGGGTACTCCGGTTTCCTCCCACATTCCAAAAACATGCTAGGTTAATTGGCCACTCCAAATTGTCCATAGGTATGAATGTGAGTGTGAATGGTTGTTTGTCTATATGTGCCCTGTGATTGGCTGGTGACCAGTCCGGGGTGTACCCCGCCTCTCGCCCGAAGACAGCTGGGATAAGCTCCAGCACCCCTGCGACTCTCGTGAGGAAAAAGCGGTAGAAAATGAATGAATGAATGAATTATTGCATAGAATGTGGCGATGGCCAATAAAAAAACGAGCTATGGCCTAGTTAAGTTGTTCTTTGGCCTGCCTACATACAGTGACTTACTAAATTTGTTAAACTATGGAAATTTTAAATTTAATGAAAGTTGAACTATGTAAAATGTATTTGCGCAATTGATGATGTTCAACTTGACTTTACACCACAGTGTTTGTCTTTTACTCGTCGCTCCCCAATTCCAACGAGCGTAGCAAAGCCACCTATTCCCAATTTGAACAGGATGCAAAGCAAATAAAGATTAGCTGTCTGATTGTTCAGTGACCAAGTGTTTGCAGGCATCTCGTTTATGTTGTGTTTTGCTTCCCTTGACCTGCGTGGGATGGGATCTCAGACAAAAGCGTCCATTATTTGCTCAGGTTTCCAGTAAGAGGGCTGCTCAGAGTGCAGCATGGTGAATTGGACTCTATTGTACGCTGTGTGGGAGGCTCCGGCCCTAACAAAGAGTATGGATGGATGCATCATCTCCCCGTGGGATTTGTTTTATATATGAGTGTTCAACAAACCAGGATTTGTATAGAAAAAATGAGGTATGCATTGACCTGCGTACGCGTCTTGTTTACAGTGTGCTTGAGTCGTACAAGGAGGGAGAAAGATATGTGACTTCAGGCAAACACAACTCAACTTTGTCTGGGCATGAAGTCTTTTTTTTGAGAACATGGAAGGAGGATTGCAGGGAGAACCCTTGTTTACAATGAAACAGTCTTGTCCTTGTGTATGTTTCCATGACAATAGCATTTTTGAGCCTCAAAACTCAATTTAAACTCAACTTTGCCGAAGCGTGTCGTTTGAAATGTGATTGGTTGTGATTACGTCACTTCCTGGCACTGGTGGACTAAGCATTTTACGTGTATTTAACAAAGTTGCTTCATGTTCTAATTTTGTGGGGTGGCGTGGCTCAGTTGGTACAGTGGTCGTCTCCCATCCTGAAGGTTGTGGGTTTGATCCTCCGTCCTGCTGTGATCATTTCAAAGTATCCTTGGGTACAATGTGATTGGTTGTGATTACGTCACTTCCTGGCAGTGGTGGACTAAGCATTTTACATGTATTTAACACAGTTGCTTCATGTTCTAATGTTGTGGGGTGGCATGGCTCAGTTGGTAGAATGGTCGTCTCCCAACCTGAAGGTTGTGGGTTTGATCCTCCATCTGAAGATACAAAACCTCCAGTTACAGCGTCAAGGCGCTTTGAGCGCCTTGGAGGTGGAAAAGCGCTATACAAGTGAAAGACCGTTTACCATTTAAACGTAACTGTATACAGTAAAAACTACATGAGGGTCCTCAAACTTGTGTTGCTTGTGTGAGGATTACGTTATTCAATGAAAAATTGCCATATCCTGCATTTTACATGCATGCTAACTACAGTATAAAAATCTCATCCAAATGGGAGCATATTACTGTGTGACAATGATGCAATACACAAGGTTCCCCTACGTGTGGCGCTGTTAACATGCACAGACAGAACCACATGACTCCAAGAAGAAGAAATAACACATTGACTGTTGTCTTCCATTTGATAGGCTTGTTTAGACTGACGACAAAGTGAAATTACTTCTCAGTCTTTTTGGAGTACAAGAAGAAAATACCAGGAGAATGTTGACTGGGGTGAGTCAACCTGTGGCTGAAGTCCAGTATTGTGCTTGCATTAGCGATTTAGCATCCAACTAGCTAGGGGAAGATTTTCAACATCTTGGTAAAACATATGTATATTACAGCGATGTGATTGATCCTATTTATGATGTATTGTTTAAAACTATGGTAGGAACAACATCAAATGAATACAGAGCCACTATCCCACTTGGTGGACTTTGTTTTTCAGAGAGGTTGTGTACCACAATTATGCACGTTAGCACTCAAAGTCATCAAATCTTATCTTCATGTACCAAGAGTGTCAGCATTTGGGTGCAAATATCAGGTGAAAAATACAGAAAAATACATTTGGAGGATGGTAGAAGGTGCATTCGATGAAGTAGGACAAATTGCATTACACATTCAAAAACAGTTGCAGTATTGTAATAAATAATATTTACTGTAATATAATTATTAATTTTCTATTTTCAATGTTTTCCTTTATAAATCACTGGTTGTTTGGATCAGCAATTTCAGTTAAATATGTATATCATATAGCAGACAGTGATAACAGTGATAGGCCCATGTACCAAATTCATGGCCCGCCACTGCTTCCTGGCCCAGGGTGTGTGTGAGCAAGCGCCATCTTACCTGATGCCGACAGCCGTCTGCAGGAGCGTACTCAGGCCAGACACAAAGAAGATGGTGCAGATGAGCTGGCTTTTAGCCACATTGTTGTCACTGATGCACAGGGGCTCGGCCAGGATGAGCGGGATAGCAATGATGCCGCCAAATGCCAGCACATAATGCTGTGGGAGTGGGGAGAAAGAACTGTTGAGTGTTGAGTCTCAACTTTATCTCCCATATCATCTATTCAAACTGAGAACCGATTTGAGCCCAGTACTGACTCCTTTGGCACTGATGTGTTGATGGGAGAAGTACTAGATACCAGGCCAGATAAAACAACTTGGCTGGCTCAATCTGACACAAGCAGTTTTTCATTTACTCCTTTTGCAGAGAGTTTGGAGCAAATACCATTATGCCATTAGTTAAATGCTTCTTTGATGTCCAGAGTTATCAGCCGTATACCTCATTGCCTTGAACCAGTGAGTTTGACCAAGTTTGGGTGATAGAGGGTGTTTGCAGTACTACGGTGAACTGAAGTGACAATGTCCATTAGATATTAAGTCAGTAGTTCTCAAACTTTTTAGTCGCATACTCCTTCAGACATTGCAAAAGTATTCATTAAGTTCAAATATTGAACATGATTAATTGGTTAATTCATTTCATAGAAAATGATTCTGGTTCAAAACATTTTTATTTTACATGGTAAAAGTTTTACATGACCACTGGTAAATAGATAAGTATTTGTCCTCCATATTTTTTTTTCAGCTGGATTTGGGGATGTTAAGGACTGGAGCTTCACTTTTGTGAAGCTTCACTTGCAATCACTGCAGTTTAAGACTGCATATTAGTAGTATACCAAATTAAAAAGCAATGTTTCACAAACACAATAAAGCAGTATCCAAAGTACAAAAATACATACAACCAGTGATAAAGCCTCATTTTGTCTCATCCTGACACACACATATATAGACTGTGAGGCGTTCTGGCGCAGTTGTAATTATGAGTAACTATGAGGTGTTAATTTTTTTGTTTGTTTTAATTTTCTTAGGTGATTCCCATTGAGGTAATTCTGATGTTGGGTTTACTCAACAGCCTCCAATGCATTACCCATGATACACAGCAGGGAGATGGGGCACCCAGATGCATTGGATCTCTTTTGTAATTTGGGATGACAGATGCTGTCTTCCATTGGCTTGAAAAACAGCACATGAAAAGCAGAGGTCAAACATCTGGCTAAGAGATCTTGTCAGTTCCGCACTGCACTCTTTCAGGACTCAGATATTTAGTTGGGGTCACTGGCTTTATGAGCTTAAAGACTCCTATGAAGCTTTTTTTTTCTCGTTCAAATTTTAAACAATTTTATTTTCAAGTCACAATTAAAGTCACATGGTAGAGCATCAAGTAAACATTGTGAACACTAACAACTGTAAGGAAAGGACAAGACAACAATCAACACAGAGTCAGTCAGTAATTGTACATAAAAAATAGGCTAATGAGTACAAGGAATAAAGTAATAAAATAATAAACCAAAAAGAAATACAAAAGAAAATGAGAAATTCTGTGTAGTGGGGACCACCATAATGGGTGCAAATTGTCGATTTCAGGTATTTCAGCCTCAGACCAGTATAATAGAGGTACAAATGGCATTCAGACATGTGGAGTGCATTATAGACGCAGCAAAGTGGTGAGCCTGACAGGAGCCACTCAAACTTTGGGAATAGTGCATAAAAGAGAGCCAACGTGTTAAATGTTTATAGACTGTCAACAGAGAAATGTCCCAATTACTTTAGAGCAAACAATTACAGTTTTCTGAGCGACTAATACCTTCTGGGGTGCATTCACACCTTGCGGTACTAAATTACAAAGTCAATTTACTGCGGTTTGGTGAAAGTTTGTGTCTGCTCTCAAAACATGCTCTTAGATAAGCACATGCGCAGCGTTGTACCTTGATTGGACGGCATATGTGACGTATACATTGTACGACACCGCACTCAAAACAACATGACATTTTCTGGGTCACATTCACTTGGAAGGATAAACAGAATATACTGTAAATCATATGAAGACGTCAAAAAGATTCTTTGAGATGTGTTTCAAGGAGACGTCATTTCTGATGACTTGCTGTAATTAACAACAAGATGTCTTTGTTAAAAAGATCCAGATATGTTTTTTTTATAGTATACATATTCATGCTTCTGGGCTTACATTTTAATTAATGGATTATTTTCCCTCCACTTTCTGTTGGGTGTTGCTATGTGTCGCATGGCTATACACATTTTGTGACATTGTCCCCTCTGTTTTTGGTGTGGTGTTTACACTTGATTCAGTCCCACGGCAGGCTGACTGAGACCAATCTCTCAGGCAGCTCTTTACCTCCCGTTTGGTCCGGTTTTGTTCGGCCCTGGACTGTGTTCACACTTGACCAAAAAAAAAAAGCCAATGAAGTCATTTTGGTCATTATTCGTATTTGCACGCTCTGTGATTGGCACACAGTAACCACCTCTCCTTAGACTGACTCTGCAAGCGACGGTAGAGTTGTACACGGCTCCTCACTGCAGGTGTTTATTTTATTTTTTTGTCTGCTCTCATCTCATTTGGTTGGTGAGATGAAGTCTTTGCAAGACTTTGCTTCAAGTACTGAAAACTGTGTTTTTTGAGAAAAATACAGTAAAAGCTGACAGACGATTTCCCTGTTTGCCATCACTGCATGTTTGCATGAATCACCAACTTCACATAGATGATTGAAAACATAATTAAATAAGTCTTACAGATCATTTACACACATACACACACATGTAGCGACATAATAATAAATATAGCAACAGATTTTGACACAGATAATTTAGATGGATGAGCAGATACAGATAATGGTGTACTCGCTCATCCCAAGTGAAGGTCGCTATCATGATACTGTACATGGCAACACCCTCCAGGCAGGAGAAAGTGATCCCACACCTGATGTTAAGTCTAGGTCTATCTCTGCGGAAGCTGAGGGAGTAAACTGAAATGGTGAAAGTCGGCTTTGACCTTCACAATGGGAAATAGTTTGAGCTAATGTATTTTATGTTTGAGCATAGTGCCCCAAATTCACGACTAGTCAGGCCTGCTTCCCGTAGTCTTTAGTTAGGCTAAGGTTGTTTCCATTTAAATCCATCCACACTACTACTACATGATTGATGGGTGAGAGTTCCCGGCTCCCCCTCACCCCAGAAACATAAAAGGGGTGCAATGGAGTTGCATACCTAAAATGAAGGCAACTGGAGACTCCGAACAGTTCAGACAGCCAAGGTCTTGTACTACATTTGCTTTTCACTACATCACCCACCACCTAAACAATGTTAATTTATATGAATGTTAATTATCCAATGACCATTGGTGCCGGGAGTGGCTCATTACAGTCATTGCTGTCATGGTCTGTGTTGTGACCATTGCTCTCTTGTCCCTCTGCTGGTTGCTTAACCTTTATCCTGTTTTCTCCCTCCATTTACACTCTGACCCTCTACTTTGTCTCTCTACGACCACCACACTGAGACTTCTGTTCTACTCAAGGCTTTGTTTGTAGCTAAGTCATCCTTATGGCTTAAAGGCACTGCCAGTTTCTCTTGTCACAATAAGTTCGACCAAGATGCTGAGAAAGAGAGGAGATGCACATGCATCTGGGTATGACATTTACGCCCATACAATCCATCTTTTTACTGCGATGTTCTGATTTAAGGCTTGCAGAAAAGGGGAGAGAGTAATGAAAGACAGATGTGTATACGCCTGGTCAGCTTTACATCGATACTTTTTGAACGCCTATAAGTCAGTTGCGGCTATAGGTCAGTTTGATGACAGCAGAGGGCTTCGCATGAGGGCTTCTCGGACCTCCACAGGCATATTTTTCCCCCTGGAGACCCGGGAGCCACTGCCATGCCATGCCAGTGTGCCCAACTGATCCCTTGCCAGGGATATTGCTTGTGAAAGCTTCAGAAGGGATAGAGACCTGAAGGTTGCCCCTGGTGCTGCTGCGGTTTAAGCTCAGTGTTATCATGAATGTAACTTCTGACCCTTCTGGACTGTCACCTTTCTTTCCTGTCATCCTTTAAGTATGAGGATTCATTTAAAAATAATGTGACTTTTGTGTACTTTAGATTTAAAAACAAAAGTGAGACATGTCACTAGTAAATAATTGTGCTCCATAAAGTGGTCAAAACAGCGGAACCTCAGTTCACGTCATGCTGTAAATCATTTCCAAAAGGTTCGATTCACATCAAAATAAAAAATTCTAATAGGAAATAATAATATATCGTTCATCTGTTCCAGAAATCCAAAAATGCTAACATACAACACGGTTCATAGTTTACATTGATAGTTTTACGAATAGAACAATGCATATAAATGACAAATTAATGGTATTAATGAACATTTAACAGCACGTTTAATTTGATTGAAGACTTGATGGATGACAAAGATGGCTATGAGGCAGAACAGACGAGCAGCTATCCATTCAGACACCATCTTTGTATTTTACTTAGTTTTGCTATATATAGTTTGCTTACTTCTTAAATTCAGGTCACTTCTTAAATAGTATTTCTTGCCTTCCTTCCAAAAAAATAAACTTTTGCCTCATTAGACCACAGAGTGTTTTCTCAAAGGTCTTGGAGATCATCAAGATGTTTTCTGGCAAAAAGGAAACAAGCCCATCCATCCATCCATTTTCCATACCACTTATCCTCACAAGGGTTGTGGGTTGATGCTGAGCCAATCACAGGGCACATATAGACAAACAACCATCCTTTATGGATTTGTGCGTACCACAATATGGCATTTTTATGATGTGGACATGTGCGGCTTATCGTCTGGTGGGGCTGACATATGAGCAAATTTGTTTTTCTCTGTGCAGCTTAAACGCTGGTGCGCCTTATACACCAGAAATTAATTAGTTCCAATGCGAACAGGTAATTCTAAATCCAAAACGAATGGATTCAGTATTATGTTTGAAGCCAAAACAGGTCTACTCTACACTGCACTAAAAAAATATAACTCAGAGGTCTTCAGGTACTTGTCTAAAAACATCATATGCAGTACATTCTCTTGTTAATGTACATGACCTGTGTACTCCCATGGAGTACAAATCAACAAGGGAGGACGGCAACTTTATGGAAAAAAACTTAAGTGTTCAGTCAGATTAGAATTGGTAGCAGCTGTGATGTCAGAGTCACGCAGTGAAGAAGATTGGTTGCACAGCAGGCCTGAAAAATGTATGCAAGCTCGGAACATGTGAACATATGGGTCCAAAATTCCTTACAGTTGTCAGTAGATGGGCAAGCTATGCTAGACTTTGGGGACAGATTTATTCACAATGGTTTTTCCCTTAATGTGGAGAGAAATAATCACGGTCAAACTGCGGTCATCCTAAAGGCTGTGTTAAATGTACAGGCAACGTGCTAGCTGTCCGTCATGGTTAGGTGGTCCAATGGGGGAGCTAGCGTTTGAATGTACTATACCTGCCCTCTCTTGCTTAGCCATTACTGCTATTGTCAATAGCTTATGTGAGATTGCATGTATGTGTACAGTATGTACACCCACAATACAGCCATGTGTCTTGTGCACTAGCTGTGAGGGAGTTAAAGTCATTTTCACCATTCGAGCCGAATGACAAATCTCATTCAACTCGTAATTGTGAAGAATTGATACATTTTTTGTACAATCTGTTCTCTGAAACCACTATTGGTAACATTATTGTTCTTATAGTTTTTGGTGTAAAAGTATACTTTAGAGCAAAGGAGGGACGGCGCCTTTAATTCCTTTTATGTCCTGTCTGGCCACTGACCATATCAGCAAATGTTTATGACGACCATAAAGTCCACAATAGAAATAACAATATCAACAGATCCAATATCCAGAACCAAAAGTGATAAGGGAATTTCTCCGGGGACTCTGGCTTCCTCCCACATTCCAAAAACATGCTGGGTTAATTGGTGACTCCAAATTGTCCATAGGTATGAATGTGAGTGTGAATGGTTGTTTGTCTATATGTGCCCTGTGATTGGCTGGCGACCACTCCAGAGTGTGAGCAAAGAATTTTGCTCAAATTCATGGGATGGGGGGGGTGCCCACACAGGAATGCTTCATTGAACAAGATGCTGGCCTACAACCGGAATTCAGTTCCTGAGTATGGCACACTGCCTACCCACAACTCCCCAAGAGGATGGGTTAAATGCTAAGACAGATTTCACTGTACATTGCATTTGTGATGAATAAAGTTAAGTTAATGTTATTATTATCATTATCAGATGTAACTGTTGAAAAATGTTCAATGACTAATTAAGCTGATTGATGACTTCCAGGATGAGGTTGGGGTCATTATTAGGAAATGAATTACAAACATGTTAATGAGTCATTAGTCTATGATTTCCTCCTTTACTCCATCAACACATATTGCAGCCCTCCTTTGGGAATGAACATTACAAATTCTCTCTTGTTCAACACATAAAAGTTACTTGTGAGGGCAAAGTGCATTCTGCTCATACATTTCTTGTGACAAGGCCACTAGCACATATTTGTATAAAAACAAATCAAAGTATGAAGTGAATGATAAATGCATGCAGACATGTGGCTTAAACCCAGTTTGGCACTGCGGCCAACAGTGGCCAGAGGTCACATTTTCTAAAATTCCTAACTCTATGACTTTTATTTATCCTCTCTACCACCCTCTACAGACAGCAAAACAAGGTTTTTGCAAAAAAACACACAATATAGGAAAAATGTATGCATGGAAGTTCCCCAAACGGATCTGTAAATCAAATAGCAAGTGGAATGAAGATGGATGTACCTGGAATCCAAGCAGGATGCAGAGGTACCATGGGGGGCGGTCATTGAGGGAGTAAACCAGGTCCGCACCTGTGTCCACAGTCTTCTGGCGGGCCTCCGTGTGAGACTCCCCAATGAGGACGTCTGGCTGTTCATCACCGTCTTTGCCCTTGGAGAGGAGAAACAAAATCATTCAATGTACAAAAGCTCCTGTGCGTCGAGCAAGAGCATACCTTTGGAGGCACATTCCAGCCGACAAGACAAGACTCATGGGAACATAGTAGTCAAAGGTTCTGGTTTTGTTTTTATTCGGCCTTTCAAATGAAGGAAAGCCTTGATCCTGTAATCTCAAGATGTCGACCAAATGAGACACAAATACCGAACATATGTTCTGGAATTAAATTGACTTGTGGCATGTGGAAGATGGAATTGCATGTGGGCGGGTGGGGAGCTGAGGGTCTTAACAACATACCGTGCTTTGACACCCACCCACATTGATTGAGCAGCTCCGGTGGTCCATCCTCACATCCAGCATGGCCTGGTCTACAGTAACATAATGTATGTATTACATACCTCAGCCTTCCCTCTCTTCTGCCACATTCACATTCCCAATTTCCTGCTTACTGCTTTCAATTAAGACCACAGCAGCCTTATAAGGAATTATTTCAAAACTCATACCATACCCTGCAAAATCAATCAGCCTGTGTTGTTTTATCAAAGGCTGTACATAACTAGACTGTCACTCAGTAGGCCAGAAGACAGAATCATCATATTTGAATGATATCCCCCAACTCAAACTCTGACTTCGAGTTATTCTATAAGAGAACAAATCCGGAATATAAAGGGCTCAAGCCAAAAATCAGTATGCGGATCAAAAAGATGCGCTGTGGCGACTCCGTAAGGAAAAAGCCGAAAGAAACAAACATATATTGTTTTCATTAGAAAGGGTATTCGTTGTCACAAAATATAAGATAATAATAGTGTAATCAAATGCAATTTAAAAGGATAGTTCACATTCTTTGATAACAACTTGTATGACTTGTATCAGCAGTGTAGTGCATCAATTGTGACTTACTCCCCACTTGGTCCCACGAGCCCAGTTGTATGTTGTTTTTCACTCAAAGTATTTCAGTCAAATTGCATTTGATTTACACACATAATAAATTAATAAATGCAGTGCAGTTAGTCTACAACCACCGAGTAACGATAGCTTATTTGATCATATTCATTCTGTAACGTGGCGTATATATATTTTTTTATCAGCTGCCTGTTTCTTTTCTTCTTTTTTCCAAATTGTGCACCTGATGGCTTTGACTTTTCCATGTTTTGGTCACACATTAACCACACTCTGTCATTAATTCCCACCATGAAAAATGCAACTAGCAGTCAAGGCTAAACCGCTCATATTGACATATTGAATTCCTTCCGTTTTATTTCACATTTTCAGAGTGAAATAACATATGTTTAAGACTCTTGGTTTCCAATATTCATTCATTCATTCATTCATTCATTCATTTATTACCGCTTATCCTCGCGAGAGTCGCTGTGGTGCTGGAGCCTACCCCAGCTGTCTTCGAGCGAGAGGCAGGGTAATCCCTGGACTGGTCGCCAGCCAATCACAGAGCACATATAGACAAACAACCATTCACACTCACATTCATACCATATCATGTTTTCTGAATGTGGGAAGAAACCAGAGTCCCCGGAGAAAACCCATGAATGCTCAGGGAGAACATGCAAACTCCACGCAGAATCAAACTCGGGTCTCCTAGCTGTGTGGCCTGCGCACTAACCACTGCAGCCTGTTTATAATATATTTAATTTTATCGTAACAATTAAATGTTTTCTTTGCGAGCAATTTAAGTTGGAATTTAATTTGCATTTTTCACCTTGCAATTAACCTGAGGGCTGGGGACCAGCAGCACCCACCGCCTCAATTTGGCGGCCTTAGGCAATTGCCCATATGGCTCATACTACTGGGTAATCACCACAAATTCAATTCACGGTCTGGCTTTCAGCCTGGTTGTTAGACTAGCACTACCACTGCACTTTCGACTGCTGTGGGACTAACTTCTTCTCCCTCTAGAGCGACTTGCCATGGTATGCGTCGGTGGTAGAAGAATGCGTTCTTCCACCTCCACTGTATCTTCATAATCCACACTGTTTGGCTGTTACAATTCCAGGAACGATTTACAATCACACATCAACGTGTGTTCACCTCACCGTGAGTTTTGAGCCCAGATTCTTACAAAGTTATATATAAGTGCTTCCGTAGCCACAAAGGGCGCCAACATCTTGCACTTACGTAATGTTGTTACTTAGTACATGTAGGATATATTATTACATATGCTGCACATTTTATGCTTTACTACCATGTACTTAGAAATTAATAGTCTGAGTTAGCTATGTATGTTGTCTGCCATAAAATGCAGTGTCCTGAGAGAAAAAGAATGGACAGGCAATTCTGACAACAAAAAAACCCTGTCAATTTTCTGGAACATGAATTCTGACTCGCGAAACAACAACTTTTCTGACATTACAAGTATCATTCCTTGGCCGCTAAACCTCTCTGAACAAGCAGCGTCAACAGATATCACCTAAAAACAAGTCTCCCTTTTTACATTGATACCAAGGTTATCCAAACCTTGAAGTAAAACTTGAAATGCTGATTCAAACTTTGGGCAAAATGGCCCTCTTAACGTGTGGGGGGTTATAGCACCACCTGTTGTTTTGACTTGCGCTTGACCATCTGAAATTGGTTTTATGCAGAGAAATATTTTTTTGCACTCCATTTTTGCCTATAGTGCCATCTTTTGAATACACAGAGGTGAGATTCTGTTTCCAGAATGTGGTATTACGCTATAGAAGGTGACCATGGGATGTTTGACACACCGCATAGCTCCATTAGGGTGAATGCCTTTCTGATTTAGAAGCCAGGCAGCATGCTGAGTGCTAACAGACAGATGAAAGTGTGACTCAGCATGGCTTTCATTAGTACACGTTAGCTGTGGCATGTGCGAGTGTGCAGGTACAACGTCTTGTGTGTCATCGCGCTGAAGGCCAATTGAGCTAAAAGTGCTCGCGGATGGGAAAGCCGCCTCCTGGTGCCTAAATGAGAACCGTGTGCGCTGCCGTGCAGAAGGTTTATCGTCAGGCTGGGCGTCACTCCAGGCTACTGTGTCTCCTGTGTGTTGTTACTATTGTGATTGTCAGCAACCGGCCTTGCAAAACAGCTGCGGAAATTTGTTGGTGTCTGCATCAGTTCTCAGTCCTCTAGGTGAACCTTTATTTATTCTAAATTATGTAGAACACCTAATGACTAAAGTAGCAGTCATGACATTATTGACCTTTGGAAAAATGATTGCTCTGATTCAAAACAAGACCTCTATTGATTTTGGATGGAAGGAAGGATGGAAGGAAGGATGGAAGGAAGGAAGGATGGAAGGAAGGAAGGAAGGAAGGAAGGATGGTCATGTCATATTTTCAGCATGTGCATTGTGTTTTTCCATGCCTTTGATTTTGCCTGTGTTCATACTCCCCCACCTCCAACACGGCTGTCATTAATCACAAGTACTACTTACTCCGCAGGTCAGATTTGGCAGCCATTTCCTCCCACAAGAAATAGGCTCCACTATATGTAATTTATGTTGTCAGGTCAATGGCTTTTTGTCAGAGTGAGATGATAGTTGGGTGAACAAAACAGAGGCCAGAACTGCCGGAGGTCAGCTGACAGAAACATCTATAAAATACATCGTGTTTTTACCATAGTCTACTGTATTGTTGGGCTGCTGCAAACAAAGATTTCAAGAAATGAGAGTGATACCTGATCTCAGTGTAGTGTAACAACGTGACACTCTTTTGTTGAAGTGGCAGTTCTGTTTATTTTATTCATGTCTTTAGCTCCACAACAAACATCCTGCTTCCCTGACAACTGTACTCAACTTCATTGCTAAGAGTTTTGTGATTTTACCCCACAACTGATCTTTGGTCCATGTATGCAGCCTTCACATTTTATCTGAACCTACACGCATCACACCAGGTTTTGCACGGTTTCAGTCTGTAATCTATATAATATCTTCCAAAGGATTATGCAAATAGGATTGTACTATCATAAACATCATTTTTTTTTGTTTTTTGATTAAATTAATAGATAGCATTGTGTCTTGGTATTCCTATATTATTATTTAATTTTATTCCTATAATATTATTTATTATTACTATAAATAATAATAAAGCATTCCGTGTGGCCTCACAATAATGAGGTAAATGATGGTTGGACATCGGGTGTCACGTTGACCACATGTTGGTAACATGTCTGTGGCACGAGGAAGAGGTCTGTTGGATAACAGAACAAACAACCCATCCAATTGTAGGCCCGCCCAGGGATCACACATAATTGTGGGTCCAGCCAAAATGGCGTCTTATTGGAGGGCAGCGGGGTGTGCGGGGACTGCTGGGGTGCTGGGCACTCGGTGGGTGCACTCAGGGGCTAGGGGGGTCGGGGCCAGGTGGGTTGACTGGCGGGGTTGGTGGTGTGCTTCAGCAATGTTCTGGGGTTTTGCTGGGGTGTCCGATGTTCCCACTCTTCTTTTGTTGTTTTTTCTTATGTAAGATTCTGTGATTATATGTGTGAAAAAAACAAAAAAAAACAAAAACTTATTGAATTGGTAACTGCTATGGCGTGGAGAAGGGGTAGGATTTAATAAGCTTTGCTTCTTCCTGCTCCTTTTCAGACATGTGTAGTAATGAGGTGTTGTGTGTATGCATGTATGTGTATGTGTATATATGTATATATGTATGTATGTAGATATTTGTGTATGTATATGTATGTATATATTTGTGTATGTATATGTATATATATGTATATATATATATATAAATAGATATTGTAAGTGCATATGTGAGAAAGAATAATGTAACATAGTATTCATGTCTGAAATAAATTAAGAAGAAGAAGAAGAAATCTTGGACAATTGTCATAATTATCTTGCCAGGCAAACCCAATTCAAACAAAACTACTTAAAAATTATTTGACACATTATTCAGCATGCCACAGATTTCAAGCAATATTGGAAAGAAAAAGGATCAATAAAAATTCAATAATTCACCAAAACCCATACAGTGAAGAAATTTGTGGCCAAGCCAATGCAAAGCAGCAAACATCTGCTGACGACTAAGCAAAATCAGAGAAAAATATCATTTGCATAATAATTTGGAATGCAGGCCTTGTCTCAGGCCTTGTCCACACGTAGCAGGGTATTTTTAAAACCACAGCGATACCCGCCTTCGTGTGGAGAGGGTTTGATGCAGACCAGGGGACCGTTGCACAAAAGTAGCCGTTTTTGTTGGCATTTTTTTTAGGGTTTTTGTTAGGACAAAATAGGGAGGTCGCATGACATGCATTGTTAGATAGCTCATCCTTGCTTTATCTCCGTAGAATGCTCAGAAAAGGGAAAAAAATATGTGTTCATGTTTCACATAACCTTTGTGAATGATGGGCAAAATGCCCCCAGAAAAGAGCAGTTTTGCCTTAAGCTTGAGTCTGAATCAATGGTAGGTCCTTTTCTTTTTGTACAAATTGTCTTTGTCACCAAGATAGTTCCAACAACGTGATCAATCCCAGAGGAAAAGTCCGCCCAAACAGAGAATGGTGATTGACTCTCTAATGTTCCCTGACTCATTCCAGTGGGACCACACAATGGTCTTTCTTTTTGGTCCTTGCAGACTGCAATTGGGACACTTGTCTGCTGGTCACCAGGATATGGATGTTAACTGAACTGCAGTAACCAAACCCAACCATGTTGAACTCTGATTGAAGTTAAAGTCTGCAATCTATCGAGCACTTGCCCAAATGGAAAACGTTTTTTGGACCTGTTGACAACCACAATCTTCTAGTCTTCTAGTGAGAAAGGTCTATGTCCCCTATTTTTTGGAACAGAGACAGGTGTCAGGACGGCATTAATCCCAAAGGAAAAGTTGTCCATGACAGAAAACCCTCTGCTTCTTTCCATATTTTCTGATTCATTACGTTGGGACCACATGGCAAGACGTCAACGATGGACAAATATTCTTCTCAAAGACTTGAAAGTGTGTGAGGTATTCCTGTTCTTAAGCGACTGCTGATCACAGGTGTCGGCATGTTTATGAAGACCGATCGCTCCTTAAGGGCACTCTGATATGTGAGACCAGAGGCCGCCTGAAAAATGCAACTAGGTCAACTCCCAGTGAGAGGAGGTCGCATGGGACGGATCGCTTTCCTTTGGAAGACAAGTCTGTTTGAAGCTGGTCTAAGAGTTCTAACAATGTAAAAGCATCAAGCCTGTGGATATTTTTATCTGTAGGTGGGCATGCAGCATACAGTATAGGATGTCCCAAGAGGCCGAGTGAGCGTCTTCCAAGCACAAAGAGGTCAGCTCCACTTAGGACAGATCACTTTCACAAAGCATTTGAATAAATCCTGAAGAGGACCTTTGAAGTGCAAGAGAGGACACCGTCAGTGTTTCAGCTCAGGAAGACACAGGTTTCATGGGTGGAGCAGATGGGACAATTTTAGTGGTGGCGTGGAGACGGGCGATAACAAATGGTACAGATGGTACAAATGTTACAAACCACCAAAGCTAAATAATCCAAAACATGGCCTCCAGAGTATGGTACAATAATTCTCGGGATCACTTTCTGTATTTTTTTTTTGTGTTTTTTTTTTTTACTAGATGGAAAAGTGATAAGGCAACATGAATAACAGTGTGGTAATGTAATTATCATATTTCACAATCATAATAAATAGTAAACACAAGGGATGATCGAGTACACCACTATCTGTATCTAACAATAATGCGTCAGCTGTATTGCTGTATTTTTCTGATAAGCACCACGTTCAGTATTACATGCAGTTTTCTAACTGACATTATATCACCAGCCAAACCACCCGAAACAAGCACACAAAAAAAACACAGCTAGTGACTGATGCACGATCGTGCCCACTGTCATGAACAAAATGCACGCTGCACTTATAAATGACCTTTAAGATTGCAAAGTGGATACTGCAACATATTGAGAGGGGATTAAATTTTCTATGTATGTCTCATGGCAGCCCACTCTCGTGCTCCTGTGCAAGTGTACTTAAAGTACCTAATGCGCAGCGTTGTTCACCGCGCAATCGTGCATGTTATGGAAGTTTAAAAACTGTACAAACCAAAATAGTGGCAAGCTGAAGAAAAGTGGAGGCATTGTGACAAATGCCAAGCCATTTTCAACTTCCCAATTGCACCGTGTGGAGCACCGTCGCGCTCCTCTGTGGGTGCAGCGCGTCTCAGGAGCGTGAAGGGTGAATACATAATGAGCATTTTTATTAAACAGAAATATGGATAATGACAAAATGTACTTGTTTCATACTTGTATGCGGCGAAAATCCATTATCCGTAATGGATACTCGTTTATAGGAGGTTGTAATGTTTTCTGACACACAGCTTACTTTTTTGCACCTTAGCACTATCTGTTGACCCCAATGTAAATGGCCTGTATTTCTGGCTGTAAAACAACATTTTATTTGTGTCTTATTTTATTTGTGTCTCAGCCAATCGGGGCTGTTGATATTTTCTCTGGTCTACCACTTGACTTTTTTTGTTCCATAAGCCCCAGAATCTTTTAAAGGGAACCTATTGTGCTCATATGTATCCAGTATGTATGTGCCCTTTGTATCCAGTTGTGGACTCCTATAGAGCAACTACACACAATAACCAGTACAGAAAGCTTTCACCATATTATCAAATCTGCACCTATTCCAGGTATATTTCTTTGGATTTTGTGCTTCCCATAAAAACAGTGTGTTTTAATTTACTCCACCCACGACCCGCCTCCAAGCACGCACACTCTACTGCAGAATCAGAAACTCCAACCGCTTGTGCCTGATAGTGGCAAATTGTCTTTCCTTTACACCCAAAGAAACACTTTTTACGAGCCATTGCTATCAACGTAAACACAGAAGCAGAGCTTGGGGGAGGGCAGAAAGCGTATCTGACTTACAGCCACGCCCATAAGGAAGCCCGTTCCTCTGTGACATCACAAAGGAACAGCTTTGCAATGCCCTCTGAAACCAAGCGTTTTGAGCAATCCCAAACGTCTTTCAGGGCTCACTTCCAAATGTGCAAACCTCATGATCTGAAACTTTGGCATACTACATTTATAGGTCAAAAGGAAAAAGCATAATAGGTCCCGTTTGTGACTGTCTTACTACATCTAACCTCAGCAGCCACGTGCGCTTCGAGAGGCCTTGC
This sequence comes from Doryrhamphus excisus, assembly GCF_037039965.1. NCBI lineage: Eukaryota > Metazoa > Chordata > Actinopteri > Syngnathiformes > Syngnathidae > Doryrhamphus > Doryrhamphus excisus. The sequence goes on along the minus strand of NC_136357.1, from coordinate 13,963,831 downwards.
ATATGCTGCTCAACAATCGACTGTGTTCAAAGAGAGAAACATTCATTGCTTTTGCCAAAAAATACCTGACAGAAATTTACAATGAATCCATAAGTTTGTGGTCTTAAACTTTTGATCAGCTGAAGAACAACATATTTGTCTTCATTTTATAACTGCAAACACTTCAAAGCTCTCCTCTTCTTTGTAACTTCCAAATCAAAGTTGTCTGTTGCATAATTCTGCCAGCATACCTAACATACAAATTATAAATGTATGAATGTATTGTAACCAAGGACGTCAATGTAGCCTTTCTCTTTGACCTTTGCCTATGTTAGAAATTTGTCATTTAGTGTCGACTTTAAGCTAAAGAAAACAGCAGTGTTGCTTGCACCAACACACACACACACACACACACACGCACTTCACAGCTGCGCTGACATGCTGTTATTTGCTACCATCTAGTGGCGGTGCAGCAATACGTCATGGCTATTTAACATTCATTCATTCATTCATTTTCTACCGCTTATCCTCACAAGGGTCGCGGAGGTGCTGGAGCCTATCCCAGCTGTCTTGGAGTAGCAAATAACCTAACATGTTTTTGGAATGTTGGAGGAAACCGAAGTACCCGGAGAAAATTGGTTACATTATAGTGCTTTAGTTCCTTGTACACTTGGATGACAGTTATTGTAGTCTCACTTGCTTTTGTTATACAATTAGATTAATTTGGTGTAACATTTTTATATTTTTTAAACGATTATTTTTAACAGACCAAGATAATTCTTCCATACCTGACAGTTTCGTCTGCTTGCTAGCAGTGTTCGTTATGAAGGTCACGTGATGTTCCCGTGACTTGTCATGCCATCTGATTTATATGGATGTTTCCCGCTGTCTTCCTGTCAATGAAGGCAAGGCGATAGCGCCATCCACCGTCCGGCTTCTGTAGGACCACATCCCAGGTGTGAGAGAGTACAAAACCCCCCTCATCCCGGTTTATGGTCCTACCGGCATCTTTGATCCATCGATGGTCTTCGTCGTCCTCTGTGCCATGTTTGCTCCATTCCGATTCATAGTGTGGTTTTCTCTTTTGCAATGATCAAAAATGGCGGATTGAAGTTGTCCCTGTTTTGCTTTGTGTTTTGTTGCTCGTTTTGCACACCTTTGCTGTTTCCTTTTCACATTCTGTTGTATGTTCCCTTTTTCTTATGTTAAGTTACCTCAAGTAGTTTACTTGACACTAATTTAGTATTTTATATATTGCATAACTTTAGTGAGTTCTTATGGACCAATGTACTCGTATTACACAGCGGTTAACTAATTTTTACACCAGTATGAGAGCTACAGTATTTTAGTCTAATATTGTTATATAGTAATTTTGTTTTATTTTACAATGGTTAAACTATTTTCCGCTTTCCAGAGAGTTATTCTGGTCTTATTTGGTTTATTTTCTACCGCCGTGTTAACGGGAGCCCTGTCCATAATGCCCCTCCACTTCCGCCTCCCGGATGCACCCCCACAGGTTAAAAATCAATGGTCATTATATTTTACTAAACAGTGGTACACTTCTTTTTATACTTGTGTGACAATTATTTTAATATTTTATTAAAAAAAAAGTGGTTCACTGTCATGCTCTGTGAGTTAGTCCACGTGCCAGTTTGGTTTATTTTCCCTTTCTTGACTTAAGTTCCGGCTTCCATGCTTTTATTTTGAATTACCTCTGTTTTTGCTATCCTGTGTTTTGCTAGATTTGCCTCTCTGTTCTTTTGCACCTGTTGCTAATTGGTATTTGCTGCACTGCAGCTACTATTAAAAAATACATTTTACCTGCATTAGGTGTCATGCCACAACACAGTGTTTCACTAATTTTTTTACACTTGTATGACAGTTGTTGTGGGATTATTTTGTTGAATTTGTTTCACTTTATTTTTTATTTTGAGCAAAACAAAACATTGCAACAAAACAACTGAATATATACAGGTATAGCACAATCAAGTCCACGATAGACTTGAGAAAGAAAATAAACAATGCATAATTAGACATGTTTACGGCTCAAACGTTATTAAATCCCACCCCAATCGCTCAAAAAATGTACTTCTATTAGAAGTAACTGGATTTTCAATACCAACCATGGTAATAAGAGTACCAAACAGTAGGCAACATTGGATATAAAGTGAAACAACATAAGGTAAGTAACATCTATCAACCATCAACACAACATGAACAGACATTGTTTGTATTTATAACAGTGAATGTCTTGTGCCAAGTCCCAGACTATTCCACAACTTAACCCCACAAACTGAAAAACATCTCCTGGTGGTATTTGCCAAAGTTCCCACAAAATCTTGTATCATCTGGCTGATCTTTGTGAGAAACTGATATCTGTGTTTTGAGTATGAACAGGTAATATATTGAAACATGAACTTTGCTGTATCTAGTTTTACCAGGTCATGTACCACATCATGAACCAGTCATGATGTGCTTATATATCACTATATTGACAGTTACTATGGGACCCATTATGTCATTGTATGGTCATATCACCTCGTACTTCGGTACGAGGTGCAGTATTAAAAAAAAACCTTAAACTGTATTATGGAAAGCAGGAAGTGAACAAATGTAACAGTTACTGATTGTAAAAGTACCAGATGGAGGGGTAGGATTTAATAAGCTTTGCTTCTTCCTACTCCTTTTGGACATGTGGAACTGTGAACTGATTATGTGATGCACTCAATTGTAATCTGATGCATGTTCAAATGAAATAAAACCATTACCATTACCATTACCATTACCATTACCATTACCATTACCATTACCATTACCATTACCATTACCATTACCATTACCATTTTAACTTTCATAATGATTTGCAGTTCATGGTAAAGTTGAAAGGAAAATGTAGTTCCATCTCAAGAAATTGCAAAGCCCGTGTGCAACACGTACGCCGGGATGTACAGTGCATCCGGAAAGTATTCACAGCGCTTCACTTTTTCCACATTTTGTCATGTTACAGCCTCATTCCAAACTGAATTAAATTAATCTCTTACCTCAAAATTCTACACAAAATACTCCATTATGACAATGTGAAAAAAGGTTTTTTTGACATGTTTTGAATTTATTAAAAATAGAAAACAAAAAAATCACAGCCTTTGCCATGAAGCTCAAAATTGAGCTCAGGTGCATCTTTTTTCCACTGATCATCCTTGAGATCTTTCTACAGCTTAATTGGAGTCCACCTGCAGTAAATTCAGTTGATTGGACATGATTTGGAAATATAATAACTGTCTGTATAAGGTCCCACAGTTGACTGTGCATGTCAGAGCACAAACACCAAGCATGAAGTCAAAAGAACTGTCTGTAGACCTGCGAGACAGGATTGTCTTGAGGCACAAATCTGGGGAAGGATACAGAAAAATTTCTGCTGCTTTGAAGGTCCCAATGAGCACAGTGGCCTCCATTATTTGTAAATGGAAGACGTTTGGAACCACCAGGACTCTTCCTAGAGCTGGCCGGCCTTCTAAACTGAGCGATCGGGGAAGAAGGGCCTTAGTCAGGGAGGTGACCAAGGCCCCGATGGTCACTCTGTCAGAGCTCCAGCGTTCCTCTGTGGAGAGAGGAGAGCCTTCCAGAAGGACAACCATCTCTGCAGCAATCCACCAATCAGGCCTGTATGGTAGAGTGGCCAGACGAAAGCCATCAGACCAGAGAATTTTGTTTCTCATGGTCTGAGAGTCATTCAGGTGCTTTTTGGCAAATTCCAGACGGGCTGCCATGTTCCTTTTACTAAGGAGTGGCTTTCGTCTGGCCACTGGCCACATTACGAATAATGGAGGCCACTGTGCTCATTGGGACCTTCAAAGCAGCAGAAATGTTTCTGTATCCTTCCCCAGATTTGTGCCTCAAGACAATCCTGTCTCGCAGGTCTACAGACAGTTCTTTTGACTTCATGCTTGGTGTTTGTGCTCTGACATGCACAGTCAACCGTGGGACCTTATATAGACAGTTATTATATTTCCAAATCATGTCCAATCAACTGAATTTACTGCAGGTGGACTCCAATTAAGCTGTAGAAAGATCTCAAGGATGATCAGTGGAAAAAAGATGCACCTGAGCTCAATTTTGAGCTTCATGGCAAAAGCTGTGAATACTTATGTAAATGTGATTTTTTTGTTTTCTATTTTTAATAAATTCAAAAAAAGTAAAAAAAAAACGTTTTCACATTGTCATAATGGAGTATTTTGTGTAGAATTTTGAGGTAAGAGATTAATTTAATACAATTTGGAATGAGGCTGTAACATGACAAAATGTAGAAAAAGTGAAGCGCTGTGAATACTTTCCGGATGCACTGTACTAACTCCCCCTTGAAATGAATGAATACGTACATTCACACACACATAATAACATACTTGGGAAACAGTTGACAACAATGTATTTGATCTTCTTGGATGGTTAAGATATGAACTTTACAGATCAAACACTGTAGTAATAATTCACATTACATCAGCTACAGAGCATAAAATAGTGCCTTGAACCAAATATAAATAAAATCTAATAATAAAATAAAATCTAGTTGAGAGATGGGTGCAGTAACCAAGAAAACAAATGTACTCATTTAAGAGTATTGTTACTGTACAGCAATTTTTTCAAAATATATGTGATGTTGCACATAGCAGTATTGGTATCAGTTGATATCTGAAATTGAGAGTTGGACAATATCGGCATATCAGTTATCAGCCAAAAAGCCAATATCGGACATCCCTAAGAGTTCATCATTTTGACAAATGTGTGTTTGTTTTCCTCCTCTCTCCCTCGCTCTACCACACAGGCTGGATGACAAGAGGATTCACTCTATGCATTTGTCTCAATACCTTGGCAGGTTGGTTCTATAGCAGAAAAAATAGATTGAGTGTTAGTCGTTCAACATTTTTTTCCCAATGGGGGAAGGCGGGGCACTAGCGGGTCACACACAGAGTGCTGCAAATGAGTTTCGCAAGCAAATTAAAATGGGTAATTTCCCTGAAAGGGTTACCATCAAATTAGAGTATTCACGGGTACCAGCAACAATGCAGTTATTTCGAGGGTCATGACGCACACACTTTAGTTATTTGAAGCCACAGGTGTGGAAAAATACTGCAAACATACTGAATAAACAGGGGAAATTATTGTACTTTCTTCATGCATATTGTGTATATGAAAAGGAAAAGGTTTTGAGAAATTTTGACAATTTTATAAAATGCAAAATGGTGGAGCCAATAGTTTAGCTGGCACAAATTATTGCAAATAAACAATAGTATATACTTAATTTATTTATTATTCCAATTCCAATGGTGTGTTACTCTTTTGAGATAAAGAAGACATTGCTGAATTCAAGTAATAACTCCATACAGGAATGTGCTCTCCATGCTGATCTTACACATTATACATTTTTACATAAAAACAAATCAACTGGGATTTTGTGTTGTGATTTTAGGCTCAATGTCAAAATGAAAATATAACTGTATACACATGTGAGGATACCAACAAGCCAAATAAACAGTTTTTAAGGTGAAATATAACAAGAAGGTATGTCAAAATGCTAACCACTATCATGGACTTCAAAGGGTCATTAGTTCCATAATGACTCAACACGGCCTGATAAAATAGGGTCAAACATGAATTATAAATCTAAAAAGATACAACACATATAAGTCTTCGCTTTTTGTAGATTAGAACTTGATTTCTGGTCACTTACGCCGTCAAAGAACTTTTGCTCAAAAGCTCAAACGCTGTGTCAAGATTGTGTCCAGTGTTAAACTAATGAAATCTCACAGGTGAGGATTCAGCCCTGAAATTCTAAACATCACAGTGTAGCTTTGACCTGCAAAGCTCTTCTGAACCTCCAACAAACGTCCTCTTGTCCTCACTACATCGGCCATCTAGATTGATTTCTCTGCTGCTGGTTTTCTTGTCAACGTGATCCGCCGGAGAGCACGGAATGTGCATGTGTGGATCAGTTGTGCTGTCATTTCACACTTCACAAAGTCAAAGTCAGCGTAACTCACGAGAGCCGAGGTGAACTTTGGTGCTGGTGCAGATTTAGTTCAGGGCTAGAGTTGAACCAGTGCTGTTAACTTTCCATTGTCCTGGGGAGCCATGTCCTTACATCACAGGGGTCACGCCTCCAATCAGGAATAATTGGCCACACAGTCAGTAGAGCTAGAAGATCTGTGTTCAAGTCTCTGTGTGGAGTTTGCATGTTCTCCCCGTGCATGTCTGGGTTTTCTCCAGGTACTCCGGTTTCCTCCCACATTCCAAAATCATACATGTTGTCCATAGATATGAATGTCAGTGTGAATGATTGTCTATACTAGACTGTGTGCCCTGCCCTTGGCAACCATTCCAGGGTGTACCAGCCCAATGTCAGCTGGGATAGGCTCCAGCATACTCCTGTAACCCAAGTGAGGATAAGTGGCATAGAAAATGTATGGATGGACATCAGTGTGAGTCAAGCGATCACAATAATGTTTATTCATTCATTTTCTACCGCTTTTCCTCACAAGGGTCACAGGGGTGCTGGAGCCTATCCCAGCTGTCTTCAGACATGAGGCGGGGTACACCCTGGACTGGTGGCCAGCCAATCACAGGGCACATATAGACAAACAACCATTCACACTCACATTCATACCTATGGACAATTTGGAGTCACCAATTAACCTAGCATGTTTTTGGAATGTGGGAGGAAACTGGAGTACCCGGAGAAAACCCATGCATGCACGGGGAGAACATGCAAACTCCACACAGAGATGGCCGAGGGCGGAATTGAACCCTGCGGAATTGAACCCTGGTCTCCTAGCTGTGAGGTCTGCGCGCTAACCACTAGTCCACCGTGCCGCCCAATAATAATGTTTATATGTCTTTTTTTTAATATCCGAATGAAAAGCAAGGCGTTGCTTAAAAATACTTATTTTATATATTTTTTTATATATTATATTTTGTGTAATACTACAGTGTTTATTTGACAATGTTAAGGTAAAGCAGTCATCAATCACAGCTGTGTCACAGAGATGAAACACTTCCTGCTCTCCAAAATAAAATACAATGCAATTACAGGCTAGAAATGACAGGTAAAACTATGTAAATGTAAAATTAGTGTGATATCTGCCTGGGCTCTCATATTTACCAAAAATGAGTCAGTGAAATTAAAGCAGCATTAATAATTAGGTGTTTACATGAGGTAACACCTCCTCCACTTCATTATGCAAACAGTTAAGCACTCAGCCCACAGCAAGTGTTTGGAGCCAGAGTTGAACCTAAAATTCCACCAGGTCAGCCCTCCTGTGAAACTATGATAGAGACTTGTAGTAGCGCGCCACGATGTGCCACCCGGATCACCCCCCCCCCCCCAAAGGGCACTGCGAGGGACACAGTCGAATGCCTTTTTCCATGTAGTCCATGTAGACCAGTTGGGCAAAGTCCCATATAACCTCCAGCACCCTAACAAGGGTGTAGAGCTGGTCCAGTGTTCCGCGATAGAGACAAAAACCGCATTGAACCTCTTGTAGCAGAGGTTTGACCAATCGTCGTACCCTTCTCTCTAGCACCCTGGAATAGACTCACCCAGGGAGGCTGAGGAGTCTGATCCCCCTATATAGTTGGAACTTCTTAAAGAGGGGACCACCATCCCGGTCTACCAATCAAGAGAAGACGTGTCAGACAAAACAGTCCCTCAACATCCAGAGCCTTGAGGAATTCTGGGCAAAACTCATCCACCGCTTAAGCTTTGCCACTAAGGAGCATTTTGACCACCCCAGATACCTCATCCACGTTGATGGAGTTGTCCGTGTATGTGTCTCTGCTTCCTCTATGGAACCACAACCATATACATGAATAGGTCTCCTGTATGTTCCCCTGTATGTTCATCAATTACCTGCCTCTTTTTTCAGTTTTTATACCTTTTTTTTAGAACACACAGAAAAGAAAAAGTGTGTTAAGATAAGGTAAGATATGCCTTTATTCATGTTTCTTGGTTCATGTCTCACATAAGGATTGTGTATGATGGGTTAAAATTCTCAAAAGAGTGCAGTTTTCCTTTAACCTAAATAATTTGTATGGTGACAATGTACAAAATTTCACTTTTCTTTACATGGAATTGATATCAAATTGTGTGCTCACTTACTGAATATTTTGTAGGTTTATCCAAGGTTTTGTTTTTTTTTCGGTGTTTAAGTAACCTAATGAGCTACAACGAGGCAACACCTAAGGATATTTACACTGTAATATATACACTAACGTTAACGCTTGCAAATCCTTCAGTATAAAATTGAGACGTGTGAGGAACGTTCATATAAAACTGAGAAACTGCCAATAAAATGCTGATGTTATCTCCAACTACACAAGGATGAGCAACTAGGGCGTGAATGCGCATAAAAGAAGTGAAAATATTTGACTCATAAAAGCATGTCAGTTGTATGTCACTCATACTCACACAATCAGGTAATAGGTCCATGTTCCTTGAAGGTTGTCGATACAAGAATTGATAATACATGAATAAACTCTATTTAAAACAGCTCTTGTAAAACCCCCGATTGTGGTGGAAAAAGGCTATTAGCAACTGCGTGCATGCAGGTAAGACGTTCTCTGTATGCACACTCTAACACCAGGGGTCTCAAACATGCGGCCCGCAAGCCAAATGTGGCCCGCAGGACACTAGTTCGAGGCCCCTGCCTTGATATGAAAGTTTAATGTTAGTGCGGCCCGCGCAAGTTTGATATGGATGCTGTATGGTATCATGTACCAGAAAAAATTATTACATTTGATTAATGTTCATGTTAAAGGTTAAATAACTGTTAATAGTTATCCTCCCTATCTGTGTGGAAGTGGTAAGTTTTTGGCTATTTAAATTTAAAGGAAATAACTTGAAGGCTACCGTTTAGGTCGCTAGCTCTCTAGTTTGCGAGTTAGCATGTGTCTCAAGACCCTGCAGTTGCACAATATGTTGTAAATAAAAAAAGTATAAATGTGACTATAGTCGTGTTTTGTCATGTCTACAGGGCTCTAATAATGCTTTTGTTAATTTTAATCTGAAAAAAAAATTTGTCTCCCCACCAACTATATGTGGTTTCTTAATTTTCAATTATTTGCCGTTTTATTATTATTATATTTATTTATTACTGATTGATTGATTTTCTTTATTTTTGATTTGTTTATTTATTTATCTTATTTTGTGCTGAATAAAAGATATTTGAGAACAGTGGAATGTTTTATCAGAGCTTTTATTGTAGAAAATCGGAACCAAAGCACTGAATAAGTTTGTATATTTTTCTGTTTTTAATAAATGTGTTTTTTTGGGGGGGGGACCTGATGCGGCCCAGCCTTGCCCAGACCCTAGCTCCAGTGGCCCCCAGGTAAATTGAGTTTGAGTTCCCTGCTCTACACAGACAACCACTTCCTTACACAAAATAAAGGACACCTGAAATCAGTAACTCCAACCACTTCTGCCTGATGCTTGCTAGCTTTCACTCAAACGTGAACATACCTGGAAGCCATTTCTCTGTGCTAACACGGTGAAATCTTTGACAAAACAGTGTGCTGGGGAGGGGGATGTGCAAACCTCATTATCTGAAACTTTGGCATCCTGTACCACGATAATATAATAATAAAACATGATGACATTTATAGGTCATAAAAATGAAAATATCCTAATAGGGTCCCCTTTAATATTGCACAAGAAGAAAACTAGCTAATATGTGTTTGCAGAGAAAGAATAAGTAGTCACTCACATTTTAGTTAACTTTAACCTCCATTATGTACGGAATGAAATTAGACCTCATAAATCATCCTATGAAATGAACAGTGATAACTAAGCAGCACATTATCATTAAGACTAAGCCAGTCTCTCTCTCCCGTGCAATGTCCCTTCCAGTGGGGAGACAGGAAAAGGAGTAACGTGCGAGTAACGTCTTGTAAGTCATGTAGCATCCTGACAATTTTTTAAATTTTATTGCAGATCTTAACATGCCAACAGAAGAGCTCAATTCCAACACCACATACACATTTCCTTGTTGTGGCCCACAACAGCAAGGCAAACATTATCACGGTCACAGTGAGCGAGGTGCATTCAGGGACAGTGGATTATCTGTGTTCTCGGGTGTTGGTGGTGTTCTGTGTACAGTATGAGGGACATATACGTATGTTAAGTTCCCAAATTCACACTAGATGTCACATCCATGTAGCGTTTTACACACATAGATTTAAAAAGCTTAATTCAAATGCAGCGTCGCGTATTATTTTCTCCTGGTACTCCGGTTTTCTCCCACATTCCAAAAACATGCTAGGTTAATTGGCGACTTTAAATTGATAGGTATGAATGTGAGTGTGAATGGTTGTTTGTCTATATGTTCCCTGTGATTGGCTGGCGACCGCCTCTTGTCAGAAGACAGCTGGGATAGGCTCCAGCATACCCACAACCCTCATGAGGATAAGCGGTACAGAAAATAGTATCTAGTAGTAGTAATAGTAGTAGTAATAGTAATATATTTTGCATCCCGTAAAACGTGTGTGACACCAGGACAATTCAACAGCATGATGCCGCTCTGATTGCTTTAGAAATGAATAAAAGAGTTTCCAAATTTCCAAAGATGAACTAACTAATAATGGAAACTACCATCTGTGCTTAAACTAATATCTTTGTTTTGTGTTCATCTCCCCTCAAACCTCCCTGCCCTCGCTGTGATATCCAGCAGAGGTCAGGAAGTTCAGCTGTGTACACTCCAAAGGAGACCCCCCAAAAAAATACATTCACTGCCTGCATCCTTTCCACGCTTCACAGAGGCCATTTGGCTTTGTGAACCACACATTTAAGCACCATGCAATCAATTCCTCTCGGATATGGCCCGCATTCCACTATGGCTTACTGCAGTAATGCTGTAAGGACGCAGGTCGGTATTACTATGTACAAAATGTAACTGATAAAAAGGCATCGAACTGCTGCTAAAACATAATGATGAGGGTGAACTTACCCCAAAGGCCAGATTGTCTGCACCCTCCGTCTTCAAGCCCAGCTCCAGCCTCTCGTCTTTGCTTAGGTGCATACTTCAGACTTGCCAGCACCACAGTAGACACCCACAGTGAGTAAAGTGTGTTAGGAGTGTGGAACTAAGAGGGCAACGTGACGATACTGCCTTGCGTCACAGAGGAAGCTCAACCTGGCAATTGGGAAGAGAGCTTCGAAAGTGGGAGGGAAAAAAAAAAAGTCGGTGCTGTTCTTTATCCGCCCTGACGTATGGTCATGTGATGCGTGACCGTGGATCCTATGAGAGGAAACAAGCTCGTTTGTCACATGCGTCTTTTTCATTTGTCACCCTCATCAGGTGGAAACTGCCTTAGCAACGCTAAGTCATGCAACCACAGGGAGTCGCCTCTCCGGCTAACGTCAGACACTTGTTAAAACAGTTGGGATGGAACTTCAGCAAGATTGCTTTATGTCCCACAGAGAGTCAGAAGTCCATCAAGGTCCCTCAAGGTCCAATCTACACATCACAGTACTAATTACAGGACTCAAAGGTAACTGATGTATCTTTTCCGGTTCAAAATGGTACATGAATGTTCCCTAACTGTAAAAGACTTTTGAGGGTACCACCCTAGTGACAAGACCTCCAAAGGTCCAACCGACACTAACGCACTCCATAAAACCATTGACTATTATCTCACAATTATCTCACAACAGGCACGATAAAATCCCAACAACAACAAAAAAAACATGGGCAGCTTTTGCGGCCGTTACCCACTCAACTCAACACTGAACCTCCAACATCACTTTCTATCCATCCCTCTGCCAGGTCCTGTAGAAAAGACATTGATATTTAGACTTATTTTGTATACTGCATTGAGTACAAATAAGAGATTATTTACATTAGTTTGTTCAGGCACCGAAATAAACACAGCGGAAACACACTCACCTGACGTTATGAACCATCCATACATCAATGTTCTTTCGCTTATCCACTTTAGCTAATTTAATTTCAGTGTGACACTGTCTGGCCACACTATTTTACAAGGGAACATGTACTGTTGCATAAAATGGATGCTCAGATAGTTACCCAAAGCTCACAACAGTCCGGCTTACCATTCTTTGTGAAATTTCAGATGCCAAACAAAGTTTGAAGTTGTTGCTTCTCCATTCGTTATTCTTGTACTGCAGGTTTTTCAGAAATGTAATATGTAATATGTCTTTTTCATTTGTGAATCCAAACAAAATTATCCATCAGCAGCAGGTAAACACCGTTTTAATCACTGCCACACTCAGCAGTCTGGTGCTCATAAAAACGTAATCTACCCCTTTTGTTGTTTGTTCTTGAGTATTCATTTGTGTTTGTATAAAGTGAGGGGCCCATCCCATTGTACTTACAAGTGCGTGAGCAATATATGGGGATCTGTCCGTGGTGCGTAGAGCTTCAGTGTGAATTTGAGAGCACGCTGACATGACTTAGCACCCCCATATTATCAATCACATGTTTTCTGTGCTCTGACCAGTTTTTGTGGCGTTATATGCACATATGCAAATGATCCCATCTCACAAATCCCTCCTTATTTCACATTTCAGTCATTTTTGACCATATATCAGTAAATATCAGTGTTTTAGACGCACGGATTGTGGTGAGAAATGGCTCCAGACTTGGTGAGCTTGTAATTTGCACCCCGTTCCCTGTTCCCCGTTCCACACTCCGCATGCACAGACAACTGCTTTTGTACCATGACTTGCAAAAAATAAATGCAGTAACACAATAAAACATGTGGCTCTTGATCTCTGACTGGTGGGTCACCCCTGGTCTGGACTCAGCGGGGTCGTCGCCATCTGGCATAACAACGACGACACATCATGTGGTACTGCATATTGCTGCATGTACACATGAACAATGTGATAGTAAAGTCATGAAATTGACTTCTATATAGGTATTTTGTTACTTCTACAGTACTTTTACTTTTTATTTAATCTTCTACTAGTTTGTGTAGCACTTTGAAAAGTGTGTTTATAAAAAATGTGCTATATAAATAAAGTGGATTAGATTGGATTTACTGAGCAAGACAAATCCACTAAAGCAACACAATCACCTACATACAATATTGCCCCATACAGTGGTGTGCAGTCAGGGCCAGCAATGCCTTCTCTGCTGGTCTGACCACTACCAAAAGCACTGACCTAAACATCCCTAAAGAGTTTATATCTTCATTTAGTAGCATGTTTTCGACCACTACTGATTTTTTTTCGTGCAATGAGATTTCAGTTTGCATGTGTTACATATCAATGTAATCTACTCAGGGCCTTCAGAATCAGGATTGCTGGTCTCTGTGTCAGAGTACAACAGGGCTGATTTTTAACTCGTCAGGCTTATGATTCATCTCAGAGGGCTAGCTTGCAGGCCCCCCACTTCTGATTGACTGATCAGAGTAAATGGCATACCCCCAGTAGTGGTTTGTCGGTGATGAACGAACGGGTCAAAAGAACTAGTTCTTTTTTGTGAACGTAAAGAATGAGGTCACCGCCCCTAAAATACCCCTTCAGTCCGTTCAGTTGCAAAGGCTGTTTTTTGACTGGGTGGCGAGTCAGTTCACCCTACCTTTTATGCAGGGCGGGACTATCTGCGTGCTTACCTGTCTTATCCTATTGTCGCGCCTTGCTCCGTGGGTGGGTGGGGTTAGCTGACTGAAAGACCGAAACTGAAAGATTGACCGACACTCCTCGGCCGTTCATTCATGACCGACAGTTGAGTGGGAACGAATGTGAACATGATTGAATGGTCTGACTCGACACGGCTGACCAGGTCTTTGCAAAGGGGGAGATCACAGGCTAGCGAGCAATTGACCGAAATGAACAAAATGAACGGCTCATTTTACAGAATGAACCGATATGATCCGGTTCACTACAACTCACCAAAATGACAGATATTAACTAAATGAACGGATCTTTTTACTGAATGAACCGGAATGACCACTAACCCCCAATACTGATTGATTGGGGGCAAAAGCTAAGTTACAGCCACACAGGAGGAGAAATTGACGCCTATGGAGAGTAGATGTACTACTCAGTTCAACCCAACTCATGACCAGCTACAGAAATACATTGGTGCATATTCAGATAAAGGTGAAGATCAGGAATTATTTTCACTTCTGTCCCATTACAGTCCGCTGGCATCGGGGCCAAGTGAGGCCCACAGATGCCACCACTCATTAACAAGTGCTTTGTGACACATTTTCAAAACCTTTGCTATTTCCTGTCAACAACAAAATGATAGATTGATTTAAATACATTCTCTCGACTATAGGGTTCTCAGTTTGTTCATTAAAGATGTCCAACACGTCCTGCTATGACTTTTCATAAGAAGAGACAAACACGATGGAGTCAGGCGTCAACCATCACCTGACTTTAATTCTTCCGAACCCTGACCTTTCGGGAAGCATTCACAACTTCCTGTTTAAGTGTTCAAGTCTTGATTATTGGAATTGTCTACAAGTGTGTGTGTGTGTGGCTTGTCCAGGGCTGACCAATGGATTGTTCCATGGCACATTCACAAGTCATGAGAGTGTCTGCAAAGAAGGCTTTTTGAAGGCCTGCTTGATGGCTCTCATGGCGTGAGAGGTGAGCAGGTTTAGAGCGATAGCCATTTTGTCACACATGATGGGTTCAGTCACAGCTCACATTATTAGTAGGGCATGTTTCACTTGAATGCCACCAAATGTCCATTTTCTTGCGCTTCTCCGGGTCAATAGGGAAGTCCAGACTTCCTGGTCCCCGCCCACCTCTTCCAGTTAGCCCAAGAGGACCCTAAGGCGTTCCCAGGCCAGCTGTGAGACATAATCCCTCAAGCATGTCCGAAGTTTGCCTCGGGGCCTTCTCCTGACTGGGCAAGCCCGAACACCTCACCAGGGAGGTGTACGGGAGCACTAGATTCCCGAGTGACCTCAACTGGCTCATCTTGATGTGACGGAGCAGCGGCTCTACTCTGAGCCCCTCCTGGATGACCAAGCTCCTCACCCTATCCCTTATTGTGAGTCCAGCCGAAGAAACTTATTTTAGCCACTTGTACCCATGGTCTCGTTGTTTCGGTGCACAGATGAGGATGGGAACATAGATCACCCAATAAATCTTACCAGTCAAGTGTCAAGTGGAGTTAAGTGATCGTTAGGAGTGACATTCTCCCATGTGAAAATGAACAGATACTTTTAGCTGTGTCCTGACTTCACGTTCTAACACTACACACAATCGGTCAGCTCTCGTGCAAAGGTAGCATTTTAATGATGTTCAGATACTTTATCTCTTTATCTAATTTGTTGGCTCCACTTTTAAGAGAACAGGGGCTCAAAATCTCGCTTTTGAAGTTTTAATGACATGTTTCGAGCATCAGTGTGAACCAGGACTAATATTGCCATTCTCCCAGGATCATTCACATTTTTTTACTTCGATTCCTTGTTTCAATGTCCACTTCGCCAACCGGAAGATATTGCCACAAAGACCAACAAGGAGAGGCCAGTGAGCACCAACAACTTCAGAAAAACTTCAGAGCCATCAGATCAGTGTAACATTTGCAACACAGTGATATCATTCAAAGGAAGGTACACGACCAATATGATGAAACACCTCTGTATTCATGGTGCAGAAATGTTCGATGCCAGACCCAGAACTCTGGCTGTCACGATAAATTTTGCTGGATGATAATTGTCCTCTGCACATGTTACTACTAAATCTTCAACAAACTGTATTGACCAGTTTTTTTTTTTACTCCGAAACTGGATGTTGTCATTGGGCATTGTAAAACGATTCTTACAATAAAGCAGTAAAACACAACAAGGTGGGAATAAACTCATCCAGCCTGAGTTGCACACAACCACAGCTGCACTAGCATGCTAAACTAGCTAAAACTAAAATCATGCTGTTTGGTAACAGCAGAATGGACATGCACCAGCAAATACAAATAGACGGTGTGGACATTGAAAGGGTGAACGAAATTAAATTTATTAGATGAAAATATGAGCTGGAAACCTCATATTACAAATATACAACATAAGGTGGCCAGAAATATTTCAGTATTGAACAAAGCAAAATTTGTTCTCAATCAGAAATCACTCCACACTCTTTATTGCTCTCTGGTTCTACCATATCTTACTTATTGTGTGGAAATATGGGGTAATAACTATAAAAGCAATCTTCACTCACTAAATGTACTGCAAAAAAGGTCAGTAAGGATAATTCATAATGCCGCCTACAGAGAACATACTAACTCCTTATTTCTAAAATCACAAATACTTAAACTTGCTGATATAGTTCATCTTCAAACAGCTAAAATAATGCATAAGGCTAAAAACAACCAATTACCTAAAAATGTCATCCAATACTATTGACACTTACTATGGTACCCATTATGTCATTGTATGGTCATATCACCTCGTACTTTGGTACGAGGTACATTATTTAAAAAAAAAAGCCAAAAAAAAACCTTAAACTGTATTATGGAAAGCAGGAAGTGAACAAATGTAACAGTTACTGATTGTAAAAGTACCAGATGGAGGGGTAGGATTTAATAAGCTTTGCTTCTTCCTACTCCTTTTGGACATGTGGAACTGTGAACTGATTATGGGATGCACTCAATTGTAATCTGATGCATGTTCAAATGAAATAAAACCATGACCATTACCAACCCTCACTTTGGTGATGTAAAGGTAGCCATACACAACATAAAACATGTTGAACGAAGAGAAGCGTATAAAAAAGGTGTTTTATGTACGGTAAACAGCGCCTCGTTGTGTGATTTCTGTAAGTAAGATGATCAGCATCGAGGGGCCTGCTGCTCTTGTGCTGATCTCACACTCTTTGAAAGCTTTCACATGCAAAGTTACCATTCACGCCAGCTTCAATCTGGGCCATCTTCTCATGTTGCGTAAAAAAAAAGATCCAAAAAGAAGCAAGTCTTTTTGTATGTACAGTAACTCCCGCTAGCTGGAGCTGCCTTTAGTTTGTCCGCACTCATGACGTTTGAAGAGATTCGACACAGTTCCACTCAGAAAGACTCTTTGGACTTACTGTATTTAGTCTTTCTGGTCAGGAGGAGGAGGTTGTGGAGATTTGCTCACTCGATAAAACCAAAGCCCTCCACCATGAAAAACACACCCATCATTGCTGTATTTGTCTGCTTTAACACAACATTGTGCTACTCTCAGTGAAGAAGACCGTGACTAACTGGACGTCCATTGTAAAGAATTGATCAGGGTTATTTTCTCACATGAGCCTCGGACCCTTGTGATGCTGGGTCCTGGCAACAGCTGCTGACTTGACATGGGACAGGGTGGGCGCCTCAAATGTTACAGTTCTAAATGACAAAGGACGTAGCTCGATGATAAAATACGTACACAGGAAATGAGGACAAACTGAACATCTTGACTCACTAGTGCCGTTTCAGCCATCGCCTTGTTGCTCACTAGGTGTGACTGCTTCACACAGAACATTAGATTCATCTTTGTTGTCATTATGCACAGGAAATAGAACACTACCTTAGCAGAACTATGACAATAACGTTGCAATAACTAACTGGAATTCAAGTTTTAAATATAGGTCAGTGTTTGTATTAGTGGTTAGGCCAGCAGAGAAGGCTTTGATGGCCTTAACTGCACACTGCTGAAATGTAATTCATAGGGATGAGTGAGTTCACCACTATCTGTATCTGTACTGAATCTGGTTTAACCAGAAAAGGGTGGGGGCTTACATCAGTACATTATTTTAAGTCTGAAATTGATATGGATTGATCAATTGCTATATATAATAATAGATAATGCTAGCACTAACACTTGACTTTAACCACTGTCATCACATTGACTCACATTCGCTCACATCTAAAAAATAAATGCTCAAACGCAAACATAGTGACAGTAAGTACAAATAACTTTGGTCTTGATGCAAGAGCTATCTGCCAGGGTTTTGAGGCTAATGCATTAATGCATTAATATATTAATTTTTGTAATCACTGGGGGGGTTGATGTTGCAGGTTCACGGCCAAGACCAAGGATCGGATCTTGGGCTGAACAAGGTTGGTGACCGTGATTTAAAGAATCATAGATAGTTTGAAGTCTGCACTTTTGGATGTCATATGTCTACGCCATCATGCTATTCTACCTATTAACAGTCACCTGCATTTTCAGTGTCCATTAGGAATCTAATTAAACTATGCACAAATGGAGAAAAGTCATGTCAACAACCTGCCACAGGTTAAAAGAATAAAATCCTTTATTATTTTTCTTTATTCTTTCGTAATTTATTTCAGATATGCATACTATGTTACATTATTCTTTATCACATATACACTTACAATACAATACACTTACAATATCTATTTATATATATATAAATATATATATATATATATATAACACCTCATTACTACACATGTCTGAAAAGGAGCAGGAAGAAGCAAAGCGCCATAGCAGTTGCCAATTCGATATGTGATTTTTTTTTTCCACACATATAATCACAGAATCTTACATAAGACAAAACAACAAAAGAAGAGTGGGAACATCGGACACCCCAGCAAAACCCCAGGACATTGCCGAAGCACACCACCAACCCCGCCAGTCAACCCACCTGGCCCCGACCCCCCTAGCCCTATTATCCTATTGCCTGTGCCTATTATCACTCTGTCTCTTTATGTCGCTGGGCAAAGTAAAGTAAAGTAAAGCAAGTAATGGCTAGTTTCGGTTTCAGTTACGTATATCAACAATCGCTTATATTAATGTGAATCTGCCGGGCACAGTGGGGGTGCTGCCAATCCTCCCACACTGATCAGGTGTATGCCTCGCCTACACCTTGTCATTTTTTCTATTTGTGTATATAGTTTTCTCCTGTCATTTACACACACACATTCTGGTTAGTACTTTAGTTATATTACATTTGTTTCTAAATTAAGCTGTTAATTACCACTGTAGTTAGTTAATTTTCATATAGAAGTTATTTTATTTCATCAGTTTGTCCTTTCTTTGAGGTCATTGGTTGCAGCACAAGCATTGGAGGCCAGATGCATATCATCACCTTGATTGGACTCTCCCAAGTGTCACCTGAAGTGGGGGTTAACTGTGTTGTTTATCTCTGTAAATGTAGGTAAATGTAATACAGGGGTTAAAATATATACAGAAATTAAAACTTAAATGAAGTAATATTGAAATGCTTTTGTGACATAAAGGAAGCATCTTGAAAATGTAAATATGGTACCTTTTATGGGAATTGCCTCCCCCTCTCAATAGGGACTTATGGTTGGGCTCTCCCTAGTAAAGTGGTCTGGGTGAATTATTGGAAAGGGCCCCTGTTTGTGTGTGCTGGGGGACATGCTGCTGGATTGTCCTGCAGAATCTAAAGAGTTCTCAACCCCAGTTTCCGGTCTATATTTCAGATGCTATGGCTATCCTGGGCTAGTAAGAGGCCATTTTCCAATCTAAAATCTTACAGGCACCAAAATAACAATAGTAACGACAGTGAGGCTTATAAGGCCTAATGTCACATACAGTATATTTACAAGAAGACAATGACTTTCTACTTTTGAAGCTGATAACACAAGACATTAGTGCGTGACGTCATGCAACAATATCCATAAAAAAGGTTTAATGCCGGAACGCACATAAATTCTGCCTATTGTTCCTGTGCTGCACTGGGAACAAATGCATCAGGAAACACACAATGTCCTGACCATTTAAGTTCCCCAGAAGACACTCAACTCTCATAATGGATGTTAGCATGACCTCAAGCTGAAATAAACTTGGGTTCTGATCCAAAACACACCAGCGAGTCTACCTCTGAATGGATGAAGAAAAACGAAATTCATACTTTGGGTGTTGCCTAATCCAAGTCCTGCCCTGAATCCAACTGAGATCATGTGGCATGACCTGAAAAAGGCATTTCATGCTCAAAAAAATTCAATGTGGCAGAATTCCTCCACAGTGCCGTAAGAGACTCATTGCAATTTATCTCAAATGCTTTTGCAGTTAAATGCAGATTGCAGTTGTTGCTGCTAAGGGTGGTCCAACCAGTTCACTTCAGTCACTTTTTCCCACAGGGCCATGTAGTTTTTGATTATTTTTCTCCCTTAATAATACACATTTTCATTTAAAGAGTGTATTTTGTGTAGAGTTTTGTTTTCACTGACTAATATGTACATTTGTTAGATGATCTGAAACATATAAATGTGACAAATATGCAAAAAATATAAATGTGTGGTCATGTTTCAAATAAGGGTTGTGGATGATGGGGGGAAAAATTCCAAGAAAGTGCACTTTTTCTTTAATGATCATTTAATGACCAATACATAATTTCTGCCTTTACTAAAAAATAGGACCAATATTTTATGCATTTAATGCTTGTATCAAACTGGCAATTGTTCCTAATGATAGTGACTTAAGTTGTTGAACAACATCATTATCCTCAACGGCCACTAGATAGCGCTACAGCCTAAAGCAGGATAAAGTTTCTTTGTCACAGGCACTTCACTCCATGCCAAGGTCAGGCTTCTTTCACATCAGTGAGTCACCACAATATTACAATAGCACAATGCTGATGGCCCACTTTTATGAATAAATATCATTATTGCTGAAGTTGCATAAATGTTTGACTCTTTATTATTAGATTTGTGGAAGGACTGTGAGATGAATAATCTGATGAAAAGTCTTGTTTTAAAAGCTATTCAGCTTTTTGCAGACATGTTTTGCAAAACATTACGCAAAGTGATTTGCAAATTCGACATGCAGTTTGCACACCTTAGACACAAATAAGGACTATGAGGTGACTTCTCATTACAAAACAAGGCAAAACAAGTCCAGTGCATGCTATTTCCTGAAATAGGGGTTTTTACTAATGTGTTTTGTATTGATTACAGCATGGAGTAACTGACTGCATGCATTAGTTCACTTTGAAACTCCTTAGAGTTACGCAAATTTGAGTGTGGTGTTTGGACAAGTGTGAGAATATCGAGAAAAAAGGAGCCCCGTTTTTAAAATTGTGTGTAAACAAATGAAATTAAAAAAAACAATGCACAGTATGTCATTGTTAAGCATATTGGAAATAAACTATACTTTATGTTACCATTTGTGTACTATTTGGAGCCCGTCCAATCGATCAAAAAACATCTCTTCCTTGTTAGTTGTGTGTGACAAAACGGCCCAGGGCACCACCGTACTGTAGTGACCCACTTCTATCATCAGTCATGTGACCTCACAAATGTGCATGTGTGTGTAAGCATCATTCATCACCACCAACACACAATTGGCTGCTTATTTTTCACAGTTTGGTGTGTACAGTAGATATTCTAAATTTATAGTGGATTTTACCGATTTATATTTTAATCTTTTCTAAGAATATTATTGATAATAACTTTTTAATTAATAAGTAATTTATAATAATAAATTAATTAATTTCAATTTTCAAGGTACCCAAGGGCCACTCCATTCTACTCTTTAGTCTTTTTTGTCAGCCATTACGCAACATAGTTTGACAAGATTATATTAAAGGGGATCTATTATGCTCATTTTTCGGCCCTCTGTATTGCGTTGTAGACTCCTATAGAGCAGTTACCCATGATAACCTACACAAAAAGCTTTCTAGGTCTTCCAGAATATGGAAGACTGTATCTCCTTGGATTCCCAAAACGATAGGTTTTAATTTATTCCACCCATAGCCCAAATCCGGGCATGCCCACTCCACTGTGATTGATCATTCCCGAAGACTTCCGGACTACTGCCGAACCCCACTTTCAAATTTAGTTGGTATTGGAGTTAATAATAAATGATTAACACATGGGATAGCTACTTAAAAGTGTATGTACCATGTATGAACTAAAAGAGTGGTAACGTAGGTTTTGAAATGTAGAAATGTGGTCATTACACCTTTTTTGTGGGACTACCCATGTTTACAAAGAACGGCTTTTTTGTGGTGGAAAAAGGCTAAAGGCAAAACCAGAACTCGGTGAGCTTGTCATTTGCGCACCACTTCATGTATGCACACTCTATAATGCTACACAGACAACCGCTGACTTACACAAAATAAACACAGTTAGGACTCTTATATATTGTTACTTATAGCTTGTGCTTCTGACTCTTCAACATGACCAAGTAACGTCGGAAAGCCGTCAGACTTCAGCAGTCTACCTTCACCCATACAGCTTGTCCCAGAGCACGGCCATATAAGGAAGCCCGGTTAACTGTGATGTCACGGCTACCCTGAAACCTGAAACCCAGCATTCAAAGCCATCTGAAAACGTCTTTCAGGGCTCACTTCCAAATGTCCAACACTCATTATCTGAAACTTTGTCATTGTTTAACACGAGAATACATTCCAACAACATTTATAAGTCAGAAAAGTGGAAAAAGCATATTTGGTCCCCTTTAAAGTTATTTAAGTAGTGCAATTTAATGAAGTATCAATTAATTCACACAATTAAACTGACTCTGTGCAACAATCATCACAACTCAAGTGAGAATTGCAATCTGATGACGTCACTACAGTGCTTGCCTCGCTAACTAAAACTAGCAAACTTTGTGAAATACACAAAGTGTATACAAGTGGTAAGTGAAGATAAATAAAATTCTTAACAAAACGAAGCGATCAAACTAATGTGATACCAACAAGAAGTACAATTTAGCACACACATGCTAACGCTAGCTTACCTTGTTGCTGTGCGTTAGCAAGTACATTAGCAAGTATCAAAGTACGACCAGAGTCTCAACTTTGCTGCTTCTTCCTGCCGCCCCCAGTCTCTTTTCTAGTGTTTGCTAGCTACTGGTGTTGCATGATGCTTTCTCAGAATGCAGCACTGTTGAATTTAGGAAAACAAATCGGTATTGACAACATTGATACCAATGGTAGTGTCGGTTCGATACCAGAGTAATGATATCAACATTTTTATTTTTTCAAATATTTGTATTATGAATAAATTATTGGGATTTGGGGGATTTGAATGAGAGCCAATATTTGGTTTTGTTTATCTTTACTTATTTTGCAAATAATTGACTGCTCAAGCAATTGTATAATGTCCTCACGAGGGTCGCGGGGGTGCTGGAGCCTATCCCAGCTGTCTTTGGGAAAGAGGCGGGGTACACCCTGGACTGGTGGCCAGCCAATCACAGGGCGCATATAGACAAACAACCATTCACACTCACATTCATACCTATGGACAATTTGGAGTCACCAATTAACCTAGCATGTTTTTGGAATGTGGGAGGAAACCGGAGTACCCGGAGAAAACCCACGCATGCACGGGGAGAACATGCAAACTCCACAGCTGTCTCCTAGCTGTGAGGTCTGCGCGCTAACCACTAGACCACCGTGTTGCCCTGGTGTAGTTATATATATTTTAAATAGCAAAAAATAGATTTAGTTTGCCAAAATTTGTGTTTTTCATGGTAATTTTGCGCAAAAACAGGAAAACAATCTTGAAAAGTTTTAATTAAAAAAAATTGGTATCGAATCCATACTGAAATTGGCAGTATTGCTCATCCCACTATATTGAACGGAACACATGTCGCATTGTTGCATTCTGTCATATGACCAGCAGAGGGCCAAGCCAGTAGTTGCAATGTTTCTTTATAGGGCATTAAATCACAGTATTTAGTCCTTGGGAGTAATGTAAAGGTTAACCTCCAGGCCATCACCGTCATAATATTATGTTCTGTATGAAGGCAGATTACCCCCCCCCCCCCCCCACACACACACACACACTCATCACACATCCTCCATCATCATCATCCTCCTCCTCCCCCCCGGATGCTGATTTCATGAATGAGCAGTGAAAGCATGACCTCATCATTTTTACCCCCACCGCCCCCCATCTCATGCATGCATGCCAACAAGCCTCCTCCGCCTCCTCAGTGACATCATCCTGCGTGCACGCTCACATGCACATCCCTGCATCCCTTCAGGATTACGGCACTTAATCTGATGATGATGAAGAGCAGGAATGCAGCATGAGAGAGAGAGATAGAGAGAGAGAGAGAGACAGGGATGCTGGATGCTTATTCATTCATCATTTTCTTCTTTCATTCACATCATGGCCTGTGGGCTCTGCGAGCAGCCGCAATCACTTTGTTACATAAGGAAGGCGGAGCGAAGGGGAGGATATGGGATGGGAGGGAAGGTCGGGTGAAGGACGCTGGGGGAGGACGGGGAGAGACGGTGCTTGCCCCAGCCTGCTGCCGAGTGATAATGTCGCCAACAGGATGTGATTCCTTCACTGCCATGATGATGATAGTAGGGGTCCTTGATGATGTCACAGTGGAGGGGGCGGGGCCACAAGAGAGGAAGTGCTGCTGTTTAACAGTAATAGTTTATTTATAGAAGTGGAAAAGGTGCAGTTCACTATCAGTAGGAAACGTTCCACTTTTCCCCCGT
Source organism: Doryrhamphus excisus (assembly GCF_037039965.1). Classification (NCBI taxonomy): domain Eukaryota; kingdom Metazoa; phylum Chordata; class Actinopteri; order Syngnathiformes; family Syngnathidae; genus Doryrhamphus; species Doryrhamphus excisus. Next base: position 13,939,470 of record NC_136357.1, on the reverse strand, counting down.
TCAACCACTGTTGTCGCCATTGTGTCTTTGGTCAAATGACTTTCTTGAGACTAAAATAGTTAAGGCTTATAGCGCCACCTGCTGCATCCTTTTTGTATAGTGTGGGCAGTCAACAGTTAACAGAGTTGCGACTTATTAAAAATGGACTTGACCCAAAAACAAAGACTCCACCCACAGCCACCAGAGACAACAAGAAAGATGTGTGTCACAGGAGCGTGTCACACCTTGCCTCCCTGGAAGAAGACATGGGGGGTTATAAATGGACTCCCAGCCATGAATCACGCTGTAATGATTAACACCTTGCATAAGCTTGTCTGGGAAGACTTCTTTTCTTTGGACATCAAACACACACACATACACACACAAGTCAGAAACCTGATCAAACATGATTTAAATGTAATAAGATGAATGGATGAACGATGGATTGATAATCGGGTGAATGGAAAGATACATGGAGGCTATGAATGAATGCCAATGTGGTAGGAAAATGGAAGTTTGGATGAATTACCAGATGGATGGATGGATCAACCTATGGCGGATGAATGAAGGATGGATGGGTATACGGTAAAAAAACAAGGTGTTTGGATGCCGGATGACAAGATGGTTAGAAGAATGTCATAGAATGATTGGAGAGGTTCTAGGTTTTATCACAAAATGGCTGAATTGATGGGTGGATGGATGACTTAAGAAAAAAAAATTATTGACTTTAAAAACCGAGTGATTAGCGCGCAGGCCTCAGAGCTAGAATACCCGAGTTCAATTCCACCCTCAGCCATCTCTGTGTGGAGTTTGCATGTTCTCCCCATGCGGGTACTCCGGTTTCCTCCCACATTCCAAAAACATGCTAGGTTAATTGGTGACTCCAAATTGTCCATAAGTATGAATGTGAGTGTGAATGGTTGTTTGTCTTCGCTGCAGTATAAATAGAGACAACAACTCCATGCTTGAACAGCAAGCTGTTGTAATAAAAATAAAAATAAAAATAAAAATAAAAATAAAAATAAAAATAAAAATAAAAATAAAAATAAAAATAAAAATAAAAATAAAAATAAAAATAAAAATAAAAATAAAAATAAAAATAAAAATAAAAATAAAAATAAAAATAAAATGAATGTTAATTTTCTCCGGGTACTCCGGTTTCCTCCCACATTCCAAAAACATGCTAGGTTAATTGGTGACTCCAAATTGTCCATAGGTATGAATGTGAGTGTGAATGGTTGTTTGTCTATATGTGCCCTGTGATTGGCTGGTGACCAGTCCAGGGTGTACCCCGCCTCTTGGCCGAAGATAGCTGGGATAGGCTCCAGCCACATCCCTTGTGAGGATAAGCGGTAGAAAATGAATGAATGACTTTTAAAACCTTTAAAAGTAACTTAGAAAAAGTGACTTTTAAAAAGTCAAAGTGTTACTTTGGTGAATTTTAAAAGTGCCAATTTTAAAAGTGCCATTAAAAGGTCTTTTAGGACTTTCTCATTCTCAACTCTCACAACTTCCCCAAAGTGACGGCTGCTTTGACAAAATGGCGCCAGAAAACAAACTCCCAGGCTGTACTGAAAAGAAAAATGTTCACTCTGTCATTCTTACGACAGCATCATCAAAGTTTAAACACGCCATCTTTTCCTTCCACATGAAAACTACAGAATCAACACAATTTATGTACTCAGAGTACCAGGCATCTATTAGGTGTTGTACTTTTTTGGGTCAGTGTGGAAAAGTTTAGCAACGTTGCTTCTTTCTACACTCCTTAAACTCCATCCTAAATGTCAGCTTTACAGATGCCGCATCATGGCACAGTTCTGCAAAAGCACTTTTCACATGTAAACAGAGGCCACAGGAAGCCTGATTAGTAAAGGGGAGAGACAGCATGATGACAGCAGGAAGCATCTAGTTGTGTCATGTGACCACCTGACCTGACCTAATTAGAGAAAGTGCATCTGACTGCTAACTTCCTGTGCCAGATGATTCAACCTCAAACTGTCTTCTCCCAGCCCTTGCCAAAGCACCGCCACCGCCTCCTTCATTAAAAAAGCATGGGCCATTTGTAACAAATGGCTGGCAGAGCAGGAACAGTCAAGTCCTGCCGTCAGCGTGAGCCAGGAGGTTAAATAATGCATGAAGATGACGTCATTGCCATGTTAAGGAAGACATCATGCATGTTTCCTGCTCTCTGCTGACGATGTTTGGGATGACTTAAGGCTCCTACAGGATGTAAACAAACTCGCTATCAGCCATGCTCATATTATGGTAATGGAAATAGTTCATTTATTTTGAACATACATACAAGTTATGGAATACATCACAATTTTTCTTGCTTTGTCTCATTCTGGAAGAGGGCATTTGTCTTTCTACCAATCATCACTTTTCAATGTGTTTAGGCCCGCTCCTTTCAGTATCCCACCACTGCACTTGGTAGCCAAACAAATGGTGCCAAAAAGGGGTATAGCTCAAGTCGATTATGCTACTCAAAACAATGTGTGGTAGAAACTAAATTGGTACCTCAGTTTTCATTATTAATTAGTAACAAAGGGTCTGATAAAAACAAAAAATAGTAAACAATGTGAAATAATTCAAAATTAAACTTTTACAAATGTACAAAGAATGGCATCTTTGTACACTTCTTTAGTTTTTTCTTAAAGGGGACCAACTATGCTCATTTTCCGACCCTTTGTATTGATTTGTGGACTCCTATAGAGCAGCTACACACAATAACCAGCACAGAAAACTTTAGATATTCCAAAATCTGCACCTATTCCAGCTGTATTTCCTTTGATATTTACTTTCTGCCAAAAAGGTCTGTTTTAATTTACTGCATCCACAGCCCGCCTCCGGGCATGCCCACTCTGCTGTGATTGGTCACACGCCCCAAGTGCTTCCAAATATGAACCATATAAGAAAGTCCGCCCCACTCTGACATCACAAAGGGGCAGTTTTACCACGCCTTCTGAAACCGAGTGCTTTGAGCCATCCCTAAACTTCTTTCAGGGTTCACTTCCAAATGCACAAACTTCATTATCTGAAACTTTGGCATCGTTTAATACGAGAATACAACATTCTACCTACATTTATAGGTCAAAAAAGTGGAAAAAGCATAATAGGTCCCCTTTAAATTCAATAGTGTTTTTCACTTTCTTTATCAAATTGCTGGACCTCACAACTTTATTTGGCTCCATGGCAGATTATTTAGCAGTTGCACTCAAAAGAACTGCATAGACATTGAGTCCCCAACACGTAGGATGCTTTGTATGGCCACCTTATTCTGCAGAATGACACACTACAGGGCAAATGGACTATTGTGAAACCAAATCAAAATGAAGATGGACTGTACCGGGAGAAAAGGTCAAATGTTGTACAACAGGGGTCTCAAACACACATGGCCCGCAGGACACTAGTTTGAGGCCCCCGCCTTGATATGAAAGTTTAATGTTAGTGCGGCACGCACAAGTTTGATATGGATGCTGTATGGTATCATGTACCCAGAAAAAATTATTCAGTTTGATTAATGTTCATGTTAAAGGTTAAATAATTGTTAATAGTTATCCTCCCTATCCGTGTGGAAGTGGTAAGTTTTTGGCTATTTAAGTTTAAAGGAAATAACTTGAAGGCTACCGTTTAGGTTGCTAGCTCCCTAGTTTGCGAGTTAGCATGTGTCTCAAGACCCTGCAGTTGCGCAATATGTTGTAAATAAAAAGAGTATAAATGTGACTATAGTCGTGTTTTGTCATGTCTACAGGGCTCTAATAATGCTTTGTTCATTTTAATCTGAAAACTATAACAACTATATGTGGTTTCTTAAGTTTTTATTATTTGCAGTTGTATTATTATTATTATATTTATTTATTACTGATTGATTGATGTTCTTTATTCTTGATTTGTTTATTTATTTTTCATCTTATTTTGTGCAGAAAAATAGAAATTAAGATATTTGAGAACAGTGGAATGTTTTATCAGAGCTTTTATTGTAGAAAATCGGAACCAAAGCACTGAAAAAGTTTGTATATTTTTCTGTTTTTAATAAATGCGTTTTTTTTTTTTTTGGAAAACCTGATGCGGCCCAGCCTTGCCCAGACCCTAGCTCCAGTGGCCCCCAGGTAAATTGAGTTTGAGACCCCTGTTGTACAATGTCACCAATATTTAGAGCCCTAAAACAATCTATACATAAACCTTTTAATACTGTTCTCGTGATAAGAGTAATCAGATTACAGTGGTGTAGATGCAGCGTTATGCTTACACTACACAACCGTGTCACACACTAAACATGGCATCGAGGGGAACGCCAAGACAGGGCCAATTAGAACGTCTGCTTTGTTACATGAAGGCAACAAAAACAACATTTCTTCAAAATGTGATGATTAGTGGGTGTCTAGCTGTGACATGCTCATACACACACACACACACACACACAGGCTCTATTTAATAGTGTGTAAAGCCACTGAGTCATTCCCACATACATTACATAACTTCCATAAGAGCATGATCCTTTCTATGGACTTCACTTCATCCCCTTAGAGTGTGAATGGTCCTGTTGTGTCGCCATACATTTCTAGACATAGTCACATAAGTCTTTCAAGTCAAACTAAGTCCTGACCCACTTCTGTAATGTTTAGGAATGACCCACAAGGAGCCAGAGATCTTCTCTACAAAAAAACACTTGAAGTCTTATACTGTATATGCTGTACATTCTATACTATAGCAGGGGAGTCCAAACTGCATACAGACAAACTGAAACTGACAAAAAAAATAAGCAAATAATGTCACCTTTGCTTATAAGACCCAAAGATGCAGAAAGGAACACGGTGATAGTGAAAAAAGTTTTAATACAAATGTGGGGCTGCACGGTGGATGAGTGGTTAGCACGCAGACCTCACAGCTAGGAGACCAAGGTTTAATTCCAACCTCGGCCGTATCTGTGTGGAGTTTGCATGTTCTCCCCGTGCATCCGTGGAAGTATAGGAAGTATAAGGGCAGCCAACAGCCAAATGTTTGTCTTCTATGTACAAAGAAAGACAGAAAGCTTGCTAACAGATGTTAGCCATGTCAGGTAATTAACCATGCAAATTAAAAAATATATATATAATTTTTTTAAATTAATCACTAAAAAATATCAATTGTAAATTGATTTAAACATTTTGTAACATGAAAAAAATATTAAAATCAATAAAAAGAGAAATACATTACAACTTAATAAGAAACACAAATATTTTTAAATAATTTCATAAAATATAATAATTTAAATATCAAAAATAGAATTACAAATTCAAGTTAAAATACAGTTCCAAGTTCAATTCCCCCCCTCGGCCATCTGTTTGTGGAGTTTGCATGTTCTCCCTGTGAATGCGTGGGTTTTCTCCGGGTACTCCGGTTTCCTCCCACATTCCAAAAACATGCTAGGTTAATTGGTGACTCCAAATTGTCCATAGGTATGAATGTGAGTGTGAATGGTTGTTTGTCTATATGTGCCCTGTGATTGGCTGGCGACCAGTCCTCTTGCCCGAAAGCAGCTGGGATAGGCTCCAGCACCACCCGCGACCCTCGTGAGGAAAAGCGGTAGAAAATGAATGAATGAATGAATGAATACAAATGTGTTGAGGGAAAAGGGAAATACAAAAATAGTACTAATGTAAACCAAAAAATGCAGCCAGCTTTTCCTCCATTTTTGTTTTCCTGTTCACTTATCTTTTGAATGTGCCAAGGGCGGTTAAAAATACAGTTGCTGGCCACACTTTGGACTTTATTTGAAATATGTTTTTTCAGTCCTCTGCTGATAGCTTTATTATATCATTACAGTCATGTCAAGTCACATGCTGGACTCTGAGAGCATCGGGTCGAGTATTAAACTTTGGAGGCTAAAGGCATGTCTCTTTAAGACTTGATGATGACACATGATTGGAAGTCAGAAGCTGCTCTCAATGGCGTCCTTGTTTTATGACCCAGCTGCTTTTTCATCCACTGTATTGGATTGTATGCACTCTACCCACTCACTGGTCAATCTAATGGGAATATTTCACCGTGCTGCTGTGTGGTCATTTGTCTGTCTCTAAAATGGTCAAAGGTCAGCGAGGCCTGTAATCTGCTGCTTATCAAGTGTGTGTGAAAAGCCCCCTCCATTCCTCCATCACCCCTCCACGATCAATGGCGACCTCTGCGAACTTCCTGTGAGGATGAGGTCAGCCGCCACTCTGTTTACCAGGATGTGGAGGAATTTTTATGACATGAAAGCTTTGCTGGGAATTCCTCAAGCGGCCCACTTGAAAATGTCCAACCTTAAAAGGCCGAGCATGTGAGCCTCCCTCACTCCCCGGCTCAGAGGTTGAGTAAATAAAGCATTATTAGGCGGAAGAATGTCACATTTTAAAGAGCTTTAAAAAGGATTTTTATGCTTGTTTTCTTCTCTCGTTAGACTGAAATTTATGTTCTTGTTTTGCTAAATTCTTTGATATACAATAATCCCTCATTTATCACAGTTAATTGGTTGCACACCCGACTGTGAATAGAATATTTTCATAGTTTGGACCTGATTCCAATGTATATACGGCTTTTAACATTATTAAGCCAGCTCGTTATGAACTAATTATAGCCATTATAGTGATCTTTACACTTGTATTACCCAATATAGTAGACATTACAAGAGATCAAATAAGCCATTCAAGACATAGTGCTGATATACATTTGTATAGATAGCTAGATGAGATGAGTAGCAAGCGGACAGGAAGTGAGATCACGGGCTCACAGTTGAGTTTTAGTTTGGCATAGGTGACATCAGCAACAGTAATGTGTGTTTTTATTAGGAATAATTATGCTTGTTGTGGGATAATTATTATTATATTATTGTGATATATGCATCACTTCAGGACAAGACAATTTTGTTTTCAAAATAAAAATTATTCATTAATTCGTGCTGGAGCCTATCCCAGCTGTCTTCGGGCAAGAGGCGGGGTACACCCTGGACTGGTCACCAGCCAATCACAGGGCACATATAGACAAACAACCATTCACACTCACATTCATACCTATGGACAATTTGGAGTCGCCAATTAACCTAGCATGTTTTTGGAATGTGGGAGGAAACTGGAGTACCCGGACAAAACCCACGCATGCACGGGGAGAACATGCAAACTCCACACAGAGATGGCCGAGGGTGGAATCGAACCCTGGTCCTCCTAGCTGTGAGGTTTGCACGCTAACCACTCGACCGCCGTGCCGCCTAAAATAAAAATTAAATATGGAAAAAAAAACATGATTATGCAAGTAAGCTAGAAAGGGAAATAAGAAAGTTTGCTTTAAATACAACATGAACTTCCTGTCAGGTTCCTGTCCTCCAGATGGCGGGGTCAAGTTTAGGTTACGTTGGGGTCACCCAGGTTTACGTTTGCCACAGATCTCCTGCGGGCTTTGTCTAGATCTAGAGTGATTAGAGTGGACCCACGCTGAGATGCTTTCAATCCATCTTTGCAGGAAGTCATAAAAAAAGTTTGCTAATGAGTCGTTTGATTAAGTACACCTGTATGAGAGCTCAAAAAAAGTCATTTCAGTGACTGGAACATAATTAGCATGTGCAGAAGGAATGCAGTGGTGTTGGCACCTCCATGCTAACAACCATGTTGACTCAGCGTTATTTCTCCAGCATACCCCTGCGAGCCTACTGAGGATAAGCGCTTTAGAAAATGAATGGAATTTGGTCCAAAAATTCAGAGTCTGTGGGCGGTGCGGCAGTCTAGGAGACCAGGGTTCAATTCCACCCTCGGCCATCTCTGTGTGGAGTTTGCATGTTCTCCCCGTGCATGCGTGGGTTTTCTCCGGGTACTCCGGTTTCCTCCCACATTCCAAAAACATGCTAGGTTAATTGGTGACTCCAAATTGTCCATAGGTATGAATGTGAGTGTGAATGGTTGTTTGTCTATATGTGCCCTGTGATTGGCTGGCAACCAGTCCAGGGTGTACCCTGCCTCTCGCCCAAAGACAGCTGGGATAGGCTCCAGCACCCCCGCGACCCTTGTGAGGAAAAAGCGGTAGAAAATGAATGAATGAATGAATGTTTCTAACTCTCTCTAGTAGTCTCTTTCAAAGGTGAGCTCTGACCTCAGCAATCTTTTGACTCACACGCCTGTCCTTCCTTCACTCGTTTGGAAGGAATGTATTATCACTTCCTTGTTTCCATTGCTGTCCCGCCCCCACCCCTCCCTGACCTCCGGGGGCTGTTAAAGTGCAGCTGTTACTTCCAGCTTCCGGAAGCCTGGAGGGGGGCGAGCATGGGCGTAAAAAGGAGAAGGAAACACGGGATGGTATGTGACATTTCTTGGAAGTTGATGTAGATGACTTAAACAGGTGTGACTCCACTTTCTAACTCACATATAGTGTGAATGAATTTAAAAAAAAGTGGAAATTGTAATGATGGTATACAACATGAAATTTTGACGTGACTTTTAATAGCATATGATGGGAGGGTGCAGTCTCTAGTTTCCCACATCATAAATAAACACTCTCTCTTTTCACCGATCTAAGCAGCCACAACGAAGGCCTCGTGTAAACTGAACCATTTGGCCCGTCAAAGCAAGCCACCTTGCTTTGGTGGAGTTGACTGCGGGGTCGAGGCAATTTAACACCCCTCCATTGTAAAAGAAGAGAGGGGAGATCAGGGACGGGCAGGTGGTGCTCTGCATTCTAGCATTTAAAGGGGGGGAGTATTTCCATCTTTGCATCTTTGTGTGAAAACCAATTAGTGGGCTGCCCTCAACCACACACACACACACACTCTATATGGCCATTTGTTGACACCACCCCCCTGAACATGAATTTCACTTTACCCAACAATGACCTAGCCAAGTTTTTTAAGTGGTGAAAAAGGTTGCAATATGCGTAGCAGGCCACTAGTTGAATATGTGACCAAAAAATGTATGATAAAAGCTCTTATTAACATCTCAACTAACTACAGCTGCCACATGCAAGGTCTAAAAAGCAAACACCTGCTGGGGTCTCTAATGACGCTAGGTCAAAAAACAGCGGCGGCTGTAGGCAACCTCCTGTTTTGTTTTTTTTATCAACTTCACAAGTTATTTGATTCCAGGGGCTCAAGATGATTTTCAGTTCATTTGCTGATGAGAACGTGAACCTGTAGTTTGCAATATTGAACTTTTTGAATTAATCATCATTTTAAATCATGTGATCAGACCGATCACATTTTCCTTTCACCTTTACCATGAACTGCAAATCATTATGAAAGTTAAAATGGTAATGGTAATGGTAATGGTAATGGTAATGGTAATGGTAATGGTTTTATTTCATTTGAACATGCATCAGATTACAATTGAGTGCATCCCATAATCAGTTCACAGTTCCACATGTCCAAAAGGAGTAGGAAGAAGCAAAGCTTATTAAATCCTACCCCTCCATCTGGTACTTTAACAATAAGTAAATGTTACATTTGTTCACTTCCTGCTTTCCATAATACAGTTTAAGGTTTTTTTTTAATAATGTACCTTGTACTATAGTATAGTAATAATGGGTACCATAGTAAGTGTCAATATAGTGATATATATAGCACATCATGACTGGTTCAAGACTCTTCATCCTTGTATTTAGCAAACATCAACTGCTTGTATTGTTTCTTGAATTGGCTCATCGTTGTGCATTGTTTGAGGTCCTTACTCAATCCATTCCATAGTTTGATTCCACATACTGAAATGCTATGGCTTTTTAACGTAGTCCTAGCATATAAGTGTTTCAAATGCAGTTCTTCCCTGAGATCATATTTCTCCTCTCTTGTAGAGAAGCATTGGATGACATTTTTAGGTACTTGGTTGTTTTTAGCCTTTATGCATTATTTTAGCTGTTTGAAGATGAACTATATCAGCAAGTTTAAGTATTTGTGTTTTAGAAATAAGGAGTTAGTATGTTCTCTGTAGGCTGCATTTAAGTCGCTCGCCTGCCATTTTGGGGAAATATGGCTGTTTCCATGAATGGATCTCAGTTCGGGGTTTTCCGAATGTGCTAAATTTCCATCTGCATAAAGCATTTTCCTCCCACGGCAACACCACAGCGGACGTTTGACTTGGAGCAGAAGCCTCATGTATGTGTGAAAAGTGACTCCTACACATGATAATATACACACTTTCATTTCTACTCAATAGGATGTTTTGTTTTGTTTTTTTCTTGTTTTTTGTGAACGTCACTTTCTGTTCTTGGTACAGACATCACAAGATGTCACAGGTGACAAAATTTATCATTTAGAGAAATGTTGTCTGGAGAGAATAGTGCAGCCGGAAGCAAATCAGATGGTGAATTACTATGAATGATAATACAGTATAACATGGAAGTGAGAAAATACACACTTGCACACACTCACAACTTCCAATCCTACAGTAGTTACAGTTGTCTTAAAATGAATGTTAAAGTGTTTAATTCTCATCTTGTGAGTTAGTTCCCAGTGTAGAAAACAAAGCATGCTCGAATAAGTTTACAGTAGATGTCCAACAGGTCCTCACAAAAGGACACAATTTGCCAAAGACATAGAAGCTTGTAGAAAGTGTCCCAAAGACAGTACCAGCACCTTTACAGCATTTATGGCTTCACCGACTTTGCTATCTTAAACTTTATGTCTTTACAGCACTGCAGACACAAGACTAATGTACGGTAGTCTTCTTATCAATATCATTACTGCTTCCGTTAAAGCATCGCTCATGGTGTCATGTCATACTTATCTTCTTTCCTGACATGCATACATTCTCAATGTGGACACAACCTTGAACATATTGAAGAAAAGACAACGTGGCTCTATTCAATAGGTGTAGGGGGACACGTTTTCAGAAAAGATGAAAATACTGCGGAGCGGGGGTGAGGGGGTGAAGGGGGTGTCGGGAAATTTAACCATACATGACTACAAACAAGACCTGGGTTCAATTCCACCCTCGGCCATCTCTGTGTGGAGTTTGCATGTTCTCCCCGTGCATGCGTGGGTTTTCTCCGGGTACTCCGGTTTCCTCCCACATTCCAAAAACATGCTAGGTTAATTGGCGACTCCAAATTGTCCATAGGTATGAATGTGAGTGTGAATGGTTGTTTGTCTATATGTGCCCTGTGATTGGCTGGCGACCAGCCTCTCGCCCGAAGACAGCTGGGATAGGCTCCAGCACCCCTGCAACCCTCGTGAGGAAAAGCGGTAGAAAATGAATGAATGACTACAAACAGCAGCACTTTAACTATTATCATATATCATCATATAATCATATATCCGCAAGCAGAAGGAATTAGACAAATAAAGGCACATTTCCATAAATGTCCATGTGTGTGTGTGTGGGGGGGTTAATGTCCAGTTCAGCCCACAACCCAAAGTGATCTTTGAGTTTTGGAACCCTGTGTGATTGAATTTGACCCTACATGATAAGCGACCTCTGCTGTTTTTAAGAATCTACAGTGAAAACACTATTGACATGTCCTCTATAAGACAGGAGTATACTGTTGTTTTTGAGGTTCTATTTCCAAAAAAATGATACTCAGAGATGCTCCATTTGAGAAGAGCACTCTGTTGTTTTTAAGGATCTACTGCAAAAATGCTACTCAAATATCTTCTACATGACAGGAGCATGTTGTTTTTAAGGACTTGATGCAATAACCCCAGTCAAAGATCCACTATAAGACAGGAGCACTCTGCTGTATTTAAAGATCAACTGCCCAAAATGCTGATCAAAGCTCCTCCTTGCAGTCGGATGTCTTCTCTTGGTCTCAGAAACAAACGTGCTTACCTTATTTATAAAGTGTCTGCTTTCTATCTGTGATTCAAGGTCGACTTGGTCAGTGCATTCCATTCCCAGCAACATTTTTTTTATCGTGTCCACTGTGCTCCGTGGACAACAGTGATGGATGGTAGCGAATATGAGCGCTTTAATAATTTTATCAACACTTGTACTTTGCCTCTTTCATGTTGCAATATGCTCTGCTAATTACTGGAAGTTTCACCATATCTGGCAACATATTTTACAATGGCTGATAACAAAAAGGAGCGGGACGGGTTGCCATGGCGCCCTGACATCCACTCATTCCACATTTATCCAAATAAAAGCTGTTAAATGATATAAGTAAAAGTATATACAGTATAATATAATAATAAAGGGTAGTTTCTGATAAGAGAAAATCATATCAATGACTTTCCAGAAGGAAAGTAACATCTATAGTTGATTTATGATGTAATGACAATAATCTGACATTTGACCTCCAGCTGCACAGTAATCATCAACGGAGTTGTTAGACATAAAGGTCGCTCAAACTTTAATGGTGGGTAAAAACAAGCAAACATAAATCATGTTTGGCCACTTAATTTTTCTAAAAATGATTTACTACTAATAATAATATTATTAACATTAATATCCATCCATTTTATATGTCACCTATCCTCACTAGGGTTGTGGGCATGCTGGAGCCTATCCCAGCTGTCTTCGGGTGAGAGGCGGGGTACACGCTGGACTGGTCGCCAGCCAATCACAGGGCACACATGGGCAAACAACCATTCACACTCACATTCATACCTATGGACAATTTGGAGTCTCCAATTAAATTGGGAGGAAACCGGAGTACCAGGAGCAAATTAACATTTATTTTATTTTATTTTATTTTATTTTATTTTATTTTATTTTATTTTATTTTATTTTATTTTTATTTTTATTTTTATTTTTATTTTTATTTTTATTTTTATTTTTATTTTTATTTTTATTTTTGCTGTTCAAGCATGGAGTCGTTGTCTCTATTTATACTGCAGCGAAGTGTTGTGTTGAAGTGATGAGGCGCTGCTTCCTCCCACTGCCTTCCTCACTCATCTTGTGTTGCTGATGTTGTGCCAGCAGTGAAGTGTTAGTCATCATGGCTGAGAGCAGGTAGGAAGGAAGGAACGCTGCATGGTTTTTACTTCCTGTTCCTATATTTCATGGCAATGAGCCAGCATGGGTGAAAGCTGATGACGTATGTCGGCGTAGAAAAATAGTCCACAAATCACAACCTACAGCAAGTGAGTATGCAGCACTGGTTAAGCAACAATACTATAGGACCGGGGTTTTATAATAAAATTGAGTAAGGTCCGTTTATGGATTATTTTTCACAGCAAAGGTCCGAGCCTAATTTTGTCTTACATTGCATCAAACAGACGATCTCATATGACATCATATCAGATGTCATGAAATCCTGCATCACCATATTGTTTTAATACATCAGAATTACTTGACATCTGAATTGCGTTAAAAAGAAAACATGACCAAATACGATTAAATAAAAACAAGACCATTATTTTCTAAGTTAAATAAAACTACCCCAATTTCTCCGTTTCAGAAAAATTTTATTTAATAACAATTTAATAAGTGTCTCTGTAAAACAGGGGTCTCAAACACCCGGCCCGCGGGCCAAATGTGGCCCGCAGGACACTAGTTTGAGGCCCCCGCCTTGATATGAAAGTTTAATGTTTGATATGGATGCTGTATGGTATCATGTACCCAGAAAAAATTATTATGTTTAATTAATGTTCATGTTAAAGGTTAAATAACTGTTAATAGTTATCCTCCATATCCGTGTGGAAGTGGTAAGTTTTTGGCTATTTAAGTTTAAAGGAAATAACTTGAAGGCTATCGTTTAGGTCGCTAGCTCAAGAGTTTGCGAGTTAGCATGTGTCTCAAGTTGCGCAATATGTTGTAAATAAAAAAGTATAAATGTGACGATAGTCGTGTTTTGTCATGTCTACAGGGCTTTAATAATGCTTTGTTCATTTTAATCTGAAAAAAATAATTTGTTTACCTACCAACTATATGTGGTTTATTAAGTTTTTATTATTTGCCGTTTTATTATTATTATATTAATTTATTACTGATAAATATTACTTTATTGATTTGTTTATTTATTTTTCATCTTATTTTGTGTAGAAAAATAAAAATTAAGATATTTGAGAACAGTGGAATGTTTTATCAGAGCTTTTCTTGTAGAAAATTGGAACCAAAGCGAAGTTTTTAAAAATTTTTTGTTTTTAATAAATGCGTTTTTTTTGTTTGGTTTTTTTTATGGAAAACCTGATGCAGCCCAGCCTCACCCAGACCCGAGCTCCGGTGGCCCCCAAGTAAATTGAGTTTGAGACCCCTGGCTTACATTTTCTATTCACTGAAAATAACACACAACTATTACTGTGTAAACAACTAGCAACACAAATGATTACACCTCACAGTGAACATGAATTGCACAGATTGTTCCTGGAATCCACTTCCACTCCTCCATGATGACGTCACTGGTGGAGCTGGTGGACATTACACACCTTGCATCACCACCTTTCTTGTTCCTCATTGTTACAGTCAGGAAGGCGCTGTAGATCAAATAAATGAGAGCGAGAACAAACAGACTGAGAAACAGTTTTTATCTCTTCCTCGGTAATCTCCAATGGCATTCTACCAACTCTGTTTACACATCAATGTGCAACGGTTATGGCTGACCGTGTGTGAGTTTAGTTGTTTCAATTGTCTTTGGGCAATTTTATTCTTAGGTTTGTACACTTTACCGTTGAATGGTGGATTTATGATTCTATCATTTGTTTGAGGATTGGCATCTTCCACTCTATTCTGCTCTGTTTCTATTTGCCTTTACTTTCAGTATGTACTGTATAGAGCAGTGATTTTCAACCTTTTTTGAGCCACGGCACGTTTTTTACATTGGAAAAATCTTGTGGCACACCACTAACCAAAAATGTTACAAAATGTCACCACGACCTCACACGTGCATCAATAAGTCTATCGGAGGAACAAGGCAGGTGTTGCCACACGGACCAATATTACATTGCTCTGCCAGTCTTTACACCACAGACACTCCACAGTAGCCACATTTTTACACGACCAGTTTTTCTCTTTCCAAATGACCTTTCGGGAAACAATGGTATCCATAGAAAGGAATATTCCAATCTCTTGTCTACATGCACCGTGAAAATCAAACAGAATAGTCAATAGGGCATGCCCAGTAAAACATAAACATAAACATCACGTGATACCGGCTTCCCCAAGTTATTCTTTCACTTGTTGGAATAACTCCGTATTGCCAGTTTTTCCTTCGTCCAGTCTTGAAATTTAGTTTGAATCAAAAACAAACTTTGCTTAGTCCAGTGCCGATTGCTGGCCTCCATTTTTAAAACTGAAGAACGTCTGGATCTGCGTTTTACGTCATATCTGAGCATGCGCTGAAAAAACGCACCCGGGATCAATTTAAACAGGAAAAGATCACATTCAATCTTGCTAATATTTTATAATTAAACTCAGGACATGTTTTATATAGATATATATTTTCTTTTTTAATAAAACTGCACTTGTGAATGGCGTATAGAAGGGTTTAGATTCTGTTCCACAGATGGCGCTAATGCATACAAAAGCTGTTTGCCAACCGCCAATAAACAACAGAAGAAGAAAAACACCACGAAGAAGAAGGAACCCTGACAACTTTCCGTTTGAGCGGGTACAAGATACCTCAATCAGATTGGTTAAGGGAATATTCCATCCCTGTTCAATTCTTTCCGTTTGAGCAAATAAACCAAATGCAATTGGAATATTTGGGTCCATGTATACTATTGACATAATGGCTATTGACATAATATTTGCAAATGATGATTAATAAATGTTAATTATAAAAAGTGATATTGGATAATTTCTAACGGAATACACCTGGTGGTTTATCAAGGTACACTGGTGTGCCGCGGCACAGTGGTTGAAAATCACTGGTATAGAGGGCTGTACTCACATTTGTCAAATACTGTACTTAGCAACCTTTCCATTGCCCTACTATTCCTTACTACGGACAGTATGGACATGAGAAGCATATAAAACATCCGTCTCTGCCATTTGTTTGTCCATGTTGTGGTGTTGGAGTGTCTTCTAAGTGTCTTTTAAGCACTGCTGGCTATTAATACTCCGGCAGTGGTGCTGCGTGGGTTGGGTGGAGACAGCACACATGATTCAGGGCCATTACAGATCACCTTTTTCAGTGCTTTGGCCATTGTGGTCTCTCCAAGAGGACGCTGAGTGGGCGGCGGGACGTGGTGACTCAAGGCTGATGAGGGAGCCAAAGATAGTTTTTCATGAAAAGCTTTCATAATTCTGCATCGTGACTCAGGTTACGTTGAGGCTTGCTTTTTCACTTCACCATGCAGAAGTGACTCGTCTGGACTTTTTTTGTGCATAGTATAATTCATGATAACAATAATCATATATACTGTATAATAGTATCAATGTTCTGTCCCAGATCCTCAATCATCAGTGATTTTAAAGCAGAAAAGGTTGCAAATGACTGGTCTGGGAGTCAAATGAAGGCGCTGTTGCTTGCACTGCTGTGGAACACGCGTGGGCCACACCACTACACTACCGCACTACAACACAAGAACCCACTCAGAACAGCCAAAACAAAGCTCCTCATTCTGATTATCCTACTGCACACATTTCTTCCCAGAATTCCGGAGGGCGTAGGTGGACTCCGATGTATCTACGATGGTTTTAACAGCAAGTAAAGATGCAATCAGGAACAATCGAGCTGTCTGCTCATTGGCTCCATTGATCAACTTTATGGTGTTTATGTTTCTGGAATTCATACAAGGTACACCATGCAAGGCTATAAGGGGTTATTTCTGGTATTTGGTATTTTTGTGAGTGGATACATGGTACATGTGTGCTGGATGCTCCGTTTGCACTTTGCCATGTTTCCTTTCTCCTTTTTGCGAGCATTCTTGTTTCCACCTCCAATGGTGAGTTTTGCATGAAACCTGGCGCCTAACCTTTTTTTTTTCTTCGCTACTTTGATCAATGAAAGCAAAAGAACCTGCAACTACCTGAATCCACGGCTCTACCAAAATAGACACCCCAATTAGCAAACAATAGCAAACAGGTACGCTCCCCGCACCCTCAAACAAGACTAGATGAAGATGAAGTATTCAAGTGCCAAACGGGAAAACAAAAATAAAAGCAGCAAACCAATAATAATCACATAAAACAAAAACAAACCAAGAATCCAAACTGTCATGTGGAGTGTGACAATTCTGAATCATCACAGATTGTGGGGACATTTTGGCTTTTTTTCACGCCATTTTGGCATCGGGTCCCGAGCTACACAAATAGTGACACACTTGTTCCTCTTGAAATCAAAAGTTTGTTTGATCATACATTTGTTTAAGAATAATCTAACACATCCTTAAATGTTCATATTTTTCCACCAGATACTGCTAGTTTTTTGTATTTTTCACAGCCGTTTTTGGGAAGTGCCATTTTCTGTCCTTGATTTTGTTTTAATGCTGTGGGAAAAATAGCAATGAATGAATGCTACCAGTCACTGACACATGTCAGGGTCTAGCAATAATAATAATAATATTGACAAAAACTTTTATATCAGTCATAAATATTGACTTGAAACTTTTTGTTTGTTTCTTTAATTAGTAAAAAAATAGCTGTCTAAAATTACAAATCTTAAATGGGACCTATTATGCTCATTTTTTTACCCTTTGTATTGAGTTGTGTTCTCCTATAGAGCAGCTACACACAATAACCAGCACAGAAAACTTTTTAGATTTTCCAGAATCTGCACCTATTCCAGCTGGATTTCCTTTGATTTGTACTTCCTGACAAAACGGTCTGTTTGAATTTGTTCCACCCACGGCCCGCCTTCGGGCATGCCAACTTTGCTGGGATTGGTCACACGCTCAAAGTGCTTCCTAACTATGAACCATGTAAGAAAGTCTGCCCCTCTGTGACATCACAAAGGGGCAGTTTTACCACGCCTTTTGAAACCAAGTGTTTTGAGCCATCCCTAACTTCTTTCAGGGCTCACTTCCAAATGTGCAAACCTCATTTTCTGAAACTTTGACATTCTTTAACACGAGAATACAACATTCTAACTACATTTATAGGTCATAAAAGTGGAAAAAAACATAATAGGTCCCTTTAAGGCAGAGGTAGGGAACCTATGGCTCGGGAGCCAGGTAGGGCTCTTTTGATGACTGTATCTGGCTCTCAAGCATTTCTTACCACAATAAAAATGTATTTTTGCTAACATTTTAAAGTAAACATCACAGAAATTACTGTTAAAAATAATATTAAAAATCAACAACTTTTTCATGCATTTTAATTTGTCCATCTATTTTCTACTGCAATACGGCCAACCATATCCATCTTTCCTGATATTTTCCAGGTCAAACACCAAAACTCGATTATTACTGGGTAATGCGGTAGTCTACCTCGGTCATTGAGATGTCAACATGTAAATATAAACTTTTCTCCTTTAGTCAAATAGTCACCTAGCTAAAGCTGCAGAACCAAGCCTTCTGGCAAAGATGGCCAAAAGAATGAAATATACTGAGTATGGTGCAAAATTATGCAGCAGCAGAAGTTGTGTTAATGGCGACAAGTATTTGATTTATTATTAGACACTGTGCTGCTCACGAAAGTGTGCTGGCCACACCCCATTGGCGTGGGGTAGTGTGCCTGGTCTACGTAATTAGAGCCCATTATCTAAAACTGTTGGTCTTACATAAAAATGCACACATTTTATTGTATTCAATGTTTAAAAAAATGTATATGGCTCTCACAGATACACATTTTAAAATATCTGGCCTTCATGGCTCTCTTTGCCAAAAAGGTTCCCGACCCCTGCTTTAAGGGTTTATAAGACTCACAAAATTAAAGCCTTTTCTATTTCCAATTCAGCCTACAGTTGTTTTAAAGGATTCCCTCATTTCAGTGAACAAAGTGAACTAAAATAATTTTTGGGACATTTTTTGTCATTAGTGACAAGCTGCATAGATAATGGTGTGTTAAACAAGTGTAAAAAGAAGCTTTGTTTGTAGTTTGAAAAATGTTGTTCGTCCCCAAGATTTTAGGTCAAAGTCCTAACTGAACGACATGACAACTACAGAGTTTTCTTGAAAAGTGATCATGGTGCCCAGATGATCATAGCACTTACAGCCTATGTTTGTCAAAGCCACTAAGGGCATATCGATATCAATCAACAGACTGTGTACATATATTTATACTGTTTATTCTGTATATTTTGTATTTTCATTTTTTAATAGATGTGTCTGAACCTACTTCACCAAAACAAATTCCTAGTATGTGTTTGATCATACCTGGCAATAAACCATTTCTGATTCTGATTCACAAAATCATACGTTGAACAACAAAATGTTTGGTCAGAATGTTTCCAGTGTCATCGCTTTGGCATGTGGTCAAGATGAGGTCACAACAACTGCTGGAGTCAAAGTCAGTATATGTTTGGGTGTGTGCGTGCATGTGCGTTTGTGTGTGTGTGTGTGTTAAAGCAGAAAGTGTTTGCGGCTTTTCTTGTTTGGTTTTTTTTGTTTGTTTTCATGAGCCATCTGTTGCTTCCGATGAGGTTTTGGGTCACAGCCTGTTCCCTGAGTGGGATTAATAATCTGTCCACGTGTGTGTCAGAGAGAGTCAGTGATGAGCTTACAAGGATGATAGCATGGCTGGCATGCAACACTATGTGTGTGTGTGTGTGTGTGTGTGTGTGTGTGTGCATTTGAGAGTCGACATGTGTGTATTTGTCATTTTGGACCTTGCAACACGATCTGGGACGGCAACAGGAAATTGTTGGCATGGATGGAAGTTCGGAGGGGATGGGGGGGGCGGCAATGTGACATGAGACAGGTGGGTGTGGGAGGAGGGTGTGAGCTGATGGAGGTAAAAAAAAAAAAAGAGTGGGGGGGGGGGCAGCTGTCAACACGTCCGGGTGGGAAGTCGGTGGGACAGGAAGTGTTAGTGGAGGATTAGCAGGTGCGCCAAGTTTAGCGGGACGCTAAAGCCCACACAACAAACACACCCTCAGCCCCCCCCCCTCCCTCCACTTTAGAGGCCCATCCTTCCCCAATCATTTATCATAATATCAAACTGTACAAAACATGTATCAACTGCAATAACACTGCAATGTACATTAAGGTCCATAAAAGCATACTTGGGTGGATGTGGATGTGGAAAAATCCACAAACACACACCAAGCAGAGGTGTGATATTACCACACACCCAAAAAGAACCCACTTCTATCTGTAAGTACGGTCCACAGTGTGTGTGTCTCAGTGATGAGGTGCTGATGGCGCCCGCCAAGCATCCGACATGCCGACCTAAAATTAGTGGCCGTCGCTTCCTGTGCCCTTTAATCCTTGACTCTGACACGAGCAAAGAACCGAGCAAGCCGCAGACAGGAAGAGCGACCGTTTGCTCGGATTGACACACGTTCCCTTCGTTGCCCAGCCCGCAGCACCGGCCCTGCCTGTCAATCACAGCCTGGCTATGACATCACCAAGGCTAATGTTGGCCTGAGAGGGTGATGGAGTGTCAATAAAGTTCACTCGGCTGCTTGGTTACCACTTTTAATGCTTGAAATGATTGGCCAAGAAATGTAAAATATCCGAACCAGTGGAAAGCGTGTTCATGACTCATTATGTGTGCATGTGTCGCTTTAAACCTTTGTGACGTCGTCAATGATTCACTGCTTTTGTTTCCAGGCCGCACCTTTAAAAAAAGGCACATGTCATTTGTCATTGAGTTGAATTATTTTTAAAGCTCTCATTGCCGTTAATTATAGCTTGTTATTATTGGCTTTGCCAAAGTGTCCGTACACTCATGTCTAACCAAAACATGATGCAGTACTCTTGTACTAATATTATATAACCGTATAGAACCATTCATCATAACCACTCTTATTGTATAACAAACTCTGGTGATACATTGCACACACACACACAAACACACACACTTGAGTTTGTTGCATTATCCATCCATCCATTTTCTATACCGCTTATCCTCACTGGGGTTGCGGTTATGCTAGAGCCTATCCCAGCTGTCTTCGGGCATTGAATAATTCTGATAATATGAATACTAATTAATAATGTATTTGTATAATGTGCAAACCCTTGATATGATATATCTGTGTATCTTTACTACACACAGTATTATTTTGTAAAACATGAAAAATTATGTTTAAAAAAGCCTACATGTGTCATAGATATTTAAAATCCAACATGACATAAATATGGTATAGTTACTGAAATAAATGATATGAATATGTACAAATAATGTGTAGTAAAATAAATGTTAATAATTTTAACTGAATTTGTATAATACATACTTACTGTATATACTGTAATCGATATAAAATAAGTCTACAAATTTAAATAATCTAATAACATACACACCCCCGCGACCCTCGTGAGGATAAGCGGTAGAAAATGAATGAATAATAACATACATGTTAAAAATGTGTGCTGTAATAATTATACGAATGTGCACTAATATTTCTCTAATTATAATTTCAAATTTCTATAAATGGTATTTGGATTTATGTGTTTGTTGGCTGCACAGTGGTCGAGTGGTTAGCGCACAGGCCACACAGATAAGAGAACTGAGTTCAATTCCACCCGCAGCTATCTCTGTGTGGAATTTGCATGCGTGGGTTTTCTCCGGGTACTCCGGTTTCCTCCCACATTCCAAAAACATGCTAGGTTAATTGGTGACTCCAAATTGTCCATATGAATGTGAGTGTGAATGGTTGTTTGTCTATATGTTTTGTCTATATGTGACCCTATGAGGATAAACGGTAGAAAATTAATGAAGGAATGAATGTTTGTTTGTTAGACTGTACAATGAAAAATGCATGTGAAATTACAAAAATGTTAATGTGATAATTATTTTGACTCTTTGTGGCCAAACACAGCATACCATAGCTGTAATTCAAGGTAACTCGACTGTGGGAAACATCTATGTGTGTTGCCACTCTGCTTGCGTGCAAACACATACAAACCCCCTCCCTCTTGCAGGTGTATGTCCTCCCACACACACACACACACACTCAGGTAGTCCTTTGATGGCAGGAAGTTCCTGAGGGTGTGTCTGTTTGTGTGTGCAGCAGCTAAAAAGTCCCACCTGGACCACAACCTGGCAAAACTGGTCTACATGTTTACAACGACTGACTTTGTTCTTTGTGAAAGGCTGTGGAACTCCCAAATAGACACCAAGCACTCACAAAAACACAAACACAGCAGCACGTATAGACAAAATATCCATTTAATAATAATAACTTATCATTTTCTTTACATTCATAGGAGGAGGGGACAGGGCTATGGAAGGATCCACATTCTTCTACTTTCATCATCATTTCCACACACACATTTTTCCTGATGCTGTTAGTCTCCAGGGACCCACATCACCATCACCACCAGTCCTCTGCAGGGGGCAAAGGGGGGGGGTCACACGACAAGTGCACATGGTCGGCGTCCGCTGGAGGTTGAAAGTAAGGCAAACTAACCGTATCGGACTGATTTGTGAAGAAGGAGGTGCAATAACAAGGCCCGTTGGCTGACATGACATAAATATGTTACACATGTACACGCCTTTATGATTGTTTTTTGGCATAATCAACATAGTAATGAACATGTCAAAGTAAAAGACCAAACATGGAGTCCCCACTGTGTCCACTGTCCACCCGTCTCCGCTATGTACACTTGTATGATAAAAAGACTCCACCGGTCCACTTTGTGCCATCGTAACACTGGCATAAGTCTGCCCCCCCCCCGGTAAGTCTTCACAGAAGACGAGTCCAGATGTTCTGGAGCTGTTTGAGTTGAGAATCAAACATCGACAAAATGTCCACTTTGAACAATCTTTGGCACACCGAGCCAAGTGCAGTTTTTACACAAAAACTGTCCACTTTGTCCTCTTTCTAGAACCGGCCTTCCTCGGCCTTTCAGAACCGCTCAGCAGCTGTCGCCTGCATCCAGCTGTGTCAATAAGAGCCCAGTCGCATGGCGGGGCGGCGGGACAAAAAAGAGAAACTTCTCAGAACATTTCCAGACCTCAGAGGCCCACAAAACCTTGGTTTTCAAAGAGAGAGGCAGGGGCAGCGCCGGCAGTTCTCACGTGGACTCCAAGGGGTCCAGCTGGAAGACATTGTGGTTGGTGGGGGTGGTAAAGTACAGTGGCTGGCTGGGAGCGGCCACGCGGTTGTCGCAGGGGCTCTTCAGGCCCAGCGTGCGCTCAAAGTCCAACAGCTGGCCCATGAAGTTGAAGTTGGGCGAGATGTTGGACTTCTTCATCTTGACAATGTCGTAGGCGTCATTCATGGACAGGTTGAGCTTCTGCATCAGGTAGGCCACCGTCACCGTCACGGAGCGGCTAATGCCTGCCAGGCAGTGGACCAGGATCCCGCACTTTTGACCCCGAGCTTCGTCTGCCAGGAAAGGAAGACAAAAAAAAGAAAGGTCAATCAAATATCAACACAACAAAGACTATTCACTTGCTAGCAGGCATAAACATAAAGCTTATTGACAAAGTGTCCCCATAAAGACAACATTCTTATGTTCTTTTGTCCCAGTGGGAAGTGGACCATTAGTGCCATTAAAGCGCCCTTCCACCAGCCTGAGGTCCTGTGACAATGGTGCCATTTGGACTGGTACAGGCAGGAGTCATGACGGCGCGCTGTCAAGGCCAACAGGATGTCAACAGAGCTTGTAAATGGCTCCTTTTGTAATGTGCAGGCAGTTAAAGGGGGGGTTGCTGTGTCCTAGATTACTTTCAATGGCGCTTCCTTCCTGTTGCGCTCAAATGACCAGCCAGCCCTCCGCTTCCTCCTGTTTCAGTGCGTCCCTTTGTGCCTGACTTACACAAGAGCCTGGGGGGGGGGCACCAGAGAGGGGTCAGGGAGGGTGCCCGCTCTGTGCAGTACTGTGAGTAAGCCACTAGAGGCAGTGCAAACAGCCTTGACTGATAAGGTGCTGCAGATAAAGCCAACAACTTCCCATTGAGATAGCCCTTCAAAGCAAAAATGTTCCTGAGTATCCAGGCAGGCAAAGGTCACAACTTCCTGTGACGACTTAGTGATACAGTGTAGAAAATGGATGGACTGATAGGACATGGTATGCAGTATGCTTTTGAAACTTCTGATTGGCTAAATTATTTTAATGAAAAATAAAAACATTTCCATCCAAGTGGACTTACCGATGAAGCCTATGGCCTCCGGGAAGAACTGTGACAGGTTCTGGCTCCAATGGTCCGAGATGGGAATCTGCTTGTACTTGAACTCCCCGGCGTTTTCAAAAAGGTTGGGCAGATTGGGGGTTACGTTGAGGATGTACTTGATGCCGTACTCCTCTAGAACGTCCAGATTGGTGGAGTCCTTGGCGCACCCCAGGTAGAGGTGAGGCAGGATCTCCACGGGGAAGGACGGCTGCTGGTTGGATAGCGGGCTTCCGTCCAAGTCGGTGGCGCTGCTCGGGTCCACGTCGGACTCAATGTCTGATGAGTCTGAGCTGATTCGAAGCCCGCCCAGTCCCAGCACCTGTGCCGCGGGGGGGCTGCTGTTAGATGAGCCGTCCAAGTTGGTTTCGCACAGGTTGGGAAAGTCGGACTGGAATTTACTGAAGCCACCTGAGGACACAAGACGGACATCTTAATATATGTATCACTGCTCAAAAACTAAAAAATAATAAAATATCATAAAAAATATATATATCTTTCTCCTGATATGTCCTTGAGCAAGACACCCCCACCCAACCACAGTAGCTATATTTGTATGAATCAGATACTGTACTATATTGCAAAGAGAGTACAAACTGTGCCTGTGTACTAGCCAAATTGTATGATACAAAAATATGCATACAAAAGGTCTTAATTCAATAAAACTGTACAACCTTACTGTGGAGTTTATCATGCAAAAATGACAACTATATAACGACCTTTTATGGCGTGCCCAATTATGTTTATTACAGGTGTAACTACAGTGGAGGAATAAAGCTTCATATGAATGAATATTGTACTGATATTAGATGTACTGACCCTCCAGGTAGTAGGCCTTGTAGCCCTCGTCCTTCATCCTGCGGAGGAGCAGCCCCAGCACGGAGCCTCCGTCCACGTTCTCGTTCCAGTCTCGACTGTACTCGTCGTAGAGGACTATGGTGGCACTCTTGCAGCGGCGAACAAACCTCTCCCGATCCGGGCCGTCGGAGAGGAGAGCTCTAACGGGCAGGTTGCCCTTCTTGAGGCGGCGCAGCATGAGGCTGGGGATGGCCACGTTGATGGCACTGTGGACGTGCGACGACTCGTACAGCTCCTGGCTGCGGCAGTCCATCACCAGCAGACAGTCCCTGCGAGCATCCAGCTGCTCCCGGAGCCAACTTACTGTCTTGCTGATCGCCATTACCGACTCGATGTGGGCCACGGGCTTGAACTTGTCCAGCATTGAGACGGATCCACGGAGAAACGCTCCCTGGGTTTGTTGGCTTGGTTCCGTGTGGATTTGCGAGCTGCGAAGATTCCGTGAATCAAATCTCCTTGCTGCTCATTCATGCAGTCATGTGTCAATTAGTCCGCTTAAACTAGTCCACGCGGTGCTTCCTTCCTTCCTTCAACAAGAGTGTTGTCGTCCTTAGCCTTAGACCAGTTCTTACGGCGCCAGGACGTCCTCACTAAGAACCTTGCTCGAGCTCACTGAAGCCCACAGCAGCGCGATGCTATTGAATGGCGGACACAGAGAGGGCGTGGCCTGGGCTCGCATTCCCCCGGACAGCCAATCAGAGAAGGACCCCGCGGCGGTCGCTCTGGCAACAGGAGGGCCGGAAAGAGCGCCCCCCCCCCCTCTGTTGATGAATTGTTAATGAGTTTGTCATTCACAAAAAAGACGGAGAGGAATTTCCGCTCCGGATCAAGTGAGCGAAAACACACTAAGAACTAAGGAAGGAAGGGGGGAGGGGGGATAAAGGGGAGGGGGGAGTCGCCTTTCACTTGAGCGTGTTGGACTAACACACGCGGACACGCACACACACGCACACACACACACACACACACACACAGTGTTTTCAGTGTCTTGTTATACTAGTGCACGAGGCTGCACAAGTCAACACACACAACATGACTATTTAACTAAATAGAACAAATAAGTAAAAACAATAGCACAAGACATGTATACACATGTATGTAGTATACAATATATACATGTATATATACAAACTTCATATTATTGTTATTGTTATTATTGTATTGTTATTTGTAGACACTGCAGGCATGATTTTATGTACACAATAAAGTACTTTGTAAATGTGCACTGACCTTATAAGATAAGATAAGATATGCCTTTATTAGTCCCTCAGTGGGGAAATTTGCATTGCACAGCAGCAAGAGTACAAAGCAGTACAAAGTACAAAATACACAATATAAAAAAATAAACAATATAAACAACCCAAGTATTAACAAATCAACAATTTTACCCAGAGTTACACATACAGTTTGCAGATAATATGAAATTAGATGAAATATATGACCAGTCTATACAGATAATCGGCTTAGCTACTGACTTTGTGGTCATGACAATTATACACAATATTCCACTTTTTGTCATAAACTCCTACCGCTTTGCTTCGTTGGCCTTTTACACACAGAAGACTTAACTTTAAATTGAATTCTGTTGCTCTTTTTGCCAAACATTATGGCCTGGTCACTATTTCAACTCATAAAAGATCCTTACCTTCCTACTAAGAAAGCGTTAAAATTAGTTGATTCAGGAGACATCAATAATTTAAGGAAAATTATTGTGAACACACTTCCTATCTGATATTATATCACTTTATTACAAAAAACTACCCTTTTTGTTTACTCCTTGGCTTAATTGTTAAAAGCTACCCATTGCTTGTTAATAGCGCCCAAGCAGTCATGTAAACACATTATCCAGTAAAAGTGCTTCTTTTATTTCTGACAATTACAGAGTTGCTCCAAAAGCCTTTTATAATGAAGCAGCTGTTTCCATGCTATTGATGCAAATTAATTAGTTTCAGACTGCAAACAAATAAAAGCGAAGTGACTTTGGTGTAAATCCAAACAATTGTTAGATCGCCTCTAAAAGTCATTTGCATGTGATGGTTTCCTCAAAGTCGGGCTTTGTGCTCAAGATGCAGCTCAACAAAACCTAAATTCCCCAAACAAATTTAAACAGTACTGCAATGGTGGTTATCATCTTACGTTGTCAAGTTTTATTCTCAGCTTAGTGAAGGGGTCGGAGCGTTGCTTGGTTTTGGCATGCTTGCTGTATGCTTGTTTTTGCTTGGTACAATGCTCCATCTCGGTTACATGCATTCTGCAAGGTTCTTTGCTTCTTTTCGGCTTTTGGAATTTTTTCAGATTTATAAATGTAGTTAGAATGTTGTATTCTCGTGTTAAACAATGCCAAAGTTTCAGATAATGAGGGTTCCGCATTTGGAAGTAAGCCTTGAAAGAAGTTAGGAATGGGTCAAAATGCTCAGTTTGAAAAGTCGTGGTAAAAACTGCCCCTTTGTGATGTCACAGAGGGGCGGACTTCCTGGACTTCCTTATATGGTCAATAGTTAGGAAGCACTTTGTGACCAATCACAGCGGAGTGGCCATGCCTGGAGACTGGTCGTGGGTGGAATAAATTAAAACAGACCATTTTGTCATGAAGCTCAATGGCCATACAGCTGGAATAGGTGCAGATTCTGGGATGTCTAAAAAGTTTTCTGTGCATGTTATTGTGTGTAGCTGCTCTATAGGAGTCCACAACTCAATACAAAGGGTCGAAAAATGAGCACAATATGTCCCCCTTTAAAGACCGAGCGTATTCAGATGGCTGAAAATCTATATCTCTTATAGAGAATTTTATCAGGGAATGCTAGCAGATTCGTGTGATATCAAAATGCAGTCCGAATTACTCTTGCTCCCACATCCACTGTTTTCAATAAATGCCAATACCGTTTCCGAATGAGTTGCACACAGCTTTGCTTTCGTAGCCAATTTTAGACTTAAAGTCCGGACAAAAAAACATCAGGACCAGGTTATGAGTTCAGCAGGTTACCATGGTGATATAGCCACTGTAAAAGAGAGCCACCTTCGTTGTACAGGCAAGGCCAGCTTTAGACTCAACACACTTTGCTAACCCACTAAACTTGCTTCACAGTATAGTTAGCGTAATTAGTTTAAAGTGAGGATTTGTTTACCTCCTACCAGCTAGGAAATTATTGTTCAAATTGACCAAAAATGCTTGTATCGTCTTGTAATGGCTTGTAATTGATCAGCTACTGCTACTGCTGTTGTCATTATTACAAAGCTATTTTAATTGGGAGGAAATGGGGTGATAGATTTCAAAATAAAAGTGGAACTGATGGGTTTGATAACTTTACGATCAGAACAATTTGTTTGGTACACCAAAAAAATATCACAGGCTACAAAAGAAGAGCTTTTTAAATGTGTCCCTAATGAAGTGGCCTGTTAGTTGTTTTTATGTTATACATAAGCATTCATAAGTCAATATTAGTGAGTGTATTGCTTTGTAATGTTAAGAATCTTAGAGGATTTAAAGATAAACTGCATTTAATTCTAAACAGGTAGCTGAGCTCAAAGGACAACATGTAGAGACTAGTCAAGGAGAGTAAGTAAATGCACGCTCAGAGGTCAAAGGGCACAACGTCCCAGACATCGGGTGGAGCAGGAAGCAGGCTCATGCGGTTCGAAAGAAGTCCGGAGACAAGCGGCTTCACAGAACGGGTACAACATGGCCCTGATAACAAAGTCCTGCTGGCAAAATGGGAACTGAATCTTTGCGTGTGTTAGCATATGAAGTGTGAAGCGATTCCAGCTCAAACATTGATCCTTGTTAACCCCTCCTCGACTAGAACCGCCCTCCTCTTCCCCCCACAGAGGCCTGAGTGAATGGAACCAAGCTGTTTTCTTTCACCTACAAATCAATAGTGTTCTTTCACTGTTGCTGACTTTGTCTAGCAGCCTCCTCCTCACACTTTTCACCGCCTATTTCTCTTTTTTTCACACAGAACACAGAACCAAGGGTTTGGACCAAAATTCTTAACACATAAACGGTGCAAGTGAGTGTAACCAATAGATGTTCTTGATACGACATATAAATTAGACAGATAATAGTATAATAATAATAATAATAATAATAATAATAATAATAATAATAATAATAATAATAATAATAATAATAATAATAATAATAATAATAATAATAATAATAATAATAATATTTCTCCAGTTTCCTCCCATATTCCAAAAACATGCTAGGTTAATTGGCGACTCCAAATTGTCCATAGGTATGAATGTGAGTGTGAATGGTTGTTTGTCTATATGTGCCCTGTGATTGGCTGGCTTGGCTCGCCCGAAGACAGCTGGGATAGGCTACAGCACCCCTGCGACCCTCGTGAGGATAAAGGGTAGAAAATTAATAATAATAATATAATAATAATAATAATAATAATAATAATAATAATAATAATAATAATAATAATAATAATAATAATAATAATAATAATAATAATAATAATAATGGATTATAAATTGATTCTTCTTCAAAATCAATAGGGTCCTTGCATTGACGTACAATAATAGCAGGGCTTTTGTTGATATCTATGATCTTTTGTTTACATTTTAAGTGTATGTGTTTGTTGGTATGTGAGCACCCCCCCCCACACCACCACCGCCCCCATCCCAACACATTATTACTGATTTACAACGACTAGTCCGAGGTAAGTTAACAGCTTCTACAGCACCATAAAGCAACTCATGTTCAAACTCACATAACAAGTACCATCATGACCCCCCCACCCCCAACCTGGTGAGCCTTTTGTTTGAGGACAAAAGACTTCCCCGTCTGAGACGAGCAGCCGGTGGCTAAGAGACAAGATTAGCTGCTGAGACAAGAAGAGAGGGTGTGGTCTTGTGTGGGTGTCGCTCGGTACAATTAAATGCAATATTCTCTCTCTCACACACACAGGAAGTGAATAAAGTAGGAAGTGAATAAAGTAGGAAGTGAATAAAGTGTGTGAGGAGCACAGAAGACAACTTTGCAAATTGTGCAAAGTTGTGTTCCAAACAGCAAGTGTCACATGACATTCCAACTGGGACTTCCTGTCCTTGCGCCTACGCTGACATTGGATCGTGAACGTGGGCGGACGGAGAATCACGATAACGTATTCGCTTATGTTATGATACGAGAAAGCGATAACGTTTGATAACGCTTTGTTAAGATAACAACTTTCAACACAAACAAGCGTACTGTGATGTCATCAACATGCTGATAACAACACAACTGATACACCTTTGAACTCTTCCCACGACTGATCGCGACACAGACAGCAAGATGGCCGATGCAGCTGAGGTCAGTTGTTGCACACCATCGCTGATGGCAAACAACAATGGCCGTGTGTGACACCATAGTGTCTGCTGCCGGGACAGCTGTCGTCTTCGGCGCCATTCGTGCTTAGCATTCACATGCTAATACCACACATTTACATCACCTGGGGCTAGCACACACAGACACACGCACACACACAATGTAGTGACAGCGTGATGGATGTGATAATAACACGAGAGCCGCCGTTGTTGTTGTGTTTGAGTAAAAACACAAATCACATTAATGAAGACTTCCATTCCTTTTTGGAGACATCTTTTGGCGTGAAGGTTCTCCATTTAGGCAGCTGATACATCACCGACCCTTCAAATGATCAATATAGCAACTCCAATAGGTGGTATTTAATTTAAACTTTTAAAAATACAAGTACTCACTCAATTTGAGACAACATTTTGATGTTTTAAGATGCTTTTCACACGCAGACATCCAGACAGCTACCTCACCCGTGACGCCAAACAAACACAAATCAACAAATAAGTGACTCAGAGCTTAACCTAGCCACTCTACTGTCTGGGAAGTACTCTTTAAGAGGCAATGGTTTATTGTCTGTCTGTCGACTGGTAAATTAAAAGCTTTGCCTTCTGGCTCAGCTCTCTCGTCTCCATGACTGTCCAGTACCGCGACCGCATGACTGCCAACGCTGCGCCAATCTGCATGTCGAAGTCAAGGTGGCCTCACTCCTGAACGCTGAGATATTTGAACTCCTCCAACTGGGGAAGGACCTTATTCCCGACCCTCTTCCGATTGAGAAACATGGTCTCGGATTTAAAGGTGCTGAGTCTCACCCCAGAGACTTCCCACAGCCTGATCACTGTCACAGCCTGATGAGGCCATCAGGAACACATCGTCCGCAAATAGCAGTGACGAGATCCAAAGGCCCCTGATCAAGACTTCCTTGATGCCTTGGCTGCGCCTAGAAATTGTGTCCATAAAAATAATGAACAGAATTGGTGAAATCAGGCAATCTTGGCAGAGGCCAATGTTCACCGGAAACAAGCTCAACTTACTGCTGGCAACGCAAACTAGGCAATTGGTTGCCACTAGTGTATTTCCCAGAGCACCCCTTACAGGACACCGCAAGGGACACAGTCAAATGCTTTAATTTTCCAAGTCCACAAAGTACATGTAAACCGCTTGGGTAAACTCCCATGTACCATCCAGTACCCTCACAAGGGTGTAGAGACCATATTGCATCTCCTGTAGCCAAGGTCGTACCCTTCTCTCCAACACGCTCAAATAGACTTTCCAAGGAGGTTGATCCCCCTATATTTGAAAGACACCCTCCCATCACCCAAAATGGGGACCACCACCCCGGTCTGCCAATCCAGAGGCACAGTGGTATGATCTGAGACTGATCTGCAGCTACAGGAAGTATCTGGGTGAAGTTATTGCTGCCAAAGGGGGGTGGGCACAAAATATTTAATGTGATGGTTCAGTTACTCATTCCTCCCCCTTCTGTCATTGTTTGCATACTATACTCATTAAAATATGAAACCCTATAAATGTTTGGGCGGTTTTAGTTAAAGCAGACAGTGTTTTTTTCAACTGTGTGATTTTGACAAAGATCAGATCACATTTGATGGTGATTTTATGCATAAATGTGAGAAATTCCAAAAGGTTCAGATACTTTTTCATACCACTGTACTGTTCCCAACTTCCACGCTTGTAAGTTTTAGAATTCATAAGTCATATTGTATATCACACATCCTCAATGACAGAGGCAGAACGTTTTCAGTGGGGTGGCCACGATAAGATCATTAGTCACATATAGGGTGGCAATAAGTTGATACCACCACCGGCCACCCCAGCTCTGCCACTGCACATTATTTATTCGTGGAAAGGGTGTGTCTTATTCCGTAAAACAAACTGTCAAACTAAATGTTGTTGTTTGATGTGGTCTGATGTTTAAAAGGCTCCAGATTAAAGGGACACAAGCCCATATAGCATATTGTATAGCATGTTTACAGATAAATAAGACAAATCATTTCTGGTGGACTGTTACAATCATAAGCTTAAACTAGTGTGTGTGTGTATCAAATATATTGTATGCTGTGGCCCCCCAGCCATTTTTATTAATGCCATAATATGAAGTAGCATAACAAGAAACATCAGAACACTTATTGAGGATGCAGCTGATGCAGGAGTGAAGGTGTTTTATGCCTTGATGGTGTTTTGCTGGTTTAGTGAAAACAGGAAGTTCAAACAAAGAATGAAGTCCACTGAGAGCAACCGTGCAAACAAACACCAGCGAGCTGGAGATCAATGACGGTATGCATGAAGAAAACAGGAAGTGTTGATGGAATTTCACAATGTTGTACTGTGTGTGTGTGTGTGTGTTGTTGGCACATTTAGAGGAAGTGAAAGTGTGAAGAAATCAGAAAAAAAGAAGACACAGCTGAAATTTGCACTGTTATTCTTTTGTTTTGTAGCATTTTTCTTTCTCTTCTGTTGATATTGTCGGTGATGACGTTATTAGTGCGTGTTGTTGTCTGGGATGAATTGGTAGCGGTGAACATTACCATAGCAACTCTAAATATTGGGAAAAATTGGATTTGGCAAAAAAAAGATGTGAGATGGCAATGAAATATGGGGGAAATGGGGAGTGCTGGAGAGTACCAGGCTTCATCTGTCAGCAAATCTGGAGCAGGCACTGGTGAGGAGACTAAACATGCAATTACATCACTGGTTGTTATGGCAAAGGACAGGAAAACTTCAAATATTTCACTTTCACCATCATTTTATACCAGGAATATTGTAACATTCATTCATTCATTTTCTACCGCTTTTCCTCACAAGGGTCGCGGGGGGTGCTGGAGCCTATCCCAGCTGTCTTGGGGCGAGAGGCGGGGTACACCTTGGACTGGTGGCCAGCCAATCACAGGGCACATATAGACAAACAACCATTCACACTCACATTCATACCTATGGCCAATTTGGAGTGGCCAATTAAGGGGCCATCCATAATTTTCAACATTTTCACGAGCGTACAAACCGTACGAGAGGGGGAGGGGGTTAAGACATCAACGTACGCTTTTTTGAAAACCAGAAAATGTCAATGTCTGTATGTTCGAACCGCGGGACGCAGTCAAATTTTAGCGCGAATAGACTGGTCCCCTGTCGTCGTATGCTAGCGCGAGAGCGTACCAGTCCACGCGATACTCCACGTAGCTCTGCGTGCTTCGCATTCCAACACAACAATGAGACAATGGCCGACCCCGGTGATTTCGATTACCTATTTTCGTTCATCAAAAAGAGAATTGCTGCCATTCATCGCTCACCGAGCAATGCATACAAACAATACATCAATGTTTACTGCTTTGTGCCTTCGGAAAGAAAGCGGAAGGACGCTGTCGCGGCTGGCCAGGCGGCTTGGAAAGGTTCCAAATCGAAGGAATCGAGCAGGGCGGATTTCCGAAGTGCCGTTGCGAAAATGGAGAAGATCAAAACTAAACCGACCATCCTGAATCTATTCGCCAGCTCTGTGTTTATTTTCTATATTTGGGCATGGACCTGGCTGTGATTGCCATTTTCTGAATGACTCTGTGGTGGTGAATTTGACTTTGTGGACAGTGCAGTAACAATCAATGTGATTTTCACTTCCTGTGATACACTGACTAGACTATAGGTGTGATTGTTAAGCCTTTTCAAAACAGTTGTGGCATCTTTATTGCATACTTTGCATTGAGTTGAGTTCAAGGGTTGTGTCCATCATTTCAAAGAAGATTTTATCTCCTCAGGCTTTTGGAAACCAGGGGCAAGTCTTCTGCTCCTTGAGTAATCATGTGTGTATACAAGAAGTATTCCCTTGATTAAAAAATCCTGTGGAAAACAGTTGTTGCATCAGGACTTTTCTACATGTATCATTTGATAGAAAGAACAATACAAAAAGACCAAATTTGTAATACATTTGTATTTTCTTGAAAGAAAAATACAGTAAACCTCGGATATATCGGATTCAATTGTTCCCACTGGTTTTGTCCGATATAAGCGAAATCCGTTATATGCGTATACCAGAAAATGTCCGCCACATTCATTACACGGACGCGCAATGCCATGGGGGAACTTTCTTTGATCCATGTTCACAGCCAAAGCTGAAGATTATAACATCTTTGTATGAATTACAGACATGTACATGAGCATGTACAACGAAATAAAAAAAAATCTTGTTGCTATTAGCGAGGTTTAGAAATCAAACGATAAACGTAAACGCAAATGATAATGACGTCACAGACTATTGACAAGTCGGCAAGTTTCCATACATTTCAATAGCATGTGACGTCATTATCGTTTGCACTTACGTTTATCGTTTGGTTTCTAAACCTCCCTAATAGCAACAAGAAGGCATTTCTACAGATTTGAGAATTTTTTTTTATTTCGTTGTACATGCTCAAGTACATGTCTGTAATTCATACAAAGATGTTATAATCTTCAGCTTTGGCTGTGAACATGGATCAAAGATGGATCAAAGGCCACGATGCGGCCATCCGATATACTATGCGA
Organism: Doryrhamphus excisus; assembly: GCF_037039965.1. Classification (NCBI taxonomy): domain Eukaryota; kingdom Metazoa; phylum Chordata; class Actinopteri; order Syngnathiformes; family Syngnathidae; genus Doryrhamphus; species Doryrhamphus excisus. Next base: position 13,904,772 of record NC_136357.1, on the reverse strand, counting down.
GGGAAATTGGAACGGGACTGGAGATTTTGTCCGAAATAGGCGAAATCCGTTATAAAAAATCCGATATATGCAATGAATTTTTATTGGAAATGCATTACAGAAATATTGGTTCTTTTTTATCTGTCCGTTGTGAGCGAATTTCCGATATTTCCGAGTCCGATATAACCGAGGTTTACTGTACAAAAAAGAGGCATTTGATATAATTTTTTATCTTGTTCATGTTCAATACAATGTTGATGGGCAGTGACTGATTGACCAGAGTCCCAAAATACAGCCAGAGAACACTATTGGATTGGATATGTTCAAATTTCCTGGCTGTATTGGGTCATTTGGTCATGGACCTATCAACATTTTTCATTTGGGATTGTACTCTTTTTAGGGGGGGGGTTGCTCAAAACAGTACGGTTTGACGGTTTGTACGCTTGTGAAAATTATGGATGGCCCCTAACCTCGCATGTTTTTGGAATGTGGGAGGAAACCGGAGTACCCGCAGAAAACCCACGCATGCACGGGGAGAACATGCAAACTCCACACAGAGATGGCTGAGGGTGGAATTGAACCCTGGTCGCCTAGCTGTGAGGTCTGCACGCTAACCACTAGACCGTCATGCCGCCCATGACTAGTACTATTACTACTATTACTATTTTGATGAAAAATATACTCAACCAAATCAACAATCTACATCAAGAAGTGTGATTCCAAATTTTGACAGGTATGCTTCACAGCATCCACAAGTCCAGGAAAAGAGTCAAAACAGGCAAGTCATGACATAAATGTCTGACAAAGACCTTCTGGAGCCTTCCGTGCAAGCCGGGCCTGAAGTATGGAAGGAATGTGGAGAGCAAAGCTGGGAAAGGAAGGAAGAGAAGAAGAAAGGAGGCCCCCAGGAGCAGCTTGGGTGAAGACCCCCTTGGAGGTCAGGATGATGAACAAATGGAGGACCATTATGAGCATTTTTACTTATTGATGGACTCATGTTCCTCACTGGAACTCTGTTGGGCCGGGCTCTTAAATATTAGCAAAAGGGTTGAGGGGGTCTGGTTCTCACTTAACTTGACCTCATTAGTCTCCTGTGCTTTAGCTGGGGACCACCCAAGCAGCCACACACTGCATTACCATTGTTGCCATGCCTGGAGTCAATCCAGAAGAACAGGATCTGCTCTTCTTCATCTCCTCTTCATCCCCTCATAAAGACCAAGCTTGAGGGGAAGTAGAACAGGAACAATGAGGGGAGTGTTCCACGCCTCTAAAGACAAAACAATGTTGGAGACTTCTTCAAGAGAACGTCCTCTCGAGCTTAATTGCTGCAAAGATGACATCAAAGACAAAAAGGTGATCCGTAGGTTTCTGCAGTCGGAGAGGCTGAACTTTGGAAGGACCTGCTTAAGGAAATCCGGTTAGGAAAGACTTGTGAATGTGAGCTGTCAGTTCAATTGCTTGTTTGCACTTCTCGTGGTGCTGCAGTTTTTTCACAGAAGACAATTCAAGTTCCACTTGAGACAAATTCACTGCTGTAGCTCGTCACTTTTTGGGGGTTGGTCTACTTTTAGGTCTTAAAAAAACAACAACGAAGGCTCTGCTTAAGTTTACTTCAAGGCGAATCCATATAAGAAAGGAAGGAAGTGCTAAAAATGAGTTTAGTCTGTCTGATTGTAGCATAACAAACCAGCAATTCTTAAAGGGGACCTATTATGCTCATTTTCAACACTTTGTATTGAGTTGTGTACTCCTACAGAGCAGCTACACACAATAACCCGAACATAAAGCTTTCCATATCTTCCAGATTCTGCACCTCTTTCAGTTGACTTCCTGCTTCCAACCCTAACCGGTCTGTTTAATTTACTCCACCCCCGGCACTTCTCTTGGTACGCCACCTCTGCTTTAATTGGTCACACTCCCAAGTGTTCCCGAAGACTTCCAGATACGTAGGGAAAACACTTTATATTCAATATTGTTCTACAATTCCACAAGGACAATACATAATTGTAAACAGTGAGGAGTTTTAGGTGGTGATGGATGACATATTTTTCGTTTAAAAACAAGGTCAGTCTTTAATTCTCATTTTTCACCCCCCAAAAAATTGAAGTGAACAAATTCAAAATTGAAATGGTGAACTATGAATGTAAACTATTCATATTCATACTGTGTGAACTGAACTTTGAATTAGTTAATGAGAACTATGAACCTGCACAATACTTCTGCAGCATGACCTTAAAAATGGATTCAGTGTATTCATGATTTCTGATGAAAAAATTGTATTATAGTTGGACCTTCTAGAAAGAATGAATGATGCTAACCAAGGTTCCACTGTATTACAAAAGTAAATGTTAAGACTAGACTGTGATTGAGAACCATCATCTTGAGAACTGTCATGAATTGTTTTCACTTTTTCCACCTTTCCATGTCCCCGTCTGACCTGACCTACTGTGTGGGCATAGATTGTACAGCTGCCTGCAGGTCTCGTGCCGGGTTCCAACGTCTTAAAAGATCTCACTGCTCTGAAAGCTACTTAGACCCAAAGCTCTTCAGCGGAGAAAGGCTCAGCGCTGACGACGCATCCTTTAAGATCAACATATGGTCAGAATGATGGGAAAGATGTTACAACCTGGCGAACACAGGAAAGTTCAACGTTCAATGTTCACTGCATAAATGAGTGAGAAGAGAATCATGTGAATGCCAGGTTCCTTGTTTGTGATGTAACTGGAAGAATTTCCCACGAAAAACATGGGAAGAATCCTGCAAGATTGAAATCCCTGATGTGAGAATTTAATGAATGAATTTTAATCATCAGGCTACAGGTCGGGCTGTACTGTACTGTTTTTGTATCCTTGTTAAAACATATTGTTGCAGTACTCCTTCTGTTGCCGTCCTAATCCTTTGAACCGAACATTCATTTTCAAGCTAGCAAGCAAGTGATGACACATGCAGGAGTTATGGCAGGGCAACACGAAGGATTGACCATGGTCCAAAGCCAATCAGGATGCAGATGCAATTCTTCTTAAAGGGCTAGGCTACGCCTGTAACACGGTTGTAATAAAAAAAAAGAAGCACTGAAAAAAATTCAGCAAAAGAGCAAATCCACGAAAGGCGAACCCCTGTAGAGTGACGTGATACTGTATAGCTCAGAACATATATTTTCACACTTGTATATAAACAATTAAACAACATTATTGTTGTGACATTTGGTAATGGTAATGGTAATGGTAATGGTTTTATTTCATTTGAACATGCATCAGATTACAATTGAGTGCATCCCATAATCAGTTCACAGTTCCACATGTCCAAAAAGAATAGGAAGAAGCAAAGCTTATTAAATCCTACCCCTCCATCTGGTACTTTTACAATCAGTAACTGTTACATTTGTTCACTTCCTGCTTTCCATAATACAGTTTAAGTTTTTTTTGTTTTTTTTTAAATAATGTACCTCGTACCGAAGTACAAGGTGATATGACCATACAATGACATAATGGTTACCATAGTAAGTGTCAATATAGTGATATATATAGCACATCATGACTGGTTCAAGACTCTTCATCCTTGTATTTATCAAACATCAACTGCTTGTATTGTTTCTTGAATTGGCTCATCGTTGTGCATTGTTTGAGGTTCTTACTCAATCCATTCCATAGTTTGATTCCACATACTGAAATGCTATGGCTTTTTAACGTAGTCCTAGCATAGAAGTGTTTCAAATGTAGTTCTTCCCTGAGATCGTATTTCTCCTCTCTTGTAGAGAAGTATTGGATGACATTTTTAGGTAATTGGTTATTTTTAGCCTTATTTAGCTGTTTGAAAATTAACTATATCAGCAAGTTTAAGTATTTGTGATTTTAGAAATAAAAAGTTAGTATGTTCTATGTAGGCGGCATTATGAATTATCCTTACTGACCTTTTTTGCAGTACATTTAGCGAGTGAAGATTGCTTTTATAGTTATTACCCCATATTTCCACACAATAAGTAAGATATGGTAGAACCAGAGAGCAATAAAGAGTGTGGAGTGATTTCTGATTGAGAACAAATTGTGCTTTGTTGTATTTTCGTGCCCTTTCTGTTGTTACCAAACAGTTTTCAAGCCACTTAACTCTGATGGTGAAGCCCATTGCATATGAGAAGGTTCTAGCGTTCTTTATCTTTATTTTCTTCACTGTGAACAAACACTTCCCTCAAAAAGTGCTGACTCATTGTGTTTACGCGGAAATACTTCCCTTCCTGCCTTCCTGGCGCCTGACTGAAACACAGCCGCAACATGGAAGAAGGGGCAGGAGGAGGGGCCTCTTTCCTGTTTCCGCCCCGGGTCCGGGAATATCGCCAAGGTCAGGTGGTCACGGTGTGTTTAAAGAAGAACGAGGGACTGAATGACAAGATGGACGTGTGCATGTTGTCAAAATAACATATACATTTGAAAGTTTCTTTGGAGTTTAAAAGTGCTACTAGAAACATGCCATTTGTGTGTTTGTAGCTTTAATGCTAATGAGCTTTGGTTCTCAGATGTAGACATAGACTTTCTTTATTGTCATTGCACAATAACACAGCAGTGAAATTGCCAACGAAAAGTCGTTGCCTGGCTCCCGTGTAATAAAAATAAAAAAAAAATAAAAAATAAAAAATAAAAAATAAAAAATAAAAAATAAAAAATAAAAAATAAAAAATAAAAAATAAAAAATAAAAAATAAAAAATAAAAAATTAAATCACAAATTAAAAATTAAAAATTAAAAATTAAAAATTAAAAATTAAAAATTACAAATTAAAAATTAAAAATTAAAAATTAAAAATTAAAAATTAAAAATTAAAAATTAAAAATAATAATGTGGACATCAAATATCAACATCAAATATGAACAATGTACAGCGTAAACAGTAATTTGTACAAACAATTTAAATAATTTAGAATAAATAACAATAATTTTAAGTAATTTAAATAATTTAAAGTTTGTAAATGTGCGTCTCCAAGAAGCTCTATTGCTCACATTATCCACTTTTTACATATACACTGTATGTTACCATATACATTGTTGTATATGATATATGGTAACAGTGTAGCTACATTTTAACAGCAACATGGTCCTAGCAAACTTTCATCTCCAATGCCTGTAGGCCGCTGATGGATAGTGGGCAGGTGCTCATTTTAAGACGTGTAGTGAAGCCTGTTTTTTTTTTGTTTGTTGTTTTTTTTACAAAGTGGTGGACATAAACACGAGTCGAGCTCACTTAAGGGGTGTGTCAGAAGGGTGTCATGTCCATGAGGAAGGAGGTTTTCCTTCATGACATCTAGAGGGAGGGATGGAGGGAGACCATAAACAGGCTCTGAGACATACTGTATATTACTATTCAAAGTTTGTCCCTTTTGCAAGGAATATTGTTGAGGTCCACACGGGAAAGTGAGAGAAGGACAATGAGATCCATCAGTCCAACAGTGAGAGGTCACGCTGTTGAGGGATCCCCAAACAGGTGAAATCTCCTTCATGATGGATCGCTGCTCCGCTGGGACCGTCTTTGAAGTGAGGAACAAAGGCTTCCTACGGGGTCATGAGGGTCACCACTGATGATGCGTGAACTAAAGGAAAGAGGAAGACAATCTCCTCCTCCTCTCATGTCCCAATGGGAAGATCTCCTTTCTCTGTCCAATAAGCCCTTGGGTCACATTTCCCTTTTAAAGCCCTGTCTGCTCTTTTTTAGCAGACAAACAAACAGGAACCCTCAAGTACACTTCACAACTATTTTATACAGTAGGTATGATTTGTTTTGTCCACTGCAAGCCTCATTCACCAAAAAATTAGGTACAGCATCAATCAAAAATGAGCATGATTATTTCTTGGTAAAGGATGCATTTTTCTGTTGGATCTCATTCGACAACTTTAGCGCCGTCCCTTCATCTTTGCTTCTTTATTTTGAGCAACTCCCAAACTTCAAGTTTGTTACTTAGGAGATGAACACAGCCAATGCAGCAATAACACGACACATGGCTAGTACCCGTCTCCCCCCACCCCGTGTGTCCCTTTGCGTCTTCTCCAGACATGCTGACAGATGGAGCTTGGACGTCCGGATGCAGGGCAGGAGAGAACGTTGGGGGAGGTGGTGCCAGCCGGCTGAGGAAAGGAAGTATAAGGGCAGCCAACAGCCAAGTGTTTGTCTTCTATGTACAAAGAAAGACAGAAAGCTTGCTAACAGATGTTAGCCATGTCAGGTAATTAACCATGCAAATTAAAAATATATATATATTTTATATATTTTTTTAATATAAAAATATATATATATATAGATTTTTTTATTAAAAAAAATTATATATTTTTTAAATTTAAAAAAATATATAATTTTTTCATATAAAAAATATATATTTTTAATTAATCACTAAAAATATCAATTGTAAATTGATTCAAACATTGTGTAACATGAAAAAAAATATTAAAATCAATAAAAAAAGAAATACATTACAACATAATAAGAAATACAAATATTTTTAAATAATTTAATAAAATATAATAATTTAAATATCAAAAATAGAATTACAAATTCAAGTTAAAATACAGGGCTTCATGGCGGGTGAGTGGTTAGCCTGCAATTCCAAGTTCAATTCCCCCCATCGGCCACCTCTGTGTGGAGTTTGCATGTTCTCCCCGTGCATGCGTGGGTTTTCTCCGGGTACTCCGGTTTCCTCCCACATTCCAAAAACATGCTAGGTTAATTGGTGACTCCAAATTGTCCATAGGTATGAATGTGAGTGTGAATGGTTGTTTGTCTATGTGTGCCCTGTGATTGGCTGGCAACCAGTCCAGGGTGTACCCCGCCAGCTGGAATAGGCTCCAGTTGTCACAGTTCTGCTGCAGCCTCCTGGTTGCGAGTCCCTGCCTTCTCCTGGTTTGTGTTTCTCCGTGTTTTCCGGATGTCCTTGAGCGGGCTGGAGGCGGTAGGAATGGGCACACCTGAAGCGCAGCATTCTTCACCCTACTTAAGGCCACTGCTTGCCACATTAAGCTTTTTTTCAGCGTACGTTTGTGTGCCTCCTGATAGGTCAGCCCAGCTCTCCCTAGCCATCCAGCCAGCCTCCTGCCTAACGCTAGTTGTTTTTTCCTAGCTGTGTCTTGTGGTGAGATTTTCTGTTCTTTTCTTTTCTTCCTCTCCACCACCTTGTGTTGCACTCTTGTAGCTTTTGACTTTTTATTAAAGACTATAAACTGCACCTCTTGTTGCGTGCCACTGCATCTGGGGTCCAACCCTCGACACATCATCACACCAGCACCCCTGTGATCCTCGTTAAAGTTAAAATACAATTAAAATATTCACATAACAATAAAATAACTAAACAGGGAACCACTAACAATAGCAATTAATTTATATTCATTAGTCTTTTTTTCTGTATTGTAAAATAAAATAACTGTATGGCATGATTTTTTTTTACACTGAATAGTAATTGTGGCCTGGCATTTTAATAACAATTTTGGTTTTATGTTCACAAATTAAAAAGTCGCAAATAATCTTTCATGCGTTATACTGTACTAACCTACAGTATGCTCGCATATGATGACTAAAGTGACTTTTATGGACCTTTATTTGGCGTCAGAATGTTAAGAAAAAAGTTGCACACCACTGCTCTGTTAAGATCGGGTGCAGTGAAAGCAGACGGCGCTTCCATCAATCCAATCAAGAGAGGATGTAGAGATGAGCGAGGACAAGAGGAGAGATGACAGGAGATCCTGTAGTCACGTACAACACAGCAGTGTGGGAGATGACCTACAAGACACACTGCAGTCAGTAGACCAGTATCCATTCACAAGATTAAGATGATTGACAGATAGATTGACAGATATGGCACTTTTTTGTAAATTTGTGAGGTCAGGGGTCACTAATCTGGACCTGAGAGAGACATGCTGTTATTTCACACAACATCTCCAAGCATGCCAAGCAGGACCTTGCTTTGTGCACAGGGCCTTTCCACAAAGTTGGACGTAATCGTCCAACATGTCTTTCTAAGAAGAATGAAGATTGAGGGACAAATCAGGCAAGCCGCTGACTGATCTTCTTGTTGTTGTAGTGCGGTGCCAGGAGGTGAGGCGGGGCTTAGAGCAAACACTTTTATCACAGCCGTGTGAGCCGTCTTCCACATGGACGCCATGCCAACAGAAGACAGGAAGTTGTCTGAGCCTGGCCCCTCCCCTCCTCCTCCTCTATGCTTGTAGTGATGATCAATGGCATGAAAGCCTGAGTGCACGAAAGCTCCTTGGAGGCTGAAAGAGGATGTTTGCCTGAAAACGCCCACGCCTACTAATTCTTACATTTCCTTTGCCAACTGTCAACTTTTTCAACCACAATGCCACGAGACCTCCTCCAAGGCCGTTACGACACTTTCTATTATTAAAACATAACTATTGCAACAAAACAAACAAATTAATTCATTCATTTTCTACTGCTTTTTCCTCACAAGCCTATCCAAGCTGTCTTCGGGCAAGAGACGGGGTACACCCTGGACTGGTCGCCAGCCAATCATAGGGCATATATAGACAAACAACCATTCACACTCACATTCATACCTATGGACAATTTGGAGTCACCAATTAACCTAGCATGTTTTTGGAATGTGGGAGGAAACCGGAGTACCCGGAGAAAACCCACGCATGAACGGGGAAAACATGCAAACTCCACACAGAGATGGCCAAGGGTGGAATTGAACCCTGGTCTCCTAGCTGTGAGGTCTGCGCGCTAACCACTAGACAGCCGTGCCGCCCACTACTATTCATTCATTCATTCATTTTCTACCGCTTTTCCTCACGAGGGTTGCGGGTGTGCTGGAGCCTATCCCGGCAGTCTTCAGGCGAGGGGCGGGGTACACCCTGGACTGGTCGCCAGCCAATCCCAGGGCACATATAGACAAACAACCATTCACACTCACATTCATACCTATGGACAATTTGGAGTCACCAATTAACCTAGCATGTTTTTGGAATGTGGGAGGAAACCGGAGTACCCGGAGAAAACCCACGCATGCACGGGGAGAACATGCAAACTCCACACAGAGATGGCCGAGGGTGGAATTGAACCCTGGTGTCCTAGCTGTGAGGTCTGCGAGCTAACCACTCGACCGCCGTGCCGCCCACTACCATTCATAAAGCTACAAAAATATGCCAATCCATTTATCAAGCCAACACTTTGCTCTGAAACTGGACACCAAACGAGTAAACAGTGTAGCGTGACAGGAAGGACATTGTGATCTCTTCACCCTTCACCTACACGGGCAGGATATGCAGACACTTCCTTATCTGAAGAACAGAGATGGATTGTTCCCACGGCTCTTTCCACACAGCGGATGAAACAAAAGGGGAAGCAAGGCGTAGGCGTTGGTGTGTCTGATCGAGGACCGTGGCGCCCTTTTACTGTTTTATGTGTGCACGCAATGTTTGGACACCACTGTTATAATAACACCCCAAATTCTATATTCTAATCCATTTATTGTGGTTATTTTCCTCCTTCTACTGTTGTCAAATGTACCATTTCGTTATCATCTTATATCCTGTTTATTTTTATCTTTGTTTAATTTAATTTTAATTTGCATGCTATTACAGTTTTGTTAATTTTATTGCTAGTCTATGTTCCATGTTGCACCCGAAAGAATAATTCATATGAAGCAATATACTTACCGCTAGTTGGCTATGCAATCGCAACAAATGTGCATAGCTGATGAAACGTGCTAACACTTGTTAGACATAGATGAAATGTTGTTGACTGGCTCCCGTGTAATAATAAATAATAAATAATAAATAATAAATAATAAATAATAAATAATAAATAATAAATAATAAATAATAAATAATAAATAATAAATAATAAATAATAAATAATAAATAATAAATAATAAATAATAAATAATAAATAATAAATAGATGACATCAAATATGAACAATGTACAGCGTAAACAGTAATTTGTACAAATAATTTAGAATAAATAACAATAATTTAAAGTTTTGGTTGTGCGTATGGGCACGTAGAGGGCCTTATTTGGCACTGAGCAGTCTGATGGCCAGGGTTACTGCACTACTGTTAAGTAACTCAAACTTTTTAATCTGCTTTCACCTACAGTCGATGTGAGAACAACCTCTTTAAAGGGGTACTGCACTTTTTGGGGAATTTTGCCCATTCTTCACAATCCTAATGCGAAACATATTAAACACGTATTTCATTCCCTTTTCTGTGCATTCTACCGCGTGAAAATTAGCTTATATCAGCTTGCTAGCAACAGACGTGATGGGAAAAATGTATTTAGATGCTAAAGCCATCACAAAAAATTCTAAAAATAGTATTCCATTTTCATAACTGACTGGTATATTGACAAAGCTACAGCCATATTATTATTGTAGCAGCTAACATGAGAAACTATTTTCATGCTGCTGTTGTTGTTGATGGAACTAGCAGAAGTATGTGTATCAATGCGCAGAGAAAATAAGTTTTGGTAGTGTTACTTCCTGTAGTGTGTGGACTGCTTTGTGTGTGTGTGTGTCCCCCTCTCCTCTGCAGAGTGGTGCCACACCTGGAAGGTGCATCCCAGGTGTGCCTGATTGCCAATCAGGTGGGGTTGCCATATAGGAGGCAGACAGCAAGCATTGTGCCGTGTGCTCAGCCATTTTGTGTCAGCTATTTTTTGTTCCACTAGTTTCTTTTGCGTCCTGCTGTTGAGGGTTGCTTTTTGTTTCCGTCCCCAGTTTTTGTGGGGATTGTTTTCTGTTGCTCCTGGAGTTAAATACTTTACTTTGACCTGCTAGTGTTGTACCTTTCACTTGCCTGGTATTTTCCTTTTACACTTTTGTTACGCCCCATCTAGCCCTAGACACCTTTGAGATGTAACAGGTCATGTTTTCAATCATCACAATACAGCAAGATACCACAAATATTACTATATATATATATATATATATATATATATATATATATATATATATATATAATATTAAAATGTTCATCAGTGTACGTGTTAATGCATGATCACAGCGTGTATATCAAATGATGCAACGTTGTTAGAGGGTTATTTTACAGGGCTTCATAGTAGAAATAGGTGTATCCCAATGCCAGCATTGTAAGCTAGCTTAAATTTGTTAGTTTTCTTATGTTATAATGCACAGAAAAGAGAAAGAAATATGTGTTCATGTTTCACATAAGGAGTGTGAATGATGGGCAAAATTCCAAAAAAAGTGCAGTTCCACTTTAACTGGTACATTCATGACAAAATGTAATCCAAAATTATTTTCACTTATTCTGATCATTTTGAATATGGTAATGGTAATGGTTTTATATCATTTGAACATGCATCAGATTACAATTGAGTGCATCCCATAATCAGTTCACAGTTCCACATGTTCAAAAGGAGTAGGAAGAAGCAAAGCTTATTAAATCCTACCCCTCCATCTGGTACTTTTACAATCAGTAATTGACACATTTGTTCACTTCCTGCTTTCCTAATATAGTTTTTTTAATTTAATTTAATTGTATTTTTTGTCACGTACCAAAGTACGAGGTGATATGACCATCCAATGACATAATCGGTGCCATAGTAACTGTTGTTACTATGGTACATCACCTTATTTTTTAAGACTGAATATACAGAGAATGAGCTATATGTTATCAGGTAAGACGCCCCCTTACCTCTTTATTGGCAGTGCTAAATGTTTCATGGATAACAAAAGAATGAAATCAATCACTGTCCCTCCGGGTTGGGAGTGAGATTCTGCCCCAGGTGGAGGAGTTTGCAGGAGTGTCTACAGTAAAGCGGTCACTGTGCCGGACCATCGTAGTTCAGGAGAGCTGAGCCAGAAGGCAAAGCTCTCAATTTCCCGGTTGAGCTATGTTCCCACCCTCACCTATGGTCATGAGCTTTGGGGCATGACCGAAAGAACAAGATCACATGCGGCTGAAATGAGTTTCCCCCGACTAGAGCCACGACTAGAGCCACGGCTTGGGCATCTAGTCCGGATGTCTCCTGGACGCCTCCCTGATGAGGTGTTCCGGGCTTGCTCAGCAAGGAGAAGGCCCCGGGGCCAGACCTACGTCACACAGGAGGGATGTATGTATTATGTATGTATGTGTGGATGTATGTATGTATGTATGTATGGATGTATGGATGTATGTATTATGGGAACGCCTTAGTGTCCTACCGGTGGAACTGGAAGATGTGGCCGGGGACCGGGAAGTCTGGATGAGCGTACTGAAACAAAGTTAATTACTTCCAAAGCCAGCTCTCATCGGGATGCTGACTGATGGTACTTGTGCTCCTCGTTGAGCTGGGGAATTGAGTGTAGTCCTCAGGTAAAAAAAATCCTGACAGCAAATAAGCATCTTGTTGTCGGGTCATCCCAACTCTCAGACAGAACAGCCACTTAGGTCGTACATTGGCTTGAGGGGTATGTGTGATGCTGAGACGAGGAAGGCATGGTGTTTCTCTGCCATATAAATAATAAATAATAATAATACATTTTATTTGTATAGCGCTTTTCAAAATACTCAAAGACACTTTACAGAAGAATGGAGTTGAATAAAAACAGAGTAAACAGAGTAAAAGATACATTAAAATACATTAATTTGTTTATTCATTCATTCGTTCATTTTCTACCACTTATCCTCACGAGGGTCGCGGGGGCGGTGCTGGAGCCTATCCCAGCTGTCTTTGGGCGAGAGGCGGGGTACACCCTGGACTGGTGGCCAGCCAATCACAGGGCACATATAGACAAACAACCATTCACACTCACATTCATACCTATGGACAATTAACCTAGCATGTTTTTGGAATGTGGGAGGAAACCGGAGTACCCGGAGAAAACCCACGCATGCACGGGGAGAACATGCAAACTCCACACAGAGATGGCCGAGGGTGGAATTGAACCCTGGTCTCTTAGCTGTGAGGTCTGCGCACTAACCACTCGTCCGCCGTGCCGCCATTAATTTGTTTATACACAGTTTAAACATGAGTAAAAGCGGGGCGGGGTACAGCAGTCAGGTATAAAAAGTTAGACATTAAAAACAGATTGGTTTTTGGGGAGGTGGGTTTTTAGTTGTTTTTTGAAACTGGGAAGGTCAGGGCAAGCACGGAGTGAATGGGGCAAAGAGAACCAGAGGATGGGGGCAGCAATGGAGAAGGCTCTGTCACCCCAGGTTCGGAGCTTGGTCTTACAGGGGAGTGCCAGGAGGTTGAGGAGCGAAGGGGATGCGGGGGATTGTGTGGATGGAGCAGGTCTGTGAGATATGGGGGGGTGTCAGATCATGGAGGGCTTTGTAGGTGATGAGAAGAATTTTGAAGTGAATGCGTTGGGGGACGGGAAGCCAGTGGACGTTTTGGAGGACAGGGGTAATGCGTTGACGGGAGCGGGTGGAGGTGAGGTGGCGGGCAGTGGAGTTCTGAATATATTGTATTTTGTTGAGGGTTTTGGATGGTGTACTGAATACTGTTGCAGTAGTCCATTCTGGTTGTGATGAATGCATGGATCAGGGATCACCAAGTGATGGACGGAGTCGGGCTATGTTCTTAAGATGGAATAACAGTTCTTCATTTTAGCTGTGACAATAATAATATTGCTGTAGCTTGGTTTATATATACACATGTCAGTTATGCAAATGCAACATTGTTGCCATTTTTGGAGGGTCTTCAAAATACGTGGGTCCCATGACATTCTTTGATAGCGCCCTCCTGCTAACTCATTGTCTCTCTTTAGGATGCACCAAAAAGGGAAAGAAAAATGTATTTGTTTCACACAAGGATTGTGGATGATGGGCATAATTCCCAAAAAAAGTTACGTTTTTTTGTGAATCACCTCTTGACTCTTTGTAGTTTGATGACTCCACCTCAAGTGTCATCCACATGGCCATTCATCTACCCTGGTCTCCCCACACAAACCTTTTAGCATTACAGTCAGGAAGTGATGTCAGCACCGGATAAGTGTACTTTGTCCAACGCCTGTTTGCACCTGTTCAAATAGGTGTGTGTGTGTTTGCCAGGCAAACACCTGGAGGTTAGCCTTCAGGGCTTCTGTTTTTCTTCCCCCAAGGTACCCATTGTCTCCTCGCTAGTACATTTTGTACAACAGCAAGTGACATCAAGAAGACTGTGAAGGACAGCTGAAATACTGCAATGCATACTTGGGACGTCCTCACAAAACAAAGTAAAAGTGGAAGGGATGAAATGTTAGTTGTCACGGTTCTGCTGCATGTTGACCAGGATCTCTCACAGGATGCCCCCTAACCACCCCCCCCCTCTCCCCCGGCCAATAAAGCATCATTTGTTTGGCCTTTTACTTCCTGCATCACGTGCACATCCTGTGTCCTGACAGTCACATGAGGCGTCTAACCAGGAAACAAACATGCAAAGAAGCGGACGCATCACAAACAGGACCGCATGATGTTTGTGCTCAGGGGGGTGGGGGCCTTCCATCCGCTCTCACTTTAAGTCCGAGTGAAAGCATACAAATTGTACACAGGAAGTCCACAAGCGCCCTCAAAAACTTCAAAACAAAAACTTCATTCATTGTCAACTTAAAACACCAAAAAACATCTTCTCTTACAATAAAAATGTAATACAAACATAATAACTGCAAAACATATCATTATTATAAATGGAAATATATAAGTAACTGAACTTCTGTTGATTTAATTTGTATATACATGTTTACAGTGGTCTGCACGGCGGGCGAGTGGTTAGCGCACAGACCTCACAGCTTGGAGACCAGGGTTCAATTCCACCCTCGGCCATCTCTGTGTGGAGTTTGCATGTTTTCCCCGTGCATGCGTGGGTTTTCTCCGGGTACTCCGGTTTCCTCCCACATTCCAAGAACATGCTAGGTTAATTGGTGACTCCAAATTGTCCATAGGTATGAATGTGAGTGTGAATGGTTGTTTGTCTATATGTGCCCTGTGATTGGCTGGTGACCAGTCCAGGGTGTATCCCGCCTCTCACCCAAAGACAGCTGGGATAGGCTCCAGCACCCCTGCGACCCTTGTGAGGAAAAGCGGTAGAAAATGAATGAATGAATGTTTACAGTGCATTTGTACAGTAAATTAAATTACAGTAGCAACTTATAAAATAATAGTAAAAACAAATACATAAAAACATCATAAAATATAAGTCATGTCACAAAGTACATAACAAAGTATAAAGCATATATCATTATGACTATTTAAAGGGGACCTATTGTGATCATTTCTCGACCCTTTGTATAGTGGGAAAAATTAAAACCAAATCCAAGGAAATACAGCTGCAATAGGTGCAGATTCTGGAAGATTTAGAAAGCTTTCTGTGCAGGTTATTGTGTGTAGCTGCTCTATAAGAGTCCACAACTCAATACAAAGGGCTGAAAAATGAGTATAATAGGTCTCCTTTAACACACTTCTTTATTATTTGTCAAGTCTTGATGTGTAATGATATGTAATACTGCATACTAGTGGCCTGGCATATACACTGCTGCAGCAATACAAAGTTGCAAAGCCTACTACAAATTAAATGTTATTTTCTCTGGCTTTTGTTTTTTTTTTTTCACGTGTAACTTCAGAGACAATAGCAGATTGGAGTTAGTTTGAAGGACAAACATGAATACACACACATGCCGCCTCCCTTTCCATCAACAAGACAAAGCTCCAGGAAGCTATTATCATGTTACAAGAAGACAACACAATGCATTAGTATGTGTGTTTGTGTAACAGGAGGCCTGTGTGTACTTGAGAGGATGGAAGTGAAGGTGGGAAGTTAACAGTTTGCACGTGACATGTTAGTGAGAGCTTGTTTCCTCTTGAAACATCAGAATGGGTCAAAATATTAGGAACCCACCTCAATAACAAACGAATGATCTCTGTGAGCGTTGCCATCCTTTGTGTTTTTTGTGTTGGAGTGAAGTAGCCAGTAAGTTTTCTGCTATAAACAATGTTTTTCCTGTTCTGTGGAAATTCCCTGAAAATGATCCCACTGTGGAACATACTGTATTTCCTCCTTCCTTCCCATTGGGAAGCTTCTACCTGGATCATGTTTCTGACAGCTGATTGGTGGACCAAAAAGCAGCTGGCCAGGTTTTCTTTGCCTTTCCATGCTCATGTTTCATGTTTTCCACCGCATCTGCTTTGTGCGCCGTGACACATCCCGTCCTCCCTCACAGGCCAGCGTCTCCGTGGGCGAACCGGATCTAGGCTTTTATGTAAGCGGGTGGAGGAGGAAAACCATGAAAGCCGGAGAGGAAGTGAAGGATGTGGTGGAGAGCTTTTTGGTTTTTACGGCTTCCTGCCAACGCTGGCCACAGTTCCTCCACTAGAAGTCATGACAAGTCACACAAGCGTCAAGTTGCGGCCATATTGGCATTGTTACAACAGACCTACAAGAAAGACTTGTCCTCAAACATAAACGCATGTCCAGAACAAATTTTTGGTTTTGCCTGTATTGCATAACACAGTTGAGACATATTTCCCCCATATGGTAAAATGATGGTTTTGTTAACATTATTGGTTATGGTTTAATTTGTTTTGAACATGTATACAGTAAACAGTATATACTGTAAGTTCCACCTGAGTACATCACACAGTACAGTTCACAGTTCCACATTATATCGCAAATGAACAGATGATACCATTGGGATTTTGGGGGTAGACTCTTCCATTGATGAAATAAATTCTTGTGTGTAGACTTCCTGGTCAATGAATGATAAGTATGTGTGGACGAAGACCTTTCCAGAGTAATGCTCATCATTGGACACATATGACCAATCTGCATGTGTTAAAAATGACCTTTATTTACATAACTTATATTTTAAAAGAAGATGTCATTGTAATTGTGCAATTACATGACATTTAATTGTGAAGGTAAAGCTTGCAAATGTCTTGTTTTCATGCTTCTGGAGGTAGAAACAGAATCACAGGGACATCTAATATGCTAATCGTCCTGTGTCTCATCTTAGGTGGTCCTAAGGCGGTTTGTCCGTCTTGCTGCTGCCTGCTCCTTGTGTTTGCTGTGCCAGTGGGAGACATTCTTGCAGCTTGTCCTCTGTCATAGTGAGACGGTCCTCCAGCAATGAAATAGTCTGACGTAGAAACACCACAACACAAAAAATGAAAAAAATAAACTTGTTTTTAGTTACTTGGGACACATTAAATGTGGACACATTTAAACATTTTTCACAGTAACAAGTGGGACAGACCTGTGTGAGGACATCCAACTGTTGAACAATGTGCTCCAGGATGGAGTTCAGGGGAGGCTGAGTGGCTTGATGACCGTCAGGATGTTGCTTTCTGGGCTCATCTTCTCTTCGCTTTCGTCTACTTCCTTCTCTGCTCACTTGGGTGTCCCGTCTGGTCTTGCCCTCCCGATGTTTTTGTCGATGTACTTCTTTGTCAACATGGGTGTCCTTCCTGGCCTTGTCCTCTCCTCGAGTACTTTCGCGATCCACTCGGGTGTCCCTTCGGGTCACGTCCTCTTGTGGTTTTTGTCTACCACCTTTGTAGGCCGCCCGGGTTTGGACCTCTACCTCCTCACTGCTGCTTTCCTCCTCGGTCGTGTCTTCCTCTGTACTGTCATCATCGTCCGTCAAGGTGGCGGGATGATGAGATGGAGCATCAGAGGCATGGACGGGGCTGTGGTGCTGCAGGTAAAGAAAGTGGGAAAAGATTTTAAATGCTGCACCCCTAACGCTATTATTAATAAATTACTTTCCAATGTTTAAAGCATAGAAAACATGTTTAAGACTTTCTAATCCCTCTAAAACAGGGGTCTCAAACTCAATTTACCTGGGGGCCACTGGAGCTAGGGTCTGGGCAAGGCTGGGCCGCATCAGGTTTTCCCAAAAAAAAAAAACGCATTTATTAAAAACAGAAAAATATACAAACTTTTTCAGTGCTTTGGTTCCGATTTTCTACAATAAAAGCTCTGATAAAACATTCCACTGTTCTCAAATATCTTTATTTTTCTGCACAAAATAAGATGAAAAATAAATAAACAAATCAAGAATAAAGAAAATCAATCAATCAGTAATAAATAAATATAATAATAATAATAAAACGGCAAATAATAAAAACTTAAGAAACCACATATAGTTGGTGGGTAGACAAATAATTTTTTTCAGATTAAAATGAACAAAGCATTATTAGAGCCCTGTAGACATGACAAAACACTACTATAGTCACATTTATACTTTTTATTTACAACATATTGCGCAACTGCAGGGTCTTGAGACACATGCTAACTCGCAAACTAGAGCGCTAGCGACCTAAACGGTAGCCTTCAAGTTATTTCCTTTAAACTTAAATAGCCAAAAACTTACCACTTCCACACAGATAGGGAGGATAACTATTAACAGTTATTTAACCTTTAACATGAACATTAATCAAAAGTAATAATTTTTTTCTGGGTACATGATACCATAAGGCATCCATAAGGATACCATAAGGCACATTAAACTTTCATATCAAGGCGGGGGCCTCAAACTAGTATCCTGCGGGCCACATTTGGCCCGCGGGCCGCGTATTTGAGACCCCTGCTCTAAAACATTATAACACCCCTACAGTCACCTTTACACTGCTATTCCCGAATACAGTGGAATAAACCATTTAAGACACCAATAGGACTCATGCTTGTGTGTCTTGCTATAAATGTCTTCCCTAGTGAACAGAGTGGGTGGCGCACAAGAAGTGACGTCAGGGGTTCAGAGCGGAGTTTCAGCTTGCCGTGGAGGGTTACAGTAGCACATGGTTTTATTAGGGATTATTGTTCCTGTTGTGAGATCATTCAAATCTGCAATAAAAGCCCGGTCTTTCCAGAAATCACGCCTGGTGTTTGTGTGTCTCACTGAAGATTACAGTAACATTACTGACATCTAGTGACCAGTGTAGGATACTACTTCTTAAATGTTTCAGTCAGGCAAAAAATATGCTTAAATATGCATATTTTTAACTGATAGGCCGCATTTAACCACACAAAAAAAACGTCATAACAAAACCACGGAATTCAATAAAGTATCTATCTCACTATTGGATTTTGTACCTAATGAAATGTCCATTGAGTGTCCACTGTTTCATATAGTATACACACACAAATAAAGTAGTGAGGGTTGTCTCAAGAGGATGAAACAGGAAAGAAGAAGAGGGTGTCACACATTCCAGACCTAATAATGCACAGAGAAATCAATTCCGGTGTTCCTTCCTGCACACTGTCATGTATTCAAAGAGAAGTTAGGGGGTGGGAAGGTCTAATGATGGAGGGAACAGGAGCGGAGGAAGAGTAGGTACTAGGCGGAGGTGAACAAAGCTGTCAGTGTCTCTATTGCTTGTTATCTGTTCTTCATCTCCCTTCCTCCTCAACACATCTGGCTGACATCTGTTTAGCTCATTTACACTCAGTGCACCCCCCCCACACACCCAAAATACAGGAAGTTTGGGTGCAATCAAATGCTTAAGAGCTAACAGATAAGGAGCAGCAGGCCGTGCCGGGTGAAATTGAACGTAAGAACACAGTCCATGCTAATAAAGCTATTGAAGCAAAGAGCGACAACATGCTGAGTTTTAGTAAATCAGATCATTTCTACAATGGAAGGTGGCAGCTGTAATAAATTACATGTGAAAGAATCCTTAAGAAAGCCTTAATTAAATGACACGCACACACAAATAGTCACTGCTGAGCAAGCCTGCTGTGGGTTTTGACATTTGGATTATTTTGAGTCTTTGTATTTTATTTCTGTTCTGAAATGTGGCAGTTATCATTAGGGCAAAGCAGTCCCATGGCAATCATTCTTGGACTTGGCGATGTTGTACAAGTCCATGTGCATATGTATACATCCGGTTATCAAATGTTGGATAAGACCCGAGAGCACAACTACTGGCCTGGCATGCACATTACAGTTTTTGCCACAGCTGTGTTTGAAAAAACGGGATCGTTTTGCAGTTGACTTTTTGTAAAACCTTTCAAACACAAAAAGGAAAAAAGGGTATCCATCCATTTTCTATGCTGCTTATCCTCATTAGGGTCGCGGGTGTGCTGGAGCCTATCCCAGCTGACTTCGGGCAAGATGCAGGGTACACCCTGGACTGGTCGCCAGCAATCACAGGGCACATATAGACAAACAACCATTCACACTCACATTCATACCTATGGACAATTTAGAGTAGGCTGCTAAGCTAGTATTTAATATACTATATTTCACGTAGTGTCCCTTAGCATACCCACTAATTATTCAACGTTGTAGCAAAACTGAGCAATGAGCAGCAGCTCTGTCCGTCTGTCCAACGGTCAACTATGATGTCTGGGAGAAAAAGGCAAAAGGTAACTAAGAAAAAAAAATGGTCTTAAAATAACCCTCCCCTTCATTTGGAAAGTCGTTCACAGATGTCTGATCAAACAGCTAATTAGCATGCAGGCTAGGATTAGCTGTGGTCTCTTGGCCGCCAGGAGACCTCTGACATGGAGGAGCTGTTTGATGTCGACTCAAGGGTCTTCTCTGATGTTGTTGTGAAACACCTGAAGCCTCACACTGGTCCCCAACGCTGCCGCCAAGGCATCCTCATTTGTGACCTTATTGCAACTTAACTCTAAGACATAATATAAGTACATGAAAAGCATACTTATGCATACGAAATGTGTAAGCTGTCAGGTACATACCAACAAGAAAATAACAATTAGATAATTTTTTTTGTTCTTATTTGGAGAGTTTTTTGTCATTTTTTTGAGCAATGGTCTTGAACTTTTGATCAGCTGATGAACAACCTAAAATTATTTTTTTGTCTCACTCCACCTTCTTGCTTCTGGAATTTGTAGCTCTACTACCTCTACCTCATTAAGGTCCAAATGTGCAAAATGCATATTCTAGCAATTTTTCAACTGGTCTTAAGATTTTGATCAGGTGAGCGTATGCAACTACACAAAAGTGGTAATACGGGAAACGGCCTGTACATGCTGGTATTTCCTCAAACGCAGGCTACTTTTTAATCTGATTATATCAGCATGAACTACATCCTGCTGACCTTCTTATCTAGGATGTCACGATGACACAACAATGACAGATAAGGACCAGCGAGTCATCTTGTTCGCGTTAGTGGGTCACCACTTCTACCGGAACCACACAAGGAAGGAGGACGTATTTACATAACTTACTTGTATAGCTACAGCAATATTATTATTGTAGCAGCGAACATGAAAAACTATTTTTACCTGGCGGATTAACACGACA
The DNA here is from genome assembly GCF_037039965.1 of Doryrhamphus excisus. NCBI lineage: Eukaryota > Metazoa > Chordata > Actinopteri > Syngnathiformes > Syngnathidae > Doryrhamphus > Doryrhamphus excisus. The sequence continues at coordinate 13,883,610 of NC_136357.1, read as the reverse complement.
CCACGCTAACCGCTCGTCTGAGTAGATACCTAGCTCTCGTTTTACCTGAGGACTGGAGCACATGTATTGTGCTGGCAGACACAGCCATCCCAATGAGTGCGGACATCTTAAGTGTTGGTGTACGTATATATGCTGCTGTTGTTGACGGAACTAGCATAAGTATATGTATCAATGCGCTTGGAAAAAAAAGTTTTGTTTTGTTTTTTTTCATGGTCCACATACCACTCTCGGCCATCTCTGTGTGGAGTTTGCATGTTCTCCCCGTGCATGCGTGGGTTTTCTCCGGGTACTCCGGTTTCCTCCCACATTCCAAAAACATGCTAGGTTAATTGGTGACTCCAAATTGTCCATAGGTATGAATGTGAGTGTGAATGGTTGTTTGTCTATATGTGCCCTGTGATTGATTGGCTGGCGACCAGTCCAGGGTGTACCCCTCCACTCGCCTGAAGACAGCTGGGATAGGCTCCAGCACCCTGCGCGACCCTCGTGAGGATAAGCAGTAGAAAATGAATGAATGAATGCTCACAATAAAGGAAGCTACCAAGCTAGGGCTTCGGTCGAGTGGTTAGCGCGCAGACCTCACAGCTCGGAGACCCGAGTTCAATCCCACCCTCGGCCATCTCTGTTCGGAGTTTGCATGTTCTCCCCGTGCAAGCGTGGGTTTTCTCTGGGTACTCCGGTTTCCTCCCACATTCCAAAAACATGCTAGGTTAATTGGCCAGTTCAAATTGTCCATACGTAGGTATGATTGTGAGTGTGAATGGTTGTTTGTCTATATGTGCCCTGTGATTGGCTGGCGACCAGTCCAAGGCTCCAGCACCCCCGTGAATGAATGAATGGTTAAAATAGGTGTATCCCAATGACATACATTGTTAGCTAGCTGTATTAACTCTCATGTTAAAAAAATATGTGTTAATGGATATTTCCAAAAACCTAAAAGTTCAAAGTAGACTCTGCCCTCCGTTGACTCTGAAGTGGATATCAATAATGGTTGCTACAAGTCATTAACATGTGATGCAGTGGTGGTGATACGCATCTGAGCAGACAGGAAGTCAGGTGGCAGCTCACTGGGCAGGAGTTCTCAAGAGTTTTTCAGAAAGCTTTATCGTGTAAAGACGGCTCATAAGAAGAAGCCTTTATTTTTTTTAAAGCGAAGCACGTGACACCTACATGAGGCGCCACACCACTCAGCACCACAGACTAAACACCTGCAGTCGGTCGCAGCCACAACAACGGTGGAGTAAACAAACTGTTTGCACAAGATGTGTCTTCTTTTGTTTGGAAGCCAACACTAAGGAAGTGAAACACCCGCTGTGTTTGTCACCCTCCCCTCCTTCAGGCTCCTCTATCCGGTCTGTCTCTAACATCCACCCACGCTGGTACCAAAACATCCTGCTTGGCGGCCTTTCAATGACAGCCGACAAGCAGCTTGGTGTACACATGAATGACACCTCAGCCAAGGCCTTGTTGCGCCACAGTGGCGGCTCAGCCAACAAGGCTCTTTCAAATAAAAAAACAACATAATCTATTTCTGCACTCAAGGCCAGACTATTATTGAGAGTCTCATTTGTGGTGTACAGTAGGTCAAGAACATGCAATGAAGGGTTGGTTGGCAGCAGGAGAGATGCGAAAATTGTGCTAAGTGGTCTGATCTTTGACTTCAAGTATCTTATTGAATATGATTTAAAACAACAGAATGACGGCACAGAACTCCACCAAGGACAAACAGACATGTTCTTTTGGGAATTGAATGTCGTTTGAGCCACGGCACATTTTTTTACATTGGAAAACATCACTAAGTCTATAGGAGGAACTAGCTAGATGTTGCCACACGGACTGATATTACATTGCTCTGTTTTTCTCTTTCCGAATGACTTTTTCGGAAACAATGGTATACATGGAAAGGAATATTCCAATCTCTTGTCTACATGCATCGCTATAATCAACCAGAATAGTCAATGGGGCATGCCCAGTAAAACGTAAACGCCAACATCATGTGATACCGACTTCCCCGAGTTGTTCTTTCACTTGTTGGAATAATTCCGTATTGCCAGTTTTTTGTTTGTCCAGTCTTGAACTTTAGTTTGGATCAAAAACAAACTTTCCGTAGCAGTCCAGTGCCGATTGAAGGCCTCCATTTTTAAAACTGAAGAACGTCTGGAGGTGCGTGTTACGTCATATCTGAGCATGTGATATGATAAATTTAACCAGGAAAGGATCAAATTCGAGCTTGCTAATATTTTATAATTCAACTCGGTACATGTTTTATGTAGATATATATTTTCTTTTGACTTATGGACTTATGAATGGCGTATAGAAGGGTTTAGATTCTGTTCCACAGATGGCGCTAATGCACATGAAAGCTGCTTGCCAAAGTACAGAAGAAGAAAAACGCACCCTGACAACTTTCCGTTTGAGCGGCTACAAGATACCTCAATCAGATTGGGGATATTCCACCCCTGTTAATCCCATTATATATTCATTCGGATTGGCACGATTCTTTCAGAATGAGATGTATACAAAGGTTAAATTCTTTCCGTTTGAGCAAATAAACCAAATGCAATTGGAATATTTGGGTCCACGTATACATGGATATTGACATAATATTTGCAAATGATGATTAATAAATGTTAATTATAAAAAGTGATATTGGATAATTCCTCACGGCACACCTGACAATTTCAAGTACACACTGCCCTCTTCACCATTTATAGGTGAATACTCAGTCCAGTAAGGTCCAGCTCCTTCACATGGACACATGGAATATTGGTTAAATCAGTAAACTGGGCCTTAGTGCTTGATTTTGAACCTCATCATGTGCATGCATGGTATGACAATAAAGAATACAGTAAAGTCTCGTTATATCGATATCGGTTATAACGAATTACTACTTATTACGATACTATTTTCATTTCCCGGCAAATTTCTAGTCTTTTATGATATAATTAGTTCTGTTAGTACGATACCCGGTTATTATGATAATCCGGTTACTACGATGCCCTTTTCATCTCCCACCAGCCAATTTGGTCTGCTTATATTGATACAAAAGTAGCTTAAATCAATCTTTGCTTAAGGATTTCAATACCAAAAAAGAACACGGCGAACGGCTGCTTCCAGTCAACTTTATTTTTCACACTTCCACCACCAGAGCGCAGCACACACACCGATTCCCGCACTTCCTGGTTCACAGGTCATGCTCAACCCGCCCCACATAGCTGGCCAAACACATGCCTGCAACAGAAGAACCAACTGACATAGCATACACACCTATTCCAACGAAGACACAAGCGTACAAATACATGTATTTAACTGTGTTGTATTCAGATATCTTTATCGCTTGCAATAATCACTGTTTTTCATATGTACATGCTGGCGTTCGTTGGTTCTGTTGCAGGCATGTGTTTGGCCAGCTATGTGGGGCGGGTTGAGCATGACCTGTGAACCAGGAAGTGCGGGAATCGGTGTGTGTGCTGCGCTCTGGTGGTGGAAGTGTGAAAAATAAAGTTGACTGGAAGCAGCCGTTCGCCGTGTTCTTTTTTGGTATTGAAATCCTTAAGCAAAGATTGATTTAAGCTGCTCGACATTGTTCTATACAATAGAACAATGTCGAGTGCATTATTGCCCACTTTTAATGCAGTTCGGCGCAGGATCGGATATATGGATAGTCCGGTTATATCGGTATTTTTTCCGACTCCCGAGAATATCGATATAACAAGACTTTACTGTACTTGAATGCTTGAAACATTGCACCTATTGATATTACATGAATCAGTGCTCAGTAAAACAGACAAAATTTGGTTGGTGCCTAGAATCCCTAGTCCCCAATACTGGGGTTTTAAAGGTTAATAAAGGGGTTGTTTATCATCTACCCTGCTAACAAGAGAGGGCTTCAAATGAAAGCATCTTCGAAAAAAAAAAAGCTGCTTTGGAGGAGCTTTGGTTTGGCGAGGAGCGCATTGGAGTGTTTTGTTTTGTAAGCCTCTCTTCAATTTTGCCACTTGTGTTGCGTGAAGAAGCCTTCAGTGGATTGTCCTACTTGAAGAGGGCGAGAGTCGTGATGGAGACAGTCCTCATTATTGGACTATGGATCAAAAAAAAAAAAAGGATCAGACCTGATACGGCGTGCAGCTCATACACACAAACTCTCTTTTTGGACAGCTGCTTCATTTGAATACAACACATGAAGAGCATGGCTTTATGTGTGCCTCTTGTCATGAATATTTTTCCCCACCTGTATAGTGGATTGTGAACAACCATCATACACAATATGACAGCTGCTTCATGAATACACTTATGTACAAAAGTCTTCATGAACTATGATTTTTGTTGTTTTCACGCTATTTTACTCAGCATACATGCATGCATATGTTTGCAATAACAGCCAATAAGGGTTCGGTTCCATTTGCAGTAGCTTCAACTCTTTTTATTGTCCAGATGTGTGGTTCTTAATGTGTCACAAAGAGTCTTACATACAGTGAACATGGGGGAAAACAGTTTGAGGGATCTTGTGCAAATAAACATGCCAGTGCTACACTGTCATTATTATAGCTTTGTATATATTAATGCAAGTATTTTACAGTAGTCTAAAACATGCATGTAAAATAGTAGTTAAAATGGTGTCGATTTAAATGAATGGTGACATCTTATTTTTGCTCTAAACCAGGAGTCTCAAACATGCGGCCCTTGAGGCCCCCGCCTTGATATGAAAGTTTAATGTTAGTGCAGCCCGCGCAAGTTTGATATGGATGCTGTATGGTATCATGTACCCAGAAAAAAATATTACGTTTGGTTCATGTTAAAGGTTAAATAACTGTTAATAGTTATCCTCCCTATCCATGTGGAAGTGGTAAGTTTTTGGCTATTTAAGTTTAAAGGAAATAACTTGAAGGCTACCGTTTAGGTCGCTAGCTCTCTAGTTTGTGAGTTAGCATGTGTCTCAAGACCCTGCAGTTGCGCAATATGTTGTAAATAAAAAAAGTATAAATGTGACTATAGTCGTGTTTTGTCATGTCTACAGGGCTCTAATAATGCTTTGTTAATTTTAATCTGAAAAAATAATTTGTCTACCCACAAACCATATGTGGTTTCTTAAGTTTTTATTATTTGCCGTTTTATTATTATTATATTTATTTATTACTGATTGATTGATTTTCTTTATTCTTGATTTGTTTATTTATTTTTCATCTTATTTTGTGCAGAAAAATAAAAATTAAGATATGAGAACAGTGGAATGTTTTACCAGAGCTTTTATTGTAGAAAATCGGAATCAAAGCACTGAAAAAGTTTGTATATTTTTCTGTTTTTAATAAATGCGTTTTTGTTTTTTTTTTTTTGGAAAACTTGATGCGGCCCAGCCTTGCCCAGACCCTAGCTCCAGTGCCCCGCAGGTAAATTGAGTTTGAGACCCCTGCTCTAAACCATATTAAATATTGAGACATTTTTTATTTTTGGTCAGGAACAGGTTAGATCAGGTGTCATCCAGACACGGCGCCTGTGTTCACTTTGTTTCAAACTGATGATGTGCACTGAAGTTGCAACATGGGAGTCTGTGTGTTGTGTTTGGGTCGCAACATCGTGACACTGCTGCTTTTTGTGGGCGGGTTAACCTCCACCTCTGATGATGATGACTCATCCTTGGCATTCTTATATAAACGGATGGGGTTTCTTCTTTAAAAACCATGCCAGACACACTTTTATTCGTATTTACTTTCCCACCAAGCCTAATTGTGTTCACACCTGGTTGAGTACCAGTGAGATCTTATTAAGGCCTCAATAACCACCTGCACCACAAAATGCAAAATGACATTTTTAATCAAATAAATTTGCAATAATTTCATTAACATGATTAAACTCGAATGTAACTCCGAGCCATCTCTTGTTTTGCCTTGTTTGTGAGTGGGTGCAGCTGTAACTTGATCAGCGGAATGCTAGCTGCTCCAGACAGGAATAGCCTCCATTCTGTCATCATGCAGCATCACCTCGCTCGCTTTCTGGGCTTCACTCAGCACAGACGAGTTATAGCCAAGTGTTATTTCAATGGAACATTCTATTGTTGCCATTGTAAAATTTTGTCGTAGCGTGACCACCTTTCTAAATGTGTCACCGCTGATTATGAAAGAGGAAGGTGACACACCCAGCCAACGCAGAATAAACACGCGCGATACTCCACAGCTCGTTGTAACACTTGTAAGATTAAAAAAAAAAAAACACAAGCAATAGGGACTTTCATCAATTACACTCAAGCACCATAAATGAGCATCAGAAACTCTAATTTAAACAATAACAATAAAATGAATGATTGTGGCGGGATATTGCCAGGATTCTAACAATGCTAACCACAGTTAGAAAGGAACCAAAGCTTCTGTTACACGACCTATGTATACTGAAAAAAGTCAGCATTTGTTGGAAGATGAGCAGAAGTAGCTTTGATGCTAAGCTAAGGATATTACCATCCCTTAAGTAATTTATCTCATTGGGCAACCATGACACTCGTCGACTATGTAGCCTGTTAGCTTCCTTTGTCACGGGCAAACAATAGCAACTAAAGAGAAAGGAGAGTATTAGGTGTTACAATCAATTGCTTTTATTGCAAATGTTGATCCGAAATCAGAGAAGACATTTGAAAACGCCGAAATAAGTCGAAATAAGATTTTTTTTAGGTATACATCACACTACAAAGGAGTTTGGTGGGAGAGGAGTTACAGTAACTGTGATAGTTTCTTTAGTAAGTAAATAGGTATATATCAGTGCACGAAAGCAACAGCTTTGCCAGACGTGGACAAGGTCATGTCCAAGGCCTCCAGAAACTTCAGTTCCCTGTTATCTGCGGCGGCGCCTCTGCGGTGGCGCCTCTTCCATGAGTCAGTCACTCATCAACTAAACTTCCTTTTTTGTTACATAAATATCACTCATTGCTACAACACTTCCTCCTTTTACTTGTGTAATAACTCCACTATGTGCTATGATGCCCTGACTCATCACTTCTAACCTAATTCCTAGTGTAGTCATGGATATAACCATAAAGTTGTTGCCTATTGATCATCACCTGTCTCAACATGCATCACAAAATATGTTGATGTCAGCAATGTCTGCAGTCGTTGTCAGGGTGACTGATCAGGACAACATATGAAAGAAGATTTTTAAACTTCCCCTTTCATTCAGCTCATAGGAACACTAATATTCAAGGACATAAGTCATACTCAGAATTAGATAACACTTGGTTCATCTAAAATTAAATCTTTTAAAGGAATTATTTACTTCTTTTTGTTCGACTCAAATATTAGTCAGTTTAAAGCTCAGTCAGTTGTTGGCATAGAATAATAAATGTTACGTAGTATTTACCGTCAGGCCAAGCAGCACGTGGCTTTGGTGGTGGCTGAGGCAAAAACTCAGGTGTTGGAGGAATTTGGTGACGCCATCGAGCACGACTTTCGGTCGGCCTCAAAGAGGTTCTGGCAGACCGTCCGGCACCTTTAGAAAGGGGACGCACTGCCCGGTCCACACTGTTTACAGTGGGGACAGGTGTCTGCTGACCTCGAATGAGGATGTATGTAGTCGGAAAGTGGAAGGAATACTTTGAGGCCCTTCTCAATCCCACTAACATATCTTCCATAGAGGCAGCAAAGTCTGTGGACACATACGTGACTGTTCCATCACCGTGGCTGAGGTATCTGGGGTGGTCAAAATGCTCTTCAGTGGCAAAGCTCCGGAGGTGGATGAGTTTCGCCCGGAATTCCTCAAGGCTCTGGATGTTGAGGTATTGTCTTGGCTGACACATCTCTTCAACATTGCGTGGAAGTCGGGAACAGCACATTTGGATTCGCAGACCGGGGTAGTGGTCCCCCTCTTTAAGACGGGTGACTGGAGGGTGTGTTCCAACTATAGGGGGCTCACACTCCTCGGCCACCCTGGGAAAGTCAGGTACGACTGCGGTCGCAAAACACTGGACCAGCTCTACACCCCCACGAGGGTGCTGGGGTTGCACGGGAGTTTGCCCAACCAGTCTACATGTGCTTTATGTACTTGGAAAAGGCATTCGACCGTGTCCCTCGCGGCACCCTTCGGGAATGTGCTTCAGGAGCACGGCATTGGTGACACGCTACTACTGGCGCGGTCCTTGAACAAACAGAGCAGGAGCTTGGTTCGCATTGCCAGCAGTAAGTCAAGCCTGTTACTGGTCAATGTTGGCCTCCGCAAAGGCTGCTCTGTCACCGATTCTGTTCACAATTTTCATGGACAGGATTTTTCGGCACAACCAAGGTTTCATGGGAGTCTGGTTCGGGGGCCTTAGTATCTCATCTCTGATACTGGCGGACGATGCCTTCGGGCCTCGGCCTGTGATCTTCAGTGTTTAACGGGACGGTTTGCATCTGAATGTAAAGCTTGAGGGATGAGACTCAGCACCTTCAAATTAGAGGCCATGGTTCTCAGTCGGAAAAGGGTGGAGTGCTCTCTCCGGGTTGGGAATGAGGTCCTGCCCCAGGTGGAGGAGTTCAAGTATCTCGGGGTCTTGTTCACAAGTGAGGGAAGTTGAGAGCGTGAGGCACAGCGTCTGCAGTAATGCGGTCGCTGCACCGGACCGCCATGGTGAAAAGAGAGCTGAGCCAGAAGGCAGTTCATCAAGAACTGTTTGTGCTCATTAGAATAGCCTTCAACATCTAGAATAAGATGATATATATTTATATCATGTTTTAGTTCTATATTAGTGTCATGTAAAAAAATTATTCATAATGTCATCGCACAACCTCCAGCAATAATTCAGTTTCCTAAGCTCAAGCTCAAATGAGGCTTATACTAAAAACTTTAAGGCCCTCATTTCCCAACCAAACTTTCTTTCTTTTCTCTTCTGTCTTCACTTCAGTTTCTTTCCCACCCAGTCTCAAGTGAAGGCGAATCTTTTCACATTGAGGATGTGAATGAGCGTCATTGTGGCTTTGCATGGGATTAGCCCATTTTAAAGCTTCTAAGTAAGACTTTACCCACATTATTCACATTTTAACAGACATTCCCACACAAACACACGGCAGGTGTAAGTCAAACTGTCAAACATACTAATACTATAGCTATGTGGGCTGCAATGCTAATGTTACAGTAACGTAAATGTAACACATGTAACATGAATTCAAGCGTCCACAATTGAATACGACTCAAACAGTGTTCTCACTCCAAAAAGTTTCAATAAAAGTGGTTAGGTCAGGCAACTTGGCAGAGCTCCAGGCTGCATTTTAAGATGTGTAGCAAAGCTTGCTTTTGTATAAAGTGGTGGACATACATGGGGCGGGATCTCGTCCCTCAAAAGTGAGGCAAACAAGCGAGGGAGAAGATAAATTTTGATCATGTTTGGTGTTCACAAACAGGTTCTATGGATACATATTGCTGTTAGATCATTTTTAAAAGTCACTTTCGCATTATTGAGGACCTCTAAATTGAATACAGGTATCATAACAATGACTTTTAACAGTGAAAAGGTCACTCGTACAACACAGCCATTGTCAGTGGTCATGTATAAAGATAGGGGAGCTATTATAATAAAAGTACTGTATGGCCAATTGAAAAGGCCGCCTATGAGACAAACCCAGCACTCTTCATTCCAAAATGCCAAACTGTGGGATGCTACTAGCAGGTGGCTAGAAGACTGACAAGTGCCTGCTGATTGGTGTGCAGGGCCAGCCAGCACGTCCACAACTATGCTGCGTTTTAGGGACGGATGGTAGGACGGCTTGAGTGGCAGCCACAGCACCTGGGGGGGTTCGAGATCATGCTGTGACTTTGGCCTTCACAGCACAGGCATGAGGGCTCAGAGAGAGTGGCCCCCATGCGCTGACAGCCACAGGTGGGCTTTGTGGTCTGTCATTGCTGCTCATGTAGCTCCATCGTGCATCTCATGAACAGCAAGTTGGGATTTTGGGAATACAATTCTTGACTTAGTGGTTAAATACAAGCAAATGGAATTCATTCCTCTCACAAGCATGGTCAAAAATGTCAATGTTGTAATGTTGTTGGACCAATGGAGCGTGTCCGGATTCTTCTTCAGGTCAAAACTTGCACTTGCACAATCAAACCAACACAGCTTATTCTTCTGTTAGACTCGCAATTTGCCACCATATTGAAGACGTTGCCAGTATAGGAAGACAACCACACTAACGATTACTGAAAGACTCATTCATAAGTCACAACAACAAATAAATACACGTGTACAACATTTGCAGTGCATGCTCATCTGGAAAGTCCATTTCCTATGGGCAGAACACAAAGGGGTCAGGTCGGATCCCAGCTGGATGAGCTAAATTAGGCTGGCATCCGCCGCTAAGACTTAGCACATGGAACAATGTGATGCATTAGGATGACTGTGACAGATCTCTTGTGAACAGCAGGAAGTGTGTGGAAGGTGTCAGGTCATCCCGGTCAGTGACACTACGGTACAAACACTTCATATTCCAGAAGTATAAATGTGTTATCTTGGCTGTTGTTCTACAACAAGAACTCATTTTAAAATCTGGAAAGGCAGGACAATCTTAAACATGTGCATATGGTTGGTTTTGGTTAAAAAAGCTTTTTTTTCCATCCCAGCTCCAGCTGCTGGATGTGGTGGGGCACTGGTACATAGCCGCCCCTCTCTGGACATGCAGAATGTGCCCTGTACGTACATGGGGGGCCCCATTTTGCGCAATGGGGCAGGTGAGGAAAAAAAATAGCATAATTCATCCAGGGTGGTGGATTCAGCCTTTTACAGCAAAAAGTGTGGTTTGATTGTAGGTTAAAGTAAAATTGTATGCAAGTAGACTGCAAAAGCAAAAAAGAAAAATAAATCAACAATCTGCAGCTTTATGTATCTGGATGTGTACCTATGTGTAATAGCTTCTATGTGTAATAGCTTCTTCCTTGGCACATGTACCAGCATTACACAAAATTTTGTGGACATTCTTGCGAAATCCTCCGATATAATCAATAAACATTTTAAACATAACTATGATTCCTGCTTGGCATAGTGCTATGCCTCACTCACAGTCTGATGTTCACCACATTGAAGCAATTGCTAAGGATAGTTAAGTTTACTTGCAAAGTAAGTCTTGCCTAGAAAGTGTTAAGCCTGCATGGTATGTGCTCTACCTGCAAGCCAAAAACATGAGCGATTAACAAGATTAACAACATTGTGTCCAAAGCTGATCACTCAAAGGGCCAAAATGCTGCTGCACTGAGCCAATTTCTGTCAAAGCAGCAGCACTGATGCATGAAATGAGCGGTCACAGTCCACCTCAAACAGAATCAATGGGCAGCAAGGGTGGTTTCAGTGGCTTGTGCGGATTTGAAAGTTGAAGGTGGGCGGTAAACGGGAGGAGGATCTATCTTTTGGATATCTGGAGATGTGACAGATTAGCTGGCAGAGGAGGCACTTTGTTGATAACCCTGGCTCTCGCCCACCTCCTCTATAATCAAAGGCAGGTTTTCATGTGGGCGTTGAGGCTAAATACCATCATGGACAGTTGCATCGCTGTCTCCGTACACTGCTGCTAAATCATTAGTTATAGTGCATTTTACTGTAGCTTCAACCTGAAATTTCAACCAAATATCTATAACTTTTTGTAATTAATGTATTTTAATATTTATATATTTCAGTATTTCTATCAGCAATGGGTAAAAAAATAACAACAGCAATGATATTAAGTATAGCAACCTGCATTGAATGTAGTCAGTGGACGATATGGACCAAAAACTCATATGCTGGTATTATTAGGTTGAATATCCATATGCAATATATATCCCAATATTTTTTCCACAAAGTGAGCTGAGACAAAATCAAAATCAAATATGCGTGTTCAACGTTTAGACATTGCCAGGTAGCATCACACTTGGGATATTGAAAGGTGGAAAAATGTTTTATTCTCCCATGAGAAAAAATAAATAACTTGACGGTCCAGATGTTACTGGCATAACAAGGAGATCTCATGTGAGATGTTTTCTACCCGGCACAGTAGAGGGAGGTTCCATCATGATCTGGGGTGCTTTTTCATTCAGTGGAACAATGGAGCTTCAGGTGGTGCAGGGTCATCAAACGGCGACCGGGTATGTACCGATGGTTACGCAAGCAAGCCAGCCAGCCACGGTGACGAGCAGAAGGTGCATCAGCAAGAGGAGGAATGACAACATGACCCCGGAACTTAAAGGGAGTTGCGTCCGGCCACGCCAAGATGACAACCGGGAGTATGGCGCTGTGTTACAACAAGTTTTTCAACAAGTTTTTAAAGCCATTTTTCCCACTGTTGCAACAGGAACCCTCTATTAGCAATGGGTTGCTTTTCCTTTCATGAGGAATGCAACAGGAGCGCGACAGACATCACACACATTGCTCATATTGGACTTTGTGCCAAGTTTTAAGGTGGTGAAAAAGATTTTTTTTAATGCTCTGGATTCGAAGTATTAATGCTTATTCCTTGCCAACTTCTTCCACCGCAAACGCAGTAGCCTGTTTGCTAGCCTGTGAGCTTCTGCTCCGCCCCTCCTACTTACAGTGCAAATCCAGTCTATTTTGATATCAACAATATGGTTGGTTTTGATATTGTGCTTAAAGTAAATCGATATATCACCCAGTCCTATTTACCGTAAATACATTTGCTACCACAGACAGTTTGTAACGAACATCGTTAAAAGTCAACAGTGCCCATCCATCCGTCTGCAATGTTGAATTTTGTTTGTTTTCTGAAAAATGCAAAAAAAAAGGAACTGAAAGAAACTTATGATGCCACAGCCTGGAAGGACACAGACTGTTTCCCACCAAAGCAGCTGGCATCAGATGACATAATGCAGCATAATAGGCCACCGTGAGAATGCCGAGAACACAATAATTGAAGTGGAACACACTGATCCTCATTCAGGTCAAAATCGTGACAGTACGACTTGTTCCGGTCATGTCTCATGAGACCTGAGAGTTGACTCTTTGGAATGATGCGATCCATTTATGAGGGCGGAAAAAGGGATTTTCTATGAAGGCTGAACTGTAGACAGGAACATAAATGGCTGACTTCCTTTCATTAGACTCACTTGTATTTGTACAAAGTTTTCTGGTCACAAGGAAACCGACGGCACCAATGTGGCATGAGGACACTTCACCAGACCTAAATTGTGTTGGCTGTGTCGCTGAATGTGTGAAATGTAAACAACTCTACAAATGTTATATCTACAAGGACTGTTCAATTGGAGACAACACCAATTTGCACAACAATTTCTCATAAATCATCAACTGATCATGCTGAGAAAAGAAATTGTTGATGCTGCATGATGAGCAAATAGTCACTGTAGAACAGCAGGTTGCAGGCTTACTTTTATGATGCATGTCAGAAAGTATTTATTATTTCGGCCTTTCATCCACATGGAAACCAAGTTCTGGGCGTAAAAGTGACTGCAGAGGTGTTAGCTCATATCTAGAGGGCTCTAATCATGTTAGGGTTTTCTATTCTCTAAGTAGGAAAATATTCCATTTATAAATAAGGAATCCTACTTCACAAAAACTGTATAATTTTTATTATTAACCGTGATAAACGAGGAATTACTGCACATGCAGATGTAGTGAAAATGCAGCCTAAGTCTGTGGGTCAATATTGTTTGTACCTTGGTTTTTCCTTGTTGTGCTTTTACCTCTACTTACTAATCAACAAGTCAAGCTGGTTTTAGACAAGCTAAGCTCCAAAGATGGTGCAGCACAAAGTCCAAACACAATAAAAAGCCTCAAATCTATTAGGTTAAGGCAGCAGCCTCCAGTCATCTTCTAACAACAAGCTAACAACTGCAGAGCCTTTCTCACGTCTGATCTTAGTGTTCTTCGCGAATAAGTCCACTTCAGAAACTAAATTACTGCTTCCCTTTTTTCAAGTAATAAGGAAGACTGTCTATAAGTAGGACAGCCGTGTGCTAATCTTTTCTCACGTAATACATCCCAGCATACGCATGAGTCAACGCTCTGTGAGAAGGCCAACCTTGACATGAATGGAAGTGTAGGCAACGCTGATTGGTAAATGTGCTGCATTAGCACTCCTGGCCTCACTGACTAAAAGTTTCAGAAAACAATCCAATATTTATCCAATCAGCATATCAACACCTGCTGAATGCAGATGGGAATTCAAACTAAGGTGCTACGTCTTGCAGGAAATGACCAAGAACAGGTGGCGGTGTCCAGGGGGGAGATTAAATTGAGCCACATTGCTACACACAAGAGCTTCCTAATCAGCTTTAGCACTTTAGCTAATACCAAAAGGACTGCAAAGAACCTGTGAGAAACTCATTTCCATTGAGAGTAAGCTCAGGGCTAATTGTTGCTTGTCCAGCAAGAAGACAATACAGGCTTTAGGTTAGCCTCTCAGACGCTACGCTAGCCACCCAACCTTGCCCACGTTCCCACACATACCGGGCAAAAAGCCACGGCCAAACACTAAGAGCCTTTAATAGAGACCTTTAACTCTGAACCTAGACAAATATGCACGCAAAAAACAACAAGTGCAGCTGATGTGCATGGTTCATTCCACATTCTAGCACAGTACCGCCTTAGCTGACCTGCGACTCAATCAATCAACCAGGCTCTTCGTGTAGGGTCAGACCTCGATGGTAGGGAATAAGAAAAGACTGTAGAAAGGTCAATAAGTTGTCTTTCTGTCAGCTGAGATGAGTTGCAGTGGCTGGCATAGCCATGAAACGTCTGCCCACACAGTTGACCAGGACACATTTGAGAGAGACAGCAGACCACAGACAGGCACACTTTTTAATAACACTTTTTAGGGCTGTCAAATGATTATAACTTTTAATCACATTTTTTCAATTCATTTACCCTGATTAATCACCATGCCACACTAAATACAGTCTGAAATATGCCAATTCTTACTGTGTTTTATTAAAAGAAAGATGAATTACAGATTATGTATATTTGTATGTATTACCAGCACCAAATCAACAAACAATGTAAAGGGGAGCTGCACTTTTTTTTGGAATTTTTGGAAATTCACAATCCTAATGTGAAACATGAACACATATTTCTTTACTTTTTCTGTGCATTATAACATCTGAAAACAAGTTAATAGAAGCTAAGTAACAATGGACATCATTGGAGACACCTACTTCGCCTACAAAACCCTCTGAAGAACCTCTAAGAATGTGTTATATACATGTGATCATGCAAGAACAATTACATTGATGATAACATGTAATACTTTCAGTATCTTGCCGTATTTTGATGATTTAAAACATTACCGTAACATCTTTCCAAGGCGCATTGATTTCAGAAACCCATTGATCGGAACTAACACTACTTTGGTAAAATGCATAAAACATGTTTAAAGTTTAGTTTTGGTGGTGTTTGGATTGCACCGCTGTTGATGTGTTCAGCTCAGAATAAAGTTAAGGGGCAACATACTCTGTGTGTGAGTCTGTGGGGAGCTACACTGTGCTGCCTTCTGGCATATTAAAAGAGAACTGTGGCCTGCCATCATGCTAATTTGCTTATCCTTAACATTCAAGGCTAAGATGCTGGTAGTGATGATAAAGCCGGAAGTGAGTTTCCTGAGATCGTAAAAGGGATAACGGTAATGGTAATGGTTTTATTTCATTTGAACATGCATCAGATTACAATTGAGTGCATCACATAATCAGTTCACAGTTCCACATGTCCAAAAGGAGTAGGAAGAAGCAATGCTTATTAAATCCTACCCCTCCATCTGGTACTTTTACAATCAGTAACTGTTACATTTGTTCACTTCCTGCTCTCCCTAATACAGGTTTTTTTATTGTTTTTTTTTATAATGCACCTCGTACCGAAGTACAAGGTGATATGACCATACAATGACATAATGGGTACCATAGTAAGTGTCAATATGGTGATATATATAGCACATCATGACTGGTTCAAGACTCTTCATCCTTGTATTTAGCAAACATCAACTGCTTGTATTGTTTCTTGAATTGGCTCATCGTTGTGCATTGTTTGAGGTCCTTACTCAATCCATTCCATAGTTTGATTCCACATACTGAAATGCTATGGCTTTTTAACGTAGTCCTAGCATATAAGTGTTTCAAATTTAGTTCTTCCCTGAGATCATATTTCCCCTCTCTTGTAGAGAAGTATTGGATGACATTTTTAGCTAATGTAATTGTTCTGTGTATAGTGTGAGTGTGTATAGTGTGAACTGCACTTTTGGAATTTGTGTTTTAAATCATCAAAGTAGGGCAAGATACTGCAACTATTACATGTTATCATCAGTGTATGCATGATCACATCGTGTATATCAAACGATGCAACATTGTTAAAGGTGTCATAGTCTAAATCTCAATTATGTGCATTGTTAGCTAGCTCATATCTCATGTTATAATGCACAGAAAGGGGAAAGAAATATGTTTGTGTTTCACATAAGGATGGTGAATGATAGGAAAAAAAATTAAGTGATGTTCCCCTTTAATTGTTACTTTCTGACCACTTATTTTCAGTTGGCATTCACAGTTGCCTCACTCTTGCAATTCTCTTGCAAGTAGAGAGACCCGAGAGATGAGTCTTGGTCCTTATTTGGTCCAATTCAGGGTTCGAATGATTGCATTCACATCTGATCAAACAAAATGTAAAATCTGATGCTTAAAAACAGGACAGCACTAATTCTACATTCACCAATTGTATTAAAGCTTGCCTTGCACTTTTGTCTTTGAATGTGTTCTTTCCGAGGTTCACAGGAGAAAGAAAGAGGTCAATCGGGTTAAGGCAAATCTGCAGACGACTACAAGATTTGACTCTTCACATGAGAAAGAAGCAAACAAAAAGCGATATTATGAAAAAAACATGAGGCCGTCACAAGGGACAGGCAAAGCACCAGGCTTTTCTATGCTCTGTCGTGCTCAGATTCTTCTAGGCAAGATGAGGACAGCTAAAATCAAGTCGCCAATCAATGTGGTTGTGACTGACTGGTTAGATTGAAAACCACAGTTTTACTGTGTCTTTTGTGGTGGCCACAAAGACTTACATAAAACTTCTTACTTTTATCATATGAAAAGGTACGGCATGAAATTGACAAAATACTAAAACCAATGACGCTTTGCAATATTTTTTTATGTTCAATGTCAATGTGACGAGAAAAATTCACATATAACCGATTTATTGAGCATTAGTAATGTCTGTTTTATTTTACAATCAGAACAACAGAAAATATGATGGATAAAATAATTATCAAGCTGGCACTACCTACTGCGGCAACTGCAGAGGACATGGCATAAAAATAGAACACATTTTCTGATATGAAAAATACTGCAGCATATTGTTTTCACCCAAGACAAATATTTAACGTAAAAAACAGCCACTTTAATTTTTGTGGGTCTCAGGAGGCTAAGAATGTGCTGCTAGTGTTGTCTCAAAGTGATGGATTTAGTTATGGGCAGATACAGTGTTCGCTCGCACTGCCTGTTGTTGTCCCAGCTAGCTAGCTAGCTGTTGTTTGCTGTATTGGCAGTCAGCTGTTACTCGCAGCCGATGCTGTAAACAATAGCCAACAGTGCAACTATGAATGCCGCATGCACTCCTTCCTAGAAAACCCACAACACCGACGAAACGCTCTGCACCCAAATGGCATAAGAAGCCAGTCGGACCCCCGGACCAATCCTCGGCTCACGGATTCTGACACAGGGGATTATTGCACAATGGCAGATGCAACAAGCACCATCAAGGACACACAAACGCCATAGCCGAATGGCGAAGAACTACGGTCAGTGAGTCAGTAATTTCTTGTGTCCAAACAGGTAGGTTGTTAATTACAATTAGTTTGCGGATTTCACTGAATCTGTCCCTGCAGGAAACAATTATAATATATATATTATAACGAGGTCTGTCAATCGATTACAATATTTAATAGCGATTAATCTAAATTTTCACAAATAATTATTATAACTTGGAATTATTTTACAATGACTCGTTTTTATCTATAGTAAGTGTACATTTTAAAGATTATTTTAAGCTTTTAATACACCAATCAACATGAGAGTGGATAGTATGTTTGCTTTGTGCAAATATTTGTCTATTAAACATTTTGTGCTTTTTTTGTACAAACAAAATGTACAACAAGTAAACATTCGTAAGGTAAACTGTCCATCACTCAAAAATTATTAACTTCAAGCAAATAATCTCACAAAATATAATTGTGATTAATATGACAAATAAAGGGGCGGCACGGCGGTCTAGTGGTTAGCGCGCAGACCTCACAGCTAGGAGACCGAGGTTCAATTCCCACCCTCGGCCATCAGTTTGCATGTTCTCCCCGTGCATGCGTGGGTTTTCTCCGGGTACTCCGGTTTCCTCCCACACTCCAAAAACATGCTAGGTTAATTGGCCACTCCAAATTGTCCATAGGTATGAATGTGAGTGTGAATGGTTGTTTGTCTATATGTGCCCTGTGATTGGCTGGCCACCAGTCCAGAGTGTACCCCGCCTCTCGCCCAAAGACAGCTGGGATAGGCTCCAGCACCCCCCGCGACCCTCGTGAGGAAAAAGCGGTAGAAAATGAATGAATGAATGACAAATAAAGGTTTGCAAAAGCACCCACCAACTAAGTTAAAACAAGGTGTTAGACTTACAAAAAATTAAGCATTTAAGAATAGTCAGCAGTTAACAGAAGTAGAACTGTGCCCTTATACTGCAGTGTAGTCAGGCTATAGTTTACAGTTGCAAGCAGTTTACATGCAAGTTTTATTCTATCCTCTTTGACAAACAGCAGTTCAAGCACAAGCGCTAATACATCGCAAATAAATAATAATAATGCTAATAAATTCCTTATGCTAATAAAGCCTCTACTACCATCTTATTGAGTGCTGTGTGAGTGCTCACATCCACCTTTGTCCCTACATACGAAGTGACACAAGCCCTACAAATGGCTACGACTGTCAGTAACCAGCAGTTACTGCACAACGTCGCAAATAGGATGTGCGCACGATAATCGGGGGTCAAAAAAGGGCCGTTATCGCATTCCCATTGACAGCCCTAATTATAACACATCTGTTCATCAATATAATGATGTATTAGATGAGTATTTACACCCATAAGTCAAAAACTTCAAGTTCTGTTACAATAAGGTTTAAATCAGGGGTCTGAAACTTGCGGCCCACGGGCCAAATGCGGCCCGCGAGGCGCTAGTTTGAGGCCCCCACCTTGATACCAAAGTTTAATGTTGAAATGACAGCTTAAAGCTGTGTGCACACCGGACACAATTAACATGATTTTGCCCCGCCCATACTGTTAGCCTACCCTGTTACCCCGCCCTGTTTTCCTTTGGATTAGCAATGAAGCTAAAGGCTTATGACGCTGGGTACAAATAAATGCAGGAAATGATTTGGAATAAAACGGAAAATACATGTCAAGAGCATCTCATCAAACATGTTGTTAAAGTTACCACGCTGCTCCCAGATGGAACTGAGTACGATGCTAACTTGCTAATTGGGTAAAATTAAGTTTCATTAATGTTCATGTTAAAGGTTAAATAACTGTTAATACTGTACATTTGAATCTAAAAAAAATAATTTCTCTACCAACTGTATGTGGTTTCTTACATTTTTCTTATTTGCTGTTTTATTATTATTTTACTTATTTATTACTGATTGATTGATTTATTGTGTTTATTCTTAATTTGTTTATTTATTTTTTATCTTATTTTGTGTATAGAAAAATAAAAATTAAGATATTTGAGAACAGTGGAATGTTTTATCAGATATTTTGGTGTGGAAAACCAGAACCAAAGTACTGAAAAAGTGTAGGGTATAGCAGAAGCAAAAGCTTTGAAGATAGTTTTTTCATTTATTTTTTTTCCACTTTCTTAATGAATGCGTTTTGGGTTTTTTTTTGAAAACCTGATGCGGCCCGGCTTCACCCACAACCTAGCTCCGGTGGCCCCCAGGTAAATTGACTTTGAGACCCCTGGTTTAAATGAATGAATGCACCTTGCACTGCTGCTGAGCTGAACATACACATTGTGTTGAGGGCAAATCCACACCCCTGTGCCTGTTAAGTGTGTGTTGCATAAGGCTGAGATAAAAGGGAGGGAAGGAAAGGTCCAGAGAGGTAAGGTGAGGCAGGAGCGGGAAAGGACAGGAAGGAATCCGAAGAGAGAATCCTCCTGAATTAGTGATGAGGTTTGCCCTCCTTTTGTAACTTTGATGAGGAAGATCAAGTTCCAAGATTCTGGCGTGTCACGGCCCAGCAGACTTCAGCTAAACAGTTAGCAGGCAGGACAAAACTCTGTTGACTTTTCCTCGGCCGGTGTAGTCAGTAAAATTCAGTATTATAGTATAATACTATAAACAGTATAGAACCCACAGCCCTTACATTTGAGAAACCATTTTATTCCATCATTTTGTCCAGGATCAGCACTTTGGAAAGTAAATGTAAATATACTTGAGAGACCGAGAATGTGAAAACTTTAAAAGTGTGAGACATGCCGGGTGCATGTTTGTGTGTTCCTGTGCAGCCTCTGGGAGTCCTTGTCCTGGTGGAAAGAAGGATCCCCCCCACCCGCGCACCCCCTTCCTCTCCTCGGAGCGCTTGCTATCTTTAGCTCGTTTCCGCCGCATCTTGTCACTCCTGCTCTCCTCTCCGGAATCTAAATATAGAATCTAAACCTCCGGCGCAATTCAATCTCCCAACATCCCCCTGCACAGGAAGCTCGACACGAGGTGCAGCAATGTGTGTTTGAACGTGCACACTGTTGTGCAACAATCTCACAGACACACACACACACACAGATCAGAATTCCACCACAGACACACAATGGAAGGACAAACAACCGCAATGGAAGGACAAATAACCGCAAATGTCCGGGCACAGGAGAGCGGTCGTTAGAGGACACCATGTCTAGTCACTTTGGCGTCCCGTTGATCGTCTGCAGTGACATGCGAGACGGCGTGGGTAACACAATCACACCAGTCTGCTAACTAATCACCTCTTTTAACGCACAAATACACACACACACAGACACATGCTTAGAGCTGCATTAAAACATTACAGTGTTACAGTGCTTCTCAAATATACTCAAACTTATCCTGGATAGGGTGAATCCGGCCTCAGGTGTCGTGGTTGGATGGGAGGATGTTTTTGTTTACGGTCAAATCAGGGGCCTGTTGTACAAAACTAGGATAATGGATTAAGCCGGGATATCTTGGTTATCCTGGCTCAACTTATCCATGATCCGTGAGATCAGTGAGATATATTCTGACATACCGTATTTTCCGCACTATAAGGCGCACTTAAAAGCCTTTAATTTTCTAAAAAATCAATGAAGTGCCTTTTTGAGTTCCAAAATCTGTAAAACTTTTGTTGTGCTACTTCAACATTTGCTGCTGACACAGGGATGTAACACTGTGCTGGCAGCGATAAACCAAATAGAGAACATAATACATATGAACTGCATGGTGGCCGACTGGTTAGCACACAGGAACGAGGAGACCTGGGTTCGATTCCCTCCTCGGGTATCTCTGTGTTTGCATGTTCACCCCATGCTTGGGTTTTCTCCAGGTACTCCAGTTTCCTCCCACATTCCAAAAACATGCTAGGTTAATTGGCGACTCCAAATTGTCCATAGGTATGAATGTGAGTGTGAATGGTTGCTTGTCTATATGTGCCCTGTGATTGGCTGGCCACCAGTCCAGGGTGTACCCCACCTCTCGCCTGAAGACAGCTGGGATAGGCTCCAGCATGCACGTGACCCTTGTGAGGATAAGCTGTATAGAAAGTGAATGAATGGACATAATACAGTGATAAACCAATCAGAGAACAGTATGTGATAAGTACAGTATGCCACATAAGTAACGTCTGCCACACCTCCGGGGCTACAAAACGACATTGTGCCTATCTCTCCGCTACTGTGAAAAACCAAGTCAAGCAAATGAAAATGGAGCTTGCCATCATTCCAGTAGGAAATAACTCCAACCTCTTCACATAAACAGGGCGTTCAAAGTGAAGTTGACAGCGATGCTTGAAAGACGCCAAACAGATGGCAAACATGGAAGCAGCGCCGGGCGAGTTACGCCACCATGTGTAAATGGATTGTGGATGCTTGGGCAAAGGTATCTGCTTTAACTGTTGTCAGACCTTTGGTGAAAGCTGGCATCATTGACAATGAGATTGACTACCACAATGACAAGAGGGAACCCCGCATGTTTGATGGAGAGATTCATGCAGTTGTTCAATTTAGATGCAGAAGATGAGCAATTTGATGGATTTGTGGGAGAAGATTAATGACAAAAATACGATAAGTGTATTGTTAAATAGTAGAACAAAGTTCAATTAAACTCACCTATTTAGTGAGTGGGTTTAGTGAGACTTCCGCCGATAGCGAGGTCTATTTAAGGAAGCTGCGTACGCACTTCGTACGCAGCACTGATGAACATATGCACTGATCCAGGATTGGTTTCACCTGGCTTGATTGATCTGTGTCTACTATACAACCAATGAAGCTTGGATGCTCTTCTTTTGAGTTCGTTCAGCTCAGCTCAGCTCAGTCATTTATCATGGATGTCTGCAACCTTCTTTTGTGCAGCGGGCCCCAGTTTGTTAGCATTACAGCCAGTTGAAATGTCATACGATTGTCAGTGCGGACTGGGCTGGAATGACGCAAAGTTTACTGTTTAATTGAGATAATAAGTGTCGATAACGCAAAAAAAAAAGACTCAGCCCTCAGGGAATTTCAAACACTGTGCCATGCGTCATTGCAACTTTTATCCAGAGCCGAGGGCCTAAATCTCTGCTCATCTGTTCTGCTACAATTATGATTCCATTCGTCACAAAGGCCACTGATGTCTGGAGATAACATTTGTTGTGCTTCAACTTCATCCCTCCTCCAAGTCGCAAAACAACATTCATGCATGTTGAAGCAACAGCAGCAGTTATCTCATGTAATGCTATTTATTTATGTGTTGTGTATAAAACACAATATACTAAGGGTCCCACTAAAATTAAAATAAAGTTTTATCAATCAACCAAATCTTCAGTGATTAAACGAGGCTGGACAAGTCGACATTAATAATTGGGGACACACTGAGTTGAGGAATCTCCAGAATCGAGCCACATACCAACCTCGGGCCAATTTCTTCCATGCCTCCCCACCACACACACACACACACACACTCCACTCGTCACATATCTGCCTACGCTGGGAACTGTTAGAATGATGGAAGGGAAACATGAAGGCAGGGCAGAAGGGAAAGCACTCAGGAGGTGGAGGAGGAGGAGGAGGCTGGGATGGAGTAGAGAGTGACTGAGGACTACCGGCAAGGATGGGGAGATGACGATACAAACATGCACACTCAGCATGAAACCCACACTATTAATACCCTGCCATTACCCTGTTTCACCCTGCTTGTTATAACCAGATTTCTTCTGCTCTTCTCCCCATGTCGTTGTTTCCACCTTCGCTAGATAGTCCGGATGACCAAATACCACTCTTTCATGTCCAATACCCACACCGCTACTACAATGTTGTACACCGTTACAATGCATGTACTGTACTTTGCTTAATATAGACATTGAAACACATTGTTCAAGCAGGGTTTTTTTTTACTTTTATATGTCTTTTGTATGCCAAAGTGAATATTGGTTGTTCCGACTGTAATATATACTATGTCTCAATTAGGTGGGGTGAACAAATAAACACTTGTCCCTTAATAGATGCCTATATACAGTATTTCTGTGTAAAAGACACATGCAGATAAATGCAATAATAATAATAATAATAATTGCAAGATCTCTGTATAAGAGTCCACACAAACCATGAAAAAGACACACACACATAAATGAAACTCATTCACAAACACACACAAAAGGATGAAGATGCGTGTCGTTGCATGTGAATGACAGCACCACCCCTGGTGAGAATGTGTACTACAATCCAGTTGCGGTTGTCAGAGATTCTGGCTTGTCTATTATTAGCTGGCGCTGCAGATGCATGCCCCCCCGGGGGGCCCGAGCACCGGCACGTGTACTCTTGCGCTTGAGCACCCCTCAACTGCGCCTCCCTCCAACGCTCACCCGCACCATCCTCCATCGGCGAATAACTGTGATCTTCACTTCCCTCCATCTCTCCGTGTGATCTCGCCACTTCTATCTGGGCGAGCAGCACATGCCTTCACATGCCCCAGTGTTCAAAGCTAGAGGAGGAGGAGGAGGTGGAAGAGTGGGAGGAGGTTGCTGACAATTCCACAGCAAAGGATTTGAGATTCAATGAGAGGTTTCCAAACAAACCAAAAAGACCAAATGTCGATAATATTGTCACAGCAATCCACCCTCAAAACGCCACGTGATCAACTAGCAGGTGTCGCCATGCTGCAACATTACAACCACACTAGTAGCATAGTAATAATACCTCGAGTCTCTTGAATATCACAAATAATCCATAATTGATCCCATTCTCCCCCTATTTACAACTGAAGTTAGTGTCGCTGGGTGATTCCAATAAACGTCTCGAATTGAGGATTGAGGATACAAATGTCTTGACCTCACCAACACTAGACAGTGTTATAATGACAACCTGAGTCCTAAGCCACTAAATCCAAGTGGATGAACAACAATTAAAAGCCTCGACTCCTTCCACTCCTACATACAGGCTGCAGTACTGAATCCCTTCACCGGGGCGTCCATGTTAGCCGTCGCCGTTTGTGTGTGTTTACTGGCACCAATCAAGGAGATTTGTCATGACTTCCACTTGGCTCACTCCATTCATGGATGCTGTCCTCAGGCCACAGGCAGAGCAGCACACAATGACACAAGTAGGCCAACACACACACATACATACACACAGTGAGAGAAAACTAACACTGACATGATAGCTACATTTTACGCACGCTCATTTTAAAGACATTAATAATTTTGTTCAAAGATACCGCAACATACTGAATTATAGCAAATTTGTGTAAATGTTATGGTTAATTAATATGCTTTGGTTGATGGTTATGGTTATGCATCACAAGGGCCATTCGTTCATTTTTAAAATGGACTGTTATTACGATATATTATTAGATACTACACAATTTTGTTTTGTCGTCTCTCACCCAAAGCCAACATGTTTTGTTCAGTTAACTTAGCATATATTGATCGATGCTGGATTGCTTTTAGCGTCTTTAATGTACAAAATGCATCAAAGTGGCCCCAAATTCTTTCTTTTATTTGTATGTGGTCACCGCCATGTTTCAATAAAGGGCGGCAGTAGAAGTGAACAATAGAGAACATCAAATTTAAAACGTCTCCTCCTATGCTGTTCTTAACTCATACACTTTATATTATAATATTTCCTAGTTTCCCTATTGTAAGACAAACAATCATTATTATTTATCTCAAAAGAAACAACTTGTAAGTATTCAAATGCAGAAACACGAGGAACAGTAGTACTCTTTGATAGCTAGCAGCAGTTCTGGGACTAAGAAGTTGGCCTGCAGTACCACCTGGCGGTCATGGCTGGTAAGACAGCATTGACTGTGGACCGGGGAGAATTTTTGCATAAAACTTGTTATTTTTTGTATATCTGTAATCTTTGCTAGTCAGACGTAATAAATGAACTGAATGTAAACTAAATGCTATTTTGACTGACATACTACTCAGGTTATGTACACAACCATTGAGGAATAACAAGCAATTATCTCTATTGCAATATTGAATTGAATTGTGAATTACAACTATCTTTCATAACGTTGTGACTCACAATGTTGTCTTGACCAGAGTCCCGTATCTCTGTGACGTGTGGGTCAGGTGTTTGGGTGTCTGCCACGGCTGGACTGACCTGCGAGGACACACAAAGACACACTGACACATTCAAACACTTCTGAAAAATATTGAAAGATAATCTTCACAGCGGTGATGGCAGGTGACCTGAATGTCTGGAGGCTGTGCCAGGTGAGGGTAGGGTGCGCGGGGGTGGATGTCAGTCAGGTGGGGAGAGGGAATGGGCGTGGACCTCCTGCTGTGTTGCTGGAGAACTTCCCGGTAGGATTTGGTGTCAAAGTTTGTCTTCCACAAAATCACCTGAGACACAAGCATTACTCACATTTTAGGATTTATTATATTAACAATTAACTAGTGGTTAGCTTGTAGGGCACACAGCTAGGAGACCCGAGTTCAATCCCCCCCATTGGCATCTATGTGTGGAGTTTGCATGTTCTACCAGTTTCCTCCCACATTCCAAAAACATGTTAGCTTCATTGGCGACCTCAAATTGTCCATAGGTATGAATGTGAGTGTGAATGGTTGTTTGTCTATATGTGCCCTGTGATTGGCTGGCCACCAGTCCAGGGTGTACCCCGGCTATCCCCAGCTGGGATAGGCTCCAGCATGTTTGTGACCCTAATGAGGGAAAGCGGTATAGAAAATGAATGGATGGAAGACAAACAATGACGAATGACAATTCAGGGACAACCCAGGACTCAAGTCCGAACTCTCATTGATTCATGAATGGATTAAGTGCCAATACTTGCGACTACCTTAGAGATATCTTCATTAACAACCACCAACCTTAGAATCCACTCCTCCAGAAGCAAAGTGATCTCCAGCACCAGAAAAAGACACAGTGAGTACAGCGGCCTGAAAGCATAAAACACAAGCATTAAAATTTCTTTTTTCGTTGTTAATTCAGGGATTGATCCTAGTATATATACTATTATGAGAATAAACGTTAACACAGTAAACAAATTACATAGAAATATCAAGAAATATATAAAATACAATATATCAAATCAAATCGTACCTGTTTTAGCATTACATTATAATATTGGGGGCAGCACGGTGGTTAGCGCGCAGACCTCACAGCTAGGAGACCAGGGTTCAATTCCACCCTCAGCCACCTCTGTGTGGAGTTTGCATGTTCTCCCTGTGTATGCGTGGGTTATCTCCGGGTACTCCGGTTTCCTCCCACATTCCAAGAACATGCTAAGTTAATTGGTGACTCCAAATTGTCCATAGGTATGAATGTGAGTGTGAATAGTTGTTTGTCTATATGTGCCCTGTGATTGGCCGGCGACCAGTCCGGGGTGTACCCCGCCTTTCGCCCAAAGACAGCTGGGATAGGCTCCAGCACCCCCGCGACCCTCGTGAGGAAAAAGCGGTAGAAAATGAATGAATGAATTATAATATTGGAAGAACGGCATAGTTCTTTAGAAAAAGCTAGTGTTTATTGAAAAATACTAATATTGATTGATTGCAAGAAACAATTACTGATGTTCTGACCAGGTTCAATTTCTCATAGATATGCTTCTCTTGCATGAGAACAGCACTCAAAGCAAAGACTGAATTGTGTGTCACCAAGTTTATTTTAGCACACCGACCTTGTGTCCATGCAGTGTGTAGATGGGGCGTCCCTCTAGTAGGTCCAGAATCTTGATGGTGCCATCGCTAGAGCCGCTGATCATGTAGTTATCAGACGGGTGGAAGGAGAAGCTGTTGATGCCTGCACTGTGGACTGTGAGACAAACAATTCATTCATTCAACAATTCATACAAAAGTAAAAATAAAAGTATTTTTCTGTGGTTGCTCTACCTTGGTAATGCTGGATGAGCTTATTGGTGCGTATGTCCCAGATTTTAAGCGTGCTGTCAGCCCCAGACGATGCAATACAGGTGCCTCTTGAGTTGAAGTCCACAAAGGTTGCTGAACTGGAATATGTAGAATACACAGGGAAGGCTCAGGTGTACAGTAGATGCTTTGAAGGAACAAAAATTAACAAAAATATTGGGGTCTTTTTTTTTTTTACCCGCAGTAATCACTGAAGCAGTTGATGCAGTTTTTGCTGTACGTGTCCCACAGTCTGACAGTGCCGTCATCCCCACAGGAAACGATGAGGCGCCCATCGTGAGAAAACCTACACGGCAACAAGTCACAATCAGCATTTTAAATGACAACAAAAACACAATGGGGAATAATTTTAGACCCTTAATAGCATTTGGAGGAAGTGTCAATAATAAAACCAATATGCTGCTTAGTTATCACTGTCCATTTCATAGGAGCAGATCCTTTCACATGTTCAAAGATACCATTTTTATCCTTCATGGTTTGCAGCAATTGAGCCAGTGGCTTTTTACCAACATTTCTCCACTTTCTGACTGTTTTACATTGTTTCATTTTCACTTTCTTTGAAACATTGTTGTCAGAAGTGTTGTGAGGGAGCTGCCAATCCTCCCTCACTGATCAGGTGTATGCCCCACCTACACACTGTCATGTTTCTATTTGTGTATATAGTTGGCTTTTGTTATTTACACATATATTCTGGTTAGTACTTTGATTATATTTGGTTGCCATTTAAGTTGTTTAATTGCCACTTTACTGCACGGCGGTCGAGTGGTTAGCGCGCAGACCTCACAGCTAGGAGACCAGGGTTCAATCCCACCCTCGGCCATCTCTGTGTGGAGTTTGCATGTTTGCATGCGTGGGTTTTCTCCGGGTACTCCGGTTTCCTCCCACATTCCAAAAACATGCTAGGTTAATTGGTGACTCCAAATTGTCCATAGGTATGAATGTGAGTGTGAATGGTTGTTTGTCTATATGTGCCCTGTGATTGGCTGGCGAGGTCCAGGGTGTACCCTGCCTCTCGCCCGAAGACAGCTGGGATAGGCTCCAGCACCCCCCGCGACCCTCGTAAGGAAAAGCGGTGGAAAATGAATGAATTGCCACTTTAGTTAGTTAGTTTTTCAATTAGAAGTCATTGGTTTTGTTCCTAATTTCTCATCAGTTTCTCCTTTTTTTGAGGTGATTGGTCGGGGCACAAACATGGGAGGCGTGGCCATGTGAGTGCAGGCCAGAGGCTGATCACCTTGATTAGACTCTCCCAAGTGTCACCTGGAGGAGGGGGGATTAACTGGGTGGTAGTTGGGTAATCTAAGTTTTTATGTGTAATCGAGTGCTTAAATGTATACAGGAAGTGAATCTTCAGTGTGGTACTATTTAAAGACTTTTGGTAACATCAAAGAAGGGTGTTATAAATGTAAATAGGGTACCTTTTAGACGTATTGCCTCACCCTCTCATTGGGAACTATGGTTGGCCCTTCATGGATAAAAGGGGCTGGGCGAATTGTATCGGGGAGGCCTGTTGTGTGTGCTGGGGGAAATGCTGTTGCACGGTGTGGCGAAATAAACTTGAAGAGCTCTCAAGCCCATGTCTGGTGTACAGTTCAGCTGCTATGGCTGTCCCGGGCTAGTAAGAGGCCATTTTTTCCAACTTAAAATCTTAAAAGTGTCATTGATTAAGATCCAACTTTGTCCCCTTGCTGTACTTCTACTATTCAAAGAAAAAGGTGCATTGTGTTACCTGGCGCATCGCACCCAGTTGGTGTGCTGGGTTAGCGAGTACATGAAACATCGCCTGCCGACACTCCACACTTTCAGAGTCTTGTCGTCGGATGCCGTCACAAGCCTTTGGCCATCATGGGAAAAGGCGACGCTGCGCACGGTGGCTGTGTGTGCTTTGAACACCGTGGACTCTCCTTTCCTGTCAAGCACACAAAAAATGAACTTTGATGGCACTCTGATTTACTGTTAGTCAAATTGTTGTTGTTTTTTTATTAATAGCTACAGCACTCTCAATCAATCCAAAATGTTAATAAAGCTATATTACTATAAAAAAACTAACATTTTAACATTTTATGCTGATAAATCATCATATGAGGTGCATCCAAACATTTGTAACTCATACTGGAAATTAAAGTATTTTTTTATTTTCTAAAACAAAAGTTTCATATACACAGTATATACACCGGTATGTATTATTTAAGACAAAGCGTTGTGTTATTTTTGTATATCAGTATCAACTAGAGTTGAGTTCACGAGACGAGCCGATACACAAAATATACAAGAACAAGATTTTAAGATTACTTTTATAAATAAATGTTCAATGAAAAAATATCAAAAATACAATGTACTGCAATGTACTTTTTTTTTACCTCCACTCACAGAGACAAAGACCAACAAAGTATGGCTCACTCCATTTGTGCTGTTGTTCTATGGTGCAAACTTGTCAAGAGACGAGGAAAACAGACATGCATGCAAATGGCAATATATTGTGACAAAATTATTAAGTTTATTTTCATTTATTGTGTGATTAATGATTTATTATGGTCACAGGCATATTTCTGCACGAGAAATCTGGTTACGTTTTAATATCGTAAGATCTTGTGACAGGTCCTGTGACACCCCTCGTATCGATGTTTTAGTGTTTTTCTTTTTACGTGATGCATTTTTACTGTCTGTATTTCCACAATGTACATCAATGCTCTAATTACTCACCTGACTCATCATTTAATATACTTTAACTTTAATATTATAATACATTTCAGCAAAAATGTATGCAGTGTGTATTTTTCCAACATTTTTGCACACTCTGAAATATTGTCTTCCAACCCTTGGGGGAGCCCCACACTGTAGTTTAAAGTGACCTACATTGTCGGCTTCCACAGTCGTACCATCCTGTCCTTGGAGGAGGTCGCCACCAAGCTTCCCACGGGGCAGAACTGCACCGAGGTAACGACGTCCTGATGGTTGACGAAGCGCAGAGACCTCCCCTTGGGGGACAGATTCCAGATCATCAAGCTCTTGTCTGCGGAACCAGAGGCTACGGGAACACCAGAGAAAAAAATAATTAAAACATAAATGTACATAGACATCAACTTGTTGCAGCTAATTTATCTATATACTGTAACTCTATATTAAATCTTATTTCAAGTTGCTGAGGTGCTAATTTGAGATTGTTATTGCAATGCAATGCTCTCTTATCAGGCCTTCCTAAAAAGACTGACTAAAGTGCTCTACAAAAGTATTATTATCATGACTATAGCTGCATAGAATCAATAATCCTGTAGCCCTGTATCTTACGTTAGTAAATGCTGCAAGCACAAATAAATGATAAAATAAAACAGAATGGTATAGTCGCTGCTGGCGTTACCTATTTGCTTAGTGTTTGGACTGAAATGTACACAGGTAACAGCATCTTTGTGGCCCTTAAAGGTCCTTTCCACGCAGGGATCCTCCTGCAAGCAACACAAACATATTTGCAATGTCTTTTTTCATTTGTCCACCGTTTAGTGTCACACAAATTGTGTTCAGACAATACTAAGGACAAACTTAGCAGCCAGCAGTAGGACTTTTACATAAACATAAACAACGCCCCACTTTGCAAATCCTCTTAGCACACACTTAGCTAGCAATGTCGCTTAATCAGCTACTATTAACACAAGTACTTCATTCCATTTGTCCAAAAAATGCAAAAATATTACCAATACTGAGGCCATTGTGTGACAGCGTTATAGCTGTGTTACTTGAACGCTTCCTCCATGACAGTCAAACATTGCGCCCTCAGGAAACTCCCTAGACCAGACCAGTCGAACCCAGATAAAATAATTCCGCCTTCCGAGGCAACTCTTTACGTGTTTGCGTTTGAATTTAAATGCATTTCTGCAGTAGTAGTTTTACAGTTTGCACAAGAGCTGGTAGGTGGATTGCATACTCATCGTAGGGACACGAGAAAAGTACGAGAAAACATAGTCATCATTGCGAATACAATATCTGCAGCATTCGTGATTAATGCCAAATTGAATGAACAGCGCTCGTCCGGTGACATAGTCATCGAAAGTGGATGACGATGTGACTTCATATCCAGAGAAAATAGCTAAAAAATGATGTAGCCGCCTCGTCAATGAGGTAAAGCGTTTTTCGCCGCTTAGCAACCAGTGAGGTAGTGTCAGTTAGTGGTGTGTCGGTCATGAACGAACAGGTCAAAAGAACTAGTTCTTTTTTGTGAACGGATTGAACGAGGTCACCGCTCCTAAAATACCCGTTCAGTCCGTTCAGTTGCAAATGCTTTTTTATTGTCTTGAGAATAGCACCCCCGCGACCATCGTGAGGAAAAGCGGCAGAAAATGAATGAATGAATGAATTTCAAGCTACGTCATCATTTGTCGTTGAGCTATGAGTCGGAACAAACGTGAACATGAGTGATCGGACCGACTCGACGCGGCTGACCGGATCTCTGCACAGGGGGAGATCACAGGCTAACGACCAATTGACCGAAATGAACGGATCTTTCTACTGAATGAACCGGAATGATCAGGTTCACTCAAATGAACTGATTTGCCCACCACTAGTGTCAGTGACTGTGATTGGTTAAAAACTCTCGCACAGTCCAATCAGCGCAACAGTTGAAGAGACCTAGAGGTTTAAATTCTCATTTGAAGTTGCGTTCACGGTGCAGATGTTATTTTAAGATTAAGGTATTACTGCATAGCTTGTTTATGTCTACGAGGCCTTTTAAACTATTGTTGCACACGCTAAATTGTACACTGTGGTCTCTATTGTTTTCTTTCTTTTGACTTTTAGAAGCTTTGAAATGCTTGTCACGCTGCACTGTTAGGTGAAGACATTTATACCCCATTCAGAGACATCTGAGAGGACTGACTGCTAGCTAGCTAAGAGCTAAGCTATCTGACACGAGTATGATGTCTCAATGAATACGTCGGGTTGTCGTTGATGTAATGATTGTGATGATGTCAAGGCGACATTGTCATGTCTCTCTCCTTGAGATGCTGTCTTAAAACCACGTCCCCTTGTTGTGTTGCTGACGTTCGCCTTGTTAGTGTGGAGCGATAACTCGTCATTCGGTTAGTCAGTTCTTCGCGTGTTAGCGAAGGAAAGCTCCGGTAAAAATTTTTTTAAATAAGAACCACAAGATTGCCTTTTGAAGCACAACTTTGTAGAGCAAAGTTATTTTATCGGAGTGAGTTTTTAAGCACATTTAGGTGTGAACAAACGTCGAGTTTGGTCTCGAGTCTTTGCGTCTTAGGAGTGGAAGATGTCGCTGTACAGGGGCATCGGCGGCGATCAGGTAATTCGAACTATCAATACTTGTAGTTTACATATTTATCTGGCTAATGTGTGTAAAATGTGTGTACATTTAAGCTGATACGATGATTAACGGGCAGACGCTATCCTAGCTGGCTAGCTGCCGTTGTAGCTGTTTCCATGCCAACCACAGAGCACCTGCAAACTATTCTGACGCCCCAGCTGAGCCTTTAAATGATTTTTCTTTTTTTTTTAAAAAAACCTTCACATTGAATTGTCTTTTCTTGGATCAAAGTACATGAGAAAACGCATACCGAAGAATGCAAAGTATCAGCACATCAAAACAAAACTGGACACAGGTTTGGTCCTCATTGCTAATTCTAAAAATATAATTCAAGAGTTTTCTAATGTCTTAACAATACGTATTTGTGTCTTAACACAGGAGTCAGCCTCACTAAATATTTGGAGCGTCTGGAGGACATTAAAAAGAGTGAGTGACGTGCCACACGCTGTTATTAGCTGTATGCATGTCATGTCATATGATGATTGACACATTGACTTTGATTGCTTTTTCTTTTTTTGTCATTCAGACTACAAGTGCAACAGGGGTGAAATCTTCAAACGCTTCAAAGTGTCAACATTTGCAGAATTGGTGAGGCTTTGTAACAAGAATCATAGTAAAAATGCCCGCTGGATTATTGTGGCAGGCACACACACTTCCTATTTATTCGGTTGCCTTTTTAGCATCAAAATAATTAATCACAATGATGCAGTGCAGCTGTATGTGGAAGAGCCCTGAAAGAAGTTTGAGATGGCTCTGAACGCTCGGTTTCAGAGAGGTTTTTTTTCTAACACCAGCTCACTGTGACATCACTGCCGGATAAACTTAGATGGGCATGCCCAGGTACAAGCTGTATGCTTGCCCTCCCCACCTCTGCTGCATTGTTTCACTGCTCTCACTGTGACACAGAGCAATGGATTCCAGAAAATATTTGTTAAAGTGAATTCAATGTTCAAGTTGATGGAAGGCTAACTTGCCTAAAGAGGCAATCATCAGGCAGAAGTGGTTGGAGTTTCAGATTCCCGACCAGCAAGAGAAAAATATGGGACTTTAAGGATATATTGGATATATCTTAGGATATACAGCTTGAATAGGTGCAGATTCTGTAATGTGTAGAAAACTTTCTGTGCGGGTTATCATGTGTAGCTACTCTATAGGAGTCCACAACTCAATACAAAGTATAGAAAAATGAGCATAAGAGGTCTCCTTTAATATGTTGTCAAACATCTAATTTGTTTAGATTGTTTATTTTTCCAATGGGAAATGATGGCAATCGAAATAATCTGTTCCAGGATCAAACCTTGGCCGTCATAAATGCTTTATGAAGTATACATGCAATGTTTCAGGTGACATTTTAACATTCTTAGCAGTCATAAAAAGAAATGAAGCTGTATTAATGTATGTGTTTCGTGACATGTGACTTTGATATTTGTTTTCCACATCAGATACTTCAGGTGGCGTCTGTGTCAGACCTCACTGAAGGCATCAGTGGCGATTCATCTCACAGCCTTGACGGTAACAAACAAAACCTTTAACAATAACAGGACTCCACCCAGGTTGACTAGTCTCGCTTCGCAGAAGGTGACGCTGTGATAGAGTCCAAACACGCTAACGGCTCAGCAGAGACCTCGCCACTGTCCGAGCCTCAGGACCAGGAACACAGCCAGCCCCCCAGGTCCACGCTGCTAAGGTAGCGCTTCAAAACCTGATAGTGTACAAACATCATGTTTCATGAGACGTGTAAGTGATGTACGCTTTTTTTGCAGCGTCATCAATGGTGTTGGCGAGCTGAACATGAACGGGGACAAAGCCAAGCCGCTGGATGAGCCAGACGCCAATAAGCCGTACCCAGACTGCCCCTACCTGCTGCTGGACGTGCGTGAGCGCGATCAGTACGAGCAATGCCACATCATCAGCGGTATGTGCTCCCATCTCCTCCTCGTCCCGCCACAAGAACATATTTTCATCTTTTGTCTTTTGTACTCCCTGCAGCCCACAGTTTCCCCATCGCCATGCTGTCGCGGACCATGAATCCCTACACCAGGGAAGTACTGGACTATGTATCCTTGGCATACAAGCGTAAAAATAAGTTAAGCAATGTTAATATTAAGATTTTCGGCAAAACACACATTTTTTTTTACCATTCTACACAGTCATTCCATTAAATTATTGAAGCGGTGTTAAGCCATAAAGACAGTTTTGTTTTGTTTTTTTTTTACCATGAATTGTCATATAGGGCGGCACGGCGGTGGAGTGGTTAGCGCGCAGACCTCACAGCTAGGAGACCAGGGTTCAATTCCACCCTCGGCCATCTCTGTGTGGAGTTTGCATGTTCTCCCCGTGCATGCGTGGGTTTTCTCCGGGTACTCCGGTTTCCTCCCACATTCCAAAAACATGCTAGGTTAATTGGTGACTCCAAATTGTCCATAGGTATGAATGTGAGTGTGAATGGTTGTTTGTCTATATGTGCCCTGTGATTGGCTGGCGACCAGTCCAGGGTGTACCCCGCCTCTTGCCCGAAGAGAGCTGGGATAGGCTCCAGCACCCCCGCGACCCTCGTGAGGAAAAAGCGGTAGAAAATGAATGAATGAATGAATGAATGAATTGTCATATAAGCATATAAAGAAGTTATAGTGTTGATAATACTAATAATGATATTAAAAACACTTTTTTTTACCATACACAACTGTCATGCAAGTGAAAAAATAAGTGAAGCAGTGTTACTATTAAGATGTCAAGAAAATTCCCCACATAATTTTCTTTTTTCAACTGTCCTACCGGTCTAAAAAGTTAAGGAGTGCAGTAATGGGTAAAAACAATATAATCTATCTTAGCTTTGATACAAAGTGGTGACCACATTTGGTGCTATGCCCAATCACACAATTTCCATATTTGTTCCATAAGACAGCAATGATGTGTGAATCCAACTTCATGTTTAAACATCTTGGCTCTTAACCCTGCACACGTGTAGAAAAATGCCTCTGGCAAGATTATCATTGTGTACGACGAGGATGAGCGCATCGCCAGCCAAGCGGCCACCATCATGCATCAAAGAGGCTTTGACAACCTCTTCCTGCTCAGCGGAGGTCAAGCGAAGCCTGAACATCACCACAATGACTTTACCGAGATGATGTTGTTCCAACATGGTGTCCTTCAATTAAGGTCTCAAGGTCATAGCTCAAAAATTCCCAGAGGGGATGACGACTGGGCCCCTGCCTCCTACCTGCCTGCCTCCTCCCGAACCGACAAAGTGGAAGAAGTGCATTCCGCCGCCGCCGCCGCCATTCTCGCAAGTGGCGGAGAAAAGATGGAGGTTTACTGCGGACGAACTTTCCAGGATCGAGGGGCAGCTGGACAACATTGCCATCACGAGTAGCAGCAGTAAGTTAGCATTTATTTACATTTTTAAAGTCCTCATTGAATACAATAAAACAGCAAATTATTACTTACTGGAAAATATACCTTATGGACCTGATTGGAAATACTACAAAAATACATAATTTTACCCCCAAACAATGATTGCGCTACATTACAATACTAAGACTTCATTATATGATGTCATTCCGATAAAACCGAAAAAAATATCTCAGAAAACTAATAAAGAGGTTACCTGTACTGTGCTTGAGAGTGTGCAAATCAAGTGCTCCTTTTCTGTGATGTGCTACAACTGGCCTGTCGATAGTAGCAACCAACTACTGGTCTTCTATGGAAAATAGCGGCGATAAGGTATTATTTATGCTAATGAGCAACTGCTGCGTTATGTACAGGTGCACACAATCATGCACAGTTTCTCAACTCTTTCCAACTTGTTTTGTTCAGGTCGTACGTCCAGTCGCATGTCCACCTGCAGCAGTCTGTCCAAAGTCTCCAGTGTTCAAAGCCGTCAGATGTCCTCTCTGTCCGGGAGGGACAGCGGTCGGGTTCAGAGGCCCTGGAAGTAGCCCCGCCCATCCCCTCACCCATGAGTGAAGTATTTTCTCCTGCTGGCAGCATTAGTTTCTGCTAACACAGTCAATGAATGTGTTTGCACTCCAATGAAGATGTCACTACTCAGATCTGTGGATCATGTAAGTATTTTTATTAATATTTAATGTACACGCTGGTCATGGCCAGCTGGGACAAAATGTCTGTGTGTGTGTGTGTGTTTGGCGTGTGTATATACCACCTACCTAAGTCCTGAACCACTGAATGTGAGTACAATAAGACGCATTTGTAATGCTGTACTGTCACACAAATGTCTTGACAGTTTTATTTGGTGATGAAGACTGATCGTGTTGGAATGAATGAATGTGTGTTTGATTCACTGTTGCATTGTCAATGTAACAAAGTTTTGCTGCCTTCCTTGTTGTGGGCTTCACATCCCAAAGATCATGTGAACAGAAGTGATTTATTTCTTTTTTCTTCTACGTGGCCTTGAAATCTGGTCTGGTCTCATGATTTAATAAAATGGTTTACTGGAATTATTTCATGTTATTGTGTGCCACTGGTTAAATCTATTTTTGATATTTATTAGTTAAAAAATACATAAACATGTTGATAATTTATTATTTTGTGAATACATTTCTCATTTTGATTTCTGCAGCCTATTTAAATGAACATGTGATCAACTTCACATTAGCTTTAGTGGTTTTACGCCATAACTGTGCTACTAATACACTACAGATCCTAAAGCAAAGAATTTATGGACTTCACTGATTAATTATTGATGTGCAGTATCTATTACAGTAGCTTGTACATTAATTATTGATTTACGGTCACACAAGTACACTATTATGTTTTACCAGTACAAGCTAAACACCCAATACAACGATGATACTGAAAATGTTTGATTTTGCAAAACCATACAGAGAACTGTGCCTAATATGCATACCTTTAGAGATGTGAGATGTTCATTAATTTGATGAAATTCCTAACCATCATTGTTCTATACAAAAGACTGCCAACAATCAGAGACTTGAGTTTTTTTTAATGGTCTAATTGGAGTCACAATACCTTCCTCCTACAGTGGTGCTCTTACATTAGTACAGGTTCTTGGAGGTGTGGTCCATGATGGCCATGAGTGCCAACCACGTCTCCCTGGCCGTGGGGATGATCTGATTGGCGGGCAGCATGAAGCCGTAACGTCCTGTGTCCCTCAGCTCAAAGGTGAAGGAGTACTTGATGCCCTGGTTGTATGTCCAGTCGATAGTGCCACCACTGGCTTGGTCTGTGGCAGGAAATGATAAAAATGTATATTTTCAATTGCATAATCAATCACCATCTAGGACACAGGAGTCAAACTCAAAGCCACACAGCTAGGAGACCCGAGTTTGATTCCACTCTCGGGCATCTCTGTGTGGAGTTTGCATGTTCTCCCCGTGCATGCGTGGGTACTCCGGTTTCCTCCCACATTCCCAAAACATGCTAGGTTAATTGGTGACTCCAAATTGTCCATAGGTATGAATGTGAGTGTGAATGGTTGTCTATATGTGCCCTGTGATTGGCTGGCATCAGTCCAGGGTGTACGCTGCCTCTCGCCCGAAGACAGCTGGGATAGGCTCCAGCATGCCCCGCAACCCTCGTGAGGATAAGCGGTAGAAAATGAATAAACCACCAGATCCAGCAGAAGCTGTGTGTGGCATTTTGTAATGTGGATTACTGCCACCCAACAAGACTGGAGTGGAACATCAAGGTTTTACAATGAAATGAGTCAGACTGGCATGACATAAACATGTCAACATTTGCAATTGAAAATATGGCAACATAAGACCAGAAGCTGTGCTGCTTTCTCTGGCTGTCAGCAGTAGTCAGTAGTTTTGTTTTGGGGTTTTTTTTCATGGAGAGGAAAAAAGAAAATTGGAAGGGTTGAAGTATCGTTCAGGCCTTGGTCTGCACTGTATTTGTATTCTTGTACAACTACAACAAAGTCTTTATGATGACAAAACTTCTCTTTGGAGGTAAAAAAAAAAAAAGAACTTACAGATGGTGTTGATGATGCTTCCATATCTGTAACGAGTGCGGTACAGAGAGGCAAGGTCAGTGATGGCTTTCTTGGCCAGACTATGCTGCAGAAAACACAATGAAACAACATGTTATTGTATGTATGAGTAGTACCAGGACAAATGAGACCATGATGGTGAACATTTAGCTGGTACCAGCTCAGCCTGGTCCCTGACGGGGGTCCTGGTATAGCCGTAAGGGTACAGCAACATCTGGGAGTACGAGTGGATGGACACAAAGCCCTTGATGTTGCCGTGAGACTTCACAAAGTCCACGATTGACTTGACCTCCGACTCAGAGTGGGCCCTGGGTCCACGATAGGTCTCGGAGCAAGTGTTACCGCTGGCTCCGGGTCCTACAGTCATTATAGGGAAAGCATAACTACTACTTATGACAACTTTTGACAATTCCTAAATCTGATTTTCAGAAATTTAAGTTACACAGGAGTCAGAGCATCTGAGATGTTACCTCCAAAACCAGCATCCCAGTTTCTGTTGGGGTCGACACCGACACAGCTGGAACCAGGATTGGGCTTTCTGGTCTTGCGCCACATGCGGTTCTGGATACATCACAGACACAAACATCACGTTAAGTGTTCCAGTTGGTCCTACTGAGAAAAATAAGATATTCCTGGCTCACGTTTGTGTGGGTGTAGTAGTATCCGTCAGGGTTGGTGACCATCTCTAGGAAGATGTCCATCTTGTTGAGGATGGCGGTGAGCACGGGGTCGCGGCCGTAGTCGGTCACAATCTGAAAACGACGTACACAACTGTCAGAACATGAAAATGACACTGAGAGACTTTACAGCACCTTCTTGGCAAACCAGGCACCGCTAGCCTGGGTCACCCACTCCCTGGAGTGGATCCCAGTGTCGATCCAGATGGCGGGGCGCTTGCTTCCACCGGTACTGAACTAAAACAGAAAGAAAGAGTCAGTCAGTGTCATAAAGGTGAAGATCGACAATGTTGTTCCAAGGTCAGCCTGCATTGTTGTGTTAACCTTGAGCACGTTGAGGGGGCGACGCTCGTAACTCTGACCAATCACCAGCTTGCTGACCAGTTTGGGATTCTCAGCAACCAGCATGTCCTGGAACCTGTACAGCTACCACAACAAAACCAAGATCACCAGTCTTATAGTCATATATATATATAGCAAATAAATAAATAGTTTGAGTATCGCTGTCACTCTAACCTCGCTGATGCTGTGATATCTGGAGAAGTCAAAACTGTCGGTGTTTCTGGGCTCAGCTTGACGAGCAGAAGCATCCATCTCTTCCTGCTCCTCATCCAGGATGTCCTGAGGACCAGAGAACACAAGAATTATTTGGAGTTCCATTCATTCATTCATTCATTTTGTACTGCTTTTTTTTCCTCCCAGCTGTATTTGGGCGAGAGGCGGGGTACACCCTGGACTGGACTGCACATATAGACAAACAACCATTCACACTCACATTCATACCTATGGACAATTTGGAGTCGCCAATTAACCTAGCATGTTTTTGGAATGTGGGAGGAAACCCGAGTACCCGGAGAAAAACCCACGCATGCACGTGGAGAACATGCAAACTCTACATAGAGATGGCCGAGGGTGGAATTGAACCCTGGTCTCCTAGCTGTGAGGCTCTGCGCGCTAACCACTCGACCACCGTGCCACCACAAGTTCCATTCTCGTGGATATTATATTATGAGATATTATGTATCTATAGGTGGATATTATGTCTCTATATTATGTCTCTTAATATAGCGCTGACTTCTACCAAGGCTGAAGATGTCTGGCAGGTGATGCAGTTCTAGTCCTACATCTGTGTATTACAAAGTCATGGTGTCCTAACCTAACTGTACTAACAAATTAACCAACAAACAGTTAATGAACAATTAAATAACTGACAAAAGTGCGAGAGACAGACTCACTGCCTAACAAAAAAATGAATGAATAATTCACCGATTGAACAAATGAAAGATTGGCTGACTTATGAATAAACAACGGACCAACAAGCTAACTCATCTACTAATAACTCATAAACAAATGACTACAATGACCGTCGCCCCACCTGCAGGTCTTCGATCATGATGGAGTAGTCGATGTCGTTGCTCTCCAGGAAAAGCTTCACAGCTTCCAGACTCTGGAGAGGAACTCGGACGTCCGCAAAAGTGTCCACGTCAGTTGCCTCCATCCAGAAGTCCAGCTGAAAACATCACACACACACACACACTCAATAGAAGGCAATTGAATTTAACAGCATAGTTTTTAGTTTTGCTTTGATGTGATGTTGTCTGACCCCAAACTCCTCCATGTCCTCCAGCTGTGTGAGAAGAGACAACCGGAGTTCATCCTTTGCTACAATGCGAAGGACCTGATGTCTTTGAGGAAGAAATACAACTTTTGACACACACTATTATAATAGTACTGGAGTCTACATACAGTATACATACTGTAATACAGTATACGTACTCTACATTGTGTTCAAATATAATTACATGTCACCAACTCACCCCTCAAACGTCTCCTTGCCCAGAGCGGCAACGAGCAGCACGGCCAACACAAAAAGCCCCCTCATCATGACAGACCAC
Source organism: Doryrhamphus excisus (assembly GCF_037039965.1). NCBI lineage: Eukaryota > Metazoa > Chordata > Actinopteri > Syngnathiformes > Syngnathidae > Doryrhamphus > Doryrhamphus excisus. Next base: position 13,842,197 of record NC_136357.1, on the reverse strand, counting down.
GATGAGCCTGTCCAGCTCGCACCTTTATTGACCGGCAAAACGGGTCACGTGACCCAAAGAAATGACCTTGTTCAGTGACAGGGAGGTGTGTCAGCGGCTGCTCCAATTCCCACGTCGCACACCTTTGTAGTATGAACGCCAAGGTTGTCCTCGATCCGGATCCTACGGACCACTCTTCACTAGTCAACTCTTAATGTGCAGACAAAACAGCAACTTTTATTCAGTGTATGTTTAATACAGACCTCACCTGCTGTAATATTTCTACACTAAAATGAAATAAAATATGAAATCCAATAGATTATAGGCAGCTAGATAAAACAAAATAAGCAATTCAGTTGATATAAAAATATTTTTCCAGAGGTATTTTAGTAGTTTATATTGCTTATTAAGTTGATTGTTGTGACCTTGTACAGGAGTGGTGTCAAAACATTTTCCACTACTTGTCCATTACTTGTCATTACTTTTGTTGTTTTTTTGTTGAAAATTATTATTTTTTTGCAATACAAAGAAATGAACTTTAATTGTTATATACATATTTAGACTTAATACATTAAACACCACAGCCAATACTTAATTATTCCCCTGTAATATTGTAGTATTGTTGACACTTTCGCTAATGGATTCGTCCACAGCTCTATTGACCCATCAGGAAAGAAAGTTAGTTTACGGCGGAGATTTTTTTTTTATTATTATTTCGAAATGTGTTGTGGGCCAATAAACAAGCAGCATGTCAGAAATGGCTCCTGGACTGCACTTTGGGCACTTTGGAAAATCTTGTTGATAGATAGACCACAGGTCCATATCACTATATATAAAAATACATTACAGAACTTAAAATTCCTTAACACACATGAAATGTGGGAACATTTCTAGCTACAAACATATGGCTGGCTAGGAGCTTGAGCAAGATTCTCACTCAGATTCAAGACTTTGACTCAAATATTTGACTTTGTTTACCATATTTAGCACTGTGAGATATTCCAACTTGTCAGACCCCATCAGTCACTAAGAAGGATGAAGATCCATCGAGTCTGCATGGTTTGATGTGTATACCAGAAGTGTAAGATCCTTATCAATTATGTTGTTGAAAACTGTCCAGAAACCTCAAGGAATAAAATAGATACAGTAGATGCACAACAGTAATTATTTTTTACAAATAAAGGAAGAAGAAGACACCTACAGTAGCACCTTCCTCTTTTGTGGCCTTGCCGCTTCACTTCAAGCGCATAAGTCCACATTAGGTAAAAAACGAAGACAAGCCTTGAGTGCATGTTAGTGTGAAAGAACATGTGCTCCGTTGGCAGTCTCTTTGTAGGCCCAAATGAAGGATTCTGATAACACACGCTTAAATATATGTTTGCTGCCTGCATTCTACCGGCAATGTTCAAATATTGGACATTCCTTTCTTCTCTCGTATCCGCTTTATTTAAGTAACCTCGTTAAAAAAACCTACATCATTGCTTACAAACTGCAACCTTGTGTTATGTAAGGCAACTGATGTCAATACAGCAAAGTTAAGTGAGCCAAGCGATAAAAACACCTGCTGTACTCTCACACACACAGCAACAATAGACCACCAATCAGTATGTTCTCTTACCTGCTCACTGTGGACATCAGCTCGCTATCTCCCACTGAGGCATTTCCTGTTGTAATTCTAGTGACTGTGAGACAGCATTATGAAACGCAACTTCCTTTATTTCAACATGTTCTTTAAAGTCAAATTTGAAGATTTGTTAGCAGCGTTTAAATAAGTCATGGAATGCATACAACCAGAGAATATTTGCATGGCTCCACTGCTGTATAGAAGTTTGTCTGTGCCCAGGGGGGCACAGTTGCCTGTCTTGCCTGATGACAAGCAGCGCCCCTGCTTACAACATCATTATTACTATCAATTGCAAACGATGAGTATAGTTTAAAATATTAGTAAGATGAGACCAGACTATTCAATCCACAACATCAGCATCAGATTACATATCTACTGTAACTACAATTGGCATGATTTCCCGCAAATAACGTCACAAAAGCAGTGGTTTAACAAGACCATCTGTCTTAAACTGTGTTACGTGTTAAATAAATAATTAAAAACAGTGTTTGTGTGATGGACATCTTAATAACGTCAGCAAGAATGTAACCAACTCATTTGAGCCTTTGTTTGGATGAGGCCACGCCTTTACTACACACTGATTGGCTGCCTTTGAGTGCACGGCTGTGCCATCCACGTTGTTATTGGTTCCCCGCAAGTCAGTCAATACGGAAGAGCCACTTCAATGTGAAAGTAACACAGACCTCTGAATGTAATATGCTGAAAGATTACTAGCGGGAAAAGAAAGGAAAATACCGTTGATTTCAAAATAAAACGTCGCTCGCGTTTCATAATTACGTAAATCACATTGGATTACCTTTGTGTATAAAACCCACAATGGAATTCAAGACATAATACCTAATAATACTAATTGTAGCGTACGACGTTTACATTTAATCAACGCTTATGGCGTGTTGATATTAACTTTGTGACTTTAAACCGGTTGCTGCTGCCTGTAGTTATAGCTAACTTGACGAGTATACGGAGCCGGTTGACGTTCAGAAGTGAAAGGCTGTGTTCGAGACCACAAATCCGTCGTCTCCGGTCCAACTGCTTTGTGTTGCTGACGGCGTCCGCCTCCTTGGAGTCTCTCTGGTTTGGTTGGTGTGTTTTGTATCCGAAAGCAAACATGGAGATCGAGAAGGAAGTGAAAAAGGTGAGTTTCCGGCAAGTCAACGCCCAGTTAAGGTGCGCCAACATACAGCAGGTGGCTTCTCGTTCCCCCCAAAAGTTGATAAGTTGTTATATTTGCAGTTTTCACATTTTTATTCTCAATGTTCTTCTTGTGTAACTTTCTTTGTTAATGTGGTTAATTTATCGGGACATTCGTGTTCATGGCGTTTACTCATTTACATTGAGTTGGTTTCACCATGATTTAACTAAATTAGCTAACTGGTCATTTGTTCATTCATACTGTGTTGAGCTAAACTAAATTAGCCAACTAGTCATTTGTTCATTCATACTGTGTTGAGCTAAAAACACAAAACACACCGAAGTTAGTTCGCAGTCAGAGCCATTTTGGCAGCTGGCGAACAACTTGTCTTTTTTCTGACTTAACCTTAATAAAGTATCTGATAATGCCCATCTGTTTGTGTGCTGTTTATGCCATAGAATATGCTTCATTGTGTCTTGGCTGACCCAGACAGGCTGCAGATGGGATTTTAATCTGTAGAGGAGATAAATATATCTTTTTAAAATGCTGCTGGTGGCCATGACTGATGATCTCCTGTGCTTCTTCATACACTGTCAGCTAAGGCTCATCCATACAATATGCAATACTAAATAACCATCCATGCAGCTGTGTTTGCTCATCAAGGCTCATGTCTCCTTATTTCCTTCATTCAATAGATGTTTGATGGACACCCCTGACACCATGCATCCACCAGTACCAGCTTGGAGTTTGTTTTTAGACAGAAGATTATGTGTCACTGTTTGATGTGTCTTCTTTCTCTTTGGGCTTTTCCCTTCAAGGGTCGCCACAGCAAATCAATCGCTTCCATCCAACCCTGTCTTCTGCATCTGTCTGTCTCACACCAACTACCCTCATGTCCTCCTTCACTACATCCATAAACCTCCTTGTTGGTCTTCCTCCACACCTCCTACCTGGCAGCTGTAAATGCAGCCTTCTTCTATCAATATGTTCACAATCTCTCCTCTGGACATCTCAGTCTGGCCTCTCTGACTTTATCTCCAAGGCCTCTAACATGTAATGTCCCTTTGATGTACTCGTTCCTGATCCTATCCATCCTGGTCACTCCCAATGAGAACCTCCGCATCCTCATCTCTGCGATCTCCAGCTCTGCTTCCTGTCTGTTTCTCAGTGGCACTGTCCCTAGACCAAACAACATGGCTGGTCTCACCACAGTTTTGTATACCTTTCCTTTCATTTTAGCTGAAACTCTTCTACCACACATCACGCCCAACACTTTTCGCCACCCGTTCCATCCTGCTTGCACATGCTTCTTCACCTCCTTTTCACATTCTCCGTTGTTTTGAACTGTTGACCCCAAGTACTTTAAATTCTCCACCTTCTGTATCTCTTCTCCCTGTAACCTCATTCTTCCACTTGCGTCCCTCTCATTCACAGACATATACTCGGGCCTCTCCTTTCCAGGGCAAACATCCACTCTTCTTGCATCTCCTCCACCTGTTCCCTACTCACTACAAATCACAATGTCATCTGCAAACATCATAGTCCATGGAGATTCTTGTCTAACCTCATGTGTCAGCCTGTCCATTACCATAGCAAACAAGAAGGGGCTCAGAGCTGATCCCTGATGCAGTCCCACCTCCACCTTGAACTGTGTTAGTGTGAATTAAGTTGAGGTCATGGACTAAACAAATATGCACGTAGCACCCAATAACATAATTAAATATTATCTTTATGCAATTCCACATAGTATCAGCATTTGTAACCAAATATGATGTGAAAGAAGAAGGGGGGAAAATACCATATAGTCGTCTTTAGTTTAAATGGTGTGTTCAAGGACTGTAGAACAAAGTGTGACAGGTTGCCACTTGCAACAAACATGCACATTTTTTTAAATAAAACAATAGCAAATATTTCCAAAATTGAAATCTCTTTACAAGTTTGACATAGTTATTTACTGGTGGTTTAAGAAAATGTTTAATCATTGAGCTTGATCCCTGCCTTACAGCATACTTGATAGGATATGGTTTTATTACACATTTGAAAATGCTGTCAAAATTCCACTTTTATAAAATTGGCTACTTTATGTTTATATAAACAAATGTAATAATAGAATCAAATGGTATTGTTGGTACACCGTATCAAATAGTATTGAATCATTCTGTTTTTAATATTGTTTTTTAATCGTGATTACCTCAATGACAGTGTCAATCCAAAAGTGGACATTGTTATTTTTGTAAAGGCTGGGATTTTGAGTTGGATCTCATTCGATTGTGTGCCTAATGGCCGGAAAGTGTTGACAAAAGAGGAAGTGTGGCTTGTGAACTGTAAGTCTTAAAGTGTCTTGTAAAAGTAGACTTTGCCTGGCATTGAGTCAGTGTATCGAGAAAGCACTGTGAGTCACTGTGAGGGAGAGCATCATGACAGTTTGGCCATTTGTGGCTCGACTTTGCACGCCTATTTCTTGTAGTGGCCCTTTGGTGTTAATGGAAGCGTGTGTAAGCCCTGTGGGATACGTTGTGGTCACCTACAATCATGCATTTCTAATTTTCACAATGATGGATGAATTTCTTCAAATGACCATCGCCACATGCTCCATCATCAAATCATCATCATCATCATTATGTCACTTACCACCTCCTTTGAACTTTGTGTTGCAGATGACGCTGGGACACGAGTTTGGGGCGGGAGCATCCTGCTTGAAGTGTAAAGACAAGTGTGAAGGCTTTGAGCTTCACTTCTGGAGGTTTGTACACATTTAACATGTCTGAGTAATCTGAATACTCTATTGAGCATGGTGTGTGACTGCAACTCACTGCAGAAATGTATAAATACACAGTAGAATAGGCAAAGTGAAAATTTAGCCTTGTATATAATAGTAAAAAATGAGCCATGAAGCAGGCATTTATGGAACCAGCTTGCTCACTTCAGTGCTGGGAATATTTTCAATAAACACTAGCAGTGACAAGACCCTTGGTGAAATGTTTCAAAACAAGACAGGACCTGTGTAGACATTTGACTTCAGGCAGTACCTTTTTAAACAGAACAGTGTGTCACACTTGGGAAGAACTGACTCATATAATAAGATTCCATAGTGTTGCCGTGCTGCTTGAGGCCAGTAGCCTGCAAAAACTCCAGTTAGCCACACTAGGCTCTATGGTCGAATGATTGTTACAACACAAAGAAACGCTACGAAACAGCAGTAAGACTAATTGGTTACATTTCTACACTGCTGAGATCTCATTTCAAGTTTAAACTAAAAAAAAAAAACGTGAGTAGGTGAAGCGTCTGTGCCTGAGGATTTACTCAAGTCAACATGCAGGAGTTCTGAGTCATGCTCTTCATTATAGCTGACGTCATTTCATCTTGCGCAGCTGTCAATATACAACTACTAGACATTGTTTGAATGAAAGTCTGGTCTCATTGGTGAGAAATGAAGAATAGATATGCTTAGTTATAACTTAGTTAATAGTTACGACAAAATATGGCCTCTGCTTTGAAGTTCTTAGAGCTTTAATAAGAAGGAGGGAAGCAGAATTAATTCTGTAATATGAGCTCAATAACTACATTTATTCCTTCATTTTCTACCACTTATCCTCATGAGGGTTGCGGGGGTGCTGGAGCCTATCCCAGCTGTCTTTGGGCGAGAGGTGGGGTACACCGTGGACTGCTCGCCAGCCAATCACAGGGCACATATAGACAATGTGGAGGAAACCGGAGTACCCAGAGAAAACCTGCGAACGCACGGGGAGAACATGCAAACTCCACACAGATGGCCAAGTGTGGAATTGAACTCTGGTCTCCTAGCTGTGAGGCCTGCACGCTAACCACTCCCCGCTGTGCAGCCTTCAATAATTACATTTATTCTTAGTAACAATCTCAACTTCAAGGTTCAAGGTGTAATTTTCCAAGATGAGTTTAACAGAGTTATTCAAAGAGTGGTAAGAATTGTTGGTCTGTTGCAGAAAAATCTGTCGTAATTGCAAATGTGGCCTGACGGAGCACAACGTACAGATGATCTCTGAGGAGAACAAGAAGGTCGGCAAGCTGTTCGAGGACACCAAGTACACAGGCCTCATCGCCAAGCTCAAGACGGACGGCGTCTCCATGTACCGCAGCAACGCCATCACCATCACGCTACCCACGCCGGCCACTGCTCACACAGTCTTACCTTCCACCGCATCCAACGCCGTGCATCATGCAGCCTCATCCTCAGCCACCGTGCCTCCAGCCACTGCAGCTGCTTCTGTGCGGCCAGCTGCAGACTTTGGGGGGGCAGGGTCCAGGGCCGTTGCTGTTGCCGTTGCCCCACTCAAAGTGACCACAGCGACAGCTTCCATTGGTTCCTCTACAGCTGATGTTGTGCCGGTCGCCCAAGATACCCCCCTGAAGTCTGTTACGTACGATTGGGCACCCCCTGTGGCGAACAAATATGTGGTAAGTGTTTACACATTGTCAGTAAATGTACTGTACACAGTCATCATACTGACTTAGAGTAATAACCAACATGTGCAGATTAAGTTATTTTCCAGTGAGTATGTACTGTAGCTGCTTTCTTCTCTCCAGAAATGAGCTTAAACTTTCCCTTCATGGTAAACTCTCCTAACTCCGGGACTCTCACTGACTCTGGTAGACGCAGCGGCGAGCTCCCATGCTGGCTGCGGAAACCCACTGCTTGACCAGAGAGTGCTCTGGCATAGACCTCAAACGGATATTTTCCGTTGTGCTGTACAGCCGCCGCAGACGGAACTGTACCACACAGAGCTAGTGTGAGCCCTAAACAGTCAATCTTGTTTATCATTTTGTTCTCATATTTGTACTGCGTCATGTTACCATGACAGTCGATGAACGCTAGAGGGCGCCAAACGCCAGGAAGCTAGAAAGAACCTTTAGTAAACACAAGATGACAATATTAAAATAAACACCATAAGATTTTAATGTCTACTCTGTAACATTTAGAAGCAGAAATGTTAAATGTTAATACTATATATTTATAAAATCCCCTCTGCTACCACATAATGAGATGCTGAGGTGTCTGTATTTGTTTAGTCTCAGGCCATATCTTGTTATTAGAACAAGATGGTCGTTTTCCTCATCCTCTGCTGTTCTTCAACCATCATCCTTAATCGACATTTTCTTATCCTCCCTACCTGTTTTGCAGGCGGTGCGCTACATTGAGCTGCTCCCACCAGAGAAGCGGCCCGTGGCGGGCTCGGAAGGAGCCACTTACCGTCGTCAGCAGATGGCCCACCAGCTACCCGAACATGACCAGGACCCCGCCAAGTGCCACGAGCTGAGCCCGGCCGAGGTCAAGCAAATGCAGCAGTACGTGCGCAAGTACAAGGATGAGGCCCTGGGGATTGGGGACGTCAGGCTACCCGAGGACATGGTTCTGGTGCAGGCGGCGGCGGGTCAGAGTGGACCACTTGGTGCTGGTGCAGCTGGAGGGGCTAAAGCTGGAGCTGTATCCACCAGAGTGGGCTTGAAAGGTGCTGGAGTTGGAGGGACTGGAGATGGGGCCACTTCAGCAGGTTCAGGTACAGCTGGAGGCGCTGTGGGTACTGCAGCCTCCGCTGGAGCCATGGTTGCCCTTGGAGCACAACAAACTGGACCCTCACAGCAAAACTTTGTAAGAACATTTATTTTTCTTCTTAATATTTGTCTCATTTTATGGTTAAAAAAATGAAGTAAATGAGATAAGTAAACACAAGATGGAGCTATTTTACAGTCAGAATTATTTCCTGTGGGTAGCTCTAATTTAAGATCACAATGTAACCTGTACCCCCCCCCAAACAGGAAGTTCTGTGATTGTAAGTTGAAAGGTCAAACCTTTCTTTTGTCACATCAAAGTGGTACACTTTGACGCTGACATCGACCCAGTGACGGATGTTAAACTGTTTGTGAGCATTGTGTGCTTCTTGGCACCAAATTGACGTTTTGTTAGTGGCCTAACAATGACTACAACACGCTACCATCATTAACCTATCAGCAACAATTAGCTGATATTTAGTTCATATTTCCTGTCATTCTGTGCTTTTTGGCCTCTCGTCTGCATAAAAACTGCCTTGTAGGTCAGAACTTGAGCCAGGCTTAGCTATTTACCAGTCAACGTAGCACTTACAGTACATGCTGACTGGGAAATTACCGGTATACACATCATTAATATTGAAATGTGATTCAGGAGTAACTAAATTTGACTATTTCTGCCTTTGCTTCCTCCCACATTCCAAAAACATGCTAGGTTAATTGGTGACTCCAAATTGTCCATAGGTATGAATGTGAGTGTGAATGGTTGTTTGTCTATATGTGCCCTGTGATTGGCTGGCAACCAGTCCAGGGTGTACCCCGCCTCTCGCCCGAAAACAGCTGGGATAGGCTCCAGCACCCCCGCGACCCTCGTGAGGATAAGCGGTCGAAAATGAATGAATGAATGAATGAATGCCTTCGCTGGACCGGTGTTCACTTTATTGATGAGTAATTTTCATTATAGTTTTGGTCAACAATGTAAACCAAGATGCTAATCAAAATAGACATACATACATAAAAGGCCTATTTCTGTCAGGTATCCTCCACAAATCTGTCAAAGTCTGTGTTAGTGACCAGCTCTCCTTTGCCAAAATCATCCACCCACCTCACAGGTGTGTCATAGCAAGGTGCTGATTAGACAGAATGGCTTTGTTGGCCACAGTAAAAGGCCACCCCAAAATGTGTAGTTGTACCACAGCAGCACAGTGCTATGGATGTCGCAAGTGTTTTTTGTGTTCATAGAAAATGAAAATAAAATGTATCTTACATATGCAGTTGGAATTGCACGTGTGACTACATCTTCCTTAATAGCATGGTAGTGCCACATGACCATCATGTTGTTTGTCTTCCCTTCCAGTCATGCCACCACTGCAAGCAGCCTATGCGTATGGGTGACCCTGCCGTGTACGCCGAGCGTGCAGGCTACGACAAGATGTGGCACCCAGCATGCTTTGTGTGCTGCACGTGCAACGAGCTTCTGGTGGACATGATCTACTTCTGGAAGAGGGGCAAGCTCTACTGCGGCCGTCACTACGGTGACAGTGAGAAGCCGCGCTGTGCCGGTTGCGATGAGGTAAAGGGGCAGATGTGGTTAGCGTGATGCAAGCATGTTATATCGCTCATTGTGTGTTGTCGTGCATCTACAGCTGATCTTCAGTAACGAGTACACTCAGGCTGAGGGTCAGAACTGGCACCTGAAGCACTTCTGCTGCTTCGAGTGCGACCTCATCTTGGCGGGAGAGACCTATGTGATGGAACAGGAAAAGCCTGTCTGCACTCCCTGCTACATGAACAACTACGCTGTGGTGAGACACTGAACACACTCCACTTGGTCTGTCTGTAATACTGGAAAAAAAACCTCCAAGATGCTTTTATATTGGCATTCTTACAGATATGGAACTGCAGTTTTAATCATTTGAGACATGAAATAGGTAAATATTATGAAGATGATATCGGTGGCATAAATATAAATATCAGCATAAAAATATGATATCGGTTGACATCAGTAGCAAGATTTTTTTTTCATTCATTTTCTACCGCTTTTTCCTCACGGGGGTTGCGGGCGGTGCTGGAGCTTATCCCAGCTGTCTTCGGGCGAGAGGCGGGGTACACCCTGGACTGGATGCCAGCCAATCACAGGGCACATATAGACAAACAACCATTCACACTCACATTCATACCTATGGACAATTTGGCGTCGCCAATTAACCTAGCATGTTTTTGGAATGTGGGAGGAAACCGGAGTACCTGGAGAAAACCCACGCATGCACGGGGAGAACATGCAAACTCCACACAGAGATGGCCGAGGGTGGAATTCAACCCTGGTCTTCTGCGCGCTAACCACTGGACAACCGTGCCGCCAGATTTTTTTTTTTGTTGCTGTGAAATTGTATGTATTAGACTGCACAACTTGTGTGAGTTTCGGGTGATGGCCACCTTCTTATTGCTACGTCACATGTGCTTGAACAAGGGTACACCCTGGACTGGTCGCCAGCCAATCACAGGGCACATATAGACAAACAACCATTCACACTCACATTCATACCTATGGACAATTTGGAGTTGGACTTTTAAAACAAATGTCACAGCCAAAGCCTAATGGCGAATATTTGTCAGATGTTGTACAATGTTGTTTACAGCCACCTTGAGAATCTAATTACTGATGCTCTATCCATTAGCTTCACAACACCGCATTCCACTGCAGAAGATATGTCACGTTACACATATCGGTGTTGGCTGATATTGGTATCAGATATTGAGAGTTGGACAATATCAGTTATGGGCAAAAAAGCCAATATCGGACATCCCTAGTAAGTATTTAAGTCAAAGGTATGTTAAAGAATTTGCTGACATGTGTCTTTGATCTGGACAGAAATGCTCATCCTGCCAGCAGTCGGTGGACCCAGAGGCCCAACGCGTGTCGTACGGCGACTACCATTGGCATGCGGCAGCCCAGTGCTTCAAGTGCTCGGGGTGCAGCAAGTGTCTGATTGGCCAACGCTTCATGGCGGTGAAGGCTTGCCTCTTCTGCTCTGTGGAGTGCAAGAAGAACAGCGCTGCCTAGATGCTCCTAAAGGTACGACACTCGGAACCAGAACTCTGTGACAGTCGTGGTGAGGTAAACATGTAAATTAGTCTACAAAAAGAGCCAAATGGTGTTGGGCCATCGAGTCTACTGCTCTTATGTTTTGTACCCCAGCTCTCATATAACCGTAATGGCACTGATAAAGCAGCAACACAACTTTCTCACGCTTTCAACTGCTGACCGTCACCATGCCACATTCCTATAGCCTCATATTGCTGCCTTAAAATATTAATTTCTGCTTTTGATAATGACTTTGAATGTTTTTTTTAATACACTTTCTCAGGAAGCATTGTGAGGATGATACATGACCCGCTACACAATATCAATATTAAAGTTTCGGCTGCCATTCCTCAGCTATAGTTCATACAGTAATACATCATTATGCACATATTAAAGAGAAATGTGATACAATGACAGGATGGCTGTATTTCATTGAAATCTGTAATAAAAGTCTTTAAAAATGCAAATATTCATTCTTTTTAAGTCAGGACCAATACAAACTTAACACTGACATTAAGTAAGGTGTCAAATAAGACAAGTGGAAGTTCTTGCGTAGCTTTCCTCTTTTCACTTTCTTGGTGGAAACGGTGAACAATTCTAGGAAGCTTCATCTCTGATGACCTCCATTGTGTCACATGGCTTCCTCAAGCCTCAGGCTGAACGGCTGTTTGACCTCTCTTTCTTGGCCTGCCACATCCAGGCCAGGAGTTACAGGACGATATGACGGCTCCATCAGTGTTCGGGCTAAACAGTCCATCATTGACTGCAGTTGCTTCATTGGCCTCCAGGGTGCGACAGTGTTTGCAAGAAGCTGTTCATCGAACTTTCCCCTGCAGGGAGGTTTACATGTCAATGATTTCATAACACAATAAATGGCTGAAGGCGTGGCCACTTTGTGATGGACAAGTAGCCACATAGCATCCCATGTCAAAATATGTCTGTGTCAGTGGTTGGAGCTGTGGAACTAAGGTTTTGTACGACTTTAGAGGGGTATTTTACTCAAATTTTACTTGACTTGAGCTTTCACTGTTTATTCTTTTGAAAGAGGTTATTTAAATGTGATAGTATGGTGTCAGGTTGTTGCCACTGATGCCATGTTTAGTTTTGCATTTTATATTGTTTGGAGGCAAAGATTTGCATCATTTTGCAATAATTTGCATGATGTGCAAACAATGTTCACAATTCTATAGGACCAAAAAACAAAGTAGTCCAGCCTTCATATGTTCCACCTCATTGACATGAACTTCAAAGATACTTGTTGTACTAGTACATACTGTTTTTTTCCCCATAATTCAGTAGTTTTATGTAAGAGCACCTGTTGAACAAATGTCTAACACACATCACCCAAAGCATCTCTACTGATTCTATTAGAACCACATTTTCACAAAGCAGTCCAGGCCGGTGGGGGGTTTGGAAGTAAATGGTGATGTGGCTGGGCAGGATCAACTACACGATGCCGCAAAAGCGAATACACCCCTCACATTTCTGCAAATATTTTATATGCTTACACGGGGCAACATTCAAGTAATTACACTTGGATAATAGAGCATAAATGGGTTGGTATACAGCTTGGATACTAGTGTAAATTTAAATAAACTCCAAACTATTCATGTCGAAACAGTAAATAGTGAGTAGAGGCAGTGATGTGAAATTGGTGACTTTGTCTCTAAACCTCATGATATTCCAAACTTTTAACGGATTTTCTCAAAAGCGATTAGCAACAAATCTAGCAACTATGCTGGCGTCGTTGGAGACTTTTCTGGTACAAACCTGATCAAAAACAAATTGAACGACCTCGTCTCCTTCAACGCCACGAATCTGCCCGTTTAGACTTTGCCAAGGGAGCATCAAACATGGGACATTGAAAGGTGGAAAACAAAGTTTTATTCTCTCATGAGAAAAAATGTAACCTTGATCAACCGGAAAAAATGGCCACATAACATCAATGAAGGAGAAGCGTCAGGAAGCGTTTGTGTTCATTAATTTCAACCATGTGTGATGGCTCGCAATTGTTTGGGTGAAGTTCTGGTTTGGTATTTATATACTGGTCGAAAATAACCCTGTGAGAAATTCATAGTAAAGTAATTCATAAGAAGTTTATATAACTTTAAAAAGAAAACGTTCAGTTATATTTTATCCAAAAACTTTGGTTAGCACCCTCATTAGAACTTTTTTTGACCCTTCCTCTGAAAAGAATCGGAATCGAGAATAGGTTGGAAACGGAGTCTGAACCAGAATCACTCAAATTCAAATGGTGGTGGCGGTGGATCTCGCCCTGTTTCACAAAGCAGGATCTAAAAAGTAAATGTTTCTTAATATTCATTAAATTACTAATTATACTCAAGCCTCATTTGGGCTCGATGACTTACCTGTCATTATGTCAGAACATGTGATGGGAGAACATTTGTGATGAAAACACTGCATGGGTGGAGGCTGGGGGCGAGTCTGGATGTAATTATTACGCTTGTCCTCTCTGTCCACCGGTCAACACACCACACTGTCTAGCTCTGCCCTTTAGGTACACTACCACAGTGCTTGGCACCCACTGAGGATGTGGAAACATCTTTACTTTTTCCAGATGAAATTGATGATTTGGACTGTTTACATTTCAAAATAAGTTCACACGCTAACTTCCCAGTGTTTCAGTTAGTATGCTATGTGTTCCCATGACAAGCAACCTTTGTACTCATAGGCTAGACTGTGGCGCTGTTTGTTGGCATTGTACAGTAACCCCCCCCCCCTCCCCGCACTACCACTACCACCACACACACACACACACACACACTTCCCATTACATGTTTCCCTTTCCTGCCATTGTCTCAGCTGCACTAGCAAACATGGAAAGTGGAAAAAAGGTACAGTGGAATTCCAATCAAGCAATACATTCAGGGGCCTTCACTGTGATGAGTGAGTCATTGTATAGTAATGTAGTGCATGTGCACATTTACAATATACAATGCAACATTTGGCATGGTTCAAGGTGACGGGTATTGTTATCATCATCCATTTTCTATACTGCTTATTCTCATGAGGGTCGTGTGCATGCTGGAGCCTATCCCAGCTGACTTTGGGCGAGAGGTTCACCTTGGAGTAGTCGCCAGCCAATCGCAGAGCACATATAGACAAACCATTCACACTCACATTCATACCTATGGACAATTTGGAGTCACCAATTAGCCTAGCATGTTTTTGGAATGTGTGAGGAAACTGTAGTAGCCGGAGAAAACCCACGCATGCATAGGGAGAACATGCAAACTACACACAGAGATGCCAGGGTGAGCAGGGTATTGGTATGTGGTCTGCACGCTAATCACCCATCCACCGTGCAGCCCGGTATTGTTATCATATTTTTAAAAAATACACAAGCAGAATTCCATTGCATTTCGGTGCAGATCCAAGTATTTTGGATTTTTGAGTCAAACTGAAACTATTCCCACCCCCAGTTCGAGCACAGTTGGTCTAAACCTTACAATGTATTTGTTGCTTGGCAAAAATCCTGTGGCCAATTATTTATGCACCAGCGCCATTTCTTCAATGAAAGTAGGCCCGTTTTAGTTTGTGATGTCCCCTTAACCACTTCCCTGCTGAGAAAGGACAGGGAGAGGTGGCAGATGCCGGAAGTTACATTTTGAAGAAAAACACATTTTAAACACAATATAATCAAACAAGTTCAGTCATATACAGTAGTTTTGTAAACAAATGGCAACTTTGTAAAGGAATTAACCTGCAGTTGCATGCAAAAATCACCACCTCCACCAACTTCTTATCCTCAGCTTCCTTATCAGAAGGAAACTTCCCAGTCCAGAGACTACCTCCCTAACGTTTTTTTGACCTCGGGTTCTTTACACGCTTACTTGCCCTCATTAACCTTGGCCTGCACTCATCCCACTCTGTGAGTGTGGCCCCCAGATAAGACCACCTCCTCCTCACGAGGAGAAGAAGTGTACGAGCGTGGCAAAGTGAGGCAGGAATGTGGTGAAGCCTTGTATGGTCATAAAAATGGACCGCTGCCTCTCTTCTATTTTTTTTTATAACCTTCACTGGAAGATTCCTTCTGCTTCTCATACTGTACGTTCTCACAAAGGAGAGCGATACGCTGACCACTCCTACCATAGAAGTTTGGTTTTAATGAGCACATTCCAGCTTGCAAGCATGACCGCACAACACAACAAGGCCCACAGTCTAAAATTCATTTAAATGTTGTTCCACATAAACACTTTCTCAAGCTGTCACTTGAATGCCACTGTAACCGGTACCTGCTTTGGAGCCAATGGGGAGCCTGAAGAGGGACAAAAGCATCATCACTTTTCAATATTTAGCTGTTACAACTCGAAAATTGAATAAATTCTATACGCAACACCCAATAATAACAGCATAACATTATTTTTAAACGCAAATGTATTCAAAATACATAATTATACATAGCCGAGTGGTTAGTGTGTGGTTCAATTCCACCATCGGCCATCTCTGTGTGGAGTTTGAATGTTCTCCCCATGCATGCGTGGGTTTTCTCCGGGTACTCCGGTTTCCTCCCACATTCCAAAAACATGCTAGGTTAATTGGCGACTCCAGATTGTTCATGGGTAAGAATGTGAGTGTGAATGGTTGTTTGTCTATATGTGCCCTGTGATTGGCTAGCGTCCAGTCCAGGGTGTACCCCGCCTCTCGCCCTAAGACAGCTGGGATAGGATCCAGCATGCCCGTGACCCTAGTGAGGATAAGCAGTAGAAAATGAATGAATAATTATACATAATACATGACATGCATGTTGTCTTTTGAATTAATTAATTAATTAATTTTCTACCGCTTTTCCTCACGAGGGTTGCGGGGGTGCTGGAGCCTATCCCAGCTGTCTTCGGGTGAGAGGCGGGGTACACCCTGAACTGGTCGCCAGCCAATCACAGGGCACATATAGACAAACAACCATTCACACTCACCTTTTGAATTAATTGTGATATATATTTTTATATTGCATATTATGTATTAATTGATTTTGTGTCAAATTAATAATTTGATAATAAAATATGTGTATATGATATGCACATACTTTAGTGACACTTAGACATAGTCATTATTAAGAAAATACTAAATGTTTAATTTCTATGAGTTGATGTCCTAACTAAGGTGAGCAGTTAGCACTCCACACCAACAGGGGCAGCAGAGGTGGACTGTACAGTCCCAACTGAAAAAAGAGGAAATGCTAACATACTTTGCAGGAGCTAAGCGTCAAAATGTAGGTCAATTTGTGTAGACGTAAAAAGACCACAGGGGGATCATATGGACCCTCATGGAGTCTCTGCGTTACATTGTCCATCAAGATTGTCTTCTGTCTTGCTTCCACACTCGTTCACAAATTTCATGACTGAACGACCTTTGACCTCGGCCAGGTGCCGAAATCCACACTTCCACCAAATGAGGAAGCTCACATGGAGGTGACATGCACGCGTGCGCACACACACATACACACTAGAACTGTATTCAAACACACACACACACACATACACACCAGATCTGTATTCATGTCATATTGTAATTATAATCTCTGCTTTTGTCCCTCGTGGGGCTTCTCCCATCACTGCAGCTAATTAATCTGTAGCTCCTTTTGTTTAATTACATCATTATTACTGCTGTGGTTTCGACTGAAGGGTTAGAGTAAGTGTACAGTAAGTGTTTGTAAAAGTATTTTGTTTACTCTCTCATCATTCCCCGCATGCCTCTTACAACAAGTCTTGCATAGAGAGTTTTGGTTGAACCGGCTAACAAGTGCATGGCTGTCATACCTACAGGGTGAAGGAATGAAAGTTAGTCTTTGTAACACTTAGTCCACTTTGAACACACACTAACTAGATTCTTTATTTTGGAGAGACAAGGTGGGAAATTCAAGCGTTAATCTTCAAATGTTTGAAATTCGACCACAGAGATGTTAGTCTGATGGAAGTTGGCCTTGGCAGCATCCTTGCACTTTCATTCTTTGAGGCTTAGCTCATCATCAGCGTAAATTTATAGAGGAAGGACAGAATCCACTGACTAAAATTCTGATTAAAGCCTGAATCTTGCCAGTTGTGGCACTGGTTATATGGCAGAGGTGGGCAAACCACGGCCCGCGGGCCACATGCGGCCCGCCAAGTGTTTGAATCCGGCCCGCCGGTTTCTTTCAGCTTTCTAAGTATTTCGACTTTTAACATACAAGCTGGCAACATGACTTGCTAGTCGGATGTCTTATTCAGTAAAAAAAAAAAAAAATTCAAATAACATTTCTTAATTTGATGTGATCTAATGTTTAAAGTGCTCCTAAAAAAAGGGACATGAGAACATACAGCTGATAGTATGACACTTTTACAGATAAAATTAGACGAGTAATTCAATGCAGAATGTTAGAATTGTAAGTATAAAATCGTGTTTGTGTGTTAAATATATTTTCTGGCCCCCCTGGACAATTTTGTTGACTCAAAGCGGCCCACGAGTCAGAAAGTTTGCCCACCCCTGTTATATGGGTACTCTGGGTACCCACATTTGAAAAACATGCATGTTATGTTAATTGGATATTCTACATCAGGGGTCTCAAACTCAATTTACCTGGGGGCCACTGGAGCTAGGGTCTGGGCAAGGCCGGGCCGCATCCAGTTTTCAAAAAAAAAAAAAAACGCATTTATTAAAAACAGAAAAATATACAAACTTTTTCAGTGCTTTGGTTCCGATTTTCCACAATAAAAGCTCTGATAAAACATTCCACTGTTCTCAAATATCTTGATTTCTATTTTTCTGCACAAAATAAGATGAAAAATAAATAAACAAATCAAGAATAAAGAAAATCAATCAGTTATAAATAAATATAATAATAATAAAACGGCAAATAATAAAAACTTAAGAAACCACATATAGTTGGTGGGTAGACAAATTATTTTTTTCAGATTAAAATTAACAAAGCATTATTAGAGCCGTGTAGACATGACAAAACGACTATAGTCACATTTATACTTTTTTATTTACAACATATTGCGCAACTGCAGGGTCTCTACAGTTATTTAACCTTTAACATGAACATTAATCAAACGTAATAATTTTTTCTGGGTACATGATACCATACAGCATCGATATCAAACTTGCGCGGGCCGCACTAACATTAAACTTTCATATCAAGGCGGGGGCCTCAAACTAGTGTCCTGTCGGGCTGCGTGTTTGAGACCCCTGTTCTACATTGTCCATGTGTGAATGCGTTTTAGTGGTGGGCAAAATCGTTCATTTCAGTGAACCGGATCATTCCGGTTAATTCAGTGAAAAGATCCGGTCATTTCAGTCAATTGGTCGTTAGCCTGTGATCTCCCCCTGTGCATAGACCCGGTCAGCTGTATCAAGTCAGTCCGTCCGAACTCCCCACCCCACTATACTCGGTCCAACGCTGCGATTGTGCTGCGGTCCCGGTCTTTCTGACGGTCTTTCAGTCCGCTAAGCCCACCCACCCACAGAGCGAGGCACGCCAATCGGATAAGACAGGCAAGCACGTAGATAGCCCCGCCCTGCAAAAGGAACGGTGAACTGACTCTCCAGCCAATCAAAAAAAGCATTTACAACTGAGCAGACTGAACGAGTATTTTGTATTTTAGAAGCGGTGACCTCGTTCATTCTGTTCACAAAAAAGAACTAGTTCTTTTGACCCGTTCGTTCATGACTGACACACCACTAGCTTGTTTGTATATTCAAGTATTCAAGTAAAAGACATGCAAGTCCAAGTCAATAATAGTACACAGTAGTAGTAAACATACTCTGTGATGAAGTCCAAGTCTGACCTTTCTGTGTGTCCTGTGATTGACTGGTGATGGGTCCGGGTTGCACCATGCCTGTCACCCAAGGTCAGCCAGAATAGGCTCCAGCACACATTGGACCCTAATGAGGAGGAGTGGTATAGAAAATGTTTCAAAAAGCTACTAGTCTTCATTATGCATGAGAACAGAAGCATACAGCTGCTTCATGTCATCACTGACTGTTGTGTTTGTGTGTTCTTATTCATATGGTACCTCCCTGAGACGGAACATGTAAGCTGGTACCACCTGGAGATGGAAAGGTGAATTAGAGTGAGTCACGTGAGGGTGTATGCGGAGTATCTTTGCCAAAATGTCAGCAGGATTACAGAGGAATGTTGAAGTCAGGAAGCCGTGCCATCTCTGCATCAGAACTCAGCAGCATAAGAAACTCTTTTTCCAAGCTAATCCCCCCAGGGGCGGAGCCAAATTGCTCTAGCGAGTCATTAGGTGCACTACAAATTGGGGAAAAAAGTGGAAAATGTACAACAATGACATCATGTGTAACGTTGTTCTCCTGAGGCCCAGCTTTCATGCCTGAAAAATGTTAAATTGGGTCCAATCATGGTGGGCACCTTGACATGTTCATGCTGCTTTGTGACATTGTGGAAACTTTGTTTGACCGCTCAATGGAAGCCTGTTTGCAAGATGTAGGGGGGTTGGACGGGGTCCCTTTCATGGCTGCCTGTCTGGATGACTGCTTTGACCCAATTGGCGGAACATTCTGCATCAACCATAGGCATAGAAATAGAACATCCTTGAAAATAATATTGAACAACACAAACTAATTAGTGGCCCATTTAGTATGCCCATGGCCCTATGCCCACTACTAGCTTCATTTCCTGCATTTGAGAATCCTTGGGTGGGCTCTGGTTGAAAGTGAACAAAAACCTCTAAGCATTTTGTTTTGGCTTTATAGATACATTGTTGCTTCCTTTGACAGTCCTAATCATTGTTTGTCCACATTTTACTCAATGACTTTAAGTAAGGAGTCTTACTTGTCTGTTACAAATAATCTGTTCCAGTGTAAAATTGAACCCAATTTTTTTGGGGGGTCAAAAGAACATTCATTCATTCATTCATTTTCTACCGCTTTTCCTCACGAGGGTCGCGGGGGTGCCAGAGCCTATCCCAGCTGTCTTTGGGCGAGTGGCCAGCCAATCACAGGGCACATATAGACAAACAACCATTCACACTCACATTCATACCAATTTGGAGTCACCAATTAACCTAGCATGTTTTTGGAATGTGGGAGGAAAACGGAGTACCCGGAGAAAACCCACGCATGCACGAGGAGAACATGCAAACTCCACACAGAGATGGCCGAGGGTGGAATTGAACCCTGGTCTCCTAGCTGTGAGATCTGTGTGCTAACCACTCGAACGCCGTGCCGCCATCAAAAGAACATTTTTGATAAAAACAGAAAAGAAAAGAAAAGAAAAACAAATGCGTTTCCAAGAGGTCTTCTAACAAGTCAATGCAGTCCTCCCCCAAGGCCAATAATGTCAGATACTGGCAAACTCCTTCCTTAGTGGCTATTTTTTCCCGCTTTTGGCTTTTCCCTGTCAGGAGTCGCTGCAGCAAGTCAACCGCATGAATGATGCAGGAAATTGAGCCCATGTGCCCTACCATAAGAGGTACTAGATATGTGTACCATCATAAAACCATGGACTTCGGGGCTTATATATTATTGGAACCCTGCGGGTTAAACGCTTGTCAAATAAAGAGCTGCCTTGTCCTCACCGACTCGTGCGGCGCCACAATATGCCGTTTTAGGACGTGGACTGCATGGTGGACTAGTGTTGTCGCCCCAAACGTTCCCACATCATTCCGTGTCAGGATATCATTCTTGTTTGGGGAAGACGACACATGAACAGGAGGTTCAGTGTTTGTGCTCCCATCAGGATCCACTTTGGCCTCCTAAATGTCCTCAGTAAATCCTGCAGACTCACAAAGACGAGCACCATGGAGCTGTACAAAGAATGAACAGTGTGTGTGTGAGTGTGTGTTATTGCACTTTACAGCCATTGTGTGAGACTGTGTGAGCCCCGCCCAGCCAGTCTCTCATCTCCAGCTATTGTTTCAGCTGTTTTCCTTTGGCCTGTCAGAACATTCACTGCATTCCAACGCTCAGGTGCTTTTGGAAAGTTTGCACTCCGACAACAACTTCCATGATCTTCCATGTGCTTGACCTGCACCTCGTTCCATTCATTGCCTACTCTCTCCATTCTGTTCTTGTCCATCTCGAACTTATGCACTTATGTTTATGGTGGATGAACAGCTTTGAGAAGAACAGGAAGAGAGATTAATTCAGACAATCAGTGACCTCTGTCCCCACGAATGGTCAAAACTACCCACAGACACGGTGCAACATCTTGAGTGGAAGGAGTGGAAACAGAAAAACATTCCATACTTTTCACTTCCTAGCGGTCACATTACTTTTGTGCATGTCTTTCTGGGGCTTCCATGATGTGATTCCAGCTCAGGGATGTCCTCCTGAGGTGACTCTTTTTCCAAACATAACATTCCGGCCTTTGCTCTCAGCCGGGACGTCATTGGGATATTTTCCTGGTTGGATTGTAGAAGAGAATCCTCCCAGTGACAATATGTGGAAGAAGCCAGCTGATTCCTGGCTCGTAAAAGTTCCAAAAGCGAACCTCCCTAGGGCGTCGTTTTTTATCGGAACACGCACTTACATCCCTGGGACGGCAACACAATAGTTGGATTGAGGACATTGTTAAACTGGAGGACGAGGGCGTGTGAGGAAATCCCTGCACACACAAACATCATTCCACCAACGTCGTTCCATCCGGAGTGGGGCCACCACGTGGCTGCGGGGGTGTCCTCGGATGTTTGACGCTCCCATTTGCCAGTTTCTCTCTCTGGGTTTTCCCTTTTTTTATGTTGGAGAGCAGATGTGAGATTGTGTCACTCAGTGTGTGTGTGTGTGTCTGTGGTGAGAGGCTTTGGAAGGAATTCCATGGGATGAGAGGGTTTCCCTGTCAGCCTTTTGACAAACTCTCCTCTTTCCAACGTAGAATTCCCGCACATATGGCAAAAGGCATCATTACTCTTTCCTTCCTCCTCCCTTCTTAGCGCTTCACGTCCAAACATTTGCCTGAAGTGTTGCTTTAGAAAGATAACGTTGAAGAACTATGTCTGCTTTTCCTCACACACGTATTTGACATGTATCGGTTCTTTACAGAAACCACCAAAATTAAACTCAAGTGGAGCTCAGTTCGCCCCAGTGGCTGGTAATGAAATTGTCCTGTTTAGGAAAACTACCCAACCATCTACTCCCAAGTCTTTTTGGAATGTTCTTGCTGAAAAATGGAGCAATATTGACTCAAAATTCACAGAAACATGGCGAAAGGTTGCAGATATAGCATCCAACATGGCGGCCACTCCATGACGTCATCTTATTGAGGCCACTACTTACATTCTGTTCGCTTCTCTACAAAAATTTAAACTGAATAAAGAGTGGATTTCATTCAGTTAATATTTCACTCAGGCTAGCTCAGTGATCCCAATCGGAATTGTTCAGGCGTATCCAAGGCCACCCCCGGGTCCAAAGTGAAACAGCGTGCAGGCGGGAAAGAGCCTGTCATCCCTCTGTTATGTAATCTCGTTGTCATGGCAACCAGCTACCAACATTCGCCACACCAGAGGGGAAAAAGTTGGAGTGGTTTTTTGTGGCAATTGACATCAGCTGTGGGGAATTCTGCCTCCTGTATTGTGGCTTGTCTCGTGTGTGTGTGTGTTACATCACCTTGGTCATTCTGTTAAGCTTGAAGAAGCTGAATAAATACATAGCATGCTCGTATGAAGAAGAAGGGAAATGTGAGTCACTGAGCAGAGAGAGGAAAGTAGTACTTTTTATGAGGTCTGGGGGAAAAGTGTGTTTTAAATGTGAAATATTTACACTCTCCTGGCTGCTTTACACCACTGGAGAGCTTAGATTTGTCTTTGAGCACAAATGGAACGTCTACTGTATATCCTAGTAGGACATGTTCTGGTTAATATCCCTTACTTTGATGTACTCCAGAAAGATGCAGCACACATCTAAAGGCAGAGAACACATCATTTAACCATCAAGTGGAGATGTACACGCTTTTATTTTGTTGAGTAGGTCACATATAGTTGAAATCGTCTTGCTTTTATTTTGTTGAATAGGTCATATATACAGGTCGCACAGTGGAGAAGTGGTTAGCATGTTAGCTACAGTCACAGGATTCTGTTCTGCGCTTGGACATCTCTATGTGGAGTTTGCATGTTCTCCCCGTGCATGCGTGGGTTTTCTCCGGGTACTCCGGTTTCCTCCCACATTCCCAAAACATGCTAGGTTAATTGGCGACTCCAAATTGTCCATAGGTATGAATGTGAGTGTGAATGGTTGTTTGTCTATATGTGCCCTGTGATTGGCTGGCGACCAGTCCAGGGTGTTCCCCGCCTCTCACCCCAAGACAGCTGGGATAGGCTCCAGCACCCCCGCGACCCTTGTGAGGATAAGCGGCATAGAATATGGATGGATGGATGTCACATATAGTAGGAAAGTCTATGCCTTTATTTTGTAGAATAGGCCACATACAGTGAAGTGCATGCTTTTGTTAACATTTGTTTGTTAAATATCAATTAAAGCTGCAACGTCCATGATTTTACTGTGTTAAATAGGATGCATATAGTGAAAATGTCCATGCTTTTATTTTGTTAAATCACTCACTATAAAGTGGAGATGTCCATGTTTTTATTTTGTTGAGTCAGTCATGATAATGCAAGATGGTCATACTTTTATTTTGTTGAGTAAATCCCCATATTAGTATAGTGGAGATGTTCTATTTGACAGGTTTTGGTGGTTTCATGTCAAGCAGCAACGTAGTCATCTTCCATGTGTGCTGCATAGCAAACATCTGCATGGTGTTGGACTATTATGGGATGTTTGGAGTGCTGGTGGTTTCCGATGTTCCATGTTGGAGGTCTTTTCTCCTCCCTGCTTCTGTGCAACATTCCAGGAAAAAGAGGAGTGGAGGACATTTCACACTTTCTTGCTGCACTGCAGCGCTTGTGGGAGGCTGGGTGAGGTTTTCAGGGGTCAAAGTTCACAGCTGCTGACTTAGCACATATGAATGACTGGTGTTTTGTTCAATGTATGTAAATATACGATCATATGAGATCATTCTGACGAGCAGGTTGATGTTGCTAGCATGACACGTTCAATTTATGAGGACTAAAAGGACAAAATTTGTGATCAAGTCAACAAGGTCACCTGACATGGCGACTGAAGCAGTGTGTGATGAGATCACACTGCAGGAATTCTCACACGCACACACACACACATTGTCCAACACTCAGACCATCCACAGCGTTCCACTCAGGAAGTATGTAGCTGAGATAACGAGACGTGGTGTGTATTTGTTTTTGTGTGAACATCAGCCGTATGATCTCAGAAATGTAGCACTAATGTGCAGTGGCTAATTAATGACAGCTAACAGGAAGCATGCGCTTTGTTGTGGTGCAGCCAGGCGCTTTATCGCGGACCCTCAGCATCCCCGGTCTGACAGCATGTTATCGGATCAAAGATCAGCTGCTGATCTTTTAGCATTAGCGCTAGCTTAGCATCACATCCATCCAATCTGTATACGGTTTTAAAGAGTGTTGTAATATAACTGCATGCATGTACTGTTAGCATGTGGACGCTAACAATGCCATCTATAAAAAGCCTCACTGGCTCGCCCTTCTTCCCACAATCCTTCTCGCTGGCTCTCAAGCACAGCGGCCGACGCACACTTTCCTGGCCCGGGTTCAGGAAATTGTCGCTCCAAATAAGGAGGAGGAGGATGGCAGCTTGGAGACGGCCGCTTTGCCTTGGAGACAATAATAATAAAACAGACACTGCCTGCTTGTGTTATCAGGACACCAGTGTGTGTACATCTGCATGATCAAGAGCAGGGGTGTCAAACACGCGGCCCGCGGGCTAAATGTGGCCCGCAGGACACTAGTTTGAGGCCCCCGCCTTGATATGAAAGTTTAATGTTAGTGCGGCCCGTTTGATATGGTTAGTTTGATATGGATGCTGTATGGTATCATGTACCCAGAAAAAATTATTACATTTGATTAATATTCATGTTAAAGGTTAAATAACTGTTAATAGTTATCCTCCCTATCCGATTGGAAGTGGGAAGTTTTTGGCTATTTAAGTTTAAAGGAAATAACTTGAAGGCTACCGTTTAGGTCGCTAGCTCTCTAGTTTGCGAGTTAGCATGTGTCTCAAGACCCTGCAGTTGCACAATATATGTTGTAAATAAAAAGAGTATAAATGTGACTATAGTCGTGTTTTGTCATGTCTACAGGGCTCTTATAATGCTTTGTTAATTTTAATCTGAAAAAAATAATCTGTCTACGCACCAACTATATGTGGTTTCTTACGTTTTTATTATTTGCCGTTTTATTATTATTATTATATTTATTTATTACTGATTGATTTTCTTTATTCTTGATTTATTTATTTTTCATCTTATTTTGTGCAGAAAAATAAAAATTAAGATATTTGAGAACAGTGGAATGTTTTATCAGAGCTTTTATTGTAGAAAATCAGAACCAAGCACTGAAAAAGTTTGTATATTTTTCTGTTTTTAATAAATGCGTGGTTTTTTTTGGAAAACCTGAGGTGGCCCAGCCTTGCCCAGACCCTAGCTCCAGTGGCCCCCGGGTAAATTGAGTTTGAGACCCCTGATCAAGAGGAAAGTCTTTCATGATGTCTTCACTTTCAGAATCCAAGTTAAAACTGCCATGCTTTTATTTTGATGCTGACTTTGCACTGAACAGGAAGTCACCGTGTGCATATTTTAATCTTCTGTAATCTTCTGAGACCGTTGTTACGTTGTTGTGGTTTCACGCTGTTTAGTGATAATGATGAACAATACAACACAGTGACATAAACGGGCCTATTTTTCATAGACACTACTCATACATTTTACGTCGACAAAAGCGGTCTGCCATGTATGTCGATGTTGACTTAAGAAGGCGCATTTTAGTAATATGACTTAATGAGTTGGTCCACATGGACAGGAAGTCAACGTAAACTCCATTTTCTATAGGAATGACACCTTTGTTTCTCACATTTTATGTCAACAAAAAACGGTCCACCATGTATGTTGACGTCGACATAAGCAGGCACTTTTTAGTAAGGAGGAAAACACGGTGGACCAGGATGACCTGATGAGTTGGTCCACATTGACAGGATGTCAACATAAACTGACCCATTTTGTCATAGAAACGATTTTTTGACCTTTTTGGCTCTCACGTAAGCAGTCAATGATCTATGTCGACGTCAACTCAAGTGGGCACTTATTCATTAATAAAAAGTGGACCAGGAGCTGGTGACAGGATATTGACATAAACTGATCAACTAAATTGATTTTTTTTTAAGAAATAACCCATTTGGCTTTCACATTTTCATTCATTCATTTTCTACCGCTTTTCCTCACGAGGGTTGCGAGGGTGCTGGAGCCTATCCCAGCTGTCTTCGAACGAGAGGCGGGGTACACCCTGGACTGGTTGCCAGCCAATCACAGGGCACATATAGACAAACAACCATTCACACTCGCATTCATACCTATGGACAATTTGGAGTGGCCAATTAACCTAGCATGTTTTTGGAATGTGGGAGGAAACCGGAGTACCCGGAGAAAACCCACGCATGGGGGGATTGAACCCAGGTCTCCTAGCTGTGAGGTCTGCGCGCTAACCACTCGATCGCCGTGCAGCCCGCTTTCACATTGTATGTCGACCAAAGTGGTCCAACATGTATTTTGACTTAAGTAGGTACTTTTTTGTAATACGTGTAACACGGTGGACCGGGACTTGACTGGGTCTTGCTAAGATGAAGATTTGGTGACTAAGGACTCTTGTCCATCTTCTCATTCATTCATTAGGAGTTGTGTGTCCCAATACTTATTTTTCCAAGTTGTACATTTAGTAGACTTGTTATTGGGTAATATGTGCCTTTTTAAAATGACTGACTACTTTAATCCTGACATCCATGTTGACATTGCACTTGGTGGTCTTTTGGTTTGGGAGACATGCCTCCCTTCCATGGGCGTCCTGCAGCTCTTGTTGGTTTGGAGACGGTTTGTGGAAAAAGAAAAAAAAAAAAACATCTCTAAAAATATCCCGCAGCAGCCCATTTTCCCCAAGGTGGAGCATGTGCAGGTAACAGAGCGTTGCTTGTGTGTGAGTGAAGGCGAGTAGTGCGTGGTAATTACACAGCAAGTCGGGACATTTGTAGTCTGCTGGAGGAGGACAACATAGCTGCAGCTAGGTGACACTCTTGCTGCTCCTCATGAGGAGATTCCGCAGCGTTTTGGAATCAAAGGGTTATCACAGTCTCGTGCCTGCTGCCAACTTTGGTGAAAATCACAAAAAATGAACTACTTTGCCCATATATGGGCATCATTTCAGATCAATATGAAGTTGTAATGATAGATAAACATTCATGGGCGGGTGGGAGGCGGGGTCACCAGGTAGCATCAACAACACAACAAATTCTTTCCCGCTGCCTTAAAAAGAAGCTTTGTGCTCTTTTGAGACGCTTCCAGACGTGAACTTCCAATGTGAATGCATCATTCAGGAGGACTGGAATTCTTTGGAAAACTACCAGCAAGCCTGTGTGTGTGTTCCTTTCCCACCGGGTTTTTGCAGACATTTGGCCACATGATTAGGTACACAAGCTAATGAGATCCAATACAAAAATTCTGCCTCACAATCGACCAGCACAGTCCCAAAGATCAGTGAGTAGCTTGCGATTGACCGGTTGGTGACCCCTGTACTACTGTATATGACTTTAGAACAGGGGTCTCAAACTCAATTTACCTGGGGGCCACTGGAGCTAGGGTTTGGGTCATTTTCTACCGCTTATCATCACGAGGGTTGCGGGGGTGCTGGAGCCTGTCTTCGGGCGGAAGCGGGGTACACTCTGGACTGGTCGTCAGCCAATCACAGGGCACATATAGACAAACAACCATTCACACTCACATTCATACCTATGGACAATTTGGAGTCACCAATTAACCTAGCATGTTTTTGGAATGTGGGAGGAAACCGGAGTACCCGGAGAAAACCCACGCACACACGGGGAGAACATGCAAACTCCACACAGAGATGGCCGCGGGTGGGATTGAACTCGGGTCTCCTAGCTGTGAGGTCTGTGCACTAATCACTCAACTGCCGTACAGCCTGGGCCGCATCAGGTTTAAAAAAAAAAAACACGCATCAAAACAAAAACAAATTTCAAAAATGTCTTCAGTGCTTGTGCTTCTGCTATACCCTACACTTTTTCAGTGCTTTGGTTCCGGTTTTCCACAAGAAAAGCTCTGATAAAACATTCCACTGTCCACTCAAATATCTTAATATTTATTTTTCTACACAAAATAAGATGAAAAAATAAACAATTTAAGCTGTCATTTCTGGGTACATGATACCATACAGCATCTATATCAAACTCATGCGGGCTGCACTAACATTAAACTTTCATATCAAGGCGGGGGCCTCAAACTAGCGTCCTGTGGGCTGCATTTGGCCCGCGGGCCGCGAGTTTGAGACCCCTGCTTTAGAAGGATATTTTTTAAAAAATGGATAATTGCCCAAAGCGCTGGAGGTATCACAGGATTTAAAAATGAAAGATATGATCCAAGCGGGTGCCATAGCAAAATGCCAGCCAGCATAGGGTCATTTTTTTTAATGTACTGAATTTGCCTTGGATATGATTCTAGACGCCAACTCCTGGCGTCACTTGTCGCTGCATGTATAACTGTCGGCGTCATCCACTGATTGGACACATGAAAAGCACATTTTATCATCCTCGGTTGAGTTGTTTTTTGGGGGGGAATTCGGCTTCCTCCTGCAGGAACATTCCTGTGATAGGCTCGTTCTATGCTCCTCTTGCACACATCTTGTTGTTGCCAAGAGAACGCCAGGCAGACCTGCATTCCTCTGCCTGCCCCAGGCTGACGGAACATCGAGGAGCGCAGAAGCTGACATCTATAAACACTTATTTACAACTGTCTTCCACATGTGTGTGTGTGTGTGTGTGTGTATGCTGGGTGTGTCTTAGGCCGAGTGCATTTGTGTCAGGATTAAGAGTATGAGTAAACTCCTGAAGGATTTCCTGGCAAATGTCAAGTGTGTGTGTTGAGTGGCAGATGATGATCAAGATGATGATGATGATGCACTGTCGATGCGTGCTTTTGCTTATCAGCAGAGTGTACGTTTGTCTTCAAAGTAAAGATAGAAGAGGATTATTTTTCTTCTCAATTTTTGGACAAACCACTGCTTGTCCCAAACGCAACATGCATTGCAAAATGTCAGCATGTCCAGACATTGTGACATCAGCCTGGACACGCTCTGAAACATTTTATGTCTCAAGAGGAGCAACTTCTGCAAGAATGTGCAAGAATGTGCAATCCATTTCTTACTTTCTACTTTCATTGGCATCATTTGGAATGGAATGGAATGGAATGGCCTTTATTGTCATTATACAAGATGTACAACGAGATTGGAGAGCTTCTCCTTTCAGTGCAGTAGTCAAGTTTAAAAAGAAAAAAAATTATATAAAAGTAGAGTAAAAAAAGACAATTTAACAAGATATATACAAGATATCCAAAATATACACATAGTATTGCACAGGAGCATATGCAGGAGCAGATATATTAATTTTAGTGCAGTGATAAATGGGTCATAGTGCAAATAATGACTGGTGTATACAGATGAGTAAAGTCACATATGAGTGTATTGTAATGGGTTGTCAAATAAATAAAAAAATAGTATGGATGTCCCATAATTTTGATATTATTGGTCAATGTTGCCTTACAAATTAGGTGTTGGTGCATATTGGTATAATTTTTTGTGCTGATATGACATTGGTGCCATGCTATGTAAATATGAAATTTACATTGATTGTAAAGGGCAACATCTATCTATAGTTCAACAAGTACATGACACAATCATTTACTAGTCACCAATATGTAGGTGATGTGATCCAAAAAGTTGTAACCCAGGGCGATAGAAAGTGAGGATAGATCAGCTGAGACATGCTGCGGCACGCTGGAGATATCTTCAACATGTATCAAGCCTCAAGCACTTCTATCATAATATCGTTCTACTCTTACCTTGTGGCTGGTTCCATGCAACCTTAGAATCATCCACTGGGACTGGGTAGGTAGTCTCCAATCTGTGGACCTGGAGCACTTCCTGGACCTTATCAGCTCATTTTGGAGCCTACAGTTGTAGTAGATGGAGGTAAAATATCCATCACATGTGCTCTGGATGATAAATTATTAAAGAATGAGGAGTTGTCAGGAATCATCTCAATGCGTCCTGATTTTTGGCAGCGCAGCAAAGGACTGAGTAGCAAATGTAGCAAATGAACCTTTGCTACAAAACTACTTAACTTTTTGTGTCGCAAGCAGGACTTTAAACCTGCCATACCTGCTGGTTCATATTGATGTTGTGACACCCTTCAATGTTGAGTGCAACATCCGGGTACTGACTGTGTACTGTCCAGTGTGAACACACTTAAAAGTCACTTTCATCCAATTCCTAATGCGGTGGATACAGTAGGTGATGCTGGCATTAACATTAAAGACACATCAGAGTCTCCATGGTGGAAAAAGGTTTGAGGGTCTTTCAGAGATCATTGTGAACATTTTTGGGAGACGCCTGACTGCATTCTCGCCCTCCAGATGTTGCTTGGAGATATTAGTGTATCTTAGAATATTAGTAATATATTAGTAATCTTAGAATGTGTCGTCAAGTTAGGTTGACACATGGGTCTCTTGAAAACATTTTTTTACCATTAAAGTGGTGATGGTTGTCTTCTCAAAAGCTACTTTGGACTAAGCCACTTTGGATTTAGAGCACCACTGGTTATTTGTGTCAATCATACCGGAAACAACAAGGCAAAAAAAGTACACATGTGAACATACTGTAAATATAGACACTAGTGTTTATGTGTACACACAGGACAAACTTGTTTGAACACATACATGAGTGCATACAGTATCTCCCAGCCCTCATGTTTCAGCCGGCATTGTATTCTACCTTGTCCCCGGATTATATTATAGAAACTAAACTTGGATATTCTTTGGAGTAGTCAGTGTACAGCATCACAACAGAGTAGCAAGATAATGGTGTCCTGCCTACAATTAAGCATGGTGATGTGAGCATTGCATAAAGGATTGTTAGTCAAGGTCTGGTTCTGCATGAGTGCCACTGGGATGGGGGAGATGTGGTTTGTTGAGGAAAACATTATTGTATTAACACCTGCAAATGGAAGTGAGTAGCAAGATAATTGTATCTTGCCTAAAATCAAGTATGGTGATGTTAGTGTCAAGGTCTGGTTCTGCATGAGTGCCACTGGGATGGGGGAGACGCGGTTTGTTGAGGAAAACTTTATTGCATAAACACCTGCAAATAGAAGTGAGTAGCAAGATAATTGTATCATGCCTACAATTAAGCACGGTGGTGTTAGTGTCAACGTGTGGGGCTGCATGAGAGCTACTGGGACGGGGGAGCTGTGGTTCATTGAGGAAAAAACATTATTGCCTAAACAAATTGTGTCAATACTCACACATGGTGGTGTCATGGTCTGGGGCTGCTCGAGTGCTGCTGGTACTCGGGGAGCTGCGGTTCATTGAGGGGCAAGATGCAGTCCAGTTTCTGCTTACAAGTGGATAGTAAAGCTATACTGGCTGTACGACACTGACTACTCTAAAGAACATCTATAGTTGTGTCCCTTGACAAGAAATGTTAGGGCCGGCCTTACTTTTGTCATAAAATGTGAAGAGGGACAAAAGATGACTCCACACACTGTGTGTATGTGTGTTAATCCAACAGGATTGTGTTGTTGTATTGTGTTCAACCTGATGACTGATGTATTTCTGCTTGGCTGTCATTCATCCAAAACTGGTCCACTTTCTCATGCTGCGCCCGTTCCAGATTGAGGACACAAAAGACAGAAAGGTGGTGAAGCTGCCGAGTCAACAAACGGCATGAAAGGTGACACAGCTGACTGCCGGGCATTGTGGCTAGCGTGACCATGTGACAGTTTAGCGCAGCGGGGTAGTGAGGAGATCAAAGTGAAGATCATTGTTTCAAGCTTCCAGACAAGCTACACTAAGCCAGTTTGGACAGAAATACGTATAAACGAGAATATGTCATGGCCAGCAGGGGGCGACAGCAGGTCTGATGGTGTCATCACGTTCAAACGACAAAGAAAAGAATAACAGAGATGTTCGCACTTGCGTTTGGGCAGTGAAGACGCTAATAAAACATTAGAAAGAACATTTGTACCACAGCATATTTTCGTTGCTATGACACGCTCAGTATGACTATAATAACATAAACACTGCACATACAGTATACATTAATAAAGTATAAGTAATGAATACAGTATATAGTAATACAAATATACTTGATGTGTTATCCCATGCGGTTTTCTACAATATTTCTCACTTGTTGGCCTCCCAGTGTTTACTGTCATCATAGTTTTTGACTTGGACAGTATGAAAACACTATAAATATTGATAATACGCAGATTCATATTAAGGGTGTAACAGTACACCTAAATGAGTTTAGATAAACAATTTCTATTCTTCACATCATACCGAAAAATCTGCTTTTCAATACATGTACCATTACACGCCTATTAAATATATATGATGTCATTATGATGTGCTGAGAGTGAGCGTATGCAATACATGTGTTTATATCATAATATTCAATTTGAGACAAACTGGCTTTTTTTATAATAATAATGGGAATTTTGTAATTTATTTTAAAAGATATACATCTCATGCAGGTTGATGAATATTTTGAAGAATATTCATTCATTCATTCATTTTCTAGGGTCGCGGAGGTGCTGGAACCTATCCCAGCTGTCTTTGGGCGAGAGGCGGGGTAACCAATCACAGGGCACATATAGACAAACAACCATTCACACTCACATTCATACCTATGGACAATTTGGAGTCACCAATTAACCTAGCATGTTTTTGGAATGTGGGAGGAAACCGGAGTACCCGGAGAAAACCCACACATGCACGGGGAGAACATGCAAACTCCACACAGAAATGGCCGAGGGTGGAATTGAACCCTGGTCTCCTAGCTGTGAGGTCTGCGCGCTAACCACTCGACCGCCGTGCCACCATTTTGAAGAATATGCTAAATAAAAATCTATGAATAAATACATAATACAGTGGAACCTCGGTTAGCGTGTTTTGGATGAAAATTTGCGGCCAAATTTTTCTTTGGTTTACGGGCGTTTTCCAGTTAGCATACAATACAGCATGCTTCTTGTCGCATTATTAAGTCATTTCCTACCAAAGATGTATGTTTTAAACCCGAATGCCCACTCCCAAAGACATATTTATACATACGTTTTTTACATTTTTTTGCGCAAGAGGCCAAAACAAGTGATGACTTGAAAATCAAAATCATCAACAATGGCTAGTACCAAGAGTGACGGATTTTCAAAAATGGCGGGGATTGAGTGAGTTAATACACTGTGTGTCCAACTGTGTTCCCATTGTGTTCATATTTTGTTTTTTTTATAACCAAACGTCCTTAGCTTCTAACAAAGAAGCTAGCTTGCTACGGATGTCTATCCATAGATAGGCTACACTTCCGTAGCAAGCTAGCTAAAATCCAAGAAGCTAGCTTGCTACGGATGTCTATCCATAGATAGGCTACACTTCCGTAGCAAGCTAGCTTCTTGGATGTCATCAGCAAGTGACTCAAAACATGTTTTGCCATTAGTTATTCCTTCAATTCAATAGTGTTTTTCACCTTATTTATAAAAATACTGGCACTTTGGCTTCCATTTTGGGTTATATATGAATTCATGGTAAAACAGCAAGGTGGTGTCCGTGCAGTGTCCGCTTTTGGAACACACATCAAGAATCACGTCATGAAGGTAAAGGGAAACCTTAAATGTTCATTTGTGCTTTTCATTCATCATTTATATGCATTAGGAATTGTTTATGGCATGTCAAACTACAATTGTAAAACTATAAAAACTGGTTTTGTGTTAAAATATTTGGCTTTCTGGAACAGATTAATTGGATTTACATTATTTGTTATGGGAAAAATAGATTGAGTTAGCGTCCATTTTGGTTCCATGATGCTAACCAGTGGTTCTACTGTAACCATATTTTGTGGAATATATGTTTTAAAAATATTTTGTACATTTGTATGTCAATATTTGACCAAATAAAACAATTTTATTTGATTTGAAGAATCGAAAAAGGCAAATTTGTTGCTGCAATTCCTCCTTGTGGGACTAATAAATGCAGTCTAGGAGTTCTATCGATCTTTCTCTCGATATATGTAAAGAAGTCGTACAA
Organism: Doryrhamphus excisus; assembly: GCF_037039965.1. Lineage (NCBI taxonomy): Eukaryota > Metazoa > Chordata > Actinopteri > Syngnathiformes > Syngnathidae > Doryrhamphus > Doryrhamphus excisus. Next base: position 13,807,660 of record NC_136357.1, on the reverse strand, counting down.
GTATACTAGTGGTGTTTTGTAAGACTACAAGAGTACAAAGGTGTCATACAGGTGTCACTCAGTCATCGTGTTCTCCGTCCACGCTGGGTGATTCCACTCAGGGCGGGGTGCTGCTGCACGGAGCAGCTCACTGCGCGGCACACCAGAACCGGCACCGGGAATACTAGGACTAAGACCATTACCAGCACCGGGACAAAGATGGGCGTGGAGAAGGAGAAATCGGACACAAGTGTCATCATGGACGAAGATGAGTTCAACAGGTCTATAGAACCCATCCTGACCAAGAAAGGGAAAGTGTTCGATGCCGCACCGGACCGAGATCCGAACGACATCAACGCACACCTCAAGGTAGACTTCTTGTTGTGCTAGCTTGGTGGCAAAAGTCCGCCTCCATTGTGTTTAAAAAGATTTAATGTCGCTGCCGATCAATACGCGGAAGTTATGTGTGACGTCTCTGTCCTGGAATCACACGTGACTCGTCTTTTTCGGTCTTTCCGTCCTTCGTGGAGTCAGGTGGGCTTCGAGGACGTCATCGCCGAGCCCACGTCAACTAGGACCTTCGATAAGGTGTGGATCGCCAGCCACGCCCTCTTCGAAGTGGTCAAGTTCATCTTCTACCGCCTCCTCACTGCCCTGCTGGCCGTGCCTCTGGCCTTCATCCTTGGACTGCTCTTCGCCCTCCTCAGCCTCATCCACATCTGGTAGGACCAGGATGCTGGGTTGGAGAGGTTCTGGTCTTGGGGGCTTGGGGGGCTGAAATGTTACAAAATGTGTGAGAAACACATATCTTTAGTGTATGACTTCTGAAATAACATATTTATTATTATTTTTATTAATGTGGGTCAGTATCATCATAGGTACAAGGAGAACATTTTAAGAGAATATAATGTCCAAATATAGCAGGAAAATGTCACAATTTTAAGAGAAGAAATTTAAGGAATGACAAAAATAAATTACTAATTTTAGCAGAATAAAATATAAACTTGACAAGAATACACCCACAATATTAACTGAAAATAAACAACATTTTAAGATAAAGTCAAAACAGAGCTGCATGGTGGTCAAATGGTTATCATGTGGGCCACACAGTCAGGCGATCTGATGTCTACTCCGGCATCTCTGTATGGAGTTTGCGTGTTCTCCCGTGTGTGCGTGGGTTTCTCTCCGGCTTCTTCCCACATTCCAAAAACATGCTAGGTTAATTGGCGACTCCAAATTGTCCATAGGTATGAATGTGAGTGTGAATGGTTGTTTGTCTATATGTGCCCTGTGATTGGCTGGCGACCAGTCCAGGGTGTACCCCGCCTCTCGGCCCTAGAGAAGATGAGCGGTACAGAAAATTGATGGATGGATGTAAAGTCTGGATCTTTATTCAATTTTTTTGTAGTTTTTCAGTAAATTGTTAGAAATATTCGTTGTGCTGTCCTGCTAACAAACATTTACATTTCCCTAGTGGAGTTAAAGAAGCTTAAAAATACAATGAAGTTGCACTTAAATTGACTGAATTGTGTTGAAAACCAATCGGAAGAGTAGTAAAATGAAAGCAAGCTTGCAGGACATTATTATGGGATGTTAGCTCACAAAGCAAACATTGACATAAGCTCTGTAAACATCTGACGTTGACACACTTTACTTAACTTACACTTAACTATTTTTTGACAATGACATCATCATCTTCCATGGCCGGCTCTGCTCAATAGTACTCTCATTGTCCACTCTTTGAAGAGAGCACCTGCCAAAAAGTGAGCCCGCCTTTTGGAAAATTGGAGCACACGTGAGAAAAGTGCCTTGTGTTGGGTTCTAGAAGATGACTTTCACTCCTGACTGGAACATTCTTCACATGCGTCTCGTGACTTTTCACACCCGCGACCACCACGTTAGAGCAGGTCCTGAGAAGTCTCAGCAGGTCGTCTTGCGGGGTGGAGGCGGAAGGAAGAGACATGACACACAGGAGGAAACGCTGGCTAACTTTGTGATGCCTGACAAATTGGAAGTGGAGAACTTTTTTGATGGATGGAAAACATTTTGTCGCAAGGAGCAAGGAAAGTTAGCCGCTAATACGACGTATAAACTGTAAATATTGAAGTGCTATGCATGTGAGGTGGATACATAGACAAGTCATGCATATTTTGGAATTGAGCCTGAAACATTCATTCATTCATTTACTACCGCTTATCCTCACGAGGGTCGTGGGGGTGCTGGAGGCAATCCCAGCTGTCTTCGGGCGAGAGGTGGGGTACACCTTGGACTGGTCGCCAGCCAATCACAGGGCACATATGAACAAACAACCATTCACACTCAAATTCATATAATTTGGTGTCACCAATTGACCTAGCATGTTTTTGGAATGTGGGAATGTGTGGTAACCGGAATCCCTGTGCATGCTCGGGGAGAACATGCAAACTGGCTGTGAGGTCTGCGCACTAACCACTCGACCGCCGTGCAGCCGAGCCTGAAACAGATCAAACTAAATGTTCAAAGCCTTTCAAATCAACTGGATTCTTTGGTTTACAGAACTAATACTTGAGCGTTCCAAATAGATGTGATGTGACCACCAAGGAACCTGTTGTGGCTTGACCTTAAACATGGTATACCTCGGACCCCATTGTGTTGAATGTCAAAATCCACATTCTTTGATAAACCAACAGAAACAATCCTGGAAAGGTTGACAAATATCTTCAGATGATATGCTTCAAATTCGGTAGGGTTCTTGTTGGTCCCATGGTCCTGTGTTTAGGGACCAAGGATTTCTGTGGAATGGAATCAGCCAATAAAAACAGAATGGACTATTAAAAGGGGAATCCCATGGAAATTGGCATAATGTGAATGAAATGCTGTCATCGTGAAGATGTCATCGCTCAATTGGTATGGTATTTATTTGGTTCAAACATGTATAACATGTTACGTGAAGGAGCATCACATGGTTACATTTACACAATTCAGCATGCCTGAAAAGAAGTAGGGAGTAGCAGAGCTTAGATACTGTTGCTGTAAATGGCTATTAAATTACAAGTTTTGATTTCATTGGTTGTTGCTTATTCTGCATTATTCGTTGGTAGTGTATTATCTGGTTTTATCTACCTATTACATTTCTGTGTGACATTTTAGCACTTTTTTAAGACACCATGTGTAAGAATGGTACAGTGCATCCGGAAAGTATTCAAGGCGCTTCACTTTTTCTACATTTTGTCATGTTACAGCCTCATTCCAAACTGTATTAAATTAATCTCTTACCTCAAAATTCTACACAAAATACTCCATTATGACAATGTGAAAAAAGTTTTTTTGACATGTTTTGAATTTATTAAAAATAGAAAACAAAAAAATCACATTTACATAAGTATTCACAGCCTTTGCTTAATACTTTGTTGATCCACCTTTGGCAGCAATTACAGCCTCAAGTCTTTTTGAATATGATCCCACAACTTTAGCACACCTATCTTTAGGCAGTTTTGCCCATTCTTCTTTGCAATAAGTCTCAAGCTCCATCAGGTTGGATGGGAGACGTCTGTGCACAGCCATTTTCAGATCTCTCCAGAGAAGTTCGATCGGATTCAAGTCTGGACTCTGGCTGGGCCACTCCAGGACATTCACAGAGTGGTTCTGAAGCCAATCTTTTGAGATCTTGGCTGTGTGCTAATGTCTACTGTCTATATGGTCAAGGTACATGACCAGTCTACTGAGGTCAAGAGCGCTCTGGAGCAGGTTTTCATCCAGGATATCTCTATATATTGCTGCATTCATTTTCCTTCTATCCTGACTAGTCTGCCAGTTCCTGCTGCTGAAAAACATCCCCACAACATGATGCTGCCACCACCATGCTTCACTGTAGGGATGGTATTGGCCTGGTGATGAGCAGTGCCTGGTTTCCTCCAAACATGGTGCCTGGCATTCACACCAAAGAGTTCAATCTTTGTCTCATCAGACCAGAGAATTTTGTTTCTCATGGTCTGAGAGTCATTCAGGTGCTTTTTGGCAAATTCCAGACGGGCTGCCATGTTCCTTTTACTAAGGAGTGGCTTTCGTCTGGCCACTCTACCATAAAGGCCTGATTGGTGGATTGCTGCAGAGATGGTTGTCCTTCTGGAAGGCTCTCCTCTCTCCACAGAGGAACGCTGGAGCTCTGACAGAGTGACCATCGGGGCCTTGGTCACCTCCCTGACTAAGGCCCTTCTTCCCCGATTGCTCAGTTTAGAAGGCCGGCCAGCTCTAGGAAGAGTCCTGGTGGTTCCAAACGTCTTCCATTTAGGAATAATGGAGGCCACTGTGCTCATTGGGACCTTCAAAGCAGCAGAAATTTTTCTGTATCCTTCCCCAGATTTGTGCCTCAAGACAATCCTGTCTCGCAGGTCTACAGACAGTTCTTTTGACTTCATGCTTGGTGTTTGTGCTCTGACATGCACAGTCAACTGTGGGACCTTATATAGACAGTTATTATATTTCCAAATCATGTCCAATCAACTGAATTTACTGCAGGTGGACTCCAATTAAGCTGTAGAAAGATCTCAAGGATGATCAGTGGAAAAAAGATGCACCTGAGCTCAATTTTGAGCTTCATGGCAAAGGCTGTGAATACTTATGTAAATGTGATTTTTTTGTTTTCTATTTTTAATAAATTCAAGACATGTCAAAAAAAAACTTTTTTCACATTGTCATAATGGAGTATTTTGTGTAGAAGTTTGAGGTAAGAGATTAATTTAATACAGTTTGGAATGAGGCTGTAACATGACAAAATGTAGAAAAAGTGAAGCGCTGTGAATACTTTCCGGATGCACTGTATGTGGAACATTAGAATGGAATTTGGGTAAAAATCAGACTTGAACCCCACTTGGTAGACATCGATAAAGAAATGAGTGAATCTATGATTGTTTCTAGAAGGTTCTGAGACCTTCTTGACCATAACCCTCATTGTTGACCTTTCATCCACCCCTCTCTTCCTCCAGGGTGGTGATGCCAGCTATCCAGAGCCTCCTGATGCTGCTGCCATCAGTGCAGGTGGTGTGGAGGAGCCTGACGGACATGTTTGTCATGCCCTTCTTCCGCAGCATGGGCAAGACCTTGTCCTCCATCCACGTCCAAACCATGGACCACTGACAAGGACACTGTTTGTTAAGCTCTGCATGAGAAGTCACAAGCTGCTGCCATACATTGTATCCATACCAACGTTAATGATGACCTAATCCAACCATGAAGATGTTGAATGTGTCACCCAGATGGACTCATTTGGAGATGTTTATGATGTTTCAGAGGTTTCTTGCTTTGGGGATGGGATGTGAATGACCTTCTCCAAGATGGCATGAAGGGCTTATTCATTACTCTTATGTCCTTCAGGTGTATGGCTGACCTCCTGCAGCTCGTTGAGGCAATTGGTCTCATTTGTGGTCCAGCGTTTACCAAAGAATGTTAGGACCACGTTGAAGAGAAGACTAAATTAAATATTATGACAGTAAAGTCCAAATATTACATTAGTGAAATATTAATTTTACAAGATTGTGTTTATAATATTACAAATAAAATATAATTTTAAGAGTAAGTAAAGTGAATAATTTATTACAAGACCAGAATTTTAATTTTAGCTTAAATATTATGAGAATTAAATAAAAATTTTACAGCAATGCACTTATAATTTTCAGACAATAACATCAAAATATTAAGTTTGTATGTTTTCATTTGACACAGAGTTGTAGGAGAAACTATGGTATTGGTTTTAATTCATTGATTCAGGTTCCATTTGCGTGTCACATGTTTACAATTAACAATTCACCATATCCAAAAATAAGTCGGAATAACCAGATATTATTACATTTATTTAATCCTACTCCTGTGTAATATATAATATTATGACAATTCACTCAAAATATCAGAGGGGGAAAAGTCTCAATTCAGAGAAAATATTACAACAACTGTGTGTGAATTTTACCAGAATAAACCTGTGATATTGCGAGAAAAGAATAATTTAATTTTACTATTTTGGTTGGGAAATGTGGAAAGTCTGAGAATAAATTGAAAATATTACAGTATTACAATTATGTATTGAACTTACCAGAAGAACTTGTGGTATTATAAAGAAACAGCATTTTATGAGACTTAAATGAAAATATTAGCGGAAAGAATCCTAATTCTGGGAGGATGTAGTCAAAATATGACAACAATCCTGTATAACCATTACCACAATAAAGCCATAAAATTACGAGGGCAGAAAAAAAACATTATTTTCGGTAGGTTGTGTGAGGATTAGGGTCACCATAATTGAGAATTGGTCTAGAATCAAAGTTTGTGGATAATAAAGCTTTAATAAACTTGAAACATCTTATCATCAGAGTCTTATATTAATATTAGTATGTAATTTTCTTCAACATGGGATGGATGTACTCACCACTATATCAGTGGTTCTCACACCATCACCCCTCAATGACAAACAGCAACCCAAATTGCTGACGTTTTTCAACTAAAACCTTGTCTTAAATATCTTATATTTAATGGGCCTGATTGCAAGAAGTACACAGCTGTTGGGATGGAGCTTACGTACTCCAAATTGTCCATAAGTATGAATGCGAGTGTGAATGGTTGTTTGTCTATATGTGCCCTGTGATTGGCTGGCCACCAGTCCAGGGTGTACCCCGCCTCTCACCCGAAGACAGCTGGGATAGGCTCCAGCACCCCCTGCGACCCTTGTGAAGATAAGCGGTAGAAAATTAATGAATGAATGATTTGACAGAAAATATGTGTGTAAAGGTCTTTGGTACATAGTATATACACCTGGACTTGGACCTAGATGAGATTTGTCAAAGCAGTTTCTTCTGTAGACCACCCCTCTACCTGGGTCAATGGCTCAAACTGGTCATTAAACTGTATCTGAGTCTTACAGTTGTAGCTTTCTCTGGTCAAGCCGGAGCGGAGCTCGCTTGTGTGTCTACCGGAGTGGCTCTTTCTGGCAAGCCGGACTTGATCAGGACCAGAGCCGCAATGGACTCGGGCTAATTCTTCATTGAGCAGGACACATTTTCCTCACACATCATGTGGTTGAATCAATACTTTTGTCTTTGATCACTATCTATCTGTGTCATTATTTGCTAAGGGCGCATGTCATTAAGGAATGGATGGTGTTAGCTTAAGCAGCTTAGTTGCTGCTGAGTCACGTCGTGATTGTTGTGTATGGAAATGAAAAAGATACAAATGTCGCAAACTTACAGGCTGCTTGTGTCAAACTAATAAAAATACAGAGAGATGATTGAATGACGTTTGACTTGCCGTTCTAAATCCTTTGAACATTTTCCTCATTGGAAATTATCGGACAAATCTGTTCCAGGCTTAAACTGTGGCCATGACGAACGATTAATTACGTGTGCAGGCAATGTTTGATGTCACATTTGAACGATCAAGTGCCACACAAGTGGAAAAAGAAGTGAAGTACTGTTAATATTAAGCAAAGTGGCCTGGAATGTCTCATTTTCTTTTCACATGAACTGGATCTTTCCCCAAGTGGCAGAGTTTAAGTACCTCAAGGTCTTGTTCATGAGTGAGGGAAGGATGGAAAATGACATTGACAGGTGAATTGGTGGGTCTAGTGGTTAGCGCACAGATCTCACAGCTAGGGGACCTGAGTTCAATCCCTCCCTCGGCCATCTCTGTGAGGAGTTTACATGTTGTCCCCATGCGTGCGTGGGTTTTCTCTGGCACATTCCAAAAACTTGCTAGGTTAATTGGTGAATGTGAGTGTGAATGCTTGTTTGTCTATATGTGCCCTGTGATTGGCTGGCGACTAGTCCTCACGCTCAAAGACGGCTGGGATGGGCTCCAGCACATCCCCTCGTGGGGATAAGCAGTGGGAAATGAATGAATGAAAGGTGAATTGGTGCGGCATCTGATATGTGATGCGGACACACCGGTTGTGCCGATAGCTGCCTAACCCACTTTAATCACTTTATTGTTGATAAAGAGTTGATAGAGCTAATAAATGGTGATTTATCATTTTTAAAATGTCCGCTTTTAACATAGAGCCATATATGGTGGATCCTGAATCTGATCTAGAAGTAGAGACTGGACAGTCTGAAGTTTCTCAAGAAAAGAGGTTACTTCAAGACGTCTCTCAATGGTAAGTATAGTTTTAGCATTTTAGTTTTAGCTTTTCTCCAGCATCGGTAATGTGGTCATTACACGTTTTATGCAGGACTACAAGGGTTTAAAAACAAAGGTAGACCCACTGATTGTGGCGGGAAATGGCTATTTGCAACTCCAGACTCAGTGAACTTGTAATTTGCACCGCACTCCCTGTATGCACACTCTATAATGCTACACAGACACCTGCTTTTGTTCCATGACTTATACAAAATTAACACAGTTAAGACCCTGATAAATTGTTACTTACTGCTTGCTCTTCTGATTCTTCGACAAAGTAACGTTGGAAAGGCATAAGGATTCAACAAGTTTGTCGGCTAGTCCAGCTGGATACTGACCAGTCCAGTGTGAAATGCCGTTGACAGATTAAAATGCATTTCTTTTGCTAATAGGGAACCAGGAACTCCAACCACTTCAGCCTGATGTTTACTTTGCTAGGAATTGTAGCTTAGCTTTCCTTATACTTGAAGAAACACTTCCTAGGAGACATTGCTAACACCATAAACAGAAACGCAGCAGAGATTAGGGGAGGGCAAAGGGTGTATCTGGCCTACAGCACACACCCATATAAGGAAGCCTGGTACTCTGTGACATCACAAACAGCCAGTGTTAGAACACCCTCTGAAACCGAACATTCAGAGCTTCATTATATATTCATTATATGAAACTTTGACATTGTTTAACACGATAATAATTACATAATTTCTTTCCATATTTTTTTCCTTTGTATGACTTTTCTTCCTCATAATTTTAAGACTTTTTCTTGAATAAGAAATTGTTTTCTCAGGTATATTTTACATTTTTCCGCGTGTCAGCAGAGTGTTAAATAGACTTGATCTGGTGGGTGCTGAATGGCGCATGTAAACACCTTGTCTCTCCCAATTAACGCTCAGGTTTGAGCCAACAAGAAGCTTCTTGTTCTTGTAATTCCACCCAACCCTCCACCCCCCCCCCCCCCCCCCCACCCCGCCTCACGCACGCACACACTCACACGCAACACAGCGAAGCTGACTTGACATCATCAGTTCGTCTTCGGCATCCTACAGGACTCCTGTATCATTCTAATCACGTTGAGTTGGAATAAATCAGCGTGGGAAGACCCCCCCCCCCCACCCTCTCTCTCTTCTTCTCCTGCAGTTTGCTTCCCACGTCTGCTTCCTTTTTTTGTGACTTTCAGGTTCCACTCCAAGAAGGACATCATGGCAGGAGGACTGAAGAGCGGCGATCCAGAGGAGGTATAAAGTGGCCTCTTTTTTTATAGTTTTATTTATTTTTGGTTGCGTTTGTGCACCAAATGTTGGGTTTTTTTGGTTTCCACGAACAGTTTGACGTTCTGTCACCTGACCATGAAGCTGCTGTGACACCATCTGATTGAATGTGAGGAACCCACGCGGATGCATTAGAGGGGCAGTGCGAGCTGTGACCTTTTTGTTGCTTTTTATTAACTCTGCATGCGGAATGTTGCGCGTATTTTTCGTGCGTAAAAGCGAATGGAGGTGTAGGGGGGAGACCCTTCTGTGGGGTCGGTGGCTCACGCAGGACGAGCATTTACGTCATCAAAATGAGCAGCGTGCTTGCCATTTGCCAGCATTTGACATTTGACGTGCAGTAGGAGCAGCAGCAGCGGGACTATAGCGCAACCAGGCCCTCTCTTTACGCACGCACTTAAGCGGTAAAGGACGCGAGGACAGCCCGTGTTTGTGCAATCCTTTTATGCTGTAGGTGTTAAAACAACCACTGGTTGTGAAAAAATAAAGTAGTGTTTAAAGTAGAATGTTGTGGTGAGTAATTACGCGTTAGAAGCTTGTTGACAGGGCGTCTAACTTGAGGGTGAAGACCCCTGCGGCCGCTGTGAGGGGTGTGGCACTACACCCCAGCTTGTGGCGGCTCCCCTCTCTCTCTCTCTCTCTCTCTCTCTCCTTCCTACTCTTCCTCCTCCTCCTCGTCCTCCTCACTCGCTCTCCTTCTTGTGGACTCTGACAGGAGTTTGTGCACTCGCCCTTCATCCGAAAGCAAGGCAACATTTACAAGCCCTACAACAAGGACATGGACAACGACAGCATCAACGAAAAGTCCATGATGGATGACGTGCACACGAAGGAGATCGATCTAGTCAACCGGGACCCGAAGCACATCAACGACGACGTGGTCAAGGTGAGTATTTCGGATTTTAAATAAATTTTGCTGTGAAAGCGAGGGATGTGTAAACACTGCTCTTGGAGCTCTGGATTAGTGTGAGTGACTTTGTCCAATTAGGACAAAGATACATTGGCACATGTCTGAACAGCCAGCAGCGGAAGCATGACCAAATTTCCTGTTGTTGGCGCTCAGCTTGTTTTTTTCCATAAGAGCGACTGCTCATTTTTTAATTTAATGTTTAAATGAAGTGACTTGCTGGAGGTTTGGCGCCCCCTCTGTCTAGTAGCCGCAACAGCAGCTTCTTTTCCCAAATGTTTGGGATGTCTTTGAAAAACCTAGAAAAGCAGGGAAACACCCATGTAGGGTAGTTCCAACCACACCCCGCCGTGCTTCCATTCTTCTCCCTGCTGCCCATGTGACCTCTAGCAGCAAATCATAAGGGATGATCCGCAGGGTGCTGCTAGTGACCACAATGGCGGGACCTTAATTCAGTTTCTTTTGGTGGTGGAAACAACGAGAACATTCATCTCACAAGATTAATAACATCTATCTTTTCATCTCGAGTCATTTTAAACTGCTTGTGAGAGATGAGATGAGATTCATAGAAAGACAGTTCTACATCACAGCATATCATAGTCCAGATACCATGTCAAAATGCACCCTTGTAGCAGAGTAGTGGGTGACAGCAGAGCAATCTTACGGGATACACATTAAAGTACACTCAAACCTTGGTTTTCGAACATTTTCACCAAAATTGTGCCTTGGTTTTCACACACTGTCTGTTTTTCATAAAGTATTACACATAACAAACTAGTCTGTTCGTTTTGTAATGTATCATTCCACGAAATTGAGTGCCCACGCAAAAGCACTGTATGCGTTTATGACTCACTTTCTGACACTTTTTTAATTGAGTGTAACTACTAAATAACTCACCATGAGGCCAATGAAAGTTGCGAGTGCCGGCGATTTGATTGACAAGGTGAGAAACATATAGAATTCGATCTTGCCAGGATGTACCTGAAGTCCACAGCAACATTAAGACATTTATAATTACTTTGCATTGTTTTCTATAATTGTTTACTTATAATTGTCTATCAAATATTTGCTATTTATGGGTGTCTGGAATGGAGTAATTGAATTCACGTTATTTCCTATGGGGAAAAAATTGCCATATATATCAGTTTTTGTTGAACCTTTTGGAACGAATAACAAAAACCAAGGTATCACTAGTCTCTAAAATGAAAACATTTATCACCAGTAAGTGATTAACCATCCTGTCCAGTCTAGATCATGCTTTAAGTGTTCTAATACAGTCAAAATACTATGAAAAAGCAAGGGGGTGACTGAGAAAGCCGATAATAATGCCAAATACATCACAGCATATCATAGTAGTCCTCATACCTCATATGTTGTTCTTTGGTATGAGGTGCATTATTAAAAAATATTTAAAAAAAAACTTAAACTGTATTATGGAAAGCAGGAAGTGAACAAATGTAACAGTTACTGATTGTAAAAGTACCAGATGGAGGGGTAGGATTTAATAAGCTTTGCTTCTTCCTACTCCTTTTGGACATGTGGAACTGTTAACTGATTATGGGATGCACTCAATTGTAATCTGATGCATGTTCAAATGAAATAAAACCATTACCATTACCATTACCATTACCATTACCATTACCATTACCATTACCATTACCATTACCATTACCATTACCATACAGTACGTATATTGTCAAGATATAGATATATATCCCCCTAGTGGCTAATAAACAGACACATGGACAACATCAGAGCAATCTTATTGGGCACACAGTTGAAGTAGTTGGAACTTAAACATTTTACCACCAGACATTTACCATCCTGTCAATGGGCATTTACACACTCAACATCACATTGAAATTCTACATTATTAACATACAACATAACATTCTTATGCTTAAAAGTATAGTACTTTTCTTTGCAAGTGTAAAAAAAAAGGAATTCCTTCTCGGACTTGGCAGCTTCCTGTGGTAGCATGTCAAGTATTCCAAGTAGAGGAATACCTTTGCAGTCATCGCCCCCCCCCCCCTTTGCCTGCAAGTTAGCTCTAGTGAGTTGAAGTTTCCACTGCATTGCTTTGTTGGAGAAAATGTTGGGAAGCTCAGTGGTGATTTGAGGTCACTGACTCAGCCTTGCCAAGCACAAGCAGGGAATCCCTCCCAGCGAGTCACCACACATGCATGCACACTCGTGTGTATGTGGCTACGTGCACAATCATGGGTGGTGCAAGGGAGCCGCAGCTTCCGCAGCTGGTCTCAATCACCTGGCCACATCACAACCACCATCACACTGGTTGTGACTTGATTCTAGTGCGGCGTTTCCATCGCTGAGTGGGCGCTATATCCAGTAGATCAGGGGTCTCAAACTCAATTTACCTGGGGGCCACTGGAGCTAGGGTCTGGGCGAGACTGGGCCGCATCAGGTTTTCCAAAAAAGAAAAATGCATTTATTAAAAACAGAAAAATGAAAAAACTTTGCTTTGGTTCCAATTTTCTACAAGAAAAGCTCTGATAAAACATTCCACTTTTCTCAAATATCTTACTTTTTATTTTTCTACACAAAATAAGATTAAAAATAAATAAACAAATCAAGAATAAAGAAAATCAATCAATCAGTAATAAATAAATATATATAATAATAAAACGGCAAATAATAAAAACTTAAGAAACCACATATAGTTGGTGGGTAGACAAATTATTTTTTCAGATTAAAATTAACAAAGCATTATTAGAGCCCTGTAGACATGACAAAACATGACTATAGTCACATTTATACTCTTTTTATTTACAACATATTGCGCAACTGCAGGGTCTTGAGACACATGCTTACTCGCAAACTAGAGAGCTAGCGACCTAAACGGTAGCCTTCAAGTTATTTCCTTTAAACTTTAAAAGCCAAAAACTTACCACTTCCACACGGATAGGGAGGATAACTATTAACAGTTATTTAACCTTTAACATGAACATTAATCAAACGTAATAATTTTTTCTGGGTACATGATACCATACAGCATCCATATCAAACATTAAACTTCAAACTAGTGTCCTGCGTGCCACATTTGGCCCGCGGGCCGCATGTTTGAGACCCCTGCGGTAGATGATCTTTAAGGACCTTGTTCATGTCTAATTTACTGTATAAAGACTTGACACATTGTTGACGTGTCTGTTAGTGTCTTTAGACATGCTCAGAGGATGCTGGTGCCAGCAACTCATACAGTGGTTTGTACTGACAAATACATACATATTATCAGGATCGCCGGAGTATTTCAAATTATGTAGAGGGCATGACAGATAATAATTGAGAACCACTGGCATATGGAGATGCAGTCTTACTGCTTTGAATGTGAGTCCATTTATGTACTTGACCAAGCTTCCTGTCCATATTCTTCCTCTTCTCTGTAAACACCACTTGTTAATGTTCTAGCGTGACACTAGCAGACATATTTTGGGGAAAATTGTGCCACATATGGGCATTTAAGTTCAAATGTTCCACTATTTTGCAGCAGCACTCATTAAAAATCAATAGTGATCAATAATATTCAACTGTCCATGAAGGTGCTCCTGTCTGATCCATGAAGCCACATTGTCTGCCGACATTTTGGAGATAGCGCTCTGAGAATAGCACAGCGCTGTGTTTATGCAACAATACGGTTGCCACGGTGACAGGTCACATGCGACCACGAGGCTATGATTGGGCTGAAAGAGCAGCTTTTAGATGTTACTGATATTCATTAATAACGGTTTATTTGTAACAGTCAAGCAGAGCATCTGTCCTCTACAAACAATCTTATAGTGGACGCTGTAGAACAACAATCACAAAGACTTCCAGCAGGAATGCAAATAAACGACAGAGTGTTTTAACAAGGAGAATGTCAAACAGTTTGAGTGTGATGAAGTGTAGTGTGTCCAGCATGGTGCTTTTATATAAGAGAAAAGTTTAAACATCAGTAAACCTCTACTAACTAGGCTTACTTCTTAACATTATTGTTAGTCTCCTTTCATTAGTTGACTAAAGCTGTTAAATGTTTAAATCAAACTATCAAAAGGCAAAATTATCTGTAAATCAAAGACACAAGCAGCCCCCTACCCATTGTAGTCTTACAGACGTACCACACAGTGACAATCCTGCCGACCAATCAATGGACAGCAGTGTGTTTACATGTAACTTCACCCTTTGTTAGCATCCTGTTACACTGTTACACCAACAGTAGTGATGGTGCTAAAAAGTGGGATGGATATTTCATGATCCTTTACAATGGAAATGCCTGAAAATTTGTACCATACAAAATCCTAATGTACTGCTGGGTTTAATGTAGTCTGTAATATACAAACAAATCAAAATAAATAATAATATAAAAAAAATAATAATAAATCATAATAAATTCATTCATTCATTTTCTACTGCTTTTTCCTCACAAGGGTCGCGGGGGTGCTGGAGCCTAGGTTAATTGGTGACTCCAAATTGTCCATAGGTATGAATGTGAGTGTGAATGGTTGTTTGTCTATATGTGCCCTGTGATTGGCTGGCCACCAGTCCAGGGTGTACCCCGCCTCTCGCCCGAAGACAGCTGGGATAGGCTCCAGCACCCCCGCGACCCTCGTGAGGAAAAGCGGTAGAAAATGAATGAATATACTTTTTAAACTTCAACTAAGAAAATTCAAATTTGGATAGGTACTACTGTATTATGATATATCGTGATGTATAAACTGTGGTTAAAAGCGTAAAATACAAGAGTTGATAACATCCCGGCAGGTCAGTGTGAAGGTACCTGTGACACTGACTAGCATCTCCATGACGACGCTTCCTCCATTAGTAGCAATGAGCTGAGCTCCTACATGACAGTCCAAAGTCTCCAAGGTTCTGGAGTACAAATATTGACAGTGAGCTGATAAAGCAGCCCAAGAGGATGAGAGGGAACGTCTGTGTAGTGTTGTTGACCTCCAGCCGCCTGGTACTTGCAGGCCACTTAGACAGGAAGAAGCAGGAATTCCGTGTTTG
Source organism: Doryrhamphus excisus (assembly GCF_037039965.1). Classification (NCBI taxonomy): domain Eukaryota; kingdom Metazoa; phylum Chordata; class Actinopteri; order Syngnathiformes; family Syngnathidae; genus Doryrhamphus; species Doryrhamphus excisus. Next base: position 13,792,366 of record NC_136357.1, on the reverse strand, counting down.
TCAAAGATTGAGAATATGGTTCCAGGTGATTTGTCTTACATTAATTGATTTAGGACTCTGATGTTGTTGTCTCCAGGAAGCATCCATGTCTTGCACTGTTTCAGTGTTCTTGAAATGTTCCTTTCTTAGTGTTTTTATGGATGCTAGCTAGATACTGTCCTCATCTTGCAGGGGTTTTCATGAGGTAGTTGTTGATGTTTTTACACTTCCTATTTGTTATGGTATGCATACTATATGTTTTCCTTCCCTCCTGTTTGCAGTTCCGCATAAAAGGTACGCCAATTATGGTCTCTCAAACAGTCTATGTCCAAGACCTCCTTCATCCTGGTCTTCTTGCGTCCCTCAGGTAGACTTTGAGGATGTGATCGCCGAGCCGGCGGGGACATACAGCTTCGACGGCGTGTGGAAGGCGAGCTTCACCACCTTCACGGTCACCAAGTACTGGTTCTACCGCCTGCTGACGGCAGTGGTAGGCATCCCGCTGGCGCTGGTGTGGGGCATCTTCTTCGCCATCCTGTCCTTCGTTCACATCTGGGCGGTCGTGCCATGCATCAAGAGCTACCTGATCGAGATCCACTGCGTGAGCCGCGTGTACTCCATCTGCGTGCACACCTTCTGCGACCCGTTGTTCGAAGCCATGGGAAAGTGCTTCAGCAACGTGCGGATCAGCACCATCAAGGAGGTGTAGGCTCCCGAAGAAGGAGGATTCATGGGGAAATGGGAAAGGGGGTGTGGGCTTAGAGCAACACAGATGGATGGAGGACATTGTCATATTTGGTGAAAAGGGGGCATGTTATCACTGTACTTCTTTTTGGTGGTGGTAACAGGAAATCAATGAGAAGGGGTGGTCTATGTTTGTGTTCTGGATCTTTGCCTCATTTTTAATCTATTAAGCAAACATCTCCACATTCACCTTCTCTGTGTTTGCTTGTGGAGCCGCTGGCCAGGCGGGATGGTGGCCCGAATCCTGCTGACACCACACAAAACCAAACAAGCATGCAGCAACGCCACCCCACCCTCCATCCCCATGCCCCCCATGACCTCCAAAAACACCCCTCCCTCCTCCCCTACCTGGCTTTGCTGCAGTCCGACACACTGAACCTACCTGCCTTTTTATTTCCTGCATGGCGCTGCAACACGCCGTCCGCCGCCTGCTGCTGCTCACTCGCTTCACCTTCAAAAAATGTTTCAATTTTACCTTTTGGCTTCTTTTTTCTTGTAGTCTTCTGCCCGACACATCAATAATATGAAGAACTTTGGGCAGCTAGCTAGCATTTATGTGCAACTTGACTTGGACTCTCTGTTATTGTGCATTAAAATGACAACTATGCAATAAACTGAATGTTACTTCCTCCCAGGAACATTCTATTTCCTGCGTGCTGGCATCAAACTAGCTGGCGAGCAGTTGACAATATAGCAAGACTTGATGCGGACTTGCTTTGCTTTCATTCCTGTGTGTGAATACAGGTTGTTGGTGGTTCACAAATTTTTCTGTTATTCTTTTGTTTTCTTAACCGTGACAAAAAGTTATTTTTGTGTCCGCATTTGAACATTCAATGTGACATCCAATGGCGGAGACAGAAGTTTTTTTTTACTAAGGTGGCCATGTGAGACCAAGTTGTTACTTGAAATCTCTAGATGCCCAGTGGGGTGGCCGTAGAGTGACCATGGGTGGCCGTGGCCACCTTTTAGCTCTGCCACTGGTTGACGTCTCCCATCAAAGTGATGGAAAAGGGGGGGGGGGGGGGGGGGCTGTGAATGCTGCACGCTTTTTTCAAGTTTGCACGCTTTAACTCACCTTCAGTCTACCTGCTGTCCCTTTTTTTTCTCCCATGGGGGGTGGGAGGGTAATAACGCCACACCCGGCTTCTTGAATTGAGGCTCAAAAGGTGATATTTTTTTATTATAAGACTTGTTTTATTTTCCTTCCTTGCCTTTACTGTACAAATATCATGCAGAGCACATTAAAGTTGAATATGACCACATGGGTGTCAGCTGTTTTCGATCAGGTCACACATGACGAGTAAACACTAAACAGCACGCACACAAAAAACATTTTAGACTGTCGTGTGCACGCCCGACCAATAGATGGCGCTGTAGAATCTAACCAAGAGAACACAATCACAAGCCTTCCCGCCAGTAACGACTAGAACAATGTGAATCAACGAAAGGGGGAATCAAACAAACGCAACGAGTGGCCTTGCGCCTCAACATCACACATAAATATTAAGCTAAACCCCAAAACGATTTTGGTCAAGAAACAGAAAATGGCGCGCATTGAGGCGTCATACAAAGAAGCCAAGCCAGACGACGACACGCCTACAATTTGACAGCGAGCTTTTGGGATATCTTTACAGCAGGATCACAGGTACAAACTCATCATCTGATAAAACATCCTTTATTCACTCACACTCACACATGAGGTTCAAGTGACTTATGGATTGGCCGTATCGCCATGGAAACAAATTCCTAGGTCAGGATTTATCGAAAGGGCACCATGTCGCGACTTCCGGGTTATGTACAGCGACCTGGCACGTTCTTAGCAGGTCACGTGAACGTGACGTAAGGGTTCAGTGTTTGTTTAGACATATATTTATCATAAATATGATATTAAGAAATAATATAACTTGTTTCGCTGAAACGATAATTTAACAAGGAGACTGGAAAGTGACACTTACCTGTGTTTCTTTAATTACGTAATTTTTGTGTACGTGTATTTTTTTTTACTTGTCGAATTGTACTTGCATTGAAGCTGATTTTGCCTGAAGGATTTTACTTATATTTGGTTCACTGTGCAATACTGTAGGTCATTTATCAGTGATGGATTTGGGGGTTTTGAAGTAAAGACCGGAGTGAACATGGACACTTGAATTTTACAATTACAATTACATAGAGTAACATTTAAATAACTGCCAGCAAAACACAGCAGACACAAGACATCTCCATGCATGAATGGATGAACCTGCTGTATAATTAACTGATCTCCACAACTTCGTGGTATAGAGCACCCCCCTCTAGCGGCTACCATTTGAACTACATAAATATAAGCTTTGGTTGTATGGTAGTTGCTAAAAGTCTGCTTTGAAAAATTCATGATGGAAGCCTTTAACTGATGCCGAGTTTTGAGATATTACACACTTAAAAAGTATTATTGGAAGATTGATATGAAGGCGACAACTACTTTAACACCGGGATACTATTTTTACTTGTTTATGTATTCCATTTTGTCACAGATCACTGACGTCATTAGTAATAACACAGAATAGAAAGGCACAGTCTTGAATTAAACATTTTGAAAACAGGCTGAGTAGGAGTACATAAAAAAGGCAATCCTACATGTCATTTATTTTAGTCAATGGGCCACTCGGGAGCCTTTAAGGGCTTTTGAAAGTTTCTCATAACTCTTTAACAAGACCACATGCTGGAGTGGAATCAACAGAGACGCCCTACAAATACACACTGCTTGTATATTTGTAATATATGGAGTAATTTTGTTCTCACAACGCTATGCAGTGCTGGATTTTTTCCCAATAAACTGCCATCGATGAGTTTAAAGTCACGTTTCTACTTTTAGTATGTCACAATTATTATTATGTCGGGGCAGCAGCCTGGTTTGCATTGCTGGGAGGAAGCCAAGCTTGTGAGATCACAATGGATAAGGCGGGCCGCTGGAAGAATTCTCTAAGATTGAAATGCCTGTTGTAGGCTCACAGTACCACTGCCACAACAGATCTTGTGTGAGCCCAGGGTCAGGCACAAGATGGCCCAATCCGGAATGTTCTATCTCACCTGACATTCAAAATAACAGAACCCAAATGATTTTGTTTGATGCTCTAGGTATACAATACAGACAAATATTGGCAGCGGAAAGAGGACAAGAAAATGTGGAATCTTTGCAGAAGACCTTCTCCATTCTCCAGAAGTCTCTCCATTTGTGATGTCAATTTGTGTTCCTTGTTTGTCTTTGTCAAAGTGAGAACAGCATTGATGTTACTGATATACTATGAGAGTATCTCAACATGTGTCCTTAAAGATCCCGCCTTGGCTCAATCACACCGTTGAGTTTATTTGATGGCTGCCGGCGTCTACACGAGCGGCACCCAGCTTGTCAGATGCAGACGCCGCATGTTTGTCAGCAGGCGGGGGAGGCTGGCTGTGTGATGCAAAGTCATTTCCTGGCATGTGTGCGATTGTCATCCTTCGATATCCTGTTTGTGGTCACAACAGGCTAGCATCCCGTGCATCAAGATGCCAGAAAGGATGTCAGGGGGACATGAGCTACATGCTCAGTTCTCAATGACGATGATAACGCTGGATGATAAGACACGAGCATACAAATCTGTCCATCAGCAGGATGAGGCCAGAACACTTCATTGCAGTTTACTGTCCTGAGTCAGCACTCAACAAAACCGCTTGATTCATTAACAAGCTCACATGCACTCTCCTTAGGTGCAAGTGTGCTCATCAAACCGAGTGTGTCTTCATGATGAACCACAATTACGCTTTTCAGCCCTTCATTCTCATGAGAGAACTATACTCATTAGCCTGATGTTGAATAGAGAAGAAATAAATCCTACTACCCTCCAGCAGATGGAGACAAAGTTTCATTTCAGGACAGGTTAAAGCAGCAAAAATAAACAGCAAAAGAAATTCACTAAAATGATGGTTTGCAGCAATTGTAAATACTTTTAATTGTAAATATATATGGATATAACTTTTATTAACATTATTTTCAAATGTTCGTATTATTTTATTAAAATTAGTTTGCAGTATATTTAAAAAAAATAGTTTTGTTGCGTTTCTGATAAATCTGTTTTTTTTAACTCACAAGAACAAGAACAACAACCTCAGAGAATGTGAAACCATTTGTTGTTTTGAAAGGCATGAAATAAAAAACAGTCTTGTGGTGTGCGTCTGTGCAGATTGTTGACCAAGAGGCCAGATGTTACCGGAACCATGAAGATGCATATGACCCGCCGCAGAACCAGCAAAGATGTGCTGCACTGTCACACTTCCGTCTCCAACAAGATGATGGAGTCTGACAGCCGAGGTTTGTTGTTGTACATTCTGATCATGATACAGGTCATCCCACAGGATCTGGAAGTATGACCAGAACGGGAAGCTCTTAAAAGGTTCTGACATGCTTGTATATGTTGATATACATGTGACTCATGTGTGCAAATGGAAATATTTGTTTTGACAAGCCAGCTGCATGCACAGAAAATAGAAATAGTGCATAGTTGTTGTGTTGCAGGTGTTGTGGTTGCAAGATAGCATGCAGGATTAGAACCAGAAAAGGCACAGCAACGCGGGTTTTCCGACATTCTGCATGGCAACTTCACGAGGTCCACCACACAGTCGTGGTCCTTCCTCGCTCTTTTCCTGCTCCGCACTCTGGCATAACAACGCTTACGGCCACAAGAGCCACAAAGACACACCCATTGGGTTCACACACACACACACACACACTTGACACACCCAGATGAGAGTGTGTGTGAAAGACTGTAGGCCGCTGAGGAAAAGCAAAACCGTGTTCTCTAATCAAACCAACAATGAAGATGTGAAGCTTTTGGCTCTTCATCATTAGCTTGCACTACTTTTCTGTGAGAACTTACACCTAGAAGCAGTTTTCAATGCTGTGTAGTACCGGAGAAAGTCCTGAAAATAACACAAATGAGCATTGTCTGCATTAAAATCATATAGAGAAACACCAGCTTTGTGCTGTAATTTCTATGCGTATAATTTGGGCAGTAGACATCAAAGAAGTGGCACTTTAATGGCCACTTTTCAAGGAGTGTCTTTTCATGATGTCATTAAGGAAAAACCTTCTTCATGGACATGATACCGCCTCTGACCTGCCTCTATGCTGCCTCTAGCTAAGTGAACCCGCCCTATGTAGTCATCTACCAGATTAAAAAAAAAAACAATAAGCAAGCTTCGCTACACATTTTAAAATTGAGGTCTGCTGACTGCCAGCCTGCTACAATCTTGGGAGCTTTAACGTTGATCATATGGTCTTACCTCAGTGAATAGGCTAACCTAGCATGATGTTGCTGTGAGTGTAATGTTAGCAGTGTAGCTCACATATGTACCTATGCTATCGTTGCTAACGTTTCACTTCTTACATGATGGGGATTTTAAGTTATGGTAGACGATAGAGCTGTACAGTATATTTCCGAAAATATTGCCCAAATTTCAATTTGTACATCCTCAGCTTTATTGGACCTCAGTTGTTTTAACTATGTTGAACTCAAACAAGCTATCAAAATTGTGTATCTTTGAAACTTGCTGAACTACAGACTTGTTACGTACACTAAGGTTTTATGTGACGTCTTTTGTGATGGTGGTTCAAAAGCGGATATTTTGTACAACTTGCAGGTCTATAAGACAAGAATGTATACAGTGACATAAATCAGCTAACTGTGATCTGCTAACTGTGCGTCCATATCCGCTAGAGCCAGTGGGAGCTGTAAGTGTTTGACCCTTTATCCTCAGTGAATAGCCTAGCCTAGCATGATGTTTCTGTTAAAATATGACTATAAAAACGGATAAAATGCAGAACCATGCTTCTTTGAGACAAAACCTCTGTCAGAGAACAGGTGTCAATAAACACAGCTAATTTGCTTTAAAGTTACAGACACACAAAATAGCGTGTTCCCAGTAGGGCTTACTAAAAGCACTTCTAAAGAGTCCAATATGTTATTGTGGGAACTCTGACACTTACATGATATTGGTGAAAAATATTATGGGATCGTTAATGGGTGCATTTCTTGTCCAATTGGATTATTTATCACTCTCACGACAGAAAAGGCCTATTGGTTTTCAAGGATAAACTGTTTGAGGTTGCCTCTCTTTCAGGGATTGCATGCAGTCCCACATCCACAGGATGAACCCTATTGATTAGGAATGACATTCAAAGCTACAAGCTGCTTCGGGTAGGCCACAGGTCATGTATGGGACCTGTATATTTTGTTACGTTAGTTTAGCGGGGGTGACACAATGTGTTTTAGAGGCGTAGTTGTTGTTGTATACAAACACAGCTAATGTTAATTCCAAGTTAAACAGCCCGTGTTTGAATAGCATAGTGGTCATCAGCACACGTTAAGTTAAATGTTTTTTCCTCTACAGTTGTGTTTGACATGTTGACCATGAGAGTGCTCTTCAATCACTCAGCACTCTTAACTAATGATGAGGATGACGCACAGGTTGTCCTCTGGGGACATAGAGAGGTAATGAACTAAGCTTGATTGACTCTGGTGTGGGACCCTTGTGTGAATGCACAGAGATAAGCATTCACATTGATACTACTGTACATATGTGTATTGTTGTCATGTGTTGTGATGTTCATGACATGTGTGACGTACTGAGGAGTGATGTTATTTCATGTCAGTCGGTTAGATCAGGGGTGTCCAAAGTAAAACAAACGGATTATTAATTATATATATGATAAGATATTGGCATTTGCTTTGTCACCTATAACACAAAGCTAATGGATGTTTTTTCATATAGTGTTGCACACCCCTAGTTTAGACACTCATTATCAGGTCATGATCATGGGACTGTGTCCATCATGATGGTGGAGGTAGTGATGATGGTGGCAGTTGTGCATCTGCCCTGCTTTCTTTCAGGAAGTGGGACAAAGGAATGTTTGGCTGCCGCCCGCTGTGATTCACGACTGAGGCACACTCACAGTCGCTTTAGTTCGGCCGGCCTCCACGGCGTAGCTTGTTATTTACGGCCCAGCGAGTCGTTTCAATGTTATGACTCATGGAGTTTGTGGAGTGAAGTGTCAGGTGCAAAGGAAGTCACCACCATCATCATTTCTCACCCCCTGTTCAGTAAACTTTACTTCACTTTATTGATGAACTTCACGTTTCACACAACAAACTTACTTACGCAACAATTATCTACAGTATGTAACTATCTATGTTTCTATATAACTTTCTATTTAACTGTTATCTAACTTGCGTGAATGTGAATTTTTTTCCCATTTGCCGCCCGCTGGAGGCTATGGTGCCCATAGCATCTGCCCCATGCAGTCGTCAATTGGCACATTTTTGTGGCTTGCGGTTTTTCAAAATATATTATAAATTATGCTGGTTCATGGTTGAATATGTACTGTTTGGTGAGACACACAAGCACCAAACTTGATCGCCGGAACAACAGGCTTTTATTGCAGGTTTGATTTATTTTTCTACAGGCACAATAATAACGACATAACAATCATAATAAAAGTCATCACAACAATAACACGGGTCACTGCTGTGACTGTAATCTTCACATTGAACCTTTGACATCACTTCCTGTCCTCCACATCTACAGAACACATTTATTGCAACACACAATCATGAGTTTTATTTCTGGCTTAAATCAATTATTTATTATTGATTATACTGATTATTATTTTTTTGCTAGAAAACAGGATTTCTGTGCTCTAACTACAAAAATATTTGTTTTATAAATAAGGTATCTTGCAGTGTGCTATTACTGCTGATGTTGGAAGCAGTAAGACAGTCATTCTACATTTTTTGAAAGATCCGGAGGATTACGGAACAAAAAGTCAGGTGGTAGACCCAAAAAATGAGGGGAGGACATCAAGGCGCAGGGCGACCCAAATAAATGCCCTTACTGGTGCCAACTGGAGCGCAATAATTGTCAGACAGCATCTGCGGGAAAGGGTTTCAAAAACAAATTCAAAGACCTCAACTCCTTCAACGCCACAGAACTGCCCCATTTAGACTTTGCCAGGGACCATCAAACATGGGACATTGAAAGGTGGAAAAAACCTTGACGGTCCAGATGGCTTCTAACGTTCTGGCATGGAGATCCCACATGAGATGTTTTCTACCCGGCACAGTGGAGGGGGGGGGGGTCCATTATGATCTGGGGTGCTTTTTCATTCAGTGGAACACCGGAGCGTCAGGCGGTGCAGGGTCGTTAAACGGCGAATGGTTACGTGCAGATGTTGCAGCGGGCAGAAGACCCTCGTCTGTGTGGTAACAGCTGGGTTTTTCACCAGGACAACGTTGCAGTTCACAATACTCAGTTGACAGAGGACTTCTTCAAGGAAAATAACATCAGTCTCTTGGATTTTCCGCATGTTCCCCTGATTTAAATCCTATAGAGAACATTTGGGGATGGAGGGCAAGGGAAGTTTATAAAAATGGCCATCAGTTCCAGACAGTTGATGCCCTTCGTGAAGCCATAGCCTCCTGGAAACACTCACATCAAGCATGGCCAAACCAAGAACAATGTAGCTACTCATTACTGAGTCCTAAATAAAATAAAATGAAAAAATAAATAAAATCTTTTTGTCATTTTTGGAGGATGGGCTTCAACTTTTGATCAGCTGAACAGCCTATTTCACTTTAATTGTTGTTTTCAATACATTCCTTTTTCAAAGTGCTTTTTTCATACTCTTGCTTTTGAATATTGGAGCTCTACTGAAAACCTCATTAGGATCCAAATGCGCAAAATGTAAATTCTAGCTATTTTTCAAATGGTCTTAAGATTTTGGTCAGGTCTGTCGATCTATTCAGTGTAAAGACATTAACCACTGTATTATGAAACTGAAGTAAAGTATAACGGCTCACCCTTTGAGGACACCTGACCGCCGTACATATGCCTGTGGGTTTGTTCTGTGGTTATCATCACATTTTCCATCTTTGTCATTGTGGAGACTTATCAAAAAAGCAAAAGAAGCCAAAGAAAAAGTGTTAACCTGTGGAGCTGATACTCATATTTTGACCTGCTGACATTAGTTAAAAAAGTTCACCCCAAATATTATAACAATCTATTGGTTTATTTTAAGTAATGTCCAAAAAGTGAGCATGTCAACATAAGGATGAATTGAGGTCGTCTACAACAACCAATCATTTGAAGTTAGGTTATTTTGATACAACTCTTGTATGGGATGTTATTAGACTGTTTACCTAATGAACTGACAGCTGTTTTTTTACCTGCGCACACAAAAATCTAAGCGGGATTCGGCAGTACCTGGTGACGTCACAGGCGGTAGCGCTAAAGGGGGCGTGGCTTTAGATGTTTGGAGTCAGTCGCGCTCAGTAGCGGCAGCAGCATCGTGTCCTCTACATGCAGGCATCCACGCGCAGCCCACTACAGGTCTTCTAAGCGTTTTCATTTGGTTTTGTTGCGAGCAGAACGAGAAAAAAGACAACAACAAGAAGAGTTGGAATCCATTTGGACTTGATGATAGTCTACAAGTTGAGCAGAATATGATTTGAAAGTAACGAACAGGTGAGTTTAAACACACTTTTCTCACTGTTAACTTTAATTTTGATGACACATCGTCCTCTTCGAAGTGTATTTACGCCGGGATAAATAGAAAAATGACTTTCCTTCACTCATTTACCATGTGTGCTTACAGCATGACTCACTTTCCTCCTCAATTCAAAACTTTCACAACAGCTTTTGTCCGTTTGGATCTTGATTTTGTCGCCTGCAGGTGCCTCCTCCTCTTTAAAATAATAATAGCGCTTAGTCACATTTTGGATGCAAAACAAGTGAGTACTCATCGAGCCTCCTCTCACTTGTTATTGAAGTCGAAAGAAACTATGTCTATTTTTGTTTATTCAACAGCATAAAAAGCACTAAAAAAATACATGTAGAAAAGTCGGACAAAAATCAATTAACAGTGCAGTCAACGAGGAAATAAGATGTTTCATTATTGCTCACCAAGTGTACTAAAACTTTAATTTTATTTGGAATGTTTTTTTTATTTTTGCTGCATACTTTCATAATTCAGCGTTGCATCTTATATCTTACCTTTTTTACTGACTGTGCAAATATTTACTTTCAATTATGTAGTATTTTCTTTTATACATTTTTGTATATCTCATATAAACAATCCCAATTGGGCTGTTTATGGGGGTCTGGGTCCCCAAGCTGCATTGTCTGAGTATCAAAACCTACCCCTGAAATTGACATCTTGCATCCCTCCATTCTACTTATTTATATTTTAAACAATGGTGTCTGCTCTTTTTAGACACACCAAAGAACTGTTGTTATTTTAATGGCCGTTTTAAGGCTTTGCTGCATACATGGGGCCCCGGTCCTTAGCCCGTGCAAGCCTGTGAGTTAATCTGGCCGTGTGTGTCTCACTGCTGTGGTCTGAAATAAGTATCACAATCCAGAATAGAGATACACAAGAAGTACATTTGTGTTCTTAAGGGTCTAACGAGCCATTGCACATTGTACTTTCTAAAGATGCATCCTAATGATTGGACATAGTACTATCTAAAGAAAATACTAGAAATACCAGCATGCTGGATGTCATGCTGTTGTTGATGCCTTCAAACTGCATGTGTCACCACCACATCAACCTCATGCAAATTCTCATTTTGCAAATTCTATGGCAGCACCGCAAAGCCTGCAACCAACACTGCCACCACCTCACATTACCAGCTGCCTCCCACCCCTGTGTGCTACTATTCAGCGTCTTAGGTGATTTATCATGTTGCACGAGGGTCCCACTGACCCACACCCTCCTCTTTGCTTTTAATTGAGTTTATCTTTGCTCCCCAAGGCCGTCACTGTCTAAACTTGAAGGCGGGCACTCGTGTAGCCCCGCCCAGCTTTGGGTCTATGATTCACCATGTCACAACCCGAGCGCGCCCACCAGGCCCAACTAGTGCTGGGACTGATCTTTGTGTGACTGCAGCATGACTGCTTGTGGTAACAGGACAAAACGCTAGTTCACAGTGGACCCTTTTATGTCCTCCGTCCACTCACTCGCGCACTGCATAATGTAGGACGACCTAGTCACACTCTGTGTTCTACTTTGTGTTCCAATCACTTCTTGTGTTTGTTGGGTCAGGATGGATCGCCGCTTCCTGCAAACGGTTCTTGCCCTCACGCTGTTGTGGTCCCTGAGCGGGTACCATGTGCACGGCCTGTGTGAAAAGTCCTCAGAGTCATCAAAAGTCAACTTGTCAGTCAACCACCAACTCCCGACGTTCACCGCAGACTTCCCCATCCAGAATATGGTGGCGCTGGACGGCATTGTTTACGTGGGGGCCGTGAATAGAATCTATGCCCTGGCCCCAAACCTCACCAAGCTGTCGGAGTACCACACGGGCCCTCTGCTCGCCAACGAGACCTGTGGATACGGCACCGCCAGCAGAAGCAGAGTGGATAACCACAACATTGCCTTGGTGGTGGAGAACATGTACGATAAAGGCTTGTACAGCTGCGGCTCAGCAGACAACGGGGTCTGCCGCCGGCACGTCCTGGATGATGACATCAGCCCTAAGACTGTGGACGAGGAGGTGTACTGCTTTGCGGACAAGGTGACGCTGGGCAGAGGTCAACCTAGCGAGCCAGATGTAGTGGTCAGTCCCTCAGGCTCTCAGGTGCTCAATGTGGAGAGCAATGTCATCAAGTTCTTTGTGGGAAACTCTGAGATTCCCGGTGTGGGAAGTCCTCGGAATGGTTCCAGTCATCCTCACACCATGTCCCTGAGGAAGATGAAGACGAGCCAGAATGGCTTCACCTTCTTCTCCAGCCTCTCCCACATGGACCTGATCCCGTCTCTACGTGGAAATTACTACTTGCGCTATGTGTACTCCTTCCACAGTGGACCTTTCACCTACTTCTTGACTGTGCAGCAGGTCAGCAGGGACTCGCAAGCCTTCCATACTCGAATTGTGCGCATGTGCTCCTCGGACATCGTGATCCGCCGCTACGTGGAGCTGCCGCTGGAGTGCATCAGCACCGACAAGAGGCGGCGGCGCTCGACAGAGGACATGAAAGTGTTCAACCTGCTGCAGGCGGCCCACGTCTCCAAGGTGGGTGACGACGTGGAGCTGCAGAGGCACCTGAAGGTGGAGGAGGGCGATGACGTGCTCTTCGCTGCCTTTGCTCGCGGGAAGCCCAACTCCACTGAGCCCACTGCCAACTCGGCCGTCTGCGTCATGAGCATCAAGCACCTCAACAGCATGTTCAAGCTGTACATGCAGAAGTGCAACACAGTTGACCCGTATCACTTCACCGGCTCACACGACAAGTCCTGCTACAATGTGGTGAGTGCCTTGGGGGGGGCACCATGCATGCTTTATGCTTGTTTTTCTGAATATCAGATGTAGTTGAATTGTGGTACAGCCTTAAACAAGCTTTAATTCGACCAAACAGTATTTCTTCTAAACAGCTGGAACCTTCAAGACACAACACATTCTGTTACAAGTTTTAATTGGATTTCAAAACAAATGTTACCATAGGAAATAATGTAAATAATCTGTTCCAGGGTCTGGAACTGTGGCCATATTAAACATTTTAGTAAATGTACAAGCAATTTTTAAGTCGCATTTTGACATTCTTGTGTTAACATGTCATACAAGTCTAAAAACAAGTGAAAGCAGTACTAGTAATATAAAGTGCCATCTTAACACTGGGTTTCAGTATCGTTTTAAAAGCTCCAGAAATGAGCAGGACCAGGTCTTGAAACTTCTTTTGAAAGAAGTGGTGCAAAATGGGAGTGAAGTGAAAAGTAAAGAGGATATTTTTGCAGCTTGTTCTGTATCATTTTGGCCATTTGTCTGGAAATGTATGTCCATTTGTGAGGTCAAAGGTCACTGATGTTGGTCCTGCTGGTGTTCTTCCACACCAAACTCCATTACGATCCATACGATAGACTTTTCATACTATCCATACGATTATCATTGTGTCATATCATATTTGAGCCACTAGATGGTACTCGGGTGCAATGTACCTGTATGAGGCATACTAGTTACGAATCGCTGGCATCACCACAGACACACCAATCCTGCTCCTGGTGGCAAAAGAACTACCCACAGCAGCGCAATCGGTTGATAAAAACAGACACTACCAACTTATGATGCAGAATATTATTACGATTTGAGCTCGAACCATTTACTTTCCGACCATTTACCAAAACTTTATTGCCAAGCACTCTAGGAAACGGGAAGTACTCCAGGCGACGCTACACTAATTAGATTGTCTCGGTCCTTGACTGTGACATTCGGCTTACAAACTATGGTCTTTGTGCCTTCATTCATATTTGTGTCTGCTTGTTAACTGCTAGCACTCTGTGTATGTACATAGCCTCCACCTCCACTACTGTCAGAGAGTCTTAATAGCTGAGAAGATGCTTAATCACATTTGATATAGATCCAATGCACACAGACACAATGAAGTCTCTTGTCATCCAGCCTGTGTACCACAGAGAGACTAACAGATGGAGCAGATGTGCATACACTTATATGTCAATTTATTGAGGGCTCATAGTTACAGACCTGTTTTTTTTCTCATTCGATAATTTGTTATATCCAATATCATGACAGGCCTATTCACAGAGAACAGAAAGATTGGAAAATAAAAAGTTTTTTATGATTTAGGGAAAACTAGAGACTATAAGGCAATGTCTCATTCACTCATTAATTGATTCAGAGCTGTGTCCTATTACTTTTCTTCATGTGCTTTAGTTTTCCCTAAAGGCTTTGAGACATCTTTCATGCAAATGCCCTCAGGGTTGTTCTTGCTGCATGTAAATATATCTATTTAAAATAAAAGCAAATAAGTTCAATTGTTATTCTAATGCTAGGTGGCACGGTACATGCAAACCTATGAGCTCCATCCCTGAGTTGTCCTCAAGTAAGATGTCAGACTATGTGCTCTGAGGTGTGCTTCACTATACTCCTGACAGCCGGTGCCTCATAGGAAGACCAGGTCTCATCACAATGTCGTTTTACATCCCCATGTGATTTCCTCCTTGATTGCATGGATGGAATTCAGACTTAGCTACGTCTCAATGAAAGAGTGACTGTCAGGTCAAAGTGCACATTGTCAGCTTTACCGCCATATTTGGTGATACACTCGTACTAGCCTTGTGTTTTCTTCTCTCTTCTTTCCGCACATAATCCATCCCATTTTAGGACAAAGTATCATGAAAGGGATCCAAAGCATACTGGACTCTCTGGATCAATCATCCCATTATAAGAGAGGGGCAAACGGGTATTTGGGTTTAAATGTATTTACCGTTGTTCTATTTTCCCGCACTTGTGGGCGTGAAGGACTGTACTCCCCCAAGTTGGCTTTAGGCCCTCACCCCCAATCCATCACCATTGACCCCAGCAGTGGGTTCAATCACCTGATCAATAGTGACATGAAGGGAACTGCTGACCACCCAGCAAAAGCCTCTGTCAATTATTTGTGTGACAGGATGGAAGCCCCCCCTCCTTTAACCGTTTAGCATGGCAACCATAAAAATTATAATTTTTTTTATCTGGACTAGTGCAGTCTCAGTTTAGTGTCGGCCGGTGTGCTCGAGAAGTACATGTTTGTCGAAAGACAGGGATAGTGCATATTGATCAACATTTTCATGTAAATATCCAATATTTAAAAAACATAATCGGATTAGCAAAAGGTGTAAAACTGTGTGCACTTGACAAAAGAAATAATTATTAAATCATTTTGAAATACATTAATAAAATGAAAACACTAATTAGGTCCATAGTAATAAATGCTGTAAGCAGAGAAAAGGTGTTTTATTTTTCTTTGTGTGTGTCTACCCTTTATGGGTGCTTTATTCTTGTTCTTGTAACTAAATGAAGCATCTCCATGTTTAGTTTGCAGTCTTGGCTCTATTTGCTGACCTGAATCAATAATAGAACTGAGAGTCCTACTTTAAACAGATAAGTAACTTTCAAACCAGTTCTTTAACTAAGCATTGCTTATTTTATTATGCAAAGACCTTTCATGCTTTGTCTACATGCAGTCTTCATATAAACACTCGGCTACAAAAACATATATACATGTGAAGAAAAGCCCAAAAAGTCTGGGGGAACTTGGCAGCTTTCATGTGTTTGCTCAGCTGTTATGTCAGGTGAATATGTTGGATAGCAAGCGTCTAATAGCTTTAATGTGTTTGAAATATGTCATCTTGCGGTGCTCGTTATCATTAATAACTCTTTCCTGTGTTGTTTTGCTGCTTGGCTGTGTTTGCTGGAATGATGAGAGTTGTGTAATTCCTTATAGTCTGTGTTTGTGCATTTGCTCGTGTGTGCGTTTTGTTGCATATCTGTCTCTCAGCGGGCCGTGATGAATGGCTCGAGCATACCGGGGGCATTAGCAGCTGGGCGGAAGATGATCCCTCTGCTCGACCCAGGGTGGCAAAAATGTCCCATCACCAACAACCCCTAACTGACCAGTTATCTGCCACTTGTGGGAAAGTCAAAGTTACATCAAACTTCTTTTGGAGGTTTTCTGAGTTCAGTGGACTGAAAAGCTTGAAGGTTCTATATTGGAGTATTTTTCGTGGGAATCACAACATCCAAAGAAATACAGCTGAATAGGTGCAGATTCTGGAAGAACTAGAAAGTTTTCTGCGCTGGTTATTGTGTGTAGCTGCTCTATAGGAGTCCACAAGGGATGAAAATGAGCATAATAGGTCCCCTTTAAGAAGGTTATTTCCATGATGACCAGTCCTCATGCTTATATAAACCTGCCTGCTACTTGACTTTGCACCTGTTGCTGCTTTGAAGACCAAAGGTTGTGATCAGCCATGAAGACGTCAAAGCGAGAGTGCTCTATTAGACATTCTTTCCTCTTGACTCACATGATTTCTTTTCTTTTCTGAGGCCTTTCTCTCCAACGGAGGCATTTAAGAGCGTCTAACTGCCACTTATAACCTCATGGTCGCTGCAGCATGCAAGCATCTTTGGACCGTTTGAGCTCATTTGTAGCTTGTGCATTTTAATTTTGGAGCAGCTTTGCATGATTCAAAGTGAAGAATACATAATATAATCAAATGTCGGCCCTCTCAGCCTCATCTTTTATGACATACGTTACAGGTTGAAAGAGGTTGTTTTACATCCTTGTTCCTCTTCACCGGCTGAACATCTGTCAGTCAGTATCACACAGGAGACAAATGAAGCTCAGTTCAGCTTTTTATTGAGCTTTTATCTCACTTGGGAGTGCTCTGCCGTTTCACTTTTATCACATCAATAGTTGGCGCCTCAGCTGCGAGTGCCGCAACAACTACAACAGCAGCAACGTTTGTAGCATAGCCACAATGCTATTGGGCGGGATGGTGGATTTGTTTCATCTTCATGTCCAGATGGCAGGTAGACACTACGCCACAGATAAGCACCCCCATCTCGTAAATTCATAAAACTGGTCAACATTGGATGGAGATACACTCAGGAGGTTATTTTGGGTTTTTTTTTTTTCTGGTGGAAATGTCCCAGCAAGCAGGAATCTGGAGACGACTGAAAGCTCAGCGTAAGAGCACGTTTGAACTTTTAAGTGCCGGTTGTCAGCGCCAGCATGCCTCCTAATTCTAGAGTGAGCAACCAGCATGTGTTGCGTGTTATTTAATGATGACCTGTTGCTGTTTAGGGTCGCTGCGATGGTGGGGCAAATGCGGTGTCCTGTGTGGCGGCAACGTCGCTTTTCATTGTTGCTCACTGGACACTATACTGTTTTAGGTACACATGCAATACTTTACTGTATTTATGTTTTTGTATTAATAGCAGACGACTTCCTGGTTCATTAGGAATAACCTATGATGTTACGACACAACAGTCAGTCTGATTGCTGCATCTGTACCTTTGTCCAAATCTGCACCAAAAACGAATGGATTCTTCCTCAGCCCTAGCATCATCCCTCGACAAAGTTTAGTAGTTGCATAGTTTTTGTGTCACCCAAACTCAACACCTATCAAACGGCAAACATATCACCTCATGTCTCAAGTTTGACGGAGGTCCTACTGCTAAATTGTGTTTACCGCCATACACATCCTCATTTGTTAAGTTTAGACTTTTCATACTATTATCAGTGGTTGAATACTTTTTACGTTAGCATGATAGTTAAGAATGTTAAAATGTTACTTAAAACATTGCTTAGCAGGGCTCGACAATAACGATGTACCGATGGCCCGGGGCAAGTTAAAAAAAAATTCGGGCAAGTAAATCTAATCAGTGATATTCCCGTCGGGCAAGTGTACTTTGGCATGAAGCGGTTCTTGTTGGGTGTTGGTAAAACACGGACTGCCTAATTCCGGTGGTAATTTGCAAAGCAATCCTTGCAATGGACCAATCAGAATCGTTTATTTAGACCGCGGTCCGTAATTCACAGTCCGCGTTTTACCCACACCCGTTGTTCGCGATCAACCAATCAGCGATCGTTTGACTACGAAAACATCCATCATAGCGTCGCTGCCAACGTCGTCTAATTCTGAAGGAAACAGCAAAAAGTGATGAACCTCTATCGTTGCATGGTTTTTATTTCCAAGGCAGCATGAAAAACAACTTACTGGCCTGTTGCAGACTTAACTAACTAGCTGGGCGCACGGCAACCGAACTTCTCCTTTTTTCCCTCTCGTTCCTCTTCTTTGGTCCCAAAACGCCCGCTCCAAGACCGTGAGCTGAACATGACTGCCCCCCAGCGTCCATGCATGAAACTACAGCCCGGAATACAACACACACGCAACTGTACAGTATTATTTATTTTATTATTTTATTTATTTGAGATTCTCATGTGATGCCACAAAAAATTACATGATATCATGATGGCAGTCTTTTTATTTTACATGGGGCAAGTTCGGGCAAGTAGTTCTCACCTTAAGGATTCCCTATGGGCAAGTCATTTTGGTTTTTAATGTAGAGCCCTGCTTAGACACTTAAAGGGGAACTGCACTTTTTGGAAATTTTGCCCATCACTCGCAATCCTTATGTGAAACATGAACTTTCCCTTTGCTGTGCATTCGAGCATGAGAAAACGAGTTAATATGAGCTAGCTAACATTATTGGAAGTACGTATTTTGATGCTAAAGCCCTAAAAAGAAACCTGAAAAAAAATGTTAACATTTACATAAAGGACTCATATATTAACCAAGCTACAGTGATATTGTTATTGTAGCAGCTAACATGAAAAACTAGATTTCTGTCAGGCGAAAAAGTGGATACCTATCTTTCAAATTTTGGTATGAAGATGCCTGTTTACTGTCAGCAATTTTACGTGATGACTGGAGTACCCGTCTTTTGCTGGAAGACACAGCCATCCCAAGGAGAGTGGACATTGAAAGTGTTGTCGCTGTATCTATGCTGTTATTGACAGAAGTAGCATAAGCTATATGCACAATGTGAAATCAATGCACCTAGGAAAGAAGTTTTGGTAATGTTTTAAAACATCAAAATACAGCAAGATACTGTAAGTATTACATATAAAGGCATATCTTAATCTTATCATCAATTTAATAGTTCTTATGATCACAGCATCTATATAAAATGATAAAACACTGTTGGGGGCTTCAAAATAGGTGTGCCCTGTGCATTGTTAGCTAGCTCATTGTAACTTGTTTTCTGGTGTTATAATGAACAGAAAAGGAATAAGGCAAACTTCCCAAAAAGTGCAGTTCCCCTTTAATAATAGCTTTTGTGGTGGCCACAGTTTGACCCTAAACAGATTACTTCTATTTACATGATTTTGTTGTACTTTAACTGTAGTACCACACAAATTACCCATAAACTCTACTGCTTGGGAGTACAAAATAGCTCGTTACAAAATAGCTCTTTTGCTACAAAGCTCTTCCAACAATGGGGCCGCCCACCAGGTTTATATCTTGACAATGTCTTTTTAAAAAGCCCTTATCCTTCCCTTATGCTGTGGAGTCTCCACATTCCCACAAGTCTGTCGGGAACACCAGAGACCAAAAGCAAGCTAGCGTTCTACACGGGAGGTTAACATGATGATCAGATTAGCATGGATTGGAGAAAACCCACCAAATGCTGATTGCTTTTAAATTGAATCTGCAGGCTGATTGATGATATTGTGTGTCATATAATTCCTGCTTTTGACCAACCGGCATTTTAATTAGCTGGCACGCTTTTAATGAACAAATAGCAAACACATTGATTTCATGCCGTAGATCAGGAAATGCTCTTTCTGATTATGAATAAGCAGCCCCCTCCAAGATACGTATACTGGACTGCTTCATAATTACATAAGCTGTTTAAAAGCACTTAAGGAATTTTATAGCAGCTTAGAAGGTTTACGTTTGACAGCACATACACACCTTTAATATCATGAAGTTGTAAAGCTTTATACCCCAGACACAAACCTCCCGCTATTGAAAGTGAGTTTAGGCGAAGCACGCAGACGTTTAAGTCTGACCTCGATCACAAAGTCATGACTGGGCTTGACAAGGTCACACCCTGACTTGATCTGACCCGCCTCAGAGCCACGAGACTCAGGCCTCTATCAACACAGTGAAGGCTAAACAATACCAGAGCGGATTTTCATAGACACACATTTGCGGCATTGATCAGATATTGACAGCAGAAGCTTGCTGTTGTGTACAGAAGAAGCAAAGATGCGACAGACGCTGTCCTGTAGGAGAAATAATGGTCTGTTCCAGGGTTAAGCTGATTTATTTTCTAAACTTTATGAAGTGTACAGGCAAATATTTAAGTCACATTTTAACCTTCTCAACTGTAATACAAATGCGAAAAGAAGTGACACAATGTTATTAAATAAAATTTTTATTTGGTACTTTGGTAACAACTTGGGATGCACGATTTTTTTCACTTCCGCGTTAGACGTAGCACTTGCACGGGTGTGGTATCAGTAAGGAGGATGGCTGCAGGGTATGCGTGGAGACAACTAAGGTTACTGATATTCTTTAGCCTGCATTTGCAGATGTTGTTCTAATTGTGTTTTCTAACAACATTAAAGGGGTCCTACGATGATTTTTCCACTTTTCGGACCTTAAAATGTTGTTAGGATGTTGTATTCTTGTGTTAAACAACGCTAAAGTTTCAGAAAAAAGTTTAGGATAGCTCTGAATGCTCGGCTTCAGGTAGCTTTTCTAACACTGGCTCCCTGTGATGTCACAAGGAGCCGGGCTTCCGTACATGGGCATGCGCTGTAGACCAGATACACGCTCCACACAGCTTTGCTTCTCTCTGTTTACGGTTGTTAGTGTTGGCTCCCAGGAGAATTCCTTCTACGAGGAAAGATCAGGCAGAAGTGGTTGGAGTTGGTGATTCCCAGCAAGAGAAAAATATTTTTGTCAGTCAACGGCATTTCACATGGGACTGTTTTTGTGAACATGAATGTGAAATATTGATTAAGCTGTTGCTGCTCTCTTGGAAAAGGTGCATTAATGTAGGACACACTATGACTGCAATCAGTAAACACAGACCTACGAGTTCATACACGGTAGGTCAGGGGTCTCCAGCCAGTAGCTTGTGAGCTACCAGTAGCTCCTAACCACTTTTCAAGCAGCTCTCCAAAGGCTTTATTCATTTATTATCAATTCCTAAAATTAGTAAGTGGAGTTTGGTTTCGGCAGTAGTCTGGAAGTACGGTATTTTGGGAGTGTGACAAATCACACTGGCCATGTGTGGAATAAATTAAACAGACCGTTTTGGAAATCCAAGGAAATATAGCTGCAATAGATGCAGATTCTGGAAGATCTAGAAGGTTTTCTGTGTGTAGGTTTATTTTGTGTAGCTGCTTTATATAGGAGTTGACAACTCAATACAAAGGGCTGAAAATGAGCATAATCAGCTGTGGCTCACGGTCTAATTGGAAATCTCTAATGTGGGAATTATGGTATCAGAACCCAATACCAATACTCGATTGGACGAGTCCCAACCCCGCTAACAAGTATACCAGCATGAGGTGCTAAACATTACAAATATTTTCACCAGCAGAATAATAAACATATTGTTAAATGTCTCCATTTTAGTCTGTGTCAATCAAAAGTGGTCATTATTATCATTATACAGTGTACCTAATGAATTGGCCTGTAAATGCATTGCAAGGCAGTTACGTCCCAGTGTGTGATGTCATGACGCAGCCAGTCTTTGCAGGTGTTAAGATGCATAACAATAGGTGGGTTTAAAGCTGCGCACAGATGGTTAGTCCTGAAGATCCAGACGCTAGTATGGACATTGCAGCTCTGCATGCTCCAGCTCGCTCATGCCATCACTAAACTGGTATTTGTTTGTCTCCTTGGAAAGCAGATGTGCTCCAGAGACGCTCGCTCACCCTGAAGTCACACAATAGTCAGCTCATGACATTTTATAGCTGCGTCTTCCTCCACTCAGCTCTTAATCCATTTGGAAAATATTTGCTTGTACAGTAAGTCGCCGCTAACTCCCAGGACTTTTTTTTTTTTTGAGTTCGGCATGCCTCAGCGTGTCGTGCCAGCGTTTCGCCCGCTTCAGAACCCAGTGGAGCGTTCAGCAGGCAGGCGGGCCATCGGCGCCACAAAAGACTCAATGTTCTACCTTCTTGTCCCGTCCTGTCCTGTTTGTGTCACGGTGAGTGTGTGATTGGATCAAGAACGGCTTTGACGTACATGAGGAATCACATCTTTGCATCCATCTACGTGCTGAAAACATTTGCAGGCTAGAACATAGAAACAAAATACACATGTGGTAAATAAAGTTAACTTTTGTTTTTAGAAGCAAACATGAAATAATAATCCATCCCCTCGGTCATGAAAGGCAGACAATACACTGAGTTAATAGTAAATAGAGTGCACTACTTGCCTGCAACCACCAGAGGTGCTGTTTATTCAGTCTCAGTTAGTTTGCTGTCTATAGAAGGTCGCACTAAAGGTGTTCTTTAGTACTGTAATTTCCGGACTATAGAGCGCACCTGATTATAAGCCTCACCCACTACATTTTTAGAGGAAAACCGATTTTGTACACAAGCCGCACCTGTATATAAGCCGCACGTGCCCACATTAAAACATGTAAACATATTTACAAAGAAAGACGGTACACAGAGAGAGTTTTCAAAGTTTTAATAATATAACCTAACAATAATAATAATATAACTTTCTTCACAAAAGGTGCCTGTGACGCGGCAGTAAAACGGTAGCAACATGGTAACAACACGCTAGCAACACAATAGCTTTTTCGTCTTTTTGCATTGCTCCAGTTCTTCCCGCTGCCGTTTCCAGCGTCTCACCATCGATTAGTTTATGCCAAGTTTACGTGCAGCAGCTCTGTTTCCTTCTTTATCGGACAGCTCGATTGCTTTTAGCTTGAAAGCTGCGTCATATGCCTTTCTTTTTGCATTTTCCATGATGAGGGTATGTTCACGCTAATTTAATTTATGCACAAGACAAGAGGTTGCAAGTCTTCCTCGACGCATATATTCCACCGGTCTTAATCTTACCTTTCTACTCGAGAGCCCCTGGCGGCCGTTAGAAAAATGACATAAATTGGCCGCATCACTGAATAAGCCGCAGGGTTGAAAGTTTGGGAAAAAAGTAGCGGCTTATAGTCCGGAATTTACGGTAACTCATCCACTGTCTCACAGTCGATTTTTAGGTGGGCCTGCAATGATCATGTTCCCAAAAACTGCTGTAAGTCACACTCGGTCAGTGGCGTGGATCGTTTTTTTCACCAATGATTACCTGATGATGTAATCAAGATCAATAGATGCAGACACGCCGAGAACGCGGCAACCTCATTTCAACACTTCCATTGCGCCACCGCTATCACCTTGGAGTGTTTTGTTCCTTCTCACATCTACAGGCATTTCCCGGCCGTTTTCTCCATGAGTCGGCGCTCGTTCAGTGCAGCTGTTTGGTTTCGGAGCCATGTTGGTTAATGGTTAGCTCGGCCTGCAGTTTGCTTTCTTTCTTGTTGTTTGCTGGAAAGCCAAACGTGCGCACTGATGCTGGCTGCTGCTGTGTGCACATCTTATCTTTGTTCCCGAGATAAAGTATGGAGTAGTAAATATGCAAACGGTTTGCGGCCCCAACTGCTGTCCTTCCTGGGAAGTGCGCAGCAGCCATGTGGAGTCAAGCACGCAATATGCCACAAAAGTGGCATAAGCTTTTATTGTATCTTGTTAGGTGAGACGCCAACCTATTAAAAATGCCTATTTTTGACACACAACTTAGCTTTACTATCCACTGAAAATGAGTCAACACACAGCCATTATTGTCTACATATCTGGCAACACAAATGAGCGGCAAGATAATTGTGTATTGCCTTTAGTGTTACAGTCGGAGGCTGCAGGAGTGCTGCTGGTACTGAGGGAGCTGTGGCTCGTTGAGGAAAATGTAAATGCATAAAAGTGGGCAATACAAGTGAGTTGCCAGCAGGCATGGGCTGTTTACTAGTTGTTAAAGTCATGGTTTCACAACCACTAAAATAGTCCATCATACCGTCCTACGTTATGAGAAAAAGTGGAGGTCCTGTGTTATTCCTCACAGTTGGAACTGGGCTTTGGTGTTGAAACCACGGGCTTGAGCTGTATTGCCAAAAGTCTGCAACAGTCGAGGCATAACTAGCACTGACGTTAGCTGCAATCAAGTGACATTTGTGACATTTATTGAGCCATTAATTGAGCCAGTGGTTGCATTTATTTGCATTGTTTTAGTAAGACAATATTCATAGTGTTGTGACATGAATTGCAAAACTAGCCACTGCATTAAGAATATTTGTTTAGAAATAATTCTTTTCAGCAACATTCATTCATTCATTCATTCATTTTCTACCGCTTTTTCCTCACAAGGGTCGCGGGGGGTGCTGGGGGTGCTGGAGCCTATCCCAGCTGTCTTCGGGCGAGAGGTGGGGTACACCCTGGACTGGTCGCCAGCCAATCACAGGGCACATATAGACAAACAACCATTCACACTCACATTCATACCTATGGACAATTTGGAGTCACCAATTAACCTAGCATGTTTTTGGAATGTGGGAGGAAACCGGAGTCCCCGGAGAAAACCCACACATGCACGGGGAGAACATGCAAACTCCACACAGAGATGGCCGAGTGTGAAGGGTGGAATTGAACCCTGGTCTCCTAGCTGTGAGGTCTGCACGCTAACCACTCGACTGCCGTGCCGCCTGTTCAGCAACATAATATTTATAAATGTAGCATGTTTTTTATGTCATTTTGAAAATGAGATTTTCTCTTCATTCCAACAAAGATATTTCAAAATAACAATAATAATAATTTTAGCTACAGTATAAAAAGAATGCTGTGAAGCCATGATAGTTTTGCCCAAGGTTATCATACCGTCAGACTCTCATACCGGCCCATGCCAAGTTGCGAGACAATTACACCTTGCCCACAGTCAAGCATGGTAATGGTCTCATCACTATCTGGGCCTGTACAAGGGGATCCAGTATCAGGAAACTGTGATTCATTGAAGGAAAGGTGATTTCCAACATGTACTGTCACACTGACACTGAAGCAGAAATTGGGCCACGTGGCAGTTTTCCAACATAAGGACTACAAACAGACCTCCAAGATGCCAAGTGCAAGTGACAGCTCCACCAGTGATGTCATTATGGAAAAGGATTCCAGTAACAACCTGGTCTATTCCATGTCCAAGAGGATTAAGGCAGTACTAAGTAACAATGGTGCTAACACAAAATTTCACACTACAAACACAATTTGCGTTATGTAAGGGGTAGTCACTTGTGTTGCTAGCTTTTAAAAACACTAATGGCTGCGTGTTGAGTCTTTTTTTCAGTGTATAATTAATATATACTGTACTGCTGTAGAAGCTGCACACTGACCTCTCTAAAATACATACAAGTTTACTTTCTAGAGGACTTTCTCTTGATGTACATGATGTACTGTCATTAAAACTGCCATGCGGCCCAGTTTCCCAAGGGATGGGACTCTGCTCTACTTCACAATGTCGCAGTACATGTTGTAATTGATCTTTCTCCTCTGGAGCACTCATACTACCACCCTGCTTGACTGGTTCAGTTATCTTGCTGACTTATGTTGCCAGCTTTGTCGGCAATAAGGCCTGTGTTAAGTCACTTTAAGTGGATAGTAAATGTATATTGTTATACAAGCTGTACACTAACTACTCTAAAATACTGTATATTCAAGTTGAATTTCTATAGTATTGTCCCCTTACAGCAGGGGTCTCAATGGCCCGCAGGACACTAGTTTGAGGCCCCCACCTTGATATGAAAGTTTAATGTTAGTGCGGCCAGCGCAAGTTTGATATGGATGCTGTATGGTATCATGTACCCAGAAAAAATTATTACGTTTGATTCATGTTCATGTTGAAGGTTAAATAACTGTTAATAGTTATCCTCCCTATCCGTGTGGAAGTGGTAAGTTTTTGGCTATTTAAGTTTAAAGGAAATAACTTGAAGGCTACCGTTTAGGTCGCTAGCTCTCTAGTTTGCGAGTTAGCATGTGTCTCAAGACCCTGCAGTTGCGCAATATGTTGTAAATAAAAAAAAGTATAAATGTGACTATAGTCGTGTTTTGTCATGTCTACAGGGCTCTAATAATGCTTTGTTAATTTTAATCTGAAAAAAATAATTTGTCTACCCACCAACTATATGTGGTTTCTTAAGTTTTTATTATTTGCCGTTTTATTATTATTATATTTATTTATTACTGATTGATTGATTTTCTTTATTCTTGATTTGTTTATTTATTTTTCATCTTATTTTCTGCAGAAAAATAAAAATTAAGATATTTGAGAACAGTGGAATGTTTTATCAGAGCTTTTATTGTAGAAAATCGAAACCAAAGCAAAGTTTATTCATTTTTCTGTTTTTAATAAATGCGTTTTTTTGTTTTTTTTTTTTGGAAAACCTGATGCGGCCCAGTCTCGTCCAGACCCAAGCTCCAGTGGCCCCCAAGTAAATTGAGTTTGAGACCCCTGCCTTACAAGATATGATCAAATGTTGCTAAGATGTGAGCTCTGTGTTCCCTTTTGGGAAACACTGTATGTTGTAATCATCAGTGTGTGTCATGTATTTCACCACATGTTGATATCTTAAAGTAAGGCATGAGAATGCTTATCTGCCATCCCCCACACTCTAAATGAAGGACCTTTTTAAAAACAACCTCCCCTTCTTTTTTTGTTTTTGCCCTTCATGCCGCCGTTGTCCTCACCTCGACCCCGGGTTGCGCTTATTTCCTTGGCTTTTTGAAAGGCTTCTTCCTAATCACAGAGTGAAGCAGAGCAGCAAATGAGCGTGCAGGGCTGCGGCCGCCAAGCTACTACTTGTACTAGTAATTAAAAGGCAAAGTCAAGTTTGCATGGCAGCAAGAAATATAGCGCTAACACGCCAGCCCGCCCCGCACATGTATGGGATCCTGTAGCAGTACAACATGGACCCACTGTGGAATGTTTCCACAATGATGTTGTTGTTGACAACGTTCATGTCTTCAGACCAAACCATTACTCAATACCCACAAGTACATTATTAGTTTTGAGGAAATTACTCATGATTCTTAAAAACGCCCGGTCAAAGGTCATATCGGTATTTGTTGTTTTTGTCAAATTCTTCAAAGGAATCTGTTTTTTTAATGGTATTTATTATCTGGGTTTTGGGGTGGGGAGTTTTGCAGCTCATTCACAATCCTTATGTGAAACCTGAACTGATATTTATTTCATTTTCTGTGCATTATAACACGAGAAAATTAGTTAACATAAGCAAGCTGACAACGGACATCATTGGGATACACCTATTTTGACTATGAAGACCTCTAAAATTTGCATGTTGCATTTATACATGCTGTGATCATGCATTAACATGTACACCAGGGGTCTCAAAATCAATTTACTTGGGGGCCACTGGAGCTCAGGTCTGGGTGAGACTGGGCCGCATCAGGTTTTCCAAAAAAAAATAAAAAACGCATTTATTAAAAACAAAATTTTTTTAAAAACTTCGCTTTGGTTCCAATTTTCTCCAAGAAAAGCTCTGATAAAACATTCCACTGTTCTCAAATATCTTACTTTTTATTTTTCTACACAAAATAAGATGAAAAATAAATAAACAAATCAAGAATAAAGAAAATCAATCAATCAGTAATAAATAAATAAATACAATAATAATAAAACGGCAAATAATAAAAACTTAAGAAACCACATATAGTTGGTGGGTAAACAAATTATTTTTTTCAGATTAAAATTAACAAAGCATTATTAGAGCCCTGTAGACATGACAAAACACGACTATAGTCACATTTATACTCTTTTTATTTACAACATATTGCGCAACTGCAGGGTCTTGAGACACATGCTAACTCGCAAACTAGAGAGCTAGCGACCTAAAGGGTAGCCTTCAAGTTATTTCCTTTAAACTTAAATAGCCAAAAACTTACCACTTCCACACGGATAGGGAGGATCACTATTAACAGTTATTTAACCTTTAACATGAACATGAATCAAATGTAATAATTTTTTCTGGGTACATGATACCATACAGCATCCATATCAAACTTGCGCAGGCCGCACTAACATTAAACTTTCATATCAAGGTGGGGGCCTCACACTAGTGTCCTGCGGGCCACATTTGGCCCACGGGCCGCGTGTTTGAGACCCCTGCTTTAGAGGATTAAGACACATGCTGTCATGTGACCCAGTTGGACAAAACAAATAGAAGTTGTGTTTGTGTGCTAAAACATTAAAAGTTAATTTAGGAGTGCCAACCTCTGACCTTGTAGTGTTTCTCCTGTATGTTTGACCAAAGAGAGGACCGACATGCTTCAAACATCTGGTCAGGACGTCTCGTTCCAATATAATCCTCACACACCAATGTGCTCAAGTAACACACACATATTATGGCCTTTGTCAGCCTGCTTGGTCGCCAAACAATGCAGCACAAGTAAAGGAGCTATCAAGTCAATGCAGAGCTTTCATCTTCTCCTCTTTCTCCTCATCCTCTTGATCCTCACTCATTGCTGGAGGAAAGAACGTTTCTCCTTCTCAAGAATGCTGCTGTTGCCGTTTTGCTCTTTGCGCTTGTCTGACAACATAGATTAGCTGCGGTGTTGTGACTAACTCTTGAAAAAAATTACTAAATATGTTGTGTGTTGTTTTGTTCTAAAAACAGCAGAACATTTTGAAATGCTAAAAACAGGCCAGTAGAACAAACAAATCAATCCGTGAAGACACTTATTATCGTATTACCCCAGAGGCCTCTTAAAAATGAAGTTACGCATTTTATACTTAGGTCCCAAAATAAATTAAGACCTAACTTTAGATTTCAAATTTTTCCATGTCTACATTTTTTAACTATTTTATGCCATTTTTGTTATAGCCCAGGTTTTTCCTCAATGGGAAAACCACAAAATGAGGTGCAATGTTGTATATATGGGATGAAGCAACTCCAGCCTAGATTAGGCCAGTAAGTTTCATACAGCACAGTGTTTGTGGTGGGAATGTTCTCGGTTGAGGTGTCATCGTTATCCACTTCAACCACTGTCTTTTGACATTTACACAAAAGCAAACATTCATTCATTCATTTTCTACCGCTTTTTCCTCACGAGGGTCGCGGGGGGGGCTGGAGCCTATCCCAGCTGTCTTCAAGCGAGAGGCGGGGTACACCCTGGACTGGTCGCCAGCCAATCACAGGGCACATATAGACAAACAACCATTCACACTCACATTCATACCTATGGACAATTTGGAGTCACCAATTAACCTAGCATGTTTTTGGAATGTGGGAGGAAACCGGAGTACCCGGAGAAAACCCACGCATGCACAGGGAGAACATGCAAACTCCACACAGATGGCCGAGGGTGGAATTGAACCCTGGTCTCCTAGCTGGGAGGTCTGCACGCTAACCACTCGTCCGCCGTGCCGCACAAAAGCAAACATGAAAAAGTAATCATCTCAAAACCATTCAGAGCGGCACGAGTGTAATGATTGTAATTTGCACGTCATGCCACTAGTTGGCAACACCACACACACTCCCACCATCTGTTCAATGGCCTCCACCAGCGTGTACCGTATGTGACGTCTAAATGTCATGTGACTGTGACTAATCTAGCGTAACAGTACCGAAGCAGGGCTTTGTGACGGATGATCCCTCTTCCCGCCAGTGAGGTACAAAGATATCTCCAAGGACGCATGAGGCTGATATTTTTCACCTCAGTCCGTCACGTGCACTTCAACATTTTGGATTCCGGCCCGTTATGGAGTTGCTGGATTTAAACGATAGCAAACAAGGCGGACTCTGCTGCTGCTGATGGCCTCATCAGAAGGTCAGACTGACTCAGTAGCTGGAGTTACGACTGACCGATCAAAAGGAATTAAAAGATGAAACGGAGATGAGATATGAAGCGGACATATTTTGTTAGGTGCAAATATTGCTACAGTCATCCAGCGGTTGATTTGTGGAGCACTCCCCCTCTGATGAAGCTGCTTCTTCATTAAAGAGGCCTTTTAGGGTCGGACATTGAACACAACCTACCTAATAAAGCGGCCAATGAGAGCATATAAAGTATTCCACAGTGAAAACCTTTCTTTTCCATGCACATTCTTTCCGACAGCAAGGAAAAAGTGAAGGATGTCAGCAGCTTGCTGTCAAAGACATCCGCTTTGGAGGGTTGGAGTCTTCCTTGGGTCAGATCCATCAAACGCTTGAAGCCATTCATTCATTTATCTCGTCATTCATCCATCACAGCAGCTGAGACATATACATGTGCTCTCCATTAAAGGAATGCTGGATACTGTTGGAAAAGTCCAGTGTTACTGATTGTGTGTACAATATGGATGCAAAACCCAATGATTCTGCTGATTCTGCTTATTCTCCATGGAAGGATTGCCAGTGAGAACCAGAGATTAGATGTGATGTCCAGAACCATCTGGCGGAACCAAAAGTCAGAACCAGAAGCCAGAAACAAAAGACAGAACTTTCATATATAACTGTCTGCAAGAACCAGCATCCAGACCTAACATGCTCATCCAAATCAGAACCAGCTGCCATATGGAGAAGTTAGAACCAGAAGTGAGTACTATATATGACAACCAGCATGCAAAGCCTGAAGTCACAACTAGAAGCCAGAACCACAAGTGAGACCTTGCAATCATAACTGGCATCCTGTACCAGAATGGAGAACCAACATCTAAAACTACCAATCAGAGACAAGTAAGGACCAGTGCCCAGAACCAACAATGAGAACCAGAAGTGAGAACCACCATTCAGAAGATAATAGAAAATAGAAAATAGACAGAACTTGCCTACAGAAGTCAACCAGACAGAATGAGGAGTCCTAACCTTTGCTGGTAAACAGTGCTGAGGTCAACATGAGGTCCTGACATTTGGGCCAGAAGAAGATGAGGCCGCTGTCAGAACTTCTCTGACTGGCACACATGTGGACCAGACCCAAAGGCGGATCAGTAAAATGGAATACACATGACAGCTTCACTGGACTCACTGGGTCGTGATCTTCACAAGTTGATGACACGGGAGCGCCACACGGCTCAGAAGCCAGCAGGCCAAAACCACATCAGAACCCTTCTGAGAGCATCTACTGTGGCTGAAGCAAAGCATCATGGGTTGTCCAGGTTGGCATCTGGACTGGTGCCTGTCTTTCGGGAGAGGCCTGTGAATTATTGCTGCATCTGCTTAGAACCAGAAATGTTATTTTGTCCTGCTCCGTACTGAAGGACTTGTGTGTGTCTCCTTAGACAACAACAAGCATTTCACGTGATCCGCCAAACAATAGGAAGCATAACTTTGTTAGCTAGCAAACACAGCAAACTCAAGCTGCTGAATGAGACGATATCAGCACACAAACACTTCCTGGATGCACATGATTTGATAAAACCCTTAAGTCAACAAAACAAGACGAATGCCGCCTCTTGTGGACACTTTTCACATGACAATTAGGAAACTAAAGACGAGACTGTTTTTAGCTGATGATGGATAAAAACTTTACATGATGTTTTTGTAGCCTGAAAATACACAAACAAAAACAGAGAGCACTTTTTTTTTAATGATGCTGATCCTTTCCACTTAATACAACAATGGTGGTGTAGCGCAATAGTGTTTGTTTTACACACATTCACTTCTGTGATCCGTCTTTTGGAACAAAGAAAAAAGTCAAATGCACTTACAAATTAATCCTTCAATGGTCGTTGAACTGAGCTCTCGCGGTCATGGTCAACTGTGTTTTGTGCAAACTTTTCCCTGAACACAGCTTCAAAGGCATATGACCCGCAACAGGGGTGTCCAAAGAGCAGTTCATTGTAAAAATAAAATTAAAATGATAAAACTGATAAAAACCCAGCAAAAATTCCATATGTTATGATATTTCCCTGAGTTTGTTTTAGCCCAGGGGTCTCAAACACGCGGCCCACAGGCCAAATGTGGCCTGCAGGACACTAGTTTGAGGCCCCCGCCTTGATATGAAAGTTTGATATGGATGCTGTATGGTATCATGTACCCAGAAAAAATTATTACGTTTGATTAATGTTCATGTTAAAGGTTAAATAACTGTTAATAGTTATCCTCCCTATCCTTGTGGAAGTGGTAAGTTTTTGGCTATTTAAGTTTAAAGGAAATAGCTTGAAGGCTACCGTTTAGGTCGCTAGCTCTCTAGTTTGCGAGTTAGCATGTGTCTCAAGACCCTGCAGTTGCGCAATATGTTGTAAATAAAAAGAGTATAAATGTGACTATAGTCGTGTTTTGTCATGTCTACAGGGCTCTAATAATGCTTTGTTAATTTTAATCTGAAAAAAATAATTTGTCTACCCACCAACTATATGTGGTTTCTTAAGTTTTTATTATTTGCCGTATTATTATTATATTTATTTATTACTGATTGATTGATTAGTTTGATTTGCTTGATTTGTTTTAGCCTGTTTATGACATAAAAATAGCAAAATGGCCCCCGCATCCTTTGATTTTTCAATGTGCCACCCTCATTAGAAAAAGACAGTCCAGTCATGTGAAAACGATTAGGATGAGGAAACCCCATATTGTAACTCTTACTTCTGCACCACTACGCCCAAAAGAAGAAAAATTTGTCGGAACATGCACCCCTACATATATTGCATGTGCAATTATTTTTCTGAAAAAAACAGCAAATGGTTTGCATGTTCTCCCCGTGTGTCCGCGGGTTTTTTCCGGGTACTCCGGTTTCCTCCCACATTCCAAAAACATGCTAGGTTAATTGGCGACTCCAAATTGTCCATAGGTATGAATGTGATTGTGAATGGTTGTTTGTCTATATGTGCCCTGTGATTGGCTGATTAAGATGAGAATTTGGTACACAATTTGGTGTAAAAATTTTGCAAGATTGAAAAACATGGCTGCCATCAAGCAAAATATGAGCGGGACTTAGTAAGTCATTGACCATAAGTCACTGATCGTTTGTCTTGTGATTATATGACTTTAAGGATATCTGTATTACATGTATGCTGTATATACGTATGTTCGCATGTCTTTCGAAGTATTTTGCACACAATCCATCGGTGCCATGTGATTTACATGTCATGTGGATGACACTTTAGAGTTGTTATAATGTTTACACCTGACTGCAAGTGCTTCCAGATGATTGAAGAACGAGGCTCAAATTTTCTAATTTGATTTGACTGATGTCTTCTTGAGTTGGTGTTAACGTACAGGCCACATTGTTCGCGTGTTAGCACCACTGTTGGCCGCGTTGGCACCAACCGGGCATGAGGCCAGCTGCCCCGCCAACACCATCGGGCTGCCCTCGACTCATTTTCGGAGTCTCTTGGCCGTCCCAGGCATGTTGATGCCACATGGCGGCAACATGCTCTCGCACGTGTGCGCTCAAAAGCACGTAGCAACAAATGCGTCCACTTGCTTACGGGTTGTGGCACATGTGCGTTAAGACGCACACACATGCACCTATAAGAGCCAAGGGTCCGGTTGCAGAAGAACATGCATTGTGTTGTTGTTGCAGCACACTTCATGAAGGTAGTTGGCGCACAATTGACACGCGATCCTGAGTTCAAAGGTCAACCATTCCAGTGAACTTAGTCTTGTGTGTATTTTGGTTTAACAGCTTCAGCCTATTTCAGCACCACAGTGACAATATTTGACATTCTTGTGTTCCGGGTCGGTCCAGTCCAAGGCTCAGGTGTGTTTTCACGCGTGACCTGCAGGCCTCTGTTAGGGTTTGACACCAAAGCCTGGTGGATCAGCTTACACAGCCAGGCTGGGGGCTCAGGGAGCCCCTCGAAAGTGAAACTCAATCACAACGCTGTTGTTTTCTTCACAATGGCAGCCGGTTCAATGCGGGCCACGAGGTGTTCAGTGTCTCACGTGGGTGCCCTGCGGTGACAGTACCACCGCTCGAATACACGCTCCTCAAATGGCCCACAAAGTCAAGGAACATCAACCGGCACCGTAAATCTCTCCCCGAACAAACGTCAGAGAAATGTGAGATATGTGCATTAATGTCGATGTGAGACATAAAATTGGGGTTCTGGTTTTATCCCTCCATTAGTGTCGGCAGTTGTTCAAATGGCCCGCAAGTGGCAATGGCAGGTGCTCTGTTTGGGTTTCACTACTTGCGGTCAAAAGTACGAATACGCATTTGAACAATGCAACTACAGTACCTGCAAAGTTATAGCATCATAGCCTTCTGTACCCTGAGGGTCAGAACACTGAAAAAATCAAATGTTCAGAATAATAAACTCTTATATTGTCAACATAGACTAAAATAGATCAAATTATCAAATTATCATAAATATAAAGTCAAGATTGACCGCACGGTGGAGGCTCCAGCACGAAACATGCATGTTAGGTTAATGGTGACTCCAAATTGTCCATAGGTATAAATGTGAGTGTGAGTGGTTGTTTGTCTATATGTGCCCTGTGATTGGCTGGCGACCAGTCCAGGGTGTACCCCGCCTCTTGCTCGAAGACAGCTGGGATAGGCTCCAGCACCCCTGCGATCCTCGTGAGGAAAAGCGATAAAAAATGAATGAATGAATCTTACTTGGCTGCACAGCGGTCAAGTGGTTAGCGTGTAGACCTCACAGCTAGGAGACCCGGGTTCAATTCCACCCTCGGCCATCTCTGTGTGGAGTTTGCATGTTCTCCCCGTGCATGCGTGGGTTTTTCTCCAGGTACTCCGGTTTCCTCCCACATTCCAAAAACATGCTAGGTTAAGCTGGGATAGGCTCCGGCATACCCCCACGTCTTCAGGCGAGAGGCGGGGTACACCTTGGACTGGTCGCCAGCCAATCACATTCATACCTATGGACAATTTGGAGTCACCAATTAACCTAGCATGTTTTTGGAATGTGGGAGGAAACCCACGGACGCACGGTGAGAACATGCAAACTCCACACACAGATGCCAGAACAGAGATTTGAACACAGGTCTCCTGACTGTGTGGCCAACATGCTAAATTATCAATATTATTATTATTAGACTCCTCATTGTCTTGTTCTTCTTTCACGAAACCAGTGGTCTTTCTCACCTTCTTCAAGGGAGGTCGTAAAAGGACTATTGGAAAGCGCTCACTCAACAGTGCATTCATGCAAATAAAAAAGAGAAGTCAATTAATCAATGCCATCGCTTTTCCCACAAGCTGAGGAATGATGGTTGGTGTCAATCATCAATGTGTGGTAACATTAACTCATTAAGTAACATGAAAAAAATCATCTCAATTTTTTTTGTGCAGCCCTTGATTTTTGTGACTCCAAAATGATTAAGATGAAAGTGTGATGATAACCATAGAGGTGGAAATGGTACTGTTAAAATTGGGACTCTATCACATTTGATCAACCTGCAGCTCGCTGTGAGTGAAGCGCTGAAAACTTCCAGCCTCAATTTCCTCCCCGCCGTTGTCTGAGCCCTGAGGGCCTTTGAGTGTCTGCACGCTTGCCTACCTCATCTTCCTACCTCACAGAAACCCCAGTTTTATGAGCCCTGCATTGTGGAGGTCTTCAAAGCCAGAGCACTGATGCAGCACAAATAATGACAGTATGACCTTTTGGCCTGTGCGCTGAAGCTTTAGCCAGAGGTCATTGAGATATGGCTTTGCTATTAAAGGTCATGAATGACCATTTTGAGCTCACCCTTTACCGGTATGTACGCCCCCCCCCCCTTGCTCCCAGTGAAGAGATCATCATGCAGTGAAGCTACGTAAACAAGCCAAAGCTTTCGTTCAAGCAGCCCAGGTCAAGGACCCTAAAAACCACGAGAGCCCACCCCCCTCCCTGGTCATTAATAATTAATGAAACCTGAGGCAGCCATGAAGGCCATGACTAAAGGAGGAGGGTTTGGGGCGGGTGTTTTTTAACATCAAACTTTGGTTTTGGTCTCTGAGTTCCGCACCCGCTCCAGTGGGCACAGACACAACAACATGCACGAGCGACACTCTCGCACAAGAGGAGGGAAAAAGTCGCCTCGGTGGAATGTAAGCTAGCATGAAAGTGTTCCCGGGATCCTTCACTCCAAGTGGTTGCGCTCAGCCCGGGGGGGCTACCACGGCCACGGCTCCATTACGAGTGCAACCTGATGAAAGAGGAGCTAAGGCGGCTTAGCTGTGACCCCCCCCCCATCAAAAAAAAAAAAATGCCCCCATGTATGAAAGCAGATAGCTTGCCATCATATTATAGTACTGGATACTTTTAAAAGCAAGGGAGCGAAGCTTAAACACCACACTCTTCTTGGCTCACTTTTGCATTCCCGTCCAATATTTCAAATTATTATTGTTTTTATCTTCTAATATGAGAATCCTATTGATTTAGAGTTATAGCTGATACATGATGCTCATAGGTCACACCATGCCAGTGCTCTACCAGCCCCTCATCTTTAAACATGACTTGAGAATTTAACCAGCTCTTGTCGGTTTTTGCTTGCATTTTTCCTAAACTGAACTCAAAGGTAGGCGGCACGGCGGTCGAGTGGTTAGCGCGCAGACCTCACAGCTAGGAGACCAGGGTTCAAATCCACCCTTGGCCATCTCTGTGTGGAGTTTGCATGTTCTCCCCGTGCATGCGTGGGTTTTCTCCGGGTACTCCGGTTTCCTCCCACATTCCAAAAACATGCTAGGTTAATTGGCGACTCCAAATTACCCATAGGTATGAATGTGAGTGTGAATGGTTGTTTGTCTATATGTGCCCTGTGATTGGCTGGCGACCAGTCCAGGGTGTACCCGGCCTCTCGTCCAAAGACAGCTGGGATAGGCTGCAGCACCCCCCGCGACCCTCGTGAGGAAAAGCGGTAGAAAATGAATGAATGAATGAATGAACTCAAAGGTCTAAAGGTTTGTCTATGTACCCTCACATTTTTAAATTTTTTTTTACTTTACAAATCTTTCTAAAACTGTGTTAGTGAGCAATCATAATTCATAATCCATCCACCTGAAGTGTGGCATCAGAAGATGCTTATTAGACAGCATGATTATTGCACAAGCATGCCTTAGGTGGGCCACAATAAAAGGCTACTCCTAAAAGTACAGTTTCACAATATTGCATTTTTATTAGTGGCATAGAGATACCGTGACGAGAGCCTGCGGCCTATTGCTGTGCCAGTCATCCTTGACTGTCACCTCATATTGTAGCATATTAATGCATGGCGCTATGTTGCAAGGATCTATTTTGGTTTAAACTTCAGCTCTCATCATCTCCTATTATTCTTTCCCTTTCCCTTGCAGAGCTCGTCAGACGACTGCGACCCCCACGAGGGCATCCACGAAGGCAAGGAGGGCAAGTACCGTCTGCAGGTGACCCAGTTTGTGCAGAGATTGGAGTACTGGCACAAGGATCTGACTAATACCCTGGTCACCTCCATCAACGTGGTGCCCGTAAACGGGCGTTCCGTTGCCTTCCTGGGCACGGCAGATGGACGTCTCATTCAGGTAACAGCCTGACAGGAAGATGTGGGGGGAGATGCAGGTGCTTGTGTTAGACACGGCTGAAGGCTGGGTGTTATTAGCAGAAGGAACCCCTCATTTTGCCTTCGACCTCTGCCCAGTCTGCATCCAATGTTCCACACATGGCACAGCTGTTTATTAGCAGCGCTCGTTCACACCTGCTGTATTTCTCTCAGCTTTAACGCGTTTAAATCAGGAAGGAGGCACTGCTTTTAAACAACTTTGTCTTTGTTTGGGGATATAGGCTAGGGAGGAAAGAACTGTGGTGCTATTTTACTCCAGGGCTGTAGGTGTCAGTAATGTAGATGGCAAGCATACGATACAAAAAAAACATATGATGTAAATCAGGGGTCTCAAACACGCGGATGCCAGTTTAGGCCCCCGCCTTGATATGAAAGTTTAATGTTAGTGCGGCCCGCGCAAGTTTGATATGGATGCTGTATGGTATCATGTACCCAGAAAAAATTATTAAGTTTGATTAATGTTCATGTTAAAGGTTAAATAACTGTTAAGTTATCCTCCCTATCCGTGTGGAAGTGGTAAGTTTTTGGCTTTTTAAGTTTAAAGGAAATAACTTGCAGGCTACTGTTTAGGTCGCTAGCTCTCTAATTTGCGAGTTAGCATGTGTCTCAAGACCCTGCAGTTGCGCAAGTATAAATTTTGTCATGTCTACAGGGCTCTAATAATGCTTTGTTAATTTTAATCTGAAAAAAATAATTTGTCTATCCACCAACTATATGTGGTTTCTTAAGTTTTTATTATTTGCTGTTTTATTATTATTATATTTATTCATTACTGATTGGTTGATTTTCTTTATTCTTGATTTGTTTATTTATTTTTCATCTTATTTTGTGTAGAAAAATAAAAAGTAAGATATTTCAGTGGAATGTTTTATCAGAGCTTTTATTGTAGAAAATCAGAACCAAAGCAAAGTTTATTAATTTTTCTGTTTTTAATAAATGCGTTTTTGTTTTTTTTTTGAAAACCTGATGCCGCCCAGTCTCACCCAGACCCTAGCTCCAGTGGCCCCCAAGTAAATTGAGTTTGAGACCCCTGATGTAAATGGTTACCTACATTGTATGTTTTTTTTAAAAACTTGTACAGCAAACAACAACAATCAACAAACAGCCTGCAGCCTCAATGTGCATACTTTTTGCATTTTTTGCACATATGTGCACATTAAAAAGAAGAAGTAGGTAAACACTGCCAAAATTCACACTCTCAGGCACTAAATACACAAAGTCTTCCCAAAAGGGTTCCCACGAAGTTGGAAGCATAGAACTGTCCATAATGTCTTCCTATAATGAAATATGGGCAACTAGGGACAGCAGGGGCGGCACGGCGGTCGAGTGGTTAGCGCGCAGACCTCACAGCTAGGAGACCAGGGTTCAATTCCACCCTCGGCCATCTCTGTGTGGAGTTTGCATGTTCTCCTCGTGCATGCGTGGGTTTTCTCCGGGTACTCTGGTTTCCACATTCCAAAAACATGCTAGGTTAATTGGCGACTCCAAATTGTCCATAGGTATGAATGTGAGTGTGAATGGTTGTTTGTCTATATGTGCCCTGTGATTGGCTGGCGACCAGTCCAGGGTGTACCCCGCCTCTCGCCCGAAGACAGCTGGGATAGGCTCCAGCACCCCCGCGACCCTTGTGAGGAAAAGCGGTAGAAAATGAATGAATGAATAAGGACAGCAGTCCAACCTGTCACTGATTCATTCATTGATTAAGAGCTGAAGAAGAAGATGGACAGTTTTGTGGAAAATGCAGCTGGCGTCCATGCTGGTGAAAACACACAGCAACAGCTGCATTCAGACCCTTGGTGAGTAGGGAATGTCGTGCGAGAGAACGTGTCAACGAAGCCCGCCGCTCAACCATTAACATGCCGATAAGCGTGAAACCCCAGGCGCCGCCCCCATCACCCCACTACCCTCCCTGTCTGTTCTACCAGCGATTCTCGACAACACTCCCGCCTTTTTCCATGCAGCTGTCGCCTCTCCTTTCCAAGTTGCGTCGTCGCGATCTTGTGTTTCACAAACGTGTGAGCTTATATTCAGCTTGCGCCATGTAGCACTTCACTGCAAAAAGTGACTCAGTCTTGTGATGAAGAAGAAGGAGAATGCAGGTGGTTTTTGGCATCCATGTTGCATGCAGTTGCGTGTTTGAAAGGTTTGACCCTGCGGCCACCTGCATTGTGCACAAAGCGACGTCATTTTGCAAGTTCACAGCTCATTGTTCCAACATTAAAAAGAAGCTGTCAGCTTTTGGTGGATTTCAGTTTCCTGGTGGCTCCCGCTGGACGAGGCCTGGGGAACTTGGACTCGCTGTGATCGGGTCCGCTCAGGAAGTGTTTCCCTCGGCTTCACTTGACCCACTGTGGGAATAACACAGTGGCCGTGTTTGTTAGGCAAACTTCCCCCCGCCTGCCTAATACAATAAGCTGTAATTTACACCGGCATTAAGTCCTGTTCTGCCGAGGAGAGGCGGCCATTATTTTCACTGGTACAAAGCTGACATTGGCCGCCAGGGAGGTCGCAGTCAAACTGCTTCTTAACAATGTGTGCGTGTGTGTGAGAATGAAGGCGTACTGTACAGTGGTGTGAAAAACTGTTTGCCCCTTCTTCATTTTGTATTTTTTTCACACTGATACTATACTTTCAGATCATTGAAGAAATTTAAAATTAGTCAATGATAACACAACTGAATACAAAATGTTGTTTTTAAATTAAACGCTTTGTTATTAAGGGAGAAAAAAAATCCAAACATACCTGTACCTCACTGCACCAGGACTTTGACTAGGTCACTACAAAGTCTTTGGGCTGTAATTTTGTGGCGCAGCGCAAGGTGCACAGCAAATTTGGTAGATTGGACTGTGCCAAGATGGGCATGGTGGCGCACCAGGGGAGGAGTCCTGATTTTCAGCTTTGCACAGTGACAATTTTGTGACAAAACAGCCCGCCAAAGGTGCAGAGAAAGCTCGCCAGCTCCGACCTGGGCTATCCGGGGCGCAGGCGAAGTAGTGGTAAATATGCACAGTCCAAACATCACCAATACTTCACAAGCAGAAAAAAAAGAAAAAAAACAATAGAGAAAACAATGACAGCAACCACTATTCAATGTAATGTCTGGACCAGCATGTATTTTTTGTATTAATTGTCCTAACACAGGGCACGGTGTTCTAGTGGTTAGCGCGCAGACCTCACAGCTAGGAGACCAGGG
The DNA here is from genome assembly GCF_037039965.1 of Doryrhamphus excisus. Lineage (NCBI taxonomy): Eukaryota > Metazoa > Chordata > Actinopteri > Syngnathiformes > Syngnathidae > Doryrhamphus > Doryrhamphus excisus. The sequence continues at coordinate 13,751,563 of NC_136357.1, read as the reverse complement.
TTCAATTCCACCCTCGGCCATCTCTGTGTGGAGTTTGCATGTTCTCCCTGTGCATGCGTGGGTTTTCTCCGGGTACTCCAGTTTCCTCCCACATTCCAAAAACATGCTAGGTTAATTGGTGACTCTAAATTGTCCATAGGTATGAATGTGAGTGTGAATGGTTGTTTGTCTATATGTGCCCTGTGATTGGCTGGCCACCAGTCCAGGGTGTACCCCGCCTCTCGCCCAAAGACAGCTGGGATAGGCTCCAGCACCCCCGCGACCCTCATGAGGAAAAAAGCGGTAGAAAATTAATGAATGAATGAATGTCCAATCACATCTGAGACTTCACACACAAATTCAACCTGACGACAGCTGAAAGTATGATGCCAACCGGGGCCGACTCTACACTGCTGCATTGTCCTGCTACAGAACCTAAGTTGGTTTGTTTAGTTGAGACTTGACTTGGATAATGACCCCTTGATTAATTGATGCACAGTACTGCACAGTACTGGATTTTTCAGAGTGTCGCACAAAAAAAAAACAATGGAGAAAACAATGACAGCAACCATTATTCAATGTAATGTCTGAACCAGCATGTATTTTTTTGTATTAATTGTCTGTGTATCTGAGACCTCACGCACAAATTCAACCTGACTTTTCATTTTACTTAATGAGTGTTTTCCCAAAGGTCTTGGGGACCGTCAATATGTTTTCTGATAAAATTCAGACAAGCCTTAATGTTCGTTTGGTTCAGGTTTTCATTTTGGAACCCAGTGTCTCTCTTATGGTGGAGTCATGAACACTGACCTTAACTGAGGCAATTGAGGCCTGTAGTTGTTTCGAGGTTGTTGTGGGGTCTTTTGTGACCTCTTGTATAAGTTGTTGCTTCACTCCTGGGGTCATTTTGTTTGGCCGGCAACTCCTGTGAAGGATCATCACTGTTCCATGTTTTCACCAATTGTGGATAATGGCTCTCATTATGGTTTGCTGGAGTCCCAAAGCTTTACAAATGGTTTTCTAACTTTTTCCGGACTGCATTTTTTTGTTCAGTTGTGTCAGTGATATTTAAATTTGGTTGATGATATGAAACATTTCAGTGTGGTAAACAAGAAATAAGGAAGGGGGCAAACACGTTTTCACACCAGTATGTCAATCATATACTAGAGGCATGAAGCCAGTGGTGTGGAATTACACCACATTGTTAGCATTTGTAGTACGAATAATAAGAGCAGTGGTTTTCTTATTGTTTTTGTTATTATTGTGTCGTACACAGGACCTCTAAAGTACAATGTGGTCAACTTCAACAAGTACTGATTATTATTAATATGATTTTACAGTCATATTTGTACAGAAATTGCTGGTTTAGTTAACTTCATAAGGTGCACAGTAAGTACAAATGATGCTGTCCTATATATTGTTCCAAATAGGTGGCTGTGTGTGTGTTTTAGTCACACACATTGCACATGTAAGAGAGCGCTTGTGTGCTGTGTTTGTGTGTGTGTCTGTGTGTGTGTACTGATGTGTGATAAAGAGCCTGTGGCTTTTCAACAGCAAGTGTTCTTCTCTGCTCCACTGCACCCTTCTGAACATTTTCTGATCAAAGTTCTCACCCTCCCCCAGGTCCGCTTCTCCAGGTTGGCCTCCCCCCACGTCAACATGCGTTTGGACTCACAGCCCGTGTCGTCCACTGTGGTGTTACATGATGTGGATGGTGGCGGCTCGGGCGGAGCTCTGCTATTGGCTACTGGGAACAAGGTGAGTGTGTACCTGTAGTTACGTCTCATTTTTGCTTAAAGGTGATGAGCATCTAGAGTTTTGTCATCAGATCACCAAAGTGCCTCTGGTCGGGCCTGGCTGCGATCAGCTAACCTCCTGCACTTCCTGTCTGCTGTCGTCACGGGTGACGGAGTGCGGCTGGTGCGACGGCCGCTGCACCAGAGCCCAGCAGTGCCCCGTCCCCTCCGTATGGACGCAGGACTACTGCACGCCTGCTGTCACCAAGGTAATCATGGCGACCTCTAAAGTGGACATTTCTGCAGCTTTTATGTCTCATGTTTATCTATTAGAGCAAGTAGAATGTGGCTGGACATGTTTGAGCTTCCTGCTGTGTCACCCGATATCTAAGCAGCACCACGCCAACTCTTAACTTGCTTGCAAACAGCTCAAATGACCCGTATGAGGAGTCCTGGTCCTGGATGTGTTTGGACAGTATTGCTTGGAGCTCCCCGCCAGCGGCTCGTGTTGTTCTTCTGTCCTCACACAAAAAGAACAACGAAAGATCTGTCATCCAGCTGCTTTCGTTACGGACATAAAACCTGTGAAAACATCACTTCATCTTTTCTCGGATGTGCGGAATGTGCTTCAGAGATGGGAAAACACAGCAAAAAAATAGCAACACTCAATAGCACAATCTTACAAAGCATCTACAGTGCTTGCCATACTACATTGGAAATCATGTAAATCCAATAAATACATTTCAGACAGCTAAAAATTCATTCATTCATTCATTCATTTTCTACCGCTTTTTCCTCACGAAGGTCGCGGGGTTGCTGGAGCCTATCCCAGCTGTCTTTGAGCAAAAGGCGGGGTACACCCTGGACTGGTCGCCAGCCAATCACAGGGCACATATAGACAAACAACCATTCACACTCACATTCATACCTATGGACAATTTGGAGTCACCAATTAACCTAGCATGTTTTTGGAATGTGGGAGGAAACCGGAGTACCCGGAGAAGACCCACGCATGCACGAGGAGAACATGCAAACTCCACACAGAGATGGCCGAGGGTGGAATCGGACCTTGGTCTCCTAGCTGTGAGGTCTGCGCGCTAACCACTAGATCACCGTGCCGCCTACAGCTAAAAATATCAACAAAAATATATATTTTTAGAGAGAAAATTATACTTTTACATTCCAAAAACATAGCAAAAGTAATTCTAAATGATCAATGGGTGGAACTTATTGCAGACCTCCTGTACATACTGGCACATACTCATTAGTGTTTGTCCACTTCTTTATCAACGTGCTGGCACTGTTTGTTCATTTGACCCCATGATGGGGTATTTAGCACTCAAAGAACTCATGGACAAATTTGGGAGATTTCTGTTGAAAACAAAATAATGCGAAAAACAACAGATTGCAAACACACTGAAGTCAAATCCTATCTGAGTGCATGTGCTGTGAAAATTTAATTTCAAATAAATTTAAAAATCTGATCCAGGGGCTGCACGGCGGTCATGTGGTTAGCACACATACCTCACAGCTAGGAGACCCGAGTTCAATTCAACCCTCGGCCATCTCTGTGTGGAGTTTGCATGTTCTCCCTGTGCATGCGTGGGTTTTCTCCGGGTACTCCGGTTTCCTCCCACATTCCAAAAACATGCTAGGTTAATTGGTGACTCCAAATTGTCCATAGGTATGAATGTGAGTGTGAATGGTTGTTTGTCTATATGTGCCCTGTGATTGGCTGGCGACCAGTCCAGGGTGTACCCCACCTCTTGCCCGAAGACAGCTGGGATAGGCTCCAACACCCCCGCGACCCTCGTGAGGATAAGTGGTAGAAAATGAATGAATGAATGAATGAATCTGATCCAGACTGGATTGTAAATGCAACATGTCCAGTATAGAAACTGGACCATTCGACCATTACAGGAGTGATGTGGTCACATCAATTGTTTTTTGTCAGGAGACAGGCTGCAGCATTCTCACACTCTATTGGAGAGAGCCACCAGCCAACCCTATGTATATACAGTATAATAAATTACAATAATCCATATCACAAATCTATCTCTTTTTTAAAAGTCAGCCCGAGGGAGATACCGTCTTATTTTGGCAGGACGCCTTATCACAACAAACCTTGATCTAATTTCAGAGCTGATTGGTTTGTCGAACGTAAACATGCAGTCCATAATAACCCCAAGGTTTCTTGCAGACAGATGGTGAAATACCACAAATACCACAATCTGTTTTATTTTTGTTCAAGTTTCTGAAATGAGCTGTTCTCTATGACAGCATATAATACAGACAGGACAGTATTTTTCATGCTAGCCTGGCTATCACTTGCAGTTACAGGCAGATACTGTACATCTTAATGTAAAGCATTAGCAAAGCAGTGAAAGGATACGTTGTGCTTTTTTAAAAACAGAGCCCAAGGGAAGAATGCATAAGAAGAAAACACAGAAGAGAGGCATTGACACAGGCTTACAGAAAATAGGACTGAAACCATTTTAATGTGCTTAATGCAGGATAATGTCTGCACGGTATTTGTTGACAGAGTGGACGCGTGATGCCATAAACACTTCCTGTCCCTCACTTGTGTGTTCCATGTGGGAACTTAGTACGCCACAGTATCCTACCGAATGTACAGAATAATCAATTGTATAATACCCGTGTATTTTGAGCTGCACATTACGATACACACTTGTTTAGAGGCAAACGCTACATGCAAGAACTCCAAGGTGTCATATAATTACATTGTGTGTCTTTCCAACTCAGGTATCGCCGTCCTCTGGGCCGATCCGAGGTGCCATCGTGGTGACAATTTGCGGCCGCAACTTTGGCTTTGACAAGACGGAGAGCTTCAAGGCATCGCTGGTGAGCGTGGAGGTGGCCGGCGCCCCCTGCAAGCTTTCTAGACAGGACTACCTCAACAGGTGTGTGTTTGTCCGCCGACACAAAGCGTCCTTCCTATAGGGGCCCTACCAGGTTTTAATGGATCTTATTGTGTGTTGAAGAAAGAATGTTAAGAACCCCTTCCAGTCACCCTCCCTCCCTGCAGACATTTAGCACATGACTACGCTAACTGAAAAATTGCTGGGAAAATGTCAGCATCCTGACTTCCCGTTTGTTAAAATGCATACTGGCCTTTGCCTCCAAACTGGCTCATTATGAATAAAAAAAAAAGAATAAATAAATAGCCACATCCCAGTCTATCCCATTTACGAAGCGCGTGCATTCCTTGAGGGCATGATGATTGAATTAGGATGCACTTAAGTGCTCATTGTCTCCTCTCTGGGGAGGGGCTGTGTTTAGGTGGAACGAGATGCAGTGTTCACCCTTCTTCACTGGGAACTTCACCCCGGTGGGACATGGCATCAAGGTCACTAGCGGCCACAAGGTCGCGCACTTGGAGGGATTCACCTTTGTGGTAAGACTTTGAAGTATCCACAGTGTTCTCTTCAAATGTAATTTATCTTCAAAAGGAATTTCGCTATTTTAAAAACATCGATATTTACTTGAAGCACGATATCAAAATGAACCATGTCATTGACACCTGCACGAGGAGAGAGGAGAGGCGGAGCAGAAGCCTGGAGTCTAGCAAACAGACTACCGCGTCTGCGGTAGAAGAAGTCAGCAAGGAATAAGCAGTAACTCGGTAATATGGAGGTACTTCAAATCCAGGGTATTAAAAAATATTATTCACCACCTTAAAACTTGGCCCAATATGAGGAATGTGTGCGATGTCTGCCGCGCTCCTGTTGTGTTCCTCACGAAAGGAACTTTTAAGTCACAAATATTTAGCAAACTACCACAAATGTACGAGGAACTTAGACAGACAGCTGCCAAACCTGATGCAGTTGGTATTCATGGCACAAAATAAGAACATGCTTGTGTCTTTTAAAAATGTTTACCTAAAAAACAATACTCTTTAGGGTCACACAGCTAGGAGACCCGAGTTCGATTCCACCCTCAGCCATCTCTGTGTGGAGTTTGCATGTTTTCCCCGTGCATGCGTGGGTTTTCTCCGGGGACTCCGGTTTCTATATGTGCCCTGTGATTGGCTGGCGACCCCACCTCTCGCCCGAAGACAGCTGGGATAGGCTCCAGCACCCCCGCAACCCTTAGGATAAGCGGTAGAAAATGAATGAATGAATACTGCTGTTTAATTTCAAGTGTTTTTGAGTTTCTGACATTTTAAAATGTCCTCATAAACCAGGCACTCCTTAATACGTTGGTCTTATCTAGAAATTACCTGCATGCAGTAACTAACTCAAAGTAACTAGCATCCAAAAATCACGTGCATTAAAGAACAACATACTGTATTTAGAAATGACCTGAATTCAAAGGTTATTAGCAAGAAGTAACGCACATACGTATGTGTAACCCACTTAACTTGTATCTGGAAGTAATTTCACTTAACTTACAGCTACAGAAGTAGTTCTTAAGCATGAGACCTTATGACTCATGTGACCTCTGAATCCAGGATCCAGTGATCCACAAGATCTTCCCGACGTTTGGGCCCAAGTCTGGAGGGACCATGCTGACCATTACAGGAGCCTTTTTGGACACTGGGAACAAACAGGAGGTGACTGTTGGGGAGTCCGCTTGTAAAATACAAAGGTGATTTCTCCCTATTGCTCTTTACACAATTCTGTGTTCACAATCCTCTTGCTGCTCTGTATATGTAGTAAAATTACAATTTTGTATACAGTACATAATATGTGCATAGTGCTGTTGCAGTTGCGTGCATAATAATACTGTTACATTTCTTTACATAGTTATAGTTGTGTACATGCGGCTACTCTCCATGCTAACTCCATAGTGTCCTCACTTCTCCATCAAGCTTATCGTCCACCATGCTGACCTGCAAGACGCCCTCCCACGCTGTCCCCTCGAAGCAGCCCGTCAAGTTGACCGTGGATTGTGTGGAGCGCCAGGCCCCCCTGATGTTCACCTACAACCAGGACCCCATCATCAACAACATCCGACCCTCACACTCCTTTGTCAGGTGACAATCTATAACACTTTACCTTTAACTTAACAGGTAACTGACATGAATATGTATTTCCTAAATGAGCATAATTATTTTGTTTCCAGCGATAAAACTTTATGTTTATAATTTAAATCTTAATAACATTTAAAGTTGGTGTTTCATTTTCTTTTCCCATGCTGTTATAGTTAGTACGTGTTTTTTGCTTAACGTTTACACCAAAATTTTGCCTTGGTTTGTGTACATTTTCCGGTTAGTGCACATCTTGTCATATATTAATAAACTGCATGATTCCAGCTCTGTTCTTAATGTATATTTTTATCCCAAAACATCCTGTTAGCATCCTTAGCCTGCTAACAAAATGGCAACCTTGAACTGAAGGTCAGCGATGTCTATGATGTCATCAGCTTTTATAGTTTTACCTGCAAAAAACATATCAATGATGAATGAAAGGGATAAATGAACATTTATGGTTACATAGTTAGGTCTTCATTGACTTGGTCCACTGGGACCCAATATCATTCTAAAAGCCCCTGAAATGAGTAGGATGGGTCGGGCCCCTTTAGACATGTAGTTTATCTTGTCATCATGCTCAAGAACTGCAAGTGTGTCTTTGGTGCTTAAATACTAGAGATAGTATCTAGAGATCTTTGTCTCCCTGTTGTGTTTAATTCATCTAAAAGTCTGTCAAAGTTTGACCTCGCATGGATGACGATGATGATGATTTAAAGCGTCATCTTTACAGCCAAGAGGAAGCGAGTGGGAGGTGTCGAGAGGCTAAAATGCTAACAACAGGTCGCTCCCTTTGGGCATCTCCTGTGTCTCTCCCCGCTGATGCTAACTAACGCTAATGTCCGCTGTCCTCCCCCTCGCTCTCGCTCTGCACAGCGGAGGCTGCACGCTATCGGCTCACGGCTTCTTCCTGCAGTCGGGCCTCCAGCCTCAGATGGTCCTCACCACGGTCCAGGATGCCGTGGTCTTCCATGTGGTGAGTCACACAAGTAGCATGCACGTCACACGTATCATACACAATGTCACGTCAGCGCAGTGACAAGTCACATAAAAGCAGAAAGTTACTCGTATGCACAAAATGTCTTTACGTTCATGCTTGTTTTTCTTTGTCTCGACAAGAACACTATTGACATTTGCGTGACTCTCATGAGTACAGTTTAAAGTGGGCCTATATACGTATGCTTTTTCTACTTTTCTTTAGATCTTGATAGAATGTTATATTCTCGTGTTACACAATGCCAAAGCATCAGATAATTCAGTTTGGGAAGGCTCTGCACGCTTGGTTTTATAGAATTTTTTTAAAACAGAGTTCTCCTGATGTCAATGCGATCTTACATGAGCTAAAGATTGCCTGCACGGACCTATGTGTCCAGAAGTCCTCTGGAGTGCTTAGGAGTATGACCAATCACAGCAGAATGGGCATACCTAGAGGAAGACCGGGAGTGGAGCAAATTAAACAGACCGTTTGGGTCATATTCAGGAAGTGAACGGAAACACCCCAGAAAGAGGTGCAAAATCTGGAAGAGCTAGAAAACCTTTTGTCCGTTTGTTATCGTGTGTACAGTAGTTGCTCTATAGGAGTCCACAAGTCAATACAAAGCGCCACAAATTAGCATAATACTGCAGGTCCCCTTTAAGCTGAACTTTTTGGAATGGCTTTTTCTACACCAAAGCAAGAAGCCTACTGCTTTTTAAAGTATCTCCAAGGTTTTTGTGGGAGCTGGGTGGTTTAAAGTTCAGATTGGTACAAGTACTACTTAATGGTGCTCTCTTGGTGGTGCAAAAATGTTAAGAACTTACTGTTCTGCATCAAAGAATCATACTGATTTTGACCAGCCCAAATTCTTAAGGTGGATTCTTAAGAAGTTGACCTATCAATTAACTGATTTAGACTTTCAGGGATTCCTCAATGCCAAAGCAAGAACCCTGTTGTATCTGATCCAGTGTTCTTGAACTACATCAGTTGGGTTCAAAGTTCAGATTTGGCAGTTAGAGCAGAACTTTCAGAACATATTTTTCTACTCCGAAGCAAGAATCCTACTGATTGTAGGGGTACTTCTTGAGGTACCTGTGGGTCAAAATTCAGATTGATACTCTTGATACTCTTTCTTGCATGGTTCCTTCTTGGGTGATTAGTGTGAAAAGAACTTCAAACTCAAAGAGATTACTGTTCTGCTTCAATGGGAGAACCCTGCTGATTTTGAGCAGCTTCTCAACCGAGATGCTTTGGGTGGCTTTGTTCAAATGTCACACTAATACTGTGTGGGATACTTCAGAACCTTTTTCCTACAATCAACTGTTAAACCTTCAGTTCAGACTCTTCATCAAAGCAAGAACCCTATTGATTTTGAATAACATCTGAACTAACGTTCTTGGGGTATCTGGAGATCAAAGCTGAGATTCTGTGAAAATTAACACTCTCTTGTCAACAGTTTAAAAAATGTGTAGGGTGAGTTCATCTACATCCAAGTATCCTGTTGATTTTGAATGGAAATTCTTCCAAGGTCCCTCAGTTTGCTGGGGGATTCTGCACTTATGACTCATTCATTCATTCATTTTCTACCGCTTATCGTCACAAGGGTCGCAGGGGTGCTGGAGCCTATCCCAGCTGTCTTTGGGCGAGAGGCAGGGTACACCCTGGACTGGTCGCCAGCCAATCACAGGGCACATACAGTGAAGAAAATAAGTATTTGAACACCCTGCTATTTTGCTATTTCTCCCACTTAGAAATCATGGAGGGGTCTGAAATTTTCATCGTAGGTGCATGTCCACTGTGAGAGAGATAAACTAAAAAGAAAAATCCAGAAATCACAATGCATGATTTTTTAACAATTTATTTGTGTGATACAGCTGCAAATAAGTATTTGAACACCTGTGTATCATCTAGAATTCTGACCCTGAAAGACCTGTTAGTCTGCCCATTAGAAGTCCACCTGCACTCCATGTATCATCCTGAATCAGATGCACCTGTTTGAGGTCGTTAGCTGCATAAAGACACCTGTCCACCCCATACAATCAGTAAGACTTTAACTTGTAACATGGCGAAGACCAAAGAGCTGTCCAAAGACACCAGAGACAAAATTGTACACCTCCACAAGGCTGGAAAGGGCTACGGAGCAATTACCAAGCAGCTTGGTGAAAAAAGGTCCACTGTTGGAGCTATCATTAGAAAATGGAAGAAGCTAAACATGACGGTCAATCTCAATCGGAGTGGAGCCCCATGCAAGATATCACCTCGTGGGGTCTCAATGATTCTAAGAAAGGTGAGGAATCAGCCCAGAACTACACGACAGGACTTGGTCAATGACCTGAAAAGAGCTGGGACCACCGTTTCCAAGGTTACTGTAGGTAATACACTAAGACGTCATGATGTGAAATCATGCATGGCACGAAAGGTTCCCCTGCTTAAACCAGCACATGTCAAGGCCCGTCTTAAGTTTGCATATGACCATTTGGATGATACAGAGGAGTCATGGGAGAAAGTTTTATGGTCAGATGAGACCAAAATAGAACTTTTTGGTCATAATTCCAATAAGCGTGTTTGGAGGAAGAAGAATGAAGAGTACAATCCGAAGAACACCATCCCTACTGTGAAGCATGGGGGTGGTAGCATCATGCTTTGGGGGTGTTTTTCTGCACATGGGACAGGACGAGTGCACTGCATTAAAGAGAGGATGACTGGGGCCGTGTATTGTGAGATTTTGGGGAACAACCTCCTTCCCTCTGTCAGAGCATTGAAGATGGGTCGTGGCTGGGTCTTCCAACACGACAACGACCCGAAGCACACAGCCAGGAAAACCAAGGAGTGGCTCCGTAAGAAGCATATCAAGGTTCTAGCATGGCCCAGCCAGTCTCCAGACCTGAACACAATTGAAAATCTTTGGAGGGAGCTCAAACTCCGTGTTTCTCAGCGACAGCCCAGAAACCTGACTGATCTAGAGAAGATCTGTGTGGAGGAGTGGGCCAAGATCCCTCCTGCAGTGTGTGCAAACCTGGTGAAAAACTACAGGAAACGTTTGACCTCTGTAATAGCAAACAAAGGCTACTGTACCAAATATTAACATTCATTTTCTCAGGTGTTCAAATACTTATTAGCAGCTGTATCACACAAATAAATTGTTAAAAAATCATGCATTGTGATTTCTGGATTTTTCTTTTTAGTTTATCTCTCTCACAGTGGACATGCACCTACGATGAAAATTTCAGACCCCTCCATGATTTCTAAGTGGGAGAAATAGCAAAATAGCAGGGTGTTCAAATACTTATTTTCTTCACTGTATAGACAAACAACCATTCACACTCACATTCATACCTATGGACAATTTGGAGTCACCAATTAACTAATTAACATGTTTTTGGAATGTGGGAGTAAACCGGAGTACCAGGAGAAAACCCACGTATGAACGGGGAGAACATGCAAACTCCACACAAAGATGGCCGAGGATGGAATTGAACTTGGGTCTCCTAGCTGTGAGGCCTACGCCATAACCACTTACCCACCTTGCAGCCTGACATGCTTCTGTGTTTTAAAAAAATAGTGGAGGAGAAGCTAGCGCTGTTAGCATAGCGGGCTTCCCCCAGAGGAAGCAGACAAAGCATCACGTGAGAAGAAGGTAGGAAAAAATATATATATATTAAAAAAAAAGAATCAGTGCGTGGAGTGCATGTTATTGTCATCAGACGTTCTAATGTTACTGCTAAGGAGGAAAAAAATGGTGGAAAAGAAACTGAAGTGTAGACGGGGAGCACAAAGACAGGAAATGGGAAATCCACAGTCTGCTCCACTTGTCATTCTAGTCCAATAGCACGCCGAGGCCTTCAGGATGTTCTGGATCTCCTCAGCCGCACTGCACACACACACACACATGTGTCATGACTGCGTGAGAATGGGTCAGGCCGGGTTTTCACTGTGCTCTGAATTACTGAATTAACTTCTTAAATGTCTGGGCTTCATTTCATTTATTTTATTATTTATAGCACTTGGTGTTAAATATGTTGAAAATGACCAATGATCAACAATGAAAAAGATCAGCAATGAGATTCGTTCATCTTTAGGCACTTTTAGACGAAGCTTATCATTGATGATGTAATATATCCATGGTTGCAGTCTGCAATGGTTAAATAAATAAATAATTTATTTATTAATACGTCCTCAGGCTACATGCTGATATTGCTTGTTTGCTTGGTTCTCACATGCAAGGCCTAACTTTTAGTCCAGATATGCCATCCTACCAAGCTGGGGAAAAAAGGTGAAGCTCCAACACTTCAACCCTTATCATTCACCTGAAATGCCAGCATGGCTTCAACAGTGTTTTGAAAGCCAACAAAGAAGCATTGCTAAAGAAGCTGCCCCAAAGAAAGGCACGGTGCTTGTTTCTATCGCTGCAGTATTTGAAAAGAGATAGCTAGAGGGCCGAAGTGAAACGTTTTGGAAATGATGGCACCTTTGCCATTGTTGAAGATAATGGTTTCTTTTAAGTTATCTTTATTGGTATCGTTCATTCATTCATTCATTTTCTACCGCTTTTTCCTCACGAGGGTCGCGGGGGTGCTGGAGCCTATCCCAGCTGTCTTTGGGCGAGAGGCGGGGTACACCCTGGACTGGTCGCCAGCCAATCACAGGGCACATATAGACAAACAACCATTCACACTCACATTCATACCTATGGACAATTTGGAGTCACCAATTAACCTAGCATGTGTTTGGAATGTGGGAGGAAACCGGAGTACCCGGAGAAAACCCACGCTTGCACGAAGAGAACATGCAAACTTCACACAGAGATGGCCGAGGGTGGAATTGAACCCTGGTCTCCGAGCTGTGAGGTCTGTGCGGTAACCACTCGACCGCCGTGCCGCCCTTTATTGGTAAAATAAATATACTGAGCCTCCGTAATGAATACAAATGTAAATTGAACGTTATTATCTTTGCAGAGACGTTAACTATTACATTGGACGTCATTGCGTATGTGTACCTAATGAATTGTCCAGTGTGTGCATGTGAACTTGGTCCTCTCCTGATCCACTGTAGTTTTCTGGGATCAGACTTGTCACAGATTGTGTTTCGCTCCAGTTGCCGCTGAAATGAAACCACATCCTTTGAAGGGAAAAGGACACTTTTTATTGGTTCACAGCATTCCATATTAAGAAGTCATTTTAGCATCTCTTTACATCACTGCACATAATTCTTCTTTAAGTCTCCTCCTCCACTATGACCTTATTGCAGCAAGCAAGTCGCTGCAGGTTGGATTTCCCATGAGGATGATGTTTTTACTGCTACTCACACTGCACACTGTAGTGCGTGTGTTTGTTTGCCTGAGGAGGACATACTGCTACCTCTGTGATGATCTTATCTGTCATTCAGCTTCTGTAGAGAGATAACAATTTGGCAAACAAACACCTACACACAACATGTAGTGATGGAGGAACACACACAGACACACACTGTGTCTGAGCTTACGTTGCCTGTCTGCTAGGTCATTGACCTGTGCTGAGGTCACATGTTGATGGCTCTCTGGGGAAAAGGCTAACTTTCACACAATCAGCGTGAAAGAAGCGAGCTCACACATAGTTCATCAATAGCCACAATTTCAATCTGATGGATGACTAGATCCTATTTTGTTACTGTGTTGTTTTAACACAAATATCTACTTCAGGTGTCTCAAACTCAATTTACCTGGGGGCCACTGGAGCTAGGGTCTGGGCAAGGCTGGGGCGCATCAGGTTTTCCAAAAAAACAACAACACATTTATTAAAAACAGAAAAACCTTTTCAGTGCTTTGGTTCTGATTTTCTACAATAAAAGCTCTGATAAAACATTCCACTGTTCTCAAATATCTTAATTTTTATTTTTATGCACAAAATAAGATGAAAAATAAATAATCAAATCAAGAATAAAGAAAATCAATCAATCAGTAATAAATAAATATAATAATAATAATAAAACAGCAAATAATAAAAACTTAAGAAAGCACATATAGTTGGTGGGTAGACAAATTATTTTTTTCAGATTAAAATGAACAAAGCATTATTAGAGCCCTGTAGACATGACAAAACACGACTATAGTCATATTTATACTTTTTTTATTTACAACATATTGAGGAACTGCAGGGTCTTGAGACACATGCTAACTCGCAAACTAGAGAGCTAGCGACCTAAACGGTAGCCTTCAAGTTATTTCCTTTAAACTTAAATGGCCAAAAACTTACCACTTCCACACGGATAGGGAGGATAACTATTAACAGTTATTTAACCTTTAACATGAACATTAATCAAACGTAATAATTTTTTCTGGGTACATGATACCATACAGCATCCATATCAAACTTGCGTGGGCCGCACTAACATTACACTTTCATATCAAGGCTTGGGCCTCAAACTAGTGTCCTGCGGGCCACATTTGGCCCGCGAGCCGTGTGTTTGAGACCCTTAATCTACTTGTTGCTCTCCCGTGGGACATTAACAAGCTCCAAATAAGCACATTGCTTTTAAAAAAAAAAGTAAATCTGGTAAAAAGTCACATTTGCCGTCCAAAGACTCGAGCGAGCAAGAAGCTAGCTGCCGCCACTGACTGACCACACTTCAGTTGTTGTGTCTACGCGGACTATTACATGTTCATTTATTAGACTAAAAGCTTGTTCTGCCTAACATGGAAGTGTTTCCTTCCCAGAGGTTTCTTAAGTGCTGAGATATCCCCTTTAAGCAGCTTTTATTTGCATATCCACAGAGACCCCCATGTCAGCACGGGCCCTTTAAAAAATAAAAAAGTTGTTGTTAAAGTGCACGGCAGCACCTGCTGTGCCGGTCCTCAGAGACATGGCGAGAAGGACTGGTGTTGAGGGTTTGTCGACCTCATAGGATGTCATAAGGACGTCACTCATTCATAGAGTTGTCTGTATGAAATAAGAACATCATTACCATGTGATTTAGCATCTACTCACAGCCTCTGAGGCTCCAGCTGTCACTTGTGGCATTCCTCCCACTAAACGAGAAGACTTAAGGATCAGTCTGGGAAGACAAGTGTCTTATTATTTTAACCTTTCCAAAGAGACCGGAACATGAGCGCTGTGATTTTTTTTTTTACATCCCTTTGCATGCATCAACACCTCAAGAACAGTCAATGTTCTTGAGGTGTTTGTTTGTGTTGGATGTGCGTCTGTGCAGTAAAGAAAGCAAGCCCGGGTCACAATGCGAACATTTGAAAGCGCAATCAGTCATGACTTTGCACTGAAAAGACACAATGGATGTGGGGCAAATGGATCACATCAGACGACAACACAAAGAACAAAGTTCAAGTCAATGAATGAATGAATAGATTGATGAGAGGTTGGACTTGATTCCTTAGTTGTTCCTGAATCGTCATTCTTCATCTTAGCGAGAAATTTTAGATAATTGTACGCTTAGCGGCTTTGTGGGGACACTTTGGGTAAGACCCTGTTTTGTTCCCAGTGCACAAAGGAAGCTCCATTAGGGCATTCTTTGGAGGAGTTTGGTGGGGTCGAACACCAGCAGTCATTTATGGCGATGTAGAACCAATGCTAATCATTAGCACATATATAGGATTTCCAATAACCATCAGGCGGGCGGCACGGCGCTCTAGTGGTTAGTGCGCAGACCTCACAGCTAGGAGAGCAGGGTTCGATTCCACCCTTGGCCATCTCTGTGTGGAGTTTGCATGTTCTCCCCGTGCATGCGTGGGTTTTCTCCGGGAATCGGTTCTGACTATCTGGATCTATTATCTCTCCTGAGACGTCCCCCATGGTTCTGTGTTTGATCCTCTGACATTCTTTCTTTACTATGATTCCTCTTTGATTGTTATCCTGATGACATCCAGCTCTTTATCTGCACTGAGAAAAAAAGCACACTATTCTGTCTTTAGGCGGCACGGCGGTCGAGTGGTTAGCGCGCAGACCTCACAGCTCGGAGACCAGGGTTCAATTCCACCCTCGGCCATCTCTGTGTGGAGTTTGCATGTTCTCCCCGTGCATGCGTGGGTTTTCTCCGGGTACTCCGGTTTCCTCCCACATTCCAAAAACATGCTAGGTTAATTGGCGATGAATGTGAGTGTGAATGGTTGTTTGTCTATATGTGCCCTGTGATTGGCTGGCGACCAGTCCAGGGTGTACCCTGCCTCTCGCCCCAAGACAGCTGGGATAGGCTCCAGCACCCCCCGCGACCCTCGTGAGGAAAAGCGGTAGAAAATGAATGAATGAATGAATATTCTGTCTATTCTGTATACTGGTGTGGAACCCTTAAAGGTTCCTCCACAAACAATCGACTTTTACAGTTTGCAGTGGAATAATTTATTTACTGAAGGCTAACTTTGACAAAAATATACAGATTCCAACTATTTGGTTGTTTTTGTACCTATCCCTCAAATAGAGTTGTGTCTACGGTGAGAACCGGACCTCTATCCAATGCACCACGCCCTCTCTGGCTAAACTTGCCCTGCTACCGCCAGTGGTCACCAAGGTTGCCTTCATCCTGGACGGCTACTCGACAGATCAGTGGGATCTCATCTACGTGGAGGACCCACTCTTCCAGGACCCCAAGCTGACCTCTAAGGACAACAAGAGCATTGTGGAGCTCAAGGTAAGACACAGGCGTTCTCTTGGGAGATCCGAAACAAGATCTCCCAAGATCTACAGCAGGTGTCAATTAATTTGTAGGAAATCCACATTGATTATAATATTGACATAATTGTGTTTATTTTAGAAGTCACACAGCAACACTGATTCAAAAAAATACAGTACGTTTTTTTTTTACTTTGTGGACATATTGGCATACTTTCGCACATGCACAGTTTGGGTGAAGCCTGGAAGGAAACAATACAAAACGAAAAACAGGAAGTAGAGTCTGTTTCCCATCGTTTGTAGCAACCTCCTCGGCCACCATGTCCGCATCCCCACTGCGCCACCCCTCAGTCTGTATGTATGTATGTGTGTGCGTGTGTGTGAAGGGCCTCCACACTGCCCCATCCCCCCATCCGATGCCTCCTTGGCCGTTGTTCATTGTTCTCTGTGCCAAGGTCAAAGCTCTTGGCTTTTTCAAACACACAATGAAACAAATAGTTCTCCCCCGTTTTCTCACTTTTTTTTGGTCCCCTGACCGCAGCAAGACACTTTGCGGCAGCTGTGCTCAACAGCTTGCAGGAGATCTTGGATCGTTTTCTTTTTTCCCAAGCGTGACCTTGCCCTCGTGGCTAAATCCACCTCCGACCCTGGCCTGCACTTCCTTCATCTGACCAAAGTCCAGGTTTTATCAGCAGCTCAGAGAAGTGATGCATCATCGGATAACAGCCAAGACTGAATTGTCCTCATCTTATCCAGCTTCAGACAGCTGCCACACACACACACACACACACACACACACACACACACACGCACGCACGCAACACAAATTTATACAGTTGGCTCACAGTCTCCATGACTGACGTGAAGGAAGCAGACACAATCTCTCTTATCGCTCGATGAGAGACTCCCAGGCATTTATCACCATGACACTTTATTTAGAGACGTTGACCGTAATGTGGCAGCTCCTCGCATCTGGCATCGTGTCCACCACTCCTCTCTCACAAGAGTTGTCATGGCAACATATGGGGAAACACAACAACTTCACGGCTAGCGGCCGGTGTGGAGTCAAATTAGCTTTATTGGCTATGATTTTGATTAATTTACTGTATGGATAAAACTATGACCCTGAATGAATGAATGTTCAGAACTACTATTAATTGTTTAAATCCTGTCAGTGAGGAAAGGGTAGCTCTTTGATGGGCAAGAGCCAATCAACCCATGGGAAATCACAGGAGGTCGTTACTCATTGTAACAGTCTGACTGATGCTGTCATGTTAGAAGGAACACTAAAATCATCACACTGTAACTTAACACTTAAAAGGTAGGCTTAAACAGCCATGCGTCTTATACACCGGAAATAATAATATTCTATAATATTAAGGATAAATTAAGAAATTTACTAACTGAATACAATTCATTCATTCATTTTCTACCGCTTTTCCTCACAAGGGTCGCGGGGATGCTGGAGCCTATCCCAGCTGTCTTTGGGCAAGACACGGGGTACACCCTGGACTGGTGGCCAGCCAATCACAGGGCACATATAGACAAACAACCATTCACACTCACATTCATACCTATGGACAATTTGGAGTCACCAATTAACCTAGCATGTTTTTGGAATGTGGGAGGAAACCGGAGTACCCGGAGAAAACCCACACATGCACGGGGAGAACATGCAAACTCCACACAGAGATGGCCGAGGGTGGAATTGAACCCATGTCTCTGAGCTGTGAGGTCTGCGCGCTAACCACTCGACCGCCGTGCCGCCCTCTGAATATAATTAAAGAACAATAATAAACAACCTGCAACAAATAAAATTATGTGAAATTCAGTTGAAAGGAAAACAAGAGAACATTTTTTTTCAATTTTAACTATATTGAATCCATGTTCTTCCGCTAATCCAGGTCCGTTTTTCCTGGACACAAGTCTCAGTAGGGAACTACTTATTAGGGAACTACAACTCTTCCAGCACAACCAGGAGGACACCAAGGCGTTCCCTGCAGGCCAGGTGTGAAAATTCCATAATTACCGGGGGCCTCATCTTCACCGGGCATTCCCGGAACACCTCACCAGAGAGGTGTCTGGGATACATCTAGACTAGAAGCCCAAGCCATTTCAATTTAATGTGGAGGAGCAACAGCTTTACTCTGAGCCACGGACCGAGCTCCTCACCCCGAAACAATAACTCGGCTACTCAAACCCCTCGACCACGTTAAGGTGGTGATTCATGGAGGAGTTTAACTACAGTATATTATTACCAACTGTATTAATTTTTATTATTTGTAATATTTATTTCCATTAATCTTTAATATCATGGGTTCAATTCTAGGCAAGGCATGTTTATGTGTGCACTCCTGAAAATGTGTGTCTTTCTGTGCATGTGAGTGTGTGTGTGTGTGCGTGTGCGTGTGTGTCGGAACAGGTGCAGGCCTCCACTCTGTGTCAAATTAGAAAATCCCGACCTGTCACGCAAGGAATATGATGATTGTTTTTATTGCTTTTTGCTGTGCTGTACTCCAACAAGCGTGCATCTATAAGTGCATGAGGATGTGTACTCATGTGAGTGTGTGCGTGTGTTGAGGCAATAAGGAGGAAAACAAGAGTGAGCAAGAAGCGGAACACATGAAGGATAAGCACAGAAAGAGCAATGGCTTTTTATCTAACTTGCACACAGTGTGTATTGTCTCCATGGCGATACATCAGTGTCAATCATCAGTCACCACACATCCACGATACTTTTTATTACATTTTTCCAAACTGCAAAATCCTGTATATCATTTTTCAGATTACAACATAGAATATTTGCAGATACACACACATTTTTTCATATTTCACCAATATTTCTCCAATTACATTGGAGTGAGCTAAAATATGTGCACAGAAAAGAAAATTGCAGAAAATATAATGAGATGAGACAAGGTAAGGAAAAATTAAGGTAAAATGGCAGCATCTTGATGCAAAGCTAGGCTATGTTCCGCATCATCTGCAACATATTGTCTTGCCAACCATGGAGGAAAACTTTAAGTCACTTTATTACAGTCATTATGGTAATTCTGTTGATCACTGTCATGATTATCTTCTCTTTCTCCCACTCGAACATTCTGCTATAACATCCCCACTTTTCCATCTGTGCAGGGCGACCGCATGGACAGGGAGGCAATGAAATGCCAGGTTCTGACCGTGTCCAACCACAGCTGCGAGACCCTAAACCTCGTGGGAAACACTCTGCAATGCACCGTCCCCAATGAGCTGCAGGCCGCCACCGCCAAGGGGCTGCAGGTGGAGGTGAGGCACACTTACTGGGCACTCCTTTAAGTATACCTGCACGGTCCAATACGAACGTTCTGCTTAGTTTCGAACAGTGATTTTCAACAACTGTGCCGCGGCACACAAGTGTGCCGTGAGAAATCGTCAGGTGTGCCGTGAGGAATTATTCAATATCACTTTTTTTATTAATATGTATTAATAATTTTTTGCAAATATTATGTCATTGTCGCGTGTCATTGGTGTAAAGACTGGCAGAGCAATGTAATATTTGTCCGTGTGGCAACACGTAGCTGATTGCCTCGTTCCTCTAATACAGGGGTCGGGAACCTTTTTGGCGAAGAGAGCCATGAAGGCCAGATATTTTAAAATGTGTATCTGTGAGAGCCATATACATTTTTTTAAACATTGAATGCAATAAAATGTGTGCATTTTTATGTAAGACCAACAGTTTTAGATAATGGGCTCTAATTACGTAGACCAGGCACACTACCCCACGCCAATGGGGTGTGGCCAGCACACTTTCGTGAGCAGCGCAGTGTCTAATAATAAATCAAATACTTGTTGCCATTAATACAACTTCTGCTGCTGCATAGTTTTGCACCGTACTCCGTAGACGTATTTCATTCTTTTGGCCATCTTCGTCAGAAGGCATGGTTCTGCAGCTTTAGCTATTTCACTAAAGGAGGAAAGTTTACATTTACATGTTTTTTTGACATCTCAATGACCGAGGTAGACTACAGCATTACCTAGTAATAATCAAGTTTTGGTGTTTCAGGAAAGATAGATATGGTTGGCCGTATTGCAGCAGAATATAGATGGACGAATTAAAATGCATAAGAAAGTTGTTGATTTTGAATATTATTTTTAACAGTCATTTCTGTGATGGTTTACTTTAAAATGTTAGGAAAAATAAATGTTTATTGTGGTAAGAAATGCTTGAGAGCCAGATACAGTCATCAAAAGAGCCCTACCTGGCTCCCGAGCCATAGGTTCCCTACCTCTGCTCTAATAGACTTAGTGGTGACATGTTGTAACATTGTTGGTATTAGTATGCGGATCAAAAGGATCTGCTGTGGTGAGTCCGTAATCAGGAAAAAACTGAAAGAAGCAAATAATGTTGGTTATTGGTGTGCCAAAAAATTTTTCCAACGTAAAAAAACATGCCGTGGCTCAAAAAAGGTTGAAAAACACTGGTTTAGAATACCGGCAATTGAACAGTATGTGTGTAATTGTGCACTGTATCATACTGACAGGTGAGGTTTGTTATTAAAAAAGACAACATTGGAACAGTTTTGCAACCTCAATAAGTGCTTGCAGTGTAACTGATTGGTGTCATTCTCATGTAAATGTGCATTTCTTTCATAGAAAGTTGGTCATTAGTGAATGTAAATATTACAGACAGTCGCTACTGTTTTTCATTGATGTCAGATACAAGGTTGCAAATGTAGCTGCAACACAATAGCTGTTTATTGATGGCTGCCATGCAACATTACCGCCTTGTTTTTAGTCTGGAAGTGACGCCTCTGTCATGGTCCATTTTGACTTCTTCACCGAAAAGTCTGCATTCCTTGGCCGTTCCACATGGTTTACGGACAACTTCAGAGCCCAGTAAAAGCCTCAGTGGGGGGAGGCGGCCGGACTTTAGTGCACCACATGATGAGTGAAAGGCGTCAGCATCCAGCTGTCTTGTCGCAGATTAAAAGTCAAGCGTTGTTTAAGAGCGGTACCAAGTCTTTACATACCACTTTGGTTACTAATGACTACGCTATGTTTTTAACCCTCTGATGGCCACAAAAAGCATTCAGCTTGTCTGCAGGACTGATGTGCAAGTAGTATAAGTATGTTAAACATTTTCTCTGATTCCACCAAAGTGAGGCGGCAATCTGAAGATTTTTTTGTTTTTTTGCTAAAGACCTACCTCAGAGTCACTGCTCTCACCATTTCATCGACAGCTGTTTTTGTGAACAAAGCACAGTTTGATGCCACATACTGTAGGTATGGTCATCTATGTGTGGCTGGGGGAGGAGACTGCAGAATCACATGTTTTGGACAAGAGAAGAATGCGGATTTATCCTGTACACAACATTGAGATTTATGGAGTATTTTGGTAATGGTTCATATCAGGGGTCTCAAACTCAATTTACTTGGGGGCCACTGGAGCTAGGGTCTGGGTGAGACTGGGTTTTCCAAAAAAAAAAAAAAAACGCATTTATTAAAAACAGAAAAATGAATAAACTTTGCTTTGGTTCCGATTTTCTACAATAAAAGCTCTGATAAAACATTCCACTGTTCTCAAATATCTTTTTCTACACAAAATAAGATGAAAAATAAATAAACAAATCAAGAATAAAGAAAGTCAATCAGTAATAAATAAATAAATGAATATAATAATAATAATAATAATAATAAAATGGCAAATAATAAAAACTTAAGAAACCACATATAGTTGGTGGGTAAACAAATTATTTTTTCAGATTAAAATTAACAAAGCATTATTAGAGCCCTGTAGACATGACAAAACACGACTATAGTCACATTTATTCTCTTTTTATTTACAACATATTGCGCAACTGCAGGGTCTTGAGACACATGCTAACTCGCAAACTAGAGAGCTAGCGACCTAAACGGTAGCCTTCAAGTTATTTCCTTTAAACTTAAATAGCCAAAAACTTACCACTTCCACACGGATAGAGAGGATAACTATTAACAGTTATTTAACCTTTAACATGAACATTAATCAAACGTAATAATTTTTTCTGGGTACATGATACCATACAGCATCCATATCAAACTTGCGCGGGCCGCACTACCATTAAACTTTCATATCAAGGCGGCCCGTGGGCCAAATGTGGCCCACAGGACACTAGTTTGAGGCCCCTGGTTTACATAATTTGAACATGCATCAGATTACAATTGAGTGCATCGCATAATCAGTTCACAGTTCCACATGTCCAAAAGGAGTAGGAAGAAGCAAAGCTTATTAAATACTACCCCTCCTTCTGGTACTTTTACAATCAGTAACTGTTACATTTGTTCACTTCCTGCCTTCCTAATATAATTGAAGTTTTTTGTTATTTTTTTATTAAAATTAGCTTACTATGGTGCATGCTGACATCCTGTATAATTTTGAAAGCCCTAAGGCCCCTTTAATACCAGAAGCACCAAGAATGTGGATCAAACAGGAAGAGTTCCTGTCCAACACTATCAGTCACATCACTTGTGAACAGAACCTTTTATCTCCAGGTCGCTGAGGCTAATATCCTTTAGCTATATGGAGCTACACACACACACACACACACACACACACACACACTGTATTTTCTGAGATAGCAATGGGACCTCATATCAACTAAACCTAATAAAAGCAAAAGCAATATCACTGATGTAATCTTCCCTCCGTGTTGTGTGTGTGTGTCTGTTTAAGTAAGTAAGGTACTGTCTATATAGCTAAAAGCCTCAACAGGATCAAACCCAAATATGAACCATTCCTAAGCTCTGCCCCCCAGAAGCATCACTGTTGTTGTAAAAGTGGTGTTGTGCTCATCTTTCACACAAGCAGCTGTGTTTCAAACCTGGCTGTTTATCATGGTTTGAAAGTGTGACGGTGGTGATGATTATGATGTGTTTCAGTGGCGCCAGGCGGATTCCATCAGGCACCTGGGCAAGGTGACTCTCGCCCAGGAGCAGGACTACACGGGCCTCATTGTGGGCTGCGTTCTAGTCAGCCTGCTGTTGTTGCTCCTTGCAACGCTGCTCATGTGGAGGAGGAGCAAGCGCATTGATGGTGAGTGGAAGGGAAATGTCGGCCTTTAGAAAGATAAGTTACAGTTCAGTCCTGTAGATGGCGGTAGTGTTTATTTAAAAACTGTGTGCAATCATACTGCAAGCCTTTTTCAACACAGCTCGATCTAGTGCAGGGGTTTCAAACTCAATTTACCTGGGGGCCACTGGAGCTCGGGTCTGGGCGAGGCTGCGCCGCAACAGGTTCCCCCCCCCCAAAAAAAAAACGCATTTATTGAAAAACAGAAAAATATTTTGCACTTTTTCAGTGCTTTGGTTACGATTTTCTACAATAAAAGCTCTGATAAAACATTCCACTCAAATATCTTACTTTTTATTTTTCTACACAAAATAAGATAAAAAATAAATAAACAAATCAAGAATAAAGACAATCAATCAATCAGTAATAAATAAATATAATAATAATAATAAAACGGCAAATATTAAAAACTTAAGAAACCACATATAGTTGGTGGGTAGACTATTAGATTATGTTTTTCAGATTAAAATTAACAGAGCATTATTAGAGCCCTGTAGACATGACAAAACACGACTATAGTCACATTTATACTCTTTTTATTTACAACATATTGCGCAACTGCAGGGTCTTGAGACACATGCTAACTCACAAACTAGAGAGCTAGCGACCTAAACGGTATCCTTCAAGTTATTTCCTTTAAACTTAAATAGCCAAAAACGTACCACTTCCACACGGATAGGGAGGATAACTATTAACAGTTATTTAACCTTTAACATGAACATTAATCAAACGTAATAATTTTTTCTGGGTACATGATACCATACAGCATCCATATCAAACTTGCGCGGGCCGCACTAACATTAAACTTTCATATCAAGGTGGGGGCCTCAAACGAGTGTCGCGTATTTGAGACCCCTGGTGCAATCATACTGCAAGCCTTTTTCACCACAGCTCGATCCAGTGGGTCACTAGATAGATACTTGACACACTTTGTACCTTATGTGGATCTGCACCAAAACTGAATGGTCTGCACTTGCTCCACCCATCAAGTTTTATGGAAAGCGCATTTGTGTTAACTAATGAACAAACTGCACTTAAGCACATGGAAGTAACAAAAGAAGAGACCTCTACCAAGGCAACACAACAACGCTGGATAGCAGGTCATTTATTTTTCTCCCGTGAGCATTATTTGTAAAGAGAATCTTTGTGTGCTGGGTGATCATGCCATAGTATGTATGTGTTGGGTTTCTTTTCTGAGTTTAACGTCTCTCGTGTTCTTCTCTCTCCATCATCCCTCGCTGTCCCTTCTCCTTCCGCTTCACATCTTCTCCCTCCATCCCGGCTCTCACTCTTCCTCTGTGTAGATCTGTCTGAGGTGTGGTATGATGGCCGGGGTGACATCCAGCATCTGGACAGGCTGGCTAACGCGAGGAGCGTCAGCCCTACTAACGAAATGGTGTCGCACGAGTCGGTGGACTATAGAACCACCCTGCTGGAGGGTACGTGGATCGGACAAGCTCTGCCTTCTCTGCTTAACTAACAGCTTCAGCGGCATGAGCAATGCGCTGCTTCCATGCCTCCTGGTCGGGGTCTGTTAAATAACAGAAATGGTGGTTCAAATATCACAGCATATCATAACAATCCTCAGCTGTGTATATAGCAGCAGTATAAAATGACATCATAGCAATGTGACCTCTTTTCATTATAATAAGGCTCATCTTTGACCACCCCCCTTTCGACCCACCTTCATTAGATCAGAGCACCGACAGACCCGAGACATGCCGTGCAGCCCCACCTATGTACGGAAGGGGCAACAGGGAGCTGTTGTCGCCCCAGCTGGGCACACTGGCCCGTGGAATGGGAATGGAGGGTGAGTTGGTGTCCCCCCTGCTGATGGCGCCAGTCCACATCGACCTGTCCGGTCTGCATCCAGACCTCCTGACAGAGGTGCAGCACGTGGTCATCGCCAAGGAACGACTGCTGCTTCACCTCAACCAGATCATCGGGAGAGGTCAGTGGGGAATGGTCACATGATTGTTGACATTTGCTGGTGATTATATTAGTAGTTTATATGACTACTGTCTTTTTTATTTGTACCTTTCACTAAGCAACACGCCCTATAAAAGTGTTTGGTGTCACGTATAAAGTACTTGTTGGGGGCAGGAAAAGGGAGTCTCCACTCTTAAAATTCCCTCCCCAGCCTGAAAGTGGACTACCCGCAGAAAATCAAGTGAAGAAAAACAACTACAGAAGACCCCCCCCCCCGCCCCCCAACAAACCCTGTAACACCCCCCCACACACCCCACTTGAGATTATCCCCTGAAGAAAGGAGCCTTGATTTGGTGGCGACTCACAGCAAGTATTCCCATGCTGCTTTGTGCGGACTGGTAATCCAACACCCTCGGCCATCTGCGACGACGTGATAGGAGAACGCCGCGCTCATTTAATTCCTGAAACCTCCACCCCCATCCCCCACAAAACCCTATTGCCAACAAATAATTCACTGAAGGGGGGGGGGGGGTGTTAATGAATAAACCCTGGTGTTGGGTTACCCTGGCAGAGTTAGCATGGACTTATTTAAGGTTTGCTTTGCATTCAACAACAAAGTTATTTTAATCATTTGTTTATTTTCGCAAGAAAAACACAAACAAGACAAAAACATAAGAAAACAAGTCAATCTACCAATATGTAGCTCTCCATGGTGACAGACACTATGATGATTATGATATAAATATGGTACAAAATAAATCTAAATTGTACTGTATTGAAAAATTGCACTGTTGGATCTTAAAGATGTTCTAAGTAGAGCTTCAAAATGCAAAAAAAAAAGAAATGGTAGTGAGACACATTTTTTGAGTAAGCAATTTATTGCATTCATTTCAAATAGGCTGTTCATCAGCTGATCAAAAGTCAAAAGACTATACTTTGAAATAAAAACATAAGTCTCAAATCAAGATAAAAACTTTGAATGCCCGCTGATAGATGCTCTCATGCAATTTCCAAACAAGCAGATGCTGTCTGATGGTTACTGGACTGCACTCGCACCAGCAACAACCTTTATTTGGGCCTAGGAACGTCTCATGTCTTGACAGACAGACAGGCAGTCAGATCCTCTGGCTCAGGACCAGTGACATTTTTTTGAGTCTACCACTTGACTTTCCATAACTCCCAGTATCTTTGGAGATGTTTCAAATGACTGTCTTACTGTATCTAACCCCAGCAGCAATGTCTCAATGTCTCTTATACATCTTAGCAATCTGTCTGCGTTCAAAGAGGGAGAGCTTTTTTGCTTTTGCCATCAAGTTGAATACCTGACATCATGAATACCTGACAGAAAATGACATTGAATCCAAATTTTTGTGAAGACATTCCAAAAACATGCTAGGTTAATTGGCGACTCCAAATTGTCCATAGGTATGAATGTGAGTGTGAATGGTTGTTTGTCTATATGTGCCCTGTGATTGGCTGGCCACCAGTCCAGGGTGTACCCCGCCTCTCGCCCAAAGACAGCTGGGATAGGCTCCAGCACCCCCGCCACCCTCGTGAGGAAAAAGCTGTACAAAATGAATGAATGAATGAATGAATTTTCACTTTTAAAGACAGCTGATGAACAGCCTATTTCACTTTAATGCTTGTTTGCAATAAATTGCCTACTCAAAATTGACGGTTGGTTATGTAATACTGTTGGTGTTTTGTTTTTTTGGTGACGGCTTTACTGTCAAAACTGGTATTTCCCCAATGCACAAAAAAGGGAAATACGTAAATATGTGTTCATGTTTCACATAAGGATTGAGAATGATGGACAAAATGCTACAAAATACATAGAAGTCCATGAGCGGTACATCATGTAAATACTGTATGTAAAATGTATTATTCCCTTAGGTCACTTTGGATGCGTCTTCCATGGAACCCTACTGGAGCCAGATGGCCAGAACCAGCACTGCGCTATCAAGTCTCTCAACCGTAAGAATCTTCTCTTCTTCTTATATGTGTGGAGGTCCAGCGAAGTCATAAGAAGAAGAGGATGTTTTGTTGTGTGTTTTCCATCCGGAATGCTGCACTGAGGGGGGATTCATTTCCTAGCGAGACCCACATTGGAACCTCAAGTGCAGATCATTTGATTTACGCTTAAACCATGAAATAATCTCTCTAGCAGCCTTTTCAGTGGTTTGTTAAGACACAGATCGGCAACCTTTACCATATTTCACTGCTCTGTGTGGAGTTTACATGTTCTCCCTGTCCGGGTACTCCGGTTTCCTCCCACATTCCAAAAACATGCTAGGTTAATTGGCGACTCCAAATTGTCCATAGGTATGAATGTGAGTGTGAATGGTTGTTTGTCTATATGTGCCCTGTGATTGGCTGGCCACAAGTCCAGGGTGTACCCGCCTCTCGCAAGTCAGCTTGGATAGGCTCCAGCATACCTGTGACCCTTGTGAGGATAAGTGGTAGAAAAAGAATCAATGGATGAATTAAACTCTACAGTATTTCTTCTTTTGTGATGTTTAACTTTTTCCTCCTGGCTGTACGGCGGTCGAGTGGTTAGCACGCAGACCTCACAGCTAGGAGACCATGGTTCAATTCCACCCTCGGCCATCTCTGTGTGGAGTTTGCATGTTCTCCCCGTGCATGCATGGGTCTTCTCCGGGTACTCCGGTTTCCTCCCACATTCCAAAAACATGCTAGGTTAATTGGTGACTCCAAATTGTCCATAGGTATGAATGTGAGTGTGAATGGTTGTTTGTCTATATGTGCCCTGTGATTGGCTGGCGACCAGTCCAGGGTGTACCCGGCCTCTCGCCTGAAGACAGATGGGATAGGCTCCAGCCCCCCCCCCCTGCGACCCTCGTGAGGATAAGCGGTAGAAAATGAATTAATGAATTAACTTCTTCCTCCTGTCTACAAAACGAAATTAGCTATGATCTGATATTTTTGGCGGGGGAAAAAGGTTTGTTGTGATGAATAAAAATTTTGTCACCAAATTGAACACTGCCATTGGGATACATTGTGGTGGTCAACCTTACAAGCACGCATTATTCTGAGGACTTCTACTGAATTATCTGCAACATTACTCTACATCATGCCAAATATCCGTTCGACAGATGAGGCCTGTCCTCCTGAAATATATCAAACTCCCCATCCATCATCTTCTAAAAGTGTATGACATCACATTGAAGCCAATGGTGATGAATGAGCCTCCTATGGTGAGCATCACTAGAAGAAGCTAGATTGATGTTGCATGCTAGGGCGGGATGAGGTCCGGTCCCACGGGATGTGAACCTTCTATTGATTTAAGTGTTTCCCGCTGCATCTTCTCGTTGTTGTCCTTTGTTATATTTGGAAGCTGTCATTGATGGAGTCAACCTGTCGCTATGACAACAAGTCAACAGTCACATTGTTTGTCCTTGGACTGATTGGTAGTCAATAGGACACAAAGCTGTCTTCCAAGCTAATCTTTTTGAAGAGCAGCACCGGGGCTAAAAGAGCGTGACATACGAGGACCCTATGCAATCTGCAAATGGGAATTTGGAATGCTTCAGGTCAGGAGGAGGTTTCTGCTCCATTACGTCAGTCATCATCAGAGTGCTCACCAGCGTTCAGTCTGCTCTAAAAGCTCTAAATGTGAACATACTCTGCGACGTGTCGGAGGAAACATCATGAGAGCTTTGTCTTATGTCCTGAAGGCATCACAGATTTGGATGAGGTCACTCAGTTCCTGAAGGAAGGTATCATTATGAAGGACTTCAGCCATCCCAACGTGCTCTCCCTGCTGGGCATCTGCCTCCCTCCCAAGGGTTCGCCTCTCATGGTGCTGCCCTACATGAAGCACGGCGACCTGCGCAATTTCATCCGTGATGAAGGCCACGTAAGACTTCCACATGAACCTCAATCTCCTCATGAGGGCCTTGTTGTGTGTGGGTAAAGTCATCCATGGTGTTTGTTTCCTTCTAGAACCCTACTGTGAAGGACCTGATGGGTTTTGGACTGCAGGTGGCCAGAGGGATGGAGTATTTGGCGAGCAAGAAGTTTGTTCACAGGGACTTGGCAGCCAGGAACTGCATGTAAGACCACCTTAGGATATAATCTGGCTTTATTGTAAAGTGTAAAGCGATTCATGCGTTTTTTTTAGTTGTGTGCAAGGAAGGCTCCTCTAGCGAAGGGAGGGTTTTTCTGTCGCCTATTATCATTAGACATAGACATAGACATAGACATAGACTTTCTTTATTGTCATTGCACAATAACACAGCAGTGAAATTGCCAAAGAAATGTTGTTGCCTGGCTCCTGTGTAATAATAAATAATAAATAATAAATAATAAATAATAAATAATAAATAATAAATAATAAATAATAAATAATAAATAATAAATAATAAATAATAAATAATAAATAATAAATAATAAATAATAAATAATAAATAATAAATAATAAATAATAAATAATAAATAATAATGTGGAGAATAAATAGATGACATCAAATATGAACAATGTACAGTGTAAACAGTAATTTGTACAAATAATTTAAATAATTTAGAATAAATAATAATAATTTAAGTTTTGGTTGTGCATGTGGGCAGGTAGAGGGGCTTATTTGGCATTGAGCAGTCTGATGGCCAGAGGAACATAGTGGGGACTTTTCATATGAACTTTTATTGCTTAACACAACAATGTCACTGACTACTTCCTGGAAGCGCATCATGAAGATGCTTGATAAGACTGTGGTGATTGACTGTGACAGGCTGGATGAGAGTTACACAGTCAAGGTGGCCGACTTCGGCCTGGCCCGAGACGTCTACGACAAAGAATACTACAGCGTCCACAACAAGAGCGGTGTGAAGCTTCCCGTCAAATGGATGGCGCTTGAGAGCCTGCAAACGCACAAGTTCACCACCAAGTCGGATGTGGTGAGAAAATGAATCATTTAATAACATCAAGGGTGCATATATTCTATATTAAATGTGTTTTTATATTTGCTTTAGTGGTCATTTGGCGTGTTGCTATGGGAACTGATGACCCGCGGAGCACCGCCTTATTCCGATGTGAACTCCTTCGACATTACGGTGTTCCTCCTACAGGGGCGCAGGTTGCTACAGCCCGAGTTCTGCCCCGATGCCCTGTAAGTGTCACCCAGCTATGTAGTAATATGTCTAAAAAAAAAAAACACAACCATTATGAACGCCATGTGCGTCACGTGGAAACTCGGCTTCTCCTCCTGGAAATCCGATGCCGGCATGCAATTCTTCTTGTTGTGTTTCCTTATCTCGTCCTGCTGCTAAGAGCCCCTTGCCACAGTTTTCACGCTACCCTCCTCAGGATGACCCATCAATCACACCAAGTGTCAGCCGCATTCAATTTATACAAACTGCTCTGTCAACAGTGTTGGATTTTTTTTGGATCCGCTCCCAACTCCTTTGACAGGCAGGCAGCTCCTCCCGACATGCTGTGACGAACACACTCGGGATTTTACACTTTTTAACTATTTTAGGTCGTAAAGAAACTGCTGTTGAAATATATGTGTATACATCGTGTATTATATGCATTTTATGGTAATGGTTTAATTTTATTTGAACATGCATCAGGTTACAATTGAGTGCAACACATCATCAATTCACAGAAATCACTCCACACTCTTTATTGCTCTCTGGTTCTACCATATCTTACTTATTGTGTGGAAATATGGGCTAATAACTATAAAAGCAATCTTCACTCGCTAAATGTACTGCAAAAAAGGTCAGTAAGGCTAATTCATAATGCCGCCTACAGAGAACATACTAACTCCTTATTTCTAAATTCACAAATACTTCAACTTGCTGATATAGTTCATCTTCAAACAGCTAAAATAATGCATAAGGCTAAAAATAAGAAATTAGCTAAAAATGTCATCCAATACTTCTCTACAAGAGAGGAGAAATATGATCTCAGGGAAGAACTACATTTGAAACACTTCTATGCTAGGACTACGTTAAAAAGCCACAGCATTTCAGTATGTGGAATCAAACTATGGAATGGATTGAGTAAGGACCTCAAACAATGCACAACGATGAGCCAATTCAAGAAACAATACAAGCAGTTGATGTTTGATAAATACAAGGATGAGTAGGAAGAAGCAAAGCTTATTAAATCCTACTCCTCCATCTGGTACTTTTACAATCAGTAACTGTTACATTTGTTCACTTCCTGCCTTTCTAATATTATTTTTTATTTGGTATTTTTTATTTATTTGTTTATTTTGACACATACTGAAAGGGTGATGTAACCATATAATGACATAATGGGTACCATAGTATTTTATATTAAATGCATATTCATATATTTATATACATTTTATTATAATAATTAATATATTTGAAAAATATGTAAAACAAAATACCTCAAATAAAAAAGTACTGCACTTTTTAAAGATACAAGGAAATGGCTGCATAGTGAGATCTCGTAGTGCAAAGACAATGTCAATAGGAATTCCTGAAGTGTGTGTGTGTGTGTGTGGGTGGGGGGGGGGGGGGGGGGTGTTCAGGTATGGGAGGCCAGGCCTTGCATTTCCTGAGCTCTAAATTAAACATCAACGTGAACGCCACCGATGCACGTCTGTAAACATTCCGGAGATTCATCCGGCCTCCCCCCCTCCCTCTTGACGGCTTCAATGAAAGCAGGCGCTAGCGGACGGGTGTGCCAACTGGACACTCCTTTATTTCTCTTAAAGTTAACATATCAGAGGTGTGGAAAGATTTAATGGACAAGAAATGTTGCAGCATGACTCAAATGAGGCTCCAAGATTAGATTTAGAGTAGTCAGTGTACAGCTAGTATAGTGTTATACATTGACTATCCACTAATACTCACTTGTTTTGCCAGTTATTTAGACAATGATGACTCCTGTCCTTCAACTCCTCCCCTTGCTTCCTTGCAGCTACACAGTGATGGTGGAGTGCTGGCACCCGAAACCGGAGCGCCGCCCCTCCTTCTCCGAGCTGGTGTCTCGCATCGCCGCCATCTTCTCTAGCTTCAGCGGCGAGCACTATGTGCTGCTCAACACCACCTATGTCAACATCGAGAAGATGAGCCCATACCCCTCTCTGCTCGCACCTTCGTCATCCTCCGACCCCGCTTCTTCGTCTTCCTCCTCTTCATCCGAACCCTCCACTTCCTTGACATCACACCCCCTCCTCTTTTGCCATGAGGAGCGAGACTGTTGCGCCTGAAGGAAGGACGCTAGCGTCAGCTACTGTATGTCCAAACACTGTACAGAAGTGCATTGACCCTTGAACTTTCACCTTCTCATGCCACTGCCAAACTTCGGACGGAAGTGAATGACTTCCTTCATCTGTGGACCAGCATGCTGTCTATGTAAAGACACAGGAAAGCCGCTATCTTTGCGTCCTGCTGGTCATCTCTAATGTGAATGTTCTATGACAACACAGGAACGAAAGTCACCTTGACCTCACGTATAGAGGCTGTTTACGGTGGTGCATATGTGTGACGTCACTGGATGCTTCTACTGAGTTCCACAAAACCGAGGAAGAGAATGTTCCCATTATTCATGCCATCAAAAAACTCTTAGAAATAACAAAAACAAAATAGTCCATTTTAGTTCTGTACGTTTGCTTGAAAATGCAAAAATGGTGACGTAAACCATGGACTCATTAGAGCGGATAAACTCACCATTTCCAAGATCAGTGGTTAGCGCGCAGACCTCACAGCTAGGAGACCGGGGTTCAATTCCACCCTCGGCCATCTCTGTGTGGAGTTTGCATGTTCTCCTGGTACTCCCGGTATTTTCTCCGGGTACTCCGGTTTCCTCCCACATTCCAAAAACATGCTAGGTTAATTGGCGACTCCAAATTGTCCAAAGGTATGACTGTGAGTGTGAATGGTTGTTTGTCTATATGTGCCCTGTGATTGGCTGGCAACCAGTCCAGGGTGTACCCCGCCTCTCGCCCGAGGACAGCTGGGATACGCTCCAGCACCCCCGCGACCCTAGTGAGGAAAAAGCGGTAGAAAATGAATGAATTTCCAAAATCGTTTGCGTCAAGAGTGCTTGATTGGCAGCTGAAGTGGGCGGGGCCATTGACAGACTGGGCTCAATGTTTGCAATGAGAAGGAAAATGTATTATATTTTTAGAAAGACCCGTCATCCGGTGTTGTGTTGTAAATAAACATGTTAGCATTTGTTTGTAAAGGTACATGTTCTTATTGTGTCCTGTCAAGTCTACCATGAAATTAAAAAAAAAACCTGTTTCCTACGTTGGCCTCTTCATGCGCTTTAATTGCTGTTTGATTGCTGATGCTGAACACATGCAACACATGCGCCTGTCCTCATTACACTCATTGCATGTCCGCACTGAATGCTCATGCTTTCCACCGCTGCTTTCAAGGACTCAAAAAGAACTTTGAGCTGACTGAGTATCAAATTCATGCAACATTTTGTGTTGTTTTTTTTTCCTATGAACTCCGACCTCTGGATGACCTCTACACTTTTGACCCGCAGGTACTGTCTAGACAGCCCCCTCCTCCTCCTGTCTCATCTAAGTGAACCGTGACCATGACTTTAAGAGCCTTTTGTCTTGTGGATGCGTGTATACCTTTATGATGTACTATACTATGTACATATAGTATGTGATTTTTTTCAGTATTATTTTACAAGACAAAATAATATCAATAACTTCTGAAAATATTTGAGCAGTTTGACCTCATATCTTCTCTTGTGGCCGCATGTATACATTTACTATGTACAATATACTATGTATATTACATCCACTATGAATACATACTGGATACATAGTAGTTTTTTTCATGTTTAAATATGTCATTTAATTTTTTCCTCATTAATACTTTGGCCAAAATAACTACAGTATAATTTGAACAAATTTTTACTTGCATTTTGCTAGCTTGTTGGGAATCTGAAACTCCAACCACTTCTGCCTGATGCTTGCTTCTTTAGGCAAGTTAGTTTTCCCTGAAAACTAACTTGCCTAAGTTGCCTGAAAAAAAACCTGAACAAATATTTCCTGGAAATCATTGCTCTGTGCAAACAACAGAGCGGGGGGGGGGGGGGGGGGACATTTTCACAAACTCCCCAAAACTGTTTTAATACTGGTCGAGTGGATAGCGTGCAGACCTCACAGCTAGGAGACCAGGGTTCAATTCCACCCTTGGCCATTTCTATGTGGAGTTTGCATGTTCTACCTGTGCATGCGTGGGCTTTCTCCGGGTTTCCTCCCACATTCCAAAAACATGCTAGGTTAATTGGCGACTGGGATAGGCTCCAGCACCCCCGCGACCCTCGTGAGGAAAAAGCGGTAGAAAATGAATGAATGAATGTTTTAATACAGGCCGCACGGTAGACGAGTGGTTAGCACAACCACACAGTCAGGAGATTGGGAAGACCCTGGTTCGATTCTGTGCGGATTTTCTGGGTACTCCGGTTTCCTCCCACATTCCAAAAACATGCTAGGTTAATTGGCCACTCCAAATTGTCCATAGGTATGAATGTGAGTGTGAATGGTTGTTTGTCTATATGTGCCCTGTGATTGGCTGGCGACCAGTCCAGGGTGTACCTCGGCCTCTCGCTCGTAGAAAGCTGGGATAGGCTCCAGCACGCCCGCGACCCTATTGAAGATAAGTGGCATAAGCCCTAGCTGACAAACTTCCAACTATGTTCAGTAGTCCATCACACACATTACACACACAGTTGTGTGTGTTATCATCAGATAAAGGCAGCCAAAGAATGTCAGTAACATTCTGACCTGTTGAGTCAGCATGGAGCCATTATGAGCTGTTAATGGGCTTTGGCATGGGAGGAAGCAAAGGAGGCGGATGGCACTGGCTGGTGAAACACACACAGAGATGCATGCACGCACACACATGCAAAAAAGCTATGTCAATGCATACTTCCCCCTGCTGACATGCTGTGGATCTGCAGGAAGTGCCTCAACGACCACACTGTACAATATCATAAATAGCATCATTAATTGCCATTCATCCATTAGCTATGCCACTAAATTGAGAGTTGAGAGGCGGGGTACACCCTGGACTGGTCGCCAGCCAATCACAGGACACATATAGACAAACAACCATTCACACTTATTCAAACCTATGAACAATCAACCTAACATGCATGTTTTTGGTATGTGGGAGGAAATCGGAGTACCAATCATGCCTCTCAAATGATCAGATCTCTCTTCTGAGAATCTTCTCATAGGAAAGCTCATATCTTCTCATGTCAGAGAAGATGTCTTCTTTTTCTCATATGAGAGATCACATCTTCTCATATGAGAAATGCTATATCTCCTCATATGAGAGATTGTGTCTTCTCATGTCAGAGATCATATCTTCTCATATGAGAGCTCATATCTTCTCACATGAAAGATCATAATAAGATTCTCATAGTAACGCTCATAAGAATTCTCATATTTATTCTCATGTCGGTTCTCGTCGAACATTTTCTCATTTTTCTCAGACAGAATCTTCTTGTATGAGGGATCGCATCCTCTCATATGATAGATAATTTCTTCTCATAGAAGAAGATTCTCATGGTAATGCTCATAGTAATTCTCTTATTTTTTTCTCATTTTTCTGTTCTGATAGAAAATCGTATTTCGTATATCAGAGCATATCTTCCCATGTGAGAAATTCTATAATCTCATTTAACAGATCATATCTCTCATAAGAGAAGATTCCAAGTATAGGATATATATAATTAATGAGAATCTTCTCATATAAAACACATTGTCTCATGTGAGAGCTCATATCTTTTCATATGAGACATGATACCTCTCATATGAGAATGCAGTCATAGGAATCCATGAGAAACTTCTCATATGAGACATCATATCGCCTCATGTGAAAAATGATATAATCTCATATAACAGATCATATCTCTCATACGAGAAGATTCCACGTATAGGATAAATATAATTCATGAGAATCTTCTCATATAGAACACATTGTCTCATGTGAGAGGTCATATCTTTTCATATGAAAGATGATACCTCTCATATGAGAATGCAGTCATAGGAACCCATGAGAAACTTCTCATATGAGACATCATTTCGCCTCATGTGAAAAATCATGTCTTCTAATATGAGGTTTTGTATTTTGTCATATGAAAGATGTGCGAGAGATTGCATCCTCTCATATGAGAGCTCATATCTTTTTGCATTAGAGGATTGTAATAGTAATGTTTTTTCTCATTTTTCTGTTCTCATAGAAAATGTTCTCATATGAAACCGTATCTTCTCATGTGAGAAATTCATTCATCACATATAACAGAGTGAGAGAAAGAGAGATTATCCTATGATCAATTTCTCATATGAGACATCATATCGCCTCATGTGAAAAATCATGTCTTCTAAAATGAGGTTTTGTATTTTGTCATATGAAAGATGTGCGAGAGATTGCATCCTCTCATATGAGAGCTCATATCTTTTCGCATAAGAAGATTGTAATAGTAATGTTTTTTCTCATTTTTCTGTTCTCATAGAAAATGTTCTCATATGAAACCATATCTTCTCAGGTGAGAAATTCATTCATCTCATATAACAGAGTGAGAGAAAGGGAGATTGTCCTATGATCAATTTCTCATATGAGACATTGTATCGTCTCATGTGAAAAATGATGTTTCCATATGAGGTCTTGTATTTTCTCATGTGATAGACTGTATTTTCTATGTTCTCATACAGTGCAGTACCATACTATATCATAACATAGCTTAAGGTAACATCCAAAGATGTTTGGGTTATCTGGAGGTTAAAAGTCATTCAAACGTTTGCTTTTGTCAGCACATTACTAACAGATCTTCCTCGTCCAGTTGTTCATGAGGTATCATGATGAGGTATCATGATGAGGTCTGCAGCAGTTTTTCCAGCTGGTAGCTTCTTGGAAAGTGACTAAGACTATTAAAGATGATGACTTCAGTAGAAAAAAAAGAGCACCTTGTTAATACATTAATGTGCTCAATGTGACTTGACTTGGACTTTAGTCTTACTCACCTTCTAATGAGCAACACTTCCTGCTGCAGGCTTCAGATGAATGCTGCAGTCTCAACACTATCAGGTGCCAAAGTGTCTCCGCCTCTGTCCACTTTCATGTGAACGCCAAGAGGACACACAGCAGAGTCACTCAGCATGGAATTACAGTGAAAACGTTACACGGGGCCTTTCATCCTCTCACTTCATTATGCTCCATATTTAATTCTTTGTCTGTCATGAGTATCCACGCTGACTAAGTGGAGGCTGAGGGTGAGTCACAGTGCTGTACCCAATGCTACTGTGAGTACTGAGAGTCCACAGGAGGACACAATCTCACATGTCACCATCCACTGAAAGACATTTGAAAATGCAAGATAGTGTATCCTTCTCAATTACATATGAATCACAGGTGAATGGGAGTAGGTAGAGGTCAAACTCATTTCATCTACTCCTCTTTAATACCATATTTGTAGTATTGTAACCAGTAATGTACAGTACAGCCACAACCTTTAAAAACATTCAATGTATGCAAATAATCAATAATATATTGATAACAGTTAATACTAACCTCCTTGAACTTAGAAATGTCAATTTATCTTATTCTTCCTCAGTGGTTTTGCATTAAAATACCTTACAATAAAATAATCTCTCAGTCATTCACGTCCAAATTATGGCTAAGATTGCCCTCTAGTGGAAAAGTCTGGTACTACTATACAATTCCGCCAGGTAGCAAAAGGCAGGAGATGCTTGTTTTTATTTATTTTAATCCAGGGGTATCAAACTCAATTGCACAGGGGGTCAAAGCGTACTTTAAGTTGTGGGCCGAGCTGGACATTACCCCCCACCCCACAGGCTTTGTATCTGTTTTCAGAATTTATCCTGAAATTGTCAACTTGGGCGGTTAGCACGCAGGCCGCTCAGCTAGGAGACTGGGGTTCAACTCCACCCTCGGCCATCTCTGTGTGGAGTTTGCATGTTCTCCCTGTGCATGCGTGGGTTTTCTCCGGGTACTCCGGTTTCCTCCCACATTCCAAAAACATGCTAGGTTAATTGGCGACTCTAAATTGTCCATAGGTATGAATGTGAGTGTGAATGGTTGTTTGTCTATATGTGCCCTGTGATTGGCTGGCCACCAGTCCAGGGTGTACCCTGCATACTCATATGCATCATGAGTGCACAGAAACCAGATGCTTGTTTGAAGTTACCAACATGACAGGACATGCCCCAATAATCCAGGCTGAACAAATAGAAGTCAGTATGGTCAAACACGTTGACAACACGTCTCATTAGCACTGACAACTGGACAAGTAAGCAGCCTACACACCTTTTATTCCGGCAATGCCGGGATTGGAACATACAATATAATGCACCGCAGGTTGGGTCAAAAACTACAGTCCGAGTGCACACAAATTTATTGGGTTAGTAAGCTTTGTTTAGTGGAAAGTTGAGTTTTGCAAAGGTAGCTAATGGTAACTTAGGCTAAAATTATATAAAAAGTGCCACTGTTTCATTGTTTAACTATTCTGAGATTACATCACCACCCAAAGGGACATGAGACAGACTCACATTCATACCTATGGACAATTTGGAGTCGCCAATTAACCTAAAATGTTTTTGGAATGTAGGAGGAAACCGGTGTACCCAGAAAACTGGGAGAACATGCAAGACTCCACACAAAGATGCCCGAGCCGGGAATTGAACCTCAGGTGTCCTAGCTGTGTGGCCTGCCTGTTTTTCAGTTTATTTTAAAAAATGGGTCTAAGAAGTTTCTGGAGACATTTTTAAGCAAACTGAATTATTCCCCTTTCTTTGGTTGACCAGAGGGGCAGGCAAATATTTTGACTCGTGGGAGGGGCAGAACGTATATTTAACACACACACACTATTTTATGCTTATAATTTTTTTATTATTTGTCTAATGTTATCTGTAAAAGTGTTATACTATCAGCTGTATGTTCTCAGGTCCCTTTTTTCAGAAGCACTTTAAACATCAGAGCACATTAAACTATGTAATTTAATTTTACACTTGTGTTGGTTTTTTTTAACTAAATAAGACATCCAACTTGCAAGTCATGTCGCAGGTTTGTATGTTAAAAGTTGAAATACTGATAAATAAAAAATAAAAATAAATAAATAAAAATAATAAATACAAATAATAAAACTGGCGGGCCGGATTTAAACCATTGGTGGTCCGCATGTGGCCCCCGGGCCGTAGTTTGCCCACCCCTGCCCTATATCCATATGTAAGCTGCAACCAAAAACACTAGACTTTTATATGTGGAATTTGGAGTTTATGTTTATGTTCGAACGCGGGACTATTTATGAATTAAAATGACTCAGAAGAAAGAAAACAATATTCCCTTTTGATATCATTGACTTTTAATCACTCGCGAATGTGGTTTACAATGTGTAGTTATGCGTTCATTATGAATTCAAATAAATATAAAAACAACGGTTAAAAATGTGAAATGGAGACGCTAGTGTGTGTATGCTCGCGCGAACCAAGCTAGAGGGAACCACCCATGTGGTGACGTCACGGCGTTGTGACAAGCTGGTGGTGCCGGAAGAAAAGATGGCGGATCTGGAGGAGCCCATATCCAACGAGGAAAAGGTAAGAAGTCTTTTTTTTAACCAACACACAAAGTCCAGTATGGACAGTTTGAGCTTCCACGTGTGCCTCGTACTTTATTTCATCTACAACGAACGACCGCTGACGTTGATATGTATTTTAATGCTAGTAATTCCCGGGCCTGTGTAGCGGCCGTCGCTGCTTTTGCTGCTTCTTATTTTTAGCTCAACTTCCGCTCGTTTGCGAAGGCAGACTCCTTGTACGGTCCTGGCTCAAAATAGGAACAGAGTTCTCGTTATAAACTCGGCCAACTTAATGTTATCGCACATTGTTTGCTAAATGGGCTCGTCGCTTGTCGTTGGTGTTAATAAAGTTTGTCTTCGCCAAATAGCGCTAGCTTGTTTAGCATAGCCTCTCGATGCTAACAGTTAGCGCCACTTACTAACACGCCCTTTTCATGTTAGCTCACACTTTCTCATTTCACGCTACAGCCACTGGCAACTTAATGTTTGCTGCACAAATCAACACTTTATGTGACACTAATGATCCTACAGTGGGTTTTTTCTGTGTTTACCCAACAAGCACTATTCCACGGTGTAGAACGATGTTTGCAGACTGAACGATGACTTTACATAAGTACATAACATAAAATAGTATGTCGATCTTCTTCACCCAGGATTATACACACACGGCAGGCATCTAGTTCCAACATGTATATTGTTTATTTGGTTGCCCTAAATTAATTGCGCTGAGTTAGCCCAAAATGTGTAGCATATCATAGAAATCCCCACATACACTGATCGCGCACACGCCCCCTAGTGGCTGTATAAGCGATAGGATCTTGTACAACCTTTCTAACTTTTTTTTTAAAGTGTGCTTGAGCTTTCTGGTGACCGCAAGGAAACCACACACACGTACAACAGGAAACATTTCTTACTCAATCTCTCGTTACCACTGAGACGTCTTCGTCTGCACCAGAAGACTGTCTACAATGAAAAAACAAACCTTGTACATGTTAAGATGGAAGCAGTCCTAAAACTACCACTCTTCGTGTAAAATGATAATGTGGCTAAAACTGAGCCCAACATTGCTATATGGTGTATTAAATTGGTGTAGAAGTCATGCTATTGTGATTCATAAGGCATAAAGGGAAACCCTTTATCTTGATTCTCACCAAAGAATCAGCTTTTAATTGGTCTATGTGTCCTAAAAGAACTCAAGAAATTAAATACATTTAGCGTGATAATGAAGTGTGTTGACACGTGGTGGTAAAACCAATAGAAACATTACAATGTATAGTTAAATGTAATAGAACAAACAAATCAAATAACTACATTTTTGTCACCTTGTTGATAAATCCCTCTTTGGTGCTATATTTGTCATAGCAGGATGAGGAAACGTCCTGAAGTAGAAAGTCTCATTTGTTTTCATTTTCAAATGTATTTAATTAACAAAGGAAAGAAACAAGCAACAACCCCAACTCCACCCCAGTCCAGCGCCACAACACCCAAAGAGTCAACAATCCACATTAAACAATCGAAAAGAGAAGACACACAAATACACTACCAAAAACAATTATATCATTTGTTGTCATTGTAAAAAGAAAAAATGTCCCAGCCCTTGCTCAGTTCCTCATCTGGAATTGTGAGAGCCTTGTCAGTGGGCTCAGGAATGTTTTTCAGTTAGCCTGCAGCTTTTTGACAGCCCCTTATCTCTCTCTCTATTGTCAAAGCTGGCAATTTAATAATAATCATGAACCACTAAACGCAAACTGGTTCTGTCAGGTTATGAATCTTAAATGGTTTATTTGGTGTGTGGAGACTTGACTACACAAGTCAACAGTCTAGAAGGCAAATGATTACCTCATTTTGATGCTTTTGCAAGTATTTGAGTCAGATGTATTGAAATTTATGAGAATCTGGAATGCTATGATAAGATGCTTATGCGTAAGTATTAGCATGATGGTCAGTTTCAGACAAATAGCTCTCCACTAAGTGGATGAATATGTCATTGTGATGCTTTATCGTGAATGAACATACAGTGTGCATACAGTGAGGCAATAATAAAGGCCAGCTGGTGACTGAGCCAAGACAGCACAAAGACCTAAAGACTCCCCCACCCTACAGGGGGATACGTTTTGTCCTTTTGTTGTTTCAGCTTTCATGCTTACTTCATTCTGCATGCCACTCCCTCAAGCTCCGCCCCATCTTCAATCTAAGAAGAATAAATGGATTGACTGGACTGGATGAAGTGTTTTAGAATGACGGACCCTTATGAAGTCACTTTTGCCGTCACGGGAGCTGCCAGCACTTTATAACTTCACTGCCTCTTTAGCCGAATGGTTCAGTCCAGTTGAAGATGTGGGAGTTTAAAGTCCTACGTAAATAGTGTGACATCATATAGAGTGCTGTAGGGGGCCAGTGAATTTACCACACAGTAAATGTTGTTTTGTGCCTACTGTCATTGTCAGTTCAAGTACAGGTTTTAAGAAACTCATCAGCTTGCCTACCAATCTAGCCTGTGTTCAAGACTGACGTCTCCAAAGGATTACTCAGAGTAGAAGTCAGAAAATAGAACACTTGGCCTAGAAGGATAGCCACCTGTAATTATGCTCTGTTTTCTGGATGCTTGTCTTGGAAGGAATATCATATACAGTATATACAGACAGATGTCTGTAAAAACAAAACGTCTTCACATTAACTCAGCTACTGCAATATTTACGGTAGTCCTGGTATTTTGTTTAGGCTACCAAAGCAGTGCCCTCACAACAAGAAGCTTCTGTGAGTCTAAATAGTGGTTAAAAGAACGTATTGTACAAAAAATATATATATTTTTCACAATTATGAATTAATCTGCCTGAAATACAAATTTTGTTGGGCCTGAGTAAAATAACTGTTAGTCATGGTTGTCTCTAATGCCTGTTGGTGTCCAAGTACACTATATGTACATGGCATGTACACACACCCAAAAGCATTCTCAAGGAGACAGTCAACAATTTGCAGTCATGTTGTTACGATAGTCTGTACGTTCAGTGATAGCTAATGCTAGTTGCTAAACTTGGCCAAATTACTATCAATGGCTGACACATTAGCAAACACGCAGATGCATGTGTTACATCTGTATGTACATTCATTTTCAAGCCTCGACAAAGGTACTGGTTCAAGATGTGGAATGAGGGCTCCTCAGAGCTATGTG
The DNA here is from genome assembly GCF_037039965.1 of Doryrhamphus excisus. NCBI lineage: Eukaryota > Metazoa > Chordata > Actinopteri > Syngnathiformes > Syngnathidae > Doryrhamphus > Doryrhamphus excisus. The sequence continues at coordinate 13,708,534 of NC_136357.1, read as the reverse complement.
GAATGCCGAAAATGAAGTGTCTTCCATTTCTCATGTTGTCATATTCCAAATGGACTGAATAATCATTGTAAAAATATGTTAATATCATATCCACAACAACATACAGTATATAATGTTTTTTCTTCCTGAATTCATTTAACAGGCCCGTCGCCAGTCTCATCATGCAACATTTCTTATGCACTGGAATGTCAAATCACACCGGTTTTTATAAGCTACCTAACAACAATGCGAGCAAGCATGGATTTTGGATTGTTTACCCCAAATGGGTCGTGATGACGTCACAACATGCATACACACTTTGAGCTCTACATTTGATCTCCTCATTAGCCAAACTCAGTCTGCAGCACTACACACATGCACAAAAACACACTGTTAATAATAAGTGCCTTGGGGAGACACCTTTCCCGGCTCACCGACATGTGAGAACCTGACTGAGCCATCAGACCCTGCCAACGATCTAGCGAGTCCTCAGCACATTTTTATGTCCTTGTATGGCTGTGAGCGATGTGGGGGAGGGAGGGGCTGTTGTCTCACTGTCATGTGACCTAGAAACAGGAAACGTTATTGTGCAGCAGCAGAGAAATGGAGGAGAAAATGTGCATGTATGCACATGTATGAAAAGGCTGCACACTGAATTACCCCTTCATTCATTCAGTCAAGGTCTTTTTCACATCTCTGTCCCAACTTGTTTGTAAAAAGCGAATAAAATGTCATGTCGAGTTATGATGAAATAACAGGAGGGCTTTAACAATGAACCAACCAGTGTTGATGCGCTCGACTTCTATTTTGTGTTTTGGATACAGGTGCGCATAGCAGCTAATTTCATCATTCACGCCCCGCCAGGAGAGTTCAACGAAGTTTTCAACGGTGAGTTGTAACACCTTTCTAAGTGTGTGTGTATATCTGTATATGTACAGTGCATCCGGAAAGTATTCACAGCGCTTCACTTTTTCTACATTTTGTCATGTTACAGCCTCATTCCAAACTGTATTAAATTAATCTCTTACCTCAAAATTCTACACAAAATATTCCATTATGACAATGTGAAAAAAGTTTTTTTTGACATGTCTTGAATTTATTAAAAATAGAAAACAAAAAAATCACATTTACATAAGTATTCACAGCCTTTGCCATGAAGCTGAAAATTGAGCTCAGGTGCATCTTTTTTCCACTGATCATCCTTGAGATCTTTCTACAGCTTAATTGGAGTCCACCTGCAGTAAATTCAGTTGATTGGACATGATTTGGAAATATAATAACTGTCTATATAAGGTCCCACAGTTGACTGTGCATGTCAGAGCACAAACACCAAGCATGAAGTCAAAAGAACTGTCTGTAGACCTGCGAGACAGGATTGTCTTGAGGCACAAATCTGGGGAAGGATACAGAAAAAATTCTGCTGCTTTGAAGGTCCCAATGAGCACAGTGGCCTCCATTATTCGTAAATGGAAGACGTTTGGAACCACCAGGACTCTTCCTAGAGCTGGCCGGCCTTCTAAACTGAGCGATCGGGGAAGAAGGGCCTTAGTCAGGGAGGTGACCAAGGCCCCGATGGTCACTCTGTCAGAGCTCCAGCGTTCCTCTGTGGAGAGAGGAGAGCCTTCCAGAAGGACAACCATCTCTGCAGCAATCCACCAATCAGGCCTGTATGGTAGAGTGGCCAGACGAAAGCCACTCCTTAGTAAAAGGAACATGGCAGCCCGTCTGGAATTTGCCAAAAAGCACCTGAATGACTCTCAGACCATGAGAAACAAAATTCTCTGGTCTGATGAGACAAAGATTGAACTCTTTGGTGTGAATGCCAGGCGCCATGTTTGGAGGAAACCAGGCACTGCTCATCACCAGGCCAATACCATCCCTACAGTGAAGCATGGTGGTGGCAGCATCATGCTGTGGGGATGTTTTTCAGCAGCAGGAACTGGCAGACTAGTCAGGATAGAAGGAAAATGAATGCAGCAATATATAGAGATATCCTGGATGAAAACCTGCTCCAGAGCGCTATTGACCTCAGTAGACTGGTCATGTACCTTGACCATATAGACAGTAGACATTAGCACACAGCCAAGATCTCAAAAGATTGGCTTCAGAACCACTCCGTGAATGTCCTGGAGTGGCCCAGCCAGAGTCCAGACTTGAATCCGATCGAACTTCTCTGGAGAGATCTGAAAATGGCTGTGCACAGACGTCTCCCATCCAACCTGATGGAGCTTGAGACTTATTGCAAAGAAGAATGGGCAAAACTGCCTAAAGATAGGTGTGCTAAACTTGTGGGATCATATTCAAAAAGACTTGAGGCTGTAATTGCTGCCAAAGGTGGATCAACAAAGTATTAAGCAAAGGCTGTGAATACTTATGTAAATGTGATTTTTTTGTTTTCTATTTTTAATAAATTCAAAACATGTCAAAAAAAACTTTTTTCACATTGTCATAATGGAGTATTTTGTGTAGAATTTTGAGGTAAGAGATTAATTTAATTCAGTTTGGAATGAGGCTGTAACATGACAAAATGTAGAAAAAGTGAAGCGCTGTGAATACTTTCCGGATGCACTGTATAATTATAATATAAAATATATTAATCAACAGCCCTAAAAAATACATTTATATACATACATACACACACACATATATATTCGGGCTGTCAAAGTTAACACGTTAACAGAAGTTTCTTTTCGTGGCGGTAATTTTTTTGATGCACGATTGAAGTACAATAACTCTGTAGCCACAATCTGGAACAAATGATAGGAAATGGAGAAAGAAAATAGTAGTTAGATTGGTAAAGTTAGCTTCAAAGCCCTGGCAGATGGCTCTTGTAGCAAGACCAAAGTCATTTGTATCTACTGTCGCTGTGTTTGACTTATCACAGATTACATGGCCTGCCTGAGACTGGAGCAGTGCAGGTATAGCTTTTATTGTCAGACAGTGCTACCTTAACATCAGAGTGTCCCAACTAACCAGTGTTTTTTTCCATTTTTACTTCTCTGCTGATTTGAACTGCCAGCTAAAATTGGAGTTACAGCTGCGATTGACCGGCTGTCTATGTGATGACCGTGGCTGAAGTCCAGTGTTGTGCTAACCTTAGCGATGTAGCATTGAATTAGCATTGTACTAGCAAGTACATTATAGCCATGTGATTGATCATAGTTATGATGTATTGGATAAAACTATAGCTGGAACAACATCAAAGTAAAAACACTAAATGAATACAGAGCCACCACCCCGCTTGGTGAACTTTGTTTTTCAGAGAGGTTGTGTACCACAATTATTCACATTAGCACTCAGTCATCAAATCTTACCTTTATGCATTCCCACATAGAATCAGCAAATATTTTGGGAGCAAATATGAGGTGAAAGAAAAGGGGGGAATACATCCATACATCCCTCTGCTTAAATCAGATATTACCTCGCATTTCAAAGCAAAAAGCACCAGAGGAACAACTCGCATCTCATTAGGTGGGACACTCTTATGCCAAGGTATCTCTGTGTAGAGTATGACAGTAAAAACAATGCCTGTACCACTCCAGTCTCTGACAGGCGATGTAATCCGTGTTAACTCAAACACAGCCACAGTAGACCAAATAAGTTTGGTCTTGATGCAAGAGCCATCTGCCAGCGTTTTGAGTTGAACTTTACCAATCAAAAACTCTTTTCTTTCTCCATTTCTGCTTGATGTTTATTCCAGCTTGTGTCTACAGAGTTAGCATGCGTCAATCAAACATGCTTCAGGTCAAACAGGAGGCACATACGTAAATTCATGCATTTTAAGAAAACTTGCGTTAACACATCATTAGTGTGTTAACTTTGACAGTCCTAGTGTGTGTGTGTATATTTATATATGTATAGGTTTGTGTGTATGTCTATGCATGTGTGTGTGTGTATATGTATATATTAGGACAAAGTTAATGCGTTAACGGACGTTGTGTGTGTTTGTAAAAGAGTGTTTAGAAGTGAAAGGATAAGCTATAGCCTGACTGCCCTACAGTATATATGGACGCAGTCCTAGTTCTATAAGCTAGACTGTTCTTTAGCGCTTTTTTTGTAAGTTGTAAATATTTTGCTCAAACACCTTGCTATAATTTCACTTAGTTGTTTTGCAAGTCTTTATTTATATGTGCAATCTATTTTATTTGACTAATGGTTTCTACTTTACCAGTGTGGTGTTATACATTGAGCTCCATTGCGTTTGAGCTGTTTAAAAACCACCCAGAAGGTTTAATAAGCAAACATTTCCATAAAGCAAATATGTTATCCAGTCTCATGTATAAAGTGCTCTAGCCAAAATCGGTATGCGCATCTGTGGCGACGCCGTAATCAGAAAAAAAGCCAAAAGAAACAAAAATGTTGATAGGTGTATTAAAAATGATCTTTCAAAGGTACACTTATTGTAGATAAAGCCTTTTATCTGTGATTAATCATATTTAACTATGGTCAAATGTGATTAATTTCAGATAATTTAAATCAATTGACAGCCCTGGTATATGTATGTTAATTATTTATTCCTTTTAATGTTGTGTAGACATTTGGAAGAACAGTCTGGACATACTTGCTGCAATGTCCTATGTTGATAGACCACTGGGTGGAGCCAAAGTCAAAGGCACATATAGACAATCATTCGCACTCACATTCATACCTATGGTCAATCCAAAAATACTAAGTAAATATATGTTATGAAGAATGTACGTTCTAATACACGATCACAGCATGTACAGTGGTCTGAAAACTGAAAAAGGGTCTTTGCCTGCTTCCTGTTTTCTCTCTTTTTTGTTACATTTAAATGTTTCATGTCATCAAACAAATTTTAATATTAGTCAATAATTACACAACTGTGTGTGTGTGTATATGTATACATATATATATATGTGTGTGTGTGTGTGTGTATATTTATATATGTTTGTGTGTGTATTATGTATGTATATGTGTGTATGTGTTTGTATATACAGTGCATCCGGAAAGTATTCACAGCGCTTCACTTTTTCTACATTTTGTCATGTTACAGCCTCATTCCAAACTGTATTAAATTAATCTCTTACCTCAAAATTCTACACAAAATACTCCATTATGACAATGTGAAAAAAGGTTTTTTTTGACATGTTTTGAATTTATTAAAAATAGAAAACAAAAAAATCACATTTTCATAAGTATTCACAGCCTTTGCCATGAAGCTGAAAATTGAGCTCAGGTGCATCTTTTTTCCACTGATCATCCTTGAGATCTTTCTACAGCTTAATTGGAGTCCACCTGCAGTAAATTCAGTTGATTGGACATGATTTGGAAATATAATAACTGTCTATATAAGGTCCCACAGTTGACTGTGCATGTCAGAGCACAAACACCAAGCATGAAGTCAAAAGAACTGTCTGTAGACCTGCGAGACCTGTAGACCTTGAGGCACAAATCTGGGGAAGGATACAGAAAAAATTCTGCTGCTTTGAAGGTCCCAATGAGCACAGTGGCCTCCATTATTCGTAAATTGAAGACGTTTGGAACCACCAGGACTCTTCCTAGAGCTGGCCGGCCTTCTAAACTGAGCGATCAGGGAAGAAGGGCCTTAGTCAGGGAGGTAACCAAGGCCCCGATGGTCACTCTGTCAGAGCTCCAGCGTTCCTCTGTGGAGAGAGGAGAGCCTTCCAGAAGGACAACCATCTCTGCAGCAATCCACCAATCAGGCCTGTATGGTAGAGTGGCCAGACGAAAGCCACTCCTTAGTAAAAGGAACATGGCAGCCCGTCTGGAATTTGCCAAAAAGCACCTGAATGACTCTCAGACCATGAGAAACAAAATTCTCTGGTCTGATGAGACAAAGATTGAACTCTTTGGTGTGAATGCCAGGCGCCATGTTTGGAGGAAACCAGGCACTGCTCATCACCAGGCCAATACCATCCCTACAGTGAAGCATGGTGGTGGCAGCATCATGCTGTGGGGATGTTTTTCAGCAGCAGGAACTGGCAGACTAGTCAGGATAGAAGGAAAATGAATGCAGCAATATATAGAGATATCCTGGATGAAAACCTGCTCCAGAGCGCTATTGACCTCAGTAGACTGGTCATGTACCTTGACCATATAGACAGTAGACATTAGCACACAGCCAAGATCTCAAAAGATTGGCTTCAGAACCACTCCGTGAATGTCCTGGAGTGGCCCAGCCAGAGTCCAGACTTGAATCCGATTGAACTTCTCTGGAGAGATCTGAAAATGGCTGTGCACAGACGTCTCCCATCCAACCTGATGGAGCTTGAGACTTATTGCAAAGAAGAATGGGCAAAACTGCCTAAAGATAGGTGTGCTAAAGTTGTGGGATCATATTCAAAAAGACTTGAGGCTGTAATTGCTGCCAAAGGTGGATCAACAAAGTATTAAGCAAAGGCTGTGAATACTTATGTAAATGTGATTTTTTTGTTTTCTATTTTTAATAAATTCAAACATATATCTCCGGCCACTCCGGTTTCCTCCCACATTCTATAAACATGTTGGGTTAAATAGCGACTCCAAATTGTCCATAGGTATGAATGTGGGTGTGAATGGTTGTTTGTCCATATGTGCTCTGTGATTGGCTGGCGACCAGTCCAGGGTGTACCCCGCCTCTTGCCCGAAGACAGCTGGGATAGGCTCCAGCACCCCATGCGACCCTCTTGAGGATAAGCGTTAGAAAATGAATGAATGAATCTCTCTATATCTCTGACTGGATAACTTTATTGTCTTCACATTTTTACTTTGTTCTTTGTAACATGGCCCAAAGAGCCCTTAGCACTTAGACAGGCGTGACTAAAGCAGAATGGGTTAGGCTAAGTTGTATCTTAGCCTACAGGGACCGTTTGCCGCGTCCCTGACAGAAACCATGCTCTGTATAAATTTTTGTCATCGTCAAAGCTTTAGCCTGCCACCATAAATGCCGTCACCTCAGAGGCGCACCAGAAGGCCGGGGGGCTGTCTGTGTGTCTCTTATCGCCCATTGACAGGCGCACACACACACAGACATTTAAACACAATCCCTGTTAACCACTTTGTCCACTTTCATCTTTAGGGGATTTTACACTCTGTTCCACTGAGTTAATTTGCCATGTCCGCTGGTGTCCACCCCCCAAAAGCATAGAGCAGACAGCTTTGTCTTCTGTTGTTAAGCTACTTTCCTTGTCTCCTCTCTCCTTATCTCCTTCTTTATTTGCCTGTTGTAGATGTGCGATTGCTGCTCAACAATGACAATCTCCTCAGGGAAGGTGCAGCACAGTAAGTTCCTTTTTAACATCCATAGACACTTGATTTACTATACATACATGTGTATCTCACATGTATTCAAGAATTGATGGACACCTGAACCTTTTTCACTTCACTTTGCAGTGCATTTGCACAGTACAACTTGGACCAGTTTACCCCAGTGAAAATTGATGGCTATGATGAACAGGTGAGTTTGTTTCTTCTTAACTACAAGGTTTAGTATGAACATGAACATCATATGGGTTACATTTGTCTGAAGAGGATGAAGCAGAGCGTATTTAAATGTGTCTGTCTTTAATTTTCTTGTAGTCAAGATGATGCCATTGTCAACGTTTGGCATGTTTTGGTCCTCCATTTAACTTAAAGGGATCCATCCATTTTCTATGCCGCTTATCCTCACTAGGGTAATGTTTGTAGAGCCTATCCCAGCTGTCTTTGAGCAAGAGAATCATTCACACTCACTTTCATACCTATGGATAATTTGGACGCGCAAAATTAACCTAACATGTTTTTGAAATGTGGGAGGAAAAAAGGGAAAAAAAAACACGCATGCACGAGGAGCACATGTAAACTCCACACAGAGATATCCAAGCACAGAATCAAACGCATGTCTTTCCGATCTCCTGACTGGGTGGCCTACATACTAACCACTCGGCCACTTTGAGGGATAGTTTGGATTTTTTTGACATGGAGTTGTATGACATTCCCATCGGTGTCGTCAATCAACGGCAACTTAATCCTCCCCCCCGGTCCCCTGACACTCCGGTTCTGGTTGGATATCGGTGATGAACGTAGTTCCAGGTAGTTGCTGGGGTTACACAAGTAAGGAGTTTGGTTCTCAAAACAATACTGTATGCGTCATTTGCATCACACAAAGACCTTCTCAAAAAATCAAGACCTCAATAGTCCTTCTGCGTTATATTTGTCTCCCGCCGTATGCCTGCGCATACCTGTCCATTCATGTGTGTGTGACAAAGACACTCGCATCTTCTTTCACCACAGAGTGCTCCGGCCATCAATTTGCCCTGGAAAGAAGTTCCTGTAATGAATAAAAAGAAACAAAATATGGCAATATACTATAAGTATTACATGTATTACATTAAATGTACCTGTTACAGCATGTACACAAAACCATAAAGCCCTGTTGGAGGTTTTTGGACGTGTTTTGAATAGAAGTCTGTATTGTCCCATTACGCGCACTAATTAGCTTGCATGATGGCAAAAAAATTAGTTCTTATAAGTTGCATGCTTTTGGTGCACTGTGTACACAGTGAGTCAGTTGAGTCTTTCAAAGATTTTTCTGCATATTTTCCAAGATCGAGCTGTATAAAGAAGAATGATTATTGGATGAAAGCATATCTGCTACTGATATGTATTTGTGTAATGAGGGAGGGCGCGGCCTAAGGAGATCCTGGCTTTGTCCCAATTGGCACACTTCCATGCCTTCACTATGCATTTTGCATGGACAAGTGTATGGTGAGTGCACAGTGATAGACCATCCTCAATAGTCACCATCTACATAGCTTGAGGGGAGGGACAAATTAAATACACCATTAAAATGAGAGGGGAAGAAGCAGCAGATAAATATTGCAGTATTATAGTAATGGATTTGAGACCGGGTTTCACTGTCAAAATCTTCGCCTTCGCAAACTAAAAAAGTACATATTGAAGTGTTTCTCAAATTGAATACTTAACAAATGCAGTATCTATTTGGGTCCCGTCGCAAAACAACATTATTGTTGATGAATAAATGAATTTCAACACCAGCAATGTTTGCAGTATGTTACGTCAAGATGTCATCATGTCCCAGCATTCCCACACCGCATATTAATTCCCCCGACACATCGCCAGCAGCACTGCTGGAGTGTTGATGATGGAAACCTCATTGTATGCCGTCTTTTCATAGCCACTGCTCTTTCTGGTCTAGTTTGTAGCTTTTCTGGCCACTTTATTAAGTACTTGAAATAGGATCACTCTGCACCCCCCACCCAAGCTACATGTGTTAAAATGAGGGCTGTCAAAGTTAATAGCCTGTTAATGGAGATTTCCTTTAACAGCACTGTTTTTTTAATGTGCAATTAACATGCACACATCCTGGATGACCCTCAACCCACGCCATAGTTTGAGCAAACGCAGGGGTTGATGTGCCGCCACAAGCGGTAATTAATATTGAGTAGAAAGTATTTTGAATGGTAAGTTTAGCTTCGAAGCCCGGGCAGATGGCTGTCTTGACAAGACCAAAGTTATTTGTATCTGCTGTTGCTGTGAGTTGAGTTGTCACAGAGTACATCACCTCTCAAATGCCAGTCAAAAGAGAGAGAGTTACTGGTGACCATGACTGAAGACGAGAATGGATCTAAATAACATTTATGCATTCCCACATAGCAGCATTTGGAACTAAAAAAGGGGATAAATACATTATAGTTGATAGCGGTGGGAACCTGCGATAGAAGGCTCAGGATCACAATTATCTCACAATATGGTGATACAGCTGTTATTGATTTATTGGTCAGGAAATCTACGATATCTATCAAAATTTGAGCTCTGCGCACCTCTAGTTAAAAAAAATGAAATCCATTATTGGCTGTTTAGTTTGTCAAATCTGTCATTGTTACCTTTCTTTCTGTCATAGGTCTTAATCACAGAGCATGGGGACCTTGGCAATGGCCGCGTCTTGGACCCCAAGAACAAGATCTCCTTCACGTACGATCACCTGAGGAAGGAGGCCAGTGACCCACGGCCTCATGATGTGGACAGCTCCATGGAGGACTGGAGGAGTGCTGTGGACTTGGCTGTCAGAGCCTACGTCAAGGAGCACTACCCCAATGGCGTCTGCACCGTACGTTTGTGTCCGAAAAGCTTCAATAAGTCTGTTTTGTCTCTGCTAACCCAAAAATAAACTCTTCTTTTGTCAGATTTACGGGAAAAACATTGACGGGCAACAAACCATCATTGTGTGCATCGAGTGCCATCAATTTCAGCCCAAAAACTTCTGGTATGTTGAGTACATGATCATGACAGTTTTTTTTTTATCTGGGGAATAAGTCAAAGTGAAAGCACATTTTCTCAGAAACCCTGACAGCGTTGCAGAATTTCAAGTGTGCTAGATGGAAACTTTGGCTGTTAATTGGCAGTTAACTGTGAGAGCTTTACCCCTGGTGGGCCTCATAAGCATCACTGAGCTGTTTCTGATCACATTAATCTCACTGGATAAGGAGAAATCCTCTTTTCGTTAGGATTGACTCTGCTGATGGGCTGCAGGCAGCAATGCCACTGCACTGTCAAACAAACATTGTCATTACAGAAACTTCAATTAAACATTTTTATGTATTCCGTCAACCAGGAATGGACGCTGGAGGTCAGAATGGAAATTTACAATCTCTCCATCCACCACTCAAGTTGCAGGAATCATGAAGATTCAGGTTTTTTTTTTTCTTTTAAGACGTCCTTTAGCATTGTTGACAGCAGGGTTGTCCAAACTTTTTCTGCCAGTCGAGCAACAGATGATGGTGGGGTTTTTTTTGTGCAGGTTCATTACTATGAGGATGGCAACGTCCAGTTGGTGAGCCACAAGGAAGTGCAGGAACCCTTGTCCGTTTCTGTAAGTAATACCACCAAGTGTCATGATTACCAGGCCAAAGTAGTGTCCTCTCACTCAAAACTCATTCATTCATGCACCCATGATTCTCCAAAAGGATAATTATGTCCCTCTGTGATTGTGTATGAGACCTGTGACTGACTGGTGGCAAGTACAAAGTCCATCACGTCTCTCACCCAAAGTCAGTTTTCTGCGACCCTTAACAGGATTTGTGATAGAAGATGAATGGATGGAGTCCTCTGAATGTGTTTCTTACACATGTTGGTGGATGCAGCTGCTCCTTTGCCTCAAAATGATCCCCTTTTGTTCTTCTTGTAGAATGAGACTTCAACCGCAAGTAGGTTTGTCCATATCATGGAAGCTGCAGAGAACGACTATCAAGTACGCACCAGCATGACTGCACATTCTGTGTTCAACACTCTAAAACTCAAGAACATCTAAACGCAAGCGCGTCTCTCATGTCCTTTGCTGTCTTTATCTCCAGACGGCCATCAACGAGAATTATCAGACCATGTCGGAAACTACCTTCAAAGCCTTACGCCGCCAGCTTCCTGTGACACGCACCAAGATCGACTGGAACAAGATCCTGAGCTACAAGCTCGGCAAGGAGATGCAGAATGCTTAGAAACAAACACCCCCACCTCACAAAACATACACACACACACACACATGCATACACACACATCCCTCAAACAATGTTGCATGACTGGATAGTTGTATTGTCTTTGTACAAAAATTAGAGAAGTTGGGGGGTAAAGAAGGGTTTTGGTCTCACGACAAGATGTCAAATTAACTCATTGGATGTCTCCTTTTATTCATGTTCTTTTGTTTTTATACACTCTTAGTGCCGCCGCTGTCTATCCAACCTAGAGCGATTGGAGAAAATATAAAAGTGACATAGGAAAAGGGGACAGGCACTCGTATGCAAAAACAGTCGTGCAATATCATCGTGTTGCTGAGACCACACCCTCTGTGCAGCCTGCTGAATGGTGGTGGAGTTTTCCATTCCGCATTCACGGGAAAAACCTGCTCAGTTATTTTGGCCTGAAAGGAAAAAAAAATAGCTCCTAAATGAATTACTCAGCCTCAACAAAAACAAGTTTGTCTGTGCTTATTGGTCGCAGTCCTCTGCAAAAACCTTTTAAATATTTTGTTCCTGTTATTTTTGGTACTTTCCTCCACTGTTTGTCTAGTTTGTGGGATCTCAAGCTTGCAGCACTCCTGACGAACGACCTTGTTGACTTGCCCGGAGCTCTTTTGACCACCTAACAAGCTTCAATAACCAGTCGTCAACTGCAAAATCTTAATGTGCATATAATATCAAACTTACAATAAAGTGAAGACGTATCACATCCTCCTCCAGTGCTTATTTTTACTTAACAGAACCAGACTGTATTATATAACAAGGCACACTGTAATATATATATACCTATATGAAACATCCTCTGTCGGTTTGGTGATTATTTCCATGAGATCAATTGTAATTCAGTCACACTTCTGTTGCATTAAATAACAAATTTTCTATTCAAAGAGTCTCATAATTCCTGGTGTCTTTCTGTAACAATGTAGATTAGTATAGTCACCTATGTATGTAATGGGACAATACAGGGTTCGGAAAAAAAAATCTTGTAAATTCTTGCTACATTTAAAGTCGTGTCCTGTCTTGTACACTGGTGAATCCCAAACAGCATTTTTTAAACGTTGCTGTGGCGCATCGCATATCACTTAACTTGAAATGCTAATAAATTGTTCAGTAAAGATCAAATGTATAACCTTAAAGGCTTTTCGTTGCTATTAAGTAATAATTGTCATAAATGCAGCAGATACAATTAAACTAAATGACTTAAGATGAACTATTGGAATGTTTTTACGTGTTTAATTTTGCTAGCATGTATGTGCCCCTATACACTATACATAGAAGAAATATTGCACAATGTGTAAGCGGGCAATAAGGGAAAACGACTGGGTTTCTTAACACTTGACCATGAACTTATCCTAAACTATATATTTTATAAATCAACAGTTCAGTTTTTCTATATGATAAACGTGTTATTTCTTCGAAGGGAGTAAACAGCGACATCGCGAGGCGGTCGATGGGGCTAACTGGCCCACTGTTAGCTCGGCTAACGCTAGCCAGCCTGGCAACCAACCAGAGAGCAGACAGACACGTCCGCAGAGCATACGGTGCACAGCCGCTGGATACCGGGCACATGTTAGAAGCCGCTGCTGGAAATGCTCATTTCAGGAATAAAGGATCTGACTATCGCAAACTAAGGTGAGCACCTTCATGAGCACGCGTTACTTTTAACAACACTCCCACCTTGCCGCCACTATTAGAGCCTCCGTTTTTTATAAAACAAACTTTGCTCAGGTTAGCTGGCTCGCTGGCTGGCTAGCTAGCTAACTGTGGCTACCGTTGAGCCAAGTTTAAATGGGGCAGCGATGAATACATTTTCTGTTTTGTTGTGGGTTCTCTTTACTTGACCATAAAACCTCGCTTAAGTGTTTGTTTGATTTAAATGTACTAAAAGTGGTTACCTGTTAAAAGAGAGTACATAATATTGGCAGTAACTGCTGATTTACAGTGTTCATGTGCTTTGTATACGCTATTCGAATATAATAGTCATATAATATATACGAGAAGTTATTTTCAGAATAAGTGACTAAGGCTTCAAAGGTGTTAACCCCCATCTGGTGACCAATGTCAGTTGGCTTCATGGTCCTGCTGCTGTCATAGCAAACAAACACAAGCTGCTTGTCTTGTAGACTGTATTCTAACAACATTTTTTTTATCTATCCATATGTCTTCCCTTCTATGCAAACATGTGCACTTGCTCAATCGAAAGAGATCCAATGCAGGTGCTAATTAGTACCTTTGCTAATTTAATCATGCTCACTTTTATGAATCATAATGTGTCTTAATATGCACGCACAACTATTTTGGACAAAATTTAAACTACATTTTCCCATCAGTCACATTTAATTGGTGTGCATTCTCAAGCAAAGTACTTCAAACAACCATGTGAACATAGTGAAATTAACCCTCCATGCTCTTTAAACTAGCCTCAAACCAAGGTTTATTTATTCATTCATTCATTTTCTACCGCTTTTCCTCACGAGGGTCGCGGGGGGTGCTGGAGCCTATCCCAGCTGTCTTTGGGCGAGAGGCGGGGTACACCCTGGACTGGTGGCCAACCAATCACAGGGCACATATAGACAAACAACCATTCACACTCACATTCATACCTATGGACAATTTGGAGTGGCCAATTAACCTAGCATGTTTTTGGAATGTGGGAGGAAACTGGAGTACCCGGAGAAAACCCACGCGTGCACGGGGAGAACATGCAAACTCCACACAGAGATGGCCGAGGGTGGAATTGAACCCTGGTCTCCTCAAACCAAGGTTTGATTGTAAAAATAATCTGTTCCAGGGTCAAGTTCTGGTCATTGTTATTGTTTATTAAGTCTACAATGTTTAAGTGACATTTTAACATTCATAGCGGTCACAGAAGCTCTGATGATTTCAAAGGAGATTTATTTTTCCCCAAGTTTTTGGTCAAAAATTGTATGATAGGACCTCAGAAGCTGTAGACATTCCGGTGTATTTGAAATAAAAATGGACAGTCTGAACTGCTATGGGGCTGCATGGTGTCCGAGTAGAAGTACAAGCGGTATATAGAAAATAGATTGAATTACAATGTCATGCTTAGAGAACAGTCATCTTATCGGGTTACACTAAAGTATTGTCATCTATTGAAAACTCTTTCATCAAAACTTTCACTGTTAGAAAAATTTCACTTCCCTCTCACCACATGCTGAAGTTCCCCTCTCCAACAGTGTTGGGGACATTCTTCATCAGTCACACTTTTTTTGGTGTATATTCTCAAACAAACTATTTCAAACAACTGTATGAACATAGTCAAATATGCCCTCCATCCTCTTAAACGCTGCCCTTTTTTTCCATTGCTGTGGGCCAGGATTGCTTCCACCATCCATGTAATTTCAATATTTGAAGGTCACACTTATTTTCAAATTTCAAGGTTGTATAGTTTTAAATTGATGTTTGGATGCTTTGGAAAATGACTTAGATGTGCTGCCATTAGACTGAAAAGGTCAATGCTATTTTGGTAAGCCAAATGTCCACACAAATGTGTGCAGTATGTGTTTTGGCCTTTTAGTCTTTGTGCAAATTGTGTTGTAGGTCATAAGAAGCTGATGTTTTCCAGACAGGGTGAAGATATTCAATAATGGATAAATCGATCAACAACAAAAAAACGTTGATAATTATGACGCATGTTTGCGTGTCTGCTCAAATTTCTGTGACACAAGCTGGATGACAAGAGGGTTCACTCCGCATCTGTCCATGCGCATTGGTTCTATAAGTGAACCAATGTGTTTGGATGCGGGGCTACTATCTACTAGCTACGGTGTCGCCTACCCAAGCTCTGTGACTCCATGATACACTAACACACAGCCATGCACAACATACACACAACATACACACATGCAACCAATGTGTCCATCTAATGTCTCACACAGATAAACGGTACACTAGTGGTTTAAATGTGAATGACAACTCTCATGACTGAAATTAATGAAAAAAAAATGTCTAAAAAAGGCTATGATAATGTTGAATATTGATGATACCTTGGTGCACAATTATCGACTAGCAATATTTTATATCATGACAGGTCTAATATTCATACATTTTCAATCTGTAAAATGGTATGATGTTACATTGTGCATCTATTTATGCTAATGTTGTTAACTTTCTTTTTAAGTGTGATATTGAAGAATAAGTCAATTCACTCTTGTTTTCTTCTAATGGCTTCTGATTGGTTCAATGGGCTTACAGTTATGACAGTGCTACCTTTTGATTTGGTATGCACTTGAAACCCTTTGAATGTTATACTGCTTGACTTTTTTCTCTTCCTGGTCTACAACAAAGTCCAAAATCAAAGTGTTTGGTTGTCCAATTTCTGACTCCTATCCATCTGCTGAGAACACGTCTCAAAAAGCCTGGATCAACATTCAAGCCTTTGCTCCCAAAGTTGTAACCCAAAGCACACCCTGAGGCTGTCGCAGCTGCTTTCTAATATGGGACCCACCATGTGGACCCACCATGCGGGGGTAGACACCAAAAATCCCATGATGAAGTCAAAGCAGAAACGTTTGCACTTCAGGATGAATGAATGTGATGTGACTATCATCCCCCCATTTTTTTGGTTTATTCTCTTTCTTATTTTTGTTGACCATATGAGATGGTAAATCCATTCCCAGCCATTCCAAATGTGGGTAGTGGCCATTGTCTTGAGGGAGGTCTAAACAATGCTTGGTGGTCTTCTGACATTTTTCTTGAACGCTCCTTCTCCATATTCATCCTTGATCCCACTACTGGGTTTTCCCCTTGCCGATGCACGGACACACTTTGTCTCCCATGCTTAATTTTTGTTGCCCGGCAACCATCAGGAGCCGTATTTCTTTTTTCGGGGGTGTTTGCTGGCATGTGGTGCAAGCGGGGGCGGGCTGAGGTGTGCACTGTTCAGCCTTCAACGCATCATGAATGCAGCAGCACTGAAGAGATGCTTTCATTGGGCAGTGTCTCAAATTAGTAGTTGACGTACTTAATTACCACACTGTTCACCTGGACCACAATGGATTTGCATGCTAATTTTGCCTGTGCCAGTCTGGCAAAGTGCCAGGATGAACCACACGCCTGCTTACACTCATTATGTTTAACATAAGGAATACCAAAAGCTGTTGTTAAGCAGATTTAGCAGCAGAAAAAGGGCACTACTTATGCTTTTCTGACCTATAAATGTACTTAGAATATAGTATTCCCGTGTTAAATAATGTTTGAGGTAAGTTTCAGATAACACAGAGGGGCTGACTTCCTTATATATAAGATCTCTGCCCTCCCCCAAGCTTTGCTTCCCCCACCGTCCCCCAAGCGCTACTTTGTGAACATGGGCCACGATGCAGCTGGACTAGCCAACAACCTTGCTGAAGCCCTACGGCAGGGGTCTCAAACTCAATTTACTTGGGGAGCTTGGGTCTGGGTGAGACTGGGCCGCATCAGGTCTCCCCCCCCCCCCCCCAAAAAAAAACGCATTTATTAAAAACAAATTTTTTTTTAAACTTTGCTTTGGTTCCAATTTTCCAAAAGAAAAGCTCTTTCCACTGTTCTCAAATATCTTACTTTTTATTTTTCTACACAAAATAAGATGAAAAATAAATAAACAAATCAAGAATAAAGAAAATCAATCAGTAATAAATAAATATAATAATAATAATAATAAAACGGCAAATAATAAAAACTTAAGAAACCACATAAAGTTGGTGGGTAGACAAATTATTTTTTTCAGATTAAAATTAACAAAGCATTATTAGAGCCCTGTAGACATGACAAAACACGACTATAGTCACATTTATACTCTTTTTATTTACAACATATTGCGGAACTGCAGGGTCTTGAGGCACACGCTAACTCGCAAACTAGAGAGCTAGTGACCTAAACAGTAGCCTTCATCCTTTAAACTTAAATAGCAAAAAACTTACCACTTCCACACGCATAGGGAGGATAACTATTAACAGTTATTTAACCTTTAACATGAACATTAATCAAACGTAATAATTTTTTCTGGGTACAGAATTTTTTCTGGTACAACTAGTGTTTGAGACCCCTGCCCTACGGCTTTCCAACGTTACCTGATCGTGTGGAAGAATCACAAGGGCAAGCAGTAAGTAACAGTTTATCAGTGTCCTAACTGTGTTTATTTTGTGTACTTCATGGAGCAAATTGCTTGTCTGTGTAGCATTAAAGCATAGAGGAAGCAGGGTTGCTAATAGCTCTACTCAAGTTTTTCTACAAACTGGTAGTCCTACAAAATACATTAAAGGTGACCGATGCTGTAGAAAACCTAACGCTCAAATGCTAAAGCTACTTACCATTGAGTCTTGAAGTAACCTTATTTCTTGAGAGACTATACAGTTTCCACTTTTGGATTGGATTCTGGATATACTATGGCTGTATGTATAACACATATGCCGCTATGTTAAAAGCGGACACTATAAAGTTGGCAACACAAACCGGAAGTGTTTCTATGCACTGGCAGTGGGACCAACTCACACAGATTTTGGAAGAACTAGAACGCTTTCTGTGCTGGTTATTGTGTTTAGCTGCTCTATAGGAGTTTACAACTCATACAAAGGGCTGAAAAATTAGCACAATAGGTCTTTTTAGATTTTGTGGAAAAAATTTTGGGAAGAAATACATGTTCATGTTTCACATAAGGATTGTGAATGATGGGGGTATGTAGTTCCCCTTTAAAGGGTGGAATTGGGATTCAGCCTTGTAACGACATGTTATCGTCAAATCATTGCATTGATTTTATTGCAAGTATAAATGTTATTGTCAGCTGGCGCAAGCTTCACCCCAACCAAAGTGTGAATTTGGGAATAGGAGAAGCTTGGCTTGGTAAGACACTGGAAGAAACGACTTGTGTATGGTTGTCGTTCCTGAGCAAACCACAAACAGCCGGTAGCGGTGCTAGTCCACCAGGACCAGAGCATCTAATGTTATCCACTAAATGATCATTGTGCTGATTTCACTGCACTTCCTCCTCTCTCTTCTGCTTTTGGGAGGGAACCTCTTGTGTAATTAACATGACCCCAGGAGGCTCCTTGCGCGAGGCTGGAGGATTGTTGTGGAAGGAAGGGGGAAGTTAGTGTTCTGCTGTATTCAGGAGGAGCCAGACACAAATCCTTTACAGTGAGAAGAAGAACGTCCACTATAATTTTATGTACATACATACATTGAATGCACAAAGATGAGTATTTGTTCCACGTGATGGTCTTTCAGTATGTTTTCCGAAGTTGACTGTTCATCGTATATCAATGTATCTGCCCATGTGTGTTTGTGTGGTGATGAAGGGTGTTACCTAAGGAGATCAACACCTTAAAGTGTGCACAATTATTACTTTTCATCACACAAAATGGACAAAAAGAGAGAAATGAAGCACTAGAACAGTCTTTCAGTAGGATTCTACACCAAATTACATTGATAAGATATTGTATGAAAATGACTTGTGAGTTTATTTTGAACGCACCTCGTTTTCGACAAAATGTAATGTAAAAAATGTTGTGTGTTAAATTGCTCAATAAACTTAATCAATCAATCAATCAATACACATTCTCCACACACAGAACACACATCCGTGACCGTGCTTCAAGTTAATAGCGCCGTCTGCCCAATGTCTCCGTAAACAAAAAGAGTGTCACAAAAATATCTTCCTTAACCAGTTGGAATGGCATGGGTGACTACATCTTCCTTAATGACAAGCATAGGCATTACAGTTTGTTGAAGATTTAGTAGCAATGTATGCAGGGGCTGACATCCCATGAGAACAGTTTCCTAGTTTCTTACCAATAAATACATGTGCTTTACATTCTGAGACATGTGTAGTATTTCATTATATGGCTTAAGGTTTGTAGCTTTTTATAAAAAGTTTTTTCAATGTTATATATTGTTTTTATCACATACTACAGCATTAATTGGCCCTATACCCTAGAAACCACCCATGAATGATACGGGAAAAGGCCAAAATGATACTGAATACTGTTAAAATATAGAGTTTAACCATGTCCAGTATCAGCCCCCATAGCTGTCCACTCAGAGTGGGCTGCTCTGGTATCAGGCCCGTGAAACAACCAACCAGGGAACAGCGCACTAGCGTGTACCACCAGTAAACTCTTCAGTCTGCAACTATGCGCTACAAAACTCCTAGGTCATGAAGTGGGCTCCTGGGCTTAACTTTCTGAATTCCACTCATGTGACAGGAAATATCACTGTTAATATAAACATTCCTAATGCTTCTCCAGTAGCCATAAAAACAAAACTTGATTAATAGAACTTTTAATTGTAAGGCATATTGATAAAACTGCTGATATATTGTTGAAATTATTGTGTTTACACTGTTTACATATACATGTAATACATGTAATAAACTGAAAAATGTATTGAAATAAAATGGTCTTTTGATTAAATAGTAATATCATGATACTTCCCATATGTGTGTGTATATATGTGTGTGTGTATATATATATATACGTATATATATATATATATATATATATATATATATATATATATATATATATATATATATATATATATATATATAATATATGTGTGTGTGTGTATGTATATATATGTATATATATATACACACACACACTCATACTTTATATACATATGTGTAGTAATTAGTAATGTTGTAATTTATATATATTTAAAATGTATGTGTGTATATATGTGTGTATATATATATATATATATATATACACATACACACACTGTGTATATACACACATACTTTATATACATATATGTGTGTAAAAATAGTAATACATATATGTGTGTATTATATATATATATATTATATATATATATTATATATTATATACAACAACTTGAATCATGCAGAGATGGACAAAGATGGCCAAAGCCATATTACATTCAGTGTATGTGAATGCACTGCTTTCTTGTAGAAGCCAGTTAGATTATCCACATGTTGTCTCCTCTGGCTTCTTCCCCTTTCTCAATGTGTCATCTTGGATTTCTTTCTTTTTTTTTTTTTTTTTTAGCATTTTTTGAGCTCCACAGTAGGTGATGCACATCTTATTTGCCAATTGAGCTTCTTGTCACTCACTTCCACCATCTTAATTTTTTTAATTTCCCTTTTCATAGCGACTCATACTGTCGGTCTCCTCTTATTTTGCCCTTCATCTCTTTCTGTCACGTCTTTGCTGTGTACCCCCTCTCGTTGTCTTCTCACCTCCTCCTCCTCCGTCCATCCAACCGTCATCCATCCCTCTCGCTGTGACGTCATGTGTGATGGTGTCGCTATTGTCTGTGCTCGTCTTCAACCGTAGCATCTGTGCTTGTGCTCAACCCTCCACCCCCGAAACCCCCCCTCTCCTCCTGCCAGGAGAGCCTCTTCCTCTCACCCCACCCTCCTCTGGTCTCACTCCAGCGGGGGTATGACAACACAAAAGTAGATGATGGACGCGTGAAAAAGTGGAGCAATGCGACCCGGTAACCGGTCCTGGATCTGAGCTCGCTAGGCCTCACTTGCTAAGGATTCTTGCCGTTCAACACTGACATTTGGTGGCATAAAGCTCCACCGGGCCTCTGGTGTTTTTTCAGCGGTGGCTGTCCGAGCACGAGTGTGAGCGGTGGTCCAAAGCGGCGAGTGTAACCAGGACGTTAGTGCATCTGGAGGCAGCGACAGGCGGCCGGCTGCATTGTGTTTCTTTGATGACCCCTGCTGTGTAGCTGCCTGCTCACCACCTCCACTCTCTCTTTCTCTCTCTCTGTCACCCTCCCCCTTCTCTCTCCTCCTCCTTATCCTCCTCCTTTCTCTCCATCACAGCTCCCGATCCAGCCATGTTCGGCACGGAGTCGTCATGTAAGTACCGCCGCCATCCTCCCACCTCTTGTGTGTTTGCGCATTGTGCATGATGTCGACCAGAGGAGGACAGGGGGAAACATCCAGGCTCACTATAAGTGTGCATCCTCCTCCTTCCGATCCTCCTCCTGCTGTTCATATTCTCTTCCTGTTGTAGCCTCCATGGCTGTTTGTGGCTGATTGCACTGGGAGAAATCTGGAATCTGCCATTTTAGCGCGGAGGGTTGGCACTACAAGCTAGCACGTCTTGCTGAGCTTAGCGTCTGCCTTGCATTCTCCAAATCTTTGCCTAGTACTGTCTGCGTGTGGCATCATCTGTTTGGGCGCATCTACAGTGTGTTGGGGTCTGCTTGCAAAATTATATCAGAAAATAGATGCTTTTTCCTCCCTGCTCGTCGCTCTTTCACATGTTCACATTGTTCTTAGTGCAAGTGAAGTGTGTGCGCTAGCTTTTGAGAATGTGTGAGCCATCGAACAGTGGTGTCTCACAATAGCTGCACTCTCAGGACCTAAGATTCTAGTCCAGGTCTTGGAGCCCGAGTTTGTCTTGTGATCTGAGATTGGGGATTCCTGCCAAAAAATAGAGGTCATCTGAGGGTCGGCTTTAATGCTTTCACTAAGTCTGGTTGACAGAGGATTGTCCTTGATGTTTTTTAAGCCATAGCCAGAGCTGTTTGTAGCTTTTTAAAGGTGGGTCATGACCAAATGCCATTACAACCATTACATCATTCAGGAAATCATTGATCATAAATCAGTTGCTAGCAGAGGTGTGTGTAAGAAATCGGGTGCTCAGCATAAAAGTTGAGATGCTGTTGTGTCTCATTTTGGACTATTTTGGAGTCTAACTTTTTTTTAAAGCAGTGAAAGTTTTTGGAAAGTAAACTCCATCCATCCATGTTCTACCCCTTTCCGAGGCAGCAGCCCAAGCAGGGAGGCCCAGACTTCCCTCTCCTCTGCCACTTCGTCCCGGTCCTCCTGGCAGATCCCGAGGCATTCCCAGGCCAGTTGGGAGACATAGTCTCTCCCGAGGCCTGCTACCTGTTGGACGTGCCCTTCCCCAGGGAGGTGTCCAGGAGGCATCCCAACCAGATGCCCAAGCCACCTCATCTGGCTTCTCAATGCGGAGGAGTAGTGGTTCCGCTTGGAGTCTCTCCCGGATGAAAACTCATTTCAGCCGCTTGTACCTGTGATCTTATCCTTTGCAAACCCAGAGCTCATGACCATAGTTGAGGGTAGGAACGTAGATCAACCAGTAAATCGAGAGCTTTGCCATTCATCTTAGCTCTGTCTTCACCACAACAGACTGATTTAGAGTCCGCAGCACTGCCGATGCGGCACCAATTTGCCTGTCGATCTCGTGTTCCATCCTGAACATGACCCCGAAGTACATAAACTTCTCCACTTGGGGCAGGATCTCATCCCCGAACCAGAGATGGCACTCCACCCTTTTCTGTGAGAGAATCCTGGACTCTAACTTGGAGGTGCTGATTCTCATTCCGGCCGTTTCACACTCTGCTGTGAACCAATCCAGTGAGACTTGAATGTCACGACCCGATGAAGCCCGCTGGCCCACGTCAACTACAAAATGCAAAGACCCAATCCAGTATCCACCAAACCAAAACCCCTCAACATTCTGGCTGCACCTAGAAATTATGTCTGTAATAAACAGAATAGTTGACAAGGACCCTCACTGGAAACAGGCCCGACTTATTGCCGGCAATGCAAACCAAACTCTGACAATGGTCATACAGGGAACAAACAGCCTGAATTAGCTGGTCCGGCACCCCTTACTCCCGAACTACTCCTCACAGAATTACACAAGGAACACAGTCAAATGCCTTCCCCAATCCAGAAAACACATGTAGACTGGTTGAGCAAACTCCCATGCACCTCAAGGATCCTGCTGAGAGTGTAGAGCTGGTCCACAGTCCAATGGATCCTCCTCTCCAGAACACCTTAATTGGCCCATCAGGAAGGCTGATTCCACGATAGTTGGAACACACTCTCCGGTTGCCTTTTTGCCCCAGGTCTGTCCCAGAGCTCCTGCCTCCAATGCCCATGTCCAATGCTGCAGAGCTGTGTCAACCAAGACATGGCCACAGCATCCAGGACCCAAAGGAACTCCGGGCGGATCTCATCCACCCCCAGGGGCCCTGCCACTGAGGAGCTTTTTGACAACCTCAGCCCCCGAGATAAAATAGCCCACTGTGGAGTCCCCAGGCACTGCATTGAAAGACGTGTCGATGGGATTGAGGAGGTCTTTGAAGTATTCCTTCCATTGATCGACAACATCTCAAGTTGAGGTCAGCAGCACACCATCGGCACCGTATACCGTTTTGATTGTGCACTGCTTCCCCCTCCTGAGACAACAGATGGTGGTCGAGTCCAGTATCTCTTCGAGGCCGTCCAGACGTTGTTCTGGGCCATTTGGACCATAACTCGTGTATTTTGGTAGAATATCAATATTTTTTCCATACACTGAATTTAGACAAAAGTCAAAGCTAAATATGTGTTCAAAGTTTTATTTTAAAAATTTTAAGATATTGTTCATTCTTCAGTGCAATCATGCTGCACTCACGGTAGTCTCTGCAGCCGGGTTAGCGCCGTTAGTGCTTCCATCTCACGTTCTCCATGGCGACAGACGATAAACATGGTTAATACGGTCGTTTCTGGTGCTCACTCCCTCTATGCAGCCTCTCCACTTCCATATTTCTGCATGGATATCCGATCAGTTGACGTTGCGAAGGGATGCTAACAGCTGCTAACAGCTGCTTTGGCTTTAGAGTTGGTATGGCACTAAACAATAAGAAAGTAATTAATAAAGCATAATTAATCACTAAAAATGCTGCAGGTGACAGAGCTGTCGTACTAGCTTGCACTTGGGCGGCGCCATCTTGAAACATGAGGCCTCTGCATAAAATCCAGCGTCTTTTTGAAATCGTGCTTAACCGAAATATCGAGCCTTAGCCTTAACTCCCATGTCAAGGCAGGTTTTGCCTCAGTGACTGAGCTGCGGACTGCTAGGCCTGTTGGTACCTGTCAGCTGCCTCCGAAGTCCCATGAGCCAAAAAGGCCCAATAGGACTCTCTCTTTAGCTTGATGGCATCCCTCACCACTGGTGTCCACCAACCGGTTCTGGGATTACCGCCACAACAGGCACCGACCACCTTACGGCTACAGCCCATTCAGACTCAATTCGGCCTCCTCCCTCGGTACATGGTCGAAGCTCTCCCCGGAGGTGGGAGTTGAAACTCTTTCTGACAGGGGACTCTTCCAGTCGTTCTCAGCAGACCCTCACAGTACGTTTGAGCCTGCCACGTCTAACTGGCATCTTCCCCCACCATCGGAACCAACTCACCACTACGTGGTGAACGGTTGACAGCTCCACCCGTCTCTTCACCAGTGTCCATTGCATATGGCCGCAAGTCCGATGACATGACCACAAAGTCAATACCTGGTTTGTGTTTTGGATTTATTTATCTAATTGGCTTTCTTTGTCACAGATTAGTAGTGAATCTAATCTAATAACTCTAACTACTTCTTTTATTGCAAATGCTGATCCAAAATCGTGAGACTACTAATGTCACGCTAGCAGGATGGTTTGAAGGGTAAGCGTACGGTGGCACCTCAACACAGCAGCATAATCCAAACTTTAGACTGTCCAAAATAGACATTACTCACTTAATTACTCACAATACTGTATCAGAAAGTGAAATATCAATGTATGCATCTCAGTGTTGTTTTTTTAAATGCTACAAGCTTAACAGTGTTACTGCATGGCCAGGCGTGTTTTATTCCTAGTGGACAAACCTCAATCTAATTTGATATGGCAAATGAACAGAGAGTGATGATGTTCATGTAACTCACCAGGTGGAAGCCAGAAGCTCAGCGGTAACAGATAAACTCTGATCACTCTTTGTCTTTGTTGTTAGGCTTTTGTATCTCCTGGGTCCACCCAGAACAAATGAAAAGCTGTTGTAGAGTGAGCGATCTTTATGTGTTTATAGTTTTGACAGTCATTATTTAGTTCCGATGATACATTTTTATGCCCTTGTGTGGAGTTTGCATGTTCTCCCCCTGCATGTGTTTTCCTGGTTTCCTTTACCTGGTTTTCGCCCACATTCTAAAAACATGTTAATTGACTCTAAATTGTCCATTTGTATGACTGTGAGTGTGAATGATTGTTTTTCTATATACGCCCCGTGATTGGCTGGCTCTAGTCCAGGCTCTACCCCACCTCTCGCCTCAAAGACAGCTGACCCTCGACCCTAATCAGGACAAGTCGTACAGAAAATGTATGGATGGATATCTTTTTATGCTTCAACAACTCGTTAGTCGGAGGTGTACTTCATCACCAGCTTCCTAAGACCGCGTTATCTTTTTCAGCATTTATTATATTTGATCCATCTCTTGTGCTTGATCTCATTAGCTAATGAAGTGTCCCATGTTTCGACTGCTAGTGGACATACATAGTATAACATGATATAACATGAATAACTTAGCCAGACGGGAACAGAAAGGACGTATGTATGAGATCGATGTTTGATTGGCACCACTTGCCCACTGATGAGGTCAGTCACAGGGAAAAGACAACCAGGGAATGTTTTCACTCCGGGAGCATCACTGTAGGCCACAGCAGTGGCACAAAAGCACAATATGAGACACTAATAGTTTTTAAGTGCACTCCAGGTCACATTTATTTGTGGTGGCGTCATTTGTCACAGGGTGCTAAATGAACTTGGACAAACAGCTCAATGACAGGAGCCACCTGTCTCTGTTGCTGTGGCAACGCTTGTTTAAAACAACAAAAAAGGCAAAAGAGCGGTGAGATCGTGTTTCTGTGGTAACTGCTGACTCTGGCTATTTTTGTCTCGTGTGCTCATAGTGCCTCAGAGTGGAGTGAGGATGCCGGCTGGAGATGAAGGACTCCATCTCACGAAAGAGATGCTTGTAGGGTGTATGAAATTTGACCGTTAACCCTTACCCCGGGCTCGCACTTAGTGTCCGGTCCTGATCTATCGACGCCAGCAGATGCAGTGGCGAGCTCCGCTCTGGCTGTGGACCAGAGAGTGCTCTGGCGTCTCGGAAAAAATTTCTTTACGTTCAGCCGTACGGCCACCTAGTGTGAGCCTACAACAGGGATTTCAATTTTGCAAAATGCTTCTGTTGGCCACAACTGAGCTGCGATGGATTCAGTGTGAGCCCAGGGTTACAATATGATTTCACTGCAATTTATTTTTATGTTTATAATGATTGTGTGTTGTTACTAAATTTAATTAAGAACAATACTGTTTAGTGCATGTATAAATCTAATCTACCTCAGTTTTCATTATTAACTTGTGTCAAAAGATCAGACGAGAATCAAAAACCGAGGCAGTTTTTCCCATACGAAATGACATGAATCCAATAAATCTGTTCTAGACATCCACAAATATCAACAAAAAATACATTTTTTTTACAGAGAACTGTTGTTGATTTACATGGAGAAAACAATGCAAAATAATTATAAATGGATGGAACTTATTCTTGAGACACACTGGCGAGATTGAATTCAATAATGTTTCTCACCTTCTTTATCAAATTGCTGTCACTTGCAACTTTCTCTGGCTCCATGGAACTTGATTTCACTGAACAATACAGTACAGGGTAAACGGACTAGTGTTTTATGTGCAATATTTTGCAATAATTTTGTTGTTTTTTTTTTTAAACTGGAGCATACAAAACAAAACGGGGAAAAAAAATTCATTGTTTATAAAAACATGGCTGCCAGTAGTGGTTTTTCTGCGTCCTGATGACTGTATTGTGTCTATAGAGTCCATCTTCCATGTTGCAACACTGTACTGGCTCCCAGTGACTCTCATTCCTGAGGGCTAAATACAATGTCCTGACTAACTCTAATTATCTGAAAATGTTCTTGCATCGTTTACAGACATTCAGACATTTAGAGCATTCAGAATCGCCATATATGCCTAAAGGTTCGGCAGTGAACGGACAAATAAGCTTCTTTTGCCAGCCTTAAGTGTTTTGATAAATGCGGGCTAAAGTAGAGCCAGGAGGAGATGAGGTCGTCATTGAACACTTGAACACATCCTGCAAAGTTGCTAGTGTATCATTGCTTCCAGGTGGACATTGTCTTGTTGTGGTGTCCTGAAGATATGTGTTATGTAGAAAAAAACAAATAGTCTTGTTGAGGAACGCACTGCATGTGTTTGTTAAACGAGTGCTTTAGAGCCTGGAGAAAAAAACATGCCTTGTGACCAGAAGTAGCTTCTTATCAATGGGTCAAGTCACTGCTTATTAGTATGCTTTTTCCGAGGGATCACATTTGCGGTTTTCCATGACACACTTGGACTATTTTACGGTGTGTAAAGCAGCACAGATGAGCCTGCTTTCCTCTATTCCGCCGTGTGTGGGTGTATGTGTCGGGGGGGTGGGGTTTGTCAAACTGTGGTTGCCATGGTTACGTGTGCACTAGGTGATCAAGGGGCACCCCGCCCCCTCGCCCCTCATTCGAATCCATGTGGTTGATTGGTTGCTCCTCTCATGCTGCTGGGTTACAAGTGGCAGAGCAGCAGCAGAGGTGACGTGTGATTGCTTCTGTCTGCTGTCTGTCGCCTCACAACTGAGCCAGTAGCAGCAGATGGACCTGACTAGGCCACCCCAGCTCCACCACAACCAGTAAACGTGCTCTTTGAAGGACGCCTGGCTTGGCTCGCTTCATGCCAAGGATCTTTATGAACAGAGAGGACATGATGGTGCTGCTGGAGGTTTGAGTGGGATGGAGGGTGAGGAACATGCTCTTGTGTTGTTATGCTCCTCTCCTACTCTTCTTCTCTGTAGCTTGCCTTCTTCTGACTTTTCAACTTTGTGTTTTGTTTTGCAAGTCAATGTACAGCTCTAACAGCACTGCTCTTTTATTGCAACGCATTACAACGTATGTTGTACAATAAAGTAATGTGCAGCTAGTTGTTGGCATGTTTTCCACTACAGTACAGAACAGTTTGTACTGGCACAAGTGTCTGCAATGTTGATTTGGAACACATGAATTTATCATGAACAATTTCCATTTGTTCTCATTCATACTTAAAGTGTGTGTGTCTGTGTGTTTGCGTGTGTGTGGCACGTCAGTGAGAGCCATGGGGAGTTGTGTGTGTGTGCCTTTTGTCATTGCTGTCACAGTGGCGGGCCGCTGGCCATCCTCATCGCAGAAAAGGTCATGTCTCCTGTTGTCCATCGTGACATTTAGTCCTGGATCTGTCTGTTAGAATTTGTTCCTTCAATTCATCACCTTGCCCCTCCCCAACATGCTCGCTGTCTGCTGCGTCGCCATGGCGCTGAACTGACTTTGATACTTTCGCTGCTGCTTTGGACCTCTTCTCAATACAATGCTTCCTCCATGATTGGCTCAATTGTTTTTCTCTAATCTGAGACTAGACAATATGTGGCATTACTGTCACTCAGAAGCACCTGGACTTCTGTTCACAGTCACAATGTTTACATGCCGTCAATATTTGTGTTAAGGTTAATATTCCGGTTTCTGAAACATTTGGAATAAAATCATAATAGGGGACCTATAAATGTTGTTCGAATGTTGCATTGTCGTGTTTCAGATAATAAGGTTTGCGCATTTGGAAGTGAGCCGTGAAAGTCTGGGATGGCTCGGAATGCTCAGTTTCATAGAGTTTGGCATTGGCTCTCTGTGACATCACAATGAGCTGGGCTTCCTTATATGGGTTTGCTCTGTAGGCCAGATACACTCTAGGACTGCCCAACAGCTCTGCTTGCTCTGTTTTTTGGTTGTTAGCTATAGCTCTAAATCTTTCAGCGAGGCAAGCTCAAGCAGAAATAGTTGCAGTTGATGATTCCCAGCAAGAGACTGTTTTTGTGAACACGAATGTGAAATATCTGCCAAACTGTTGCTGAAGCCAGAAGCGGCGGCGCACTCTCGCCGGGAAAAGTGCATAAATGTACACAGATCTACGTCACCACTCTTTCATGCAGTTCATAAATGGGAAGTCAGGGGTCTCTACTGTATCCACAAAATTAGAAAGTGGGGTTTGGCAGTAGTAGAAGTATGGTACTTAAGAGCGCTTGAGAGTGTGACCAATCACAGCGGAGTGGCGGGTCGTGGGTAGAATGAATTTAAATTAAATTAATTAAAACAGACCTTTTTGGAAATCCAAGGAAATAGAGCTGAGATAGGTGCAGATTCTGAAAAATCTAGAAAGCTTTCTCACAACAAAGTGCTGAAAACTGAGCATAATTGGTCCCCTTTAAGAAAAATAAATCTTCTTTCTGTGTCTAAAATCTACAATACCAGCATGGTAGATAATGAACAGCCCGGGCCGGTAGCAGTTGCCTTTGTTTGCGCTTTGGTGCTCGTACTGACATACCACCGGTACGTGACACTATTCTGTTTTATTTTTTTCATTAATGGAAGGCGAGAACGTGACAAAAATAGGAAATGAAGCCAGAACTGTGCAATCCATATCAATGCTACATCCACCTGAGCCCCCCCCCCCAGACACTGTGGGTGAAGGTGCATTCTTACAAATGACTGCTTCATGTAACTTCTCGCTCACCTTCTGATAGATTTTCCTATCGCAGTACTTTCTACTGTCTATAAAAAGACATTATGTCCCTACACACTAACTTGGCTTGTTTCCTTTTTGCTTCGTGCTTTTAAAAAACAGAACATGAGTATATTCCGTTTTTTTCAAAAATCTTTTTTGTCTTTACATGGCTCTGCGCAATATTTAAGTGTCAATCAAGTGACTATGTTTAAATTTACTGTGGCAGTTCTGTAATGTGTGCATTCTTCATAAAGTTTTGTGCAAATACACTTAAGGTATACAGCGACTGTATTCCAGCCTGAGTGATTGGTGTCTTTGGCAAATGTCCTCATCGCACGTTTGATAGCAGCTGTTGTCGTCAAAGACTCTATTCTGCAGCACAGAGAGGCTCCACTCCACAGTACTCAATGGTCAACAAGCTGCACACTGTTTGCACATGTGCGCCTCTGCATGTGTGTGTGCGGATCCGGCCAGCTGGCTGTCATCTGAGTGGCATCTTTGTCCCGCCCTCGTCACCCCCGACTCTAGTCTGTGGTAGAATTAGCATGACAAACCTGCTTAAGTCTGCTAACCTTAACCTTAAAGGAAAACTTTGTTGTTGTCCATCATTCACAATCCTTAATGTTGGTGTCATTTTTTTTTTGTTGGGATGCCCAAATTTAGGCACCTGACTACTTTTATTTAAATAATTATTGCACATAAACTTCATTTCACTTCTCATCTATCACTGTGTTCATCTGCTATATGATATTCATTCATTCATTTTCTACCACTTATCCTCACAAGGGTTGCGGGGGTGCTGGAGCCTATCCCAGCTGTCTTTGTGTGAGAGGCGGGGTACACCCTGGACTGGTCGCCAGCCAATCACAGGGCACATATAGACAAACAACCAGTCACACTCACATTCATACCTATGGACAATTTGGAGTCTCCAATTAACCTAGCATGTTTTTGTAATGTGGGATGAAGCGGGAGTCCCCGCAGAAAACCCACGCATGCACACGGGGAGAACATGCAAACTCCACACAGAGAGAGGGTGGAATCGAACTTGGGTCTCCTAGCTGTGTGGACTGTGCTAACACCTCATTCGCCGTGTAGCCCACTATATGATATACTATTTAACTGAAATTTCTGATCCCAACAATCAGTGATTTAGATAAGATCTTGAAAATGATCAGGGGTGACCAAACTTATTCATACCACTGTACAAATAATGTTTTAGGCATTACAGCACGTTAATGAACTGTAGTCTACACTGCCCACTAGGTGTCATCGGTAACATGCACCAGACTCTGATCGGACTCCAGACTCAGACTCGCCAACGACAGGCTTTTATTAATTTATAATTACTTACCTCACAACAGGCACAAAAATAACAGAATAATAATAACACTAATACTCATCATCGTAATTACACTTTTCATTATTGGGATTATATCTACCATATTGGATAATATGAGTGTAAAGGTGACTATAGAGGTGTTATTTTTGATGCTGTATGCAAATGTATGCGAATCTCACTTTGTGGAAATTCACTTATAGCAGTTGGGTGTGGGATCAATTCACTGTTATAAACGAGGGATTACTGTACTCGAAAAGCGACTAGACAGAGTATTTTGGCAACTTTTGACATGAAAGCACATGTTGCTCTTCTCAATGAGCAGCAGATGCTGCTGAGGGCTCCTCCCCCTTCACAAAGCAGTCACAAGCAGCTGAGCAGCAAGAGACAGAAGAAAAGTCATTTGTAGTTGTAAAAATATTACTCACATTTTGCAAATGTGTCATGCCTCTCTGAACTTGAGAGTATTTTAACTGTTTGTGTTCTAAGGGAGGCTTCTACTCTTCTGGCCGCTTTTTGACCCATAATGCATCACTCTGCAGTGCAGTATTGTCATATTTGTTTTTAGTACTGACCTACCATCTTTATTCCTTTTCCAGTAAGCATGTTTCTCAACACCCTGACACCCAAGTTCTACGTGGCTCTGACTGGTACCTCCTCCCTCATATCAGGACTCATTTTGGTAAGACCACACTTTTCATATTTTATTTCATCAAAGTCATTTTGTGCTGTATTTCTTTCCTTGTTTCAACTTCAGTTCAGTCAGAAACACATTATATTGTCTTTTATATCGCACTTTTTCACCACACCTTCTTTGTCTTTGTCTGCCCTTCAACTTGCAGCGCAACAGTGCATGTATTTGTCGAACATTTTTCCGTACAATGCAGCCGTGTAGCGATTTTCCACACTTTGCATGTGACAAACTCTTGTCAATTGACTACACATGTCACTGACTATTTTTTAATTGCATGATAATAAGAGATAATAACACCATGAATGTCAACACAAGAAGTACTGCCTGCCGTGTCATGAGCAGGTACTACCAACACGACAGAATAGTAAAGCCAATGACCTGTTTTTGATATTTACAATTGTTTTAAAACTAATTGTGGTCAATGTGTGTGTAAACCATAAGCTATATAGGATATGCAGCATATACATTGATACAATATATTACTTGACATTGTTTTCAAGTTCATTTTTAAAGTGGGGCAATTTTGTAGTGGTGGGCCGCCACGATAAATTACAGGAAGCGTCTGGCTTGCGTCACATCTCTACTCGTCCATCCATCCATTTTCGGGGGTTGCAGTGGCAGCAGTCTCAGTAGGGAAGCCAAGATTTCATGGTCCCTCGCCACCGCTTCCAGTTCCACCCAGAGGACAGCAAGGCGTTCCCAGGCCAGCTGTGAGATATAATCCCTCCAGCCTGTCCTAGGTCTGCCCTGGGGCCTTTTTCCTGGCTGGGCATGCCCGGAATACCTCACCAGGGAGGTGTCCAGCAGGCATCCAGGCTAGATGCCTGAACCACCTCAAATGGCTCCTCTCAATGTGAAGGAGCAGTGGCTCTACTCTGACTGAGCTCCTCACCCTATCTTAGGGTGAGTCCAGCTACCCTACGGAGGAAACACATTTTAGCCACTTGTATCCGCAATCACATTGTTCTGGTCACGACCCGCTCATGATCATAGGTGAGGGTGGGAACATAGATCGGCCGGTAAATTAAGAGCCGTGATCCAGTACAGTGATGGCATTACTGCAGACACTTTCTCACTCGTGAACAAGACCCTGAGATACCCAGAGGTTGCAATCCACCCTTTTCCAACTGAGAACCATAGCCTCAGATTTGGAGGTGCTGAGTCTCATACCATAACATTCTCAGCTGCAAACCGCCCCAGTGAACGCAGAAGGCCACCGCCCGATGAGACCATCGGGACCACATTGTCTGTAAATAGCAGAGACGAGATCCTAAGGCCCCAAACTGGACTCCCTCAACGCAACTCGATGCAACTAGAAATTCTTCATTCGGTCCCTGTACAACTGGAGCAGGAGCCTGGTTTGCATTGCCAGCATTAAGTCGAGCCTGTTTCCAGTGAACGTTGACCTCCGCCAAGGCCGCCCTTTGTCACATCTCTACTTATTAAGCAAATCAGAGTGCAGCCCAGTCTTTGGCTATCACGGCTCATGGCCGGTGATTGTGCCAAGGAGAATCCAAAGCTTGGAAACCCTCTTACGTTGTTAAGGTGTCCTGTTTGGGAAAACTTGTCCGTCCAGGTGAAGTACGTAAACATACAAAAACAAGTGGATGAAGATGAAAGCAGTCTGCTGCCATTGTTCATTAGAGATGGGGGACGGGCTACAAGCTGGTCATATTACTGCACTGCAGCCAATAAGGAAATATAATGCACCACAGTTTTTGTATGACCCCATTTTTGTTGAATATTTCACCCAAATTTTGCCTCACTTGTGCACTCTTGACTTTTTCATACAGTATCGTGTGTAACAAACCAATCCACTTGCCTTGTATTGTATCATTCCGCAAAATCGTGTGCCCACACAAAGCTTGTGAATTTTTTTGAGTGCTACTACTAAATAGCCTGCCATGGGGCCAAAAGAAAGTTGCCAGTGCTGCCAGTGTGATAAGGAAGGGGAGAATTCAATCTCACCAGGATGCACAGGAAATCTGCAGCCACAATGAGTTCCATCCATTTGTCATTCATAATTACTTTGCAGTATTTTCTGCAAGTAGAACTCTCCATAAAACTTATTTTTGGGGGTCTGGAACAGGTTAGTTGAATATACATTATTTCCTATGGGAAATATAGCCTCAGTTATGTTTTGTTTTTTGTTATTAATTAGGTCCCTCCGTCCATCCAGCCATTCATTTTCTATACTACTTATCGGGGTACACCCTGGACTGGTTGCCAGCCAATCACAGAGCACATATAGACAAACAACCATTCACACTCACATTCATACCTATGGACAATTTGGAGTCACCAATCAACCTAGCATGTTTTTGGAACATGGGAGGAAATCGGAGTACCCGATGCACGCACAGGGAGAACATGCAAACTCCACACAGAGACGCCCAAGCTTGGATTCAAACCCAGGCCTTCCCGACCTCCTAAATGTGTGGCCTACATGCTAACCAATGTACCACTGTACATGAACACAGCCAACACAAACACACCTCTTTCTTCCCTCTTCAGTTTGTGTGTGGCTTCAGAGAACAGTGCAGTTTGAAAATAGCTCCTGTCTTAATTAAGTGCACTTCTTCCCTGTAGGCTATTGGCCAATGAGTGTTCGCAAGTAGCGTTGCACATGCTCACTGATGATGATTCACGAACGTGGAGGCCAACTGGTTTTCATGGTGCTTGTTTGTGCGCAGCCAGATGGCGTCTTCACACTTGGTGTCATTAGCATAGTTGTGCGCTAGCTAGCTTGCATCATTAGCACTCCTCTGAATACTTCATGCAAACATTGCAGCTTCCACGTTTAAGGAGAGTGCACTTAAGCAAAGTGCTTGTAAGCAGATAGCTTACAAACATGTTTGCTAATGGTGACTGCAGATCTGCTATTAAACACATTAGACTTCCTACCAGGAGCATCACAACGTTGACATCCACCGTCTGTATTAATGGACCGTGATTCTACTCTTGGACTCGTACCGCTTTTATTTTAATTGATGACGTGTCTTGTCTCCTCGCAGATTTTTGAGTGGTGGTACTTCAGGAAATATGGGACTTCCTTCATTGAGCAGGTGTCTGTGAGCCACTTGCGCCCCCTACTGGGAGGAGTGGACAGCAGCTCCCCCAGCAACTCCAACACTAGCAACGGGGAGGCGGATTCCAATCGACAAAGTGTGTCAGGTACGAGCAGATAACAGGAACGGCATTGGATTAGTGTCTTTTAGGCCACCAGCAACTTCAATGTTGGTCCGTCTTTCTTCTGCAGAATGTAAAGTTTGGAGAAACCCGCTGAATTTATTTCGAGGAGCCGAATACAATCGGTGAGTAACAGCAATGAAACCTCTCACATCTTTTTTCTTTGTTTTGTTTTTCCACCTCTGGATTCTTTCATGTTCTTACTCATTCTCCTCGTTTGAGATGTTCCTTCTAATCCCGCTCACATGCTTTCTTCCCGTCATCCCTCTCTCTACACATTGACTCCTTTCATTCATGTCTCACTTTGTGATCCTCACTCTCTTTCTTCTTCACTACACTTCATTCACCCTTCTCCTTGCACAAACATAGTGGGACACAATGAATGAATTACTGCATTTTAGCTAGACATGTTGTATGCTGGCGGCATGGCGGTCGAGTGGTTAGCGCGCAGACCTCACAGCTAGGAGACCAGGGTTCAATTCCACCCTCGGCCATCTCTGTGTGGAGTTTGCATGTTCTCGCCGTGCATGCGTGGGTTTTCTCCGGGTACTCCGGTTTCGTCCCACATTCCAAAAACATGCTAGGTTAATTGGTGACTCCAAATTGTCCATAGGTATGAATGTGAGTGTGAATGGTTGTTTGTCTATATGTGTCCTGTGATTGGCTGGCAACCAGTCCAGGGTGTACCCCGCCCCGAAGACAGCTGGGATAGGCT
The DNA here is from genome assembly GCF_037039965.1 of Doryrhamphus excisus. NCBI lineage: Eukaryota > Metazoa > Chordata > Actinopteri > Syngnathiformes > Syngnathidae > Doryrhamphus > Doryrhamphus excisus. The sequence continues at coordinate 13,672,745 of NC_136357.1, read as the reverse complement.
CCAGCAACCCCCACGACCCTCGTGAGGAAAAAGCGGTAGAAAATGAATGAATAAATGTTGTATGTTTCCACCTTTGGGGGAGCACCTTGGGGAACTTATCAGTCGTGTGTTTGTTACCGTGTTGTTGTTCAGGTACACGTGGGTGACGGGCCGAGAGCCGCTGACGTACTATGACATGAACCTGTCGGCGCAGGACCACCAAACCTTCTTCACCTGCGACTCGGACCACCTCCGACCCGCTGACGCCAGTGAGTTTCTTTTCCTCGACATGCAGATGTGGAGGCCACCTTTCCCGACACTGAAAATGTATTTTTTGTCAGTCATGCAGAAGGCGTGGAGAGAGAGGAACCCTCAAGCTCGCATCTCAGCTGCACATGAAGCTCTGGAACTGGAAGAGTAGGTCCACTTCACTACTTTTGGTAGGATAGATGATGAGAAGGTAGATGATGGGATTGATGAAAGGAGGTGTAGTGGAAAGGTGAAGGGATGAATGATGGGAGGGATGAGGAAGGTGATCTCTGGAGTGTCGATTGCATCATTCCTGGGAAAGACTTCCTGGTTTTGAAGGCTTGGACATTTATTTTTAGTAGCGATGAAGACTCTGCAGTCAGATGTTTCTTTCATGAGTCACACTGCAGACTCACTGCAAGTTTATTGACTTCCTTCTTATGTACGATGGCAGTGCAGAGGCATCCCTCGGTGTTCAACAATCAGTAACAAAAGTTGAAGAATCGAAACTAAAAGTTTGTGGATTCAGTTTGACAGTTTTACCCAGGCTACTCCAATTGATGCCATTGACATTTTGTTTTTAAAACATATAAGCAATGCGGTTAGTTGTGAGCTCGTTTTTGTCCCACAGGAAAGCCATAAGTGGATCATGGAATTCATGGGGTTCATACTAATTTTCTCAGTGTCACTGGAATTTTGCTTTCTTGTTGTCGTCGTACTAATTATGTCTTGTCCTCAAAACACCTTTTGTGTGTGGTTGTTAAATGAACACAAACACGTAGTGTGTCCAGTCTTATTGATTATTTTTTAGTTTGAACCGAAAAATAGTGTGTGTGTGTGTGTGTGTGTGTGTAAATATGATAAATATATATCATATCCATACATTATATCAGTGATTTTCAACCACTGTGCCGCGGCACACTAGTGTACCTTGAGAAACCATCAGGTGTGCCGTGAGGAATTATCCAATATCACTTTTTATAATTAACATTTATTAATCATCATGTGCAAATATGATGCCAATAGCCATTACGTCAATAGTATACATGGACCCAAATATTCCAATTCACTTTGGTTTATTTGCTCAAACGGAAAGAATTGAACAGGGGTGGAATATTCCTTTAACCAATCCGATTGAGGTATCTTGTACCCGCTCAAACGGAAAGTTGGCAGGGTGCGTTCTTCCTGGTGTTTTTCTTCTTCTGTTGTTTATTGGCGGTTGGCAAGCAGCTTTCGTATGCATTAGCGCCATCTGTGAAACAGAATCTAAACCCTTCTATAAAAAATATATATCTTCATATTAAAAAAAGAAGGCGGCACGGCGGTCTAGTGGTTAGCGCGCAGACCACACAGCTAGGAGACCAGAGTTCAATTCCACCCTCGGCCATCTCTGTGTGGAGTTTGCATGTTCTCCCCGTGCATGCGTGGGTTTTCTCCGGGTACTTCGGTTTCCTCCCACATTCCAAAAACATGCTAGGTTAATTGGCGACTCTAAATTGTCCATAGGTATGAATGTGAGTGTGAATGGTTGTTTGTCTATATGTGCCCTGTGATTGGCTGGCGACCAGTCCAGGGTGTACCCCGCCTCTCGCCCGAAGACAGCTGGGATAGGCTCCATCACCGCCGCAACCCTTGTGAGGAAAAAGCGGTAGAAAATGAATGAATGAATGAATGAATGAATATTAAAAAGAAAATATATATGTATATAAAACATGTCCTGAGTTTAATTATAAAATATTAGCAAGATTGAATGTGATCTTTTCCTGTTTAAATTGATCCCGGGTGCGTTCTTTCAGCGCATATGACGTAACACGCAGATCCAGACGTTCTTCACTTTTAAAAATGGAGGCCAGCAATCGGCACTGGACTAAGCAAAGTTTGTTTTTGATTCAAACTAAATTTCAAGACTGGACAGACAATAAACAATACGGAGTTATTCCAACAAGTGAAAGAATAACTTGTGGAAGCCGGTATCACGTGATGTTGATGTTTACGTTTTACTGGGCATGCCCTATTGACTATTCTGGTTGATTTTCACGGCGCATGTAGACAAGAGATTGGAATATTCCTTTCCATGGATACCATTGTTTCCCGAAAGGTCATTGGGAAAGAGAAAAAGTGTTGATGTAAAAACGTGGCTACTGTGGAGTGTCTGTGGTGTAAAGACTGGCAGAGCAATGTAATATTATATGTAATATAATAAAATGTAATATTGGTCCGTGTGGCAACACCTACCTTGTTCCTCCCATAGACTTATTGATGCACGTGTGAGGTCGTGGTGACATTTTGGAACATTTTTGGTTAGTGGTGTGCCTCAAGATTTTTCCAATGTAAAAAACGTGCCGTGGCTCAAAAAAGGTTGAAAAACACTGCATTATATATAATGCAATATTAAATATATATCGTGTATATATACATTATATATAGTTTGACTTTATTATTGTAAAAGTACTGCTTATGTTCCTATTTTTGCTCTTTTTAATTTTTTTATAAAATGTTATTTAAATATATGAAATAAAAAAATAGATATAGCTAATTACCACCAGGGTTTTTATTTGGCAGCTGTGGCTGTAGGCAACTTCCCAGTAACCCCACATGTACCCGGGCAGCTCTATCTAGCTCTGCATATGCTTTAAATCGATGTATGTTTTATGGTGTTGTTTGTGTTTTTGCATCCCAGCTGTGCGACAGCCTACATCCTGCTGGCGGAGGAAGAGGCCACCACCATCATGGAGGCCGAGCGCTTGTTCAAGCAGGCGCTGAAAGCCGGAGAAGGTTGTTACCGTCGGAGTCAGCAGCTGCAGCACCACAGCACACAGTACGAGGCCCAGCACAGTGAGTATAGCACCACGCTGGACACTTGGACGCATGTTGGAGTCCTTCACACTGCAGTGTTATTAAAGCACATACCCCCCGCCCCTTCAGGAAGAGACACCAATGTGCTGGTGTACATCAAAAGGAGACTGGCCATGTGCTCCAGAAAGCTTGGCCGCACGAGAGAGGCTGTGAAAATGATGAGAGATGTAAGTGTCACACGCGCAGAGACACACACACACACACACACACACACACGTCTGCTGACTGTGCACCTGTGGCCCCCTGTCTGCTATTACATGTAACAACAGTTGTGTGTTTTCCAGTTAATGAAGGAGTTCCCTCTCCTCAGTATGTTCAACATCCATGAAAACTTGCTGGAGTCTTTGCTGGAGCTTCAAAACTACGCTGACGTCCAGGCCGTGCTGGCCAAGTATGACGGTATGAACACACACACACACACACACACACACACACACACACGAATTCCCATCATGCAACTTTTAATGTCTCATTGTGCACGTTGATTAAAAAAGGATTTAAAAATGTAAAAAGAAGCAGATGCCTTCAACCTGTGAAAGTGACCCCCCCCACCCAAACTGACTGTGTTTTTTGTGCCCCCCCCACAGATATCAGCTTACCAAAATCAGCAACAATATGCTACACAGCTGCTTTGCTCAAAGCCAGGGCTGTCTCTGACAAGTGAGTACTCTATAATACTACTACACTACATTACTCACTATACTAATTGACACATTACTCTTCATGACACACTCTGTGACTTTATTATTATGGGGAGGGGAGGGGGGGCTGATTGGTGTTATAAAGTAATGTCACTCAGTCACTGATACCAGCCCATCGATCACAGCAGTGCTACTACATAGTACATAAGTAAATGACACTCCATTACGTTACATACTACATTACATGACACTAACGTGTAGTAATATTCCAGAAGCATTGTGGTTAGAAATAGAACTGTTTATTGTTTTGCCAACGCTGTGATCTTAATGCGTACGTGTGCAGGTTCTCCCCAGAGGCAGCATCCAGACGAGGTCTGAGCACAGCAGAGATGAACGCAGTAGAAGCCATTCACAGAGCAGTGGAGTTCAACCCCCACGTGCCCAAAGTGAGACACGCACACAAAAGCACGTCGCTTTCTCGTGACGTTCTCTGACTGTAATGTTGTCTTCTTCTCCTGGCGGCCATGGGATGACCAGTACCTGCTGGAGATGAAGAGTCTGATTCTTCCTCCAGAGCACATCCTGAAGAGAGGAGACAGCGAGGCCATTGCCTACGCCTTCTTTCACCTGCAGCACTGGAAGAGAGTGGAGGGGGCGCTCAACCTGCTGCACTGCACCTGGGAGGGCAGTGAGTACACACACATGTAGTACACACATATGTAGTGGCTGAGACACACACAAGCAACAAAGTAGGAGTAGAAGAATGTAGATATGACATCCGGTATATGATTAGTATTTCTGTTTTGCCACGTGTGCAGCATTCAGAATGATCCCATATCCCCTGGAGAAAGGTCACCTCTTCTACCCCTACCCCATCTGCACAGAGACCGCAGACAGAGAGCTGCTACCCAGTAAGCGACACCTTCACACACACACACACACACACACACACAGCCTACACAAGTAGCAATGTTAAATGCAATATACTAAGTTCTATGTGAAGTATTTCCATAATGCCTCATATTAACTCACTAGCAAGATCTCAGTGTATAGATGGTCATATGTATATCTCATCTCGTTTCATATTATCTACATACTGTATTGTATATAACTCTGGGAAAAACTGTTGATTTTGTTAATACTTGGGTTGTTTATATTGTTTATTTTTCTATATTGTGTATTTTGTACTGCTGAACTGATTCTGTAGTCTTGCTGCTGTGCAATGCAAATTTCCCCACAGAGGGACGAATAAAGGCATATCTTAATCTTATGTTAGCATTTGTTACTATTTAACTCCACCCACTTCCTGTCAGGTGACCACATTGCTGTACATTGAAAGGTTTTGCTCCAAGCTAATATTGTGCTGTGTGTGTGTGTGTGTCACGCATGGAAGCAGTGTTCCACGAGGTGTCTGTGTATCCCAAAAAGGAGCTTCCCTTCTTCATCCTCTTCACGGCTGGCCTCTGCTCCTTCACCGCCATGCTTGCTCTGCTCACACACCAGTTTCCTGAACTCATGGGAGTCTTTGCCAAAGCCGTGAGTAGACACACACATGTTTTGTTTTCATGTTCTCCCAGAGTGGAGACACTTCAGGTTTAACACAGTCTGGGACGCTATTTCTATTTCACAACATTGTAGACCGGGACACAAATGGGAATAATCTGCTAGTATAAAAAGGCTAGTCTTCTTACTTCACCTAACTCCCTGTCCATATTAATTTTCTCTTGTTGGTGTCTGTGGTCTTTCAGTTCCTGAGCACGCTGTTTGCCCCTCTCAACTTTATCATGGAGAAGGTGGAGAGCATCCTGCCGTCTAGTCTGTGGCACCAGCTGACCCGAATCTGACAGACTATCACCTGGACGGACTCTCCTTTCGGAAAGCAGACGCCAACTTCGGTCTGGACACTAAACGCTCTCACGCAGCATCACGCGGGGACTTGTTACAGTGAAGTGACGAGGGGGCGAGGATAAGCAATTGGACTTTATTTGACATGTTAGTTTGTTTTTTGAGGGGGGGGGCAATTATTTAAAAAGGTGTTTGTTGTACAAAACAGTTGCCATCATTACAAAAAGCGAAGACAAAAAAAATAAAGAACTTTTCGTGTATGACTGCATGTCACCTGATATTCAAGTCATGCATCCCCTTGTTTCAGCAGACAGGAAGTGGGTCAGGTCTTTGTAGAGTTGACATGAAGCACTGCTATACAGCACCACCCGGTGGTTAACTGAGGATACAACTTCATAATGAAGCCCAAGGAGTTGAGAAAAAGCTGATAGTAGCAGGTGGCCCCCAGCTGGCTACCTCAAAGTCCAAGGAAGCCATGTCCACTTCCTTATCCAGCAGGAGTCTGCGACCGCAGGCGCTCAGTGTCCAGCGACAAAGACCTAGGTCACGTGTGACCTTTGCAGGTGAGCACGTCTACCACCTGGTGGCAGTCTCTGCACCGCACGGCACAGCACCAGTGAAACTTACACTCGCACTGGGCGCTGTGGCTGACCCGGGATGTGTCGTAGCCCCGCCCACAGCACATCACCTCGCAGCCGTCGGCACCACGGGAAGTGCGGTTGCATACACGTCCAGCCGTGCCCATCGAGCCTGAAGAGACAAAAACAGGTCAGCAGTCACATGACACATTGTGATGAAATACATTTCACTCAGTTGACTAGATGAGTTGTATGGGGGAGGAGCAAACTGGCATGGCGTACGCAGGCGCCGATAAGCTGTTGCATCATTGAAACCTCAGCGTTAATCTTTATACAGCACCATCAACTATTTTTGGTGCAAATTAGCAACAATTATCCAGGTTGTGTTGACAAATTTCACAAATTGTGTCCTCAGCGGCTGCACAGTGGTAGAGTGGTTAGTGCACATGCCTCACAGTTAGAAAACCTGGGTTCGAGTCCACCCTCGGACATCTCTGTGTGGAGTTTGTATGTTTTCCCGGTCATGTGTGGGTTTTCTCCAGGTACTTCCTCTGGTGATTGGCTGGTGACCAGTCCAGGGTGTACCCCGCCTCTCGCCTGAAGGCAGCTGGGATAGGCTCCAGCACCCCCACGACCCTTGTGAGAATAAGCACTTGTGTGGTATGGGACAGTCCACAGAAATCACTATTCCCTTTCGGGTTCATTTTTTTCTTCCACAGCACCTTCATGATCCGGGAGGGGAAACCTTCCACTCCTTAATGGGAGGTCCCCGCCTCGCCCCAAAATGACAGAAAACGCCACTTTCCTGTGTTTTGCCAGGAAAGTGTCACAATTTGTTTGGTTTTCTGAAAAGGGGGTGTGGCTAACCTGATGCCTGGTCTGCTATGCAAAAGTCAGGTGAGTCTTCAGAGTAGACCAGCTGGTTCTTGCCAGGTCGCTTCAAGTGCGTGCCCGTGAGGCTCATGAAGCCGGTGCCGTATTGGTTGACAGCCACGTGCACGGCGGCGTCGTACTTCCTACGCAGGTGATCTCCCGTGCGTCTGAAGTCGGCCAAGGCGAGCCAACATGTGCGCAGGCTGCACGAGCCGCTGACGCCGTGACATTTACACTCCAGCGTCATGAAGCGCTTCACTGCCTGGAAACAAGAAACGGGATCAGGGAAGCAGGAGTGATGGCAGCATCGGTCACCGCCTCACCTTCCTGCCGGCACGGTTGTTGTGCAGGTTCATGAGGGCGCGGGCATCGCGCTCCTTCCGCTCTTTGGCATCCACGAAGGCCTGGCTGAAGCGTGTCGCGTGCTCCACGTGGTCGCTGCAGCCGCCCCAGGCAAAGGTACCCTTGCTGTCCTGCCAGGAGCCTGTCTTATTGGGGTCGCATGAGCAAGAGTCCAGCTCACCGCGGCTGCAGGCCCGTGCTACCGTGTAGACCACACCTGCCGACGAGATGGCGTAGATGAAAGCCACTTCACGGTTGCCTGAGGGGGCGAGGAACAAAGACACAAACAGACTTTTATTCTTCTTACACTTCTATGATGGTTAACAACAAACCAGGAATGGTAATGGCCATCATGCTAACAGCTAGCATGCTAGAAACCCGTGTGATAACGTGGGAACATCTCGCGTCAATCACCAGTTGCTATGGTAATGGTCATCATGCTAACAGCTAGCATGTTAGAAACCCGTGTGACAACATGGGAACATCTCTTGCGTCAATCACCAGTTGCTATGGGAATGACCATCATGCTAACAGCTAGCATGCTATAAACCCGTGTGACAACGTGGGAACATCTCTTGCGCCAATCACCAGTTGCTATGGTAATGGCCATCATGCTAACAGCTAGCATGCTAGAAACCCATGTGATAACATGGGAACATCTCTTGCGTCAATCACCAGTTGCTAAAGAGCTAAATGCCAATGTGATATGCAACATGAACAACATGGAGCAGCGTGACTGGACAGCACCCTAGCTAGCATGATTTATACCTGGCGGCACAAGTGAACCAGCTGTACAGTGGCTAGCTAACAAGGTCAAACGGTACCATCAGACTATACCCTGCCTCAGAACCACGTGGAAGCTCCTAGCGGCCAAAGTGAATAGCATATGGATCAATCTATGAGCAGAGGACAGAGAAGGTCATGGTCATGGTCAATTAATACCAGGGGAGCCAAAGACTGGTGTTAGACCAGAAGCACCAAACTGTGCACTGCCAAGAAGGCCTAAGACTATGGAGGCCAGGAGGTCCAAATACCACACAGCTGATTAGAGGTTCTGACATGAGACACTAATGAGTGGAAGGATCAAATCTCAGGGCATGGGAGACGACCATACTGCTGCTGCTCTTAATAGCGATATTGAGATTAAGAAGAACAACATTAGGACTTATGATAAGCCAAAAATAACTGATTCAGGACTAAATGGCTGACTTTAAATCTAATAAATAAAAAGTGAAATAAATAGCCAAATAAATAGCCAGGGTGCATTTAGTTGGGACAGTACAGCGGCTCACTGTGCAATAGCAGACGTCCAAACAGGCTGTGGTCCCGCGCCATAGTGTTGCAGTTCCAGCGGTGGTTACGAAACTGGTGGTGGCATTCCGATATCCATTCCTTCACCCCGGCCCCGATGGCTTGCATCACTTTGGGATGTTGCTGGCAGAGCTGGCGCTGTTTGCTCACAAGACCTGGAACGTTGTTGCACATCACCTGAGAGCCCAGACTTCCCATGTACCTGCAGAGGAGCCCATGGCTTTATGTGGATATTTGGTTTTTTAAATATATATATAAATATATATATACAGTATATATGAACAACACATACAAAATATTTTTCCAATACATGATTATTTAGGGTGGGTGCCACCATACATCTGTTTTTGTGTAATAAAGTGGTGAACAGTTCAATGGTCGCCATGGAGATTTGAGGTCAGCAAAGACTGCAGCTCAAGAACTCTGAGGTGATCTTCATGTTTTTGTTGGTATTTATACTCCTATTACATATTACTAGCAAATTTGTGGTTTTGTCTTTGCAATTTCAATGATTTGTAGTCATATTTATAGGTATTTAGTGCTCATTGCTTCTACTGTAACTAACATTATCTAGCTACAGTTTGCTAATGACAGTTAGCTAATAGCTGAGCAAGCATAACATCAACAACAGTAATATAGACAGTATTGCTGATGCCTCATATTTATTGAGAGTAATACTGTAGTCCTACATAATCTGATATACATACACTTTTTTATTTATTATTATTTATATATTTATTATTTTATTTATTATTCACATTTATTATTTTAGGCACTGTGCAGCACAACCCACCAGCTCTCCTAAGATGCTGCCCTCTGGTCTTTGGTCTGGACCCCCCTTTGATAACCCTATAGAAAATGATGCTGTATAGACGTTCATTGTACTCAACATTTCCAGGTCAACTTTTTGGCAATTAGACTAGAAATTGCACATTTTACAAAATTTTACAAAAGTTTATGTGTGAAGTGGCACCCCTAAATCTCAATGGATTTCCTCAAAACTTTGCTAAAGACATGTTTATGTTCATTAGAAAAAAAATGGAATGCCAGCCAAATTGATATTATGAATTTAAAGTTTCCCATTCAAATTTTATGCACCCTAATTATATATAATATATATATATATATATATAATCTTATTTAGCAACATTAATATTAGCACCTCACCACTGCAAACAAGCACAATACAAACATAATAATACTGATAATATTTAGTCATATTGAAACTTAATAAATATTGAGAAAGGTGTTGAAATTAGGGATGCTCTGATCAATCAGCCACAGATCAATAACGTCCGATTCCTGTGAAAACTCAACTTTGCCGTCAACTGGTCCAATTGTAAAAATGTCTCCCACAATAATGGCACAAAAACTATGAAATAGTAAATCATAAAGAGTTGATGTGGGCCCTAATAACATGAAAACATGGACTAAAGAAATAAGCTTTAGGAAAGTAACTGTGACAGAGCCACTTGTAAACAAATAGTCCCAACATACATGACACTAATACCTGCAACATAGAGAATACATGAAGCCAAATCGGACTCAATCAACACTATGTCTTACCATATGCAAAACACAGACTGCTGAGTAGAAATCAAAACAGAAAAAGCAAACTTACCACCAAGAAGCATCGACGTTCAACACACACACCATCACACACACGCAGCAAAATACTCCTCTCTGTAATGCCTTCATGTTTGGCACACGTGTGTCTACTTGGGCCGTGCATGGATCATGTCCACACACTGACAGCACCTGGAGAGTACAAGTTTGAAAGTGAGCTTACTTAAAATAAGAGCATAGTGGGGCGGGAAACAGTGTAGTGTCTGCGTCTCATTGGGGGCGCGCACAGGACAGGAGAGGGATGTGCACGACTAGACAACTGTGGAATGGGCTGAGGATATATCTGTTGGTGCTGCTTGGCTCTTTGTTGTCAGAAACCTTATTATTAAGATTTTAAGTCACATTTTAACATCAAGCCTTATACAATTGTAAAAAGAAGTGTTAATAGTAGCAAATGTTAACTTTGCTAACGGTGATGCTCAAGTCTTACTGCTTTCTGCTTGTCCTCAAGTCGTGGGTATGCTGGAGCCTATCCCAACTGTCTTCAGGTGAGAGGCGGTGTACAACGCATGAACAGGATGTGTTAAAGGTCCATCCGTGATATGTACTGTATTAAATATGCGCACTAGTTGGAGTCAAATATTGGCAAATCCACCTAACGAGTGAGCGATCTTCCCAAAGCAGCACCTCCATGTCTATGAGATTATGTGTCACACGCCGTTTGAAGTGTGGAGGAAAAATCTGTGCTGGTGTCACTCAGCATTTCCTCCATCTTTGATCAGAGTGCAAGTGGAGCTCCTGAGCAGAAGAGATTAATGAGGAAATTGGATTTTTCCCATCATCCACAAGTTCACTACAGCTCTTCTTGCCAGAAGCATTTTAAAGTCAGACTCAGTTTAGCAAGACCAACCTAGTCCCTGCTGCATTAAACCACCAAAGCATAAATAGTCTACTTGTATTAGTTGAACGAGACCGTTTTAACAATTACAATTAATTTCCGTTTATTCAGTTTTGACACATTTTCTTAACTAGTGTATATAGCATAGTGTTTTGTAATGTTTCGGCAGGCTAAGATGTTTTTAAGAAGATGCTTGTTGGATTATACATTTTAAGTGCCAAATATTTATTCAACTTTTAACTTCTTTCTCAACATTATATATTTTTTTTCACAAAAGATTCCTAAAAACGAAAATGTAGAAAACTTAACATATGCTCGTAAACTCTAAAATAAATCCACTTTACAACAACTTAGTAATGTAGAGATAAACATAAAAGTCATTTTCAGCAATAAGTGACATTATTAAAATGAACTGCTGACTTTCCTTAACTTGGGCAGATAGCCGCAGCTAAAGAAGAGAAGGGCGGCCCCCAGTGCCCCCACAGCGACGCTCGTTAAGGGCCACATCATCCTATTGCTACGGGGGATGGGCGGAGGAACTCGACAGCTGTGCGGGGTCTCATTCATCTGTGGACAGAGAGGACATCATCGGTGTCATTTCAGTCAACTTGGGTCTCACAAGCATTTGAGGAGGGGACAAGGAGTCTTGGTGGTTGGTCCTGTACTCGAGGCACCTTGTGAGCCACCCCTCAAAACCTGGAACTAGGACCCTCCAAAGATAAGCCACATCTCTGGGACCAACACCCCCCAGTGAGCCCAAACGGGTTTCATTGGTCATCACAGTCTTGCCTGACAAAGCTGAAGAACCACAGCCCCCATACCAGCCCCTATACCCCCAATTTGTCTATCTACTGCTAACTCATCTCCTTTCCTCACCCCTAAACCTAAACTCTACCCATCCGTCCTTTCTCCCCTCTTTAACTCCCTCACCCCTCAACCTGTGCCCTCTCCCTGCTTCTCGATGACCCCCACACACTGCCACCCCATCCTCCCCCACGTGGTGTCTGCGTGCAGACAAGGCCTTGTCAAAATGGTGCTGACTTATGGGCTGTGAGGATTCTGTCCTGTCAGACTATACAATCTCTCTGCTAGGAACATACATGATCACACAAACACACATGCACGTACATGTTGGAGCTTGTCAAAATGGAAATATGCCAGAGGAAAAAATGTGATGTGGTGGAGCTAGTGTAGTCGCTGGAAACGTCAGGAGCACAAATCACACTAAATACATGAAATGAATGTAAACACAGACCTTGCAGAGCAGATCATGGAGGCAGCTGACTTCGGTCAGTAGGTCCTTGGTCTGAGCCAACAGTTCGTTGCACACACCCTGGGCCTCCCTCTTGTGGTCCAGTGAGAAGACCAGCTACATGAAGAGACACAGCAGCAGTTACAGCATGTGGAAAAAAACACCAACACTGGTCCAAAGAGGAACACACCGAAACTACATTATATTTTCACATAAATGAAAACATTTGGGGATTTATTGTCACTTTTGCTGTTACATGTTATTATTGTACTTGTTAATGCATGACAGAGCATGTATATCAAACTATAAAATGTTGTTGGACTTTTTTTAAAGGGTTTCAACATCCAAATAGGTACATCCCAATGATGTGCATTGTTTGAAAGTCATTTTCTCTTATTAAAATACAAAGAAAATAAATATGTTTAACATAAGTATAGTGAATGATGGGTACAATTCCCAAAAGTGCTGTTCTCCTTTCTTGGCGTGTGACTGCACCGTCTTTGTAATGCACATTATTGCCATTCATAGGACTGTAGAATATTAGCATTGCCCTGTAACCAATCTCTATTGTTGTTTATTCATTAGACGGTGCAAGTGCAACTAATGCAGTGTATCATTACGAGTGTACCTTGGAAACTTGCACAGGGAAGCGGCTAATGGTATCTTGAATGGTCTCAGTAAGGCAGCAGCATTGTTGCTTCTGTTTGATCAGAAAGTTAAGCAGCTCCTCACTCCTGAAGAACACAGTGAAAACATTTCTAATCGTGAAGAAGACACAAGCAGGCAAATTGACTATCTATCTGTCTATCAGCCGCACGATAAATAAAAAATAAAATAAAAACTAACTTGGTCATTTTGCCCAGTCACATGCGTACCGAACTGTGACCCCTCAACGGTTCCATACAAATACATGTATTGTTGCACCCCTCAACACCACATACACAGTATATACATATACTGTATATACATACTACATATGTCCTTTAAAATACAGAATTAATTCTCCATAAAAAGCACATCACTAACAGGTGACCAAACGTCCTCCTCGCCCCCCCGCCTCCTCCTCCCAGTGAACATTTTCCTCACATGATAAATTGTTATATTCAACCTCTGTCCCCCTCCCAGTCTAGATATTGATAGTTGTTATCTTAATGGTACATTTGCCTTGGAGAGGCTCTCTCTGTCAGCGAAGATTGTAAACAGTGTCAAGCAGCCTCGCCTCCCTTCTCTCGGCTGCTAGTTTGTCTAGCAGAGTGATGACAGCGCACCCATAGAGATACGTTATGTTGTGTTATGCTTTGCTGTTTTATGGAGGGAAATATTTGCGGGCTCAACTGTCATTCTTTAATTTTTTTCTCTTTGAAGTAACTTTTCAATTAAATGTTTCTCCTCACTAAAACATGCAGTGTTTGCCAAATGGTGCAAGAGATAATAAAGGTGGCCAAAAGTGCTTTCTTGGCTTGTATACTTTTTCATTTTTATTGGTTGCTTAAATTAGGCTACAGGTATACATATCATACATCTGCAAAAGCTATTTGGCCTGAGTAAAGTAAGACTTCTCATGTGCCTTAGAGGGAGGCCTTCCACTGTTCTTGTCTACTGACTCTCTGACGTCTGACAAGCATGGGTGGTTGAAGACAGCAGAGCGAGTGCCTCTGTTAGACCCGGTGAAGTGATGGGGTGTGTTGAGACGGCTATGTTTGGATCTCGGCTTCTCATTGCAACCTCTCATCACCCCTCACCTTACAAATCATTACATTTCAACCACTTAAACCATTAGATACCCACTCAAGCTTCTACCACAGGGGCGAGGGACAGTGAGATGCTCACAGGTTTGATGGACAACTTCCAGTTGGGGAGGAAATACTTGGAAGAAGTTTAAGGTGTGGATGTTGTTGTTTTTTTGCAGTACTTGGTACAACCAGGAGTATTAAAACATATACTAACGTGCCATCTGTCACTCCGAGTAGGTCGATTGTGTCCAGGTCCACCTTGTCCAAGTGCACCTGCTGCACTGCGTGCAAAACCTTCTGCTGCTCCTTTGGGTCTGTGATACCAACCTAACACACATTAGGTACAAAATCATGATATCATGAGGTCATGAGGTCAAAGCGGCATCAAAAATTCTGCCTTTACAGAAGTAATAATTATCCGCTTTAATTACAATGACTCATCAATTAAACATGAGCATTATCTTTGTAAGGAAAGAAATTTCAATGAAGTGTTTCGTAAGTATATTAGCCAAACAATGAAATCCTAAAAATTGGTAACAAACATGCTGTGGGTGGTTCGTGCTGTTATACATCTACACTTAAAAAGTGATGTGAACGTAATGAACTGGTGATCATTGAGGCTTATCAGTGTCCTTTGCCTTAACATGAGAAGACACCCTCATCATGTTCTTGCTGACATTGACAAAAATGTTGCAGTCACCCCCTACCTTCTCCAGGTCCTCCTTATCCATGGTCAACAGGTCGCTCCAGGTAATGTCATTCTCCTGTGAAGGTATGGGAGAACTTCACCAGGTGCAGCAGGGGTGCCTGCATGACCAACACCTGCATCTGTCAAACTCAGCCATCATTTTCTCCCCCCCGCAAGACAGGACTGAAATGTTTAGTGTTAATCTGGGCTGAACTAGTCCGGCGAGTCTGCACTATTATGAAAGTAAAATATGTAAACTGCACAGTTCATTACATGAAATGTCATACTTTCTCACATCTGTTAAAGCTCACCTATAGATCTTCTAAAAGTAACAGCACAGTCATTAATCAATGATGTGCCAGAACGGAGTTATGGCAATGGGAACAGCAGTATACAAAGATCAAGGTAAATAACTAATTGCTCTTCATACCTGTACCATGTCAGTGAGGTAGCCAAGATCGAGGCCATGTAGGAGGAGTTCCAGGTCATTCAGCTTGGGAACACTGACGGGAAAATGCAAAACATGGCAAATATAATTTACTTGTCAACATATTTATCAATATAATTATATTGATATCATTATCAACTTTATAGCTGAGCAGAGAGACATGGATCAATGTTGACTTTCTTGCTGCAATATATGCAGTTGAAGCAAGAAGGCAGCAGGGGGCAACAAACACACAAATTATAGTTTCTGCTAACTGAGAAGCTGCCAATCCAAATTCTATTTTTTGCTCAAAACAAAAAATCATCTAATTAAGGAGTGTTTATATATTAATATAACACTGACAAAAACCTCATTTATACAGACTATTTACAGTGTAAAACAAGTACTATGGGCAAAATATAATTTCTTTAGTTAAAGAGTAAGTATGATAGTTAAAAAATGTTTTACCTTCCCTCAGAAGTTGAAGGTGGTTGCTGAGTGTTTGTCTTTAATAACTTGGAAAGGGTTTCATCCATGGTGCTGAAAGGCTGAACAGCATCAGCATTCGCTGAGGAGGCCAGGAACCTGGAAATCTGAATACATACTTTTCAGAGTTCTCATCATGTCACTAGTTCACATATTTGAGATCATTGCTAGATGACGGTGATCCGAGTATACTACCTATTTGTGGCAGCCCAACACATTTTGACCACTGCAGATGGTGGCACAACCTTTTTCCTTTCTTTTAGATTTGGCATATTTAATTTTAAAGATTTGGGGATCATAATAGATGAAAAAATGAATGATATGATGTAATCCATTGGAACTTGTATGCATGTTCAAAAAAATTCAAACCATTACCATGACCAAACCTTTTATCTGTATATGAAGTTTCCTTCTCTAGGAAAAGTTCTGATACGTTGTTGCAAACATCTGATCTACCCAGTGAGCTAAGGTATATAATCCTCCATCTTGGCAGTCAAATTCATTTATTCAAAAAGCTAAATTTTACCTGTCCACAGTCAGACTTTTTGAAAATCTCCACTCTGACGGAAGTTTTGTGTCATGGCCGACTTGGATAATGCCACAGCTAGATCACAGTCCTGTGGGAAACTGACCTGTGTGTGCTTAAAGAGCAAGGCCAGCTCAGCCGGGTTCTTTCCCTCCTTAGTCCTAATGGTGGTGTCTGCCCCCAGCTGGAGGAGCTTTAGAACAGCCTTCTCTCGGCCGTACTGCACCGCATGCAACAAAGCCTGACAGAAACACCATAATCACTTGTCTCACACGCATTTACGTGCTGTGTCGACATACGGTAAGTGACAGCTGACATGTTGTACTTCCAGCAACATCACATACTGTGTATCCATTGCTGTCCTGCATGTTGAGGTCTGCGCCGTGGGACACCAGCAGGTTGATGACCTTGCTGTAATCATCTCTGGCTGCCAGCATCAGACAGGTCATCTCTGACCTGAAAGACACAGGAAAAAGTTAGAGAAAACACAATAAAAAGATACATACGTTAACGATGAATGATGTTTAAGATCCATGAATGGCAGAAGTAAGGAGGCACAGAATAAGTGAACAATGGAGGAGAATGAGGATTTTAAAAGTGACAAATACCATTAAAGGTGAACTTGTTAAGAAGGGTGCGGAAAAAATGGAGAATAGATGAGATATCACAATTATTGCAAGAGTTTAGTTGCTTCTTTTCAACTGTTTTGCATCCCCTCACCTCTATGTAACAGTAAGTACTACTGTATTTGGAGTTTTGATCGATGAGCACAAATACTGTACATCCATCAATGGCTGGCAATGCATCATTCAAAATAGCAAAAAAGATGACAATGAAAGAGAACATGAAGTGATGTACTGCTATGGCGCTGTTGACTTTTGGCCAGTTCATGTCCAGGTGATTTAGCGAGTCATCTGGGAAAGATTCTGTGTTGGTCAAACAGTCACATTAATCACCTCAGAGAAGACAAAAGTTAATGTTTTATGCCTATTCCCTGAAATACAAATACACACTGACAGCCTACGTACATTCCTCTGCACTCAACAACTGTCCACTTCCTCTTTGGCCAATGAGAAGAGGATTAGTAGCATCATTCATGTCCAGTGACTGCTGCACTTTCCCAAAGGTACATTGGTAAACAAGGTCATTCTCATACAGTGAACTGTCACGGGAAGAAATATATGACTCTTATCTGTCCAGCTCTCCAACCAAAAAAAAGAGAAAAAGATAGCGCCAGAAGCACAGCCTGCATAATAAAAAAAAACCCTATAGTATTACTATAACACAACATCAAATGAGCGTCTATTTCTCCATTAGATTTCTCAGGTTTTATGCCAAAAGAAGCTGTTCATTACACCATTAATGTAATATCTGCTGAGGGGAACAACTAATACGTTTTTAAATGAAAGCAAAAGACAACAGAAACAGCTTGATGGACCCACGCGGCAGGTCAAAGCAACTTCCTGCGGTTTGACAAATGAGCAAAAGTTGTGTGTGAACAATTGGAACAAGTAGACCCCACATCGTGTTTGTTGGAGGTTTGGATTTTGTTTACAATGAGGCAGAGGAAAATGCAGCTGGTGTTAATCTTTGGTTTGATGCTCAGACGTAAGAGACGATGGGGAGGAAGAGGAAGTTACCCTTTAACCACATCAATGTACATTTTTCTTAGCACTGGACGTGGGAGGTGTTGGCACCTCCGCCTCCCTTATGAGTCTTGCTACACAACAAAAATATTTTCTTTGGAAGGGAAATAATCAGTTTGCTGATGCTACATTCGAGCATGCACATGCCGTCTGCCTGAGAGGAAGCTTGGCAGCAGAGGTTAACGAGACATGCGGCACCACTTTGAAACTGTAACAGGCTGGATGATGAACACAAGAACACATTTCACCACCAAATGACCGTAATATGCTAGCTGGCCTCCTGCAAGTTTGCACTGAATAGACCTTTACAGTAAATTCACACATCCTCTGCATTGTGTGTTTGTTTGTTTGAGCAGTGCCATGCAGTCATTTACTTGCCATAACAGGACACGACCAACACACAAACATACACACACTGCATAATGTTGCCATATGTCAGCAAATCATCTCAGGCACCAATGGTTACCTCACTTTGGTCAACAGCATTTTCATATGATCAAATACACTGTGAACAATGATTAATCAAGAGGAAATTTATTTCATATGATGATTTTTCAACATATGGTTCAACTCCAAGCTATGTAAAGTTGAATGCTTATTGGACATAAGCAGATCTTATTTGTGTAATGAAGCAGGCAGATTAAGGTGTGCACTAGGGTTGGACGAGATGGACCTTAGCATATATCACAATATTTTTAGGCTGTATCATGATGTAAATATATATAAAACAATATAAAACTGAAAAATGAAACTGTTAAGGGAACTGTAGTTTTTCGCCATAAATTAGCCACATCATTGTATGATGGGAGGAGCCGAGAAGTGACTCTCACAGAGGCCTGACCTTAGGTTTCAATGTGTAAATTAAGCGATTTTTATTATTAAAATGATTGGAGTCAAGACAATACATATATAATACAGGTCAATAGACAAATAGTACTTCCTGATTTTTTGTTTTCATTTCTCATTATGACAAGTAAGGCTCTGCCTCACCTGCCTTCCCTTGACCACACGCCCCTGTATCTTCTTTCAGACACTGCTGACTCAAGGTCTGCTGACTCACTTGTCCACCATGTTTGGATCAGCATTTCTGGAGAGTAGGAGCTCCATACATCGAACTATTTTCTCCTCTTTCGCTGGGGCAGCGCAGCTGGCCATGAGCACCGTCCGAAGGTCTGTGGACACCAACACAAACAGCGTCATATGCACATCCTACTACTTAAATAAATTAGATAAAATTATTTCCACAAATACAAATTACTACTACTGTACTAGATGCTTGAATTGTGAATTTCAGGCTGGCATTGAATAACAGCAAAAGATCAACAAGTGTTAGTTGGACCCGTTACTTATTCAGACAGAATCGCTTGTGTCCCATCATGGGAAATACGGCAAGAATTTATTGACTGGTGAGCTAGCAAGTACCTTCAAGTTCGAGATGATGTGCAAACAAGGACAAGGGGAAAAAAAAGGAGTGATGAAGAACAGAATGGGTGCTTATCAGCAAACAGGAAGTGTCTTTCCAGGACTAAACGACATCAGGGGAGTTAATAACTGCCCCTTGGTGCTACATTAGATTCCAGTTTGGTTCCGGCAATGATGAAGTGTGTATCGGCATGTATATTTGTGTTTGGGCCTCTACATCTGTATGTGGGTTACTGTGTCTTTGTGGCTGTTTATATATGCTTTGCGTGGGTGTAAACCAGACGGCCCAGCTTACATCTGCACAGCACCACAGTAAATAAATCCTGCTCCTGGGATTTGGTGCGCGGGAATGGCAGCAGCGTGGTGACCGTTATCAATGGCACATGCGTTCTTTCATTACTTCACTTGGACAAATTACGATGTGGCGTCAAGCTGACGTTTAATTGTTTCCTTCACCTGCCTCGAGCATCCCATGTCCAGACCATAAGAAAACATTCTCGGACTGAGTTTAGGGGAAAAGAAGAACAGATGACTGTTGGTTCTACACATTAGATGAAGGACTACTTCTTAGTTGCAGCACTCAATCCAGGGACATCCAAAGGGCAGCCCATTCTAAAATGACAATACGTGTATATTCACAATAAAGCTAAGATACATACAGAATGTTTCTTAAATAGTCTATGTATGGTTTTAGCTTGTTTACATTATGAAAAATGGCCTTTGGATTCTTTGATTTTTAGTAAGTGGGCTTAGGCCTATCATGACCATCAATGAATAAATTAACTGATGATAAGACATGACCTCGATAATTAGGCAGGCCTCACTGTGTGTCATTTATTGTGTAAATGGCCTGCTTGAAAAGCGTGAAGACTAGTTTGCGCACTGTTCATTTTCAATATATTTTGTCATTGTTTAATTTGTTTTATTTAAAATCTCTTGACACTCCATTTAATGTTTATTGCTTTTGATTCCATTTACTCGTATTATTATGCCATATACAATCGAGTGGTTAGCGCGCAGACCTCACAGCTAGGAGACCAGGGTTCAATTCCACCCTCAGTCATCTCTGTGTGGCGTTTGCATGTTCTCACCATGCATGCATGGGTTTTCTCCGGGTACTCCGGTTTCCTCCCACATTCCAAAAACATGCTGGGTCAATTGGTGACTCCAAATTGTCCATAGGTATGAATGTGAGTGTGAATGGTTGTTTGTCTATATGTGCCCTGTGATTGGCTGGCGACCAGTCCAGGGTGTACCCCGCCTCTCGCCCAAAAGACAGCTGGGATAAGCTCCAGCACCCCCCGCGACCCTCGTGAGGAAAAAGCGGTAGAAAATGAATGAATGAATGAATGAATGATGCCATATATTATGACATTCATAAAAAAATGTCTCAAAATAATGTTGACAATAATATTGTTTATTTGCAATAATTTGTAGGACAATTATCATCCAGCAAAATTTGTTATCCTGACAGGCCTGACTTGATCAATCAGGCCATTTGAGTCATGGGCTTTTTGGTAGTTAATTATATTTAGATAGTTTGAAGTTCAACAAAAAAATAAAAAAATAATAACAAAATGAATGTCCTCACTTAAAGGGGACCTATTAGGCAATTTTATGACCTATTGTATTGAAACAGTAGTATTAAAACATTTGTCCCACCAAGTTTGCCGATTATCTGACAAGCTGAATAGTGTCTTTCATACATGAACAAGCTTCTTTGTGCAGAGCTCATGAAAGACTTCTTTTTGTGTGCTTATTTTCAAGCAGGCAGGCCTTGATCAACACAATTTTTTTTTCCCTCCGAGATGAAGCAGCACTTTGCCTGAACTAAAAACAACTCCCAAGGATCAGAGGTGTGGTGTTTCTGCAACATTTCCTCTTTGGCGTCATCACTATTAAGTCGAATCAGATCAAACATTCTGTTGGGGGCAATGTTGGGGGAAAAAAGGTGGCAGAGGAAGGCAGACAAAGCAGACAAATGTATTTGGCCTTGTGATTACTGCACCTTCAGCAGGGGCGTCCAAAGGGCAGACGAGTACCATTTTCAGCCCACAGCTTGTTTTTTTTATTGGTGCTCTGCATATTTTGAAAATTTAATGAATTCATTATTAAGAATTAGTTATTAATGAGATAGACATTTTAAAATCAGATCAATCACAGTTTTGTTTTAAATTAATTAATTAATCACGACTAACAACTATGTCTGAAATATGCTAATTTTTACTGTATTTGCGATTATCCTTTAGTCTAGTCCAGGGGTCAGCAACCTACGGCTCCAGAGCCGCATGTGGCTCTTCAGCCTCTTTGCTGTGGCTCCCTTTGCAATGCTCAAATATTTGTTTTAACACCCAAATGAGGAAAATATGCATCTTTTGAACAAAATCCGACTTTCTGTGAGGCCGAATACTAGCAAGAGTACTTGATCAACTCCACTTTTTCTCTACTGTGATATCCCAAAATTCCCTCAATCAAAATCTTGGGAGACTAGCAAATTGCTCTGGATGTGAGCATGTTGCTACACATTTCTTAAGGCGTGCATGGGGAGAGCATGCAAACTCCCCACAGAGATAGCCGAGGGTGGGATTGAACTCGGGTGTCCTTGCTGTGAGGTCTGCGCGCTACCCACTCGACCGCTATGCAGCCCCTATATTCTGCTGTTAAATTATGTTTCGCGGCTCCATTCTATTTTTCTTCAGTGAGCGAGGGGGTAAAATGGCTCTTTTGATAGTAAAGGTTGCCGACCCCTGGTCTAGTCTAACTAAGAATTATAGTCCAGCTTCGCCCATGTTCACAAAACAGCCCCATATTTTGGCATAGGCATAAAATCTGAAATTCCAACCACTTCTGCTTGATGCTTGCCTCTTTAGGCAAGTTAGTTTTCCCTCAAACCAAAGCAAATATTTCCTGGAAGCCATTTTGCTGTGTTAACATGGTGAAATCTTCAACAAAATCTTTAACACGGGAATACAACGTTCTAAATACATTTTTAGGTCAGAGAAGTGAAAAAAGCACAATAGGTCCCCTTTAAAGACAAACTACTTTGAGTGAGAGTGGGAAATGTTTGACATTGTGAAAATGTCTGTGGTGAAGATGTGGAAGCATCTGTGAGCATGTGAGTACAGCAGATGTGTCTAACCTTTGCTGAAGTTGGCGTTGGCTCCTCTGTCCAGAAGAACTTTAGTGATGTTATCGTCAGCTACGGTGACAGCCCACATCAGTGGAGAGAAGCCAAAGGCCAGCCTGGTTTCCACATCCATGCCTGTTCATAACAAAAAAAACAACAACAGTACTTTTTTATTCTTCTACAACGCCAGTTTAGTGGATTAGTGAGCTGTGTTGATTGGAAAGCCGGACTCACTTGTTTATTGACGATAGCTCGCTTTTTTTTTTAGGATCGCAAGAGCTCTAGTAGTTTAAAAAAATTGAACCATCTTGTAATTATCCGGGCTGTGACAACAACCAAGTGTCGCCCTATAAATTCCATAGTTTTCCTGTCACAGACATTGTAATTGGACAACTTTGGCTGCTTGCCGTTGGATATAATGTGGGAACCATAGTGGCTGGGATGAAGCAGCTTTGTGTGTGCAGTGCACACTTATGAGAGGCATGTACATTCCTACACGCCCAGAACAGAGGATGAGACGTGTTTTGAAGAGTTCTGCTGTTCCAGTACCACGGGTAACAACAACCTAATTTGTGCCGCCAATTAGCACCACCAAAATACCGCCTTTTTGTTGTCACCGAACTCCCTAATGAAGTTCGGCATCCGTGTATTCCGGTTCATAAAGGCATCCCTTGAGCTTCGTGCTAAAAGGAATGTCGTCATCACTTGTTTGACAGTCAGACATGTTTACTTTCATTATCCCAGCAGTAAACACTGTGAAACCGGTGCAGCAAATGTGCGTAACAATAGACAGGAGGGAGCCCCATTTGATACAAGGGCAGATAAAATAACGGCAACGGATTCTTCTAATGGGCATTTTTGTGATGCAAAAGAATTGTGCCTTTTAACGCATATTGTTTTGAGAAGCCAAACTGTCCCCAGCAACTAGCTGGAACTACTAACGGATGTTAGGGTTTGTCCAGTTGCACCTTGAGCACAAAACCTAGCATTTTGGAGCCACTTTCACCGTATTCCCACACAGTTTCATACACTGTAAGCATGCTGTACATGCACACAAATTCCTTCAACTGTTTCTATGAATACAAACTGTGCTTGCCATTGTCCAGCAGATGTTCAAGCATGCCAATGTCACCATCACTGATGGCTTTTTTCAGTAGACTGACTTCATCTTCTGCATTTGGCATCACAGTATCTGCAACCTAAAACATAGACAAGCATTCACGTCAGACATATTTCACATCTAATTTATATTGATGGCTTAATCCCTTGTAAAACCGATAAGCAGCCAAATTAAGTTAGAAGTGTTGAACATTGGCATCATTCTTCTGTTTACC
Source organism: Doryrhamphus excisus (assembly GCF_037039965.1). NCBI lineage: Eukaryota > Metazoa > Chordata > Actinopteri > Syngnathiformes > Syngnathidae > Doryrhamphus > Doryrhamphus excisus. The sequence continues at coordinate 13,648,966 of NC_136357.1, read as the reverse complement.
TCCAACAGTATTGTCCACGTTTTTGTAAGATGGCGTCTTGTGAACATGTGAACATGTGAAATGACCGACAAGCTCACAATATTACTATTAATGTCATTTCACATTTCGCCCTCCCAAAGTCATTTATATTGTAATAAGTAAAAGCATAGCCACTGTTAATTAATATTTGTGTTGTTTCTACTTATGTACAGTATAAGCTTCGAATGACCAAGGGTAGCTAGCATACCAACGAGAAAAGTTATGAACATGATAGCATCGCTTATGGCGGCAAGCTTCCGGGTAGCTTGGTGATATTAATTACTTTTACAATGCTTTCATCCACATAACCTGATTGATCGACGACGACGACTTCTTGTCACACGAATGGTCCATGAACCACTCATCGCTGCTGGCATCGCTTTCGTATCCCGCCGGGAAGCAGATGTCCATGTTTGTAGCTGGTTGACCTCACAGGTGCCCAAAGCAGGAACACTTTCTAGGTGGGAAATGGCAAATTATCACACCAGAAATTGAAATGTATCATACGTACTCGGTTGAACGTTGCCCAAGCCCATCTGCTACAGCAAAACATAATCATAGACCGTGTACAGTATACCTTGTAATGCACTTTTACCTTTAAAAAATAAAACTTGTGGTTAAAAGGCTGCCAATGGCACAACAGCACCACTCTCTGGCTGTACGTGAGAATTGTAGAATTGTTTACGTTTGCCAGCCCGGAATTGCATACTGTAAACATAAGTATGTATTCATGCATAAGTATCCTAATTGTTTTTTGCAATTATTTATTGTCCAGCGTGTGAATTTATCATACACATATGATGATAATTGTACACCTGGAAAAAGTGAGCTGTGTTAATGTGAAGAGATTACCCTCCCAAATGCAAGCAGCAACCTCCCTCATGTATGTTTATCAATGTTGAAAGACAAATTCAAACGTTGTCAGTGTATTTAAAAAACGTTTTCTGCTGACTTAATCGTTCACAGCAGATCATTTCACTTTACTTTATTTCCTGTGGTTAAATATGGCAGATGGCAGATTTCCAATCAGGACCAGCGTGGTAAATGTATTGTGTTACTGTAAATGCCCAGCAGAGGTCAGTATTTCCTGCTGAGGGCATGAAAGCTGCTGCCCTGGTAACAGAATGCACAATTAAGAACTCTTCATTGTAATCGCCACTAGGCCTTCACTAGCATGGCAAGGAGAATATATCAGTCACTAATAAAACAAGACAAATATTAATTAATTGATTAATCATTTACTGAGGAACCATTTACTTTGCTGGTACTTTTCATGATCCTATGTCACATACTCTAAATGGACGTCAAATGAAGTAATAGTCTAAGTGGTAGTCTAACCTGACTACAAATGTTCAGCTAATGTATTTTGAGACCAAAGGCTTACTGCATCTTCCCACTTTATCTGTGTTCCCTTGTGGAATGTTTTGATCCTCCCTCTCCTGATACTGAAACTGATAAAAAACAAAACAAAAAAGGAGTTCATATAAATGTACCAGAACTGTTTCTACTACATTATTGAGTCATATTGAAGTGTGTGTAAAGCCATGACATTTCTAAGCATTATGAGGATCATCAGCTGCAACAGGCTGGAAGGAAAGTCCCAAAATGAAACATTAGTACTCATGTTGTAATCAAGCATACAAGTCGAGAGTATACACCTAGGCATCCTTATTTACATGCAAGGTCAGTAACAGCAACAAGTATTTCCTTCAAACATGTCCCAAACGACAGTTATGATGTATGTTTACATAAAGTATGTTTACATGTCATAATAGTCTCTTTATTATATTACTCATAGATAAAATTAGATAACCAATATAGAATAGTCTTGGGAAAGCAGAGTAAATGCAGTGGAATGCAAATTCTTAGGTGGCACAAAATCTAATGGCATCATACTATGGTCATGTGAAAGTGTATCATAGGGTTTTGCTTTGTGTGTGTGTGTGTGTGTTTGTTTTTTTTTACTGATACCATCACAAAAAAATGTGATGACAACCACAGAACAGTGACCATCACTGTAATTGCCAAAGAGAAGAGAAATAAATTAAGTAAATAATAAACAAATATATATAATATGCATTAATTCATTTGACCAAGCAGATGCTAAAATCTCAAATACACGGCTAACAAGTTGCAGCAGCACTTATAAAACACCTCTAGGGGGCAGCATTGCTCAGCAAACACAGACTTTGTTTTACTGTATTGTGCTTACTTATGTGGGTGTATTTTACAGTGGTCACTTGTTTTTGCCCTTGTATTAAAATTATTTTATTCTTATCCAGTTTTGTGATGCTGTGCTTAATTTCTTTTTACACTTGCATGACAGTTAAGAATGTTAATAAATTAATTTTACATGGTTTCCTATTTGGATGGGTTTTTTTAAGAATAACATGGTAGTCAACCAGCGTATGTTCGACTCTGGGGGGGTGTTCTTCAGTCACGTGACCAGTGTGTTGGCACTGAGGTGTGGTTGGCTCGTGGAAATGACGCGTGTGTCCAGTGCGCGCGCACATAAAGGATGGACAGTGTGTCCACGCTGTGACACTCACACCGTGCAAGGAGGACCGCTCTCTTCGTGGTGGTCTTGTGTGAACGTGATCGTCACATTGAGTCGGGTGGACAAAAGTTGCGCTCTGTCAGTCAAAGTGGGGACCAGTCTGCCTGTCAGTCAAAGTGGGGGGTATACAAATGTAAGGGGCGCAGTAGCCTCAGTAGTCTCAGGTGCAAACGAAGGATGCAGAAGTCACCAGTGGAAGATGTCAACTTCCTCTCCAGGTTCTGCTTCTGGTAAGGACACACGTTGGATTCACTGCATGTCTTTTTGTCTCTAGTGTGCGGTTGGCGCAGAATCGCTAAGTGATAGAACAGTCGTATTTTCCTGTGCTAGTGGATGCAGAAACACATTTTTTTTAGCCCACAACTTATTGTAAAAATACAATTGATTATATTATTAGATATACATACTAATTTGCTTCATCACTCATAGTATTATGTGGATATTTTGTTCAAATATCTTAATATATTCATCTATATTGGATTCCTTTTAGCATCTTTAATGTACAAAATGTATCTAAGTGGCATCCACATAATTCATTTGTTCCTTCATAGTATAAAGTTTGGACACCCCTGCTATATACATAAATGAAATTGTGTTAAAATAGTATAACATGTGTTTATCTTGGTGTGTGTTGCTCTTTCATTCTTTGTCGTTGTTAATGAGAGTGTAAAAATGGCCTTTACAAAGTAGTAAAAGTGTCACGTTAAGATCCTTTGTGAGGGTAAGGAACCATTTCTCTTTTTAAGACACATTTTGTACTTCAGTTCAAGTCCTGTCTTTTCAAGTAGGTTGCATATTAAATAATAACACCTGGTAGATGACCACAATGTACCACACGGGGCATTTTTTCTGATACATTTCAGTAAACAGTAGTAGGTTCAGTCTTGCGTCACATGCCTTTTTTTTTTCCTCAGGTGGATGTCCCCGCTGCTAAGGAAGGGCTTCAGGAAGAAATTGGACCTGACTGATGTTTACAAAGCTCCTTCTTATGATCTGGCCGGGAACTTGTCCGAGCGACTGGAAAGGTTTGTGGACTCTCTTTAGTTCTGTTCTCTCCAATAGCATTGATTTAAACTTGAACCCACAAGTCTTGTCTTATTAACTCGGCCAAGTGCAAGTTTTTTTGTGTTCAAAATAACTTAAAAAGTTCTGAATGGATTTGGATGAAATTGTCGGAAATGGGGTATGGAAGAACTGATTTGATTTTGGGGGTGATCCGGATCACCGTATGGATCCAAGAGTTTTTTATAGGACTTTTTAACATTCATTCATTCATTCATTTTCTACCGCTTATTATCACGCGGGTTGCGGGGGTGCTCGAGCCTATCCCAGCTGTCTTCGTGCGAGAGGCGGGGTACACCCTGGACTGGTCACCAGCCAATCACAGGGCACATATAGACAAACAACCATTCACACTCACATTCATACCTATGGACAATTTGGAGTCCCCAATTAACCTAGCATGTTTTTGGAATGTGGGAGGAAACCGGAGTACCCGAAAAAAACATGCAAACCCCACACAGAGATACCCAAGTGGAGAATCCAACCCAGGTCTGTGCATGTATGACCAACATCCTAACCACTTCTCCACCGTACAGCCCGTTTTCATGGTCATTGAATGTAAATATGGTATAAATCACAAAATGGGGGGAACTGAAGCACTTGTTGAAGGTGTTTTGTTTTTTTGCCCTTTCCGTATGTTTACAGTTGCAGGACATCTGCCCTGCTTCCCTCAAAGTCAAATTGAAATACGGGCTGGCATTTAAAGGCTGCTGTACATAAACTGAAGCTAATGTGTGCCAAACAAACACACTTTTGTCTTTCCGTTTCAATATGAAGTTGGGCAATGATTCCGACATATTCACCAAACTTAATTGAAATAAATATACAACTCTTTTTTTAAAAGTATGGTATCCTACGGCCCCTAACATCCCACGTTAAGTGGCCCGGTGCCAACAAACGCTAAAAAGGCGACCTTTAACAGAAAAAAAACATCAGATGAATGTCTGCTGGTGAGTGATTGGCTTCATTATTTTCAAGCAGGCAAACAGTGAAGGCTTCTGGGAAAGTGAACTTTATCTTTAAATGAAAGCACGCTGTGAACCTCTACATCACTCACTCAAGTCACAAAGCCGACTTTATAAACCTGGAAATGAGAAAAAAAAATGCAGCACAAGGACAAAAGTATTGGGACACGTTCCACTGATAGGAAGTAAAAAGTGAAGAGTTCTACTGTCTAGAACGGGGGTCTCAAGCACGCGGCCCGCGGGTCAAATGTGGCCCACAGGACACTAGTTTGAGGCCCCCGCCTTGATATGAAAGTTTAATGTTAGTGCGGCCCGCGCAAGTTTGATATGGATGCTGTATGGTATCATGTACCCAGAAAAAAATATTACGTTTGATTAATGTTCATGTTAAAGGTTAAATAACTGTTAATAGTTATCCTCCCTATCCGTGTGGAAGTGGTAAGTTTTTGGCTACCGTTAAGGTCGCTTGCTCTCTAGTTTGCGAGTTAGCATGTGTCTCAAGACCCTGCAGTTGCGCAATATGTTGTAAATAAAAAGAGTATAAATGTGACTATAGTCGTGTTTTGTCATGTCTACAGGGCTCTAATAATGCTTTGTTCATTTTAATCTGAAAAAAATAATTTGTCTACCCACCAACTATATGTGGTTTCTTAAGTTTTTAATATTTGCCGTTTTATTATTATTATTATTATATTTATTTATTTATTACTGATTGATTTTCTTTATTCTTGATTTGTTTTTTATTTTTCATCTTATTTTGTGTAGAAAAATAAAAATTAAGATATCTGAGAACAGTGGAATGTTTTATCTGAGCTTTTCTTGTAGAAAATTGGAACCAAAGTTTTTTTTTGGAAAACCTGATGCGGCCCAGTCTCACCCAGACCCTAGTTCCAGTGGCCCCCAAGTAAATTGAGTTTGAGACCCCTGATCTCGAATATGTGGATTGTTTTGTTATCCATTTCTGAATGCTTGTTTTTCCACATCAAACTCCTCTTATCATTTGATTACACGAAAAGCTGTGTCCCAACTCACTGAATGATTTGACCCCCCGGTGCTTAGTAGAACACCCCGTTTTGTTATGCTCTGCTGATCCATAGCCAGACACCAACTTCCGGCAGCGTTCCTGAGGAATTGTATCCCACTGCTGGTGGGCAATGCTCTTCACTTTTTCAATATTTTCAGTTTCATGCGCAGCTGCTTCCATCTCCTTCAAATCCCCAGATTTTCTCTGTGGCCCCAAGTTAGGCCATTGGAGAATGTTCTAGAGTTTGAGTCCAAATGAGGAGGATTTGTATGGTCGTCATCTGTGTTCTCGACAGTATAAATCTGTCAGGCGTGTGTCCAACGCCTTTCTTCTCCCCCACCCCTTCTTTAACCACTCTGGTTGGTTGTCCCCGGTGCCCTCCATGTGTCCTTCATGCACTTTACATGCTGTCACATCATCACAGGGCTTCTATGAGCCCGGGAAAACAAAGCTGCTTCTTACTTGACTTGGAGGTTGAGGGAACTATGATGTAACAAGGCCAACTACATATTGAGTTTTTTTAAATGTCCTTTCAGTTGTCAAGCTGTTGAAATACAATACATCCACTACAGCAGGGGCCTCAAACTCAATTTACCTGGGGGCCACTGGAGCTAGGGTTTGGGTGAGGCTGGGCCGCATCATTCGTTCATTTTCTACCGCTTAACATCACAAGGGTTGCGGGGGTGCTGGAGCCTATGCCAGCTGTCTTCGGGCAGAAGACGGGGTACACCCTGGACTGGACGCCAGTCAATCACAGGGCACATATAGACAAACAACCATTCACACTCACATTCATACCTATGGACAATTTGGAGTCACCAATTAACCTAGCATGTTTTTGGAATGTGGGAGGAAACCGGAGTACCCGGGAGAACATAAAAAACTCCACACAGAGATGGCCGAGGGTGGGATTGAACTCGGGTCTCCTAGCTGTGAGGTCTGTGCGCTAATCACTCAACAGGTTTAAAAAAAAACAACGCATAAAAACAGAAAAAGTTAAAAAAACTGTCTTCAATGCTTGTGCTTCTGCTATACCCTACACTTTTTCAGTGCTTTGGTTCCGGTTTTCCACAAGAAAAGCTCTGATAAAACGTTCCACTGTTCTCAAATATCTTCATATTCATTTTTCTACACAAAATAAGATGAAAAAATAAACAATTTAAGCTGTCATTTCTGGGTTCATGATACCGATACAGTATCCATATCAAACTCATGCGGGCTGCACTAACTTATTTCCTTTAAACTTAAATAACCAAAAACTTACCACTTCCACACGGATAGGGAGGATAACTATTAACAGTTATTTAACCTTTAACATTAACATTAATCAAACGTAATAATTCTTTCTAATAATTCTGGGTACATGATACCATACAGCATCCATATCAAACTTGCGCGGGCCGCACTAACATTAAACTTTCATATCAAGGCGGGGGCCTCAAACTAGCGTCCTGTGGGCTGCATTTGGCCCGTGGGCCGCAAGTTTGAGACCCCTGGACTACAGCCTATTGGTAGAAGTGTATTGGATAACGAGACACACATTTCTCTTCATATAAGAGGACACTGACATTAGACAGCCGCTACCGTTTGACCCCATGTGTCCTTTCCTCCCTGCAGAGAATGGGACAGAGAGGTGGTCTCAGCCAAGGACAAGCCCAGACTGATGCGGGCGCTGGCTCGCTGCTTCCTTGGCCCGTTTGCCTTCTTTGGTGTCCTCCTCTACTTCGGGGTGGGTCTGCTGATCTTGTTCTTGTACTCTGTATTGTACTATTCCACATAAATAAAAATACATCTACAATTGAAGTTACAGTACCTTTTTATGGTTAGCAGTTTTGCATGTGGGGACATCTTTGGTTAACTGATGAGATAGTTGGCATGGCAACTAGAATGCCTGTCAGATATAAGGTGATTGTGTAGGTTCTGTAAGAGGAAGTAGACTTTCAAGACAATGATGTCAACAGCATCAGTAGCAAAATTATTTAGAGACACCCTCCTCCTTGAATGTTTGTCATTTAAAGCAATGACATTTTTTTGAGAAATAAAAAAATGTAGTATTGCTGGACTTGCAGAGTTATTCTTATGTCATCCATTTTTAAATTAGGAAAATATAAAACTATATCACACAAAATGGAGAGAGGATTTGATGAAACATCTGCTGTGTCCTGCTATCATCATCTCCCCTCTTCATATAGGAGGCCTCCAAGACGGTGCAGCCTCAGCTGCTGGGTCGCATCATCAGCTCCTTTGACCCCTTCCACGCACCGGAACGGAGCCAAGGCTACTTCCTGGCCCTGGGCCTCTGCCTGCTCTTTACGGCGCGCTTCCTGCTGCTGCAGCCAGCCCTCTTTGGCCTGCATCACCTGGGTATGCAGATCCGTATCGCCCTCTTCAGTCTAATCTACAAGAAGGTGAGGTGTTTGTTAGATGGAATTATGCATTATCACATACTACAGTATTAATTGGCCCTGTACCCTACAAACCGCCCATGAATGATACGGGAAAAGGCCGAAATGATACTGTTGATAAAATATTATTGTTGAAATATTTGTGTGAATTATTGTGTTTACACTGTTTAGATATAATACATGTAATAAACTGAACATTTTCTGGAAACAAAAAGGTCTTTTGATTAAATAGTATGTGATAGTACGGCAAACGTCATGATTAAATAGTATGTGATAATAAGATCATCACATGGTTTGTCTGGTATCCAAACCATGTGATAACCTATAATTATACATCAGGTCATGATTACATTGTCAGGTCATTATTATATTATATAGTCACAATAATAAACAGCTCTCAGTATGATGCAGCACAGTTGTACAAGCAATAATAAGCATATTGTCCAACAAAAGCAAATGCAAATTTTCTTTTATTAGACAGGTGTACCTAATGTTGTGTCCGCAAACATATACAATGTGTTTCAGATGTATAACTTCACATGCATTATCAGAACAAGACAACCCAGCTGATTAGATGAAACATTTTGTATCGGGTGGTTAAGATCCAGCTATTAGTCACTGCCGTGGATGAGCCATTGAGGGGCGTGGCCTTGCTGTGTAATAGTGACTTTGATTTAAAAGTCGGTGTGCTTCCACTGACCTCTCACCTTTGACCTTTTGTTTTTTTTTTTCAGACCCTGAAACTGTCCAGTAAGGTCCTGGATAAAATTAGTACAGGTCAGCTGGTGAGTCTGATGTCAGCCCATCTCAACAAGCTGGATGAGGTGAGATGTACAAAAGATGAATCACTTTTACTGGACAGCTTTCTGCTCCATTGACACACACACACACACATACACACACACACACACTCACACTGCTATTGTGTGGCGGAGAAGTCAAAACACATTCCCTGATTATGCAACAACATACCTGGAGGGTTCAAGCGAGCGCTCTCAAGAAGATGTTGAATGTGGAAACACTCCGCCACTCCATTTGAGACAATTAGCGCCTGCCTTACATGTGGATTGCGGTCCGTATAGTGGCTGCTTGGGTGGTGTGTTTGTCTCCTGTGGGACAGACAATGAGGAATGTTGCCTCCTTAGTAGGTGTGTGGCTGTAGGTTTCACACTAAGGCTGCACATGCGACTTCTAGGAAGAGCAACACTTTATTTTACAATAATATATTAGACATTACCACTAGACACTTCATTCGTTAGATTAGATAGATCAGGGGTCTCAAACTCAATTTTCCTGGGGGCCACTGGAGCTAGGGTCTGGGCAAGGCTGGGCCGCATCAGGTTTTCCTAAAAAAAAAAACAAACGCATTTATTAAAAACAGAAAAATATACAAACTTTTTCAGTGCTTTGGTTCTGATTTTCTACAATAAAAGCTCTGATGAAACATTCCACTGTTCTCAAATATCTTAATTTTTATTTTTCTGCACAAAATAAGATGAAAAATAAATAAACAAATCAAGAATAAAGAAAATCAATCAATTATAAATAAATATAATAATAATAATAAAACGGCAAATAATAAAAACTTAAGAAACCACATATAATTGGTGGGTAGACAAATTATTTTTTTCAGATTAAAATTAACAAAGCATTATTAGAGCCCTGTAGACATGACAAAACACGACTATAGTCACATTCATACTCTTTTTATTTACAACATATTGTGCAACTGCAGGGTCTTGAGACACATCCTCGCAAACTAGAGAGCTAGCGACCTAAACAGTAGCCTTCAAGTTATTTCCTTTAAACTTAAATAGCCAAAAACTTACCACTTCCACACGGATAGAGAGGATAACCGTTAACAGTTATTTAACCTTTAACATGAACATGAATCAAACGTAATAATTTTTTCTGGGTACATGATACCATACAGCATCCATATCAAACTTGCGCGGGCCGCACTAACATTAAACTTTCATATCAAGGCCTCAAACTAGTGTCCTGCAGGCCACATTTGGCCCGCGGGCCACGTGTTTGAAACCCCTGAGATAGATAGAGATAGTGCCTCAAACGTCCCATCGTCTTCCAATGACATAATAAATCTGCCTTCCATGACATGCATCCATGTGGTCTGTGTGTTCTATAGAGCCTTGGCTTGGCCCATTTTGTATGGATCACACCGCTGCAGTGTATCCTGTGTGTGGGTCTGATTTGGGAACTGATCGAGGTGAACGGCTTCTGTGCGCTGGCAGCTCTCACACTCCTCGGCATTATCCAGGCCTGCCTCTCCCAGAAGATGGGACCTCACCGGTGGGAACCAATGAAGGAATTAGAAGCATTTGCCTAACATTTATAACTTCAATTTTAGTATGTGTTCCATGAAATTTGATTGATTTATTTCCTTCAGTCTTATCTCCATTTTTTTGCACTGCTTCCAGTATGTTTATGTTTGATTTTTTTGTACTCTAATGTAGTCTACCCAGAGCCTTCAGAATCTCTGTTATTTCTGAGGGTGTTCCTTTAACCAATCAGATTGCAGATTTGCCTAACAGGGCCAGCTAGCAGGCGTACAATATGCTGAGGGCCAATAAGAAATAAGCTGGGGACCATTTTGGACACCCTTGCCAAATTTGCTGACTACGCAGGCTGGATGAAGAACGTTGTTGTGTGTGAATGTCACTGCTCGATGGTTAACGTCAAACTATCGTCCTGTGGGAAAAAAATAGGGTGAAGCGTGCAGGGATGATCAACCGCCGCTTGGCTCTCACCTCAGAGATTGTGGAGAACATCCACTCAGTGAAGGCGTACGGCTGGGAGGAAGTGATGGAGACCATCATCAAGAACATCAGACAGTAAGAGACTACACTGAACCCTTTGTTAGATGCCAAACAAAGCCATAATTAGCATTGTGGCTACAGAAAAGGAAAAACACTGGCTCTTCCATCTCCTTCTTTTCAGGGATGAGATGACCCTGACCAGGAAAATAGGGTCTTTGCGTTACTTCTACAGCGCCGCATACTTCTTCTCCGCCATCTTGGTCATCGTCTCTGCCATTGTGCCGCATGCGCTCAGCAAAGGCATCATCTTGCGCCGTATCTTCACCACCGCCTCCTACTGCATGGTGCTGCGCATGACGCTCACCCGACAGCTGCCCGGTTCCATCCAGATGTGGTATGACACGCTGGCGCTGGTCAATAAGATAGAGGTGGGCGATCACAACATCTGATTTAGTTCCATCAACAGGTTCATGTAGAATAAAATGATATGTTCTTTAGGAGTTCTTGATGAAGGAGGAGTACAGAGTTCTGGAGTACAACCTGACCACCACAGAACTCGAGCTGGTTAACGTCTCTGCGTCCTGGGATGAGGTGAGAGGGTCTCCATGCATTAAAAGTTCATGAAGATGATTACTGACAGTGATTTTGTCACATGGAGAATGCATGGTGAGGTGTGGTGATCACCTTCCTGTTGAAGGTGATCAATCTAGTGCCGCTTGCTCGGGTCTGCTGGTGGATCTCAGCAGCGTGGAGGTCCATTGTGGCCGGCGGGTTTCACCGGGGTGGACTGTAGCATGCAGGGGAAGACAGCACAGGCTTGGGGGCTGATTTGCCTCAGAGCAGGGACGCTCTGGTTGTTACTGGCGGGGTGTGAGGTGAGGGATGGTTGGTTCCGAGAATGAAGAAGATGACTTGAGTGGTTTTAGTTCCCAGGAGGAGGACAAGGACAGCGATGAATGACTTTTCTGGTAGGGCATTTATTTAACTAGCTGTGTACCATGCACTGTTCAGAACAAAAAAAGTAAAAAAAAATGTTTATATTTCAACATAGACACCTGCTGCTGTTTGACGGGTGCAGCCTTTCCGTACAAACCTTTTATGTTGTCATGCTACACATACACTTATTTGTTTGTTTCTAATCTTCCTGATTACGGAGTCGCCACAGCGGATCTTTTTGATCTGCATACTGATTTTTGGCTTCCGGATGCCCTTCCTGACGAATACCAATGATGCTTACTAGTGGAGAATCGAACCCGTCCGCTCCAAAGTCCAGAACGCTAACACTACACCACGGCAGGCTCGCTACACATACACTTAAAGCATACTAAATCCATCATACATTACAGGTATATTAGTTAGTGTGTTTTCATTTACTTTGCTTATCTACAATATAGTGGCTATAAACACACTCAGGCAGTAGTTTATTAAACACTCAGCACCGTGAGAAACGCTGCATCACTTCACAGCATAATCAATTATCTGTTTGTCGTTCCCTTTGCTGGGAAACGCTGCTGGGAATCTTCTCTTTCAGATTTGGATTTTATCCATCATCCAATTTCTCGACGCTACTCTCTTCTTCTGCGCTTCCTGGAATGTGTAATTTCAAGATGAATGGCAGGGGCGCCATCTTTTGTTTCCAGCTGACAGCGCGTACGTCAGCTCATTACAATGACAAGAAGCGGGCCCAGACCGCAGCCTGGCCCGGGGGCACGGTGACCCGTAAAAGCCCTTAGAGGTCAATGATTTAGCCAATGAATTGCCTCTTTGGGGCGGCCATTGTTGTTGACAGATGACAGCAAATGAAATTAGACCATTGTGAGAACTCACTTTCGGGATTCAGGTTTCTCATAAGGAACACAAAGTACTTTTCATGTGGCAGCTCTTTACCCTAATAAAAGTACATTTTATAGTCATACCTGATAAATGACACTCATAGTCATAATTCTTTGTCATGCACACATGAGGAGAACATGCAAACTCTACACAAAGATTCAAACCCAGGACGTTCAGGTCTCCCAACTGTGTGGTCAACATACTAACCATTATTCCACAGTGTAGCCCAATAAAAAATCTTATACAAATATTTGTATTTTCATCTTTCAATGTTTGTATTGGTCCACCCTCAGCCATCTCTGTGTGGAGTTTGCATGTTCTCCCCGTGCATGCGTGGGTTTTCTCTGGGTACTCCGGTTTCCTCCCACATTCCAAAAACATGCTAGGTTAATTGGCGACTCCAAATTGTCCATAGGTATGAATGTGAGTGTGAAAGGTTGTTTGTCTATATGTGCCTTGTGATTGGCTGGCGACCAGACCAGGGTGTAGCCCTCATTAGATTGTGTACTTCATGAAGTGTTTATTTTTCAGGGCATCGGTGAGCTCTTTGAGAAGATCAAACAGGAGAACAAAGCCAATGGTCACGCCAACGGCGGCCTCTTTTTCACCAACCTTTATGTGACACCTGTCCTTAAGAACATCAGCCTCCACTTGGAGAAGGGAAAGATGCTCGCAGTGGCAGGATCCACAGGCTCGGGAAAGGTAAGACGTTGTTCTGGTGACGCTGCTGCCGACAGGCCGGCTTGAAAGATGTCGCCTTTCCCGCAGAGCTCTCTTCTCATGTTGATCCTGGGAGAGCTGGTGCCGTCCGAGGGGAAAATCCGACACAGTGGTCGCATCTCCTTCTCCTCGCAGACCTCATGGATCATGCCGGGCACCATACGGGACAACATCCTGTTTGGACTCACCTACGATGAGTACCGCTACACCTCAGTCATCAAGGCCTGCCAGCTAGAGGAGGTCAGTCATATTAATACACAAATGATAAAGAAAAACAGGTTGATACTTGTTAATACAAGATAGAGGTGTGCAATCACTACAGTAACTGTATTGATTTCTATTAAGAAAAGAGGTGTTTACCATAAATAACTGGCATGGCGCCGTGGTATCACCGAAATTCAATGACTCGGCTGCGGTGTTAGGAATTCAATCTCCAGTTAGCTACTGGTTTTAGATTGTAAATGTTTGTGCTTGGCGGTGGTCTAGTGGTTAGCGCGCAGACCTCACAGCTAGGAGACCAGGGTTCAATTCCACCCCTCAGCCATCTCTGTGTGTAGTTTGCATGTTCTCCTCGTGCATACGTGGGTTTTCTCCGGGTACTCCGGTTTCCTCCCATATTCCAAAAACATGCTAGGTTAATTGGCGACTTCAAATTGTCCATAGGTATGAATGTGAGTGTGAATGGTTGTTTGTCTATATGTGCCCTGTGCCCACCTCTCGCCCAAAGACAGCTGGGATAGGCTCCAGCACCCCCACGACCCTCGTGAGGAAAAAGCGGTAGAAAATGAATGAATGAATGTTTGTGCTTGGAGTGTCTGTGAGGCATCAAGAAGCCTCTACTTTCCTCTGACCGCATTCACACCCATTAAAAACCCCCGAAACACACACACACACACACACACACAAAAACACACAGTGTCTCATAAGCCGAGGTGTTGAGTGAAGGCCCCTCAGCAGAATAACGTCCACTCTGTTGTCATGGATACCACGCATTATGTCACCGACATGCAACATGATCTTGTTGCTTGTCCATAATGGACGTGAAGCGTAGCACAGAGACGTCTGGGCAGCAGTTAAAAGATGCCAAGTTTTATTTTATTGTTTTAGTTCATATGACAAGTTTCATAATATAGTCATTTTGGTATTGATATGGGCATTCATTGACATGGCCACTGAATGCACCTTTGGCTGTTTTTGCCCCAAACAGCAAGTGTTGCCACAGCAAACAAATGTGGTGTGCAATATCCACACGGCTGGGGAGACACGTGCACAGCGTTGTTGTGCTCATGACTTGCAGTGATGCACTTGGTGCTTTCAAATAAGTTTGGATCGGAAATAAGGAACGAGGTGTTAATAGCTCCAGGTCAAAGGTTGAGAGCAGAGTCGGGTTTTCTGCTACTAGAGCAGGGGTCTCAAACACGCCACATGTGGCCCGCAGGACACTAGTTTGAGGCCCCCGCCTTGATATGAAATTTTAATGTTAGTGCGGCCCGCGCAAGTTTGATATGGATGCTGTATGGTATCATGTACTCGGAAAAAATTATTACGTTTGATTAATGTTCATGTTCAATGGTTTAATAACTGTTAATAGTTATCCTCCCTATCCGTGTGGAAGTGGTACATTTTTGGCTATTTAAGTTTAAAGGAAATAACTTGAAGGCTACCGTTTAGGTCGCTAGCTCTCTAGTTTGCGAGTTAGCATGTGTCTCAAGACCCTGCAGTTGCGCAATATGTTGTAAATAAATAGAATATAAATGTGACTATAGTCGTGTTTTGTCATGTCTACAGGGCTCTAATAATGCTTTGTTAATTTTAATCTGAAAAAAAAAATTTGTCTACCCACCAACTATATGGGTTTTCTTAAGTTTTTATTATTTGCCTTTTTATTATTATTATTATATTTATTTATTACTGATTGATTGATTTTCTTTATTCTTGATTTGTTTATTTATTTTTCATCTTATTTTGTGCAGAAAAATAAAAAGTAAGATATTTGAGAACAGTGGAATGTTTTATCAGAGCTTTTATTGTAGAAAATCGGAACTAAAGCACTGAAAAAGTTTGTATATTTTTCTGTTTTTAATAAATGCGTTTTTTGGGGGTTTTTTTTGAAAACCTGATGCGGCCCAGCTTTGCCCAGACCCTAGCTCCAGTGGCCCCCTGGTAAATTGAGTTTGAGACCCCTGTACTAGAGTGTAGGAACTAATTGTATAAGAGGCTCTTTGTTGGTTTCTTTTTAGGCAGGGATCTTTACTAGCATGTGGCTAATACACAGTACACTCTCGCCCTTAAATGCACAGATGTACACGCATTGTATTAACAAATTGATTTTGGGGACATTTTAACTCTCCGCCAGCACCACCTGTACATTTGTAGCGTCTCAAGTCATCTTAACAAATACAGTGGAACCTTGGAATTTCCTCCTTTGTCGGTTCCTAAACTGTCCATTCATCTTCTATGCTGCTTATCCTCATTAGGGACACTTGGGTATGCTAGAGCCTATCCCAGGTGGCTTCAGGTGAGAGGCGGGGTACACCCTGGACTGGTCGCCAGCCAATCACAGAGCACATATAGACAAACAACCATTCACACTCACATTCATACCTATGGACAATTTGGAGTCACCAGTGAATCTAACATGTGCGTGGGTGGAAAATGTAGTACCCGGAGAAAACCCACGCATGCACAGTGAGAAGATTCTTTCTGTCCTCTTATCCACCGTGCTGCTCAAATGGAAAACTTTGTTTGGGTACTGTTTGGTGGTACGATAACAGAAACAGTGTATAACATCCATTCATTTTCTATGCCGCTTATCCTCACTAGGGTCTCGGGTATGCTGGAGCCTATCCCAGCTGATTTCGGGCACGAGGCGGGGTAGACCCTGGACTGGTTGCCATGCATGACATAGTATTTTATTTGTTATACCGCTGTATAACAAATATTGCTCACCATTATATTTGTTTTGTTATTTGTTTCTTCCAGAGTGGAAAAAAATAATTTATTTCCATTATTAATAGTTTTTACTACCATAGGAATGTGGGGATGGTGTGGTTCTCCGTGGTAACCCTGCCAGTCAAGAGCGAGAACTGGAGCCAGTTTGTTCAAACCGACTGTAGTTCCTGGCTACTGTTGCCACCCGAAAGCAGCACACAGAGTCCCATGGGTGGTCCCTGCCCCCCTGTAAACCAGCACAGTGTATGCGCAGTCAGGCATGGGCGGGGGCAGCTGTTGTATTTTTTTTTTTTTGTTGAGATAGACACACGTACAATGTTGTTTTGCTTTACGAGCTCTTAAAGGACACTGTTTACTTGGTCCCTCATGCGCTCCCGTCGGGACAGCAGATGTGGCGCTTGAAAAGGTAGGAAGCCTTAATGATGATGTCCACTTCATCCCTTTTCATCATCAATTATGTGTCCATCCCAGCTGTGCTCAAACGTCTCATTGTCTTTTGTGACATTTAAAAAGTGTTATTGTTGTTGGTCAGATTGTTGAAACAAGGTTTCATATTTCCTTTGTCTATTGTGTTTTCAAGCACCGACACACATTGTAGTTGTTTTCATTCCAAGGGCTGATAACATTCGAAAAAAAGTATCTTCAAGCACATGAATCACCACATTAAAAAAAGAAAAAAAGAAAAGATTATGATGACATTTTCAATGACCTTTCACCCCCTCATTTGTCTCTCCAGGACTTTGCCTTGTTGCCTGAAAAGGACAAGACGCTCCTTGTTGAAGGAGGAGTGACGCTCAGTGGGGGTCAAAGGGCACGCCTCAGCTTGGCCAGGTACTTCCTGTCACATTTATATCCGACTTCCTTTTGACCAATAAGTGCTATTATCCACGGCTGCTTAATAATTGTAATTAGTTTTGATTTTTAGTTGGTTTGCAGGCAACGCAAATAGAACGTGATGTTGCTGAAGATGTGATTCATGCCCCCAGTTGGGACACATATAGTGGTGGGGACACTGGAACTTGATGGGATGAGTCAGAGGAAGCGTAAGGTTATTTAAATATTCAGTATCACCCTCGTCACAATCGAAATCAGAAAAAGTTGCTCAAAGAGTGCCCAAAGAAAGTTTTTTTTTCTTTAAAAATGGATAATCTTTATTACAATATGCGCATGTTCTTAGAACGCACACACAACGATAAACAACTCTGTATCTGTCTCCTTTCTTCCTCCTTTTATTTGTGTGTTAGAGGAACATTTGCTTATTTTCTTTTGGATGGCTGGAAAAAAGCTGGTGAGAAACACTATAAAAAACAACTTAGCAAAGTAAAAATACTTTAACACTAGTTGGGGGGACGGGGAATGGGGGGGTAAAGCAGTGATTCTCAACTTGTGGGTCGGATGCATCCAGGGTCGGTCATAGACAGCTCGTCAAAAATGACATTAAAGTGTTAATATACAACCAATGTCTGACTTTTTTTGTTGTTTTTTTGTTTTTAGTAAAATGGAGCAATATTACACAGTTCTGCTTTTGTGGGTTTATTAACTACAATTTTTATATATTATTTTATTATGATTTGTGATGATAATTTTTTACAAATTATAATTTGAATGTATTGATTATTTCATTATTTTAATTTCCTTAACAAAATGACTTAATAAAATCATCTGAAATGCACTTTAAACAATGTTTTGTGTAAAAATATGACTCACATGTTTTTTGTTCACAATACTAACCTTTACAAGCTGACAACGTAGCCTGTCATTCATGCAGCATATGTTTATGAATATGTACTGTTCATTCAAGTACTGCTTTCTGTAGCCTTTTTTTTTTTTTTGAATCCCATCAAATTTGTTCTCATGCATTATTTATTGTCTAAAGTGTCCTCATGTCCATTTAAAGCCTCTTATCTGGATTTCGGCTTTTAGCATCGCTTGACATCATCGCTGCAAGGACCAAATTTGTGTAACAAATACAGCATTGTGTGTGTTTTGTGTGGTCAGGGCTGTGTACAAAGATGCAGACCTCTACCTGCTAGATGCACCTTTCACACACCTGGACATTGTGACCGAAAAAGAAATCTTTGAGAAGTATGTATCACAACGCTTTGGATGAAAGTACCAAAGTACATACAGTATACTGTAGTACATAGGCAACTTTTGGGATACATTGTGGTGACTGAATTGAGGCTATAAAATGTAATGAATCATTATTGGAGATAATTAGCAAGGTGTTTCCTCTCAGGTGCGTGTGCAAGCTGATGGCCTCCAAGACGCGCATTGTGGTCACCAGCAAGTTGGAGCACCTCAAAAGGGCTGACAAGATCCTCCTCCTCCACAACGGTGACTGTTACTTCTACGGAACCTTCTCCGAGCTTCAGGCCCAGCGACCCGACTTCAGTTCACTCCTGCTGGGATTGGAGGCCTACGACAACATCAACGCTGAACGACGCAGCTCCATCCTCACCGAAACCCTTCGCAGGGTCTCCATCGACGAGACAGCCGGCTTCCGAGGCCCCGAGTCCCTGCGGCAGTCCTTCCGCCAACCGCCGCCTCCCTTGATCGTTAATGGATCGCAAGGACACTGCGGAGGCGAGAGCTACCCAGAAAAACGTAAGCAGTCCCTCATTCTCAACCCGCTGGCTGCAGCACGCAAGTTCTCCTTCATTGGGAACCCCCAGCAGAACCCAAACAGCACCCAAGCTGCCACCATTGAGGATAGTGTGCGGGATCTGTCCGAGAGGAAGTTCTCCGTGGTACCCGAGGATGACCAAGTGGAGGAGGTGCTCCCCAGAGGGAATATCTACCACCACGGCTTGCCTCATCTGAGCGGGCAGCGCCGGCAGTCGGTCCTGGCGTTCATCACCAACGCTCCAGGCAACGAGCGCAGGGAACAGATGCAGACGTCTTTCCGGAAAAAACTCTCAATCTCACCGCAGTGCGACTTCGTGTCCGAGCTGGACATCTACGCTCGCCGCCTGTCCAAGGACAGCGTTTATGACATCAGTGAGGAGGTGGATGAAGAAGACATGGAGGTACTTTGAAGTGTCATTGCTATACAGTACAGGGCCAAAAAAAATATTAGATAATTATAGAAGACTGTAAGTAAGTTAAGTTGTATGTTTTTTTTCACAGCAATGCTTTGCAGATGATCGCGAAAACGTGTTTGAAACGACCTCGTGGAGCACCTACCTGCGCTACATCACCACCAACAGGAGTTTAGTCTATGTGCTCATTTTTATCTTCCTGGTCTTTGCCATTGAGGTTTGTGTCCTAACGTTCACGTGTTCTTTTGTGTCAGATACAATTCTTAATTTGTCTTTCTGCCGTTAGGTTGCAGGATCAGTCGTTGGCATCTTCCTCATTACAGAGTAAGTCTTCCGATTCCTTAAAGACTTCTCAAACCATTAAGTAGATGTGGGATTTATTTACTCCACTGCAGAGAGTAGCAGGCGCCTTTTTCAGGTGCTACATTTATGTATTCATTTGACGTTATTTTGGAGTCATTATTTACTACTTAAAGAAACATGGAAAAACACTGTTTTAATTCATTCATTCATTTTCTACCGCTTGTCCTCATGAGGGTCGCATGGGTGCTGGAGCCTATCCCAGCTGTCTTCGGGAGAGAGGCAGGGTACACCCTGGACTGGTCGCCAGCCAATCACAGGGCACACATAGACAAACAACCATTCACACTCACATTCATACCTATGGACAATTTGGAGTCACCAATTAACCTAGCATGTTCTTGGAATGTGGGAGGAAACCGGAGTACCCGGAGAAAACCCACGCATGCACGGGGAGAACATGCAAACTCCACACAGAGATGGCCGAGGGTGGAATTGAACTCGGGTCTCTGTGCGCTAACCACTCGACCGCTGTGCAGCCTAATTATTATTATTATATTATTAATTTCCTAAATGTGAAAAGTCATTATAGCAAACAAATAAATAATGTTTTAACTTTAATAATGATTTGGAGTGCATGAGAAAGTGATAAAGAAAACGTAGCTCTGGTTTCCTCCCACATTCCAAAAACATGCTAGGTTAATTGGTGACTCCAAATTGCCCATAGGTATGAATGTGAGTGTGAATGGTTGTTTGTCTATATGTTCCCTGTGATTGGCTGGCGACCAGTCCAGGGTGTACCCCGCCTCTCGCCCGAAGACAGCTGGGATAGGCTCCAGCACCCCCTTGCGAGGAAAAAGCGGTAGAAAATGAATGAATGAATGATACTTCAAATTCAGCTCCTGCCATCTTGAAACGAAACTACATCAGGAAGTTTCCTACAGCCACAGCTATTAAGACTCTACAGTTGCTTGAACATTTCCAAAGTTGTGTGGAAACTGCTTCTGTATACTAAATCCTTAACTTGTCTGTGTCATCATCATCATCAGTACCATCTGGAGGGACAGCGCCAACCCGTCCTCCCCGAACTACATCGATGAGCAGCACCCGAACGCCTCATCGCCCCCCACCCACTTGGCGGTCATCGTGACGCCGACCAGCGCCTACTACATCATCTACATCTACGTGGCCACGTCGGAGAGCGTGCTGGCGTTGGGCTTCTTCCGAGGCCTGCCGCTAGTGCACACGCTGCTCACCGTGTCCAAGAGACTCCACGAGCAAATGCTGAGCTCCGTGCTGCGGGCCCCCATGGCGCTGCTCAACACTATGAAGACAGGTTGTGGAGGAACACGCTAATACATACATGAGGTGAGGTGCCACCTGGAGGTCCAATTCAGGAACATGTTGTTTTTGCTGTGTGCTAGGACGCATCATGAACAGATTCACCAAGGACATGGCCACTATTGACGACATGCTGCCTCTGGTGCTCTTTGACCTCATACAGGTGCCACAAGACAACATTTATTTAAGGTTATGTTTGCTGGTTAAACATCTTTTGTCCCCTCGTTTCAGCTGACACTCATCGTCTTGGGCGCCATCTTCACTGTGTCCATCATGAGGCCATACATTTTCATCGCCGCCATCCCGCTGGCCGTCATCTTTGTCATCCTCAGGAAGTACTTCCTACGAACGGGCCAGCAGCTCAAGCTATTG
Organism: Doryrhamphus excisus; assembly: GCF_037039965.1. Taxonomy (NCBI): domain Eukaryota; kingdom Metazoa; phylum Chordata; class Actinopteri; order Syngnathiformes; family Syngnathidae; genus Doryrhamphus; species Doryrhamphus excisus. Next base: position 13,627,599 of record NC_136357.1, on the reverse strand, counting down.
GAGGCTGAAGGTGAGGTTGTTTTTCAAAAGAAGAACTTTTACTTGGCGGCACGGCGGTCTAGTGGTTAGCGCGCAGACCTCACAGCTAGGAGACCAAGGTTCAATTCCACCCTCGGCCATCTCTGTGTGGAGTTTGCATGTTCTTCCCGTGCATGCGTGGGTTTTCTCCTTCCACATTCCAAAAACATGCTAGGTTTTTCCAAATTGTCCATAGGTATGAATGTGAGTGTGAATGGTTGTTTGTCTATATGTGCCCTGTGATTGGCTGGCCACCAGTCCAGGGTGTACCCCGCCTCTCGCCCGAAGACAGCTGGGATAGGCTCCAGCACCCCCTTGTGACGAAGAAGCAGTAGAAAATGAATGAAAAGAACTTTTACTTTGATTTTGCAAGTGAGGGAATGGGGTTCTTCTGCCCCCCTCTGGCCAAAAATGAGTACGACAATGATAAAAAAAAAAGTACCCAGTGTAGCTCCCTAAAAAGGGACTTTGCATTGAGTTCTGGACTCCTATGGAGTTCACCTACACACAATAACCGACACAGAAAGCTTTCTAGATCTTCCAGACTCTTCGCCTCATCCAGTAGTGTTTTCTTGGATTTACTCCAACCCTGGCTCTCTTCCAGCCAAGCCCACTCCACTGTGATTGGTCACTCTCTTAAGCGCTCCCGAGAACTTCCGGAAACATAAGTCCGTGTTTACTGAGTGCAGGCAATCTGCAGCCCATGTAAGGATGTCCAGGTTGCAGTGACGTCAGTAGAACTTGTGAAAAAAAAACTGCTTTTAGGACTCACTTCCAAATGCGCATAGCTCATTATCTGACGCGTTGACACCGTTTTACACGAGAATACAACATTCTAACAACATGTACAGGTCAGAAAAGAGGAAAAGTATAATAGGTCTCCTTTAACTTACAAGATGATGCCACTATCTGCAACTATGTATATACCAACTTTTACTGTATTTTATGGTCAAAAAGATAAACGACAGGACACAATTACACACAAACATATATATTTGTACTCCAAATGAACTGAAAAGTTAACTCAAGCTGAAAAACAGCACACATCTGAAAATCCATTTGCCCAATACTACTCTCTTTAATAGTAGCACAACATTTGAATCACTCACCTAGAGACAGCGCCACTGAGGAAAAGACAGGAAGCAGAACTGGGGGTTGCAGAGATGAGGATGCTGAGGTTCTCGTTGGGAGTGACCAGGATGGATAAAGAGTTGTGTTCAAAGACACCAAGTAATTGACACTATGCGATAACTGTATACATAAACTAAATGAAACAACGGTATGTACAATTATTTAAAAAATATGTATTAGAATTTGTAGTATAATAATTGGACATTCTCTACATTTTAATCAAGTTTATCCATTTTAAGAGGTGAGCGTAATAACTAGCTTATAGAGAAGGTGAATTTTTTTTTCAGAATTTGTGGCACACCCTGGTGGCCACGGCACCCTTAACAGTTGCTGCATAACTGGATGGAATAGTTTGGGTGAGACTGAAAACAACTGAGTGATGTTTCTAATATAATGACCAGCGTGAAAAATGAGTGAAAGTGTCAGCAGAAGCAACTCACAATCAAGTCAGAGGAGGAGGAAACCCGGTTTAGCCGAGGCAGAGCTGGCGGGCGGGTGGGCCGAGAGGTGAAAGGTCACCCTGATGAAGAAAAACATGAGAGAGGAAGAGCAAAGGGAAAGCATGGATGAAGTGACAACAGATGGAGGAAGTGTGTCATTGGCGAGTACAATAACACTGACACACATTTAGGGAATGTTGTGAAGTTATGTCTAAACGATTTCTGACACATTTTTATTGTTTGAGATCATCACATTTTTGTTAGTGTTGTTTTATCCTCTTAGGATTTGATCTCTGCCACTTAGCTGAGCTAGCATCAATGTACAGAAAAATGAATAAACTTTGCTTTGGTTCCGATTTTCTACAAGAAAAGCTCTGATAAAACATTCCACTGTTCTCAAATATCTTACTTTTTATTTTTCTACACAAAATAAGATGAAAAATAAATAAACAAATCAAGAATAAAGAAAATCAATCAATCAATAAATAAAAAAATATAATAATAATAATAATAAAACGGCAAATAATTAAAAATTAAGAAACCACATATAGTTGGTGGGTTGACAAGTTATTTTTTTCAGATTAAAATGAACAAAGCATTATTAGAGCCCTGTAGACATGACAAAACACGACTATAGTCACATTTATACTTTTTTTATTTACAACATATTGCGCAACAGCAGGGTCTTGAGACACATGCTAACTCGCAACCTAGAGATCTAGCGACCTAAACGGTAACCTCCAAGTTATCTCCTTTAAACTTAAAAAGCCAAAAACTTACCACTTCCACACGGATAGGGAGGATAACTATTAACAGTTATTTAACCTTTAACATGAACATTAATCAAACGTAATAATTTTTTCTGGGTACATGATACCATACAGCATCCATATCAAACTTGCGCGGGCCGCACTAACATTAAACTTTCATATCAAGGCGGGGGCCTCAAACTAGTGTCCTGCGGGCCACCCATTTTGCAGTATTTGCAGCAGGCCACTGTGTTGATACTGTTGGGCCGTGAACCCAACAGTGCCTACGGGCCTCACTATTTGTCCTGAGGAACTGACGCAGACATTTGTGGAAATGCTGAGCAATCAGACACCGGTGAAGTAAAATTGCTGATTTTCTAAAGGGAGTCTGGAATTGTCTATTTAAGCCAAGCTTTTTATGACCATGCTGCACCATTAGAAGCAGCAGTGAATGTGCTGGGTATTAGCAAGTCACAGAAACAGCAGAAGCACAGGTCAATCTATCTGACGTCATGAAAGTGGCGAGTATTTCCATAGCCACATAGAACACTAGGGGCGCTGGGACGGTACGGAATGGGATTTCCTTCATCCCCATCCTGGTGTTGGCAGCGGAGACATGCCAGGAAATGATGACTATGAATCAGTCAAGAATAATGAGTCAAGCCTTACAACAATGTTCAATGATTGCTAATGCAGACTTACTGTTTTGTGGCTGTGGCGCCCCCTGTTGGTTAAAGGTTTCCACTGAGGAGAGAATGCCTGTAATGTGCAAAGATTGAATATTGGTGGATTATAATTTCTCCCAATGAGTTTAAGCTTTTGTAATAATTGAACAGTAACAGCATTGTGCATGTTGACCTTGCAGCTCGCAGCCCCATCTTCTCGCACCTCATCATCTCGCTGAAGGGTCTGTGGACTATTCGGGCGTTCGGCCGTCAGACGTACTTTGAGATGCTCTTTCACAAGGCCCTCAACACACACACGGCTGCCTGGTTCCACTACCTGGCCACCCTGCGGTGGTTCCTCTTCCGATGTGACGTCATCTTTGTGCTCTTCTTCACCGCGGCCGCCTTCATCGCTGTGGGAACCAATCGTGAGTGACAATTGACTACAGCCTGTTGAACGCACCAATACATCCAATACACTACAATAAATTAGGATAATGTATACTGTATACATACATAATATAATAGGTGTAATATGATGATGAGAATTTTATGTCATATGTTATTGAAATGAGGGCGGGTGGTTAGCGCGCAGACCTCACAGCTAGGAGACGAGGGTTCAATTCCACCCTCGGCCATCTCTATGTGGAGTTTGCATGTTCTCCCCGTGCATGCGTGGGTTTTCTCCGGGTACTCCGGTTTCCTCCCACATTCCAAAAACATGCTAGGTTAATTGGCCACTCCAAATTGTCCATAGGTATGAATGTGAGTGTGAATGGTTGTTTGTCTATATGTGCCCTGTGATTGGCTGGCGACCAGTCCAGGGTGTAGACCGCCTCTCGCCCAAAGACAGCTGGGATAGGCTCCAGCACCCCTGTGACCCTTGTGAGGATAAGCGGTAGAAAATGAATGAATGAATGAATATTATTGAAATGTTTTATATTATTATATTATAATTTGTATTAATTGTTTGATATATCAAGGCAAAATGACAAACACTGCAGGTGTGTTGGTGTTGTGGACACGCTGCTACTGGATACCGTCATGTAAAGGCAGGAAGTGTGTGTAGAAGTGGAGGGGAAACACACAAACACGTCATTGGCCGTGTGTTGTTGAAGGCACATCGAAGAACAATTTAACACCAGTGTTGAGTCATATCATTGGATTCTACGCACTGACGATGTGTGTGTTTTTTTTGTGTGTGTGTGTGGACAGAGGACAAACCGGGCGAGATCGGCATCATTGTGGCGTTGGCCATGCTCATCCTGGGGACATTCCAGTGGGCTGTCATCACCAGCATCACCGTGGACGGCCTGGTAGGTTTGGTGTGGAAGAATTAGAATGTACTGTAAATGCTGAGTCAGCAGGCCTCTATCGCTCCGGTATGATAAGTGACATTGTGATAATTATACTGGCTAACTTAATTGGACACTTATTAGATAAGCTAAGATTGTTGTGTAAAAAATGTGTCAACACTGCAGAAAGATTCAATATCTGAAATCGAGCGGGTAAGAAAAATACATATAAAAAGGTTTAAGAGCAAATTATCATGTAAATAAATTATTTCAATTTCAAGCATATATATCACATATGTACATAAACCTATCCAGCATATTTACAGTATAAAAGTATATAGACATTTTTACTTCTGCCAAGGAGTTTATGTTTTTGCCGGTGTTTACCTGTTTGCATTCAAAATAACTTGAAAAGTTCGCAATGGATTTGTCAGGAATTGTCAAAAATAGGATGTGGACGAATTGATTGGATTTTGGGGGTGAGCTGGAACACTGTCTCAATCCAGGAATTTTTAACACTTCGAGATAGGACCTTTGGGACAAAAATACAGGATAAGTTTTCAACAGGTTCTACTAAATATCAAAGACTGATCCAGATAATGGAATAATTCCAGATACTATGATCCAGAATATGAGGAAATGTGGGACCTTTGGAATTTTAGTCATAGGAAGACAACAAATAGGTGACCATAAAATATACACTAGAATATGTGGAATCTGCAATATGTCCACATATCTTCAAAAGCAATGGTCCTACATCCAGAAGAAATTGAACTTCTTGTACTTCTTGCCACTGTAAACATAAATCAAAATTTGCATTAAATTAAATGCAGATTTTTGTAAAAAAAAAAAAATTCAAAATTTTTCTCATAAAAGTGTTAAAAGTGCTAAGTGCTATCCATCCTGTCAATCAGATGCGTTCGGTGGACCGAGTGTTCAAGTTCATCGACCTTCCATCAGAGGAGGCGTCGTCGTGCAATGGTGGAAAAGGAGGAGGTGACCTCGTCATCGACAACCCCCACGCTCACGACTGTTGGCCCAACAGAGGTCAAATGGACGTGAAGGGCCTCACTGTCAAGTACACAGAGGCCGGACGCTCCGTTCTCAGTGACATCAGCTTTTCAGTGGACGGCGGGCAGAGTGTAAGTCTGGACGTATAGCATAGCATAGCATAGCATAGCTAGATTTACCTGTTGTAAATCTATGTGTATTGCGCTCCGCCAGGTGGGTCTCCTGGGTCGCACTGGTTCAGGCAAGAGTACTCTGTTCTCAGCTCTGCTGCGTCTGGCCTCCACTGATGGAGACATCTGTGTGGATGGCGTCTCGTGGAGCTCCGTTTCCCTGCACACATGGAGGAAGGCCTTTGGAGTGGTGCCACAGGTATGTCAAAAAAACTTCCACTGCCATTTTAAGTGCTGGCGCTTTGGGAAGACAACGTTAAAAGTTAAATACATCAAATACATTCCATTCATTTTTCCTCACGAGGGTCGCGGGGGTGCTGGAGTCCCAGCACCGCCTCTTTGGGCGAGAGGCGGGGTACACCCTGGACTGGTCGCCAGCAAATCACAGGGCACATATAGACAAACAACCATTCACACTCACATTCATACCTATGGACAATTTGGAGTCACCAATTAACCTAGCATGTTTTTGGAATGTGGGAGGAAACCGGAGTACCCGGAGAAAACCCATTCATGCACGGGGAGAACATGCAAACTCCACACAGAGATGGCCGAGGATGGAATTGAACCCTGGTCTCCTAGCTGTGCGGTCTGCGCGCTAACCACTAGACCGCCGTGCCGCCCTCAAATACATTTCAATAAAGACAATCAAGTCAAAAGAACGCAATCATTCCACTGCTGGTTGTTTCTAATCTACAGAAAGTCTTCATCCTCACTGGAACATTTCGCATGAACTTGGATCCTCACGGACGCTACAGTGATGATGAGCTGTGGAGGGTTGCTGAGGAGGTCAGAGCACTTCCATCTTAATACATTAGGGTCATTAGGAGAAGGTCACAAGTCCCTGTTTGTGTGTGTGTGTGTGTGTGTGTGTGGGGTCAGGTGGGCCTGAAGTCAGTGATTGAGCAGTTCCCGGACAAGTTGGACTTCCAGCTGGAAGATGGCGGCAACGTTCTGAGTAACGGCCACAAGCAGCTGATGTGTTTGGCTCGCTCCATCCTCAGCAAGGCCCGCATTCTCCTGCTGGACGAGCCCTCCGCCTACCTGGACCCCATGTATGTAACCACAACGTCCACATCTACTGTCCTATACTCAGCATGGTCATGTCGTTATGTGTCCTCCAGAACTCTGCAGGTCCTAAGGAAGACACTGAAGCAGGCCTTCTCAGCCTGCACCGTAATCCTGTCGGAACATCGAGTGGAACCTCTGCTGGAGTGTCAGTCATTCCTGGTGAGAGCTTCTCTTTTCAACGGAACACATCTTCCTTTATATCATATATAGATGTTTATTATGGATAGAGTACTTTATATTTAGAAGCACATTTTAAGAAAAAATGACCAATAGTTGGCTGGACACACGTTTTGAAAAAGTCACATTTGACCTTGTCAGATGATCGAGGGGAGCTCCATGAAGACATACGAGTCCATCCACAAGCTGCTGAATGAGACCAGTCACCTGAAGCAGGCCATGAGCCCCTCGGACCGCCTTCGCCTTGGACCCTCGCTACACCGCCTCAATTCCAGCAAAAGGGCGGCGCCACAGAGCGCCAAGATTTCCTCCCTGCCCGAAGAGGCCGAGGACGATGTCCTGGACACACGACTGTAACACACACACACACACACACACGAGCAGAGAGAAAATATACTTTTGCTGCAGGTTGTTGTAAAAGCCTGATTTAAGAAGATGATGATTTGGTCTCACACACACACACACACACACACATGCGTGACATTGAAGCACTTTAGAGACACGCTGAGGTACTCAGTCGATGAAGATGAGTTGCAAAAGCCAGTAATTCCTCCTTCCCTCCTCAACTGGAAACATTTGGTGACGTGTGAGGAACGCCGCTCCTTTGTAACGGAATAATACTACTTAGTTTTTGTCAAAGGTACCCGGATGTGCAACTGTGATGTTTTCAGCCAACAACTGAACTGTTTGTTACATCATAGTAACATAAATGTAGAATTGCTCAATCAATTATATTTACAGAAAAATGAACGATTTTGACAAGTTCTTTGTGGTCATGTGTTTATGTCCTGGATGTTCACGTCAACTTGTCAAGCGCTAGCGCAAACATTAGGGAATATATATAAATATCAGTATTAATACCAGATTTTCTAAATAAATGAAATACATTTTAATAAAGCATGTGAGGAATACTGCAACATTTAGCATACATATACACACATACATAACCGTACATAAAATGTACCTAACAGTTGTGTAAAAAAAACTTCAAAAGTGTTTTTCCCTTTTCCCTATAACAAGTCTTAACTTTTTCTAATTTTAGAGATAAATTCTTCATCCAAATAATGAATGTTTATGCATTTCTAATGCAACAGAAAAGTAAAAGTAATCTTCACAATAAAGAAACAGTTTAAATACCTTTTAAAGATTTTAATGTTTTTGTGCTTGAAAGACAACTTTTTAAAACACACATCTGAATCAGGGCTATAGTCTCTTCTGTACATATGTATAGATGTTATATTTATATAATTTATAAACATTGTCCACATAAAATAAAGCCTTCAGAGGAAAAAAAACCCACAGAACACAGTGATTGATGGGACGCGTGAAGGGGCATTGGAGTGGAGGGGGAAGGGTAGATGTTGTAATATGGCTTATGGTAGACAAAGGACATCTACAACTTATTGCCCCCCCCCCACTTTGAACAAGTGACGGCTTTACAAATACTTTTTTTTTTTAATGTCTTCCAGAGTGGAGGTCTTCATCATTGTACAACATCATTATCATCATCATAATCACGTGCACGAGCCTAGCGAGCACTAACTGCTTCTTATTTACAATAGAACCCTGATTGTGGTCAAAGTACCCCAGAGCCTAAGAAAGACTAAAATACCCTTCTAGTTGGCAGCGCCCTCTGGTGGCTGACGCTGCAACAACAGGAGCCACCAGCAAAGTAACCATCAAAAAAGTAGACATAAAGCTTCTACAACAACACGCTGGTCCCCAAGAACACGACTGCAGCACAGCAGAAAATCACAAGTACAAAGAGCAAAGTTTAAAGGTTGCCTAGGGAAGCCAGTCTTTACATCCTGGAGGGAGGGGGGGTGAGGCATTGGGGGGGGGGGGACGGGGGGGTTCTTTTGACACACCGGTGTCCTTGTGTGATTGCTTGTCATATAAAGGGGCAGGGCAGTGGGTGTGTCTACTTATTGTTGTTGTCATGCAGGACCCAAATGTCCTCGGGTGATTGGCTCTTCATGCTGCTGCTGCTGTTCGGTGCCACCCTCGGTTTGCTGCTGGTTCTGCTGTAGCTGGAAGGCATTTGCTTGCTGCTGCTATTCTTGTTGTTGTTGTTACTGACCACGGCAGCCCGAGGCTGCTGCCCCCTGCTGGGAATGGGGAGCTGAGATTTGACACGCGGGCCCAATCGGCGCTCAATACTCTGTACTGCTGTCTGAACAGAGAAGAGTACAAAAGTGATGAGAGGTGTTTAAAGTGTTGAAAAGCACAACACTTACTGCGTGGGCTGTAGAGTGACACATGGATCTGACAGTGTGGTTAGAAACATCGAAAAATCATCTGGGGGATATACTGCAAGGCAGGGTTAGTGCATTAGCAGGGAGTGTTGAGTGTCAATGTTGCATGTACAACAAAGGTGGCTCTCTTTTAAAGCAACTATAACACCATGGTAACTAAACTAAACTAGACTTTCATCATAAAATAAAATGTGTATCTCATTTGAAGATGATATCACCATTTACTGAGTACCTGGTGGACATGGGAGCAAGAATAACTTAAGCAGTATAATATACTGCCACGTTCATGCGTCTGTTTTCTGTTCCATAAACAATGGCATGAACAGAGTGAGCCCTTTTTCCAGTCATACAATCTCTCTGACTCGATGGGTGGAGGCGGGGCCGCCTCCATAAAACAAACACAGTGCGAGAGCGTGTAATGTAGTACAGATTAATTTAGTAGATTGCAACATGACATTTAAAAAAAAAAATTTTCACTGTACTTTTCTTAAAAGGGACCGATTATGCTCATTTCTCAACCCTTTGTATTGAGTTGTGGACTCCTATGTATAGAGCGGCTAGACACAATTTAGCTTGATAAATCTTCCAGAATCTGCACCTATTCCAGCTGTATTTCCTTGGATTTGTGCTTCCCGCCTAAACGGTCTGTTTTAATTTCTTCACCCACGGCCTGCCTTAGGTCGCGCCCCCTGTGATTGGTCACACACGCAAAGTGCTTCCTAAGTATAGTAGTGATAATAAATGAATAAAGTCTTTGTAGAGCTAATTTAAAAGTGCTTAGGAGCTACTGGCAGCTCATGACCTACTGGTTGGAGACCCCTGACTTACCGTGTATAACTCAGAGTGGTAACATAGTGGTAACGTAGCACCGCTGGTGCGGTGGAGCTCAAGAGAAGCCGAACGTGTGGCAACCTCGCCTCCCTCATTGTGGGACAAACTTTGTCGGAGGCACCGTTGGTGTGGTGGAGCTCAGAGGCCAGGCGTGTGGACGCACGCCGTGTCCGAAATGAATACACCTTTCCTGGCGAGAGCGCACTGCTTCTGGCTCCAGCAACAGTTTTTCACAGTATTTCATATTCATGTTCACAAAAACAATCCCATGTGAAATGCTGTTGATAGATGCTGGGAATCACCAAATACAATAACTTCTGCCTGAACTTGTTTCGTAAACAGAGGTTGGGGGAGGGCAGAGAGTGTGTATATAGTATATGGAAGTCCTCCCCCTTTTAAAACCTCAAACTTCTTTCAGGGCTCATAATACTCCATAATGATTACCTTACCTCATCTTGTGTAAAAAACACTGTCTGAGATCGCTTTATTTTCACAGAAGTAGAATATTGTGAAGCGCACTGAGCACAAAGCCAAGAACCAGACTTCGAGATAAAGTAAGCTGATAACCACCGTTGAAGTACTCTTTAACTTTATCTGGGGAACTTAAGTTTTGTTGAGCTGCATCTTGAGCATCCATTGTAATGCATAAAACTGACCAATAGGGGGTAGCCTCTGCACTAGGAGTCCATTGGTGTTTATTATATACATGGCAGTGGAATAATAGAGAAGACTATATGGACACGGTATATCTTTGTAAAGCACGCAATCATAAAACAGTCAGGCTTTGATATGAATAAATGTTGTGTTCTTGAACACCCTAGATGTGTGTATTTCTTGCACCTCACCGACTGAGCTGGTTGGCTGACAGCTACTTCTTGCTCTGGCACTGGAGATGGACCACCAGCAGGCTCTCTTGTGAACACAATTACGTCGTCTTTGGACACAGAGATCTACGAACATTGACTACTGTGATGACGGCGATGTAAACGCAGGTGGAAGGTGAAAAGGAACACGATGTACTGTACCTGTCTGATGTCTGGTTCGGACCTGCTGGAACACATGGACTGCAGCTCTCTGATCAAGTCTGTCTCGTCGTCACAGAACAAAGACAAACCTGATGAAGACTCCCTGTGGACAAACACACATGACCATCAACATTGCCCCCTGCTGGCACTTCTATTACACTACATCAGTGCATACATGCTGCGGCCACTTCATTAGATACACAAAAAAGAATTTTTGAGTATGTACGTATATAACAAGTATTTGTATAACTGACTTGTTTTCCAAATATTTACAAACAGCACTGTACTAACATTAAGTATACTAACATTTAGTATACTGTACTATAGTTAAGTATAATAGTACTAACCTGTGTATATTGCCGTTAGCAATGCAGCTGACATCAGTGGTGGAGACTGAGCCTGCAAATACATTTGAATCTAGTCATAATGTGCTAACATCAGAACCACATTATGGTAGGCAATAAGATAAGATATGCTTTTATTCGTCACTCAGTGGGTAAATTTGCATTGCACAGCAGCAAGACTACAGAATCAGTTAAGCAGTACAAAATACACAATATAGAAAAATAAACAATATAAACAACCCAAGTATTAACAAAATCAACAGTTTACCCCAGAGTTTTATACAATACAGTATGTAGATAATATGAAACGAGATGAGATATATGACCATCTATACACTGAGATCTTGCTAGTGAGTTAATATGAGGCATTATGGAAATACTTCACATAGAACTTAGTATATTGCATTTAAAGCCCTTAATATTGCACAGGGAGGTTGATCAGATATTGCACAGTGAATGGGGTCTGGAGTAACTATACTGACTATAAAAGCAAGTATTACACAGATAATAATATGAACTGTTACAATATAAATGTTCATGTGTAATGCAATCTTGTTGTGCAGCTTTCCTGGCATGTTTCAAGCATTGTATTATTATTTAAACAGTCACTGTACAAAGATGATGAGTAAAAGTAACCTTTTCCCCTTCTCTTACCCTCTCGAAAGGAGCCCCAGCTTGTGGCTGAACCTCCCTTCTTGCGAGGGCTGGTGTTGGATCGCCTCAACTTGGCCCCGTCACGACACTTCCTGCCTTTATAGGAGCCGATGGTGGCCAAAGGGAAGGCTCCGCCCTTGAACACAACTTCTATGGACACAAAATACATGTTTTAATTGAAATGTTCATTACATTTGTCATTTATTTTCATTTGTAATTCAAGACACTTTCTGCCCGGAAGTCCCACCCACTCACCATGACGAGGAAGTGGGCAGCCCAGGAGGACGGCTTTGTTGACCAGGATGCTGAGGGCAGCCTTCATCACTGCCTGCTGACCAGCACTTAGCCCACAGTTGCTAGGCAACGGCCTCTGCGTTGGCGAGGAGGAGGAAATGGAAGATGAGCGCTTGGCTGTTACCCGAGAGACAATGGCCTCCTCCACACGTGGGACCACCACAGCGTTCCACAGACGAGCCAACCAGCTGAGAGAGCATACAAGTCAACATGACACATCAACATGGTGCTTTTTAACAACCGTTAGCACCATCGCGTACCTGATGATGGCCTGCGTGTCGTTGGCAGCAACGGGGCAGGACAGAAAAAGCTGAGGACCCAGCAAGGCTTCATGGGTTCCCAGACGGGACAGACAGGCATTGAGCTGCTGCCAAACTTGATTTATCCACAGCACCGACTTCTCCTTGGCGCCATCAGGTGACCATGAGCCACTTCCTGTCTGGAGGCAAGACACAGGAGCGACCTTGAGTGAAACAAATTTAATACTATCCATCTTAAACACAACAAATGAGCACCTTTTGTTTATAAAGCTTTTATTTAGCTTTTAACGATTTGACCCTGGAAAACATCATTTAGATTATTTCCTGGATGTTGTTAAAGATTGACCTGGTGCAGCAGCTTCCTGCGTAGATGTCTTCCCAGCAGGCCATGCAGAGGTTCCTGGTCCCAGCGGAGAGTCACCCAGCGGAAGTGCTGCTGGAGGCGGAGCTCTGAGCCCTGGAGGCGGGGCTTTGACAAGGTGGCGATTAGGAAGCTGCGCTCGCAGAAGCGATGTGGACCTGAAGAAACAAACATGGATTTGGACAATTCATTTATTTATTTGATTATGTATGTATATATTTAAAAAATATATATTTATTGAGATTCAACAGAATACAGTGGAACCTTGAGAATATTATGGCTCTATTTTTTCTGCCCTAGTTTTGAGTATACACTACAAAAACCTGGCATAATATTAATGAATGAATTAATTAACATCAACAACCTTTAAATGTAACGTCAACAACTTTAATGAAACAAATTCTAATATTTATTTACTGTATCTTCTAATGACAAATTAGAATGATAAATTAATTCTACAATAATGTAATTTGTTCATGTAAATATTATTACATTTAAATACAATGATAATATACTCAATTTTGTTTCATAATGAAGGGTTAAATCAGTGAGGCAATTAACAAGCAGGTGTCCGATCACACTTGCTGTAAAGCCAAGAGGCCCAACACAACTATACAAGACTTTAAAAGGGCGATGAACTCTGTTGTGAGGCGTACCTGCACTGAGGATGAGCGGGGCAGCCGAGCACCTGTTGTCCAAGCTGTGGCACAGGTCCCCCAGCAGGCCCGACAGCGATGCTGCCTTTTCCAGTCCCTGCAGCAGCAGCACCACACAGCGCCCATGACGAGACTCCTGTACCGGCACTAGGAAGCCTGGGTCAGGAAGTGGGGACAGAGATGGAAAGGTGAAATCCTGTCTGATGATGCAAATGATGCTGATGAGTGAGCAGTGAGATCTCACCACAGGATGCCAAGTTATCCAGCAGCTGCTCCTTGCTCAGGCTGTGCTCCACCTTAACCTTCATCACCTCACAGACATGGCCCTCCTCCTCCTGCTTAGACTGAGGGAGGAAGGAGATGGAAAAGTGTTGCCATGGAAACTGAACACATTCACTAATATTCTGGAGCGCAATGAGAAAACAGGCCTTTCTCCATATCTATCCTTTTGTAATGTCCCCTTATTTTCTCACAGTTAAAACAAATTATTGATATTTCATCATCATCATCCATAACACACCTTGATGCAGCGAGCAAGCTGAGAGGCGATGTAGTCCTGACAACTGCCCTCAGCTCCATGAAAAATGAGACTCCCGTATTGTTCCACCTGAACATGAACCAATCAAAACAAATATAGCTTTTTCTCACTCTGCATATGCCGAATCAGGAATCAAAAACACATGAATCAACTTAGCTGGTATCAATGGTGAATACTCAAACACACACACACAGGCACAATCGATACATAAATTTTGCATGCGTACCAAGCGGACGTAGTTAAGCAGGACCGGCAGAGGGAAGAGGGACTCCATAGCCAGCTCATCCAGACACAACTGTGACAGGCCTGTAAAACACATGAACACACATAGTAGTTTAACACAAGAAAGTAACCTGCAGTACTTGACACCTCTGTGTGGAACTCTAAGTGAACCAAATTCACAGTAAAAGGATTAAAACGACCTACAACTGCAGGAAATTATGAGCCTACACAATAACAAACATAATGATTTTTCAATAAACTTTTTCTCAATAGCAGGATTGTACAAATAAAATTAATTCAATAAAAAGATACGTTATTAGGTATTATAACAATATAATAACTATTTGCTTTGTCAGCTATAAAAAAAAGCTAAGATGGGTATGTTTTGTTCAGATAACTTAGCGTATATTGACCTACATTGGATTGTTGTTGGCACCATTAATGTACAAAATTTATCCAAGTGCCTCCTCAAATCCTTTGATTTTATCTGTATGCGACCATCGATGAAAAAAAGTTTGGACATCCTTGATTTAACATAAGTTTAAGCACTAAAATGTTATTTATTTTTTTTAAGTTTTTCTTTGTATTTTGAATTTTTAAAGTGCTTTCATTGGACATTGGTGATTGTTACGTACATACACTAAATGTTGTAGACACTTTTTTTTTTTTACCTTTTAGTCGCACTGTGATGACCTGGCAGTGAGGTTTTCGGACCAGATCCCAGGGGAGGACAGGAAGTTCCTGACCGGGCTGCCACTCAGTCCCTCCTGGAATGCCACATACAAGCTTTGGCCACAGGAAGAAGAAAAAGATGAGGGAGCGTTAGTGGGCCGTGGCCTCTCACCAATGAGGATGGAGGCGATGCTGGTGGGGCTGAGGCCCAGCGGGGGTTGCTGTGCATCCTCCCCACACACCATGTGGAGGTGGGCGGTGAAGGCGTGGCCTATGGCAGTGTTCAGCTGAGACCAGTGCATGGAGCGGTCCACTGATATTCTGCCCAGCGCCAAATGAATGTCATTGACCCGCTTCTCATCAGCATCCTTCATGTGACACAGGGGACCAATGGCTCCGCCCCCATCGGAAAACTTGAGACGCACAAGGACCCGGTACTGGTCTGCAGGAGACACCATTCAAGGAGTTTAGAGCAGGGGTTCCCAAACAATGCAAAAACTTTCAGAAGCAATGATTTAAAAAAAACCCATCCTTCCAATTGTTTATTAAAAAAACACTCACTTAGGTTTTCAAGAAGATCTTTGCAGTCATCTGTGGCGACATCATGAATGGTGCGATTACATTTATCTCTTCTCTCAATGTCCTGCTCGCTGTGGCTAAACAGCACCCCTAGACAGTCCTGAGCACACATACTACTTCATTAGGAACACCTTCTCATTAGGAACACCTTTTCTCTGCTGAAAAAGACAGCTTCATTTATTTTGTCACCTTCTGGCCCAGAGCGGCTGCCATGTGCGCGGCCGTCCATCCGTCAGTGTTAGCCTGGTTCAGGAGGAAGGCGGGCAGCGTCTGAGCTACGCTGGAGTCAAGGGTTGCAGTGGGATCACTGGTGTTAGGGTGACAGAGAAGCACACGCAGCGTGTCCACGTGTCCCGAGCGCACTGCAGCGTGGAGAGACGTACAGCCGTCCTGCAGAGGACAAAGCAGCAAAGATATATTTTAATATATTTTTATTATTAATTGATTTTCCACTTAACCCACTTTCACCATCCCTTTCATTGTTACTGCCGATCGCCATGATTGACTCCACCCACTGGCCAACATTTTCCGGTTGTTAAAAATAGATCCAAGCAAGATAGCAGCTGTGAGAATGTGTGAAGAAAGCAAGCTAAATGTAACACAAAGCCTGCATCTAAATATATGGGGACTATCATCCACGACAACTAATGGGGCTACTTCTGGTTGCCATGGAAAACCATGAAGCGGGATTCAAAATCAGTTGAATGCAGAAAAAACTAGAAATGTCTGTTTAGATATGACCACTACCATTTCTGTTTGATACAAACTTCTAATTGTAATTTCAGCTGTTTCCATTAATTGAACATTTGTAAGGTATTGAGGTGTTGTCCCTTGAAGAGTCCTTTCACAAGTTGGTTGAGAAAAGGTGCATGAGAGGCAAAACTGATGGCTGAACAGTAAAGCATCCCTTCTGTTAAGGCACACCTGTAGACCATTTTATAGATGACGTCACCACCAATCAAAAATAGGTAGTATGGTCATTTACCAGGACATTTGGCAGAGAGAGTGAAACGGCAAAGTAAACCCAATCTGGCCTTAATTTTGGCCTGCAGTATATTCATGTGAAATTCGAAAGGAAGTGAGTGGTCCAACCTGGGACCCAGGTATTTGTAAGTGCTGACGAACTACAGTTTTGAGCTCCAGCACAGAGTAATGTTGGGAGGGTAAGTGACACTCTTTCCAATCAAATAACATACATTTGGTTGTCTTTGAACCGAGACACAGGTGAAGGCCATGGATACAAAGCTAAGTTGAAGGGTGGCTGCGGCAGAGTGGAATGAAGGGCCAGATGAATAGATGATGGTGTCATCCGCATAAGGCACGAAAAACCTTGGTTACATCATTTATGTAGATGGATAACAAGGTTGGGCCTAAGATGGAACCTTCAGACACACCTTTAAAGGTGCTAAGTGGTTCAGACATTTTCTGACTTCACTCGCTGAACACTGTTACAAAGGTAGCTTGCAAATCAGATACGACACGACTCAGATCAATGCTCGTCCAGCTACTTACTGGCCCATGTTCACGAAATATTCCAGTGTGAAATGCCGTTGACAGATTAAAATCAAAATCTAAATTTTTCTTTTGCTGGTAGGGAATCAGGAACTCCAACCAATTCTGCCTGATGCGACATTAGGAATTGTAAACAAGCCTTCCCTTAAACTCTAACAAACACTTTCTGTGAGACATTGCTAACACCATAAACACAGAAGCAGATCTTGGGGTAGGGCGGCGGAAGAAGAGCTTGGAGATAGTATCTGGCCTACAGCGCATGCCCATATAAGGAAGCCCAACCATGCGACATCACACCCCAGCAGTTTAATCAGAAACACGAGAATACAACATTCTAACTACATTCATAGGTCAGAAAAATGGGAAAAGCATAATATGTCCCCTTTAATAAGGTTGTGCTCACACCTATCATTGCCATCAGATCTATTTGAATCTGGCTTGATGAGTTCCACTCAGCTTGATGCAGAAACAAGATGAAGGGAGAGGTCAACATCACTGGGTGGAGGAGGGCTTGATAATGGAGCAGCATTGGAAACTGGGGCAGTCAAGGCTTGCGTTGAACGGCCAAAGCGAGGGAGGGAGGGAGGGAGGGAGCGAGGCCATGTGTGATTTATCCATGACAATTGTGTTACCACACTTCATGGACGAGGGAAGGTGAGGAGTTGAGTTTATTTTCCATAGACTTGACTGTATTCCAGAACTTCTTGGAGTCAGTGCCACAGGATGAAAATTTGTCCTTGAAATGGTCGATTTTGGCCAAACTAATTTGCTTGGTGATTTTATTTCTACATTGCCTGGAAGGCAAGCCGGTCAGTCAACGGGTGACTTTGGGGACCTGGCTCTCTGTCAACATTTTGATTGATTACTTTCCCTTACACATACACACTAGATACACATCCTAAAGAGATCCAATACAACAATTCAGCCTTTACTAAGATAATGTTCAGATGATAACATTGCAACACTAAAATGCAGACTTACTGTAACAGTTCGGGAGCGGTCAGCACCAGCGTTCAGCAGCATTTGGACACAGTGAAACCTTCCTGCCTCGCTGGCCAAGAAGAGAGCGGTCTGGAGGCCGCTCGCCGCCGCATCCACAGCTGCTCCTGCAGCCAGCAGAGCCTCTACGCAGCTGGAGGTGGGGCACCAAAGTTAGCCTCATACTTTATACTTTAATATGTCAACATGTGTGTTAGCATGAGCCGTCGATGCTCACCCATTGTGGCCATGGCCGGCAGCAAAGTGCAAAGGTGTAAATCCATTTTGGTCGGACACTTCAGCGGGCAAACCGGAAGACAGCAGCAGCTTCACGCACTCTGACAGAGACAAAAGTAAGAATTCATCACAGCAGCCAACCTCCTCAAATGTTTCCATGAAGCAACTACACTGACAATGACAACGAGCCGACATCCGTCAATGTATGCATTTCAATGGAGCGGGATAAAGTTCTCCAGTTCTATAGGTGGAAGTGTTTAGTGGAGCAGGGATTTGCCAAACACACAATGTTGCTTTTGCTCAACATAGATGTTGCTTTTGAAAGCAGCTGTTCTGAATCAGTGCCCAAACAATTTTAACCTAATCAACTCACATGTTCTCTGATCAACATATTTTTTATTCATTTGTTTTCAAAGAGATTTCTTTGCAAAATGTATTCTGTACAATGATGGTCTTTGGGGCAGTGACCCACCACTTCAAAGCAGACAGAGCTGTGCTGAAAGAAACCTGCTGCATGCTCCCACTTTACAGTTGGCATGACTGCCACCTACAGAACCGGAGTGGAACATGTCATGATCGATGTGATGAAATCAAATGGACATATTTTGGTGGTGTGCATTGGAGTGAATGATGTTTCATGTTGTGGTGTCTCACATGGCTGCTGACTACTGCAATGTCACACAATGGTCACAGTGTCAGGTCACAGTGTCACACTGTCAATTATGTTTGTTTCCACCAATAATCAATCAATACAAGCCTGTCAGTGGCATCCATCATTTAAATAATGGCTGATGAACTGGTGTACACCCCCACCAGTGGTTACACACCTGCGTGTCCGTTGTGAGCAGCAGCAAACAAGGCAGATGTGTGGTTGTGGTTGAGGTGGTCTTGGTCATCATGAGGGGGCTGGTTCTCCATGGCAGTGGTGCAGTGGGTGTCGGTGGTTGTGGTCGGGTCAGGTTGGTTAAGCAGCATTGACAATAAAGTGACATTTCCCTGGGAAGCAGCTTGGAGGAGGAGTAGGGGGCGCCCGCCGTCCAGGGCAGCAGGCCCGCCACCGCCGAGAGGGGGTACTATGGAGGGACACCAGCCTGCGGGTGGGGGGAGGAGCAGCAGGGATGGTACAGGTTAAACTAGGGTATAAGGGAAGAGAACTACACTAGAAGTGCTGAGGAGTAAGAGGAGCAGGAGGAGGAGGGAAGAGAAGACACCTGAGTACACAACACACATTCATGGGGCCATAAAAAATGATGCAGCTAATGTGGCCTTTGGGCCTTCAGTTTGACACCTGTGCCTGAGGAAAACATATCCTGACAATGGGAGGCGGCTCCTGCTGGTTCTGAGAGAGAAGGCAATATAACCATATTTATCACAGAAAGAACCAGATAACAGGAACAGGACTTTGAACAGCAATATTGGTTTTCCACCTCCAAGGCACTGAAAGCGTTTGGACACTGTTTGCACATATATCTATTGATGATGCAGCACCAGCAACTGGGGGTTCAGTATCTTGCCCAAGGATACTTCGACATGATCACAGGAGGACAGACGATAGAACCCACAACCTTCAGGTTGGGAGACGACCACTCTACCACCTGAGCCATGCTGGCCCTAATATTAACTATGTATTCAGGTTAAATCAAGTTACTCAACTATTGTTTAACTATGGGAACGCTAACTAGCATGTTGCCTGACCAGTTATGCTAACCAGCAAAAACAATAAGAGCATGCAAGCCAAACAATTAGAATGAATGAATGAACAAGGTAAATGATTTGAAGAGGTAAGGAAACTATAGGAATGTGTTTAAAACCAAATAAAATGTACAATATGTCTGCTTGTGTGTTGTGACCTTATTTAAAGTGAAACTTGCGTTGTAATATTCCAGATGTCTTTTGTACTGGAGCACACAACAGTTTAACATGAAAAGCACACATACAATGAGGAGGGTGACAGGTTAATTGGAGGGGTTCGTGTGAAGTGTGGAGCTGAGGGGTGCATGCATGGAGGCAACATGCTAAGTGGAGGATTGAAAGGCAAAAAGGGAGGCAAGAACAGCCTCTGGCATCAGCTTCAGAGAGGACAGGAACAGGAAGCTATTAAAAGTGTCAGTGCGCCTTCTTATGTTTCTTCTCCAGCTAAAACTAATCTGGCTGTGGCCAGCAACAGCACTAGGCTAATATGTGGCAAAAAAAGAGCATCCCCACAGTATAGAGGATGATAAATGAAAATACAACCTCTTCTGTCTATGACCCGATTCCTTTGTAGGTTATTCCCTACAAGGCTGGGTTATGTTATGCTATGCTAAGCTATTCTCTACTAGGCTATGCTATGCTATTCCCTACTAGGCTATGCTATGCTATTCCCTACTAGGCTGGGCTAGGCGCCACAAAGAGACAGCTGGAAAAGAGGCAGTGGCAAGAACTGGAGAATCCCCTTTACCTGATGCTGTTGCCAGGGGGTTGCCTGTGGAGGCGCGGGGGCTACAGGTGGATGGAGCACTAATGGAGAGGGAGGTGGGAAGGGGGTTTATGGAAGAGGGGCTACAAACATTGGTGGCAGGGGTGATGAGTGGGGGACATTCTGTTGACGTCGACTGCTCAGGCCCCGGTGAGCTATAGGGGGGGCATGCACCCACCTGAGAGGCCGTCAGGGCTGGTACCAGGTCCAAGGCGGGTTTGGGTGGAAGCTGGGGTGTAGCTGGTTTTAGCCCCGCTCCATGAGAGCGGCTGCTGTCCCCCAGTCCCTTAATGGACGGATGAGGAGGAGAGGGGGTCTGGGAGAGCCCAGGTTTTTTGGGAGGGATTGGAGGGGGGTTGCCCCTGTCAATCCTGGCCACTGTAGGCGACTTAAGGCCGATGGGATGGCTCAGGCGGCTGGGGAAAGGCCCACCCTCTGAGGCAGAATGAGGCAGGCCTGGTCGTAGTGGTCCACTCCCGCCTGCTGGTGGGCTGGTGAAGCGTGACAGGACCTGGGTGACTGTGTGGCGTGCTTGTTGCTTGGCAGCAAAGTTGTCACGGTTGGTTGGCGAGAGGTCACGGGCCGGAGGACTCTGGGATGCTGTGCCGTTTTGGTCCTGTTCCTGGAACTTGTAGCGAGCTGCTTGGACCCGCGGGCTGACCCCGCTGGGTATGCTGTGGGGGGCGGATTGGGTCTCTGAGCCGTTCTCGGCCTGTGTCAGTCCACCTGAGCTACTGTGGCCGATTCCCCTTCCGGCTGTCTTTGGCAGGCTCAGACCTGCATACGGGCCTGGGGCAGGTTTGACGGGTATGGTGAGTGGAGTTTTCTTGGGACCCTCCACCTCAGTGAGGGGCTGGTCTGTTTGGCAGGAAGCTGTTCGAGAGCTGATGGGCTCTGTGGCCACTGACACAGAAGCTGTGGGTGTAGGTGGTGCGCAGGTGCTGACAGCTGGTTGGCCTGGAGCGGCGCCATCCCTTACATCTCCCTGTTCAGTCCTGAGCTGATCCACCTGCTGCCGTAGATTCTGACTCTCGGTCTCCTCACGCCCTAGCCTAGCCCGTAGCTGCTCCCGCTCCGTGTCGAACTCCGACAGCTGTTTCTCCATCTTGGCCTCCATCTGCTGGCTATGCTGGCGCTCGGCACCCAGCTCCTCCTGCAGGCGGCCTGACGAGCGGGTCTCCTCATCCAGTCGAGCCTGAAGCTCTTCGAAGTGCTGCGATTCCTCCACCACACGCGTGGCCAGCTGCTTGCACTCGCGCACAAGCATCATGACGATGTGCTTGTTCTTCTCGCGCTCATCTTTCAGCTGTGCCGTCAGCTTGCGGTGTTCCTGCTCCAGGTTCTGCAGCTGTAGCTTCTCCATCTCCAGCTAGCACAAGACAAACATGCATCTTAGAATGGGCAGCTCTGTCGACAACCACAAATGATAGTAACAACATCTCCTTCCTCCTTCCTTTCAAGCACAGAGTCGTGCTCTGATGAACTGTTTAAGTGCACTGAATTTATTCTGTTTTTGTATGTTTCGGTTTTCATCTGATCTTTTCTGCTGTACAATAGACTACAAATGCATATTGTTTCATATTGTTCATTTTTGTTGTGGTTATTATACTACAACAGTAAATACAAAAGTAAGTCCATCACTACTTCACACTTTTGGTCAGGGACTTAATCCGCTTGCAGTACCCACACAACAAATGTGAGTTCTTCGGCGATAGGATGATACTACAACATACAGGTTGTTGTATGTACCACATTGTTTTGACTTGTTTTAGTATTTGCGGGTGGACAGGAAGATTTCCTCATGTAACATTTTCATTTTCTGTTCCTGTGGACAGGGTCTGAAACTTCAAATATTGACGTTTTGGGAGCTTGTGTAACCATAAACAAGCATTTTTGTGACCCGGGGAAAAGGCCTCAATTCAATTTCTATGACTTAGCTGACTATAATTGGAACACAACAGCTATTATTAGCTCAGCGATAGCTTGGCTGAGGGGTGATGGGCTTAAGCGGGGCTCCATCACTCTAACAAGGCTGCTGTCCAAAATAAAACCCCTCCTGTTCCAAAGCATCAGACAGCAAATATAATCGGCACTTGATGCTGAGGACGAGTGAGGACTTTACAAGCGGAGCCCAGCTGTTACTCGGAAGGAGGTGGCACGACTAGCTGCTAATTGGGAGAAGATTAGACGTGTTCTAGGCTAGTCTGATACCTCCCAACAACATAATGTGCTGACACACTGGGCAGCAAACACAAAGCGGAAGACTTTATAAATGAATAGATGACGGCAGCACAGGCAAAACACAAGGGACGCGATCACGTTCCACCTAAATTAGCCAAGAGACATTCCATCCGTCCATAGTGAAGCTCTGAGGCATCAATAACGTGTGTAACTGCTGTTATAATTGAAGTTTGAATGCTTAGAGGAGGATTCAGGGCGTGACAGTGGAGTCAAATTACTGATGTCATTCAGTAGAAAGCACACCTCTAAGGCCAAGCAATCCTAAACATGTTAGCTTAAAAAAATATGACAACGTAAGGATACTGTTCCACTCCAGTCCTGTAGATGGTGGTACAGAACTTTACAAAGTGGGTACCAACTTCCATGACATAGCATGTTTTTCTTGCTAGATCTGGTGGGTCCCATGTGGCACCAAAGCAAGCAGACAATAAGAACTAATAAGAACTAAACAGAATCTGCAATCTGCACCTTTACCTACATTTGCACTAGAGCTGGGAATCTCAATGAATGTCACGATACAATACGATACGATATGTCGATATGGCATATTAAGATTAAGATATGCCTTTATTCGTCCCTCAGTGGGGAAATTTGTATTAACTTCATACTGCAATCAGGTGAAACAAAAGCAAATGAAAATATACATTTTGTTTGTATTTGGGAGCATAATTTAACCAGAATACAAACAGCTCCAGTGCAAAAAAAAAGACATGGTTTTAGTGCAACATAACTAAACAGGATAAAAATCGAGGATAAACTGTAGTACGCAGAAGCACAAAAATAATATTTGGCATTTCAATAGAAAAATCCACATTTATCTTTTAAATCAGGGGCCCCAAACACGCGGCCCGCAGGCCAAATGTTAATGTTCATGTTAAAGGTTAAATAACTGTTTATAGTTATCCTCCCTATCCGTGTGGAAGTGGTAAGTTTTTGGCTATTTAAGTTTAAAGGAAATAACTTGAAGGCTACCGTTTAGGGCGCTAGCTCTCTAGTTTGCGAGTTAGCATGTGTCTCAAGACCCTGCAGTTGCGCAGTATGTTGTAAATAAAAAAGTATACATGTGACTATAGTCGTGTTTTGTCATGTCTACAGGGCTCTAATAATGCTTTGTTAATTTTAATCTGAAAAAAATAATTTGTCTACCCACCAACTATATGTGGTTTCTTAAGTTTTTATTATTTGCTGTTTTATTGTTATCATTATATTTATTACTGATTGATTGATTTTCTTTATTCTTGATTTGTTTATTTATTTTTCATCTTATTTTGTGTAGAAAAATAAAAAGTAAGATATTTGACAATAGTGGAATCAGAGCTTTATCAGAGCTTTTCTTGTAGAAAATCGAAACCAAAGCAAAGTTTATTCATTTTTCTGTTTTTAATAAATGTGTTTTTGGGGTTTTTTTGGGGAAAACCTGATGAGGCCCAGCCTCGCCCAGACCCTAGCTCCAGTGGCCCCCAGGTAAATTGACTTTGAGACCCATGTTTTAAATAAATAGGCCTAAACGTTGGTTGTTAAATGTGAAGGAAAGACACAATAAAATATAATGCTAGCTTACTTTGCCCAGGGGTCTCCAACCTTTTTTCTTATGTTAAGACTGCTGCTACTTACACAAAATGAGAATGACCAAGAGTTACATTTATTTTCATAGCTTATTTTAAAGGGCAACTATTATGCTTTTTCCACTTTTCTGACCTATAAATGTAGTTGTAATGTTGCACTCTCGTACTCTCGATGCCAAAGTTTCAGACAATGAGGTTTGCACATTTGGAAGTGAGCGCTTCCATCTCATGTCCCCCATGACGACAGACGGTAAACATGGTTGATGCAGTCTTCATACAGTAACATGTATACGTCTTTTTCGCTGTTCATTCCTGCTATGCAGCCTCTACACTTCTATATATCAAACACAGTGAGCTTAAACAGAGCAGACGTTCCAATCACTGCAATGTTTGAAAAGTACAAAAAGTTTGATGACCCGAGGGCAAAAGCTTTTTATTAATTTGTCATAGATATGATGGCCGTGGACAACCAGCCCTTTATCCCTACTACTATTGAACCCCATAGAGCTCCAGTTTGTACTTCTGAGCCACCACTGTTTTTTTAATGTATTGTTAATTGTAGTTTTTTGTACACATCTACAGATACAGTGTGTCAAACCCAGCTTTGTTTGAGTCTCTCTTAAGTCCAAGTGTACACAAGCTACTGTTAAATCCACATGCTAAAAAATAATAGATATAAACAGTTAACTGTTGTGAAAAAAAAATGTGCATCCCTATTTAAAAGACATCCTTTGGAGCACATTCATTGACAAAAACAGCCTCTCTCTCACTTTTAGGAGTGTGCTATGTGTGATGGAGGTCCTCGGAGTTCATGACTGATTCATGGGGGTCTTCACTCTGCCTGTAAGCCCATCTTGACAATGTTCTATACAAACGCCCTGCCTGCTTTCAGCTCGCTCAAGCCCTCGTGGATAATTCAGCAGCAGCAGAAGGATGACGAGAGTGGAAAGGGATGAAGGGATAAAGATAGCGCCGACAGTACGGCTGAAATTCACTCTACCCGGCAACCCAAAGAGCCTCTGAGGGCAGCCGCTCTCCTTCTGAAGCTGCTTCTTGTTCCATCGCTCGTTTTACGCCTCACAAGGTACATGCCAGCAGCTGTGCCTGCAAAAGTTCGCTCTCTGGTTTACGGTGACCACCTCTTGTGTCATAAAGTGCACCTTAAACATCTCAAGGTCAAAGCCATCCTGCACCGCAAACACAACTTCTTTTTTTTAAGCAAACATTTGCAACTTTAACAGCGGGATTGCAGTACGCCTGAGGCATTTCATTTCAGACCCGCTAGGATTTATTGTTTCCACGCCAACTAACAGCCCACGTGCTGCAAACACCATAGGTGGTGTAGGTAGGTGGACGTTTCCTTTTGGCACATATAAATGTTGCTATTACAATTGTTTTGGTGCCTGGTGAGAATGCCTTTGTTTTGTGAGCTTAAAGGGGACCTATTATGCCTTTTCCACTTTTCTGACCTATAAATGTAGTTAGAATGTTGTATTCTCATGTTAAATGATGCCAAACGATGTCACACTGTGACTGTTTTTTGAACATGGGTCAGTATGCAGCTGGACTAAGCGATTTGCTTTTCAACGTTACTTGGTCGTGTGGAAGAGTCACAAGGGCAAGCAGTAAGTAACAATTTATCAGTAGCCACGTTTACATGGACCCAAATATTCCAATTCCATTCGGGTTATTTGCTCAAACGGAAAGAATCTAACCTCTGTATACACCTCATTCCGAAAGAAAAGTGCCAATCTGAATGAATATATAATCGGATTCACAGAGGTGGAATATTCCTTTCCCCAATCCGATTGAGGTATCTTGTACCCGCTCAATCGGAAAGTTGTCAGGGTGCGTTCTTTCAGCGCATGCTCAGCTGTGAATCCCTTCACACGTCCACAAAGTTTGATGAAGGAAGCACGCGTCATCCTAAAATTCAGCTTCCACTCAACATCAGACAACTGTCCCAACACTCTCGTCTGCCATCTTCGATGAATCACGTGATGTTGTTTACGTTTTAGTGCGCATGCCCAATTGACTATTCCGTTTGATTATAGCGGTGCATGTAGACAGGAGATTGGAATATTCCTTTGCATGTGTACACTGTTTTCTGCTACATCATTCGGAAAGATTCCATTCGGAAAGAGGAAAATCTCATGTAAACGTGGGGAGTGTCCTAACTGTGTTTATTTTGTGTAAGTCATGGAGCAAAAGCACTTGTCTGTGTAGCGTTATAGCATAGAGGGAGCGAGGTTGCTAAGTTTTTTTTACACAGTGGTCGTCCTGCAAAACACATTACACGTCACCGATGCACTAAAATGCTACAGTTACTTATCATTGAGAGATGTCTCGAAGTAACCTCTTTTCTTGAGAAACTTTGGACTTCGGACAGTCAGACTGTACACTCTGGACATTTTAAAAAGATAAATTGCTGTATATCAACTCCAATAAAGTTGGTGGCACAAACCGGCGGTGTTTCTATGCAATGCAGGCGGGCCGTGGGTGGATTCCATTAAACCAGACTGTTTTCGCAGGAACCACAAAATCCAAAGAAATACAGCTGAATTACAGCTGAAATACAGCAGATTCTGGAAGAACTAGAACGCTTTCCGTGCTGGTTATGATGTGTAGCTGCTCTATACGAGCCCACAACTCAATACACAAGGCTGAAATATTTGCATAATAGGTCCCGTTTAAAATAAAATCTTCAGCCTCATAAAATAGGAACCATGCTTTACATAAACTTAGTGTGAAATTCTCTAAATGCAGCATTTTCCACTGTTCCAGATCAAGACGCAAATTAGAAAAACTGTACTCTAGTCATGTATTGCCATATACAGTATATACTAGAACCCAACCGATATGGGATGCTTCAAAAAACATACAGTATGTGGCATTTTGGTCAGAAACTGAATTTAAAAAGATCTAGTATATTATACTGTAGGACGCACACAAACTAACCAAACACATATATTTAACCAGTAAATCCCAACCCTCCCATACCTCCTCCTCACGCGTGTGGTTGGCTCCAAACGTTCCAACTGGCTCTTGCCTATATAATCTTTTTTATTTGCAGAAAGTTCAGGGAAGGGACGCCCTGCATTTTTTCCCCTTTTAGTCACTTTTTCTACGCTGCGCTTTTCGCATTTTCTCCTCATTCAAACAATTACACACTATCATACCTCCCAGCATAAGGGGGAGAGGCGCTCACATCTGTGCTCACATAATTCAAAAAGAGGCTCCAGGACAAACACACTACACTCGTAAACACACTTAGTCAAGCGGCGAAAATAGAAATGACACACCAGAAGAGCGGGAATGAAGTTGACCTGCAGCAATAATGATGGCCCACATTTACACCCCAGCATGGGTGAGGGGGGGAGCCAGGCGAGGCAACAGGCGAGGGGGGCTCTTACCCTCTTTTGGCGGCTCTCGGCAGCAGCAAGCTGGGCTGACATGCGCTCTTGCATCTTCCTGCAGTGTGCCATGACAGCCTCAAGGACAGACATAGGGCTGGAGCCCAGGGGCCGCCGCTCCTTGTCACCTCTCGGGACTCCGCACTCAAAGTCCCGCTGGAGTGCCAGGAAAGGGTCGGTCAGACTGAAGTGGCTGTACCGTTCTTGGAGGAACACTTCCTTCCTTTGAGCCTGTAGACAAAATAAACAACACAGGCTGTTAAATTAAATACAAATACCAAATGTTCAATACTACTGTTGCTGTGTGAAAAGTACACAGAAATATCCTGCTTTTCAGAGTTCTGTGTGAAAAGCACAGATGGATAAAGGTGGGCTCAAATGTTACGCCTCTGATACAGCCTGTGTGAAAGAGGCTACCGAGACATTCATTAGTCATCCACATGAGTGACACATTCAAAGTGCTAATTAGCTGCTAAAGCTGTTGATGAGGAATAGCTTTCCATCCCAACAGGCCAGGCCAAAATCAGAAGCAATCAGCCCTCCACTGTCTTCCTCTCAGGTTACAGACATAAGGATGCAAGAGTCATCCAAGACGGGCGGAGGAATAATCTGACGTGTAAGGACAGCCGAACTCCACTGAAACCAACACAGCTGCATCCTCTTACAATTATCATCCCCGTTCCAGCTTAGACTTCCACAGGAACGTAAACACACGGTCCACACGTGACCACAAAACAACATACAGGAACGGGTGTGGCATTCCAATGTTTGTGAGCCACAGCTGCAGCGACATATTTAAATAAGAAAAGAGACAAAGGTTGGTGGAAAAACAACTGTGTGCAAAAACAAATCTTCCTAAGTATAACTAACAGACAAATAAGACAAAGTTAGCCAGGAAACCACAAATAATAATAATAAGTAAAAGTAATACAAACAGTGCAGTTTAATATACTATAACAAACTAATATAATGAAAATTAACATTGACTTGTGTGATTGAAAAATCATGACATTATTGTAAATAGGTGTCCACATACATGTCTGATGATGGGACATCATCATTAAACGCCTTGATAATGTTAGTGCGGCCCGTGCAAGTTGGATATGGATGCTGTATGGTATCATGTACCCAGAAAAATTATTACGTTTGATTAATGTTCATGTTAAAGGTTAAATAACTGTTAATAGTTATCCTCCCTATCCGTGTGGAAGTGGTAAGTTTTTGGCTATTTAAGTTTAAAGGAAATAACTTGAAGGCTACCACTTAGGTCGCTAGCTCTCTAGTTTGCGAGTTAGCATGTGTCTCAAGACCCTGCAGTTGCGCAATATATGTTGTAAATAAAAAGAGTATAAATGTGACTATAGTTGTGTTTTGTCATGTCTACAGGGCTCTAATAATGCTTTGTTAATTTTAATCTGAAAAAAATAATTTGTCTACCCACCAACTATATGTGGTTTCTTAAGTTTTTATTATTTGCTGTTTTATTATTGTTAATATTATATTTATTTATTAATTACTGATTGATTGATTTTCTTTATTCTTGATTTGTTTATTTATTTTTCATCTTATTTTGTGTTAATTGTGTTTTTAAGTTATCCGTGGTTTCATTTACTTCTTGAAAATGAAAGTGTTTTTTTTTTTTTTTTTTTTTACAATAACTAAGAGACCTGGTGTTGCCATCAGAGAATTGATGAAAAGCGGTCCACTAAGCTAAAGTTAATTTCCATTTAAGGACCGAAATAATACTAATTATTTTAAGTCAAAATAGCAACTAAATGCTGATTAATATTTTTCTTGAATATGTCCATATTTGGTAAGGTGGGAAAGGTGTGTTTTTTGACATGTAAAAATTGTGATTCAGCAGTAAGCAATGGGAAGATTTTCAGGTAAGCTAAAGACCTTCGTCACACTCACTGCTCCCCCGCACGCACCACTTCACAGACAGCTACTTCGTGAACAAAGCACAGTTGAACTCCTGATTGTCCAGTCGGTTTCTCCTGTAGGAAGCTGGTATCCCGACTTTACATGGGTGTGTACGAGCTGCAATTTTCTGTCATTTACTTTATCTGCCTGAGACAGACGTGGATAAGCCCAGATCATTAGTTACTGACACACAAAACAGTTTGTTCCCAGTAGTGCTGACTAAAAGCACTTTAGTGTGTTTAGTGTTTAAATTCCAGCATCAAGGCTAACACATTTTCAATACACTATTGTGGAAATAGTATATACAGTGAAGAAAATAAGTATTTGAACACCCTGCTATTTTGCTATTTCTCCCACTTAGAAATCATGGAGGGGTCTGAAATTTTCATCGTAGGTGCATGTCCACTGTGAGAGAGATAAACTAAAAAGAAAAATCCAGAAATCACAATGCATGATTTTTTAACAATTTATTTGTGTGATACAGCTGCAAATAAGTATTTGAACACCTGAGAAAATGAATGTTAATATTTGGTACAGTAGCCTTTGTTTGCTATTACAGAGGTCAAACGTTTCCTGTAGTTTTTCACCAGGTTTGCACACACTGCAGGAGGGATCTTGGCCCACTCCTCCACACAGATCTTCTCTAGATCAGTCAGGTTTCTGGGCTGTCACGGAGTTTGAGCTCCCTCCAAAGATTTTCGATTGGGTTCAGGTCTGGAGACTGGCTGGGCCATGCTAGAACCTTGATATGCTTCTTACGGAGCCACTCCTTGGTTTTCCTGGCTGTGTGCTTCGGGTCGTTGTCGTGTTGGAAGACCCAGCCACGACCCATCTTCAATGCTCTGACAGAGGGAAGGAGGTTGTTCCCCAAAATCTCACAATACACGGCCCCAGTCATCCTCTCTTTAATGCAGTGCACTCGTCCTGTCCCATGTGCAGAAAAACACCCCCAAAGCATGATGCTACCACCCCCATGCTTCACAGTAGGGATGGTGTTCTTCGGATTGTACTCTTCATTCTTCTTCCTCCAAACACGCTTATTGGAATTATGACCAAAAAGTTCTATTTTGGTCTCATCTGACCATAAAACTTTCTCCCATGACTCCTCTGTATCATCCAAATGGTCATATGCAAACTTAAGACGGGCCTTGACATGTGCTGGTTTAAGCAGGGGAACCTTTCGTGCCATGCATGATTTCACATCATGACGTCTTAGTGTATTACCTACAGTAACCTTGGAAACGGTGGTCCCAGCTCTTTTCAGGTCATTGACCAAGTCCTGTCGTGTAGTTCTGGGCTGATTCCTCACCTTTCTTAGAATCATTGAGACCCCACGAGGTGATATCTTGCATGGGGCTCCACTCCGATTGAGATTGACCGTCATGTTTAGCTTCTTCCATTTTCTAATGATAGCTCCAACAGTGGACCTTTTTTCACCAAGCTGCTTGGTAATTGCTCCGTAGCCCTTTCCAGCCTTGTGGAGGTGTACAATTTTGTCTCTGGTGTCTTTGGACAGCTCTTTGGTCTTCGCCATGTTACAAGTTAAAGTCTTACTGATTGTATGGGGTGGACAGGTGTCTTTATGCAGCTAACGACCTCAAACAGGTGCATCTGATTCAGGATGATACATGGAGTGCAGGTGGACTTCTAATGGGCAGACTAACGGGTCTTTCAGGGTCAGAATTCTAGATGATACACAGGTGTTCAAATACTTATTTGCAGCTGTATCACACAAATAAATTGTTAAAAAATCATGCATTGTGATTTCTGGATTTTTCTTTTTAGTTTATCTCTCTCACAGTGGACATGCACCTACGATGAAAATTTCAGACCCCTCCATGATTTCTAAGTGGGAGAAATAGCAAAATAGCAGGGTGTTCAAATACTTATTTTCATACAGTAAATACTAGTTGAAATAGGCGAAAAATAAATATGAAAAAGTGATTTGATTTGGGGTTATAATAGGCCTGATCGTAATGCTAGATTTGCACAGATGCAACCACAATGGATCCGGGGATGCAGAATGGACCAACACAACATTTCACTGAACAACTAGCTATGCATGTACTGTGGAAACCTTCCTCAACGTGTTTAGTACTCTTGTAAGTATTAAAGACACAATTCTGTTTATCTTCGGCCATTACAAGACTGTGAGCCCCTTTGTTTACATTGTAAGTGGCTGCCTTTAATCATTTTAGGTGATGATCCGAGTTGTGACCTGCAGCCAAGCAGCATTGGCAGTGTGAGGAGCTTTAAATAAAGATGTTTACCTGCTGCCTGGGGCTTAATGCCGCTGTATTACAAGTGAGGCAACAGTAACTCTATCACGCTGCAACGGCGCCCACTGAGACCTCAGTAATATTAGCATTAACCTTTCCAGGCATGTTGATCTCTGGCCAGAGACAGAGGAGTCACAGGGAAGAGAATCATGAGAGGTTAGTCCCTTCTTGAGAGGATAGCTTATCTGGCAATAGCTATCGATATGATTCTGGCTCACATGTTCCATTAAACGTTTCAGAAAGAGAGAAACATCTATGAAGGGTTACAGCGGACCAGGCCCAAAAAGAACAGCAACTTTGCAACTTTTCCTTTTCCTAGACCAGGGGTCTCAAACACGCGGCCCGTGGGCCAAATGTGGCCTGCAGGACACTAGTTTGAAGCCACCGCCTTGATATGAAAGTTTAATGTTAGTGCGGCCCGCGCAAGTTGGATATGGATGCTGTATGGTATCATGTACCCAGAAAAAATTATTACGTTTGATTAATGTTCATGTTAAAGGTTAAATAACTGTTAATAGTTATCCTCCCTGTCCGTGTGGAAGTGGTAAGTTTTTGGCTATTTAAGTTTAAAGGAAATAACTTGAAGGCTACCGTTTAGGTCGCTAGTTCTCTAGTTTGCGAGTTAGCATGTGTCTCAAGACCCTGCAGTTGCGCAATATGTTGTAAATTAAAAAAGTATAAATGTGACTATAGTTGTGTTTTCTCATGTCTACAGGGCTCTAATAATGCTTTGTTAATTTTAATCTGAAAAAAAAAATTGTCTACCCACCAACTATATGTGGTTTCTTAAGTTTTTATTATTTGCCGTTTTATTATTATTATTATTATATTTATTTATTACTGATTGATTTTCTTTATTCTTGATTTGTTTGTTTATTTTTCATCTTATTTTGTGCAGAAAAATAAAAATTGATATTTGAGAACAGTGGAATGTTTTATCAGCGCTTTTATTGTAGAAAATCGGAACCAAAGCACTGAAAAAGTTTGTATATTTTTCTGTTTTTAATAAATGCGTTTTTTTTGGGGGGGGGGGGGGCAGACTGATGCGGCCCAGTCTCACCCAAAACCCTAGCTCTAGTGGCCCCCAAGTAAATTGAGTTTGAGACCCCTGTCCTAGACAGTTATTAGTCCTGCAAAACAATTGTGATCTCGACTCACACTGACATGCAATCAACAGTGCATCCACTGCCCTCTACATTCTTTTATCTGTGGTGGTCCGCCATGAATAAAATTTGACAACCCACAGCAACTTTCCTTTTTTTAAAAACATTATTTGGTGCTATCCACTCACTCTGGTTACATGAATAAATATGAATATGTGATTGTTTGTGTGTCAGTGTGTGCACAATAGGAAAGAGGTCCCCTCCCATCAGAGCGGTACGTCAGTGATGAGGCTCTCTGGGATGATGTGCATGTCAATATGTGGAGTGTGTGTTGTTGTTTGAGGCGCACAGGGTTGGGTCAATGCAGCCGTCAAATGTTTCCATCTCATTTGACCTTCCACCTTCAAGCCCAAGCAGCGCACGGATTAGTCACTTTGTCCTTGATTGTTTTTACTGTCACTCTGCTATACAGTTTAGCAGTTTTGACTGGCACCGTTAAAGAGGGTTATTACTGTACATTTTGAAAGCTGTTTGTGATATTTTTTGTGACCTTATTAAACTGCAGGGGATGGTGCAGGTGTGTATATGTGTACAAGTAGAACAATGTGTATAAGCCGCTGAAGTCATGAATCATTAAGTAGAGCTTTGCCTCTTTCATTTTTAACCATTACCTTCTTCCACGGCCTTGAAGCACAATGGTGTTTGCACATACCATCATCTGTTTTCTTCACATATTAACCACTTAACTAACCATGTTGCAAAGCGACAACATGGATCCATTGACGGATGGAATCATTCAAAGACAAGAGGAAGTACAGAAATCTAAGGGGGAAATGTTTCTGTAGTGTAATTTTCATGGACAATGTTGTAATATGAGGAGGTGTCTTCTCATTGACTCCCACTCTAATTTAGGTTTCTGGGTCAAAGCTGCTTCTAACAAGCAACTAATAGGCACTGACTTTGGCTGAGGATGATGAGGGGCTGAGGATGTGTGTGCATGTGTGTACATACACATATACATACATAGATAAAAATCTAAATTAATCAAAATGAAAAATTGTGAGAATATGCATTTTGCACATTTGGACCCTAATGAGGTTTTAAGTAGAGCTACAACCTGCAAAAGCAAAAAGGGGGTAATTTTTTGAGCAATGGTCTTCAACATTTGAGCAGCTGACAAACAGCCTATTTCAGTTTAATTGTTGTTTTCAATAAATTGATTTTTCAAAGTGCTTTTTGTCTCACTCCCTCTTCTTGCTTTTGCATATTGTAGCTCTATTTAAAACCTCATAACGAACCAAATGTGCAAAAGGTAAATTCTAGCTATTTTTTGCATTCTGAAATATAAATGTGAGTTGTAAATACCAGCATTTTGTTAATGTGGTGGTAATACAAGCATATTGGGCATGAAAAAAGCTATGAAAACAAATGTTAGAAAAACAAGTACCTCTTGGCCATTTTCATTTTGTAAAAGTAGCTCTCACAAGAACAAACATTGGTGACCCCGATAAAGCCAACAGTACACATAAACATTTACATTTAATCGATGTGATTGGTATCGGACAGTTTCACTCATGGATTATCGTTATCGGCAGCATCGGAGCATGATCGGAGCATGCCTAATCATTTCTATTATTTCTTATGGGGGAATTTGTCTTGGAGCAATTGAATTAGTCCAGGGTGTACCCCGCCTCTCACCCGAAGTCCGCTGGAGTAGGCTCCAGCATATCCCCACGACCCTAGTGACAATTAAAGGCATAAAAAAATGGATGGAATTTGTTTTGGATAACTTGGAGATGGCGACTGATAGTGATGGAAATGGATGGTGTTCTACTGCTTTTGTAGTGTGAACAAAGTGGGGGAAAGCTGGCGAATGAGAACCAACAGTACAGACATGACTACGTCCTGCTCACTGTTGAAATTCTACCAGTTATGGAGCAGGTCATGCTTATGTAAGAACACAATAAATGGTGGCCTCCGGGCTTGTCTCAGCTTTGGCTGTCAAACACACACACATGCAGAGAGAGGCTGGACACACACTACAAGTTCACATTGACCCATTCATGCTTAACCATTAAATTAGATTTGTTTTAAATAAATAGTTGTAAGACGAAACGTAGCTGCAGCTAGTCAAGTCCCACCCCTACAGCGCCACTCGGCACCATCTTTTCTGCTAATCTTTAATGCGCTCAGCTGACGGCCTCAATTAACCTTTGATGAGGGCCCACATACAGTTTTAATATACACGGGGCAGGAAGCACACATGCATAATAATAATTCACACATGGACAGGCATGTGGAGCCACTTAATTCATATGACTTTTTAACGCATAAGCGTTAAAAGCACATACTGTCAGTTTCTCCGATCCATCCTTCTTCATACTCACGTCCCATCATACCCCTTTAAAGGTAAGGGTGCAATTCACCAGTACCATCAGTAGGCCAGTATCCAACAATTCGCTTGACAACACAGTTAACAACCCAACTTAACTCATTCACTACTAAAGACATATTTTTCAGTATTTTTTTTTTCAACCGGGCAGCTCATTACCAAAGACGAATTAATACATCTTTTATGTTTTTTTGCACAAGTTTTTTGCTAAAAATACTCCTAATTATTAAAGAATGGAAAAAGTAAGAAACACACTTTTTTCTGATGAAAGATGAGAGTCTAATATTTCTTTTGGTATGTACCATGTTTATGTAGCTCAGTGCTTCTCAAATAATGGGACAGCCCCCCTGGGCCAGCACAGGGAACAGAGGAAGCGAGAGGATTTCATTTGAATGCAGACCTACCAACATGTACAAATTTATAGTAATGAACATGCAATTTGACTCTTGAATATGCATATGTGGCCTCCGTTTTGTTGCTTTTTCCTGGTTTCAGCTTCAAGTTCAGTCTGTACAGTATAGACAAAATTAATAAATATTATCCGTAGTATTTCAAAAGGGGGGTGCACAACACGTAACTGGTAAGTTAACATACAATAACAATGAACTACAATTCTATGTGAGTATATGTGAGTATATGTGAGTAATCTATGCGAGTATGTGAGTGAGTATCACCAGCAAAACGCTAACAACAAACTTTCGCTGTCACAAAGTGTCCGCAAGGCATACTGGGTAATCCGTGGGCAACTCTCCCCTACACCAATAAATCAATAATTTCATGATCTGTTGTTAAATAATGTTTAAAAACAAGACATAATGGTGCATATTTCTTATGATACAAGCCAAAAACCTCCCACTAATGATGCTCATAACCCAGAAGTATTCTGAAAAAAAACAGCAATTTCTTTACAAAAAGCAACAAAGACGATTTTTCTTCTTCACATGTTGTGTTACGTGATGAATGGTGTCCTTGATAAACACAATCTATCTACACCAGCTGATGGACATTGGATCACATGGCGAACACAATGCTTTGGAACCACTTTCATCCACTTGAAACCACACACACAAAGCACACACTGAGCATGACTTGCAGCTATGTGTGTGTCCCAGCAGCGTCAGCTCCTTGCAGTCTATTTTTATCTTTTAATGCCACAGTAAACCAACGCAGGCCTCCTGCTTGATTAAACCAAATCGCCCCTGCGGGCACAAGTACAGAAATACCCCCCCCCAACATCTGATAAAGCTGTGAATGTTACACACTATGCATGCGTGTGAGTTAGTGTTAGTACTCATGGATGACAAATACCTGTACAGTAGAACCTTCCCCTCAGGTCATACAATTTGGAATTCAGAAAAAGTCAAACAAAACTTCATTTTTAATCGCTTTAACTTTTCCTATTAACAGTTCTTAACTTCTCATTACACTTGAACGTAATGAACCCAGTTTCCAGCATTAGAGGACTACACTGTGTACACTCCGTTATAATGCAATCGTTGCAGGAGCTCTGCCTTTTCCACTGAGCTTAATTGTAGCATTGCGATTTGTTCATTTGTAGTGGAATAACACCTCCAGGACACTAGTGGGCTGTGCATTATTCCTCAGGTCTTTCAATGGCACTTTAGGTAACAGCTATAAAAGAGTTTATAAGTAATTAAAAAAGTGCTTTGTTAGCTTATCATAAATTATACCGAGACTGTAGCCATTGTGTAGCTTGTCACAACAACTCCGTACAGTAGATGGCATCGTAATTCTGCTAGGGAGGTAAATAGGGAGGTAAATATCTTGATGATAGACGATTCAATTAGGATCTAGATACACTGGTTTATATTTTTAACAGAAAGATTCCATACGATTTGATGCAGTGTTAAAAATAACGATATGATTCCATTCTACGGTTAAAGTTGTTGATCTAGACCTTAATCTTGCATTATAAAATAAAGATGTAGTATTCCTACAGTATTTTCAAATGTGTTGAGTTGAGTATAAGGTTTATTTTTTGGGGGAAAAAGAAACAAAACAATACTTTCATGGAGGTTGAAAGTTCCCTGTTATTGTTCCCTCTCGTTGGTAAAAGATCATTCATTAGTTTAGTTCAGGGATTAGCAACCATTAGACATACAACAAACAGAGACAATTACTAAAAAAAAAACATAACAGCCGAAATTAAGGTAATACAACAAAACTGAAGCCTATGACACCACTAGTCACTCAGTCACGCAATAACAAATGGAACAAAACACATCAATGTGAAAAATACGTGCATGGGTGATGTAGGTACGTTGGTGACGTAAGCGATATTCGTCAGCTATTTTTTGTAATCGAGGTATTCAAATTTTCCGAATAATTGTTGCAGCCCTAGTCCTAACTGTGAGCAGTTGTCTGTGTAGCATTATGTGAGTGTGCATACAGTGAGCGTCTTACCTGCATGCATGCAATTTACAAGCTCACCGATGTCTGGAGTTGCTAATAGCCATTTTCCACCACAATCTGTGGATCTACCTGCTTTTTATTTCAACACGAGTAGTCCTGCAAAAAAAACTTGTATTGACACATTTCGACTACCGATAGTAGTAAAGATTTCTGCACGCACTAAACGCGGGCCTACGTTACCACTCCTTGAGGTCTCCAACCAGCAGCTCATGAGCAAACAGTAGATCCTAACCACTTTTCGCAGCATACCGTATTGGCGCATTAGCATTTCACGCCCAGCACAAGCATAATTCAGTGATGGAGGAGAAAGCAGCGTTAACAAAACAACCAAAAAAGAGAAAATGAGCATGGCTGAAGGCAGAGGAGAAGTGGAGACTATAGACGAAAAAATAGTAAATGCAGAGGTACCTCTGTTATACGTATGGAAGTGCTTTAGAGCAGCTGTAGTCCACATGTGGTAGTAGCCAAGTGACTCAACCATACAGTATATTAGCTTCACAGTCCACTAAATAACCAGTGACTGTGATTTGAAGTTGTCCTGTCTCTAGACATTTTTTTCCCTCAGAGGAGAACACAGGTGAAAATATGACAAGCGAGTTGAAATAGTTTCTCCAGGAATGGGAGATGAGAAGAAACAAGTTTGTGTAACTACTGACACTTGATCTAATGTTGTGATAGCAGCTGCCCTCAACAACTGGCTTGCTTTGGACACGCTCTACACCAGGGGTCTCAAACACGCGTCCCGCGGGCCAAATGTGGCCCACAGGACACTAGTTTGAGGCCCCCGCCTTGATATGAAAGTTTAATGTTAGTGCGGCCCGCACAAGTTTGATATGGATGCTGTATGGTATCATGTACCCAGAAAATATTATTACGTTTGATTAATGTTCATGTTAAAGGTTAAATAACTGTTAATTTTAATCTAATTTAAAAATAATTAGTCTACTCACTAACTATATATGGTTTCTTAAGTTTTTATTATTTGCTGTTTTATTATTATTTTTATATTTACTTATTACTGATTGATTTTCTTTATTCTTGATCATATTTAGTTTGTGTAGAAAAATAAGACATTTGACAACAGTGGAATGTTTTATTAGAGCTTTTCTTGTAAAAAATCGGAACCAAAGCAAAGTTTATTCATTTTTCCGTTTTTTTTTTTCTTTTTTTGGAAAACCTGATGCGGCCCAGTCTCACCCAGACCCTAGCTCCAGTGGCCCCCAGGTAAATTGAGTTTGAGACCCCTGCTCTACACAGTGCCACAGGTAAGGTTACTTTTAATGTAATTATTTGTAATTATATGGATTAAAGGTTGTAGCTTTTTATACAAGATTATATCGTCATACATCCCAAAAAATATTGTGATACATGCTAAGGTACAACCCTAATAGAACTATATGACTGTTGTGTTGTCATTCATGCACCAAACATCACAAGGTGTATTTCAGAATAAGACACACAAGGGCTTTTTTCCCAGATGGTCATTGATTTTGGTCAAACAGGCCAGTTGTACTTTGATGTTATTGTCATGAATCAATGTTCTTTATTGAGGTGATGGGCTGCTAAGCTTTGGATGAAAAGACAAGAAAATAACGCAAAAATCTACCAATTCCAAATTATCTGAGGCAGGAACATATTTGATATCACACATGAATAGTTAGAGTGTTTTCACTCTTAAGCGCACGTCCACTGTCATCCGTTCCTCTCACATCAATTAACACTTTCACTCTAACATGCACACAGTGTTCCCTGTGCTTGTGTGTGTGTGTGTGTGTGTGTGTGTGCACCTGTGAATGAAGGCAGCAGCTGTGAACGGTCCATTTCAGGTTACCAGAGTGAGAGATAATGATGGTGGTGGTGATGGTGTAGTAGAAGCAATGCAAGACTGCGCACAGCTGTATTTTCCTACACATGATCTCCCCCCCAAAAAACCTGAAAACTGCACATTAGTCAATAAGGTTTCGTCTCCTCGGTTTGTGAAGCTGTTGTAGCATCAGAGAGGAGCGTAGGAGTTCTTTGGTTCCACAAGAACAAAAGCATAAAAAGCATTTCACAGCTGCGATGATGCTCTTTACACGACGTACTGCCAGTAAAACAATAATGGAATCATGCATTCATGTGGACAACAAAGGGACGCAAGCTTCCTAACTGAAAGCTCACCAACATTTTCTTCTGGATGATCTAAAATACAAACGGAAGTGGAGAAGATATGGATTTGATGTCCTGCTGATTGCAATAGAGAGAGGATGAGAAAGAGAGAATGTAAAAAAATCATGAAAAAAATTACAAATTTGTATTTGATTGAAGGAAATAAGTACTTTATCAGCCAGCAAGCATTCTGGGACCCCACAAACCACTTAGTCCTGTCTGTTCAGGAATGTACTCCTGATGTAAACTTATTCTGTTTATAAAAGACACTTGTCTCTTTCCAGTCAAACCTTTCCAACAGCATGGGAAAGACCACAGCGATTGTAGACTTGTACAAGACTGAATGGGCTATAACACAATGAGCAAGAATCTTGGTGAGTTAAAGACAACTGCTGCACAAATTCGTAAATAGAAGAAATACAAGAAAATAGCCAATCACCCTCACTCTGGATCCCCAAGCAAGATTTCACATGATGAGGTGTGGATAATTGTGAAGAACCAGCCCAGAATTATTAGCGTGGAGGTGGTTGATGAAGCATTTGTAACACACTTTGCTACCATGGATTGACATCCTGCAGTGCCCGTAAGATGAAAACATTCTGCTTTGGAGATAAGATAAGATAAGATAAGATATACAAAATATCATGGTGTGAGGTCAGGTCAGGTTTTAAGAGTGGAACCCAAAAGCGTCCATTCCTCACATCTTTCACCAGAGCTTTGTCTGGCATGTGTGAAGGAAGGCGAGGAGGTGTGAGAGTGGCTGCGAGCAGGGGAGACGCTTCAATTTAAATGTCAAAAACCGTCTTTGAGTCACAACAAAATGGGGGGGGGGGGTCGGTATGAGGAGTTTGGGGGCATGGGGGAGATAGTGTGGATGAGATTGGATTGTGGATTGTGTGGTTTATTTATTGCACAAAACTGTAATTATACAGAATAATGTTGCAGATAAATGTAAATACAAGAAAAGTCAATCATTAATTAATTAATGCATTAATTTGTTCCAACTGTGAGTGTGCCCTTATGACAACTTTTAATTTATCTACAAATTAAGATCTATATGGGCTGCACGCCGGATGAGCGGTTAGCTCACAGGCCTCACAGAGTTCAATTCCACCCTCGGCCATCGCTGTGTGGATTTTGCATGTCCTCATCGTGCATGCGTGGGTTTTCTCCAGCTTCCTCCCACATTCCAAAAACATGCTAGGTTAATTAGCGACTCCAAATTGTCCATAGGTATGAATGTGAGTGTACGTAAATGGTTGTTTGTCTATATGTGCCCTGTGATTGGCTGCCGATCAGCCCAGGGTGTACCCCGCCTCTCGCCCGAAGACAGCTGGGATAGGCTCCAGCACCCCTGCAACCCTTGTGAGGATAAGCGGTAGAAAATGAATTAATGAATAAGATCTATATTTGAAATATGTTGCGCCAAACCAGCTGTTTTCTGGTCAGATCCCTTACCAGATGTTTGCTCCACCTGCCTGACCAGCAGCGCTGCCACAGGGGCTGACTTGTCCATTTGTGAATGGAAGCTAATCAGTATGGATGCAGAACATACAGCATAGCAGGAACTGAGAGAAGATGATAAATTCTCCTGGACAGGCGCCATGCTGGAAGGAAGCCCTGTGGCCTCTACCAGCCACATGGACTGCCAACTGGCTCTGGCCTTCATCGTGTTCCATGGAACTACTTCGTTTTGTCCCTTCTCAAAAAGATTCATAAATTATATTAAAATATCAGAAGCCACACATATTTGATGGTCCTACTATTTTTAAGGCGGACCTATTATGCTTTTTCCACTTTTCTGACCTATAAATGTAGTTAGAAGGTTGCATTCTCGTGTTAACCATAATGAGGTTTGCTCATTTAGAAGTGAGCCCTGAAAGAACTGTGGGATGGCTCAAAACGCTCAGTTTCAAAAAGCGTGGTAAAACTGCCCTTTGTGAAGTCACAGAGGGGCTTCCTTATATATACACTCTCTGCCCTTCCCCAAGCTCTGCTTCCCCCGCCGTCCCCCAAGCGCTGCTCTGCTGTTTACTTGCTAGCAATGACTCATAAGGGAAAGCCACATTTGTTTACAATTCCTAAAGATGCCCCCACCATGGCACAAGTGGTTGGAGTTCCTGATTCCCTACCAGCAAAAGAAATTCATTTTCATCTGTCAACGGCATTTCAGACTGGGCTGTGTTGTGAACAAGGGCCAGTATGCAGCTGGATTTGCCCACAAACTTGCTGAAGACCTATGCCTTTCCAACGTTACTTGGTCGTGCGGAAGAGTCAGAAGGGCAAGCAGTTTATTTTGTGTAAGTCATGGAGCAAAAGCACTTCTCTGCGTAGCTTCATAGCATACAGGATTGCTTATAGCCTTTTCCCACCACAATTAGTGTCTCTACCAGAGTTTTTTTACACACTGGCGCAAAACACATTACATGTTACCGATGCTGTAGATTTGTAGAAAACCGCTAAAATGCAAAAGCTACTTAACATTAAGAGACGTGTTGAAGTAACCTCTTTTCTCGAGAAACGTCAGACTGTCCAGCCTCAACCTCCGGATTCAGGATCCAACACATATGGCTGTATGTTAAAAAGATAAATCGCTGTTTATAATCAACTTCTATACCATTGATCAACTCCTATAAAGTTAGCGGCACAAACCGGAACGCTTTCTATGCACTCAGGATTGTGAGTCGAGTGGGCGAAATCACTGTTCATTATCAACTCTCATACCATTGATCAACTCCTGTAGAATTAACGGCCCAAACCGGAGCTCTTTCTATGCACTGGCAGTGGGACCAACCACAGGAGAGTGGGCGTGACTGGATGCGGGCCGTGGGTGGAATACATTAAAACAGACAGTTTTTGCGTGCCCCACAAAATACAGCTGAATAGGTTCAGATTCTGGAAGAACTAGAACGCTTTCTGTGCTAGTTAACGTGTGTAGCTGCTCTATAGGAGTCCACAACGCAATACAAAGGGCCAAAAAATAGCATAATAGGTCCCCTTTAAATAAGTGAATCAGTGGATCCCACACATTTGTGATCCAATATTCGATTCACATTCACACAAATTTGCTGATTTTGGTCCAAAAACTTTTTTCTCCTAAAAGACAGGGCTTTTGTCCACTGATTCATTTTAAGTTGATAATAAAAAATGTAAATAAACTATACATATAGTACTGCATTACTTTATAAATGGCATAAGTGTACCTAACATGTATGCTTTACCGGCGTCACGATGTGATGGCAGCGCCCAGTGTGTGGCATCAGCAAGGATAGCTTCTACAGTTCACTTTACCCAAATCTGGCCTCGGAATTTGCAGCAAGATAAGCACAAGTTTACCCCTTAAGCAAAAAAGCCACAAAATTTTGACAATAAACATTGCTGAATATAACAAGCCATTTCAGCAAATATGGAG
Organism: Doryrhamphus excisus; assembly: GCF_037039965.1. Taxonomy (NCBI): domain Eukaryota; kingdom Metazoa; phylum Chordata; class Actinopteri; order Syngnathiformes; family Syngnathidae; genus Doryrhamphus; species Doryrhamphus excisus. Next base: position 13,584,087 of record NC_136357.1, on the reverse strand, counting down.
CCAACAGCAGTTAATACTGTCCACCAGGAGATGGCGGACATCTGTAACTTTTAATCTAACCAACATTTGCGGGCATGGTTTTACGCAAAGTATATGGTTTCTAGGCTTTTAATTATCGTGTACTAGCCGAGTGAGTCCGCCAGCAGTCCACAAACTGCATATACTTTCATTGATACTTTGCTTAACCATGTTTGGGGTTGCAGGAGGGGAGGTGTTGGATAAGACGAGGATCGCGGCATAGCCCGGTCGTACCCGTGGGAGAGTCCTCTGCAAAAAAATTTCCTGCTAACTGAAAAATTAGACCTGAGAATAGAATGACCCGGATGAATGGCAATATTCAGAAGTATAATAGATGGATAGATACCCTCTATCTGTGTAATAATATTTGTAAATAATAGTGCTTGAGGCAGTAGTGCTGTTCAAGATACCACTGTAAGTGAAGATGATGATGGCTGGGTGTGCTCGAGGGATGAGGAAGAATATCACAAGTAGATCAGACATTTTGAAGAAGTGGTATTGTGGAGATAGGGATCTGACAAATTCCAAGCATTAGATGATTAAATTTAGTCCTATCACACACTTTGATCTGATTTTTCTAATTTACAGTATGCCTTTATCTCTTACCATTTTAAAGCTACATCCTTTTGAAATAGTAATGTGAAAACTGGAAGAAGAAAACTAAAGAGTTAATAATATATGATTGTAAGTCATTACTAGAATTACAACAAGCAAGCAGTGTGGATTGCTTAGACACTGTTGGAAGAAACACTTTCCAACAGCTATGTGGTACCATTTCTCACCGCTTCAGAGGGAGATGGAGGCCGACAGACGTAAGCGTGATTTTAGCATTAGCCTGATGACCTAGCCAAAAGCTAGTGTATGAGTCCATCTGTTCTGTAGATCATTGAACATGATTGTGTGAGGCATATTCAGGACTTAAGGGTCCCTGACTGTATATTGTTTGTACTTGTGTTGTACATTCTGTTGAATTTGTTGAAAGTGAATGGTAATTCATGGTGCCATTCATGATGTGATGTATTGAAGGTAACACTGCTCAGCTAAAGTAGAGTAAGTACACAAAAACATTTCGCAGGTAGATCGACTTGGTGCAGTATATTTTTCATCAAAATAGTAGTCATTCCAAAATGTTGTGCTGCTGCTGGATGTCCACAGCATCCAAGTAATACTGTAAGTTAGTTATATTTTCCAAAAGACCTACTAGGTTTAAGACAACAATAGACAAAGCAAGTGCAGAGAATGAAAGACAGCACCTTGGGTTCTGTCCTTTGTATTGATCATTTCACTAACGATTGCTTTGAAGGAACACCTTCTTTACAAGAAGCATTTGTCTTGAATGTATGGTATAAACACATCTATTCCATAATAGTGACAAGGCAGCAAAGCATTATACTAATACTATACTATATTAACATCTTTCACAGCAATATGGGACAGTAAACCTGCATTGTGCATTTAGCTTGTTAACGTCTGTCAAATGGCAATTGACGAGAGATGGGGAGGGCTCTGGGACCAAATCCAATATAATTATTACAACAGTCACTTTTATTGCACATGTTGATTTGAAATTGGAGGAGAATGCCAACATCAAGCTAGCAGGAGGAGTAAGGTATGTGCCAAAAATACCATTCCAATTACTTGCTGTTTTTTGCTATACGGTGGTGATCTTAAAATGTAACCCCACTCATAGCGGGGCTCTACAGTACACAGTATGTATAAAATGTATAATTAGCAAGTTCTTCGGCAGTTTTGTTCTACTTTTAATGACAGATTGTGTTTATAAATTTTGTTCCACTTTATTGTTATTTATTGATTTCCATCACTTTGGCTTCCTGGTGAACGGTGGAGCTTTTATATTAGTCAGTCTGAGAATATTTTCTCCAGTCTCTTGTGCATGTTGGACATTGATTCCGCCTACTCATCACGAATTGCTGTCTTGCTTCGAGCTTGGCAATAATGCAATGTGGCCAAAAACAATTGAATTTACAAGCATCCTGCAGCCTCACCTTTATGTCTGTCATTCTCCATCTCCATTTTCATGTTCTTCCTGTTCCGCCTGGAGAGAGTCAAAGTGCTTTTCCCGGAGGTCGGGTCTGAAGGACGTGGGTGAAGAAAGAGCTGTTCTTACGCTTTTGCAACACAGTCATGTCTTTGTCTGGATATCAAGTTCCTGAGCAACAGTAGTGGCTCTGTTCTCGCCTTGACAGTTTATCAAGTGTGTGAAGAAATGGACCATAAGAGCCTGTCCACTAGGAAACGTTTTTTTGAAACGGTAAAGTATTTTATCATTTCAGCCGTTCATCCACACAACAACAGTGTTCTGGGTGTAAAAGGGTGTCAATGTTAAGCAGATTTACCCTTGGTCGCAATCAAACTTGTGGAATTGGTGGCTTGAGGCTGACACTAAGCATTCACATTAGAGGATGTACCTGCTGGTGCGCTAATGACCCTTGCACGGGCACACCGAACAATGCCAATGCCATTTTAGGAGATACCATTTGATCCTGAAAAAAGAACGTTTCTCAGTTTCAACATGGCAGAATCAAACAGAGTTTGTGTATACAGGCTTGATTATATCACCACCCTTTATAACATTATGGATCCAATACAAGAGCTCCATGCAAAGTGCATGCTCCATGCCCCATGCAAGCATTTTCAGGTCCAGAAAAAAAGTGTTCTGTTGTTTCAGCCTTTCATTCATATGGAAACGGCGTACCAGAATTGAAAAGCCGACACGCCAACATAATATCTGAATATTTTGACTGGCATGACTCACCCCAGTCAATATTCTCATGATATTTTGCTTATATGCCAAGAATACTCACAGAAGTAAATTGACTTTGTCGTCAAACCGGACATATCAGACTTGTGTATTCTTTGTTGTCCTATAATTTGGTGTGTCATGTGGCTCCGACTCCATGTCTGCTTACAGCGCCACATGTACGTTTACCTTGTGTATTACATAGGGACGTCACAAGACACTCACACTCAGTTTACTTGAGGAGACGATACGCAAGATTGGGTCTCTGTGAAGGAAACGAGACAAGATTACTTTTCAGAAAAGCCGAATGAAAAAATATATGACAATATATTGCAATATACTAATTTTATTTCTACTGTGCTACACTCTATGGCATCTGACTCGTGTCCATTCATTGAGACATAGAGCTGTATGCAGTCACTTTGTTCATACCTCTGTTATATGGACCAAACATACCAAGGTACTGAAGCCTGTGGACAGAGTGAACTCTCTTCTTGCCTGTTTGAAGGTGACAGACGAGTAAAATTGACATACATGTACATGGCAATGTATTGATGCTGGAAAAATGATCAGGCTCCTTTTCATTTATTGTGTGATTAATTAATTTTTAAATTAATTATTGTCCCAACGCCTAGTGCCAACAAGCCTTTTTGAGAAATCTTGCCATGCTTTAACCTTGCAACATCTTGTGACACCCCTAGTATTATATAATTTTCACACAGTGATCCGTTCCCGTCTGAAGTATTTACTAATCCGGCACAGTGTGGACACAAAAAAAAAAATTTAAGCACCCAGAGAAAATTCCAGGAATATTTCCGTGTTGGCAGGGCCTTAGTCCTTTTAAACACAAAGGTTTAAAAAGTCTGGTTGCTCACACAAATGTGCAAACACAAACACCTTTTAGACTGTAATCAGATGGAAGCCCTGCAGGAGGGCAACTTAACAATCTCATGAATAACTCAAAAATCAGTGGTATTAGTCAGAAGGAGGACACAGACAAACACACAGACACGTGCAAACTGAAGGCGAGTGCGCGTTTGATCACCACAGGCTTGGCGAGATGCAAGAAGGCCAAGCAATAAGCCAAAGGGCTCATATCCAAGAGCTCCTCTAATATCAGACACCAGTGAAGTAGAAAATCACAGCACTCGCCAGCGGGCCTTCTCACAAACACACACACACATAGAAATGAGTTTCCCCACAGGACTGGAATCTATCTGTGTGATTAATCACATTTTGTCTGTAGTTAACTTGCAATTAATTGCATTTAATCACAGACAAATACATTTTAATCTATAATTAGTTGGGTAAATCTCTGTGTGTGATTAGATGGGGAACGACAACGATAACTACATCAAATGTTATGTAAAGGAATATCAGCTTGGGAAATATGGGCCATGATTTAAAAAATAATACAGTAATACAGTCAGAAAGCACATTTTTACAGTGGAAAAAATGTGATTTAAAAACCTACTGAAAACGAAGACTCTACATAGTTTTATTTACACAACAAATGTACGAGCTGCCAAACCTAATGCAGTTGACAAGCTGGTATTCATGGCACAAAATAAGGACATGCTTGTGTCTTCTAAAAATGTTTACCTATAAAAATACTACTCCTTAATATAAAGTATTGAGTATATGAGTTGCTGACATAAAAATATATTAAAATGTCCACTTAAACAAGGCACTCCTTCATATTGTTTTTTGTTCATATTGTTTGTCTTTTGTTATTCGCTGAGGACTTGAACATAGCTAACGGTTTGTTCTAAAAAGATTATATTTGACCTTTTCTATATTCATTAATAATAAAACAATAATAACATTGTGTCATTTAAGAAATGTCACATTGCTCCTAATTTTTTCCTGCAGGGAGGCCCAGACTTCCCTCTCCCCTCTGCTCCCAGTGAAAAAGCTAAGCTTACAGCCTTGCCGGATGTATTTACAAATCGCCCAACCCTAATTTTTATTCTATTTCAGACATTTCATCTTTTCATTTAAAACTATTATCTAGCCACACAGAACAAAGACAAAAACTGTGGTTGTGAGTGTGATGTCTTTGTCAAACACAAAATATTGTGTATTTCTGTGTCAAAGGGTGTAATACACGCCTGTTGTAACACTACTTTTGCTGCCATCATGTCTTCAAACAGGGTCACGACTATTTCTGTTTGTATCACCGGCTCTCATTACATTCCCCATCATCACGTGGACGGGTGCTCTGTGTGTGTGTGTGTGTGTGTGTCATGAACCTCATAAAGACACCATGAAGAGAGATACCAGAAAGAACCCAATTGAACTGTCAAAGTGAGTCACATGACAGTGCGACACATACCTCATTCACAGTCAACTACATCTGTTGAATTTTAATCAACTGTGAGTTATGTCGTGTCATCAAAAAACAGCAACTGTGAGCAAGCAGTAATGTGCAATCCCAGCTAGTCTATGTTACAAAAAATTGAGGTTGACTTGAGGAAGGGAAAGGGAGCTGAGGAGTGAAATATTGGCCTAAATAAAGGAGGAAGAGGAGGAGGAGGAGTGATGCAAGTGGAGAGGATTAGGAGGGAAAAGCAGGATGGTCTCTATGACCTACTTCCTGAATTCCTCGCCAATCGTTCCTCTTCACCGGCGCCTTTTTGCGTGCTGAGGACACACAACGTAAATACTGTACACACAGACAAGCCAGCAAATGCCTTCAGATGAATTTGTGACCAACATACAACACAACGGATACAAGATAAGAACCCAGAACCCAAACCATCTAAAAACTCAACGACACTGGGTCTTCATTCGGCGGAGAAAATAAAACTCATGAATTGAATTACCTGTAAACATATGAGCTGTGTCACATATGTAATCTTTACAAAGATAATAATGATCACTGTTGTTCACACTGTCAGAGAGCTGTCAGCATGAATAAGCAGTAAGTGTACATTGGTCACACATAATGTGCTCCTTCATAATTTATAGACATCCCACATTGATGCAGTGTTAATCCTCCCAGCACGAAAATGATGCAAGGATGCAGAAATATGAAATTATTTCTATAAGATACCAACAACGACAGATGGATGCTACAGATAATAAAAATGTAATTTTCTTGCACATTTAGTACAAGCAGCTGCATGACAATAGAGTGGCATCCCTACAGAGTTTTTTTTTCCTTCTCTTCCTGTGCTGGCGTGATGTTGTCAAATCAGACATGTCTGAGAATTAAATTCAGGTCATTAGCTGCTGAACTCGTCACTCAATGCAGGAAACGGGGAAAACAAAAGGCCTGAGGGATGCCGATGAGAGCCCTTCTATATATGCTTTATTTATAGGATTCAGATACATGGTAAATTGACTGAAATCATGTCAACATAACAAGCTCAAAACATCTATATCAATTAAAATGTAGAAACAATGTCAATAAAATAAGATTTCTTTGGTTCGGTATGCATTAAAAGTGAGGGAAGTATTTATCACATCAATAGAGAATACAAAAAAATACAGCGCAGCCCACAGAAGTCATTGCTAGTCCCAGGCCCAAGGAGAAGACAGAGCTTGAAAACCCTGTTCTGTGGTTAAAGTCTCAATTTTGGGACCACTTGGCCTTTCCGGTGAAATATGTAGATGGATAAAGACAGTGGATAAGACAAAAGCTGTGTGCCGCCATTGTTCCGAAATCATTAAAGCTGTTATACAAAATCTAAGCAGTCTTATGTTTGGCATTTTGTTCCCTTACTGACCCAAAATGAACCGAACCTTGGCCTTAAATCCAAGGTGATTTTTTACTCACCTAAACAGTAGATATCCACAAATCCCACATACTAAACATTTACTTTATTTGATATGAAGATAGTAAATAACTTAGCAATCTTCCCATGCATTATGCATGCAGCCATACATCCACTCAGACATGCTCTTTCAACTGGGAGACAGTTGAGCCCCCCGTGGGAGTGGAACCCATCTTCCACACAAACTGACAGCACTTCAAAACGCTGCCCTCCAGAAGAGAAAATATGAGTGGCTCTCTAGGGGAGACCTGCAATGTAAGTGGGAGTGTGGAGGGGTGGGGGTTAAAGATTGACTCTCAGGGTCTTTTTAGCCTCATTCCTGAGTGGAACGTCCGTGGGTGGTGGAGAAACACGAGCCGAAAAAGCCTGCAAAGGAGGGTCCGAGTTGGGGGGTCTGGCTGCTAGGCAACCCACCAATCGGAACAGGATGCTGACTGTGTGTGTGGATGAAAGTGATTTTAGATCTGGAGAAAGGAACTTACGAGAGAATAGAGAGAATATTTTCCTGCGCCGAAGTACAGATAATAACATGCGAGGATCTGGCTCATTTACAAACTGTACAGAAGAATCAGACTGTTCATTAATATCCACTAGTCTGTCCCGAATAAATAGATGAATGAATAAAACAATAGGAGAAGGAAGGCTGATCGGCTGCACATGTAACTGTGCCACATATGATCACATCAACATTGTGTATTAGAAAAGCCAACAAAATAAACTGATATTAGGAATGAGTCATATATATTGTGCTTTAAAACAGCGAACAAAATAAACTGACATTAGGAAGGTGCCATATACAGTATATGATATATAGGCATGCGTGATCTAAGTAATATGCAATTGAAACTAGGGCTGCAGCTATCGAATATTTTAGTAATTGAGTATTCTAGTGAAATTTTTGTCAATTAATCGAGCAATCGGAAAAACATATTTTTGCCTGGTTAAAAAGCAATACATTTGCAAGAAATAATGAAACATTTCACTAAATAATGAACAATCAATTGGTTATTTTGCCTTAAGCCTTAAATGGGCATTGTACATAGTGTAAAAGGTGATTATTTTTAGGACTATATATACTATATATCACTGATGTCAGTAATGCGTTACTCTTGCATAACCTTTTTTTCAGTAACGAGTAGTCTAACCCGTTCCTATTTCAAAACAAGTCATCTGTAGTGAAAGGACATTGCAGGCAGCCGCTGTTAAGTAACTGAAAAAGTAACTCGCAATGTAACTTTGTTACTTTCAACATAAAGTAATCTGTAAAGTAACTGAGTTGTTTTTTTAATTCAGTAATCAGTAGTCAGTAATCAGATTACTTTTTCTTAGTAACTGTAACATCAGTTCTATATTCCATGCACCTTTACCACCTTTTTCCACCAAACATGCTCTCTTCTATTGTGGAGTTGCGTCATCACCTCTTTTTGCCTCGAGCACAAAGAAATTGGGAGCGAGTGGTCTGGTTGGAAAAAAAAACTTGGATAGTTTTATGATACTTTTTACTACACTTTTGGCCCTGTACTAGATTATTCTTCATTCCATACCATTATTGTTCTTGCAAAGTTAGTAACTAGAGTAAAGTATCATTACAAAGTAGGAGTGATAGCATTAGCCAAAAAGACTGATAGTCTTGTCCCATTTCTCGGCCATGCAGACGGGAGGATGATCCAGTTTTATAAAAGTGATTTTGTTGGCCTGGGCTATCCGTTTAAACAGAGCATGATTGAAAAGGTAAAAAAAACTTCCAAAGCAAAAAATTTCCTTCAGAGAAACCCTGCCCTTGTGTAAGTGCACACTTAATAGAGAATTTAATACGGAATGGCACAAATTCAAGGATTGATGTGGCGGCAGAGAGGCTGCAAAGAAAGACGAACAATAAAAAAAACATGAGAAAATGATTCATGATGAAAGAGGCCTGAAACAGGATGAAGATACATGCTCTGATGTAGTGTAAACACATTGAAGGCAAATGCTGGAGAAGCCCAGCAACAGAACGTGCCTTAAATAGCTAGATGGTCACAGATAACGTGACGCTGGAGCAAGCCTGGCGGCCCAAGGCATGTGTTGTGTTTTGCTGCGCATGTATGGGCCCGCTGCTGACAGCAGCTTAGTCATATAGCAGATCACATGACCACATTGGGACTGACATTCTGAGTTTTTAGACCTCCCATCATGGCTGTCGGAACGACACATCTTCATGGCAACACACCTGTTGAATCTTCCGGTGTCCTGGTTTTGGACCCACATGTTCCTAATCAATTAATATAAAACATTGAGGCTCTATTGTGATTAATTTCTTACAATAATTTAAATCCAAGTTGCCTGCAGAATTGATTACGATACACCCCTAGTATGTTGTCTTATCAAGCCAAAGTAAGATTCACACAATTTGAAACAATTATCTTCTGATAGGAAATAAGTTCCAGGATCAAACTGTTACCAATCTAAAAGCTTTAAAAACTAACAAACCAGTTTTCCCAATCATAGTGGCGTAAAGGGGAGCTATTATGAGCACTGTGGTTCTCCCCACCTCCGTGGACGCACAGCATGTCTGACATTAATGAACCTTTAACCGGCGAGAGCACGCTTCTTCTGCCTTCCGCAACAGTTTGGCGGATATTTCATATTGATGTTCACAAAAACAGTCCCATGTGAAATGCCGTTGACAGCAAAGAAAAAAAATTTCTCTTGCTAGAACTTACCAACTCCAACCACTTCTGTCTGAGCTTGCCTCGTTGAAAGATTTCATGGGAGCCATAGCCAACAACTAGGGCTGGGCGATATGGACAAAAACTCATATGCATATATATTTTGGTTGAATATCTATATAAAATATACATCCCAATATTTGTTCCACAAAGTGAGTTTAGACAAAGGTGAAAGCCAAATATGCATGCTAACCCATCCTATTTTACAATGCATAATTTAATTAGCTCTGATTCTCTTGTCAAAATCTTGCTATCAGTCAAATTATCTTGTGTTCACAAAAGCACAGATGTCCAATATGGACGCCCCCGAATGAACATGCACCGCCAACACTTAGACCAAAGACGCCAAAAGACTTAGACAACATGGAAAACTAATGTAATCTAAAACTAAAAGTGACTCCTGAGGCTGGATTTTGACATGTTTTATGATATCACAACACATAAGATGGAGGTGTAAAGCCAGTGAATGCAGTTCTTATGTTGGCCGACAGGAGGCCGTCACCTCCTACTCGAATGTTCCTCATGGCGTTCCACTGCCTCTTTAAGGATTGTGTTTGACTGCATGACTCCCAAATCTCACAAGTTTTTGCCACATTAAAAATATTCCAGACCTGTTCATGCCTAAAAATACCTGCTCTGAGAATTCCATAGATACGGTCCCCTTTTGACAAGCTATGGGTAATCATGTGATATCGTCGCCATTGTTGTTTGGATAATCTGCTTACAGTTTCCTTTCTTTTTACTTGGACGAAACCTGATACGACGGCTCAGCCAGCTTTAGCCAGATGCTAATTAATCCGCAGCTCTAAAGCTTCTTAATAATGCTGCAGACCCCGTTGACGAATGGATAAGTGGGGGAGGACAGTAGCCGTGTTCGTGTGTCGCTGTAACTAATTTACACATTGATTTGAGCCCTGCGGCTGCTTACCAGATGAGACATCTTGGAGATAGTAGAAAGGGAGAAAGAAGCGACAAGCTTGGACTTCAATGTGGATGTCCTTTACTCTTTCACTCCACCCTCACCCCTTACTGTACCCTCACTTTTTCTTCCCTCACATGAAACTTACTGTATCTCTCACACAACAAACAGGCTCATTGTGCCCACTTAACTGACAGACATGGCGACTTTCCAGAAAGGCAGTAGGGGCAGCATGAAAGTCCTCTTGACTTTTTTCCCCCTCAAGTCGGAACTAATTGTTATGGTAATGGTTTAATTTCATTTGAACAGGCATACAAGTTACAATGGATTACATTACATAATTCAAATCACAGTTCCACATGTCCAAAAGGAGTAGGACATTACCATCACCAAAAAAATTGTAGTGGGTTATATCTGGCTGCATCTAAAATTTCTGATATAAGCACTCTGATACAAGCAGTCCATTCCAAACTGCTCCAGCACTTCCATCCAGCAGCAACCAAACAGAGCACACTACAAAACATCACAACATGCTAACAATGCAGCAAGGAGTAAAAGCGATGTCGGCCATAGAGCAGTATTTTTAAAGTGCATTTGAAGCAACATCATAAAAACAGTATGAGGATTTTCCCCAATCACCCATGGGATTTTCCATATTAAAATCAAAATGGACATGATAAATTACTGCATATGGTTTGGATTACAAAAGTTTGATGATTGGTTTTGTTTATGTTGACTTCCACCAAAACCTAAAATTGAAGCTTAAGTCAAATAATGTAAACAGGATGCTGCAAAAACGGCCAAACCCATTAGAATGACACCAGCATCTTCTTTTAGGTAAGAAACAGCCAATCGCAGTGAGCCACAGAAAAACAACTCAAAATGCAGAAAAGAGGAGGTAAATAATGAATTTCTCATCTCATACAGGGGAGGCAATAAAACACTTACAAATGTTCACACCCACTATGTCTGCAATCTGTCCAGCCATCAAACCACTGGCCACATCACACTACATCACCACAACTCAACCGTGTAACACATGAGAAGACAAGCTAATGAAATCTATGACGCACGGTAGTTGCACAAAAACATCCTAAAAACAAGCGTCCATATGGCAACGCAAAAGCAAAGACCTTTTGATGTAAACTTTACGTTGGTAAACAGGTAAATGACAAAGCTAATATTATTGTTCTGTGTGTTCCTCAGCATCCTGAAAGTCATTTCAAACAGATTCCATTGTGCAGCAGCATCAATCTCGTATCATCATCATTATGATCATCATCTAGCAAGTCATGGCTACTTAAGCAGCCAGGCGGCGCTCGGCCACAACGCTGACTCGCGCCGTCGAGTCTTTCAGGCGGCTAACAAAAGGGCCAAGTAGCTTGTTCTTTTACAACAAAGGCAATTAGAGAGGCAGCTTTGAACAGACAATCACAGAGCAGAGACAGTGAACAGTCGCCATGGCAAAGTGTTCTGCATATTTCTGGGATGAGACAACGCTTCTGATTTGGCAATACCACATTTATTAGGGCAATTCATCACTACCAAAATGGCAACGTGCATGTAACGGTTTGCGGTCCTAGCGAGCGCAGAGGTATATGGACTCACTCTGAGGGCCTCGATGACCAGGTCACGGGCCTCCAACTCTCCCTCCATGATGCTCAGCAGAGTCAGCAGCTCCGGCTTGCTCAGGTTATCCATGTTGAAATCACATTTCTGTAACAAGGGACACAAAAAATAAGTCAACAAAAACCCTAAAAGTTCATTTTTATGTTTTTAATCACAAAAGTGGAATGGATGAAGTGGATTGATGAACTGCTGATTGGATGAACAAGGGAGGGGGTGGTAGGCTAGTGTGTTCAGTGAGTCTCACAGAACAGAAAAACGGTGTGGGTGTTTTGAGTTGAGTTGAAGCAAATCAAATAAAAAGCAAAGCAAAGCAAAGCAAAGCAAACAAAATTTAATTAACTAACAAGAGCATATCAATATGTTTTATAATGAGCACGCTGTAGTTACAATATGTGATCGGAGCCCATCACATGCTAATTGCCAATGTGGTGACTCCAGGAGAGGCACATCTAAAATATCAAAAAGATCTTACAATGATGTCAGTAAAAGTCTTTACATTTGTCACTATCACTTTTGAGATAATAAGTCACAAAAGGTTTGGAAAGTTGTGAGAAAATCACGGAGTTGGCAACAGTTGCAGTTTACTTATAAAGGGGCTATCCACACTGAAACGTTTTCAAGTCAAAACGGCAAAGTATTTTATCGCTTCAGCCTCTCATCCTCACGGAAAAGGTGGGTGCCCTGAAATCATATTTTTGAAAATGGCTTCCACAGTGGAAAAATCTGAAAATGTAGGCTTGTCGGTTCCATAGACACAAGCAAACTGCTGTTTCCTGAAAACTATGACCTCACTGACCCAGCGCCGTCACATGACCAGAAGTGATATCTGACAACAAGCCAACAAAATGTCTGGATATTTCGACTGACATGACTCATCATAGTCAACATTTTGCTGTTCCTCCAGAATGACTCGCAGAAATAATTAGACTTCACTGTAACGCTAGACGAGCCTTGGAAAGCGGAAGACGATAGATTTGCACTGCATAGACTGCACATGCATTCTTTCTTCTTCTATAGCAGGGTTCTCAAACCAAATGTGGCCCGCAGGACACTAGTTTGAGGCCACCGCCTTGATATGAAAGTTTAATGTTAGTGCGGCCCGCGCAAATTTGATATGGATGCTGTATGGTATCATGTACCCAGAAAAAATTATTACGTTTGATTAATGTTCATGTTAAAGGTTAAAGGTTAATAGTTATCCTCCCTATCCGTGTGGAAGTGCTAAGTTTTTGGCTATTTAAGTTTAAAGGAAATAACTTGAAGGCTACTGTATAGGTCGCTAGCTCTCTAGTTTGTGTGTCTCAAGACCCTGCAGTTGCGCAATATGTTGTAAATAAAAAGAGCATAAATGTATAGTCGTGTTTTGTCTTGTCTACAGGGCTCTAATAATGCTTTGTTAATTTTAAACAAAAAAATAATTTATTATTTATTATTATTTTATTTATTTATTTATTTATTACTGATTGATTGATTTTCTTTATTCTTGATTTGTTTATTTATTTTTCATCTTATTTTGTGTAGAAAAATAAAAAGTAAGATATTTGAGAACAGTGGAATGTTTTATCAGAGCTTTTCTTGTAGAAAATTGGAACCAAAGCGAAGTTTTTTAATTTTTTTGTTTTTAATAAATGCGTTTGTTGTTGGTTTTTTTGGAAAACCTGATGCGTTTGGTGTGTCATGCGGCTCCGTCTGTGTCTGCCTTGTGTATTACATTGTTTTCAAACAGTGATCCATTCCCATCTGGATGCAACTTTTTACTAATCCAGAACAGTGTCAACCCAACATTTTTTCACAACATCCCAGGAATGTTTCTGTGACCATTGAAGTCACCATATTTGCCAAACGAACACGGCAGCACCATAAACTCATTAGGAAGTGGCTTACCAAGGTTGTAAAGGGGCAAAAGAACAAAGGTCATCTTCTGTCAGACTGTTAAGTGACCTATAAAATGTCATATCAGATTGTTAAATGTAGCGAGTAAAACACTTTTTATGAAATAATAGAATCCTAGCAAAGTCTCATTTGACAGAACATTGGATTTGACCACAACTCAACTTTGTATTGCATTACAATCGCACCTTCCTGTGCCTGATACTGCTTTAATTAAACACAGCATTCAAATTAGGCAAAGATATCTCGTCCTACCGCATAGCGATTAAAAGCTAATCACATTTAGCCAGGTCATTAGGCACGTACTTGGTCAGCGGCCGCAGGCAAGCGAGTGAAGATGATTGTAATCCGGACTGACCACCCGACTTCTTGCAACAATTAAAATATTTTTTCCGGTCCACTTACAAAAGGCACACAGTTTGTGTGTTGTTTCTGACATGTTGGTACTGCAGGATGTCAGCTTGTTTAGAAACACACAAACACAATCATAATTGCCTAACTTGGAGTAAAAAGGCCACAGAGAAAATAATTCCTAATTGCGACTTGTTTCCATTCCCGGAACGACAAGTGTTGCCGAGTTGTGAGCTACGTTCAACAATAACCAAAGAAGGCAGGAGAGGCAATTGTGTCTCAGGTCCTGCTACATATCAAGCAAAGTGCTACCTAAACATTCTGCTGACATCCTGATGTCAAGCAGCCATTTAGCAGTGATTTACACATCTACTGTACGGATGGACTACCTCAGCAAAGATTATTCCATTTAATCATGGCTCACGTTCCACTAACAAACCAGAGAAGAACTGTATCTGTCATTGTATCAATTTGCTATTTAACTGCGTCTCTAATCATAAAGGTTTGCATCTACATTGAGCTGAAAGGTTATACTGCTTTCAAAGTTACTGAAATGCTAGCTTCACCAGCATAGGGAACATCACTCCATATATTTTACACCACTGTCTTGTAGATATATTGTAATATTTACAACAAAGTGTGCTGTATTTTCTATATTTTATTATATATTATTTTATTTCAGTGGTTATTTTTCTATATGATTGTTTACATTTTAATAAAACTTTGCACACATATTTGCATTTTGTCTAAATTCAGTTTATGGAAAAAATATCGAGATATATATATATATACTATCACATATTGATATTCTACCTAAATATAATCGGGATATGAGTTTTGATTGGATGAGGAGGGAAAAGCTAGAGGGAGACAGTGGTTGTTAATTTTTTTTAAATGATTGTTGATCGAGCACTTTATAATAAATAATAATAATACATTTTATTTGTATAGCGCTTTTCAAAATACTCAAAGACATTTTACAGAAAAATGGAGTTGAATAAAAACAAGTGAACAGAGTAAAAGATACGTTAAAATACAACATTCATTCGTTTATACACAGTTTAAACATGAGTAAAAGCGGGGCGGGGCACAGCACTCAGGTATAAAAAGTTAGACATTAAAAACAGATTTAAAGAGGTGGGTTTTTAGTTGTTTTTTTTAACTGGGAAGGTAAGGGCAAGCACGGAGTGGATGGGGCAAAGAGTTCCAGAGGGTAGAGGCTGCGATGGAGAATGCTCTGTCACTCTGTTTAAAAAATTATAATGCTTACTTACTCAATAACTTTAAAAATGTACATGCAGTCCAAAAATGTTTTTCCCAGAAACCTTTTTGCCTCCTAGAGAATGAATAAGATGACTGTTGCCCGTCATGAGGCCTAAGGCACTGTGAGAAGGAGGAGGTCATTTTCCTCCTCTGGCGTTTCTGCACTGTGAGCAGGTGAGGAGGCAAACTCAAATTTGTTCCAGCGAGTGCCGCATGCCAAACTCACGAGCAGCCCAGGGTGGCATACAGACACCCAGCCCATTTAATGAGGCAAATGTGGCATCACTGAAAGTCACCAGGAACAGAGACACGCTTTCTTTGAAGCTCTTCCTTTGGTGCCTTGCTAAGAAACAGCAGTTGGCTTCTCAGAGGCATGTTCATGCCAGCACTAAAATGTTTTGGCTTGACAGCCTGTGAAAACGAATAAGAAGGACCAAACTGTAGAAATGGCAAAACCATACATCCATTTTCCTGTTCAGGCTCTGGGCAAGTCCTGAAGTCTATCTAGGTTGACTTGGAAGAGGTGGGCCTGGCTGGGCAGCACATAATAAATATTAAAGTTGCAGTAATAGTACAGTATTGGTAAAAGTAATAGTTGTGTCATGAAGTGATGGTAAAATGAGTGAGGAGCAGTGTGAGTGCAGATCAGCAAAAGTACAGGTTACAGTTCTTCCTCATTCTTTCCTCATCCTAGCAGAGGTCAAAGGGCAGATGAATTAGCATGTTTAGATTTCAGTGCTGTGTGATATGTCAAACCCTAATGATTTTTATGACTATGACTAATTAAAGGTCAAAGTTCAACGTTTTTCTCAAGCCTCTGTGTGCAGCAAATATTTTACTAGTAAATATTTTGCTAGTAACATAATTGTAGCATTTACTAAAATTAGCTGGCACATTGCACATTGAGAAGACCTGAGTTCAGTCCCACCCTCGGGCATCTCTGTGTGGAGTTTGCATGTTCTCCCTGTGCATGTGTGGGTTTTCTCCAGGTATTCCGGTTTCCTCCCACATTCCAAAAACATGCTAGGTTAATTGGCGACTCCAAATTGTCCATAGGTATGAATGTGAGTGTGAATGGTTGTTTGTCTATATGTGCCCTGTGATTGGATGGCGACCAGTCGAGGGTGTGCCCCACCTCGCGCCCGAAGACAGCTGGGATAGGCTCCAGCATGCAACACACATGAGGATAAGCGGTAGAAAATGAATGAATGAATGAATGCACATTGAGATCTTTGCAAAAAATCCAGCTATTATTTCTATTATTTTCTATTGATACTTTCAGTATAGTTCATTAGGTATACTGTGTGTACTGTGCAAAAATTAGCTGACAATTTCCGGCCAGCATACTATAGGGTCCCTGTTTTGTCATGTTATTAATACATTGCATGAGTATAACTGTGTTTGTAATGTACTTTTAATCACAAAACCTCCCTGTTTGCATCGAAACCGAAACTAGGAGTCATTGTTCCCTGCTCTGTCTTTAATTCCAGTAAAAGTGAGTTTAATTTATCCTTTTCATTTGTCATTTTCATTTGTCCAACTAATTATTTCATCAGCGTGAACACTCAGTATTTAACCAACCCTAAAGTAATAGTGTTGTGTACATGTGCGTGTGAGCGTCTGCACTATCGGTAACATAAATCCAAGCAGTGAGGCGAACGTGTACGATGGCAAATTAGAAGGAAGTGACCAGCACTGACACCTAACCCCTCTGTGGACCCGCCCCTCAAACAAGAAACTTCTACCCCCACCTTAAGCCAGCTACAGAGTGTAACGGGGGATGAGTAAAGAGCAAAGTGCTTTATTTAACCACAGCAGGCATGGCGGTGGGTGGCTTGAACAGGGGGATGGGTTCATTCAGGGTAGCGGAAACCCCTCGTTGTTGGCCCAGAGTAGCAGTGGAGAAAAAGTGTGAGCTGAAGGAGCCCTGACCGCCATGCACCTGTTCGCCTCTCCGGCAAGCGAAGGTGGCCACAAGCGTGCTCGGGAGAGGTGGGGGGTGTTGGCTGACATGGTACTCCCAGCTATGCCAGCTGAGTCACTGAAATTAAGACCAATTTAGAAAGGTGTCTGGTGAACAGCACCACCCCCTCACCTCCACACATGCACTTTCAAACCACCTCTTCAGTCCAAAATGCACTTTCGTGTTCACATTCAGATGCTCAGGTGGCATTAAAGAGTAGCGAACAAAGTCCTGATCCCCTTCCCCCGAAAATCATGGAGCTCTGAAAAATCTCAAGTAGGTGCATGTAAACAAAGGACACTGAAGCGACTAGTTACACCAAACTGAAGAAATACCCCATCTAGTGGAAGGAACTTCAGCTTCAAAACGAGAACAATTAAATGCATTTACTCAAAATATCTCTCAAAAATATATTACTACATTTTGTCATGCTGGTTACTTAGCTTATGAACGGAACTCAGTGTGTTTGAATAGTCTCTTTCACACAGAAATCAGCCCAAAACTGGCATATGACAGCCATAGGCATAAATGGTTCACCTGTAACTTTTACACAGAACCTGCCAATAGTGGTGGTTCGAACCTTGCGTCCACCAACCCAATCACTGCTACGGTTTCCCTTCAGGAAGACACTGGTGTATTAAACGTGGATGAATGTTTGGTGATGGAAGCACGGTGGTCATGTGGTTAACATGTTGGCCACAGAGTCAGATCATCGGGAAGACGTGTTTTTGTATCTCCGCTTGGGCATCTCTGTTTGCAAAACTCGTGTTTGTGTGGGTTTTCTCTGGGTACTCCGGTTTCCTCCCACATTCCGAAAACATGCATGTTAGATTAATTGGCGACTCCAAATTGTCAGTTGGTGTGAATGTGAGTCATTGTCAATATGTGCCCAGTGATTGGCTGGTGACCAGTCCAGGGTGTAAACCACCTCCCGCCCGAAGTCAGCTGGGATAGGCTCCAGCATACTCTCGCAACCCTCGTGAGGATAAACAGTATAGACAATGGATCTATGGTCGTAGAGGTCGTTGGTGCGAATTGGCAGGCAACCACCATTGCGTGACTGTGGAGTGAATGAATAATGCAGCGTATAAATTAAAAATATTTTTTTCACATCATCAGATCTGCACCAATGTATAATTGTATACTTAACAATACAATTTGTCAGCATTGCACAGTGCCCTGTCACACAGACTGCATCCCGGCTCTGTTCCAGCTCTGATACTAGCCCCTAAGCCGGACAATAGCCAGGTCAAGTTTGACACACCATTCTGTGTAGGTTCACACAGAACAGTGGCACAGTTAAAAAAGGGTTTTAAGGGCAGTGTGTGTGTGTGCGTGGGTGTGCGTGGGTGTTCCTCCATCATGGGACGAAGGTTGGAAGAAGCCTTGAGGCAAACAAAAGAATTGTCCATCATGAAGCACAGCAAAAGCAAATCTCGTCATTTTGTCAGAGTGGGGAGGGGAGCGCTGCTGGTGTTCTGCCTGGCTCGGTTCTGGTGGGAGTGCTAACACCGAGCATCGAGCTTTTCGTCGCCCGGACATTGTGTCGAGGACCCCGGCGGTCACTGCTGGTGCTGCCCGCCACATCGATCTTTCCATAACAAGACTGAACAACAAGCGGACAAAGCCAGCCCGCATGGCCGTGATCTCCACGAACGTTACCGTCTCTTACCGTGTCGACGCCTCCCAGCACGGCGGCGGTGAGGGTTTGTACCGGAGGAGGCTGCTCTCCGCTGGCTCCCTGAGACGCCATCTTCGCACTGTGGCGGTGTGCTGGAGCGCGGGCTCCTCCGCCTCTCGTTAACTAGTTCGCTGCTGGACGACAGGCAGTCACGTCAAGAGCGGCCATCAAAAAACTCACGCATGTCACAGTCCGGACATAGAGGGTCGCTCCGGGGGTCGAGGACGACAGCTTGTCGCCGTAAACAGCCCGCAAAGAAATGACGATGGCGGCCAGTGGACGGACCAGTGGAGCGGAGGGAGGCTGGTGGAGGTGGGCTCCTGGAGGTGGGCGGGGTCCGAGCAGGAGGACAAGTCCAGATGTCAAAAGTGTCCTCCATGACTGACAACAGCATTTGTCATCACATCAACACTACTGCAATGTCACCAGAGTACTATAGTAGTAGTATAGCATAATGTTGGATAACGTAGCATGATATAGAAATATAATGTTCTGTACTATAGTACAGTGATGTCATGGCACATAGTTTAGTTTTAATCATAGGTTTAGTGTAGAATGCTATATAAAGTATAGCCTGTTGTAAAATATAGAGATGTAGAAATTAAAACGTAACAAGATATTGGATGTATATAATAAATACAATCGCAACAGCACAAAATGGTGTGCAATCACAGGAAGTCGTCACAAAAATGTTGCTGTTTAATAGTTTAAAAGCCATGAATTTAGAAATTCTGTACGAATTTCCCATGAGAAAATACACGTCACAAACAATTCCACAACTTTATATAAGATATATGGCATTATAGAGTAGCATAGTGTGGTGTAGTACTGCATAACAAGCAGTATCATATATGTAAACTGATCCTCTGTGGCAAGTCTGTGAGGAAAAAGCTGAAACAAACATATAAATATACATATAAATATAGTGTAACATTGTGTATCCATAGCAGAGGGATTGCATAGCTCAATGCGATAAAGTATAGCAAAGCATAGTAAAGTACTACATAGCCTAGTGTTGTATAGCAAAGTTTGGTGCAGTAGTACAGTACTGTATTGCGTGGTATAGTATAACATACTGTAGTAGAGTATAACATTGTAGAGAAGGGTAGAAGAGCAGGGTACATTATACCTTTGTATGGTATTGTGTAGTATAACAACATGTGGTATAGTATTGTGTTTTAGTTGTATAGGAAAGTTTATACAACAATCAACTGGTATTGTAGAGTGTTAGTCTAATATAGTATATTCTCTGTAAGTTATACTGGAGAGTATAGAACAGAAATGGACATTGTGGTATTGTATTTATTATTGTCTGAATATTAAGCAAATATCATGACATGTCCATGTCATCCTCAACAATCCAGAAGCTCAGCATTAATCTTCCATAAGAGTTGAAATCTCTCTGCTATGGATCTGTTTATGCCAGATAGGCAGTGAGAGGATGGAGGCCTCAGATCCCAGATGTGGTTTTAGGATTATCGGATGCTGATCCAGAATGAGGTTAGTGCATCTCTATGTAGGTCAAATGTTGCACCACACTACTAAGGCATTTGTAAATATGACAACTTCAAGTGTTCATATTCACAGCTTTCCCACTGAGATGCCTTTTACATGTTGGTGTGTCAAACCCCCAAACCAGTGAGGCCATTAATCTGTCCCCTCTCCTCCTGCCAGAAAGGAAGCTCATCATTGTGTTGAGATGTAGCACTGGCTGGCACATAAAGTCGCCTTTCTTGCTTCCCTGTGATGTAGTTAGTTGTCACATTGACAATGTTTGTCCTGTGATGTCCTCTTCCAGGACACCTTGTCAATACCTGCTGTGATTTCCACTCCAGGTAGACACATAGAACTGAAGAACAGAAGCAGGGATGAAAAGTGTCCCCATGTGACTTACTGTTTGATATGCCACAAAACCATCATCATGGTATAATCTTCCCGCAGAGGCTGCTTTCCATCATGTTGTTTGGTGGCTTCCTGGTTTGTTATTCATGGGTTTGATTGGGCCTATGAATTGCTCTGCCGTTAGACCAGAGGGTGAAATTACAAGATGAGCATCTCAAATCCAATGAATCTACAGACAGAGCAGAAAGGAAACGGAGCATTCCGGGAGGAAGGAAGATGGGAACTGGGCCACATCTCCTCTTGATGGTCCCTGAGGGCCTGCCAGGTTCTGAAGCAAGCCTCTGTTCAGTCGCCATCTTTGCTGATCAGACGCTGCTCTGTCTTTCTTTTTTTTTGGACTTTAGAGCGGACTTCCTTCCTCACAAACCGCCTCTGTGGACCGACACTTCACAAAGCGTGGATCTTAGAGAGCAGGTGTTCGTTACTCAATGACTGCTGTCTTAGCACATGAGTTATATCATTCTTTGCCGGACTACATATGGACTTTATATGGACGTAGTTTGACTGGCTTGCCACAGTCCACTGTGGTTTTCCTGGTTTCTCCTGTTATTTGGTGTATAATTACAGTATGTGCATTCCTCCACGGTCTCTGCATCTGTCCGTCCTGTCCAACCAGATTAAGATCCAGGTCACGACCCTGAAACTTGGCACCGAGCCCTTTCAGAGAGTGACTTGTTCAGAACCTGCTCTGACTTCAGATGCCAAGATGAGTCATTCGGAAAGTTGATTACGTCAGGGTTGTGTGTGTAGGGGTGCTGTCAACGCAGTTTGTCCCGGTGTGGACCTGTTGCCAAGGTGTCACCTAAATTAAATGTTAGTGATGTTCTGGATGGAGTCCAACAAGTCATTCACATGTAGACAGGTGAACAAGTAGGATGGCCGACAACGGTAAACACGTACCAACATCCAAATACTCCAAACTCAGAGAAACAAATGAAAAATACTGCAATCAGAAAAATGCTGCAAATTCCAAAAACAAACAATACTCAAAACGGTGTGAGAGAAATGCTACAAATTCACAGAAAGTGGACGTTAGCCAGGCTACCAGGGACACCAGACCTGAGGTTGCAGTTATTTTGTGGGGGTTGTTTTTTTACCCTTATTGAATTTTACTTTTGCATTTGTTTTTAATCTTGCAGAGTTTGTGATTGGATGTTGCTGTGATTAAAAGTCACGAGAAAAGCAATGTATTGCACATATTCACATAGTCAGTCTGGGTCAGTCTTAGAATGAACACAGGAGCCGTTCGGAAGCTGAAGCTGGACTGAAATGCTGTGGAAAACAAAAAGTAAAAAAACAAAAGTAAGAGTCAGCAAAGATCATAAGAAGACTTTTGACTATGTATCCATTTAGTGAAGTAAGAAGGTGATGGTCTTGTAATGAGTTACAAAGAATAGTAAAGAATTTAGCCCTGGATTAGCATTTAGCATCACAATTTGGGTGATAAACAGGCTGCAGGTACTAATAACAGTTGTCTATTTACACACAAGTGCATAACACAATAAAGCTGCAACAACGGTTTCCATTGTTCTCACGCAGCACTTCCTCTATACAAGACGCTGCCTGTCCCGGGGCGACGCGGCCTGCTGACAGACGACCATTGACCTCCTGCCTGCCTGTCAGTCAACATAACAAACATGGAAGAATGCAGGTCAGCCAGCTTTTGGGACGGTTGACTTCAGGTGTCGTCTGATGTCACCATAGAGCAGGGATCTCAAAGTCAATTTACTTGGGGGCCACTGGAGCTAGGTTCTGGGTGAGACTGGGTCGCATCAGGTTTTCCCCCAAAAAAACAAAAAAAACCCTACATTTATTAAAAACAAAATAATTTTAAAAACTTCGCTTTGGTTCCAATTTTCTACAAGAAAAGCTCTGATAAAACATTCCACTGTTCTCAAATATCTTAATTTTTATTTGTCGACACAAAATAAGATGAAAAATAAATAAACAAATCAAGAATAAAGAAAATCAATCAGTAATAAATAAAATATAATAAAACGGCAAATCAAATTTAAGAAACCACATATAGTTGGTGGGTAGACAAATTATTTTTTTCAGATTAAAATTAACAAAGCATTATTAGAGCCCTGTAGACATGACAAAACACGACTATAGTCACATTTATACTCTTTTTATTTACAACATATTGCGCAACTGCAGGGTCTTGAGACACCTGCTAACTCGCAAACTAGAGAGCTTGCGACCTAAATGGTAGCCTCCAAGTTATTTCCTTTAAACTTAAAAAGCCAAAAACTTACCACTTCCACATGGATAGGGAGGATAACTATTAACAGTTATTTAACCTTTAACATGAACATTAATCAAACGTAATAATTTTTTCTGGGTACATGATACCATACAGCATCCATATCAAACTTGCGCGGGCCGCAATAACATTAAATTTTCATATCAAGGCGGGGGCCTCAAACTAGTGTCCTGCGGGCCACATTTGTCCCGCGGGGCCGCATGTTTGAGACCCCTGCCATAGAGGAACGTAATAGGCTGTGGTTCCCAAATGTTTTAGGGACTAAATTATTTTCAGTCCCCATTCAAAAAAACATGAACCACATAAAGCCAATGATCACAGCAGTGGTCACTTTTACAGTCTAAAAATTACACTGCAGAGTTTACTAAGCCAGTGATTTTCAACCACTGTGCCGCGGCACACTAGTGTACCTTGAGAAACCGTCAGGTGTGCCGTGAGGAATTATCTAATATCCCTTTTTATAGTTAACATTGATTAATCATCATTTGCAAATATTATGTCAATAGCCATGAATATATGGACCTAAATATTCCAATTGCATTTGGTATATTTGCTCAAATGGAAAGAATTGAACAGGGATGGAATATTCCTTTCCCCAATCCAATTCAGGTATCTCTTACCCGCTCAAACGGAAATTTGTCAGGGTGCGTTCTTCTTCGTGGTGTTTTTTTCTTCTTCTGTTGTTTATTGGCGGTTGGCAAGCAGCTTTCGTGTGCATTACCGCCATCTGTGAAACAGAATCAAAACCCTTCTATACTTTAGTCACAAGTCCAGTTTTATTAAAAAAGAAAATATATATCTATATAAAACATTATTGATAATATAAAACATATATAAACTTATATATAAAACATAATTATAAAATATTAGCAAGATTGAATGTGATCTTTTCCTGTTTAAATTTGTCCCGGGTGCGTTCTTTCAGCGCATGTTCAGATATGACGTAACATGCAGATCCAGGCGTTCTTCAGTTTTAAAAATGGAGGCCAGCAATCGGCACTGGACTAAGCAAAGTTTGTTTTTGATTCAAACTAAATTTCAAGACTGGACAGATGAAAAACTGACAATACAGAGTTATTCCAACAAGTGAAAGAAAAACTTGGGGAAGCCGGTATCACGTGATGTTGATGTTTACGTTTTACCGCACATGACCCATTGACTATTCTGGTTGATTTCCACGGCGCATGTAGACAAGAGATTGGAATATTCCTTTCCATGGATACCATTGTTTCCCGAAAGGTCATTTGGAAAGAGAAAAACTCATCATATAAAAACATGGCTACTGTGGAGTGTCTGTGGTGTAAAGACTGGCAGAGCAATATAATATTGGTCCGTGTGGTAACACCTACCTTGTTCCTCCGATAGACTTATTGATGCACGTGGGAGGTCGTGGTGACATTTTGTAACATTTTTGGTTAGTGGTGTGCCACAAGATTTTTAAAAACGTGCCGTGGCTCAAAAATGGTTGAAAAACACTGTACTAAGCCACCATGAATAAACAAAAAACTATTTTTTTTCCTGTACACGCTATGACGTGCTAAGCAGCACATTTTTGGAACTTAACCGTGTTCTGGGTCGCAGGAAGGGACATTCCAGAGGATTCACGACGTACATCGCTATGGTAGCTGGAGCGTGAAAAACCAAAACGTGGTAGTAGCCATAGCCGGGGGAGAAGGCAATGAAGGAAATATTCTAATAGCGTAGAAAGCAACAGTTTTCATTATGATGACGATGATGCCTGTTTGCAAGAGAGACGATGAAGACTGACAAGTGAATCAGACATTTTGATGAGCTTGTTGGGTATTGTCAGACAAGGATCTGACCCATTCCTTGCCTGGTGACGTCATAATATGAAGATTAGATGAGTGAATTTACTCCCATCACAAACTCCGGGTCAAACTAATGATTTTTACAATGATCATTTACAGTATATCTTTATCTCCCAGGGGCGCACCCCCTAGTTCGAAAACCACTGGGTTAGATGGTTATTGATATCAAACTGCACCACTTTCGACTGAATATTGTTATATTTTTACAGTCAAAATGAAAACCCCTCACCATTTTTAGTGTTTTTTTATCCGTTATGACTTATTAGAAGTGTTGCCACTGTACCTGCAGAGTCTATGTTCATGTTTTTCTTGTCAGGTATCAGATGTTTAACAAAGCGTGCAAGTGGCTCCTCCCACTGGACGGTAGAAGGACTCACTAGCGTTTGAATAAACCCAAAAAATCGGGTGATTTAAAAAAAACAAACATTTCTAATGAAGACCTGTGCTCCTTTTAAGATATCTAAAAACCATTTGTAAAGAATATTTGAAAAAAATGAGAACAGAAAAAACGTGATTATGCACATGGGCCCTTTAATGTTCTATAGTTGCATATGAATGAGAATTGATGTCGCTGCCTGCTGGAAGACAGAAATATAAAATGAAAAACAATTTATGACGCAATATTGATGTTGAAATTGTAAAATTACATTGTGTCAGCCTTAAAGATAGTGCAACTATCCTGCACTTACCACTTAACACTTGTACAAGGTGTTCAGTCTGGCAATGTCGTTCTTGCTCATCTGGCTAGCGTTGCCAAAGCTGACGTTAGGGTTGGGGATGGGCTGCATGGTGGGCTTGTTGTTGCCAGAGAAGGCGTACCTGTAGTCAGTGCAGACTCAATTAACTAAAGTCTTAAGGCCAGTTTTTGTTCTTTCTCTCTGGAACACATCTATCGTGGCTAAACCCGCCATTGGCTGTGTCCCAATACTTTTGTTCACGGAGGGTAAAAATAATTCTGAAAACAAAATACAAACCTGTGGTACTGCATGACAGAGTTGTAGTCGTATGGTGTGTTCATGTTGAGTGTGTTCATCTTGTCAAAGGCGTACTCCCAACCTGAGGAACATCATATCAACACTGCAGCATATACACCATTCTATATATTATACATACTGTAATACATATACTGTACTTTATACACTACATACACCGCACAACCTTTTCCAGCATGGGTCTCATACATAAAAATGAGCTGAACTCCAAGATCTGGGTACATAAAATGCCCAATGGAGTAAAATGACATTTTTGATTGGCCTTTTATTGTGGCCAGCCTAAGGTGGCTATCATCATGCTGTATCATCAGCTTTTCCATATGCCACTGTAAGGGTGTGGAAAAAACCCACAAAAAAACAAAGGTGTTTTCATTTAATCTTCCTATAATTTGTGGTTGAAAGTGTGGGGGCGTTGCGCCTTGGTTGTTGGGAAGGCCACACACAGCGGTGAAGAAGAAATAAATAAACTGCTGTGTTGGAGAGACGACAAACTGTTCCCGCTCTTTCATGGGTTTCAGGTTGGTGAAAAAGAAGTGTTTTTAAGTACACCACGATATGTTAGTATAGTCATGTAGAGTGACTTTTGATGCCTCTGTAATGTATATTAGTTGTTTATGTGAGAAAAGAATGTCTGTGTATGTACATGTGTATATTCGCTAATGCTAAAAGGCCTAGCGGTGAGAACCGAAGCCTGGCCGCCTTTAGCACCCATTTTAGGTGCAAGTGAAGTAGATAGACAAAAGAATGGGTGAAGGAACAAAATGGATGTATACTTCAATTATATATATATATATATATATATATATACATATATATATATATATATATATACATATATATATATACATATATATTATCTTAATATGGCTTTTTTTTTATGTATGAGATATGGCTATTTCCTGTCAAGTAGCAGAGCATGCTTGAATGGCTCTATGGTTGTAGTTGTGTATGGGGAAATAAATAAACCGCTGTGTTTCATGTGTTTCAGGTCGAGAACATTTGGCAGTGAGCACTAATAACTGTATTTCAAGTTTAGTTTAGGGAGGTAACACCACACCTATCAGGTGGATGAATTAACTTGGCAAAGACACATTTGTGAGCAATATTTGAGACAAAGTGTACTTTTGTGGATCTAGAAAGTTATAGATCTTTGAGATTGTGCTTTGTTTTTGTTGAGTGTATCCACACGCACTGACCAGACTGGATGTTCCCCCACAGGATTTTGATGTGGTTGTCCCTGTCGGACCGACACTGCTCATGGTTGAAGCCTAGAGCGTGAAGGAGCTCATGCTGGACTGTGCTGTGGTACATGCAGCCCTGA
Source organism: Doryrhamphus excisus (assembly GCF_037039965.1). Lineage (NCBI taxonomy): Eukaryota > Metazoa > Chordata > Actinopteri > Syngnathiformes > Syngnathidae > Doryrhamphus > Doryrhamphus excisus. The sequence continues at coordinate 13,556,815 of NC_136357.1, read as the reverse complement.
CGGTCCAGAGACAAGGTCTGGCTGTTGCCACGGCGACCCACATACGAGTAACAGCTGGAGGCAGACAACAAGAGGTTAGATATACTGTGGTACTGTATATAGGCAAGTACCTACCCGTTGTTGGACTGGATGCTTAAGTAGTCTCTCTGGTTGGAGCGTGAGACAAAGCGGATGCAGGAGACTGAATGGAAGGACGTCAGGCCGCGCTCGATGATGGAACGCTCACGAGATGCTGAGGAGGAAAATGTCAAACATGCCATTGTCATATTACCATTTATTATTGTACTTGAAGTATAAGAAAGTACACTGGAGGTCACTGTCACAACAAGAGTACCGACTGTATAGGATTACTAGGAGACAGCTATGGCAATACAAAGTGGTATAGCTGCAGTAATGTGTTTACAAGCAGAGTACTGCGATTACTTACAGTAATGTCTGGCAATGATGTAAGGCACGTACACTTTCCCGTCGCTGGATTTGGGCCACATGCATCCTCTGGAAGTGCACTGGTCAGCGTTCTTCTCGTTGTCTTTGTCATAAGCGATGTCGTCCATCACGAGAGGCTCGTCCTCCGTGTGAACTGTGACAATGAACACTCCGTCCACTCACCATTGTACTAACACATTGACCACAGTAGCTGAACAGTGATATACACTTATCCACCAATAAGGGGAGCAAAACAATGTTCCTTACTGTTACTTTAAAGCCATGGATATGGAGGACCAAAACTGCCAAAATAATAAATAAATAAAAGTGGAAATAAAAACAAAAATGAAAAAAAAGAAAAAATTAAATACAAAAAAATAAATATAAATGGAAATAAAAACACATTTACATTTTTTAATCTTGTTTTTTATTTTTGTATTTATTTATTTATATATTTATTTATTTATTTATATATTTTTTATTTTTGTTTTTATTTCCATTTATATTTATTTTTTGTATTTAATTTTTTGATTTTTTTTTCATTTTTGTTTTTATTTTCACTTTTATTTATTTATTTATTTATTATTTTGGCAGTTTTGGTCCTCAGAAATGCAGAAGGAAAAACTATTCAAATGAGGGGGCGGTCCTAAGTGTGTCTTGGGTTGAACTGTTCGCCTATTGGTTGATCGACATGTGAGTGCGAAAATCGACTAGGTATGCCTGCAAACAGCCACAGCAAGAGGAAGTCACCACACCACTCTCGTCCGATTCGTCCGAAGTTGAAGCTTGTGAAAGCAGAAAGTAAAGAAAGAGTCAACACACCTGAACTGGAATTAAGTAAAAGCGTAACACATCAGCTGTTTCATACTTACCACGTTCCAAATCATCCAAACGATTGGCAGCGTCCCTGAGACTTCCTGGTGGACCCCGCCATTATTGTCCCGGTAAATGTATACTTTTCTCCCTGTATACTTTCTCTTGCTGTGGCCGTTTGCAGGCATACCTAGTCGATTTTCGCACTCACATGTCGATCAACCAATAGGCGAACAGTTCAACCCAAGACACACTTAGGACCGCCCCCTCATTTGAATAGTTTTTCCTTCTGCATTTCTATGAGGACCAAAACTGCCAAAATAATAAATACATAAATATATAGAAGTGAAAATAAAAACAAAAATGAAAAAAAATCAAAAAATTAAATACAAAAAATAAATATAAATGGAAATAAAAATAAAAAAATATATACATAAATAAATAAAAGCAAAAATAAATACAAAAATAAAAAACAAGATTCAAAAATAAAAAAAAATATTTTTGTTTTTATTTCCATTTATATTTCTTTTTTGTATTTAATTTTTTGATTTTTTTTTCATTTTTGTTTTTATTTCCACTTTTATTTATTTATTTATTTATTATTTTGGCAGTTTTGGTCCTCCATACATGGAGACATTGTCTTACCAACATCTTTGTTGGCCCGCCACAGAAGCTCAGACACGGACAGATCCTGGATCAGTAAAAGGGACCGTCATCTTTGCAAAAGCAGAAAGCGTCACTTTGTAGAACAAGTAGTATGACTAACTGACCTCCTGCGTGGCCCAGCCGCCTTGTGAGGCCACCAGCAGCGTGAGGAGTGAGAAGATGACCAGCGTCATGGTGTGAGGTGTGTGCGTCACCTCTTGCTGCTGCTCCCTTTATAGCCTCCATCGTGTGATGAACGGGACTGATAAGGCACCACGTTGCCTTGAGAACATAAGGATCATTCCCACCTTCAAGCTGTATATTTTTAGCTTGTATGGGAAAATGTCCACATGACTCAACCTAGTTCATTATTACCTCAGGTTTACACCAACTACAAGAATTCTGTTTGGATTCAGATTTAACCTCATACTAAACCACTTGGATCAATCAACAAGGATCTCCTTTCTTGAAAGTTGACAGTCCAAGTCAAGACGTGAAGTTCATACTGACACTGACTTAGGAGTGAAACCAGTTTTGTGGAAAAGCGTTAAAGGATCCCAGTTGACATTTTAGCCAAATGAAGACCACAGCAATTTGAAATGCTCTGTATTTTTTGTTAACATGTTACAGTTGTTTGATGAGTACAGCATAAGGACGGATGGCCTTCTCTACCAGCTCCTGCTCCTCCGTTTGTGTCAAACCTTTGGGGACAGGGACCAGCCAGTACCTTCCCTTGTTGTGCTTCTCCCTGTACACTGGGTTGTTGCGGTTCTGCAAAACCACTTGGTACTTTTTTCCAGTTTTTTTGGAGGTGAACATTTTGCTGTAGTCAATGGCGTTGGCCATGTATGGCGTGGAATAAATCCCCCTGCCGTACTTCTGACCTGGACCCGGCTGTGGACACAAATGTGGTTGGAGCAAATCAGTTAACGTGAATAGTACTATCAAGAGTACTCTATCAACACAGGCTGCTTATTCTTCTCGGAACAACTTTGAGACCCTAAAATTCCCTCCTAATCTGGCAGTCAATCAAAAACACGGGAGACTTGCTGGCCACAACCGCCCGTTGCTTCCTGTGTGCAGGGTTCCCTACACATTGACGATGAGTTTCATACATTGCGGTTGTTTATCGTTTGTTTTAGATGCTTGCTCGAATGCTGACATATTTATCCTTTTACATTTTTTGTCTGGAGGACAATGGCAACAGTATGCATGGAATGTATTGTTCCTACATTGTTGTGGTACAGTTATATATTGATACTAGATGATGCAATGTCAGCAGATATGGATTCTGAAAAGCTGACAAGAAACTGAACCACTTCGAAAAGGTGTGAAAATTGAAATTTAGAATGAACACAGGAGCCTGAAGCTGGACTGAAATGCTGTGGAAATATGCTATAAAGTAGAACAAAAGTAAGAGTAAATTGGTAGTTTATGATCAAATCGGGAATTGAACCAACTATCTCAGTCAGAGTTAGTCTCTGCAGTGTCACTCAAGGCCAGTCAAACTTACCTGTTGTGGCTGATGTTTTTATGTGCATCATATTAGATGCTTATTCTGGAAATATTAGAAAACTAATGTATACATGGATCTGGTAATGTATTGTAATAATATCAGTGAATGTTAATTTTGTGAATGTTGCTTTCGTCCATCTCTGTTTTGAGATTGATTGCTGGAAAGCATCCTCAACAGGATCCGAAAACTCGCTGTGGGGTGATTGATAATCACGACTCAATTTCAGTCAATTTTTACAGCAGTGTGACTTGATTGTTTACCTCATAAGTAGCTACAATGATACCCTGAGCACCCTTTTTGGATGTGCCGTGATAGGACACCGGCCACTCTCCATGCTTGGAATGTGTGGTCGTGGAATAACCTCGCTCTCCCAACCAGGCGTTACCATCTGGGTACTTATCCCAAACCTGAAAAGCAGAGGAATTTTAGCGTTATGTGCTTCTGACACTTTGGTGGAAGAAGCCGCTCCAGTGCTGTCAACATCCAGCAGCTTTATCTACCTCTGCATGCTCTTTAAAATGTTGCAACTCAACTGTCACTTGCACTGTTATTTATACTACATTTTCAGTTGAATTAATTGGGCTGTTAAAAAAAACAAGTGTCTTTGTTGTACCTTGAGAGCAATGCGCAACCATCCACAGGGTCGTTGGTACACTTCACCACCACGGTAATAAGTTTGAGTGTCTTTGATGTGAGTGAAGTCAAAGTCGTAGCGACTGTCGAAGAACTCGTCCTCATCTATGAGGAGACCCATTTGTCCTGCATTTCTGCATCCAAAAACACACAGAAGTGCTTTACATACATTTTTTAAATCACTGATACACATCATTTGTACCAAAATGTTTTTTTTCCACATTTCATGAACACCTTCAATGCACCGGCCAAATGTTTAGTAGTTTTGAAATGTGAAAATAAGCCCCACACATTAGTGTCTTTTCTCCTTACCGCCCCATGGCTGCAGACATGAACCCTTGGACGCACATAGTCGACGCACCAAAAAGGTTAAGATTGTTTCTGGAGGTCTGCGCCTGGAAGGAGGTGACCGGAGTGTTGCAGAGCACAGAGAGGGCCTCCAACCTGACATCTCTGTCTACCATCTTGACGTGGATCGCAACTACAAAGACTTGCAGGTGATCTCGTCCAAACAGTCGACCCTCCCCACCAGGCTGTACTTATAAGCTTTATTGTGTGAGGGCGTTATTAAGACAACCTAGAACACCTGAGGATCTCTACTTTGAAGACGAGCTCATTTAGAGGACATTGAGGCAATCAAAAGAGACTGAACAGAAATTTATAACATTTATCAATATGAATTACTAATAATAGCAGCAAAATATGATATAAAAGACAAAGTCATCACAAGTTAGGAACTATTCCATGTTTTCATCATATAAGCAGATTTAACATAAAGCACATCACTATCAATAAGGCCATTAGCGTCCTGGTCCAAGTCCCCAGTAGAGTGGAGAGGGATGTCCACTTCAGAAAGATGAGGGGATTGGAGGGGACTACTCTGGAGTTTTCATCTTCCCCCTGTGCTCGTCTGGGTTTTCTCTGGGTTCTCCGGGTGGAGCATAAAGCTGCTATCCAAATAGGACAAGAGGTATATTAAATTAATGATTCTAATTTAATGTCCAAAAATTGTCACATTTTCTTTGTCAGTTAACTGATAGTATTTAACATAAATGGATGTTTTTGCAGTTGTAATACCTTCTACTTATCTGGGGATGGTTTCTACATGACCAGTCCAGGGTGTACCCCACCTCACGTCCAAAGACAGCTGGGATAGGCTCCAGCATAAACGGTCGAGAAAATGGATGGATGGTTTCTAGATGATTTGTCTTTTTTGTCCATCTATCATCAGTGATGATTGACGTTGGACCTGTTCTAGCTCTTTCACCAAACTCCTCCAAGCACGCCTTTATGGTCCTTGCTGTATGCAGTGAAGACAGAACAGTTCCCCAAAGTGTTCCCACAAAAATGGAATCATACCATTGCTCACTGAAGGCCTGTAGTCCATTCTCATTCATGCTGTTGTTATTTCTTGCAGAGACAAGGACACGTCAAGGAAATATTTAATGTGAAAGGATCACTTTGCAGCTGTTCTATATGGATTAAAGCAGCAGTAGTCTTTTCGCTCTACTTTACAGGTTACCTCATTTAAAGGACACAGAAGCAATCAAAACATTTATTTCAATATGAATTATTAATAAGAGCAGCACCAGATGATAAAAGATAAACGATCACAAGTTAGGAACCATTCCATGTTTTCATCATATAAACACATTTAACGTAAACCACTCCACTGTCAGTGAGGCCATTAGGGTCCTGGTCCAAGTCCTCAGACGTCGGGGGTGAAGGGATGTCCAGTTCAGAAGGACAGGTTGATGAGGGGGGCGTTGTTCTCCTTCTTGTCTTCTGGACTCCACTTGATGAGCGGGGAGCTCAAGTCGATTAACTGCTGGAAGCAAAGAACAGTTTTAAGTCCAAAAGAATCTGACAGCAGACATTTGGACATGTGAGCAAGGAAATAAAATTGAAAATTGACATGAAGTAGACCCTCTCATTCTTGGACGCTGTTACATTTCCAATTTGTTTGTACAGTATAGCCATTAAAAGGAGCACTGCACTTTTGGGGGAATTTAGCCGCAACCACTATGTGAAACATAAAGATGCATGTCTTTCCCTTTTCTGAGAAAAACTGCCAAGTATGAGGGGAGCTAACAATGCCCTTAATTTGTTTTGTACACTGCATGCTGTGACCGTGAAGTAACAGGCACATCCATGATAACACGCAATACTGAGAGTATTTTGGCCATTTTAAGCACTACAGCAACTTCTTTCTTGGGTGTATTGATTTCACACAGCTCATAGCAACTAATGATAATTCCATCAACAACAGCAGCATCTGTTTGTTACTACTTATCATGGTAGACTTTGTGAGAGCAACTGCCACCAATGACTTTTGGACAAATAAGGATCCAGAAGAGCCTGAATATACATAAGATGAAGCAAAAACTTAACTCTATAAATTATCGTTCATAATCGATAGACAAAATTATTTTGGACTATTTATTTTATTCATTTTTAAACAAACTTCAATTTCCTCAAGAGTATTTAACATCGTAACATTGCAATGTCAAGAGCTTTTCAATTTTGCAAACATCACAAAAAATTAAAGAAAGACAAAAAAAACCCCTCAACAATAAAAAGCACTTTGTGTAGCAAGACCACATATCTGTGGTGGCGAAGTAAAATGCAATGTTTCCAATGTCTTCTTTCACTCGGTTATATAACAGTTCAGGAACGGTTTGTGAAATGTACATGTACCCTCTCCCAGGCAATTTGTAGTCTGTCAAACATTTGTAACATTTCCAAAAATGTTGTCTTTTCAACCATCCTCAAATGTTGCATTTCTTTTGCAATACAAGGAGCGACACTGTCTGTGATAGCATACCATTTGGAGCTGTTTCATTTATATTTACTTTGTCGACCAATGGCCCCAGTAAGTGTCAGGATGAAGGCTGTGCTGAACATCCACAACAGGGCTGTGGCATTCGGCTTAGAAACCATCACTTTTGTGCCTTTATTTACATTAGCATTATGTATGTGATGAAGATGGCTGTGGAATCCATATCTGAACAAGAGGCAGCGTGGTTGCCATCTTCATCACATACACAACAAGGCGATAGAGAGCATTGATAAAGAGAGAAAGTAATGCTGAGTGATCTATGAGATCTGATTTTTTTGAGGAGGCATTTTCATCATGCAAATGTATTTGTCTTTTGAACAAGTATTGTTTTGAGTAGCCAAACGCTTTCCTTTCTTGCCCCAAGCAACTAACTGGGACTATGTTCCTCATCACCGACTTACAGGTCCAAGTGGGTAAGTCGCTGTTGATGTGATACACTGCTGGTGGGGATGTCATACGACTTCATGTCAAAAAATGTGACCTATCCCTTTAAATAACATGTCTTAATTGTCATGTCATGTCATACAAATGTAAGTTAACCAGTCAAATTCTAATGCATTAATTCTGATTTAGAGGTTTCACTTGTTTTCTTATGCCCCAATTTGGGTATTCATAGCCAGCAGGAAAGCATAAGTGAGCAAAGCCGGAAGTACTACTATACCTGCGTAGAGGTGCTGCACTTGCCGCCGGTCCTGATGAGGTCGGGGGTGTTGCTCAAGTCGATGAGCAGTTTCTCGCGAGGCTGCAGAGTTGGGGCAGGAAGGTCTAGGAGGAGAACCTGAAGGGGGGTGTGAAGCCAGAAAACAGATCAGGTGGATAAAGAAGGCATGGGAGGCAGAGTGGTCGGTCATGAAGGTGACATTTGACCTCTGGTATCAGTTTATGGGTCTCCAGCTCGATCAGGTCTTTGCTGGGCTCTGATTGGCTTTGAGCCAATACCTCAGCCTCTGGGCTCTCTGATTGGTCGGGCTGTGGCTCTGTGGGGGGTGAGTCAGCAGGAGGCTCCTCCTCCTCCAGAGAGAAGCGCTGGATATCTACAGGTTCTGTCCTGATAGAATCAGTGGGAGCGGCACTACACACACAAAAAAAGCACAGGGTTTTAACTCACAACCCCACCCCCAAGCCAGTGCAGCATTTCTGGATCTCCCCGACTTTCACCTGCCACAGCTCCTGGAGGGGTGTCCCGAGTCGGGGGTGCCTGGCGTTCTTGTAATTCTGCCATAGTTGGTGGGTGTTGCCATGGGGATGGAAGACGTTCTGCGTTTCAGAGGAGTGGGGAGCGCGGATGGACGCTGCTGCTTCAGCTGCGGTGACCTGCTACTTCCAGCAGGGGGCGTGAGAGGGCTTGCAAATGCCTTTTTAGGAACACTAAAAAGGGGAGGATGCAGAATAATGAGAACATAAGATGTGGCCAAGATATTATAAAGGCCCACTGTGAGGACATTGTAATAGTGCTAACATGTAGCCACCTAGCATGTTTTGTAGAATGCATCAAAGATATAAAGAGTGTGATGTCTCACCTGTCCATGCTGGCCAAAGAAATGAGCCTCTTTGGTTTCAGCACTTTTGAGACATCTGGAGACGAAACACCTTCAACAGCAAAAGCACACGACTATCAGTACTTCCTGATTCTATCCAGGAAGTCCCCACCGTTATTTCCCACCTCTCACTCCTCTGCTGGGTGTGGGCAAGGCCGAAATTTGAAGTTTGGGTTTTGCCTTGGGTCTACTTTGAATCCGAGTTGAGGCGGCGGTGACAGAGGGGACAGACGTGGTCTTCTCCAGCGTTTTCATGGAAGACAACGGCTGGAGGGCCGTGGCCTCAGCCTTTCTTTGAGGCGTGGACCTAGCTACCTTGACGTGCTCCGCCTCAGATGACCTCCTGGCCTGGCTGGACAGTGTGCGGCGGCTCATGATGGAAGACGAATGCTCCGCTGCGACACCGAGTCCCGAGCGGCGCTTGTTTTCATTGACAGGCCGACTGACGTTGCCAGTGGAGGTGCTAAGATTGCGGTTCACAGAGGAGTTCAGCTTACCTGAGAAGCAGGGGACAAAGCAGAGAGTTAGCCGTTAGGATCTAAATGCCAACAACAGGTAGTCATTCGCACACCTTTGGCCGGGGACAGGGACATACTGGAGTTGAAGCTGGACACCGACGATGAGGATGAGGACGTGTTCCTTTTGTCTGTCACCTTCCTGTTCTGAAGAGGTGGAGCCTTCAAGCCTGACTGGTTTCTCACAACCTTCAGACAGAAAACTAAAATTTGAGATACTCCCAAAAGTACAGCACACTAGACTCTAAAGTATATAAATGTTTACTGTGTTGTATTGTCCCTTGACAAGAATAGATTTTGACACTAAACAATTGTGATGGCTCCTTGTTAGTGTAGTACCTTTGTGGGAGGGGCTAGTGTTCGCTTTCCTACAATGCTGGAATTGAGGGAGGAGTCGCTGACATCAGAGGCAACACTCGCTGAATCTGATTGCAGATCCTCGCATGACTGCGCCCTATTAGTAGGACCAGGACTCGGGCTCAGCTTTCGAGCAGGTGCCACCTATACGTAAAAAGAACATGTGACATCATTACACAAATGGTTGTGGTCTTAAAGAAAAAGGTCAAAAAACAAACTTTGTTGATTGGTTGCAGTCGGCTTCTCTCTGCTGCACTCTTGCTGTTTGAACAGGAAGTCCGGGGTGCGGCTGGTTTGCTGGGAAGAACAACGCCTAGCATGGCTCTGCCTCGGAGCGCTGTCCTAGTCTTGACAGCGTTGGCCGGGCTAGAGGTGCTGAGTCTTGTTGAGAGGCGAGTGGACGGGCCGGTTGAGCGTGCCGAGGAAGCTGTGCTGCTTCCTCTCTGCAGGCGGTGCCGGATGGCGGGGGGCAAGTCCTTCATCGGACTGTCCTGCACCAAGAAAGTCTGGCGCTTGAGCGGGCTGCACATGCTGGGGTGCTGAACGAGCACCCCCAGCTTGGCCTCAGCGTCCTGGATGAAGTGCTCCTTGTCTGTGGAAGTGGCAAATTTGTCCACGCCTTGAGGCTTCTGGAGCTCGCTGCTCTGAAGCTGGTCAGCCAATCTGTGAGCTTCTTGGCAAACTGCGTCCAGCTGGTCTCCAGAGAGCGGATCCCAGCTCGTCCGCACTCTAACAGCGACTTCCTCGTGGTGGGAGACCAAGTCAACAGGCGCACCCTCAACGCCTTGACTCGCCAGAAACACATCATCCTCGTCTTCACCTCTGGAGCTGCAGAGACAGAACTCAATTAGGAAACCAATGGTTTTTGATGAGGAATAAGGACTGAAAAAAAGAGTAATGTGCATGACAGGGCAGTAGATGGCGATGTCACGTGGTCAAAAACACTTTTCTGGTCTTCATCAGAATATATGTAATGTATGCTTATGTAATAGTAGAAGACTTATGTTGGACTCTTCCAGTATGGTGTTCAGGTCTGGACTGTGAACTTTCCTACCTTTCAGATGACAGAGAAACATCAAAATCAAACTTCTCATCGAGTAGAGAAATTACATCTATGGAGACACACACACACAAATGAAAAAAATACTGTTAAAACGAGTAATAATAATGATGATGAACATATTAATGTCACCAATGGCTGACCGCTGTTCACTCGACGGTCCATCTCTCCGCAGCTTCTCCTCTGTAGGACACAGGCTCCAATCTGAAGGCGCTAAAGTGATATTAAACGATCAACTTGACATGACTTTAAACTATTTGACAACTAGTGATTAACTTAACGGAAATATGACCTTGTGCTCTGCAAGTTAAGCTATGAGATACCCAGTTGCTAGTAGTGCTAGCATGATACCTTATAGCCTTCGAGGGAACAAATCTGATGTAAAACTATGATTGATTTGTGGGATCAAGTGGAGTTTAATGAATTCTGAAAACACAAACCTCTTCTTTCGACAACTGCAGTCAAATCGTCTTTTCGGCTCCGCATTCAAATATCTCGTCCAGACACAACAACACACAACAATTCAAATCTGCTTCGCTGCTAGTCACGGTACTAGCGCGCTCGGTCATTGGTCACAAATGAGCAACGTCAGAGTCAGTAGAATTGTGGGTAATGTAGTCAATATTGGGTCATACGCTAGTTGAGCTAGCTAGAAATAAAGTACAAATAATTTAAAGTATTCAACATATATTTGCAATTTTACGGATGGATACTGTTAAATAAAAATAAAAATTATTGTTCACAGGGCATGAGGTATGAAGCGTAAGCGATTTAATCCATTAGTTGGCAATAGAGGCCCAGGTTAGGCTTCTGCTTAGCAATAGCTTATCAACATATCACTTCCTTTTCGTTTGAATGGTAACATTTTAATGATTTTTTAACATAATTTATGAAAAATTACTTTAGACAAGAAAAAAAACATTGATTTAAAGCAGGGAAAACTATTTATTAAAAACAAATATTCAATGAATAAAAAATATACAGAGAAGAAAATATTGTGTAATACTCTAATGTAATTTTAGCTATATTTAAGGGCATTTTATATTTGATATATAAAATTCAATAATGTTTCCCCTGAATTCCCATCACTCAATGTGGTAAATAAATATAATCTGATTGGTATTATTGAAATGACGTTTATGTGTCATCTATCAAATAAATCTTTTTCGCATATTTTCTTGGACAAAACACGACCTACAAACAAATATTTTACTTTTTTTTTGTTTTTTTACAAAAACACCAAAAATGAACTTCCACGAGTCTACAGACACAAAGTCACATCTCCATCGAGTTACCAATCTAAGTCTATGTTTGACCATGTGTACACATGAGGACGTGATTATTGGTTATTGACCATCTGACAAATATTCTTGTGCTAAACAACAACTGCAGAGTTCATGTCTATTTATGTATAGAGGGAATGTCTGCGTGAGGCCGCCGCCTTGTTGGAGTATGGAAGCGTTTTCCAGTGGAGTCGGTCCTTAAAATGTTTGAACACATCCTAGGATGTCACAGGAAGTGGTCGTGCATGGGGCGGTGCGTCAGAGCGACGTCTCCAGGCTATGAAGGGGGCTTCCTGGACAAGGCGGCGCCCCCGCAGAGTTGGCGGAACTCAGACCAGCAGCCCTGGAACTGTCCTTCAGCGGCGGCAGGGGGCGCTCCGCTGCGCTGTTGTTTTGGCCCCGTGATGCATGGATGGGAGGTGCAGAGGCGAGCAGTTGCGGGGCCACAATGGAGTTGCGCTTAGTGGGTGCGTCATCCTCGCTCTCCAGCTCGTCAATGAGTGGGATCTGAGTCTCTGAGTCGTCGATTCGGAACTCTGGGTGAGTCATGAAGTTGTGGATGGAGCTGCGGGACTTGGGCGTCTCCAGGTTCTCGTATGGGGACACGCTGTCCCTGAAGGCATTCACCACGCGGATCTAGAGGGTGGAAGATTTCAAATGTAAAATTGAGTTTTTGTGATGTTAGCACAGAAGGTTACTCCAAATGGCAAATAGGAAAAATGTAATGATAACCATAGAACAGGAAATGGAACTTAGAGTGAACTTATATGAAAGTGTCTGGCTGCTCAGTACAATATGGCTAAAGTGAATTAATGTGACTGAAAACCTTTGCCTACACACATGAAAACGTTTTATCAAGTCCTTTACTTCCATTAAAAAAAAATCCCAATAGTAAAGTAATCCAAAGTCAAATAATCTGTTCCAGGGTCAAATGTGGCCATCATAAAAGCTTTATTAAGTGTACAAGCAATATTTGAATTCACATTTGAACAAACTTAACTGTGTGTAAAATGAAATTAATCACTGCATAATACAGGGCGGCACGGCGGTCGAGTGGTTAGCGCGCAGACCTCACAGCTTCAATTCCACCCTCAGCCATCTCTGTGTGGAGTTTGAGTTCACCCCGTGCATGCGTGGGTTTTCTCCTGCTAGGTTAATTGGTGTCTCCTAATTGTCCAATGTGAGTGTGAATGGTTGTTTGTCTATATGTGCCCTGTGATTGGCTGGCGACCAGTCCAGGGTGTACCCCGCCTCTCGCCACAAAGACAGCTGGGATAGGCTCCAGCACCGATTAAACAGTTTGAAGCTGGAACAGATTATTTCCACCTGACATTATTTCCTATGGGAAAACTGTGCTGAATGTGGTTGCGGAGGCCGAGATACATGAGCATCTAAATAGGTTCCTCTGGAGTCCAAAGAAGATGTGAAAGGCGAGGAAGATGAGGAAGATACCTGAGTCTGTATGCGTTGGAGGCCGCGGCACCACAGCACCTGACCCCTCCTCAGCTCCATCTCAGCATGGTCAATTTCATCCAGATCCTGCATCTCTTCCAGCTCCTCCTCTGGGATCTCCTCCTGCTTGGTACCATGACCCGCCGTCTTCAGGAACTTCAGCCAGCTGGTGGGGACGCTAGACACCAGCTGATAGAGGTCAAAGGTAAAAAGGTGAGTGAGTCAGACACAGTAGGTGCCAACTTTCAGAGATGATGGGTCTCACCTGTCCCCACAGGAGGCTGCCAAAGCCCAGGAAGACACACCAGAGCCACTGCTCTATGCTCAGACTCACGCAGCTGAAGGGCTTGCCTCCAAACTGCACAATGACCACCTGGAAGGACGTCACAACATCACTTATTTTATTCTTGTCAACTTGGCCCCGAGCCCGCTTGGGATACCTGAATAAGGAAGGTCCCAAGCACGATGGCACAGAAGATGGGGTTGTTGAAGACTCCCTCAAAGATGTTCCTCTCGCCGTGAATCTTGCGGGCGTTGAGCTCGTTAAAGAGCTGCATGAGGACAAAGGTGTTGAAGATGATGGTGTAGTGCTCCGAGGGTGGGGCATGCAGTGGTGCATCCCTGCCACAGTCGATGTCAAACAGCATCTCACCTGCAAGATGCAACACCAGTGTTCATTATTTTATTACGGGAGGGGGGGTCATTCATCACATTAAAAAACACATTTGATCAATTTTGCAGAGGGGGCATGTGTGGTCCTGCCCTGCACCAGACCCAGCATATTATGTTTTTTATTAAATCGCGGGGGTGCTGGAGCCTATCCCAGCTGTCTTCGGGCGAGAGGCGGGATACACCCTGGACTGTTGGCCAGCCAATCACAGGGCACATATAGACAAACAACCATTCACACTCACATTCATACCTATGGACAATTTGGAGTCGCCAATTAACTAATTAACATGTTTTTGGAATGTGGGAGGAAACTGGAGTACCCGGAGATGCACGGGGAGAACATGCAAACTCCACACAGAGATGGCCGAGGATGGAATTGAACTTGGGTCTCCTAGCTGTGAGGCCTACACCATAACCACTCAATCACCTTGCAGCCTGACATGCTTATGTGTTTTTAAAAAATAGTGGAGGAGAAGCTAGCGCTGTTAGCATAGCGGGCTTTCCCCAGATGAAGCAGTCAAAACATCACGTGAGAAGAAGGTAGGAAAAATATATATTCATTCATTCATTCATTTTCTACCGCTTTTTCTTCACGAGGGTCGCGGGGGTGCTGGAGCCTATCCCAGCTGTCTTCGGGGCGGGGTACACCCCGGACTGGTCGCCAGCCAATCACAGGGCACATATAGACAAACAACCATTCACACTCACATTCATACCTATGGACAATTTGGAGTCGCCAATTAACCTAGCATGTTTTTGGAATGTGGGAGGAAACCGGAGTACCTGCATGCACGTGGAGAACATGCAAACTCCACACAGAGATGGCGTGAGGTCTCCTAGCTGTGAGGTCTGCGCACTAACCACTCGACCGCCGTGCCGCCCCAATCATTTTATCATAATCTTATAAAAACTCCACGGCTGTGATGTTTATGGTGCATTTACTGACCAACAAAGAGTAGCGTGAAGATGACAATCAGCTGATAGACAGCATGGCCCAGGATGTTCTTCATCATGGTGCGAGAGATGAGCGGCTTGCTGCGTCCGTACGGGCTCCTGAACAGCAGCGCTTCAGTGGGCGGCTCAGTGGCGAGCGCCAGGGAGGCGAATGTATCCATGATCAGGTTGACCCACAACATCTGCACCGCCTTCAGGGGGGAGTCCTGAGCGGGGACAAAGGGAGACCATTAGCTCAGGGATTGACTGGGAACAAAGAAGAGCATGGAAGGTGCGATCCGGGTGGTCCTGACTTGTGTGATGCAGGCGCCTGTGAAAGCCACGATGACGGCGACCACGTTGACGGTGAGCTGGAACTGCAAGAACTTGGAGATGCTGTCGTAGACGTTCCTGCCCCACATGACGGCCTTCACGATGCTGCTGAAGTTGTCGTCTGTCAAGATGATGTCTGACGCCTCCTTGGCCACATCTGTCCCGGCGATGCCCTGAGTAATGAAGACACATGCGTGGCCTTTTAAAATTGAACAGTATTTGAATTGACACATGGTGCGTTGATGGCAGTTACCATGGCAAAGCCGACATCCGCTTTCTTGAGGGCAGGGCCATCATTGGTACCATCTCCTGTTACTGCGACGACCTGCCGCCGGTCCAACACGGTGCTGTCGATGATGCCTGAAAGGAAACAAATGTCTTTCATTTTCTGTCTTGGCCGCAAGAATGATACATTGAATGGAAACTGATCCCACATTAGCTCTCCAGAAGTCAATTATAACCAATGGCCCCTGTTAGAAAGCCCATAATTTACATTGCATTGTATGTTCAGTTTAGAGTACAGTGTTAGTTCTCAGGCAGTATTCAAGATTACATTATGTTACTTAGTATACAGAAAACGCATTGATATTAATTTCATAAACATTGCGACTGTTGGAAAGCCCATAATTTACATTGCATTGTATGTTCGGCTTAGAGTGTCGTTTGTCCTACGGTGTTCAGCGGTCAGTAAACGCACCATAGTGCGGGACGTTTTTTCGGTTGAACAATATATAGATCTCTGAGCCTTATTGCGCCTCATACATCATATCACCAGGTTGATGCTGTGCGTGAATGCATAAAAGTGAGTTTTTTGGCTTATTGTGGGAGCTGTGGAGTAGTTTGGGCACCCTTTTCACAAAGTTAGGCTCCCTTTTCATCGGTGCTAATATCAGTATTTAAGCTAACTGTGACTAAGGGTTATTCTAGTGAGTGTCATGTTTGCTTGGTTTCTTTGTTGAATTTCTGTGTGTAGCGTGCCTTTAGCTCATCATTATACTTGTGTAATATGAGTTACATTACGTTACTTATCATTTATTGTGTATTTGTCTTTGTATGTATGTCTCATCAGTACCACATCATAACCTAAATAAAATCACCAAAAGAGGAACAACCTTCCGTGTTCTTTGAACACACCCCCTATACCTTTGACCACTAGTGCATCCTGGGAGACGATCTCACAACCTGAGAAGCCTCTCCGCTACAGCCCCTTTAAATATTTAGTAAAAGTCACTTCTGTGGTTACTTTTGTGACTTTTTCCCATAATATTTTAGTTATCTTACATTTACTATACTTGGTGATTCGCTCCAAGGGATCATGTGGTCCTACTGCCTCATAATGATGCATTCAGGGACTTCATTACTTCTACCTTGCAGGTAAAGTATTGAAGTGTGTCAAACCTTTGACCAGAGTGTGTTTGTCTGTTGGAGATGATCTGGCGAGGACTCTCAGTTTGGGCCAGATCTTATCGATACGTTCCTGTTCAATCTACACCAAACATAAAGACATAAACATCGATTATTCATCCCCGTGTGGGTACGTTTGATTGACGGCTGCCACACTGACCTCCCCCAGCTCGTTGCGAATGCGTCGGTTGAAGTCTTTGCCTTCCAGACACAGGAAATCGTCGCCGGGCTGCAGTATGCCACATTTGGTGGCGATGGCCCGCGCCGTGTTGATGTTGTCACCGGTCACCATGCGTACGGTGATGCCCGCACGCTGACACTTCTTGATGGCATCTGGCACCTGAAGGCAGCACAGGATGTCGAACGTTGACAAGCTAACCAAGAAAAGTGACATATTCTCGCCAGGATGTAAGAGAAGTCAGCATCATTCATTCATTCATTTTCTACTGCTCATCCTCACGAGGGTCGCGGGGGTGCTGGAGCCTATCCCAGCTGTATTCAGCCGAGGCGGGGTACACCCTGGACTGGTCGCCAGCCAATCACAGGGCACATATAGACAAACAACCATTCACACTCACATTCATACCTATGGACAATTTGGAGTCACCAATTAACCTAGCATGTTTTTGGAATGTGGGAGGAAACCAGAGTACCCGGAGAAAACCCAAGCATGCACGGAGAGAACATGCAAACTCCACACAGAGATGGCCGAGGGTGGAACTCGGGTCTCCGAGCTGTGGGGCCTGCGTGCTAACCACTCGTCCGCCGTTGCATTGTTTACTGAATGTAAAACTAAGTATAACCTATAAAATACGTTTGTTCATATTTTTGGGTGTCGGGATCGTATGAATTGGATTTACATTTTCTGCTATGATTTTTCTGCTATTTCTGTATTCATCAGACATTTTGGAACAAATTAATGACAAAAACCAAGGTAGTACTGTATTACATTAAATTCAGCTCCAGAACCTTCCCCTGTCTCGCTTCAGTATGCTTCTCACATTTATTATTATCACACATTTGAAATGATAAAATATATATATGTACTCCCCACCAATGAAAGATAATGGAAGATGATCAGTGAACAGATGGAATCGGCATCATGGTGTAAAAGTTATTGAGTTTCACTTTTACGCCTTACACTGTTGTGTTCAAGGACTGCTGAACAAACCATTATCACTGAAGAATAAAGACATAAACATGTATAAAATGTGGGCTTTTTCAACAGTAATGCATTTTATCAGTATCATTATATGTATAACTTATTACAGGCCGCACGGTGGTCGAATGGTTAGCATGTTGCCCACACAGTCAGGAGATCAAAGATCTCGGCTTGGCATCTCTGTGTGGGGTTTGCATGGTCTCCCCGTGCATGTGTGGGTTTCCAAATTGTCCATAGGTATGAATGTGAGTGTGAATGGTTGTTTGTCTATATGTGCCCTGTGATTGGCTGGCGACCAGTCCAGGGTGTACCCCGCCTCTCGCCTGAAGACAGCTGGGATAGGCTCCAGCATGCCCGCAACCCTAGTGAGGATAAGCGGCCATGTTTTAAACCAAACATTTGCAAATGTGTGGGGACCCACTGTATACATTTCTATACAGTATTAGCATCCACAGTGTGTCTTGTGGGGTAGTCACTAGCATAAAGGACACTGGAAATAGTGTTTTCATGTGAAGGAGTCAACATGCTGTACCTCAGGTCGTACAGGATCCTCAATGCCAACCACGGCAATGCAGGTGAGCCCAGCAAGGATGTCGCTCTCATTATCCCAGTCCGGCTCGTCAGAGGCGGTAAAGTCTCTGTAGGCGAGGCAGATGGTCCTGAGGCCCTCGGACGCCATGGGCTCTATCACTGTGTTCATCAGCTTCTCTCTGTCGAGAGGTTTGAAGGCTTTGGCTGCACCATTTTCCATCAGAATCTTGCAACATCTGGAATGACCGGACATGTAAACAAAAGCGGAGTCATGCCAGGGGAATTGGACGTTGCAGTGGTCTTACTTTCTGAGCAGGATCTCAGAGGCGCCCTTGCTGAACATTCTGTAGCTCCCATCGTGGTTCCTCAGCACGGTGCTCATGGATTTCCTCACTGAGTTGAAGGTGTACACCTTAAAGAGCTTCTCCTCTGGGATGTCATTGCGGACGCTCTGGTAGTCCCGCCGTAGGTCCAAGGTGAGTCCCAGTAAGGCACATTCTGTTTTGTTGCCCACCTGGCGAGGCAGACCGCCCTCTTTGTCTGGAGGCTGAAGGGGCGGCGGAAGCAGGTTAGTTTCACCAAGCTTGGGTGTGTTGGTGGGATACATTGTGTAATTAGCAAAACATCATAAACTAAAGAAAGGACAACAATGGAGGACATCTGCGTTCCATTCTGTTCACCCATCAACACACTGCACACGCTGCACCTCTAGTATTTAGCATTTGTTACCCCAGTGGAGGGCACCAAAAATTGGGATATTGTAGACCAGGGGTCTCAAACACGCGGCCCGCGGGCCAAATGTGGCCCGCAGGACACTAGTTTGAGGCCCCTGCCTTGATATGAAAGTTTAATGTTAGTGCGGCCCGTACAAGTTTGATATGGATGCTGTATGGTATCATGTGCCCAGAAAAAATTATTACGTTTGATTAATGTTCATGTTAAAGGTTAAATAACTGTTAATAGTTATCCTCCCTATCCGTGTGGAAGTGGTAAGTTTTTGGCTATTTAAGTTGAAAGGAAATAACGTGAAGGCTACCGGTTAGGTCGCTAGCTCTCTAGTTTGCGAGTTAGCATGTGTCTCAAGACCCTGCAGTTGCGCAATATGTTGTAAATAAAAAGAGTATAAATGTGACTATAGTCGTGTTTTGTCATGTCTACAGGGCTCTAATAATGCTTTGTTCATTTTAATGTGAAAAAAATAATTTGTCTACCCACCAACTATATGTGGTTTCTTAAGTTTTTATTGTTAGCTGTTTTATTATTATTATTATATTTATTTATTACTGATTGATTGACTTTCTTTATTCTTGATTTGTTTATTTATTTTTCATCTTATTTTGTGCAGAAAAATAAAAATTAAGATATTTGAGAACAGTGGAATGTTTTATCAGAACTTTTATTGTAGAAAATCAGAACCAAAGCACTGAAAAAGTTTGTATATTTTTCTGTTTTTAAGAAATGCGTTTTTTGTTGTTTTTTTTTGAAAACCTGATGCGGCCCAGCCTTGCCCAGACCCTAGCTCCAGTGGCCCCCAAGTAAATTGAGTTTGAGACCCCTGTTGTAGACAAACAGAACATTGGAATGCTATGACAAACTGAACCAAACACCCTGTTTCCACCAAGGGGTAGGCTTGGGTATCATTTTAATACTGGTGACAAACCGGTACTATTGAAAGATTCTGGTGCTTAAATGGTGCCTAAAAATATACTTAAAAATGGAAAACGTACATATTTTGTTCAAAAACAACGGGCCTCATTCACTAACTCATTCAGCTTCCTAAGAATGGGCTTCATTCACAAACCGTTTCTTCATAAATTTGTTCTTCAGTCCTGCTTATGAACAATTCTTATTAAGACTGTGGCATTCATGAATATATTCTTATGTTGAATTTCCTATGAAAAGTACTCTTAAGCATATTTCAAAGTCAACCTAATGGTTGTGTAGTCCGCTTTTGTACAGCTCATCAAACTACAATTTAATAGTGATCTTTGATCTTTCATCCATCCATCCATTTTCTATGCCGTTTATTCTCACTCGGGTATGCTGGAACCTATCCCGGCTGTCTTCGGGCGAGAGGCGGGGTACACCCTGGACTGGTCGCCAGCCAATCACAGGGCACATATAGACAAACAACCATTCACACTCACATTCATACCTATGGACAATTTGGAGTCGCCAATTAACCTAGCATGTTTTTGGAATGTGGGAGGAAACCGGAGTACCCGGAGAAAACCCACGCATGCACAGGGAGAACATGCAAACTCCACACAGAGATGGCCGAGGGTGGAATTAAACCCTGGTTTCCTAGCTGTGAGGTCTGCGCGCTAACCACTAGACCGCCGTGCCGCCCGAGAATCCTTATAAAGGTAAAAAATATTGATACTAAATACTGAACTGAACCATCGGGTACTGCTTTGTGGAAACAGGGTGGAACACATTGATGGGTCCGAGAGAAGCAAACGACTTCAGTCCACAATGATTTTGTTTAATCAGTGTTGGACTTCAGGAGGTGACGATCAGACAGAATCTCTCTGAGCCTCTGTGGCATCTTTCCAACATCAACTTAGCCCTAAAAACACCCACAGTGTCCTGAATGGATGGCTATTTTTATATCTCACCATAATCTTGGTGGTGTAGGCGCAGTTGACCCCAATCCCCAGAACCAACAGGTCCAGAACCTTGGCGGGAATGAGACCGGGCTCCGGCACCTTTTTATGGTAGCAGCCATTGATGTAGGTCTGCACCACCGTCATGCGGTTCATAGTGAGCGTGCCTGTCTTGTCCGAGCAGATGGCCGTAGCATTGCCCATGGTCTCGCAGGCGTCCAGGTGGCGGACCAGGTTGTTGTCCTTCATCATTTTCTAAAACAGAAGAAGAAAGTGTCAGTCTCAGCATAAGGCAAGGGGGTTCCATGAGGTTGTAGTAGACACAAGAGGGGTGAGCACACCTTGACAGAGTAGGCCAGGGAGATGGTGACGGCCAGAGGCAAACCCTCAGGCACGGCCACCACAAGCACCGTCACGCCAATGATGAAGAACTTGACCAGGAACTGAACGTAGATGGGCACACACTCGCTGGTCCAGAGAACACCCTGAATCCAGAAGGTATCAATCAGGAAGCGGGTGATGAGGATGAGGACTGTGAGCGCCGACATGAAGAGACCTGGCGGTGGAGGACACAGCAGACTTGAGGACTACTTCTTGATGTGCGAGTAAGTATCTCAAGAGTGAGACATCTTATGATATTGACATATTTGCTGTGAATGGTCAGAACTGAACTACTTCTAAAGATCTCCCATCAACTTGAAGCTCTTTGAGACGTCAGTTTGTACCTGCTTTGCCGATCTGCACGGCCAACTTGGTGAGCTTCCCCTGGAGGACCGACTTCTCCTTCTTTCTGAGGTTGCTTTTCTTCTTCTCATGTTCTACGTCCTTGTTGAGGGGCTGCAGCTCCACGGTGGCTCCATCTTTGTATACGTCAACTATGGGATGAAATGTTTTATATCATTGTTTTATATCATGTGCTTTGCATTGCACATAGGTGTAACGCCAGTGCAGCTGACACCAGAACTTCATTAGGTACAAACTCCAATACAAAGATAATAATGCAGATTTTCATATGAAGGTAACAATGTATTTATTATTGTGATTTTACTGCATCATACAGAGCATACAGCCGTGTGTAGTATTTTGCTTACTGGGGGGTCAATACATATATACAACAGCTGTCAGTGCAGATTTGCAATGGATCTCATTAGATTGTGTACCTAATGAAGTGGGCTAACATGCTAACAGAATGTGACAGGACAAGCTGTTATGTGTGCGTGTGCGTGCGTGTTTGTGCGTGTGTCCACTTCCACGACACTTCAAAGTGTGTGTGAGTCGCAGCAGAATGCAAACAATCAAGCATCAAATTAACCGAGCAATCCTTTGCTTCCCGTGGTAAATGACAACGAACAGGTCAAACCACCAACTGACTGTGGACACTGTGTATGCATGTGTGTGTGTGTGTGTGTTTGTGTGTGCGCGCACACTGATCCCAGCTCAGTAACGAGGTTATTAGTGGACATGAAGGCAGAAGCAGCAGGGAGGAAAAGAAAGAAGCTGGCGAGCTTAAGAAGGTTAATCTGCTTGCTTCTAATCAGCATCAACAGAGTCAGGAGCACCTTCTGCTGCTGCTCCGCCCAGAGAGGAGGGGGTCTGGTGGGGTGAGTGGTGCCATGTGAGGACCACAAGCACAATGGAGGTCTCTGTAGCCACTTTACCTGGATTGAATTCTTAGCATTCACTTGAGTGGTTAATTCATAGTGCTTGATTTGTAGCTTCATTGACTGATTTTTTTTACGTGTTGGTTTGTTGATTGATCCACATATTGATTGATTTTATGGTTTAGTTGTGTGATTTATTTATCAGATAAGTGCCACTACTACTACTCTCCATTGACTGATTTATTATATGTATTTATTGACTGGCTGGTCAATTAATAGAATCATTTTTGCATCTGTGGGCTGACTAAATGGACAAGCGGTTGTTTGATGAATTGATCAATCACTTTATCAGTTGATTGATTGGTTGGTTGGTTGATTGGCTGTTTCAAGCGATCAATCGGGTGATTGATTTTTGATTGATTGAATGCTGGATGGACGGGTGGTTCATTAGGTGGTTCAATAAGTCAATCAATTGACTTATTGATTTGTTGGTCTGTGATTGGACAAGCAGTTGTTTGATGAATTGATCAATCACTTCATCAGTTGATTGATTGGTTGGTTGGTTGATTGATTGGCTGTTTCAAGCGATCAATCGGGTGATTGATTTTTGATTGATTGAATGCTGGATGGACGGGTGGTTCAATAAGTCAATCAATTGACTTATTGATTTGTTGGTCTGTGATTGGATCAGTTAATTGACTGTTTTTATGTACTGGTTAACTGGTGATTGACTGAACGACGGGATAGATCATGAAAAACAATTGTTTGGTTCATTAGTTGATCAATGGATTTATTTGTTGGTTACAGATTAATTAGTTAGTCAATTATTGGATTTGTTGACAGACTGATGGAACCATCGATGAAAGAATGGTTGGATATTTGCACAGCTGATCAACGGATGTTTTTTTTGTTGGTTCTTCAATTGCTCGATTGATTGATAAATTTTAGGTTGTCTGAATGATTGCTGTGCTGATTAATTGATTGATTGATTGATTAAACAAAAGCGATTCAGTCTCAGTCTCTGCTTGTACAAAGTAGCTGTTAATGCGACAGAAGCAGTTGAAACCAGTCAGAAGCAGTTATGACCAATGACCAGAAGCAATTGTAACCAGTTAAAACCAGTTAGTAGCAGTGAAAACCGGTTAGTGGCAGTTGAAGCCGGATACAAGCAGCTGGACGCAGTTACAAACAGATAAACCGGTTAAAAGCAGTTAGAGCCAGATAGAAGCAGTTAGAAGCATATGCAGTAATGTTGCCTTTCTTGCCTTTTTCCTCCTTTTTAGCTGTAAAAGAGGAACAACCTGTAACTCATTTTGTCACAAGCTTAATTTTAACCAACCACAATTAGGCACGCCTCAAAACAATGGGATCAACATGTCGCTGCCACCGACAAACAGACCTACCTATCTTGTCCTTCTTCTCCCTCTTCTTGCGCTCTTCTTTCCTCTTGCTCGTCTTCTTCTTCTCTTTTTCAACCTTGTCGTCATCGCCACATTCGCCGTCCTCTCCAGCGCCCAGCAGGGCAAAGATGATGCCCGTCTGTGAGTTGACGCCCACCGCCGTCACCACCATCTTGCCTGAGCCCTCCATTACGTGGGTGCCTGGCATGGAAAAAAATATTTTGTTTGTTAGTCCTTGTGTTTGTTAGCTAGCAGACTACTTCCTGGTTTATGAACAGATGTGTGGCGCCATTGTGATTGTGTGTGTGTGGGGGGGGGTGTTTGCATTGATGCCATCAAATTGAAATTAAACTCCTGAGCTTGCACCTTTATCCAGATCCTCACTGTAATGTCATCTTCCATCATATCTTTCTTTGCCCACAGCATTGTTTCTAGCGCCATCCTTTTGGTATGTAGCAAAAATTATTATAATTCTGATCCCCTTCACAATTTTGCCAGTGTAAAACAAACAAAATGTGTCTTAACAATGTAATGCAAAGGGAGCAAAGTGAAGTACCTGAGAGCAGCATCGGATCTTTGTCCAGACTCTTCTTGACATGATCCGACTCTCCGGTCAGCGAGCTTTCGTCGATCTTCAGGTCGTTGCCTTGGATAAGGATGCCGTCGGCAGGGAGGAGGTCACCTGGAAGCATGAGCACGAGAAGAAATGATTTCAGCAGAATGGAGCAGCCACAGAAACAAAATGAGCTCTTCTTCATTGGTCCAAGAATGAGAAGATTCATTGCATGAAAACCGTCCTGCACAACTGGTCTGACTCCTCAACTCACCATATTTGACCTGCGCGATGTCGCCGACGACGATCTCTGACACTTTGATTTGCGCCACCTGACCTCCTCTCATCACGGTGAACTTCTGCTCCTGCTCGATGCGACTCTGGAGGCCACGGAACTGCTTCTCCTTGCTCCAGTCATTGAAGGCCGTCACCAGGACCACACATACCACTGACAGTAAGATGGCGGCGCCCTCGATCCAGCCGGTCTCTGCCTCGTCCTCATCACTCATGCTGCCCGCCGCCTTGCCGCAACCTGAGCACATATTACAACTCATTTTATGTCATTTATTTCTACTTCTACAGAACTGTCTCGTTGACAGGAAAAACAGTTTATTATTAATATATAATAAACTTAAAGGGCAGAGAGCTTATCTGCTTACAGCCACGCCCATATAAGGAAGTTTTACCACACCTTTTGAAACCAAGGGTTTGGAGGATCCCAAACTTCTGTCAGGTTCTTCCAAATATACCCCTTTAACACAATGTACAAACTACCCATAATATTTAATCACCATTACAGCTTATACCAGCTTATATATCAGGGATTTCTGCTCCCGATTCTGCCGATTCATCCATGAGTGAAATCCGCCGATATTGATACCAATCATATGGATTAATTATACATGTTTTTAAATTTTATTTAAGGACAAAAATCAGGAGAATTAAGAATATAATCCCCAAAATAGTTAATTATAACTAAAATAAATAATGATTTACTAAAAAGGGGTACCAAGTAATTTTTTTCATGGACCCCACAAATCCTGGCTCCACCATTGCTATTGGCTATACGATATGAAAAACAAACCATAAAATGACCTTAATTTAGGCAAAAACACATTTAAAGGAGACCTATTAGGTTAATTTTTCGGCCCTTTGAGTTGTGGACTCCTAAAGAGCAGCTGCACACGATAACCAGCACAGAAAGCATTCTGGTTCTTCCAGAATCTGCACCTATTCAGCTGCATTTCTTTGGATTTCCTGGTTACCCCGAAAGTCTGTTTTAATTCATTCCACCCATGGCCCGCCTCCACTCGCTGTGGTTGGTTACACTAGCAAGTGCTTAAAAGGAGTTCCGGTTTGTGCTGCTAGCTGCAAAGGTATAGGAGTTGATCATAAACAGCGATTTATCTTTTTAAAATGTCAGCTTTTAACACACAGGCATATGTGTTGGATCCTGAATCCAATCCGGAAGTAGAGATTGGACAAGAAAAGAAGTTACTCAAGACTCTCTTAATGGTAAGTAGCTTTAGCATTTTAGCATTTGGTTTTCTAAAGCATCGGAAATGTCTAATGTGGTGGGAAACGGATATTAGTAACCCTGCTCCCTGTATGCAAGCGCTTTTGCTCCATGACTTACACAAAATAAACAGTTAGGACACATAAACTGTTACTTTCTGTTTGCTCAGTCCACATGACCAAGTAACTTTGGAAAGGCTTCGGCGAGTCCAGCTGCATACTGGCCCATGTTCACAAAACAGTCCAGTTTGAAATGCCGCTGACAGATTCAAATGCATTTCTTTTGCTAGTAGGGAATCAGGAACTCCAACCACTTGTGCCTGAGGGTGGCGTCGTTAGGAATTGTAAACAAACGAATTGTTTGCTAGCAAGTAAACAGAGGAGGGGGAGGGCAGAGAGCTTATCTGCTTACAGCCACGCCCATATAAGGAAGTTTTACCACACCTTTTGAAACCAAGGGTTTGGAGGATCCCAAACTTCTGTCAGGTTCTTCCAAATGCGCATACTTCATTATCTAAAACGTTGGCATTGTTTAACACGAGAATACAACATTCTTAGTACATTTATAGGTCAGAAAAGTGGAAAAAGCTTACTTTTTCAAGAGGACATACGTCACCCGTGAAAATTCTTTAAGGGGACATTGGATGTGATATAGAGCCCTAGGCTCTATGGAGTTCCTGAGTTCCTGAACTCTATGGAGTTCCTGGTAGGGCCTTAGCAGGACTTCCAGGTAGCACGTTGGTGGGCTCCAAGTGAATTTGCATTCAGTGAATCTGATGTCTTCGACCGCTGACAAAGGCTGATGTTCAGGTCTAATGAATCCTGTTATTTTTCGACTGTCACGCACATACGGGTGAGTGTTGTCCAGTATTTTGGCTTTGTTAGCTGCTGTTTGACTGATGATCAAACTGTCAGCCTTGAGAACTCACCATACTCCGCCAAGTGTTTGTTCTTCAAATGCCGTATTAAGGTATAGTTTTTTCAATATTTTTCATGGCACGTCTTAGCAGGTCAGTCCCACACGTCATACATGTTTGGTTTTGTTTTGGCAGTGCAGAGATTGGCTTTTATATAAAGGCATCCTCATATGCCAATTACATGCTTTTTCACAGAAATTTCAATACTGATCAGTGGTCAATCGATCGGAGCATCCCTAGTCACAAGTGTTGATGGATATTATCTAACAAGATGTCAATTCTGTCTTTACAAAGACAATAACGCACACTTTTGAGAGGTATTCATTCATTCATTTTACATTAGATTGGAGAGTAAAAATGTAAAGAAATGAAATACATTTTAAAATTGATTCAATTCAGTTCCATTTTAATTTGACAACCTCTGAACTCAGCACAGTATAAGAATGTACTAGCAGACACTGTAAGCATGTTTCTTCACTTCTTGTTTTACCACATTAGCACATTTAATTGAAAATGTATGTCGTGTTTAGGACGAGTGGTTAGCGTGTAGGCCACACAGCTAGGAGACCCGAGTTTGATTCCACTCTCGGCCATCTCTGTGTGGAGTTTTCATGTTTTCCCCATACATGCGTGGGTTTTCTCCGAGTACTCCGGTTTCCTCTCACATTCCAAAAACATGCTAGGTTAATTGGTGACTCCAAATTGTCCATAGGTATGAATGTGAGTGTGAATGGTTGTTTGTCTATATGTGCCCTGTGATTGGCTGGCGACCAGTCCAGGGTGTACCGCGCCTCTTGCCTGAAGACAGCTGGGATAGGCTCCAGTACCCCCCCACAACCCTTGAAAATTAATGAATGAATGAATGAATGAATGAATGAATGAAATGTAAACACATTTATAGATGGAGTCTGCTGCTCACATTCAGTTCAAACTGTTCTAATATGGAAGAAGAGAAAGTACATAAAATATGAGCTACTTTTGAGTACACCTTCATAAATAAATTTTTGTCTGTAAAGCTCCATTCTACACAATGTACCCCATAAGACTAATGACTGGACTCCATGGACAGTAAATGTAGGTGTCAAGGGTACGAAAGCAGACTTCCTAACCTCATGAAACATGCTTTTCATGTCTATTTCTACATTATTTTCCTGTGCTGAGTTGCAGTTATTTGCTACACATCAAACTCACTCTGTCTGTCGGCATCCGGTGGTTTGTAGAAAGAAAGGCCAAGTGAAATGATGGCAGCCACTTCCAGGATTATGAGTGTCACATCCTGCAGGGCTTCCCACACTAACTGCACAAAGGTTTTTGGCTTTTTGGGAGGGATGACATTCGGTCCAAACACCTGCTTCCTTCTGTCGATGTCCTCTGAGTTTCCATCTAAACCTGCAACACATTTAACAATGTGATTATTATAGTGCTGGTACTGTATATTACAGTATTATGATGTGTATTCAAAGTATTATTGATACAGATCTTGTATGAGATGTCATTATACCACCCAGAAGGAAGTCAAGGTGGTCTGATGGATTTTTCAAGCTACTGCTGACATTTTAGCGCTCTGTGGCATCGCTGGAAGTGTTTACTGAGCGCAAGCAAGTCTCACACACACACACACACACACACAATGAATTAATGATGAGGGTGGGGAAATGTCATGGGACACATGTTAGCTATAAGACATCCATTCTGATTAGATAACTCCATAGCCTCCACATCTGGGACACGAAAAGTAGTGGCAAGAACATCAATGTATATTGTCGTACTATACTGTCACGAATAAACAGCCTATTTCTGTCATTTATTTTTCCAGGTATATATTTTTATTAGGGATATTTTGATCAGGGTTTTGTTACTAACTGAAAACTAAGATTGTCAATCGATTGAAATATTTGCTTAAAATATGTTATTGTGATTAATCGCATTTACCACAGTTAACTCAGAATTAATCACATTTAATCGCAGACAGAAAAACGTTTTTTTTTAAATCTATAACAAGTAGGGGAACTCTCTTTGTGGTAAACGATTCATTGCGCAACTACAACGATAACTACATCAAATTTCTGAAATATGGGCCATTATTTATAAAAGTAACAATCAAACATATATTTGTATTCCTATTTTCTTAATATTTTCTTACTATGATTAGCATATTAGCTCTTAAACTCGCCCATGAAGGTTTAGCAAACACAAAATGTGACCAAGTGAGACCTCTCACACTGAAACATTTTATTTTATTACAGTGTCAGGTCAAAATACAATTTGTTTATCGATGATACTGGTTTTAAATTCAAAATGTTTGTTAGTAGAACAGCCTAGTTAGGAACATCCAGAAACAATTATTATTATTTGCCACAATGCACCTTTCCTTCGTAAAACGAACAAATCAAAATACCCAAAACACAGGGCTATAGTCATAAAACAGTTAAAACAATTTGTGGTAAACAACCTCTCTGAAAAACAAAGTCCACCAAGCAGGATGGTGGCTCCGTACTTATTTAGTACTTTAGGTTTCATGTTGTTCCTGCCATAGTTGTTTACACAATACATTATAAATAAGATCAATCAGATCGCTATAATTCTATAAGTATGTTTTCCTGACATGTTGACAATGTTAGTTCGATGCTAATGCTAGTACAGCACTCAACTTCAGCTTCGGTCATCAAATGGACAGCCCGTCAATAGCAGCTGTAACTCCAATGCAATCTGATGCCAAGGTATTGCTGTATATGACAAAAAAACTAAACCTGCACTGCTTCAGCCTCTGGCATGTCATGTAAACACAGCAACAGTAGCTCTTGCATCATGGTCTTGATGCAAGAGCCATCTGCCAGGGCTTTGAGTCTAACTTCACCAATCAAAATACTCTTTTCTTTCTCCATTTCTGCTCAATGTTTATTCCAGCTTGTGGCTACAGAGTTAGGATACTTCAATCAAACTACGGTGTGCGCCGAGGGTCAAACAGGAGGAGCGCATGTTAATGACGCGTTAAAAAAATTACAGCGTCATTAACACGTTAACTTTGACAGCCCTACTGAAAACCTGAATTAAAAGCAGGTTTGCCCGTCTCTGCTGGACAACTCCCACCACATCCGCTGCCTTCTGAACCGCAGATGCAGCCCAGACCCTCTTCTGTGCCCTTGGCATCCCGGAGAGGAGACAAAATGTAAGCACTCGTCCATCAGTTGGCACCACGGCTGAAATCAGTAAATCAGTGGGCACAACACGTGTGACAAACGCAAGCGCTCACTCGTCACAGTCCACTCATTGGACAGCCGACTTGGGGAAGTGCAGAGACTGACATGTACCCACCACCGCACGCAGTTCATACTGCACTAAAACTTATATCACTCTCACAAAGACAGGAAGTCCCACACATGGCTGACATGCTTGTTCTGAATGTTGCACTCTGTCTGGAGTGAATGCTGCATTCAAATGCATTATATAAACTATGGTAATGGTAATGGTAATGGTAATGGTTTTATTTCATTTGAACATGCATCAGATTACAATTGAATGCATCACATAATCAGTTCACAGTTCCACATGTCCAAAAGGAGTAGGAAGAAGCAAAGCTTATTAAATCCTACCCCTCCATCTGGTACTTTTACAATCAGTAACTGTTACATTTGTTCACTTCCTGCTTTCCATAATACAGTTTAAGGTTGTTTTTTTTTTTTTTAATAATGTACCTCGTACCAAAGTACAAGGTGATATGACCATCCAATGACATAATGGGTACCATAGTAAGTGTCAATATGGTGATATATATAGCACATCATGACTGGTTCAAGACTCTTCATCCTTGTATTTAGCAAACATCAACTGCTTGTATTGTTTCTTGAATTGGCTCATCGTTGTGCATTGTTTGACTTCCTTACTCAATCCATTCCATAGTTTGATTCCACATACTGAAATGCTATGGCTTTTTAACGTAGTCCTAGCATATAAGTGTTTCAAATGTAGTTCTTCCCTGAGATCATATTTCTCCTCTCTTGTAGAGAAGTATTGGATGACATTTTTAGGTAATTGGTTATTTTTAGCCTTATGCATTATTTTAGCTGTTTTTATTTAGCTGTTTTTACTATAGTTTCCTTCTGAAGGTGAGCAAGCAGTGCAGGACCAACAGAGGCTTGCGGTGTCAGTTGACTTTGACCATGGCAGTCCGCTACAGTCCCTCGGGCAGGAGAGTCCAGACTGAGTCAGGGACTGGTTTACTAATGAGGTACATGTCAGAGGGAGAAGCCTGCAAGTCATTTGTGGAAATACCAGAAAAACACTATGTAGACAAACCTTGCTTTGTGCATTGGGAACAGAAAAGGGACATCTCCCAAATGTCCCCACAAAGTTAAAAGCATACAACTGCCCAACATGATGATGAAGACCAATGAAGACCTTTGAAACTCATTTCTTATTTACCTTCAACAGGGGAGGTTCTGAGTCTGGCACAAAGTCCGTTCACATCTTCATAGCACTCCTGGATCCTGGTCTGGGCCTCAGCTCCTCGCAGCTCCATGAGTGAGCGCAGCTCCTTCAGCGAGCAGCTGAACTCTGTGTCCAGGTAGGCTTCGCTGCGGCCATGTTTGGCGCCGCGGATAGAGCTGTTGGCCATGTCTGCTTCTGTGCGGGACTCGGGCCTTGTCGAAAGAACACAGACTCAGTGGTTGCCCTGGTGTGTGGGTCCGGTCTGGCATGGACTCTGTGACTGTGGAGAGAATGTAGGTGTCGTAAGCGGACTCACATTGAAACCAGTAAGACTTCAGAATCACCATACGCTAACTAAATTGGAAAAAAAGTTTTACATTTTTTACCACCAACACTGCTTCACTTCTTTTTACACTTGTATGACACTTAAACATGTGGAAGTATGACTTCACATATTGGTTGTGCACAGTAATGGCCACAGTTTGACCCTATAACAGACTATTTCAAATTATTTGAAAATCCCAACAAATGAAAGATCAATGACCTTTTTGAAAATCTTTTGTTGGACTTTAAAGGGGACATATTATGCTCATTTTTGGAGCTTTGTATTGAGTTAGGGACTCCTATAGAGCAACTACACACAATAACCTGCACAGAAAACATGCTTGTGTTTATTATCTTCATCCCAGTAGTTATGCGTAAGCATGTAATGAAGCAATAACTAACACACTTGAAGAACCTTTAAATGCCCTCAAAGAAATGTTTATTAAAAGCGCGATAAGATCACAATGAACATTGAAAATGCCTAAATCGGTGGTCTACATTCAGACATTCAGTCTGCAGTTAATTTGCTTATTCAGCATTTACGATATTGATAATTTTTATTTTATTCGGCACTGAATTTGTTTTTGTTTGTTTTTTTAGCTGTAAGGTATCCTCAGCAATACATCCTGCCATCCATTTTCTGTACCGCTTATACATTCCTGAAATATTTCACTCTGTGTGTAGTGATTCTACAGAATATGTGCGTAAACGTTTAAACGTTTAAACGTTTTTTATTTTATATTGTTATTCTATGTATTGTTTTTTATGTGTTTGTTTTTAATTGTAACTTGCCACATTTTATGGTTTTTCCCTTTCTAAATAAATACTAATAAAGCATAATAGTTTGATTTTTTTTATTTAACAAACTGACATGAATGACCTTTTCAAAGATATTTGAATATATTGAGATGCACCTCATTACTGCTAATAATTGTATTTTATTTTCACAGTATGCCAAGGGCTACTAAAAAAAACAAGTTCCTGGCCGAAACTGGCTCCCAGGCGGCACTTTGGACACCTCTGGTTTAACACATCCATTTGACGTCATTATTGGACATTTAGGAGCACCAAAGCGGTCGTCTTATGGAAGCCTTCAAGTGTGTTCCTGGCAGGCTGTGTGACCTCTGTGCCTTACGCCATAATCTGTGTCAATCAGTCAGCCCAGCCTTAATCTGAGCGAGGGAGAAGTGGACGGGTCGAAAAGGAGGAAGGAGGAAGGTAAACGGACTGAGCAGAAGTCACGACACACACACACACCGGGAAGCTTTGATAACAAACACTATGCTGACTCCAACTGCACCATATACATCAATATACTTCTTATAATACACATTAACAAAGCATGAGTTAACTAGTAACCTTCCTGTTTATAAAAATAAATGACCTTCATATACAGTTTATATAGGTAGTATTGCCAATAAGATCCACAGTGTATCAGATACAAAAATACTGAGATACATGAAGTATACATCCAAAGAGGACACAAGTGCCTGAATAAACATGGCAGCGCTAACTTGATGACATCCACAAGCCTCCACAGACAGAATGCTGTGACTAATCAATAACTAATAATAATAAGAATTCACTGCAGCGGTAATGATGACAAGATACTTACACAAACTTCCCCCATGGCCTCCAGTGAGCAGCAGCAGGTATTAGCGGCGGTCTGATTGCTCTGTGCAGCGTAACACACACGCCTCCTAAAACTGCCCATAACCTAGCCACCACTCCTCAGCTGCCACTTTGCACACACACACACACAAAAACAAAGACACACAGTGGAGTCCTTAAAGCAGCCCGTTGGTCAGAAACACAGTTTGACCTTCAGCGAGCTTGCAGGCTGCTCTCCATGGAAGGAAAAAACAGGAGCTGGCTAAATGATTATCTGAGGAAAGCCTCGCTTAATCTAATTAGACAATCTGTGGCCTCAGTGAACGCCACACAGCACACACTGCTACTGCCACGATGCAAGCTCCGCCCCCTGGGAGCTCTGCCCACATGCATACGCAACATCTCCTTGGGGAGCGGGGCTACATGGTCCTCGTCTACAAAGACCAGTGTTGCATGCATCAGGAATGGGTAGTCCTCGTCTGACAGGTTGAGGGACACAACGACCTGGGATACAGGGTCCTGGTTTACTTGGTCTCGGGCTACATGCACCACTGATACGTAGACCTCACCTGCAAAGAGCAGGCCTACATGCATCAGGCATACATGGACTATATATAGTCCTATGTATATATAGTCCTACTGTGTTAATGGATCCGGTGCTGGAAGAATCAGGTCTACAGGGATATAGATGTTGGGGTTAAATGGCCCAGAACTACAGGGATTGGGTCTAGAAGGACCAGGGCAACGTGCAACAGGGCTACATTGACCATGGCTACATGGATCAGGGATACATGAATCAGCGCAAAGGACCAAGTCAAGATGTGTTGTAGGTATTGATGGACCAATGCTACATAGACCAGGACTATAGAGAACAGGTATACTTGCATCAGCGCTATAGAACCAGGTCTTCATGGATCAGGCCCACATGGACCTGGGATACATGGATTAGTACCACACAGGAGCAGGTCTGGGTGGGCCAAAGCAACAGGAATAAAGCCTACAGGAACCAGAGACACATGGATGCGTAATTTACAAAAGTCACAGTATGACCTTTGCTCGTAGCTTTGTGACCCTTGTCCCTGAAAAGCAATGGCTGAAAGAGTCCATCAGTAGACCTGCTGACCAGGGATCAGATCACCTTTCTGCAGCGTCGTGTCGCCATCTTGTGGTTGCTTTCATCGTTTCACCTTGATAGGTGATCAAGGTCCTCAACATGGTCTGGTAAACGGACTGAAATTCGCCGCCCGTATTCTGCATAAGGAGACGAGATTGGACAGGGGCTCGGTTCTCTCCTTCGAGTCGCAGATTGGATTGCCATATTTCCATATGTAGCCAATTTATTTGCAATAAAGAGCCTGTTGATCAACAACCTCTTCGTGACTTTAATAGCGTCTTTGCAGACAGTATATATTACTTCGTTCGATAACAATAATAGTAGTAGAAGTAGTAGTAGTAGTCGTACTAGTACTACGACGGGCGCTTAAATCGTGGGTACACTAACCCCGCATACATTTAAAGTGGTAATTGTTGGAATTGAATTGTAATTGTTCCCGTGGTTAAACAATTCTGGAACTATGATCTACACTTTAGGTTTACTTTGACGTCATCCCTAAATAAACTTTGAAGCCGAAAACGATGGAAAACAAGCGAAGACCGTCGGAACTTTAGGTTGCTAACGTCACCGGCGTCGGTAAAATCCACTTCCGCACAGCTGATCTTGACGTCACTCTTCAATATGGCGGACTGGAACGGAGGTATTTGTTTTGACACGTCAATTCCGAACATTATTAGTAAAAATAACAATACGACGACTCATTAATGGTCATTTTCTGGTGTTTTAGTCTTTAAGAGGAAGCAGGCGATCAGGTGTTTTGTTGTTAATCCGCGAACCGCCGAAAATGCATCTTAAAGCTTTGCTAACAGGCTAAGTAGTTAACTACTTGGATGGTTGAAGAGCAATCAGACGAAGTCTCAGTGTTCGTATGAGATTTTAACAGGTTTTCGGTTGAATATTCATTCAAACGTTTTTTTCCCCATTTCTTTTTTCCGATCTGCTCACCATCTGTATTGTAATATATGTTAACAAAATCCAGGTTCTATATCTGATTTTCTTTTCTCAGATGTAAGAGGCGTTTCACATTCAATATTTCCAATCTTTCAATAGACCATGGATCTGTGGAAGACATGCTGGATGCTGAGAATAAACGTCTGGCTGAGAACCTGGCCACCAAAGTCTCTAGGCTGAAATCTGTAGGTCACAACAAACTATTGTTTAAGTGGGAGAATGAGTTCTGATAAATCTTCAACATTTAATCCAGTCTGCCCAACCGTGCAGTGCTAAAAAGTGCGTTGGATACACCCATTTGTTGCTGTAGTGTTATATTAAGTGGCAGAGTTACTTTTTTCATCAAGTAATTAAAAGTGTAAAGTAATGTCAATTTAACAAAATGTTTCTCTGACAGCTGGCGTATGATATTGATAGAGATGCTGAAGACCAAAATGAGTATTTGGATGGCATGGTGAGCTCATACAAAATGATCATTTTTTCTGATTTACTCCATATTTAGGCCAACCTCTAAGAACCTAACCTGTGCCCTGTTCCTCCAGGACTCAAACTTCCTGAGTGCGACGGGCCTGCTGAGCGGTAGTGTCAAGCGTTTCTCCACTGTGATTCGCTCCAGTCGGGACAACCGCCGCATTCTCTGCTACGCCTCCGTGGGCCTGGTGCTGATCTTCTTCTTGCTCTACTACCTGGTCACCAGGATACAGCGTTGATGTCCTAGGCTGTATCAGTCGGCATCACCATACTCATGATGCAGAACTGAGCCAGAAGTTGAAAACTGGAACATCATGTCTGATAGACTTTGATCAAAAACAGGAAATGGATGGGATGCAAAGTGTTGATATGACCAGCAGGTGGTGTCAGAGCAGCTCGGAACCAAAGACTGATGTGGATCAAACGCTTAAAGGGTTACACAGGGTCATCCTGTATATGGGTGTATCCATATGGGTGTATCCATCATAAGAGAAGTGAAATAATACCAGGTTAATGTGGAGGAAAAAGTGAAAAAAACGAATTTCATAAAGCCTCAGCTACTGAAACGTTTTTCTCCTGAAGCGATACAATGATAAATAACTCAAAATTTGACTTTGGTGGTGAAAAGAAGTAACAATTAAATATTTGGAAAAAGGAGACCTACATATCTAACTCACAAACACTGTAGCAATTGTTAGCTTACAAAAAAGTTTAACTGCAATTGGCAGACTGTTATTGGTACAATGTTATTGTTTTCTTCCTCTGTTCCTTTCATAAATTGTATTTAGCATTTTCTGTTCTTGCCGACATTCAGTGTATTCAGTGAGCATTTCCAGGAAATAATTATGAATTCCATTCAGCTTCCATTCAACTTACTTTATACCATTATTTTTTATGCATGCAATAAATAGTTTT
This sequence comes from Doryrhamphus excisus, assembly GCF_037039965.1. Classification (NCBI taxonomy): domain Eukaryota; kingdom Metazoa; phylum Chordata; class Actinopteri; order Syngnathiformes; family Syngnathidae; genus Doryrhamphus; species Doryrhamphus excisus. Next base: position 13,520,297 of record NC_136357.1, on the reverse strand, counting down.
AATGACTGAGCTTGTGTAGTTTCTGCACATTCGGATACTGAATAACTAGTTAATGTATTTCAGTTGAAAGGGTGTTTTTGATGACTGCACTGCATGTAGGAATAGAAACATGTAAAATGACGTAACAAATTGGCTCATTGTTGGCCTTCGTGTGTCGCTTCGGGTCCGCTCGTGTTCACTCGGCTTTGTTCGGCGAATCTCATTGTGAGGACTTATAGAAAAAGAAACCGCGGGGAGAGGCCTTTTATTCGTTGTCGGTTCTTTTGTGAAGATATGGTTGTTTTTATACTTTATTAGGTTTCTCCTTGTTGGAGATTGCTAACCGTCCCGTTACCCTTCGGTTAAATTCGGCTCTTGTCGTTCGCCGAAGGAATGGACGAGACGGAGTCGGCGACGAAAGCGCTCGGGCTGCATGAAACGCCCATCATCGACGAGCCGTCGGCGGAGCGGGTGGGCTCGGATACCGAGTCGGAGGCCGAAGTTGCCACGATGACCGTGATGGCGGCACCGGGAAACATCGACATGGGAGCCGAGTCCTTGCCGAACTCAGACGAGGCCGAGTCGGCTTTCGCAGGCAAGGAGGGCTTTAAGCTAGCAGCAGGCCATGGCGCTAAAACTCAAAAGTCTTATTTTATCTTTACACTTGCGACTTTAAAACACTATGTATAATACATTATGTACGTTCAAACATATTATTGTAGCTTTCATAATTTTTGCTTCGGCATCTTAACGTCCATAACCTAAACATTTACACATTCTACTCACTTAGAACGGTCTCCAAATTCTGTTCACTTCTTGGGGCATTTTAACTTTGCAGCAACGCTATCGGTTGTAATCATCAGTCATTAAGAAGTAGTCCACTTCTTTCCACATTACACGACACAGACAGCTTATCGGCATTGACAGCAAATGTTATTACCGAAGTGAATGATGCGATATCAACGGAACTGTTCATAGAGTGGCAGTGTAGCTAAATTGTTTTTAAATTAGGACACATCCTCAGAAAGCTGAGGGAAGAGCCTCTATGTGACGAGAGTTGGTTGTTTTTAGGAGTCTCCTGGGGAAAAAAGTATCTCCGAAGTTTGAAATTAATCCCATTGGTGGTCTGATGTCATTGGAGGGACATATTTGCCTGTGGTGTAGTTTCATGTAAACATGCCAGAGTGCAAATACTTGTTTCATCTTACAAAATATTTGATGAGACGTAAAAATACTGTACATGTGCTTGAATGTGTATTAAGTGCTAATGTTGTTATTGTGCAGAGGTTTCCACAGTTGCGGTGTCAGATGTTCAGGCTGCAGATGACAACGTTTTTACCACCACGGTGAACGCTACTGGAAACCTCCCTGAACATGTCCTGGTACACCACACCATATTCATCACATCGCTATGACCACCGTCAAAATGATACTATACGTGTGTTTGTTGCAGAGCGGAAGGACCACCCTTCAGCTGGGTGAGGGTCTCAACAGCCAGAAGGCCACTCTTATTGTAGTCCACACAGACACTGGCATTGTGGAGGAAGCAAGCCTGAAGTCCACTTCAACAATCTCAACAGGTGCAGCATTTTCATGTTTTTTCTTAACACGGTTCGAACACATTCTGGAAAACCTGAAAAAAAATCATACCCTGTTATTGTATTGTACCACATTGTATGTGTAGTATGTAGTATGTAATTTAGTGTCCGTTATGCTGAGGTTTGTGCCTCAAATAATACTCATTCATTTTCTACCGCTTATCCTCACGAGGGTCGCGGGGGGTGCTGGAGCCTATCCCAGCTGTCTTCAGGCGAGAGGCGGGGTACACCCTGGACTGGTCGCCAGCCAATCACAGGGCACATATAGACAAACAACCATTCACACTCACATTCATACTTATGGACAATTTGGAGTCACCAATTAACCTAGCATGTTTTTGGAATGTGGGAGGAAACCAGAGTACCCGGAGAAAAACCCACGCATGCACAGGGAGAACATGCAAACTCCACACAGAGATGGTCGAGGGTGGAATTGAACCCTGGTCTCCTAGCTGTGAGGTCTGCGCGCTAACCACACAACCGCCATGTAGCCCCTCAAATAATACTGTTAGTAGTAAAAAAAAAAAATTGAAACATACTGTCGTCCCTTGCTTATATTAGTTCATTGGTCCAGATCTGATTGAGATAAGTGAATTTCCATTAAGTAGGAAAGAAGTAAAGTAAGAAGCCAAAAACCTACCACTTCCACGTGGAATGGGAGGAGAGGTTTTTTTTTCACTCTGTCATATTGGCTGCACAGTGCACGTTCTCCCCGTGTGTGCGTGGGTTTTCTCCGGGTACTCCGGTTTCCTCCCACATTCCAAAAACATGCTAGGTTAATTGGTGACTCCAAATTGTCCATAGGTATGAATGTGAGTGTGAATGGTTGTTTGTCTATATGTGCCCTGTGATTGGCTGGCGACCAGTCCAGGGTGCACCCTGCCTCTTGCACGAAGTCAGCTGGGATAGGCTCCAGCATACATTATTTTAAGTCATGGATAAAATTATTTATGACCTGTATGATGTTTTCACCTGTTCAAATTGTCAGGTCCACCAACTCCACCCACCCCACTAACTCCTCCTCAAGACAAAGACTCCGCCTCCAAGTATAACTGGGATCCGTCAGTGTACAACAATGAGCTGCCCGTGCGCTGCCGGAACACCAACGGTGTCCTCTACAAGAACCGCCTGGGCTCAGGTGACCAGAATCATACATCTTGGTAAGATGGGCTGTGCCAGAAGACACAGCACTCACTACAATTTTGTTGTGTGCTCAGGGGGTAAAGGTCGCTGCGTCAAACATGAGCATCAGTGGTTGACGCCTACAGAGTTTGAGGGCCTTGCAGGTCGGGCAAGCAGCAAAGACTGGAAGAGGAGCATCAGATATGCAGGAAGACCTCTGCTCTGCCTCATACAGGTACCACCATGTTTGTATATGCTGGTACCGCCATCCAGCCGAGTGGTCCTGTCTAACTTTTGGTTTGCGTATGCCTGTGATCAGGATCGTATCCTGAACCCTCATGCCGCTTCGTGTACGTGTGCGGCCTGCTGTGACGATATATCTTTGGTGAGTTACAAGGACTGTGCTGGGAATGGACTTGAGTAAGGAGTCCTGATACAACTTTTCACTTCCGATCCGTTACTGACTTATTGTTGTCCCCTGGGAGTTTCCTGTGTAAAATGTGCAATTACTTTGGTTGTATTACACTTCCAACCATGGGAAAGTTTTCCAAAAAAAAAGTACACACAACTGACATTCTTATTACTAGCTTAACACGTTAGCACATGCTGTTGTTGTGATTACATGGGCTCTATTTGGCTGCTGCTGGATAGACCTGTTCGAAAGAGAGATATGTCATTATTAGTCCCAAAAGGGGAAAATGTTGGGGAGGAGTCTGGAATGGACTGCTTGTATTGGAGTGCCAATATTAGCGATTTTAGATGCAATACTAATATTTTTTTTTGCTGGTATTAACTCGATATTATTAGTCACTACCAATATGGTATAGGGACACCCCTAGACTTGATATTGTTCTCCTTGGACTGCCAACTTATTTGTCGTCATGTTTGTGTGTCCAGTGTTCCAAGGATGGAGAGTCTCTGGAAGCAGAAACCATCACTATGGTACATATATTTATTCATCTTTTTGTTTTCTGTGTCTTTCATGTCAACATAAGTACTTTTTCTGATCCTCTCTCTGGTCTGCTTTGGTCTGGTCGGGATCACTTCAGAACGGTCCAGTTCGTCTTTTCGTCCCCTACAAGAGAAGGAGGAAGGAGAGTGATTCGCCTACCATTCCAACCAAAAAGGACGTTTCTACAAGCAAAAACATCACACTGACCCCGGGAACCACATGTGGGTCACATGACCACAGTGTCGCTCTAGGATTGGGTCAATAGAATAACTTTTCGCTGTTTGTTTATGTTTATGCTCAACCCACAGTCACAGTGTCCCCCACGGTGCAGATCACGCCGTCTGGCACGTTGACGTTCGAGCGTGCCCCGACAAACGACGCCACCACCGCTGCCACCATCATCTCAGATGCCTCGGCACAGAGCGAGGTGTTCACTAATACAGCAGGTACTATCCACACTTTAATCCACTCCAATCCTCCAGGAGGCAGTCATGCACACTGAAACGGTTGAGGTCCTTGTCCTCCAATGATGTGGCTTAGAAATCTGGGCCCGTGTTCACAAAGCTTCCTCTCAGAAAGCTACTAACTTCTACTAACTTGACCTCAATGGTCTGACTGGTCACTCTGCTGACAGAGGGTGTCAACAGCTTCAAGTCATCACTGCTGCATTGTTGCATTTTACCTGAGCAGTTATTGCAGTGTTGCGATGACTTTCATCTGAAGTGTTATAGCGTTACTGTGCAAGGTGGATAAGATCATTCCTGATGACACACAAACACTACAAACATTATCGTGTGTTATTAAATCACTGTCATGTAGCGTACGGAGAACAGCTCACGTTTCTCACCGTCTTTCCGCCATCTTGGCTTCTTAGAGTCCTACTCACCATTCCTAACATTTTGCTGCTTTAAAGCCTTAAAGCCTATGAAGCTTTGTGAATAACTTTTATCTTAGCAAGTAATCCAATGACTTCTTTGATTTCTCCAAGATGTATTTTTAGCCTTAGGATGCTTTGTGAATACAAACCCTGATGTTCATGGAGCTACACTAAAAGAAAAAGAACCTACTGGGGGAAGGGACCATAGATGGATAGGTTGTTCTCCGTAATGATCTGCAGAGGGGACATCGCCCCTGCAGCCTATTCATCATCAGGAGCTGTAGAAGAACCGCAGAGTTCTGACTGGCTCCCACCTACCTGTAATTAGATCTCAGGAGACGGCGCGGCATTGGATACCTCGTGAATAATGAGGTGCCGTCATGGTACTGATGGCAGATGGTGATCTAGATTCCATCTTCCATACATGTCTCTACACAAATCAATTTTAACACTGTTACCTCTGTTAAAGAGGAAGTCTAGGTATCAGAAAGTATCAAAACCAGGATCTGAGTTTTGTGCTGTTGATACCAATACCAATCATCCATGAGTACAATCGGCCGATACCGATGATGAAACCAATCACATGTGTAAATGTATTATTGGCTGTTTTGTTCTTTTACAATATAAAAATGGCCCATAGCTACTAATTTCAAGCCAAATAAAGCCAATATGCTTGTTTTACAACTCACATTTCAGAATGCAGGTGGCACGGCAGTTGAGTGGCTAGCGCGCAGAGCTCACAGCTAGGAGACCAGGGTTCAATTCCACCCTCGGCCATCTCTGTGTGGAGTTTGCATGTTCTCCCCGTGCATGCGTGGGTTTTCTCCGGGTACTCCGGTTTCCTCCCACATTCCAAAAACATGCTAGGTTAATTGGCGACTCCAAATTGTCCATAGGTATGAATGTGAGTGTGAATGGTTGTTTGTCTATATGTGCCCTGTGATTGGCTGGCGACCAGTCCAGGGTGTACCCCGCCTCTCGCCCGAAGACAGCTGGGATAGGCTCCAGCACCCCCGCGATCCTCATAAGGAAAAAGCGGTAGAAAATGAATGAATGAATTTTAGAATGCATTTCTTTTTAGTCTTCTCACATTATTAACTGAAAACCTCAATGGTTGCAGCCCTGGTGACACCTACTACTGTATATATGAAAGCAGAGCCATAACATTTACACAGAAACATATTCGACTTATTTTTTCCAAAATCACCGTTAAAGCAACTTAGAGGATCAGGCGCCTTTTTTAAGGAGAATTTGGATGTGAGAGCAGCATGATTGTGCTCCGACAGGACCCCCGGGTATTTCTCTCCACAGTATGACAGCCTATCTATACGCCCCCCAAATGTCATGCAAAGCACAGTATCGGCATACTGTGCTTTTTCACGGAAATCGGCTGATACTGATCACTGCTTTTTCTGTCTAAAGTGGATCAAACAAGTGAGGGCAATGTTAGTAACATCCTGTTGTGGGGTACATTTCATTCTCCACCTTGAGCTTAAAAACTGACAAGTTGAACCAAACAGAGTTCATTCATTCATTTTCTAGCACTTTTTCCTCACAAGGGTCGCGGGGGTGCTGGAGCCTATCCCATCTGTCTTCGGGCGAGAGGCGGGATACACCTGGACTGGTCGCCAGCCAATCACAGGGCACATATAGACAAACAACCATTCACACTCACATTCATACCTATGGACAATTTGGAGTCACCAATTAACCTAGCATGTTTTTGGAATGTGGGAGGAAACCGGAGTACCCGGAGAAAACCCACGCATGCACGGGGAGAGCATGCAAACTCCATACAGAGATGAACCCTGGTCTCCTAACTGTGAGGTCTGCGTGCTAACCACTCGACCGCTGTGCCGTCCAAACAGAGTTGTAACTATCAAAAAAATGAAAAGAAAAACTCGTGAAACAGCTGGAATCGTCAATCTTCCTCCAGGTTTTGTTCGACCATCTGATGGATGATTGATGTCCGGTTATTTGTGGACAGGTCAGGTCAGCTGAGAAGGAATCTTTCACCATGACATTGATAGGAAGAAGTAGGTCAGGAAGTGGACTTATGGAGACCGTGCTGACATGCTAACCTAGATCTACTCTCGCTCTCTCTTTTTCTCTCTCTCCAGTGTTGACAGCCTTGCCGGCCCTGACAGTGTCTCCCCAGGCCAAGATGGCAGTGACTGCCCCCTCAGCCACGCTGGTCAGCGCACTTGAGGTGGGACCCGTGGTGGCAGCGGCAGCAGTAGGGCCACCATTGAGCGAGTGCCAGAAGAACCCCTGGCAGGGCCTGGAGGACATAGCCAACACGCTCATGAACAATGTGCAGCAGCTGAAAGTGTTAATAGAGCAGGCCAAAAGGGACGCCGCTGGGGTTAAAGGCCAGGGAAGCCAGAAGGAGGTGAGAAGATGGACTGCATCAGTTCACCTTGACACTAAAATAGGAAGGGCTCACAAAAATGTTTAAAAAGAAAACTTTTGAGCACAAAAATGAAATTTGAGGAAGAATTGCTTATTAGACTATGAACTTATATTTAATGTCTTTGGAACCTTATATATTTATTACTTACTCAATGTTTGTGTGTATGTGTGTGTTCAGCCTGCTGTTAGTCAGACATTCCAGAGTCACATTTCCTTCCAGCCGTCAGACGAGTCAGAAGCCAAGCGGAGCACGGATATCACAGAGATCATCATTAATGTATGTATGACACTCTTTAGCATATTTTCCTTTAAAACTGGGGTGTGTCCAGTGGCCGCATACTTAAAAATCTAAGGATGCAGGGGGTGTGGTGCATTTTTTTAATTTTAGAATTTTTATAAAAGATACATGTGTATTTAAAGGCACAACATTGTGCTACAGGTGAATAGGATTATTATTATTATTCATTCATTCATTCATTTTCTACCGCTTTTTCCTCACAAGGGTCGCGGGGGGTGCTGGAATGAATGTGAGTGTGAATGGTTGTTTGTCTATATGTGCCCTGTGATTGGCTGGCGACCAGTCCAGGGTGTACCCCGCCTCTCGCCCGAAGACAGCTGGGATAGGCTGCAGCACCCCCGCGACCCTTGTGAGGAAAAAGCGGTAGAAAATTAATGAATGAATGAATGATTAATCAATTGCCAAAATAGTTGTAGGTTATTTGGATAATAGATTAATCATTAATTCATATGCAGCTCTATCTTGAACAACCATATTCTTTCTGTTGGCTACATGTGCCATCACTGGTCAAGCGGTTAGTAGTTTGAGCTACTTTTTTCTTTCAACATCGCTCTCACACTTCACATCTTTCCCACCATGCTTCATTTGCAGGAGATGTGCGTGAACTGTGGGCGTGTGGCCCTGAGCGAGTGTGCGGGCTGCCACAAAGTCAACTACTGCTCCATCTTCTGCCAGAGGAAGGTAAAACTAATGTTTGTGTTCATGATTAAAGTACAGTAGATCTTCCGAGACCAGCAGCAAATAGTTGTTACAGTGTACATGTATTATGGTGTACGTTTTATGCTTTATCGCATATTTTTTAACAAAATACTGATTTAGGGTGAATGAGATGTGTTTTCTACCAATAAATCGCTTCTTTCGGGAGAGAATATGCAGGGATCCGGTGTATAGTGATGACAAATAAATTCCCTTCACTTCATTGCTTCCTTTTTTCCCTCCCTTGCAGGACTGGAAAGATCACCAGCACACCTGCTGTCAGTCGGGAGGGGGAGGGGCCCTTCCGGGAGAGGAGCCAATGAGCATGGACAAAGTTAAGTGAGGGCAGGTGGGCAGAACCTGGCCTCTTGTGCACAAAAAGGCTCTTCAATGTGTGCATGTCCTCTTGCGCAGATCATTTTGTCTTTCTGACTTTGTATTCATATGAAGATGTACTTAATGAGGTTTAATCACAGCAGCTCCCGGTGGCCATGAAGGAAAGCTTCATATTGAATCATATTTATTATCTCTGCAGGTTTAGTGAAGTACCGTGTTCTGGTCTGAAGGTTTGCCAGTTTGCTGTAGCATTATTTTCTTAATTACTTTAATGTTAATTTTTATTACATTGTTTACTTTCAAGTCATTTGGTTAGTTTGACCTTGAATTGAAGTTACAGATAACAAGCGTTGACGAACCAAATGCATTTTTGATGAATTCTTTTATTCTGAAAAGATGATTATAAAATGAGTTCCTGTCTGTGGAGCAAAGGTGACACATGTCTGCTGAAGTGTTCCTTCAACTGAAGCTTCTTTGCAGATTGTAGCAAAGTATCACATCCTCATAGGAAGGCAGCAGGATAAAGCTTTTAACGAAGCTGAAGCATCTTCAGTCATGCATCCAAAAAAAAAAAAAAATCCACGCACCCGGTCAGCAGGCGTACTCATCTGGTGTGAAAGGAGCAGCAGTGATGTAAGAACTTTTTGAAGAACCTCCTGAACTCTGTGTTGAAGACTGTGTATATGATAGGGTTGAGCGCGCTGTTGACGTAGCCTAGCCATGTCACAACGCTCATCACGACCGCTGGGACACGGCAGTCCTGGCAGCGAGCTCTCAATATGTGGAGGACGAAGAAGGGCGTCCAGCAGAACAAGAAGACGCCTGCAAGGTGAGAAGAAGAATACACTCTGATGACAAGCTGCTCTTGATGAGGTTGTTTACTCTTGTAGTGAAGTGATTTTGTGTGAGAAGCCCCAAAATCAATGGCATTCTTGAACATACAGTGAATGTGGCTCTAAGGCATAAAACAAGTTATAATAATCCAGTGATCTCAAATTGAGGCCAAAGCTGGTTAATCAGGACCAGTCAGGTGATCTTCACAAGCAGGTCTCCTCCAGCATTACTTTTCACACTCCCAACTTGTGCCCGACCTGGTTTTACACAATAATTGGATTTCAGATTAAGGCGCTGCAGGATTACCCGCTGCGTGCTAAAGGGAAGCACTTCTCTGCATTAGAACCCGATGTCGGACGCTATTAATAGGCCGGCCTTTTCCCAGTGATGTGTCAGTGCCTTTCCACACACATCAGAGGTGGAGGTGAGGTGTTCAAGTACCTACCTGTACCAGTCTTTCAAGGTAGTAATGAGGGTGTTACTTGGTTAGACCCATGTGGGTTTGAAACTGGATTTACACTACATGCCTCAGGTGACCCAATTCTGACCCCCAAAAATTATCATAAAAATATAATGTCAAGATGGTACATTAGCAATATGTTTTTTTTTTGTTTCTGTCCAGCCATTGAAGCAGATGGTATTATTGATATCAATGCTAAACACATTTGCTCTGCCAGGGAAAATGCAAGCTACACCTTCCCTGTTGTATGGATTATTATTTGGCTTTATTTAATGTTTTGTTATGCAAATCTGGAGCAGTCGGAGGGGATAGAAAATGAGAAAAAAAGAAAACAGAAGGGGTAGTGTGGGGACAAAAGGGGCACAGTACAAGGAGACGAGAACAACAGCAACAATTGTAATAATAGAACAAAAACAAACAGGACTACAGCAAATCAGCAAATGCCTATGATAGCTACTATAAAAGACCATAATGGAGAGGACAAAGTACTATCAACAGCCACAGTGATATTGAAATGAAACAGTCAAACATATTAGTGGTAATAGTAGTAATGAAACTATTAAACCTTGATAGTGAACAGAATAACACATAATTGTAATAACTATGATCTATTGCTAACTTCAACATAACTAATAAAACCAATAGCATAATGACATCCTGGATAAGTTGGTGACTTATTTGGGGAAGTACTTCTGCACTTGGAGTGTGTATATGTACGCATGCACAGGTATCTCTTATGTGTGCATGTATACATGCATAAATGTGTCATTGAGAATGTATGAAAGGTGTGGGACTGCCTCCTACCACTCACCAAACCCCGCCCCACACAACCCCCACCACCAGATAGCCACCTACCTTTGGGGGCGGGCAGAACCAAGAGTGTTGGCTAGTGTCACATACACACTATTAGAGATGGGGCTGTTTCTTTAACCAATCAAACTTCAGATCGAGATATGATGGAAATGAGTCACTGACTCAGGCGTATTGGTAACTACGTATGTATTCAAATACAATGGGACTTTATATTATATATTATTACAGATAGTGTATCGGCATCGCAGCAGCTCATGATGCAGTCTATCACTTTCTAAGGGTGACTGTTTGAAACCCCGCCATGGCACATATTTACTGTTATTGTTTTGTTTTTTGATACTGGCTCTCACGGTGTATGGCGTCTGACCGGCCCACTGAAGGCCAAGGTACCAAATGCATTTTCCTGATTACGGACTCGCCACAGCAGATCCTTTTGATCCGCATACTAATTTAACCAACAATGTTACAACATGTCACCACTACCTCTCACGTGCATCACTAAGTCTATTAGAGGAACGAGGCAATCAACTACGTGTTGCCACACGGACGAATATTACATTGTCTTTACACCAATGACACGCGACAATGACATATTTGCAGAAAATTAATACATGTTAATTAAAAAAGTGATATTGAATAATTCCTCACGGCACACCTGACGATTTCTCACGCCACACTTGTGTGCCGCTGCACAGTTGTTGAAAATCACTGCATTAGAGGCATGTTAAGTATATGTAGTGTATGTGGCACATTAAATATGATAAATACTGTAGATTAGATGTACATTAAATATTGAACTGTATTCTTACCTACGACGACAGGTAGCACCTTCATGGCCTTCCTCTCCCTGCTGTTGATCTTGGCTCTCTTCCTCCTGTGATGGTCAGGATTGAACTTTATCTCAGCAAAGCTGACCGTGGGCACAGGCCCATCTTTGCACTCTGTGGGGTGGGGGGACCTCTCCAAGGACGGGAAGGCATCAGGTTCATCTGGGGTAGCTGTCAGTTCCCGCTCAATGATAGGGGGTAGGGGTGGTGGCAGCCCAGCCAGCGGTGGGAGTGAGGCAGCAGCCTCCTGCAGCTTCCGGCAGGCCTGGATGCTGCTCCTCAACTTGGCCTTGCGAGCCTCTTCCCAACGCCGCAGTCCACGGAACATCCCGCAGTAGAGCAGGAGCATGATGGGACAAGGGATGAAGAAGGAGCACACGGACGAGTATAGTACGTAGTCGTCGTTCTCCAGTTTGCACTCGCTGGGGTCACGGCCCGGTACATCATTGATGCCAAACATGATGGGCGAGGCCACTGCCAGCGCCAGGACCCACGTGGCCGACAGCAGGACGGCTTGACGCAGGTCCACGTGTTTCCTGTTGTAGTTGAGGGGGATCAGTACGGCAATGAACCTGCAACAACACAAACATCTCTCAGTTGACTTCTAACCTCCGCCAAGCACTGAAGCACTCCATGCAGGCCTCCTCCATCTGCTTCCTGTCTCTTTCCTTAAACGTTCATTTAAAGTTCCAAAAAGCCTGCCATTGTCCCCATCCGTCCACATTAGTGTTCTGGCCGCCATCAGTCTCTGATGTAATCATATTTTGCTGAGTAAGTGCATCAGGTTTGATGAGCTTTTCTATGGTTTCAGGCCTGGAAAGTCATCGTTCAGCTTGGCCATAATCTCATTGAGTGCCACTAATGAGCATGGACGTCCTCGCGCTCGCATTCTTCACTGGAGTCTTTCTTTGCTCCCACTCAGCTTTTAACAAGAAGCATAGTTTATAGTCAAGGACCTTGAGGTTCTACATAAGTCTCTTTACTCGGTGGCCATCTTGATGAATCAAGATGCTAGGGGGGTGGATGTTTCTTATTAACTTACCAGAGGAGAGAACTGCTCCTACTGCACCCACCAGGATGTAAAAACGATTTTCAAATCTGAGCTTTCTTACCAATATCCGATATAGTCCAGCAGCGAAACCAACCGATACAAATGAAGAGCTTGCAACCAAAAGGCGCTAAATCCAATTTTCACTAAGTTGCATGTTTTTCATGAGTTTAATAGACCTCTGTCATGTGTATCCAAATTGTGTATCCAAATCACATTGTGAAAAAAAATGATATGAAATTTATGCTTTCAACCAAAAGGCGCTATTTCCATTTCAGATTTCAACCAAAAGGAGCTAAATCCCTTTCTTTATTCTTTATTCTGATTGGCCCAAGTTTCCCATCTATTGATAATCTGACCAATCAGAGAGAAGAATACAATTGGCACTGCACATACAGAAAGCCAGTATCAGTGCGCATCCTGTTTTGTTTGTGTACATTAAGTACACGTATGATAGTTACAGAATGTTATGCAATTCAGGAGAACACAAATTGTGTTTTTACAGTATTCTGTAACATGGAAGTTTTTTTTACGCCATAAAAGGCATGTCTCTACCTTGACACCTCCAACTTTCATGAGAAACTTTATTTTACTTGTACTAAAAAACATACAATGTAAAGAGTTTGTAATGAGATGATTTTTGTCACTGTCACCTTCATGGTGCAGTCAAATATGAGCACTGCTTTTAATAACATTTTTATTAATTTAATTAATAATAATTATTTTGTATTGTATGTTGAGAGTGGCTTCTGTGTTTTAATTATTTTATTAGAAGGGCACATTAAAGCACCTTACATTCTTTTACAACAATGCCATTGAAGAAGTTAAAGGTGACTTCAAATTTATTTCAGCCAAAAGGCGCTAAATCCATAATTTCAGCCAAAAGGCGCTAAATATAAAATACATGGTGTGTGCAGGATTTTTATAGCATGCATTTTTATGACCTATATTGATAGCTCTTTCATTTGCAATATAGACTTGATGACCAAATAGATTGATATGTGCGTAGTTAAAAATCATTGATTTTCTCGAAATCAGTCAAAATGGATTTAGCGCCTTTTGGTTGCAAGCTCTTCAAATATAGGCAGCAGCTCTTTTTTCAAATGAATGTGATGTAATGAACAAAGACATTAGACTTCTTATGCAGGGGTCAGGAACCTTTTTGGCTAAAAGAGGCATGAAAGCCACATATTTTAACTGTATTTCCATGACAGCCATATAATATATATTTTTAACATTGAACACAACTGTGTGCTGGTGGCCGAATGATTAGCGTGTAGGCTCGATTTTCCACTTGGGCTGCTCCGGGTACTCCGGTTTCCTCCCGCATTCCAAAAACATGGTAGGTTAATTGGCGACTCCAAATTGTCCATAGGTATGAATGTGAGTGTGAATGGTTGTTTGTCTATATGTGCCCTCTGATTGGCTGGCGACCAGTCCAAGGTGTACTCCGCTTCTCGCCCGAAGTCAGTTGGATAAGCAGCATGGAAAATAGATGGATGCATGGGTTTGAGATAAGGGATGAGATAAAAGTATAAATCCACACAATAAATCTCCATGGTAACTTATAATTCAATTTTTGTGGAACCAGATCACGGATAAATTGAGCCTGGATAACCACGAAATCCCGGCTTTAGTTTTGTGCAATAGGCCTCTGTTTTTGTTCCACCGTGCATTTACAAACCACACCACAACTTTCTGCACACCATACTGCATTTCCCATGATGTCCTGTTGCTTTTCCGAGTACTGACCTGTCGATGCTGATGGCACACAGGTTAAAGATGGAGGCGGTGCACAGCATCACGTCCATGGTCATCAGACTGTCACACACGCTGGTGCTGAGTGTCCAGATGCCTTCCTGGAACTGAAAAAAAGGATACACCCAGTGAGTACACTCATTCCCTCAGTGGACTCTTCACTAGGTACACCATCTAACGAGACCCGATCCAAAGATTGTGTTGGATGTTGACTTTTGATTGACACAGTTATAAGCGTAATCATTTAAGAATATATTTATACATGTACAGTACTTGTTTTCATTATTTTAAGGGCCATGTTGAACATGAGGACTAGGGTAAGGTTCTCACAAGAAATGACATGATGGTGGCAGCCAGTCCCATTAATTACGCTGATCTACAAGCAAAATGCTTCCGGAACAAAAGTAGTCTTAGTTGAGGTCACTAATAAAAAAAAGTCAGAAATGTAGATTGGCTATAGTTTCTGAGATAGCGTATTGGGTCAAAATAGGAAATTTATGCAAAATAAGGCAAAAAAATTAGTTTATCAGATCATACAGTGTGTCTACAGGCAAGCAGTTCTATCTGAAAGACTGTCTGCACATTCCAATACATTCATTTTTATATGTCAAGAGAGTTTTCACATAAAATGTTTGTTTTGATTTGCAGAAATCTCTTTCTTGGAAGTGGACAAAATGTGTGCATGTAGAGACATTTCATGAACAGGAGCAGAAATGCACTTTTACATCAGAGTTTCTTGAAAACTACAATGCAGATAGTAATAAACAGCTAGTGGCAAGACCTGCTGAAGTCCTACAAAGCCTCTGATGTCATAAGATATTTTTTTATTTATTTCTTGACAGATAACGATGTGCAACCCCGATATTTTCAAAATATACATTTTATTTCTAAGCATAAATTTTTAAATATTAAATTAAAAAAAAAACTTTAAGCATAAATTCATTCATTTTCTACCGCTTTTTCCTCACGAGGGTCGCGGGGATTGCTGGAGCCTATCCCAGCTGTCTTTGGGCGAAAGGCAGGGTACACCCTGGACTGGTCGCCAGCCAATCAAAGGGGACATATAGACAAACAACCATTCACACTCACATTCATACCTATGGACAATTTGGAGTTGCCAATTAACCTAGCATGTTTTTGGAATGTGGGAGAAAACCGGAGTACCCGGAGAAAACCCACGCATGCACGGGGAGAACATGCAAACTCCACACAGAGATGGCCGAGGGTGGAATTGAACCCTGGTCTCCTAGCTGTGAGGTCTGCGCACTAACCACTACACCGTGGCACTAACCACTAGACCTGAAAATGATAATTAAACGAGTCTCTTAAAGACAGAATGACTGTTATATATATTTGATTTATTAAATAACGGTAAATATGAAATAATTAATGACTGATTAAATAAAATTAAAAAAAGGTTAAATAACAAATCAATTATAATGAAATACATACAATTTTCTTTATTGAATGCTAATTAACGACATGCATGATGATGATTAAATGCCACTTAAATGCTAACCTCAGAGTAGACGAAGAGAGGCAGGACGAGGACAGCCAGCATGAGGTCTGCCACGGCCAGGCTGACGATGAAGTAGTTGGTGGTGGTCTTGAGTGCCTTCTCCATCAACACACTCACACACACCAGCAGGTTCCCACCTATGATCACCACGATGAGCAGGACACCGAACACCAGCGCCGCCACGTTGTGTCCCCCTGCAGCCGCGGACCCTCCTACTGACCCTCCAGATCCTCCAGCTCCGCTCACATTGGCCGTCATCTCCACAGCCGCGGCTCCTCTCCTCCGTCCCGGCCTCTCATGAAGGACGGGGCGGCTGGTGTTCGCCGTGCTGGTGCCTCATCCTTGGGGACGCACCTGACGCGTAAAGGTGGCTAACTTGAAGCAAAAAAAAAAACAGCTACAACGTCACCGTGTGATTAAAAAGTATAAAAATGCACTTAAAACGTCACCGGTGTGGTTGAAAAAGAACATTTTGAGGGGCATGAAGATCCAAAAGTTTAAGCACACCCCACCCCCCCGGTAGTGTGACGTGAAAGTGTCCCGTTGAGAGTGCTCTCTGCTCGGATGTGTTTACTTGCAGTCACCCCGGAGGCCACCGAGGCCAAATTTGCTAATTAAAGCCGCTTATAAACTGCGCTGTACGGTGTCTTTCAGCACTCTCTGACCCGTGCTGAGTGCGCATGCTCAGATGCACAGTGAGCGAGAGAGAGAGAGAGGTCACACAATACCAATAACCAGCTTATCCGGTCACTTCATTAGGTACACCATGTAATCAGATCCAGTCCAACAGCTGCATCACATATGTTGCCTTTATCAAGCTAATAATTGTCACTTTTTTCTTAAGTATGAATTTATATTTTATTTATATATATTTATTTTATACATTTTTATTTATTTATACTATATTTCTAGACGAATACTGACAACTGTTTCTATATGTTCTGACTTTTTCTGTTTAGCAGGCTAGTTTAAATGGTAGCAGAAAAAAAGCCTGTTCCAGCATCAACCTGTGGCAATTATAACACCTTCATGTAAGTCACGTTTTAACTTTCATACAAGTGTAAAAAGAAATCAAGCAGTGTTACTAGTTAAGGGCAAAACCTAAATTTGGGGGGTTTATTCTTAATCCTAATTATTATTTATTCGACACACCACTTTATTGTTAATAATTAGGATGATCTACAGCTGATAACTTCTGATTCTGCACCACAACACCATTGCTGGACTGTTGTGTTTTGAGCAGGACTGTCCAAAGATCATGGATTGTGTTGGAGTTTTCCAGTGTGTGGCATTGGATCTTAATGTAAATCTATAATCTCATTAGACTCTGACCAAAGAATGTGGCATGTTTTAGAGGCGGAAGAAAAACAAAACAAGTACGTGTTTTGAGCCTGCAGGGCCTGACAGCGTGCACGGGAAAGCACCATGCAGTTAATGAACAATTGTTCTTCAGTATATAACTGTCAGGAGTAGACGGGGCCAGACTTCCTTTCAAGTGGGATTGTTTCATTTCACTAAACACGATTTCATTTGTAGCGGCAGTGCCTGATGACATGCGCCTGTTTTACATCTTATGATGATGATGGGGCATGCTAGATCTTCTCTGCGAAAGCCACGTCAGCTCCAAGTTCTTATTGCGCGATCAACCTCGGCATAACATCTATTCTAAATTGGAACTGTTTTAATGACAAACCCTTAAAATACACACACAAACATCTGTCATTTTGAATGATGAAAGCTACAAAGCAGTGAGCCATCTCGTCCCTTTTTTTCATCTTTGTTTGGATAGCAATACTGTCTAAAACAATCTGGAAATTAATGGAGTTGCAAATGTGCAACTATGTATCATGCATTTAAAATTTAAGAAAGAACCCTATTGATAAAATAAGCCGCCATGGGGCCAAATAAAATTGCAAGTTCCAGTAATTTCACAAAGACTGTCAGAAAGACAATTACATTCAAGACTCATTGCAAAGTACAAAGATGTGTCCCCTTCTCTCCTTCTTTGCACCTTGCCATCTTCACCAACAAGTCTTCATGCACGCCAACGCTAACCACTCATGCACTGTGCGGCCCCATTGCTGTCTATTTTTACACAAAATTATTTTAATTTAAACATTTAGATTTTTGCGCACACAATTTTTGGACTGCAGTGTGCAAGATTGCAGTCCTTCAACCCTTAGCGACATGTGACATTCAGAGTCGTGTGAGAACTTGTTGGTGAGGTAGTCAAGGGACGACGCAGCATCACCGCAGGCCACCGAGCAGGAAGTGAGGTGCCAGTACAGACAGGATGGGGCCACGCGGTGCCCCTGCCAGGCAGTATGCTTCGTCTGCGCTGATGCCGTGGGAACGCAGCATCATTAGGGCATCGCCACAGCTGTCCCTCCCTTTATGGGATGTCATCACAATGATGCTGAGGGGACTGTCAAGGATGCCGAACCTTCGTCGTATGTCCCCCAGCCGAGACCAGAAACGCTGCGGGACAGGAGAATGATGCACATTAACACTTGTCGCATTGCGTCTTGTTATGTGATGGAGGTACCTGGGCAGTTTGTCTGTTTGCTGGGGCCATGCCACCACCACCATCATCATCATCATCATCGCAGAACAAGACTCTAAGCTGCTCTGATGGACGCGATGACTTCTGCTGGTCCAAAAGCGCAGACAAAACACCTGGAACAATGTCCTTTAATACAGTCATTTTCAACTGGTGGGGACCCAATAGTTGGTTGCGACTCAATTCTGGCTGGCTCTAAAATGCACTCTGGACCTCTAATTGTGTGTATAAATGTTTCAAATGATGACATAAGTGATAAAAAAAATTGCTTGGTTTGACTTGCATAACCGTGGCTCATGAGTTAAAGACAACTGAAAAATGTGGGTCATAATATGTAAAGTGGCTGCACGGCGGTCAAGTGGTGAGCACGCAGACCTCACAGCTAGGAGTCCTCAGTTCAATCCCATCCTCTGCCATCTCTGTGTGGAGTTTGCATGTTCTCCCTGTGCGTGCGTGGGTTTTCTCCGGGTACTCCGGTTTCCTCCCACATTCCAAAAACATGCTAGGTTAATTGGCGACTCCAAATTGTCCATAAGTATGAATGTGAGTGTGAATGGTTGTTTGTCTATATGTGCCCTGTGATTGGCTGGCTGTGGTAGAAAATTAATAAATGAATAATACGTACAATGAATTATGACCCCAGGATGAACATTCTCACCTTCTTGGGACACGCGTAAAGCTTCATCTGGCTCCATCGACAGGAAGAGCTGCACATTATTTTGGAGTAAACTCTCAATGAAGTTGTCCTGGCAGGAAAAACAGAACCTACTGACATCCAAGCCTGCAACAAAAAATATATTATTATTATTAATTATATAAACAGGGGTTGTCTAAACATTTTCCAAACACAGAAAGATTGAAGGATGGGGGGGGATGGTCGCCAGCCAATCACAGGGCACATATAGACAAACAACCATTCACACTCACATTCATACCTATGGACAATTTGAAGTGGCTAATTAACCTAGCATGTTTTTGGAATGTGGGAGGAAACCGGAGTACCCGGAGAAAACCGGGGAGAACATGCAAACTCCACAGAGAGATGGCCGAGGGTCGAATTGAAGCCTGGTTTCCTAGCTGTGAGGTCTGCACGCTAACCACTAAACCGCCATGCCGCCCCCCATGTAGACCAACACATGCTAAAAGCTATCTGAACAAAACATCCACATATTAGGTTTGTCTTATGGGTGACAAAAGCAAATTAGTCTATAATAATTATCAATCTCTGATTTTTATGTATGTTACATTTAGGATACAATAAAGGGCGAAATAAACCAAGCTCCCCAGCCACACATTGGAAACCTCAAATAGAGAGCAACAATGACATAGTCGCAGAGCAGATTAACTGGTGTCGAATAAAAAAATGCTTTTATTGATGTTTCCTGAATCAAATGACATGCACCAATTCAGTTAGCATAATGCAGTTATAGATTTGACAGTGTGAGGAAAAAATTCATTTACAACATGGGAAAGGTGATGATGAAAGTGAATTACCGTAATGTTTGGTGCTGTTGATGATACGTGTGCTTTGTTCCTGCTCCCTGCTGTCCGTGGTGATTAGAAGCACGTCAAAGAGGAGCGACTCCTCAGGATTTTCAGCCAGAAGACGTCTATTCACACTCTGCAGCGCCTGGCAAACACAATACAGAGATAAACATTTAAAAATCTAACACACCATGAAGCCTCCCTTTCACCCCCTGTGGTGAACTTTGACCTGCAGCAGTGAAAAGGCCACGCCTACACTATGCACCCCATCAATGTCATCAGAAGACTCAAACACCGCAGAGGAAGAGATGGCAACCACCAAGGCTTGATTAGCATCTTTCTGCAAAAAATATCATTGTTTAATGTCAAACTATTTGCATTGGACAACCAAAAAAATGACATACGTAGATAGATGGATAGATAGAATATTTCCACATTATATTTCTCTGTTAATATAGCAAGATTTTTCCACTGTCCTTCCTTTCTCGAATAATTTATGTATTTCAATGACAATATTGTTGAAAACCAGGCTTGATTCAACCAAGTTAATAGTAATTTTTAAGTGACACTGATCACAGACCTGGCAACCAAAGCGGAAAAGAACATGCATTGTAAACGACTTTGACGCCAACTTCCGGTTCCATTTAGTGATGCAAAAAAGAAATTCATACAAAAATAACGGCACACTTATTTTGTCAAATGCAGTGTCATATGATAAACCTTTAGGTAAACCTAATGGAAATAAATTTTGTTTCGTTTTCAAGAAGCTTCAACAGACGTTCAGTTTCAGGTAAAACATACCTGCCTCACGTCGATGTTGGGGATGATGGACACCATCTTTGCTCACTGTTTTCCACTGAAAGCAGGTAAACCTTCAATCTTACTTACATCAACGCCACCAACTTTAACTGCAAAACAAACTAACTCGGTGGAAAAAGTTCGTAACATGTATCAACAAGACAGCCACTTTTTCCCTTGTTTTCTACTTCTTCTTCTTCCTGAATGGCGCGTGTCTACTCATTACTACCACCTAGTGTAGGCCTGAAGTTGAATAAATCCTGAAGTTGAATAAAATGAATTAATGCGCCTATAATTTTGTTAAAACAAAACACATTAAACATATTAAAAGTGTATTCAAAAGTAGTTCACGTTAATTTGTCTATCATAAATCATTTTGTATTGTCTGAGGGTAAATAAATAAATGTATGCCTTTAAGGACGACAGGTATTGACGTCAGGTCATGTCTGACGTCATAGTCCCGCCCACTAGCGTTGTGGTTAACAGCTAAACTCGCCAAACAGGAGTCTGCTAGTCCTGTTTAAACTTCGTCTTCGTGGACTAGACTCTTTAAGAAGAAGAAAGTTTCTTTCAGAGTATCCGGGCTGCTTTACAAATATTGGAGCTTCTAACTTCGAACCTTGTTTGAGCGACAGAACTTCTCTACTGAGAACCTGTTCTACTTCTTGGAGTTCAGGTGTGTCCTTCTGGCCAAGCTGGAATGTGATTGGCTGTCATCTTCACTGACCACAATATTAGGTACACTTTATCTTTTTTTTTTCATTGACCTTGTCAGGCACGTATTGTATTGTTTGTATGTTTGTTATTGAGCTTTGATTGATGCACGACTACTAGTACTATACTTAAAATACTGTCTATTAACGTCATGTTAGTTAATTATGCCAGTAGAGCAGCAAGTGGTCACCCTTAGACAAAATAAATGACCAGTCTTGTGTCAAAATATAACACAGCACACTACTACTATTAAATACTGTAGATAAGTTATGATTGAGATTTATTTTGTCAGATACAGATGCAGCAAAAAAAATAACAACAAAAAAAAAACCACTGCAGCACATTCCACACAAAATGGCCTATCTTTCATGCTTACTCAACCATGGAGTCATGAATACAGACACAAAGCAGAAGGAATTCTCAGATTTGATGATAGTAATAGCAAACACACTAGTGTCTAAAATGCTGCTAACACATTATACAGCAGCATAGGCTGAAATGGGTTAAAACTAGCTAACAACATTATTGCGGTGCTAAAACATAAATATCTGCCTGCTACAGGCAGTCTAACACAAGCAAGTGCATTCCTAACATACTGTTCACACTGTACTGCCACATGACTGGAAGCTACATGCTAACACTTGGCTCACGGTCAATGCAATGGCAAAAACAAACGCTCATAGAAAAGAGTATACTCGAAGCTACACTGCTACAACCTGAGCAATAATAGACACGCAACAAGGTGCTCATACAGTTTAAACAAAGGTTAGAACATGAGTAGCAAAGCTTACAATGCATGGATGATCAGGATGATCTAGTAATGAACCCTGTGGCACACCATAAAACACATGAAGGCACACAAACTCTGTTAACACTTTATTAATCAAGAATATTTTAAAGCGAATGTTATTTCTGTGCTCTTTGTGACTCTGCTCTGCTGATGGGGTAGACGCTACCGCTTCCACGGGGCCCCACCATGCGGCGGCGTCTGGACCGGATACGGAATTGGGGCCACAGACGGGATGACATAGTGGATCAGCCCGAGTCTCCCAGCACATCGGACACAGAATGCAGCGAGGAGGTGGGAATGAAAGCTTGTGGCTTCCTCACAGAGCTAACAGTGCTATGTTAAGTTTAGCAAAGTAGCTCACGGCAGTGGGGTCGGGATGGGGAGGTGGGGGCAATGAACCATGTGGCACCCCACACAGATAGAACATCTGTTATTTTAATGACAGACATTTTTGTGATGTTTTATTTGCTGTATTTTATGTCACCCAGGTTGGTTCAGGAACACTTTCTGCACTACAAGATGAACCCAAAACAGATCTGAATGAGGTTAAAGGTCATCTAGAGATCACACTGTTAGAGAAACACTTCTTACGTGAGTTATTTTTTTTAAATTAACACTAATGTCTCCCATTTTAGTTCAAACAAATCCTCACGTTGAAAATATATTTTACATTAACAGGACCCATCATTAGTTAAGCAGCAGTTAGTTCATTCATTCATTTTCTACCGCTTATCATGAGGGTCGCGGGTGGTGCTGGAGCCTATCCCAGCTGTGTTCGGGCGAGAGGCGGGGTACACCCTGGACTGGTCGCCAGCCAATCACAGGGCACATATAGACAAACAACCATTCACACTCACATTCATACCTATGGACAATTTGGAGTCGCCAATTAACCTAGCATGTTTATGGAATGTGGGAGGAAACCGGAGTCCCCGGAGAAAACCCACGCATGCACGGGGAGAACATGTTAACTCCACACAGAGATGCCCGAGGTTGGAATTGAACCTCACCTGTCATGAAAACCATCAATTATGATAACATCAAATAAATATATATTTTTTGTCCACTGAACTGTATTGTAAATGTCTGCAGTCATTTAAACCTTATTGAAATACACATACATACACACACACACACACAGTAGCATCAGCTAGAGTCCGCAACAAATCAAATGAATTAAATACAGTGAAGAAAATAAGTATTTGAACACCCTGCTATTTTGCTATTTCTCCCACTTAGAAATCATGGAGGGGTCTGAAATTTTCATCGTAGGTGCATGTCCACTGTGAGAGAGATAAACTAAAAAGAAAAATCCAGAAATCACAATGCATGATTTTTTAACAATTTATTTGTGTGATACAGCTGCAAATAAGTATTTGAACACCTGTGTATCATCTAGAATTCTGACCCTGAAAGACCTGTTAGTCTGCCCATTAGAAGTCCACCTGCACTCCATGTATCATCCTGAATCAGATGCACCTGTTTGAGGTCGTTAGCTGCATAAAGACACCTGTCCACCCCATACAATCAGTAAGACTTTAACTTGTAACATGGCGAAGACCAAAGAGCTGTCCAAAGACACCAGAGACAAAATTGTACACCTCCACAAGGCTGGAAAGGGCTACGGAGCAATTACCAAGCAGCTTGGTGAAAAAAGGTCCACTGTTGGAGCTATCATTAGAAAATGGAAGAAGCTAAACATGACGGTCAATCTCAATCGGAGTGGAGCCCCATGCAAGATATCACCTCGTGGGGTCTCAATGATTCTAAGAAAGGTGAGGAATCAGCCCAGAACTACACGACAGGACTTGGTCAATGACCTGAAAAGAGCTGGGACCACCGTTTCCAAGGTTACTGTAGGTAATACACTAAGACGTCATGATGTGAAATCATGCATGGCACGAAAGGTTCCCCTGCTTAAACCAGCACATGTCAAGGCCCGTCTTAAGTTTGCATATGACCATTTGGATGATACAGAGGAGTCATGGGAGAAAGTTTTATGGTCAGATGAGACCAAAATAGAACTTTTTGGTCATAATTCCAATAAGCGTGTTTGGAGGAAGAAGAATGAAGAGTACAATCCGAAGAACACCATCCCTACTGTGAAGCATGGGGGTGGTAGCATCATGCTTTGGGGGTGTTTTTCTGCACATGGGACAGGACGAGTGCACTGCATTAAAGAGAGGATGACTGGGGCCGTGTATTGTGAGATTTTGGGGAACAACCTCCTTCCCTCTGTCAGAGCATTGAAGATGGGTCGTGGCTGGGTCTTCCAACACGACAACGACCCGAAGCACACAGCCAGGAAAACCAAGGAGTGGCTCCGTAAGAAGCATATCAAGGTTCTAGCATGGCCCAGCCAGTCTCCAGACCTGAACCCAATCGAAAATCTTTGGAGGGAGCTCAAACTCCGTGTTTCTCAGCGACAGCCCAGAAACCTGACTGATCTAGAGAAGATCTGTGTGGAGGAGTGGGCCAAGATCCCTCCTGCAGTGTGTGCAAACCTGGTGAAAAACTACAGGAAACGTTTGACCTCTGTAATAGCAAACAAAGGCTACTGTACCAAATATTAACATTCATTTTCTCAGGTGTTCAAATACTTATTAGCAGCTGTATCACACAAATAAATTGTTAAAAAATCATGCATTGTGATTTCTGGATTTTTCTTTTTAGTTTATCTCTCTCACAGTGGACATGCACCTACGATGAAAATTTCAGACCCCTCCATGATTTCTAAGTGGGAGAAATAGCAAAATAGCAGGGTGTTCAAATACTTATTTTCTTCACTGTATATTTTTATTCTCTGCTGAATTAATGAATTTGACTGCCAAGATGGAGAACTAGGATCAGATTTTTTTCTGGAGAAGGATATGGCTTAGGATACGGTAAGACCACAAATGTTTTTCAGTTAAAGTACAAAGAATGCCATGAAATAACACCCAGTTACCTTTACACTGACATTACCCGATATAGTAGACATAACAGACAGGAAGTAAGCCATTTGAGACGTAAATAAGACTCACACATTCTAAACAAGTCTTTCTAACAGACCATACCTGACAGTTTCGACCGTTTGCTAGCAGTCTTCGTATGGGCGAGGTGCATTCACAAACACTGCAATTGTGAACATCATCATTATCACACGGGCAGATGGTTACACTAACCTCATTTAATGAGTACATGACTACATGGCGTCTTGGCTCTGGCATGTTACTCTAGTCATGTGACCGCAGAGGAGGAGTTGAGGAAACTTCGAGAAGAAGAGTCGAGCGTGGATGGGCTGCGTCAGGAGCTGGAGAGGGAACGCTGTAGGAACATGGAACTGGAGCAGAAGATCAACCAAATTACCACAGCCAGGTGCTTCTTTAAAAGTATAAGGTGTGGCTAATACAATTATTTTAAACTCTAACATAGACAATCCTTTACTGTGAACATGTCAGACTTGAAGATTCACCATGTGGTCCTCCTAAAGCCCCACCCTCTCATGACATCACCACATCAGGTGAGACAGTTGAAAAGTTGAAGTTTCTTTTGAATAAAAAAAGTGTTATTTTTTAATTTTTTTATCCAGAGAAACAAAAAGAGGACGTGTACAATCGCTTCCAGAAGTGGCTTTCCCATTATTTTGGTGTTGACTTTGAGGACTTCCACCTCCAGCCAGAGGAAGAAGTGGTGGAGCTGGACGAACCGCTCAGTGCCAGAAGGTGAGTGGCCACCTTTACTGTTGCCTCATAACTCAGTATTTTATAATAAATGATATTTTTTTGATAACTCCACAGACTGACAGAAAACATGAGGCGTCTCAGTGAGTAATGCGTCTTCTCAGTAGACAACCTGTCACCATCACAGTGATTTGTCACATAAGAACAGCTATCACACTCTTATGACCTTTTACCCCACGGACTTCACATACTGGATCTAAAATTGTCCAAACTGTGAAAGTCTAAAGGAGATCATTTGGAAATTGTGGCGGATAAAACTGAGTACAAAAACATGTGGATAGACAGACGTTGTTTTTCGTGTTTCTAGAAAGAGGACTGAGACCCGTGATGAACTTCCTGAGGGACCTGTCTGCTTTGTCCAGCTGGTACTCGGTATACACCACGGCCATTGCCTTCACCGTGAGTCCCCAGCAGATGATCAATGAGAAGCGCAGCGAGCTACTGAAAGACAGTAGCTGTTACTATACACAAGGTCAAGGGTGCCAAAGTGAGGCCTGGGGCTATTTTTGGAAATCCTCTGAATATTTAAAAATATATATATTGTTAGATATTACACCAATATGTTTTGGCAGCAATAACACAAAACTAAGATGTGTTTTGTTTTAGTAGCTTATTGACATACATTTTTAAGTTTTAACCTTTTTAATGTACAGAATCCTTAAAATTTTGTAAGACACCCAACATCCCAACTTTAAGACAGTGTTGTCCAAAGTGTGGCCTGTGGGCATTTTCACAACTTATACCTGTTGACGGCACCACACAGCTAGGAGACCCGAGTTCAATCCCACCCTTTTTCTCCGGGGACTTCGGTTTCCTCCCACATTCCAAAAAGCTAAATTGATGACTCCAAATTGTATTTCAATAAGGTTTAAATGACTGCAGACATTTACAATACAGTTCAGTGGACAAAAAATATATATTTATTTGATGTTATCATAATTGATGGTTTTCATGACAGTTGAGGTTCAATTCCACCCTCGGGCATCTCTGTGTGGAGTTAACATGTTCTCCCCGTGCATGCATGGGTTTTCTCCGGGGACTCCGGTTTCCTCCCACATTCCATAAACATGCTAGGTTAATTGGCGACTCCAAATTGTCCATAGGTATGAATGTGAGTGTGAATGGTTGTTTGTCTATATGTGCCCTGTGATTGGCTGGCGACCAGTCCAGGGTGTACCCGCCTCTCACCCGAAGACAGCTGGGATAGGCTCAAGCACCCCCGCAACCCTCTTGAGGAGAAAAATTTGAAGAAAATGAATGAATGAATACCTGTTGACTAGAAACAAAATGTAATTTTAATCCATTATTTACTACCATCAACAAAGTCGCTATTTGACTTGAAAATCACAGTAAATTTTTTTTGTCATATATATATATATATATATATAAACTGTGGGTCATAAAATGTGTGTAACATTTTTATTTAAGGCCCTCAGATATTGAAAATGTGTTTTTAAAATCTCATAAAATGTTTTAAATATGATTTTGAAAGGTCTTAAAAAAACAGTAAGCAATAATTTTACTTTTATTATAAACAAATGCATAAACTTCAGTTTATGTGGTGCAAATAACAGAAAGACAAAGAAAAACTGTAAGTGGGTATTGTCATGTGTCACTCACTAACGGAACTCTTACTTTGGATGTACAACATTTAAGTATGCTCGGAAATCCCCGAAAATACAACTATACTCATAACATGAATTCAACGTAAATTTACGTGGTGTCCTTTCCTGTCATTTATCTTTCTGTTCACAAAATACAGTAAAATGGGCACACATAATTGCAAATGGTGATTAATCATGATTAATTATCTTGAAAACTGATTATTCATTCATTCATTCATTTTCTACCGCCATCCCAGCTGTCTTCGGGCGAGAGGCAGGGTAGACCCTGGACTGGTCGCCAGCCAATCACAGGGCACATATAGACAAACAACCATTCACACTCACATTCATACCTATGGACAATTTGGAGTCACCAATTAACCTAGCATGTTTTTGGAATGTGGGAGGAAACCGGAGTAACGGGAGAAAACCCACGCATGCACGGGGAGAACATGCAAACTCCACACAGAGATGGCCGAGGGTGGGAAAACTGATTAATTTGATTAAATTTTTAAACCTTTTGACAGCCCTTTAGCTTGTCCCATTATGGGTTGCCACAGCTGATTGCATGTGCTTCTTACTTTCTTCATTCCTCTTGCGATCTCAGTGCTTTGTTGTTAGCCATTTTGTAGTCATACATTCATGGACGTCTCTCTCGCCCCCACCAGTCTCCTTATCATTGTTCCTCCATCTAGATGACACACCTACGACTCTCCAGCCTTTGTGAATACTCCATATCAACTCAACCATAAAACTCCAGAAATTCTTTCTTTTTAAACTCAACAAATGTATATCAAAGTGTCCCCCACATACATTTATTATATGTACACCGATCTAGGTGGAGTATGAGCACTGCTGATTTAAGATGCTAAATGCTAGCTCCAACATGCTAACTGCTAGCTTGCATGTGCGCACGCTCTTCACAGATCTACATGTATGCAACGTGGTGTGGATGGACCATCTCCATGTTCCTGTTCCTCGCCGTCCTCCGCCTCTCTTTAAATTACCTCATTGCCAGGTGAGATGGTAGTCCCACCCACCTGCTCATGCCAACCAATGCCAAAGAAGCAAACTTTACACAGCATTATTATGCGTCTGCTGCTTTCAGGGGCTGGAGGATCCAGTGGAGCATCGTCCCGGAAGTTTCGGAACCTGTGGTAGGAATTGCGTTGTGAAGTGGTGATTGATAGCTGTCAGTGTGTGAAATTACAGCTCATCTTCTCCAGGAGCCTCCCAGAGAAGACCTGACCGTGTCAGAGAAGTTCCAGCTGGTTCTGGATGTGGCCCAGAAAGCTCAGGTGAGTCTTGTTCGACACAGTTTGAACTTCCTGTAAGACATTTAGACTTGTTTGGTTTCCTCCTTAAAGAATGTTTTTGGGAAGATGGCCGACATCCTGGAGAAGATTAAGAAGTAAGCTCGCTTTTGCTTCTGGTTTTCAGCGAATAGAGCAGCTACATTTCAATGTACTTGTGTGTGTGTGTGTAGTCTCTTCATGTGGGTGGAGCCTGAGTTAACAAAGAAGCTTTACATTGCTCTGTGGGTGTCCTTCATCGCCTCCTGCCTGCTGCCTTACAAAGTGCTGGGATTCATCATTGGTATGTTGCCATATTCAAATTTTGTCACTGAAAAACATAAAAAAAAACTACAACAGAACATCTTCCATGTTGGAAAGACCACATTCACAGGCTTACCAAAGCAACCGGTGGCGCTATGAGTCCCTCTAAAATCCTGGTTTGAAATCCTAAAGACAGTTAGAAGTGGAAAAAGACATTAACAATAATGGTGCCTGGTCATATGTGTAAATGTGTTATGTTACTTCAGAGTCCACACGTCTGTCCCGCCTAATCCTCATACCTCCCCTCAGGCGTGTTTGCAGGTGTAAAGTTCTTCATCATCAACTTCATCTTCAAGAGCTGTCCCAAACTACGCCAACGTTACGACACGGCACACATCGTCTGGACCAACCTGCCCACTGACCTTCAGCTGAAGGAGCGCAGCAACCCTTCGCCAGGCCGACGGGTCAGTCCCAAAATGATCATTTCTTCCTTATCTTTAATTGGTTCCATGTGATTCTGGTCCATATTGGTCCCCTGTCACTGGTTTGTGTTGTCATCTTTCTGACTTTTCCCCCTCTCTTAGCTGTCTGAGTGCGAACAGGTAAGAGAGAGTTGTGTGTGTGTGTTTTAGTGTGCCACAATCACTGCAGTTGTGTGTGTATTTCTGAGTCAGAGTGAGACCTCCCAGCACCTGATGATGTGTACATGTTCTTTTAGGGCCACCTCTGAAACCTCTAAACCTTAGTACCGTTCGATGTTTTGAACAAAATTGTTGAGTTAGTGATTATGTGCTATTCAGGTTCCTTCTGGGGAGGATGTGGGAGGAGCAAGGTACTACAGCACCAAGAGAGGAGCCTTCCATGAGGTCTTCAATCTACCGGAGAGCGAGTGCCCGCTGCCAGGTGAGTTGTTTCATCAATTCATCACAATATATTCCTTAATGGAAAATTAAATGGATATCAGCTACTAGTAGACCAATTTCTGTTTAGTACTCCTACTTGAGTACTAATACATAGATCCAAATAGTGTCACCAGTAATATAGTGTAGTTTTTTTGGCATCAGTGTGTGAGAATGGTTGGCGCTGCTGCCTCATCAACCGGGACAGGAAGACCCCAACAGACTACATCCGTAATGGTGTCCTCTACGTCACCGAGAAGTAAGTGTGCAAGACAGAGTGAGTACAGTACATTTCAGTATGCATTTTATTGCAGCTTGCCAAGGGACAATACTATTAAAGTTAGATATATTTTAGTATATATTTACTGTCAACTGAAACCACACACAACCATTATTCATTCATTCATTTTCTACTGCTTATCCTCACGAGTGTAGCAGGTATGCTGGAGCCTATCCCAGCTGTCTTTGGACAAGAGGCGGGGTACACCCTGGACTGGTCGCCAGCCAATCACAGGGCACATATAGACAAACAACCATTCACACTCACATTCATACCTGTGGACAATTTGGAGTCGCCAATTAACCTTTTAACCTCATTTACTAATCCCGCACAGTGTGGATGCACATTTATTTCAACCGAACCAAAAAAAAAACAATCTCAGGAGCCTTCCCCACGTGGTCAGTGCCTAACTCACTTTTTCTATGATCTCATTAGCCACTTGTGCTTCGAAGTCTCCAGGTCTTCATCCACCAAGAGGAACAAAGTCATCAAATTGCTTGACATCACCGACATCCAGAGGGTGCGTACTTTTTCTCACTTTGTTTTTATTCATTCTCCCAAAAGATGACTTCTAATGACACATCTTCCTCCTAGTACAAAGTATTGTCCATGTTACCCGGCTTCGGGATGGGCATCTCCATAGCAACACCATCTACTCAGAAGGTAAAATGCTCTTAGCAGCTGTGAAAACAGCGGTGGCGTGCGTGTGTGTGCATACATAAATGACCTCTGTTGTGCAGCCCATGGTGTTTGGAGCCATGACCAACAGGGATGAAGCCTTTGACACCATCTTTAGCCAGCATAAGAAGGTTGTTGCCATGGCTACAGCCACCAGCCCAGAGATGTAGGAACTATCTGAGAAGCTGCTGGTTGTTTGCGGGACTGTACCCTCAACACTTAAATAATTGGCAGCACAGACAGGTAAAAGGTGGCATTTTCTCGGCAAGAAGTCACCTCCATGCCTTCTTTAGGGCTTTTTAGGTTTTGATGGTTAAAGGCAATCAGCTCACCAGGTGATCACTTTGTCAGCCATTTATCATGTCAATTTGGCATTTAACCACAACCTGCAAGATAGAGGGAAGAAATACATCTCTGTCTGATAAATTTCAGTTGTAAAACATATGAAATGGCATTCTTTTTGTTTTTATTTTTTGAAATTTTGGGCCTTTTTATAAGCACTTTAACCCTTGTAAATTTGGCGTAATGTTTGTACTTATAACAATAATGCAGCTTCTTTTCACAATGGTGCCTCATGCAGATCTTTTGCTTCAGGATGTGCCTTTTTGTCTCTTTTGTCTTCTTAGGACTTTGTATGTATGATGTGTTTTTATATTTGCTGCTACTTCTTTGAATATGAAATATATTTGTATTTTAGTACAACCGGGGTTTTCAACGCTAA
The DNA here is from genome assembly GCF_037039965.1 of Doryrhamphus excisus. Taxonomy (NCBI): domain Eukaryota; kingdom Metazoa; phylum Chordata; class Actinopteri; order Syngnathiformes; family Syngnathidae; genus Doryrhamphus; species Doryrhamphus excisus. Next base: position 13,488,961 of record NC_136357.1, on the reverse strand, counting down.
TTGTTTTTTGTTGTACTTATTTGTCCCTGATGGTACCAATTGGTTGATTTGGAAGGGAAACCTGTCTTAACATCTTAAAATGTATTTTCCTGGATTATTTTATCCAAAAATAGTGATATTTTCGCCCATGAGGTTGTGGCATTACTGTGGCGGACTTTGGACTACTTCTGGGTATTCTTTGCTGTACAGGGAATTTATATTAAAGTAAAAAATAATCACGTTCACACCAATCTGTTCATATTTTCACTTGATCATTTTATATTTGTACATAACAGTAAAAATCGCATTCTTATTTACAGAACTTTTAATTGCTTTTAAAATCCAACAACAGTTTGTTCAGGTTTTAAGGCAACAGCAATCGAGGATGATGATTAACTAACTTCCAGTGTTCCAAAATAAAGCAAAAACTAAATAATAATAAGAATTCTTTAGATTTACATAGCACTTTCTGTTCCCCTGACACTGGATTTTGCTAGTTAGATCATGCTTATTGAACATATAAGCTTTTAAAATGGATGCTGGTTGTGCTACAGTACCACCTTAGAAGAGGTTGTTCACTCATGGTTCTGAGAGTCCGATAAGGCTGAATGTTAAGGACTCAGCTTATCAATGATCAGCTTTTATTATGGGCGCCTCCTGCTGCGCCCTCCTCCCACTCACAGAGCAACGTCCGCAATTTCGTCAGCCTCTGAGTCCTCTGCTGGGTCCTCCATTTTCACTCCAAGTCCACTGTCCAGGTCCGCCTCCACAATGCCCGCCTTAGAGCTTTTAGTTGGGGTATCGTCATCATCATCTTCCTCCTCCTCCCTAGCTGAAGCTTCCTCATTGTCTTCCTCACTGTCGTCTTCCCTGCTGTCTGGAATTATGACCACCTCCTCCTTAGCGTTGGGATCAATGTCCTCCTTGAACCAAACTGCCTTGTAGCCTTCCTCCATGCGCCTCTCCTTCGTCAGGATGGGCTTCACCTCCTTTTCACTGTCAGCCTTGTCGGAGCCCGTTAGGCTGATGTCATCGTCAAGGAGAGTGGTCAGCGCTGCAGAAGACTTGACGGCAAAACTGTCACTTCCTCCTTCCAACTCCTTCACCACTATGGCATCTGGTCCCCCTGAGCCCACACTGCCTCCATCTTCATCATGCTCGAAAGCCTCATTGGTGTACTGGATGCCCTCCTTCTGGCCTCCTAAGCCTTGGCCCAGCTGTGGAAACAAAGGAGTATTGAGTCAAGACACCCTCATTATGGTCATTAGTAGCCATGCACAACATGTGTAGTGTATCAAACCTAAAAATATGACACAAGGCGTAATTGTACTCACAGAGCTTCGGAACACGCTGGCTTCATGAATCTTCCTCCAGTCAGATTTTCCCTTTTGAAGGCGACAGACAAGCACTCCAATGACCACCAGACAGACGAAGAGAAGAATCCCAAGCGTCGCCCCGAGCGCCGCCATGTCTTCTGTTCTGAATTCACCCAATGGGATCATCACTCCATCTGGAAAGGCAATATTGGGACATTTTTCAGATTACCATTTGACATCTATGATTCCAGACTAACGCAATAAGCGTGGACAAGATTGGAGTATTAGCTTTGGTCTCAGGCAAGATCCTGTGGTTGGTCACTTTAACAAAGACTTTGAAGCTCTTGGAAGACAGCTGCAACACTATGCATTGTGTGATTACTACAATCATGAAGGTGGGGGACCATCTCTCCAGTTAGACAAAACATGTGACCACCTGTGTGAGGGTCCGCTGTGCTCCCTTCACTGGTTGAGCTGGGATTAGTGGTTGGTCCAGTGGCCTCAGTGGACATAAAAGAGTCTGTGGTGGACATGCTTTGGCTGGTGAGGCTGATGCTAGTCGGTAGACTTGTGCCATCGGTGGACATACTGGAGTCTGTGGTACCTATGCTAGTGTAGCTGGCAGTGGAGATGCTGCTGTCAGTGGGTTTAATGGTGGACTCCACTTCTTCGGTTGATGTAGCGGGGTTGGTGGTGGACCACATGTTCTCAGTTGTTCCGCTGTCGGTGGTCACGATGCTGGTCATGATGTCAGTCGTGCTCAAAGGCAAAGTGGTGGTGGTGAGACCTGAGAGGAGAGTACACGTTGAAGCTTAATGTTGTTGGCCAATCATCTGGGAACAAGGATTGTCACCATCCTCCAAGTCCTTGTTGATGCGCAGCTATAGTTCAATCTCACCATTCAACCTGTCTTGTTTTGTAAAGATGGACTACGTGGACACGGAGAGCTTCATACTGGAGTTTCTTCAATCGCAATGACATATATATGATATAAGAGTTTGGTCTTCTTTTGACAATATTTGTAAAATTATCTTCTTGGATTTTTAAACATGATTCCTGCACATGGACACAAAAGGTGATTCTTCTCGTGATTGGATTTAAGTGGTCCCAACTGATTTGAAGTCATCATCATCTTCTCCTTCCAGGGTTAGAATCCAAATTCCTCTTGTGTTCCTGAACATAAATAAGTGTTAAACTAAATGGACGGAGTATTCCTCTTGAAAGACTCTGATTTAGAATCAAAATGGTGAGCCTGGATGGCAGCCCCATCAGCATGAACCTTAGTAAAACATCTTGTTTGAATGGAGAATTGAGGAGTGGGAAGTTGAGCAAACAAGACACAGACCCACACACAAAGTACCCATGTGTATTTGGACTGAATTTCTTTGACTCGTTTCCAAGAGCTGTCCTATTGAGTCTCTATTGGCAAAAAGGTACATTTCTGAAGGACCAACCACAGGACTATGTAACACTTGAGGGATCACTGACCCTATTAATTCTGAGTGTTTTTATGTTCAAATCTCCAAAAGACCAGAAGTCGACTTTGAATAATGGAATCAAGAGGGGTCTGAATATTCACTAAATATAACTAGGTTAGCAGCAGTGATTCTCTTGCTACGTCTTTTTATTCTCTGGCAGGCCAGGTGAATATAAGGTGTGTTAAGAAGCAGAGTTACGTTTCCATTTACTGTACGGTGTTTGGACGACAAACTGACAGTAAATTCTGACAATCCCATTCATAGTAATATATGTTTATGAGCAGGGTGGCACGGCGGTTGAGTGGTTAGGGCGCAGACCTCGGCTAGGAGACGAGGGTTCAATTCCACCCTCGGCCATCTCTGTGCGGAGTTTGCATGTTCTCCCCGTGCATGCGTGGGTTTTCTCCGGGTACTCCGGTTTCCTCCCACATTCCAAAAACATGCTCGGTTAATTGGTGACTCCAAATTGTCCATAGGTATGAATGTGAGTGTGAATGGTTGTTTGTCTATACAGCGGGGAAAATAAGTATTGAACACGTCAACATTTCTCTCAAAAAACATATTTCTAATCGAGCTATTGACATGAAATTTTCACCAGATGTCGGCATCAACCCAAGTAATGCACACATACAAAGAAATCCAAACATTTATGTCCATAAATTAAGTTATGTGTAATAAAGTGAAATGGCACAGGGAATAAGTATTGAACACGCGTACTGAAATTTATTTAATACTTAGTGCAAAAACCTTTGTTGGTGATTACAGCCTCAAGACGCCTCCTGTATGGAGAAACCAGTCGAATACATTGCTCAGGTGTGATTTTGGCCCATTCATCCACACAAACTGCCTTCAAATCTTCAAGGTTCCGGGGGTCTCTTCTGTGAACCCGGATCTTCAGTTCTTTCCAAAGATTTTCAATTGGATTCAAGTCTGGTGATTGACTGGGCCATTCTAGCAGCTTTATTTTCTTTTTCTTCAACCAGTTGAGTGTTACCTTGGCTGTGTGCTTGGGATCGTTGTCTTGCTGAAAGATCCACCCTCTTTTCATCTTCAGCAGCCTGGCAGATGACAGCAGATTCTGATCAAGAATGTCTCGATACTTTTCTCCAGTCATTATTCCTTCAATGATATGAAGTCTACCAGTACCACATGCTGAAAAACAGCCCCACGCCATGATGCTCCCACCTCCAAACTTGACTGTTGGTATGGTGTTTTGGGGGTGATGTGCAGTGCCATTTTTCCTCCAAACATGTTGTGTCTTATGACATCCGAAGAGTTCAATTTTGGTCTCATCTGACCAGAGTATGTTCTCCCAGAATGTCATGGGTTTATCCAAATGTTTCGCAAACTCCAAACGAGCTTCAACATGCTTCCTCTTCAAAAATGGAGTCTTGCGTGGTGTGCGTGCATGGAGGCCATGGCGTTGAGTGCATTACTTATTGTTTTCTTTGAAACAACGGTACCTGCTGATTCCAGGTTTTTCTGAAGCTCTCCACGAGTGGTCCTGGGCTGTCGGAGAACCCTTCTGATGATTGTTTTGACTCCTCTGTCTGAAATCATGCGAGGAGCACCTGGCCGTGGCTGGTTTATGGTAATGCCGTGTTCTTTCCACTTCCGGATGATGGCCCCAATGGTACTCACTGGAACTTTCAGAAGTTTAGAAATGCGCCTGTAACCAATGCCTTCAGTGTGTTTTGCAACAATAAGGCTGCGTAGGTCTTTGGACAGCTCTTTGCTTTTACCCATCATGCAATGTTTCTTGTCTAACACCTTGCTGGTGAGAAACCTTTTTAAAAGGCATTAATCAGGACTAAACCAGCCGATATTACTTTGCACTAATAGGGGACAGGTTAACCTTCTAAATACTGACAAACTCCAGCTGCTTTCTTGGCTTTCCAGACCTTTTTACCCCTCCTTTTCTTCATGTGTTCAATACTTATTCCCTGTGCCATTTCACTTTATTACACATAACTTAATTTATGGACATAAATGTTTGGATTTCTTTGTATGTGTGCATTACTTGGGTTGATGCCGACATCTGGTGAAAATTTCATGTCAATAGCTCGATTAGAAATATGTTTTTTGAGAGAAATGTTGACGTGTTCAATACTTATTTTCCCCGCTGTATGTGCCCTGTGATTGGCTGGGTTCCAGTTGGGGACAGCTGGGATAGGCTCCAGCACGCCCGCGACCCCCGTGAGGAAAAAGCGGTAGAAAATGAATGAATGAATGTTTATGAGCAAAGGCAAGCAAATCTAATCTAAATGCCAAATCTATTTGTGACGGTCCAAAATGAATGTATGGGAAACACTGGTTTCCACTGGAACGCAAATTGTTCTGCGTTCACCTTCATTGGTGTCCCTTGAGAGGTTTCTTCCTACCTGATTTCACTTCCACTGATAGCTGAGCTGTTGCTTTCTGGTCATTGGAAGTGTCCACCGCCTCCACCTGCAAGGTGAAGTTTGAAGTTTTGTAAGACATGTACCTGTTATTGTAATTGGTTTGAGAGGGAGAAAACTCACTTGTAGAGATAATGTGGCCTCTGGGAGGTCCTTGGTCATGAATAAGTAGCTATTGATGATGGTGAAGTCGTTACTCCCTTTAATATGATAGACCATGTGAGGATTTATACCCTGGTGTGGCAGGAATGCAAGGAACAGATGTACAGATGACAATTGTACGACGCATACAAAAATTGTGTGGAAAGTCCTTGTTTTACCCCAGCAGCAGCGTAATCCTCGTCTAAGGCAATGAGCCGCAGCGGCTCGTCCTTGTTTGCCGGGTCTGTTGCCATGGCGCCGACTGATGACACCACACCCTCATACTGAAGCCTCTGAAACTGTGGCTGGTGAAGGCTCTTCACCTGGACGCTGATGGTTAGGCTGGTGGTTGCAAATTGAGAACTGCTTGGCGTCTGAGCGGCCTGAGAAACAAAGCAGATAAAGTTGAATGAATGACTCTTTCACAACCCCGTATGCCATCTTGTGTTTTATAAAGCTTGTGAGTGTTTGATTTTCACCAGAACTGTTAGAGTGATGGTGTCTACCACATCAGCCGCCCTCATCATGCTGATATTCCCAGTGGTTGGGTTGATATCGAACAGGCCATCTTCATTTCCTGGGATTCAGAGGCCACACGGTAATTTGTAAAAAATCTGATTATTATTATTAAGTGAATATTGAATCAGCTTACCACTCAGGAACGAATATCTTATGGCTTCATTGATCCCAGTGTCACCATCAATGGCGTAAATTGGACCTGGTTTCAGTGTTAACGGTTCAGCCTGGTGCCAGGAGTAACACAGGAGACAACGACACAACAAAAAACCTGAGGTGAGGCCTTCAGCCTGTTTTAAGATCGAGATCTAATTCTGAGGTTTAACAGGTTAGCTACATTGGTCTTGGTTGCGGTTGTGCGACTCACCTCCTGCTCATTTAAGACCACCCAGCTGGTGTAGCCGGCACTCTGGCAGATGGTGGCTCCGGCCATCACGTGTTTGATGCAGGGCTTGAACCACGGCGGCCTGTTGTCCACATCTAAGACAGTGACACTGATGGTGGTAGTGGCGGTGAATGAGTCCTTGCCACCAGATTCTGCTAAGGGTGTGTCCTTCAAAAACGAGAGATTGGACATATTTTTCCATAGACAAAGTCGACTGATGGCATAGCAAAGCAGGACGACATCCTCACCTGAGCATACAAGACCATTTGGACATGTTGGACTTTGTCGTAGTCCAGAACATTCTGTATGACTAGTTCGGGGTTGGTGGGTGACGCCAGTTTAAAGTAATTCTGTAGAAACATCAAAAAGGGTGATTTAAAAAGTAAAGCTAGAAAAAACATAAGGTTGCCAGAAATATTTCAGTATTGAACAAAGCAAAACTTGTTCTCAATCAGAAATCACTCCACACTCTTTATTGCTCTCTGGTTCTACCATATCTTACTTATTGTGTGGAAATATGGGCTAATAACTATAAAAGCAATCTTCACTCGCTAAATGTACTGCAAAAAAGGTCAGTAAGGATAATTCATAATGCCGCCTACAGAGAACATACTAACTCCTTATTTCTAAAATCACAAATACTTAAACTTGCTGATATAGTTAATTTTCAAACAGCTAAATAAGGCTAAAAATAACCAATTACCTAAAAATGTCATCCAATACTTCTCTACAAGAGAGGAGAAATATGATCTCAGGGAAGAACTACATTTGAAACACTTATGCTAGGACTATGTTAAAAAGCCATAGCATTTCAGTATGTGGAATCAAACTATGGAATGGATTGAGTAAGGACCTCAAACAATGCACAACGATGAGCCAATTCAAGAAACAATACAAGCAGTTGATGTTTGCTAAATACAAGGATGAAGAGTCTTGAACCAGTCATGATGTGCTATATAGTATATCACTATATTGACACTTACTATGGTACCCATTATGTCATTGTATGGTCACATCACCTCAGACTTCAGTACGAGGTGCATTATTAAAAAAAACAACAAAAAACTTAAACTGTATTATGGAAAGCAGGAAGTGAACAAATGTAACAGTTACTGATTGTAAAAGTACCAGATGGAGGGGTAGGATTTAATAAGCTTTGCTTCTTCCTACTCCTTTTGGACATGTGGAACTGTGAACTATTGTAATCTGATGCATATTCAAATGAAATAAAACCATTACCATTTGTGTGCAAGCAAATGTGCAATTGAAAAGAACAACGTACGGTTTCGGACGTCAGTGTGTAGTAGAGCACTGTATTCTCATCTTTATCAGTGGCGGGAAAGCGTTCGTCAATAGGCGTGTCTACAGGAATCAGCTGAGAAAGAAACACGGCAGTTAAATGTGTACTTGAACGCAAACTAAACAGAAATCAAAGGCTTACCTCCTTGACATTGATCAGATAGGATTTTCCTTCAAAGACTGGCGGGTTATCGTTCTCGTTTATCACAATTACAGCGATGATGAGGGTCAACTGTAAAAAAGGATGTGTTGCTTATTTTCTCGGAAAAACTTCAGTCTCTAAAAAGCATCCTCTAGAACCCAGAACATGTCTTGAATCACTTTTACAACCCCTCCCTACAACTTTATACTGTATCCTAACTTTTATACTACTTATTTGGTCATCTCCAAACAGATAAGGTAAAAATGTCTCCTATAGTGACTCAATTTGTATGCATTTATTGGCATGTTCAGTGCTGGAGGGTTCTTACCCTCTGGCCCGTGCCTCCATCCAAGCACACCAGTTTGACGACATGACTTTTAGAAGTCTGCAAACAAACGGAAACAGTTAGCTTGAGTTCTCAGCTCGTGTCAGACCTCTCTGTCTCGGCCTACCTCATAGTCCAGAACCTTAGCCGCTAACAGTCGGTTGCCTTCCAGAGTGAAGGAGTTGCTGGAGGAAGTTTCCAACGACAGGGTTACGCCATCGTTGACTGTGATTGTCTCCACGAGGTCCCCCACCAGGTTGTTCTCTTTGAAGTCCACCGTTGTACGAGCACGGCAAACTGGGAGAAGATATCCCAATATTGACTCAATATTTTTGCACTTCCAATCTGCACCCATCATAGGGTACAGCTTAAACCAAGGGTGCTCACACTTTTTCAGCCTGTGATAGTTTTAAAGATCTACCTCCTACTACAACCATGGTGTCGTTAAAACTTAATTGAGTTCTATCCGTCTGGAAAAGGTTTTTCTAAAGCTTTGGGATACCAGTGAACCACAATGAGAGCCATTATCTACAAATGTCGAAAACATGGAACAGTGGTGATCCTTCTCAGGAGTGGCCGTCCAACCAAAATGACTCCAAGAGTGCAGCGACAACTCATCCAATAGGACAGAAAGACCTCACAGTAACATCCGAAGAAATGCATGCCTCACCTGTCTCAGTTAAAGTCAGCCAGTGTTCATGACTCCACCATAAGAAAAGACACTGGGCCAAAGACACCAAGACCAAAACCACTGCTGAACAAAGAACAGGTCCATAGATGTCAATGGAACCATGAATTCTGCTGTCGACCAAAAAATCCTGAAGGAGAATGCCTGGCCATCTGTTCATGACCTCAAGCTGAAACCAACTTGGGTTCTTTAGCAGGACAATGATCTCAAACACACCAGCAAGTCCACTTCTGAATGGATAAAGACTTTGGAGTGGTCGGACCTGAATCCTATTGGAATGCTGTGTCATGACCTTAAAAAGACGCTTCATGCTGGAAAACCCTCCAATGAGGCTGATTTACAACAATTCAGGGGGTGCTGGAGCCTATCCCAGCTGTCTTCGGACGAGAGGTGGGGTACACTCTGGACTGGTGGCCAGCCAATCACAGGGCACATATAGACAAACAACCATTCACACTCACATTCATACCTATGGACAATTTGGAGTCGCTAATTAACCTAGCATGTTTTTGGAATGTGGGAGGAAACCCACGCATGCACGGGGTGAACATGCAAACTCCACACAGAGATGGCTGAGGGTGGAATTGAACTCGGGTCTCCTAGCTGTGAGGCTTGCATGCTCACCACCGTCCCCATGAATAATAAAAAGGTTAATTTAAAAACTGTGTTTTATGATCAGTTGTGTTGTCATTGACTAATATTTAAATCTATTTGATGATCTGGTAATGGTAATGGTTTTATTTCATTTGAACATGCATCAGATTACAATTGAGTGCATCACATAATCAGTTTACAGTTCCACATGTCCAAAAGGAGTAGGAAGAAGCAAAGCTTATTAAATCCTACCCCTCCATCTGGTACTTTTACAATCAGTGTAGTGGCTAGTTGCCCTTCAAAAATAAACTTCACTTAAACTATAATCAAAAGGTCACTGATGCACCTCGGGTTGTTTTTTACGCAGGCAAAAGAGTCAATTGTCCATACAACCTTGTTCCGTTTCTTTGTATTTCTTTTTATTACCAAGCAAGCAAACAAAAAGAGAACAAAGGCATTGTCTCCTGTTGCTTCTCTTGCCTCTGGTACAAAAACCATAGGCCCACCCCAGTGCATGCTGGTCCTGTGAGCACTGCCTACATAAATAGATTGCAGGTGCCCAGGGTGTTATCCAATGAAATAAACCCACAAATAAACTACTAATTAACCCCAACAAACTATGATAAATAAACAAACAAATAACTAACAAGAAAATATTGTCAAGTAATCCAAACAAAACAACAACAAAAAATAAATGAACAGATATTAGAAACCTAGGAACACACTACTAAATAGCTCCTACAAGCAGTAACTGTTCAGTTCCTGCTTTCTTAATATAATTTAAGTTTTTTTTATTTTTTTTATTTATTTATTTTTTTATTTTATTTTTGTCACGTACGAAGGTACAAGGTGATGTGACCATACAATGACATAATGGTTACCATAGTAAGTGTCAATATAGTGATATATATAGCACATCATGACTGGTTCAAGACTCTTCATCCTTGTATTTAGCAAACATCAACTGCTTGTATTGTTTCTTGAATTGGCTCATCGTTGTGCATTGTTTGAGGTCCTTACTCAATCCATTCCATAGTTTGATTCCACATACTGAAATGCTATGGCTTTTTAACGTCTGAAACATTTAAGTGTGACAAAAATGCACACTTTACCACAGTGCTTAATATCAGCTGAGTGATGTCACATGATATCAACATATTGACGTTTGTGACACATACAATTAACGGACGACCTTTGATCGCGATTAACGTAATGGGCACGCCTGGCTTAAACAGTCAAGTCCACCCTTCCCCTTAGGTCACGATGCTATGTGTCTACATGTTAGCATTACTAGAATTGGAACAGTCTTATGGGATGAGGACAATGATCTTCACATGTTTGACACAGCTAGAGTTTGGAACTGGTGCCATCTTGGCTGATTTATGGTCTCCAAGTTAAATGATAAATTATGACATCCACTGGGGACACTTTTGTTCAGATTTAAGTTTAACATGTTGGCTTTGTTTTAAGATGATGTTTGGTCATTTTTAATAGTTTGCAATTTTCTCAAACAAGTTTTGTATTGGCCTCACAAAGGAGTCCAAAGTCTGTCATATGATATGTAGCTAGATGGGTGGTGGCCAGAACTTTAACTTTTTCTTCTGTTGCAAAAGGACATGGAAATTCTAACAATTGGTCCACATTTGTGCTACTTGAATAGCGACTGACACCACGGATCACTACAGTCCATATGAAATATCAATGACGAAGATGCTAGAAACTTCTTAAACGTCTTCTTGTCCATCAAGACATCATATTATTTAAGGAACGGATCAGTACTCACTGTCCTGGGCCTCAGCGGTCCTAACAAACAGAAAGCCAAGGAGAACTGATACCAGGAACATTCTCACAGCAACGGCGTCCATGACTCTTCTAGTGGTCACATCAGGTCTGTTGCAGTGGATGTGTTTTCTACTTATCTGCTCGGCTTTATGAGCGTGATGGACTTTTCCCCGCCATAAATGCATGACATACCCACGTCTGTTTGCCCAAAGCCATATAAGCCTCAAGGCACTTTTACAGGAGCACACATGTTTTACACACAGTTACTTATCAAAGTTGCAATTAACTTGTCTTTAATGGGCCTGTCTTGGACAGTCTTGACTCGTGACAACAACATCAGGTAGTGTATTTACATGATATTGATATACAGTATAAATGATGTTGTGCAGTGTAGTGAAACACAAACCCCAAAAGGTATGATCAAACACATTGTCACCACTCTTACCTCTCATGAGAATCTTTTGATCATGTGACTCTACCTGACATGGTGTGCTGACGTAGAGGAGGGCTGGCGGCACCAACAACTGAGGCACTGATGATGGTTACCTGAACACAGAGGTAAGCTTTGTTATCCTTCTAGTAAGACTGTACACACTAATTATGCAATCAGTAGTGTGTGATACCGTGTTCAGCCACTAGAGGGAGCTATTTCTGTCCCGTTGAAGCAGTTAGTCTGAATATTTTCGTAGGCATTCTCCAATTGTGTGATAATGTATGTATATGTAACAGATATGTTACAATAGTAAGGACAGCGTCAATGAAAATGTTCAAAATTTAAAGAGAAATGGCAGTTTTGGGTTAAAACACACATTTGGGATAGAAGTAAAAACAGACCTGTTGTTCTGCTCTGCTCTTGTAGGTTCTTGACTGGGGAGACTCCAAGACGTCCACTCATGTAGTGTTCAGGTATCAACCCAGTCCTGGCCTGTTTACACTTAAGCTTTTCACATTTAAGCGAGTCACATTTCCCAGTGGTGCCATCGATCGGTTCTTTTCTAGGAAATGCTAGTGCTAATTAGCTTCCGGCTCTTTGTGCAAAATGAAATCATCATTGCAGAGTATTGATACACCAATATACCTTCATGTGTTTCTATCAGAACAAATATTGGTTCTGTTTGCTTGGACGTTAGCAGGCTGGTGACGCAACATGATGCATGTACAAAACGTCCCTTTTAAAGCAGCTCACATATCCATAATGGTAATAATGATATTAAAATATAGTGCATGTATTGAAAGTAAAATTGAAGTGCACACTGGGATGAGAGGTACATTTTTTTTATTCCTACATGAAGAGGCTACAGCAGAGAGTTGGGGGTTCACTGGTGGCTGCATAGGTCTACTGGGAGGGGTCCACCATTTAACTGAGTTGCATAACAAACTAAGTGACTAGAACGCTAGTGGTTCGCTGCATTAGCTTGTGCTAACATGCAAAATAACATCTAGGCTAGCAAAGGTACATACAGTATCTCCATCTTGGTCTTTTGCTTTGTTTGGATCAGAACAAGGAACATTCATTCATTCATTTTCTACCGCTTTTTCCTCACGAGGCTCGCGGGGGTGCTGGAGCCTATCCCAGCTGTCTTCGGGCGAGAGGCGGGGTACACCCTGGACTGGTCGCCAGTCAATCACAGGGCACATATAGACAAACAACCATTCACACTCACATTCATACCTATGGACAATTTGGAGTCGCCAATTAACCTAGCATGTTTTTGGAATGTGGGAGGAAACCGGAGTACCCGGAAAAAACCCACACATGCACGGGAAGAACATGCAAATTCCACACAGAGATGACCAAGGGTGGAATTGAACCCTGGTCCTCCTAGCTGTGAGGTAACCACTCGACTGCCGTGCCGCCCAGAACAAGGAACATTTAGGTTTAAACAGGCTCACTCGGTAGAAACACATCATCTCATCTATGCCAAGTCATGAAGAGCTCAGGTGATGCTACATTTACATCTTCACAAACATCAGCACACGGTGTGCTAACTGGTTAGATGAGGCTTGCATGGCTGTGAGATTGGTTGTCAAGCATCATGACGACGCATTCAAACATCTGTGCTACACGTAGATGACCACATGCGTCACTAGAGAGTGGCATCACGAATGGTTCCATTTGTTCTGGTTTTGCTAGTCTCTACTTCATTTGCATATCAAGAATGAAACGGACATAGGCTGACTCCAAAGCTACATGTGGACTCAGCACCGGGTCACATGACACGGTTTGGACTTGACCTTTTGAGGAATGCACGACCCTTGGACTAATGAACATTGTTGTTCCTGAAAAACGTAACAGACTGAAATAAATACAAATGTTTTAAGAGTGACTTTGATGTGCGGCCAAAGTCAAAAGACTACAGTGGAACCTCCAAAGTCAAACGCTACAAAAGTGGAGTTCAGTTTTGACCTTTTCAAACGACTTGATTGACAGCAGTGGCTGGCCATGTTGACATAAATGATAGATAGTCCAAAGACCCAAAAAGGAAATGCTGACCTATAAGACTAATGAGGATCACAAGAGACTAAGAGCAGAGTCAACGCACAGCAGGCCTAGACCAGTCCAAGACAAAACCCAGCATTGCCTTCAGAATCTGAACTGGAATGAAAACACCATGAACACAACCTCAACTCTGCACTCAGACTTCCTGTGAGATGTCATTTACACTGGAATCTGACTCATATTAGGATTCAAAACTAGATTTGACTTAGACTTAATTTACAAATCCAAACTCAATTTTACTTAGCTGGTTTTGAGGGGCAAGCGGTTCTTTCTAGTAACATGTTGAGTTTCTCTTTTGGACATTTGTGAGCTCATCGATACGGTTCTCAACAAACAGAACCAACCAGACCCACACAATGTAAAACAATGGAGTGAGGTGTTGCCAGTCCCATGCGGTCTAAGGTCTACAAGGAAGAGGCAAGAGTGAGGTCATCAAACATGGCTGGTTCCTCGATACCGCGTGCAAACAGCTTGATGAGCTGGCAGTGCACTCTGGGAAAGAACAAGAGACGTGTTCAGACAGAAATTAACCAGGTCTGAGACTTGACGCGGGAAAGAGGATCACGGTACCTGACATCGATGGCCGTGTGGCTCAGGATCTCGCCATCACAGTTCCAGTTGCTGAAGGCAGGCGAGCAGCCGCAGGCTGGGTGATCCCGGCAGATCTGGCTGAAGATTTGGTGTTTGCCGTTCTCCAGCAGGTCCAGCTCCAGGTCCGAGTCGCTTTGGCAGTAGCGGGGAGTGAAGCGGAACCGATGGACCCGGTGTACCTCCACAAAGGACAGATCAAACTACAGGAGGATACACCATGGAGATGTTGGATGTGAGCTATTAACGACTAATAGGACTAAAGCAAGGTTTCCTGACCTGGTCATCTTTGCTGGTGTGTCTTAAGAGGTGTCTGAGGAAGTTAAAGCGGGAACACTTTCTGACCAGGATGAGGTCCATGGTGCCGTCGGCCAGGTGGGCAGCAGGGGACAGGCCTTTTGGACTGCGAGGACAAGCACAGCTCATACTGGCGGCGTTTATCGCCAGGAACTTGCCTCGGATTGTCTGCCAGCCGCCGTCATTTTCTGCATCAGGATCACAGATTTGATGTCAACAGCTTCTTGTGTGTCACGGCGTTCCTCAGAGATATATTCGTGGACCACATGCATTTTGTACATCCATGACAATGTGTCAATGTGACAGTCGATGAAACGTCCATGTTAATTTTGTTTGATTAGAACTACTGTATGTTATCCAAGTACTTTGGATTACATTTTGGATTTGTTCAGCTCACCACTGTCCGACATCTGATCCGTCTCGTACATCTCAGCTCTCTCTGACAAAAGCTTCCTGTTGTCCCGACAGACTAAACAGCTGGACATGAAAACATTTGTATTAATTTCACAAATGACCAACTGTACTCCAAACTCTAGCACCTTACCCAGCCCGAGCAGATACCCCAATACTAGACCTAACCCCAATACTAGACCTAGACCAACCCAAACACCCTTGCTTTTTTCCCCAACCTTCACCAGTCCAAACCCTAACCCTAATTTTAGTCTAATCCTAACTTTAACTATAGCCCTAACCCAACCACATCCCCTAAACCACATTCCTAATCCAAATCCTAACCCCGACTCAAATCCTAGGCGTCACTCTTACCATACCCCAAATCCTAACCTTAACCCTCGTGGTTGTTGCTCACCCTGATCGACACTTGGAGGCATCCCTGGGTGCTCCCAGGATGCCGCTGGCTGGCAGGTAAGAAACTGTTCCCTCATAGTAATGATGAGTCAGGAACATCTTCAGACCTGCGGGGGTGTTAAAGACTCGAGTGTCAGGATGGTGCATTAAGTCTTCTTTTCACAGATGTGCACACCTGCAAGGTCGTATCTGGCCGGGCCCATCCATCGCTTCCTCTCGCTATCTGTCAGTACATCGCCGTAGAAACCGTATCCCAGCAGAGAGACGGAGTAGCGCAGGAAGGAGTTGTTGTGGTGAACCGAGCATACATCCATCGGCTGAGAATCACCTGAGTACAACATGGGAATGAAACTATTAAAACATTTTCCCATCTATATGTATACATTAATCCCTCGTTTATCACAGTTAACTGGTTCCAGAACTGGCCACGATTAATTAATTTATGCTAAGTAGGATTCCTTATTTATAAATGAAATATTTTCTTTGTTGGAAAATACCTTCTACATATGTTTTCTAATAGCATATGTTTTCTAAGCATAGAGACACACAATAACAACCCTATAGTCACCTTTATACTCATACTTCCCAACTTGGTAAATATTCATTCATTCATTCATTTTCTACCGCTTATCCTCACAAGGGACGCGGGGAGTGCTGGAGCCTATCCCAGCTGTCTTCGGGCTAGAGGCGGGGTACACCCTGGACTGGTTGCCAGCCAATCACAGGGCACACATAGACAAACAACCATTCACAACTTGGTAAATATAATCTGAGAAAATAAGACATTTTAAACATTAGAGTCGTGCTTGTGTGTGTACAGTACATTACAGTACATTACAGTTCATCCATTAATCCCTTAAACTCTATTTGTATTTTAATTCTTTAGTCATTTTTATGCTTGAAAATGTTGTGATGTTCAAACTGCAAAGTGGAGTGGGATGACGGTATATTTATTCAAATCGAGTACAAAGTTATGTGACTGACCCACTATGATGTGCAATGCAGAGGTCACAGGGTCGTTGGTGCCCACTGTGGCGAAGCAGATGCAGTCTGTGGAGCCTGAAACAAACAAATGAGGACCATGGAAACATCAATGAAACATCATTTGAAGAGATGAGAATTTCCTATTATATGGCTCATTGAAGAATGTAAATCTGGTCAACAATTTGAAGCAGAGGCAGAGAAGGTTTGGATATTATTTTGCGCCCTGAAGGAGGAGATGAAAGAGCAACAGCAGAAAACTGTAGCGCAAAAAAGGCAAGCTCTAAGAGGCCTGCAGACACAGAGAAGGGCTCTCAAGAAGCCCCAAGAAGGGCTCCTCTGAGATCTATGAAGAGAACACTTCGCAAGGATACCAAGACAATACGGGACAATATCAAGGTATTACAAGATGACAATGCTGCCTTGCCCACTGTTCTTAAAAGGGAACTGCAGTTTTTTTAAATTTGCCCATCATTCACAATGCCTATGTGTAACATGAACACATATTTCTTTCCCTTTTCTATGCATTATAACGTGAGAAAACAAGTTAATATGAGCTAGCTAACCATGCAGGTCATTGGGACACAGCTATTTCAATGCTTAAGCCCTAATGAAAAACGCCAACAGTTTTCCATTTCCATAACTGACCAGTATATTAACCATGCGACAGAAATATTGTTATTGTATCTAGGGGCCGCACTGTAGTTGAGTGTTTAGCACGTAGGCCACACAGTCACAAGATCAGGAAGAGCTGTGTTTGATTCTCTGCTTAGGCATCTCTGTGTGGAGCTTGCATATTTGTGGGTTTTCTTCGGGTACTCCAGTGTCCTCCAAAAACATGCATGTTAGGTTAGGTTAAGTCCAAACTGTCCATAA
The DNA here is from genome assembly GCF_037039965.1 of Doryrhamphus excisus. Lineage (NCBI taxonomy): Eukaryota > Metazoa > Chordata > Actinopteri > Syngnathiformes > Syngnathidae > Doryrhamphus > Doryrhamphus excisus. The sequence continues at coordinate 13,471,868 of NC_136357.1, read as the reverse complement.
GTATGAATGTAAGTCCGGTTCCAGCATACCCGCGACAACAGTGAGGATAAACGGCATAGAAAACGGACTGATGATCAATCAAAAATTATTAAGTGACTCAAACATATCAAACATATTCACTCCTCTGAGTGCCTTGTCCTGGTGCCATTTGAATGTAGCGTTTTGGTCCTCTTGTCGCCGTCCTCCTATAGCCACAACTCTATCGTGGCTCTGTATATAATATAGAGCTACTGCGTAATATGGCCGATCAGGAACGTAAACACATACTGACACAAGTGGAGCTGCACGTCTTCAACATGAGTGTATACAACACCCTCTACTCTTAGCAGTACAATAACAATAGTACAATAGCAATACAATAACAGACCACAGCAGAACATGGATATAATGCACCACAAATCTGTAGAACACAATGCACGTTCATACGCAAAATTGCACTTGAAAAAATCTTTCAAACAGTCAATCCACGAAAGGTGAACCGTGATATCGCGAGGGAACACTGTGTCCCCATGTAACCTGTATGCATGTTTAAAATAAATTAAAACATAAACATATCCATGCAAGTAGACTGTGAACAGTGAAAAGTAATCTGGATTTTTAAAGTTATGTTAAAATGACTAGTCCACCAAGACCATGTTCTGACCTGCAGGGATGATTCCGATGCGCAGTGAGCAGCTGATGAGTGTTTCATCTGGACAGTTCACGTCGATGCCGCCATCATTCTGCGTGCGGGAGACCAAGCCGTGCACAATCTCGCTGAACATGCCATCGCCGCCAACGCACACCACACTGAGGGCGGGTAAGAAATAAATGTTAGGGCTCTGACGCTCGCCCCACCCATGTTCCATCCTGCCTGTACTCACCCATCAAACTTGTTGAGCTCTGCCACTTCCCTCAGGTGGTCTCTAGCGTGGTTGGCATACTCTGTCACTATGGTAACAGAGGAACACATACTGTATGTTCATGTTGCAAGCACCAAAAACAGCTAAAAGAAAAGAAGCGTGTTGACAGACCGATGACGTGCACGCTGATGTTGGCGAGTGCAAACAAGGGGGCGACCTTCTGCTGGTAGATGCGCTTTGCCTGACGCTTACCCCCGTATGGGTTGATGTAGACCAGCAGGTGTTTGGGTCTGCTGGCTGCGAGCAACACAACGTAACGTTACACACATCCTACCTGACACATAAATGACACTGTGTTGTCGTACTGATAGCTGTTAGCTGCTCTCTGATGACGCTGACCCAGTGATGACACAGCGCCACCTCTGGACACGTGAAGGTGACCTCGGCACACCGCCAGCGGTGCTGCCGACACCTCTCCACGTAAAACACTGCAACACAACACAATAACAATGTTAAAATGATAACATACATTAACTGCTGTGTTTATTTAACTACAGGAGGTAGTAATTGGACAGATGTTATTTCCTTACTGTGAAAACTCAATCTTAAAGTATTTTGAAGTTAGCCGTCTTTGACCACATGTTCATTTATGAACACATTTTATATATTGCAAAACACAGCAGCAACAGAACCAATGTTGTAATAGTGTAAGAAGCAAACTGCTGAACCAGCATTAATATCACTGATGACTGTAAACAACAATGCCAGATACTGACCACTTCAAATACTTCATATCGATCTAAAGTCGCAACTGTTGTTAACGTCAATGTTTTTTGACACAGTGCTAATGAGAAACACCCAGTGACTATAGGACACAATTTATGGTTAATTCAAAAGTGTTGTTATTTGGAACATTTACATTCATTTTCAATGTGGTCAATATGAAGAAAAGTTGTCTTTATTCCTATCTACAAGGTGTTATTCCTGTGTATTGATGTATTTGCACATTGTATTTCCATTCGTGTATTTGTGTATCACCTGTGAAAGACCGCCTGCAGTCTTTCATCTTCTTCCAGCTGCCATCTTCTTTGCTGCTCTCCTCCACTTCTTCTCGAATGCTGATAATCTCTGATACACGCACGCTGTGACACACACCTGCTCACACACACAGGCACACAATCACATCGCATTTTAAAATCCAACATTGAAGTGGTACATGAACGCAGCAATACACAGCACGTTGATTCCACATTCACAAATCTATTGAATTATATTGTAATGCCGTGTACTAAGCTGTATATATAATATATTTAATGCAGTGATTATGTTAACTTGATTCGATTCCTCTGATTAGATTGCACAACACAGAAAATGAATGAATGGATTGTCGTTTTCCTCAAATCGACTCAGAAAAAACAACTTCCTCAGTTTCCATTTAAAAAGTCAGCACACGCCATCAACTGTTACATAATCATAACTACACACTAACACAGGGAAGACAATGCGCGCGCACACACGGCTGGATGTCACTTGATAAGAATTCCAAAAAGTCCTGTTGAGACTTTTGGGGACACATCGGCGCGTGTTGTTGTCGTATTAGAAGATACAACAAATCAATATACACAACACAACAACAGCTTGTTGAGGTATTTCAGATGTGAAGTACCCTATTTGTATTTATTTTTGATAGGACTCATTTGGAACACAACCCAGAGAAAAAACATTGTACACATGATTTGGTCTGCAGGCGACAGGAGGCCCAGCAGAAGATCTCCTACCTTGTTCTGGGCCATGACAGAACCAAGGAACATAAAACCCTGCAGGGCATACGCCACCATACACACGCAACAGGCACCATGGAATGTAACTCAAGAGTTCAATCAGTAGCTAAGAAGAAGGCAACACATTAAAGATTCATTAACATGTTCGGTTTCTTCTGGTCTGCAACCATGGTGACGTAATGTGATACACAGCTGGACTGAGGGCAGTTGAAACAATGACCAGAGCCTACATGTTTCAAGCTCAATTATCTTCCAAGCCTTTATTTTGAAATCCCTGACACACTTCCATGTCAACATGTCACAAGAAGATTACATGTGTCTTCAATCTAGAATGATTAACCACACAACACAACTTTTTGTTAACTTAGGTACAAGTTTTAACCTCAAATGGCCCTTTGTGGTTGTAGAACTAATGTATTGAATTCTGCATTGTTTTCGTTATTGTCAAACATTGTAACAAAACATAAACAAACAAACAATATTTAGCTATGTTAGCTCTGTTACATACATATATTATGTTTATTGCCCATTTTAATGAAAAATAGCTGATGTCGATGTCAGAGCCCACCGGATGTTGCTAGTTACGTAAGCGGATGTTTATTAAATAGTATATTATATGTCAGATGTTTTAGTTGTGTTGCCCAACTATGAATTAAGTGTCTTCAAATGTTTCATTAATGCATCCTACATGACCTTCAAAAGACCAAAATGCCCTTCCTTTATCCTTGTGACAAGCACGGAGAGACAAAGAACGACAGTGTCCACAAGGTTTGGGTCTTACTGGGTCTGAACGGGTGGTACACCGGGCTGGAGGCCTGCCTCTTCCAGGTGAGCAGAGAGCGGCAAAGGCTCACTTCGTGTGCGACGTTTCGGACGCGCAGATCGGACAAGAGCAGCAGCCTCACCGGCCTCTCCATCTGCTCCATTCCGTCCTTCGGGTCCGGCTACCGGGGAAGGTTACCTGCGCTCGGCCATGTCTCCGCGAGCCCCACGACAGGACAAAGACGCAAAACCCCCTCGAAGTCCGGAATTTGTCTCGAGTTGCACTGTGTAGCGGATTGTGTTTTTTTTTCTAAGACATAGCGGTTAGTCACCGGAAGTGGGAGTGGCCTAAGGGTGCATTTAGTTGCTGCCGGAAAAAAATGTAATTTTAAAAAGAAACAATTTCATGTTCTTAGTAGATACTGAGATTCATTAATTTGAAGAACGTTCAAAAAAGGAGGCGCAGAGGCTAAAAGCTAAAATATTATGTGAGTGTTTTAAGGCTGCAATATCTTTTGAAGCAGAAGGGGGTGCTATTGCTCTAAGATTAAGTATTTAAGTTACTTAGCAAGTGTCGTTTAAGTATTTAACAAAAAAATACTCAACAAGTGCCGTTATGCTTAAAATTGTTGTAAAATTCCATATTAAGATAATACATATTTGTAAACAGTGAACGGTTTTAAGTGGTGATAGATGTCATAGTTTTTAAAAAAAACAAGGTCAGTCTTTCATTTTCTCTTTTCACCACAAAAACATTGAAATGAAATGAACTTTGAACTAGTTCAAAATTGAAATAGTGAACTATGAACGTGAACTATTCATATTTATACTGTGTGAACTGAACTTTTAACTAGTTCATTAGGACCATGAACTATAACACTGCCTTCCTCTGATTAGATTGCACAACACAGAATATGAATGAATTGATTGTCAGGAGGTAGTTTGTATTTGAAAATTTATTTAACAAGTTACTCAGCAAGTGTAGTAGTATTCAACAAATTACGTAACTGCTGTAGTAGTACTCAAAAAATGTAGTATTCAATAAGTTACTGAAAAAGTATCTTTTAACTATTTCACTTTCTACTGTGTGGTCTTGATATTGCTTGACTTTTGAGGTCAACCAAGCAGCTGCCTCCTCTGCAGAGAAACATGACGGGCAAAGATGGACAACACCAGTGGGACGCTCATTTCAGTTTGTGATGGATGTTGCCGATTGGTCATGTGTTGGCGACGGTGAGAGGGTTTTTTTTCAGGATCCTGGGAGATGCATTGTGACAGTTTGTCTGTCCAGCTGTGTCCACACACACACAATGTCACATAAAATGGACGACGGCGAAGCAGCACAGCAGCTGTTTGACGCCTTTGGAGGTCAACACACCCAAAGAGCTGACAGTCTATAAGTCAAAGGTAACTTTCACGTTTGTGGTTTTTTTTTTGCTTTTATTTTAATTTGACCAAAAAGTAAACAAAAAATGAAATCATGCAGTGTTTCTTAACTGTTGGGCTGGGATTTAAACATCGAAAAACCATCATAGGCTTATGGAATTACTACTTCCCCTAAAGAGTTAGAAGAAGGGAGATGTTCAGCTGTGTATTGATTGACAATAAGGTGAGTGGTATCTCATCATGGTAAGAATGGGTGAAAACACTTCGCAGCCATCAAACTAGGTCACATGACAGCATATTGTATTGCCAATTCGGTCATTACAACTCATTCATTCATTCATTTTCTACCGCTTTTTCCTCACGAGGGTTGCGGGGGGTGCTGGAGCCTTTCCCAGGGTGTACCCCGAGAGGCGGGGTACACCCTGGACTGGTCGCCAATCAATCACAGGGCCAATATAGACAAACAACCATTCACACTCACATTCATACCTATGGACAATTTGGAGTCACCAATTAACCTAGCATGTTTTTGGAATGTGGGAGGAAACCGGAGTACCCGGAGAGAACCCACGCATGCACGGGGAGAACATGCAAACTTCACACAGAGATGGCCGAGGGTGGAATTGAACCCTGGTCTCCTAGCTGTGAGGTCTGCGCACTAACCACTAGACCGACATGCCGCCTCATTACAACTCATCTCAAGAAAATCTGCAAAAAAGAACACGAACATGGAGGATGTTTCACTGAGACTGAGCATAAAGAAGTAAATTAAAGACGACAAGAAGCTGCAAATATTCCAGGACAATTGGGGGGGAGGGGGGTAAGAAACCATAAAAAGGTTTTTCATGTTGAAGCTCCCTTTAAATGTTTAAAGGCACAAATGTGCGCCAACACAGACGCACACTCACTGCCTCTGTTGGTCAAATATTAACACGTTTTCAATTTATTAATGAGGAGGTTTCCTGGCTAGCTTCAGCACTATCAGCTAACAAACTTGGTGATCCCACTGAAGAACAATAACAGGAAGGCTACATGTTGCATGTTGGCCTTGAGGCCTCTGCTGACTGAAACTTGAGGTGGAGGCTCCACCTTAAGTTCAGGACTCTGCTAATGCTAATGTTAATGCTAACAGTAAAGGAAGTGGTAGTAAAGAGCTTTGCTAGTCATATACATGATGATTATTTTAATGTTGTTTATTCCTCAATTGGAACAGACTCACCTGAGCAGCAAGACGACTTTGGTGGTCTCTGCCTTCATCTCCAGTTGTGCCTCGTTCACCTGAGGAACTTGAAGTCAGACTTTATTGCAGCACATCAAGAAGGTCAGTCAATAGAATTTTCAACTAATATTCTCTTCAAAAGACTGCACGGCGGTCGAGTGGTTAGTGCGCAGACCTCACAGCTAAGAGACCAGGGTTCAATTCCACCCTCGGTCATCTCTGTGTGGAGTTTGTATGTTCTCCCCGTGCATGCGTGGGTTTTCTTCGGGTACTCCGGTTTCCTCCCACATTCCAAAAACATGCTAGGTTATTTGGCGACTCCAAATTGTCCATAGGTATGAATGTGAGTGTGAATGGTTGTTTGTCTATATGTGCCCTGTGATTGGCTGGCCACCAGTCCAGGGTGTACACCGCCTCTCGCTCAAAGACAGCTGGGATAGGCTCCAGCACCCCCATGACCCTCGTGAGGATAAGCGGTAGAAAATGAATGAATGAATGAATGAATTCTCTTCAAAAGCAGAGGCCCATGTGATGCAACCTAGTAGAATAAATAGACAACTTGTCCCTGATAGGCATGTCAGTGCTCAACAACCAGCAGCCATCTATAAACCAGGTTTACGTTCACAATTGATGTCAGCCAGCAGGAGGTGATGAAGCCCTGCCCTGCCCTGCCGTGCCTTGCAGCCCATCAATAAGTCATGTGACTTTAAACACTACTAAACATCCTCACACATCAAAGGCTTGACACTTCATACCCTCCTTCTTTACGCACCTGGGCCTCCTCCTCCTCCTCATTTCACTTCCTGCCATACTGCAACTGTAAAGCACTCAGTACTTGATGAAATATTGACTGGGAGTACAAAGAGAGTTGAAGACAGAAAGCCATGGTCTGAGGTCTTCTTCTAAAAGGGGTCCCAGGTGTCAGCAGGCATCTGCCCCGCCCCGCTTTTTCTCATGTTTTAACTGTGTATTAACAAATGAATGTTGTATTTTGGTGTGTCTTCTACTCTGTTTACTTGCTTTTATTCAACTCCATTCTTCTGTAAAGTGTCTTTGAGTATTTTGAAAGGCGCTATACAAATAAAATGTATTATAGACATAGACATAGACTTTCTTCATTGTCATTGCACAATAACACAGCAGTGAAATTGCCAACGAAATGTTGTTGCCTGGCTCCCGTGTAACAATAAATAATAAATAATAATGTGGAGAATAAATAGATTACATCAAATATGAACAACAATGTACAGCGTAAACAGTAATTTGTACAAGTAATTTAAATAATTTAGAATAAATAACAATAATTTAAAGTTTTGGTTGTGCGTGTGGGCAGGTAGGTATTATATTATTATTCTTATCTTTTTTTTCCAGGTCAAAACGGCAAAGTATTTTATAGTTTCAGCTTCTCATCCACACGGAAATGGCACTCTGGGTACCCTGAAAGTGTATATTATGATGACATCACCGACCCACTGCCACCCTGTTGTTATCACATGACCAGAAGTGAGCTTTGGCAAAAGGCCAACATAATATCTGGATATTTTGATGGACATTCTCCTGACATTTTGTTGTCTTATACTCCATAATGACTCGTAGTTATTGAAGTACTTGTGACGTGAAGATAACGCTGCAGGAAGTGTTGTATTATTCAATACGGAACATTTGTGGTGTTCTTGTTCAAGTGTACAGCGTCATACTGAGAGCTGTTCCATCAGCTCAGCGAGAGCCGATAGCATCATCATCATCATCATCGTGTTAGCTTGAGAACTGCTCAGGTAAATAAATAGCCTGCGAGGCGCAGAAACTTTGCTGTGTCTGCGGGTAATTCTGAGGAGCAGGCGATAAGTACAACGGATGAATCAAATCCTTATCGCGGCCCAGTTCTCATTGCACTATTGTTTACCACTCCTCGGATGAACAGGCGGCCGGAAAGGAGTCATCCAGCATCCTGTCCACCCGATTGCACCTCGATGTTCAGTTTGGGCAATTTGAATAAGATGAGTTAGGAGGTCTTTGCAGCTGTCATCGACCATAAAAATAAAGTTTTAATTCTCATTAAATTCTCATTTTAATCCCAATTTTTTTGTATCATAATTTATTGGAGTGCATCGTAATCACATTGTAACATGAAGATCGCCTGTAATTCTAATAGTTCCTGCATTGACAAGCGGTAGTGACAGTGAAGATGAATGATTGACAAGCTGTTCAGAATAATGACGGTTAAAGTGACACGTTCATCTCATGACGAGTCTAGGTGTCACGTGTTGCTTTCTTGTGGTCGCTAGCTTCCTCATCATTCTGCTGTCATGAGGTTATGATTGGTCTGCTTGTGGAAATGAAAACGTCCGTCAAGCGGGATGGAGTGTCCGACGTAATACGTGACGACTGAAATGAACACCTGACACGGCCGTCATGGACGACAGACAATAATACTTTACTTTCATCCTAGCTTAGCTGACAAGTGTGTGCTTGCAGTTTACTGATGCGATGACATTTGGCCTGATTAGTCAAAACGTGATGTTTGCCTCCACCCTCAGCCATCTCTGTGTGGAGTTTGCATGTTCTCCCCGTGCATGCGTGGGTACTCCGGTTTCCTCCCACATTCCAAAAACATGCTAGGTTAATTGGCCACTCCAAATTGTCCATAGGTATGAATGTGAGTGTGAATGGTTGTTTGTCTATATGTGCCCTGTGATTGGCTGGCGACCAGTCCAGGGTGTACCCCGCCTCCCCCCAGCTGGGATAGGCTCCAGCACCCCCGCGACCCTCGTGAGGAAAAAGCGGTAGAAAATGAATGAATGAATGAGTTCACCTAGGCGGCACGGCGGTCTAGTTGTTAGCGTGCAGACCTCACAGCTAGGAGACCAGGGTTCAATTCCACCCTCGGCCATCTCTGTGTGGAGTTTGCATGTTCTCCCCGTGCATGCGTGGGTTTTCTCCGGGTACTCTGGTTTCCTCCCACATTCCAAAAACATGCTAGGTTAATTAGTGACTGTCCATAGGTATGAATGTGAGTGTGAATGGTTGTTTGTCTATATGTGCCCTGTGATTGGCTGGCCACCAGTCCAGGGTGTACCCCGCCTCTCGCCCGAAGACAGCTGGGATAGGCTCCAGCACCCCCGCGACCCTTGTGAGGAAAAAGCAGACCCGTAATTGAGACTCTATCTTATAGTCCGCCAGTAATACATCACAACCTAGCATAACAATCCTCACTTACCGTGCCTACATGCCCCCCACTAGTGACTGTGAGTAATATAGGAATTTCATTGATTTGAGTGAGAATTCTCCAACCATTCAATTAAATAGATGGCGTGTCTGCTGCCATGGAGACAGCTAGATGCGAATGTGACGGTATGTTAGTTGTAAACTCTGTCGTGACGTCACTGCATGTGTGTGTGCGCATGTGTGTGTATGAGACAGGAAGAGAGCCAGAGAGCGGCAATTTACGTCTCAGCTTCTGAGCAGGCAACAGTTTGATCACTTCCTCCTCCATCAGCCGGTAATGGACCAGCGGAAGCAGCAACTTGCCTGCAGAGTTGCTCCACTGGGTCCACTGGTGCCTGTGAGACGATGTAGTTGGAGGCTGTAAAAGTGGGCAAGTGAGTCTTTTGGAGCAACTTGAAAAGGAAAACCCACTTGGATTTGTCACTGCAGGCGCAGGGGATGTGGTGCCGTGAGGGGGCTTCGTCCTCCGGCTAAGCCCACCTTGGACGCCGGACTCCGGGCTCCCCCATGCAGCCCCTCCGGCTGCTGTGGTCGCTAACAGCCGCGGGGCTCTGCCTGCTCCTTTTCGCTGTCCTCCACAAGCACGTCCTGCACCAAGGTAAGGCTGGCACTCCAGAAGCTTGTTGTTGTAGTGGACAGGAAATCAAAGTCAGCAAGCGTGAAGAAGTCCACTTTAAGATTGTTATTGATTTTTTATCAGCTTGACTCTCTATTCTCCTCCACGGTCCTACACACCTAGCAGCGTGTAGTGTGTTGTAGTAGTGTAGTACACAAGTACACCGTCTATGTTTCCATTTTAAGTGTGTGTCCCTTAGTGCCAGTGGGATTCAATTAATATTTGTACAAAAATGGGGTATAATTTAATTTAATTTTACCCCTGCTTTTGAAAACTGTTACAGTTTAAGTTGCTAGTTACATTGCCTTGTATATTCATCCCTCCTCCCAAAAAAGAAGTGTCAATATGAGAAGATTCTTCTATTTCCTTAGCTAGTTAAAGTCTGATTATTATTACATGATAAGTGAATCTTCTCAATGCTTTTACTGTAATTGCTAAGAATATTAAGCAACATTTAATATAGTATACAGCTTTAATACTTGCATCTTTGATGCAAAGTGTCACTCACAGCTTCATTCCTAAAACAACTGGCTGTCTACCTTATGATAAAATCTGTTACTTTTCCTCTCACCTTCTTCTCTTCCCAGCTTCACTGGTGCAACTCAGCATCAGTTCTGCAAACCAAGTTTGTTTTGATCCAATTTTCAGGAACCAATCTGCACACACAGTAACATGGAATAGTCCATTGCATGAGAAGGGAGGGGCCGAGCTGTCAAAATGATCATGATACGCATTTTGATGTCGTTTTCAGCACTAGAATTAAGAATTAATTGTACTTTTAATCAAAGAAAAACAATCAATAATCAGGTTTTATGAGACATTTAGTGGCCTCAGGCATGTCTGTGTTTGTCTAATGATAAGTCTACCCTTATATGCACTGTGTATCCAGTATGTGTGTCACAAGGTCTCTTTTTTTCTTCTCACAAAAAAAGCAGTCTTGTGGGCACTAGGCCCGTCGTGATCGTAAATTAATTCATCACACAACAAATTAAAATGAACTCAATAATTTTGCCGGCTTCAGTAGATTGCCTGTGCATTGGTTTTAGTACCTTGGCCCACTGGCATGAACTAAGTGAGCCCTTTTCTCAGTCATACAGTCTCTTTGTCCCGGTGGGTGGAGGCGGGGCTGCTAGCATACACACAGAAGGGAAGCGTGCAGAAGAGTGTAACGTGGTAGAAATATAATGAGTAGCTTGTAATATACGTACATTCATTCATTCATTTTCTACCGCTTAACCTCACAAGGGTTGCGGGCGTGCTGGAGCCTATCCCAGCTTTCTTCGGGCAAGAGGCGGGGTGCACCCCGGACTGGTCGCCAGCCAATCACAGGGCACATATAGACAACTTGTAATATATTGTGTATTTTTTCACATTATGGCAACGCATGCACCTTTACTGTGTTGCCTGTGCTATTACTTTTCTGGCAAATACACTACATTGTGGCGATTAACCTACATTGTGGCATTGATTGAAATTTCTCACACAGTTCAACCAAACACCCGCTATACCTCAAACACAATTCAATTTTGTACACAGCTTTGGGGGATTAACAAACAGATGGGTTGAAAATCATGTCTGCTATCAAACACCAAGCAGAACTTCATTATCAAGTAATTGTTCATAAGTCATTGATCATTTGACTAATGATTATACAACTTTGAGGATATCTGTATTATGTGGATGCTAGTATGTGATCCAAGGCACATAGGGGGTTCCAAAAATGTGTAGCCTAGCTGGTGGGTCCATATAAAAATACCACTGATGTACACAAATAGACATGTAGGAAAGATGTTGGACTTCTTCCTGTCTTTACAATCGCATTCTGATACAGTTTGGTGCTAACAAGTTGCTCCAAACATGTCACGTGATGTAATAAAGAGAATATTATTTACACACATCAAGCATATGTCACACAACGGAGAGCTTGTCAGCCATCATTGGTAAAAAAAAAAAAAAACACAAAGAAAAGAGTAAACAATGAGCTGCCGTCCGTCTCATTATTTTATGATTTCTTTTTAAATATGAATGAGCCGTCTTCGCCGCTATGCTTTCACATGTATTTCTTGGCGTTTCCTGCTCCGGAACGCAAACGCTGCGGGCGAGGAAGTGACACCTCACCACTGTGAAATGATATGTGAATTTGAGGAAGGCGACAACATGTGATAACATTTCTACAGCCAAAGGTGATGTCTAAAAGTTGCATCTGACAGCAAAACAGAACCACACTGCCTCCTTTCATCTCACTATCAGTGTTAGCCTCCACTTGCTGACCTTTGACATGGGTGTCAGATATCATTTTGCTTTGGGAGATTGCTCATCCCCCCCCTCACATATACGTGGGAGGGAATTCTGCAGGACGAAGGCAAGAAAAGGCGGATCTCTGCAATAGTTTGTAACTTCCGACTAGTAAAAATGTATGTACTGTATGTATTTAATACTGGACACACTGAATTACAGATGACAATATTGAGGGGAACACTACCAAAAAGCGTTAAAGGTGGGCCTTTAAACATTTATGTCAAAGTATGTGTGGCATCTGAGGGGTGCTATTTTACCAAAAGATGATCCAGTCCAAGAGAAAACCAACAGACTGATCATGACACAGGAGCATTGTGAGTTAATTGAGCAGAGGAGATGATTTTTGCTTGCTAATTAGGGTCTGTGTCGCCTCCAGGCTACATTGCAGCGTCGGCGGTGTTAATGCGATTATGAGCTTCATTTGCTGCGACATGATGTCGCCCGCATTGTTCTACTGGTTCCCGGAATTCAACAGAGAGATCACACTCAACTTCACAAAGTACATAATTATTATGTTAAAAGAATACATTCTGCTAGGGCCCTATGATTTCTGTGTCATTGTGCAATTGGCCAATAAAAAACAAATCGTCGTTGCAACTTCTTTTTTCAGACTAAAAATACACACGCAACCCATGTGATACGACGAAGTCTTCAATCGATTTTTTTTGCTGATATTGGCCTATTATCACATACTACAGTATTAATTGGCCCTGTACCCTAGAAACCGCCCATGAATGATACGGGAGAAGGCCGAAATGATACTGTGTCAAAGCCCAGGGCAGTGATACTGATAAAATATAGAGTTTAACCATGTCCAGTATCAGCCCCTGTAGCTGTCCACTCGGAGCACGCTGCTCTGGTATCGTGCCCGTGAAACAACCAATCAGAGAACAGCACACGAGTGCTTAGTGCCTAGTGCTTCTCCAGTCACCAAAAAACCCAAACTTGATTAATGGAACTTTAATTGTCAGACATTGATAAGATAAGACTGTTGATAAAATATTATTGTTGGAATATTTTTGCAATTGTTGTGTTTACACTGTTTAGATATAATACATGTAATAAACTGAACATTTTCTGGAAACAAAATGGTCTTTTGATTAAATAGTACGTGATAATAAGCTCATGATTAAATAGTATGTGATAATAAGATCATCACATGGTTTGTCTGGTATCAGGCCAGGTATCATGCCCCCAAGTGTCAGTATCAGCCGAAGGCCGAAGGCCTGATACCAGACAAACCATGTGATAACCTATAAGTATCAGATTGGGACACCCCTTAGTACCCACATTGATTCAAGGTTGTCTTTATGCTTCATTGCTAATGTTTTTCGACAAGTGTTGAGATGTCAGACTTTGTTCGGCGGTCCTTGAACATGCCATAGTTCCCCACCTTAATAAATTATCATTCATAAGTTGCCTATATGTTGTAAAATGTAACTATTTAAAATGCGTTTGATAAGCATATGAGACATATTGAGGGTGTAAACCTCGATTGTGTTTTAGAGCGAGCCATGTGTTAAATAAAGGCATTTTTATGGATGTATCAATTACTCACAGATTCAGAAGTCTGTGGTAAGTGGGGATTGACTGGATAACAACAAATACTTATCATTAAGGTGATAAGTCAAACAACATGAGAAAAGTCATGCAAGGCTCAAATAGATCCCCTGAAGTTTCATTTTTCCATCTGACTGTATCTGTTTATTAAACTGTTATGCTCATGACGCATACATATATTTTAAACGTATATTATGTATCTTTTATAGGTCATCTGTCGACCGGAACCTGTGAGATCATCACGATGGACCGTGACAGCAGTCAGCCCAAAAGGACAATTGCCCGGCAGACGGCACGCTGTGCCTGCAAGAAAGGACAGATCGCTGGAACCACGCGAGCCAGGCCGGCCTGCGTGGATGGTAAGATGATAGTTCAGAGTACTGCCTTCTCATGGCGGTAACTTCAATCTTACATCAACGTGGAGCATATGGATCCTCAGTTCATGTGCAGGTTGCTTTTTCTTTGACTTTTTTGCACCACCTATTCCAAAAGAAGAATCATTGTCAACAAGAAAGGGAAGTGCAGGGAGTGTGTTTGGTGCTGGGGGTGCTTGGGCCCTGCCTGCTTGTGGATCTGTATATATTCATACAGTATATACAGTATATACGTATATTAAGGTTAGGTGATATTTTTTATACACCAGTATACCAGTATAGATTCTTTCAATGATGCAAATGGTTTATACCGGTATAAATGATAGAGTTGATGACTGCGCCCCGCGGCAGATATATAAGATGAATCAAATGCTGTCATCGTAAGGAGAAGGAACGTTCGTGTAGGAAAGTATTCACTTCATTCGCGTGAATGGAAGCAAGCAGGGGTTCTCCGCACACACTTCCGTGACCATAAGAGTGTCATAAAATATATCTAACATTTACGTTTGTTGACGTTTTGAAGCAATGTGTGCTTATGAGGCTGACATCCCATTAGAACAGTTAGCCACTTTCTTAACAATAAATAAATGTGCTTTACAATTTGAGACTAGTGTATTTCATTATGTGGCTTAAGGTTTGTAGAATTTAAAATGACTACTTCCAAGTCATGTTGCTTGTATGTTCATTCATTCATTCATTTTCTACCGCTTTTTCCTCACGAGGGTCGCAGGGGTGCTGGAGCCTATCCCAGCTGTCTTTGGGCGAGAGGTGGGGTACACCCTGGACTGGTTGCCAGCCAATCACAGGGCACATATAGACAAACAACCATTCACACTCACATTCATACCTATGGACAATTTGGAGTCGCCAATTAACCTAGCATGTTTTTGGAATGTGGGAGGAAGCCGGAGTACCCAGAGAAATCCACACATGCACGGGGGAGAACATGCAAACTCCACACAGAGATGGCCGAGGGTGGAATTGAACCCTGGTCTCCTAGCTGTGAGGTCTGCGCGCTAACCACTCGACCGCTGTGCCGCCCAACTTGTATGTTAAAAGTGTAAATTAAATACCTTAGAAACAACTGGCAGGCCGGCTTCAAATGCTTGCTGGCTGGTTGTGGCCCCCGGGTCGTAGTTTGCCCAACCCTGAGCTAAACCCACAGCTGTAATGTGAGTAGACAATATGGTATAGGCTCCAGCACCCCCGCGACCCTCATGAAGATAAGTGGTAGAAAATGAATGAATGAATATACATTATATATTATTACTTGAAGTATTCTCTTAGAAACGTGGAGATGACCACACTTTCATGTAGCTGACAATAACAGTCATCATAATGTCGAGTAAAACCTTCACTGGTGGTACGCCTTCTGGTGATTTGCTGTACACAACGCTACTGGCTGATTCTTGATAACCGGTTCTGAGTGTAATCCCGTTAGCTTCTAAACAAGGCAGTAAAATAGCAGCGAGATCATCCCTGGGGTGGTGGAACAGCAGAGCTCTTCAAAACATTTTTTCCTCTGTCTTGGGCGTGTAGGAACATAATCCTCCTTGCTGAAGTGTGCACTACACACACAAAGCTGTTTTATCCTTGCTACTTTGGTTCCCACTTTATAGCCTTTGGCAAGAAGTCGGAGTGGCCTGATTCCAATGTGAACGGTGACGAGAAAGCAAAGGAAATATATAGGGCAATTCAGACACATCCTTGTTGTTAGAGCTCAGGTAATTACAAGTCAGCACCATTATTATAACCGGTAGATGTTTTCTTTAGTGACAATATAGTTACTATGGATGAGCCCAATAGGGCTCTGGTACATCTGGTACATTTCATCATTATACGTATTCGTGTTTAAAGAAAATGCTCATCATGTATTCACGTTCTGTGATTGCCTGTCACAGACAGCAACCGCGTCTCCCTAGATTGACACTGCAAGCGGGAGCCACATAGGAGCTCAGCAGTGCCTCGTTCACATACACGGTGCAATTGGGAAGTTGAAAACAACTCCGCAAATGTCATAATGTCTCCACTTAGATAGCTCGACACTATTTTGGTTCAGATATAAAGTTACTTGGTAAACTTGTTTCATGACATGCATGGTGCACAGCGCTGTGCAGACACTCAACAACTAAACTGGGGTAGCATCACCACTTTTTTCCGTTGAAATGTGCTCTTGTCTTCTTCTATGAAGTTATCACAAAACAGGCGTGCTCCCTATAATAACAGAATTTTGTTAATTTTCAGTTAGCAGTACACAGACAGTGGTACTGCATTGGTAACCTGCATTGACTGGCCTCAACATTAAGTACAGTAGCACAAGAGCAGCATCAAGCATTCTGCATGTATGGCTAAAATATTACAACCATTTCAATACATTGCAGTATGCACCTTGCAATCTTACACTTGTTTCATAAAGTACACGGTGCATTTCACAAGACAGCGGGCACGATCGTGCATCAGTCACTGACATCTGCTTGCTTCGACTGGTTTGGCTGGGGATATGAAGTGAGTTGGAAAACTGCTTGTAGTACTGAATGTGGTGCTTTTGAGAAAAATACAGTCAACAAGGCTGACAGATTATTTCCCTGTTTGCCGTGTTTGTATGAATCACCAACTTCCCGCGGTTCATTAAAATTGATGACCTTAAAAACCTGTTGTATTGTGACTTGTATTGAGTTGTGGACTCCTATAGAGCAGCTACACATGATAACCCGCACTGAAAACATTCTAAATCTAATAATAAATGAATAAAGCCTTTGAGGAAGAGGAAGCAGAGCTTGGGCCTACAGCCACGCTCATAAGGAAGCCTGCTCCTCTGTAACGTCACAAATGAACAGTTTTACCACGCCCTCTGAAACCGAGCGTTTTGAGCCATCCCAAACTTCTTTCAGGGCTCACTTTGAAATGCGCAAACCTCATTATCTGAAACCTTGGCTACACTAAACTACATTTATAGGTCAGAAAAGTGGAAAAAGCACAATAGGTCCCCTTTAAAATTATGATTAGCAATGAATATACAGTATATAAATGTTTTTTCTTTGTCAGTCATCACAATTATACATAATTATTATCACCCCCAATTGATTAGTGTACAGCTGACAAGGGACCTCTCCTCAATTTATGTATTGTGTTGGGTGAGTTCTTCACTTTTTGTAAATATGCACTTCATACTTCAATCACTGCTGTAAATGCACACTGTGTTTGCAAATGTAAAAAGAATCATGGCACCCAGTGTAATTATTAGAATAGAGTTGAAACCAAATAACTCACGTAGCACTTTTAGTCATTAGGAGCATGATCTGGAGTGGAACATATAATGATCAATCAAATAGGATTGGTATTGGCAAATATGGAGTACTGAGAAACTATTACTGACTGTTAATAATATTCATGTTTCCACATGAGTTGAGGTTCTAATTGGAACACGCTAGAGTTGCACTGTGTTTCGTCAGCAGCTGTTTTGTCTCCAATGCCGTCTGGAGACACTGACACAGCTGGATGCGACTTTCAGATCTCCTGGTGACTTGAAGACTCCCGCTGCTTCTGCTGGATTCTGTCTGGATCCTGGAACAGAGCCTTTGAAAAGCTTGATTGCGTTAGATATCAGGTTGATAGTAACGATTGTGTGTCCTTTGGTCAGTATGGGTTGGAGACGAGATATTTGCCCACACTTAATGTCAACAAAACGGTGAGAGACAGATGACACGTTGTCTTTTTCTCCATCAGCTTGACCGTCTGACCGTATTAGCTTTGCCTTTCCTTGTGCAGTATGAGCAAGGATTTAAAAGCACACAAAATGTGTGTGGACAAGATTCAATATCCACTTTGTTGAATTGAAGGAGCTTCTAGAGGCTTTTTAAGTCTTTTACCTGCTCCTGCAGCTTAGGTGCATCTGTCAGGGCATTGAATCGATCGTAACTGGACTGTTCAGGTTGTCTCAGCAGGCACATGCTCAAAGGCTAGATAGGACAGCTCGAGTCTGCATCACGTCAGGCGCATCACGTGGAAGTGCCGTTACAGAACATTGATGTTGGTCATGCAAGCTGCAGAGCATGACAAGTGATTGTAAATACGATTCTGTGTAAACATCTATGACCTTTTTCGGAGCTGCATGCTGGTATTTACGTCACATTGGCTTTCCTCTTTCAAACTCCACTGAAGAAAACATCAGGAACGATTGTCCTTAGTTGTTCCTAAATCTTTAATTCTTCATCTTAACAGACAGGTGGACAATTGCAGGTGTCTAACTTTGTGGGAACACTTTGGGGAAGACCCTTTGTTGTTTCCAGAGCACAAATCAAGGTCAATAAAGGCAAATAGCGTTCACTCCTGTGCAGTGTTGCCGTGGTTACATTGTCACAGTGACAAGTATTAACACATACTGTAAGTCAGCCTCCATGTTTATAAAGTAGTTTTTTGATACTTTATATTATCTTATTGGCTGCACAGCGGTCGAGTGGTTAGCGCGCAGACCTCACAGCTAGGAGACCAGGGTTCAATTCCACCCTTGGCCATCTCTGTGTGGAGTTTGCATGTTCTCCCCGTGCATGCGTGGGTTTTCTCCGGGTACTCCGGTTTCCTCCCACATTCCAAAAACATGCTAGGTTAATTGGTGACTCCAAATTGTCCATAGGTATGAATGTGAGTGTGAATGGTTGTTTGTCTATATGTTCCCTGTGATTGGCTGGCGACCAGTCCAAGGTGTACCCCGCCTCTCGCCCGAAGACAGCTGGGATAGGCTCCAGCACCCCCTGTGACCCTTGTGAGGAAAAAGCGGTCGAAAATGAATGAATGAATGAATGATCTTATTTTTGATGAGCAACTAAAACAAACATCATCGCCTGGCACTTTTAAAGAAGATTTGTGTGGATGTGTTACTTTCATAATGTAAGCCAAGCAGACTCATGAATCCAGAAAGTTCCTAACAAACAATGAAATAAGACAATAAGACTCATATGACCTTTTAGAGAGAGTTGCATGTTGGTATTTATGTCACTTTGTATCGCAGTAGTACCAACAGACTACTAACTAATGTCACCTCTCATCTCCCAGCAGCCTTTGCAGCACTAATGCATCACGTGACTCATCTAGTCCTGCCTCCCACAGGAAATAAACATCATATATTCTTTACCCATTGTACAGAATTGAGTGTACACAGCGCAAGGGTTTCGCACCTCATTTGTCCAGCACAAAACACATTACACATTACAGATGCTGTAGAAAACGCTAAAATGCTAAAGCTTCTTACCACTGAGAGATGTTTATTAAAAAATCATTATTCATTATTAAAGTAATTATATTGCTAGCAAAAACACTACATAACTTCCTGTGTATATTCTTTGTTTCTCGTAACACTCTGATTCTTCACTCATTCTTCTTTTGGAAGAAGTGGTGCAAAAAAAATGAAGAAAGAGCAAAATGTGCATTAACTGAGAAGCCAACTTTGAGGTTTTGTGAGGCTTTATAGGCATACTTCATTCCCCGGGTTTTCATTTTTTTTTTGCTTTTTGTATAGTGGGTCCCCGAGTTCAATTCCACCCTAGGCCATCTCTGCGTGGAGTTTGCATGTTCTCCCCGTGCATGAGTGGGTTTTCTCCGGGTACTCCGGTTTCCTCCCACATTCCAAAAACATGCTAGGTTAATTGGCGACTCCAAATTGTCCATAGGTATGAATGTGAGTGTGAATGGTTGTTTGTCTATATGTGCTCTGTGATTGGATGGCGAAGATCCCATCCCAGCTGGCCCTCGTGAGGATAAGTGGTAGAAAATGAATGAATGAACAGTGGGTCCCCCACATAGGGGTGCTACCAGGAATTATGGGCTCCATGAAAAGCTGTTGTCGCCATATCTCTATTTTGGAGTCATCCTAACTTTCCCACCCGTTATGGTGCTTTTATGATTCTGCATTCACAGAAAATGCAAATTTTATTTTTAGTGAAATGCTTTTTTTTCAGCAAAAATAGACCAGCGTTTTTCTTGTTTAAAAGTTGGTAATAATTTACAGTATAAATACATTCTAATACAGGTAAAATTTATGGCATGTATATACCACTGGTAAAAAAGTTGATGTTTTTAGGCATAATTACATTATTATGAATGTTTGATGAAGGTGTGCACAGTAAACATGACTTGGATCATGCCAATGGCTAATAACCTCTTCTCTTCTCAGTGGACATCATCGTCACTCGTCAGTGGTGTCTCATGAGTCCGTGTTTGGACAACGAGGGTTGCGACGTCCTCATCAACCAGTCGGGCTGGACATGTACGCAACCGGGGGGCCGAGTCAAGACCACCACGGTGAGACCAATGCAAGTCTTTGTGTATTTTACTGGCCATGCTTGTGAGCATGGCGATGATGTGCGGTTCGGGGAGGCTCTGGCTTAACAGTAAAAAAAGAACGATAACATAAAATAAAATGTGTCCAATGATGCCGCACGGTGGTCTAATTGTTAGCATGTGAGGAGATCTGATAGATCAGCGCCTCTTCAGTCATGAACCTCACTGCACATCACTGAGACTACACTAGAAAATCTCCATTAGACTGTCTGACCGTGAGACTTTTGGGGTTTTGCAGGAAGTTTATACAGCGAAAAAAAAGTGTAGCGTGTTGTTGTTGCGTGTCTCCAAGCTGACAGTCAGCATTCAGCATCAACAGTCCCATCTCTGGTTCTGCTCAGGCGCTTCCGGATGAGTTGGGTTGACGCTGTGAATAATTAAGTCTTCCAACCCGCAGCGTCCTTCTTATAGGAACTTATTATATACATAAAGATGAACACCTCTTTATGATCTAGTCAGATTTTTTTGGCTTCTCAGCCTCCTGAGGATAGGAAGAAATCCATACATGTTGTCATGTCATGTTTTAGGAGTGAAACTGCAGTTTGAGTAGCTTTTGGTGTTATTTTCTTTTCACAAATGATAACTTGAAAATGCTTTAGAGGTTCCTCAGGGTTCTGTCGTAGGTCCTGTACTTTTTGTCCTTATATATAACACTTTTTAATAATTATTTTATCAGATATTTTCCACATTATACAGATGACACTTATCTTATCAATGTTCCAGCACTACTGTCCCCAGTTCAAGATCCATAAAGGGACAAAAAAAATCCCCAGAGAGACCAATATCTTGTAGAAAGCTTTTTAGGAAAAGTGGAACAAGTTCTAGCCACATTTTTCTCACTCTTAGAAGTAACCTACTCTACTATGGATTGCTTATGTCTGGCAGGTGTCCTGACAGCGGTGACACGATGGAATCTTCCCATCACTCGTCAACCATCGGTGGTCTAAGCGGTCTATGAAGATCAGTGTCAAGTTTTGTTTTGTTTTTTTCTGAACAAAGGTTGTTGTTTTTTTTTTACACACCAAAGAGTCAACAAAGACATAGACTCTTGAAGACAACATGTCCATGGGGACTTCTAATAATGCTGAAGGATGATCGATTGTCGTAAAAAAAATTGACTTTGGGTGAAACACCAACATGACATCCTGAACTTCTTCATGAAAGAAGGTTTTCTTTTCGGTTCAGATTGTAGGTATCAGCTGAAGTTACTGATAACTGTCATGATGAATCTTCTCATTAAAGTCATTCATCTCAGTGATTTTTGTTGTTCTGCCTGAAAGAATCAAAGCCCACAAACTTGAACGGAAGGAAGATTACACATGAAAATGATCAGGTGGGAAATCACTAATAATTTTGATGAGGATAAGTTGCACTGATCATCTTTTTATCTAACTTCATTTTGTTACCTACTTGTCTTCCTAAAATTATTAGCCCCGCCTCTTGCCCAAAGACAGCTGGGATAGGCTCGAGCATCCACGTGACCCTCATGAGGGTAAGCGGTATAGAAAATGGATGCATGGATGGATGGATGGATGGACATGAGTTGCAGGATTAGCCACAGAGACTGTGCTGAGAACTGCATTTTATTTGTTTATTTAGTATTTATGTAGAAAGAGTTAAATTATTTTTTATTATTTATTTTCAATACATATGTTCAATCTGGCTATACGGTTTAAAAATGACAGTTTTTGACTTGATATTTCAAAATACCACATATTAGAGCTGTAATTCTAATACTGTGAAACCATGATGTTTTTCCCCAAGATTATACATCAGAATCTCATACCACCCCATGCTTACTGACAGATGTTTCAAATACTTTACATCAACTTATTTAGCTACAACGGGTGCATCAAATATAGTAGAAGCAGGTATTATCTCACAACAGGCATATTAAGTATACATCCTATAGGCATACTATAGGCATATAGTATACATATGTATGCATATAATATTCATTCATTTTCTACCACTTATCCTCACGAGGGTCACGGGAATGCTGGAGCCTATCCCAGCCATCTTTGGGCGAGAGGCGGGGTACACCCTGGACTGGTCGCCAGCCAATCACAGGGCACATATAGACAAACAACCATTCACACTCACATTCATACCTATGGACAATTTGGAGTCACCAATTAACCTAGCATGTTTTTGGAATGTGGGAGGAAACCGGAGTACCCGGAGAAAACCCACGCATGCACGGGGAGAACATGCAAACTCCATACAGAGATGGCCGAGGGTGGGTATGCATATAATAGTAACAACATCATTGTAACAATATTAATGATAATAATAACACGGTATATTGTTGCACCCGCAGTCCACTCAGCTCTGAACCCCCGGCTGCACTTCCTGTCCTCCACACATCCAAAACACATTCATGACAACACAAACCAGCACAAGTCTTATTTTTGTACTATTTTCTCTGATTATGCCTACTGTATCTACTGTAATTCACTTATCACAGTTGGAACCAATGAACCATGATAAACACATATACATTTCCTTGTGTATGTACGTATACACAGTATATAGTATACATATATGCCAGAAGAAGAGGCTGCTGTATAAGGGGCGGTATAAGAGGTCACCATGAATAATGTAGGAATTTTCTTTTAAACTCTTGTGCAGCGTGTAACATTAGCATGATGAGACACACACGCGCCCATGTATGTGGACACTTTATCAGAGAGAGGCAGACCTGTCACTGCACAGTAAACCACTTACCTAGTAGGCTAAATGATGCTGCATGCCATACAGTGTGTGTGTGTGTGTGTGTGTGTGTATAGAGAAAGAAGACATGCCCAAGATTCAATTATTCAAACACGCATCAGACACACACGTATGCTACAAAACAATTCTCGGTGATAACATAGCTTAATACATCACAGCATATCATAACAATTCCCAGATAAAATGCATCTATGAGCTGTACAGTGAGCAGTATAGCGATGACAACAAAGTACCAAACGGTGGATGAAGTCTTCGCTTGTGCAAAAGGCAACCGCACTTTGTGTCACATGATGCACCTAATAGAGGACAGGTGAGGTCCCACAGGGTTCCCATGGGGATGCTGGTGTCAGCTTCCGCCATGGCGACCGCAAGCCTCAGTCCACAGAGACGCTGCTGCCTTTTGATGATTAATGTCGGGGTAAGAGTGGCTGGATGGCGGGTAGCGAGGGACTGCTACCGCTGTCCGTGACTTGTACAGGAAGAGGACGACCTGGCGCCACGCTCCCATGAGCTTGTCCTGGCTCGGTTTCCAACCAATTTACATCGTAAATGAAATTCTGGACACATTTATCATCTGTAGGATTGTTTCCTTTGAGAACAGTCTTTAAAAAGTCCTGCAGGGGATAACAACCTTTGACCGAACAAAAGCTGAACTGACGTCTTTGAATGTTATTAAAGGTTCCGTATAATGTAAAGCAGGGGTCTCAAACTCAATTTACCTGGGGGCCACTGGAGCTAGGGTCTGGGCAAGGCTGGGCCGCATCAGGTTTTCCAAAAAAAAAAAAAAAACGCATTTATTAAAAACAGAAAAATATACAAACTTTTTCAGTGCTTTGGTTCCGATTTTCTACAATAAAAGCTCTGATAAAACATTCCACTGTTCTCAAATATCTTAATTTTTATTTTTCTGCACAAAATAAGATGAAAAATAAATAAACAAATCAAGAATAAAGAATTTTATTTACAACATATTGCGCAACTGCAGGGTCTTGAGACACATGCTAACTCGCAAACTAGAGAGCTAGCGACCTAAACGGTAGCCTTCAAGTTATTTCTTTTAAACTTAAATAGCCAAAAATTTACCACTTCCACACGGATAAGGAGGATAACTATTAACAGTTATTTAACCTTTAACATGAACATTAATCAAATGTAATCATTTTTTCTGGGTACATGATACCATACAGCATCCATATCAAACTTGCGCGAGCCGCACTAACATTAAACTTTCATATCAAGGCGGGGGCCTCAAACTAGTGTCCTGCAGGCCACATTTGGCCCGCGGGCCGCGTGTTTGAGACCCCTGATGTAAAGGGTACTTTTTGATGATGTTGTCACAGCGATGTTTCCATAGAGCTTGTTTATGAGCACTAAACATCATCATCTATCATCTTCTTCACTTGTTTGCTCCATTTTTTAGAGGCAATGATGGGAAAACTTGAGTCGTGGACTCCTATGGAGCAGCTACACAAAATAACCAGCACAGAAAACATTCTAGATCTTACAGAATCTGCACCTATTCCAGCTGTATTTTAAACGTAAATGTAAAACAGTCTGTTTTAATTTATTCTATTTTTTACATTTATTTATGTTATTGTATCTGCACTTGCTGCACAGCAGCACAAGTGGTTAGCCTCACAGCTAGGAGACCCGAGTTCAATTCCATCCTTGGCCATCTCTGTGTGGAGTTTGCATGTTCTCCCCATGCATGCGTGGGTTTTCTCCCACATTCCAAAAACAAGCTAGGTTAATTGGTGACTCCAAATTGTCCATAGGTATGAATGTGAGTGTGAATGGTTGTTTGTCTATATGTGCCCTGTGATTGGCTGGCGACCAGTCCAGGGTGTACCCCGCCTCTCGCCCGAAGACAGCTGGGATAGGCTCCAGCACCCCTGCGACCCTCGTGAGGATAAGCGGTAGAAAAAAAATGAATGAATCTGTACTTGTACTTCTGAATAAGTTACAAGTAAAGGACATTCTCGCCTACCATCTTTATTTGTTTATCAGACTGTAGAGGTAAAAAAAAGTAGCAAACAAGATCTGTTTATTTGTTGGGATCGCCATTAAATCTGCTCTTAAAAACAACAAAAACAACTATTGACTATGGGCAGAATCTAACAAATCGAGTTGACTATGAAAACCCTTATAGTCAAAGATAGCCCTAATGTCAGGTTTAAGGAAATGTCAGTTGCTTAAAAATGAGGTCAACACTCTATAGACCACGTTATGATCTAAACAAGCACCTCCTAGCTTTAAATGAAACATATATTGAAAAATATATTGACAATATGTCATCAATAAGTCATGATGTCATGCATGTTTCATTGCGTGCATACACAAGGAACGACACAGCTTGAACTAGACCCCACTGTCTCCTTCCTGCCCTTCTTCTAGAACACAGAAGAACACAACAAGAGCACCTCCAAGGTATCAGCATGTGCACCACCTGACATCCTACACTCTTCCTTTGTACAGCTTTTTGTGAAAAATAAAACATGTTCCTTCACTGCAGCGTGAGCTAATGTGGGCTGATTTCATGCCATGTCATGTCACATGTGCAAAGATTAGCCATGAATAAATTAGTAAACACATGAAGGAGGGGGAGGTCCGGCCAATCAGAACGCAGGAATGACAAATCATCTTTTTGTTTGCAGTAGATTCTCCAAGGATGGTACATAAAATGTTTATTAAATGTACAAGTAATCTTTTAACTACCATTCAAGTGTAAAAAGAAGTGAAGCACTGTTAATAGTAAAACATAAAAGCAATAAACCGCTCAAGTCTTAATCATAAAGGGCATACCTTTTTTATGGCCCCCAGCCCAGCCGCCATTGAAACAGTACCTCCCAAGCGTGCATGAGAGAGGTGAGCCGTTACTGGGCGAGCCCATATAGTAAGAGCACGCTTCCCACCAAGCTTCCCAACCCTCAGTGGCATATCTCCTTCCCATGGGGGTGGCATGGCTCAGGAGGTAGAGTCTCCTGGTTGTCTCCTGACCTGAAGATGCTGAACCCCCTGTTGCTCCATCAGTAGTTAACACTGTCAAAGCGCTTTGTGTGCCTTCCCGTAAGGCATGGATGTGACCTTTGACCCTTCTCAGGGTCTATCTCAGCAGGAAGGCGAGATGTTTGATCTTTGCTTGCCACTCCAACCAGGCCGTCACTTAGCTCAAGGACAGAGGCCTGGACTGTTTTATTTCCACCCATGGCCCGCCTCCAAGCGTGCACACTCCCCTGTGATTTTGTCCCACTCCCAAGCGCTCAGGAGGACTTCCGGACTACTGCCGAACCCCATTTTCTAATTTTGTTGGTATAGGAGTTGAATGAATGAATAAACCCTTTGGAGAGCGACTTCAAAATTGGTTAGCATCTACTAGTAGCTCATGAGCTAATCAATGGAGACCCCTGACTGACCATGTATGAACTCAAGACCGGTAATGTTTACATTTACTAAGTGCAGACAGTCTTGACAAAACATCAGTCGTGGAAATGCGGTCATTAGATTTTTTTTGCAGGACTACTCGTGTTAAAAATAAAAAGTAAACATAATTAAGTAAGTATTTTCCCACCCTCGGCCATCTCTGTGTGGAGTTTGCATGTTCTCCCCGTGCTTGTGTGGGTTTTCTCCGGGTACTCCGGTTTCCTCTCACATTCCAAAAACATGCTAGGTTAATTGGCCACTCCAGATTGTCCATAGGTATGAATGTGAGTGTGAATGGTTGTTTGTCTATATGTGCCCTGTGATTGGCTGGTGACCAGTCCAGGGTGTACCCCGCCTCTCGCCCGAAGACAGCTGGGATAGGCTCCAGCACCCCCCCGCGACCCTCGTGAGGAAAAGCGGTAGAAAATGAATGAATGAATGAATTGAGTATTTTGGTGAGTAATGTAGTTTTAAAGTTAATTGTGTCATCTCATTCATCTAATGTTGGTAACATTGTTATGTGGGATAAGTACGTATAAAAAGAAGTGAAGCTGTGTTACTAGTGTCAAAAGCAAACTTTGCGAACAAGTGAGTAAGCGCATGGCGTCCTACTGCTTTGAATGGGAGTCCACTTACTTCATCTAACTTCCTGTCTACAGTACATTCTTTTTTTTATTCCTCCTTGTTGGCGCTGCAATAAAGCCAAAGCCAAAGACCCAAAAGTGTGTTCTTTTTGGCTTTACTTTTAGAGGGTTTGACCCTGGAAAGAGGTTTCTACAAGGGTAGTGAAGCAAAAGATCAGATGACACATCAAAGGTTGGTGATATTTAGCACTGCCACACGCTAAAATGTCAGTATCGAATGCACTTCAGTGAGAAGCAGCTCGACCTCGACCTTCCACCACATATGACCATCCATCATGGCCGCCCAAGTGTGCCAAGTGTTTCCTAGAAAATACATTTATTTTACATGAAGTCAGTCAAAGTAGCCGTAGACCTCCTCACCATTCTTTTATACTAATAACTTTACTTCTTTTTACATTTGTATGTCAATTTTACATCTCCTCGTCGGCTCCTTCTTTATGTGACCCACACACTTGCACTAAGGTAAGAATTATTATTTATGTTCCTCTTTTGTGTCCATCAAAATCAAACAAATACATTGTGGAAGGAGGACATACGACATTATATACATTATATCTGCTGTACCTACAGCTAGCTAACGCTAATCAAGATGCTAACAGTAGACTATGCTATATTTTAGCTGTTTTAGCTGTTTAGCTAACATCAGCTAAGTCAGGGGAGTCTTTTTAATCAAGGGCCACATACTGAAAAATGTAAAGGCTGATAACTTTGATATTTTGTATATTACAAGAAAAAACTGCATCTCAGCTTTGTTATGTTGGTGAAAAAGTGTATTAGTATGAACGTTGGTCTTATTTTCGACATTTTGACTGTTTCCAATTTATTTTTGTAAATGTTGTTTTTGTTATTATGACTTTATTCCTGTAATATATTCACTTAGACCAACATGGAAATTATGCTGGTCTATGCTGGTCAGTGCTGGTCTATGCTGGTTTAGCTGGTGGACCATGCTGGTGTATGGATTTGCTGGTGGACGATGCTGTTGTATGCTGGATTTACTGGTGGACGATGCTGGTGTATGCTGGATTTACTGGTGGACGATGCTAGTGTATGCTGGTTTCGCTGGTGGACTATGCTGGTGGTTTATACTGATGGACCAGCATAAACCAGCACTGCCCAGCATAGACCAGCTTAATTTCCATGTTGGTCGATGCTGGTGGACCAGCATAATGCTGGCATTCTGGTCTCAAGACCATAACGAAAACACAACTTATGCTGGTATGCTGATATATGCTGGTTTTTCAGCATGGAAAATTATAACTTTTTGCTGAACCTAATTTTCAAAAGTTAGAACATTATTGTTGTGTTTGTTTCTCGTAATAAATGTCCCCTTGTGGGACTAATAAAGGTTGATCTTATGTTATCTTAAACAGCTGATGATCTTCCTACAGCATCTTATCATCTTATGTGTCCAAAAACAAGCACAAAAACATTGTAAAATACTACCAGTAGATACTCAATAAAGTTTATTTTCATTCTCTGGAAGTAATCTTTGACTTCCAAGTCTGTGAAATGATCGAGAACATGAACATTTTTTTTCAAGCTGCTAATGTGAGGTTTTCGTGTTAAACAGTCACATTTGTGAAATTGAGCACATGGTGTTCGGTCCTATTTTGGACTGCATGAATAAAGTTCAACAACCACAAGGAAGATTTTGGCAATGCCGACGACAAGAAAAAGTTTCGTCAGATCGGCACATAAGGCGAAACGCCATGAAAGAAAAAAAACCCAAAATGATAGCTTCTGTTGATGAAGCCAAACTCACGCGTCGCTTTCATCGGGTCACCTAATTATTCCTCCAGAGGTCCAATTAGCTCGACAATGGCGAGGAATGAAGCAAATGGCTGGTCCAGCAAGGAGCCAACGGTTGGCCTTCCGTGGACGCGCTACAAAAGACGCTGGGAGTAAAACGTTTTGGGCGCTTCCATGATAATCGCAAATCCAAACAACAAACACAAAAAAGTTTTCAACATGCCAAACTTCAATAACAATAACGGCGGTGGCACAATGAATGTTTGACAGGACAAAGACGTGGAGCAAAAACACAGCGACGCTAATTTTGAACACTTCTGAAAACACTTCTGTTGTTTCACGCAGGCGGCAAACATACGGCCAGTCCACCACAATATCGCTTATGTAATAAAAGTTATTTTTCCCTTAACAGACTGAACTAGAACATTGAAAAAGAAATACCAAAATGTGACATACTTCTCTGATAGCAAATGAACTCAATACCAAACTTTTTGTATATACTTTTTGACAAGTATTTCATGTTTTATATTGCTGATTAATTGTAGCTTTCCGAAAAATAATGTACATTTGGATGCTTCTGATGGCCACCAGGTGGCAAGTCTGCTTCTAGGAGACTTTGTTTCTTTCCTGATTACGGAGTCACCACAGCGGATCTATTGATCCGCATACTGATTTTGGCTTGATACCCTGACTATGTTCTTCTACCAAAATAGTAAAACTGAGTTGGCCCAACGCTTGGACTTCATCAAACAAAGTGAATATAGTGGAAATTATGCTGGTCAATGCTGGTCAGTGCTGGTCTATGCTGGTTTAGCTGGTGGACCATGCTGGTGTATGGATTTGCTGGTGGACGATGCTGTTGTATGCTGGATTTACTGGTGGACGATGCTAGTGTATGCTGGTTTAGCTGGTGGACCATGCTGTTGGTTTATGCTGATGGACCAGCATAAACCAGCACTGACCAGCATAGACCAGCATAGACCAGCATAATTTCCATGTTGGTCGATTCTGGTGGACCAGCATATTGCTGGTATACTGGTCTCCAGACCAGAACAAAAACACAACATATGCTGGTATGCTAGTCATGCTGATTTTTCAGCAGGGAAAATTATAACTTTTTGCAGAACCTAATTTTAAAAAGTTACAACATTATTGTTTTGTTTGTTTCTCGTAATAAATGTCCCCTTGTGGGACTAATAAAGGTTGATCTTATCTTATCTTAAACAGCTGATGATCTTCCTACAGCATCTTCCCACAGTTGGCCCAACGCTTGGACTTCATCAAACAAAGTGAATATAGTGATGTGAATAAGTCAGCGATTACACCGGTATGAACCACTCCTCTGGCATTTTGATTTTAGAAGTGGAAAGTGCTTAAAAAGTCATACTTTAACGACAGCAAAACATGCTGGGGATTGCGTAATCTGCCCAGGTCAAACATCTTGCAGATTGTGATGTTTTTTGTGTTGATGTGTGTGTGTTGATGTAAAATACCATAGTTCTTGCCAGGCATTTAGAGAAGGATGAAGAGGTGGTTGATCAACAATCAGTTTATTGAAACAAAACAACCATAGTTGGAAAGTAGAAAGTGGTAATTTCCCCCATTCCGATGTAAAATAAAAATGTCCATTTGGTTGGATTCAAGTTAAAGTTTGACACCCCTGTTCTCAAGGGACACAGCAACTGCTATTTAGACTCGTTGAATATGCTTAACATGTGTTATGTGTCTGTCTATGTGTCTTTGTGTTATGTACGTAACAAGTAGTTAACTAATGGAATGGAATGGCCTTTATTGTCATT
Organism: Doryrhamphus excisus; assembly: GCF_037039965.1. Lineage (NCBI taxonomy): Eukaryota > Metazoa > Chordata > Actinopteri > Syngnathiformes > Syngnathidae > Doryrhamphus > Doryrhamphus excisus. The sequence goes on along the minus strand of NC_136357.1, from coordinate 13,441,121 downwards.
ATATAAGATTTACAATGAGATTGGAGAGCTTCTCCTTTCAGTGCAGTAGTCAAGTTAAAAAAAAGTACCCAAAAAGTAAAAAAGACAATTTAACAAGATATATACAAGATATACACAAGATATCCAGAATATACAAATAGTATTGCACAGGAGCATATGCAGGAGCAGACATAATGCAGATATATTAATTTTAGTGCAATGATAATGTGTCTTAGTGCAAATAATGACTGGTGTATACAGATGAGTAAAGTCACATATGAGTGTATTGTATTGGGTTGTTAAATAACTAAATATGTTTGAGGTAGTAACAGAGGCAGTGATGGAAGTATTGCACATTTGCATTACGCTAATGACCGGGCACGTTGTGATGGAATTAATTGGAACTAATTGGAATTGGTTGTGAATTTTGGTCAAACAATCACTGTCCTCTAATCACTTTGAAAATGGGAATTGAGTAAGAAAAGACATATTTTATCAGATCCCAATGACGTGTTCATTTAGCGGGAAGCTTGTGAGAATTTTATTTGTTAGAAGCTAACATTTTTCAGTCACATTTGCGAGCGAAAATAACCAAAATTTCCTTGCTGTTTTGTTCTAGCGGTTTTATTTATTCGGGTGTGTGCTGGTGAAGGTCTTGAGCTTGAATTTTAATGTCATGGCCAGACTCAACAAACCGACGGTAATTAGCGCTTGTTAGCAGGAGTGCAACCTCATTAGCATAATGTCCATTAATGAGCTGCTAATTGGCAGTGTAAACAATCAGGCAGTGAGGAATGGCAGCATGTGAGGAATGACAACAAGATTTTAACAAAGAAATAAAAAGAATGTTTGGTCAACTTTAACAAAATGAATGACACATGCAGCAGTCGTTATTTTCATACGGAAGCGACCATAGAAGACCTAATGTTAGCAGTGTAGCACATTAGCACACAAATTAAAATACCATGCCCCCTCAAAGTCCTTTTGGAATCCTTCTGTGACCCCGACGTGGCAGAGAAAAGGACACTGATCAAATGAATCCTGGCTGAGCTCAAATGTAATTCATGTGTGTGGTGAATATCAATCATAACGGGTGGGCTAATGTGGGTGCTCCCCCACCACCTCCTCCACTGCTGACATGCTGTCTGTCAAAACTGGAGGTAAAATGAACTGTCAGTCAAGTTTATGTGATTGTTTTCTTTTGTCTTGGGGATGTCGGAGGCTTTGTAAGACATGCTAGCATAACATACAAGTTTGATAATCTTCGACAAATTATTATTATTATTATTATTACCAGTGACTTACTTGATGGCTGGCAGCCATGTTTCTTAGTGATATTGTCCCATAAAGGTGTGTACCAAATTTCATAGTGAGTCAAGCAAACTCTTTTGATCTGTGTGAGAACTTTCAAGTCAATCAGACTCATGAAGTTTGGCGTAATAGCGCAGGCAACAGTCGTGCTGCATGTTTTGGGCACAACAGCACCACAAGGCTGTAGTGGTTGCAAATAGGAACTGCACCTACAAGAAGGAGGTGAATGTAAATCAATTATTCATTCATTCATTCATTTTTCTACCGCTTTTTCCTCACGAGGGTCGCGGGGGGGCTGGAGCCTATCCCAGCTGCCTTTGGGCGAGGGGTACACCCTGGACTGGTCGCCAGCCAATCACAGGGCACATATAGACAAACAACCATTCACACTCACATTCATACCTATGGACAATTTGGAGTCACCAATTAACCTAGCATGTTTTTGGAATGTAGGAGGAAACCGGAGTACCCGGAGAAAACCCACGCATGCACGGGGAGAACATGCAAACTCCACACAGAGATGGCCGAGGGTGGAATTGAACCCTGGTCTCCTAGCTGTGAGGTCTGTGCGCTAACCACTCGACGGCCATGGCGCCTAAATCAATTATTATTATTATTTTAAATATTATAATATTAATATTAAATATGAATAAATAAATATAAATATATTATAAATGTTAATATAAATATTATAAATATAATATTATAATAATATTAAAGATTGTTTTTAATTGGGTGGGGCTTAATATGGGCGGGGCTAACTTAAGAGGTATAGGCCTCCGAAGTCTGCTCTGCTGCTGGGATACAAATCTACTCTCTGTCTTCATAATTACACTGACACTGAGGTTAATTGCCTCATCCTCGTTGCCAAGGCGACATCCTGAAGATCATGCAATGTGCTCCAGAAGGGATGCTCTGACCCAAATAAAGTTCTTCATGAAACAAAAGCTAGGACACTGTCCTGGAAGCAGTGAGCAGAGCTTGTCTGAGCTTGCTTTTATATGGGCGCATCTTGTTAGCACTGTCAGCAAGGGACTCCAAGTCACCACAGAGAATAAAATAAAAAAAAATCAAGTCATATCATATTTGAATTGTTTGTTCGCAGTAACTGACTACACTCTGCCAGAATTCTATGCTATATCCAAACCTCAGAATCTTTCTAACTTCTTACGTCACCCTCTTTGAACTGGATAGTAGCCTTCTAGCTAACAAGCACTTTGATGCATGAGCATCAAAGTAACACTAATCAAAGTATTTTCACTTTTCTTCAAGAAATGTATTTTCTGTTTTTACTTTTAAAGTCACAATGGTATCACTTCCGTACCCCAGAATCAATAATGGTACATTCCCATCAGTTGATCCTCAGTGAACCATGAAGTACCTGACAAAGCCACAAGCCATACATGTTTAAAAAATATATTTTTTTCATTGTTTTATGTGATCTTCTTGTGAAATAGGCATGTTCTCCACAAGAAAGAGAAAACTTCTTTGAACATGGAAGTTCCACAAGTTCATCAAGAATCTGTGAAGATGCTATTAGCAGTATTGCTATCTTACAGCCATTTCTCCAAGCCAATCAGCTGGCCCATGGGCATTATGGGATGGGATGCTGTCCACATCTGACAAACTATTTGTCTCCGTGAGAAGGTGAAGAAACAGATTTCCCGCAGTAAAAATGTCAAACTGTAGTCCAGGCGTCCACCGTCCTCAGGGATGAACAACTAACATTTCATTTAGTGTTTAATAGCTTGTCATAACATGGCTGACACTCTGACGATGTGATTGAATAAACCATTAGCTACTCTCCCCCAGGGGTGGGTGGGGGGGGGGACTCATGAATACTAAGTGTGCCTTTCAGTTTAGCAACAACGTGTCCACCTGTCTGACGACACAGCGACATTCTTATCATCTAGTCCTATATTGTAGCCATGCCATAACGTGATGTCCTCTTCACTGCCCCCTGCTGGATGTGACTGTGACCGAAAGTACAAGTGAGTCAGCGACTTTGATGAAAGGCTTTTGCGAGGGTATCCATCATAACCGAGCAGCCATTTCTATGAGGAGACCAGATCCTAAGTAATTAGATTGGCGGGCGCAGGTCATTAGTCCCCTTCTTGGAAGCTCACGTGATGTGTTGGCAGACCAGAAGTGACGACTATAACAAGCATGAAGGTCAGCATGAAGTTGACGCCACCAAAGAAATGGAAGATGAACAACAATGAGAAATCAGTGGTCCTTGTTGATGCGTGGAGGGCCTGTTTGTGCCTGTTTGTCTTAGCATTCTTTTCGTACTGCTTTAAATATTTTGAATTTACAATACATGATGGTGGACATTTGACACTGGAACAGATGAATTCACTGCTTTGGAAATGAGAGCTACTTGGAACCACCCAACATCATTGTGTGGAGGTCCCATTGGATTTAAGGACTTGAGGGGTGGGGCTTATCTGGTCCCTCCCATTTCAATCCTCATCTGGGGAATCAATTCAGTTCTGAAGTTTTCTTCTTTGCTGCGGCTGCCTTCTTGTTTAGAGACACTTAACCTTTGAGTCCGGCCGGCGCGGTGGGTCCTGCTCTACCGATTAGCCGCTGACGCATCTATCAAGGGATGACAAATGAGCTGTCCTTCCAGATGCCTGATTACTTGACCTTTATTCCACAGCGAGCGGCGAGGGGTGGGGCTCCCTCTGGAGTTAAGTGGCATGGCGGAGGGAAGCGATGGACGCGGTGAACACGAATTAAGAGAGAGGTTATTAAGATTGTCTGCCGCCGGGGCGAGGTAATTGAAATTCTCACATTCCCCCGAAACATGCGGCGACTCGCCACATCAGCTTCAATTTGCAGCAGTGGGGGCTGATGGGAGAAAAAAATGTCCCTTTAGTGGTTCTTCATTGGACATCATTCATTGGACGGCCCCCTTTTTGTCCGCCGCATCATTTGTTCACTTCGTGTCCTTTCTGTCATTACGCAATCTGTATCGTAAACACAGTCGGTTCTACACATGTGCAAAACGCATTTACATCCGTTTGGCCTATTTTTCAGCAGTCACATGTTAGGCATGTGTAATCTATGCCATTTGTCAATCTATTTTACGGCAGAAAAATACATCATCCACACCCAACTACCAAAAAACAGTACATATGGATCAATTATAAGTCCTCTTTTCTGTTTGGCATCCCATGTTTTCTGTTTGTGATGGCTGACACAGTCAGGAGATTGGGAAGACTTGGGTTTGCATCTCCGTCTGGGCATCTCTGTGTGGAGTTTGCGTGTTCTCCTTGTGTGTGCATGGGTTTATTCTGGGTACCTCCCACATTCCAAAAACATGCTTGGTTAATTGGCGACTCCAAATTGTCGCCAATTAACCTAATGTGAGTGTGAATGGTTGTTTGCCTATATGTGCCCTGTGATTGGCTGGCGACCAGTCCAGGGTGTACCCCTAATCTCGCCTGAACTCAGCTGGGATAGGCGCCAGCATACCCCTGCAACCCCAATGAGGATAAGCGGCATAGAAAATGAATGGATGGTATTTCTCTGTTCAGCAAAACTGAGTGGCAAACCCCACAGCTGGGAGACAATTTTCACAAATGAACATTAATTTAGCCTAATCACCGGTTCAGCTTGGATGCGTTTCAACGCAGCACAAAACTTTCCGTGTGGAGGAACTGCCAATAAAACCACATCTTGCATGAACTTGTAAGTAGGTAAGTTTTCCATGATTACCTTGGTCGGTTCCGCTCATGTTTTCTCACTATGTGGACTTTTGAGTTAAATTCGTACCATGATTCAGCATATAAATCTTTTAATAATGGATGCTGCCCTGCATGGGTTTGGCCACCATGATAGGGAGCAGAATCCAGAAACGTCCATGAATTGCTCTAATAGACAGTCCAAAAGCAGTGGCAGAGCTACGGGATTAGCGGTGGCGTTGGCCACGCCTGGTCACTCTCTGGCCAGCCCACTGGCCATCTACACAATTCAGGTATCAACTTAGTGTCATACCTATGTGAGTAACAATAATAAACATTTCAGGCCACACCAATGGATAGAAGCATCTGCATGAGCATCTGCATGCATATGAAGTTTTTGAAGTAATAGTCACTCATAAAATAACCCCTGAATGTATTACACATATGAAGTATTGTTATTGAACATTTATCGTTTGTTCGTTCATTTTCTACCGCTTTTTCCTCACGAGGGTCGCGGGGGTGCTGGAGCCTATCCCAGCTGTCACAGGGCTATTGAACATTTATATTCATACATTAAAAAAACAAACATGTGATGTCACAGAAGTGCTGTTGTAAAAAATAGGCCTGTGCAGAACTGATTCCAGAACAGATTGCGTGATGACACTTGCATTCAGTGCTGCAATAGCCAAACATCATCGCCAACTAGTGGCCTGGCATGCCTATTGCACCATTTTACAGCTCTGTGAACTCAAATAAACTTTTCTTTTCGTTCTGAAGCACACTTTCATTCTATTTGTTCTTCTTCTATGTGTATGACATTTATGTGTTCAACTTCTATGTATCCATATTGTAGATTTTCACATATTTTCAGGTCTTTGATCTATGTAATGTAGTTCTACGTGTCCATATTTTGTGTTCTAGTGCTACTTGTTTACATTCTGCATGTTCGGCTTGTCTGCAGTCTATGTACTCTAGTGCTATGTGTTGATGTCCTGTAGGTCCTTGGTCTATGTGTTCATGTTCTATGCATACACACACTGAGTTCTAGTTCTGTATCTACGTATAGGTTCTACGTGTCCACATTCTATTTGGGAAGTTCTAGGTGGATGTGTTCTATTTGTTCTAGTTGGATAGGTTCTGTTTCGGTATTGTGCTATGTGTTCAGGTTCTATTTATTCTACTTCTATGTGTTTGTATGTCCTATATCCGAGTTCTATTTACTCATTTACATAGTGAAGGAGTGGTTAGTGCACAGGCCTCACAGCTGGAAGACCCAAGTTCAATTCCACCCATCTCTGTGTGGAGTTTGCATGTTCTCCCCGTGCATGCGTGGGTTTTCTCCGGGTACTCCGGTTTCCTCCCACATTCCGAAAACATGCTTGGTTAATTGGCGACTCCAAATTGTTCATAGGAATGGTTGTTTGTCTATATGTGTCCTGTGATTGGCTGGCGCCTCTTGCCTGAAGACAGCTGGGATAGGCTCCAGTACCCCCGTGACCGATAAGCAGTAGAAAATGAATGTGTTATAGCTCTATCTGTTTATATTCTATGTATCCATGTCTTTCCCGTTCTGTGAGACCATGTATTATGCCGTTTCTTTGTTCAGTTCTGCATGTCCAGGTACTATGTGTTCTTGTTCTACGTGCTATGTTGGTTTTCTTTGCGTTATACTTCTATAGTCATGGTCCATATGCCCAGGGTCTTCTATGATGCTGAGCTATGAACAGGTTCTTCTCACATTAAAGGGAAGAAAAGGACCAACACTCAGGTGCGCCATGATCAGGTCTTGCTGTAGAGAGACTTCATCAGCCCTCCCTACCGTACATTCCTCCTCCCCCCCAGGTCTCCTTTGCAGTGAGCAGCAGATGAGAGGATCAACCAGCTGTGAAATGGGCGTGATGATTGCTCAGAGGCCGCTGGTCCATTCTCACACACGTCAACTCTCTAATAGAACTGGAGGAGGAGATTAACCCCCCAAACACTCCCATCGTGTTTAGGCACATTCTGCCAAAAATGAAGGAAATCTATTTGAACTTTTAGTCCAACTTTTCCTCTCATGTAACTTCATGAAGTCATCAGTGTCAATGAAAGTCAGCATTGTTATTAGTGTTTAAAGCTTTGTATGTCTTATTGCACTCCGGTTTCCTCCCACATTCCAGAAACATGCTAGGTTAATTGATGACTCCAAATTGTCCATAGGTATGAATGTGAGTGTGAATGGTTGTTTGTCTATATGTGCCCTATGATTGGCTGCCAACCAGTCCAGGGTGTACCCCGTCTCTCGCCCGAAGACAGCTGGGATAGGCTCCAGCACCCCCCGCGACCCTCTGAGGAAAAGCGGCAGAAAATGAATGAATGAGTGAATGTCTTATTGCTGCAAATCACATAATTAGCATTATTATTAGCATCATTACCTTAGAACAGGCAGGAAAAGGAAGAGATTTCAACAATAGTAACATGGGCTGGTAGTTCTTGTATAAGTGGGATGTAATACTAGATAGTAATTTTTTTGTAATTGTTTTTTAGAATGTGCCACATGCCAGTTATGAGCTACAAATGGTACCCAGTCCCACACTTTAGACACCCACACCAATATCGAACACTTTTCCAGACAAGGAGACATCTACACCGGTACCTCTATAGTCAAAGAGCCTTGGGGTGGTTGTATTAGAAATAGATTCTGTTTAACATTCTCAGCGGTGAGCAAAGATGGAGGATCATCAGAGGTCACAGGGTGTCAGCGTGGCGAAGCCAGCGAGGAAGAGGTGGACTGCAGGCTCCAGGGCGCTTGTCTTATTAGCGCCTCATTAAGGTTGGCGCCGGCCGCAGCAGGCAAGCGCTAATTAATTACTACCTGGCGACGGCTGGCCTTCTGATTGGTTCATTAGTGTCCTGTCAGTCAACGAGGCTAGGGCCAGCTTGTTGTTAAACAGGAACCATGAAACGCCTGCTCTGTTGGCTTGTTAGCGAGTCAATCAACACAGATGCTCAGTTAACCAATGTGAGACACATGAGAGGTCAGAGGTCATGACAGTCAAAGTGGAGTTGATCACAATTAAAATATATTGTAATATTTGATCATAATACATGCATCACATGTCACATTTTGCTTTACTTTTTATTTCAGACCAGTAGCCCATATAAAGGGGAAAGAAAATGATAAAAATAAATGACATAAGAACTTTAAACATTCATTCATTCATTTTCTACCGCTTATCCTCATGAGGGTCGCAGGGGTGCTGGAGCCTATCCCGATTGTCTTGTGTACTGATCAATACTTGAACATTAAATGGCAACTATCTTTTCTCTATCCACCCTGTTTATGTTCCTAGCTTCTGGAAGGCCTCATTAATGGAATAAAAAATGGTATATTATTAAACTAAATCAAATTATTTCTTCTTTCAATGCGACCTAGCTATTTTGGTGCTAAAACCCTTGCAAAAAAAATGAAAAAGAAGCCAACAGTATTCCATTTTCATAACTGACAATATTGTTATTGTAGCAGCTAACATGAAAAACTATTTCTATCTGTCAGACTAGTACAATGGCTCACTAGAAGAGTCAATAGCTCTCAATTTCGCTATGAAGACTCAACAAGATGCTTGATTGCTGCAGCATTTTTTACCTGAGGACTGGAACACATGTCTTGTGCTGGAAGACACAGCCATCCTAAGAAGAACGAACATTGTTGCTGTTGTTGATGGAAGTAGCATAACTTCCTGGGCTAAATCAGTGCACCTAGGAAAGAAGTTTCAGTCATGTTTTATATCAAACTATCAAACTACTGCAAGATACTCTAAGTATTACATGTTGTCATCAAAGTACTTGTTAATGCATGATCACAACATGTATATCAAACTTTTTCAGGCTTTTTTAAGAGGGCTTTGTACAGTAGGTCCCAATTGCGTGCAGTGTTGGCCAGCTAATACTAATTCGCTTTTATGCACAGAAAAGGGAAATAAATATGTGCTCATGGTTCACATAAGGATTGTGGATGATGGGCAAAATTCCAAAAAACGGGCCCGGAGTAGGGCGACTTTTGGAGATAAACTGATACGACTAAGGCACCAACACCTAAGGCACCACCACCACCTGGTGGTCAGAAATAGAAGTACATTCCAGTAACCAAATTGTCTTTTTTTCTAATAAGAAAACTGTTAACTGTATCTCTCTCTTTACATAAATGATTAGAATCTAATGCAAACACTATGAACCTCTATGTATCATATTGACAATTCATTCATTTCCTCATGTATTATACAGCAACCTTTTCATTCATTCATTTTCTACTGCTTATCCTCCCGAGGGTCGCAGGGGGTGCTGGAGCCTATCCCAGCTGTCTTTGGGCAAGAGGCGGGGTACACCCTGGACTGGTCACCAGCCAATCACAGGGCACATATAGACAAACAACCATTCACACTCACATTCATACCTATGGACAATTTGGAGTCACCAATTAACCTAGCATGTTTTTGGAATGTGGGAGGAAACCAGAGTACCCGGAGAAAACCCACGCATGCACGGGGAGAACATGCAAACTCCACACAGAGATGGCTGAGGGTGGAATTGAACCCATGTCTCCTAGCTGTGAGGCCTGAACGCTAACCACTAGACCGCCGTGCAGCCTACACATTCATTCATTCATTCATTCATTTTCTACTGCTGGAGCCGATCCCAGCTGTCTTCGGGCGAGAGGCGGGGTGCAGCCTATACAGCAACCTGATATTATTAATATCAATAGCAATTTTTAACCTGAATATCAAAGTATATGTTTATCTGTGGTGGGCCGTTACAAATAAAATGGACTCCAACCGACATACAGTCAAACAGAATGACAGTCTTAATCATGGTCCAAACCAAAAGACACACATAAAAGTTAACACACAACAACTATGTACGTAACAACAACTAAAAACACAAATACGTAACTTTCAACTCCTTACAAAGTGACTACAAACCGAGTTGGCTACAACTACAATATGGAGACATATGAGTAAAAGATGGCCTTTCATAGATTGCAATATTTTGCCATTTAAGAATGCTCCGATCAGGGTGTTATGCCGATCATCCAGAACTGAAATAGGCTGATCACATGGATTAATTATACATTTTATATTTATGAGTGCTATTGGCCTCTGCTGCTCTCGGCCGATGAATTCCGTAAATTTTCGGGTTACTAGCTTTGCCGTCTGACACACATAGTGTGGGCGAGTGTTAGCCACATGGTTGCATTAGCTACCGGTTGATGTTTGATGTGAGCCTCTAAAACTCATCATACTTCATCAATTGTTGTTCTTCAAAGGGGACCTATTATGCTTTTTCCACTTTTCTGACCTATAAATGTAGTTAGAATGTTACATTCTTGTGCTAATTGATGCCATAGTTTCAGATAATGACGTTTGTGCATTTGAGCCTTGAAAGAGGTTTGAGAAGGTTCAAAACACTCGGTTTCAGAAGGTGTGGTAAAACTGCCCCTTTGTGATGTCACAGAGGAGCGGTTTCATTATATGGCCGTGGCTATAAGACTGTTAAGACGTGGCTGTTTACTTGCTAGCAATGACTTGTATGTGAAAGGCGCATTTGTTTACAATACCTAAAGACACCATCATTAGGCAAAAGTGGTTGGAGTTCCTGATTCCCAGCCAGCACTTGAATCTGTCAACGGCATTTCACACTGGACTGGACTTTCCAGTGTTACTCAGTCAGAAGACAATGAGTCTTCAGAGGGGGGCTATTATTGTCCCCCAGAGTATAACATTTTCATATGTAAATTTGGCTGGTTATTTTTATTTTTTTTAAGAAAAGGTAAAGCAGCAAACACAGTCAGTGATTCAATACATATTTTAATTTTTCAGTGTTTTTAGTATAAAAAAATGCCAGCAAGTCAGCTGGTTTCCACTCCCATTAACTATTACTTTTTTATTCCCAGAAAACCAGCTAATGTACCAAAGCTATTTACACACAACAACCATATATCCAAGGTGGGGAGTAGGGGAAAAGGAAGTCTACCCATCACTATACCGTATATCCTTTTCAAAATAAAAGACACACACTATTACCTCAGCGCTAGTTGAAAAAGAAAAAAGGAGCTGAGGAAGAGGAGTGTGCCTCAGCTATTTCCTCACTATAGTCTCTCTATAAAGTGATGCATATACATGATCTGCTTTACAATAAATAAGCACAGGCACATTCTTCTCTATCCTGCAGCTGGAAAAGACCATTTGTGATGTTTTACTGAAGACATGAATGCCCCACGATGCGCACGCACAAACACACATACACACACACACACAAAAGGCCCAAAAACACTACTCCAAAAGTTAAAATAAAAATCATGAGGAAATGGTGAGAGGCAGATATTTTTTTTGGTTTTGTTGTGAACGACACGCCGTTTTGAAACTACGATCGCATCTCTATAGATTTCTTATAAATATGTACAAACAAGTAGTCCTGTAAAAAACAACATTCATTATAAAATAAAAACAAAATTAATGCCATAAATGAGAAGTCATAGCTTGACCAGTTAATAACTTACAAAAGAAGGAAAAAAAAGTCTGTTACAGTATGAAAGATAGCACCAGCGGAAGACCGCGTTTGAATGAACGAGTGAGGGAGTGAATAAATTAGTGTCAGGCCATGTTCGCTTTATTTACACGAGCTGCTGCCCTCCCCACACACACACACACACACACACATTGTCGTGGCAGTGATATTGTTGCAGCAGCCTTGCAGCACATGTGAAGAAGTCGGAGGTCAAATTGACACATTCAGTCGCCACGGCCTTACTTTTCTTTTAATGAGTCTTTCTCCTGCCAAGCGAATCGTGTCATTGCATAGCTCTTTGACAAAACAACGATGGTGGCTACAGTATTTCAGAAGGGAACATTGTGCGTATGAGGCACGTCTCTGCGGCATTCCAAACCAAACGCTGACGAGACAACGGAGAGCGAGAATGATGAATGACGATGGCATTCAGTCGTCACTCTGTTCTAGCCCACTGACGCCATTCAGGTGGTTCATAGCACGGTCGAAGGCGAGCTGCACGGACTTCTGCAGGCTGGAGCGGCGAGACTCCAGCAGCTTAAGCCTGTCAAGTGTCTGATCGATCCCGAAGGGAGCCATCTTGGATCTAGGAAGCCATTGCCTGATGAGAAGGAAACAAGAGGCATGATGACGGATTTTCAGTCTGATATGAAGTCAGGACCAATTGTTTTGTTGTGCTAGATCAATGAGACTTCTTCAACAAACATGGACCTCCATTGTGACTCGTCAGGTTGCTCACCAGCTGCGCTTGCTGTCGAAGAAGTGGACGAGGAAGAGTTTCTCTGCGGACCTGAACTGCATCCGCTCTCCGACTCGGAGCACGTCCTGTGGTGGGTGAGGAAGTTCCGCCCCGTTGTACCGGGGCCTCGTCCTCCGTGCTCGGGGGTCCATGATCTGGGGAGACATTGAAAAGTGGGACAGAGTGAGCAAGCTTGGGAGTCCAAGGTGGAGGCCGCAGAGGAGGAGGAGGAGAAGTCCACATCTGGAGGAACAAGCATGCAGACACTCTGGAGCAAAGCATCACGACGATCTGAAGGTTCCCGCAAGGCCGTGGCAACTAATCACAAGCTACAGCACGCACAATGGCACAGGGGCTGATGGGTAATGACACATGGTGGCACAGAGTGGCTGACACTCACTCACCAAGGCGGGATAGGAGGGATATCCACTACATTTAGCCCAAACTAGCTTAAGAGGCTCCAGAACAAATGGGAAGGCAGCGGAGGGCTTCCACACCTCTACAGGAACAACACAAGTCAATTACGAAGGATTCACTGCAACAACACACGAGCACACCACATACACTCAGAGGAAGGATGCTGACTTGACAAGGGGTTTCAAGAAGACGTTAACTTTCATTGAGAGGAACAAGCTGGAATTTCACCTTTAACCTTCACTCCAACCGAGCGAGCTTCTTCATTGTATAACTGTGGTAAATATTTCCAGAAATCGCATCTCCCTTTGTCTGAATTATTCTTGTCAGTCTGGTCAATAGCGAAGGAAAGAGCTGAGCAGTTCCAGCCTGCCACACACTCATCAGGTATCACTCCGTGCTCCACCCACCTGACGAGACTTTTACGGCCCTGCTCAACTCGGCGTTCTCAGTGCAGGACGTCAGACTACTTTTGTCGTCCACGGTGTTGCGTCGAGCCACGGCCTGCCGCCCTTTGGCATTTTTCGGAACAACAACAGTGCTGAAACAAAAGGGATGGGTTCTGTGTCAGTTGTGAGACCCCATGGACCAGAGAAGCAGACAAACATGCAAGGGGGGGTTGGAGTTGTTGTGGGTGGTTAGGTGACAACTCACCTGGTTCCTGATAGAACGCTGCCAGCTGAAGAGATGCTTGACTCGGAGGCGCAGCGGCGGCGAGGCTCCAGTAGCCGAGGTGGTGAGACATCCTCCTCTTCCTGTTCCACCACAAAACCGTTGGTGATCCCTGCAGAGACATAAAAAGAAACAAGTGTTGGGCTCCTTGTTGGAACAGTTTTTGGACATGTTTTCAGGAGGGTATACCTGTGCCCAAACGCTTGATTGGCGACTCTTCATCTTCCTCACAGTCGACACTGCCACTCCTCGGTCTCTTCTTCGGCAAGAGGAGCGTCTCCAGTCGAGGAATAACCACAGACAGGAATGTTTTGGCCCCCAGTGGTGGCAAAGGGGACACCTCTGGAATCTTGGGAGGTTTCTGTGGACTGGTGCTTTTGGATTTCCGAAAGAGGACGTTAGTCCTTCGGTTGCTGGCGCCAGAGGCTTCGTTGGGAAAGTTGCTGTTGGGGAGCAGCGAATCAGGGAGGTGTCCATTGAGCTTGTCATGGGGCACTGAGGTAGTTGAGGTAGACGTGCCATTGCTATCCAGTTCCATGGGGGCGTGGTCCACGGGCTTTAAGGAGGGTGGCTCTAAGTTTGTGGGCAGGGCTTCTTCTGGCTGTGACGATGATAGCAGCTCTAAAGTTGGAGGGGTTGAGTTCTCTTCTAGGGCACTGGAAGATGCTGGAGGTTCAGGTTGTGGTTGCTCTGCTGGCTGGGTGAGGGCTGGATCATGCGACGGGTTCAGTTCTGATGCCGTGGGTCGTGGTGGCGCATGAGATGCCTTCAGACTTATTTCACTACGAACCTCCATGATGGTCTTCTTGAGCAGTTTGAGCCTCTTACTGCGTGATGGACTGTTCTTCATCGCCTTACTCAGGTCCAGCTTCTCCAGCAGCTCCTTTAGCTGATCCTCCAATGGGGTCAGCTGGCGGTAGGCGGGGCTCAGGAGGCGATCCACTAGTCCCATAAATCACAAGGGTCTATATCTTACAAATTCTTCAACTAAACCATATTTGACGCTATTTGATGCTAAAAGGACTTACCTTCCTCCCAGGAGAAAGGAGGGGGTGGCTCTATTTTCGGTGCCTCAGCCAGAAGCAATCCGCTGGGGAAGTCGAAGCCGATTCTCTCTGCCTCTTTGCGGGCCCTGCGGAGGATGGCCCCCCCATGTTCCTGCATCCTCTGAGCCACCCTGTAGAAGAACGTGTCCTTGGCGTTGTACTTCATACAGTTGGCAATGATGAGGTTGAAATCGGCCTCAAACTCATCCAGACTGCGGTAGCAGTGGCTGTCGATGTGCTTCCTCATGGTGGAGAAGTCCATGGGGTTCTTGATGTGGTCCAAGTAGTCCGGCACCTGCAGAATGGGTTCAGCCATGATGAAGCAGTTGACATCATGAAGTTAAGTTGAGGTCATTGGGATGGGGGTGTTGTTCCTGACCTCCTTGGTGCTGACGGGCAGAGCGAAGACGTTGTTCTGATCCTTTTCCTGCAGCTGACTGAGCACTGCTCTCAGCAGGATGTTGAAGGGGGTCAACTGGACCTCTAGCACTGATTGCTGCAGCTTCATCTGAAGGAACACATTATGTCACTACATAAAATAAGAGCGGACGGCATGATGGCCCAGTGTGATCTTCTGTGATATTATGATGGTGCAGGGACTCTACCTCCTCCCTCTTAAGCTTCTCTCGCTTCCTGATGAGCTCCAGCAGCAGGCGAGCTCGCTCCAGGTCATGTCGGAGGCGATGCCACTCCTTCAGCTGCTCCTTCAGTGCCTGGTTGGCTTCTGCACGATCCTGAAGGAAGCACATGGAAGGAACCCGTTGAAAAGAATACGTCGACAGAGAAGGTGATATTACCTAAAACAGACATGTCTCTGCGTGACTCACCGCCTGCCTGGACTTAGGCACCTGCGGGTTTGCCTGCAAGCGCCGGATCAGCGGCACGTTGTTTCTGGACTGCCTTTTCAGGACCCAGTAGCTCAACACCTGCTCAGCAAAAGGACGCTTCCTCTGAACAGCTACCTGGTTCAAAATGGTGTCGAAACTGCCGCAAAGAGAGATACATTCATCACAACACTGGATATCACATGGTGGAAAGACTTCTAATGTGCTGAGGAAAAAAAGTAAAAAAAGTGGAGAGTTCAAGTTTCAGAAATACGGAGACTTTGGGTTGTTGGGCGACATTTTTAGATACCTGTATCAATCCTTCTGTTGATAAGAAAATGACGTATACCGGTAGCAATTATATTTTCAGACAGAGTCAGAGTTGATGACATGTTTTCCCTGTGACTGCACACCATGGCGCACTGTATTGATGCTTCATATCTAGCACTGCACTAGCATGGTCCAGCAACAGTGGAGAAAGAGGACCAAACAACAAAACAACCAAAAAAAAAATAATAATAATACATTTTATTTATATTGCACTTTACATTACAGAAATCTCAAGAGAAAATGAGAGTCTATAAACAAACAAATTGTTGCTAAACGCAGCGTTACCTCCGTATTATGGAAATGGTTTTGTTTTCGATAGAGCAGATGGAGAACAGCCGTGAAGTAGCAAAGTGACTCAACCATATATTAGCTACACGGTCCAATACATAACTACCGACTGCATTTTTTTCCCAGAGGGGAAACCACACATGAAAACATGGAAGGTGAGTTGAAGGAGTTTCTCTGGGAATGGAACTTAGATGAGAAGAAACAAGTGTGTGAACTACTGATAGTTGATCTAATGTTGTGAAAGAAGCTCCCCTCAACAACTGGCTTGCTTTGGACATACTGTCTACACAGTGCCATAGGTAAGCTTCATTATTTTTTGGGTTAAGGTTTTTTAGTTTTGTATACAAAACTCTGTATATAAGTATTTAATTGTTAATTAACATATATATGTTTTATTAAATTATTATGAATTTCATTATATATCTGATATATCACAAAAACATATAACCCAATCCTATTGACAATGCATGACAGACTCGCCTACCTTGAAGCAGTGATGCTGGGCCCAGATGTGCTAGGAGCCTCAGGATCAGGTTCAGGTTCTGGCTCCCCTCGTTTACTCCTCTTCTTTTGCCAGGACTTTGCCCGAATCTTGCCTCGCCTGTTGCTCTTCTTGTGGCAGGCGCCATTTTTCGGGTGCGGCTGCTCGTAGATGTTGAGCGGTCGGCGGTCACAGCCTTCGGGTGTGTGGCTGCAGCAGTAGGCTGTCTTTTTCACTGAGAAACTGGTGGCACCAGACGTTGTCACTTCCTTTACGGGCTCCATTTTCATGAAAAGGCCAGCCTTCTGCGCACAGCTGACGTGAAAGGCAGTGTAACAGTTCATCTTGTCGCACTGGATACATGCCCCCGCCCCTTTCTCCTTACATAGGTAGCATGTCAGTTTCCAGCGGGCGGGCGGGATGTTGCGTACGCCGTCAATGGGCTCGATGAATACTGTATCGGAGAAACCAACCTCGGGCACCCACAGGGCACATGCCACGTGGCCCCACCGGTCATCATCAGTCTTCTTTAAGGCGCCACCTCGGTTGGGGCAAAAGATGCACTTGGCGGGCTGTGATGGACATTGAAGGCAGGGGCGGCACAGCCACTGGCCTTCCGGGATGTACGGCACGCCATAACACTCCTGATGTACTGCAATGTTGCAGGAGTCGCAGAAGAGGATCACATTACTGTCGGCTCCGTCTCCATCCATGCAAATGCAGCAGACAGCGTCCTCGTCAACCAGTGACTGCAGGTCGCTCTGACCCTGTGTGGCCAAGTACGATTCCTTCTCAAAGCGGTCCATAAGGAACTCAAAGAGATTGTTGGACACCTGGCTGATGCCCTCACTCTTCCTCTTCTCGTTGAGGATCTCCAGCCAGGCATAGTCCTCCTCGTCCATGTCATATTCTACCTCCTCATCCAGCTCCTCCGCTGTCCGCTCTGTGTACTTGTAGTACACCGCAGGCCTTTTTGGAACCACCGGTAGATTGTACTCCACTGTTCTAACTTTAGGTTCCAGCAGGCCACTGGGGCTGGTATGGCTGTCACCGGGTGGTGGCGTCAACGTTGCATTCTTCTTCTGCTGGTTGTTTTTGAGGCGCACAGACCGCACCAGGACCTGCTGGGGCTTCTCACTGTTTTCTTTGTTGCTGTTGCACTCCATGATCTCCTGAGCCGTGGGGTCGTCATCGGTGATGATGTCCAGCTTGTCATAGATGCTCAGTCGGTGGACACGGCCGTCCACTTCCAGTTCCACCATCCGCTGAGCCTGCGCGTATGTCAGGGTCTCCCGGTTGGGTGACGGTTTGATGGGTGAAGACTCCCTTTTCAGCGCCGCTGGGCGCTGATGTCGCGCTTTCTTCTTCATGCTGACTCCGTGAGAATGCTGGGAAGCAGAGGAGTACTGGTGAGTGAATCTGTGGCCTAGTAGCAAGCACACAGTGAAGCAGACATATCTGAGATCACCATCAGCTTTACTATTGAGGGCTTAGGGGAGGGGGCGTGTCTGTAACCATAGGAACTGTTCAGCTGTGTGCATTTGCAACACGGATCAGTGTTGTTCTTACACCTGGACGACAATGACCATAAATTCCTAACACTCGGGTTTCCTCTGTGAAACAGGAAATCCTTGTTGCCTTTGCATCCTAGTTCCTTCATTAAAGTATGTTTTTTCTCTGCAGTGCAGAGGCTCGTTCGATTTCAGGTCTCCAGTCTGCGACTAAATGGTCACATTTTGTGAGTAAAATATGAGACATTGAGGCAAATTTTTATCTACTTTAGAATGCAAACCATATAAAAGTAATGATCAATGTTTGTGATCGCTCACATTTCAATTGCATTCGACTTTGCAATTGACTTTTCTACCATCATTATGTCCACAAAATAGCATAAAGATAATGACCACACATTTTGAATGTTTAAGCAGGACAGATTTCTAACAGAAGGGGTTTTTTTCAATAAAAATCAATAAAATATTATTGAACATTTTCCTATATATTAGTATTACTCTAAACCAGGCATTTAGACAATTACACAATTAAAGCAAAGATTAGATTAGATTGTACTTTATTTATCCCACATTGGGGAAATTTGGTGTTACAGCAGCAGAAGGATACAAGCACACTTAAACTAATTCTCCCATGAAAAAAATATGATATACATATTAACAATGTACAATAAACCAACCCAATAAAGTGTCCCTTATTTATTTTTGCGGAAGTTTGCAACCCTTCCAGTTAATTTGCTGATATTATTTATTGACTATTTTTTTGTTGCTGACTAACTTCTGCTCCACACTTCAGCCCAGTAGTTGGCAGTAATGCACAAATTACATACTTTGCCAACTGACACCTGTAATAAAAGAAGGCAAACACCAAAGAAGAAGAAAGCGGGCCAATGTGTGTGGAAAATGTGGTGGTATTGGAGTTAATGGCATTTATCAGTAATAAAGTGAAAAAAGGAAATGTGAATGTTTTGCGATTTTAGTGTGCGCCCCTACATTTTCTGCCTGCACTCCGAATTTTTTAAGTTAGAAGCCATTGTGTCCCTAGTATAAAAAAAGTTAGTAGGGAGCTCAGACTTTCTTTGGCCGAAAGTTTTTTTTTTTAAACAAAATTTTGTCCTGCTTTAGTTTTCAAATAGTGGAATAAATCCAAGTCAATCAAATGCATTACAATTATAGCAAAGGACTATTGAGTGAAACAAAAAGAAAACATGGGAGGCGATAACTTTAAAATGACAGACAATCGAGCAAGACCAATTTCAGTTCAGCATCTTGTTCTGAATTCACACATAAATGAAACAGGTCATAAACGCAGTGTCAGTCACATGGTACAGTCATGGTCGGCTTCTGAGGTTGTGTGCATGATTGACTACAATCCTCAGTACTTTAGGTGCCGGATGTGCCCTAGATCCCCAGACCCCAAATTCATAACAAATGCCTAGTGTATTGTGAGCAGTGGTCTGGAAGCCTGGAGGGGTGGATTTATGTTACTCCTCATCATGCCCTGGTGTTTGCATTTGTCTCAACATCAAGGCCTTAAAATAAATTGGAAAAGTGTATTTCCGTGCTGTAATTCTGAATAATTCTACTGGTAACTTTAAAGCATTGTTCAGTGAAGTTGCAGTGAGGTGTCAGCTGAATGTGGAGCAGAGACGTTGACATTCTGGCTGGATGAATGAAACAAAGACACCGGGAGCACAGCACCTTCACACCGACTACAGCGAGCCTCCGAGCAGCTCATTCAACTCGACTGCAGCTGCTGATCTTTTCTGACTGGCTGTGGTCAAGCGACTGGTAGCAGTGGCTAACGTCCGCTCTGCTAACGTACACCGCAAAAGAGGTTTGGGCGAAATTGTCGCTGCGCTCGTTTTTCGTCCCATGTTCAATTGCAACGTATTTGCAGACGAGTTGATTGCGTGTTTTATAAGATGAAAAGTCAATGCAAATGTTTTGAAAGACGCTTTAGGACACCACGTCCAGAGTTAGCTTGCTTGCTACGATTAGCCTGCAAGGAGTAGAGGGGGAGGAAATATGGCGTCTAACACATCAAGAAAACTGCCTGGGCTTTCAAAGTTGTTACATTCTCAGATATGTGTGGTATGTTTTTAACTACAACCACGGGTACTGTCACTGGCTGTATCATTTAAAGAACGATTTACCAGCACTGTTGAACTTACCTCAGTATTTTCAAGAACTGGGCTTATAAGAGGAGCAGCAGCAATGGCGGCGCGGCCTGCGGAGCGAAGCGGCAGTTAAATCCACATCCAGTCCGCTCGTCAAACGGCTGCCGCGGTTCGCGCTGAACCGAATGAACAGTGAAGGTGGCCGGCGAGTATCCAGGGCGACAGAGACGTTTTGGAGGAGTACAATTCCACCGGAATGGATCTCGTTACAGACCGTTGCAGTGCTCCGCCGCTCAGGCCGAGCTTGTCTTCCCCAACAACAATGCGGCTGTTACGCCTTGCGTCATGACGTCACGCGTACGAACCCAAACCAGGAAGTGAAGACCAGGCAGTTCCACAACAATTTTGATTCTAAAAAGTACCCTTAAGGGTAAATAAAATATATAACCACAAGTAGTAAAATGTTTATAACATTGTGGTCAACAGTGTAAATAATTGTCTTCAAATATCTGATGATTTTGTGTTAAAAATAAAATTACTCTTCACTGTAATACACATTTATTATGCACTAAAACACATTTAAACAATTTTAGCAATTAAAACATCTCATTGATGAAGGAAATAATTGTCTGCCTTGTCAGTTGGCATCAACCTTATCTTTGCTTTGGTTTGGACACATTGACGGAGAATCCTCTTTGGAAAGCATGTTATTTTTACGGAGGTGGCAGGCCTGCTGGTAAGGGGGGCTGATGGGCGGTTGGGTCGGGGGGGTATACTGGTACTCTTTGCCAGCATCCAGCTGAGGAAGAGCAAAAACATCAGAGCCATTTCAGGTTTTTGAGAGTTGGTCATAAAAATATGACCTTACTTGCAGAGGGTAGGTTCTGTCTGAATCAAAGGCGCTTAGGTCTCCACATGCCAGAAAAGGTACGATGATCCGGTTTGGGCCTTGTAACTGGTTGAAGTCCACATCTGGTTTAAAAAATATACAGTATAGAATTATCAGAAGGGTGGTTGTCACAGTAATGGATTAGATTTATAATAGATTATATGTATATAGTGCTTTTCAAGGTAGTGCTCCACATTGAACCCAATATTAATTCACTCCTCAGTCACACACTGGTGGTAGTGGTATACTTCATATAGCCACAGCTGGACTGGGGCAGACTGACAGAAAGGTGGCGGCCATGTTGAATATAATGTTTAAACGCCTAATGAGGCATTCAACACCCAGCACATAGTCTTATGACATCCGGTACAAAAAGTGTGTCTGTACAAAACTAACAATTTTCATTCATAATACACACTGCCAGAAAGCACTGTGTATTATTATGCGTATGCAACTGTAATGTACTGTACTGAAAACTGATATATCATGGTTAGCTTTTAATCACAATGAGAAAGGGATACATGGAGACTGGAGAATGTGTATTTGTTTATAAAAAATTGCTGGTAGTTACCGTAGGAATGATCCAGCAATGGGTTGGACATGTTGGGGACGTAGCCTTCTGGAGGACAGTAATTCTGGCACACTACGAACGCTTCTACACACAAGCAGAAAGATAATATATGTCGTAAAATACAGCACATTTTGTAAAGTAAGCATTTAAAAACTTTGCTTTTAATGTTGAGGAGTGGTTGTGACTGACCAATACTAGAGTTCCTGCTGCTTCGAGGTTTGGCACACGTCACACCACCGAAGAAGATTTTTAGCTGAGAGTACAGCAGAGTTACATCTTTTCCTCGAAAGATCTGTGGCAGCCCAAACAATGAGAGGTTAATACAGTCCACTGTGATATTGCGCACATCATATTGGAAACAATGGAAACAGAAACAACCTGTTCTGGGCCAAACTGTGGACAAGGCTTTTTAAATGTGAGCTACAGGCCATGTTTTAAGTAACATTTAGAGTGAAATCTACATTAATTACCAGTGAATTATTAATGTAATAAGTGCTGTGAATAAACAATTCAATAAAAGTAAGCTCAACTCACTTTGGCTACAAATGTTCCTCCTGGTTTAAGGACATGAGTGGTGATGTTCAGCGCCTGAAGCGAAAACAAAGAAAAGCAGTTAATTTGTCATTAAGACTACCATGTTGATAAAATCACAACATCCCTACTCACAGCCAACAGCAGCTGAGCCTGAATGTACTCATCCACGTCATGGAGCCCGGTCACTATGGAAACAGGAAAAAAAACATATTCATCCATCCATTTTCTGTACTGCTTGTCCTCACTGGGGTTGCGGGTATGATGGAGTCTATCACAGTTGTCTTTCAGTGAGAGGCAGGGTACACCCTGGACTGGTCGCCAGCCAATCGCAGAAAAAAAATGGGGGAGGTTCTCACCGTCTGGAGCGCCATCACACACCACCAAGTCTGCTGGCTGACCCTCAAAGTGACGAATTATCTCCTCAGCTGTTGACACCTGAGACAGAGATGAGTTTGACATCATGCTGATGTTATGAGACGCTCTAATCCCAATCTTTGCAGCAATGACAAAGGAAAAAAACAATTACCGCAAATTCAATGCTATTGGTGTGACAAACAAAAGAACTAAAGAATGGAAGAATGGGTGTAGACATTCAGTGTGATATTGGCAAAAAAAAGTCTTCACCTTTGTAATGTCTCCTTGAATCTGCGTGACTCCTGGAAGAGGAGCCATGGCCTGCAAGTCCACTGCCACAATCTTCACTTCTTTGCCCTCTGCACATTTATCTTCGCGACCTCTAAACACCAAAAACATGAGGAAGATTACATCTGAATCAGGGGTCGCCAACCTGTTGATAGCAATTAACCAGTTGATCTTTGACACTTTGCCTTAGTTTTCGACTGAGAACCTGACTCCAACTGCCAGGAGCTGCACAGAGATCCACAGCTCTGTTCACACCTAAAATTGACAACACACAAACGTAACAAATTTATTTATTTAGCCGTATGTTCAATAATTTGCATCTCACCTGTAAACAGACTGAACTCTTCATCCAACTGCAACAGCTTGAAGGCACTCCTTGCTCTCCATCCCTCCTCTTTGGCCAGACGGTAGTAAATGTCCCGCTTGTCTTTGGACGAGCGACCCATCCTGTATTCTGAGACAGTACAGAAGTGAATTATATTAAAATGAAAGTTATGAGTTATCAGATAATTAACAAATGTAAACATTTGGTAACATTGATAATACAAGTGACACGTTACATGACACAATGTACAAAAACACGAACATCTGGCTACGTTAGCCGATATTTAATAATTCGTACATCATATTTGCTAAGAATAAACGCTAGAGACGGTTAATACGTCAAAATTACTCTTTTGACGCTTTATGAGAAGAAAACAAAACATTCATTGTTTGGCGTCAGCGACCAACAGCTGATGATCCTATATTTATTCACAGTATGCCGTGTTTTAACAGTATCACTAAAATTACATCAATAAACACACGTCACTAAAATATTGCAATGGCGGCTGAATTACTGCCATTTATTTTCAAAAGCAACATAAACCACTTACTGTCTTGTAGGCAGACTTAGCTACACATGTGAACAGTGCAGCAGCACTTCCTTCTCTTCTTAATCTACCCCCTTTCTTCCAAAACGCTTGTTCTAACCAATCAGCTGCACCTGACTGCCCCCTATAGCTCATACATGAAACAGCACCTTAGAGCAACACATTGTACCCGACGCTGCAATCTTCATTCATTTTCTACGGTTTACTTAGACTGCAAAAGAAACGCGTTCACGTTGTCTTCCGAGTGGAAAGAAGCTTCCAAGAATCAGGTGTCTTGAATGCGCCTGTTTAGAAAGAACAGCCAGCGAATGACGTACGGGCTAATAAAAAGTATAAGTTGGCAATGTTGCGACAAAAAAATCACGTTACATACAATTTTGTTTGTTTCTTTTGGCTTTTTCCTGATCACGGAGTCGCCACAGCGGATCTAGTACGGCAAATAAAAAGCATTTGTTGATAATCTAACGACACTCAATGACGTTACAGCGTTTAGTTTGTTTGTTTCGGCTTATGGCCTCCATTTTTAAAAACTAGACATCAAGACACTTAGATTGTGAATTTCTGTATTGCCAAGATGTGGCCACACAATGGCACTGTATTCTGTAAATATTTAATTTCACAGGTATTTCAATTAATTCATAAAATGAAATTATTGTTTCTATCCACTTTTAATGTACATATTTTGTATGTCCAACTTTTGCAGTCACAATAGCAGCACTTGATGACTTGGTAGATATTTCATTTTTTAATGGGTATTTTAATTCAACTAAAACAGCTGAAATCTCTGAAATATGCCAAGCGTTTTAATGACTTTTATCCACCACTTGTATAATTAAAAACTTTGAGAAGAAATCACTTTTCATACAAAATTGTTTAATTAGAAAGATGTATAACAAAAATATTTTCTTCTTTTTTCTTTTCTTCTTCTGTCACTGTAACTTTGTATTTCAAAACTGGAATCAGGCCGAACAAAAAAAACATGCAGCTCAGCAAGACTAAAACAAAAACATTATCAAAACAAAAGTCTTTCAGAAAAGTGAAAATATAAATAAGAGTGAGGAATGTTCTCTCTATAAATTAAAAAAAAACTGTACAAAATATGCACATATAAAAAGCAAATAGAATATATACTCAATACAAAACTGTATCATTGCATTGGCTGTGCGTGAGGAACAGACAGGGACAAAAAAAAAGGTACAAAAAGACTGTAGTGAAATACAGTGAATGAGAAACACTACAGCATTTGTCAGCTTCAACATTTTTGGACTGTTTTTTTCTGGTCAACAGAAAAAGCTTAATGGATAAAGAAGACTATCATCAGACTATGTCATCGCAGGAGAGCTCAGGAGGAATATGACTGGATTGTTTTGTGACTAAAAATGTTCAGTGTTCGCTTAAAGCTCATTTGGGTTGGAAGGTTGGCTCTATAGGAACATTCTACACATCTCCAGAGCCTGAGAACATCCACCTGATGCTCCTCCGCTGTTTGACAGACAAATCAGATGCATTCCTGAGATGATGATGAGGGGTCAGCTGTGACGGCGTGAAGTGTGGCGCTCTCCTCCTCGTTGCCGCTGTGAAACGTCACCCATGGATGGAGGAAGATCTGCTCCAGGGTTGGACGGTCATGAGGCTTCAGGCTAAGACACCAGCCAATCAGCTGCCGGCATTCTGTCAAACGAAAGAAGAAGGCTTCGTTCAAGAGTCGACAACAAAATCATTAGCCCCTTTTCCACTTAAGGTTCGGGAACTTAGTTCCTGGTAAAATTTGTTCCTGGAACTAAAAGGTTCCGGTGGCCCTGTGTGGTTTGTGTTTCCACCACATTTTAAAGCTCAGGCTAGAGTGGTATATTTCTACAGTCATGCAATTTAAATTACTTTTTTTTTTTTAAATATTGAAGTGCCAGTAGCTAAATTACAAAACAAAAAGATGGTTTCAGCCTTTCATCCATACAGAAACAATGCTCCAGGTGCCCTGAAATGGTATTCATAAAAAAATTTAAAAAAAAAAAAGAGGGGGGGGGGGGGGGGGGGGCTTCCAGGAGCAGGAAAATCTGATCACAGTACACAATCAAACCGCTACCATCACCATCGCCATCACATGACAAGCCAGAAAGTCCACAACTTAAACTGGCATAAGTCACACTAAAATGACTCACAAAATGAACTCCACATACCATAGAACAGGAAATGAACGGATTCTAAGATATTAAAGTGGTACATGTTCCTGTCCTGACTGCTCAGTACAATATGGCTAACGTGGTTAATAGTGGAAGAACTGGCCCTTTAAAGAGAGCTTGTCTGACCTGCAGAGACGCTACGATTGAAGCAGAGCTTTGCTCTCAGGATCTCCTCATCCTGTTGGAACGGGATGTCCCCACACACCATGTCATAAAGCAGCACGCCCAGAGACCACACGGTGGCCGAGCGGCCATGGTACCGTCTGAGCTGGATCCATTCTGGTGGACTGTATACTCTTGTACCTGGACAGGAGAGAAGCACATTAGCTGTTGTCATGACAGAGCCTCCAACACTGATCACTGGTACAACTTCCTTGTACTGTGTGAACTGTACTTGGTAATAACCCTGATTGTAACGGGAACTCACCATCAAAGTCAGTGTAAATTCCATCTTTGAGCAGTGCCCCAGAGCCAAAGTCAATGAGTTTGATCTGTCCAGTCCGCAAGTCCACCAGAAGGTTCTCGTCCTTGATGTCGCGGTGGACCACACCACACGTGTAGCAGTGGCGCACCGCCTCCAGCACCTGGCGGAAAAAGCCACGTGCTGCCACCTCATCCAGAGCGCCACGCTCTGTGATGTAGTCAAAAAGGTCCTGGCCCAACTCAGGGCGCTCCATCACTATGAGCCAGCCGTCCGGGCGCTCCCACCAGTCCAGGAGACGAGCCACGCCACCAAACGCCTCACCCACCTTCTTCAACAAGATGATCTCCAGTGGAACAGCAACGTCACACTGTTGATATATTGACACAAATCGCAGCCGCAATGGTTTACAAGAAGCTAGGAGGCAGAGTTGGGCCTTTTTGTGACCCCAATTAATTGTGTTTAAATGTGTATTTGAAATGAAAAGTACATGCACTCACCAAAGAGCCCCACTCAGTCACTCTGTCGCTGCACACATGTTTCACTGCCACCTGGGTTGAAACAGCAACATGAGATATGTACAAAGATTACAAAATTACTCAATAATATCAAGTCAAATTCATGTTAAACGTCAACATTCCTTCCTTCCGGAGACTTAATGAAAAGACGTGCGCCTTCTCTAGGAAAACAAGACAAACCATCTTTTAATAAAGACCTACAATATAATGCACAATCGAAAACTACATGGCCTTCAGAATAAAAGCCCAATATCGAACTTCAACGTTAACGAATTAGTCGTGCAGAAACATTTTTATCACAATAAGCAGCGCTAATTAGTTGAAATTGTAAAAAAATAGTATGTTAACCGTGTATGGACATTTTGATGGTATAAACCGAGAGAAGGCTAAAGAAAGTCAAAACCGGAAGTGTTGTTGCGATTTGCGTGCAGCTCGACGCGCCATGGCCACGTGTTAGGACCAAAACAAAGGCACCCTTTTCATTATTAACCATCTCTTACCGGCAGGCTGTCGGCCATGCGGACCCCAGAGTAGACGGTACCAAACCCCCCACTGCCGAGCACAGACTCCAGTCGGTACACGTTATCAAACGTTGGCATGTCTTTTTTGGCTGCGAGAGACAACAAAAGTAGAAGGAATATCAACCAAAGAGAGCAGAAACCAACGCGTTTGCTACAGAAATGTTTTAAACACTACTTTGATTAAACAGTCTGAAAAATACCATCAAACATCTCCTGTAAAAGCAAATAAACACCGACTGTATTTTCCACTCAAGCACCTAGCAAAGTCCAAACACAATCTCTTTGAATAACGTAATCAACGGTTAGAACACCAAGCATGCCGGTATGTTGTGTTGTTACCTTGCTGCCGCTTGGCCGGCGGCAGCTCCATGCTGCACGCCATGGTGGGCAATGAGCCAAGCTGGGAGAGCAGCATAACGCCTGCCTCCTTTCTATAAAAAAACACAAAATGTTTGCCCAACGACTCCTATGTAATCGTTGAACTTTCGGCCCTTCTCAGAAGAGAAATACAAGATGAAGGTTGTGAATATGCACGAGTCTAACTGCCATCTTGGTCGTAGCGCGCTACTGTGCCGGTATAGTCAATGTTTACAACCGGAGTCAGCCATTGCATATCCTTACGCGATGAGCCTTGCAAATTACATCGTGGACTTTGACTTAGTTAAACATGCGATAAACGACAACGAGGTTTGTCGTGGCAGTTACACTGAATTCCAGTCTTCTGTGGATAAAATGTCACGCTAAATCAATAAGACGGTAAGTGGACTAGTTTTACGTAGTAAGATTAGCGCAGGGATACCTGGAGGGGGCTGACGCTGCTCACCACTGACGACAAATTTAAATAAAACCAAATAAAAAAAATAAATTTCTGTCAAAACGTTGAAAAGGGAGTACAATATATGTATTGAATGAAATGTACCTGGCTGCAAATTATGATATATGTTAGCATATAATAGTGACTCAGTTCGCCGCTCGAATATGCTCTGACCAATCACACAGCGCCATGTTGTTACGTTACCAATATTTGACCAATCACAGATGAGAAATAATTGCCTTTGTAATGCCAAGTTGGGCACCCCAGTTTAGAATTCAACGACAATGACTAGAATCAGAATCCAGTGCTAAGTATGTCAGATCATGAAAATGTCAAATTTGCAACAAATCCCCCTCCCCACAAAAACCCACAATACTACTAACTAACCGAAGTATGAGTTTAAAGCAATACTGCATTTTGAAAATTTTTTGCACATCATCCACAATCCTTATGTGAGGCATGAACACACGTCTCTCCCGTGTATGTTCTAATTAAAACCTCCAAAAGATTTGATATACATGCTGCAACCATGTAGTATTTTTAGTATTATTGTATTATTCACGATAACATGTTGCTGTGTTTTGGTCCTTTTAAGCATGACCAAAACTTCCTTCCTTAGCGCATTTGCTTGGTTAATAGGCACATGACATTATATGGACGTATGTTCTTCCTTAAGAAAAATACAAAAAAATGGATGGATGTAATTATATATCTCATTAATCATGAATTGATTTTACTTTTAAATATCCTGAGGGCCGATAAAAACAAGCTGCAGGCTATAAATGGTACCCCCATACTGCACATTGGACACTCCAGGTGTAAACAATACGGTGCATAGATGAATATTAATTTGTTTTGCTCAAAGGTCAAGGCGAAATTGGGACAAGCCTTCATGTTATTTTTGTTCAGCAGTGATTTTGGTCTTGGAACCGAGCTGGCTGTTTTTGCCGAGTGTCTTTCTGATGGTGGAGTCATGAACACTGACCTTAATTGAGGCAAGTGGGGCTTGCAATTCTTTGGATGTTGTTGTGAGGTCTTTTGTGACCTTCTGGATGAGTCGTTGCTGTGCTCTTCGGGTAACTTTTGGTTGGCCGGCCACTCCTGGCAGGGTTCCATGTTTTCGCTCTCACTTTGGTTTGCTGGAGTCCCATAGCTTTAGAAAGAGCTTTATGACCTTTTCCAGACAGATAGATCTCAATTAATTATGTTAATTATGTTATTAATTATGTTTTAACAGTGGGGTATAAAAAGCTTCATTTAAAACTGCATTTTGTGTTAAGTTGTGTTTTCATTGACTATATTTAAACTGAAACATTTAGGTGTGACAAATAAGAAATCAGGAAGGGGCAAACACTTTCACACACCACTGTATATCACTTGTGAAACTTAAGAGGATGAGATGTCTTCTTTAATGAGACTTAGGATGTGAGAATACTTCGGTGGAGCTCTAGCACTACTCCCAGGTAAGTGGGAGAGCAAAACCCTGTGTCTTCCACCATTGAGAAAGGCTGGTTATCTCAGATGATAAATTCCCTTATTTTTCGGGTTATTAGCTTAGCCTGCACATGGCTGTGTTAGCTGCTGTTTGACAGATGAATATACAGTGAGAGCCTAGAAAACTCACAATACTCCATCAGGTTTGTTCTTCAAATGTCGCATTAAAGCTTTCTAACATGCTACCCCTTTTTATGGCATGTGTTGGCAGTTAAGTTCCACAGGGCAGACATAAATGTGTTTGCTTTGAAGGACAGTGGTAGGACGACACTGGCCAAGACGTTAATAGTTAGGGCAAGACACTACACTACTTGAAAGGATCGTTGGGGCTGCAATAGTACTAGCCATGTGATTGGCTTTGCGATTGGCATTGAAAGGCATTGAAAGGCATTTATCGCTGATTAAATTATTTTTTACAGAAATACTGATCGGTGGCCAACTGGAGCGTCCCTAATTTGAACTTCAACGAGGTATTATTCAGCATGGCTGCCCGATTTCTTTTATTTAGTTTTCAACTGCAGCTGAGACATTGAACCTACATTGTAAATTGTATTCACATGCAAGGAATCAGTATTGGGGACCTCGCATTATTAATTCAGGCAAGCAATCAATGGAATTCTTGTTCAAGGCGACTTATTATGCTTTCAGATAATGAGGTTTGCGCACTTGGAAGTGACGTCTGAAAGAAGTTTGGCATGGCTCACAAATTTTGCTTCCGAAGGCTTTGCAAAACTGTTCTTTTGTGATGTCACAGAAGCGCAAGCTTACTTACGGGTATAGCTGGTTGGTGAACGTGAAATATCCGCCAAACTGTTGCTGAAGTCAGAAGCAGCACGGTCTTGGCGGGAAAGGTGCTTTAATGACGGACGTTGATGGAGAGAACCACAGTGCTCACTTTCTGGAACATGGTAGTCCCACAACAAATGTGTATTCACCACATTTCCACTATCGATGTTGTGCCAAGATTGTCTGCAATTAGTAAACATGGCGCCATCACGTCCGACTTCAGAGCCCCACGGCACCAGCGGTGCCTCTGACAAAGTGTGTACGACAATGAATGCATCTCCTCTGGCAGGCGAGGTGGATGCAGCGCTCTTGTATCCTGGTCCTCCTGAGCTCCATGGCACCAGTGGTGCTTCTGACAAAGTGTCACTACACTATTTAAATTCATGTGAAAAACTAAAACGGAGTATATTAAAAGGAATAAAATGATCAGAAATTGCTCTGAAGGTGGATTGATTTTGAAACGGTCAACCATATTCTAAAAATCTAATGGGTCAAAAAATGTCTGTGTTTCTATTGACTTATAACTTTAAATGTTCTAAGTTACCCATTATGCTGTCTCATTTCCATAAACAAGCATTGGATTCATGAAAGTTGGCTTAAAAACATGCACTCTCTGCACAAAGGATTGTCTGGAATAATCAATACATCTGACATGAAACAAGTCCATGTTCCACAAACACTATGTGAAAAACTATAATTTAAAAAAATCAGATTGTTTGGACAGAAATTGAACATCTTATGACCAAAATATATGTTAAAACATATATGTTAATATTTTACAATATATGTTAATATTTGTTACAATAATAATATTAACATTGATCCTATTTATTATGACAGAATGGTTCAGAGAATCCATTCTTCAACTATTTAAGCCAACTAGTCTTCAACTATTTAACTCTTACATTTCTATGAGACAACTTTCCTATTCATAAATCCAGAGTGATGTCAAGTGATCCAAATATTCACAAGTTTTATTCTGACCTCAAAATATTGTATGATTCACTGAAGTTGACCACTAAAAACAAAAGGGCAATGATAACCTTTCATATGTTGGCTAACATTATAAAACCAATTAATATTAAAGACAAAATTACTAAGTGATATGGTTTTTACCATTTTATTTTCAAGTTTTATCACTTGCGCACTAATATCTGTTATTTTATCAGTACTGTACAGACTGAACTTGAAATTGAAACAAGCAAAATGAAACAAAATGGAAAGCAGTAAATAATACAAGCATACAATTGTATACCAAGTATGACAAATCCATACATGTTGGCAGATCTCCATTAACAGTTAAAGTCCTACTTCCTCCTACTTCCTGTTTATAGGCGACATCTTGGATGTTGCCTTTTGTCACCCTGACGTGCTAATTGAATCGACGGAACTTGGTCGTTATTCACAAGCAAAATGCTTTACATTTTACCCGGGTGAACTCTGGGGATTATAGTAGAGCGATCAACTATAAGAGAAAGGTGAAAGTCACAATTAAGACCCTGAGATGCTTGTTTTCACAGTCGGGTGAGTGCTGTGCGGCCAATGTGCGCGCAACCGATTGAAAGTTTTCCAGACACAAAGCACTGAACTTTGAACTTTTCGTGCGTGAAACTATTTACTCCCATTAAAATACCACACAAATGTGTTTTACTCACCGGATTTAGTTTTTGAATGACTTTTTGTCACGACTTTGTTTTTAATAAGTGGCGCTTCACCGACTCCATACGGTGACGTCACGACCAAGTGGTTACGAGCAGGGTCGGACGTGCGCTCGCTCTGGTAAAACAACACCATCTTTTTGTGTAGAAGCACTTGTGTGCTGTGTTTCAGTGACACGCCACCTGATGCCACTATCATTGGCCGCGTAATTTCAAATGACCTGCCGGCTTCTTCGTCATCACATTTAGGCTCTAATTATGTCATCTCTCAGCTGGAACGCAGGGACAGCGTCAGGATGCTAACATGCAGGATAGCATTTTGGTACAACGCGATAAACTTCACCAAGAAAACCACGGGTCGTCCTGACAGGTTAGTTATGGGTTCAGTAAGATTTCCTTGAACCCCCCCCCCCCGCAACACATAGTTTGGACAGATATAAGAGATGGGTTGTACAAGTTTGTAGATAAAACTTCAAAAAAAGTGTACCGCCGCAGCGGAGTAAGTACACCGGAAGTGTTCATCTGATGATGCATTTAAGAAACTCTGATTAAAAACAATACTGTAAATTCTTTGTGACAGTTTCCATTAGATGCAATATCTGGCAGTCGGGACCGTGGAAATTCCTTTAATACTATAGGACATTTGAACACACCACATGCCGGGGCATCTCCATGACAACATTGTCATAGTGAAGTTCACAAGCTTTAAACAAGTTGCTTTTTTTGTAGTTCAATGAACCCACGGAATTCTGGATTAGAGGAACAACTAATGAATTCAAAATGAATGAATCCAAATGAATTAAAAGAACTGATGGGGCAAAACCTTTTTTTTTTATTTTTTTGTTACTGAGTAACAGGCACACCTGGTAAGTAAGACTTTCATAGGTTTTGTTGTTGCTGTGTATTTACACTTGACTCTGATTTGCAGGTGTGCCTTAGTGCAGCAAATGGAAAAGTGATATGTATCACCTACTTATAAAACTGAAGTTGAGTGTTTAAATGAATGCATCTATTGCATCAATGCAAAAACATTGTTTTCACATTGACAATGTGGTGGAATAGCGATGATATTTGTGCAATACTGTACACAAGACTAAAAGATGGTGGCATGTGTTTGTGTTTTTTCCGAAGATAATGCCTTATGAGCCTTGGGTTGGATCATGGAGGCCTCACAGACCACGAGGGCCCATAGCTGCTCTATATAGCAGCCCAGGCCCAAAGTATGCACTGCCTTCGTTGACAGGTACAACCCCCTCTTCAACTATCTTTATGAATGATGTATCATAATGAACATCTGTTATATTTTCATTAAGGATCTAGTAAACATGATCCTACAAAATGCAAGGCACCGAGTTACAGTTTTCGGGCAAGCTATGACATAAGCAAACAAGATAACTCACCCGGACCAAAACACCTCATCCCCTCAAACATTACCAAAAATGGCAGAGATGGAACGCCAGCGTTTTCATTTGGTAGCCGTCCAAAAGATCTGACGCGTGACCAAGTCCCTGCACCCAGTACGCAAAAACACACATGACACAATAGTTAGCACTAGAGCTAGTTTTTGATTGATGACATTGGCTTTTGCTGCTTTAGACCGCTACCACCTTGAAAATGCAGACAAGTACACGTACCACTCTTCTCCTTCATATACTTTGTCCGGGAGGTGGAAACAAGTCGTAGAAAGCAACCAGACCACACCTGGTAAGATCTTTTTGTTTTTTTGTTTCACTTCACAATAATCACTTGTCACTTTGTCACTGCAGGTCCAGCATCCAACATGCTGCCTCCTGTGTTGGGTCCTAAAACAGTCAATATACGTGCAGCGCCTGCACATTCAATTTATGGTCGAGGCAAAAATGGAAACACTTTCGAAGACTACACAAAGGTACACCAAAATGAGACCAAGTTTGCCTGGTTTTTGGCACAGTGGTCAGTGCTCTCGACTCCCATTCCAAAGGTCCTGTGTTCGAGCCCAGCAGGGGGCTGACTGAAACAGGCGGCTTACACATGACCACATCAGCACCTTCAGCACCTTGTCAAACATTCCTATGGGTGGGAAAAGTGGTGAAATATGGGTCAGACCACTTTGTTTGACTCAATTCATGCATCTTACTATTTAACCATTAACAGTAAAACAAAAAAACTTGAAAGATGAAAGCGCAGTGAATGTGTAATACGGAGTGGCATGTACAGCTAGGTTATTTTTACTTGCCATACATGTGTAAAAAAAAGAAGCGAGCTACTTGAAAATATAAAAAACAAAAGGAACGTCCCTAACATGCAGTTTATATTTTCTCACACTTTGTCTCTTATAGCCACCTTTGCTGATGCTGCTTTTGCAAACCACAAAGCCAAAGAAAAATCTAAACTTGACAAGAGTTAATCTTTTAGTGCTCTAAGTTGACATCTGCAATGTCATTTTTCATCTTTTGGTGAAAAAAACGTGCAAAAAAAGCTACAAAGAAGCTAAACTACTGTAGGGTTAATCCTTGATGTCCAAATAATTACGATCTTCATGCATTATTAAAACAAGCCAAGCAAACCCAACATGAGTAAGAATTTTGGCACCAGAGGCACAGAAAAACTTTGTCAAACAGAACTGAGACACAGAAGTGTGGGGTGACTGTCTACCTCAACCAGTTTGGGTAGGGAAGGAAGGCACCGGGGAGGGACACAGGGTAGTGGAATCAGAAGAGGGATTGGACGACTGTTTCTTATAAGACTGCAATGCATTTGTGGTGGGTGGTTGCTGAAGGAATTACATAATGATGTCCATCCATTTTCTATGCCGCTTATCGTCATTAGGATCGTGGGGGAATGCTGGAGCCCATCCCAGCTAATGATGGAATTGTCTAATTTGCATAATTGGCCATGACACATTTGCATGTGCAGTCCTTTGCTACATTGTGGTTCAAACATTGCTCCCTCATTGCACTCAGCTTTTCATAAATTTATGTATTATAAAAAAATGATCGCTAAATCATATGTAGTAGTCCAGTCAATAGGCGTCAGTCATGTTACATTGATGAGACATTACCTTAAAGTACATTACCTTAACTTGACACTGTGCAGTTCTCCCATTATGTGTGGAAGTGGTATATTTTTGGCTTCTTACTTAGAAATTCTTCACTGCTGGGAGAGGTTCCAGCATGCCCGCGACCCTCGTAGGGATGAGCGGAAAATGAATGGATCTAAAATTGAAATTCCCCAAATTCACCCTTTTCCCTAAAACTAATAAAAAAAAACTAACCTGCTACTGCTGCCACATTGATCAACTGATTCAAGCCATTTCAACATCCAATTCTTCAAAACAAAACAAAAAAATATATATATAAAATGTCCCAAAATTAACTTTTCTGAAAAGCTGCTTTCACCTACTACCGTGTCCACATTTCTCAACCCATTCACCTCATTGCAACATCAATTATTCAACAAAGTCAGGACAGTATGTCATTGGCTACTGGCGACAGCATAAAAATTGCCACATTTTCACTTCTGAAATGCAAAATGCCTTTGATCTAAAGAGTTCTTGCTACTTCTACATTCTCAACCAATTCAGACCCTTCCAACATCAATATGTTTCTCAAATAAGGATGTTCTTGCCATTTTGTACATATGAAAAACTCCCACTTTTTTTTACATTCCCTTTTTTTCAGACTGCAAAATTCAGACCGTTCCAAAGTCCAAATTTTCAACTCTCAATTCTCAATTAGGAGGTTTAGTCCCCCTGGCTATCACGCTCGGTCTTAGCATGCCAACATTAGCATATTCACATTTTTTTATCTTATTTTCATGGGTAGACAAATATATAAACAAAATAATAAACACTATCATGCTAGGTGTTTGCACGGTAGGTGTTGACATGCTAACATTAGCATGTTAATATAGCATAGCATTTTAGCCAATTTCATACGTAGATACTTATATAAAGACTGAACACTATCACACTGAGTGTTAACTAACAATAGCATGTTAGTATTGCTAGCATGCTAACATTACCATAATATTTTTAGCCATGGCTAGACACATATGAACACCACTATTATGCTAGGTGTTAGCATGCTGATGTGAGCATGTTAGCATTGTGATATAAATTCTATAATGCTAGGTTTTAACATTCTAACATTAGCATTGCCAGCATACTAGCATTAATCTTAATATGTACATTAAATAAATATAGGACTAATATTTATGGTGTAAATCACAATATTGGGGGGGACTACGGCACCTGGTAGAGCTACTTTCAGAAACACGGCCCATTATGTTTATGAACGAGGGCGTACAGATAGTGCCAAATCAATTTGTGAAAGCCCGCCACAAATGTGTGGGAAAACACTGGAAGGATGATACTATATACTAGTACATGTATCAACAATAACAGTAATGCTTAGATGATGAGTAATAATGTATTTTGAATGTCTGGATGCATCTTGACTCAACGGTGCTTCTTTTACTTCATCTTCCAGTCTCCGGGCCCTGCAGCATATCAAGCCGTGGACCCCAAAATCTACTTAACAAAATCTCCTCAGTACAGCATGCCGGGCCGCAAGTTTGTACCTGAGAATGCTACAAGGACACCAGCACCTGGAGTATACTGTCCGGAGAAGGTGGGACTTCTACACAATAGTATTGTAATGATGACAAGGTGTCACTACATGTTACTGTGTCTCATGTCCAGGTCACCACCACACACAACAAAGCTCCAGCCTTCACGTTTGGATTACGGCACTCAAAATACACAATATGCCCCATTATGGATGTGGATAAATATCAACAGTCATTTTCCTTTGCTTGAAGTAGACAGTGTCAGATTACGCCACCAAGACAGCTGTTGGTATTTATTGCTGAGATCCCAACAGTTTGGAAGGTTCATGACTTCTAACTAAATCCTACCCAGGACGCCACACAGGGAATCCAAAGAGGTTGTTGTCTGTTATGTGGCTCACAGATGATCGTACAGCACCGTGTTCTACTTCACTAACTGGCGCATAGTCAATGGTGTCAGAAAAATCTTACAACATTGTGTTGCACAATATTTTTTAATAAAAAAACAGTGAAAGTCATTTTATAGTTTAGGTGCATATGGTTAAAATATTATATGCTGTTGACATTTTTTTTGGAGGGTGAGGGGGTTGTCTAGCTGGAAATAACACAGCAATATCAAATGACAAAAGACATTGTGTTATGTTTGCTGTTGTCCAAATGAAATGATTCGTTGTCTTTAAACCTGGCACACCCAACTTGGTCTAAATCTTGCTATAAAAAATGAATGTTTCACAATGGACAAAATTACAAATTTCACTGTTATTTCCTGCTAAAAAGCCAAAACTAAGATTCAGGTTTGGATATGAAAGCTATATGTTCAACCGTAGTCAAGTGACTCTGAAAAGCTCACTTACCCCTTCAGACATTTGAGTTGAAGCCTCTACTCTTGCACATGTAAAAACCTATGATAATAACATTTTAAATTCTATGGTACTTCTGGGTCAGAAATTACATTTTCACATAAACACTGATGAGAAATCATTCCAGTTTGATGTTAGCATCCTTTCGTTTGAAGCGGTTGAATCTCAGCTTTACTTTTTTTGTCCACTCATGATGACTATGGTTTAAAGGGGACTATATGCTAATTTTCGCCACTTTGTAATGAGGGACTATCTACCAGCTACACGCAGTAACGCACACAGAAAGCTTTCTAGGTCTTCCAGATTCTGCACCTCTTTCTGCAGTGATTCATGGACTTCCTGCTTCCGACCCAAATTAATTTACACGCCCACTACGCTGTGGTTGGTCACACTTTCGGATACATACAGTATGTAGGTCCCTGTTACTGAGTGCAGGCAATCTGCAGCCGATATAAGGAAGCCCGGATCTCATTGACATCAGTAGAACCCTACTCCTGGACACTCTTGGCCTTCCAAAATGTTTTTCAAATCTCACTTCCAAACATGA
Organism: Doryrhamphus excisus; assembly: GCF_037039965.1. Classification (NCBI taxonomy): domain Eukaryota; kingdom Metazoa; phylum Chordata; class Actinopteri; order Syngnathiformes; family Syngnathidae; genus Doryrhamphus; species Doryrhamphus excisus. The sequence continues at coordinate 13,403,322 of NC_136357.1, read as the reverse complement.
AAACCTCATTATCTGACGCTTTGGCATTGTTTAACACCAGGATACAACATTGTAACAACATTTTTAAGTCAAAAAAGTGGAAAAAGCAAATGAATTCCCCTTTACCAAATATAGGGCTAAGTTTATCAATCATGATAAAGCATTATCTGAAGTACAAAATTAGTGCAACCAATGATAATGCACCCATTTTTGGGGGAATCCCTACTGACAGTAACAAGAGTTTCACCGTGTGGGGATTTGAACACCAATATGAATTAAATATTCAAGATTAAACACTCAACAAAATAACCATCAAACGTATTTGTTCATATGACGCACACAGACCAATGAACAACTTCAAGCATTCAGGGACGTACCCCCATTATAACTGGTGTACCCCTGAGGATACACACTTTGGGAAACTAGGTTGTACTGTATACTTGATTGTACACAAATAAAGGAATCAATTTATTTGTTATATACAAGCGGCTGAAATTAGTTTCCTCCGTAGGGTAGCTGGACTCAACCTCAGAGGTGGTGTGAGGAGCTCAGTCATCCGGGAGGGGCTCCGAGAGGAGCTAGTTCAGGTGGCTTAGGCATCTATAGTCCGGATGTCTCCCGGAAAAGCTCCCTGGTGAGGTGTTCCGGGCATGCCCAACCGGGAAAAGGCCCCGGGGGCAGACATAGGACACGCTGGAGGGATTATGTCCCACAGCTGGCCTGGAAAAGCCTTGGTGTCCTCCCGGTGGAGCTGGAGGAGGTGGCCGGGGACAGGGGAAGTCAGGGCTTCCCTACTGAGACTGCTGTCCCTGTGACCCGGATCCGGATAAGTGGAGGAAAATGGATGGATAGATTTATTTTATATTTGACATACTTTTCAATGTATTATATACCGTAGAAATTACTTAAATACTGAATAAATGAATGAACTAAATATCTCAAATTTGGTTAAATGGATTTTCGGGACATTTCTGACGGGCATCTTTACAGCAGCCGGTCTTTCACCCAACAGCGACTACAAGCGGACATGGAAAGCATTGCAGGATTAATGCATGATGTCTGTAATATGCAAACGCCAACAAACTTAACAAAAATATTGCTGCTGGTCATGTTCCCCAATCCAAATGTAAAAGTTGTTCTCTTATTGTTATGTTTCATTCACGACACAACCCCACACAACACGGAAAACTGACTATAAATGACTGTTCTGTATAAGACATACATTACGTTTTTTGTTACCACAGCGTCATCTGCTGGATGTCAAATTTACCGCCATCCGGGTAGGCCTTGACGTCACCCTGGTCGGTTTGAATGATCGCAGTGTTGAAAAGCACGATGTTTTGCTGCAATGTGTTTGTGCACACGCTGCCTGATGCCACCAACGTCTCATCACATTCGGCTCTAATGATGTCATCTACCAACTCGAACGCAGGAGCTGCGTCAGGATGCTTAAACTGAAACTTAAAAGTTCAATCTTAACAAGAAACTCGAGGGTCGCCCTGACAGGTTAGTCACATGGTCCAAATGAGTCATGCAAGTATATTACAATGATGATTGTTGTTATATTGGAATACTGTACATAGTCATTTAGGTACAGTTGAATGATAATATTTTGGCTGACACATCACATTTCATGTAACAATGTGTAACTATGTGTATTATTTATTGTGATTGTAGTTTGCATTGTTTTATACCCCCTGTAGCCAAATGAAGAAACCTAAAAGGTTTTGGAATACTCTTGTGTCTTTTTGTTGAGTGTCTCCTCTCCTGGCAGATAATGCCTGCTGAAAAGCCCAACGTTGTGCTCACGGCCCCCTCCCGGCTATACGCACTGCCCTCACTGACAGGTAAAACCTTACTAAACTTAATAAATAAATCAAAGAAATTAATAACTTCATTGGTGTAAAATAAGACAAGAAAAAAGATAAGCAGCTGGTCTTACGGCAAACCTGAACACAGGTGAGCTTTTCTGCTTTGACCTCACTGCTCAGGCAGTTACATCAATTTTATGTGACAAAAATAAATAAATATTGGGTCAGTCTTACATGATGAGTGGAAAGTCAAACAGGGAACAATTAAGTCTGCCTGTAATAATGCACTGCATTATTGATAGGCGCAAGGAATAACAGGACTATGTTTTGTAAATATCGAAATAACGTTCTCTTCTCCAATAGATGGCTCCTTCAAATGAACGTCACCATTTAAGGAAATACAGTAGAACTGTTATTTGAGATATGTTATCTTTTTCCCCGCCCTAAATCCAGGATACAAAAACCATGATCCAACTAAATCCAAAGCACCAAGCTATTCCTTAGGGAATCGTTTCCCCAGGACCAAACTTCATGTCTCACCTGGACCGGCACACTTTGTCCCATCCAACATCACCAAAAACGGCCGAGACGGCGCTCCAGCATTTTCATTTGGTAAACGTCGAAAGGAGCCAGCTCGTGCTGAAATTCCTGCACCAAGTGAGCAAAAGACACAGAATTAGATTTAGCATAAGGGATTCAATAATTGATATCAGACATTTCTCATTTGTGTTTCAGACTGTTACAGCCTTGAAAGTGCAGAGAAGTACACTTTCCGCTCTACTCCTTCGTACACTTTAACTGCAAGAAGAAAACAACTCGTAAACAGCAACCAAAGCGGACCCGGTAACATTCCTTAACAGATACATATGCATTAAGAAACTCGTTACATATAGTGTGCTTCCAATTCTGCAGGTCCAGCTGCCAACATGCTGCCACCTGTTCTGGGACCTAAAACTGTCACTATACCTGCAGTACCCGCATACTCTATCCTTGGCCGCCGTAAAGTTGGGACCTTTTTGGATGACTTGTCAAAGGTAGATGTCATTAAAAATAGATTTGTTGTGACACTGACTTAATAATACTCCCATTACCTCCAGTCTCCAGGCCCTGCAGCTTATGAAGCTACGGACCCCAAAACTTACCTGAGAAAATCCCCTGAGTTCAGCATGCCTGGCCGCAAGTTCCCACCTCAGGATTCTACAAGGACACCAGCACCTGGAGTATATTGTCCTGAGAAGGTAGGAAGCTTAACCATTTCAGTAAAATACACACACTACTATCCATCAATGGATTATGACAAAAGACCTTTTGTTTAGGTCACGTCTAATTGCTCAAAAGCGCCAGCCTTCACCTTTGGACGTCATCACTCTGAAAAAACCATCATCCCCCTTATGGCTGTGGATAAATGTCAACATGCAATAAGTCTCATTTAACTTGGAAAGTTCACAGTTGGTGTGAATCATCAAGGTGCGAAAGTTGAAAGCCCGTCAGTGTTTTTGAAATGCATTTACAAGATTACTAGATTTCAAAAAATAATAACTTTTATTTTAACCCCTGCTGCACCATCCACTTTCTTCATTTGTGAGACACCCCCCCCCATGCAAAACGTAACTCAACTCCCAAAATATTCATATCACTGCAGTGGTCACTTTTACTGTTCAAAAACTACACTGGTGAGTTTGCCACCAAGAATAAACAAAAAACTAAACATTTTTTTCCTTCTGTACACTGAACCATACGGCTGCATGACAGTCCACAAAGCAGCACATTTTGAGAGCTTAACTGTGTTCTGGGTGCAGGAAGGGACATAATAAAGATAACCCCACTTTAAACATCCTTTAACATACTGAGAGCGTCCAAAAGTTTTAGTATTAAAACATACTAAACAAAACATTATTTAATGCTGTCTATACATTTTAAAAGAAAATTAAAATCTGGCCTCTTTGCTTCAGCAGTCTTTTAACATAGTAAAAACAAAAACTGAGCTTTAGTTGCCATGCCAACGTCTACAAATAATTTATTTCTGTCAGGCACAAGAAAAGACAGCTAAATGTATGACAACGGGTCCTTTGGGCGTCCTGGTTGCATAGGAACAAATCGGCACGAGCTTTTTGCGTTGGCAATACAAACCTGTTTGTCTGATATGTTAAAGCGAGACGGCTACGGATAAATGATACATTCAGTCGTAGGGACATCGTTGTAAAACGTGAGTTATTGCATGTCTGTTTAAATATTTGACTGCGCTATTTGGTTATTTGTGAGCGAGCTACAACTAAGACTGGTCGCTCACGCGATTTAACTACAGCGTGTCTTCGCAGGAAAAACTCGTCAAAACACAAAAAAATGGCTTACAAGCAACCGTTGTGTGTTCTGTTTTCCGACAATTGAAGACTAGTTCGACTGGCAAGTGAAATGTTGGCTTTCAAGTGGCAAAAATAACGTAAAAACGTTCAACCGCGGCAAACCGGTGACGCACGAGCTAGCTATAGCTAGCGCCGCCGCCGTTAGCTTGCGGATTTGTCTTGTGGTCTGTCAAAAGAATTAGCCGCCACAAATGTTGAAATAATCGAAGTAGTAGCTACAGAATACAGTAAGCAATAAGAAACATGGCTGGTGATGAAGACGGTATCCCCGAGTTGGACCAGAAAAAGTACGATGCGGACGAACAGGTGAAGATAATCTGTCTGGGAGACAGCGCCGTTGGTAAATCCAAGTAAGTTATGACTTCAAATGGCAGATGTTTAATTTTGAACTTGTGGCTTACACGTCAGTTGTGTCTTCAGGTTGATGGAGAGGTTTCTCCTGGACGAATAGTATCCTTCATGGGAAGCAGAAGATAGAACCAGAAGCTAATACTAAAATATTATGCTACATTGACACAAATATTGGGTCAAAACACATTACAATTACATGATACTGAAAATGTGGACAAAAATGAATGAAATTCACTAAACAGAAATCCTTCCCGCCGCAGAAACATTAAAAACAGACAGTTGTTTTCTATCGAGTGTTCACAATGAGTCATTCAAGTCACCATTAAGTTCCTTAAATCCTCATTCAGTCGACCACAGCAGTTGTCAACATATGCATTGACTCTATACAAACACACCGCCAAAGTGGCCAACAAGACCGTAGCAGTGGGTATGTATTTAAACGGCTCTCGTTCTCTCACACATTTTTTTCCCTTATCTGTTTCATTAACATTGACTTTTTATACACAGATTTCTGGGACACGGCCGGCCAGGAGAGGTTTCAGAGCATGCACCCTTCATACTACCACAAAGCGCACGCATGCATCATGGTAAGAAGAATGCATGCATATTTATTAGAATTGCTGTAAGGTATAATGGTACCGATATGTTAAATGCTCCAAAAATCAGGCTCTTGCTTTGACAAAGAGAAAATGACACACTGAGTAATCCGACTTGCAAATAGATTGACAATTGTTTTTGAAGAGACAATTTCATATCTTGGCGGCACGGCGGTTGCGTGGTTAGCGCGCAGACCTCACAGCTAGGAGACCAGGGTTCAATTCCACCCTCGGCCATCTCTGTGTGGAGTTTGCATGTTCTCCCCGTGCGTGTGTTTTCTCCGGGTACTCCGGTTTCCTCCCACATTCCAAAAACATGCTAAGTTAATTGGCGACTCCAAATTGTCCATAGGTATGAATGTGAGTGTGAATGGTTGTTTGTCTATATGTGCCCTGTGATTGGCTGGCCACCAGTCCAGGGTGTACCCCGCCTCTCGCCCGAAGACAGCTGGGATAGGCTCCAGCACCCCCGCGACCCTCGTGAAGAAAAAGCGGTAGAAAATGAATGAATGAATGAATTTCATATCTTGTTTATTGTTCTCGGGAAGGTTTTTGATGTCCAGAGAAAGGTCACCTATAAGAATCTGGCCAACTGGTACAAGGAACTGAGGGAGTACAGACCCAAGATCCCCTGTTGCGTGGTGGCCAACAAGATTGATGGTGGGTGAGCATGCATTGCATGTAAATGCTGTCTTCATTTGATTTTTTTGCAGCAGATTTGTTAGCTAATTATGTATACATAAAGTTGTCCCCGACTGCATCGTGATTCGAACGTCTCTCACTCAATCGCTGTCTTAAATGATCACTGTTTCGTGGCTGAACAAAGCTTATTAGTAAAAAATAAAAAGGCATAATTAGGCAAATTGTAGTTATCTTGGTCTAAATTAATCATTTTCAAGCATATAAATTGAAAAATGAAGGATTTAAATGAACTGTCTTTGTTGCAAAAATTAAACAGGCTACCACGCCGAATCATCTGTAAACTAAACTATACTCTTTGCACGCAGCTCGCCTCTTCCCATACTCACACACAGTCAGGATTCAGTCAGTTGGAAATCACAAAACACTACAGAAGCACTACACTACACAAACATGTTAAAATTATCTGCTTGTTTTGAAAGGGACAGTAATAAAGGAGCAGTATAGGTTTTTTTAAAAAATAATTTTACCGTTTCATGTAATTTTGTACTTAGAGTTTCTATTACTTTATATGATGTCTTTCTCGTGTTGTGTTTACAGTGTGAGTCTTAGGTCTGAGTTATGTACATTAAGATCTCACTAACAACTCATTCGTAACCAGAGGACGACCTATACACTGTATAAATATTTATTTGGACAAATACGAACTTGACTTTCTTGTTGATTTTTATTTCTCATTTTATGTCTGCAGCTGATCTAAAAGTGACACAACGAAGTTTCAACTTTGCCAAGAAGCAGGGACTCCCTTTTTACTTTGTATCTGCAGCAGATGGCACTAACGTTGTAAAGGTTTGAGCATTTCTTGATTTTCTCACAGTGTTATTCAGGGTCGTGCTGTAGATCCTGCCTATAGAAGCGCTACAATCACAATGCAACTGAAAGCCCTAAAAACTAGACCAGACTTCTCAAACTTGGGTGTTACTCGTCACAACAGATGTTCAGGGAGATGATTAAGAGAGCAGCGGAATACAAGCAAAACCCTAGTGACTTCATGGATGAAGTCATGCAAGAATTAGAGGTGGGTTTCACTTTCACTTTCAAATACCCAAACATTTTATACTGCAGTTCAGTATTCTAACATTTTTGTACCCAACATCCCTAGTCTTGGCCGTGAACCTTGACTAGATCTCTTTTGGGGAAAGTGATACATATTTAAATAATTAGCAAATTTACCACAGTAACCGACTGGGAAAGTCCCAAAGATGGACTCACTGATTTCAACGGGTTGTTGACCCCTGCTGTAGTTGAATGTGCACAGTGGATGGAAAATAGCATCTTTGGTTGACCTGACCATGTCTTTGTCACTTTGCTATACTGTAACCTTGGCTTATTGTTTTTTTCCACTTTTGTTACATTTTGTCTCTGTAGAACTTTGAGCTTGAGAAGAAAGAGGCTAGCTCGGACGCAGAAGGTGATGATGTAAAGAGGGAGGAGAGCCCTGAGTTGCCTTGACACAGTTTCATGGGTGATGTACATGATCTTTCCCTTGCCAATAGAATGTACTTTTTGTCCTAATAATCTCATCACAGCTGCTACAGCGCATCTCAAACTTGTGTGTTTTAATAGTTTGAACAATAGATTGAATGTTTAAGAGCTACAAACCAGTTATCATGTCATGTAATGTGAATGTGAACCACTCAGAGCAAAGAAAATGCATATTTTTGTGTGCAACACCCAGAGGGAAACATTTGGATGTTTTTGGTTTGCCAGCAAGTTCTCAATGAAAACTCAATGTACCACATAATAAAATAGTGATGCAGAATTTTTCATAAATAGCCGCGCAGAAGCTGTAAAGAATGTAAACTAAGCAAAAGTCTATATGCTGTATATGTGACTGTCTTGTTCGGTGTGACTTGCGAATAAATCTACTGAGACGCTGGCTTAGCAGTTCAGGTTTTAATTATAAATGTGTTACATAATATAACAAATGTATCTCTGTGGCGGCCATATATCGAGCAACATCTCAGACTTGTAGCATCCACCCTTGCTGTGTTAAGCATGAGTGATGCTAAGTTAAGTCTGGTTATTTGTATTGTAGCTTGAGGGGGTGATGATGATGTGTTCAGTTCAGCTGACCAACAAGTCAAGGCTGAGATGTTGCAGCGATATGTCAACCATTCAAAACTTCACAGTGCAAACAAGGAGAGGGGGGGGGAACACAACAATGAAAGAAAAATGAAAACCCTTCTATGATAAAACCAGTGGATGCTTTTGAAAAGTTAACATCCCCTCTTTCACAACGTAGATTGTGCTTTGTTGATCAGAAAAGCAGCCAACGATAACCTTTTACTGAACGGGTTAGCCCGAATGATGTGTTTGTGGTCAAACAATCTTGTCAGCAACCCAAACCTCTAAAAGTTTCACTTAAATGAAACAAACAGCAAATAAAGCCATTGCAATACTCTGTATATGAATTCAAACAGAATTGTAAAGCTCAATGGTAAAACAACAGAATTGTAAAGCTCAATGGTAAAACAAAGCAGTAATTCTCCACTGGTGAGCCGCGGGTCTTTGCCTAAGCAACAAAATAATGTATTGACCCGCTGTCCATGAATGCACCTTGCACGCTACGAGATGTGTGCCTAGGCAGCTGCGTAACCATTGCAAACAGTCTCTTTGAATATAATGTATTTAAGAAGTTTTAAACATCCACAATGTGCGTCGTCGCTTGTCATTAAGGAGTGATGGTAGGTCCCGCTTCCAAACCAGTTGAGAATCACTGATCTAAAGCATGCCTTGTCTGTACTAAAGTGAGAATAATGACTGGAGGTCCTCTGATGGGATATATAAGTGAGTGAGCTATCAAATGTCTGCAGTTCTCAAGATTTTCAGGAGATGGCACCATATTATTGAGTCTGTAACAGCTCTAAATGCAGCAACTAAGATAGTCCTAAAGACAAATATACATTTTTTTTTGGCACGTTTTCATTTTTTGTTTGCCTCATATTACAGCAACTGAAATTGGAGATCTTCAAAGAAAAAAATGACATACAACACAGTGGGGTCGTGGATTTGGGTAAAGAGGAACTATACGCAGTGAACAGAAATAAGGGGAATTATGTTTGAAATGCACAATATATTGTACTGTGTTTTCCTTACACCACATGGACTTTAGGTGTCACACAGAGATCCCGCAAAATGGTTGCATCAGAGCCTGGCATTTATTCACCAGTACCTTTTTTTTTGCTAATTAATTGTGTGCTTTCACACAGTGACAACAGCCAACAAGATGTGTGACATATAAAATACTTAGACGGTGACAGTTGTAGAATTGGTGTTAAATGGAATACCCTTAGACACAGACAATGTCCCGCCTCTTATCACTCTGATGCTACTTCAAAGTGGACAATTGCCAGGTTAACTTGTCACTTCCATTTTATGATGGAAAAAGGTAGAAAAATGCCAGCTGTTCCAAGCATTGTGAAAGAGGACCTTAAGCAAGGTTACACTAGACAGCTTGTTTACACGTTTTGGACATTTCTATTGCTTCCAACTGTTTTCTGCTTGTGTAACATTGCACAAAGCAACATCACTAAGCTCTGGTGTGGTGAAGAGCCCTGACCTCGAGCCTACTTCATCACAACTTCTGGTATGAAGTAGAACATAAGCCATTCATTTATTCATTCATTTTCTACCGCTTTTTCCTCACAAGGGTCGCGGGGGGTGCTGGAGCCTATCCCAGCTGTCTTCGGGCGAGAGGCGGGGTACACCCTGGACTGGTCGCCAGCCAATCACAGGGCACATATAGACAAACAACCATTCACACTCACATTCATACCTATGGACAATTTGGAGTCGCCAATTAACCTAGCATGTTTTTGGAATGTGGGAGGAAACCGGAGTACCCGGAGAAAAAAAAAACACACTGGACCGCAATGGTGGCTTAATTATTACCCAAGTACCCGGAGAAAACCCATGCAGACACGGGGAGAACATGCAAACTCCACACAGAGATGGCCGAGAGTGGAATTGAACCCTGGTCTCCTAGCTGTGAGCTCTGCCCGCTAACCACTTGCCCGCCGTGCCGCCCAGAACATAAGCCAGATACTCCAAAATCTATAGCTTTTTATCAGTCAATATACTGCTTAAAACACACCGCTTGTGCGACAAGTACTTTAGATGTCACATTACACCTTGTGCAAACGTCAACACTGTGTGAAAGTGCACACAGGTACGGCAATATCCTGCTTTGCCAGGTTTTGTGTAAAAGGCAAAGGCAGATTAATTTTTTGCAACCAATGTTGTCATTTCAACTAATAGCAGGGATCTCTGATGGCAATACAGTAAGGCTATAGTGGATAAACTCTATACATGGATGTAAACTAGCAACCAAATGTGTGCACTGTCATTGTCTGCCCTCATCAGACGTTACATAAAAGGAGACACACACTCGCACACAAAGTTTTGGGTGGGGGATCCAGATGCACGCATGCGCTTGGACGATGGGTGGCTTCTATGTTAGCACCGTGTCACCTTGTTTTGTGCAAATCATCCCCTATAGTTGTAGAGTTCATAGTCGAAAAGGTCATAGAAAGAATAAAATCTGCTCACCTTTTTCACAGGTTAACTATGCATATACTGTATGCCAAACATTCATATATATATCTATATATATCTATATGTAGTTGTTTTCCAAAAATTTATAGGAAATCTATCGTATATACATTGCTTGTGATTTAAAATAGCAAATTTTTTACAAGTATGTTTAGAATGGACAGGACACGTCTTTAGTGTCGGTATGTTTCACACGCTACAAAAATCTACCCACAGTGTCTAAATGAGCAACATAAATGTTGGAATAAAATGAGTGTGGAACAGGAGAGCACTATTCTTACAACCAGCTGGAGATGGTTTAGTGTGTTGTAGCGACACGACTCACTGTTCCTACTCATGATTGTAACCTAGCCTCATCACACGAGACCCGTCTCTTGTTCATCTTCACAGTTTAGCATTGTTTTGCTTATCAGTCCATAGTAGCGTCTCTTCAAGACCTGTTGTAATGAATGAAGACCTCACAAAGACGCTCTCATCCCCACGTTTGACACGCGTTCCCTTGCTAGAGGCCTTTCACGTCAGCATTTGGATCATTTGTTTACCTCTTCTGCTCTACCTTCCCTGGAGTGAGGAGCAGCAGAGATCTTACTAGCGCTTGTTGAAGAGCTACTCTGTACTTGCGCTAGTCTACAGCATTCGGTTTTGGTCCATTTAATATATTCAGTGCTCTATCACTGCAGCTTTCCTGAATGATGTTGTATTTCTATTCATTTCTATTGTGTAAGCTGGCAGTTATCATTCATAACTGGTAGGAGGAGTGATTGTGGAGATTAGTGAACCAGATCACCAAGTTTTAAGGAAAGTTGTGTTTGAATTTGCAATTAACATTAACTCACTGCTGCCATCTTGACCACACGGTGAACCAAAACTCCTAAAAACTTTGAGTACAATTATTAGAATCATCCATTAATAATGAAAGTGTGTCTGCTGCTCCAAACTTCCACCTCTAAGTGGATAAACAGGTAGAAGAGCCTCTGGTATTGATTAGCTGTCTCCTGGACTGGCCCTGATGTTTAGAGAGAGAGTCACATTGTTGGGATGTGTCGCCCAACATGTGGGGATGGTGGCCTGTCAACTGGGTGTCTGCCTCACATTTCGGGATGCCCTTTAGTATGAAGGAAGACCGTAAGAAACTCATAATAAAAAAATGCTCCAGACATGATGCAACTGGTCATGCTACAGTTGAGAAAACATAAGGAATACATAGTGTATGACAAAAAAAATCATGTCCATAGTTGTACTTTTTTTCTTTCAAATATATATATATATTAAGTATATAATTGGTAGAAATGCGTAAACTATTGGTGGAATAGATTTCTCTCTGCTTCTATATACTAAAAACCAAGAACAGGTGCAGATTCCTTTTCTTTGCACAATTGTCTCTTCTGAAAGCTATTATTAGACACATATATCATCATATTATCATTTAATACCTAGATATATATCATATTCCCTTTGGAAAACCAAAATAGTTGATTATGAAAAAAGCCACGAGTGTTGGTTCAACATTCTCCCAATAGAATTGATAGCACAGTTTGGGTACCAAGGCGAAGGGGCGGGGCTTCTCCTGTGGTTTGTGGAGCATTCCGCCCATCCTGGGCTCCGAAGTCCTGGGCTTTAAAAACAACAGCAGATATAGAGGAGACACGTCGTCGTCTATTTTGTGTTCACCATCGTTGCTGTTGTTGTTGATCTCTGTAGAAACATTGTTGAAAGGCAACTGAGCTTTTTTTCTGATTGGAGCGAAAACTCTTCCTTTACTCGAACCGCTAAAGGCTTTTTTTTCTTAAAGAGGCCTGGTTGGAGGTAGAGAGGAGAGGAGGGCCAACATGGTGGGTGTCACTGTACGGGATTCCCATCCCTGGGAGCCCAATATCTCATCCATGCGCTCGTCCGCCGACTTCCTCTCTGTGGTGGCACCGACTGGAGATTACGGGGTTTCAGGGCGGGGGTCAGCTCTCCAGCAGCTGCTTCAGTGCTCGTTCAATGTTCATGCGGTGGCCCACTCGTGTCACACCCAGCTCGGCAAAGTCGTCCTTGGTCAGTGCCGGGAGGTGGGAGCCCTCAATCTCGTGTTCCTGGAAGCCGGCCCTGTGCTCGCCGAGGTTGATGCTCTCCAGCCAGTCCCCTACGTCGTACTTGTTCCACAGGTGGAGGGGCTTCTGGTGGAACGGTCTGAGCGCCAACAGCGGTGAGCCCAGACCCGGGGAGTGGGAAGGCGACGGAGACGGCGAGCGAGAACGGGATCGGGCACTAGAGCTCCTCATCACAAAGCGGACCTCCTTGGGTTCCTGGGGAAGACTGAGGCTGGAGGATTTGAGGATGGTCTGCGGGGGGGTGGTCGGAGAGGCTGGAAGGCCAAAGCCAGAATAGCGTCCGAAGGGGTCGCCCCGGTCAGGTGAGCCCGGGCTAGGGGTGCGTCTCGTGATGGGGTAACGGCTGCCAGGGCGTATGGTGAAGGTGGTGCCGTAACTCTTCTGAGAAATGGTGTGGAGTTCACCTAGGCTGCTGAAAAGTCTGAAGGAGACGAGCAGAAAGAGAAATAACAGCAGAGGGACTTCAGGTATATGAAGGAATCACACGATGTTCACTAAGCATCTGATTGCTTTCCATGTGTAGGGTTACAAAATATCTATACCGCTTCAATGCTATGCTAATGAAGGGTGGGGCTAGACATACAGCACTATCTGTGGTGATTGGTTGACAGCCTTGTCCGTCTAATGCTTTACAACTGAACTAACTGCACTGTGTAATTTGGTAGACTGGACTGTCCTGAGATGGGCGTGGTGGTGCACCAGGGGAGGTGTCCACATTTTCAGTTTAGTGCAGCGACAATTTTGTGACAAAACAGCACGGCAAAGGTGCACTGAAAGCTCGCCAGCTCCGATCTGGTTTGTTCTCGGCGCAGGTGAAGCGCACCCTGCACAGTGGTAAATTGGCTGACGGGCGCACAGTGTATACACGTCACCAAAACCTCACAGACAGGTTTTTTCAGAGCGTCAGGCAGATTTCAGTGGAATGAAAAATCACAGCAACCACTAATGTTAGCATCTGAACCAGCATGTAGATTTTTATATTAATTGTCCCATCACATCTGATGTCAGATCAAAGCCAGCCGGGGCCTGCTCTACACTTGGTCGGGGGGGGGGCTTGTACCCCCAAATCATCATTTTAGAAGTGATAGCCCAGATCGCCCCTCCCTTTAGTAACCATCCAATCACAAAAAGACGCAACGCGGCCTTTGTGGAAACAGAGAAAGTGACTCATTAGACCAAGGGTCTCAAACACACGGCCCGCGGGCCAAATGTGGCCCACAGGACACTAGTTTGAGGCCCCCACCTTGATATGAAAGTTTAATGTTAGTGCGGCCCACACAAGTTTGATATGGATGCTGTATGGTATCATGTACCCAGAAAAAATTATTACGTTTGATTAATGTTCATGTTAAAGGTTAAATAACTGTTAATAGTTATCCTCCCTATCAGTGTGGAAGTGGTAAGTTTTTGGCTTTTTTAGTTTAAAGGAATTAACTTGGAGGCTACCGTTTAGGTCGCTAGCTCTCTAGTTTGCGAGTTAGCATGTGTCTCAAGACCCTGCAGTTGCGCAATATGTTGTAAATAAAAAGAGTATAAATGTGACTATAGTCGTGTTTTGTCATGTCTACAGGGCTCTAATAATGCTTTGTTAATTTTAATCTGAAAAAAAAAATGTGTCTACCCACAACTATATGTGGTTTCTTAATTTTTAATTATTTGCCGTTTTATTATTATTATATTTATTACCGATTGATTTTCTTTATTCTTGATCTTATTTTTTCTGTAGAAAAATAAAAATTAAGATATTTGAGAACAGTGGAATGTTTTATCAGAGCTTTTCTTGTAGAAAATCGGAACCAAAGCAAAGTTTATTTTTCCGTTTTTAATAAATGCATTATTTTTTTTTTTGAAAAACCTGATGCGGCCCAGCCTCGCCCAGACCCGAGCTCCAGTGGCCCCCAGGTAAATTGAGTTTGAGACCCCTGCATTAGACAGATAATAAGTAACTAAAAAAAACAATTAATATAAAGTTGGTTGTTAAATATTGGGCTGATAATTATCGGTGGCCGATATTACCGGACATCCCTAATATTTATATTCTGGTTGAACCTGAATTTAATTAATTTAAATACAAATACAGGGAAACTAATTGTTCAATCATTTGCTTACACTGACTTCCTTTGAGTTTTTTTTTACATTTATTTTAAAACAAGTTTCTCATTAAGAGGATAACAAGAAAAAAGAGAATCTGAAAAACATTTCTGGGCTTACCTTGTATATGTAGTATGTACGGATATGAAGTGCATGCGCCCTGCGTTACTTTGTTGTGTAAGTCTGATCACCTTCTACTGAGTTTGAATATGCAGTGTACCTCCATCTTGGCAGTCAATGCATTCATCTAGCCAACACGTTGTTCACATGCCATGGTTGTAAAAAAAAATCCTCCACCCCAGTCTAGTACACTAGTAGAGCCCACCAATATACTAGAAATATTGCCCAAAATATGACAGATTATTTGCATTTTTAGTAATCTATGAATCTAAATGAATTTGGAGTTGCAGGCAGAGAGTAAATATAAATAGTACAATATGCCGGTGAGATGTATCTTTCATGCATGTTGTGTGAGTGCATTTGTTCTGCATAGCCTTGCTGCCCAATGAAAAGCATGTATCTCCAAAATCTGCACGTTTCTTGGAAAAAAAACATACGTATTCAACTTTTTTAAAAAAATATCACAAAAATGTGGAGATGTATGCTTTTCATTGCAAAGTGATGATATGGATGAGATGCATTATAAGGGGTTGCGCACAAGCTGGGGGGTAAAAAAAAAAAAACAGACTACAGGAAGTGGCGAGGATCGGGAGCTCCATGCGCACTTACACAGCGGTCCTGCCCTCCTGGGCGCACAGTCAGTTCTAGACCAATCAGATCAGAGCAGCAGGGCGGACGTAACATGCAAGGCGAGCAAAGAGAGAGCAATGGGAGAGAATGTTAGCATCACTGGCATGAGATGCAGCCTGCTAACCAGACGTGTCCTTTGGCCTCGCCTGAATGTGCTGCCTTTGACACATGCCACACTTACTGGACACTCCATTAGGTACATCAAGCTCTGTATTAAAAAAAACATTATAAAAAAACAAGTTTTTAATACAGATCTTGGATTGTCCTTGCGTGTCCTGTGAGTGCATGCGTATGCTTATCAATGTGTAGCATGTAAGGCAAAGACAGCAGTGCAGACGTCAGCACCGGGGGGGGGTCTGACTAGTGGGCCGCATGAGGACGTAATGACCACACTGTTCACATATCCAAAGACTCCACAAAGAAAACAAATACACAAGACAGAAAAGGGATATGTGTCCCTTGACTTCTATGGATGCTGTTTTTTGCATTCAAGCTGAAATGATGTGGATTTATAGCGTAAATGAGTTCTGTATTCCCTATTAATATGGACAAACCGGTGTATTCAAACCCTAAAAATTTATTTAGAGGTTTGTGCTAAGACTTTGTCTACCTAATGTACAATATGTATGAATAGATGTGCCTAATATTAACACTGGATGTGTGGTGTGTAGTGCTTAAAAGAACAGTCCTCATTACAATCACAAAGCAAATTACACGACTGGACTGAATACAATAGAAAGCACCCAAAGCTGGAAAAAAAAAAGACACATGGACACAAAAGTGGTGTGGATTAGGGAAGGTGAGAGTAAGTGATGGTGAGTGGGAGTGGAGAGACAGACACTGAGGAGTGAAGAAATAATGGTGTGCATGATCGTCTTTGTCACAAGCTGAAGGCAATCAACTGCTGCTGCCTGCTCCCATCCCATTGTGTTCCAGTCACACCAACAATGTCTTTATATATTCCGTCTTCTACTGTTTGACACTTATTGCCTCATGTTGTAAATATGTAAACAGCTATTCTTGTGCGCTTGCCATTATGCCCTTGTCTATTCTATTCAAGTAAGCATCCGAATAAATGTCAGGAATTGATTCATTTTTATATGAAATAGCTTCATGTCCTGTTACAATTTTTAGACCAAATAAATTGCCCTTTTGAGGGATTTCCCATACCTAAAATACAACCAGAAGTGCCCCCACACCCAGTAAATCAGCCCCCAAAGCTTGACTTACGAATGACCTACTATAATGAGCATACACCGTCTCAAGAACCCATTCCCGAACACATAGGAGGTTTGGTTTGCCCCTTTCCGTTGTTTCTTTCAAATCTCAATGTCAATCTCGTCCTAGAAATGTCTGATTTCTACCAAAAGTGAATCATATACAGTTTATTAACAAATGAGTGGCAGTACTATATGAAACATTTTGGGGAGCAAAGATATAAAATGTGAAACTGGTAATAACTAAGCTACAAAGATAGCGATGGACCGCATATGTGTTATAATGGAACTGCATTGAAGAGCTTTGTTGTGCCCCCCACTGGGAAAAATGTATAGATGCAATAACTTCTCCCAATGTTCTAATTTCCTTCATACTCTGTATCCAGACTCGCATCAAGTCATCCATCCAACACATCTACTGACTTGCGCTGATGCATGTAAGTGCAGTCTGGACCCAAACAAAAGAAAAACTCTTAGTCGTCTTATGTTTGAAGGCTAAAGATTTATACATACAAACCAGCAGGTGGCAGCAAACTCGTACTCAGTTTGACTTGAGGTGAGAAACGATGACATTTAAATAGGTGTGTAACGATCTACTGCATCCATGGAAAATTGCTATTCCAGACGACATTTATCGATACAACATTTCATTCCATTTACGTATACTTTTTAAAACTTTTACGTTACTCGATTCAGTCTGCATGTCTGTGATGTCGTTGCCATGCACCAGCAGACAACAAAATGTAGCATGGCTGCTGGCAGAGGACAAGCTGGTGAGCTGGAAATAATTAAGCCACCATTGCGGTCCAGTGTGTTTTTTTTTCTCCGGGTACTCCGGTTTCCTCCCACATTCCAAAAACATGCTAGGTTAATTGGTGACTCCAAATTGTCCATAGGTATGAATGTGAGTGTGAATGGTTGTTTGTCTATATGTGCCCTGTGATTGGCTGGCCACCAGTCCAGGGTGTACCCCGCCTCTCGCCCGAAGACAGCTGGGATAGGCTCCAGCACCCCCACGGCCCTCGTGAGGATAAGCGGTGTAGAAAATGAATGAATGAATATCTTTTCTTCTTAAAATTGAGTTCACTGCTGTTTGTTTTTAAAATGAGTAAAGTAGCAGTTTACCTCAAGACATGTTGGTCCCACTTTATTTTTGATGTATTATTGTATTATTTTTATGTTGGAAAAACAAAAGCATAAGTAGCAGCTAAACCTACTGTTGAAATGTTAGTTGCAATTACTGTACTTTTATTGAAAATGTACAGACTATTAAAAATGAGAGCAGCGGATTGGTTCATATCCAAAATTAAGCTATACCTGATTTCCTCACCTGCACTGTCCAGTATCCAGATATTTATTTTGTTACAATGGTAACACAATTTTTGGCTAAAAAGTTAATGAATTGTTTCGGATTGTATTGTTCTAAAAGAACCAATATCATCCTTGAATGGTATTGTCAACCATCATGATCATGAATCAAATCATTATTAAATCAAATCGTTACACTTTTACATTGAAACAATTCCTGTGAACCCATCAATATTCCAGGAGTGCAATGATGAGTACACATGAGTACTGCGGAATGTCTTCAAAAGCAAACCAAAATAGGTACAGTGTATGAGGAGAGCTCTTCAAAATAGTTAACTATGTTAGTAGACTAAGGTCATTATTTTAGCAGGTTGTCAATGCAAAAAAGTGTTTTTTTTTAACAGAGAGACATGACACACCATTAATTCAGTCATGTTCAAATATATCTGAAAATACATCCTTGACACTTGGAGGTTATCACTGATAAAACTGTCAGATGGGAGGCAGTGATAAGGCGGAAATTGCAGTTTCTGCTCTTATCAAATGTTTTATCAGTAATGAACGCATGGAGAGGTGGCTCTTAGGATGTATCTTTCAACGTATTATTTGAACGACGACTGTTCGGGGGAACCTCGGGTATGGGGTAAGTAGGGGGTTGCTACTAGCAGGGCTGTAGGTGAGCACCTAACACACACACACACACACACACACACCTCAAGGCCAGTTACCTTGTTTGCATCGACTGCTTAATCCCACCCCCATACGCCCATATGCACACAACTCCACACACGCATGTGCTGTAAAACATTGAGTGTCGCTGTACTCTACAGAAACAAGGACATCGGCTTAAGTGCAGTACTTAGTATCTGCAGGCAAAATTTCATCTCTAAAAATCAATAGGCCAAGAGCATTAGGGATCTAAACAGACTAGAGTAGATGATCAAGTGATGCAAACAAGGTAACAAATATACTGTATTTCCTCATATAGTGGCTGGGCATAGTGTTTATTTACTGAAGTGCGGAGGCATAGACATTAGGCATTACATTTATATTAAGGCAGTATACATTCCTATACATTATTAATATATTTGCCACAGAGAAATGATGCTTGAATCAAATGAGAATATGAAATATCATGACTACTTGGTTGTGTGTGACCTGCATGGAATAATAAAAGCACTCAACTTCAGCTATAGGCGTCGTGTGTTGTGGTAACGATGTCAACAATGACACATGGTGATATCACTCATAGAAAAGGTAATTATTGCATTTTTTTTAGGATGTGTGGCATTTATTCAAGTCATCAAACCCAGAGGCCACTCTTTGAGGAAATGCGGTATTTCATAAAGAAAAGAATGCATATAAGGGAATAGTCTTCAGTGGGATTAGTTTACAGGCTGGTTAGGAAACAATGTTATAAAAAAAAAATTAAAAGTTTACCCTAGTGGCTACAACCTTAAGGTTTACTCTCTCCGGTGTCCTCACATCTGCAGAAATATAAAGCACTTTGTTGTACTTTCAGCCATGGCGTGGTTTCCCACCAATCCCCAAACACACCAAAAGTACGTCATGTAAGAGCTCAGCTGAGCTTCATATGCTTCAAATAGATGTCACTAATATTGTCAGTGAAGCAAGGGCACTATTTACTCTGGATTCTTTCATATTTGACAATAGTGAGTTAAACAGACTCTTACCTGGCACCTGCTACAGGGGACTTCCTCCCAGGGTCAAGCGATGCTCCCAGTGGCTCCTCTCCCAGGGACCTTGTGTCTTTATTTAGCTGCTGTAGTCGAGAACTGAGCTCCCCCATGACAGAGGGTTTTGCGCCCTCATCTGCACCCAGCCCTAGTCCAAGCCCGCCAAGATTTCCCAAACTCCCAATACCGAGCCCCACTCCTGGCCCACGAGGCTCCACTGGGTCCCCCCACAGCTTGGAGCGCCGCTGGAAGAGGTAGCGTGGCTTGGTGGGTGCTAGTCCAGTCACAGAGGCCGAACCGCCCGGGGGCAGCCCGCCTCCTCCGGCCACTGCCGCAGCCAGTGCAGCAGCCTGTTGCTGCGATAGCAGCTCACTGTCAGAACTCTGCTTCAGCAGAGGGTCCCTGAAGGTGACGGGGCCTTTACTGCCTCCTATGTGGGACTTAAGTCGGGGCTTCGGAGGCACTGGCGGCTTGTCGAGCACAAAAGTCTGCCCATCGGCATAGGAAGTGTGTGTCGTGTGTGTGTCGGCAGGTTCGCCGCTTTCTGAGGACAGCGTGGACATGCTGGAAACCGTGGAGACAGTGCTGGTGGTCTCAAGGTGGTGGTCTCGTTCCCGGTCACTGGAGCTGCGCGTGTCAGCCTCCTCCACGCCTGAATCGGCCGCAGAACAAGGCTCACAAACTGGTGGGGGCTCTAGAGGGTCTGAGGGTTTCCCTGAGACAGCTGCTGTGCTGGGTGGAGCGCTGGGTGGAGGTGTGGGCTGGGGAGGCTGAGGCTGGGTGGGGGTGACAGTTGGCGTGGTCGGAGTTGAGGGTGTTTTGGGTGTCGGCGTTGGAGGGGTGGTGGGGAAAGATGCAATAGGTTTGGTTGGGGACAGGGGAATACCCTTTGCCTGAGCCAGGAGTCCATTACAGAACTCATCGGGCGGTGGAACAACACCGATTTTACGCAGCTCCTCTCGTGTCTCCTCATCACTGGAGGACAACATGGCGGGTGGTAGAGTCACTGTGTATGGATCCGTGTCCTCCTCTGAGCTTCCCTGAACCAGACCCTTGTCTTGAGCTGGGCTGGCAGCACGCTGACTCTGAGGCTGTGGCAGAGGGGCTGTGGGAGTTGGGGACTTAGTCCTTGGACTTAGTTGAGATTTGCTCAGCTCTTTGGATGTTGGGACAGGTGTCTGTTCTAGTTCTTCACCCCCACTGACGGCCTGGCCATTGCTGGTAGCGTGCACCATGATCAGCCCAGCCGTCTTCTGCTGTGAGGTGTCCATAATACTGATCAACATGCTTTTCTTATCTTCTAGCATCTTCTCCTCCTTCCTCTCCTCTATCCGGGCCTCCATCTCCTGCTGGAATGATATACTTGATGGTGACATAGCCCACTGTGGTTTGGTAGGCTGAGGGACTAACACTGATGCTGGGGTGGATCCAATGCCATACCCAGCTGCCTTGGAGCTTTTAGATGTAAAAGGAGGAGATGCGGGTGGCCCTTCTCCATGTGGAGGCTCTTTGGTCTGAGTGTCAATGAACATAACACCCTGGCCCACCCGCTCTTGTTTAGTCCGCGGTTCTGGGCTGCTCGTTGGGGATTGGCTCTGGGAGGTCAGCGCCCTCTCCCTTGCGGCCAGCGCAAGGGCCAGAGGGGAGTTGGGGTCCAGGGGTTTTCCTGTGAGTGGATGGATAAAGGTGGTCCCGCTGGGTGAGGGGCTCAAGGCCAAGGCAGGAGGTGGCAGCTGGCCAAGCTCTCGGGTGAGTATCCGCTCATCAATAGAGTGAGACTGAATCAGAGAGGGGACCTCGGCGCTGGCGGAGGACGCCCCCTCCATGGTTCCCACAGAAAGGAAGACAGTGGATTTCCGCCGCTCCTCGAGGCGTCGCTCTCTGTCTTTCACTGCTCCAGCAATTGCAGCGGCGAAGGGGCCCTTACCCTGAAATATCGCCTCTCCTTGAGCCCGCAAACGTTCTCGCTCGGCCATCAGCTGCTGCTGATAGTAGTCTGCCCGGCTGGTGCGTGTGTGGCCGTGGGGATGTCGCCCTGAGGGTGAGCTCTCTCTGGAGTGGGCAGCTGCTAAGGCCAAACTAGCTTTTTCTTGTGCATCCTCCACCTGTAACAGGATCATACATCAAGCAGATCTTCCAGGATGATAGAGCTGGGGTGGATTACATCGATACACATCCATAAAAAGAGAACATACCTGTAGTTGCTTCACCAGGGGGCTTTTCTTCCGCTGAGGCTTGGTCGGTGTGTACAGTCCAATGCTAAATTGGCCCACGTTGGCATAGGGGTTGTCAATGACCCGGCCCTTCCTTTTTATCCGCTCAGGTGGAGTAGCAGCAGAAGGACGGGGGATTTCTGTGGGTTCCACGGGTAAATGTGAAGAGTCCTGGAGGATGATCATGGAGCGGGCTTTTTTCTGTCTCTCAAGCTGCGTGGCCTGCCGCTGAGCTGCCTCATAGGGCAGGTCCAAGGAGGAGGGCTTAAAGCTGGAGCGTCCTCCTGGTTCGTGGCCCTGACTCTGTGTCCTGGACGGGGGAGGTGGTGGGCAGAAAGCCGGGGGAGGTCCTGTGTCCAGGTAATATGGAGGCGGAGGTGGTGCTGTTTGCGGAGGCGGAGGGATGGGATGAGGCTGTGGGTGTTCTCGCAGGCTGTCGGTCATGGAGGAACTGCGCGGGAAACGATGCTCACCTGCCAAAGCTGATAGACGGTCCTCCTCAGTGGCACCTAAGGCGGGGATGTAAACAAGCACACACAACATTAAGTGTTGAGGATTACAGTGTGATCAGGAAAGGGGACGTTTGTTAAACTCGCCCAGCAGATCCTTGGCTGTTTCACACTTTAATCTGTAATACTTTGAACATCCGCTGTTTGAAGCTTATCCACAGAACACATTTGTATAAGGCATTTAACACTTCATTAAGCATTCATGCTATTATTACAGTGCTGTTAAAACTGGATCTCTTTTCATTCATTAATTCATTTTCTACCGCTTTTTCCTCACGAGGGTCGCGAGGCGTGCTGTAGCCTATCCCAGCTGTCCTGGGGCGAGAGGCGGGGTACATCCTGGACTGGTCGCCAGCCAATCACAGGGCACATATAGACAAACAACCATTCACACTCACATTCATACCTATGGACAATTTGGAGTCGCCAATTGTTGGGGAAATAACTCTTTTATGACCCGAGTCGAACTTATACCTTTTGTATAAGTTGTTTTGCATCTGTATTTTATATACGTTGTTTTGCAGCTGTATTTTGTCTTACAACTCGTTATCAGCTATGTACTGGTTGTGTAGGGGGGTGACTCGTTGTCTGGGAGTGGGGACCAGCCCTCTCTGCTCGCACACGATGGGAAACCATAAAGGCGGGGATTTTCCCTCCTCAGGTGAGTCTGCTGCGGGCTGTGCACAAGCACCCAGCTTTGGTTTCGTTGCCGACCTACCGGAGGTGCCTGGCTCTCCACCCGTTGTCAACGGTAAGAGATTTATAGCCAACGATACTTTGCATGATTATATGTCTCTGTATGTGGGGGTTTCGGGAGTGACAACTCGTTATCTAGCATCAGGGAAAGTGATTGTCTAACCGTGCTTGCTTGTGGGATCTAATCAATTCTTCATATATTGTAAAATTGTGCTTGGCGTTACTTCCTATGAACCTGAAAAGAATTTTCACAAAACACCAATTAACCTAGCATGTTTTTCGAATGTGGGAGGAAACAGTACCCGGAGAAAACGAACACATGCACGGGGAGAACATGCAAACTCTACACAGAGATGGCCAAGGGTGGAATTGAACCCTGGTCTCCTAGCTGTGAGGTCTGCACGCTAACCACTCGACCGCCGTGCCGCCTTGGATCTCTTTTCTTACTCTGAAAATTTGCATGGAGTGTATGCTCAGTGGACACTTCATTAGGTACACCTAATACAATACTATACAATACAAACAAATTACACTTTATAAAGATGACTAGAAATATATTGCCCTAGACAAACACAGTGTATCTTGCCACCCTCCATTTGCGGGTGTGCCTAATAAAGTAGTGTTTGATTCAAGTGCTGTCTCAAAAGAATCTGCCTATGTAAGAAAACTAGAGATGTACTGTACTATGTAACCACAATATGTATATCCCAATTGGATAAGAGGTGTTATTTCATTATCATTGTGCAGGTGTACCAAATATAGTAGCTGGGGCATGTAAAGAAGTACTTACCAAATATGTAATATTGTGTATGATAAGCATTATTGTCAGTATTTTCTATTGTGGCAAGATACTTTTCTTACATTCTCTCATGACAACATTGCACATAAACTATTCACCTTAATTGATAATGAACAGGAGAGATGATTGTTTTACCAAATGACTTGGTCCTGGACATCCCCTTGGGTAACGGTATATGGGCACGCTCCATGCCTGGGTGAAGACCTCCATGTAACGTCATCCCTTGTCGCTCAAACAGTGACTACAGTCAAACAAAAATAAATATTTGAGCAATTCCATGCCCTTAAAGTGACAGACGTGTGTGCTATAATATGTCATCGTGTGGTTTGCATGCATGCCAGCAGCAGGGGGGGTGGAGCGCGATGATGATCTTTAAGTAGACGTACTCACACTGATCTCTGCTGGTGTTATTCTCCTACTGGTGGGCCGCTGTTTGACAGTGGCTGTTCTGTAATCTGCTTCTGAAGGTTGAGAACGCAACATCGACTCCTGGGACGCTAACATCTCATCTAGCCTCTCTGTTGAGAAGGGGGAGCGGGAAATTAGCCGGAGCGAAGTAGAGAGACATTTTAGCGGGCGAACACGGCATCATTTCTTACACAACAGGGAATACAAATGATGAGCTGATCCAAGCATACAAGTGTAATTGAATTTTGTGATGAATACTTTGAATACTAAATGACATACAGTGGATGCTCACACATTCATGATTCAGCATTCACAGCCATGCAAATTTAAAGATACAGTATTTTTGCGTGCAGAAGAATGTAACGTAGTGGAAATTAAATTAATTAATTTAATATTTTTTCATTTTTAGTTTCCTAAAAGTAATGTTAAAATCTCATCTCGTAGACCCAATATTTTGTATCGTATATATTTCTGTTTGTATCTAAAGTTACTTGGTAAACTTGTCTTGTAATGTACACAGTGCATTTGTCAAGACAGCGATGTGCATTCGGTCAGTCACTTATAAATCAAGTGTAGCTTTTTTTTCCTTGAAATTTATTTTCGTCTTATTCCATGAAGTCGCCGTAAAACAGGCACAGGCACGCTACCTACAATATAAGAATTTTGTTCTTTTTCAGTTGGCAGTACACAGGCAGTAGCGGCATCAAACATTCTGCCTGTATGGCTACGGTTAAATATTACACCCCTCTCAATATGTTGCAGTATACCGTATTGTCCGGACTATAAGTCACACTTTTTTTCATAGGTTGGCTGTTCCTGCGACTTATACTCCAGAGCGACTTATAAATGAAAAAATTGTTTATGTTACATAAACCCTGAACTTCTTTTCTGTTCATGTTTATTTTGGTGTAACTGAATAAGCATTGCGTTAGCATATCTTACACCTATTCAGCCTGTTCTCTATCCTTTTATTAATGTTATAACTTGCCTTCCAAGAGGACGTAATGTCTGTTTTGGTCAAGTAGTTTGTAAAATAAATTACCCGCAAAACATGCAACTTATACTCCAGTGTGACTTATGTATGTTTTTTTCCACCTAATTATGCATTTTTGGCCTTGTGTGACTTATGTGACTACGGAGCGACTTATCGTCCAGAAAATACAGTCCATGTTGCAATTTTAAACTTGTGTTTTTTCTTTTTACCATCTGCTCTTTTCTAATTTAGCTGGTGAAATAAAGTCACTTGGAAAAGTTTGCTTGAAGTACTAAACACTGTGTCTTTTCAAAAAAATACATCGAACAAGGCTGACTGATTATTTCCCTGTTTGCCATCATATGAATTACCAACTTCACACGGGTCATTACAAAAAGAATGAAATAATAAAGTCTTACAGATCACTTACACACATACATAGTACACATTTTGCGAAATAATAACAAATATAGCAACTTCTCATCAATCCATAAAATGAAAATAATGTACTGATATAAGCACCACCCATTTTTGGTTAAACCACGGCCTTTTCCTGTTTATGCCTCGCCCACTCTGAGTACCGATACGGGTACCGATGCAGTTAAATCAAATATACTAATTCCAAACAGCCAATTTTACTGTAAATTTCACCCGAAATCGGAAGACAATGTTCATGCCAACCTCGCAGCAGGTTTTTCGGGGGAGGAGTGAACAGTGTGTTAAAAAGATATATATTTTATGGGCGTATCCAATTACTGGCGTATTTTCGCCATTTTCTGGCAGGCTACAAACAGAACCAAAGTGAAAAGCGGTGATCCCCAGTACTCCTCTAAATAATATTGGACAAGACTTGTAAATAATGTAGTTTATTATGACATTTTAAGATGAGTACTGAAACAAAAACTTTCAATTAAAGTTTGGGCGCACTTACCCATACAATTGAATGAATAAGTATGTCCAAACTTTTAAATTAATGGTGTTCAAAACTAATTAGAAAAGTGAAAATACGGAGAAATGTTAAGAATGTGGGCATCCTGGACATGGGAAGCACCCCAGAACACAACCCTGTGGAATGTCTATGAACTGACCTAATTGTATCAGTCATAGTACAGTAATTGAAGTTTTTTTCTAAAGGGATAAAAGAGAAGTGACTATACATCTGGGAATTAATTGAAGCATGGCATCAATTGGAGTGGAGGCCGCTATTTGAGAAAATACGGTTACCAAATATGGTTGCTTGTACATAGCAGTGATAAAACATGTCAGAAGTGTCAGACTCACCGCCTCTTCTCCTCCGAGCAGAAGCTTGGTGGGAAAATGAAAGCAGAGGACAAGTACAAGCCAAGAAAAGTGATGATCGTCAAAAGTTAGACAAACAGGAAAAAAAGGAAAAGAGAAAAAGGTAGGAGGACAGTGCACGACAGCAGGTAGTGCACAACGCTAGCACTCACCCAGTTCTTCCAGCTCAGCCGTCATGGACTTGGAGCGTAGCGTGAGGGTGGTGCTGGGGGCTCTTTTGGGAGGGGGCGGGGCTGTGGAGAAAAGGCACGGTGTTGAGGACGAAGGTAAAGAAGAAGAGTTAAATCCTTTGGCTTTGAGGCTCAGCGCCCTCCTGGCCTCTCTCAGACGGCTGGTCCATCCCATCTTCACCGCTTTGATAGGCTCCAATTGGGATGAAGCACTGACCTCCCGCTTGGGTAAGAAGACCTTGTTGCGGCTACGCTGATAGTCCAACTTCTTCATGTCTCTATCTCGTCTGTGCAGGCTCAGTCTTTGTGGAGTGCCTCAAAAGTGGAGGCATTCTTTTCCATTATTCCTGCACAAAACATTGCATTTTGTCCGCCACGGTGGGCTGAAAAACGAGTGGAAAAATGTGCTCCATCTTACTACCGATGCCTTTCTGCATTGTAGAAGAGAAATGCATCAGCACACCAGCTCGGACACACTTGCATGTCCTCCAGCGAACAGTGAGGGAGGACAAAGAGACATCTGGGCTGACAGATGGAGAAAGGACACTAATTTAACAGCTAAGAAGAACGATATGCAGAAGACATCACACCTCCGAGCTCACAAAAAAACCTCACAATCCTTCACCAACTGCTCAGTGCAATGTTTCAATGTAACACTCCAAGTAACCACTTTAAAATGTGCATTTAGAAATTTCACAAAGAGGTAACCTCTACATGCTTATATGCATCAAATTCACCTACTATAGAACAACTTCACGCAACGAGGCAGCTCAGTCGATACGTCAATCCTACAGCAAGTCTCTTTCTCCAAATACCACAGACGTCCTGCCACCCACTCCCCCAAAAAAATAAAACACAAACAACTACGGTATCCTTGCGCTAGCTAGCTGTAGTGTGTCCCGGACGCCTGGCATCAAACACTTCTCGTCTCCTCACCCGGTGTGCAAGTCGTGCTGCAAGGAGCGACGAGCAGAGGAGACGGAGGAGGTTGCAGAAAATATAGAGGAACGGGGTCGAGAGACAGAGAGAGAGCCTGTTGCTGTAATCCAATGCTTCATTCAAAACATGCAGTGTTGTCGCCATGACAACGGCGGCACAAGTGAAGCCCGGTGCAAAAGACTTTGCAGTTTTTGGATGTGCATTTTTTTGTAACTATGTGTGTGAAAAGGTGTGTCTAAGGATGTGATGGAGACAGTTAGAAGAACCACCTCTGGAAAGCTCACCTTGTCTTATCAGTGTCTCTATGATCCTTTTTTTGAAACCAAATTATGGCCTCAGTATGTGTGTTGAAAGAAGTACATCAAAGACCTCGAACTAGTAGACCAAAGAAAAAAAGCCACGTTTAGATATGCCCCTATTATGCAAAACTGACGTTTTGGTTTCCTTACTCCTTGCTCCTATGCCCAGAAGACAGCTGAAAGGCTGCATGGTTTAAAATTAAAAATGCAATAACCTACAATTACCCACCTTTGTTTTGTAAACGCAGCCATTACCTGCCAGATTAACAGTGCATAGATAATGACTGAATTTCTGAATATATTAGGATACTAGTTCAAAACTTGAACAGCCAAATGGCTGGGCTGTGACTGAGTTTAATGATGTTCAAACAGTAATATGTGTCCCTAGACCAGTGTTTTTCAACCTTTATTGAGCCACAGCATGTTTTTTACATTGGAAAAATCTTGTGGCACACCACTAACCAAAAATGTTACAAAATGTCACCACGACCTCACATGTGCATCAATAAGTCTATCGGAGGAACAAGGTAGGTGTTACCACACGGACCAATATTATATTGCTCTGCCAGTTTTTACACCACAGACACTCGACAGTAGCCATGTTTTTATATGATGAGTTTTTCTCTTTCCGAATGACCTTTCGGGAAACAATGGTATCCATGGAAAGGAATATTCCAATCTCTTGTCTACATGCGCCGTGAAAATCAACCAGAATAGTCAATAGGGCATGCCCAGTAAAACGTAAACATCAACATCACGTGATACCGGCTTCCACAAGTTATTCTTTCACTTGTTGGAATAACTCTGTATTGCCAGTTTTTCGTCTGTCCAGTCTTGAAATTTAGTTTGAATGAAAAACAAACTTTGCTTAGTCCAGTGCCGATTGCTGGCCTCCATTTTTAAAACTGAAGAACGTCTGGATCTGCGTGTTACGTCATATCTGAGCATGCGCTGAAAGAACGCACCCGGGACAAATTTAAACAGGAAAAGATCACATTCAATCTTGCTAATATTTTATAATTAAACTCAGGACATGTTTTATATAGATATATATTTTCTTTTTTAATAAAACTGCACTTGTGAATGGCGTATAGAAGGGTTTAGATTCTGTTCCACAGATGGCGCTAATGCACACAGAAGCTGCTTGCCAACCGCCAATAAACAACAGAAGAAGAAAAACACCACGAAGAAGAAGGAACCCTGACAACTTTCCGTTTGAGCGGGTACAAGATACCTCAATCGGATTGGTTAAAGGAATATTCCATCCCTGTTCAATTCTTTCCATTTGAGCAAATAAACCAAATGCAATTGGAATATTTGGGTCCATGTATACTATTGACATAATGGCTATTGACATAATATTTGCAAATGATGATTAATCAATGTTAATTATAAAAAGTGATATTGGATAATTCCTCACGGCACACCTGACGGTTTCTCAAGGTACACTCGTGTGCCGCGGCACAGTGGTTGAAAATCACTGCCCTAGACCATATTTATCAGGATCAAAGGTGAGAAAAAAAAGCAGCTGAGGGACTGTACTAGGGCTGGCTGATATATCGATATTTAAAAAAATATTCATATTTGCTTTAAGCACAATATCAAAACAAAACATATCGTTGATATCGATATAGATTGTATTTGGGCTGTATCTCCCTCATGCCTACAAAAAGGAGGGGGGAGGGGCGAGGACAGAAGCCTGGAGCCTCAGTTGAAGCTAACAGGCTAGCACGTCTGCGGTGGAAGAACTCAACAAGGAATAAACAGTAACTCGGTAATATGGAGGTACTTCCAATCCAGAGCATTGAATAAAAACATTTTCACTTGTGTGTGATATCTTGTGTGTGATATCGGCTGCACTCCTTTTTGCACTCCTTTTGCGTTCCTCATGAAAGGAAAAGCAACCTAATACAGTAGAAACGCTGTAAAACCTGCTGAAAACTATGGACTCGCAATGTCCAGCGAAGTTTTGAAGTCACTATTATTAAGCACAAGCCTGCTAAGCCTGATGCAGTTGACGTTGGTATTCCTGCCACATAAATAAGGTCATGCTTGTGTCTTCTAAAAATGTTTACCTAAAAATACTACTGTTTAAGTATATTTGACATTACATTTTAAAATGTCCTCTTAAAGGCACTCCTTCATTTTACATTCTTGGAGTTGAGCATATCTAAAGATTTGTTTTAAAAATATTATATTTGACCCGGTCTATATTTATTTGGAAAAGAATGGCCCACTTTATTGTAGCGGCTATTTTTAGGTGTTATTTTTTAAATGTGCAACTTGTATTCTTCTTGTTTCGGCTTTTCCCTTCAGGGATCGCCACAGCAAATCATTCGCTTCCATGCAACCCTTCACTAATGTGCATCTTGTATGAAGCTTTAAAATATTAAAGAAATCCTCATGTTAATTATTTATTTAAATAAAATAGCTTGACCCTCACATTCGATTTTGTCTAAACTCACTCCGTGGAAAAGATATCGGCATATATATCGTATATTTATATTCAATCAAAAATATAAAGGGATATGACTTTTTGGTCGATATTGCCCTAAGCCAGGGGTCGGGAACCTTTTTGGCGAAGAGAGCCATGAAGGCCAGATATTTTAAAATGTGTATCTGTGAGAGCCATAAACATTTTTTTAAACATTGAATGCAATAAAATGTGTGCATTTTTATGTAAGACCAACAGTTTTAGATATAATGGGCTCTAATTACGTAGACCAGGCACACTACCCCACGCCAATGGGGTGTGGCCAGCACACTTTCGTGAGCAGCGCAGTGTCTAATAATAAATCAAATACTTGTTGCCATTAATACAACTTCTGCTGCTGCATAGTTTTGCACCATACTCAGTATATTTCATTCTTTTGGCCATCTTTGCCAGAAGGCTTGGTTCTGCAGCTTTAGCTAGGTGACTATTTGACTAAAGGAGAAAAGTTTATATTTACATGTTGACATCTCAATGACCGAGGTAGACTACCGCATTACCCAGTAATAATCAAGTTTTGGTGTTTGACCTGGAAAATATCAGGAAAGATGGATATGGTTGGCCGTATTGCAGCAGAATATAGATGGACGAATTAAAATGCATAAAAAAGTTGTTGATTTTTAATATTATTTTTAACAGTCATTTCTGTGATGTTTACTTTAAAATGTTAGCAAAAATACATTTTTATTGTGGTAAGAAATGCTTGAGAGCCAGATACAGTCATCAAAAGAGCCCTACCTGGCTCCCGAGCCATAGGTTCCCTACCTCTGCCCTAAGCTGTACGCTTGATCATTTTGGCTTTTTTTTTTAGACCAGGTTAATCTAGCATGGTGTTGGTTTTAAAATGCACAATAGTACATCTTGGAGACAGATGTGGACAAACACTGCTCATTAGCATATTATTTCCAGATGCACAAATCAGAGTGTTTCTAGTAGTGCTATACATATTTTGTGGATTATTATGAGCCTGTTTATTTCTATTCTTTAGGGTGGCGGTTATCATGAACAACTGGCATAAGAAAAAATCTGAAATGGTTGTTACTTTGTATTTTCTCATTAAAATGTATAAGTCTGATCACTTTCTGTTGAGCTTGGATATATAATCCTCTATCTTGACAGTCAATTCATCAAAGCATAACATATCTCCAATGCATTTAGCTTGTTGCTAAATCTAGCTCGAGCTGGTGCTGCTGGCTTTTCCGATCATTTAAGCATTTACCTTTCTTGCGGACAACTTCCTCTGACTCTGGTTTCCGTGTGACGGACACCACCTTCATCAGAAGTCGGTTGCCACCTTGTCGGATCAACGACACCACCTGCTTGTGGCCAACCTTCACGACGTTCACACCATTGACCTAATTGACACCACAACACAGGACGGGTAAGTTGTCTTTTTTTTAACACACAAGGAAGCCACAGAACAAGAAGCATGTGTGTTACTACCTCAATGAGAAAATCTCCTGTTCTCAAACTGGCCCTCCAGGCCACACCCTCCACGTCCACAGACTCCAGGTACTGCAGTGCCGGGAAGGCTGGGGTCGGCGTAAACTCTTCAATAGGCGTCTCGGCTGAGCAAATAGTTGACAAACAAAAGGATTTAGTGCTGACGATGATAAAAAGTTCAGAATAAAAACAAATATGTGCTGAAATGTGTTTAGTACATGTTGACACCATGTTGTTGAAACTGAAATGGACATATTTTGTGAGCGACTGTACTAGCACAAATATTCCATTAAATCTTGGCACAAATCCAACGTGAGAGTGTTCAGTCCAGCACTAAGTGGACTGCAGTGCTACAATGTATGTAAGTTTGTGTGTGTGTGTGTGTATGTGTCCTGGTGGTAAAAGTAGTGAGTGATGGAGAAGTAAAAAGCAGACTCCCACCAAGGTGCCTTAGAGGGGTTACCATAGCAACCATCCCATGCAAGCGGGGGAAAAAACTGTGTTGAGTAAAATGCATTTGTGGGGATGGAGATGAGTGGAGAGGCAATTTCTGTTGGAATGCACGAGGCACGACGGACTGCCAGCGGGTGAAATATTTTGAGAGGATAATGGACGGTGGAGGTTATGAAGTAGGCGGCAGAGAGTGAAGAAGGAATGAAAAAACAAATGGCTGAGAAAGATGAGAGAATTACGACAAGGGGAAGAGAGGAGAAGAGAGTTGTCTACTAAATCTGAGCGGCCATGTGTGAGGAGCAGATGGGACAGCTAGCTGGCAGCTCAACCATGGATGACACACACACACACACACACACACACAGAACCCTGCGTGCATCTCAGTATACAAACATGTTGACCAAAGCTGCCACTGACTCACACAATAACGCTACAGTTGTAAAAAAAATTAAATTTCTCATATATTTTATGTTAACAGTATATAGTATATATATTCAAGATGTTCCTTTAGAGATCACTGGTTGTTTGGATCTTTGCACAAATTTAAATACTACTCAATGACAACACAATTACAAACAAAATGCAGTTTTTAAATGAAACTTGTTATTATTAAGGAAGTAAGAAGTTAAGATATCCCCTTAACTGGCTGAGCCACCCTATCCAATCCAATCCAATCCACTTTATTTATATAGCACATTTTATAAACAGAGTTTCCAAAGTGCTGCACAAACTAGTAAAATAAAAAAACAAGTAAAATACAATAAATAAAGGTACAAATTGAATTTAATCCAAAACTAAAAGATCAAATAATAAATAAAATAGTAAAATAGATATTAAAATATTAGAAGCAAGAAGCAAAGCAATAAAAGTATGAAGAAACAAAACCAATTAAAATAAAACACACAGGACCATACGACTCACTCCGAGTTAAAAGACAGAAAATAAAAGTGGGTTTTAAGACGAGACTTAAAACTTTCGATGTTGGGGCCCTTTTTTTTTACTTGGGAGGGGAGAGAGTTCCATAGTTTGGGGCCAACCACAGAAAAGGCTCGGTCTCCCCTGGTCTTAAGTCTCGTCTTGGGCACCACATGTTGAAGCTGGCCCTCGGACCTCAGTGACCGCGCTGGAGAGTAAATTTGGATGAGGTTCGAGATGTATTTATGTGTATAAATGTATAACGCCTTAAAAACAAACAATAAAATCTTAAAATCCTAAGCACCTTAAGCAGCAACAACTGCAATAAAGCGTTTGCGATAACTTGCAATGAGTCTCTTACAGTCTTACAAAGTTTTTGAAAACCACACTCATCTACAGTTTCCATGTAAATGCTGCACACTCCGCCTAGACCGGCCCAAAGGAGTCACACTACACACATAAATAATAAAAATTTTACATTAGAGCAGAATACATAGTGTTTTCTTTACAAAAAGAATTATATGATTTCTTTACAAAAAGAATGATATGACTTGATACCAAAGTTTAATGTTGAAATAACAGCTTAAAGCTGTGTGCACACCGGACACAATTAACATGATTTTGCCCCGCCCATACCGTTACCCTACCCTGTTACCCCGCCCTGTTTTGCTTTGGATTAGCAATGAAGCTAAAGGCTTATGACGCTGGGTACAAATAAATGCAGGAAATGATTTGGAATAAAACGGAAAATACACGTCAAGATAAAGCATCTCATCAAACATGTTGTTAAAGTTACGACGCTGCTCCCAGATGGAACTGAGTACAATGCTAACTTGCTAATTGGGTAAAATTATTAAGTTTCATTAATGTTCATGTTAAAGGTTAAATAACTGTTAATACTGTACATTTGAATCTGAAAAAAATGATTTCTCGACCAACTGTATGTGGTTTCTTACGTTTTTCTTATTTGCTGTTTTATTATTATTTAACTTATTTATGACTGATTGATTGATTTATTGTCTTTATTCTTCATTTGTTTATTTTTTTAATTTTATTTTGTGTATAGAAAAATAAAAATGACGATATTTGAGAACAGTGGAATGTTTTATCAGATATTTTGGTGTGGAAAACCGGAAAACAAAGTACTGAAAAAGTGTAGGGTATAGCAGAAGCAAAAGCATTGAAGATAGTTTTTTTTTATTGATTTTTCTTTCCAGTTTTTAATAAATGAGTTTTGTTTTTTTTTTGAAAACCTGATGCGGCCCGGCTTCACCCAGAACCTAGCTCCGGTGGCCCCCAGGTAAATTGAGTTTGAGAACCCTGCATTACACTATTGGATCTTATTGTGTGTAACCAAAGCGTTTTAAAAACACTTTTGCAGGTACTGCATATGAGCATAATGTATATTAAAAAATTAGAAAGTCACCTTTGGCTCCTCGCAGAACAAAACCGAAGCCCTCGTTTTCTTTCTTCTGCAAGACAGCATTCTTCTCCTCGATGATATAATCACTGTGAAGCAGAGGGCAGACAGATCATAGAAAAGGTATGACGCAAACTATACACACATACACCAGTACTTTCTTTCATGTTAATTCATCATGTTGAAAGCAAAGCAAGCAAGCAGAATTCCTGAGTTGGTCAAGTATGTTAAGGGCGCACGCACACACTGAATAACTGAGTTGTCGTGACTGAAGTGTCTTTGAGATGCATCTTAAGAGGGGAATCAATCTTGTGACTGATCCTCCATAAGTGGCAGGTCTTCCTGCGCTGAAGAGACTGACACCAGAGGCTCAGACGTGATGTTATCCTTCGGCTAATGATAGAAAGCACAAGTAATTGAGCTGTTCATCACTGTCTGATTTGTGTTGACTTTCTATGCCGTTTGAGGTAGAAGAACTGCATGAACAAAAACTGGAGGAAAACAGGAAGCTGGTCCCTTGCCCTTTGCAGCTAGAGCATCTTCCATTGTGGCTTGAATCTGAGCGTGTCTGTGGACGTTATGACCACAATAAACACTCAGGCTGTGCCTTTGCATTGCAGTATTGTACTCCACGGTCTCCATTGTTCTTGTTCATGCCGGTCTCAGTCTCTTCTTGGACAAAATCAAAGTGAAATTTAAGGGTTTTGCAGTCAGCCCTTGCATGCCCTTGGTCTAGGTCCTGGGTTCCTAAAATGGGGTGTGTGTACCCCCAGGTTGTCATGAGGGTACATGAATAAAATTGAAGAACAATTAGGGGCATGAAATTGTTCATTGCTCTGTGTGCATCAAATAAATAAATAAGTAAGTTGATTATTTTGTGCACGAGGAGTGTTTCATCTTTAAGATTTAATTTATATTGATGTTCCAATAATCGTATACAGCGCAGAGGTGAAAACTAGGGATCTGCGATTACATTGTCCACCGATAATTATCGCCCAGATATCATCAGTAATAGTATTTTCCCTTTCTTGAGAATCGATGTACAGCATGTAGGACAAACATTGCACTTGCGGAGATAACAGCAAATTGCAGTTAGTATTGTGTTGCTCAAACGTACTCTGGAAATAATCAACACCCTACTTTAGCAAGCAGCGCAACATCAGAGCTCATAATGACCCCACCAGCATCATTGAAATCGTGGGTGGGTTAATATTCCACCTACTATTTTTGCTCAAGGTGTCCCCAACATCACAAAGCAATGTAATAAGTACATGAAAAAACAACAAATAATGCAGAATAACCAGCAACTATGTAAGCCCTGTAGAAACGTACGGCAGGATAGCGTATCTGACATGAATGCCCCTTACCTGAGGGCGCCAAAGGCCTTCACTTCAATACAGAAACTGATTGATTGTCCCTTTTTGGAGGGAGGGGCGGTATGACAGAAAATAATAGAGAAACACTGCTTTACAACTATTTTACTCAAGAAAATATATGTGATGTTACACATATCAATATCGGTTGAAATCAGAAAATCCCTAGTGAAAACCTTTGTGACATTCTGAGTGGTGATTTCCCTGAAAATGAGGCTGTATTGTTGGTTGCAGGTATTTTCATACTTGGTTTACTACTTTATCATAATTGTTAAACTTCCCCCTTCAATTTGGTATTAAATTAAAAACTACTCACTTAAACCATAGCTGGACAAAAAAAGTGAAGCTCAAATTCAACCCATTCATATGAGAATGCAAACATAGGAAAACACAGGGAAATACAGCTGGAATAGGTGCTGGTTCTGGAACATCTAGAAAGCTTTCTGTGCTGGTTATCATGTGTAGCTGCTCTATATGAGTTCACAAGTCAATAAAAAGGGCATAATAATACCCCTTTAACTACTATTTGCATCATATTTGCTTAAATGGCTTATTAAATTTAGCAACATTGCTTGTCGCAATTTTGCGACTTTGGCGCTCAAAGGGTTAAGGCCCATTTGCTTACAACAACTGTTTACAACTTCTGTTCATCACACTTGGCTTGGTAAAGTTCTGGCTGCTTCGCCCATAAAAACACCAAAGCAAATGTTTTAGTCGGAACGTGTAACATGAAGTCATTATCACACAAATTAAAAAACAAAAAACAAAATCAGAGCGTGTGTTGAGGCGGCAACTCAGCGGGTGGGTGGCTGCGGCCTCTATTAGCTTGATAGCAACACTCCACGCTGCACTCTCAGACTTACCAAGAGAGCACTGAGCTTCTGCTGGTGCATGTAGGTGATCCAAAACAAACCTTTCTGCAGGAGGGAGGCCAAATGCTGGTTGTTGTTGCTTTTTATGAATCATTATACACAGAATACACCGGTAAAACAATGTGTATTGCTTCCTGGAATACATGTCAAAGCTTTCTGGATACCTAGCAAAAGTAACACATGTATAATCAACTGCCCTTTCGAATGCAACTCCATTATTCCTCAAAATCATCACATTGGTACATTTGATCTGTCATATTTGATCGGTATGTTATGGACTGTCAATCTACCGCATATGGTATTATAAAAAAGAACAAATCAGTCGCTCCAGCGACAGAAATGACATTTAAACCAACCAGAAAAGT
Organism: Doryrhamphus excisus; assembly: GCF_037039965.1. Lineage (NCBI taxonomy): Eukaryota > Metazoa > Chordata > Actinopteri > Syngnathiformes > Syngnathidae > Doryrhamphus > Doryrhamphus excisus. Next base: position 13,366,173 of record NC_136357.1, on the reverse strand, counting down.
ATAAAGGAAATGAATAAAAACCTGACATTTCATAAAAGGCAGAGAAAGTGAGTGGAAACAATGCCTAGGTACCTAAAGTGACATTAAACTGGCACCTTGGCATTAAAGAGGCAATCTGCAACATTACACACTAAGTTTTGTTTTTTTTTACAAACAACAAATTAGACACTGCTGGAGAAAATTTATATAGAATTAGGTGCAAAAGTATTTGGGCAATGTCAGAGCTGTATATGTATGTAAATATACATTTCAGATTTCCATTGTGGTTGGTTTGTAAAGGCAACTCAAACTGTATTGAAAAAATAAGTGCAGTGGCAGCCTTCTGCCTTCAGGTGGCAGTGTATTCAATGACGTTCTAGGACGACACCGGAGGATGCAAATTCACAACAGTAAAAACACAATTGCCATACAACTAAAGTAAAAAGGTCAATACCTGTATGAGGTGAAGTTGTCATAGGAACCAACAGTGTAGTGTCTGAACAGTCGCTTGGTGCGATCCTCACGTGTTTCTGCAAAAAAAAAAAAAAAGTAGTGTCTATGTTAGCGTGACTGCTGACACAAGAGGACCGAAATTATCCTTCAAAGCAAACAACTCCAAAGACTCATATGAATATGTATGAAATAAGATGGGATGAATGAGACTAAAACACCAAAAGACTCGGTCTACCCATGTAAAGTACCCAGAAAAAATTATTACGTTTGATTAATGTTCATGTTAAAGGTTAAATAACTGTTAATAGTTATCCTCCCTATCCGTGTGGAAGTGGTAAGTTTTTGGCTATTTAAGTTTAAAGGAAATAACTTTCTAACTAATCCATTATTCCTCGAATCCAAAATGCTCAAATTTGCAGATATAATATCCTTGAAAACCTTACAGATCATTTACAAAGCTAAACATAAACTCTTACCAGGAAACATTCAAAGTCTGTTCAAGGAAAAAGAAATATCCTACCATTCAGAAATCCAAACCATTTTAAATCTGAAAGTTACCGGACCGCAAGAAAAGGTTTCTGTGTTTCCAATTGTGGAATAAAGCAATGGGAGAGTTTGCCGTCAGAAATTAAGGAGAGTAAAAGCACACCACAATTTAAACAAAAATATAAAGATTGGATTTTATCAAATTATAATAGCGACATTAGAAGTTAACCCAATTTCACCATCAGTTAAACGACACTAAAAAGTCTGACAACTTGATGCAGGTCATATTAGCTTGGAAACGTATTTATAAAGTTATATTGCAGTTATGTTTATCCTCAATATTTTATTTTTGTACATGTGCATATGCATGTATGCATTTATGTGTAGATGTGTATATGCATATGCATGTGTATATGTGTATGTGTATATATATATATATATACGTATATATGTATATATATATATGTATGTGTATGTATATATAAATGCATATATTTTTTTCCCATTTCTCCTCTTTAAATGTTACTCATTATTTTGTTTGCTTGGTTGTCGGTAGCCACAGGAAAAAAAAAATATTGTTAATTTGGGGGGGGGAAAGAAAAAAAAACAAAAAAAAAACTGTCTACATTGGTGGCACTACTGAATTTAATTTAGTTGTAAATTCGATGAAATGTGACACAGTATAAGCTAAGTGTCTGTTTATAAATATAAGTGGGAATAGAATTTTAACAGTGATCATTCTACTGTCTTGTCATCTCTGCTGGAATCTCTGATTGACTGATATGAGAAATGTAAGAATATTACCTTAATACCTTTGTAACTATAAACTGTTAGAGGTACCTAGGCTAACATGCATAAATATAGAGGTAGTGATTATCATTATTATTATCATTAATTATTATTAATTATTACTTTACAATAAATAGTAATAATGGACAGCAAGACATCATTGCTTCAAAAATTGGTTTGAGCACAGACCTAAAACCTTGCTTCCTAATGCACAAGACTAGACACACACAAACTAATAAACACGTCTAAAAACCTCAGGTAGGGTTTAACAAGAAGAAACTGATGTTTGGGTTGGTCACCTGTCCAGACACAGTCTTGTTTTTTAATGCATAAGATTAGACACATGCAATCCAGAAAATAAGTAAATGTTACAAAAAAGTGGGCTAATAAATTGACACACAAAGACTGTAGATTTCTGAAAATAACAGATGAAATTTCTACACTGTACAAGAAGCAATGAAGTCTGTAAAATTAAATAATTAAAAATAAAAAATCACAAAATTTTCAACTACAATGATGAAAATGGTAATATTAATGATGATTATAATAATGGTAATAATGATAAAGATTATAACAATAATGATAATGATAATAATAATAATATTACAATGATAATAACAGGGGAAACAAGACAGTGGCATGAACATGATTATATCTTGCAAAAAGGGGTAGGCATTTATAAGCTTTTGCTTCAGCCTACTCCTTTTGGGCTTGCTATCAGATAGTTGAATACAAATGTAAATAATGGAAAGTTATATTTTGATTTTGATTGATGTAAGAAATGCACTGTTATGATTCATATATTTGCCCAAATAAAGGGAAAAAAACAAAAAACAAAACTTGAAGGCTACCGTTTAGGTCGCTAGCTCTCTAGTTTGCGAGTTAGCATGTGTCTCAAGACCCTGCAGTTGCGCTATATGTTGTAAATAAAAAAAGGATAAATGTGACTATAGTTGTGTTTTGTCATGTCTACAGGGCTCTAATAATGCTTTGTTCATTTTAATCTGAAAAAAATAATTTGTCTACCCACCAACTATATGTGTTTTTATTACTTGCCGTTTTATTATTATTATTATATTTATTTATTACTGATTGATTGATTTTCTTTATTCTTTATTTGTTTATTTATTTTTCATCTTATTTTGTGCAGAAAAATAAAAATGAAGATATTTGAGAACTGTGGAATGTTTTATCAGAGCTTTTATTGTAGAAAATCGGAACCAAAGCACTGAAAAAGTTTGTATATTTTTCTGTTTTTAATAAATGCGTTTTTTTTTTTGGAAAACCTGATGCGGCCCAGCCTTGCCCAGACCCTAGTTCCAGTGGCCCCCAGGTAAATTGAGTTTGAGACCCCTGTATTACACCTATTATCATGTTTTATTATTCATGGTATTCATCACCTGTTATACATTCGAATTACAGTTATGAATGTTAAACTGTTCAATAAATAAGGCCATCAAAGGTAAATAACCGTATGATGAGACTGACATTTTGACCCTGGAACAGATTTTGCCATTACATAATCAAGGTACTGCAAATAAATGTTTATTTTTATTGATATGTACCATTACAGACAATCAAGAGAGATGAGAATTCCACAGTATAGCAAATTTCGTTACTATACTTCATTTATCATAATGAATGAATAACTGTTCAATAATACACTTTTGTATTCAAAACAGTGCTAATGTCAGACCAGACAAAAAAACAAAGAGTAAAGGAAGCCAGCAGATTTGAAATGACAGACGCCATCTGATCCACACTGTGCTTGTCGTGTGTGTGTGTGTATGTGTGTGTGTGTAAAGAGACGGACTGTCATTTGAAGGCAACTTAACATGCTGATAAAGTGCGTGTGAACAGAGCCAATGTAAGCTGCTCACTCCAAACTCTGCATTGCATGCTCAGCTGTGACACATCATCAATGGTTCGTTGGCAGTGTGGGGCAATCACTTTCAAAAAGTAATTAGTAAGTCTTCCTAGTTACTCTAACAAAAAAGTACCTGCAACTGAATTAGTAACGGAATTACTCCTTCGTAAATCTAAATTGTAAGTTGGAAAGTAATTATCTTCAAATATCTTGTGTGTGCCATTGAGAATCTACCATGAGATTGTGGTCAAGCCAAATGATTGATAAGGAGGCCTTGAGGGGTTTTTGTAAGTATTGAGTCACCCCCTGGTTGTTATTACATGTTTTACTTGAAAATCTGAAAGTTCTTCCAGTCTCCCAGAAACGTTGCCCAGCAGAATAGAATTAGAAAAATCACTTAAAAAAAAAAAATCACTTAAATCAATATCTCACTAATAATAACCACAGTCAATCTGTTTAGTGTCACGCTGAGACATTCAGGGGTCGTTTTGCAACACGTTTAAAATCTGTGACATCTATGAGGGATCCTCTCCTGGATGAACTAACATCTTTTCTGTCCTTGTGTGAAGGACACACACATTCACACGCACTACACATAGTCTGTGGACCCTGCTGAAAGGGAATTAACGTACACTGTCTTGGTACTGATAAGAGCTGCAGACAAACACACACACAACCGTGCACACACACACACACACACACACTTATCGAGTAAGCCTCATTGACTTTGTAAATCTTTCCGCTCGCATCCCGACTGATCTGATTTTCCCCGCACATGCTGTGCATGTTAACCTCCTAAAATGGGCTGATTGAAGCCTCAAGCGAGGGGCGGAGCTTAGTGACTTCTTCAACTCTAAGCCCCACCCTGTCATGATGACAACAACAATGCTATTTCAGAAGTGAAGAAAACACACATTGATAACTGTTTGACATTCAGCCTTTTCTGACTGAACATGATCATCTATACTTTGACAATACAGTCGTCCATCGTCACATTGTGGTTCAAACATCGCTCACTCTTTCGCATTTTAATTAAAAATGTATTAAAAATTACTGCTGTTTTGACTATGTGACTATTGACTATGGACTATTATTAGTAGGGCTGCTCAATCAGCCACCGATCAATTGCGTCTGATTTCTGTGAAAAGGCATTCCTTTCAACACCAATAACAAAAGTCGATCATCTCTGTGACATTGCAGCATGCAGCCTGTAGCGAGCATCATACTTTCCTTCACATTGCACAGAAAAACAAAGCACACATGTCTGCCGTGTGGAACTTACCTGCCTTTTGTGAGAGTGACATAAATATTGCACGCTGCAAAACATGCCACTAAAAATATCTTGTGTGGGTAGCGCATTAAAATGCTTGAATTTAATACAGAATTTGAAGAACAAACACTTAATGGAGAATGGTGAGTTTTCGAGGCTCACAATGTGTACATCAGTCAAACTGCAGCTAATGTAGCCAACACTGGACAACACTCGCCCATATGCGTGTGACAGTCACAAGTTTAAAGCAAAAAACCTGAAAAATACTAGACTAGATGACCAACCTCTCTCAGCAGTGGAAGACATCGAATTTGCTGAGTGCTCTCTCAGGGGTCCTACTGCATGACACCTGGAAATCCTGCTAGAATGCCATCAAACAATGTACTCTCAGCTCCAAAGTCTCCTTAAGGTGTCTCATCATCTGTTAAGTTTCACGAGTGAGACATATTCTCTTGAAAAAGTAAGTCAAAAATGTTTTTGCCTGAAGGAAGGTGATTTTATGGCTCCCTTTTTCAGATCATATAGCTAATACCAGGGATTCAACCAACAATGGGCCACATGAAAATGGGCCTTTTTATTTTTTAAATAATTATCAATTTTTTTGGGCCCACTGGCAGTGAGGGGACCTAGGAATTGTCCTAAATTTTCCCCCATTATACGCCACCCCAGGTCAATAGCATTCATCGTTCATTCATTCATTTTCTACTGCTTTTTTTCACGAGGGTCGCGGGGGTGCTGGAGCCTATCCCAGCTGTCTTCGGGCGAGAGGCGGGGTACACCCTGGACTGGTCGCCAGCCAATCACAGGGCACATATAGACAAACAACCATTCACACTCACATTCATACCTATGGATAATTTGGAGTCGGCAATTAACCTAGCATGTTTTTGGAATGTGGGAGGAAACCGGAGTACCCGGAGAAAACCCACGCATGCACGGGGAGAACATGCAAACTTCACACAGAGATGGCCGAGGGTGGAATTGAACCCTGGTCTCCTAGCTGTGAGGTCTGTGCGCTAAGCACTCAACCGCCATGCAGCCCAGCAGTCATCATATGTATAGAAATAAAAAATGTACACTTAAAGGGGAAGTATTTTGCAAATTTTTCAACCCTTTGTATTGAGTTGTGGTCTCCTATAGAGCAGCTACACACAATAACAGAAAACCTTTTAGATTTTGCAGAATCTGCACCTATTCCAGCTGGATTTCCTTGGACTTGTGCTTCCTGCCAAAACGGTCTGTTTTAGTTTATTCCACCCACGGCCCGCCTCCGGGCATGCTCACTCTGCTGTGATTGGTCACATGCCCAAAATGCTTCCTAACTATGAACCATAAAAGGACATCCGCCCCTCCGTGATGTCACAAAGGAACAGTTTTACCATGTTTTTTCAAGCTGACCATTTTGAGACAACTTTTTTCAGGGCTTACTTCCAAATGCATAAAACTCATTATCTGAAACTTTGGCATCGTACTGGCATCGACACGAGAATACAACATTATAACTACATTTATAGGTCAGAAAAGTGGAAAAAGCAGAATAGGTCCCCTTTAAGTGACAGCAGGTGTTTCGTAGGGCACTTTGTGTTGTTAAGTAATTTCAAGCCAATCCAATTTATGGGGTCAGACTTTGTTTTTTTGGGGGGTTCACAAGTAACACAATAGAGGTGCATGTTTTGAAACTTTTGCATGTGCAGTGGATCAAAAGTAGAAGAGCTGTGGTGTGTCAGAACTTTTTCACAAGACTACATTTGTTTATCGGTCTTCATCTCCAGCCGTCCAACCCTGCTGCTCTAATCTGAGACATAAAAATGCTTTTGTTTCTCCATTCAGGTTAAAAATGAGCATGCTGACAATAGGACACAGCGAGAGATGGGCCAGAAACAGGGAATAGTCAAATGTTGGCCAAAAAAATAATGATCAGAGACAGATTTCAGGGTAAAAGAGTGAAAGCATTGGGGAAAAAACTGTGATGGGAAGCCAGCAGAGACGTGTAAATGTCTAACTTTGATAAAAAGAGGCGACATTCTGTCAAACAGTCCTGACAGCTAAATGACAAAGTAGGGTGTTGGTCGAGGTGTGTTCCACTGGAAAGTCTGAGAAACATTTTTTGCCATTTTTTGTGGACTAGAAATCTGGGCATCCTGCATTTTCTTTTCATCATTTTTATCCTTAATTTTGATACAGCACGTTGAAGAATACACCATACTCTAGTCAGTCACTTGTAGCTGGTTAGTGCAAAGCAGGGTGCTCTGGTGGCAGTAAGGCTGTTGCCACAAAAGTGAAAATGAGAGAAAAGTGAGAGGAGAAACGCCCACCAATAGGGGACCATCATTAAGAATAAATATCATATACATAATAACAAAAAAGCAGGCTTCGCTACACATATTAAAATAAAGCCAACTACGTATACATCCGTCGGCTACAGACATGGTAGCTTCATTTTCAGTGAATCAGCTGAGCTTGTTGCTCTGCTGCCGCCTTCTGACTTTCCATTGTAGCGCACCTCTGGCTGGTGTGACTTGTTGCCAGATTGTCCCCCATGCCTTACTCATGATACACGCCCTCCGCTTGCTCTGCAACATGTTAGCCCTTTTGCATCCCTGCTTTCTGGCTTTTAGCGCTCATTGTAAGTACCAGCCCTTTAGACTTTTCTACCTTGAATTTTTGTTACTTGTTGTCTTGTTGTTCTGCCTGCATGATCTTTTGTCCGCAGTGTTTTAAACTTTGTTTCTTATTTTTTGCCTGCAGTGTTTTTTGTTCTGTGTTATGTTCTACTTTTGGACTCTGCATAGCGAAAGTGTTTGGTTTCAAGTTATCCTCCTGTTTGTACTTTGCCCTACTGTGGACCCTTTTTGTTGAAGAAATATTTTTTGTTACTGGAAAGTGTATCTGCATCTCATGTATATGACATCTTTTATGTTGTACAAGTGCAGTGTTACAGTGTATATGCCAAAAGTGGATAAGTCCACAATTACGCTTCATAGAGACATAAAAATAGCTGATTAGCATTAAAGTTGCAGACACAAAATTCCTAGTAGGGCTTGATAAAACCACTTTTAAACTGTTCAAATTCCATCATTTTGAAGTTTTGGCAGCACACTTCCAATATCTTATAATGGGACATAATAGGAACATTTCAAATGGTTGAAAAATACTGTAATACTACATTGCATTTAAAAAAATATGTAAATCATCCCTTATTAGTGGTTGTCCATTTTGCTTAAAACTAGTCAGAAAATATGCATATTTAAGCAGAATGTATGCATTTTTGGTGCAAATGAAGCATAAAAATGGCTAATTGAACAAGTTTAACGTTAACTCAGTAACTATGTCACTTCCTGTCCGCCATTGATTATACTGCCCTTCAAGTAAGTCTACTACAGTCTACTATATTGGGTAGTAGGAATGTGTGGGTGATAAGTCACGTCTATATGGCTCTAATAATGTTAAAAAAGGTATTAAGAAAAATCATACACAGGTTTTCTATGCCGTAACTATGAAAATGTTCCATTTATAAAGAACATTGACTTTTCGTCGGGTCTGGAACCAATCGTGATTGATTAATAAAGTAATACCTTTAAGTGTGTCGATCAAAACTGAACCTATGCTAGTTTTTGACGTAAAAAAACAGCCATGTGTTATGAGTATAAGTTGACAAGGTGACTTACCCCAGTAAAAGTCACCATAAAAAGCATTTGGTGGCTCCGCCTTCACGACTGTTACCACCCCATGGATCCTGCTACACATTATAGGCAGATCAAGGACCATGACTGGACAGCAGTCCATTCTGTCAGCCTACGGTTTACAAGACACAAGACTCAGTTCTCCAACCAGCAACTGACTCGGGAGGACATATTGAGGAAAAAAAACACTCAGTGACGCCGACCCTCTATGCTCGCCTGGAGATGTTGGCATCCTTTCACCCCAATTTCTCCTCTTGTTCCGTAAGAGTTAGATCACTAGCACGGAAAACTGTGCCAGACTTCCCGCTGTTTCTTTTTTGTCCCATTCTCTTTCAGCCTCCAGCAAACAACTGCTTCACATCTCCGCTGTCTCTCTCGCTCTCTCTGTCTCTCAGATTTTGGTTGGTTTGCTTGAAGAGCCTTTGGAGAGCTCGTTGTTACAGCCTAAGTGTCGTCATAGACCAAAAATACAGCTGCTCTGTCAAAGTGGTGGAAGCCTTGAATAATTCACTCATATCCACACAACAACAGAGGCCAAGTTGTGGAGAAGCCTTCCAAACAATTTCACGGCTTATTTCTCTATGCCTTTAAGTCAAGGTCAATACACACACACACACACATTACCACACTGTATATATTAGGAAACAAGAGGCATTATGTAACAATTGCCTTTTCTTTTCTATAAGAATTTAAACGTTTAAAGCAGGGGTCTCAAACACGCAGCCCGCGAACCAAATGTGGCCCACAGGACACTAGTTTGAGGCCCCCGCCTTGATATGAAAGTTTAATGTTAGTGCGGCCCGCGCAAGTTTGATATGGATGCTGTATGGTATCATGTACCCAGAAAAAATTATTACGTTTGATTAATGTTCATGTTAAAGGTTAAATAACTGTTAATAGTTATCCTCCCTATCCGTGTGGAAGTGGTAAGTTTTTGGCTATTTAAGTTTAAAGGAAATAACTTGAAGGCTACCGTTTAGGTCGCTAGCGCTCTAGTTTGCGAGTTAGCATGTGTCTCAAGACCCTGCAGTTGCGCAATATGTTGTAAATAAAAAGAGTATAAATGTGACTATAGTCGTGTTTTGTCATGTCTACAGGGCTCTAATAATGCTTTGTTAATTTTAATCTGAAAAAAATAATTTTTCTACCCACCAACTATATGTGGTTTCTTAAGTTTTTATTATTTGCAGTTTTATTATTATTATTATTATATTTATTTATTAATTACTGATTGATTGATTTTCTTTATTCTTGATTTGTTTATTAATTTTTCATCTTATTTTGTGTAGAAAAATAAAAAGTAAGATATTTGACAGTGGAACGTTTTATCAGAGCTTTTATTGTAGAAAATCAAAACCAAAGCAAAGTTTATTCATTTTTCTGTTTTTAATAAATGAGTTTTTTTTTTTTTTTTTGGAAAACCTGATGCAGCCCAGTCTCGCTCCAGTGGCCCCCAAGTAAATTGAGTTTGAGACCCCTGGTTTAAAGCATCAATATACTGTAATTTTGCTTTAATATTGCTACCAATAGTTATCGATTAGGGTAGGATTAAACAAGATCTGCTTCTTCCGACTCCTTTTTGGACACGTTGAATCGTGGAACTGTTGTATCCCTATGTAACTTTCTATGCATCTTCAAAATAAACAAACAGAACTGAACTGTAGAACAGACTTGACAGTCACACGAAAGTGTTTACGTGCATAAATGTGTGTGTGTGACCTGCTGTCCCCCCCTCGTCCCGGTCAAATGAAGAAGAGAAGTCATACATCTTCTCCTCTCGCACACCTGCTTGAGCTTTGATTCATTCTTCCCATTGCGGCTGGCGTCTATTATGATGTGATAAGGTTGGCTCCTCTGCAGAGTGAGAGACGTGGTGCATCACACCTGACTGACTCCTGATGAAAAGCCATCACACACACATGCTCTGACATCTTGGAATCTTGGATGCTCCATATGGGCTTTTTTTTTTTTTTTTTTTTTACAATTTTAAAGTGAGCAGGACTCCCTTTCAGCTGCCAGTCGATAGCGCTGACTCAGCTCAACTTTAATACCAAAGACACATCTTGCAAAGTGTAGTTTATAGTCTGTGCCTCACTCACGTTCTAATAAAATGGATTAGTCCGCTATGCTAATCTCGCTGCTGACTCAACACACACTGCATAAACAATAAGTGAAGTGTGTGTATGATTACATAGTATATAATAGACTATAAGACTATACGTAGTATAAAATAGTATAAAATATAATATATATATATATATTATAATATATATATATTATAAATATATATTATATATAATAATATACCCCGCCTCTCGCCCGAAGACAGCTGGGATAGGCTCCAGCACCCCCCGCGACCCTCGTGAGGAAAAAGCGGTAGAAAATGAATGAATGAATGAATATAATAATATAGTATAAAATAAAATATATATATATATGACAGAACTCCAGGGAAAACATTTAGACTAGACTCACACTACCTTTTGTTGAAGGTAGAAAGTTTGATAGGAAATGTGTCACGCCTTGGAATATAGACGGATATGTTTTCTTAATTAATTTGTCCAAAAACGTAACACAAAAACAAAATGAACAGAAGCAAAGGCAATTTTTGCCATGAAATAATGTAAATCCCATGAATCTGTTAAACTGAAAAATACATTTTATAGTTTTACTTGGACCTTTAATCAAATTGCTGGCAATCACAACTTTATTAGCAGTTATTTATCAGTCACCCTCAATAAAGAATGTACGTAAGTCAGCCAATGAGTCAGTAACTTGTAGGTTTACGTTGTTTGGTTTTTGAAATTGAATGGTAAAATCTGAAAAATGACATTGATATTTCATGGTGCCAGCCATGACAAATTAGCTTGCAGCTCGGCCTCATTTCCAGGAGTGATGTCATCGGGGTGACATCTCTAAGATAAAGCTGACTAAACAAAGGTGGATCATCAACTTGATTCAGTATATTTTCATTAAAATGGTAGCCATGCCAAAATGTTGTGTTGTTGCTGAATGATCACAGTATGCGAGTGATAGTTTCAGTTTGTTTTCTTTGTCAAAGGAGGAACGTTTCAGAATGAATGAAGCAAGTACAGAGAAATAGAGACAGATGGACGCCCGCATCGAGTTCTGTTCTTTGCAGTTCTTTACATTTCATCCTCACTCGGGTCGCAGTGTTTGGTAAATAGATTTTCAGATATGTGTGCCATCTCTTAATTTGATTTAAAATTTTGCGCTGTTAATACATACAAATAATCCCATAATTTGGCTTTCTTTCAATAAAAATACGGTAAAATTGGCATATTTTAGACATAGTGAGAATGGTGATTAATCATGATTAATTAATTTGAAAACTGTGATTAATCTGACTTAAACATTTAATCATTTGACAGTCCTACTTAAAATGTAAACTGCTTTAGGTGATATCACACGACTGTGAAACCACATTATCTCAAGGCTCTCGAAATGGAATGAAATGTACCTAATATTGTGGCTGCTGCTGTTGTCAGCAGGTGACTCCCCGCAAGTGTTCCCTCACTTGTTCATTGCATCATCCTCTCTCTTTCTCTCTCCTACACACTGCCGCAGCAACGCTGATGTTTAAGCATTCCGAGGGAGTGCAGACACATTCCAAAACTTCTTAATGGCCGTGCTAAAAATAGCTGCGGCTGGGCCGGCTGGGCTGATTCATGCGGCTGTGAGTCATTCAAGTGTGCCGCGGTGGGGATGGCGTGAATGAGCACAAAGAGAAAGGAAAAGCATGCTTGTTAAAGCTCTCTGTATTGCTTTTTCCATCACCGAGAAAAATGATTACGTTCCCGAAGGCTGTAGGTGTAGTACTCCTGTGAAAAATAAAGGCATCGGTGCTTCATTTATCTGATGGTTTCCTATTGGTTGACAGCAGGATGTAGGGCGGGCTTTGCAGTCTGTATGATCCCAGCAGATTGCAGCCAAGAGATTAACTGTGCTATCGGTGAAAATGAGTGGCCCGCAGCTATTTTGCAGGCGTCATTAGAAAGGCCAAGACAAGTTCAAGCCCACATCATTATCCCCTCCATTAGCACGTGTAAACCATTAAGCTCCCATACAGGCCGCCAGCGTGAGCACGTGATCGACGCCAGGTATTGAGGCCATGATTCCATGTTTAATGAGTCCAAATAACAAATATAGCAAACACAGCTCGTACCAAACACTGCATCACTCCTAATGAGCTCAATCAATAGCATTTGCTCTGTACCGCCATCTTCTCCATCACGCCTTCTCCCCACCTTGTTTCGTCCTTTTTCACCCCGGCCATCACAGCCGCCATTTTTCACCCCCTCACAGGCACCAACTGAAGATAAATGGTTGGCTACGCGGAGCTCGGAGGGCACCATCAAATCTGAAGTAGCCTACTCACTTCCTCAAAATGAAGGCACATTTTTTTTTTAAAAGAAGAATCCTTGTTTGACTTCCAAGGGTCTATCATTCCGTTTTACAGCAAAAAGATGGAGGGATGACTGGTAAGCGCTAAAAAGAGAGCCAGAAAGGGGGTTAACTCATCTTCCCTGCTTCACTAGGCTGAGACATATTGCCCTAACTGTCAGACGCCTCAATGCCTCCCTTCAGGTAAACAAAAGCTTGTCTGTGTGTGTGTGTAGATGTGTGTATTTTTCTCTTGTGTTGTTAAATTACAGTTGATGAGTCTGAGGAAGAGATTAATTTAGCAACGCCTTATTCTGTAAAAAGTGTATATACTGTGATACTGTATATACACTTACACTATAGTACACTAAAAGTGTAATACTGTAGCATTGCTGCTTGATTTCAAAACCTCCTTAGAAAAATATATGTACATGTATAAAAATGTATATGTGTGTTTAAGGTACTGTGGCACATTTTAGAAATAACATTCATTCATTTTCTACTGCTTTTCCTCACGAGGTGCTGGAGCCTATCCCAGCTGTCTTCGGGCAAGAGGCGGGGTACACCCTGGACTGGACACCAGCCAATCACAGGGCACATATAGACAAACAACCATTCACACTCACATTCATACCGATGGACAATTTGGAGTCACCAATTAACCTAGCATGTTTTTGGAATGTGGGAGGAAACCGGAGTACCCGGAGAAAACCCACGCATGCACGGGGAGAACATGCAAACTCCACACAGAGATGGCCGAGGGTGGAATTGAACCCTGGTCTCCAAGCTGTGAGGTCTTTGCGCTAACCACTCGTCCACTGTGCAGCCTCTTAGAAATAACAACTAAACAAAAAAAAATGAATATACAAGTTGAACAGTTTTGGTCACAGTATTGACCCCTGGGGTACTCCACAATATCATATTTCAACTTGCAGATGTGTACTCTCCTAGCTTCACACATTGCTTCCTGTTGGCGAGGGAGCTTTTAACCCAATTCAAAACTACCCTCTGATAACGTACCGTTCTAATTTTGTTCTTAGGATGTTGTGATTAATTGTAAGGAAGGCTTTTGTCAAATCCATTACAGTCAGTTGATGTTTTTCCTTTACAATTGTTGACAATATCAATGATTTCCTGTGAGAAACATGGAATTTTGATTCCTGTCTATAGTTTCCTTCTTTTCCTCCGTTGTCCAGAATTTAAAAATCTCTCCTACCAGCTTTGGTCCAATATTTACAAAGTAGTTGTTGTTTAACTGCCTCATTAATATCATCATTATTGGTGTTTCCAACCATAAAATAATGAGGGTAGTCTGCTTTCTTTGAACTGTTCCTCATAATACTGTTAATGCTCATAATGCCCCAAGTTGCTCTGATGTTTATTTTTGTCTAATAATTGACTATAATATTTTTTCTGACACACTGTCAAGATTGTTGACAACTTAATTTTATATGTCTTGTATGTTTTTTCTTTTTTTGTGTATGTTTGTATGTTTCTTTAGTGTGTCGAATGATGAATCTCCTGTATAATATATTCATCTTACAAGCATTTTTTAGACATTATGTCATCTTTTGCTTCTTGGACATTTCTCTCAAAAGACAGTTCTTATTATAGAGCTTCATATAGGTGTTTAGAAAATGTTCATTTATCCACATCCTTAGCACTGTACACACGCTCCCATATTTGCTCTTCTTCATCTTTCCTATGCGTAATCTTCTAAAAGTCTTTTTGTCCTCCATCTTTTCCTTTCATGTTCATTTTCACTTTCCTTTTCTTTGGAGCACTGCTACTTGGGAGAAATAATGAAGTCCCATAAGTTAACGAATCAGCGATGTTATTCGTCCTCAGTGTGGCTTTGCAGGCACCCGCTGCGTTTTCCCGCAAAGAACGAGGTACAGACTGCGTTCTTGTGCTCTGCGAGGTGCATAACCTTCAACTGACGTGCGCTGATGGAAGAAACACTTCCTGTTTTTCACTTTTAATCCGTACCGAGTGGGTATGCATAGGTTAATTGGCGACTCCAAATTGTCCATAGGTATGAATGTGAGTGTGAATGGTTGTTTGTCTATATGTGCCCTGTGATTGGCTGGCGACCAGTCCAGGGTGTAGACAGCTGGGATAGGCTCCAGCATACCTGCGACCCTTGTGAGGACAAGCGGTACAGAAAATGGATGCATGGATGTATTGTTACACCGCTGCTAATTACAAATCAGGTGCACTCTCAAACTCCCTCTAACAAGAGTAATGGTGAAGCAGTCCAAAGAGAAAACGGATATAACAAACCAAAAGTCCAAAATGGATCACACAGACTCTAGTCAAAAATGATGCAAACTGTTTCATCTTGATTTCAGTTTTTGTAGCGTCCATTTATGGACTCAAATGCATACCACCATCCAAACCATCAAATACACGCTTGGCGGTCCCTACTATGCTGTCCTCGCCACCATCCGTATCCTCATTTATCCCTCCTCCTTTCCTTCCTGCCGCTTTGTATCCTTTCTCAACAATGCATTTAAATCGAGTGTTTAGGGATTCCGGCCTTTTTCATCTCTCACCGCAAAAGTGCAAGCCTCCAAAAAACTTGGAAAATGGACAAATTGCTGAGGAAATGGTATCAGACAAAACAGCCATGAAGACATGGTGTCTAAATTTTGTCACATGTTGAGCAGATGTTGTTGATCAGAGCTTACGTGTTGCTTCCCATGAGGTAACAACAAACCAAACGTGCCATCTGCTAATGAAGTCACAGTCTAAACAGCGACATGGCTGTGTTAAGCTGTCGTTCTGGTGCTTATTTACAAAGACTTGAACCATAATGTGCCACTGATGACACATTCATCATCCCTGGCCGTCATCATTACCGGATTCATTGTCAGTATCAATCAATCAGTATTATCTCTGTGCAGTGTTCATTTGTGTGTCTTACCTAGCCGTGGGTCATACTGCCTCATCTGAACTTCCTCCACGCAATCTGCAGGAAACCAGCCCGTCCTCCCTTTGACGGTGCCTTCCCAGAAGCCTCCTTCTCCTATACTCAACACTGGGAAGACACATAAACAACAGGCAGAGATTGAAATCTGGGCTTGATCGTAAAACACGTCTGGCTGTGTTTGCTAATGGGAGGATGTGGAAGGGCAAAAAAGGACACAAGATGATACAAGGTGTGGAAAGACAAGACTTGGAAGGCAGTGGATTGGCAAAAGTACACTTGTATAGTCTTGTACAAATGCTGTAATAAAAAAAGAGAGAATGTAAAACACATTTTTTCACAAATATTTTTTTCCCCCCACATATTACAGATTTATGCTCATCATGCTTTATTGCTTTACTTTATTCACATAATATTACTACTACAGTTTTTTTCTTCATAAGATAATAATGTATGTGAGATCACACATTCATTAAGAGAACAGAGAACATACTAACTCCTTATTTCTAAAATCACAAATACTTAAACTTGCTGATATAGTTCATCTTCAAACAGCTAAAATAATGCACTTACTATGGTACCCATTATGTCATTGGATGGTCATATCACCTCGTACTTCAGTACGAGGTGCATTATTTTAAAAAAAAACAACAAAAAAAACTTAAACTGTACAATGGAAAGCAAGAAGTGAACAAATGTAACAGTTACTGATTGTAAAAGTACCAGATGGAGGGGTAGGATTTAATAAGCTTTGCTTCTTCCTACTCCTTTTGGACATGTGGAACTGTGAACTGATTATGTGATGCACTCAATTGTAATCTGATGGATGTTCAAATGAAATAAAACCATTACCATTACCATTCTTTCTGCAATACAATTTTTGCTTGTAATTCTTTTTTCCTTGGAAATTAACAACCTCTATCATGTAATATTACAACTTTATTCCAGTAAAACAACAACTCAAGATGGTAATACTATGACTTTTTACTGTAAAATCTTCCACAAACATGCACTTTTGTTGTAATCTTATTTATTCCCCTTTTTAGTATAGATGTAATATTGTGTATGGCCATCATAGGATTTCTTTAGATTGTGCAGGTGTGCCTAAAGAAGTGACCCGTGTGTATTTTCCTGTCGTCAGTCCGTTTGAACACTGGTGTAATGAGACAATACACGGCAAAAAAACAAAGCTTGCGCCACATCAGGAGTGAATTCTTGGGTTTGCTGACCCACTCCTAATGATTAAACACAGCAATCTGAGGTGTGGGAAGGCTGTGTAACTAATGGAACTATTAACACTGAGGTGTATGATGTGCAAAAAAAAAAAAGATAAAAGGACAAGAAAGTCCAAAAAGCAAAGCGAAAGAGAAAAATTCAGTCTAAGTTCTGCTGTGGTAATGAGAGATGAATGCATAGTTGATATTGATGTCCCTGCAGGACTGAGCCAGCACGTTCATTTCTACAACATTCATCCATTATCCCAGGAAGGTAACAAACACACACGCACGCGGACATGCACACACATGCACACACACCAGCTGGAAGTGAAGCTTTGCCTGAATAAGCCTTCCTTCTACACCGGTTGCTAGGATACGGCAGTATGATGTTACAGCCAGCAGAAAGCTTGCTAAATGATGCAGTGTATTTCCTCTGGCGTAGACGATGTCAGGGTGATGTAACCCGAGGCCGCTGCACAAGGCACTCAATTAGTGACATCACAGTTCATGTTAAACTACCTGCCATCCCTGTGATGATGTCCTGTGTATCATGCTAATAATAATAACAAAGAATAAGTCTGGGATGTTCTGTTGCAAGGGTCCACATCAGAAAATGGATGACCATCTAGTAAGAAACCACTTTTTCCCCTAAGGGATAAATACAATATTCTGATTGTAACTCAGTTAGGATAATCCATAATGCCGCTTATAAACAACATACATCCCTTTATTCCTAAAATCACGATTACTAAAATTTGCTGATCTGGTTAATTTCCAAACAGCTAAAATTATGCATAAAGAAAATAACATTCATTCATTCATCCATTTTCTACTGCTTATCCTCACAAGGGTGTGGGGGGGCTGGAGTCTATCCCAGCTGTCTTTGGGCGAGAGGCGGGGTACACCCTGGACTGGTTGCCAGCCAATCACAGGGCACATATAGACAAACAACCATTCACACTCACATTCATACCTATGGACAATTTGGAGTCGCCAATTAACCTAGCATGTTTTTGGAATGTGGGAGGAAACCGGAGTACCAGTAGAAAACCCATCAATGCACGGGGAGAACATGCAAACTCCACTCAGAGATGTCTCTGCATGTGTCTGGTCTCCTAGCTGTGTGGCCTGCGCGCTAACCACTCGACCACCATGCAACCACATCAAAACTACGAAATACAAAAAAAATGTGAACAATCCCATGAGAATCGCAATGTTTGTCCAGGTTCCTATTAGTGCTTGGGACCAGGGTTGAACACTGAGGTATTTCACTATAGGAGCACAGGTGCTCCTAAATAATTGGAGGATAATCGGAGCACAGAAAAAATAATTGCCAGTACTCGGGTACGCCTCATAATTCAGGGATAATATTATAAACATGAAACTTGGATATACTAGATTATTTACATTATTGAGTAAATAGTAGCACCAGGGTTCAATTCCACCCTCGGCCATCTCTGTGTAGAGTTTGCATGTTCTCCCTGTGCATGCGTGGGTTTTCTCCGGGTACTCCGGTTTCCTCCCACATTCCAAAAACATGCTAGGTTAATTGGTGACTCCAAATTGTCCATAGGTATGAATGTGAGTGTGAATGGTTGTTTGTCTATATGTGCCCTGTGATTGGCTGGCGACCAGTCCAGGGTGTACCCCGCCTCTCGCCCAAAGACAGCTGGGATAGGCTCCCGCACCCCCGCGAACCTCGTGAGGAAAAAACGGTAGAAAATGAATGAATGAATGAATGTAAATAGTAGCTGGCAACACAAATGAGTACACCTCACACTGAACAAGTTCAAAGTATGTCTGAAATAAGCACCATTAGCGCTGCCTTAATCCTCTTGGATATTCAACAGAGCTGCATACTATGTTGTTACTGGAATCCTCTTCCACTCCTCCATGATGACATCACTGGCGGAGCTGGTAGATGTTCCACTTGGGGATGCCCCACAGGTACTGAGTTGGGTTCAGGTGTGGAGGAAATACAGCCTACTTGGTAATTCCATCACCTTCATCTTCCTTGGCAAAGCAAAACTGCCATGTGTGGAAAACTACCATGCGGCCCACAATGTCACAGTACATTTTGGTATTCATCTTTCCCCTGATGAACCGCAGGTCGCCAATCCTGGCAGCAGCCATGCACTCAACCACCATCATGATTGGTTGTAGGCCAAAATATATCCAAGTCTCTTCAATTGTATTTTCCCTTGAGAAGATTTGATGTAATGAAGCCAATCGGGACACAATAAGCTCCTATGTGTATTCCAACCATAGATAATTATAGACATTGTGTTCGTACAGTACAACTGTAAAGTTAAAGCGGAGATAGGAAACAGCAGCGACACAAAAGAGAAAGCCCCCTGAGAATGAAACAAAGGAAACGAACATGACAGAGGTTTCAACTGAGCAATGACAAAGAGATGTGAACATGATTAAGACAGACACAAGCTGACAAAGAGGGCAAAAAAAAAAAAAAGATGTGTATCTCAGCCGTAGTGGAAAGACTGATAAAGTATTGTGTATGTGCGTATGGAATTGTTCCTTTGAGTTGTGCCCTTGCTTAAGTCAGTCACGACTCTTCGGCAAGAGCACCTGTGGGACTGCACAGCTATTTATACCCTTTACACACACTTTCTTTCTGCAGGATTCAATGCAATATGTGTCCAAGTGTGTGTGTGTGTGTGTGTGTGTGCGAGTGCGCGTTGAAAACCAGTTGAGCTCATTTAAATTTTGCCATTACTTCACGTTATCGCATCAGGCTGAGTCACTCATTTACTCGCAGCAATCTCAGCATCTTTGTTCCTCTAAATGCTCAGTGCGCACACACACACACACACACACAATGTAAGTGTAATTACCTTGCATGAATGAAGGAGAGAGGAGGTGAGGACATAGAAACATTTTTGCATACAACAGTAGGTGAAGCAAATGCGAACATTTGACTGCCAGAAAACACAAAGACAAGCAAATGAAAAGCTTGACAAACATTATGGAATATCTTAGCAGTGTCAACGGGGAAAATTCAGTGGCGGTGCAGTATCAGGAGCAACTATACTTTTTGCTACAAAGATATTTGTTATGGTGGAAAGGTGCCCGAGTGGACAGTTAGGAGACCAGGGTTCAATTCCCCGGTCAGGCATCTCTGTGTGGGTTTTCTCCGGGTACTCCGGTTTCCTCCCACATTCCAAAAACATGCTAGGTTAATTGGCGACTCCAAATTGTCCATAGGTATGAATGTGAGTGTGAATGGTTGTTTGTCTATATGTGCCCTGTGATTGGCTGGCGACCAGTCCAGGGTGTACCGTGTCTCTCGCCTGAAGACAGCTGGGATAGGCTCCAGCATACACGCAACTCTAGTGAGGATAAGCGGTAGAGAGAATGGATGGATGTCATATAGTTTGAATAGAAACATTCATTCATTCATTTTCTACCGCTTTTTCCTCACGAGGGTCGCGTGAGGACTCGCTGTCTTCGGGCGAGAGGCGGGGTACACCCTGGACTGGTTGCCAGCCAATCACAGGGCACATACAGACAAACAACCATTCACACTCACATTCATACCTATGGACAATTTGGAGTCACCAATTAACCTTGCATGTTTTTGGAATGTGGGAGGAAACCGGAGTAGCCGGAGAAAACCCACGCATGCATGGCGAGAACATGCAAACTCCACACAGAGATGTCTCTGCATGTCTCGGGTCTCCTAGCTGCGTGGCCTGCGCGCTAACCACTCGAGCACCATGCAACCACATCAAAACTACGAACTACAAAAAAAATGTGAACAATCCCAGGAGAATCGCAATGTTAGTCCAGGTTCCTATTAGTGCTTGGGACCAGGGTTAAACGCCAAGGGTGGAATTGAACCTCGGTCTCCTAGCTGTGAGGTCTGCGCGCTAACCACTCGCCCGCCGTACCGCTTGAATAGAAACATGATGTTCTCAATTATTTTCTAAACACAGTGAGGCTGCATTTCAGTCTTCCAGAAGATGTGAGACAATAGTGTCAACCAGGTACGCTTTCGGATCACTGTGCAGTGGGTTAGGGTTAGGGTAAGGTGTGAGAAAAAAAGTGCTGTAAAATCACTACATTCATTTGTAATCACACCTTGCTCTTGCTAAAGGAAACAACATGACTTGTGTGTGGTGTAATGTAGTGTTTCAGTGTGTGTGCGAGAAGTTGCCGGATAAGTCCTTTCTCAATTAGCAGCGCACAGCTGCTGCCATGTCGCCATGCGCATGAAGCAAAGTGTGCAAGCGACTTGAGTGAGGAGAGCAAAAATCCAATAAGCAGAATGGAGCAGTTATTAGATTTGCTTGCCTGCTCTCTTTATTAAACTTCACTTCCATTCAGTGTAACACACCACACAAACACACACACACACACACACACACACACACAGCAGAAGTGCTTTTAGGGGAACAAACCAGATACATCAGAAGAAAAAGCGTGAGGAGGAGGAGACTTGGAAACGTCAGTACAATACGATGCATTAGTGATTCATCAATGAGAAAATGCTTGGATCAAAACAAGTAAGGATGACGAGCGGGTATATTTTGCAGAGGCGGCGATGAGGAGTGGTGCTACCTCATCTGCATTCAGCCCAGACAGACCGAGAAAGTCAGACAGGTAAATAAATCACAGCAATCTACGACGACAAACAGATTTTCATGAATGACGAGAGGAGTCAGGAGGAAAGAAGGGATGCAGACACAAAGGCAGGGAAAACTCCAAGCATGACTCACAGGGATTCCTCTCTACACCCCCCACACCCCACCCCCCTGAACAGGCTTAAAAAAAATCTCCTACTTGACTTTTATTCCATCTCTCCTTGCTTTGACCCTCAAGTGGAGACCAAAATAGAACCAAGCTACCATAGGCCTGATCTAAAGATAGCTTAGCTGTGAAAATAATTCACTGTGATAGGTAGAATAATGGGATAGGCTCCAGCACCCCCACGACCCTCGTGAGGAAAAGCGGTAGAAATTTAATGAATGAATGAAGTAGAATACTTTGGTGCAAATAAAAATCACAAAAAAAAATCAATATAATAAATATATTAAAAAAAATATACAGCTACATACCAAATTAGTCAATGCCTCCATTGTAAATTATATGCATTTGCAAAATGCGGGCGATTAGCGCGCAGACCTCACAGCTAGGAGACAAGGGCTCAATTCCACCCTTCTCTGTGTGGAATTTGCATGTTCTCCCCGTGCATGCGTGGGTTTTCTCCGGGTACTCCGGTTTCCTCCCACATTCCAAAAACATGCTAGGTTAATTGGTGACTCCAAATTGTCCATAGGTATGAATGTGAGTGTGAATGGTTGTTTGTCTATATGTGCCCTGTGGTTGGCTGGCGACCAGTCCAGGGTGTACCCCGCCTCTTGCCCGAAGACAGCTGGGATAGGCTACAGCACCCCCGCGACCCTCGTGAGGAAAAGCGGCAAAAAATGAATGAAGTAATAAATATACAGTATATATTTACAGCTACATACCAAATTAGTCAATGCCTCCATTGTAAATTATATGCATTTGCAAAATGTATCAACTTTTTGTAATAACAAGTCACTACATTTATTGTCACTGAAATGACGCTGTTTTGGTTTTTTAACGCAATATGCCCTTTTGTAAAAAAAATATGATGCATGTCTTTATTATAGTAACACTCCTAGTGCCTTACTCATAAAATAGCTGTATCTCAGTAAAACAGAATATCTTATAATATGTGCATTTATTTCAGCAGTTTAATTAAAAAAGTGAAGTTGTTTTTCTACCGACATTACATTACATTACTATTAATGTGTAATATTCCAAGAATACATTTCTTAATAATTGTAATGATTATAGCTTACAACTAATAAAACCCCCAAAGTCAGTATGTCATACATTTTTTTATATTTAGACTTTGTAAACTACTGGTTTGTGCTCAAGATGCTTAAGTTGCACCTTTATAGTACAACCTCTAATGTCAAATGCCCCCAAGATTGTACAAGTTGCAATTTCTGAAGAAAAAAGCCTTGAGTATAAACCACCTGCTGTTAGCATACATTGTGAGACCTCAAATCAATAAGCATCAGTATCAACTTCCCTTTCCCAGTGCCATTCCAATAATTTTGACCTCATCCACTTGTGTGACAGTTATGAATAAGAAATGATTACTTAGAACATTATGATGGCCATAGCTTGACCCCGGAACAGCTGACTTCCGTTTCCATTATTCCCTGAGATGTTCCACTGCAGTGTAAATGCAGTAGTAGATAATAGTAGTAGATAGTAGTAGTAGATAACTGTACAATTGTGATGTTTGTAATGTATGGGTGGTGGTTGAGTATTATTGACACAGCCTAATGTAATACAAACTGAATCCAGTTATTGCTTGTTCATGACATGTTGCTCACTGGCAAATGTCAGTAGCTTAGCATATGTATCGGTTGATGTATATACGTACATGATGGTGTTAAAATGACAATTTCTCCTCGAGATATCAGGAAAATACAATACAAGTTCTGTCATCCTGTGCATATTTTTACAGTAAAAAAGGAAGCATCACCGCGCTAGACAACAAATGCTTGTTGTTGCTAGGAACCATCTGTTGTCATGCTGTCAAAAGGCCATCAGTGTTTCTTTCCATTGGCTGTATCTGCAAATAAGCAGCACTCTTCTTCTCCATGTTTATTCATAAACTGATGACCTCTGCAATGGCTGCCAGTATGGTGGGAGCAAAAAAAAGGAATATGTTACGGAAGCTGGGATTTTAATTTCTGCAAGCCAGCCAGCGAGTGATGAGACTGCCAGCTTGGCTCGGCAAATAAGAACACAAGGAAATGAGGGTGTCGTAGGAGGACAGGTGGTGTGATCTACAGGGAGCAGTGAGGTGTGTGGGCATGGCTTTGCTCCCCATTGACGGCGTGAACTGTGACATCAACGACCTTGTCTTAGGCTTTTGATACTGTCCTACATACAGTTGCAAAACACATGATGTGATAAAGAAGAACACAAATAATACAGCAAAAACATTTAGTGTGAATAGATTTAAACCATATAGTGAAATATATGTCACAACTCATGACAAAATAGGACTCTCCTGAGTTTTGATAGAAGCACCATTACCCAAAGTGACTTGTAAAATATCGTGGTATGATGTTCCATACTCCGGTTTCATCCCACATTCCAAAAACATGCTAGGTTAATTGGCCACTCTAAATTGTCCATAGGTATGAATGTGAGTGTGAATGGTTGTTTGTCTATATGTGCCCTGTGATTGGCTGGCAACCAGTCCAGGGTGTACCCTGCCTCACGCCCAAAAGACAGCTGGGATAGGCTCCAGCACCCCCGCGACCCTTGTTAGGAAAAAGCGGTAGAAAATGAATGAATGATGTTCCATTCGACTACATCCTTTCAAAAGCACATTAAAAATGTGACCAAAATTGCATTTTCTCATCTTTGCAATATCGCGCAGATATGGCTTATTCTATCCACTACTGACGCTGTGACCCTTGTCCATGTATTTGCCACATTGAATAAATTCGACCATATTTCTCCAGTACGAGCCAACTTGCACTGGCTCCCAGTTCATTTGAGATGTGACATTAAGGTTCTATTACTTGCCCACAAAATATTCAATAAGTTGGCACCTTCCTATTTTGGTTGACCAGAATATTTTTTCATATTCTGGATCATAATAACCGGAAGTATTCCTGATATTTTGGAGAACCTGTTGGAAAATGGTCCTGTATTTTTTTCAAGTATTGTATCTATTTTTGCAGCGTTACATGCACAAATGGCGAAATGGTCCTGTGTTGCAATGTTAAAGAATCCTTTCAAAAATTCCAGATCACACCCCAAATGTAATCAGTTCTTCCACATCTCATTTTCGAGAATTCCTGAAAATTTCATCCAAATCCGTTCTGAACTTTTTAAGTTATTTTGAACACAAACAGACAGAGAAACAGATAAATGCTTGCAAAAACTTAACTTGCACTTTGGGCGGTGCTTGGCGGAGGTAATAAGATTATTAAGCTGACTATAGGGTTGTTACTTTAAAGGGGACCTATTATGCTTTTTCCACTTTTCTGACCTATAAATGTAGTTAGAATGTTGTATTATCGTGTTAAATGATGCCAAAGTTTCTGATAATGAGGTTTGCACATTTGGAAGTGAGCCTTGGAAGAAGTTTGGGATGGCTCAAAACGCTAGGTTTCAGAAGCCGTGGCAAAACTGCCCCTTTGTGATGTCACAGAGGGGCAGACTTCCTTATATGGACATGGCTGTAAGCCAGATAAGCTCTCTGCTTATCTCTGCTTATACATGGGAATCCCACCCAGGTGTCCTAGCTGTGTGGCCTGCGCGCTAACCACCCCTCCACTGTGCAGCCTCATTAATTACTTAAAAGAAATTCCTGTTATAATTACACATTCTACCACTATTTTCTCACAACAAACACCTGAAACACTGGAACTTCCATTGCAATTTTGGGGAAAAATGTCAGCGACAAAAAGGCCTGGAAGATCCTGGGGGAAATTGTAAATTTACTGTTCAAAAATGTTCTCTGCACTTAATATTCATATAAAGCAGTTTGTTAAATTTGTTAAAATCCTCTGCTTTTGTGGTTCAGGTTACAAAGAACACTTAAAACATTGAGGAATTCATAAAATCACAAGCTGAGGCAATGTTATTAAAAAAAAATGCCTCAAAGCATTGCAACTTTTACCACAACTTTGTGAAAGAGCTGCCGCGAAATCAGGTATTTTAGGCTGCAACACCCCTCAAAAAAGCCTGCAAATCTTGTAGGGACTTTCATATTATTACCAGGCAGACAGTGGGTGTTAATTAATTTTCCCTGAGCTCACAGTGGAAAGCTAAAGCTGATATTGACTCTAATTCCACACTTAGCACTCAGGCTGTCATCCCAGTTAATTTGCCAGAAAACGATAAAAAGCAGAAAATTGAGCAACGTTGTGAAGAATCACATACACATGCCATGAAGGCGAAAGAGAAAACAAATGGCTTTTTGGAGGTTTGCTAAATGCACTAGTTCATCTTTTTCACTTCTATCTTGTTAGAGCTGCGAGCACTTGTTGCTTGGTAACGCACAGATGCATATGAATTGCAGTCTAAACAACAACAATCTGCATCGTCAAAATAATGTTATGTATTATTCATGGCTTCATTTGTACAGTCCACGGGCTACTTGGTTAGCAAACACAAAAGCACAATACTGTACACTACAAATTGTATGTGCACCAATACATATTGCACACAGAGGCATATTTTCCAGCAAGAAGCAATTATCATGTTGTTGCTCACTAGTGAGTAGCTGAAGCTTCTACCTTTTACTCCCTGTCATCCTAACGGCCGCGCGCCAAGCCTGTGTGAAGGTAAACATCGAATAAAAACATCTGTGTTGCTGCTCCTCTGTTGATCACAGCAGCAGCCATTTGCAGCGTTGATATTCTGCACACAGCGGGTACAATGCAACCCCATTAATCATGTTTGTGAATGTCTAATCGCAATGTTACTTGCGCTGGTTTTCATTTTCACGGCTGTCTGCAAGATTTATAATGGCGTTTGGAGAGAGAAGGTGCATGTAATGTGCATGTGCGAGCGAGTTAGCTAGGAATGCTACTGAAGGAACTCTCTTAAACGTGTCAACACCATGGCAATGAGGAGAATGCCCCCAAAGTGTGCAATTAATGCTCCCATGTTGATACATGCGTGTGTTTGTGTTACATACAGTATTTAGGTGTTATTTCATGTTTAATTGAGGTTTGCTAAGGGAGAGCACAAAATGATTTCTGTGCTCCCCTACAGCCTTGATTTGTCTGTACCCTTAAACCACTGTTGGAAATACAATTAACAAGAGTAAACATGCATTAATAAACTAAGGTAAGGCAAGACTGAAGTTATTGGCTTCTAATATTCACAGGATTCTGTTGAAAAACGATACAAACCTTAATCAAGATGTTGAAATACATGATAAATACCAACAAAATCTGTAAAACTAAAACTTTTCCACCAGTCATGGCAGTGCATAATATGCTGCTGTGCCTCAAACTGGGATTGTTTTTTAATTGAAATATGTGTATTTGCAGAAAAATGGCTACTACAGTGGCGACGGGCTTTGAAAATCAGAAATGATTTTACACTCGGAAGGTGTGAAAATTTAATGCAAAATATGCATTAAATTGTCCATGGACAAGATGAAATAAGAAACGTGCTTTAATGCTTATAAAGATGCTAAACTCCAGTCAAATCCCTACAATTTTGTGGTACTAAAGGGGAACTGCACTTTTTTTTTTAATTTGTCCCATCATTCACAATCCTTATGTGAAACATGAGCACATATTTCTTTCCCTTTTCTGTGCATTATAACACAAGAAAACAAGTTATTTCGGTCACAATGCACATCATTGGGACGCTAAAGCCAAAAACTTACAAAAAACGGCAATAGTGTTCCATTTACATAACTGCCCTGTATAATAACCAAGCTAGAGTGATATTGTTATTGTAGCAGCTAACACAAAGTATTATATTTTTGGTGGGGTAACACAACGCCTCGCTACCAAGCTACTCCCTAGCTAATGCTACGTACTGGTGTTGGTACTGTGTTGTTAGTCTTGAAAAACTAACACTAGGTTCTAAATCATTGCCTCATGTATTGTTAAAAGCTGTAACAATAAGCCGAAAAGTTGGTCAACTTTGAGATTCTACTTGCTACCAACAAAAAACAAACAGGACAGCTTTCAAAGACGACATTGCTACGAAGACTCAGCGAGATGCTCGTTTGTTCTGAGCGTTTTCTTACATGAGGACTATTTTGAACTTACCAGCTCAACAGGGAGCACACGTCTTTTGTTGAACGATACCGCTGTTCAATCAGTGGGCATCCCATTGAGAGCAGACATTGTAAGTAACTGATTTTTGTGTGTGCGTGTGTGTGTGTGTGTGTGTATGTTTCACTACAGCCTGATCTGCCAAGCACACAGCAACACTATTCTCTCCCTGTGTGGTCGTAACTTGTGGACAGTAATGTTTAAAATAATCAAAATACGTCAAGATACTGTATATATTACATGTTGTCATCAATGTACTTGTTCATGCCTGCTCACAGCATATATATAAAACAATAGAGGTTTTTTTTAGAGGGCCTCGTAGTCAAAATAGGTACCGCCCAATGACATGCATTGTTAGCTGGCTCGTATTGACTTTTTTCTCGCGTTATAATACACAGGAAAGTGAAAGAAAATGAAAAGTGTTCATGTTTCACACAAGGATTGTGAATGACTCTTTGAAAAGGTGTGAAAATCTAAATTTAGAATGAACACAGAGGCTGAAATGCTGTGGAAATACGTTGAAATGTAGAATGAAAGTAAGAGTAAATTGGTAATTTGAACAACAGGAATTGAACCAACCATCTCTGGGTCTGGATCCAAGCACTTCTGTGCTGTAAAATACTGTTTTTGCAGGAAGATGAATGCACTACACTGGCAGACACAGATGATAAAGTGGTGGGCTTGGCTATGTACTAGCGCCTTTCTTCATACTACAGATGGTCGTCACAGGCTTTGTTTACAAAAAAATCTGAGGAAAAATATGCTCAGTTGGCAAAAGTAATCCCTTCTTCAGGGTATATTAAAAAAATATAAAAAAATATTATGCTCCAGTGCTAATTAAGATACTATGACAGCATGACATGCAAATGGTATTAACCATAGGGCTCAATGGTGTGTTCTGTGATGGACTACATTTTTTATTTTACAGTGAAATAGCGGCAAATTAGCCTTCACTAAAAAGCATATTTTCTTGTTTTACTTACGCACTTGTCCCTGTTTTTTTTTTCTAAACACTCATTTCCACAACATAATTCTTCAGTTATTACATCACATTTCTGATTTCTTTCCGACTTGACCGTGATAATTACAATATTACGGTATAACGATTTTTGTGTTAACACTTAACAACTAACACCTTTACATTCGTATTACCCAATAGATATAATCAGAGAAAATAAGCCATTTAGACAGTTGACCTTTTCGGGGGGACAGAATTGATGGTGGACAGGATGTGAAGTTGGGGGTTCAGAGTTGATTATTATGATTATTCATTCATTCATTTTCTACCGCTTTTCCTCACGAGTGTCGTGGAGGGGGGTGTGTGCTAGAGCCTATCCCAGCTGTCTTCGGGCGAGAGGCGGAGTACACCCTGGACTGGTCGCCAGCCAATCACAGGGCACATATAGACAAACAACCATTCACACTCACATTCATACCGATGGACAATTTGGAGGAAAGCGGAGTACCCAGAGAAAACCCACGCATGCACGGGGAGAACATGCAAACTCCACACAGAGACGGCCGAGGGTGGAATTGAACCCTGGTCTCCTAGCTGTGAGGTCTGCGCGCTATGATTATTATTCTGTTAATATTATTATAATTTGTTCAAGTCTGGTGCATTGGTGGTGGTCTCATCCAACAATTACTGACACCTAGTGACCAATGTGGAATATTAAATTCCCAAGTTGCGGTGTCAGTGGTTTATACTGTAGTGCATTTAGCCATTTTTAGGCTTGAAAATGTTTAACTTAAAAAATATGTGCTATTTGCTTAAATATGCATATTCTCCTCCAATGAGCTCACCACTCATGGGAGTGGCCAAAGGTGTCTTGGGAAGTCTGGCAGCCCAAGCGACCTGACCTCAGATAAGCAGTAGAAGATGGATAGTTGCATATTTTTTTTACTAATTCTAGGCCGCAGTCAACCACAAAACAGCGATCATTTATTCATGAACTAATGTTTGACACAGCATTGATGCAAGTGGTAAAAAAAACCAAAAACTTGAGTTACAGTGGTGCTGGCATATGCTCCAGTTGGTTACCGTGGCGACAGCGAGTGGCCTTTCGGACAAAATGACCATTTGGATGATGAGATCAGATTAGATCAATGGAGAGAAACAGCAGAAAGAAGCACATAGGAGGCAAGTCAGGGAATGAGGTTAGATGCAAAAGCGGGGGGGTGGCGGGTGGGCATAGATATACATAAATGGAGTAGCAAATAAAAGGACACACACACACTCCTATGGTAGCAAGCTGGTGTTGTGCTCCAGTGGTGGTCAGTTCAGTGGGTGCACAAAAACAAGCAGAGATCATTACTTGACGTTCAGTGTGCTTAGAGAGCTGCATGTGGACGACCCTGCTAAATGCTGGAAGACAGGCGGGCGGTGTGTGTAGAGGTGTGTGTATGTGTCGAGACGAAAGCCAACTACACACATTGATCTCACACAGCAGCCTCCAATCACTGCTGAAGACTGAGAGCTTTTCCAAAGTATGTAAGTCTTCTTCATGATGGAGGAGAACTGGTGA
This sequence comes from Doryrhamphus excisus, assembly GCF_037039965.1. Classification (NCBI taxonomy): domain Eukaryota; kingdom Metazoa; phylum Chordata; class Actinopteri; order Syngnathiformes; family Syngnathidae; genus Doryrhamphus; species Doryrhamphus excisus. The sequence continues at coordinate 13,335,745 of NC_136357.1, read as the reverse complement.
TGAAAACTATGTAGACATGGACGCTGTCATTGTAACAATGGACACTTCTAAAGGGACTACACTGGACTATACAAGGATGAAAAAGTGGAATTTGGTCATTTGCCATGAACTCTAACTTACTTCTGTGCTACAACATTGGCTACAAAAGTGTAGCACTCCAGCCTCAGGCATCCATGTCATTAGCTGGGGTATCACATTTGAGAATGGTCTTTCATTTTTAACCACTTTGTCATTCCTTGTCTATTTTTTCCCCAAGTACTTTTACCATCATCCTCAATGGAAATGGAAACATCATCCTCTTCACTGTACACAGTGTCGCCTTTCACAGAAAGACAAAACATGAAATGCAGTATTACACACTATTGTTGCTGCTTTAATCTAAAACAGTGGTTCTCAATTGTTTTCTGTCATGCCTCCGCTGGGGGCCAGAAATGTACTCACACACCTTCTACCCCGCGATTTGAAATACTATTGAGAAAATGATAACATCTATTTATTTATCAAATCACAAAATGATCAGCTGGGAAGCATAGAAGCTTATTCAAGAATAAAATTGCATGTTGAGTACAATAAATGAGTACATGTTGGCAGTTCTACCTCTCAAGTCAGCCCTGAAAGTTCACTGTGCCACCCCAAGGGGGCCCTGCCCCAGTATTTGAGAAGCGCTGGTCAAAAAGTAGATACTAGAAGCTACTTTTTTCTAAAAATATGTGAAACAAATTTATTTACCGTCAGAGTCCAGATAACTGTCCTTCACTACAAAGCAGACAAAAACAAAGAAAGGTTTATGGTTTAGCCAGGGATGCAAGGACACAATTATAGGTAATGTCAGGTGGAAGAGTCAAAACACAACATGGAAAAGAAGAAACTCATAAAGGATGACCGTACAAGGAGGGAAAAACAAAAGCACTGTGTAGTAAATTCTAACAAGAGACACTAATGGAGAAACAAAAGGGAAAACTAGTGAGGCTCTGTAAGAGAATCACACAGGACTGAGCTATCAAAAGACACAAGTACCTGGGCAGTACAATGTTAGCAACTAGCAAAAGTAGACAGGAGTAACAGAGCAGGGATATAACAAGGAGAGCTTTCAGTCATCCACAGTTAGACAGAAGTCTAATCATGTCCAAGAATAGGAGTCCAAAGACATTTAAAGGTACTACTGTGATTTTTGGTGTGTAAGCCATTGTATTATTCTCGTGCTTTCAACCCTGCCACTTATACAGTAGTCACATTCACATGTGGATTGCAGCAGTCATTTTGAGGTTTGCGTGCACGCTCCCAACATCTGTGATGTGCGATATCACTGATTTCTTATCCGATTTGATACTGAGTAAAATTCAGGCTGGTATCAGGGATACCTATCAGTACCGATACATTGACATGGTCTCAAGAATTTAGTTAATTTCTACTGTGTTCCTATTAATGATTTACATTACCTCAAACCACGTATCAATATTTTGGATCTTAGCAGTGCGGAGTGATGTCGGGAGATCCAATGTCACGGGCAATTTTCGATGGCCTGATTTGCCTTGAAATCAGGGGTGACGTTGCAAGTAGTGTAGCAGGGCTCGACAATAACGATGTACCGATGGCCCGGGGCAAGTTAAAACAAAATTCGGGCAAGTAAATCCAATCATTAATATTCCCGTCGGGCATGCAAGTGCACTTTAGCATGCCGTACTGCCAAGAGTTGTTTTTTTTAAAGCGGTTCTTGTTGGGTGTTGGTAAAACACGGACTGCGTAATTCCGGTGGTAATTTGCAAAGCAATCCTTGCAAATCTTGAAATGGACCAATCAGAATCGTTTATTTAGACCGCGGTCCTTAATCCACAATCCGCGTTTTACCCACACCCGTTCTTGTTCGTGATCAACCAATAAGCGATCGTTTTACTAGGAAAACATCTATCATGGCGTCCCTGCCAACATCGTCTAATTCTTCAACAACTTCTGAAGGAAAATACCAAAAAGTGATGAACCAGTGCCTCCTAAACAAGTATTTTATTAGCGGCAGCAAATCAAAGGATGGCACAGGTGAGTGAATCACATTGCTGTGACAATTTGAAGTGGTCACAATGAAACACCACCGATTAGATCCAATACCAAGTGCGGATTTTGCACAAGCTACAAAATCTAGCGGTTCAATTTCTCTGTGTATTTTTCTCACCTTTGCTTCACAACTTATTGTTTGACCATTGAGCATTTTTTTCGGGATTAAAAACACTTTACTAGTACACAAATGTGTCAAATGTTTCATTGTGGTGCACAACTTATAAATATCACTGCTTACTACGACTACAATGTGTAAGGTAGTATGGCATGCCATGTTAACATACATCTCCACAATTTTTCAGACATTCCTCCAAATACAATGCATCAGTACTATTATCTGATGAATTATCAGCATATATCGATATATGATATCATTATGGCAGTCTTTTCATTTTACATGGGGGAAGTTCGGGCAAGTAGTTCTCACCTTAAGGATTCCCCATGGGCAAGTCATTTTTGTTTTTAACGTAGAGCCCTGTGTAGCCTATAAACATACAAATATTACAAATATTTTTTTCTCTTTAAATTGAGTGGGTGCCATTTAAAGGTGTTAAAAAGGTATCAGGGTTAGTAATGCTGTTATTACTTTCCAGAAATGGTAATATAACAAGTTACCATTTCTAATGTTTACCTGTTACCATTACCAACCGTGAATGTAGCCCAAAGCCACCTTGACGCTGACACAAACAGCTAGTGATGGATCGTGTTAGCACGCCAGATAAATATAGTTTTTCATGTTAGCTGTTACAACAACAATATCGCTGTAGCTTAAGACAATTAGCATTTTTTCAGTTTGTTTTATGAGGGCTTTAGCGTCAAAATACTACACATATATCCCATGACATCCATTGTTAGCTAGCTGAAATTAACTTGTTTCCTTGTGTTATAATGCACATAAGGATTGTGAATGATGGGCAACCCCCCCCCCCCCCAAAATGTGCAGCTCCCCTTTAAATCAAACTACTACACAGACTACTTTGGAGGTTTCACAATACTAATACTAGAATATCATGATATTTTCCAAAGAAACGTTTCAACTCCACAGTATGTTTGTGTATTTACCATCTAAATCTATAGATAATCAAAACAAGGAATAATTCACTCATTCATTCATTTTCTACCGCTTTTTCCTCACGAGGGTCGCGGGGGTGCTGGAGCCTATCCCAGCTGTCTTCGGGCGAGAGGCGGGGTACACCCTGGACTGGTCACCAGCCAATCACAGGGCACATATAGACAAACAACCATTCACACTCACATTCATACCTATGGACAATTTGGACTCGCCAACCAACCTAGCATGTTTTTGGAATGTGGGAGGAAACCGGAGTACCCGGAGAAAACCCAAAGGGGGGGGGGGGGGGGGGGGGAACAAAACAACTAATAATTACTTTGTGCAATTGTGAAGCACAACACTAAAATTCTACCAGTGTAAAGCTTAGCTCAACACATACTTCTACTACTACATCACTAAACAGTCTACACTCCAATGAGCTGGGAGGTACTGTATACTATCACATATTACAAATCACAATGATTACATTCACATATTTGTAATAATATGTTATTTTTACCCTCTGAGATGTCATCATAAGGATGGTCCTCTTGCACAACTAGTTATTAACAAAGGTGTTAAGAAGACCGTAATGATGTGCGCACACTGAATAGGTGTGTGTGTGTGTTTTGGAGGCTAGGTGTTTGCTAACATACTAATTACCTCAGAATGCATCACTGTCACATTCTTAACAGAGCTAAAGGATACAAGCCGCCATGTTGTTGATATCTTTCCAGCACAAAAATGCGGCTTCTATTAAATATAATAATGATTGGATATGAAGAATGACAACCCTCAGATGTGTCAAATGAAGTGGCTGGTGAGTGCATTTACACAAAATTGGGACACTAAAGTAAAAAGGGAGGGAAAAGGCCTCCCTCACTTGACTTCCTTTTGTCCTCTGTGGCAAATGAGCGCTACTACTATTAACCAGTCATCCATTCATGAATGCAGATGTGAGGAAATGCATTATGTATCAAAGCAAGGGTCATCCGTCTTTAAAATAGCTTCTTTCCTAAGCCTCACCCGTACACCATTACCTGCATGAGTGACATTAAATGCACTAAATAACAAAGCTTGTGTTTTCAACAACAATAAAAAAATAAAAAAAACAACTGCTGTTTATTTTACTCAAGGACCCCCCTCTCCCGCCACCTACAGTTGTGGAGTATAAGACATTGTGTCTAAATGTATAAATTATTAGATCAATTATTAGACCTGCCAACAGTGACAACATTTATTTAATGTGTAATTAATAGTTATTAGTAGGTTTTCAATTCATTAATCATGATGAATCACTATTAGCATTATTGTCTGAAATTTGTCCATTTCTACTGTATTTAAGGAACAGAAAGATAAATGACAGAACAAGATTATATGCAAATATGTATTAAACGTTCCAAATGAACTAAATATGTCAACAAAGCTGAACGAGACCTCACAAGTCTAAAAATCTATGTACACTGACAAAAATCAAATTGAATATGAAAAAAAGTAATAATACGATAATAATACATAGTGGTCATGTAATTGTGCTATATTGGAGAGAGAATATGAAAAAAATGCACATATGTATATGATAAAAAGGGTAAATTAAGATTAAACAAAAATACGAATTGAAGAATTAATTATAATACAATAAATACAAGATTATGTATGTTTGTGGACCAGCAGAGATTGTCTGCTATTCAGCCATTGGTGAGACAATGCCATTTGTCCTCTTTCCCATGTTTCTTCCTGTTTTTGTGTTTTGCATTCAAATTGGCATTATTAAATAAAGTAATATTAAATACCCTGAATGTACAACACAATCTCCAAACATATTCATTGGTTCATATAACATACACAGAGCAATAAACAACTATGTGTCTGTGTTCTTTTCCCTATGTTGGAGCAGCATTACCTGAAACACTACAGTCTCTGCATTGTCCATGCACTATTGTGTTCTGGTGGTGATGCGTTCAAACGTCCTATATAAATAGTTAGGTCAATATGCTGAATGTAACAAAATGCACATTTGGCGGGCAGCAACGCATACAATTGTAATTAAGTCAAAAATGTGCCGAGTACACAAACTGAACACATGTTGGCAGGTCTGCATAGTGTTACTTTAACATTAACAACAGTCAGTTGACTCAAATAATATATTTCTACGTTTACGTCCCAATACTACACAGAATGGCACACAGTGTGACGGCCAGTGTTGTGTAACAGAGCCAGATGGTTGAACATGGATGGCCGACGGTGCTGGCAGCCATGCGCCTGTAAACGTATTTCCTGCACGGAAGATCGGCAACGTACTTCGCATTAGTGGCAGCATGACGGATCCATCTTCACTAACTAGGAAAGACGACCTCCAGCAGATCTATCCCATAGATGGAAGAGCGCTGTGGTAGCCATTGGATTGGAAAAAAACCAAAACAAATGTATATGTCACGGCTGCAGATGATGCTCTGTAATTGGGTTTTGTTGTGCATAACAAGTCAGAATTGTTTGCCATTTGTATCAGTAATAGGAGTGCAAATGCCGTAAAGTGGACAAAAGACTCCATTATATGAGGGGAAGATATGGGGGGGGGGGGGGGGGGTAGACCACTGGTCTTTGTGTGACATTGAAGGGCATGAAGCCAGAGAGAGGCTGTACTTGTACAGTCGCATATTTTTATGCCACACACAAAAATCCTAATGCAAAGGGAGGAGAGCATGAGTGATCTCAGTGTGAGTGCAGCTGTGGCTCACACGCTGGCCTCTGAGAAGTGTTTTCATTAAGCTAATGTGGGTTTCATCCACCATGATGGATGTGTGATGCAGGGTGTGGATTCATGTGGTGGAGAGCTGGCTATCCGTGGACAGGTGATGGGGAAAGGGAAAGCAAAAGGAGGAGTGGAGAACAAGCACAAAATTTTGTTTGAATTTTGCATGCGCGCTCCTTGGAAAAAGGGATGGGCATTGGAAGAATTCCGATAACATAATATTAAGTTGTCCTTATTGATATTAATTTCAGAAAGACAGATAGATGAAGCAATTCAACTTCCCTATTTTATGCCAAAGGCACAGATAAGAAAGGCAGCACCACCAAAAAGCAAACAACATGAAGAAAATCTATTCCAAAGATCCATGTGGAAGCATGTCAACATGTGACAACCAACCAAGACAACCAAGTGACGGTCACTCGACGTAAAACTTGCATGACCAAACACGGCCCAGGGAACCTCACTCCATTTCACTGGTGTTTTAACATCAACAACAATTTAGGTGCTGCCCAGTATAGTGAACTCCTGCTCTGACACTGATTTGGTCAGTTCATTCATCCTAAAGTAAGAAAACTGGAACAAAAGAAAACATAGGTATGGTGCCTGAGGCTCAGAGCGAAACCTCATAACAGAATAAAAACATTTCTGATTCTTGTTAAGAAGCTCCAGCATACCCCTGCGACCCTAGTGAGGACAAGCGGCATAGAAAATGGATGGATGGAGGGATTATTGTATGTATTGTAAGTATATATATATATGTATATAAGTATATAAGTATATATATATATATATATTGTAAGTATGTCAGCTTGTGAGCAGAGATACCTCTTGTATGTACGGTAGTTCCATCTATTTTCTATGCCACTTTTCCTCACTAGGATTGCGGTGGTATGCTGAGTCTATCCATGCTGACTTTGGGCAAGAGGCAAGGTAAAGCCAGCCAATTGCATTGTACTTATAGGCAACCATATATACACATTCAAACCTATGGATACAATTTACAATCTCCAACTAACAATTTAGAGTCTCCAATTAACCAAACATAGAAGATACAATTAACCATACAAATAAGAAACCGGAGTACCCAGAGAAAACCAATGCACGGGGTGAACATGTAAACTCCACACCAAGATGCCCAAACAGAGATTCGAACCCAGCTCTTCCAGAACTCCCGACTGTGCGACCACCATGCAGCCCTTTTGGATAGAGTGACTGACTGGAATCCATGCGACCTTCAATTTTAGATTTCCAGTACCTGCACTGGCCACACAGCCCCACAGCGTGATGGAACCACCACCAAATGTTACTGTGGGTAGCAAGTGTTTGTCTTGGAATGCTGTGTTCTTCATCCGCCATGCATGCCACTCCATGTTATTTCCAAACAACTCCATTTTAGTTTCATCCGTCCACAGCACCTTATTCCACAATGAAGATGGCTTGTCCAAATGTGCTTTAACATACCTCAAGCGACTCTGGTTGTGGCATGTGTGCAGAAAAGGCTTCTTCCGCATGACCTTCCCGTACAGCAAAGTGCACTCAATAGTTGAACGATGCACAGTGACACCATCTGCACCAAGATCATATTGTAGGTCTTTGGAGATGGTCTGTAGGTTGAGTTTGACTGTTCTCACCATCCTTCATCTCTGCTTATCTGAGTTTTTCTTGTCCTGCCACTCTGGACCTTAACTGTGGTCTTCCATTTCCTCACTATGTTCCTCAGAGTGGAACCTGACAACTGAAATCTCAGAGCAAGCTTTTTGTATCCTTCCCCTAGACGTCCCCTAGATGTTGAACAATCTTTGCTTTCAGGTCATTTGACAGTTGTTTCGAGGCTACCATGTTGCTACTCTTCAGAGAAGATGCAACTTGCAATTGGCCGACTCAAATACGCTTTATCATGACTGGCTTCACTTGTGTATGTAGGCCAAGGGTTAGGGAGCTGACCAAACAAATTTGGTGTTCCAATAATTAGTGTTAAAGGTATTCAAAATCAATAAAACAACAAGGGTGCCCAATACTTATTGTACACGTTCTGTAAATCCTGTCAACCTCATTTTACTTCTCGTACATCGGTTTGTCTGTTATATGATATTTTTAACAGAAATTGCTGATCCAAACAACCAGTGATTTATGAAGGAAAATCTCAAAAATTACCAGGGGTACCCAAACTTTTTCATACCACTGTATAATAATGCAGTACTTTTTGATGTCAAAATTTCATACAATTAACACAATTCACAACAATCACAAATACATAAAAGGATTTATGATGCCCATCCCTTTCTTGGAGTTGAAAAACATTGTCCCAGTGATTCAAACAGGGCAAGAAGTTACTACAATGCAATCTATGTAGGTGAGCACAGGGGGTGACACGTGGAGGAAAGTGAGTAGGTGAGAAGAACATTATGGCATTTACCTTCTACATCATTACTGTCAAAGTCTTGAGTGAGGCATGAATGGAGACAAAAAGCACACACACACACAAACACATGAAAAGCTATGCCACAGCAGCTCTGTGTAAAGCAGAAGAAAAAGCAACATTTAAAACATGAGAGAAGCACAACATGAAGTGACGTTTGTCCAAAATACAAAACACAAAAGAGACAAGAATTAGACCGTATAGCCAAAAACAGAGCATGAGATGAGCTTTAGATTGCAGTCATTTTGTTAAAATATATACTGTATATACTTGATTTTGTGGCACACGTGCCAAGGAAGAACCAGTTGGTGAACATCTGGATAAAGATATGGTTCCAGAAACCTTTCACCCCCAAAAGGGAACTGGTACAGTCCCAGTTGTCTTATATTATATTCTATGCAAACACACTGGCAGAAAAGTAAACACCAATAAATGCTTTTTCTGATTTAAATGTCAATGATACAGTTCTTCAACCACACAATTCCATCGCCTTACGTTTGTTGCATGCCAACAACAATAAAATTACATCCACTTCAGAATAACAAATAGTACAGTCCAAGTCGTCTTACATCTGTTCTATGCAAACGTACTCGTATACAAGTGAACATGAGTACATTGCCGCAAGGATTTTTCCATTTTTTTTTCTTTTTGACATTTCAGTGTTAATGAATGTGTCAACCCATAAAAAAATGGCACATTCCCATTGTCTTATAATGCATGCCAATGTAGTGGTAGACAAATCATGTAAATATGCTAATAATAATTGTGTCGTATTATGTTTGCTGCTTTCTAGCATACAAGTGTCAACGAAACCATTCCTCTTGCAGTGTCATAACAATTTTTTGCATGCTAACTTATATCAACAAATGGTTCAACCTTGGCGGAGGGTTACACTGAGTCCCATTTTAATTCTGAAAATAAGTACTCTCATGTATTAATAGACACACATACTGTATGCACACACACAGACAAGCATTTGGTACGTACAATACGTATACACACACATTATGAATGAGGACCCCCCTACCTTTGACCCTCTCTCCACGATTGAGCTGGATCTCCCCCTCACCCTGCGGGGTGTAGGGCTTGACGACAATGAAGGTGCGACCTGGGACGGCACTGTAGAGTTTCCGCTTGGGCCCGCGTGTGCCCATCAGCGCCGGCGGGGTGTGATGAGGTGGGCTTGGGTCTCGCTGCACTGACCCGGGGCTGTAAACAAACACATAGGTTACTGTGGTGATCCCGGGGAGCTGGTAGCTGAAGCCCGTGGTCACAGACATGGTGGTCCGTGGGGCTGCCAGCTGGTGACACCCCCTGGTCTTTATGATGGACCTGGAGAGATTCATAAAGGTCCCGCTCTTGTCCAAATAATAACAATCAGTCTTCCACAGGAGCCATGCCAGCCCCCCCCGCTCCTTCTCTTACAGTATCCTCCCTCGTCTCCTCTCTTTCTACACACTCCCTTGCATCCTAACAAAACAAAGATGGTTAATTGCAGTTTCCTTCCATTCGATAGATCCCCCTCTCAGTCATCTTGAGTTGGGGGGCATGGCTGAAGCCCGCTCCAGAAAGCAAGGACAGACATCCTGCATGTCTCCAGGTGGGACGACAGATCCCGACTCCAGCTGAGGGGGGCAGCGAGGATGTGGATTGAGCTCCCCGAGTCCTTCTCCTTGGGAGTCCCGCCGCGTCTCCCTCGCCTCTCCCCTCCTTGTCCTCCCCTTCCTTTCCACCACTCCTGACACACACACATGCGCTCGCTGACATGCGCTCACACACGCTGTGGCAGTGATGCTACTGCTTCTACTACTGCTGCTGCTGTTGTTGTCTTGCGTGGCTCCCCTCCCCTTTGACAGCTTGCTCACACCCTACAAGCCATTTATGTGCATGCTCCATCTGCACACACATACACACGCACACACACTCATGGAGCCGCCGTTATCATGGCCACCATGCACCGCCTGCATGTCGCTAAAACATTGCTCACACATACACACGGTGGTCCCAGTGCACCACTGAGCTTCTTCTGCATGTGTGCATGCACCATGGCTCCCCCAAGCAAACTGTGACAGTGTAAATATTCCTGTGTGTGTGTGTGTGTGTGTGTGCGTGCGCAGTAGGGTAGAGAATGGGGGGCTGAGGGCAAAAGCTTCAGCCCATTTGGTTTAACTGTTGCTCCTCCTCTTTTCCCTATGCCTCAAATCGCCTCCTTCACTCACATCCATTGCACCCACCCATCTCTCCCTCTCTCGCTCTCTCTCACTCTCTCTCTCTCTGTATGCTCTCTAGCTCCTAACACAGCAGTGGCAGAGCTCCACCTAGTCTTCATTCATCCCCTTCTTTGCTACAACTCAGCCACGTGCTCGTAGTGCCGTAAACACTCCTCACAACAACAGTAATGGCCGATACATCTTATTATTTTACCAATACCATAAGAAGGATAAAAGAGATTTTTAGTTTGGTACAGTAGATCTACAGTACAGTATGATAGACTACCAATATCAGTTGTCAAATCAAACACCATACACCATTGCACAGCAATCCCTCGTTCATCCCGATAAATTGATTTCAGACCCGGCTGTGATAAGTACATTTCTACAAAGTAGGATTCCTTATTTATAAATTGAATAGTTTCATAGTTAACAATCAGAACACCTTGTAAATATGTTTTCTAACATTATTAGAGCCCTCTTGATGGTAGAGTTTTACTTACTATTGTAGACATAATAAGAGGAAATAAGCCATTTAATACATAAATAAGACTTAATATAAGACAATAAATGTGTTCCGGTGCTCAGGGAGCTGAGTGGGGGACTGAACAGGAAGTGACGCCGGGGGTTCAGAGTTGGGTTTTAGCTTGGCGTAGGTTATTATTGTGACCAGATTTTTAAAACCTGCAATAAAAGGCTGTTGTTCTGGTGATTGTCTGGTGCTTGTGTGTCAAACCGAACATTGCAGCAACATTACTGACACCTAGTGACCAGTGTAGAATACTACATCACGACTGAGTCTTCTGAATGCAGTGTCTTTATATTTTAGTTGGTAATTTTTGTTTAACAATGTTTCATTTAGGCAAAACAATGCATAAAATGTGCTTAAATATGCATATTCTTTGACAATAGGCCGTACTCAACCACAAAGCAGCATGATTTATTATTTAAAAAAAAAACTGTGATAACAGTGAGGCTGCACAATTCGAAGCACAATGTGGGTGCGGGTGAGAATATTAGACGCTGCAACTAAGGTGCATTCACGAACATCATTACTATTTTTGCGAGTCAAAGGCCTGTAACCTACTGAAAATTGCTCCGCGATGCTTCAGTTGAGAATGGCTTATCTACAATTACATGGTAAAGTACTAAATAAGTACTAAATAATAAAGTACTGTCAATTAGGATGCATTTTGAGTCATTGCCCATCAGAAGTTCACTTGTCACAAAGTCAATCACTTTGAGGTCATGCTTTAATTATGTCATCTATCATGGTTATTGACCTGTCAGTCTTCGAGGTCAGCTGACAAGACAGGTCGGCGAGTGTTTGGGTGAGAGGTGGCTTTGTGGTGGTGTCTGTGGGCGAGCGGCGCATCTGCTTTGTTGACAAGCCTCATGTTTCATCGCACAGACAAGCTGCAGTGGGAGGAAGTGGAGACAGAGCATCGTGCACACAACATACAGTAAGGTGTCATTTATACACATGAATAAAATAGAGGGTGACGCTTTGCTGTGGTGGTGTAACTTCTTACAAGAATGTAGTTGGGATATTGTACACAAAAACGTAGTAGAAGTGTCATTTTACAAACTGACTTCAATTTTAAAGGGGAACTGCACTTTTTTTTATTTACAATCAACATTTAGAATCCTTATGTGACAAATGAACACATTTTCTTTCACTTTTCTGTGCATTATAACGCCAGAAAACAAGTTAACATGAGCTAGCTAACAATGTACGTCATTGGTACACACCTATTTTGAAAACGAAGCCCTCTAAAAACATTTTAGACACATGCTGTGATCATGAATGAACAAGTACATTTGTGAGAACATGTAATAATTATAGTATTTTGCCTTATTTTGATGATTTTAAACATTACCGAATATCTTTTCTCGGTGCATTGATTTCACAGACCCATTGATCGGAACTAACGCTACTTCCGTCAACAAGGTAAAACATCCCGCCCCCCAGGCAGAGAATCATGTTGCTGTGTGGGCTATAGTGAAACATACATGCGCACACAAATAAGTTACTCACAATTAGGGATCGACCGAGATGTGTTTTTTGGGGCCGATGCCGATACCGATTTTTTCCCATCACCCTTAGCCGATTTTGCTTGGGCCGATACTGCTTTTGATCCCTCAATTTACATGAAAAAATGACCATGATAACAAATATTACAGGTCTCATGTTTAAACAAATATTTATTGAAATGTAAACACTGAACACAGTAGGATTCAGCTTTCTTAAACACACATTTAAACGGCATTATCAACTTTAAAAGGAATAAATATTCAACCGTGTGCAAAACATTTCTGTCGTAGTTTAAATTTATCTAGCATCAATGTGATGACTGCTCCTCCGCAGCGTGACGCGCAGCCCCCGCCGTCCCCGCCTCCACACACACAAACACATCACACTGACACAATTTTGTACGATATATAAAACATTTATAATATCGGCCGATGTATCGGTCGATGCTTACTCACAATGTCCGCTCTCACTGGGTGCCAACTGCTGCAATAGCGTCAATAGTATCTTTCAGCATGTGTGCTCCCCATTGAGCTGGTAAATTCCAAATAATCCTCAGGTTAAAAAAAAAAAATGCTAAGAACAAACAAGCATCTTGCTGAGTCTTTGTAGCGATGTTGTCAGCTTGTGGAATCTCGAAGTTGACCAACTATTTGGCTTACAGCCACAACCTTCAACAATACATGTGTGAGACATGATATATAACCTAACATTAATTTTTCTAAACTAACAACACAGTACCAGCACCATTATTAGGTTCCACGGGAGTAGGTTGAGGCGTTATGAGTGATGCTGACTCACAACGCCTATAGCGAAGTGTTGTGATACTCCGCTAGAAATATAGTACTCAGTGTTAGCTGCTACAACAACAATATCGCTGTAGCTTGTTTAATATACAGGTCAGTTATGGAAATGAAACACTGTTGCCGTTTTTTTTTAAAGTTACTGTGCCCCAATTACGTGCATTTTAGCTAGCTTGTATTAACTCGTTTTATCACGTTATAATGCACAGAAAAGGGAAAGAAATATGTGTCCATGTTCCACATAAGGATTGATAGATGATTCCAAAAAAGTACAGTTGCCTTTTAATGTTAAAAAAAGTTCATGTTGAAAAATATGAGGCAACTGTGCAACTCAACGTTTACGACACACTCCTTATCCGTCATTAAGGTTAGGAGAAAGTTTAGGTTTGGGACAACATCTTGTGAGATTAAAACGTGAATTCGTTTCTCGTTTGGAGAAAAGCTGTATCGGCAGAACAGGGCAGCCAGAAGCCAATCAGACTGTGAACTATGGTATTGCTACTATGAATGATAACATGAGTAATATGGACGTGGCAGTACACGACGCATTATTGGAACTGCACATTAAGTGCTTTACATACTTCAAACCTTCCAATCTTACCTACCGCGGTGTTCTCAGTGAGAGTGTCAGCAAGTAATGTCTGGGGTTTTTTTCCATTCGCTGTCCAAAGAGAAGCTTTACTAACTCTACATTTCATCGAAGGTACTTGAAATATTTCTGATAAAAACAAAACGCAGATGTTAAGACTTTGCACTTTCAATCACCGTTACCATTAATCACCATCAACATTAATAATGGTATTGTACCGACTATAACCGCTTCATAACACACCTCATCAGTAGAGGATGTATTGACAGTATATTACGGTTGCTATATTTAGTGAGTAGGAGTACACATTAAAAGTGAAAGACAGGAAGTGCCTCTTGCGTTATGGATTTAGTCTCCGTATTTAATCCGTATTGCCTAACTTTTTCAAGTTTTTCGTTCTTATTAATAAATTTGTTGAACCTGTTATTGAATAGCCTGTCAATCATTTTATAAAACTGTGCTACTATGGAAACTGGTCAGTCATTTGTAAATTGATATTTGTCTCAGTTTTAAAAAATTGGAACTATTTTAGCTGTTTTGATTTTGAAAAGACATTTTCCGGTCTGAAATGAAAAATTAAGCAGTTCTACAATGTCATTGATAACTTAATTTTTAATTTATTGTTTCCATTACGATTCCATAACAAGCAGTTGATGTTTTTGCTTTACAATTCTTGACAATATCAGTGATTTCCATTTTTGTCATATCAGAGAGAAACATGGTTCATTCATTTTTTACCGCTTATCTTAAAAGGGTCGGACAACAGAGACGGGGTCCCACCTGGACTGGTTGCCAGCCAATCACAGGGCACATATAGACAAACAACCATTCACACTCACATTCATACCTATGGACACAATTGTTGGTTCTCCCCAAGTTTTTTTTAAATACGGGTAGTCCACCAAAAAACATGTAATGGCCACATTGCTACTACCAAGGACTGGTTTGCACTAAGTCACTGGGAATCTACATTACGTTACCACTCAGTTCCGGAATATCAAGAAAGCTTTACTGTGGAGCTGCTATATATATTGGAGTCCACAACTCAATACAAAGGGTCCAAAAATGAGCATAATAGGTCCCCTTTTATTTTGGTTGTCCTTAGTTTTGGGTTCTTATTTTGGTTTTCTGTTTCCTGTTTCCTGTTTCCTGGCTCAATGTGTAATTATGGAGCCACCGTTGGGAATAGTTGCAGAAGTACCCGTTTCTCATTAGTTATAAGCACTACTTTTTAGATCCAGTTTAGCGTGCACCGCTATAATTATCAGCAGAGCAATTTTATTGATGATAATAATACCAATAACAAAATTAATTTGAGAAAGAAAAAGCGCATTCAAGTTGGCATTTTCTACAATGGCAGCTTTCCATAAAATTGAATAAACGTGAGAACACGTTGCATTGTTTGACAGTAGTCAACAAAATTGAGTAAGCTTTGCCACTTCTAGACAACCCCAGATGCTACAAAAAAATGTTCTGTATTTTATTCCTTAACTTGTCACACGCAGTGTTGGTTTCTGCATGACAGTGTGTTTATGTTCCCTTTTTAGTGTACTTTCTCATTGGATGCTCTTATTTTTGTATTCACTTCCTTTCTTGCTTTGCTTCCGTTTTCCTACTTTTCCTATCTCCCACATTTGTTTCTAATTTCACTCCCGTCTATTTAGTTCAGGTGTGTATGCTTTCCATCGTTGGTTCATTATAATTTATTGGTTTCCTGCTGCTGCATAGCAAATTATGATTAAAGAAAATACTTTTTATCTGCATTTTGGTCGTGCTCTCTGCATCATGGGGTCGCAACGCAACACCGTGACATAACTGCTGTTTTCAACCCTTTACACTTTCTTCCCGTGTTTAAAGGATACAATAGGTGCTGTAGGGCCCATCATGTGGATCATAATAGTGCTTTTTTTGAACAGCAGCCTGACTTCAGTAACAACAGCAAGACTTCATTGGGGGAATCAAACGTTTTGCAACATATTGATGTAGTTGGATTTAAAATACATACATAGGAGAGCACTCGTTTGGCTTCAAGATTGTATTTATGTCCTCGGCTCACTGTATATGTTTGTAGAAGACAAATAACAGACAAATAGATATAAATGTGTATGAACTAATTAAAGTTGATGATGCATCATGCACACACAGGTGCAATACTGTTGTTACGCTACAGCTGCTCATGGCTCACACATGAAAACAAATTGATGTGCATCCATAATTCTGGAGTTAAAACCAGCTATTTGGCATAAAACAGCCCACGCTACATGATGATCGCTGTGGAGCGTGCACACAGCAGACAAGACCAGCAGGTATAACAATAGACTCTGCCTCTGGCCTTGTAACCGCATCAGAATTGACTTAACAATTACAAATAAATGACTCCTATCAGAAGTCTGGGATAATGTGCTTGATTGGATCAGAGATGCCGCTAAGCAGGTTAACACAAAGATAATGAGTGGATATGCCAGCGTGAGTGTGAGCATCTATGACCTGAAGTCGAAAATGTCATGAAATGGCATTTACACAGATGTTATCAAGCTTCACAGCAGCACTGTCTCACCTGAATGCTTTGCCGCCTCCTCAACTAAATGGCCTTTCACTCAAATAGCTGCTCTCTCTCTTGGGCATGGTGAGCCCATTAAAAAAAAAAAAAAGACAAAAAACACTACAATCATCATCACACTTTGCATGCTGATAATCGGTTGTGTTTTGGTGTTGCAACACGCAAATAATGGGCCGTCTCATTATGGAGCAGGTAGACAACATGAGAGTGAGTATGGACAATCCAGTATGAGTAATATAGACGTGGCAGTACACTTTCAAATTTGAAATATATGTCAGAACTGTAATCTTTCAAGCTATTTTTGGATCTTTCAGTTTTACATACGCTAGGTTAAAGGTACACTACAGCAGGGCTGTACAGTGCCACTAATTCACTCACATATGCACCTAGAAAGTACACTGTGTGGGTGGAAAAAATAAAAAGGGAGCACTGGTGGTGAATACATTTTTCAATCCTTGCATTTTGCTCCTGAAATAGGTCCATACAAAGTGAACAAAGCTCTCGCAAACTCTCGCGTTGATGTCTCAGTGCAACTGCACTAGCTGACAGAGCTAATTATCAGATGGATACTGCAACCATGCAGGAAAGATGATAATTCTCTCTGATGTAAGTGCTGTTCCATCCATGCGATAAATTTTTTTTCCGTTTGTATGCATCGTAACTCCGCTTGTGGAGGACTGCTTGATTGTGCCACGAAAACACAACATGGACTTATTCATTTTTTTAACACTTGCATCTCTCTGTGAAGCAAGTAAACCAGTAAACCAAGTGTAGTTGACCACATTTTTATGGGCCTTTTAAAGGCACATTGTAAGAATTAGTATGAATGTGACGTGACGTTTACACTTTTCTGACCTATGAATGTTGTTAGAATGTTGTATTCTTGTGTTAAACTACACCAAAGTTTCAGATAATGGGTTTTGCTCTGAATGCTTGGTTTTAGGGAGATTTCGTAACACAAGCTCTAGGCATGCCAGCCCCCTGCTCTGCTTCACTGTGTTAGCATGGAGCTAATGCTAATGGCTTCCAGGAAATACTTGTTCAGATTTTAACTTGCCTAATGAGGCAAACATCAGGAAGAAGTTCCATGTGAAGAGAAAAGCTGTAAGTAACAATAAAAATTTTCAGCGTCCTATCTGTGTTTATTTTGTCTGTGTAGCATTATAGAGTGTGCATACGGGGAGTCTCTTACCTGTATGCATGCAAATTACAAGCTCACCGATGTCTGTAGATGCCAATAACAACTTCCACCATGGGTGGATCTAAAAATGGGTAGTCCCGCAAAAAAATACTTAATGACCAAATTTACACTACCAATGTTTTGTCAATATTTCACTCAATAAATGGTAAGTCAGTGGTCTCCAGCCAGTAGCTCATGAGCTACCAGTAGATTCAAACCACTGTTCACAAAGCTCTCCAAAGGGCTTATTCATTTATTATCATGTACCAACAAAATTAGAAAATGGGGTTTGGCAGTAGTCCGGAAGTCCTCTGGAGCACTTAGGAGTGTTACCAATCACAGCAGAGTGGGAGTGCCCGTAGGCAGGCCGTGAGTGGAATAAATTAAAACAGACCGTTGTGGTGATCCAAGGAGATACAGCTGGAATAGGTGCAGAATCTGTAAGATCTAGAAAGCTTTCAGTGCGGGTGATTGTGTGTAGCTACTCAATAAGAGTCCACAATTCAATACAAAGGGCCATAAAATAATAAAGCATAACAGATTTCTTTTAAGAGGTTCCACTGTATGAATTAAGCTGGTCTAATGCAACATGCCGGCGGTCTAGTCCTCACAGCTAGGAGACCAGGGTTCAATTCCACCCTCGGCCGTCTCTGTGTGGAGTTTGCATGTTCTCCCCGTGCATGCGTGGGTTTTCTCTGGGTACTCCGGTTTCCTCCCACATTCCAAAAACATGCTAGGTTAATTGGTGACTCCAAATTGTCCATAGGTATGAATGTGAGTGTGAATGGTTGTTTGTCTATATGTGCCCTGTGATTGGCTGGCGACCAGTCCAGGGTGTACCCCGCCTCTCGCCCGAAGACAGCTGGGATAGGCTCCAGCACCCCCGCGACCCTTGTGAGGAAAAGCGGTAGAAAATGAATGAATGAATGAATAATGCAACATGCATACACATACATACCGTGTAAGTACTAGTAAAAGTAAAATCAATCACATATCTATGTGATGACAAACTAGCCTGGTAGCCATTCAAGTATAAATGAGTGTGTCAGGAGAGACATTTTATGACAAGAAAATATTCAAGGGTATGCGTGTTGGTCATTAAGACCAGCTGCTGATTTTGAGACTTTTTATGCATTCACCTCGCACCAATACTTTACAAGGGTAATACACATTCAAGAACAAGGTCTTCACTCGCTCCATACAGAAGGCCAATTAGGCCAGAATGCAGCCAACATACTAAAATATTTCACCTTTATTCTATCTCTTTTTCTGTGATAAGATATCACAAAACATAAAGCGGTATAAATGAAGGGTGTCACAGACACCAGTTAACGAGATGATGGACAAGATTGAGGATATGAGACCAGATTGTAACGTTACTTTTAAGAAAAGTACATTCATTCATTAATTTTCTACTGCTTTTTCCTCACAAAGGTCGCGGGGGGATGCTGGAGCCTATCCTGGCTGTCTTCGTGCGGGAGGCGGGGTACACCCTGCACTGGTCGCCAGCCAATCACAGGGCACATATAGACAAACAACCATTCAGACTCACATTCATACCTATGGACAATTTGGAGTCGCCAATTAACCTAGCATGTTTTTGGAATGTGGAGAAAACCCACGCATGCACAGGGAGAACATGCAAACTCCACACAGAGATGGCCGAGGGTGGAAACGAACCCTCGTCCTCCTAGCTGTGAGGTCTGCGTGCTAACCACTCGCCCGCCGTGCCGCCCAAGAAAAGTACAATGAACAAATATATGATCATTGAACTTCATGTTACATTCTACATTACACTCTTCGGCCTTCTGTGCGTATACTAGCAGCCCCGCATCCACCCACTGAAACACAGAGACTGTATGACTGACAAAAGAACTCACTCCGTTCATGCCGTTATTGTATGGCACACACACACCATGGTGCTGAAACCGATACATAGTGAACTCTCTTCCTGCCTATTTGGAAGCAGGAGACGAGAAAAACAGACATGCACATGGTAATGTATTAAGTTAATTTATATATTATCATCCCAGGCTTAGAGCCCATCAGACAGTTTTTTCCTGAATGAGAAATCTTCTCACATTTCAATTTTGCGAGGTCTTGTGACACCCATAGTATAAAGTGTATAAAACTCCTACCATGGGATTTAGTGTTTGATAGGCAAGGAGAGTAGAAAGAAAGACCCATAATTCATTTTGTATAATTACATTTAAAGGGGACTTATTATGCTCATTTTTGACCCTTTGTATTGAGTTGTGGACTCCTATAAGCAGCTACACAAGATAACCAGCACAGAAAACCTTTGAGACTTTCCAGAATCTGTAGCTATTCCAGCTGGATTTCGTTAAATTTGTGCTTCCTGACAAAATGGTCTGTTTTAATTTATCCCACCCAAGGGCCATCAACGGGCATGCTCACTCCGCAGTGATTGGTCACACGCCCAAAGTGCTTCCTAACTATGAGCCATATAAGGAAGTACGGCCTTCCGTGACATCACAAAAGGTCAGTTTTACCACACCTTTTGAAAATCAACGTTTTGAGCCATCTCAAACTTTTAAGGACTCACTTCCAAGTGTGCAAACCTCATTATCTGAAACTTTGGCATCGTTTAACACGAGAATACAACATTCTAACTAAATTTATAAGTCAGAAAAGTGGAAAAAGCATAATAGGTCCCCATTAAGCTCCAAACTGTTGAAGCTCCAGTGCAACTTGATGTTGACATGCAGTTTAACAGCAGTAAATGTGGGCATGAATGGCAGCATTGAGCGGTAGGTGAAAAAGTCGCACAGACCTGAGTCTTCCACGGGGACTGTGTCCATGAGGGTAGCCGTGGCTGTGGGACCTTCTCGGCACGGGCCTTTCGTCATCATGAGAGTGATGTAAGGAAGGTGAGCGGGAATGAGAAGACCTGGAGCTGCCGGTACTCTGGAGACTGCTGTCAGGGAACTCTCCATGACGACTCTGAATGACCAAGAAAAGCAGTACTGGTCGTTACATAACATCACATGTACTGTGATCTCATAAGAATCAGTCAGAAATCACACAAAGTTGAGCAAAATATCCAATTCCAAATTTATGGAGAAAATGTTTTATGATAATTTATGGGGATAAAGAAGTTAACCACTGTAAAACATAAAAACAACACTTCACCTCAGCGGGTTCTTCTTGCCAGGTATGCTAATGTCTCATTGAGATTTTCTGATATTATGCATGATAAAAAAAATCAAATAATAGCAAAACAAATATACTAAATGCATTTCATTTGTTTTGTATTTTTTTAGACCTGTCTGGCAGTCACACCTCCATGCTGAGTGTTACCTCTCCAAGGCTGCCCTGCTGCTGGCCCAGAGCTGGCAGACTGCGCAGTGAGGGGACGGGTGAGTGACCCTGCCGACCGCGAGACTCTCTGTGGGCCTGGCGGTGGATGTGATCGTTGTCTCCGTTGAGGTTATTGTCACTCGCCGAGCGCAACAAGGATCGAGGCGAGGGCATGGTGCCTGGCGTCACACGTCGACGGTTGGTGTAGGAGGGGGTCTCCCTGAAAGGCACTGACAGGAAATAGAAGACACAATGGAAGGAATGAGAGCCTTTTAAACCGCAAAGCATTGAATCCAGTAGTTCCAGTGGCAGAGCTATGGGGTGGCCGTGGCCACCCTTTGTCACTCGCCGGCCACCACCACTGTTGGGAGAAAATTTTGACAAATGTGGTTCTATGGTGCAGAACGTTAGTTCAACCTAACCGCCATTTCCACTTGGACACATTTCACTGCGGCACATAACTTTCCGTGAAAGGAAAGTTATGTGGAGGAGCTGTCAATAAAATCGCGTCTTGTATTTACTGCAAATGTTAGGTACTGTACTTTCTGCACCATAACACGCACCTGATTATAAGGCGTAGTCTCAATTAGGGGGTCTATACTAACAAATACATCAGACACACCGTATAAAAGGATAATGCGCATGCTAAATTATACGCTTGAAGCGCCGGAGAATGGGATTCTGAGGCAGAGTGTCGAATAGCAAACCTTATTTTCTTGTTCAACATGAAGTCACACTCGAGCCCCAATACCACAACACCCTCAACTTTAAAAATTCCAGGGTGCAGAGTTCCAGGTACTACAAAAAACATCCAACGGAACCAAAACAGTGAGTTTAGGTGAACTTTATTCTATTTAATAATACACTCAATGTATTTTTTAAAATTAATCTTCTCCCACAAATCTATCAAAGTCCTCATCTTCTGTATCGGAACAGCTGGGCAATTTCGCCATCAAACATGCTGGGTTCCCTCTCATCATTGTTGGAGTCAGTCTTGTTGTCAGATGGCTCTTCAATGATGCCGGCTTTCGCCAAAGCTCAAACAGCCAAATCAGATATCTTAGCTGAAGCCGTCTTTCATCCATTATTCTCACACCACTCGCAACGTCACTTTGAACACCGTGTTTACACCAACGTCCAGCGGTTGGAGTTCTTTAGTTAATCCTCCTGAAAGGTTGGCAAGTTCCTGGAATGATGGCAAGTGTAAACCACGTTGCGTCACGGCATTAACTAGGAGCTGTCATATGACTTGGTCAGCTGACTAAGTCCCTTCCTGAATTGTCGCTGTGCAGAAACACTGAAGTGCCAACACTGTGGCTGGCCGCTGACGACCACAACAAGCAGCGCATCCAAACTTTTGTTTGGAAATTGAACTGAAATCAACAATGCGGTAAAACCTTTCCCTCTCGCCAGCCATTACTGCTGCCGTTATGTATGTACGTTACATAAAAGATACTTGTTTGCAAGCGGCGATCGAACTGTGAATTCATTTACTTGACTTGTTTTTTTTTTTTTACAGTAGTGGAGATGTTTTGCAGCTGGATTAGACTCCAGCATACCCCTGCGACCGTAGTGAGGATAAGTTGCACAGAAGAAGGATAGACAGATCTGGCAACATGTGAAACACATGGTGAGAATGAATTTTCAGTAATGGACGTAGAGAAGCGGTAGAATTAAATATGTTTAGTTTCTTCCTAGTCTTTTTTGAACATAATGAATTGTAAACACGTGATGTTTGAAACTAATAAAACCATGACATAACCGCATAAACCAATCTATTGTGGTTTATGCATACATCAGTTAAATATGTTAAAATGTGACTTCACAATATGAGAAGCTGTGGAGGAATGTGAATGGTGTCAGTGTACATTTTCTATAAGCATAATGCTGGAGATCAGTGTCTACACTAGATGGCAGAGTTTTCCTGCCAAGAGTAGCGGCCCATATTAGCGCGGGAGGATCCAATAACAAGCCCCCTTGAAAAACGTCTCTCCATCTCTTTAATCTCACGCTCTTCATCTTCTCCCCGTCTGATCATATTCCTCGAACATCACCACCGTACATACAGTACACGCCCCGCACATCTGAGGCCTGAAGAACTTTGGATTAACATTCACTTTCTGAAACATTTACAGTCAAGTGTGAAATATACCATTACTGCTGTCCACTCACCAACATCTGACACTTTGTGGACCTTTATGATTTCAGCCAGATCAAAGTTTCCTGCTATGATAGCCACCTGGAGGGGGAGAGAAGAAACTATATCACTGCATGACGGAAACTTGTGTTGGCTTCTATAGTAAGGACACATTGATGCTTGTACGCTGTATTAATGCCAAATTCCCCACTTAACTTCCAATGGGTTCTGTACCTGAAAAGCAGTCTGGCTGTTGTAGTTCTTGATCTCCTTGTTGGCTCCTCGAAACAGGAGTACCCGAGCACAGCTGTCCTGAATGACAACACAGATATTTAAGTGTTACACTTAGCCTTTTAAAATCTGCATTTGATCCGACTACACGCAAAATAATACATGAAGGGTGGGTGGACGCCATTAGCCCGCTTTGAATGGGTCGCTCTATTAGATAGGTACAGTAGAGGTCACATGACAGCTTGCCTAGACCGTCTGTGTTTGGAGAGACATTTTAAATGTCAAATTTCACTAAAGTCTGAGTGAGGATAGAGAAAGAAATGCCCAATATGAGAAAGGATCAATACCACAGGGTCTTATAGCCACATAAATTCAGTGTAAAGGGAAAACCCTGACAGGATTTTTGTAGGGCATGTGGTGAAAAATAACCACCTGTTGTAGACAGACTGTACATTAACAGTGAATAACATAAAACTAATAACATAAAACAGATGTAATGCAATTAATCTGACGCAACAAATGTTCATTAATATATTCATTCATTCATTTTCTACCGCTGATCCTCACAAGGGTCGCGGGGGTGCTCTCTCCGGCGAGAGGCGGGGTACATCAGCCAATCACAGGGCACATATAGACAAACAACCATTCACACTCACATTCATACCTATGGACAATTTGGAGTGGCCAATTAACCTAGCATGTTTTTGGAATGTGGGAGGAAACCGGAGTACCCAGAGAAAACCCACGCATGCACGACGAGAACATGCAAACAAATAGCCAAGGGTGGAATTGAACTCGTGTCTCCTCGCTGTGGGACCTGCACGCTAACCACTCGTCCGCTGTGCAGCCCAAACTGGGGCCTTTTTGCATGTTAGACAAACGTGATAACTACTACACTATGGAAACCACTTCATTAATATATATTAGTTGTAATATCAGTAACATTTATTCATTCATTTTCTACCGACTATCCTCACGAGGGTACACCCTGGACTGGTCGCCAGCCAATCACAGGGCACATATAGACAAACAATCATTCACAAGTAATCTAATCAACAGCATGACATTAAACATGGTCCCATTTCTGGTTTTATGGTTGTCATCACACTTTTCGTCTTTACTAATCAATAGTATAGAAAACTCAAAGAAAAGGATTGTCACGAGGCTCACAAAACCGTCTCACAATAATAAGTCTCACAAGAATATCTCACAAGAGTATCACCTTAAATTGTATTATGGAAAGCAGGAAGTGAACAAATGTAACAGTTACTGATTGTAAAAGTACCAGATAGAGGGGTAGGATTTAATAAACTTTGCTTCTTCCTACTCCTTTTGGACATGTGGAACTGTGAACTGATTATGGGATGCAGTCAATTGTAATCTGATGCATGTTCAAATGAAATAAAACCATTACCATTACCATTATCTGTCATGACACCGCAAACACAACCCACCCCCCCCAAAGATGCCTACTGGTCACCAATACACTTTTCCTTTTTACCAACTAGAGTATAATTAATTTGCCAATAATTAGATGTCAATAATTAGATGTAACTTCCCCAGCACTGTCATTAGAAGTACTGTAGTGTCATAGCTCTTTCCAAAGCACTGCTATATAGTTAGTGTAACTGTACACACACCCCTCAGGCCAAATAAAATCCAGTAGTAAATTGATAGACAACATCTACAGACCCATATGCATGCTGACTGGAGGTCGATATATAATTTACCACACAATCACAGCACGCGGCCTCTGAATTTCACCGAGTCATGTGCTCCTAAAGGAAAACCGTACTTTCTTTTGAGATTTTGCTCATTATCCACAATCTTTATGTGAGACTCGTATGTCATTTTTTTCTGTGCGTTTTACAGATATAGTAAAAGATAAAAAGAGACAGCTTATTACTGCACGTAATTGGATCCACCTATGCCGCGGACAAAGATCCTATTAAAACACCTCTTAAATCCTTTAACAAAGTTTTATAGTTTTATACACTGTACATGCTGTGACCATCTAGGAAACAGGTACAGTACATTCATGATAACATGTAATATTTGTCCATTTTTAAACATTACTGTAACTTCCTTCCTCAGTGCATCGATTTAACATAGAAACAAAACGCCTACACCTAGCATTAACTTTTTCAAACTCGAAAATAAAAAATAAAAATACAGTAGCGGTCTGTCAGCTGACATGTGGTGAAGCTAGCTGCTAGCAGACTAGTAGCTAGCCGAAGGTTTCAGCTTCCAATGGGTTCTGTACCTGAAAAGCAAATGAAAAGCTGTGACGCATCCAAGCATATTCAAGAGTCAAACTGGTGAATAGGATAAATCGGTACATTTTGAATGTGTAGAATAACATTCAAAAGTGCGCCCTCTCCTGTCCCCTTTTATGGGGAAAAAAATTCTCACCTTCACCAAAATGTAGTGGGTTATTCCTCAGGACGTCATATATTAAATAAATGTATTTATTAATCCAGTGTGTACCCCGCCTCTTGCTCAATGTCAGATGGGATAGGCTCCAGCATATGCGACCCCAGTGAGGATAAGCGGCATATAAAAATAATGGATGGATAATACATAAATACATAGATGGATTCATAAAATACCAAGAAAAGAGGACAAAAATCCTCATCTGCACCAACATGTTACATGTTACAGACGTGCATTCATAACTTAATGAATATGACCAGTCCAGGGTGGACACTGTCGCTCACTCAAAGACAGATAGGATAGGCTCCAGCATACCCGAGACTCTAGTGAGGATAAGTGGTATAGTATCCGGCTGTATGGAAATTAATGAATATTTAATGTGATTTTTAAAAATTATATAAAAAAGGGGTGCCCGAAGACAGCTGGGATAGGCTCCAGCACCTTGTGAGGATAAGCAGTAGAAAATGAATGAATGAATAAAAACAGGGCATTTTTTTTGCACATTTGCAGCATTTTTCTTTTGCATTTGTTTTTGATCCTGCAGCATTTTGCAACACTTTGCATGTGTTTAATGTTGCATAGTGTTTGTGTATCTTTGCTTTCAATAGAATTACATACATACATAGTATACTGTACTGTACTACAAGGCCTCCGACTAACACAAGCCAATTACTGTGCACACTCATCAGTCTTCCTATAGCAATTCATTAACAACACGAGTCCAATGAAGTCCTCAGAGTGGCTCACCCTAAGGTGTATACGGTATATTTGCTACACAGGAAGTGGAGTGGAGTGAGAGACACTCCAGTAATCACGGTGTAAAAGAGGAAGACAGATGGTTGCTGTCACTGCTCACATTTATCCATTTGAGGATTAAATTCTCACTGAAACTGAAATGTGCAACTTTTGCATATTCCCCTGAAGGTAGCACTTGTTTTTTTTCCGGCATCATTTAATGCTGAATCAAGCCTAAAGGTCTAAATCCCACTTAGGGTTTGGAATTGTAATATTTAAACATTAAGCTGGGCTGTTATTGTCTATCTCAAGAGGCAAGAGGTTATGTTTTATTTGTGTATGTTTGTTACCGGCAGAGCATAAAAATACTTAAAGGGATAATTCAGATTTTTTCGACATGAAGTATGTACGACATCCCCATCAGCAGTGTCGTGCATCAACCAGGACCCTCCCCCCCCCCCCCCGACTGTGTCCAGTGAGTTCTGGTTGGTTTTTGGTGAGGAAGAAAGTAGTTCCAGCAAGTTGATGGGGGTCAAAACAATATGTGTTCAAAGAAATAACAGTTTTGTGATGCAAAGTGCGTCAAGCTCGCATTCAGTGCTGAGCGGATGTACGTTAACATCGGCGCCATATTGGTTGTGGCAAGGTTGCAGTGTAATTATTAAGGGCCATTGGAGAAGATCAGAGAAGACCTGCTTCCCAAGAATATTATCACACATGTTAATGTAGATATAAACAAGAGGCCATGAACTTAAAGGGGACCTATGATGCTTTTTCCACTTTTCTGACCTATAAATGTAGTTCAGGGGTCTCAAACTCAATTTACTTGGGGGCCACTGGAGCTTGGGTGAGACTGGGCCGCATCAGTTTTTCCAAAAAAAAAAAAACGCATTTATTAAAAACAAAAAAATTTAAAAAACTTCGCTTTGGTTCCAATTTTCTACAATAAAAGCTCTGATAAAACATTCCACTGTTCTCAAATATCTTACTTTTTATTTTTCTACACAAAATAAGATGAAAAATAAATAAACAAATCAAGAATAAAGAAAATCAATCAATCAGTAATAAATAAATAAATATAATAATAATAAAACGGCAAATAATAAAAACAAAAGAAACCACATATAGTTGGTGGGTAGGTAAATTATTTTTTTCAGATTAAAATGAACAAAGCATTATTAGAGCCCTGTAGACATGACAAAAATCGACTATAGTCACATTTATACTCTTTTTATTTAACATATTGCGCAACTGCAGGGTCTTGTGACACATGCTAACTCGCAAACTAGAGAGCTAGTGACATAAACGGCAGCCTTCAAGTTATTTCCTTTAAACTTAAATAGCCAAAAACTTACCACTTCCACACGGATAGGGAGGATAACTATTATTACAGTTATTTAACCTTTAACATGAACATTAATCAAACGTAATAATTTTTTCTGGGTACATGATACCATACAGCATCCATATCAAACTTCCGCGGGCCGCACTAACATTAAACTTTCATATCAAGGCGGGGGCCTCAAACTAGTGTCCTGCGGGCCACATTTGGCCCGCGGGCCGCATGTTTGTGACCACTGATGTAGTTAGAATGTTGGATTCTCCAGTTAAACGATACCAAAGTTTCAGATAATGAGGTTTGCACATTTGGAAGTGAGCCCTGAAAGAAGTTTGGGATGGCTCGAGACGCTCGGTTTCAGGGGGCTGTTCCTGTGTGATGTCACAGAGGAGCGGGCTTTCTTATGGGCGTAGGCTGGGCGTAGGCTGTACGTGCGATATACTCTCTGCCCTCCCCCAAGTTCTACCTCTCTGTTTATGAGCCAAGCTCAGGCAGAAGTTAGAAGAGGAAAATTTCCCACAGGACTGTGTTTGTGAACATGAACATGAAATATCAGCCCTCATGTCTGGCTTCTGAGCTCCACGGCACCAGTCATAGTTCATTTATTCATTAATTTGATGCTGCGCTTTACAATGTTACACAATATCTGTTTTTAATGTCTAACTTTTTATATCTGACTGCTGTGCCCCGTCCCGCTTTTACTCATGTTTTAACTGTGTATTAACGAATGAATGTTGTATTTTGGTGTGTCTTCTACTCTGTTTACTTGCTTTTATTCAACTCCATTCTTCTGTAAAGTGTTTTTGAGTATTTTGAAAAGCACTATACAAATAAAATGTTATTATAATTATAATATTAAATGGAAATAGAGACAAACCATGCACTAGGACAGGGGTCAGCAACCCACAGCTCCAGAGCCACATGCGGCTCTTCAACCTCCTTGTTGTGTAACAATATCTAAATCACAGGTCCACATCTACTGCGTTGTGACTGCTGACTAGATGCACAAGAGAGGGTAGAGGGGAGCCAAATGTAACGTTCTCTCAAATCTGTGCGCGTGAGTAGTCATGCACTGACCCTGTGTTCTCAGCACACAGCGAATCCTTGCAGTGCTGCAAAATACAATCCAACCTGAACTGTAAATAAAAACACATAAATTATTCTGTACCATTTTGCAGTGCAACTCAGTGAGTGACAGGTGACAATAAGCGATAACAACACAATGGTAAACACTGTCCAGCCAATGATGAGATCCCGTTGGTACGTAGTATTTGACAAAAGCTAGTGTGTTCAGTGATGTGCAATAGCACCGATTTATTTTTTGATTCAATACTGAATAAAATGCAGTCTGGTATCAGTGATACCATTCCAATAATGATACAAATACACATGTCAGGAAATGTGAAATCATAGAAAATATATAGGACATGAGAGTACGGTAATTTATTCATTCATTTTAAACAACTGCGTAATATTAGACACGCCCTAAATAATTTAGTTACTTTCCATTATGTTCCTGTTAGTGATATGTATTACCTCAAATGACTAAAGTATCAAAGTATTGATATTGAGTTTTGAGAATCCATTTTTTGAGCCTAAAAATCTGGTATTGGAGGTATTGTTATTTCAGTATCGATCCGCACATCGTTAAGTGAGACACGATAAAGATGTCTTGAAAGTGTGCTTCCCTCATGGTAAGCCATCCATAACCATGAATACATGCCTCAAACAAAAAATATTGGAAGAAAACGGACAGTGTCCGTAATATATGTGGCGAGAAATTAGGCAACCACAGAAAATGTAACAATGAAATACATTTTCAAAACAACCACTCCACTTTGTCTGAAAAGCAGCCAATTGCAAATGGGAGGAAGAGAGCAATTTCGGAACTAGTACGGAAGGTTGAGCAGGGCAAAGATACTTTCAAAAAGTGGATGTAAGCTCCAAACTCAATGACAGCTGATACTGTATAGCGCTTGCACTGGACAGAGTGGGAAGAAGTTTATGTGATGGAAAACAAAGAATTGTTCTGAAAAATATCACAGCACATATTCTGCGAATGAAAAATATAAACAGGACGTTTTTCAAAAAAATGAAAGAAAAGTCTCTCTCGGCAAACACAGTCAAGGACAGTACCGACAAACGTGGCAACAAATATCACTAGTAGGCAAATACAGGATATTAATACAGCGTAAGCATATTGAATTGCCTGTGATGAGTCAAGTGATTTAAACGAAACTGAGCAGACAACACTGATATATACAACTATACAGTACACTGTATCTGATGGCCCAGTGATAGGCAATAGCAATTTTACATGCCAACCATTTTGACTGGCAACCATTTTCAGAGAAGAGAACTCCATACTGCTTTTTGGGGCATTTTAGCAGAACTTTCAAGACCAACAGAATACTGAGTTTTAGGAGACATAAACATTGAAACAATGTAAAGAAATGTTTGACTCTCCTATTTCATGAGAAAATAAGTCTGTTTCTAGCCTTTTGTGGTCTTTATAAATTGGCAGTAGAACATAGGGTGATTTCAGCATAAACTATGATTTAGACCAAAAACCAGAGAAAATTCGCTTTTTCTGTAGAGCAGCAAATTGAAGCAACCCTATCCTTCGTAATCGCAATAAATCCACAGCTGGACAAACTCTGTTTTTTTTGTCACCATTTCTCTCTGTCACTGCACAATTCACCAAATTCTGTCTTCTTTATATCCAAGCTGTTGCAGTTGATTGGAGGAAAATAGAATTGTTGCCCCCTAGTGGGACAAAAATACATTGCTCAAAGGTATGAAATTCACATACAAGATGGATAAGACTTTGAGTTAACAATGTATTTAACAATGAGTTAAGTACATAAGTACCAACAGGACCTTACTATTGGCTGAGCAGTGTTTATCATTGTGTTACAGCTTGTTGTCACTCACAAAATTTCATTGTAAAATGGTACAAAAAGGTTTCATTTAAAACAAATATAATTAATTATAATTTAAAATACCACCCTCGGCCATCTCTGTGTGGAGTTGTTCTCCCCGTGCATGCGTGGGTTTTCTCCGGGTACTCCGGTTTCCTCCCACATTCCAAAAACATGCTACGTTAATTAGCGACTCCAAATTGTCCATAGGTATGAATGTGAGTGTGAATGGTTGTTTGTCTATATGTGCCCTGTGATTGGCTGGCCACCAGTCCAGGGTGTACCCCGCCTCTCGCCCGAATACAGCTAGGATAGGCTCCAGCACCCCCCCACGACCCTTGTGAGGAAAAAGCGGTAGAAAATGAATGAATGAATGATATTTATTTTGTTCGCTGCAAAGATTTCCTCTCTCCAATTGACAATTAAACTTTCTAAAACTCAACAAGAGACAAGGCTAGCACATTCAGGATCGCAATGGCATTAGTCTACTAACAATCATTGTCAGTCTTCTTTGATGACAGCCGATTCAAAAAGCACTATAGAGCTCTGTTGCCATCTTAACAAGTTTTTAGACGGTCATTACTGTTTTGTGGTTAGTCGGAAAATATACATATTTAAGCAAATTTTACAGATTTGTTGCTTAAATAAAGTACTTTCAAGCATAAAAGTGGCTGGATGTAGTAGCTGGAATAGTTTTGTCCCCTAAAGTTCCTTACACAATATTTATTCCGCTTGTCATTGACTGCGTCAATTTTCCTCTACTGATCCCAACACCTCCTGTGGATGCGTCTTTCCAGGAAAGTGACCACCTACTGGGCATTTATTCCCTCCAGCTGAGTACATCTGACAACTTAAACGTCCACTGAGTTTATGAGAGTAGACAGTTACACCTTGTGATTGGAACCAATAAAGTCTTCTGTTCCCACAGATCTAGGATCTTTTATTCCTCCTCATCTCTCAGATTCCATTTCCCTTGAGGAATACTCATATGGATCAATTTATCTTGGGCACTGGATACGTGGGATTGTGCTTGCCCATTTTCTTCTGTGATTGTGCACAATTGTAGCAGATAAGCAGGTTTCAAGCTTTCGGGAAACCCTGCTAAGGCATGTCTGTCAGAGAGATCAATCAACTCATCTTGGTGAGTTTGCCTCCACAGGGAGAAGAACAACAGTCCTTTCTTATGGGGACCCACACCGACACACACAGCGGGAGCTCCCGTGAAGACATTGCACACCCAAATATAAAATGGACAAATCTATACTGGCTTTCATTTTGATTGTATCCAAAGCAGGAAAGCTTTTAGGCCTTGTTCACACTGCTGCAATTTCTGTCGTATTCACATTGTTTGATATTGTGGTTTTGTCTATGGGCTAGCAAGGTGTGTCCTCTACATGAAATGTAAGAACCTATACATGCAAAGGCATATAATCAACTCACTTTAAGTTAACCTATAACTAAAGAATATGAGTAAGGTCATGTTTGCCCTGGGTTTGCATCATTCCGATTTGCTTCGGCTTAGGTTTCGCTTTACAAGCCACCTGCTTGCACAGCCCCTGATTGTAAAAACTCATATGTTGTCGTTGGCTTGCTTGTTAATGCTACTGTTGAATGTGTGCGGGTGTACATTTACCTGGTTGTAGAGTGCACACACATGCAGGGCCGTGTTCCCAGAAGCATTTTGGGCGCTCATGTCAGCCCCATAAAACAACAGATGTTCCAGGTGCTGCACATGGCCATAGCGGCATGCCTGCAAGGACAAGAATTACACATTTGCTTAATTATTTTTAAATAAGTGTATCACGCCGCACAGAGACCAAGTGGCTAGCATGTTGGCCACAATCTCCGTTGGGCATCTCTGTGTGGAGTTTGCGTGATTTCCCCATGCAATGCGAGTACTTCCTCCCACATTCCAAAAACATGCTAGGTTAATTGGTTTTACATGTAAAGGTCACTGAGAATGTATGAAAGGTGAGGGACTGCTTCCTACCAACAAGCACGCCCCACCCCACAAAGCCCCCACAATTTCAGACTATTTTCTCTGGAAAAATACTGTAGTGAGCTCAATATGATACCAAGTTGTTTCTGTCTAAGGGGGAACTGTACTATCATGAAAACTAAAATAAAGAACCGGGCTGCACAGCGGGCGAGTGGTTAGCATTCAGACCTCACAGCTCGGAGACCCAAGTTCAATTCCACCCTGGGCCATCTCTGTGTGGAGTTTGTTATCTCCGGGTACTCCGGTTTCCTCCCACATTCCAAAAACATGCTAGGTTAATTAGCGACTCCAAACTGTCCATAGGTATGAATGTGAGTGTGAATGGTTGTTTGTCTATATGTGCCCTGTGATTGGCTGGTGACCAGTCCAGGGTGTACCCGCCTCTCGACCAAAGTCAGCTGGGATAGGTTCCAGCATACCTGCGACCCAAGCGACGGATGGATGGATCTATCACAATGCTATTGTACAGTATGTGTATGTGCATGGATACGATGGTCTGCTTCATTGCTTTGTCACGTCTGTGCCAAATACTAGCAAATAGTTGTTGTGTACATTTTTTTTACCTGGTGTATCTCCTGCCAGCCGTTTTCATCCACACAGCCGACCTGTGCATGATCGTGCAGCAGCAGCTCGCAGCAGTAAGGGTCTCCTCCCACCATGGAGCTGTGGTAAAGAGGAGTCAGCCCCCGACTGTCCTTATAGTCAGGAGATGCACCCAAGTCTAACAGTGTCTGGAGAGGACAAAGTTGAGAACTTACACATTAGGAAAGCAACAATAAATGTATATTAATCATCATTTAAAAACAGCTAGCCATAAATAAAATTGGACCATCACCAAATACATTTAAATAAAAATACATTTTACCTGTTTGCCACATTATAATGCCTGCGTAACTCTTGTTAACACACCTCATATGTCGCCAGTTTGCCAGAGAATAAGAAGATGTAGCAGGAGTGAACAGTGTTGCCAACTTACCGACATTGTTGTTACATTAAACAAATACTTTAATGTAGCTGTGGCATGATTAATGAAGCTGTGGCATTGTCTCAGAAAGTTGGTAGGTTTCACTTTTGCATCTCATAACACATAACTGTGGTGCATTCAAGGGCTGCCGATATCTAAATGCTTGACGGAGAACACGATCAATGAAACAAGACATAAACATGTACAAATTGTGGGTTTCCTTTGAGCACTCCTGACATGAAAGCGCGTAACGATCTTTTCAAAGCACTTAAAGGCGGTTCCTTCTTGATGGTGACATTAGAAAGGACAATAACAAAAACGCAACAACAAAAAAAGTTCATTTGTAGTTCTCAACATATTTGTTGTGCTTGTCAGGTTTTTTTTTCTTTCCCACAATGTTATTCCTCTCTCCAACTGCGTCCATTACAATCACATGCAAATATTTAACTCTCAATTATCCAAATTAAGTTAAGACATCATTACGTCACCCCCAGAAATAGACCATAGAACTGTGGGAAACAGTGAACAGAGCTAATGACATGTGGATGCTACACGATGCACCAGCCACGGCACCGCTTGTGTTGTGCTAATTTTACTGTTTGGAATTACATGCTGTGCTTGAACACAGTTGATACTCTTAAAAAGATGAAGGGGATTAGAGTAAATATTTTTTAATATTGTTAATATTGTTAAAAATGCATAAATCCTAATGACACAATTTTGAGTGCTAACTTGGGTTTGAAAAAAATTATTTTTTTCAAGTTTATGATGATTTGGAGTGCATGAGAAAATGCTTGACAGAGAACACAAAGAGAACGTAGAGATTTTTAAAAATAGGCTCAAGACCCACTTATATAATTTAGCTTTTAACTCTAATCTTAGTATACTCTTTTTTTTAACCTTTGAACTTGACTTTTATCCAATGGTCATTTTATACCCTATACCTTTTGTTTTGGATCTTAACCAAATGTTTTTATAGTGTTACAAATGCTTATTTTAGTTTTTATGAATGTTCTTATATAATTCACTTTTATGTTTTATGTTTATTTCTATATATACTTTCTATATTCTTATTTTATGTTTTTATATTTCTTATCCCATATATCCAGTGTTTCCTCAGTGGGGGCTCTCTGCGCTGGGGTGTCTCCTCTCGTGGGGCTTACCGACTGGGGTGGCTGGGAGCTCTGTGGTGGTGCCACACTGCAGCACTGTGGGTCCCCTGCCTACCTGTTGTGTGGTGGCCCCCTGAGTTGCGGCATCATGGCCCTAGTGCAGATGGCAGCGCTTCCTGAACTGGTTCCTCTGTACTCAGGCAAACAAACTTCCTATGTGTGTGTCTGTGCGAGTGTGTGTGTATATGTGTGTTGTTGTTGTCTTTCTTTTTTTAACATATAAAGCACTTTGTGCTGCATTATACGTATGTATGAAAAGTGCTCTACAAATAAAGTTTGACTGATTGATTGATTGATGAGAAAATGGAAGGGAAGTGTACTTATAAGTATATTTTGTAAGTATATTGCACAACTCAGCTTATTGTAAACAATTGTAAACTATTATTCTGCAATTGTATCACACAAGTCGTACAACCACCATTTTAAAGTGTGTGCAGAGGTTGAAAGAGCTGTTGAATGCTGACCACACCTGATACTTCAAATGCAGCGACGGCCATCTTGTGGAGTTAATAACAAAAAATACAACTGGTTGCCTACAGCCACAGCTATGTGCCAAATTAAAGACCACAACAGCTGTTTGTAGAGCACACACTCAACAACTGTAGGAGACTGTGCTATTAACCGATTAGACGTGTTAATTATGAGGATTTATGGCAAGCAGTAGGAGGTTATCTAAAGGTTTACACTGACCCAAATAACGGCACTGGTGGAAGTCTGCTCTCTATTTAGTGCCATTTGAGTTTTTTAGTGCTATTTTGTGTCCAACTCTGATCCCATAAAGTTATTTTTACAGGCCGTGAAACAGCACAATGGAAACCGTAACAACAAAAGCATACGCACAAGTGACATTGAATCCTGAAACACATAAGAGAAAGTAAACAACATATTCCAAATCTTGTGGATGAACGGGAAAATCAATTACATGACTCATGGAAGTAAGCTGAGTCATGTACTCCACTGTAAGAGAGCATTCAGTAAATGTCAGCTCATTCAAAGCGGAAATGCAAGGCCCCACATTGTGCAAAAATTGTTCAAACACACTCTGATTGAGATTGCCCGCTCACAGACTCATATTTGGCTATAATTTGCAAGTGGGGCCATTGTTGTTGCAGAATGAATGAAAGAGATGAGTCACCATTCTCTTTGGATTGTGCGTGTCACTCACGATGAGCGCTGTGTGGTTCTTGCTGCGCACCGCCTTGTGCAGGGATGTAATGCCATCTTTTGTCCTGAAGTCCAGATGTGCACCACCACTCTTCAGCACTTTGATGAGCTCTGCACATCCTTCCAGCTGTGATGCTAGCGTGAGGGGACATTCTGGAAAAAGCACAAAAAAAAACCCATCCCCGGTGAGTTTTATGTCACATTATTGCATAATATAATACAATTACAAGATAAATTCCGTAAGAGCTGTGGATGAATGGCTCACTCATCTTTGTAGAATTGTTGTAATTCAGTCATGCCACAGCATCTCAATAAGACTCAGGTCAGGACTTTGATTAGGCCACTTCAAAGTCTTCATTTTGTTTTTCTTCGGCCATTCAGATGGAACTTGTCTTCCATATTCTACAGTTGGCATGATTACTTTAATGTCACATGACGTACAGACCGGGCCGCACAGGCGATCAGGGGGACCTGGGTTAGATTCTCCGTTTGGGCATC
The DNA here is from genome assembly GCF_037039965.1 of Doryrhamphus excisus. Classification (NCBI taxonomy): domain Eukaryota; kingdom Metazoa; phylum Chordata; class Actinopteri; order Syngnathiformes; family Syngnathidae; genus Doryrhamphus; species Doryrhamphus excisus. The sequence goes on along the minus strand of NC_136357.1, from coordinate 13,299,183 downwards.
TCTGTGTGGAGTTTGCATGTTCTCCCCGTGCATGCGTGGGTTTTCTCCGGGTACTCCGGTTTCCTCCCACATTCCAAAAACATGCTAGGTTAATTGGTGACTCCAAATTGTCCATAGGTATGAATGTGAGTGTGAATGGTTGTTTGTCTATATGTGCCCTGTGATTGGCTGGCGACCAGTCCAGGGTGTACCCCGCCTCTCATCCTAAGACAGCTGGGATAGGCTCCATCATGAGGATAAGCGGTATGAAAAATGAATGAATGAATATTTGATAGGAAATAATTATATCTTCACACGAATAAAACAATGCAAAATCAATGAAAAATGTAACATTATAGTTATAGAATATTATATAGTACATTATAGTTATTGTTGATGCAGTGATAGAATTCAATAGTATTTCTCACACTCATTATTGATGGAATCCACAACTTTCTTTGGCCCCATGGCAGGCTATTTAGCAGTTGAACTCAATAAAAAATGCATGGACAGTGAGTCAGCAACACATAGGGTGCTGTGTTTGGTCACTTGATTTTGTGGCATGATACAGTACAGGGTAAACTCACTTGTGCAATATTGTACGGAAAACGAGAGAAGTGTAAGAAAAAAAAATACAAAACTGGGGCATATATACAGTCAACCAAGGTTTGACTGTGTTATTGTATTATCATTAATTTTGCATTGAAAGTGGGGCAAGACCAGGACCCACTTATACATCCAATGAAAAAGTATATACATAAAAAGTATATACATAATACATCTCCTTTGACTTGTCATGATATCCCACTACATTCTAGCACAAACAGACAGATTTACGTATATCAAAGGACAAAACTCTAGTAACATAACATAACTTTTTTTGGCATACAAAAACAACTTTTACATTTGTAATAACTGCTTGTCTTTCTGAATTTCAACATTTTTGGAATTGGAGTAATGTATCTTTGCTGGTCACAGTGTATGTGCACTTTACTGGATAAGTGTTAAGGATCATCTCTTTCAGCAATGCATACACAGCAACAGTTCTCTGGTCTACTGTTATTTCAGTTTTGAATGTGAAGCACATACATTTTTGCAGTAGTGGGCTGTGCAGTCTTTAGTGGGGACTTCATCGAAATTAATCCACATCTTAATACCATCACTCTCACATCGCAATGATACAAACCATTAATAATATACAAAACCGTAATATAACAATGTAATAATAAAACGAGCTGCACGGTGATCGAGTGGTTATCGTGCAGGCCTCACAGTTAGGAGACCTGAGTCTGATTCCACCCACATCTATGTGTGGAGTTTGCATGTTCTCCCCGTGCATGCATGGGTTTTCTCCGGGTACTCCGGTTTCCTCCAACATTCCAAAAACATGCTAGGTTAATTGGTGACTCCAAATTGTCCATAAGTATGAATGTGAGTGTGAATGGTTGTTTGTCTATATGTGCCCTGTGATTGGCTGGCGACCGGTCTAGGGTGTACAACGTCTCCCGTCTGAAGACAGCTGGGATAAGCTCCAGCATACCCCAACTGAGGATAAGGATTTGATCGTGTTCATCCCAGCTGGCTCTGCACACCAATGCATTTTTGAAAGTTATGGCTTTAAAGTAATTAAACATACATTTTAACTTCCTTTTCAAAAGTTTCCAGTCTTCAAATGCCAAAGGACAAAAGCAGCCCAAATGATATTATTTGTGTCCATTTTTACTCAAAAGGTTATGTAAACTGACCCATAAAGCTGGTGAACACCTGCGAGATTAACTACTTCCTGTTGGCTGTGATTGAAAGTATTCTCTTGTTCCTGCTCAAAGACTACAGGTCACCCAACATGCAAATTTCTGCCACGCTTGGACAAACATTTGAATAAACATGAGGAGATTAACAAAGCCAGCTTTAGTGAAGGCTTAATTTCACCAAAACTCAACCGTGTGAGAGATGACAGCAGTAGTTAGGAGAAGAAAAAAAAAAAAGTCAATGAACATCTGAGCGCCTCACCTCCTGTGTCAGGATCGTGGAAGTTGGGGTCCAAACCTTTCTCCAAAAACCGTGACACCTTTTCAATGTTCCTTTGCTGCACATACTCCATAAACTTCTTCAGGTTGGCCTAATGGAGAGAGACAAGGGGACCAGGGGAAAGGGGAGAGGAAGCGACGGAAGAGACAGCTGTGATTGGGTGATGCCAGACTCATGTGGCTGACTGTGTTTAATAATGCAGGGCTGAGATGAAAGCTTAATTCGCTACTCTCCTCTTGTGTGTGTGCGTGAAGGTTTTATTTCTCTTCTGTCATCGCATCAAATAAACGGGCCGTGTGCAGTCGATAAGCCGTTATGGGAGGACCGACAAAGGAACGTGAAAAAAAGGTCTGGGGGGGTGTTAACACTAATGAATTTTATTTTCTCACTTGTAATGATGTGAAATGTCTCCAAGCACTTTAAATCAATGAGTGCACACACCAGTCAACATACAGTATGCAGACAGTCCCATCCCAAATTCTAATCCACATTACTGCCTTGTGCTTGACTTGAAATATTCATGGACATGTTTACACATGCACAATCTAACATGTTTGAAAAGGAGGATGAAGAAACTGACTTATTTAATCATGCCCCTTCGCCATATTTATTTAAATGTCGACATTTTACATGAAGGTTTACAATGTAAAATTGCTTGCTGATGCAAACCAACAAAAAAGCATCCAAACTGGCATAATATGAAAAGTCTATGCAATGTAGCTATTGTTGATTAAGTGATAAAGTTTTATTAAAAGCAAAAAAATACACAAAACAGGATTAAGGGCATATACTACATATGCATGACAAACCTTCGTTACATTAAATTGCTCACAGTTATTTCATAGACAAACATAAACATAAATGACAACATTAACATTTATCACTCACCTTGTGCAGCATTATATGCTAATACTGCCTATACTTCCTCCACGAGAACACTACTGGACTTTTACTTCACATAAGCTCCGTATCGTCTTAGAAGCCGGCTGCCCCACCTCCTCGTCACACACCGCCATGAGCCGCCGACCGCTACTCTCACCATCTCCAACCATAGGAGAGAATGTTTCTGTTTTTTTTTTCCTTCCCTATCTCTCTTTTCCCACTGTTGAGATGCTGCTGTTGCAGTTGTTATGGTGATGTGGATACAAAGACAGCTCTGGCAGCCAATGTGCACACGAGCAAGAAGAGCACACTTCTTTGTGCATATGTACTGTATGCTGTGCATTTGTTTGTGGTCTCAATGCCTCAAGGAAGATGAGGGTGGATGGGACGTATATTGTATTTGATACAGTTCTCACTATTTGACAGTGATGAAAGCCCTCCAAAGAAATACTGAGTAAATGTTTCCCATAATACAAGTGACTTTTTCTGCATGAGTACAGAAATTGAACGTCTTGATGCTTGAACACTAGCAAGTGTTTTGACCTGCTTTTGCTCACGTTCCAAACCTACGGTGGGCGACAGGGGTAAACGTGTGGCAACGTCCAAACTAAGGATGAGCGAGTACACCACTACCAGTATCTGTTCACACATGTAAATGATATCTATCTGTATTTGTACAAAGAATGGGCGGGGCATGAACCGGAAGTGGTTATGCTAGGTAATTAAATATAGCAATTGCTGATTATTATTATTATTATTCCACTATATGTGTACTGTGTATGTGTGGAAGTGATCTGCAATTATTACATTATTTGTTTATTGATCGGTGTGAAGTTGTTAATTCATGCAAACATGCAATGATGGCAAACAGGGAAATAATCCGTCAGCCTTGTTCAATGTATTTTTCTTAAAAAAATACTAGCCAATCACAGAGCATAAGAAGCATTTTCTTTCAACACAAATATGGATAATGATGAAAGGTATTCGTTTCATATTTGTATCCGACAAAAACGCATCATCCGTAACAGACACTCGTTTTTAACGAGTATCTGGCTCATCCTTAGTCCAAATACTCAAAACACAGAAATGATCTCAAACCAAAAGCAAAAACCGCACCATAAAAAATTACAAAAGAAATTCCATAAATGCTAAAATTACCTACACAAGCCCTAAAGCAACTGCATGACAGCAAATGCTACAAGTTTGCAGAACAAAACGAAAATAAGGGCGCTGTAGTCCTGAGGGTCATCCATTTTTAAGGACATCATATGTAACATTTAATAGTATTATAGAGCAGATCCATTTTTAACAGGCCGATGTCAAGGGCTAAAAAAAACAAACATATATATAATATAAATATAACTATGGCATGCATATAGTATGCACTTAACTTAAGATGATGAAAATAATAACAATAATCATGATGATAACGTGTTCAATTCCACTCTCGGCCATCTCTGTGTGGAGTTTGCATGTTCTCCCCGTGCATGTGTGGGTTTTCTCCGGGTACTCCGGTTTCCTCCCACATTCCAAAAACATGCTAGATTAATTGGTGACTCCAAATTGTCCATAGGTATGAATGTGAGTGTGAACCCAGGAAATCTTTCTATGAGGCAAGCTCAGGCAGACGTGTTTGGAGTTGGTGATTCCCAGCAAGAGAAAAATATTCATCATCTGTCAACAGCATTTCACACAAGATTGTACCTTCTGATAAACTACCATTTTTGCTTTATTTTGAATAAATTTCATATTTACTGTATCTTGGAAACTTGGAAACACTACTTTTGTAGAGAAGTAGCATTCTCAGCTGCATCTTTTTTTAATCTGTTTTTATATCCTTAGAACACACAAAACTCCGATTTCCTCCCAAAAACATGCTAGATTAATTGGTGACTCCAAATTGTCCATAGGTATGAATGTGAGTGTGAATGGTTGTTTGTCTATATGTGCCCTGTGATTGGCTGGCGACCAGTCCAGGGTGTACCCCGCCTCTCGCCCGAAGACAGCTGGGATAGGCTCCAGCACCCCCGCGACCCTCGTGAGGAAAAAGCGGTAGAAAATGAATGAATGAATGAATGAATGATTCAAAACATTTAACAGTTCCCTAAGTAAAAATGACTGAATTTGCACGTTTCCAGATCCTGAGGCTGTCGCCAGTGTGCCTGCCTACCATCACACTGCACACTGAGCTAGATCATGGCACCTGCCAGTTTTGCATTGGTCACTTTCACTTTGTCAGCATGTGGCCAATAATGTACTGTTACAGATGTTACAGTTACAGCTCGTGTAATGTCTTTAATGGAAGTGTGCCACCATAATACTTGCTAAATGGACAATAAAATACATAAAAAATGCCATACGAGAGGCACTTGCAGTAACGCTGCATCCAAAAAGGGTAGGGGCGTGCATGAGTTGGAAGGGGATTGTCATTGCCGTTCTATAGGGGGAAAGTGTTTTATTTTGACAGCATAGTACTAGCTAGCAGACAGTCAAATGCAATATATTTTGATGCTCTGCTGAATGAAAAAATAAATTTGACTGCCAAGATGGAGGATTATACACCCAAGCTCACCAGATGGTACTTTTGCAACAAAGTACCAGAACTTTTCCTGGACAATGAAAGGCTGCATGTACTTCATACACCGATAATAGATTTTCTTGTTATTCTCTTGGGCAACCTGTATTAACATGAAAAAACTTCCAAAAGAGTCAATGTCTCACCAGCCATGAACCTCACACGTCACCCACACACGTCATTGGTGACGTGTGATTGAAAGTGCATGCAGAAATGTGCTGTAAAATAAGTATAAATGATCTGTGCTATGAGAAATGACGTCAACAAAGATGGTCTTGACATCCAGAAACAGATGTACAGCAGACACACAACAACAAACTAAAATGTGATGACACTGAGTCAGCAGTTTCTTAAACATGCATCACAAGAACCAATCTGTGCTGTCTGAGTTGTAAAAATATGCATCACGAAGAACAACCCAAAAACAAAGCAAGGGACAGTGGAGAAGGCCGAGTTGTCACTGAAACTGCACATCACTTAGAAACAGCAAAGCAAGAGAGCAGATTTATGAGCCGTAGCGTTATTATTATTGTTGTTATTAAGACATCAGTCCCTCTGTGTGGCACGTGAGGACAGCTACTGCATTACAATAGTTTGTATTTATTCAATTAGGTTGTTACATCAAGAACAATTGTGAGAGAGCATTGATGAATGGCTTAATAATGGCTAAAGATTTGTAAGTGCAACTAAATGAGAAACAGTCATTGAAGTTTGTCATTGAACAAATAAAACAATATATAAAACATCATATTCAATAATACTAAACAACAATCATGCATATGTAATATTAAAGCAGTACAAGTAAACAAAATAAATAACCATTGAAAAGTCTTTGGAACCTGAATGCTGTTTACCAGTGGGAAATCAATGACTAACACAGGAAGTTGAGTCCACTAACACGGAAATTGGCGTCAATCGCTCCATAAGGCCTGGGAGTTGATTGAGCTGATGGCTCAGGCACATGAAGTGTACATGTGCTGGTAAAAAAAAACAAAAAAACAAATGTAGCTTGAGGGAAATGCAATACTGTATTACACATGCTGATGTTTTTGAAGGACAAATCAATGTTTTATTACCAGGCTTCAACAATGTACTGTGTGTTCTCACTACAAGTAGTCTCTGGTGTGTAAAGATCTCTAACTTAAAGGGAACCTAAATTAAGTCCTAAATTAACTATTTCTATAATGCCTCATATTAACTCACTAGCAAGATCTCATAGTGTATAGACTGGTCATATATTTCATCTCATTTCATTCATTCATTCATTCATTTTCTACCTCACGAGGGTCGCGAGGAGTGCTGGAGCCTATCCCAGCTGTCTTGGGGCGAGAGGCGGGGTACACCCTGGACAGGTCGCCAGCCAATCACAGGGCACATATAGACAAACAACCATTCACACTCACATTCATACCTATGGACAATTTGGAGTCACCAATTAACCTAGCATGTTTTTGGAATGTGGGAGGAAACCGGAGTACCCGGAGAAAACCCACGCATGCCATCTCTGTGGGGAGAACATGCAAACTCCACACAGAGATGGCAGAGATGGAATCGAACCCTGGTCCTCCTAGCTGTGAGGTCTGCGCGCTAACCACTTGCCGCCCATCTAATTTCATATTATCTGCAAACTGTATTGCATATAACTCTGGATAAAATTGTTTATTTTTTATATTGTGTATTTTGTACTGCTTAACTGGCTCTGTACTCTTGCTGCTGTGCAATGCAAATCTCCCCACTGAGGGATGAATAAAGGCATATCTAATCTTATCTTATGCTTTTTTTTTCACTTTTCTGACCGATAATGCCATTAGAATGTTGAGCTTTGAGCATTTGTAAGTGAGCAATGAAAGAAGTTACGAATGGTTCAAAACACTCTGTTTCAAAGGCCTGGTAAAATTGCCCCTTTGTGATGTCACAGAAGGGCGGACTTCCTTATATTGTTCATAGTTAGGAAGCAATTTGGGCATAAGGAAATACAGGTTTAGGAATAGGTGCAGATTCTGCAAAGTCTAAAAGGTTTTCTGTGCGGGTTATTCTGTGTAGCTGCTCTATAGGAGTCCACAACTCAATACAAAGGGTCGAAAAATGAGGTATAGGTCCTCTTTAATAAAATGCATGCACCGCATCTCTACAAGCTTCTGATGCTCCTGGAGTGCCGACACTCCTGGGGCCCACATCAGCGTCCGATGCACCCAGTGCCTACTCCACACCGTCTCAAGCTCCCAATGCCACCAGTGCCCCGTCATCTTGATCCTCCAATGCCTCTGGCACAGGCGCCACATCAGCTAAATTGTCCAATGCCCCCAGTGCCGACGCCATGTTCTCTCAATCCTCTGATGCCTTTGGTGTGAGCACCACATCATCCAACTTCCAACTCCTGTGTCAGCACCTTCAACCCCCAATACCTCCAATCCCTGCTCCACGCCAGTTCAAGGCCAAGCTTCCTCCTATCCCGGCACTACGTCTTAGGCCACCACCTGTATCGGCTGGGCCGTCAGAGCGAGAGGAACCTTTTACCCTCCTCCAAGCCTCCCTCCACCTGCCCTGGGTTCGTTGTTCAGCAGTGTGGGATGTCTGGAATACGCTCCTTTGGGAGTGGGGATGTGCAACTGGGGAAGCACAGTTTCCTGTGGTTCCTGTCCCGGCTCCTGCTTCGCCTCCTTGCCAGACTGACAACAATTTGCATCCTGCTCCGCGTCTTTACCAGGGCAAGAACAAGTCACTTCCTGCTTCTCATTCACACCACGCTGAGGACAAGTCACTTCCAGCTTCTACTTAACGCTGGGCCGAGTTGCCTCCTGCTTCTGTTCCACGACGGGCTGAGGACAACCTGCTGCATCCCGGCGTCACCCACATGCCAGCTGCTGCCTTTAGTTCATGTCCCGGCTCGCCCCACGTGCCAGGTGCTGCCTCCAGTTCCTGTCCAAGCTCAGCCTACACTACAGCCGCCTCTACTTTCTGTCCCACAGGCACTTCGGTGTATCCTGATGATGCTGCCGTCCTGGCCGTCCGCCAGAAGGCTCCTGCTGGCTCTGCCTGGATTGGTGTCTTGGCCCCTCCCGCAGAGGGGTCCTGCCGTCTCTGGGGGGCATGCTGTCCCGGCTGTCCCTCAAAATGTTTGAGCTTTTTACAATTAAAGACAAGGTATAGCACAACTCACCTTTGCATTATGGCTTTTAAGGCTTTATAACTTAAAGCAGGGGTCTCAAACACGCGGCCCGCGGGCCAAATGTGGCCCGCAGGACACGAGTTTGAGGCCCCCGCCTTGATATGAAAGTTTAATGTTAGTGCGGCCCGCGCAAGTTTGATATGGATGCTGTATGGTATCATGTACTCGGAAAAAATTATTACGTTTGATTAATGTTCATGTTCAATGGTTTAATAACTATTAATAGTTATCCTCCCTATCCGTGTGGAAGTGGTAAGTTTTTGGCTATTTAAGTTTAAAGGAAATAACTTGAAGGCTACCGTTTAGGTCGCTAGCTCTCTAGTTTGCGAGTTAGCATGTGTCTCAAGACCCTGCAGTTGCGCAATATGTTGTAAATAAAAAGAGTATAAATGTGACTATAGTTGTGTTTTGTCATGTCTACAGGGCTCTAATAATGCTTTGTTAATTTTAATCTGAAAAAAATAATTTGTCTACCCACCAACTATATGTGGTTTCTTAAGTTTTTATTATTTGCTGTTTTATTATTATTATTATATTTATTTATTATTGATTGATTGATTTTCTTTATTCTTGATTTGTTTGTTTATTTTTCATCTTATTTTGTGCAAAAAAATGAAAATTAAGATATTTGAGAACAGTGGAATGTTTTATCAGAGCTTTTATTGTAGAAAATCGGAACCAAAGCACTGAAAAAGTTTGTATATTTTTCTGTTTTTAATAAATGTGTTTTTTTTTTTTTTGGAAAACCTGATGCGGCCCAGCCTTGCCCAGACCCTAGCTCCAGTGGCCCCCAGGTAAATTGAGTTTGAGAGCCCTGATTTTAAGTATTACTTGAAACATTCCCTGTACAATTAATACAGATTTGATCACGGCAACAGTTTGACACTGGACCAGACTACAGTTTCTCCATTTGCATCATGTTCTGTGGGAGAAATTAGATTTATTTAACAATAAGAAAAACAACCACTTCAGTGTTGGTGATCTCTGAAAGAAGCTGCACACACTTGTTCTTTCATTGAAGTGGTAATAATATGTACAAGTAATTGCATGGGTCAATGAGGGACAAGGCAGGAGATCTCAACAACAAAAAAAAAACAACACTCAACGGCCTCTAAATTATGAAATATAACTCAGAACACGTGCCTCATCTTACATGTATCTCCTTGCATCAGCTGTGTTGTGTTCTGGTCTCGTTATGTTCTATATAGAGTGAAGAATAATAATAACATAATTACCATCCAGCCACTAAAGAGAAGAAAGCAGATGACTCTTCACTTGCACCTTGCTTTGATAGTTTATTTTTGTCCCTGCAATATCAGTTGCACAGATGGCTGCTAAAGGTTCGGCACACATTTCTAGTGAAAAAACAAACAAAAAAAAACATATTAACAAAATTGCAGCCCCTCTTTTCAGCTTGGATGCATCCTAATAACCACGCCGCGTCATGCAAATATGATGGATTTTTTCGAGTCATACATGATGCTGAATGCCACAAATGACAGAATGCAGCTGATCCACCTTCCACTGTCTTCTGCAGCAATTTGCCTCCCCCACCCCCCTCTGCTTTTGATGCAAGTACTTTGAAAGAAGTTCAATAGCCGCTGTGCATTCATGTGTGACACATGTACATATGCTATGTGTGTCAGACACTTTGGCTGGCCTATATTTACACTCATTAGCATGCCGCCACATGGCCTCTGGTGCCTCACAGCTGGCCACCATGGTTGAGTAGTCATCACAAAGCTCACCAACTTGATGCTTATTGGTAGGGATGCATACCGAAACCAAGTACCATTACGGCACTGATGCAGAAGTAATCAGTAGTAACCAGAACGAAGATCTAAGTAGCTATCGGTGTACGTAAGGAGCTATCAAAGTTACTGCCATCAACTGTCAAGACAGTATTGCATGTGATGCATTTCACCTGCACAGGTGACGGTGATCATCTAAGATACAATATATAGGCCAAAACGCTCATTTTTGTGCAGCTAACGTCTCTTTTTAAACTTTATTGCCTACCTTAACACACCAACAGCAGTGCTCAATTTCATCATCGTATTCCTAAATTCTTTGTCACTCTCCACACCAACATAACACTTCCTCATTATCAATCCACCAATCAAACACTGGAATTCTGAACATCAACATTCCAACATGGACAGGTTGTTACACTTAATTATGAAATTAATGTTCCAATAGCAGCAACAATGTACGTATGCAGTATAGAAGACCGTGGCAATAGCTGCACAGCACATAGAGTAAACGGGGGAGTAAACCAGAAGTTTGTGTAGAGATCTTTTATCTGAACCTATCACCTAACACCGTGCTTTTACATGCTTTACCATGCTTTGCAAGATGCTTTTACTCAATGAAAACATTTCTCTTGCATATAGGATTAACAAGAAAACCACATTGTAATGGCCATCTAACATCAACTGTGCGGAATGTATGCTCTCAAAAGTAGTGTGAAACCTTGTGAAATATTTTATGTATGTATGTTATGTATCTATGTTGGTTTTGCTGTGATAATTTTGACTTTTTGTTCAAATTGATCAATTTATAATTTCATTTATATTAATGAAGTATTTACATGATTATTCTGTTCAACTTGCATGTTACAAAATTCTGTAAAAATACATTTTTTGGCATTTTTTTGGACAAGATGTTCCCTTTTGTCAGTTACTAATTTGGATCTTGTTTAAAAAGTACCAATTTGGTACCGGTATTGGGAAATATGTAAATGATACGCAACCCTATTTATTGGCAGGGATCATATACTTGGCTATTGAGAGTACACTGGAAAACACATAATGCACGAGCACAAAGGAATGACAACTCAAGCAGGAGGAGGGCCACCATGCATCAGGATGCATGAGACAGACTAAACATTTCAAAAGAAGCTTGGGATTTGAATATGCGCCCATGAATACACAAAGCCCGGCTGTCAGCACCAACAAGAATTCAGACTGAATTTCTGGAAGGTTAACATGACAATGGTTAAGTTTCATCTATGGGAGAAATGACTGAAAATGCTACAATTTGAATGTGAAGCCAGTAGTTGGTGATGTCAACTTGTAAAGCAACACTATCGGTGTTCCTCTGCTCCTGGTCTAATTCCATCTTTTGACTACTCTGTGGTTGTGTATGTATGCAAATTTATGGGCTGGATTATGGAAGTAACGCAACTCTGCCGGTTGCTATAGTAATGCAGTAAATGTGCACTTTAAATTTACATGGTACATCACTGTTGCTTTGACGTACTTGTGTTTTTTGATTAAATGAGATTACATTAAAACACTAAAACATGTAACAGCATGTTATGAAAATGGCCATTTTTTTATTAACATGAGAATTATTGCAACTTTTTATTCATACCGCTTATCCTTACGAGGGTCGCGGGGGTGCTGGAGCCTACCCCGGCTGTCTTCGTGCCAGCCAATCACGCCAGCCAATCACAGGGTCGCCAGCCAATCACAGGGTACATATAGACAAACAACCATTCACACTCACATTCATACCTATGGACAATTTGGAGTCAGCAATTAACCTAGCATGTTTTTGGAATGTGGGAGGAAACCGGAGTACCCGGAGAAACCCACGCATGCACATGGAAAACATGCACACTCCACACAGAGATGGCCGAGGGTGGAATTGAACTTGGGTCTCCTAGCTGTGAGGCCTGCATGCTAACCACTCCCCCGCCATGCAGCCTTATTGTAACATTCATTCATTCATTTTCTACCGCTTTTTCCTCACGAGGGTTGCAGGGGGTGCTGAAGCCTATCCCAGCTGTCTTTGGGCGAGAGGCGGGGTACACCCTGGACTGGTGGCCAGTCAATCACAGCTTATTGTAACATATATTTAAAAAAAAATCTGTATTCATATGAAGTAGGTATGTTCCGATCAGGATTTTATGCTGCCGATAAAGATAATCCATGAGTGAAATTGGCCGATAACGATCACATGCATGCAGTATAAATGTTTAAATGTACTACTGGAAACTACTACTTGAAAACTGAGAAACGCAGATGCAGCCGAGTCCCTCTTCTCTGCCTGGGAAGGAGATACAATATCAGTGTGATATCACTGTGCACAAAATGTAATTATATGGTGTTTAACTCTTGTTGTATACATGTCCCATACGTGAGGAGAATACTTGCCCTATCTACACATTGTGGCTGCAGCAGTCGCTGTCACATATTGAAGGAGAAAAGTGCCTCTTCTCGTTGCACTAACACCACCACAAACATGCCCCCCAGTGCAAAGTGTTCCTGACTGTCTTCCTGCGCTTTCTTGATAGTCACTTTCATGAAGGCTGAATAGAGAATGGACGGACATTAACCCTCCATGTCTCCTGCAGGGACACAACATTTTCAGCAAAAACATCACACAGAATTTGATTATCGTATGCTAATGTATTGTATATTGTCTATTTTATACGTGAGTCATTAGTCAATCTACATAACAAGTGCATTACTTACTATAGTAAACAGCAAGTAGTGTGAAAGACATTTTTATGCACAAAATAAGCAGAGGAGTGATTGTCCTGATGGTGTAACTTAACCTTCTCACTACTTCTCACACTTCCTGCAAATAGATTTTTTAATATAAGGTTGCTATTACAATAGTGCCTCTTCCGGGCTCACCATCAAAGATTTTTCCATCCTCTTCTTGCAGCACTTAGACAACGTAGTCAAATAGCGTAACCAGTTCTATTTGTCATTTTTTTGTATAATTTATGGGTTTAAAAGTATGGCAGCCGAGAATCAGGCACTGTAGTTCCATTAATAATGTAACATGCGGTATGGCAGAGACACAGGAAAAGAGGGGCACACGTGAAGTACAGTAATAGATGACATCGCCTGTACAGTTAACCAAGGTTTTTTTTTTTAATGGGAATAGTTTGACAATTTCTATTTCGAGTATTTCCTATGGGGGAAATTGTTTCTAAATGAACAAATGTGAGGTTGATCAGCCTCCTGGAATGTAATTGTAGTTAGAATGACGTCTTAGCGGTTAATGTAGCACAAGAAGGCAGACTGTGCGGTAAATAGTGCATTTAGTGGAGCTGTCCAATAAGAGTGATATTAATTACACAGTTAATGTGTGTGTTTAGAGTTCCCATAAGACACACGTAGACGTTTTATTCTGCTTGTTCCGTCTCTGTGTGTGGTGTGTATTGCATGTTTTTCGCTTCAGATGGCAAGTCCTCCATAATCTCCAGTATCCATATCTAACAGGATTATATTGTAATGCTCTCAGCTACAAAAAAGACTAATATACTCTATGCCAGCTCATGGATTTAATCCAAAAGAAATAGGATTTACACTGACAAAATCTTTAACCTTTATAATACATATATGGCCAAAACAAATATTCTGCCATTTCCACCACTATAAGCTAAAGTGACGCCTCATACAAAAGTACTGGAGGCTTGAGTATGACATTTATAGCCTTCATTCACACACACACACACACACAGATTCATAATTTAGCACACTAAAGATGAACACATTGAATATATCATTCATGAGAGGAGAAAGACAACATTCCCCAATGTCAAAAAAAAACCAGTGATGGTGTTACTATAGCAACAGCATCATCAGAATACACATGTTACTGTATGTTTCTGTATAACCTGCAATGAAATATGATATATTTATGACAAAACAACAGAAAGACAATGTGCATGAATCCAAATCTGAATTAATCCTAAACTATAACAACTGCTATTATATTAAGTGATGTTATTCTGTTGTTAAGCTTTGTGCATCAATACACAGACTACAAATGTAACCATTTAATTGCATTTAAATGTTGATCATCCTTAATAAGGGTGCCAGCTTAGACCAGGGGTTTACACCACCAGAGGCTAATGAAAATTATTATTATTTTTTTATTTTGTAAGAAGGCTAAATCATTTTTTTAAGTAATATATATTTCAAGACAAAGGTTTGCTTTATTATTAGTATCTGTTAGGAAAGATCACTTCCTTCGCTGTATTCTTATTTTGGAATGCTGCACTTCCTGCTGAGAGTAAGACGCAGTCGCTTTTCCTCAGTGTAACTGTGTACAGATGTTTGCAACTGCAATTAGTTGGGTTTATAAGCCCAGCGTCTTCACAGGGACGGTGCTGGTAAATAGATGAAAAATGGTGCACAATTTCATATTCATGAATGCTTTCCTACAAATAGTAGGAGTATCATGAGATGAAAAAAGGCACAACATTGGGTCTATGAGAGCGACACCAGATTGTAACATTACTTTTAATAGAAAAATGAAAAACAATTTTAAAATGTATGTATAATATATGTAATTTAATCTACTCATTTGTCCCCGCAGCACGGCGGTCTAGTGGTTAGCGCGCAGACCTCACAGCTAGGGTGTACCCCGCCTCTCGCCCGAAGACAGCTGGGATAGGCTCCAGCACCCCCGCGACCCTCGTGAAGAAAAAGCGGTAGAAAATGAATGAATGAATTTGTCCCCGCAAATCAACATTTTAGAAGTCGCTCATCTCTGTGGCCGCACTCACTCACTCACTCCCTCCAATCCCAAACATCCAATCACTGTTAGTATGCAAATGAGCCAGCACGCAACATGGACTATGTAGAAACAGAGAACGTGACCCATTACACAACTAATAATTAACAACAACTAAGACCAAAGATTAATATAACATTGGTTGTTAAAATCTGGCTGTAGCATATATTTTTTACTGTTCATTTTTTCTCAATGAGAATTAGGAGGAGATACCAAGATTTGGTGATGACATAGCATGAATGCAGGTTTATCACAAGTGCGATGCCTGGATTAGCCTGCTGCTGTGTTTAATGTGACTGTCAGGAACAGAGGTGGTCTACATGGTGATGTGCCTTGTGGCCTCTGATGCGCAGCCCAGTGGGCCCTGCGCATTTAAAGGCAATGACAGGCATTCATTTGATTGGTTAAGATTACACTTAGCTGTGTTAAACTCTCTCACGCCTTCTCTCCTTCCTCTTTGCCACTTGCGGTGGTGGGAGGGATGAAGGCGTGGGTGCGCTGCGCTGCGCCAGACTGTGCTGTCTCCAATCAGTCTAATTACACAGCATGACCAACAATATTGTTCGGTTTTTGTAACAAACCTCTGTGAGTAAGGTTGCGGGATAAAATTGAAAAAAATAGGCGTGCAAAACTTTGTTGTGTGATTTAAAATATATGTCTCTTCAACGTAATCATATTTTATTGATGGTGCGTAGTATTATTATACCAGCGGTTCGAGTGGCACTTTTGTGCAAGCTCCTCGCAGTTTGGTCACATTAAGGGGGAACTGCCACTGTAGCTACGAAGCTTAATATCCAAAGTGAAACTAACTTCACCACAGAACAACTCGGACATGTCTGCAAAAAACAGCAGAGTGGCAGCCAATCCTAATGCTGAAGATCAGTTTGGGACATCCCCATTTTTAAACATTTTAATCTTTTAAACTGACCAAAAAGAAAAGAAGATATCCCAATACAATGTGAAAACACCTTTAATTATCTCATATTAAAAGTAATTTGAAACGTGTATTGATTCCTCCTTGTCATGCGACATGTTTTCCTTGAGAAAATGCACCACAATTCAAAGGCTGAATATGAAGGCAAGACAATCATGCCAAAATTCACTATTGTGACACTAAACTGATGGCGAAAGCAAACTTTGAGCAAGAAGTTAAGGACACGGCAAAACCGAAACCAAAAGGCACAAGAAAAACAGAACTGAACAACAAAATGAGGCTAACACATACAGTGAATGATTACATAACTAAACTTAGTGTCCAACCTCAATAGATCTGCTCCTTGCAGCTCCCTCTGAACGCAGCATCATGAGTCCTCCAGAGGAATTATTTTTAAAAGGTGGCTAAATTGTGTAAAATATTGTTTTTTCTGTATTGTTCTTGATAAGCCAGGGGCTGGTCTAGTATTAGCCGGCTCTGCTGTGTTGATTAAAGGGCCACAAAAAAGCACAGAGCCTCCTCTATTTACCACTCAGCACCACACTCACAAACACACCCAGCTTCAGCTTTCTGTATTGTATGTGAACCCAAACCCTCCCCGCTCTCCCACCACCACCCCAAAAACACATTCTGCTCTTCTCTCTCAACTAATTCCACCCACCCGAATGGCGACAATGGCAGCATGTTTGTTTTGCATTGCTTTGTTTCTCATTGCCGTTCGTGACAATTCAGATCAGGCTAATGCACCCACAGAGAACATAAACACCCATCCATCCATTTTCTATGCCGCTCATCCTAACTAGGGTCGCATATATGCTGGATCCTATCCCAGCTGTATTCGGGCGAGAGGTGGGGTACACCCTGGAGTGGTCGCCAGCCAATCAAAGGGCACATATAGACAAACAACCATTCACACTCACATTCATACCTATGGACAATTTGGAGTTGCCAATTAACCTAGCATGTTTTTGGAAAGTGGGAGGAAATTGGAGTATCCGGAAAAAACCCACGCATGCACGGGGAGAACATGCCACACGGCAGAAGGTGAAATCGAACTTAGTTCTCCGAGCTGTGTGGCCTGCGCGCCAACTACTCGACCGCCGTGCAGCTACAGGTACATTTTGTTTGGACATATTTAATGAAAACAAAAAATAGATTGTCAGACTTTAATTCAATATCTGATATATTTAACTACGTAACTATCTAATTTCCATAGTTATCATGATAATAACCAAAATCACTTGACTTCTTACATGAACACCTACTATAGCATTATATGGCCAAAAAATGAAACACATATATGTATACATACATACACACACACACACACACACACACACACACAAGAGGTGCATGATACATGAAAATCACAGTGCGGTTCGGTAAGTTTGTGTTACGGTTTGATATGTAATAATATTCATTCATTCATTTTCTACCGAGGGTCGCGGGGGGTGCTGGAGCCTATCCCAGCTGTCTTCGGGCGAGAGGCGGGGTACACCCTGGATATGAATATAAAAATACATGTATCTGATGGCGATCCATGTGGCGCATTCTTAGTAAATATTACAAATAAATAAATATTACAAAGGCATTTTGTTTGTAATATCAAATAAGTTCACGAAATAATTCATGCTATATTTTGTACAGTACTATTGATATAAATGTATTCAATGTGAGTCACCTTGACCGAGAAATTCACATTTCAGTGTTCGCTTTAAGGGGGAGTTACATGTGCGCATACATGTTTTGACCATATTTTGACATATTTTTTATTTAGGTGTTTTGTTATTATCATTATCATATTATGGGTTATTTATGTACACCATGGAAAATTACAACCACCTTAATAAACGTTTTAATTTATTTTTTATTTAGGATTTTCATTTTTATTATCATTACTACCATTATCAATGTTATAATTCATTATTTATAATTTTTTTTTTTTTAGGTATGAGCCGCTATTCACCACTAAAATCTACAATATTATAAAGGTTAAAACATGCAATTAAAAGTTATGATCCCAAAAGCAAGCATATTGCAATACAATTGTCAAAAAAATTATATGGTCAAATGATTTTTGAAACTTTGTCAACATTTAAGTGAGTTAAAAAAAACAACTATTGTTTCCCAACATAAAATATGACAACTGACCTCTCTTTTGTTCGAATGCATTAGAATGTGTGCAATAGGGGTGAGGAGAATGCATGCTGTCATCAGAATCAACAGAAAGAGACGGCTGAATCAGGACCAGTCAGGTGCTTTCACTATCACACACACACACACACATGCACATAACTGCAGGACAATGGTAGAAAATAGAGCAACTTTTTATTTGGCTATCTTTGGAACACTTCTAAAATCTGGAATCTCAACAAGAGCGAAAGACCTGCTTTTTTTTGATTAATAGTGTAATGCATATTAGCACAGTTTCAAGGACTGAATAAGTTCATTTGCTCAACAAACAGAAAAAAGAGAACAACATTAGGCACAGCAGCATCCGCAATACAATGGCTACAAATCTATGATCCGCTATATTTGGACCTTGGCTAGAAACGGGTCCATGTGCTACAGTGATGTAGGGGGCAGAGAACACAAGAGGACAGACTACAAACTCCCGTCTGAAAGAAAAGCTATGTGTGTAGTCTATTTATTCAGACTGATGATTATTAGAACTCCATTGTGCTTTGTGCCTTTGGCGTCCTATTCTACAGCCATCTATTCATACTTCCTGACCCAGAATGATAAAAGTCTCATGCAAGTGGGCTGTTGCACCACACCCGAGGGCAAGAGCTTTACAATATGAATAATGTGAGATGAAGTTAGGCAACAAGGCAAAGTGTCTTTCAGGCCCGGACATCAAGTCTAATACCAGGTCACTCATAGATGGATGGATGGATGGATGGATGAGGGAAGCGATGCATGCACGCATGGATGATGTATCAGTGAATCAATGCATGAATCGATGCATGCATGGATTAATTTAACTTCCTTTACACATGATTGAGTTCGGGCACACTCACAGTGGGACATCCCCTCGCCTGCACTGACACTGCTCAGCATTCAGCAGGTAATTACACAATGTTGTATGACTGTAACCTTCATGACTTTATGGCTTATTTTAATCATTATGGTTACTTCTATTGTACAAGATGCAGATTGTCAATACTAACTCGCTAAGAATATGATGCATCCACATCAATTTCTTTACCTATTGTGCTACTCCAGAGCAGAAGCTACGTATCTCGTGAGTAATTTGTCTTCATACTAAACCTATAAGTGAATTAAAAACGTGGTGTAAATTCCAGACTACTGAATATAAGCGGCACCCACCAAATTTCAAGAAAAACATTTGTGTACACACGCTGTACTTGTATATAAAAAGAAGGTCTATGTTGTAACACAGGATATTCATTCATTCATTTTCTACCGCTTTTTCCTCAAGAGGGTCGCGGGGGTGCTGGAGCCTATCCCAGCTGTCTTCGGGGGAAAAGCGGGCTACACCCTGGACTGGTCGCCAGCCAATCACAGAGCACATATAGACAAACAACCATTCACACTCACATTCATGGAGAATTTGGAGTCGCCAATTAACCTAGCATGTTTTTGGAATGTGGGAGGAAACCGGAGTACCCGGAGAAAACCCACGCATGCACGGGCAGAACATGCAAACTCCACACAGAGATGGCCGAGGGTGGAATTGAACCCTGGTCTCCTAGCTGTGAGGTCTGCGCGCTAACCACTCGACCACAGTGCCGCCTAACACAAGATATTTATACAGAAAAACACGCTATAAACCTTGCAATCCTACCTCCACTTGGTGTTCCCAGTGGCACTCGTTAGCTTCAACAATTGAAACGCGTTTCATAGGTGTTCAACAGCTTCCGCGGTAAAGCAATCCAAGCAGAAGCTGTCGTCACGGCCGCCACATAAGACTTCAAAACGTGATATTAGCATCCGGAAATTCACTACTTCCTGATTCTACACTCCAGGCATCATGGGAAACTTTTTTCCAAAAATTAGCAACATCAAAATTTGAGACACAGGGTTCAAAGTGTGTGAAAAAAGTAGCGTCCTATAGTCTAGAATTAATGCTAACTTCGACTCTCTTGACTCTCGCCAATCAGGACACGTCACATTCATAGATGCTTGTAAATAACTAAACTCTTCCACATTAAGTAAGCATAACTACCAGGTGGCTTATACGCTGAAAGCGACAGTAATAACCAAGCAGTGTAGTGGTCTCATTGCTGAGATGTTAGTACTTTGGCTTTTATTTTCTATTACTGTTTCATGTAATTCAGTTTTAATTCTATATATTACGTCCTGAAAAAGTAATAACCGATTAACAACTGATGTGAAAAATGTTTTAAAATAAGAACAACGTGTAAGTGAGCCAGCGCTACACAGCGGATTGTGTTCTACTTTAGAATTTCCCCTGCACTGCGTCTTGGCATCATAATTAACTTATATTGGATTCAAAAAAACAAAAGAATCGCCTTTATGTTGTGGATGTGGCTGGGGTATACTGTATCATTAAGCGCCTCAGGTCTTATTTTACATATGGCCTGATTTTGGTGCCTAGTGTACAAACAAATCATTTTTCTTTCTCGGGAAAGAGCTCCCACACACATATATGCACACTCACAACTTGTGCTCAGTATAAATGGTCACAACACTTTGCTGGTCAGAAATAATAGTGTAATATACAGTAAATATAGATGTGATGAAGTGATTTTAGACAAAACTGAAGAATACAATGTGATATGTTTATGCACTTTTGTCTCTTGTCCTCAATTTGTTGCAAATATTTCATCAAAAGCAGGTCCTATCGAGAATTGAACACTTCCAAGAGTCCTACCAAAGACTTGACAATGGCACCCTCACGCTACCGTACACATGCCAACACGTGTGCCACCAGTACCCAAACAACCACATAGAAGCCGGACGCCAAATGTCTACACTTGCTATTAATGCGCTAGACAAATCCACACTGATCCACAGCCGTGGTTAGTGACTGAACCAGCAGAGGTACATTAGCATTCCGACAGGGTTTCAGACAAGACTGCACCAACTCCTTGCACAGCCAACGTGCAGCAGAGCATAACAACAGAAGGAAAGCAGAGTAGAGAGAGAGGAAGCAGCTTGACAGGTAGAAGGGACGCTTGGAGAGTTTCGGTGACAGAAAGTAGAAAGACAGAAATAAGAGATTATCAACAGCCAAAGATGATGAGAGCGACTGGGCTACCTTACTATTGAGTCTGGCCTTCCTTGCTTCTTGAGTTTTTCTTTCCCTTTTTTCTGCCGCTTGTCTTCTGCCCAGAGCGGAACCCATTTCACACATGGACACACTCTCCGTCACACACGCACTCCCGCAGGTCATCTATGGTCCGAATGCCAGAACATCATCCACATGGCCATGTCCGCTCTCCTTTTCCTCTTCTTCCACAGACCTGTTCCTACCCCCCTTGTCTCTCTTCCTCCCGCTCTCTCACTGGGCTTGTCAAAGTAGCACATGGACATTCACATGGTCTCACACACACACACACATACACACACACACTCACCCTAGGATGGACGCATGCGCTGCACAGGCGGAGAGATGGTGATGGTGAGGGGTGATTGTGCAGGAGGCTGGAGAGAACTGAGAGAGGGAGGCAAGGATGAGAGTGGGAGATAGCTGGAGAAGAGGGCGGGAAACATGAAGGAGGGGGGAATACATGAAATACTGTGAGGGAATCTCAAAAAGACAGAATAAGGCGGTGAGCGGGTATGGAAATGGCACCACTACCAAACGAACTAAAGGTCTCTTGAAGTTCTTTATTTTCATTCATTCATTCATTTTCTACCGCTTTTCCTCACGAGGGTCGCGGGGGTTGCTGGAGCCTATCCCAGCTGTCTTCGGGCGAGAGGCGGGGTACACCCTGTGCTGGTCGCCAGCCAATCACAGGGCACATATAGACAAACAACCATTCACACTCACATTCATACCTATGGACAATTTGGAGTGGCCAATTAACCTAGCATGTTTTTGGAATGTGGGAGGAGAAAACCCACACATGCACATGGAGAACATGCACACTCCACACAGAGATGGCCCCGGTTGGAATTGAACTCGGGTCTCCTAGCTGTGAGGCCTGCATGCTAACCACTCCACCGCCATGCAGCCTTATTATAACATTCATTCATTCATTCATTCATTCATTTTCTACCGCTTTTTCGTCACGAGGGTCGCAGGGGTGCTGGAGCCTATCCCAGCTGTCTTTGGGTGAGAGGCGGGGTACACCCTGGACTGGTCGCCAGCCAATCACAGCTTATTGTAACATATATTTAAAAATATTCATGGACAATTTGGAGTCGCCAATTAACCTAGCATGTTTTTGGAATGTAGGAGGAAACCGGAGTACCCGGAGAAAACCCACGCATGCACGGGGAGAACATGCAAACTCCACACAGAGATGGCCGAGGGTGGAATTGAACCCTGGTCTCCTAGCTGTGAGGTCTGCGCGCTAACCACTCGTCCGCCGTGCCGCCTAACACGGCATATTTATACAGAAAAACACACTATAAACCTTGCAATCCTACCTCCACTTGGTGTTCTCAGTGGCACTCGTTAGCTTCAACGACTGAAACGCGTTTCATAGGTGTTCAACAGCTTCCGCGGTAAAGCAATCCAAGCAGAAGCTGTCGTAACGTTTCATTTGTAGTAAGATTTGCCATATCTAAACACGGCCGCCGCATAAGACTTCAAAACGTGATATTAGAATCCGGAAATTCACTACTTCCTGATTCTGCACTCCAGGCATCATGGGAAACTTTTTTTTTCCATAAATTAGCAACGTCAAAATTTGAGACACAAGTGTGTGAAAAAAGTAGCCACCAATTAACCTAGAATGTTTTTGGAATGTGGGAGGAAACCGGAGTACCCGGAGAAAACCCACGCATGCACGGGGAGAACATGCAAACTCCACACTATGATGGCCGAGAGTGGAATTGAACTCGGGTCTCCTAGCTGTGAGGTCTGCGTGCTAACCACTCGATCGCCGTGCAGCCCGGTTCTTTATTTTAGTTTTCATAATAGTACAGTTCCCCCTTAGACAGAAACAACTTGGTATCATATTGAGCTGACTACAGTATTTTTCCAGAGAAAATAGTCTGAAATTGTGGGGGCTGTGTGGGGTGGGGCGTGCTTGTTGGTAGGAAGCAGTCCCTCACCTTTCATACATTCTCAGTGACCTTTACATGTAAACCTTGCATGCACATATGTATATATGCATGCAGACATGCATACATACACACCTACAGCGATACCTGTCCCATGCATACATAGTATATACAGTACGCACTCACAGTGCATATGTACTTCCCAACAAAGCTCTCTGATTTATTCATGGTATTGTCATGTTATTTTCTTTATTATAGTGACGGTGATGTCAGCAATAATATTACTTTAACAGTTATTGACAGTATGAACATAATTATTAATATTTTTTATTTATAATTATTAATATATTTACTATTAATATCCCCACTATTAAGTAAAACTGTCTCAGTACAGTGGCTATTGTTATTATTTTGTTGATAATATCTTTATGGCTACCATATACATTTGCCGATGTCGTCCTGTTGTTGTTGTCTCTCTCTGTATTGTGTTTGATTCTGTCTTAAAGGGATAGTTAGCATTTTTTTTTAACATGAAGTTGTATGACACCCCCATAAGCAGTGAAGTCTGTCCGATCGGATTTCAGTGCTGAGGAAAGTTACAGTTAAGTAAAGGTTTTGGCTTCTCAAAACAATATGTGTTCAAAAGCACAATCCTAACCTTCCCTTTAACAAGTATCTTTCCAAAATGAGTTTTGGAAAAAAAGCAAAGCGGTATAGTCCGATATTTATGGTCATCTTATATTTGAGTCAACATGTTAATTAACTTTAAAGAAAGAATAAAGACATTTACTGAAGTATCATTGTAAACTATTGACTATTATAACATTGTTATTCATGTTGCATTGTGTGTACTCCATAGAAGCCACTTGTGATAATGTCCTGTGTCATTTCACATACACAATAAACTCCACACCACACCATACAATGGTGTGTTTGATGACGCAGGAATTTTCATTCATACAATCGGTTTCTTACAACAGTGAAGCATGTGGGAGGAATAGCATTACCAAACGAGTCAATTAGAATATTGTCTTTTGGAACTTGGCACTGTTAAATTGTTTATTTATGCGCTGACTCATATAAGAGAGGGCCAATTAATGCAAGCACAGCAAATAACCATAGCATGTATTGCCAGGCTGAGGCAGCTTTCATGACCATGTTACCAAATAGTGCGTTACTAAAGGCCCTCTACATTATATGGCCCTACACTTCTCCAACTACCCCCTTCCTATCATCCAAAGCCACAACGCTGAGGCTTTTATGCATGCTTCTATACACACACTTACTAACGATCTAGAGGAGATACATTAAACCTTGTTGGCACATTAAACCTTGCTTTTCTATGCTGGAACTCGGATTAATCACAGAGCAGAAAACACGGAGCACGGTTTTGCTAAATTGTTCTCCTCAAATGACTCAAATTGGTCTGCACATGCTCCATGCGGTCAGCGTCCATTGGTAAATCAGGACAGCAGCAGGGCGAGGAGGGTAGGGAAAAAAAATCCTATTAATTATGACCTCATTGTGAACTTTGGCCTGCGGCAAATAAATTCCATGCTAGCAAAGTAGGCTAATGCTTGAATTCGGACAAGCTGGATGGACGGCAAATACTGACACATTCATTTCTTAAGTGTCAAACCAGTGACTTTCAAGAAAAATGTGAAGTCATTTTTTTAATATTTTTATAATTTTTAATATTATTGACTTTAATATAAGGGTAAAAAGAAGTTAACCACTGTATAAAATAAGTAAAACAGCATACTTACTACTCACAAAGCTTGTAAAAATGTGCTGTTTGAGCCCTTAGCCATGTAACTTTCAGCTAAAAGCTACTTATGGCGGCATGATAAAAATTATTTGCATAATATTTTATTGCATTACATGACCAGTGCGGCCCTTAACTCCATGCCTCATAATAATTCCATTTCGGTTTCTATGGTGATCTGGTCTGAACTAGTGGTCTGAACTGAGGCATATTTCTTCATTACATTTTGGAAAAAATGCATACAACTTTTGAAGCAATCGACCATCCATCCATTTTCTACCGCTTATCCTCACGAGGGTCGCGGGCATGCTGGAGCCTATCCCAGTTGTCTTCAAGCGAGAGGCGGGGTACACCCTGGACTGGTCACCAGCCAATCACAGGGCACATATAGACAAATAACCATTCACACTCACATTCATACCTATGGACAATTTGGAGTCGCCAATTAACCTAGCATGTTTTTGGAATGTGGGAGGAAACCGGAGTACCAGGAGAAAACCCGCGCATGCACGGGCAGAACATGCAAACTCCACACAGAGATGCCT
The DNA here is from genome assembly GCF_037039965.1 of Doryrhamphus excisus. NCBI lineage: Eukaryota > Metazoa > Chordata > Actinopteri > Syngnathiformes > Syngnathidae > Doryrhamphus > Doryrhamphus excisus. The sequence continues at coordinate 13,273,605 of NC_136357.1, read as the reverse complement.
GAGGGTGGAATCAAACTCGGGTCTCCTAGCTGTGAGGCCTGTGCGCTATCCAATGGGGATAGCGTGCAGCCAAATGGGCCAATGGGGCATCATTTAAAAGGGAAATAAAAAGGCTTTATTTACAAAGGTATATAATGTACTGTACAGTATGTATTTTGGCATTGTAAAGATGGGCATCAATGGGATAATGAGGTTAACACGCTTGCCTCACAGTCGTGAGATCCGGTTGGAGTTTCTTTTGAGCAGAGGCAGTAATAATGACTCTCTTTGATTTAAACAAAAAAGTCTGGAAAATGTTGACATTGTTTGCACTATGTGTCAGTCTTACATAGATAAATAAAAAAATAAAAAATAAACAAACACACACATAAATAAAAAATAAATAAATAAAAAGATTAAAAAAAATAATAATAAATTCATCCATCCATACATACATACATACATACATACATACACACATACATGAATAAATAAATAAATAAATACATAAATAAAAAAAGCCAAGCAGCTAAATTTTTATATTAGTGATTGGTAAAATATTGGTATATATATATTGGTGAAATTTAACTGTCTCTTCCATTACAGTCAAACTTCATTTTTCAAACATTATCTTGATTTTTGTGCATAATAACAACATTGTATATAACAAACTAGTCCGTCTGTTATGTACTAATCATTCCACGGAAGCATGTGCGCTAACAAAGTACCCAACATGTTGCTGATTCACTGTCTGTGCATTTTTTATTGGGTGTGATTGTGAAGTAACACACCATGTGTCAGAACAAAGTCATGTACCATAAATGTGCAATTCAGCAATAAAGCAAAAAAAATGGTGTTAAATGTCCACGTATTCGTTTGTATATAATAATGTAATTATTTCATTTTTTCTTGCATCTAAAAATATTATTGTGATTTATTTTTGTTCATGTCTGTGTGTGGCATTTACATAATTTCCTGTGGAAAAAAAATGCTTCAGTTTTTGCACATTTAGGTTTTCGTTGAACGTTTTAGAACAAAAACTTATGGAACTGTTACAAACATACATGCATGTTTGGCTTGAAATACTGACAAATAAATAATACCAACGAGTACCAACGAGCATAGTAATATTTATAATGGATCAACTTGTTTCACATCTTTGTAGTGCACCAAGCTTGTAAAACTGCATGCCTGCACAGTGGAACATGGGATTGTTGGTACGGAAGATGGTCCAATGCACAGCTGACGCTCCACATCTTTCTGGTCTGTTTATTCATAACTCGACAATATCGTAATGCAGCAATACTCTCAGATAGCCACGCATGAAATATTACCATCTACTGAGGGTACAAACCAAGGTATGGATGTACAGTACAGTACATTGGCTTGTGTTGAGTTGACTACATTCAGCCTATATTTTGAATTATGAATTATAGAATGCACAGTATTGAAAATACATCCCCAAAAAAAAACATCTATTGTCTGCAGACACATGTAAAAATAGCACAAGACCTAAAACTGAACTCAAATGGTCTCTTTCAAGGAACACATTTGAATAATATACATAGCAAACATCCCACTCACAGCTGCCACACACAATAGATATAGCTTGAGGGGCTGATCTTTCCCATTAGGGAATAAATGTTCTGCAGTGTCTTTTAGTGTGTGTTGAAAGGTGCTACTTTTCTTTAGTCTGTTTTAAAAGTTTAAGTCAAAACCGTATACTGTTGAATGTATTACTGTGACAATTAGTAGTAGCAGGCTGCAGAAATATGAATAATTCATAAGAGCCTTTTTAGTAAAAAAAAATGGACGTTTCACCTGTTTGCTCAGCATGGCATTCTTAATGGAATATAATTTGGACTCTTTAAGGAGCAAAATTTTAAAATATGGGCTTGTCATTTAGTAGGACTGCCCTCTCCACACACATTTATTATTTTATATATCTGTCCACGACCTGGCCCCGCTGAGACAATCTCTCCGACCATCTGTCCTGACTTGACGTCTATAAAACCAGCATTACCCTGTCGTGCCTTCTAAAAAGGTTGAACTAAAATGTCCTTGTCTACTGTGTCTGTTCATCCATCCATCCATTTTCTATACCGCTCATCCTCATAAGAGTCGTGGGTATGCTGGAGCCTATCCTAGCTGTCTTCAGGCAAGAGGCGGGGTACACCCTGGACTGGTCGCCAGCCAATCACAGGGCACATGTAGACAAACAACCATTCACACTCACATTCATAAACACTTCAAATGATTCTGGATGAGTGTGGGGCCGATGGATGCCGACCACCTCTTAAAAGTTCCTCCATCTGCCTCGAATAAATGATGCCAACATTCAAACGTGTTGCTTGCATTATATCCAGCGTCTTCCGTGTTATATTGGTTGTGAGATGCTGATAGCAATTTTGGCAAATTTTGGCTACTGGTTGGTTGAAGCTTTAATGACAAATGCAAAGATAATACTGTAAATTCCGGACTATGAGCCGCTACTTTTTTCCAAAACTTTCAACCCTGCGGCTTATTCAGTGATGCGGCCAATTTATGTAATTTTTCTAACGGCCGCCAGGGGCTCTCAAGTAGAAAAAGGTAAGATTAAGACCGGTGGAATATATGCATCGAGGAAGACTTGCAACTTCTTGTCTTGTGCATAAATTAAATTAGCGTGAACATACCCTCATCATGGAAAATGCAAAAAGAAAGGCATATGACACAGCTTTCAAGCTAAAAGCAATCGAGCTGTCCGAAGAAGGAAACAGAGCTGCTGCACGTAAACTTGGCATAAACGAATCGATGGTGAGACGCTGGAAACGACACTAAGGAAAATGACTTCGATGGCTTCAGTTCAAAGGAGGAAGATGAAGACGGCTTGCCGTGATTTTTACCAGTATGTTCTTTTACCAGACCTGTTATACTGTGTTGCTATTGTGTTGCTAGCGTGTTGTTACCATGTTGCTACCGTTTTACTGCCGCGTCACAGGCACCGTTTGTGAAGAAAGTTATATTGAAGTTTATATTTTTCCTCACGAGGGTCGCAGGGGGTGCTGGAGCCTATCCCAGATGTCTTGGGGCGAGAGGCGGGGTACACCCTGGACTGGTCGCCAGCCAATCACAGGGCACATATAGACAAACAACCATTCACACTCACATTCATACCTATGGACAATTTGGAGTCGCCAATTAACCTAGCATGTTTTTGGAATGTGGGAGGAAACCGGAATACCTGGAGAAAACCCACGCATGCATGGGGAGAACATGCAAACTCCACACAGAGATGGCCGAGGGTGGAATTGAACCCTGGTCTCCTAGCTGTGAGGTCTCGACCGCCGTGCCGCCCTGTTATTATTATTGTTAAGTTATATTATTAAAACTTTAAAAACTCTCTCTGTGTACCGTCTTTCTTTGTAAATATGTTTACATGTTTTAATGTGGGCACATGCGGCTTATATACAGGTGCGGCTTGTGTATGTACAAAATCGGTGTTCCTCCAAAAATGTAGTGGGTGAGGCTTATAATCAGGTGCGCTCTATAGTCCGGGATTTACGGTACATGAATTTCACTTCAACATTTTTATACACCAAAAGCGTAAAAAAGTGAACTACTAAATAGTGGTTAATAGCAATTATAGATTCTGGTATATAAAATCTCTATAAAATCCTTCTGTTCACCTACAAGTCTATCCATAACCTTGTCCCCCCCCTTACCTCTCTGACCTCATCCACATTCTCAAGCCATCCCGTTCCCTCAGATCTTCCGCGTCCCTCCATCTCACTGTACCCTCTGCACGTCTTAGCACTATGGGGAGCAGAGCTTTCAGCCGCTCTGCTCCCCAACTCTGGAACTCATTGCCACCAGACCTCCGAAACTCTGCCACCCTTCCCATCTTCAAATCCAAACTCAAAACTCATCTGTTCAAACTTGCCTATTCCCTTTAACTGCTTCACATGGTCCCCCCTCTCCCCCGATTTATTGTATGTTCTTATTTATTGTATGTTGTCTTTTATCTTGTATTTTATATTGTTGTTTTTGATCTTCTGTACAGTGACCTTGGGTGTCCTGAAAGGCGCTTTTAAATAAAATGTATTATTATTATTATTATTATAATCTTATTCTGCTTTTGACACTCTTGCTTGTTCTTTTGGAATAAGTGTTTTTTTTTGTGACCTTAGATGTGAATTGAGTAACCTCAGGACCATTCAACCTTAGCCATTCCAGTTGGAACCATCTTCTAAGTTCCTCTTTCCCTTGGTGAAACGTGTAAGTATGAGTATGGTGAGTCTATTCCCAGCCAGAGAGTTTTCTATTCTGCATCTCCTCATTATGTTAACGAGACCGTGGCTCAGTGATTGACGCTTTTATAATAGCTGCTTGGTCTTACCTTTGTGTGGAGCTTAGACAGCTGCTTTTCATCTAAGTAGGACTGAGTGTAGACACGTCTTTTGTAGCGGAACTGAAACAAAATGGGGAAAAAAAAACAATCAGGGGATAAGTCATCACGGTTTGTACTTCATAAACAATGATGGCTTTAATAGTGGGTTACTTAGAATTAAAAGAGGGGAACAGTCAAAATGGAATGTTTTGATAATCTAAGCATGATTTTACAAAAGCATGAACAACACAAAGAATCTCGTTTCCACTTTGAAACACAAGCAAACGCTCCATGGAACAAATGGTGGCGTTGAGCTAATCTCATCCTGTCCGTCATCACGCAGCCTCGGGGAATAACTGCGGGTCAATCAATGACACGCACAGCGCTACAACACTGTAACAGTTGTAAACAGACAAGACAGCCCGGATACCAATTCAGCCTGAGAAGAAGCTTTTTGCAACTACAGTTATGAAATATAAAAAGCAGAAACAGAACAATCCCTATTCTCAACATAAATGACAAGGTCTTGCTCCTTGCATATATTTTGACAAATTTTAATGACATATGGCTTCAAGCATTACTAAAAATGATGGCTGCTGTAGTGCGATTGTCATGGCGCTCATGTTACTACCATCGTTCCTCTCCAGGAGGGACTTTCTCAAACTGCTGTTCCATAATCATCTGTCAATCAAAACAGGAAGCTTTCACAAGGCAGCGGCAATAATTGTGGGGGCTGCCTGCAAAAACATCATAACATATGCACAGCATTTATAGTACTATGTGTGAATAAACATCCTCCTCGTGTAGTGGGGTGTTGTCATGGCATGGCATATCTTTGCTGGAGACAAGGAGTTGTCCAAATTGACTTATATAACACAAAATATGTCATATATATGTCATATATCATATGGAGGTCTGAATCAAAATTGCCAGAATTTACACTTACATTTTCCATTGTTGGATCTTAAGGAGGTTCAAGTAGAGCTTCAACACCCCCCAAATGGGAATGTACTTTAAGAAGCAATTGATTTTATTTATTTTACTTTATTATTAAAGTAAAATAGGCTGTTCATTAGTTGATAAAAAGTTCAAGACTACAGCCTTTAAAAGCCAAAATGTAGCAAAAATGTGGATTCAGTGTTATCTGTACACACTGTCATTATTTAAAAAAAAAAAAAAGCTTTCTCTCTTTGAATGTGGTTGGATTGTTGAGCTGTACATGGAGGGCCTCTTGGACGGATTAAGACATTAAGTCATTTTATACTTTTTTTTTTTTTAAAGATACTGCCAGTTATGCACCAAAAAAGTGAAGTTGTAGACCCCAGAAAATGTAACCGGCGCTGCACGGAAAAATCCCATTGTCTATTTGTCAAGATATGGGACGACTGAGTGCAGCATGATTGTGGATACGTGGAGATGTTGCAAGGGGCATAACTGAAGGCCCTCATCCGTGTGGTGAGGACTGGCTTTTTTCAACAGGACAATGCTGTAGTTCACAATGCTTGCCTAACGAAGGACTTCTTCCAGAGGAATAACTTCACTCTTTTGGACCATCCTGCGTGTTCCCCTGATCGAAATCCTATTGATAACATGGGGATGGATGGCAAAGAACATTTTCAAAAATGTTCCTGGCAGTAGATGCCCTCAGTGAAGCCATCTTTACCTGGAACAACAACACTGGCATCATACATGACCAAACCAATTTTTGAGGATTAGTTTTTGAATAATGGTGCAGCTACTTATGACTGTGTCCTTTTTTTTTTAAACATTTTAGTTCTATTTTAGGGGAGATTTTTTTCACAAGTTTTTTTACGCTAAAGAATTTTTCTCAAATCCCATTCCTTCTTTTTCCATTTTGAAGCTCAATTTAGAACATCCTTAAAATCAGTGCAAAATACATTCATTCATTCATTTTCTACCGCTTTTTCCTCACCATGGTCGCGGAGGTGCTGGAGCCTATCCCAGCTGTCTTGGGGCGAGAGGCGGGGTACACCCTGGACTGGTCACCAGCCAATCACAGAGCACATATAGACAAACAACCATTCATACTCACATTCATACCTATGGACAATTTGGAGTCGCCAATTAACCTAGCATGTTTCTGTCTCTGTACTTTTTGGCAAAATCCAGCCTGGCCTTCCTATTATTTTTGCATCTTTTAATGTACATACTTTTGTTCATAAAGTCTTCTGCAATCCGTAGATGCTGATACCTTCACTCCTGCCCTCTGGAGGTTGTTGCTGACCTCACCAAGAGTCGTTTTAGTGTCTTTCTTGAGAGCTCTCGTTATGTTCCTGTGGTCAACTGCTGTTGTTTTCCTTGGTCTACCCATTCAACGTCTGTTACTTAGTTCACCCGTGGTTTCTTTCTTCTTCAGGACATTCCAAATGGTTGTACTGGCTATGGCTAATGTTTGCGCAATGGCTCTGATTGATCTTCCATCTTCTTTTCGCTTCACAACTGCTTCTTTTTCACCCAAAGACAAGTCTCTTGTTTTCATATTTATTACACCTCTGATGTCTGCAAAGGAAAAACCCAAACCTGAAACTGAGCGTAGAAGTTCAATGCTATGTATTGTTTAAATAATCAATGTGATAGGGCACACCCGGGCAATAAAACACATCTGTCAGTCACATGTTCCAATACTTTTGCTCACTTGTGGTGTTCCTTTACAAATAATGCTACCTTCTAAGTTGTTTATCTCATCCAGATGTAAATAGCTGGAAATAAAAGCTGAAATGTTGCTCTCTTTTCTCATGTTCATCTTTTGGTGTCAAACCCAAACGTTTCCAGTCTAGAGCAAAAATAACGGAATTGGCCTCACTGTTCCAATACTTTTGGAGGGGACTGTATATAATATATACAGTATATATATTAGTACGGTACAGTATATACATGTATACAATATACAGTATATATACAATATATATATTAGTACAGTACAGTACAGTATATACATGTATAAAATATACAGTATATATATATACAGTATATATATTAGTACAGTACAGTACAGTATATACATGTATAAAATATACAGTATATATATATAGTATATATATTAGTACAGTACAGTACAGTATATACATGTATACAATACATACAGTCCCCTCCAAAAGTATTGGAACAGTGAGGCCAATTCCATTATTTTCACTGTAGAAAAATTCAAATCATGTCAAACATTAATTTTTAGATATTTAGTATGTATCCATTCTTGATCAAAAAATACAATAATATATACCATATATTATTATAATATATGCCATATATTATTATAATATACAATATATGCCATATATTATTGTAATTTTTCTACTGGTCTTAACATTTTGATCAAGAATGGATACAAGAATGGATACATAAATATCTAAAAATTAATGTTTTACATGATTTGACATGTTTAAATCAAGCAGTGTGGCCCAACACTTTTGTAAAGTAGAATACCATCCAAGTGGAAGAAGATGAAGATAAATCCAGGGAAGGGGTTATATGATTAATACAATGAATCATTGATACGCCCCCTGATTTTAAGGGTACACAGAAAGGCTTTTTGCCTTAACAAGATAGTTCATAATTTACAAAGCATGCTAAGTCTACTATCAGTAATTGTTATGGTGAATAATTGTTGGTGAATAATTACAATATACTGCCGCTCTACATCCCAAAAGGATGATGGCTTGGCATTCATCTTTAGTTTGCCCCTTGACCTAAAACTGTAAGGAAGCAACATTTTTGTACCGCAGTCGTGACACATCATGATACTGTACTTTTAAATTCCGCATGTATGATGGGCGAGCACTGCTGCATGGTATCGTTGCTGTTGACACATGAAAAACATGCTGTGTGGGCCGCCTTCCATTGTGTGTGTATCACATTTACACATCTTTAAAAAGATGTCCGCATCGGTTGCTTAAGTGATTGACAAGTGGCAGCAAACATCTTGAGTGTGTCGTGCATGTGATGAAAATAACCTGGGGCAGGCTACAGTCCTGCACCATTCACTATGACATATTCATCATGTATATATTATTATGCTCAGGCTAAATGAGAAAAAAAAAGTCATTAACATGACTATTTATGCAATTGAACAGTATGCCAAGATGTCAGCTCAGGTTTAAATGCCCCCCCTCAGTTTAAAGCATCATACATAAACATGATCCACTACCTACCTCTAGATAGGGGACAGGAGCGATGGATGGGAAAGGGTATTCCCTCAGCTGTCTTTCTTCATCCAGAAACTTGCCAGCCTTGCCGTTGTAAGCTGGCTGGAATAGGCCATAGTTGAGTACATCCTTCAGGCTCTGGTTGAGTGTGCACAGGATCCGCTGTTTGGACAGCCAAATGGGAGCGTCCACGTTGAATTTCATACATTTCTGCAAGAAAGGACAGCAGCAGGAAAATGGGAGAGGGTCACAGATGTGTTGTTTTTTTTCAAAATATCACGTGATGAATTTAAGAAAATAGACTGATGATTATTTTTTCAACACAGAGGGGACATTTAGAAGACTCCCATTGTGATCTGATTAGCTGCCAAATACTGGCCACCAAATGGCGACCTGGGATTAATGAACCTGGACGATGAGACTGTGAGGCACAAGCTCGCCAGAACAGATTTAAATAATCTCAAAGCAGGCACAATAATAACAGCACAATAATCCTAATAATAAGACTATAATAATAAGACTATTATAATATAGATATATAATAAGACTGGCTACTGTTGGGGTCACAACCCGTTGACAAGCTAAAACTCAACTCTGAACCTCTGATGTCACTTCCTGTCTTCCACACATGTCCGATAATGGAAGATAAGGTAACGCCATGGACTCACAGCTAGGAGACTAGGGTTCAATTCCACCCTCTGCCATCTCTGTGTGGAGTTTGCATGTTCTCCCCGTGCATGCGTGGGTTTTCTCCGGGTACTCCGGTTTCCTCCCACATTCCAAAAACATGCTAGGTTAATTGGCGACTCCAAATTGTCCATAGGTATGAATGTGAGTGTGAATGGTTGTTTGTCTATATGTGCCCTGTGATTGGCTGGCGACCAGTCCAGGGTGTACCCTGCCTCTCGCCCAAAGACAGCTGGGATAGGCTCCAGCACCCCCGCGACCCTCGTGAGGAAAAAGCGGTAGAAAATGAATGAATGAATGAATAACGGCAGGGAAGTCATGACATGCTCCACACAACACCAAGCTTGCTAGCTGAGTATGTCAGAATTACTTCCAATATTAACCTTTTTATTGTAAATATAGAATTTGCCATTTGCTGGGTATGCGTTGGGGGAGAAAATACTTAAATACTTCTAATATGTTTTGTTTTTTACTTGTTGATAGTAGGAAAACACGTTATGGGACGTGACTTTTTAAAAATATATATTTTGTTGACACAAAATATTAAAAATAAATGTACATTTCTGTACAATTTACATTACACTGATATGCAAACAGTGTTTATCTGTGAAATGCATCCAGTGGCATCACAGTAAAAGTACAATCTTGAAATCCAAACTCAAAACTCATCTGTTCAAACTAGCTTACTCTCTTTAACTGCGTCACATGCCCCCCCCCCTTATTTACTGTATGTTCTTATTCATTGTTTGTCCTCTTTTATCTTGTATTTTATATTTGTGTTTTTATATCTTCTGTACAGCGACCTTGGGTGTCCTGAAAGGCGCTTTGAAATAAAATGTATTATTATTATTAATACAATGTGGTCATTCACCACACAAGATCTACCTTATTATAAGACCTGACATTATTCGAGGAAAGTGCTGCTACCTATATCAAATTGGTTGGGCAATGCTGGGCAATATCGGCACTGTTACACTGACAACATACCGCATTATATTTGTAACACATTTGTAACACATGTAAAATTGGAATTCTATTATGGAGCTACAATATTACATTACTGCATTAGGTTCAACACACAGATGCAAACAAATCCCACAGGGACTATTTGTACCAGACAAAGCAGAAGGTCGTAAACTTGAGCGACATGGCATCTCAACATATTGGCTGCCAGACGTCTGCTAAAATCCAAGCAATCCAAAGCACCGGTAGCACTGTGGCCCGAGAGAAAGAATCCACACAACTGTTGTCAGGAGAGTATAGTCAGATGTTTAAATGTCAACCTGTGAGTGGTCTCAACACAAGAGCAATCATCCTATGTAGGCCAATAAATTTGACAGATTTCACACAGGAATGTAGGAAGTATAAAGTCAAATCATTGTCAAGGATTGTTTTCCATCTCGAAGGCAAACCATTAAGTGCAGCTAATTTCCTTTTCAGCTGTTCCCTGGTGCAGTTGCCCTAGCAACTAAAGTATCAAACGCAGAAAATCTCTTATGATAAACCCATTTTCTGGCTCAAGTAGGAGGTAGTCAATCACTCAGGGCAATTTGAGATGGCACCTTAATACAAACACTACCAAGTCATCAACACATCGACATCCTCAATGTATCCTGTAGGACAGAGGCTTTAACCAATCATCATAGAGCAGTGCTTCTCAAATAGTGAGGCGGTTCTGCCAGGGGTGGGGTGTTCAGTCTGTACGGTGCAGATAAGTAAATAGATATTATCAGTTTCTCAATAGTATTTCAAATCGGCAAGATGCAATAAAAAATTTTCCCCTCTGGAGCATGACAGAAAATAACATACTTGCGTGTTAATGTGTTAATTTAGTTTGAAATGTCGTCAAAATAAATATTCCTTGTATATTCCTGGATATTCGGACCGCATTCTGTGTGCATTCCAAATATCTTGACCCATTCTTGTGACCGACTTGAGTATTTTGCTCATGTTAAAAACTTTCGAGGTACATAAAAAAAACATAATGAAAAATATCGAATGGCATTTGGAAGGCATTTTAATGGCAATCTGAAAAAAAAATGCTTACTTTCCACTGTGTTCCTGTTAATGATGTACGTACCTTACTTGAAAGGACTTAAGTAAGAAAAGTTTCAATATTTGGATTTTAGAATAGATTTTAGAGCATGAAAAGCTGATATAGGTATCGATATAAGTATCGATATTTCTGTATCAATCCATTAATCACTATTATCCTCTACCAGCCATGGTCGGGTCTGATTTCTTCTGTGTGTTCTTGTCTTGTTTCTTCTGCATCTCTTTCAAGCAGGTTTTGCTGCAGGACAGAAATCTGGAGCAAAGCAACACGGTCAATACTCTGTGGTGTTTGGGCCGAGACTGATGAAAAAGCTAGATTCAGCAGCATTTCATATTCTATCAGGGACCATTCCGGCAGCATACTTGGCACACTCGGGACATTAGTGTTACATTGCAAGTACATTTGCAAGTACATTTTAACTATTTGACCCACATTCTGTTTGAACTCATTCATTCATTAATTTTCTACCGCTTATCCTTACAACATCGCGGGGGATGTTGGAGCCTATCCCAGCTGTCTTCGGGCGAGAGGCCGGGCACACCCTGGACTGGTTGCCAGCCAATCACAGGGCACATATAAACAAACAACCATTCACACTCACATTCATACCTATGGACGATTTGGAGTCACCAATTAACATAACATGTTTTTGGAATGTGGGAGGAAACCGGAGTCCCTGGAGAGAAACTACAAAGTCAACACAGAGACGGCCGAGGGTGGAATTGAACTTGGGTCTGCTAGCTGTGAGGCCTGTGAGCTAACCACTCTTCCGCCGTACAATATATTTGGTATTAAGAAGGCCTTATGGCGGCATTCGAGTGAATTCATATGACATTGGAGGCACCTTCCAACCAGACTTCAGCAATCAAATGGCACTCATACTGTGTTCAAAGTACTTTCTAAATATTCTGACTGTGTTCTAACAGTATTCTTAATACTCCTGTGTTCCAACTACTGAATATTTCCATCACATTTGAGTGCTCGTGAACATGTTATCTAAGAATCTAAGTATTAAAAAAGCATTCTTACAATGTCGATTGTAAATTTTTTTCAGAATTTACCATTCCGGTTGGTTCTGCTGATTCTGAATATGTGTTACGGGGGCTTAAAGAACAGAGTGAGGACAATTATGGATGAGCGAGTACACCACTATCTGTATCTGTACCTGTACCTGTACCTGTACCTGTACCTGTATCTGTATCTGTACAGCCATCTAAATTATGAGTGGGCGGGGCATAAACCAGAAGTGTGAGTTGTTTTGGAAATGGCTAAGGCTTAAATCTGTACATTAATTTAAGTCTGAAATTGACATGGATTGATCAGAAGCTGCTAATGAGGTTGTATTGTTGTTGTATTGTTTATTATTCAGCTATATGTGTACTGTGTATGTGTATAAGTGATCCTTGAGACGTTATTCTTTCATTATTTCTAATGAATTGAAGTTGTTCATGCAAACATGACAGGCAGGGAAATAATCTGTTGCTCACCGCTGACAACAGGACAGACTAAGATATAACAGCGGTGAAGAATATATAAGGTGGTAAATTACAGCACAAAGAAGTGTCTGCTTCACTTTGGTGGCCTTGCCTACTGTGGCAATGTTTGATGAGCAGTGCTGACTCACTTTCTTCCTCTCCACCCTCCGTCACAGTGTTGTTTACATGCTTAGCCGCTGTGCACCATGCATTGCGTATTAATCAATGTCCCGACATGTCAGACTAATTCACACACTGGCAAAGAGCCACCCAGGGATGACTCTCTCGCCCTCTTACTCCTCCCTTCGTCTTCCTCCTTAACATTATTTCTTTCTAGCCAATGTGTGAGCTTTTATCCACTTTAATTAGATGGGTGGCTGATGATGTGACAGAAAAAGGGGTGCTTCATAAACTGTAGGTCATACTTATGAGACCATGCATGTTAAAAACATAGAAAAGATGGCTGGTTTCAATTGATGCACAGATGAGACAACCTCGGGCAACACACAAATGATCTGATGTTCATTAAACAGTAAAAACAGTTTTAAAGCGGCCTCTTAATTGCTTTGTCAATATCAACTAGAGCAATGAAATAGTTGGAAATCGAATTACTGTATGTATACACTATACCGTATACCAAGGTAAATACTACACAATGAAACTTATGAGAAACATATCTTCAACTGATCTCACGGGACTCAGCTTAGTGAGCATCCAAAGGATTAACTCAAGTGTCTTTGGAAAAGGTTGCGGATGAAGTGAAGAGTGGCGCTATCAAATTGAAGATAGAAGTTACTGTATGGATGGGTGTTGTGATGTTTTTGGGACCAATGATGATAATATCTGTTTTATCACTATTAAGTTTAAGAAAATTTTGTTCCATCTAATTTTGATATCAGCTAAGCAGTTGGTGAGGGTGGAGTAGATGTTGGAGTTGATGGAGGTGGTGGAAATGTATAGTTGAATATCATCGGTGTAGCTGTGGAAACTGATGACATGTCGACGGATGATATTGCCAAGTGGAAGGATGTAGAGGATGAGGAGAGGACCAAGCACCACACTTTGGGGAACACCTTGAGGTAAAGGGGCTATGGAGGAGGAGCAGCTATTTATGTGCACGAACTGTTGAAGACTGATGAGGTATGATTGGAACCAGGACAGAGCAGAATCAGTGATATTGAGGCTGGTTTTGAGGCGGGACAGGAGGATAGAGTGGCTAATGGTGTCAAAGGCTGCGGTGAGGTCTAGGAGGATGAGGATGGTAAGATGGCTGGAGTCGGAGAAGAGAAGAAGATCATTGGTGATTTTAAGAAGAGATGTTTCAGTGCTGTGCTTGGGACGGAAACCGGACTAGAAGGATTCAAACAGGCTGTTGGAGTTGAGGTGAGTTTGAAGTTGAGCAGCGATGACACGTTCAAGGATTTTGGACAGAAAGGGGAGGTTGGATATGGGACTGGAAATTGGAGAGGTTATTAGGATCGAGACCAGACTTTTTGAGTGTGGGGGTGATTTATGCACCTGCCTGCTTTTGTTTTAATAATTATTGCACACCTTCTATAAATACCATAAACTTCATTTCAATATCATATCACTAACGTCATCTATCACTGTGTTCGTCTGCTATATGATATATTTCACTGAAATTGCTGACCAACAACTAGTGATTTATAAAGGAAAATCTTGAAAATTAGCAGGGGTGCCCAAACCTTTTCACACCACTATATACGTATACTAAATGTGTCCTATCAAATATTTTCCGTTAATTATTAAAAAATTTGAACAGATTGTTTTTGCCATTTCTACTGCAGCCAATGAATGTGTACTAAGACAAATAGAACAAAAACAAAAAGATTCAGTGCAATGTTTCTTTGTATGGCCCTAGGTATAAAAACAAGATAAAAACAAGTTATGTAATATTAAGTGTTGCTATGGCATCAGTAACATCCTTTCAACAGCGTATGTCTACCCGTTCTGCGTCTTTCCGTGGCTTCATTCAGAACAACAAACTCCGGCCTTCATTTGCAAGGCACTACACCCTCATAAACAGTATGCTTAAGGTTATCATTGTGGAAGCTGTACGGGAGGTTAAGAGGGGTTACTTAAGTGGGGAACACAAATCACAGGCCACGCTCAAGTGCATGCTAAAGTGCAAAGAGTTGTACTTAATGGAAACAAATGCACAATGACACACATTATGTCACAAGCTTATTTTAAAACTCAGAACCTGCTAATTAGGACGCATTGTTTGCGTGTGCTTGCCCGTGATTATGCAATCAAGGCTAATGCATGGTGGAAGAGGGATGCGGCGGTATCGCAAAAGCCACAGAAGGCTGCACGCCACAATAGCACGAGACAGGACATTGTTGATGCCTTTGAGCAAGAGCTGATGTATGGATGGAGAAACAGAAAGGAGGTAAAAAGTAAAGTGAACAGTGTTGGTGATGATGGAGGGTAATGACTTGCACAATACCATGACTCCACTTCCACTTCCACACTGGCCACGCATGCAGTAATTAACACAGTCAGTGACTCGCGAATAAGGAGGGTGAGTTCTTCTGATAACTTCATTGTTACCTATGTACGAGAAATGACATTTGTATTGGAAGGACAATTCCCAGCTATGAGCAACTATGGCTTTATTTGATGAATGTGAGTGTGGTGTGAAAGGTTGTTTGTCTATATGTGCCCTGTGATTGGCTGGCGACCAGTCCAGGGTGTACCCCGCCTCTCGCTGGAAAATCAGCTGGTATAGGCTGCAGCATACCCCCGCCATCCTACTGAGGATCAGCGGCGTAGAAAATTAATAGATGGATGTACTGTGAGGAGTGAAGAGTACAACAACTGTAGATTTAGATCATCACTAATCACATACAATATCTTGCAAAAGTGGCTAGCTCTAAAAAAAACTCTCATTTCAAGGAGCATTTTTCTTACAGTGTATATTCTCTATGGACAGTAGCATAGAAACTAGGGGTGTTGATCTCATTAAAAATTGGCAACATTTCTCGTTTGGGAAAAAGCTGTATCAAAATAGTATTTATGTAACATATATATATAAAGGTTAAACTTTTAAACTTAAACTATAAACTTTTAAAATGTACAGGTTATGAAAGTAGCTGATATAATTCACAAATCATTGAGAATTCAATTCATTATGGATATAAAGATAATGAAACAATTCCTCAATAGTTGTGTACATAGTAACTGGTATTATGTCAAAATAGCTACGTAACATTCAATACACACAGTTCATGTATTTGGGTCCAGTTAGCATATGCTATCAAATATTATATACAAGAAATAATAATTAATTCATTCATTTTCTACCGCTTATCTTCACGAGGGTCGCGGGGCGTGCTGGAGCCTATCCCAGCTGTCTTCGGGCGAGAGACGGTGTACACGCTGGACTGGTGGCCAGCCAATCACAGGGCACATATAGACAAACAACCATTCACACTCACATTCATACCTATGGACAATTTGGAGTCACCAATTAACCTAGCATGTTTTTGGAATGTGGGAGGAAACTGGCGAAAACCCCCGCATGCACGGGGAGAACATGCAAACTCCACACTGAGATGCCCGAGGTGGGAATCAAACCCGGGTCAAGGTCAAAAGTCAAGGCAACATATTGAAACAGTTTCAGATACAGGCACATTTTCCAAATCATCATGAAATAAAAGTTACAGAAACAGCCGTCCAACAATTCACTTTTTCTACATTATAAATAAATATAATACAAGTGAAATGATAACTTTATACCTTACTGCTGAGTTAGTTTATCCATAATTGGAAAATGATGGTTGCAGCTCTGTGTGTACGTGACGGTCACCATCGCCGTGGGGGAGCAAGAGCGAATCATGAAGGAAGCTTAATGTCAGCTGACTGATGTCACATGACATTGACAAAGTGACGTTTATGACCCAAACTACATTTGTGATGTACCGGGTTCACATCCACATCTGGTAACAAACAAATGAATATGGAACACCACATCTACACTCCTTTTATCCCAATAATCTGTCCATGCAGCAAAGATACAGCCAGACCCCTTCTGGCGCTCAAACAGTGCAGATGACTTCACACTAAACAGTTAACAGAAAATATCATCACTTTAATGAACAAACACGCTTGACTTAAATTGAAACACAACTCAGTGCGGTCTCTCGCTCCACACATCTCACCAGGGGTTAACATCTGAGCCTGTGGCGATACACCCCCGAGACAAGGTGTTGGAAACTGCATTGATTCAATTAACTAGGATTAATGGCCGAGCACCAGGATTCAGACACCTTGAAAAACACCACTTGAACATATCCTTTACACCAAAAATGCTGAGGGTGGACTTTGTCCTGCGTCATGGACAGCAGCGGGTGTGTGATTCACCTTGCAAATTTGACACTTCACAGTTGAATTGTTTATTTTTTTTTAAAGGGGTATCTTGCCATAGCTGCTTGGAGTACTTAAATGGGACCTATAATGCATTTTCCACTTTCTGACCTATAAATGTAGTTAGAATGTTGTTCTCATGTTAAACCATGCCAAAGTTTCAGATAATGAGGTTTGAACATGGCTCAAAACTAGGGATGAGCAAGTACACCACTATCTGTATTTGGAGTGGGCGGGACATCAACAGGAAGTGTGCAAGATTTAAACCAACATTTGTGGAACTTGCATCTGCACATTATTTTAAGTTTGAAATTAATTGATTAATTGATGAGACGTTGCTATATTTGTTACTATTCTGCTTTATGTGTAGTGTGTATATGTGTAAATTCTCATTGAGAGTGACCAGGATGAACAGGATCAGGAACAAGTACATCAGAGGGACATTACATGTTAGAGGCCTTGGAGATAAAGTCAGAGAGGCCAGACTGAGATGGTTGGGACATGTCCAGAGGAGAGATAGTGAATATATTGGTAGAAGGATGCTGCCAGGTAGGAGGAGTAGAGGAAGACCAAAGAGGAGGTTTATGGATGTGGTGAAGGAGGACATGAGGGTGGTTGGTGTGAGATAGACAGATGCAGAAGACAGGGTTGGATGGAGGCAAGTGATTGACTGTGGCGACCCCTGAAGGGAAAAGCCCAAGAGAAAGACGAAGAAGTGTATATGTGAAAGTGATCTGTAAGACTTATATAATTATGCTCTTAAGAGAGAAGACGACATGACACAACGAGACGTATCTGTCTCATCCCCGAATATCTGGCTCATACCTACTCAAAACGCTCGGTTTCAGAGGGAGTTGTAAAACTGAAGGTGTGTGATGTCACAGGGTCTTCCTATATGGGTGTGTGCTGTAGGCCAGATAAACTCTCTCCTCTTTTACTTTAAGCAAGCAAAATTATATTTTTTCCAATTACTCGATTAATCAACATTTTCAGTAAAATACTCGATTACTACAGCCCTCCTTAAAAGTGCTCTTGTTCACGATCAAGATCAAGTTTTTAGCCTTATGCATTATTTTAGCTGTTTGAAGATGAACTATATCAGCAAGTTTAAGTATTTGTGATTTTAGAAATAAGGAGTTAGTATGTTCTCTGTAGGCGGCATTATGAATTATCCTTACTGACCTTTTTTGCAGTACATTTAGCGAGTGAAGATTGCTTTTGTAGTTATTAGCCCATATTTCCACACAATAAGTAAGATATGGTAGAACCAGAGAGCAATAAAGAGTGTGGAGTGATTTCTGATTGAGAACAAATTTTGCTTTGTTCAGTACTGAAATATTTCTGGCCACCTTATGTTGTATATTTGTAATATGAGGTTTCCAGATCATATTTTCATCTATTGTGATCCCCAGAAATGTATTTTCGTTCACCCTTTGTGAACGAAGAGTGAAGGATTAAATAAAGTTGCTATCCTTGAAAAATAATAACCTCTCTCCAATTACAAATGAAAAATAAAAATGTGTTTTGCACTTTAAAATAACTTTGTTAATACTGGGAAGGTAAACTGGACGTAAGAATAACTGTTGTGTTGGCTCTACTAATGTTGGGGTCCCACGTGGTGTTCACAGCCTTAATAATAATATTGTATTTACCTGTACAGGATGGATGTACAAACTTAAAATAAAAAAATAAAAATTAAAAACTTGAAGCATCCGGTCATGACTGTCATGGTGAAGTTGTCATGTTAATTAGAAAACAAATATCATGACTGACAAGTGTGTCCCCTAAAGCCACTCCAAGTTGCAGTGTGCTATGTAAGGAAGTGTTGCAAATACGTATAATGGAGCAGGTTAGTTCCAGGTCCAAACTCTTTTGCGACAAGTGGAGCAGATGAGCTGCACATCAAACCTTCTGTGACTGAATAGTTGTCATGTCATGCCAGATTATAGTGTGAAATTTGCTTTCACACTGCAATGGGGGAACACTGTCATTTTCTAATGTTGCAAAGTCTGCAGTGACTCATCTAACATCAATATTAGCACAAAAGTAAGACTACAATGTTTGATTCATGAGTAATTTGAAGCTAAATTTCATGTTGGATAAGGGTACATATTAAAATGCCTGGCTAATCAAAGCCTCCGCAGAGTACACAATGTGCATACGTGCAACTGAATTTAATCAAGACGGCAAAGCAGGCAGCTCTAGAGGCATTAAAACACCCAAATCAAATCCACAATATGCCTACTTTTTGAGTTCATACACGGTGAGTAAGGGGTCTCCAGCCAGTAGCTCATGAGCTTTTCTAACACTTTTCAACCAGCTCTGCAAAGACTTCATCCATTTATTATCAACTCCTATACCCACTATATTAGAAAGAGTCACTGTAGTCAGGAAGTATGTAGTACTTTGGGAATGTGACCAACCAAGGCCGAGGGTGGAATAAATTAAAACAGACCGATTTGGAGGGAAGCACAAAGCTGGAATAGGTGCAGATTCTGGAAGTTTTCTGTGCCGGTTATTGTGTGTAGCTGCTCTATAGGAATCTACAGTTCAATACTAAGGGTAAAAAAAATGAGCATATTAGGTCCCATTTAAATTCAGCAATGTTGCTGGTTGCAATTTTGTCATCATTGTACCATTGAAGACATGAGAAACTTCAAAGTTCCAATGTCATATGCAAAAGAGTTGTCACAAACCTCTATATCAAACATTTTATGTACAACTTAGCTGGCTTTGAGTGAAGTGACTATAAATACTGTATAGGAATATGAATATTAATGGCCCCCAAAAATGTTGGCAAGTCATGAAATCTTGTTTAAATCATGTGACAACTACTGAATTGCCAAGTTCCTTAATTACTCAGTCTGGTACACTGTCTAAGCTATGCTACATTGTTCCAATGAGCATTTTATTTTTGTGGGATGTTAAAGTCGCTAAATGCTCAACTGTCAAACTCTGGTCTGGCTCGTGTTTGGCCACCCTTGATATTGCAGGCTGTGAGTGGACCCATCACAGTTTCCATTTGTATGGGTCTCTGAGATAAGGAGAACATGCAAACTCCAACCTAGATCATCCAGAGCACCTAAATGTGTGGCCAACATGCAAACCACTAGGCCACAGTGTGACCCGAAGGCATTTTATAAATTTTAGAATTTTAAGAATGATTCCAAACTGGTTTCAGAAAACAGCACAGCAGTGCTGAAGGCCAAAAATGATTTAATTGAGGCTCTAGACAGCAAGAAATATTGTGTCGCTCTTTTTATTGATTTGAAGCATTTGACACACTTGACCGCAGCCTGCTCATACAAGCCTGGTATTACACTGGCTTATCTAAACATGCAGCTGCCTGCTCTGACAACTAGTATATTTTCTACACTGTAAGTTGCTCCGGAGTCACATCACTCAAAAAATATGCCATAAAGAGGAAAAAAAATGAAGTCTCACTGGACTATATGTTTTATTTACCAAGCTACCATCACAGCCAACATTTTGCCTCTTTTTGTTTTTTAATATTGTCATGGCACCGCTCCTGATAACATAAAATCCACAAGATAAAAATACGGAAACATTTGACAGACAGTAAAAATTGCCTTTGAGAACATATATGTCACAAATGCCAGTTCCACACCTTTTTGTCTAACATTCATACATACTAAATACTTTTTACAGACCAGAGTTAGCAAGATATGCTCATACCTGACAGTAACTCATTTGCTATCAAAGACCTATTTATATGTATTTTCAACCGAAACGCTAGCTCCCAAAGACGTGTTTATACGTCTTTTACATTTTTGGGATTACGTTTTTGCATTACAGGCAAAAAAGAGGTGATGATGCAACTCCACAAAAGAAGAGAGCATGTTTGTTGCGGTTTTAAGCCAGAAAAACAGCCACAAGGTGACAGAAGTGCATTTTATAAGAACACGGCCTGGAACTTTCCCATCCAGGAAGTGAAAAAGCACGTAGTCTTATAGTGTTGAAGAGATTACAATTATTATTCATTCATTCATTTTCTACCGCTTTTTCCTCACGAGGGTCGTGGGGGTGCTGGAGCCTATCCCAGCTGTCTTCGGGCGAGAGGCGGGGTACACCCTGGACTGGTCGCCAACCAATCACAGTGCACATATAGACAAACAACCATTCACACTCACATTCATACCTATGGACAATTTGGAGTGCATGTTTTTGGAATGTGGGAGGAAACCGGAGTACCTGGAGAAAACCCACCCACACAGAGATGGCTGAGGGTGGAATTGAACCCTGGTCCTCCTAGCTGTGAGGTCTGCGTGCTAACCACTCGCCCGCCGTGCCACCCAGAATTATTATTATTATTATTATTATTAGAATTGAGGAGAATTTTTTATGCACTGACAATCGCACACATGCAAACACGTGCACACACAGAGTTTAATTCCAAATATGAAGCTTGTTTTTGTTGAGAACTCATATTTTTACTGACACTTCCTTATGTTCTACTGCTGATGATTAAAGAACGAAAAAGATAGAAACTAACTCTTTTTCTGATGTAATATGAGAGTCTAACCTTTCTTTTGGTATATACTAGGAATGAGCTCATTATAAAGGAGTATCTGTTACGGGTATGAGCATGAAACAAGTATATTCCATCATTGTCCGTATTTGAGAAAGAAATACACCTGCCTTGCGCCTGGTCTACAAAATTAGATCTCAACGTGGCTGCAACTACCACTTCTTTTCTGGTCATTACCAAAAGAGTGCCCCCAAAGTTTAGTGACGGGGTTCATTTTAGTTTCAATCTACATAATCTCTGGAACAATTTGCCATGTGCAATATATTATTTCATGCAAATTACACTATTATTTATTGCTGTTCAACCTCACTCACTGAGCCTTTTGTAGTTTTTTTTTACAAACTGCTTTTACTGTCATTCAGTCTTATTTATTCAACCTTAAATTGGTTTTCAACACAAATAAAAATAAGATCATGTTTTTTTTTTCTCATTTCAAAATATTGTGACGTTAAAATTAAAACCTATGATGCAGTTTTTTTCCAGGAAGAAACCTTCTCGCTCAGGGTCAAAAAGAAATTGGTGAGAGTGACTTTCTTGGCCAGAAAAGATTAAGCTTTATTTGATATTTGAAGCTTTATCATCCACACGTCTCTATCCTTCGATGCTGTTTTTTTTTTTAGTCTGCAATGAGGTTTGTTACTGGCTGTAGTCCTCTCACCCACCATTGTGAATAGCATTTAAAATCTGTGCACGCACATACGCGTACTGGCTGACCCTAATTTATTAGGCTGCTGAAGGCTTAAAGGGGAACTGCACTTTTTGGGGAATTTTCACAATCCTTATGTGAAACATGAACATATGTTCCTTCCTTTTTCTGTGTTAGTCGAGAAAACAAGTTAATGTGAGCTAGCTAATAACGGACGTCATGGGAAATACCTACTTTGACACCATAGCACTCACAAAACAAATTGTAAAAACGTCAACAGTGTGTCATTTCCATAACTGACTGGTGCTATTATTGTAGCAACTAACATGAAAAACTATTTTTATCCAGTTGACTAGTGGATACCTAGCTCTAATGTCACTACAAAGACTCAAGATTTTTTCTTTTTACCCGAGGATTGGAGCACACGTCTTGCGCTGGAAGACACAGCCATCCCAAGGAGAGAGGACATCGTAAGTATTGTCGCTGTATCTATGCTGCTGTTGTTGACGAAACTAGCATATGCATGTGAATTGTATTGTGAATGATGGGCAAAATTCCCCCCAAAAGTGCAGCTGCCCATTAACTCTTCCCTATCAGTGCATTTTATTTCAAAGAACAAACAGTTGCTATGCAGGAGGGTAGGACACTTCCTGCATGACTCGTGTACCATCTGAATTAGGGGGGGAAAAAAAAAACTTTCAGCTTTGCTGCCCCCCACGGCATGAAATACTCAACAGACTGAACTTAAAGTGAAACATATTCCACATGGAGCCTTCCGTTGTATCCTGAGGGCTCGACAGCGTCAGACCATTGAACAGTGGCTGTGTTTTGAAATCGTTGTTTGAGTTGCAGCTCCCATGCTTTTTATTGCACCTCAAATTGTGTGTTTGAACCAATGCCGTCAACTTGTTCGCAGCGTTTTGGGGACGTGTGACCCTTGAGAAATAAATTTAGACTTTGAAACATGTTGTCACGTAAAATGCTGTTTTTTTGTTTGTTTTGTTTTTTAATTGACTTTATTCTTGTAAAGTTACAAGTGTTAAAGCTGATGCTGTTTCTTTTCATGCCCCCTCCCCACACACACACACACACACACCTCCAACACCCCGACACTAAAGTGTAAATGGGTGTACCACATTGGAGATAGGGATTGTTTTGTGCATACAATTTCAGCTTCATCTCATACTTCTCATGAGATGACTCCATCTAACCAGGGAAGAAAGAAAGCCATATATTAAAATCCAGTGTCCTCTCCTTTCAAGTTGTGGATATTATATTACAACAAAGAGAGGTGTTCTCTCCCTGCATACACATAATACAATACATATCCCACACAGACTTGTAACAAACGCTTTGTGTGTTTTGGAGCAATATTAACATCTCCATCAATTCCTGTACTCGGATAATATTCACATAGCAAGAGATAGAGGATGGAAAAGAGTAAAGTATGAAATAGGATGTGGCGGTAAAGCAAGAAAAGCAAAAGGCAAGTGGATCAATAAAATAATCAGCATTTTGTAGGATTTATAAGCTGGCTGGAGGCAGGAATCTCATTTGAAAAGTTTGCCCCCCTTTGTGAAAACACATCGCTTATCCCAATGAGAAAGCTGGGGGAGTCAGATGAGGACACTGGGAAAAAAGGGACATGATGCCGCAGAGGTGAGGGGAGGTAGAGCTTTGTCTTTCAGCGAGAATGAAGTTAAACGTATCAACAGGGTTATATGATAGTGACAATCCACAATCACTGAGACAAAATCACATGAAAATTGATGCTTCCAACTGCCATTTTATGTCAGACTCAAGACACAGGAAGGGAAGTGAGATATGGATGACAGCCATCAGAAATACCAGGAAACAGATGTCAGTATAATCTCCGAGGCACAGGTTGATCTTAGATTTGCTCAGATTTTGTAAAAAGGTTTCAAAGAGGAAACAGGAACAATCCTTAAGTTAATTACTGTACATACTAAAATATTGTCAATTATGCAAAACTGACTTCTCAGTTTAATATTGTCAAAAGAGAAGAACAAAGAACATGACAGCTCCTTGGACCCGCCCCTTGCTAGAGGAGCCCGCCCCTACAGAAGACTCCCATAGAGCATCTACACACAATAACCAGCACAGAAAACGTTCAAGATTTTCCAGAATCCGCACCAATTCCAGCTGTATTTCCTTGGATTTGTGCTTCCCGCCAAAATGGTCTGTTTTAATTTATTCTACCCACTCCGCTGTGATTGGTCACACGGCCAAAGTGCTTCCTGACTGTGAATAAATCCCCCTTTCTAATATAGTGGGTACAGGAGTTGATAATAAATGAATAAAGTCTTTGTAGAGCTAATTGAAAAGTGCTTAGGAGCTACTGGCTAGCTGGAGACCACTGAGACGTGTGGCAATCTCGCCTGCCCGAGGGAGAGCACTCATTGTCAGACACACTTTGTCAGGGGCACTGTTGGTGTGGTGGAGGAGAAGCCGGACGTGAGGGCGCCGCTTGAATTAATGCACCTTTCCCGGTGAGAAAAGTGGGAAAAGCAGAATAGGTCCCCTTTACAATAAACACTGTCAACAATCTATCAGTGAGTTACAAACACGGGACCTGGAAGTTTGATCCTTTATTTTACCCCAGCAACAAGGCTAGCATAGCATGATTCATTCATTCATTTTCTACCGCTTTTCCTCACAAGGGTCGCGGAGGTGCTGGAGCCTATCCCAGCTGTCTTCGGGTGAGAGGTGGGTTACACTGGACTGGTCGCCAGCCAATCACAGGGCACATATAGACAAACAACCATTCACACTCACATTCATACCTATGGACAATTTGGAGTCGCCAATTAACCTAGCATGTTTTTGGAATGTGGGAGGAAACCGGAGTACCCGGAGAAAACCCACGCATGCACGGGGAGAACATGCAAACTCCACACAGAGATGGCCGAGGGTGGAATTGAACCCTGGTCTCCTAGCTGTGAGGTGCAAAGCATGATGTTGCTGCTAAAATTTGAGTTGAATGTTAGCACTGTCCTCCTGTCCCACTTGTCACTTTGTTGTATGTTACATCCATCTAATATGAACATATACGAAGAGCCAGTGTATTTGTAATAAAGATAAAGTGCACAATATCCCTTCTTGGGACCACACATTTTGTCAGCGATAAACACAGAACAAAACTGTGTGTTCCCATGTGTTACTACCAGTAAAGCCACTTTTGAACTTTCAAAATTCCAGCATCAAGGCAAAATTTTGGAAACACAATTCCGATTTTTATCACTTATTTTTTCCCACAAAAAGCCAAATAAAAAGCAAAATGTTTTGAGAGGAATACTTGTACTTTGGGTTCACCCAATAATGGTTGCTAGGAAAGATAAAGCATTGGTTCTTGGGCACTTTATCAAATGTTTTTCAACATACTACACCCAACCTACCAACTGAAGGACAACATAAGAAGGAAACAATCATCTAAGAGGAGAAAAAAAACAATTCTAATTATTTTCATTGGCAAGAGATGTTTTATTTTGGTAGGACTAACTAACTAACATCACAGTAAAGCTCGCCAAATGAATGATGAAAGAGAGTCTGCTAAGGAGGCAAAATGGAGAATACAGATGGATGCAGTTAGAGAGCAGTGGGGCAGACTGTTTATGTCAGTGTCTCACTTCCCTCTGTTGAGGAGATGAATAGCAGCCATTAGCACAATTGGTAAGCTGTCTCTTTTGGGCTCAATTGTAGAAATTGCCGAGTTGGAGATGATGAATGACAAACCATAGCTGTTACAAAAAACAAGCTTTGCAAATAATCTGCCATCCGACCAGTCAATTGTTGAAGATGCTAATGATTACGAATGCAGACTGCCAAAGACAGTTACGTATTTTCAAGTTCGCTTTTAAAATTTGAAAATAACATCACATAACTTCACAAGATGACCACTGATTCACAATGTCTAATACATTTCAGATTTTCATCTCACAAACTGAAATTCATTCAAAGCAGAGACATAATTGGGCAAGAGGTGATGCCAAAATTACAAGTACTGTTCTCGGAAACATACAAAACGCCATTCAACAAAGCGCTGCAAGACATTTTCTACTTATAAATGTAGTCAGTCATGTAAGTCAGACAATGAACTTACATAAACTTCAATTTGTATTTGAGTATTAATTAGAAGCAGGGCATAGTTAGAGAGAACATGTTATTTCTGAAATGTTTTTACTTGAATAATGTACAGCAACAGAACCAATGTTGTAACAGCGGTCGGGAGCGAACTCCTAAGCCAGCTTTAGTACCACCCACAGTTGCACGCAAAAAATATATATTTTACAGCGCATGCAGAGGTAGATAAAGTACCCTACCTCTAGACCAGGGGTCGGCAACCTTTACTATCAAAAGAGCCATTTTACCCCCACGTTCACCAATGGAAAATACCGCAAAACATATTTTAAACACAATATCTGATAAACTTTTGAAAGTTTGAATCTTAATTTGACCAGTTTTAACAGCCGAATACAACAAATTGTTGTTTCTCGCCACATGTGTAGCATAAATCTAAGCCAGAGAAAACAAACATGCATGCAGAATTAAAAACTACAATGCTTACAATTAAGGGAAGGCCTGTAAAATCCCAACCAAAGTAGGCAGCCAAACACCCGCTTACCTCCATTCCCTAGATCTCATCCAATCACTAGTCAGAACTCATTCAGGATTCATTCAGAGTCTCACAGAAAGTCAGATTAAAAAAAAAAAATGACAAATATGTGCATTTTTCCCCATTCGGGTGTTAAAAACATATTTGAGTATTGCAAAGGGAACCACAACAAAGAAGCTGAAGAGCCACATGAGGCTCTGGAGCCGTGGGTTGCTGACCACTGCTCTAGAGGATACTTAATATGCAGCTATTGCTATTGAAAGAATTGTGTTGAAAGAAGTACAAAGAAGTTCGTATTGCTGGCATAATTTCTGGTGGCAGTTGGAGAGCCTAGCAAGTATTTGCTTTCGTAGACCAGCAACTAAAGGAGACCTTACAAGTTATTAAGTTTTTGAATTAAGACACATTATGTCCTTAGTCCCCAATCGGCGACTACATCTGGATGAGGAACCAACTTTGTTAAAACACTGCTGCAAAATCAAGCATTTATGGCAAAACCCTGGAAGAACTGATTAACCACAACAGGTTCCCCATTGGAATATTGGACAGGACATATGAATCTTTGTAGTTGACATTTCAGAATAAGACAATGACTTTTCCGACTTTGTCAGATATTGGTCAGTACATAGTGAGAAGCATTGCTGTCCTGCATAAACGGTTAGGAGTTAAGTGCCTCCTGCTGTGATAAAACAGTACATTTCAGCCCGCACTGAAATGTGACAGTCACTGAAGAGGTAATACAAGGACTAAGCATTTTGGACATTAAGCTTAACCATACAGGAGTTTTCACTCCTGCTGAAAAGACAAAAGGGTCCTTTTGTAGTCTTAGCATGGTGCTTCTCCTGATCCATGCTAGAAACACAGCAGGAGATGTCTAAGCCTGCTTCAGGAGGACTTTTCCACTGTAATCTCCTGTTAGGTACACAGAAGTCACTTGTGACTGCTCTGGGAAAGATGCAGATTCTGTGTGGCCATCTGTCTTCTGTCTTTCACTTTATTACTGTTGGCAGGCCGACAAAAATATGGGAATCAACCAGGCGTTTCTTGCGCTGGGCTGTGTGAATTGTGAAGCTTCCCCAAGTGAGTTCAAGCTTCAAAATCTGTTCTAGAACAAAACTAGTTATGCATTTCTTTCATTGGTTCTTTGGAATACGGTGGTGGCACTTTACCAAATAGATTTAGATGCTTTACTCGGCAGAAAATGTAGGATTTTCTGTTACGAAATGAATAAAATTAGACAAAACGCTCAAAATATATGTCGATCTGATGTTCGACTGAAGGTGATGTCTGACCTCTGAGTAAGTGGGCTGTAATGGAACAGTGAAATTAACTTATTTTATCCCCAATTCTATTATTCTGAACTAAATTGAGTGTTTTTTTGTGCAACCCTGCTAACTACTACTGAAATTGTGAATACCTTGAAGCTAACCTGTCAGACAAGAAAAGGAAATACAGCCCCCTTCTGTTGCCCACCACTGACACTAAGTAAGCTGTTTGACAATGTACCTAAACATGATAAATCTTGAAGACAAGCTTCTCAGCACTATGTGTGTGTGTGTGTGTGTGTGTGTGTGTGACCACAAGAGAGACATCTTTTTTGGTTCACAGACAGTGATTCCGCAGCACCTTTGGGGAATTCCTTTTTTTCATAGCATGCAGTATTGGGTTATTCCATCCAAATAGCGTTGCAGTAGAACAATCAACAATCTAACCAACGATCACAAACACAAGAGACAACAACCTTGCCGTCATGGAAACAACCTGAAAACAACATTTTTTAGAAAAAGGTACTGTGACTATAGAGAGCAAACAGTGTGACAAGCTGTAAAGGTTCCATCTGAATTCTGCTCGACTATTGGTGTAAAAAAGGTCTCCAGAGGAAATGTGAGAACAACAGCCAAGGTGACTCGAAGATGCTTGACAAGAGCCCATTAAGTACAAAAAAAACCCTGACTTGTGACGTTTCACAAGAAAATGTCACAAGGTACTTTGGTCCTGTGTGTGGTGAAACATATATGGGAGAGACTAACTTAAAGAGAATACCGTTATAGATGTTCTAAACTCTTACATTTTATTCAATGAGCCTTGACTTAGATCAGGGGTCTCAAACTCTGGAGCTAAGGTCTGGGTGAGGTTGGGCCGCATCAGGGTTTAAAAAAAAATATATATTTTTTTTATTTACAGTATTATTCCAAATAATTTCCTGCATTTTTTTTGTACCCAGCGTCATAAGCCTGTAGCTTCACCGCTAATCCAATGTCGGAGTTGTTGTTGGACCATTGACAGCATCTTATTTTTTGATTTGGACAAAACAAATAGCTTAGCAGCTGAAATAAAGCGCCTGGAGTTAGTTAACCCGAGCTAGCAGGTCCTCCCGGTAAGAAGCGTTGGAACCAGCCTCCAGACTGTATCATGGTATAGGCAGGGCAAAATGGTGTCACTGGTGCTGTTATCCATATCAAACTCGCGTGGGACGCACTGACATGAAAAAATTTTAAAAATCAAGGTGGGGGCCTCAAACTAGCATCCTGTGGGCTGCATTTGGCTCGCGGGCCGCGAGTTTGAGACCCATGACTTAGATGTTATGTTGTGTAATTGTGTGAATTCTGTCCGGCAATGTGACTTTATTCAACACCTTTTGATGACCTACAAATAAATCAACAAAAAAAACATACTGTCCACTTTATGAGGACTTCCATCTAATTACTGTGGTAACCCAAATATAAGACGCCTGTGAATATAAGGCCCTTTTTCAAGACCTGTTTTTGTAAAAATCGTAGACATAATGTTGTTTTCCAAGCAGGTCCATCTGCATCTCCCCACTTCACTGACGTGTGTGTGTGTGTGTGGCAAGAAGAAAAGCTCTGACTTGTTTTGAGTTCTTTTTGTTTTGAGTTGTATGCGTAAAGCTCATCATTTTCAGACTTTTTTCAAAGTAAGAAAAAGGTCTTACACGTGAATGTGGTGTGAATTTTTTTGGGGTATATGCACCGTTACCTGCCACTGAAAACACGTTTCTAACGATGTATCTCTCGTGGTCACCAGATCAGTACTTCCTCTTCATTCACATGTGAAAATGTATATGCTTTGTTGACATTGTAATCACATCATTTTGCTATAGTTACAAGTGAAGGGGGAGATAAAAGACTTTAACACTGCCTGTAAAAGTTGCCATTTTTCAGACGTTTTTCATTTGCTATAGTTATGTATTAACAGCACTGATAAAGAGTGAAGTGAACAAAGTTGGCCAGGCAATTTTGCACATTTGGAGGTACTATCGAGTTGGGAACAGACCTGTGTGCAAGGAAACTCAGCAATGCCAGGACAAGGAAAGTTACTTCTACTTCCTGAGGTTCTTCCTTCCCAGGATGAGTTTTGTATAAAATGCAAAGGTAGATAAAAGCAGCTCTGGCACTTTTCGATTATTTTTGTGCAAAGAGACGACCCAACATCTCTGCTCAGCATAGACAAGATTGCTCTGAAAGCTTTTAAAATATTGCAGGTAAAGTTTGCCCGGCATTACAATCTTCTATATCTGCCTGCCTTATTTCCCCCATGAAGATTTACAATGCTTCTCCTAGCCTTCGACTGCCCTCACGTCTCTTCCCTTTAGCCCCCGCAATCCCTCTTTGCCTCCCACTCTCACCTTAAGTGGCCAATTGTCAAAGTCAGCTGAAGCCCAGTTAATGAAGAGCTAGATTTATTAGTAACACATCAGTGGGAAAGACAGGAGGGAGGAGCGAATCCCCAAAGAAAGCAGCCAGTGTGCATACAAATAAAGGAGAAAAGAGTGATAGGATGACAAAAGGTGGGGAAAAAGTAAGATACCAATGAAAACCCTACACAGGAGAAAAGTAGAGAGGATCCAGTCAGGCGGGAAAAAGGCATCAGCTTCTCCCTACACAACAAGCTCCTACCGTCTGTTGCAGGTCTGGGATTCCGATGCGGATCACGACGGTGTTGCCCGCCGGCTCCTCCATGGATGCTGTCGCTCCGTGGCTCCGTGGCTCCGCGCAGGGATAAAAAGCCGCAACAGCAGCGACGGGAATGCAGACGCCGCTGTCCTCTTCCAGGGAGCTGCCGCTGTCAGTGCTGACTCCCTGGCTGCCGTTTGCGGTGTGTGTGTAAGTGTGTGTGTGTGAGAGTGTGTGCTGCTGTTGCTGCTGCTCCTGCCGTGGAGGGCTGGGTGGCTCATGTTTGCCGGCTGCCGGGCGCAGAGGCATGCTCTATGTTAGGGACTTAGACTCTTGGCTCTCTCTCCTCATACACTCACACACACACACTTGCTCTCTCTCTCTCTCTCTCTCTCTCACACACACACACACACCCTGCTGATTCTCACTCACACTGAACACACACCTCTTGCCGCATGCATCTCTTGCCTGGGAAACAAAAAGAGGAAGGGAGAGAGAAGCAGGGGAGGATGGGGGAGGCAACAGAGAGGAGATAGAGGGTAAAAACACAAAAGACATCATTAAGTGTACAACAAGCGAAGTGAGAACATGTGAATGATAATAGCCTTCCTAAAAACATTCAATGAACATGTTTCATCACATGCAATGCAACTTGCCAACAATGGAACAACGCAAACATGATGGCGACAACATGGTACACAACAACAAATGCTACACAAATGCATAGGCTCCAGTGTGCGTGTGGTGGCATTAGAATGCGGGGGGGATGACGAAGGGGAGTGTTTGTTCAGATCAATGCTGGCCAGAATGTGATCATCATACTGGGCTTTATCTATCTGAGGAGGCATGGCTCATCAAACACTGACACATAGTGCAAACAATGTTAACATTTTTCAGACTTTTTTTTTTTTTTTTTTAATCAAAGAGAGTCATTATTACTGCCTCTGCTCGAAAGAAACTACAACCGGATCTCATGACTCTGAGGCAAGCGTGCTAAGCGTCCCATTGATGCCCATCTTTACAATGCCAAAATGCCTACTGTACAGTACATTATATACCTTTGTAAATAAAGCCTTTTTATTTCCCTTTTAAATGATGCCTCATTGGCTGCACAGTGGATAACAGACTCCAAATTGTCCATAGGTATGAATGTGAGTGTGAATGGTTGTTTGTCTATATGTGCCCTGTGATTGGCTGGCGACCAGTCCAGGGTATACCCTGCTTAAACTTAAATGACATCACTACGGTTACTCAGAATGTTATTAAAAATAGGGCTCTTATCTACCTAGTTTTGAAACAGACATGTGTGGGGGTTCTTTAAACAGCATCGCCAGAAGGGTGAAAGGTTTCAACTACCATCCATTTTCTATTCCACTTTACTTTGTGGGTATGCTAGAATCTATCCCAGCTGACTCCGGGTGTGGCCAGTCGCGAATCACAGTTATTCAAACGGTGAGAAGGGTGGCCGTTTTCATTTTTGGTTATTAATTAGGTTGCGCAAAAAGTTAATTCCCCCCCCCCGACCTTCATTCATTTTCTATGCCGATGGTCCTCACTAGGGTTGTGCATAAATAGACAAACAACCATTCACACTCACATTCATACCAATGAACCTAACATGCATGTTTTTGGATTGTGGTAGGAAGTTGGATTACTCACAGAAAACACATGCACAGGAGAACATGCAAACTCCACACAAGGATGCCCTAACAGAGATTCAACCCAGATCTTCAAGATTCCCTGACTTGGCAGCTGATCGTCTCATGTGTTCTTCACATGGTACTTATTCATCAATTACTTGGCCAAGGTTACACTGAATGCTACTCGTTACAGCACACTTCCCCTCACCTATCCACTGATATAATGTGTTGGGCTGTACAGTGGGCTGTGCTTCACTGGTTTAGCGTAGGTAGTGCGAGAGACATGGAGCCCCCCAAAATGTTCAGACTCGTTGTTTCCATAGTTGCAGCTTTATCAGAACCGTACGTAAACAAACAACACTTACAAACTCTCTGTGATGGAAAAGGGCAATAACCCAAACAATTTATAATTTGGACCTTCTCATCATATATCATCAAACGAGCGTCCCGTGTTGATAGTGCTAACTTTTCGTCATTATTCAAAATACATGCTTAGGATAATGCCATTTCATTATCTGGAACCCTCCAGGGAATTCCGATGACACCGATGGGAGCACTCAAGAGATATCAGAAGAGATCAGGACATGAACTCTGCGCTGTGTAAAATGAATACTTTAGGGCTTGACTATTACTTGCTACATAGCCAGTTGAACAAGTGAGCTTCTGATGGGAGGAAAATGGGCCATAAAACATTTCTGGCAGGTCGCTAAATTATTAAGCGTGATCTTAAGTTAGTGCTATGCTCCGAAGTATTTCTCGGCTTCTCAAACTGACCCTGCCGCCTCCCAGATAGGAACTCTGTGATTGGTTCGAATTTTAAACATGCAGGTCAACACTGATGCAACATACAAAGCGATACAATGCATCACCAAGTCATTTTCTACACCACTGCTTGCAGGAATATGCAAATGAGACGTGACAGAAAAGCAATCATTAGACAGAAGTGATTGTTTGCATCAAAGCTTTTGACTCCAATGAGTGTATTTTTTTCTATATTCATTCATTCATTTTCTATTGCTTATCCTCACATGGGTTACGGTTGTGCTGGAGCCTATCCCAGCTGTCTTCGGGTGAGAGGTGGGTTACAGGGTACACCCTTGACTGGTTTGCCAGCCAATCACAGGGCACATATAGACAAACAACCATTCACACTCACATTCATACCTATGGACAATTTGGAGTCACCAATTAACCTAGCATGTTTTTGGAATGTGGGAGGAAACCGGAGTATGCACGGGGAGAAGATGCAAACTCCACACAGAGATGACTGAGGGTGGAATTGAACTCGGCTCACCTCGCTGTGAGGCCTGCACGCTAACCACTCGACCGCCGTGTAGCCTTTTTCTCTATATTCATTCATTCATTCATTCATTTTCTACCGCTTATCCGGTAGAAAACAACCATTCACACTCACATTCATACCTATGGACAATTTGGAGTCGCCAATTAACCTGCACTATGCACGGGGAGAACATGCAAACTCCACACAGAGATGACTGAGGGTGGAATTGAACTCGGCTCACCTAGCTGTGAGGCATGCACGCTAACCACTCGACCGCCGTGTAGCCTTTTTCTCTATATTTTGTATAAAAAAAATAAAAAAAAAGATCTAAACCATTTTAGAGAAACAGGTTGTAGCTGACAAAACAGAAAATTGGTTGTGCAGTGTGGCAATCACTGTTTCAGTATATTATATCATAAAGTACTCTTATCAGCCAAAGCATATCCCTGTCAAAAACTGCGAGCTCGAAAAAAAAACATTGCTGCAGTCCATCAGAGGCATTTGCTGTGATTTCATTGACATCAGAATCCGTCGACTGTGTGATCGCAAGACATTTTGACCACTACAGCAGCTATTTGACTGATGCAGTTGAAACCACTATGCTTAAAATTTGTCTTTCAATAGAAACGCTACATCTATCTGCCATACCTTTTACATGTTTACCTCACCAAAAGGCTCATATTGTCATAAATTAAAACAAGCAGATGCTCCCAATGACAGGAGCGCTCTGTTGTTTAAAGACCTACTGCAAAAATAGTGAACAAAGAACCTCCGGATCAGGGGTTCCCCAACCACCGGGCTGATGCTGATGCTCAGTGCTGCATGCATAAAGGTAAACTTTGATGACGCAATTATGTCTGTTTTGAGTGCTAATGTGCATGTTTGTTCGGTGCACAACCTCAAGTTAATTATTACTCGTACACTGCTGGCGCCCACACACTAAACAATGATGTTATGTTGTAATCTCTCTGAAAAACAAACTCCAGGCTCGTACCAGTGTTGACTCTGTATTCATTTTATGCTTTTAATTTGATGTTGTGTCTGTGTGTGTAAAGGGATCTTGTAAACGTCACTTCCTGACACCTTGTGCTACCCTTGCGCTTTTGGCTTGATGGCTAGCGCTCTTGACTCTCACACAGTGGATCTTGGTTTGCAAGGACAGACCAACAGATTAGTAATTTGCTTTATGCACAATACAGTATAGTATATGAAATAAATAGCATCATATCGCATGAATCAATGTATTGTGTCAGTGTCAATTGTTATCAACTATTGTCGCCTGCCTTTCCATGTTTTTTGGGTGGTCAGTCTTTTTAGTTCGTCTTTGACAGCTAACATAGACCTGGTCAAAGAGGAAAGAATATTTTGCAACATACAGTAGAGATTTGAAATTATTACCAATGCAGTGCACTCAACAAACAGGGCATGCATGCTAATGCATCACCATATCACTCTACCAGTAGAAGGATTGAGCCTGCCTCATCCTAAGGCAAGAATGCATTACTTTTGTACTCATTCTTTTGGTTTTTGAGTTGTGCGTAGGAAATAAGAAGCCTTGACAACCCAACGCTCCAAAAAATGTGAACCAGCCTGTTAATAAGCAGTAATTCACTTTGTGGCTCATTTCATCTGACTTGCATCATCATCATCATCAAAAAAAACGATGGGGGCATCAACACTTCAGATCCAAAAAGGAAGGGGGAGTAGATCTCTTTGACGCCACAGTTTTTATCCGTATTTAGACAATAACGACAGTGCATGTCAGTTATTTTTCCTCGCCCTTAGTATGCACGACAAAAGCTGTTCAACACAGCAATCAAGTCTTGCTTGAATAAAACGCAACTGTCTCACAGATGACAGTGAATTCGAGTGGAAAATAGAATCAAAATTCAGGGGTGGGACACAAAAATATGATAATTCTTGTGTGTACTCACACTGTTTGTACAGTGCTTGGATGCTTTTCCCATCACTACTTTTCTGCAGAATTTTGCACGATTTTGTAGGGCCAAATTCCCCCCCAAAATGCAGTTCCCTTTAAATGTATTGGCACGGTCAAACCTCGGTTTTTGACTGCCCCATTTATTTTTATTATTTGGTTTTTGACACAAATTTTGCCCCATCTCAGTTATTTTTGTTGCTCTTTATGCATCATTCTGTGCAATCAAGCATCCAAACATAAAACCCTAAGTGTTACTGACTCACTGACTTACATTATTGAGTGTGACCGATAAATAATGAACCTTGTAAGTACAAAAAAATTGATTTAAAAAGGTAAGAGAAACAATTAAATTCAAGATCAATTCAAGATTCAAGATCAAGAAAGTACAAGGATGGTGTCCCCTCCCGCCCTCCTCCTTTGCTCCTCACCATCGTCATCAACAATAGTTTTCAATAAAGGTAAAAAATGATCTTAAGTGTTCATCGGTTTATTTTATTCATCAATAATTATTATTATAAGACAATTATGCTCTATAAAATGAATTTTTGTTGATATTTTTGGGTGTATTGCATGGATTAATTAAAATAGCTTGTTTTCTAAAAACACAATTAAAATT
Organism: Doryrhamphus excisus; assembly: GCF_037039965.1. NCBI lineage: Eukaryota > Metazoa > Chordata > Actinopteri > Syngnathiformes > Syngnathidae > Doryrhamphus > Doryrhamphus excisus. The sequence continues at coordinate 13,237,268 of NC_136357.1, read as the reverse complement.
AAAGTTGAAAAAATAACAAAAATGCATAATATTATGAGAAAAAGTTTAAATGTTAAGCTTAATAATAATAACTAATAATAATATGCTTTGTCACCTGTACAACGAAGCTAACATGCAGGCTTTTTATACAGTAATGGCACATGAATGGTACAGTTGGGCTATTTCCTAGACCATTTATGAGAAAAATTGACTATCACTGTTTTGACCCGCATATAAGATGGCCCTGAAGTAACCCGAGACACTTTACTGTGCCAAACACATACAGTACATGAACATGAACAAGCAAACATGATGCACAGCAATATGAAAAAAATAAAAACTAGTCTTAATTGGCTGCTAGGTTGATGAAATTCTCTCTGGAGAGCCCCATTGATTATTAATAGTCACATTGCATCAAAGAGCCAGATGCCATTCAGCAGCAGCGGTACAAAGATCAATAGCTGTACTCTACTGTACATCCACATCCACAACTTTTTATCGTCACAGGATTTGCTCATAATACACTGATTTTTTTTTTCGATGCGTGATGTGTACCCTTCGTTATGCTTGTTGAGAATGTGCCACTCACACGTGCACACAAACACACAATGTCTCCCCATGTGAATTTGGTAAAACATGTGTGCTTCTGCTGCCATGGCTACTGCAGAGCATTGATTTAAAAAGCTTTTAGTGCAATTTTCCATATGCTAGTCCTGGGTATTCCACATGGGTCAGACCGGGTTTACGGAGTACTATAGTACTACATCTGACTAATCTGTATGCTTGTTGTATGTGTGTGCCAAAGACTATACATGCATTCACACACAAACAGTCAAGATGTTCAGGTATAACAGATTGAATTCCCACAGTGGTGGGCCTGCTTCGGTTGTTTCTGATGCCTATTGAATTATTGAAATACACAGCCACAATACGAGGTACACCTGTATGAGTCCACGTCATTTCTTTCTAGAATGGCGTGTTACAATCCCATGATAACTGGCTCGGTCATGTTGTTAGGGATGTTTGCTTGGTGTGGTTGGCCAGTGAGCATCTCCTTATAAACCTTATAGAACAACAATCTCAAACTTGCAACTTATTTTTTTCCAAAACAAGTGCCGCATAGCATGCTGGAAAGCCCGAAACATTTCTGATGCCTTGCGCCACCATTCTGTAAATAGTCGCTCAAAGTCCATGTTTAGAGTTAACATAGTGGGTGTTTATAATCCTCCACTAGTAGTAGTTGCCTTGTTGCATATTAATTTGTGGTTGTTTTTTCATCATATGGTAATGGTAATGGTTTTATTTCATTTGAACATGCATCAGATTACAATTGAGTGCATCCCATAATCAGTTCACAGTTCCACATGTCCAAAAGGAGTAGGAAGAAGCAAAGCTTATTAAATCCTACCCCTCCATCTGGTACTTTTACAATCAGTAACTGTTACATTAGTTCACTTCCTGCTTTCCATAATACAGTTTAGGGTTTTTTTTTTTTTTTTTTAATAATGCACCTCGTACAGAAGTCTGAGGTGATATGACCATACAATGATATAATGGGTACCATAGTAAGTGTCAATATAGTGATATATATAGCACATCATGACTGGTTCAAGACTCTTCATCCTTGTATTTAGCAAACATCAACTGCTTGTATTGTTTCTTGAATTGTCTCATCGTTGTGCATTGTTTGAGGTCCTTACTCAATCCATTCCATAGTTTGATTCCACATACTGAAATGCTATGGCTTTTTAACGTAGTCCTAGCATATAAGTGTTTCAAATGTAGTTCTTCCCTGAGATCATATTTCTCCTCTCTTGTAGAGAAGTATTGGATGACATTTTTAGCTAATTGGTTGTTTTTAGCCTTATGCATTATTTTAGCTGTTTGAAGATGAACTATATCAGCAAGTTGAAGTATTTGTGATTTTAGAAATAAGGAGTTAGTATGTTCTCTGTAGGCGGCATTATGAATTATCCTTACTGACCTTTTTTGCAGTACATTTAGTGAGTGAAGATTGCCTTTATAGTTATTAGCCCATATTTCCACACAATAAGTAAGATATGGTAGAACCAGAGAGCAATAAAGAGTGTGGAGTGATTTCTGATTGAGAACAAATTTTGCTTTGTTCAATACTGAAATATTTGTGGCCACCTTACGTATGTTGTATATTTGTAATATGAGGTTTCCAGCTCATATTTTCATCTATTGTGATCCCCAGTGATCCCCATTTATTTTAATTTATTTTATTTAAGTCCTAGCATATAAGTGTTTCAAATTTAATTCTTCCCTAGTGAGTATATTGCCGTCTCTGAAGTTCATAACAAGTTACATTTCGGCTAATGCATATCAACTGTCGTTACGACAGCGTCTTGGGAAGCTTAATATGACATGTTTTAGCACTTATGGGCTACCATAACTCACGCTTGTGACAACTTACAGGAGGGTTTGTTGACACGACACATTCGGTTGATGCATGCTTGATGCCACCCAGACTCACCCAGACTTGACGGCCACTGGCCACCATTTTAGTTGTGTTTGAGACTCCTGTTCTAGAAAATAGACAAGGTCTGTGTCAGTGGTTTTCCCCACTCATTTTTCTGGCACTATTTGAGTCACAGGATGGTTAAAAGCCTCTGGGCTCTCAGCCGTCCATCTTCCTTTCTACTGCGAGCTGTGACTCAGTGGGCTTAGGGCTCAAGTCCACTGGCGGATCTGTGCCTGGGTGTGCTTCATCTGGGGTTCTGATAAACTGTGGGCTGTGGTGAGCAGCCTGCCACTGGGCTTCACCCAACTGATTTGCATGACTTCTGAGGAGGTAGTGGTCAATGTGAGGCCTTTGTATCTTTTTCTAATACAAAGCAAATGCCGGATGAATAGTTTGGTCCTTGACAATACAGAACAGTAATAATGCTCAGTGATATTCAACAAATTGTCATTACAATGGTAAAAACTATAGAAATATTATTAGGGATGCTCTGATCAATCGGCCACCGATCGGTATCACTGATATCAGTGAAAAAGGACGCTATCAATGTTGGCCGATATACCGATCCTTTTCGCCGATCAGCTCCGCTACAGCAATTTTAATATCGTATCTCGTCTCCAGGCACAGAAGAGGGAGTTGGCACTGCATCTGCTCTTCAGAAGGCAGCGGGTGTGGCTGGAGGGACCCAGCAAAGGTGGATAAACCCGCTTTTCATTCATTCTCTTTCCCTTCTCATGCAATGGACTATTCCATGTTACTGCGCATGTGCACCCTGACTCCAGAAGTGGGGAGCAAAAACTTGCTGGCCCAGTTTGGAGAAAAATGAGGTGGCGTTAAATGGAGCAGACAAGAGGACAAAGCGAGAGGAAAGGTTTTTCAGACCCAAATGACTAAATACGCCCCTAATATTGTGTCTCTCACAATAATAAGTCCTGCAAAAAATATTTTTTGTATTATTGTGATATGAACACTGTATGAATATACCATAAATGAATGAAAAGTTGAGAAAATATAAAAGCACAAGTTTAAATAATAAAATGATAAAGTGCTGACATTTAAAGTCCCGATTAGTTGGCCATACAATATAATGTTGAGTCTATTGCTTTATTATATTTTGCCCATGTGCACAGAGCCCTAAAACAAGCAGCAGCATTAATATTGGCCATATTTTATCCAAACTGTGTTCTCTTTTATTAGGTCAGCACAATTGAAAGACATTTCAGCCAAGCTCATGTGGGAGCTTTTTAAAATGGAAGAAGCCAGGAAATCTGCATTGTCCCTTGATGATTATTGCCTCTCTGCCTGTCTAATGAATGACCAAATTCACTTTAAATTGGAAGAGAGATGGGCAAAAATAATAAACATGTGTGTGCGCAAGAGAGAGAGAGAGAGAGAGAGAGAGAGAGGAAACGTGTTCCTCCAGAATTTGGGTTGTTGAATGGCTGTGACATTTGCTTTACAAGGTGTAGAGATGCATGAAGCACACCAAAGGTGCTGTGTGAAGAGTTATCACACTTACTACAGGTTAGCCCAAAGTGACAGATGCTCAACCCCCTACGCTTTCACTGTCTGTATGCGCTCCTTTTTTTCTACCATCTTTCACTCCTTTGTGCTCTTTCATCTAAGTGCTTAGCTTGTCATCTCCTCCTCTTTGTTTCAAAGCATGTTAGGCAATAGAAATCAGTTTTCCCTACAAACTGAGGGGGGTTGGTGGTGATTCTGGCTCTTTGCCATATATTAAACTGTATCCGTGCTCACACACCTTTGTAGCGGCCTGAATTATTCACTTTGTTTTCACCGGGTCAGTGTGCAAAAGACGAGGCGAGTGTGGAGGGAGTGGCTGTTGCAGAGAGATCTGAGCTAACGAGAGATGAAGCATTAGCTACTAGATGAGGTATGCAGCGTCAATCTATAGCCACTAGATAATTGATTAATAATTGATTAATAGGAATCCTGTTTAATTGCATCTTGAAGGAAGAACTGGAGTGCACTACTTGGCTGCAACCAGCAGACGTCTTATGTCATCTTAAAGTACCACTGTATATAAAAATGATTACAGACTATTTTCAGGGATTTTACACAAATGTAAAAAAGAAAAATCTGCAAATTTGCGGGGCCGTGAATGCTGAATCCTACCTACAGCACACTGTACCTCTGCATGTGTCTAATGTAATACTAGTAGATGGATGGATGGATGGATGGATGTGTCGAAATGTCATTGCCTGGCTCCCGTATAATACCAGAGACAAAAAAAGATAAATAATAATAAATAAATAATAATAATAATGTGGATTAAATAGATGACATCAAATATGAACAACAATGTAGAGCGTAAACAGTAAATTGCACAAATAATTTTGAACAAATAATAATAATCTAAAGAATGTGTGTGTGGGCAGGTAGAGGGGCTTATTTGGCATTGAGCAGTCTGATGGCCAGTGGGAAGTAGCTGTCTCTAAACCTGGTTGTTCTACAGCGGATGTTGCAGAGCCTTCTCCTCGACGCCAGGCGAGATGCCACTATCTTAAGACGTGTACCAAAGGATACTTTTTCCAACTAGTTTTAAAGTCCAATGTACATCCAGACGCCAACTATGAGAAGGTGAGCTACATCAAGGCTATGGAATGGCATGGAAACAGGTGTTCAGAACATTCAAATACAGATTACCTTGTTATTCATTCATTTATTCATTTTCTACCGCTTATCCTCATGCGGGTTGTGGGGGGTGCTGGAGCCTATCCCAGCTGTCTTCGAGCGAGAGGCGGGGTACACCCTGGACTGGTCGCCAGCCAATCACAGGCCACATATAGACAAACAACCATTCACACTCACATTCATACTTATGGACAATTTGGAGTCGCCAATTAATCTAGCATTAAAAAAAAATTATTGTATTGAATCAATTTGTCTCAAAAATTGAAAAAAAAAAATTAGGGTAACCTTATGATAAGGTAGTATATATATGTATATATATGTATTTATATGTAGACACCCGCTGGTTGCACCAAACAACTTCTCCCCATTCGAGTCAAAGCTTTTTTTCCTGTCACTCACACATATCAATAACCCGGAGAGCTGTAGAAACCCTCTCAAAAAAGGGTCTCAAAGGTTGTTAAGGAGGTCACCAAACAACAGAGGAGGGGTATAATGCTGTGATGTAAGTGTTGATCAATAATGCAGAGTCACCAAACAAGCTGCAACAAAATATGATTATTCCAGCCAGTTAATCAACCTAATTTATTTAAAAATATATATGCATTTTTTCCTAGCAATTAGGCCCTGTAAAATTAAGGTTGTTTGATATTCATGGTTGTCTTTCAGATCAGTACTGTACTTTCCCAGGAAATTAAACCTGGTACTCAGTTGCAATTTGGTATATATTTACCCAGCAGGACCTCTTCCCTTTTTTACATACTGCAAATCAATACCTCTATCTGCATTTTATCAATATTGTGCCACAATGTGATTGGTTCCTGCCGACGTACAGCATATTTCCACCCTTCCACAAAGTTGTGTAACGATCAAAGTCAGTGATGTGCAATCAGGACCAGCAAGGCCGAACCATTACCAGAAGCACTGTCTGTTAACTCAATTTCATAGTGTTCATTTCTTGGCTGCAGTGCTTCCAATAGTGTAAACGCATGTTAGTTTTTTAGTGATTTCAGCTTGAATGTGTTGCCATATCAATGTAATCTTCCCAGGGCATTCAGAATCAAGAGTAGTGGCCCCTATCCTACTGAATGTGTTTGAGTTCCTCTCTCCCTAAATGCCTATCACTATTGTTTTGTTTTTGATACAGGCTTCTCACGATGTTTGATGCAAAAAAAAAAAAATCTGGCTGGCCCACTGAAGCCTCAGGTACCAAATACGCTGCTCGCCACTGATCAAAGTAATACCTCTCACTCTTTCAGGCTTGAAGGAGGTAATGAAATCTTAGAGACAATACACAATGGGCAAAGCAGAATATTCCAAAGAGACCAGCGCATCACTATAAGAGGTAACTAAGTGGTGCTTTTCCTTTGTCAGATAATAGTTGCTGATTCAACAAGAGCACTACAGAGTAGTCTGATAATCCCCTTATGGCTAAAGAAGTGAATTTAATTACATGAAAACATAGCATAAGACCTGTAATCAAATTATGGCTTGAAATCATAAAGGTGGTGGATCAATCAGGACACAATGAGCGCAACGACACGCTGCTGGTAAATCTCATGCAAACATAAAACAGCAGCAGAAGAGAACTTCAATGGATGTGACTTTTTCTTCACATCTGCCTCCAATTACATTTTTTTTTGCACCTATGATCTGCATAGCAAACCTCCAAGCGTATAAATATTTTAGACTGTTTATCGTGTTGTTGCCTTAAAACAGCAGCAGTATTCATTCTCAGTGGGTCTCCATTAGCCTCCATGCAAAATTGAGGAAAATAATTACAGGAGTAGCACGGTGGATTACCACACTAATGAGAGGGATGCTAACAATAAAGGACTTTGTCCCTAATTACCATAGTATACAGGAACAAAAAGGTAAAGTAGTCTCAACCACTTAAAGATTATTTAATCCTTCTTAAATGGCGACATGAGGCATTTAATCCCAGGAAATTCTGACAATTGATCTGTCATCTGTACGAGGAGAATATGGACAACATCACCAATCTAACAAAGTATTTATTTAGCTTCATAATTCTTATTAGAGGCTGCACGGCGAACAAGTGGTTAGCGCGCAGACCTCACAGCTAGGAGACCAGGGTTCAATTCCACCCTCGGCCATCTCTGTGTGGAGTTTGCATGTTCTCCCCGTGCATGCGTGGGTTTTCTCCGGGTACTCCGGTTTCCTCCCACATTCCAAAAACATGCTAGGTTAATTGGCGACTCCAAATTGTCCATAGGTATGAATGTGAGTGTGAATGGTTGTTTGTCTATATGTGCCCTGTGATTGGCTGGCGACCAGTCCAGGGTGTACCCCGCCTCTCGCCCAAAGACAGCTGGGATAGGCTCCAGCACCCCCGCGACCCTCGTGAGGATAAGCGGTAGAAAATGATTGAATGAGTTCTTATTAGAAAAACCTTTTAGGCTAATTTTGATTGGTGTTCATGTCTGATTTACAAGAAAGGTAAGTCATCATTTGGAACATACTTCATGGCCACTAAGTTTACCACTGTCTTGAGGGTTTGACTTCTCTGTCTCTTTGTCGCTCTCTCTCACTCTCTCCCAAACAGTTAGAGAGCTCAATGTTTTGGACAGATGGACCAGGGGCCTCATTTCTAAAGATGTGCATGGAACTCTAACTCAAAAGTCTGCGTAAACCAGAAACCCTGCGTCCAGTCCTATAAAAAGTGGTCTACACACACATTTGTGGATCATAGATTCCACCTTGAGGAGAAGTGTGTGTATGCACTTCTCCACTTCACCATTGAAGGTCAATGCAAGGTAAATCATGAATGTGGCGTCCATACTTAAACAGCCTTGGTTGCATTGGAAACACGGCTGATGGGAAGACGAGGATGAAGAAGGAAATGTGGAAATACTTCAAACTACTATCATATTTGGAAGACACAGCAGTGGCATATCAAGTAAAACAAAGACAAAGTGACAGCATGTCTGCTGTCATCTGTGAGAATGGAGCATGGAGAACCAAGCGAAAATGTAATATTTTTTTTTAGAATTTAATAATAATTTAATAATTTTTTAATAATTTTTTTCCACATTTCCATTTGTAGTTGTTAGTTTAAGTTTCAACATTTTTCCAAATTGATATCACACATTAATGGTTTTGTTGGCGATAGCACAGGTTCAATGTCCCAATTGAAGGCTCAGAGATAGGTCAGCCATCAGGATGCTTACAGTGATAGCTGAATAGAGTCTTCTCTTTGATTTTCCATCTTTGGATACACATTAAATAGCACTTGTGTACTCGGACATAAACTTTTAACTGGCGTTTGTGTTTTTTTTAATGGACACTAATTAGACAAGCAGTCTGTAAGACATGTCACCGCAGGCAAGCGTGTGTTAGCTTGAGTTGGTAAACCACCTGAGAGGTTGGGATGTTTTTTATTTCAACAGTTCTATTTTTAAAACACTCACACGTGGGCTAATTGTCACTGAATTTTGCAGCAACATGCTTGTGGAGAACACTCATGCAGGCCCAGATCATGACGCTACCACCACCACCATGCTTGACTGAAGGCACAATTCTCTGTGTGTTGAATTATCTTCTTTGTATAGTAAATCTGTAATCAAGCTGTACACTGATTACTCTAAAACAGTTGTGTGCGATACCGCTAGATTTGGTATCATTCCGATACCTAGTAAATGCATGGCCAGTATCGCCGATACCGACACTTTTCGAAAAAGGTGGATGCATCATCAAACTGAATTAAGTTTTAAATTAATTAAAAAATTATTAATTCATTTTCTACCGCTTTTTTCTCACAAGGGTCGCAGGGGGTGCAGGAGCCTATCCCAGCTGTCTTGGGGCGAGAGGCGGGGTACACCCTGGACTGGTCGCCAGCCAATCACAGGGCACATATAGACAAACAACCATTCACACTCACATTCATACCTATGGACAATTTGGAGTCACCAATTAACCTAGCATGTTTTTGGAATGTGGGAGGAAACCGGAGTACCCGGAGAAAACCTACGCATGCACGGGGAGAACATGCAAACTCCACACGGAGAAGGCTGAGGGTGGAATTGAACCCTGGTCTCCTAGCTGTGAGGTCTGCGCGCTAACCACTCGACCGCCGTTACAATGTAACTCCTCTTTCTTTCTGGTATATTTGGGCTTGCCTGTCTGCCGGTCGGGCTGTGTTTGGTTGCCTGTCTCTGCTTGGTCACGTGACAGTAAATCAAACACAAGAGAGCAATGGAGCCTTCTCTGGGCTGTGACAGACAGCAGACACACACAGCCAGGTTGCATCTTGAATGAAACCGTGGAGGGCCAACTGTAACCGTCTTCTGTCTCATTACATTGTATTAAAGACTGGGAGACTGCAACTAATTAATGACGTGTATACAACACGCCATCAACTCCTCTATGCATTACTTTATGCACAATGTTAACGTTTTTGCCTTGACAGAATTTGTTTTTTTCTTATCGCTCCTGCCTCATTACTTTTGCTCAGCACCCTCCCTTCCTTTGCCCTCAGTTGAATCCATCCGAGGTCGATGCATCGTGACTCGCTATGTAAGTGCAGTAATTACGGTGCAGCAGTCAGGCCCTCCAGGATTTGGCGATGTTGCGATTGCAACAGTTCAAACAACCAATCCCTGCGAACGATGTGCATCCTTGCAACTTTATCAAATCCCTGCAACTTCATCACACATTTTGGCTAACCATAATCATTTTCAGATATCTCATTTGACCCTGTTGCCTCTGTCAGCAGGATGCCCATTACACCAATCACGGGCTTCCGGTCAATCGAGAAGATAGTGTGGATCAGAAATGTCACTTTGTAGATGTCATATGACATCAGTCAGCTGACAATAAGCTCCCCTCCTGATTCAAGCAACACGGAAATGCAGTTTTCATCCTTTTATTCTGATTACAGATAAACTCACTCAAAAGGTAAGATGCCTGCCTGTATAACGACGTAGCGGCTAGTTATGTTCAGGTAGTTATCCTCACTTCGCTATAGAAATGTAGGATTAGTTGCACAAAAAATGGGAAGGCACTTGTTCCTGATGGTATACCTGTGGAGGTACATATGGACGTGTCTAGGAGAGGTAGCAGTAGAGTTCAATAGGATCTTAGGTGGTGAGAAGATGCCTCAGGAATGAAGGCGAAGTGTTTTGGTGCCCATTTTTAAGAACAAGGGTGATGTGCTGCATAGCTGTGGCAACTACAGAGGTATAAAGCTAATGAGCCGTACAATGAAGTTATGGGAAAGAGTAGTTGAAACGAGACTAAGGGCAGAAGTCAGCATTTGTGAGCAGCAGTATTGTTTCATACCAAAAAAAAAATACTACAGATGCAGTATTTACTTTAAGAATGTTAATGGAGATGTACAGAGAAGGTCAGAGGGAGCTGCATTGTGTCTTTGGAGGTCTGGAGAAAGCCTATGACAGGGTGCCTGGAGAGGAACTGTGGTATTGTATGAGGAAGCCTGGAGTGACAGAAGTATGTTCAAGTGGTGCAGGACATGTATGAGGACTGTAAGCCAGTGGTAAGATATGCTGTAGGTGTGACAGAAGAGTTCAAGGTGGAGGTGGGACTCCATCAGGGATCAGCTCTGAGCCCCTTCTTGTTTGCTATGGTGATGGACAGGCCGACAGACGAGGTTAGACAAAAATTTCCATGGATGATGATGTTTGCAGATTACTTTGTGATTTGTAGTGACAGTAGGGAACAGGTGGAGAAGATGCTAAAATAGTGGAGGTTTGCCCTGGAAAGGAGAGGAATGAAGATTAGCCGCAGCAAGAGAATGTGTGTGAATGAGAGAGAGACCCAAGTGGAAGAGTGAGGTTACAGGGAGAAGAGATACAAAAGGTGGAGAATTTTAAGTACTGGGGGTGAACAGTTTTTCAACAGCATGGCAGAGTTCCACAACAAAAACCAATGCTGAACAAAAAAAACCCCATTAAGGCTCGCCTCAATTTTGCCAGAAAATATTGAAGCTTCTTGATAATCCCAATATCATACAGAAAAAATAACTTTTTGTAAGGTGGGTGAATGGGTAAAGAAAAACAAAACTTTGAACGTTGTAGACTTTTACACTTTGGAGTGACCTAGTCAAAGTCCTAAACTGAATCCTATTGAGATGCTGTGCCATGACCTTAAAAAGGCATTTCATGCTGGAAAACCCTCTAATGTGGCTGAATTACAACAATTCTGCAAAAATGAGTGGGCTTAAACTCTTCAAAAGAGACTCAAGAGACTCAATGCAAGTTATCACAAACGCTTGATAGCAATTGCTGCGAAAGATGGCCCAAAGAGTTGATGATGATATGCCTTTATTCGTCCCTCAGTGGGGAAATGTTGGAAGAATTGTACATAAAGTTATTCTATTTTTACTATATTCTTATGACCTAGGTTTCTCATGACCTACAAACATTTTGTAACACTCACATAACAAAGTAAGATTAACGCTGTACATGTGCTTGATATCACTCACATAACAATGTAAGATTAATGCTGTGACGCCTGCACTCGTGAGTACATCGTGATTAAGGGAAGACAGAACATCCCTCAGCAGATAGTTTTTAACACCCTCAGGGGACACAGGCACGGGTCAGAAGTAGATGACCTCAAAGGGTATGTGTGTATCACCAGAGAATCACATGTCAAGGATGAAGATTGTTCACACATTATGGATAACATGTTGTACAAAGAAACTGGTTTCAACTGGAATAATTAAACCCCCCTTCCCTCAGAAAACTGATTGTAACCAGGGCCTTCCTTCAATAAAAAGGCAAGAGGGCAGGAACTGCTTCAGAGTGAGGTGGCGAATTGTTACTGAACGGTTCCTGATCACTCTCCTTGCAAGTAAAAAGAAACTCATCTCTCTGTGTCTTCTTTTGTACAGGCAGTGTTTTTTACAAGTGTTGGGGTTTAAACCTGACAGGAAATTTGCATGAAGTGGGGGTAGAAGGGGGGGAAGGACAACACGAGGAGAGGGGAGGGAAAAAAAAAACAACAACTCCAAACTAGACTCTTAGATGAAGGAGTACAGTGTGGGACCGTTAAAAAACCTCAGCATACAAATCGGCAGGTAAAAGACATTGTTCACACACATAGACACAAGACCAGCGCCACAAAGGGAAAATAGCCGATACGAGCAGCGGCCAGCCCGGCTACCTGCAGCCACTTGCGGCGCAAGCCATGGTCCGTCATGCCCGCACCGGGGGAATTAGCGACGAAGGCTTTTGGTGGGGGTGGGGTGGGGGTTGGGGGGTGGATGCCTGCGACGCTTCCCCCACCCACCCGGAGTTCAGTTCGCAGGGTGTCATTGCGACACATAGCAGTTGCCATGGAGAAGTCTGTGGTGGGCCAGAGAAGAGAAACACCAGGTGTCCATGAAGGAATGAGGGAGGGTCAGAGCGTCCCGCTGCAGCAATCTCTTTTTTCAAATCTCTTATTTCTTTTTTCACAACACGACCTTGGTTAGCCGTGGTGGGGACGCCGAAATCCAGATTAAGAATATTGTTTGGGTTAGGTCGGGCAGCCACATTCCAATAGACCGGACCACCCTATTGTCCATTCTGGCCTCCCAATTGATCCAACTGCTTTTGCAAAGCCGAAATCTTCACCAAGATGGCATCCTTGTTGTGATTGGCAGTCACAGTCAGTGTGTGAACGGCTTTGCCCACCAAATCATTCACAATGGGCAGCTGTGGGCCTACTCGATCCGCTGCCTTCATCATCATACGAATTTTGCGATACACCAGGAAAGTGCCCAATCCAATCAGCAACAGACCTGTTATCATGGTTCCGAATAGGTAGACGTCTTCGATGTCCTCCATGGAAAAAATCGCCAGGCACATGACCTTCCACTTCCCCCAACTGTCCATCACGTACCCAGCGGTGAACGTTCCGTCAGGGCAGGCAGGTTCCCCCATCCCTGAGCTTCTTGTCGAGAAGATTGTGTCAATTGCGTGGAGAGACCAGTTGATCAATTCCATGATTTAGGCTTTTGGAGAGCAGTGCAGTGAGAGGCTCTTGAGGAAGTATAAGACGAGACTAGGCAAGACAAAGACGCTAAGCAGGGAAGATAAGGGATAGGGAGGAGAGGGGAAAGATGCGACCGCCTTCGTTGAGAGCCAGAGAAGAGTTATTAGGTTTAGGGGGCAATCACTTTTTAGATAGATAGATAGATAGATAGACTCCCTTTATTGTCATTGCACAAAAACACAGTAGTGAAATTGCCAACAAAATGTCGTTGCCTGGCTCCCATATAATAACAGACACAAAAGAAGATAAGTAATAATAAATAATAATAATAATAATAATGTGGAGAATAAATAGATAGAATAGACACCAAATATGAACAACATAATGTAAAGTGCAGCGTGAACAGTAAATTGCCCAAATAATTTAAATAATTTAAATAAATAATAATAATGTAAGTAAAGGTAGAGGGGCTTATTTGGCATTCAGCAGTCTGATGGCCAGGGGGAAGTAGCTGTCTCTGAACCTGGTCGTCCTACAGCGAATGCTGCAGAGCCTTCTCCCCGATGCCAGGCGAGAGAACAGTCCATGCTGGGGGTGTGTGGGGTCAGAGCAGATCCGATGAGCTCTAGATACACACCGGCTGTTTGCTATGTCCTTAATGGGGGGGAGCTGGGTCCCGATGATCTTCTCCACTGTCCTCACCACTCTCTGCAGTAACGTCCAGTCCGAGGCCTTGCAGCTCCCAGACCAGACGGAGATGCAGTTGGTCAGCAGGCTCTCGATGGTCCCTCTGTAGAAGGTGGTAAGGATAGGAGGGGAGAGGGAGGCTCTTCTCATCCGCCGCAGGAAGTGCAGTCGCTGCTGTGCCTTCTTCGCCAGAGCGGAGGTGTGGAGTGACCAGCCGAGGTTGTCCGTGATATGCACCCCCAAGTACTTGGTTGTGTTCACAACTTCTACGGCTGTGTCATTGATGCTGAGTGGAGTGTGGCTGGGTCTGGATCTCCTGAAGTCGACGATGATCTCCTTTGTTTTGTCAACATTCAGGATCAGGTTGTTCGCCTTGCACCAATCCACAAGGTGTCGCACTTCCTCCCTGTAAGCCAGTTCGTTGTTGTCCTGAATGAGGCCCACAACTGTTGTGTCGTCCGCGTACTTCAGGATATGGTTGCTGCTGTACTTGGGGCGACAGTCATGGGTCATTAGGGTAAACAACAGGGGGCTCAGAACACATCCCTGGGGTGAGCCGGTGTTCAGGGAGATGACACTGGATGTGTTGTTGCCCACTCTGACATACTGGGTTCTATCTGTGAGGAAGTCAAGCAGCCAGTTGCACAGGGAGGTCTTGAGGCCCAGTGGCCAGTACCAGGTCCTGGGGGATGATCGTGTTGAATGCTGAGCTGAAGTCTAGGAACAGCATCCGTACATGGGTGTTTTTCTTCTCCAGGTGCTCCAGGCTCAGGTGGGGAGCAGTGGAGATGGCGTCTTCAGTGGAGCGGTTTGGCTGGTACGCGAATTGGAAAGGGTCGAGTGATGGGGGGGAGTATGGAGGTGATATGGTCCTTAACCACCCTCTCGAAACATTTCATAATGGTCGATGTGAGTGCAACGGGCTGAAAGTCGTTCAGACATGTAATAGATGGTTTCTTGGGCACTGGAATTATTGTGGCGGTCTTGAAACACGGGGGGACTACAGCTTGGGCCAGTGAGGTGTTGAAGATGTCTGTGAGCGCGTGGGCCAGCTGGTCTGCACATTCCTTGATCACCCGTCTTGGAATGGCGTCTGGGCCTGCAGCTTTCCGCACGTTGACCTTCCTCAGGACTCTCCACACAGCAGCAGTATCAAACTTGACTGCCTGTTCATCGGGGTGGGGGGTAGCCTTCCTCGCAGGGTTATTGTTCAGAGCCTCAAACCTTCCGAAGAAGTTATTTAGCTCATTGAGGAAGCTGATGTCATTCTGGCAGGGTGCAGGTCTGGCTTTGTAGTCAGTGACCGTCTGGATGCCCTGCCACAGTTGTCTGGTGTTGCCGGGGTCCTGGAAGAAGCTTTGGATCTTCCGGCTGTGGGCACGCTTTGCCACTCTGATGGCACGGTTCAGATTTGTCCTTGCTGATCTGAGTGCCATCACATCACCAGATTTAAACGCAGCATTGCGTTCTCTTAGTCTTTCACGCACCTCCCGAGTCATCCAAGGTTTCTGGTTGGCCCGTGTGATGGTCGTCTTGGTGACTGTAACCTCCTCCATGCACCACTGTATGTAGCCTGTTACAGATGCAGCATACTCCCCCACATTGGTGTGTTGGTTGTATGTTGGTGTGTGTTGGTTTTCACAACATACCATGTGGGTTTTGATTTTAATTTTCTCGCTTAATAATAAAACATGTCATTTAAAAACTGCATTTTGTGTTCAGTTGTGTGGTCATTGTTTGACAAGCTGAAACAAAAAGCCAATCAAATATGTCCATCCATCCCTCACCTCCTCAAGTCCTTGTTTACAGACATATAGACAAGTGAGGATTATGGGGTTTAAGGTTCATTCATTCATCCATTTTCTACCCCTTTTCCTCACGAGGGTCGCAAGGGTGCTGGAGCCTATCCCAGCTGTCTTTGTGCGAGAGGCAGGGTACACCCTGGACTGGTCGGCAGCCAATCACAGGGCACATACAAACAACCATACACACTCACATTCATACCTATGGACAATTTGGAGTCACCAATTAACCTAGCATGTTTTTGGAATGTGGGAGGAAACCGGAGTACCCGGAGAAAACCCACGCATGCACAGGGAGAACATGCAAACTCCACACAGAGAAGGCCGAGGGTGGAATTGAACCCTGGTCTCCTAGCTGTGAGGTCTGCGCGGGTTTAGGGTTAAAAAGAACATTAAGACTTAATAAAATCACGAACCGATGCAAAGCTACTGAGTGAGCTTTGTGAAGCTGCTGCAAAAATCTGGCATTTTAGGCCACAAGAATCACCCCAAAAAGCCTCCAAAATCCTGGAGGGACTGAGCAGTAGGAGTGGAGCAATAGCGAGGGGAGGCAGCATGTCAAACATGACTGCGCAAGGCAATGGGGCTAGAAACTCATTCTGAGAACTAGCAGCGACACTTTGCCACACAAAGATCCATTACCAGCAGGTCTAAATGCTTTCATTTTGTCTGTTTTGTGTTTCCTATGTACATACATTGTAGTTATTCAATTGGGCGTTATGAGTACATTGCCATATACAAAATAAATAGACATTTTCAAATGATCGCAACAATCCATATTAGACAGTTTTATCCGTCTAACTTTAGGGATGGCCCACCAATAAAGAAAGCGTGGATGAGTTCGGAGTGTATGAACAAAGATCAAACACCTTTGGGATGAACTACAACCGAGATGCTGAGTCAGACCTTTCATGTAATCTCCAAGAAAGTCCTACTGAAAATCTTATAGTGTGCATTTTCTTTTATATTTTCACATCCTCTACTGCCAGGTGTCTCAACACATGTGTCAATGTTTAATATCCTAATAAGATGTAAATAAATTAATTACATTGTTAATGCATTTGAGTTACACAAATATGTAATTTATTTTAATCCAATGTCATGTAAATATACAAATATAACTGATATATTATAATAATTTTGCCGCATGGTGGAGAATGGTTAGCATGTTGGCCACACAGTCAGGCGATCAGGAAGATCTGGGTTTGATTCTACGCTTGGCATCTCTGTGTGGAGTTTGCATGTTCTCCTCGCACATCCCAAAAACATGTTTGGTTAATTGGTGACTCCAAATTGTCCATAGGTATGAATGTGAGTGTGAATGGTTGTTTGTCTATATGTGCACTGTGATTGCGGCCCTAACGAGGATAAGCGGTATAAAAAATGGATGGATGGATATTACAATTTAATAAACACAATTCTTAGTGCATTGTTGGTTATTATTGCATTTAAAAGACAAGCACTCATGATGTCAATAAATGCAGATACACACAAAGTCTCCACAAAACACGCACACACACCCTCATGGTAATGATGTATTGCCTATTACGCTGCAATGACAGTACTGGCATGCAGCCTAAAGCAATGGAGAGTTTATAATATTAGGGGAAATATTCACCATTAAAAATAACTGTATCAGAAACAAATCTGAGGCAGTGGTGACATGGATCAAGAGGCAAGAAACACTAGTATCATTCAAGAATTACAGTCAGATTAGATTTTGCCCCCCAAAAAGTGTAAAAAAAAACAGACAGATCAAGGTCAAGGTGTTGTATTATAGAGCAGAGAGAAGTACGGAGGAGGAAAGGAACACTTCAAGAACCAAAGCATACCACATCAAAGTGAAGGCAACTGAAGAGCCACAAATCTGCAAGGAGGAAGCTCACAAGTTGATATTCATGAGCTCTATAGACTACAGGCAGACATTGAATGCAAAGGATTTTCAACCAAGTATCAAAATGTATGGTTTGATTCTTAATTTTGAGACACCCTAAACCAGGGGTCTCAAACACACAGCCCGCGGGCCAAATGTGGCCCGCAGGACAGTAGTTTGAGGCCCCCGCCTTGATATGAAAGTTTAATGTTAGTGCGGCCCGCGCAAGTTTGATATGGATGCCATTAAATGGGAACACATTTATAGCAACACACACACGAGTATGAGTTGTATTTATATCTTAAATGGCTAATTCACTGTTATGTCTACTACATGGGGTAATACCAGTGTAACTATAGAGGTGTTAGTTCATGCCTCAAGGCCTTTAATATTGTTAAAAAACACATTTACAACATGGTATATTCAGATTTTGTAGCTACAAAAATATGTTATTTATACATATGGAAAGAAATTAATTAATAAATGGAATATATAAAAAATAATATATTAAACCAAATATAACATAATACATAAAATTTAAACCCCAAAGTTTGACCTCAAATGTCAGATTGACTTGAAATTTCTCACATGGCTCTCCGCAAAATACCCACTGTAACTTAACCATGTCATCGCAACTCACTGGCCAAAAGTTACTGACCAGAGCCCGTACTCACAATGTCAAAAAAATTCGGATTCTAAGATTTTTCTTCGAATTTTGAGTTATTCACAAAGTGCCTTAGGCCATAAGAGAGCTCCTAAGGCAGCAAAATGTTAGGAGTAGTGAGGAGGACTTTTAAGAAGCCTAAAGCCCGTTTGATGCTCTCTGCGTCCACAAGGACCACGCAGCTCTGTGAGGACAAATTACATCATTTTCGCACCCGTGTCCCCTCGAGCGGCGCCTTGAAGTACAGAAATACTGCCATTTAAATGAGGCAACCTACCCTTTAAACATAAATAAACACTGAAACAAATTGTGTTCGAGTTTTTTATTTTTATTTTATTTTATTTTTTATTTTTTTATTTTATTTTGCCATGTTCAGCATGCCTTTTGCAAGCACATTCCTGCCCAGGGTACAAGTCTCTGTGGTGAGAAGAATTGCAGCACCCCTTCTACTCAACAAGCATATCAATATCATGGGCATGTGAATGAAGTCGAGTCACAATTAATTCAGTTTTTCCAAGTTTCATCATCATGACATAACAGTTATATATTTCTTCAAGTTAGAACTGATTGGTTGACTTTTCTGTCCATCCGTTACAGGAGCAGAGCACATTTTTTCCTTTTTTTTTGGTCTTTTCCCCTTTTTGTAACAACCAAACACAGTTCTTAGAAGACTGTGGCATACCTAGCAGCAGGGCCAACCACGCCTCCTCACTTAGATAAATGTCCCCTCCTTGCGCAGAGTTGCTCTCAGGTACTTCCTTAATCACTCTTAAGCTAAGATTTCTTGCTCTGAATTTTAAGTTAGAAGCTTTGTGACAGGACTCTGAGAAGCTTTGTGACTACAGCCCCAGGTCTCTAAAGATTGCAAACCTTGAGAGCGTTTCAAATAGTTTTTGAGCACCACCCATTGGGGGCACATGGGGTATCAATTATTTTTAATGGGGACTTTTTATGCTCATTTTTCGACCCTTTGTATTGAGTTGTGTTCTATAGCAGAGGTAGGGAACCTATGGCTCGGGAGCCAGGTTGGGCTCTTTTGATGAATGTATCTGGCTCTCAAGCATTTCTTACCACAATAAAAATTTATTTTTGCTAACATTTTAAAGTAAACATCACAGAAATGACTGTTAAAAATAATATTAAAAATCAACAACTTTTTTATGCATTTTAATTCGTCCATCTATTTTCTACTGCAATACGGCCGACCATATCCATCTTTCCTGATATTTTCCAGGTCAAACACCAAAACTCGATTATTACTGGGTAATGCGGTAGTCTACCTCGGTCATTGAGATGTCAACATGTAAATATAAACTTTTCTCCTTTAGTCAAATAGTCACCTAGCTAAAGCTGCAGAACCAAGCCTTCTGGCAAAGATGGCCAAAAGAATGAAATATACTGAGTATGGTGCAAAACTATGCAGCAGCAGAAGTTGTATTAATGGCAACAAGTATTTGATTTATTATTAGACACTGCGCTGCTCACGAAAGTGTGCTGGCCACACCCCATTGGCGTGGGGTAGTGTGCCTGGTCTACGTAATTAGAGCCCATTATCTAAAACTGTTGGTCTTACATAAAAATGCACACATTTTATTGCATTCAATGTTTAAAAAAATGTATATGGCTCTCACAGATACACATTTTAAAATATCTGGCCTTCATGGCTCTCTTCGCCAAAAAGGTTCCCGACCCTTGTCCTATAGAGTAGCTACACACAATAACCCGCACAGAAAACTTGTTAGATATTCCAGAATCTGCACCTATTCCAGCGGTATTTCCTTTGATTTGTGCTTTCTGACAAAACGGTCTGTTTTAATTTATTCCACTCATGGCCCGCCTCCAGGCATGCCCACTCCGCTGTGATTGGTCACACGCCCAAAGTGCTTAACTATATCTGCGTTTGAATTCGGAGGCTCCTGATTACAGTAGTGTAATCAATTCTATTGGGACCTTATTGGCACATCTTGTTTCAAATAGTATTCTTAAAAGTGCTCAAAATTAACTTATGTCACAGGACCCTGATTTATACTGTATGTTTCAATTTCTTCACTTTCAAAAATGAACAGAATCTAAAATTGAACAAAGCCAATCAGAGCTGAGGGGGTAAAAAATGAAACACAGAACCTGTTTGAAGCAGATGTATACATTTACTGACAAGTGTTTTTCCTTGATGAACTTAAAGGCTATTTTGTCTTCAGTCTTTGGGCTTTTTCTAGACAGTTGTTGCATTACCAACTTTTGTATCCCCTTGAATGTGACGCAGGGTTGAAGAGGGTACCTGACGTTCAAGGTGTAAAAAAAAGTCCAACCGTCAAAGCAGTTGGAATGGTCACATTATACAGATCTTTAAGTGATGGCT
This sequence comes from Doryrhamphus excisus, assembly GCF_037039965.1. NCBI lineage: Eukaryota > Metazoa > Chordata > Actinopteri > Syngnathiformes > Syngnathidae > Doryrhamphus > Doryrhamphus excisus. Next base: position 13,216,808 of record NC_136357.1, on the reverse strand, counting down.
ATCAGGCATCAATTCTGAAATTACCTCTAACATCCTGCTTGTCCAGAGTTGTGCACGGTAGTTTGTATTTGATGCTTATTTTCCAGTTTTCATAGCGAGTGGGTAAGCCACATTCACCAGATCGCTGCAATACTTCACACACCATTCACTATAAAAGTGGAAAAGTGCAAACATTGTTGTCTCGCCAAGACGAAATGGGGATCCAAAACGCATATCATAATTGTTCTCCGCACAAATACTTAAGCTGACTCTAATATGGTGACTTGAGCTTGTCAATCTGCAGCAAAAACAACATAGCAAAATTCTATTTCAATATATGTTGACAAACACTCACTGACAACTTTAAGAGCAGTAAGGTGTCAATACTTTCTAAAAACGATGATGTCACCACCCGTTCGCCACTCAGTCGCCATCACATGAACAGAAGCTATTATTACAAAGAAGCTATCATAATAGCGGAATATTTTGACTGGCATTCCTCACCCCAGTCAGCATTGTCCTGGTACTTCCTTGTCTTACACTCCAAAATGACAAAAGTAATTCCACTTTGTCTTGAGTCTAAACAAGCCAGCCAAGCACAAGACGACAGACTATTATGCATTCTTTCTTCTTCTTAGCATTACGTGGTTCTGTATACGTATGTGTACAACATATCATCACATTAAGAAAATGCAGACTTACCGAACAAAGTAGAAGTCGTTCCACAAGCTCTGGGCGTGCCTAAGGCATCTGACTTCTGCCCACAATGCAGAATGGGCTGTGCAGGTCCAAAAAATGCCCAATAAATTATTTTTTTATTTGGCTTAACTGGTATAAGTCAAGTTAAGTGTTTTTCAACCCCAAATTACTAAATACTTATTTAAAATTAGTGTTCATAACAAGCACTTAATTAAGTTCTATGTTGGCATTTACAGTGTACTACACATTAGAAGAGGCACTGCGGTTACAAAAAACGTCAGTGAACACAGACCTTGCATGTAAAAGGGCGATCAATAGCCTCTGGATAAGGTCTAAATATGAACTGTTCATTCCTCCACCGTTCAATAATGACACAAAAACGTCCCTCCAGGATCCAGAGGGCTCTCTGGGTGCTATTGTATGTACATTAGTATGCAACTCTCGGTGAAAGACTGTGAATATGCACGATATACAAGCAGAGCATTTGAAATTGGAGTCCTTCAGCCTAATAGCCAGCCGAATCTGATACCCCCCCCCCCCCCCCCCTCATGAGAGATAAATGCTACAAAGGCTCTATAGAAGAGTGGACTCGTAGATAAAAGTGAATGTGTAATGAGAGCGAGAGAAAGCAAAGCCATTCTTATATAGCCAGACAGTTTGCACGGGGCCTGTAGAAAATCTCTATGACCTCACGATTTCATTGAAACATCCACTCAGCCAGATGTTTACTGCATAAACGTGTGCTCGTTTCTGCGGGGTTGATATAATGAGGCTAAGAATGAACATGTAAACGCAACACACGAATACAATCGAATCGGGGTGAGTGTCCCTGAAAATAAGTGCAAGTTATGAGCAGCAATGGTGGATGGGTGCATAAGATGGAAAACAGTGTGACAAGGACCATGGCAAATGGAAGGCATTTCCACAGATATTAGAATTCTATGAAATGAGCTCATCACTTTTGAACAGTTGCTTGGTGTTTTAAATTAGCTGGCATGTTGACTAAAACATCACTCTCAAGTCTGCAGGGGACAATGGAGGGTTGTCCATATTTCCATTTTCAATCCAAAGCATTGTCATGTTCTTGACGAGCAGCCAGCATCATTATGTGCGAGCCTTCATTCCCCGTCACACGCCGTCTCCAACATCTGCATACCTTTTTTTTTTATCTAGCGCTAAATCTCTCCACTGCTCTACGCAAACCATTTGGAATACTGGCCATCACATTTTACAGCAACAGGGTAGGCTAAAATTACCTTTATTTTTGTCATTTTTATCCCTGTAGCCACAGATGTTACAGAAACGCAGTCTACCGAACCAATGAGCTGTGGTTCAAGTGACCCATACGGCATCTACTCTCTATAAAGTGGAACTATACATACTTAGAGGTATTCATAGCACAGCAGTGAGTATTTGCTGTCTTCAAGCCTCTATCTCAAATGATGAAATGCAGACTGTCTGAGCCCATTACCAAATGGGTATCTTCCACTTTCTCATTTTAAACTTGGAACAGTGCCCTTAAGCCCAGCAGAGAAACTAACAGACCATTAAAAAAATATATTAAAAAAAAGACTTATCTATCCTTTCCATGTGTCTCACAACACTCTAAGCTTCTATCGGCCTTTTAGAATTGACTTCCATCTTATCTACCATTGCACTGCCTGTTTTCTTACCCTCACACCATCAGGTGACTTAAATACAATGTCATTCATTCCATCCATTTTCTATGCTATATATCCTCATTAAGGTTGCAGGGGTATGCTGGAGTCTATCCCAGCAAGAGACGGGGTACACATTAACCTTTTTGGAATGTGGGAGGAAACCAGAGTACCCGGAGAAAACCCACGGGGAAAAAATGCAAACTCCACACAGAGATGCTCAACCCAAGTCTTCCTGATCTCCTGACTGTGTGGCCAATATGCGAACCACTCATTCACCGTGCTGCCAGTCATTCATTCAATCATTCAAAACTGGAGAACTGGTAGATTTTGTACAGTTACATACAAATGGTATACCTAAAACACACTACAGTTGTCCCTCATTTATGGGAGTTCATTGGTTCCAAACCTGACTGTGTTCAATGGATATAGGATATAGGATAGCAGCTGTCAGGCTGTACAACCAGCACTGCTACCAATAGACTTCTACACTACTATCTGTGTAATACTTGCTTTTATAGTCAGTATAGTTACGCCAGACCCCATTCACTGTGCAATATCTGATCAACCTCCATGTGCAATATTAAGGGCTTTAAATGCAATATACTAAGTTCTATGTGTAGTATTTCCATAATGCCTCATATTAACTCACTAGCAAGATCTCAGTGTATAGACTGGTCATATATTTCATATCGTCTACATACTGTATTGTATATAACTCTGGGAAAAACTGTTGATTTTGTTAATATTTGGGTTGTTTATATTGTTTATTTTTCTACATTGTGTATTTTGTACTGCTTAACTGATTCTGTACTCTTGCTGCTGTGCAATTCAAATTTCCCCACTGAGGGACGAATAAAGGCATATCTTATCTTATCTTATTCAATGTTAATAAATGGAATATTTTCATACATAATAGAAAACCTGTTTATAAATAAGGTATTAAGGTATTAACATTACTAGATCCCTGTAGAGATGAAATAATACCCCATAGTCACCTTTACGCTCATATTATCACATTGCAGCTCTTATGCTGCAGGGACTTGTATCGGACCAGCGTGCTAACAATCTAACCAGTTAGCCTCAAATGCATTTATTAATAATAATTAAGTTAAGAAGCCAAAAACCACTTCCACATGGAATGGGATGAGAATGCTTTTTTATTTTGGACTTAGCATGGCTGATTTCATGACTTAAAGGGATAGTTTTGGATTTTTTTTACATGAAATTGTATGACATTTTCATCAGTAGTGCAACGGTGACTTACCCCCTACTTCGTCCCTGGACCTTTTGGTCCGATTTTGGTGAAGAGGAACATAGTTCCGGTAAGTTGCTAGGGCCACTTAAGTAAAGCGTTTGGATTCTCAAAACAATATGCGTTCAAAAGAGTAATACATTAGCATCGCAAAATTCTTCCTCAAAAAAGGGTCCATTGTTGTGTACGTGTTCCACACTGTTAAAGACCTCTGCAACGCTAGAGTCTTACGCCGACTTTATCTGCTGTGAAACACTTGAATACCTGGATTCTGTGGTACACAAAAATGAATCTAGATTAAATACACTATGGTTGCTTCATCCAAAGTTGAGAGACAGCTGGATCTCATTTTTCTCACGCCTTTGGTGAGTGAACTGCATCTAAATTTAAGAGGTCTTTGTGATATTCACCCATGTCAATGACCCATCACACCTGATTTGCATCATTTCATCTTTCTTATGAGGATCTAAGTAGCGCTTCCTCAGGTGAAGCACCTCATCAGCATGTTTTAACATTTGCTCAATGAACGCTCCTTGCCTTTGGCTGCCATGCTTTAATGAGCAAAAATGATTGTGTTGGCTCACATTTTAAGTTGAATCAAATAAAACCTAAACACACATTGCCTTTCAGCGCGGCAGTTCCTGTTTATTCACGCAGAGTCGGGGAAGAGCACAGCTGGCAATCAAGTTCACTTGTGGAGTTTGTGTGTGGGTCAGGAGAACGATCAGTGACACAGAATGCTTGCTTGGCATGAGTCTGGAAATCACAATGAGGGGGTTGCTTTATGTCATTTATTTGTTTAGAATTTGTCTGTCTCAAATTGCAAGTATACAAATGGAAAGCAGAAGCTAATTTCCTGCGATTAATTTCAAAGGTATGCCTAAAATTGACAAAATATGTCTTCAAGCCTGACCAGAAATAAATAAAAACTATCATATATTTGAATGTGAAATGATTATGTTGTGTTGAAGTTAATACAGAATGTATTCACGTGACACTATTTACATGATGTGTGTGATATTTACTAAATGTGTGTATTAAAACAAACCACAACAAGTATAGTATGTCAAAGACAACATACAACAAGAGTTGAAAGTCTATCATCCTGCAAGCTATCATGTCGTAACAAACCAGCTTCTACACTAACCGCTACAGCAGCACAATACAACACGTACCACAGGGAAGCACTTCTTTCTGAATGGATGAACACAGAGTCAATAAAGAGAAGAACCAAATACGTCCAGTGAAGTGAGGGTGAGACCTCAGTGTGAGAAGGTAAAGAGGTAATAGGATTATTATTGCTGACCATCTGGACCCATTAGTCAACACATGGCACGGGACTATAAATAGACTATGGAGCGCTAATGCTGTTATTTGCTGATTGTATCAATGTCCAGGCTTTCAATGAAGCATGTTGTAGCACCATCAAGGAGACATAGATGGCTCAAGACCAATAAGGAGTAAACAACCCTTGGAATTCGCCACCAACCACTGGCAGCTGCGGAGAAAAACCTACAAAAAAAGAAAACTATGCAATCGTCATTTTGATGTGTTGTAAAAGCAACACATGTTGGTATGCTAAGAAATTATACACATTTTAAGAAAAAATGCATCTTAGCTTTGTGCAACAGGTGAATGCAATTTTCCAAAAGCGTTATTGTTTGTTTGTCATACTGTTACAACTTTTTTGAAAAGTATTTTTATAAAATATTATATATATAATATATACTAAATTTCTACTAAAATTATGCTATTTTTAAGTAAAAAATGTGACTTTCACATTAGATTACCACCTTTTTCTTTCAATATTTTAACTTTATTCTTGTAAAATTACCGCAGACTTTCTGAGTTTTTCTTTTATTTTTCTCGTTAAATTATACAGTATTTTTCGTATGTGCCAAAGGCCATTAAAAAAAAACAGCCACAGACCGCAAATGGCCGCTGGGCTGCACAATGGACACCCCCGAGCTAGACATAATGAGACTGACAATGAGAGACTGAAACTACTGAGAATGAGAATTACAGAGAATCACAGACATGACATGAATAGAGACTGGTAGAACAAGAGACTGACACTGACTGAAAATCAGCAGCCTGAAAATGAGAACGTGGGCCCGAGAAAGAGAATGAGAGACTATGAAACTGTGATTGAAAATGGTTGACTTTGAGACAGAGACTTTAAATGACAGAAACAGAGTGAGACTGAACATGAAAGAGTGCAACTTAAAATCAGAGACTGAGACTGATACTGTAAATGAGAGGCTGAGTGCGTAAGACTGAAAATGAGCTAGTGAGACACAGACTGACTAAAAGGTAAAGACTAAGAGACTGAAAGACAGAATAAGACACTGGGGCATGTGGTATACATTATGATACTGAGAATGAGAGTCACTGAGAATGAGACTCACTGAATGTCAGGAGACTAAGCGAGTGAGACAGACTGATAATGAGGCTGAAATGAGAACCAACAGACTGCGGCCGATACCCCGAGACAAATTGAGAATGAGACAATATGATACTTAATTACACTGAGACGGACAATGATAGAGAGAGAGTGAGAGATGGATGATAAGGATGATGATGAGGATGGCATGAGATATATATACTTACTACACACATCCTACAGTATTAATTGGCCCTGTACCCTAGAAACCGCCCATGAATGATACGAGAAAAGGCCGAAATGATACTGTGTCAAAGCCCAGGGCAGTGATACTGATAAAATATAGAGTTTGACCATGTCCAGTATCAGCCCCCGTAGCTGTCCACTCAGAGCGCGCTGCTCTGGTATCGTGCCCGTGAAACAACCAATCAGAGAACAGCGCACAAGCGTGAACACACTATAAATATTCCTAGTGCTTCTCCAGTCACCAAAAAACCCAAACTTGATTAATGGAACTTTAATTGTCAGACATTGATAAGAGAAGACTGTTAATAAATATTATTGTTGAAATATTTTTGCAATTATTGTGTTTACACTGTTTAGATATAATACATGTAATAAACTGAACATTTTCTGGAAACAAAATGGTCTTTTGTTTAAATAGTACGTGATAATAAGCTCATGATTAAATAGTATGTGATAATAAGATCATCACATGGTTTGTCTCGTATCAGGCCAGGCATCATGCCCCCAAGTGTCAGTATCATGATACTGGCATGTGATAACCTACGTATGTAAGTATTTGTAGTAATTGACCCAAATGTAAAATAGCCCCGAATTCAAGACTCTTGCTCTTACAATTGGCATCATGACTCCTCAGTTGTTTGCTACTGGCTAACAAGCTCTGAAACACATTTTTCCCAGGAGGCCTTTGTGTTACGACTACATCACTACAGGTCACACAGGTGTGTGTCAGTGACAGGAAAAAAAAAGAGCTGACATAGAGCTTACCGCTATAGGTTTTGTGCATTCATGAGAATCGGGTGATGTCCCAATTCTCCTTAAATTGGGGGGTAAGGGGGAAGTGTTAAGGGGTATACGGCCCTAAAAATCAAGTGCAGCCAGTCACCACATTTAAAATGAAGAAGTGGGAGGAACTACAACACCCGCTGACAAGATGCATGTTTGATTAGAAATAGAATCACTTGCTACTCCACATAAATACTTGGCATGTTTTGAATTGTCGTTTTTAGCCACCTAACATGGATATCTGACTTCACTGTAACGTACTGCATTTCATAATAATGATTGGACAATGATTAGATTAGCCTTTTAATTGTAAGTTATATTTTTTAATTGCTAGCACGGGCAATAAACATGATTTTCAGTTGTACTATATTCTTACAGGATCTTGCAGTTGATTTTTTGAGGGAAGCTTCCGCAGCCACGCAACGCTCACGTCTATCATATTGTCACATGTCAAGAAATATCCAGCGTTCATAAAAATTAGTTCATTTAAATTAAGCAATTAATGCTTAGGTAATCAACAGCCAACATGTCCCATCATCTCAGGCTTGTTTGAAACAAATTGAGAAGACGTACTGTGAGGAAGATCTTGATCTAAAACACTGCTAGAGTATTTGGTGTGTATGTGTGTGTGTGGCAAAGTCAAATGTCAACTGCCTCCATAGGAATCAGATAAGGGCCGCACACAGGGAATGGCAAGTGTGAGCTTAAGCACAGAGCAAAGCTCACAAACAAAAAGCACTTGATGTGCATATGCTGCAGCAGAAATGAAAACAAACATATGCAGGCTGTTGCATCTTACCGGCGTATACTCGTTATAAACAAGTATCTGTTACAGATAATACATTTTTGCCGGATACCAGTATGAAACGAGTACATTTCGTCATTATCCGTATTCGTGTTTTAAGAAAATGCTCATTATATATTCACTATTCACGCTCTGTGATTGGCCAGTCACATAAATGAATACTTGATTGCTGTTGCTAAGACCAGTTATTGGGATTGGGGCAATCACTTTTTTATTCATTCATTCATTCATTCATTCATTTTCTACCGCTTATCCTCACGAGGGCGCTGGAGCCTATCCCAGCTGTCTTCGGGCAAGAGGTGGGGTGCACCCTGGACTGGTCACCAGCCAATCACAGGGCACACATAGACAAACAACCATTCACACTCACATTCATACCTATGGACAATTTGGAGTCGCCAATTAACCTAGCATGTTTTTGGAATTTGGGAGGAAACCGGAGTACCCGGAGAAAATCCACACATGCACGGGGAGAACATGCAAACTCCACACGGAGATGCTCGAGGGTGCAATTAAACTCGTGTCTCCGAGCTCGTCTGCCTTGCAGCCATCACTTTTTCACACAGGATTTTTTTTTCTCCCTTAATAATAAAAAAAATACATTTGAAAACTGCATTTTGTGTTCAGTTGTGTGGCCATTGCCTAATATTTCCATTTGATTGGTAATCGGAAACAAAAACATTTAAGAGTGAAAACATTTGTAATGCAAAAAATCATCAGAAAACTATTTCACACTAATGTATATTTGCTAAGCATATCTTGACCTACATTGGTGTCATCTGCATCCTTTAATTTTCTACATAGGGGCCATCATACCTGAACACACCTGCACTATATATGTCAAACAAAGTGTTTGGTTAAAAAAAATATCCCTTTTACTGCCGTCCATTTCTGTTGATCAAACGGTAAAGTGTAAATGACACCGGCACAGCTGTAACTTACACAACTGCAAAATAAACAGTCTAATCCTTCGCAGCAGCATTAAAGTTGCACTAGAGCATTTTTGGGGCCACATGGAATAATGACACTAGGCAGTAAAACGATCTAATGTGAAACACATATCCACCTGTCATATTACAAGCACCAATAAAATTGAGCAAACCAGCGGACAAGTCACAGGAGATTTCTCCCAAATAGCCTCCTGTGCCTCACAGCTGCCGCAACCTGAAGTGAATGTGATGTAAAATAAATAAACAAACACTTGTAGGAAGTCAACATCAAGACACAAGAAAGTGCAATGCATGTGTCAGCGTACGAGCACTGAGGGAGAGCTAATCATGTGGAATGTGTTATTGCTATCCTAATTAGCTCCAGTGCCTCGTGACAGGACACTGCAATATGTTCATCTGGCTATCATTTTGACAATGTGATCATCGTGTCGAACTTAATTACAGTGGATAGTCGCCATTCAGCATTCATATTAATTGTTGGAAAAATAAAGAGTTATCAACATTTGTCTCTAGAAAATTGTGTTTTATTAATTTAATGTCTTAATATTATGACTTAACTTTTTTTTTATTTTTGTTGACCAGGCGTAGGCGCAGGGCATGTGTGCCGCACCCATGCTGATATGCTGGAGCTCATCCCAGCTGTTTTTAGGCGAGAAGCGGGGTAGCGAGTAGATGTTCATTCATTCATTGGAGTGCTGGAGCCTATCCCAGCTGTCTTCAGGCGTGAGGCGGGATACACCCTGGACTGGTCGCCAGCCAATCACAGGACACATATAGACAAACAACCATTCACACTCACATTCATACCTATGGACAATTTGGAGTCACCAATTAACCTAGCATGTTTTTGGAATGTGGGAGGAAACTGGAGTACCCAGAGAAAACCCACGCATGCACAGGGAAATCATCCACGCAGAGATTCTCAAGGGTGCAATTGAACTTGGGTCTCCTAGCTGTGAGGCCTGTGTGCTAACCACTCGTACGCCATGCAGCCCGCCACTCGATGTATAATTTATTTTTTTATTTTTGGCCATGATTTGAGGTTAATTTTGATTCAGAACTGCTCCGGATGATGTCGTAGTGTAGAAGTTTGGAGCTGTCTCAATCCTTTGTCACCAAGCCATTCCAGTTACGCTCATTCCATTTGGCTGAGCGGCAACTTTACAAGCACTGCGGATCACCAGTGGAAGTTACTAATATTCAAAGTTACTAGCAGAAATGAAAGTAACGCTTATCTGTGACGATGTATTCAAAGATAGAGTAAATGGGTGTCTTGCTTTATTGTGGCAACCTGGCAGTTATGCCTACTGTCAGAGTGTATTTTTTGTAAATAAATGGCTTGGTAATGATGTTGCGTTTGGCACAGGGGAGAGCAGTTTGAATCCCAGGCGGGGCTGAATGGCAATGTACAGAAACATTTTACGATTATTATGTTTTTCACACTGGCCCTCACAGTGTCTTCCGGTTCTGGGCCAGGTATGAAATGCAGCGGCCAAAACTGGTTGTATGACAATAAAGAAGGTAAAAATGTAACTTGCCTGTATGAGAGCCAAGTTTTGATCATTCCTATTTTCTGTGGGACAAATGCAATTGTTTGCAAAGAGTCAATTTTGCAAGTGTTTATGAAACTATGTTTGCTGCCCTTTCCATTTATAACACATTATCATTGCGATACTGTATGAAAAGTGACAAGTGGTGCTAAAGAGGTACAGCTCAAACCCTTTTCCTACCTGCTTTCAAACTCAAGTGGCAAAGTTAGTAAAATACTAATGCACACGAATCCTCCAGAGATTATTTTTCAGTGCACTGGACTGTATTAAGATGAGTGCTAGAGGGGATAATGGGTGCCAAGTGTTGCCATGAGAAGCAGGGGGAGGGAGGATAGAAGATCCTACTTTACTTTCAAGCCTTGTCTTTATGAAAAATTAACTCTGACACTTCGGAAATCGAAAATCATGGTTTTGTGAGTGTGTGCGTACAGCCGTACTTGTGTGGGAGAATGCATGCATGAGTGTGTCTTTAAGGGTTTGAATACATTTATTTAGATGCCGATAACTCTGGAATAACATGAAAGCGGACTACAGTCAACTACATGAACCCGTGCACATGTCAAAGGCTGGAAGACCTGTATGTTAATAACAGCAATAATGACAACAACTTATTCAGGACAATGCTTCTTAGAGTCTCAATCTACCACTTGGTATCTCCCAGGGCAGCACAATGAGCACGAGTGACCTTGAATGCTGCTAGGTATTTCTCTGATTAAATATTACATATTACCCGTATGACAGTCAGCCATAATGAGAAATATAATGTGGTTTAAAATGAATAATGACAATATGCACAATACTCTCTCTGGTGGGTTGTTGTAATTGAAATGATGGAAATGCTTAGCATGTCCCATATTAGCAGCGTTGGGGTTATCTCGGGATTTCGTGCTAACTGGTGGCTCCATTAAGAGACAGATGAGTGTGTGAGAGGCTGCCATCTTGGCAGCATGACCTCATCAATTGATGTGTGATATGGCGAAGCCACGCTCACGTCCATTGAGACCAAAATGGGGAGCGCTAACACGCAGATGAGGACTGATCTTGTCCTCTGTGTCGCCTTGGCAGAAGCAACCACTGGCCATTCTGGGACCCCCCCACCCTTTCCTCCCCTACAATTCAACTCTTTCTCCTCATGTCTCCATCACTCAAGACCTTTGCTGGACTGTTTCCCAGCATGCTTTGGAAAACAAACCCATTTAGACTTTTGTTTGAGGTAAAGGCTGTGATTCTTGGACGCAAATTGTTTACTGAGTATTTTTACTTTTAGAACTAACTGTCCTTGGACAACCCGTCCCCTTCAAGACCTTGTTTTTTGTGTCTTAGTAGCCACCCCCTTGCCTGCTGTGTTCTTTGTAGTTGTAATAAACTCATTTGAATTTCAGTAGGACGGCACGGTGGTCGAGTGGTTAGCACGCAGACCTCACAGCTAAGAGGACCAGGGTTCGATTCCACCCTCGATTCCAACTCTGTGTGCAGTTTGCATGTGCTCCCCGTGCATGCGTGGGTTTTCTCCGGGTACTCCGGTTTCCTCCCACATTCCAAAAACATGCTAGGTTAATTGGTGACTCCAAATTGTCCATAGGTATGAATGTGAGTGTGAATGGTTGTTTGTCTATATGTGCCCTGTGATTGGCTGGCGACCAGTCCAGGGTGTACCCCGCCTCTCGCCTGAAGACAGCTGGGATAGGCTCCAACACCCCCGCGACCCTCGTGAGGAAAAAGCGGTAGAAAATGAATGAATGAATGAATTAATTAATTAATTAATTTCAGTACTGTGAAACATTTTTAGGCTAACATAGGATTTTAATACAAGCCCTTTTGACATAGTAAGCAAATTAGAACCAAAACATTCGAATTTGGTGAGGTGATTTGGTGATTTCTTTCCCCCCACAAGTGATCAAGGTTGTACACTTGGTTTTGTCCCCATATGACCAGTAGGAGTGTGACAATATCTCAATATAGCGATATTTTATCTCCCAATTGTTTATCGATATGCGCCCGTCAGGTATCAATAACGTTGAGTTACATACAGGTGCGGTGGGAAAGTCAGCAGACAGAGAGGACACACAACAGGAGAGAACATAGCGGACGTGAACGAAAACAGACACCGAAGGACGCACCGGCATCCAGCAGACCATCATAGCGGCATGTCCTCACAAACCACCAACTAGAACCTTTCTGGACTTCAACAAATTGGCAAAAAAAACTTTAAAAATCTTGTCACCTTACATGAGCTTGCCAACAGCAACAGCCATTGAAAGCTAGCTGTGTTAGCTTTGTTGATTTGAGCACGCTAATGTAGCTGTGTGTTTCTACTCAAACTGTATGTTGTGCTTTAGCGGACAGCTGGCGTAGAACACATTCATACCGGCATGTCCTCGCAAACGCTAAGTCAGCAAAAAAAGTTTTAAACTTGTCACTGAATGTGAGCTTGTGAACAGCAATAGCTAGTGAATGCTAGCTGTGTAACTTCATTTAGCGGAGCACGCTAATGTGTCACATTATGAGTTGCTTGAGCCTGTTTATAAAATAAGCTATACGTTTGTTATGGAAATGTTGCACTACAATAGCGTCTCTGTAGAAAGACACTCGTTGTAATAAAAGTTAAAAGCAGTTGCAGTTCTGCATACTGTATTTGTATATAACTCTGGGTAAAACTGTTGATTTTGTTAATACTTGGGTTGTTTACGTATATTGTTTATTTTTCTATATTGTGTATTTTGTACTGCTTAACTGATTCTGTAGTCTTGCTGCTGTGCAATGCAAATTTCCCCACTGAGGGACGAATAAAGGCATATCTAATCTTAAAAGATTGTGTTGAAGTGATGGTGGCAAATAAACATTTTTTATGTTTCATTTTAAAATGTCTGTTTCTCTCTTTAATAGTAGTATCATAGATCATCGTAGATTGATTTCCTGCACTGATTGGCCATATGATGAGATAATTGTTATCACGTATCGTATCATATCATATCATGAGGTATCCATATGTTCTCACCCCTAATGGCAATCCTATAGCTCAATCCTAAAACCTTTGTGTCTGTGTGTGTGTATTTTATGCTACCCTCACCTTAACATATAAATCACACAAATGGATAAACACACGCTATGTGGTAATTGCGGCAAGGTGATTCCCTCAGTGTACTGTTTCAAGCATGTAAATGAAGTGGGATCATTGTTATTGATTGGTGAACGCCTGTTTTGGCAGAGTGATGGTCCTCAAGATGAGTGTCTGGGGCTATTGATTATTTTTGGTAGGCTCAATAGAAACAAGGAGAAGATAACAAGACAAACACACTGATCACAGAAAAAAAAACAACATGACTCAAAACAGTCAGAACAGCTCAATAATTGCATAATTAAGGATGTTTGCCTGAACATTTCATAGAACAAAAACAACAATAAAAGGTTAGATGAGGAAGTGTAAAATGGAGAGTGAAGAGTGCTAGGGTGTAGGGAAAGATCATATATCGTATATCATTTACTGAATATAAGAGGATTACTCTTTTGGCAAATTTATTTTTTAAATATGAAACCTTTTCTTTAAATCCTAATTAAATGTATGTGTGAAATATCAACTGGCGGATAAGATCTTTATCAGAATGGTTTGATGATTCTGCTTCATCTTAAAATTGTCTTCATAGCTACTTTTTTTGCTAACTTGCGAACCTCTAACACCATTTAAAGGGGAACTGAATTTTTTTTGTAAAAAGTTTACCCATCATTCATAATCCTTATGTAAAACATGAACATATATTTGTTTCCCTTTTCTGTGCATTCTAGAATAAGAAAAGAAGTTAATAGGAGGTAGTTAACAATGGATGTCATGGGAAGTAGGCCTACCTATTTTGATGCTGGAGTTCCTGATTCCCTACCAGCAAAAGAAAAATATTTTAATCTGTCAACGACATTTTACACCGGGCTGTGTTGTGAACAAGGGCCAGAATGCAGCTGGACTAGCCGACAAACTGTTGCTGCTCCCACCCCAATCAGTGAGTCCACTCGAGTTTTCACTGGCCGTCCCGCAAAAAATGTGTAATGACCACATTACAGGTTACCGATGCTGTAAAAAACCCAACGTTAAAATGCTAAAGCTACTACGATTGATAAGATGTCTTGACATAACTTCTTTTCATGAGAAACTTCACACTGTCCAGTCTCGATTTCTTTCTTAATTTATTTCAGACATGCATACTATGTTATATTATTGTTTCTCACGTATACACTTAAAATATCTATTTATATATATTTATTCATTTTCTACCGCTTTTCCTCACGAGGGTCGCGGGGGTGCTGGAGCCTATCCCAGCTGTCTTCGGGCGTGAGGCGGGGTACACCCTGGACTGGCCCCGCCCCCCCTAGCCCCTGAGTACACCCACCCACCTAGTGCCCAGCATCCCAGCAGTCCCTGCAGACCCCGCTGCCCTCCAATAAGAAGCCATTTTGGCTGGACCCACAAGTATGTGTGATCCCTGGGCGGGCCTACATTTGGATGGATTTCCAGATCGGATTCTGGGTCTAACACATATGGCTGTATGTTAGAAGTGGACATTGTAAAATGATAAATCACCGTTTATAATCAACTCCTATACTGTTTTATCAGTTATCAATTTATAATTGATATTATTATATTAATACAAAGGGCCGAACAATTAGCATAATAGGTCCCCTTTAATGCACTGTATTAACTATACACTATATGCAATGGAGAAAATAAATGTGGAAATAAACATGAAGAATTCAGCAGATGAACTGAAACTTGGAAGTGTAGAATGAAGTGGGAAAGTGTAAACCAATCACATCTCCTGGCTTTAAACAAATCCTAGTGTCCTCTACTTTTAATCCAGCATCAACTGTTCCCACGTCCCTCGCCTGCTGCCGGCATGGAATGTGTGTACTGCTGGGTGAACAGAACACACAAAACAACTGACAAACAGAAGACCTGTTCTCAAAGCAAAGAGAGCCAAGTGAATCACTGACTGGCCTGCCTGTTTTATGGGAGAATGTCAATGTTCAAGGCGTGATGTCGCCTCACTTCATACTGATTTACTGGCCGCTTGAAATAATTGATATTTATCTATTTTATCTACCATGTAAGTGGAAAAGTCATAGGAAAAAAGATAAGAATTTAAAAGAGCTTAGGGCAGGGAGTCTCAAACTCAATTTACCTGGGGGACACTGGAGCTAGGATCTGGGTGAGACTGGGCCACATCAGGTTTTCAAAAAAAACAAAAAACAAAACGCATTTATTAAAAACAGAAAAATGAATAAACTTTGCTTTGGTTCCGATTTTCTACAAGAAAAGCTCTGATAAAACATTTCACTGTTCTCAAATATCTTAATTTTTATTTTTCTACACAAAATGAAAATAAAAATAAAAAAAATAAATAAACAAATCAAGAATAAAGAAAATCAATCAATCAGAAATAAATAAATATAATAATAATAATAATAAAACGGCAAATAATAAAAACTTAAGAAACCACATATAGTTGGTGGGTAGACAAATTATTTTTTTTTTGATTAAAATTAACAAAGCATTATTAGAGCCCTGTAGACATGACAAAATACGACTATAGTCACATTTATACTCTTTTTATTTACAACATATTGCACAACTGCAGGGTCTTGAGACACATGCTGACTCGCAAACTAGAGAGCTAGCGACCTAAACGGTAGCCTTCAAGTTATTTCCTTTAAACTTAAATAGCCAAAAACTTACCACTTCCACACGAATAGGGAGGATAACTATGAACAGTTATTTAACCTTCAACATGAACATTAATCAAATGTAATAATTTTTTCTGAGTACATGATACCATACAGCATCCATATCAAACTTGCGCGGGCCGCACTAACATTAAACTTTCATATCAAGGCGGGGGCCTCAAACAAGTGTCCTGCGGGCCACATTTGGCCCGCGGGCCACGTCTTTGAGACACCTGGCTTAGGGTTTAGTAAGGATGTCAGTTTACGCATATCGGCATAAAAATTTTCTGTGCCAATAATGGAGGGATGGCAAGGGATGACAAGGGATGACAAGGGATGGCATTCCCCACAGAGCAACAAGCTCAATATGTTGGTCGGAAATTATGTGCAGGTTTCGCTTTCAAATTGTAAATATGTAATTTGCTATTTCTGTAAAAAGTATTACATTTTACTCTATGTGTGTAGTAATGCAGGTGCACCTAAATAGTAGCGCTGACTACGAATGAGAAACAGTTACTGCTGAGCGCACTTTCCAGTGACAGCAAAGCAGCTTCCGAGCGAAACAGAAACAGAAAACCAAACCACCGACGTGAAATGTGGAAATGTGAAAAGTGTAGTGCTGGTTTAGCAAGGGGGAATAAAATGTCATCAATACTTGACATCTAATATGGCACCTCAGGGCCAATCACTCATGAGTAACACATAGAGTTTTGGTTGTATTACAGTTGTGCCGGCATATAGCAGTATTTGTCTCATTTTTTCACAGTGTTTATTTTCTAAATACTTCAAGTAGAAAAAGCATAATGTGTTATGTGTTGTGGTTAATATTGAAAGACAATATCACACATCTCTAGCTAACATTTGGAGCATATTGAGATTTTTTAATTAGAAAAAATAAAAGGGTGTACCCCGCCTCTCACCCGAAGACAGCTGGGATAGGCTCCAGCACGCCCGAGACCCTCATGAGGATAAGCAGTAGAAAATGAATGAATGAATAAATGAAAATAACAAAAGTATTTAATATTTCTACTGAATACGGTGCTTTGCACAAACTGGCTCATTTGTCTCTTGCGTGAGCTGCAGCGTTTCCAATAGCAACCCCAGTTTTGGTGGTTGAGAACAGCTGGTGGTGTTAATAAATTGGGATACTTTGTTCCTGTGTGTGTGTGTGTGTGTGTGTGTGTGTGTGTGTAGGGGGAGGTGCTGTGCGTGTGTGTGTTTACACTGTGCAGCGGAATAGATAAGTGGAACTGTGGGGCTCAGGCTTCAGCCATGCAGAACACAACAACAGCAATCAAACAAGAGTTAAAAACCAACCACCATGACTCCAAACTATGAAGACCCGTGCTATCAAACACCCCGTTTCACCCTGTTTCAGTCTCTGGTCCACCATTAAGGATTTTCTACCAGACCGTGCAAGCATGAAGGAAGAAAACGCTCAATGATAGACAATGTGTGATCCGAGGGTTAATTAAAAATCATTCACCGGTGGTTGTCACAAAACGTCTCCATTCCACTCATTTTGCATGTTGAGTTCCACTGCTTAGAAAAACACATGGTGCTATGTATATGTATGATGCTATATTCATGGCCTGGCTGGTCTGAGAACACTGTAACTTCACTCTAGCTGTTTGCTCTTTTTCCCTACAGAGTAAAACGCCATTATCCTTTGCACTTAACCTATAAGCTCTGGTTAAAGGGCACCATGGAAATGACAACAGTACTCCCCAAGCCAATAAAGATGTGCTGCCTGAAGAGAATTTTATCTCATAATTAGAAATAATTATGCCTCCTCTGTTAGGGTGAACCTTTTGTGAAGGTGTTCACAGCTCTTGGTGGAGTTTAACTTTGAGAGTTTACTCAATATTTCTGAAAGAGACAAAGCCTGGCTGAATCACACAAACAAACTGTACTCCAGCAGCACTATGGGGTAGATTACAAAGACAACCATAGCAATGATGATAATGGAAATGGAGTGTACTCGTAATCAACCATGGAACGTGCTTTGATTAAACTCATTGTTACTTATGGTGACTCCAGCTGATTAATAATTAAAGCAATCAAGTTGATGTGTCTACCTGCAATAGGATCAAAGTCATGCTTATGGATGATATCTAATACTGTATATGACACACTCTCCTAAAGTTCAACAATTTTTGCAGTGTTAAGACACCATTACATCATACAAACATGTTCAAGTTAGGGATGCCGAATGATTACAAATTTTAATCAGATTAATCACAGATTTTTTTTCTTACTAAGTAATCATGATTAATCACCATTAACTACTGGACTGGGTGAAATATATTTGAATATTGTAACAGGTCCAAATGAACTCATTCATTAATTCATTCATTTTCTACCGCTTTTTCCTCACGAGGGTAGCGGGGGGTGCTGGAGCCTATCCCAGCTGTCTTCGGGCGTGAGGCAGGGTACACCCTTGACTGGTCGCCAGCCAATCACAGGGCACATATAGACAAACAACCATTCACACTCACATTCATACCTATGGACAATTTGGAGTCACCAATCAACCTAGCATGTTTTTGGAATGTGGGAGGAAACCGAAGTACCCGGAGAAAACCCACGCATGCACGGGGAGAACATGCAAACTCCACACAGAGATGGCCGACGGTGAAGGGTGGAATTGAACCCTGGTCTCCTAGCTGTGAGGTCTGCGCGCTAAGCACTCGACCGTCCAAATGAACTGACTATGTCAATCAAGCTAAAAGATAGCACCACAGGTCTAGAAATCTATTTATAACATTTGAATGACACTTTCAACTGTTATTATGGGCAATGAGGAGTTGTGTTTACAGACATCACATCATTTAAGGTAAATTAAATCTGTCCATCTGAATAACCCCCTATAGGGGGATGTCGGGAGCTGTCATCAGGGTGCAAGAGGCTTCACTTTAATCGAGACCTACCCACATATACACATTTATAGTACTCAACATGCAATTTGACTCTTAATACGCTTGCATGGTCTCCATTGTGTTGCATTTTCCTGGTTTCAGTTTCAAGTTCAGTCTATACAGATTGCACAAAAAAATGTCCAGTTAGCTTGAGTCTGTCCCCCCCACTGAATATTTAGATGCAAATGTAGCATGCTGCGTGTCAAAATGCTGCATCGTATTTGACCGTTTCATCCATGAAATTTTATCTCTGCATATCAGACATACTGTCAAACTTGCTGTCTCCACAAAGGCGAATTTCTCTGTCCATTCATGTTGAACATACAGTACTCCTCATCTTTCTTTCTTTTTGCCATCTTCTTTGGCAAAGTGTTTGTGCTAGCTAAGCGTGTAGTTCATCGTGTAGTGGTTAGCGTTCTGGACTTTGGAGCCAACGCCTCGAGTTCAAATCATCAGGAATGAAAGCTATCTGGAATTTAAAGGGCTCAAGCCAAAAATCAGTATGTGGATCAGCTGTCTTCGGGCGAGAGGCGGGGTACACCCTGGACTGGTCGCCAGCCAATCACAGGGCACATATAGACAAACAACCATTCACACTCACATTCATACCTATGGACAATTTGGAGTGGCCAATTAACCTAGCATGTTTTTGGAATGTGGGAGGAAACCGGAGTACCCGGAGAAAACCCATGCATGCACGGGGAGAACATGCAAACTCCACACAGAGATGGCCGAGGGTGGGAATTGAATCCTGGTCTCCTAGCTGTGAGGTCTGCGCGCTAACGACTTGACCGCCGTGACGCCCCCTGTTCTATTTATTGTTTAAAAATGTTGGTTCAAGAGTTTATTTTGATATTTCAAAATAACACATTTTAGAGCTGTAATTACAGTAACCGTGATATTTTTGCCCAAGGTTATCACACGGTCAGAATCTCATACCTGCCCATGTGTAGATGTGCGCTCATATCTGTGTGAGGGCAAGTGAACATTCTGTTCTCTGCCGTCAAAGACCAGTCTTAAACGAGCAGTTAAAGGCTGTGCTTCCTCATTAGCCTCATTCGGCTGAACCCTTGTTTTGCTAATTGACATAAAAACAAACGCTTGCTCATGAAAGAGAAGCTGCCAATTACCTAATTTTCACGCCCCCCCTATGTTAGTTCTCTTGTGTGGGTTTGTGTGCTATATGAGCAGATGGGTGAATCAAGCTGCACACAGCTCCTCCTGTGTGTTTACAATTCAGGGTAGTTTCTACACAAGTGTCCTGTATTATTACAGACACATACTAGGGATGGAATGTATACGTATGTCAGTTTTAAGGTCACGATAAAACTGCTTACTCAGGTCTTTGGGTGAATCCCAACTGGACTGTTCAGATTGTCTTATAAGACGTTTTTTGCGTTTCATCCAAGAAGGCTTCATCGGTTAATGCTCTAGGTGGGACTAGGTGGGATAACTCCAGTCTGACTAGATAGGACAGCTTCTAGTGTAGAGTTCCAAGCGGATCTGTCTTGTTTGTGACATAAAAAATTGTATTACTGTCTTCGACAGTGTCTAAGCCTTCCATGCCCCCCCCCCCACACCCGTAATAGTACAGAGCTTTCTTATCTAGTTAGACTCGAGTTGTCCCACCTAGTCATCTCCATCTCTACTGAACAATGATGGCACACTGCTTTCATCTTATTCACTTGTCTTTGTCCATATTTCAATGAAAGTCTTCCCAAGACTTTGACAAGAGGGTTTTCTAACTGGGTTCTTAATACGCCATGTGCAGGTTTGGCCGCCAAGACAGTAACATAAATCATTGCATTGTCAGATGTCCTCGGCACATTGTTTACAGTGTTGCCAACTTGAGGACTTTTGGGGACAATTTCTCAAAAAGGACTAGTGATTTTTTCTGGCATCCTTGGAGTTTCTGGTATTTAGGGACGTAAAAATGAAAGCACATATTGTCCTGCAGTTTATGTTCTCACTGAGCAGCAGCAGATGCTGCTGAGAGGTCCTCCCCACTCCAAAGCTGTTACAAGTGGTCAGTGTGCACTCAGCTCCTACGGTACACTGAGAGCATAGGTTGCTGTTGGTTGCTGTGAGAATGATGACAGTGGCGACAATAACATAAATCATAAAACATAAATCATATGAAAATTGGCTCAACTCTAACTTGTTTGAATAAAAACTAAATATTATATAAACATACCAACAGCAAACAGCTTTAAAAGCCATGTATTTAAAGGCAATTATTTGTGATGGTAGTATCAACTCTTTTACAACTTTCATTTTTTTCTAGTTACTTTATGCTTACTTGTTTTATTTTAGATTGTGTTCCTACAATGTGCCGTTTGCAGGCCCATAAAAAAATGGCTTGTGGGCCGCACTTTGGACATCACTGGTTTACATATTTCACAATGAAACAATTCCTCACTTTCTATTTTAAATGTGTGCTGTGCAGGAATTCAGAATGTTGCGATATACAGAAACGAAAAAAAAAGTTTTCATCACAGAGAGCAGTCAATTCCAGTCAACATAATGTAGCTTGTTAGCTACGTCAGTTAGTCTTATGCAGTTAGCTACAAGTGCAGCTTTAACGGCTGTGGCATCAACGTGAGAATTGCCAATGTGAACAAACAAAAAGTTATTGGAGACTTGGAGATTTATATAAAGATGCTCGGAAATTTTACTGTAGTTTCAGTAAAATTGAAACTGTGGATTCACATTATTCTAGAAATAAACTTCTTAAATCCGCTCTATAACACACCTACATATGTAGAAGAAATGCATGTTGACAGGTTAGCAACATGGTCTCTGTATTTAGTGATTAGGGGTGCACATTTAAAGTGAAAGTCGAGTATTTCTTGTATAAGGCATTTATTAGGTAATTAAATTCAGATCTGAAAGCTACATGACAAGTGACGTTTCCCATGGGAAAAATTAGAATTGTGTGTGTACATTTCAGATTGAGTCTGACCTTCTGGAATGGATTAACGCCACTAACTGAGGTTCCACTGTATACGTACAATTACAACCCAAACACTTCTATAAGTAGTGGTTGTGTTACAATGCAAGAGTGAGTCGAGTGCTTATTATGTTGTTGCAAGCAGCAAAATAGCATAAAAAAGTGGCCCTGATGTCAGCATGAGGAGGCTCTATTCAACTCTATGGGAAAGAAAAACAAAGTGTGACGCTGATTTACCCACATAGGAAGATGAGAGAGGGAGAGTGACTGCTTGTAACCTTGGAGACAACACAGAAGCAACCAAAGCTTTTGTCGTGATACATTTGAGATATTCTGCAAATGGCCCGAATATGCTTTGCTCGCCTTTACACAATCACAGAGGTGCAAAATAAATATCAAACAGGTATAATATGAATGGGAGGGATTTCTCTGAGGAAATAAAGCCACTATTTGCAGGAGAGTTTCAAACCACACACACTTGCTCATGTGTGCATATCCTCCCCAGAACCTTGTTTGAGTTGTTGCAATGGTGACCAAGGCTTGGGAGGAGGAGACATGGAGGACAGAAATACGATTTTTGTTTTTGTTCCATGGTGCACTCAGATGACACTGTACATCAGGAGCCCGCAGGCCAACACTAGTTTGAGGCCCCCGCCTTGATATGAAAGTTTAATGTTAGTGCGGCCCGCGCAAGTTTGATATGGATGCTGTATGGTATCATGTACCCGGAAAAAATTATTACGTTTGATTAATGTTCATGTTAAAGGTTAAATAACTTAATAGTTATCCTCCCTATCCATGTGGAAGTGGTAAGTTTTTGGCTATTTAAGTTTAAAGGAAATAACTTGAAGGCTACCGTTTAGGTTGCGAGTTAGCATGTGTCCCAAGACCCTGCAGTTGAGCAATATGTTGTAAATAAAAAAAGTATAAATGTGACTATAGTCGTGTTTTGTCATGTCTACAGGGCTCTAATAATGCTTTGTTAATTTTAATCTGAAAAAAATAATTTGTATACCCACCAACTATATGTGGTTTCTTAAGTTTTTATTTGCCGTTTTATTATTATCATTATATTTATGTATTTATTTATTTATTACTAATTGATTGATTTTCTTTATTCTTGATTTGTTTATTTATTTTTCATCTTATTTTGTGTAGAAAAATAAAAAGTAAGATATTTGAGAACAGTGGAATGTTTTATCAGAGCTTTTCTTGTAGAAAATTGTAACCAAAGCGAAGTTTTTTTAATTTTGTTGTTTTTAATAAATGCGTTTTTTTTTTAAACCTGATGTGGCCCAGTCTCACCCAGACCCGAGCTCCAGTGGCCCCCAAGTAAATTGAGTTTGAGACCCCTGCTGTACATAAATACACATACACGACAATGCCCACCAGACTTTGACAGATGTGATGCGTAACGGCGATTGCCCAAGGAAGGCTGTTCAAAGGCATGCTGGTTCCACAACGGGATGAGAACGGGGACCATTAGCATCAAGAATGAGATGGCATAACAAGACAGAGTTCAATGAGACCCTTTGGTCCATTAATGCCTGTCAAGACACTGTTGACAAACCCGTCTGTTAAGATTCTCACTGGCTCATTTGTCTGGAAACGCTTTTCATTAATGTCACTCACACGTCAATGACCTGGAGAGATGTGGAGATCCACTCCAAAAGTGTCTCAAAAGTTGTTAGCAAGTTAGCAAACAGAGAAGAACTTGTGATACCAATTTTAAGATAACAGCACTGTTTACTGTGTACAGTAATCCATTGTTTATCATGGTTAATTAGTTCCAGATACGATAAGTACATTTCTGCAAAGTAGGTGTCCATATTTATAATTGTGATATTTCCTTAGTAAGAGCATAGAAAATCTGTTTATGACTTTCTAAATATGTTTTTTTTGTCCTCTTGACATGAAATAACACCTATACGTAGTTATCTTTATATTTGCATTACCCAATATGGTAGATATAATCAGAAAAAGGATATTTAAGACGTAAATCAGACTCATATTTGTGTGTGTTGACATGATTGTGCTCCCCAGGGAAGCTGAGTGAGGGACATTAATTAATGTCTGGGGCTCTGAATTGAGTTTCATCTTGCCGTGGGTTATGGTCGCAACAGTAGCCTGTGTTCTTATTTTGGATTATTGTTTCTGTTGTGAGATAAGTCAATCCTAGAATAAAAGCCTGTTGTTCTGGCCATCAAATCTGGCACTTGTGTGCCTCACCGAACATGCCAGTGACATGACTGCCATATACCGCATTTCAACCCCTTTGAATGTGTCTTTTGACTGCCTTATTGTATATTTGAATCATTTATTGTCTTTGTCTTCCAGTTTTTAAATTTTTTTTTTTGGTTTCAATGTGGTACAGAGTTGCCTGCTACTTTTTAAAGCACTTTTTCCAAAGACATACCCTGTATAATACCATTTTTACCAGTAAGTCAACACCTTTTTTTCATAGTTTGGTTGGTCCAGTGTGACTTATATGTCCAAAAATATACATTTATATAATTTAACAAGCAATTTTTTTGGCAATACCTTGTGGCTGCAACTCATTGAGTTGCTTTGTGAGAGAGTAATGGTAATGAATGACGATGGTCATGGTTTTATATCATTTGAACATGCATACAAGTTACAATGAAATACTTCACATAAAACGATTCAGAATTCCACCCTCGGCCATCTCTGTGTGGAGTTTGCATGTTCTCCCCGTGTATGTGTGGGTTTTCTCCGGGTACTCCGGTTTCCTCCCACATTCCAAAAACATGCTAGGTTAATTGGCGACTCCAAATTGTCCATAGGTATGAATGTGAGTGTGAATGGTTGTTTGTCTATATGTGCCCTGTGATTGGCTGGCGACCAGTCCAGGGTGTACCCCGCCTCTCGCCAGAAGACAGCTGCGATAGGCTCCAGCACTCCCGCGACCCTCGTGAGGAAAAAGCGGTAGAAATAGAATGAATGAATGAAGTTAGATAGGGTAAAACCAAAAAAACTGCTTTATAAGTTAGGCACACAATTTGAATGATACAGAGCATACGGGAAGTGTTTTCCTATGAAATACTTTCTAACGCGCATCTGCCGCAATTATATATACCTGTGTGGATTGAGAAATGTCAAATACCGCTATATGCAATTTATACTGTAGTCCAGCGTGACATATTTAGTTTTTTTTCCCTCTCTTCATTACCCATTTTTTGACTGATGCAACCTACTGTATACTGCAGAGCAACTTGGTACAAGGTACAATCGTGTTGATTCCTGAAAAGGTGAGGAAAAACGTCCTCCCACTTATTTGCAGACAAGGGTGAAATTCTTCCTAGGCAGAGTATACCATTGTTACTATTTTTACCTAATTACAGTAATTACAGTTGGCACACATTGGCAATTGAAGTGGCTAAAATATATCAACCAAGCCATAATTTAGTCACCTATTGACAAACATACGTACGCTAGATATTCATTATGTAATTAATTAAAACGAGACAAAAACATGGGCAAAAACTAAAGGAGCCAAGCAATTGAATGTAAAATGAAAATACCAGCTGAATGCTCGTCCTTCGACATGGCTGTTTGGCATTGCACTCCAACAATGGCAAGTGAGTGTTATCAATACTGCTTGCATTGCTTGAATCGTCCCGCACAGCTTGTTAAATAAAAATGAAGCTCTCCTGGCCGTCCACTACACAAAAAGCTACAATTACCATGCATCCATTTTCTGTACCGCTTATCCTCACGAGGGTCGTGGGCATGCAGGAGCCTATCCCAGCTGTCTACCATCCACATTAAACACACCACACTGATGTAAATGAATGTTGCCTCGACTTGCATCCTTTTGACCAGGTCAACCACTGAGCTTAATAGGGCTTTGATTAACCCTGACATATCTTATGTAATGAACAAGGACGAGGTTACACCCTGGAGCCCCAATATTTAACGTTACAACAACCTGATTTTACACTCCGGCTCAGCACAACACACCAACTGGAAGGGACACAAAATCCTCAAGGTCCACACTTTTTTTCCCCCTCTCTCTTCCTCACCTCTCATTTGCTGCAGAGGTTTCACCAGTCGCTATGGTAACTTCGGTTTCCTGCCAAGACCACTTCCACTGCACCAGATTTGACATGCCTCCTTTCTTCATTTCCTCTTTTCCTACTCGTGCCTTCCTGTTTCCACTTTTTATTTATCTGCTTGTCTATGAAAAGGCAGAGGGAGGTCAGTCATGCACTTTGAGGAAGAAGTAAACAACAGACAAATGATGAGGTCCCGCTGAATAGCCCAAGATATACCGTATCGCTATGTAAACGTCCCCCAAAGTGGAGTGATTCATCATGTATGTTCCTCAAAGTACTGCAGAGCATTTTCGGGTGAGAGGGAGTTCAAAATGAGTTTCTTAATAGCAAACCCGAAACATCACAATCTAATGAGGAAGTGTAATGATCATGCTCAGAGCATGAGGTAACGATCCTTCGTTTAAGCTCTTGGTGATGGATCACTCTTTGGTAGGAGGAACACAACTAGCATTTGAGTCATTATTGAATAAGCAAGGACTGTACCA
Source organism: Doryrhamphus excisus (assembly GCF_037039965.1). NCBI lineage: Eukaryota > Metazoa > Chordata > Actinopteri > Syngnathiformes > Syngnathidae > Doryrhamphus > Doryrhamphus excisus. The sequence continues at coordinate 13,190,362 of NC_136357.1, read as the reverse complement.
TGAACGTGGGAGCGTCGACAGCACTGTAGTTCAATATGTAGTCTGTTTTTTAGTAACTTATCTTACTTTATGTTTGCTGACTGCGGGTAAGTAAGTAAGTAAGTTTTATCTGACCAAAATTAACTTATTTAACTTATTATAACTTATTTAACAGATAAGGTAGTTGACCGGTTAGCGCGCAGACCGAGGTTCGATTCCCCGCATGGTCATTTCTGTGTGGAGTTACTCCCTTTGTGTGCATGGGTTTTCTCCTGGTACTCAAGGTTTCCTCCCACATTCCAAAAACATGCTAGGTTAATTGGCGACTCCAAATTGTCCATAGGTATGAATGTGAGTGTGAATGGTTGTTTGTCTATATGTGCCCTGTGATTGGCTGGTGACCAGTCCAGGGTGTACCCCGCCTCTCACCCGAAGGCAGCTGGTATAGGCTCCAGCATGCCCGCGACCCTCGTGAGGATAAGCGGTAGAAAATGAATGAATGAATGAACTTATAACTCATTTAACAGATAAGGTAGTTGACCAGTTAGCACGCATTCCATACAGCTAGGACACCAGACCGGGGTTCAATTCCTCGCATTTCTGTGTGGAGTTACTCCCTTTGTGTGTATGGGTTTTCTCCGGGTACTCCGGTTTCCAGTTTCCTCCCACATTCCAAAAACATGCTAGGTTAATTGGTGACTCCAAATTGTCCATAGGTATGAATGTGAGTGTGAATGGTTATTTGTCTATATGAGCCCTGTGATTGGCTGGCCACCAGCCCAGGGTGTACCCCACCTCTCACCCGAAGGCAGCTGGGATAGGCTCAAGCATGCCCGCGACCCTCGTGAGTGTAAGCGGTACAGAAAATGAGTGGATGGAACAGAGTATTTAACAGGAAACCTCCTGATGTAGTTTTTATTTACTCCACAAAGATGATATATCATGAGTCATCAGCATTCAGAAGCTTTGTCTACCTCTGCATGTGCATTAAAATGTTCTACTACTCAGCTGTTGCTCTAGACTTCTGTTTACATGGACCTCATCGGCTACGGTAGGCTAATGAGGCTAATGGGGTTATTTTGACCGGAAATACTACATGTTGCGTTTGAATTGTGGTAAGTGTCCATGCATTTTTAATGACATCTGCACTGACTCTCCTACAGAGGGCATATGCTCACTTTCAGATTTTTTTCATGCTTTGTAATGCTGCCGTGCTAATCTGTTGACTTTAAAAACAGATTTCACAGCCCAGGGCTAGACAATAACGATGTACCGATGGCCCGGGGCAAGTTAAAACAAAATTCGGGCAAGTAAATCCAATCATTAATATTCCCGTCGGGCATGCTAAAGTGCACTTTAGCATGCCGTACTGCCAAGAGTTGTTTTTTTTAAAGCGGTTCTTGTTGGGTGTTGGTAAAACACGGACTGTGTAATTCCGGTGGTAATTTGCAAAGCAATCCTTGCAAATCTTGAAATGGACCAATCAGAATCGTTTATTTAGACCGCAGTCCTTAATTCACAATCCGCGTTTTACCCACACCCGTTCTTGTTCGCGATCAACCAATCAGCGATCGTTTTACTAGGAAAACATCTATCATGGCGTCCCTGCCAACATCGTCTAATTCTTCAACAACTTCTGAAGGAAAATACCAAAAAGTGATGAACCAGTGCCTCCTAAACAAGTATTTTATTAGCGGCAGCCAATCAAATGATGGCACAGGTGAGTGAATCACATTGCTGTGACAATTTGAAGTGGTCACAATGAAACACCACCGATTAGATCCAATACCAAGTGCTGATTTTGCACAAGCTACAAAATCTAGCGGTTCAATTTCTCTGTGTACTTTTCTCACCTTTGCTTCACAACTTATTGTTTGACCATTGAGCATTTTTTTCTGGATTAAAAACACTTTACTAGTACACAAATGTGTCAAATGTTTCATTGTGGTGCACAACTTATAAATATCACTGCTTACTACGACTACCATGTGTAAGGTAGCATGGTTTGCCATCTCCACAATTTTTCAGACATTCCTCCAAATACAATGCATCTTTACTATTATCTGATGAATTATCAGCATATATTGATATATGATATCATTATGGCAGTCTTTTCATTTTACATGGGGCAAGTTCGGGCAAATAGTTCTCACCTTAAGGATTCCCCATGGGCAAGTCATTTTTGTTTTTAACGTAGAGCCCTGCAGCCCAAGTAATATATTTTGTAGTAAGATTGTATTTGCCAAGGTCAGTGGGTTGATCACAGCTTTTATCGAACATGAAAAACATTCAAAGCACAACAAACTAACCAAAATCAATACAAATAAAAATACCTATGTATATATAAACGTACACATGTTCGTACACGGGCAGCACGGCGGTCGAGCTAGGAGGCCCAGGGTTCGATTCCATCCTCGGCCATCTCTGTGGGGAGTTTGCATGTTCTCCCCGTGCATGCGTGGGTTTTCTCCAGGTACTCCGGTTTCCTCCCACTTTCCAAAAACATGCTAGGTTAGTTGGTGACTCCAAATTGTCCATAGGTATGAATGCGAGTGTGAATGGTTGTTTGTCTATATGTGCCCTGTGATTGGCTGGCGACCGGTCCAGGGTGTACCCCGCCTCTCGTCCGAAAACAGCTGGGATAGGCTCCAGCACCCCCGCAACCCTTGTGAGGAAAAGCTGTAGAAAATGAATGAATGAATAAATGTTCGTACACATGTCTTAACTCGATGTTGGTGCCTTTGGTCCCCATATATTTATTTTCCCATTTTAAATCTGCTCTCACTGCTTTAATATTTAGGTATCGAATTAAAATTCAAGTCACACTTTATCAGATAGAATTCACATACTTGATGTGACAAATTAAAACATTTTACAACATTGCTACCTTGAAGGGTGTTTCTTCAGCTTTTTTTCCATTGCACTATTCTTTGGCTTTATTGTCCAGTGCTGTCACTTGGCAACACTATGTGCGATATTCATAAGGTAGAAACAAATGCACTTGATAAAAGACAGAGAAGCAGTGACCTACAATGGAAATGTTCCCAGGAGCATCTGTTGTGCAAGCAAATCACACTGTAAAGTAAAGAAAAAGATGCACATGGTGCTGCACACTTATAAATGGGCTTTTCTCAAGCCTCTCATTGACGGCGGCCATCATAATTGCATGTAGGTACCACGTTGACTTAAAGAATTCTGGCTGGAATGTTCAAGTGTAACCTTTACTCATAGTGGGATCCATTTGGGTAATGAGGTCTAAAAAAGCACCCGAATGCAATCTTTTTTTGTTGGTTTTCAATTGAAGAAGGGACATGGTAGCTCCACAAGGACAAAGCTCATTTCAATTTTATGCAAAGAATAACACATGAAGGACACAAACTAAGCACTCTTGCTTCTGAAGTTTGTCACAAAGAAGTGCAATCAAATGATTAAAAGTCTAATCAGATTAATCACACTTTCCAAATTAATAACCATTAGAAACTATATCTGAAATATGCCCATTTTACTATATTGAAAGATAAATGACAGATCACATAAATTTATATGTGTTAACTGCTCCCATTAACTAAAAAATTTAAATGACCTATTTACCTATAATCTCTTTTATTATAGCGGAACATTTGAATCACATTTTAACCATGTTATTATAAGCAATGAGGGCTGATGCCGATATTTGGGACTGAGAAAAAAACGATATCTGATATATCGGCTGATGGGCCGGTATGTATATGACAAATCTTGCAGCAAATATTAAAAAGATGGGGGGAAAGTTGACAACAAACTAAAGAAGACATAATCAAAACATAACATAAACACTTAATGCACGAGACTAAACTTTTATGTTACAATTTCAAAACATGCAATATAACTTACATGCAATATAAAATGCAATACATTCAATATGGGAACCAAAGGCACCAACATCGAGTCACCATGCAATATAAATGCAATATAAATGACAATACTTATATAACTGACACTACAATATAAATACACTACTTGTAACATTTTCAAAATGATTAGAATGACGTATGAGGACGTATGAGTAAGGACGTATGAGTCCCTGTAAATCCTGCATGGAAGTGAAGTGGGACGCTGTGTAGCTTTATATTCATGAAGGACATGGGAGTCAACACTAGCATGTTCACGTTGAAACGCTGTGTAATAGTCTTAGATATCAATAGCTCTTTATCAACTCTTATAAAGTTAGCGGCGCAAACCGGACCTCTTTCTATGCAATCGGCAGTCTGACCAAAGCCAGCAGAGTGAGCGTGCCTGGATGCTGGCCGTGATTAGAATACATTTTTAAAAATACCATTTTCGCAGGAACCACGAAAACCAAAGAAATACAGCTAAATAGGTGCAGATTCTGGAAGAACTATAAAGCTTTCTGTGCTGGTTATTGTGTGTATCTGCTCTTTCGGAGTCCACAACTCAATACAAAGGACCGAAAAACAAGCATAATTGGTCCCCTTTAAACATTTACACTTCATCTATGTGATTGGTCGTATTGGTATCAGTATTGGCCGATTTCACTCATGGATGATTGAGATCAGTATTGGCAGCATAAAACCCTGATCGGGACTTCCCTAGGTCGAGTGTTGAAAGGTCGAAACACCCAATGATTCAAAGGTACACTACTTATGATGTATCCCAACACATCCTTCCCATGGGAGATCCTCAACATCTGTGCGTCATGTAACTACAATACCATCTCTTGGCACAAAGGACTTTTTCCATCAAGTCTTGTGTATTTATATGTCTTGTGCAAATTGTACTTTTACATTAAAGGAATAGTTCTGATTTTTTTTTACATTAAGTTGTATGTAGTTCTGTTACATATGCTGCATCTATATTGCATTTGAATGTTAAAACCTTGCTTTACCAAATAAAAGTGCAAGGTCAGAGCCTGCTAACCTAAGGGTATTTTCTTTGACTCACCCGTAAAAATCAATTCAACCAGAAGATCAGAATAGTAATAATGACATTCTGTGTTTTTCTACTTTTTGGGGCCAACAACTGAGTCGTGATCAGAATTTGCTAGGAAGACACAGAACGGGAGTAGGTGCAAAGATGACACATTTGTTTTCTCAATACAAGGTTTCAGCACAATACAGTCACTTGGCTCAAGTGTCACCACAATCACTGACATGATTATGTTTCTGAGACTGCAGTCTTCTGATCCATACGCTTCCAAGTCATCTTCAACAATTTGCAACAGTTATGCAATGTGAAAATCAATGATATTAGAGCAATGGTATGAAGAGCAATTGGTATTTCTGTGTGGGTGCACTGATGCATGACAACAGTCTTTTTGCCCATCATGCATTACCTGGCAGTCTGTCGCCCCACCATCAGAGAAGTAACCTTCAGTCTGATATTAATTTATATATATTAAAAAAACAATACTGGCCCCTTTTAAACAACCTCTTTACATTATTAATTATATTTTGAAAAATAAAGATAAAACATGCTATTTTTCAATCATGTCAAGTCAGTAATAGTATAAATATAATAGTATAAATACTATGTGATAATACAGGTAAAATGTACAGCATGCATGTACCACTTTTAAAAACATCTGCAATGTTTACACGTCTATGTCTTTGAAATTTCACACTTTTTATTTTGTGAACACACCATTGTTGCTGTGACATGCAAAAGTCAAAGTTACATTTTGTCCTCTCTCACCACTTAGCGATTAAAATTTTGTGGCTTCACCCGATCATAGTTTTTCAAAATGAATATATTTAAATATTATGGTAATGGTAATGGTTTTATTTCATTTGAACATGCATCAGATTACAATTGAGTGCATCCCATAATCAGTTCACAGTTCCACATGTCCATCTGGTACTTTTACAATCAGTAACTGTTACATTTGTTCACTTCCTGCTTTCCATAATACAGTTTAAGGTTTTTTTTTTAATAATGCACCTCATACCGAAGTACCAGGTGATATGACCATACAATGACATAATGGTTACCATAGTAACTGTCAATATAGTGATATATATAGCACATCATGACTGGTTCAAGACTCCTTTAGCAAACATCAACTGCTTGTATTGTTTCTTGAATTGGCTCATCGTTGTGCATTGCTTGAGGTCCTTACTCAATCCATTCCATAGTTTGATTCCACATACTGAAAAGCTGTTATTGCTGTTTTGTTGTTCAAAACCGGTGTATTATTTGACAAACATATGCATATTTATGCAAATACTACATATTCTTGGCTTAAGCATTTTCAAGCACCCAAATGGCTAAATGAATGACCATACAAATCTAAGGCATTTAAAAGACATGTTTGAAGATGTTGACATGCTGTATTCTACCCTGGTCACTAGGTGTCAGTAATGTTACTGTAGTGACTGGTGTACTTTATTGTGTAGTTCTCAGCTGCTGTTTAAAGAGCAGGCTATAGAGGGCAGTGACATTCTGCATGCTGGGTTAGAAACGGCTTTTAGAAAAGAATTACTGTACATAGACAGAGAGTGTTGAACTGTCCATACAATGAGTGTAACTTCTGCAAGTTACACTAATCCATGCTTTTACACTTCCTCCTTGCTGTTGAGTGTGCATGCAATAAATCCATGCCAAGTTCATCATGCACTTCTATCAGCTTGTGGCTATTTTTATGGCTTAGGGAAATATTATGCTTTTCCCACTTTTCTGAACTATAAATGTTAGAATGTTGTATGCTCGTGTTAAACAAGCCAAAGTTTCAGATAATGAGGTTTGCTGAACGCTCAGTTTCAGAGTGTTTCAGAGCACTGGCTCCCTGTGATGTCACAGACTTCCTTATATGGGCATGCCAGGGTACACCAGTGCTTCTCGCTCTGCTGCACTGTTTTGTGGACGATTTGAACGTGTTAGCACCATGTTTATTTTGTGTGAGTAAGCGGTGCGTCTTTCCTGCATGCATGCAAATTGCAAGCTCACTGACGTCTGCCCATGAAAATGGGAAGAGTTGCCCCTAATGAGTTGTAGTGAATTTAGCTGTGAAGTGGACCCAAGCACATACGTCCTTAAGTTCCAATTGAAATTAGAGATATACTCCTTGAAATGAGCAAAATAACCCAACAGTTTTTTACAACACAAAATAGCTACTGTCAACTGTCAAATTTGGCTTCACAACAGTCTTTGCTGAACAGACCCTCACTCAACACCTCATGATCATACTCGGCAGGCCATTGTGGTACTAGGGAATATACTGGGAGTGAGGACAATAGGTTGCAGAGAGAGAGAGAACATGTTCAATATCTCAGCAGCATTTAATTTGCGCATTTTCAATCAATGTCCAACTGTGTGTCTTGCATGTGCAAGGCCAACCACGTGGATGCTAATGAGTTCTTGCATCTAAACAGCAGGTCGCGACTGAGAGTTGGCCCTCAATCAGCCCACTGATAACCTTGGCTGCCATCCGGGTATCTCACTGGTTATAATTGAGCGACACAAGATTTTAAATGCATGCTTCGTGAAGCCTCCCTCTCCGCCGCCCGAACAACTTGGACTTGCAACCTGGGGGGGTATGTCATCATAATGATACAAAGATGTGGAACATTTATAACAAGTGCATGTTATTTGACAAACAAAAATAGTGTCTATGTAAATGTAATGAATGCACTGAAATTACATTAGAATATAATCCAATACTTGTATTAAACTGCTTGTTGTATTGATCACCATGTAACACAATGCAATCGACCATGACTGAAACTATTCATCATGTATGCATTTGAAATATTGATCACAACATGCAATCACCAGTAGCACCACAACAAGTGAAACAACAGTAGACGCTGTCCGTGGTGGCTATCAGAGGGGTGCTTTGCCGGAGGAAGAAAAATGCGCAATAGTCTGCTTGAGTATATTATCTAAACATAGGGTCAATAACTGAGGATAATGGGATAATACAAACAGTAAAAGAGAGATAGAAAAAGAAAAAAAATGACAGTAAACAGGTGAAGTGAATCAAAGCCAGTGGCGAAGTCAACATTATCATTACAGTGATGGCTGCATCAGCTGCAGGGAGTTAAAGCAAAGGAGAGGAGGCATTCAGCACTTGAGAGCACAGCTGAGAGATTCTGATATGACATTCATGGCTACCTTTTGCCAAAACAAGAAAAAAATAGCAATTTCTAGTAAACATCACTGCAAAAGGTAAGACTTACGGAAGGTTTCTACAAAAACTATCATTATGCCCTGGAATCTGTGGCAATGGCTTGTTTGGTGGTGCTACCGCCTCACAACAGGAAGCATCTTGGTCTGAAAGTATAAAGCCCATTTTCCACTGTTTATGGAAAGGAATTCCCTTACTATCCTCTGGGAATTCCTTTTAATGAAACCTCATATGTAAAAGTAATCAAATTTTCAGTTTTATCAATACAATTTCTCATCATTAACTAAACACCTGAAATGAAACCCCCAAATTTTACCCACCACACAGAGAATTACCTGTATTTTTTTTCCTAAGGAACTGATGCAAATTCAATCTGTTCTAGGGAGAAACTGTCCCAGCCTTGTTTAACTCTGCAGGTGATGGTATAAGGAACATTTTAACATTCCATATAAGAGTGCACTGAATTTTTGTTGTTGTTGTTGAATAATAATAATAATAATAATAAGTAATTCTAAGTAATTCTCTGCAGGCCAAATGTGGCCCGCAGGACACTAGTTTGAGGCCCCCGCCTTGATATGAAAGTTAAATTTTAGTTTGATATGGATGCTGTATGGTATCATGTACCGAGAAAAAAATTATTACGTTTGATTAATGTTCATGTTAAAGGTTAAAAAACTGTTAATAGTTATCCTCCCTATCCGTGTGGAAGTGGTAAGTTTTTGGCTATTTAGTTTAAAGGAAATAACTTGAAGCCTACCGTTTAGGTCGCTAGCTCTCTGGTTTGCGAGTTAGCATGTGTCTCAAGACCCTGCAGTTGCGCAATATGTTGTAAATAAAAAAAAGTATAAATGTGACTATAGTCGTGTTTTGTCATGTCTACAGGGCTCTAATAATGCTTTGTTAATTTTAATCTGAAAAAAATAATTTGTCTACCCACCAACTATATGTGGTTTCTTAAGTTATTATTATTTGCCGTTTTATTATTATTATTATATTTATTTATTTATTACTGATTGATTGATTTTCTTTATTCTTGATTTGTTTATTTATTTTTCATCTTATTTTGTGCAGAAAAATAAAAATTAAGATATTTGACAACAGTGGAATGTTTTATCAGAGCTTTTATTGTAGAAAATCGGAACCAAAGCACTGAAAAAGTTTGTATATTTTTCTGTTTTTAATAAATGCGTTTTTTTTTTGGGGGGGGAAACCTGATGCGGCCCAGCCTTGCCCAGACCCTAGCTCCAGTGGCCCCCAGGTAAATTGAGTTTGAGACCCCTGCTGTAAGTGGTTGCACAAAATAATCCTGAAACATTACATTGCCCTAAACTATTAACAGTAGCAACAAATCAAAAACATGTGCTAGGATGGGGTCTCTGTGGCAGAGATCATCATGACTGTGGCACCTCTCAGTGTGGATGAGCTCCAAAATGTTTTTTTATACACCTATAGCCTTCATATCATTGGAATTCCGCCATTCACGCCTATCCACCTTGTTTTGATATCAACAATGTCTTCCTGTAGATGCTGTTATGGATCCCTCCCTGAGGCAGCTGCCATTCTTGCTTTCCAAATGATTACACAGTTGGCCGTGGTCGTGCTGCAAAAATGATTAGCTATAGAAAAATGCAGCTTGGCCTTCATCAACCATAAGCCTGTTTGTTACACCTCCAGCACATCTATATGAACATTACATTTATTTTATAAACATATACGTATCTCCACAGGGACAATCAGTGTGGTGCAACTCCTTAGGAAATAAGCTTTTTTGATCAAATACAAAAGTCGTACAACTTCAGGGGAAAAACATTTAAAATAAAACCTCAATGGCTCACAAAATGCATGTTCCATTTTGTCTATATACTGTATAATATTATCTTTACAGCTGTAACCCACCCTGGGCCAAGATTATTTCCATAATTATTGAGGGATTCTCCAAAGCATGACATGGTAATATAAATTACTCCACCTGCCGCCATTAACAGTGACAAATATGAGTTGGTGAAGTCGCAAAATGTAGCTTGAAAAGACATCTGCTTTTGCATCTTACAGAACACAGTAATTTAACAGCCAAACAAAAAGTCTGCTTTCCTGGACAGGATGAGTAATCAAATCCGATCAGGGTTTTATACTAACGATTCCAATACCGATCATCCGTGAGTGAGATCAGCAGATACCTACTGAATACCGATGTTATCTGTAATTTTTTTTTTCACTTATTTATGATGAGTGCTAATGGCCAGGGCCTCTGTTAGTCAATAGGTAATTATTAAATTACTTTAAAGCGGGTTGATTTGTTTGACTTTATTTTTGTGAAACTATTTTTGACGCAAACTTGAATTTAATTTGCATGTTTTGAGTACCAGTAGTGAAAGAGATGGGTTTTCAGCAATACTATCTAAGATTTATTTAAAAAAAAACTAGTTAAATAACCAAGGATTTTTTAAACATGTACCTATAGTTGCAGTATCACTTTATACACCTCTGCAATTGTCCAGTAAGAGATGCAGAAGATGTAAGAAATGGAAATTAAATTATTCATTTCCATCCGATTTTCCCTATGTGGAGGAAAGCTATGATTGAAAAATGCATCTTGTTGCTTTGCATAGTTTCAGCTAATAACTTTTGCAAGTTTTTGCAAAAATTCTCAGATCTCTTGGAAAAATTTCACTTTTTACATTTTTTTATATTTGTGTCCACAAGAGAGCCTTTAGGGCAGGGGTCTCAAAACTGTTTTAGAAACTCCAAAACTAAACAGGTATTAGACTGCTAAATGTTACTGGGTCGTCATAAATCCTCTAGAACATTTGCGCATAGTTATCATATAGCATGTAAAATGCAGAGTAGCCATTAATTGTGCAGTAAATGCAGTTTATTCCAGTTGCCTCCACTGTGATATTTAACAAGCTGTCAGCAAGCTTGCTAGTCGCTACAGAAGTAAAAAAAAAAGTCATTAGTGCTCCTTATTCTTCATCCTCTGTGCTTGAGGGAGAATGTCATTAGTGCTGCTCCCTGTGTCAAAGAGGCTTCTGCATCTGTTCTATTGCTTCCACTTCTACCAACACTCATTCCTGGAAGGCCTCCTGTCTGCCACTCATGAGGCCAGATCACAAATTAAGAGGTCAGCTGTTTTGCTGTGGTGGTGGTGGGTCAAACTGATCCCTTTGGTTGTGCAACATTGTTTGTCACCTCCAGGACTGCTTGCAGCCAAGCTAGAGATATGTCTGCTTGTTCCTTTATAGGAACGCAAGAGAGGCAGGTAGCTTGACGGCCATTCATTTTCTACACCACATATACTTATTAAGGTCGAGAGGGTATGCTGGAGCCTATCCCAGCTGTCTTCGGGCAAGAGGCGGGGTACACCCTGGACTGGTCGCCAGCCAATCACAGGGGACATATAGACAAACAACCATTCACACTCACATTCATACCTATGGACATTTTGAAGTCGCCAATTAACCCAGCATGTTTTCGGAATATGAAGAGAAAACCCATGCACTTCTCCTTCTTTTTGGCTTTACACACGCGGAAAACATGCAAACTCTTTCTGCAACCGCCCAACAGAGATTAAAAGCCAAGTCTTCCCAATGTCCTGCCTGTGTGGCAACCATGCTAACCACTCATCCACAGTGCAGCCCAACAAGGATTTTGTTATGTCGTATTTATGGAGAACCTTCCATCCGCGTCACACATGCGACATATCAACATGCTATTATTGCATAGGATGGCAACAATAAAAGTCCACTCAAACACGGATGGGTTATCTCGGCAAAGGAGAAGTGCTCACTAAAACAACTTCATACAGAACACAAGTGGAGAAAAATAGGCATGTATAAAAGTTTTAGATCTTTGAGTTCAACCCATGAAAAATGGAAAGAAACAAGTGTTTCTAGTTTTGTTGACCATACTTAATGATTGCAAACATACACAGGCAGCATCCAGATGGAGATAAATTTTAATTTAAGTAAATAAAAAACATCTTGTGAATGCTGGTACATAAGTCGTGTTTGCATATTTCCTAAATCTTGTTAGCGATGCAGAGGAGGAGGAAGGTGCAACAAAATGAGGGTACAGCGTCACAATTTGTTTTCCACTACACTTTCCAACTATTGCTTTTAGCAACACACCAAACACCATTTGCAATAAATGCAATGTTTTTAATTTCTGGTATTTGGACTGTTTTCGCTCACTTTGAAAAAATGGTGACAGAGACTCAGAAATGTGGATTATACTGTGCGTAATACGGTGTATTATTTTTTATGCTAAACCCTTTCTTGTGACTTGACATTATTGTCGGATAAAGGATTATAGTCCTTACAAACAGTGACCGAGTGGTTAGCATGTATGCCACACAGTCAGGAAATTAGGAAGAACTGGGTTCAAATCTCCGCTTGGACATCTCTGTGTGGAGTTTGCATGTTCTCCCCGTGCAGGGGTGGGTTTTCTCCTGGTACTCCGGCTTCCTCCCACATTCCAAAAACATGCATGTTCGGTTAACTGGTGACTTTAAATTGTCTATAGGTATGAATTTGAATGTGAATAGTCCAGGGTGTACCCTGCCTCTCGCCCAGTCAGCTGGGATAGGCTCCAGCATAACCACAACCCTAGTGTGGATATGCGGCATAGAAAGTGGATGGATGGACATTCATCTTTTTTTTTTCCTTTTTTTGCGACTTATCCGGAAAATACGGTAATTGACCAATGAATCTGAAATGAATAGAACTGATTAAAGATACACTGACCACAAAAGCAATGTCCAACTATTGGATTCCAACCATATTTATTTTTTATGCTGCATTTTTACAGACTTTCCGGTACAATGTACCAAATAATGGTTAAAACCAAGGTGGACTAACAGGTAAAGAGTGGATTTGGTTGTGCTCTTGCTGGGGTGCACTCTAATTGGCAGTAATAGCACAACAGACTAAAGCTCAGGGCAAGACATTCACTACTAAATGCAATGAGCGGACTAGCTACAACAGACTGTTGAAGGATTCAGAGTCCAATGTGTCTTAATATTACGCAAACAAGGCAGTGGATAAAGCACACAAGAGTTTCACATATTCAGATTGTTGCCGACTGCCTGTCACTGTGTGCCCAAATTATCTTTGCTATCTCACACACTTGTGGCATCTGCCTTGTCCTTACACTCACAGAGCTGACAGCACGGGAGACACAAACATATACACAGCGGCTCTTATTTTGTTGGAGCTGTTGGACATTACTGTAGGTACACCTGCGTCCCTGTGCATGTATGATCGACTTTGTTGCTCCACTCCACACTCTGCCTAATTGAAACAGATGGAGGAGCCGGGGTGGGTGAGGAGGAGCCCTGAGGGAAGCAGTGATGGAGGGAGGAAGCGCAGAGCACGTGGAGAGACACTCACTTGTCCAGCATGTGCAATGGCAGAATAGATAGAAGTAGACTGAAAATAGACTAGGTATATTATGATATGATATTTATATGATGATATGATTGTTTGTTTCAGACATGCGTAACAAGGAACAACACATGTTTACATTTGAACAATTCAACACTTCTGAAAAGGAGTAGGAAGAAGCACTATTTTGACTTATAAATGTAGCTAGAATGTTGTATTCTCGTGTTAAACTATAGCAACGTTCCAGATAATGAGTTTTGCGCATTTGGAAGTGAGCCCTGAAAGAAGTTTGGAATGGCTAAAAACGCTCAGTTTCAGAGGCCGTTGCAACCGTTGTGACGTCACAGAGCATTGGGTTTCCTTATGGGCGAAGCTCTGCTTCCCCCACCCTTCCGCAAGCTCTGTTTTTGTGAACATGAATGTGAAATATCAGCCAAACTGTTGCTGTAGCCATAAACAGCGCTGCTCGTAACTCCTGAACACTTTCCAATTAGCTCTCCAAAGACTTTATTCATCAACTCCTATACTCACTATATTAGAAAGTGTTATTTGCAATAGTCAGGAAGTTTTTTGGAAGTGTGACCAATCACAGCAGAGTCGGCGTGCCCGGAGGCGGGATCATTTTGGCAGGAAGCACAAATCCTCGGAAATACAGATAGAATAGGTGCAGATTCTACAAACTCTAAAAAGCTTTCTGTGTGGGTTATTGTGTGTAGCTGCTCTGTAGGAGTCCACAACTCAATACAAATGGTCGAAAAATGAGCTTAATATGTAGGTCCACTTTAACGCTACCGCTTCCCCATGACTCCATCCATTTATTCTCCACACCGCTTGCCCTCATTATGGAAGCGGAAGTATGCTGGAGCCTATCCCAGCTGACTGAGTGCGAGGCGAGGTACAGTCTGGACTGGTTGCACCTTAGCTATAATGATAAATCATTCACACCACAACTTTTACTTGTACACACAATATTTTACTTTCCACCATATGTCATTTTCATATTTTGTCCATATCTTGTGCAAAAGGATGGTGTTAAAAATCAGTTAGAAGAAAATATAAGTTAAAATGACACTATAAACCTTGTGTAGTATTAAGGGAATTAAAATAAAATGTAAAAAAAATGTAAATTGGAAGTAAATTGTTAATAATAAACGGGAATACATTTTAATTATTAAATTATTAAAGCATAAAAAAACAATGCAACATTGGATGTTGTATTCAAAGCTGCATCAAGTCTTTGCGGGTTATGTCTTTAATTTCCTTGTAGTAATGTAATGTAAACAAGTACTTTGGCCTCCTCTGGTCCTCCATTTAACTTGATGTGGATTAGGAGTTGGTGCTCCCAAGTGCCTTGAATTTATTGCGTGCCTTCTTGGCGATGTCAGTATTCCGTTTTGTCAGAAGCTCATTGATGTAGACTGTTTCTTTCAGCTTACCTCTCTGCCTTTGCACTACCACCTTGTTTTTTCTGTTGAACTTTATCATGGTAACATGTGTTGTGCTGTTATTCCATGTTGTTGACATCCACATCCACACTCTTTGACTACAACTCTGCACACATTTGCGATACAGTGATCCTTTTCATCATTTGTTTTCTTTAAACCTTCCATGCCGTTTACTTATTTCGCTGTTTAACATCTTTGTTGCATCATTCAACATCACAATTATCTTCTGTAGTGTACATGGTTCCTGGCTTTCTCCTATGTCCTTCTCCTCTGTAGTTGCAGGGCCAGAAGCCCTTTTTCAAGGCATTACTAAGGTTGTTAATCAACATATATGAAGATCAGTCGTTAGCAACAATTAATCTTCTAGTCTTGTTAGCAATTGTTAGCTCTTACAATGTATTTCCTCACGCAGACTAGATGGTAAAAAGAAACAAGCTAGTGGCGTCAATAAACAGATCCATAATTATAGTCAAGATCTGTGAACAGGAAAAGCGACAAAATATTTCAAAAAATATTTGATTGCTGCAGAGCTTCTTTCAGTCCACGAAGGAAGTGACGTCACAAATTGATCACAGTTTTTCGAAATTTTTGTTACATGTTTGCTATTTTATTTTATTTTTGTGATTATTTTATTGAAAATGTATGCAATATTCAATACAACGACACATTACGCAGTGGGGCAGAACACAAACATTAGGACACAAACTTCAGTCACACTGGCATAGCTATGCAAGCTAAAGTGCTAACATTACAGTCACATGATTCTACTTATTTGCCACCTCACAGGTGTGGCATAGCAAGATGCTGATGAAACAGCATGATTGCTGCACAGGTGTGCTTTAGGCTGGTCACAATAAAAGGCCAACCAAAAGTGTGCATTTTTATAACACACCATAATGCCAGAGATAGATGCCACACTTTTCACGGAGTGTGCGATAGGCATGCTAACTGTAGCAATGCTCACATAAGCTGTTGCCTGTGAATTGAATGTTCATAAAATCTGTTTTATTTTGGGGAGGGGGTTCCCAAATTTTTTCCCCATTCTTTTTCAAAAGGTTGTTTTACAGTTTTACCTTATATACTTTTTACTACCATGCAGTGTGTGATTTTGGGGTTAGTGGATAAAATATCTGTTAATTAAATGCAAAAATCCTTATATTTGTTGATGCAGTACATCATTGGACAACTTTGCTCAATATTTCAGAAACATTAACTTTTCTAATAGGATGTCAGCCTCTGCACACATTGTTGCAAAATTTAAATTAATTGTATTAAATAAATTGTAAGGTAATTGTAATGTGCATTCTCCTAAAAAATGAAAGCATTTCACATTATGTCAATTTAACAGTATATTTCATTATTCTGTTCATCAAAGGGCCCTAACTACTCTTCCATAAAATGTGGTCTAACAACAACAGACCACGTGTAACCACACTAGCCCAGGACCACCACGTCCAGCATCTTCACCTCCAAGATCCTCTGAGATGATGAATTTGTTTCACAGTAATATGGTACGCAGCACTTTATGAGAGAGGAGTGCTACGCCACTACACATTGTATATGTGAACATTTCCATGTGCTGCTTTGACATTTAGCTGCCTTCCTTCAAAAGCCACTTAAATATTGCAGGCTGGTAGGGAAAGTCTCCTTACAGCCTTCTATTTTGTTGATTTATCCCTCTCGGATATCTCTATAGTCCTGTATGGAGAACCTTTCATTTGTAGACCTGAGATGCTTGTGTAGATGAAATGTTAAACTGATAGGTGAATTTAACATGAAGAGATGGCCTCTATAGCCTACTAAGACTAATTAGTTGTTTTAAAATAGAGGACAAAGTGGCAGAGATTACATTTAATCCACAAGAGAGGACATTCAGAGTGATTCTTTGAGGATATGGTTGACTCTAACACTACAAAGGCTCCTGTTATCATGTCACAATACAGAAGAAACGTACATCCTGTGATATGGGGACCAAATGTTTATATGAAGTTACAATAAACAGCTTACTCCTACCTGTGCTGGAACATCAAGGGGTGATAGAGCTGCCGGTGATTGAGTTGAAAAAAAAAATACAATGGAAATTAATTGGCAATTTCCAAAAGGAGACACCCAATTAAAACCACCAAAGAGAAAAGTAACTAATTGTTTGACTTCAAGTCAACATAGAACTCAGCTTCCAAGCTGGACGAAATATGACTGCTGCTCCCGGGCTGCAGACCCAGACTGTTCCCCTACGTGTGCGTGTGTGCGTGTGTGTGTGTGTGTGTGTAAGAAGGGAACGCTGGCCTCTCTTTGTTGTTGGCAGTAAGAGGATCCTGCTGGTGAAACAATATCAGGCCATTCAAACGGAGGTGAACTGACTTGACTGAGTCACGCTGAACTGACCCCAGCCTGGCTTGGACAGACCAGCCTGCATGTATGTATGGATATGTATGTTTGTGTTTGTGTGTGTGTGGGGTGGGGGGGGGGGACTGAATACCTCCTGTGCAGTGAATGAAAAGAAAGAGGCAACCCTGTCGGCACTGGTCAGTCATTAGCCATCAAGTATGTGTGTCCATTTCATCATGCAGCAGGTTCAAAGGTCCTACTGAAGAGTAAAATGGTGGGATAAGGCTCTGGTGGAGATGAAAGTTTGGGGAGGATATTGAGTAAACAGAGCGAAACAGATGACTTTTTAAACAATGTGTAAACTCTCCCTCTCTAGGCAGAAGTGATCCCCACACCTGCATTAATAATTAAGTACTGTTGCATATATATGAGCCTGAAAGGACTCCACATTTTCTTTAGCTGTATTGTGCACTGTTGTCAATGAAAATCAGCAAAATGGTTATTGGAGATGTGCCCAATTAAGGAGATAAGGATTTGATCATCTGATAATTACCACCTCCAAGCTGTGGCGTGACATTGTGTTATCAGCGTAGTGATACAGTTCATACACACATACAGTACATATACATACACAAACTGGCTCAATTATTCCTCTCACTCTCAAACCTGAGAAGGGCATGGCCTGTCACTCATTGCAATAAGCTTTCTGGCCATTTAACAGTCTGCGAATCAGTCCTCCTCCAACTTTCAACTGAGCCAAAAAAACAACACAGATAAACTGAGGGCCACCTTCAAGGAAAGGTGACTCCCACAGGGCCTTCAGGCTTAGTAAAAATGATGCATTTAAGAGTAGTAACCAAATGCTGTATTGACCGAATTGGGCGTCAGTCTATGCCAAGTGACAAGGGATAGATACAAAAACTTTACTAAGTAGAGTTAAGAAAATTCCCAATATTGTTGATGGCGATCAAAGTGATTTTATTTAAGGGGTTCCGAATGTGAGGAGAGTGCTAAATTTATCATAAGAGGAAAATGAAGCAGCAGATACAGCATTACTGCCATTAGGTGCTGAAAAAGCCTTTGATAGAATAGAGTAGACTATTTATTTGACATCCTTACACGCTATGGCTTTGGAGAAAATGTTAATAAATGGATAAAATTGCTTTATGCAGAAGTTATGACAAACTCTAATATCTCAAAGACCATACATTTTAAAAAAGGATGTGGAAAAGGGGAGCCCTTACCTCTGCCGTTTATTATGGTGATAGAGCCACTGGCAATTGCTGTAAGGAAACATTAACAAACAAACAAAAGAAGTAAGTAACCCCTCGCCACATAATACTTACAATTTCGCAGCTTCACTCTCTGAAAATATATTAAATAATAAATCATCTGTGTTTCATGCTTGATTAAAGCCTATTATTAGTCCAAAAAGATGCATTTTAAGCATAAAAATTACTAAGTGAAGGAAAATACAAATATTAGACATTCAGAAAAAATATGTATATAGTAGAGTAGTAGATATATATAGTAGATATAGTATAGACTATATAGTATAGTATATGTAGTATTCTACACTGGTCAAAGTGTCAGTAATGTCACAATAGCAACCACAACAAGAAGTAATAAAAAAAAAAAAACAACCAGGGAATGCTAACGTGTGACGTGTCTTCATTATGTCTTATTTTATTTCAGTTTGTTTACTATAGTGGATAATACAGGTGTATAGGTGACTATAGGAATGTTATTTCATGTCTACATAATAACATTAATGTTAAAAATGATATTTAGAATGTCATAAACAGGATTCTACTTTGCAGAAATTCACTCATCACGGTCGTGTCTAGAACCAATTAACCGCAATAAAGAAGGGATAACTGTATGACTATTATATTATAACTATACTACTAGTATGTCTTATTTGGAAAAATATCCAAAAGAAAAATCCAAATCACCAATAATGTTCAGAAAACAATTAGAAATCAGAAGTCTCAAAACTGCCACCTAATTGAAAATCTGTAGATGGACGTAGGCATTCCTAAAGATAGCCAACAACTACAAATCTATAAATCTGCTAGAAATCTCGACATCACTGGCTAATTGGACTCAAGGAGTATAATTTCCTGTCCTGCGCTCTTATTTTTTAGTTCTTGGTTTTTGCACACCTGTGCGTACCTGCGCGTGCTTAATAAGAGAATTTTATTTGCACATTGCTGCGCGTCGCTGCATACTGAGGGTCAAGCATTCGACAACTCCACTCAGATCGTGACATTTAAAATTAACATAAGGCTGAAATTGTTGTATTTGTTTCAAAACCTTCCACTTTCTCCTCCAAGTAAAAAGATTGTTCAATACTTCTGGAATAATAGACGTCCATGGACAAGACTGTCGCTATTGTACTTGCCTTCTGGCAGACTGGCGGTTAAATGTCACAATTCATCGTGGTACTCAGCCAAGCTGACAACGTTGTACTCCTTTCTGGAAAGAGATGGAGAAACCTCATCTTATTGTGCCCTTTCTACCTAACTGTATTCAGTGAAGACTGGAAAAAGATATACGACACATGTGATGGAGACATTTAAAAAGCGGACCTCTGTAGCAACCAATAGTTGAAGTGGACTTATTATGCTTATTTTACAACCATTAGTATTGACTTGTGGACTCCTATAGAGCAGCTACACACAGTAACCCGCACAGAAAACTTTCTAGATCTTCCAGAATCTACACCTAACACGAGAATACAACATTGTATAACTACATTTATAGCTCAGAAAAGTGGAAAAAAGCATAATTAGTCCCCTTCAAGAAATATATGTTGGGGTTTTTTTCTCTTTTTGTAAAATGGGCAGCAATTGAGTGTGGCTCCGACCTGGGGCCTTTGCATGGAAACTAGGATAAATGATTAAGCCAGGATAGCTTGGTTATCTTGGCTCAACCTACCCGCGATGTCTCTCTAACTTTCTCAAACAACCACTATGTAAAAGTTGTCACAGGAGAGCAATGATGTGCGCTTACATGTTTTCAATATGATTCAACTATAGCAACATGGCTGCAAATCATTATACGTGTCAAACATTTATCAATATACAAATCAGTATACAATCAAACAGGCATAATGGAGGCATAAGCAACTCCAGACACTTCTGACGCTCTGTGCTTTGAAGGCGAGCAATCTTCATCTCAATGTCTTAATGTGCATGTGCATTTAATCTCCAAATTTGTATTCCTCGTTGAGAATTATCAACATATAAAACTATAAAATATAGGTATAAAACACCGTGAAATGCTCTGTCTCATCCACCGCTATTATTGTTTACCTGAGTGATAGTACCCTGATGGCGTCACTCTTGACGCCATTAAGCCAAACATGGCTTAATTGCAAGAGCTACTTTGTCATGGCAGCCGCAACGAACTACACTATAAATGTAATTTTTGTAAATTTACCGTTCACTTTCAAAATTCGAACAATTCAGAAAATAATGAAAATCAATATATAACATATTTAAGCAAAGTTAATAAATCATGTCAGGGCGATTTACACATGGACATCTACATAGCAACATTAGCTGGCACCTGTTACTCAACCCTACCAGTGACTGCATGAACAGGAAATGAAAAGTCGGCCAATCACAAAACAGTCAGATTGTGTAAAATTAAACTGAAAAGCAAGCCACAGTATAGTGGAAAAATACAAGATGATAGTTTTGGGTAGGTCCGCAATAGTGGACACACTGTAAATGGAGCATGGTTGTTTTTCAACTGCACAGTACCAACTCCATGATGATGAAGTCATAATTTGGGGCTGTGGTAATGAAAAATGAAAAAAAATGAAAAGAAAACCACTCTGCATTGAAATAAACATGCTAAACAACAATGAAGAAGAGCGTTTCCTATATTTAGTTCCTAGCATGTCTGTCGTTTTATCCAAGAGGAGACTGAGGTCAGCAGGGAAACAGACCACTTCAGCAAGTTGGAGACTATGGAGTATAAGACCACAGTGTCCGCAGCTAAGTCACAGTGTGCTCAACCACTAGATAAACAGGACTTATATATATATATATATATATATATATATATATATCCTGTATATAGTATTGACTCGTACGGAAAATCCCTACATTGGATGCCAGCACTATTTTTCATTTTTACGTCCATCCTAATCCAAGCATTTTGTCTCCATTCCCATTTATAAGAAAGACACCAGTGGAGCTCTTTGTTTGTCTGTCGTGTTCTTATACCAACACCCCCCCGTGCAACTTTTTCCCTCCTCTTTTGTCGAGTTATTTTGTGAGACGCTTTTATTTTTGTTGACAGCCAGGATTTGATGTACATATCAAACCTGCTCACCGGGGGACCGTGTGAGCCTGTGTTGTCAGAAGAGAAGATTATGCATTTTCATCTAGCATAATAACACAACAGTAGCCCCTGTGCCCAGAAGAAAGTGTACCAGGCCACAGAGCTCCCCTGTGATGACGCCTATTGATCGTTATTCTATGAAAAATGTTGAGCAGTAGCATATTTAAGCAGGTGTGGGGAAAGGCTATGGTGCATATATCAAAAGGCGAGTTATTTCAAGCACTGATGGAGGACTATCAGGCTTGTTCTATTCTGTGGAACAAAGCATTCAGAGAGATTTGAGAGGTTTACAATTGCAGTGGGATGGAAGTGGCTATAATCACTGACTGACATTATTTTTAAAATGTATAATATGAACGCCTTGGCATTTAACTACATCCCTTTACTTTGTTATGTGGGGGAATAATATCAATCATATAGTCAAACCTGTTTGCCGTGTAATGCTGTATAAAATGTTCATTCATTCATTCATTTTCTACCACTTTTTCCTCACGAGGGTCGCGGGAGTGCTGGAGCCTATCCCAGCTGTCTTGGGGCGAGAGGCGGGGTACACCCTGGACTGGTCGCCAGCCAATCAAAGGGCACACATAGACAAACAACCATTCACACTCACATTCATACGGACAATTTGGAGTGGCCAATTAACCTAGCATGTTTTTGGAATGTGGAAGGAAACCGGAGTACCCGGAGAAAACCCACGCATGCACGAGGAGAACATGCAAACTCCACACAGAGATGGCCGAGGGTGGAATTGAACCCTGGTCTCCTAGCTGTCTGTATAAAATGTATTTTTTTGTTAATATTTCAGGATGATTATGTATTTTTAATAGGATGACATCTCTCTGAATGTCCTGAACTCCTCTTTTAATGCTAATGTTGTGTTGACCAGAATAACAATAACAGAACAGTGTCGAATTTTATAATGAAATTCAGGGGTAAACATCTCAACAAAAACATGACAATATAATATTAGAATTAGTTTTTATGAAACTGCCAAACATAGGATATTACCGTATCCTGCTATCAGAAAATTTTATGGGGGTACTGCCAGAATCTGCCATTCACATGAAAGTCACACCGTTATTTAAATTAAATGTATGTAAATGTACAGTCCGGTGTAACTGAAATGCAGCTCTTGTATTGGACTCCAATGTTTATGCAATTGTCCTTAAAGCTTTTGCCCACAAAATGTGAAAAGGACAGCACATTTAAGATCCACGAAACAAAGTGAGATGCCGCTTCAGCACTGCAAGACAGACAATGTAAAAAGATGTTATCAAGCGTGACACAAAGAAATAGGATCTGGGTTTGTGGGCGTCGCTTCAGTAATTGATTCAAGGTATGGCAGCTGACAAGCCGTGTGATGACCTGAATAGCCATTTGCTTTCATGGTGAGTACTCTCCCTACGACCGATGACGCTAATAGCGCACCGTGCTAATTCGGAGTCAAGAATGCAATTAGACACTTTGAGACGGTATACTTGCTAATTCACTTACGTTCATTAAGTTGCCGGCTTCCTCGCCAAATGAATTCCATGTGATTAAGGCGATGTGACGCTGGAAACGATAACAAGAATGATGAGGTGCAGCTGAAGTCAGCAGAGACACTGACTGAGCTTTATTATGCAGCAGAGGAATTTCTGAGGAACGCTGAGATTTTCACCACTAATTTGGTCCTGTTGGTGTTAATGAGTAGAACGTTAGCAATTCATTCACCAATTTAGAACACAAGCCTTTTCAATACATACTCGTCTAACAGATTTTACAGTGGTACCGTAACTCGGTTTTCATTCACCTGTTTCATAAGGCCAGACAAAAACTGAAATGTACGAAATCCAAAGCAATTTTTTCCGTAGGAAATGATGTACATCCAACAAATTCTTGCAGGCACCCTAAAATATATTCAATTCTAGTTTCACATGCAGAGCACAATACAAAGGTATTAAGAAATGACAAATGAAATGGATAAATGAATATTTAACATCACTTTTATCATTATTAAAGACTCTTATTAGCAATGACATGTGAAGTGAGTTTTTTTCCCCCAAGGGTTGTGATCATTTTTTGTGGAGTTATATGCACAAATTGCAAAACTGGTGCTATCTCACAATGTTAAAGAATATGAATCAAGGCTAAAAAAAAAAATCCAGGATCCAGATGGTGATCCAGATCACCCCCAAAATTTCAATCAATTCTGCCATATCCTATTCCCAACAATTCCTTAAAAAATGCATCAATATATAAACACAAATAAACAAACAATGCAAAAACATTATTAGAATCACATAGACCAGTGGTTCCCAAACAGTCACGTACCCCTTCAGACCTTCATGTACCTTCTACTCCTGCACACTTGAAAAACATAAACCTTATTATGTTAATTAATTGGAAGTAGTGAACATAATTCAATGGTTCATTTATTTTTAATAGTAAATATATCCAACATGTCTTTTATTCCATTCTGATGTTCCTTCCCTTTGAATCGATTTAATTTGAATAAATTTAATTTGAGCTCCACTTTTTTATCCACTCAGGATGTCTATGGTTTAAGCCTGCATATTCATTTCACTCCAAATTGGAGAAAGTTTAACAATCATGATAAAGCACTATCTGTCCAAAGGTTTGTTTAAATTGATGTCTGTTATAAGTAGAGCATTTAGCAACATTGTCTTTTTGTTGTATGACCAACAAGCAGTTGGTTTTATAAATATCACTTACTTTGGGTGTGTTTGCTGTGTGCAGCACTGACAGCAGTTTGCTGGTTTTGACCCTGCTTGTTGAGTATGAAGAGTCCATTATCTGACTGGAATCTTTCCATGATGTTCCAACTCTAAAATACCCATTACCCCCTTCTTTATTGTATCCAAAATATAAAAATACATACAACCAACAATAAAGCCTAATTTTCTTCCACTCACAGTGACAGGTTTTATTTTGAAAATATCGCAATACTGGAACAACATTTACATTTAGATCTGTATTGAACTGTTCAATACAGGGGTGAAGGTTCGGTACGCATGTGTATCAAAGAATGTGAACAACATGTAACACAGAAGCACACTTCCAGTTGCCACCTTGGTGTCTGTCATCGTGTCACTGATTCCATTGCCGTTTGTGCTAGTAACCAACCATCCACTCTGCAGTGAGTCAAACTTTTGTTTTTCAACAAATATATTGAACAAAAAATGTCAACACTATTAAATGTATTGAAAGATTGTGTGAGGTTCTTTCAATCAAGTCTGTCCTCCACTCTTATCAGTACGCTAATCCCAGTGGTATAGCATTAGCAGCAAAGTAAGCCCTGTTTACTAGTAACTGATCAGGATAACTTCATGCACACAAGAGGGAAAAAAATCCTCATGCATTTCACATTTATTTCATGTCGCACCTCTGAAGTCATTAGAGCATACTGAAAAAAAAAAGACCAAAGCGCCGAAGCTGCTAATGAAGAGCCAAGCAATCTTGTTTACATCTTTCCTGTGTGGAAATATATTCTGGTGCTGTTTATCGATGTTTGACATCATTTTGTTCCATGTGAGGAGTACAAAACGGGAATATATTTAAATACGCTAAGAGTTTCACATCCTTATTACATTCCTAGACAAACAAGTGGAAATAAAATTGTTATGTTTCTGTGCAACAAGAACTGGAAATAGATTCGCCAATGAGTATACAGTGGAACCTTCTAAGGATGAACAATCAAAACTAGTCAAACATGGATTTGCTTAGATTTAGAAGCAATATCTCACATAGAACATAATGAAAATATAAGTAATCAACCCGGGGTTGAAATTGTGGCAATTCTTCTTCTTTCTCTTTGGGCTTTTCCCTTCAGGGGTCGTGACAGCAAATCAATCTCCTCCATCCAACCCTGTCTTCTGCACCTGTCGCTCTCACACCAACTACCCTCATGTCCTCCTTCACTACATCCATAAACCTCCTCTTTGGTCTTCCTCTACACCTCCTACCCGGTAGCTCTAACCACAGCATCCTTTTATCAATATGTTCACTATCTCTCCTCTGGACATGTCCCAACCATCTCAGTCTGGCCTCTCTGACTTTATCTCCAAGGCCTCTAACATATAATGTCCCTCTGATGTACTCGTTCCTGATCCTATCCATCCTGGTCACTCCCAATATGATTGTTTAATAACTGTTGAAGAGTTTCACCCCCCCCCCCCAAAAAATACTTTGTCTCAGTTTCAATTATAAAGCTATAATGTGAAGATTAATTTGCATCTTGGCTTTATAATTTTTGCTTGCCACACAAGTGTAAAAAGAAATTAAGCACTGTTAAACTAAATCTGCTTTTCCTTGTGAGTCTGCCAACACCATGAAACTTGTGTATTCAATATCTTCTAAAACTTCAGTTGAGACTAGTAGTCAAAACAGTGTCCCAAAACGCAAAATGCATGCAGAATTTATCTTTTTATGTTTGCTGAACTTCCGGGGGTCCTCAGTTTATGTAAGTATTATGAACACAAGACTTACATGAGAACGACTTACAAGGGAAGAATACACTATGTGCACACTACTCTCAACACTAGACTGTCCCAACCATCACTAAGTATAGATAAAGATTTTACTTATCTTCACATCTACCTGGACATTGTAGGGAGGATGGAGAAGGATGTGCTCTAGCAACAATCTCTTTATTGCAAAAACAACTGATGATGGAGTACCATCAGAAGGGGCACAAACGTAACAAAAACGTGGCTAAAGTAACCGATTTTGTTTGCTTTCGCAACTTTACGGAATGATTACTTTGACAGATAGTGGTCTTGATTCACCAGCCTCATGACAAAAGTGCATAATACAGATTGGAAAATGAAAACAAAGACATCATTTACACGAGAATGGAAATGCCAAGCTGACAAGAGGGTCTGTGTGATTGCAGACGATGATAAATTAAGAGGAGAACCCGAGGACAAGCACACATCAAGGTGAAGACCAAGATAAATCTTCACATCCAAACTCAATTTTTGGAATTTACATCATGTACCAATAATCAGAATATGTTTAGACCGTGCTCTTGGCATGAATCTGCTCCTCCATATGCAGTGCAAGGCGGGCTCATTTTTCCATGGAAGTGTCTTTACCGTCTGCCTGACAAGAGCGGGGGTGAGGCGGGAGTCAGCCTGAAAAGGAATAAATCACTTCTGGAGCTGAGCTGTGTGACTGAGGATGAGACTGGAGGGTAAAGCAGTGGCCAGGAGGGCAACTCAGGCTGCCTCACTTTTTAATATCACAAGGTAAAAGGGAGTGGCTCCCGGGGCCGAGCCCATCACATGAAAGCAAAGCTCTCAAAAGGGAGACAGGAGTTGATTAAATCTGACAAAGTGTGTCAAATGACAGCACATTCAACCACAACATCCGCTGACTATTTTGTGCCCTGCGCTGCCTCTAAGTTTGGAGCAATGACAATGCGAGTGTGCAAGCTAATAATGTCAATATTAGCCCAGCAGCTCCTCAAACATTAATGAGTTCTTCAGCTCGTGTTGCTCCACCGAGGCCTGTTAGATTTCATTGCATGATTCCATGCTCTTTCTCTCCCAGCACCTGCTGTGCCAGATAGCGCCGCCGTCTTTGCCAGGATGTTCTCCGTTGCCGCTACCCCCCCCCGCGCACGAGCCAGACACACAACGACTTTCATCATAAGGGCTGCTTGATCTCCACTCAAACAGGAGATGGACGCAAAATGTGCTCACACGGCTGCTTTGAGCAAATACTTGAGGCTGCCGATGTGGAACATTGAATTGAATCCAAGTGCGGTATAATTATCAGTTATATAAATGAAGCACCTTGTGTGGACAGTCTATAATGAAGTCACAGACCATAACATTAGGTACACAAACACATTTACTGCACTTTTCTGACCTAAAAATGTTGTTAGAATGTTGTATTCACGTGTTAAAAGATGGCCAAGGTTCAGATAATGAGGTTTGGAATTGGGCGCTGAAAGAACTTTAGGATGGCTCTGAACGCTCTGTTTCATTAGTTAGTGTGATGTCACATTATGTGTGTGCCCTGGTACAAGCTGTACAAGCTGTTAACTGTTCAGGTTGAGTGGGACCAATCACAGCGGACTAGGTGTGCCCAGAAGCAGGTCGCGGGTGCAATAAATTAAAACAGACCATTTTGGAAATACAGCTGGAATAGGTGAAGATTCTGGAAGATCTAGAAAGCTTACGTGCAGGTCATTGTGTGTAGCTGCTCTATAAGAGTCCTCAACTCAATACAAAGGGCCAAAAATGAGCATAATAGGTCTTATACAGCCCATAACAGAGTTTATAGTGCACCAAGAGCTATTATGTGCCTAAGAAGTATGAAATACAAATTAAAGAATCAGATAACACTACTGTAGTCAGAATTGATGGTGAAAATCGTCCTTTACCTGCCTTGACAAACTTTAACTCAACTTGTGATCCTTTAGTGCCCACTAGTGTCCACAAGATAATCTGCATTTTGCATTCACAGCCAAGCAGTGGATTGCAGATATTTTCACAGTTTAACTCACAGCTTTCCGACTGTGAATATACTGTAGTGTGTGGAAAAACAGCAACACGGCCAAATTGAGTGAAATGTGTGCAAATTATGTAATATTTCATTTATGAAGAGGATGGAGTTTTCCTTCTTTTTGGAAATGATGACGGTGTGCGGTGAAGTAATATTTTGTCCATTGGCTCATTTTGGGGTTTTTTTATTTTTTTTGCAGCACAGTCGCCTGTAGATAAAAACACACACACACACTTCCCACCACGAGCTGTGAAAGCAGATGTTCAAAACATCTCAAGAGCTACTCAAGATTCACCACTCACATTGAGGGAATTACAATCCGAAGAGTCACCAACTTATGAGCAGATTCAGTGTTTGAACCCCAAACATTGCAGTTCTAAGACATACCGACTGATCTGTACCAGTGTGAGTGTGTGGTCTATAAGTTAAGTGAGGAAAATTCCACTGAGATGTGCACCATCAACAATTCTAGTAACTTCTATTAAGCAGGCTGATTTTGATTTTTTGGGGCCTATTTTGTGACGTTTTCAGCTCACTCCAGGCTCTCTTTGTTTGCACTGTATTTTTCCTTTTTTTTCAAGCTCCTGTAGCTCCACGGGTCTCTGGCCTGCCAGAGGGTGCCTGTCTCACTCTCCAACTGAACAAGCATGTTTTGCTTTTTTGTAACCGAATACAAAAAGGACCTCGGCATAAATCCCAATATTTTTGGGATGTATCACAATATGATGATATACAATTTTAATTCAGCAGAGTCTTGTATAAAAAGCTACAAACCATAACCATATAATTAAATAGTCTCAAATTGTAAAGCACATTTATTGACTGGTAAGAAAGTGGGTAACTGTTCTGATGGGATGTCAGCCCCTGCATACATTGCTACTAAATCTTCCACAAACTGTAATGCCTGTGCTTGTGATGAAGGAAGATGTAGTCATCCATGAAATTCCAAATGCATATCTAGATTTTTTATGACACTGTTGTTGACACAGTTAGATGGCAAACGGTGCTTTTATTTTGAAGACCGGTAGTATGTCCTCTGTGTGTTGAGAATGTCTGTATGATTAGTTGGGTACAAGAATAAACGTGCTTCCCGTCTTCACTCGGAACCCGCATGCTGTCATCCCACATTGTGAAGCCCCATACTGGACATTAAAGCACTAGCATGCTAAATGCCGGCTAGCATCCGTTCATTCTCTGAGGTGCCGCCAACATCACTGGTGTTGGCAGGCCAGCCACGGAAATGCTGATTTTGGTAAACTATCTCTTTTAGGTAAAGAGTTCTGTATCAACCAGTTAGCTTATGACAGAACCACCTTCCTAAATAACCTGAAAGACATTCCCAAAATCCAAAAAGTATTGACCATTGTTTCAAAGGCTTCTGGACTAAAACTTAATCTAAATAAATGTGAGATCTTGCTTTAGCAGCTGTGGGTATTGAAATAGTTTGATGTTAATTATTGTATTTATAATGTAGTTTTTATCATACAAATTAAAGACAACAGTAAAACCAATGTCATTCAATGTCTTCTGTAAGTCTATGTATATCACCAATGTATAAAATATTATAGCATGTGATCTGAAAGGCGCCACATTGTGTCATTATAATATACTTCTTTCGCACTCTCGTACACAAGAGAATTAGATACTGAATGTAGGTCAGTCCTGCAGAGACTTGAGAAAATGAATAGTAAATCAAAACAAAGTCAGTGTTTTCAAACACTGACTTATTATAGTCCAACCTTACAGTTAGCACCTGCTTTGTGATTTAAATTCAAGTGGTGTCCTTTCACCTCCTCTGACTCCAATCCCAACCTGTCCACCTCCGGGGGAGAACGGCTCAGGAATAAATAAATGGATAAAAAGACACAGTAGTACCTGAGCATTGTCTTCTCTAAATCAGCTGCGACGTCTCCTTCTCCAGCCTCCTGCAGCATTGCGCCACTGGTTTATTTCTCGTCATGTTGGCGTAATTGACCAAGTGCCAGGCACAGTCAGGGTGAGAGAGAGTCCAGGTTGCCACAGAGGATAGGGGCTCATCTGTAGCCCCCCCACTATGGGGGGGGGGCAAAAGGAAGGAAGCACAAGAGACATGTCAGCAAAGGACATTTTGGGACAGTCACACACCTTCCAACACTGTCAAACCATTCTTCCTTCAATAATATGATATTTAATCAGTTGTACTGGGCTATTTACAGAGGAGGAAAGAGTACTAAAATATTCAAGTAAAAGTAGAGCTGCTTTGCTGATATTTCACAAGTAAAAGTACAGGTATAAAAGTCTACTTAAGTCAAAGTAAAATATACTCAAGAGGAAAAGTTGAACAAAATCAAATAAATCACCTTCATCCAGAATGTAATGTCACATGATTGTCCTGCCTATTGGTCATGACTGTTTCCAGGTGCTGAGTGTGAATGGTTGTTTGTCTATATTTGCCCTGTGATTGGGTGTACCCCACCTCTAGCTGGGATAGGCTCCAGCATACACCCGCGACCCTAGTGAGGATAAGTGGTATAGAAAATTAATGAATTAATGTTTCCAGGTGCATTTTTGGAGGTGTGTTTTTTATCAGAATTGTTTTATTGTTTTATCAGAAACATATTATCTTCAATATCCATTCACTTTCTATGCCCCTTACCCTTGAGAGTCAATATTTGAAGTAATATATGTATGTAAATGTGCTAATTTAAAGACTTACAAAATAAATACAAACAAACAGTAACAGAATAGCAAGTAACTTTAACTTATTTAATAAAATATTGTCTAAACTCTACGCAGGTTGTTTTACAGTTCTCAAGATATGTTAAGTTATGAAGACGTGTAAAAGAATTTAGTCTTTTTTTGGCTTTTCGACAACCTACTCACTGCCGACCCCTGCTGTGCGATTTGAGTACCGCAATTTCACAGTCAAACTATTGTAACAATATTCCAATTAAAATCATACAACATGATGCTTTAATGGAATGATAAAAACGGTTGCTTCATTTCCAAAAAACTTCAATAGAAAAGGCTTTGTACTCACCAAAACTGCGAATCATATTTCTATCATTGAGAAGACTTCAATGGTTCTGTTGGATTTTTGTTTTTTTTTTGGTTTTTTTATGTGTGGCGTCAAACAATACGGGTTTTTTCAGCCTTCATGGGGGTAATGCTGCTACGGCACTGTGAGATTCCATTCGCTGTATAGAGTTGCACTTAAAAATGATAATCATATATAATATTTCATCTATACAGACAGGCGTTAGCTAGTGCTACTTGCTAGCAAAAAGGGCCGTTAGCTTAGCTGTGACGACAGGTGTGCCAAAGTAGGTATCCACTTCCGCTGGGGGGGGGCACGGTTGCTTGGGCGGAGCTTATAGTTTCCTTGCTTAGACATTATCATATTAAAAAATTGTTACGATAATGCTTTCATGTTAAAAGATACTTCCAAGATAAGTACACGGCCCACTTCTACACCCGGTTACACACTTAATTTTCTTCAGCTCGCCTCTATTTTGGTTTGTATCTCGTTACTTGGTAAACTTGTTCCGTAAGCACTGCACTGACACTTGCACAGGATATTACTATATTATATTTATATTAATACATATATTAATATGATTACATATTACTCCACTCTCAATATGTTGTAGTATGCAGCCTGCAATCTTAAACTTGTTTCATAACTATACTGCATTTTTGTCAAGACAGCGGTCACCATCGTCACTGGCGTTTCCTATCAAACCACAACCATTTCCTTTCTATGCCCCGCCCACTCCGAATACAGCTACGAATATAGATAATTTTATATGGGTGAACAGATACAGGTAGTGGTGTACTCGTTCATCCCTAATTTTTAGCGAAGTGCCGAGCGCACGGAATTGATCCGCACTTTCGCATGTGTATGACGTCATTCACACGCGACCCATTGTAATGGCGATCACGTGACTTGTTTGTTTATATTCTTCTTGGCACCACACGGTAATTTTCGTTGACTTAATGTGAAAGAGTGCAGAATGGGTTTTATTCACATCGCGTTTTTATCTTTTTTATTTGTTTGTACATACGCCGCTTCGCCGCCGAATTTCGTGCTAATTTTCGCTGATGATTTGGGTTTTGGTGACCTGGGGTGTTACGGACATCCGAGCAGTCTTACGCCGAACCTTGACCGACTGGCAGCTGGGGGTCTCCGGTTTACTAACTTCTACTGCACCAGTCCTGTATGTAGCCCGTCCAGGTAACTATAACAATGTTCCAAACGTTATACATTTGTAAAATCAAGTTTGTGATTAATTCTCTCTGATAAACCATGACTTTATACCTCATTCACCCGGGTTATGTATAATAACGTAGGCTGTGGAAAAACCTGTTTTAAAAGTCTACACACTTGCCATCTACATGTTTTGATAATCAAATAGCCCAGGGAAGAAAGTCAAGCGTCATATTTTTCATGTACATATATGCACATATTAATATATCCCTTTTATCTCAAATGAAAGCACACTTGATATCATATGAAAAAAAGGACAGAGCATGCACGCACAGTGTTTTCATTGCTAAAATATGGGTTTTATGACATTGCCACTACTAGTTGTAATTTGGTTACATAAGTTACATGTATTATTAATGTTTTTATAAGTAATAATACAGTAGAATATTTCAGCGCCATTTAACTAGTTTTTATCTGATATGTATTTACTTATTTTCCAACCTTGTCTACTTTGTTATATACTGTATGTGCAATTTGTAGTTACAATGTGGAAAAATTGACTTAGATCATCTTTCCAGGGCGTCACTATTGACAGGCCGCTATCAGACCCGCTCAGGTATCTACCCTGGAGTCCTGTATCCTGGTTCAATAGGCGGTCTTCCACTGAACGAGACCACCATCGCGGAGTTGCTGAAACCTCTTGGCTACGCCACAGCCGCTGTCGGGAAGTGGCACTTGGGAGTTGGGGCCAACGGAAAGTTTCTTCCGACCAGGCAGGGCTTCGATGAGTACCTGGGCATTCCGTACTCCCACGACATGGTCCGTGTAAACTTGAGTCGGATTGAGTGTTGAAGGTCTATATCTGTATTTATATCTGTTATTTTGCTTTTCCAGGGTCCATGTCACAACCTGACCTGTTTCCCTCCAGATGTCAAGTGCTTTGGAATGTGCGACCTTGGCACCGTGATGGTTCCGCTGATGCACAACGAGGTCATCAAGCAACAGCCGGTTAATTTCCTTGATCTGGAACAAGCTTACAGTGACTTTTCCACCAGTTTTATTGCCGCAGCTGCTGCGAGGAATGAACCTTTCTTCCTCTACTACGCTTCCCATGTAGGGAACTTCGTCCTGACCTACTAATCAACAATAGTTTCAACACTAATTTCATCTTCCATCCTGTACCAGCACACCCACTACCCCCAGTATGCTGGCCTGGGGGCTGCTGGGAAGACATCAAGAGGTCCATTTGGAGATGCGCTGCTGGAATTTGACAACACTGTCGGAAACCTGCTTGCCACATTGGAGTCGACTGGAGTGATCAACAACACGCTGGTCTTCTTCACGTCAGACAACGGGTGGGCTGGTTTTCATGTATACACTATGTATACATTTATATGCAGTAGAACCCAGGTTAGTGTGTTTTTCAGTTAACATTACACATTACACAAAATTGTGCCTTGTTCTCTGGTTAGCATACAAAATGGGCTGTGTCTTGTTGTGTTATTAATAAGGGGACCTATGATGCTTTTGTCCATGTTTCTGACCTATAAATGTAGTTAGAATTTTGTATTCTCATGTTAAACGATGCCAACGTTTCAGATAATGAGGTTTGCGCAATTGGAAGTGAGCCCTGAAAGAAGTTTGGGATGGCTCAAAACTCTCAGTTTCAAAAGGCGGGGTAAAACTGCTTCTTTGTGATGTCACAGCAGGGCGGACTTCCTTATATGGTTCATAGTTAGGAAGCACTTTGCCACAGATGCGAGTGGAATACATTTTTTGAAACCTTCTGGAAAGAATGAATGACACTAACCAATGTTCCGCTGTACTGATGTTGTTATTCAAGTACAACTTTGTTTTTCTCCTCCATGTGTGTGTGTGGCCAGGCCTTCGTTAATGCGCATGTCACGTGGCGGTAATGCAGGTGCTCTGAAATGTGGCAAAGGTACTACATACGACGGCGGCATGAGAGAGCCAGCCATTGCCTTCTGGCCCGGCATGATTAAGCCAGGTGTGCTGCAAATATTACACCATATTTAAATACACGGAAAAGAGTCTCTATGACTTTCCTTATTGTGTTTCTAGGTGTGAGTCATGAGCTGGCCAGCACTCTGGACATCCTGCCCACCATCGCTCAGCTAGCTGGAGCGAAAGTGCCCCCGGTGGAGCTTGATGGTGTTGACATGACTGAAATCCTTCTCAATCATGGAAAGGTAGAAGCATCATCAGAAAAATGAAGTTGTAATTTTACAACCAAACAGGTAGTAGACATTTAAATGATAGTGGTACAAAAAAAAACTATTAGAGGAAAGAGAATGTAAACAAGAGCATTACAAGTGCAAAATCATAATTTCACAAGAAAATACTTGACATTTTACGGACTAAAGTCTGAACATTATCAGAAAATAATAATTTTGTGAGGGGGGAAAAAAGTCATATATGAGAGACTGAACCACTTGGTCTCCTATAATATAACAGCCACAGTCCAATTCGCATCGGGTCAAAAAACATTGGTATCGTGTGTCTGTCATCAACCTTGGTTGCACTATTACAACATTGGTTGTGTTGCTGCTGTGGTGTGCAGAGTCAAAGGGACACCATGATGTTCTATCCCACTGATGCTAGTGAAACATTTGGCCTGTTTGCCCTTCGATTGCGGAAGTACAAGGCTCACTTCTACACACAAGGTAACACGGACAGGTAGTCTTCTGTCAATGGCTAAACATAAGCAGGGTGTTGTGATTTTATTATTATTTTTTTTTATCTACTACGTTAGGTTCCATCCACAGCAGCACCACCCCAGACAAAGACTGCTCAGGGTTGGCACTCTTGAAGCCTCATGACCCCCCGCTCCTCTTTGACGTGGAGGCTGACCCCTCTGAGCATTACCCTCTCCTTCTAGATGACCACCCACACCTCCAAGAGCTGCTGGAGAAAATTAAGAGAGTCAAGGAGAAGTTTGAAAGCTCCATGCTGTTTGGAGAGAGTCAGATCTCAAAGGGAACTGATCCACAACTGGAGCCTTGTTGCAATCCACTGTGTAGTCCTAAACCGAGCTGCTGTCAGTGCCACTGACCTGCAGTGGATGGGTACTCTCATAGTCAAAATAATATGGTTGCAAGTGATGTGTAGTTGCTGCAAAAAATGGGATAATTTCACAAGAAATGTTTCAAGATAAATGTGCAATTTTTTGGAGAAAAATAAAATTCTGACATTACAAAAATGAAGTGATAATATGTGAATAAAGTAGCAAAAAGTAATCCTATAATTAGAAGAAGTCATAATTGTATGTGAATAAATAATGATTGAAGATGATTAAATTTTTATTTTAGGAAAATTACGAGAAAGACAAACATTTGGTCAGAACTTTATGGGAATAAAGTGATAAAAATTAATACATTGATTTCTGGTGACTACAGTAATATATGAATTAAATCATAATTTTACATGAATAATATTGTGATGATAATGAAGTGTTAATGTTAAAGTCTGAATTTTATATGAATAAACATTTTGTTGTGTTAAACAAATCTAACAAATCAAAACTATATTTTGTAATTTTACAGAAATAAATTCATGACAAAACAGTATAAGATTTTGGACATCAAGCATATATTTTATTTGTAAGACCAAATTCATTACAAGGCAGATTTTTTTAAATGCATTTTCATTTTTTTCCTTGAGTCCCCCCCTCCCCCTTTGAATTTGAAGTTTTTAAAGGTAAAAGATATGTTTGCTCAGTCACATACTGTACTGTATTCCTCTATAAGTATACAGAAATGTGTCAATGACATTGCATCAAAAGGGTGACAAACATATGGTATGGATCATAAATGGAGCGAAGCGTTGACAGAATTATGTCATAGCTAACTAATTATGTCCTTAAAATGCTGTTGCTGAAGCGTCTCCGCCCACCCAAAAATGCCACCTGTATGATATAATGATGGAAAACATAAGACAGCCAATGAAATTATTGCACATTACATACACATTAATGTGTTTTTTTTTTTTGTTTCTTTTTGTTGTTGGGTTGATCCTTTTTTTTCAATCAATGACATACTCAGTAGTTCAATAACAGACAGAAGAAAAGGGACACAGCACTACTTTGGAGTCTCTATTGTATATATACATGAGCTAAATGAGAGTGGAAATAAACTTTTTTCCTGCCACTACAGTAATATACAGTGTCTGAGGAGTGACAAAACAAAGCCTCTTTTTGTGTATAAGCTGTTAAATATACTGCAGCCCCGTACCGTTTATGTATATATGACTGATACTCAACCCCTTGCCACACTAAAAGCAATAAATAAACATGAGAGCGTGTGACGATCATACCTCAGAACTTCCACGTTTCCCCTCGTTTCAACTGCCAAAAAAAAAAGCTGCAGAACAGTCGTTGGAGTGTGAATATGGCTTTTCACTGTGCCTTAGCTTGCAGTCATCGTCAAGCATTTCCCTATGAGAGCTCTCTCTTGACGGAGTGCAACTATGACAAAATCATCAGTACAGTAGAAGTATTAGTGTCACACTGAAAAGGAAAAAAAGTCTATTGTACTTCGACCATGAAGACAAGAGCAAAGTTGTGTTTTCTTTAGAACTATATTTTATATTTTAACTATATTAACTAATATTTTAAACTTTTCTTACATTTTTATCTTTTTAGTCCTTAGTCTTTAGCTTTTAACTCCAGTGTTTCCTCAGGGGGGGTCCTCCACACTGGGGGCTGTGTCAGGTCTGCTGAGGGGGTGCAAGGGGGTATAAAGCACTTTGTGTTGCATGTCTCTGCAGGAAAAGTGCTCTACAAATAAAGTTGATTTGATTTGATTTAGAGAAAAAGGTTGTAATATTAAGAGTCATCAGTGTCACAAGATGCCGCAAGTTTAAAATGTGACAAGGTTTCTTGTTCACAAAAAACCCGTCTAATTAATTAATCACACAATAAGATGAAAATGAAATTGATCATTTTGCCGGTTTCAATACATCGCCGCATGAATGCGTGTCTGTTGTCCTCATCTCCCACCCTTAAACAGGCAGGAAGAGGGTACAATCTGTGCATTGGTTTCATCACACCTGCCACATTTGTTCCATAAAACAACGGCATGAACAGAGTGAGCCTTTTTGTCAGTCATATAGTCTATTTGTCCCAGTGGGTGGAGGCGGGGCCAGTAGGATACACACAGAGTGTAACGTAGTAGAAATTACATTTGTAGACAGCAATATATTGTCATATTTTTTCACCGTACTTTTCTGCAAAGTAGACCCATCTCGTGTATCATCTCGTGTATGAGTCTTTTTTTTTTTTAAGAAAAAAGTTGTAATTTCACCAAATTTATATGAAGAATCCGAAAACGGGTTATGCGAATAAATATTTATAATTGAACATTCCTGACACATAGTATATATAATATAATTATGTCAATATGTTGAATTAAATATTTTTAGGGAAAAGTGAAAATAAAATGAAATGAAATTCTATTACGAAATAGATCATAATCTTGCATGGAAAAAGTCAGAAGATTCCGTGACTAAAGGTCACATAAAGTGAATAAAGGTCACATAAAGTCACATTTTACGATGGAAAAAGGTCAAAATTCTGCAAGCATAAAATCTCATCTTGCATGAATAAAAATGATAATTTTCAAAGAATAAAGTGATATTATGGTCCTAACTGTAAGTGTTTTAACGCGTATTTAATGATATATGATAAATATATGAAGACACAAAAGCTCCTGGACCGGACCGGAGTGTTGCGTTTAGGTTCCTGTGGGAATTTCGTCAATCATTGTTAAAGTTACAACTGAACAAATGAAAAATGATTAAATAACATAATTGTTTTTTTTTCCTTTTTAGTGTGACCCGAACACCCCACAGTTGTTGACGAAAGTGAGTGAGTCTCACGTTTTCCTCGCCATTGAATGCCACCAACAAAACTACCGTTCCCATCAGATACTGTGAGTGATTCCTAATCTAGATGACGTTTGTTTGTTTGTCTACTTCCTATAGTACATCTATTTACATCACACGTACATGACACGGAAGTAAGCTCACTGTACTCTCTCTACTCTGCTGCCATGTCGAAACCAAGTCAGCCTTGAACATCGAAGAAATATTTACAAGGAGGCAGCGTTATCGTTGAACTGCTCGCCGTTCTGCGTTTGTGTTGCTGTATGTCGTAACCCTCTTAGCCATGCATTGGACTGTATCATCAGTAGTAAGGTCGCTCCTTTACAAGACGGAAGTGGAAAGTTGAAACTAAAACTGGTGCTCAGCGTCTTAGAATAGTGTCTTAGTCTTAGAAAAAAAAACATAAAAGAAACATTCAACTGTCCACTGAGATGGACATCAGACAGCGAGATGAAACGAAGAGCCCAGTCTCAGAGGGACAAAAGGAGAGATTTTTCCAAAAGAGAATGAAGAGCACACCCTTTTGCAGCGCCCTCTGGTGGCCAAGGTGGATGAGTGTAAGCACAGCGAGGCTGAAGAGGAGAAATGCAATGCCTCCTTACTCCAAGTAGATGTCCTCAGTGGGGCAGGCGTACTCCAAATGTTCCTGGTAATATTCCTGGAAGGCCCGTCTAAGGAAAGACATGAGAAATAAAAGAATATTTAGATTAGTAAAGTTAGCATCAAAGCCCTGGCAGATGGCTCTTGTAGCAAGACCAAAGTTATTTGTATCTACTGTCGCTGTGTTTGACTTATCACGGATTACATGGCCTGCCAGAGACTGGAGCAGGTATTGATAAGGTTTTTTTTTACAGTACTTGTGTGACAAGTAAGAATGTTATGTGTGGCGCCTTCAACAAGTTAACACAAGGGTTTTGTTGTTTTTAATGCTTAACTGTAACTTATTTTGAC
Organism: Doryrhamphus excisus; assembly: GCF_037039965.1. Taxonomy (NCBI): domain Eukaryota; kingdom Metazoa; phylum Chordata; class Actinopteri; order Syngnathiformes; family Syngnathidae; genus Doryrhamphus; species Doryrhamphus excisus. The sequence goes on along the minus strand of NC_136357.1, from coordinate 13,151,197 downwards.
ATGTAAAACATTGCTTGTAGAGTGAATAAATGCATCATGACACTGAATATTTTCTATTTCTATTATTTTCCTGTTATCAAGGTATAATATTGTTTATTATGTAACAGCAGCATGAAGACTCACCCAACACATTCTGCTACAGGTCGCATGGACTCTTGGGATACGAACACGTGGCAAGCAAATCTGTTCAGCATGGGGTGTTTCGTGATAAAGCCAAAGTAGCTGAGGGGGGGTGGGGGGATGCATCAACAAGAAAATCAATGGAACAAACCCTGAAAAGTACACATGGGGGTCAAAGGTATGTTTGATTACCAGTTGTTCTTCGGATGGCAACCGCAGAAGGAGATGTTCTTCATTTGGAAGAAGTGACTGCATCGGTCAAACTGTGGATGGAGTCAGGGACACGCGGACAAGGTGTTAAGATATCAATTAATTGCATTCATCACAACTTGTACCTCTTTCCTAAGATTCGGGCAACAATTTGGAAATTGGATCTGTACTTTTATGGCAGTATACTATCACTACACAGTGGCAGGCTTTATAGAAATGAGTGGTAGCATGTTTTTGAAATCTGGGAGGAAACCGGAGTACCCGGAGAAAACCCACACATGCACGGGGAGAACATGCAAACTCCACACAGAGATGGCAGAGGGTGGGATTGAAATCGGGTCTCCTAGCTGTGAGGTCTGCGCGCTAACCACTCGACCGCCGTGCCGCCCATTCCAAAAACATGCTAGGTTAATTGGTGACTCCAAATTGTCCATAGGTATGAATGAGTGTGAATGGTTGTTTGTCTATATGTGCCCTGTGATTGGCTGGCGACAGCTGGAATAGGCTCCAGCATACCCGTCAAGTTTTATTGTGGTTGTAGCTTGCATCGGTGCAGAACTAATCAAAATATGAACACAATCTCACATAGTAATAAACATATTGCTTAATGGATACTTCCTTTGCAGTGTCAATAAAACAGATTTTTTTCTCTTGTATTGGGTCTCAATAAATTGTGCAGGCAGGTGAGTTCTCCTTACCTCATCGAGACAGTCGTATTCATCCTCCAGGCTCATTATCAGCTTCACTCCTTGCAAGCTGATCTCCAACTCACACAGGGAGGGAGGCCGTACGTGCACGGTCCGTTTCCTGGATAGCGCAATCTAACAGAAGACCAAACATTGTCACGCCTGTTTTATGTTGTTGCATTGTAAAAAGTGCTAACCTTCTGCATGGCGGCACACAGGATGCCATTGCCTTGATGATGAGGTACCTCAACAGAACCCAAGAACTGAACATCAAAGGTCTCCATCCACGCCGGGTTACGTTTCATGGCTAAAGGACACAAACACACACGTGTTCCGTTATGACCTCCATCACACAGACAAGTCAATAACAGGCTCTCTACCCACCCAGCATCTCTTTAGACTGGCCAATGACTTCATGGGCGTAGAAGGCGGGGAAGATGCCCCTTTCTCCTGTCCGCATGTTATAGCCTCTGTACCAGTAGTCATCCTCTTCCTCCTCTACATACAGAGGATCATCCACATCCAACTCCAGCTCATCTGCATGTCTAGGAATGAATCTACAGGGAGCAACCATTTGATCAGAAAGCAGTTACTACTTAGCATCATTTCTTATTATCATTGTGGCATGATGCCAGAGTGAAATACTGTTTCTTACCTGTATACCGCCCTGTGCGTTTGATCCCTCTCCTCTCCATTGATGGTACACGAGAAAAGTCCAAAGGATTCAGTACCTACAAGACAAACAGACAGCGGTACCTCTACATTAGTGGGGTCTAATGGTTAAGCAAACAAACAAACTTGGTTGAAAACTACTAAGTAGATTCCATAGAATGGTCTGATACTTGTTCTGATAATGTTCACAGTGATAGCCAAGACAGTCCAGCCAATGATTAAAAACCAAATTGTCCAAGAATATGAATTTACTTACTGGAGGAGCGTGAGGTGCTGTTGACAAAGACATTTAGGAATTTCTTGGAAAATGGGATGTCTGCCTCGGGGGATGAGTCTTCAGAAGAACTGAGGAGCTCTGGCCTTCCCTCCCCATCTACGCAATAGTCCACCTGCCCCGTCTCCAGGGGCTCCTCATCACACAACGTGGAGAGCTCGCTGTCATCACTCAGAACTGATGTGCACCTGAGAAGATATAGTACATACATAGTACATACAAATTTTTACTTGATATATAGATACAGGGGGCTGCACGGCGGACGAGTGGTTAGCGTGCAGACCAGGGTTCAATTCCACCCTCGGCCATCTCTGTGTGGAGTTTGCATGTTCTCCCCGTGCATGCGTGGGTTTTCTCCCATATTCCAAAAACATGCTAGGTTAATTGGCGACTCCAAATTGTCCATATAGGTATGAATGTGAGTGTGAATGGTTGTTTGTCTATACGTATGTTTGTCTATATGTGCCCTGTGATTGGCTGGCCACCAGGGTGTACCCCGTCTCTTGCCCAAAGACAGCTGGGATAGGCTCCAGCACCCCCGCAGCCCTCGTGAGGATAAACGGTAGAGAATGAATGAATATAGATACAGTATGTAGGACTGCCAAAGTGCTTACACCACCTCCAAAGTTGGCATATTGGTGCGCCATTTTCACCTACTTGTTTTCGATTCATTGTAATTCGTCCCATAATGTCTTCAGTCTTCCTCTTGTACATACGTATATAATCAATACAATATCAATATCAATATACAGATACAATCAGTACGCTCAAAAGAAAGGTACGTACATGTTAAGACACAATCAATGTCCTGAATGGAAACGTCCTACTAACAGTGCAAGTACCCACAAAAAGTTGGGATTTTGAAATATTCCTGGACTACAATCACTAAGTCGCCATATATTATCATACTATGTCATGGTTTCTGTTCTGTCACTGTTCATGCAATCATGAGACATTTTTTACATTCCAGTACCTTAGCTTGCAGCTACGGATCTTTGCAGTCTGACATTACATAGTAGTAAAAATAAGTTCTCCCATTCTGTGTGGAAGTGGTAAGTTTTTGGCTTGGTAGATTGCGATGTTTAAAGTGAGGGCTGTCTCTTGTGTCACTACAGAGATCCGTAGTAATATAGCATATATATAAATAGCAATATAGTGTAAACAAAGCCAGCAGGATTGTCAGAGTGTGCGTCTATCTATGGCAGATTAATGTCAGATTGGCTGTCTTGTATCTCTATCAAGTCACAAACGTCAGGCAGAGAATGGATGGTAGGCTGATGTCCATCTTTTTTTTCATGTGATTGACCTCCATTCAGGAACCTTCCCAATTCTACCCGTGAATTATTATGTCTTATTATTGCTTATCATGTCTACTTTTTGCTCATACAAGTATAAAGGTGACTATAGGGGTGTTATTTAATGTCTACATGGCTCTAATAATGTTAAATAACACCCATTATAATAAACAGGTTTTACTATGTTCTAACAACAAAAGCATTCCATTTATTAATATTGAATCCTACTTCCCGGAAATTCACCTCTCAACCTATCGTCCCATCGTGAACAATAGTGGGCTATTAAGATTCTTATTCATAACATTATTCTGACATCCTACCTTCTGAGGCTGACTAGTTCCAGGGTCGTGTTCTCATCAACCACAAGTGTGTACTTCATAGAGTCATAGGCCAGTCCTTCGTCTACACTTGGCTGCTTTGGAGACAGGTCTTTCTCACAAGGTGGGAGATCACGGGCTGGGCAGGGATGATCCGGCACACAGGAATCAACAGGCGGTGACCTGTCCAGCTGCAAATCACTATCCCTGTGAGACTGCCTACTCAAGTCATCCAAGAACGGGTAAGAGTACTCATGTTCATCTTCTTCATCATTGTCCGTGGAATAGGTGAGGCTGAAGCAACGGTTGGTCTGAGCGGTGGGTATGTCCAGTGTCAGGCTGTGTTTGACCTCCGTGATGCGTTCAAGAGAGGCTGAGGAGCGACTACTTGTCCTGGGATCAGTCTCCCTCCCTGTGTCTTTGTCGCTGATGATGCTATCAGTAAGGCTCGGCGAGTCAAGGTCCTTCCTTCCCTCTAGCATCATTAAGTCATTATCGGGCTCTTTCTCTTCCTCTGGTCTCTTGGTGTTTTTGAATGATTTATCCGTAAAGTTCTTCACTTTGGTGGTACATGAGGAGTAATTGGTGGTTTCTCTTGAATTTTCTACACAGTGATCCAGTGGGGCAATTGTGTCCCCGGTAGAGTTGCTCATATAGAGGCAAGAGTTCATCCCGACACCTTTATTTGTAGTCTCCACCCTACTTCTCTCAATTTTTCTCAACAGCTCACCATCTGTCTCTTCATCCTCTAATCTATTAATTCCTGATTTCTTCCCTGGGTCATCCTCAGAAAAACTATCTCCATCACCAATGTCTGAGGACGGTGAAATGGTATCCGACACAGAAACCTCTCTTTTGAAGCAGTCTTCAGGACAGCTGATGGGGTATGAGCCTTCTGAGATCATCCTGTTGACCAGGTTGCTAAGCAACCAGGGTGAGTCAGAGTTCTCACTCAGGTCATCTTCGCTTTCTGACTCAGAATCCCCCTCACTAGTTTCATCATAATCATCTGCGGTGGGCATTACCCGGGGGCCCAATGGTAGGTAGAAGGAGCGTTTGAAGCTCTCGAGGCTGTGATCCGGTTCAATCTGGAGCACCATCTGTCTGGAGAGACTGTCCTCACACTGCTGGGCTGGTGGAAGAGTCTCATCTGGGTCGGCTTGGTGCTCGCAAGCCAGATCGTTGTCTCCATTCTGTAAGCCCATCAGAAATTGGCCGTCATCGTAGCATTCAGGAGGCAAAACAGGAGAGTCCACCGGGGATGGAGTGCCAATGGTTGGGGAAGGTAAAGGGGATGGAGAAGGCAGAGGAGACCCTTCTTTGAACGGGTCAGGTTGACCCAGAAAGAGAGATGCTTTCAGCCCCACAATTCCACTGTCCTGCTCTAATTCTGTATCCGGGTCCAGTTCCTGGTCTGATGTTGGTGAGCTGGCCTCCTCGATGGAGTTGGTGAGGTGAGAAGAGCGCCCACTGCTGCTCTCACTAGTAAGGTCAAGCTCTGTTTCTGAGATGGAGGAGATCATATTGGAGACCACAGGACCTCCACCGGCAAATTCTATGTCCACTTCTCCATCAAGCTCAGAGTCAGAACCTGGGGAGCTGAGTTCCTTGTCCTGGTCTGAAGTTACATAACCTTGCTGGTTCATGTCGGCAATCCCTGGGTCTGACGATGGAGAGGTCGAATCATTGGCTGCTGCTAATGGCGCCCCCATTGGCTGAGAATCTGAGATTTTGAGTTGGTCAAAAGCATCTGAGTGACCAGAGGATACATAGCTGGAGAAGGAAGCAGGATCAAAGGGTTCAATGGATGGGAACTCAATGTATGACGACTGATTCTCCTTGCACACCATGTCGTATGTCTCCTTGTGCATAAACTCAACTTCAAAGTCTTTATCTAGTTCGTCTTCTGACAAGGGGGTATCAGCGCCGTCTGTGGCTCCCAAGGGTGCAGTGGATGACAAGCAGTGACTGGTTCCATCCGGATCGAGATCGTTCCCCGCTTCCATGCCAGACTCACTGGTAATTGTGTACGTGTCTGTGGCAAGCCGGTTTGAGTGTTTGTGACTGTGGCCATTGTTGAGGTCATGGTCCACCTCTGTGTCCGAACACTGGGAGTGCTCATCTACAGATGGTACTCTAGTGGTCTGGATTAAAGGGTCGGTTTTTGGTTGGATATTGTCACCAGGGCAAGGACGGGACTTGAGTTGACCAAATGAGCCTGCGGAAACAGTAGAAAACAATAACTACATTAGCCTGACAATATTAGATGGAGTGTGGGATTATGCAGTAGGTGGTGTGGTGAGATTATATGGAGAGGGGTTTGATTGATTAGTTAGTCTGTTGAACGGATTAACATGGATGTAGATGGAATGACTTCGAAATTAGCTAGGCAGGCCTTTTTATTTTGTTACCGTATTCAAGCCTCTCTCGCCTGTTGCCCTCCATGTCACACAAGAGGGGCCTGTGAGGGGAAAGGGGGTTCCCACCCTCCCCTGCTTGTTTTTCTGGAGTACCTTGACTCTGTGAACCTGGTGGCTGGACTACTGAAGAGGCTGGGCATTGGCCTGTCACATGGTTGCCCTCCTCCAAGCACGAGTGGGTTGGAGTTGTGCGTCCTGGGAACATAATAGAAATTTGTAAGACTTCTTTGTAACCCTTGTTTATAGTATAATTCATAGTAGATACAGTGGAACCTTGGTTAGCGATGACAATTCTTAGCATACAATATGGTGTGCTTCATGTCGCATTGTTAATACACAGAGTGAGTCCAACTGTGTTCTTAATCTATTTTTCTTCCTTGTTAGCATCCCATTAGCTAGCTAAATAAAATGACAACCGGAACCAGATAGTAAAAATGTTAACATAAAACACGTTTTTATAGTTTTACATGCAGATAAATGACAAATGAAAGGGATAAATGAACACTTCAGGTTACTTTTGCCTTTACTGAAGACGTGACCGATCCCATAAACATGACATGATAGGGATATAAACCACAACAGTTTCCAGTTTTCAGTCAGGAAACAGAAATTGGGTCTTTAATAAAGGTATAAGTAACGTTCATGTTTGTTTGTTTTTTAAAATCATTTTCATTCATAATTTATATGAAATTGTTATTCATTTCAAATTATTTTCACCATAAAAAACCATAATTGTAAAATTATAAAAACTAGAGCAGATTAATAGAATTTACAGTTAACAGTCAGATCTTCTGGGACAAATTAATGATGCTAACCATTTATTGTCTATGTACATGTATATGTGAATGAAAAGTGTAGTGTAAGGTTTTTGCATTGGTTATTCTGTATTTTTTTGCTTATTTTTTTTTTTTAAATGTACACAATATATAATTTAATAATTTTTTTCTATTCACATGAATTGAGGTTTACTGCAATTGGCTGACAACCATTCCAGAGTGTACCCCGTCTCTCGCCCAAAGTCAGCTGGGATACCCCCACAACCTTAGTGAGGATAAGCGGTATAGAAAATGGATGGGTGGGTAAATTGAGGTTTATATATTTATATTCATTTTTCATCATGAATATGAATTGATTTCACATTTCTATTAGAAAGATTATTATTTAACTTGACACTGGCAAAAAAAAACAATCACAAAAAAAATGTCACCTTGTAAAGATGGGTTACGCAATGAGTCCTGCCAGCTTCCTTTCTTTGGCGACAGACTGCTGTTGTTGTTCAATGAATCCTAATGACAAAAATGCACATTCATGTTTTCAATATACCTTACATATACATTACATCGGGTGCATACACCGAAAACAAGCTCGCCTACCTGCGACACAGCTGCCGTGAGGTTCAGCGTTGTGGGTCTGCTCTTTAAGGTGCCCAGAGTCGGCGAGGGTGGAGGGGAAGCCGAGGGAGACGGGGGTGCATCGGGATCGTCCTCTTCCTCCTCCTCTTCATCATCCTCGTCTTCATCGTCATCATCAATCATTTCAAACTCCTGGAAGTCGTCCTGGAAAGAGCACACTGGGTGGTGCATGTCATTCTTCTCCAGAATTAGGGAATCCTAGGAGAGAGTGGATGGTAAAGTTAATATACTTTATGATTGCGGTGCTTATTGAAGTACCTTCATCTGATTGTATCCACTTTTAAGAAAGCCATCCCATCAACTGTATACTTCATTTTTTTTCCTTCAGCCTGCATAACAAAAGCACTTTAGCGTGCAACTCTGGAACAGATCAGTCTGTGTAGTGTGCTACGCGGCTGAAGCTGAACAATGAAGAAAAGAAAACGTGGGTGAAATAATACAAAGAGCCAGGAGGGTCGATGACATGAGAAGAGTGAATCAATCTGACATCACTCAGGTTTCACATGCTTTACTGGAAAGCAATGCACTAACTGAACAGACTACATTGCAGTGTATTTGTGTGGAGTCTTTATACAGTATTTACTTTCATGTTGACTTTCTGTAGGTTTAACGGACAGGTGTGCTATGATTGCTGGACATTACACCAGAAAAGATGCTGTGTGTTTCCATTAGATTACTTGTCCATACTGCACACAAGATGCCAGATCATCATACTCATGGGTGGGGTCCACTTCATAGATGTCGTCTCTGTATTGTCCATCTAAGTCTCTATTTTTAAGACGACATACACAAGGAGGAGTGATTCATCTGGCTCTGACTCTGCAGGACACAGCACTTTCTCTGCCTTTCACTGCATGTTGTCTTTTTAATGGACCAATCAATGCATACCCTCTCACATTACAATCCTGCTGACGTCGGGTTTATCTATGCTTTACACTCAATCACAGCCACAAGATTTTGTGCACAAATCCCTAGTTTGAGCTGGTGTTAGTGTGCTAATCATCTTCAAGTGTCACGTCCTCTGTCGTTGCAATGAAACCCATCATAAGGATATGTGAGCTCTATTTCAACATCCCTCATCTGCATTGGGAATGTGCTGGTGATCCAGATAATAGTAAGAATAAGAATAATCTTTGAACTATAAATAAGAACAGTGAGGCTGCAAGAATATCACATCAATAACACTCTCCACACCACACCCCAAGCTGAGAGAGAGAGGGCCACATGACTGTGCTGCCATTATCAGCCAAGCCTTCCTGGCGGTTGAACACTACAGATTCACCATAACTGACATGGCTGGCGCAAAACGACTCATTCACAGTCAAACTGATGGATAATTTTGATGGATGCTCAATCAGGGTTTTATGCTGCCGATTCCAATAATGATGATCAACCAATACCGATCACATGGATTAACTGTACATTTTTCAGTATGAAGAGTGCTATTGGCCTGGGCTGTCATCTAATTGGGAACAGTTAAGACAATTCCAAGGTCACCCGACTGCCGAATCATTGTTTCCTATATGAAAAAGTGTTTTTCAAAAATGTAAACAAATGGGTGTCCATTGTGTACCACCACTATAAAGGCCAGCGAGGTGCAAACACATCATTATTAACCAATGTTCTGCTTTCATCATTCATAAAACAGTATTTATTGTTTGTGTGTTGCTGTGAGTGCCTTTCACAGCTGCAGATTAAGACCTGAGCCTCCTGTGACAAAGTGTAATTCATCATGAAGGATCGGGATTGGGGTCAGAGGATAAGCCCATCGTCTAGATTGGCTCTACTCTCTCCAATAAAACACAAACAAACTGCCCAATGTGATCACATCCTCATCATCCATTGCAGAGTCAGCGCATGAATGAGCTGCAGGGTTTTAAGTGACAGTGAAAAAATCCAATCTGATATGTCATGTGCATGACATTTCCTGTCTCACCTTTGTTTTCCACCAACACAAATTGCCCTTGCACACATTGAGGGGATGCTGTGTATGTCACATCTACCTACTGTCAGCAGGATGAACCATTTGGGCTATGTTGCATTCCAAATTTGGGGCATTCAGCATCCCTGCTTATGTGTCTGATGTGTAGGACTGCATATTGTATTGCAGATAGAGGCTTATATTTTCCGGATGATGTTTATAACGATGTATGATGCATGAAGTATACTCAAGCTTTTGAAGTAACAATGGCCCAGATAATTCTTCTTCTAGTCTCACCTCGACAGGGGAGAGAGGCGGGATGAAGAAAGAGTCAAAGGGGACAAAATGAGGAGATAAGAAGGAGGAGGATATGATGGGTAAAGAGGATAAAGATTGAGGAGGTCAAAGAAGGGAGGAAGAAAGGAAAGGGAGGATTGTGTGAAGGAAAAAAGGAAGCTGAAGGAGGACAGATGAGGGGGGTTGTTAAAAAGGAGAGGAAAGGAAAGAAACAATCGTAGGGAGGCAAGGTGAGAAGGAGACAGCGACAAAGGGGAAAAGATAGATGAATGGGGAGATAAGGAGAAAGAACGAGACATGGGGGAAGATTATAGAAAGAGAAAGGCTAAGGTAAAAAGAGAGCAGAGGAGAAAGGTAATATGAGCAATAAGGGTGAATGGAAGGATGGAGAAATTGACAAAGGAGGTAAAGACAGAGAGTGGCGTCCTTCACTAGAAGCTACTGTAAAACGCAAATGGTCAGCTGCCCTCTGCTGCAGTCATGGCTCTCAGCCACAAACATAAAACATTTACATCCACGAAGAGAGACACAGAGGGAGCGAGCATGAGGATGATAGTTCTCAGAAATGGGCTAATTATGGCCAAGCTCAATTTGAACGTGGGACGATGCATCTAATGACTCAATTATATGCACATACACTTCCTCATAACACCACCATTAAGAGCACTTACAACTTGTGCATGCCAACAATTCAGAAGGTGTTCGATACAGTGCTATACAGAATGCATAATCATTAGTATTTCATCTATAATAATTGAACACCTACATCAGGATCTCTTGGTGTTAATACAAAAAACATAAACACTGCATACCTCATTTTGTGTTCACAGCAATTGTGAACACATGTGTATAATAATATATAAAAGAAAATATGGTGTTTCTGAAGCAAAAAAATAACAATTCCAGCAGCTGCTTGTCTAAAAAAAAAAACAATCTCAATTCTAACGTTGTTAACGTCTATCATTTTAGACTGATGCAACCCTAACCCCAACTATATTATGTTCACAATTTCAAGACCCCTAAAGAAGAAAGTGAGTGCCTTACCTTTTCATAAGGATCCGAGTCATAATTTAGTCCGATCCCGCAGTCGTCTGTGATTTCCGAGAGATCTTCATCATCAAACTCCTCCAAGCTTATGTCATGGGCTGGCCTACAAACACAGCAGACAAAGTACAAGATGAGTCACTCCTTCTTAATTGTACAGTACATTTGCAATGCGCTGCTTTAATCTGAATACTGTAGCAGGGAATTTCTCATCAATTTATGCCCACACACTCCGGAGACCAACTCTTACGCCTACCACCTCCATCTTCTCACAAAGCACTCATGCAATGCAACGTGTAATACTTCACCATATTCAGGTCAGTAGATGGCACTGTTTTACTTTCTTTTCTAATAAGTGTTTTATATTTAATATAGAGCAGTGAACCTATTGCAAAAAAATGTGTCTAAATGAAACCGTCTCATAATACCTTGGTGCATGGCGACACAGCAGGGCAACTTGTTCTAATACAGGGGTTAACTATTCCAGGACTTCCCAGTAGGGTTGTGAGCGATAGGAGCAGATGGACGGATTGAAAAGTGAGAAATACGGATCCATCCCTAGCACCCTATTCGACCGATAAGGATCAGCGATATATAAATAGATTAATCGATCGTATCGATTGAGTATCGCAGTGTGTCTCAAAGCCCGGGCTGCCGGCAAACTATTCTGGTGCATTCTCCGTACCTTGTTGAAGATGAGAATGGAAGTGAGCCCTGAAATAAGTTTGGGATTTCTTAAAACACTCAGTTTCAAAAGGCGTGGTGAAACTGCCACTTTGTGATGTCACAGAGAGCAGGACTTCCTTATATGGCCGTGTCTGTAAGCCAGATAAGCGCTCTGTTTTCCCCCAAGTTCTGCTCCACTGTCTACATGCTAGCAAAGTCACAGTTGTTTACAATTCCTACCAGTCCCACCATCAGGCACAAGTGGGTGGAGATTTTAATCTGTCAACGGCATTTCACACTGGACTGTTTTGTGAACATGGGCCAGTATGCAGCTGGACTACCCAACGCCTTTCCAAAGTTACTTGGTCACATGGACTGTGTTTGTTTTGTGTGAGTCATGGAGCAAAGGCGCTTAGCCATTTAGCCGTTTCCCACCACAATTAGTGACCACATTTGGTTACCGATGCTGTAGAAAACGCTAAAATGCTACACCTACTTACTATTGAGAAAAGTCTCGAAGTAACCTCTTTTCTTGACTGTCCAGTTTCTACTTCCGAATCAGGTTCGGGATCCAACACATATGGCTGTATGTTTTTAAAAAGATAAATTGCCGTTTATTATCAACTCCTATACTGTTTGTCAACTCCGATAGTTAGCGGGCACAAAACGGAAGTCTTTCTATGAACGCGGGAGTGTGACCAACCACAGCGGAGTGGGTGTGTCTGGAGGCAGGCTGTGGGTGGAATAAATTAAAACAGACTGTTTTCGCTGGAACCATGAAATCCAAAAAATACAGCTGAATAGGTGCAGATTCTGGAAGAACTATAAAGTTTTCTGTGCTAGTTATTGTGTGTAGCTGCTCTATAGGAGTCCTCAGTTCAAAGGGCCGAAAAATTAGCACAATAGGTAACCTTTAAGACTTTCTGTTTCATATTGATCCCATCAAACTAAAAGATGTTCATTCAGTAAGTCAGTGTCAAAAAATAAACACTTTTTGCCAGTGCCTTACAGCGGATTGGTAATATGATGTGGTCTTTTAAAAAAACACTACAAGTACGGCACTTTTAAAGAATTGGCTTCCTTATTTTATAATGTGGAATTAATGTCTACATCAATAAAAGTAACCGTAGGATTGTATTGAATTGTATTGTATCGTGCTATATCTTAATTGTATTTTTCGTACAATGCGCATATAGATTCTCTATCACGAACATAGTACTTCCCAGCTGTCCCGAAGGCTGCATCGCAACTAGTATTTGCGCAAAGAAACTGAGAAAATCTTTTGATCTACTTTGCTACATCTTTTGGGGGATAGCCGCAACATTGCTGTTTTATAATGACTCCTAGATGTTTTTGCTTGTTCACTGCAGTTTTCTTTCTTTGCACTACTTTTAGCCAACGTATGTACAGCAAAAGCTGTACAAGATAGAAACATAACATGAGCCCAAACAAGAGTTGATGACCTTGCATTCCCAAGTCAAGTTTATAAACTGCGTCATGTGTAATGACCCATGTCTCCCTCTTTGTGTCATTAGCCTTTAAGTCATTATGTGCAGCAAGCATTCATTTCCAAAGCAGCTGCCTTGCAATGTGTCAGAAGAAAAAATGCTGCATTGCAGTGCTTCTAATAGGGAAAAAAAAGGACACTCCACGCACTGTGCATGGATGCAAGCTTACATCGTACATAATGTCACCGCTCCCATGGAAAAAAAAATTGGGGCATCCTGATGCACCATAAAGTTATCTGATTTTATGACGTCACGGTAATCAGAGCGGTGTGACTGACAGATAAGATTGTAAGAAGAAGAAGATGCCTGTAGAACAAACTGAATCAAGGAATTCCAACAACGAGAATAGTCATTGTCATGGCGACCTTGCCTCACCTCACCTCACCTAAGCTTTCATGGCAGCATTTATAATCAAAGTTGTGCGAACTCTGCTAAATAAGTACTCTGCCAAAAAAAGGAGTGTTCTATGGTAGTAAATGCCCAAATGACGTAAACATCAAAATCAACATTGACCTCCTGCACTCACAGAACTCTCACATGTTAGTCATACAACATTTTTATTAAAGGGCTGGCGACACGATGATACATGGTTCTTTTATGTCCCGCACTTAACACCATGTTTGTCAGCCAGACCACCTGCTATGAAAGCATCGCAACACCTTCTAAGTACTTCCATGTACATGGATGGATGGACTCAAGCTCTGCCAACCCGTGGGCGTCTATTCGGGCTCTCCAGTACGCACAAAACTAAATGTCTCAACTGTCAATGGTGAATGCTTGAAGATGTGGCAGATCATAGCAATTCCCCAGACACAGTATGACTATGACATAATATGCCTTCTGGTGGCTGAGCGAACTCGAATCAAGTCGACAAAGGGCAGTAAGGGAGACACATCAGCTTGATTTCAGCACCGTTTCCTTCAGTTTTAATAGCATTGTCGTCAACAATTTGGTGTTTTTAAAAATTAATTAATTAATTAATGACCGCCGTTTCATGGTTGACTTTAGACTACAGTATTAGCAGTTATATGTAGTATTCTGGCTACTAGGTGTAGTAGTAATGTTACATTGATGAGACATGACATTAGATTTGATTACCTTCACACTGCATGGAGTCAGCCAAGGCAGATCCAGCATAATGAAAGAAAGTTCTCTCACTCCATGTGGAAGTGGTACATTTTTAGCTTCTTACTTTGTCCTTCTTCCCCACTACATTTGAAACACATTCTTAAATTTAGAATAAATCTATATATTTTTTTGTGTGTGTGTTTAATAGTGCCTCATTTGTACTTTCTTATTGTTTTTTTAGAGCCATACTGACCCCTTCAGCAAGTGTGCAGCTATGGATGTTCATCTTGTTACATTGTAGCTCGGGTCTTGGAGTAGATGCTAGCATTGAGCACCCCTTTGCTACACCGAGCGACTGGACATCCCGGCGGAAATACGAAGGAGGAGAGGCTGCACAGCGGGAGTGAACAGCGGAGAAGACGGAATAAAGGTTGTTGGATGACGACGGTATCATCCATGTTTACTGTCTGTCGTCACGGGGAACGTGAAATGGAAGCGCTAACGGCGCTAACCTGGCTACAGAGAGACTACCGTGAGTGCAGCATGATTGCACTGAAAATGGAAAATTATACATTTTCTATACTTATTTAAAAAAGAAAATATACTATTTTATTTCAGGGGCTGTTTTTCTGTAAGATTGAACACATATTTGGATTTGACTTTAAAATATTGGGATATACTATATAGTATCTTGATATTCAACCTAACATAAGTTTTGCTCCATATCACCCAGCCCTTTCTCATATACATCAGAACAGTCATTTTGAGCTTCCTGCACACACCATCATCATAGAAAACACATAAAGACATGAATATGATGCCACTTTCAAGTTAAAGGTGATCATTCAACATTTGCTCAAATCTGCCAGTTGATCCTGACAGCAGTGTCAAAAGTCCACGATCGCCAATGAGCATGATTACAGCACAAGCTCAAAGGCAAGGACGTGAACCAGTATCACAAAAGGAATTGTTTGGTTGTTGGTTGTTTGGTCTCTTATGAATTCTGTCTCTGCAGGTAATTTCCTGTCTTCTCTGTTGATCCTATTAAGTGACGTGTTTGGGCGCCATTTTGTTTTTCTTCCCAACTGCTTAACATTGTTATCTTGCCTTTCTGGTGACAGGATTGTGCACCGTCCCACCTTCATTGTAGACATATCAGTCAGTCCACTTTGTTATTATCACTTTTAATAGTGAGTCCACAGATTGTACTCTGTTCTCTGCAAAAACATCACATCTCATGTATTCCCCCTAAATGAAGTGTGACACGTTGCATACAAAGTCACACAAGTCAGCACATCAGTGTTTCCTTGATGCAGGCCACATTGCTGCAGAGGCACACCCTGATCTGCTGCTACCATACAAGCTATTTTTCATCTAGCATCTCCTCCCCCATGTGATCTGCTTCTGTTCGTCTAATTTGCAGGCATTTTTATTTAATCTCGCATCTATCAAGTCACACTCAGCAATGATCAAATTCAGGCTTGAACACAGCAAATGCTGTGCATTTTCCAAATGCTGATGCCATTACTGAAAATACACCAGTCAATTAGAAAGCTGCACAAATAAGGAAAGTCATGTCTGTTTATTACACAATACAAAATACACATTGTTTTTGCTCACATCTTTCATGAACCAAACAACTTTTGTATGTATACAAAAGGCCTATTCATCTAAGATATTGTCACTGTATCTATCTGTATTAGTCAGTAGACCATCTTTGCCAAATGAATCCATCAACTTTGGAGAAAAGCTGCATCATGAGAACAGGGCAGCTATGAGGGGCTGCACGGCGGACGAGTGGTTAGCGAGCAGACCTCACAGCAAGGAGACCCAAGTTCAATCCCACCCGGGGACTCCGGTTTCCTCCCACATTCCAAAAATATACTAGGTTAATTGGTGACTCCAAATTGTCCAAATTGTCCATAGGTATGAATGCGAGTGTGAATGGTTGTTTGTCTATATGTGCCCTGTGATTGGCTGGCGACCAGTCCAGGGTGTACCCCGCCACTCGCCCGAAGACTGCTGGGATAGGCTCCCCCACAACCCTTGTGAGGATAAGTGGTAGAAAACGAATGAATGAATGGAGGTGGTGGTGTGCAAGGCATTAATGGAAGCGCGCATTAAGTGTTTTAGGCACACCTTGCATCCAGTGAAGTGGCATGTGACTGCTTTTGCCATCAGAGTTAAACAGCTGCTTAACTTAGAGTCACCAATTAACGTGCATGCTTTTGGAACAACACGCTAACCAACATGCCCAAGCAGAGAATCGAACCCTGGTCTTCCCGATCTCCTCTCTGTGTAGCCAACATGCTAACCACTCGACCACAGTCCACATCAACAAAAGGGAAGTATCCACAGAGCAGGTGAACAGCAGTGAGCTCAATCTCCCTATCACCATGCAATGCATGTCTGAAAGCTGTAAAAAGCCTCCACAATGCAACCCAGCCCAACATAGCAAAGAAAGTAGTGTTTGGAAACAATCCTTGCTCACCTTGCTGCACCACACCTTACTGGCAAAACATGCATGGGTGTCCAAATTGTGGCACAGAGGCCGTTTGTGGAACATGGTTCAATGCAGAAATAAAATAAACATAATATCAGCGAAGGTGAAAAACAGAGCAAAAAGCTATAATGTAGCTACAAAAAGCTAAACTGTTGATACTAACAGCAACACAAATAAAAACTACTAACTATAAAACACAAAGATGTGTCATTAATTGTGTTTATATGTATAATGTCTAGTATGTATATGTTATTATACAGTAAATATTTTTATTGTAAATGTCAAAGAACAGACATATATAGACAAAGACAAATAAATAAGGAAAAGGAGTGAGCTGAATTATTATTATTTACCATTATGATGATACAGTTGGTTTATTTGGTCTAAAAAATGTCTACAACAATATCTTTGAGCGTCAATTTGTGGGACAATAAACCTTTCAAAACACACCTGTATTGTTTTGTGAAGTTTGTTTGTCCAGTCATATTTTTTCATTGTGCTTTTTTCTTAAAATTAATGCTAAAATAAAAATAAATAAATATTTTTGTCTTGTCTCGTCTTACATACCCAATCCCGTGCATGGTTTTGTCTCGTGAGACCCCAATAAATCAATAATACTCCATTTGAAAGGTGGCACTCTGCTCCACTGTGACGTCATGTTTAAAGAGTCAAGGACATTCGTTTATTTTGTGAGTCATTTAGGCAAGATTAATTTCACGCCACAAATATACACACCTACACACGCAAGCACACATTTCAACCTTCTGTTATGGCTTATCCAAACTGTGTAACGACGATGGAGATAAAATTGAATATATATTTTTTTGCTTAACCTCAATAGGAAAATAAGCCATCCAACTAAAAATTCCAAAAAAGAAGAGTAATTTTCAGGTTGTTTTTTTTTTTTACCATGAAATCTACATATTTGAAAATGTAGCTTCCATAGCTCAAGACCAACAACTTTAGAATGTAATAAATCTCTGATTGTATTTTTTTGATAACACTGATATACTGAAGCTATCCAATAAAAACAAAAATGCTTCTTACCATAAGAGCGACTTCTGATGCTGCATGGTTTTGCATCGTATTCCATATCTTTCTTTCTTTTCGCCATCTTTGTCAAAAGGGTTTGCTGTGCAGAATTAGCTATGTATGACTATTTGATTAAAGTAGATTACCGCATTATTCAGTAATAATCACGTTTTGGTGTCTGACCCGGAAAATATAGGAAGGACAGCTGGCATTGATGGGTGGAAAAATTAAAATGCATAGGTACTGTAAGTTTTATATTTTGAATGCTATTTTTAACACTCTGACTTCTGTTTAGTTTAATGTTTTAATGTTTTAGTTTAATGTCAACAATATTATAAAATTTAAAAAAATTAAGTTTAATGTTTTAATGTTTTAGTTTAATGTCAACAATATTATAAAATTTGAAAAAATTAAGTTTAAGTTAAGAAATGTCTGAGAGCCAGCTGCGCTCATCAAAAAAGGTTCCCTATCCCTGCCCTATAAAAAAAAAAAACATAATTGTGGTATGCTACAGTTTATAAAGATGTCTACTTCAGGGTCTACTAGGGTGTACTTAACCCAAACGTAAGGTGCACGGTATTATCAGGTGCATGCTAAAACATGCGGTCTACAAAACAAAAGGGCAACAGAAACAAAACAGTGAGTTTAGTTTAACTTTATTCTACTGTTTACAATACACTCACCATATTTTTAAATTAATCTTCTCCCACAAAACTGTGCACCTGTCAGCCAATTTACCACTGCGTCTGTGCCAAGAATAGACTAGATCGGAGCTGGTGAGCTTTCAGCGCACCTTTGACACATTGTTTTGTCACAAAATTATCACTGCACCAAGCTGAAAATGTGGACACCTCCCCTGGTGCGCCGTGTATAAACGTGCTTCCTGTTTTCACTTAGAACCTGCACTTCATGATTACATTAGAATGGTGACGATATCCTCATTGAGACTGAGTCACGCACGCAACCACACTAGCATGCTAAACGAAGGTCGCGCCAAGCTTCGCCAGTGTTTATCACCATTTCAACCTGTTTAGTTGTTGAGGAGACGGTTCGGTGATTACAGTAAGAACTGTCCGCCAAGTAAATACTTCCCCACACAAACGTTCGTTATCCTCACATTGATAGCATTTCATTCAGCTTATGTATCAAAGTCCGCCACAGCGCACAACTCAGCTTGTTTACGTTTATCATTTATACCGGTATAAGTCATTTTCTTATCATTGGAAGAATCTATATAATCGGTATATTAAAAATATCGCCCCAACCTAGTGTTATGTAAAGCAGATTGCACTGCATGTGCATGTTTTTGTCTTCATTTGTCAAGAGACACACAGAAGGTAGAACTAGAAATGTATCTTGCTTTATGTTGCACATACTAAAACGTTCTGTCTAAGGTTAGGTTTGACACATGTGAGGATCTGTGACAATGGTGTTATTAGTGATGGGATTGAAGAGCAGCATGGACTGATTTCATTGTACTCCGAGGTCACTGGTCACCATGCAAAAAGCCAGTTGCATTGATTGCCTGAGATAAAGCTGTGGCGTGTAACTAAATCCCTCAAAAGCGCACAATGTGGATATCAAATCCTTTGGGATGCTTCATGCTAATGTAATTGCATGATTGCGTATGAGATGTAGAATTTGGATGATCGGTTGACATTTTGGTTTCTTTTTTGCAGTTCTTCATCTGTGATTCAAGCGTCTGTTTTGCTGTTGTAAATATAGACATATTTATCCCCCAAGGTCAAATGTAAGGTGTTTAGGGAGCATATTTAAATCAATATGAGCAAAATCAATATGCACATATGCAAATCAATCACCGTATGTTATCACTTTGAGAGGTATTATTTCACTGTGAACTATAAGATAATGACATCATGTGACAAGACCTATTTTATTTCAGCGTCATTCACAGATGGAAGCGTGCATACCTGGCGCCTAATTTCGCTACAAAGACTCAACAAGATGCTTGTTTGCTGTCAGCATTTTTTACCTGAGGATTGCAGCACACATCTTGTGCTGGAAGACACAGCCACCCCAAGGTGAGGGGACATCGTACACGTTGTCGCTGTATCTATGCTGCTGTTGTTGACTTTTAACTACCATAAGTATGTGTATCAATGTGCCAAGAAAAGAGGTTTGGGTAGTGTTTTAAATCATCAAAATACAGCAAGATACTACAACTATTACATGTTATCATCAGTGTACGTGTTGTGCATGATCAGAGCATGTATATATATATTTTTAGATTCATAGTAGAAATAGCTGTACCCCAATGACAGCATTGTAAGTTTGCTGAAATTAACTTGTTTTCTTGCATTATAATGCACAGAAAAGGGAAAGAAATATGCGTTCATGTTTCACATGAGGATTGTGAATGATGATAACAAAATTCCAAAGAAAGTTCAGTTCCCCTTTAACTTTGACAGCAAACAGTACGTTTAATATTTTGCTTGTAAATGTGCACATGCGTCACACTGAGTGCTGTTTATATTTGTATATCTTATATATTAAAAATAACTCTTGTTTGTCTCGTTATACTTTTTACCATTTTCAACAAAGAAATAATGATGTAATGATGAAATATAATGAAATATAAGCTGACTTCTGAACCAATGCAGACAAAAAAAGGGTGAAAATTTTACCAAAAATGCACCCCAACTGTGTTGCCTGTGCTGTTATTTTTCTGACATACACACCAAATGGTGGTCGAGTGGTTAGCGCGCAGACCTCACAGCTAGGAGACCAGGGTTCAATTCCACCCTCAGCCATCTCTGTGTGGAGTTTGCATGTTCTCCCCGTGGATGCGTGGGTTTTCTCCGTGTATTCCGGTTTCCTCCCACATTCCAAAAACATGCTAGGTTAATTGGCGACTCCAAATTGTCCATAGGTATGAATGTGAGTGTGAATGGTTGTTTGTCTATATGTGCCCTGTGATTGGCTGGCGACCAGTCCAGGGTGTACCCCGCCTCTTGCACGAAGACAGCTGGGATAGGCTCCAGCACCCCCGCGACTCTCGTGAGGATAAGCGGTAGAAAATGAATGAATGAATGAATGAATGGTTGGTTATCAAACAAAAGGCAGTTTTGGTCCCCTGTAGTTTTTACCATCCAAAAACAATGTTAAGCTATATTAAAAGGACACATGTCAAGTACTAGCATACTAGGACCAAACTGACAAAAACCAGTCGCCCTACCCCCCCACATTTGAAATTAAAATTTGGTCCATTCGGCCGCGTGGTGCGGTGTGGAGCAGCTAACATTAGCCCTGTGCTGCTGTTTGTTGTCACTTCTCATCGCTCTCTTCTTACCTCTCAGACAGTCCATCCAATAAAGAAATAAGGTTTGAACATATGGGAACATATGGGCTGGGTTTAGGGTGGGGTGGGGGTTGTTTTAAGGGGTTTAGTGTATGTACAGCGGCCTAGAATTTGGTGCTGCGCCTTTGCAGAGGGTGTCCTGTATTGTTGAATTATTGAAATGCCTCTCAAAAACTGAACATTATGACCTTTGTATGACTTGGGACTTTTATTTGGATCTCATTAGATTTTGCTAATGGTATGTACAATTTGTAAGCAACTTTAAAAGCCCCTTGGAACCTTAAAGGACCCTTTCCTGATATTGCTAAGACAGACCTCATTTGTGGGCAAGTGTTGTGGAAACGTTCCCCATGCCCTATACATGCACTGATGCTGCACGTCATTGAGCAAGCAGCAGACTCACAGGCTGCACTTGCAGCTACAAAGATGAAGAGGTTATGCTTTGTGTGCCACAGCATCATATGGCAGAATTAAATCACCTCTTAGCATCAGCCTGTATGGGTGCCAGTCAAGATCTGGGCGTGGGCCTCTTTGACACTGAGGATGCGCAAGGCACAACAGCAGCACTAACAACACCATCTCTTCCAGGCATTTATTTCTATTCAAAACCAGTAGAGCACATCCGCTCTCCAATCCAAACATGCTATTCCTAGCAGTAGCGGTAGCAGCAACAGGCCTGCTTGTTTTTTTTTTTTTGTTTTTTTTTTATTTACATTTTTTTAAATTAGGAATACAGACATATATACCGCGTCTTTTATGTTATGTCCACGCTAATGATGCGCAATTACGTCCCCCAACACTTACAATAGCAGCTCTTACCTGCAGCCTGGAGGGGAGAGGGAGTGGAAAGTGGAGAGGGAAAACATCTCAGCCCGGTCCGCCATCTTCTCCGCCGCCAAATGACTCAGAGTCACTGCAGACAATCACGGAGGGGAAGAGCAGTCCATTCACGGCAAGGACGGCGCAGTGGATGATGTTGGGTGTTTTTTTTTCTCTCCCTCCCCCCCACACACACACGCACGGAATTTTTGATCGTGGACCAGCACCACCTCTCCACGCTGGCCAGATCAGACAAGCCTGTCAAGCACCATCGAGTCCTGCAGATGGAGGAGGGTGGCTGTCTCGGTTCAGATCATCTGAAGAGAGACAAGGGAAAAAAAATAATTTAGTCGCCCAAAATGTCCAACGGGGTATCCCTAGCCGAGGATGCTGCGTGTGACATACAACAGAAGCTGGCAGGCAGCAGTGCGGAGACAGAGCGAGGGAGGATAGCGTCATTTATCCCGAGTGGGATGCAGGAAAGGGGAGGAGAGGGATGCTCCACCGCCAGTGACGTCACCAAAAAGACTCCATTCTACCACTAGCTAACAATTGTCAAAAAAAGATGGGGTGGAGGGGTACAGTCACCACAAGCATTAAGAACTTACTAATATTAAATTAGTTCAGAAAATTGACATAACATTACAGAACAAAAATTGTAGAAATCGTTTAATTTTTACTCATTTTACTCATTTTTACTTTTAAGTGTAGGAGAGTGAACGAGTGTGGAAATGGCAGTTTGCAAAAAAGTAAGATATATTATTCTTAATTCTTTTTTCATATCGTTACCGCTTTATTACTATGAAGAAGTGACAATTTAAAGTGTGATTGTTCAAATTTTAAAAACAAAATTAAGCATGCAATGTCATGGTAACACAAGTGGCACTGGATTGTAGGAATGAGCCTGCTATTTTTGAGTAATAATAATATAACACTTACTGTATATATGGAAAATAGCAATACTTGCTTTCTGTTTGCTATGCAGATGATGACACCAGCGTTTCAACAAACAATTGCAATTTTATTTCCATCAAATGGAAAGATTTACAATTTCTGACGTGGAAAAAAAAAAGAGACGCTGTGCCTTTTATTACATTTTCATATCATTACAAAGCGGCAATGCAAAATAAGTGACAATTTCAAAGTTTTTCTCTTTCTGACACTTTAATTAGGCTTTTTTTCCTTTCTTTTTGTTTCAACTGAGGTAATAGCAAAAAGAGTTGCACAGGGAATAACATAGTCACTCATGAGCAAATGCGAATGTTTATTTCGATTGCCATGGAAGGATGTTGAGTTTATTGCTGCTCTCCGATGGCGATGGGACCCAGCGTGACAGCACCTTTCCAGACTGTCTCTTCTGAGAAAAAAAGATGGAAGACATGTACCTCATATCAATAATAACAAGATATCTAAAGAAATGACATACCATCTGTCAATGAACGGCCCTTCCTCGTACCACCGCCACTGACCCAGGAACTGCCGATTTGTTTGCCAGTGGTCCAGGAACCACCCACTTGTTTGCCACCACCAGGGATCCAGGGAAGACCCCCTTGTTTGATGACGGTTGAGCCACCGCCGCCAGTACCACCACCGCCAGTGCTACCGCCACCAGTGCTACCGCCACCAGTGCTACCGCCACCAGTGGTCCAGGATCCCCCCCCATGTTGGCCACCACCAGTGGTCCAGGATCCACCCCCTTGTTGGCCACCACCAGTGGTCCAGGATCCACCCCCTTGTTGGCCACCACCAGTGGTCCAGGATCCACCCCCTTGTTGGCCACCACCAGTGGTCCAGGAACCGCCCACTTGTTTGCCTCCACCGTTCACTACGCCAGGAGATCCGTATCCACCAGCGTCACAGGAATTGCATGCTGCATCCACTCCGCTAGCCTCCTTCCAACTGGTCGGGCAAGGGCGACACAAGCTGTGAGTACCAGATTTACTCAGTATATGTCCTTCTCTTACTTATCATCACTCACCCATCCATGAAAGAGCAGGCCCTGTGGTCAGAATCAATGATGCGGCTTGTAGACGTGGCTCTCATGTGGCAAGTAATGTAGAGCTGTAAGGAATAGACGAGAGTCATTTCAGTCGGGTTCAACACAGCGTTCAGTTCAATCTGAGAGGGGCTCACCAGTCCACTTTCAGCACCCTGGAACCTAAAGGCCTCTAACATGAACCGAAGCTTGTTCTCGTCTGTGCGCGGCATGAATTTAGAGTCCGAGCTCGTGATCCATGCATCAACTAAACATCTGCAGGCAAGACAGTCGGAGTCAAGACCCGTGTTAGACAGTGTGAACTGTGCCTTCAACTTATACTGTAAATAAATATAGTCAATCGTAATTTACAATGTATAAGCTGTGTATAAGCCATACCCACAAAATTTGGAGGGAAAACCGTGTTGCGGTTAATGCGCGTTAGGCAAATATATATTTAGTGTACAGTGTCACACATAAAGATTGCATGAACTCAACAATAAAATAATGTTTTTTTTTCCCCAAACAGTACAAAATAGCATTAAACAGTGCAAATCAAGTGGAAGTTAAATTCCAACATAAGTGTAACCACACGCTCCATGTAAGGCTGTATGTTTCATTGAGCACATTCGTGTGTAATCATCAATCATCATACAAGGCTGGTGAAGCCCACTCACTTCAATTGCAAGATGGACGTAGAGGCTTCCTATGGCATTATTTTTTTGTCATGGAACCCTTAAGGGACAGAAATGTCTTTGCATCCACTGATTTGAAATACCAAAGAAACTGAAGATATATTATTTATCTGTACTGTACAGACTGAATTTGAAACTGAAGCCAGAAAAATGCAACAAAATGGAAAGAGTCCAGAGTCATATTGCATGTTGAATACTGTAAATTTGTTTGTAGGTCTGCATCGAAATGAAAGCCTCTCACGCCCCTCCTGACAGGTCCTATACACATTTAATGTATCTGTTTTTCTGTTCATTTATGTCAGCGGATATGACATGTATGCCCGTGTTGTTGTGGTTGCAACCCGCCATTAAACAAAAAGAAGAGGAATAAAATGCCCATGGCGCTACATACATTACCATGGGTAAAGTTTACATGAGGTCACTTGTGAAATTGCTGGATATTACACATTATTTCTGATGGATTTCTCCTCTGGACTTCATAGGAACCACAGTACAGTGGCACCATTGTGTCATAGTGCTTGGATTCGCCTGGGTCAAGGTACGTCTGCCGTTACATTTCCTTTTGTTATTGATGTTGCTCATTCAATTGTTTGCAATGGCAGCTACAGAGTTAGCAAACCCAGAGAATGGTGGCTTTGCACCATGTTTTGGTTGTTTGCTGTACTTTTTGTACTTCTTACAATGTCGGGCAATTATAACATGACCACAGTGGTACAGAAAATGGATGGATGGAATATTATATTACGTTTAAAAATTACAAATCTGTACAGGCAATATACTTCTTTCTCTTTGGGCTTTTTCTTTCAGGGGTCGCCACAGCAAATCAATCTCCTCCATCCAACCCTGTCTTCTGCATCTGTCTCTCTCACACCAACTACCCTAATGTTCTCCTTCACTACATCCATAAACCTCCTCTTTGGTCTTCCTCTACGCCTCCTACCTGGCAGCATCCTTCTACCAACATATTCACTATCTCTCCTCTGGACATGTCCCAACCGTCTCAGTCTGGCCTCTCTGACTTTATCTCTGACTTGTTCCTGATCCTATCCATCCTGGTCACTCCCAATGAGAACCTCAGCACCCACATCTCTGCTACATCCAGTACTGCTTCCTGTCTTTTCCTTGCTAATCTTCATCCTTGCATCTCCTCCACCTGTTCCCTACTCTCACTACAAATCGCAATGTCATCTGCGAACATCATAGTCCATGGAGATTCTTGTCTAAGCTCATCTGTCAGCCTGTCCATCACCATAGCAAACAAGAAGGGGCTCAGAACTGATCCCTGATGCAGTCCCACCTCCACCTTGAACTCTATTGTCACACCTACAACACATCTTACCACTGTCTTAAAGTACCCATACATGTCCTACACCACTTTAACATACTTCTCTGTCACTCCACTGCCACTCCATTCCTAAGGCATCTTCTCACCACCTAAGATTCAATTGAACAACTCAGTACAGGCAATATACTGTACTGTGATATGTTTCTAAAAAATCATGTCTCGTCCTTGCAGTATCTTTTTCAAAACACTGTTAAAGTGAGATTATTACAGCAATGGTGTAATACGCCAAAAATTCACAAAGGAATTGCAGTAAATCAATCTTCAAATGAAACTATCATACAAAAATCAGCGCCATGTCTGTTGCGATCCCTAACAGAGGACCTAACAGAGATGCTGAGGTCCAGAATGTGTTTGGTAGATTTAATTACACTCAGCTTTGACAGCAATGAAGCAGTATACGGAACACTGAAACCAGGATGCCGAACTTATGTTATGGATATGGTAGGTGTGTGGAATAAGGTAGTATAATATAGCATGATTTTAGCGGCCAACAAAAGTACGGCTTCCCAACCCATACATGCACACACACACCTACGTATACATATGCCCACGTGGCCAGTGCCCCTCCGTACCAATGTCTCCTACAGTGTTGTACCACTTACTCTATATACTCTATGTTTAATTCCATCAATTTTTTTTGTTTTTCGTAAAAATTCAATTATTTTACAAGGTCCATATTGAAGTACATCTTGAATTAAATTATTTTATCAATAAGGCACAATCTAAAGGAAAACCACACATTTTTGTCATTTTGCCCATCCACTATACTTATGTGAGACATGAACACATATGTCTTTCACTTTTCTGTGCGATCTAAAGACATAAATACAGATAAAAAGAGCCACATCATTACTGAAAGTATGGGACATACTTATTCCTCAAATAAAGTCATCTGAAAAAGTCTCCAAAAACCGCCAACAAACCAATTTGACTGGACTGCGCCAAGATGGGGGTGTGGTGCACCAGGGGAGGTGTCCACATTTTCTTTTTAGCACAGTGACAATTTCGCAACAAAAAAGCGATTTTAGAAGTGAAAAGTGCACCAGAAAAAAAAGCACAAGACAGCACCACGCATCGCTTACCGTGGTTGTGGTGGATGCATGCCAGATCGCCCCTCCTGCCCCTCCCCTGTGTTTAATGTAACTGTCAGGAACAGATGATGTGTCCCACGTGTAGTGAATGACATGCAACGTGGCCTCTGATGCACATTCCAGTTTGGCACATTTAAAGGCAATGAGAGGCTTTTATTTGATTGGTTAAGATTAAACTCAGCTGTGTTAAACTCTCTGACGCCTTCTCTCCTTCTCGCGGTGGGAGGGATGGAGGCGTGGGTGCGCGGCGCTGCGCCAGACTGCGCTGCTCATCAAATTTGCAACGTGCGCTGGCCCACACCTGCACCGCGCCTAGTCTACAAACTTAGAGTCCATACTGTGATGTGTATATTAACCAAGCTGCAGCGACACATTTCTAATATTGTTTCGCCAATCAAACTTAATTACTGGTGTATTGACACTTAGCCAGAACACACCGGCTAGCTACTAATCGACTAGCCTTACAACAGACGCACTACATATTGACTACATATTGTATACGGAACCACTGCTGCTGTGTTTTTATTTCTCTGCTTGGAAAAGTCAACATGAGGTGCAGGCGTTCATTTCTATGACGTTACTACATGAAATCAATGCGCCAAGCAAAGAAGTTCCGGTAATGCTTAGCTTTGTAAGGGGCATAGTAGGTGTATCTCATTATGTGCACTACTGAGCTGTCATTTTGTATCTGTTTTATATTTTTAAAACGCACAGAAAAGAGAAAGACATATGTGTTCATGTCTCATGTAAGGATTGTGGATGATTACAAAAAAAGTCTAGTTTTCCTTCCTTCTGTCATCAGTGAAAAAAACATTTTTAAAACAAAAACATTACAGCAACCACAACACTAACATCTAAAATACTACCTGGCCTACAGCAAACTTTATTATTGTGTTGGAATGCATTTTGCCACTGAGATTTATCTGCCTACACTGACTGGCATAAGCACTTCGGGAAAAATGTGCTATAAATATGAAGTTATTGTAAGTATTCTGGTTATTATCCACAAACCTCCCTTACCCATTCTCAATGAAGGCATATCTGGGGCTGGAATTAATTTCCGGTGTCAGCGTAGCCACGCAGTTGTCCACATAAACACGGAGAGGCACGTGATAGTACTGCTTGACAGTGGCCTCCACAAAAATCATGTCCCCCAGATAGTACTCATAGCGGGGCCTCTCATGCATCCAGTCGCCTGCGCGGCAAATCGGGTTTGGAGACAGATTAGAATACATTTTAACATATGAACAAAGGATAATGGACAGATAGACTTACTGGTCATGAGGGTCAGACTGAAGTACAAGAACTCCTCTGCAACCTTGACAGAAGAGAACGGGACCCAGTGTGGGTCGAGAGGTAGGCTGCTCACGTTGTGATGCCTATATGTTTGATAATTAGGACACAAAGAAAAGCAAGAAAGTCAAATACCGAAACTTGATACTTGGGCATTGTTCCAAAATAGATCCATTACATTTTGGTGCAGGTCCAGACATAGGTAGGGTTTCCTTTTTGCAATTTCAGAAATAATGCATGCATTTCAATGAAATCAGGGCATGATGGGGTACAACTGTGGTTTTTGCGTGTAGGTGCGCACACCTTGGGTAGTAGCATTCCACAATCACAGCAGCATTGGTAGTCCTTACAACAGGGATGTTGCCCATTGGCTTTGGGTTATACTGAAGACTGAAGGTGTAGATGAGAGAGTCTTCCGTCATCTAGGGAACAAATGAAAGTCAAAAAAGAAAAAGTATGATTATGCACTGTAACAATGGCGTGCTCCATATGACGATGGATTGAGTTTGGCACCGGGCTTACCTGTAACTTGCTGTTGCAATCGTGCA
The DNA here is from genome assembly GCF_037039965.1 of Doryrhamphus excisus. Taxonomy (NCBI): domain Eukaryota; kingdom Metazoa; phylum Chordata; class Actinopteri; order Syngnathiformes; family Syngnathidae; genus Doryrhamphus; species Doryrhamphus excisus. Next base: position 13,122,667 of record NC_136357.1, on the reverse strand, counting down.
GCTCAGACTCGTAAATCAGCACGTGAGCGGCTGTGTCTTCCCCCACAAGGCCGCAGTTTCCTAGAGTGAGGTCATCGGGATTGATGAACTGGCCTATTCCAAAGAGGTCCTTCTTGACCTCCACGTGTGCGTCCTTCTCCCGGCAGTCCACAGCAACAGTTGCAGCAGGGACAGGGTGCCGAAGCTCAAAGGGAACGTCAGTCTTAGGCTCAGGCTGAGGCTCTTCGGGGTACATCCAGGTGATTGGCTTTTCAAATGTATTCCTTGTCTGCTGGGGATCCTGGGTCCCCTGTTTGGTGTCCTGTCTCGGACTAAGGTAGCGCTGAGCATTGCACACACTGCAGAGCAAGGCCAGTGCCACTAGGCACACAGCGGTGCACTTGATCACCATGGCTTCACAACAACGAGTGATCTTCACAAGGTGCTGTGAAAATGGAGAAAGGGTTCATCTACTTTTATAAGCAGGACAGCCTGTCTGCTTCTGTTTGCGTCCCACCCCATTTGTTGGACATCTCCTATGTGAGCTGATAAGTGTCAGCCATCATCTCTACTGGGGTTTGTATTAGTAAAACTGTGCCAAGAGTACATGCAGTTCTGTAACACAAGATCAGAATGTGGATTAATGGCTTTACAAGGCAAAAAGGAAAAATTAACAGGTGTAATACAATAATAAGAAGACACTTCTTTACTGATCAGAAAATCAACTCCAAAAGGCATTGAAAATGGTGAAATAATTTATGACTACGAGTGGACTGACACCACTGTTTACTCATAATTTAAAACAAATTGCTTCAGTTAAAAAAGAAATCAGGATGCTGTTCCACCAATGATGAATTCATACAAGATTTCCTGTATTATAAAAAAAAACACAGTATACCGAGAAGACAGCGGTCGCCAAAAGGTTTTGTTGACAGTAGGTTAGGGTCACCTGCCCTCAACAGGACATGTCACACTACTTACCTTTTGCCAAAGTACATTTATATAAAAATCAATTGTGGACCCAACCACTACTGACTGATGGATGTTGCAAACCAGAAAAATCAGGCCAGACTCAAAACCACTTTTGTAAAAAGGAGCACAAACATCAGCTATTTGTGCATGTGTGTACAAGGATACAGTAAGTATAAATTGACTGATGCACAGTGTGTGTATCAGTGTTTCACACAGATGGAAAATCATAAGGTCTGAATACTGGGATTTTGTCTACTTGCGTATCAGGATTAGTGATGGACATTTGATGAAATCCACCGTGATTGAAGAAATTTAACAATCATTCTTTCATTCATCCTCACGAGGGTCGCAGGGGTGCTGGAGCCTATCCCAGCTGTCTTTAGGCAAGAGGCGGGGTACACCCTGGACTGGTCGCCAGCCAATCACAGGGCACATATAGACAAACAACCATTCACACTCACATTCATACCTATGGACAATTTGGAGTCACCAAATAACCTAGCATGTTTTTGCAATGTGGGAGGAAACCGGAGTACCCGGAGAAAACCCACGCATGCACGGGGAGAACTTGCAAACTCCACACAGAGATGGCCGAGAGTGGAATTGAACCCTGGTCTCCTAGCTGTGAGGTCTGCGCGCTAACCACTCGACCGCCGTGCCGCCCATTTAACAATCAATTAATCAAAAATGTATTCATTGAAAGATTATTTGAAATGGAATGGGATGGGTTTATGGCATTCCATATTATAAACTCCGTCCCGTAAATTGCTTAGAAAAATAATTTTGGTTCACGTGACTCGCCCAAAAATTAGTTACACCAAGTATTACATGTTATCATTAATATACTTGTTCTTGCATGATCACATATCAAACGCTGTTGTAGTTTTTTTTTTGAGGGCTTTGTAGTCGAACTCGGTGTGTCGCAATGACGTGCATTGTTATCTAGCTCATTTTAACTTATTTTTCCGACCTTATATTACACTGAAAATTGAAAAAAAATTGAATATTCACAGGGAACAATCAACAGTTCCAGCAGTTTAAAAGCAATTACATTGGCAAAGGCCATTAATTTCACAATCCTTTAAAATAGCTTTAAATTCTCAGTAGCATGCTGTCTCTGTTCTGCCTATAGGAGCTACCATCAGTACGTTTATCTGAGAGAACAGAGCATACTGTTGATGGCATTTATGCATGTATGTACAGAGGTAAGATGGTAGGAGCCCAAGGATACATTTATTGATATTGACAGTTTGAGCCTGCAAGAGACACATTGTTTCTTATTGGAGATTTTAAAATGACAACAACACATAAAGATTATCGATGGAGGCTCCACCGTCAAAGGGAATTTATTCAAAGTCAATCACTGTGTTTGCTTATAAATTATGCTTTGACTATTTGTCCAAACCAGACAACGTGCCCCCTTATTTCAGCTAATTAAAACTGACCCTGGTGCAGTAGTATTTTTCCATTTAATGTCTGGCAGAAGGTAGCAAATTAGGCTTCATTGTGGTCTTTGTTTCCATCAATGATGGAACACAATGCACTTAGTGAAGATAAGACTACGTGTTTATTTTGTCAAGATCTGCTGAACACAAGATAGTGTGACCGCGGCAGCGGTGTAGGTCATCCAGACCCTGTGAAGGTTTTTATTGTTTACAATTTTTATGTCATTAACAAGGCTGTGATTTTTCAAGCAGGATTTTAGCATTGTTAGGATAATTGCTTTGCCACATCCCAGCAATTCATCATTTCACTTACAATCGGGTAGGCAGCATGGGTAGAAAACAAATTTGTCAACATGACCCATGCCATATAAAAGTCAGAGTGTTGTTGCCATGTTTTCTTACAGCGGCAGAGTGTTCAATGTGAACCGATGGCAATGAAGTTGAACTGTCTCCTCACTGTTGCCCTGTTCATGGGATTTCTGGCCAGGGCTCAAAAGTTCACCGACCAACGGCCTGACAACCCCACGAAGTCCAAACCCTTGACAGACACAGACAAACTCTCTTGTGAGGTGGAGGGGCGTCACAAGATACAGTGCGGCTCAGCAAGCATCTCCTCTTCTGGTTGTCGTGACATTAACTGCTGCCATGATGGCCACATGTGCTATTATGGCAAATGTGGTAGGTCTTTTTTCTTGTTTGTATGACTTGACTGCTGCTTCCGGTGTATTGACAATTCAATAAAAATGCTGTCTTCAGTCACTCTACAGTGCACCAAGGACGGCCAGATGATAGTGGTGGTCGCCAGAGAATCCACCCAGCCCGACATTGACTTGGACTCCATTTCATTCCATGCAAACGAGCCAAGATGCCGTCCAGCTGACACCAATTCAGCTTTTGCCATCTACCAGTTCCCCATTACAGCCTGTGGCACTGTCATCATGGTGAGGCAAACGTTATTACTTTCTTTCTTACTTACTTCCTTACTTTCTGACGGTTAGTAAGAAACCCTGTCATGCTGCACACCTACTGTAGGAAGTGGATGGCGTTGTAATCTATGAGAACAGGATGTCATCCACCTACGAAGTTGCTACTGGACTCTATGGAGCAATTACCAGGGACAGTCGATATCAGTATGTGGTTCTCCTATTCCTATACACTCATTAGACACTACTTTGGTTGAACACTTGACAGAATTTGAGGGAAAATTTAATAGAATTTTTATATTTTAGATATTTATATTAAGAATTCCCAATGGCTACAAATACTAATTAATTAAACAATTAAGAATATGCAACAAATCACAAAACTGATGTAAGCAAGCAAACTAGTTAACAGCAGTTGTGCTTGTTGCAGTCAGGTAGGAGATGCACTCCATTTTGCCTTACTTCTCAGTTCTTATCCGTTAATTGATAATTTATTATGCCTGAATACTACATAACAATTCAATGTCAGGAAAAACAGACGGTCAGAAAAGGGAGGCAGTTTATTTAGATGGAACTTTTCACAAAGGCCATAAAAGTGCTTGACGAAACAGATGTCAAATACGCATAAGATGCAAAAAATATTTAAAATCATTAAAATATGTCATGGGTTAAAATTGGCAGAAAATATAAATCAGCTTTGCTTCTTCCTGGGCCGCATAGTGGCCGAATGGTTACCATGTTGGCCACACAGTCAGGAGACTGGGAAGACCTCTGTGTGCAATTAGCATGTTCTCTCCCTGCATGTATGGGATTTCTCCGAGGACTCCGGTTTCCTCCCACATTCAAAAACATGCTAGGTTAATTAATTGGTGGCTCCAAATTGTCCATATGTATGAATGTGAGTGTGAATGGTTGTCTATTTGTGCCCTGTGATTGGCTGGCGACCAGTCCAGGGTGTACCCCGCCTCTCGCCCAAAGACAGCTAAGATAGGCTCCAGCATACCCGCGACCCTCGTGAGGATAAGCGGCATAGAAAATGGATGCTCCTTTTCAGGCATGTATAGCAATGAATTTTGTATTGTGTATATGTGATGTAGTTAATTGTTATATTGTATACAATCAATCACAGATTAAAATTATTTGTCCTGGGTAAAAAGATAATTTTAGCTTTACTTGAAGTGCGTGCAAAAAGAACAAATAGTGTAATTTTACAAATCCAATGCTTCATACTAGTGATCAAAGGCAATCACAATATGGACATGTATGGAGTCTTCCTTTGCAAAAATAGTGCAAACAAAGAGATAGGTGGTTAAATTATTATTACCACTCAAAGAGTCAAAACTGAACATTATCTTACAACATTGTATTGATTGCTGGTGTGCCTTATACTGTGGTGTTTATAAAAATATATATGTCCTGGTTGGTTCCTCAAAGGGTGCTTCTGCAGTGTAAATATGTGGGCTTCTCCACTGAAGCACTAGTTGTTGAGGTTGGCCAGGTTCCTCAACCAAATCCAGCTGCAGCTCCTGGGCCCTTAAATGTGGAGCTCCGTCTGGGAAGTGGAGTGTGCACAACCAAGGGCTGTATTGAAGGTATATGTAAAGAATTTTATCATGTTAGTCCCATTGGAAGTGACTTGGATTTCAGCATTTACATTATTTTGTACGCAGAGGATGTGGCCTTTGGGACATTCTATGAGGATATTGACTACCCGCTAGTAAAGGTGCTCACAGAGCCTGTGTATGTTGAGGTCCGAATGATGGATAGGACTGACCCCAACCTGGTCTTGACTCTTGGGCGATGCTGGGCCACTGCTAATCCCATCTCTCACAGCGTGCCTCAGTGGGACTTGCTGGTTGATGGGTAAGAGTAAGTACCACTCGTTGTAATCATCACACAATTTTGCATGTATTTTAAGTTTGATCGCGTCTCTCTCTGATTACAGCTGCCCTTACGTAAATGACAGTTACCAGACCACCCTAGTTCCAATCGGTCCCTCTTCAGGCATCATGTATCCCACCCACCATAGGAGGTTTATCTTCAAGATGTTCACTTTTCTGTCAACTGTGGTGAACAGTTCTGATACAGATGCAGAGGTTATGAGTCCTCTGAAGCGAAAGGTATGTGATGCAAAAATTGCCAATAAAATCCCTTTTCGTAGATGCCAAACTCATTTGGCCCCGAGGGACAGGCCATACCACTTGGTGGCTCTAATTACTTTTTTAAATTACATCTTTATCATAACACACACTGCCTATAAAACAGATGTGGCATCTGTAAAGTTGATTGATGGTCGCATTAAAGCAGAATGTGTTGCTTTAGGCAAGAACAGTAATTCATATTTCTCTAAAAATGCAAATAAAGGCATGTCCTGCTACTGCAGTATTAAACATCTATTTTTTGTCTTCAACCAGGTACACATCCACTGTGACACAAGTGTATGTCAGCCCTCGTTCGGAAACAACTGTGAACCTATGTGCTTCAGGAAGAGTAAATACTACACAATTTGATGCTATTGAAGTTAAGCTATGAGCAGATGACATATGTCTTGTATCCCACACAGAGAGGGACCTTGGCAGAGCCACTTTCCAAAAGGCCTACAAGCATGACAGCACTGTGGTTAGCAGTTTGGAGATTCAGTATAGGGAGTGGAACTGAAGTGTGGCATAACAAATATCTGCTACTTGATATAAGTTTGAAATAAACAACTGAAGTTGTTTAGAGTGTTGTCTGAAATGTCATGAAATATTTATTTTCATTCATGTCAATCACATACAGGAAGAATGCTGAACTCGACGTCGTAGTACTGTTAAAAATGAGTGTAATGTAACATGAGTCCAGTAGCATTCATCAAACTGTCATCAAAAATACCCAATACATACTCAATATACCTCCATGTGTTCTTCATAGCCTTTTTTTTGTGTAATTCTCGTCGCACAACGGCAGAAGATACACAAATCTGTAAATCAATATAGGTTTATCATTAGTAATTCATGGCAATGGATACATAGAAAACAATACAGAACCGTTATCGAATACTCTCCCTAACCGCAACATTAGGTACACCTGCACAAGACCACAAGATCCATTAAGCAGCTTGACATCAAACATGGTAGCTCACTTCACTTATGCTAGAGGCAACATGAACTTATTTTTTGTTTTGGTGAACTAAGGTAAGCAAAACGTGACAAATACATATCAGTTCGGTACTACAGCACTGCAAGCTACAAGAGGCAATGCTTTAGTTGGCATGACGTGTGCTAACGTGGCTAACTAAAACCAAACGTGTAGGCTATTTAGCAAACATACCACAAAGTATGTATGCGGTATTATTGGATGGCGTAGACGACGTCTTTGTTTTTAAACTTGTGTCCGGCTGGTACAGAAGAAACCCCACAAAAAAGGTTACAGACATCATTAACCACTGTAACAAGCTATTGACAAACCGGCTCGTCGCGTGGGATGACGCTGTCGATTAGTGATGACGTCAGAGTCATTGGCGCTTTGTGTTATCTCATATTTCAAACACAAGACCCTCGAACTTGGCTACGGGGGTGACGCTTTTAAACGAGTCGAAGCTGTCAAAAATGAGACATTTTAATGGAAGTTTGTCTTTATAAATGACGCATGCATTTACGAAGACGGAACCAACCAGTTGCTGGATTTTCCGCAGTAAATGTATTTTATTTTTTTAAGGCACCATGTTTGAACCCCCCGAGACTCTCCTCAAATATGAGACCCCAGTTTTAATCAGCAAAACCACAGATAAAAAATCTTCAAAGGTGAGTTGACAGGCTAGTTAATAATGGCAACACTTCTTGGAGGGCTTCATAGAACACTGACAATGAGGATATTATTTATATAACAACCACAATAGTAGGACATCCATACGATGTAGGTGTTATTTGTATTATTCAATAAAACTATATAAACACATGAAATACAGTGAACCTTATTTTATATAAGGTGTTTTCACGGGGTGTGGCAGGTCCTCTCTGGGAGAGACATTGCATCGTTCAGGGGAGGCTTGAGAAAAATAAAGAAAATCCTATTTTTCAAACCTGCTAAGCTAACTTAGGTTAGGTAAAATGAACTGATTTTGATTTCCTGTAGTGAGTCTGGAGTGAGCGGAAGACACCACAAAATATGCAGTAGAAAATGTTATTTAGGCTCAAAGCACCACACTTTGAAGACCGCTGGTTTAAACAATTCTGTTAAAACAAAAAGCCTGTTTAAATACATAAACTATTCACAGGGGGGCCGTCCTTTCAAAGTGAGCTCCCAACCGCATGCAGACTCCCCTGTGCCACCACCCCCGAAAGCCAAATCATCTGCAGCTGAATCCACCAGGCAGCAAAATGAGGACATACTCAACCTCATCTTTCCACCCAGGTATTGCGTAATCCCTGCTTTACATAACATATCATGTCTTTCCACATGTAATACTTATGTTTATATTTCAACCTTTTGTGCTTCAGGGAATGGATGGAGGGAAACCAACTGTGGGTGCAGCAAGTGTCCAGTGCACCGTGCACTCGAGCAGACGTGGTGAACCTTGAAGAACTACTAGACAGGAAGCTGCAGCAACGGCGTGCCATAGAGACGGGAATATGCCCTGTGCGAAGAGAGCTTTATACGCAGTGCTTTGGTAAGGATTAGACTAAGGTTGATGTCCCACCGCATGAGATCTAATACAAGAGATACAAAATATATATATATAAAAATGTGGAACACTATGACGCAGCACACTGTATTAACTGCACTGACATGGAATGAAATGGGTGATGAAGTCGACCGAACTATTTTCTGCTTTTGACGCGAGTAGGTCTTCCCGCGAAATAGCCGTAACAGTGCTTTTTTCAGCTTCTTGTGCCGTTTTTTTGCCGGCTTTTCTTCACGTTCTTATTTTGCATAAAGAGCACACGCATGAAACAGGGAGACAAAGTCGTCTGAAGCATTTTTTGTTTTTGGAGCTAGTAGTGTTTTCACACAATAATCCTGAAAAGTAGTCGCATTACTGCTGTAACAATATATCTGTCAGTTATCTTCCTGTGTCTTTTTCACAAAATCCAACGAGTAGGGGATATTGCTGCAGCTGTGAGCTTTCACACAGCGACATGGATCAGATTAGTTCTGTGATGCTTATTGGACAGCGACAATTGCATTCAACACAATGGGACAGGAGTAGTATACTTCACAACCCTGTTCAGGCACTGCAGAATATCCTCACACATAGGCAGCGTCCCATCTTTTGTTACTGCTCCAATTTTACCTCCAAATGTGGAAAATTGCCTGGTTGGCTTCATCCTCTGATTCACTGAAGGTGTCCTTTAGAACAGAACAGCAACGTGTAAAGGCTGTGTAAAAGGGGTGATGTCTTTTCTTGCCCTTAATTAGATACAACTAATGTTCTGGCACTTTCTAATTTGTACAGTGTTTTATTGAGTTCTGGCAATACACTCCTGGTCAAAGTTTTAAAACAGCTTGAAAAAGTACAATAATTGACATTTTGCACTGTTTGATTTTAAGGAGGTTCTAAGGAGAGCTTCAAAATACTGAGTGAGCAATTTATTGCTTTTTTGTATCAGCTGATCAAAAGTTTACGGCCACAGCCTTTATTTTTTGCCAAATCCTGGCAAACATTTGTATTCAGTGTAATTTTCTGTCAGGTATTCACACTGGCATGATCTCTTCATGGCAAAAGCAAAATAACTTTCTCTCTATGAATGTGATTGAAGACACGGGGTGATCCTTGGCCCCGAAGGGTGCAAAGTGCAGTCCAATAGCCATCAGACGGCATCTGCACGAGAAGAGTTTTAAGAACAAAAGAACGTCTTCATCTCTTTCAAGACCACAAAATTTCACATTTGGACTTTATATGAATGCACCAAATAGAAGGACATTGATGGAAGAATGATTTATTTTCTAATGAAAAAAAAATTAACCTTCATGGTCCTGATGGCTTCCAGTGTTACTGGCATGACAAGGAGTTCCCACCTGAGATGTTTTCTATACGGCACAGTGGAGGTGTCGATCTGGGGAGCATTTTCCTTCAATGGAACAACAGAGCTGTGCTGTGGTATTAAACAGTAGCTGTCCATGTGGAGATGTTGCGGGGGGAATCCCTCATGACTGAAGGCCCTCGTTTATGTGGTAATGACTGGCTTTGACTGACTGACAATGCTGTTCACAATGCCCGCCTGATAGGCCTGTCACGATAACAAATTTTTCTGGATGATAATTGCTTTTTCCTCACGAGGGTCGCGGGGGGGGGGGGGGGTGCTGGAGCCTATCCCAGCTGTCTTTGGGCGGGAGGCGGGGTACACCCTGGACTGGTCGCCAGCTAATCACAGGGCACATATAGACAAACAACCATTCACACTCACATTCATACCTATGGACAATTTCGAGTGGCCAATTAACCTAGCATGTTTTTGGAATGTGGGAGGAAACCGGAGTACCTGGAGAAAACCCACGCATGCATTGGGAGAACATGCAAACTCCACACAGAGATGCCCGAGGGTGGAATTGACCCTGGTCTCCTAGCTGTGAGGTCTGCGCACTAACCACTCGTCCGCCGTGCCACCCTAAATGGTATAAAAGTAATAATTTTTGTCAAGAATATTTAACATGGTAATTGGAATGTCAAAAATAAATGTAACAAACAATATAATGAGTTAAACAAAAATAGAGCAAAAGCTCTCCCTCTTGGAACCAACCATTTTTTATGATTTAGACTGATTTTTCAAGACGCACATAATATTGTGTTCTTGGGCTATATAGACGAGGTATATGCCAAAAGAATGATTAGTCTCTCATGTTTCATCTGAAAAAAAGATGTTTTTTTATCTTTTCCCAGTCTTTAGTAAGTAGTAGAACATAGGTAAGTTTTTTTTTCCAAAGGCTTTTGTTAAAAGATACATTTCTTTGGAGAGATGCAGGCAGAGTTCTGCTAAAATGCACTTCAGGCATCTTGTGGTCGGTTTTTCGGCTTAAAACTGCATCAAACATGATATCTTCTATTGTGGAGTGGCATCATCACCTTTTTGTGCCTCTTGTGCAAAAAAACGTAAACACTTATACTTGTGTCTTTTGGAGTGAGCGGTCGCATTGAAAAAAAAATGTCTTAAAAGTCATTCCTTTTGTTCCTTCATTCATGTTAGCGTATGTCCGGCTCACGAGGCTAACTTGTTGCCAGCACTCTGACTACTCTGTATTCACTCACTAGTAGGCCCGCCTCCATAAAGAGTGAACCCTCTTGTCATCCAGCCCGTGTGGTACAGAGAGACGAGTAGATGAAACACGCATGCATGCACATATCAATTTATTGAGACCGGCATAATTATCCACTTTTTTATTGTTCAATTAATAGATTTATCGATTGTGACAGGCCTTACCGCCTGACAAAGGACTTCTTCCAGAGGAATAACATCACTGTTTTGGACCATCCTGTGTATTCCCCTGATCTAAATGCAATTGAGAAAATTTGGAGATAGATGGCAAGGGAGCTTTACAAATATGGACATCAGTTCCAGCCCATGAATACCCACCGTGAAGCCATCTTCACCACCTGGAGCAACATTCCAACTACCCTCCTGGAAACACTGGCATCAAGCATGCCCAAACCATTTTTTGAGGTGATTAGCAAGAATGGTGCAGCTAGTCAGCATTACTAAACACATTTTATTTCTACTTTAGGGATGTGTTGGAGGCTTTTTTTAAGCCACGGTTTTACACTTTTGATCAACTGATGAAAAGCTTATTTCTTTAATGGTTGTTTGCAATAAATTGCCAACTCAAAATTCTTTTTGGTCTCACTTCCATTTCTTCTTGTTGCATTTTGAAGATGTACGTAAAATCTCCTTAAGATCTAACAGTTGAAAATTTTAATTGTTGCAATTTTTCAACTGGTCTTGAAATTTTGATCAATCTTGATATTTTGATATATCTGCCCCTTTCTTTTAGATGAGCTGATCAGACAGGTAACCATTAATTGTGCCGAGAGGGGTCACTTGCTGTTGCGGGTCAGAGATGAGATCCAAATGACCATTGCTGCTTACCAGACGTTCTATGAGAGCAGTGTTGTTTTTGGCATGAGGAAAGCTTTGCAGGCTGAACAGGACAAAGTGGACATGGCAAGAAGAGTAAGGATTTAGAGTTCTTTCTCAAATAATCACAAGATGCATTGTTCACTGGAATGAATAAAAACCTGGCCTCTTCATTCGTAGATTGCCGAGCTGGAGAAGGAGAAACAGGAGCTGGAGAAAGAGTTGCGGGACGAAAAGGCTAAATGTGATGCTATTGAAAAGACAGAAGAAGAAAAACATGAAGTGCAAGAAAAGAAATACACAGAGCAGATTCAGTTCTTGAAGAGAACCAATCAGCAGCTCAAGGTGATGTATTAAAAAACTGAAAACAATAGATTACCTTTATTGCCCATACTAACATTTTTTGCTTGTTCTTTTTAGGCCCAGTTGGAAGGGGTTGTGACGCCGAAGTAACTTATCAAGATGGAGTAACTATGTCACTAGAGAATGTCAAATGTATTTTTTAATGAATGGATATGCGTAATCATTTAAAAATAAATGTTTTCATAAAAGTATTAGCATCATTGAAGTTTCATTCAAAGAAAGAAATCACCTGATTATTTTTCTGGTGTAGCACTTAAAGCTCTAGACATTCTAGCCAGTTCAACAAGTGTGACCCAAAAAGAATGCATTAAAGTATTAGTTTATATGTGTATTATTGTGGTTATTGTCATTTCATGACAAGTGTGTCATGTGATTGTGTACGTGTACCCAATTATATGTACTGTTGGACACACACTTCTGGCTTGAGCAACAGTTTGGCAGATATTTAATGTTCGTGAAAGGCCATTGACAGATTAAAATATTTTTCTCTTGCTGGGAATCACCAACTCCAACCACTTCTGCCTGAGCTTGTCTTGGAAAGATTTACTGGGAGCCAAAACTGAGCAAAGCAGAGTTGTGGGGAGGACAGTCCTAGAGTATATCTACCCTATAGTGCATGTCCATATGAGGAGGCCCGGCTCCCTGTGATGTCACAGGGAAAAAAACTGTCTATTCAGCGCCGTCCCAAAGTTCTTTCAGGGCTCACTACCAAATGCGCAAACCTCATTATCTGAAACGTTGGCATTGTTTAACATGATAATACAACATTTATAGGGCCGAAAAGTGGAAAAAGCATAATTGGGCCCCTTTAAAATACTGCAGGCATGTCTCTCAGGTTCAGGTAAAAGTGGAGCAATCTAAGAATGGTATGTTCAGGCTTAAAAACACCTAAAAACAACAGGCATAATAGTCAAAGCAGATAAAAGGATCACATATGCCTGCATGTCACTTAAGTGTAGCGGCCAAATTGCAAGGAAAACTATTTCTTAACAGCATCTGGAGGTGGGACTTGACCAACGCAGCTAAAATTTAGCCCAAAAAATTTAGGTGACACATTTTATTCCATCCATCCATTTTTTGTACGGCTTATCATCAGTATCTTTAAATAATCTAAGATCTTGCAAAACAAGATGTTTGACATTTTTGTGCAAAGGTGAGCTATGAGTTGCATTAGCATTGACAGAGCAGCCAATGCAGAGTCCAAATTATTTTTAAAACTAACACAAACCATGGACATGAGATAAGCTGTAAGTACCGTTTTTCTCAAATAATGAGGCAACAGTGTTTATTGCATTAAAGTAAACACATCAGCTTCCCTGTTGCACTGTTGGCAAATGCATCTTATGGTCCTACTACCAGTGCTTCATTGTGACATGTAAAGTGTGACAGTTGCCCTTAGCAGAATGGAGGAAGTACTGAATGAACTAGCACTGGCAATTTTTTACCAATACTCATTAAACACAGCGAAAATTGAATGAACATTTTTTAATGGTTTCTTTGGGAGAATTTTTTAAACAATTTGAGCAAATAATGCAGAGTGATTGGTGAAGTATATACTCATGTTTATTATTAACTATTATTGTGTGAATAATATTTCTGTGTCAACAATAACAGAGTAAATTTCCAGCTCGAAACAATGGGTCTAACTATCAGGACCATTTTAATAGAAAAGTTCCCAAGAATATGCTGTTAATGACGTATAAAGTCACCACCAATCAGCTTGTCGTGTGAACCCGGAACTAAACTGTGATTGGCCGATTGAGAGAGCGCCCCCAGTGTGCTGGCTAAGAGGAGGTGAAGGCTGTTTGGATAATGATGCTGCTGCACTAGCATTAGTCACACACATACACACATGCGATTAACACTAACAAGATATGCTTTTGTCTTCCGGTTAGGCAGCAACTTAATCAGCGAACTGTTAACAGGAACCTCTTACTATCTCAAACCCAAAACACAACCGGTTTCTTTTCTACATTTTACCCGGAAGCTCGCCATGCAGTCGGTCGGGAATGTGAGCGGAGACTCGGACTTGGAAAGAGTCCACACACCAGAGCCGAAGCTTTTCACCGACATGCCTCCGACGAGCACCGGCGTTGAGAAAATGCCAACGGGCTACGAATTGCGCCTTCTCGTCCACGAAAGAACCTCAAGAACCCCTAGTCCTTTGTTGGGGTCCAACTGTGATGACGACTCAGAGGCAGAGTCATTCAAGGGCGGCAGGACTGAGGAAGTGGACCGGGACACGAAGGAGAGGGCGTTTTCGTGGTGTCGAGATTTCCTAGCTGGAGCTTGGAAGACAATCCAACTAGTTGATTTTCAAATTAGCATCGTCAGGTAACTACTAGCTTCCACCTTTCAATAGTAAAGAGTAGCAGGGAGCTACTTTGTGTTTACTTTTGCTTAGTCAAGCTTTTCCCTGTCAGTATTATTATTAGTAATATTAGTAGTAGATCCTGAAATGGGTCTATAATCGGTAGCAACATTGATTTTGATGCACAATTCTTTTCATCAGTGTCAGATTTAAGCCAAAAACAGCAAAATATGTCAGCTTCGGAGTTTACCATTGTGCAGGTCAACATGTGATAATGAGGCTGAGCAGTAATTTAATCAGTCAAGCTTTATCTAAATAGCCCTTGTCATGCAATAAGATTCTCGCTCAGTGTTTTTGCCATAATAGTCAAGGTAAATAGACACACTTATTAACTTGTTTATACAGATTCTTGTGAAGGCATACTTGATAAACAGTGATGATGGCGTGTGCAAACAGTATACGTGTGCAAATGTTTTCTCTGCTCTAATGTTGTGTTGTTTTGCAGCGGTGGATTGAGTAATCTGCTGTACCTGTGCAGTTTGCCTGAAAATGTGAATACTGTAGGGGAGGAGCCTCGCCAAGTGCTCCTCAGAGTCTATGGTGCCATCCTACAGGTGGATATGGACCAACAGAATCCAGATATGAAGCAGATTATGGAGTTAATTGTTATTTTTTTTGCTACAGGGAGTGGACTCTTTGGTGTTGGAGAGCGTCATGTTCGCCATACTGGCAGAACGTACTTTAGGCCCCAAACTGTACGGCATCTTTCCACAAGGACGCCTGGAGCAGTATTTTCCAGTATGATGCACCCCAGCCTGAATACCTGTTTCTTATCAGTGTTTTTATTAGATTAAAGGTCGTTTAGTTGCTGAACAAACGATTCATTCATGACAGGACAGAATTCCAGATGTATCTGATGTTTTTTTTCCAGAATACCCGCATGCGCACAGACCAACTGTCAGACCCCAATATCTCCACTGAGATTGCCACCAAGATGGCGCGGTTTCATGAAATGGTTATGCCATTTAACAAAGAGCCCACTTGGCTGTTTGGGACCATTAATAAGTAAGCCCCCACCCTCTCTCCCACCACGCACACTTCTTTTCTAATCAAGTTTATTCTCCGCTTAATGTGTGTGTTGTATTCCATCAGATACATGGATCAAGTGTTGACGTTGAGCTTTACACGTGACGCCCATGTGAAGAAGTACAAAAAGCTGATGAAGCTCAACCTGCCAGCTGAGCTCAAGAACCTTCGGTGGGTTGATGGTAATCTTATAGATGATAACTCAGAAATATACAAACATGCACCAGTACAAGTTTAAAAAAAGTCCTCCCACAATGCATTGTGTCAGAGCAAAGCATTCAGGACAGAAGCAGCATCCATTCATTTTCTATGCCGCTTGTCCTCCATTCATTCATTCATTTTCTACCGCTTTTCCTCACGAGGGTCGCGGGGGGTGCTGGAGCCTATCCCAGCTGTCTTCGGGCAGCTGGTGGCCAGCCAATCACAGGGCACATAGTATAGACAAACAACCATTCACACTCACATTCATACCTATGGACAATTTGGAGTCGCCAATTAACCTAGCATGTTTTTGGAATGTGGGAGGAAACCGGAGTACCCGGAGAAATCCCACGCATACACGGGGAGAACATGCAAACTCCACACAGAGATGGCCGAGGGTGGAATTGAACCCTAGCTTCTCCTAGCTGTGAGGTCTGCGTGCTAGCCACTCGACGCTTGTCCTCCAATAAAAATGAAATGAAGTGCATTATGGAAAAACTTTAAAATGTTTTTTAATGTTTTTACATTTTGCACTCGCACTGGTACATGTTTATCTATTTCTGAGGTACACCCTTTGAGTATCAAGTTGCTGGATGATTAGTTTGATGTTCTCTGTGAGATGATCATTGTTGGTCGACACCTAAACCTTATTAAAAAAGAAAAAATCCCGACCATAAAAAGGTAAAAATCCCAATTGTTAAGTTAGGTGATGATTTGTGACTAGAGTTGGCAAGCTCGTTGTTCCATTGCCATTGTTCTCTGAGGTGAAGCCTCAGGTGTCAGGGATACTGTGTAGAACCAACCAA
Organism: Doryrhamphus excisus; assembly: GCF_037039965.1. Taxonomy (NCBI): domain Eukaryota; kingdom Metazoa; phylum Chordata; class Actinopteri; order Syngnathiformes; family Syngnathidae; genus Doryrhamphus; species Doryrhamphus excisus. Next base: position 13,106,533 of record NC_136357.1, on the reverse strand, counting down.
TGTCACACACCATTGCACTCGTTCACCTTCACACATTACAGAAACAAAATGTTATATCCTACCACTAGTACACTGTTACTGATAAAATTTTGTTAAGATATTATAGCACACATTAACATCATCCACATTCCATGATGATCAGCTTTAACACAACTCAACATACCCAATCATACCTACATGAAAAATAACAATTTGCAGACAATAATAAAAATGTTATTAAAAGCAGTGCTCATATTTGACTGCACCATGAAGGTGACAGTGACAAAAATCATCTCATTACAAACTCTTTACATTGTATGTTTTTTAGTACAAGTAAAATAAAGTTTCTCATCAAAGTTGGAGGTGTCAAGGTAGAGACATGCCTTTTATGGCGTAAAAAAAACTTCCATGTTACAGAATACTGTAAAAACACAATTTGTGTTCTCCTGAATTGCATAACATACTGTATCATACGTGTACTTAATGTACACAAACAAAACAGGATGCGCACAGATACTGGCTTTCTGTATGTGCAGTGCCAATTGTATTCTTCTCTCTGATTGGTCAGATTATCAATAGATGAGAAACTTGGGCCAATCAGAATAAGAAAGGGATTTAGCTCCTTTTGGTTGAAATCTGAAATGGAAATAGCGCCTTTTGGTTGAAAGCATAAATCACTTTTTTTCATATTTTTAAAAATGATTTCAATACCAAAATATGTGATTTGGATACACATGACAGAGGTCTATTAAACTCATGAAAAACATGCAACTTAGTGAAAATTGGATTTAGCGCCTTTTGGTTGCAAGCTCTTCAAATACTGGCACAAAATGGCACAAAACCCGCTAAAAGACATTGACATAGAACATTATGTTAAGCGATATAATAGTCATACATACAGTATATATATATATATATATATATATATATATACATATATATATATATATATATATATATAATATTTTCAGACTTAACTGCATGTCTTTTGTTGTCCACAAATGTTTGGTCATCTCAATGTTCTCCTTCTGCCCTCCATAGTGAATTACTGGCAGCGACTCCATCACCTGTGGTATTCTGCCACAATGATGTCCAAGAAGGTAAAAAGGACCTCCTTTCACATGCACTCAAAGTTTAATATGCTTTCCAATTAGGACTTTGAGGGAACATGGCTCATTAGTCTGCAGATTGGTTGTATATTTACTGTTGTGTCTTTGAAGGTAACATTCTGATCCTGCACAAAGGGGATCAAACGTCAACAGACAGATTGATGCTGATCGACTTTGAATACAGCAGCTACAACTACAGGTGATGTCACAGTTTTGTCATAAATTGATCATTTTCAAGACATTTAATTTTAGCTGGTGTGAGATTTTTTTTTTTGTGGGTTTATTTTAGAGGCTTTGATTTTGGGAACCATTTCTGCGAGTGGATGTATGACTACACCTACAACAAGTGGCCTTTCTACAAAGCCACACCAGATGATTACCCCAGCAGAGAGCAACAGGTTGGTACAACATCGACAAAGACAATAAATGGGCGGGATGGAATCTAAATTAAAATAGCTTCACTTCCTCACATGTGAGTTTGACATCAACTGGGACTCTTAAATTTGCTAAAATCACGACAACGTTCCACAATTTGCTGAATAGACTGTCTACTCTGCATACCATAAGTGTTAGGGCCACACTCGGGTTGGAAAAACATTATTTATGGGAACAATGTCACAATTTAAATAATTTTGATACACAAAATGAGCAGTGGAAATATTACCGTAATTACATTTGAACAATAGGTATTAACTGGATCTGACTGTTACATTTAAATAAATAAATAGTTGAATACAGCTCTTTTCTCATTACATTGTGCAGGTATAGCTAATTTTGTTGTTTATTTCAGCTTTTTCCGGATAACCTTTTTTTGTTTTTAAACTTTTGTCTTACAGTACCCTCTAGTGGAAATGTAAGTGAACTCTTAAAGGAAAACTGCATTTTTGGGGGTGAATTTTGCCCATCATCATCAATCCTTATGTCCTTATGGCATGTCATCGGGAGGTACCTATTTAATAGCGATGGCGACATGAAGCCCCATGAGGCTTTGAACCATTTCAGTCAACTGGTTCGAGAAGGGGTTTATTTCTTGGAGCTTCATGTGCACATAAAACCACCTTGGATGCAATTACAATTACAATCAATCAGGCTGTATCTTCATGTGTGATGCATTGAATGCTGATCTGTTTTGGCTCTTGGAAATGGTAATGTTCTACAAAAAATTGTATAACCAAATGGCTAATCTACAGTGTGTGGTGTAAAACATCCAGTATATATAAAATTTATATAAAAGGTTTTCTTGTCCATAAATGCTTCCGGTATCATGTGATATGGCTAGCTTCATCATGGTTTTATGTCACCTGGCATGGCCTCAGTGAAAGTGCTTGTGTAACTAGGAAGATGTATTCTTGTGCACAATGAACATAAGTCAACCCGGAAAGTTTGTGTTAGTAATACTGTAATATATTAATATTATAATGTAGTAATATACCATGGACAAACACTATCCACACACTCAACTGACTGAGTCTCGCCACAAAACCCCACATTTTAATGTCTAACCCTGAGGGGGTTTATATCGCTGAGTGACAGGCAAACATCGGCAAATTGTGAACTAGTACCCAAATCTGTCACGTGGTACAGCCTGGCAGCGAGGCTTCGGACGTCATCAATTCCGGCCCCTACACCTAATGAATCAAGCCTCGGTACACGCTTTGCGGAAGCGCCCCCTCGATTACTCGACACACGCTTTGAAGCCGTTTGATATACAGTGGTATGAAAACCTGTACATGCTGTGATCATTCAAGAACAAATACATTGATGATAACATGTAATACTTACAGTATCTTGCTATATTTTGACAGGGGTGTCAAACTCAATTGCACAAAGGGCCAAAACTCATTGCCTACTTTAGGTTGTTGGCCAGGAACAGGGTGTAATAGAGGGTGTAATTGAGTTTGACACATGTGATTTAAAACATTACCAAAAATTTTTCCCTAGCTCATTGATTTCACATATTCGCCAGGGGGTTTACGCTACTTCTGTCAACAGCAGCAGCATAGAAACGTCAACGGCACCGACTCTGTCTTTAGGTACAAAATGCTGACGGCAAACAAGCATCTTGTTGAGACGCGAGGCCTTGTGTTACTCCGCCATATAAATATAGTTTTTCGTATTAGCTGCTACAATAACAGTATCGCTGTACCTTGGTTAGTAAATGGAACACTGTTGGTGTTTTTTTGGAGCTTTTTTTGTCTGGGCATTATCGTCAAAAGAGGTACCTCCCGTGATGTGCATTTTTAGCTCGCTCATATTAAGTTGTTTTCTCACAGTAGAATGCTCAGTAAAGGGAAAGAAATATGTGTTCATGTTTCACATAACCATTGTGAATGATGGGCAAAATTTAAAAACTGCAGTTTTCCTTGAAAGCATTTGTAAATTGTTTGTGTTATTTATACTAAAGATGATGAAAAAATGTGACTTAATAAAACAAAGCTCCATGGTCTTAAATGTATTAATGCTTTCAATTGAATTATTATTTTTCAGCTTATTTTCATCAGAAGTTACTTGAATGAGCTGAGAGGAGAAGGCAGTGGCGACAATGTAGACCAAAGGCAGATGGAGGAGGACATGATTATTGAAGCCAATAGGTAATATGTGGTGTCTTATCATTGTTATCAGCACAATGATAATCATGTATTGATGTTGGGTGTCATAACTCTCGTGCAGGTATGCATTAGCATCACACTTCCTGTGGGGCCTGTGGTCTATCATCCAAGCAAAGCTCTCTAAGATTGAGTTTGGCTACATGGTAGGCATCATTGTCTTGTTTTTAAAGACACTACTTGTCAATCAATGTGGTATAATCAATGTAACTCCTGTCAATATTTCGCAGGACTATGCCCAGTCCCGTTTTGATGCCTACTTCAAGCAGAAGAAGCTCTACTCCTAAAAAAAACAAAAAAACAACTTGCACTCATCTGAATATCTCCAACCTGGCCGCTAAAAACTTCCCATATTTGCATTCAGGTGATCCATTGCTAAGTTAAAACAATCCACCGGTAGGGCTGAAAATGGTATCCACAATTTCTTTTTTTTTTATGCACTTCACTTCTGTGGACCACTTTGTGATATTAGCAATTGTCTCTTTTGTCAGCATGTAAAAGTTTATTTAGAATTTCAGCAACTAAAATGGTACTCTTGAGTTCATTGTGGAAGGTATTTTAGTTTTTACATTCGATTCTACCTCACATGCTTTAACGGCTATTCCGCCCAAAATTCACTAGAGGTACCTTCACCTTCTAGATGAAGGAACACATGGAAGAACTCACAAGTGTAGTAAAATAAACATTTCAGAATTTGGTGGATAGGCTATTCTGAACAAAGGAGTATTTGGGCCACACACTGGGGGGATAATATTATTGAAGTTTTGCAAGAAAAAAAATATCTATATGTATAATAAGTAATATGTAATAATTATTTTCTAAAAATATATAGTTAAGTTGTAATTTTACATGGAAATATTGCATAATACATGAAAAAGTTGTTTTTTGAGACAAAGTATTTTGCAGTTTGCTGAGAAAAAAGCATAACGTAAAATAATCATTCTATAATTATTAATGATTCTATGAGACTTACAATTGTGCCGGAGAGAGAAATGTCTTTGCTCAAATATTCTAAGCATAATCATACACCGATGTTAAATGTTTTTGCATATTTATTCTGACTACCTACCTACCTACCATAAATTCATATATGGCAGGCGCAAAATATAAACCTGTGCTCGTCTGGGACTGTTTTAATTTTAGTTGCTGAAATTGCAACTTTATTCTCACAATAACTTTTATATATATATTTACAGCATTTTCTCTCAATATTACAACTTTATTGTAATAATAGTAGATCTTTTTTTCTTGTAATTTGACATATATTGATCCCTTGTGTGGCCCTTGTGTAACTGTAAAGAATACTGCACAATTTTGTACAGATTATTTAAGATGACTGTATTGAAAGAAATGTAACTGTCCACATTTAAATAAGAAGACAAAAAAAACGTACGCTGCTTTGTGAGCCTTGTGTTGCAACTGTGTGGTATTGACATATTTGCTTTAAAATATTTCAACTGATTCTGAGGTTTAGGATCGTATGTTTTCTTTCCTTTTTTTGTTGTTGTTGCATCTGATCAGCTTTATGTATGATTTGTTGTATTTTTTTCAACAGAAGCACTACCATCTTCACAAAGAAGAAACAAAAAATTAGAATTATATCTGGGTTTCAAACATAAAAGTTGTTTTGGTTGTATCATCTGTCATCTAATTTTATGCTAATAAACTACGTCTATATCGCATACAGTTTTTGGTAATCCCGCTATGTTTAATCACCGACTACTTGTGTCGAGTAAGTTGAGCACACAAGAGGTCATGTTTCATACAAGTCCGTCCCACCTCCAAAAATAGGCCGGCCCAGCTCAAGGGCAGGTGACCGGGAAAAGGAGACTTTATTTTCCCTGTGTTGTCAAACCTTTCTGGGAGTGGATGTGTGCATCTTTAGCCTCGCATGAGCCGCCTTTTAACAATTTTATGCATTTAGCATTTAAACACCACCTGAAATGAATCTTTTGAGGAAATATTTGGGAAAACTGTTAGAGTGGATAAGCACATGGATGAAATATGGTCTCATGAGACTTTGCAGGGTTTTTCCAACAGCCGATGTTTTGCCGAGGGGAGCATCTGCCCAATCAACATCTGACGAGTGGAAAACCAACATGGCACTTCGTACATACAACCTCGGTGATAAAACCATGGTTACAGTCCAGACCAGCACACACACGTTCCGTGTAAGTACCACCAAATCTCCCAAAATGTACAACAATACCTCTTTTATTAATATAAATGTGAAAAACAGGTGGACCTTGGAAGGCTTTCTGACTGTAGCGAATACTTCCGAGCTTTGTCCCAGTCTGGAATGAGGGAGACAGAGGACTGCCTCGTCCACCTGGACCACGTGTCTTCATCCATCTTTTATCATCTATTGGAGTTTTGCTTCCACGACACGTTTGAGATGCCGTCTGAGGAGGAGTTAGGCCCATGTATACAGGTACCATGCAAATTTAGTAGGCTTTCATACAAAATGATGTATAGATATCCCTGCACAGCGACAGAGTGGTTAGTGCGCAGGCCACACAGCTAGGGGGCTTGGGTTCGATTCCACCCCTTGTGCATCTCTGTTTGGAGTTTGCATGTTCTCCCCGTGCATGGGTTTTCTCCGGTTACTCCGGTTTCCTCCCACATTCCAAAAACATGCTAGGTTAATTGGTGACTCCTAATTGTCCATAGGTATGAATGTGAGTGTGAATGGTTGTTTGTCTATATGTGCCCTGTGATTGGCTGGCGACCAGTCCAGGGTGGACCCTGCCTCTCCCCCTAAGGCAGCTGGGATAGGCTCCAGCATGCCCACGATCCTCATGAGGATAAGAGGTAGAAAATGAATGAAATGAAATTTGACATAAAACCACAATATAAAAAAGCCTCAATTTGACAAAAGCAATACAGAATATGGCAAGCATTTTTCTGAATACAAATGTATTATATTGCCTGATTAACTATCACCATGAAAATAATGTAACTTTCAAATTAGTGTCCCAGTTTTGATTCATGTTGTGTTTGTTGATGTCCCTCGCTCATCCCTGGAGGTCAGCAGCTACCTTCTGGCTGAGGCCTTCCTCTCTAAGTGCCTGTCTGTCCTGGAGGATGTCCTGCAGCCAGATAACTGTTTTTCCTACCTGAGCTTGGCTCAAGAGATTTGCTGCTTGGAGCTGAGGTCCACCGTGTTGGCATACCTGAGTAGGAACCTTCTGGAGCTGCCTCATCTCATCAGGTATCATCTCACGACTAAGAGATTGTCTTTGAATAACGCTCACATGTGATTTCTTCAGGAGTCTGACCAATGAGGAGGAGGAGGAGCTTATTCTACTGAGGATGCAGGGGAAGCCACATCTCTGCAGCCTCAGGAAGGAGAACCTAACATCTTGGAATGATCCGGTGACAGAGTATGCCCGATATGTATTCGCCAAGCAAAGGGGAGAGTGGCATCCAATCACAGAGTTCCCCTTCAGAGCTGATAAGTGGTGTTTCACTGCGGTGGTGTTGTACAACTACTTGTACATCATAGGAGGCTACAGGACACTCTTGAGGAAGAGGTGGGAGTTCAAAATGGCCACATTTAGGTATAATCCTTTGACTCAGAAATGGGCCACCGTTGCTCCGCTCATTAAGGTAAGACAGACCAGTAAATTGGATGGGGAGTTTGGTTCCATTCTAAGTACGTTTCTCTGCATTTTGTCCACAGCACAGAAGGCACTTCAGTGCAGTGGCCTGCTGTGGCCGTATATATGCAGTCGGCGGCTGGTACTTGGACTCCCTGGTCACGCCAGACTCAAGCACCACCCTATACACAGCTGTAGAATGTTATAATCCATGGGAGGACACATGGAGGTTTGTATAAGTAGGCAATAATAATGATTATGTTCTATGAATAGGAATAAAAATGACACTAGAGCAGGGATCTCAAAGTCAATTTACTTGGAGGCCACTGGAGCTAGGATCTGGGTGAGGCTGGGCCGCATCAGGTTTTAAAAAAAAAAAAAACACTTTTTCAGTGTTTTGATCTCGTTCATGGATGATATGAGAAAAAGCAAAACAGGCGGGCTCGTTCGCTTGCGTATGGGCAGGGCAAAATCGCGTCAATTGTGTGCGGTGTGCACACAGCTTTAAGCTGTCATTTCTGGGTTCATGAAACCATATGGCATCCATATCAAACTAGGCGGGGGCCTCAAACTAGCATCCTGCGGGCCGCATTTGGCCCGTGAGTTTGAGACCCCTGCACTAGAGGAATTTATTCACGTTTTCCTGTGAATCACCTTGGATTGCAAATGCTAGATTCCTATCATTGGACTGCAAACAACATCTTGCATAAACCAGGAAGTAGTGTGCAAACTTTTCAACAGATGAACAAATTAAAATGCTGTGCTCCACAATAAGAGCATTGATAGCATTCATTCATTTTCTACCGCTTTTTCTTCACGAGGGTCGCGGTGGGGTGCTGGAGCCTATCCCAGCTGTCTTGGGGCGAGAGGCGGGGTACACCCTGGACTGGTCGCCAGCCAATCACAGGGCACATATAGACAAACAACCATTGACGCTCACATTCATACCTATGGACAATTTGGAGTCACCAATTAACCTAGCATGTTTTTTAGTTCTATGTTGCATTACATTGCATTTGATGTTTTTGTTTTGTTATTGTACATTGCGTGACGTTTCCTTGTGTTGCATTGCATTACGCTATGCTATGTTGCATTATGTCAGGTAATGTTATGTTGCGTTTTGTTTTGTTTACCACAGTGGTAGTGGTAGGAGTTTTTTCTACTACTGCTACCTACTTTTAAACCCAAACAAAGGGATTATGCTTGTTTTACCAGAACGTTAACAAAATGTACGTAGGTATTTTCAACTCCACATTTTGTATTTAAGAATGCATTTCAATATAGTGTTCTCACTTTATTAACCAGAAACCTAAATGGCACATCATTTGGTCACAGGGAGCGACTTGGTACTGCAGACACCGCTTTGGTGACCCCTGATTTACCATATGTTATGTTCCGTTATGTTACATCACTAGCTAAAATAGCTTGCTAATGTCAATACTGGGCTTGAAGTATTCTCAGTACTAATGTCATACCTGCGAGTATTGATGTTCGCATACTTGTTTATGTTGCATTTTGCCTTAGGTTTGTCCCATCACTGCCACTCACAGACTTCCAGTTCACCATGTCTTTGTCTCACGATGTGCCCCTGGCCACCAGTCTGGGACACTGTCTTTATGTCTTGGGGAGCATCCAGAGGACAGGAGAGAAATTGTTGCTGCAGTACGACACAAGGCAAGGTACAAGGACTTGTTGTGCGAGTTAAATGTCAGGTGTAGTGTTGATGAGTCCTTGTGTTGTTCCTCCTTTACAGACTCGTGGTCTGAGATGCTTCCTACACTTACCAGAACAGATGCAGATCTTCCAACTCTTTACTTCCTGGGTGCCTCTTCTGAGAGGCTGCTTGTGATTGGTGGCAGCAATTCTCATAACGTGATGACGTCCTTTTGTGTGCGCTCACACAAATGGGGGCAGGTAAAGACCAACTATAGATGGTTAATGGTACAAACATCACTGCCACCTAAAGTGCACGCTTTCTTGTCCAGGTGCACGAGCTTCGGAAAGCAGCCTTGGCCGGACAGGGGGCCGTTTTAGGCGGCCAGGTTGTGATGCCCAGTTTAGAACAAAACACTGTAGTGACGATGGATCTAGAAACCCTCAACATCAGAACCTTTCCTCCTCTACCTATCTCTGTTTGCTATGAAGCGCTCGTTTACCTTCACTTTTGACGACACAGTCTATTGCCTGTTTATGCAATACTCCACTGAACTTTCACCCACTTCAGGAATTTCAACTTTGCTCTAAATTACACTGATGTCTATTGTAATATCTAATATTTTACTTCATCATCAGCTTGAATAAGGCCTCTTTGTAATGCAAAAAATGTAATTATAATAATTAATAATGTCTTTTTTTTTTAAACATACTTTATATAGTCTGCCTTATTGTGTTCTGGGTGTGATTTTCTCTTATTTTGTGGACACTTCTTCAATATAAGTATAAATATAAGTCTCTATAATGAGCCCACAACACTGCTATCTTTATCCCTTATGATGGTCGCCAAAGTTGACTGGCTTATACCAAGCATGCAGTCAAGGTTGATTGGCATGTTTTCATTTTTAGTGTTTAATTTTGCTCGAAGACAGCTGGGATAGGCTCCAGCACCCCTTGCGACCCTTGTGAGGATAAGCGGTAGAAAATGAATGAATGAATGAATTTCACTTCAGTTTTCACTTTTCCTTTCTTTTTCTTTGACACACGGCCACCAGAGGAGTGTTTCTCATGTTTGGGGAGACATGAAGGAAAAAAGTTAATGTCATGGCCGCTTGCTAATCAATTTAAATTTGTATAACGATCTGAAATATTTAAGTGTAACAAACATGCAAAACAAGAAATTAGGAATGAGGGGCCCCAAACACTTTTCACACTACTATATATTATATAAATATATGAATAAAATAAGTGTATAAACAGCATTAAATCACACAAATCATTACAAAAATCTATTACCGTATTTTCTGCAAGGTGCACTTAAAAATATCGACAGGTGCTTTTTTATCCCATGTGCCTTATGTCTGCACCATTTTCAATGGGGTACACCCTGGACTGGTCGCCAGCCAATCACAGGGCACATATAGACAAACAACCATTCACACTCACATTCATACCTATGGACAATTTCCATCCATCCATTTTCTATGCCACTTATCCTCACAAGGGTTGCAGGGTATCCTGGAGCCTATCCCAGCTAACTAGTTTCCCAGGCTTCTTTTCATCAATCTTATTTGAATCCCACGGCCCGTTTCGTACACCCTTTCTTTTCATCATAACAAACACTCATGTGCTGATGCACGGATGATGTCATTCCTTTTCCCTCATTGTATGTTTTTTTCATCATCATAGTGGTCATCACACTAGCAATGACTAGTGATGTAGCAGCAGTGCAGCGGATACAGTTACATGGTGACGGCTTTCTTCGTCATTGCACATGAGGTGAGGTTCCTGACTATGTTTGGTGTCCTGTTACATGAGCGAGGGAGTGAGAGAGTGTGAGGCGCTTTGAGTTGTTATCACACACTACCTGAGGAAAGGGGACCACTTCAAGGGCAAAGGGAGCACAAACAAGATCACAGAGACTGGCACTTTTAGTTTGAAAAAACTGCAATTCTCCTGCTGAGGGACTGACTATACTGACTGTCATTTGAGCAAAGGTAAAATCATATTCTGTCTTGCTATTTTCTTCTTTTTTGCATTCTGTGTGTATGTGTTTAAAATTTGGGCCAGGGTGTTATAATACATTTCACATTACCTACTAACAGAAGGTTTACGTAGAAGATAGAAACTTATCAGCAATTTGTCCCACTGCAGTGTTTAATGTTTATATTGCCACTAGTGTCTGACTTGACTGAGGCCTGCAGACTTCTGTCTATATCTGGCCACTGAACTTTCACCCACTTTAGTGACACTCCAGTCATATGGCATGGAAAAAAAATAGTACAAGTCACCCCCATACTCCCATCAATATAAATATTATTGTTTGAGTCTGCAAAACAAATGCGTACCAGAATTAGTATCGCTCTGCAATAATACAAACATACACAGTGGCTTCATTTAAAAAGGGGTTTTGTGTGACGCATGGTCTGTGGTTGGTTACACCATAGAATCCAGGCTACACAAACACTGGACTTTTCATTAGGTACATCTGCACCTAAACAATATGTTATTACGCACCTTTCAGTACACTTCTGTACCACAATAATGAACACATTGTTGACAAAATCTCAAGTTCTATTCTTCTCTTTGGAATAACAGTAATTGGCCAAAATGGCCGAGGCCCATCAGGCGGTGGGCTTCCAGTTCACCGTGCGTCCAGACGGTGTGGACCTTAAACTGAGCCAGGAGGTCATCAAAAACATCTACCTGTCTGGAGTGACAGCGTGGAAAAAAAGAGCCATACAGTTCAAGGTAACATGCCTTTAATTAACATGATAAATAAATGATATTAAATACAATTACTGCACAGAACGGTGTGTTGGCTGGAGTCTACCCCGCCAGTCCATCCAGTTGGCTGATCGTGGTCATAGCAATGATGAGTACGTTGTATACTCACATCGACCCTTCTCTTGGAATGATTGACGCCATCAAGGAGAACCTTCCCCTCAGGTTAGACTTCAGACTGCCATTAAATGAGTCACTTAAAAACAGCGTAGACCAGGGTTTCCCAAACTTTTGTAAGTTAATAGTTTGTATAACACAGCACCAATCAAAAGTTTAGACAATTTCTCATTTTTAATAGCATGAGAAAGTGTGTCCAAAGCTTTGCCTGGTGGTGTTTTTTTTGGGAAACTCTGGTGTAGCCATACACATTGGGCACATCATTAGGTACATCTGCTGTTTGAAGAAGGTAAGAGTGCAGCTAGAAACGACAATCATCAGCTTAAGCGTTGCTTGCTGCAGTACTCCAGTCTACACTTACTGTTTTTTAGCTGCACTCAGTGTCCTTAACATAACGGATCTCAATACCGCAGTGCAGGTATACCTAATGTTGTGGCCAGACTGTAGAGCATGTGACTGTGCACAATCTGTGTCTTCAACTCTGTGAGAGAAAATGTAACAAGGGCAGTGTTGTGCCTTTTCTGAGTAGAGGCTATATATCAGTGCAGACCCGAGCCGTGCTGAGTGCCATCCTGTTTGCCACCGGACTCTGGCTCTTCCTCATCTACCTGCTGAGATACACCCTCAAAGCTCTGCTCTCCTACCACGGATGGATCTTTGAATCCCACGGCAAAATGAGCACATCCACCAAAGTGTGGCTGGTAGGTGCTGTCCAAATAAAACACATATTTATTCATATTTATTCTGTTTGAATTATGTCTGCATTCTTTGTTTGTTCACAGAGCCTGGTGAAGATGTTCTCTGGGAGAAGACCACTGTTGTACAGCTTCCAGGCTTCCTTACCAAGACTACCTGTTCCCGATGTGGAAGACACCATTCACAGGGTGCCTACTAATGCAGTCATGGAAAACATTATTAGACCGTTCATTTGAATGCCTGGTGTACATAAATGTACCTTTGTTTGGAGAACAAGTTTAACTTTTTGGCAGCACAATGCTGTCGTCATTCATGTAAGAGATTTGGGTTTTTATCAATGCTAGATATCAGCTCTTAAATTAAATTGTAATGAGCTATTTTTGTTATCATTATTATATTTTTCCAAACAAAGGCACATTTAGATGTACTAGGCATTACAATAGATCAAGAAAATGAAGAAACTACATTACATACAAAATACTTTCTTTACAGTCACATGCGGTTTCTATACTTTGATTGCATGGGGGGCACATTCATTTGACAGGAACACCTTTTAATTACATTTTAATTGTAGTCATAAAATAAAAAATGCTTACATTAAAAAAAATGAAGTAATAGTATTAAAAATTTAAAAAAAGATTTTTTTAATGCAAATAAGAATTTTTGCAAGAATAAGGTTCATGATATTACTATGATACACAAACATATATAATACAACAACAAAAAAATATATATATTTCATATCCTATTGCCAGAAAAACGTCCTAATAAATATTTTATGAGAATAAGTCATAATACAGTATTACAAGAAAAATGCCTTACAAGAAAGAAGTCATATTTTTTATAATTTTATGAGAATATTACAAAAAAAGTTTAACATTTGAAAAAGAAAAAGTCTGATTTCTATGATATAACAAGAAAAAACATTTTCCAAGAGTAAAATCATATTATTAGAAAAGGTCAGAATATATTATACATAATATTGCTAGAAAAGAGATGTAGTTACAAGATTAAAGTCATAATAAATTGTATATAGTTAAAAACAAATTTTGACACAAAAATAGTACTGTATATATTTTTAAGTACTTTTATGACAATTACCGATAACTTTAAAGTCATCATTTTACAAGAAATAAATCTGTATTTTTACAGCAACAAAGTCAAAAGGACAAAGAAAAAAAATCACGAGAATAATTATTTCTATGTCGAATTTGTCTGCAACATCTTTCAGTGTGCAGATTCAGTCAGTTCAGTTCAGCCTTCTCTCCTGCCATCTAGCGGTAGACTGTTGTATAGCTGTAGTCTAATAATTTACTGTTTATTCATATGCCATATTCATGCATATGATAAACATACTGTACAGTCATTTTTCTGTGTGTATGTGTGTGTGTGTGTGCAGTATCTTGACTCAGTACGCCCTCTGCTGGATGATGAAAGGTACAAGCAAATGGAGATGATGGCCGGGGAGTTTAAAGAGTCACAGGCTGCCCAGCTGCAGAGATACTTGATCTTCAAGTCTTGGTGGGCAACAAATTACGTGAGTGGTCTCTGAAAAAGAATATATGTTTTTTATATATGTGTAAAAATCCCAATATGTGTTGAATGTTATACTGTGTATATGTTGATTCTGTAGGTAAGTGATTGGTGGGAGGAGTACATCTACCTCAGAGGCAGGGACCCAATCATGGTCAACAGTAACTTTTATATAATGGTAGGATGGCCTTTTTAATTTGTTTATTTTTTGACAAGCACGGTACCTCTTACCCCCATACGTATGATACATATATCCCATAATGTCTCTGTGACAGGACCTTCTCTACGTGGTCCCGACGCATCGCCAAGCTGCACGGGCAGGTAACGTGGTCCATGCCATGCTGCAGTACAGACGCAAACTGGAGCGGGGTGAACATGCACCGGTAATGCCTGACATACCCTTTTTTTTTTTTGTACACGTTAATAAACCCCGTTACTACATCTATCTAACTGTTTCATCTTCTCTTATCTTGTCAGCTGAGGGCTTTGGGGACAGTTCCTATGTGTTCCATGCAGATGGAGAGGATGTTCAACACCACACGCATCCCTGGCATTGAAACAGGTTCTTTTCTTTTGATGATGTTGATGTTTTTAAATGGGGGAATTTATACAGTACCAATGCACTCCTAAACGTGATTGCTGGTACAACACATTCCATCCATTCATCTTCTATATAGCTTATCCTCATGAGGGTCGCAGGGACATGCTGGAGCCTAGAATAGAATTAGCATAGAATCCCTGTGCACCCAAAAAAGACCATAACTTTATGCAGTTATGGCTTGTGCATATTTATTACACTTTTTTTAATGCTGTCAATTTTTGTTACAGAATTACATACCAAATCTTTGTAGAAGAGGTTCAAATGTACTATTGGTCATAAATACATAGTACAAATTTAAGAAACATCTCTGTGTGGAGTTTGCATTTTCTCCCCGTGCATGCGTGGGTTTTCTCCGGGTACTCCGGTTTCCTCCCACATTCCAAAAACATGCTAGGTTAATTGGTGACTCCAAATTGTCCATAGGTATGAATGTGAGTGTGAATGGTCGTTTGACTGTATGTGCCTTGTGATTGGCTGGCGACCAGTCCAGGGTGTACCCCGCCTCTCGCCCGAAGACAGCTGGGATAGGCTTCAGCACCCCCGCGACCCTCGTGAAGATAAGCGGTAGAAAATGAATGAATGAATGAACGAATGAATGAATTTAAGAAAATTCAAACTGTATACTACTGACCAGTACAAAAGTACCCTTATCTATCTTTTTCCAGACATAGTGCAGCACTTGACTGACAGGAAGCACCTGGTGGTGTACCACAAGGGCAGGTTCTTCCAAGTGTGGCTGTACACAGGAGGCCGGCACCTCTTACCCAGTGAACTAGAGACCCAGTTCAACCGGATCCTCAATGACACATCAGAGCCTCAGCCTGGGGAGCTCAAATTAGCAGCGCTCACTGCAGGGAACCGGTCAATAAAAACCCTTCAGTACGTCCAATGTTTACTTTTATCGTGTCTAACGTTACCATCCTCATTTTCCATCCGTTCTAGAGTTCCATGGGCTCAAGCTCGCATCAAATATTTCAGCCAGGGAGTGAACAAAGCCTCTTTGGATGCAGTAGAGTCGGCGGCCTTCTTCTTGGCTCTAGATGAGAAGCCACAAGGTTACGATGCTGCAAGCAGCGACAGTCTTGACGGCTACGCCAAGTCACTGCTGCATGGAAAATGCTATGACAGGTAACATGACACTA
Source organism: Doryrhamphus excisus (assembly GCF_037039965.1). Classification (NCBI taxonomy): domain Eukaryota; kingdom Metazoa; phylum Chordata; class Actinopteri; order Syngnathiformes; family Syngnathidae; genus Doryrhamphus; species Doryrhamphus excisus. The sequence goes on along the minus strand of NC_136357.1, from coordinate 13,090,714 downwards.
GTTGCTATCACTGGACACTTCATTAGATACATTGATGCTCTGTTTTGATGGAAGTTTGGTAATGGTAATGGTTTTATTTCATTTGAACATGCATCAGATTACAATTGAGTGCATCACATAATCAGTTCACAGTTCCACATGTCCAAAAGGAGTAGGAAGAAGCAAAGCTTATTAAATCCTACCCCTCCATCTGGTACTTTTATAATCAGTAACTGTTACATTTGTTCACTACCTGCTTTCCATAATACAGCTTAAGTTTTTTTTTTGTTTTTTTTTTTAAATGCACCTTAATCGGGTTTAGTTTAGTTTTAATTTAACAGGATTTATGTGCAAACACACTGATCTTTACAAAGATGGTTTATATCAGGATGGTTTATATATGCAGCTTTCCACCTGCAGTCCCTGGGCAGGTACATAAGTTAAGACAATAAGATACAATCACTACATCCAACCATTTAGCCTGTCAATCTTCAGGCATCAATTACAACTCAGACAACAATTTCATCATATCATCGTATTTTGCAAAGTTATTTTATGAACTATAGTTTATATTGACATTGCAGGTTTCTCAGTAACACTTTTCAGATGTTTCCAGTGAAATCATACAGGTGAAAACATACTTTCAGACAGTCTGGAATAATATTCCATTCTTTGTGTCACGTCTTGGTATTGTGGTGTTGTAACATGACCCCAGGTTGTGAGAGATTTGAACCAAAAGTGCAGGTGAAAGTCCCTTTAACTCGTATGGCTGCAATTCTGAGACAGCGTAAAACAGCAGTAATAATGCTGCGACAAAGAACAAAATGCGCTTTTGAACTAAATCGAAGTGTAACTGACATTGGAAACAGGTGGGGTTGATGAGTGCAAAGCACGAGAACACAGAACAGTGCAAAGCAGGAAGTACTACCAAATAAGTTGCACGGCACATATAGACAAACAACCATTCACACTCACATTCATACCTATGGACAATTCGGAGTCGCCAAGTAACCTAACATGTTTTTGGATTTTGGGAGGAAACCGGAGTATTATTAATTATTATTTTTTTGTGTATTTTTCAATTAAATAATATTATTTGTTTTTATTATTTCAATCACCAATTAAGTAAACTTTGAAACTGCTAAAATTAAACATCAAGCAAAATAAAAAAAAATTTAACTTCAAATACTTATTTGCATGAACAACGCTGAAAACGTTCGGTATATCAGTATGTGGAATGTGTATGCATGTGTATGTATGCATGTTCAAAATAAACCATAACCAAGTAATTGATGTTACTGATGCAAAATGCCCCCCCCCCCCCCGCCCTCAAATAATTGCAACATATAGAACCATAGAAGTGATAGAATTGTCTTCACAACCACTTAAAATTCTCAGAAATTTTTAATAGGTTGATAAATGCTTGTTTTTTTTTCCTTTTAAAGAATGTTCTTTTCTGTGTTGTCCAAGGTGGTTTGACAAATCCTTCACATTGGTTTCTTACCCAAATGGAAAAATGGGAATAAATGCTGAACATTCCTGGGCTGACGCACCAATAGTGGGACACATGTGGGAGGTAATTTATACTTTTACACACGGTTTATTAGAGCATATGTATAAGTTTGTGTGTGTATGTGTATGTAGTATGTCCTTGCCACAGACTGCTTCCACTTGGGCTACACAGAGGAGGGACATTGTAAAGGAGACGTTAACAAAGGCCTTCCTCATCCCACTCGACTACAATGGAACATTCCTAAGGAGGTACTTACTCTACATGAGAAACCGTTAACACTTTACAATAAGGGGCACACAACTACAGTAGTTAATGAGGAACAAAACTATCTGGAATAGGTGCAGATTCTGAAAAATCCACAAAAAAAAGTTATTGTGTGTAGCTGCTCTATAGGAGTCCACAAGTCAATACAAAGGGTTGAAAAATGAGTCATGTGTTTGTACAATACGTCCCACCTACCTGTAGTCTTGAAGCAGTGAAAGTTCTTCTTGCACTAAAAGTTCTACATCATGTCTGCATGTGCCCAAATCCAAACAGAGGCACTACTCACCATGTGCCGATCCCCAAATTTTGCCCATGTTTTTGCACGCAGACAGCATGCACTTACAAGTACAGCGGGTTGTGACCAAGGCTTAACAAGGTAGTGAGGACATGTTGTTAGACAGCTGTCCTTCGCACTACTCTGGGACAAATCCAACTAGCTAGGGCATTATTGAGGCTAGAACTACCATCATACATTGTGCCATCAATGTGAAACACAATAAGCAACATACTCATATGGCTTAAATAAGCATACATACTGTACATTTTTTTGTCCTTGTCTAGTGCCAAAATGTGATTGAGACATCTTACTTGTCTGCAAAGAAGATTGCAGACGACGTGGACTTCCATGGATATCTGTTTAACGACTTTGGCAAAGGCCTGATCAAAAAGTGCAGAACCAGTCCAGATGCTTTCATCCAATTGGCCCTGCAGCTGGCCCAGTTCAGGGTAGGCCTACTATCATCATATCACATCCTGGCATCACTACACCACCTTGACATATCGGACTGAATCTTCTGGACAGGACCAAGGAGAGTTCTGTCTGACGTATGAGTCCTCCATGACGCGCATGTTCAGAGACGGGCGCACAGAGACTGTGCGCTCCTGCACTTCTGAGGCTGTAGCATTTGTTAGAGCCATGGAGGACAGTAAAGCAACAGTAAGTACAGCATTGACATAAAAACATGAGGTATATGGACTAAATACTACATGTACAGTAAATATTGATAAACAATACATATAAAGTTATATAGTGTATGCATAACAAAGTATTAATTTTGCTATATTGAAAAATTGCTACCATATGCATTTTGCACATTTGGACCTTAATTAGATTTTAAGTTGGGGGAGTGAGACAAAAAACATTTTGGAAATTAATAATAAATTGAGATAGGTTGTTTTTTTTTGTATAATCCAAATAACCTTTGGATTATTACCACAGGCTATAAAAGCCAAAATCTGCTCAAAGTTCTAATTTTCTGTCAGGCATTAACACGGTCATGCCCTCCTGATGGCTAAAGCTAAGAAGCTTTCGCTTCCTGAATGTGGTTGGATCGTCAAGCTGCATAATCAAGCTGAGGTTGGACGTAGTAAGACAGTCATTCTACATTTGTGGAAAGATTCCGAGCATTATGGAACATAAAGGTCAAGTAGGTAGACCCCCAAAAATTACAACTACGCTGAGCCGGAGGATCCGATTGGCTGTCAGTGGGAAACGGCAGCGCAATGGGACACAGTGGGAACAATTGTTTCAAAACAAAACACTAATTCAAAGGCTTTGTCTCCTTCAACGCCTCAAAACTGCACTTTTAGACTTTACCTTTCAAACATGAGAATGTGTGGGCTGCATGGTGGTTGAGTGGTTAGCACGCAGGCCTCACAGCTAGGCGATCTGAGTTCAATTCCACCCTCGGCCATATCTGTGTGGAGTTTGCTTGTTCTCCCTGTACATGCGTGGGTTTTCTCCGGGTACTCCGGTTTCCTCCCACATTCCAAAAACATGCTAGGTTAATTGGCGACTCCAAATTGTCCATAGGTATGAATGTGAGTGTGAATGGTTGTTTGTCTATATGTGCCCTGTGATTGGCTGGCCACCAGTCTAGGGTGTACCCCGCCTCTCGCCCGAAGACAGCTGGGATAGGCTCCAGCACCCCCGTGACTCTCGTGAGGATAAGTGGTAGAAAATGAATGAATGAATGAATGAACATGAAAGTGTTGTTCACAGGTGTCAGGAAGTAGTTTGGCAGTGTGACCAATCACAGTGGAGTGAGCATGCCCGGAAGCGGGCGTGTGTGTGGACTGAATTAGAAAAGACCGTTTTTGGCGGGAAGCATAAATCCAAGGAAATATAGCTGGAATCGGTGCAGATCCTGGAAGATCTAGAAAGTTTTCTGTGCCGGTTATTGTGTGTAGCTGCTCTATAGGAGTCCACAACTCAATGCAAAGGGCTGAAAAAGGAGCATAATATCCTTTAATTGTTGTTTTCAATAAAATACTTTTTCAAACTGTTTTTTGTCACACTCCCCCTTTTTGCTTTTGCTTATTGTAGCGCTACTTAAAACCTCATTAAGTTCCAAATTTGCAAAAGGAACACAAATTGCAGCTATTTTTCAAGTGGTCTTAAGGTTTATCAGGGCTGTGTTTATGTGTATGTATATCATTACACATTATGCATGTATTGTTTTGTTTTGCCTGGTTAGTGAAATTGAAATTGCATTGAAACAAATGAACAAGTGTCATCAGGTCATATAATGAGGTCACACTGTGCTGCTGGGCCTGAAGTCACCAAGACCTGCGCTGACATGGACCCTGGACCTCTTTCTAGGGTTGAGCTGACAATGAGGTCCATGTTCTTATGTATGTGTGATGTTCTTATGAAACCAGAACACCCAGAGGCTCTCCCTGTTTCGGAAAGCAGCAGATAAGCATCAGAACATGTACCGTCTGGCCATGACTGGTTCTGGTATTGACCGGCACCTCTTCTGTCTCTACATCTTGTCCAAATATTTAGGTGTGGACTCTCCATTTTTAAAGCAGGTTAGATGCGACCGCCATCTGCAGACAATGGTTTTGATGCGTTGCATTCTGACAATGTCTTTGCTTCAAGGTGCTGTCCGAACCTTGGAAATTGTCCACCAGCCAGACTCCTCAGCAGCAGCTCAACTTGGTCGACATTAATAAATTCCCCAAATATGTTAGTGCTGGAGGTGGATTTGGCCCGGTGAGAGATAATACTTTTATCTTATGTTACATTACCATTGTACTTACGTAACACAATATCAAATATCTCTGACGAATGATATTCCTCAATTGGACGCCTCTCCTCAAATCTACATCTCTTCTTTTCCAGAAAACAGAAACCACTGAATTAAATATAATATAAAATATTTTATTCTGTTGTGTAAGATTTTAAGTTGAAAAAATGGCCCCTTACTAGCCCAGGATAGCCATAGCCTTTGAAATGCACACCATTGAGAGCTCAAGTTTATTTTACCAGACAGTCCAACAGTATTCTCCCCCCCCACCCCCCCAGCACACACAACAGGACTCCTTCTTTCATGTTACAAAAGCCTTTCAATATTACCACACTTAAGTTTCACTTTCTATATACATTTTAAGCACTACATTACATTTAACTACATTTACCCAACAACTACCCAGTTAAACCCCCCCCCCCCCCCCCCATCCTCCAGGTGACACTTGGCAGAGTCCAATCAAGGTGATCAGCCTCTGGCCTGCACTCACATGGGCGAGCCTCCATGTTTGTGCCTTGACCAATCATCTCAAAAAAAGGAGAAATTGATGAGAAATTAGGAACAAAACCATTCTTTCATTCAGGGTCGCGGGGGTGCTGGAGCCTATCCCAGCTGTCTTTGGGCGAGAGGCGGGGTACACACTGGACTGGTGGCCAGCCAATCACAGGGCACATATAGACAAACAACCATTCACACTCACATTCATACCTATGGACAATTTGGAGTCACCAATTAACCTAGCATGTTTTTGGAATGTGGGAGGAAACCGGAGTACCCGGAGAAAACCCACGCATGCACAGGGAGAACATGCAAACTCCACACAGACATGGCCGAGGGTGGAATTGAACCCTGGTCTCCTAGCTGTGAGGTCTGCGCGCTAACCACTCGTGCCGTGCCGCCCTGGAACAAAACCAATGACTTCTAAATGAAAAACTAACTAACTAAAGTGGTAATTAAACAACTTAAATGGCAAACAAATATAATTAAAGTGCTAACCAGAATGTATGTGTAAATAACAAAAGCCAGCTACATACACAAATAGAAACATGACACTGTGTAGGTGGGGCTTACACCTGATCAGTAAGGGAGGATTGACAGCTCCCTCACATGTTACCTAAGTCAAATTGCAATCCAATGTGTTTTTGCCCCATAATATGTAAACACTGTTGCTTTTGTTTCAGGTGGCCGACGACGGCTACGGCGTGTCTTATATAATCGTTGGGGAAAACCTCATCACATTCCACATCTCCAGCAAGTTCTCCAGTCCCGACACGGTAAATCTGCTCCTACAGGCGTAGAGTCATATTTAGTACAGTACTTGAATGGGCTTGAATTGTGTCATTGGTGCAGGACTCGTGCAGGTTCGGTCAGCACATTCACCAGGCCATGATGGACATCCAAGCACTTTTTAAATCCACTACTGACAAGACCACAGCAGACACTGTGCAGCAGCTTCACAATGGGAAGAAGCACGTGTAGCAGATGTGATCAACTTGATTTAAAACCCAGCAAAGTTTTCTGCCAACTTTTAACTGCTAACGTAAGAGCTGCTCATTCCACTCACACAAGGAAGCATGGATGCTTCTCTAATTTATTTCTGTGTATATTTTACTTTTCAGTGCAATTTTGCCATATGCCCAATGGAACCTTGTAAATAAATCACCCTTTTAGAAATCTCAATTATTACTGCCAGTACCGTCTCCTTATTATTGATATTAATATTCTGCACATTTAATGAGATAACCAAGAGAAGTTGTAAAACCAAACTTAAGTCAAACTACTACCTTTGAAGATGAGACACACAATAGAGAAACAACAGGAGGGTATAGTGTGGTATAGTATAGTGGCCTTTTATTGGTATTGCTGGAATAAGCATAGTGTAGTGTATAATGAGGCTGCATGGTGTCGAGTGATTAGCGCACAGGCCACACATCTAGGAGACCCAGGTTCTATTCCCCGCTCAGGCATCTCTGTGTGGAGTTTGTGGGTACTCCGGTTTCCTCCCACATTCCAAAAACATGCTGGGTTAATTGGCGACTCCAAATTGTCCACACGTATGAATGTGAGTGTGAATGGTTGTTTGTCTATATGTGCCCTGTGATTCGCTGGTGACCGCTCAATGATGTACCCTGCCTCTCGCCCGAAGACAGCTGGGATAGGCTCCAGAATGCCCATGACCCTTGTGGGGATAAGCAGTATAGAAAATGGATGGATGGTATACTGTATAATGAGTTGTGTTTCTAATATTGTGCTGATGAGCCACACCCTTTCCTATGGTGTAGTTCTGGCTCTACGGTTGTCATCACACCTTTTTGAATTTATTAGATGCTGCTCACTGAAATAATGTCTGCTGCTTGATTTTTCCACCTTGAAGCATCATTCAAAAACTACTTGAAATACTGTAATACTGCTCCAATTAAGGCCACCTCTCAATTAGGGATGTAGTTTTTTTTTATATTTCCCAACATCCAGCAGCTTCATTTGCCTCTGCATGCACTGTAAATGTTGCTGAAAAACCCGTATCTTGCATTTGTCGTACTGTTATGATGAACCAATCAGCAGTCACTTTTCCATTCATTCCAAATCATGCAAGACAATATATGTTAAATTGGAATATTTATGGCTGATAATGCATGGGACAAAAGCAGACTTTCTTCTGTCATATATTTGAGTATTTATTGATTCTGGTGGGGCTCAATACAAAAAGTCAAACGAATAATAAAAAAAACCATTCTGGTCAAACTTCAGTTTCTTTCAAGGCATTGGTTACACAGCAAAGAACTAAAACTAGACTTTATAACTGTACAATGTGGACAAAGAAAAAAAATACAACCTGCTTGCGTTATGAGAGCAATATTACGAGCCAACGGAAGTTCTGAGGATCCAAAATGAATCAAACTGTCGTCATCAATCTCTCACCTTTCAAGCACATGGGGCAGAATAAAAAAAGCAAATAAACTTAAGTGATTTTTTTTTTTTTGGCCAATGTTATTATATATTACATGAGGACAGTAAGTGGAGTCCATTGGGTGATGCCAATCTGAGCCACCAGGTGATGCTGTTTCTCATGGACACACCAGCGCGGCACTACCCTGGACTCTAACATGGTTCTGTAGTTGCTTGTGTTAACAAAATGTACTCTAGAAGGATGCAGGAGGATTAGGAAGTTGCACCAGGCGTGGGGTTGACATTCTGGGTGGCTGCTTGCGGCGCCACCTCGATGATCCGTGGCTTGTCGATAATGCGAGCCGTACGATTGCCTTTCTCCACGATGCCGATGATCCACGCTTGGTGGCCCTCGCCATATTTGGGAGATTTGATCTCAGCGCAGAAGCGCGCGGCTTGTTCACGCGGGAGACAAATGAGCAGTCCGCCTAAGAAAAGAAATACGCTAGTTGGTTTTGAAGGTTGTGATCACGGAGACCTTAGTAGGCTTTGCGTACCTGATGTTTCGGGACAAGTGCCGTGCATGAGACCGAACATGTTGCCGCATGCTTTGGACACGGCAGCCATCTTGGCGAGCACAGGAAGGTTGTGGATAACGAAGGACACTTCGCTCCGCTGTTGTCTTGCCAGCGTCTGTGCGTGGCCGAGAATGCCGAAGCCTGTGATGTCGGTGGCGGCGTGAGCGTTGAAGGTGTGCATCAGGCTGGCCGCTGCACGGGTAAAAGTATAATTAATTTCAAAATAAGACACAATAATTTTCAGGAGACTCTTGATTTTCGCCATTTCTTGGTGGTCCCGGATTGTTCATTCATCCATTCATTTTCTACCGCTTTTTCCTCACGAGGGTCGTGGGGGGTGCTGGAGCCTATCCCAGCTGACTTCGGGCGAGAGGCGGGGTACACCCTAGACTGGGGGTCACCAGCCAATCACAGGGCACATATAGACAAACAACCATTCACACTCACATTCATACCTATGGACAATTTGGAGTCGCCAATTAACCTAGCATGTTTTTGGAATGTGGGAGGAAACCGGAGTACCCGGAGAAAACCCACGCATGCATGGGGAGAACATGCAAACTCCACACAGAGATGGCCGAGGGTGAGGCTCTACTGTGTACCCATTACTGATATATATTTATTAGTATTTTATATTTATTACCTGTCCTGTTGAGTCTCGCCATGTTCATCATTGCTTCGTGGTACGCCAACTCCACGTCTTCTTGTGTGACCACTAACTTGATCTTATTCCACTTCTCAGGCTAAGAAGCAAACAGCATTAGTGTCATATGTGATGTGTGCGTGTGTTTGGCTGTGTTCCAACGTACGATATCGAGCCACTGGTGCACTGCGACAGCCACTTGTGTCCCTAAGGGCTTGGTCAACACCAGGACGTCTCCTGGCACTGCGTTGTCTGGCCTGTTGCATGCAAAGTGTTGAACTTGAAGTGCTGCTGCTTTACTTAACAGCAGTTGTTGATGACTTACATGATAAATTCATTCGGCTGACACACGGTCGTGGCCACTCCCCCCAACACCACCCAGGGATTGAGCACCGTCTGTCCTCCCGTCACAGATGTGCCCGCCTCTTCCGCCGCGTCTTTGAAGCCCTGGATGATCAGCGGCATGACTTTGTCTCTCTCCTGTAAACGACAACGAGATAAGTTAACATGCGTGTTGTGCAAAAAAAAACTCACTTCGCCGCCTCTCACCTTCTCAGACATCTTGTTGCTCACCCCCAGGAGCATCAACATGTTGTCGCATTCCGTCACCCCCATGGCGTACAAGTCGCTGAGGACGTTTGCACATGCAACACGACCCTGCGAAGGCAGAGACATTAATTGCCATAAACTTCAAATTCACTCATTTCTGCTAAATGTTAAAATAAACACATCACAGCATATCATAGCAATCCTAGTGTACAGTGGAACCTGTTTATGTCAACATCAAATTTCAGAGCCAAAGACATAATTTCTTTGAAAAATCTGTCCGTTGTAGCAATGTCAACTTCCTCATTATCGCCAAGAACAGTATTAACGGGATAGGTCCGATTTTTATACATGAAGTTGTGTTACATGCCCATCAGCAGTGTAGCGCATCAACAGTGACTTTCCCCCCACTTTGTCCCGGGTCCAGTTATGGTCAGTTTTTGTTTTTAGAAGAAAGTAATTCTGGTTACTTGGTGGAGTCACTAAAGCAGGGGTCTCAAACTCGCGGCCCGTGGGCCAAATGGGGCCCGCAAGACGCTAATTTGAGGCCCCCGCCTTGATATGAAAGTTTAATGTGCGAGTTTGATATGGATGCTGTATGGTATCATGTACCCAGAAATGACAGCTTAAAGTGTATATTTATTTTTTCATCTTATTTTGTGTAGAAAAATACAAATTAAGATATTTGAGTGGAATGTTTTATCAGAACTTTTCTTGTAGAAAATCAAAACCAAAGCACTGAAAAAGTGAAAGTTGTATGAGGTACAAGCACTGAAGAATTTATGTTTCTGTTTTTGATAAATGTGTTTTTTTTTAACCTCACCCAGACACTAGCTCCAGTGGCCCCCCAGGTAAATTGAGTTTGAGACCCCTGCACTAAAGGCATATTGTTTTGCTTCTCAAAACAATATGCCTTCAAAAGAGTAAAACATTTGCATCACAAAACCGTGAATGAATGAATGAATCCTCTTTGATATATTGTTAAATACATTATTTTTGCAAAGAGTAGGAATGCTGTCAGTCGTGTGGTTGTGTTTTTTTCTCAAAAGTCAAAAAAGACATTGCAGTTTGCCTTGCACAAGTTTCCCATGGTGGCACAGAACCATGGGGGAAAAAAAAAAACTTAAAAACTGTATAATGGAAAGCAGGAAGTGAACAAATGTAACAGTTACTGATTGTAAAAGTACCAGATGGAGGGGTAGGATTTAATAAGCTTTGCTTCTTCCTACTCCTTTTGGACATGTGAAACTGTGAACCGATTATGGGATGCACTCGATTGTAATCTGATGCATGTTCAAATGAAATAAAACCATTACCCGTTTAATATGACCAAATTCAAAAAGGATTTTCGCAACACCAAGGCTTCCCGGAACTTCCACTGATGTTTGAAACATTTGCAAAGTGTCATTAACTATAACCGAAAACAGCCAGCCAGTCGGTGGTAAGGCGGGTTTAAACACCTAATTGAGCACATCCAGCCTAGCTACGTAGTATCGGATCATATGCACCAAGAAGTAAATTGGTCAGTTCTTCATCATACCTAATATTCTTGACTGTAGATTTCAGTGTAATACAATATCACTTGATCAAGCCTTTTCTAACAAGTAATAACAAGTAATAACAGACTGAAATCGGTATCGGCCAAAAAATCAAGGCTGTAATATCAAGATCAGATCAATTCCTTTCAGGGCACAGTTAATTGACAATGTAAATATGTTGGTAGACATATCCATACCATCATGTAGGGCTCGTCCACTATAGGGTAGATGTAGTCTGTTGTCTGGACAAGTGAAAGGCCTCCATGTCGGAGCGGGATGACGCAGGTGTCCATTCCGATGCCTTGGAAATTAAAGATTTTTTTACGATGAATTCATGCCATCAAGAACACTCACTGTTACCAGGAATGGTATAACTGGTTGACAAAATTATATATTAGGAATTTTGCATGTTTTTCCACTATTTCTTTCAAGACACCGGCTGCTTTTTAACATGCCTAACTTCTAATAAGTTGCTACAGTGACAAATACCTAATCGAGGCATGACTGCTCCCAGGAACTGTTCATCTTCTTGATAGTGGTTCTCTTGTAGATTCTCTAAAAGCTTCTGTAAAACCTCTTGGGGCACCTGTTGTACACAACCATCACACATCAGCTTCAATGACGTACACAGTAAATGTAGACGTTTAACTTGCTTGACTGCGACATGTGGAAGAGCCTAACCTTGCAGCCCGTGCCCTTGAGCTCCGCAAAGCGCGTGAGCCGGAAGTTCTTGTCCAGCTCATAGCTTTCGGGATTGAAGGACTCCCTCACGGACATGTCTGAAAAAATCTGTGGGCCCTGAAAGACAGAAAGCAATGATGAATTACCTGTTACAATTAGGTACATTAGGTACATCTGTACAGTCCAATACATGGGATATACATTACAGTATTTGCATTCACTGTGTTAAAAAGCCATTTAGGTACCAATATCTTTATTATACAGTCTCTAAACATTATTCCTTGATGAAGCTTGTGTGATGCACAAGGTGATAAACTGGCATCTGTGCTGATGTGGTGCCCCAAACAGTACATACATTCAACACTACCAAGGCCGTCCCTCTCTTCTTGGCTGATATGAGCTTATGATACTTTCAATTGCTGGTTAATACGGCATAATTTCTTATGGGCTACTTGTAATTACTCACTTGATAGATTACTTACTGTATTTATTTTGAGACACTTGGAATAATTTGACTCACTGAACACTTCTGAAATATATATTATATTAAATATTAACCCGCTCTGTTAACACTTCTACTTCTATGAAACACTCTATTATATCACATACTAATTATGCTGAAGTTCTCTTCTTAAATCACACACTAATATTGTTATAATGCTCTGTTAAATAAAGTTATGGTCCCTCTGCTGTCAAGTCTGTAACTGCATTATGCTAACTCAATTGGTACATCACTTGATTCATGAAACGTCATGAAATAAAAGCTTTTTTTTTAATCTAACATACAAAGATCTTTAAAATGTGAATCCCTTATTCATTCTCTCCACAGTCACACTGATTGTGGTGGTGTAGAGTTGAATCGGGTGGTGTTTCTCATATTTGGCTACCTCTCACAGAATCTTCAGATTAGAAACTCTCAGTATGTTGCCACTGCAAACATGCATTGTAAAAGTATTGTTATTTTTGGCATGGCTTTTATATTGTATCTGGTGGACTTGTGCAGGCATACCTTTTTTTACAGTCTGACAGCAACAACATACTTCCAAAAAGCACTCAAGTCTTAATAGAAATGTCACGTGAGTCATTACGACAGACTTTAATAAAAATGTCACTATCTGAGGGTGTGTTCAAGACTCCAAATGTTGTGAAGTTCATTCAACCCTAAAACAATGATATTCACCACAAGGTAGCTTAATATTCAGTGTTCATTCGCACATTTTTAATCATTGTTACAACTTCAATATCCTGTCAGACGTTGCAGCAATTTAATGTGTATTTTTGCAAGAGTGTTTATATTTGAACGCTAAGACTAGCTAGCCTCAGACCCGTGCATGAAGTGCACTGGCTTATGTGACAAGGTGCTGCTAAAGTCTGCAAGCACTCGTAAACATAATTGAATGCAGTGTATGTTACGATTTAAACGCACCACGTAAGTATTGGAACAGGGTGCAAGCTCGCTGCGCATCAAAGTTAAAAAGTTGCCATAGAGCGCCGATCAAAAATGTCGGCGGCGGAAAAAATTAACCCTTTCCTGGCCCGCGCCATGCGACGTGCGCCACAATCAAGAGTTGCTATCAATAAAACTACACCCAGCGTGCTACTTGTGCAACGCTCGCAACGACCCGGTACACCACAAGTGTTTACAATCGTCATATATGCATTTAGAGGACCGAAGCGGGGTTATATTCCAGCAACATTTCCCCTTTAATTGAAGCTTCCAGTTCATCCTTACCAGCTTCAAGTCAGCGCCAGATCCCGACACAAGAGCGGGGACAGCGGCGGCTTGCGTCGGTCCTTCAATTAGGTGTCCTTGGCTGGTGCCTGATAGAAAATGGCCTGTATGTTTACTTTACAGACGATTCGTGGAAATGCATTATATATTTTGTACATAACATCACTTATAATAATATTCAAAATAATTTAGCTGTTCTATATGTTGTTTGAGAATTTATTTGTGATAAAATTGAATTGGGAAATTCACGCGATAGCCACGGGTCCTTTGCGTGTACAGTTGTGGCCTCAACATCCCCTTTAACAAGCTGGTGAGTCTGGCAACTCCTCCGTTACAATGGAGTGTACCTTTAATTGCATGTTTTCCCTCCAATTAAAGCTTGCTTAAAATATACACTTTAATGTCTGCGATCAATAAACATGCGTTTCCCGACTAATTCATATTCGCCAGAAACTATAAAGCATTTATACTGGACCACATCGCTAAATTTGACGTTGTTCTTTAACTAAACTACAAAAAAATGACTGTAAAATGTCAAACATTTATTGATAAAGCGATGTGCAGTGGAGGAATATAAAACTGTTTTTAACGCCATCACTTAATAAACAAAATAGCAAACAAATATCAAGTTGGCTATCAAGTACAATGATTAAACGGTAATAAAAAAAATCATTTAGATCATGTTATGTTCAGATGTATTAAGTTGAATGCAACACTTGAAAAAATTTAAAATGGCACAATCTTGCTACCTTTGCGTTGTAGCAGGGCGGTTCAACAGCCCTGAGGGCCAAACCCCTGTCCAGGAATGACTCTCGACTGGCCCACAAGTTCAGTTCAAAACTTGACAGTGACCAATATTTTTGCAGCACATACAGTACCTAAAAACACCAGGGCATTGCTATATAGACTGGAAGACAGCAGCACACTCCTGTCATTTAGAGGATCTTTGTCTAGCACATTTGCAGTATGTAAAGTATTATAAACAGCACAGCACTCCTTGCACATAGATCTTTGACTAGCGTTTTTATTTTTTTTACAGATTTACAAATTGTAGATCTTAAGTGTTTTCTGTTTCTTTACACATAGTTGTGCATTCCGTCATATAGAGGACTAGAATTTTTGCAGTACACAGCTAACACATAACCAAAAATAACATTAGTTTGTCTTGTGGTTAGTTAACGTTTTTGCAGCAGGTGCTGAAAAACAGGAGCGGGCTTGTGTTGTATCGAAGAGGGTACTTAAAATCAGCAGAGCGCTCCTGTCAAATAAAGGATCTTTGTCTCACATTTTGCTGTAAGTACTTAAAAACAGGAGAGGGTTTGTGTTGTATAGAGGAAGGTACTTAAAAGAACAGCAGAGTATTCCTGTTTTAATGATCTATGACAAATGTTTTTTTTTTTTTGCAGTTGGTCCATGCATACTTTTTCTATGCCGCTTATCCTCATTAGCTGGGTATGCTGGAGCCTATCCCAGCTGTTTCTGAGTGGGAGGCGGGGTACACCCTGACTGATCGCCAGCCAGTCACAGGGCACATGTAGACAAACAACCATTCACATTCACATTCATACCTATGGACAATTTGGAGTCACCAATTAACCTAGCATGTTTTTGGAATGTGGGAGGAAACTCCACGCACGAGGAGAACATGCAAACTCCACATAGAAATGCCCAAGCAACTGGGAACCCAGGTCTTCCCGATGTGTGGCCAAAGTATATTTATTTAAAGAAAGTCCAAAGCATTCTGAAAATGTGCCCCCCAGAACAATTGTTGAATAACCCTGACTTAAAGTATAATTTGCGCAACAGAAACAAACAGTATGACATTTGTAGATCTTGCCTTTGTTTTGTATTCATTGTGTTTAGGATGAAATGATAATGAAGTACAAAGCAGTTGTTGGCGGCGAAATGACAATGCATGTAGTAAAGGAATGCAAACAATCGCAGGTCATGGGGGTTGCCCTCCAATCAACCAGTCAGGTCCATCAGTGGTGTCCCTCCCACACTTGGAGGTATGCTCTTATCACAAGCTATAAGAGAAGATAGAGAAGATGTTCTATGAAAGCATAGTCCAGTATAAGCATGAAGAACAAATTATTTTTGACCACGAGGGGGCAACAGAGAGTTGCTAAGAGGGAAGGTAGTGTAATAATTAGCTGACATTTGGGGAAGCTGCGTGAGAAATGTCACAGCAATAACGTGGATGTATGAGCCAATGAGAGAGTTGGCAACAGCTGATGTTTTTGTGTTGTGACACTATATAGTGTGCATGTTATGCAGGATGGAGATGGTGGAAAGATCATGGTGTAATAGTTATGAATTACATTTGAACCCATACATGATGAGGGTCCATTTAAGACGTCTTCTGCAGCATCTAGGGAGCCAATGGAAAGATAGTTTTATACTCCCCCGACCGCATACGTATATGATACTGCATATTAGTCTACCTCTTTTCAGCCTCCTCCTGGCAAGTTTGATTTGATCTTGAAGGATCTGAACCCAATCCCGTGGCCCGGGGAGCTTCTCTATTCTGTGCTCGTTGCAGTATTTCTCTGTAAACGCTGCACACAGATACAACTGAATTCAAATAGGGACTCAAATGCGATGAGTTTTCAAGTGTTTTATTCATATTAAACCTAAAACCAGATTTTATTTTACTTTATTTTGCACATTAATCATCAGTTTGACACAATCATTATACTCATCTTTAGCCCAAGCTATTATTTTTGCATTTTGCATTTATTTTTGTTTGGTGTTTATTAATGCAGAGGCCACAATTTGAGGGTATGGGTACAAATGGTATATTAAACATGGTGTCTTTTTGTCTGATACCTACCTTTAATGGCACCAACAATATTCTGGTCCAGGCCTTTCCTGTTATCATTAAGCCCCCTCTTCCTTTTCCCATTGGGCAAGGAGATAGCTAGGGTTGCATCGTCAAAGAAGGCACACACCTAAAAGATATTGTACAGTTAGAGTGAATACTAAACATCCGTACCTGCCCATCATAGTGACAGTCAAAAACTTTGCACCAGTTTCCTGAACAGGAGGCTTCCAGAGCGTGTGTAGTTGACTAATATGGAGTCTAGTTGAGCCTTGGAGATAAAAACGTCATAATCCTCAGCAAGGCGCACCTCCGACTGAAAGGCAATCAGATGAAACAATGTGGCAAAAGATGTCACAGAAGCATCATTGCACGTTATCTTAAATTACCCGTACTTCAGTGGCCTGAGGTGCCTTTACTTTTGTGTGTTTGTTGATACTTGCTAGGTTACTATGCTGTGGCTGCACACAGATCTCAGTGGAACCAATAGATGAGAGTGAAATTTCCCCACATTCTTCTTTCTTTACGGCTTCTGTGGGTGCAGCAGTCAGCGGTGATACCTCCAAAGGGGAAGCAACAACCCTCTTTGCCACTTTAAAGATTGGCCTCCACTTCCTGGGCCTGTGGTAAGGAGAAGAACCAGGACCAAGGCGAGGTTGACATGGCTGGTCAGATGATACTAGGAAAAAAAGATGTACAGTATTTTCAATACTGCAGTTGCAGTGTTTTGAGTATTATTCGTGTCTCGTGCACCTCTCTGGGCCTGCATCAGCCTCCTCATGGTACGCAGCTCCTGCAGAATGGCCTGCAATGTGCCCTTGCAATTGCACACACAGCAAGGGGCTCCTGATGCAACAAGTACTGGAACTACATCTGTTGGAAAGTCACATGATCTGTCATTTCCCGCTTAAACTTGCAAGATTACAATTGTGTAATTGACTTTTGGACTAATCGTCCAAAGTCAACTGGGATAGGCTCCAGCATACCCTAGTGCCCTGTGTTGGGATTTAGTATTTACTGTTTTCCTATGCATTGACTGCTGTGAAAACATCAAAGCTAGTGAATACTTTCCATGAGCATCATCCACTTTAATCATCATATCCTTGCTGGAGTAGCTGCAGGTGGGACCGTGAAGAATTGGAGTGGCTCTGGACAAAGCAGAAGGCGTTACATTCCCAGTGGAGTCGCAGCTGCTCATCCGCCGATCCTTTGATTGAGCAGAAGAAGCTGCAGGCTCTACGTCGGTCACATCCGGGGATGTTTTTGATACTCTGTCTTGTTCTTTTTCCACGCGCTGATACACTCTGCTGGTCTTGTCGCCTAGAAGCCTCATCATACCAGTGATTTGCTTCTTGATCTCCATGCTGTCATCACCCGGCCAAACTAGAAAGACAATAGTGTTTGTGAGGTAGATGCAGAAGACTTAGTTTAGCGTGTGCACACATATGCAAACATTCATCCATTTTCATTCATTCATTCATTTTCTACCGCTTTTTCTTCACGAGGGTCGCGGGGGTCCTGGAGCCTATCCCAGCTGTCTTCGGCGAGAGGCGGGGTACACCCTTGACTGGTCGCCAGCCAATCACAGGGCACGTATAGACAAACCATTCACACTCACATTCATACCTATGGACAATTTGGAGTGGCCAATTAACCTAGCATGTTTTTTTGGAAACCGGAGTACCCGGAGAAAACCCAGGCATGCACGGGGAGAACATGCAAACTCCACACAGAGATGGCTGAGGGTGGAATTGAACCCTGGTCTCCTAGATGTGAGGTTTGCGCGCTAACCACTAGTCCGCCGTGCGGCCACATCTTTGGAGTCTATCTCAGCTTTAGTCAAGAAGCGGGGTACACCCTAGACTAGTCACCAGTCAATATAATAAAGATTTATAGATAGATTTAAATGGTAATTTAAATGGGAATTTAATTTAAATGGGGACATTACGTGGGTTTTCTCCAGGTACTCCGGTTACCTCCCACATTCCAAAAAATTCCACTCCAAATTGCCCATAGGTATGAATGTGAGTGTGAATGGTTGTTTGTCTATATGTGTCCTGTGATTGGCTGGCGACCAGTCCAGGGCGTACCCCGCCTCTCGCCCGAAGACAGCTGGGATAAGCTCCAGCATGCCTGCGACCCTTGTGAGAATAAGCGGGATGTATGGATAATGTGTAATAAATACAAATATACAATATAATAAATGATATAATGAGGATAAAAAACAATTGAAACATAACTTACCATCTGGCACAGCAGCATCCTGCTCTCCATATGTATCTTTACAACTGGAATGAGTCACATGTGAGGGGCCAAACTCTATAATTAAAAACAATATACAATAAAACAAACTAATAATAATGTGACATATTGTTGCACAGATTAAGAGTGTGAATGAATGTTCAAATTAGGGCCTGGAACCCCTCCCTTTCCATGACAAATCCACCACCTGTGGGTGATATGAATGAACTACATGCTGCAGACCGAAGCTGTGACAAAGCTTATTTTGCGGCCACAATGCGACCAATTAAGGTCTATTTTTACTCGTGTGAATATCTAAGCAATCCCGGCTGCATTTGCATTGCTAAAATAATTTCCAGGATTGTTTACAAGAATCGTGATGGAGGTTTTTTTTATGCAGGTTCGCCGATGCACAGACAATGTGGACATGGCTTTTGTTCAGCATGCTTACCTTCACCCTTGACGAGTTTAAAGCTCTGTGACTTTCTTCTCCTCTTTCTCTTCTCCTCAGTGTCCATCTTCTTCGGTGGCTGTGCAGGCTGCAGAGATTCGTGCACCAAGTGACTAAAATAATCACTGTCCGTCTGCTTTATTATCAATCAGTTCAGTTCATCATAGGGCTGTGACAGCGGGTCTGTCATCACCGTCATCAGTCTTTTAAAAGCTGCTTTTCTATTACATTCTCATTTTGACACCCTGGTCGACTCAGCGAATGAATGATTCGATATCTTAACTTGTTTTTCTGTTACATTCGCATGTTGACACCCTGGTCGTGTCAGTGAATTAATGAATTTATATTTAACAGGCGTCGCTTGCCTTTTACGCCCCCGCATGGTATCACCCTGTACTGTGCTTTTATGGTTTATGTGTAAAAAATAGATACACAAAAATGTAAAGATTGTGTGTTTATTGAACCTTTAACCACATATTGTTTCAGTTTTACTGTTGACATTGTTTATTAAATGATGTGATTAATACAAGTATGTATTACTATTTTAAAATCCGATTTAAGGGACAATAAAACAGTATTTATCTCGTATATTTAGGTAATTGTGGTGCAGTCTTACAACTTTATTTTGAAATAGTGACCACAATAACAGGACTCTAATACTGAAAAACCACTAACCTCCTGTTTGACATCCGGGTGAAGTAGCATTGGTGTGCTATGTAGTGAACGCTAACCCGGTTACTAGAATGCTTTTCTTATTTGAATGCCCGGATATTGTTTGATATTATATACTTAAAATGGATATACTCAAAGCTGAGATCACCAGAAAGAGGAAACTCCTCGAAGAGAAGCAACTTGTTGACGTAAGTATTGTCATCTTTGGGGAGTTTTGGTTTGCTAGTTAGCTAGCTTTTTGCTAGCATTGTCTTTTTTATTAGCTGTAGCCAGCTCTCCGTCTTCTGTCTATAAATGGAAAACAAACATTCATATCGAACTCTTCCTTGGGGTTTTTTACACTTTAAAAACATCTTTATTTAAAATAATACCGTATTGGCTGGTGGAAGTTAATACATCCAGCTGCGTAGTAGGTCGGTATCAACAAGAAGGCGGTCACAATATTAGGTACACATTTAGTACGAGAATTGTATCAACATTTCTATCTGTGGGCATAGTGATTCTTTACACGCTCACAATTATTGTTCTTTTTTGGTTCCAGGACTCCAAAAAGTACTTCAAAAGATCAGATCTCGCACGGAAGGAGCAGGAAGACTACTTCCGAAGATGTGGCTATAAGGTTGGTTGCTGTATTTAGCCTTAGCACACACAAACACATCTCATTTGTTCAATGTTATGTCGCCGTTGCCATTGAGCCACGCGTGGGGAAGGTGACAAGTTCAGGTCTTAAGTCAGTCGTGTTGTATGTATTTGTCTTCACTTTGCTGTTTCTCCTCAACTTGCCGCCTGCATCTGTAGGTTCAAAGAGAGCCTCCTGACAGTCAGGTATGGGCTTGCAACAGTGAAAGTAACCGACAGGATTGCATGACTTAAAAAGTGTTTTTTTATGTTTTAATATAGACAGTGTCCGAGTGCTTCTACATTCTTGGCACCTTTTTTTCACCAGCAACAGACTATTGTGTGCTCCTAGTACGCAACAATTGTCGGTGTGTATACTTTAAATACTCAGCCAGAGACACAATGTTAACATTACTGGACTTGTTTCATGGCAAAAAGTCTTTAAAAAAAGGTAACAAGGAACAGAAGCCATAAAACCAAATATGGACACATTCCCAGTGTGCTTTTCAGCATGGGTACTGAATTTAAATGGGAAATATTAGTCTTATAAAACAGTTTTTGACTGCAGCTTTTATTTTATGCTTTCTCTCCCCGTTTTGGTTTCTGCAAAGCCTATGATGTCACACTTTGCAAACACACTGATACCCAAAGGGTCATGTGGAAGGCTTTTTTTGCATTAGATTGTGTTCCTTAATTGTGATAATGATAGGCTGAAAGCATTGATGCATGTGTTTTTAAAAGCATGATGCGGTACTTTGTTCTGGAAAAAGGCCAAACGTGGCAGTGTAGACGCTATTAAAGGCTGCGTTATTAAGGCGTTTGTGTCCATTGATGAGAGTGCTTATTTTTCTACTTGGAGTTACAGGTAAGATATGCATGGGAATCTGTGCTGATTGATTTGTCATTGTGATGAACAACCTCTTGAATTCTGAGGTCACATTTTACATGAGCCTACAAAAGCGTTTTTTTTTTTAAAACACCAATCATACCATTTCTATTGCTGTACTAACGTGAGTGTTTCCTTTTTTCCTGAAGATTGACAAAAAGGAGGAGGATGAAGCAGCCACCTCAGCTAATCCAGTGCTGGAGCTGGAACTGTCAGAAGAGAAGCTGCCAATGACACTGTCACGACAGGAGGTGAGTGGTTGCCTGTAGAGTATTAAGTCTACAAAGTTTCTGCAAAGAATGAAATTGAATACTCCTTAATATGTACATTGAGCAGCTCAGTAAATTGAAGGAAATCATGTTTCATGTCTGATTCATCATTTTAATCAGAAAAGTTAGGGCTAACTTCCCACAGGTTTAACAAGAAGAGTTAAGTCCCTATGCAGGATCCCCGATTCAAGTTGTAAAATAATTTGTGAGCTCGTTCAATTGTGAACAAATGTTGTCTTTTTTTGTTAGGTAATCCGGCGACTGAGAGAACGAGGGGAGCCAATCCGACTTTTCGGCGAGTCCGATTATGATGCCTTTCAACGACTGCGGAAGATTGAGATTCTGACTCCAGAAGTAAACAAGGTAGGCATCAGGACACTTTGGAGTGGCACACATCATGGTCTTTGAATTTAGTGCATTTAAAAACACTTCCGTTAACTCACTTGATATTGTTGCACTGTAATTTAAATGGCTTGTGTCATAGGGTTTGAGGAATGACTTGAAGGCTGCCATGGACAAAATTGACCAGCAGTACTTGAATGAAATTGTCGGCGGGACAGAGCCTGGAGAGGTTGACACACAACATGACCTCAAAGTGCATGAAGAGAACACCACCATAGAAGAACTAGAGGTACTTGTCATTGAACACTATTAGTTTTACCAGAGACAACCGAGAAAACAGTTGAGCAATATTACCAGTTGTGGGGAAAAGAGGGAATCTAGGGGGCTATCCACACGGAAATGTTTTCATGTCAAAACGGTCATTTTAGCCAATGGAAACTGAGTTCTAGCTACCCTGAAACGATTTCCAGAGTGGAAAGCAACTTGTTTCTGTGTAGACAAACGACCTACTCGCTGACTCATGAGGTTTGACGACAAGCCACCATAAAGGATTATTTTGACTGGCATGATTATCCCCAGTCGATATTCTTCTGATATTTAGTTGTCTCAAACTCCACAACAACTTGCGTTGTAAGTCTCGACCAGCTGTGGAAAGCGTAAGACAACTGACTTATGCATGTGTTCTTTCTTCATCTGTAGTTTGGTGTCAAGTGATTCCGTCTGTGTGTCTCTTCACAGAGCCACACATAGGTGTGCTTTGTGTATTGCATTGTTTTTACACAATGATCTGCTCCCATCTGGATGTGACAATTTACAAATCCGACAGTGTGGATGGGAATTTTTTTTTTAACCCGCCAAAAAAGTAACAAACCCATGAAGGTTTCCATGTGGAAATGGGGAAAAAGTTCAAAGACCCTTTCAACAAAGTGGCAACCTTGTCATAACACTTCAACCAAGCAAGGCAATAAGTGTAAGTCAAACATACTCACATGTTTTATGATGGATCCTTTCTTGTCCATGCAGGCTCTTGGCAAAACTCTGGGCAGAGGAGATGATGATGGAGACCAGGATGTCATCGACAAGTTCCTAAGTGTGAGTGTTCTTTGCGCTATGTCATTAATTACAGCTAGGGCTCTTTGTCAGTGCTCTCACCAACCATTTATGTTTGATTACAGTTCCTCCTTGGAGTGTGGGCCAAAGATCTGAACAGTCGTGAGGACCACGTGAAGCGCAGCGTTCAGGGAAAATTAGCCAGCGCCACCCACTCTCAGACCGAGTCTTACCTCAAACCTCTCTTCAGGAAGCTGAGGAAGAAGGTAACAAAACAGCCCAGTTATTTCATCTGAAATATAAAATTCTTGTGCAATAAGATGAATGAATGAACAAAGGTAGCAACTGTAATGATGCCAGAGCGTGACAATAACCAACCAATGAGTTCCCATTTTTTTCATTCTTGCTACTCCCCCTCAACATAGCGGTGTTTTGACCACCCGTGCTACACGCAACGTATTTCATGAATCCACTGGGATGTCCCTTCCTGCGATTCAGAATGCGGTTAAGCTCCAAAAGTGTGCTGCTTTGTGGACAGTCATGGTGTTGTTGACAGGCCGCAGCAGGCAGCCATGCGCTTCGTTGTACAGCAGAAAAAAATGTTTGTTTTTTGTTTATTCTTGGCAGCTTGGTAAACTTGGCTGTGTAGTATTTTGACTGTAAAAGCGACCAATGCAGTGCTTATCGGAGGTATGGAGTTATGTTTATTATAGATAGTGGGGGAAGGGTGAAAATAATGTAATCTCCAAAAAGGCAGCGCTGAAAAAAAGTTTGGTAACCACTGCAGTAAAGGGTGTATTTGCATGTTATCATTGGATTGCTATGATATGTATCATCCATTCAAATTGTGTTGTTTCCTGTTTTACAGAATTTACCAGCTGACATCAAAGAATCAATCACTGACATCATAAAATTTATGCTGGAGAGAGAATATGTAAAGGTCTGTTTTATTCCACATTAGCTTCTTCTTTATTATACACCCAACTCTACATGGTCTTAAATATGTTGGTCTTGTTTTCTTTGTCCAGGCAAATGATGCATACTTACAGATGGCTATTGGAAACGCCCCCTGGCCCATTGGTGTGACTATGGTTGGTATCCATGCCCGTACAGGGAGAGAGAAGATCTTCTCCAAGCACGTGGCCCATGTTCTCAATGATGAAACGCAGAGAAAATATATTCAGGTGAGACAAATGAATGGTGTCACATTACATAGATGTCGTTGACCACTTGTGATGGCACATTTTCATTCTTCTTCCCCAGGGGCTAAAGAGGCTGATGACCATCTGCCAAAAACACTTTACCACAGATCCATCCAAGTGTGTTGAGTACAATGCTCTTTAAAGTGAATCTTCAACAAAGTCTACTGCATATGAAACATTGTGGACTGCAAAGCAACTACATTATCTACAGTAATAATTGTTGGAGAAATGACTCTTGGATTAGATTTAGTGACGTTTATCTTCAGATTCATCAAGCCCTGACGCTTATTATTGCGAATAAGCACATGCTTTTCTCATGTCTTTTCTATGTTCATTCATAGCCAGCAGAGGTATTTTCTTTTAATGGCAGATTATTTGTCCTTCAGGAAACAAACAGATGTCTAACTCAAACGCTGAATTGACATGATGTGGTCTTGTAGAAGATTCTGTAGTGTAAGTTTTATTACACCTGCTAACCACGACAGAGTCAACTGTGTGCATAGTACAAAATCGACTAAACGTTTCATAGTAATAATTGAACTGTTCTTTTCCTCCAGCATATGCGTCTTGCGCCTATAGCTGCAACAGTTTAGTGTGGAAACAAAATTAATCCAGTAGTAAACACAATCACAAAATTGTGACACAAAAGTGTTACATTTGGCGGCAATTTACAAGCAGTTTTAATTTTAAAATTAAACTCCTTTTTTTCTATGTATATTATGTCACATCTTTTTTTTTCCACTTACAAAAATAAATATGTACTGGAACTTTTGCTGCTGTCTTTATACTTTAGTCTTTAGCCAGCAGCAAAACTGCTGTATCTCCTTTGCAAATGTACTAAAACATTCTTCAGTTTCATATTTTGTCACTTTGTGAGAAAAAATAATATTGAGTGTGTGTTCCCCTGAATGGTAATCCCAAGCATCAGTGACGCAATACATCATGCGTTATTCCTGATTACAGATGGAAACCTTCCAGGACTTTGCTGCGATGCTATCATCCAGCGTCACACACTGTCTGACCTCATTACACAGAGTGTGTAACCATGGCGATCCTGTGTTCCTCGTGTTCCGAGTTTTCTTGTCTGCTGCGTGAACACACGTCATTGCATTTTCAGGTTTTGTGCTGTATCTGCGTCATTCTGACTCCAGCAGGCTCAGCTGGACAAGGTGACAGGCTAAATAACCAGTGTCGGATTTTCAGCTTGACGTCCAAGCTGCCACTAGACGATTTATTGTAACAGCAGGAATGTTGAAATGTTTGTACTCGGGCGGGGGAGTGGGTGAGTGAGATCATCGTGTTTGTTCAGCCATGGTGGCATTTATCTGCCCCTGAGTTAAGTAAGCTAAATATTTTGGCTGTTGTCCAGCGAGGTCACTTGCCTCACAGAACCATGGGACCTGTGCAAAGCCTTCAACTGGGGCGGCAGAGGTACACACACAATGCACTACATTGTGTGTTATCATGCTTCACCTGGCCTCAGACCTATTGTATGATATGCATGCCATCTTGTCAGCATGTGTTTTAGGTGAAAAGCCTGGAGGATGATAAGAGGCGTGCAGATATAGATGTTAAGATGACCCTACAGAGGAAGGCAGCAGATCTACTGGTGGAAACTCTTATTGGAAGTATCAACATTGTTCAAAATGGTATCTGTTTCTTCAAGAGTCATGTGTTTTTCCCCTCATAGATCCTATGTGGGATTATATACAGCTGTCACTGAAGGGATTACTAAAGTATACATTTTTCTCGCAGAGGGTCAATGAAGTATGTGAAGGTCCCTTTCTTTGCTATTCACTTTTGCTTACTTGCATGCTAAAATTGATGCGTTGCAGTTCAAAATATGCTAACTTTGGAAACATCTAATGTGGGATCTAGCATCATATTGACAGGTGGTATCACATATACCACATATGGACAGTTAGTTGTGAATATCACATAGTGTGCTTTTATAAACTCCATGGCAACAGTGGGACCTTAGTATTTTCTGTATTATGAGGATGTGGGCAAACTGATTAAGACACTGTTTTTTCCTTGCTTTAGTTCATGCAGATGGGATTTTACCAGAAAGGACGTGCTTGGGTGGGTGTCTATTCAAACCAACCCTCAGTATGTGTCAGTACAATCACAGTCACATGAAGGATGAAGCTTGTTTCCAGGATACCACTTTTCTTTTTTTTTCTGCAGAATTCTTCATCTGTAGTTATCCGCCAGGATGTTGTTTATAGGGTCTCAGCTGTAATTGGAGAGCTCAGCTTTTCATCCGGATCAACTGGGCGGTGGTGTTGCCAGGCACCTGGAAGCCAGTTAAGGCACACACTGAGTCACACCACTATGCTTTTTCATCACACATTCTGACTGGTGTTTTCCCTGTTTAATCCAATTTGTAGACTTATTTTACATTTTATTTTAAATACCTGCTGAAGCCTGATAGTCCATTTGTGTCCTTCAATTTACAATATGCACTAAAATCTCTTAAATGAAAGGAATGTGTGATGGCACTGAATGTCATACACAATATGTATCTGATAAATTCACCCTCCCAGTTCACAAGTAACAGCACTGCATCATCATTGTGTCTGTTCCTACCACTCCATGTTATTATTAATCCTAGAGCAGCAGTCCCAGCATCTTTCTATTTAAATAGAACCATCATCACGGTGAAGATTCTATTCAGTGTGGTCTCACAGTAAATGTGCGAGATAGGAAAGGAGATCAATAGACTGTTATTATATAGTCTTACATCAGGACAGCCTGCTGAGCTGTATGAAAAATTTCAAATCAATCACAGGGTCAAACTTTGGGGTTTAATAACAGCGTGTGAAAAATAATAGCACATGCAACACAAATGTTCACGCTTTGGTGTGCTACGATTAACAAGTAAAAGAGTGAAACACAAACTAATATATGCAGGTGCATTTCAATAAATTTGAGTGTCTTTGAAAGGTTTAAGTAGCTCAATTCCAAAAGTGAACATTCTTATTCTATAGATTCACTCCACACAGTGAAATATTTTAAGAGTGAATGAATAAAAACTAATTCTGTTTTACAGCACGAAAAAATCCAATTTAAGTCTGAAGTCATACCTAACTGACCTTAACTATACCTAACCATACTGAACATTAAACATAAAAATGTAATAAAAGTACTGAAAAATAAAAAACAAAATCCTCTATGGTGCCTAGTTATTACTGTCTTTTCCGAGCATATCCTTGAACATGTTCAAGGATACCGTAGCGACCTAGTGTTGGACTTTTGTGATTTCTGTGTGAAACTGTGTAGGTGGATGCGGAAGGACAGCTGAGTTTGCTGATGTTGTTTTGGTGTGATTATGGCCGACACGCAGCCTGTTTAGTTTTTGCAAATTTTTTGGAAATTGTTGATGACCACCACCTCATCATCCTTGCAATGTCAGGGTAGACATTACAAACGATCTTTTATCCTTACTTATGGTCACAAAGGTCGAGTGTTGAGAATAGTGTAGCTGTACATAATGTTTCTCTTCTGCTGCAACTACAGTGGTGTGAAAAAGTGTTTTCTCCATTCCTGATTTTTGTTGTTTTGCATATTTGTCACTTATATTAGTATATTAGTGAATGACAAAACAACTGAATGTAAAATACATTTTTTAAATGGAACAATTTATGATGAAGGAAACGGTGAGTTTAGTGTATTTTTGTATGTTTGTGTACATAAACACAAATATTGGAACATGCCCAGTGGGATATTGTTTTATTAATTCTTGTGCTATACTGTACAGACAGGAAATGTTTTGGACATAGACTTTGTGAAGTTTGAGGCGTCAAGAAGGAATATTGTCGAGGGACAGAAAGAGAGCAAGAACGAGAGGGAGGGAGGACGCACGTGGCACGTCGCTTATGGTCAGTGTTGATCCTCTCTTCCCTCGCCCATCACTCCTGGTTCTCCTCGATGATTACCTCCTCTCGTCATGGACGCCTTGCAGTCGCAACATGTAGGCGCCATCGGTCAGGAAGCACAGGACATGTATCGCACCCTGGTCTTCGACACGGCTCTCAGCACCCTGCTTGCAGTGACCGTGTACGTGGCGCTCAAAGTCGGCTTGGACGGCATTCGCCAGTGGCGCGCCCGGATCTCGGTGCTCATCGTGGGCTCCGGACCCGTGGGTCTGACCGCCGCCCTGGTCGCTGTCCGCTCGGGTAAGGTGCTGAAGCTGACCGTACTGGACGAGCGCTACCGGAGCGCACTGCTGTGCCGGCCCCAGCAGATCGCCCTGGACCCACGCAGCGTCAAGTTCCTGTTGGGACTCGGCGTTGACTTTGACAACATGGAGGGTTGCTGGCACAACGAGCACTTCTTCACCAGGATAGGCGTGTTCCAGGAGTACCTGCTCAGCATCCTGGAGCAGAAGAAGCAGAAAGTGGATGTCAAGGTGCAGCTCGGCACTAAGGTAAGCACCATGGACATACTTTTAAAAGTATATTTTTATACAGCATTCTCATACATACTGATAGATGGACGAAATTATTGGAACAGGTCATCTTTACCTATTACTTGCCCTGCAGTTCACCCCGAAAGACTAGAATAAAAAGACCTCAAACTGTTCCCTCAAAGTTCGAACCATTTAATCAATATCATTATTGTATTGATTGTAATTGTCCATACTCAATCCATTCTCATAAACACATGTCAAGCTAGAGCGCAAAACCTTTTCTACTAGTTCTAGAGTTTTGAAAAATGTCACATTTTATTGTTGATCTTGTGTGATTTGCTCCTAAATGGTCTTGGAAAAGACCTGGATTCGATTCCCTCTTCGGGCATCTCCGTGTGGAGTTTGCATGTTCTCCCCGTGCATGGGTTTTCTCCAGGTACTCCGGTTTCCTCCCACATTCCAAAAACATGCTAGGTTAATTGGCGACTCCGAATTGTCCATAGGTATGAATGTGAGTGTGAATGGTTGTTTGTCTATATGTGCCCTGTGATTGGCTGGCGACCAGTCCAGGGTGGACCCCGCCTCTCTCCCGACAGCTGGGATAGGCTCCAGCATAACCGCGACCGTAGTGAGGATAAGCGGTGTAGAAAATGAATGAATGAATGAATGAATGATTTCCAACTGAATTCTCCTCAAAATATTTCTGACCTCAGCATAATTTAGGACTTAACATTTGTACAACATTCTATGAAAGTCTCACCTAAAAATGTCATATTTAATGTATTTTAGGGGTTTTCAAAATATTTTTTTACTAAACCTTGACAAATGTTTATACTGTTAGTTTATTAAAGTCTTCTTAAAGTGCCTGTTTGGAGCAGGGAGATGAAGAAAACAGACATGCACACATAGCAATGTATTGAGGCTGGCAAAGTTATCAGTTAATTTTCATTTATTGTCTGATTAATTAGGTTATTATCCCAGACAAAGTCCTGGTCATGTTGCGTGACACCCTCGTGGTATTTACAATTTTCCTACTAATTTCCTGAGAAAACACAACAATTAAGCAGTGCAAAATAAATTATTTAAAAAAACATGAAGATTATGAATAGCTTAATAACTTAAATGTAGCATTTCATACCCAAGTTAGCAGGGTGGGAATGACACCATGGGAACACCTCCCTCCCTTACTGTCTTGGCACAAAGAACTACCCATTAAAGAGGGGCGTGCATGTATGCAGAGTGTGGCCAAAGAGTGATTAAATGTTCACTGAATATTTGTGTCATGGCTGCTGACCAGAGACTTGTCGCCTGATTAAACAGTGTGAAAACAATGCTTACCATCTAAACCTGCGTATGAACTTGTTGCTCCTCCACATTGTTATTCCGGTGTGTGCCACAATGACTTTGGAAGGTTGACTTCCATCAAACTTCTGTTCTATTATCACCTTGTGTCCCATTTCCTTTTGATGAGACTGGAGATTGCGTTCAGTGACAATGTGTTTTTTTTTTCTCTCTGCCCTCTTCTCGTCTGTCAGTGCGTCTTTTCAAGTGTCTGCTATCCTGGACTTAGAGCCATTAGAGGTAGAGGAAGGCCCTTTCATCCTCTCTTCAGCCTGTCGGTGCTTCCTCTGTACCCTTTGTCGCTCTCTGTCTCTGTACAATCTCAGGCTACATTATACAGGATTACTAAAGGCCAATTCTTATGTAGCCTTGATGATACGTACATCTCTACATGGGAAAAAATATTAGACCCTTTTTTCCCTTTAATGTCTGGTACAAGTAAAGGTACCAAAAATTTGTTTTCACATATCTAATGATATCTAATGAAATAGTTTGTAAGAGTCATGGTTTTCTTGATAACAACCAAAATTAATAATCAGTAGCTTTGGTATTGTACTGCTTAGGCATTCCATGTTGTCCTGTTCATTGTATTCTTCAGGTAACATATTTGTAGTGGTACTAGCTATTAAAATTATCAAGAAATTGAAGAAACATTCATTCATTTTCTACCGCTTATCCTCACGAGGGTCGCGGGCTTGCTGGAGCGTATCCCAGCTGTCTTCGGGCGATGGGCGGGGTACACTCTGGACTGGTCGCCAGCCAATCACAGGGCACATATAGACAAACAACCATTCACACTCACATTCATACCTATGGACAATTTGGAGTCACCAATTAACCTAGCATGTTTTTGGAATGTGGGAGGAAACCGGAGTACCCGGAGAAAACCCTTGCATGCGTGGGGAGAACATGCAAACTCCACACAGATATGTGGAGATGATGCTAACCCACTCGCCTGCCGTGCAGCCAATTGAAGAAACAAGACTGAACCGTCTAATAATTTTTTTCTATGACTGTATGTCAACATGTTGAGTGTACTGTTTTGAGAGTGCTTTAAGGCCTGCAGTCAACAATGCACATTTCTACCTTTTTATTTTTAGTTCACAGAAGATTACCTGCGCCGTATACCTCATGGTGAGTGGCCACGTGTAATCGTAGTGGCCGACGGCTCGTGTGGTGACTCTTGCTCAGTGCTGGGTCTCAGCTCAGATTACACCGTGGAGTCTTGCCACGCCTATGGAGCCAACGCCAGCATCGAGAGGTTGGACCAGAGACAGGTACAATAAACACATGCAAACAGGATATTGCAGGATATTAGAGTGGCCATAAAGCTGTAATTTGAGCAAAGATTGAATAAGAGAGGAGCTGAGAAATATAAACAACTCTGTCTGCATGTCGTCAAAAACAATTCAAACTATATTATTATTTATTATATTATATTATCATATTTACTGGACTATAAGTCCCTCCAGAGTATTAGTCTCATAAGGCTGAATAGGTTGAATAGGTGTAAGATATGCTGGTAGCAATGGTTATTCAGCTACATGAAAATAAATATGAACAGAAAAGGTGTCCAGTGAAAAGTGCCTTCTTGTGGCTGTCTGTGAAATTGGGTATATATAAAATATTTCTTTTTCCATTTATAAGCCCCTCTGGAGTATAAGTCGCAGGAACAGCCAACCTATGAAAAAAGTGTGACTTATAGTCTGGAAAATATGGTACATTTTATATATATATGTATATGTATATGTATACACACATGCACACACAGTTGGGGTCAAACGTTTACATACACTTGTAGAGAACATAATGTCATGACTCCCTTGAGCTTTTAGTTATTTCAACAACTTTTCTATCAGTTTTTTCTCTGATAGAGTGATTGGAACAGATACTTCTTTGTCACAAAAAACATTCATGAAATTTGGTTCTTTTATTACTTTATTATAGGTTAAACAAAAAAGTGACCAAATCTGCTGGGTCATAAATATACATACAGCAATGCTAATATTTGGTTACATGACTGCTGGCCATTTTCACTTCAATTAGGCGCTTTTGGTAGCCATCCACAAGCTTCTGGTTGAATCTTTGACCGCTCGTCTTGACAGAATTGGTGCAGTTCTGTTAAATTTGTTGGCTTTCTGACATGGACTAGTTTCTTCAGCATTGTCCACATGTTTTCAATTGGGTTTAAGTCAGGACTTTGTGGAAGGCCGTTCTAAAACCTTAATTCTAGCCCAATTTTGCCATTCTATTACCACTTTTGATGTATGGTTGGGGTCATTGTCCTGTTGGAACACCCAACTGCGTCCAAGACCCAACATTCGGGCTCATGATTTCAGGTTATCTTGAAGAATTTCAAGGGGGGGTCCATCCCCCCCTCGATAGGGCTGGTTCCAGAGCCCTTGCTGTGCGTTGAGGTGAGTCCAACTGTATTTAGCTGGAACTTTTCAACCTCGCGGACCATCTCTGGTTCCTACCATAGAGGTGTCATTCCGTGTCAAAATGGCATCAATAAAATGTACAGTGAAGAAAATAAGTATTTGAACACCCTGCTATTTTGCTATTTCTCCCACTTAGAAATCATGGAGGGGTCTGAAATTTTCATCGTAGGTGCATGTCCACTGTGAGAGAGATAAACTAAAAAGAAAAATCCAGAAATCACAATGCATGATTTTTTAACAATTTATTTGTGTGATACAGCTGCAAATAAGTATTTGAACACCTGAGAAAATGAATGTTAATATTTGGTACAGTAGCCTTTGTTTGCTATTACAGAGGTCAAACGTTTCCTGTAGTTTTTCACCAGGTTTGCACACACTGCAGGAGGGATCTTGGCCCACTCCTCCACACAGATCTTTTCTAGATCAGTCAGGTTTCTGGGCTGTCGCTGAGAAACACGGAGTTTGAGCTCCCTCCAAAGACTTTCGATTGGGTTCAGGTCTGGAGACTGGCTGGGCCATGCTAGAACCTTGATATGCTTCTTACGGAGCCACTCCTTGGTTTTCCTGGCTGTGTGCTTCGGGTCGTTGTCGTGTTGGAAGACCCAGCCACGACCCATCTTCAATGCTCTGACAGAGGGAAGGAGGTTGTTCCCCAAAATCTCACAATACACGGCCCCAGTCATCCTCTCTTTAATGCAGTGCACTCGTCCTGTCCCATGTGCAGAAAAACACCCCCAAAGCATGATGCTACCACCCCCATGCTTCACAGTAGGGATGGTGTTCTTCGGATTGTACTCTTCATTCTTCTTCCTCCAAACACGCTTATTGGAATTATGACCAAAAAGTTCTATTTTGGTCTCATCTGACCATAAAACTTTCTCCCATGACTCCTCTGTATCATCCAAATGGTCATATGCAAACTTAAGACGGGCCTTGACATGTGCTGGTTTAAGCAGGGGAACCTTTCGTGCCATGCATGATTTCACATCATGACGTCTTAGTGTATTACCTACAGTAACCTTGGAAACGGTGGTCCCAGCTCTTTTCAGGTCATTGACCAAGTCCTGTCGTGTAGTTCTGGGCTGATTCCTCACCTTTCTTAGA
The DNA here is from genome assembly GCF_037039965.1 of Doryrhamphus excisus. Taxonomy (NCBI): domain Eukaryota; kingdom Metazoa; phylum Chordata; class Actinopteri; order Syngnathiformes; family Syngnathidae; genus Doryrhamphus; species Doryrhamphus excisus. The sequence continues at coordinate 13,057,473 of NC_136357.1, read as the reverse complement.
ATCATTGAGACCCCACGAGGTGATATCTTGCATGGGGCTCCACTCCGATTGAGATTGACCGTCATGTTTAGCTTCTTCCATTTTCTAATGATAGCTCCAACAGTGGACCTTTTTTCACCAAGCTGCTTGGTAATTGCTCCGTAGCCCTTTCCAGCCTTGTGGAGGTGTACAATTTTGTCTCTGGTGTCTTTGGACAGCTCTTTGGTCTTCGCCATGTTACAAGTTAAAGTCTTACTGATTGTATGGGGTGGACAGGTGTCTTTATGCAGCTAACGACCTCAAACAGGTGCATCTGATTCAGGATGATACATGGAGTGCAGGTGGACTTCTAATGGGCAGACTAACAGGTCTTTCAGGGTCAGAATTCTAGATGATACACAGGTGTTCAAATACTTATTTGCAGCTGTATCACACAAATAAATTGTTAAAAAATCATGCATTGTGATTTCTGGATTTTTCTTTTTAGTTTATCTCTCTCACAGTGGACATGCACCTACGATGAAAATTTCAGACCCCTCCATGATTTCTAAGTGGGAGAAATAGCAAAATAGCAGGGTGTTCAAATACTTATTTTCTTCACTGTACCTGCATTTCTTGTCCATAACATACGCATACCCATACCATAACCCCACCACCACCATGGCCACCGCAACGTTCAAGCATTTTTAGCAACTCTCAGCATGATGCAGTGTAGTCCTACACAATTGCATACAATAATACACCTATTGTTAAATTAGTGCCTCAATCATAACTGAACATTAGTATCTTTGTAAAAGTAGAATCCTTAATACAACAAAATCATATAAAATGAAAAAAGCTGAACATGGAATATGAATATGGAGTGGATACACTGAATTTCAGCTCATTTGTTCTGAAGAGAATGACATTACCAAAGCTACATCATGGTGTGCAGCTTGTACAGTATGTGCATGCAAATGGTTACATTGAAATCATTATACAGTACATGGTCTCTCCTGCTATTTGACGCCATCATAACTATTCACGTCACGGTCTCCGCAGAGGTCGTGCATGTGTCCGCTTCTTGTTTTGTCCCCCTTTGCCTCCCTCCTCCCCCCACCACAGGCTGCTTCCTGTTCTGATTGAATTTGCCTCTCAGGATATGACCCGCTCGGCCCCCCGCTCACTGTCCTTCCCATCATCCCCTCCCGCTCTGTTACCTCGTTGTCCACTAAATGCTGTTTGATCCCACTTGTGCTGCTTTGTGTCACTGAAAGGGGAACTGATCAATTGTGGCTTGAGGGAAGATGGAATGTAATGCAAATAGAGCTATTTTTCATGCCCCTCCAATGACTAAAGCTATCATGAGCAGGGATAACCAATAACTGATGTCGTGTATTTTATCACCACATAGAGCCCTTGCATGTCAATGACTTCATCTGCACATTTATTTTCCAAATGAAGTCATGAGAGGTCATTAATCATATTGCTGACACATTTCATTATACAGCGGAACCTTGAAGCTCCAATCTTGAAACAAATTTTAAAAACAATGTAAATTGTAATATTCTCTTCCAGAGTCAAAATGTGGCCATTTTACACTTCTTTTAACTCAAAAGTGTTTTAAGTAACATTTTAACATTCTTAATTGTCATATAAGTGTAAAAAGCCACTAACCACTATATCCATCCATCCATACATCCATTTTCTATACCGCTTATCCTCACTAGGGTTGCGGGGGTATGCTGGAGCCTATCCCAGCTGTCTTTGGGCGAGAGGCGGGGTACACCCTCCTTCTTCTTCTTAATTTATTTCAGACATGCATACAATGTTACATTATTGTTTCTCACATATACACTTACAATACAATACACTTACAAAATCTCTCTCTCTCTCTCTCTCTCTCTCTCTCTCTCTCTCTATATATATATATATATATATATACACATACATACATACACACACACACACACATAACACCTCATTACTACACATGTCTGAAAAGGAGCAGGAAGAAGCAAAGCTTATTAAATCCTACCAATAAGCGATTTTTCCACACATATAATCACAGAATCTTGGGAACAGCGGACACCCCAGCAAAACCCCAGAACATTGCCGTAGCACACCACCAACCCCGTCACCCTGGACTGGTCACCAGCCAATCACAAGGCACATATAGACAAACAACCATTCACACTCACATTCATACCTATGGACAATTTGGAGTCACCAATTAACCTAGCATGTTTTTGGAATGTGGGAGGAAACAGGAAACCCACGCATACACAGGTAGAACATGCAAACTCCACACAGAAATGGCCGTTTTTGGAACCACTCTATATTAAGACTAAATTATTCACCACCTACACTGCAATCCTGTCCTGAGTTGTGTCATCTACAATATTATTCCCATGACATGGCCATACAGAGTACAGAGAACTGGTGTTATGGGTATTGTCATCTCCAGATGAATGTGTAGAAAACAGGAGTTGGTCGACAATTTCACTTGAATGAAGGCCTCTCCCCTGTCAATCTCCATCACTGTTGGAGATGTGGAGCAGGTAACATCCTACAAGTACTTCCACGTTATCTTGGGCGGCAAGCTTTAGTGGTCCACAGACACCAATGCATTGTAATACACCTGTGCAATACTCATACTGTGTGCTTATTGCTATTATCCTGAGCATAATAACAGTTTTTTGGTTTCCTTCTGTGGTGTCATCACTAAAACAAACATTAACAACCTGCTTTATTTTCCCTTTCTCTTTACTGTCAGGTGCCCACACCCGAGATACGCGCCCACAGACTGTATTTCGACCTGTCAGCCTATGGTGTGGAAGCCCTAAGGGAGCACCGGAACGCCGCAACCAAATCAGGCTTCCACTTGAAGATCTACGGCACCTTCAGGAACCGCTACATGGCCCTTGTGTGCCCTGCCTCCGACACCAAGATGGTCCGTTTCCTCAGGCACACTGCCAACTCCTCTGTGAGTCTCCTGTCCTACATTTTACAACTTCATTCATTCATTCATTTTCTACTGCTTTTCCCTCACGAGAGTCGCGGGGGGTGCTGGAGCTTATCCCAGCTGTCTTGGGGCGAGAGGCGGGGTACACCCTGGACTGGTCGCCAGCCAATCACAGGGCACATATAGACAAACAACCATTGACGCTCACATTCATACCTATGGACAATTTGGAGTCGCCAATTAACCTAGCATGTTTTTGGAATGTGGGAGGAAACCGGAGTACCAGGAGAAAACCCACGCATGCACGGGGAGAACATGCACACTCCACACAGAGATGGCCAAGGGTGGAATTGAACACTGGTCTCCTAGCTGTGAGGTCTGCACGCTAACCACTCGACCACCGTGCCGCCACATTTTACAACTTAAAAAATAAAATAAAATGAAGGTAAGTTAAATGGCAGCATGAATTGAATATAACAAAGAGGCTTCAGGGGCAATTGTTTAGTATGGCCTCCTCTTTGCACAACACTTTTAATTGGGTTGCATAGGTGAAGTAGGAATTCATCACTTTTCACTCAGCAGATGGACTTTGCCTTTTGAGTCCATTAGTGTGTGTGTTTGCTTGTGCACCGTTGTGTGTGTGTGTGTGCGAATGACTGTTCAAGTGTGTTGATGCACTTGCCTGAGCAAGAAAGTATGTTTGTGTGTTTGTTTTAAGAAGTCTGCTTTTAGTGAGTAAGGGTCCTTTTACATGTTGAGTGTGTGCGTTTGTATCCATGGCCATAGATTACACACACACACACACAAACATGAGGAAAGGTACATGAGGAAAGGCTCGAGAGCTTGTTGCTACGTGGGTGCCCATTCACATCTACATGAACCGTTACTTGGTAACAGATGGCTGCACAAGTATGCGTCTTGAGAAGAATGTGTCACTGAAACAGCTAGACAAAAAAGTGAGGCTTTCTGGTTAGTAAATAAGGAAAAAAGGTTTGTCTTCACGGCTCTAACACGAAGATTTTCCTGCTAAAAGATAACCATTCATCAAAGAAAAACAAACTTAATTCAAAATTTGGCCCCGGTATTTAGTAGGGGTGTCACGAAACACCCAACTCACGAGATTATGCACAAGATTGGATCAAGAACGTGACAAGACTGGATGAATGAACGTTTTTATTTAACTGAGTCACAAAACAGTGCAGGTGCATTTTTAAATGTTTATTATTAACATTTGGAGGATCAAATATACCATTCATTCATTCATTCATTTTCTACCACTTATCCTCACGAGGGTTGCTGGGGTGCTGGAGCCTATCCCAGCTGTCTTCGGGCGAAAGTCGGGGTACACTCTGGACTGGTCGCCATCCAATCACAGGGCACATATAGACAAACAACCATTCACACTCACATTCATACCTATGGACAATTTGGAGTCACCAATTAACCTAGCATGTTTTTGGAATGTGGGATGAAACCGGAGTACCCGGACAAAACCCACGCATGCACGGGGAGAACATGCAAACTCCAAACAGAGATGCTAAGTGGAGAATCCAGGTTTTCCGATCTCCTGACTGTGTGGCCTACATGCTGAAAATCCAAACCAACATAGCCTTATGTGAAAATGCAAAACGTATTTGAGATTAATTGAGATATATCAGTTTGTAAAATATTATAAAGCCATTTCTAAAGCATTGGGACCCCATCGAAAAAACAGAACTGTGGTGAACCATCGCAGGAGTTATCCCAGATGTTAGCAACACTTGCATAGCTATATGTACACTACTATGCTAACATTACACTGTTATATATATATATATATATATATATATATATTATTTGGGCAAATACATGAAACATTACAGTGCATTTCTTATATCAACCAAAATATAACTTTCCATTATTTACATTTGTATTCAACTATCTGATCACAAGCCCAAAAGGAGTAGGCTGAAGCAAAAGCTTATAAATGCCTACCCCTTTTTGCAAGATATAATCATGTTCATGCCACAGTCTTGTTTTCCCCTGTTATTATCATTGTAATATTATTATTGTTATTTTCATTATCATTATCATCATTATTGTTATAATCTTTATCATTATTACCATTATTATTGTTATTATTATCCCCATTATTATAATCATCATTAATATTACCATTTTCATCATTATAGGTGTAAAAATTTTTGGATATTTTTTTAATTTTTTAATTATTTAATTTTACAGACTTCCTTGCTTCTTGTAGAGTGCAGTATCATTCCATCTGTTGTTTTCTGAAATCCGCAGTATTTATGCTTTTATTGTCAATTTATTAGCCCACTTTTTTTCCCCTAAGTGTAACATTTACATATTTTAAAAACAACATGATGCTCGGTTAACCTATCTTAGGATGTGTAGCAAAGCCTGCGGAGGAAGCAACCTGTCCATGAGGGGACCTTTGTCATAAGAATGTGACGTTGCACACACAAACGTCTTATCTGTCACCAAACAGGTCATGAAGAATATTTTCCATCAGTCCTTCAACGCCTACAAGACGGACATTGAACCCAGACTCAACGACGTGACGCTCTACCACATGCAGTGCAGTCGCCGCCTGTTTGAGATCCAGCTGTCGCACAGACGTGTCAGCGCTGCCTACATCGAGGGGGACAATGTCGCCGTCACGGTGGAAGGGGAGGCAGCCCGCGTCCTCAACTATGACACAGGTGGTGTCCCATTTTAAATGCTTTTGGCAGAGACAACAATAAGTCAGGAAGGACTCTCAGTCGCATTGCATTATCTTGCCAATGAGAATCTTGTATACCCCCAGGCTGCGGGGTGAATCTTGGCCTGCGAGGTCTCGAGTCAATGGGGACGTTCATCTACCGTACAGCCACCGCCGCCGACCAGAACGACATTCTAGAAGCGCTCTCAGCTAAGATGCTGCACTCCAGAAAAATGGCGGAGACTTTCAAGCAGTCAGGCCTGAGTGAGTCAATGTATGCCTGACGGTGACACAGGCAGAGCAGTTAGACACTGGGGCCCCCTAGTGGTCATGGAAAGAGAAGGTAATGATGCTGACTTTTTCACAGTTAAAACCTCAACACTGTATATAGTTCTGATTATGATTTACTGATGTCTTTGCTGGAGTAACTCATTTTTTCTGTGCTTTTCCCTTTTCTCATGGAAGAATGATGACAGTAGGACTGCATTAAAAAACATCAATGATTATATATATATATATATTTTTTTTTAAAGTCTGAATAGTCCTGTTAGTTGTGGCTGAAGATGCCATATAATGTAACAAAATTTCAGGAATAAACACAAACAAATGCCAACATTTGCTTAATCTGCATTAATATATTCCTACATATTTTCAAATAATAATAATAATATAGTAATATTATTAACAATACACCAGATACTGAGGTTCTCATTGGGAGTGACCAGGATGGGTAGGATTATTTTTAGTTATATGAAGAAAACGAAAAAAATCTGAAAAATATATTTATATATATACATGAATAAATAAAAACAAGTAAACACAGGGTTCTGTTTCTTCTGATCTCTTCCTCAAACTCAACAGCCACTACTATACACTAGTTTTTTTTAGCATTGCTGCCCTCTAGAGGTGTACAGTACTAGTACATCTACAATGTAATTAATTTCACTAAAATAAAGATCAAATATCTATTTATTTTCACAGTATTATAATTAAAATAAAGATCAAATATCTATTTATTTTCACAGTATTAGAATTCAAATCAAAATTTAATAAAAAGTGTTATCGGTTAAAATTTAAGTAATTAAATGAAGGGCATAGTATTATATTAATGGAAGTACAGTTAATGTATAGCATCGCTGCCACCTAGTGGCGGACTTTGCTGGAGTCACATAACGGTTAACCTCATCGGACCCTACTCGAAAAAGTTCTATGAATTTATTATTATTTTACCATATGTCAGCTTTTTTTTAACGGTAACTTTGTATTTTCGGTAGTCATAACCACGACTGCCTCTAGAGGGCGACAAACCCTTGGCAGGTCATACTGAATATTTGTAAAGCAAAGGTGCCTTGCATAACAAAATGAATCGATATATTGATGTATAGAAGGATTGGTGGTATTAGTACAGGATTTAAAAGGTATTTCCAAAGTATCCAGTGCTTTTCCAATGTTCAGCCTCAATATGCAGGTAGCACAATGCAAGAGACAGAATGTAAAGCTTCCTCATCCAAAGCCATTTGCAGTGTCTAATTAAAAGGGTTCATCCGCCAGTATTGCCCTCCAAGGTCAAACAGCGTGGACCTTTGAACCGGCCGCTGCTGTACTACAAGGCCTTAAATTAGATTAGACGCAATAATGAGAAAATCTTTTATCTTTGCATATAATTAAAGCGGGGATGAAGGACAATTTAATCAATGATGTGGAATGACAAGTTCGTAAATGAATTAGACTTGCCAATGGGGACCCAGTCTGGGATCAATGAGAAATGTTAAGCACAGTCTTGTAGAGCCCTTAAAGGCAGCACACATTAATATGTTATTAATATGTTACACAGCATGATATCATTTAACTTATTTATGTCTGACAATAATACTCTGGGACAGTTTAACAAGAGGTAGAATATTTCACACACATTTTCAACCCCAGCGAGAAATAAATGTTGATGTTTAATCTGGCCACAAGGGGTCAGTGTTTGCCTACAGAAAAGCTTCATACATTATACCGCATTATAAATATTATATATAATATTATATATATAATATTATATATATACTGTATATATAATATGAAATTTAATTAAGTATTAATTTTTCATTTCAATTAACTAAAAATTATAAATATTTGTCTTGAACATGTTTATACATTGTTTACGAGCTTCAAATAATGAGCCTTCTACTTTGCTTTTCATGCAGTACCCATTTATTGATATTTATTATGCCCTTTTTGCCATTTATAAAAATAAAATATAGAAGTTTATTAAGATGGCAGTGTTGGAGAACAAAATAGATAAAGTGCAGTGGCATTGTGAAGTTGCCAAACAATACACTGGTACCATCTGTTGAACTTGAGTAGGCCGTGTAATTATTAATTACTTACAAATTCTTCATATGATTTATTTATAATCCATTTATAAATGATTTTTTCAAGGTACATGTACCGGATTTTTAAAATGTCTTTCTACCAATAAAATGATACAGTAGTAATAGATTTTTTATAAAAGATATTTTGTAATAATTTTCATATATTTCCTTTACTAAGTGCTTACCAAATATGGTTCCATTCCTAATAAAGGCTTCAAAATGCCAAAACAAAGTAGAATAAAATAGACATGTATCAGTCACTAAGGTGTGTTTTTCATGTGTTGTCCTTTAACAATTTAGAATAAACACATGAGAACGATGGTGACACCAAAGATGTTCTTCCCTCTCCTCCACACTCGTCGTTTGCGTTTGAGTAGACAAGGTAAGGTCTCACGGTATTGATGAGCCTTCAGCCGTCGTCTGACACCCAGACAGGAAGTCACTGTCACATGACATGGATATCGGCACCTTGTCCGATGGTGCAGACGGCCTCTTATGTTTGCTGCCTGCACAAACAAGTCATACACACAAAGAACCCAAGAAAGAAAGAAGGACGGAGTGATGACACAATGTGGACACAATGATAATATTTAGCTTTTCTTCATATCTTAGTGGGCTTTTTGATAGGTTTCATTGTTCAAAGTCATGCAACTGGACTCTAACTTTAACACTAAGCCCCACCCAAACATTCTCCATTTATCAATATATACTTCCCTTGTTCTGAAAAGGAGTTTTAGGTCTACCCTGAAGAGAAAACAGTATAAAGTCACAACAATAACGTATCGAGACAACATCAACAAATCATATTAAATCATGTTAGAATATAGAAAACATGTCATGTAAGAAAAGCTGTGGTTCTAACTTGTAACATTAGAACCTTTCCTGGTAATATTGCAACTTCCAATATCATTTTTGATAAAATTACAATAATTGATGAGTGTTTAGCACAGGGGTCTCAAACTCAATTTACCTGGGGGCCACTGGAGATAGCGACCTAAACGCAAACGAGAGAGCTAGCGACCTAAACGGTAGCCTCCAAGTTATTTCCTTTAAACTTAAAAAGCCAAAAACTTACCACTTCCACACGGATAGGGAGGATAACTATTAACAGTTATTTAACCTTTAACATGAACATTAAAATGTAATATTTTTTTCTGGGTACATGATACCATACAGCATCCATATCAAACTTGCACGGGCCGCACTAACATTAAACTTTCATATCAAGGCGGGGGCCTCAAACTAGTGTCCTGCGGGCCACATTTGGCCCATGGGCTGCGTGTTTGAGACCCCTGGTTTAGCATGTAGGCCACACAGTCAAGAGACCTGGGTTCGATTCCTTGCTTGGGCATCTCTGTGTGTACTTTGCATGTTCTCCCCATGCATGCGTGGGTTTTCTCTGGGTACTCCGGTTTCCTCCCACATTCCAAAAACATGCTAGGTTAATTGGTGACTCCAAATTGTCCATAGGTATGAATGTGAGTGTGAATGGTTGTTTGTCTATATGTGCCCTGTGATTGGCTGGCGACACCACCTCTCGCCCGAGCGCGACCATAGTGAGGATAAGCGGCGTAGAAAATGAATGAATGAATTAGGAGGACTTTTACTTCACAAGTTCTACCTTTTCTTGTGTCATAGTTGTAAACAATGCAACTTTATTGCTGTAAAATGATTTTTTTTTTGGTAACATAACAGTCCAAATCGTCTCTCGAGGTTAAACACAGAAGCCGCCACCTCCTCTTTCACCCTGGATCTCCTTTTCCTCCTCACCCAAGTGTGTGTGTGCTTTTGTGTGCATGTATGTGTGTGTATGGGGGGGGGGACTGCACGCTGTGTGTCAGTGGTAGCCTGGGGGCCAGGTTGCTGTTGACAGGAACGAGGGTCTCTGATTTGAGGAGAGCCGTCACACCAGCGACTGCAGCTGCCTCCTCGAGTGACACCTCCCAGTTAGTGGGGGAGACGTGTGTGTGTGCGTGTGGGTGTGTGTGTGTTGCCAGGACAAACTTTTCGCCTGATGAGGTGGCAGACCTTCATGTTGCACACCTAAGTGGACTCCTGCTGGTGTTTGGACAAAGTGAGCACACAAGTCAAGCAGGTCAGCGCTTACAAAAAGGAGGTGGCAAACAACCTCATGTCAGTCCTACACACACACACACACACACATGCACACACACATGCATGTATGCGCAGTGTGTGTGTCTCCAGAGATTCTCCAGTGGCGGATCGCCATTCCACCTTATCTAATTTCATTAATGTGATCCCCTGTCCATCCAGTGACGGCTTAATAGCCATTATTTGTGGCTGCCTTCAAATAAAGGCCCAGCAGTAAATTGCAGTCTGTGGAAATCGAGATATAAACGCCACCCTGCATTACTGTATAATATCTTTCCCTTTAATTAACTGAAAGCCATGCTGACATTTATTGGATTGCAAGTTACTTGTTAATGGCTATAAATTGCGAAACAAAAAAAAAAAGCAAAAGAATCATTGCTTATTTTACATCAATAATTTGTGGACCTTTCGCTAATGATTATTCATTACTTGCCTACGGCGACTGTCGTGTTTGGTGAGCTAAAGTGAATGAAGAATGTAAAGATTTAAGTGGGCAGCATCTACTTAGTGTTATGGCTTTTGGTGCCATGCATTAACTAAGTCGCCCTGTTGCCGGCCCGCCAGCATCTGGCTTCCTCCCTTGAAAAATGTGTCGTGAAGGAATTTATTGCATGGATTTCATTCCATCAGCACCAACTACTTTCATGCAGAAAGTTTTTTTTTTTTTTAAGACTGCATTCTGACAGAGGAAATAAATTCTCAAAGAAAAAGTCGAATAAAAAAATGAAAAAATGTGCTCGTGGAGAGATAAATTGTTCTGGTCGACTTGATAAGGCATCATTGCTTAAACGTGTACGGAAAAGAGCAATATAAGAGTTATATACAAAAAAATAATCCATGTTAGTTGAAATTTGACATTTGAGGTTGTGAGTGCGAATGGTTGTTTGTCTATATGTGCCCTGTGATTGGCTGGAGAACAGTCCAGGGTGTACCCCGCCTCTCGCCTGAAGACAGCTGGGATAGGCTCCAGCACCCCCGTGACCCTCGTGAGGAAAATGAATGAATGAATGAAATAATGTCAATCCAAATAATCTGTTCTGGACACCAATAACATTTAAAAAGCAATGCAAAATATTAACAAATGATGACTGAAATTGACAAATATTACTTTTTTCATATTTTTTTCCTTTGTTAATAACTCTTTTTTAGCAAACACTTGTGAGGATAAGCGGTAGAAAATAAATGAATGAATGAATACTGAGGCAGATAAAGATCACAGCACATCTTACCACTTATACTCAATCCATACAAATCTAAATAAATTCACCCAACACAAGACAAAACTACCAGGAAATACGTATATCACCCCTCTAAAACCCTCTCTGTGATAAAAAATTGTATTTTTTAACAATATGACTTCCAGTCAGATGTCTGTCTGTGGAAACCACTATTATAGAGCAACAAAGTGACTTTCAGGCTTTGCGACTTCCTGTTTGTAGTTTATGATCAGTCAACAAAAATACAGTTTGGCTGCAAAGGAGCCACCATCCTGCTCAAGTGCCACTGTGAGTGTCCGTCACTCAGATGCTACCAGCTTGCTCCTCGGAAGAACATATTCCCCGTTGTGGCGGGCACCCGTCAAAAGGGGTGGGTGGTTCTCATCACACGCCGCCACTTGCTCGGCGCTGGCATTGATCTCTTGTGGAGGAAAGAGAGATCTGACAGCCCTGCCACAAAAATCAGACCCCTTGCTAGCTGGCGACAAAGGCACACACTGGCCCGTTTGTCTCTTGGACACACACACACACACACACACACACACACACACACACAAACATCCCCAAAGTCAAAAAGAGCAGTCAGTCAGTCAGCGTGTGTACAGTACGTGCACGCAGCTCGGGCCTGTCAGTCCGCATTGGCTGGACGAGGCCCAACGTGCACAGAGTGAGTGGCGAGGAAGAGAATGGCAAGTGAAGTGAAAGGAGGGGAGCGGGGGGGTTAAAAAAAAGTGCACGTTAAATGATGGGACATGAGAGCCCACTCACTCTCGGCTTCAACCCCCGCTGACCTCTTGCCCTCAGTGCACGCTCGATCTACTGCAATCTCTTCCCACGTTTTCCCCGCTGCCCTCGGGTGTTCGGCACAGGCCGACCGCTCCTTCCTTGCGACGTAGGTTCGTCGTCCCTCACAAGCTTGTCTCAAACGCCTCATCCCTTCTGATGCAACCTGCGAATGAGCAGCTCTGACAGGGACGGCGGGGTTGGGGGGGGAGATGAGATGAGATGGATGGAGGGGCTGGCCATGTTACTCCGATAGACGTTACAGATGTTTATTTTTGCAAGGCGGACAGAAAAAGTCACCAAAATGCTGAGTGGAAACGCCTGAACGTCGTGACTGACATGGATTGTGACTTTTTAAGGGGGAAACAACGGGCTTTGGTCAACTTGGAGTGACTTTGGGTGTACAGTGGAGCCTTCACCTCATATTGTGCACAACAGCACTTTTACAGTCTCACAACAACCGCTTTCGAATATTCCTTCATTCACTTGACATCTGTCGCCATTCATAAAGATAAGATAAGATAAGATATGCTTTTATTCGTCCCTCAGTGGGGAAATTTGCATTGCACAGCAGCAAGAATACAGAATCAGTTAAGCAGTACAAAATACACAATATAGAACAACAGACAATATAAACAACCCAAGTATTAACAAAATCAACAGTTTTACCCAGAGTTACAGTGAAGAAAATAAGTATTTGAACACCCTGCTATTTTGCTATTTCTCCCACTTAGAAATCATGGAGGGGTCTGAAATTTTCATCGTAGGTGCATGTCCACTGTGAGAGAGATAAACTAAAAAGAAAAATCCAGAAATCACAATGCATGATTTTTTAACAATTTATTTGTGTGATACAGCTGCAAATAAGTATTTGAACACCTGTGTATCATCTAGAATTCTGACCCTGAAAGACCTGTTAGTCTGCCCATTAGAAGTCCACCTGCACTCCATGTATCATCCTGAATCAGATGCACCTGTTTGAGGTCGTTAGCTGCATAAAGACACCTGTCCACCCCATACAATCAGTAAGACTTTAACTTGTAACATGGCGAAGACCAAAGAGCTGTCCAAAGACACCAGAGACAAAATTGTACACCTCCACAAGGCTGGAAAGGGCTACGGAGCAATTACCAAGCAGCTTGGTGAAAAAAGGTCCACTGTTGGAGCTATCATTAGAAAATGGAAGAAGCTAAACATGACGGTCAATCTCAATCGGAGTGGAGCCCCATGCAAGATATCACCTCGTGGGGTCTCAATGATTCTAAGAAAGGTGAGGAATCAGCCCAGAACTACACGACAGGACTTGGTCAATGACCTGAAAAGAGCTGGGACCACCGTTTCCAAGGTTACTGTAGGTAATACACTAAGACGTCATGATGTGAAATCATGCATGGCACGAAAGGTTCCCCTGCTTAAACCAGCACATGTCAAGGCCCGTCTTAAGTTTGCATATGACCATTTGGATGATACAGAGGAGTCATGGGAGAAAGTTTTATGGTCAGATGAGACCAAAATAGAACTTTTTGGTCATAATTCCAATAAGCGTGTTTGGAGGAAGAAGAATGAAGAGTACAATCCGAAGAACACCATCCCTACTGTGAAGCATGGGGGTGGTAGCATCATGCTTTGGGGGTGTTTTTCTGCACATGGGACAGGACGAGTGCACTGCATTAAAGAGAGGATGACTGGGGCCGTGTATTGTGAGATTTTGGGGAACAACCTCCTTCCCTCTGTCAGAGCATTGAAGATGGGTCGTGGCTGGGTCTTCCAACACGACAACGACCCGAAGCACACAGCCAGGAAAACCAAGGAGTGGCTCCGTAAGAAGCATATCAAGGTTCTAGCATGGCCCAGCCAGTCTCCAGACCTGAACCCAATCGAAAATCTTTGGAGGGAGCTCAAACTCTGTGTTTCTCAGCGACAGCCCAGAAACCTGACTGATCTAGAGAAGATCTGTGTGGAGGAGTGGGCCAAGATCCCTCCTGCAGTGTGTGCAAACCTGGTGAAAAACTACAGGAAACGTTTGACCTCTGTAATAGCAAACAAAGGCTACTGTACCAAATATTAACATTCATTTTCTCAGGTGTTCAAATACTTATTAGCAGCTGTATCACACAAATAAATTGTTAAAAAATCATGCATTGTGATTTCTGGATTTTTCTTTTTAGTTTATCTCTCTCACAGTGGACATGCACCTACGATGAAAATTTCAGACCCCTCCATGATTTCTAAGTGGGAGAAATAGCAAAATAGCAGGGTGTTCAAATACTTATTTTCTTCACTGTATATACGAATACAGTATGTAGATAATATGGAATGAGATGAAATATATGACCAGTCTATACACGGAGATCTTGCTAGTGAGTTAATATGAGGCCAACAAATAAATGTCCAACATTTAGAGACACAAATGCACAAAAATTACTGGTGGATAATAAATATTAGTTTCTATATTATTATTATTGTTAATGGATTATTTATGTATGTATACATGTATGTATTATATGACCAATATCTACTCTCCACAAGGGTGTTTTCCTTTTCTGTGTGTATGTGTGTGTTTGTGTGATGCTACCACAGGAAGGCACCAATAATGGACGAGACAAAAAGTGTTATCGACAACCACAGAACTGGAAATGGAACGTCTTATTGTAAAGTAAAGAACATGGTACAAATGTCTGTGTTTGTCCTGGCTGCCCAGTACAATATGGCCAATCACAAAATGCTGGAAAGTGAAAGGAATAAAGTCTTGTTCCTAACGTTGTGTGGGTGAGTACACATTATATACATAATTTTGATGTTTTGCAATACGGGCTGCACTGGTGGTTAGCGTGTAGGCCACACAGCTAGGAGACCCATGTTCGATTACCTGCTCTGGCATCTCTGTGTGGAGTTTGCATGTTCTCTCCGTGCATGCGTGGGTTTTCTCCGGGTACTCCGGTTTCCTCCCACATTCCAAAAACATGCTAGGTTAATTGGCGACTCCAAATTGTCCATAGGTATGAATGTGAGTGTGAATGGTTGTTTGACTTATATGTGCCCTGTGTGTATATATGGATATAGGATGAACTTAACCTAAAGAACTGGTATATTTACTTATTTTTACACTTGTATGATGAGGGGGGTTATGTTATAAATTAAATGACGATAAAAAAACAAAAAGGAAACAAAGAACTAAATAACAACCTTGTGGCTCGATGCAACACAATATTCTGGAAGCAGTGTAACATACAGAATTAATACGTTTCCCTATATGACCCTTCTCAAATATGCAAATGTGGATTAGACAGGCAAGTTTAAATCAGACAAACTACTCAATCATGGTTAGCGCGCAGACCTCACAGCTAGGAGGACCAGGGTTCGATTCCACCCTCGGCCATCTCTGTGTGGAGTTTGCATGTTCTCCCCGTGCATGCGTGGGTTTTCTCCGGGTACTCCGGTTTCCTCCCACATTCCAAAAACATGCTAGGTTAATTGGCGACTCCAAATTGTCCATAGGTATGAATGTGAGTGTGAATGGTTGTTTGTCTATATGTGCCCTGTGATTGGCTGGCAACCAGTCCAGGGTGTACCCCGCCTCTCGTCCGAAGACAGCTGGGATAGGCTCCAGCAGCCCCGTGACCCTTGTGAGGAAAAAGCGGTAGAAAATTAATAAATGAATGAATGAATGAAACTACTTAATCACATTGTTTGGGTTAAATGAATGCAGTCAGCCATATTTATGTGTTATTTCACCTGAGTTAGAGTCATGTTAAAAAAAAAAAACAACAACCCAAAGGTGGACGTTGCCACTTGTTTTCTTTATCTTTGTTACCCGCTGTGACTGTGTTTGTGTGTAAGAGAAACTCCTGTGAAATGTCATTATTAACAAAGACTGAACCAGGTGCTAAACTTCCCTACTTCCCATTCATTATTGCTCTTTAATTTTCACAGCCACACACACACATAAACACACACACACACACAGTTGTGTAGCTATAAAGCTCTTTCTGCCACCAGCTGATGCATGGCAGCCTGTTGACACACACTAACAGTGATATATAAGAGTGGATGAATCTCTAATTAAGCTTTGGCAGGGTCTGCTATACACTTACTTAGTGGCACACTTCATTATCAGACCAAAGCAAACTGCCGGGCTGCGTATACATCCCTGATTTAAACTAACGCTGAAAATCCCCTCATACTACATAAATTGCATTGCATGTTTGCTCTCTTCTGCTGTTCCTCTATCAGCAGCTCGAGTGGAACTTGGTTCAAATTAAAGATGCAATCTGGGCTTTATTTAACACACGTATGCACTGTGTAAAGAATGATGCATGGATGATAACCTGGCTTTAAAAAGAAACACTTCCTTATAGATTCTTTTTTCACACCTAGATTTATTTTTTTCCCTCACATGTTATATTTTATGTTTTTCATATTAAGCCATTTTATACAAGAAAATACAATTGTTTTTTTTTTTTTACAGTCAACAATCAACAGTCTGCCCCTCACTAACTTCACAAGAGTCATCAATAAAGGTAATTGTGGTGTTTATTTATCAGTTTCATTTATCCATTTCATTCGCATTTATTCTGCATGTAAAACTATATTTATTGTCTTTATATCTCATCTGATGCACTGAGATGTCAGGTGGGGGGGGAGGGGGCAAGGAAACTCAACCAGGAAATTGTTATAGTTGTTGCTGGTGTATCTCAGCACATATTATTCATTTATTTCTAATGCTGGTGCCGGCAAATTGCACAGTGGTTTGTACAAATAAATAAATAAATAAATAAATAAATAAATAAATAGATAATATGAGGTTCTTGCTAGTGTTTCAATGCAGGCAAGCCCTAAAAAATTATGACAGAAAAGAATTGACAATCACATGGTAAATGTAACAAAGTAAATAATAAAAATGTCACCTTAATTAAAAACAATAGGTATTAGTAAAGATAATACCAATATTAATAGTAATAAAAATAGTAAAATAATTTAACATTTGTACATACTTTTTTACATATTGTAATTGTATTAATGTATTATGTATTATTATTTTATTCACATATACAATGTAGTTCATTTGAAATGCATTTTCTTTCCCATTTCCTGTACATGTAGTTATTTATATGTCTAGCTACTACATTAGAGTCTCTATCAGTATATACTATGTATCAGTCTCACTTACTCCAATATGTTTATAATTGACACAGCATTGACTGTATATATGGTCTATAACATGCAGTATATAATAGTTTATACGGCTTCCTATTTAAGGAACAAAACGGTTCCTCATGCGATCATTGAGCAGCATATTCTCTTATGGCTGCATGCACCCCGACAAGTGGGGGGAGGAGGGTTAGGGGGAGGTCAAGAGTCCCGACCTGTGATGATGGTCTTGGTGACAGATGTCATGTCAAGTTTGTAATGGCGATGTTTTAATGAGCCACTGAGTCAGTGGGTGCTCACTGTAGAACACACACTGGATCACTGTCACTCTCTTTGACTTTCTACCTCTCTGACGCAACACATCTCACAGCCGCCTGTCACTCAACACACACACACACACACACACACACAAGAGACACGACTATACTGACTATGTTGACGTTCTACACTAGATCTTCATGAGAAACTCGTAATATGACATTATGTATAGCAATGTAGCCATACATAGATTGTGATACTTGCTCTGTTGGGGGGGATAATGATCTCATTATATACACCATATAACTGAAGAGGTTTGTTGAAACCTTTAAGCATAAACAATGAACGTAGACTAGACACCATGGAATAACATATATGACAATATTGATATTTGGTTTCAACCAATCATTCCATCTATGTTTAGGTACAGTTAATGCAGAATTTTTGGCATTCAAAAGCATTTGGACATTCAAAAAGGTTCATCATTTTGAATATAATAATCATTTTGAGTTACAAGTAAACATCAGTTATCAAACAACCCAGTTTTTGATAAAGGTCAAACTTTTGTTTTGGTATTTGCAGTCTCCATTTTTGTACAATTTTGCATAACATACTAATCCATTTGCCCTGACTGTATCATTCTGCAGAATCAAGTGCCCAAGCAGCATGACTGTCGAGTGCGACTGACAAATAACCCACCATGGGGCCAAAGAAAGTTGTGAGAGCCAACAATCTGTTAAAGAAGGTGAGAAACACGATTTAAATCACATAACTCATCGCAAAGTACGAAGATTGATTGCCTCCTCCCTCTCGGCTCTGTGCCTTCTTTGCTAAAAAAGAGTTATTAACAAAGGAAAAAAATATGAAAAAAGTAATATTTGTCAATTTCAGTTATCATTTGTTAATATTTTGCATTGCTTTTTAAATGTTATTGGTGTCCAGAACATATTATTTGGATTGACATTATTTCATTCATTCATTCATTCATTTTCTACCGCTTTTTCCTCACGAGGGTCGCGAGGGGAGCTGGAGCCTATCCCAGCTGTCTTTGGGCGATTCGCCAGCCAATCACAGGGCACATATAGACAAACAACCATTCACACTCACATTCATACCTATGGACAATTTGGAGTCACCAATTAACCTAGCATGTTTTTGGAATGTGGGAAGAAACCGGAGTACCCGGAGAAAACCCACGCATGCACGGGGAGAACATGCAAAGTCCACACACAGATGGTGGAGGGTGGAATTGAACCCTAGTCTCCTAGCTGTGAGGTCTGTGCGCTAACTACTAGACTGCTGTGCTGCCCATTGACTTACTTACATTTTGGTTGTCGTCAGACCTTTTTGGAACAATCGAACAAAATAAAAACAAGGTACTACTGAAGGTACTACTCAAATAAATTGTGAGTTTCCTGCTTGAATGTACTTAGTTTGACAGGCCTTCACTGCAGCCACCTTCACCTGGTGCTGCTTTGAGGGTCTTGCTGCCTTCACTTTATGTCATGACTGTCAAAAACAAGCATATTGGCTTGAGATCATGTGACTTACTTGAAAACAGAGGAAAAGTAAATGTCTGTGCCTTTAAAAAGGCCTGATTTTTTTTCATATCATTTTTTTTCATATCATATCATTATCTCTTTACTTACCCAGATCAAAAAAAGTTGCCAGATATGCAATTTATCCTGCTTTAAAATGTCATTGTTCAAGTCCTCCATTTATTTCCTTTAACACCGATCCATGCTAATGCACTCAATTCTCTCCTGTTCTCTTTTTTTTTGGGGGGGGGGGGGGGGGGGTCTCCAGGCTCTATTCTCCCTCAACCATGGTGTATTTTACATCATTGTTTGACCACCCATACTGTATCAACAACATACAAGTGAGTCGCAGGGTCGAATGGGGGCTGGGGGGGTGAAATTCTTTAAGAAGTATTAAATGCTGAGTCGTCTTAAATTCAAACCAAACAAAGAAAGAAAGCAAGAGACTCTCCAAAGAATTAGAGCTTAATTAGGTCTTAATTAGCATAATTATGCGTGCTAACAGTGTCTCGACAGAATTAGCGGTTGTCAGGAGGGTTGAGCCATCTGTAAGGGCAGAGGATTAATACATCATCTTTTTACACGCTATCACAAAGTGCTCTTCATTAATCAATGTTGCCTTTTGTACAGAGGAAAGTTGGCATTTTGCGTTAAACGCCATTAGAACGCATGCTTTGAAGATGTAATTGGGCCTCGTGTGAGACTTGACGGGAACATGAACACACACACATACACACACATACACACACATACACAATTACAGCAGCGGCAGCGTTACGTTGACCACAATTAACATGGGTGACATGAACAGGAGGAAAAGGGGCGGGGATTGGTAATCAATGAAAAGTCTTGAACTTAGGGGAACCTCTTCATGTTTTGTAATCAGCTACGTGGAGATGACAACCTAAAGGAGAAAGGAGGAGTCTGCTGAAAGAGGACAAAAGGTTCTCCTCGACCATTCCTTTGAACTTTGGAAAAGCAGAATGAATTACTGCTGTGGCATCATGGAAGAAGGGTAATATTTTGCGGGTGCTTTAGTGGGGTAGTGTTAAGGGGCGGTCTTAGTGAAGGAGTCTGAGTGTCCCAATGATCCTAGGAGCTAAGTTGAGCAAGGGGCTTTTTATTCCTTTTTGTCCCTGGTGTGGTCAAAGTAAACAGGGGAGTGACCAGTCAAAAAGTAGCTTAAAAGACCCTAATGATATGAGACACCTTTGGACTTAGTTTTCCCTCATCTGGATGTGAGTCTCCGGAGGTCCCCTCAAGAGCCAGTTTCAGGTGGCCGGGCCCACATTCATGGGACCAGCAGGCCAAGTGGTATATCACCCATGGAAAACTGCTTTGAAGAGAGTCAGATTTGTTTCCAGTGAGGGTTGGACTCTGGGGCTTTGTCATGGATTCTGTCAATTACCTTCATGGACAGAGTTTGTTGGTGCAGCCAGGTCATTAAGAGGATCCGGCTTGGTGGCTTTAGGATTAAGTCTGCTTTTTTTGGGTGATGTGGTTCTGCGGCTGGGATCAGCACCTCAGAGTCATTGGTTGTCGCTCGAAAAAATGCGGAGTGCCATCTCCGGTTGGAGGACGAGATCCTGCCCCAAGTGGAGGTGTTCAAGTACCTTGGGATCTTGTTTACGAGTGAGGAAACAATGGCGGCACGGTGGTTTAGTGGTTAGTGCGCAGACCTCACAGCTAGGAGACCAGGGTTCAATTCCACCCTCGGCCATATGTGTGTGGAGTTTGCATGTTCTCCCTGTGCATGAGTTGGCTTTCTCGGGGTACTCCGGTTTCCTCCCACATTCCAAAAACATGCTAGGTTAATTGGCAACTCCAAATTGTCCATAGGTATGAATGTGAGTGTGAATGGTTGTTTGTCTATATGTGCCCTGTGATTGGCTGGCGACCAGTCCAGGGTGTATCCCGCCTCACGCCCAAGACAGCTGGGATAGGCTCCAGCACTCCCGCGACCCTTGTGAGCAAAAGCGGTAGAAAATGAATGAATGAATGAAACGATGGCGTGTGAGATCGATAGGATGATTGGTGCAAAACTGATGATACCGACTCTTATGTTAAAGAGGAGGCTGAGCTGAAAGGCAAATTTCTCAATTCACCAGTCAACCTACGTTCCTTCCCTCACCGATGGTCATAAATTTTGGCTAATGACCGATAGGACAAGATCATGTGTGTGTACAAGCGGCCAAAATGAATTTCATCTATAGGAGGGGTCTCAAACTCGCGGCCCACGGGCCAAATGCGGCCCGCGAGATGCTAGTTTGAGGCCCCCACCTTGATACCAAAGTTTAATGTTGGAATGACAGCTTAAAGCTGTGTGCACACCGGACACAATTAACATGATTTTGCCCCGCCCATACTGTTACCCTACCCTGTTACCCCGCCCTGTTTTGCTTTGGATTAGCAATGAAGCTAAAGGCTTATGACGCTGGGTACAAATAAATGCAGGAAATGATTTGGAATAAAACAGAAAATACACGTCAAGATAAAGCATCTCATCAAACATGTTGTTAAAGTTACGACGCTGCTCCCAGATGGAACTGAGTACGATGCTAACTTGCTAATTGGGTAAAATTATTAAGTTTCATTAATGTTCATGTTAATGGTTAAATAACTGTTAATACTGTACATTTGAATCTGAAAACAATAATTTCTCTACCAACTGTATGTGGTTTCTTACATTTTTCTTATTTGCTGTTTTATTATTATTTTACTTATTTATTACTGATTGATTAATTTATTGTCTTTATTCTTAATTTGTTTATTTATTTATTTTTATCTTATTTTGTGTAACGAAAAATAAAAATTAAGATATTTGAGAACAGTGGAATGTTTTATCAGATATTTTGGTGTGGAAAACCGGAACCAAAGTACTGAAAAAGTGTAGGGTATAGCTGAAGCAAAAGCATTGAAGATAGTTTTTTTTATTGTTTTTTTTTTCCAGTTTTTAATAAATGCGTTTTGGTTTTTTTTTTGAAAACCTGATGCGGCCTGGCTTCACCCAGAACCTAGCTCCGGTGGCCCCCAGGTAAATTGAGTTTGAGACCCCTGATCTATAGGGTGGCTAGGCTCTCACTTAGAGATAGAGTGAAAAACTCTGTCTTCTGGAAGGATCTTGGAATAAAGCCACTGCTCCTCCACAATGATAGGAGGTCACTCAGGCATCTGGTCAGGCTTCCTCCAAGACACCTTGCTGGGCAGTTGTTCCAGCCATGTCTAACTGGTAGGAGGCCTCTGGGAAGACGCAGGACATTTTGGAGACGATACATTTGTTAGCTGATCTGGGAACACTGGATGAAGTAACTTGGGAGAAAAAAGTCAGTGTTTCTCTGCTAATATGCCTTCCCTGCAACCGGATCCCATATAACTGAGGCGTTTAGTTATATTGTTGACCCCGCCACTTTTTGACAGTTAAAGTTGTTGTGTATCCATACCGCATGAATCTGAATCTTTAAATGTCCTTGAATTAACTTTTTAATGTGTTAAGTTTTCAGGTTGTAACAGGAAAACTTAAAAATTTCCAAGATGTATGATTAATACTACGGGCCATCAACACTGCAATACTTTGTATTACATATGACAGAAAGAAACAATGAAGGTTTAATTGTCACTTCCTCTCTTTGTACCTTCATTTCATGTGAACAATCGATGTCTTGACGGATAACAAGCATGGCACATCTCACCTTCCTCTTTAGGAAAGGCTGACACAATCGTTTGCGGTGCTGCCATTTCCAGCAACACACACACACATATTGGTACACACACACACACACACACACTGAGGTGTCGTTGGGGCACATACACACCGTTTCTACAATCTATAAGAGCCCTGAGCCTTCAGGCGACCTTGAGACACGCCACTCTGGCCTTGCCAATAGCTTGTTGTCGTGTGTGTGTGTGTGTGAGTGTGTGTCTGTGTGTGTTTGTACACCGCTTTCATTTAAATCATGTTAATTGCAAAAGTCCTCTAAAGATACATCATCCTAAAACTACATATATTTTTTGGAAGTAGAGCACTTGAACATGCACATACACACACACACACTTACTTACTTTCAGGCCTACGGGGGCATTAGCATTATCGATGAGCTCACCCCGTCACCCCAGACACAAGCTCTTAAAAGAGAATAATTTCATGTAAATGAGATATTGATGAGTTAATGATTAATTGGCTGGCCCGCTGTGTTAATATGCAATAGCTGTCGTGTAATATGCATTTCTAATGACTTGTCTCGCTGTGTTCAAACAAATGGGCCACTTTGATCATCTGTGGTACTTGGAGGCTTTTCAGTGCTTCGGGATGAGGCCTCAGCCTGGGGGGGCTATCGTGGGGGTGCATGCATTTTCTCTTATGATGTGCATATGTGCCTATTAGCTGTGTGTTGAATGATAAAACACTATTTGTACAGTTACAGTGTTGCACATGCATTGGGCTCATGCTGGAAGGTGTTAGGTTGTTGTACATTTTAAAGTAACAATAACTGAATTAACGCTGTGCGTATGTTTATCTGAATATGTTTGTCTGCGTATGTGCGTGTGTGCGTGTGTTTGGAGTTATGGATGTAAATAATCAGGCCCTTAGGGGTAGTTTGTGTCATTTAGAAGTAGGTTTTAATGTGTAAGGTCTCCATAAGCAGGATGGGACGGGACAGGACTGGACAGGCAGACCTGTGAGTGGACCTGTCAAGCAGAGTTGGCCCACGCTGACACCTGTGTGGATGACGGTTGATGCCTGACACTTGGGTGACGAATGTGTTGTGTTGTGGCTGAGTGACGGAGGACACGGTGTTGTTCTTGACCTCACCTCATTTAATCAGGGTGTTTAACAGCGTTGTTATTTGTAAACACCTTTTCAACAAAATGTCTATGATAAATGTGGCTTAGAAATGTCATTATATCTAAAGATGTCTTTGCAGTGTGACAAAAAAAATTGTGGTAAACGACTCCTAACCTAAACCCTAACCCCCAACACGCAACCCTATCCTTCTGGCCGGGATTACCTGAGTTGGCATGCATTCTTCCACTGCTCTGTTGCTTGTATTTCCCTTTAGGCCCAGCCTTTTTGCTCAGGCTTACCAATGCATCTCAGTTGCCTTCTGGCATGCCCCCCTGATTTGAAATAGTATGGAGAATATTATTGATCCTTAATATTTAGTTATCTGTCAAACAGATCCGTTTGACACATTTGTCAACACATTACCCCTGTCCTCCAAAACCTCCACTGGCTTCCCGTTCCCCAACGCATTCACTTCAAAGTTCTTCTCATAACCTACAAAGCCCTTCACAATCTGACCCCCCCATATCTCACAGACCTGCTCCATCCACACAATCCCCCGCATCCCCTTCCCTCCTCAGACTCCAACCTCCTGGCACTCCGCTGGGGAACCTGGGGAGACAAAGCCTTCTCCATCGCTGCCCCCACCCTCTGGAACTCTTTGCCCCATTCACTCCGTGCTTGCCCTGACCTTCCCACCTTCAAAAAACAACTAAAAACCCACCTCTTTAAATCTGTTTTTAATGTCTAACTTTTTATATCTGACTGCTGTGCCCCGCCCCGCTTCTACTCGTGTTTTAACTGTGTATTAACCAATGAATGTTGTATTTTAATGTATCTTTTACTCTGTTTACTTGCTTTTATTCAACTCCATTCTTCTGTAAAGCGTCTTTGAGTATTTTAAAAAGCGCTATACAAATAAAATGTATTATTATTATTATTTATCTGTACAAACCACTCTATCAGTTTCTGGCAATAGCAATCGTTCAAGCATGAATAATAAAGATATGCCAACCTTGACGAACCTTCCTCTCATGCCCCCTAACATCCCCAGGCACTGATATAGCCACTTAACCTCACTTTGGCTGGGGGAGGGACAACTGGGCACTCCTGCTGATGATTGGCTGTTTGGCTACTTAAAAGCAATTGTTTGTAGGGAGACCTGGGCGCAGTTTCTTTCTTCCATTCACAGAAGCTTCTGCTTTTTGGACATTAAATTGTTGTTGCTTGTCTTAATATTATGCCCAGTAGTTCCCCTGCCATCCAGCCTCTCTGCTTTTCTTTGTTTTAAAACAGGAGGTTTTGTAGGCCTGCTCTCTCCTTTGTTAGGTTTGGGGCATCAACTGTTGTCATGCCTTTGCATCTGGGATAGACAGCATGTAACACCTTTTTCCACTTTTCTGACCTATAAATGCAGTTAAAGTGTTGTATTCTAGTGTTAAACGATGCCAAAGTTTCAGATAATGTGGTTAGTGCATTTGGAAGTGAGCCCTGAAAGAAGTTTGGGATGGCTCGATTTGCTTGATTGCAAAAGGCGGAGTAAAACTGCTCCTTTGTGATGTCACAGAAGAGCGGACTTCTATATATGGGCATGGCTGTAAGCCAGATAAGCTCTGCTCCTTTGTTTATGTTGCTAGGAACGGCTCGTACGGGAAAGCCACATATGTTTACAATTCCTAAAGACGACACCATCAGGCACAAGTGGTTCCTGTTCCTGATTTCCTGATTCTTGGGTTCCTGATTCCCTATCAGCAAAAGAAAGGTATTTTAATCTGTCAACTGTTCACATTTGACTGTTTTGTGAACATGGTATATAGTATGCAGCTGGACTAGCCGACAAACTTGCTGAAGCCTGACACCTTAGACCAAGTTACTTGGTCATGGAGCAAAAGCGAAGTCCTTCCAAGCACTCACGAGTGTGACCACAGTGGAGTAGGCATTGCCTGGATGTGGGCCGTGGGTGGAATACATTAAAACAGACGTTTTTGTAGAAAGCCAAATAAATACAGCTGGATAGGTGCAGATTTTGGAAGAACTTGAAAGCTTTCTGCGCTGATTATTGTGTGTAAGTGCTCTATAGGAGTCCACAACTCAATACAAAGGGCTGAAAAATGAGCAATAAAAGGTCCCCTTTAAGTAAATTAACAGACAATGGGGATAATACCAATATAAGACGACTTTTTACATATTTGACAGAGAATCAGTGTGTGTGTGTGTGTGTGTGTGTGTGTGTGTAGGTGTGTGTGTGCTCACTAAGATTTGTTGAAGTGGAGATTTTTTGCCATCAGAGTCCATAGGACAAAGCATTTCAATATGTTGCAAAGCTGTGGTAAATGCTCGGCTTACAAAACACACCTTTTCCTTATACAGGCTTTTTTAAACGTATTTCAGTGTATTCTTAGATGTACTCTTGGCAGGCTTTTAGTCTGCAGGCTCTTTCTTGCTATTGTTATTTGGTTCAGCTACAAGACAGGCAGATGTATATTGAGAAATATGGGAGACAGAATAGCACTGTTAAATTCTCAAAATGTATGTGGAAACAATCTCGAAAAGCATTTCAAACACTTCTACGGGGGGTGCAGAAAACCCAACATTAATGGAAAGTGGAGACCATTTTCAGTGGTAACTAGAAAATGATGTGATGGATGGAAAGCTAGACTAAAAGAAACAGACGTAAAAGGACAGTTGTAGTGCACTCCTTCAACAAAAGTGCCTATTGGACAGTCAAACAACTTTGCTTTGTTGTCTTCTGTGATACATCCTTTTGCAAGGAATTAGGGCTAATTTTATGACATTGTATGAAAAGCACCGTCAACCTATCGGCTTAGCATGCATAATACAGCGGACGCAATTGTCTGTACAAATACACTTAAATAAAATATTCAATAAGATTGTGATATGTAACAAGGACATCATTCTTTCCTGAGCTCGCTTAAGTGCAGCGTTTGTGTGCTGGTCAGGTTTGATCAAGCTAAAGATCCATTAGGTTAGTATGCAAATGTATGTATGCAAGGACCATTGATTGGGGTGAACGGGCTGTTTTTAAGGCACACTGATGCTGATGAGCAGGGAAGGGTTGGCGTGACCTGTCTGGGTCTAAGTCAATATAGTGTCACATTACAGCACAACTCAATCACTTACAATCTGGAGTGGAGCAGGTAATAATGTCATTTCCTGTTGGGAGCAGAGAGAATCACAAGACGAATGTGACCTCTACAGGCCAATGGTAAAGTAGCGGTGATGTCACAGCTTAGATTTAGTTGGATTTTGCACAAAAAGTCATGTGGTTTGAAAAAACTTCTGCATTTGTTATGAAAAACAATATACCCTTTCAGCAAATGTTGAAGTAATGCAGATACATTGCTAACCTAGGCTAACTTGTGTGCTAACTTCACTTGCTTAGGTAAACGCATCTGCTAACTTCGCTAGTCAGTGTGCTTACTGCGCTAACCTGGACAAATTAATGTACTAACTTTACTAGTGTGTGAGCTAACTCTGCTAGCCTTGGTAAGCTCATGAGCTAAATCACTAGCCCATGTGTGAACTGTGCTAGACTGGGTACAATCATGCGCTATACTTCACTAGCTTGTGTGTTTACTGTGCTAGCATGGGTAAACTCATATGCTAACTTCGCTAGTCAGTGTGCTTACTGTGCTAACCTGGACAAATTAATGTACTAACTTTGCTAGTGTGTGAGCGAACTCTGCTAGCCTTGTAAGCTCATGAGCTAAATCACTAGCCAATGTGTGAACTGTGCTAGACTGGGTATAATCATGCGCTATTCTTCACTAGCTTGTGTGCTTACTGTGCTAGCATGGGTAAACTCATATGCTAACTTCGCTAGTCAGTGTGCTTACTGTGCTAACATGGACAAATTAATGTACTAACTTTGCTAGTTTGTGTGCTAAATTTCCTAGCCTGGGTAATCTCATGTGCTAAATCTACTAGCTGTGATAGCCTGTGCAATCTCACGTGCTAATTTAGCCTCTTTTAAACTCACAAGATAAATCACCAACCTGTGTGCTATTTTTGCTAGTTTTATAAACTCATGAGCCATATTGTTATCTTATCAGAAATTTGACTATACAGTAGCACTAAACGTATCTGTTTTCATACTCTCTGAGGAAAAGAAAAACATATAAGAGCCATATAGTAAGTACAGTATGCATATTGTGTCAGAGTGCATTATGGGTAAAGGGTCTTTATGTATGTGAATTTAAAGGATCTTCTTTGACAGGACCTGACAGCTCCCACACCCCCCAGTGCAGCGTGTGTATGTCTATGTGGTTTCATTCACGGTGACAGTGTAGATTAAGCGTGTAATCTGAGCGAGCGACATGGGTTCTACTGGTAGTACACTCTACTCTGAATTCACACACACACACACTAGCGCTGTCACACTGGGGATTTACTAAAACATTCAAAGAGATTATATTTTTAATTGGCTGATTGTAGTGACAATGTGCCAACAGAGAGCACTGGGGGACACATGTAAACACCCAAATGAGGCCTGAGTCGCATTTGTAACAATCTGGATTGTACTGTCCACACTGACATTAAAAAAAATCAGATACACATCGGAGTTCACCTGCAGTTTTGAACATAGCCCTAGACCAGGGGTGGGCAAACTACGGCCCGGGGGCCACATCCGGCCCGCCAAGTGTTTGAATACGGCCCGCCCAATCTTTCCAAAGTATTTAATTTAAACTCAACATACAACCTGGCATCATGGCCTGAGCCAACCTTTTGATGGTTTTATCAATTTCGTTTTTTTAACATGGTCTGTTGTTTACAAAGTGCTCCTGAAAAAAGGGACACAAGCACATAATAATAATAATAATAATTATTATTAGATTATTATTCGATTATTAGATTATTATGATTATTATTAGAACTATTATGATTATTATAATTATTATATTAATGCTAATATTATATTAATTATATATAATATTATTGTTATAGTTGCATATTTTACATAATAATAATATAATAATTATTATTTTAATTTTATTGTAATTATTATAATATGTTATTATTTTTAAAATATTTAAATATAAATATAAAATAATAAATAATAATAGCAGATTGCATGACAATTTTACAGATACAATAATACCAGGTGGACTGTTACGTGTAAAATATGTGGTCTGCCCCCCCCCCCCCCCCCCCCCCGTAAATTTTGTCATATCAATGCGGCCCGCAAGTCAAAAAGTTTGCCCACCCCTGCCCTAGACCCATACCCAGGCTTGATTGTGTGTGTGAGTGTGTGTCAAAAATAACAATATTTTTGGTGTTTGGCCACCCCACGGCTTGGGGCCGAGGCACACCCGCTCCAGGGATTTGCTGCCCGACGGGTGTCAGCTTGCTTGCTCGTGTGCCGGCTTTGCCCTTTGCCTGCTCTTTTGTCTGCCTCACGGTTCTCGTCCTGCTGTTGGGGTGGGGGTGGGGAGCCTGGGGTTTTCTTGTTCCCTGTTCTCTCTGCAGCTCAGGGTCTGGGTTGTGGTTCTGCCACCTTGTGCTCGAGCGCTCTGCTTGGGGTGTTGTGGGGTCCGGCCTTGTTTTTGCTCGGCCCCGTGGGGCTTTCCGGTGGTGGGGGCATGACCTGGATGTGTAGGGTGGGGCTTGCTGAGTGGTAGGAGATACCACTCGCTCTCCTTTCATACATTCTCAGTGCATGACAATTACACATTCACGCACAGGCTGACATTTATACACGTAAAACATGCACACACACACAACTACCTACCTGTAACTGCCTACCTGTATATGCATACATATACACATTCCCAGTGCATAAGTACTTCCCCACATAATTCATTGACTTATACACGGTGTTATTATACTGTTGTTTTTATTACAGTGATGGTGATGTCAGAAATAAGATTATAGTTATTACAATTGTGGGCATTACAGTTACTCATTCTGTTCACTCTCATGGTTAATATTTTCATCACTGCTATTAAAACTAATATTGCATGTTTCATGTTTCATTTCAGTAATATCGCTGTGGCTGTTGATAATACTTTGTCCTCTCCATTGTGATCCTTCATAACCATTCTTTATAACCATAACCATACATCTGCTGATGTAGTCCTGTCTGTTTTTGTTGTTTTGTGATTATTGTTGCAATTGTGGTTGTTGCTGTTATTCTTGTCTCTCTTTGTATTGTCCCCCTCTTGTTGCCGCACTCTCACCCTCTGTTTACTTTTTTCTCCTTTTCTATCCCCTCCTGTTCCGGTCCGGCCACTACAAATTTGCATAACAGCAAAACATCAAATAAAGTAAAATAAAAATCTATAAAACAGGGAAATTGTAGCTTTTCCCTGGTATAGCAAATCAGTTGATGCCCCGATGGCTGGACAGCACAAAATAATAAAATATAATACAAAATATATTTTAAGGGTGCCTCAATTACTTTTGGTTTTTATCATTAGCGGGTGGTCTCAGATTGTAACCTCTGCTAATCGTGCAGATTTACTGTATTCCCCTGCTACAACATCCGATGAAAACAGAAGGATCAAAGTAATAATAAGCGCACATGGAGAAAATACTCCATGTTTTCCTACAGTGTCAACATTAATTATGTCTATATGGTCATTTACAATATAATATGCTGGAATCATCTTAAAGCCATTGAGATGTGTGAATGGCTGGAGAGAAGGATATGGTTGTATACGATTTATGGAAGTGTGTATTTTATTGATTGCATATTTTTTTATTTTAGTGCTATTGACTGTATTTTATTATTTTAACTTACCTGCTCGAGGACTGTAGATGGAAAGTAGCTTTAGTTAAATATTGTGTAATCTCTTCTTTTCATAAAAATTTATGTGTTTGCACATTGACCCTGTTTAATAAATAATAAACTAAACTAAACTATGTCCTTCAAGTCAAAAGTAAATTATATATATAATTTGTTTATTAATTTGTTAGTTATGTAATTAGTAAGCTAAAAAAGGTTGCGGGTCAAGATCCTTTTATGTAAGAAATAAGTGAAGGAAAAAAAAAAGAGTCATTTTTGTCCAAGTATCGCGAGTCGTGTATATTTTAAGTACCACTGATATTTATTTAGATAGTGTAGATACTATAGATGATATTTTCTTAGCAATGAAGTGTTTTTGTTCCCTAAGTAACAACAGATATTGACACCAGTGATATTTTGTGTGTGTGAGTTTTAAGGTTTTAAGCCATCTGATGAATTGGTTAACAATATGTACTCAAAGAAAGTTAACTGTATTTGCATTTGTGTTTTTTTTGTTTTACACCAACAGAAATATCTGAGGTGGCAGAAAAATAATAGCAGTGTTTTGAGTTTTCCCGGATGTGTCGAGGAAAAACACTTAGAGGTAGGCTTTGATCTGGCTTTTAATTAGCTCTCATTCCCCTCTAGTATTCCTCTTTTCTGTATTTGCAAGAAAGCGTACGAACAATGCACAGAGTGAGGCCTCTTCTGCCGATATCAGCGATTTACTTAACTTTCCCTCACAAGTTGCTTTTTTTCTTTTAAATGTTACTCCTTTAGTGTCGCATAACTTTCCTCGGTCTCCTTTTCGCCGTTGTGATAAACTCATCATTGTTTGACAATCACTATTAATTTCACAGCTTTTCCCGGTGCATATCAATGCTCCTTTGCATGCGGAGCTTCACGTCTCTGCCAGCCAATGTGATGAGAGGTGACGGCAACATCTACGGTTGTGCCAGCGGGGAGGCTCGCTTGCTCATTAGCTCGCCTCACTTGGAACCTCTCACTTTGGCACCACAGCCCCCTTGTCTATTGCTCAGTGAGGAACTGATTCTAAAGGGTGGTTTGGAGAATATTCAGTAAAATATCTCACTGATCATTATGGCACCATTGGACAGAGCTTTGGTGTCACTTTTTATTTGTGAGTATTGAGCATTGCTAAGCTTATTGGCATTGTTTTACTGCTATTACTACTACTATTGTACTAACAAGACCTTAACTAAACCTTTTCAACATGTGGAATCATCATATTCGTCTTTTTATTATTTTATTCGCCACCCGGCAATTTGTTTATGTTGCCTTTTTATGCCTAAATTCCTGGGGTTAGACTCTTATTTTGTAATTTCCTGCCATGCCCTGTTTTACATTTAGTCACTTCCCTCTGTGATTCAGGTGTGTTGTCATTTGTTTGTGGAAGCATTTTGTTTGTTTGCTCGTTGTGTTGGTGTCCACTGCTGCGTGGCAGCATTTAATAAAAGAAAATAGACTTTTAGCTGCAGTTGGTGCTGCTCTCTGTTGGTTGAGCCACAATGTGAAAGCCAACACATGACCATTTTAACTTATTGCCCATTATAGGAATTTTTAAAAATGCATTATTTGTTAGGGGTGTCACTGGACACTCAACTCATGAGAAGATAGGGTCCGCAAGAATGAGACGAGATTTTAACATTACAATGAAAGAAAAAATAGGACTGGACAAACAAACTTTATTCAAAAAGTCACAAAACAACGCAGGCATGTTTAGAAAACGGTAAATGATATTGTCACCATTTTTTGTGAACAAATAAACCACTAATATAATGATGACATATAATAAAAAAATACATCCATCCATTTTCTACACCGCTTATCCTCATTAGGGTCGCGGGGGTATGCTGGACCCTATACCAGCACAGGTCACATATAGACAAACAACCATTCACACTCACATTCATACCTATGGACAATTTGGAGTCGACAATTTACCCTTACATGTTTTTGGAATGTGGGAGGAAACCCACGCATGCACCGGGAGAACATGCAAACTCCACACAGAGATGCCTGATCTCCTGACTGTGTGGCCTACATGCTAACCACCCCTATAATACAAAATAATAATCACATACATACAATATATGTATATATATATATATACAATAATGCAATGTTTCCTTTAATCTCATCTTTCACTCTAAAGTTAGAATTGTAGCATGTATTTTCTTACAGGTAATTGGCACTGTCTGTCAAACATTTTGCAGCATTTCTTGAAATGCTGGCTTGTCAACTACATTAAAGAGCAATGGCGTTGACAATGACTTTACAATGACACATAATTTTTGTACTATTCCCTTTCACTTTGCCGACCAAATGTGTCTATCATTATGTTGACATGCAGTCAATATTCCAGATAACGTCAATATTCCGGTTTCTGAAACATTCAGAATAACTCCTATACATGTCTGAGCAATATATGGCAATTGGAAACAATTGTGACATCCCGATCAAAACAGCGACACACAGACGTCATGACGCTTCTTCTTCCTGTATACAAAAACAACACCAGCTGGGCGTATCATGAACAACCCAGGACATTTCACCACATTAATGAGATGGTTAGTTTCCTTCTTTATCCAAAAATGTGCAGTTTTGCACACTACCATGTTTTTTAAATTTAATACTTCCTGTCAAAGCAGGAACATAGTTGTTGTTGTGGTGAAGAAGTCACTAAGAAAAAAGGCAAAACTCTCAATTTTCCGGTTGATCTATGTTCCTATACCCTCACCTATGGTCATGAACTTTGGGTAGTGAGGAGATCACTGGTAAAAGCAGCTGAAATGAGTTATCTCCATTGGGTTGGTGGGCTGCTCCTTAGAGATAAGGAGATACGAGACAAATACTGCTTCTTCCTACTCTTTTTCAAACATATTGACTTGTGCGACTGTAACCATGTGATGTTTCTAATTATAACTTTTTCAGCATGTTTTGAATTATACGATACCAAATAGAATACAAATGAAATAAAATAAATGTTTGAAGTAGACATTTTGACTGAATTGGAATTTCTGGATACCGATTAAGCGATAACTTATTGGCTTCTGATTTATGAATGAAATGTATGTTCACCAAACACAAGCAGCAGATACATGCAAACCTTGTGAAGAGTCTCATAGTGTGTCTGTTGGTATTTCTGTGCAGAGAGAAGAGAAAGTAGAGCATGCAGGCCAATTTGTGGGACAGACAGTTTTACAAAAAAGCAGTAAGAGAGCACGAGGAGGCAGACAGGTGCAGAAAAAGTACACTAAAAAGTGCAAAAACGAGTTAAGTGGGACAGAGCTGCAGAAGTTTGGACTCTCCAACTCCAGCCTAGTTTTTGTCCCCTTGGGGCGCCATTCTTCACCCCCCAGAGGGCTTGTTGTTTGGGGTCTGCCACCTCTGCCTTGGTGAGTATCAATCCGTCAATAAATTAAGAGTTATTGTTGCTGTGACAACAAGGCGCGGCAGTCGCCATGGGAGAACACCGTGGAGAGCGCTGACAGAACTCCAGAATTCTCCTAATCATCGGCGGCTGTCAGGAAGTACCTGGCCCTGACACCTCTGCTTAAAACTTGTCTCCCAGGCATAAGATAATTACAAGTGCCAGTAGAGGAGAAGAGCTATGGCGAGGAGAAGAGAGGAAATTCTCTGTGTGAGAGGAGTATTTTTTTTTTTTTTGGACAAGTTTCCATTGAAGAGAGGAGAGTGTTCAAGGGCAGGAATGGAGTGCAAGGAGATGTCTGGGGTGTCCCCCCTTTTTCTCCCCACTGAAAGGGGCCAAGGAAGGAGAGAGGAAAAGGGGTAGAGACTGAGGGGGGTGGTGGTCCCCAGATAGCGCTGCGGGGGACAGGTGAGGGACTGAGCTGTCACTGGGCCCACATCCACACAAACCCACAATATACACACTGTTTGACTGCTCCATGCAGTGCAAATGCTTCATGGAATACATTACATGTTAGGGTGGGGGGTAATGTTTTCATTTATTTGCTGTTGTTGTTTGAATAGTTATGGTAAGTTTTTAGGACTGGTTTGCTGAGTAGAATGGACATTTGATGCATATACTGATTAATATATTTGATATATGGACAGACTGACTGTTATAGTGTTATAGTAGTGATTGCTATAGCGAGAGATAGATTTAAAATGCTTAAATCTGCAGAACACCCATTCTCAGAAAATGTCTGACTATGGTGATCACTAACATGATCATCTGGCAGGCAGTGGCTAAAGCCGCAGTCCCAACTCGCTGTATTTGTACATGTGACATACAGTAATAATGATAAATCCGAATGAAGTCATAATTACAAGAATATTTACAAAAAAGACAGTGGTGTGAAAAAATGGTTTGCGCCCTTCCTGATTCAAACTAATGTAAATATTAGTAAAATGACATCACAACAATAAGTTTTGAAATGAAACTGTATTATTAAGAGAAAAAAAATCCAAACCTGCATGGATTTGTGTGAAAAAGTGATGCCCCCTAAACCCAATAACTATTTAGGCCACACTTTGAGCAACAACTGCAGTCTGAGTCTCTTACAGTGCAGTGAAGGAAATTTGTCCCACTCAACTTTGCAGAATTGTTGTAATTCAGCCACATTGGAGGGTTGTCCAGCACGAAACGCCCTTTTAAGGTCATGGAACCGCATCTCAAAGGGATTCAGGTCAGGACTTTGACGAGTTCACTCCAAAGTCATCAAAGTCATTTTGTTTTTCTTCAGCCATTCAGAGGTGGACTTGCTGGTGTGTTTTGGATCATTATCCTGCCGAAGAACCCAAGTTAGTTTCAGCTTGAGGTCACAAACACAGGGCTGGACATTCTCTTTCAGGATTTTTTGGCGGACAGCAGGATTCATGGTTCCATTTATCACAACAAGTCTTCAGGGTCTTGAAGCAGCAATACCGCCCCAGACCATCAAACTACTACCACTATATTTTACTGCTGGTATGATGATCTCTCAGCTAGGAGACCAGGGTTCAATTCCACCCTCGGCCATCTCTGTGTGGAGTTTGCATGTTCTCCCTGTGCATGCGTGGGTTTTCTCCCACATTGCAAAAATATGCTAGGTTAATTGGCGACTCCAAATTGTCCATAGGTATGAATGTGAGTGTGAATGGTTGTTTGTCTATATGTGCCCTGTGATTGGCTGGCGACCAGTCCAGGGTGTACCCCGCCTCTCGCCCAAAGATAGCTTGGACAGGCTCCAGCAGCCCCTGCGACCCTCGTGAGGAAAAAGCGGTAGAAAATGAATGAATGAATGAATGATGATCTCTTTTTTAAATTAGGTGAACTTTTATGCCAGATGTAACAAACCTTTCAAAAAGTTCTGCTTTTGTCTTGTCAGACCATAGATTATTTTGCCAAAGGTCTTTTGGTATCATGAAGTTTTCTATCATGGGGTATCATGTTTTCTGTTCTATTTGTTCAACAGTGGTTTTAGTCTTGGAAGTTTGGGCAAGGAAGTGCGAAAAAAGTATCTATCTACCTATCTATAGGGGAGCTAAAGCGCAAACATGTCTTCCTTACTGTCACGTAAAAGACGCACAGCTTGTGTTATGTTAACTTACCTGTATATCAGTGTACACCCCAGTGAATACTTAACAAAGCAATGAACTAAGCCGTTGGACACAGACTAACACGTAACGACGCACATGCTTACGTTCCATTACAGCTTCTCATTTCCCAAGCAGTGGGCCTTCTTTCAGACTAACACTCCTGTCACAGCAACCATGGGGGGCTAAATTATTCAAATAGTCTTAATTCTCCGCTCTTCCTTTGCCGCTTTGCAGCTCCTCTGCCACTCATAATTTGTCTTTTCATTGTTGCCAATTTAGAGGCAATCCCTGCCGTTAATGATGCCAACTGCTCTAAACAGAAATGAGTGAGCAGGGGTTTTGGGGGTGTTGTCATGGAGGAGGGACAATGCTGTGTATTTTACAAGCTTCTGTTGTGGATATAAATGCCTGATTTACCGACTTTCAGCCGCACGCTCTGATTGTTAAACAGGCTTTGTTTTATGAACTTTATAAATGTACATATGTGGCTTTATTTGCCTGTCACAAGTAAGCATATTTGGGGAGAAGGTGTGAGGGAGGAGGTGGGTTATGAAATATATCTACATCTGCTTCCTGTGCAGGGGTCTGCTCGGATGCATAAAAGCCTGAAATTTACTTTACTATCGACCAATTATATCATTTCTTTTATGCTTTCCAGTCACCTAAAACAAACACTTATTTTTTGGTAAGAAAAGAACTATAAAGATTGTCAAGATGGTGATGACACAGCAGAATAGAACTTGCGCTTTTATGTATGCAGTGCATTCATGTACATTTTGAAAGTTGAAATCGATTAATTTTCATGCATCAGTTGCCGTAACAAACACAGGAAACTTGTATTGAGTTGTAGATTCCTGTAGAGCAGCTACACACAGTAACCAGTACAAAAAGCTTTCTCGATATTAGAGAATCTGCACCTATTCCAGCTGTATTTCTTTGGATTTCGTCCTTCCCACAAAAATGGTCTGTTTTAATTCATGCAACTAATGGCCTGCCTCCAGGCACCCCCACGCCGCTGTGGTTGGTCACACTCCCGAGTGCTTAGCCGCTAGCTGCATACCCAACTTTGATAATAAATGGCGATTTATTTATTTTTTAATATTTTTTTGGCTTTTAACATATGTGGAGACTGGAAGTTTCTTAAGAAACTGGCACTCACAACTTTCTTTGGCCCCGTGGCAGATTATTCAGCAGTCGGACTCACTAAAACAATGCACGGTCAATGAGTCAGTAACGCATAGGGTGCTTTGTTCGGACACTTAATTTCACGGATCCATACAGGACAGGGCAAATGGACTAGTTTGTTACATAAAATACAGTATAAGGAAACATTTTTGTAAAAATTGAAATCGATCAATTTTTATGCATCAGTTGCCGTAACAAACACAGGAAACTTGTATTGAGTTGTGGACTCCTGTAGAGAAGCTACATACAATAACCAGCACAGAAAGCTTTCTAGATAATTAGAGAATCTGCACCTATTCCAGCTGTATTTCTTTAGATTCCGTCCTTGCTTGGCCGCTAGCTGCATACCCAACTTTGATAATAAATGGCGATTTATGTTTTTTGGCTTTTAACATACAGCCATATGTGTTGGAACCCGAATCCGATCCTGGAAGCGGAGACTGGAAGTTTCTCAAGAAACTTCAAGATGTCTTTGTCAAATTCCTGGCACTCACAACTTTCTTTGGCCCCGTGGCAGGTTATTCAGCAGTCGCACTCACTAAAACAATGCACGGCCAATGAGTCAGTAACGCACAGGGTGCTTTGTTAGGACACTTAATTTCACGGATCCATACAGGACAGGGCAAATGGACTAGTTTGTTACATGTAATACAGTATAAGGAAACATTTTTGTTAACACGGAATCGAACTGGGGTGTATGAAAACCAGGGTTTGACTGTATAAAAAATGTAGGCCGTCTTACCCATTTATATTCTGCTTCACTATAATACTGTACATTTGCATTACAAATACCCCTATTTCAGACCTTATTGATCAGCGATGCAGGTACAATATGTGGAAACAATAGCACAAGTGAGAGAGAGACAATTATTGATCAATATAAGCGAGAAAGAGAGGGAGAGTGAGTGCAAGAGTCTTAGTGGAGCTGAGTGATGGAACTGTGGCACTATCTTAAATGAGGAATCCCATATGAAGGTCTGGATTAACCATATTTAATCCCTCATCAAACAGACAATAACAGAGCAGCCTAATCCCCGCCTTCCTTTCCCCCACCCACCAACCCCTCGTCTCAGATTAGCTCCTTCTTTCTAGCGTCTTGGCTGAGCAGCGTGGTGCCTGTGGCGGCCCACTGGGTTCTCCTCCACAATGACCTCTGCTTGAGTTTACAAGCTGCTCCATCGCATCAACAAAGTTGGAGGAGATGAACTATTATTGGAAGGGGACACTATTGCATTGATTCCCAACACTGGACAACTTTTAATATCTTTTTACGCTACAGAAGTTGCTCATTTCATGTGGTGAAGAGGTCTTTCACTTTAATAACGAACTGTGACAAAATGACAAAATCAATGCATGCATAAATAAACTTGCAATCATAGCGCTGTGCTATATTTGGATTCCAGCAGACCTTCCCTGTCCTTTCTCTGTTCTGTATCTCAGATGGGTTTGTATTCTTGTGTTGTGTTATTATGTTCCATTTTTAGAATTTTTTTTTCACTTTGAGTTAACCGTTTGGCCTTAGAGGTCTACACTCAACTAAGGTGAGTGCGCACTTGTCATGTTTGGTTGGTTTAAAACAACCTATAATGCATTTGCTCTGCTTTTACGGCCTGTTTAGATAGAAAGGTCGTGTAATCAGTGGTTGTCAACTGTTTTGGCTCCCCTCAATGACAAGCTGCAATCCACACCACAGAATTTTGCATGTGGCTGCCTGGTAGGGTTGGATATTGTTTGAATTCGAACAATTCCAGTTCAGATTCCTTGCTTTGATTCCGGTTTATGATGATTTCATTTCGTTTTTAAAAGGCACGGTAATTAAAGTTTGCATGGTGTATTTGAAGGCGCTAACCAAAATTCCTTTTGAATGAAATGTCTGAGTTTCTCAATAGATTGTTTCATGATATGAACTTTAAATCATTCATTAATTCATTTTCTACTGTTTTTTCCTCACGAGAGTCGTGGGGGTGCTGGAGCCTATCCCAGTTGTCTTGGGGCGAGAGGCGGGGTACACCCTGGACTGGTCGCCAGCCATTCACAGGGCACATATAGACAAACAACCATTCACACTCACATTCATACCTATGGACAATTTGGAGTCGCCAATTAACCTAGCATGTTTTTGGAATGTGGGAGGAAACCGGAGTACCCGGAGAAAACCCATGCATGCATGGGGAGAACATGCAAACTTCACACAGAGATGACCGAGGGTGGAATTGAACCCTGATCTCCTAGCTTTGAGGTCTGCGCTCGACCGCCGTGCCGCCAACTTTTAATCAACTTTAATATAAGTTTCTTACAGGGCTATTTTACCCAGTATATCAATATCAAACCATTCAATTTTATTTTTACAGGAGTACACTTTCACTAAAGATGTTTTCCTTTGAAAAGTAGTATACTTTGTTGTCTGCTATTTTTTCTGACACCCATAGTTTGTTAACAGGATGTAGCCCATAGTGCTCTTATTTTGAAGGCCGGAAGTGTGTTGCTAACAGAGACAAACGGTGTAGCCATTTACACCAAACTTCCACATCGGCGAGAATGTTGAAATCCTGAGTTACATTGGCTACATTACATGTATTCACTTCCCTGATCTTGATTGCTTAAAGGAAGTCCAACATAACTAATCAATGCTATTTTTACACCATGTCTGTGTACCCTTATTCGAATGATATACGTAATTGTCGACTGCTGGTTTTTAATGAAGTTAAGCCAAACATTTTAGTCGCATCTTCTTCCTTAGTGCTTGATGAATCGAAAGAACAACATTTGCTCCTGGGAGAATTGCAATGTTAGTCCCAGTTCCCATCAACGTTCGAGACTTGATGCCTAGCTCTACTGTCTAGAGGGCAGTAACTTTTGAATATGTTGCAAACATTTTTATCCTGCACTTTACTGTACTGAGCTTGTAACCTCAGTCAATGACAACACAACTGAACACAAAATGTTGGTCATACCACAGTATCTCAATAGGATTCAGATCAGAACTTTGACTAGGTCATTGTTTTTCTGTAATTATGAGGTAAAGTTGCTTCTGGTGGGTTGTGGATTATTGTCCTGCTGCAGAGCTTAAGTTTGTTTCAGCTTGAGGCCATGAACAAATGGCAACAAATTTTCTTTCAGGATTTTTTGGTACACAGCAGAATTCACAGAAAATCTTTCAGGTTGTGAAGTGGAAAAACAGCAATAAGTCTGCTTTATGTGTTTGTATTCAACAAACAAATAAACACATAAATTCAGAAATTCAGTCGGAATCGGTCAAACCCTGATGTGGACCAAATAAGTGGACCAAGACCGCTTGAGATGTGGGTCTAAGCTTCAGAGATTCCTCCAGCTTTTCTGCTATCAAATGTCCCCTAAAAGTACCTGAAAGTACCGGGTGCATTGATTTTGCAAAGCAACACAGAAATGATTACCTACAACTACTATTATCTTTTCCAAACTCAAAAACAGAAACATGTAGTGTTACCTTTCTTTTAGTGGTAACATTCTCACCTACTGTGAGCGACGGTGTGGTGAAGCTCGTCGTAACGAGCCGGTGTGGTGCGGCAAGGTGTCACTACGCCAGTAACATAGTTCTTCGGCCTAAGAATGTCAACAACAATAATAATAACAACAACGTCACTGTCGTTTGGTTAATATCCATGTTGTATTCCATCCATCCATTTTCTATTTTGCTTATCCTCACAAGGGTTGCGTGGTATGCTGGAGCCTATCCCAGCTGTCTTTGAGTGAGAGGAGGGGTACACCCTGGACTGGTCGGCAGGGCGCATATAGACATCTTTGTGTGGAGTTTCCGTGGTTGCATGGGTTTTTTTTTTCGGGTACTCCGGGTACCTTGTACTCCCACATTATAGGTTAACAGTTATTAATAATAATAATCACCACTGCCTGGGGACTTTCACCTGAACGATAAGAACTGGATTGAAAGACTTGGGTTGTAACATTTGAGGCACTTGAGCACTTTGAGTAAGTCAACCTCACAGTGAACGTCAAAATGAAAGACTGTCATATTGAAACAAAGAAACACTTGACTTTGAGGCCCTGGTTTGTACTACAAACCCGTTAATTAGTGTGTGAGATAGGGCGATGTAATTACTGCTAAGTGTGAGCACCCGGGACTAAACAAATATGTTCATCCAGCAAATAAGGGATTACCGTGTATGTGCTCACTTTGCTCCTTAACCTGTCTGATTCACCTGGGGAACCAGCCGCACCACATGAGGCGAGCGAGACCAAGAGAAACAGAACTTTAAAAAAATGCTCGAGTGAGGCTAGCTAGATAGAGTGAGTCGAGCCAGTATTGCTGACACCCACTTTTTCATGTATGTGAGTTCTCTTCTCAGATAAAACATGAATAGGCAAACCCAACATGGGAATAGCAGTGAAATATTTAGTATTTTTGTGTTTACTTTGGTAAACAAGCAGGTCTAAATTCTGAGAACATTGAAATTTAATTTTGTGTACAATGACATTTAACTCGGTAAACAAGCAGGTCTAAATTCTGAGAACATTAAAATTTAATTTTGTGTACAAGGACATTTAACTCGGTAAACAAGCAGGTCTAAATTCTGAGAACATTAAAATTTAATTTTGTGTACAATGACATTTAACTCGGTAAACAAGCAGGTCTAAATTCTGAGAACATTGAAATTTAATTTTGTGTACAATGACATCGGCACAGCGGTCTAGTGGCTAGCGCGCAGACCTCACAGCTAGGAGACCAGGATTCAATTCCACCCTCGGCCATCTCTGTGTGGAGTTTGCATGTTCTCCCCGTGCATGCGTGGGTTTTCCACGGGTACTCTGGTTTCCTCCCACATTCCAAAAACATGCTAGGTTGGTTGGCGACTCGAAATTGTCCGTGGGTGTGAATGTGAGTGGTTGTCTATATGTGCCCTGTGATTGGCTGGTGACCAGTCCAGGGTGTACCCCACCTCACGCCCGAAGACAGCTGGGATAGGCTCCAGCCCCCCCACGACCCTTGTGAGGGAAATCGGTAGAAAATGAATGAATGAATGACATTTAACTCATTCTGTCCCAACATTTTTCAAAAGGCAACCCCTTCAGTATATGATTTTTGATGGATTTTTCTGTACACACAGAAGTGTGGTGTGGTGGCAGTGGTGCTGGAGCCTATCCCAGCTGTTTTCGAGCGAGAGGTTGGGTACACCCTGGACTGGTCGCCAGCCAATCACAGGGCACAAATAGACAAACAACCATTCACACTCACATTCATACCTATGGACAATTTGGAGTCGTCAGTTAACCTTGCAACTTGAAAACACATCAACATTTTAAACAAAAGTCTAAAGTCTGTGTCCTGTGATTGGCTGGCAACCAGTCCAGGTTGTACCCCGCCTCTTGCCGGAAGACAGCTGGGATAGGCTCCAGCACCCCTGCGACACTTGTGAGGATAAATGGCAGAAAATGAATGAATGAAGTCTAAAGTCTAGTTAGTTGCAAATGTAGGATATTACCCTTGAGGCCACTAAAGCAGTGTCTTGGGAAAACAACTTTGATTTTGCTGATGAAGTGACGCACTTTAAATTTGGGCCATCCAGCTTTTATTTTGATCCAAACCTCGGCTGACGATCCCCACCATTGTTTGTTGCTTGTACGTGTGAATGCTGAGCTCTAATTTCTCTCCTAATTAAGGCAAATGTGATTGAAGACTGACCTGTTTTAGCACAGCCTTGGGGCACAGAAAGGTTTTGTAGTTTTTTTTCTGCAGCGCCAGGATAAGAGTTTAGCTGGGTGATCAAACCTGTGACCCTCAGGCCACTAGCCGACAGTCTGCTGACCTTTGGGGAAAAAAGAAAGTTGAAGAGTAGATATGCAGAGACAGTGATGTCATACCTGACCATATGCGATATGACAGTCACCTCAATGTCAGTTTTTTTTAAAATAATACGCAACCTGAATATGTTTTATTTTTTTAACACAGGGTGGACAGTATTTAATGCGTCAGCCTGGTGATGTCATAATATGCATATTAGGTGAATGAATTTACTCCCATCACAAACTTGGGGTCATACTGATATTTTTTTGTCGTTTCCA
Organism: Doryrhamphus excisus; assembly: GCF_037039965.1. NCBI lineage: Eukaryota > Metazoa > Chordata > Actinopteri > Syngnathiformes > Syngnathidae > Doryrhamphus > Doryrhamphus excisus. The sequence goes on along the minus strand of NC_136357.1, from coordinate 13,014,095 downwards.
GTATGCCTTCATCACTAACTGTGATTGGCTGGCGACCAGTCCAGGGTGTACCCCGCCTCTCGCCCGAAGACAGCTGGGATAGGCTCCAGCAAGCTCGCAACCCTTGTGGGGATAAGCTGCAGAAAATGAATGAATATCAAAACAATATTTTCTTGAAAAAAAAACCTCTAGTGCCTATAAGGTTAAATCAGATGTACAATTTGCTACATTTAAGTATGCTGGAAATTGTACAGAAAAAAATTAATTTCCCTTAAATGAAGTGATGTCTAACACAATCCCTCATTGCTCATAATTACACGATTTAAAGTGTGATTCAAAAGTTCTACGCTATTGAAGGGACTACTAAACTTGTGTGGTCTATTTTAGCTTGATCGACATATTCAGTTCATTTGGAGCTCTTAATACATATATATAATACGTATATATCATCATTTATGTATCTTTCTTTTCATTAAATACAGTAAAAATGGGCATATTTCAGACATAGTTGCTAATGGGGATTTAATCATTTGACAGCCCTAGATAAAATAGTATTAATAATAGTATTTCTTTTGTATTTTTTTGTATTAATAATAATAATAGTATTATAGTATAATATATATTTTTTGTCATCACATGTCTATAGAGTTGTTTTTTCAAGATGCAGCATTTTGTAATCTTCCAATAAAGTAAAGTAGTAATTTAAAAAGCCAAATAATACACCACGGTTAAGATAAGGAGTATTGAGAATGTTGTCAAGGAAGACTTTACTATGAATTTATAATTTTTTTTCCGTGTGGCCCACTGCACTTCTTCCTACAATGCAACTGTAAATTAACATATGATGAGTAATTCAGTATGTTACCCCACGTGACCACTCCAATCTTTTCTTGTGACTTGCCGTATGCCTCAGAACAAAACCATCTATATTTAATTTCATTCTCTTGTATAATGCGGCGCAAAACTTCTAGCGTAAAGACCGTTTTTCTTCAATATATCAATGTAATATTATGCCACATCTGATTATTTTGGTCTTTTGTAAGTTGTTTAAATGTTCTTCTTTAGTATCTATTTTTGAGCTTGTGGCTATTGTAGGTGTGTGCGTGTGCCATAGTTATGGTTCTGGAGCAAACTAATGTTGTACTACTGCCAAAAACAGTAAAGCAGCCCCCGCTGATATCAGTTATTAATATTTAACAGTGCACTATTAAAGTTTAAGGAGGTTGAGATGGAGCTGGGGGGGAGAAGAGGCTACTTCATGATCACTGGCCATGCAGCACTCTAAAACATGTGCACTAAAGCCCCCCTGACAGTATTACAGTGTGGATTTAGGGTGCGGGAGGCAATAGTGCATGAGACTGCACTTGCTGTGTGTGTGTGTGTGTGTAGTAAGGACAATGTAGCTTCTAAATGGCCAACCTGCATGCATGCACGATTCCGGTATTGACCATTGACAAGCTGCTGATTGTCACATTTAGAGTTTGGGAGCCATCAGGGTCCAGTGAAAAGTCTTGTGTCATTTACTTTGTCGTCAAACTGCTGCACATTCATTTTTAGTTGCCGCTGTAAAAGTGCAATGCAAAACATATAAAAACACCATATGCTTTGCTGTATTTTACATTCAATACAAAGCTATAAATGCACACAGTGATATGGGAGTACATGTAAAAATATAGTCCTCACCGTGTAGGCTGTAAATATTGTATTTCATCATATAGTGAGTGGGAATTTTTACTTAACTTTTTTACTCAACAAGTTTACTGCATTGCTGCCAGTTAGTGCCATTGATTGGGGATAAATCTATGGATGTGTCTCATAGTTAAACTTGCAATTCAGAATAAAGTCAGTGTACAGAAAGTTCAATATTGATATGTTTAGCCAATTTTATTCACAATTATTCTCAATTATTCACTACTAATGAGAAATCTGCATGATTAAGCAAATTTTACACATGCGTTTGCCTAAATTAAAAATTTTCAAGTATAAAAATGGCTAAATGATTTAAAATACTAATGTAAGGCATTCACAACACATTGAAAGACATATAGTCATATGTTGTGTTCTATACTGGTCACTAGGTGACAGTAATGTTCCATTATGTTACACTGATGTGACAATGGCCACTGCTGACAATGCTAACATGCTAACAACTTATTTCTATAAGTCGTATTTTCTATATTGGATAATATGAGTGTAAGGGTGGTGTTATTTCATGTCTAAAGAGCTTTAAAAAATGTATTTAGAAAGTCTCAAATAGTTTTTTTTTCGTTAACTATGAAAATATTAAGTTCATAAATAAGGAATCCTACTCTGTGGAAATTCACTTATCATGGTGGCGGTCTGGAACCAATTCACCGGGATAAATAAAAGGGGTGACTGCATCAGGAGTGTCCAAACGTTTCCAGTAAGGGACTTATATGTAAAAAAAAACAAACAAAAAAAAATCGGGGGCGTTTTGGTACATTCTATTGTTGCTGTTGTTGTTATTTCTTTAATTTAGTTTCTAAAATGTGCCAATAAAAAAATAGCAGTGTGCCGCAAATGGGCCCCGGACTGTAGTTTGGACTCTCAGTAAATTGTAAAATGACATTAATCTAGTTTGTTCCAATTCTACACATTACTCCAGTCTGTAATGTTAGCAATAACACAACACACAAGGTGTCCTGGCTGGTCCACTAGTATTATAGCCCACCAAAATAGGTCATCTAGGGTCACCATGGCAACAACAGAAATGTTATTGTCATTTTTACAAGCAAGTGCACCATCCAAATTGTTTTTTAATCAGTTATTTTAAGGTACATTTATCGCATAGCCCTCCATTCATCCATTTTCTGGGTCGCAGGTATGCTGGAGCCTATCCCAGCCGTCTTTGGGCTAGAGGTATTGAATAGCATTGCTCAAGCTTGCCATTAAAAACACACACATTTGGCAGATTGGGGTTTTAAGCCCAGTTTACACTGCTGAGCAATGTGAAAACAATGTTGTAAAGCTCGTAGCTCCTGTCAGAACGTGTGTGTGTGTTTTGTACACGCTGACATTTTGGGGTAAACAAGTCAAAGCAAGGTTAAGAGAGAAAGAAACACAGCGTGAGAATGTTTTACTTCAAGTCATGCCACCAGAAAAGAATAAAAAGAATCGGCGGGCCGGCTGAAAGTGAGCATGAAAAATACTCCACCTCCCCTGTTGACCCATATCATCCATTATGTGTGGTGATTATAAGAATAGATCTGCCTTATGGCTAGCCACGGGAAAAGGAAACAATAGCTCACTGTCAAGACATGTTTTAACTGTAGGCTGACCGGCTTTATTACGCTATTTTTATTTGATTATTGAAGCCTGGCTCACCTGCCACCCGTACTCTGGCTGCTTCACTGAACTGCTGTATTAGTCAATGACCTGCATCCATTTTTTTAGTCAGATAAATGAACCAACAATTGTGCATTGCCAAAGAGGTCACGACTCCGGCTGACAAGCTTTGTAATAGATGTGGCCCCGGTGCATGATACAGGATCATGCACGCACTCTTTTCTCTGCCATATAAATAAAAAAAAGGGTGTGTCTTTTCTGTAACTGCTTCATGTCACAGTGCTTCTCATGCATAATGCATTCATGCAAATCACAATACCCTGCCTTCAGTAATACAGGAGAACCCAAATCTTTTACCAAAATGAGTCTTTTAATGAAATTTCCCCCCCGAATGCAAAAACGGGGCGGCGTATGAATGTAATTCTGTCGAGGAATTAAAGTAAGTTGAACTGCTTTATCTTAATAGCTGATCTCGGGCCAGTGGGGCTGCTATTAAGTCTATCAGTCGCAGCGAGGTGCTTCAACGCAATTGCGGCTTTGCTTCCTCGAGTGACCAGTAGGGAATTAACACATGCACACACACACTCACACATTGCAATGTGATGTTTCGCCATTGATATTTCAAATGTAATTAGACTTATTAGGGATGATGTTTCTTTTGAATCTCAAATTTTCATATCCAAATACACGAACTGATTTATATGAAATTGATTACACAGCTGTTTTACACTTTGTGCACTTATTTTAAGTGTGTGTGTGTGTGTGTGCATTTTCTTATCGCTGCATTTGAATAACAGATAGACATGTAAATGCTTCACTAATGAAGGAATCATTATATCCATATGTATCCTGACTAGTCCGCCCCCTACACTCGCCCTCCCCTCCAACCAGGGTCCTCAGATGAGAGTTGAGCAGCGCCTGAGCTGCCTTTAACGCAGATAGTATCCGTTACATGTGTGTGTACATTTTTAACTACACAGTGCAGGACAGTAGCCTAGCAGTGTCCCAGGTTTTTGCACCAAGGCCCGTTACAGAAAAAATTGACATTTTTTACATTTAAAAGTAATACAAATATAAAATAGATTTGAAAACATGTGTGGTATCTTTGGTACGTATTTGTATACACAATATAACAATATATATATATATATATATATATATATATATATATATATATATATATATATATATATATATATATATATATATATAACAATATGGACATTTCCAGCTGCCACCTGCTGAGTGCAAGGTTTTCCTACGTGCATGCAGAAAATAATTTATCTTTGGGTTTGAAAATGCAGGCCGTCCATGTGCATCTTTTGTGATTTTCCCCATTTTTGCACCTATGCGCTATGTATATCGGGATGTAACTCACCATTAGAGTGTGCTGACAAAGTTAAACGTGAATTTATGGTCTTGCTCAAAGTGACTCATATCAAATACATTCATATTAATTGCTGTACAAAATGAATGAATTGTTTATTGAACTGTGAGTGTGAATGGTTGTTTGTCTATATGTGCCCTGTGATTGGCTGGCGACCAGTCCAGGGTGTACCCTGCCTCTCGCCCGAAGACAGCTGGGATAGGCTCCAGCACCTTCCGCATCCCTAGTGAGGAAAAAGTGGTAGAAAATGAATGAATGAATGAATGAATGAACTTATTTGATACCACTAAACAAAATGTCTTTGTAATAATATTTACTCGCCAGGGCTGTACAGAGTGGTTAGCGCGCAGACCTCACAGCTAGGAGACCAGGGTTCAAGTCCACCCTTGGCTATCTCTGTGTGGAGTTTGCATGTTCTCCCTGTGCATGCGTGGGTTTTCTCCCACATTCCAAAAAATTGGCGACTTAAAATTTTCCATAGGTATGAATGTGAGTGTGAATGGTTGTTTGTCTATATGTGCCCTGTGATTGGCTAGCGACCAGTCCAGGGTGTACCTCGCCTCTCGCCCGAAGACAGCTGGGATAGTCTCCATCCCCTCCCACGACTCTCGTGAGGAAAAGCGGTAGAAAATGAATGAATGAATTTACTCACCTGCCAAGAATGCACCACCTGGATCTCCATCAGATACATTTGTTCTTTTATTCATTCATTTTCTACCGCTTATCCTCACTAGGGTCGTGGGGGTGCTGGAGCCTATCCCAGCTGTCTTCGGGTGAGAGACGGGATACACCCTCGACTGGTCACCAGCCAATCACAGAGCACATATAGACAAACAACCATTCACACTCACATTCATACCTATGGACAATTTGGAGTTGCCAATTAACCTAGCATGTTTTTGGAATGTGAGAGAAAACCGGAGTCCCTGGAGAAAACCCACGCATGCACGGGGAGAACATGCAACCTCCATGAAAAGGGTAGAAAAATATTTGCAATTACAATAAAATGTATGGAATAAAACCACGTATTTTGTGTATCCTTGCACTCTTTAACATCATTGGAAAATGGGTGGGTGGTGACTAGTCCAGGGTGCAGCCCGTCTCTCGTCCGAAGTCAGCTGAAGTCAGTGAGGATAAGTGTCGTAGAATATGACAGTGTTATTAGTAAAAGTGTGAAATTTTATGTTGTGAAATCTTGTGTATCTTCAAAATATGCTGCATTGGAACTGCGCTGAATTACACTGTGAGCTGTTACAAAAATATCAGTACAAGCATAATAATAAAAACACTGTCACATGTGACAGATATCTTGGATGATATCATATATGGCAGGTTGCATTAGATACAGGTGTGCCTAATGTTGTGGACAGTGGGAAACCACTGGTCCTTTCATTTCATTCCAGCTCCAAGTGACTGGAGGTAACCGCCAGTGATAACTAGTAATTACATCCATTTAAAATGTGCATTATTTTACCTCTGCATTAAATAAACTAGTGAGGCAGAAAATTGTCCAGTTTTATCCTCTCCTTTATAAACACACATTTCCTCCAGAAGGAGATCCACTTATTATTTTTTTTTTATCCTTCAGTGCGGCTAAACATTCCCAAAGAGTTTTCCATGTTAATCGTGACGGCGGCGGACGGACAGAAGAAAAAAAGACAAACTGGACGGAAGTCAGAGTGCGGTACTCCCGTGTAGAATTAATCTCCCCTCTTCATTGCAGCGGACCCTGAGCCATTTATGGAGGATTCATCTTTTGAACTTAAAAAATATTATTTTCACCGTTCCACAAAAAGGACATGATTTGCCCGTTGAAAATATATTTGAATGGACATCTGGTGTCTATTCACCAAGGGAACTTTCGCCTAATACGAGTCGGGGCCCTGTCCCTGTACCCTAGGTGTGCTCTCATTGTATGCATGTGACACAAAGGGTGATAGGAGTCTTTAGAAAAGAGCAAAGCTCTCCACAGATTAGACTCCATTAGCATTTAAGGTACTGTCATAAATGCCTCCCCAAAGTGGAGGGGCGAGGCAGGACAAATGAAGTAGGATTAATAGGGGCCCCCGAGTCGAACTGATAGAGGGGATTGGGAAGCAGGGTCACCTTGGGGGGAGACTGGTGCTAAAGAAGGGTTAAGAAAAAGGTAAGATGGACTCAGACACGCAAAGACAGACATATGAAAATATCCCTGGAGTTGGAATTTGATCGACGTAGTAACACGTGTCAAAGTTAAAAGGTGAGTGAAGCTTACAGGAAGACAGTGGGTTAGGTCCTCGAAAAGGTTCCTCAAAGCTGACCTCCAGCCAGGCAATGGGGTCAGGAGACGAGTAGATCCTATGTGGGGCGATGTGGCAAACTTGTAGCACAATGGAAAATTAACAGGATGTGTTGTATGGTAGTATCAAGTCAATCTGACACACAGCCTGTACAGTAAGAGGATGCTTCGCACTGGGCTTATGTGTCTCAAAGGTCCTTCAAGATGAGTACAAAGCTGGTGGTACCATAGGTACAATGATGCTGAAACAGTGATAGAACGATACTAGCTTGATGAGACAAATAGTTTTTCAGTTGTCTTTTGTGTTTATTCTCACAAATCCATCCATCTATTTTCTATGCCGCTTATCCTCACTAGGGTCATAGGGGAATGCTGGAGCCTATCCCATCTCCCGTATCTCTTTGGGCGAGAGGTGGGGTACACCCTGGACTGGTCGCCAGCCAATCACAGGGCACATATAGGCAAACAACCATTCACACTCACATTCATACCTATGGATAATTTGGAGTGGCCAATTAACCTAGCATGTTTTTGGAATGTGGGAGGAAACCGGAGTACCTGGAGAAACCAGAGCACACAGAGATATCTGTGAATCAAACCCTTCCCGAGCTCCTGACTGTGTGACTTACATGCAACATGCTAACCACTCTCCACCGTGCAGATGATATTGTTATATTATTTGCAAACAAACACTTGTCTCATGGAAGAACACAGGAGGGTTTTGGGAGCAAAAAGGCAAAGGATTTAAATGAGAGCCAATACTAGTTATTGCTTTTATGTTTTAATTGTGCAATTGTAAAATAAAAACAGTATCCTGTTGCCATCCAGCATCCTGTGACTTTAAAAAGGGTGCCAAATTGTCATATGTAATATGTAATCGGCTTCAATATGTCATATATAAACTGGAAAAACAGACACAGACGTTTTTTAAACCAACCCAAGATGAGAAGTCACGTTAAAGTAACTGACTCAACTGCATGTTTGCATGCCAAAATATTTACTTACCAAAGGACTATACCAGAGGTAGGGAACCTATGGCTCGGGAGCCAGGTAGGGCTCTTTTGATGACTGTATCTGGCTCTCAAGCATTTCTTACCACAATAAAAATGTATTTTTGCTAACATTTTAAAGTAAACATCACAGAAATGACTGTTAAAAATAATATTCAAAATCAACAACTTTCTTATGCATTTTAATTCGTCCATCTATATTCTGCTGCAATACGGCCGACCATATCTATCTTTCCTGATGATATTTTCCAGGTCAAACACCAAAACTTGATTATTACTGGGTAATGCTGTAGTCTACCTCGGTCATTGAGATGTCAAAAAAACATGTAAATGTAAACTTTCTTCCTTTAGTCAAATAGCTAAAGCTGCAGAACCAAGCCTTCTGACGAAGATGGCCAAAAGAATGAAATACGTCTACGGAGTACGGTGCAAAACTATGCAGCAGCAGAAGTTGTATTAATGGCAACAAGTATTTGATTTATTATTAGACACTGCGCTGCTCACGAAAGTGTGCTGGCCACACCCCATTGGCGTGGGGTAGTGTGCCTGGTCTACGTAATTAGAGCCCATTATCTAAAACTGTTGGTCTTACATAAAAATGCACACATTTTATTGCATTCAATGTTTAAAAAAATGTATATGGCTCTCACAGATACACATTTTAAAATATCTGGCCTTCATGGCTCTCTTCGCCAAAAAGGTTCCCGACCCCTAGACTATACTAACTGGACGAGTAACTGACATTAAAGTGTACTTTTCCGTGTGAATTAATCAGTCGTCAATACTATGGGTTGTATTTATTTACAACATTATTCACCGTCTGTGTGTTTATGGCATTTATCAGGCACAAAATTAGACACAGATGAACAATTGCATCCTCTGAAAATCAGTAATGGAGAAGTAATGCTGAATATGTAATGATATAGTATGGTGATAGCGTTCCAGTGTGTGTATTAGTTCAACTGTGAATTCACTTTCACATGTGCATTAGAGAAGTCAAGTTCTCGTTAAATCTCGATTGTGCAGGAGTACCTCAGGGTCAAACTTGTGAAGTATTTCCATGATGCCTCATATTAACTCACTTTAAACTCACTTTAACTCAAAATCTCAGTGTATAGGTCATATATATCATCTTGTTTCATATTATCTGCATACTGTATTTGTATATAACTCTGGGAAAAACTGTTGATTTTGTTAATACTTGGGTTGTTTATATTTTTCTATATTGTGTATTTTGTACTGCTTAACTGATTCTGTACTCTTGCTGCTGTGCAATACAAATTTCCCCACTGAGGGACAAATAAAGGCATATCTTATCTTATCTTATCTTAACTGCAGCCATCACTAAACCCAACATTAACTGTCCAGGCCATTTTTGAAGCTACATTTTAACATTGCCAACTGTTTACAAGTGTAAAAGTGCAGTTGATGGCCTGAATCATTAACCTGCAGCAGCTCCGTAACATGGTTGATCCCACTCCCCCACAATTCCAAATACTGATCTAAGGTCTACTGTGATGTTCAGCCAAGCGAGGAGGTCTGGGTGAATGTCTGCCTTCTTGAAGCTTAACTCCCATCCCTTACTGTTGTAGCGACAAGGTGACTTACAAGTAATCTATAGGAATAAGGAGCCATACATTCCACCTGACCTTCCATTAGGTCTCCAATACTCCGTGCTCCTGACTTGAGTTTTGCCCAGTTTGTGGTCATCTGGAGAAGGTCTACATTGCAAATGAGTCCAGACAGCCATGATGAAAACCACTGAAAATCCACCTGTCTGCAAAGCATAGAGGATGTTAGAGGCTCCTTGTATTGCACTGTGTAGAGAATTGGAGTAAAGGGATCCATCTGTCAGAGCTTAAGGAGTTTTCTAACACTACATTGACCTTGAGTGCTCACCATTGATTTCCAGTAGTGCCTCCCAAACAGCGTCGCAAACCCCATCGAGCACCGTGGGACCCCTGATTGTGGACGCATTTCCCAAATTCCGATAGCGTGCCACCTGCCTGGGATGATGGATAGTCCCTCCTGTAGCCCATCAATCCTCACCTGCCGCCAAGGAGGTGACACCTGGGCCAGATTTATCATCATATACAACATCAGGTTGGGTGGGCCAATTAGAAAGCGGCATACTAAACTCACGCCCCTCCCCCTCTGGAGTGTTCCAACATATTTGGAGGGAAGTGTATGTGCGCGATGGAGGCAAAGCATGTAAGGGGGTGGGATGGTTAGATGCTTAAACTGAAAGATGCTTGTGAGATCAACACAGACAGCAAGATAAACTGTTTTTGCTTCCCCTTCATTGTACAGTTTGGAAAGTTTACAATATTCACAAATGTATATTTAGTTACAGGACGAGCACTCCCACTTAATTTTATTTTTTTATTAGCACCAGAGCACAATATAAGTTGATTCATCCATTTTCTATGCCGCTTATCCTCACTATGATTTGCTGGAGCCTATCTCAACTGTCTTTTGGCAAAAGGCGGGGTACACCCTGGACTGGTTGCCAGCCAATCACAGGGCACATATAGACAAACAACCATTCACACTCACATTCATACCTATGGACAATTTGGAGTCGCCAATTAACCTAGCATGTTTTTGGAATGTGGGAGGAAACCCAGAAGAACACGCTAACTCCACACATAGATACCCAAGCCGAGAATCAACCCAGGTATTCCCGATATCCTGACTGTGTGTCCTATGTGCTAACCACTTGACCACGGTGCGGCCCACAATATAAGCCATTTAAGGCTAACTCTTCTATTGAACAGGTCTAAACCTTTGTGCTTAATTCAACCAGCTAAATAAATCACATTTACATGACAGCCTGTTATTTCTGTCGCTACATGGTCACACGTTCACAATTTTCCTTGACTGTGTGGATTATTTTGAAGTATTGATTTGTTTCTTGACCTCATCTAGGAGATCAGGGTTCAATTCCACCCTCAGCCATCTCTGTGTGGAGTTTGCATGTTCTCCCCGTGCATGCGTGTGTTTTCTCCGGGTACTCCGGTTTCCTCCCACATTCCACAAACATGCTAGGTTAATTGGCCACTCCAAATTGTGAGTGTGAATGGTTGTTTGTCTATATGTGCCCTGTGATTGGCTGGCGACCAGTCTAGGGTCTACCCCGCCTCTCGCCCGAAGACAGCTGGGATAGGCTTCAGCACCCCCCGCGACCCTCGTGAGGAAAAGCGATAGAAAATGAATGAATGAATGAATGAATGATTTGTTTCTTAAAAAGTGACGTTATCATGTGTAACTGGTGGGGAGTGATCACATTACCGTTAACATCCTCTCTCCCCTACTTCAGCACTCAAAGCTGTAAACCACTGCCGATGATAAACGGAACCAATTTTATCCCGCAAAATCCGAATCAGAGTAATCAGAAGAGCATGAATACACCAATCTAATTAATATCAGTCTGTTCCTGCTAGTGATTTTATGACCAGCTGAAAACCTTCTGTTACTTTTATGGTTATTTGAAGCCGAGTATGCGGCATTTTGCACATGTCTATTACTGCTTATTACCATTGGTTAGCCACCCTAAAAATTAAAAGTGTAGGGTTCATCAGTCCAGAAGGCTAGCAAGTTGTGGGTCATGCAACACAGAGACAGCATGTATAGTACATAGCCATCACTTGCTACAAAATTCCAAGCATTTCAATGAGTCCTTTCATTGCCCTTTTCCACTCTGCAAACCCTCCTCCCTTTTTTTTAAATATTTTCTAGCCTTTCACTTGGCGTAGCGACAGCGGTTTCTCCAAGGCTCACCAGGCACAGTACTTTAGCCCTGTGTAATCCAGCCAACCCTATTTCATTAGCCACGCGGACTAAAGAGCTTAACGACACAGCCCCATCGCAGTAGAGGGAGTAAAGGCACAACACAAATTCTTCAGAATACACGACCGCTCATCCAGCATTTATGATTCCTCCCTCTTCCCCCCAAGCCTTGCCTCTCCATCTTTGCAAAGTAGCCCAGAATGGATTAGAGATGGCATCAATGGGATGAGACGTATTACCAATCGATTTAGACGGAGCGAAGCATTGGTCTTCTGAGTGGAAAACTTTGGATCTGGCACCAAATGCAGCTGATTTGGAGATGAAGTTGTGAGGAGGACTGAGTCCCATTCTCCCTCGCTCTCTTTTTCTCCCGTGCCTCATTTCATCCAAGACTACTCCTCGTGTTTAATCACTAAAGTCATTGAGGCCTGTTTCACAGTCTGTCTGTATTGTCTTGGATAAACATGTCGGATTTAAGAGGCTGTGAGGTAGCTTTGTTGTGATCTGGGTGAAAGGAGGATAAACAGGCAGATTGAGAGAAACCTGATCAGTCTTAATGGTGATGGTTTCAGCTTTTGTCTTTCACTGACAGCCGAAAACACCATTCTACTGATTAGACAGTGCTCCAGAAACACAAACCAGGCCCGGACCATTCCAGTCCTCCTTTACTGGCTACGGTGAAGAAGTCACCTTATCTCTGCTGTCAAATCATGCATAAACCAAATAGGAAAAACCACAACCTTCGAGCAGGAGGTTGATTGTACTGGGATGAGGGTCTGAACCTGAGGTTTTGTAGAAATGAGGTGCTCTAACAGAAGCTGAGAAGGTCTAAAGGTGTCGCGGCGTCTTGTACGCAAAGAGCACAGAGTGCATGGAACGTGCCGCCATATTTCTTCATGAGGGCCGACAGTGACAGAGGAGAGACAAAATGAATGACCTGTCAGAAGAAATGAGAACGAATAGTTCCTGTGTAGCGGGGAACATGCAGAACCTTCAAGCATCAAGAGACAGTTTTGTTTGGAGACAGAGACCAGGATCGGGACGAGCTCTAGCAGACCCTGGTGGTGGATAAGGGAATACTTCATCAAAATCTCTATTGTGAGAGATAAATATTGTTTCTAGTATGAGTCTCATTGGTACGTGTGTATTGCTCAACTCAGTTTGCCCACAGGATATTGCCATTGTTAGGATTCAGGAAGTAGCTATTGCCATTGGAACGAGTCATTTTGCTGGACAATAATTGTCTTGCCGATAAACAATATTATTGTCATTGTTATTTTGTTTCCATTTTTTCTTTAACTTAATGATAAATGTCATAAAAAGGCGAGTACACCATATCAAAAGCAATAAACCTAAATTTCTCAAGATTATTTAACATAGTAATTGCAATGTCAAGAGCTTTAAATACAAAAAAAACTTAAAAAAATAAAATAAAATGATCAAATATTGCACTTAAATAAAAATCACAATACTTCTGATTTTGAATCAGTATCACTTCTAATTATCTGAATACTGCCAAAACAAATGGACAAATAACCGGAAATAGTCAGAAGTTAATATTGTATGTCAATGCAGATGTCAGCTCATTTGCATATTCACTTCCTTGAGTCACTTTTAATAACATTGTGTATGGAATACACAATATGTATGTAGTCTATGCATACAGTGCATCCGGAAAGTATTCACAGCGCTTCACTTTTTCTACATTTTGTCATGTTACAGCCTCATTCCAAACTGTATTAAATTAATCTCTTACCTCAAAATTCTACACAAAATACTCCATTATGACAATGTGAAAAAAGGTTTTTTTTGACATGTTTTGAATTGATTAAAAATAGAAAACAAAAAAATCACATTTACATAAGTATTCACAGCCTTTGCCATGAAGCTCAAAATTGAGCTCAGGTGCATCTTTTTTCCACTGATCATCCTTGAGATCTTTCTACAGCTTAATTGGAGTCCACCTGCAGTAAATTCAGTTGATTGGACATGATTTGGAAATATAATAACTGTCTATATAAGGTCCCACAGTTGACTGTGCATGTCAGAGCACAAACACCAAGCATGAAGTCAAAAGAACTGTCTGTAGACCTGCGAGACAGGATTGTCTTGAGGCACAAATCTGGGGAAGGATACAGAAAAAATTATGCTGCTTTGAAGGTCCCAATGAGCACAGTGGCCTCCATTATTTGACTAGTCAGGATAGAAGGAAAAATGAATGCAGCAATATTTTCATCCAGGATATCTCTATATATTGCTGCATTCATTTTTCCTTCTATCCTGACTAGTCTACCAGTTCCTGCTGCTGAAAAACATCCCCACAGCATGATGCTGCCACCACCATGCTTCACTGTAGGGATGGTATTGGCCTGGTGATGAGCAGTGCCTGGTTTCCTCCAAACATGGCGCCTGGCATTCACACCAAAGAGTTCAATCTTTGTCTCATCAGACCAGAGAATTTTGTTTCTCATGGTCTGAGAGTCATTCAGGTGCTTTTTGGCCAATTCCAGACGGGCTGCCATGTTCCTTTTACTAAGGAGTGGCTTTCGTCTGGCCACTCTACCATACAGGCCTGATTGGTGGATTGCTGCAGAGATGGTTGTCCTTCTGGAAGGCTCTCCTCTCTCCACAGAGGAACGCTGGACCTCTGACAGAGTGACCATCGGGGCCTTGGTCACCTCCCTGACTAAGGCCCTTCTTCCCCGATCGCTCAGTTTAGAAGGCCGGCCAGCTCTAGGAAGAGTCCTGGTGGTTCCAAACGTCTTCCATTTACGAATAATGGAGGCCACTGTGCTCATTGGGACCTTCAAAGCAGCAGAAATTTTTCTGTATCCTTCCCTAGATTTGTGCCTCAAGACAATCCTGTCTCGCAGGTCTACAGACAGTTCTTTTGACTTCATGCTTGGTGTTTGTGCTCTGACATGCACAGTCAACTGTGGGACCTTATATAGACAGTTATTATATTTCCAAATCATGTCCAATCAACTGAATTTACTGCAGGTGGACTCCAATTAAGCTGTAGAAAGATCTCAAGGATGATCAGAGGAAAAAAGATGCACCTGAGCTCAATTTTGAGCTTCATGGCAAAGGCTGTGAATACTTATGTAAATGTGATTTTTTTGTTTTCTATTTTTAATAAATTCAAAACATGTCAAAAAAAACCTTTTTCACATTGTCATAATGGAGTATTTTGTGTAGAATTTTGAGGTAAGAGATTAATTTAATACAGTTTGGAATGAGGCTGTAACATGACAAAATGTAGAAAAAGTGAAGCGCTGTGAATACTTTCCGGATGCACTGTGCAGGAGTCTGTGCGTGCTAGCGCCTGGCCTCCTCCCCCACTGGGACAAAGAGGCTGAATGACTGACTCTCTGTTTATTCTGATATAGAACCAACACGCCCAGGTGTTGAGACAGATGCACAAAGTGGATTGTCTTGCATCCTGGTGCAAAAATAAGAAAACAATCACGTACGGCCAAGTCACAATATCGAAGCTGGCGAAATTATCATGTTGGTTTTTATTTATCGTGCGGTTAGTTGTATTATTGATTATTGTGATAAGATCAATGTGTCAGTCCTGTCTCTTGTAGAGTCGTAGAAAATGTATGTCAGGCTTATTACACATCATCTGTTTAACTGAGTTGTTCGATATCACCATGTAAATAGCTAGAGCTGATCGCTTGCACGATTGTGGGATTCCCAATGTAAATTTGCATTGAGCTTCCGCATTTGTATTAATGCATTTTGTTTATGTTGAATATCACAGAGAAATGATTTGCATTTATTTAGGTCATAATTGGCATGCTTTATTTCTGTGTGTTTTTATAACACTTCAAAATAAAAGCTCTGAAATAGAACTGAACTGAAGTCTTTATTGGGAACCTGTTATCTCTCTGCTGAGCTAGCAAGTAGAGGGAGTAGAACATTATTGGGAGCAGAGCAACACTGGTTAAAGTCCCCCCCCGTCTCCCCCCGCCCCTAACACCTTGCCCCACACCCCTGTGGGTGCACACCCCATTTAAGAAGCACTGCTGTCAGCATTTTATCATTTAGAATTTGACCTCTTTCAAAGTTCAAAAGCTGAGGAAAGAAAGGCCTGTTTGTCAGGAATGACTTGAAGACTCAAGTCATGGGTGAAATCACATTTTTATTACTAATACTTTTCCACTCAGACCAATCGCTTTTCAGAAATTGTCTTAATACTGTTGATTTTTAAATCATCTATGACTCAGAATGATAGATTGGGTTAGAACAGTGCTTCTCAAATAGTGGGGCGGGCCCCCTTGGGGGTATGGGAACTGTCTGGGGGTACACAAAAGGCTTTTATTTCAATGCAAACCTACCAGTATGTACGAATTGAAATTTAATATTGAGTACTATCCATTTTCCTGGATTCAGTTTCAAGTTCAGTCTGTACAGTACAGATAAATGAATAAATATGATCAGTTTTATTTAGGATTTCAAATTGTGTGTTTGGGGGGCGGGGGGGGGATTTCTGTCCCTTAGGGGGGGCCTGACAGAAAATAATCGAGAAGCACTGGGTTCGAATGACATATGGAGACAGATCTTTTTCAATTTTATTCACATACCCCTATGGAACTGGATGTACCCCTTGGGGTACGCGTCCCCCACTTTGGGAACCACTGCGATACATTATAAGAATGATGATGAAGTGGTCAATCAAAATCACTTTATTGAACAAAACCAGTAACTCTTGGTCGCAACCACGGCAAAAGACTATCAGCAAATGATATATTAAAGCACAGAATCATGGCTCATTGTTGCCATTAAAATATGCTGGTATCGATACCCGATAACAATAATGGATCAACCGCATCCCTAGCTCTGATTGGTACTTTGATAACCCCGATGTAGGACTAAATATTATTCTAGCTACAATTATATACTCTATAGTCTGGAGCATTCAGAGTCAGATTCTGCCATTTCTTCTAATAAATCATCAATGCATATTTCATCAAGGAATTGAATCAACTGCCCATCTCTTGCCATCATCCTGGAACTGCAGTCATTCTGCCCCTCCCCACACACTTTCCTCTAACTTGTTCTATCCACTTGTTCTTTCTCTTCCTCATCATTAGCGGCCGTCCCGTGTTGAGAAGAGAGTAATCTGAACTATGTGTCCCAGGGGCCCATTCTTTTACTCCCTCCTGTAGAAATAAGCGGCCTATTGATTAGTTATCAGGCCGTAATTGGGCTGCGATCTCCCTCGCCCTTAGATATCCCCCAGATATATGACACTCCTGACAGCCCGAGAGGCGGGGGTTTGAGCGGTGGCATCAGACCGCCTGCCAACACTTTACTCAACAAAATGTCTTGAATGCAGCCTGTGCCCACATTTCTCTCCCTGGGAAGGGATTTCCAACGTTATGCCAGGGAGAGATTAATCAATCTTTCAAATTAAAGAGCCAACAAGAGGTCTGAAGGGACTTTAGGCTGTGTGTAAAGTTTGAGTGGCCACGTTTTCCTCATTGCAATAAACTCTGAAATTGTAATTAGAGTTTTAAGATGGAAACGGTACGGCTTACTGAGAAAGAAACTTATATAAGCTGAGAGTAAGTACACCATTTGCGTGTGGATAATTGCCTGTGAGGGATTTCAATACAAATTGAGGCTCAGGAAGCGGATAAGCAACAGGAAGGGTGTCTCTGCTCCTTGTGTAAGCATCCAAAGCTACTGTGAGTGTGCAAAGAAGCATGACTAACTCTTACTAAGTCTGTTTGTGCATTTTTTTTTTTTTTTCGGAAAAAGCTGCAAGATCCTTTGCTCTACTGTGCATCTATCCAGCATTTGGTTTACCCCCTTCAGGACGCATCTTTCCATGGTAAGTAACTGTGGAAATATTCACCACTGAGGTGTTTTATTTGTATGCCGACTCCATCAAATGGGGATGTCCCGCTGGGTTCTCCAGTCAGACCCAACATGTCAAACCCTCCATTTAACAGCCGGATTAGCACTTATCCCTGGCGTCCTCCTGCCAACCCCTTGCTCGCCCACCAAACCACATTTGATAAACATCTAATTTCCGAGCTCAATATTGCTGTAATCAAATGCAAACCCGTCGGCCACCATCCCTGTAGTGGCACTTGTCTGCGTGTGTTAATCTAGAAGAGAAGGAGGCTGTTCTGCCTCTGTGACAAAGTGTAAAATAACCCAGAGAGATGTGGCTTTAGTTGTCCCGCTCTGCTCACAAAACAGCGACAAATGACTCCGAGTAACAGATTGAGGGTATTATCACAAGGAGGAAGAATTTATTATTTAATGTCTGCAGATGAAGGTTTTTTTTTTGTTTCCTATTTTCGTCATTCCTCTTTTCTAATACAGCGGGTTTTCCAAATTCCCGCATATTTCAGGTTACGCCTCCTGCCAAGTGGACCCTGTATCATCTCTTCTGCATTGATAGTGTTGGCATGCTGTGTTGATGCATGTTGGGGATGGTTAATGGGGCCAATAATGAAGCCAGACAAAGATTAGCTCAGCTTCCTCTCGCTTAATTGATCTTTTCTTGTGCTTGTTTGTATTCATAAACCTGTGATTTCTTGCTCACAGAAAGTATGCTGCATTAAATTAAATATTTTCAGGCATGAAAAATATTAATGAGCCACATCACATTACCAATTTTGCAATTTCAACCAATTTCCTGTATATACGTTGAGGTTGATAATGTTTTTTTTGTCTTATAATGTAAAGGATGACTCAGTTGAGATGTTTGAGAAGGCCACCTGCTGCGTGAGGGAATAAGCAGATGTGGAGAGGAAAGGTTGACACATTCAAGTCTGCTCATTGTGGCCAATTATCAGGTTGAAGCCTACTTTGTGGCAGGCACACAGCCAGACTTTGTGTTTGTGTCACAGCATGGATTTTCTATCAATTTTTATCACGTACTGTACATTATCTAAGTGTATATCAGGGATCCTCAATAGGCGGACCATGGGCTACATCCAGCCTGCAAAAGACTTTCAATTGGCCAGCCAAAATATCACCGAAGTCATGTAAAATGATGAACAGATGTTTCAAAAGCTGTGTCAGTGTCTGAGAAAGTTTGCCTTACGGAACTACGGTGTGTTCAAAACTGCAGCCTATAAGGGCCGATTGTCCCAAATAAATACATATTCATAAATTATTATTGACGTGTGGTGAATAAGATGTGTTTTTTGTGGGAAAATTGTTTCGTTTCAGAGAAAAAAGCTAAAATAAACATTAACTGACATAAAGCCACGAGGATCCAGTATTCAGTATATAATTTGTTTTAACGATACTAGCCCTCACAGTATCCCTAAGAAAAATTCTGTTCTCCAACAAATATGACTATTTGTATATACATCCCTGCATTTGATGTTTAATAATATTTAGTAAGGCTTCCATCAGAAAGCCTCCATTAACTGTGTAAGACATGTCTTAACTGTAATATACTGTAAGTGTATATATAAGAGTAAAAAGCACTAAATGGCGTACTTAAAAACCAAGCGCACAAAGTGAGAAAGTGCATGATTATTATTTAACACTTTCAAGTTCCACAGTGGACGAGTGGTTAGCGTGCAGGCCTCAGAGCTACGAGACCCGAGTTCAATTCCACCCTCGGACATCTCTGTGTAGAGTTTGCATGTTCTCCCCGTGCATGCGTGGGTTTTCTCCGGGTACTCCGGTTTCCTCCCACATTCCAAAAACATGTTAGGTTAATTGCCGACTCCAAATTGTCCATAGGTATGAATGTGAGTGTGAATGGTTGTTTGTCTATATGTGCCCTGTGATTGGCTGGCGACCAGTGTACCCTGCCTCTCGCCCGAAGACATGAATGAAGTTCCAGGACTCTGTAAGGTGGCCACGTGGTTAGCATGTTGGCCACATAATGGGTTCTAATGTCCGCTGGGCATCTCTGTGTGGAGTTTGCATGTTCTCCCCGTGCATGCGTGGGTTTTCTCCAGGTACTCCGGTTTCCTCCCACATTCCAAAAACATGCTAGGTTAATTGGTGACTCCAAATTGTCCATAGGTATGAATGTGAGTGTGAATGGTTGTTTGTCTATATGTGCCCTGTGATTGGCTGACGGCCAGTCACAGCTGGGATAGGCTCCAGCATACCCCCATGATAGTGAGGATAAGTGCCATAGAAAATGGATGTATGGATGTTCCAGGACACAGCACACATGTCACCCACCTAATTCTTGTGAGCAATTTCAAAATCACGGAAATCAAAATCATCACCATTGCAAAATGTTTATGTTGCCAGTCAGTTTGAATAGAACTGGAAAAGTGTAAAAATAAGTTAACAGTTATTGTTGTAACACATGACAACAATAACAGACTCTAAATTATTGGTGAGTTAGCTGTTGTGTACTGAGCAGGCTGATGTGAGACGTGAGTAGCAATGAACTGTAACCGCATTATCTTAGCATGTTGTTCTCTTAAACCCCCCCCTGTAAAACAGCAGTGTTCTTCATACTTGTAATTCTAACAACCTCCTGCATACGTCCTCATTCTATTACAAAAAGACACAGTCAGTTAAGACCCTCGCTCATTTTGTGCGCTGCTAATTAAATGTGTCTCAGATGAGCCTGCTGAGCCCACTTGTCTGCTTGTCCCCCTTCCCCTCCACATTTGGAGTGCCACCAGAGTTTAATATACAGCATTAAGCGGGGGATTGAGAATTAATATGGAGCCAACCTCCCAGTCGTAGCGCAATGAACGATTAGAAGACTTAATCTACGTAGTGCAGAAATCCTTTAGTTTAGTATGTGTCACATTAAAAGTGTATTTTTAATTGTGCAGGAGGACGGGGAGGAGTTGTAAAAAATGCACACCGTGCGAAAAAGTCCGGCCTAAACCAACACTTTATTTTCACAAAACGTTCAATATTTCATACAACATTACGTGTTTACATTGACACATTTTTCTTTAATGAATACATTTTTTTCATTTTAACAGAGTGATAAACTCTCACAAACAACATGGACGTCCGAGGTAAGTGTGCACCTTCAGGGGGAGCCCACAAGCAAACAGAAAATGAGCAAACTCACAATAAAAGTGAGGACTACAGCAATGTGGCACTTACAAGCAGGGGAGGCTTTTAATGGATGTAACAATTAGGGATGTCACTGCACCACTAAATCACAAGGAGGTCCAGGAGCCTGGGTCATCATTATCAGTGTTCTCCTAGAAGGTCACACATAGTCTCATTAACACACATACACTCTTCAGCGGGGTCAAAGTCCTACAACAGAATAGTTTTAAAACTATATCCAATGTCAGTGACATACTTGCTATTCCATCTGGTCAATAGCTTATAGCAATAGACTTTTATTCAGATTCAATGCATCCACAGCAATAATAAATCAACCGGGACATTTTATGGTACTTCTAATGTTATGATACTTCATCTTTTAATGTGTTGACAGTCCACTGGCGCCAAATATCGATCAGGCGTTGTCAAAGTCTTGACAACAATTCAGTGAATAAACACATCTTGTGCTTTTTTTTCTGTGTTAGGAGTCATAAATATTGGAACACATCCTTTCTAGAATATGTTGAAATGCATTATTGCGCAATTATTATACAATGGGTAAAGCATTATAATGGTGAAGTCGTGTGAGTTAGTGTAAACGGTCCATCCAGTGTACAATCACCAGTCACTTCAGAAAAGGCCGTCAATTCATTCATTCATTCATTCATTCATTTTCTACTGCTTATCCTCACGAGGGTCGCGGGGGTGCTGGAGCGAGAGGCGGGGTACTCCCTAGACTGGTCGCCAGCCAATTACAGGGCACATATAGACAAACAACCATTCACACTCACATTCATACCTATGGACAATTTGGAGTCACCAATTAACCTAGCATGTTTTTGGAATGTGGGAGGAAACCGGAGTACCCGGAGAAAACCCACGCATGCACGGGGAGAACATGCAAACTCCACACAGAGATGGCCGAGGGTGGAATTGAACCCTGGTCTCCTAGCTGTGAGGTCTGCACGCTAACAACTCACCCAAAAGGCCGTCCAATGAGATCTAATTCAAGAGTCTGCCTTTAATACTAGTTGCCACTCATGAAGGGGACAGTTTGTTATTGTGATTGTCATTTATTGTGGTGTACAAATTTTTTTTCTCTCAAGTTTTTCTCAAGTTAAGGCTGCCAATAGCTAATGCCGATCGACATCCCATTTTTAGGGATTTAGACACAGATTCTCCCCTTAGGAAATAATATGTTGTGGACTGGTTGCCAGTCAGTTTTGGGGCATTGAGCATTGCTTGAATTTTGAGTAACATCTAACATTCCTCAGAGTCATACAAGTGCAAAAATAGGTTAGCCAAGGTTAATAGTAAAAGATGAAAACAATAACAAAGTCCATCTTTTAATGGACAAAAGCACGATGCAAAGTTGACTCGTGTTACAGATGTGCATCTCACACATGAGGACAACGTTTAACAGTTAATTGTAATAAGTAAAAAACAACTAAACGTGGATACATGTATGATGATGCTGAGTCTTTTGTTGTCAATAACATTGGTGTATAGTCTTCCTTTCATTACTTCATTACTCAATTCTACATTCACAACATAAATCTTGGTCTGTTGTCTCATAAGAAAGTACACAGCAGATGCATGAATTCAAAGCTGGTCCTGACCCCAATTTCCCCAGGTCACTTCATCAGACCTGTACAAATCCGCAACTAAACCTTCTTGTCTATTCCATTGGTAATGTAAACATTTCAAAAACAATCACTGTGTAGGTAAACCTGCTTCAGAGAGCTGAAAAGAATTACATACAAGGATCACTCACCTTTATGGCACATTAATAAACGCTAGAGCAGGACATCACGTTGTGCCATTAGGATCTAGTGACTAAATATCAACACATATAAATACAGTCTCGTATTTATTACCAATCTCAATTTACAGTGCAACATCAAGCGGGGGGGACACCTTATCTGTTAAATATTTATTCCAAAGAGTCCAAGGGCCCTCTGTCGTATGCTCTAATGAATAAAACACAATGTTTATCCACCCTGTTTAATGTTAAATCCTCATGAACAGTCGCAGGGACCAAGAGAATATTTACTTGTGCGGGGACACCGGGGAGTTGGATTATCTGCAGGCGGCTTTGTAGTTTTCTGATGCTCTCCCCCACACTTCCCCGTGTGACATGTTCCACAGAGAGTGTTCTTATTTACTCTCCGCTCCTCTGTGTATAGTCCTCCTTATTGTTTACTCTCATGTGCCGCCACTACCGAGGAATGTACTGCTTTGGGAGACGGATCACTGCACGGCTTTTAAAGCACAAGGGGAAGACTTGTTGTCGTAGTGCATGTTTACATTAAACAATAGGGACACAAGTGGACTTAGCGACATCTAATATGTCATCTAATTTGAATCTTTTAAACGGTAGATGACATTTTTGGCACTTTCAAACTTATGTTCTTCAGATATGGATGCAGTTGATGAGTTATCAATATTTGCATAGCATTTTTTTCTTAGAATTTAGAACAAATGAACATGAGCACTCCCTAACTACAACATTAGATACCCCAACACAAATTATTCCAGTTCAAATTGTTGATTGATTTAACAGTATTTATCCTATGTACAATGTACAGTGAAATTCATCTCTGCATTTGACTCATCCTTTCGGGGACCGGTCCAGGTCGTAGGTCAGCATCTTGTTTAGTGAAGCATCCCTGTGTGGATGAAATGAAATGTCTTGCCCAAGGACAACAGGGATTCAAATGGAAGAAGCAAGATTTGAACCAACCTCTAAGTGTTAACTGACACGTTTAATGTCATGGTTGTAGTTTGCAGTGTGCACTTTTCGAATAGTTTTTTGTGCTATATATCTACATGAAAATATTAAAAATATCTCACTTTGATGCCATGCACCAGTTCATATGTCGATAATCCTTGTATTGTTAAATGAAACCTACAAGTGTGCATTATGATCTTTGCAAATGCATTAAATGCATTTTATTTTCAACATGACATCATGAGTTATAGTGCAGGTGTACCTAATCAAGTGTCTGTGGATTTGTTTGACTTTTTCCACACGCACTCATAAGTTAATGTGACTAAAAGGTGAATTAAATCTTCCACTAGGCTCTTTGACTCCTTCAAGCGCCTTCATGAGTTACTGCTTTTCACCGAAAGGGGGCAACATTGGGTTTCTACAAGCAGCCATACAATCACGCTTCATGTTCACCTCGGTGCCTTTTGTTTGGCAATCTGTCTTTATTACTATATTAACATTATTTACATGCATGACAATACACAGGGGCATTAACGCAATGCTTTATGAACATGTTTGTAATGAGCGAGTGTAATGTTGACAGATTCATTGGACTTTTAACTGTTGTCAGTTTATGTGACGGAATAACAAATGACAATAAACACAGCATGTTATCGTCACTTAAACCATAACATCATTTAGTGTCATTTCATGATTTTAACCAACATTCCTTATCAAAACGTGTTTAAAAGTGTTTTAACCTTCCGTTGATGTACTGTTTTTTTTTATAAAAGTTTACCTTCAATTATGGTAATTCGGTCCTGCGTCGCCCTGCTCATTGGCGGTCAATTTGATAGTTCAGCTTTATGACGTCACGGCAACGATGAAATAAGCAATGCTTTTTAACTCATGAGAAAAAAAAATCTATCAATCCTTGGGTGGAGTTTTTTTTTCTCCAGCCTTCCACCCTCTTTCTCCTCCTACTCCTCCACCAGGCAACTATTTGCCCGGGACACATACGTGAGCCTCCTCAAATTGGCGCACTAATCCTAAAAGGAGCCATGAAGTGTTAAATGGCAGAAAGCGGGAGAGCGGCGCTCAGACTCAAGCACACCGGGAGAGAGGCAGGGAACACCGCTGCTCCACTGCGTCACACTGAAGGGGAAAAATAAAAAAAGAAAAACTTATCGACTTCTCCTCCCGAAGCGAACCTGCGCTGCGCAATTAGTGCGAGGAGCCCACTACTTTTTTTTATTTCCTCCGCTTGTGAAGCAAAAATAAATAAAGAAATCAAGCTGGCTCAGTGCGTGTCTCAACAGCCCACTTTGACAGGTGCTCCTCACCCCCTTTGGAGGACTGTCAACAGCAAGAGGATGGCATCAGAGCTGGCAATGAGCAACTCCGACCTGCCCACCAGTCCCCTGGCCATGGAATATGTTAATGACTTCGATCTGATGAAGTTTGAAGTGAAAAAGGAGCCGCTGGAGCCCGATCGCAGCATCAGCCAGTGCAGCCGCCTGGTCGCCGGGGGATCCCTGTCTTCCACCCCGATGAGCACGCCCTGCAGCTCGGTTCCCCCCTCTCCAAGCTTCTCGGCGCCCAGTCCGGGATCAGGAAGCGAGCAGAAGGCGCACTTGGAGGATTTCTACTGGATGACCGGCTACCAACAGCAGCTCAACCCCGAGGCTCTGGGCTTCAGCCCGGAGGACGCCGTAGAGGCGCTGATCAGCAGCAGCCACCCGCTCCAGAGCTTCGACGGCTATGCCAGGGGGCAACAGTTCGCAGGGGGGGCGGCACCGGCGGGCGCCATGGCCGGGGAGGAGATGGGCTCTGCGGCCGCGGTGGTGTCCGCTGTCATCGCTGCAGCCGCGGCTCAAACCGGAGCTCCCCACCATCACCACCACCACCACCACCACGCAGGGGCACATCACCCGTCTTCCGGGTCCCAGTCAGGCGGCGGCGGAGGCGGCGGCGGAGGAGGCGGCGCGGGGGGTAACCACCATCACCACCACCACCCGCACATGCGCCTGGATGAGCGCTTCTCTGACGAGCAGCTGGTGACCATGTCGGTGCGGGAGCTCAACCGGCAACTCCGCGGGGTCAGCAAGGAAGAAGTGATCCGTCTCAAGCAGAAGAGGAGGACGCTAAAGAACCGCGGCTATGCCCAGTCGTGCCGCTACAAGCGGGTCCAGCAGAGGCACGTCCTGGAGGGCGAGAAGACGCAGCTCATCCAGCAGGTGGACCATCTCAAGCAGGAGATCTCCCGGCTGGCCAGGGAGAGGGACGCCTACAAGGAGAAGTACGAGAAGCTCATCACCACCGGCTTCAGAGAAAACGGGGGCTCCGGCAGCGACAACAACCCTTCGTCTCCGGAGTTTTTCATGTGAGTCTCGGCGTAAAACAAAACCAAAAAAGTTTTAAGTCGCACCACAAACTCTTCATTTTACGCGCAGCTTTAAGTTGTTTGTGCGTAAAAAGCGTGCAAGTTGGGGATTGATTTAGTTTGATCACTCAGAGGAGACTTTGTTTTAGTAACTTATCATCTCAGTCACTCGTCATTTATTTGTCATCAGCTGTTATTTGCAGACACAGCAGTTTTTTTTTAATTTTTATGCTTTGTTTTGTCATGTGTTCAATTTCATTTGGTCACACATTCCCTCCGTGAAAAAAACATCCAAAGTTCAAAAGTTTGGATAATTTATATAAAAAAAAAGACTGTAATCCATGCATGCTGGTCATGTTTCCCCCTGTTTATTTTTATGCTTTTGGACTGACCTTTTTATGGGATTTGGACACGCAACACTTGGACCCTGACACACTTTAGAAGCTTCTTTTTGGAGCCCATTTGGGGTCGAGGTGACACTGAAATTAACCAGCTATTGTATTCCTCATTGACAATGATTATTTTAGTTTTTATTCACTTATTCCACTAAATTGATCAACGCATCAACAAGTGGGCTTGGAGCTAAATTGTTGCAAAAATGATCAATTTAGACACTGAACTGTTTAGAAAATCCTAATGTCAAGCATCATGCAGCAGTGATGTCCTCATGCGCTCTTTTAAAATGGACTTTAATAAATATACCATTCATCAATAAACATGAATGGGAAAAACAACATATTTTTTTGCCTGATTTTTTTTCCCGTTTGTTTGTTTTTTCGCACAGTGCTTTGGTGCCCGTCTGCCTTGAATGTGTTGACACCACAAACTTGTGTTTTGTGTTGTTTGCCTCTGCTAAAAATAAAACAAAAACACAAGTTAGACGCATTGGAAGAAGTGTTAAACTGTGAAAAATATCTGCTTTCATAAATGGTAGAGCGATGCGCACTTTACGCACGAAATTAACATAGCAATCAGGAATGCCGTCATTGTTCATTTTCTTTCCATTTATCTTGTAATTATGGTTGATTTACTCCGGAATTAATGTATTTAAAAACAAATAAAATGTGTGTTTTTTATATTTTAAAAAAAGTGGCCTTCACCTGTTGCGTGGCTTTCCAGAATTCAGAAATACTTCCGGAATATGAAAGAAAAATGACTCTCCATTGCATGTAATAACTATCGAATGGTCAGCTTTGTAGCTTCTGCCAAGGCCTCGGGTGTAGATGAGTACAACATATTCGGTCAATGATTGATTTGCGTGTAAACTTGCACTTTTTTTTACTTGACATGCATCCACTTGTTGGATTCGCTGTGCATGTACAAAGTTTGAAAACATGGAAAACAACAATAAAAATACTATTAAAATGTATGGTAACATTTAATAAGGTCCAGTACAAAATTAATATTTTTGATAAAGGTAATCTTTTTAAAAATGACCAATAATTTGGACAAATGCACTGCGTCTTATAGAATGTGTTTTCCAAATACAGCATTTGGATTAAAATCAGACATCACCCAAACCAAAACGGACTTAACAGAAAAGCAACACACATGAGGTGTTCAAAGTCACTCGGACCTGCGCTGACTGACTGTCTTCCTGCAGCCTAACATGGCTCTAAAGAACAAAGCTGCTGTGCAAGGTCACCAAGCATGCATCCCATCACATGCTGTGTGTGTGTGTGTGTTGCTTATGGAATGTTGGATGCACATCTGCTGCTGTTCTTATTCAGTACTTGCCGTCAGACATAACAGTGACCTGCCACCTGGTCTGCTGTGCTCCCCTGTGAGCTGAGGTGATGCTCTTGTATAACCTGGATGATGATGATGATGATGATTATTTTCTGCGAGAGAGACCTAGATATAGCATAGTGCCTCCCTGCAGCTCCCTTCCACATGATAAACGAGGAGATATGTGTCCTGGCTTGAAAGAGGGGGTGCCTTTTTACTGACTGTGTGTCCACTAATTTATGGCCCTTCTATATCTGATTAGGTCAATATAGCATGCTGATTAATTACATTTGTGGTGTAGTTTATACCGGAGATTTCTGTACTTGTGTCTCTCAGGATGACCTGGCTCATGCATCTTCCTGATCATTGTGCAGGTGTGTGCTCACTTCCTGAAACATTTTGCTACCTGCTCTCCTATTTCTCTGAATGATGTGTGTGCACAGACACACACACGCCGCGTTATTAATTTTATCAATACAAACTGTAATTCTATTCTCGGTCTTGGTTTGTATTGACTCGTGTACCGTTTGTTCACTCGCAGTCCACCCTGTGATTAAGTTATTAAAGATAATGTAGTTGTCCCCTGTCACAATATTGGACTTGCACGCTTTTCGGGTCAACTATGGGAAATCACTTTGAAATGTATCAGTATTGACATTTGAATCATCATCATGTAGCTTGCTTTAATGCCTCAGAATTAGCAGCACTGAAGGATGGCATGCTCCCTTAGTGTCTATTTGCTGGAGTGCTCGCTGACCACCACCACCGCCGCCGTCTTTTATTTGACCTTCCGTGTGCATTAAGTGCATTAAATCTGTGGGAATAAGTCATTTTATCATGACATTGTGATCGCTTGCGTTGTACTTTGCTTCGATCAACCACAAAGAAACTCTTAATAAATGTCTGTATTTGGTATAAAATGTTTTGCATTACAAAATCATATTCCGTAAATCGCTCGCTTCTCATTCTGCCGCCCAACATTTTTCTCCATGTTCTTGTCTCCTCTGCACGAACAGAGGCATGCATTCACATTCCAATCTCCTCCACCTGATCTGCATCTGCATCACTCAGCACAATAAACATTTACATTTAAAGCGATTTAAATCAGTGGCGTTCATGTTGCGGTGCGTCCATCACCTGCACCTGCACTGGCAGAGTGTCATGGCCTCGCCGTGTTCCTGAGTTATGTGCCATTTATTTTAGACACTAATAATTCAACTTGTCCTGTCGTGCACTAAGAAATATGTGTGTGTGGCGAAGGGGAGGCATTGTGATGGTCTGAATCCAATCCAGTGATCACTATAGGGAGGGCGGGTACAACATTAGCTATCCCTGCACTATTGAATGAGATCCAATACAATATAAACTGAAACTGCAATAATATAAAAAGTGAGGCCAAAATCTTTGATGCACGATACATTTCCACTATTGGGCCTTGAGTCTAAGTCAGGTTGTGGACGGGTGGTGTTTTTGTTGCTTAGTGTACATGAAAGCTAATTAGTATTTAATGATGCATGATCACAATATTCCAACTGGGCTGTGTGCTGACTTCCAGGCCGCAGAACTACTCTGTGTGTTAATGCACATGCAGTGAACAGAAAGGTAGTGTGAAGTGGTGTGTGGGGGTGCAACATGCAAATGCGTATATGTGCGTCTTGCGGGTGCTGGAGGCGAGCCCTCGTCTTGTAGCTGCATCTCAATGAAGCCAAAAGAAGTGATTCATCCGCTTTGTGTGTGTGTGTTTCTGCCACTCAAACAGACATTGATCTCAAAGCGAGGCAAGGTGACCCGCAACTGTTGTGTATTCCAAACTCTCACTCTCCAACTCGCTTTCTGTTGCACCTGGGAAAGGCCTTGACCCGACAAACTGCTGCCATGTAGCAGCCCGCTGACACGTGGGCCTAGCGCCACACATACCGTATCAATCTGTGTGTGTGTGTGTTTGCAGCAAACGCACACAGAGTGGATGCACGTGTCTGGAAGTCTGTGTGAGTAACAGTGCACATGTTTCTGTGTACTACTTTGCAGTCCTGGTGTGATAGATGGACACATTATCAATGTTCAGTTATTAAACATCACAGTAACTGTGTTGCAAACCCACGCAGAAATGCGCTCCAAAGATTTTACAAAATCAAACAAAAACATATAAGTGTGTCTTGCCACAACATATTGATGTACTGTAAATCACCTGTGGTTTGGCCTTGTTGCTAAGTCCGCAAGCTTCTCTTCCTGGGCCCTCCAGTGCAGCTGAATGGGTCAGAGTCCATTTGGCTCGCTGTTGAGTCGGATTACAGGAATATGAACGGTTCTCATTGTTTGTTGTAGTCTCATTTCTCACCCACACACACACACACACATTTTTATTTGTATTTACTGACGCTTGTCTTTTAATGCTTGTATCAAAACCCACATTCTAATGTGTACTTTCTAACATCATTGAATGCATGTAATTGTTTGTCTTTTCTACTTTTTAGGACGTCAAGAAAATTCCTGCATCTGTGATAGCAAGCTTGGTCTTCTATGTCCCTTCATCCTCAGACAGAGGTAAACGCCTCCTTTATCACAAGTATTCCTGCACCAGGAGCCTTGAAGTGACAATTCATACCACATATCACTATAGTGTATATAATTTTAATCATCTTATACAATCAAAAGGACAAAAGGTAAGCTTGAGTACACACCTCGCAAGGTTAGAAATCATCCAATTCTAGTTTAGTGTAAAAAATTAGATTTGAAAGCAAATGCTGAAACCAATTTATTGGTACTAACATTTGACATGAGCCGACACAAGAGGAGCTTCACATTTATCTCCATCGCGACCACACCTCTTTCTCTCTCAACTTGCTATGTTTGGGGAGTCTAAACAAGAACAGTTTGATGGACAGGAAAGGGGGTGCTGACATTCAGTGTGCTCATGGGAGATGGGGCCAAAAACCTTTTCACTTCATGCGCTGACCCTGTGAACCTCCTTCACCCACTGTGCTCCCTTTGAGGAGCCAGACACTGTAAATATTTATTTTTTTTACTTTATTTATAGTTTATTTCTGTCTGACACGCAGATGGATGGCTGCGAACATGGATGGGGATAAGAGGGACGGCAACACAATGCGAAGCAAGTTTTGCTCTGTTCGCAGCCGTATAAAGAGACGTTAACTACTGTATAGCAAAACTAAATCAAATTGTAATACCTATTAGGGTGCCTGACAAACAAATTTAGCTTATTTTGTACTGAGCAGTCTCATCTTTTTCTATGTTGCAGTATTTTTTTTTCATCATCACACTTTGCTCACTTGGCCATCACTGCCAACCTCCCGAAGCATAACAAGACAACCCCACAAACCCCCCCCCCCAAAACACCTATTAGGATGCCTGACAAATTTTGCTTATGTTGTACTGAGCAGTCTCATTTTTTTCCATGTTGCAGTAATTTTTTTTACATTTTTTAAAAATCCTATGATCATCATCACACTTTGCTCATTTGGCCATTACTGCCAACCTCCTGAAGCACAACAAGACAACCCCACAAAAGCCCCAAAAAATACCTATTAGGATGCCTGACAAACTTTGCTTATGTTGTACTGAGCAGTCTCATTTTTTTCTATGTTGCAGTAATTTTTTTTACATTTTTTAAAAATCCCATGATCGTCATCACACTTTGCTCATTTGGCCATCACTGCCAACCTCCCGAAGCATAACAAGACAAGCCCACAAAAGCCCCCCCAAAAAAGCAAAAACAGACATTTTTTACAAGTCTCACAAGATTCGCTGACATCAAAGACTACGATGGTCTGTGTTTTGTTCTGTGACATTTTTGTGTCAAGGGAGGTTTCTTGCAGTTGCAAAAAAAGCATCATTGATTTCCACAAAAACTTGTAGAAGTGTGATGCATGAGGCAGGGAAACAGCCATTACATCGGGGTACAGATGGGGGATTTTATTGTCACTATTTGTCAGTGACCCACCACATTCAGTAACTGGAGCTGTGGTGGATAAAAAAAGTGTGTTGTGTGTTGCAGTTGGCACCCACTTTGCATTACAGCCAGGAGGACAGGAGGCTGGAGTCCAGGGGCTTTATGCAGGCGGCTGGCCGTGCATGCAGACAGACAGGCAGGGTAACCAGAAGCAGGTGTTGACCTGTGCCGCTGGAAGATCGAAGGCTTTATTTAAAGGCCTGGTCAATGCTGGTGTGCTGCTGAGGTAGTGTATCAGCCTTGCAACTGGCCGACTCATCAGCAGCACTGTAATACAACTCTGACTCTAACCCCCAATATGCACACACACACACAGCGGACACATCAGGTTTTACAGTGCAGCTGAGAGGCTGGACAGAAGAATCGACAAGATCAGCATCAGCTAAGTTTACTGTGCTGCGGGAAAGGATACTTTCCCTACAGATAAATATACTAATAATGCCGTCATTTTAGAATAGGTTTTATATTGTATATTATACTGGCGTTAACATCTGTGGTTGTATAGGAGACCTCCTGATGGACTGTTTTTATTCATGTAATGTGCTTATACCATTGTTTTGAAAACCCACAGTACATGTTTTCCACTGTTGCACTGGTGATAAATGTGCATTTGCACAGTTAAGTTATGCTTTTAAGGCACTGGCTATAAATTCCTGGAGATGATTTATGTCTTGTATATTCACCTGATGCACTATGGCCTTCAAGTGCTGTTGTCGTCAGATACCCAGAGGTATCTGAAACATAAAAAAAGACTAAAATATACATGATATAGTTTCCTATGTATGGAAACGTCTGACCCACTCTGTAGTCTTTTATTAACTCCTCCTTTTCTATGTACACAATACATTTTTCTCAAATATTGTTCAGCAATTTGTCAAATGTGTGTAAGCAATCCCTTCTCTTTTGCTGAGATAATCCATCCAACTCACAGGTATGGCATATCAAGATGTTAATAATACAGAATGGTTATGGCACAGGTGTGGTTGGCCACAATAAAGGGCCACTCCAAACTCTGCAGTTTATCACACAGCACAATGCCACAGATGTTGCAATGCTGACTGCAGGAATGTCCACCAGAGATGTCCACCCTGTGAATTGAATGTTCATTTCACGACCATAAGCTGTCTCCAAAGGCTTCTCAGAGAATTGGTCAGTTCATCCAACCAGCCTCTTAACCACAGACCACATGTAACCTAACCAGCCAAGGACCTTAATTCACATCCAGTATCTCCAAGATTATCTAAGCTAGCCAGCTAGAAAGCTGCTGCAACAGTTGGTTTGCATGAACAAATATTTTCTGCAAGTAGTCTTTCAGGGAATTTCATCTGCATGTTGTTCAGCTCTTGCATGGCAAGTATACTCACACGTGTGAGGTGGATGGATTATATCAGCAAGAATGCAATAATTAGACAGCTTTGAGAGCAATATTTGCGAGAAACAAGCCTTTTGTGGATATAAAAATGTTTCCGCTCTTAAAAGACGGGAGCAAAATCTACAGTGTTGTGTTTGTATTTTGTTAAGTGTTGGTGGCCGTACTCAGCTGTTGGTGTGAAACCCATACTTGTCATACTGTTGTTTACAATCCACTAATTTTCTCCTTGCCGCTATTCCAACATTGGTTCTGTTGCTATTGTGTTGTGCAATACTTCATAAATGAGCACGTGGCCAAAGAGAGCTATGTTTTTCTTATCATTATTATTATAATTATTAATCATTATTTTTGCCATATTCCAATTAATACCCTGTCCTCTTTGTGGTTTAGGTAAATAAATACCACTGCTATAATTAGAGCGTTTACAGTATTCATTGTTTCCGTATTGCATGGGGAATGTGTCATGTGACAGCACGGTCAAGACACGGACAATGAAGCAGCAAGGGACTGAATGCAGGATACTGAGTGTGTGTGTGTGTGTGTGTGTGTGGACACCTGCCTGCTTCAGCACTTTCCTGCTGACAGGGGCTGTGAGGTCACAGACAGGGCACATTAGAGGAGGATTCGCAGCAACACCACACCTACTACAAGAGCTCTATCCCTCGCTCTCTCTCGCTCACCAGGCCTGCTTCCCCTTTTTACCCCCCCCCCCCCACCTCTGTCTCCCCCATCATGGTGACGAGGTGAGTCAGCCACTTGGATGCAGGGTGGGAAGGACAGGGAGGCATCTGTGGTTGACAATGGGTGGGACAGACTGTTGTAGAGGCATACATATTTCAACATAATGGAAGATTAAGACAAAGGTGGAATAGGTGGAAAACTGTATAGAAATGTAGCCAAACAAGCGTGGATTTATGTTCAAAAAGTACAATTCTAATGGGCTATCCACAGGTAAATGGTGTCAGGTCAAAATCTAAAAGTATTTAAAATAAATATTGACCTTGACTCGCAGAAGTACTTCCACTTCATAATAAGTCTAGATGATCCTTGATAAGGACTTATGTGCATGTATTCTTTATTGTTTATAGTCTTGTGGTTCTGTCTGTGTGTTGACAGCGCCACATGTCGATGTGCCCGGTGTATTACATAGTTTTCACTCCGTGATCTGTTGTTGTATGGATACAACTATTTAATAATTTGGCATAGTGTGGATGCAAGTATGTTTTTAAAGGAGACCTATTATGCTCATTTTTCCACCCTTTGTATTGAGTTGTGGTCTCCTATAGAGCAGTTACACACAATAACCCGCACAGACTTTTTTTTTTAGATTTTGCAGAATCTGCACCTATTGCAGCTGTATTTCCTTGGATTTGTGCTTCCTGCCAAAACCGTTTTAATTTATTCCACCCACGGCCCGAATCTGGGCATGCCCATTCTACTGTGATTGGTCACATGCCCAAAGTGCTTCCACTTGACAGTTATCCTCACAAGGGTCACAAGTATGCTGGAGCCTATCACTGACTTCGAGCGTATACTCTGGACTGGTCGCCAGCCAATCACAGGGCACATATAGACAAACAACCATTCACACTCACATTCATACCTATGGACAATTTGGAGTCACCAATTAACCTAGCATGTTTTTGGAATGTGGGAGGAAACCGGAGTACCTGTAGAAAACCCACACATGCACGGGGAGAACATGCAAACTCCACACAGAGATGTCTAAGTGGAGAATCAAACCTAGGTCTTCTCGATTTCCTGGTTTTGTAGCCAACCGTACTAACTCACATTTACAATAAGTAATGTAATATGATTCCACTTTGCACAATTCAATTCAATGCCCCAAAAGAAGTATGAAGTAGTACAATCACAATGATAAATGTATTGGTAAATCAACTTCCCTGGTAGTGTCAGTCAAAACTGCACACTACATAAAGTATACCTCATGAAGTATAGGCCTCCAGCAATTGTTAATGAATGGGCTTCTTCTGCGTTGGGTGCTTGTTCGTGTTCAACATTAAAAAGGAAATTTATTTTATCATCAGCAGTTTTAAAGATACACACGCCGAAACACAGAACAACTGTGTGTATTATGTATAGAATCATTTTTTTAAAAGTGTGTTATGTATTTTTTTGCTTTCTGCTAAATCTCAAAGTAGCATAAACCCCGGAGTCATACCTCCAAACATCAGCTCCTCTTTTCAACTTATATTAATATACAATCATATCTCTGAGGCTTTTCACTTGTTTGCCTGGATTGTGTTGTTTTATTCAAATATAATTAGTTGTAAAGATGTTACCACCCTGTATGTGTGTGTGTGTGCGTGTGTGTGTGTGTGTGTGCGCGCACCTCTAAGCCACCGTTGTCCTCAGGGTGCAAGTTGGTGTTCACAGCATAACTGAGAGAGGAACTAGTATGATCTCATGTTTTCTTCACATATGGCCCACAGCTTCAAGCCTGGAGCCTTCCTGCCGCCTGCAGTGCACTCCTACAAACACACACACCTCTCTTGCTTGCTCCCCTTGCGTCACCGCGCCATCTACCCTGCAGTCGCTCGTCAGGGTTGGCCTCCGTGTGTTGCACCTCGCGTCTAATTGAATTCCAACACTGTGATGTTAACACGGGACAATGCTAACAGTCCTCGGGACATGTTCCAGCAGATCGGTCCCAAAGAGAAAATGAGTGCCAAGCTCGTTGTGGCAACGTGATTTATTCAAGGCACCAAACTGTGTCTTGTGTAGCCCCTAAAGGATCCTATTTTTATAGCCGTCAGCACCACCTCTCATAGACACACACACACACACACACACACACACACACACACACATGCAGATTATGTATCAAAGCGGCACCTTCAGTGGACACAATGCATTTCCTCTCACATCTTAGCCGTCTCTATTGCTGTCCGTCCCCTTTCCCTGACACCCCCCACTTGGAAACGAGCTTTAATGGCACATATTTCTAGTCCCGGGCTGAAACGGGATGCATCTCCTCCTTGTTAGCTTGATAAATAACGGGGCTGCTGGGAAAGTGCTGAATTTTAGCTTTCTGCCTCTATTTTCTGCTGGATGACATTAATTTTAAGTGGCGGGAAGGAGCGAGCTAATACAGACAAATAAATAAAGAGAAGGGGAGCAGAGGTGCTGGATAACTGTGCGATGACCTGCTTGTACAGACTCGCGCTATACAGAAGCTTCATACGATTATTAGTCCTGTATAGACCGAATTAGCTAAAAGATTACACTTTTCTAATTAGCACCCCCAGCATACACCCGCAACCCTAGTGAGGATAAGCGGTATAGAAAATGGATGGATGGATGTCTTTATGCTTTTTCATCAAGTGTTGAGATGTCACACTCGGCCAAGCATGAATGTACCAGAGCTATGTCCTGTGAGATGCAAATTTGAATGAAGCACTTCGACCTTTTTTTTAAAAAAAATGGAATTACAATAGACATGCAGTGTGGACCATGTAGACATGACTGGGAGGAATGTCCTTTTGAGCCTGATAGCCTCTAGCACTAGCCTGACAACCAGGCTTGAGGCTTGACTGTGCCTTTGATTCCATCTGTCCATTGATCAGCTTACATTATCATTCATTCATGTTGAGTACCTACGTATATACATACATATACCTTCATATTTTAAAATGCACGTAATGAGTGTGTGTGGCATATTTAGCGCTTAAACCTGGATTGTGTCACAAGTGAACAATAGCAATTGAAGTAGAATTAGAGGGTTCTGGGATTGCAGTAGTCACTCTTATTGCAAATGTTGATCCAAAATCAGAGTAAAACACAACTTAGCAGGAGGGTTCATACTGTAAACCTTTCAAAGGGTGTAAATGAGATGCTATATTATCTTTGATCTATATTATTATTGTTTTGTTTTAGATATCCTATAGACATAGGCAAAGACACATGTTGCAAAGGGCTGCTCATACATGATTTTTATCCTGTATATGCGATAGTATCAAAAAAGGTACGCACACTGCAGAAACTGTTGGAGCTTCAGAGGCTGATAAATAGCCAAATAGCCAAAATGTGATTATTCTAACCAATGTTTTACCCTTTACCTAATTTTGATTAAAAAAAACATCACTGGCTTTAGCTTTTGATTCTATGAAACCAAATTCTATTGTCCTCACTATCCCAACACACTCATGTGACGCTAGCAATGCGTCTTTGCAGGCTTTAATTTTCCGCCCGTATTTATCACAAGCTGTCATTTGGCGGTCACATGACCACGTGAACTACTTGCCTAGTGGCAATTAAGGCTGATAAATCACTCATTTACAGCAAGAGGATGAGGAGGAGCAGAAACGAGAGAGGAGTGTGATACCAAGGAAGGAGAAGATTAATGAACAGCTTGTAGTCCTTCACAGATATTTTATTTGCTCGTTTACTTGAAACCACAGTGTTATGTTGTGTGTGGCGGGCGTAGAGGCAGATGCACAAAGAGAAGGATGCAGGTAGTGGCTGTGTTTTACTGCTACACTCTGATTGGGACTGCTTGTGCATATATGTGCCTGCAAAGGTATTAAAAATACAGCGAGACACTTCTCTGATGGATTTCCTCTGACTATAAACAGGAGAGTAAACACACTGATGGCTCAGCATGCAGCCATTCCACGTAGAGGAATTTAATTGCACTATCCTTTATTTTTGTCAGCATATAGGCAGACATGCTGCTCAATCCATTTTTATTCCAGGTGACTGTTGACCTCCCCCAGACGCGCAGTGCAGCGATGGTATAAGTTACATCCAAAACTGTGTTTCAGCAGTCCTGCAGGTCACTGCCCACTCACTGGAAAAAAGGCTGATTAAACATTCATGACAAAGGGGAGCAAAACAAAAATCAGGACCAAGAAAGACGGCAGGTAGTAGTGAGGAGCGAGACAAGTGGGTTTAGTTTCACCTGCTCACAGAAAACCACTGAGAATGCTTCCTATAGCCCAATATCATGGGTGGGATCATAATGTTATGTTAAAGGACAACTTATTGTATTTTCTCGGGATGTAACGTTATGGCAACATGCCTTTTGGGTACATACTTCAGTTTAAAGGACATAATTCGGTTTGTTTTTGGTCCAGTGTGGCAGCAAAATTTTAAAAAGCTTTACTTTAAACAGTGTTAACAAGGAAGTAATTTTTCAATAAATTACCTATTTCTTTTTCTTTTTAGGAAAGAACAGTTTGAACCGTCTGAATGATTATTTTTATTCTTATTTTAGTCAAGCAAAACTCCAGCATTAATATTTCTTAATTTCCCATCACTAATGAACAATAGAGACCAACTGCTGTCATCTTATTCATTCATTCATTCATTCATTTTTTACCGCTTTTTTCTCAAGAGGCACATATAGACAAACAACCATTCACACTCACATTCATACCTATGGACAATTTGGAGTCACCAATTAACCTAGCATGTTTTTGGAATGTGGGAGGAAACCGGAGTACCCGGAGAAAACCCACGCATGCACGGGAAGAGCATGCAAACTCCACACAGAGATGGCCGAGGGTGGAATCGAACCCTGGTCCCTCATCTTATCCAATTGTCTTTTATTTGTCATTTATTGTAGTTCACCCAAAGACAAAATGACAACAAAATAGTGTTTTCAGGGCTGTATACAGCTCAATTGAATCATTCATTCATTTTCTACCGCTTATCCTCACGAGGGTTGAGGGCATGCTGGAGCCTATCCCAGCTGTCTTCGAGCGAGAGGCAGGGTACACCCTGGACTGGTGGCCAGCCAATCACAGGGCACATATAGACAAACACCAAACCCATGCATGCAAACTCCACACAGAGATAGCTGAGGGTGGAATCGAACTCCAGTGTCTTAGCTCTGCGGCCTGCGTGCAGCCTGAATTGAATTATTGAATTGAATTGAATTATGTAGACATAATTATTCAACCTTTCAAAATCAATCCAATGGAAGTGAAGGATGTCCTAAGCGGTTAAATATGTTGAAAGAAAAAAAAAAACTGTCCAAATGTCAGTTTTGTGTGTGAGTGAAATAATAAGTGAAATGGAAACAAATAATATGAGTTCAATATCTGGTAGAATTCAATGTTTCAACTTTTTTAGGTGCAACATGCAGCAGCTCCTTCTTTTCCCGCTTCTCTCAAGGTTGACAGGAGTGGGGTCTAATAGTGGGAGGAGGAGATGCAATAAGGGGGGGGGAGCAAAATAGAGGCGAGTGTTTACATCATGTCCTGTTCACATCAACTTAGCTTTCAAGGCGGCAAATTACTTACTTTAGTCATTTATTTTAACTAGTAGTCAACTTATTTGAATTGAATTCAGCAGAAATTTCCACGGGAAGCCTGAGCACCTTCTGTTTTTTGTTTTTTTTAGAATGGAATTGAATTTGCAGCACGGCGGTCGAGTGGTTAGCGCGCAGACCTCACAGCTAGGAGACCAGGGTTCAATTCCACCCTCGGCCATCTCTGTGTGGTGTTTGCATGTTCTCCCCGTGCATGCGTGGGTTTTCTCCGGGTACTCCGGTTTCCTCCCACATTCCAAAAACATGCTAGGTTAATTGGTGACTCCAAATTGTCCATAGGTATGAATGTGAGTGTGAATGGTTGTTTGTCTATATATGCCCTGTGATTGGCTGGCGACCAGTCCAGGGTGTACCCCACCCGAAGACAGCTGGGATAGGCTCCAGGACCCCCGCGACCCTTGTGAGGAAAAGTGGTAGAAAATGAATGAATGAATGGAATTGAATTTCTCCCTCCAGAAAACATTCCAAACACGCACATCCAGCACATTATAAAGCACATTTGTGCCGTACATTAGACTCTTATTGCATAAAGTCAGCAGTAATTTCACCAATTTACTGCATTTGAATCATGAGATTAACGAGCATGAACTGAAATTAAAATAAATGAGTTATGCAGTAGTTTTTAAAATATTACAAGAGAAATATGCTTCACTGTCTTCTAATGGAAAATTATCTGGAGGGAATGAAAGTCCCCTGCAAAAGTGGGAATGTTAAGAGAATTTGATCACCTGGGGTGAACATCTGCAACCTCATGCTGTAGCTAGACTGTACACACACACACACACACACACACACACGTCCTTATTGACATATGCACGGCTCCTGCAGGAGTGGGGCAAAGTGCTTATTAAAGATGCACAGTCCATAGGTCAAGTATAGGTTCCGCTCCTCTAGTCAGCCTGAGGTCAAAGGTCAGCAGGTCAGAGTTAGAGGTCAGTGTGATCACTTCTGATCGTTTTATCACAGCACAGGTCACTGGCAAAACTACCAGCGCTTCAGAAATCAAAGATCATTTACATATGGTCACATGACATGCCCGCTGCGTTCCACCACGCGGCCTTTTTTTTTTTTTTTTTTTTACATTTGTTTACTCCTCTACTGCAATAACGACTCTCCTTTGAATAATTACATGATCTTTTCATGTTCTATTAGGACTCTTTTTCCTTATGTCTCTGCTCCAGCGTTATTTTTTTTCATCTTCAAAGTGAAAGCTAAAATAGGGCGATCATTGCAATTTAATTACTACATATTCCTTTGTGAATTTGTGTTTGTTTGCATGCATAGATTTGCTGGCCTCTGCATTTTTCCTCTTCCTCTTTTTTTTTTATTTGTGTGTCTGCGGCTCTTGTTGTGTCCTTGCGTCGTACCCCAGTATTTTTAGTGAGGTGCGATAGAGTTTATTTAAATAGATGAGAATTGCAATTCCCAAATTAGGGGAACCTCCTGTCGCATCTTCAGTCTCTTCATAATAACCCCCAGCATTGCACCGCAGCCCCTTGACACACACACAAACACACACACACAATATTGCAGACGCGGCATTTTTCACTCTCAGGGGTAAAAGGCTTTCATAAATGAAAATAAATACTTTTCTTCACATGGAGAAGAGAGAAAAGGTGGATATAGTGGAAGAATTGACTGTTTGATGCAAGTAAATATGACTAAGAGACAGCTTTACTTGTGTGTGTGTGTAGTTTAATTTAGTGCTAACACACAGGTGCAGAAAAAAGGATGATCCTTTAATAGGAAACTTATTTTACTCTTATAAATACATATATATCATCACTGCATCATCTACATTCTCATTTATCTTATCTCTGCTAGAAAATGGTAACATTTAAACACAAATTAAAACAATCATTAAATAAGCTGTGCTTCTTTCAACTCCTTTTCGGACATGTGCAAGTGTAAACATGATGTTTCTCGACTTGTTGAAACAAAACATGGCAAGCAGACATGGCTCTTTTATATATGTGATATATATTAAAGCAGTGAATATACAGCCTGCAGTCTTTTGTTAAATGTATTTTATTTCCTCCAACTTCCTGCCTAATCTTTGTATTTTTTGACTAGAACGTTTTGTCTAAGTCGTTCCCTCATTCTCGCTGCACTGCTTTGTTTCCCCCCCGACAACATTTCATTCAACATCCCCAAAGCTCAGACAGATCCATAACTATAACTCTCTCCTCTTCCTCCTCCTCTTCTCTTGGTCTGCCACTAAACGACTCTGTCAGAAATAAAGAGCACTTATCTTATCTGCCGCCTCCACTCGCAGCCTCTCAACTGATGTACACACACACGTCCTTTGGTGTGCTTTTGTGCAGTGAACACAAACACACACATGGATGTCCAATTAGCTTCTTAACCAAAACATTCATTTGCCCTGTCTGTGTTTTAGAGTGGACAATTCAGATCTAATGTAACAAAAGTCTCTTTTAGGCTGTTTACATTGCTGGTTTGGACCCAAAAAGGCTGCATACTTGGTGTGGTTTGCTTAAAGTCCACATTGAGATTTTTGTCCTAGGACCAAAGGCTATGCAGTAAAGAACACATGAATGCATCAAGTCAGGACTTGATTGGGTAGCTGTTGTGACATATGTGATGCAACTGTACCAACAACAAAATAATCCAAACAAAGCACTTTATTTTTTAAAAAGTTTTTTATATACATATTTGCTAGTTCAGATTTGCTGAAAACTTTTGTCACACGCAAAGGAAAGAGACTTCCAATGCATTTCCTCTTACATATTTGATATTTCTGCATGCCTTTTGCTGTCATTTTGACCCAACACATTGTTGTAGCAAAGCAATATTGGCAATTGTTTTCATCAGAGTTCCAGGTGTTAAACTTCAAAGTCCTGTACCGGAATTGCAGAATTCTTTTCCACACAGTCGCCACCCTGCCTCTGATATTACCTCAGAAGGTGGAAAATTGCCAGGACGTGCATTTGCGCTCGTTCAAAAATGCTCCTTTGTGTAGAAGAGAGAAGAAAAGCGCATAGCTCCGAGTAGAGAGGATGCGTGCAAACATGGATGAGATGTAGACGCAGACATGAAAAGAGTGATAATTCTCCTGCCACCCTAAGGCCTCTCACAGCCTGCAGGCCCCCTACAGGTCCCCTGGCACATGCCTGAGCAGAAATCCAGGGCCTGCTAATTGGCCCCTGTGATAACACCAACAGAGAAAACTAAGGGGGTAAAAGCGTGAATGTTTGTGTTTCGGAATTGCAGCATCGTCGGAAAGCTTTTATTTCATATTTTCCAACAGTAATAATTTATAGGTTTGTAATTCTCCTTTGAAGGGTGTTTGACTTGCAAGTGGTGATGAGGTTTCTTACGATCTGTTCGTTCATTGAAGTCAGAAGCCACTGAAAAGACAATTAAA
This sequence comes from Doryrhamphus excisus, assembly GCF_037039965.1. Lineage (NCBI taxonomy): Eukaryota > Metazoa > Chordata > Actinopteri > Syngnathiformes > Syngnathidae > Doryrhamphus > Doryrhamphus excisus. Next base: position 12,971,485 of record NC_136357.1, on the reverse strand, counting down.
GCGTGCATGCACGCTAGTTCAAAGCGCTGCTTCAGTCTGTAAACAGCTTGTTTCTCTCTAATTGTTTCATTATCTCAGTGTGCTTATTAAATGTAGCGTAATTGTTAATTACCTCATGAGCTTTTGTAAAGGATTTGTCTTGAGTATCAAAACAAATTAATTAAACCAAATGTGTGTGAAACAACAGCCATGATAACAGCAGGTGAACTGCGAGTGTGCGTGTGTTTCTCAAACTTGCGGGTTTCCAGCGATGAGCCTGATTTTTTTTAAATCATTTAAATTAAATCAGATCCATAGAATCTATTGCAGCACAGGTAATATGAAGATAGTTTTAATCATGATGCCATAGCACCAACACTGACTGCCATCATTAATGTGCATTGAAAGAAGAGCAGCAATAGTATTTTAAAGGGGACCATGTCATTATGCTTTTTCCACTTTTCTGACCTATAAATGTCGTTAGAATGTTGTATCCTCCTGTTAAACGATACCAAAGTTTCAGATAATGAGGTTTGCACATTTGGAAGCGAGCCCTGAAAGAAGTTTGGGATGGCTTGAAACGCTGCTAGAGGCACAAACCGTAAGTCCTTTTAAACATTTGCGAGTGTGACCAACCACAGGGGAGTAGGCGTGCCTGGAGGAGGGCCGTGGGTGGAGTACATAAAAACAGATCATTTTCACAGGAACCACGAAATCCAAAGAAATACAGTTGAATAGGTGCAGATTCTGAAAGAACTAGAAAGCTTTCTGTGCAGGTTATTGTGTGTAGCTGCTCTATAGGAGTCCACAACTTGATACAAAGGGCTGTTGAGCATAATAGGTCCCCTTTAAAGCGTTATTCTATTCCATTCCATTTTCTTCGGCTTATCCGGGTCCCGGTAATGGGGGTAACAGTCTCAATAGGGATGTCCAGACATCCCAGCCAACTCTTCCAGTTCCACTGGTATGACCCCAAGGTGTTTCCAGGCCAGGTGTGAAACATAATCCCTCCAGCGTGTCCTAGGTCTGCCCTGGGGTCTTCTCCTGGCTGGTCATTCAAGGACACCTCACTAGGGAGGTGTTGCTGGAGGCATGCGAACGAGATGCCTGAGCTCGATTCTGAGCTCCTCCTGAATGACCAAGCTCCTCACTCTATCTCCTAGGGTGAACCCAGCCACCGTACGGAGGAAACTCATTTTAGCCGCTTTCGGTCACGACCCAAACCTTGTGGCCATAGGTGAGGGTGGGAACATAGATAAACATAGCCCGGTAAATTGAGAGCTATTTAAAGCTAAACATCTACTCTCAGTACAGGTGACCTCCACCAAGGCCAGTCTGGATATCATATGCACCTCCTGCATATTCAAATTTTTTATAAAGCTCGTACCACAGTTTTGTAGCTTGTGGTGACACATGCAAGAATGCAAACACCAGAAGGCTGCTTGCAAAACCTTTTTATCTTAATTACTTGAAACCATAATGAACACAATTATACAATAAAGTAAATAAAGTAAACATTCTGCGCTATTACTTTAAAGAATGACGGCAAACACAAGGATATAGTATGTGCTGTACTATTGATAGATGATGCAAGTGGAACACTTCATTTCAATTAGCCCACAGGAAGCAGGAAATAACCTGCAAATCAATTGTCATTTCTATACGGCGGCCTCTCTTAGACTGGAGGTCGGGATCCACTTTGTCCACCCATAAAGGATGATGGCGCTGAGACTAAGATGAAGGAGGAAGTCACACATACTCACGCACACCTTGAGTGTATGTCTATAGTGTGAGATGGCTTGTGATGGAATGCGCCATTTTCATGGTTCCGCACTGGTGGTGAGGATCTTTGACAAACACCACAATACGCAGTTTCTGCAACTCTAGCTTGCTTGATTTAAAGGTACCACAGGTACCACAGGTTGGCGCACTACTATTATTATTATTATTATAGGCCACTAAAACAAGCAACCCGTATCTGCTATGACAGTAGGATAAATTCGATTTTACACGTCAGATATCCGTGAATGGTTGTTTGTCTATATGTGCCCTGTGATTGGCCGGCGACCAGTCCAGGGTGTACCCCGCCTCTCGCCCGAAGACAGCTGGGATAGGCTCCAGCACCCCCGCTACCCTCGTGAGGAAAAGCAGTAGAAAATGAATGAATGAATGAATGTCAGATATCCGACCGGTCCAGGGTGTACCCCGCCTCTCGCCCGAAGACAGCTGGGATAGGCTCCAGCACCCCCGCTACCCTTGTGAGGAAAAGCAGTAGAAAATGAATGAATGAATGAATGTCAGATATCCGACCGGTCCAGGGTGTACCCCGCCTCTCGCCCGAAGACAGCTGGGATAGGCTCCAGCATGCCTGCGACCCTCGTGAGGATAAGTGGTACAAAAAATGGATGGCTGTATAGATGTTTGATATAATCACACAAACCATGACTTTAAGTTTAATTACATATTTTTATTTTTAAGTGCTTATTTTCACATTTGTAGGGGATAATACAAATAAAACAGTGTCAGACACATGCAAATTTTGTATTTGTATTTTTTTTCTTTGATAAGAAACACAAGTGTATCAGGCACCAGTATCCAGAACGCAATAATTTTATTGATATTGTCGCTGCTATAAGCCAGTGTAGCTGAATAATACTTCCAAGGAACATCATAGTTGCTTTAAAATCCCCAAAATTTGTATACTGTCGTCGTGATTCACGGGTGACATTTTAAAGTAATAAAGACAGTGATGAAAACACAGGGGTAAGCTTTAGGCAAGGGGAATAAAAAGGCAAGGTGAGTGCAGCCGAGCAGGACACACAAGGTAACGCGGTATGTATGATGATATCAGAAAAACAGAAGCGTGTGTGTGCGTGTGCACTCTCGCTTCGCACTACATCACACACGCACGCACCTTAAAATGCGTTGCTGTGATTTGTTTGTGATGTTGGTGCAGCGGACCGAGCCTCAAGAGGTAGTAACAGTTTGATGGTGGGCTTTATGGAGACACTATATAACACCTGTGACAGTCTATTCAGTGCATGTCAGGTTTGGGTTTAGTGATGGTGTGGAGGAGAGGGAAGCGGGGGGGGGTTGAGCCTTGTGCTTGTGTGAGAAGGAAAGATGAGGACAGGTCTTGAGGAAGTCTATGTTGTCAGTGCCAAATCTCACAAGATTGTTAGATTTTTTTTCAACATAAGATAAATTCAACCTTACCTCCTTGAGATCCATTTACTGACTTCTCATTGGTTCCCCTCCTGGCAGAGTTCTATTTGCACTGTGATTGGGTATTGAATTAGCCTGCTGATTGGATATTGAAATTTGGAAGACTGATGAGAAGATTTGGGGAAGCTTTCTTCTCCAAACCTCATTACTCACACTTAAAGACAAACACACACACACACACAGACATGTCTGTACATGCACACACACTTTTATTCTGTATATATGGGGTCACTTAAAACGTCTCTCCTTTTTCCACTTTTCTGACCTATAAATGTTGTTACAATGCTGTGTTCTTGTGTCAGATAATGTGGTTTGCAAATTAGGAAGTGATCCCTGATATTTTGTATGGATCTACAAAAAACCTCAAAAAACTACAAAAAACTCAACACGCTGAGTTGAGTTTTTTTTCCAACATCTAGTTCTAGTTCTACTGACATCAATGCTATCCGGACTTGCTTATATGGCCTGCAGATTGCCTGAACTCTGCAAAAGCGGCCATACACCCGGAAATCCTTGGGAGCGCTTGGGAATGTGGCCAATCACAGTGTAGTGGCCATACCTAGAGGAGGGCTGAGGGTGGACTAAATTAAATAGACTGTTTGGGTCGGAAACAGGAAGTCCATGGAAACACTGCAGAAAGAGGTGCAGAGTCTGGAAGATCTAGAAAGCTTTCTGTGAGAGTTATTGTATGCCACAACTCAAGACAAAGGAATGTAAATTTGCATAATTGATCCCCTTTATCAAATGCTTAATAGAAAATATTACATTTGAGTTGCCCAAACTTTTCCCATGTCATTATTCAACTTATAAATTGGTCAGAATAAATTATGAGACATATGCCATGGAACTGTGCAAATAAATTGATGCCAATTTAAGGCAATAAACATGATTAAAATATGTGAACTGCTTACATTATGAATATTATAAACTCAGCAGTGAGAGTTTCGAAGTTTCCAGAAACTGTGGACACACAGGATGAGCTGATTGTCCCAGTAAAAATCTTTTTGGTTGATCATCAAACAGTAATGCATTTTCATTAGACTTTTTGTTCATGTTAGTGGTAGTATTGTGTTCTTTACCGAGTGTCATAGATGCACATAGGAGAGAGAGAGAGAACGAGAGAGAGAATAAACACCTGGTGCCGTAGGAGCATGTAGTGGCGTACCGCAGAGGAAGCGTTGTCGGCCCAGGAGAGTGCCGCATGCAATTTTGAAGCGGATGTGAAAAGCTTTGGCGCTGATTTATGCCGTGTTTCATCCCCACAATAAAGATTATGGATGATGTTATTGATTTAGCCGGGGCAGTGGCCATGACTTGACCGGTTGGGAGAAAAGACAATTTGGCTCATTACCATTCACAGACCCAGGGAGGAAGCCTCTCATCTGTTGTGTGTTTGTGTATCGAAATGTGTGTCTTTGTGTGACTGTGCCAGCGACTTAGATCATCGTCTGTATTAGCGGCACAACTCTTCCCCTCCTTTTGAGTTTGTGGAGGTGTTGAAGTCCCTTTTCCACATTTGACATAAGCAGTTGGTTTTACGGGAGGGAGGGATGAAAATATTGATGACTGCTTTGATTTCACTTACAAAGATGTTGTTCTAGAATTGACTATACACTCACTGGACAGTTAATTAGGTACACTTGCACAGCCTGGTGAGATGATAATGAGTTGTGTTGTTATTATTATGAACAATATGTTTAATATTGGTGTTCTACTGAGAGACATTTTTAATATCTGGGTTACCTTATTTAGAGGATCAAAATATTTTTCATAGACATTTAGTCACATTTGGTAATGGCTGTCATGTGGAATTAAGGATATTACCCCTATCCCTTTTCCTGCTTTCCCCCCTAAAAAGTGTGTGTAAAAAATATATGATCATCTGTGTATGTTATATTTTATTGTTGTTGATATGAAATGTTGTTTGTGACTAAAAAAGTAATAGTATACGTAGATAAGACGTAGATACAGTGTGTGTAGATACAGTTCTGTCACTAGTAATAATAATAATTTAATTTATTATCTATAAAAATAAAACACTTTTTACAAATTAATGAAATATTTTTGAAGCGGCATTTAAAAATATATATTTAATATATATATATATTTAATATATATATATATATATATATATATATATATATATATATATATATTCACAGTTTTGATATTGCAGGAAAATAGTCTAGTTTGAACATATTTTAGTACTTAATTTTTTTTAGATTCTTGCTATATATATATATATATATATATATATATATATATGCTATATATTTTTTGAAGGGGCATTTAAAAATATATATTTAATTATATATATATATATTCGCAGTTTTGATATTGCAGGAAAATAGTCTCGTTTGAACATATTTTAGTACTTAATTTCTTTTAGATTCTTGCTATATTTGCTATATATATGCTATATATTTTTTGAAGGGGCATTTAAATATATATATTTAATTATATATATATATATATATATATATATATTCGCAGTTTTGATTTTGCAGGAAAATAGTCTAGTTTGAACATATTTTAGTACTTAATTTCTTTTAGATTCTTGCTATATTTGCTATATATATGCTATATATTTTTTGAAGGGGCATTTAAAAATATATATTTAATTATATATATATATATATATTTGATATCGCAGGAAAATAGTCTCGGTTGAACACATTTTAGTACTTAATTTCTTTTAGATTCTTGTTTCTGGTAACATTACTGAAAGCAGTGACAATGATTATGATACAATTTAAACAAAGTGAATAACAAATAATGAGGCTAATGTTTGCCGCCAGACTTTTCCACCATAAACACTAAACAAGTAACTTTAATGTGTATGCTAAAGTCTAGATGATCACTTGTCAGTTGTCCATTATTTCCCCAACACTGATCCTTATATTGTAATCATTGGTTCATTAACACAGATGCAGCTAAAGGCAATCACCGCACAGTAGTAAGTAAACACATTTAATTACTGACATTAACATTTTTCTGTTGATCTTCCAAAATGCATCCACACAATGCTTGGCTAATACTTTTCTCAATTTTAGAGTATGGCAGACTAAAACAACAGCTATTATTAGTCATAATATCACTGAATGCTGTTTTGCTGACTGCTAATAGTGTTGTTGGAAGGGGACAATGAAGCCAAAGTGCACTTGTCTTTAATTAATTAGCTTGCATTTGTTTCTGGAGGCCATACACAACATCATCAACACGCACACACACACACACACACACACACAGATAATCATATACTTTTTACACACAAGAGTTTTTAGGGGGTAAAGCAGGAAGTGCGGGGGAAAGGGAAAGGGGGTAATATCAGCAGGCTATCTATCCTCTATTCCACTGGTGCATCCCAATCCTCTTTGGAAATAACAAATGCATAAAGGAGCCACAACACAAATATATCTGCCTGGCTCAGATAGATAGGGCTATGCTGGAGTTTAATACCCTTATGTAAACCAGTAACAATCAAGCCCTAACACACACCCCCACATCACCACTAAGGGGACAATAAGGAACACGCTCTATTCTCTCTCTCCAGATATGAACAGTAATGACTGATTGTGTGTGTGTGTGTGTGTGTGTGGAAGAGACTGAGCATTTTTCTTCAGATACTGAACAATGTACTAGCTCTGACTGTTGAGCTCCCTGGCGCTTGTTGTGCTTGTTTGTTGCGTTTAGGAGTCGTACGCAGGCTGACTTCCGAGAGCGTAGTCCAAGTATCCAGGGGACTCTAGTGTGCTCGCTCCTGACCCTCATTTGATACCTCACTCAACTATATTGGTTGTTGCAATTTGCGTGTGTAGAGGTTGCCTCGTATCTCACTAAAGTGAGTACACCCCTCACATTTACCATTTACCATTTATACCTGTGCCATAATCATGTTGTCTAACCAGCATCATGACATGTCACACCTGTGATGGTAGTGGTTTTATTTCATTTGAACATGCATCAGATTACAATTGAGTGCATCCCATAATAAGTTCACAGTTCCACATGTCCAAAAGGAGTCGGAAGAAGCAAAGCTTATTAAATCCTACCCCTCCATCTGGAACTTTTACAATCACTAACTGTTACATTTGTTCACTTCCTGCTTTCCATAATACAGTTTAAGGTTTTTTGTTGTTGTTTTTTTTAATAATGCACCTCGTACCAAAGTACGAGGTGATATGACCATACAATGACATAATGGTTACCATAGTAACTGTCAATGTAGTGATATATATAGCACATCATGACTGGTTCAAGACTCTTCAACCATCGTATTTAGCAAACATCTTGGCAAAAGAGAAGTGCTCACACTAACAAAACAAACTCATTAAACCGTTAATTGTAGTAGTACAAATAGGATATAATATGACTTTCTAAATATATTTTTTTACCATTATTAGCCATGCAGACATGAAATAACACCCTCGTAGTCACCTTTACACAACTATACCCTCTGGTTGATTTATATTAAATATAAGAAAGTGTGTCAAACAGAGTGGGGAAGTCAAAAACATACTCATTTCCACATGGACTGGGAGGAGAATCTTTATGTTTACCTAACATGCAGTGTTAAGCTAATGTAATCTAATGTCATGTTTTATCAATGTTGTGGGTCTGTACTGAGGCCTAGTGACCAGAATACTAATCAATAGAAACTTTGAGGTAGAAATGTATGCATATTTTTACTTGTAGGAGGATTGGAATTATACCTTTTAGATTTATTGTTGACTTAGTGCTTGGGTAGTTGAGTTGTCATGTTGTTGGTTCATTGCACATGGGTTGGTCTTTGTGCAAAAGTGGAACATATACACACTGTGCAATACTGAATTATTTGAGGATTGGTAATGGAGGCCAGCATTGTTAGTCCAGTGAACGGCATCATGTTTTATTTTATTTTATTTTATTTTATTTTATTTTATTTTATTTTATTTTATTTTATTTTATTTTATTTTATTTTATTTTATTTTATTTTATTTTATTTTATTTTTTTATTGATTGACTGCATTTGATTTGTACTAGTAGAAAAAAAAATGCTGGCTTTCCTCTGTGGAAGGATGTCAGTGGCAAGCACCTTCCAGCTCAACCCCCCCATTTAGGTTGTAGTGGTACGGCAAGGGCCTCCTGTATAACATTTTAATGTATTTTACTGTCTGATAAGCAAGAATAATGATGTCAGATACACATAATCAGGAAATCAGATTTTTTTTTTTACTTAATTAAAAAAATGTTTGATTATTATTTGTTTTTGTACTTCCCTCACCTGCCTCCATGGACCGCACGCCACTGTGCACTTTGTTCAATTTATTGACCTTCTTCTGATTGCAAACCTGAGGATGTTATTGTTGCCCCAAAAATCTCACGTAAAAAGCCGATGCAGTACTTAATTTCCTATATAAACCTAGTAGCCCACATTGGCAGAATGTTAAGGTCTGTTGTCAAATGTATTCAAATAAAACACCTTCCCAGTGTAGTAGTACATTGTCTCCTTTTTTACAGTTTATTACAAAAGCCGCATGAGATGTACATATCGGCTACAAAACTAGAATGAAAATACAAATTACCACGTTCCTTTAAAAGATGTCTAAATGTCCTGGTCTAACTCCAAAACAAAATTGTGGCCCTGGAAGCCATCCAGGTTAGTCACCGGATGGCACCCATCCAGGATATGATACAGTATATAGATACAGTTCTGTCACTAAGCAGCAGTCAGATGAGGTTATGTCCTCCCGTGGTTGCGACTGTATCTGGCTATGATAGCATGCGTGGCTTCCTTGTGTTGTCAACATTATCTCCTCCCCTCAAGCGCTCCCATTTATCTCCCTGTGTGGGTTTTCGTTGCCTTATTCTGCCGTCGCATCTGCCAGTCTCTTACTGCTGTGGGACGGCTGAGGCTGTGAGTTTTATCCTCCCAACATTCCAGTAAATACTCAAACAAAACGCAGCGCGCTCCGAACAGCCCCGGGCCGGAGCAATCAATCAGGGAGAAAACAACACCCGCAGCCGGCTGTTTCTGCTCCATAAAACAGCCTTCAGAACAACAGCAGCCATTCAAGTGTCTGCCATGTAGAATTAACACTTACTCTCTGTACTTTCCCGCCATCCTTCCCTTTCAATCGGCATATCAAAAACTGTCACAAATCCCCAGGCGAGATCTGTAAATAGTATTTGCGATGGCATGTCTTGCTTTACGATCGTATCATTTACCCAGCGGGCTCTCCGCACAACCAGTTGAGTGTTCCTCAAGAAACATGGTGGATAAAAGACAATAAATCTGTAACAAGGCAACAAACCGGGCCCTGGACTTGATGTGGGTAATGCAATAGAAAGTCGGTGAGAATGTTTTCTTTACTTACAGGCTATAGGATGGTGGATAATGTTGTATAAATATTTGATGGTTTCCAAGCAGGGTTTCATAGGACTGAGCGAGTGCAGCATTAAGCTTGATGATCAAGTTGAACTTGGAGGCAGCCTTTGTGCACATACAGTGACACACATGGATCATCACACACATATAGTACATACACATACACACACACACATACACATGCAGCAAACAATGCTCTGTTTGTCTTCTGCTTTGGATTTGTGTTTTCTTGATCATGTCTGACTTCACAACCCTGCAGAAAAATACAGGAAAACTCACAATTTGGACCACAAAGTACAGAAGAATGCCAACCTTCACTCTTCACACACAAACACACACACAGAAAAATACATTTTTCCAACCAAGTGTAAAATATGAAGCAGTGTGTTGTCCTCCAAAATAGGGAGACATACAGTACAGTATCTTACAAAACTCAAATTTCAGCAACCAGTTTTCTACCCTGAAAAGGAGTTGACAGACATTACTGTCAAAATACTGTAGCTGGCAACACAAGTGAGTAAAAACATAATTGTGTCTTGCCTACTGTCAAGCATGGTGAAGGAAGTGTTGCGACACTGTGAAGCAGTTTCCCTTGGGAAACTCAGCCGTATGGTAGATTTCCAATATAATAAGGAGCCCAAACACACATCCAAGATGAGAAGTGCTTTGCTGAAGAAGATGAAGGTGAAACCAATAGAGTGGTCATAAATGAGAGTGTGCTCTTGCGCACCTGAATCAAGCACTTGTGGGGTATCCTCGATCGGAAGGCGGTGAAGGAGCACAAGGTGTCTAACATTCACCAGCTCCAACAGAGGTGCCATAGTGCTCACACTAAAAGTTCTCATCAAATTTGGACATGTCCACTGTAAGTAACATGTGTCAAACTCACACGCTGCAATTTCATCCACAGAACTGTTTGGAAAATAACATTGAGTTGGCCCACCTCATGTACCTTATCAATATGTCTTAGTTCTATTAGTTTTGCTGTTTTGGCTACTGGAGAAGCATTAGGAATGTACACGCTCGTGTGCTGTTCTCTGATCGGTTGTTTCCCGGGCCTGATACCAGAGCACCGCGCTCTGATTGGACAGCTAGGGGGGCTGATACTGGACATGGTTAAACTCTATATTTTATCAGTATCACTGCCCTGGGCTTTGACACAGTATCATTTTGGCCTTTTCCCGTATCATTCATGGGCGCTTTCTAGGGTACAGGGACAATTAATACTGTAGTATGTGATAATTATCTTTATCATAATCTCGGCCCAATATCAACATAAAATGCAATATCGGTTGATATAGGTATCAGATTTTTTTCCTGATCATGAAAACCGATATTAAACGAACAAATGTGTTCGTTCCACTACAGGAAATATGTCACATTACACATATCGGTATCGGCTGTGAGACCAGCGATGTTTGGTCTAGAGACAGAGCCACTGAGGAAAAGACAGGAAGCAGAACTGGAGGTGGCAGAGATAAGGATGCTGAGGTTCTCATTGGGAGTGACCAGGATGGATAGGATCCGGGATGAGTACATCAGTCAGTCAGAGAGGCCAGACTGAGATGGTTGGGACATGTCCAGAGGAGAGATAGCGAATATATTGGTAGAAGGATGCTGCCAGGTAGGAGGCGTAGAAGAAGAGGAGGTTTATGGATGTAGTGAAGGAGGACATGAGGGTAGTTGGTGTGAGAGAGACAGATGCAGAAGACAGGGTTGGATGGAGGAGATTGATTTGCTGTGGTGACCCCTGAAGGGACAAGCCCAAAGAGAAAGAAGAAGACATATGTATATCGGTGTCGGCTGAAATCTTTGTCGGAAAATGAGAGTTGGACAATATCAGCATGTCGGTTTTCGGCAAAAAATATCATACATCCCTAGTATAGTTAGTAGTATATATATACTATACTAATTTTTATGCTCTGCTGAATGAATGAATGAATTTGACTGCCAAGATGAAGGATAGACTTTCATTAGTCAAAAAATGAAATGAAATAAAAGGCATACAGTATATGCTAGGTGGCTTGTTGGTATGATGTGATACTAGTGTGTTGCCAGGGCTATTGTCTAAGAATTTTATGTAGGTGGTCAGCAGTGTACTTTACAGGAGATTCAGTAGCCAGAACCAGGAGCAAAAACAGTCTAATGTACAAGCAATCGCTTTATCTGTTGCTTACATATTCCATAGACAAATGCATTGTCGTCTGACGCAGCATTTTTCACTGGTCTGAGTACCATGACTGTTGGCCCACTTTTGTTTCCATCAGTCAGCCCCAGTGAGGCACAACACAGTCTGACCAGAGCTTCCTGGCTGCTGACGGAGACTGACGCACAGTAGTGCTAAAGTAGAGAGGGCATGACCTTCAGTATGTCTCTTTTTGCGCCATTTCACCTCTCATTCCCCATGTCAATTTATCCTTTCTTTGAAGTGTGTCATTATGATTGACACACATTTATGATGTTGTTTCTAATAATTTATTAATCCTCTTTTTGCCTATATATTAATATAATCTCAGGATGATGCAGTTTTTCTACAACACTGCAAACTAAACTCAACTTGTTATGAGCAAGAGTGTTTCCATTGTGTTTTTCTTATGTTTGATGTGCTGTGGGAGGTCACATGATTGCATAATCCTTGTACTGAGAGATGATTAGCACGCAAGAAACAATTGGTGTGTTTACCGATTGTGGGCCCATAAATAGAGCTACTATTTATGAAAAAGGAAAAATATATATAGACACGGAATATTTACACACTCAAATTTATCTTCAGTGGAGCCAACATGCACACCACCTGCATCAACATCTTGAGTGTCCCAGTATCTTATTATGGGGTGGTCTTTAGAGTGGGGGGGGGAGAAAACTACACTGCAAAGAGATTTACTTCTCTTTTTGCAGCACACACAGATTAAAAGAAGCTCAGTATATGATTAAGAGAAACTAACACCACTAAGCTTCCATTTTTTTTTTACGAAATGTGAAAATTAAGATTGTGTATGTTTCTTGGGGATATTACAGCAAACACTCACACATACAGGCAGTTGTGTACGGCCATGTTGCTGTGGGTGTTTCTATTTGATGAATGCCAAATTTCTTTCAGCTCATTTTTCCCCCGTCTGCCCTCTGTCTGCTCCTTTTTCTCCTCCATCCTTAAACTGTCAGCAGCCTTGCAGTGTGTGCATCGTTGTGTGTGTGCGTGTCCACTTTTTCTTTGTCAAATTTATTTCTGTGTCCTATAATAGCTAATAAAGGTCATGGCATCTCACAGCGGGTGGGTGGGTGTTGGGGGCATGCAAATTAAATCAAAGTTCACATGGCTCAGTGACAGCTTCACCCTGCACAAATATGGACATGAGGACGTCATAATCCATTCATCCATCCATTTTTTATGCTGCTTATCCTTATTAGGGTCTTTTTTTTGACAGGGCGATGCCTGCTAGTGCGTAGTAGATAAGCAAGGCAAGGAGCAGATGCTTAGATATGGTGTGCACGGTGCCGTTACAGAGTCTTTTCAGCGCTCTTCAGGTCCATCACCTTTCGCAGCAGAGCTTGTCTCAGTGTCCTTTAGCCTTAAATCAGCTGCCTGTCTCCATGTGTGAAAGCTCTCTCCTTCTCCCTCGTTCTATAACTCATCCAGTCCGTCTCGCTTCTCTCACTTTCTGCTGGCTTTGCCATAACTCTTTGGGTGTCCCTCCATCTCCTAACTTTCTTTTCAACGCTCCTTATACAGTAGGTGACCATTTATGGTCATTTACTTCTTCATTTCCTTATCTGTCTCTTTTTTTATTTCTCTGAGCCCATTTCAAATCCATTTTGAGGCTCCGAGTCATAAAAACACACCCACATCTTGCTGTACTTTGCTTTTAAATTCCACCATTCATGTTTTTCTCTGGTGGGAGGAGGTTGAACTGTGATGGGTACCAGTCGTCATATTCCATTAAGGTCACAACCCATCCAGTCAGAAGCCATACTCTATTTTCACACTGCATGGTATGATGCACAGTTTGTGTTTTGTTCAAATCGGATCTTTTATGGCGTCAAAAAACCCCTGCAACCTGTAAATCTTCATAGGTTAAATATCGGCAACCCAAATGTTCAGAACAGTGCATCCGATACATATAGGATTTATATCAACATACGAAATCTGATAGTATGAGTAAGAATCATGTCACAAATGAGCAAAAATAATTGGAACTGACCCGCAGTGTGAACGTAGCCCTTTTAGCTAACTTGTTTCCCCCTCCATCTTGCTTTTTGTATTGTGTAAATTTATAGAACACCATTGTTGTAACTATTGATGTGCAAGTGAAAAGCAAAAGAACAACAATTAAATATGTATGCCAGGCTGGTTGGTCTAAAACTTAAATTTCAAATATTAGTGTTGTTATGCTCCAAATAAAAACAATATCATGCATGAATATCCTAAATGAAATCATCTGTATCATGTTTTGTGTGGGCTGCATGGTGGATGAGTGGCCACACAGCTAGGGTTCAAAAAACATCCAAAAACATGTTAATTGGCGACTCCAAATTGTCCATAGGTATGAATGTGAGTGTGAATGGTTGTTTGTCTGTATGTGCCCTGTGATTGGCTGGCCTTCAGTCCATTGTGTACCCCGCCTCTCTCCTGAAAATTCTCACTAGGCTTGCGGGGGTATGCTGGAGCCTATCCCAGCTAACTTCAGGCGAGAGGCGGGGTACACCCTGGACTCCACCACTCCTCCACCGTACGGCTGTTTTTTGCAAATGTTGTAGTTTTTTTTGTTTTAGGAACTTGCGTGTCCCTGATGGACTTACTCACTAATTCTGCCTAGCAACAAGTAACAGTGATGCCAAAAAATTCTGCAGTGTGATTCTACAAACTCTGATTTTGAAGACTATTTTGATTTTGAGACTATTTTTGTGATGATGGTTATGTTGCTGTTGAAAGAGAAACCACACGTTTTAAAAACAAGACAAGACAGCGAGATCTCTAAGTGTTTACATTTGCACCCCATTGCAAAACAGACCTGATTGTATAACAGTGCCGTGGAAAAATAAAAAAAAAAAAATAAAAAAGTTGCACACAGGAGGATGATAGACAAAATAGCGCTGGAGCGGAAAAGGAACGATAAACCCTCACTCTGGGGAGCATCTTCACTCTTTGAGCTCATTATGTTCACCAGCGAAGATAAACACGGTTGCATATCAGCGTGGGCGGAAAGTCTAATAACGGAGATGTGAATTAATGCCAAACTTTCTTCTTCTGCGCTGTACGGGGGGAAGGAGGAGGGGGTGAGCAAATAAAAAGATGTGAGTTAAGAACACCTTCTATCTGTTTGGCCTGCAGTGTTAGAAAAAACATGCCCCGTGCTTACAGCCTGCTATCTTCATCACAGCAGACTTCATAGGAGATGATTGAAGGAGTAAGACTTGCTTTGTTTGGATCCTTTTCATTCTCCATCTTTTTTTCGTCTCCAAAGTATTTACCCACAATCCATCTCTTGTTTGAAAACACACATTTATTCTCCAATCGTCAGAAGTATTTTATGGCTTAGCAACACCATTTGACTTTGCCTCACTATATTTGTCGTATACTTGTCTGAGATATTTCACCACATATTATTCTTTTCATTTATCTTAACTTGTGCTTCTTTTTCTTACACTGGTGACCCCCACTGACTAAATCCAAGCGTCAGTCCTCAGTCCTTCCCCATAGCTCTCTCTGACTTTGGCTCTTTCTGAATGCAAACATGATGCCCGTCTTTTAAGCATTTTTGCGTGTCCTCGAGACTGGAATAGCTCAAAAAGATTGAATCCATAATCACCGCAAGAAGAGCTCCAGACATCTTCAGAATTACAATATTATGCATTTGAATAACGTAGATCAATATCTGCTGTACATCGGTGCCAGGTGTATTCTTTAGCTTCACTGTATGCAGGTTATCAAATCAAATAAACTTTATTTGTATAGCACTTTTCCTGCAAAGACATGCAACACAAAGTGCTTTAAAAACAATTACTACAATTAACTACAATTACTACAATTAAAAGGAAAACAAATACTAAGAAAGCCCCTCCCTCCCAACCTCCATATAAGACACACCCACCCACACACACAGTCACACAAAATCCCACACAGTAGGGAGACATGGCATGGCACTGAGGATCAGGGAAACGCCACCTTTGGGGCCGTCCACACTGGGAGGAGCCGCAGGCCGTGCACCCGGGCCCCCCGACTCCGACAGACGGGCGGACCCCCACATTAATGGGAGGAACCCCCAGCTGGCCGGGTCGAAGGGACCCAAGGATGGCACTCCCTCAGCAGACCCGACACAGCCCCCAGTGTGGAGGACCCCCCCTGAGGAAACACTGGAGTTAAAAGCTAAAGACTAAAAGCATAAAAATAGGACTAAAAAGATAAAAACATAAGAAAAGTTTAAAAATATGAGTTAAAAGCCTGATTAAAAAGGTGTGTCTTTAATCTTTTTTTTTTTTTTTAAATATCAACAGTCTCGGCAGTCCTGAGGCTCTCCGGCAGGCTGTTCCACAGGTGGGGGCCGTAGTGGCTAAATGCTGCCTTACCGTGGGTTTTCGTTCCGGGGTTTGGTATTGTTAAAAAGGCCAGTGCCGGAGGACCGCAGGGTCCGTGGGGGTTGATATGGTAAAAGGAGATCAGATAAATAAGAAGGTGCAAGGCCGTTAAGACATTTAAAAACCAGTAAGAGAATCTTATGGTCTAATGGTCTAATCTAATGGTTAAAGCAACAATATGTGATAAAGACGCTCTGATATATAACAGAATTAGAATACTTGTTCTGATGGTAACACTTTACAATAAGGTACACAAAATTAAAAAAGTAATAATAATGAGGAACAAAGCTATCTAACTTTAACCAAGACAGTGTACAAAAACTGAGGCATGAAAACTAAGGTATCGCTGTATGTGAGACTTTTTTTGCAGGTCAGTGGAATACACCCCATCAGTCCAAATAAAAGACAATCAAATTGAATCTGAATGAATGAGTTAATGATCTTATTATGGCGGCATGGCGGTCGAGTGGTTAGCGCGCAGACCTCACAGCTAGGAGACCAGGGTTCAATTCCACCCTTGGCCAGCTCTGTGTGGAGTTTGCATGTTCTCCCCATGTATGCGTGGGTTTTCTCCGGGTACTCCGGTTTCCTCCCACATTCCAAAAACATGCTAGGTTAATTGGCGACTCCAAATTGTCCATAGGTATGAATGTGAGTGTGAATGGTTGTTTGTCTATATGTGCCCTGTGATTGGCTGGCGACCAGTCCAGGGTGTACCCCGCCTCTCGCCCCAAGACAGCTGGGATAGGCTCCAGCACCCCCGCGACCCTCGTGAGGAAAAAGCCGTAGAAAATGAATGAATGAATGATCTTATTATTGGAAGCTGACTGTTTCGCGGAGCAGCTTTTAATGTACATACACAGCATCATGTACGATGGCGCCATCAAGGTTTTTTTTTTTTTACACATTCATAATAGCATATAGTTAGCCCGCTCACACTCGAGCATGATGATGAACATGAAAGCAAAAGGTTTTACGTCTTTGGCCCCATTCGCTCGTGTCCACTTGTGTCAGCGCGCCTTGCATCTGAGAACATTACATACATTAGCAGTGTTTCCATTTCTTGATAGAGCTTATACAATGAACGCTCCCTCGCATGCTAACGATGGCTTTTACAATAATGGGCCATAAATTAATACAGTGCTCAGCAGTAAATGCTATTATGCTGCTACTGTTTACAGTGCGCTCATGTATAAATGGCAGAATTGGCGTTTGATTACGCCAGGACTACAGCTATTTACTGTCTCATTTGTCAATCAAGGGGACTTAGTGCGTGTTGATTGTGAATATCAGAGGTCCCACAACTTTGATTGAGTCCCACAAAGAATCAATAAACGTGTTGGGTGCTATCCCAGCATGAAACGACACCAGTACTGTGTCTCTTTGGCATGAGAAGAAAGGAGGTGTGTGGAGCTTATTAAGGTATAATTCACCTCTCCGTCTGTGTCATTTGGACCTTGTGTTATCTCTGGATCATTCCCACACACCAGAGAGCGAGGTGGGTGGTAGGTGTGGGGGGGGGCGTACAGGTGGGGGCTCGGTCCCATATGAAATGTACACCAGGGTGAATTTCAGTGGTGTTAATGGCTTTTTAAATGTCAGGGAGAGACAGGGAATGATAAAAGAGAGATGTGTTATCCACTGTCTTCATGATCACCGCCGAGCACGCTGCCGCTTTCACCTCGTCTGTGGATGCATGAGGCCGTGTGTGTGTGTGTGTTTGCGTGTGTGTATGTGTGGAGGAGTGGGACAACTCGCACCCGTGCTGATGTCAGTGTGATTTATGCACCAATCAGATGAGCGGTGAGGGAGGGAAAAGGAGTGTGGGGAGGGGCAGCATGCCAGTACTCGTTGCTTATTGTTGTGATGTGTTCAAAAAAAAAAGCGTTCTATCTATCTGGCCTAAAATACACAAAAAGCCATGTTTAAGTTGTGGAAGTTTGATAGAAGCCTCTGTGTCAAGTTCAAGGGGATAGACGCTCACCACTGTGCTAAAGTCCAAACAATTAATGGCGTAAAAAGGAAGTGTGTGTGTTTGCCATAACAGAGCTGTAACAGAGGGGTTGAGCGATGTCACAGCAGAGTGCATTTTAATAGAGAGGGGAGCAATTAGAGAGGGTACAGGGTGAGAGGTGGAGAAATGGAGGGGCACAGTCTCATTACTATGGACGAGTTAATTAATTGCTCAGTGATTCACGGTGCTCGTAATTAATCTCATAGGTATGTGAGTGTGTTTTTGAAGAGTGACTCCTCTCTCCCCTTCATTTAGAACACACAAACGGAATAACACACACAATGCACGATCACAGTATTTGCAGTAGTTACATCACAGTCAATCAGCCCTGGGCCCACCACTGTTGTTGTTATTGCTAGGTGAAAATAAACAATATTAATAATAATAGATTTTATTCATAGTCTTTTTGGATGATTCCAGTGCCAGTTATTTTAGTTGAATGTACTATGTATCAGTAAAACACAGTCAAATAATCTGTTCCAGGGTTAAACTGTTGCTGTCATGAAAACATTTTAAAATTTTTAAAGTTGCGCTAAAATTATTCAACCCTCATTGTAAATACTGCTTATTTAAGATATACAGATTTGCAGTAGATTGCAGTAAAGCCACACAACACACAATATTCATGTTTAATAATTCAAATTCGGGAATTGATCATCTAATGAGCACTTGCATATTTTGAGTTTGTGTAAAAAATACATTTTTAATGCGCAAAATAATAAAAATAATCTTAATTTCATGTGTAACAAAGGCATGAGAGTGACTAATGAAGCAGAAAGGCGTCACACACACATAAATTTATTAAAGGACCGTTTACAACTGGGTCAAGATTACATTGTTTTCCAACTAAAACTCATTAGGAACCCCCATGGCTAGCATATGTTACCAATATTGGTTTAAAAGAATGGATTATACAAAAATATCTACATTCGTCATTTGTCAAATTACAGATTAAAATAGATCAAATGTCCTCAATCCAGGCAGGGATTGTTATTGGAGTCATGGCCTGAACTCCAAAATGTAGTTTTAGTGTGAGCAAAAGATGAGAATTTATTGATACTCAGAAAGAGTAAAGGGTGGAGGGAGGCTGGGCAGCAAACGGAGCAGCAAGGTCAGGAAGGGAACAAGGTTGAATCACACTGCAAAAAGTGCGCAAAAATCTGTGGCCTAAAACACACTAAGAAACAATCTTACGTGAACATTTTAAGAGAGCCATCATGTTTCACATGATGTGACGATCATTCCAGATCAAGGCCTTCCAGGGAGATATACATCAGGGTGCCGCAATACAGAAAAAGAAGGTAGTGGATTCTGGAGGGATCCTGACTGGCATTCATAGCTGTCACTCACAGGCGTCACGGCATGTCCATCAAGCATGCATGTGCACAAAAGCCGTCTCAGAGAAGCCATCAACAATATGCAGTCATTCCCTTTTTAGACTTAGCTCTACATTCAATGGTATCGTATGTTAGTAGCTAAACTTTGCCAAATTGCTATTAGCTGACAACAAACACAACTAGTATATGCTTGTGTGTGTGTGTGTGTGTGTGTGTGTGGGCGTGGCTTACATGCTTGCAGCAGAAAGACAGCGGAATGTAATGCTTGAAGCACGTTTGACACCTAGCGTCCTCAAGGCAGCCCGTGAAACGGTTGAAAACAGTTGTGTGTTGCCAAAAATCCTTAAAGTTAAAGGTCATCCCAAAATTTAAAAACACGGATAAAGTGAGGAAATAGCATGCATTTTTTTTGCATTAAATTCATATATATTTCATAGATGAAAGTGAATAAATTTTCAAGTTATGTGGAAAAAACAGTAGCCCCCGCATCAATTTTTGTGACGTCATGCACTGAAAGCCAATATTTTTTTTTTTTCCACTCAAAATGTTAGATTCCAAATGGTTTGACCACTTTAGACTCTAGAGATTGTACAATATAAATATTCTTTATATGGCCAAATTCTTATTTTTGAATGCCTTCTCACTAATGCTTTACATGGGCGGAGACATGCAGCCACATTTACAGATTGAACAGCTAAAAGAAGAAAAAAAAAAAGTTGAATGAGCGCTGAGGTTGCAGTATAAATCTCCACCTGTTAGCGTCCCACCACCACATTCTGCTGACACATCCTGAGATATGGCTGTGATTTTTCCGTGTTTGCATATATGAGCTTAATTTATTTCCATCCAACGCCATCGGCCTTATTTACAAGCCAGCTCTGGTCTGTCGCCAGCCAGCCCATTTAGTGCATTGTTGGAGAGAGGGAGGCTGTGTGATCAAATACACAATTGTGTAATGGCCAGCTGAGAGCGGCCAGAGGGTTTCTCAATGAGGCGATTATCTGCGTGCAGGTTATTGTGCTGTTTGGGAACGACTCCTAAATCAGCCGGGGACTGTCAGTCATAATGTCTGCAGCCAGTCAAGTCATGTGACCAACAACAAGCGAGACAAGTTGAGATGATTAAGATGATGATGATTATTTTTTAATCCCTGTTATCATAATAGGAGGTAGAACAAGTCAAGTAATTAGTCAAGCAATTTAAGCAAATGTAACCCGAACAACGGTCCACCAAATGAGAGTTGAGAGCGCCTGGCATCGAACTAAAAGAACGAGCTGTCAATTTGATGTCCCGCTTTTAGGGAGGGACGTTTGCCGTACCAGCTGGCAACCATTACCCTCATCCCCCCAAATCTAGTCATAACATTAAGTACCCGCCCACTCTGATGCAATCTAATACAAGACAGAACATTCATTCATTTTTCTACCGTTTATCCTCACGAGGGTCGTGGTGGTTGCTGGAGCCTATCCCAGCAGTACACCCTGGACTGGTCGCCAGCCAATCACAGGGCACATATAGACAAACAACCATTCACACTCACATTCATACCTATGGACAATTTGGAGTCGCCAATTAACCTAGCATGTTTTTGGAATGTGGGAAGAAACCGGAGTACCCGGAGAAAACCCACGCATGCATGTGGAGAACATGCAAACTCCACACAGAGATGGAATTTAACTCAGGTCTTCTAGCTGTGAAGCATGCACGCTAACCACTCGACTGCCGTGCAGCCAAGACAAAACACATGTTTCTAAAACAATACAAACATATTTAACACCAGCTTTTAATCTGTATTATAAATATATTGTACTCACACACATTTGGAAATGTCTGCTTTGTGGAAGTCGTTACTCTTTCTCTCCAACACACACACACACACACACACATAGTGCATATCTCCTTCCAGCCGGCGGCGGCATCCCTAACCAGACGTGTTATATCCCCGTCGATCTATTATCTGCGCGTGACAGATGTATTTACGTAACGCTTTTGAAAGCTATTGATTGGTGCGGCCTGAGTCTCTTAAGAAAGAGAGAAAAATGAGATTCCAAAATCAACATGGCTGTGGGCGGCCGTGTTTGTTATTGTTGGTTGAAAGAGGATGCTGAGGACAATAAGGTATGTGTGGTTGGTCACCTTTTGGAGGGACTGCACACACACACACACACACACACACATACATATATGTACATACACATTTCAGGCACAACAAGCTGATTGAAAAAGTGTGTGTGTGTGTGTGTGTGTGACCTTGGCTTGGCCCGGTGGTAAAGTGGGACATCAAGCGAGTCGGTGTGTGAGCAGCCAAGCGTTGGCGCCCCTCAGATTAGCAGACTTTATTACTGCCACCAAGCACTGGCCTGACAAATCCTCTTATTTCATTGGAGCCTCTTTTACCTCCGCCTCACTCTTTCTCATTTCCTCACTTCTACACTCACCTTTTATTTAGTCCACCCCCCCCCAAAAAAAAAATCCTCCTTGTGTTTCTCCTGACTCTTTACATGTGGCGCCTTGTTTTTTTTTTTTTTATCATGTTCCTCACCTTCTCATTGTTTCCCTCCTCCACTCCAACCTTTGCCTCTCTCCCCACCCACTTCCTCCCACTCTGTGGTGTGATGAATCTGCGGACAGGGGCTAATAATTGTACTTCAGCCCAAGTGCTCATTTTTCTTAGCGTTTGAAAGCCGTGACAGGCAGGAGCTCTTTCTCTTCATCCCATCACCACCCCCCACCTTGTCCCCTCCTCGTCCCTTCACGCTTTTCTTCTAGGTCCCGTACTATTGTCAGGGTAAAATAACTCAGGGTTTACAAGGTCATGCTGTCTAGCGGCGAGGACATGCCGCGGGACTTGAGGATTTCCTCAACAATGCTGTGCTCTTGTGACTCCCATAAATAAACAAATACTCGTAAATATAACAAAAACACAGGAAGTTATAGATGGTATGAGAAGATCAGCACAGAGGGAATAAGTGCACTTGATAGGGAGAAGATTCATTATCAGCAGCTTTAAAAAGCTGCTTTAAAATACTGATTGCAGGCGGGGGGAAACCTTGTGTGTAGCATCAATGGGTATTAGATCAAATACTATGGAAATAAAGTCATTATTATTGTAACATTAGGAGTCATTCATTTTTTTGCTTAATATGTGTGTGGTCATTCATAATCACTGGCTAGACAGTAAACTGTAACATATAAAATACATGCAGTCATAGAGTGCCATAGTATTATTATAGTGGTGTATAAAAAAGTGTGGTGGAATTTTCGCTCACTCATCTTTGCAGAATTGTTGTAATTCAGCCACATTGGAGGGTTTTCCAGCATGGAGTCCCTTTTTAAGGTCATGCCACAGCATCTCAATAGGATTCAGGTCAGGACTGCTGCCATTCAGAGGTGGACATGCTGGTGTGTTTGGATCTTTGTCCTTCTCCAGAACAGAAGTTGATGGCCGGACATTCTCCTTAAGGACTTTTTGGTAGAACACATAATTAATGTTTCAATTTATCACAGCAAGTCTTCCAGGTTCTGAATCAGCAAAAACAGTCCTAGACCATCACACCACTACCACCACCATATTTTACTCTTGGTGTGATGTTGTTTGTCTGAAGTGCGCCATTACTTTTACGCCACGTGTAATGGGACACACACCTTCCAAAAAGTCATTACACCACAGAGTATTTTTGCCCAGAGATCTTGGGGATCATCAAATTTTTTTTGTGATGAGCCTTATTGCAGTAGCAGTGTTTATATACAATATATAGATACACAATATATACAGTATATATATATACACAATATATATACAGTATATATAAATATATATATATAAGCTATGAAAATAAACATTATAAAAATGAGTAGCTCTTGGCCATTTTCATTTAGTAAAAGTATCTCTCACAAGAAAAAACCTTGGTGACCCCTAATATAGTCAATACTACATATAAACATTTACACTGCATGTATGTGATTGGTATCGGGATCGGTATCAGCAACATAAAATCTAGTTGGGAACATCCCTGGTTTAGTTCAGAAAAAGGTTGCAGTACAAGAACGGAGCCATTGAGAAAGCCCAATTCATGCTCTTTCTGCCAGTGAAAGTGCAGACAATGAGAGGCAATAATAATGTGATGAGTGGAGAGCATCTCTTAATGAAAATGTATCAGCAGTTTTAATCACACTGTGGTCCTCACTGGAGATGAGATGGAAAGAGAGCACGGTGGGAGGATGAGAGAGGAGAGCGGCACCGACTTTTATTGCCGGCTGTAGTTAGATGGTAAATTTCCTCCTGGCAGATATTTATTGAGTTAGTTGAGTCTGGAGAGAGCTTTAACATTGATTGTGATCATTAAATATATCCGCTCCAAATGGCGGAATGGCATTCCTTCAGTCAATGGAGCCGACGGGGGCAGAACAAAGGCGTAATCAAATCAATCCTCTCATAATTATTCTTTGAGAGGTGAAATTAATCACCAGTAGAAATAAAAACAATAATGGAAAATGAAATGGTTGCTCGTAAACAATTACTGCCCAAATTGAAATGAACTCAGTGAAGGGAAGAGGAGAAAAGCCGACAAATTAAAACAACATCCACTGTTGGTTTTCTACTGGTACAGGTCTAAGTGTGTGTGTGTGTGTGTGTGTGTGTGTGTAGGGCCAAGAAAGGGAAGGGGGTGGGGTGGAGTGGGGTCAAAGAATCAAGGTCCTCTTCTTTCCTCCACCCCGCTGAGAGGAAGTGTAGCATATTGATCAGCTATCAGATGATTCCGATAGAAGCTGATCGATGACACTCGCTATGGAAGCCAGGCAGGCTCCTCCCACTTCACTCACATTTCTGCTCGTTTGATGTGCGCCTGAAGGTGTCTTCGATCGCACGCTTCCTTGAACGCCTCACAGACTGTTATTGGAATACTACGGCAAAAGCTAGGCTGAGCTGCGCATGGGAGAGACACTCATTGGCAAAGTGGCAAAGTATTGGGAGGAAAGACTGCCACAAACTACCCAGCATGTCTTGCGGCAGAATATATGTGTTTTTTTGGTCATGGTTATTCTGCATAGATATTTGTCTACCCACATGGTACAGTAGGTAGGTAGGTTACTTTGTGCGCCATGTGAGTTTGGATGGCTTTTCTCTACAAACTACAGATTGCATCTGACTTTTATGGTGACTTGGAGTCGCCAATTAATCTAACATGCATGTTTTTGGAATGTGGGAGTACACGGAGAAAACCCATGCACGCACGGGGAGAACATGCAAACTCCACACAGAGATGCCCGAGCGGGGAATCGAACCTGGGTCTCCTAGCTCACACAAAGAGATTTACATACCTAGGTCTTAGTTGGATGTTTGATGTGGATCAGTTCTACAACTGTCAATAGACAAATTTCATGAATACAATCAGCACCATGGACAGTGGATAGAGGAAGCCTTTGTTTTGCTCCAGTCTCTTCCACTGTGATGTATTTAACTTCCTGGTCATAGGATCCTAATATGTTAACATGTTTTTTTAAATTCACATTTCCAGCAGGGTTATTAATATGAGACAATTATTGCTTTGAGGTTCCTGCACAGTATATGTGTTGTAGATCATTTCCAGGAATGTGCTGTGAAAGAACAGCGATAAGACATCTGCACTCTACCGCTATCACCTTCTGTGTATACAAACACTACATGTGTCCAAACATGTGCTATTTTTTTCAATTTTTGATTAATACTAATCATAAAAAAGGAAATTCTGCAGAGAAGGATAGTGCAGGACATCTGTGAGCTCAGCTGTGTCATCTGTTTTTTTAATAAATAGCACAGCCCATCTGCAAGCACTGTCTTGAATAAAGAATGTTAGAATTTAAAAAGTAAAATATGCCTTTAGAGATGCTGTGTGTGTTAATGCTGCATAAGAGTACAGTCCAGCCACTAAGAAATAGTCGTGAACATATTCAGTGTTTCTGCCTACACAAATACCTCCCCCTAATGGCCAGTAGTGTTTCCAAAAACAAAGCATGTCCAAGTTACAATAAACCCATTTACTTTTTATTTGTGGCTCTGTCTAAGTTGAGTTTTGTTTTTCTCCACAGATGTCCTTCCTTCCACTGACTGGAATGCTGACACTCCAAGATCGACTTACAGCTCCTGGACTGCCATAAAGCACAACGTCTCAAAAGCTTCCCGCCCAATGGCGACGTCATGGAAAACGACCCACAGCAGCATCAGTGTAAAATATACAAAGCAAAATTCTTCAAAAAAAAAAACAACAAAAAAGAAAAACAAGAGACGGAAATCTACCACATTTCTGACCAGGGAAAAAGAAAAAGAAATCCAGGACTCTTCATCGAAACAAAACATATTTGCTATTCCAAAACCAATACCTCTAGTGTAGTTTTTAAATATATACACAGATGGATTCATTACACACCCACTTCATTACACAAGTCAGGATATTGTAAATATTGTACAGGCAACAAATGGGGACGTTATTTAAAAAGAGAAAAAAAAATTTAATTAATTATTGCAGATTTCTGTAGAACCATACCTCTGATGTGATGATACGTCCATGAGTGAATGATCATTATTTCCTTAGCCCCACCCCTAAAGGTACGCAAACATTTACAGTACATTAAACTAGACAAGAAAACCAAAAACATGACGAGGGAAGTAATAGAGCCACACTGAAACACAGAGAGGGGGAAAAAGTTGATGATTAATGATTTTTGATGAATGATTTTGTTTTTTTTAAGTGAATATTAAAATGACTTCCAAGTTTTTGGAATGTTTTTTTAATTGTGAAATTCAACCTTTTTAATTCTTCATATGACTATATACTTTGACAATGACTTCTTTGATCATGTGTTGTGTTGACTTTTTAAAATTATAGTCATGACAACACAACTTAAATCAACCACTTCATTCATAATATTAAGCATTTTTTTCATGTGATATTAATATAATTTTTGTTAACCCTCCTGGGGATAAGCGGTAAAAAATGAATGAATGAATTATGTATTATTCTATTACTCTATCTATTACTCAAATAGACACATTATATTTCTTGTGATATTCAAACTTCTAAAACAAGAGGTATTTAGAGGTAAGGGTATCTTATTAATGTACAGTAATATTACAACTTTATTTTTCTGAAAAATAATGGAAATAACTGAAAAATGAACATCTCCATACTTGACTTTAATCACCCCAAAAAATGACATTTAACAAAGTACACGTTTTTTCCTTGTCACCTTGTGACTATTTTCTATGACATAATAACTTTTTTTATTTTACTTTATTCCTTCAAAATTATTTTAATCCCCATGAAATGATGACTTTTTTTCCTTATAATTTTTTTTTCTAGCAATATTCTAATTGACATTTTTGTTCATATAATTCCATCTGGATAAATGACTACTTAAGTCTTCGAATCACAGCTTTTTTCTTGTATTTTGTTTCTGTTCAGTGTGGCTCTAATAGTCTAATAGTGTTGTATATCTGCAAAATAGTGCTACACTATTGCTGGAATCAGATGCATAAACCACAGAGAGGAGGATATCTATCAGGAAACCGACATTTACTTTGAATTAGGCTTTTTTTAAAAAGAATATATGGAAACAGAAGAAGGAAAAAGAAAGTGTATATAGGACTTTCATCCTCCTTGGTGCGGTGACATGTCCATACAGACATACACTCCTGGCAGCTCAGTTGTATGTACTACAGTCAATCAGGCTTACTCTTCATTTGCCGACACCCAACCGGACAACAAAATACCGGCATCCCCTCTTCAGCTCACAGGGCCTGGACCCCAGTCGAGCTCTGCGACACCAGGCGCTCGCTCAACTCCCACAGGGCGACGGCAGCAGCAGGGTCCTGTGCCTGGACAGAGGGAACGGAGCGGAAGCAGTTGTTGAAGTACATGCCGCCCACGCCCTCCAGCTCTGGAGCCACGGCACAGTACACCGTGGTGGCGGCACCTTGTTGCTGTGGACACACAAAAGATGGAGGAGAACATTATAAGACTTCCTTTCCCCTGTACATATATTTATATACATATATTTATTTATTTATGTCTCTACTGGGTGTCTATGGGACCATGTGAAGAAGAACTGGGAGTGACGACCCCCACTACCACGCTTTTTATGTATATAGGCTATAAATATGTATAGTTTTCACATGATGGAATTAGTGTGGCTTTTAGGAGTTGTGGGAAATGGTGCACACACACACACACACACACACACCCACATGGACACACAAACACACAATATGGCTCGGTGTCAGTAAGTCTTCCAAGCAAAAGTGTAAAGCCTCACAAGCATCAAAACATAACTTTCCCTAATGCAACCCCCAAAGCCATCAGTCAGTAATTAGCGGGAATATTCACGCCACCGCTGGACGGGAGATTTCAGTGACATTTAGAAAACGGAAGTGGAATAAAAGACGTCAGGCGGAATTACACACATTAGCCCGCATGCTCAAAAGGCTTTTCATGTGAAGCTAAAAAAGAAAACGACGGATCTGCTCATGACAGGGAGAGTTTAGAAGTGGAAGCCATGTGACGACTGAGGGCGACAAACACACACAAACACACACAAACACACACAAACACACACAAACACACACAAACACACACAAACACACACAAACACACACAAACACACACACACACGCCAACTGTTTGAACAAGCAGCTGTGCAGAAAAACCAACAAATGTGCAAAAAATGCTAATCCAGAACTCCAAGAAATCTTTGTCATCAAGGAAGCTGGAAGTAAAGTTGCTGCAGCGTTTTGATGAAAGCAGAAAGAGCTTGTCTGTCTAACCTGCCAGCCAGGCGATAACACGGCCCCCCTCGCCGTCACATGTCTCCCTATCAAAGACGGGACAAATGCCAAGCAGTGTCTCCGAGCTGGAAGGTTCACACGACTGCGCCGTCATCTGATGTGGCTCGCCTCCGCCGCTTAGACGCCTTTCAAACGCTCGCCGGCTCACACCGCCTTTAACGCGACTGACTTTGAGTCCAAACAGAGACCATGCTAATAAAAGTTTCAGCTAGGAAAACTTTTACTTTCTTGCTAATGCCTTCTCTCAATCAATCAGAATGACTTCACTTGCGACTTATTACATCACAACAGTTTCACAACATGACAGAAAAGGTCCTTTTCTTGTCTCCCAAGTGCACAGTTGGAATGAGTTTGGTGAGGGAAAAAAACAAATTAGCCTCATCCCATTTCAAGTCCGCAACTGAAGGCCACGTGCAGACCATCCTAATTGAAACACTGACTTCAAATGCGACCTTCTTTTCATGTTTAACATAGCATTTGTCGCCTCTACCCTTCAAGAAAAAAATATGTTCCGACTTGCACTATAATATATAATATATATACAGTAGCCAGGGGCGGCACGGCGGTCTAGTGGTTAGCGCGCAGACCTCACAGCTAGGAGACCAGGGTTCAATTCCACCCTCGGCCATCTCTGTGTGGAGTTTGCATGTTCTCCCCGTGCATGCGTGGGTTTTCTCCGGGTACTCCGGTTTCCTCCCACATTCCAAAAACATGCTAGGTTAATTGGCGACTCCAAATTGTCCATAGGTATGAATGTGAGTGTGAATGGTTGTTTGCCCTGTGATTGGCTGGCGACCAGTCCAGAGTGTACCCCGCCTCCACGACCCTTGTGAAGAAAAAGCGGTAGAAAATGAATGAATTAATATACAGTAGCCATGTAGCCACTTAGCATCGTGATAAACATTGAGCATGTGACACTAACAGGAAGTTGAGTCCCATCACACTGCTTATAAAAGCTGGCCACAGTCTCTGTGGAAGACTATTCATCAAAAATCACAAACGGGGACAACAAAGTGAACAAGGAAATATGTCCACATGTAGAGTACTAACAGAGGCCGGACACCGCCTTTGTGTATCAGTGTTCGGTAAAATCAAAGTCTTCCGAAAAGCTACGTAACAAGAGTCGAAGTTCAAACTGCTGACACAGAATTTACACCTTGAGAGGTAGTAACAGAGGCGGGAAATAGCCTGTGTGTAAACGTTTTTGGCAAAATCGCAACAGTCACTAGTGTCTCTCATTCTATTGTGTTGAAAGTAATTGTCGCTGTCCAACAAGGACTTCTACTGCTGTTATACAGTTATGTCCCACCTATGTCCCACCACAGTTATGCTGAGTTCTGTGTGAAAAACAAAGCTGGATAAATGTTGGATCTTCTGTTATGACTTCGGTGTGATGTAGCTTATATACAATACAGAGTCACATATATACATAAATACATACATACATGTTTGGACAAGAGTGAAGGAATCAAGAGGACAATCTACATGAGCGTTATCTACTTTGGTGTACATTTAAAGCTGTAAATGTATTTCTATCTCCTACAAGTACCTGTATTCCATGATGATCACATCTCAAGTAGCTTTCAGGGCATCTGCGGTGTTTCAAGTTTGCTGTCTTAACCACCCTCAAACAATTGAAGACATATTTATATTACATTGGCTTAATGTGCTGTGAAGCCTTACTACCAGAAAAAAAAAAACTTAATGTGAAATTAATGATAATGTGAGGCCTACTTTATAATGCTATTTGGGGTTATATGCATTTTTGAACTTAATTAAGTGGATTCAACAAATGTGCAAGTGGTATTCAATTGTATAAATAAAGCTGCCTAGATTTACTAAAACTAACACTACAGTCTTAATTCCTACTTGGGCAGATAAATGAAAAAAAATGGAACTTGTGGAAAAATATGAATTGCAATAATTGTTTTTTATTTTTTATAATTGAATGTTTTAATATGATTTATTATTACAAATAAAAGCTAAAGCAAGTTAACAGTGGAACCTTGGTTAGTGAAGCTTCCTTCCTGGCCGTATGGATTTCACATTTCACATTAACTTGTGTTAACTTTTGCAAAATGAAAAACCAAAACATCATGCTCCTATATGTAGCATTACCTTTCGGTTGTCACTGTGCCAGCAATGTAGTTCTTCAGTGTAAGAATGTCAACGATAACAACAGTGTGGCTATAGCTTGGTTGCTATGTTGTTCACATGATGCAAACAACGTTCCACTGTACTTAAATAAATGAAAATAATAATAATTAGTTACTTAGTAATGTGGAAACAGGAAATACATGAATCAAACCTGAAACATCTAAAACTTTTTTTAACTATACAGTATATTATTATACATTATTATTATATTTTAGCATTACATATATCATTTGGGTGAGAGAGCGTCTATATAGTGGTGTATTAACATAACAAAAATCTGAAAATCATTACAAATATTGTTAATTTAGGGCATCTTACATTCTGCTGGTCTGATATATTTGTTAAGCACTGCCAATTAAAATAAATGTACAAAAAATGTTTCAAAATGTTTAAGTGGACAACAACATAACAGCATCACAATACGTAAAAGCCACCATGGACTCTCAAAGCACCCTGGGATGTGATCAAAGTCTTCCAATCTCACCAGTTGAGATCCCAAACACCCAAGGACTCAATGAAAGTGAGATCCTCATTCTGTATCATTGTGCAAAACTCTTTAACAAGCGTATTCAAAAGCAAGTAGTGTGTGTGTGTACGTGTGTGTGTGTGTGCGTGCGTGCGTGCGTGAGGGGGATATGTGACGTAGCAGTAATGTTATTTTTTATGCAGTGTTCTCTTCTGTGTCAGCCCCCTTTTGACCTTTTTGCATGTGACCCCAACACTCCTTCCACCTTCCATCTGTAGCTATATGACATTGACCTCTCCCTGACGCGGTGGTGTTGTAAATAAAGCCAGTACTGTAGAGCAGTCTGTTTTTGGGCCTTGTACATACAAACACGTGTACATAATACAACGGCTATGCATGATAAATCCACTAGCAAAGTCTTTCAGGTACTTTTATAAATTATCCTAAAATTCTCATATGGCATGTCCTGAGGAAAAAAATGTAAAAAAACAACAAAAACAAAAAAAAATGTTCAAAAAGAAAATGTTTAAATAAATAAATAAATATGGATAATATTGTGCGGCAATATTCTCTCTAGAACAGGGGTGGGGAACGCTACGGGCCTTAAATGGTCCACAACAGCCTATCATGAAATTCTAAATGTTTAAAAAAAAAAACACACAATAGCTTTGACGTTGCATTATATATATATTTTTGAATAAATGTAGTATGGCCCCCATCCCTGCTCTAGAACCACATGTGTACAAGTCCTGTTTTCTTCCTCCTGTGGGCGCTTCTGTGTTCCTCGCTAGCGTAGCGAGGGTTGAGGCAGAGCACACGGACGGCCAAAGACCTGAGCGGTGATGTTGAAAGTGGAGGGGGGCGGGGCTTAGGGAGGAGCTGACCTCTATCGTGACACTATGGAGAGGTAGCATGGCACATAATTGGAGCATATGTCCATTCATGATCATGTAACAGCCCGCTGCATGCGTAGTCGGGCCTGAAAAGAGGACCCCAAACAGTCATTGTTTCCTGTCGGGGAAATGAATGGAGGACGTGTGCTCTTTATGCCTCAGCCCTCTGCTCGACTTCATGGACTATAGCTTTCATTCAAGGTGGATAGTGCTTCAATTTCTAAAATGCTTTTATTGGTTTGGTTTTGTTGTTTCTTTCCCCAACATGTGATGTTTCAAATAGATGGAGATGTCTGATTTTTATTGTGTGTTAAAGATATTTTACATTTAATAAATAACCATTGAAATCAGTGCAAACGTGTTCATTCATTCATTCATTCATTTTCTACCGCTTTTCCTCACAAGGGTCGCGGGGGTGCTGGAGCCTATCCTAGCTGTCTTCAGGCGTGAGGCGGGGTACACTCTGGACTGGTCACCAGCCAATCACAGGGCTGCAAACGTGTTGTGTTTTTGAAATAAAGTGGATGAATTCCGCAGAGACTAAAGTTGCACTTTGGCGTGACATGAGGACACATCGCACTTTAACTGACAAGGTTTGTGTGCTCTGCTTTTTCTTTGGCTTACTTTAAAAGAAGCAGCAGTCTCAACAAGGCTTTGGATGTTACACACAGGAAGTAAAGTAACATTCAAAGCATCATTACTTTTTTTCAAAGTGGTTAGCACGCAGGCCACACAGCTAGGAGACCCAAGTTCGATTCCACTCTCGGGTATCTCTATGTGGAGTTTGCATGTTCTCCCCGTGCATGCGTGGGTTTTCTCCGGGTACTCCGGTTTCCTCCCACATTCCAAAAACATGCTAGGTTAATTGGTGACTACAAATTGTCCATAGGTATGAATGTGAGTGTGAATGGTTGTTTGTCTATATGTGCCCTGTGATTGGCTGGCGATCAGTCCGGGGTGTACCCCGCCTCTTGCCTGAAGACAGCTGGGATAGGCTCCAGCATACACCCGCAATCCTTGTCAGGATAAGCAGCACAGAAAATGGATGGATGGGTTTTGTTAAGTTCATGTATTGTAGTTAATTTTATTTTACTATATTTTATTAATTATTATTCATTATGTTGGTTGATTTTATTAAATTTAAAATGATTTTTATTTTCTTTCTTTACTTTTATTTTCAGATTTATTTTCAATTAAAAAATATATTGATATTGTACATCACTAACAAATGTCCGCCACATAAGAAAGCCTGTTTTAGGTTGAAACGTTTTTTGTAACCTTTTCAAGCCGACAGCCGAGCGTACCTGCCTGGTCCAGCTGGGGAGGTGACGTGGCGGCACCCCCATCAAATAAACAAGCTGTCCCTTCATTCAGCTTGTCCAGTGGAGCGTGAGCACAGCACATTAGCACACTTAAAACACTCCCAACACTCTCCACTGACCTTTGTCACCCTGGCAGAGGTACTCCAGGGGTCACTGTGTATGAGCTAGTCAAGGTGTAGCGCCTTTGCTAAATAAAAGGTCAACTCTTAATAGAAACTGAACAAATCACCGACTTGTATCAGAGAGCAGCGAAGGTGGCCTGGACAACCTTTACAGGAATAGGTAGCATACCCGCTCCTCACACAAATTGACCATCATGGCTCTCCATGGTGCTAAACTCTTAATTCATACCCTCCATTAGCCCGCAGGCTGTGGCTAATACTCACCTACTGGCAACATGCTCCCCTGGGGGGCATTAGGGACAGGATGGAGACTGCCCCTTCCCCCCAACACTAATTTCTCTTTCTATTCCTTCATCATCATGCCTCCTCAACCTCAGCCAAAGACACTCATATTATCAGGAAGCCTGGTAGAAGTGTTGCCAGTTTGTTTCCGTTCACTTTGTTCTCGTAATGTTAATGATCTAATTTTAGCTGCAACTGCAAAGAGGATGAGGTGTTGGAAGCAGCTGATAATTGGGGTGAATATAAAAACAAATTCAACTTAAGTAACTGCTGCAGATATCGCCATCCCGTAAAGCAATTATTTATGACTCATGTATCCAAACCAGGCTGCACAGCGGTCGAGTGGTTAGCGCGCAGACCTCACAGCTAGGAGTTCAATTCTACCCTCGGCCATCTCTGTGTGGAGTTTGCATGTTCTCCCCGTGCATGCGTGGGTTTTCTCCGGGTACTCTGGTTTCCTTTCACATTCCAAAAACATGCTAGGTTAATTGGAGACTCCAAATTGTCCATAGGTATGAATGTGAGTGTGAATGGTTGTTTGTCTATATGTGCCCTGTGATTGGCTGGCGACCAGTCCAAGATGTACCCTGCCTCTTGCCCAAAGACAGCTGGGATAGGCTCCAGCACCCCCATGCTACCGAAAAGCGGTAGAAAATGAATAAATGAATGAATCTTCAATCAACCTTAGTCACCTATATTCGCTGAGTTTTTATCAACTCTTCAAGTTGGCAGTAGCTGCATTTTAAGTATTGTGAGCGTTAGTAGGGATGTCACAAGATATCGCAAGATTAAAATAATAATAATGAAATCAAAATGAACTTGATAATTATGCCAGCATCAATGTATTGTCTTGTGCATGCTTGTTTTCCTCGTCTCCCGCCTCCAAACAGACAGGAAGACAGTTCACTCTGTGCGTTGGTTTCAGCACCTTCATGCGTTTGTTCCATAGACCACTGGCGTGACCGGAGTGAGACCTTTTGGGAGTCAGGGCTGCAAGTATACACACAGTGCAGTAGAGTGACGCCTTTATCTACTTCTGCATGCGCTTTAAAATGTTGGTTGCATTACTGTGATTGGTGGTATTAATAACGGCTGAGCAGTTTTCTTCCTACTGCTATTATAACATTGGTTCTGTTGCTGGGGAAGAATATGCTATGTATGGCTCACATGTAGCTAAACTACTCTCAACACGGAACTGTTACGACCACCATTAGATAATAATCAGATTGTAAAGGTTCTGTTGGCTGAAAAATCACCAAAACATCAGCAAATGTAACTGTCCTCTCGGCACACAGCCACATATGTATTCAGGTCATGTGGAGACAAAAGCCTGTTCACACTACAGTACAAAAATACTCTGAAAGTGACAGTCATAACTACATAGTGTAGTGGTCTCATTATTGAGCTGGAAAGGTTGCTAGTGCTTTGGCTTTTATTTTCGTATTACTATTTCATTCAATTCTTGTATTTAATGTTTTATTGCTGTATTTTATGTCTCTTGTGTGTGTGTGTGTGTGTGTGTGTGTATGTGTGTGTGAGTAACGCCTCTTTGTCTTCACAGTTTAAAGGCCCAGCTATAATTACAGCATTTTCGGTCTGTACTGGATATAACTATAATTCCTGGGGAGGTGTTCAGGGCACGTCTGACCAGCAGAAGGCTTCGAGGAAAAAACAGGACAAGTTGGAGAAACTATGTCTCTCAACTGACCTGGGAACACCTGGACAAAGTAGCCGGAGCAAAGGAAGTATGGGCTTCCCTGTTTAGGTTCCCGCCCTCACGACTTGATCTCCGATAAGCAGAATAAGATGGATGGATGGACTGTACTCCAGGAGATAAAATATTCCATTTATTTACTTTATGGAAGACAAAAGTTTAGAATGAGTGTGAGGAGATGAACTATGAAGGAGTGACAGATGCAACGGTTTTACCCACTATGTCTCCCCTTGCTCTATAGGCTGCTTAGTTTCCGTCCAAGATAAGATCAAGCGAGTGTCAGTCATCAACAGTGTGCCATTGTTCATCTTTTGCTTACCTCTGAAACCGTGCATGCTTGAGGCAACAACAAAAGGAGGAGAGCAAGAAGGCGCAAAGGACAAAGGAGGCACGGAGGAGACGACTGGGCTTTAGGACACAGTGTGAAGCATCCAAGAGGAAAATGACAGCGAGTCAGAAGGACTTGCCCAGCGACTTGTGAAACTATCTCATTTTTATCCGGCGACAGGACTTCCGACGTGATGCGCACGAGCTAATTATTTTGCCCTAATAAAAGCAACATATGCTAAGACAATAAAAGGCCTTATTGGACAGCTATTCATTAAAGGAGGAGGAGCAGTAAAAAAGGTGGATGACACAAAGCACGGGGATTACCTTTTGGAAATAGTCTTATTTTTAAGCACAGCCATATGGGAGCACGGCCCACCATAAAACATAGGAATTATACATGAACCCGCCTGTCTGCTTTATGGCCTATAATGACACTCACCTGACACTCTCACTGATACTTTTGACTTAGATTGTCCAACATATCTTCAGCCATGCACCTCTGGATGCAGCTGGTTGTCTTTCTTTTTAATATGTAATTATGCATAATTGTCTTCTTTGTGGGGCGGCACGGCGGTCTAGTGGTTAGCGCGCAGACCTCACAGCCAGGAGACCAGGGTTCAATTCCACCCTTGGACATTTCTGTGTGGAGTTTGCATGTTCTCCCCGTGCAAGCGTGGGTTTTCTCTGGGTACTCCGGTTTCCTCCCACATTCCCACAAAAACATGCTAGGTTAATTGGTGACTCCAAATTGTCCATAGGTATGAATGTGAGTGTGAATGGTTGTTTGTCTATATGTGTCCAGGGTGTACCCCGCCTTTCGCCCGAAGACAGCTGGGATAGGCTCCAGCACCCCCGTGACCCTAGTGAGGAAAAGCGGTAGAAAATAAATGAATGTCTTCTTTGGCATTACTACATATTCTTAAATGAATAGCTTATAATGAATGAATACAATGTGTGGGTTTTTGGATGTTGCAGGATTGTTGCAGGATGAAGGCTGTTTTTCAAGTCTAAGAAAGTCTATTCCAGAGTGCTGGAAAGAAGGGTATGACCCTACGATCATCGCCCCTGGGTTACAAAAAGTGTAATATGGTTTTCATCCTGGTCTTGGAACACTGAACCAGCTCTACACCCTCGCAAGGGTACTGGAGGATTCATGGGAGTCTGTCCAAACTTTCCACATGCTTGGAAAAGGCTTTTGGCCGTGCCCTTTGTGGTGTCCTGTAGGGGGGTGCTAAGGGAGTACGAGGTGCCATTTGGCTTTTGTACAACCAAAGCAGGAGCCTTGTTGGTCTTGCCAGCTGTAAGTTGAGCCTGTTCAATGTAAACGTTGGCCTTGCCCAAGCCTGCCCTTTTATAGACAGAATTACATGGTGCAGCAAAAGTGGCCTTAGAACATCATCTGTGCGATTTGCAGATGGAATCCTGAAGACCTCATCAGGTTGTGGCCCTCACCATAACTGTGGCGGTTGGCAGCAGAGTGTGAAGCTTCCGGGATGAGTGATTGATTGGAGTGATTGGAAATGAGGTGTTTCCCCAGGTGTGGAGTTCAAGTATCTTTGCGTTTTGTTCACGAGTGAGGGAAGGCTGTACCGCAAGACTGACAATTGGCTCTACGCAGTCGCTACAGTAATGCGGTTATGTACCAGACCGTCCTGGTAAAGAGAGATCTGAGTTGGAAGACAAAGTTCTCAATTTACCAGTTGATCTACATTCCCACCCTCACTTATGGTCACAAGTTTGTGGTTGTGACCAGAACAGCAACAACGCAGACAGAAACAGACAAAATGAGTTTCCTTCATAGGGTGACTGGGCTCATCCTAAGAGATAGGGTGGGGGTCACGGTCATGCGAGAGGAACTTCTGCTGCTCCTTCACATCGACAGGAGCTAGTTGACCTGGAAATGCCTCAGTGCACCCCCAGTAGAACTCGACAAGGTGGCAACAGCCCAGGAAGTCTGGGCTTCCCTACTAAGATGGATAA
The DNA here is from genome assembly GCF_037039965.1 of Doryrhamphus excisus. NCBI lineage: Eukaryota > Metazoa > Chordata > Actinopteri > Syngnathiformes > Syngnathidae > Doryrhamphus > Doryrhamphus excisus. The sequence goes on along the minus strand of NC_136357.1, from coordinate 12,933,903 downwards.
GCAGAATAAGATGGATGAATTGATGGCTATATCGTTTTTTGTATATTAAAGGTTTGCTATATGCAAAATTTAATTTTTAATAATTTTCTTACAGTATTATACTATTTGTCCCTCACCTGCTTGCTCCACTTATGAGAAAAAAGATACTCAAACGGTTGCTTTTGAAGTTGCATGTTGGCTTCTCTACACATCTTAAAGTACAGCCTGAAGATACATTCATTCATTCATTTTCTACCGCTTATCCTAACGAGGGTACACCCTCTGGACTGGTCGCCAGCCAATCACAGGGCACATATAGACAAACAACCATTCACACTCACATTCATACCTATGGACAATTTGGAGTCACCAATTAACCTAGCATGTTTTTGGAATGTGGGAGAAAACCGGAGTACCCGGGGAAAGCCACGCATGCACGGGGAGAACATGCAAACTCCACACAGAGATGCCCGAGGGAGGAATCAAACCCAGGCCTCCTGTGTGTGGCCTGGTCTGCTACTTAAATAGCTGTAGCATTAAAGCTACAGACACATACGACACCGTGTTTCCGTAAGTGTTGACTAAAATATATTATTATATATATTATAAATAATATAATATTAATAATATTATATATACGTATATATATATATATATATAACTGTATTCTATCATCAAGGTTAGATTTTGGCCAAAGCACCCATCCACTGTTGTGGCATCTTATTTAAATTGAGTAAAAATACTATAATGAAGGTATAATTAGATATTAAACTTATCACAAATAGTGATGTATTAATTAGTCAATTCATTTCTTCATTCTTCCAGTGTGTTCTGTTCATTTGGTAATCCCTGGTTACCCACCCTCCATTCGCCCTCCTTCAGTGGAGGTCAGCAGAGGGATGTTCTGTTTTAAATAAGGAGGCAGCACTGGCCCATTAAACTCTGATAGTAATGATATTAATTTGGCAGGAACGTGTCATTTTCACAGGAGAGCGACGAGCTGAAGAACTGTCATTACGTGACACCCACCCACACAGAGTATGTCACAGCAGAGCAGGTAGCAGTAACATTATGAGAGAGTCAGAGGGATGTGCTAATGGGACAGATTAGCGTGCCCTTGGTCACAACGGCCACAGTGTAGTGACTGGAGCTGTGACTTATAACCATGTGGACCCTTTTTATTCCCCTCCTCCACCTCAGAGACCATCTCATCCTCCATTCATGACAATCACACCTTTTAGTCAGAATGTACTTATTAATTAATAGGCCAATTAAACATATGTATCCTCATATTCATCAAACTGATTAAATTATTATATTATTTTGTTCCACCAGTCCAGGGTGTACCTTGCCTCTCACCTGAAGTGAGCTGGGATAGGCTCCAGCATACCTCCGTGAACCTAGTGAGGATAAGCGGTATAGAAAATGAATGGATAGTATTTTATTATTGTAGTATTTATCATATGAATGTTGCCCGCAAGGCAGCATGTTGTATTTATCATACTGTATATATTATTAAAATTTATTAGTTAGTATTTTTACAACTATTATCTTTTCTATGGGTTCACCAAAAACATTACACTTTAACCCTTTAATGTTGCAATATATTTATTAAATCTAAAGAAATTTAAGCTTTTTCAAGTAAACCACATTTTTTATATTTTATATTATTCATTCTTTCATTCATTTTCTACCACTTTTTCCTCAAGAGGGTCGCGGGGGTGCTGGAGCCTATCGCAGCTGATTTTATATTAAAAAGATACATAAATAAAAGATACTTTTATTTTAAAGGGGACCTGTTATGCTCCTTTTTGGACCCTATGGATTGAGTTGTGGACCCCTATAGAGCAGCTACACACAATAACCAGCACAGAAAGCGTGCTAGATCTTCCAGAATCTACACCTATTCAGCTGCATTTCTTTGGATTTTGTGGTTCCTGCAAAAACAGTTTAAATGTGTTCCACCCACGGCCCGCCTCCAAGCACTGCCGAGTGCATAGAAAGAGTTCCGGTTTGTGCCACTAACTTTATGTGAGTTGATTAACCGTATAGGTGTTGATAATAAAAATTAAATGAATGAAAAAGAGGTAAATATAGACTTCTTGTGCTGTCTGTTTCTTAATTACACTCTGACAAGTCAAGTAAAAACAGCAGGTGTGCCAGTGTGTTGTGTAGATAAAAGTCTGTGTGTGTGTGTTTCCCACCACTGTGGTGTGCGCTCACACCGCTACTGTCTGTGTGTCCATGTTGACCCCGTCTCGGTGCTCCTGACCGGAAGAATGGGTGCTGCATAAATTAACGGTGATACGCTGCGATGTAATTATGCTGCTGTCAGGACAGCCTCTCTGCTCAAATTCATTTTAATAAACCTGGTCGCCAAGGTTACCGACCGCTGGGGGGGGGGGGTGTTATTCGAGGGGGGTCACCTTTGGTGTCAACACACAGAAAACAGTGAAAGTGTGTCTTCGGCAACACACACACACACACATTACAGTAAAGGAAATAAAGGAGGGTAAAGAAAAGGTAGAAATGACACCAGAAGAAGGGTAGCGGGGCAAGGAGAGGGCGAGGTGCGGGGGGGTCTCTCATGGGCAGATGGTGGAGTGTATTCTCATTTGTCCTGCCAATGTGTGTGTGTACTAACACTCACCTCCAGGGCAGGGCTGCGGCACACAACACACACCAACACACGCTCGTCATTAGCTGACAACAGTGAAATGTACATGCAGCTGCTACACCTGCTAAACACTAAATACTTTACATATTTATATTCTTCAAATTTAGATTTGAAATTCAACATAAATGACACTAAAATATACCTAAAAGTTTCATAGTTAGATAGTTAAGAATTTCTAAATATAGTTTTTAACGTCATTAGAGCTCTGTAGACGCCTATCGTCACACTTGCATTCTGGTTATTCATTGTTTACAACACATTAGAACTGCAAGGACTCGAGATGGCAAGCTACCGAGCTAACCAGTTGACCTCAAATTTAAACTTAAGAAGCCAAAAGCTTACCACTTCCACACTGAATTGGGGGAGAACCTTTTTTCCACTCCATTATGTTGGACATGCAATGGCCGACTTCATAATGTCCACCAAGTTTAACACTTTTGCTGGCATCGTTGGGGAGTTTTCTGGTATTTGAGAACTTAAAAGTGAACGCATGTATTGTTCAGAATTTTGTGTTCTCACTGAGCAGAACTGGGTGCTTTTGACAGGTCTGCCCTGCCCAAAGGCAGTCACAAGCCAGCAGTGTACAGTCAGCTACCACGGCATACTGACAGCATGATGTGAAGCTCTATGCATTGAAAGTGCATGGAAGTACAAGTGAATCACACATGTGCAAGCCGTGATGCCACAGAGATGGAGACACATACATATACGTACACAGCAACTTTTCAGCATTGTGCTTGACAGGGTACAAGATGACCGACAGCTTAAATGTGAATTTCAGAAAGTAAAAGTAATAATGTTCTTGGGACATGCGAAACTCAGTGAATTGTTTTAAATTGAAATATTTCGATAGTTGGGCGGCACGGTGGTCGAGTGGTTAGCACACAGACCTATAAGGAGACCAGGGTTCAATTCCACCCTCGGTCATCTCTGTGTGGAGTTTGCATGTTCTCCCCGTGCATGCATGGGTTTTCTCCGGGTACTCCGGTTTCCTCCCACATCCCAAAAACATGCTAGGTTAATTGGTGACTCCAAATTGTCCATAGGTATGAATGTGAGTGTGAATGGTTGTTTGTCTATATGTGCCCTGTGATTGGCTGGCGACCAGTCCAGGGTGTACCCCGCCTCTCGCCCAAAGACAGCTGGGATAGGCTCCAGCACCCCCGCGACCCTCGTGAGGAAAAAGCGGTAGAAAATGAATGAATGAATATTTCCATAGTTGTCGTTCGAAACAAAAGATGGCAAATTATGTTTTAGGAAATGCAAAATAGAAAATGCAATTTAATACACTAAACTACAAGTCAGGCCAATGAACAGCAAATACAACAAAAAGCTAAAAGAACTGATTAAAGTGAACAGGAAATAAATAGAAGCTGGAATAGGCTCCAGCATGCTAAGCTGATGTTTCTAGAAAAAAACATCTTAGTTCAAGTCACAAATCACACTTTTAGTTGTATAGGATACAATTATTATCATTATTGTATACAAGAAAAATTCTTGGTATAACAATGTCTGGGGTCCACCCCCGTTCAGGGTGTACTTTACAGTACGTAAGACTGGTGTGCGCTCACCGCATGGGCTGAGGTGACTTTGACTGCCCGTGTGATAGTTACAACAGCATGCTTTGTTAGCCGCAAGTAATTTATGGTTGAACCGGCCTGATAGTCTGATACGATCGACTGCTCCGACTGCCTTTACCACCTGGCCCCAAAGACACAAGGAACACTTCATCCCAAGAGGGAGCGACAAGAAGAAAGAGGCACTGGAATACGGCATCCTTGACAATAAGCTACGGCAGGCTAAAGCCAATTCTGACGACAAGACGCAGAAAAATAACTTGCATGACGGAGAAAGCTACTGCAGAATGAGTGATGCGGGTGGAAGTACGGAGCGTTTAAGTTCCCGACATCTCTCTTGAGGTGTGCTGAGAATTCCGTCAGACAGTCCATTCATCTGAAGCGCAGCAAGAAGAAGGAACATTTACTTAATTGAATGATTAATAAATTCAGCTCAGTCACACTATTTCACTCTGACGCCGGCTTTGGATAAAAATGTCTGTCAGACGCTAGACATCATATATCACATGTTGGTGATTTGTGCCTTAAAGCATCAGGAAAATATATTAGAGAGTATTTGCTCAGGGGCTCCCTCTATAGTTGTGAAGTGGAATTTACTTTTAACACAAATACAGTATGTTGACCAGTTGACTGGCGGCTATTGAAATAAAATGAACAAAATACATGATGAAATAAAACATCTTAAAATGCATTGAGAAGAAAAAATCTGAAATTTAATAAAATCAACCAAAATAATGAAAAAATAATTAATAAAATATATAAAAATAAAATTAACTACAATACATTCACTTAACAAAACCCATTCATCCATTTTCTATCCTGACTAGGGTCGCGGGTGTATGCTGGAGCCTATCCCAGCTGTCTTCAAGCGAGAGGCTTCACAGAGCCAATCACAGGGCACATATAGACAAACAACCATTCACACTCACATTCATACCTATGGATAATTTGGAGTCGCCAATTAACCTAGCATGTTTTTGGAATGTAGGAGGAAACCGGAGTAACCGGAGAAAACCCACTAATGCACGGCAAGAACATGCAAGCTCCACACAGAGAATCGAACCCAGTTCGTCCCAATCTCCTGGTCTGATTCGGGATCTGTACGACCACGACAGAAAGATTATTATCCCAATTCAAATCCAGTGTTTATGTCAGTCAGAATATTTTGGTGCAGATCCAGATAAAGGTGCATGCATCATGGGATTAACTTTTTTTGCTGTCCACTTCAACTGGAACAGATGCAACAGAAAGAGGTGAAATTACAAATAACAGTAGACTGGAGTGGAACAGTCTTGCCTGACAAGTCATGATTTCTTTATCATGTTTAGTATTATTCAGCCTTGCTGGAGTTCTGGTCTCCACCATTTGTGTTTTTGGTGTTTTTTTGCAATTACAAGTCCTTCAAATGATGCTAAAGTACTGAAATAGACCAGAGTGCTCACATGCACCTTGCTACACGTCTCCCCCTTTAATAAAGACAAGCACTGACAGAACAAGTTGCTCTACATATACCTTTCCTCCCCCTCATTGCCCCCTCCTTTACCAAATCCAGTTAGGCAGGAACATCCTTGCCTTTCCTAGCCCTCTACCCTCCTCCTCCTCCTCTGCCGCCGCCAACATCAGCGAGTCTAATCGGGAGTGTCAGGCCGAGCGGGTCCCTGATGCCTGTCTGCCTTTCATCTGGCACCTTCAAACAGCATGAACACACTTTCATAACACAGGCTGAGTGACGGGTGGGTGCTGCATTTAGAGAGGGGGGTAAGGCATGATTCAGGCCTGCTTAAATATACTAATAGAGGATAAGAAGCTTCCAATGGGACAGGACAGAAATCCTGATCTCAACTTTTTTTTTTTTTTTTTTAAATGGTCCAAATGTCTTATTTAACAAGAGGCAGCCAAAGTAAGTGAGCAGTGCATGCGGCCACAACTACCATGTTTCTCCTATTCAATCTCAGAGTGGCATTAACGCACATAATCAGCACACACACACACTGGCCTTTTGGATAGATGGCACCTGCATACAGGAGTGTGTGTGTGTGTGTGTGTGTCCATAAATAGGATTGTGTAGAAAGCAGAGCCAGCTAAATAGGATTGTAATGTAGCAGTAAGGCTGTAGAAATAGGATATGAGAGTAAGAGCTGTGTTCTCACTATGGTTCTATGTCAACTAAACCCCCAAAGAACAGAAATTCTTTAGAACTAGCCTGCAGCATAGAAGTGTGTGTGTTGGGGCGGGTGCATGCATGTGTGTGTGTGTGTGTGTGTGTGTGTGTGTGTGTCCATTAGGTCCATTAACGTGGAGTCTAATCTTGAGGCAGCAGTCTCCCCAGGCAGAGAGTGACCTCCCTCCGCCAGGTTCACCCACGTTTGTTCACCCTCGTCTCACCTTCTCCTCCTCCTCCTCATTTCTTCTTAATTCACTTTTCATTCTAACATTGAGATTTTGTTGTTACCGCCACTGAGGAGTGGGTTTGTTTGTTTTGTGTGCATGTTGTTAGTAGTCCCTCGTTTATTGTGGTTAATTGGTTCCAGACCAGACCACAATAAGTGAATTTCTATGAAGTACTATTCAATATTAACAAATGGAATATTTTCAATATTTTAATTAACACATAACAAAATAATATGTTATAATAATATGAGCTAGCTAACAATGTCCGTCATGGGAAATACCTATTTTGACGCTAAAGCCCTTACAAAAAAACAAAACAAAAAAAAGTGTGGGCTCCATTTACACAACTGACTAACCAGGGTACAGCGATGTTCCTTGCTCTCCATTTTGCTACAAAGACTCAACAAAACTCGTTTGCTGTTATCATTTTTTACTTGAGGAATGGAGCACACGTCTTGTGCTGGAAGAGCCATTCCAACGAGAGCAGACATCGTAAGTGTTGTCACTGTATCTATGCTGCTGTTGTTGACATAACTAGCATAAGTATGTGTATCAATGCGCCCTAGGAAAAAATAAAGTTTGGGTAGTATTTTAAATCATCAAAATACAGCAAGATACTGCAACTATTACATGTTATCATCAATGTTAATGCATGATCACAGCATGTACATCAAACGATGCTACGTTGCTAGAGGGCTTCATAGTTGAAATAGGTGTGTCCCAATGGCGTGCATTGTTAGCTAGCTCATATTAACATGTATATACACGTGTTCTTGTCATATAATGCACATAAAAGGGAAATAAATGTGTGTGTCCATGTTTTTCCATATGAATTGTGAATGATTTTAAAAAAAAGTGCAGTTCTCCTTGATGTGGAAAATCGTAAAGGTGAGTTGTATTATTTTCATTACTTAATTACATGGTTGGCAGGATTACACAAAAAAAATGATTTTCACAAACATAACTGATGCAAATCAACATGAAAATTTGGCTAGTGGAATTGATTTTATGAATTTTCTCTTTCTGCTATTAGGATTATAAGTCATTCCGGCCTCCCCAAAATCTAAATGGTTGTCCTAAAGTCCCATGAAGCAGTAAATAGGAACCCAAAATTGTACGGTCCCATCATCTTACGTCATGCTTTGTCTAAAAGTGACCTGCTAACAAACAAAATACACTTTTGTTAAACTTGACGAAGGCGCCATTGTAGTTATCATTTATTTTGTTTACAGTCTTACTGAACAGGTAAACTGTCACCCCACCCCAATACAAGTGATGTAGACAGCCTCTGGGCGCTCTCTGTCTCTGTCGCTGTTTTCTTTGGCTCTGTGTTTTTAGGGTCAGTGGTCTTTGGGCGCTGTCAGCTCAGTGCTGCTTTCTGCCATCTGACAGGCGAAGGTCCAAGGTCAGTGGTCAGGAGTTAAGAGGGCAGGACGTGACCCAAAAGATAAACAGCAGCGGGGAAGAGGGTCAGATAAGCCCCTCCCCTTCTTGAAAGAGTCTGTCATTCCCCACACAGGGGGGGTAATGTACAGTGCTTGCATACATTGTGCATGTTGATGCTCTTCAGCACTTGCACCTGACCTCATCTTGAAGCATGTGATGTGTGAGATGTGTCATGTTAGCATGGCATGCATCTATTAGCCTGCTTGTGGTTGCTTGTGAGAGTCGCCCATGATTACGTTACATGGCGCTTGACGCCGCCAAGGTCACAATGAACGCATCATCTTGTCTATAAAGCATGGCAACAATACACACACACACACAAGGGACAAAGACAGTTAGTCACGGGTATTGAGCAATGCATACATACTGTACCTTCAGTGTGTTTGCCTCCTCAGATAGGTAATGGATGGTAGACTTAAAGAGACTGAAGGGAATTAAGATAAACATGCTCTGATAAAACCAACCTGCCTGGCCCTAACCGCTGTCGGTTTAGTCCGAATTAAAACATATCACATGTGCAACACGCATATACATAACATACACTCTGAGGATTCCATGACAGATTTATATTCAAATGCATACTTAAACACTGGGATAAATGCTTGGACTGTGGTGCTTCCCTCTGAGTAATTGATCAATGAATCACACAAGAGATCTTGTAAATTATGAAGACAAATAAAGGTGTCGTATATCAGAGGGCCCTATTACAAAATGTTCAACATATTTAAAGGGATAAAAATGACAAGGAGTGGTTGCTTTGTTGCTGCTGGGAGGATGGTGTTCTTGCATGCAGATTATGCAGACCAACACAACAACAATCAAAAGCCACTTTTCCACAGTCACCAGGGATGATGAACACTGGTTTTTACAGTGTCTATCTATAGATAGATATATATTCATTCATTCATTTTCTACCGCTTTTCCTCACAAAGGTTGTGGGGGGTGCTGGAGCCTACCCCAGCTGTCTTCGGGCAAGAGGCAAGGTACACCCTGGACTGGTAGCCAGCCAATCACAGGGCACATATAGACAAACAACCATTCACACTCACATTCATACCTATGGACAATTTGGAGTCGCCAAATTAACCTAGCATGTTTTTGGAATGTGGGAGGAAACCGGAGTACCCGGAGAAAACCCACGCATGCACGGGGAGAACATGCAAACTCCACACAGGCCGAGGGTGGAATTGAACCCTGGTTGAGCTAAAAGCCCAGACAGACATCCAGTGCGGCCCTTAAGGTGTCGGGGAGGGACCAACAAACAATCTAAGTACAAGTAGAGCAGGTTGTACAGAAACCGTAATATTGGCGGGTCAATCTTAGCTCCCTACACCCAGTCAATGCTGTGTCCCTGTGCGAGACACTTCATCCACCCTGCTTCCATTGCTGCCCACGCTGGTGTATCAATGTGAATGAATATTTGCTGGTGGTCGGAGAGGCCCTAGGTGCAAATTGACAGCCGCGTTTCCGTCAGCCTACCCCAGGGTAACTGTGACTACAGATGTAGATAACCATCACCAGTGTGTGACTGAAGAGTGAATGAATAATGAGTTCACTTCACAGTGAAGCACTTTGGGTACCTTGAAAAGCGCATTATAAAATCTAATCCATTATTATTAGTAGTAGTATGAGTGCAGGCCAATGGGGCATAAGGAAAGGAGGGCTAAAGGTTAGTTTACACTGCTGAGTCGAGGATGCTCACAGTCTCACAGTGTGGGAAGGGACGCCATATTAAGTGCACAGAAGCATAAACCAAGCCTTAACTGTGGTTCAGCACAATATGAGACAAATGTATGAAGAATTTTATACTACTTAAAGTGTTTGAGCTACTTGCAGTTGGTTGTGGCACAAAATAGAATAATTTATTGACATATTTATTTGAATTGTGTATTCCTGGATTATTTTGATGACATGTACACTTTGTAAATGTGAATGTGCAATACTAATCATTAGTATTTAGTACTGTAGTTTACCAGTTGGATTGTAGATCTGCTATATGTTTTATAGTAAGAGATAGATCATATGGATTGTATGCACCCTTGATATACATATATGATGTACATAAATACTCATATTTATAAATATACTAAATATAGATATTCTCTATGTTTATGGTAGGAGGTAGATCTTTGGAACATGGTCATATTAAAAGTAGCCCACAGACTGAAAAAGTGTAAGCAAACCTGCGTTATGTTGATACATACTATTGATCCTATTATTTACATATTCACCACAATTAAGTTACAAAAAATATATATCTCAATATAATCTAATCTGCTTTTATTTTGAAAAGCGTGCACCAGAATAACCTGTCTGCCCTTTTTGCAATCGACAGATATTACCAACAGTAAATATATGAATGAAATCCTAAAAATGGGTTCAAAACATAAAAATGCAAGTCGGTGAAACCCCCAATAGTATTGTAGCTAGAAGTGATTTGGGGCCTACAGTAAATTTGGGGGTAGCCACGTGCTCTCAGTTGCAAACAGACTCGTCTTTCCAAGTTCATGCACCACTGATCTAAGTACATAATGAAGTGTGACATATCAAACCGAGGCACTAATGGGCTGTGAAGTCATTACTGAACTCTCCACTCTCACTCACACACACATACACACACACACACACACACAAAGCTTGTAAATGGATAACAAAGCTACTCTCTACTACAATGGTTTCACTGTATGGATTGACGTAAAGTCAAGAGTCAAGTGCAGGTTACACACCCATTTGACAGCTTACTCCTCTACTAATATCACAGTATTAATGTATCACAGCTCTGAGGATAAAATCAGATGGGAGGATGAGATAAGTTGCAAATATCTTAAAACTGCAAGCAAGTTTAAACCTGACAGAGTTGATATGACACTGCCTGACATGTGTTCAGTTTAAGGGCAAACAGATTTGGACATTATCACAAAAATAGTGAAAGGAACCTTGGGGTAGTATTGAAAATATAACCCAAGAGAAGCTGATATCAAGAGAATATGATGGGACCTATAATAGGGCTCTGTGGGATGCTATAGCCCAGCAGAGCATGCAAAACTTCATTGAGAAATGTATGTTTTAATGCATTTCAGGGAGCATGTGTGTACCTAATGTTTTGTCCAGTAAGTGCATGAGAGAGTGAGCTTGAGAGCGATTAGAAAGGAAAAAGAGTGGAAACAAGAGACACACTAAAAGCTTGTCAGTCCCTCTTAATTATTCTAATTGCTGAGCTCAAGCTTCATGCCAAGGCTTGAGCATTCCCCTGGCAAAACAACACAAGCCCCTTAGCCAACACACACACACACACACACACTTAACCACTGCATCGCCTTGAAACCTCTCATCCTCCCTTGTTTTGGTCTTCGTCTCTAACACAACTTCTCCCACCACGTCTATCAGCATCCCTCCACCCTCGGCTTGGCCTCTCATCCCTCTTCTCTTCCTCCCATCACACAGTCACTCCTCTCCTCCACCCCGCCGCCCCTTCCAACTGGATTAAAAGTACTTTTCATTACCCGTGTGGGAGATATGGCACTTAAAAATCACCCCCATTATCATTTTTCACCCGGCAAACAGCGCACACTCTCCCAGAGACATAATTACCACACCCTGTCATAGCAGCAAGATGGAGGCTGCTGATTCCCGGTCTGGCCTGTGTGTGTATGTGTGTGTTTATAAGAACCCGCTGCCGCCACCCGCCCACCTTTTTCCTTATTGATATTAAAAATGCTGCATAAACGAGCGTTTAAAACGACTGTCAGAAGAGGGGAGAGAGAAGATCCACTCCAATCACAAAGTGCAGCACACATCAACTGGATCCCTTTCCCAGCTTCTAAAGGCCTGGAATAACACAATACCGTCAGATGATTCCCATTTCTGTCCCAAATTCTTCCAGGCGGCAAAGATGATGAGGGATACGACTCGCGTTAACCAGTCAACACAAAATGAAGCGGAAGTCATGTGATGTATTTGATTTATAGCCATATAGTCTGTTGGTAATGGCTGAGGTGCAAAAACCCATTGCCTGTATCCTTCATGACCTGCTCACCCCGATAGTCGCCATAAGGGCAAGCTTACACCGCAATGACGTCATGAAAACTGGAACGTATTGTCTTTGCCATTTTTAAAAAGCGGCTTTCATTACTTATTTTGTGGTGAGGAATGTTGGAAGAGTTTGATCAAGTGACATTCAAACAGAGAACAATAATCAGCAACAGTAGCTATGAGTAAAACAGACCTATTTACGTCTTTATGCATCTGGGGTATAGTTTTATATGGCGGCTAGGCATAATATGGTGATGTTCGAGGTGCTCAATTAAACGTTTCAACCTGACTTTACTCACCACCAAGAGGGGCTTGCCATCTCATCTGTTACAGCTAATGACCTCTTCGTCCCGTGGGAGTTTTGCATATAACACTGCTTCAAATGTGCAATGTTTTTGGTCGTATTAAACTTCCCCAGTTCTGTGCCGCCAAGGGAACATGGAGCAGAAGTGTTGCACTCAACTGCAACATCTTTTTCAGACTTAACAAAAAATACACACGGCTGACATCACTCTTACTCCTTGCTATTATATTATACACACTTTTGTTGTGATCAGGTGGGCACTAATTGGCCACTGCTGGATGGATGTGCTGAGGCGGAGTCTGGGATCGTCTGCTTGGATCTGGATGGCCATTATTCAGACATTTTAGATGTAGGCCCAAATAATCAGATTTAGCTTATTTACCTTTCAATCTCATTGCCGTTTTACTTTTCTGGCATCTTTGTTTACACACCACTGGTGGCAGATAACTATCTTGCTAGTTTTCCACCACGCCTCTGGTCTTCAGACTCCACATGAGACATTGTTACTGCAGTGGCATTTGGTCTTTAAAATATAACACACATAACACAAAATACACAATCGTTTGGAACTTGTTTGTGTCCCTCTGGGAAGTTATCACATTCATGGGGTGCATACAAACTTACTTTTTGTAAGTGACACTTAACCTTGCTCTCTTGTTATCATTATAATAATTATGTCATCAGAACAGAACTATGTCTAGCTTTAAGATAGTGATGCTATCACAGTGGTCTCCAACAAGTGGTCGCCGGGTGATCTCAAGCAGCTCACCAATGAATATTTGCTTCAACTTTTAGCATTTTTAAAACAGTTCAATTCACACATTCATCAATTTGCTATGCTGCTTATCATCATTAGGGTCGCAGGGGTATGCTGGAGCCTATCCCAGCTGACTTTCGGCGAGAGGCGGGGTACACCCTGGACTGGTCGCCAGCCAATCACAGGGCACATATAGACAAACAACCATTCACACTCACATTCATACCTATGGACAATTTGGAGTCGCCAATTAACCTAGCATGTTTTTGGAATGTGGGAGGATGAATCTGAACACTGAATTCATATGTGTCCTTTTTAAGCAGGACACATCTTTTTTTAATCATTGCTTCTGAAAATTCTCCATAGCCCAGTTCTGCCCCGCACATGGACCGGTACCAGTGATTAGGGACTCCTGTTTTAAATCAAGCTATGTTTGCAGTCAACATATGATGATGATAAGGATTACGCTGTTAGGTGTGATGACAAGATTATGGTTTCTGGTCTACATAAAATATTGAAGGAGTAATAACATGTCGTGTTATGACTTTTGAAATCACATGATGTGCTTTCATTTGAAGGTGTATATGATGCCATCAAATAGGCCTTTCACAAGCTAGGGACAGAAACAATCAGTGTTACTGTGAAAATGAGAGGAAATGTAAATATTGACTTTGCAAGTTGATTTTGGTATATGCTCCTAAATGTTGTTATTGCACTCCTAAAATTTTCAGTCCTAAAAAAAGCTAGTCTTGAACCCTGTTAATGAAAAGTGTTTCTTTTATCTTGACTGAGTTCGGAGTTGGGTGGCACGGCGATCAAGTGGTTAGCGCGTAGACCTCACAGCTAAGAGACCAGGGTTCAATTCCACCCTCTGCCATCTCTGTGTGGAGTTTGTATGTTCTCCCCGTGCATGCGTGGGTTTTCTCCGGGTACTCCGGTTTCCTCCCACATTCCAAAAACATGCTAGGTTAATTGGCGACTCCTAATTGTCCTTAGGTATGAATGTGAGTGTGAATGGTTGTTTGTCTATATGAAGAGTTTGCAACCAAAAGGCGCTAAATCCAATTTTCACTAAGTTGCATGTTTTTCATGAGTTTAATAGACCTCTGTCATGTGTATCCAAATCACATATTTTGGTCTTGAAATCATTTTTAAAAATATGAAAAAAAGTGATATGAAATTTATGCTTTCAACCAATAGGCGCTATTTCCATTTCAGATTTCAACCAAAAGGAGCTAAATCCCTTTCTTTGTTCTTTATTCTGATTGGCCCAAGTTTCCCATCTATTGATAATCTGACCAATCAGAGAGAAGAATACAATTGGCACTGCACATACAGAAAGCCAGTATCAGTGCGCATCCTGTTTTGTTTGTGTACATTAAGTACACGTATGATAGTTACAGTATGTTATGCAATTCAGGAGAACACAAATTGTGTTTTTACAGTATTCTGTAACATGGAAGTTTTTTTTACGCCATAAAAGGCATGTCTCTACCTTGACACCTCCAACTTTCATGAGAAACTTTATTTTACTTGTACAAAAAAACATACAATGTAAAGAGTTTGTAATGAGATGATTTTTGTCACTGTCACCTTCATGGTGCAGTCAAATATGAGCACTGCTTTTAATAACATTTTTATTATTGTCTGCAAATTGTTATTTTTCATGTAGGTATGATTGGGTATGTTGAGTTGTGTTAAAGCTGATCATCATGGAATGTGGATGATGTTAATGTGTGCTATAATATCTTAACAAAATTTTATCAGTAACAGTGTACTAGTGGTAGGTTATAACATTTAGTTTCTGTAATGTGTGAAGGTCAACGAGTGCATGTGTGTGTGTGTGGGGGGGTGTATTGTATGTTGAGAATGGCTTCTGTGTTGTAATTATTCTATTAGTATAGCACATTAAAGCACCTTACATTCTTTTACAACAATGCCATTGAAGAAGTTAAAGGTGACTTCAAATTCCAAAAGGCGCTAAATCCGAAAAAAAATTAATTAAAAAAATTATATAAAATACATGGTGTGTGCAGGATTTTTATAGCATGCATTTTTATGGCCTATATTGATAGCTCTTTCATTTGCAATATAGACTTGATGACCAAATAGATTGATATGTGCGGAATTAAAAATCATTGATTTTCTTGAAATCAGTCAAAATGGATTTAGCGCATTTTGGTTGCAAGCTCTTCATATGTGCCCTGTGATTGGCTGGCGACCAGTCCAGGGTGTACCCTGCCTCTCGCCCAGAGATAGCTGGGATAGGCTCCAGCACCCCCGCGACCCTCGTGAGGAAAATCAGTAGAAAATGAATGAATGAATGAATGAGTTCGGAGTCCAAATAACGATTTTAAAGACGCAATAGAACATGTTTTCATTGGCAGTGTTGACAGTACATGTATCATGTTATCTTTAAAAAGTGGACATACATGGTTTTTACACATGGTACTTACCCACACTGCCATAGCATTCATCAAAGTGACAACAGCGGCCCCAAATTCTCTCCGCAGGGGGGGCCTGCTGTTGGTCTGTCATGGCTAGGACAGGCTGTGTATGATTATGGGTGCAGATAACGTAGTGCCAAATATGGGACCTGCATGATTAACTGGCCGGCCCTTTTGATCACATTTGACTAATTTGTGGCATAAATCTTCAGGCAGGCACCATTAGCGTCAACACTGAAACTCCTGACACACACAAGCACATAGTATCTATGCTGCTTTTTCCTCTGGTTGCATTGCAACGTCATCATTCATGGTAAGAAGAAGAATTTTATCCAAGAGGAGACTGAGGCTCACAAACGATTAGGCCCTTACTGCAATGTGGTGAACGTATAACCACCAAATGGTGGACCTCGGCCCTGTATGGACCAACTGAAGTAAATGGGAAATACATATAATAAGATATAATCATGCTAGCGTACCAATCGCAGAGGCAGTCCGAGGGCGTAATTATTTCAGTTATTACAGTTAACGTGACAGCAAACACAATGATGTCACTCAAAACGAGCCAATGAAATTCTTAATTCTATCTTGACTTGCCGAGAACCAATCAGCCATCCATATTCTATGGCGCCTAATCTTGGAATGAGAACCATGGCTTGCTCATGAGCAACAACAGTTGATTGAGAAAGGATAGACCATATGTTCATTCTTCCAGAATCCAGTGCCAAACCGCTGCGTCTCATATGCTCTGGAACCGTAGAGCCCACAATGAAAAATCTACAAGTCATAGCATCATTTACAGCACAGCAACGTGCAAATGAGTCTTCATTAAGGACTGTATGGATATTGGAGCAAAACAAAACATCTTTTGCTGACGGTAGAGTTGTAGAGTGCTCCTCCTGCATTGTTTAGGATAGAAATATTATTTTTGCATCTCCCCGATTTCTATTGACAAACTGATAATACTGTATGTACTGTATTTATTTATCTGTATTGTACAAACTGAACTTGAAACTGAAAATCCAACAAAGTACGACAAATCCATACATGTTGGTAGGTCTGCCCTAATATTGATATTCCTCCATGCCGCACATTCTGGGTGATTCTTTTTTGTCATTTCGAGCCATGTGTCCTCCAAAGTTGAGAATGACATCAATGTGGATAGCAGTTAATTTTTCAATAATATCATCAACTGCTTTTAATATATAGAGGAACAATGCAAAAGCAACATTCAAATCTGATCCATCCATCCATCTGTGCCACTTATACTCACTAGGGCAGGGGTCTCAAACACGCGGCCCGTGGGCCAAATGTTAGTGCGGCCCGCGTAAGTTTGATATGGATGCTGTATGGTATCATGTACCCAGAAAAAATTATTACGTTTGATTAATGTTCATGTTTAAGGTTAAATAACTGTTAATAGTTATCCTCCCTATCCGTGTGGAAGTGGTAAGTTTTTGGCTATTTAAGTTTAAAGGAAATAACTTGAAGGCTACCGTTTAGGTCGCTAGCTCTCTAGTTTGCAAGTTAGCATGTGTCTCAAGACCCTGCAGTTGAGCAATATGTTGTAAATAAAAAGAGAATAAATGTGACTTTAGTCGTGTTTTGTCATGTCTACAGGGCTCTAATAATGCTTTGTTAATTTTAATCTGAAAAAAATAATTTGTCTACCCACCAACTATATGTGGTTTCTTAAGTTTTTATTATTTGGTGTTTTATTATTATTATTATTATATTTATTTATTACTGATTGATTGATTTTCTTTATTCTTGATTTGTTTATTTATTTTTCATCTTATTTTGTGTAGAAAAATAAGATATTTGAGAACAGTGGAATGTTTTATCAGAGCTTTTCTTGTAGAAAATCGGAACAAAAGCAAAGTTTATTCATTTTTCTGTTTTTAATAAATGCGGTTTTTTTTTTGTTTGTTTTTTTTAGGAAAACCTGATGCGGACCAGCCTCGCCCAGACCGTAGCTCCAGTGGCTCCCAAGTAAATTGAGTTTGGGACCCCTGCACTTGGGTGTGCTGGAGCCTATCCCAGCTGAATTTGGCAGAGAGGGAGGATACACCCTGGACTGGTCGCCAGCTAATCACAGGGCACATATAGACAAACAATCTTCTTCAGTACTTCTTCTTCCTCCTACTCTTTTTGGGACATGTTGAAATGTGTAATAGTAAAAAATATAATCATGAGATGTTGCTTAATTTAAGCATGTTTGAACCAAATTACATTACAGTAATGCTGGAATGATATATGATGTTACCCCATAGTACCTATTTTTGCCATTAAAAGCTGCCAATAGTAGGTTGAACCATGCAGGAGACAAAGTATACGCTTGCTCAGTAGTTGATGGTAAATTCAGTAGGGTTTTATGGGGGGGTGTAAGTGAGCAGACACTTTCTCGCAGCAAAAACGCAGGTGGACTAGATTATAATATTAAGCAAACATGAGCGCCGAGGTCTAATTATGACACAGGGGAGGTGTGCGGCGCTCGCAGGAGAGCTAGATTGACTACTTTGTGGTGCCGGAGCGCATGCTGAAGCCAGCAAGAAGCAGCCGGGTCATTTGTAAACAGGTAACGATGCAGGCCAGGTGTATGAGCATATGTACCAATGAGCAGAGGGACGAGAGGGAGGAAGTCATAGGAGAGGAGTGTGGGAGGAGTAGAGGGAGGATCTAATTAGGAGGGAATTTACTGTGCCCTGTGCCAAACTGCTAAAATGGCCAACTGGGCACTGAGATTTATGGCTGGGTTAAATTAGGTTGTCTGCGAGGGTGGCTAACTCCGCCTCTGTGCGCTAATTGTCACAATGATGATTATAACTACTGAGGTGGACAGCGGTGTGGAAGGTAACATCACTTGTAAGGGTAACAGTGCATTGTTACGAATACAGGCTCCAGTTTTGTGCTTTAGGAAAATAACAATGGCTAATATTGGCTATGAAACAATTACACAGGCAGGTGCACCAATTCAGACAACCAACTAGACACAATAATATACACTTTTGAATATAGAATACACACTTTCTATGAAAATAATAAATCAATCAGTGTCTTAAAATGTGTTGCTTTTAGCAAATATACTGTATATTAAATACAGACTGAACTCAAAACTGAAATCAGCTGTACAACTGAATTGTTTCATGAAGTTATTTGATATCACTAACAAAATGTATTTGTAATATTTGTAATATTGCAGAATGCACCACATAGATCTCCGTCAGATACATTTGTTATCATGTTGCTATCACGGTGCTTTTTTGGTCTCTTTTTTTCATTTTCATTCATTCATTCATTTTCTACCACTTATTCTCACGAGGGTCGCCGGGGTGCTGGAGCCTATCCCAGAGGCCAGAGGCGGGGTACACCCTGGACTGGTCGCCAGCCAATCACAGGGCACATATAGACAAACAACCATTCACACTCACATTCATACCTATGGACAATTTGGAGTCACCAATTAACCTAGCATGTTTTTGGAATGTGGGAGGAAACCGGAGTACCCAGAGAAAACCCACGGATTAGAACATGCAAACTCCACACAGAGATGGCTGAGGGTGGAATCGAACTAGGGTCTCCTAGCTATGTGGCCATGTGCATTTCAATAAAATTCTAATTAAAAAAGGCAAGGATTTTTTTTTGTATGGAAAAAAGTATAGAACCATGACATACGTATCAAACGGAACAATTAATTTTGTGTATCATTGCACCCTAAATGGCCCCCGGCAGTTCACTGCACTGCCCCAAGGGGGCCTGTCCCACTATTTGATAAGTCCTAAATTAACCTAACATGCATAGTTTTGGAATGTGGGATGAAGAAAACCCATGCATACACAAGAAGACCACTGTTCCATATATCTATTCATCCATTTTATCATCATTAGGGGTATGCTGGTATGCTGGAGCCTATCCCAGCTGACTTCAGGCAAGAGGTGTGGTACATCCTTATTAATGAATCATTTATTGATGATCTGTATTGGTGGATGATACTGGAGACCATTTAGTATAAATCAATGAACTTGTGGACAGAAGGCTTCCAGAGGAAGGAGCCTTTGCCTCCATTTGCATCTGTATCCTTGATCAAATCTGCAAGGTAAACAGCTTTAAAACCAGATGGGGGATATTAAACTTGCAGATTGAGCCTGAACCCCTCCTCCTCAATTGCTCCCGCCGCAGGCTTGTCTGGAGCTCAGGACCCTTGTCTGTTAGGAACAAGGACGGGGCAACGGCGCGCCAGCCCAGAGCGCCACACTTTCATGGTCGGTTTCCATTTAAATATCTGACTGACAGGGAACATGGCGCCATTAAGGCGTCCCGAGAGCCCTGGATAGGAGGAGGAAATGGACAGATAAAACCCCACAGGGGAGGGAGAAAGGTGGGGGGTGGGATTCCAGATTCCAGATGCCTCGGAAAGCCTTTAGCAGAGAGACCTGCTGTTAGAACTGAACAAGAACCAGTCCAGTCAGAACCACATTACAACGAACCAAACCCAAACAACCTTATGTGCATTTATCGTTACCAGGTTACATGTTTACATTTCAATGTCCAAGATCCCACTGTTTCTCATTGTCTCAGCAATTACTTGATCAAATCGCTTCCACATCCTTTTTCTCATAGGGAGAGAAAGAATAGAGAATGTGTAAAAATAGATGGACAATATTGTGTGAAGACCCATTGGAGAAGGAGGAAAAAAACAGGATAGTCAAACACCTCCATGCACAATTTGGCTTTTTCCAAGGCTGTATTACACTCCTCCGCCCTCGCTCTGTGCCACCAACCACACTGCCAGGCCCAATAAGGGTCAACCCCCCCCCCCCCCCCCCAGCCTTCCTCTTAAGGACCTCATTTGCATCCCGCCGGCAAACAGCCAGTCACAGCTTGTTCCGAGGACCTGCTAATCCAATCAGATTGCACATCCTGTAAGAAGCCTTATCGCCTGAGACACCAGCATCTGCGGGAACCACATCACAGGACATCGTGGGGCCTGCTGGTGGTGATTGGTTGCGACAGAAAGTCAGAAGAAAGTAGGCTTCACCGGGCTTCAGACAGACTCGGTTATAGCCTGGGTTGACATTCCGGAGCAGGGTTGGCTAAAGCTGCACTTCTCCTGTTATGACTTCTGCCCCGGGAAGGCCATGAGTACATATTGGTGAGGGAACACAAATTAGACTGTTGGAATTTCATCTTTATCTATGGTACTGAGGTGGACCATTTCAGACGTTAAACTACAGTGCAACATATCTGCATCGAGAAAACAGACGTTTGTGAAATTAAGTAAGTAAAGTGTCAAATCAGGGGCGTCCAAATTTTTTACAGGCCCAGACTAATGGCTAATAATGACACCCTGCAAACTTTTGTTATTTCCATTTTTTCCATATTAAATAAATATTTAAAAATATCCATCCAGGGCGGTACGGCGGACGAGTGGTGAGCGCGCAGACCTCACAGCAAGGAGGCCCGGGTTCAATTCCACCCTCGGCCATCTCTGTGTGGAGTTTGCATGTTCTCCTCGTGCATGCGTGGGTTTTCTCCGGGTACTGCTGTTTCCTCCCACATTCCAAAAACATGCTAGGTTAATTCTCAAAAAACTCGAAATTTTCCAGAGGTATGAATGTGAGTGTGAATGGTTGTTTGTCTATATGTGCCCTGTGATTGGCTGGCGACCAGTCCAGGGTGTACCCCGCCTCTCGCCCAAAGACAGCTGGGATAGGCTCCAGCACCCCCGCGACCCTTGTGAGGAAAAAGCGCTAGAAAATGAATTAATGAAATATCCATCCATCCATTTTCTGTACCACTTATCCTCACGAGGGTTGCGGGCGTCCTGGAGCCTTTCCCATCTGTCTTTGGGTACACCCTGGACTGGTCACCAGTCAATCACAGGGCACATATAGACAAACAACCATTCACACTCACATTCATACCTATGGACAATTTGGAGTCACCAATTAACCTAGCATGTTTTTGGAATGTGGGAAGAAACCGGAGTATCCGGAGAAAACCCACGCATGCATGGGGAGAACATGCAAACGCCACACAGAGAAGCCCGAGGGGGGAATTGACCCCGGACCTCCTTGCTGTGTAGCCTGCATGATAACCACTCCCCACCGTGCAGATTTAAAAATATCAAAGTACTAAAATGTTTGGCCACCCCTGCCATAAATCTATTTTTTGAGGGAATACATAATGTCATCAGATAAATTAATCCCAGAATGCAACTTAATATAAATGGTTGTTCACCAATACAGCTTTCCCCTTACTTGGTACTAGTCTTGTGGTTATGCTGTGTAAAAATCTGCTTATTTGTTTTTTTTTTTAACTCCACACTGTACTTTGGAGTTTACTTTGGAAATCTTTTTTTCCCTCCTGTTGTTCCCCTTTCCAATCATTCTGTCCTGTTACCCGTTGACGTATTGTATATATGTTGTAGTATATGTGTGGATGGATGATTGCACAATCCCTCCTGTACTCCTGTATAAGCGGCGAGTAAAGGCCGGTTGTGATGTGTATTACATGATGCATACACGCATAGAAAAATTAAAACACAGCTGGTTCACTCAGGTTTCCAGATGATCCATTGAATGCATCCAGGGATGTGGTCATTAAGGGAAGTGGTGTAGGACATGAAGCCACATGGGAAGAAAAGTGGTGGTGGAGGTTAGACATAGTGTAAAGATACAAGGGGATGTTGAGACCAGGCTGGTTGTCCTTGTACAGGCACCAATCCCTGAGAGACCAGGTTTTCATCCCCCTATCCTTCTTCCATTATCATCTTCTTGTTCTTCTTCTCAAACCCTCATCTGTCCTTCAAACTATCCCCTGCTTCATCTCCTGCTACGTTTGTGTTGACAGCATTGTTGACACCGTGAGGAGTATTACTAGACGACACCCGACTGCATTAAAAATCCCCTTCAGAAAAAAAGCTTTTTTTTTTTTACAGAGGTAAAAACCCAGTTGAGTATCAGTAGCTTTAAGCGTGAACTTCTTCTATTTGTTCTCCTATGAGGGCCAAAAATGATGCAATATGACCTGCTCTCTGTCCCAGCCTTGGCCCACTATTAAGACCTGGAGTGAGGGGGTCAGATGGGTGAGAGGAACCTAGTTGAATCCATAACAGAAAACTCCATCCAGGAGAGGTGGTCATGGCTCTCACCTCTCTTTGCTGTGTTAGTGTGTACATGTGTGTGATAAGCCTGTTGTGGTCCTGTGAGGGACCTAAGGCCCCCGTTCTCCTGATTAGTCATTTATCAGTGCTGGCAGTTCAGACCTACCATAATCACTCTTCTTTTAGCCCTCCTCCCTCTGCTGCTCCGATCCCTGTATCCACCTTACCAATGATGCTCAGCACCCCCCCCCCCCCCCCCACCGCTCCAACCCACCCTTTCAAACCACAGGCTAGTCTGACCTCCACTTGCACAAGTCCAATATGCCCCTGACCCACTCTTGGCTTAGCACAGGTTCTTATGTATAACAGCGGATAGTTCAAATCCCCAAAGAATGTACAATTTATGAAAAATATGTGCCTAATGTTGCATAAAACCTAATACTCAGCACAAGTAGTGCTTTTTCTTTGGCTTTATGTGGAGGTTACAGAAGTAACCAGACTCTCATTCAATACTGTCCAATGTCCAATGGATGGATTTTCATGAAATTAAGCTATTTAGCAAAGGGAGCAGGATGATGTGAGGAGGACGAGAAGGAGAGAAAGTGTACTCCAAAGAGACAAGATGGACCTCCCTATCAAACACACACATGTACACACACATACACACACGTGCACACACATACACACAAAGAGAGTTCCCGCATGTCCTTGCATGTCAACAGGAAGGGATTAAAAGTACCAGACATATTGAGGCATTTCATTAGCCCAAAAAGGAGCTAATGAGGCTAACTGGCGGCTTGCTTGGTGGCAAACTGACTTTGACATCCATAATCCTGATGATGCAGAACGCAGGATACAAACACATTAAAGGCCTGTCTTGTCTTCCTTGCCTCTTTTCTCTTTCCTTCACTTGCCATCATTCCTACTTTATACACTCCATCCCTATTACACCCAGACATTGCTTTCTGAAAGCATTAAGGCGTAAAAAAAAGTGGAGTGTTGTTGTGTGTGTTTTTGACCTATAATATTACCCCTAATACAGTGCTTCTTTTTACACTTAATAATTCTGTCATGATGCACCGCATTAGGCCATCATCATTTCAGATAAATCAGTACATTGTTTTGGTTTACTTCCTAATATTTATTATAAAAGTGGGTGACTTATTTCAGTCTAAAGTTTATAGACACGCTCATGTTATCTAATGAGAACGTGCATCTAAACATTTGTTACAATAAAGAAAGTTCAAAGTTAAGTACGAAGACCCCTCCTTTTATATATTCTATTTCTGTTTAAGACCATTTAATTTTGTTAAATACTTGCTATGGTCTCGACCGGAATGATTATCGGTCCGTTTCATGAATAAATCTCTGTAGAATGGTGACATACTGTTAAAGGGGAGGGTAGAGGTGCCATGTCTGGGGCGTACTATTACTGAGCAGCCTACTGTCTCTTTAAAGATCATTCTGCGTAATAGGAGCTCTCTCGTAAAACACAACGTTGTGTCTCTCTCTCTCTCTCTCTCTCTCTCTCTCACACACACACACACACACACACACACACACACACAGATATAAATATTTCTCACCTCAGCACCACCTTAAATAATCCAAAGATGTATGAGGCCATACTGGGCTGCACTTAAATACAGAGCCTTTATAATTCGGGCTGCATGCCACATTACCAGGCTCTTGGACACACAGCTCTGTAAGGCCAAATGTTAGATGGGGTAAAGACTTGAAATAAAGTCCTGTTTACACATCAAACTATGTTAAGAATAAATATACTTGACCTGAATATAAGACTCTTTTTTAATACTGTTTTTTTGGAAAATATTTTCAAGAGAAAAAAAAGACTTAAAAAAAAAGTTCAATATCAGTGAAATTAAAACAAGGATGATATATTTCTGAGCTGCTCGACAGTTGTAAAAACTTAAAAGACATAACAGACACTTTTTTTTTCTGTTAGGCCCTTTTTTAGCCCTCTCTTGTAGCTGCACCTGTCCAGGTGTATGTGAGTGACAGGAAAAAAACCTCTGACTCCCTGAGTCAAAAGTTGTTTGGTGCCACCTACTGGTCTGAATGTAGAAATGTACGGCAATCTGTCTTTTCCAGACTATTCTTCTAAATCTTGCCTTTTATATTTGTTTCCCTGGGAATATACTGGAAATTACAGGAGTCAATGTAAATAAAATGGATATCTTTTAGATATATGTACACCTGATCAAAATTTCAAGACATTTTACTAACAATTTCCACTGTTGGATCTAAAGGATGTTCGCATCCATCCATCCATGTTCTACAACACTTACCCTAACAAGGGTCGCGGGCATGCTGGAGCTTATCCCAACTGTCTTCGGACAAGATGCAGGGTACACCCTGGACTGGTTGCCAGCCAATCACAGGGCACATATAGACAAACAACCATTCACACTCACATTCATACCTATGGACAATTTGGAGTCGCCAATTAACCTAGCATGTTTTTGGAATGTGGGAGGAAACCGGAGTACCCGGAGAAAACCCACACATGCACGAGGATGCAAACATGCAAACTCCACACAGAGATACCCGAGCGGGGAATCGAACCCGGGTCTCCTTGCTGTGTGGCCTGCGCGACATTCAATGGTGGAAGAAAGTGTTATTCTCTGAGGAGAAAAATATGTAACCATGATGGCCTCCAACATTACTGGCATGACATCCCAAACGAGACAGTGGAATAGGCGCCATCATGATCTTGGGGTGCTTTGTCCTTCAATGGAATCGGTTGTGCAGGGGCGTCAAATGGTAGCTGGCTCTGTGGATTGCGCGGTAAATAAAGACTGTTTTTTTTCAACAGGACATCATGCCCACCTGACAAAAGAATAACCTCTCTTTTGGACGGACCTGCATGTTCCCCTGATCTAAATCCAGTTGAGAACATTTGGGGATGGATGGCAAAGCAAGTTCACAAAAATGGGCATCGGCCTGGAAACGCTGGCATCAAGC
Organism: Doryrhamphus excisus; assembly: GCF_037039965.1. Taxonomy (NCBI): domain Eukaryota; kingdom Metazoa; phylum Chordata; class Actinopteri; order Syngnathiformes; family Syngnathidae; genus Doryrhamphus; species Doryrhamphus excisus. Next base: position 12,908,203 of record NC_136357.1, on the reverse strand, counting down.
ATGCGAGTTAGTTACTTTCTTTTTGCATTTTGGAGCTCTACTTAGAACTTATTTAAAATCCAATAATGCAAAATGTAAGTTATTGTCATTTTTACATTGGTGGCAGAATGTTAATCATTAAACTGCGGTAAGCCAGGAAGTAGATATCTACCCCTATATGGTTCTAAAATGCACCACAATGGTCTTTTTTGTTAGACTGTGTCTCTGCATGTATCTCCTCCAGGTTCTTTAAGAGTGTAGAAGAATCATTTCTTGCCCTCTCCTCCTCTCACCATCACAATGCATTCTGGTAAATTGTCTCTCCCGACACTGTCATTCCTCGTATACCGGCCTTGTCTGTGAGCACTAATTGTCCCATTCGGAGCCCTTATGGATGCTCGATGACCACTCAATGTGTTCAAAAAAATAAAAAAGGAGGGTGAAACAAGTGTGTTACTGACAAATGACATCCTTGGCCTTTCCTATAGTGGGCGCAGACACTTAATAAGCTCTCTGTGTGTTCAGGTGAACAGTTCACTGTAGAGGCTGCTCGTGTGTGTGTTCAGTTTGTACTCTCAGCGCAGTCGACCCAGGGTTCTTGGTGGTGACCGGAGCAGCGCTCACTTACAGAACAACTCACCTGAGGAAAAACTCCTCTCTCAGTTCGCTGCCCTCCCTCGTTATTCTTTTTTTTTTCATTCTAATTCATCCTTCTCTTCTTTCTCTGACCCAGACACTCATCCCCTTCAGCTACTTCTGCTTTTTTGGCTCCTCTTGCCTGATCTGTCTCTTTTTGTACACCGTTCTCTGTAGAGATAGCCTTGGGGGGGGGGGGGGGGGGGGGGACTGACAGGCTCATACACACACACACTCTATACATGCATATGCATCACCTGCAACCTTAGCTACATTTGGTAGAAATACAACTTTCAAGCACAACTTTACCTACATTTTCTTTTACTATACACAAATCTCCCAATTTTACACCTTGACTACTTTTATTTAAGCAACTTAAATTATAAAAAAAATATTTCTTTGATGAAAAGTCATTTATTTCCAACAGTCAATTATTTGGATTAGTAGAGTGTTTTTTGGCAGCTTCCAGTCGTGTATGTATAGACCCGGGGTGCCCATTACATCGATTGTAATCACAAAGGTTTATGGGTAGATTGCACGGCATTGAAAAACAAGTTTTTTTCAGATTTCAGCTTCTATATGTAGCCATGTCAACGTAATCTGGCCCGGGTTCTTCAGAATCAGGAGTACTGGCCAATGTCACTTAAACACTATTATTAATGGGGCTTCTTTCTTTAAGCAATCAAATTTCAGATTTCCCTAACATGGCAAGCTAGCAGGCATCCACGGATGTCAGCATTTTTCCATTCTCTGATTGGTTGTTGTTTGAAAACCTATGTTGGCCACTCAAAAATGTTCATGCCTCTTGAACACATCATCACATGAACAGTGCAGTGTATATTATAAGTGTATTATGACTGAATATGAATATAATATACTGTACAAGTGTATTATAAACAAATACCCTGGCTTACACAAACATAGGTACTTGCGGTCAGGAATACTCTACTACTCTTTGCCTCTCACAGGTAAGAGCACTAGAAGAGCCAGCAAATGCTCTATTTTCTTCCAGCGTGGTGATTGATGAAAGGCACTGTTTCCAATGCTTCCTTTCATAAATCTAGCCTCTGTCTCGGCATTCCACTTTTCTCCCAAGTGCAGGCTTCCCTCAGCCTCTGTTGACACATTCACTACACTGCATCCGTGTGTATGTGTACAGGTCACGGGGAGGGGGAAGGGGAAGGGGGGCTTAAGTGGGCTTGGTCCACAGTGAGGGTAATGATGCAGGAACAAGCCACTCAAGCCCCTGCAAAATCTCAATCTCCTGAGGTACATTTCACTCGCTTTCTGGCTCACACTGCCTTCACTCTCTCAACACACACATATACACAAGCACACACATAACCACACACAAATGTACATCTGTGTTGTGTGGCAAAAACTGAAAATGGTAATGGTTTAATTAATTAATTGCCATTATTCAGTGGTTCGTCACACAACACAAATTGTGTGTGAAAAATGGCTGATACTATTAACTGTATATGCATGTGTATACAGTGCATCCGGAAAGTATTCACAGCGCTTCACTTTTTCTACATTTTGTCATGTTACAGCCTCATTCCAAACTGAATTAAATTAATCTCTTACCTCAAAATTCTACACAAAATACTCCATTATGACAATGTGAAAAAAGGTTTTTTTTTTACATGTTTTGAATTTATTAAAAATAGAAAACAAAAAAATCACATTTACATAAGTATTCACAGCCTTTGAATGAAGCTCAAAATTGAGCTCAGGTGCATCTTTTTTCCACTGATCATCCTTGAGATCTTTCTACAGCTTAATTGGAGTCCACCTGCAGTAAATTCAGTTGATTGGACATGATTTGGAAATATAATAACTGTCTATATAAGGTCCCACAGTTGACTGTGCATGTCAGAGCACAAACACCAAGCATGAAGTCAAAAGAACTGTCTGTAGACCTGCGAGACAGGATTGTCTTGAGGCACAAATCTGGGGAAGGATACAGAAACATTTCTGCTGCTTTGAAGGTCCCAATGAGCACAGTGGCCTCCATTATTCGTAAATGGAAGACGTTTGGAACCACCAGGACTCTTCCTAGAGCTGGCCGGCCTTCTAAACTGAGCGATCGGGGAAGAAGGGCCTTAGTCAGGGAGGTGACCAAGGCCCCGATGGTCACTCTGTCAGAGCTCCAGCGTTCCTCTGTGGAGAGAGCCTTCGAGAAGGACAACCATCTCTGCAGCAATCCACCAATCAGGCCTGTATGGTAGAGTGGCCAGACGAAAGCCACTCCTTAGTAAAAGGAACATGGCAGCCCGTCTGGAATTTGCCAAAAAGCACCTGAATGACTCTCAGACCATGAGAAACAAAATTCTCTGGTCTGATGGCTTTCAGACCAGGCCGTGAGGCGGCACGGCGGTCCAGTGGTTAGCGCACAGACCTCACAGCTAGGAGACCAGGGTTCAATTCCCACCCTCGGCCATCTCTGTGTGGGTTTTCTCCGGGTACTCCGGTTTCCTCCCACATTCCAAAAACATGCTAGGTTAATTGGCGACTCCAAATTGTCCATAGGTATGAATGTGAGTGTGAATGGTTGTTTGTCTATATGTGCCCTGTGATTGGCTGGCGACTAGTCCAGGGTGTACCCCGCCTCTCGCCCGAAGACAGCTGGGATAGGCTCCAGCACCCCCGCGACCCTCGTGAGGAAAAAGCGGTAGAAAATGAATGAATGAATGATTCAATGAATTAATGACAAAATTAAAATGGCCAAGATCTACTGTTTGGTAACATTTATTTTCATAGCTTATTTCAATATATAAGCTATATAAGAATATGAACAAAATGCTGGTATCCACAACTCATTTTGTATTGCACCAAAGACAGCTGGGATAGGCTCCAGCACCTCCGCGGCCCTCATGAGGAAAAGCGGTAGAAAATGAATGAATGAATGAACAATGCATTTATTTTTTTGTCTTCACACATTGTTAACTTTTTTTTAAACTATTTGGACCTAATTTAACACCCAATTCTTGTTATTTTATATGTAAATCATAAATAATGTAAAAATGTGCCACAAAAGTTATATAAATAAACTAACAAAATGATATATGATATAAATATATGTCTTCTTTCTCTTTGGGCTTTTCCCTTCAGGGGTCGCCACAGCAAATCAATCTCCTCCATCCAACCCTGTCTTCTGCATCTGTCTCTCTCACACCAACTACCCTCATGTCCTCCTTCACTACATCCATAAACCTCCTCTTTGGTCTTCCTCTACGCCTCCTACCTGGCAGCTCTAAACGCAGCATCATGTCCGAACCATCTCAGTCTGGCCTCTCTGACTTCATCTTCATCAAGGCCTATAACGTGTAATGTCCATCTGATGTACTCACTCCTGATCCTATCCATCCTGGTCACTCCCAATGAGAACCTCAGCATCCTCATCTCTGCTACCTCCAGTTGTGCTTTTCCTGTCTTTTCCTCAGTGGCTCTGTCTCTAGACCAAACAACATAACTGTTCTCACCACAGTTTTGTATACAATGGAAATGTCTGAAATGTATAACATTTAAAAATAACAAACTGAAGCAGCTTGAGAAAAATAAATAAATGTATGTTTTTTTTAAACCTTCAACCGGCAAAGCTAATTTCAGTTAATGTTTAAGGGCAAAACAGAACTTTGGTTGCTGCAGTGCAAGAGGAAACAGAGTCGTAGGTGCAGAAAACCCCGGAAAGTATATTTATGTCAAGACGGACCCAACTGTATTTTGTTCTCTGAAGGGAGGCTCACTCTGCCAAATTTGAAAAAAAGGTTAGATGAGATTGGGTAGAAAAAGTTTGAGTGATGCACTTCTACGACCACATAATATAACCACACATTATTGCTCAAACCTAAGCTTTGAGAAGGCTGAGAAGGCTATTGTCCCGAGCCTCGTTAGAAAATCCAGGTGTACCTAATGGAATGACCCGTGCATGCTTTTTGCAACGGACTTACTTTACACATACAGCCACCTACATGTTTGAATCACGTATTCATAAGCCTATTTCAGTTCTCAAGCTTGATGAAACCTTCTTAAATACACAATCCCGCATGTGCAGCAGTGTTTGTACGTGTGTGCGCATGTGTGAGAGAGGTACAAAGATAGGGGATAAGGCTTCCTTGTTCCTTATTTATGTCTTATTATAGCTACAGCAGGACCCGGGCCATAGACACAGTCACTGGGGACACCATGATGAACTACTCGACCAGACAGCCTGCTCACTCCTGGGAAGACACATACCCGCCACTTCCACCCACTGCTTTACTTCCACACTTTACCCTCTCCCTCCACTAGCCATTACTTGTTGTTATTAAATTGCTACGCTACACTTCCACTCCAAAAGGTGACTCAGTGAAAAGATCCACCTCTCTTCCTCTGCACTGTCAAAAGCTGTAATCACACTAAAATAACTGCTCCATACCATTTTTTGGCACCCTGCGCAGGGGTAGCAACAACATATCACCATCCCGCCTACACAACTAATAGTGGAAACATGCCTTCATGTGTGTGGTGCTCTGACCTGAAGAGGTGCAAGTGCCTGAGCTCATTAGGCACTTTAATGAGAAGACAGCACCACTGAGACAATGCATACAGACGGGCTAACATCTACCAAGACAAGCACACAGACCTGATTGGACCACAGAGAGAGTAGAAATAACAAGCAGATAGAAGAATCGGGTTTGTTCATGTTTGGACTTGCAGCTTAGTTGTTGTTGTTTTAGGGAATTACCCTTGTAGTAACATCCTCTTCCTGTGAGTAAACCTTTTTTTTTTTTTTTTTTGCCTGGTTCAGGAAAATTAATGTCTATAAGCGCAACACAATCCATCATCGCCTGAAAGCAGAGGTCATTCAGGAAATGATAGCAGGAAAGATATAGGTTTCTCCTCCATGTACCAGCACACACACACACACAATATAGAAAGAAAGGGGTGATCACATCACTAAAAACTTTCTCACTATTTCCTCTTTGACATTGCAAAAGAAGAAAGTTTACAATTGATCAGGGAGATGACTTATGTTAATTAATTATTTTAAAAATTAATAAATGTTTGTTCTTTTGTCATGTTCAGTGAATTAGCAGCTTTAGGTGACTACTCTAATGTTGATATATATTAGGAGTATATTAAGAATACACAGTGACTGTCCTTTTAGGTTTTATCTGAAAAAATAACAACATTAATACTGTATAATATAATGTAACATAATTAGGGCTGTCAAATGATTAAAAATATTAATTAAAATAATTCATTTTCAAATTAATTAATAATCATCAATCGCCATTAGCCACTGTGTGGGTTACTTCTATGACCGTTTCTGCTGCATTTTATGAACAGAAAGATAATGACAGAACACAATTATATACATTTGTATGTATTACTAGCTCCTAATGAAATAAACATTTTAATCAAGCTAAAATATACCACATATGACTGAAGATGTATTTGGCTAACGCTAGTGTCTTTAACAGTAGCAGAACATTTGAATCTGTGTTATGGTGAGGTATGAAGAGTTGCGTTCAAAAACATCAAGCAACTCATTCTCAAATGTATGAGAAAATCACATGTTAGGTCTGCACTAACATTGGAAGTCTTCATGCATATTTTTGGAATGTGTAAGGAAAATGAGAGCGAAAATGTATGCAACATGCATGATCCATTGAAAATGGATGGATAATATCATACAGTAAATATTACATTACTATATAATTTATGTCATCACCTAATTCCTTATATATGATACTGTATATCAGAAAAACACTGTATTTTAACAGAGCTTTATCCAATAATACATAGAGTTACTGTATATAGACACACACATGCATACATAAACATACACAGTGCCCTTCTCATGGTTGTTGACAGATTAATCACACACACATTAATTATTGACAGTAACTTCAATGGAAAACGTAAACATCCGTCACCGTGTTTTAAATCATTTCAATCTTCCTTTAGGCATAGTCATACGGCCATGGATTTCCAAATGGCACAAGGGCGTATTGATAACGCACACATCAACTTTGTATTCAAGATGAGTTTAACGGAAGCATGGACCATAAGGACTGCGTTGAAAAATCCTATTGTCCTCCAGCAGACACGGAGATAAAGACAAACAAAGACAGTAAAGCGGTGACCTAAAAGTGGACGAATGACAGAGAGCGAGAGAGAGAGAGGGTTTTATCTGTGTGACAGAGTGAAGGATGTGTGGCCACGTTCCACACTGATGCTCCTGTCCTTTTAGTAAATCAGCCCTCACTGTTGTCACCTGCTCGACCCATGGTCACACATCACCGGTGTCACTCTTACATGATGTCAACCAACACACACACACACATACATACACACACAGCTTGACTGTGTAGTTTTCCGCACTTAAGGCGATGACATGAAGACAAACGAACCACTGAGAGTGAATGGAAGGTAAAAAAAAAATGAATGGAGGTATGCTACGCAGGCATAGTGTCCATTCAATAAGGTGAAAACAACGTGAAATCTTTGCAAAATACAAAAATCTACAATCCAACTTATTCTTATCTTATTCCTACCCCATGAAAACTGGAGTTCACACTTATCATGTGTAATTCAGTTAAAAAGAACTGTGGTGTGTTTGTCTATTTGTTCTGCTAGTGCAGGGGTCAGCAATCCATGGCTCCAGAGCCGCATGAGGCCTCTTTGTTGTGGCTCCCTTTGCAATTCTATATTTTTTAACACCCGAGTGGAAAAAATTCACCTTTGAATTTTTGTAATGAGTTAAAAAAATTCAACTTTGTGTGAGGCCATGAATGCATCCTGGCTGTCCTGACCAGTGATTGGATGAGCATGAGCGTGAGCAGACAGGATGCTATTCTCACACGGGTAAATATGAAGGAAAAAAAGTAACACTGGGGCGGCACGGCGGTCGAGTGGTTAGCGCACAGACCTCACAGCTAGGAGACCAGGGTCAATTCCACCCTCAGCCATCTCTGTGTGGAGTTTGCATGTTCTCCTTGTGCATGCATGGGTTTTCTCCGGGTACTCCGGTTTCCTCCCACATTCCAAAAACAATGGCGACTCCAAATTGTCCATAGGTATGAATGTGAGTGTGAATGGTTGTTTGTCTATATGTGCCCTGTGATTGGCTGGCGACCAGTCCAGGGTGTACCCCGCCTCTCGCCCGAAGACAGCTGGGATAGGCTCCAGCACCCCTGCGACCCTCGTGAGGAAAAAGCGGTAGAAAATGAATGAATGAATGAATGATTCAATGAATTAATGACAAAATTAAAATGGCCAAGATCTACTGTTTGGTAACATTTATTTTCATAGCTTATTTCAATATATAAGCTATATACACAGAGATGGCCGATGGTGGAATCGAAATGGGGTCTCCTAGCTGTGAGGCCTGCGCGCTAACCGTGCAGCCAGCCTTACTACAGTGACTTTTTATTTGGTGAATGTATAGTACTGAAATGAAATATTCTATTATCTCTGTAAGTGCCCATCAGACATTAATAATCTATCCTTGCTGCAGATAATCACAAAGACAGGAGAAGGTAAAGAGATCAATACCTCGCTCCTGTAAAAAGACGAATGGCTTTGCGAATGATTTTCCACGGCGATCAGCCTCTCTCGGACCTGACACACTTCCTGTACTAAAGGCGGAGGAGGGCGAAAGGATGAAGATGTTTCCTTGTGGTTGCTCTCCATCACCAGCTGTCATGACATCACCACTATAGCTCTCTCTCTGCCCCCGCAACTCTTAACAGGAGATGTCACATTTGGCTCCACATACACTTTTATAGGCGTGCTGGAACAGTTATCATTATGTAATGGCTCTGGATGTTGAGTCATTGGATGATTTGGTTTAAATTGGTTTGGATTTAGTGCCTCTTAGCTGAGGAAAACTTGCTTTTATTGGGCTTTAATGTCGTGACTGTGAAAATTCCAGTTTTACTTATCCTCCCAGTGTGGAACAAAAGCGACTAAACCATATTTAAACATGTTTTTGACATTCATGACAAATGCAGTCTAGCTAACGGAGCCAAATATTACTAAATGTTACTAAAAGTAATGCACTATACAGCAGCCACAACGTTTCTGGGCGTTAATCTAGTGTACTTTTTCTGAATATAAGTACTTATTGTTCTTCTCATAACCGTTTTCACCACAGCTCGGTTCGCCTGGATCTGGTGGGTCACTGCCCCACTACAAGCAAACTATCATGGCCACTAAAGCCTTGTCCACGCCTAGCAGGATATTCCTCCATTCATTCATTTTCTACCGCTTTTCCTCACGAGGGTTGCGGGGGGTGCTGGAGTCTATCCCAGCTGTCTTCGGGCGAGAGGCGGGGTACACCCTGGACTGGTCGCCAGCCAATCGCAGGGCACATATAGACAAACAACCATTCACACTCACATTCATACCTACGGACAATTTGCAGTTGCTAATTAACCTAGCATGCATATTTTGGGTATGTGGCACGAAAACAAAGTACCCAGAGGAAGCCCACACACGGGGAGAACATGCAAACTGCTAACCATGCACATGCTAACCAATCGAACAGTGTGCAGCCTGCCAATAATATAATGTTACAGAAACATTTATGATACACATACATATAATTCTTGCTAAAATACATGAAAAATGTCATACAGGAGGCACTTTCAGTACCAAGCAGTCAAGCATTCATGAGCTGGAAGGTGCTTGTAGAGGAAAAGTGAGCTTTTTAGTTGTGTACTTTATTGAAATATACAAAAAGCAGGACCGCCTAGACCTACATTTACAAACAACTTCAATACAAGACACTGTATTTTTATGCTCTGCTGAATGAATGCATGAATTTGACTGCCAATATCAAGTTTTGGATGAAAATGACAAATGTTATTATCCATTGTCTCGGTTTTTGTATGACCATACAGTGTGCCTAAAAATCGGTAGATTCTGGCCAGGTAGATTCCTAATGCTGTGTGTGAGTGGTTGATTAGTTCATAGTACGCACGCAGCACAAGGAATAACTCTACCTCCTTTCAACCTTCAATAACCTGCTGTAAACTCTTCATTTATCAATTTAATGTCATTTATTAGTTCATAGTACGCACGCAGCACAAGGAATAACTCTACCTCCTTCCAACCTTCAATAACCTGCTGTAAACTCTTCATTTATCAATTTAATGTCATTTATAATGTAGTTTGCTTTGTTTTCTGCATGTAAAACGCTAATAATTCCCTATAAAGTGTGTTTTGTGTTCATATTTTTGGTCGTCTAGAGTATTTTTGTCATCAAGTTAGCCATAAAAAAATGAATGGAACCATTGAAGAGGGCCTTGTAAATAGTTATGCAGCAGTTACATACCCACTCTTTACTGTGGTGTATCATATAAGAAACAAAATCAGACCCCCCCCCGACCACCACCACCAAGTATCTCCCTCATCGCACCCCCTCCCCCTCGGCTCTTCACTGTGATTGAAATGAAAGGTAATGGTCCTGAAAGAGGAAGAGGGGAGACTTTTCCACTAGTATCTCTTAACCCTCTCTTACACACACACACACACACACACCCACACAGTCAATGAGATTCTTATGTATGCACACACATGTGCAGCACGATGGTAGAAATAACATTGGTTTAATTGTGAAACACTTCAAAAGAAGAAGAAGAAGAAAGAAAAATGAGGCATCCGAGCGCCTACACTGGTGGTAATGGTGCTGCGTTTGTCTCTTTGCGAGAAAACACACAGAAATGTCATGTTAAACAGATACAAAGTAATTTAATAGGAAGCTTAAAATAGTCATAAATATTGAATTAATCATTTATAATAGATCTTAAAGTAAGTGCGGTCCTTGAAGTATTACATATAAGGGCAGGGGGTGGGGGGGGGGGATGATAAGAGACTGGAAAAATTAACCCTCTAGACATTTTTTGCCTGAGCTGCATGAATGAATATTCATGCTTGATACCACACTAGTGCTCAACAAGGAGATGGAGAAAAACCATTAAAACACATATCTCACGTCTGATGTCCACTTATTTATCTTTCAAAGAAGCGATCCTTTTTTTCATTGATGTTTTTATTAGGACTGTCAAACTTAACGCCTTTCCGGCAGTTTTCCCTACACGGCGTTATTTTTTGGACGCACCAGTAACGTACGCACGTTCCTGTTTGACTCTCAACAAAGTTAGAGGAAGCACGGCGGGGGATGTGGAGCCACAAGCAGGAACAAATATTGACACTACTGAAATGGACACTACTGCTCAGTTTCCTAATAATAGACAATAATAAATGCTCTTTGCACAAGTAATAGCATGACCAAACCTTGGTTTTCGTACAATACTGCATGTAACAACCTATGTCTGTCTTGTACTGTATCATTCCGCAAAATCAAGTAGCCAAAACCTTGCTGACTCACTGTCCATGTATTTGTCTGACTGCTAAATAACCCATCATGAGGCCAAAAACATTGAATTGAATTAGATCTCAATAGGATGTATCAGTAATAAGCTCCATCCTGTCGTAATAATAATTTCTTTAACATTTTTTTATGCATGTAAAACTAGTTTTCGGCAGTTTTCGGGGGCTCTGGAACAGATTGTTTGGATTTACATGATTTCCTTTGGGAAAAAATGCCTGATTTTTAGATGTTTCTTTTGTCTCTAACCTTTTGGAACAAATTAATGACGAAAAAAAGGTTCTGTTGTCTGTATTTATGTGTACAATAGGATGTATCAATAATAAGCTCCATCCTGTCGTAATAATAATTTCTTTAACATTGTTTTATGCATGTAAAACTAGTTTTGGGGGAGCTCTGGAACAGATTGTTTGGATTTACATGATTTCCTTTGGGAAAAATTGCCTGATTTTTAGATGTTTCTTTATTCTCTAACCTTTTGGAATGAATTAATGACAAAAAACAATGTTCCGTTGTCTGTATTTATGTTTAAAAAGCTTATATTCATGTGTAAATACATGAGCTCTTGTCACATATTGCTTATTAAACAAGCCAAAACCAAGATCCTGTCATAACATATACATAAAAGCCACAGTTTTGAAAATATTCACTGCTTTTCCAATAGGTCAATTTTTAAGGACAAAAACCAAAGCTTGCATGTGTACGAAAAGGCCAAAAATGCAAATATATTTGATCAATTTCATCATGATATACACTGAAATGCACTCCCAGAAAAAAAACCCTAATGTGATGTGTTTTTTTCTATTTTTGAGACATAATATGAAACCTATCATTATTATCTGTGTAAAAATAATTTTGATTGAGCTGTCATTACAGAGCGTGCATGCAGGTGTGCCGAACTAGTGAGTGCATGTGCATGCGTGTGTGCATTTGTGTGTGCATGTGCATGCTTGAGGGTCAGGCGGTGGTGAAGTTAAGGACACAGAGGGCTTTTTACTGATCTCATTGCTGCTCCTGCTGACACAGCATCCTGCTACTGGAAGCAAGCTGGTGACCCAAAACTATTCACTTACTTCCCTGGGAAGCCCCTTGTGCATGTGTGTGTGTGTGTGTGTGTGTGTGTGTGCATGAGCGTGATAAAGAGAGGATAAAGGCTGAGTTGGCACCTTTAGCGATAGTACAGTAGTATGGATGTGTCTAATAGAGTGCAGTCTTCAATCTGCACTGTCACTAGGGCAACCACTACTTTTAGAAACAAGACTGATACACAAGCCAACAGGACACTGAGGTCTGTTATGGTAAAAAAAATATGAATATTAAAGAGGACCTATTATTCTTTTTCCACTTTTCTGACCTATAAATGTTGTATTATCGTGTTAAACGATGCAAAAGTTTCAGATCGTGAAGTTTGCGCATTTGGAAGCGAGCCCTGAAAAAGGTTTGGGATAGCTCTGAACGCTCTGTTTCAGAGTGTTTTTTTTCTAACACCAGCTCACTGTGACACTCATATTATTAAACTTGCATAACAACTATGAAAAAGCTGATACAAGATAATTTGCGATGAAAATCACGTTCACATTACACCTCTGTTATTGAACAGTAACTTGTGTGTAAGTTTAAACAAATTTCTATCCTATAATAGGTTTTATGATGGCAGTTTGACTATTTTTTATTTGTATTTTCAGGGTTTTCTCGATCTCTAGCCAGAAAAAGTGCTTCTTGTTTGGGGATTAATTCAAAATAAGCAGCAGAAAATGGCAATGAATTCAACTTGTTGCACTCAAGGGTGGGAAAGCCTTATGTGACGTTACTTTGAATAGACAGAATCAGGGACAGGGTGGCTGTGGAAGTGACTTGCCAGGTAAGGCGAGGTATATGTTGGGCTCATCTATGAAAGGTGAGGGCAGTGGGGGTTAATAAGACAGTGGAAGTAATTTGAGTAGCAAAAGGGTGTCACCGTCTTCCAGTACGATGCACACATACAGCACAGCACACACAGCAGGGGAGAAGGACACCGACTGCTCAGTATGCAGCCCTGACATTGTCCACATCTGATACGGGACATTAGCCCCTAACTCCCTCCATACACGGCTGCCCTTCACTTTATATTACTTTATGTTAATGGAAAAATATTACATACAACATCATTTGTCTTTGTTAGCACGGCACCCCGCAACTGATTTAAATGCATGTGTTTACCTCTTACAGACAGGTGAAGACAGGGGGCAGGGTGGGTGACTGACTCCATCACTGTGTATGTGTGTGTGCTTGTATTATGGGATGCGCGCATCTCATTCAGATTTATTGATCCTGTCCACCTCTCAGCGAGACCCAACAAGAACACACACATACACACATAGAGCGTGTGTGGCACCTCACTAGAACTCAACACATATGTTTATTTTATTATTATTTCTATTATTATAATACATACTATTTATTCATTCATTATAAAATATATAAAGAAGTTTTCAAATTAGATCTAAACAGAAAAAAGAGCATAACAGATGTTTTTTTTTCTTTATACCTTAACTCAATTGAAGTTGTAGCTATTCACTACGGGTGTTTTCGAATAGTTAGATAGATTTCAATAGATTCTATTCACTATAAATCTTGAATCATATCAAAATATCATGTGATAAAGATTGTACCCTTCTGACTCCAACGGGGCAGCCATGGCTGCTGGTAAGCATACATGTTTACAAAGAATCTTTTTGTTTTTGTCCCCTCTTAACCCTCCTCTTGTGTTAGGGTCGGCACCGACCCGTTTTACATTTTAATGCATAAAAAGAATCGCATAACATTTGTTTATTGCATCAAGGCTTTTTGACTTTGTCATGAAACTCTATTTCAACAAAATAAAAACTTTAACTTTAAATTTTTTTACAAAATTTTAAAATGGTCTGGTTGAAATTATGACCACTGTATTGTTAGGGTCGGTTATAATAATATGACTATAAAGCAATATTTTGAGCCACAACTGAAATCATAAGTGTTCAATCAGCCAACACAATGACAACCAGCTCCTCTTCTCATCATGTAAGCTTCAGGGGATTCTCATTTTGACCGCTTTTCAAGTATACCGACAGAAAAACAAGGTCCAGACACGTGAGGGGAATTCACTCATTTGATTGGCTGATTTCACATTTACAATTTGGATCATGGAAAGAATGGCAAGAAGTACAGTGAACCAAGATCTGGACCTGTTCTGCTTTTTGATTTCAGTTTATACTAAAGTTCTGCTGCTGAAAACAACAACTTTTTCGACCTTTTTTTTTTTTTTTACATTAATATATATGGGTCAAAATTGACCCGAACACCATAGATGTTTCTTTGGTGATTAATACTAAAATGAGAAAATTCATTCAATTGACCATTTTTGGAAATTGAAATCGAAGGGTATAGTGACAAAGAAAGGCCTACATGCCCACACCAAAAGTATTAAAAGGCCTCGGACTGGATGTTACTGCAGAGAGTGGTGAGATCAGCGGAGACCCCGCTCCCCCCCATTAAGGACATAGTAAACACCCGCTGCGTATCAAGAGCCCGTCGGATCTACTCTGACCCCACACACCCCCAGCATGGACTGTTTTCTCGCCTGGCATCAGAGAGAAGGCTCTGCAACATCCGCTGTAGAAAAACCAGGTTTAGAGACAGCTACTTCCCCCTGGCCATCAGACTGCTCAATGCCAAATAAGCAAAACTTTAAATTATTGTTATTTATATCTAAATTATTTAAATTATTTGTACAAATTACTGTTTACGCTGTACATTGTTGTTCATATTTGATGTAATCTATTTATTCTCCACATTATTATTTATTATTACACAGGAGCCAGGCAACAACATTTCGTTGGCAATTTCACTGCTGTGTTATTGTGCAATGACAATAAAGAAAGTCTATGTCTATGATACCAGAACGCTAACACAAAAGGAAGGTTAAACGGCCATCTGTCCAATAGCAACAGAAAGCTGGATGAGACACCACCTCAGACATCTTGTCTGTCTGGATGGTCCCGCCTTAGAAGCTTAGAGGTCATCTAACCCTGCCTGTCTGTATGGTGTGTGCGTTTGTTTGAACTGTTTGGTATTCGCACATTCTCTAAGGGCTATCATCAGTCCTGCCATTAATCCATAAGTCAATGGATCAATTCTGGGCTGCGACGAAGCCTGAAAGCTCTCAGCCATATCGACCTGTCATTTAAAACCGCAATGATCACTGGACTTTTAATGCAAAAACTCCACCTCTACATCCGTCAAGGTATCAAGTCACATAGCAGTACTGTGAACTAACCTCAAAGGTATATTCTTTTGAGCAATGTCGGGGCGGTTGTTGGGTTGTGGGTGGGGCGCAGATGAATCATCTGAGAGGTTACAAGAGTGGCATGGTGTGAAGCTATTGATCCGTCAAGTGAATAAATGTGGGCCACATTGTTATATATGTAAACAGTCTGGCATTACTGTGAACACTTTTTCATGTGTGGGATGTCAAAGCTCATACATTACACTGTTAAAACACCCTCATCACTCCAGCATGCATGCTAATGCTACAGTTCACCAATATGCCCTCCAATGTGCACTGTGCATGTACTGTACATTGCACACGTGCATGTGTGTGTGTGTGTTAGACTGCTTTATATATATTGCTCAATCCACTTAAGGGCTGATTATGAGGGTGTAGATTGATAGTAGGCCTTGACACACTCTTTAATCATATTGGCATTGCCGCCGCAAAGAGAAATGGCAGTTATTATGAACTAGCATGGTGACATCATGCAGTGGTTTTTGTTCACACCCTGAGACGGGTAATAGTCAAAGTGACGTTTGGATAAGAAAAGTTATACAGGGCCGATGTGATTAGGACCTAGGTTCCCAAAGCGGGGGACACCTCCCCGCTAGGGATAAGTCAACTGTCATGTGAATAAAAATGAAAATCAATAGCGCCCAAACTTTTCATCATACTTCAAATGCATTCAGAATGCAATCAGAATTTTTTTGAATGCACCATGAATATTGAAAGATATTATAAATGATTATATAAATGAAGACTTTCAGCGTGACTAGAGTATTAAGCAAGCTGAAGTACCTGTGACCATTGCTTGTCAGCCACAATATTGTATTATTTAGTTTTGATCACATACTGTATGGCCTACAATAGCTCAGGCTTGTGATAACTCCAACTAATAACTAAACCTGAACTCACTGTGTTGTGTACTTTTTTTTCCAAAATGTGCATCTCTCCAGGTCACTGGCATGTGTGTGTGACAGGAAAACAAGCTCTGTGGAGATGGTATTTGGTACCACTTGCTGATTTTTGCATGTACACATTTGTATACCACAAATACGTAAGACATTATCTTTCGTACTTCCTTTTGGTGCCCTGTGATTGGCTGGCCACCAGTCCAGGGTGTACCCCGCCTCTTGCCCGAAAACAGCTGGGATAGGCTCCAGAACTCTCCGCGACCCTCGTGAGGAAAAGCGGTAGAAAATGAATGAATGAATGAATGACTTCCTTTTGGTTTTGTGTAAAAATGTTCCAATGTTTGCTCAGGCCATTCCCTCCAGATTGATTCACAAAAGTGGCAATATGTTAATCATCTAGCATTAGCGCCTCTGCTAGGATAGCATTCACATCCTGACAAATACAAACTCTCACAAGCTGTTGTGCATAAAACAAAGCAAACATGCAGACAACAGAGCACAGCTCATTACAGTCAATTAGGGTCAAGTTGGGAGCTGGTAAAAGGGGACTTGGGGGGTTGGGTAACATACGCTACAGTAGAGGAAGTGGCTATGATGGTAAATGCAAAAGGATTGCAATTTGGAGATCACACGAGGGGAAATATGAATGATTTAAACACCAACATGGCAGCATGAAGCATGTGTGGTCTAATCATTTGAAGTCCAAAAGGATAAACAACAATGGCCAGTAGCTGTGTAACGCTATGCCAGAATAACCGTTATATATAATAACTTATGTAGCTCAGTTTAAGGTCACGGTTCGTTTTATTTTTAGTAGCGTAATGGAACAAAATGCAAAACATAAAACTGTTTAGCTTGTGTTTGCCTTTAATGATTTTTTTTAAATGACAAATAAAAAACTGCAGACTGCTGGTAGGTAATTTCGGTAAAGTAATAATTATATTAATTTGAACAGGGTGTATTATTATTATTATTTTATATTTAATAAATGAAAGGTGAAGTGCAGCATGAATAGTTTTTAGACCCCTACTGAACAATACCAGCACACCGCTTTTACTGGGAATATACTGGGAAGTCCAAGTGTTCCCAAATAGGATACTTTGACAGTGGAAGAAGTGTTTTTTGAAGTGTGTTTTCTCCCTGGAGCCACAGCTAGTCTTCACTTGTAGCTGCATTAGTTAACAGTTAACAAAGACAAACCTTTTGACAATTAAATAAATATTAATTTCTCAGTTTTTGTATTTGTGAATCGTATATACTCCAGAATGTTATGAAAAATGATAAATGGAAAACCCTTTTAGTCATGCAAATGAACATAATCCCAAATACATAATTTCCACTGCGTTTCTTCCCTCCCCAAAATGACAATCTGGCATCATGTTAGTGATTCTCTGGTTAACACGGGTCAGAGTGTTGACAAGGACAAAGACTGAAGATGATTATGTCATACTGACTGAGTTAAAATCAGAGGTTTTAAAGGAGGGATGTGCTTGAAATAGTTTTTCCTGTGTTATCAATGGTTACATGTGTGGAAATAGGAACAGTAAAATCATTTATCAAACAAATCTTACATATTCTAGTACAATTATGGATGATTGTGCTTGAATGTGAACCGATAGCATGCCATGGTAGATTGAAAACTCCAACTATTCTATCTATATTCGTGTTTAAAGAAAATGCTCATCACACACAGCGACCGCCTCCCTAGAGGGTGACACCTCAGCCGTGTCGCATTCATGTTGCGTTGGTCATACTGTCTCCACTTTATAGGTTTTATTCAGCTCGCCTCTATTTCAGTTTGTATCAAAAGTTACTTGGTAAACTTGTCTCATGAAATACGCAGGCTTGTCTGCAGGCTTGTGTTGCGTCAGTCACATATGAATCAGGGGTAGCATGAGTGCTATTTTCCTTGAAATGTATTTTTGTCTTATTCCATGAAGTCATCATAAAACTGGCATATGAATTTTGTTAAGTATCAGTTGGTAGTACACTGTCAGTGGTAACAGTAACTGATTGACTGGCCACAATATTAAATACACCTGCACAGTAGCAGTATCAAACACTCAAATATTTATATATTTAAATATAAATATATTATATATATGGAAAAACTTTGCTTCAAGTACTGAACACATTTTTATAAAAATGCAGGGAATAAGGCTGATTATTTTACTATTGTAAGTTTGCATGACTCATCAACTTCACACAGATAAAAAAAAATTAAATAAGTCTTACACACATACACAATACACATATAGTGTAGCAGGATAATAATACATATAGCAACTTCTCAGGACCTGTGATTATTATAGGTTATCACATGGTTTGTCTGTTAATCAAAAGACCAATTTGTTTCCAGAAAATGTTCAGTTTATTACATGTATTATATCTAAACAGTGTAAACACACTAATTGCAAAAATATATCAACAATAATATTTTATCAACAGTCTTATCTTATCAATGTCTGACAATTAAAATTCCATTAATCAAGTTGGGGTTTTTTGGTGACTGGAGAAACACTAGGAATATTTATAGTTACAGTGACATTTCCTGTCACATGCGAGTTTAGAAAGTTAAGCCCAGGAGCCCACTTCATGACCTGGGCTCGTGCGCTCTTCTCTGATTGGTTGTTTCACGGGCACGATACCAGAGCAGCGCGCTCTGAGTGGACAGCTACGGGGGCTGATACTGGACATGGTTAAACTCTATATTTTATCAGTATCACTGCCCTGGGCTTTGACACAGTATCATTTCGGCCTTTTCCCGTATCATTCATGGGCGCTTTCTAGGGTACAGGGCCAATTAATACTGTAGTATGTGATAATCATGGGTATCGTTAATGCACTATTGAGCAAGATCTACGAGCTGACAAGAACGTCAAGACCTTCAAATCTGTGCTTTAACGAATAGTTACGAGTTAGCAAGAAACCGTGGAAAGCACAAGCCCACCTCCTTGGACTTTATGTGAACAAACTGTGGCGTCAACATTACAATGTCCATCTGTACAGATCTTTTTTAAATCGGTTTTATCAGGAAAAAATCTGATACCGATATAATGTTGCTATCCAGCCGATAATTATCAGTACCGGCATCGGCCTTGAATATGATCCTTTCTTTGCAGGTATACACACTGTCCAAAAGCAATACAAATATCCCATCAGTTTCCACTGAACATAAAAATACATAAATAGTAATTGAAGAGAATATATGACATGTTCAAAAACAAAAGATTGATAGGCACACTCATTCATGCTCCATTATGCTGGGTTTAAATTAAATTAATCGCAGATTAATGTAGATTTTTTTCAATTAATATAAGGCCGATTAGGATCGGATCTTCTTTTTGGAATTAAGGACTCAGGACTCACATGAGCTTGACTGTAAAACACCCTCAAATCTCCTTTTCTCTTTTCTTATACTCCCACAGAGAGAGAGAGAGAGAGAGAGAGAGCAGTCCTCATCTAAGTAAGATAATCCAGTTTTGCGGATGAATTGGCCTCTATGTCTCCCCCAGGGCAGAGATTAAGATAAAGATATTAAACAAACAAGAACTCTCCCCTGCCCTGCCCCTGTATTTACTCAATACATTTACCTACTGCACACAAGGCACACACATGGAGCACCATCTTTTTTTACAGTTTTGATTTGATCAATGTGGAAATTTTTGTGTTTATGGGTTGTTTTAAATGCCACACACCCTCTTTGTCCAATAGAAAACATGTGTATCCACTTTTTTGGATTTTTTTATCCAGGACAAAATATAATATGCTGATGGTATTATTATTTTTTTTACTTATATAAAGAAGTCTGAGTCTTGAGTTTTATATATTCTAACCTACTGGTGGTGCCAAACAAGTCAGAGCTTTTCTTCCTGTCACTCAGTGGCACACCAGTGAGAAAAGAGCGCCTCAAAGGTTGTCCTGACATCCTGTTGAGCAGCTAAGAATACAATTCTATTTTATTTTAGATGAAAAAAAAAATCATTTGTCTTCTTATTCATCATTCTTGGAGGTTCGTGGAGGTTGATTTAGTCTGAAATAAATATTTATCCAAAAACATGTCTTGAAAAAAAAAAGTTTTGTTTTATATTAGTCAATAGGGTACTCGGTGAGTTTTTTTTTTAATCATACAAAAAGTTAAAAAGGTGTTTAAACTTGTCTGAGCTGCTTGCTTTTGTAAAACTGTTATATGTTGAAAAATGCTCTCCCTCTCTTTGCAGGAAGACATCTAACAAACACCACACATACACACACCTTTTCTTTACCCACACATAACACCTCCTTAACACACACACACAAAGTCCCATTCCTCATTACGCAGAGAGAGAGCAGAGCGTTGCGAGATCGTAGTGAGAGAGTGGGAGCAGTACTTTAGTGTAATGGGAGGAAATGTTGCTGTTTCATGTTGAATTGATGAAGTCTTGTTGCAGCGCCAGTTCTCCCCGGAGCGGCCCGCTGTGCGCTGGCTGTGGAAATGAAAGGAGCCGCTAAGACTGGACCGGAGCAGTGGAGAAGCAGTCGATAAGAGCTGCATGGGGAGTCTCACCCTTCTGCTTACAAAGTCACAGGAGAGGGGCGCTTCCCGAGTGGAACAAATATTCCGGTCGCATCCCCAATTAGCACCCTTGATGCTGTTTGTTCAAATTATGACATTTGTGGACACGGCATTGAGATCCGATACAGGAGTTGTAATTAAAATTCTACCTTAATTTCATTAAATATATGTGGTTTAGTATACTAGTGGCTCAGGACTACACTGCATTATTTTTCATTTATTCATTTTCTACCGCTTATCCTCACGAGAGTCACAAGGGGTGCTGGAGCCTATCCCAGCTGTCTTCGGGCGAGAGGCAGGGTACACCCCAGACTGGTCGCCAGCCAATCACAGTGCACTGCATCATACTGAAATTAATTTATGTATTTGCTAATTTGGTTGGTTAATGTCTTTGTTTTCATTTATTCATTCAATTTCTACCACTTATTCTCACGAGGGTCGCAGGTATGCTGGAGCCTATCCCAGCTGTCTTCAAGCGAGAGGCGGGGTACACCCTGGACTGGTCGCCAGCCAACCACAGGGCACATACAGACAAACAACCATTCACACTCACATTCATACCTATGGACAATTTGGAGTCACCAATTAACCTAGCATGTTTTTGGAATGTGGGAGGAAACCGGAGTACCCGGAGAAAACCCACGCATGCACGGGGAGAACATGCAAACTCCACACAGAGATGCCTGAGGGGGGAATCGAACTCCGGTCTCCTAGCTTTGTTGCCTGCGCGATAACCACTTGTCTGCAGTGCAGCCTATGTATTTGTTTAATTATTATTATTAATTATTATTAGAAAAAAATATTCAAGAGTAGTATCACAAGAAAAAATTAAGTGTATATAAAAGATGACTTATTATTATGATAAAAAAAAAGCTATACAGAACAAGGTGATTTCTGGAAAAAGGGATTAATTACTAGATATCAATTTTTTTTTCCAAATTACATTTTTACTTTGTATAAAATACACAAATAAAATTGAAAGTAAATATAATAGAAATAGCTCTAAGTATGATTCTGTTCAGTTTATTTCCACATCATACAATATATATTGCTTATTGATGCCTAATTAATAAACATATGGTATATTAGATCTCATTCAATAGCGCAGGTGGCCTAATTACATGGCCAATGAACATACGTCTAAGATTTTGTTACTGAAAGTGAGGTTTATGGCGTTAGAATAATCTGGTTTTAGCCGTGGTGACAATGAGTGGGAAAGTAGAAACAAATCAAATATGACAATGACAACGACTGTATTACAATTGTGTGTTTATCTTCCGTATTATGACAGTGTCTCAGGTTGAAAAGCAGATCTTTCACTCGGAGTGTGTATTCAGTTCTGTGTGGCGTCACTTGTTCAAAGGAAACATCGAGTCGTGATAAACTTCACCCTCTCAAGTAGGCAAGCACGTATGGCGGATGATGTAAGAGGTCTTAGATCTAATAAAGTCAGTGTTGAGGCTGATGTTAACGCTTGTTCTAATAAAACGGCTGCTAGTTGGGGAGTGCGAGGAAGCAGATTTAAGTGCTTGTTATAATCAGGCTCAATGTGGTGCATTTGCGCTCTCTAGTCGAAGAGTGTTTCGTCGGTTCGAGAAGCCGCAACATGAAAGCGGGAGATAGGGGTCACCTCTACAGACGGATCCTAATGTAGAATATTAAATACAGACATAGACACTCATTGGGTTATTCCGTAGAAATAACTGTTGAAACAAAAAAAGCGTGTTTTTTTATAAAGTGTGTTTTTAAATCTTTATCAATTTATCCTTAACCTATATTCATTATCATATTGACTAATTCACTGCCTTATAATATGGATGGACCAGCCAGAAAACCTCTAATGTTGTCACTGTTTAGAGTTGTGAATTAATTAACCAACAAGGCAAAGAATAAGAGTATGCAGCGTTAAAGTCATTATACGTAGTACTGTAGATCCCTACTTTTTGTGGGGGTTACATTCCAAGCTCACCAGAATATCCAATATATGAATATTGAATATATATGAATATATAATATATATATTAAATAGTGATATCCAATTGGCGACTCCAAATTGTCCATAGGTATGAATAAGTGTGGTTGTTTGTCTATACGTATGTGGCCTGTGATTGGTTGGTGACCAGTCCAGGGTGTACCCCGCCTCTCGCCCGAAGACAGCTGGGATAGGCTCCAGCATGCCCACAACCCTCGTGAGAATAAGCGGCAGAAAATGAATGGATGGAATTAATATTCACACAACAATGTTTTGACACATGGCTCACTCCTACCGCTCCAAACTCTCCCGCTAGCTCGACATTGATGTTCTACTCTGATGTTAGATCAACATTTGCAATAAAAGTCATTGTTGTAATTATTAGATTAGATTCAGCTCCAGAATTCTGACTCTTCAATTAGCATTGATCGCTAGCGACACACATTAACAAGGTAAATGCCAAGTGCAGAACCCAGGTTTTAGCACTAAATATGCCACAAACACTTTTTTACGTATAAAATATATAGGTACACTATGCTAACAATTGCTAATGATGATGAATAAAGCAGATGAATCGGCGTCATGGTCATCATGCAAGACGGACAACATATTATTATATAACGCTTCATAAACGTGTTAAAATGTAAGTTCGTGAAGCACTGTTGAGTACTAGCTTCAGGAATGGATCGGTAACCTTAGCAAACTTCCATTCCCTCCAAAAGTGGCAAGCGAACACATTCGCTGGCGAGCTGTGTAGGAACCAAACTATGTTGTTGAAGTTACAAGAGACATGCACTATGTGTTATAGTTATGAGGACAACGTCAGTTATCTCGTCAATTTGCCATTTTATGTGATATAAAGTTAAAGAATCTCGTGAATTAATACGAGCGTGCTGATGAACCGGTGTTTTTTTAAGCTAGACTGCTGCATGCTAGCGGGCTTCCGTTAGCCACCGATAGTCCACTGTATACTTAGCAGTTTGAACTAGTTTGGGCGCGAATTCGACGACACTTTTGTAAGTCGCATATAAATGTCGAGAATACGTTTGGACTACTGAATCTTATTTCATTTCATGGTATGTTTGTTCTTATGGACCCTCATTGTGATGTTTCAGTTCGCTGAAAAGTATCTATGGATGAGTTTGTCAGTTCCAAATTGACTGAGTGGCAGCTACCGGGGCTGATTGAAAGGTAAGTCATCTTCATGCCTTCATTTTATGGGTATTGTTTTACAGTAGCTACTGTGCCTGCTATAGTATGTTATAGACATAAGAAATGGCGGTGGGTCAGTCACTGTTGCTTGTACCAATACCCAAAGTTTTAACAGGGTGAGCCATCTTGTGATTCCAATATATATTGCTGTTATATCAGCCTGCCAGTCAAAAAGTCAAAAAGTTTGCTCACCACTGCTCTAGACAATGATGACACACCCTCTATGGTACACATTACGATCCCAATTGGTAAAAAAAATGTTTGGGGTGTGTCTTTGTGTTTTTGACATTTTCTCAATATTATTTTAGGGTTGATTGCAATACGACAACACTGCACAGTAGTGGAACATATTGAAAACAAGACAGTTTTATCTAAAATTGTAATATATTATAATATTTAAAACTCATGTTCTCAACAATCTGGTAATGACACCCATAATTGTCCTACGGATGCCAGGGGAGAAGTTGCCCTGACGCTGCTGCCCATCCTGCTCCCTCCACCTGTGTTTAAAAAGGGCAGGAAATTGGCCCGGGCGAGTATTCAGGAGGTGAAGAGAGCCTTCATCGATGTTAAGCTGGTAAGTAATTTACCTTTCAACAGAAATTAAAATGTAAATGAATTGTGACATGACTCCAGTTGTTCTTTTACACAGTTTTAAAGCAGGACTCTTTTTATGAGGAGCGACTTGAAAAGATTGTATTTCGTGGAATGTGTGACAGCATAACATTTGGCTGTTTCTCATTTCATGAAGCACTATTCTTACAAGTTGTAACTTGGTGTAAGTTGTTACTCCATAGTGATGTGTGACCAAACACATCACACAAACCACAGACCAAACATAAGACTGGCCAAACCCCCTGAATAAATTGTTGAACACGCCATTGACTTTACAGGTGTCGTACTTCTCCCTGTAGAATATATATTGAAATAGCTTCAGTAGAGAGCTGATGACAATTGCTCTGCACTGCTAGAAATACTTACAAAATACTTACCTTTTTTTCTTTTCTCATCATAGGTCGGAGCTAACATGGTGGAATACTTGCAGCAGGCAGAATCGCCTACCCATTTGTGCTGCTGCTCACAGAGCCTCTTGTTCTATGTATATATCACTCTCTCATAGCTGTCCCCCTCACCCGTTCTTAAAATGTTATTTTTTTGGACATAATTTGTTCATATTTGTTCATTTTTAAGAGTGTATGACACATGAGTTTCACATAGGTAGCTGAGCAGTGCAACCAACATTTTAAAGCATGTGTAGAGGTAGATACAGCTGGTCTGGATCCTCATGACACTCATAAAGCTAATACTTCAAAATGTACCCTGCTAAACTGACATTTTCTGATGCTAAAACACAAACGAGCAAAGGTCTGACGAGCTGAAGCATTGCTAATGAAGCATGTGATGTGTGTAATCACTGTGGAAGGCGTGCCTCCTCACTGGAAAACCAGCAGGATGTCAGACCCACAAACACACACTGTCAAATGCAGTGAAAGGACCAGCCAAAATGTCTGCTGTTAGGGGGTCTCTCAGAGTTAATTGACACATACAAAGTGGAAAATGGGGGTAAAAGCCACACTTATACAACACACACCAGGCCATCTCAGTGTGACACACACACGCACACACAGAGGAGATTAATTAAGATTTTTATGCAAATGATGGGTTTGTGTCTAATTATTTCTGTTATTCCAGCAGCAGCAGCAGTCTTTGATGTGCCAGCAGTGGATTTAAATAGAGAAAGATTTCCATCGCGTCACAGGAGATTACACACATATGCATGCAAGTATTACATATGCATACAGGCCATTGTTCCACCACGGTTGGGGGAAACACCTGTCCTATTGGGTTGTGGATATGTTCAATAACTTAATGTCAAGTGTTGGAGATGTGGAGCTGTTAATCACCACGTTGTTTATCAGTGTAGCATCTAGGAGAGCCTCCATGGCCTGTTTTGGTGTTAGTTTATGGGCTGATATTAAAAGTACATAACAACCTTTACAGCCTGGACTTAAGAGACAGAAACACAGACGTAGTCATAAAGGGCCAAGCAGACTCCTGCACGCCACTCTGGACAGTCTGCGTAGACTCCGATACTGTATATGACAGATATGTCCAGGGTCATAATTCTATCAGTCTGGGACCTCTGTCTGAAAAGTAGTAGAAAGAAACTGAGCTTATGTAATCCTACCCCTTTTCCGTGTAGCAATTTATCATTTGTTCAATTCCTGTGTTTAATTGTTACCATTTTGAAACAATAATTACATATAAATGGCTCTTAAACATACCAAGAGAGGAGGAATAGCTGTTAACTGTCTGAAAAGTAGTAGGAAGAAGCTGAGCTTATGTAATCCTACCCCTTTTCTGTGTAGGAATTTATCATTTGTTCAATTCCTGTGTTTAAGTGTTACCATTTTGAAACAATATTTACATAGAAATGGCTCTTAAACCTACCAGAAGAAGATGAATAGCTGTTTACTGTCTGAAAAGTAGTAGGAAGAAGCTGAGCTTATGTAATCCTACCCCTTTTCCGTGTAGCAATTTATCATTTCTTCAATTCCTGTGTTCAAGCGTTACCATTTTGAAACAATAATTACATAGAAATGGCTCTTAAACATACCAGGAGAGGATGAATAGCTGTTAACTGTCTGGAAAAATGATTAAAAACAAGAAAAAAAAAAAAGGGAGTCACTTTGAGGGAAGAATTTGGTACCTGAGAGATGATTAAGTGTTATTCCTGAAGGGACTTTTGTGTGTGATCCTTTTGTTTGCTACAATAACACACCGCCTTGAAACAAATCACTAAAAAAATACTGTAATACACTTTAACAGCATCTCTTGTCACTCTAAACCTCAAGAGCCCAAATGAAGGTATCCTTCATAAGTCCTGACACTTGATGAAAAAAAGTTTGTTCTCACCAGACTTCTTAAATCACTGTCAACATTTCAACACACACTTCAACACCTACACACACATACACACAGTCATTACACTACACACTCCCTGCAAGCAAACGGTGGCTAAGTTATATCCTACCCCAACGCAGAGACTGATAAGCGTCTAGCTTCAATTACACAAAGTGAATGTATAGCTGCGCTCTCATCTGCATGCAGGCCTATGGATAACTAGGTTTCCTTTCTGACCATTCGCCCCCACATTGTCACCGTGCTCTATGAGCCGTCATGTACAGCTGATAGGGATCACTGAACGCGTTATAAACGCTCTCACAGTGCTGGCTTGCACGCTTATACGTGCAAACCCTCCAAACGAGGTCCGATTATACAATGCGAAAGCCTGCAGCTCTGAGCCTAGTGGGATATGTTGCTACAAACTATAAAGCAGTAGTGGGCAAATTACGGCCCGGGGGCCATATCCAGCCCACCAAGCATTTGAATCTGGTCCGCCAGTTGCTTCCAAAAGTATTTAATTTAAACTTTTAACATGGTGCCAAACAAACAAGTCAACAAATATATGACACACAACTTAGTAGTAAGTAAAAAAAGGAGGGACATTCACATACTACTAGTTAAAGTTTTATCATACATATTGTATATCACACAGCCTTTATTCATGTACATTATGGGTGTCTTATTCAGTTTTAAAAAATGGCAAAATTAAATTTCATTATTTTATGTGGTCTGATGTTTAAAGTGCTCCTGAAAAAAGGGACGCAATAGCACATTGTATGACAATTTTACAGATAAAATACCATAAGAGAGATGATTCCAGGTGGACTGTCAGAGTTATAAGCTTAAACTACTGTGCATGTATCAAATATATAGTTCATATATAAATAGTTTATTAACTTAATGCAGCCAGCAAGTTAAAAAGTTGTACACCCCTGCCATAAACCCTAAAAATAATCACAAGTCTAACCCCTAAATTAACACTAAACATAAACTAACCGTCTAACTAACAGCAGTAACAGTAGATCATGACACTAACCTCTCACACAAAAGTCAAAACTAACCAACACTAAACCCAAAACCCAAGGTCATGTAATGTTGGATCACTGTTATTTTAAGAAGGTTCTAAAACAAGTTTTAAAATGCAAAAAGAAGAAATGGGAGTGATACAAAAAACTTAAGTAATTAATTGTTACATGCATTAAAGTGAGACAGGCTGTTCATCAGCTGATCAAAAGTTGTGGACAACAATCTTCAAAATCTTAACAAAAATGTGTTTGCAAAGTAATTTTCTGTCAGGTATTGACACTGTAATGATGCCTTGAAGACAAAGGCAAAAAAGCTTTTTCTCTTTGAAAGCAGTCGTATTGTTGAACTGTATATAAGCAAGGCCTCTCGCAGTGTGTAATTGCTGCTTACGTTGGACAGAGTAAGATTGGTCATCTTTAACTTGAGGGTTATGGACCAAAAGAAGTTAAGCAATAGACACAAAAAAATGTCGCCAGCCCTGAGTTGGACAATCATGTTGGCTGTCTGTCAAGACACGAGATGATTGAAGGTTGTTACTAGTGCCGAGTGCAGTCCAATAACCATCAGACGGCATTGGCCAGAGACAGATTTAAAAAAACAAAAACATCTTCAAACATCATCTTGTCTCCTTCAAGGCCACAAAATCGCCCGTCCCAAACATGGGACTTTAAAAGAAAATGTAACCTTAATTGGTCCAAAAGTAACTGGCATGACAAGGAGATCCCATCTGACATGTTTTCCACATGGCACGGTGAAGGGGTTGCCATCTTGTTCTGAGATGCTTTTTCCTTCAATGGAAAAATAGAGCTTCAGGTTGTCTAGGGGCGTCAAACGGCAACTGGCTATGTGACAATGTTGCAGGGGGCATCTATGTGGTAATGACTAGGTTTTGGGATTGTGGATCCTGCAACCAATCCAGCTAGGAACCACTGCTCCTTAACCATCAGCCATTGCAATTGACCCCTAATACTAACCCTAAATCTGAACTGTCGACCATAATCAATCCTTAAACTATAACCTACTACTAAACCCTAAACCCCCATCCGTAGCACCAACCTCTAACATTAAACCTAACCCGAGTCTGGGAACACTAACCAAAGATCCCAACACAAAACTCAAACAGAACAATATACTACTTTAAATTTCAAAAGTATTTTTCCTCAAAATGACCAAAATAATCTGTCCAAGTGATATGCCAACAATATGTTAAACCCTCATATACAACTGTAAAAATGCTAACAGCTGGAACAACAAATTTATTTCATTAATTACGTTAAAAAAAATTGCATGATTAATGCATACACATCATGGCAAACCACGTCTCTTGATTATGATGACAGACGGGCGCACATAGAGTCTGAGATACATTCACCAACACAACATCACGTCTTTATATATGTGTGTCTAAAAAATCCTGAAAATAAAAAAAACAATTTCAACATCCATTCAGAACTTTTTTAAAACACAAACAAACGCTGCTAAAAACATAACCTCCGCACTTGACAGTGGTAACCGTCACCAGTTGGGTTTTAGGGGTGCTTGGATGAAACTTAGGGTTGGCTGTGAGCTGGTCTATGAAGTTTTCCTCAATGGTGTCAAGTCACAGAGGTTACCCCCCCAACCCCCCAAACCCCCAGTCTAGAAAAGCATTGATCCAAAGACAAGCTGCTTTGACTGATGGCTGTGAGAAAATGCTGGCATTCAGGGCAACTTTGTACAGTATGTGTGTGTGTTTGGGGTGTTTGTTGCATGTGTGTGTGTGCACGTGTGGAAAAAAGGGGGGCAAGGCGGTTATTAGTCTGATGAAGCCATACAGGAAATCAATGGTGTATTGAAAGGAGAAAAATGCCCAGCCCACGGGTGGTTGCACAAGGCGCCTGCACACAAGCACACTTAAGAAGGAGACAAATAGTGATGTGCTAGGGGTGAGGGGGGACAAAAGGAAAACAAAAGATTGCAAAAATGATTTGGTGATACGTCAAGTTCAAGCGCGGGGGCCAATTAGGGAGAGGGGGCGGAAGCAGGAGGTGAGGATTTTCAAGAGTCTCTTACAGTTTTGTTTGTTATATATAATGCATGTTTATTCCGCACTATAGCTTTCCATAGCGTATTCCTTACTTTAAAAGGAGCAGTGCACAGAGCGAATAAATAATATATGGGGGTCCCCCCACAGATAAGGCTGGACTGACTGAATAGTCAAGCAACGTACATACACACTTCATCTTGTTCAATTCTAACACACACACACACACATACACACACCAGCAGTCCATCTCTTGATCTACACTCGGACCACATTAATTGTTAATAGAGCCAAGGACCCAGCTGATTACTAAAGATTATTCCACTGTTTATTCTGATCAATAGAGCGTTGCTATCCCCTCAGGGCCCTCGTGGAGATGTTTGAAAGAGCGATTGAGCAAGGAAGCAAAAAGGGTGGGGAGTGTGGGGGTAAAAGACGGCATAAGGATGCCGACAGGGCGGGGGCTCAATAAGAGCTCGGAGGACAACTTAGGTGCGTTCACACTTGTCATGCTTTGGTTTGGTTAAATCAAACTACAGTGCGTCTGCTCTGTGAGTATGGTTTTGTGTGTGAACACGATCATGAACCCTGGTGTGCACCAAACAAGCTGAAGGGAGTGAACTCTGGTGCAAGACATGGAGCGGTGTTAAAATGAATGCAAAAATCATGCAAATATGACAAATATGTAAAAGAGAATGCGTTGGAAGAGCTGTTTTTCTGCTCTGCTCTCTCCCTCCTGCTGTGCTCTTTAAAAGCATATTTTAGAAGGTTTTCATGAAACCTAAGTTGGTAAATATAGTGCAATATAAAAATAACATACCTATTCAAGCCAGCAGATGACATTATGGCTTGGAATATTTGAATTCATTCATTCATTTTCTACCGCTTTTTCCTCACGAGGGTCGCGGGGGTGCTGGAGCCTATCCCAGCTGTCTTCGGGCAAGAGGCGGGACCTATGGACAATTTGGAGTCACCAATTAACCTAGCATGTTTTTGGAATGTGGGAGGAAACCGGAGTACCCGGAGAAAACCCACGCATGCACGGGGAGAACATGCAAACTCCACACAGAGATGGCCGAGTTTGGAATTGAACCCTGGTCTCCTAGCTGTGAGGTCTGTGCGCTAACCACTCGCGGGGTCACGGGGGTGCTGGAGCCTATCCCAGCTGTCTTCGGGCAAGAGGCGGGGTACACCCTGGACTGGTCGCCAGCCAATCACAGGGCACATATAGACAAACAACCATTCACACTCACATTCATACCTATGGGCAATTTGGAGACAATTAACCTAGCATGTTTTTGGAATGTGGGAGGAAACCGGAGTACCCGGATGCACAGAGAGAACATGCAAACTCCACACAGAGATGGCCGAGTTTGGAATTGAACCCTGGTGTAATAGCTGTGAGGTCTGTGCGCTAACCACTCGACCACCATGCAGCCGGAATATTTGAATTATGTCACATAATTTGTTGAAAAAGTCCATACTTTGTTATGTTCTTTGGTCCCAGAACCTCACCAAAGTGCACATACCAAATGGCAACAAGTCACATCTCGGCCTTTGGCTGGAGTGGCCATTTCTTGCAGTGAGTGTAGGCTTGGAGCCAGGCTTAGACT
Source organism: Doryrhamphus excisus (assembly GCF_037039965.1). Lineage (NCBI taxonomy): Eukaryota > Metazoa > Chordata > Actinopteri > Syngnathiformes > Syngnathidae > Doryrhamphus > Doryrhamphus excisus. The sequence continues at coordinate 12,876,694 of NC_136357.1, read as the reverse complement.
GGAGTGGATATTAATTTCACTGACCAACTGGCAGACAGAGGTGCTCCATAAGACCATCAGTCACCAGCCCTAAGCTACTCAACAGCTATTACTATGGTAATCTATACCCCAGGCCTCTCTGCGAGGGTGCGCCTGTGTGTGTGTGTGTGTGTGTGTGTGCAAGGACTAAGAAAGACAACATAGAGCCAGCAAACCACTGTAAGCCTGTAACGCTCATTAACAGAGACACACAATTATGTAGTCCCCACACTTATGTTTCTGTTCAACCAGCATATGATGTTCACAAAGTAATTAATCATAAACGGTGGAGAAGGGAGGGGAGGTGATGAGGGAAGGGAGGGGAGTTGAACAACATGATGAGTCTGGGTAATTGTCTAATTTTCCTTCAGAGAGCAACAAGGAACAAGGAATTGGAAAAAATATATTTCTCACCATTCCCTTCACAAAACTCCTAAAGACACACTCATTTAAAAGCCAATCTATTCTATTCCCCAGCTGATTGCTGTTTGTCACTAGCTGCCCGTGCTTACATTGATTGGACACTGTCAGGTCCAGAAATATTTGGACAAATAAACCGTTGTTACATTTGTCACTGTCCAAATATCATGGGCCAAAGCTGCTCAATACCCGTCCAATTTCAGCAAGCATTTTTATGGCAGTATTTCCCCTAAAGGCACAATACTACATATACAGTATACTGCTTGCTTGGGTGTGAGAGCTATAGTCCATTGAGGGGAAACTGTGAAAAACTGTGAAACTGAGCCTCACCCCGGGCTCACACTGGATCCGTGGCGGCAGCGGTCCTGATCCTGATCCTAATCCGTTTTGCCGCAAAGTGCCACTCACACTGGCTCCAGTAGGCGCTGCTGCGAGCATCCGCTTGCGTTTGGGGTTCTGTATTGCTTCATCACATGTGCTTGAACAACACTGAGTAACTCTACGGCAGCTGAGAAGGGACATTAAAGACTTCATCACTTCTGGCACACAGTAGGAATTCTTATTGGTGTTTGGGTTTAACACAGATGTCTAAAATGTGGACTGACTTTCTGTGAATAGTTGCCAGCCAATCACAGGGCACATATAGACAAACAACCATTCACACTCACATTCATACCTATGGGCAATTTGGAGTCGCCAATTAAGCTAGCATGTTTTTGGAATGTGGGAAAAAACGGAGTACCTGGAGAAAACCCATGCATGCACAGGGGAGAACATGCAAACTCCACACAGAGATACCCGAGCGGGGAATCGAACCTGGGTGTCCTACCTGCATGCTAACCACTCATCCACCATGCAGCCTAGTTGTACAACGACTACTAAAAAAGTTGATCCAGGTTTTAAATTTCTAGAAGTGTACCTTGAGAAGATACTGTTGTTGAAATGCAATACGATATTGCGGGTTTAGTACATGCAGGTTTATTGTTAAATAAAAAGGATGCATGATAATAGGAGTACACTTCCTGGAAGGAACCCAAGTAGGACACACACACATACACACACACAGATCAGATGTAAATGTGTCAACAACTGCATATACAGCAAATTGTGTCTGTTTAAGAGAACAGGAAAAGAAACAATCAGCATGGATCAGAGGTATTACCACTAAATCCACTAATGCTGCAGGACAGATGAGACGGAAGCAGATGGGCCTTAAAAGTGACAAACCAGACAGGCAACTTGTTAGCCCGCCGCTCACCCATGAAGACTTCTGCTAACGGTAGCACTTTACTTTAAATCTATCAGCAGGATGAAATAACAGGGTAAAAGTGTGAAAACAACTTCCCAGTCACCTGCACGACTTGAGCGGGAGACATTTCTTGCCCTCCCTGACTAAAATTAATTGCGTCCTACTGGAGGACATTGAGTGCACATGACAGTGAAAGTCAAAGAGGTAGGAAAAGCATGGCCTCAGTCCTCTTTTGTTCGGTAAATGACTAAATATTTAATGTTCGGGCCCTCTTAAGATTAAAGGTAACATGTTGTCAGTAATAGTGGAGCTACTTCAAAGGATGTAAATTATGCATTTCTTCCTTTAGCAGAGAAATCAAAGCAGGTAATGAAGATTAAAGTTTGCGGAGACGCATTCGCCCCCCCCCCCCCCCCCCCCACACCCTCCCCTGCCCTCTCCGCTTGACGGAAGACGAAGAACGAGTGGAGGGGGACCCGCGTCGGGAAGGTTAATCTATTCGGAGCGTGGGTTATCTGATTAAAGAATCATTGTGTTCATTTAATCGGTTCCAGTGAAGCACGCTAGATGTACAGTATGTGGCACCGGGACATAAGAGGCTATGTAAAGAGCTGCTGAATTCCACCAAAGTGGCAATCTAACAACTGTATGGCTTTGGGCTCCTTTTGCAAAACTATGAAACACTTACACGCTTCTACGGTGGAAAAGTGACCTTTTGAAGAGTATAGAGAAGAGTAAAATAGGCCATTGGTAGCGTATTGAGTCACATAGTTGACTTTGGTGCAGCTCGACCCTCGCCTGGATAAGTGATACAAAAAACTGAAGGATAGGTTCTTTGTTTCTGGTAAAAACTGTTTGAAAAGGGCCCATTAAAAGTTAAAAACACTATCATATTTTTTGCTGTTGCTTTCCTTTAAGACCTGCTTCAACACCCATGTGAATCTCTTTGGAGCCACCATTGAAAGCAACTTTTGACAAATCAAAACCACGCCATCTGTTTGAATTTTGTGATTTCTGACAAAAAACGTAGGGGGGGGGGTATGTCGTCTTTTTCAGTTTTTTTCAACTTGCTTCTAATGCACTTTTCTGGTCAAAAACACAGTGGAAACCTCACACACACTCAACAGGGGGCACAGGAGCACCCAAAAATGACATAAAATGACGGAGTTTGAATTTTGTGATTTTTGACAAAAATGTTTTTTTTTTCAGTTTTTTTCAAATTGCTTCTAATGCACTTTTCTGGTCAAAAACACAGTGGAAACCTCACATACACTCAACAGGGGCCCCAGAAGCACCCAAAAATGGCATAAAATGCCAGAGTTTGAATTTTGTGATTTCTGACGAAAAACGTAAGGTATCGTTTTTTTCAGTTTTTTTCAACTTTCTTCTAATGCAATTTTCTGGTCAAAAACACAGTGGAAACCTCACACACACTCAACAGGGGCCCCCAAAGCACCCGAAAATGGCATAAAATGCCAGAGTTTGAATTTTGTGATTTTTGACAAAAAACGTAAGGGGGGGGGATAATATCGTTTTTTTCAACTTGCTTCTAATGCACTTTTCTGGTCAAAAACACAGTGGAAACCTCACACACACTCTACAGGGGCCCCAGAAGCACCAAAAAATGGCATAAAATGCCAGAGTTTGAATTTTGTGATTTTGGACAAAAAACGTAAGGGGGGGTATATCGTCTTTTTCAGTTTTTTAATGCACTTTTCTGGTCAAAAACACAGTGGAAACCTTACACACATTCAATGGGGGTCACAGAAGCACTCAAAAATGGCATAAAATGCCAGAATTTGAATTTTGTGATTTTTGACAAAAAACGTAAGGGGGAGATATATCGTTTTTTTCAACTTGCTTCTAATGCACTTTTCTGAACAGACTCTTTTTTTGTTTCAAAGTCTCCAATTTGACGTTGCAACACTTGAAAAACTTTCCTGTCGGCCAATATATGTATTGTGCATTTCCTCCCACTACGGACAGACCACCCCCACCCCCCAACCGACCTCCAGTGCTATATGTTAGCCCCATCTGCACAATTGCACAATCCCTCCGGCAACCAGAAGGAGTTGGCATTTTGTAAGAGAGGAATGGGGGTTGGTGGGGGGCGTCAAGAGCAGACGAGAGGTGCTTAGCCTCGTTTTCACACCCATCCTCTAAGCGCCAGCTATCATTTAAGCCGTCCCACAATGCACCTCCGACGGAGCCCCCGACAGAGGAGTCAGACCCATTAGCCTAGCAAAGAGTGCTAATGGTCACATTCCATTACATCCAATGGTGGTTCTAATGCCCATTTGAAAGAAGTCAAACAAGGGCCGACGCTGCGTCACCACGGCAAACGGGACCACAAAGCAAAGAAGCGACTGCCAGGTCACAGAGGCTGGGCTAGATGAATCTCAAAAATGATTATTTCACTTTACAGGCCATTTACTGTATTCCCAAGAGGATCAATAGCAGCATTTCCTCTTACATCCTTCGTGGATGCAAACTAGAAGCACTACAACTTAGTACTATAAGCTTGGTAAGCCCAGATGCAAAGTGAACAAAGACCAATGTAATTCTATTGGAATCAGATTCCTCTTTAACTGAGCATAGACGTATTGATCAGCGCAAGAACTACACAAGCTTCCAAAACAAGGGAGCTTGAAAGGAGGAGGGAGGAGGAAGTAAATAACATCTCCGGGCTGTAGTCAGTAAGACGTCGTTAATCCAGTGAGGAGGCTCAGCGCTTGTGTTGCTCTTGCTTTATTTTACACCAGCGCTGTACTTTTTAAATACTGACACGCAACTTCGTGTCCCAAACAAGAAGGATATGTCTGTCTGCTGTATTGCACCCCCGCCCACACACACACAAAATTTAAAGAACTGATGCCACTCACAGGCTGCCTGTCGTGGAAGAGTTACTCACCTCATTTGATTTCTATGCAAATAAAGCACGCATATAGTTTCAAACAACAGCGACAGCTGAATTCAATCTAAAACACATTTGGTCAAAAATCAATTCCCCCGTGGTTGTCCGCTCATCCCTACACAAGGCCCACACTACACTCCCTCTCTCCCACAGCACATAACCCTGGACTGCTGATAAATATTCATTTTAGTTCTATTTATTTTAAGGAGGGGGGGGAAAAAGCTGTGATGGGCAAAATAGGAGAACAGACACCCACAAAGGAGGAGACGTTACACATACTGTATGCTTAGAGTAGTAACATGACACGTTAAGAAGACTGGACTCTGTGATACTATGTTACATATAAATGTATGTTAAATGGAAATGTCCGGCAATTGAACGTCATATATGGTATGGATGTTTGACTGCAGGGAGTGTAGATAGCATGGCATCACTGCAGCGCAATACAGTGTAGCAAACCAATACATTTTAAGGATAGTTCGGATTTTTTTTTAACTAAGTTGTGTGTTGTCTCCACACTTTGTGTCCTGAACAGAGTTCTGGTCGGAATTTGGTGCTGAGGAAAATAGTTCCAGCTAGTTGCTGAGGACATTTAAGTAAAGAGTTTGGCTTCTCAAAACAATATGCGTTCAAAAGCGTAATACCAAAATACATCCGAGAAAAAATTCAGACCTCACAAATCGCTCGCTGTTATTTTTGGGAGCCAGAACAACCACTATTCTCCAAACGACACTTTCACAATGTTAATTACCTGACAAATTGTTGCCCTTTTTAAACATGTTAAAGAATATGTATATTTTTTCTGCTCTCAGACAAGTGGCCAACAAACGGGGAGTGGGTGAGATATTTAATGTTGCTTAAGTATGCAGTGTGATTCCACCGCTGATTAAATCAGAGCAAATGAGATCTTCTGTTGGCACATCCAGAGGTGTTTAAAAATGCATCAGACATGCTGTGGAATTAGCGCTCTGTCTGCGTCTTTCACTGGCGTCTTGAAGGAGAGCGAAGGCAAGGCCGGGTCATGCACGTATGGAATGATCAAGTCGTCAAACTAACATGATAATGGAGAAATCCACTGAAAGAAACAAAAGCACAATGACTTATTTTGAATGAAGTGGCTGAATGAAGTGACGAGCGTATTGGAGTGTATTCATTAGCATAGTTATCCACAAGTCCGCTGGGTCCTGTGCTAGGCACTTTTTTTTTTTGCCCTCTCCCTCCACTTCCTTCTGAGCGTTCACGCTCTCCAGAGCGAAGACCTGCATATGTTTTAATTTTGGCGCTCGTAATTGGCCTCAACCACGGTGAACCCTCACCTACTGGGACAAGTCTGTAAACACTGAGTTTACACCTCTGTTGCTCTGTGTTGTTTCTTTCTTTATATGCGCACGGTTGCCGACCCAAAGGACAGAGAAATAAAGCAAAAGGGGGCTCTGACCCTCCATTTCCAGGGATGAACATAGGTATGTACACTACCGCTCTGAGCACTGCCCCCCCCCCACCCTCGCCTCACTCAATGACAGTCTAAATAAATGAATAATTGAGGAGCTTTGGAAAAAAAAAGTGTTTGAAGAGTCCGAGGCTTTCCGAGCTCACCACATTGCATCAGGGGGGCCGTGGAGAGATGGGGTAATGAAGGCGGGCGAGGAAGTTTTTCATAAGAAAATCTGACCGTGTAAGCACTTGTGTAGAGATGTTTAATTTGGAGTTCTTCTTCTTCTTGCAAAGAGGAAAGTTTTCCAAGTCCGGCTGCAAATATGACACAATAACGTCACACTTCAGTGAGCAAACAGGTCGGGCCTCTTTTGTGCCTGGTCTCACAGCAAGCAGAGGGTTAACAGACTGAATACGCTCGGTAAAAAGTAGTCCAAATGTGTAGTGCTTACTCCTGTCATTTGTAACAAAATGATGTCGGCCCGTAGCTTTACATGAGAAAATCCAATTATTGGGATAGTTAAACTGGATGTTGTGGTTAGAAATGGATTTATTGCAGAAAGTAAACAACGAATCAGACCATGTATGCATAAAATTTTGACCTGTGAAGAAGGCTAGTATAGTTTACGAGGGCCCTTTAAGTAGAGATGCTCGACTTTCGTACAGCTATCTGATATATTTTATCCAGCATGGTTACCGATTCAACTGATCCCAATATAAGCAGCAGCTCTTCAACCTACCCCTAATGCCAGGTCACATCTCATGACATGAACGCTTATTTTACTGCAATACAAACACAAAATATTTTGTCAACAAAATAGTCATGAAGAACAACAATGAATCAAGAGTCAAATATACAAGTTCTCCTATTATAAACTAGTTATACAAATAAAAAGACAATTTAAAAATCACTGGCAATTATACAATTTTGGAAGCTGCACATTTCTGTGTGGCACAAACATCCATATAAAAACAAAGTAAAGTGCAGAATATGAAACTATGGCATAATACAATCAGTGAAATTTTAACCTGGGCTCATTCAACACCTTACTCTTGAACATGCAAATTGCATATTGAAGAGGTAAAACCTGGAAATAATTCCAGACAGAATCCTTTAAATCCTTCCCCAGTATTTAATCGCTTCTTTCATATCCCATTTCCTGAAATCCCCATCCAAGTAGTTTCAGAACGCTTCAAGTTATTTTGAATCCAAACAGACAAACAGGAACAGAAACCTAGGCTGACCAGGTACGAGAAATAGGATTGATTTTGCCAATGGAAAAGCATCAATTGAAAGCAGGGCCATGTCAAGTCCAGGAGATGTGTAGTAGAAAAGGGAATAACATAATGGAATGGGTTATGTGGAAAATGTTAACAGGAACAGTGCAAGTACAGTCTATGTTTTGAACTTGGACAATCAAACAACATAAAATATGGACTAAAATATGTAGGAAAATATGCTACAAAGGTCAAATAAAACAGCCATCCACTTTTTACGCAGGTCCAGGTCACAGTAGGAAAAATGAGAAAAATGGTAATGACAACAAAAGCAATGAAAGAAACGGAGGGAAGTACTCCGACTATCAAATGTAGGACCTACGAAACATTTTATTATTGCTAAAGGTCTCCTATTATGCAAAATTGACTTTTTAATGATGTCATAACAGTAATATGTGTCCCTCGAGCCTGTTTATGAGTACCAAACATGTGAACCAACATCATCTCTCTCACTTGTTTGGACAACTTTTGAAAGACTTTTTTCATGACATCTTGAAGGAAAAACTTCTTTCCTCGGACAACCCCCCCCCCTCCCAATCTATATAGTTCCACCACGTGTACATGCACAAAACTTAAGAAAATGTTTTAACAGCAACATGTCTTAAAACAAATAAATGCAGAATGCGTGATATACGCCTTTAATGATTCATGATAGCATAGCTACCGAGAGTGCAGCGCTAGCTAGCTAATTCTGTATGCTAGCTGGTGCACACATAGGCCAGCATAGGCCAGCATAGGCCAGCATAGGCCAGCATAGGCCAGCATAGGCCAGCATAGGCCAGCATAGGCCAGCATAGGCCAGCATAGGCCAGCATAGGCTGTGTTTTTGTGGTAGCTGGTCTATACCAGCACAAAAACACAATTTTTTCCAGTATGGATAGAGCTAGCCGCCGCAAATGCATTTTTTTTTTGGTCTTCTTCAATGCCGTTGAAATCACAATCGCAACATAAAACATTCACTCAATATTTACTTGTTCTGCTCACAATTTCATGGACAATCTTTTGTAACCACTCCAAAATGTAGGAGACAGGTCTTTTCAAGAATGAGGAAGAGTTGGCAGCTCTGTTGGAGATGCGTGTAAACGTACTCCATGAGTCCTGTCGCCTGCTCGTCAAGGTGTGCCGGCATGCATGTGTGCAGACAAGTTCCGAGGTAAATTGACAGCTTTGACAGCTATACCGACCAATGGCCAGATTGTGGCGATAACCCTTGTATGACACCACAAAGCCGTCAGAAAGGCTGCAATTCCCCCCCAGACAAGTCAGTGAGGGTGGGGGTTAGTAATGGTGGCGAGACAACTTCCAGCCATTCTCCACCGTACGCTCTCCTCATTCCACCTCACTAACACATGAATGGGGATCCAATTGATTCTTTTTCACCTCGCTCCATTTTCCCATCCAGCCTGACACAGAGAGAGGATTTTGTGCTCATCTGCCCTTCCTTGTGTACTTCATATCAGGGAGAAGACTTATAGAAAGGGAAGGCAAAAAAAAAAAAGGAAGGGGCGGGGGATCTTTATCAGAAAGCGAATTAACGCTCAAAGTGCTCCATTTGGAAGGTATATCAGGCCAATCCATTAAAAGAGCCTTCAGAAAAGAGCCGGCATGGAGGACACCTTGAGAATGAACAGAAGACCTTGCTGAAACAGCACTCTTGACACACGAGGAGAATGCGTGTGTGCATGTGTATGTGTGTGTGTAGCTCCGTAATCACCTGATAAATAAGCTTGGTTGCCTCAAGAAGACAGATATCAGATAAATAAACTGCCTGTAATTAGTAGTAGGAAAAATACATCCAATAAGGCTAATGAGTAATGTGCAATATAATTGTATAGAACAAGAACTTAATTATGTTTGTCCGAGAGCCAGAAAGTTAGGGGCAGTTGGAAAAAAGAAATTTAAAAAAAGAAAAAAAATATATATATAAAACAAACAACATAAATTAATCCAGAACTGGACCATAACAAACGAGAAAGAAATGGAGTGGAGCAAAACTTCCAAGCAGGACCGTCTGGTGTTGACGTCACTTGATCCTCCCGCCTCCAGAAGTACAGTATTCCTTTCAATGTCATTTTTTATGGCGGACATAACAAGACTAACGTGTGTTTTGGTGTCATTTAGGTTTCACCGTATGCGCCCCACACTAACTAATGTATGGTGATGTCAAGGACTGTCAAAGTGCAAAATATCAATGCTTGACAAAAAGCAACATCAGTGACACAAAAATTGTTTTTGCTGTATTTTTGTTGTACATTTTACCTGTATTATCAAGTATCTCGATAATAAATGCTGATTTCAGGTAAATAAGAACAGCTGATTTATTTATTTACTTTCACTATATCCGTTACATTAACACCCAGTTTTGGACTCTTAGGAAAAACAATCGGACTGCACTTCCGGAATAACAAACAAAAAACAGACTGTGTACATATATTTATACTGTTTATTCTGTATATTTTGTATTTTTCATTCTTTTTTAATAGATGTGTCTGCACCTACTTCACCAAAACAAATTCCTATGTGTATATACATATATATGTATGTATATATATATATATACATACTATATGTATGTGTTTGATCATACCTGGCAATAAACCCTTTTCTGATTCTGATGAAGAAAGGATCTAGTAAATAATTGTTTTTTTTTAATTGGCCAAGAATCCTCAATGGCGGATGTGTACATATCCGCTATATATATACAGTATGTACTGTATAACTGTACTGTACTGTATATATATTGTAAAAGATTTGACACGCAGTTACTTTGTCTTGAAATTTCACTTCAAATTCTTCAGAAAACTCCAAAGGGTAAGTAGGCTTTCTGTATTTTCTATTTTGTTTTATTCTACACTGGTTAGGAATGTTAATAATGTTATTTCAAACACTGAACGACAGTAGTTTTCTGAAGGCTACAGTTTGAGTCCGGAGGAAATTAATTCCCTTTATATTATTTCGTAAGGGATGAAATCAGAATAACTTAGAAGTCAACCAGCATGACGGAAAAGACTGGGTTCGACTTTAGAGAAGGTTCATTAGGTCTGAGAGCAAGCACACACACACACCTGCCTTTGTTCCATTAATCTTGTCCCATGCTCTGTCCTCTGCAGCCTGACACAGGTGAGGGGGGGGGGGGGGGGGGGGGGGGGCTGAGGTCAAAGGCAACAGGAGTGACGCTTTCAAACAGGGTGGGGGGGGGGGGGTGTTCCACAGCAGAGGGACCACCCCCGACTAACCTTATGGCATCAGAAAAAGAAAGGAGGAGTCGTCAATGGAGGGCAGGTGGACTTTAACTGTATGTGCCAACTATTTGTTTTGAAAAGTTAAGACGGAGAAATAAGTCTGCAATCTGTTGTTCGGGCTTTAATGTGGCCAGATGTGTCTTCCTTCCTAGTATACATGCCTAATTCAACTTTATTGGCCCCTTTCCTTAAATCATTTCATTAGTATTCACTGATAAAAACAACAACCATGTAATCATTTCTATTTTCCTACAAAATTATGGCTGCACATTTAGTTTATATGAGAAACTGTGCTCTTTTATCGAAGTGGGTATTTTCGCAAGTGAGCATCCAGTATTTGCAAAATGGAGGTATAGTGTTCCCATCTTTATTTGTGACGATGTCCCATATGTGTTTAACAGCTGGAGTACCACGTGAGTACAGATTTATGTGGATTTTCACTATGCAGACATCAACATATGTGCTCGGAATACAGTATGTATGGAAATCTCTGTTGCGCTACCTTCATTCAGAATAACCTCAACTGTCTACTTTTATATGCTACATTAAAGTGCATTTACAAAGCACTACAGTGTGCAGCATCTTTGCCTCCTCTGACCTCATCTCAACCTGTCGATGGAAGAACAGAGGAGAAGCCCCCAAGGGATGTCCCGTCCTTTGTGCCTGCCTTCCACCTTTTTTCCCCGGGAGAAGAGACCCCGAACAAGCAGCCTCTCTGTCTGGCGCTCCTCCAAAGAACAGAGGCCAAAGTCTTCACCTGGCGCCATTGTGAAGGCCATTTTCATAGATTTCAGAGACTCTTATCAAAAAGGCAAGCAGATGAATACAGAGAACCCTGTGAGAATATCTGCATGATCTGTATTAACCCTTAGATGCATAAGTGGGTCAAAAATGACCCGGTCAGGTTGTTTTCTTGAAAAATCGTTATCATTTTTTATTCCAGGTATTCCTCAAAATACATGTTTTTGATATGCCATTTACACATTTTAAGAAATTTTTGTTTTTGTGTTACTACCCCAACCTTCCATAAGTGGGTCAAAAATGACCTGCATGCATTTTCTATGGAATCCAATAGGAACCATTGATTCTTATCAACTTTGGCTGTCAGGAATAAATTAACTGTAGACCACTCAAACTATATCAGAAGTGTCGCCCCTCAGGAACATTATTTTACACATCTTCATATGATATTGTGTGTGTGTCCTTCATGATAGTATTAGTTAGTTAGTATTAGTTATCAACAAATTAGCCTACTTTATAACTAGCGGACACTAGCTGGCCAACATTGCTAAATGGCAAAAAACACATTGATTCGAATGTGGGTCATTTTTGACCCACTTATGGAAGATTGTAGGGTCTAGTCACTCATGCATGCGCCTACCCCTCCGGGTGGCAACACTACCTATCGATAGTTCCGGGGTGAATTATTTCCCAGTAACCTATCACTACAGCGTAAGTTTATTTTTATTTACTGTAGTACAAAATTTATTGTAGTACAAAAGCATGCTAGATACGCAATCCATGAACTCAAGGAGAAAATTACATGCCATATGAAAGATCCGCCCACTTTTAATGCAGTTCGGCGCAGGATCGGATATATGGATAGTCCGGTTATATCGGTATTTTTTCCGACTCCCGAGAATATCGATATAACGAGACTTTACTGTATATGTTGCCATCTAATATGAAATTGCTGTAAGACCAGTTGAGCCCATCCCTAACTATATACTCTAAGTCAGGGGTCTCAAACTCAATTTACTTGGGGGCCACTGGAGCTAGGGTCTGGGCGAGGCTGGGCCGCATCAGGTTTTCCAAAAAAAAAAAAAACGTATTTATTAAAACCAGAAAAATTAATAAACTTTGCTTTTGTTCCGATTTTCTACAAGAAAAGCTCTGATAAAACATTTGACTGTTCTCAAATATCTTAATTTTTATTTTTCTACACAAAATAAGATGAAAAATAAATAAACAAATCAAGAATAAAGAAAATCAATCAATCAGTAATAAATAAATATAATAATAATAAAACACCAAATAATAAAAACTTAAGAAACCACATGTAGTTGGTGGGTAGACAAATTATTTTTTTCAGATTAAAATTAACAAAGCATTATTAAAGCCCTGTAGACGTGACAAAACACGACTATATTTATTCCCTTTTTATTTACAACATATTGCGCAACTGCAGGGTCTTGAGACACATGCTAACTCGCAAACTAGAGAGCTAGCGACCTAAACGGTAGCCTTCAAGTTATTTCCTTTAAACTTAAATTGCCAAAAACTTACCACTTCCACACGGATAGGGAGGATAACTATTAACAGTTATTTAACCTTTAACATGAACATTAATCAAACGCAATATTTTTTTCTGGGTACATGATACCATACAGCATCCATATCAAACTTGGCGGGCCGCACTAACATTAAACTTTCATATCAAGGCGGGGGCCTCAAACTAGTGTCCTGTGGGCCACATTTGGCCCGCGGGCCGCGTGTTTCAGACCCCTGCTCTAAGTCATTAAGGTCAAATCCTTAATATATGTTCACTTCATAAAAACAAACTAACATATAAAAAGCTAAAAATCATCTCTGACCCCGTCCCACCTTTTGCAAAGAAACACACACCCGTTTTAAAGTGTGTGATATGCGAGGCGTGTTGATCCTGTTTATAACAAAGTTTCCCGGTGTAAGCTGTTGGTCTCCCCTGGCGTTGGTCTCAGCCCTTCATCTCTAATGCATGAGCCAACCAGGGAGACCACAGCGAGGGCTAGAGCGGATGTACGGAGAGGCTAACTCCGGCATGGCAGTACAACACTTTCATATTCTAATAAGGCCAACATGAAAATTGCATTTTGAAAACTGTCTCTATCAAAGCACATATACACGCACACATACACACACATAAACACTGTATTTTGGCTTTCTCCAAAAACTTGGGTCTACACACACGGAAAGCTCAGAGGGATTACAGTCTGCTGACAACAGCAGTTGATTACGTACACAGACGGACATGAAACACCAAAAACATCTTTAAGGATCTTCTGTTGGAGGAACTTCTAACTTGCACTGACATGTGAGGAAAACTCTCTACTGGACACTGGACAACTGGGACAGGAAGTGTGCATGTTAATGGACACAGTTATGGTTATACTGTGTGTGTATGTGAATGGACAGCCTCATGTTTACATGACTATATATTTGTTTAGGTGAATGGCCAGGTTGATATGTATACCATGTGTGGATGTGAATGAAGACACAGACGGTTATACACTGGGTATATGAATACACAGGCTCATGTGTATGAGCTTCAGGTTGTGCAGGGCCTATTTTTTGAGATGATAACAAAAACACAACACTTTCTACTACTGAGTCCTCTTTTTAATTTTTTTTTTGGTCATTTGTGGAGGTTTAAGGTTTTTCTGAGCTATGGTCTTAAACTTTTGTGGAACTGATGAACAACCAATTTTACTTGAATGCTTTTTTTAATTGCTTACGCAAACTGTTTTTGTCTAAGTCACATTTCTTCTTGGGCTGCACGGTGACCAAGTGGTCATAAAATGATAAAATATGGGTGGATCTGGCAGGACACCTCATATGTTACAGTGGCTGCACAAAAAAATGAATTAGCGTTTAGCAAACCTCAAAAATGTCAATATAATAATAATATAGTAAATTAAAACATATGTTCAATCATTCATTCATTTTCCATGTTGCTTTATTTTGAAATAAATGCATACAATTGAAGATTCATTGGCAACATGGCGGTCGAGTGGTTAGCACGCAGGCCCCACAGCTAGAAGACCTGAGTTCAATTTCACTCTCGGCCATCTCTGTGTGGAGTTTGCATGTTCTCCCCGTGCATGCGTGGGTTTTCTCCGGGTACTCCGGTTTCCTCCCACATTCCAAAAACATGCTAGGTTAATTGGCCACTCCAAATTGTCCATAGGTATGAATGTGAGTGTGAATGGTTGTTTGTCTATATGTGCCCTGTGATTGGCTGGCGACCAGTCCAGTGTGTACCCCGCCTTTGAATTATACTATACTTCTTATTTCTCTTTGGTCTTTTCCCTTCAGGGGTCGCCACAGCAAATCAATCTCCTCCATCCAACCCTGTCTTCTGCATCTGTCTCTCTCACACCAACTACCCTCATGTCCTCCTTCATTACATCCATAAACCTCCTCTTTGGTCTTCCTCTATGCCTCCTACCTAGCAGTCCCAAAACGCTGCATCCTTCTACCGATATATTCACTATCTCTCCTCTGGACATGTCTCAACCATCTCAGTCTGGCCTCTCAGACTTTATCTCCAAGGCCTCTAACATGTAATGGCCCTCTGATGTACTCGTTCCTGATCCTATCCATCCTGGTCACTCCCAACGAGAACCTCAGCATCCTCATCTCTGCAACCTCCAGTTCTGCTTCCTGTCTTTTCCTCAGTGGCACTGCCTCTAGACCAAACAACATCGCTGGTCTCATCACAGTTTTGTATACCTTTCCTTTCATTTTGGCTGAAACTCACACATCACGCCTGACACTTTTCTGCACTTCCATCCTGCCTGCACATGCAGTATACTATACTATTATACTATACTTGAATGGACAGCCTGATGTCTACGTTATGTGTTTAAGTGAAAAGACTGGCTGATGTTTATTTTTATGTGTATGTGAATGGTCAGGGTGACGTTTCTTTTTCCTCGCGGTACCGCCTTCCATTAACGAAGAACGTGAGGCATATTAGTGTCAAGTATTGGTGGTGCGTCAGTACCAAAGCGCAAACATAGGCAACGACTACCGGTCCCACACTGGGGACTCATCTATAAAGCTTGCATACACACAAAATGGGGTGGCAAAGTTGTGTATGCCGTTTTCCAAGCCAAGTATGGTACCTATAACAACACAACTTGACATGAGAATGTGTGCAGCACTAAGTCATCTTTGTAGTTACGCAACATTTTACGTGTTAATGCATGTAAACAGGTTATTCCAAATAGAATATAGAGTGTGGTTGAGAGTAGACAGACCTGGTTGTTGTATGTATACAAACAAACACATATTTCCATTTATTGTGTACGTCATTGAACAAAAGGTTAAGTACATTATGTGAATGTAAAGAAATGAATATACATACACACTGTATATGTATGTGAATGGATGGACTGATTCTCACATTATGTGCAATTGTGAATGGCCGAACTCATGAATGAAAGTGTGAGAAAGCAGAGGTCTAAGAGCGGAAAAGCAAATGTAGTCTCGTATCATTTCTAAGTTCTTGACTAGCCAATTAATTTAAGTACGCCGTTACCTTTGTGTCCTTTCTCAAGTGTTAACATCCCGTTCCTCCTTCTCTGTCTGCTTGCATGTGATGGTGTCTCAGTGACGGCTAGTAATGCTGGCCTGTATGCATTGATTATATGACATCCTCCATTCAGGTGTGCCATTAAAGCTCCCCCCCATTCTTCCTTTCTGCCCTGCCAGAGGAATAATGTCCAATAATAAGAGGAGCCGATGACTGCAGCCCAGCAGGATGAGATGAAGAGGTGCTCAGCACAGGAACAAGGAGGAAAAATAGGTAATTGCATTTAAATGACATGAAGGACGCCTTGACTACCTTCTTGTTTGGTGGACACTCCTCTTTGCAAATCTGCACCCGGGCAGAATCAACCCATCCAACCTTGAGCAGCTCCCTCACTAGTCATCAAGCGTACTTGTTCCTTCTACATCTCATAGATGATTTAACACCCAGCAGGACAATATGGCCAGGATTAGTAATGAGAGTGTCTTTGTATGGCAAAACATGTAGCAAAAAAAAAAATGCAGAAAGCCAGTGTAGCCACCAAAATCAGGTCATGTGA
Source organism: Doryrhamphus excisus (assembly GCF_037039965.1). Taxonomy (NCBI): domain Eukaryota; kingdom Metazoa; phylum Chordata; class Actinopteri; order Syngnathiformes; family Syngnathidae; genus Doryrhamphus; species Doryrhamphus excisus. The sequence continues at coordinate 12,860,287 of NC_136357.1, read as the reverse complement.
TAACAGCTCCATCATCTTTAAGCCTCTCACCCACCGTGTGCCTGCTGCCATCTACCATCACCATCTTTGCCTTCTCTTTCTATCATTCTGGTGGGCTCAGGAAACATAATAGAGCTCAGAGCGCCTTTGTTTACATAAACCACAATACCTTCTCAGCCTGGAGTGGTGGAGGGGGGGGGGGGGAAGACACAAGCATCGTGTTTTTGTTTGCATTTGATTCCAAAAACATCAAATTGAATCAATCTTTTAATACGCCGCCTTGTATAAACACGGCGAAGGAACTGCTTGAATAAATATCAAGAATAAAAATGGATTTCTCGTCGTCAACTATTATCTGTGAGGTTTATTTATGAATACCCGGCTGATGCGAAAACAGGCAAGACACAAATAAATAAAAAAAATAGCAATAATGTGTTTAGCCTTTTTTTCCATTTTCTTCATTTTAAGTGAAAGAATAAATATTTGGATTTACATCACATTTACATTTTTATCAAAATCAACTCAGAGCACCGCTAAACCCGCATAGTTCCGTCAGCGGTTGCCAAGGTGATGGTTGGAAATAACATCTTTAACATGAAAGTCATTAAACATAACATGAGGGCTATCAGATGATGCTGTCTTGTGATTCGCTCAGTGTGTGATTGATAAACACGACCACTTTAATGCAAATGGACTGTTTTAACATACCGTTGACAATAATAATAAGAACAACAATAATATGGATGATTATAATGACGCACCTGACTGATGTTTGTTTGATGTGTACGTATGTAACTGCTAGATGTGAATGGAAAAATTACAACATGAATCGGGGAAAAAAAATGCGCGTATGTGAATTGACAGGCAAGTATTAGTTGTGTGTGAACGTGTCTCAATCAGTGTGTTCTTGATAAACACAGCACCTTACTGACTTACTGATTCCACTATAATGCAAACAGCTTGGATTTGTACAGAGGTGCACTGAGAACCTGAGAAGATCCAACATGACTTTCTACAGTCAGTGCACGCTCCTCTATGTGTGTGTGTGTGTGTGTGTGTGCGTGTGTGTTTGTGACAGGTTTATAGGAGTCATTTATCCTGTTCAGCGGGCTAGTGTAGTGCCGAATGGTGGCCTGAGTACCAGGCGTAGCTTATTGTTGTGTAGCCTTTATGGGCTACATTAAGTACAGCTGAGTGAGGGGAGGAGGAAACATACAGTACAATACCCTCAGCTCACACATGTCATACACACTGAGATTAACTACTGGCCCTTACTCTGTACATGTACTCAGAGCAAGACCCCAGCACACAGCAAGACAATAGTCCATGTACCACTATGTGGGAATGTATCACCATTTTTTAAGCAAAAGTACAGTATGTGGTGAATGTACCTTAATGTCATATATTAATGAGAACAGCAGCTAGACTTAGCCACGACAATCCTGAAGCACCTGCTTTGGTGATAAAATATGGGTGGATCTGGCAGGACACCTCATATGTTACAGTGGCTGCACAAAAAAGGCATACCAGATGAAATAGCGTTTAGCGAAGCTCAAAAATGTCTAAATAATAATTCATTCATTCATTCATTTTCTACCGCTTACCCTCACACGGGGGGTGCTGGAGCCTATCCCAGCTGTCTTCGGACAAGAGGCGGGGTACACCCTGGACTGGTCGCCAGCCAATCACAGGGCACATATACTACGTAGACAGAAAAAACCCATGCATGCACGGGGAGCAATATAATAATAATATAGTAAATTAAAAAAATGTATGTTCAATCATTCATTAATTTTCCATGTTGCTTTATTTTGAAATAAATGCATACAATTGAAGATTCATTGGCGACACGGTGGTCTAGTGGTTAGCGCGCACACCTCACAGCTAGGAGACCAGGGTTCAATTCCACCCTCGATCATCTCTGTGTGGAGTTTGCATGTTCTCCCCGTGTATGCATGGGTTTTCTCCGGGTACTCCGGTTTCCTCCCACATTCCAAAAACATGCTAGGTTAATTGGTGACTCCAAATTGTCCATAGGTATGAATGTGAGTGTGAATGGTTGTTTGTCTATATGTGCCCTGTGATTGGCTGGCGACCAGTCTAGGGTGTACCCCGCCTCTCGCCCAAAGACAGCTGGGATAGCCTCCAGCACCCCCGCGACCCTCGTGAGGAAAAAGCTGTAGAAAATGAATGAATGAAGATTCATTTAATAATAACAATACTATTATAACAATAATAATATTGTATAATAACAATTGTAATTATATTATATTTATTTACACTGATTGAACAATTGTGATCATTATTATGAAAAGGGTTTAGATTGACTTTCTATTAATATAGCAATTACTATTATTAGTAATTAGGTACGCAAGCTAAAATATCATGCTAATAAATATATAAAATAATCAGAACAATATAAATTCCCACAATAATAATAATACATTATAGCACTATACATCCAAAAATACCCAATTTTTTAAAATAATTATTGCACAAATTAATTTTTTTTTTAAATGACCATATCAGCACCCTTATCCAGATATATACAAATGAGTTGATCCAAAATGCATGCATTACCCGTGGAGTCAAATTAAGTGTTACAAATCCTCCAAACTAACAGTTAAACTGCAATGAACACATCATCTCTGTGTGACAGCTAGTGTAATTGCACTTTATATGTGTTGGGAGGAATTACACACCGTTATTACCAACAGCGGCTTTAATTACAGTTGACAAGTTCAGTTGAAAATAAGGCCCAGAGGTAAAACACGCTGGCGCAAACAGGTCCAACAGTCAGGCTGTTTGAGAGTTTTATTCTCCCACTTACCCACTTGTAACCCCCTCTCTTCCTTCCACAACACACACACACACGCAAGTCTTTCTTTTTTGAAAGCTTCACAAGCGTCGCCTCTTCAAGTGTGTTTCCATGGTGTAAAAATAGAGGCCATTATATTGCCTAATGCCTACCTGCCACCCCCTCCAAGCTCCCCCCTGTACACAAAGGCTTTTACATGATGAGGTGGCTGACATGTTCCGCACACACCATCCATTACCATATGTACACTGGATGAGGCTCAGCCCCACGTAACTTATACTAATGCATGTTTTGGTATGCCCTATGGGGGCGGCAGACTGGCGTGCACACGCACACACACACACACACACACATGCAAACTGTCTCCCATACAAACATAATGGTAAGATGCCACTTGTAATAACAGCATGATGCTTTTAAAGTAAATAAAAACCTTATAGGTGTGGCTGGTTCGGTGTGTGCGCACTTGTGTGTGTATGTGAGACCAAAGAATTGTGAAGTGGGAGGGGGGGGGGGGCAATCCTCCTCACAGCACATGGGGCAGTGGTTCCTCTCTAATTGCCCCTCTAGGTGCCTGCAAGCTGGCGAGCCGAAGTGAGGGTAAACACACATCTAGAGATGATTAATAGCTGGGGGTCAGGGTGCTGCACAAACAGCCACAGAGGCTGAGACCTCACTCCAGCACACCTTGGCCATCCAAATCAACAAATACACAATGTGCACACACACACGATCAGGGAAATCCATAATCTGACGGAATGTCGCATGGAACGACTCCTTCCACAGATCTCTCCATCTATTGCTTAAAAGGTGGCGAGAACCAAAGCAGCAGCAGAGCGGTCAAGGGTGAAAGGTAAAGTTGAAGGGTGAGGGTCAGTGCGTCGCATCAGGGTCACAAGGAGTCCTTAACAAGCCATGATCAATACGTGAATATGTGAAGAAAAAAAAAACACATCTTCTCTTTCCTCATTCAGATCTTTGGTGGTCTGGCAATGCTTTAATAGACGGTGAGGAGATGCACATTCTCCTACCTGCCTACTTTGTCTTCCCTGCTCCCTTGACAAAATGACACCTCCTTACAGTGGCTATCTCTGGCTCCAATCTGCACACATACAAGCACAGATACACCCCCAGCTGAAAGGAATCAGGCTGGGCGGCCCTTCATTTTTCATGCAAACGGTAATTTAGTGAGACTGCCTATTGATTGAGCGCCGCTTGTCTCCCAAACAATGCCACTTCAATCAGCGACCGTGGGGGGTGGGGTGGGGGGGTGGGGGGTTGTACAGGGAGTGCGGTGAGGAGGTATAGGAGGTAAGGAGGAAGAGCTGCCGATAGCTGCAGTGACTGATTTAAGAGATGGATAAAAAGCAGATACATCCCCCCCGCCCCTCTACTGATTAATGACAGTGGCCAGAGCAGCCCTGGACTATGCATCATGATTTAACCACCAGACCCTCATCTAAAGATTAGTGCAGACACACACACACACACACACATATACAGTGCATTGCACCAATCAGACGCCAGACAGGTGTGAAGGAGGAGCATCTGTGTGAGTGAGTATTTTAGTTAACTTTTTTAACGCCTTCACCCAGAAATAGTTTTATGTGGACAGAAGAGAAGCATGGGAATTTAAGAACAGACAAAATGTGTGGAGTCTTTTGGTTTGGTTAATTACACAATGTTTTGAAAGCGGCAAATTGCACACAAAGCTACACTTTTCTGTCAAGGCACCAGCAGCGTCATGGTGCCAGCATCATGACGCCGCCGTAAGCAACACAGACTGGCTCTTCCTTCAATCCTGATCAGGGTGAATTCAAAAACCATACAGCAAAAATGTACTTTTTACACTAGTTATCAAGATGAACATATATGCCTGTGTAATACTTGCTTTTATAGTCAGTATAGTTACTCCAGACCCCATTCACTGTGCAATATCTGATCAACCTCCATGTGCAATATTAAGGGCTTTAAATGCAATATACTAAGTTCTATGTGAAGTATTTCCATAATGCCTCATATAAACGAGCTAGCAAGATCTCAGTGGAAAGACTGGTCATATATCTCATCTCGTTTCATATTATCTACATATTGTATTGTATATAACTCTGGGAAAAACTGTTGATTTTGTCAATACTTGGGTTGTTTATATTGTTTATTTTTCTACATTGTGTATTTTGTACTGCTTAACTGATTCTGTACTCTTGCTGCTGTGCAATACAAATGTCCCCACTGAGGGACGAATAAAGGCATATCTTAATCTTAATCTTATGTCATGTTCCGGGCGCTCTTAATTTGGTGTGCTGCACTTCCTGCTGAGGGGACGTTGTGTCCGCTTTACCCCAAGTGTAATTGTGCACGGCTGGTGGCAATTACAATTAGTGGGGTTTAAAAGCCCAGCATCGCCGCAGGGATGGCGCTGGTTCATTACGACTGACTGATGTGTCCTCACCTGTGCTGTCACCTGAACTAAGTTTCATGCCTGCTGCCTCTGCCTGATTGTCTTGTTGTCACAGAGCTTTGTTGCTTCTGCCCGTACTTAATAAAATAACTTTTACGTGCACCCTGCCGTCTGTGTATCTGCATACTAATCGACAGCTTCTCAGCTCATGACATTTTGTTTAATTAAGATGTCTACAATGGAAAATACTCATTTGTTTTAGTGTCGGTTTCCTATGAAAACTCAAATGAATGAATGACACACAGATTTTGTAGTTATACTTGAATGAGAGTGAATAATGCTACTGGAGGCTAATTAGGTCTCATGATGGCCACAGTTTGACTCCGAAACAAATTAATTCATTTTACATTCCGGTTGCACTGTACAGAAGAGTCTGGAGAAAGAGTAGTAAAAAAACATGATTTGGGATGTATTCCAATATCAATTTGTTTGCTCTTTTAAGACACCTTAACAAAAAGTTTTGTGAATAGTTTTAATTCAATATTTTTCTGTTTTGACATGCCCTCTTTTTTTCCCGCACAAGCCAAACACAAAAAAGGGGGGGTCTAAAGGCGGACAAGACGCTCCGGTTGGGTGCAGGAGGCCAACAAATACACACTCCCAGGTCCATTAGCTGTGCTGGAAGCTGCAGAGGAGGATCACAGCCCCTCCCCGCGGCTGCTAAAATATTCATCAGACTCCCTGAGAGCATGTCTGCTAATAGTTATACATGGGGCAGGAGAAAGGAGGGAGCAAGGCAAAGGGGAGGAGAAATTGGGAAGATGAGCGATGCTCCCTGTGTGCATGTCAGCTAATAGTCAAACATGAAGCGCTCCAGGAGGGAAGGGTCGAAGAGTGGGGATGGGTATCAAAACTCCGTCCCAAAATGGCACCGGTGCCAACAAAAACAATAGTCACATCCAAAAATCGCTACTCTCTGTAACATTAATAGTTATTAAATTAAAGGTCATAGGAAGTGAAATAAATTTCAAGATAATAAACTGCCTTGGTTTTCGGATGTTTTGGTTTTCATTGAGCCTTTTGGAGAGAAAAAAAAGGAGTTACCGCTGATGTCATATTACTATGCTTTTCACCTTAAATGTTACAAAGCTAAAATAATGCATAAGGCTAAAAACAACCAATTACCTAAAAATGTCATCCAATACTTCTCCACAAGAGAGGAGAAATATGATCTCAGGGAAGAACTACATTTGAAACACTTCTATGCTAGGACTACGTTAAAAAGCCATAGCATTTCAGTATGTGGAATCAAACTATGGAATGGATTGAGTAAGGACCTCAAACAATGCACAACGATGAGCCAATTCAAGAAACAATAAAAGCAGTTGATGTTTGCTAAATACAAGGATGAAGAGTCTTGAACCAGTCATGATGTGCTATATATATCACTATATTGACAGTTACTATGGTAACCATTATGTCATTGTATGGTCATATCACCTCGTACTTCGGTACGAGGTGCATTGTTAAAAAAAAAAACCTTAATTAAACTGTATTATGGAAAGCAGGAAGTGAACAAATGTAACAGTTACTGATTGTAAAAGATTGTAAAAGTTCCAGATGGAGGGGTAGGGTTTAATAAGATTTGCTTCTTCCTACTCCTTTTTGACATGTGGAACTGTGAACTGATTATGGGATGCACTCAATTGTAATCTGATGCATGTTCAAATGAAATAAAATCATTACCATTACAAAATTAAGTTAAAAAAAACATTTTGGGGGGACAAAATTTGTATATTAAGCACCGGGTCACCGTTTCAAATGTACAGATTGGCACCAGTATCAGACAAAATGTAAATGATACTCAACCCTAGCAAAGAGAGAAAGTGGAATTGTTGAGGATGGAAAGACACGGAGGGAGAGACAAGAGGGATAAAGATAGAGAGGCAGTGATACCTCGTTTTTTAACTCACCCCGTCTCAGCTTGCATTCAGATTGATTAAAAGCCACTCTTGTAATTGTCATATCTTGTGCGGACCATCTGTGTGTGTGTGTGTGTGTGTGTGTGTGTGTGTGTGTGTATGCATGTGTTTGTGTTGTCACTTCAATGGCCACAAGACATGACTACATCAATCATGGAAATATCATTAATGTACTTTTGTATTTGTGCAAAACACAAGCTCAGGTATAGCACCAATCTATCTTTGCATCTTACTGAGATGGAAGGAGACAAAAAAAAAACACACACACACACACTCGCACGCAAACAGATATTCTTTTCTCCAGTCATTAAAATGAGGAACGGCCGCTGGTATAGGAGCTGTTGAAATACCATTAAGAAATGGAGACAAATGTAGTGGTTCCCAGTCTGCTATTGCAACCTGACTCCACTAAATCAGACACTGACGAATATTACCGGGATAAAGCCGTGTGAACATACACGCATGGATACACACACAAACAATCCAACCACCATGGTGAGGTACCTTTCCACATGCAGAAAGGGGGGGGCCCTTTGGTGGATTAATGAGTAATTATCCTAATTAAATGTTTCCTGTTCACGCAGCCTGATATATGGCTGATTATTACCTTCAAGAGATGATTAAATGATATCGGTAACAGTGCAGGCTAATATCATCTCAAACAATTAATGAGAGTTTGTACGGAGGAGTCAAGTGAAAATGAGGCACCAATTTAAGATTGAATTAGCTTTGATTTAATCAGTTCTGGGCTAATTGCAAGCACCGGTCAAAAAGTTCCTAGTATGCACATATATACAAGAAAAAAAGATTCATTCATTCATTTTCTACCGCTTATCCTCACGAGGGCCACAGGGGGTGCTGGAGCCTATCCCAGCTGTTTTCGGGCAAGAGGCGTGGAAGAAAAAAAAGATAATAGAGATAATCAGCATGGCACTACATAACATAAATGGATGAGTTCTCCCAGCCAATCGATACAAAAAAGTTATGCTAATAATAAAACACTAATCTACTGATCTATAATTACTATAAATATATTGATAAGGATTAAACATTTTGTAAAAAGTTCTTAACTTAAGAAAGGCTTTTAATTAAATTTCCCTTAAAGGGATTATTGATTCATCCATCCATTTTCTACCGCTTATCCTCACAAGGGTCGCAGGCATGCTGGAGCCTATCCCAGCTGGGCAAGAGGGAGGGGTACAGCCTGGACTGGTCGCCAGCCAATCACAGGGCACATATAGACAAACAACCATTCACACTCACATTCATACCTATGGACAATTTGGAGTGGCCAATTAACCTAGCATGTTTTTGGAATGTGGGAGGAAACCGGAGTACCCGGAAAAAAACCCACGCATGCACAGGGAGAACATGCAAACTCCACACAGAGATGCCAGAATGGGGGAATCGAGCTTGCGTCTCTTACCTTTGTGGCCTGCGCGCTAACTACTCGTACACCGTGCAGCCATTTAAAGAGATTATAATTAGTAAAATGAATAAATAAATACCATGTAATTGTAAATTATAATAGACAAAATGTTTTTTGAGTAATCCAAAAAGTATGACAGTATTGTACTAATTAGTGTGCATCATATTTTATTTGAAATTAGACTATATTCATGCATGGCGCCCGCTCAGTTTCAGGCAGTTGATTTTCCACTTAGAAACGGTGTAGCAAATACCATGCGGCATTGAACGCATCCGTCAGTATGAGCCAACCTCATGAACAACAGCGACATAGACAAATTTTATCCAGGGGGAGACTGAGGGCACTGAAGTGCAATACGACATAAAACATCCTGACCATGTTTTTTTTTGTCTTTACTGGAAATGATGAATATGAGCATCTGGAAATGGTTTCTATCGACAAGGTATTTTTGGAACCCGGATGAGCAGGTAGCGGAAGCAGTGCCCAATAGTATCTGCTTTTCCCAGTGGAAATAGCAAGTATCAAACTTAATAGAGCTGGTAGTTAATCCAAAATAAGCAATTAACTGACCACCAAATGCCTAAAATGATATGATGCTGCGTTCAACAGCCCCCGTCAAGACAGTTGGCTCTTTACTATTGATTGATTTCAACAGTACTCAGTAGCACCTGCTTTTGCAGGTACCAAAGTAAGAAAAGTGTTTAATGCAAAAGAAGCACATTAACCCACCACTTGATGCCTAAAAACGACATGAGTAACTACATGAAACAGTTCTCATGAAGACAGGTCTACTCTTTACGACTGGTTGATTGCATTACTTAGCCTAATGTAAACCAATCAACGAGGCTAACCTTCTAAGCAGAGTCGATGCGCATTTAAAAGTGCATTGATTAACAGTTGTGATTATTGATCATGCCATGCAGGCCGCAGACACAACCGACAGATTTGATGGGGCACGGTCCCGGTCCACAGCAAGATAAATCTGAAATACTCTCCATATACATTTTCACCACTCAATCAGGCGCTAAACTTGAAAAGATTATTTAGAGGATCAACTTATTATCAGCATATTCCCTTAGCGTCTTTTAATATTTGGCCTTAAAGCCAATCCCCCACTTCCAGCACTCGGGTTGGCCGTGCATGTGAAGGAGATAGTAAGCAGTAATATTCAATTATTGTATGCATGCCGTTCCCATCCCGCCCTAAATTGATTTCTTTCAGAACGGGAGGCATCGCTCAGCACTGACACACAGCCATGTTTCCCCCATCTAGCACATCCCACGCAAATTACTCCCCCATCTGCTCTCCCTCATTGCGCGTCCCCCACCACCACCGCCCCTCCCGCCACAGTTATCGGTGGCCGCCGTTGGCCCGGCTCCCGTGCACCGACGTTTAATCTGTCTTTAATCTCTTTACATTGTAATGGGAAATGGTTTCGTGTTTTACTATTAGATTGGAGCCAGCGGCCCGCCCCTCACCACCGCTGGAATTTGGTGTTTAGGAGTGGAAGGTGTTTTTTTTTTTTTTTTAATGCCCTTTGCTGGAATTATCTTACAAGGGACTCCTATCAACACTTTAAGCAGACTGTCTGAACTGGGAGTGGCCTCATAGGAACTCAGGGAGGATTTGTTAGGGAGTCAAATGCAGAAAAAAAAAAGATAAAGAAAGAATGGAACTTCTACAGTTGAACGTCTGGCGGCAAACACAGTTGGGGATTTGACCACTTTTGGGCAACAATGCAGCTCCAAAGTCACACAAAAAGTCAGCGCTCCAACCTTTGTCATGCATAACATCAGCTGTTCAGAACGCATCATGATGAACTTGTGCATTGTTTTTTATAACGTCTATTACTTAACTGATTTACTTTTGCATTACATATTTTGGCTCTAATTTTGTTGCACAGTGCAAGGTAGCACGGGGGGGTTGAGCGTGGCAGAGCCGATGCAGTAGTAATTTGGTCCAGCGCACCACCGTGCACAGCTAATTTGGTAATTTAGTGAATAGACTGCGCCGAGATGGGTGTGGTGGCGCACCAAAGGTGCACTGAAAAGCTTAAAGCTCGCCAATACGGATCTGGTCTGTTCTTGGTGCAGGCGAAGCGCACCCTGCGCAGTGGTAAATTGGATGACAGGCGCACAGGGTATACACGTCACCAAAACCTCACAGGTAGGTTTTTCAGAGTGTCGGCAACATTTCAATGCAACCAGCAACCACTATTCTCTTTTCCACTTGCACAGGTAGGAGGGACGAAAGCGTTGGTGCGCGCCACTGCGCCGCTCACAAAAATTGCAAAGTGCACTGGCCCCAGCCCGTTGGTGTACAAAATTAGAGCCCAATATGTCAACGTACGATGCTTTACTATTGTTTGTTCATTTCGTCTTTTTTTTCTGATTATGGCATCGCCACAGTGGATCTTTTTAATCCGCATCGTGATTTGGCTTGAGCCCTTTATATTCCGAATGTCCTTCCTGACAAATACTGATGATGCATAGACTTAGCTTATTTAAATCTTGTACAATCATCAATGAATGTTGCTTTCAACTTAAAAAAAACACTTTTCAAATGTTGACGTAGTGATTTGATGGTCATATATTTTAATAAACAGTGACCCACTTCTTTTTACACTTGCAGGTCATCACCTCGTTACACAATCACCATTACCGTTGAGGCATTTTTACTGTTTTCCTGTTATACAATTTACTGCAATTAACTTATTTTTTACACTTTTATGATAATTAAAGCGGTTCAATATGTATTTCACTTTGTGAGGCAGTGTTTTATTGATTTAACATTTTAATATCTATCTAAAAATAAATTCCTCAGCTGTAATATGTTGATATAAATGCTATTTTTATATTTTAAATTGACTAACTTTATTGACTTCAGAACATTTGCAACCCTTCATCCTTATCTCGGATATTTTTTGTTAAGTTTTTTTGAGGTTTGCTTTCTGTTTCACCACTAACAAGGGCCAACTTATTTTTACACTTTCATCCATTAAGGTTGTTAAAATGTTACTTTAATGTGTTGAGCTTGAGTTTGTTTTTTTACATGAACAGATCTTAACCTCTTTCCACGTATAACAGCTAAAATGCCCGTATCATGACATCTTTGTCTTATATTTACCTATTTTAAGTATTTTGTAACTTACTGTTGCAGTAAGGATAATGACAGTGACAGTTCGACCCTGGAACAGATTATGTCCAATGCCTCAGTATGTGCATACAATAAATATGGCTGTCAGGTTACACCATCTTCATAAAAACCCTTAAAGTTGTCAGAGTAATAAAGCTGCACAGAGAGCGAGCAGGACGCAATCAATACCTCATATCGCAGGGATTATTGTTTGTTCGGACCAACTGTGTAGATTTCAAACATCTTGCCTCTATAGTGATGTAAAGCAAGAATTGATCTTCCTATAAAAGCGCTGCTTTTTCATGTTTATGATTTTTTTTTCCTACCCCTGCATCCTATTACACATTGAATGGAGTTACAATTGTTGATGCTTGAAAGCAACAGTGGTGTTTGGAAACATGGCACAGACACACATAAGCATGCATGGACACACACAAGCACAAGCTCCCCCTCTCTCCTATTCTAATTAAAGGGACCTCTCTGCCCTGGGCGTGCGTGTGATATTGACACTTAGCTCCGTATAATAAACTTTATTGGCAAGCCCTGCCTGATTACAGCCCTAAAGTAGAATAACAAGGAATATGAGAGGAGGGGATGTGGATTATGTACTAAACACACATTAGACAAAATATCTAGTTTATTTGTGACATAATGGCATCTAGACAAAGCAATGAGAAAATAAAAAATGATGACACCAGTGAAATACAGTGAAGGTGGAAAACTAGAGCGGGAGATATATACGTATATACTGTATGTGTGTGTGTGTATGTATAAATATATATATATATATATATATATATATATATATATATATATATGGAGGAAGGGAAAGAGGGATAGATTTCCCGTCATTAATGATCTATGGAAAATCTTCTGTCTATTTTCAGATATACTGTTAATGGCGGCTCCCTGCATTTAAAATCGTTGCTGTCCTGAACTCTGCTATCGGCTTCTGCTTCATCTAATATTCATCTGCTTTGTGAGGTCAGTGGCAAGAGGTGCAATGCAAGTGTCATGTAGAGCAAAAGGGAGCAAAAAAAAAAGAGCTGAGGTACTCTTAAAAGTCACTAGGCTGTGTTCGGTAAAATATTTTAAAAAGATATTTAGTGTGATTCACTTTCTGTTCACACTAATTTTGGCATGGGACCGAAGGCTGCACAGTAAAGAACATTACAGTTGGTCCTTGGTTTTGCCGTTTTATGCCATTAATTATTAATACTGTCCAAAAACAAAAAGAGAACTTGATATCTACAAGTGTAAAGGTGACTATAGGGGTGTTATTTCATGTCTACAGGACTCTTTCATGATCATAACAGTATTTTAAAAGGTTTTCTATGCACTTGCTACAAATACATTAACAGCAATAAAACCCAATTAACAGCAATAAACAAGAGACAACCGTAAATAACCACAATGTATCTCACTGGACAATTGTGATGGATGCTGCATGTGTACTATCCATTTTCTGTACCGCTTATCCTCACGAGGGTCACGTATGCTGGAGCATCTCAGCTGTCTTCGGGCGAGAGGCAGGGTACGCCCTGGACTGGTCGCCAGCCAATCACAGTTGCTCAACAAAACAATCAGGATACAGTATTAAGGTTGATTGCGTAATGATCCTCTTGTGTTGGTTTTGCTGCCACTTTTTTTTTCTCAGTGTTGTAGTGGCCTTTTTTTGGAAGAGCTACCTGCTTCCCACCGCTTGCCAATTGCTCATCAGGCCTTTATCAGCCTGCTGTATGCCACAATCAGATGCCTAACTGTGTTCCGTTATGTGCCACTCCATGTCGCTCTGTGACAGATTTTTATTTAAACACACACTGAGCCACAATATCGGGTACATTTGCACTAATCTAATGAGATCCAATGTGAGCGTCAAATATCCACCTTTACAAAGATAATAATGATTAGAATTAACTGTCAATATAAAAGACATATTGTCATATAATGTGGTCTGTCTTTATTTAATTTATTATCATTTACTCAATGTCATTACTTTAACTTGGTTATGATTTTATTTTTTATTAAAAATGTATTCATAGTTTTTCTTTATTTTTTTATCTTATGCTTTATTTTACAAATGTTTCTTCTTTTCCTTTAACACTGCACAAGCTACGTATATGTTTTCATTTTTAGAATCCTATTTGCTCATTGATCTTTTATTTTTTTTCAACACCTTACATCCATTTCACACAGGAATGTGTCCTGCAGGGTCAAAAGCCAAGGAGAAAAAGTGTGCTTTTAGATTCTAAAAGTACTTAATTAAGGGGTTAGAAGTGGACTGTTTGTAATATTGTGGTTACCTTGCATGAGAGGGGCAAATATGACACACCTCTTTCAGAATCATACACACCGCTGCTAATTACAACCACAAAAACAAACATTGTTAAATGAATAACATAAAAGCACAATACAAATGACGATGTATTGAAATGGCCCCATACTGTACGTGTTATGAAAAACCCTCTTCAAGTTGAACTACAATGACCCCTACTGGCCAGAGGTGGTACACATGCAGAGACGAAGCATTCTGACTCATCATCAGCAACACACAATAAAAACAAGCAGGCAGTCAAGGTAAATTGAGATGTGGTGTATATTCTCCTCCAAACTGTTTTTGTTGTGTCTCCATTTTCTTCCCTACAACCTACAACATATACCTTCCTTCACATCTAGTTTTCCGTGTCCCATGAGGCCTTGCTTGGCAGGATGTGAGCTATACTGAGTGAGTTGGCTGATTCACCCACAGAGTGCCCTTTGCTGCTACAAGGACACAGAGGAACACTGAGGGGATGAGAAGTTTGTTTTCAGAGTGCAACTATTTAAAAGCCTCTTTAGAATAAGTTAGTTAGGTAGCAGAGAGAGCTCATCTGCAGGAGGAAACATGCTTTCGGGCTCACCTTGAAGAACCACTGACCCCCTGCATGTACCTTTATTGCACCTCCAATTAGAGGAGGGGTATAGAGGGAGGGTGGGTTACAGATAAGGGGGGAGAAGAGAGAGAAAAGCGGGGGTGAGGTGTATTTCATAAGTGTAGTTCCATAAAGTGCACTGACCCAAATGGCATTCAGTAATTCTTCCCAGAGCCATAGGAGGAAGCATAATCAGAAACTTCATCAACACACACTTTGCTTCCATTCTTCCCGACGTCTGAAGGAACTCCCACCACCCGTAACCGTCTGCTGGAGCCTTTTCAACAAAAATTGTGCATAGGAAGTAGAGGTGCAATGATACGCAAAATTCAATGTTTGGTTCAATACGTTGGTTAAGGTTAATACTTTTTCAATATATTGAGGAAAGGAAAGGAAATTCCTTTCCTTTTTATTATAAGACCCCCAATAAACAATTTGGAAGTGCACTTTAAGGAGGAGTTGAATTCCGAAAATCGCACATAGGAGTTTTCAAACACGCAGACAGCATGCAAAGCCCATATAGGAAGTAAATTGAGATGCAATGATTTTCTGCGTGCATGCAGCCAGGTCGCACGGGCAAGGCAGGGGAGGAGTGTGTGTGTCATTGCGTACACTGGCCGGCCATGGCTGTGCCTCCTCCAGCTGTACACTGTGGTTCTCCCCACCTCCGTGGACGCACGACAGCATAGCATACCAAAAATAATAAGTCTTCTCCGACCATAGCTGTACACTCTGGTTCTCCCGGTCACCAAATAGCTGTATGTGTTATAGGACGCCAGCCACGGTGATGAGCAGCAGCTGCAGCAAAGAATGAGGAATGACACAATCAACCAGCCGCCGAGGTGGAAACCGGAAGTGTGCCACTTGTGCTCCATATTGTTCAATACACATGCATTACTGAGTTAGTCATTACTGAGTCCTACTGAGATGTTTTTTGTTCTGGTTTGGAGAGTTTTTTGTAATTTTTGTTTTTTTTATTTTTGATGGTTTTAAAGTCTTGATAAGCTGATAAACAGCCTATTTCACTTTGTCATTTTCAATTAATTACTTTTTCAAAGTGTTTTTGTCACACTCCCCCTTCTTGCTTTTGCGTATTGTAGCTCTACTTAAAACTTCATTAAGATCCAAATGTGCAAAAGGTAAATTCTAGGTATTTTTCATAAGATTTTGATCAGGTTTATATCTACATACAGTATATCTATATATATAATTTAACGTGTTGCCTGGTTGTTGTTTTTTTTTTTGGTGACACCTCGTACTGATTTTTGTATGGAATACTTTCTAAATGGGTCGGCTTTGTTCTATTATCCTTGCGGATTATTCTGTGTCTTTCTATTTATTTACTGTATATTAAGGAGGTGGCTATCATAAAGAACTGGCACAGAGCGATTGCATTGAAGACATTCTATAGGTGTGTGTGCAGAATTAATATTTGTGGTCTCCTAAGTTACACTGACGTTTTTCCTTACATAATTCATTCATTCATTTTCTACCGGTTTTTCCTCATGTGGGTTGCGGGGGTGCTGGAGCCTATCCCAGCTGTCTTCGGGCAAGAGGCGGGGTACACCCTGGACTGGTCGCCAGCAATTCACAGGGCACATATAGACAAACAACCATTCACACTCACATTCATACCTATGGACAATTTGGAGTCGGCAATTAGCCTAGCATGTTTTTGGAATGTGGGAGGAAACCGGAGTACCCGAAGAAAACCCACGCATGCACGGGGAGAACATGCAAACTCCACACAGAGATGGCCGAGGGTGGAATTGAACCCTGGTCTCCTAGCTGTGAGGTCTGCACGCTAACCACTCGACCGCCGTCCTCATTTCATGCAAACATCAAAGAAGTGTACTTTTTCGGCAAAATGTTTTGAGGTTCCAACGTATAGTATACCACACACCCACTGCATGCACCCCAACAACATCCATTTAATCAAACTAGTCTCTCTCATCTTTCATGTTGTTTGATCAGTCTTCATTCTACCAGCAGAGACAAAACTTCATCTGCACTCCTGCAAGAGTTGTGTTTCATTTCCCAACACTTTGCAGCAGCATTCACAGACTCAACAGCAGCACACACAAATAAAAACAACAAAAGAACATCTTTTTTTTTGTCACAACTGCAAGCCAGCAACTCCAGCTGAGTTAACCGATACTAGTCAAAGAGCCTCTAGTTGGATTGATCCCACTCTGTCTTCATGATCATGTCAGCAATATGTCAGATCTATCACAGCAGTGTCTGGATGGATACGAGCGGACAGGAATCGGAAAGAAAATAACACGACATGCGTGTGGAGCACTGAGCAGCCATTGATCTGCTCGCTCTCTTTTTCCAATACGCTATGGACTTAACATGGACTTATGCCTTCTTAAGCACAAGTGGGAGCGCTCCTCCTACTCCCTCCCCTGCAGGGCGTAACACTTGCACAATGCTTCAAAAGAACATTTTGTTTATATGCTCAATACTGCAAACATCAATAAAATTATCCCATCATTAATATCCTATCCGGTGCACATTTAATGCAGAGCCACGGAGCGGCCAGCTCATATCCAATAAGGACATCTATGCCCGATCACTCAGCTCCGCACTGCGCATCACAAACGTCAATGGAGCTGGGCCTATAACAGCCATTCTTTACACACACACACACACACACTCAATACTGTGAAGAGGGAATAGGAGAATTTATTATCTTAGGAACTGCCCTGACATCGTTTACTTGATGTACTTTAAATCCTTTAAAGTACATCTAGTAATGTAGCGGTGCAGCCAGAACAAAAATAGAGCTCTTTGGCATCAACCCGAACGGTGGTCTTTCATGGCAGAGAAATTATACATTTGAACCCAACAACACACCATCCCTTCTGTCAAACATGGTGGTGGAAATATTCTGATTTGGGGTTCTTTCTCTGCTAAGGTTACAGAGACGATCTCTCCACATAGTACAAGAACCACTCCTGGCTACAGCCAAAACTTTGTAGATGGGTTGTGGTTTGGTCTTCCACACAAAACATATTGCCAAAGCAGCAGACGAGTGTCTGAAAAAGAAGTACATTAAGATGTGGGAATGGCTGCTCCGGTCAGAATGCTCCAAACATGCATCACAATAAAAATTATATAAATTAAAATACAAGCTATATAACAGGAGAAGAGTACCTTACACATTTTCCTAGTAGAGCAAATCTGTTAAGCATGTAAGACCAACAATACTATTTTCCCTATTGGATGGACAGGACAAAAAAAGATCAAATTCAATAGTATTTACATAGCACCTTCTTTATCAGATTACTGGCACTGGCAGTTATTTACCATCTCTGAATGATACAGTACAGGGCAAACTAACTAGTTTGTTACGTGCAATATTGTACGAAACCAGTGACCATGTACAAAAACGGAGGGAACAACATTCATTCATAAATTTTTTACCGCTTTTCCTTACGATGGTCGCGAGAGTGCTGGAGCCTATCCCAGCTGTCTTTGGGTGAGAAGCGGGGTACACCTTGGACTGGTCGCCAGCCAATCACAGGGCACATAGTATAGACAAAGCAATTAACCAATAGAGTCACCAATTAACCTAGCATGTTGTTGGAATTTGGGATGAAACCGGAGTACCTGGAAAAAAACCCACGCATGCACAGGGAGAACATGCAAACTTCACACAGAAATGGCCGAGGGTGGAATTGAACTCGGGTCTCCTAGCTGTGAGGTCTGTGTGCTAACCGCTCGTCCGCTGTGCAAGGAGAAATCAACTCATTCATTCATTCATTTTCTACCGCTTTTTCCTCACGAGGGTCGCGGGGGGTGCTGGAGCCTATCCCAGCTGTCTTTGGGCGAGAGGCGGGGTACACCCTGGACTGGTCACAAGCCAATCACAGGGCACATATAGACAAACAACCATTCACACTCACATTCATACCTATGGACAATTTGGAGTCACCAATTAACCTAGCATGTTTTTGGAATGTAGGAGGAAACCGGAGTACCCGGAGAAAACCCACGCATGCACGAGGAGAACATGCAAACTCCACACAGAAATGGCCGAGGGTGGAATTGACCTCGGGTCTCCTAGCTGTGAGGCCTGTGTGCTAACCACTCGTCCGGAGAAATCAAAAAAAAGGAGAAATCAACTCAATGTTATCAAAATGTTGTCAAAACAAAAACTTTCCAGTCACGTTGGAAAACTGCCATGCAGCCCAGTTTCCCAAGAAAGGGGATCCTGCTAGACTTTAGTTTAACTGTACAAGCTGGAATTCATATTTCCCTTCAATAAACCGCAACTCCCCAGCGCCGGCAGCTCCCATACAGCCCCGGACAATGATACTACCTGGCACAAAAAGGCACAAAAACACTAAAAAAAACAGGCTAAACAAACCTGTTTTGAACCAAGGAACATTGGCGATCAACATTACGACATCAAAACTACGACTGAAGCCTGTCCATTTCTCACATTTGCAATCAAATCAAAAAGCTTGTTACATGGACTTTTGGGATCAATGTCAATGCTGTGAGCTTCATAACACAAATCTATAGCTCCGTGTTGCATGTGATAAGGAAATGCATGCGAATGCTGTTGACTATCATAATCAGAATGGGGACACTAGTGAATATATCACACAGGTGGAGCGCTCAAGCCTAAATCCAACGACAGCCCGATGTCACGTTGTTTGTTAAACATGTGCGATGACTCCAGGGCTGGCTGGTTCAAAGGTCAAGTAGAGTCAAAACAGGTAGGCGATTGCCTGATCTGGTCTAAGTGTAATGACTAATCAATGGTGGAATGCATTAGCCTAATCTAATGGGCCAGGTGGGAGAGAGGACAACGTTAAGACGCATGAAACACATGATTGAGCACAACATGCAACAGCAATGCAATCAATAACACATAGAGTGGTCTAACCCCCAGGAGGGGTCCCCGCTTCTGGAGCAGCCCCCCTGCACCACATTCATTTCAGTGGCGCTCTGCATATGTGTGTGTGTGTGTGTAAATATGTATGCTTTGGGTTGGTTAGGGAGGACAGGAAAGGAACCAGCGTGTTTTAGTCTGATTGATTGGATTATGAAATGAAATGAGGAAAATCAAAGAAGGCTTTTTTTTTTTGGACCCTCTAACACTTCAATGAACAGCCATTGTTTCACCGCTCCTATGAGACACATATGGATGAAAAGAAAGCGATGGCTGTATTATGGGATGCAAACACTGGGAATTAGGGTTGTAGTCGTGTAACCATGATCACGGTTCGGTAGGTACTTGGGTGTTAAGGTCTTGTTTTGGTTCATTTTTGATACAATAAGAGAAGAAAATGCATAAAACTTCTTAGTTTTTGTTTAGACAGGTGTCTTGATTTTTATCATGAAAAACTGCAAACTATGAGTATATAAGTAGTTGTAACCCTAACATTGCTTTTGTGTTATTCACTTGTTTCTATCCATTTGCATATTTCAGCAGGAGAGCCAAGTGTTTCCACACTGGAGTCTATCACAAAGGAAAAGGGTGCTCAAGTTCTGGCTTCTCCTTGGCACTCCCGCTAGCTAAACGCTGGACTGCACAGTATTGGTTCACCGAGTAGACAATATATACTGTCACTATATAGCAAGGCTGTTAAACTTGCAGTTAATGTGTATCCTGTGGGAAATTGATACTGTATAGAGGCATACCAAAAAACTACATTAGGAATACATACGTACGATCTTGCACCCAGACAAAAACAAACAACAGATTCTTATGTCCTGCCACATGCAGTACATGTGTCTCTTTCAATCTTTGTTGTGGCATTCCACCTTTATCCTGTGGACATTTTGTGAACAAATATCAGAATGTGTGTGCGTGCACGTGGGAGAAGAGAAATGACAAGTAAGGGACAAGAGCCAGTCAGAGTAGAGGACAGGCCTGGGTCAATACTCAGGAGCGCATACTGCTGACACTGCACTGCTCAACACACAAACACACAGAGACACACACTCTGAAAGTAATGTACACAAAAGACAGAGTGACATCTAACAATCAGTTCAGAAAATGAAACATAGAAGTATACCGGAGACGATGTGTGGCATCAATCATAATACTCAGAATAATAGTATCTAATCACATTTTTGTGTTATTGTAGAAATATAAGCTATCACAAAAATCATTCACTTTTTGGTGTGGAGTTTTTGAATAATGAATGTTGAACACTGTTATCTTAACACAGTGCTTCAAAAATAGTGGGCAGGACCAGTGAAGTGTTAGCAAGAGGCTTTCAGTGTTAGTGCAGACCAGCATGCCAACATGTACACATTTATAGTACTCAACATGCAATTTGACTCTTGAATACGCTTGGACGTTCTCCATTTTGTTGCTTTTCGGACTATAAGTGGCGCCAGGGTAAGTTGCACCAGCCAAAAGTGCTCAATGAGGTCTGAATCTGTACCCTTAAATTCACACCAAGCACATACCGCATGTGTCAAGTCCACATAGCGTGGATTTAAAAAGCTCAATTCACATTAGAGGCGTCAATGCAGCGTTGCGTATCCCCCAGCTCTGTCACTCCTGGCGACCAGACCAGGGTGTACCACACCTCTCCACCCGAAGACAGCTGGGATAGGCTCCAGCATACTCCCGCAACCCTAATGAATATAAGCGGTATAAAAAATGGAAGGATTGAAGTTACATTGCAGTACATCCTGTTTACACGTGTCAGCGGTTACTGATAGTAAAGGCCTTGTGTACCAGGTAAGTATTTTCATTCATTCATTCATTCATTCATTCGTTTTCTACCGCTTTTTCCTCACGAGGGTCGCGGGTGTGCTGGAGCCTATCCCAGCTGTCTTTGGGCGAGAGGCGGGATACACCCTGGACTGGTGGCCAGCCAATCACAGGGCACATATAGACAAACAACCATTCACACTCACATTCATACCTATGGACAATTTGGAGTCGCCAATTAACCTAGCATGTTTTTGGAATGTGGGAGGAAACCGGAGTACCTGGAGAAAACCCACACGGGGAGAACATGCAAAGGCCACACAGAGATGGCCGAGGGTGGAATTGAACCCTGGTCTCCTAGCTGTGAGGTCTGCGCGCTAACCACTCGACCGCCGTAAGTATTTTCAAATAGAGAAAAAAAAGAATTACAGTTTGAAGATTATTCAGTAATAAAAGAATAAATAAAGGCGTTAACAATGACATAGAGACACTTTTTATTTTCTACTGTGAATGTCTACTCGAGGTGCAAAGACGGCAGGGCCCTTCCATCTTTGGAAAGAATCAGCGCCCCGTGCCTTATTGAGTGAGGTGCAGTGTTTAAGTGAAACTGATGAGAGATGTGTGAGCGGCGAGGACTGGCCTATAAGTATGTGGTGAGGGTCATAGGTTAATCCCTATCGATTCCTTCCAGCGTGTGCATATAGCCACATAGGAAGAAGATGAAGGAGAGGCCTGCTTCACCGCAACGCAGCATGAAAACCACCACTCACACACACGCACACACACACGTTATGTTGCCTGATGCTAAGTAGGGTAAGGACAAGAAAATGAAGTATAATTTAATCTCTAAATAGCTTGTTAAACACCCTCGTCTCAAACAGATTGCACACCGCAACCTTTTGGGAAGCTTAATGAGATATGATCATTGGCTTCACTTCCACTTTGGCACAGAGAAGGAGGTCTTTTCAGAGATATCACTTCAACCGTTACGTGAGATTTTGGTCATGGTAATGGCTTTTGCTTGTTTTTGTTACATGGAAGCGCATCATGTTAATATTTGCATAATTCAACATGCAGTTACTGATGGTCTGTTCATGTCCTGTGTTTAAAACTCACCATTTTATAAGAACAAATTAAAGTAATTGAGAAGTAGCAGTTGATAGCTTATGCGGCGGCATATCTGATAAGTCACTGCCCCTCTTGGCACCGATGCAAGTTGACTGTACCAGCCACAAGTGAAACAACTTGCTTTGCAACGCACGTTTCTGTTACAATTAGGACAGAATATATATATTATATTATATTTTGAGACCATTATAACAAAGTTAAGGTGTTTTAAGTATAATTTATGAGCATATCTACAACTAAAAACCCACCTCTTTAAATCTGTTTTTAATGTCTAACTTTTTATATCTGACTGCTGTGCCCCGCCCCGCTTTTACTCATGTTTTAACTGTGTATTAACCAATGAATGTTGTATTTTGGTGTGTCTTCTACTCTGTTTACTTGCTTTTATTCAACTCCATTCTTCTGTAAAGTGTTTTTGAGTATTTTGAAAAGCGCTATACAAATAAAATTTGACTTAATTATTATTATTATTATATCTACGTTGTATTAGTTATAGTGTTTTTAGAAACTCTATTTTTTTCCAGTTTGGACACATCTGGACAAAGCAATAACTTGCTACGCTGCCCTCTGTCTGTGAGAGCCAGCCATGCAGCGTGCTTGATGAGGTTCCCAAATAATACCTCCATGCGGCTCCATTTGTAAACGAGCCCTTCACTGTCGCATCCCAGCGGAGGAAAGGTGAAATATCACACTAATATGAACAACTATTAATAATGAGCCCCCCCCCCCCTCCTCATTTCCTCACCCAATCGCTACTTCTCTCTGCATCTCTATCTACCCCCTTCTCTTGCTCTCTCTGCCTCTAATCCTGTCATGCGGGCAATAAGTGTATGCACCATGAGCACATTTAATTTCTGCGGTTGGTTTTCAGCGAGCCCAGAGGTGAGCCTTAATAAGGATCAATGGCACTTTATCTGGGACAGCACCCACTTCACAGCATGCAAATTACACAAGCAAGCCTTTAAAAAAAATGAAAAAAAGAAATGGATTTAATTAAAAAATGTAGAACCACGGGCTCTGGAAATTCAATTAAAGGATTTATGCAAAGGTTGGCTAGCTTTTTGTGTTGCAGTTCCTGCTTATATAATGAGCTTTTCATATTAAAAATCAATAGGTAATCTGGGCTAGGGGATCGGCTGCTTATGTACATTTTTTTAAATCAATTTGAAAAATAGTCCATCAGCTTGGTGTCACAACAAAGCAAGGAGGCGGGTGGAAGGGAATGCCAAGAGTGGAGGTGAGGGGTTAAATCCTTCTCCTCTCTGAGGGTCATAGCGGAGAGATGGCGAGAAAGCTCTAAAAGAATAGAGAGGCGATGAAGAAGCAAAAGAAGAGTGGGGGAGAACAGGTCAGTTTGTGTCTCCCTCTGGCCTCCTCTGATCCCTTCTATTAGAGATGGAGTCCCTTGGCAAGGAGAGCAGAGCTGCCTCTGACCTGTGGCTCCTGGGTAATTTAGCCCAGCCCTGAAACCAACTCAACCCAGAGTGGGGCATCCTCAGCTGGGGGAGATGTCATAATGGCCTCCCTGAGGTGTCTGGAGGGGCTGATTGTATGTGTTGGAGGAGACCTTAACAAAGATATTGATAAACACATTTAAAAAAGCATCTCATCAGGACATAAAAGTAGGTATAAATGTCTACTTTGTATTAGAAGTGACTCTGTGTTTTGCTTTTTATTTGGCTTTTTGGCATAATGTGTGAGGGCACATTTGCAATATCTTAATTTTTCATCAAGGTTTAACAAAATAATAAGTTCAGTGCTAACTTGAGTCCCAAGTTGTTTAATGGCAGAGGGTCTTTAATTGGGCTAGCAATAGCCTACACCAAGGGTCACTCTTGTGAGTGATGAGTAGCTATTTCCATTTGTAAAAGTAGCTCTCACAAGAAAAACCATTGGAGACCACTGGCCTACACTGAACTCGCGGTGAGCTTGTCGCAAAGTGAAATGAACAGGGGGCACAATAATACGATAATACATTCACTTTTTACAGAACATAAGAGAAGTCTCTGGTAGCAAGAAGTCTGCAATAGAAGCCTATGTTCTTATGTTGTGAAATGCTATTAATAAAGTTTGAGGAGACTGAATGGGTTATACTTTTCTCTTGAATACTTAAAACCCATTTTTTGAGTAAGGACCTCAAACAATGCACAATGATGAGCGAATTCAAGAAACAATACAAGCAGTTGATGTTTGCTAAATACAAGGATGAAGAGTCTTGAACCAGTCATGATGTGCTATATATATCACTATATTGACACTTACTATGGTACACATTATGTCATTGTATGGTCATATCACCTCGTACTTCGGTACATTATTAAAAAAAAAAAAAATATGAAAGTATTATGAAAAGCAGGAAGTGAACAAATGCAACAGTTACTGATTGTAAAAGTACCAGATGGAGGGGTAGGATTTAATAAGCTTTGCTTCTTCCTACTTCTTTTGGACATGTGGAACTGTGAACTGATTATGTGATGCACTCAATTGTAATCTGATGCATGTTCAAATGAAATAAAACCATTACCATTTTTTGTGAAATACTTGATGCAGACCAGTCTCACCCAGACTCTACCTCCAGCGGCCCCCTCTGGTAAATTGAGTTCAGGAGCCCTGCTTTAAAAAGTGTTGAACTGTTTTAATGTACTGTATTAACTAATGTATTAACTCAATATCAGTCAGGATTTTGACTGATCTTTCAAAGCACGTAAAATATTGTGTTGTAGGGCTATATATGTAAACATGGAACCTATCAAAAGAAATATTATGCTCTCGTCTTCCATCCATCCATTTGCTATACCGCTTATACCGCTTAACAACCATTCACACTCACATTCATACCTATGGACAATTTGTAGTCCGAAAAAAAGTTTGTTTCTACCTTTTTCTGTTCGTTAGTAATCAGCAGTAAAACATAAGTACATAAGTACGTTTCAACAAAAAAGGAGGGAAAACAGTTTTTTGTAAAAAAATACATTTTAAGCGTAACTTTGTCTTTGACACAAAATTAGTTATACATATTTGGGCAAAATATCTAAACAACCATGCCACAACATAAACAACATAAAATTGGTTGTTTTACATCAAAATGACAATTTATTTACACATAACACCGTGAACTATTTACAGTTTCCACATTTGGCACTGAACTTTGTGTGTGCATGTGTGTGTACGCGTGTGCATGTGTTAAAATTTCCCTTTAATGCGTAACCTTCTGCACGCTACAGTCCTCCATGCTTTTCCAATACCTCCTTGCTCTGGACCGGTTTAATACTTGGAGAGCTGAGCTAAGATCTTATTTATTGCACTATTGCCACAGTGTGGTCGTTTTTACAGCCTATTACTGATTTCTTCGTTACTTGCGTCATCACTGCTTTTTTCTACTCGCGCAAAAAATATAAAAACATTTGGGTTGAAAAAAATGTATAAATATAATAGTAGCGAATGAGTTAATATTTAGATTGCCTGGTTTATTTTTACACTGCTTGTTACAAATGTTAAAAGTTGACTTAAAACACAGCCCATACGGTTATTAAGGTTTTTGATTTTCATTTTGATTTCTGACAGATTAATGCCAGGATCATGAATGTACCCCCTTTTTTTTTTACAGGTTGCTCTTCTATGTAAAAGGGACCAACATGGAATATTCAATTTTCTATTGTCCCGAGTTAAACTGCAGTAAGGAGTAGTGTTCGGTTATATAACGTTAAAATGTCAATTAAAATATTGCCTTTGAAGTTCATCAAAGTTTTATGATGGCAGCAGTTTGACCCTGGAACAGATTAATTCTATTAGTTTTGAAACTCTCCTTGACCAACATACACATTTTCGCCTTTTTAAAAGGTGTACAAATGACACCGCTCCCATTCAAGTGGGACATTGTTCACATCTCCTTCACACTCATGTTGTGTAACCATGCAAGAGGGGGTGAATGACTGACTGCATACAGTACAGTAGCAGACTGTCAGCGTTTGATTGGTTCTTTATTGATCCAGACACGCTCTCCATCACATCAACTCATCCACATAAACCATTTACACCATTTCCCTGTGCAATGGAGCACACAACCAGGCCTCGGGCCATCTCTGTTCACCCACTGTGGCTCTAAAGTACGTGTGTGTTTCAGTGTGTTTTTCTTTAATGAAATGGTATCTCCTTGGACAATAATCCCTGTAACAGGATTGGGCAGGAGCACACATGTCAATAAAGCCAAATGGGATTGTATGCTTTTATCCGTCCCCACACAATTTTTCCCCTTCCCGTACAGGGAGAAGCAGCATAGCAGGGAATGTCTGGCAGTAATATCCCATTCAAAAAAAAATCTAAAAGTAAAATCATCACAAAGGCTCAATTGTAGTGTGTGAACCACTTTGACATAATGTCTAATGTTCTGTCTGCTTTCAGTTGAGGATGGAGCTAACCCCCTCCTGTGTAGCTCCTAATCATCCAAGAGGACTCTATTACAAGGGCCTGGCAGCTCATCTAACCCCACAGAGGAGGGGGGGGTGGAGAACGAGACCTCTGCTCCTCCAGTCTTTCCACATGGTTGAACACCACAAGCACATACACCAGTCAGTGTTACTTTGCAAAAGGTAAAGAACAATGTGCATGTGACGATGAGGCCCCGTCTGCAGGTAGCAGGTGAGAGCTGCAAAAGGCTGAGCAGAGGAGCGCCTCCATTACTCCTGACTGAACAACCATCTCTCTCATGCAGCAAGTGACTGCTGCCTGGTCAAAAGTTCAGCTTGTGCATATGTAAAAAGGTGGCCTGGTGCCCGAGGCAGGATCCTGGGTAAAATAATCATGCTAAAACGCGAAGAAGCAAGGGACTAGGCGAGAGCGCTGATGAACTGGCCCTGCTGGGGTTATATAGAAGTGTCCGATTGGACCACAACAACACCTCCATCCTCTATTACCAGCACCAGACCTCATTGCCTGCTGATCTCCATTAACGTCAGCGCTTTCTCTGCCTTATAGTTAAGACTATAGAGCTGATGAGTATATGCTGGACCCAGCTGCTAAGAGCCTGAGGGTACACTGATCTTCAGGGGGCAATCAGTCAGTCAACAAAATGTCACAGGGTCAGTGTTACAGCATGGCTGAGAGACGGCGACTTCAGAAAGGTTACACAGTCCCATTAATAAAAGCAGAGACAATTTATAATCACATTTTAAAATGTGCACCTTGTCTGCCTTGTCTGTTTTCACCTAACTCCTAACTTTAAAAATGCCACCCGCAGGCCGACATCATTAAAGGACTGACCAATAAATCATCTCCCTAAAAGTTGCTTTAAAAACTATACTTTCATGTATTATTTATTTATTGTAATTATTGTGTCCAATACACTGAATAATGTTATATTAAACACATAAACAATTTAAAAACGAGTTTAGTAATGTAATCAAATATACTTATTTAATCAAGTTATATAATCTTAATATTTATTATATTTAGTATGCATATATTTATTTACACTATTTGATATAATACAGCATATAAAAGATTGCTTATGACAGAAAATCAGTCTTGTCGGATTAAAACTACATTATAGACAAATAGCTGAATTTTGAGAGATTACATACAAATAAGAAATACACTCCTCATCATAATTTTAAGATCAGTCAAAAATTGCAGGAGCCAACTCTTGAGGCGTAAACACGCAGCCCGCGGGCCAAATGTGGCCCGCAGGACACTAGTTTGAGGCCCCGCCTTGATATGAAAGTTTAATGTTAGTGCGGCCCGCGCAAGTTTGATATGGATGCTGTATGGTATCATGTACCCAGAAAAAATTATTAAGTTTGATTAATGTTCCTGTTAAAAGTTAAATAACTGTTAATAGTTATCCTCCCTATACGTGTGGAAGTGGTAAGTTTTTGGCTATTTAAGTTTAAAGGAAATAACTTGAAGGCTACCGTTTAGGTCGCTAGCTCTCTAGTTTGCGAGTTAGCATGTGTCTCAAGACCCTGCAGTTGCGCAATATGTTGTAAATAAAAAAGTATAAATGGGACTATAGTCGTGTTTTGTCATGTCTACAGGGCTCTAATAATGCTTTGTTAATTTTAATCTGAAGAAAATAATTTGTCTACTCACCAACTATATGTGGTTTCTTAAGTTTTTATTATTTGCTGTTTTATTATTATGATTATGATTATTAGATTTATTTATTACTGATTGATTGATTTTCTTTATTCTTGATTTGTTTATTTTTCATCTTATTTTGTGCAGAAAAATAAAAATTAAGATATTTGAGAGCAGTGGAATGTTTTATCAGAGCTTTTATTGTAGAAAATCGGAACCAAAGCACTGAAAAATTTTGTATATTTTTCTGTTTTTAATAAATGCGTTTTTTTGGGGGGGAAACCTGATGCGGCCCAGCCTTGCCCAGACCCTAGCTCCAGTGGCCCCCAGGTATATTGAGTTTGAGACCCCTGGATTAGGCTGTTAGGCTTAGGGTGTTAGATTAATTGGCAACTCCAAATTGTCCATAGGTATGAATGTGAGTGTGAATGGTCGTTTGTCTATATGTGCCTGGTGATGACCAGTCAAGGTTCCGTGCCTCTCCCCCAAATTCAGCTGGGATAGGCTCCAGCATACTCCAGCGGCCCCATGCGGCATAGAAAATGACTAAGGTTCTAAGTATAGCTTCCAAGTGCAAAAAGAAGAAAACAAAACCAAAACAATGTCACCGGTCCTGAGACAGATGGTCTGATTGGCTGTCCATCAAGGCATGGGACAAGGTGCTTTTTCCTTCAATGGAACAATGGAGCTTCAGGTTGTGCAGGGGCGGCACTGTGGCCAATGTGGGTGCGTCGCCAAAAAAAATAATGCTGATGTTTTCATCAGATAGCCTATTAAATTCTCAATAGATTTCACTACAGAAAAAAATCAATAAAGATCACACACACACTTCCACTATCACAGATCAAATACTGTAAATCTAAATCTGCCAATCAAAACTTGAGCATTAATCACAGCAACTAAATCACAGACCACAGATAACAGCTGTTTCCTCTCATTCTTCCATCCTTCATCTCTCTCACACACACAAAGCCCATGCAAAGCACTGCAGGCCAGATCATTTAATACTGATAATCACAGCAAAGGATACAGGGAAAACTCCCACTCTAAACACGCTGAATTAAAGAAACAGGGGTTTACAGGGCCCCGGCCGCGCCATCTCTGATAAGTAGATGAAGGCACGGGGAGGGGAACATGATGTTAGCACGAGATAGTTTGGCTGATTAAAATGTCACGGCACTTTATAGATGCCTTTCTCAACTCAGCAAAATAGAATCAGCTTTGTGCATCAGTGGCAGAGTGGGCTGTGCTCTCTGTGCTAATAGACAAGTTTCTTTATAACACAAAAAGTTGAGGCAATCCCTGTATGTTTTTGGCCTTCAGGGCCATTAAAAAAATAATTATGGATCACTATTACTAAGTAGGGTATCTAACCAATCTAACCTCTTGGAAAACTCTAGTAAAATAGTTGTTTGTGTTGTCATTTAGGCTATTTTCGTCAAAAAATATTTTACAAGTCAATCAAAGTTCACATATTTGTTTAAAATAAAAGCAACATGGACTCAGTCGTTTGTGTCTTGTTTGTGCTAAACCACAGCTTTTTCACTTATTAAGGATCCAGCCTGTGGAAATTATGTCATTCAGCCCCCCCCACCTGGGTCCAAATCTAGAATAAATGTGTTGATCATTGGTGTTTCATTGGTGCTGGCTTGCGCAGACCTCACAGCTAGGAGGACCAGGGTTCGATTACACCCTCGGGCATCTCTGTGTGGAGTTTACATGTTCTCCCCGTGCATGCGTGGGTTTTCTCCGGGTACTCCGGTTTCCTCCCACATTCCAAAAACATGCTAGGTTAATTGGCGACTCCAAATTGTCCATAGGTATGAATGGGAGTGTGAATGGTTGTTTGTCTATATGTGCCCTGTGATTGGCTGGCCACCAGACATCATACAGCTACCATTATTATTTTTAAACGCTTGTTTTCTTTTTTAACTGCTAGTAGAGAATCTGACCTGTGTGAAGTTGCACCCCACAATATACAGAAAACTGATACATCGATTGTGCTGGATTGTGCTGTTAATTATGTAGTTAGTGTTACTTTACTTTTTTACTTTATTCTCTGGCAATTATGTTATTTAGTCTTCCCAATTTGGTCAAAGTTAAGCAAAAATGGTGGGGTAAAGTATTTGGTCCTGATTTGAAGAGTTTCACAATGTTTCAAGAAATAGCCTCCGGTGTTGACACCATCGAGAACCCGTGACTGTTGCCAAGATAGTTGGCCGTCTACTTTGTATTTAGGGGTGCACGGCAAAGTGTGGTTAGCACACAGACCACACAGCTGGGAGACCCGAGTTCAATTCCACCCTCTGCCATCTCTGTGTGGAGTTTGCATGTTCTCCCCGTGCATGCGTGGGTTTTCTCCGGGTACTCCGGTTTCCTCCCACATTCCAAAAACATGCTAGGTTAATTGGTGACTCCAAATTGTCCATAGGTATGAATGTGAGTGTGAATGGTTGTTTGTCTATATGTGCCCTGTGATTGGCTGGCGACCAGTCCAGGGTGTACCCTGCCTATCGCCCAAAGACAGCTGGGATAGGCTCCAGCAGCCCTGTAACCCTCGTGAGGATAAGCGGTAGAAAATGAATGAATGAATGTTTCTGTCGGTGCTGGTTTATGTGTGCAAGTGTATATCACTCCGCCTGTGTTCCCATAAATCAAAGCTGTGGTTTAAATGAGAGGCAGGTTATTTGCGCAATCACACACACAGGGGGGCTCTGTGATTGTTTTTTTTTTGGACTCGACATTCTGCTTATGTTTGCATCCCCGAACAATCTCCGCGGATCCCGAAAGTGTACGCAAGCAATTAAAGCGATAGCATCTTCATAGCCCCGCAACCAATAACTAGAAATAATATCACTGTTTTATTAAGCCCTTAATGTGGAGGGGGGGGGGGGGGCAGAAGGAGTGAGGAGTGGGGTCTTAAAGAGGATACACTTCCAGGGGTCTTATCATGGCCAGATTTAAATAAAAGCAAACGCGCGGCTTAAGGGTGTGCCGGGGCGTCTGTGTGCGTGTGTTTGTCTTTGTGTGTGTGTGTGTGTGGTCTTTATCAGAAACAAGTTTTAGCTAATGGCTGTGTCAGCGCTGCCAAATTTTAATTAGCAACCCTACCTTTGCCCTTTAATATTTACTAACATCTACACTACATTTAATTAAGCATGTGTAGAAGAGTCATCGCCCCTTTCTGGATCCACTCCGATAATTGCATGTACGTGCTTGCATTCAGCCTCCCCTCAAAAAAAAAAAAACAAAAAAAAACCCAAAAAGTACGCAGCTTTGATATCCACCAGGCTGCACTTAAATTTGAAAAATTGTCAACACAAACCTACAGGATAATGTGTTTTGGGGGCATACATACATGTAATACAGATATTATATTACCAGTTTTATACACACAAATGGTCAAAGATATATGGTTATCTTACACAAGTACAATGCAACCTCTGTTTTTGTACAGCCTGATTTTCATAGCATTTGGTTTTCAACATAACTTAACAAACACAAGACAGGAATCGAGCTAGGTCAGAGTGTCTAATGATGATTGTGCCTATTGCACAAGTATACAATCAAGTTAAAAAAAAACAACTACACAGCTTACACACTTACAACGTTATAACAGACTAGAATGAAACGGTATCTGTGTGGATCTTCTGTTCAAACCCCTCCACCTTACCCCAAAACAAAGTTCCGATAATGAAACTCTTAGCTGCCCCATCCTTACAGTTTCCTCTCAATAGCCACGTTTACATGAGGAGATTTTCCTCTTTCCGAATGGAATGACGTACCAGAAAACAGTGTATACATGGAAAGGAATATTCCAATCTCCAGTCTACATGCACCGCTATAATCAAACGGAATAGTCAATGGTGCATGCGCCGTAAAATGTAAACAACATCACGTGATTCATCGAAAATAGCGGACAAGAGCGTGATTGTTGGGACAGTTGCTACGCTTTTTTTAAAACAGCAACTTGAACGTTCGGTTCTTTTAAAGTATGTATCAAAAACGAACTGCTCGCCGCCATTTTCAAAACCTGAGAGACGTCTGCGTGTTACGTCACAGCTGAGCATGCGCTGAAAGAACGCACCCTGACAACTTTCCGATTGAGCGGGTACAAGATACCTCAATCGGATTGGGCAAAGTAATATTCCACCCCTGTGAATCCGATTACATATTCATTGGAATTGGCACTTTTCTTTCAGAATGAGGTGTAATTAACCCGAATGGAATTTGAATATTTGGGTCCATGTAAACGTGGCTATTGATAACTATAATGTGTTTACTGTGGTCTCTCAAACAAAGTTGATATTACAAAAATAACACATTTGAAAATCTTATAATCTTATATAAAAATCTTAGAATCTTATAATAATATTGTCTCCTGGTGCGGTCAGAGTATATACTGTATAACATCGAGCTCATTGTGTTAGTACCCACGACAGAGTACATGTTTGTGCTGTGAATTTACTGTAACCTAATAGCTGTAGTACACAGCATCCTGAACCCTAACCCCCACTGTGAGGGGGCAGAGTCGATCAGATTTGTATAAACAGTGACAAGGCAGGAGGAGGGAAACAAAATACAAAATATCTTCATGACCAAAAAACCTTCTTTCTTTTTTTCTATTTCTATTCTTTCGTTTTCCTCTATTCCATCCCGCGAACAAGACAAATAAAAAGCTGACTCTGGTATTAACAGTAAGTGAGTCACAATGAGACAAAAACAAATACTACAACACAGGGACTAGGCACACTGGAATGGGTCTGTAATGCTGTAGCAGTTGCTCTCAAGCAGTGACTGCAATCTATAGCCAAATGTACAAATCTATAAATCCACAAATCTGTATGTGTGTTCCATGAGGAATAGAATTTGGCTTAGCTCAGTATCTTATATTTCAGGTGTTTCCACTGTCAATGGGGGTACTGAAGTAACTTACCTTCACCTCTCAAGTGGGTATTGGTGGTAGGGTGGCGATATCGGAGGCACACTCTAGTATACTGATTGGTCAATCAACATGTACTATTTGTCTGGATATGGTTTGAAATGCGTTATTTTTGTACATATTTTGGTGGGGTTTTTTAATTTATTGTTTTGTTAATTTTATGTTGAAGTTCAAAATTCAAAAGTCACCCATTTTCCGGACTATAAGTTGCATCAGTCAAAAAATGTAGCATGAAAAAAATTAATATGTACAGAACTTTAAGTTGCATTTACCGTAATTTAGGTAAGGTGATAAGGTATAGGAGGAAATCAAACTCTTTGTCCTTGGGCCCTATCACTTTTATCATCTACTACCTTCCAAGTTCAATATAAATTTTCATTGCCATTGACACCAAAATCAATGCTGTTTTTGTGTTGATTTACAAAACACACTTGTGTGAAAGATGCTAACACAACAATTAAGTTTTTGCCTATTTGTTTTTAGTGTATTTGACAAAGAACAGGAAAATCCACGAGGCCTCCGTCCATCTATGTTTTCCTTATTAGTGGCATTTTCCATAAATTCAATATAATATTTGATTTCTATGTGGATGAACCCAAACTTTGCCAATTAAATTATGGGTTACTTAAGAGAAATTGTCCTTATCGACACTAAGTCCACTTAGTCAAATCAGGTTTTTACCCTTCCATTGTGTAGCATGGCAAAACAAACCACATTGAAGTAGGCAATTAAGTCATAAAAGTAAAAGATAGAACATTTGTACTTACCCAAGACTTGGTGAAAGGTCTAACCAGGGTGAAGAGGAAGGTCATCAGCCACCAGCTCCTGTGTATGGATGTGTACACCATATTCCCAGGATGCACTGCATTTGATGTGACCCCGTGAGGAGAGAGGCGCCGGTGAAGTTCGTTGCTGAAGAGAATGTTGCAGAGTTTGGCTCGATTGTAGGCCAGCATGGACCAGTAGTCCTTGCGAGCTGGAGACAACACAGCCAGGTCTACCTTACCACACGAGTCTAACAAGTCTGTGAACCTGGAAGATAAATCAGAGTGGGTATAATTAGAGTAAGAGGGAACTATCTCTGATTATGTGTGGGCAGATTTGTGGTACAGGCCGCACACATATCAAAACCATGATGTTCTTTAATTGCCCTGTGATAGAGCTGTTAAAATCCAGATGTTTGTCAGGGCCCTTTAAAAGTAACACTACTCGCCATGTTGTGTGTCGTCGCGCGTAGTCACATGGAAATTAAAAAAAACTACCCACCCTGTGTTGTATATGTGTATGTTGGAAACATGGAACACATCCTATACATACTATATTCATCAAGTCATTAGAAAACAACCAATCAAAATGTCAGCTGCTTCCTTGCCATTTTTTTACAAGCTGGTTGCCTTGTTTACTGTCGCCTTCCGCAACATCCTTGCTTGGCTAAATTACAACATCTGCAGGCGTTTCATTTCATGTGCAGCAACTTCATAACGACTGGAGCAGGCTGAGTTTGATAAATCTGACTTGAGTCACTAACATTTTTACTTGTGCAGTGCAACCTTTAATTAATTCGCTTTAGAAGGTCCAACTCTAACCGAAACGGACTTTAACCAAATCAAATTTTCCCATAAGAAATCATTAATTCATTAATTTTCTACTGCTTATCCTCACTAGGGTCGCGTGGGGTGCTGGAGCCTATCCCAGCTGTCTTCAGGCAAGAGGCGGGGTACACCCTGGACTGGTTGCCAGCCAATCACAGGGCACATATAGACAAACAACCATTCACACTCACATTCATACCTATGGACATACAATTTCATTCATTCATTCATTTTCTACCGCTTTTCCTCACGAGGGTCACAGGGGGTGCTGGAGTTTATCCCAGCTGTCTTCAGGCAAGATGCGGGGTACACCCTGGACTGGTCGCCAGCCAATCACAGGGCACATATAGACAAACAACCATTCACACTCACATTCATACCTATGCACATACAATTTGGAGTCACCAATTAACCTAGCATGTTTTTGGAATGTGGGAGGAAACCGGTGTACCCAGAGAAAACCCACGCATGCACGGGGAGAACATGCAAACTTCACACAGAAATGCGTGAGGGTGGAATCGAACCTGGGTATCCTAGCTGTGTGGCCTGCGCGCTATACACCGGCAACAGAAATCGTCGATAGGAAATCATGGAAATCCAATTACTGTATTGTCCGCATGATAAGCACTACTTAGGTGCACCGTATTATAAGGTGCATGCTAAAAAAAGTCAACGGAAGCAAAACAGTCCTTCAAGATAGAAGAGCATTTATGTTACATAGAGGATATTTGACTAGCTTTCTAAACATGTGGACTGCAGAACAATTGCTTTGAGGACTACACTCATTAAAAATGTTCTAATTCCTAATTGTACAAACTCAGAAGTATTTGACTCTGGGGGTTCCACCGTCTTCCGTTCATAAAAGCATGGAGCCATAGCTGAGGCTGCATCTGTCAGAGGTTATTTCATGAAGGATATCATCTCCCCTTGTATGAGCAGATCTGATGTGCAGTTGGGGGACAAAGTCAACCTGTACTGGGTCCAATTCCCCAGTAAGCTCCTGTGTGGCAAACTGATAAAGTGTCCAGGCATTACCCGTGAGTTCATCTCTCCAACGCTTGTTCCCTTATAGGTCAGTGCTTTAGCAGCAGACAAGGGGCTTAAGGGAATACAATATGCTGGCAGGTCAGGGGTCATACATTGCATGTGAAGGGAGGCTAAGTGAATCAACGGGAAAATCGGCGGACACTGAAAATAACACAAACAAAGAAGGGGGGAAGGTGTGACATCAGTGGGTGTAATATCGGTCGGGAATGAGGTGGACAGACTGGAAGATATCATGGAAGATATTGTCTATTTCCACTCTTTTTAACCCCCTGTCCATCTCATATGTCCCAGTGTGACTCTCTGCTGTGGCTTAAACCTCCTTTTGAAGAAGCCACATATAGGTGATATATAGTCTATATTGTGGGTGGAGTAAAAAGAATATAATATATCAATATAACGTACACCTATGTGAAGTATTTCCATAATGCCTCATATTAACAAGATCTCAGTGTATAGACTGGTCATATGTATATCTCATCTCGTTTCATATTATCTACATACTGTATTGTATATAACTCTGGGAAAAACTGTTGATTTTGTTAATACTTGGGTTGTTTATATTGTTTATTTTTCTATATTGTGTATTTTGTACTGCTTAACTGATTCTGTACTCTTGCTGCTGTGCAATGCAAATTTCCCCACAGAGGGACGAATAAAGGCATATCTTAATCTTAATCTTAACCTGTACAGTCAATGCACGCATTATTGTGTATTATCCTAGAAGGCTTTGGTAGTATTTTGGTGTTGTTTTATTATAGTTTTTATCAACACATTTAGGCTTCAGCCGCACAGTGGATGAGTGGTTAGCACGTTGGCCACACAATCAGGAGATCAGATGTTTGGGTTATCTCTGTGTGGAGTTTGAATGCTCTCCTCGTGCATCCGTGGGTTTTCTCCAGGTACTCTGGTTTCCTCCCACATGTGTAAAAACATGCATGTTAGACATGTTAGAATGTGTGAATGCCTGTTTGTCTATATGTGCCCTAGGATTGACTGGCAACCAGTCAATCCTGGCAACCCGCCTCTCGCCAAACTCAGCTGGGGTAGGCTCCAACCTACCTCTGTGACCCTAGTAAGGATAAGCAGCATAGAAAACAGATATGTGGAATTTAGCTTAATATCAAGGCTTGTCTTATACATTCTGATCGTCAACAAAATCCCTGTCCACTCGCTTTCTTTTCTTTGTAGGCAAGTTTAGCATCAATCAAACACTGTCAGGACTTTCTCCCTGGCATTTCCAGTCAGCTTCATCCTTTACTTCGCCAAAAGAATGTAATAATAGTGTGACCTTAAGTGAATATGAGTGTCAAAGCATCCCCCCTTTTGCTGTTCCACTCCTCTCATGCATGGCGTTCTGCAAAGCATAACTCATAACAGTGCCACCATTTGATCTGCTAGAACAAGTGTGCACATGTTCTTCTGGTCCCAGGTCACTCTGTCGAGCTCCAATCAATCACTCGGGCCGAACCTTCTGACTGACTGAAAGCTGGATCGATGTTACGCACCCCCGTTCACTGCCTGCACTACACACAAACCGGGGCTCGGCGTCACACAATAGTGCGAGACATCATGCTTGTCTGCTGTATGACTGCAAAAAAAACCATGACACTCGTGAAGTTACTGTGAGAAAAAGGACAGGGAATTGGGGAAGGAGGGAAAATGAGGCAGAAAGGGGCTGAGTCAGGGGGGGCTCCCATTGAACGCAAAGTACATTTTAGCTGATAAGTCCATCCATCATGTTGATGATACGTTTAATTTATAGTGACAGCGTGTGGTGGAAATGAGTTTTCCAGTGACTGAGGCTGTCATGTTTGACAATACACATTAAGTCTGATCTATCAGTTTGGGGCCAAAAGTAGCGAGCAAAGTCGTGAGCACTTCCTGCATGAATGGTCTTGGAGGCTTAACGCTTAAACTCTATTGTTCTGAACAGTTCTTTCTGAGCCAATAAAGGTCAGATGATGAGAGTACAACTTAATACAAAAACAACGTAATACAGCAGCGTGTTCTCACTAAAGAAATCTTGAAACTGTAATGTTTAGTCTTGGATCCAAGACTACATTCTTCTCCTTCTTGATTCTCTTAAACCTTGGTTGGCCTACCTTTTTTTAAAAAAAGCAAAGAACATGGCAGAATTCAACCTTCAGGGCTTGAAATCTGGTGTGGTGTGTGCAGGGTAATCATTTTCATGTCCACCACAGTTCTTTTATTGAACAACATGGAGTATGACAGTAATCAGACACATGGCAAAAAAAATAAATCTTACCTGTGGGACTCCGATGACACCACCACAACACGAGCAGGAACAGAGCGACGCAGCACGTCCTGGAGGCTCTGGACCAACAGGAAGTGACCCAAATGGCAGGTCTGAAAGGTGGACTCCAAGCCGTCCTCCGTCAGACTCCATGGCTGAGTGCACACCGCTGCGTTGCACACTAAAATATGCAAAGGCCTGCGGAAGAAGATGTGTATTGATAAAAACAAAAGAATGTCACTGGGGTCAGTTTCAGACAAGCTTAATATGCTTAAGTTAAGGCACAATTCAACACGCAAAACTTTAAATTATTATTATTTATTCAAAATTATTTAAATTATTTGTGCACTTTACTGTTTACGCTGTACATTGTTGGTCATATTTGATGTCATCTATTTATTATCCACATTATTATTATTATTATTATTATTATTATTATTATTATTATTATTATTATTATTATTATTATTATTATTATTATTATTATTATTATTATTATTATTATTATTATTATTATTATTATTATTATTATTTATTATTATTATACGTAATTGGTAATTTCACTGCTATGTTATTGTGCAATGACAATAAAGGAAGTCCATCCATCCATCCTATGTATCCTTACCTATCTATCCTTACTAGGATTTTTTATTAATTACATACGCTAACATCAATTGACCATTTAATGGATTTGAAATACTTGAAAAATGACCAAATCTACCAATCACGGTATAATGCAAGAAATTAACATATTTTAAAACCCCCCACCAGAGATCGAGAAATGGCCATTAAAAGCGTCTGATTGACAGAAAATGTGGTGCACCAGTTCATCATGAATGCAATCGGCCATTTTGGTTTGCAGCCCTCCAGACCAATAAAAACAATCTATGGGCTACAAAGGATCCTAGCTCCACACATCCCTGGCCTATGCCATGATGACAAAAATGAAAAAAAAACATAATCCTTTTTTTAATCAAATAAATGAAGAGAAAATAAAATCACGTAATTTTAGTACACAACATTGCTGGAGGTAATGGACAGAAAAGGCACAACTTGTGGAGTGTGGCCCGGGTCCTAATGCACTGGCCTAGTTAAACAACATATGCACACATAACCACAATGCATCTCCATACTTGTGTGCCAATGAAAGCAGAGAGCTAGATTGGTCCGGGCAGTAAGTAAGAGATCCTTGTCGGTGACAGCATCGCTCCAGCGAGCTCGAAGCCACTGTAACACAGACGAACAATCCAAACACACCCCACCAATTTTTAATTTCTTCCATTAGAATTAATTATGAGGCCGGAGGCAATTTGTGTACCCTGTGTTTAAGACTGCCTACTGGATTAATTAAAAACTGGATGCTGGAAAATTAATGCGCGGATTGTTATGCCCCGCTATAATGAGCCATCCCATGCTATTACATAGGAGTGTACAGTAGCGATCACCTTCAGGCCTCCCGAACACACAAGGTTCATTAAAGAGCACAAACCTAGTCAACTCCAAGAACGCCCACCTCAGCATATCTGCAGCGGGACGCACTTTGGAGCAAGTGTTAAAAATATAATAAGGTGAGGAGACACTGTATAAGCAACGTCGTCATGGTACAAGAGAGCACAGACCTCTACCAAGGTTTCAACATTTGTTACTAACCAATCAACATCCAAAATTTAACATAGGGTATAGAAATCTAAATTCAGAGAAAGAGCACAATGTAATCCTTCATAAGTGCAGTACAGGAGTAGATGACCACAATGTTGACCATCAGATATCCATATCTTGCTGTAGTGTATGTATATGTAGAATTAATGTTGTTTCTACAGAGATATAAGTGTCTTAACTTGTTAAATGTGATATTCCATCAAATTTGGCGTTGTTTGTGATGCTCTAATAAATACAGATAGTTTTTGGATTTTAATTTCCCACTTTTACAATGTCTTCTGTATTAAAATATATATACAGTCATGGGGAAAATGTTCTTTATTGCCTAGTACAACTAAAGGTACATTTGTGTTTACAAATTTAACTAATAAAAGTGTAATTTAAGAGTCTATATCTATCCATTTACATGTTTTTCTTGATAATAACCAAGAAATAGCTATGGCATTGTACTGCAAAAAAACAATGCTTTTAGGCATCCATGTTGTCATATTCATTGTATTCTTCAGGTAACATACTGGTTTAATTAACTATTTCTATGACTATTGGCAACACATTTTTATGAAAATATGCTTAAACAATAAACCTTGTCCAATACAAAAAGAGGTTGGTAGTAAATTCATTCATTCATTTTCTACCGCTTATCCTCACGAGGGTCGCGGGCGTGCTGGAGTCTATCCCAGCTTTCTTCGGGCAAAAGGAGGGGTACACCCTGGACTGGTCGCCAGCCAATCACAGGGCACATATAGACAAACAACCATTCACACTCATATTCATACCTATGGACAATTTGGAGTCACCAATTAACCTAGCATGTTTTTGGAATGTGGGAGGAAACCGGAGTACCCGGAGAAAATCCACGCACAGAGAAGGAGAACATGCAAACTCCACACAGAGATGCCCAAAGAGGGAATCGAATTCGGGTCACCTAGCTGTGTGGCCTGTGCGCTAAACACTCGATCACCATGCAGCAGTTTATGTAAATTCGATTTTGATATTTTTTTCTCTCATTATTTTTAATGGTGTATTTCCTATGTGGACAGGAAAAAATAATTGAATGAGACCATCCTTTAACAAATTAAAAAATAAAGAACATTCACACTAAAAATGTAAAAAAAATAAAAAAAACACACATACAGTGTAGATACATAAATGTATTTATTTGTGGAAAAAAAAATCCTGTTAGTCGCACAAATTTTGCATCAAAATCACCAAATAATCAACTTTTCTACCTTTGGTGAAGGCTGAGTGTGCTTTTAGTGTAAAAGGCCTGTTAATTCAACTGCCCACCCGTTAGTCCCTCTCTCATAAGCACAGTTCTAATGAATGTCTTTAATAGGCCTGTTGCCACCCAGCACGGTCCCGCTCTCCACATTAAGGCCTTTCACACAATACAGTGTGCACTGTGCAATCTCAGCGCTGGTCAAACGAGGGTGTTAACTACCAAACAGGGAGACATG
This sequence comes from Doryrhamphus excisus, assembly GCF_037039965.1. Classification (NCBI taxonomy): domain Eukaryota; kingdom Metazoa; phylum Chordata; class Actinopteri; order Syngnathiformes; family Syngnathidae; genus Doryrhamphus; species Doryrhamphus excisus. The sequence continues at coordinate 12,818,792 of NC_136357.1, read as the reverse complement.
GGTTTATATATTTACTTTAAATAATGCCCCTGGGTGCGACCCCTGACCTCCATGATAATGTGAAGCGGCAAGGAGGAGATTGCATGTGTGTTCAAAAGAGAGCTGGGCCCAGACTGTTGGCTGTTATCACTGCATTTTATTGTTGATAAAAAAAACAAGCAATACATGTTACACTAGAGTAGAGACTTACATATACAATACGTGTACATTGTGTGTGATGACTACTGTGTATCCTCAAAGAGTGGCCTCCAATATGGCTCAGATTATTTTGTCTTGGGCCCAGCCAAAGCTGTCAACGGCCCTCGGCGTCTATATTGGAATTTTTACTGTAACAATAGTTACACATTTCAGAAGTTACGGCCTCCCTTCAATTATGTTCTGTTTCCAATTACCGGGTTACCTAAATAAACGCTCCCGGCTATAGAATAGAATAAATCTTTATTGTTACTGTCACAGAGTAAAATTAAAGTCTTTCTGGTTTTCTCTCCATTATAGCATTAACTACTAATTGTAAATATAAGGTGGAGTCTAAAATTTAAAATACTGACTATCTCTCGCCTGAAGTCAGCTGGGATAGGTTCCAGCATATCCCCGCAACCCTAGTGGAGATAAGCGGCATAGAAAATGAATAGCTGGATGAATATAAATATGTAAACTACAGTATGACATTTCAGTGATTTTAAAAAAGAGTGTGGAGGTATTAAACAACGTGTGAGAAGAGAAAGTGTAAAGTTGCATTACACATTAGGTGATATTGTACAGGTATTGTAATTATTCATTCATTCATTTTCTACTGCTTTTTCCTCACAAAGGTCACAGGGGTGCTGGAGCCTATCCCAGCTGTCTTTGGGCGAGAGGCGGGGTACACCCTGGACTGGTCGCCAGCCAATCACAGGGCACATATAGACAATCAACCATTCACACTCACATTCATACCTATGGACAATTTGGAGTCGCCAATTAACCTACAATGTTTTTGGAATGTAGGAGGAACCCGAAGGAAACCCATGCATTCACGGGGAGAACATGCAAAACCCACACAGAGGGTGGAATTGAACCCTGGTCTCCTCGCTGTGAGGTCTGTGCGCTAACCACCAATGGATAATCAGAGCATTTATGGTAAGTATATGGTACCAATTCCTTGTTTACCAATCAACAGACATAAGCATGGCAAACTCCCATCTTACATTCCTCGCAGTTGAGTAAATAAACCCTACTGTTACCTTTCAAGGAAATGCAGTATTTATGCAGCATCCATTGCATGTACACTAATGTTTTTAAAATGACAACAGGATAATCGCTCCGAGGAAGAAATACCCTGTGTTAATTACGCAACAGTCAGTTGAAATCGTAGAAGGGCCGCTCTGTCAGCGCCGCTCTCCATCAATTACATTGAGATGAAATTGCTCTACATTGAACAATATCAATATCCAGGTAATTTCATTTCAAAGGACAGGCAATTAAAGCGGAATCAGGGTCAATGGAACACAAAGCAGCGTGAAAGCCACTGACTAAAGCACTTAAAAGCAAGGGAGTGAGAAACGAGAGAGGAAAAAAGGAAAGGCAAAAACGCTCCAATTACATTTCACCTGTCAATGACACGCTATAGGAGCATTATCGTGCTCGTACGCACGCTTCAGTGTTCACTTGCGTGCACACAACTTCATGTGTGTGTGTGTGTGCCCATGTTTGCGTATTATGCCCGAAGACATACGTGCAGTAATAGAGTGGTGGCAGACTAAGACAGCTGCCCAGTGCCATTCACAGCTCAGAGCTCCCAGCCTCCACTCTGCTCCGCTCGCTTTCTGATGAGAATTAATGTACTCTGACGTCCCCTGGGACTCCCCTCCCCCTACTCAATAGTAGCGCTAATGAAGAAATACAACCTTGCCAAAATAGTAAGGCTGCGTGCGAGAGACTGAAAGGTGACATAAGAAAAAGAAAGAAAGGAGCCACTTAGCATATAAACAAATGGCAGCAACAACAAATAAACAAGAATTATGCGCATAGGTGGAGTCAAAGGGAGGGCAAAGCTTCAATATGGGGGATAAGAGGACACACACTGTGGGGACACACACTGTGGGGACACCACCATGAGGTTTGGCTGTGGCCCAGGTCTGTGTCCAGGATGGCCATACCCTGCCCGCCTCAGGGATGCTGCAGGCCATGGCTGCTGTGCTTCTCCCTGTGAGACCCCACTGACACTAATGCCAACACATACACATAAACACACACTGAACTACCAAGAGACCTGTAGGTGCTTGAGCAGTATTGATGACAAAACAAGTGACCCTCGAAATAGCGACCAACAACAAGACACATGCTGACCAACACGAAATAAGAAGATGTCGGCAAGGCCAATGTCAAGTAAATAGACACAAATATGCACGCTGACCCCTCAGTCCTTGTCCATATGGTCTCCATCAGGGACAGTCTGGATGTCCTTTAAACATTTTTACATGATGATAAATGATAGTGACTATTTTTGTTTTGCTTGTACAGTCAACCCCAGAATGACCCGAGAGCTTCCAACACGCTTGACAATTTACATTAAGGAACATCATGATTACAGCTAGAGTTTTACCTATTCCTTCTCCGTGTCCCAATAATTACTAATAGTTTGCTCATTTTATGTGCAGAAATGTTACCATTTTGGAAGAAAAAATAATATAATGTGTAATAATTACAGATGCTGAAAATGGATGGAGGGATGTACTCACAGCTTCTTGGCTTTGAAGGAGTCGGCAAAGTCTCTGACACTGCGGAGAGAGGCCAGGTCACACATCATGGCTTCCACACGGGCTTTGTGCTGTGAAGATGACACATGCAGCAGCTATTAACAACACAACTTGGTCACCGTCTCATACGATAAAACGCTTTCCACGTGATAGACATCACACTCACACATTCAATAAGATCAACTGTACCCCACAAAAGAAAAATGGGGCAAGGAAAAACTCCCATTTGGCTGAAATCAAATCAATCCAAACAAAAATATTAGTAGGAGATTCATAATGACATGCAATAGTAATGGTGATCAATTAATCACCACAAAAAGTATACTTCTCTTCTATCTGTCAGGGATCATGACAAAATATTTATTTATTTCTATATTTTAAATAATAACCATACTGAAACAAGGGTGTAAGACCTCCGATTTTCCGATTCATTTCAGAGCTATGTAAAAGTGATGGGAGTGGCTCCGTCATCAGCTCCGTGCACACATATCTGCTCTTCCCCCGTAATAGTCAACAATCACAACAATCAAAGCCAGCGTGCATCAAGGATGACACTCTATGTTTCTGCCCTGGTTTGAACATTGACATTTCCATCCATCCATTTTCTATGCCAGGGTCGGGGGGGTATGCTGGAGCCTATCCCAGGTGCCTTCGGGAGAGAGGCGGGGTACACCCTGAACTGCTCGCCAGCCAATCACAGGGCACATATAGACAAACAACCATTCACACTCACATTCATACCTATGGACAATTTGGAGTCACCAATTAACCTTAGCATGTTTTTGGAATGTGGGAGGAAACCGGAACGTTGAGATTTAGCTTGATATATTTTGTACATTTTTGCAAATTGTGATTGCAGCAGAAGAATTATTAGCAATTATTTTGTTAATTGATGAGTTTTGGGTTTTTTTCCTCATAAATGTTCAGTTCATTCATTCATTTGTCATTATTTTTTGGCATTAATTATGCATGTAAAACTGTAATTATTGTGTTTTGTGTTAACATTTTGGGTGTTTGGAAAAGAATAATTGGATTTACATTATGTTCTGTAAGAAAATTTGGTTTTGACCTTGAGTCCGACCTTCTGGAACAGAACATTTACCAAGGCACTACTGTACATTTAATAAATCTAAACATCTTCAAGAAAGTAGAAATGACAGACACCAAAACTTGATTATTACTGGATAAATTGTTAGCCTATCCAGGTCATTGAGAGGTCATGAAGTAAACGTCCCTTTTTTATCAAATAGTCAGCTAGCTAATTCTACAAAGCAACATTTTTGATGTAGAAAACCCTGCAGCACCAGAAGTCCCATTGATGTTAAGTATTTTATTTATTATTGGCTAGCTCAGTATAACAACATTATTAAAAAGAATACATTCAGAGACTTTTTGTATTCTAAAATTGTTGGTCTTCCTTAAAAATGCACGCCTGTAAATGCAATGTTAAAAAATATGATATGGATCTCATGGAAATATATTTTAAAATATGTGGCTTTCATGGCTCTCTCAGCCAAAAAGGTTCCCAACCCCTGCTACCAACTCATCCCAAGTGAGAGACACACTCAGAACTCGCAGCTGGTCTTTGGGTTTGGTAACCAGAAATTCTGACTGCTCTCTTCCTCCCCTCCATCATCGTTCCCATCCATCAGGACAGCTGTCAGCTTACATTACACCCCGCAGGAACGTTCCACGGAGGTCTGATTTGCACGTCCAGCATGCGTCTTTTGGGAATGTCTTCCTTGGCTCAGCAAAGTGTACATGACACTCGCAGCAAGGACGCTCTGTGGAGCGGTGAATACACAGTGCGGTGAAGGGTTAAGCGAGTCTTATGATGGAAATGTGTTTCTTCAGGCATTTTACAGGCAACTTAACTGCCCTGGGGTGTATTTATACATGCAAACATACACACACACACACACACACACACATACAACAAACTCAATGTTGTGACTCAAGGGTAAAAACGCGCAATCACACCATCATCTACGCCTGAATTATCCTCTTGCTGCTACACTTTACCATTTCATGGATGATATTACAAAGCATTAAAGTGCTGATTGTGGCCATTATAGATGTGATTATAAGGCTACCTGCTTACATGATGTGCACACAGCAGTAATCACAGGTGAGGGGAGACAACTGTTTCACACTTCGAGACACTTTCACACACTTTAGAGTGTGGAGAAGAAATAGTCCACTAAGTGTGCTTAGAGTTTGAGAAGCAGCGCTTCAATTGTGCATGAGAGAGAGATTGGAGCTGGAAGAAATGAGGAGAAAGACGTTCAAGCAAGGTCAGAGGCAGCAGCGGTGGGATCATTAAGAGTTCAGCGTGAGGAAAGGTGACCAGCAGAGAAGATGAGTGCAGATGTCAGCTTGACAAACTCATATCCCCCACACTCTCAGGAGACGCAACCATGGCGTGATGGGAGACCAGAGCGAAGATAAGAGGAGGGGTGGGGGGGGGGGGTTCCACTGGAGCAAATCCAGCAGTGAGAAGGTGAGCACCCTTCCCCCTGTAGATTGAAGTCTTGCGAAGAAAATAAAGTTTATTGCCTGGAAAGAGGAGGGGGGGGGGCATGTAAAAAAGCATTAAAGCCATGGAGGTGAACAATTAGACAGATGGCCAGGTTTTGGAAAGAGGAGAGAAAAGGATAGAAACGGAAGTACAGAAGGCGTGGACGCAATCGTTTTTTATGAGGTCCCTGACAACTTGTAGGGTCTTCAAGGGTGAAGGGAAAGTGAGAAGAAGTAATGCCTCGCTGCTTCACTGCGGTGTAATCGCTGAGTGTGCAGCGCCAAGAGCTTACTGACCCCAGCTCCACGTTCTTACTGAACATGTGAAAGGCTCACCATTATTACAGACGTCTGATTGCTCGCTATAGCAAAGATGGAATGTCACTACACCCACTAAGGTCCAACACACCACTATTAAACATCAACTGCAACTAGTAATGTAGTTGGTCACATAAGCCAGTGATTTTCAACCACTGTGCCGCGGCACACTAGTGTACCTTGAGAAACCGTCAGGTGTGCCGTGAGGAATTATCCAATATCACTTTTTATAATTAACATTTATTAATCATCATTTGCAAATATTATGTCAATAGTATACATGGACCCAAATATTCCAATTGCATTTGGTTTATTTGCTCAAACGGAAAGAATTGAACAGGGATGGAATATTCCTTTAACCAATCCGATTGAGGTATCTTGTACCCGCTCAAACGGAAAGTTGCCAGGGTGCCTTCTTCTTCGTGGTGTTTTTCTTCTTCTGTTGTTTATTGGCGGTTGACAAGCAGCTTTGGTGTGCATTACCGCCATCTGTGGAACAGAATCTAAACCCTTCTATACTTTATTCACAAGTGCAGTTTTATTAAAAAAGAAAATATATATCTATATAAAACATGTCCTGAGTTTAATTATAAAATAATAGCAAGATTGAATGTGATCTTTTCCTGTTTAAATTGATCCCGGGTGTGTTCTTTCAGCGCATGCTCAGATATGACGAAACACGCAGATCCAGACCTTCTTCAGTTTTAAAAATGGAGGCCAGCAATCGGCATTGGACTAAGCAAAGTTTGTCAAAGTTTCAAACTAAATTTCAAGACTGGACGGACAAAAAACTGGCAATACGGAGTTATTCCAACAAGTGAAAGAATAACTCGGGGAAGCCGGTATCACGTGATGTTGATGTTTATGTTTTACTGGGCATGCCCTATTGACTATTCTGGTTGATTTTCACGGCGCATGTAGCCAAGAGATTGGAATATTCCTTTCCATGGATACCATTGTTTCCCAAAAGGTCATTCGGAAAGAGAAAAACTCGTCATGTAAAAACGTGGTCGAGTGTCTGTGGTGTAAAGACTGGCAGAGCAATGTAATATTGGTCCGTGTGGCAACACCTACCTTGTTCCTCCGATAGACTTATTGATGCACGTGTGAGGTCGTGGTGACATTTTGTAACATTTTTGGTTAGTGGTGTGCCACAAAATTTTTCCAATGTAAAAAACGTGCCGTGGCTCAAAAAAGGTTGAAAAACACATAATCTCCTTTCAAATACAAAGGCAGGACTGAAAAAGACACAACCATGAATACAGTCGTGCCTCACCACATCAAAATCCAAAACACAAACAAACCAGGAAGTTGCACATATACAAAGTGAAAAAAGCCATGGTCATGCAAACATGACCTCTAAAAAAATTCAGTAAGCACTTTGCTACTATGGGAACGTGAGACAGGAATATTGCAGAGGGGGGGGTTTCTCCTGCGTGTATCACATGTGAGTGACACTGTGGTCACTGCTGAGTAGATAGATGGCGTAAGATCAGGGAGGGGCTGAAAGCTTGAGGGGGGGGTTAAACTCTAATACAATTATAACTGGGGCCATCCAATCCAATAAAATGAAGAGGTATTAGAGCTGGGGGAGACCTGTCCTGTTCAATACCACACTGGACCACTCTACTAACTCTCAAAAAAAGTCACACACACACACTACACTTAGCTGACCTCTTTAATAGCACAGCAGCCAACCCCTAATGGACGCAAGCAAGTGGAACCGCCAAATAATACACTGTCTTAATGCACTAGGCTCAACCTCATCCCCTAATCCTTGTGGGCCACTCCCACTCACAGTTTAACCCCCCTTTTCCATCTTCTGTCACCTCCTGCTGCCCCCTTTGGTTACCTTTATAGATCACCTAGGAGGGGCAACACTTAAGAAATCAAAAGTGATCCATTCAAAAGTCCATAAATATAGTACTTGATAGGTGTTGTTCTTTGTTGCTCAGTTGGAGAAAAGTGGTCTCATGACTCGGAACTGAACTACTGCATCGCCACTATGTATGTATATATAAATGTTAGATGTAAAGCAAGGCATTACTGTAAAAAGCACCAGTGTCACTTATAGTCTTTATAGGTAAGAGTTTCCCCTTTCAGATCTCGCCTGCCATCTTTCGTGTTGTACTGTGAATGTCATTGAATGTAGACACATGGGTTCCTAATTTCAGTACTTGCAACTTGGTAGTGAGTCAGATGTCAAATATTATTGAATGTCATCTTCCAACTGCATTGTTCTTTATTGAAGGTTTTATCCTTCATGTTTCTTGTTGCCATGGTGATTTTTAATATTTACCTAGACCCTTGATATCTTTGACAACAAGAATACTTGCCTTTTCTGGCCCTCCATTTCACTTGAGTATAGTTTGTGTTGGTGCTGCAAGTACCTTGAATTTTTCCCTGCTTACTGTTTAAGCCAGGGGTCTCAAACTCAATTTACTTGGGGGCCACTGGAGCTAGGGTCTGGGTGAGACTGGGCCACATCAGGTTTTCCAAAAAAAAAACAAAAAACGCATTTATTAAAAACAGAAAAATATACAAACTTTTTCAGTGCTTTGGTTCTGATTTTCTACAATAAAAGCTCTGATAAAACTTCCACTGTTCTCAAATATCTTAATTTTTATATTTCTGCACAAGATGAAAAATAAACAAATCAAGAATAAAAAAAATAATCAATCAGTAATAAATAAATATAATAATAATAATAATAATAATAAAACAGCAAATAATAAAAACTTAAGAAACCACATATAGTTGGTGGGTAGACAAATAATTTTTTTAGATTCAAATTAACAAAGCATTATTAGAGCCCTGTAGACATGATAAAACACAACTATAGTCACATTTATACTCTTTTTTATTTACAACATATTGCGCACCTGCAGGGTCTTGAGACACATGCTAGCGACCTAAACGGTAGCCTTCAAGTTATTCCCTTTAAATTTAAATAGCCAAAAACTTACCACTTCCACACGGATAGGGAGGATAACTATTAACAGTTATTTAACCTTTAACATGAACATTAATCAAACATAATAATTTTTTCTGAGTACATGATACCATACAGCATCCATATGAAACTTGCGCGGGCCGCACTAACATTAAACTTTCATATCAAGGCCGGGGCTTCAAACTAGTGTCCTGTGGGCCACATTTGGCCTGCGGGCCGCATGTTTGAGACCCCTGGTTTAAGCCATACATTGGGATAAAAGTATCGATGGTGCCAACATCCACCTACCCATTTTGCTGGGCACCATCTTTAAAAGCTCCAGCGATCGCTGGTTTCGCTTCATAACACTGCTCATACACAGTACAGACAATTGTGTTGACAATTTAGTAACACGCTCGCTATATTTAGCAAAAAGGGGCACACATTAAAAGTGAAAAGTCAGGAAGTGTTTCTTGATTAAAGTATCACAGAACCTCCAATTGTACATAAATACCGCTGTGCAAGGCCGGTTTCATGGCAATCTACAAGCAGCATCAACCCCTCCATGATGCAGCTTGACAGACACAACAACGCAGAGTTTGGACATATAAATCAGTGGCCTGGCAAACACTCGATTTCCTGGTAGAAAGCAAGGCAGTCTGGCTCACGGCTTGTCGAACATCCATGGGTGTCCAAAGTGTGGCCCAGGAGCAATCTGCTAAAAGTGGCTCCAATAAAGGGGCATTATGTAACTAGAAAAAGCCAAAACGCCGATGCCAATAACTAATAAAAAGTTTAACAGATGAAATGTCTTTGAGAAAATGTTACAAACGCCAATTCGTGCAAAGAACCCCACACGTTAGATCACTGGATATGTCTCAACGTGGGGATATTTTCGGAACAATATATTGTAGTTTCGGTATATTGTTTAAGGATATTAAAATCTTATTAAAAATATTTCCTGTCCAGTTAATAAATGTTATCTAATGATCCCCACAAATATAATTGACAATCATGTAACTGTACCAATCACCTAAAGTGGAGACCTCTGTCCACACCCCAAATTGGTACAAGACTCCAAACTCTGTCCCAAACCTCATGAAAAGGTTTAATATGGATACGTGACATCAAGAAAAACTGACAGCTAAATTATTTATTTTTTTCCTTTCTCCAAGCAGGTGCGCTGCTAAGGTGTTCTAATGGCAGTGAAAGTGAATGAGCAGGGGGAAGACAGCGTGTGAAAAGGGCACCTTATAAAAGCAATTAGAGGAACGACTTTGAGCCCCTCTTCTTGCTCCGCAGATTAGAACAGGCCTCGGAGGGAGGAAAAGCAACACCCCCACCACCAGATCTCTAGTGACCTTGTCCGCAACGCGCCACGCTAAATTGGTCATCAGCGTTTAAGACTGTATTTTATCATGAATGTGTATTTTTAGCGGGAAGACGAATGGGGGGAAAGCCATATATCATCTTGTCAAAATGATGACATTTGTTCATAAATACCAAGCAATCTCTTCTCCATTCGTCTATTCACCCTATATACACGTATTAGGAGTATATCCATACACCATAATCACGGTTCAGTGCGTACCATGGTTTCAAGGGCAAGGTTTGGTTCATTTTTAGGGAAGAAAACACAATTATGAGTGAATTCTGTGTATTATGAAGTCACTTAGTCAAAAAATCTGATTGTGAATACATGTACCATTACATCGCTAACACATGCTGACAAAAAAAGATATCCGGCTGGATGCCGTTACAGAGTTTTGAAAACTAGCCTCCAACATCCAACACAGATGGATGCACACAAACAAACACATCACACATTCTCTCTCATGGACATGCGCATACACTGCAATTCATAAGGAGGCAGGTCTCTGGTGAGGAAAGGAAAAGTGCCTGATCAGCACATACCAGCAGAATATGCAATTTCCTTCAGTTAAGTCTGTATTAAATTGATTTCTTCTTTCTTTCTGACACCAGAACCTCTAACTCCTGCCTTAATGAAAGCTGGATAATCTACAGGTTTTACCCTCCTGAAAATCAACTTACAAATCAAGGCAGTTTCAGTTTGACCAGATATGACAAAGGTGAAGGAAGGACACAGGATTATTTTTCCCCAAGCGTGGACATGCTGCTGTGCTTGAAGCGGACACCGAGGGTGGCAACCCCTTACACACACACACATACACACACAAACATTCACGCAGAGGGAATAAAGGCCAATGTACTTGCTGACATTTACACTACAGCCGTGCACAAAGGCTACCATGGTGCCATGTGCTTCATTACGGTAATTAATTAAAGCACATTAATTAGTAAGCGCTTCAATCAGCTAATCACTCGCTCAAACTCGGCAAGGAGCCGTGTGGAGGCTGGCTGAACATGCATATAAAAACAAACACAGACAAAAATAAATAACCAATAACATAAATATTAAAAACAAACAATTAAATAAATGTACCGTGTGTTTCACGGTATCAATCAAAATGCATTGCAGGAAATTATGCTGTAAAGAAAAGTATTATTGCAATACACTTATAACTAGGTGGCGTGGAGGAATTCATTTAAGTATTTTATATCCTGCTGCAACATTTAATTTAGTGTACAACAATGGATTATAGTTTTATCTACTCATTCTCTCGCTCTAATTACTTTTTTTTAAGAAGGCCACAGATAAGTGGTCATTTTTTTATAATAGTCATCTCACTTCAGTGTTTTTAGTCACACTAATTTCAAATTATATATTTACTTATATATAATTTGAAGTCAAAAATTAAAAAAACTACTACATAAATAAATAAAATTAATAATTAACAACTTAAATGAATATTAATATAAAGTCAAAACAGGAATTTAATAAATAGATAAATAATAGAGAGTAAAGAAAATATATAATTCCCTGGATTTTGCTTTTAAAGGATTTTATAAAAGTGCAAACGGGTTAGAGTAATACAAAAAAACAAAATACTAATATTAATTTAGCATTGAGTTAAAATATATATAAAGCCACCTCTGTGTGGAGCATGTTCGCAAGTTTGGCATGGTTCTGAACACTCTGTTTCAAGGGTTTTTTTGTGACGTCACAGTGAGACTTCCTTATATGGGCATGCCTAGTAACAAGCTGTACGCCTGTACTCCTCCTTGGTCTGCTGCACTGTTTTGTTTTGGGAGTGTGACCGAACAAAGCAGAGCAGGCGTGCCCGGAAGCGGGAAGTGGGTGGAATAAATTAAAAATCAAATTAATTCCAAGGAAACTCCAAGGTGCAGATTCTGGAAAATCTAGAAAGCTTTTTGTGCAGATTATCGTGAGTAGCTGCTCTTTCACTCGATGCAAAGGCAATTAGCATAATAGGTCCCCTTTAAAGTGATAGTAGGCTGTAAAAAAACTGTTACATGCATTGGCCAAAAAAATGAAGAATAAAGCATACAATCTCAATGAGTCATCAAGCTTATGTTTCAAAGGGAAGACAGACAGGTCAGAGACAGAGTGCAGGAGAGACAGGTGAAGAAGAAGACGGAGACAACACGATGAGAAATGAAAAGGACAGGGCGGTCATCATAAATGCAGCGTTGGCTTTTTGGATGCAGGCAGACCAGAGCCAAGAGGCCTGGGGCAAACAGTTCCACATATGCACCCTTACAGGACATTTCATAACGTAATATCCAGTACAATCGCTGTGCCAAAATACTGCCTTGGAAAAGATAATCATCTTTACTTTTGAGAAAGAGAGAGAGATTTATTTAACAATTATTATTTATTTATTTTACTGGCATTTTCAACAATATTTATCATCAAGTTCCAAGCTTGAGCACATACCATACTACTACAGTATACTTAGTAGCCTTTGGATCTACATTCAAAAGGGATGGAAATTTAAATAATAACCTATCTCCCCCCCTGGACATACCCTCTCTGTCTCTACTAGATTTGCAGACAGTGCACATTTTCCAGCAAGTCCTCCCTGTAACTGATACGCCTAACAAGTGAGAGTTTAATGCAATACGTATATGAATAATACTTGAGAGTGCAGAATGAGCACTGACAATTATATATAGACACATATTAGGGATGCTTCTATCGATCGCCCACAGATCGGTATCGGATGATATCAGTGAAAAAGGACGGCATCAACATCGGCCGATACTTGATTTAAAATGCAGATCCCCTCCGCCAATCCCCTCTGTCAATCATCTCTGCCTCCGCTGCAGCATTCAGAACAAGCATGTCTGCCATGTGTGAGACTTCCTGTCTTTGTGAGAAGTTTTGCACCCTGCAAAATCCCGGTAGACGTGGATAAACGATGTGAGAAGACTAGAAATAAATGCATTGTGAAATACAAAAGATGAGTTGTGGATATCAGCATTTTGTTCATGTTCTGGTAAAACAAATATATTGGCTTTGTTTGGCTATAAATGTTTTGTAAAATACCACAAAATTTAGTACCTCTTGGACATTTTCATTTCGTAAAAGTAGCTCTCATGAGAAAAATAAATATAAAAAATACATAGCCAGTAGTATATTTAAACATTTACACTGCATGTATGTGATCGGTATTGTTATCACATACTACAGTATTAATTGTCCCTGTACCCTAGAAACCGCCCATGAATGATACGGGAAAAGGCCGAAATGATACTGTGTCAAAGCCCAGGGCAGTGATACTGATAAAATATAGAGTTTAACCATGTCCAGTATCAGCCCCCGTAGCTGTCCACTCAGAGCGCGCTGCTCTGGTATCGTGCCCGTGAAACAACCAATCAGAGAACAGCACACGAGTGCTTCGTGGCTCGTGCTTCTCCAGTCACCAAAAAACCCAAACTTGATTAATGGAACTTTAATTGTCAGACATTGATAAGATAAGACTGTTGATAAAATATTATTGTTGAAATATTTTTGCAATTGTTGTGTTTACACTGTTTAGATATAATACATGTAATAAACTGAACATTTTCTGGAAACAAAATGGTTTTTTGATTAAATAGTACGTGATAATAAGCTCATGATTAAATAGTATGTGATAATAAGATCATCACATGGTTTGTCTGGTATCAGGCCCAGTATCATGCCCCCGCGACACTTGGGGGCATGATACCTATAAGTATCATCCCATTTCACTCATAGATCATCGGTATCGGCAGCATAATTAAATAAAATAAAATAAATAATTTATATGCATATACACACACGTCTTATTTTCCATTTTTTTCCTGAGCAACACTCACAGATCTAGATCTAAGTAAACTAAGATCTAAGAAGTAAGATCTGAGTAAAACTCCTTGACCATGCACACCTCCACCACGGTGCATCAACAACTTTCTTTTTAGGACTGTCAGCAATAAAACTCTCAAGTGAAAAAAAATAATCTCTTCCTTTTAAGTGTAAGGGCAATAATGTAATTGCTTCATCTAAACCTGCTAGTTTTGTGCAGGTCGTCTCAGTGACTGGAGGGCTGCTGAATTACAGAACACAGACAAACGCATGCATTTACATATGTGTACACTCCTGAGCTGAACACGCACACACACAGGGATGATAGTCCACTGATTCCCTTTCCTTTTTTTGTTTTAGAATTTATGAAAACATAAGCATAACTTAATTGAGTAAGAAAAGATTTTTGGGCAATTAAGAAAGACGCAGGCCTTTGATGTTTGTAAGTGTATAAAGAGCCTTTTGATGAGGAAATGCTCGAGCATCCGCAGGCGCTCACTGCTGTGCGTTTTGATTAAAAGCTCTTTTGTTTGGCAATATTATAAACTGCTTACCATTTTTCCAACATCCCAATAGTTCTGGTCTTTTTATCTTTTCTCTCAGCTTAAGTATTGCATTCTCGCTGAAAGAAAATCGCTAAGTTTTGATGTGAAGATGGAACAAGAAAGTGCTAAGCTAACTAGTATAAAATTTTTACATGTTAGTATGAACAGTATGAACAGTACAACCAGTACCGATTTTTCAAATGCAACTCACGCCTCATTTACATGTGTTGATATAAATCCGAAATGTATCTGATCTACTGCAGTCTGAACCGTTTGAATGGTTTGCAGTGCGAGGTTTGGAGAAGGGTACTATTAAGGTTAAGGGTCCTTCTTATAATCTGAAAAGAGTCCGGAGTTATTGGTGTCAAAAATGTATCAGCAAAAATGAAGGGAAAGATTTACAGGACCGTAGTGAGACCAGTCCTGGTCCATGATCGAATTTGCATTAGAAGTAATGAGGATGGACAGGATTACAAACTAGCAGATCAGAGAAACATCTGGAAGACAAGGTTCAAGAGGCCAGACTGAAAAGACTGAAAGATTGTGATTATATTGCTGGAGCAATGTTGGAGATGAAGGTGTCAATGACGAGAAGAAGGGGAAGACCAAAGAGGAGATTTCTACTGTACATGTGGGTTAGAGAGTACATGCAGACAAGAGAACTGACAAAGGAAAATGCAAAGAACATGAAAAGATGTGATCTGCTGTGGCCGCCCCTAATGGGACACCTCCGAAGATGAAGAAGATACAGGATGTTTTTTTGGCAAATGTAATACATTCCTAAATAAAGGACAACTAATTGAAACCATTAGATTGCATTGGATCATTCCTGTATTACATTTAGTTAGACATTTGTAAAAAAAAAAAAAAAACTGTTTTGTGAAGTCTTACAAGCCAAAGAGTCACCCCAGACATGATCAGTTTTGGTGGGTGCTCAATTTCAAAAGATGAACGGGCGTCATGCCACAACCGCCAACTGAGATTTGTTTCTGACTCACTTCCGGGATCCCCACAATAACTATGGTGGAACTTTAGAGTCAGGACCCATGGAGCGCTTCGAGGTTCAAGGGGATGACAACCAAATCCAAACACTGCTCACCAAAATTTAATGGCAGCGTCCATGGAAGAAGTTCCCAATGAAAACCTCCTTGATGGATATTACATTGTTCAAGATTGGCATAACACACTAGTGGTGGGCAAAATCATTCGGATCATTCCGGTTCATTCAGTAAAAAGATCCGGTCATTTTGGTCAATTGGTCTTTAGCCTGTGATCTCCCCCAGTGCATAGACCCGGTCAGCTGTGTCGAGTAAGTCCGTTCATTCATGTTCACGTTCGTTCATTTGATGACTACTGGTGTGTCGGTCATGAAGGAACCGGACAAAAGAACTAATTCTTTTTTATGAATGGAATGAACGAGGTCACTGATGGTGTCGGTCAATTTCTCGGTCTCGGTCTTTCAATCAGCTAACCCCACCCACCCACAGAGCAACGAGCAATGATAGGATAAGACAGGCAAGCACACAGATAGCCCCGCCCTGCAAAAGGAACGGTGAACTGACTCTCCAGCCAATAAAAAAAAAAAGCATTTGCAACTGAACGAACTGAACGGGTGTTCTCGGGGTGGTGACCTTTTTCATTCCATTCACAAAAAAGAACTAGTTCTTTTGACCCGATCCTTCATGACCAACACAACTATAACACACCAGTGTAGCTAAGGTGGTGTGTTTCTACCATCATTTCTACCCACATTGAAAAAATTGTATTCTGATCATGTCAGCCAACCCCCTTATTACTTCATAATTGACAAACTCTCTGTGAAGAATATAATAAATGCAGCGAGTGACCTCAACAAAGGTCAGGGGTCATCGAGCCGTAGCTTGTCAACGGCGCACCGGCCTGAGAATAAATGGTGGCTTGTAAACAAATTGAGTTATTGCTTTAATTCATGCGGTTTGATTTGATTTTCCCAGCGTCCAGGAGTCCTTCACGGGGGAATGAGGATGGCATGGACGCGCACCTTTGTAAAAGGTAACCACATTAAAAATCACCTCACAAGGCTGGGTACTGTCTATGGGCTAAATGTAATCACGTTGTGTTCAGTTGGGCTTAATCCTTGTTGTAGCTGGGATTCAGTGACATCGTGTGGATGAGATTGACCTCATTGCGTAAATTAAGACTACTGATGACAGGAAAAGTGAAAATGTTCACAGTGAGGCCTCAGCTGAGGATGGAGGGTGATTGAATCTCAGGAAATCTTGAAAAAAATATGATTGGTCTACTTCTAAATGGAAATGCCAATTTCTTATGGAGCATCCTCGATCCCTGGAAAATTCCTGAAGGAAACCTCAGTGTTTTCATTTGCTCTACAAGCCAAAGCCGCATTAGGTCTCTCCTCCCTTAATTCCTTCAGGGTAATCCCACATTATTACCTCCTAACAGTACCCTAAACGGAGAGTAAAAAGTTTGCTCCCCTCTATCAGCGTATTACCAGGAAACAACAGGCCCTCTCCTCATTAAGTTATAGATATAAATGCTCCAAAGCATGAAATTACCCCCGAGCCTCCCTCTCCAAATAACCTGGTTTGCAAACAAATGATCCGAGCACAAGCAGTAAAAGGCAGATTATTAAAATAATAGCGGGGATTTAAATTTGCATCCGTAGAACAATTCAGCAAAGGACTGTGCAATTACTCCTCCCCCTCCTCCACTTCTCGTGTTCATTCCCCCCCTACTAATGACGGGTCCAGTACCTCACATGTTATTTGGTCTGTTTGTTTATGCTAAGAAACAGAGGCCATGTCGGGTCATTTTTGTGACCAATCAGAATTGATCATAAATTCATCCATTTTATATTCCAGTTATCCTGTTCAGGATCCTGTCAGGGGCTGGAACCTATCCCAAGTAAAGTTACTTTATTTGTCAATTTAAGGCATCGCACAAATTTTCAACATTTTTATCACAGGCAATCATCACATGGAACAATACTATACCAATGAAACTTTACAGCAACTGGTGTACACTTTTTCTAACAGTATCTATTCACTAAAAATGAGCCAAAACACAGCCATTGCTGTCCAAACGGTGGGCAAAACAAGCGAGTAGCAAGATAATTTAAACGTTTCTCGCCTATAGAAAGGTATAGCAGTGGTAGTGTCATGGTCTGGGGTTGCATGACCAATTCCAACACTGTGGTTTATACAGAAGAAACTTAGCCGTATGTCAGTTTTCCAATATGATAAGGAGCTCAAACATACCTCCAAGATGACAAGTACCTTGTTGAGAAAGCTGAAGGTGATAGAGTGGCCCAGTATGTGTCATCCACACCTGGACCCAATTGAGCATCTGTGTGGTCATCCTCAGTTGGAGGAGTATAATGTGTCTAATGAAAACCGGTGCAGCTTTGGTGAATTCCATGTCAAAGAGGATTAAGGCAGGTCAAGATAACAATGGTGCGTTTCACCCCTGTGGACACAAGTTGACGTTCACTGTTGCCAGCTATTTCAACAATAACGGCTGTGTGTTGACACATTTTCAAACAAAATTAAATCTATACTGCTATACAATATGAACACTGACTACTCTAAAGTATATCCCAGTTTAATTTCTATAGTATTTTCTCTTGAGAAGATCTGAAATATCTTGATAACTTTTGTCCTCTTCTGTATGGAAATGGGAAGCAATGAGCGAGGTGTGCAGCAAAGGATGCCGCCTCTCTTGCATTATCTCTGAGTTATGG
Source organism: Doryrhamphus excisus (assembly GCF_037039965.1). Lineage (NCBI taxonomy): Eukaryota > Metazoa > Chordata > Actinopteri > Syngnathiformes > Syngnathidae > Doryrhamphus > Doryrhamphus excisus. The sequence continues at coordinate 12,800,791 of NC_136357.1, read as the reverse complement.
CCCCCATTTGCATCTCAATCAGTTGATTTGGAGAGCCAACCACCTTGGCAATCCCACCACAGCCAACCCCGGGTAATCAGGGAGATTTAATGGGGCCAACAGCTCACTGCGGGCACCCCCTGGATGGCAAACCACTGCTCATTCCCAGCCCACGGTCTCGCTAGGGGCCCTTAGGGCCACATCTTAGCATGGGAGAATGACAGCACTTAACAAGACCAAGCAGGACCAAAACAGACGAGCAGCAGGGCCAGAACCATAAAAAGGAGGGAAAACAGAGCACCTGAGTGATTGTAATAGATGTGGCTGAATAGGTGTCTGCGTGGTGTGAGGTAACGCTGCCTCATTAAAGCCCGAGGAACAGAAACAAACTTGAACTCGTGACCTCAGGGGAGAACATTTTATCTCAAGCAGGTTGATGATGGCACTGACACGAATCCCACTGTTCTACCACAGACATCCCCTCTAATGTGAACCATACACACGGCCACATGGTGTGATTTACAGATGCTAAATGTTCCACTCGAGATTTGCCTCTAGTTAGCACTGTCTCACAGTTGAACCCTTGCAAGGTATTATTATCTACACTCAGTCCTATTAATATTGTGATTCCTGCATCAGTTCACTTCCTTGTTACTGCCTGGCAAACAAGTGGTCGTCGTGCTCAGACAAAGACAAGAGGCTAATAGAGAAGATGTGGACACACCAGAGGACTAATCAACTGCAGAGGCCACATTGCTGCAAATGTTGTACTACGCATGCTCTACTATAAGGGAGTCTAACAGTACGGCATGGTTTGGGATGTATACAATTCAAAATCAAAATGAACAAAAATATATGTATATATGGTAATCCCTTACCATGTCATGATTCAATTTTGCGTCTTAACTTTATCACGGTTTTTCAAGAATCTATAAATGAATAAATAAGAGTGTCAGGGGTGTGAACATGCAAACTCCACACGGTGTTCCAACTGATATTCAAACCCACACATTCACACTGAGGCAGACGTGAAGTAAACATGAAAGTAAACATGAAAAGAAACTAAACAACTCAAGTTTACACTCGCCAAAGCAAGCTTAAAAACCCGCCTCATGATCACAGTGATCCCCCCCAACCTCGGCGCTTTCTAATACCGCCGTTGCGATCTCCACAGGAGATACCTGGAGTCCACCTCATTCATCACTGTGGTTTGATTCTCCTGCTTCAAAGAGAAGTGTGTAAAGGAGGAAGAGTAAAGAGTCATAACAGGCTCTCCTCTGTTCTTCCTTTCAAACTCCTTCCTTCAAGTGTGTGAGCGGGAGATGAATACAGCCAGTGGAATTAATTGCACCCCGTTACAGAGGATCAGCAAGTTTGCACCGTTGGCGTGCTGATCTACCATATGGCTGCCCAGTAGGTGAACACTTTGATTAATGTAGCACCGCTTTCCACTTTTTTTTTTCCCCCTACCAATATTTGATTCTGATAACTGAAAGTCGGCTTTGGAGTTTCTGAGTGTCTCCATTGTCCTCCTGTTTCTCCTTTGTTTTTTAAGTTTCATCTGCTCACCTGAGTCCTCTCTGCTTGCCGGCAAAATTTGGCTCTAAGTCTTCAACTCTTTTTGCTTAAAAAGCTCTACTTGTGATATAGTGTAGGGGTGTAACGGTAAATGCACTCATAATCAGATTGTACCAAGTTCTCACACAGAACACATTGACTGAGGGACAGGCAGTATAACTGCCTTGCGTTTTGGTCACACGTCTACTGTGTAAACAAATACAGTGCAGGCCATCCCTTGGAGAGCGGAAGTAACTGCCAGCTATAGTGCCAATGAGAACCAGACCTTATACCCTCTTCCTCCTGTTGCGGAACACTTGGCCTTCCTGGTGAAATATGTGAAAGTGCCAACATTGTTCAGTAGAGATTAGTACTGCACTTCAGCCAATGAGGAACCCAAAAATGTTAATTCATCATTTAGACCAGGGGTCTCAATCTCAAAAATGTGGCCGGCAGGACACTAGTTTGAGGCCCCCGATTTGATATGAAAGTTTAATGTTAGTGCGGCCCGTGCAAGTTTGATATGGATGCTGTATGGTATCATGTACTCAGAAAAAGTTATTACGTTTGATTAATGTTCATGTTAAAGGTTAAATAACTGTTAATAGTTATCCTCCCTATCCGTGTGGAAGTGGTACGTTTTTGGCTTTTTAAGTTTAAAGGAAATAACTTGGAGGCTACCGTTTAGGTTGCTAGCTCTCTAGTTTGCGAGTTAGCGAGTTAGCATGTGTCTCAAGGCAGTTGTGCAATATGTTGTAAATAAAAAAAAGAGTATCAATGTGACTATAGTCGTGTTTTGTCATGTCTACAGGGCTCTAATAATGTTTTGTTAATTTTAATCTGAAAAAAATAATTTGTCTACCCACCAACTATATGTGGTTTCTTAATTTTTAATTATTTGCCGTTTTATTATTATTATATTTGTTTATTTATTACTGATTGGTTGATTTTCTTTATTCTTGATCTTATTTTGTGTAGAAAAATAAAAATGAAGATATCTGAGAACAGTGGAATGTTTTATCAGAGCTTTTCTTGTAGAAAATCGCAACCGAAGCAAAGTTTATTTATTTTTCTGTTTTTAATAAATGCGTATATATAGTTACCTTTACTATCTTACTATCCAATATAGGTAGTAGACATATGAGGAAACTCACATATCTTACCATTGGGGGAGTTCATTGTTGTTCTTCTTTTTTCTTTCTCTTCTATAGATTATATTTTCTGCAGTGGCTAGCCATCAACCATTTTCACTTATCCGGGTCGGGTCACACGGGCAGCAGTCTCAGTAGGGAAGTCCATACTTCCCGGTCTCAGGCCACTTCTTTCATTTCCACCGGGAGGACACCTTCCCATGCCAGCAGTGAAATATGACCCCTCCAGCATGTCCTCGGTGTGCCACGGGGCATTCTGCCGGCTGGACACCCCCTGGATGCCTCCCTGGTGAGGCATCCAGGAGGCATCTTGATTAGATGCCCAAACCACCTCCACTGGCTCCTGTCAATATGAAGGAGCAGCAGCTCTACTCTGAGTTCCTTCCGGATGACTGAGCTCTTCACCCTATCTCTTAGGGTGATTCCTTTCTGTCAAAGCTGAGGTGAATGTGGGAACATAGATCAATCAGTAAACTGAAAGCTTTGCCATTTGAATTAAGTCTTTCTTCACCATGACGGTTTTGTACAGTGACTGCATTACTGTAGACTCTGTGCAGATCCACCTGTCAAGCTAACTCTCCGACCTTCCTTCACTAGTGAACAAGACCTTGAGATACTTCAACTTCTCCAGCTGAGGAAACACCTCACTCCCTACCCAAAGGGTGCAATCCACCCTTTTTCCAATGAGAACAATGGCCTCAGATTTGGAGGCCTGAGTCTCATCCCAGAAGCTTAACACTCACTGCAAATGTGCCAGTAATGCTGAAGTACTCTTGATTTCTTTTCTTTTCATTTCTTCACTTCATTTCACTTTGCTAGCTAACTATTTGATTAAAGGAGGGAAGTTGACTTCTTGACCTTTCAATGACCCGTGTAGGCCACTACATTATCCAGTAATAACCACATTTTTGGTGTATAACCTGCTAAGTACAGAAAAGACAGCTAGCATTGGCTCTGGCGACCGGCTTTGTGGTAGAAAATGGATGTTATGTACTTTAAATGTTAGTTTTAACACTGTTATTTCATTCATGTTTTACTTTGAAAGGTCAGTGGAAAAAAGGAAATATATAATAATATATCATAGACCTTAGAGGGGTGGCACAGAGCTACACAATGGGGTCTATTATCGTAGATCAGGCGCAGGCGCCAATGCCGCACCAACGGGGTGTGGCCAGTGCACTTAGCAATTTTCATGAGCAGCGCAGTCCAGCGCACCCGCGCCCCCGTCTCTTCCACCAGTGCAAGTGGCAAAGAGGGAGGAAGGCCTCTCATTGCCTTTAAATGTGCAGGGTCCACTGGACTGCACATCAGCAGCACACCACAATGCACATCATGCACCACGTACTCCACCTCATGGGCACGTCATCTGTTCCTGACCATTACATTACATTACATACACAGCGGCAGGCTAATCCAGGCATCTTGCTTGTGATCCACCAGCATTCCTGCTTTACATCACCATCGGCATTATTATAATTCAATTGCATACACATTAGATAGAAGAGAAGTAATATTGAAGAATACATAATGGTGACTGACATTATTGCCAATAAATTCTTTTACAGTCAGAAAAGAGTAAGCATATTTTGTAAGCATGCTAGGACGCAATGTTGTAGCGGACAACTTGACCACAAACAAATTGGTTTCATGTATAATTTGCGTCTCCCCAGGCTCCTAACACAAGCTCATCTCTATTAACCGCAACAGTAAAACTGACGGCAAATGAGTTGTGGATGTCCATCTCAGCCACACAAACATTGTGCATTTGCCATCTCATATTACACACATATAAACTCACACATTGTCCCACAGGCCTTGTCACTATACCACCCCTACCAATATCATAAATGACTGGGAAACCTTCATTAGGGCAGCAAAGCCTCTCCACCCCTCTAATCAGGGGCATTTTGCTGGTTCTCATTGGGATGGTTACTTTATAGCCCAAAAGGGGGTTACGTTAATGAGGAAATGTGTGTCTCCCCATTTCCTGTCTCGCCAGGTCTGCAGTTCCTGTATAGTTGGCCCTATTATAATCATGAGGCTTCTTAATGAGCTATATTCATCTTGGTCATGCATCAAACACCATGGACACACACTACAATAACAAAACAGACAAAAGAAACATAATTAATTATACAAAAGCAGCACGCTAATATTGGGATGTGGTTCAACATGTTCTCATGAGAATTTAGGAAAATATAATATGAGACACATTAACAAGGTCAACTATTTTACAGCAACATGGATATGTTAAAATGTATTTCTGCAGAACATATTCTAGGTTTTGGCATACTTTCCAAAAATTAGGTAGTGAGGATGTATATAATATTCTACAACTAATAAAATCACGAGGTGACTATATGTATTTGTCTTAGCTGTCTCTTTTACATCTAAATGCCGCACACAAAAGGCTGAACACATGTCAGAAAAATGCACCGTACTGTGTATTTTCTGACAAATACACCCCAAACCTTGACCCCCGATAAGTCAGATTGACTTGACATTTCTCACAGAGTTTTACATAACACCCACTGTTACAACATTTTGGTACATACCGATTAGCACGTCTTCATTGGAACAAGGTTGGTATGGAAAAAAAACTAGCAAAAGGTTTTTGCAGGAGCACAAATGGGGACTTCACAGTGAATTAGCAAAAGTCATAAGCCGTATCTCAAATCTAATACACTTAATTATGATTAATTAATACACAACAATGGCAATTGAAAGAGGGTTTGGGAGCTGAATTCAGCCTAATCGGAACAGTACATTTTATTGCAAATGTTGATCAGAAAATGGAGAATAACATCAACATCAAGATTAAAATAGCTATTTTTATGGGCTTATACAGTGAAGAAAATAAGTATTTGAACACCCTGCTATTTTGTTATTTCTCCCACTTAGAAATCATGGAGGGGTCTGAAATTTTCATCGTAGGTGCATGTCCACTGTGAGAGAGATAAACTAAAAAGAAAAATCCAGAAATCACAATGCATGATTTTTTAACAATTTATTTGTGTGATACAGCTGCAAATAAGTATTTGAACACCTGTGTATCATCTAGAATTCTGACCCTGAAAGACCTGTTAGTCTGCCCTTTAGAAGTCCACCTGCACTCCATGTATCATCCTGAATCAGATGCACCTGTTTGAGGTCGTTAGCTGCATAAAGACACCTGTCCACCCCATACAATCAGTAAGACTTTAACTTGTAACATGGCGAAGACCAAAGAGCTGTCCAAAGACACCAGAGACAAAATTGTACACCTCCACAAGGCTGGAAAGGGCTACGGAGCAATTACCAAGCAGCTTGGTGAAAAAAGGTCCACTGTTGGAGCTATCATTAGAAAATGGAAGAAGCTAAACATGACGGTCAATCTCAATCGGAGTGGAGCCCCATGCAAGATATCACCTCGTGGGGTCTCAATGATTCTAAGAAAGGTGAGGAATCAGCCCAGAACTACACGACAGGACTTGGTCAATGACCTGAAAAGAGCTGGGACCACCGTTTCCAAGGTTACTGTAGGTAATACACTAAGACGTCATGATGTGAAATCATGCATGGCACGAAAGGTTCCCCTGCTTAAACCAGCACATGTCAAGGCCCGTCTTAAGTTTGCATATGACCATTTGGATGATACAGAGGAGTCATGGGAGAAAGTTTTATGGTCAGATGAGACCAAAATAGAACTTTTTGGTCATAATTCCAATAAGCGTGTTTGGAGGAAGAAGAATGAAGAGTACAATCCGAAGAACACCATCCCTACTGTGAAGCATGGGGGTGGTAGCATCATGCTTTGGGGGTGTTTTTCTGCACATGGGACAGGACGAGTGCACTGCATTAAAGAGAGGATGACTGGGGCCGTGTATTGTGAGATTTTGGGGAACAACCTCCTTCCCTCTGTCAGAGCATTGAAGATGGGTCGTGGCTGGGTCTTCCAACACGACAACGACCCGAAGCACACAGCCAGGAAAACAAAGGAGTGGCTCCGTAAGAAGCATATCAAGGTTCTAGCATGGCCCAGCCAGTCTCCAGACCTGAACCCAATCGAAAATCTTTGGAGGGAGCTCAAACTCCGTGTTTCTCAGCGACAGCCCAGAAACCTGACTGATCTAGAGAAGATCTGTGTGGAGGAGTGGGCCAAGATCCCTCCTGCAGTGTGTGCAAACCTGGTGAAAAACTACAGGAAACGTTTGACCTCTGTAATAGCAAACAAAGGCTACTGTACCAAATATTAACATTCATTTTCTCAGGTGTTCAAATACTTATTAGCAGCTGTATCACACAAATAAATTGTTAAAAAATCATGCATTGTGATTTCTGGATTTTTCTTTTTAGTTTATCTCTCTCACAGTGGACATGCACCTACGATGAAAATTTCAGACCCCTCCATGATTTCTAAGTGGGAGAAATAGCAAAATAGCAGGGTGTTCAAATACTTATTTTCTTCACTGTAAATTAATCATGGATTTTCATCATTCTCAGGTATGAGTGGAACATGAAGAAACAAAAAAAGAAATCTACTGTAGAATCTAGAACACATCCCATTCAAATGAATGTAGCTCTATTTATCTCATAGACCTTGACAGAAATGTCTATAAGTGTCTGTGTAAATGTCTTCACATTCTGCCCTCTTCCTCCTCTCATTTTTGATCCCGGTGCCCCATCTTTCCTTCTCTCCATCATCCTCTCCTTCACTCCCAGGCCTGGCTGACATTAACCTGGAGCACTAACGTACCCCCGTGGTTCTCCATGTTGCTCTCTGCACGTCAGGGCAGGAAGCTTTATGGTGCACATCCATCAGTGTCACACGTCAGGATTTATGGGAGATGGAGTCCAAACCTGATCATTCAGAATCAGTCTTCCTTAAGACGACCCTTGGGCGGCCGTGGGGGTGTAATGGATGCCCCCACACCACTCCCACCACCACCTCCCTTCACAATTATCTCAGTCTGCTCTCCTTTCGGCCCTCTCCCCCGTCATTACCTTGCTTGGCTCTTCATGGTCATCCATTCAACATGAGAGATTTGGTTACCCAAATTAATGTAGCAAACTCACTGAAGATGGCATCCAAATGTTCATGTAACCATATAGTTTTGCACAGACACTGACATGTGCAGTGTTTCACTTGAGCTAATCCATCACTACACTATGTTAACAGGCAGTGGCGCCCTGTAGATGAACTACTATTACTGTTACTAACAAGAGCAAACCTATGTTTAAATCTCTTTAAAGGTCTCTCATATTGCTGTGTACAGTGAATATCAGAACATTTGTTAGCATATATTACCATATTCCTCAAATACAAGCCTCTACTCTAATAGACACGACATCCCAAATAATTGAATAAGTGCATTTTCTACTCAGAGAAAAAATAGCTGGCTTTAAAAAGCATTTCTATGACATGTATATGATATAATATACCACAACATGACATCTGTAGTACACATGGCATTCATTCATTCATTCATTTTCTACCGCATTTCTTCATGAGGGTCGCGGGGGTGCTGGAGCCTATCCCAGCTGTCCTCGGGCAAGAGACGGGGTACACACTGGACTGGCCGCCAGCCAATCACAGGGCACATATAGACAAACAACCATACACACTCATATTCATACCTATGGACAATTTGGAGTCGCCAATTAACCTAGCATGTTTTTGGAATTTGGGGGGAAACCGGAGTACCCGGAGAAAACCCACGCATGCACAGGGAGAACATGCAAACTCCACACAGAGATGGCTGAGGGTGGAATTGAACCCTGGTCTCCTAGCTGTGAGGTCTGCGTGCTAACCACTCGAGCGCCATGCAGCCCTAGTACACATTGCAAAAAAAAAAAAGCTGTTTTTAGACTTTACATGAAGAGAATCAGAAAAAAGCATTCTGAATAGTTGAGTTATGTCATGTAATATGTCAGAAAAGCTGCTCAATTTATACATATGTTCTTTAGTGTGCAGCGCATGGTCCCATGACAAAAAAAATACTAGTGTGAACGCTAAGCGAACCGCACCAATGTGCGTACCAAATTTTGTGTTTTTACTTTTTTATTTTTGGTTGAGACCAGAATACTGAATCCCAATTTTGAATACAGCCTTTGTTTATTTCCTGCTGATCTATCCTCTTATTTCATTCATACTGAACACATCTCCCTTTCAGAGCAGGTAATCATTAAGCTGTATTGTAAATACAGCACACGCAGACACACACACACACGCCTGTTCATTTCTCAGCTGAAACATATTAGATAATATTACCCCACTGGCCTCCAAAGAGGTCCAGACCCTAATAAAGCCGTTAAGCTATAAAGGAAAAACAATGAGGTGGCTCCTGCACCTTTGCGCCTCCCAAAACACACACAAATACCCGCAGAAAACACTCACAGAGACCGAGTCTGGTCACAGGTCAGGAGGGCCTGCAGCGCTCTGCGATTCAGGGGAGCAAAACCGCTTGAACCCGTAATATGCTCCACTCTCCCCTGGCGCTACTTGTTGGTGTTTGAGTGCGGGCAAAATTACACCTGTACTGCAGCTTGAGAGCAGCAGTGTCACACACATATAGAAGAAATGGACCTCTAAAACTGGACGGTTGCAGCTGATGGAGCAGGATACACAACCCAACTAGATCACCGTGTAAGTCAAGTGAGATCTGCATGACAGCTGATCTGTCGGCCTTATCATTTGCCTGCCAATGTATGGGATGACATGGTGATTAGACGCAGTTTGAGATGTAAAACTAAAATGAACTCGACACTGCTTCTACTCTGCAAGTCAAATGTGAGCGGAGAGGTTATCATTGATACGAGGCAGGAGAGAATGAAACTAATAAAAAGGCAGTGTATCAACGTATCAAACTTAAGCGATAGTCACGTGAGGGCAACTACACCACAACTCTGCTGTTCTCTAAATGAATCCCCCTTCGCCCCGTGCTTGATTTATGGACCTGTAAAAAAAACTTGTTTTTAATCTACTGCTGCCTGAATCTGCCTCTCTAATGAAATGTGGATCTCTGTGTGTGTGTGTGTGTGTGTATTTGATAATGATATATGGGGCTGAGGTCGGATTCTTTGAGCATGAATTTCCTCTGTGATGAATATGCATTCAGTCGCACTGTGTGATTAAGATATAAACCAATGTTAAGTCTGTGTCAAAGCACATATAAACATACACATGTACGCATGTTCATGTTTGCATATACACATGTATACGTCTGTGTAATGTCTCTGGAGGTGCACTCATGTCAAATCTATGTAAAACAGCTAAGGCAGGCCCATAAAGGCAAAACACATATGCCAAATTGGGAAAAATTAATATACTTCTGCAACAAAAACACCATGTTTAAAATACTGAACACAATGTACAATAATAAAAACCATCAAAATGCATTAGAATTATTAATTATTATTATTAACTAGCATTAAATTTGAACGCTTTGTCCTACATGGCAGTGTAATGTTTGTCGACATGCAAGAAGTGCAATCATATGCAAAATCAGATGTTAACAACATATAGTCCATTCTCTCAGGGGTCGGCAACCTTTACTATCAAAACAGCCGTTTTACCCTCACTAAAGGAAAACACAAAACATAATTTAATAACAATATTTATGAACTTTCAAAAGTTCAAACCTTTCTTAATTTTACCAGTTTTAATAGCAGAATACAACAAACATGTGTAGCATAAATGTAAGCCAAAGAAGAAAAGGGCATCTGTCCATGCATAATAATATATAATATATACTGTATATAATTCAAATATAATATAATAAAATATACTAAAATATAATATAATAAACTCCAATGCACCCCCACCCTTTTTTGGGGGGGGGGGTATTCATGGTTAGTTTACCACGTTGGGGTAAACCAACCAAACCAAATACCCGCTTCCGCTCCATTCCTAGAGCTCATCCAATCACTAGTCAGAACTCAGCCAGGATTCTTCATTCAGGGTCTCACAGAAAGTCAGATAAAAAAAAAAACTCATTACAAAGATGCATATTTTCCACATTGGGGTGTTCAAAAAATGCTTGAACACTGCGAATGGCGCCATAACAAAGAGACTGGGGACCTACATTTGGCTCGGGAGCGGTGGGTTGCTGACCCCTGCTCTAAGATCACAGCATGTATATCAAACGATGCAAAGTTGTTAGAGGTTTCTTTTACAGGGCTTCATCGTCGAAATAGGTGTATCCCCATTGCAGCATTGTAAGCTAGCTGATGTGAACTTGTTTTCTTGTGTTTCATGCACTATGAAATATCGAGAAAAAAAGAGAAAGAAATATGTGTCCATGTTTCCTATAAGAATTGTGAATGCTTCCAAAAAAATAAAAAAGTGCAGTTCCCCTTTAAGATTAATAATTGAAACATAACACTTGTTATTTTCTCCATCAAGAAACAGTCAAATGCCCAAGAAGATGTAGTAGACCAAACTGGTACGTCGCATCTATGAATGGCAGACGTCCACTGACACATTTTCATGAGTGGACATCCGATCTGTGGTTCAGAGCAAAAATGCTAAGTGACAACAGGCTACAAGTATATGCAGTCCTCCCCCCACCCCCGCGCTCACTCCAGTGAAATACACGAACATGCAGAGACACATAACATCATTAGGGTCCTCTCTCGTCTATGAGAGACGACATGGCGAGAGATGGCATCACACAATTAATACGTCAAAGGCTTATCAAATGCTAAATTACATCTAATTAGCATTAGATGTGGGCGCAGGAGCTAATTTGAGACTAAAAAAAAGGGGAGATCATAGTGGATAAATATTATAGCCATTTGCCAGATGGTTTGTGCAGTCAACGTGATTGTCAGTTTGGCAGGCAGCAACCAACTTGGCTACAGCTTTTTACAACTGGCTCATCTTCTGAATTAAAACCTGATGGTCTCACTCTGTGGTCAGCACTTCTGGGGCTTCAATAAAGAAAAAACATTCTCCTTTGGCAGTGGGAGCAGGAGGCGCTGCTGATTTAGTCCCAACTAGTTTGTTGTCAAAAAGAGAACAGGAGGGTGTCATCAATGGGAAGTTGAATGACAGCATTTGACAAGAGTAGATCCCTCTCATTGTGGAAACCTTCAGGTCTATCAACCTGAAGGTTGCAGTAACCTCTGTACTAACGTGATCATGTCAAAGTATTCTTGGGCAAGATAGTGAATGTGGATTTTGTGGGGTGACATTAGATTAAGCTTGACATGAGTACAGATAAAAACATAAGTAAATAGGGATGAACTGTTATGGAAAATGTATTTTTGAGTATGAAAGGAGTAAATTTTGTCATAATTTGTATTTGTGTTTCAGGAAAATGCTCATTATGTATTCACTCTTCATGCTCTGTGATTGGCCAGTCACACACAGCGACCACCTCTCCCGAGGCTGTGCCTCATTCATGTACATGGTGCAATTGGGAAGTTTAAAACAGCTTGGCCTCCACTTTATTAGGTTTTCATCAGCTGCCCTCTATTTTGGTTTATATTTAAAGTAACATGAGCAACCACAACTCAATTGGTGACCCTTGAAATGTGTTTTTGTCTTATTCCATAAAGTCATCATAAAACAGATGTACTACCTACAATATAAGAATTTAAAATATTGCATTTTCTTTTCATACCAAATTGAAGGGGAAAGTTTAACAATTATGTATTTGTTTAACATTGATGTCTCTTATACAGTAAGTAGAACAATTGTCTTACTGTTATAAGCAACAAGTAGTTGGTTTTGTAAATATCACGTGATTTGGGCTGCATGTGCATGTGTGTTTGCTATGATTTCTAAATGTCAGTGAATGCAGCGGCAACTCGTGCCTCAGAAGTTACATGATGCATCTGAATGCACCATTCTTACAAAAAAAAAACTAGCTCAGCAACTTGCTGTTTTTGATCCTGCTTATTGAGGATGCCCATTATCTGACTGGAATCTTTCCATGGTGTCCCAACTCTAAAATAACCACTATCCCCTTCTTAATAGTATCTGAAATACAAAAATGTACAAAGATTTTTCATGTTTATTGATGTACCCCTGGGTGTACGCGTACCCCACTTTGGGAACCTAGGAGATGGTAAATTAGAGCATAGTATACAGTGGAAAGTTTGTATATTTTTTGCAGCATAACAGCATTTATTTAATTTAGCATAAGAGCATAAATTTTGCCTCAGTTTGTGTACATTTCCCAGTTAGTGATATTATTAAAACTCTGCAGAGTTTGAAGCTGTGGTGGCGCGCTGCATGGGAGGGCAGACTGCTGCCGCTGTCTCGTGCAACTGCTGCATCTGCATTTTTTAAATGACAAATAGCAATTCTTTATGTGCATGCTTATCAAAATAAAGCGTTGTGAAACATTTTAAATAATCCTTCAAATTAATTATGGTCAATATGTGTGTAAATAATAAGCAATTTGTGTCTATAGAGCATATATAACAATTCTTACAATATATTACTAAAATTAATTTAATGTTTTTTATAATAATTTTTAAGGTGTTACTCAACTATATTGGGAAATACAAGTGTAAAGGTGAGTATAGGGTTGTTAGTTCATGTCTAGAGCGCTCCAATAATGTCTTAAACAGGGTTTCTATGCTATTCTATGAAAATAGTTCATAAATAAGGAATCCTACATGAGGAAATAGAACCAATTAACCAGGATGAATAAGGGATTAATGTACTGCTTTCCAAGCTGTAACCTGACTACACTGAATGAATGGCAGCACTCATGCAGGCCCAAACCATGACCCTCCCACCAACCATGCCTGGCTGAAGGCATGACAATTATCTTGAATTAAAACGCGGTGGTCTCTCTGTGTGTGCTCAGCACTTCTGAGACTTCAAAAAAGAAACATCCTCCTTTGGCAGCAGGAGAAAAGAGAGAAAAGAGATCCAAGCCACCTCTCACCTCCTATAAGAAGCCTGCCTCGTCCTAAGGGCTATGAGCCCACCTTCAGAAGGTGAGCAATGAGAGCCTGTCAGGTTCAAACAACAAAAGAGGTGCTTGCCTTACACATCCTTCTCCAACCTGTTCCCTTCAGTGGCAGTGACATCATTTAAATCCTCCCAAACGTAACCTATGGCAAGTGACCCGTCATTCCATGTTCCTCACCTAAGAGGCAGCTTCTTCAACTGCTTATGTAGCGCAAAATACAGCTCCGGCTAAAGCTGCTATTTATTCAAAATTATTCCTCTTTCACATAGTGCATAGTTCACTGTAGTGCAGGCAATTAGGGGCAAGCCACACTTCTTCAGGAGACAGAGCACCTGGTTAGAGCAGACAGACATGATGAGGAAGGAGAAGAGAAAGAGAGGTAAACGGCACAGAGCTTTTCCTATGCAGGGCAGGAAGGGAGGGAGGAATGCAAGGCAGGCATTTTAGGATTCATTTTCATTCATTTTTTCTCCCTGGTCACTTTATTAGCAGCCTGGGAAGAGTGATGCATGTCCCAAAGCTATGCAAAATTGTATAATCAAGCATTTAAATACAAAAGAATGGGTGGAAGGTGTGCATGCTGTGGCATGCATGCACATATACATACATACACAGATATGCAGGCATACATACATACTGTATATACTAGGCAATATTTTTTATATACCGGTATAGATTATTCAATTGATACAAAAATGACTTATACCTGTATAAATTATAAAACGGAGTTGATGGCTGCACGCCACACTGGATAAATAAGATGAATCAAATGCTGTCATTGTGAGAAGCAACATTCATGTGGGGAAGTATTTACTCGGCGGACCTCCCACCCTAAACAGGTTGAAAATCGTGATAAACGGGGCTGAAAGCTGGCTAAATCTCCTCAGTTAGAGGGTGTATACGTAGAAGCTAGCAGGGGTTAGCTTAATTCAGGACGCCAAGTAGTTTTGTCTGTGGATGAAGTTTATAGGATTTACAGAGAGTGAAATAATTATTTCAACATAAGTAGACAGGTGCCGGGTGGTACGGCAGACGAGTGGTTAGCGCGCAGACCCCACAGCTAGGAGACCAGGGTTCAAATCCACCCTCGGCCATCTCTGTGTAGAGTTTGCATGTTCTCCCCGTGCATGCGTGGGTTTTCTCCGGGTACTCCGGTTTCCTCCCACATTCCAAAAACATGCTAGGTTAATTGGCGACTCCAAATTGTCCATAGGTATGAATGTGAGTGTGAATGGTTGTTTGTCTATATGTGCCCTGTGATTGACTGGGGTGTACCCCGCCTCTCGCCCGAAAACAGCTGGGATAGGCTCCAGCACCCCCCGCAACCCTCGTGAGGAAAAGCGGTAGAAAATGAATGAATGAATGAATGAAGTAGACATGTGCATAAATTATGGATTTGAATACCGTCAGTACTAATTACTGGAACACAACATTTATTTGGTAAGCTCACCGAACCCTTGGCCTACATACACAAGTAGAGTCAATCATGGAAAAGGTTATTTAAGGTGGCCTGGTCTTTGAAGAGTAGAACAATGGTAGCCTCAAAACAATTGTCAAATGACCTCAGAGCAAAATTGTTCAACATCATGGTCTATGGGAAGGATACAAAAGCTAGGTCAGAGATTTCAGCTCGTACAGTCCTAGTTAAGGGCAAAAATCTAACCCTAACCCTAACCCACAGACCACCTCCAATGGCCTAGAACTGATCTCGCTGCAGATGGTGTCACTGTGCATCGTTCAAGAATTCAGCTATTCAAGAAAGAGTCACGCGGAAGAAGCCTTTTCTGCACACATGCCACAACCAGAGTCTTTTGTGCTAAAACACATTTGAACAAGCCAGCTTCATTTTGGAATAAGGTGCTGATGATGGACAGATGAAACTAAAATGGAGTTATTTGGACATAACATGGAGCGGATGAAAATTACAGCATTCCAAGACAAACACTTGCTACCCACAGTAACATGTGGTGGTGGTTCCACCATGGTGTGGGGCTGTGTGGCCAGTGCAACACGAGCCGTTTTTACCTTGCCAATTGCACGTGCGTACGTGAATGAGGTACCACTCAGCCCTCTGTGGTAGGGAGAGATGGTTGCTGTGTGAGTGACTGGCTTGTCACAGAGCGGGAAGAGCATAATGAGCATTTTCTTTAAACACAAATACGGATAATGACAAGATGTCCTTGTTTCATACTTACGTATATCCAACAAAAATGCATTATCCGTAACAAATAGTTGTTTATAAAGAGCATCTGGCACATCCCTACTATTAATGCTACACTTCAGATAGTATGGATGTAGATTTTTTTTTAGACAAAAGCTAAGCAGTTTTGCAGTTTGTTTCCTTACTGTACCAAAACGTAAACTTAAAACTGAGGTACGTACCAAACCATGAACTATGATGGCGTACCGTTATACCCCTACTAACAATGTATGAAATTCTTAATATTCCCAAAAGCTGTGTTGTAACCATCACCTCAGTGATATATTACATTAAATCCTATTGTTCTTTGCACAAGGCTCTCATTGGAGGATGAGGTGAAAGGTTTTCAAATTCCAATTTACATCATGCAATTCCATATATCCCCTATCTTTGCCATGTCAAGGTGATACAGATTGTATAGATTGGGGAAATGCAGTAGCTTTTTATTCTCAGTTGACAAGACACAGAAATGCAAACAAATAAATAACACAGGTGAAGACGGATGAAAAGATCTCCACGGAGAAGCTGACGCGTGCAACTTTAAATGAGTTTGCGCGATGCCTCATCCTGGAAATGAAGAGAGCTGTCGTCTCATTCAACAATTCCACGCATGCAACTGGGATTGGAGGATAATATTGGGACAGCGTAGAGGGCTAGAATGGCATAGATTTGGGGGACGATCCAAGAAAGGGGGTCTTTGCTTAAGTAGGAGATAAAGATGGATTTAGTTGAGCTAGTGCATTGAAGGCATCAGCAAAAGCTCATGTAAACATACACTGTTATAATGCGTCATTCATCCTATATCGCCATATACAAGTTTGCTTACTTTAGAATGCTACAACGGTTTTAAACATGGTTGCAGAAGCTAACCCTTGCACTCCGGAAGCACTCCCTTTGACGTCATGCTATTACCTGAGTGAAGTTGTACGTATGTCTTCCAAAGCATTTTGAGAACAACCCACTGGCGGTGCCACAAAGGTAATTTACACAATGTCATTACAGTCATGACTGTACATACAAACTAGCCAAAGGATCCTTTAATTATTTGGTAAAATGGAGAAAAGTACAGGTGAAGTGAGCCTTTTCCGATTTAAACAAACCGCATCAAAAGGAGCAGTGGAGCTATGTTGTGACTAAAAGCTCAGCATCCTAAGGCCCTGGAGGGAGCTGCGAGCAAGCATCCAGGTCAGCATTTCGTATGTGTCACTTCCTGTCGGCCTCAGCGGGAGGAGCATGGCGTGGCACTGTGGCTAGCGGGGGCACCCGGCCTGTCAGACTGCCATGGGAGGTTATACACAAGGTAAACAGACAAACACAGGCAAAAGCATGCGCACACATACAGTACATCAACAACCACGACAACTCCCACCCGACCCACTACACACATACACTAAAGGGTTCAGATTAAAAGGATAGTGAGGGTGACATCAAAGTGTACAGTGAAGAAAATAAGTATTTGAACACCCTGCTATTTTGCTATTTCTCCCACTTAGAAATCATGGAGGGGTCTGAAATTTTCATCGTAGGTGCATGTCCACTGTGAGAGAGATAAACTAAAAAGAAAAATCCAGAAATCACAATGCATGATTTTTTAACAATTTATTTGTGTGATACAGCTGCTAATAAGTATTTGAACACCTGAGAAAATGAATGTTAATATTTGGTACAGTAGCCTTTGTTTGCTATTACAGAGGTCAAACGTTTCCTGTAGTTTTTCACCAGGTTTGCACACACTGCAGGAGGGATCTTGGCCCACTCCTCCACACAGATCTTCTCTAGATCAGTCAGGTTTCTGGGCTGTCGCTGAGAAACACGGAGTTTGAGCTCCCTCCAAAGATTTTCGATTGGGTTCAGGTCTGGAGACTGGCTGGGCCATGCTAGAACCTTGATATGCTTCTTACGGAGCCACTCCTTGGTTTTCCTGGCTGTGTGCTTCGGGTCGTTGTCGTGTTGGAAGACCCAGCCACGACCCATCTTCAATGCTCTGACAGAGGGAAGGAGGTTGTTCCCCAAAATCTCACAATACACGGCCCCAGTCATCCTCTCTTTAATGCAGTGCACTCGTCCTGTCCCATGTGCAGAAAAACACCCCCAAAGCATGATGCTACCACCCCCATGCTTCACAGTAGGGATGGTGTTCTTCGGATTGTACTCTTCATTCTTCTTCCTCCAAACACGCTTATTGGAATTATGACCAAAAAGTTCTATTTTGGTCTCATCTGACCATAAAACTTTCTCCCATGACTCCTCTGTATCATCCAAATGGTCATATGCAAACTTAAGACGGGCCTTGACATGTGCTGGTTTAAGCAGGGGAACCTTTCGTGCCATGCATGATTTCACATCATGACGTCTTAGTGTATTACCTACAGTAACCTTGGAAACGGTGGTCCCAGCTCTTTTCAGGTCATTGACCAAGTCCTGTCGTGTAGTTCTGGGCTGATTCCTCACCTTTCTTAGAATCATTGAGACCCCACGAGGTGATATCTTGCATGGGGCTCCACTCCGATTGAGATTGACCGTCATGTTTAGCTTCTTCCATTTTCTAATGATAGCTCCAACAGTGGACCTTTTTTCACCAAGCTGCTTGGTAATTGCTCCGTAGCCCTTTCCAGCCTTGTGGAGGTGTACAATTTTGTCTCTGGTGTCTTTGGACA
The DNA here is from genome assembly GCF_037039965.1 of Doryrhamphus excisus. Classification (NCBI taxonomy): domain Eukaryota; kingdom Metazoa; phylum Chordata; class Actinopteri; order Syngnathiformes; family Syngnathidae; genus Doryrhamphus; species Doryrhamphus excisus. Next base: position 12,782,337 of record NC_136357.1, on the reverse strand, counting down.
GCTCTTTGGTCTTCGCCATGTTACAAGTTAAAGTCTTACTGATTGTATGGGGTGGACAGGTGTCTTTATGCAGCTAACGACCTCAAACAGGTGCATCTGATTCAGGATGATACATGGAGTGCAGGTGGACTTCTAATGGGCAGACTAACAGGTCTTTCAGGGTCAGAATTCTAGATGATACACAGGTGTTCAAATACTTATTTGCAGCTGTATCACACAAATAAATTGTTAAAAAATCATGCATTGTGATTTCTGGATTTTTCTTTTTAGTTTATCTCTCTCACAGTGGACATGCACCTACGATGAAAATTTCAGACCCCTCCATGATTTCTAAGTGGGAGAAATAGCAAAATAGCAGGGTGTTCAAATACTTATTTTCTTCACTGTATGTATGTTTTAACCAGCACAGTCATGCAACAAAGTAGTTTTCTACAACAATCGTGGGACTCATCATGTCACACTGCAGGCCCTGCAGTTCCCCACATATGGGCACTGCATATGGCTTCTATACACGGAAATATAATTTATTGTATTATTTATTGGCATAGATCCCCATGATGGGAATTTTAAATTGGAAAGTTGAATAAAAATTAGGTACAAAGGATGAGAAAAGAAAGGTTGAGCGTTTTTGTTTTTTTTTGCAAACTAAAAGGTCTGCAACGACTGTAAATGAAAGGTACACAACAATGTTTCTTGTTTTTAAATTATCTATTAACAGTTAATAGTTTGGAGGTAAAATGAACGGTCCTACAATGACTGGAAACTTTTTTTGTTGGCAAAAGATGCTATGAATATAAATGTTTTAAATATTTACCCCGATAAAGATTGAAGTAATAAATAAATAAATAAAATGCTAATAATTTTGAATTATATTACAGCTTTTCGGATAGCTACTCATTTTTGTAACATTTATTTTCATAGCCAAACAAAGCCAATATGCTTGTTTTACCACAACATGAACACGTTTTGTATTTCACATTTATTTTGTTTTCTCACATTATTAATTGAAAACCTGAATGAAAAGCAGGTTTATCCACCTCCATCGCAGGGGAGATACAATATCAATTGTATTGTTATATTGTTACATATTATATATTATATATAGATCTCAGTGTATAGACTGGTCATATATCTCATCTCGTTTCATATTATCTACATACCGTATTGTATATAACTGGGAAAAACTGTGCATTTTGTTAATACTTGGGTTGTTTATATTGTTTATTTTTCTATATTGTGTATTTTGTACTGCTTAACTGACTCTGTACTCTTGCTGCTGTGCAATACAAATTTCCCCACTGAGGGACGAATAAAGGCATATCTTAATCTTAATTATCAATATCGCTGTACACGTCACCCGCTTGTAAAAAGTTTTGGATAAGTTTGCCTTTTCAATTTGTAGAAATCTGCCGTTTTGGGTGTAAAATAAACCCACCAACAATTAACTTATCACATCAGACATTTTGAGTTTAGTATTTCTTCAAAAAAAAAAAAAATGACGGGCAAGTGTAAGTGTGTGTCGGGACACATGTGGATGTACACCGCTCATCGTCTTTCAGAGCACTTGTCGTGCTCAGCCTCTCTCTGGCCCGTGTTAATGTTGCTGCTTGACATTGCAAGCACCAGACCTTCCTCCCAGCAGCCTCAGTGGACATCCAGTTTTAGCCTAATTGGTTCCAGAGCAGACTCTGACAGTACTCGCCACGACCATATTAATACGCCATCACAGACACACATATGCACAGGGAGACACATACACTGGGCAAAAACAAGCACAGCAATCAGTGACTGACTTGCTAATTAACGCCTTTACAAAGAATCTCATTAGCATGTCTTGTAGAATGGAGTAGTGGAGGAAGGGAGGGGTAAGCATTTTGGAATTAATAAAAAAAAAAGAAGGAAATGACTAAATAAGTGTGTGCATGTGTGTGTTTTGCATGCAACTCAGAGGGCAAAGGGCCTTGCATGCAGTGATGTGCACCCCAGGGGAGTCTATTACAGCTCTCTGAGGAAGACGCTGAAGTCAAAGATAAGCAGAATTTTAAAGGCAATCAGGAAAAGTAAATCTCAGACACTAAAGGCAACATGTTGGTTGTTAACTGGAAACTTAACCCGGCTGTACTGTGAGTGGAATAGATGAGGAGCAGTTGGGAGGAACACGTATTAAAAGTGGATAGGGCAAGAGGCCAGGAGATGCTGAACAATGGGAGTTTTTTTTCTCTAAAGCTAAGTAATGGTGTCAGATAGGTCATCGCACACCCCGTTAATGAGACATGGAGGGGCTACCAATGTAATTAATGATGTTTAGAAGACACTCAGTTATTACAATGTATTTTAATGGTATAATGAACACACTGGAGTTGGGATAAATGAAAAATATATAGGGCTGCATGGCGGATGAGTGGTTAGCATGCAGGCCTCACAGCTAGGACACCCGAGTTTGATTCCACCCTCAGCCAGTTTGCATGTTCTCCTTGTGCATGCGTGGGTTGTCTCCAGGGAATCCAGTTTCCTCCCACATTCCAAAAACATGCTAGGTTAATAGGCAACTCCAAATTGTCCATAGGTATGAATGTGAGTGTGAATGGTTGTTTGTCTATATGTGCCCTGTGATTGGCTGGCGACCAGTCCAGGGAGTAACCCGCCTCTCGCTTAAACACAGCTGGGATAGGCTCCAGCACCCTGGCGACCATCGTGAGGATAAGCGGTAGAAAATGAATGAATGAATGAACAATTTAATCATACACGACAGGGGTGTTTCTAATATTTTGGCCCTATCATGAAGTTTAAATATTCAAAATAAAGCCTTTCCACAACTGCAGACAGTATGAGGAATTTATTAGCTTGCTAAGTTGTTGGGATTTTTTTTTTATTGTACTGAGTCAAAATTAGGGATGAGACTAGTATCCCTTATGGATAACGCATTTCTGTCAAGTAGGAGCATGAAACGAATGCAGCTCGTCATTATCCGTAAACATAATGACGGAAAATCTTCATTATGTATTCACTCAGACACACACACCGCCACCCCTTCCCAGACAGACTTGATAGTTGCTTGTCTGTATTGTGTCTGTGTGTCATGGCTGCACAGGGAGCATTTGTGCAAGTACGTTCTTCAACCCTTTCATTCACATTTTGCTCCTGCAATAAGTTCATTCAATTTGAATCACAATAATGTAAAACATTCAGAGCCATGTCAAAACATTTGAATATTGTGTAAAAGTTCAATTTCTTCCGTCATATCATTCCAATTTTGAAAACCTTCATATTTTTGGTTCATTGTGCAGTGAACTATTGAAAAACCTTAAAACAAAAAAGCATAAAATAACTACGAAAAACTGAAAAGTTGTAGAAGAATTGATAATTAAAACTAATAAGGATTACAGATCACTTACACGCAGTACACAGTACATATATGGGTGAACAATAAACAATACTTCAACAACTTCTCATCAGTCCATGTCAATTTCAGACTTTAAATAATGTATTGATTTCAGCTGTACCGATTTCCGGGGAAACCACACCCACTTCTGGTTTATGCTCTGCCCATTCCAAGTATGGAATCAGATACAGGTAATTTAGTTGGGTGAGTGGTGTACCTGCTTATCCGTAGTCAAGATTGTCAACTTGAGAGGCACATTTTTCCCCCCAGTGTCCAATCACGGCCACATCATAAAAACAACAATGTTTCGTTCATGGAAATAGTGGAAAATTAAACCTTGCACACACAAACCATTTATGTCAATGATAACAGTCATGATAATTAGACACCATATGTTTTTACACATCAAACCATAATAAACGTACACGTATTCATGTGAAGTACGTGGGTCCCATAACTATAGCCAAACAGAAGGCGTTCAAGGTGCATCCCATGCTAACGCGTGTGATGGCGAACGACACAAAAGGTTGAGAATTCCAAAGCTCCTGTACATCATTAATATTGTTTGTGTAGCGGAAAGTGTGCATATTTTTGCAAACATCACATCAATAGCGACTTTCACTACAAATCATTTTACAGGATGCAATTACATTTAAAACTCAATAACGTCCCCGCTATAATTAGAGCATTTACAATAGTTGCTGCCCAATGACCAACATGTAAATGAAAGTGTTTTTTCTAGTACAGTAAATACAAAAATATATAAAAATGTACATCTTGTGTTTCAGATTAATGTAAAATGCGGAGATATTCGCTTTTACAGGAAAACAACAGCATGAGGAACATTTTACCCAGTAGGATGCAGAAGATTAATACAAAAAAGGCACATATTATTCAAATATGTTGACATATGAGAATAACTTCTTCTCCTAACCATGTGCACCAGATGCTTCAAATCTAACTGGTCTGTCACTTAGTGATGCATATCTTTTGTTGCAACGCTTCAATCGCTGCACCCCCCCAGTCTTCAACCTGCCTTCATTCTCAGCTCAGCGCCTTCACAGTTTTACAGTGGCCTCATGTGAGCCTGTAAAAAAAAAATCCCCCTTTGAACCTCATAAAGGCAACCAGTATCTGGCTTACTGTAAAACCCAATCATAAGGTAAATGTTTATCCCCTGGCTTCCACTCTAAACACTCCTAATGAGCCTGCTGGAGGGCTTTCACACACACACATTGTGCTCAGATTGGCGAGGGAGAGCTTTTCGAGGAACAAATCAAGCTCGATGGTGTCACGCATGAATATGAACATATGCACTGTAAAAAGCGCTCCAAATGGATTTTTCTGCCCCTTAGGAGCGCTCTGTTAAATGTGTGGTTGTATGTGTTTTTTTTTTGTTTGTTTTTTTTTTACAGTGCCTGGCAGAGTGCAATATATGCGTCTGGGAAGGATAAGTCCTCTGACCTGCTCTTCCTAACAGCCACTAGCTGTTCTGACCTGCCCATTATCCTGCTGTGACCCCCTCTATTATTCCCACTGTCGGTACACGGCGCTACACTGAACCGCAACGCCCTGCTCTGTGCATGAGCCATCACTCTCAGTGTTCAACAGCGGCATTAGTCCCACACAGTAAGAGGTAAGAGCTGAGCAAAGAGAGAGTTCAGAGTAATGGTTTAAGCAGGTAGTTAGAGGTCAGAGGTCCCCGTGCAATCGGGACACCACTTCCACCCCTGGCAGCCAGAGCGGAACTCAGAGAGAGACCTGGAAGTAGATACGATGACCTTTTGTACGGAGGACCCCAAAATATACCCTCTTATCAAAATGACCTTAGCGTAGGAGCATGGGAAGGCGAGCGACGTCCATCCATCATCTTAAAGATTAATCCTCCTCTCTATGCCTCTCCTGAATCTATTAATAATGTCAGCAGAGGAGCAAAGATGTATTCTGATATTGTGACTTTTATTCATTAGCGTTAGCTCAGGAAGGAAATACTGAAAGAAGTGATAATGGCCGGCTTTAAGTGTGTTTAGAGTGCACGCTCCAAAATGGAATAGTCATATAATTTGGATTTCAAACTAAATTGGGGATAAAAGTCGCAGAAAAGTTCAAAGCTCAACCAACATCATACATTATTGTTTTATTATTTAGTTGATTATCATTATTATTGGAGACTAGGGTTCAATTCCACCCTCGGCCATCTCTGTGTGGAGTTTGCATGTTCTCCCCGTGCATGCGTGGGTTTTCTCCGGGTACTCCGGTTTCCTCCTACATTCCAAAAACGTGCTAGGTTAATTGGTGACTCCAAATTGTCCATAGGTATGAATGTGAGTGTGAATGGTTGTTTGTCTATATGTGCCCTGTGACTGGCTGGCGATCAGTCCAGAGTGTACCCCGCCTCTCGCCCGAAGACAGCTGGGATAGGCTCCAGCACCCCCCGCGACCCTCGTGAGGATAAGCGGTAGAAAATGAATGAATGAATGATTATTATTATTACTTTCTATTATGTCCTATGGAAAAATCAGAAGAAATCAAGCACAGCACCAAAAACGTATTTTGTTCAATTGTAAAGGTCCCACTGTGCACACACTTCCACAATATTTGAAGCAGATGTGGAGCTTAAAAAAAGATATTCTGCTTTTCCAAACTGTTTTTGACAAAGCAGCTCCATTCTTAGATGCACACTGCGCTGACGTCCCCATGGGCATCCTTCAATTAGAGGCTGTGTTGAGTTTAAACACTGCAGATTTACTCTCTCCCTCAAAGGCGTTTGCCTCGCTCTCCTTTTCTCTATTTTCTCTTCTCTGCGTATCAGTTCTGAGCACTCACTCTCCATCCTTTTCAGGTTCCGCTGTCTGTAATCAAGCCAGCGCTAATGGCTTATTCTTTCTGCTCCAGCAGCCACATTTCACTTGTTTATTTTCCCACACACTCGGAAAATCTGCAGAAGACGAGTCACAAGTGCAGTGATATTAGAGGAATAATCTTAGGTAATTATCAGATGCTCTCTCTCACTCCCATCCGCTAAACCACCCTTAAACCCTGTCTTGACTTTTTGTAGAGAGTTTATTTCATTTACTCACTTTGGAGTGCACACAAGACTTAAAGTCGTTAATGCAGCGGTTGCAGTTTTAATATGAAAAGAAACTGTACAAAAATATTGTTGAAGTTCTTGTGAGACGTAATTGGAGCATATTACCAGGGTGTGTATTTTTTGGGATATATATATTACAATATGACTATAACAATTTATAAAAAATTTTATTTGTTATGCCTTGCATAAAAGCAACAAACCTGAATCCATATATTGAATTACTTTTCTAATGGGATGTCAGCCTCTGCACACATTGCTACATCGGCAACAAACTGTAATGCCTGTCTTTGTCATTAAGGAAGATGTAGTCACCCATGCAGCCCCAACTGTACACGGAAGATATTTTCATGGCACTCTTGTTCTGTTCTGTTCGCAGACATTATGAAAAATCGGGCCACACAGTCAGGAGATTGGAAAGACCTGGGTTCAAATCTCTGCTTGGAGCAAACTACTAACGAGTTGATTGATACTGGAATATCAATACCAGCTGCATCATGCTGTAAAGTCAATTCTGAAATCAAAATATTGATACTTTTGATATGTCAGCTATATGATTGTGTCCTTTGTTTTTTCATAGCTTGGTAATACTGTAAATCACCCCACTATCTCAATATACTTAAAGGTTTAAAATACATCAATAAATGACTATGTTGTCTTGTATTATTTATGCTATGATTTGAAATACTGTGCACTACTTAAAAATTTACCAAACACATTAGGTGAATTGGATTGGTATCGCCGATACCAGCCTAAATATTTACCCAGTATCGGCTCGGAAATTAAATCAATGGTATCACTTTGCGTTCATATTAACATATCGCATTTTGGGGGGAATGTGAATGACCACATGAGAAAATCATATTTAAACAAAAATTCAGAATTCTGCATCATACCCTGCAGTGTGAACATAGCCATGGTTTTACTGCCTTATGGTGAGTCCATTATTACTGAAGTTTTTGCTACTAAACATGGTTCAATAACCCATAAAAGCTGCTGGTGCTTCATTTTAAAAAACGGTGGCAAATAAAAATAGATTTTTTCTTTCACTTTTATGTAATTTTCATTTTTGTGATCAATGTGAATTAATCATTCAATGTTTTCATAGGTGCCAATGCAGGTAGCTGGCATAGGCAAAACAAAGTCTAACTATAATTTCCATGACTTAATTTTTCATGGAAAATACTCAACTCCCGTCAACCTTTCACATTTAAACCAAAACTGTAAGGGTGTGATTGCCACTTACCCACTCCTGCTGTATGCTACTGATGGCTTTGCTGGCTCGGGACAGGTTTCTGCACGCCAGGATGACGTGGGCGCCGTGAAGAGCGAAAGACCTGGCTGTCTCAAAGCCTGGAAGACGAAAACAGAGACGATCATTTTATTTAAATGAGATGCTTCAAAGGGGAAGATAACCGTGATCGTGGTTGGGGAGGAGGAAGTGCAAGTAACTATCAAGTTTTCATATAATTTATTTCATTGAGCAAGCCAGTGGTCTTGGCGCAGAGAGTTAATCATTTCTCTCAGAAGTGATGACACTGATTGAATTATTGTGGTTCTAGTCTATTTCTTCCCCTCACCAGAAGATAAAGTTGAGGATGTGACCGTTGGCTTTTTGAGAAGGTATTTACCCGCCCGCTCGTTAGAGAACGAGGAAGGAGGGTTGTCGGATATTAATTATGTTGCTAATGACACATTGATGGTGGTAATTATGACAAACACGGCTAATAATAGAGGGAGTGCAATGAACAATCAAACACACAATTTTGGTGTGATACTTCACAGCATCAAAAGGCTGCTGATAAGGACACCATTCCGGAATGGAAAGAGACCTTTCAGATAGGCACTAAATTTATCAGTCCAAGACTAACCTAATCGCAGAGTTGCGATAAAACTGACTAAGATAGACGGGAGAGAAGTTCATTTCTAAATTACAAGTCTAAATAGGTCATTGCAAGCCCTAGGTTGAATTCTTTTTTTTTTTTTTTACTGTTTTTTCTTAGGACGTACTCATACTAGGCTACTACTAGTCCAATCCTAAACCAACGATTGCATCTGTGCTTGTGGTTGAAGACGATGTAGTTGTAGGATGCAATTTAATTCAATCGTTTTAGAGCGGTATGGAAAAGTTTGGGCACCCCTGATCATTTTCAAGAATTTTCTTTGTAAATCATTGGTTGTTGGGATCAGCTATTTCAGCTAAAAATATCATATAGCAGACAAACACAGTGATAGATGAGAAGTGAAATGAAGTTCATAGGATTTACAGCAAGTGTGCAATAATTATTGAAACAAAAGTAAGCCGGTGCCTAAATTAGGGCATCCTTGTTGTTTTATTGATTTGAATACCTTTAGCACAAAGCTCACTGACCCTTGGCCTACATACACAAGTGAAGCCAATCATGAGAAAGGGTATTTAAGGTGGCCAATTTCAAGTTGTTCTCCTCTTTGCTTCTTCTCTGAAGAGTAGTACCATGGTAGCTTCAAAACAACTGTCAAATAACCTTGGAGCAAAGATTGTTCAACATCATGGTCTAGGGGAAGGATACAAAAGCGAGGTCAGATGTTCACATCAAACAGTTAACCCGGACTTTTAACCCGGATTTTTCCATCTTAAGAACATATCCCGACTCAGTCCATCACTTACATTCTCTGCCGCTGAATCCCTGATCCATGCTTTCATCACAACCAGAATTGACTACTGCAACAGTATTCTCTACGGTACACCTTCCAAAACCCTCAACAAACTACAATATATTCAGATCTCCGCTGCCCGCCTCCTCACCTCCACCCGTTCCCGTCAACACATTACCCCTGTCCTCCAAAACCTCCACTGGCTTCCCGTCCCCCAATGCATTCACTTCAAAGTTCTTCTCATAACCTACAAAGCCCTCCACGATCTGACCCCCCCATATCTCACAGACCTCCTCCATCCACACAACCCCCCACGTCACCTTCGCTCCACAGACTCCAACCTCCTGGCACTCCCGTGTAAGACCAAGCTCCGAACCTTGGGTGACAGAGCCTTCTCCATCGCTGCCCCCACCCTCTGGAACTCTTTGCCCTGACCTTCCCACCTTCAAAAAACAACTAAAAACCCACCTCTTTAAATCTGTTTTTAATGTCTAACTTTTTATACCTGATTGCTGTGCCCCGCTTTTACTCTTGTTTTAAACGAATGAATGTTGTATTTTAATGTATCTTTTAGGTATGAATGTGAGTGTGAATGGTTGTTTGTCTATATGTGCCCTGTGATTGGCTGGTGATCAGTGTAGGGCAGGGGTGGGCAAACTTTTTGACTCGCGGGCCGCATTGATATGACAAAATTTACGGGGGGGGGCAGACTATATATTTTACACGTAACAGTCCACCTGGTATTATTGTATCTGTAAAATTGTCATGCAATCTGCTATTATTATTTATTATTTTATATTTATATTTGAATATTTTAAAAATAATAAAATATTATAATTACAATAAAATTTAAATAATAATTATTATATTATTATTATGTAAAATATGCAAATATAACAATTATATTATATATAATTAATATAATAATTAGCATTAATATAATAATTATAATAATCATAATGGTTCTAATAATAATTATAATAATCTAATAATAATAATAATTATTATTATTATTATTATTATTATGTGCTTGTGTCCCTTTTTTCAGGAGCACTTTGTAAACAACAGACCATGTCAAAAAACGAAATTGATAAAACCATCAAAAGGTTGGCTCAGGCCATGATGCCAGGTTGTATGTTGAGTTTAAATGAAATACTTTGGAAAGATTGGGCGGGCCGTATTCAAACACTTGGCCGGCCCGATGTGGCCCCCGGGCCGTAGTTTGCCCACCCCTTGTCTAGGGTGTACCCCGCCTCTCGCCCGAAGACAGCTGGGATAGGCCCCAGCACCCCCCGCGACCCTTGTGAGGAAAAAAGCGGTAGAAAATGAATGAATGAATGAATCTTTTACTCTGTTTACTTGCTTTTATTCAACTCCATTTTTCTGTAAAGTGTCTTTGAGTATTTTGGAAAGCTCTATACAAATAAAATGTATTATTATCATTACATTTGATCATTGACACCAAGTAATTTTTACATAACTAATGTATTGATTTTACAACCTGATACCAGATAGTAAAAGGAACTCGGGCAATAACAGTGAACCTGGCCACCTTGTGGGCATTCTGCACATGCATCAGAGGATCTCCTTGAGCTGGCAAAAAGCACTGTGAAAATATACTGTTAAAAAGCAAAGAAAAGCGGAGGGAGAAAAGCAGAGGGCCAGGCTGAATGCCAGGTAAACAACTGAGCACCCTACTACAAGACGCCATAACTAGTAAATGTCCAAAAAGTAGGAAGAAAGAACCAGTGTCTCCCAGCTACAAACAATCAGTTTTAATCCAGTCTGCAACCGGGGCGCCCAGTTGTCACGCCTGCAACCGGAACGGGGGCCTCTGAAAACAGAGACAGCACAAATAGGCGGAGGAGGCAGGCTAAGTACAGAACAGGAGGGCAAACAGTAGTGGGCTCAAACACAGTATAATTGGCCTAGTATGAGTACATTTACTGCAAGTCTTAGGGGAGCTACTGCATTTCTTAGTCCCGCCATCATACTGATGCAAATACACCGAGGAGTGAGTGTCTTGACTGACAAACTGCTACAATAACCGAAGGTGGCAGAGAAGGTCTGTGAGGGGGCACGTCGGGCAGGACTAGTATCAAGAGGGGCGGATTAATATGAACTGTAATTAGATTATAGGTCCTAATCAGATTTTCATTAACAGCAAAACTGGGAGGCCTAATTGTGAGGAGTGTGTTAAGGACCAATATCTATTAAAAACCAAAATTGGAGCAGGATTGGAAGCCCCGGTTCTGACAAGTGAAGCATGGAATTAAATTATATGACTTCTTAATAGGTGTAATGGAGGGGGCTGCGGTCGAGTGGGGGGAGCATTTGTTGCACTCGCAGGAAATGGGAAATAAAAACAACATGACAGGGAAAAATGAGCTGAGTGACTCAGAGACGGAAGACATGATGTGAATAGGCAGACCGGGTAGATGGATACAGCAAATGTCAATAGAAAATCTGTAAAAGGGGTCGATTTTTTACTCCTATTTTCAGTTTGTTTTGCTTTGGGAGTATCATATATTCAACAATACAATAAAATAAATATAAGCTGTGGTCAACCAACCTGCACACAAAGAAAGTGAACCCCAACCCATCATGAAATATATGAATGCAGTGTAAAAATACAATTTAAAAAATCTTTCATCCATTCCAAAGTGGACATGTGCACCGGCGTCTGGTAAACAACAACGCCCCCCTCCCCCCCTCACTCACTTGTTGTGTGTAACCACCATGAAAGTGAAATTAAGCGGCCCCAGTGTTTTCCATAATGGAGAACAAATTAGAATATGGCAGCAACAACAGCGGCGTCACCCGAGCAGTGTATTTGCGGTGACAAATAACAAGGGCTCGACATTAATTGTGAAATAACGAGAGCAGCACTCGCTGTAACAGAGACCAACATCCGCCCCTTCCTTGTGTGTTTGTTGGCGGAGTGGGCCGCAATGAAATGAATTCCTGGTCAGGTGTACAACAACAAGAGCCAGTGTTGGAATTGTACTCTGATGATGGAACATGACGAGAGGTCAGACACTTGAGTTTTGCTCCGTTGGATCGACAAACACCATGAGCTGTTTTACAATGCACGCTATTACCAGCTTGTAAGACTGTACGACTGTAATATTCATCATTACCTCACTCAAAAATGTTTCCATGTGTATGTGTATGTGTTTATATTTGTTTGTGTGCAATAGGAATGGACACAAAATGTCCATAATTGTTTGAGCTTGGAGAGAAATACAAATATAGATTTTATTCTGTGGTGTTTTTATATAATGCATATACAAAGACAACTGTCCCATGCACCAATGAAAAAAATGTGAATGACAGCCCACTAAAACATGCATTCATAGCACCAATCTGTTAAATACCGTATTGACTCGAATCTTCAATATTAGGTGAACTGTATTTTCCCAAGACAGCTTTTGGTGAAAAAAATGTGTTTTTAAGACAAAAAAACTTTTTTTGATCAAATTAGGAATTTTGCTGAAATAATCAGGCCGCACGGTGGCCGACTGGTTAGCACTTAGGCCAAGGAGATCGGGAACGTTTCCAATTTCATTCAAATAATGACAGAATGATTCTCTCAAATACTGTAATCATTAGACCATGATTGATTTTAAAATGTTTGATGTTGGAAAATTTTAACATGCTTGACCAGTTATCATCTATCCATCCATTTTCTATACCGCTTATCCTCATCAGGGTCGGGGGCATGCTGGAGCCTATCCCAGCTGTCTTCGGGCGAGACACAGGATACACCCTGGACTGGTCGCCAGCCAATCACAGGGCACATATAGACAAACAACCATTCACACTCACATTCATACCTATGGACAATTTGGAGTCACCAATTAACCTAGCATGTTTTTGGAATGTGGGAGGAAACCGGAGTACCCGGAGAAAACCCACGCATGCACGAGGAGAACATGCAAACTCCACACAGAGATGGCTGAGGGTGGAATTGAACCCTGGTCTCCTAGCTGTGAGGTCTGCGTGCTAACCACTCGACCGCCGTGCAGCCCTAGTACACATTGCATCTGTAAAAAAAAAAAAATCTGTTTTTAGACTTTACATGAAGAGAATCAGAAAAAAGCGAACAAGAGAACATGCAAACTATACACACAGAGATGCCCGAGGGGGGAATCGAACCCAGGCCCCAGTTATCATGTCATGTTTTTGGCCACACATATGGACTCCACCTCCCGAGTTGTTTCCGCAAAGCACTTTGCGCAGATTAAATTTTATATTAAAGGGAGAGATTTTTTTTTTTTTTATGAAGTTATCCTCAGTGCAATCCTTCAACAGGGACTCACCCCCCATTTGGTCTCCTAAGTCCAGTAACATAGTTCCAGGTAGTTGCTGGGCTTTCACAAGTAAGGAGTTTGGCTTCTCAAAACAATATGCATTCAGAAGAGTAATACAATTACACTACAAAAATGCCTCCTCAAAAAAAATAAGACCCCATAATTTTCTCAGTGTTATATTTGTCTCTCTCTGTATCCCTGTACGATGACGGGGCGCCATGGCAATAACAGTGAGGGGTGAATCGCTGTTAAACTGCTGGTGGGGATGTTATACAACTTCATGTCCAAATGTTAACACAATGTAAATAATGTAAACAAAAAAACATATGTTTAAAATGTTATTATTACCATATTTTTGCAATAAATAAAGAAGAAACATCGCCCATGGCAATCACTTACCATGCACTGCTTTAGTAATGATTACTAATTTGGGGTTACAGTGTGGTGTGTGTGAGTGACAGGAAGAAAAGCTCTGATTCATATTGGGAGAGGGAAAAAATACAGCTTTACATCCATCCGGCTCAAATAAGACCAACGGAGCAGACTGCTGGATCTGGTGAGGTTCTTCCCCTTATGTCGCCGTTTCAACTGTGATTACAATATAGTCATTCAATAGGATACAAAACAATTGTTAAAACTACCATTATTGCTAGTATTTTTTTATGATGATGCATAAAAGATATTAAAAAATGGTGTAAAATGTCCATTAAGCAACAAATGCTCTTCATGGTACATTAGTATCCTGGTCCTTCAGCTATACCCCCACCTCTCCCCCACTAATAATGGGTGTGATTTAGTGATTTCACGCTTTGTTTGTCCTCGCTGTCCAGCCACCCTTTTCTCTGAACACCCCCCCCCCCCACCGGTACACAGGTGTATTGGCTCAATGTAATGAGATCATTACCAGCCCTCGTCAGTGAGCGGCTTTATTTGGCAAACGCCATCGCCTCTCCAGCTCGCTCTTGATCTGCATCCAAAGAGGCATTTAACTAAAATAAGCTCTGTAGTACAATTGGACAAACAGAAGTCAATTGAGATCATTACAGGACCTGTGGGTAAACATGTCAAGTTCCCACAGTCCCCTCTCATCACAGGGCAATTTGGGCATTCGACTGCAGACTGCATGAAGTACATCATAAAGCATCACTTCTAACATGAATTACTGAATTTTTTTTTGTTATAATGCAAAGCATAAAACTATGTGAGATGCTTCTGAAGCAGTGAATGAACATTATGGATATGTGACTGTTTATTACTTGGTTTAATTCTCTTTTACCACAATGACGGGATTTAATTAATGCATTAAAATTCTTAGAGCTTCACATTGGCATAGGTTTTATTAGACATTTTTGGGCTCATCAAGAGTGATCAAGCAACCTGCAATCTCTCCCTAGCTAGTTCACAAACTTATCCCAAACTAATGACACAAATGACCAACGCTTCCAGACACATACAAAAAAAATACGCATTTTCCGACACCATGAAGCAATCCAATGATACATACCTGATAAAAATCAAGAAAATAGCTATTATAGCTAGAATTTACCTTTTGCATATTCATTCATTCATTTTCTACCGCTTTTCCTCACGACGGTCTCACATTTTCAATATATCTGGAAAAAGAAGTAGGAAGAAGCAGAGATTGTTCTTATAAAACTAAACCACAGCAATAAGGCGGCAAAAAAGGCTGTCGGTCAAAACTGAGCATCATTTGATTCAGTCCCGTTTCTGTCAATTCTGGCCTCTGGTATCAACTCTGAAGTTGAATAACTTGACTAACCAACCAGAACTGCTCCTCATTACATCACTAATAAACACATTTATGAGAAAGGATGGAAAATGCTCATTGGGAAGAAAAAAAAGGTTGACTTGCTCACTGGAACACACACATAATGCTCCCAGACTAGTGGATATGAACACAGATAAACTGTGGATGTCATCTAAGCCACAGGCAGCCACTCCGAGATGCTTCAGGACACACCGAATAAGACGCAGATATGCCGCTCTTTCCAGGAACATCTTTTTATCCATCTACTTCCTCCCCGCTATGAATAATGCATTCCCCTCCTGACCCGGGTTCTGCTTCAACGCATGGGTTCGCGGGTCTTCTTTAAGGAGAGCGTGGGGGTCCTTATTCATAAACAGCAGTGCAGTAAATACCTTAGCTTTGCAGCCAATTTAATAGCAGTTATGCTTAACAAATCTGCCTCAATCTAATGATCAGCCACAAAGCTCGGCTACGGTTTTAATGTGCACACAGAGGCTCCCCACAGTTCCACTGAATATGCTTAGAGATCTCTCCATCCAGAGAGGACCAAACCACCAGCCTGACACATAATCCCCTACAACATAACACTAGGATCAACACAAACAATGTTAGTCTTTCATGAATAACATCCCTAAAAGTAAAGTGACAAGAACATTATGAAGCTCTCACTGTACTAAATCCTACATACTTCCTGTATCTAATATGCTTCCAATTGTTCTGCACTGACAAGACATGTACACAACAAGACCACGTGGTGGTTAGTCCATGCATTTAGATCAGGGGTCTCAAACTTGCGGCCCGTTTGAGACGCTAGTTTGAGGCCCCCACCTTGATACCAAAGTTTGATGTTGAAATGACAGCTTAAAGCTGTGTGCACACCGGACACAATTAACATGATTTTGCCCCGCCCATACTGTTACCCTACCCTGTTACCCCGCCCTGTTTTGCTTTGGATTAGCAATGAAGCTAAAGGCTTATGGCACTGGGTACAAATAAATGCAGGAAATGATTTGGAATAAAACGGAAAATACACGTCAAGGTAAAGCATCTCATCAAACATGTTGTTAAAGTTACAATGCTGCTCTCAGATGGAACTGAGTACGATGCTAACTTGCTAATTGGGTAAAATTATTAGGTTTCATTAATGTTCATGTTAAAGGTTAAATAACTGTTAATACTGTACATTCATTCATTCATTCATTTTCTACCGCTTTTTCCTCACAAGGGTCGCGGGGGGGTGCTGGAGCCTATCCCAGCTGTCTTCGGGCGAGAGGCGGGGTACACCCTGGACTGGTCGCCAGCCAATCACAGGGCACATATAGACAAACAACCATTCACACTCACATTCATACCTATGGACAATTTGGAGTCACCAATTAACCCAGCATGTTTTTGGAATGTGGGAGGAAGCCGGAGTACCCGGAGAAAACCCACGCATGCACAGGGAGAACATGCAAACTCCACACAGAGATGCCCGAGGGTGGAATTGAACCCTGGTCTCCTAGCTGTGAGGTCTGCGCACTATCCACTAGACCACCGTGCCGCCCTTACTGTACATTTGAATCTGAAAAAAATAATTTCTCTATCAACTGTATGTTGTTTCTTACGTTTTTCTTATTTGCTGTTTTATTATTATTTTACTTATTTATTACTGATTGATTGATTTATTGTCTTTATTCTTAATTTGTTTATTTATTTTGTGTATAGAAAAATAAAAATTAAGATATTTGAGAACAGTGGAATGTTTTATCAGATATTTTGGTGTGGAAAACCGGAACCAAAGTACTGAAAAAGTGTAGGGCAGGGGTGCTCACACTTTTTCAGCATGCAAGCTACTTTTAAAATGGCCGAGTCAAAATGATCTACCCACTACAAAAATGCAAAACATCTGTTTATTTTCAAATGTATTGAGGATTATTTGTACGTACAATGTATGTTGATGTACCTTACATAACCAAATGAGCCAATATTGCAAAACACACATAATTAACTATTAACATTTTTTGTAATTACCTGAGTTTACTTTGATGACTTGCACTGAATTGAATCAGCCAGGGATGCATAGTCCGGACAGTAGCTGCTGATAGCCAGGTTAGCCAGGCAAACGCACTTCGAAAAAGACATTGTGAAAAAAAAGTCCACCTCCCATTCCATATGGAAGTGATATGTTTTTGCCTTTTTACTTGGTCCAGCTCCTTCATTCATTTTAGTGACCATAAACTTTAACGAGGGCTTAAAATCTGACGCAATTCGCCGACTAGCTTAGCACTTTGCATCGTTGTTTACACATGAGCGGTGACCTAAAGGTCAAAATTCAGTTGTCATCTGATTGGTTGTCCTGTATGTCAATCAAGTAACGGGGATGGATGATAGGCTGACATGGTAAGTTCTGCTGCACTTAGAGACGTTGTTTGATTTGATTGGTCACCCGAAGGGCAACATTCAGTTGTCATCTGAATGGCTGCCCTGTATATCAATCAAGTGACGGCATTGATGCTAGGATGATATTTTTTTAATGTCACGCCGCGATCGACCAGTACCACCTCTCCGCGATCGACCGGTAGATCGCGATCGACTTAATGAGCACCCCTGGTGTAGGGTATAGCAGAAGCAAAAGCATTGAAGATAGTTTTTTTATTGATTTTTTTTCCAGTTTTTAATAAATGCATTTTGGGTTTTTTTTGAAAACCTGATGCAGCCCGGCTTCACCCAGAACCTAGCTCCGGTGGCCCACAGGTAAATTGAGTTTGAGACCCCTGATTTAGACTAAAGATTCCTTAGGAAGGTCCTGCTTTGGAGGGTTCAATAAATTTGGATACGGTATATGGCAAAAGGTATTTTGAATTCAGTTGTCTTGAAGTAGTTTGTTACTCCGACTTCCTCCCACATTGCAAACATATGCATGCTATGTTAATTGGAAACTCTAAATCACGTGTCAAACTCAGGCCTGGGGGCCAAATACAGCCCGCAATGCAATTTCATCCGGCCCGAGTTGGCCGGCCTCAAGGACCTTATCAAACAAAGTGCTTGGAGTGATATGAGTAAGTACTACTCTGGCATTTTGATTTGAAATACATATTGTATATGTATTGTGTATATAAATTCACAACCATTCTTCATAAGGGACCCAGATTCAGAAAAAGAGTCAAAATAATTTAACTGTACGTGACTGAAAACAGACGACATGGTGGACGAATGGTTAGGCCACATAGCTCGGAGACTGGGGTTCGGTTCACCCCCTTGGAATCTCTGTGTGGAGTTTGCATCTCCTCCCCGTGCATGCGTGGGTTTTCTCCAGGTACTCCGTTTTCCTCCCACATTCCAAAAACATGCTAAGTTAATTGGCGACTCCAAATTGTCCATAGGTATGAATGTGAGTGTGAATGGTTGTTTGTCTATATGTGCCCTGTGATTGGCTGGCGACCAGTCCAGGGTGTACCCCGCCTTTCGCCCGAAGACAGCTGGGATAGGTTCTAGCACGCCCGCGACCCTCATGAGGATAAGCGGTAAAAAATGAATGAATGAATGAAAACAATAACACTTTATCTATTGCAGAAAATAACACCTTAAAAAACTAAGACTATCAAAAGTGGTCATTTTGACTCCAGCATAGCATGCTGTGAAATTCATCATCTTCCCCATTCCACAGGTGAAAATTCTTCTGGATCACACATCTCACAGATTGTGATGTTTGGATGAAATTTAAAAAATACGATTAATCAAATTAAAGAATAAATTGATTAATTGGATAATGGATTAATCAGTGATGCAGCTCTACTGATGAAACAATTACAAAGGATCCTCTATTCTTCCTTCCGTTTGTACACACGTCAAGTTTTATAGTGTCGTACAAGTTCAAGTACAAAACATGACTACTAATACTACATGACTACTCTCAAATTTAGTTTTGCGTGTTTTTCAGGACATCTTTCTGCAAGGTTTCCAGACGATGGCCCTTTAAGGACAAGTGTCCCATGGACCCCTGGCCAGCAAATAACCTGCAAGTTAGTTGATAGGAGGGGAATTAGAGCTGGAGCAGGAGTGTGTAATGGGGATGGATAGGAGGCTCGGGCCTGGGTCAAAGCCACTTAGGAATCATTGAGGAGGTACAAGCACAGGTCTATAAGAGTAAGAAAACCTTTAAAGGCAAGAGAGGACTCCAGAGGAGATGAGAGAAACTGGGCAAAAACAAAGAGAGTTCATTCATTTCCATTATCACGATTAAAAACACCATTCAGGTTGGTAGTGCTTTTTAATTTGCATGGGAAAGCAGAGGGAGGAAGACTAATGCAATGGAAACCTGGCGTCGTGATCACCTCGGCAAGAAATTAGTGTCCCTACATCCTCTCAGCACAATGGTGCTTCAAGGCCAGCCACAAAATCTGACATTTCGTGTATAAATAAACTCCTATACGTCCCTTTTTCATGTGCGTGTGCATTAAGAACTAAATTAAAGACATGAATGTAAATTTGCTAATTAAATAATATCCTTCCATTACTAATAAAAATGTCACATCCCCCATGGAGAAATACGAACTCAAGAAAATGGAAATAGCCTTGACACTTGGATTAAAACACTATTGATGCCATTAAAATGCTAAGTGGGTCCAGCCAATTGGCATAACCACATTTCACTGGTGGAATGTCAAAGGAACACACAAGTAGAACCAATTACTATAAGAGTATTGTTAATTATGAGGTGCTGCATATTTAATATGTGCTGGAGTAAAACAAAGGTTATGTTAATATGTGTATAAGAAGTATTTAAAATATAAAGAGTCTTGCGCCAACAATGTTTGAGAATTCTCTTGAGAAGAAGCAGTTTCTTGATTCCATTCAGAACAGATTAGAAACCGCACTTAATTCATCACAAAAAATGTTAAAGACAGATTCAGCTTCTCATTACGTTTTAAAAAAGCAAAACTCCAGCATTTGTGGAGCAATTTATCTGCGCTTACGGCTTAGCAGCAGCAGTTATGGATGGACCTCTTCTGCCCTCTTGTGGTGATAACATGTTACATTATATCCAACACCTTGGGGGGGGGGGCTTTATTCTACTTTTTATTAACATTGTATTGGAAAATAATGTCACGTTTTGGGGGTCACTTGGGAGGTTTTCTTTCTTTTCATACTAATAATGGTTTAATAATTAATTTCTGATGTAACTCCATCATGTTAGGCTAATTGTGAGTGTGAATGGTTGTTTGTCTATATGTGCCCTGTGATTGGCTGGTGACCAGTCCAGGGTGTACCCCGTCTCTTGTCCAAAGACAGCTGGGATAGGCTCCAGCATGCCGGCGACCCTAGTGAGGATATGCGGTAAAAAATGAATGAATGAATGAAAGGTTGTTATAGAGAATAATTTTACAAAATACAAAAATTACTTAATAATTAAGGTCACTTGTGAGGTTTTCGTCTTTTTTTTAGATTACTCAGTCTTTTATAAATATTTCAGTGGACATTTCAATAATTTCAACAACTTAATTAAGCTAATAATATAACACCAAAATAATACAAATTTCAGGGGCTGTGTGCCATTTTTTATATTTTTTAATATAATATATTATAATATATAATATATATATAATATATTATATATATATATTATATAATCTAATATATTTTAAGTGGTTAGATATTTAGTTTCTGATTTTTTTTCACTTTTTTTCTTCTCTTTATTCACAAAATTTATTTCAGTAGATGTTAATATTAATAATAATAATAATAATAATAATAATCCCACCCTCGGCCATCTCTGTGTGGAGTTTGCATGTTCTACCCGTGCATGCGTGGGTTTTCTCCGGGTACTCCGGTTTCCTCCCACATTCCAAAAACATGCTAGGTTAATTGGCGACTCCAAATTGTCCATAGGTATGAATGAGAGTGTGAATGGTTGTTTGTCTATATGTGCCCTGTGATTGGCTGGCGACCAGTACCCCGCCTCTCGTCCGAAGACAGCTGGGATAGGTTCCAGCACCCCCCGCAACCCTCGTGAGGATACGCTGTAAAAAAATGAATGAATGAATGAATGAAAATAATAATAATAAGACTTTGAAAACTATACTGCTATTATAGTGGAAATAGTTTTTTTTCCATGAGATTTCTTATCATAACAGAATGAGTTTCTTCATAAGAGTCTGGGTATAGATACAGTGCATCCGGAAAGTATTCACAGCGCTTCACTTTTTCAACATTTTGTCATGTTACAGCCTCATTCCAAATTGTATTAAATTAATCTCTTACCTCAAAATTCTACACAAAATACTCCATTATGACAATGTGAAAACGTTTTTTTTTTTACTTTTTTTGAATTGATTAAAAATAGAAAACATAAAAATCACATTTACATAAGTATTCACAGCCTTTGCCATGAAGCTCAAAATTGAGCTCAGGTGCATCTTTTTTCCACTGATCATCCTTGAGATCTTTCTACAGCTTAATTGGAGTCCACCTGCAGTAAATTCAGTTGATTGGACATGATTTGGAAATATAATAACTGTCTATATAAGGTCCCACAGTTGACTGTGCATGTCAGAGCACAAACACCAAGCATGAAGTCAAAAGAACTGTCTGTAGACCTGCGAGACAGGATTGTCTTGAGGCACAAATCTGGGGAAGGATACAGAAAAATTTCTGCTGCTTTGAAGGTCCCAATGAGCACAGTGGCCTCCATTATTCGTAAATGGAAGACGTTTGGAACCACCAGGACTCTTCCTAGAGCTGGCCGGCCTTCTAAACTGAGCGATCGGGGAAGAAGGGCCTTAGTCAGGGAGGTGACCAAGGCCCCGATGGTCACTCTGTCAGAGCTCCAGCGTTCCTCTGTGGAGAGAGGAGAGCCTTCCAGAAGGACAACCATCTCTGCAGCAATCCACCAATCAGGCCTGTATGGTAGAGTGGCCAGACGAAAGCCATCAGACCAGAGAATTTTGTTTCTCATGGTCTGAGAGTCATTCAGGTGCTTTTTGGCAAATTCCAGATGGGCTGCCATGTTCCTTTTACTAAGGAGTGGCTTTCGTCTGGCCACTCTACCATACAGGCCTGATTGGTTGTCCTTCTTGAAGGCTCTCCTCTCTCCACAGAGGAGCGCTGTGAATACTTTCCGGATGCACTGTATATGGAGAAACATCAAGGCTTCATTGTTCTGTCAAGGTCCCAAGGCGGCTGTAAATCAACTATACTGCTCCATCTCATAACGTACATATGACAATTAGAGCCCTGCAACATTGCTTTTGTACCAAGCATTTGAATATAAAGACAATTAAGCAGTTTATGTTTATTTGATTTCCCGCGAGCTGTCATTACATGTCTTAAACAAAGCACAACGTCTAAGCAGATGGCTGACACCTACCTCAGCTCTGTTAGCGGAAACACCAGGAAAGTAGGGAGAAATAGGTGACTTTTTATGGTGAGTTATACTTCAGCTGGGTGTACGACGAGGACACCATTCATTACTGTTAACAATGACATCCAATTCCACCCAGCTAATGAACTTCAATACAATCATGTTCAGTATTAAGGGGTGATTTGTTGAGTCTGTGTCTTACATTCAGAAGGCTAATGCTGATGAATGCCAGGCTATTTGAACACAGTGTAATACCACACTGCCACCTAGCGTTGTGTTCTTGAAATCACATCCTAGTCCCAGCATACGCTAACTAGTATATGGACAAGCACGCTGGTTATTAATGAATCAGGTTTGAGTACATCCACTTAATTTCTCAACCTTAACAGATCATGTGGGATAATGTATGTGGAATATGTGAGATAAATGTATGCTTCCAACTTTGTAGGAACAGTTTGGAGAAGGCTATAGGCAATATTCCATTCAATACCTATACTATATGACACACCGTAAGTACAACTGTAAGTAGGGATTTAACGCCATTTCTTTTATTGACTGTAACAGGGATCAGTAAACTTTACCATTAAAAGAACCAGAAAAAAAAATAAATAGTTGGGAGCCCGCAAACTTTACACTGCTTAAAAACTTGTAAATGTTGTAAACTTTTTAAATTGTCACCGGTCACGACCACAAAATTCAACAAACAGAAGTGTGCCTATCCAAGTATGCCTACTCTCAAATTCAGTTACTGCTTTAGACCTGATTGCTGCCGTCAACACAGTAGCCCATACTAGTATTTTATCTCCTTTGGAAAACTGTCTGGGTGTCAGAGAGACTGCCTTCGAGTAGTTTCGGTCTTACCTATTAGGGACTTGCCACAGGGCTCAATCCTTGGGCCCATCCTGTTTGCTCTGTACCGGATTCCATTTCCGCAATGTTTAGAACGCATGGTATCTCTTATTACGTGCATGCAGATGACTACCAAGTATCCATACCACGCACAAAAAATTACCATGCCTCTTTCTCGAACACTTAAGTTTAAGTTCAAGGGGTCTAGTCAAGGTCAAGGTCTGGTTGGCTCATAAGTTCTTAAAGCTCAATAAGAGGAAAGACAGAGGTTATCCTCCAGAATCTCACTGGCACACTTTTGGAATTGGGACCCCTCAAAAACTATGCACGTCCAACAGCCACTAGCTTTGGCGTCAAAATTGACAATGATTTTAAACTTAATAAACAAATCAACAAATTCAGTTTTTATCATCTTTGACTTGTATCTAAAATTATATCACTTTTGTCTTTGCAGCCGTTTGAGCAAGTCCTGCACGCTTTTATATCGTCACAGCTGGACTACTGTAATGCCCTGCACATTCAAATAAGCCACTAGCTTACAATTAGTCTGCTGCATGGCTTTTAACAGGAACCAAAAAATGGAGCACATCGTCCCAATTCTCGCCTCCCTGCATTGGCTGCCTGTTTGTTTTTAAAGGGGAACTTCCCTTTTTTCGAATTTTGTCCATTATTCACAAATGTGAAAAATGAACAAATATTTCCCTTTTCTGTCCCTTCTAGCACATGAAAACAAGTTCAAATGAGCGAGCTAACAATGGACATGATTGGAAAAATGTATTTTGACACAAAAAAATAAAAAAACGCTAACAATTTTCCGTTTACATAACTGACATGTATATTAACCAAGCTGTGATATTGTGATTGTAGCAGCTAACACCAAAAACTATATTTATTAAAGATGTCCCATAATATCAGCCCACCAATAATTATCGGCCTAATATCAGCCTAAAATTCTGATATTGGGTGATATCGGTATTGGGATATTCCCTTAATGAGAACCAATGTAGAGCACGTAGCACAAACATTGCATTTGCGGAGATTGGAGCAAAATGCAATCAGTATTGTGTCTCCCAAACGTTCTCTGTGAAACACCATTCTGACTCACAGTGTCTAAAAGAAAGTGCTAAAACATCGAACAGCAATGTAATATGTACAGTAGACAACAACAGGCAAGAAATTACTAACAAATAATGCATAGTAACCAACAACTATGTGAGCTTTAAACATATAATTTATTTGCCATTTACAACAACACAGGAGACAGGAGACCGCAGTGAGTGCTGAGTGTACTACGATAACGTCGCCGGCAATTATGCTGCCTGTTTTCATTAAATAGGACCTATTACGCTCATTTTTCGGCTCTTTGTATGTGTGTTGAGTTGTGGACTCCTATAAAGCAGCTACACACAATAACCAGCGCACAAAGCTTTCTAGATCTTCCAGAATCTGCACCTATTCAGCTGTATTTCCTTGGATTTCATGGTTCCCGTGAAATCGGTCTGTTTTAATGTATTCGACCCATGGAACCTTTCAATAAATAACATAAACCAAGCCACAAGAAACGCAAATGTATTCTTATATAAAATATATAACATATGAATTATTGAAAATTAAGAGTTGGACAATATGGGTTATTGGCAAAAAAGCCAATATCGGACATCCCTAATATTTATCTGTTCTTTTGTGTGTGTCTTTTATTCTTCTTTTAGTTTTGACTTATGTTTTTATTGTTGTTTTGAATGTTCTTGTATTTATTGCCTTTTACTGTATTCATTTGTACTTTTACTCATTTATTGCTTCACTACTTTGTGCAGCACTTTGGAAACTATGTTTATAAAATGTGTTTATTAATAAAGTTAATTAAATTGGATTGAAATAATTACATCTAACACTTTACTCTGGAAGTCTTACTGATTGGGGGTTCCCACATTCATGTAAAATTAGAACAAATACCAAATTCAAGATAAAGTAGCTGAGCCAGTAGCTAGTAGCTGACATTATGTTCCTCTTCTTTCTCTTTCGTTCCACTACTGTGGTTGAAACAAAATCAATAGCGACTCTACTGTTTACTGTGCTCAGTTTAGCCTCTAAATCAGCAATCAAGTCATTCCTAAATATAATATTAAATAATCTGAGCTCACCAATGCCAGAGTTACCCCCGGTAATCAGGACCACTTTGTCAGACAGGTCACGCCCTTGCAGGATCTCCAAAGCCGCTGTGTTTCCATCATAGCGCTTGGGCTTCACCATCACATCCTCCACAGTGAACACTTGGCGGGGGTCGAAATATGTGGTCCGCTTATTGATGTGGCTGGAAATAAGAAAAATATATTAAAAAAAAGGTCCCTATTATAGCCAAAATTACTTGTTAATTACATTCCAAAACTAATATATGTCACTAGAACCTGTTATCAGCACCAAAAGTGAGAAAAACATCATCTCTGTCACTTTTTTGCTCCACTCTTGAGAGAAAAGGCGCTTAAAAGTTTGCTTTTGAAGTTGTGGCTCCTCATGACATCATGAAGAAAAAAAACCTCCTTCCTGATGGACAAGATGCACAAGATGAACTCTGATCTGCCCCGAGCTATTGTACCCCCACTTGTGTATATAAAAGGCTTCACTACACATCTTAAAATAAAGCCTGGATATAAAAATAAAATAAAATAAAATAAAATAAAATAAAATAAAATAAAATAAAATAAAATAAAATAAAATAAAATAAAATAAAATAAAATAAAATAAAATAAAATAAAATAAAATAAAATAAAATAAAATAAAATAAAATAAAATAAAATAAAATAAAATGAAGCCTCTGTCATCTATCTGTCAGTCAGTCAGTTACAGATGTGGGCATGTTGCTAGCATGTTGGTGAGATGATGTTTTAATTGTTCAAATAATCATTGCAGCCCTATAACTGTGGACAATTTAGAATCACCAATCAACCTAACATATACGTTTTTGGAATGTAGAGAGTACCCAAAGAACACCCACACACGCACAAGAAGAACAAGCAAACTCCACAGAGATGCCCAACAGAGATTCGCACCCAGATCTTCCAGATCACCTGACTCTGTGTCCACCCTTATTGCGTGACATATCAGACTTATTTAAAATTGTTGAAAAATGTATGGTCTCTTTACATGAGGATTATCTGCTTATACATTTAATTGGACAAATTTATTTATGCAGAGGTATGTTGTGTAAAGATTCCAAGATCAATATACTTACTCAACATAAACAATTTGACCCTTTTCATTGGTTTCTTGCTCCCATCCATATGGCAGATCTGTTTAAAAAAAAAAAGAGAGAAATGTAAATTTGCATATTACTAAGTAATACTATCATATTGCCGTTATCTGAACATAATTCCTCAGAACGAGTAAAGCCACTACATTAGAAGTGCAAATTGCCATTATTATAATTATAATTATAATAAGACTTTTCTGTATGATGCAGTGTCATGTCATGGGAAAACCTCCTCCTTGCGCCAGCCTGGAATTGTACCCAGCTTTGACGTGTAATCCCATTTTCACTTAGTTATTGTCACTTTAACTGTATATGTCTTGTATTCTTCTGTATTATGGTACATGGTTCTTCTGTTTTATCGTGCACTATTGTAAAGTGCCTTTTTAATAATATAATAATAATAATACATTTTATTTGTATAGCGCTTTTCAAGATACTCAAAGACACTTTACAAAAGAATGAAGTTGAATAAAACAAGTAAACAGAATAAAAGACACACCAAAATACAGCATTCATTGGTTAATACATGAGTAAAAACATGAGTATAGTTAAAACATGAGTAAAAGCGGGGCGGGGCACAGCAGTCAGATATAAAAGGTTAGACATTAAAAACAGATTTAAAGAGGTGGGTCTTGAGTTGTTTTTTAAAGGTAGGAAGGTCAGGGCAAGCACGGAGTGAATGGGGCAAAGAGTTCCAGAGGGTGGGGGCAGCGATGGAGAAGGCTCTGTCTCCCCAGGTTCGGAGCTTGAAAAGCACTTTTCAATAAATTGTATTATTATTGTAAAACAAAAATGAGCAAACCTCCAGCACAGCGTTTCTTCTTTCCAGTCTTGGGGTGTTCCCACTGTGTCCTCATCTCATCGTGGCTTTTGGGACACAAAATACAATGGACATGAGCATGTACCATTTTGTTGCTTCTAATACAAAATATACGTATTACGGTAAAAATGGAAGTTGTGCACCTGCTCAAGTTAAAAGTCATTACAAAGCACTTCTGGAGTTGTATATTATCGCATATTTATTAATACACATGAATATAATTCACATCTGACGACGTCAACGTACTTTGCATAGTAGACCCATCCGTCTTTGGTCGATCTTTCCTCCCATCCAGGAGGCAACTCGTCGTCGCTGTCAGTATCGTCCATACCTGCGTACGTCATAGCTGCCATAAAAAAAACTACTTGGCAGGAAAATATGGCGCAAAAGCGTAAGACGAGCAGTCAATACACGCTGTGCACACAATCACCACAACAGTCAAATGAGCGAAATAGCTCAGCTACACGGTACTTCTTAGCGCTTCCGCAATAACATGGTGGCGTCAGCCGCATTGCCCTATGGGATATTGAGTCTACAGCATGGTTATACTGTTTGGCTGTCGATGTCGTTTTCAGTTGCAAGCTGTGTACACATTGCTCAGAAGCCATTTACAGTCATTAAGATTTGGAATAAAATTCGTCCAAAGGACAATCTAATGCTTGGATTAAAAAAAAAACACAATTGAATGAATGAATGAATGAATGAATGAATGAATGAATGAATGAATGAATGAATGAATGAATGAATGAATGAATGAATGAATGAATGAATGAATGAATGAATGATAATTGAGGATTTCTGTTGAAAAAAAATACATGCACACAAAAACATTGATGGCCGCTGATGGATGTCATGTCCATGTCTTTTTAATCTCACCTACAAATGGTGGGGATGTGTGGTTGTTAGTTTGTGCAGGGCTGGACTGCACAGATTACCACTGTTACATGTATGTATGTATGTATGCAGGTATACATCAATTTTCTACCGCTTATCCTCACGAGGGTTGCGGGGGCATGCTGAAGCTTATCCCAGCTGTCTTCGGGCGAGAGGGGGGGTGCACCCCGGGCAAGTCGCCAGCCAATCACAGGGAACGTACAGACAAACAACCATTCACACTCACATTCATACCTATGGACAATCTAGAGTCGCCAATTAACCGAGCATGTTTTTGGAATGTGGGAGGAAACCGGAGTACCCGGAGAAAACCCACACATGCACAGGGAGAACTTGCAAACTCCACACAGATATGTCCAAGCAGATTCAAACCCAGATCTTCCAGATCTCCTGACTGTATGGCCAACATGTTAATCACTTGGGCTGAATTGTCTTTCTTTTTTAACCAAATAAAAAAAATCATAATTTTTTTTTAATTTGCTTAAAACACTAAGACAACAAAAGTTCAATAATTTTTATGACTGATGTGTCCCATGACTGACAGCATGACCTAATCACAGTCCCCATGAGCAAATTGCTTATAATGATTCTTGCCCTTTTGTTATAAAATAGTACATTTCTGCATAAGTGCAAAAAAGTGATAATTTTAAGTACAGCAAAGTATGCTGGGAAATGCGCAATCCGCCCATTCGAGCAGCAGCAAACTCTTCTAAGGTACACATCTCACACATTGTGATGTTTTTGTGTTGATATAAAATACTGTAAAGCTTTTGCATTTAAAGAATGACAAAAAAGCCCCACCAAAGCTGCATGGAGCTGGAGGATAGCATAAAGAAAGGGAAGCGTTATTATATTTTATATAATAACAAAAAAGGTCATAAACAATCATTCGGATTTAGACTGATTCAGATTGATGATGCATCCACCTTAATTTCTTTTTTTTATCGGTATCGGAGCTGCTGGCCCTGTATTTACCATGGTATCAGATTGATACCAAATCTAGCGGTATCGCACACCACTAGTGTCCCGTCAGGGGTCATCATAGCAAGTCAGTTACTTTGTCTGGCTTAGTTTATAGTTTATTCCTTTCTTTCCCAACACTTTCACTTGACTTCTCTTATAACTGTATGTTTGGGCCCTGGCATTTAAATACACACACAAAAAAATACAATAATCAGTTTAATTGGCCATGTATGCCAGCAGAAACAAAGAATTTGACTCCAATTAAATGAGCACCCACTGCCCATATAGACACTTAATAAATAATTAAAAAGTAAGATTAAGATGTGCAAAAGCAATAATAACATAATGACAGTTCAATTAATGTCAGTGGGTGTGTGACTAATAGACTGAGTAATAAAAATAAGTAATAATGCTAGGAAATGTAATTTGTTACTTTTTATGCATGATGCAGGTAAAAAGACATTGCAGCTACGATTGCTTCCTTTTGAGGTCCCCTTAATCGAGGCTCTGAAGTCAACTTTTGTTTAGATTTCCCGTTGAGGGTGTACATATAATCAATATAATAAATTGAAATATAAGCATATTTGTATATGTCTATGTTTTTTTACATTTCCTTACAGTGATATACGGCGGGAAGTATACTATTTACAGCTACTGCTGTTATAAAACCAGAAGCCAAGTACTACATGCATAAATCGTGCATTACTGTATAATAAAATTGCTCTCCAGTGTGATTTGTCGACCTTGCACTTGAGTACGCATGCGCAGCACAGAGGGGCGGGGCCACCCATGTGTGTGTGTGTGTGCGCGCGCGCGCTGGTCTCAACGTAGCACGTCGTGTTTCCCTTCCTCAGTCTCAGCGTGATGAGACGTGCTAGTTAACGGATTTTTTATTTTTTCGTATGAAAAGTTTTGCATTTACCCTGCTTTAAAACCTTCTTTTAATGTCGTTTTGTAAGACATTCCGCTCTTGGGACGTAGCACAATCTGTTGACCAAGACGAAAAAAGACGACTTCGTTTCTACTGAAGAGTGTCCGCTTCCCCTCCCCTCCATGAAGCGCTGCGATGCCCTCTGATTTTGTATCGCTCCTTAGCTCGGACCTCGACCTCAATTCCCCCAAATCTTTATACGCTAAAGGTAAGACATTTTGTTAAATGAAAGTCTATGTTGGTGACTCTTGGCTCTTTTTGTTTCGGCTTGGATGCCCAGACGGATAGCTCCCGTTAAGCTGCTAGCTAGCAGGAGGTTAGCTGTTTAGCTGGTAGCCACTAAGCTAGCTTACTTAGTTAGCTGCAATTGGCTTCTTTGCTACAGGCGACTACCTGCGTGCTTGAGCTGCCCTTGTCACATGCCTGGCGGAAGACGGATGGCTTCGGTCGCTTGTCTTTGTTATAACACCACTATTACCGATAGCGGTTATCTACCCGGTACACAGTAGTTGCTTTGCTGTAGATTATATTTACACAGATAGCTAGCCATCCGTCTAATCACTAGCACATCCAAACTACGCGTGGTGGCTCGTCGCATGTTTTTTTTGTGCGCGGTTTAGTCTGCACAAGTGTGTGTTGGGAGAGATAGCGTGGTTGTTTTGTTGCCTTTGACAGCCTCTTGTTTTTTTGGGTCCGGCTTGACTTGAATGTGAAGTATCCAAGTCACATGGTCTGATTTCACAAAGGTGGTGCCCAATTGATGTGGCTGGCTGGCTGGCACTGAAAATGGGGGAGTGTTGCTATGGTGCAACCAAATGCCACCATTAATTCCAACTGAAAATTAATTCCACCTTAAATACTGTTGAAAAGAGTCTGCCAGCTGCTGTGTTTAATTTTAGGGAGAAGTGCTTTTTATCACCACTAAAGAACTACTGTCGAATCCAGTCAAAAGCCTTTTTTGTGGCTTTGTACTGGATTTTCATCTGTGAATGCCAAACTGTGTTTATTTATGTTTCTGCATAGTCACCACATTGCCCCTTGTGATGCCATTGTAAACCTTTCAAAGTTCGAGTTGTGTCATTAAATTCTCTGACAAAACACTAGGGGCGGCGTTGTCCAGAAATCAACTGACTTAGCAGCCAAGACACTTGACAAGCAACCTTGCTTGCTTCCATCATAGCTAGTGAATAGGGGTGACTGAAGAGATGCTAATTGGCGTGTTTGTCGACTTCTCCAACCCGATCAACAGTGCATCAAGTGCACCTCCGAAAGATTGCAATGTCACATCGCAGAGACGTAAAGGCTGTGTTTAGGCTGCGTTGTGATCCTTTGGAAGTCCTGCGTCGTGGTTGAGCACATTCCATACGGTTATTCGCTGAAAAGCTTGGAAAGGTGCTTTCCATATATCAATGTGTGGAGTAAAATTATGGAACAGACTAGGGCCGGGAATATCTGGGTACCCCATGATACGATTTGCAATACGTGTCACACGACAGTGATAATATCTTGATAGAGTCAAACACAAGCGAACGTCGTGGCTTTACATGTTTGTCATTCCACCCTTTTGTCCGGAGCAGAATGCTGAGAACTGTTGTTAGTTATTATATATTTTGTGTTTATTCATTCGTCATATATAATTTTGTATTTCAGTATTTACTCATGTATGTATTCTTTCATTATTTAACGTCACCCTATTAAAATTGTGGACTCATCCATAATTCTGGAGATGGTAGTACATAGCGAAGCATACAGTCAGACTTGAGGCATCAAACTTTTATTTTCAAAAGTCGTACAAGTGTAACAAGAAGTTAACCTACAAAATTACTTAAGTACTCACCCATCACTGTGGGGCTGGTGGAAGGTGAGCCTCGTCATATTTAGACTAAACACAAATGAATTGACTGTGATCAATCTATTTCTCTATTATTAATGTCGTCGAAATACTACCCACTTTTCCATATAGTATTGTACTGAGCAACCAGCACAGAGAGGCATGTACCACATGCTTATATCACAATAACGTCTATTAATTGTTGATCATAATCACTTGTTTCCTTTTTGCCATTACTTTGTGGTGTTTACAGGTATATTTTTGTACATCTTAAAGAGGACTACCATTTTGATGTTCACTGTAGTTCATAAGTATAATGGCACCACTTCAACACCTATTGTGCTGCTTGCTTATTCATGAGCAAGGGGTGTGTTACATTAGTCGTAACCAAAATACAGACTTATTCATGTTGTCAAGGTACTGGTGTAGCGCAGCTTATTATCCCCACTGGTTGTTCACATTGTGATTGCATGTCACTTAAAATAATTGCAGCAATAACCTTTACCTGCCTGCCGTCCCTTTGTGTGACCGATGGGTGCCATTTCAGTTTGATTGCAATGCGAGGAGGGCGATTTCATGAACTAACAGTAAACAAATGTTCTGTGTCCCTGAAGTAGCTCACTTCAGCCTGGCAGAGCCTTTTCTATTATTATATATAAATATATTGTTTTTTATTTTGCATATTTGCATGAAATGTCTGTATGTGCTTGTATTGGGGTCAGGTCAGCGCAGTCTAATCAGAGATTTAGTTAGAGACATGGTGCCTATCGTGCAGTGGGGAGAAGGAGCAGCTGGGTCAAGTTGAATTTTGGAACACTTCTAACAGCAGTTTTGCTCATGCGAATTTGAATGGTGACACTGCAAACTGGCCATAGGTCACCCACAAGAGGCAAAGAATGATGAACATTTATTTAATATTTTCCTAAATTGCAACATTAATAATAAATTGGAACGCGGCCCTCAATGAACAATGAAATCTCGGCCACAGTGCAGCTACTAGAATACTCGATCACTAAAATATTCGATAGCTGCAGCCGTAATTCTCATTTATCCAGGTCGTTGTATACTCGGGGCATTGAATTGATCACAGCTGGACTGCTTGGGTTGTTTTCGGAGATGTTTCGCCTCACATCAGCAGTTCATGCTCGAAGACTAGACAGTAGAGTTGCACTGTCCAGGTCAATAGATTGAGTGCGCTTATGCATTCTCCTTCTTAGGCATTCCCCTTTTGAATATCACAATCTTTTGTACGGGTCATTATTGCCTGTGACTTGCAAATGTAATTTACTTTATTTCACTATTGGGAAATTAGGAAACATGTTTTTTAATTGTCAATTGATCATTTTGTGCATCTTTCGCTTTGAAGCTAGTTACCTGCGCTTATCCACACCTGTCTGCTAACATTTGTCCCACAAGGTTTGCCAATCAGACAAGGGGAATGGTATCTTTAGGAAATGTGAACAAGTTTATTCTGTGTCCTCAAACGTTGCAGCAAAGGCCTTCAGCAGAACGAAGGAGCATAATAAAAAATATGTCTGACAAACAACAACAATTCATCCAGAGCTGGGCCGTAACTGTTGAGAAAACATGTGAAAACACTGTGAATGTGAAGATCTGGCTAGGACCGTCTGGTGTCGGCGTCACATGCTCCACATTCTCCAGATGCGGAACACATCCAACACACAAAAAATGACGTTTTGGTTTCATGAGCACTTTGATGTAACTTATTACAACAAATGAATCACACCAAACAAAATGGTGGGCATATACTGTACATGGAGTGGGTTCGTCTAGCTAGGGAGTCAGAGGCTGTGTCATCATATTCATGAGGAAGAAAGTTTTCCTTCACGATGCCATGAAAACTTCAAAAGCAATCGTGTCAGGCCAAATTCTATCTTAAGTGTAGAAAACAAGTGAGGGAAATAATGGATTTTTCTCACGTTTGGTCCTCATACACAGGCTCTAGGGACACATTGCTGTTGGAGCATCATTAAAAAGTCGTCATAGGACAGGACCCATTAAGCACAATACCAATGCCGAAACACAAATAGACAAAAAGCCTCTTTTACACCAAGATTGCACAATATCCTGTAGAATTGGGCCTCCCGTCATGCTTGCCTTTTCTTGTTTACACAGAACATGTAAATGTAGTCAAAGCGTCGCCCAGTCGTGTGAATTTATATAGGCTTCCAGCATTCAGTAACAGAGGTATGTCAACACCAGTGGCTGCTCTTGCTTGTCCCATTTACACAGTAATAGATACGGCAATGGTTTGTACCACCGCCGCCTGATTGTTTATGTCTTGTGCAGTTAACACAGAGCGACATGGCAACATACCGGTGTCACATTACAGGCGTGAAACTGTACAAAAGGGGCTAAAGTAAACTGCAGAGGCTTAATATGATGGACAGGCTGAGATTTTGACAAGTATTAATGTACTGTATTATGTATTGTATTGTATGCTGCAGCTAATTGACAATCATTCCTCCAGAGTGGATTGTTTACGTGGTTGCACTTTGCATCAGCTAAGATGTTGAGTAAGATGTTTTCTTGTTGGTTGGAGAAAGAAGCTTAGAAGATTATGCGGGTGTTGTTCAGCATTTGTGTCTTGTGCAGTGATCACACTAGCCTTTTTATTGTGCAAGCTAATATGGTCATGGATTTTAGTTCAGGTTTAGTTCTCGTCAGTCAAGCGAGCTTAGGGTTTTTCACTCGATTATATGATACAGAACATACAGTATCTCCACCAATCATATAACAGGAACATTAATGAAAACATCACAATCCGCATGCATGCCAGGCCATTAGTTGACGATTGCACTTAATTAAATGGGACCTGTTATATGTGGTGAGTTTGAGGCTCGCGATGTGATCATCCGTCATGTAGTAACTATGAATACCCGGTCCTAAACTGATGTACTTGTAAGCATGGGCAAAATTTGGGGATTAGTGCCTTCCCACTATGGATTTGGAGCATGCAGACACCATATAGAACTTTTAGTGCAGGAGGAACTTTCATTGTGTGTAGTTGCAAAAAATGTGTACTGACCACATTAACCCTACCAATGTTGTGCCAAGATCGCCTGCACAGTAAACGCCCTCACGTCCGGCCTCTGAGCACCATGGCACCGGCGGTGCCGCTGACAAAGTATGTCAGACAATGAGTGCTTATACTCGGGCAGGCGAGGTGGACACAGCGCCCCAGCGTCCTGGTTCTCCGGAGCGCCACCACACCAGCATTGCTTCTGACAAAGTGTGTTCGACAATAAGCGCTCCCCCTCAGGCAGGTAAGGTAGAGGCAATGCCAACGTTAGCACTTTTTGAGTTTATACACGGTGAGTCAGGTGTTTCCAAAAAGACTTCAAAACATCTTTCACCAACTGATCAAGAAAGGGAACTGGTATGCTGTGCTCTCTATGGTGAAAACAAAGCTCAGGTAATGTCAGGCTCTAGGGCAATGAAAATAACTGAACCTCAACTAACCTAATGGAGTCAATGATTAAAGTCGGTCATGCAGCCACTTCGTGTCTAAGTGTTGAAGTGGATCCGTTTTTTGCAGCTTTTGAGTTTCAGCTGGTTAATGGAAAAGGGTAAGAACAGTTTAAATGAAGATGTGACAGTGATGCGACAATTAGCTATGCTAACTCCTCATCACAGCCAAAAATAAGTCTTTTCAGAAAAAAAGGGCTGTAAACTCTTAAGTGCACAGGAAGCCAATTATCTGCAGGTCAGCCGGGCTTTGCCTCTGAATTTCACTTTTAATTTGTTCTCTCGCTTCTAATTGCATTTCACAGTTCACACATCTATTTTTAGCGGCAAATGTGAGTGAAACACTCATGCGGTAGAGACACGTTAATGAGTGGAAACACAGAGGGGCTTTGACACAACAGAAATAAAACAGCTCTTGCTTGAGGTCCAGCCTGATTTTCCATTGTCCACCATTTGCAGTTGTCAATGGAGCTGTACACTAGTGGCACTTACTAACTTTAAGTTAGTTGAAGGAAACATAATTAAATAAAAAAATTAGGAGATTAAAGACAAAGTTAAATGAAGCTCTGAAAAAGAAAGCAGCACATTTTTTGAGCTTACCGTGTTCTGGGTCACAGGAAGGTACATCCAAGAAGATTTACAATGTATGTTGCATGGAGCACGGGTGGTCAAAACACTGTCATGGTGGGGGAAAGGGTTGTTAGCGGGGATGTTAAAAAAACACGGAAGTAGCCACAGCCGTGGGACAACGCACTGCGTTAATAACATGTTAACGTAAGTTTCCTTTAATGGCAGTAAATTTTGACACACGATGAACTAACCAGTGTTTTTTTACTGGCTGTTGTGTTTTTTAAGACGTTTGCTCCAGTCCTCAGGTAAAAAATCTTTGTGGTGAATTTTGAGAGTGAGGGATCCACTCTTCCGTCTGTAAATGACTCTGAGACTAGCGATTAGCGACGCGCTAGTCCAGCAGATAAAAATAGTTTTTCATGTTTTCATGCTTTGTTAATGTACAAGTCAGTTATGTAAATGGAGCACTGTTGCCGTTTTTTTAGTTTTGGGCAAGTGATTCCAAAAAAATGGGAAGTTCCTTTTTAAAGGAGAACTGCACACATATTTTTCTCCCTTTTCTGTGCATTCTAACAGGAGAAAACATGTTAGTAAGAGCTAGCTAACAATGCACATCATTGGACCTACCTAACATTTATTGTTTCATATACATGCGATGGTCATGCATTAACAAGTACATTGACAATATGTAGTACTTACGGTATATTTCCGTATTTTGATTATTTAAAACATTAACTGATATTAAACGGAACTTGTTTCCTGGGCACATTGATTTCAGAGCCCATATAGCTTATGTAACTTCCGTCAACTGCAGCAGCATACAGTATGCTGACAGCAAACAGCATCTTGTTGAGTCTTCGTAGCGAAATTGAGAGCCCAGTATCCACTCTTCTGCCCACTGAGACTAGTGGCTTGTGAGGCCACAATTTCAAAATTTTTGCGAACTCAGGTTACAATATATACGTATAGTGGACGTGAGAAATGTAGACTAGATGAAAATTTGCTTTTTTTAAACCCTTAAGAGTCAGCCCTTGGTGTGAAGGGCATGAGTAGCTCTTTTGTCTGTTGTTCTGTGGCTGCAGTGTTACTGTTATCTGTTCAAGAACGCAATTTAAAAGCCAGCACTTAGATTTAAAGATAATTCCTGCGCTGCATATTTCTCAAGTACACCAAAAACATAGTCATTGCGGCATCTTAATTCATTCAGCATCCCTCCCCATCCTAACCTAACCACAAAGCCAGCTGTAAAGAATAAAAATGGACCAGTGACCTTGGTGTTTGACAAAAGCCTTTTCGGTATGTGTAATGTCAGCTGTGCATGCCTCTGACGCGAGGCAATTTAATTATGTCCAGTTAGTCCACCTGTGTTTGCTTACTCAAACCCACCTTGACCTAAACTTGTCCAGATGTCTTCTGACAAGCTATAAAAAACTAATGTAAATTATAATGGGTTAGGGATTCAATCTCATATTGTACTTACGCACTACAAATATAGCAATTATAATATTGGTTTCGTTGTTTCCTTCATCTTTAACATGTGTTAATAAAACGGTGTTTTTTTTTACTCCAGAGTTTTATCATTTTCATTGAACCTTCTGTCAATATAGAGAGAACCTTACCACAAGTGCCACTATTACCACTATTTCGGCGAGCATGCCTCGGTTGAGTTTTTCTATTGGCTTTCTATACTGTTAGTGACTTACAGTGAATAAAATATGTATTCAAACACCCTGCAGTTTTGCGAGTGCTCCCACTTTGAAATCATGGATTCACGGAATCACAAGAGACAAAATTGTAGACCTCCACAAGGCTGTAAAGGGCTACGGTGCAATTGCCAAGCTGCTTGGTGAGAAAAGATCAACTGAAGAAGCTAAACATGGCTGTCAATCTCCCTCGGACTAGGGCTCCAAGCAAGCTCTCACCTCGTGGCATATCAATTATCCTAAGAAAGGTGAAGAATCAGTCCAGAACTACATGGGAGAGGAGCTGGTCAGTGACCTGAAGAGAGCTGGCACCTGTTTCCAAGGTTACTGTGGGAAATACACTAAGACGTCAAGGTTCCCCTGCTTAAATCGGCATACGTCCAAGCCTGTCTTAAGTTTGTCCTTACCATTTGGATGATCCAGAGGAGTCATGGGTGGAAGTTATGTGGTCAGATAAGACCAAATACCATTCAAAAAACACCATGCTTACAGTGAAACATGGGGTGGAAGCATCATGCTTTGGAGGTGGACAGGACGACTGCACTGTATTAAGGAGAGGATGACCAGGGCCATGTATTGCGAGACCTTGGAGAACAACTTCCTTGCCTCAGTTAGACGATTGAAGATAGATTATGTCTCTCAAGGTGGACATGCACCTAAGATGACAATATCAAAGCAGGAGAACTCGCGAAATTGCAGGGTGTTCAAATACTTATTTTCCCCACTGTAACTATAAAAGAAATCAATATTAACTATTGACTTCTTTTTTAACATGACAGTTGTCATATACAGTCAATCTAAACGTAGCCATTACAATAAAGTCGGCCATTCTTTTCAAAATAAATATAGAAAATGGTCAAATATAATCCTTTTTTCTAATACCAAACCTTTAGTTATGCTCCAATCCTCCGCCAATAACAAAAGAAGTAAATATGAAGGAGTGCCTGGTTTAAGAGGACATTAGCAGCTGTCTGTCTGACCTCTTGGTACATTTGTGGTAGTGCTTGTGCTAAATAATTGACTTTAAAACTTTGCTGGACATTGCGAGTCAATCGTTTTCAGCGCGACAGACATCGCACACATTCCTCATATTGGAGTTTGTGCCAAATTCTAAGGTGGTGAAAATTATTTTTTTAATGGTCTGGATTCGAAGTACCTCCATATTACTGAGTTACTGCTTATTCCTTGCTGACTTCTTTCACTGCAGAAACGCTAGTCTGTTAGCTTCAACTAAGCAGCTGGGCTTCTTCTCCGCCTTGCGTATACAGGCATGAGGGAGATACAGCGCAAATCCAGTCTATCGATATTAACGATATGGTTGATTTTGATATCATGCTAAAAGTAAATATCAATATTTTTAAAATATCTATACATCACCCAGCCTTAGCGTATCCCGATGACAGCATTGTAATCTAGGTCATATTAACTTGTTTTCTTGTGTTATAATGCAAAGAAAAGGCAAATAAATATGTGTTCATGTTTCACATAACGAATGATGGGCAATTTTGTTTTTTAAGTACAGCCAATAGCAATCATCGTAAATAAATTAAACTGCTGCATTGACACGCTGGGGCACAGTCTGGAATCAACTACTTGTATTGGACCAGGACACTCCTATAAATAAGAAGGAATTATTAACTGCAATCCAATGGGAAATAGTGACAATAAAAATCATTCCAACTTTAAATAAGAAAAATATATAAATGAAATAAAATCCAGACTTATGTTAATTTCCAATAACCCATGGTAAATTTCTACAGACAAATTTGAATAACCTTTTATTCTCTTGGCCCATGCTGCTGCGCATTCAAGTGCCTCGCACTCCATTCAAACCAGTGCAATGACATGGATTAATCCAGTGTTGACACATCATATTGCATGTCAACCGCACTGGTACCGTGACCCGCCTCATAATATAGGTCAGACACAGCAGCCCAAATTTGTCAAACACCCATTTCTGATGTCCCAATTGCATCATGTGAAGCGAAAGTGTATCATAATCCTGCTGTTTCAGATGCACACTCTTGACTTGGCACACATTAATACGGGCTTAAGGCAGTCTAAATGTGCAACCACAGACGTGCAACCATTCACACTCAAGGCTGTGGGGTTGTTTTAAAGACTAATTTAGATTTAGGAGGACTTCACCCATGTACAAAAACATACTTTTCTTTATACTACGAACAAAGGTCACTTGTTAGCATTTCAGTATTACTTTGGAGAGAGTTTGTTGTTGGGAACAAAGTTGTTTTTGTGATTTCTGTTTTCTTCATATTTTAAGAGTCCTGATCAATTTGTCATGTTTTTACCACTTGAATCCCCATGAACCCGATGCTATTCAGTTTTGCGGAACTGCAATTTCCTGCTGGTAATAACGCCAAACCCTGCGGACAACAACTTGTACATCCGAGACGACTATCTTCTTAAGACAGATTAGCCTGTGACGAACAATAAGCAGGAGACTGTGTCTTGTCTGTCACCCCACCCCCACCATGCCATGTGAGGCTTTCATGTGAGCAGCAATAACTTCACCTTGTCTCTCCGTCAACGGCGTTGCTGATGTCATTGACAAGATCATGTTTCTTGTCACTTTCAACATTCTGCTGGTGCTCAGTCATTGCTGAGTATCAGATTACTACTACATATGCCTGGCGCCGCTGATGCACAGCTGAAATAGCCATGTTGATACACTCCTTTCTCCTAGCAACTAGACTACCTAATCGCCTATGTATGCCATCAAGTGAGGTTTATTCCAGGGGCACCACGCTGCTTGGTAATGGGCTTCTAGGAATCATGTTGCTATGGCATGTCTCTCTGGGTTGCAGCTCACTAAACAGCTCCCACTGGCAGATATTTGTATTCACCCTGTCATGCCATTTTATGTCAATTTCACTAGCAGAATGTGTTTGGAGATCTAGGAAATGTTTTGATCATGATACCAGGTCTTTCATTAATTCATTCATTTTCTACTGCTTATCCTCACAAGGGTCACAGGGGTGCTGGAGCCTATCCCAGCTGTCTTCGAGGTGGACTGGTCGCCAGCCAATCAAAGGGCACATATAGACAAACAACCATTCACACTCACATTCATACCTATCGGACAATTTAGAGTCGCCAATTAACCTAACATGTTTTTGGTATGTGGGAGGAAGCCGGAGTACCCGGAGAAAACCCACGCATGCACGGGGAGAACATGCAAACTCCACAGAGAGATGCCCGAGTGGAGCTTCTTGGCCAAGGGTGGAATTGACCTGGTGTCTCCTCACTGTGTGGCCTGCGCGCTAACCGCCGCCGTGCAGCCAATACCAGGTCTTCTTTTAAGCTATTCCAGGATTTATTTTGAAAGTAATATTGAAAGTGACATTATATCTGTGAGACTACCTAGCTGGTTGTGCTATCATCCTTGATGAGCTTTTGTTATACAGTGTAAATATTTTACTTCTGACTTGAAGTTTCTCACACAGCTATGTACACTGCCCAAAATACTCACTGTAACTTTTGGGTGTTTATCTGAATCTTGATGAAATTTGGTACGCCCCTTTAACGGGGAACTGCACTTTCTTCACATTACTATAACATTTAAATAAGATTGGCTGAAAACATGGCCGGCATGGATCTTGCATGTTACAACGGCTCTTTGGGAAATGAGAGCATTCCAAGCAATCCTATAAGAATGGGAGCTCTTGTAGCTGCAAAGAAAAGATTTTCAGTTCCTGTAGGTGTGACAGTCACGTTTCCCTTATGTTTGCAGTGTTAGTCTGTCATTTTCTGTCCCCAACACTTTTGAGAGAACTTAAATCATAACCCCCTCCCCATTGTCTCGTATTTCAGAGTCTGTATATGACCTCCTCCCCAAAGAGCTTCAGCTTCAGCAGTCGACCACCCAGACCGACTCAGCCACCATGAGCCAGAAGAGCGGGGGAGAGGCGGGGCCTCCTCCATCGGCAGCCTTGGCTTCAGGTGAGCCACCGAATCAACAGATGAAAGCCATGATCTGGGATCAGTCTACTCGCAAATTGTTCCCCCAATACCATGTGGGGCACAAACATGCGGTGATAGAGGGCAACTTCACCCTTTCACCGGTTACTAAAGATAAAAAACTTTTAAAACTTTGCAAAGACTTTGCAATCATAACAGCAGGGGCATGCTGACTGTTAGCCTTTGTGTTCAGGATACCATGTTCATCAACACTGCAACTGCAGTGTGCGCATGCGTCTCTCATCTTAACCTAATTCAACTCTTGGAAAGGGATGGACTAAACCCCAAGACAGAACGGTGTCATCTCCTTAATGGTTAATAATGGTTAATAAATAACCATCTTTTTAAAACATGAATAAGATAAAGTAAATATAATTTTAATGGAAACATCCAGGGGTTCTCCATCCCTGCTTGTGGCTGTTCTCTGCTTTTGTCCTCTCTCTGGCTGGCCAAGTGAGGTGTGGCCTTCTCACTTGTGACACAAAATCAACGGAGTGAC
The DNA here is from genome assembly GCF_037039965.1 of Doryrhamphus excisus. Lineage (NCBI taxonomy): Eukaryota > Metazoa > Chordata > Actinopteri > Syngnathiformes > Syngnathidae > Doryrhamphus > Doryrhamphus excisus. Next base: position 12,740,036 of record NC_136357.1, on the reverse strand, counting down.
ATATGTTTCAGATTTAGGGGACACTCAAATGGTGAAGCTATTCTTTGGTTGACTTTGGAGGTGGGCCTCAGGGCCACTCCAAAAACAATTGATATTTTATTTACTTCCTGTTCATCATTTGAACTCTTAAACCAAAGTGAAATGATGTTCTAGTTGTGTTTTTGCACTTACAGGATCCTAACACACGACATTCTTTTGACATTTCACTCAATTTTTGCTGCACGTCTCCTGTGATGCTTGTGCTTGATGTTTTTTGTCACTTGGCTTTTTTGGGCAGTTGAACATAAATATTTGGGTCATCCACTCCTGTGAAAGATCAATTGAGCATCACCTGGCACTGCAGATCAGGACTGCTTACGGACTTGAATAGCAATTCATTCAGGCATTTGGTTTTTTTTGGGGTTATGAGTAGTTTGTGCCAATTTGCTATTATTTCAGTCACCACGTCACTTTAGAAAGCGTGTGGTAAAGTCTTTGTTGAAAAGGAGTTCCTACACTTTAGAGAAGTTGCCAAATTCACGACATATAAAGGATTTATTTTTAATGAAAAAGTGAAGTTGCCCCTTGAAATGATTGGACTGAACAAATTCATGTGGTCTGATCTTGGATCATGGTTCAGGAGAGCCGATATGATTTATATATGGGAACAATTTAAGTCTAGAAATACGTCTTAAAGAGCAAACTGGTCAAATAAGTTTTTGAGAGAGCTCCACTTTTAATGCATCTTTTTTTCTATCCTGACCCTAAGCAGTGCAGATCGGAAGCATGAATGCTGTAAAGTCCCTCTGAGGATGAGGAGCCTCATGAATGCTTCAAAATGTAGAGTCGACATCACAAAACAGGGCTCCCTTCACAATTTTAAGTTATCCAATTTACTGATTGACAGAAGTTGAGTCTTGAATGATCAGCTCTCTTGTTGCTCATTGGCTGTCTCATTTTTATTGCAGGAAGTTCCCTCTGAGGCAGGGAGTGTCTGCATATAAAATGGTCTGCAGTTCACTGCTCCATAGGTCAGAGGCTTGTTTATTCTGTCTCTATGGCTACGCTCAGTCCCAACAAAATCTTCCAATTGGCATGCGCAAAATACGTTTTTACTACTGAATGCACATTGCACAAAGTGTAATATAACCCTGGCAACCCTGGCAAATTTAATTTGACGCCGCATTACCAGCTTGCAAATTGGCCTGTACATGAAAGTTTTGACCAGATTTTGTTATGTTTCTTTCTGGCAATGTGTATGTTACGAATTTTGTAGCTTGCTTTTGTTTTTGTAAACAAAGCATGTCAGTTTTGTCACATTCATTTATTCGAGAAAGGGATTTTTAGGAATCAAAACTTTGTGGGACCAAAAGTACCCTTCTCAACTTTAACTTCAGAATTTTGATCAATGCTTGACCGCTCTCGCATGCACAGTGAGGGCATAGGACCCATAACATTCTTGAAATTACAGTTGGGAAGAGGGGAAATCAGTTCAAATCATGTACAAATTCAGCTGCTTGAGTGGGACTGCTAGCCTTCTCCGTGTAACATCCCTACTGACTTATCTGTCTGTATACTCATGCAGATGCAACATCTTCCACCTCCAGCCCCTCTGCCTCCTCCTTGGCGATGGGAGCCCCACCATGCTCTGGCATATCCACTGGCCCCGCCTCTTTGTCTTCAGACCATCACAAGGCCCCCCAGAATCTTCACTCCTCTGGAGGGGATGGCGCTGGCGCTATAGCTTCAGAAGTGCAAGTCATGGAGGGAGCTGCATCTGCTCCCAGCAAGAGCAACAGTGGCGCAAATGCTGCAGCAGGCGATACTGGGTCAGGGCTCGGAGTTCAGCAGCCTCAGAACACCCCATCAAAGCGGAGGCCTGTATTGAGCATATCTCCACCACCTGAGGACCTGTTTGATGACAGTCAGATGTCCTGCCTAGAGGAGCCCCCTGTAGCTGGAGCACCAGGTCCAGACTCAGAGCAAAGCAGCAGCATGTGGGCTGACGACTCCGTCTCCAACTTCAGCTTAGCCAGTTCCTTTTCCTACAACGACAACACTGAGGTGCCACGCAAATCAAGAAAACGAACCCCTCGTCAGCGACCTGGCCCAAAGCCTGCTCCTCCAGAGGACAGCATGGACGTGTTTGATGCCGACAGTGCCAAGGCACCTCACTTTGTCCTTTCCCAACTTGGCCCAGACAAGACCAGTCCTATAACCAGGTGGGTATCCCAGTCCTCAAGGCGCATACAGTAATGTAACAATAATTTGTCCTATTAACGTCATCTTGTGGTTTATGATTACTTAGCTCTCTGGATTCAGGTACTGCGGTGAAGGGTGGCTCACTATCTGCCCAGTTCCCCCCGAAAAGCAGTGGGAAAGAATTAAAGATCCTGGTGCAACCTGAAACTCAGCACAGAGCTCGCTATCTGACCGAGGGCAGCCGAGGCTCTGTCAAAGACCGTACACAGCAGGGATTCCCCACGATTAAGGTTTGACAAAGGAGGCCACCGGCTTCTTCTTGGCATGGAAACAATGCAAACACTGATTAAACTAAGACCAAGGTGCCAGTTGAGACATATTGAAACAGCCACACAGGTTCCTTGGGTAGATTAGTGATGACACAACCGGAGAACCCAATTCAAAAATTAGGTCAGTTCTAACCTTGCAGTAATAAATCCAAACTGGCTCAACACAGACACACAGAAAATTATTTGAACTTGTGATCTTTGATGCTCTATCTCGGCTTACTGTGTGTTTGTCCATTTATTTGTCACATTGTTTTTAATGACCTAATTTTTTTTCCCGCCAGTTGGAGGGTGTTAGTGAGCCAGTTGTGCTGCAGGTATTCGTAGCAAACGATGCAGGCAGAGTGAAGCCACATGGTTTCTATCAGGCCTGCAGGGTAACTGGCCGCAACACAACCGCCTGCAAGGAAGTGGACATTGAGGGCACCACTGTTATAGAGATCCCTCTTGAGCCCAGCAATGACATGACACTTGCGTAAGGGCTATTTCATGTTGATTGAGAATGATTTCTTAGTGCACATTGTTAATATATTACTGTTCAATTGTGCTACACTTGTTTAGGGTGGACTGTGTGGGAATTTTAAAGCTACGCAATGCCGATGTGGAGGCACGCATTGGTGTGGCAGGATCCAAAAAGAAGAGCACGCGCGCTCGGCTGGCCTTTAGAGTCAGCATCCCCCAGACGGATGGCTCCATGCTCACTCTACAAGTCCCCTCGTCGCCCATTCTGTGCAGTGAGTAGGAAAACCAGTCGAACAAAAAAAAAATCAAAATGGTATTGCAACTTTTATTGCCATGCTCCTTTAGGCAGAAACAGTTAAAATATAAAGTATTCACTGTGAGGTGCAGTGTCGGGGGGGCTTGAGAGGCAGGGGAGACTACTGATAAAATTTATTCAAGGTTGACTGGTCTTTTAGTCTATTTATTAATGCTTTAATAATGCTGGTGGCAGCAACTTATATAGTGTTTTTTGTACAGGTAAAAACATTAATATTACAGGTCGTCAATAGTATTTCACATTGGGGGTGGGGTTGAAAACAATAACATTCTTTCCAGGATGTGACATGAAATAATTGAGAACCACTACCCCTCTGCAATTCTCCAGCCCAGCCAGCAGGAGTACCAGAGATCCTGAAGAAGAGTCTTCACTGCTGCTCAGTGAGAGGAGGAGAGGAAGTTTTTATCATCGGAAAGAACTTCCTCAAAGGAACCAAAGTAATTTTTCAGGAGAACATTGCAGGTGTGTAAATTGGTTTTGTTGGTATCCAAATTTTGTGGATACAAACCTGTGACTGAAGAGCAAACCAATAAATACTATCATCTACATTTTGTAGATGATAGTTCCTGGCAAGCTGAGGCCAAGATAGACATGGACCTTTTCCATCAGGTAACTGCAATTGACTGTAATGTTGCTTTAAATTTGAATACATTTCTACATTTGTTTTTTTTCCCCTAGAATCATCTGATTGTGACAGCTCCTCCATTCCACAACCAATCCATAACTTCCCCTGTTTCTGTGGGAATTTTTGTGATGACCAATGCTGGTAAATCACATGAAGCCCAATCGTTCACCTATACACCAGACTCAGGTAAAGTGTTTCCGTCTATCTGGTACAGTCTAAGCTCTCAAGTGTCATCAAGCTATCATGTTTGCTTCTCATCCTCAGCTGATGACACAGACACCCAGACAGTAAAAACAGAGGCAACTTCCTTCAAGACATGTGTATACGATAGTCAAATCAAATCAGTGTCTGACCAAGCTGAATCTTCGGGTCAGCCTACCAAACGAGAAGAGGACACACCAATGGAAGTGTCTAGCAATCCACCGCCCTCAAATGTCTTCAAGGTAGGATTCAATCTGCAAAACAGAAATGATCAGTCAAAGCTCATTTGCTGACATGATTTTTCTGTTCATTTTAAAGCAATCCCCGAACCCAATTGTCGCAGTGCAGCAAACACTGGAGCTCAGCTCCAGCCCTCATTCAAGTGGGGAACCATTTCAGAGCGCAATGTCCCTTCAACCGGACGATGTGGAGCTTCCCCAGGTGCCCCCAGTCTTCCCCAGCCTCGAGTCCCTCAACTCCATACAAAAGCAAGACATTGCCCCAACCACATCCTTCCCAATGTCAGGAGATCCAACAATTCCTCCTGTGACACCGGAGGTTCCCCAGCAGTTCCTGAGAGACCCTCAGGAAAGCCTGCCTCCTGAACGCTCAAACAACAGTGGTGGGGTGGTGGTTGTAGCTATGCCCCAAATAACAGCACCCTCTCAGCCACAGCAGTCGCAGGTTCCTTTGTTTGCCCAGGAAGGAGTCACCCAGCTGGAGAGAGCTGTAAGAGAGCTCCAGGCTGGAAGTAACACAGCCCTTCAGCAGGTTTTAGAAGCAGCTGTAGTCCAGCAGCAGATAAACTCTGTGCTTTATAGCACTACACCCACTGCAGAATCCCTTCAACAGCATGTCCAAGAGAACATGAACAGCCTTCGATTGGGAGCTGCAGATAATTCGCTGTCGCAACAGCAACAACTGCAGATGCAGCAACAGCAGCAGCAACAACAACTGCAACAGCAGCAGCAGCAAATACAACAGTTTCAGCAACACCAACAACACATACAACAACAGCAAATCCTTGATAATCTTCAACAGCAGCAAGTCATCGGAAACATGCAGATCCAACAACAACTTATACTACAGCCACAAGACCAACAGCAGCTACAGCAGCAACATATGCTGGAGAACATTCAACAACAACAATTGCAACAGAATCAGCAGCAAGTCATGAATAACATCCAACTCCAGGATCAGCAGCAAAGTCAAATTCTGAGTACTTTACAACAACATCAACTCCAACAGCAACAAAGCCAAGCATTGAGTAACCTACAGCAGCAGCAGATGCAGGAACAGCAAGCTTTGGAAAATCTACAACAGCAGCTGCAGGCGGAGTTGCTCCAGCCTCAGATCCATTCCTCCCCCCAAGTACAGCAGCCGGTCTCCCTATTGCAGCAAGCAGGTGAGATGCTCACCATCCAAACCAGCTTCCCAACACAGCCCCCATCCCATACGTCCCCCCCACAGCAGCTCTTTCAGTCCCCGGGGCCCATTGCGGATACACAGGGCTCCCAACAGCAGGTTCAAGCTGCTCTGCTCCAGAATACGCTTACGGTTCTGACAAGCGGCAGCCTCACCACAGAGCAGCAGTATCTTTCCTCTAACACTCAGTCCCAGCAACAGCAGCAGTTGACATTCATTTCCACCATGGACACGTCTTCCAGCCAGCCTCAGTCTGTTGCCATGTTTCAGAACCAGCCTCAAGCTCAGCTGTCTCAAATGCAGCAACAGAGCACCCCCATGGAACAACAACAATCCCCACAACAGAGTCAACAGTCACCGCAAATTCCAATTGGGCAACAGGGATCCTTGTTCCAGACCATACCAAACCATTCACAGCCTAACCCCATTCCCCAGAGCCAGCTGTCCCAAACTCCGCAGGCAGGTCTGCTCCTCTGCACAACTGATCTAGACCCCCAGGCCATTCCCCAAACTATTCTCTTCAGCGCCCAGACCCAAGGTCCTTCCTCGATGGGTGGCATCACTGTTGGAATTCCGCAGCAGGAGCCAGTAGAACCCATGTCCTTCCAGGATCAGACATCAACATCCGCACAGAATCAACAGCGGAGCCTGTTCCAGGAACAGCAGCTAATGCAAGTAGGCTCAAGTTCTTCTAGCGTCCCCAACAGTCAACCCGTGGAGCTTTTCCTACCCCAGACATCCCTGTCCAGCCTCCAGAGTACTCTTGGTTCACAGGATCTGAACAATCAGGCAGCGCCCCCCGGCACAACAATTTTTGTGGTCCAAGGGACTGTGGGTGTGGTGGACAACCCTGGCCAGCAGCCCCCAGAGCAGCTTTTCCAGACAAATGTGGGTGATAATGTAGCCCAACGAGGACCACCAAACCTGTTTGTGTTTGGCATACAGAATGGTAAGCTACTCTCTATACTGCTCATCCTGTTTGGTCATGAACTGGAACTTGGTCCCTTGACTAAGCTATGTAAACCACTATTACTACCAAAGACTCGATTAAAAGCTCCTGTTTTGTTTCTTTTTTCAAGGCCTTGACCATTCTACTACTACTTCAAATTGACCATCTCCATTTTCTCCTCCTGCCAGACACTCCCCAGCTCCTCAACTCCCCTGGATCAACCCTTCCAGTTCCGAGCCAAGCCCCGAACTCGGGTCACATGCAGCCCCTCATGGAACAGCCCATCTCCCAAGCTGCAACCTCGATGCCGCCCACCATGCACAGCAGCTTACAGGGCACTCTTCAGGCACAAATGCAGTCCAGCTTGGAGAGCGCCATGCAGAGTAGCCTGCAGAACGCCATGCAGACAAACGCCCAGGTGACCCTGCAGCCTGGTCTGCAGACCACCATAGACACAAGCCTGCCGACTCCGATGCAGACCAATCTTGAAATACAAAGCAGCTTACAGAGTACACTGCAGGGGTCGATATCGCCGTCGTCCAACATGGGCAAAATAGAGGACCTACTGGAAAGCCTACAGAAGCAGTGAGGATGTCCGCGGGACCACGTGGAGAGAAGGTGACGTGTAGCCATGCACTCTCAAAATCAACAAGACTAGCGGCGCATGGTGTTTTGGGCCAATGCCACAAAACTTTAAAAATAAAAAAAAAAGTATATTTAAGAGTTAAATGCCCCATTTTACCTAAAACCCCCAAATGATGAGTTAATGTAACTCATTTTTATTAACTATTTATCATAAATTATAGCCTTTGTATATCCATTTCCTTGAATTGATGATCTGCCTTTTGTTATTACCCCTCTTGCAGGATCAGAGGGGCCTGTAATAACTGCTTTATCCGTAAGTCTGGGGGGGGGGGGGGAGATGCAGTGTTTTGTTCTCAAGAGTGTTTTAATAATGTTGGGCCTATGAGCGGGGCAAACCAACCAGGTTGTTTTTCATGGAAAAACTGGAAGGAAAGAAAAGGAATGTCACTGACTGAAGCAAACTTGACAAAAGCGCGATGAGCAGGCGGTAAAACAGTTAGCCATGGATTCGACATCCAATTGCAGAAAAACGTCGGGCTGAATCTCATTTTTGGAGTGTGGAAACTCTTTTTTTTGCCCCGAGCGGTGACGACTGTAGGCAGGCTTTGTGGAGCAGCTAATATGTATTTTGAATAACTGAAATCTGATAACAATTAAGGCTCTTACATTATGCACATTTGACAGGAGGGCACTTTCAAGATCATTCAAAACTATGAATACACATTTGTCAAAAGTGGTTTGAATATATTTATTGTTGGTGTACTTTCAAGTTTAACACTCCTGAATGAGATTTAACCTGGTTAAATACTGTGACTTCTCTCTGTGTTTCCATGCGTGCAGGCCTCCAAATAACTATGAAGTTTGTTGTATCTTTTTGTCTTTGAAGGTAAACCTTTACCGAGTCATTGTGGATAGAAACTTTACACTTGTGAGTGTTGTGTGGTTTTATAGACATTTTATCTCAAGCACTTTATAACCTCTTCTGTATAACCAGCTAATCCTTTCATCCATCCACGCATGCATTTGTACACAGCAACATTAAGACTTAAAAAGCAGAGGAAATGAACACAAAAAAAAAACTAATTGTCTTTGTGCGGGATAAAAACATCACAAACAACAATTTTTCATCTTAATGTCTCCGTAGTTTTAATGTCCAAGGCAATTATGTAATGAAATTATGCTCACAGCTCAATCGCAATTTTTATTGTACCAAAGACTGTTGGGGCCACACTGGAAAGAAAAATATTTTAAAAATTAAGTTGCCATCATGAGAATGAAATTGGAATTTTTATGTGGAGGAAAAATTGTAAAGTAAAATGACCATTTATATATAATCATTTTGTAGTAAGAGAATAATTACAGATCTTGAATAAAGTCATAATATTACAAGAAAATGTTGTAATATTAGAATTTTGAGAAAGAAGCTGCACATTTGATGAGAATAAGATTTATTTTTTTTGTCCTAACAATCTTATTGAAAATGTTACTAAACGAGTATAACTAAAATAGAATATATGAAATATATAAATTGCTGCTGTTTCACTGGATTGAATTCGTAATATTAGCAGAATCAAGTTGTAGTTTTTCAAGAAAAAAGTTTTAATAGAGTATTGTTATAATAGAAACTGTAATTTTAACAAAAATGCAATTATAATGAGAAAATATTTTGAAGTCACAGTTATAATGAGAAGCTCTAAAAATTGTAAAGGTTGCACTTTTACGGGAGTAACTTCAGAATGACAATAAAAAGGGGGAACATAAAAACAATAGTCCACGTCACATCAGCATCATCATCCATACAAACAATTGAATATAATTTTCCTGTAATAGCATTATAAACTATAAAGGTTGTTCCGGTAATGAGACTGTATTCACGTTCCTTTTTGCATAATTTAAGAATTCCTTTCAGTGTGACCTTAATGCTCCTTGGTAGAATTGTGGTCCAATCCCTATTTAATCAGTGTTTGAATTTTCTATTGGCTTTTTCCATAAGGCTTTATTGAATATTTTGTTCTTTTTTGCCGACTCCTCTCCGTTCAGACTGCTGTTTTTTTGTGACTTTCACTTGTTGGGTGTGAAACAGTTGGAAGGCACCGTGTGAAGTTGGCATCTTCCTGACTGTGACAATGGAGGCTGCTATTTTGATTCCACGGTGCTATGTTACAGCAGGGATGGGATTCTTTCTTTGAAATATCAGCTACGCAGGCATTGCAAGTTGAGTGGACTGGACCACAAACCAAAGCTCCCGTCATCAAATGGTCTCGCGTCGGTCCTTCAGAAATCCTGTTTACTCATTTCTATTGCAGCTCTTGTATGTACAATGGAGAGGAGCATATTGTATTGTAAAGGTACTTTTAGTTACATTTCCACCAACTTTATAACTTGGCATATCTACACCAACATGGCGTCAAGCAAAAAAAAAAAAAGTCCCATTTTGACTGACATCGCTCATTAAAAAAAAAGCATTTGTTTACATCTACCCGTGTCCCGTCGCTGTTAGTGATCCATTTTAAAAGTAAATTATCTTTTTTAGAATTTTGTATCTGTGTATCAAATGTAGACTATTTTTGTAATTTAAAAAAATAAACAAGTGCAGAATATCAGTGCTGGTATGTTGCCTGAAAGCAAGCGTAGGTGTGGTGAAAAGAAGTCAAACTGAATTTTCTTTGAAGTTCCTACAATGGAAGTCCTGATGTGGGTTTAGGTCACTGGTGGTCTTTTTTTTTTCTTTTTAACCCCAACCCTCCTTGGTCATGCATCTCAAATGGCACTTTTGACTCACACAGTAACTGTAGGGCAGACTCTAGGGCACTAGTTTCCAAGCATTCCATTCCCATTTGTGTAGGGGAGCTAAAGAGCACATGATGGTGATAGGTGACATGGAGTATGCCTCTTAAAGCCATGCTAACACAAAAGAAGAAGAAACTGCTCATACTAACACAAAAAGGAGGAGACGGCTTCAGTTTTATGAATGTAATTTTTTACCTCATTGTATGTGGACATCAGACCAATTAGATATTGAAGGGCGCACTCACACTGCTCTGCTCCGTTATACCACATCATACAAGGACACTTCATTTGAACTCCTTTTGTGTCCGTCTATTTATTTCCAATAGTGACAGGTGGTAATTACCATTAACAGGCACCGTATGTGGGGGACTTAGGACAATTCAAACAAAAAAATAACGGTTTCCTCAGATTTCCAGGCAATTTTCCCTGTATGCACACTCTATAGTGCTACACAGACCATGACTAATAAGAATGAAGTTATGACACTGATAAACTGTTACTTGCTGCTTGCTCTTCTGACTCTTCCACACAACCAAGTAATGTTGGAAAGACGTTGGGCTTCAACAATTTTGTTGGCTAGTCCAGCTGCTTACTGGACCATATTCACAAAACAGTCAAGTGTGAAATGCCGTATTTCTTTTGCTGGTCGGGAATCGAACTCCAACCAATTTGTGCCTGGTGGTCTCCTCGTTAAGAATTGCAGACAAATGTGGGAGACATTGCTAACACAGTAAACAGAAGCAGCGCTTGGGGGGAGGGCTTAGAGTCTATCTGGCCTACAGCGCACGCCCATATAAAGAAAGCCCAGCAATCTGTGACATCACAAACGACCAGTGTTACAACGCGCTCTGAAACCCAAGCGTTTTGAGCCATCACAAACTTCTTTCAGGGATCACTTCCAAATGTGCAAACCTCATTATCTGACACGATAATACAACATTCTAACGACATTTATAGGTCAGAAAAGTGGACAAAGCATAATAGGTCCCCTTTATTAAGAATCAGGAGGAGCAAATAGTCAGGATGATGGATCATAATGAAATGGCATATGTTCTCATTCGTGAGCTAAGTGTGAGTGCGCCCTAACTAAGAAGTGGCACCGACTGGTATTTATGTTGTTTTTCATTAAATTGACTTTTCCGCTGGAAGAGAACCACAGGATGGCGGTGAACGACAAGAGCACACCAAACTTTTACACACACACACACACACACACACACACACACACACACACAAAGACAAAAACGGCTTTTGTCCTTCATGGGTGTAAATGAATATCCGTGTGTATTTAAATGTGAAAATATACTGCAGGGGTCATTTCAATTGTGATGCTTTCTAAAGAACTTTGTGTGCCTTGATAACAAAAAAAAGAAGAAAAAAAAAAGATGTTTTCTCTGCTCTGTTTACTGGTGTTTCCTCTGTGTCCTTGCTACTTTGGATCCTCCTACGTTTGTTTCAACTACAGCCCACACTGGTTTGTTTTACTGCTAATGTAGTTTTCTTACTGATACAGTCATATCAGTTCATGTGTTTGCCACCAGTCTTTTTCTTTTGGATGCCTCATGAGATTTGTACACGTGAGGTGAAAGGGAAGAAATTGAGATTGTTTCTGCGAGTGTTTTGGGGTCTTTGCATTTACTATTGATTAAAATGCTTTGATTTGTTTAATAATAATAAAAAAAACAGCCATGAAGTTACTGTTAATTGCCAATAGCGTGAGCTGTCTGTCGTCATGTACTGAACTGTTTGCTCATCCATGTTGCTTTTTGTCCCACACTCCAACTCTGTGTGTGTGTGTGTGTGTGTGTGTGTGCGTGTGTGTGTGTTGCGTGAGCTTTAGTATATTTAGCCTTATAACCCCCACTGTAGGGATAATGGTCAACCCCCCAGTGTGTTATCATTCATCTGAATTATATTAACATGTATTTTGCCTTGGTCTGGACATTTGTATACTCTTCAGTTTATATCTGTAATCCTGCTGCTACATTAAATTAATAAAAACTAAAAATGAAAACTTTAATTCTTTGCATCCTTCATCATCCCACATTTAGTTGTATTTTTTTATGTTTTTAAGTTATAGCACTTCTACATGTGCATATTTGGGTAAATGGACCCCCTTGCCCCAATAAAATTAGATCTCTAAGTTTTTTTTGTAGTTTTTAAAAGATGTGCTTTTAATGACTCCATTAAAAAAAATATTAAAATATTTATATTTTTTTTTTTTTAATTTTATATTAACTTATATATATATATATCAACTTATAAATATTTCACCTAAATATGTCACATTTTAACTTTTAATAAAAAAACCAAAATATTTGCACTCCTAACTTGAAAAAAAAGGGTTTGTCAGAAAATATTACTTATGGAAATACTTTTTTACAATAAATATTTGCATTGCAAACATTTCCAAAGTATTTTATTCCTCAAATAAGTTTTCTCTAATATAACTTCCATAATTTGACATCACTTTAATATAACTGCTTTTCCATAATTTCCCATTTTGCAACATCTTACCTTCTTTAAGATGTCAGAAAATAAAAGGACAATTCACAGTTTACTCAGTCTTTGGTGAAGGTGTCGTGTGAGCATGACTTGTAGTTCTTCCACATTAATATCAAAATCGGGTTTGGTCTTTTGGGCAATGGCGGCGACAATAAAGGCGATAATGGCGGTCAGACCCCAAATGTGATACTTGGCTCCTGTGTCAGGGTCCACATAGTCAACGGCGAAGGTTGGCATTGCGGCGTGTACAGCAGCAAGGTCATCAAAGTGGTCTTTGTTAAAAGCGAAGACGTCCAAGGGGACAGTGAACACAGCACTGACCTCTGCAGGGTTTGGACTGGGCCTGAAGGACTCCTCGATGAAGCCAACCACTGGGGTCACCAACAGGTTGTTCTGTTCATAGATGAGAGAACACACAAGTCAAAATGATGGTACCTTATTGATAAAGTGCAGTATGACGATGACGTAGACATGACCAAGCACCTTACTCATGATGGGGTGCAATGCGCATATGACGCGGACATCACCAGGAAGTACACCAATCTCCTCCTGAGCTTCTCTCAGGGCCGTTTCCACTTCATCTTTGTCACTGGGGTCTTTTTTACCACCAGGAAAACATACCTCGCCTCCACTGGTCCTTAGCTAACATACACATATATATAAATATCTTACCAACGAATAATTATAACGCATTTGTATTTCTTACCTGCTTGGAACGTAGAGTCATCAACGTATGCAGCTTCCCATTTCGTACAAATAGAGGGACCAACACCGAGGCTTTATTCAGCTCAGGTATCGGCATTAATTCCACTTTTCTGACGTCAAACTGTTCAAAAACAGCAATGGTTTCCATTTTGATTGCCATGTTAGCAAACCGGTGCGAAGTCACGACCAGCTAGCATAAACCGCCATGCAGGAGTGGCGTTAGTAACGCTTAAAACAAGAAACACTGGTATATATATTAATATCATTAATAACTTTAGTTGGGTTTTTATAGGAAAATAAAATATTTACTTAACACAACGATAAACATGAAACGAGTACCAAATGTTGGGAACAGCCAGCAATCCCCCCCACAGCGCCACCAAGCGTATTGGATGACCGTAGTGGCCAAACATTTTCCAACGTCCTCTAGCCGGCGTATTGAATGGAATGATGCTTTTTCTTACGTTTCCATACTCGTGTCCCAGTTAGCGTCACTGTATAGTTAAAAACGTCCTGTAATGACTTAATACATACTACCTCTTTACATATACATTAGTTATGTTATCCATTTCCATGATGTGGAATGCTAGGGAGTAGTGCCATGAAAAATTAGGACAAATTTATATTCAAGTGACAATTTATGGGATCAATTTGATTTAACATAATAAAAACTAGGTATTTGCAAATGAATTCACCAAAAAACTTTATATATTATCTATAGTGTTCATTATAAATAATATAGCCAATATAGTCTCTTCAGTTCTTATTGCTCCCTCTGCTGGCCAACCTGAATATGTGCAGTAAGAAGTAGTATTCTTTGTTTCAACTGCAGATCCATGATGAAAATTTATGAAATAAAACAATAACAGTATGTAGGTTCTCAATCAGCCTTCAGTCACTTGGCATAAAGTGAATATGATACAGTACATGGACATTAAATATGTGCAAACTAAAGGAGATGACTTACTCACTGAACATACAGTACAGCCTGAGTCATGAGCCGCAACAAATGACTTACATTCTTCATATTAAAAGATAAATCTAATGTACAGGTAAAACCTTTAAACAACAAATAAATACATCAGACAACCAAAAATAATACCCAATAATTAACAAATCAACCACTTGCTTTTCAGTCAGGAGGACTGGGGAATTCATATTCTTATGGTAATTCTAAATTTACAAGCACATTTTTGGGGCTCTTCCGTGTAGAAAAATAAAGAATTAAGGAAGATCATCACAGTGGTCCCAGTCGTGAGTGGTTGACAGCTTCTTCATCGCTTCACACTTTATACTTCTCCTTGGCCTCGTCATTCAGTATGCAGATGTGCTGTTCAAACATACAAGTTATGGTTATCTGGGAATGTGTACTGGACACATACGTAGTACATTTGGATGAATTTTTAAAAAAAATGTGATCTAGCTACATGCATACTGGGAAACTCAAAACTCATACATTGCCATTCTTTTCCATCACACTGCTGCTTAAAGTGCTCATGACACCACAAATATTGTGAAAAAAATAATGCCTTAAACATTTTCATCATACTGCGGTCATAACTACGAAAAAGTCACATTTGAAACAGGGACCGCAAGGCACGTCTTCAAGACACGTCTCCAAGACATGGCATGCCATCAAACACGACCCTTTGAATTTACTGTTGCACCCTACAACACATTGCACATTCCACATTAGCCACCTAGCAGGCACATCACAACAAGCTGGATAGGAATAGCACAGCGTTAGCCTCCGTCAGCACTAGGCATATGAGCATGAGAAATGTCGATTTTTCACGATAGTATATCTTTTGGGTTTTTTACTTTTTATATTTCCATCTTCCTAATCAGTTCACATTTCCACATGTCCAAAAGGAGTAGGAAGAAGCAAAGCTTATTAAATCCTACCCCTCCATCTGGTACTTTTACAATCAGTAACTGTTACATTTGTTCACTTCCTGCTTTCCTAATATAGTTTTTATTTTTGTTTTTCTTTTTTCACGTACTGAAGTACGAGGTGATATGACCATACAATGACATAATGGTTACCATAGTAACTATCAATATAGTGATATATATAGCACATCATGGCTGGTTCAAGACTCTTCATCCTTGTATTTAGCAATTAACAAGTGTTTTGGTGTCATGAGTACTTTTAAATAGTTTCCCATAAATTTCCTTCCTTTTTTATCTTTCTTAAATGGAAAATTGACATGAAATGGCATTCAGCATGCTAACACGCATCTGCATCTGTCCAACCTCATCAATGGTCAAAAAGTTGTATCAATACAATGGTTAACTTCTTTTTACACTTGTATGATAGTTAAACACGCTCCAAAGCGCTACACATTAAATCGCTGTC
This sequence comes from Doryrhamphus excisus, assembly GCF_037039965.1. Classification (NCBI taxonomy): domain Eukaryota; kingdom Metazoa; phylum Chordata; class Actinopteri; order Syngnathiformes; family Syngnathidae; genus Doryrhamphus; species Doryrhamphus excisus. Next base: position 12,724,607 of record NC_136357.1, on the reverse strand, counting down.
AGCATGCCAACACGCCTATGTCTTTGCCACATGTCGTCAAAAGGTTTAATAGTTTAATTTAGTTGTAGAATACAGCGGTTTACTTATTTTGACATTTATATGTCAGGTAAGGTGACTTCAAAGATTGCCGGTACAGTGTAATAGGTTCTACCGTAGAACAGATTAATTCTATTTTCATTATTTCCTTTTTTGGGTGGTACAAGCTCTGCAGACTTACACTGAGGTCTCTGAAGTACTCGTTGTAGTCCAAAGCATAGCCCACCAGGAAGGCGTCAGGCACCTCAAAGCCGATGTCTGCAGTAAACATATGTTAAAACTGGCTAAGTTACTGCATCAAAAACAACTATTCTAGGAGGGTGGAATATTTGTATTGAATGATACGCGATTAATTAGAGTGGCAGTAAGTGAAAGCAGTGCTAGCAACTGTTCTTAAGGGACAATCTTGATCAGGTGATCACAACCTAAAAGCATTATGTAACAGCAGAGAGCCACACGGCGTGGTGATCAAGCAGTTTCCTGAAATTAATGTTAATCCTGATGAGGAGAAGAGGAATAAAACTGCTTGCTAAAAGCCTTTTCAAAAGGATTCAAATAGGATTAATACACAGCATTTACATTACTACATGAGGAAAATATGCCAGTAGGTACTCACAATCTGGTCTGTACCCTGAACTCCTGGGGGTCCTCTTCACCAGGAGACTGCAAACAGCAAGTAAAACAGGAACTAATGACATCTTTTTTCTTTTTTTTTTTATTTTTATAGATAGACTTTCTTTGTCATTGCACAATATCACAGCAGTGAAATTTCCAACGAAATGTCGTTGCCTGGCTCCCACATAATAATAAATAATAACAATAATGTGGAGAATAAATAGATGACATCAAATATGCACAATGTACAGTGTAAACAGTAATTTGAACAAATAATTTAAATAATTTTGAATAAATAATAATAATTTAAGTAAGTATAAGTTTAAGTAATAAGTAATAATTTTAAGTTTTGCGTGTGGGCAGGTAGAGGGGCTTATTTGGCATTGAGCAGTCTGATGGCCAAGGGGAATTAATTTATAATAATTTTGATGTTCCTTTTCTTCGTCTCACTGTACGGCACAGGCTGGATGAGAAGAGGGTTCACTCTGCATGTGTTTGTGCGCATTGGTTCTATCTATGAGTGAACCCTCTTATGAAGTGTGGGGCTACTTAGTGAGTGGATACACACAGTACTAGCAGTTAGCAATTTAGCAAAGCGATTTTTCAGTTTCTAAGCTGAAGGCCACAATTCCAGTGTGGAGGTTCAGTCGACTATTACTGATGCGTTTAGTTTGATGTGCGCTCACAGACAGTGTCGCTAGCTACACTGCAAAAGAAATGTAACCTTTCAATACGGTTTAAAGGCTAACATTTGGAGAACTGTTGGAATGTTTGACTGACAGTACAACTTGCCCGGGAGAACGTACATGTATGTCACAAACGGAAATTCACAAACTGTGTGACCGAGTAGAAAAAGACGTGTTGAAGATCAATCAGCAACATTTGACTGTAGACACGAGGCCCAGCTCAAATATGACCTCCGTCATTAGTTTAATAATACACCACTTAACTGTGTGTGTGTACTTTTTATTGGAGTGTTGTTGTTTTTCAGCTTAACAGAGACAAGGTGAGTCTATACAGGCACAGGTCAAATATACTTGAGTACCATCTTGTGGTTGAAATATGAATTACACCTCTCGTGACAATAATAGGTCTCAAAAAATGTTCATTCATTCATTTTCTACCGCTTTTTCCAATATCAAATTCAAGTCAAAATTATTGACCAGCAAAATGTGTTACAACCACCACTATAAACTATTTTTAAATACATTTTATTAAAATGTTTCAAAAATATTTTAGTTTTTTCTTGTATAGTAAGGTGTCATCAAATAGGCGATGTTATTTAAAGGCGGATATAAATAAAGCATTGAATGATAATATACTATTATTAGGAATCTGCACTGCTATGTGGATTGCAACCAGGGTTCTTTTAGTGCTTAAAGTACTTTTTTTTTTTTAAGTAAGATTGTCATTTCCATTGCAGGACATTTGAATCAGTTCTAAAATTAGCGCCGTGGCTCCCTTGTTTTGGGGTCAAAGGGTATCAAGCAAATTAACCAAAGAAAAAGCTTGATTTTTTTTTCATTCTTCCCGTTTGAAATCAAGAGTCTTAGTCTAGCTATTTGTTTTTGTCTGCTGTGTTCGTGAAAGATGCCCTGTCTGTGTATAAAAGCATTAGGTGTATATCCAGGAAGACAATGCTATTTTTACACCCATCAGAGGAAAGCTACAAAGCTTCCACACATTTCCCGCTCACAGAGAAATGGCCTCTCTTCGTTCTCTTAGTAGAGATTAACTCTTAAGCCGCTACACGCCGACTGAAAGTAACTGTGTCCATTAGCTAAGAGCAGCGGGCAGCACTCACATGCACGCTCTCTGGATGCACTCGTGCTCCACCTACCTCACCACTTTCACCATCTTGGGTCTGCTTTCATTTAGCAGGGACAGCAACGTCTGCATTGTCCTGCCCGTCTCCACAATGTCCTTTTGGTGAAGAGAGAATGTTTATTTATCAAGTATTTACTAAGTAAGTAAGTCACTTCAAAACATGAACATCTTACCTCAACTATCAAAACATGCTGCAGTGACAAAAGAAATCGTTACTGGAGACCACATTTACACTGAATTCATTGATTAATCATTGATTAATCTGACATTGGTAGTAACAAAGGGAAGGACAAACCTTGCCGGAAAGACTGGACAGCTCGTCGCCTCCTATGACTTTGACACTGTTGGTTGATTTGTCATTCTAAGGGTGACACGGAGGTCTTACTGTTAAAAGAGTGCGCCTGTTTGGAATTGAGTCAGCCACATTTTGTACCTCAGGGGTCCTAATAGATTTTTTTTTTTTTAGATTTTTTTGTTTCACAGACTACAATCACGGTGCAAACACAGAAATGACAGCAGAACATGGAACAGTTAAGTAAACAGACAAAAGGCTACTACTAGTACTATGGAGAATAGCAAATAACAGCTATGTTAACTGTAAACATGTATGTAACTTTCACTACTTTTTACAAAACAAGTGCCGCAAGGCATGCTGGGAAGACAGAAGCCCTGAAGAACCTGTTCATGAGAACTATATATCAGTTCACTTTATTGTTCTGTAATACTTGAAACCCCTTTTACTGTGAAATACTTGATGCGACCAAGTCTCACTCAGACTCGACCTTCAGCAGCCCCCATCTAAGTAGCGTTTGAGGAAAAGTGTGCCGTGGACGAAAGACACTACACACCTTTGGGATGAGCTAGAACAGCCCTCTCCTCAAGCACTTTTCATTGCTGTGCTGGCACGTCTCATTCGCTCCTCACATTTTCAAGTACATCCCATAAATCTCTCACCTCACAATGAACTTACACAGTAGCTCTTCACTCTGATGAAATCCACCGTCAGCGGCACAGATTTATCGCTGTTTTGGTTCAGCGTTTTAATGTAGTCCAGCAGGTCGGCAAAGAATTTGTAGCCGCCCTTCAGCACGCATAGAGCAACAATGTGGTGGCCCCCCATGTCACGGACGATGTCGCGGGCCAAACGCTCAGTCCTGACACACAAAACAGATTGCAAAGTCTCAGACGATTGGCAAAAATCCAATAACTTTATCTTTCTGTACAAGCATTTTAAAATGTTTGTTACACTAGCCAGAAATATTTCAATATTGAACAAAGCAAAATTTGTTCTCAATCAGAAATCACTCCACACTCTTTATTGCTCTCTGGTTCTACCATATCTTACTTATTGTGTGGAAATATGGGCTAATAACTATAAAAGCAATCTTCACTCGCTAAATGTACTGCAAAAAAGGTCAGTTAGGATAATTCATAATGCCGCCTACATACTAACTCCTTAAAATCACAATTTCCAATTTCTAATAATCAATTTCTAAAATCACAAATATTTAAACTTGCTGATATAGTTAATCTTCAAACAGCTAAAATAATGCATAAGGCTAAAAACAACCAATTACCTAAAAATGTCATCCAATACTTCTCTACAAGAGAGGAGAAATGTGATCTCAGGGAAGAACTACATTTGAAACACTTATATGCTAGGACTACGTTAAAAAGCCATAGCATTTCAGTATGTGGAATCAAACTATGGAATGGATTGAGTAAGGACCTCAAACAATGCACAACGATGAGACAATTCAAGAAACAATACAAGCAGTTGATGTTTGCTAAATACCAGGATTCTTGAAGAGTCTTGAACCAGTCATGATGTGCTATATATATCACTATATTGACAGTTACTATGGTAACCATTATGTCATTGTATGATCATATCACCTCGTACTTCGGTAAGTGACAAAAATAAAATAAAACAATAATAAATTAAAAAATATATATATGTATATTAGGAAAGCAGGAAGTGAACAAATGTAACAGTTACTGATTGTAAAAGTACCAGATGGAGGGGTAGGATTTAATAAGCTTTGCTTCTTCCTACTCCTTTTGGACATGTGGAACTGTGAACTGATTATGGGATGCACTCAATTGTAATCTGATGCATGTTCAAATGAAATAAAACCATTACTTCATTACCATTACCATTAGTCAGTTGTTGGTGTCATATGTTTGACACTTCCTACACTGTGTTCTTTACAATGAACTCACCTGCCGTACTAATGCTGCCTGAGCAGGTTGCTTCATACCGCTACTACAACAGTGGTTCTCTTGCTCCTGTGTGGTGCAACACATTTGTTCCTAAATGGCCATGTGGTCAAAGAGAGCTGAGTTTTCCTTTCCCGTTTCTCATGTACGACAATTTCATGATTAAAGATGTAGCTGTTTTTTTTTAATAAATGAGTTTTCCGACTTCAGAAATCACACAGCCTCTCTCCAGTTATCGGCTGCTTCCAATTAACTCCCCAAATCAACGGCCCAGCTATAATTATAATTACAGCATTTATGGCACTAAGGACAACTTAAGGTCAACAATGCCCAGTTTCCTATTACCTATTAAAGATGCTTCCCTGGCCAACTTTCCCCAAGAGTGTGTCTTCATTGACAAAAACTACGAGGACTGGTTTAGTTGAACACAAGTGGACTTCTTTGTTAACTAAAATCCCAATTTACCCAGCAGCTGCTCTCTTTTCCCATCCAAACTCATTCAAATCCATGATGTGTAAATGACCCGCGATTTCAAAGGCAAATTCAAAGCAGGTGGACTACACAAATTTGAATATCTAGTTCCATTTATTTTGCACCTGAAAGCCATATTTTTTGTGGTAATTATGGCTTACAGATAAACACACCCAAAATTCAGTTTCAGAAAATCAGAATGTTACATAAGATCAATTAAAAAAATATATTTTAAACTAGGGCGGCACGGTGGTCTAGTGGTTAGCGCGCAGACCTCACAGCTAGGAGACCAGGGTTCAATTCCACCCTCGGGTGTTTGCATGTTCTCCCCGTGAATGCGTGGGTTTTCTCCGGGTACTCCGGTTTCCTCCCACATGCTAGGTAAATTGTCCATAGGTATGAATGTGAGTGTGAATGGTTGTTTGTCTATATGTGCCCTGTGATTGGCTGGCGACCAGTCCAGGGTGTACCCCGCCTCTCGCCCAAAGACAGCTGGGATAGGCTCCAGCACCCCCCACGACCCTCGTGAGGAAAAGCAGTAGAAAATGAATGAATGAATATCAGGTTTCTGAAATGTACTTTCTTTTCTGTGCACTCAATACTTGGTTTCTATGGACTTCGGAGTTTGGGAGTCCATGAAGCGGCATTTGGTACCTTTGGCGGTGTGGGCAGGCGCCAAGTCCTGCTGGAAAGTGAACTCCATATCTTCATAAAGATTGCCAGTAGAAGGAAACATGGAGTGCTTTAAAATTTTCTGCTGGATGGCTGCATTGACTAGTCTTCATAAAATGTGGACCAACACCAGCACCAGCACCAGCACCATCTTCACTCTATTATGGTTTTTGAAGATATACTGTTTGAATGAATCACTGTTTTTTGGCCTGGTATCAGTCAAAAAGTATGATCATTTTCAAGCATAAAAGGGCCAAATGAACTAAAATACAAATATCAAAGTTATGTTGTGACGAGCTGTAGTATTCTACACTGGTCACTAGGTGTCAGTAATGTTACATTGATGAGACATTAGCAAGGAAAAAAGTACTATATTGGGTAATACAAGTGTAAAGATGACTATAGGGTTGCTATACAACCCATTGGTGAAAGAATGCATAGCGCTATGCACTCTTTTCCACATATTATTGTTCTTTAAATACCAACGTTTTTGGAGGAAGATGCATACGCACATTTCACTTCCGCTAACATTTTTGTGTGCGGCAATCTTTATGAATGGATGACCCAGTTATTTCGCCACATAGTCCAGGTAGGACGCTTCATGAGGAATGTAACATAGGTAGCCCCTGTTTACAATTCATCTGTGCTTGGTGGCTTTATACGCTGACTCCAGCCTCAGTCCACACTTAACAAATTTTGCTTGACAATCCTCTCAAAGCCTGCCAATGATCAAGTCAGCATTCTTGCACATGATTGTGTAGACTACTGTCCCACAGGTGTTTTGAGTTTATGATCTGATTATGCATTTGGGGGTTTCGTGTACCTGTAAACCATAATCATCAAACTAGCAAGAAATAAAGGATTGAAATATGTCACAGAGTGTAATCAATCAAGATAGTAAATGGGTTTCACTTTATAAAATGACACCTACTTGTTCATGATATGCACATTTTCTTGCCAGACAACAGCTCACCTGTCCATGATGAGTCCATGAGGAATGATCACCTTGTCCAGATCTTGTTCGTAATGTCTGGGCATACAGAAAAGGTCCAAGTCGAAGCCCTTTTCGTCATCTGCGATCTTAATGGAGAGAAATAAAGACAACTTGAACCACATTAAAATATTCAGCCGTCCTGTTTTGGAGATGAAATTATCACTCATTGGGTCTGGAGTCAATTGACAAACAAGGGATGACTATTCGATTTGAGACATGCGGCCATAGTGGTTTTATGGTTTTATATTATTATGGGAGAAATTCTAGTAAACTCTTGCGTGTACTGGGCGTGGCTATCAGATACCAATTGTTTTCATTGTTTTTTTTAATACATTTCAATTGTGCCCTGTGAAGCTTCAAATACAATTTCAAACAATTAGACTCATAATGAATGGTGTATTAGTTTCATATAATGATTAGGGGAGACCATTTGGAAATTGAAAAACTGAATCAAATCAGGCAGTAAGAGAGACTACTACTGTAGTTTAGTAGCTTAACACGTAGCCTAGCTAGGTTCACGTCATTCTTTAAAATAAAAACACAATTTAATGAGGATTGAATCTAAAAAAGGTACACTGCATCGGCAACATGGCAACACCCCAGCCTCTCAACCACCTGTTTACCCCTCAACACTAACGCACAGACTTTAGAAGAGAACTCATTTATAAAAACATTAGTGTCATAGCTGAAAAGCTGATTCTAACGGCGTAAGCACACGCCGCTGGTCCAAACGGGGACATAAGGTTCTCTACCACACCCTCGCAACTAGTTCATTAGGGACGTGGTCGTAGCGAACGCGTCCTCACCTCCAGGTACGACGCCATGTCGGTGTTCGGTCCGTCTCAGAAATTGAGCCGAGGACTCATGCTCTGTTGTCGGTGGGGACGCCTCCGTCGTTGTCAGGATGGAACACACAGAAAGAGGGAGCGATGGTGGTGGTGGTGGTGGTGGTGGTGGTGGTGGTGGAGGTGTCGCTCCTCCGGCGGGATTTATAAGCCGGTTACGTCAGGATCCACTTTTCCTGTCTAATAATAATCTGATTTGTACGACACAAGCCGAGGTTCGACTAAGGTGTCTGGACACAAGAGAGGACTCGGTCGGTAGTTTCTGTGCTGCCAAGTGTTTTAAAGGAGAGGCTGTAGATGACGCAGTAAAAAAAAAAAACGGTCAAATGCTCTGTAGTGGCCTTTATATCGTCGTCATTCTTTTATCGTGTCTGTTTTGGTCATTTGTAAACACCATTTATTTACCGTATAACATTTTATTGATTATATCAAATCATCCTATGACTTGAATAATGGGTTCTTTCTTTATGCTCCAAAAGTCTTAGTGACAGTAGCTTGCATTGACTCTGATTTGAAAAGAAATCAGTCCATAACATTAGGAACCCTCCACAATCCATCCAATGTTTATATAGATGGCACTCATTTTGGTCATGGCTATCCCAACCTATCCCAGCTGATTGTTTGGGTGAGGTACAACACAACCTGGACTGGGCGCCAATCACAGGACACATAACCATTCACGTTAACGTGCACCTCTGGACAATCTAGTCTTATATGAGGATGCCCAAGTACTTCAGAGAATTTGTAAACACAAGTGATTGAAGATGTGCCAATCACCAGACCAGTACAATAACATGCATCAAACTGGGAGGATTCTAATATTTAGCTGGATGAAAAAGGTAACAACAATAAGAAACAAATGGGACAATGGAAAGTTAAGGGGTTTGATTTATAAAGTTCACACTCTGCATCCATTTACTTGTTTACCAGTACTGAAGAAAGTGTGCCAACTAAAAAATAATAATTCAGCAACTGTTAATATGGTTCAAATTTAATAAATGACAAAGAAAGCATCTTACAAAACAGCAATATCGGCTGCAGCACAGCATGAAAAGTATGGGAACTATGAAAACACATGTTCTCAGATGTCAGAACATGAAAGAAGCCAACAACAGTCTTTATACAGAGTGCTGCTTGTATGTGTCTCAGTTGACACCGTTCCCCTTATAGAATCCTACTTATAGCCTGAGACCCACATACAGAGGCTGCAGCACGATCCACTTGAAGACAAAGTGAGGTGATGTTTGGCCTACGATAAAGAAAATCATTTTTTCTTTTTCTCGTCTTTCTTGGCACCGGCGTCCGTTTTGTCCTTCTCCTTGTCTTTCTCATCTTTCTTCTCCTTTTCGTCTTTCTTTTCCTTCTTGCCTTCCTCCTTCTCCTGGCCTTCTTTCTTCTCTGCGTCCCGGTTTGATATCTTGTTGTTGATCAGATTGTGCAGAGCCACCACAGAGCGTATGAGTGACGCCAGATAGACCACCAGCATCTGGTCATTGGTCTTAAGGTAGAACGCTTTGGTGAACTCCTGTAAGGACAATTCCACAATTATCACATGCATGTCTTCTTGAAGAACGACAAAGATTAGAGAGGGTCTGAGGTGAAAGCTTGGATTTACCGACAAACGCCTCTGTCCACTTTTACTTAGGTAGACTTTTGAGGAAAAATTGCAGTGTCATTGTTTCATAGACTTCTACATACAGAAACATTGCCTCCTGCTGGTCAGTAGAAAGAGGATATCCAGGTTGAGGATACCCTTGCATGATGATGCTGTGAAAGGGGAACTGTACTTTTTGGGGAATTTTCACAATCCTTATGTGAAACATGAACACATATTTCTTTCCCTTTTCTATGCATTTTAACAAGAGAAAATGACTTAGTGTGAGCTAGCTAACAACGCATGTCATTGGGACGCACCTATTTCAACTACAAAGCCCTCTTTTTATCATTTGATATACATTTGATTATGCATTAACACATAGATTGATGATATGTGTAATAATTACAGTATCTTGCCGTATTTTGATGACTTAAAGGGGACTTATTATGCTCATTTTTGTCAGAATACGTACGTACGTCAAAATACGTACCTTCCCATTACGTCCACACAAGAATGCACAGAAAAGGAAAATAAATACGTGTTTGACATAAGGATGGTAAATGATGGGCAAAATAAATACAAAAGTGCAGTTCTCCTTTAAAATGTGTGTGTCATGTTAACATTATAGCTTGCATAACTGTGCTAGTGTAGCTAACATTTGTGTCATCGTGGTCCACTCCCACATTAATGAGTTGCTGTATGTCCATTACATTGGACAAGTGCAGAGTTATAGTGTATGTGTAAAAAGTGGATAAGCACACAATAGCACTTTTAGCCCAAAGAGACAAGTGTAGACAAACACAGCTCATTGGCATTAAAGCTACAGACCCAGTATGGCTTACTAAAAATACTTTCTTTCCTTACTCAGTGTGCATCCAGGTGACTGCAAGGTTAAACTACATTTAAAGGTCAAGGCTAACATTATATTATAAATGATTAAATAATGATAAAGAGGAAGTGTGTACCAGGAGATTGACATCTGGCAGCAAGTTGAAGACATCCTGCAGCTGGTAGATGATCTGATGGTTGATGGGAAGCTTCCCCGCTGCCACCCTCTCCAGGTACGAGCGGATGTCCAACAGCTTGGAGTTGAGCCCCTTCAAACCGTGAACCTGGTTTGTGATACGCTGCGACAGTGTGCCCACTGTGGTGTCCTTGATATCTCTGGAAACATGAGAGCATTTAGCAATTAGTTTGGACTGAAGCAATGACACATTTACCGGTTGCATCCATGTAGTGCAGTTAATTGCTTTAAGATGCAATTAATCGACAACTTAATTAAATGTGACAAGTCCACTTACCTGAGAAGGTGCTCTACTCCCACTTCTTCTGCTTCCTCAGCTCCAATCTCACTGGTGACATGTTCAAAGGTCTTCGATGTTGGTGTTCCATCCTAAGAATATCCAATTGCTGCAATTAATGTGCAATCTCAACTGGTTTGTATCAAATAAAATAAATATCTAATATATATCTAATATCTAAAAATAAATAAATGTCTAAATATATTTATTTTCCATTCTTCAAATCAAAAAGTGATTTTATTTGTACATTTATGCTTCCCTGCCACAGCAACAAGACAACAGTCAATGAATTATCACTTACATCATGTATTTCTTCTACAGAGATATATGCTTCTGTAGGAAGACCGAGGTCCTTGGGTTTTACATCAATAATGACTAACACCTAGGAGGGAAAGAATAAAAACAGATTAATTAAACAGTGTAAGGAAGAATTAAAAAAAAAAAACATCAATAGCGACATACTGAATTGGTACAGTACTGCTTGATGAGCTCATTGATGGCGATGTCGTTCTTATGCAACTTTGGCCCTGTGTGGTACCATCCCACGATTCTTTCTCTGGCTAAAAAATGTTATGTGAGCGCATGTTTAGTGCTCAACAAAAAAAGTCAAATGTAATAAACAAAAAAAACAACTTACCATTGACTTTCTTGAACATGCCATACATGTTCTCCAAGTAGTCGTGGTCCAGGAACCACACAGAGTCATCCCTGTCATCCTCATCAAAAGGTACTGCAAAGAAATATTAGTACTGTAGTAGTGGTATCACAAGATTTCTTTTTGAAACAAAAAAACTTGAAATAAATTAATTAATCACACAATCAATGGAAATGAACTGGATCGTTTTGCAGGCCTCCATATATTGCCATATGCATGTTTCGGCACCTAAACACTCCATTGAACAATCAGTCAGAGAGTAATATACAATAATAATGTGAGTGTGTATGGTTGTTTGTCTATTTGTGCCGTGTGATTGGCTGGCGACCAATCCAGAGTGTATCCCGCTTCTCACCCAAAGACAGCTGGGATAGGCTCCATACCCGGCACCGTAGTGAGGATAAGCGGTATAGAAAATCGATGGATAGATAGATATTATCATAACTTAGTGGTGTATTTGTTCTCCAAAATGTTGTTTACAGTCAATTTGTGGGACAATAAACATTTCAAAATACATCTGCATTGTTTTGAGACAACACTAAATTTAAAAGTTTGCTTGTCCAGTCATTTTTTTGTACTTTTCTCAAAATTAATGTTAAAATCTCGTCTAATAAATAGTAATAATATAGTCAATGGTTTTTTGTCATGTGTTAACATTTTGGGAGGCAATCCTTATACTACAACCAACAGTGTATGTGACATAATGAATTAGGTTTGCCTGTCAACACACTCACCTGCGAAGCTATTTGACACATCAAGAACTTTCTTCTGCCACGACCCCAACAGGACTCCAACCACTCTTTTCTGGTTGCCAACCTTCCCTATTCTGTACAACAGAAACACAAAATGAACACAATGATTTGCCATAATGTTCTTGGTATCATTCGTCGTTATGTCAGACCAGTGCTACATGCTAAGCTAACGATTTTTGTATTATTAAACCACCGTTTACGAAGATTCGACTTGTCAGTCGTTCTCTCTGTCTCAATATAGAATTAATAGCACCAATGTGACAAACGGATTACCCCTTTATAAACCCTACAGTTGTTCCCGAAAGTGTATTTGTGCCGACACAAGTAAGCTAACTAGGCTAGCCTTTCCTCCATTCATTCTGAATGGGACTCTGACTCAGCACGTTAACGTTAGCTTAGCCAATGCGCTGTCGCCGTACATTGGTTCAGTTGATACACACACACACAAGTACTCACCTGTTAAAATGGTCGACCACACTGAGTAAAACCAATGGGTGAACAACCACGTTTTCAACCGCTAACTCCGGCATTTTCGCTGCTGAGACGGACCACACACAATCCAACTCTAAACACGACTGCTGGCGCGACACTTCCGCATTGGTCTGACGTCACTTCCGTTTCCATTGGTAACTCAAGGACGCAAAGAGCGGAGTGTTGAATGGTCTGTGCTCAACGTTTATGTCCTTTGAAAGTTATGTATATGCTATTGAATTTTGAATTAAATAAATGTTTGTATTTCAGGCGGAAGTTGAGGAAATTCTCGAGAGGATTGAAGCCCATGGGAGTGTCAGTGGAATAATAGTCGCCAATGCAGAAGGTAATTCAATATAATGACACTCAACACTGACATTGAATAATAATATCCAAAATAAGACCTGATTATTGGCTCCAGCGATCCAGCCACAGCGACCCGAGTGGACACTAGCGGTATAAAAATGGATGGATGGACCTGATCATATAAAAAAATACCCAATTCCTAATTTTAATACGGACCGCCCATAATGCAGCAATTGGTTTTTTTTGTCTTGTGATAATTTATGTTATTTGTGTTACTTTGGTTACTTATTACGTCTACACAACCCAAAAACAATAACAGTAAGACTACTAATAAAGAGTAAATTATAATCTAAAGCATTATGTTTGACAGGTATTCCAGTTCGAACAACATTTGAGAATTCCAAAGCCGCTAAGTATGCAGGACTCCTTCGCCACCTGACCATGATGGCCAGAAACACAGTGCGAGACATTGACCCTCAGAATGATCTCACTGTCCTCCGCATTGGCACCAAAAACCAAGAGATCATGATTGCACCAGGTGAGCCAGTTCATCAGGGATGTACAAACTTTGTCCAACCATTTTCCACATTCAAAAAAATTGAAGGATGTGTGGGATGGGCGCTTTCATACATTCTTCTGTACATTAAAAGTGTAACCTCTTAACATTACCCCATTATATTCTGTGTGTCCTTAGAGAGCGACTCTCTTGTCATCGTCCTCCAGAGGTGCGAGACATGAGAAACGGCCTGGTGGTTAATCCAAGCAAAATCCATTTTATCACTATGTTTAATTGCTGCCTGAAATGTTTGTTTGTTGCAACATCGCTGTGTAGAGTCTGCATATTCTCACTAGGTACCCCGGCCTCCCATGTTTCAAAAATATGCATGTAATGTTATTTGGTGAGTCTAAATATTCCATATGTGTGAATGCAAATGTTTGTTTGTCTATATGTGGCTCAGGGTGTATCCTACGCCTCCCCTGAAGACAGCTGGGATAGGCTCCACTGAGGACAAGCGGTATGGAAAATGGATGGATTGATGAATGGATATTACATGAGATTATACTGCATACTCCACACATTAGTCAGTGCTTCAAAAGCCAGTATTTGAAGTAGTAGTTATATTCCAACCACTTCTGTTGACAGTAGTATGATATTACTCATGCATATATGATTGCTAATGTGAAGAGAATGTGGTCTATAGTTGCAGTAGTGATATTTCTGCAAGTTGTGTTAACAATGAATGTGCATTCCTACAGCATACATGATTTAATGTAACTTTACACTGTGTAAACAATGTGATCCAGAATATGCTTCAAATTAAAAGTATGCTGAGATAAGCTTTGCTGTAATTTGCTGCTATATGAATAAACACAATATAAGCATAAATTACTGGCACTTCTATTCAACTGTATTTTGTAAACAAAGCTAAGAAGACTACGCAGGACAATTTTTGTTTTTTAATAATGGTCCGGACAGCTTTTCAAATTTATCGACGTCATTTTTATTATGTATTTTGAAAAATATCCATCCCGGAAGTCAGAAAATTAGAAGCAGCTTTTCCAGAGACGAAACAGCACAAGCTAATTATATACCACACATATTTTGATATAACGTCAGAAAAGGATATTTTTCTCACGAAACATGACAATATACGTAACTCGTATAAAATGCTTAAAAGAGGGTTAACGTTGTGGTGGACGTCATTAAGAGCGTTTATCGCCTAACGTGATTGCGAGCTACTATTTAATTCAGGTAATTGGAAATAAAGCGTCGAACAAAATGGTAAATATAATAATTCTGACCTGAAAACGCATTTTCTTACGTATGAAAAATTATTGTTTTATCTTGCAGGGTGAAGTTGAGGAAACTCTCCAGAGAATTGAAGCCCAAGGAAGTGTGCTAGGAACAATAGTAGTTAATGCAGACGGTAACTCGACCCAGCAGAGAACATTCTTTTGACAAGTAAATTCTCAAGTAAATATACTTTTATTAAATACAGGCATTCCCATCCGATCAACATTTGACATCTCAAAAGCTGGAAAGTATGTGGAACTTCTTCGCCACCTCACCGCACTGGCCAAAGGTACAGTGCGGGACATTGACCCAGAGAATGAACTCGTAGTTCTCCGCATCAGCACTAAGAATCAAGAGATCATGGTTGGACCAGGTAAATATATACATCTAGTAAATTTAAAGAGTCTTATTAACAGCCAGTGAAGTTAGAGAATGACTAAATGTTGTAAGCGTTTGAGTAAACCTGTATTTGAACTTTGACCCCACGTGTTATTTATTTGTAAGCTGTTCTTGTATGTCTCCATAGAGAATGGCTATCTTCTGATACTCATCCAGAGATATGAGAGATACTCGAGAGCATGAGAGGCAGATATTGTCCTTGGAAGTGTGTAAAGTTAATAAGCTTAATATGAAAGTTAAAATAAAAGAATAAAAATATAAGTGTAGATCCTTCTTTAACATTAAACTAACCAACGAAAAGACTTGGATTCCAATTTTCATTATTAGACTTTGTGTTCAGTCAGGTGTAAAACATAACATGCGGCTGCATAGTTATTAGCACAAAAACACACTTATCTGAAAATTTGTATGCAAACTCCACTTGGCAATATACAAAATATGTTTACATATTTAACCACAGACATTGTGATCATTTAACAGTAACAATCATCAGCAGACTCAAAAATAATCACCAACACATTGTAATCCACAACATTTTAATGCAAATTTCTATTTGAATGTACAGCAATCTGTTAATAAATAATGCACTGCAATTGTACAGTTTCTCCAAAATAAAATAATACACGATTAAAACAAATACGCAGGATTTCACACTCTTGTTGAGAAGGAATGGTAATTTTTTTGTTGTTTAAAAACATTTTTTTTCAACATGTTGACATGATCCATTTATAACATTTCTCCTCTGGCACCAAAGATGGGCTTGTTTGAAAAAGTCTGTTCATTATATTAAATGTTTAAAACAAGCTCCTGATCTGAATTATAGTTATTAATTCACAGCAAATCCTCTTCAATTGGCTAAAATCATTGAAGAGATGGAGACAATGTCTGAGCTCTAACAAGAGTATAGACGTTTCTTCAAGTTCTATCCACATATATAGGCTTATGTCAAGGTAGTGTGTGTCATACAGTGGAGCCTCCAAAGTGGGACTCCCTGAAAGTGGCCATTTTCTGTAAAAATATGCTTCACAAGTCAACACAAAACTTGGGAGTTGTTCATCAAATTAACCACACAAGTTGCTTTTTCTTAGACATTTAGTCTTGTGTGACGCCACCACACCTCTGTACCTGTTCCCTCTCCATTGACTGTCAGGCATCTTCAAGGGGTGAACAGTAAGTGTGGCTAAATGTTCCTTGAAACATCCTTTAAAACAACAATGTTCTGTAATGACAGTTTACATGATTTCCTATGGTAATATTTTTGAAATTAGAACTTCAAAGTCAACCAGTGGCATGGAAGGGATTAAATTCAACTTCGGAGGTTCCACTGTACATAAAAAGCCATCCAACAAGTGTCATGTCGACGCATGTCCACCTCCAAATAGTTTAAATAACAATTCCAATACATTATGCTTATATAACATCCTTCATTTTCTTAGTTTTCTTGTATTTTCTGTAAATTCTGACCAGCAGCAGTTCCAAAAGCAGCGTATGGCTTTTTGCAAAATAAACAAACATAGAAAATTCTTCCATCTATTACAATTACCAATGTAAAACTATTATTAAAATGCCCAAAAACATTTGGCATAGATAATTGACACTTTTAGTTTGCTGTTTGTGGCTCCAATGACAGATCCAGTAGACGCTATGAGGGGGGAAAATGTTCCATGTTTAAGTGCATCCTATCATGTTTAAGGCCTGAGGTGTGCTTGGATGTCTAACATGACTATACAGCCTGCTTATGTGTGTATGTTTTATATATAATTGAATGATGGGTTATTGTGCTGTTTCACATTAACAGCTTTATGATCCTAAAGTAGATTTCATCTAAAAAAAAAAAAGAGAATATGGGTATTGAATATGGTTACCATGGCAACACGAGAGTCCAATTTGGGACCTGGACCCTAAGTGACTTCCTTCAGGTTCTGTAAGTGCAAAGCGGTCCTGCAGTTCAGTGTGAATTGTGTCTTGAGGTCACCTGGGGGCGTGCCCGTTGATCTGCCCCCTGCCCCAGTGCATGCTGGGTAGCGTTAGACACCTCCTGAAGTGCTCCAGCTGGGCCTGAAGCCTGTCCCGCTCCTCCCTCACCCGTTGCCTCTGACTCACCAGCTCCTAAACACATTTCTTTTGAGTGAAGGCTTCAATTAAGCAAAAGGAGAAGTAAAAAAGACTCAACGTGCTTACCGCCATGGTGATAGAAAGCTGTTCAGCAGTTCTGGTCAGGTTGAAGTTCTGTGCTTCAAGTCTTTTACACTGACTGTGAAGAACCTGCCTCTCTACGCTGCGCTCTGTAAGGCAGAAAAACAGAAACCTGAATTCTAATAATTACTTCATTAGCTCTTATGTTGTGGGTTAAAAAGATGAGAAATTTAGTTATCTATATCTTTATAAACAATACAGAATACCTCAGCCCAAACAATCACATGAGGTAGTCCCTTTCTGACCCCAAATTGTTGAGGAAAGAAATTGTTATTTATCCATTTGGTGCGCTGTCATGCCCTACATATGGGATCATATCAAATTGCTGTGGGTAAAAAAATCTCGAATGTATCAATATGATGAGCTGCCATGTTTCTTCTTGCAAGGAAGTACAAACAGACTGAGTACCTCAGCATTGAGAATACTACAAAATAAAACAACTTGTTGTGGGAAAACAACTAATACTGTTTTGTGGTGAGAAACTGTATCAGGAAAGACAAAAGTTTTAAATCAAAGTACAGTTCTTACTGTACCTACTTCCTACAATGACTGGCACTCATGATCAGTGTTGGGTATCGAGCATCGATGGGAACCGGGACTCACATTCCAAGTATCCCAGAATCGTTTATTTTTTTTTTTAGCCCTACATTTGTTGATCAACCAACCCGTCGACTGGAAAAGATGGTGAAGAAGAACAGGCACACACCAACAAAGTAAAAGCATCAGGAAGCATTTGGTTTATCCATTTCAACCTTGAACAGTGTGCAATGACGTTTGCAAGCTGAGATTTGCCAAAAAATTAACAGTCTGCACTGTGCAACATTTCCTAAGCCATTGGCTAATGCAAAGGAGGGTGCACCGCTAGTATGATTAAATATCTGTGGATTCATAGTGAACAGAGATCCCTGTTTTTGACGCGCCACACTGGACCTCTTCCAATATGGTGAACTGCCATGTTCATTCTTGCGAGAAAGTGCCTTTGCGTTGAGGATAATACAAAAGATCCCACTTCTGACACCAAATTTTGGGGGAAAACAACTAATACTGATTCATTTACTATTCCTACATGAATGTATAAACAGCCTAGAGTGCCTAAGCAGAGACAATCACACAAGGGATCCCAATTCTGATATCAAATGGTAAGAAAACAACTAAATTGTTGAATTTATTCTGTTGGCTTGTATTTATTCTTACAAGAAGTTACGAACAGGGCTTGCACGGTGGACGAGTGGTTAGCATGTAGGCCACCCAGTCAGGAGTTTGGCTTGGGCAACTAAAATGAATGCAGGGTATCCCACATTTGACACCAAAGATCTATTAATAAGAAACAAAAAATGTTCCATTACACTCACCATCCACATAATCCTGATAAGCCTCAAAAATGGCTTCAATGCCGTTCCATTTTCTTGCCGGTTCCTCCACCTCATCATCCTCCTGCCCGGATGAATTGTCTTCCTCTACCTCATCTTCATCATCAGTTACATGTTCCAGAGGAGCCACAACATCCCGGTTGGTTCGAGGCAAATGGAGGTGATGGCCGTTGACGTGCACGTGTGGAGGAGTATGGTTAACATGTGGCGCTTTGAGCGGAGGGACGTTAGCCTTCACACCCGCCTCCACACTTGCCTCAGGGAGCCAGTTTGGGATTCCTTACAAGGAGAGTGAGACATAAATGGTACTCATCAGTGACAGAAAGCTCCACAAAAGCTTAATTATGAACCTTTTATCCTATATAAGTACAGCTAATTACAAACTAATATGAGTATGGTTTCAAACTGGATTTGATCCACATTAAATTATACACATTACATTCATAGATCATACTGTTTATAATTTATATTATATAATTTATATAATTTATATAATCTGCAATAGCCATACTCTAGTCACGTCATTGCAATACTGTACATATTACTGTTATTATATATTGTCACATCCATACTGTTTATAATTCTGTATAATCTACAATAGTCATATTATAGTCATTTATATCCCTGTACATATCCTCACTGTATTATAGTCATAGCCTGTTATAGTTTTTTACATATATCTGTCCATTTTTTTCAACATTTACTTCCTATTAAGGTACTTATAAAATTGCACTTCTGGTTGGATGCTAACTGCATTTTGTTGCCCTGTACCAGTGACATGAGCAATAACAATAAAGTTGAATCGAATCGAATCAAATCAAATCAAATCAAATCAAATCAAATCAAATCAAATCAAATCAAATCAAATCAAATCAAATCAAATCAAATCAAATCAAATCAAATCAAATCATGTCATTGTACTGCCATTGCATGTTCAAACCACCAGATGGCAGAACACATTTATTTATTATCATTTATTGTATAGAAGACATTGTGGTGGAGTGTCTTACCTTTGTGTTGTGTGTTGTGTGTGGACTGCAGCACAGCCTGGTGGAAATGCTGAGCAAAAGCCTCGGGTGTGAACCTCTCCCAGGGCCTGATCCGACCGTTCTGCCCAGGAACGGGCTCTTTCTTCAGAGGAGCTACTGCCGCATGACCATTGTGAACCAACTGGGGTATCTTGTTGGTTTCTGTGAATGCTCCCTTTTGATGTTGAGAGGCCAGTGGTGGAGGTACTGATGCTGTTGGCTGCTTGTGCGGCGTATGCTTATGTTTGTGTAAATATGGAGGGGACGGACTGGGTGAGTTTAGATGAAGATGTCCATTTGATTGACAGGAGGGAGGTGGGACTGATGAGGACTCCCCTGCAAAGACATGAAGACTTTTGAGCATCACGTAGCATCACATATAGCAAACCTTTTTTGATACAGCTGTCGTATTGAATCTCATTTGATGCAGGTGTCCCTAATAAAGTGTACATATGTATCATAGGTCTCACCAGTTGACGAGGCGGCAGCGGCAAGAGGGCTGCTACATGGAGATGTAGAGTTATATCTGAGTGTGTCCAAAGTCACGATATTCTTCTGAATTGCCTTCAGCAGCTCTTCAGTCTTCTCTTTGTCTATTATGAAAAAGAAATAGGCATCAACTGATGGAGCAATTATGGTAAACTAGGACAAAGCTGTGTGTTGAATCAGGGTTACCTCTCCTCTGCTGGGGGCTGACATGGGAGAGCTTGAACATGCGGAGGAAGTCCTTTTTCTCCGGCAGCTCCGGGGCGCCGTCCATCTGCTCGGCTGTGTACGGCGTGGTCAATGGGGAGGCCTTCTTCTTTCCCTGCACAACCGGCGGGGAGGGGCTTCGCTCCCTCAGCATCCTTCTCCTCTTCCTTTTCTTACGCTGCAAGATCTCATCGCGGCGGGCCAGTGGGACAAGGCCGCACATGTGCAGGAAATCCACTTTCTTCAGAGAGAGCACGAGAGAGCAAGAGAGAGAGAGAGAGCGTAATGAGTGATGCGGGCTTGATACTGAAATATCCAAACTTCCAATACCAGCTCTTCATGCGCTTTGATTCTCAAATCAAAATTGATACTTTTCATATTTAAGTCACGTTTGTCTGAAACGTTTGTCAATTGAAAACAAAGCAATATGTGAATTGTGAACAAAAATGTCATTCTTTTTGATTAATGGTTACTTATTTTATTTTTTATTGTTTAAAATACAATTTTCACATATTTTAAGAGTTTGTCTTGTTTTTTTATGTTTATATTTATATTTTATATATTTTAGATGTTTATATGTCCACCCTCGGCCATCTCTGTGTGGAGTTTGCATGTTCTCCCCGTGCATGCGTGGGTTTTCTCCGGGTACTCCGGTTTCCTCCCACATTCCAAAAACATGCTAGGTTAATTGGCGACTCCAAATTGTCCATAGGTATGAATGTGAGTGTGAATGGTTGTTTGTCTATATGTGCCCTGTGATTGGCTGGCAACCAGTCCAGGGTGTACCCCGCCTCTCGCCCAAAGACAGTTGGGATAGGCTCCAGAACCCCCGCGACCCTCGTGAGGATAAGCGGTAGAAAATGAATGAATGAATGAATGTTTATATGTGTATATATTAGCTTAGCTGTATTGTAAATCACCTCGCAACTTCAATATAAATAAAATAAATAAATAGCAAATTCATTCATTCACGACCCTCATGAGGGTCGCGGGGGTTGCTGGAGCCTATCCCAGCTGTCTTCGGGCTAGAGGCAGGGTACACCCTGGACTGGTGGCCAACCAATCACAGGGCACATATAGACAAACAACCATTCACACTCACATTCATACCTATGGACAATTTGGAGTCACCAATTAACCTAGCATGTTTTTGGAATGTGGGAGGAAACCGGAGTACCCGGAGAAAACCCACGCATGCACGGGGAGAACATGCAAACTCCACACAGAGATGGCCGAGGGTGGAATTGAACTCTGGTCTCCTAGCTGTGAGGTCTGCGCGCTAACCACTCGACCGCCGTGCCGCCTAAATTGCAAATTAATTATTGAAATGTGAATTTGTTTACATTTATTTTTTATTTAATAAATTAATTAAATGTTTTGTATTCTTTATGCTATAATATGAAATACACAACTGTTTAAAATCTACCACACACATTAGATGACTTTGCACAAAGTATTGGTATCGGATCGGTATCAGTATTGGATCGGAAACAAAATGAGTGGTATCTCTGCGAGCCACTTTTGGGTCCCAACTCACCCGTTGAGAATAACCGCTGGAAATGACAGCAGGGCTCTGCTTTTTTTTTTTTTTTTGCAAAAATGCGAGTGGAAGATTCTCTCTGTATGACGGTGACGCTTGCTGTTTTTAGTGCTTGTATTGAACTTTAAGAATTTACAGCAAACACACAAATGATAACTCTCGCTAGTCAAAGATCCTCTAATTGACAGGAGCGCGCTGTGCTCCTGCTGTTTTGAGGAATCTGCTGGAAAATGTTTTTGAACTTAACTAGTGGGCCGGCATGATGTTATTCACATTCCACCAGTTGAAGATCCATGCTGCAGCAGTTTAAAATGGATGTACCTCAGAGGAAGTGTCCAGTTTCAGTGGAGGTTGTTCTGTCACTCTCCTCAGATGGGCCTTCACTTCTTCCTCATCACTCTCATCATACGACTCGTTCAAGTCGTAGTAATAGCCTCCTTCCCGGGCCTCCTTCCTCCTCTTCTCCTCCATGTCCAGCTTGCTGAGGAGTCTGCGGTGTTGCTGGAGGACTTCATCATACACCAGCAAGCTGTCTCTGTGATTCGTGGAGGTCATGTGTTGTGACGCTGGGTCAGATAGAGGCGTGCAGAGTTTCAGATGGAGGTTATTCATGTGATGTCGCTGGAGGAGTTCCTTCTCGGTCTTGGTCAAGAAGTTCGCCTCTTGTAAACTACCTCCTCTCGCTGAGGGACATCTCTCTGGGGTTTCAGTCCTCCTCCTCAATCCATCATTCATTTTCTCCCCCCAGCTCAGGTGGGGCCGGTCGGTCCTGGTCAAACCCGGGGGAGGTCGAATTGGTGGGTTGAGTTTTCGACGAGAATCGGTGGAGGAGTCCACAAGGGAGGCTGGGTTCCACAGTGTGGTTGGAGGAGGCGGAGGAGGAGCTTTAGGTGAAATGAGAGGAGGTGGAGCACCAAGGGCAGGAGGTCCATCTTTGCAAACATGGTGATGGGCTGTTCTGTTGAGGCACATGAAACTAGTTACAACTTTCACAGCGACAACACAACCCTCTCTTATTCTCCTCACCTATGGCTGTCTTTCCTAGGCTCCTTCCCCTCTGTCGGCCCCTCCCTGTCATGTCCTCGCTGCCGTGTGAGCCAAGCCTCTTCGTTGGCCCTCTGAGTCATCATGGCTGATGCCAGAGCTCCATGGATTCCACCCCCAGGTGCTGTGTGGTGCTTACCCAGGTGAGAAGGCACCAAGCTGGGAACCGGGGGCGGGACGGAGCCCCTGGAGGAGTGGAGGTTTAAGGGGAAGGGTTTATGTGCTGGGAAACCTTGGGGCTCGGACTCCTTGGGTTTATCTGGAAAGATAAATTTGAATCAAAGACAATGCAATGCAGTTGGGCATTTAGCATTGACGGGAAACGGGAATCATACTGCGATTCCCTCAGAATCAATCATTTTTTAACATTTCAATATGTATGTTCAGTGATCGACCAGCCCGCTGGACATATAACACCAGCGAAGAAGAAGCGGCAGGAAGCATTCGTGTTCATCCATTTCAACTATGGACAATGCAATGATGCTCGAAAGTTTGACTCTGCAACAAAACTTCGGCGGCACCTTACTTGTTTGATATTCTGCATGCAGGTCAATAGTAGTAGTTAATAGTAAAACAATTTTTATGGTATTTATATACTAGTTAAAAATACTCCTGTGAGAAATTCATAGTAAAGTAATTCACAAAAAGGTCATATAATAAAAAAAAAAAAATTGAAACATTTATATATTTCATCCAAGAGCTTAGTTAGATTAGTACCCTCATTTAACACATACAAACATTTAAGACCCTACCTTTCAAAAGAATCTGAATCTATAATAGTTAAGAACCGGAATCGAAACAATCGGGATTGTGATCGCTCAAATTCCAACGATGCACAACCCTACTTGTGACGTTCAAAATTTGATTAAGTTAAACAAATTAATCAAATAAAAATACATTTAAAAATTGAATCGAATTAAAGGTAACATAAAAATGCAATAAATAACATAAAACATTAACATTGTACAAGGTGGTATGGGGTGTCCAAATTTTTTTGCCTGACCGTATTTATTTGTTTATGTAAGCTAACTCTACTCCTTAACCATTGTACACAAAAGGGTGTAAATTTGTACATCTACTGTGTGCCTTGCGCTATTTTTTGGACATATAAACTAAATCGTGGCACTTTTTTGTAACCTCTATGTTTGGCCCCCATTATGAATTTGGTACACACCTCTCAAAGGGATAGTTTAAATTTTTTCGACATTTTTATAACATCCCCATCAGCATTGTAGTACATCAATGGTGACCCCGCACTTGGTCAGCTTGGAGTTTGGTGATGAGAAATGTAGTTCCGTTTAGATATTGGGGTTACTTAAGTAAAGAGTTCGGCTTCCCAAAACAATATGCGTTCAAAAGAGTACTACATTTATTGCATGACAAGAATGCTGATGCTCGATATGAGCTGATTTTTTGAGGTCTGATTGTGAGGTCTGATTTAGCATTTTTGTCATGCAGATATATAGCTTTCAAACGTATATTGTTTTGAGAACTTAAGTAACCCCAATAGCAAAGTAGACTACAGTACTTATCTCACCACCGAAATCCAACCAGAAGTGGACTCACAGAGCAAAACCAGCATTTTGAGCACAACCCATAGGGGGCGCCACAAACACCCAAGTTTATATTAAGCTTTATATTAGCTGCTTTGGTGGGTACCGAGTCTGTTTGGAGTCAGCCTCTCGCCTGTCCTGGCCCTGTCCTCCAGTGGTGCCCTGTGAGGCTGCACCTCAGCCAGGTAGCCGTGGCTCTCCGATGCTCGGACCATCTGCTGCTGTCGCTCTCTCTGCCTCTCCTTCTGTCTGTCCAGCAGCTCTCTCTCCCTCTCCTCTTCCCTTTCCCTCTCTCGCTCCAGCCCGGCCTCTCGCTCCCGTTCTTTTTCCCGTTCACGCTCGTGCTCCCTCTCTCGCTGGCGAAGCTCGTTCTCCATCTGTAGCCTATGGGGACGGGGGAAGGTTGACAAGTATGAAGGCACATACACACACACACACACACACATAAACACAGGGGTGTGGGGGAGGTGGTGGAGAGAAGGCGAGAGATGCAACACCCAGCATGAGGCAGATATTAACCACACACTGGTGAAGCTCACACAAACATTCATACACGCGCATAAATATGCACTACTCCACTTACCATGAGGGAAATAATCCATACACAGCATGACTGAGCAGGAACAGATGAACACTTAATGGGAAACCACAGGGAAAGCACACACATTCATGCAGGAGCCATTACGGAAGCAGATGATAAATACCACACCAACATCTCCCTAGTGTATTGTGCAGCAGAAAGTGAGCACAGGATAGCTCTTTTTTATGTATGCACACGTTTGCATATGGGCTTTCGTGTGAAGGGCAGCATGCGTTTGTGTAAGGTATAGGAGACACAGTGGGGGGAGTGTGCTAAATATACTTGCAGAGACTCATTACACAGCAGAGTGTAAGGAAGGAAGGGTACAGTACCGCTCTGCTAGTACACTGTGGTTTAGCTCTCCAGGGTAGCGACCTCCAGGCAGGTGTAAGTGCAGGCCAGAGTGATGCAGAGGAGGGAAGGCTCCCCCTGCAGGCACAGAGTAAAACTGCGACCGCAATGCTGACATACACAAGGATTCCTCCATCCTGCAGCAGAGAGACACACAAATGCAATCCACTATGTGTCATTGTGACTGCACCTGAATGCATCACCACAATGTATCATTGTGCTGCTGTGTAGGTACAGTACCTGGGTAAAGACAGAGGATGGTGCATGAAGGCCGGGTGATAATAAGCAGCAGCGGCGGCGGCGGCAGCAGCGTGAGCAGCAATGGCGGGGTCCAAAGTCAGTGGCACAGACGTCATCCTGAGGTCATCCGTCGTGGCAAAGGGACGCAGCGCTCTCAGGTATTCCTCCGGGACGGCGCCCGAGGGAACGGCAGGGTGCATCTGCCCAGGTAGACTGCACAACACACAAGCAGGATTTATTGAGATGTAACATTAAATAAATGAATGAATTAGTAATAATAATAATAATAAATTTTATTTATATTGCACTTTACATTACGTAAATCTCAAAGTGCTACAAAGAAAGCATAAAACCTACAGTGAAGCGATAAATACCCATACTCATACCACCCAGCGCACAGACTGTTTGCCCTCCTACCCTCAGGGAGGCGCTATAGGAGTTTACGGACAAGAACCACCAGGTTCAGGAACAGCTTTTTCCCAACAGCTGTCTCCTTGTTGAACTCTGCCCCCTATTGCCCACCCCTTCCACTACTTACATCCCCCCACTGATCTATGCCCCCCCCAAATCACTTCATTGCACTACTTCATTGTACTATTGTACAGATTGCACTATTGTACATATTACTGTAATATCTTGTTGCATTCATAGATCATACTGTTTATAATTTCTATAATCTGCAATAACCGTACTCTCGTCACTTCATTGCAATACTGTACATACTACTGTTATTATATATTGTCACATCCATACTGTTTATAATCTGTATAATCTGCAATAGCCATATTATAGTCATTTATATCCCTGTACATATCCTCACTGTATTATAGTCATTGCCTGTTATAGTTTCTTACATAGATCTGTCATTTTTTTTTCTACATTTACTTACTACTAAGGTACTTATAAAATTGCACTTCTGGTTGGATGCTAACTGCATTTTGTTGCCCTGTACCAGTGACATGAGCAATAACAATAAAGTTGAATCTAATCTAATCTAATCTAAAACAACACAACAAAAGGTATATATATATTTATCAAAAAAAAGGCTAAGAAAAGGCCTTTGTAAAAAGGTAAGTCTTTAGGCTCCGTTTAAAGGAGTCCACAGTCCACAGAATTGATTATAAAGCCACACTGGTCACAACATTAGGGCTACTTGCACATTCTAATAAGAGCTACAGCAAGAGCTGTTTACATCACATAATAATAATAATAACAGTTAGTTTGTGCTAAATGTCCTGTTTCCCTGTATATGCAATGTCCTGCATCTAAGCTATTTGTACACATTGTGTCTGTGTCCTTGCCTGAGGCTCTGCATTCGTGGGTCTTGCATGACCGAGCTGGGGGTGAGTCCAAACGGGTGAGCCAGTGAATGAGGTGGGGCTATGGGCGGGGTCCCCTTGTCCTGCGGTGGATGGGCGCTCTCTGTGGAGGCGACCGCTCGCTCCCTGCCAAGCCTCTGGACAGTTGGCTCTGCCTGAGAGAAGACAACGTGAGAGGAGTTAGCTAAAGAGCGAGTGGGAAGAAAGTTCAGAGAAAGTGGTTTAAAGCTCTGTGCTGCACCCTGAGGCTCAGCCGAGTGGAAAAATGGGTTCCGATATGTCATAGCAGGTCAAGATCAAAGTGAGGAGCTGATCCTAATATCTTGCCTGATGCTGGCTTCTTCATCTCAAACATCTTCTCTCTAGAAGAGCTTTGGTCACCAGAGTGTTCCATTTAATCTTTCATTGCTGTGGCTGGAAGGCAGCCAACCAAAAGTCAGAAATGAAGGTATGTTGCTCTTCCAGGGAACCTTTTATCTACTAACAGATACTGACGCATTTTTATATAAAATTAAAATGTCAGGGTCCTGATATCTGTGATACTATTGCTTTGCTATTTTTTTAAAGGCAGTGTACTAAAAACGCATATGTGCAGAATTTGTTAAAACAGTGGTTCCCAAACTTTTTACAGTGGCCTATCCCTTGAGATATTTGACTGGAAGCCATGCACTCCTCCTCCTATACCTATTATGCTCATTTATCAACCCTTTGTATTGAGTTGTGGTCTCCTATAGAGCAGCTACACACAATAACCTGCACAGAAAACCTTTTAGATTTTCCAGAATCAGCACCTATTCCTGCTACATTTCCTTTGATTTGTGCTTCCTGCCAAAACGGTCTGTTTTAATTTATTCCACCCACGGCCCGCCTTCGGGCAATGCCACTCTGCTGTGATTGGTCCCACACTCAAAGTGCTTTCCTAACTACATATATAAGGACGTAAGAAAGAAACGGTTTTGCCACGCCTTTTGAAACCCAGTGTTTTGAGCATATATTAGCCACACCGGACGATAAGTTGCACATGTCCACATCATAATAAGACATGTATTGGCACGCATGAGTCCGTGTGGACCTGGCAACTCTTTATTTGACAGGAGCTAATCATGATAAATAAGTTATGATAAATAACTATGAGAAACGTTTAGCATATATATATATATATT
Source organism: Doryrhamphus excisus (assembly GCF_037039965.1). Lineage (NCBI taxonomy): Eukaryota > Metazoa > Chordata > Actinopteri > Syngnathiformes > Syngnathidae > Doryrhamphus > Doryrhamphus excisus. Next base: position 12,696,574 of record NC_136357.1, on the reverse strand, counting down.
TAGCCCATAGCTGGGCCCAGTAGCCATTGGCCAATAAATTGCCATGCTAGGAAGAAATTCAAGATAGGATATTATTGTATATTTCTTAGCTACCTTTTGCGTTTTAAGTTGCTGTGTGATGATTTTGGCCTTCTATTGGAGATGACACAGTGAGTCAAACTGCTATATTGAATATATAAATTATCTGCATTGCTGTTTAAGATGCAGGGTTCAAAGTTTAAGAATACAGTAGTGGCTTATACACCAGAACTTACGGTAATCTTACTACATATTCCTGTTTAAATGACGTGAATTTTGTTTTGTTCTCTAACAATGGCTATGGTTTAAGTCTTAATACACATTTAATACCAAACTGAAGGGGAAAGTTTAACAATGACGATAAAGCAGTATCACATCTCACACCTCATTTTCGGGGGAATCCTTCGACTTTGCCGTGTAAGGTTCTTAGTGGATGAAGCACGGACACCCTTTGACTATTGTGTCAAATCTTGTTGTCAACAGACAACCACAGTCAAAAGCCACAAAAACACATAGCAACACAAGAGTGTGCCTGCAGTAAAATATGTGCACTTTGAATGCAGTTTGACTGTATTTGAATGCACCGCTCATGGAAAGCTCATTGAAACATCCAATCATGTCCTATGTTAAGGAAATGCACTGTATGAAATCTCTACATAGGCTTATAAACCGTAATGAGCCCATTTCATCTAACAGGTTGTAATCTCTCATGTAGCATCTTAATGACAAAGTGCACATTACACACAACCTTTCCAGACCATTCACTTACTCTCCTGGCCTTTCTTCTTCCTTTCCATCACTTCCCTCCTTTACAAACTCCATTCTCCCTTCTGTTTTCTCCCTCAATGGTCTGAATGGCAGCTCCCCCCTCTTGCCCCTCGGCAGGCAGAGCCACAGAGTGGTCTTTGTGAAGAGGGGGAGAAAGGCAGCTCTGATCCACGGGGAAGGGGGGGGGCTGCCCCTTCGTATTGTCTCGGGGACGCCCGGTGCCTCGCCCCACTTTAAATTCACTTGCGTTTTGCACCGAGTAAACATCTACAGATGCACACAAGACCCTCTTCATGTCCTTAAGCCTTGTGTGATGGAGGGTCAAACACACACACACACACACACTGTGCACACACTACAGGCGGATGAACACAATAGGTACAAGTATATACAGCTGCACAGGTTTTTTTTTCAAATGTCTTACAAAGAGGGATACCACCTTTCCACCAAGTAGCGCACTTTGGCTCAGTTTGGTACACATTTGTTTGTGTTTACATTCTCACTCAAGTATATTTCTTTTTGGCCGATCTGTGCGCATTCTCATTCATGCAAGTCATCGTATTCTCAGGGCACTGTACTGTGCAGGTGGACTTTTTGAGAGCCTGCTGCGGAGGTACCAAACTCTGTTTTACAGCACCTCAAGGGTGACGCTAAACCGTCTGATGAATGATTGATAGATGTTCATAGAAATGTCACTCCCTACAAGAAGGCAAATCCTTAAAAAATTAAATTGAATATCAGTAGCATACATCAAGGTTGTTATTGGGTTATGAGCATAAAATGAATAGGAAATCCTGACAAAAATCAACCAAGTTTCTTGTATTTTATTTCCCACCTATTTGTTGCCAGGTACAGTTAATTAGGGCTCAAATGTAATTGTCCTGTAGACCACCGAAAACTAATGCTACTGCAAAAAAACTCCAGTCAAAGACCCTTTAGTCCCTCGTTTATTGTGGTTAATTGGTTCCGGACCCAACTGTGATAAGTGAATTTCCACAAAGTTGTATTGCTCTTTATAAATTCAACATTTTCATACTTGTAGAAAACCTGTTTACTACCTCCTAAATATGTTTTTTAAATCATAATTAGAATGCTCTAGACATGAACTAATAAGCCATTTAAGACATAAATAGTATTGCCGTGGGTTACGGCCTCAAGAGTAGCCCGTGTTTTTATTTGGGATTATAGTTCCTACTGTGTGATAAATCAAACCGGCAATCAAGTCTGGTGTGTGCGTGCCTCACTGAACATTACAGTAACATTACTGTCTTTGACCGTGTCTTCTCAATGCCTTATTTGTGTTTTTTATGCTTGAACAGGCTTTATTTAGGCAAAAAAGGAACATTTGCTTGAAATTCTTTTTTGTAGTGATAATAGGCCATATTAAACTACAAAGCAGCATGATTTACTTAATATATTCTTGAAAAACTGCGACAGAGTGAAGTCGCAAAATGCCAACCACAAAGTGATGAGGGAAGACTGTATTTGACAGTCGTGCCTACTTAAGAACGTACTGTAAAAACACGCTAGTCAAAGATCCTCTATATGACAATATAGAGCAGGGGTCTCAAACACGTGGCCCGCGGGCCAAATGTGGACCGCAGGACACTAGTTTGAGGCCCCCGCCTTGATATGAAAGTTTAATGTTAGTGCGGCCCGCGCAAGTTTGATATGGATGCTGTATGGTATCATGTACCCAGAAAAAATTATTACGTCTGATTAATGTTCATGTTAAAGGTTAAATAACTGTTAATAGTTATCCTCCCTATCCGTGTGGAAGTGGTAAGTTTTTGGCTATTTAAGTTTAAAGGAAATAACTTGAAGGCTACCGTTTAGGTCGCTAGCTCTCTAGTTTGCAAGTTAGCATGTGTCTCAAGACCCTGCAGTTGTGCAATATGTTGTAAATAAAAACAGTATAAATGTGACTATAGTCGTGTTTTGTCATGTCTACAGGGCTCTAATAATGCTTTGTTCATTTTAATCTGAAGAAAATAATTTGTCTACCCACCAACTATATGTGGTTTCTTAAGTTTTTATTATTTGCCGTTTTATTATTATTATTATATTTATTTATTTATTACTGATTGATTGATTTTCTTTATTCTTTATTTATTTATTTATTTTTCATCTTATTTTGTGCAGAAAAAAAGTAAGATATTTGAGAACAGTGGAATGTTTTATCAGAGCTTTTATTGTAGAAAATTGGAACCAAAGCAAAGTTTTAAAATTTTTTTTGTTTTTAATAAATACGTTGTTTTTTTTTGGAAATCCTGATGCGGCCCAGTCTCACCCAGACCCGAGGCTCCAGTGGCCCCCAAGTAAATTGAGTTTGAGACCCCTGATATAGAGAGTCATTCAAAATGTTTTTGAACTGAATTTGTGGACCTGATGTCATAGTTGAATTACTGTACTGCTTTGTATTAAAAGGGTTCGAACCACCTCATGACACAACAAAAGGATGTAGTCTCAGTTGACTCTTGGCCTTACCTGTCGTCCGTCAGCTCTCCACAGGCCGTTGCTGATCTTGGTGGGAGCAATGGTGACCACAGGGGGGGCACTCGGGACAGCAGCGGGGCCCCTGGACTGGGCTAGGAGGGGCCCAAGAGACGCCCGCTTAGGGGTGGTGACCGGCGAGCTGTGGCTGGTGGCTGGCGAAGACACGGGGGACGACTCGCCGCTGTGGGCGGAACCTAAGGTGGAAAGAAAGAGTGGGCAATGACTACAGACGACAAAGCATACACTGGCGCTTGAATTCCATATGTGAGAAAGTGTAACATGTTTACAAGAGTCACGAAAACAGAAACAGATGTCACGTATGCAGGTGTTAAAAAAGTAGAGGAAGGTGATAAATGCAACAAAGACAACATGCCCGCTGTTACTCTGTTAATGTAACACTCCCTAATCAGCCGAGACACACACCAAAACACATCGGTGCACAAAAGGAAGGAAAATAATGAGGCAGAGGGAAAGGGTGCAACTATAGCGTACATCCTCAAGAAGAGAAAGAGCCAGAGGAAGAGAGCTTGTTATAATTGGCTGTAATTAGATTCTTATTATAAAGAGATGAATGGAAAGGGAGGAAGGGAATGGCAGAGCAAAAGAGCGGTCAGGATGGGTCAGCTCTTATCCAACATGCACACGTACGTACACGTATGTATGTGTGTAACAATGCATGTATTTCTTTCATAAGGCTATTTTTGTTTTCCGGGGTAGTACAAAAGTGATGAACCAATCATACTCAGTGAGTCCAGCCTCCACCCCACAAAATCAATGAGTGCAGGGCTACATTTAGGATTTTAACAGCAAAAATAATGAAATAGAGGGGAAAATCCTATATAATGACAACAACCTATAGATGAGATTGAATTGAAACATATGAAAGTAACCTTTTATAGGGTGAAAAGGTCAACACAAAGTTTAATTATATATTATTAGATATTTAATTTACATTTTTAATGGTATTATTTTTTATTTCAAAAATGAACATGAACTAACACCTTTTACACTTGTATTACCCAATTGTAATACATAATATATAATAATACAAAATAATATAATATAATTAGGCGGCACGACGGTCGGCCATCTCTGTGTGGAGTTTGCATGTTCTCCCCGTGCATGCGTGGGTTTTCTCCGGGTACTCCGGTTTCCTCCCACATTCCAAAAACATGCTAGGTTAATTGGCGACTACAAATTGTCCATAGGTATGAATGTGAGTGTGAATGGTTGTTTGTCTATATGTGCCCTGTGATTGGCTGGCGACCAGTCCAGGGTGTACCCCGCCTCTCGCCCAAAGACAGCTGGGATAGACTCCAGCACCCCCGCGACCCTCTTGAGGATAAGGGGTAGAAAATTAATGAATGAATGAATAATATAATTAATAAAATAATATAATACATAATTTCTGTGGGTCTGTAATTTAATAAAAATTTAATTTTAATAATTTAATAATTCAAATTTAATGTAAAGTAAAATACATTGATTTTCACTGTATTTTATTTCTTTTTGTCATTTTTTTCTTATAGACGGAGACATTGCTGCCGAAGAAATTTTCATTGATGATGAATAAAATTGTAAAATAAAATAAATATATGAAGAACAACCAAATAGCCAGTCACCTCTGGGATCTTCTGCCTGTTTGGCCAGTTTGCGCAGGGCAGCAGCGAATCCAGAGTTTGCAGACTGGGCGATCGCGCTCCCATTGGTCAGTGGGCTGAGGGGACTGACAGTGGCCGTGGTGCGCGTCGCCGTGGAGATCATTCCTAATGATGGAGACTTGGTGGACTCATGGCTCATGCCTGCATGAGGAAATACGAAGCAGAGATTGATTAATTTGTAGTATTTTTCTAAGTTTGCATATTTTTGAACTATATCTTTCCATTTAATTGTGTTTTCAAGCCAACAGATGCATTAAAATTAATTAACTTTATTGTTATAAATGCATTTTTTTGATAATAAGCCCCAACTCCAGGCCCTTTAAACGTGTTTGGTGGAGAATTATTGCAATTTGAGTTTCACCAATAACCTACAAAACATGTACTTAGACAAAAAACAATACACTATATAGTTAGTAGTAAACTGACATTTAGAAAAAGAGCTTCCCTTTTTAGTACTTTATGATAATATACCTTAACTCTCACCCCTCTAACTATGCCTGCAAGCTAATTATAGCACTCCGAGATTCACTGACACATGTAATAAAAGAACCTGCTCATGTAAGACTTCAGTAGGATTTTGCACCAAAACTAACGCATGGTTTTTAGTAGTAAAGTCACATGCAGCATTTGTGGAATTGTAGTCTTTTTATGTACTGCTGAATTTTAAAACTGTATATACTTGTGTTGAACCCCTTTAATTGTATTTTTAAGGCAACTGACACCCGAAACAAAAGATTTTTTTTGCAGTTTGCAAGAATTTAGTAGTAATATAGTAATTAAGTTTTGTATTACATCCATCAAGACATATTTGGGAGGCTAGATTGTTTTTTGTAGTAATTAGCTTGATCATGTAACAATGTTTTTGAGGTATTCAAAAATTAAAAAAAAGAGTCTTCCCCAAATTTTAGGATAATTTTCTATGAAAAGCAATTAGTCATTTTACAGATTTTGCGATTGTATTGTATTAATAATTTTTATACTAGTATGTCCCCACTCTAACAGTGTGTCAGCCATGTTTGTCCATGCACCCCAGTGACTTTTCCAAATAGCCAATTCAAAATTAAATGTCCTTTTTTCATGCAATTTGACCCAAAATCCTTGTCATTCTCTTTGTAAAAAAGTGTCAGAAAACTGTCACGTCATTCTTTTTGTAACAATGCTTGTTCATTTCTGACTTTTCCTTCTCATTTTCCTTTGAATGAGTGGAATTGTCAAGACCTGTGTTCCAAAGAGAATGGACTCTTGCACCTTTTGTGTCTCTGTGCTGCGATGAGTGAGTGTGTCCAGGCGGGTCAGGAGTAGAGCTGTGTCAAATAGAGCGCTGACCCTAATAGCAAATCACACACATGAGCGCACACACGTCCATTTCCTCAAGGGAGTCGGCCAACACATCTTTAAGACCTCGGGAGTGTCTGCATGCGAGCGTCACTGCAGCTTTACAAGCTCACACGCCACGCTACTATTGCACACACACACACACACACACACACACACACACACACACTGCTACAGTGCAGTCACAGGCTTTCATCAAGAAGTTAACGGGTAACAAAGTTAATTTGGATTTTTGTGTGCATAATAACCCCATAAGTGTCTCTACTTGTGATGTTATTGACTATGTGGTGCATTCAGGTACACACAGCTATGAATGTATTCAATGATGTATTTATTCGCCTGCTACACAAAATCAGGGAATACAACGAGAAGACGAGAGTGTGTATGCTCTTATGTCAGTTAATGCAATATAACTGCGTGTGTTTCTCATGTGACGTCCACAGCAAATTTCCCTTGGGGCAATTATGCTGAGCTTGAATCTATAATCTATTGATTAGTAGGCACACTTACGAACAAACACAGGCTAAAACAACCTTTGTCGTGCCCTCCCCACCCCCTTTCAGCCTCTCACTGACCCACTAATGTTAATTATATCTGGAATTAGCCAGCAGCCCCCCCCCCATAACAGCACCATCCTGCCCCCCAGCTTGCTAGCTATAAACATGACCTCATTACCACCACACACACCTACACTGCAGGAGGAATACAACAAACAGCTAAAGTGGTAAATACTACTAAAAAATTCATACCGACAAATCTGGATAACAATGCAGTATTTTGTTCATCACTTTAACAAAGTGAAAGTAGAGACTCGGCACATGGTAAGAAATTACTTATAGCTGCTTTATTGTTGTTAATGCTAGATGTGAATAAAGATATTAGTAAATCATGTTAAGCCTCTCGGCACGGCGGTCTCGTGGTTAGCGCGCACACCTCACAGGTAGGAGACCAGGGTTCAATTCCACCCTCGGTCATCTCTGTGTGAAGTTTGCATGTTCTCCCCGTGCATGCGTGGGTTTTCTCCGGGTACTCCGGTTTCCTCCCACATTCCAAAAACATGCTAGGTTAATTGGCCACTCCAAATTGTCCATAGGTATGAATGTGAGTGTGAATGGTTGTTTGTCTATATGTGCCCTGTGATTGGCTGGCGACCAGTCCAGGGTGTACCCCGCCTCTCGCCCGAAGACAGCTGGGATAGGCTCCAGCACCCCCGCGACCCTTGTGAGGAAAAAGCGGTAGAAAATGAATGAATGAATGTTAAGCCTCTTTCATGCAGAGATTCCTGATATTTTTCCATCTGTTACCTAAAAAACTTCTAAAAACTAGCCTCTTTCCCAACATTTTTCAGTTTGTGCCTTTTACACAAGCTCCCTGTGAAAACTGCCCTCTTTCACACAGCGATTCCACAAAAACTCCAACATTTTTCCGTTTGTGCGTTTTACACAAGCAAAAACAGTAAAAACCGGCCTCTTTCACACAGAGAACCTCTAAATTGCAGACTCTTTTTCACCTTTGGAGCTGTTATAACGGTGCCGTGCTGCTTGTGTCTAACGATTTCACGCAATGCCAACACAATCTGTGTATAAAGTTTAACAGTCGTGTTGAAAGCATTTGTTCTATTCAATTGAATAGGACACACTGATGTCATCGCTCGTCTCGTTGCTGTGTCAATGTGTGCACATACAAGTTACTACGGTATATCCCCATTTGTTCAGTGTCTGTACAAAAGGCACCCGTGCACACATGCCCGATCTAGAATTAGAGCTCTGACATCGATTTTGCAGGATCTCTATGAAAGTGGCTACAGAACCTTGAGTCTGTAATATTACCTCTAAAGGCAGAAAATCGACTTTGCCCCCACTCGGTGCAATTTATATAGAACAGTAACATGGAAAAATGGGTGAAAAATGCCGAAAAGACCATTTAAAACGTGCTTGGTTAGCAGTGTAAGAAATGTGTGCGTTGCTGAAGAAGCACAAATGCTGCATCATCAACAAAACACGTTGAACTCAATGCTAGCATTTGAGTCACCGCGCTAAACTATATTATTGGTAAGTAAACAGTGAAAAATGCTACCGTATATACCGTAGTATAATATCGCTGTGGTCTGCAATATGATACATTAACCTTGCAGAGACTGTGCAGATGACATATTCACATAAATGACCAATCAGAATCCTAGGAGGAGATAAAGGGTGGAGCTAGGGGGCGTGGATTAGATGTGTAAGAGAGTCACATAGAGGCCGCTGCCGGCTTGTAAACAATGGCGGCCCCCCGAAAGAGATTAGCATGGTTGTTGCCATGGCAGCAGTTTTATCAGAAGACCAGTAAAATAATGCATCCTCATCAGTTTAGTAAGCCTTTCCTTTGTCACGTTATCTTTAAGGGTTGTGACAAACTCCCAAGTTGTCAGCATTCAATTCTAATGTATGTTTGCAAAAACTTCCACTTTGAGACCCATTTCAGAATAATCCAAAAAAAAAAAAATGTCAAAAACAATATTGTTTTTATGCATTGTCAGTTGAAAATTCATACTTGACCCTTGCACTGTAGTATGCACACACATCCAAGCCAAGAGATGATGAACTGAAGTTAATGCAAAATGATAGCACCGCAGTGCTAATGACCTGTCATGTCCACACATGCAAATACATTATTGGCCAGGACAACTCCATTGTCCTAAGAGCGCAAAAAAAAGTGATGTCCGATGAGGCTCCGCTGAGGCGCTCGATGGAGGTTGAGATGATAAGACAGTTTCTATTGACGCCCTCCCTCCTTCATCCCCCCCATCTCCACTCCCCCCTCCTCCTTCCCTCCAGTCTCTTCCTTGACTCTCATCTATCTGGGCATGCTGGGAGCTTATTTCACAAAAGCCAGCAACAACAACAACACACATGGTTGCTTCCTGCTCACCCACAATCTTGCCATATTCCCTTGATGGCCCACCACCACACACACACACACACACACACACACACACACACACACAGAGTAGAAACATGTGCATGTGTGCATAATTCAAACATGCAAACACTCACCCTCCTGCTCACTGTTCCGCCTGCTTGCCGCCTATCTCCTCCTCTGTGACTCTCCCTCTCTCTCCCCTCAACCTTGCAGCTGCCGTACGGTCACGTGACCTCCTTTCTATCCACTCCCCTCCTCCTTTTCTTTCCCCCCCTCTCCATCCACTACCTCCTCCTCCTCCTTCCCTTCCCACTCCATCTATCACCCTCCTCCTCCTCCTCTTCCCTGTCACTCGTTATAGCCTTCCAGTTTCTCTCCTGAGCTGTCTCAAAGTGTGCTCTCTTCTCTCGTCATTCTTCCTTCCTTTTGGCTCCCAGGAGTTTGGTGTTGAGTGTGTGTTTGCTTGTGTGTGTTAAACCCATCCATCACTTTGTCTCTTGTCCTGTGTGTGTGTTAAGACATGGATGGAAAGCTTGGGTGAGGGTGAGGGTGAGGGGGAGGTTGGGTTAGCTCCTGACACTGACCTTTCACCCCTCACCCCTGACCTGTGCTCCCACAGCAGGAGGTGAGGTGGACAAAAACACAACCCTGTACACAAAGTCAGATATTTAGCTGCCTTTACGAATGTTGTGTTTTGGGTGAGGCCAGGCTAGCAATGCTACAGGAAACAAAACCTCTAGAGGGTGCAAAATTACTTTCAAATTCAATTAATGAAAGATTTTTTTAACCCTAATTTAGAAGCATACGGTTAACAAAATTAACAGCAAATGTGTTCACCTCAAGATAGCATATGAATGAAAAAATAAGAAGAAATAACTAAATAAGATGCAAATACAAAAATGATAGCTTTGCTGTAAAAATCAGTACTTATATAGCACAAAATGGGTAGCGCAATAAAAAAAACCCAGAGGAAGTGGCGCTATGGGCGTGGCTTAAGGTTGCGAACAATGGCAGCAATAGAGGCAGTTTTATCAGAACAGCACAACTATATTCAATATCCATTCAAAAATCTATCAATCTATATAGCTACAGTATCTGTCTGTCTCTCTTAACTGAACAATATTCAGCCTTGGGAGCTGGTAGCTGAATCTAAAAATAAACCACCACCAGCAACTACACAAACTAATAAGACTTCCTGCCTCTTAGCTATAATTGTGAGCTAATTCCATGCACACACACATACAAACACACACACACACCTCCAGTAAATGAATAATAGTATAGCTCAGCATGATGTCATAATATACCGTAGGACATGTCCAGGCCTGCTGTCCATCCTCCCTCCTTCTCAAACACACCTGACTCCCCCTGTATGAAAACAGAAGGGACAGTGCACAACCTACTGTGTCAGCTCATTAAGAACAGCCTCTGTGTGTGTGTGTGTGTGTGTGTGCGCGCACAGAGGTAGGTCATTAGAGCTTGTGAGGCATCACCACTTCGGCAGTCTGGGAGTGACTGTGCGTGCGCCTGTGCTCCCAAACAACACGTCGGCTTTAACTACACTCCTCACGTTTATTACCTCCGCCAAGCAGGAATTCACAAGAGTGAGTGGTTGCCATTTGTTGGATAGTTGGCAGGAGTGCAAAAAGTCCAAAACCTGGCCAGGCAAATCCCATGACACTTTGTGGAGGAGAAAGAACTCACAACATTTTGTTGCAAGTCTGGATAAAAAGGATTTAAACCTAAAATCATTGCACCATTTAAGTGCAGATCCATTATTCATTCATTCATTTTATACCGCTTATCCTCACAAGGGTCGCAGGGGGTGCTGGAGCCTATCCCAGGTGTCTTCGGGCAAGAGGCAGGGTACACCCTGGACTGGTCGCCAGCCAATCACAGGGCACATTTCGTCAAACAACCATTCACACTCACATTCATACCTATGGACAATTTGGAGTCGTCAATTAAACTAGCATGTTTTTGGAATTCGGAGAAAACCCAAACGCATGCACGGGGAGAACATGTAAACTCCACACAGAGATGGCCGAGGGTGGGCTTGAACTCGGGTCTCCTAGCTGTGAGGTCTGCGCGCTAACCGTTTGACCATGCAGCCCAAACCCAATATGTTATGTACAAACTAACACAAGTTCCCTTCATAATAAAATGTAATTAGTACAATCCTGTCCATCTATTTCTAATTTCCTCCATCATCCTCAATGAAGCAAAAAAAAGTACTACATTTTTTTCTCTTGTCCTGCACAAATAAATAATTTACCCCAACCAAGAATCTAAAATCTACCTAGAATCTAACATCATTTTTCATTAACTAGGAAATAGCTAGGAACTACCATAAGGATAAACAATCCAAAAAATAGTCCGCCTCTCTTTCAGGTCTCGGAGGGAACACATTTATAGTTAACAGACACAATGACACGTCTTATTTATACCTTAAATGGCTGATTTACTCTTATTTTGTCTACTGTATGGGTACTATGATTGTAAAGATGACTGTAGGGTAGTGACATACGGTCAGGGAAGCAGGTAAGACATAAAATATTAATATTTGTCCATTGAACTGTACTATAAATGTATGATTCCAATCGTTTTTATTTTTTTCTAAGTAAAAATAGCTGAATTTGCAGATTTCCCGATCAAATACATGACAGAATCCTAAAGTGAGCATGGCTTCTCGGTTTAGTGCGTAAGTCCTCCCTAGCGTCTTGAATGCACACCGAGTTGGCTAATGGTATCTGGCAGTTTATGTTTGTCAGCATGTCGCCAATAATGTAATGTTGTTGAAACATTTATTATACACCATGACTTGCCAGTCTAATGTCTTTGATGTCAGCATTACATCATTGTTTTTGTTAGAAATGTCATATGGGAGGCATGAGCAAGATCATGTGGTAGGTCTTCGGAGGTGGGCTGTGGATTTGACTCTTCTCACCATCCTTCGCCTCTGCTTATCTGAAATTTTTCTTGTCCTGCCCATACGGGGGCACTCACTATCCTCACTATGCTCCTCATTGTGGAGCCCGAAATCTCTGACCTAGCTTTTGTATCCTTCCCCTAGACCATGATGTTGAACAATTTTGCTCTCAGGTCATTTGACATTTGTTGTGAGGCTCCCATGGTGCTACTCTTCACAGAGAAGCAAAGAGAAAGCAACCTTTCTCATGATTGGCTTCACTTGTGTATGTAGGTTAAGGGTCAGTGAGCTGACCAAACAAATTTTGTCTTTGTGCTAAAGGTATTCAAATCAATAAAACAACCAGGGTGCCCTAATTTAGGCAACTGCCTACTTTTGTTTCAATAATTACTGTACACTTTTTGTAAATCCTATAAACATCATTTCACTATCACTTTATTTTTCTGCTATATGATATATTTAACTGAAATAGCTGATCCCAACAACCAATGATTTATAAAGGAAAATCTTGAAAATTATCAGGGGTGCCCAAAGTTTTTCATACCGCTGTAATTTTAATGCTCTGCTGAATGAATGAATAAACTTGACTGTCAAGTTAGAACCCAAACTCCAGGAGGTGATAAGACTAGTATTAGAACTTTTCCTGGAGAAGGAAAGACTGTATGACACTAATCCTTTTCAGTTTATTAAAAAAAATGATCTAAGATTAAATGTTCTTAACCAAAGTGAATTATTCTCTTTTATTGGTTGTCCTCTTTTTGTCTGGAGGGCTCCAATAATGTTAAAAAGCATATTTAGGATGTCATAAACAGCTTTTTTCACTTATGTTAGATGAACTCATTTTCTCTTTTCTTGTCATGGGTCACATTGAAACTCTTTACCCCCTCACAGATTCCAAAATGGTACAGACCCATTATCTCACATCACTATTCATGAACCAGGAAGCAAAAGAGTCAAAAGAGAAAAAGAGTCAAAATTTTGAACCGTGCCTCAAAAAAATAGGTACATGTACTTGCTTTTTGACTTACAGTACGTTGTATTTTAATAACAAGGTATTGTGTCGACTCCATTATTATCATCTACTGCCTCATTCTGATTGCAAAATGTATGGTCCCAACAGTTACATCACAATACACTACAATACTCTGAGTGTTATGATAACAATAATGAGCATGTAGACAAATCCATGTGCTCTTGTCTCAAAACACTGAAGACATCTGGGTGTCTGACAGCTGATGCTAACAGCAGTTACAATAGCTGGCAGACATCCACACAGTCCTCACACACTCACTCATTCACACTGAGTGAGAATGAGTGGGAAACGTAGCCAAATGTTTTACAGCCTCTTAAAGTTGTCTGTAATAGCAGTCAGAGTGGCGTCAGCACAGCATTCTCCAGGGTTTCTCCAGGGGCTGCTAAATGGCTTTACTAGCTTCACTGGCACAGCAGCACTTAACACTTCCTTACCATCCATAAACAACACACACATACACACAGTCTCTTCTCTAATGCCAAACACACACAAACAAGCCAAGTAAGTGCACATAAATGACACAAGCAGGACATCGTTTCCATCGTTCCTTTCCAATGCACACACACACACAAATCAGCTGACTCAGTTTATTGTGCTCTACAAAATATATGCATGTGACCCTGAGGGACCAAACAGCCTGCACGCATTCATGCTGCTGTGGATAAATGGAGCAGAAAAACCACAAAGTGTAAGAAGCAACACCTCCAGCAGCAGTACGGGCAAAGACACTGAACTGATAATTAGGAATCAAAATGCCATGATTGTGTTTGATTCTGATTCTGAACAGTGTCCTCCCTACAGCAGAGTACGTGCAGTCACAGAGGAGATGATGGAACAGAGCTTCACTTCCACATCTGGAATCATCTTGGATCTGCTTAAGTCTAATTAAGTCTACAGAAACTTGCAGTTAATACACCACTGCCCATCACAACAATGCACCAGACGCCCCCTAGTGGTTGTGAGCAGTATAAGGCTGACATGCAAATTATACAAATTACTTATGACATCATTGCAACATCATCAGTTTTAGGGTCGTTCACATTTGAGGTTATGACATGATAATGAACAATACATGTGTGTGCTATTTCCCACAAGAAAGTACTAAACCACACAGTCAAAAACCGTGTAATTCATTACAAAACAATGCAGTTAAATTTACATTTTTGCTATCACAAATGATGCAGTAAAATGTAGACTATAAACGTAAATTGTTCAGATTCTTCTTCCTGGTCATGTGTGACATTATCATTGTCACTTGTTGCTAGGTAGAATTCATAGAATTCGGTGTCTTAAAACCAACTTTTATTCTCTGGCTAACTCGGAGTGAGTCATATGGTCCTGTGTCTTTTAGTTCTTAGTTTTTATTGTAATTGGTTTTATTTTTTATACTTTTATTGCTTTGTTTCTTGTTTTTAATATTTTAATATCTATTTTACTATTTTATTTCTTAAATGATCTTTTAGTTTTGGATTATTACTTTATAAAATGTGCTATATAAATAAAGTGGATTGGATTGGATTCGTAGGGACAGGATATTTGTGAAAGGAAAAGGAAAGTTGGCAGACAAAAACATGCAAACACCAATGAAAAAAAACCTAGTACTAGTTTACTAGATTACTAGGACAGAATATTTAAATTATAACACTAATTTAGCACATTTTACCCAAGCCTCGTCTACCTAATCTGGTGGGGCACTGCTTCACTTGCCTCTAAACACAAATATGTACTGATAATAAATATTTTATTTAGATTTTCTGTTTTATTTCTCAAAAATGATACAAAAAAGTATGGGAATTTAGGTCCTTATGTCCTCGTCATTTCTTTGTTTTCAGTGTTTTTGTTAAAAGGCCGGTGTCGCACATCCACAGTTCCTCCCTCCTCTAGCCCCAGGCTGCTTCACACACCAGGTGTCGACAGCTCGGCAGCTTGACCTCGTCCATTTGAACAAACACGAGGGCGTCGGAAGACACAAAAAATAGCAGATGCACCCAGGCAGGTGCTGTGTGTAGCGTTGGCGAAAAAGGTGTGTGCTGTTGAAGCACAACACACAAACTGTTAGTGTAGTGAACAAGGAGATGGTGCGTTTACCCGATAAAAGCGATGCCATCATTTTGGCGTTTTGTTTACATAATTGGAGACTAAAAAAAAAAAAAAATCTTGTTGATACATAGCGCAGATGCAGTTAAGGCCTGTTTGGCACCATCAAAAACAAACTGAACAAAACAACACATGTCCCACGATGTGCATTATTAGCTACCTCATGCTAGTTTTCCCTTAAAGGTGCAGTACTCTAGTTATTGTACTATTATACTGAGCCCTGTGAATTCTGCCCAGCAACTAGTGGTGATTATTATTATCTACAGTATGCTAAAAACCGGTTGGTTCCCCGCCATGTTTGTTTCTACAAAAACACCACCAAATGATTCAGAAATAAGCATAAATAACCATAAATAAATGGGGGGTGTGTGGAGAAGTACTAGTCTAGTTTATCAACATGAGAGGATGATAATTAAAGAGACTGGAGTTTGAGTCAGTAACCCCTGCAGAGCAGCTGGTCCACGGCAGGTCAGATGGCGCATGGGGTGGCGTGTGTGTGTGTGTGTGGAACTCCACCTGCAGGCTGTGTACACACATACACACAAAAAGCGAAGTGATCCGCTTGACTGCTGCTAATGCACCCAGCGGCGTCTATCTATCTGAGGCCAACAATACAGTCACTGTTAAAGGTCTCCTCTGACTCCCATGGGTGCAGCGGCATGACATCCAGCGTCACAGTGAAGTGGAGGGGTTGTGGCAGGGAGGTTGTGTTGGGGGGACTGGTTGACAGCCCATCTTCATGTCCGTTAAGTTTGTCTTGTCACAAACACCAACGTTGTTTGATCAGCAACAGGTTGGACAGGAAGGAGAAAAACAAAGCGAAGGCTGCTTTGCAAAACACCTGACCACAAGCTGTGTCAAAACACCGCTATAAACACCGTCAGCAAGGAAGTGGTGGATTCTCTCTTCACAATAAGACCACCTAATATGGCCGTCATTTAGTGGTAAAATCGTCTTGTTGATGTTTAAACACATGCCCAATAAACCAATCTACTTGTCTTCTTTCGATTGTTTTTGTTCCCACCGTAAACTAACGTCACATGGGGCCAACAGAATAAAAAATGAAAGGAACTTCCTGTTCCTGTCCTTACACCATGATTGAATTGATTACATTTTTACTAGCTAGAGTGTCAACTAATGAAATCACATGCACACTTTCAGGAGCCAGAGAAAATAAAATATAAGCAATAGAGAATGGGGAGAGAGTTAGCGTCCAAAACAGTACAAAATATTGATGATAAAGAGAGAAGTAAACCCTTGATAAACTCTAAGTCAAGTCATGCAACCTCAAGGCATCATTAAGAGGAAGAACCCTTGTTTCCCCCTTTCACAAACAATCAGCATTTCTATTAAAAACACATAAAACAAGACAACTCACCGACTTAAAGGGCAAAACAAAAGAAGTCTTCAGCTTTAGCCCATCTTCATGTTCACAGCAGCAGTGACAAAAAGAACACTGCTGCTGTGTGGATGTGGGAAGGACAAGAGAGAGATAGAGCAGCGGGAGGGGGGGGGGGGGGGGTTGGATGGAGCTAGGCTTGGGAGAGGAGGGAGGGGGTACGAGACGGGTGGGTTGGATGGGGCGGCTAGCACCTGCTCCACTGATGCTCCCTTGGGGGGGAACGAGGGATGTGGAGAGGAGGGAAGATGTGACCACCAACCCCCCCACCCCCAACCCGACCTCCCAAACACACACCACATACAAACTGCTCTCACTGCAACCTATAGGACACTGGAGATTCACATGTCATCATGTCAACACATCTGCTCATTTAACTCAACATACACAAGTGCTGCTCACTATAACATGTAGTACACATCATCACCAGTATAGATAGAAGGATTTGTTTGTTAGCTTTAATGCTAATGAGCTGTGTTTGTCCACGCCTATCTCCAAAAAGTGATACTATTCACTTTATCCACTTTTGACATAGAATTATTATAACTATTACAGGAAAAATATATACCATATATCAAATATAACAACGTAACATTAAGGAGTGGGGTGGGAGGACACACACGTTAGCAACACAAACATAGCTATGTGAGGTACAGTGCTAACATTACACAAATTATAACAGCAACATCATGCTAGGTTAGCCTAGCATTGCTGAAGAAAAACAAAATGATCAAATGTACAATTTCCATTTCTGCAGTTAACTCAGGGATCGTTGGTTATGGTTTAATTTATTTTAAACATAAACTGCTATGGCGTGGAGAAGGGGTAGTATTTAATAAGCTTTGCTTCTTCCTGCTCCTTTTCAGACATGTGTAGTAATGAGGTGTTATGTGTGTGCATGTATGCATATGTATGCATGTATGTATGTATGTATGTATATATATATATATATATATATTGTAAGTGTATTGTATTGTACGTGTATATGTGAGAAAGAATAATGTAACATAGTATGCATGTCTGAAATAAATTAAGAAGAAGAAAAAAAAACATAAATACAGTTTACATTGAATTCTTCATGTTACAATTCCCAATTCTATATCAATCAATAAATATAATAATAATAATAATAATAAAACGGCAAATAATAAAAAATTAAGAAACCACATATAGTTGGTGGGTAGACAAATTATTTTTTTCAGATTAAAATTAACAAAGCATTATTAGAGCCCTGTAGACATGACAAAACACGACTATAGTCACATTTATATTCTATTTATTTACAACATATTGCGCAACTGCAGGGTCTTGAGACACATGCTAACTCGCAAACTAGAGAGCTAGCGACCTAAACGGTAGCCTTCAAGTTATTTCCTTTAAACTTAAATAGCCAAAAACTTACCACTTCCACACGGATAGGGAGGATAACTATTAACAGTTATTTAACCTTTAACATGAACATTAATCAAACGTAATAATTTTTTCTGGGTACATGATACCATACAGCATCCATATCAAACTTGCGCGGGCTGCACTAACATTAAACTTTCATATCAAGGCGGGGGCCTCAAACCCGTGTCCTGCGGGCCACATTTGGCCCGCGTGTTTGAGACCCCTGTTGTACATCAATTCTTTAATGCAGCTTAACAAATGGGGTAGACTGTAGACTAAACTTAAAATAAAACAAGCTTCATCAACATGGGGTTAAAAAAAAGCTTGGGGAGGTTAGTAGTGCAACAATGGCCTTCATCCCTCAGGACCTTCATGTAATTGCTCACAATGCTTTTTACCATTGAAAAGTCACCTACAAATAGCATGTTTACTAATGGACATGAAACAAGTACCACTAAGAACAGAAAGCTCCTCTTCCTGGCTCACCAAACCGACTACACATTTGCATCATTTTGTATACCTCAAGTGGAGATTTCTACCTTGTAAAAGCATCAATCAGTCTTGATGTTTTCCCTCAATTAATACACCAAGTAGCATGCACAAGTAGCACACAAACTGGCCCACCTCCAGGCTAAAAAAAAGTGAGGCAGCCCTCATAATCCTGAAATCTGTATGCTCACACCAGAATTGTGTGTGTGTGAATGTGCATATGTGTGTATGCACCTGTACTGAATTTATGTGTGGGCATACGCACTATTAACATACAGGTATATACTATCATTTAACATTTAAAATTATAACAGTCAACTTGCCTTATTTTGGCTGTAAAAGGGTTATGCAAGCTGCTGTGCATGCATGCCCCCTCCCTTTTTTTAAAGTAATTTAAACATTTTGACATACTGCCTGGTTTTCTCCGGGTACTCCGGTTTCCTCCCACATTTCAAAAACATGCTAGGTTAATTGGTGACTCCAAATTGTCCATCGGTATGAATGTGAGTGTGAATGGTTGTTTGTCTATATGTGCCCTGTGATTGGCTGGTGACCAGTCCAGGGTGTACTTGCCCGAAGTCAGCTGGGATAGGCTCCAGCACCCCTGCAACCCTAGTGAGGGTAAGCTGCATAGAAAATGGATGGATGGATATGTATATAGATGGACATACTGCCTGCATGCTAGAGATGACCACTTCAAAACCCGAATTGAATTTGACAGGTTTTTACTGAATAAAACACCCAGAATGTACACCAAAAAATTAATTGAATTACAAGAGTATGTGAACGTCCCTTCTTATTTACTTCCTTCGACCTCCGCCTCATGTTTTGCAATCGACACAACAAAACAGGTACAAAAAAAATTAAGTATGAACAATCACTTTAATGTAGAATTTTGTTGTTTGCTTCTCTGACCTGCTCCATCAAACGGGCCGGAGCTACTCTGTACACAGATCCTATCCACTTGTTTTCTCGGCCTACAGCAGGGGTCTCAAACACGCGGCCCGCGGGCCAAATGTGGCCCGCAGGACACTAGTTTGAGGCCCCCGCCTTGATATGAAAGTTTAATGTTCCCGCGCAAGTTTGATATGGATGCTGTATGGTATCATGTACCCAGAAAAAATTATTACGTTTGATTAATGTTCATGTTAAAGGTTAAATAACTGTTAATAGTTATCCGCCCCTATCCGAAGTGGTAAGTTTTGGGCTTTTTAAGTTTAAAGGAAATAACGGCTACCGTTTAGGTCGCTAGCTCTCTAGTTTGCGAGTTAGCATGTGTCTCAAGACCCTGCAGTTGCGCAATATGTTGTAAATAAAAAGAGAATAAATTGGACTTTAGTCGTGTTTTGTCATGTCTACAGGGCTCTAATAATGCTTTGTTAATTTTTATCTGAAAAAAATAATTTGTCTGTGGTTTCTTAATTTTTAATTATTTGCCGTTTTATTATTATTATATTTATTCATTACTGATTGATTGATTTTCTTTATTCTTGATTTGTTTATTTATTTTTCAGCTTATTTTGTGTAGAAAAATAAAAAGTAAGATATTTGAGAACAGTGGAATGTTTTATCAGAGCTTTTATTGTAGAAAATTGGAACCAAAAAAAGTTTGTATATTTTTCTGTTTTTAATAAATGCATTTTTTTTTTTTAAAACCTGATGCGACCCAGTCTCACCCAGACCCTAGCTCCAGTGGCCCCCAAGTAAATTGAGTTTGAGACCCCTGGCCTACAGTAATGTATAGTCCCCTATGATTACTGTAATGGCCCAGAAATCTCAAGTCTCTTACTTCAGAAACCCTTGGAATAATTTCAGTACTTCAAGACTTATGGTCATTTAAAAATACCATTGCAAATCCAGCAGTTTCAATGTTCTAAAAATCATTTAGAAATGTCCGGCGGGCCAGATTAATAAAGCTTAACGGGCCGTACATGGCCCGCAGGCTGTCGTTTGCTTGGTCTGGTCTATAGGGACAAGTGTAGACTGACATGATTTATGGTGTGGCTGCACACAGGCAGACATTCTCTGAGGTGGGTGGTTGTCTCACCTCCATCCTCCGTGACCTATACAGATAGACTGCTGTGCGTGTGTGCGTGCATGTGTGTTTGTGAGTGGCCAGAATTAGAGTGATAGATTGGAAACGTACACAAGAGCATGCACAAATGGAGGGGGGGGGCACGATACAGTGCACGTTTTTTTTTCTGAGAGTAAGGGCTCAAAGGGTGACTGGAAGATTTCATGCACACACACACACACACACACACACGGACCCACACCCTCCTCCCCATTAGGGTGGCATGTAAAAGAGGCCAAGCACAGAGGCTATTATGAAGTGTGGCAGTAATAGCTGCAGGATTCTTTACTGCCTCTGGAGACCTGGTCATTAGCCTATTCCTCTCTCATAAAGCCCTCTATCCATCACACACGCAAGCATGCACACATTTGTATGCAACAACAAAAAACACCTTAAGCAACACACACACAGAGTTGCATATTACAACCGTAAACCATGATTATTTTAATGTATTCCTCCCCTCCCCAACCAAGGAAAGTGAGACACTCAGGTCAGGTAAGAGACAAACATGGCCGTGTCACATACGGGGGAGGACCTGCATCTTTAAACCCACACAGCTCCCACCTCCCCTCCTTTAAATTTTAATGTGCAGAACCCTGCAATGGAATTTCTAACACAGTTCCGTCCACGGGTTCTAGCTGATGTTTGATTTTTATGTTTGTTTTTTTTGCCATAAGAATTAAAAGATAAATAAATAAATAAATAAATAAATAAATAAATAAATAAATAAATAAATAAATAAATAAATAAATAAATAAATAAATAAATAAATAAATAAATAAAAGCCCAGGGTCAAAGTTTCACCATAATAAAACCTCTATTATCTGAGTTTGAAGTAACAAATTGGTATTTTAGACTCTCATAAGCTATATATTAGGTGTGTAAGAAAATATCGTTTCAGCAATTTATCGCAATTCTTCGTTCCACGAAACTGTATCGATATTAAAAAGTATGATATCGATATTTTTAGGCATTTATCACAGACTGTATATGGTATTTATTCAAGTGCAGACACGGCAATGGTTTATTTCTGATTTTAATTTAAACCTCTGATCATGAGGTGGCAGCACTTACGTAGTCAATTAGGCAAGGAGGCAGAATGCCAGCCCATAACAGCGGCCCCTGCGGTGTACAAAGCTGAAGTGTGTACACATTTTGGATTTCTACACAAAGTAGGGTGTGCAGAAATTGACAAAACCCATGCCGTTTGTAAAATGTGTCGTGCCCGAATAAAGTATTAGGGAAACACGACAAATCTGCGAGTCCACTTAGCGAGACACCATGAGGACCTGCCGCTAGCAAGCAATGCAAAGGTCCTTTTGTATACTACAAAAGTAGTGCTGTGATATTGCAGGTATTTTCAAATTGATATCACTATTTTGTTAAATAATGGTTATTTCAAGCATTCTAAAAGGACTTTTTACTGATGTTAGTTACTTTGTTCCACAAAAATACTGTTCTGATGGCAGATAAGTCAGGGACTGTATACTCTGCATTTTTTCACAGCTAATAGAATGTGAACATTTGAACAGGATCTTGAGACATCATTTAATTTATTTGTTTTTTATGGACTCTGGTTTCCTCCCACATTCCAAAAACATGCTAGGTTCATTGGCGACTCCAAATTGTCCAAAATGTCCACACGCTTTACCCCCCCCCCCCCCCCCCCCGCGACCCTTGTGAGGAAAAAGCGGTAGAAAATGAATGAATGAATGAATGAATGTTTTTTATGGGTTTTTTGTAAATTTAAAGCTGGATTTTAAAGCTTTATTTATCTAAATACTACACTTTAAGTTTTTACAGAGGAAAGTTTGTGATACAGCATAACATACTGTTCTAATCGAATAAAAATATGTTTAGTAAGTGCATATTATAGTATAGTATATATATTCTTGCCAATACACACCCCTAGTATACATACATTCATTAATTAATTTTCTATCTTTTTTTCCACACGAGGGTCGCGGGGGTGCTGGAGCCTATCCCAGCTGTCTTTTGGGCGAGAGGCGGGGTGCACCCTGGACTGGTTGCCAGCCAATCACAGGGCACATATAGACAAACAACCATTCACACTCACATTCATACCTATGGACAATTTGGAGTCGCCAATTAACCTAGCATGTTTTTGGAATGTGGGAGGAAACCGGAGTACCTGGAGAAAACCTACCCATGCACGGGAAGAACATGCAAACTCAACACAGAGATGGCAGAGGGTTGGAATTGAACCCTGGTCTTAGTATACATACAGTAATATAAAATACTTTTCCTTTGGTGATGGGCGAGCACAACTGGAGGGTGGTTACCACGTGTGCTTGGAAGGTGAGTCTTTTCAGATTAGAGAAAACACAGCGAACTTTGCATCACACAATAACTACACACTTGAGTATTTTTTACTTGTCCTGCCATATCGTACTGAACAGCCAGGACACAGCCGTGACCCAGCAAAACTACTGCTAGGGTTGTCATCATAAACCCTTTTTCTAACACACAAAAAATGACAGTTTCCCGTTTAACGTGTTTAATGTGTTGCCATCATTTTGACACACACATCATCACAACATGCATGGGACACACATTTGTATCGCGGCCACCGTACTATAAAGATAAGCACTAATCCTGTTTATTACCTCCCTCCTTCTCTGCACTTTCCTTTTTGCATCTTATCTCCCTCTCTTCCCCCCGCCATGTCTCCTCCTCAAGCCTATTAGATTGTACACACACACATACACACACACACACACAAGCACACAAGCACAAAGGCGCATGCACACGTTGTCAGTTTACTCCTGCGATGTTTGTTGGCCCCAGGCTGAGTTGGGTAGGAAGCAAGAAAAGGGAGGGAGGAAAGGAAGTGTGGATGTGTGTTGCTCTTTTCCCGCCTCAGCTCCCAGCACGTCATGCCGAGAGAATTACCTTCCCTTTGTCTGTGTGAAAAGGCCGCTGCCTTTACCATCTGTGCAGCATGCAGGCATGTGTGTGTGTGCGTGTGCATGTGTGTCTACAGTCTCATGCTTCTAGACATCTCCAATATGCAGGAATTTGGGGAATAAAGATTGGAATTAATTAAAATTTCAGGTCAAAATGCTTGGAGGTGCGGCACGGCGGTCGAGTGGTTAGCGCGCAGACCTCACAGCTAGGAGACCAGGGTTCAATTCCACCCTCGGTCATCTCTGTGTGGAGTTTGCATGTTCTCCCTGTGCATGTGTGGGTTTTCTCCGGGTACTCCGGTTTCCTCCCACATTCCAAAAACATGCTAGGTTAATTGGCGACTCCAAATTGTCCATAGGTATGAATGTGAGTGTGAATGGTTGTTTGTCTATATGTGCCCTGTGATTGGCTGGCAACCAGTCCAGGGTGTACCCCGCCTTTCGCCCGAAGACAGCTGGGGTAGGCTCCAGCAACCCCTGCGACCCTCGTGAGGAAAAGCGGTAGAAAATGAATGAATGCTTGGAGGTCATCTATACAGTTAGATTTGTAATTTGTGTACTGTGTTATGTCAAAATCACATTATATGAATATCAATATTTGATGTACTATATCTCGGTTTGGAGAAAAGTCAAATCCAAATATTCCTTAAAAGTTTTTTTGAAATACAAACAATCTTACAGAACAATAGCCGCTGAAATAAAATAGTATGTTATCTTTAAATAAATATACAAAAAGTTCAATAAAATGGTCAATCTTCAGTGCCGCACTCATGGTAGTTTCTCTGTAGTCGGCCGGGTTAGCGCCGTTAGCTCTTCTATCTCGCGTTCCCCATGACGACAGACGGTAAACATGGTTGATACCGTCTTTATACAGCAACCTTTATACAGTTTTCTTTGCTGCTCACTCCCGCGCTTTGCAGCCTCTCCTTCTCAGAATCTCCACGGGGATCTTGGCGTAGCGAAGGGATGCTCAAAGCTAACAGCTGCTCCCGAGTGTAAACAATGGAGCAAGAGGCAAGCTACAAACGTAACAAGATGAACATCCATAGCTACACACTTGCTTAAGAGGGGTAGTATGGCAACAGAAACAATAAAGTATTAAAATAAAGCACTATTAAACACTAAAATCGGCACAAAATATAAAAATAAAATATAAAATATGGAGATGCCTTAACTAGCTTCCACTCGGGTGGCACCATCTTGAAACATGAGACCTCAGCATCAAATCCAGTCTAAATCGATATGAACGATATGCTTGTTTTTGATATGGTGCTTAAAAGAAACATTGATATTTTAAAAATATCGATATATCGTCCAGCCCGACTTTGCATACACGCTGAATACTTCCTAGTGCAGTAACGCTTTTGTTAAGTTGTGAAATATTATATTAATAAGACAATAACTATCCATTGACACTATCCTTGCTGCAAATGGGGTTGAATTTTTGTGGGTTTGTTTTTACATTCATTCATTCATTCATTTTCTACCGCTTTTTCCTCACAAGGGTCGCGGAGGTGCTGGAGCCTATCCCAGCTGTCTTTGGGTGAGAGGCGGGGTACACCCTGGACTGGTCACCAGCCAATCACAGGGCACATATAGACAAACAACCATTCACACTCACATTCATACCTATGGACAATTTGGAGTCGCCAATTAACCTAGCATGTTTTTGGAATGTGGGAGGAAACCGGAGTACCCGGAGAAAACCCACGCATGCACGGGGAGAACATGCAAACTCCACACAGAGATGGCCGAGGGTGGAATTGAGGGTGGAATTGAACTATGGTCTCCTAGCTGTGCGCTAACCACTGGACCGCCGTGCCGCCCTTTGTTTTTACAATAAATCAAAATCATTCACATGACTTTTATTGCTTACTGTTGCTTTAATTTTTATATTAGGAATCTTTATGGGGACATTTTTATACATATATAAGATACTCACCAGTGGAATTGTGATATGCTTATGAAATGTGGTATTATTAAAGCCACAATGTATAAAATTTTATGTACTTGTACGAGTGTGTTGTTTTTTGGGGGAGTAAAATTGGCATGAAGACGACGTCAAGCGTGACATTTTAGCGTAACTGCATGTGGATTTTCCCAAAATTCTTTCTTACTTCTTAAATTTTTCAGAATGTTTCTACTAGGATGTAATATTGTTGTTTAGTACACACTCCTGCAGTGTTAGCAATATTAGCATCGCAAATAATGTGACACTGATGTTGGGGGTTTTTTGCAAATCTTTTACAAACTTTGTTGCACATGTCAATACTTAGGTTCGCTACTAAGCTAATTATTAATGAATGAAACATTAAATTAATACAAAACTAAATTATGTTTTGCTGTGGCTGTCATGATAATTGATTTAATTTCCCTTGCTATGATAATATATGTGGACAAAAAAATCTATATTTTATCGTGCCCCTGCTTTGAATTGATACGCTAGTGTTTGTTGTACATAGATAGATAAAAGAATGTTAAACAACACTTATAGATAAGCAAGAACTCCCCAACAGATGAGGCTTACTTTCCTCCATTTTTCTTTTGGGTTTTCCTCGTTCTCCTCTGCATTGAGCGCTTCTCTACCTGCCCTCTTCTATCTGTTATCTAGACCTCCTTATATCTCTCTCTCTGTTTCCAGATGGGTGGCAGAGAGGAGCAGCTTGCTGTGGTCAGGCCAATTATTTACATAATTATGATCTCCCACTTAACCACATGATCCCTTACCTGGGCGGAGGCAATTAAAGCTCAGCATCATTATGCAGATTATGCAAATGCAGGCAGAAGCGGAACGAAGCAGCGCTGACACACATACACACACACACACAAGCAAACACGTGCCCTGTAGCATGTAAATGTGGCCCCCTCGGCACATCATCGTGCGTATGCAACAGAAGGTGGTGACGTTTTCCGTATTATAGTTATGTTTATGTTCTGTAAATGTAGCCTGGGTATAATATCAACTACTGTATGATACAAGAGTGACAGATGGGATAGGCTCCAGCATACCCATGACCCTAATGAGGATAAGTGGCATAGAAAATGGATGGATGGAGAGTTGTATAAAATGCGTCACATTTTGTAGCTCCAGATGAAAGGTTGCCAACCCCTGTTTAAATCTTTCGGCTTTCATTGCACTGATGGTGCACAATCAGATATGGTGAACCTGCACGGTGGATACTTCAGCTTTGTTGACCGCTTGTAGAGTGAAGCATGATGCAAGAAACACTTCCTGTCTTTAACTTTTCATAACCCTGCCGCTAAATTGTTAATACATACATATCTCCTCTATATATGAAAAGTGTTATGAAGCGGAGTTATGGTTTGCCCTCAAGTCAGACACATACTCCAAGCAGCCCTGGAGGTAAGAAGAACCAGCGTATATAGCAGCTGGACGGTGCACTGCAGTCGAACACCTCGTCCGAGGAGACCCAGAGCTGCCATTTTTAATGTTGATAGTGATAAATGGTAATGCTGATTAAAGGTGCAGACAAGTCTTAACGTGCATGTGTTTTGATCTGATAAATCTTAAGTCATTTTGATCAAATGTAGAAGACGCCGCATCAGTTCAACTCTGAAACTCAAGAAACATCCACACGTCACTCAATAATGCTGGGAAGACCAAGGTAGGTTGGATTGCAAGGTTTAAACTGTGCAAAAAAAGCACTTAATATGCGCTTCCATTAATGCCTTGCACACTGACACGTCCATTCATAGCAGCAATGCCATAGTTGCTCTATTCTCGCGAGACAAACAAGAAATCTCGTCACATTTTAATCTTGTGAGATCTTGTGACACCCCAATTGAACACCCATTCAAGGAACTAAATATAGTTCCTTGACCTATGAGGAGCACTTACTCGTAAATAGTACTACTACTGATCCTAATCTGTTCTTCTATATCAGGGGTCTCAAACTCAATTTACTTGGGGGCCACTGGAGCTCGGGTCTGGATGAGACTGGGCCGCATCAGGTTTTCCACAATAATAAAACGTCAAATAATAAAAACTTAAGAAACCACATATAGTTGTTGGGTAGACAAATTATTTTTTTTCAGATTAAAATTAACAAAGCATTATTAGAGCCATGTAGACATGACAAAACACGACTATAGTCACATTTATACTCTTTTTATTTACAACATATTGCTCAACTGCAGGGTCTTGAGACACATGCTAACTCGCAACCTAGAGAGCTAGCAACCTAAGCGGTAGCCTTCAAGTTATATCCTTTAAACTTAAATAGCCAAAAACTTACCACTTCCACACGGATAGGGAGGATAACTATTACCAGTTATTTAACCTTTAACATGAACATTAATCAAACGTAATGATTTTTTCTGGGTACATTATACCATACAGCATCCATATCAAACTTGCGTGGGCTGCACTAACATTAAACTTTCATATCAAGGCGGGGGCCTCAAACTAGTGTCCTGCGGGCCACATTTGGCCCACGGGCCGCGTGTTTGAGACCCCTGTCCGATATAGTAAAATCACGGAAGACTCCAAAATTTGAACATATTGGGCACTACAAATGGTGATTTAATCTAATTTATGAATAAGTTAAGCACTAACCAATATGTTATAATATGCACAGATAAGAGGAGGAGGGTTTCAGGGTGTGTGCTAGCTAACATGGTGTGAGTCCAGGTGACAAACTGTGTAATGTGAGTAATCAACAAGTACCTCAGCGTAGTGATGTCACTGGCTCTCTCTGTGTGTACAGTTGAAGACATCCAAGAAAAGTGTTGTTTTGCTGTTAATGTGCACAGACACATAGTGACACATCCAATCAATTAGATTTGGACATGCTTCCTGAACATGCAGATGGTGCAGCAGCACGAGGGCTAGACCACTTCAGTTTCTCACTCCTCTGTTTAACTCATTTCAGCGTGTGTGTGTGCATGTTGAGTCAATCTTCCTGAAGCAAATATATGCAATTTTCACTGTTTTTATACTACCCTATGCGTGTAGGTCAGTGGTGACAAAAGTCGGACCTGGGGGACATTTGTGGCCTGTTTTTTTTTTTTAATAACATAAAACATGGCTGCATCGTGACATTACAAAGGATGCTTAGGGCAACACTGGAAAAAAAAACAATTTAAAAAAAGCAAAAGAAAAAACCTGCTTGCTATATAAAAAGAAAAGTAATGGCCTCAATTTGAACATTCAATAATCATTGAAATAACTGCAAAATAAACATAAAAAGTAGAATTACCTTTAATTGCCTTTAACTGACAATAAAATATTCAACTAGGATTACTAGCATTAGCCACTATATTATATATTTTTACTGTATATATACACAATTATAAAATCAGTAAATATAATTAATGACAATTTTAGACCAATTTTTAGAATAAAATAAAATGAACATTTTTAGAGAAGAATATGCTTCCCTACGGAGACTGCTGCCCCCACGACCCGGACCTGAATAAGCGGAGGAAAATGGATGGATGGATGGATGCATGAGAAAAATATAGTGTATATATATACATATATATATATATATATATACGTATATACAGTGAAGAAAATAAGTATTTGAACACCCTGCTATTTTGCTATTTCTCCCACTTAGAAATCATGGAGGGGTCTGAAATTTTCATCGTAGGTGCATGTCCACTGTGAGAGAGATAAACTAAAAAGAAAAATCCAGAAATCACAATGCATGATTTTTTAACAATTTATTTGTGTGATACAGCTGCTAATAAGTATTTGAACACCTGAGAAAATGAATGTTAATATTTGGTACAGTAGCCTTTGTTTGCTATTACAGAGGTCAAACGTTTCCTGTAGTTTTTCACCAGGTTTGCACACACTGCAGGAGGGATCTTGGCCCACTCCTCCACACAGATCTTCTCTAGATCAGTCAGGTTTCTGGGCTGTCGCTGAGAAACACGGAGTTTGAGCTCCCTCCAAAGATTTTCGATTGGGTTCAGGTCTGGAGACTGGCTGGGCCATGCTAGAACCTTGATATGCTTCTTACGGAGCCACTCCTTGGTTTTCCTGGCTGTGTGCTTCGGGTCGTTGTCGTGTTGGAAGACCCAGCCACGACCCATCTTCAATGCTCTGACAGAGGGAAGGAGGTTGTTCCCCAAAATCTCACAATACACGGCCCCAGTCATCCTCTCTTTAATGCAGTGCACTCGTCCTGTCCCATGTGCAGAAAAACACCCCCAAAGCATGATGCTACCACCCCCATGCTTCACAGTAGGGATGGTGTTCTTCGGATTGTACTCTTCATTCTTCTTCCTCCAAACACGCTTATTGGAATTATGACCAAAAAGTTCTATTTTGGTCTCATCTGACCATAAAACTTTCTCCCATGACTCCTCTGTATCATCCAAATGGTCATATGCAAACTTAAGACGGGCCTTGACATGTGCTGGTTTAAGCAGGGGAACCTTTCGTGCCATGCATGATTTCACATCATGACGTCTTAGTGTATTACCTACAGTAACCTTGGAAACGGTGGTCCCAGCTCTTTTCAGGTCATTGACCAAGTCCTGTCGTGTAGTTCTGGGCTGATTCCTCACCTTTCTTAGAATCATTGAGACCCCACGAGGTGATATCTTGCATGGGGCTCCACTCCGATTGAGATTGACCGTCATGTTTAGCTTCTTCCATTTTCTAATGATAGCTCCAACAGTGGACCTTTTTTCACCAAGCTGCTTGGTAATTGCTCCGTAGCCCTTTCCAGCCTTGTGGAGGTGTACAATTTTGTCTCTGGTGTCTTTGGACAGCTCTTTGGTCTTCGCCATGTTACAAGTTAAAGTCTTACTGATTGTATGGGGTGGACAGGTGTCTTTATGCAGCTAACGACCTCAAACAGGTGCATCTGATTCAGGATGATACATGGAGTGCAGGTGGACTTCTAATGGGCAGACTAACAGGTCTTTCAGGGTCAGAATTCTAGATGATACACATGTGTTCAAATACTTATTTGCAGCTGTATCACACAAATAAATTGTTAAAAAATCATGCATTGTGATTTCTGGATTTTTCTTTTTAGTTTATCTCTCTCACAGTGGACATGCACCTACGATGAAAATTTCAGACCCCTCCATGATTTCTAAGTGGGAGAAATAGCAAAATAGCAGGGTGTTCAAATACTTATTTTCTTCACTGTAAATTATCCAGTTTGCATGTTCTCCCTGTGCATGTGTGGGTTTTCTCCGGGTACTCCGGTTTCCTCCCACATTCCAAAAACATGCTAGGTTAATTGGCGACTCCAAATTGTCCATAGGTATGAATGTGAGTGTGAATGGTTGTTTGTCTATATGTGCCCTGTGATTGGCTGGCGACCAGTCCAGGGTGTACCCCGCCTCTCACCCGAACACAGCTGGGATAGGCTCCAGCATGACTGCGACTCTCGTGAGGATAAGCGGTACAGAAAATGGATGGATGGACTACATTTTGCTTTAGTCACGCTATTTGCTGCACAAAGAAGATCAAAGTAAAACCTGCAAACTTTCATTTTGTTTTATGCGACCCTTAGTGGAAAAAGTTTGGGCACCCATACGGTACGGAAGTCTTGCCACCCCGGCAAACATATTATGCACGTGTGTCTGCGTGTGTGATCTACTCGGAATTGTCGTTATCGCCTCAGGTCAAAATCTGCTGGCATTTATCCTAATCTCCACAGCTCACTGAACATGCGTGTGTGTGTGTGTGTGTGTGTGAGTGTGTCGTGTGTGCTGTGAGATCTTGCATCTAAGCCACTGTGTGTTCTTAATGGATGTAAACAATGCAGCAGGAGTTAGTAAGTGAATGCTGTTAATGAAGAGCTCATTAGTGACACCAGCTCTTTGACCAATTAGAGAAGCTTGCTCTTTTTTTTGCAAAAATGTTCCCTTCATTTTGCATCTCAAGAGGATAAAAACAATAAGAAAATCATTTTTTTTCTCTATGAGTCTTGGCAAGCTTTATCTTTTTGACAAGCTGTTGTCATGGAGTTTTATTTATCTCATTAATAACAGTGCCCTCGAGGTGGAGTACCCTGTGACCCTGTTTTCATCAGCACAAACACAAACACACACACACACACACACACACAAAAGTGCAGACGCAAACACACAATTAACACCACCAGAGAGCCCGACAGCAGCATCCTTTGAGGCATCTCAGCCACCCACCCTCAGCATGAATACACAAAGGCTCCCAGCATACACGTACACAAACACTAAAAATAGGCCAACACTTAAAAACACTTGTTTAAATTGATAAATTAAAGCAACAATAAAGGATATCTGGGAGTTCATCCACTACTAAAATGAAACTTAAAAAACATGCAGCACTGAATGCATCAATTGAAACAAGACACGCTAACAAAACGACAACAATGAAGGTGAATGAGGGTCTTGTGCTTACTTTTCAGCAAGAATGAAGAAAAATGGTATCCGGGAGAACACAAGAGGGCACAAAGAAAATGGACCGGTGTCTTCTCATGTTGTTAATACACTGTGTCAGTCCAACTGTCTTATTATTATACAGGGTGTTCCAAAATATTTAGCATTTAGCAACAGATCCATCCATCCAATTTCTATGCTGCTTATCTTCACTAGGGTCATGGGTGTGCTGGAGCCTATCCCAGCTGTCTTTGGACAAGAGGTGGTGTACACAAAAACAGGGCACATATAGACAAACAACCATTCACACTCACATTTATACCTATGGACAATTTGGAGTCACCAATTAACCTAGCATGTTTTTGGAATGTGGGAGGAAACCAGAGTACCTGGAGAAAACCCATGCATGGGGAGAACATGCAAACTCCACACAGAGATGGCCGAGGGTGGAATTGAACTTGGGTCTCCTCGCTGTGAGGCCTGCGCACTAACCAAAAACACAACAATAATAGCAATAATAATAAATGCGTCTGACAGTTTTTCTCTAGTCTACTTGTCTTTGCCTATTTATGTCAGGGCTGTCCACCTTTGATAGTTACAAAGTTATAAATAATTAGTTATAAAAACGCAACACGCGCAGACCTCACAGCTAGGAGACCAGGGTTCAATTCCACCCTCGGCCAGCTCTGTGTGGAGTTTGCATGTTCTCCCCGTGCATGTGTGGGTTTTCTCCGGGTACTCCGGTTTCCTCCCACATTCCAAAAACATGCTAGGTTAATTGGTGACTCCAAATTATCCATAGGTATGAATGTGAGTGTGAATGGTTGTTTGTCTATATGTGCCCTGTGATTGGCCGGCGACCAGTCCAGGGTGTACCCCGCCTCTCGCCTGAAGACAGCTGGGATAGGCTCCAGCACCCCCGCGACCATCGTGAGGAAAAGCGGTAGAATATGAATGAATGAATGAATGAATAAAAACGCAACAATTTATAGTTAAAAAAAATGTTAGTGGGAGGGAACCGGAGTACCGGAGTACCAAAGTACCTGAGTACGGGGAGAAAACCCCTTGCACACATGGAGAGATTTTTGTTCTGCCGTTGACCTGCATGGGTCAAAAACAGTTATGCAGTTTTAAAAAATGAAAAACAGACAGCAAAGACACAGCACAAAAGAAACACTGATCTTGGTCGGAGGCTAAAAAAGGTAAGGCATGCTAACATGCTAACATGCTAGCACTGAAGTGACGCAACATTGAGGAGTCCAGGTTGGCCCACCAATATTAAAGTACATAAGGTGATTCAGGGTCAACATGCCAACCACAGATATAGTTATATTTTGGTCAAACTATTACATATTGTTGTTTTCCTTTCCTAAATCCAGCTAGTGCATTAACCAGGTTAAAAATAAGAAACAGACTGCTACGAAGCAGCAAAAAAACACCACAGTAGGACGCGACAGGGTCACTGATCAACCACAGCGGCATCCTCAATCAATCATGAAAGACTTGTTTTAGTCTCCCTGCACCACAAAAACTGCTCAATGCCAGAATATCTAATAGACGCTTTAACCTCAACTTTGTTTCACATGCATGCTCTGCTGTTTTCAGTCAAGTTCGCTTGTTAAATAAGACTTCGGCAGCTCCAAACCACAACACAAAATATACTTTTCCCAAACTAAGAAATTACTATTTGTTTGAGTCTGGCTGACAACAGTCAAGCTGGAGGATTATTTCATGTGGGTGTGTTTGAAAGCCTGAGGCAAACTGGCTTGGATGTAATGTGTGTGTGTGTGTGTGTGTGTGTGCGCGTGCGTGCATGTACCTTCACGTGACATATGCCATAAATCACATGCAGCGGTGTCCTTGTAGCGCGAACACATATCATAGAAATCAATGCAGAGGTCAAGTTGAACGGTGCGAGTCAAAGGCTGAAAACAGCACAGTGACCAATAAAGATGACCCGCTAACACTCACGTCGACAACAACCCAGCTTTGTAGCCCAATAATAACAACACACACACACACACATACACACGCACTGAAACACCAGAATAAGGCAATACCTAAATTGAATAATTGAATTTAAAAGCAGCTGTTGTATTGCATTAGGCAATTTGAGTTTAAGTATAGTAAGAATTGCTGATGAGGCCTATGCCTGACTCATTAGATACATTTACAAAATATCTATTTTTAACTGGTTTGGAATATTTGGTTACATCTTAGGGGAAACGTATGCAGGGGTTTAGAGGTCTCAAATTGGTACAGCACGAACAGACATGCCAGTGTCATATATGTATTATTTGCAAGCTGTTATTATATTATTATTTATTTTATTTATTTAACAAACTTTTAAACTTTTGAATTGTGTTTTTTTTTTAATAATTCATTAATTTAATATAATATACAGTATATATATATATTCTAATAATTATATAATTAATATAATATAATTTCTTTTGGACAGGGTTCATTCATTTTCTACCGCTTTTTCCTCCCGAGGGTCGCGGGGGTGCTGGAGCCTATCCCAGCTGTCTTCGGGCGAGAGACGGGGTACAGCCCAGACTGGTCGCCAGCCAATCACAGGGCACATATAGACAAACAACCATTCACACTCACATTCATACCTATGGACAATTTGGAGTGGCCAATTAACCTAGCATGTTTTTGGAATGCGGGAGGAAACCGGAGTACCCGGAGAAAACCCACGCATGCACGGGAAGAACATGCAAACTCCACACAGAGATGGCCGAGGGTGGAATCGAACCCTGGTCCTCCTAGCTGTGAGGTCTGCACGCTAACAACTCGACCACCGTGACGCCCTTTTTGTAGCATATCTTAGGAAATTCTCTCTCTGTGTCTCTCTATTTGGAAAATACACCTAATGCTGGGAATGCTGGGTTTTATGAAAAGATTTTCTTGCATGCAACGAGTATGATTGCACCTGATTTTCTATTGTTGCCTCTAATCTGCATCCCTTTTCTCTTTCATTCTTACACTGCTGTGCTCCTTCTTACCCTGACTAATCACACTGTAGCTGCTCCACATTGGACACACGCACACACACGCACACACCCTTTGCCCCTCACCCCCTATGTTGTCAAATGATCATTGAGGATGGAGTGAGTGGCTGACACGGTCACCACAGCAACGCTGCTTGGGGCCAGGAGGGGGGCTAGGGCATCTTCTAGTGTGTGTGACTGATGGGGTAACACACACACACACGCAAGAAGGTGCCAGGCATGACACATGCACATGAGCAGACATGCATAAAAATAACACACCATGCAGTAATATCAACCAATAATAGGTGATGGCTTGGAAACTGAAAAAAGATGATGAAAGCAAGAATGTGTGTGGAAGAAAGGGAGTGGGGAGGGGGGGGGGTGAATGTTGTTTCATACAGTGATATTTCACCCGTGCAAGAAGCACATACACACACACTACAAAAATATGCAAACAATGACAAAGCTCGACATAGTCACTGTGATTCAATCATTTATGACAGCAGATGTATAATTCAAAAAGCAGCATGAAAGATTCACAAGGCGAGATGCATTGTTTAATCTGCACCCTCCCCTACACACACACACTCACACACACACACACACTTCAGCCCTTCTCTCCCACCCACATCTCACCTGCATGGTGCAACAGCAGGGGGTTTAATCATCACACACAGTCTGCCCCGCACGACTTAAAAAGGTCAGAGGTTGGTCAGAGGTGAGGAGGGGGGTGGCGGAGAAACATGTCGTAAAGCTCCGCCTCAGTTTGATGTTATCGCTCCTATTTTACACACTTCCTTCTCATCATGTCATGTGGATTTTTTTTTTCTCAGCCTCTTCTCACAGCTGTTCATGGGGCCATCAGATATCATCACACCTGTCTGCACTGATGATGGACACGCCACCTTGTGTAACACGCAAAAGGTCTCAAAACACAGTCCCGTTTTTGTGGTAGGTTCTTTCAATGTGAAATGGCAGAAGATCTTCAAAAAAAAAAATTGAATCATTATAGTGACGCACACAATGTTGTATCACTACATAATGCTGTATTAATGCAGCTTTTCTGACTTCATGGCTTAATTTGAGTTGCTCTGTTAATTTCTATTGTAAAATGTGGCAGTTATCATTAACAATGGGAGAAGTGTTAAGAATAAAACTGGGAACATGCATGCTGAGACCAGGGTTGCATCTGAAATCAAAGTCAAACGTTATTGTTTCATTTCTACCATGAAAATGTGACAACATTGTAGTAAATCCGTATCACAAGAACAGGGCAGCCATATGCCAATCAAAGTACGGCATCGCTGCTGTGAAAGATAATACAGTAATATGGAAGAGGCAGCGTGCAAGGCCTTATTGGAAGCAAACATTAAGTGCTTTAGGCACACCTACAACCCAACCTGCTTTGGTGTTCACAGCCATACTGTACATTTTTACATCTGATTTGATCTGCTTGTTGATCTCCGAGCAGAAGCTGTGGGAATTCTACATTAGATCAATTTTACTTAAGATTTTTCAGATCAACCCAAAATTGTCTGCATCCTTAATCACCAAGAGGTTCTATTGATGTTCACTGCATTTGGCTGCACCAGAGATCACCAGTTTTCCTTGGAACATATCCGAGTTGACAATTTTGCGACATGGTTGCTAAATTTAGCATATAAGGGTGCACATTAAAGTGTTTCATGAATTTATATGGCCATTAAATACAAGTAATCAACAAAAGCAGGCGAGCAGGAGTGCGTTCCAACTGCTTAACGCTGCGCATTGCACATCTGAAAGCTGTAAAAACTCATCCACAATGCAACCCAGGCCAAGTGGTGTGGTGTGGTGAAACACAGATTGGTGTCCAAAATGTGGCGCAGGGGCTATCTGTGGAACGTGGCTCACTGCGGGAATAAAAAAATAAAAAAAACAGCCAAAGTGGAAAAACAGAGCAAAAGATTAAGATTAAGATTAAGATATGCCTTTATTCGTCCCTCAGTGGGGAAATTTGTCCAAAAGAGGATAATGTAACTAGAAAAAGATAAAATACTGATGCTGATGATTAATGAAAACACATTTATCTTCAAATATATGTAAAGTGTTGTTTTTTTTAAACTATAAATTGTTTAGTTTTTATAACTAATTATTTATATAACTATCAAAGGTGGACAGCCCTGACGTAAATAGGCAAAGACAAGTAGACTAAAGAAAAACTGTCAATTTATTATTATTATCATCACTATTATTGTTGTGTTTTTGGTTAGCCTGCAGGTCTCACAGCGAGGAGACCCGAGTTCAATTCCACCCTAGGTCATCTCTGTGTGGAGTTTGCATGTTCTCCCCGTGCATGCGTGGGTTTTCTCCGGGTACTCCGGTTTCCTCCCACATTCCAAAAACATGCTAGGTTAATTGGCGACTCCAAATTGTCCATAGGTATGAATGTGAGTGTGAATGGTTGTTTGTCTATATGTGCCCTGTGATTGGCTGGCAACCAGTCCAGGGTGTTCCCCCCGCCTCTCGTCCAAAGACAGCTGGGATAGGCTCCAGCATCCCTGTGACCGTCTTGAGGATAAGCGGTAGAAAATGAATGAATGAATGCATGTTGTGTTTTTATTGTACATTATCATAAAAGTGGTACTTTGCAGTTGGTTTAACAGTTTTTCTCTCATCTCATATTTGATCTCAAATGCATAAAGGTTTTGATATATAAAGTTTTGATGACCTTGAGTGCTAATGTGCATAATTGTTGAGGCACAATCTTTTGAAAAACAAACTCCAGGCCTGTACTGGTGGATGGTGTATTCACTCTGTGCTTTTAATTTGATGTTTACTGATGTTATTACTTGTTACTTAGATTTACACAATACATAACAAAACCCATTAGGTCGCTATAATGTTGTAGGAATATGAGTGAGTCCATAGGTCAAAAACACGCTCTGCTGTTCTTAAGGGCCAACTGCAAAGAATGCAAGTCAAAAAGCCTCTATATGACGTTGTTTTTATAAAGGATGTACTGCAAAACCTCTAATCAAATATACCCTATTTCCTAGGTTCCCAAAGTGGGGTACATCAATTGTCATGGGGGTACATCAAAAAACAATTAGCACTTAACACAATTACGAGTCCGCCAGGATACCGGAGCAGGAAGGAGACAGAGCGTCAAGTTATTCATCGCTATGTGTGCATCATATCAACCAATAACTAAGTTTGATTGATTATTTTGTGCATTAATTTCATGTATATTGATGTTCTAATTAACCCCCACATGGCGCAGCAGTGAAAACCTGTCACTTTGACTGAAGTTGGAACACCATAGAAAGATTCCAGTAAAATAATGAACACTTCATACTCAGAAAGCAGGCTCAAAACTATCAAACTGCTATCAGTTGTTGCTCTTAACAGGAAGACTATGTCACAAAATGTTGTACATTATGACAGACATCAATGTTCAACAAACAGAATTTGGACAGATACTGCTTTATCATGATTGTTAAACTTTCCCCTTTAATTTGGTATGAAATTCACATGCAGACATTGTGAGTGGATGAAAAAGTGAAGCTTAAATTCTAACAATTCAAAGCGAAGGATGCCAACATCAGAGTGAGATAAAAGATTCATTCATTCATTAATTTTCTACCGCTTATCCTCAAAAAGGACGCAGGGGTAGCTGGAGCCTATCCCAGCTGTCTTTGGGCGAGAGGCGATCTCAGCCAATCACAGGGCACATATAGACAAACAACCATTCACACTCACATTCATACCTATGGACAATTTGGAGTCGCCAATTAACCTAGCATGTTTTTGGAATGTGGGAGTACCCGGAGAAAACCCACGCATGCACGGGGACAACATGCAAACTCCACACAGAGATGGCTGAGGGTGGAATTGAACCCTGGTCTCCTAGCTGTAAGGTCTGCGTGCTAACCACTCGACCGCCATGCCGCCTGGATAAAAGATATGTAGTATATTTACTGTTTATCAGTGATCATGTCAAACTGCCTTTTAATGTCCTTTCCATCCATTTTGTGTACCACTTATCCTCATGAGCATGCTCGAGCCTATCCCAGAAAGGCAGGGTACACCCTGGACTGGTCGCCAGACAATCACAGGGCACATATAGACAAACAACCATTCACACTCACATTCATACCTATGGACAATTTGGAGTCGCCAATTAACCTAGCATGTTAATTGGAATGTGGAATGTGGAATACGTGGAATGTGGGAGGAAACCGGAATACCCGGAGAAAAGCCACGCATGCACGGGGAGAACATGTAAACTCCACACAGAGATGGCCGAGGGTGGAATTGAACCCTGGTCTCCTAGCTGTGAGGTCTGCGCGCTAACCACTCGACTCATACCTATGGACAATTTGGAGTCACCAATTGGAATGCATGGGGAGAACATGTAAACTCCACACAGAAATGCCCGAACAGGGAATCGAACATGGGTCTACTACCTCTGTGGCCTGCACGCTAAACACTCGACTATGTGCAACCTCGTCTTAATGTCACCATGCAAAATACACATTTTTCACTTAGAATTACTAGAATATGAATGAACCAATGAATTATGTTTAATATTTTAAAGTGAATTAATATAAAAAATGTTTTTTAAGTGTGCAGGAGTAGGGGGGTGTGGCTTCAGGTTAAAAGTCTGATACATGACTGTAAAAAGTTTTGGAACCACTGATCTGTATGTCAGGAGTGCTTTGTTGTTTTTAATGGCCAAGTCAAAGATCCTCTATATAACAAGAGTGCTACGGTATTTTTAGGAATGTGCTGCAAAAACGTGAATCACTCCTAAGTTTTGAACTGAACTCAGTGGTCTATGTGACATCATTCATGGGTCGGATTTGCCCCGCGGGCTTCCGGTATCATAGCCCTACCCTTAATCGTCAAAAGGTGTGATGGAAGACACTGAAGAAATGTTATACAGTGCCTGACTTAATGACGCTCTTCAATTCTGGTGTGAATGTTTGTTAACAGTGATCAGCAAGATTTTTGTAGCGTCTTAATTTGTCAGTGACAAAGGCGTTTATTTGAATGACAAAATGTAGACATATGGAGGAGGTGCTCCGTTGTGTGCCAACCGACTAAAGTTAAAAAAATGATTCATTTGAATTGGGCATTAAATCCATGCCTATTACATGGCACTAACTTCCCTTACACATGCTGAAAGAAAGCAAATCAATGTGACACGGCTGGGGCTATTAATTACGCCTGGAGAGGGTGATTGAGTGAAAGGGAAATTCACTCTGTGTGTGTGTGTGTGTGTGTGTGTGTGACCTACTACTGTAACAGGACTACACTTTCACACACATAGCAAGTAGCAGAAAAAAAATAGACCTACCTTGGAGGTAGAAGTGTGGCGCCTTTAATCCGTACATGCTTGGAGGAGGTGTTGTGGGTTAAAGTAGCAGGGTGTAAGTCGTCAGTCTTGGGGGACCTTGTGGGTGGGTCAGCAAGGAGGTCACAGGAGGTGGGAGGTCAGTCTCTGTCTACTCGCTCCTGTCTTTGCCCTCTGGATTGAACCTGCGTAGAGCCAAAGAAGGTGGAGAAAAGCTAAGAGCTGGTGGGTGTCTTGTCATTCCTCCTTTGACTGATAGAGGAGGAATGGAGCCGGAGAGAAGAAAGTAAAAAGGCTTCTGCCGTCCGTCAGTCCTTCCTCTCCTCCTTTCAGTCTTTGTAATCCCTTCCTTGTTATTCATTCAGCGCCTTCTTGCTCATCATGATCAGCTTTCTTTTTTTTCTCCCCTTCTGTTCTCTTTTCTTGCTTCCTTTGCCTCCTCAGTCCCACTACTGACTGCTCAGCTCAGCAGGCACCCAAGAGAAGAAGGAGGGGGATGTTGAGGGGGGAGAAAAAAAAAAAGAGGAGGAGAATCACAAGACAGACCAGTGAGGGAGTGATGAATGTGGAAAGAGGAGAGGAGGAATGAAGTCGTCTAGTGAAGGGGAGGAAGAAGAAGAGAAAGAGAGGGTGTTGATGCACTTCTCATTATCAGTAGATTGGACTGGTGCCTGCCTGAGTGACAGCTGATTCATCATGAGAGAAGGCTATGTGGCCGCTGTGTGTGCATGTGTGTGCATGTGTGTGCATGTGTGTGCCCTTGTCTTTCTACCTTAGTGTGGCACAACTCGACATCACACCTCTATTCTGGGGACAATTCTGTAAGATTCAATGATGAGCTTCAGATACACCAGGGGTGTCCAAACCTTTAAACATAAAAAGGCTAAAACCAGTCCAATATAGTATATATGCTAGGAACTTATATACAGTGGAACCCATTTATGTCAGCACCCTAAGCGTTGTCAACTGAGATCACAACCAAAAATAGCCATTGCTTGCACATTAAAATGTGACTTTGTCCAGAGAAATGAAAAGAATGGGATAATAATAAAGGATTTTTGAATCTACAGCAGCTTCTTCACGTCATTTCCCCTTAATTGTGCTTATTTTTATTGAGTCATATTTCATACACTTATCTAACAGAGCTGCTGCGGTAGTGTGGTTGTCTTTCTTGACAACAGTAAAGCTTCCGTACATGCGTAGATGTTTCTTCACGTGGCTAAGAATGTTTTAATAAAATGGTGGTAGACAGTAGTAGCTGTGGTAGATTGCAGGTTAACATTGTCAAGCTTACTTTGCACTGAACAGGAAGTCACTGTTTTAATGCTGTGTAACTAGTCGCTGTGGCTGTTTAACGCTGCTTAGTGATAACATAAATAAAAATAAACAAGTCCCCTTAAACCCATTTTTCATTTTAAAATATTACCTCCTTAGGTAATTTTTATATAATAATAATTATTAATAATTATTATTAAATATAAAAATATACAATAATTAAAAAATACTCTATATAAATATTCTATGTATATATAAATATTCTATGTATATATAGAATATATAATATTTATATATATATAATATAATAATATAATATTATATATATATATTATATATATATATATTATATATATATAATATTTATATATAATATATATAAATATATATATATATAAAATATATATATTAATATAATATTATATAATAATTATTATATACTATTATTATTATATATTATTATTAGTATTATTATATTATATATATTATAAATACAAAATATTAATAATTATTTTATTATTATATTTACTATTATACATAGAGTTGGGCATCATTTGAATTTGAACAACTATGAGTTACTTCCTTTCTATTTTCAACCAGTATATAAAAAAACAAACCGTTCCACTTGAATATAAATATTAGGTTTCTTTTTACGAAAGTACACTTTCACAAAAGATGTTTACTTTTGAAAAGTAGTGTACTTTGTAATTCACTTAAATAAAATTTGATGTAGTTATTGAAAAGTGTATTTCTTTTTGTCAAATGACCTGGTATCTCGTTGTTGTTCACGACTATTTCTTCTGTCAGCAAAGTAGACATCAAAATTAGGAATCAAAATAAAAACACTGGAACAATCCTGGTAGAATCGGATTGTTAGCCCAGGTTTCCATCAATACTTGAGACTCAATCCCAAACATTTAAGCTTTTTCTCATTAATTATTAACTTGCTTATAGTTTTATAATGTGCCACAAGGCTTTGAGCCCTAGGCCACACTTTGGACACCCCTGTTTCATACTCTCAGACTGTGTGTGTGTGTTCATTTTCTCTTCTCCCTCAACCTCCATCTTTGGATCGCATACACGCGTGCACACACACACACACGCACATCATGTCAAAAAAACAGTCACATGTTCCCATTGATTAGACAGGCCTCATATTGTATGACATACCCACTTAGTCTGGCTTTCCATCAATTACACTCAATTTGGAAGTAAAAAAAAAAATCCTAAGACTGTCAATGAGACTTTTATTCTCTAACACAGCATAACAAAGCAGTGCCACACCACCATAAACCCTCGTTTGAAGTTTCGGTCACTTTTAGCATGCGTTTCCTTGGCAGCCTGGCCAAACATTGTCATTCTATCACTGTCTTATTAAAGTGTTAGACTCCCATCTTACTCCTTGCCTTCATATGTGCTACATTCAAAAAGCCACCGCACACCAACAATGTTAAATATTTGGAAGCACAAGTGCGTATATCTCACACTGAAAGTGACCAAGGTGTCACTATTTTGTGTGAGCAACATTACCAGTACATGTTGAAATTCATGTTTTCATCAATAAACCGCAGTTCCCCTATTTCCAGCAGCACTCGTGCAGCCCGAGACAGAGATACTACCACCGCCATCTTGCTATTTATTCACATTTCCAGCTACAAAGACAATAATTGCTGTGTGTGGACTCATTTTCAGTGGAGACTACCTCTATACTGCAATACAAGCTGTACACTGACTACTCTAAAGTATATCTAAAGTGAAATTAAATGAAAGGGGTTTCGCGCCAAAAAAATACTGACAGTGCAACCTCTTACATCTGTAATTTTGTCTGAGATTCTGGTTTCCTCCCACATTCCAAAAAACATGCTGGGCGATGCATGCGCCTCCAAATTGTCCTTAGGTATGAATGTGAGTGTGAATAGAAACACTTTCTGCAACTTCTTCTTCGTTGGTGTTATGTTACCATTTTTCCTGTCGGCGGGCTGGTTGGAAACAAAATTTAGAAAAATGAACAATCCCGGGAGAATCTGAATGTTTAGTCCTGGTACCCATGGATGTTTGATGCCCAACCCTTGTCTTCACAGTCATAAAATGCATTCATTTAAAAAATATTTTGGGGGGTATTATTATACATGTCGCCCTTATTACATTATTTATCATTATCATATAATTATTATATGGTTATATTACATAATCATAACCCTGTCCAATTCAATTCCACCCTCGGCCATCTCTGTGCGGAGTTTGCATGTTCTCCCCGTGCATGCGTGGGTTTTCTCCGGGTACTCCGGTTTCCTCCCACATTCCAAAACCATGCTAGGTTAATTGGTGACTCCAAATTGTCCATAGGTATGAATGTGAGTGTGAATGGTTGTTTGTCTATATGTGCCCTGTGATTGGCTGGCGACCAGTCCAGGATGTACCCCGCCTCACACCCGAAGACAGCTGGGATAGGCTCCAGCACCCCCCGCGACCCTCGTGAGGACAAGCGGTAGAAAATGAAATGAATGAATTTGGACA
The DNA here is from genome assembly GCF_037039965.1 of Doryrhamphus excisus. NCBI lineage: Eukaryota > Metazoa > Chordata > Actinopteri > Syngnathiformes > Syngnathidae > Doryrhamphus > Doryrhamphus excisus. The sequence continues at coordinate 12,652,574 of NC_136357.1, read as the reverse complement.
ATAAGCTTGAAACATCCCTTGAATTTAGTTTGTTTCCTCATAATAGAAAATTAATTGATGTGTTTCCAATGTCAGGCCTCCTCTAAAAATGTCTCCATTTTGGTTTTAAAATTTAGTTATATGTTATTTTTTCTCAAGCTGCTCCACACAATCCTATGCTTCCAACTTGAAAGTCTGGTGTTGTACTTTTTTCTTTGGCTTCTGTGCCTTAATCTAAGGACACTCAGCAAGATATGTTAAGCGAAAAAGAAGACCGTTATACTGTATAACTACATTTGTCGTCACTGGACAAGGTAAAATCAGTATTGTTTTCCAGGGGTTAACTTATTTTTACACTTATGCGACAACCGGAAGTTAAAACACACGGATTACGCTTGATTGCTTTTGACTTTCCCATTTATCCAGGCTTCAGACCGGCAGTGGAGAGCTCCAATAGATGGGTGTTGAGACACTGTGGGTAGATAATGACACTGCCAGTGTCATATTACACTTTAAAAAAGTTACAAACATTGCCTGTGTACCTCCTAAAGGTTTCATGTTGGCAACAGTTTCACCCTGTAACTGATTAACTATTTACATTCATTCTTATGAGGAAAAATGTAAAAGGTTAGTTCATTCATTTATTCATTCATTTTCTACCACTTTTCCTCACGAGAGGCGGGGTACACCCTGGACTGGTCGCCAGCCAATCACAGGGCACATATAGACAAACAACCATTCACACTCACATTCATACCTATGGACAATTTGGAGTCACCAATTAACCTAGCATGTTTTTGGAATGTGGGAGGAAAATGGAGTACCCGGAGAAAACCCATGCATGCACGGGGAGAACATGCAAACTCCACACAGAGATGGCCAAGGGTTAAAAGGTTAGTTATTTTCTTCAATTTTGTTTCCTTTTTGGCTGTACGAATACTTGTGTCCATGCAGCATACAGGACTGAACAGCGCTTGCAACACATTGCTGACCACAAACTGTCATTGGGGTAGACTGGGGAGGAGAGATAACGCAAAAGGAGGAAACAGTAAAGAGGATGAAGCAGTTGTTGTGGTGAGGACAGAGTGTATATATGTACTATATATGTGTGTGTGTGTGTGTGTGTGTGTGTCTGTGTGTGTGTGTGTGTGTGAACCTCATAAAACTAACAAAGACGATGCTATTTGCTGCATAATCAGCCTGAACTACACACACACACACACACACGCACACACTTTATAAACACCCCTGACCTCCAGTTGGAGACAGTCGGGGCCCTCTTTCCAGTGTGTATGTGTGGGGCGGGGGGCGTCACACTATGCTGCACTGAGCAGGGTCGGTGAGGTCAAGAGAGGGGGAGGAGGAAGGTAGTAGAGGGGGTGACAAACCCACAGCGAGATGTGCGATGATTACAGACAACAGCCAATAACGAGCGGCCACCTCTGACCTCATCGCCGTGGAAACACCAGGGAACGCCTGTCACCCGGGGAGCTGTATAACTCAATCTATCCTGGGGGGTGTGGGGGGGGTTGAAAAGAAAGAGAGTCTCATGATGAGGTCAATAAAACAGCACCCGCGCCTTGGCTTTAAATCATTTTTTTTTCCGTTCGATCTTGCCGTCTTCAAAACACACAGACTGATGTGAAGGAACCCCCCCCCCTTTCTTCCATACCCCCCACCCCCGCCGTCCTACTCACTTCCTTGGCTCTCTATCACTTGCCTGTCAGATGCACGCCGCTGTAGAATAAAAGACGACACCCTCGGTCCCAGCAGTAACCAGGGGCTGCCATCAGCACTTAAACATGCCCCCCCCCGTTTTCTACCTCCCCCCTTCCTCTTCTCTCGCCAACCGTTGACAGCCGACCACAGAGAGAAGATGACAAGCAAGAAGAGAGAAAAGCCTTCCACCATCTTGCTACTCCCCATTTTTTGTGTACTCCCCCCCCACCATCTAAGACCCCGATGAGGTCAATGACCCACCAAGCGAGCAAGCCTCATTACTTAGCCAGTCACTCCTGTATCATCGGTGTATGTGTGTGTGTGTGTGCGTAAATATATTTGTCATTCCTCAAGTCACAAACATTAAAGGAGGCGGTGCATAGAAAGGAAAAGGGAGAAGATTAAAAGATGGAGGAGGATGTCTGAGGAGCGTGTTGGGGAGGGGTGGGGGGGGAGCACAGCATTAGATCAAAAATAATTGTCAGTAGAGGTCATTTATGCATATATTTTATATAGAAATATTTCTCATCATCTCATCCGTCTCTTCCATACAGCTAGAAATGCAATTAGACATTGATGTGTTCATAAAGAACAGGAAGCAAACACTTGATTCATGATAGTGCAGCAATATTCTCTCAGCCTCAGGCATGCAGTAATAACATCCCGAAAAGCGTGTACCTATTGAGGTTTGAATCCCTCTGTTTATACCGGCCCCTAAACGTAAGGCCCCAAAGCAGTGGTTTTCAATTATCACTTCAATTAATATAATATAGTTAAAAATCATATTGTGTGACTTTTTCCACTCACCCCATACTCTCTTTGCTTTATCACTGTTTATTTTGTATTTAAGCATGACAAAAGTTAGCATAGCTGTTTTGAAAAAGTTTTTTCCAAAGCTGCTATGCCTCCCCTGAAAGCCTCAGAGGCCTCACACTTTGATAACTGTCAGCCTACATGACACAGTTGACTTCATATAATTATATTGCGGTCTCGTACTTTGTAGTGGTTCCAAAATCGCCCCCTCACTCTATCGTGTTTTTTTTTTTTTAATTTACGCTGTACTGAGTGTGAATGATAACCCACAAGTCAAATAGTAGTGTATATTTTCCTTTCAGAGCTAATTTGCTTCCACTACTGCCTATAGACTATCCATCTACCTATAGCAGGGGTCTCAAACTCATTTTACCTGGGGGCCACCGGAGCTAGGTTCTGGGTGAAGCCGGGCCGCATCAGGTTTTCAAAAAAAAAAAAAAAAACGCATTTATTAAAAAAGTGAAAAAAAATCAATTAAAAAAAATATGTTCAATGCTTTTGCTTCTGCTATACCCTACACTTTTTCAGTACTTTGGTTCCGGTTTTCCACACCAAAATATCTGATAAAACATTCCACTGTTCTCAAATATCCTAATTTTTATTTTTCTACACACAAAATAAATAAACAAATTAAGAATAAAGACAATAAATCAATCAATCAGTAATAAATAAGTAAAATAATAATAAAACAGCAAATAAGAAAAACGTAAGAAACCACATACAGTTGGTAGAGAAATTATTTTTTTCAGATTCAAATGTACAGTATTAACAGTTATTTAACCTTTATCATGAACATTAATGAAACCTAATAATTTTACCCAATTAGCAAGTTAGCATCGTACTCTGTTCCATCTGGGAGCAGCGTCGTAACTTTAACAACATGTTTGATGAGATGCTTTATCTTGACGTGTATTTTCCGTTTTATTCCAAATCATTTCCTGCATTTATTTGTACCCAGCGTCATAAGCCTTTAGCTTCATTGCTAATCCAAAGCAAAACAGGGCAGGGTAACAGGGTAGGGTAACGGTATGGGCGGGGCAAAATCATGTTAATTGTGTCCGGTGTGCACACAGCTTTAAGCTTTGGTATCAAGGTGGGGGCCTCAAACTAGCATCTCGTGGGCTGCATTTGGCCCGCGGGCTGCGAATTTGAGACCCCTGACCTATAGCATCGTTGTATGTATTGATTTTCCCCACCTCCTCCCCCAAATTGGCGTAATCATCATGGTAACAGAGCTGCCCAGGAGAATTTGGAACTTCTCTTGCAGCACATTTCCGCCTGCCCTGGCCTAAACACCACAGGGGCTAACCTTTGAACTCTGACCTGACTCTGTGTGACCTTTAAACATGTGCCTGTCCCACTGGATGATTTCTGACCTCAGCAGATCATAAATCACAGAGACAGAAAGTGTTTCTCGTTCACTAAATATTCCAGTGGTTGTAAAAATGCGTAAAAATGCTAAATGAAAGATTCAAACTATAGAGATGTGATGTTTCCCTTTGCTTTTTAAAGAAAATATCACAATCAGATCAAGTCTTGTGTGCCAGCTAACCAGATCGACACACACAGATATTACCTGGGGGGTCTCAGCTTCCCCTCCATACAGGCCTTCACCCCACATGCTCATCTCAATTAATCAGCCAACAAAACAGATGTCAGGAACAAAGGAACCTTCTCCAAGCCTGTGGCGTAAAGAGAGGGGGAGAGGAAGGAACAGAGGGAGGAGAGATAGAAGGAGGCGGGATGACAGAGGATGAGGAGGATGGATAGAAGGATAAGAAGGGTTACCAAACGGATGGAGGACAGGAAACTAGGGAAACTAGGAAGGGAAGAATGTCAGAGAGATTGTGAGGAGTTTTTTTCCAATAAAGGAGGAAGTAAAGATGGCTTGAAGGAGGAGCAAGGGCAGATGAGGCAGGAGTATAGAAGGAAAAAGGACAGAGGAAGGAAGGGTAGATGGTAGTGAGAACAGACAGGAGAGGGAAGAACGTCAGGAGCAAACTAGGGTGGAGAACAAAGGACGGAGGACTGATTGTCATAGGACACTTGGATGAAAAGCAAGATGGGAGGAGGAAAATTGGAAGGAGGGATAAGGACACAGGATGCAAGGTATTGGGGGGTCAAAGAAAGATGACAAATGTCAGGAAAAGAGTATGAAAGAGGAGTGAGAAAGAGCGACAGGAGGAATGATGAAGGAAGACCAGAGGAGGCGGGAGAATCAAGAAAAGGATGTACGACACGTGGAGAAGGGCGGACCGGAGGAGAAGAGCTGGGATGAGGATAGGAAGAAGTACAGCTGATGTAGGAAAGAAGAAGGGAGGGCAGAGGTGGGGGGACAATAAAGGAAGGAAGAAGGGACAGATGGCAGGAGGAGGAAGGAAGGATGCTTGGAAGGATGATGGACACTGATGGTGGAAAGCAAGATGGTCTGCGAGTGCCTTGGAAGGAGAAGCAGGACAGAGATGGGTGGAGAAGATGAAAGGAGTAGGCTGGAAGTAGAAGGGATGGTAGAGGGAAAAAAAGACAGAAGGAAGGATGACAGGAGGAAATTAGGGAGGACAAGGAGGTAGGAGTGATGGAAGTAAAAAAAGATAGAGAGAGGAGGAATCATAGCCCAATAAAGGAGAAAGGAAAAGGAGGCAGTGGTGTAGGAGATGTGGGCTTTAAAACCAGTTGTAGTGTTTTCTTTGGCCGTGTTGTGCACAGCATGTGATAGAAACTTACATGCAAGAAGAGAGCGCATCATCCAGTAACAAGGCGACAACAAAAGCCCTGTGAGATGAAAGAGCATCTACAAAACAATGGCTACGGCAAACAACACCACAAATAGGAGCAAAGATTGAAAACCTGCCAAGATAAAGACAAAGGCCCGCGTTTGAAGTGTCACTTTTCCGCGATACTGTCACAAAAACAAATGGCAGTCTTGACAGCTTCCAGCCAGCTTTGAACGCCTCGCAGTCATCTTTTATTCACAAATGCATATTGTATGGCTTTTTACAGCCCAGATCGTAACCTGTTGTTAAGCGCACTGTTCTTCAATCTTATCTTGAATTAATGACATCTACATAACGTACAGATGGAAGGGTGAAAAGGGGGGAGGAGAGGGAACAGGAAGAAGAATAACCTGCGTTTTACTATATCATAATATGCCTTTACTTTTATGAGGACAAGCTGTGAATCTCCATATCTCACCCGTTCTTCCTGCACAGGCATCCATCTCTCTCTCTCTTCCAAGAGCGCCAAGAGTGAGTTACAGCTGGCGTTCGCGCCAAGCAGACAGCCTCCCCGGTCCTCAGTCTCGCCTTAAATCTCATCGGCTCCGGAGGGAAGCTGGATGAGAGGTGGAAAAAGAGGGTGGTGAAGAAAAAAAGCTTAGCACAACATCAACAGTACAGCCTCCTTGGTAAAAGACACAAATGGAGAGGAGCATCACTGGAGGGTGAAATGACAAGAAGTCAGCAAATGATGCAGCATGAAAAGGCCTGCTGTTGTCGACTGAGAGTTCATACACACTGATGGAGAGGAGAGGGAGTGGGACCTTCCGGGCTTGTGTCCACCATATTTTTTAATTAGAGCCCCTTTTTTCCACTGCATGGTACCTACTCAGCCAAGCAAGTAGAGACAAACCAAGTTGACCCTCACCATGGACTGGACACGACGTGAAGCAATAGTGTTTACACTGAGCTGTTTCACTTTTTGGAACCTTTGTGTTGGTCTTTCAACCGCAGTGGGGTGGTACTTAAACTGTGGAGCCGCAGTAACATCAGTAGAACAATACTCACAATGGAATTAGATATTTTTTGTGTTTCCATTGTCAAATTCAGTTTTGAGGATCCATGGCTGTTGAATAAGAAGTTAAGCGCTTGTTGGACAGCCTTCCGTTGGCTTGTACGGTACTTTGGGGGTGAAGCTAGAATGACGAGAAGTCATCCTTGAGTTCCATTCCCAGACTGCAAATCGGGTTTTGCTATAAGTTGGATCTGAATTAACTCCTAAGTCACTCACACTGTCTACACAACACATGAATGGCATATAATACAGTAATAAAGACAAATACAAAAATGAAATTAAACTAGCACTAATAAGCATTGCATCTCAATAATATCGTTATTAATGTCACTTTCATAGAAGCAGATTTGACAACATGCTCTAAGAATATCTTTGAATGTGACATATGTCCTGACTGTGTGTGTGTGTGTGTGTGTGTGTGGTGGTGGTGCGGGGGTTGGGTGATGTTGTTTTGGCATGGTTAAATCAATAGTAGCCTGTTTTGTTCTTGCAATTAAGAGATTGTCGATCAACAACTTCTTCAACCGTACAACATTGTAATATGAGCCGTATCCTTAAAGGGGACCTATTATGCTCATTTTTGACCATTTGTATTGAGCTGTGGACTCCTATAGAGCAGCTACACACAATAACCCACACAGAAAAACGTCTAGACTGTTATATAGATCTTCCAGAATCCGCACCTATTCCAGCTGTATTTCCTTGGATTTGTGCTTCCACCAAAACGGTCTATTTGATTTATTCCACCCACCTCTGGGTACGCCCTCTCCACTGTTATTGGTCACACACCCCAAGTGCTTCCTAACTATGAATGAACCCCACTTTCTAATACAGTGGGTATAGGAGTTGATAATAAATAGTCTTTGGGGAGCTAATTGAAAAGTGTTTATGAACTACTGGCAGATCATGATCTACTGGCTAAGAATGTAAAAGACGTATAAATACGTCTTTGGGATTGGGTGCTCGGGTTCATAAAAATGAATAAATATTTATTTGGTATTGAATGAGTTAATGATGGTCAACAATCCAGTCTTGACAGTAGTGTGGGTGTATGCGAGCCACACATAGTAAATTCGTCCACTGTAACTAGTTCTCGGGTGAGTTTACAGGCCAAAATGAAGTTTTCTGTTAATTTATGGGAGTTAATTTATGTTATCATCATTTTGTGTTTCCTCTGCGAATAAGATAACTGAGCATGGCTGTTGCTGTTAAATGTGAGTGTAATATTAGCACTTTAGTTAAGTATGCTAGTGTTTGTCCCATTCCTTAATGTTACGCTGTTGTATATATGGCATCACTTATGTCAGACAAGTACAGTTACAGTCTATACGTATATAAAAAGTGCATTAACTGCATAATAGTGCAAAACCACTTGGACGTGGACCAACACAGCCCATGAGCATTAAAGCTAAAGACACACAAAATGGTGTATTCCCAATAGGGTTTACAATGAGCACTGGCCAACACACTTACAATGCACTATTATGGGATGTCTGATACTTATTTAAAATGACTGAAAAATACTATAATATGGCACCTTCACAAGGTTGTGGATTAGTAAAAATCTCACCCCACTGTCCTTTTCTGTAATCAGCAATGGTACTTCTGTCATTGTGTTGTTAAAACTGGAGGACACGTTGCTCATGAGCGATTGTGCGTGCCCTCGCTTTTGCAGCTTTGTCCTTGAAAATTTTGTGTACATGCTGTCTGATGATCTTCTTAGTCATAATTGTCGGCCCTTGTGTAATATTAAAGCACTCAATGTCGGCTGGAAATTCTGAGCTGTCATGGTTGAATCCCAAGTACGAAACTAGTTCATAATTACCTTCATTTTTCACTTGCTTAACTCTTGTAGTCAAGCTCATTCATCATCTGCTCTCGCTTGCTGCTCGTCTCTTGTGAGTCAACTTGTTTTGTCACCTCAGTGTCACAACACACACACACACAAGAGAATGGCCCAAGCCTGCTTTTACTCCCTCTGAGCACTGATTCCAGGTCAGCTGGGGCCACTACTCCATTTGTACCCTCTGCATAGACGGGGAGGTCACATGACCTTCATATAGACAGCTGTGGTCCATCATGCCCTCACGCTTTCAAGTACGGATAAAGTGATTGGATGGGATTACGACCACAAGCACGCCCAAGCACGCACGCACACACACACACACACACCCTACTGTAGACTCCTTATAGCTACAAAGGCTTATGGACTGACAATATTGTGTGCAGGATCATGTAGTGGCTGACCTTCTGAACTGTGCCCTGTGTTGGCTGTGCCCTCACAGATGAGGTCAAAGGTCCCTGAGATCATCCCACTCCTTAACCCAGATGGATCTCATGGAGCAAAGGAAACACCTGTTGAGTACAAACCCATACACACACAAATGTTAGCAACAATAGCATAGATAAAGTACATGTAAGCTACAATGGTAACATTATGTGTGCTATGATAGCCCAATTTGCTGAAGAAATCTCCCACATAGCCTGACTCACATGTTGTTTTGTTTTTAGATGTGTAGCAAAGCCTCTTGTGTTTACAAAGATTATTGAATTTTAGCACGTTGAGCGCTCATCAACAGACCCAAGGGACACATTACTGTTAGAACAGTGTTAGTCACTTTTGCATAATAGGGGACCTTTAATTGAATATCACAATACCTTCTTAATACCAGCAATACCTATAAAGGCCACCAGGTGACAAACACCTTCCTGTTGTAGCTCCATAACTGGCAGCTTCAAAAAGTGAGTCATTTTAATTCATTTTAGTCCACATCCACCGGAACCCATTCGGTAGTGCAGGTGATACACACAATGATTAAAAAACATACACTGTGTTTGCATTGCACCACATTAAAATTCGATGTACGTCCATATATTGTATTTTCCTTTTTGGAACTGTAGGTGAAATATCAAGTGGAACATTATATTTTTGTCAAATACGTCCTATTTTTAGGCCAGTCAAGCTAAATGTCCAAAGGGTTTTGGAATTAGATTTAATGTGTGTGAGAGTGTGTGTGTGTGTGTGTGTGTGTTGAGCTGTCAGAGGAGATTTGGTGAGAGTGCTCTAATTGGAGTTAATTCACCATCTGTCTGAGTTTCTGCAGCAGACAGGGTCATTAGCAGACACAAGTCCAGCCACAGGGGAGGCCCAAAGGGGAATCATCACTCACATCATCTCCATCATCGTCATCTTCCTTCTTCTTCTTTGTCTATATAAAACATTCGGTTGTCTACCGAACTAATCAAAACCACCGCACTAATCATTTGATTTGTAGTTTGCATCGTAGAAGTAATAAAACTATTTCCTGGTTTGGTTTCAAGTTTGACGTGGGGAGCTTCTTCTTCGAACAAGGTGGGGAGGTTTTGGTTGGGATTGTCATTGTTTGTCTGACCTGTAGTGCCCTCTAACGGTCAATTTTGAATACTGCAATAACCGAGCCAATTCCAGAGAAAGTGCAGCAGTTTGAAAGTAGAATAGCAATATTGCCCTGACAAGACTGCTTCATTCCACGGGAATAGTGGGCAATAACGAGTTGTTTTGCCACCAGGAAGGCAAACGACCTATTACAGGATTATCGCTCACAGTCCCAGGGGACACACCCACCATGGATATAAATGAGGAAACGCCATACCTAAAATGTTAGAACTGAAGAAACGTATTTAACAAACAACAAGAATCCATTCACCTCATCACCCTTTGCTCTGACAGCGGTTCATGTGCATGCAGTACTCGTTACCTCCACTAGCTGTCGCTGGTTAGCAGCTAGCCTCCCTCGCTAGTCGCTTAAGCTAAACAGTGGTAGTCAATAGAGGTCCTGGATGCTACAACGCTACTGGAAATGCCTTTGGGAGTAAAGCAGCCCGGCGAGCAGACGAAGGACTTGTTTTATTGATGAACATTTATCAATTTCGACAGGTTGGGTGATGAGCTGCTGGATTTCGGAATAATATTTTATTTCGGGGCGGCTTGAGCAAGGAAGCTCACAACGCAAAGGACTACAAACGTTTAGCTAGCTGGCGTTAGCCTAGCCGGCTAGGCAAACATTACGTCCTGCTTTTTATCCGTAATATAAGTCATACTACTAATAATAATCTATTTTTATTTGGCCTGTAAGAAGATTTCGACATGGACTGGTTTATATTGTGCTTCGCACGCGTGTTAGCGTTAGCTCATTAGCAATGGCTAATAGCGTGCTAGCTGAACTCGACTAACGCGAGCGAGGCAAGTTGGCAGCAGAGTTTGGGCGAGCTAACAACGGCTGCATTGTCTCCCACCAGCGACGCCCCCCGCCTCACTCGGCTGTGCTCCACTTTGCCGTCATGTTTGAAATGGAGACACACGTATCGTGCCTTTTCCCCGAGATCCTTGCTATCATTTTCAGCTACCTGGACGTGAAAGACAAAGGCAGGGTGGCCCAAGTATGCGCGGCCTGGAGGGACGCGTCCTACCACAAGTCTGTGTGGAGGGGGGTGGAAGCCAAGCTCCATCTGCGCCGGGCCAACCCCTCGCTCTTCCCCAGCCTGCAGACGCGCGGGATTAAGAAGGTGCAGATCCTCAGTTTGAGGCGCAGCTTGAGCTACGTGATCCAGGGCATGCCTCACATCGAGAGCCTGAACCTGTGCGGGTGCTTCAGCTTGACAGACAACGGACTGGGTCATGCTTTCGTGCAGGACATCCCATCCCTGCGGGTGCTCAACTTGAGCCTCTGCAAGCAGATCAGTGACTGCAGCTTGAGCCGCATCGCCGAGTACCTGAAGAACCTGGAGGTGCTGGAACTGGGGGGCTGCAGCAACATCACCAACACAGGGCTGCTGTTCATCGCCTGGGGCTTGCACAGACTCAAGAGCTTGAACCTGCGCAGCTGCCGCCACGTGTCTGACGTGGGAATCGGGCACCTGTCGGGCATGACGCGCCACACCGCAGAAGGCTGCCTCACCTTGGAGAAGCTCACATTGCAGGACTGCCAGAAGCTCACCGACCTCTCGCTCAAGCACGTCTCCAAGGGGCTCAATCGACTCAAAGTGCTCAATTTGAGCTTCTGCGGCGGGATATCGGATGCCGGCATGATCCATCTGTCGCACATGACGCACCTGTGTAGTTTGAACTTGCGCTCCTGCGACAACATTAGCGACACAGGCATCATGCACCTGGCCATGGGCTCCCTGCGCCTCTCGGGCCTGGACGTCTCCTTCTGTGATAAGATCGGTGACCAGAGCCTGGCCTACATTGCTCAGGGCCTCTACCAGCTCAAGTCGCTGTCGCTGTGCTCGTGCCACATCAGCGACGATGGCATCAACAGGATGGTACGACAGATGCACGAGCTGAGGACGCTAAACATCGGGCAGTGCGTGCGCATCACGGACAAAGGCCTGGAACTCATTGCCGACCACCTGACCCAGCTGACGGGCATCGACCTGTACGGCTGCACTAAGATTACCAAGAGGGGCCTGGAGAGGATCACCCAGCTGCCCTGCCTTAAAGTGTTGAACTTGGGCTTGTGGCAGATGACCGACAGCGAGCGTGTGAGGTGAATGACCTCCTCGGTTGCCACGGATACCAAACATTTCATTTCACTTTTTTTGGGTGTCCCAGTCTTTAGCTACCTCGCCCGTGCAACACAGCAGTGCCTACAGCTCCAATAATGCATATTTTTATGACTCTTTTCTACAAAACCCTACAGATTAATAATAATAATAATAGGTATGCATTTTAATTCCTAAACAAAAAGGCTGGGATTAACATTTGTACATTCTTTTGGCTGATGTATTTTTTTAACAATATCTTTTTCAATGGAATAATTTTGTACTTCAAATTGAAGTGGGATGCATCACTTCATGTGTGCGTGTTTACTTGTTCAATAAGGTGGCTGTCACATTCCAAAGGATGACAACCCATTTAGGGAAAAAAAAACACTGAAGTACATACATCACTGTGCGACTAACAGTACAGTATAGGCCTTGTGATTGGTTGACAGATTATGCAAAACACTTAAAAAAAGGTTCACCAATGGATGGTGGTGCTCCAATTAGTCTGAAGAGAATTTGTTAAAAACAAACGGTAATTTAAGATTGTTTTATATTCATACTGTAGTGATATTTATGAATAAAGATGGCAAATATGTTTCACTTGCTTCATCTTGCTTATTTGTGTACACATTTTCAACATAATTATCAAAATCAATGTTTATTATATAGATATTAGAATAATGTGGTGCTGTTGTAGACCGTTGCAGACTACAACAATGAACAAATACCCTTTTGACAGGCATTCAGAATTGAGCATTACAGTATTGTTATGAAGGCACAATTGTTGATCCAACTCTCAATATTTACAAATAATTATATAGGGTGGGCCATAGGTTTCAACATAATATGACCAACATGCTTTTTCAGTGGTATGGAAATGTATGGCCCACACTGTATGTAATATGAGAGTGGGATGAGAAACTACAGTAAAATTAGTTATACAAATTAATATACAGTTAAGGTCAATGTTATTCATAGCCAAATTTTGGAAGTGAAGTTTTATTTGAACTAAAATTACCCAAGAATGTGGCACAACAGAGTAAGAAGTGTTAGTTTCTTATTTAAAATATTTTATATATAATATATATGTGGCAAATGCGGTGGACGTTTATACTTGAAGATCGCTGATTCGCTCGTTTCACTGTCAATCAAAAATGGATTCCACCTCAGACAGATCTTCCAATCATCATGCAGAAGCGGAGCGTCCGGGTCAGCCCACTTGTCCCATAGACTTCCAGAGCCACTGAGCGAGCACCATTTCCAAACCTCCTTGACGACGTATTTTCTCAAAAGCGACGAGCGACAAATCAAGCAACTTTTCTTGGGGAGTTTTATAATATGGTGAAAGCACGTATTGTTCTGCATTTTGTGTTTTAAGTGCAAATTATATTGCATATATTCAGCAGAAGATTGTGCAATTGACGAAATACATCTGTCATGTTAATAAGATAAAAGATAAAATATTAGTTATTTAATTTTGGTGAAATGATGGACAATTTTAAATTAATAAACCGAAAATCGAGTTTATTTGTAGTTCTTAATGAAAATAAGGTGTTTTTACTCACTTTTTGGTCTATGCTTCTTTTCCTACAGCATTTTACAACGGCAATGTTTGATGACGTCGTCTAGCGACTTCTCCGGACAGCCAATAGCTAATTTTCTTACTGAAGAACAACCACGCTTCCCCATCGAATCTCCCAACGCCGTGGCGCTGCGGGCATGAATGAGAAGGAAGTCGTGTCAGTTACCTGTGATAAGTAACTGATTGTGAACAAAAGATGAAGGAACTTTAGCGCATATTTAGCAGTACATATTTCACCATTTATTTTTTATTTTGGGGGGGGGGGGGGGGGGGGCATTTCAGGGGAAGATGAGCTTCCCTTGCAGTCTTCGAGCAGTCGCCACTAGTATAAACATATCCAGTGTTGGAAATGCCATAAACGAGTCACCAGGCTGTTCTGTGTCGTCATAAACAACTAGTCACATAGTAATTAAAGGTAGTTATTTAAAACATAAAATCGTATACATTATCTTTGAAATGTGGCGTGTTTGTACACATTTACATTGACTTCATTTTTTTTTTGGCCACTTTCTGCGTATATACTTTAAGTTGATTAAATACGAATTTACTTTACCAAGGTAAGTTTGCCACTTTGACTTAGTTTCTAGTCTCAACATCCAGTATTTTACAAAAATGACTCTGATGCTTCCAAAGCAGTATATGTTGGAATTTCCCTCAATTAACCTCAGCTCACCCAGTGGCGGAAGCACTCATGCAACCACTGACAATTGTACCCCACTATGTTGCCAGCTCTTTAGACAAAAATGGCTGTTGAGTTATTTTCAGTATAGCAAACTATACAACTAAAGTATGTAATTTCTATAACATCGTCCTTAATAAATATATCTAGACAAAAGGCCAAGAAACAAGGCTTATAATTTATTTATTTACATACATACAAAAACCCAAACAACTCACAAACACGGCCTGTTTGTTTTCTTGCAACATAAACAGATTGAAAGTAGCACATTTTTGTTTTTGAAAATGCGAAAAAGTGAATGAATTAAAAACCAAACCAAAAAAAAATGGTCACATGAATTCATCAACGAGAAAAGACAATGAGACATTTAAGGCAAATGCAGGAACACACAGATAAAAAGGAATGCCTTCCAATTTATAAAGCGTACATAAATGAGTACGACAATAACTGACTGGAGGCTAAAGAAATATACCACCGCACAATAATCTCGGTTACGTGGAAAATAAATGACAATTTGCACTAAATGTTTGAACAAAATTGTAAAAACACTTCCATCAGACAATCAATTTTTAGTTGACATTTAATCTTAATGACCTTGTTCCAGTGAGTATCTCACTGGTCCCAAAAGGGTCTGTGCAAACATTCAATGTATAGCCATACAGTTAACATTTATACATATCTATGCATTTATATTTGTATAGTTTACTATAGAGGATTTTCCATAAGTAGTCAGCAGTACTCACACGCACATATTTTGTCTCCATGACAAACAGCACTGCTTTTGACTTTTTTTTTTAAATTTCCAAAGAACACAACATCGCCCATTTAAGTCAGTCACTGTTAAATATTTACAAACAAAATGTTTGAAAATGAATTAAAAGAGCCCTGAAGAGATCACAAAAAAATAATCAAAAGGAGCCTTACATTTGTGCAGTGGGTCAACTATTATTTTGGGGCTTGAAGTTTTAACAGTTTTTGGATGAAAACCCAACATACCACAAGGACAATACATCATTGTTATTTCATCATGCCTTATTAGCACCAGTAGTACAGAGGAACACACATCCCTGCTTTAGGTCCGGTACCCATCTGTGCATGCTCCAAGGCCACTATTAGAACGTTCTCAAAAGAAACATTTGCATACCTCATCACAAGTAGACACTGTGTGTGTGCAAAACCATTGACAAATTAACATGTCACAAATATTTTACTTCCTCCTTTCTCTCGTCCCTGTATTAAAACCATAGTGTGGGACATCAAAGATCCCCTCTGCAGAATCCTGTAGCAGAAACAAGAGCTACGGTATCTCACAGAAATGTGGGGCAAAAACATTGTTATTACACACCTTGTCAAGGGGCAGTACTATAGAAATGACATTTTACAGTAACCAGTCTACATCTTGCATAGTAGTGTAGATTTACTATCCACCCAAAACGAAGCAACACAGCCATTAATGCCTGAATAAAGTGTTTTTGAACTTTGAACTTGAACTAGCTAATTAGCGACTCCAAATTGTCCATAGGTATGAATGTGAGTGTGAATGGTTGTTTGTCTATATGTGCCCTGTGATTGGTTGGCGACCAGTCCAGGGTGTACCCCGCCTCTCGCCCGAAGACAGCTGGGATAGGCTCCAGCACCCCCGCGACCCTCGTGAGGAAAAAGCAGTAGAAAATGAATGAATTAATTAACTTGAACTAGCTGGCAACACAAGGGAGTTCATGAATGAGTGCATGAGTGCTCCCAGCACTGGGGGAACTGTGCTTCATTCACTGAGGGCAGACAATCTGGGATGGATGACTAGTGCTTTGTTGAGGAAGGTTAAGGTAATGGGAGTGGCCAAGTATGTCTCCTCTACACCAGAACCAAACTAAGCAACAGGTCCACCAGTTAATGTCATCATGGAGGATTCCAGTCCATGCAAGAGGATTAAGGCAGGGTTAGATGACAATGGTATTCACTTTAGACAGCATGGTATTGGAATTCATGTTCCATCTCCAAGGAAGTGCAGTTCCCCCATTTCCAGCAGCACTCATGCCACCCAAGATCATGTTGCTACCTACATCATCTCGCTACTTGCATTTTTTACCAGCTACTTAAGATATTAATGGCTGTGTGTTGACTCATTTTCAGTAGATAGTAGGGGTGTCGCGAGATGAAACAATACGATACACAAGATTGGGTCTGCGAGATCTTAACATTAATTTTAAGAATTATACAATGAAAATGAACATATTTAACCGAGTCACAACACGGTGTAGTTGTGTTTTGAAATGCGTGTCCCACAAACTGACGCTAAACAATATTTGTCAACATTTTTTGAGAGCAAATAAACCTAATAATAATTTATAATAATAATACATAATCATAATGTCACTTTTCTAGTGTTGTCCCTTGACAAAATTGAATAAAATGGTGTTGGAATGTGCTGCATGTGCTCGTTTTTGGGAGATACTGTAAACCAGAGGACCCGCAAGCTCCAACATCAAAATCCAAGGGTCCTCATCCGCCCCGCTCTCAATCTGCACTCACCCTAAGTGTTTTCCTGCCCTTTGTGTTAATATGAAATTTTCTCAAAAGGTATTGACCAAACATTTGCTTTTAACTGTGCTTGATGGTACTGTGAATTGAAGCCATCCACACAGAGTAAACTTGCAGATTTTGTGCTCAGGTTTCCTATTATTAGCCCCCCCTTCTTGAACCCAATACAGTGGAACCTTTAAACTACAACACCCACTGAGGTTGTACAATTCAGACTTGGACTAAATCTTGCATTTAAAATACAATCACAAAACTTTGAAGTGAACATGTTCAGTACAACAGGCATAAACAATCTTGCTTTGTCTTTGGCTTTTTTGCAACACCTATTCCAAAAAGAAGTAGCAGAAGTTACGTGAGGTACTATCAAGGTTGAAGGGCAGCACTTTGTTTTACTGTGTAACTTCTCTTTAATCTTGCAAGACATGCAAGGTGCATCTGCGACATGACTTGTGGCTCATCTTTGACGTTGAGCGATAATAGGGATGATCCCATTAGGCCTTTATGCTGCCGATACTGATCCCGATAATCTGTGAGTGAAAACGGCCAATACCAATACCAATACCGATCACATACATGCAGTGTAAATGTTTAAATGTACTACTGGCTGTATTATGGATCACCAAGATTCTTGTGAGAGCTACTTTTACTAAATGAAAATGGCCAAGAGCTACTCATTTTTATAATATCTATTTTCAGAGCTTCTTTCAAGCCAATATGCTGGTTTTACCAGAACATTAACAATTAAAATGCTGGTATCCACAATTGACGTTTTCTATTTTACACTGGAAAAACCTGAATGAAAAGCAGGATTGCCGTCCTCTGTTGGGCCCCTCCAGCCGCATCCACTGCCTTCTGAACTGCACTATGTTTGGTACCACTGCTGAAATCTGTGAGCACAAAACAGATTTCACGTGCGGCGCAAACGCTCAATCTTCACAGTCTACACAAGCTGTGTGCACTCATTGGACAGCCAAACTGGGGGAGTGCCAAGTGGTTGCAGAGGGCACCCGCAACACATGTCATCCATAGTCTGAAACAGCCCCGCACACAACGAAAGTTCCTCCTGCACTAAAAGTGCTACATGGTGTCTGCATGCTCCCAAATCCATACTGAGGCCGTACTCATTCCCAAATTTTGTCCACACTTGCAAGTACAGTGGGATGGGATGAGGGCTTTGTAGCCTCTGCCTGACAGATGATCACATCGCAAGCCTCAAACTCACCACACCCTGCTACATGCTCGCCCCCAAATGCTGGACCAATTTAAAGCTTTTCAAACTGACATTTTTTGAGGAACGTTTTGCAGGGTACAAAACAGGGCAGACATGTTTGTTCTGAATGCTGCACCATGGATGGAGCTGATCGGTGGAGGGGATCGGCGTTTTAAAGCAAGATGCCATGCTTTTATCACTGATACCAGCCGATACCGATCGGTCTGAGCACCCCTGAGCTGTAGTGTTCTATTGTTTGTGCCACATTACAAACATGGGTTGAATTTACACATGTATGAACGTTATTAAATGTTTTACAATGGCAAGAGTTTGACACTGTAACAGACTTTTACATTATTTCCTATGGAAAAAATTGTCACATGTCTATTTTAGAGGTTCCACTGTATTATTTCCCAGTGCACATGGGTGCAAGTGTGCAATAATGTTGTTTTCACTGACCTATATTGTGCTGTCTTATTGGTTTGGTATTGTTTAAGTGTAACAACGGCAGCCCAGGACAGGAAAGCACTTACAAGACCTCCAAGGGTGGAAAGATGACGGCACAGAAGGAAATTTAAAGACCAAACTGGATGTCTCCTGTGAGGTCAGCAAGACTCCTCCAAAGCATTGACGACCTGCTCCAAAATGTCAGGACAGTAGTCGGCGATCTGCTGCAGGACACAGTTGGCGTACTCCTGCAGCTCGCCGCTCTCCTTCTCGCACAGCTCCAGCTCCTTCTCCAGCTGAAAAACATAAGACAGGCAAAGGTCAGTCTCAAAAGAGTTCTCGAAGAGAAAATAAAAACAACCAAAATCCATGGCAGCATGGTTTAGACCAGTGGTTTTCAACCGGTATACATGCGGGAAGCACTATCACCACTCAATGACAAGCAGTGACCAAGATTGCAGACGTTTTTAAACTCAAGCTCCTCAATGATCTTATATTGAATGGGAATGTTTGCAACACAGTGAAAGTTACAGTGGTGAGATATTGTCTCTTTGTATTAAGTGCTCTTTTCCAGCAGATATCTGCAGCAAAGACTTCAAGTCCCCACTTAAGTTGCCCATAAACATGGCACAAACATGACTACATGAGATGACTACAATGTGGCCCACTGGGAATCCTTACATTTTGTTACAATAAAATATAAGAATATTGACCATTAGAGTTGTTCAATTTAAGCCAGGGGCCTCAAACATGCGGCCTGCGGCCCACAGGACAGTTTGAGGCCCCCGCCTTGATATGAAAGTTTAATGTTAGTGCGGCCCGCGCAAGTTTGATATGGATGCTGTATGGTATCATGTACCCAGAAAAAATTAAGTTAAGTTAATAGTTATCCTCCCTATCCGTGTGGAAGTGGTAAGTTTTTTGCTATTTAAGTTTAAAGGAAATAACTTGAAGGCTACCGTTTAGGTCATTAGCTCTCTAGTTTGCGAGTTAGCATATGTCTCAAGACCCTGCAGTTGCGCAATATGTTGTAAATAAAAAGAGTATAAATGTGCCTATAGTAAAAAAAAATAATAGAAACTTGGAACCAAAGCAAAGTTTTATTTTGATTTTTTTGTTTTTAATAAATGCATTTCATTTTTGGTTTTTTTTTTGAAAACCTGACCCAGTCTCACCCACACCCGAGCTCCAGTGGCCCCCAAGTAAATTGAGTTTGAGACCCCTGATTTAAGCAGTCAGGTTCCAATAATAAAGTCAGTGTAAATTAAAATTGTGAATTTTTTTCAATGACATTAAATCAATGAAAAAACTATAAAAAAAGTAAATGATATTTACATAATAATTATTAACGTCAGATAAGAAAAGCATTGAAGTTGGTATCCATCCATCTAACACTGTCTAAAAATAGGCACCCAGATGTTGACGCAGTCTTCTTCTTTTGCGTTGTGCACATAAGCAGTGACAACACAGTACTCATAATCTTCAACAGATCTTCCAGAGTGGAGCAGAAAAAAAAAGAGAGAACACCGAAAGAGATGGAGAGACAGACGACATGGGTGATGAAGGGTTTATGATGCTGTTCAATTATGACATAAAAAAAGAAAACTTTCATAGTTTTCGTTCCAAAGAGGACGCCGATTAATGAATTTTCTGGTAGGTTACATGCCCTATTCTGCACTGTTAAACTAGACATGTACTGTTCTGCACTGTTTAAATTGCCATGTTGCATCACTGTTTGGTATGTACTGTGTAGAAAACAGCATTTATAATATTAAAAATATTTCTATGTAACGTATTTATGTGCAATAAATATCCCATTTTATGACGTGGACAACTGCGACCTATACACCGGGGCAGCTTATAGTATACATTATGTACAAATCTCTTTTTTCCTCAAAGTGGGTGTGGCCTATACACCAGTGCAGCTTACAGACCGAAATTTATGGTAGTTTACTAGTCTCTACCTGTTCCGCCGTCATCTTGTGGAGGCTTTCCTCCCAGTGGTCTGGGTCGCTGTGGTTATAGTGAGCAGGTGGCGTTAGCTGGCTGAGGATGCTGGGGTCGCGGTCGTGGCAGAGGTCGGTCAGGTGTGCAATGTAGAGCTTGAGTTTGCTGCGGTTCTGGCACAGGGCTACAAGAGGGGATATCATCTGTAGTGCGGAAACAAAAATGCAGAACGGTTACACACTTTCACTAATAATGCTTTTGACGGTCTACCTCTCAGCGTGGAGCATCGTCAGCAGACATGCAAAGCCATGATGATACATTTGGAGGGGATGGATCTTAAGCCTCTCTTTCTGTTCTGCTTGTGCACGCACACTCACACACGCACGCACACACACACCAAACACCATAAAAGCAATGATCAAGCATGCTAACATCTGCAAAAAGATTGCAGGAAAATTATGCAACAGAATCAAATACAAGATGATAAATGACAAAAGCATGCCGTGGTGCATTGATGACAGAAGTAAAGTCTTCTTCTTTTTTTTTTCAGACAAGCTCACCCTTCAGAACAAAACGGCAGAGAGCGAGAGAGAGGAGGGGGGTGGGCACACTGTTGGCTATGCCCAAATACCCTCCTCATCGTCCTGTTGGGCCATAATGGAAGCCAGGCGCAGCATTAGAGAGGAACATTGGGTTAGTGTGATGAGTATAAACACACATCGTGTTCTTGTTTCATAGACTAAGGCAGTTAACAGGATGGAAAACAGAGGACTCAGGGAGGGGTCAGTAGGCTACCTGGTCTGGGGAGGGCTTGTGGTTGGTCTGGTCGGGGGCTGTCTTCAGGTGCTCGTCCTCATAGTTGTCTGCCATCAGCTTCATGCGGTTCTGAGTCTGTTCATGAAAGACAGAAAAATTCTAAAATCAACCGTACTGTAACTATAATAGCATCATTTTATAGTATGTAATTGTAATATATATATATACACACACACAACATGCATTTACTGTGTGATTGATTTATTACTTTACAATCATTCCAGGTCTAGTGCCCACTAGACATTTTTCTTCTGAAGGAAAAATCTTGTCACATTTTAATCTTGAAATCTTCAGTCGTTAAAAAAAAAATTCAATCAAAAGTTTTCTGAAAAAAATGATCTTCCTGCTGCTGCCAAACACGTACGTGCACAAGCAACATACCATCTTCCCATCCTACCTGCTGCTTGAGCTGTTGCACCAGTCGGTCCTTCTCTCGTTTGAGCAGAGACACTTCATCCTGGGTCTTCTTCTTCTTGGAGGAGGACAACTCCAGCAGAGCAATGTTAGCATCCTTCTCACTAATGGCGGCCAGCAGCGCCTCCTGTCTGTTGATTTGGACATAAATAAATGAGCTTGATAAACTGCCTACATTATTCATGGCGCCAGCTGGCAACAACGGATATTTTCTTCTGAGCCTGGAGGTAGTAATCAATAATCAATTGATTAAATCCTTACTTCATCTCCAGCACTTCCTCCAGGTGCTTCCTGCGCTCGGCTCGCAGGGTGGTAAGATGTGCCTCTTTCTCACACAGGGACTGCTGTGTAGATGACAGCTTGGCCCTCATGGACTCCAGCTCTTGCTTCACTTTCTCCATGGCACACAGCAACTCCTCCATCTTGGAACACACACATACAATTTACAAATAAGCTCTCTCAAAATTTCCCACTTATAAAAGGACTGTTGTGGAAATGAAGAAGGTGCGAGTACAGTTGCTTTTAACCATGGTTCATGTTGTAGTTACCTGTTATTTGCTGCTTCTATACAGTCACCAACCACTTTATTAGGTAGGCCAGAAGAATTCAATACAGTTCTCAGTTTTAATGTACTAATTTAACAAGGTTTAGCAACTAAATATTACAAACGGAATTTTTGCTATTGCTCTTTTAGTGGACCATATTACACTCTCCAAGAGTACCTAATATTGTGGCAAATGAATATATGAGTTTGAGAAATTTGACATAACCAAACATATAAATATTTTATTACTATTGTTTGCAACTCCAGGTGACTGATATTTGTTTATACAAGCAAGCAGTAGGTAAACAAAGACTTGACAACTACACGGGCCGGCACTAACAGCAACAAGTCCACCACAATGCAATGCAACAACAGTAAACCCTCTAAAGCAGGGGTGTTCAAACTAATTAGTAGAATCAGGGTTCACACTCTTTCCTTGAAAATATCTTCCAGGATGTTTACAGGGCATTTCCAGGACATGGTAATTGAACTCCTACACATGGGGCAAGATGGAGCATTCCACCCTTTTCCGACAGAGCAATGGACTCGGAATTGGACGTACAGTGTCTCATTCCGGAAGCTTCACACTCAGGTGCACAGCTCCCCAGTAAACGCTAAAGGTCACAGCCTGATGAGGACCAACAGGACCACATCGTCGATGTGACGAGATGAGAGATCCTAGGGCCCCCAAACTGGAAATCTTAATGCGGTGGCTGTGTCTAGAAATTATGTCCATATAAATAATAAACAGAATCGGTGACAAATGGCAGCCCTGGCGGAGGCTTCGCCACTGGAGAGTGTTTTGACTACCCCACATATGGACCTCAACTACGGTTATGGAACTGTCCATGTTCGTGTCCTCAGACTCTTTCCCTTTTTGAGGCGTCGGAACCCCTCCGACCAAAAATCATGCTCCATGGCCTAACCAAACTCTTCCCACACCCGAGTTTTTGCCTCGACCACTGCCAGAGCCACATGCCAATTGGCCTTCGGTACCTGTCAGCTACTTCAGGAGCCCCACAAGCCATCCATGCACAATATGGCTAAAGATACAATAAATCAAGTGAGCACCGTTCTTTCTTTGTGGAGAGACGCACCTCCCAAGCACAAGCCTATCCATAACTTGGAAGGTCAAAAGCTGCAGATGGATACACAAGTCATAGTTTCTCCTTTGTGGTTGGCATTTGTGACTTGTTGTGCATTGTGTAACTTCTTTTTACCCTTGGAGGGATGTCAGAATTGACCACGCGTACGTCACCAGTCATCCAAGGGTGCGTAATAATACAGTGGTTATAGTTCTATTACACTAGTGGTGACGAAATTAAACACAATCAGCATAAATACATGGAGAATTAGTAAAGTACGTTTTATGATGGCAAAGTTTTAACCCTGGAACGGATTAATTAAGATTTGCACAAATCCTGTTTCTAAACTAGGGTCCCTTGTGTTCAAACTTATATTGCAAATCCCACTCTTACCTCAAAGTGCTTCAAACCTCTTGAGTTTTTTTTTAGCCAGCAATGTGTGCAGAGATGTTGCTGTCTCCTGTGATCAGTCCCTTCTGAGTGTCACACACACACACTCTCACACACACGCACACGGACGCACACGGCTCATACCTTAGACCACTTTAAGTGGGCGAGGTTGGACTCATGCATTGCTTTGTGTGAGTACTTCTGACAGGCGGTGAGTAGCAGAAAAAGAGAAGAAGAAGGGAGAAGAAAAAAATGACGAAGAAGAACTGAGAGTGAGGAGGGGGTGACCAGCAAAAAGGAGGGACTGACAAAAAAAAAAAAAAGTATGATGACCAAGACGCCTGGGACGGTGGCATGGTGCTTCATGCGTGTACCTGTTTCTCCTGCAGGGACCTGGCAGCCTCCTCCTGAGCGAGCACCATCTCTCGCTCAGCCGTGATCTGAACGCTCTCTCTCAGGGCCTCCTCCAGCTCCTCTATACGCTCGGACTTCTGACGCAAAGAGTCCTTCAAAACAGTAATTTACTCAAATGAAACAAAGCATGTTTCAGGGTGTCGGTAAATACATGACTTCTTACCTTCACATGCAGCGAGCTTTCTGACATGTTGTCCTCACGTTTTTTGGCTTCCTCCATCAGCCGCGCATTCTTGCTTTTCTCCACCTGTTCCTTATGCTTCAGAGACGCCACCTTTTTCGTCTGGTCCTTCATCTGCCTGTAGGGGCCACCAGAGAGACATAGGACACAGTCAAACCCATATATACATAACAGGAGCATCGCTGACTGTGGTGCACAAAGACATATTGCTGATGGTCCTCAGGTTACTACATACTATAGTTAAGAACGTGCGCCACTAAATTAATTAAAAACATAATTCCATATTTGATTAATAGTCTTTTGTTTGTGTATAGACCATTTCTGTCAGATCTGCAAAGGTCCCCTTTAATTAAAGTCAATATGTGTAGTAACAAACATGTACAATACAAGATTGATGTCATTTAATAATTATCTTAATTGGTTAAACTGTAGCCACAATAACTGTTAAATATATTTATACACAGACAGCAAATTAAGTGTAGACACAAAGAGCTAAAGTGAAAAGAATGAGTGAAAAAAAATATTTCATTTGGAAAATTAGGGTAAAAAAATGAAGAAAATTAAGCAAAAAGGAGACAAAAAGCGAAAAAGAGTGAAAAAGTGAATACTAACCTGGAGGCCAGACTGTCAGAGTCAAAGATTTCCATTGAAAACAAGCAAGCAAGCATGAAGAGAGAATGAATATACATTAAGAGGAAAGAAAGAACGTTTGCATGCTTAACTTCACTAATTTGTGGTTACAAATCCATAACTGTTCGGTTAAATTTGTCTTATTTGACAATATATTGTTAAAAATAAGCATCACTGAACATGTACAAAGAGCACAGCAATTCTTATGGCAAAATTATGATGATTAAAAATGATATCTCTGATATGAATATGATGCAAGTTTGACATACCTATGACATGCATTACATGACATAGGCGGTTACATTTAGACACTACTACTGAAATGACTGTAACAAGAGAAGAGCAGGGAAAACACTGCTTATCAACCTAATCTGATAAGCTTAAATATGGAAAATCGAATGAAGTAGAATTGATAAAGCATCCTCACAGCCTTTTCAAGTGCAGGATGGCTTAAGTCTAAAAGAACTTGATAGTTAAATATGGAACCTTCTCAACGCCTAAGACACATTTACAAGGGTAAGCCTCCTCAAAGAAGATATACAGTACAGGATGTAACATTAATACGTCTATTGTACGTCAATAGAGTAACCAAAATATTACTGCTCTCAGTGTGATATCACACAGTTCTACCCCACTGTGTTTCCACCCACCTCTCCAGCTCGTTGATCTTCTTGTCTTTGTCGTTTTTTTCATTTTCCATCTCCCGGAGGATCTCCAGCAAACGATCCACCTCGGCTTGCGCTTTCCCAGAATCCTCTTTGTGGCGGGCCACTTCCTGTTCAAGGCTCTTAATGCGCTCTGCCAGCTCAGTGTTGGCTTGAGCTTCCAGAGCTGCATTCTGAGCCTGGAAGAAAAATGGGGAATGTTTGTGTTTTCATTGTGGGTTGGCTATGTTATAATTATGTGAAACAGTATCATCCAACAAACATTTTTCCATTTCGTGTACATCTTACTCTCTTAAGTTGGTTCTCCAATTTGAGACATTCCTCCCTCTTCTGCTCCAGGGCAATCTCCAGACTTTTCAGCTTAGAGTCTTTCTTCAGGCCGGAGGAGGCCAGGGATGATGCATGCTCCTTCAGGTCCAGCAGAGACGTCTGTGCACACAAAGACACAAAGCAAATCCACTTTATTAAACTTCATGAGTCATGACTCATCACAAAAGAAACATTTAATTCATTTTTATTACACCAAAAAAATTTCCCTCCCCTCCTTTGTTTTTTGTGCTTGTTTCTCACCTCCCTGTCTGACAGGTCTCCCTGCAGTAAGCTCAGTCTCTCCTTCAGCTCTTTCAGCTCCTTTTTGGTACAATCGAGCTCCTCCGTCTTCTCTCGGTCGTCTCGGTCTCGTTGTTCTTTCAGTCGCTCAATGATGCGCTCCTACCAGGATGGTAGAGGGGAAGAAAAAAAACAAGAGCGCCGATACCCATGTATGAAAATCAGTCACACAGGGCTGTCTAATGTCAAGGTGATACATTTGTAATTGTTTAATATTAGACCACATATATACCAGAGTTTCCCATTTTAGACTTTTATTTATTCAATTGCAGGAGATACATGAACCGGGCATGTATCAGAGCTTATGTGTTTATTTTATTCATGCACAATTCTAGTAACACTAATACATTTTTAATATTAAACAATATTATGTACAATATATTTGATATATATATTCGCATCACTAAATAATAAAACGTAATTATTATTATCATTTATTATTGTCACTCATTTCTTTATCTTTGTTCTGCATACTACAGAGAATACATTCATTCCTAAAGCTTTCTGTCCTACTCCTCAAAAACACTTTTCTCCCTCCTTCAGCGAGACAGGATCTCTTGTTAGCAGACTACATCTCGTTATTTTTCTTTGTTTTTTGTATTGCTAAGTGTTTTTTGTTTTTAACATTTTGCTGCGGAATGCCTTAAAACTCCAGTCTAAACATCGGCTTTACAGATACCATGTCTGCTGTATAGTGTTGTGGTACAAGTATCAGTCATCGTAAAAGTAATTAAACCACTACTATCGTTTCTGAAGGAAAAAGAGGAGGCGTCTATTTAAGGTGCGGAGCTAAAATAAATCAAATAGACGACACTGTGTCAAGAGTAGAGGCCATTATTTGAGGAAGGACAGTTGCTGTCAAAATGAAAGCTGGCTCCTGTTTAATGGGGATATGAGCTTACTTTTTCCGCAAGAGACTCCTCCAGTGTGGTGAGGGCAGTGTCTGTGTTGGAGGTATCAGCCTGCAAGGACTTGACCCTCTCCTTCAGGCTGCTCATCTGCTTCTCCTTATCCCTCAGCTGCTCCTGTAGATTCTCAATCTGCAGAGCAAACCATCAGCTACTGGACTAGCAGTTTTTACAAGTGTGCACAAAGAAAGACTCTCAGCCCCAAATCACCTTCTTCTGCAGGACATTGACTTTGCGCTCCTTCACCTCCAGCATGTCTTTGAGATCATGGATTTCTCCACTGAGTGTTCCCTTCTCCTCTGAGACTTCTTGGATCTGCTTGCTCTTCTTATTCAGAGTGGCTTCTTTCTCTTCCAGGCGCAGACGCAAGGCATCCACCTGACCAGGAAGAATACATAACTTATACAGCCTATAACTGTAATGTTCACACAATGGTGTTAACTATATACTGTATGACCAAAGGATGCTTGTATTATAGTACCATACTGACCCCAATATAAGCTGATCACTCTTTTTGTAAATATTTTGCTCTGCTGGTTGAGAAGAGCAATATGTTAAGTGTCCAATAGCACTGGAAAGTCTCTTGATTCCTCACTAGCCATTTTTTCCAAAAAGGCAATCTAGAGGGGTCTGAATACTTGCTAAATATATTGACAGTCGCTAAGCTGGCAACACTGATCCCCCTGCTATGTCTTCTTTGGTAGACCTGGTGTGTATGAGATTTATTAGAAGCTGAGTTACGATGCTTTTTACTGCAGAGAGTTGGAACAACAAGCCATACAGTCAATTATAATTTATATTTTTAAAAAGCTCCAAACCTATTCATAGCTGTCCAAATTGATTTGTGGTGGGCTGCCACAAATAAAAGAATGTATGGGAAACATTGATTTATCATATTTCTTAATGCTGAACAGTTCTTTGATGACTGATTCAGTGATCACCATCATCTTATCTTAAAATTAACTCCTCCTCTGTGGTTTGCTAATTTGCTAACCATATTTGATCCACCTTGAATGTTAATGTTTAATGCCGGTGTGGCACATTCTAAAAATACAGTTAATTAATAAAACCACAACTGCGACCGATCCAGGGTGTACCCTGCCTCTCGCCTTAAGTCAGCTGGGACAGGTTCCAGCATACATATGCTATGTAGTCCTCAGTAGAAAAAAAGTCTGGACATCCCTGTTTTAATGGATGCCAAACAAGATTCATCCTCTTGCCATATTTTCAACCAGTTCATAGCTTTTAAGACGGCTAACCACAAGTGATAGCAATGACAACTGTACAGCCGCTAACATGTTTCTGCTCTACCTCTGTCTGTAAAATGGCAGCTCTCTGCTCCTTGGCAGTGAGTGACTCCTTGAGGACTTCAATATGCTGTTTGCTGTCTGAAAACTGATTGGTCAGCGTCTCCAGCTTGGTCTGCAAGCCAAGCAGCTCTGTGTCCTTCCTGGAGAGGTCCTGCTTCACCTGCTCCATCTGAAATAAAAGAAGAGTGGTGGAAAATGCGCATGGAACTCAATTGAACTCACACTGAATGTATCTATTCAAGTCTCTGCATTTGTTCGACCTTGTTTTTCATGAACTTCGTGTGGCTGCGGTAGACCTCCATCTGCTTCATCTCCTCCTGGCGTTCCTCACAGCTCAGAAGCCCGTTGGACTTCATCACGAGAAGTTCCTCCTCCATGTCCCTCAAGCTACGCTCCATAGAGTTGATCTTGGCATCCTGGAGGGTGTTGATGAACTTTGAATTAACAACATTAATAATAATACACATACATGCAAGGTTTCAATTAGGGGCTTCACCTTCATATCAATGACTGTCTGCAAAGCCTTAGTTTTGGTGGACTCTGGTGTTCCCTCATATCTGCGGTGTAGCTCCTGTTGACGGAGAGATACACTTCAAAATGTAAATACACTATAAAAATATACATATAGTCCAGTATGTACCTCAGGTACAAAAATGCATACAGTAATGTTTAAATAGTATCGGTAGAATAAATGTCCATAATAATACTGTGAATGGAAAAATAACAGAATGCAGTAGAGTTAGTATGGTGCATGTTTCCAATAATATATAGCATATTTAGTCATATAGCAGGGCTGTGCGCTTAGCTTTTTCACTAGCAGCACAGGTGCTCAATGTGAAATGTCTTCAATTTTATTATTAAACTCCTCCTACATGCCTCAGTTTTTTCTTGTTACTTGCTTTTTTGTTTACATTTTTCCACTTTTATTTTAAATGTTCTTCCTACAATGTGCCGTTTATGGGCTCATTAAAAAATGTGGTCTATAATGGCCTCTGCTCTAATAGATGCTATGCCTCAATTAATGCAGAGTACAAATTACCACTTCACATCCAAGATGCTTGCTCCGACAAAGTATTTTTTTTAACACTGACTCAAGTGAAGCATATCTATTCATCTAAATATTTATGAATGTATATAATGTATATATATATTGTCAGATAGTTCAAATATTAATATTTAGAATTGAAAAATATTTATTAAAATGTGTTTCTGGAAAAACTAAAATTAAAAAATATATATTTAAAATAATCATATAAAATATATAAATATAAACCCTACACCCAACAAACACTCCACCCCTAATAGCTTCCTGGTACTCCTTGCAGTTGAGTTATACATAACTCAATATATATCATATACATATATATATCATATATATATCTGAGTCCCTTAATGTTGAATTTCCACACAGTCAAAATGAAACCATCACCTCTCTCAATGCAGTGATCTCCCTGTCTCGCTGATCCAATAGGCTTTCCAGATGATGCCTATGCATCTCTGCATCGGCCAGCCTCCTGGTGCGTTCCTGGTCCTCCTCTGACGCCTTAGCAGATGGACCTGAGATGATAAACAGTATAATGTTACATAATTACTAATCTAAGTTCCAAGGTACTAGTCTAAAACCTACATGCACTAATAAGTAGTTGGGGGGAAATATTCTCAGGAGTCATGGAAGAGCAAATATGACGTTTGCTGTTTTGACAGCTAGCAATGGAATTTCTCGACAAGAAGCTGAATGACTAGACAAGTGCTTCCCTTTGCCAGTCGTCCATAAATATCTTCAATACGCTTGCCAGCAAACAAATCTTAGCTGCATCAAGAAGGTTCTAACGCTCTGCCACTCACCTTTGCTCTGCAGCATCTCCAGGAGCTTCTTAATGGATTCGTCTCGGGCGCCCAGGGTTTGCTTCTGTGTGTCAATCCTCAGCTCCATCTCCTCCAAGGTTTTCCTGAGCAAAAAGAGCTCTTTGGCCTGTCTGTCATGCTCGCACTGGAGGCGCCTGAAGTTCTCCTCAGTAGGTTCGGACGAAAGGGCCAGGTCCCGGCCTTGACTGGCAGGGTCTTGCTGGAGCAGTTGGTTCAGGTCTCGTTGGATCCTCAGCTCATCCTGAAGAGCCTGTACTGTCATCTGGAGATGCTGGGAGTGGAAAAAATAAGCAAACGTGCATCTCTGTGTGAATTTTCATGTTTTCTCTGGGTACCGTGGTTTCCTACCACATTCCAAAAACAGGTTATGTTAATTGGCGAGTCTAAATTGTCCACAGGTATGAATGTGACTGTGAATGATTGTCTGTATGTGCCCTGCAAATGAGCAATATAGAATAGGCTGAGATAAACTCCAACCCAGCAACCCGAGTGAGGATATGCGGCATAAAAGATGGGATGGATGGATGGGTTCTTCTGACGCAAGGTCCAAAGCCACGTTCACACCAATACAAACATACTTTCAACCCCCCCCTTCATCTGTATCCACACAAAAACGTAATGGGTTCCATGGCTCTTGTGCCACCCCTACAATGTTTCAAGTTGAATATAACTTGTTCAAGGAGGCTTGGAGAATTTTGATTTGTTTGTATTTTAAAAACATGGCCACAAGTCCTTTGAGGTTCTTGTGTGATTAAGGGCTATATAATGGTAATGGTTTTATTTCATTTGAACATGCATCAGATTACAATTGAGTGCATCACATAATCAGTTCACAGTTCCACATGTCCAAAAGGAGTAGGAAGAAGCAAAGCTTATTAAATCCTACCCCTCCATCTGGTACTTTTACAATCAAACAGTAACTGTTACATTTGTTCACTTCCTGCTTTCCATAATACAATTTAAGTTTTTTTTGTTTTGTTTTTTTAATAATGCACCTCGTACCGAAGCACAAGGTGATATGACCATACAATGACATAATGGGTACCATAGTAACTGTCAATATAGTGATATATAGCACATCATGACTGGTTCAAGACCCTTCATCCTTGTATTTAGCAAACATCAACTGCTTGTATATAAATAAACTTGACTTGATGTAGTTTCACATTTTACAAATAATGTTACATTGAATGTATCTGTTCCAACATCAAACTATCACCATTAACCAGTATAGCCTTTATTCAAATGTACAGGCAATGTTTGACGTATGTCTTTGACATTTTTAACTGTCACGCACGGTGGTCGAGTGGTTAGCACGCAGACCTCACAGCTAGGAGACCAGGGTTCAATTCCACCCTTGGCCATCTCTGTGTGGAGTTTGCATGTTCTCCCCGTGCATGCGTGGGTTTTCTCCGGGTACTCCGGTTTCCTCCCACATTCCAAAAAACATGCTAGGTTAATTTGTCCATAGGTATGAATGTGAGTGTGAATGGTTGTTTGTCTATATGTGCCCTGTGATTGGCTGGCGACCAGTCCAGGGTGTACCCCGCCTCTCGCCTGAAGACAGCTGGGATAGGCTCCAGCACCCCCGCGACCCTCGTGAGGAAAATTGTAATATTATTTGTTTTTATTATTATTATTTATTTATTTTATTATTATTTGTAAATTGTAATATTACTTGTTGTAACCCCAAGTATTTGTCAGAAATAATAGCACAGACAACATAGCACAGGTCATGTTTTAACAAATGTTCACCCTTTTGTGTGCAGGACGTTTAGCTTACACAAATACAGTAGTGAAAATGAGGACGTTTTCTGCACCAGCATGCATGACATTTTGTACCATATTAGAGGTGTACTTTCAGAAAAATTACATTTTTTGTAAGTATTCAACTGCGACTGAGCTTTATAGATCCAACTAGCTTATGTAAACTGGTTATGTAGTTTTAACATAGACCTGTTAAGTGCCTAACTAGCCAACAAATGGCTTGGTGGGGTAATATTAAGGGGCATAGCAACCCCCTCCCAGTGACAGCATTTGTGAGCAGTGTTACATTGCACACCGAGAGCAATACAAGTACTGAAATACAATCGGGCCAGTGTAGCGTTGCATTGTTTGTGGTATTTGACGCCAGGCAGAGCTTTGCTGCGAGGGCCATAAAGCGAGGCAGCTCTGAAGCGACTGTGAGCATTTTCACAAGGCAGAACAAAGAGATAAGTCTGCCTTCTTTTCTCCCCTTCGCACTACTCCCCTCATCCCTTCCTACATTCTCATCCTCGCAGCCTCCTTATCTCCTGTCTCCAATACTTTCGCCTCTCTTCACGCTAACCCTCCTTTTCAATCACCTTCCTTCTTCTCTTCCCTGTGACTATGGCTGACTCACTGCTGTGACGGCGCCTATCCCCGCCCGCCCACCAAGCAACAAACACACTCATGTACCAGCATATGCACACAAGTAGGAGCACACAACCACGTTCTCACTCATTTGTCTGCACTCACATTGTCACTAACTTTCTCCTAGTCAACGAGTGTTGGTTTTAGGGAAAACCTAAACTAAGTCTAAGTCCAAATCTGCAGCCCAGGTTTGTAAAAAATATGTACTCTTTGCGTATATGTATAAAACAATATATTTTATATAATACATATATTTGCTTAACATGGGCATTGGACTACATTTCACTGATCAATGATGGGGAAAACGGACACCTCATTCAATGATTAATCAAATGTATGTCTTTTTTTAAACAGATAGAATCCCTCTCTGAATGTTCTGAACTCCTGTTTCAATTACAGTATTTACAGCCTCTGTTGGCTGCAGTGACATAATACACCCAAAATAGTCAATTAATCAACAATCATGTCCACACAATAGACAGAATAACTGACATAATTCTAATATTGATGATCACAAAATAGCAGTTTCGTTAGACTGGCATTATTGTTGGGAAAATATTGCAGTCTTGTCAGTTTTGGGGAGAGATTGCTATGAAAAAAGGGACCTACTATGCTCATTTTTCAACCCTTTGTATTGAGTTGTGGTCTCCCATAGAGCAGCTACACACAATAACTTTTTAGATTTTGCAGAATCTGCATGTATTCCAGCTGCCAAAACAGCCTTTTTTTAATGTATTGCACCCACGGCCATGCCATTGGTGATTGGTCACACGCTCAAAGTGCTTCCTGACTATCAACCATATTTTGCCCCTCTGTGACATCACAAAGGGGCAGTTTTGCCACACCTTTTGAAACAGAGCATTTTGAGCCATCCCAAACTTCTTTCAGGGCTCACTTCCAAATGCGCAAACTCATTATCTGAAACGTTGGCATCATTTAACACGAGAATACAACATTCTAACTACATTTATAGGTCAAAAAAGTGGAAAAGCCTCATAGGTGCCCTTTAAGAACATACAAAAGATATTGACAATGAGAAATGGGTTGAAAAGAAAACAGAATGGAAAACTTAAGTGTAATCAAATGCTGCTGTTCAATGGAAGCATAACAGGGCATAATTAGTGGAGTGCTAGTTTACATGTGAAAGCACATATCTTTAAATTACAGCACCCAATCATTACCCCGCCACAAGTCGGGCATTACTGGAATTAGTCCACATCGATTCTGTGACTCAGCGGGGGAAAATTACAGAGATATGCCCTTTCATTAAGCATCTCATTAGAACAAAGATTGCTGCCTCACTTAAATTTAACCTCATAGAAGAGATAGAACTGATAGATTTCTACAACTGGACTGCAAGGTTTAAATAAGGGATCTTTAACTACGACAAATCATTGTGAAATATGCAAAATATACCCTCACCGGCCACTAAATTAGTAACATGAAATTAACACAATCCAATTTCACTCACCTGAGCCTCATCTTGAATCACACGGTATTGCTCCTTCCACACGGAAATCTTTGACACTTCATCTTTGCGGAGCGCTCGCTCCTTTTTCAACTCCGGGCTCCAAAACGTCTTGATGGAATTCATGGAAGAGCTCAGCTTGCTCTCTTTGACTTCTACTTCCCGCCGCAACAACTCGTTTTCTCTTAGCACCTAACACATGGAGATAAAACTTGTATGAGCACAACTTCTTTATCAAAAGGTTCTATCAATGTTCCTGTTGAACCATTTTTTGCTGTGTACTAGATGATCGTTGGTGTTATACCACTGCATCGTTGTGCGGTTCACCCCCGTTTTGTACTACCCGTACACTGTATCACCAAAAAGTGACGTTAAGCGGCATAGAAAATTGATGGATAGCTAGAAATCAAGGGCAAAATCACCAAACTGCCCCATAAAAAATACTGTTAAACATGGAATTACACAGATATTGACATATTGTGAATGAAATGCTGGAATCGTGAGAAGAAGAATGTTTGTGTGGGGAAACATTTTCCCAGAGAACTGCTCTTTATTACGGCATGTCCTCACAAACACTAACCAGGCCTCTCCTGAAATAAGTCCGCAAAAACACTCTTCACCGAGCGTGACCTCATATACAGCAAAGGCCTGTGTAAACTGGCTGGGTTAGCCTAGTTTAGCTTACATTGATAAAACAATTGCGAGCACAAATGAGATAATTTGTTGGGGATTCTGCAGCAATTAAGTTAGAAAAATACTTGGCAAAATTGTCCAATGATGTATTGCATCAATAAATGTAAGGATTTTTGCATTTATTCACTGACACACAATCTATAGCAGGGGTCTCAAACACGCGGCCCGCGGGCCAAATGTGGCCCGCAGGACACTAGTTTGAGGCCCCCGCCTTGATATGAAAGTTTAGTTAGTGCGGCCCGTGCAAGTTTGATATGGATGCTGTATGGTATCATGTACCCAGAAAAAATTATTACGTTTGATTAATGTTCATGTTAAAGGTTAAATAACTGTTAATAGTTATCCTCCCTATCCGTGTGGAAGTGGTAAGTTTTTGGCTATTTAAGTTTAAAGGAAATAACTTCCGTTCAGGTCGCTAGCTGTCTAGTTTGCGAGTTAGCATGTGTCTCAAGACCCTGCAGTTGCAAAATATGTTGTAAATAAAAAGAGTATAAATGTGACTATAGTCGTGTTTTGTCATGTCTACAGGGCTCTAATAATGCTTTGTTAATTTTAATCAGAAAAAAATAATTTGTCTACCCAAGTTCTTAAGTTTTTATTATTTGCCGTTTTATTATTATTATTATTATTATTATTATTATTATATTTATTTATTTATTACTGATTGATTTTCTTTATACTTGATTTGTTTATTTATTTTTCATCTTATTTTGTGTAGACAAAAAGTAAGATATTTGAGAACAATTTTTTTGTTTTTAATAAATGCAGGGTTTTTTTTTTTTGAAAACCTGATGCGGCCCAGTCTCACCCAGACCCGAGCTCCAGTGCCCCCCAAGTAAATTGAGTTTGAGATCCCTGAACTGAATTTTTAAAAAATTACTTTGAACCAGAAAATATGGAATTTAGGTTAGTCAGATATCACAAAGATTTAAAAAATTACCTCTTTAAGTTGTGCCTGAAGGTCAAGTATGGTGTTGTCCCTGGCCTGTCTTAAAGAATGAGGTACAGTTGACGCCATGTGGTGGTCCCCAAAAGCCAATGCATCCCCCGCCATCAGGCCTGCGGGTAGCACAGCGCTTGAAGGCACCGAGGTGGAGATGTTAGGAGTGCTTGCCGCCACCACTCCGCTACTGCTGCTCCTCGATCCATAGGTTACCCTCTGCCTCCCCATGGTGGTCATGGCCGTGCCTACATTTTTGGGAAGGTGCTCGCTCCCACCACCCATGGCCACCTCATTGTCACTCAGGTACATGGGTCCTGAAGTGGCGTATGCTGCATTGAGGGACTGGATGTTCTCCATGGAGAGCGTCTTACCTCCTGCGCCTCCAGTACCACCTCCACTTCCTCCGGTGCTGTTTGTGCGGCGGTGGCCCATACGGGGGGAGCGCGGGAGCCGAGGGGAGCGACCTGACCCCTGATTACCGCGACCGCCTGCATCCCTGCCACCACTGTGGTTGGCATCCCCTCTGCCAACAGAGCGGGCGCTACCATACATGTTGAATAGAGGGCTCTTAGGGCTGGCAGCAAAGGAGGTGTAGATAGCCGGGGGGGCTGTGTTAATAATCTTGCTGATTTGTGCTTGTGATTGTGGCAAGCCTGCTCAGCTGGAGACGCAAAGCACAATGTTCATGATCAAATAAGTCTCTCCACGTTCACAGCGACAGGCGGCATCCACAGATGTCCCTTTTCCAACGGAGCCCATGCAGCTGCTGTCTCTAAATATGATGCCAATCTGTAGAGAATAAACAAAGCTTTCCTGTAAATAGTGTGCAAATACACACTCGCCAACCACAACGGTTTTAGATATAGAAAGGGGTAAAAATTCCACAATACAGTCGCTGTTTTATACAGAACTGTAATACATGATATGTGTGCGTGCATGTGTGTCTAATATTTTGGATATCCCAGAATGCCTCACCGTTAGTATAAAGCCGTCCTGTTTTGAACAGCTGTGGCTGTAGGCAACCTCTGGATGTAAGTTTTATATATTATTTAGTCCACACACAGTAACTGCATGATGGTCAGCATCCAGCAGCTTTATCTACCTCTGCGTGTGCTTTAAAATATTTGTGTGAAACTCATGCACTTTGCATATGTCATACTGTTCACAATGAACTCATCTGCGGTATAAATGATGGATGAGCATTAGTTATCACTGTTACAACTGTTTGCATGTATACAAAAGAAATAGCGGCCATTTTATTGTACGCTCATGCACTCCGTTGAGTTAACGTGTTAATTACATCGATCACATAAACATTACTTTGTGATGTCATATGACATGAGTCAGCTGACATTAAGGTACCCTCCTGATTTGCTCTTGCTCACCCAGTAGCTAAGATTCAGTACTGAACAGACGTCTTAAGCCACACACAAAGATCTAACTTTCATCTTCATTATTTCTATTAGGGATAAACTAACTCCGCAGTAAGATTCCTAAGATCTGTTCACTTGTTGAGGCTAATTACGTAGATAAAAAGTCAACTGTTTGATGGCTTTACTGTGCGTCCTCTCCACTACAGAAATGTGTTTTCTTCCATTTGTGACGATGAGTGTCAACCTTGTCAATCAAAAGTCAATCATTAGTATGTTAGTGAAGGCAGATTTTGTTCAACAGTCATGCATTTAAGCAAACATATAAAACTCTTGTTGTGTCTTAGCCTGGAATTATGTCAGCCTATGTACACCGTGCAATACTTTTTAATTGTCTTTACCACTGTTAACACATAAAAAGAATGTGAACATAGGCAGAAAAATATTAGGAAAGCAACTTTAGAATTTATTCTTCATCTATTATACTGTTTCTACCGTCATATCCATTGGATGGGAGACGATATAGAATTAGTGTTTCATGTTGTAGTAGTATAATAGTATATTTTGTTGAGTACATCCCCACAATGTACAGTAAACCACTCTGCGTGGCCTTTGCTAGCGGCTAACGTTACGTCAACCTACTGGCTAACGGTGAATGCTAACCATTCTACCTTGAAATATGCAACATTTGTTCCCATTAAAGAGCTAACCATTAGCGGCTTGTCATTTTTCTTTCAAATAAGAGAGACAAATGTGGCGTCTAATGGTAATAATAACACTGTTGTCTTGTTTGCTGTGCTGACGTTTACGTGTAAAAACTAGCAAATGAAGGGAGGGAAAGGGGGATTGTCCACAGTGGACGAGGGGAGAAAAAAAACTCCCTCTTTGAACAAATGGATAAAAAACAGCGAAACACTAGCCTGTCACTTAGTTAGGTAACATTATTTGACCAATTTCAACATACAGTTCAAAATTTAATTTAAAGAATCAGAAAAATGCCAAAGACACAGTGCAAGGGTCCGCCGTGTTGGAGACACCCAGAATCGAATTTTCTTCCTCCTTTACGGAACACTATTAGAGCTATAACTACACTTTTTTTAATCATTGAGGGGTTCACATACCTGTCATCCCAGTAAACAGGCGTTCAATGTGATATATGGCGGCTGGTCTCTTGCATCGGTGGTGAAACCAGCAGAACCTCCTTTTTTCCCTCCTCGCTTTGGCTACTAACACAATAGTGGTGAGAACCTCTGCAATAACCTAGCATTCTTGTCGTCTGGTTTTGTTCTAATCAGTATCGCTACCCAATAAGCCACCTTATGGCCAATAAATGCCACAAAATGTGTGATTTTTTAGTGCTAGTAAATCGATGGGTGTCTGTTTGATTTTCCCATCTTTTTTTGCCCAGCAGGAGCAGCTAGGGCGCCTCAGTGACGTCATCAAACCTACTCTGCGCGTTCACGGTACTCTTCCTCGCCACGCTGATGTTTCAACTTGCGCGGTCACGAGCAGCAGAAGGACACAACATTAGGTACACCTGCACTGGTTAGCCCAATGGACACCCTCATTTTACAATATACCCATTAAATATGCGTATAGTATTGGTCCTTTTTCAACGAAAACAGTCTTTTTCCAGCTGAAAACTGCTAAAATGTACAGCATATCTATCGTACTGCTTTAAAAGACAACTTTTATGTCTTCACTGATGCTTCACTGATAACGTTTTTTCGTCAAACTGAGATTTTGCACTTTGTTTGGCCTTCCTTGAACATGTCATTGCTGGTGCGCATGAAATGACACTTATCTATACTTCCACACTGTGACGCCAATTCCCTCTGTTCATTGATCATCTTATATTAAGCTATCATTCATTACTGGTGAGTACATAAACATTTCATCATGTAAAATGTAGGCATATTGAAGAGAGATGGGGGAGGGTTCTGGAGCTGATGCTAATAAATAAATAAATAAATAAATAAATAAATAAATAAATAAATAAATAAATAAATAAATAAATAAATAAATAAATAAATAAATAAATACATAAATAATTATAACAGTTACGCTTATTGCAAATGTGGATCCAAAATCACTCTACTCAATCAATCTACTGTACTAGTAATGCTGGAGGTACATGACATTTTTAAACAAATTCAGTGTAAAAAAATAAGTAGTTAAAGTAGTTTAAAATTATTAAAAGTACTGCTGATTTCGTCAATCCCCCCCTCTACTAGGAGTGGATGTTGAGAATGTATTTGAGACACCGAAAGGGTACACCTGACTATTTCCTCCTGGCTGCGCACCTCTTCCACCGCCAGCTCTAAGCGTTAAGTTTCCTTAGCCTTCTGCCTTGCGGGTGTTGTTACTCCCAAGTCAAGACCCCGTCTACACTGAAAATTTGGAGTGCCATTTACTTGAGAAAAGCTAGGTAACAAATTGCACGCACAATTCCTAAGTAACTTTTACTTGGGAAATATTGAAGTAAAATTTACTTCTCAGCAAGGATTATTTTTTAAATTAAAAATACACTTTAACATTACTTGAGATTTACTGTCACAGACACAAAAGGGACTCTGTTTGCTAGTAAATTTTACTCAAAACTACCTTTGAATCTACTTAAAAATCCATATAAATATACTCACCTTTCAGGATTGTTTAACTAGTTTTCCCGTACTTAATTTGGAGCAATTTATAAGTAATATTTACATGAGATTTAAGCTACCACCTACACCACTTTTCTAATATGATTGTGTTGTATTTTTTTAAGATGGCCTTCTTTGAATTAAATGAAATTATCTTAACACATCTGCAAAACATTCTTTCAAACAAGAACACCTTTACTACATTTACTGCTGTATTTACTTCCAGCAGTTCAAGTTCAAGTTCAAGTTCAAAAACACTTTATTTATCCCCGAGGGGCAATTTAAAGGACACAGAGAGCAGCATATGGAATAAAAAATGTAGAAAGCAGACAAGGTCAAGTAAAAGAGAAGACACTACTGAACACACATGTACCTAAGAGAATAAATAGTAATTAAATAATTTAAAAAGTATAACAAGCTAAAGGGAGGTTGTGCGAAATCTGGATAGGGAGGGGTCCAAGTTCAGAAGCCGGACTGCTGTAGAGACAAAGGTAGCCCTCCTCCTTTGTGTTCTACATCGTGGGCATCTTAGTCTGCGACCCGATGGAAGCCACTCAAACACGGGGTGTAGCGCGTGGGAAGGGTCCTGTAGAATCCTGTATGCAGTCCAGGTTATTTGTTGATCGCAGTGTGTAGAAAGAGGTCTCACAGGATGGCCAATGATTTTGGAACAAACATTTGAAATACTGGTTAAACGAGTCCGATCCTGTAGATGCAGTGAATAAAACCATGAAATGAATGAAAAGGCCAAAATGTTCTCAATAAAAGCATAATAGAAGGTCAGCAAAATTTTTTTGTTCACTCCAAAGGAACTCAGCTTCCTCAACATGTACAGTCTCTGATTGCACTTCTTGAGGATCTCCTCTGTATTAGATGAAAATCTCAGAAGGCCATCAAATATAGTGCCTAGGTACCTATACTCCTCAACCACCTCCACCGGTTCCCCCCCAATGGTGGTAGTGATGGCCTCTGCAAGTTGTCTCTGCTTGCTGCTGTATGTCACAATCACCTCTTTGGTCTTGGTTGGGTTGAGTTGCAGGCAAACATCATCACACCAGGTGACAAAGTCCTGAAGAACAGAGCTATGGTGTAGATTAGGTGCAGAAAGCAGAGAAAGTAGAACTGTGTCGTCAGCAAACTTCACGAGGTGGCAATGCGGCTGGCTAGACCTGCAGTCGTCCGTATAGAGGATGAAGAGGAGTGGTGATAAAACACAGCCCTGGGGGGAGCCGGTGGAGGTATGGAGGGTGTCAGAGTATAAACCGTTAACAAGCACCCTTTGTGAACGGTCAGTTAAAAAATCCATAATCCACAAAGTGAGCTGATGATCCAGTTTAAAGCGGGTAACTAACTTTTGAGCAAGGAGGTGTGGCTGCATGGTATTGAATGCTGATGAGAAGTCCGCGAACAGGAGCCGAGCAATGGAATTAGGGGTCTCCAGATGAGCATGGATGGCCTCCATTATGAACAGTTTGGCATCGTCCACTCCCCTGCTGGCCCTGTATGCAAACTGCAGTGGGTCCATAAGACTGGCAACAGACTTGGTGATGGAGTTTTTAATGATTCTCTCCATAGCTTTCATCACCAGGGACGTCAGGGCTACAGGCCTCAAGTCGTTCAGCACCTTAACGGAACCCTTCTTGGGAATGGGGATGATTGTTGAGTGTTTCCACCTCTGGGGCACAGTGCAGCAGTGATGAGTGCGGTTAGAAATACCATAGAAAACATTATAAATCATTGGAGATTTGTTTTACATTCACAGTTATGCAAGTAATTACAATTAAAAGACACAAAATGTGCTGAACTGTAACTTAACTTACAATAACAGTGAAATTGTTCAACACGTGTCATGTACTGCTTCCACACATCAGACAATCAGTTATACTTGCCAGCCACATTGAATGAAAACATTTGGCAGAGGGGCCGTTTATATATGTGGTCATCAAAAGGAAGGACATACTTGATCACGGTGCACAAAAATACAACACATCCACAGGTTGAGGTACCTGTGAAATAAATTAAACTTTTCATAACTAAACCAAAGACCTGGGTTAGATTCTCCGTTGCATCTCTGTGGAGTTTGCATGTTCTCCCCGTCCATGCGTGGGTTTTCTCCAGGTACTCCGGTTTCCTCCCACATTCCAAAAACATGCTAGGTTAATTGGCCACTCCAAATTGTCCATAGGTATGAATGTGAGTGTGAATGGTTGTTTGTCTATATGCGCCCTCTGATTGGCTGGCCACCAGTCCAGGGTGTACACCGCCTCTCGCCCGAAGTCAGCTGGGATAGGCTCCAGCATACCCCCACCCAAGTGAGGATAAGCGACATGGAAAATGAATGAATGAATAACGAAACCATGTTGGTGTCATTCAACAGCTGTACTGTGATCTTACCTTGTCTAAGCTTTTGAGACCAAATTCATGAGCGTCAACGTCCTTCAATAGTCTGTGAAATAGATCGAGAAATTATTTCAATTATGGCAACAATACAAAATCTAAAATCATTACAATGGTTTCAGATTGCGTCCACATTAGTCTAAACTACAAAGCTGCTTGACAATATTTGTTGATTTTTTAAAACAAAACACTCAAAATCAACTTAGTTTTTAGTACAAATATTTATTCATCTGTGTCTTGAAACCTAATCTAAACAAAACTATCTTTTTCCTCACAAAGGGATACTGTTGAGGAACTCCATTATCGAACTCTTTTAAATCAATAAAACTTAACAAAAGGCTAAACTGCCATTTACAGATTCAAATAACCATATACGTAATATTGTAATGTTACCTTCTCAGTCAGGCGTCTTAGTTGGTGCAAGCTGCTGTTTTACACACAGAGAGGACGCTTCTTAGACGCTGTTGACAAGTGGAATAAACCCGAACACCCAGAAGGGAATCCTAGGGAGAAGGTGAAAACCTAACAGGGGGCCTCACCAGCCTGCCACCACGGCTGCGATAACCATCAGCCAGAGGAAGGGGCAAAACCTGCAAAGGGGAAGAAGGACAGTCCTCTCTGATCCGCGCAGGGTTGGTCGGGGACCTCGGGGGGCAACCACGACGAGGGACCTGCGCCGGCAACATCCCTTCCCCCGCTACCATGTGCGCAGGTTTAAGCCTGTCCACCGTAACAAGCTTGTTGCGGCCGCCAAAATCTAGCACAAAACCTTTACGCCCACGCTCGAGCACCCTAAAAGGACCATCGTAGGGGGGCTCAAGGGGCGACCGGTGGGCGTCATGGCGTACAAAAACAAAACGAGCTGAACTGAGGTCCAGTGGCACGAACGAACGTGGAAAACAGTGGTGAATGGGCCCAGGGGCCCCAGGGCCCTTGGACACGAAGGGGCGCGGTTGGGAAGTAGAGCTCTCGGGTAAAAACTCGCCTGGAATGCGAAGCGGTTGTCCGAGTACCAATTCAGCAGGCGCGGCCTCCAGGTCCTCCTTGGGAGCCGACCGCAACCCCAGCATGACCCAAGGCAAACGGTCGACCCAGTTGTCATCCGTGAGCGCGGCCCGCAACGCAGCCTTGAGAGACCGGTGAAAACACTCACACAAACCGCCTGAGGGTGGTAGGCTGTAGTGCGGTGCACTTGCACACCCAAGGATGCAGCCAAGGCTGACCAGAGCTCCGATACAAACTGGGGCCCCCTATCTGTGGTGATATCGGACAGCGTGCCAAAATGTGCAACCCAGGCCGATAGAAATGCGCGGGCTACGTCAGCAGAGGCAGTGGCAAACAACGGAACCGCCTCGGCCCATCTGGTGGTACGATCCACCATAGTGAGCAGGTGCGTATACCCCTGCGAGGAAGGTAGAGGGCCCACCAGGTCCACATGCACATGGTCAAACCGCCTGTCTGGAATCGGGAATGGCTCTAGGGGGGCCTTCGTATGCCGGTGGACTTTGGCACGTGGACATGCAGCTGCCCACTCCCTGACATCCCGCCAAAGGCCAGGCCAGACAAACTTTGCACCAACCAGCTTGACAGACGCTCGAACCCCTGGGTGCGAGAGGGAATGCATCGCATCAAAAATCCGGCGCCGCCAACCCACCGGAACCACGGGCCGGGGGCGGCCAGTAGAAACATCACAGAGAAGTGTGGGACCACCATCCTGTACCACCACGTCCTCAAGCCGCAGGGCAGTGCTCCCGGACACAAGGGATCGGATATCGGGATCGCCGGGTTGATCCGCGGCCATCTCAGAAAAATCCGTCCCGAGGAGCACGGGTGACACAAGTGCCCGAGACAGACAATCAGCAACTGGGTTAGCCTTGCCCGCCACGTGCTGAATGTCCGTCATGAATTCCGAAATGGCCGCCAAGTGGCGCTGCTGGCGGGCTGACCATGGCTCAGTCACTTTGGACATAGCAAAGGTGAGCGGCTTATGGTCGACATAAGCTGTGAATTGGCGGCCCTCCAACAAGAAACGAAAATGGCGGCATGCCAGGTAAAGTGCCAATAACTCCCGGTCAAAAACGCTATACTTTTGCTCGTTGTCATGCAGCTTGCGGCTGAAAAATGCAAGTGGCTGCCACACACCCTCTACTCGCTGCTCGACTACCGCACCGACGGCAATGTCAGACGCGTCTGTTGTCAAGGCCACCGGCGCTGCAGCAACAGGGTGAGCAAGAAGCGCAGTGTCGGCGAGGGCGGACTTAGCCTGCTGGAAAGCCTGGACCCGCTCAGAGGTCCAGTCAAGGGGGTCGTTAGCCTTTTTCTGCCGCAAGGCTGCGTACAGGTTGCAGGAGGTGGGCAGCGCGAGGAAGGAAACGGTTATAAAAATTAACCATGCCC
Source organism: Doryrhamphus excisus (assembly GCF_037039965.1). Taxonomy (NCBI): domain Eukaryota; kingdom Metazoa; phylum Chordata; class Actinopteri; order Syngnathiformes; family Syngnathidae; genus Doryrhamphus; species Doryrhamphus excisus. The sequence continues at coordinate 12,608,209 of NC_136357.1, read as the reverse complement.
AAAAATTCCTGCAGCGCTTTGACTGTAGCTGGGCGGGGAAAGTCAGCCACTGCCTGTACCTTGGCCGGTAAGGGAATAGCACCCTGTGATGAAATGCGGTGGCCCAATAAATCTATCACCGGCAGCCCAAACTGGCATTTGGCCGGGTTAACAATGAGGCCGTGCTCATCGAGGCGACGGAAAACTTGCGTAAGGTGCAACAGGTGCTCCTCAGCCGAAGGACTGACCACCAATATGTCGTCAAGGTAGACGAACACAAAAGTGAGGTCACACAACACTGAGTCCATCAGCCTCTGAAAGGTCTGCGCTTGAGGCCCTTGAGGCCAAAAGGCATGCGCAAAAACTCGAAAAGGCCGCAAAAACTGCAGTCTTGGGCATGTCCTCGGCACGCACAGGGACCTGGTGATAACCGCGGACCAGGTCGACCTTGGAAAAAACTGTTGCCCCAGCCAGGCGGGCGGAAAAATCCTGAATGTGCGGAATGGGGTAGCGATCGTGCACGGTGATATTGTTGAGGCGGCAGAAATCGCCACATGGCCGCCATGACCCGTCCGCCTTGGGCACCATGTGTAGAGGTGAGGCCCACGGGCTCTTAGACCGCCTCACGATGCCCAAGCGCTCCATCATGGCGAACTCCTCTTTGGCCGTGGCCAATTTAGCAGCGTCAAGGCGACGAGCGCGCGCAAAAACCGGCGGTCCCCTTGTGGGGATGAAATGCTCAACACCATGTAAGGTATCCGCGGTAGAAAAAGATGGTGTGATCAAGGCCGGAAATTCCGCCAACAGACGCTGGAAAACGTCACCCGACGTCACAAAGTTAGCCTGTGTTAAGGGCCCAAATCCCCCGTCTTGCACGGAAATGTGGCAAATGACACAGCATCAATCAAACGGCGATTGGCAACATCCACAAGTAATCCATTAGCACACAAAAAGTCAGCGCCGATAATAGGGACAGTTATAGAGGCAATGACAAAGTCCCACTCGAACTCACGCCCGTGGAAACAAACAGTCACCGATCTTGTGCCAAATGTGTCGATGGATGAGCCATTCGCGGCGCTTAATAGAGGCCCGCCGCCCCGGGCCGCCTTGTCCGTGCGTCCCGGGGGAAGCAAACTGACTTGCGAGCCGGAGTCCACCAAGAAACGCCTTCCCGACAGCGAGTCGTTAACGAAGAGCAGCTCACTCCGTTCACCGGCGCCCACAGCTGCTACTGGACGCCGGCGCTGGCGTTTCCCGGAGCCCCAAAAGCGCAGGGGGGAGAACAACGCCGAGCCTTTGCGCCGAACCGCTGGTGAAAGAAGCACAGGTCCTTCCCGCGCCGCTTCTGAGACACACCAGCCACCACTGCCGAGTCCGCGTCCTCCGTCACCGTCTGCTGAGGGTCCGCCGCCACACCGTGCACCGCGAACCGTCTCGTAGCAAGGAGGACTCGATTGGCGTCCTCAGTCAACCCCCGGTAGTCGCCCGCGGCCAAACAGGGAGAGTTAGCCAACTCCGCTCGTACCGGAGGGGGAAGTTGGCGCAGGAAAATGTGCGGGAAAAGGAACCCGCCGTCATCCGAGCCCAACAGCGACAGCATATTGTCCATCAAGTCCGCGGCCGTGCCATCGCCCAAGCCGGGCAGCGAAAGCAGTCTGTCAGCTCTCTCCGCGGGCGACAGACAGTACCTCCTAAGCAGAAGTTGCTTGAGCGCGTCGAACTTCCCAATACGCGGAGGTGCGCGCAACAGCTGCATGACACGGCGAGTGGTCGTCTGATCAAGAGCAGCAACGACCATGTAGTACATGAAGTCGTCTGTCACTATTCCCCTCAAGTGGAACAGCGCCTCGATGTGCTGAAACCACGAAGCCGGGTCCCTCTGCCAGAACTCCGGGAGCTTCGCCGCAGCTCCGACCAATGGGGCTGGGAGTTGGGGCGACATGGCCGAGTAGGAATCACACTGATCCGCCTCTTGAAACATGTTCAACGGGGTCACCAATGTGGCTGTTGCAGGAAAGACTCACTTGTTTGTCTTATGCAGAGCTTTATTTCTTGACTGCTCAGAAACCACACCCAATCACAAAGATGGAACATCTCATATAGCGCTAACATTTATGCGCCAAAAAAGAGGGATCAAACCACGCCCCCAACCCGCCTACCGACTGGGTGAGAGACCTGCCCCCTAGTGTCCACCACAATACTTGGATCATTGGTAGAACACGGATGACAAAAGTTCCCGTACAATATTTTTGACATTAAAATGACCACAGATGCGGTGAACTAACCTTGCTCCAAAATTTCTAATCCTTCCAGGCTGGTTTCAGTCATTATTGATATATTTTCAGGGTCTGAACAAACTCTGCTGCTGTACAAAAACTCCCGCTCCCCGACAGCATCCCCAAGACTCAGGTCGCTAGCATACTTCAACAAATGTTTAAGCTACACACGATTCCCATGGCTTTGAGGACACTGCTGCTGACAAAATAATCAAATAACATATATAAGGAATGAATCATTACAGATTTAATAAACATAAAAATCTCCTGTTCTGCAACCGAAAATGCCTCCACAAAGCTCGCAGTTGATAGCTAGCTAGCTGGCAGGCTAAAGGTACGCTAATGCTAACGTCAAGTATTTCATATTATAACACTGACATAAACAGATGAGGAAATGTGACAGAAAAAAGTCAGATAAGCATATGACCTACCCATATAGCTCCACATCGATGCATTTCCTTGTTAAACGACCGTCCATGTCGTCTTCCACCGTCTTCCCGTGAAAACATGGCGCCCTCGAACTTTGCCTTGGGAAGTCCGAGGGCTAACGATCCTTTGACGCATGCGCAGAATGGCCACAAGGGGGCCAGGTTTACTGCTATTACCCAAGTACATTTTACTATCTGGTATCGGGTTGTAAAATCAATACATTAGTTATGTAAATATTACTTGGTGTCAGTGATCAAATTTACATATAAATGTGAGGATACAAAGTTACACACAATCATCAAGTAAGGCATTAAATAAAGAGTGAGATTTTAGAGTAAAAGAAGTTAAATAATAAATCCTTGTAAAATTTAAATTAAGATTTGAGGTAATAATTACAGGGCCAAAAGATCCTTTTTTTCAGTGTAATGTGTTGGACTTGCCCAACGTTTGCCCAATCCCAATGTTTAAGGGCAGACTTTGCTTGTGGCACAGCTTTATCTGGTCTCCCATTTCATCTGTTGCTCGGGTGAGAGCTGGGATCTAATGAGAGTCATTTCGAGCCTTGCATTAGTACATTTGAAAGCATTTTCGAGGCTTGGAATTTGTAGTGAGAGGCATTGATACCTATGCTATTGAAGCATTTGGGTAGTCCAAGCCTCCTCCTCACTCATGCATTTACCACTTACCATTTATCACTCCAGCCGATTTGGGATAAGGTGACCTACATGGAGAAGGGCCACATGAGTCCAGGCTTAGAAGAATATCATATGGTCAGATGAGAGCAAAATTGTGCTCTTTGATATTAACTTGAGGCAGAGAAATTCTGAATATGACCCCAACAATACCATCTGTCAAACATGGAGGTAGAAACAGTAACTTGCAGCTTTTGAGCTGCTAAATGTATACAGGGAGACTTTACCACATTGAGAGGCTGATAAACATGGCCATGTACCATTTAATGTTGGATGAATACCTTCTGGTCTCAGCCAGAACACTAAAGTGGATGGTCTTCCAAAACGACAATGACCCCAAGACAACAAAGGAGTGGCTCAAAAAAGCACATTAAGATCCTGGAAATTAATTTAAAACATGTTTTTTCCTGGGTTTTTGGTTGACATTCTGCCTCACACTGTTAAAATAAAGTTTAAAATGTATTATGTATTCATGTCTTTGCAAAAGGGTTAACTTAAAATATCACCAAGGTTTTACTGAACTTAACAAGTACACCACCTCATACTGGGAGATTGCAAATTAAAGTACAGCAAACATATAAAATTATTGTTTTTATGATTTAATTTAAATCTTGCTGTTGTATTTACATATGTTTGCTTGCACTTTCAATTATTTAAATGGTAAAACACAAACTGTAATGTACACATTTCCAACATAGTATTTTAAATGGATATTTCTCTTTAATGTTGACCTTTGTCTGATTCATGAACAGTTATGCGGTCATAAAGAGTATGACGTAGCATGTTTTGTTCATCATAACCACCGGGGGGCAGTGTCCACAAACAAAAACGACAAGACTATTTTGAACAAAATACCGGAGGTCGTTTTTATTTAATTCATTTCGCCTGCCATTGTTTTGTCTCCTGGTATTTTGTTTCTGGTGCGAGTCTAATATGCAATTAACACTCAATAAGACCACTTAAAAATAATGTAAATTAGTATAGTACTTGCTGTAGTATTTTAGAAAAGTAATTAATAGCACTAATGGTTTTACATTTTTGCTCAGAAAATTTTTCGTAAGTTACCAGCAATGCTACTAATATCCCCTCAGATTCGAATGTGTGCACGCGCGCTGGTTGTGAGTTCATTGGGCAGCCGCGCATGCGCGGTAGGAAAGCCCCGTTTCTTCGTCAATCCCGAAGGAACTGCGTTGCTGTTATTTGTTGTATTTGAACGCGGGACGACGCAACAGCGTAATTTGTCGGTTATTTGATGGAAACTGGCGCCGCATTGTTTAGCCATCTACCACCATGTAATCATTTTTACACGAGCGAAGAGGACTTCCGCTGCGAAGGACAATTTCAACGCCGGTGGATGTCAGTTATGCTGTGGATGTGAGGTGAGGAGGTAGGTCGTCGTCTCCCGGGATAGTAAAGCTGAATTTACGATGACATATCAGCAACTATTTGTTAAAATAACAGTACTTTTAGGCTCCAATAGGTGTATTTAAAAAGAAAATCTCAAAATATAGGTACGCTGAGACGTTCGGGGGCCGAGAGGGGGGCGGGTCTAGCTGTTGGGGCCATCTGCAAGACCCGCCTAGCTAAGGTTAGCATGCTGGCTAACGTAAAGTGACGGTAGTTGTCACTGTTCCCGGTAGCTATCCAACCGGCGTCACACCGGGCGAATGTACCGGCGTTTATGGTGTTCATCCAGGGATGGAAGCTGGACGCGGACATGGTAAAGCCATTGATTAATTACACACATGGCTACATTTGCAGTCGTCATATAATATCAATGCTACATGCTAACAACGGGGGGCATCCTGTTTTAAAATACGCGACGTGACGTTTTGCTGGTTAGGCCGGACTGGATTAGCTTGTACAAGCTAACTAGCCTCTATGCTAGGAAGCTAACAAAGAGACCGATGCGCCGTGCTTTTATGTCTTTGAAATGTTTGTTTATTTTCGTCACATAAAGAACGACGACGTGTGGTGCATAACGATGACTGCTCTGTTGGTAGCATGACAGATTTGGAAGAACACTGCTGCTCTTTATTATTAGTATTGTACGTTTCACCATTACCGGTTATAGTCTGCTGAAGACAAGGTAAGCAACACTCATGGGCAACTAATTGTTGAACAATTAGCAAACCTTTTGCCAATGAGTCTGTATATAAATACGCGGCACACTATTGGGCAAACGCTCCTAAATGTCTGCACTGCCAGAAACAATATTTTATTCCCCTTGCGCAGCATTATGGTTAAGTGCTATTAGGGCGATTAATTCATTGCGATAATCTTAATTACACCTTCCCTCATTTGAGATCTTAACCGACGACTTGAAAGCAGCTGGTAACTAGTTAAACATGCCTCGACCTAATCTAATAATCGTGGCAATCTGGTGCTTTGGACGTTTGCTGTTCTGCACAAAATAAGTTACACGCATGCAGACTGAGGCTAATATTCAGGTGTTAAGACAGTCAATGTCATTACACATTTGGATAGCCATGGCAAGCTTGCAAAGTGTACGTTATTGTATTATTTTTTCTTGCAGTTGTTGCCAAAATGCACTGTAAAGCTGATGTATTTGTTTAATTGTTTAGACACACCTCCCATTTGAGATCTTCACCAACAAGCAGCTGTCAACAAGTTTAATGCGCCTCTACAAAAGCTGTGCTCCAATCTGGTGCATTGGATGTTTTTTTTAAACCTAAATAAAACAAAATAAGGTGTTTACATATGGAATGAGGTTAAAATTCAAATATCAGTTAGGATTAACATTACTGTTTTAAATTGGTAGTAAGGTCAAGTTTCCAAATGTTTATTGTTGCTGGGGTTGTGTGCAGTGGTTGTCAGAATGCACTGGATCATATTGCGAGCTGTTTATAGTATTTTGTCAATTTATATTCTTGCATTAGACATGGCTGTAAATGACATTTGTTGCACCCCATGGGTACCCAGATACTCTAAAGGTTTATTATTGTTGGACAAATGGTCAATGGCTTATGGCAGTGCTTCTGCCTGTGGCAGTACTTCTCAAATAGTAGGGCAGGCCCCCCTGGGGGAAGCGGTGAACTGTTGGCAGGGCGTGAGAGGCAAGGGAGCTTACAGTGTTATTGTAGACCTGCCAACATATGATTTTTTTTTTGTACTCAGCATGCATTTGACCCTGAATACATTTGTATTTTTTATTTGGATTTGTATTAGTTACCGTGTTAATGGAAAATAAATAATAATATACACACATATATATATATATATATATATATATATATATATATATATATATATATATATATATATATATATATTCCATGTGCGATTAGGCCGATCGTGATAAAACATTACCAACATGAAATTAACGGCGTCTGAGACTAATTTCTAATGTCAACATAAAACTGATTTAACCAATGTGCAGAGTGAACACTCTTGCCAGCCAATGGTGGGGCACATATACCATCATTCACATAACATCATTCACAATCACATACAGACCTATGGACAATTGGCAGTCTGCAATTAACCTAGTATGCATGTTTTGGGAATGTGGGAGGAAACCAGAGTACCCGGAGAAAACCCATCAACGCACAGAGAACATGCAAACTCTGCACAGAGATACACATGGTTCAAGCTCACATAGGAGTTGGTTAATATTCAGCATTACAAGGTTGTAGTGTATTGTCCGTCTTTTCCTCCTATTGTGTTGCTGTGTGTGTGTATGTGTGTACTTTTATCCGGTTCCATTTGCATTAAAAAGCAATAGCATAGGAAACACAGTAAGGAGTAGAGAAGTTGGTTTATCCAAACAAATGCCTACTGTCATGTCACAAAAAAATAACAAGCACTGTTCTGATATTTGTTTCACATATTGTTGACATGTTTTTTTAATCTTACTGTTATGTTTTGTGTTCTCTTGCAGTGAATTTGGACAGCAGAAAATTAGGATTGTTTTACCAGTTGCTCTTAGCGCGAAGGATTGGCATCTGTAAGAAGGCTGATTGTTCCCTTCAGCAAATCCTTATGATTGAGAGACACTGCAACCTGTGTGTTACAGAATGGATGTCGTGGACTTAAAGATTTGCATACCAACATCAGTACTCTGTGTTCTGCTGTGGTGTGTACAAAAGAACACCTCCCATCCACCTCCAATTTCTGCACCATGTGTATAAAGACCAACTTTCAACTACAAGGGAAGGACATTTGAGACACGTTCTTTTTTAGATCCCAGATACTGCTTATATAAGCCTATAGCCGACATGGAAGTCTTTTTATTCTAATTTTCAGATCTAGTCTCCCTGTACTTTTTTTTTGTGTGGGATGTCGGAAAAGCCTGATGACAAAATGGTGAAGTTCCTGGCTCCCCCTGCGAAGAGTGGAAACGGTCCCAGTTCTGGGTCAGACTCCATGGTCAATGAATCCCGCCAGACAGAAGTGAGACGGCGGCATCACACCATGGAGCGTGACCGCTGTAACCCAGAGCACCGCTTCTTCCGTCGCAGCGTCATCAGTGACTCCAATGCCACAGCACTGGCCCTCCCTTTACCCAGCAGGATCCCCATACCTGCTGCTCAGCGCATCCAACCACGTGAAGCGGCTGCGCAGCGGCAGCAGGCCATCACCGTCCGCCCTCCACAGATTGAACCAAGTTTGTCTCGTAAGGACGAGTCCTCCGAGTCTCTGGAAGGGGGAGAGCGGAAAGACCCCGAAATTGCCAAGGTGAACGTAGTGCCTCTTGAACAGGTGTCTGCCATCGCACACGATGTCTGTGAGGCCGAGGTGGTGGTGGAAACCCACTCCACACCACACTTGAGTCAAACTGAACCAGACCACTCCGTCGAGGCAAAGGTACCACACGAAGGAGAGGGTGAGGAAGAGGACAAGGACGCCGCCAAAGCTCGTGCTGAAGCGGAGCAGAGGGAAGCAGAGAAAAAAGTGCAGGAGGACATTGAGGAAGCCGAGACGAAAGCTGTGGGGACCTCGCCAGATGGACGTTTCCTGAAGTTTGACATTGAAATCGGACGTGGATCTTTTAAGACGGTCTACAAGGGCCTGGATACGGAAACCACAGTGGAGGTGGCTTGGTGTGAGTTGCAGGTAAGTCTTGAGTCTTAAATCTTTATCACAGGCACATTATCACTGATGGAGGACGTGTTAATCATCTTTTAATTTTTCTTGATTTTATATCGTACGCCTAACCTACAAAGTTAGCCACAAACGTTTTTGTGATGCTTACCAGTGATGGCGAAAATATATGGGATGCTGATCATTGAACCTGAAATTAAACCTATTTCAGTTGGATGTCCAACAACATCACAACACAAACAAAAAACATAGAAATTCGGGATGGCTACTTGACTCAATTTCTGTAATTGGAATTTGATTGTGCGATTAAATATGGATTTAATAGATTTTAATGCCCATTCCTGATGGAAATATCAGAAGAGTTTAATAATACATCACCTGATGGTCTCGCAAAACATCGTCTGATGTTTTGTTGTTTTTTGTTTTTTTTTGCAGCTTTCCAGTTGTTTGTTCTTCCAAGTTGTACAACATAGTAAGCAGTGAACATATATAGTAAACTGTGTACTGGTAACTAAGGCTGCAACTAATTATGAATAATTGATTCATTGATTATCCAATTTACAGCTATCTTGGTATTTGTTTAATCCTTTGATTTAAACATGGAAATATCCTCTGGTTTCAGCCTCTCAAATGTGAATATTGAAAAATTTCTTCAGTCATCAATGAAAGCAGACCTTTCACTACATGATCACACACATCAGCTTTGTCTTCGGAAAACAACTATGTGATATGTGTCTTTTCTGATATGTTGCAGACCAAACCACTAACTGTCTTTGGTTTATATTGATTTGGTCCGTCTGAGGCCTAACTTGATTAGTGGTAATAACCATCTTCAGATTATTCGACTAAGAAAATAATTTAGTTGCAGCCCTATGTATAACCATGTCATAGGAACTTTCCGAATTTAAAAAAAAATCCCCAAAAAGATATGTGATATTACAATGCAGTTTGTATGCACATGATTATTCATCACTATATTTCTATACGTAACTATACTAGTGCTCCTGCCCATATTTTACACACACATTTAAAACGTTCCATCATGATGATGGTGATATTTAACTGCTGTCAGCTACAGTAATGTTCTGTCTATTGATTAATTGATTGCTTCTCTTGAGTAAACAGCATCTTGGAATCAGCGAGTGTGGATGTTATTTTTATTTTAAATGTATGAATGAGGCAGACATGCTGTTTTTTTAACGTAAACAAGCAGAGTTGCGCGCAGCGGCGGCCTTTGATACATAAGATGAATGAAATGCTGAAGAGAAATGTTCTATTTGTGTGGCGGACCGTTCTCACTCAAAACATGAACCCGTCTTGCACCGAAGTAAACGGGTTGAACTGGCGATAAACGGCGAAGGTTGCTGGCACCTCTGAGTGGGAGTGGAAATTACCAGGGTTAGCTTCATTTAGCATGCTAGTGTGGTTGCTTACGTGACTTGGGCTCGATGAGCATATCTTCACAGCTTTAATGTAAGGGGTGTGGGATGACAGCGTGCAGGTTCTGAGTGAAGGCGTGAAGCACCCAACTTGTCATACAGACATTGTCAATATACAGAGGACATACTACCGGTCTGTGCGGTGTAGCATATACAGGAAGTGTTTCTTCGGGTGAGAGAGAAAATAATATTTTTTTTAACAATTCCTAATGAGGCAAACATGGGCCAGTATTCAGCTGGACGAGCTGACAAACTGAATCTCTACGCCATTTCAAGATTACTTGGCTGTGAGTCAGAAGAGCAAGCAGTCAGTAACAATTTATTGGTGTCCGAGCTGGTGTTTATTTTGCATGTAAGGGAACAAAAGTGGTTGTCTGTGTCGCATTATAAAGTGTGCATACAGGGAGTGGGGTGGGTTGTATGTGAAAAGCACATTTAAAAAAAGATAAATTTCCATTTATCATCAACTCCTAAACCATTGTGGAATAAGTGTAGATTCTGGAAGATCTGGAAAGCTTTCTGTGCTGGTTATTGTGTGTAGCTGCTCTATAGGAGTCCACAACTCAATACAAAGGACTGAAAAATTAGCATGATAGGTCCCTTCAACAATTTTAAAAAGTGTGCTCTACTTCAATAAAAGTACTTCACAAATGGTTGCAGTTTTTCTTACGCCCCGAAAAACTGATTTTCTGGAGCATCCTTTGTAGTGTTTTATGCTGACCCCAGACTTGTTTATTCTCTCACTCGGAATTAAACTGCAGTTCATTTTGCATTCAAACACAAGGTTTGGAATTTTGTGTTTCTCAAACCACTGTACCTCTCTGTCGTCTTCTGATGCCTCACACTTTAAAAATGCTGCCCCAGACAATCCAGTTCTATTTAAAACAAAAAAAAACTAAAATAAATCAAGTAGCCCAATAGTAATTTGCTATAATGGCATGGAGCCAAGACTATTTCCTTTGACAGTTACCTGAGCAACAGCCTCTGTCACATCCCCCTCTGACTTGCATTTCCTTTTTTCATTGTTTCACATGGTGTGCAGCAAAAGAACACCTGACACTTCCCTTGTGTTGGTCTCAGAATCCTGGGAAATTGGTCAAAACGGGATATTATCCAACAGATTGTGCACTGAATGCTTCGATGACTAAAAGTCATGTGGAATCACTGGACTGCAGCCAAGGTTCGACTTGTTGCCCTGATAATTGCTCATGATTGTCATTTCCCATACTGATTTACTAACACAGACAAACTCCATGTTGAAATATGTTAATTAATAATAATTTATGTTGATTTGGCTATAGGTGTTACAACTGTTTTATAAAAATATTCTGGCCCCCAGTAACTTATAATAAGCCTTTTAATGTAATTGCTCTCTTTTTAAGTGAACTGGCTTTTTGAAATAGATTCAGACCAAATTAACAGAAGCAAAATGTGGTGGGTATGTTTTTAAAAAGTAGCTTTCTGCTCCGTGTCCAGCTGAGGCAGCTATATAGCCCTTAGCAAGGTTTGACCTCACTCACCACATGATTGTTTGCTTTTCCTGTCACGCTCTCAGCGTCATCATGAGAGAGAGCAACAGCAGCAGTAGATATACAAGCACAGCTTCACATGCGCACTTCAGAACAATGTGAAGATTACAGGCACGTGCCCCCCCCCCCCCCCCCCCCCCCCCCCCCCCACACACACACACACACAGCAGCGACAGCGCGCATGCCCAGTGCATTCATTCTCTGGATGCTTGTGTGAATGTAAAATGGGTCACATTCCTGACAGAAGAATCTCCTGTGTAAAGCACAGCAGGCTGGCTTGCCAAGGCCTGTTTCTGTGCTATCACACCCCCTCTTGCGCTTGTTTTTTCTTTAGCACGAATGCCTTCTAGGTTACAGTTCCTACATTATGATTTGTATACATGACTGCATTGGGGCTGCAACGATTTGGATAATTTGAATACCTCGATTACAAAACTAGTCAAGATCTTTTTTTATGTTTTGAAGAATCTCTATATGAACGGCCCTATCATGTTAACATTAATGGAATCGCAAAATTCACTGATTAACTGAATCTACTGTTTTTAGATCTTGAAGAAATTGACCTAATGTGAAATGAATGCTGTCATTGTGAGGAGAAGGAACGTTGATTTGGGGAAATATTTCCCAGGCAGACCTGCTGAATAGTGGTGGAATCCCATCACAAACACTAACCCACACCCGCCTGAACTAAACATGTCAATACGGCAACCTGAAAACTGGCGAAAGTTGGCAAAAAACGTTCTTGGAGCATGAATGAAGCTAGCCCGGTTAGTTTTAGCAGAGCGTAGTTGTGTGCGCGACTCCGGCTGTATGAGTATCTTTAACATTTTTGTTTGATCACTTTAATGTAATTTTAATGTAAAATCTGTTACGATGCCCACTGTCTAGAGCCGCAACAATTAATCTGTGATTTTTGTAATCAATTATTTAAAAAATGTACCCTAAATATCCAGATTTTAGCCAAGTGACTTCTTTTTGGAAAATTTTCAGTCATCCATGACAACAGACCTATTTTGTGTTTCAGGCTAAAGATAGTCACACACATCAGCTTGCAATCAACATTTTTGTCTCTTTCTGATACCTTACAAAGCAAACCTGCAGAAATGTGTGGGTAGGGTGTGCATACATTCCCCCGCAAACATTTATGCGCAACTTTTATCATGCGTATATACAAAATCTAGTGGTAAAACTCACCCTTGTAAAACTATCCTTGTGAGGATAAGCGGTACAGAAGATGCATGGATGGAAGAGTGCCTCACGTTCTTAAAGAATTGCTACCAAGAGGCGGATATTAGAATTTTTATTTATTTTTTTAAATCTGATCGGTTAATGAAATAATCCACAGATCGGTTATTAATATAATCGTTGGTTGTGGCCCTACCATTGACGTCATGCAAGTACTGAGTAAAGTAAGGATGATCTTTTACCAAGATTGTTTCTAGCATTGAGGCAAGTAGGCTCTTTGTTGGTTAAATGAGTGTAAAAGGTAAAAAACTGAATTCTAAAAAAAATGTAAATGGAAAAAAATTAATTGCGGGGGAAATGGTCTCAATGGGCCCTTTTTAGGCAGCAGGACCTCCAAATCTATCCCATTTTTTCATGTATTTATTATTTTTATGATGACTAATTGTACTGTAGTGTTGCTCTGCATTTACCTTTAATCATAATCAGGTTTGTGTCATGTGCTTGATGTGTACTGAAACATGGACATGGAAACATGACACTCTAAATGCCTGGTGTTCAACTAGTTTTCATCGCTGGAGGCTTTCCAGCTATACGAGAAGCTAAAATCCCCTCACATGGTGGTTAAAGCTGTCCCATGATTACCCCAAGTCATTTTTCATTTCCTAAGACATGCGTACATCCTGATGCGATATTTATGCAGATATCTCAACACACTTCTAAGCATACAATCAACTTCCAAGTTTGTTGTTGTTGTTTTTAAGATTTCAAGCAATAACTTAGCATTAATTCAAACATTGCATTAACTGGATAAACTTATTTCATAGTTGTCTTACATCTTATAGTTAATTGAATCCTTTTTTATGCTGTAATTGGTGATGCAGAAATCAATCAGCTTGATATATTCGCTGCCCTGGTGCCATCAGGAAGCTGCAGCCGAGTGCTCATATGCTAATGTAACAAGTCTAACAGGTTTTTGATCTGAGAGCCTTTGGAATTGTCTTTTAAAAGAAAACGGTCAAGGGGCAACACAGGCAGGCGTGTCAGGTGTTTAATGCTCATTACACACAACAGTTGGTGACAGTTATGCTATGCTTTGCCTGGAGTAGTGACATGACTGAGTATGTTAAACCCAAAGTACAGGCCAATTAATGTTCTTATGTCCAAAGGCACCCAGATATCTAAGAGAGACGTAAGATCCAGAAAATAAGTACATTTTAGAGGAGGTGGGAGGCAGCAGCTTGAGAAAATATGCCAAAGGCTAAATTATTTTCTTGTTCCAATGGTCTGGGGTGAGCAGAAGACGCCACAAAATTTGCTCCAGAAGATCAATCTTGTGTGGAGTGGAGGCCCTCCAATGTGTTATGTTCTCTGCAGGGAGGATCACTCTGCCACTTTGAAAAACCCATTTCATAGGCCGAAAGGAATGTTGCAGTAGCTATTTGGTAGTTTCCATACTCATGTATTCTTTCTCAAACAGCTAATAACTTAGTTTTTCCAAAAATTGCACAACTCCATCCTTCTTAACCCAGTGAGTTGTGTTGGATTTGCACAGTAAGTAGGTCAACCAAGTCAGGAGGTGTACAAGTTAGGGGATTCCCTTCTCTTCCCCTCATCCCCACCTCCCTCTCATCCGTCTTGACTCATGTCTTTTTCTACTCTGTAGTTGCCAGGAAGAAGAAAACCCCAGGCATCCCCTGGAGATGTCTATAGCTGGTTGCTTGCATCCGTCCATACATGTTATATGACCCAGTGGCTTCTCTCATTTATACCCCTCCATTTGCCTGTTAAATGTGACATGTTATAGGAGACAGAAGTACAGACCTCTTTAAGTCAAACACACCTGTCAGTAAAGTGTCAACATAAGCTAATGACAGTTAACATTAAGATATATAAAACAAGGAATCATGGTGCCTCACAATAAGCTCCAACACCATTTTGCTGTCTTTTCCCACATTTTAGCAGCAGGCAGTGCGACAAATGAAGACTTGCTTCGCACTGCATTACCTACGAATTTCGAACCCACTTGCAATCCAGCAATTCTTGAAGGGAACCCACTGTGCTGATTTTTGGCGCTTTGTATTGAGTTGTGGACTCCTACCGAGCAGCTACACAGGATAACCCACACAGAAAGCTTTCTAGATCGTCCATGTTCTGCACCTCTTTTGCTGTATTTCAATTTATTTCCTGCGGTCTGTTCAATTTACTCCACCCCTAGCCCTTCTCTGGGTATGGTCACTTGGCTGTGATCACACTCTCAAGCGCTCCTGAAAACTTCCAGATGCGTAGCTCCGGGGTTTACGAACATTATAATTTGTTGTGGCATTTGTTTGCAGGGTGTGAAGTGTCACTTCACACTCTGTAAACGTGTGGCACTTTAAACTCACAGCGGGAAGTACTAACATTTTCTGTTCTAGTCCACCCACCCCATCGCTTTGATAACTGTAAAAACAAGTTTATCTTTAATATTGGACAATAAAACAATCTTTGCTGACTGAGGTTTTAATGAAAAGCACTTTATATTATGCCTCACGCATTGTTTTTTAAATAAATATTAATATGGCTCACACTTGTAAAAATAAGCTAAACACTGCCTGACATTAAAACGAGTGGTTTCATGGGATGCCAATGCAATTTGAATGCTAACGTTTTGAATCATGAGACCATCATTTTCCCTGTGATATCTAACTGCCAATCCACATTACAACACGTTTGGTTGCGTTGACACTAAAGGTGTGCCGTGATTAGTTTCCATCACTGCCCCTGATAAGCACATGTAATAATAATGTCACAGTGCCAGTTGTGAAATGACCTTGATTCGTCATGTTGTCGACAGTTTGACAGACGGTTGCACTAATCTTTGACCTCATTGCCATGTGCCACCCATGACGTACATTATACACATGCAATAACCCAGTAATATTTTAGGATTAAACCCTCCAACATGGTGTCTTAGCCACATGTCTGCTAATGTTGCCCTCAGGGCTGTACCCAATCTCGCCCTCAGTGTCAGTTTGAGAGCAGGAACCTGACAGAGCCATCCCTCAATGTGATAGTTTTTTCCACTTATCTATTTTTAGCGTTGTTGGGTTATTTATGATGGCTTTTGCCTAGAAGCATTTTTCTCTTCTGCTATACAGCTCGACCGTTCTCCTAAGCGGGCATTCACAGGAGTTATAAGTAGCACAAATATCTTAATAGTAGGATAGCTTGTTTTCAAATAATCACAGCATTTGTATAAGTGGTCCACTTTAAGGCTACACTGATAAACAATTCGGATTTTGTGACAAAATCATTTGATAAATAAAATTTTACTGCAGTGTGCTGATAGACAAAACACCGTCATTAATTGGGCAGCTTGGGCTTATTTTGCAACCCTAATCCTGTGTGTGCTGTGGGTGTTTGACATGGCTTGTCATCGCATGGTGTGCAGAACAAGAAAGAGGAACCGCTTTTCCCCAAGATAAACACTGTGAAAAGTAGGTCAGTGGGTCAAAGTACACATTAGTCAGCGTCAACTCTGACCTGCAGATTTTTTACAAATATCTAATTATTTTTTGCTTTTATTTATTTATTTTTGCTTTGAAGTACCAAAGGCAGAAGCGAAGAGATGAATCACAGTTGAAAGTTTTCTGTTTCACACGCATAGGTCAAAGCTCATTCGCCACTCACTCGTGGTTTGAATTTCCTGGACAGCCTGGCCATTTGCCAGGTCTCTTGGGATATTCGGGGGAGGTCCTTGGCTGTGGGTACTCAGTGGGCCTGTCTTGCTGGTCTATGTTTCTTCCTCTAAAGTTCTGCTATGTTGTAAATGTAGGTCACGCCAGGAATTAGTCGAGAAATTTGAGAAGGGCGGTTATACACATTCCAGATTTTTTGGTGCACTGCCGACCCTCAACATCCCAAAGCCAGAAGTATTGTTAGCTTCTATTTATGTGGTGAGAAATTTATGAAGGCTAGATCCTACAAAAGCTATTAAGCTTGTATTCATATTATCAAATGCTATCAGATTGCTTGTTTGTCCAACTCTTGTATTGGTGTGATTGTAGGCCTTGGTGAGTTTTTTTCCTTCGTAGCTTTGCCATACAATTAATTTTCATGCCTTACCATTATTGTTACTATGGAGAATAACTTGCATTCCAGTGCTGTAAATAACATACAAAATCAATGTAGGCCATACACTGATTTGGCCCGCTCATAGTGGTGGTGATGCTTTTTTTTTTTTTAACTTACTACATACAGTAAGGTTTGTGGTTTGTGCCAGAGTATTTTTAAGAAGATGTAAATTGAAAATTGGTTGATTCATTCTTTTACGCCTCTTGTTTTGTCGCAATCCTGTGGTACAGCTCTCATTTTGGTTAGTGTGGAATCCAAGACAAAACCCAACACATTCCTTTTGGTTCACAGTGTCTTTTAGCCACATTCTTCTTTCACTACTGGCTTATTATATTACACCAAACTAATGTAGGCGTTGTTACATTTTAGTTTAGCTTTGTGATCCCATTGTGAAGCCATCACTGGATTAAAAGCGCGTTAAATGGCAAATTAAACATTTCTTTCTGGATTGTACATTTGTGTGAAAATAGGACACATGTACCTTTTCTACAAAAAATGTAAGGGGGAGCTTCATCCCGCAGACAGCATGCAAAGCCCTAGGAAGAAAACTGGAATGCAAATTATTGTGTGCACGCCGAAAAACCAGCTTGCAAGGGTAACACAGGGGAGGAGTTGAGAGCATCTGGAGTTTAAAAGTACATTGGCCGCCACAGCAGCGGCTCCTCCCACGGCCAAACTCCGTGGACGTACGGCGAGATGGCATGAATGCCTCTGACCCGGCCATTGCGAGCGGCTTCTCATGCTGTAAAATCTGTACACATTTGCAGAGCCTGTGTGTGTAGTAACACGGACATCGGGATGTAACTCTCCACAGACACACTAACACACTGAATTTAGACAAAAGTCATAGCCAAATATGTGTGCAAGGTTTTATGAAAATGTAAATGATCTTATTGTAAAAATAGCTGCTGACATAAAATGGTATATTCTGTTTTTTAAATAAACATGGAAAAAAAATCAATATAATGTGCAATCATGCTACACTCATGGTAGTCTTTGTAGTCGGGTTGGTGCTATCTCACGTTCCCCATGACAGTAAACATAGTGGATACCATCTTTATACAGCAACTTTTTTGCTGTCCTGCTATGCAGTCTCTCCTCCTCCCTCTCTCCGCAGGGATATCCGATCGCTCGGCATAGCGAAGGGATGCTCAAAGCTAACAGCTGCGCCCTAGTGTAAACACTGGAGCTAGCAGCAAGCTACAAACGTAACAAGATGAACATCCATAGCTGCACACTTGCTTAAGGGGTCCGTATGGCACAAAAAAAACAATAAGGAAGTAATAAATAAAGCACTTTTTAACAATAAAAAAAGCTGCAGTTACTAGCTAGCATACGGGCGCCGCCATCTTCAAACATGAGACCTCTGTATCAAATCCTGTCTATCGATTAAGATATGCCTTTATTCGTCCCTCAGTGGGGAAATTTGTAATGAACGATATGATATGAACGATATGCTTGTTTTTGATACCGTGCTTAAAAGATATTGTGCTTATCGATATTTTAAAAATATGGATATATCACCCAGCCTTAAGCCAGCCCTACCAAAATGCATTAATTAATGACTAAGCTGTGGCTGGTAGAACAGCTCCTCCCTAATTGTCTTCTGTCAAGTCTCAAGTGTTTCCTCTGCTATGACTCCCTCCAGGACCGAAAACTGTCAAAGACGGAGCGGCAGCGCTTTAAAGAGGAAGCGGGTATGTTAAAAGGATTGCAACATCCCAACATTGTCCGCTTTTACGACTCCTGGGAGGGACCCTCCAAGGGAAAGAAGTGCATTGTTCTGGTCACTGAGCTGATGACGTCTGGCACACTCAAAACGTATGTGCTCATGAAACTTTTGAGTTAATTCAATATGATTTGATGATGAAAAGACTTGTTTTAAATTTGGTTGAATGAATGCACTAGCTTTTATAACAGATTTTAAGAATATATATATATATTGTTTTTTCAATACAGATATCTAAAGAGGTTCAAGGTGATGAAAATTAAAGTGCTGCGGAGCTGGTGTAGACAGATTCTCAAGGGACTTCACTTTCTTCATACTCGTGCACCTCCCATCATCCACCGGGACCTTAAGTGCGACAACATTTTCATCACGGGCCCAACGGGATCCGTAAAAATTGGGGACCTTGGACTGGCCACACTGAAGCGTGCATCCTTTGCAAAGAGTGTCATAGGTACGACTCACTAGTCATTTCTACCTCCTTGTGCTTCTCTTGCTGCGGGGCAGTGCTGTTTCTGGCATCATGATATGTTTTACACTGAAAATGACTGTGTCTAAACGAGGGTATTTCGGACTTATGTTTATTGACGATGTGGTTCAAAAACAGACCACAGCGTTTCAAGCTGTCTCTCAAACCACAGCTCAAATGGAGGCCAATTACTGTGGTAATCTTAGGTAGATTACCACAGGGATTTCACTCACGATGAAGTCTACACAATACTTGTTTTTTCCAGGCATCTACTGAATGTAAGTTGCGCCTAATTTTCCTCCTTCTGTTAAACAATAATATTACTAGTTGTTATGCCTTCTTGCAGGCTAACCTGGCCATGGCTAAAGGTATGGCCGTTGCTTCTGTCTCAGACTGACTGGTTTTGTTCTGTGGTTTGGAAATATGTGGTCTGTTTGCCGGTTAGACACATCATGTTTAACACATCTGTTCTATGGGTTTGCCTCAACAGGTCCCCTCCCCAACCCCCAACCCCGCTAGTGTTTGTCTCTTGCTGTCTTTTAAAAAGATTCCAGGACTGCAGATTGTTTTTCTGTCGTTCGTACCCAGGGAACTCTCTGCCCTTTCTCTCTTGTTAGCCTTTTTTGCTTAAAATGTAGGCTCTAGCTACAGCTGTGCCCCATTCTGCTGTTTGGAATAAATAGGGTACTGCTGGTCAGTGAAGAAAAGTATGAACTGTTTTGGGCCTGGTAAGTCTTGAGTGTGCTGGAACACACATCAATTTGAACCCAAACCAAAAATTACATTCAAATTAACGTTTTTCTGTGTAAGACCTCAAATTGAATGTGAATTGATACGTTATTAACTTGTAGCTGATGTTCAGGGACACACTGTTGGAAACGGTAACTAGCTACGGGAGATGCTTCTCTCAGCCTTGACCGTGAATAACATTTTAAATCTGCAGGCCAAGTAGAGCTGGTAAGTCAGACGCTTAAAGGTAAGTGTTAATAGACAACGCAAATGTGGTTTGAAGGCAAGGTCTTGACAGAAGTTATTTCCATAGCTGGTCGTGTTTCTCAAACTTTGACAATACTTTTGAATGAATTGTAATTTTGCATGTTAGCTGCTGTCAAATTGAAAAGCAATAACTGCCATTTGGGCATTAAGGTGTGGCGTTTTGCACATCAGTTACCTCAGATCAATGTTCCTCTTCCAAAATTGAAGGTCCTACACAGACAAACATGTGCCCTCTTCTCTACAGTCTTAACTGAGTTTGGTTTCTCCCTCCTTTTTTGTTTTGCCTTCCTTCCCCCTTTTCTCTCTTCTCTCTCTTCCAACTTCCAACCTCGCAGGTCCTACCCCAGGAGACATCGGTGGCCGGTCACCCTTCCTGTCCTCCTTCCTCATTCCTCAACCCTTTTTCATGGGTTTGGAGGAGCAGAGAAGGGGCAGTGGGTTGTGAGAAGCCCACTCTGTCAGTAAGGAAGAGAGAGTTCTGAATAGTTGTTTTGATTTAAGGTACTCCTGAGTTCATGGCGCCTGAGATGTATGAGGAGAAGTACGACGAGTCAGTGGATGTGTATGCCTTTGGAATGTGCATGCTGGAGATGGCCACCTCAGAGTACCCTTACTCAGAGTGCCAGAATGCTGCACAGATCTACCGCAGAGTGACCAGTGTAAGTCTTCTTGTTAGACCTCCATGTCCACCCTCCCTGTGCCAAGAAGTCTAGTCCCAGTCTGGAATCAATGTCTTTTCCCAAATTGGCTCTGTTTTAGTGCCACCTATATATATATATATATATATATATTATTTTTTTTTACATTTTTGAGTGACTAGTTCAATTCCGCATTTCATAACCTGTAAAACGTCTTAGCATAAATGACCAACAAGCTCCTTATGTCTTTTTTGTGTGCTTGCCTCTTAATTGCAGTGTGTGTATGTGGACTCCTGGCATGGTTAGCTGATAAGAGGGGCTGAACAAGCATGGCTTTATTTTCCCAAGCGACTAATCTTTCTCTTACGGCGATTGCCGAAGAGCAGTAACCGCCAAAGGATTTCAAATGTCATATTTCTATCAGTTGTCATTCTTCCATGTGTGACCTGGAGAGGCAAACTAAACGTGACTGTGGTTTCACACCCGTGTTGTTTGTTTAGAAGAAAAGCACATTTTAAAACTTGCATTCGTCTTTACCAAATGCTGAGCTTTAAAGCCGCCCTGATCAACTGTAGGCAAGCAGAAACGGCTTACTCCAAAACAACGTGCTATTGTGTTGGTGCGTTCACATTTAGGTGGTGTCGCGTGTTCTAGTGTTACATTTGTCTTCCCCGAGGAGATGGGGCTCATTGTTCCTGTTATTGTCTCATTTGGCACTTGAGATTTGAACTGGTACTCAGCTGGTCCGTTTTTATTTAGATTTTATCAGCTCAATCCCAAACTCATTGTTGTACAGTTATTTGAATCATATACACATAGACCGCTGTAAATAAATACATTCTCCTTTCACAACCATACCTGGCCTTTATTTTGGTGTGGGTTAGCCACCTCAAGATTAGAACATGATTATTGAGCAGAAGAACTATTGTCATTCAGTGTTCTGTGTTTCCTGTAGGGGGTGAAACCAGGCAGCTTCGACAAAGTGGCCATTCCTGAGGTGAAGGAGATTATTGAGGGGTGCATTCGCCAGAACAAGGATGAGAGGTCTCACTTTTAAGAGGATGATTCAAGCCCTTTAGAAAGTACTATTTTTTATCAACTCATTATTATATTTTTATTATTATCACTTGTGTCATAAATTTAGGTACTCAATCAAGGACCTCCTCAACCACGCCTTTTTCCAAGAGGACACAGGCGTGCGTGTGGAGTTGGCTGAGGAAGATGACGGAGAGATGGAAGCTATTAAGTTATGGCTGAGAATCGAGGACATCAAGAAGCTAAAGGGAAAGTACAAAGACAATGAAGCCATCGAGTTCTCCTTTGACCTTAACAAGGATGTCCCGGACGATGTCGCACAGGAAATGGTGAACATTGCTGTTAATTAGGCTTTAAAGGACGTAAACACAAATGATTGTTGCTGAATTTGATGCCTCGTGTCTATTTTAGGTTGAATCTGGCTATGTATGTGAAGGTGACCACAAGACGATTGCAAAGGCCATCAAGGACAGAGTGTCTCTTATCAGTCGCAAGAGAGCTCAGCGGCAGCAGGTATGCTCTTAATCACAATTTCTATAACTGCGAATGCTCCAATTACCGTAACTCCCATTTAATTAACCGAAGCGTCTCTCATAGTTGCAAAGGTCTTTATTTGGTGCCTTGTCAAAAAACATTTGCATTAAAATCTCTGGCTGTAGAGAACTGCCTTGTGGATTTTTGTTTTTGTTAGCGCCACAAGAAGGCAGTAGTTGCATTTGAAGTATCATGAGTTGTCCATGTCCAGCTATATATAGGCAGCATGCGGTTTTAAAAAAAAAAGTTGGTTGAGCAGTTTCCTCCTTACCGTTATTATGACATTGGTTGTTGCTGCTGTGTTAATCAATATACTTATTAAATGACCATGTGGTCCAATGAGCTATGTTTTCCTTTCCGCTTTGTCATGCGTTTGTCATTATTCAAGTTAAAAAATAGCTTTTATATACAGTGTGAGGGTTCACATTTAGGAAATAAAAGTGCCTGTCCTCTTTGTGGTTTTGACAAATAAGCTCTGCTATAATCGTAACATTTATAATCTATTCTCAAGTGCTTTTCTGTTCTATTTAGTCATTGTAATGCTTTGCCTCTAAAGGTCAGAGAAGACCAGGAGAAGAGAAGAATTGAAGAAGAACAACAAGGTCCGTTACAAACAGTACAGCAGCCAAGCCACCAGCCCAGCAAAGAGGTGCCTCTGTCCCAGTCAGTGCCACCACCCGCCTCCTTTGTTCCTCCTCCACAAGCCAACCAACACAGTACACCGATGTCAGCCCAGCCTGCATCTCAGCAGAGCCTCCCAAGCGCTACCTACAACACTTCTCAGTCAACCCAACTCACTGGCTTGACACAAGGGGTCTCCTATGTTCCCCAGTCGGCCGGACAAGTCCAAGTTCAGAGTCAGAGTTTGGCTCCAAGTCAGCCAGAGTCAGAGGAGCCTGACACTGACCAACACCAGCAGCCACAACACACTGGCGGAGGCATGTATCGACAATGATTTGTGCTCCGAAAAACATGCCACGCCCCATCGCGTGATCAAGAGTAACGTATTTTCCATTTCTGACAGCCTCTCACTTGGGAGACAGACCATCTGGTTCGTCTGTCCTCACTGAAGCTCAGCCTGGAATGTCCTACAGCACCCCTCCCAGTCAGCAGCTTCAGGCCCAAGTGTCATGCCCTCAGACACAAAATGACCAATTGCCACTGCAGCATGTGTCAGTGGTGAGTCATTGTCTAAACTGGTTTGGTTCCATCGATGGTGAATCAGAAGCACAGATCCATATCTGTTCATATATTTCAGTTCAGTTGTTGTCGCTGCTAAATCAGTGTTCAGCACCTGTTCAAGCAGCTGCAGTTGACCATGTGGTGGCATGAATCTCCCAGTATCCAACTCCCAGCTTATTTTTAACACATGCTGATGTTTCCTCCCTTTTGGTGTTTAAGGTTCAACCCCAGATGTCGGGTGTCCAGACTGAACTTGTGCCCACTCTTCCTAGCAGTCAGTCTCTTCCAATGGCACCACAGCAGGTATATATATAGGCTGTGTGTTTCATATTTTCATTTTTTAAACTTGGCTGTTAACTAGCCTTTTTTTAACACTGCTATGCTTGCTCAAGTTTAAATTATACCTGCACTATGTCATACTGAGAGGCAATTGTTAATATTTTCCTCTCAACTTATTACAAGCAATTCTGCCACTATTCAGTACAGGTGCACATCTCCAGGGAAAAAAAATATTGTAATGTTTGGTGTTAAATATACAAGCCACTAAATTACAAATTTCCCCACTGAGGGACGAATAAAGGCATATCTTAAAGTCAAACAACAAAAGGTTCCAAATCTCATCTCCCACCCCACCCCCCTTCATTTTAAACTTTCCCAGTCTTACCCTGTCTTTATGTTTTGTTTCTTATAGTATGGAGTATACTACCAAGCATCACTTCCCCCTAAGGTAGATAAAATGTCCCATTTTCCTTCCTTGGTTTTTGTGGGTAAACACATATTTGTTCCCCTTTTTTAGCTTTAATTTACAGCTTTGAAATAAAGGTGCCACAGACGGGTAACTGTGGATGTGTAACTGGATTTATGATTCTTAAAACATATGTCTAATTTGTGTGCTTATGTTAACCAACAGGTAAGTACAGTAAATGTGGCTTTAGGGTATGGAGAATAAACTAAAAAGAAACCACAGTAGCGTTGACTGAGTGCTGGTTTTTGGCTTTTTTCTGGTGCATCTTTAAGATTTTTGGTTCCCACAGATTCCCGCCCAACAGGGGATGATTATTCCTTCATCCTCTCAGGCATCCCCCCCTCCTCCCCCATCGCAGCAACAGCAGCCAGAGAACAACATTGGCCTTCAGAGCTCCTCTGTGCCACAGGCCCAACCTGGAACCCAACCTTTGCAGGTGAGATTCTTGTACACACGCTCATTCATTCCACTAACCATTCAGCTACATGAATTTCTCACACTTCATTCTTATTTCCATTGCTGTCCTCTTCATCTTTTCTTTTTCTTACCTTTTTTTTGCATGCTTCTCACTTCCTGCATGACTATGATAGTCTTGGGCCAGTAGTCCAAATTCTTTCATCCTCTCTCCTCCACCCAACGCAGAGCATCTATTCTTCCTTTATCAGGCTTCTTGCCTCTCTGCACTGCAGGTACACAATATATAGTATATCACATAAGCAATCAATGAACATAAGCAATGTAATGACTCAAAACAATGACAACAATCACAGGCTCATACCGAACATCAAAGTTTAATGAATTAATATCGGTGAACAGAGCTGAAGCAATAAAATAATATGCAAATAAAAAGGCATTTGTATTCTGTTCCAGGCCTCTCCAAGTCTTCCTCAGTCAACACCAGCTGAGCAGCTAGGTGTGTCCTCTTCCCTCGTGCCTCCACCTGTGGAGAGGTGAGCAGCAGCTTAGTTTAAAATCAAGTCTCATTAAAGGAAGCAACCTGTGGAATGTTTGTCTTTCAGCTGCCTGTCAGATGCAGCCTCGGGTATGAGCGACGGCAACGAGGGCAGCTCTACAGCAGGAGGCCGACATGAGGGCCGCTCCCTGAAGCGGCACCAGCGCCGGTCCGTCCGTAGCCGCTCTCGTCATGACAAGTGTGCTAAAGCCAAATTGAACGTTCTCAGTGTAGGGATCAACACTTGGCCTTTTCATTTGTTAAAACTTGTTTTAACAAAAAACATCAGATCTAGAGCTTTTTTTCCCCTTCAGATCTCTAATGCTGGAGACCGAGTAGCAGAATGCCAGCTGGAAACACACAACAGAAAGATGGTGACTTTCCGATTTGACCTGGATGGTGACAATCCAAAGGAGATTGCACAAATAATGGTGATTGTTTTCATCTAATAGAGGTTACTTAATGAAGTGGCCTTGCTTATCAGTATTTGCAATCTTCTGGAATTTACTGCTTTAGGTTGAGAGCGAGTTCATCCTCGAGAGTGAGCGTGAATCCTTCATCGAGCAGGTCCGTGAAGTCATCGAAATGGCTGATGAGAAAGGGGAGGGCATGAAGGAAGCCTTTCCTCAGGTATATTTGAGAGCCCTAAAAGCCCAAAGTTTTAAGATTATCTTTGAGCTAAATGTCGATCACTTAACAGATGAGCGAGCTTCAGCAACAGCCAGAGCTGACTATCCCCATACTGCCAGGTAATGACAATAGTGACCCACGTCTCGCCTATTGAATTGTACTTAGAGGGATACTTCTGATTTTTGGACATTAAGTTGTATAAGCAGTGAAGTCTGCCAACACAAATTCACTCTACTTCCTGTTCTGAGACGAGCTCTGGTCGTATTTCGGTGCTGAGGAAGGTAGTTCCAGCTTGTTGCTGTGTACAGTTAAGTAAAAAGTTTGGCTTCTCAATACAATCCATCCATCCATCCATTTTCCTCCGCTTATCCGGGTCGCGGGGGCAGCAGTCTTAGAAGGGAAGCCCAGACTTCCCGGTCCCCGGCCACCTCCTCCAGCTCCACCGGGAGGACACCAAGGCGTTCCCAGGCCAGCTGTGAGACATAGTCCCTCCAGCGTGTCCTAGGTCTGCCCCGGGGCCTTTTCCCGGCTGGGCATGCCCGGAACACCTCACCAGGGAGGTGTCCGAGAGGCATCCGGACTAGATGCCCGAGCCACCTCAACTGACTCCTCTCGATGTGAAGGAGAAGCGGCTCTACTCTGAGCCCCTCCCGGATGGCTGAGCTCCTCTTAGGGTGAGTCCAGCTACCCTACGGAGGAAACTCATTTCAGCCGCCTGTATCCGCGATCTCATTCTTTCGGTCATGACCATAGGTGAGGGTGGGAACATAGATCGACCGGTAAATTGAGAGCTTTGCCCTCCGGCTCAGCTCTCTATTCACCACGACGGTCCGGTACAGCGACCGCATTACTGCCGAGGCTGCACCGATCTGTCTGTCGACCTCACGCTCCCACTTTCCCTCACTCGTGAACAAGACCCCGAGATACTTAAACTCCTCCACCTGGGGCAGGACCTCATTCCCAACCCAGAGGGAGCACTCCACCCTTTTCCGACTGAGAACCATGGCCTCTGATTTGGAGGTACTGAGTCTCATCCCAGAAGCTTCACACTCAGATGCAAACCGTCCCAGTAAACGCTGAAGGTCGCTGCCCGAAGAAGCCATAAGAACCACATCATCTGCAAATAGCAGAGATGAAATTCTAAGGCCCCCGAACTGGACTCCCTCAACACCTTGCTGCGCCTAGAAATTCTGTCCATGAAAATTGTGAACAGAATCAGTGACAAAGGGCAGTCTTGGCGGAGGCCAACGTTTACCGGAAACAGGCTCGACTTACTGCTGGCAATGCGAACCAGACTCCTGCCCCGTTTGTACAAGGACCGGATAGCACGTAGTAACGCGCCACCAATCCCGTACTCCCGGAGCACCCCCCAAAGGACGCCACGAGG
This sequence comes from Doryrhamphus excisus, assembly GCF_037039965.1. Taxonomy (NCBI): domain Eukaryota; kingdom Metazoa; phylum Chordata; class Actinopteri; order Syngnathiformes; family Syngnathidae; genus Doryrhamphus; species Doryrhamphus excisus. The sequence continues at coordinate 12,581,209 of NC_136357.1, read as the reverse complement.
GACACGGTCGAATGCCTTTTCCAGGTCCACAAAGCACATGTAGACTGGTTGGGCAAACTCCCATGCACCCTCATGAGGGTGTAGAGCTGGTCCAGTGTTCCACGACCAGGACGAAAACCGCATTGGACCTCCTGTATCAGAGGTTCGGCCAACGGTCGTACCCATCTCTCCAGCACCCTGGAATAGACATTCCCAGGGAGGCTGAGGAGTGTGATCCCCCTGTAGTTGGAACACACCCTCCGGTCACCCTTCTTGAAAAGGGGGACCACCACCCCGGTCTGCCAATCCAAAGGTACTGTTCCCGACTTCCATGCAATGTTGAAGAGACGTGTCAGCCAAGACAGTCCCTCAACATCCAGAGCCTTGAGGAATTCTGTGCGGAACTCGTCCACCTCCGGAGCTTTGCCACTGAGGAGCGTCTTAACGACCCCAGATACCTCAGCCACAGTGATGGCACTGTCCACGTATGTGTCTTCAGACTCTGCTTCCTCTATGGAAGGTATGTCAGTGGGATTGAGAAGGGCCTCAAAGTATTCCTTCCACCGTCCGACTACATCCCCAGTCGAGGTCAGCAGGCCCCCGTCTCCACTGTAAACAGTGTGGACTGGGCACTGCTTCCCTTTTCTGAGGCGCCGGATGATTTGCCAGAACCTCTTTGAGGCCGACCGAAAGTCGTGCTCCATGGCCTCACCGAATTCCTCCCACACCCGAGTTTTTGCCTCGACAACCGCCGAAGCCGCAAACCGTTTGGCCTGACGGTACCTGTCAGCTCCTTCTTCAGCTTGACAGCAGCCCTGACCTCTGGTGTCCACCATCGGGTTCGGGGCCTGCCGCCGCGACTGGCACCGACCGCCTTGCGGCCGCAGCTCCAGTCAGCTGCCTCAGCAATGGAGGCACGGAATATGGCCCATTCGGACTCAATATCCCGGTCCTCCCCCAGGATGCAGGTGAAGCTCTGCCGGAGGTGAGAGTTGAAGACTCGACGAACGGGAGACTCTGCCAGTCGTTCCCAGCACACCCTCACTACTCGTTTGGGTCTACCAGGTCTGTCCAGCATCCTCCCCCGCCATCTAATCCAACTCACCACCAGGTGGTGATCAGTTGACAGCTCAGCCCCTCTCTTCACCCGTGTGTCCAGAACATGCGGATGCAGGTCTGATGATACGACTACAAAGTCGATCATAGACCTGCGACCTAGGGTGTTCTGGTGCCAAGTGCACTTATGGACATCCCTATGTTCGAACATGGTGTTAGTTATGGACAAACTGTGGTTCGCACAGAAGTCCAATAACATCACACCGCACGGGTTCAGATCAGGGAGGCCGTTCCTCCCAATCACGCCCCTCCAGGTCACACTGTCATTGCCCACATGGGCGTTGAAGTCTCCTCGTAGAACGACGGAGTCACCAGCTGGGGTGCTCTCCAGCACCCCTCTGATGGACTCCAAGAAGGCCGGGTACTCCGAACTGCCATTTGGTGCGTATGCACAAATGACAGTCAGGACCCTTTCCCCAGCCCGAAGGCGTAGGGAAATGACCCTCTCGTTCACCGGGGCTGACTCCAACACAGAGGCACCAAGCCGGGGGGCTATTAATAAGCCCACACCAGCTTGCCGCCTCTCCCCTGCAGCAACTCCAGAGTAGAACAAGGTCCAGTCCCTCTCGAGGAGTTTGGTTCCGGAACCCAAACTGTGGGTCGAGGTGAGTCCGACTATGTCTAGTCGGAATGTCTCAACCTCTCGCACAAGTTCAGGTTCCATGTCCCAAGAACCAGATTTGGCCGCCGAAGACTAGGTCGCCTACGCACCCGCCCTTGACCGCCACCCAGCACACATTGCACCGGACCCTTATGCTTGCCCCCGTAGGTGGTGGGTCTACAAGGGGGAGATCCCGTGTGGCTTCTTCGGGCTGGGCCCGGCCGGGCTCCACGGGTGAAGGCCCGACCACCAGGCGCTCGCCTGCGAGCCCCTCCCCCGGGCCTGGCTCCAGGGTGAGGCCCCGGTATCCCACATCCGGGCGAGGTACTTTGTCTCCTCTCGTTCTTGCTCATATGGGTCTTCTGAATCACTCTTGGTCTGTCCCGTCACCTCGGACCTGTTTGCCTTGGGAGACCCTACCAGGGGCATATAGCCCCAGACATCATAGCTCCTCGGATCACTCGGGCACTCAAACCCCTCCACCACGATAAGGTGGTGATTCATGGAGAGGTCTCAATACAATATGAATTCAAAAGCATCATATATTTGCATCAGAAAAATGCCTACTAGAAAAAATCTGACCTCACAAATCTCTGCGTTATTTCCTCTGTCATTGTGTCACTTCCCGCTCCCACCTATCCACTGTTACGAACATTTGCTTCACTGATTTCACAGTGTTTACTACTGGGATGGTGAAAGCAAACATGTCTGACTACAAACAAGTGATGACGATATTATTTTAGCACAAAGCCAAATGGGTATCTTTATGAACTGGAATATATGGATGCCGAACTACGCAGCAACTTCAGATGGAGTTCAGTGACAACAACAAGGTGCTAATGGGTGGCACAAATTAGTTCTTACCTGTGGTCCTGGAACAGCAGAACTCTTCAAAACACGTCTCATCCTCTGTTCTGGGCCTGTAGGAACGCAATCCTCCTCTCAAAAAGGAGGATTACTATGGTTCCCACATTTAGCCAATGGCAAACAGCCAAAGTTGTCTAATAGCAATGTCTGACAGGAAAACTATGGAATTTATAGGGTGACACTTGTTGTCACAGGCCAGATAATTACAAAACTTTTTTTTCCTAGTAAGCATTTTTGTGATGCAAATCAATTATGCTTTTGAATGCATATTGTTTTGAGAAGCCAAACTCTTAACTGTTCTCAGCAACTCGCTGGGACTACTTTCCTCAGCACTGAACTCTGCTAAGAACACAAAGTGAGGAGTGAGTCGCTGTTAACGGACTTAACTACTTATAGGGGGTGTCATACAACTTCATGTCAAAAAATCCAAACTATTCCTTTAATTCTTACTTACTAACCTGTTTACATTGCCACAGGGATCTCGCCCAGTACTACAGCCCAGGTGGTACATTCAGCAGGACGCAGGTTCATTGTCAGTCCAGTGCCGGAGTTTCGTTTGAGGGAGCAGTTTTTTGGTGCACCCTCTGCTAATACCTCGATTGGTGATGAGCCTGCCTCAGGTGAAACAACATTTTAGTTTTTTCAATGTATGACAGTCAATTTCCTGTTATTATCATCCTTGCCACTGTTGCCAGATTTCGATGTCATTGCTCATCCAAATCGCTATCTCACATTTTAACAAAGTCATTCTCATTTCAGGAGCCTCAGTGACATCAGGTCTTTCTCTCTCTGCTCCATCTGGGATTCTGCAGCAAGCTTTTAGCAAAATTAGGGCAGATCACACAGAGAGAGGTGATCCAACGAGCGCCGATCAGGACTCAGCCACACTCGCGTCCACTGAGGCTGGACATGTCCCAAACGTGACGAGTGCTCCCGAAACTGTGTCTACCACCACTACCTCTAATTTCCTAGCTGTCTCACATGTATCTACTGCACCTCAGCCACCTCCCACAAATGGGAGGGTTTCTCCTCCACCAACTGCAACATCTCAACCCCAAACTCAAGCTCCTGTCAGCAGTGATCCTGTTCCACCCCGACATTCTTCCCATGAAACCAACTCCTCACAGATCGCGTCAACTGCTGGTGTCCCAGCTTCCACTTCCTCCACCTCCATCCCCATAGCCCCCGCACCACAGCTGAGCGGGACTCCAGGCCCCATTCCTGTTTCCGAGCCACAACCTTTCAGCAACGCTGCTGCATCTTCCCAATCTATGACTTCATCCACCCATGCATCTCAGCACACCACACCCCAGAGTCAGCCTGTGACCAGTCAGAACCAACCCCAGCCAGTCGAGGCAGAAGGAGCAGAGGTTCAGACCAAAGCTGCAGGCAGAGATGATATCCAAGCCCTTGACAAGAAGCTTCGATCCCTCTTTAAAGATCAGAGCGCAGCTTCCTCAACTGCATCAGTGGATCCCAGCCAGAACACTGGGACCTCTTCACCTCCCACTGGGACTTCCTCCCCTCCACCCGGGCTTGCTCTAGTACCTCCCTCGAACCTTCCCCTCACGTCTGCGACACAGGGTGTCACTCCACTGTCTACAACCACGCCAGGACAGGGCTTAACCCCTGCAGGACACGCTCAGACCCCTCCATCGAAGCCAAGGGCTCAGGTTGGTGAAAAAAGTCATAAAAAGTAACACAATGATGTTACTATTTAAGAGATCAATGTCAATGAAACACTATATTAATAGATTTTTCCTGTATATATTAGACCTTACCTACTGGTTTTGACCAAGCTGCTACTGTGCCCTCTGACACATTACCCCCATTCCCAGGACCAAATCAGGTGAGATCTTTCTATCCACTGTAATACAATATCCTTCTTTTCCCTTTTACATTACATAAAAGTTATGATTTCAAATGGTTCATTTTATCCACCTTGCAGTAAGATCTATCAACATACCTCCTCTTCCTTTTACATCTGATGAGGATATAGGTTAAAATGGCTCATGTTGTCCATGTTTGACTCGACAGTCTCAGCAACCTCTAGGCAGTTTGAATGCGCAGTTGAGGAGAGCCCTGAGCCCAGAGACTGTTCAGGGTAGCAACAATGTCCAGCCTCCAGCAGCAGGTTTCACTCTTGGCCGTTTCCAAGTAGGTTTGGTGTTACGACTCTAATGCGGTTAATTCAGGATGAAATGATTAAACCCCATAAAAGGCTCATTAGAATTCCACTGTCTCTCCGCCACAGGTGTCTGTTGCTACCGACGCGGCATCCAGCAATGTTCCAGATCCTTCCAACATTGTGTCCTCTTCCTCCATCACGCCCTCCTCCACTTCATCCTCCTCTCCATCAAGCCCCGAAAACACCATCCACCGCTCAACCACTTTGCCCACAGAAGTATGTGAAACAGATACCATCAACGTATCCTCGTCTCTCTCGGCTGGTTCTGCCGATCAGACGCCCACCGTAGCGATAGGGCGCTTCCAGGTTTCCACCAGCACCAATGCCATGCCAAAAGAAACGACAGCTTCAAAAGTGGGACGCTTTTCAGTCACAGGTGTGTAGTAATAAGTTCACTGCAACTGGTGTTATGATTTATTTCATTTTTGTGTAGAATATGAATGTGTATATAAAAAGGATGCAGGTGGTACACACTGTTAGTAAGTTAGAACTGTCTTTATAGTGACAGACTTTTCAATAATAATTTCAATAATCAGTCCAGTCTGTCTTTGTGCAAAAACCTAGCGAACTAGTGCTAAGTTATTAGTGCATTCTAACATTGTTGACAGCTGCCAAACAGATGAAGTAAAGCTATACATGAGTAATACAATCATTAATTAAAAAAATGTTAAATGATGAAAATCGGTGCATATTGTCTCCTATGCGACACCCACAAAGTGAATAGAACATGGACTTGCCTATTTTAATGAGTCATATGAATAAGTTAATTTGTCAACCTCATCGAGTAATATTTACATTTTTCTCAGTTACGTCAACTGCAGGGTCCAGCCCCTCACACGATTCTGGTGTCCAAAACGGGCCATTGACCACTGACCCTCACAACGTACACACCCACTACAGCAGCGACAATGACGATGATGACTCGGGAACAGAGGATGAAGCTTTGCAGAAAGAAGTGGGTCGTCTCAGAGAAAGGTACAAGATCTGCGCCTTTCCAAATTGTTGGTATTCGTATGTGCCGCTCAATGTCACGCAACTATGATGTTAAACCCTACCCCCACCCAGGCATATGCTGGAAGTTCAGGCCCTGCAGTCCCGACAAAAGGAGGAAATAGAGGCACTCTTCACCCGGATGGGGAAAAAAGCTCCTCCTTCTATCCTTTCTCCTGCTGTGGCTATGGCTGGAGGTCGACGCAGGCTTAAGAGCAAAAGCCACAAGTCCCCACGCAGTAGTGGACAGCCCAGCCCCATATACGCTGGTAAGAACACACTCCTGGAAAGTTTTTTTTCCCCACTAACACATAGACTTTCATATGAACTTCACATCATTGCGGATGTAAGTTTTCAGTCAGTCACAAATATATGGTGTTCTCATATGTTCAGGATGTCCCTCTGAAGCTCACAGTTCTCCTGGTTCTGAGCCCCCTCTAAAACAAAGTACACCTCTGACAGCTGAGGCTCTCCAAGCGGGAGTGGGATCATCTTTACAACAGCTCAGAGCCTCTCCATCCTTGCCCAGTCTCAGCAGCAGTTGTTCTACAGGTATGATCAATGTGTAAACCAGCAGTCACTCTCTGAGCATCACAAAAATGTAATCTGTCTTTTTGTATTCCAAGGAGCAAAGGGCACCACGTCCACAAATGGTTCCGGACCCTACCAGAACCACTCTGTTTCCCTGACTCAAGCCAGCGGACTCGCTCCCGCCGCCTCTCAAACACAGAAGTCAAAGGGCACCTTCACTGACGACCTGCACCAGCTGGTGGACAACTGGGCCAAAGACGCCATCAGCCTATCACAGTGCAAGAAGGGTCCCAAAACCGGGGCACAAGCTGCACTGGGACATGATGTAAGCACTGTTACTTGTCTTTGGAACTCTATGAAAATATTTGTGTACATTGGAAGCTCTCAGGGCAACACTGTCAGAATGCCACTTAGGAAGTAAAACATACATTTTTGCTCAAGCCTGAGCTAAAATGTTAGGACATCCTCAAGGTTTCCAAAGATCTCTTACGAGGGAATGTGGGACGACTGTTCTTACTTTTGAAATTCAAATTTGGAATGGAGAGGTTCCACTGTGCATGCAATTACCATATCATTAGCATTCATTCAAAACATACATACTTCAAAAAACATTTTTTTTAAAGTTGATAATATTTAAGTGACTCATATAATATATAGCTCTTGTATCGTATCTCATTAGATTTGTGTATTTCTATCACTAATGATCCTCATTATACAGCAGTCATCATGTCTGTCCTGTTTCTCATTACAGGTGATCCCCCCTGCCAACATGGGCCGCAAATTCTCCGCTCCAGGTTACCTCTGTCCGACACTTCCCACACCTTCTAGCACCACCACAACCACCACAGTGCACCTCCCTACCCCTGCCAACAACCCCTCCTCCGTCCCTCTGGGCCCCCGCAAAGGTTCTCTGGGCCCGGTACCTCAGGGGTTCGGCTACGCCTCGGCCCCATACAGCGCTCCTCAGTGGGCAGGACCCACAGGCAACTGCCAGGTCAGCATGCGCAACCCTGCGCAGCCACTCGCGCAGTACCAGCCACCCATGACCGCCCCAGTGTCCCTGCATCAAGGGTACCACATGGGCACCACGCAGCCCACCCAGAAGTCAGTCAGCCCGGGAGGATCAAACTTGAGGCCCACGTAGTCCAGACACACGGGGGGCATAAAGCACACACACACACAAGATCTGTGCTTTTTTTTAAAATTATTATTACAACTACTTCTACGTGTTGTCCTGTGTGCTTCAGGTCCTCTCAGGCTGATTTGAAGTCTGCCGGGGGCCGTCAGTGGGAGCGTGCAATACACATCCGCAGCATATACGCATCACACTTAGCCCACCATTAGCTGTGAAATGGAGCTGTGATGAGGAGCTGGTTGGTTGCATGGGGTCATGGAACCGACAACCACCAGCAGCCAAAGATGTCTTTATATTGTCGTGGAGGGCAAGGGCGTATGTTGTCATTCCAAGCCAAACTGGGACAGTACTGTTGATCACTGGTTCAGTCACCACAATAGAAACACACAGTAAATACTGACCTGCTTGTGGGATAGGTTATGTTGTCAGAGAGAGGAAAGTGAAAGTGAAGGTTTAAGAGGAGAAGGAAGACTTGGTAAGTTTAGCAGAGTGTGATAGGTTGCAATATTAAAAGAAAACACCCCAGTGGCTACCTGGTTAAGTCAATGCAATAATTCAGATAGAAGCAACTGCCCCTTTTTTTGGATCTGTGGCCTTATTCTCTAAAGACATTTACACGTTGTGCATAGATATTTGGCATATTATTTATGTCCATGTGACACGTCTGTTTTGGGTTTTTTTTTTTTTTTAAACACCCATTGAATATTCAACTCCCACTACTTCTGATGTTCAGACATTTTTAAAAAGCATCCTGGTGTTGAGCACCACAAAGAGGCGGAGGAGGTGATGCTGCTGTAGATCAGTCTGGCTTGGTGGGGATGGGGGTGGGCATTTTTATTCTATTTGTTGGGTTACACTTGAATGGAAACTTGCAAATGATCCCATGTTAGTTCCACATGAAGCCCCATTGTAGGATCAACTGAAGTGAAAGTAGTTCTGGTTATTAGTAGGTATTGTGTTGTCACACACTAGACCCCGCCTACAAGATGGTTAGCTTGCATCAGGGGTGTCCACAATACAGCAGGGGGGCTATTATTAAGAAAAAATAAACGCCACAATTTATCACATTAATGCAATGGCAGGCCGCACGGTTAGCACGTGAGGCTTGCAGGTTTGAATCCCTGATGGAAACATTTCTATGTGGAGTTGGCTCAGTGGTTGTGTGCGTTTTCTGCGTGTACTATTCCAAACATGACATCCCCATGTATAGAAAATAATTGCTTGCATCTAGGCAGATTTTCCAAATGTTTCTACATTGAATTGGTTTTATCCTGTTCAAGAAACAAGAACATTAAAGTGCCCTTCAAGTTTTCTGTATGTGCCCCCCCTGAATTGGACCCAAATTTGGACACCCCTGGCTTACACGTTTTCCTCTCATTGCCGTCACATTAGTAGGTTTCCTTACTTTGTTCTGTGGTCTTTTTTTTTGTATGCGTCTATTTAATAAACAAAATGTTCTTTATGGACCTGTATTCAGCCATCAGATTTTGATGTTGTCTCACTGTAATTATTATTAAAAGGTTGTTAAACAACATGTAGTTAAAGGAATATAAAAAGTGCAATTGCAGGGTGGTTGTTCTCTCTATTATATACTCTCCAACACAGGAGTAATCCTGCTGTAAATGAAGCTCTATCTATGACTGCCCTGCCCAACCTTCTTTCCATACCCTTAACCAACCCAACCCACCCAGCTTGTCTTTTTTTCTACTTTTATTGTACATAGTTTAATGTGAGCTACCTGCTTTTGGACTAGAGAACGCTTGTGGCACATGCACTCTTAACCTGTAAAACATGAGGAACACTTTTAGTGCCTTGCATCCTCACTAATGACAAGTCCCATGACCCACATCTCCTCCCAAACAGTGCAGAGAACCCATCCTCACCCCCATCCCAGTGCACAATGTGAATGAACAATTTGTAAATGTCAGAAGGCTGCAGCACGTTGTTCTGGTTGTGCAACCACCCTTCTATTTGGCTCACTTTTTGGCTGGCTTTTTTTTTGTGGTATTATCATTAACCCATTTCAGAGGCGTAGTTTGAATGACCAGTTAAAACTTCTCTAGAGAAAAAAATACGTTCCTGCAATGCAGAATATGCAAAGTTTTATAAGGATGGAGGGTTGATGGAGTCATTTGCATGCTGATGAGGGTTACTGACTTCAGTGTTTTTTGATATGGGAATACTATTAGAATTGTTTGCCTTTCAGGGTCATCACCACGTTTTTTTTTTTTTTCATTTCTGCCAATGTCATGCGCACAAGTTGAAATAGCAGCAGCATATATTTTCTGCATGCCAGCTTCACTGGTGTTCAAATCTTGATGGCCACTGTACAGCACAAGCTTAAAAAAAAAAAATCAGTGAACGACCTCTCTATAAACAAAAACACGTGAGGCTACTGACAATTCTACTTGGCTCTTTACCATCTTACTTATTGACTTTCTGTGATTCAATGTCTGGTTTTTGTGTATGTTTTTCACATTGTACAAAATGTAAAAACAAATAAAAAAAATATCAATTAAACTGCCTATATGCCCGAATGGTGTTTTTTTTTTTATTATAATGTAAAAACAAATATTAAATTGCTAGACCAATAGTGTTCTGTTGAAATTATAGTGTCCAGAAGTTATTGACCTTTTGTCTAATAAAACAAGTATTTTTTTTATTAAGAAAACTTTATAACAGAAATTAAATGACCAGCATAAAAATCAAGTTAAGTATCCAGTCTGCGTTTCTTCATGGATTGTCCTGGTCGGTAAGGACTTACTGCTTGACCTGTAAGATGAATAAATCAAATCAATTTACAATGACCCAATACATTAATCAATACCTCATGACCTCTGACCTGGTCTTGATTGATGGTGGTTGGAATGGTGTTGATTCCTGTACTGAACCTCGCTTTGTCCCATGCTGTACGACACCTCTGGACGTCTATCAGGGTTCATTTGCGGCGTCCTGCTCCGCGTCCGCATCTTGTGGCTGCTAGGCGTACTGGGCCTGAGACCCCTGGCGGGCGGCACTCCACTACCTGTGGGGACGTCCAGCTCCTCGATTCCATCCAGGGTGAAGTTCCAGAAATCTGGATCATCTGGAGACCCAACACGAGGAGGTGGACATGAGGCGTGGTGTGTGTGATGAAGTACAGCATGATGGTGGACTACCTGCTACAAGCTGCTCTCTGCGTCCTGCTGCTGAGTCAACACGGAATTCAGTCATCGTATCCTCACCTAAGAATGGACACATGAAACATGACAAGATATTCTGGAGAGATCTGACTAGTGTTTGATCCTCAAACAGCAGTGCTCCTTTCATATAGAAAACTAGCATTTTTGCAGCACATACATAAAACGTGTCGTGCACTCCTGTCCCATAGAGAAGATTCATTCAGAGGATTCATTTTTTAAAAAGTGGTCGGCTCAACAGTTGCAACACATTGACATCATGCAAAGCGGGTCCTCGATGGTACCACTATGTACATCTGTGTAATACTTGCTTTTATAGTCAGTATAGTTACTCCAGGCTCCATTCACTGTGCAATATCTGATCAACCTCCATGTGCAATATTAAGGGCTCTAAATGCAATATACTAAGTTCTATGTGAAGTATTTCCATAATGCCTCATATTAACTAGCTAGCAAGATCTCAGTGTATAGACTGGTCATATATCTCATCTCATTTCATATTATCTACATACTGTATTGTATATAACTCTGGGAAAAACTGTTTTTGTTAAAACTTGGGTTGTTTATTTTTCTACATTGTGTATTTTGTACTGCTTAACTGACTCTGTACTCTTGCTGCTGTGCAATACAAATTTACCCACTGAGGGACGAATAAAGGCATATCTTAATCTTAATCTTAACAAAATAAGGGTGTCATTAAAAAAATAGCTTACACCAACATTGAGGCAGAAACGTATTCTAGTGCTAATATATGAGTGCACACAACTCGAAAGCTCAAACAAACGTTTGATATTTTGCACCCAGGTTAGTGCATGGATGCCTGCAGCATCACACACAAACGATAAATATGGAAATGTTTTGTCATGACCTTTTTTTTTAAAAAAGTAAACATTCTTCAATTTTGTGAAATGCAGTGAAAATAGATCTGATAAATTCATATTGAAGTTGATAACATGTTAATATTATTAAAACATTCATGGAGAACACTGAGTAGACGTAAATTCTATTCTTCTCAGGGGAAAAAAAGAGTCACAATATATCACTTGGATATCACATCCTGTTTTTGATTATCTGGAGCACACACACACACACACACAGCCTAGTCGAAGGACAAATGTCCTACTTCGACTTCTTTTTATCTTTTTATCTTGATCACATAGTGTACACACATTGCCTAGTTGAAGGACATGTTTCCAGTCTTGTGAGAAGCAGTGGTTGCTAACTTTGCTTGAGGCGGGGGCCGACACATGACACCCAATGGGGAGGGGAGTAGAAGTTAGAATAGAAAGAAAATATGCAAAAAACATCACAACTTTCTTGTTACATAAAGCATCTTTGCCCAGTGTCTTTTTGCTGTCTGTCCTGAAACACAACACAACGCTCCTTTCATATAGATCAGGGGTCTCAAACTCAATTTACTTGGGGGCCACTGGAGCTAGGGTCTGGGTGAGCCTGGGCCGCATCAGGTTTTCCAAAAAAAAACGAATTAATTAAAAATAGAAAAATGAATAAACTTTGCTTTGGTTTCGATTTTCTACAAGAAATGCTCTGATAAAACATTCCACTGTTCTCAAATATATAACCACTTGACTGCCGTGCCGCCGCTTGAATGGACTTGATATACAAAATAAAAATAATATCAAAGTGAGAAGCTAACTGACCTCCGCTGGTTGCATGCCTAATGTGGACCTCAGCAGTGGTTTCAGCTTTGGTGGAATGATTTGGGTCCTGCTGCAGCCTCTTGGCCTCCATCTCTCTCCTGAACTTCTGCTGTAGCTGCTGTTGTCGGATCTTGCGCAACTGTTTGGGGTCCGTGTGCGCTTCGGAGACCACCACGTCCACCGTGTCCCTAAGGAGACGGTAGGGAGATGAAGCAAAATAGAAATGGGAAAACAAAGAGGTTGTTTTCATACCTGGGGTCCTCGCTTTTTATTTCTCCACTAGGTCCAGCATTAGGATTGGGGGTTTCTGCCAAGGTCCCTCTCTGGTTGAAGACTCTTGGCTCCAGTGGGGTGACAGTGGGGCCTGCGGTGGATACCAGCTTGGTCTCCTGTACCAGGCTGCAGAAGCGAGCCTTCTCCAGTGACGGCTCGCTTTCAGAGCGCTTGGTGTGGGCCAGGTCTAGAGCGGGAAGCGGCTATGTGTGCAATACCAGAGTCCAGATCATAATGTATTCTAATAATTTCCAGAATACACAAGATCAGCCATCTTTATCTAACCTGTTTGGGGATCTTGTTGATCGCCTGCAGGTATGCTTTGTCAAGGATGCAGTTTCCAAGAGCGTTTCCGAAACACCTAAGCAAAACAAAGAACAGTGACTCAAACCATGACACAATCAACATTAATATCATCTTTCCAGTACTTCATCGCTCTCTTCATGCCATCAGTGACGGCTTCCTTTCTAGCTTTCTCCAGTGACAAAGCTTTAGACTTAAGCCCCTCACTGACTCCATAGCCTACATCTTCATGGAATGAGCCATCCTGGTTAAAATCAACACACATTAATGTCAGAGAATCACATCAAAATTAAGGATGAAGCTTTTTTTTTTTTTACCTTCAGCTGCACTTTGACAAAGGCGCTGACGCCAACGTAAAACCTCCCGTTGACGAGGTCGACAAAGTCTGGAAGGGAAGGCAAACACAAAGCTGTGTTGGTCCTGATGGTGGTTGTCACGGAAACAAGTTACTATGGCGACAGACTGACTGGGAGAGGCATACCGACGTTCTGCTGTGAGATGGAGTGGGACCATCCGTTAAAGCCAAACATCTCATTGGCCAGGCTGATGACACGATGGCCTTCGATGTAGCACACCTGGATGAAATGAGGGCAGCATTAAATCATATAATTCATTCATTCATTTTCTACCGCTTTTTCCTCACGAGGGTCGCGGGGGGTGCTGGAGCCTATCCCAGCTGTCTTTGGGCGAGAGGCCGGTACACCCTGGACTGGTCGCCAGCCAATCACAGGGCACATATAGACAAACAACCATTCACACTCACATTCATGGACAATTTGGAGTCACCAATTAACCTAGCATGTTTTTGGAATATGGGAGGAAACCGGAGTACCCGGAGAAAACCCACGCATGCACGGGGAGAACATGCAAACTCCACACAGAGATGGCCGAGGGTGGAATCGAACCCTGGTCTCCTAGCTGTGAGGTCTGCAAGCTAACCACTAGACCGCCGTGCCGCCTTAAATCATATAATGTCATATCAAATAGCACAAATATCCATTGCCAGTCAATGAGCATGTAGTTATCTTATCTTATGTATACAATCTGTGAGCATCAGTCAAATCAAACCTCCTGTGTTACTGTGCATATTCGCTATTTTTTTAATCTACAAACTTGCCTTTTGTCCTCCTCCAGCCACCCTGGTACTGATAAACTCAGGCCCCAGCTTTTGTCGCAGTGCATTATGCACAGCCTGCTGTTCCTCGGCTGTGTAAGCACACTGACAGTACAAGGAATACAACGTTAGCAAAGAAAGTAAACAAACACAGACATGGCTTGTGTGCACTTCCTGTAACTGTCGTTGTGATTCGAGTTATAAAACAAAGTTGGTTCGTCACATTTTTTCCTACCTGACCAAAGCGCTTCAGTGGAGTCGCTTCTATATTGTTCGACATTATAAAAGTTTTTTTAAAAAATGGAACAAAGCATACAGCTCCAAGTAAAAATAGCACATTTCAATTGTGAGCGCGTCGTTTTCTTCTTCTTCTTCTTCTTCTTCAGTGCTTGCGGCTGCCCCCTATGGTAAGAAATTGAAATGCACCAACATTAGTGTTGCCAACTCGATGACTTTGTCGTTAAATCTCTAGGCCAGGGGTCGGGAACCTTTTTGGCGAAGAGAGCCATGAAAGCCAGATATTTTAAAATGTGTATCTGTGAGAGCCATATACATTTTTTTAAACATTGAATGCAATAAAATGTGTGCATTTTTATGTAAGACCAATAGTTTTAGATATAATGGGCTCTAATTACGTAGACCAGACACACTACCCCACACCAATGGGGTGTGGCCAGCACACTTTCGTGAGCAGCGCAGTGTCTAATAATAAATCAAATACTTGTTGCCATTAACACAACTTCTGCTGCTGCATAGTTTTGCACCGTACTCCGTAGACGTATTTCATTCTTTTGGCCATCTTCGTCAGAAGGCTTGGTTCTGTAGCTTTAGCTAGGTGACTATTTGACTAAAGGAGAAAAGTTTATATTTACATGTTGACATCTCAATGACCGAGGTAGACTACAGCATTACCCAGTAATAATCGAGTTTTGGTGTTTGACCTGGAAAATATCATCAGGAAAGATAGATATGGTTGGCCGTATTGCAGCAGAATATAGATGGACAAATTAAAATGCATAAGAAAGTTGTTGATTTTGAATATTATTTTTAACAGTCATTTCTGTGATGTTTACTTTAAAATGTTAGCAAAAATACATTTTTATTGAGGTAAGAAATGCTTGAGAGCCAGATACAGTCATCAAAAGAGCCCTACCTGGCTCCCGAGCCAAAGGTTCCCTACCTCTGCTCTAGGCGATATAATCTGATTTACTTTAATTTTGTTATATTATATTTTATATATTATGATGTGGAATAAATGATTAATTTTGGGGGGTGATCCGTATCACCATCTGGATCCAGGAATGTTTCTTTTATTATTTTTTTAACAATTGTGAGATATTGGGCCGTTTTCACCATTTGTGCATATAATGCCACAAAAAAATGGTCAAAGTACTTGGAAAAAATACAGGGCAGGTTTTACAAAGTATCAAAAACTGATAGAATAAATAATAATAATTTAAAGTGTATTTGGTATTTAGTGTATTATTTCACAATATGTTGGGAACTATGGCACTGGGTGGAGGTCTGTGCTCGCCAAGTAGTTTTAATATTTTAGCTCAGCCACCACTTCTCAAAGTCTAGACGTCGTATAATTACATTTATATTTACATTTTGTATTTAATTTATCATACATTATTTTCTCATCACACATTTTGCCACAGTGACATGTAAAACGTCAGTATCAGAATGAGGCTTGAGTGTTAAGAGTAATCATTTAATGAGGATAAAGACCATTGTTAGAATTCCTGTTCTACAAAACAGGCCGAGATGCACCTAGGTGGAACCACGCCTCATGCATGCATGATTCATGGATCTGCTCGGTGAGAACAGAAACTGTGGAACAATACGTGCCTTCACTTTTAAGTCCCCAAATACCAGAAAATTATCCAACGACGACCGAAAAAGTAGCTAGATTTGCCACTAGTCACCAATTTGGCAGAGAGGGTTTGAAATGTCACCAGATTTAACAACAAAGTCGCCAAGTTGGCAAAGCGGCGGGTGCTTCTGAGAGGTTGGCCTCACCCCAAAGTAGTCACAAGTGGTCACACAAAGAGCAGAGTGGAGCATGTACAAACCCATAAATCACTCATGTGGAAGGCACAATGCCACCAGGGTGGATCTCGCACTGGACTTAAACTGTGAATGTAAAGGAATTGTAAAAGTTGATAACCACTCTCGAAGTACCGTTCCATTCTGTTTGGGGAATTTAGGTTTTGTTGAGTTGCAGCTTGAGCACAAAGCCTGGGTTGGTTGAGACACTTTGGCAGAATACCCCTGAGACCACATACTTGAGATAAATACATGTTTTATGGGGATGCGGGTATGCTGGAGCCTATCCTAGCTGTCTTTGGGCAAGAGGCGGGGTACACCCTGGACTGGTCGCCAGCCAATCACAGGGCACATATAGACAAACAACCATTCATACCTACAGACAATTAACATGTTTTTGGAATGTGGGAGGAAACTGGAGTAATTTGTGCAAAAATAGGAATGATTCTGATCAGAAAGTTGTTTTGCTTTGTTTGACGTGTGAGTAATTGAGCTGTAAAGTATGTTAATGTGTTCCTCTCTGATCCAATAAGAGGAGATTAGATGTCACAACACGCAAACATGTCTGCACAATGAGTGTACAAACTACACAGGCAATTGCAATTTAATCATATATGATGAAAACATCCAGTTTGTTTTTGCTAAATTAAGTCCCGCAAGCAACTCAATTACTGACATTGAACTGATTATTTTGAGAGAATGGACATATGGTGGCGAGAAATGCTGTATGGTAGATTGAGGTCAGTATGTGTGAGTGCGTGTGAGCCCTCTTGTTTTGTTTTAAGGCGTGTGTGTGTGTGTGTGTGTGTGGCATTCAGGAGCCTCTGATAAACCACACCGCTGTTACTTTAATGCATAATAACTATAGAGGTGGGCAACAATGCATGTTTTGGTATCAATCCAAAGTCAACAAAATACAGAGCCTGTATTGTGGATTAATTGAAAGTTTTCAAGGTCATTTCATTCAAGGTTGATTTCAGTTAGACTTAAACACAGATTATGTATTTAAGGCAAACAATATATATCAAATGTAAGTATGTTATCAAATGTATTTGTGTAAATACAATAACAATTTCCTTAGTCCATTTTGATTACACAGTGCAAAATAACGAAACAAAAGCAACAACTTCTATTGGCTTTCATTCAAATTCTTTGCCTTTTTCCACCCATAGCTAATATGGATTTTTGTTTGTAAACAATATAATATCATAGAACAGAAGAGAACTGAACATGTCGATTTTTATCTCGCTACTATCGATCCGATGTTGATACTACCCTTGATATCGATACAACCGATGCTTGTATCGATCCGCCCAACCAGAGCAGCTACAGTAATAAAAATCAGTTGCGCGTGCACGTGACAACAGCAGAAGCAGCCGCGATGGTGATCGTCGCGTGCATCTCGGTCAAAACAAAGCGGGGGCGCGCACGGGAGCGAGCAGAGGCGCATGCTTCATGAATGAGTACACCACCACCACCACCATCACCACCACCATCCCCGGACCCTTCATCCGCCTGATGCCCGACTGGGAACTCACACAGTCGGCACATCAATGCAGAGGTGTCCCCCAATGAGCCCGGACGGAACCGATCTTGAATCGGTGCTACAGCAGCAAGAACCAAGCGACAGGACACGAAACGGTGAGTAATGGAAACTTTAAGTCCACTATTTTTATTTTTTTTTGTACACTCTCATGTGTCGTGTTAGTTGGAGTCACAGGTATGAATAAACATACCCCCCTCCCTGTTGGATCAACGTGGACTCTTGGGTGTGTGTGTTCAAGGCTGATTGGCCATTTTGTGTCGAACAATAACACGGCTGCAGCTAGGTTACACTAGGCCGGAAAACCAATGCTGCTAAGATGGTCGTAAAAGTGGCATCGATCTGACTGTTGGAGAAAAGAGAAGGAGGGAGGTGGGGCGGTGGACAAAAGCAAAAAAAAAAAGAAGCCCCAGACTGGCGTGGTATGCTAGGGAGTAAGGAGCGTCTTTTTCTGCTGGTGTCCCCTGACCTTTGACTCATGACCCCTGCATGGTAACCCCACATGAAAATAAACCAATGTTATTAATGGTGGCAATAAAATACGACACGTGGTTGTCTTTGTCTCAGCATTGACAGCCCAGACTGCTGTTCCTCTCGCTGACCAGAAGGGGTCGCTTCACCGTTTACAGCCTGTTTCTATGGGAGAGACACATAACAGTAATGTCACTCTACTGGCTGCCATGCCTTGCTTTTACTGCAATACCTTACACTGTCTGCAACATGCACCGACATGCATTTACTCTTCTTTTATGTGGTGTGTGTGTTTGCATGCTGAGGAAGGAGTGTATGTTGAGCAAATATTACACAACACTCTTCATGTTGTGTTGAAATAACAGTCATAATAGCACACTGGCGGTGCGGAGTGGTTAGCGCGCAGACCTCACAGCTAGGAGACCAGGGTTCAATTCCACCCTCGACCATCTCTGTGTGGAGTTTGCATGCATGGGTTTTCTCCGGGTACTCCGGTTTCCTCCCACATTCCAAAAACATGCTAGGTTAATTGGTGACTCCAAATTGTCCATAGGTATGAATGTGAGTGTGAATGGTTGTTTGTCTGTATGTGCCCTGTGATTGGCTGGCGACCAGTCCCTGGTGTACCCCGCCTCTCGCCCGAAGACAGCTGGGACCCCCGCGACCCTGGTGAGGAAAAAGCGGTAGAAAATGAATGAATGAATGAATAACACACTGGAACTGCAAAGTCACAAATGTGTTTTTTCCCCTTTACCGCACCTTTATGATTATTTTGACGTTGTCGTTGTAAGATACGACTTTACTCATATCTCTTCGGGGAAATGTACGAGAATAATTCTAGATGAATAAAATTAGAGATTTATACAGGCAAACCAACAGACGAAGTAAATTGAATTGCAGTTAAAGCAATAAGTTCTAATAGAATAGATCAGTAGAAAAGTGTTGCTTTGTGGTCGCATCGACAACATGGTTTTTGTTATTGTACCTGTCTAAACACAAAAATACGCTACTTTGCTATAAAAGGAAGCCAGATGCATGTGCAAATGTGTTACATTCTCAATTATCCTCCAAAATGTCCTCAGTCTAATCCCCAAATTACCTCAACATAATAATAACAACGGTATATAGCAACAAAGGCTGTTTTGGATCAATATTATTCAGGCTCAATATGCTAATTACAGTGTCCTCACATGTGGCCGAGTGTGAATGGAGATACTTTTTAAAAACACTGTTGTCATGCTTGTGTAAACAGACCCTGTAATTCCCGTTCTTACTACATCATTCTTGTGTAAACATAGTGGTTCCTACAGGGCTGCATTCTAAATGTGCCCGGTGCGTAGGTTTAGATCAGTGGTTCAAAATTGTTTTCTGTCATCTCCCCACTGGGGGACCAAAATGTCTCCCCCAATTACAAATAATATTGAGAAATTCGTTCATTCATTCATTTTCTACCACTTTTTCCTCACGAGGTTGAGGTTCGCGGGGGTGCTGGAGCCTATCCCAGCTGTCTTCGGGCGAGAGGCGGGGTACACCCTGGACTGGTCGCCAGCCAATCACAGAGCACATATAGACAAACAACCATTCACACTCACATTAACCTAGCATGCTTTTTTGAATGTGGGAGGAAACCTGGAGTACCCGGAGAAAACCCACGTATGCACGGGGAGAACATGCAAACTCCACACAGAGATGGCCGAGGGTGGAATTGAACCCTGGTCTCCTAGCTGTGAGGTCTGCGCGCTAACCACTCGACCGCTGTGCCGCCCCTGATATTATCTATTAATTTAATTGTACTATCTAAACTGAAACCAGCAAAATGCAACAAAATGGAGGGCAGTGAAGCATGCAGGTGTATTTAAGAGTTAAATTGCACGCAGAGTGCACCAAATTCATACAGTGCATCCGGAAAGTATTCACAGCGCTTCACTTTTTCAACATTTTGTCATGTTACAGCCTCATTCCAAACTGTATTAAATTAATCTCTTACCTCAAAATTCTACACAAAATACTCCATTATGACAATGTGAAAAAAGGTTTTTTTTGACATGTTTTTAATTTATTAAAAATAGAAAACAAAAAAATCACATTTACATAAGTATTCACAGCTTTTGCCATGAAGCTCAAAATTGAGCTCAGGTGCATCTTTTTTCCACTGATCATCCTTGAGATCTTTCTACAGCTTAATTGGAGTCCACCTGCAGTAAATTCAGTTGATTGGACATGATTTGGAAATATAATAACTGTCTATATAAGGTCCCACAGTTGACTGTGCATGTCAGAGCACAAACACCAAGCATGAAGTCAAAAGAACTGTCTGTAGACCTGCGAGACAGGATTGTCTTGAGGCACAAATCTGGGGAAGGATACAGAAAAAATTCTGTCAGGGAGGTGACCAAGGCCCCGATGGTCACTCTGTCAGAGCTCCAGCGTTCCTCTGTGGAGAGAGGAGAGCCTTCCAGAAGGACAACCATCTCTGCAGCAATCCACCAATCAGGCCTGTATGGTAGAGTGGCCAGACGAAAGCCACTCCTTAGTAAAAGGAACATGGCAGCCCCTCTGGAATTGGCCAAAAAGCACCTGAATGACTCTCAGACCATGAGAAACAAAATTCTCTGGTCTGATGAGACAAAGATTGAACTCTTTGGTGTGAATGCCAGGCGCCATGTTTGGAGGAAACCAGGCACTGCTCATCACCAGGCCAATACCATCCCTACAGTGAAGCATGGTGGTGGCAGCATCATGCTGTGGGGATGTTTTTCAGCAGCAGGAACTGGCAGACTAGTCAGGATAGAAGGAAAATGAATGCAGCAATATATAGAGATATCCTGGATGAAAACCTGCTCCAGAGCGCTCTTGTCCTGCTGAAAAATGAACCTTCGCCCCAGCCTGAGGTCAACGACCCGAAGCACACAGCCAAGATCTCAAAAGATTGGCTTCAGAACCACTCCGTGAATGTCCTGGAGTGGCCCAGCCAGAGTCCAGACTTGAATCCGATCGAACATCTCTGGAGAGATCTGAAAATGGCTGTGCACAGACGTCTCCCATCCAACCTGATGGAGCTTGAGACTTATTGCAAAGAAGAATTGGCAAAACTGCCTAAAGTTAGGTGTGCTAAACTTGTGGGATCATATTCAAAATGACTTGAGGCTGTAATTGCTGCCAAAGGTGGATCAACAAAGTATTAAGCAAAGGCTGTGAATACTTATGTAAATGTGATTTTTTTGTTTTCTATTTTTAATAAATTCAAAACATGTCAAAAAAACCTTTTTTCACATTGTCATAATGGAGTATTTTGTGTAGAATTTTGAGGTAAGAGATTAATTTAATACAGTTTGGAATGAGGCTGTAACATGACAAAATGTTGAAAAAGTGAAGCGCTGTGAATACTTTCCGGATGCACTGTACATGTTGGCAGGTCTGCACGAATACTGAAAGTCGTCCTTGACTCTCACAATCCACCGTAGACCCCCAGGAGGCACGCCCCACTATTTGAAATGCACTGGTTTCGATGATGTTGTCTAATTTGCATCATTATCACGCATGTGCACGTCATTTTGATGAATTCCTCTCTCCTCCCCACAGACAGGTCCCACAATATGTTGCGTTATAAGGAGGGCTAACATCAGCATGGGCAGGTTAGCCATAATTAGCCGTAAAACTGACGTCTGCACCGATAAAGAGCACATAAAGCAAGTGAATAGCATGAGAAATTGCAACACACACACAAATCGGAAGCCGAACTTTCAACATAAAAGTTTTCAAAATCACAGTCTCTGCATAAACATGGAATATTCTTAATAGGTAGATGCAAATTGGTCTGTGTCAGTCACAAAACCTGTATGACTCCAGGGTGTACCAGTATTTTTGTAGTTTTTTATTATTTTTTTTATTATTATTTGGCAGTTTTTTATTTTATAGTGGTTAACAAACGGGTTGTTTTGTTTTTACATCCTCATAGCTCCTCAAGTTTTTATTACTTTTGCATGACAGTAGAATTAAACATATCTTCTACATGGAAGAAATGATTTTCATGTCCTTATTTCCGACGGGGAATAGGTTATAGACCCGGAACAGATTATTCTTGACCTTTTAGTTTCCACTGTATAGACACCCTTGGAGCATATACTCTGTTTAATGTTATTTCTCGCTGTTTTGTATTGAGATTTATCATTGCACTAAAATTAATATATCTGCAATATGTCTGCTCCTGCATATGCTCCTGTGCAATACTACGTATGTGTATATTTTGGATATCTTGTATATATCTTTTTTACTCTACTTTTATATACTTTTTTTTTAACTTGACTACTGCACTGAAGGAGAAGCTCTCCAATCTCGTTGTACATCTTGTATAATGACAATAAAGGCCATTCCATTCCATTCCATTCCAGATGCTGGATGGACTCAGGCGGAGGCACGCCTCCCGGTCTTCCCCGCGGCCCCTCTCCCTCAACTTCAGCACCTTCTCGGCTCCTCCCCCAAGCCCGGACTTGGACAGCAGCAATGAGCATCCAATCAGGAGGTGAGCATCGCCGGTCAAGATTAACAGTCATTATTAAAGTGAAGCATTCTGGGTAATCTACTTATCTGCATCCACATTCTGTAAATCCCACTACCCCCTCTCATTGGGTCCCATCACCATGAGCCGAAGATGAAAATCTCCAAGCAGGCTTATGAAGTGACTCTTACATCTCCATGAAGTGTTTCTAAGCGTGAGTGGTGATCCCCATACATGTGTGTTGTTGACCTAGTAACACATTTGCATCATTCTAACAATGCAACCGTCCAAAATTCCACTGGCCAACAACAAACAAACCATGTTTTGTATTATTGTTGGCTTCCTGTAAGAATGTCATACCGTGATCACACCTGAGGGGAATGATCATCAGACTAGCTTCTTTTCCAAGAAAAATCATTCAAGGGGAAATTCAAATTTACCCTCAGTTGTCATGTCATGTTAACCCATTGCAGTAAACACACAGCCACGCCCATTAACTGGGAAGTAAGCTTCCTTGTTCAAAGGCGCCACGTGAATACATTGGAGGAAATTAAACCTGGGGCACTTTCTGAATGTTAGTTATAGTTTCTTCTTTTAACAACAGAAGGATTGTTTGTCAATGTTAACAATGTCCATTTCACCCATTGGTCCTGAATATAATCATATAATAATATAATAATATATATAATTACATACAGTTTTTGCAAGCGATATATATATATATATATATATATATATATATATATATATATATATATATATATATATATATTCATTCATTTGCTTTTTCCTCACGAGGGTCGCGGGGGTGCTGGAGCCTATCCCAGCTGTCTTCGGGCGAGAGGCGGGGTACACCCTGGACTGGTCGCCAGCCAATCACAGGGCACATATAGACAAACAACCATTCACACTCACATTCATACCTATGGACAATTTGGAGTCACCAATTAACCTAGCATGTTTTTGGAATGTGGGAGGAAACCGGAGTACCCGGAGAAAACCCACGCATGCACGGGGAGAACATGCAAACTCCACACAGAGATAGCCGAGGGTGGAATTGAACCCTGGTCTCCTAGCTGTGAGGTCTGTGCGCTAACCACTCGCCGCCGTGCCGCCCTATATATATGATATATATGATATATATGTGATATATATATTATATTTGTCCCCATTTTCAACCAGACTGCTCGCTTCCAAATACTGTATGTATTTATACGTCTTTTACATTTTTTTGCACGAGAAGCACAAAGAGGTGATGATGCAACTCTGCAATGGAAGAGTGCAGTTAAGGCCAAAAACAGCCACAATCTGACCGAAGTACATTTTATAAGAGCACAACCTGCATCTTTCCCATTCAAATACATGCTCCGCAGCAACCAGGAAGTGAAAAGGCATTATCCATTACTGCATTATCCAGTAATAATCAAGTTTTCATGTCTGACCTGGAAAACATCCCAAGGACAGCTGGCATTGGCTCTGGCCACCCACGCTGTGTTAGAACATGGATGGATGGA
Organism: Doryrhamphus excisus; assembly: GCF_037039965.1. NCBI lineage: Eukaryota > Metazoa > Chordata > Actinopteri > Syngnathiformes > Syngnathidae > Doryrhamphus > Doryrhamphus excisus. The sequence goes on along the minus strand of NC_136357.1, from coordinate 12,557,197 downwards.
TTAAAATGCACAAGAAAGTTTTAGATTTTGAATGTCATTTCCAGCACAATGATTCATGTAATGTTTTACTTAAAAATATTTTTATCATGTTAAGAAATGTCTGAGAACTACATCTGACTCCTGTTGTTTACAATAAACTCATCAGTGGCAGTACTACAGTAGTAGTAGTAGGTGGTAATGGTAGTATGGTAGTGGTAATGCCAGCTGTGTTATGCCTTGTTTGACGACTGCATGTAGAGATGAAGCAATGGTGAAGATTATGATGATTTATTTGAACAACCAAAAATTTAAAAGGCAAAATAAGGTCAAAGGCCAGCAGGGGGGAAAAAAAACTACAATACCAAGGCTGCCGTGGTACTGTGCGAAGCCACAAGACGATAAGAAAAAACCCAAAGAGTATTAGCAAAAGTCTATCTTACACCAGAAAAACCTATGAGAGTGCAAAATTAAAGATGCAACGCAATGTTGAGAAACAATCTGGCAACTGCAAACAAAAATTGCTGAGCCTACCAGCAGTTGTGAATAATTGAGCGACTGCAGGTGTGTCTCGTGGCGCCGCCCAGGCGCGGGAACTTAGGTGTCTGGAACAAAAGAGAACAGAAGTGGTCAGCAAAAAAGAGCAACAGACCAAAGAGTGTAGAACATGACAGACCATTTTCCTTGTCATTTTCTCATGTAGGCTGCATGTTGTACGAGTGGTTAGTGTGCAGGCCTCACAGCTAGGAGACTCGAGTTCAATTCCACCCTCCGCCATCTCTGTGTGGAGTTTGCATGTTCTCCCCGTGCATGCGTGGGTTTCCAAAACATTCCAAAAACATGCTAGGTTAATTGGTGACTCCAAATTGTCCATAGGTATGAATGTGAGTGTGAATGGTTGTTTGTCTATATGTGCCCTGTGATTGGCCCAAGTGAGGATAAGCGGTATAGAAAATTAATTAATGATTACGGGACAAATACGTTGTCCTTGGGACTGTTGACAACTCGACTTACAGCTCCCACATTTCTGCGGGAAGGATAGGCTTTAGTATGTAGTAGTCAGCTTGGGGCTGCACGGCGGTCGAGTGGTTAGCATGCAGACCTCACAGCTAGGAAACCAGGGTTCAATTCCACCCTCGGCCATCTAAGTGTGGAGTTTGCATGTTCTCCCCGTGTATGCGTGGGTTTTCTCCGGGTACTCCGGTTTCCTCCCACATTCCAAAAACATGCTAGGTTAATTGGTGACTCCAAATTGTCCATAGGTATGAATGTGAGTGTGAATGGTTGTTTGTCTATATGTGCCCTGTGATTGGCTGGCGACCAGTCCAGAGTGTACCCCGTGTCTTGCCTCTTATCCTCCTCTTTGTGAGGATAAGCAGTAGAAAATGAATGAATTAATTAATTTTCTCATGTACTCCAAATTATTATGAAAGTTGAAAAATGAAGTTTTTCTATATAATGGCTGTTTACAGCATTCATTCATTCATTCATTTTCTACCGCTTTTTCCTCACGAGGGTCGCAGGGGGTGCTGGAGCCTATCCCAGCTGTCTTCGAGCGAGAGGCGGAGTACACCCTGGACTGGTTGCCAGCCAATCACAGGGCACATATAGACAAACAACCATTCACATCACATTCATACCTATGGACAATTTGGAGTCACCAATTAACCTAGCATGCTTTTGGAATGTGGGAGGAAACCGGAGTACCCGGAGAAAACCCACGCATACACGGGGAGAACATGCAAACTCCACACAGAGATGGCCGAGGGTGGAATCGAACCCTGGTCTCCTAGCTGTGAGGTCTGCGAGCTCTGCGAGCCTTACAGCATTTATAGTCTACTTTTTTGTTTTTTGATTAAAACCGGCTCAACCAGGGTTATGATAACTGTGATTAACATGATTTTTTTTGTAACAAACATGGAGGGAAAAGCCTTTGCTTAGAAAAACCAGGATTAAAGTTCAGTGCTGAAGACAGCATCTTTGTGATTAACACGTGTTCCATAGATGCAAAAGCTTGTTAATAGGTTTGTTTATTAAGACTCCAGGAAGTTGCAGTCAGTTCAAGTCCAGTACTTGTTGACTTGTTAACTAAGCAGGTTACTGTTTCACCACTAAGAGTCTTTTTAAATGGCATCTTCCGTTCTACTCATCTCCATGACAGAGCAGGAAGGCGTCCTTTATTGTCCACTTCCTACTGCTATTGTTATTGTTGTTGTCACTGAGCCGTGTGAGCTCCTCCTCAGCAACACTGGCATCTGTGTGCTGCATAAATATTTGTTGGCATCAAAGATGGTATTGTTTCAGAAGCCTATCGACGCCACTGTTCTCTCCTCTTCTGAGACCTCGGGGGCAGTGGGGCCCACCTTCCAGCTCGGCCCCGCCCATGCTCTTTTCTTTTTTAAAACAAGCTCTCTCTCTCTCTCGTCATGCATCACTCTGTCCTACTTTATTCTCGTCCTGTGTCAGCCGGCCTTTCTTTTGCGTCCTCTATCCATTCCCTACTCATGTTCTCGCCTTCCCGTCGGCGCTCTGCTTCCTGTTTCCTCCTCCCTCTTCGTCTCCATCTCTCGTCAGCTGGTAGCCTGACCTTCCTTCTTTCCTGTCCACGCCACTTAGCGCGTATGCTCTCGTCTTTCTCCTCCTCCATGGTTCCCATGAGGACTCTGCACCGGCTCAAGCTGATGAGCTCGCCCAGCCTTAGTGACCTGGGCAAGAGCGAGAAGGGTTCACCAGAAGACAGAGGGGAGAAGCAGAAGAGGGCCGGTGCCAACGCCACCTGGAACAGGTACTTCAATTTGCTAGTATCATACAGTAGTATTTTAACCCTTTTGTCCTAATCAGGATCTGTTCCAATTCTGTTTCCATTAGGCTCAGAGTCGTAACGGTCCATCACACATTTACACAATACTACACATTGTACAATACCTTTTGAACAGCAACAATTGCATACCACACAACAGATGCTTACACACAGGCGGCTTCCCGCCTCTGTTGCAGCTCTAGATCCTTTCACATTCCCTCTAAAACAGGGGTCTCAAACTCAATTTACTTGGGGGCCACTGGAGCTAGGGTCTGGGTGAGACTGGGCCGCATCAGGTTTTCCAAAAAAAAAAACGCATTTATTAAAAACAGAAAAATGAATAAACTTTGCTTTGGTTCCGATTTTCTACAAGAAAAGCTCTGATAAAACATTCCACTGTTACTTTTTATTTTTCTACACAAAATAAGATGAAAAATAAATAAACAAATCAAGAATAATGAAAATCAATTAATCAGTAATAAATAAATAAATATAATAATAATAATAAAACGGCAAATAATAAAAACTTAAGAAACCACATATAGTTGGTGGGTAATCAATTTTTTTTCTGATTAAAATTAACAAAGCATTATTAGAGCCCTGTAGACATGACAAAACACGACTATAGTCACATTTATACTTTTTTTATTTACAACATATTGCGCAACTGCAGGGTCTTGAGACACATGCTAACTCGCAAACTAGAGAGCTAGCGACCTAAACGGTAGCCTTCAAGTTATTTCCTTTAAACTTAAATAGCCAAAAACTTACCACTTCCACACGGATAGGGAGGATAACTATTAACAGTTATTTAACCTTTAACATGAACATTAATCAAACGTAATAATTTTTTCTGGGTACATGATACCATACAGCATCCATATCCAACTTGCACGGGCCGCACTAACATTAAACTTTCATATCAAGCCGGGGGCCTCAAACTAGTTTCCTGCGGGCCACGTGTTTGAGACCCCTGCTCTAAAATGATCGTTTTTCCTGGTTTGTATAAACAGCACAAACACAGGGAATGGAAGGACAAAGTCATCTCACCAGTTTTCAGTCTTCTGATAACCTTGACAGAGGTGGAATGGTGCCTGTGCGTTAAGGGGATGCCCTAATGCCAGGACTGAAGTTTAGCATTAAACCTAACTTTTACGGCTTTGTTGTGTTATGCAATTGTCACTGCCCGACATGCATCTAATCATCTAATTGTGGGATGGTGTGTGTCCGTGAAGAAGAGCGCTTATAGTCCACTTTGCTGGATTCTGTACAAAAAACAGGGCTCTGATGCAGATATTTTGCCAGATTTCTGTGTGAAAGCTCCACAGGTGGAAAGTTAGTTGAGACAGAAAACTGACAGAAAAATGTTATTATGCAGTTTAACAAATTTGGTGAAAAGGTTTTTTTTGTTGCAGTATCCACGACGCCGTCATCGCAGTCTTCCAGAAGAAAGGTTTGGCTGATAACGAACTTTACGCTCTCAACGAAGGCGTCAGGTATGGATGTGACGTTTAGTTTATGGTACTGTTGTACAGAAAGCGACTAATCAGGTGGCTTCTCCCAGACATGACCACACTCCAGCCTGCTGGAGTGGCTGACTGAGCATGTTTTGTCAACTTAAGTTTGTTCATGTGCTTTTGGAGCAGTGCGGTCGTGTCATGTTATCTCTTTATTTTTAAAGCCAGACTTACACCGTCCTATCACATCAGCGCTCGCTGTGGGACAGTAAATACACGTGCAGGCATGAGCAGGTTGACAAATTCACACGGATAAAGACACACAATGTAAAATAAATAGAATGTTTATCCACCAGGCACCTGTTGAAAACCGAACTGGGTTCCTTTTTCACAGAATACCTTCAGGTAATCACAGTAGGACAAGAAAGAACTTCATAAGCTAGTGTTGGACTTTCTTATGTATTTATTTTCATCCATGTGACAGAACCAGCTGCTGACAAAGGGCATGGTCATCCTGAGGGACAAAATAAGGTTCTACGAAGGTATGACTCCATTATGTATACATTCATGTCATGTGGAGCAGGCCTTTAGTGTTGTTTTGGTGTGCCGAGTACAGGTCAGAAGTTACTGGACTCTCTGGCAGAGACATGGGACTTCTTCTTCTGTGATGTGCTCTCCATGCTGCAGGCCATCTTCCACCCAGTCCAGGTAGACCGTCCGTCATCTCCAAGGAATAACTAACTAATAAGCTCAGGTGTAGTTGCTGATTAGTGTCGTCTCCATGCAGGGTAAGGAGCCTTCCGTCCGACAACTGGCTTTGCTTCACTTCAGGAGCACCATCGTCCTGAGCGTTAAGTTAGAGGACGCCTTGTCTCGCCCTCGAGCCCGAGTGCCACCCTCTGTGACGCAGATGCTGCTCATCCTACAGGTAAGGTGGTTGTTTGCTTGTTTACATGTCGTATAGCAGTGGTTCCCAATCTTTTTTTTTTGGACCTTCGGACCAGCTCGTGTTGTCTGGGTGGTCGAACATTATAGCAATCAAACCTTATTTATTATGTAATGTAGTTATGTAATGTAGTAATTAACTTGTGCACTGAACACATTTGCACATTAGCACTCAATAACGTCATCAAACCTTGCCTTGTATCAGCACTCAGGACCAAATATCAGGTGAAAGAAAAACAGTATAGTAGTAGTTTTAAACTATTATATATGAGCAATATTTTATATTTTATATTTTATATTTTATATTTTATATTTTATATTTTATATTTTAGATTTTATATTTTATATTTTATATTTTATATTTTATATTTTATATTTTATATTTTATATTTTATATTTTATATTTTATATTTTATATTTTATATTTTGCACTGTGATTGGCTGGTGACCAGACCAGTCCAGGGTGTACCCCGCCTCTCGCCCAAAGACAGCTGGGATAGGTTCCAGCACCCCCGTGACCCTTGTAAGGACAAGCGGTAGAAAATGAATGAATTAATGAATATTTTATATTGATATATTTATCAATATTTTTATGATCATGTGTCAAGTATAATATTACTTATATATTATATAAATGATGTATCATTGCTGTTCTATGTGCTACAGATGTCATAAGGCCAATTTTTGATAACCACTATATTATTAAAATAATACGTTGTATGAATAGTATGAAAATATCTTCTAAAGTCTGTATTTCTTTGCACAAAATGAATATGGCTGATAAGATCACATTGTGTGGTATAATTGCAGGGAGTCCATGAGTCACGTGGTGTGAATGAGGACTACCTGAGGCTGGAGTCTTTGGTCCAGAAAGTGGTCTCGCCCTACTTGGGCACACATGGACTTTACTCCGGAGACGACACCGAGGACCACTGCTGTGTTCTGGGTATACAAAATGATGTTTAATAATGATATGTGTGTCATGAGTAACACCCCCTTCTACTTCCTGTAGAGAAGCGTTTACAATGGGGCTGGTCCAAGTCTGCTGACCAGCTGTCTAAAAACCCTGTGGTACGATCCAAAAGCTACAACATTCCTTTACTGCTGACCCCGGTGGCTGAGTACGACCCGGATAGCAGCTCCGTTGGCAGCGGAGGAATCAGGCGTCACTCGGCCTGTGAGATGATATCATGCCTGGAGGAACAAAGTTTGACCTACGCCGACCTGACGTCCAGCGCCGAGCTCTCTGGCTCCGCCTCTAACAGGCTTTGCGTGGGCTCCCAGTATAAAGGTACATGCAAGACCCTCACCGCGTTTGTTGATTTTGATGTAGAGCAGGGGTCTCGAACTCAATTTACCTGGGGGCCACTGGAGCTAAGGTCTGGGTGAGGCTGGGCCGCATCAGGTTTAAAAAAAAAATATATATATATATATATATATTAAAAACAGACAAAATAAATAAATAAATAGCTGTCTTTAATGCTTCTGCTATACCCTCCGCTTTTTCAGTGCTTTTTCAGTGCTTTTTCAGTGCTTTTTCAGTGCTTTTTCAGTGTTTTATATTTTATATTTTATATTTTATATTTTATATTTTATATTTTATATTTTATATTTTATATTTTATATTTTATATTTTATATTTTATATTTTATATTTTATATTTTATATTTTGCCCTGTGATTGGCTGGCGACCAGTCCAGGGTGTACCCCGCCTCTCGCCCAAAGACAGCTGGGATTATTAAATTATTAAATAAATGTTTAATGTTCATTTTTATTTTTCGACACAAAATAAAATGGAAAAATAAATAAGCAAATAAAAACAAATTAAACAAGCGAAACAAATTAATTTTTATTAATTATTAAATAAATGTTTAATGTTAATTTTTATTTTTCGACACAAAATAAGATGGAAAAATAAATAAGCAAATCAAAAAACAAATGAAACAAGTGAAACAAATTAACAAATTAATTTTTATTTATTATTAAATTATGAAATAAATGTTTAATGTTAATTTTTATTTTTCGACACAAAATAAGATGGAAAAATAAATAAGCAAATCAAAAAACAAATGAAACAAGTGAAACAAATTAACAAATTAATTTTTATTTATTATTAAATAATTAAATAAATGTTTAATATCAATTTGTATTTTTCGACACAAAATAAGATGGAAAAATAAATAAGCAAATTAAAAAAACAAATGAAACAAGTGAAACAAATTAACAAATTATTTTTTATTTATTATTAAATTATTAAATAAATGTTTAATCTTCATTTTTATTTTTCGACACAAAATTAGATGGAAAAATAAATAAGCAAATCAAAAAACAAATGAAACAAATTAACAAATTAATTTATATATATATATATATATTTTTTTTTTTAGAATAACTATGGGACCTGGTGTTGCCATCAGAGAATTGATGAAAAGCGGTCCACTAAGCTAAAGTTAATTTCCCTTTAAGGACCGAAATAATACTAATTATTTTAAGTCAAAATAGCAACTAAATGCTGATTAATATTTTTCTTGAATATATCCATATTTGGTAAGGTGGGAAAGGTGTGAGCTGGCAGCGAGTTCCATAGACGGCATGCCCTTGGTACGTAAGAGGATTGGTGAAGATGTGTGCGAGACCTGGGGATAGTTACACAGTATGGATGTGCAGTAGAGGAGGATTTATTATTAAATTATTAAATAAATGTTTAATGTTATTTTTTATTTTTCGACACAAAATAAAATGGAAAAATAAATAAGCAAATCAAAAAACAAATGAAACAAGTGAAACAAATTAAATTAATTTCTATTATTATTAAATTATGAAATAAATGTTTAATGTTAATTTTTATTTTTCGACACAAAATAAGATGGAAAAATAAATAAGCAAATCAAAAAACAAATTAAAGAAATTAAAGAAATTAAACTTTCATATCAAGGCGGGGGCCTCAAACTAGCGGGCTGCATTTGGCCTGCGGGCCAAGAGTTTGAGATCCCTGATGTAGAGCCACAGTATTATTGTGATGGCACTGTAACTGTACAGGTATGATGCAAGCAGGAGCCGCCTCCATGGACCTCCCTCTGTCCTCACCTTCCCTCCTCCCGCTCCCGCTCCATTCATCCGGAGCGCTGCACGGCACCGAAGCCACAACCACCATGACCGACCTCAGCAAAGCGGCATCTTGCACGCCGCCCAGCGAGTCGTCCAGCCCCGAAACCATCATCGGACAAGTGCTCGAGTCTGCAGACTCAGACTCAGATGGGATATTTATTGATTTCCCACCTCATTCCTCAGAAGCTCTGGGCTACAGTCGGGAAAGCCGGCAGAGTACAGTGTAGCTGAGCACCACACACACACATTCATTCACCAATATCATCGTGAGTACATTTCATTGGTCTTCCTTTGTTTTCCGTCCATTTACGCTGCTTTATGCTGGTTATAGAAGTGAAATAGTTAGCTAACCAAAAACATGAAATTAATTTAGATACGAGAATTCTCAGAAAGCACACACCTCCAGTGATGATGTATTTTAATGCAAAAACTAAACCTGTGGACTTGCCAAAGAAGAAACAATTTACTTTTGGTGAGGATCTGTATAAAGGTACAGATTGTGACAGTCCAGTAAAAAAATCAATTTTTTTTTCCCTTTCACATTTGAAACAAATCAGCTTTTCTTTTTAGAGCAAAAGAAAAAAATGCTCAATTTGGAGATACATGCTTATTAACAAAAAATTGAGATATAGTACATTCTGTATGCTTAAAAAATTCAGTGATGCATGCTTTTATAAATAAAAAAAGCAATTTGAACAGGCATTCTGTGTAAAAAGTAAAAAAAAAATCGGTGATGCATTTTTTTATAAAAGTAACATTTAAAAAAAATGGAGACTTTTGTAAGAAGGCAAAAGAAAATTGATTAAATATGAAGATCTTTACATAGTAAAAAGGCACAACCACTACATTTGAAGATACATTATTTTACAAAATCACTGTAGAAAAATTCCATTCCATTATTTGGAGATGCATACTTTTTAAACCTATAATTTATCAAATTTGGAGATACGTGGGGCGAGCGGTTAGCGCGCAGACCTTACAGCTAGGAGACCAGGGTTCAATTCCACCCTCGGCCTCATGTGTGGGTTTTCTCCGGGTACTCCGGTTTCCTCCCACATTCCAAAAACATGCTAGGTTAATTGGCGACTCCAAATTGTCCATAGGTATGAATGTGAGTGTGAATGGTTGTTTGTCTATATGTGCCCTGTGATTGGCTGGCCACCAGTCCAGGGTGTACCCCGCCTCTCGCCCAAAGACAGCTGGGATAGGCTCCAGCACCCCCGCGGTAGAAAATGAATGGAGATACGTGTTGTTGTTTCCAAAAAAACAATCTATTACATTTGGAAATACAACATTTGTTAAATTGGAAAAACATGCTTTTTTTAACAGTTTGAGCCCTGGTGGGTGTCCTGATTAGAGAGAACAAAGACGTCACATCCAAACCCCCCCCCCCCCCACACACACACAGAGAACCACAGAGCTACAGCCATTGTGACTGCTTTGATGTGTTGGTTTTTGCAACCAGTGACATTCCACATCACAGACTGTAACCTGTGTAATGAATCATATACCTATATGTTTATGTTTGGCATTGAGTCAATTGACATAGAGCTAGTGAGAGACAATAGTGTTATGGGGATTTATTTATTACTTAAAAGAAATGGTAAGCAGCTTCATTCCATTGAGGATCATTTTGATCCTTCAACTGAATGTAAAATGACATGAAAAATAACCACAATTTCATATTTTTTTTTACATTGCAGCACCATCTCATTCACCATCTTATTTCTCCATTTCCAGTAAACACGCGATGATAATGTGGGCTAATGAACTGTTTTGTGTTTGTATGTATTTCAATGCTTGTAGCGGTCGAATGCTTTTTACATGGTGTGTTTTTTCCTGCTTTGTACAGACAAACTTCTTTTTATTGTTTACATTTCAAAGACAAATGTACTGAATGTTGTCTCACACACTGTCCTTTGCATCTTGTCGATATACAAGTGCATTGTTAGTTTTCTCAGACAGCTTGTGGTTATGAAATGAATTCATGTTTTTCTTAAAAAGGGCTTTTTAAAAGAATCTTTAAAAAAAAAAGAAAAAAATGCTTTACCTCAAGCTTTTTGTACTTCCCTTTTTTTGGACAATCTATACGGAGTTGTACTTTGTATTCATTTGTTATACTAGCCCAGTGAAAATAGATTTGAATAAAATGTCAAATGTGGTTTACAACCTTTTTTGTCTCGCTATACTTCGACGAAAAGATTTGTAACTACGCTCTGCTTCAATTCAGCTGCATCAAACTTTGCACAGCTGATGTTGATTCAAGGTCTTATTGAGTTATTTGTTTACTCAAGCATATTTTATAACGGGCTAAAAAAATGCAAAATAAATTTGGGCGAGGAAGACTTGCTTACACAACTCATAACATCTCACAAGTGTTGTTTATTTTGATCCCTAGATCACTTACCACAGATGTTGTAATGGCTGATTTATACTCAATTTATTTTTGAGAAGGGACTCCAGAAAGATCCCTGGGGAACACCTATAATACAGATTAAAGTTAAGACTGTATAGTATACTGTTTAGAATCTAAACAGTGTATTGTACATCTAGTTTGCCGTTCACTGGACTAACAATACTGGCCTTTTTGGGGCCTTTATATAGACCTCTAAAAACCAATCGTCAAATGATGCAGATACCCACTGAGTATTGTGCAATGGGTGTTTTCCACTTTTGTACAGAGACCAACCCATGTGCAATAGAAACATGACAACTCATCATTATTTCAACTACCTGAGCACTAAGTCAACAATAAGACCGCAAGGTATAATTACAATCCTCCTACTAGTAGAAATATGCTTAAATTTCTACCTCAAAGTTTCTATTGACTGTAAGTTTAAGTTATAAGTACTTGTACTTACAAAACAGGGAGTTTACTTTTCACCCTAAATAGCTATTCACACTTGTGGACAATTTAGTCTCCAATTAGACTAACGTGCATGTTTTTGAATGTACGCGTGCATACGTGGGAAGAACATGATGGGATATTCCAATGGAGATTCAAACCCTGATCTTGTGACTGTGACCAGACATGCTACGACAAATCCACCGTGCTGCCTTGTAATACAGTTACTCTCATTTAAATTCAACAACCACATTAAATGACGACATTATAACTGAGCGTTTTCTTTAAGTCGGAAAATATTTTTCTATTTACTTTATTGCCGTTGAGTGTCTTGAAGGTCAATGCAGCAAACCCCGCTTTTATTGTGAAAGGATTCACTTGTACTTCCTACTCCGTTAGCGGAAGTCTCAACAGAAGTGGCATTAAGCTAACCACCTTTCGCTGCGTGACACAACTTTCCGCTTATATTTTTTTTATTTGTGTCGGACAAACTATTCGTCAAAGGTCGACGCTGAGGTAAAAGTGGCTGTGAATCTTCTGGTGTGCTCGGTAAGACAGTTTAAATGATGTTTTCTCCACTTGTAAAGTTATGCTAGCATTCTAGATAGTTGACGCAAGTGACAGCAGAACCTGCACGGCAAAAGTCGCCATTTTTGTTATTCGTTCTATATAAGGCGAGTTTTCTGTATTGGGGCCACAAAGGAGCATTGTATCCTCACACCCAGTGTTGGGTTAATTCTTCCGCCAACTTTTTCTCGGTGTGTATATGGTCGTGGCTCGCCGCCAGTGGTCGGTCCATCCATGAAGATGTCATTGGTTCAACGCGTGTTCCTCTCATGGATCTTCAGCCTCATCTTCCTCATCATGCTGGTCCTCAAACTGGACTCCAAGATCCACTGGAACTGGTTCCTCATATTTCTCCCCGTCTGGACCTTCGACACCATCCTCATCCTCATGCTGCTGGTCAAGCTGGCCGGCCGCTGTAAACCAGACTTCGAGCCGAGGGAGGGCGAGCAGAGCCTTGCCAGGAAGCTGTGGTACATGGCGGCCTTGCTGCTCAAGTTGGCCTTTTGTATCAGTCTCTGCTCCCGCCTGGAGAGGCTCACTGACGTGTGGATAAGTGTGGTGTGTGTTCCCCTTTGGGTGCTGCTGGGTGGGGCGCTGGTTGAGCTGGGACACAGCATCTTCCATCACAGGAGGGACTGAACCTTTGGATGCTGCCGGTGGAGATTTTTAACTATATATTTTTGGAAGATACCATTGTGGAGCTCATCTGTGGACCTTCGTCTGAACTGATAAACAGGAGGACCCATTCACTCGACAAACACTCGTGGTCGTTATGGTTATTTGATTCACCTTTCTCTTTGCATCTTTTCTATTGTGTATACTGTATCACTATCACTATCACAGTGGGTGTGGGGAAACACTGAGCACTTTGTATTGGACTGACCATTGATGTCCTCCCCTCACAAAATACACACTTTCTTTGGTATTAGAATAGTATTAAAGCCACACTGAAAACAAAAACTACAAGTCTAAAGTCTAGGAGTCAGAAGAATTAAATAGTACTTACCCAAATAATCAACATATTACACAAATGTAGTTTACGCTACAATTGCCGCAATGTTAGCTGACTATCGTTATATCACAATGACAGATTTGTCATTTTACAAAAGTCGTAATGCTAAAAATCTCAATGTAATTCTACTATTCTACAACATTGGTTCTTTTATCCACAAAAAGTAACCCACTACTAATATATAATATTGTGATTTTTAATACTGTATATCAGAAAGAATATTGTGAGAATAAAGATAATATAATCAGATTTTTTCAGAAAATATATGAATTAATATTTAATGTGTATTCCTTGTTCTTGTATTATCATGACTTTATTGTCCTACCATTATAAATGTAATCTCAAAATATGAAACTGAAAATTAATTAATTTTATGACTTTATTCCCATATATTTTGGGTCAAATTGTGATACTGTTTATGTATCATAACATGATTTTTAAACTATTTTATAGACTTTATTTTCATAATATTCACACTTTATTTTCCCTGGCATTAAAACCTAAAATATATCATTATGAGAATGTGGTGGTAATGTTTTAAACATATTTGTATATGTATTCAGTTATTCTTGGTTATTCTCATGAATTCTTACTTTCAATAATGAATTATGAGAATGACTTTGTGAGGATTAAGTGACATAGAAAATTAATCCCATACTATTTATTCTTATAACATTACAGTATTTTTTTGTAACGTTACACATTTTCTCTAAAATTGACTTTCTAATTTTGTTACTTTTGCAACTGTCATTGAGATTTTTTTTTTTTTGCAATGCTTCAACTTTATTCTCATAACGTTACGTTTTCTTTTGACATTTCAACTTTTACTTGAATTTTTTCATACCTGCCTTTTCTTGACATTAAAGTGTGTCCTATGTCAAAATGGTGGAAAGACACAGGTGGTTGCTGGACCTCATGTAGCTTGTTCACTTTAATCACGACACTTGAATGCAACACACCACTTGCCAACACGTTCGCTGTGCCCTACAGAGGATCTAAATAAGAATTTATTTATTTTTACATTAAAGCCTGCTTACACAGTTGTTTCGTCTGCACGGTGAGCATGTCAACTTATTTTAGCATAGCAACCATTAATTTACCAAAATAATAAACCGATTGTTTTATTTAAATGTATAAATATCCTCTTATGTGAATATTTTTACATTTTCCTAGTCATCCATGAAAGCAGACCAATCTTTGTGTTCACCAAAACAAGATATTTACACATATCAGCTTTTGACTTTGGAAAACGGTGCTGGGCATTTTTGCCTCTTCTGACGTGTTACTGACCCAACCACTAACTGTAGGTGTTTGCTACATATTAATCTGTGGCCCATTAACAAACATATTTCATATTAATCGCCTAAAAAAAGATCACGATTGTAATATGTAAATTAGTTTTGCCAAAGTTATTTGACAACCATTTACATTTTTTGATCAACATTAAATAAATATTCAAGCGTCAATCTTGTTTTCACTTTTTTGCTCTGTCAGTTAAAATCTACTATTTCTGAATAGACTAATTTTAAAAACATTTGAATATGTTCTTGTTCCACTTGTGGGCATTTAGTATGTTGTTGCTGTATAATCCAATGCAATAATACTGCATCATACTAATCTTGTCATAGTTTGTTATAAGTAGGTATAAGTAGTTATAAGTAGTATAAGTAGGCAATATATTAGGATCAGATTTTGGTATGATGCAGAGCAGTTGTACATGACAGTAAATTACAATAAGATAGTATTAAGGATAAATTAAATATTGACAGCAAAAAAAAAGTAACATACATTTTTGAACCATTTATTGAGGTTCCGATCAAGAGTATAAATCACACTACCAAGTCTTAGCTTAGGAAATAAAATGTATTTACAACAAAATGTATCCACATATGTCGTCAGCCTCAAATAAAAACAAGACAGTAAATGATATAAATAAGTTCTATGGAAAATAAAACTTGTCTTACAAAAAAATATATGCAATTTCTGTATACATTTCCTCACATTGGTGCTAATAACATCTCTTTATGCTGTACAGTTTTGGTACATACAGTATCATTTACAGCTTTGTCTGAAAACAATGTGTTTTTGGAGTGTTTGCAACATCAAAAATGATTTTAGTAGAAGAATGGTGATGTGTTGTATTGTGTACAAGGAAGAAGTGTGTGTGTTTCCAGAGTGGCTCGTACCGTCAGTAGGCGCTTTCGGAGTTAAGCTAAGTAGTGCCCAGGCACTGACACGCGGGTCACATGACATCTTGATATGGCGCCTGCGTACATTCGCTAAACAAACGTGAGATGGAGCTACTTAGCCTACATTCTCGGCCTACGTTGGAATACTCGGGAGAGTTTTCCTGTTTGGAAAAAAGAAAAAAAAAGGAATGCTCGTCGTTAGCGTAGCAAAGCTTGGGCAAAAAGAAAAAAAGACGACATTCATATTAGGAAGTCTTTGTGTGTCTTTAAGGATGTCTTGAGTGAGTGCTGTTGTGTCTGGGGATCTTGAAGGGGCGGAGCAGCCTTTACTTTGGCTCCTTTAAAGGGAATCAGTGTCCGGCTGTCGGCGGCCTTCACCGAGGCCGCACCCCCGTGGTGGTGGTGATGATGGTGATGGTGGTGGTGATGCGTCTTGAAGGAGAGTGCCACAGTCTGGTGGGCCTCCATGGGCTTAAATAGGTCAAAGGTGATAAGTGTCCGTGGGGCCGGCTTGTGCTCGGCAGGGGCAGGGTTGGGCCGCTTCCTCTGCTCGTCCTTGCTGTCTTTTTTCCCGTCTTTCTTGACCTGAGCGTTGGCAGCGGGCTTGGGCGGTCCTGACTTGGCGTCCTCCCTGCTGATGCACTTCAGTGGCGCCCCCACCGCGCCACCGCCGTCCACCCTGTGGCCGCTCTTCTCTTTCTTGCAAAGCGATGACTTGTGTTTGTCACGCATCTCATTGCGGTCCGGCCTGGAATTGGATGTTGCCGCTCCTGCCCCCACCACCACAACCCCGGCCCCGTGCTCCTTCTCCCTCTTGGAGTGGGACTTTTCATCCCTTAGGATTTTTCCGCCCTCATCTTTCCTCGCCGCCATTCCACCATCCATCTTTGATTTCTCTTTCTCCCTGTCCCGCTCCTTCCCTTTGTGCTTCCTGTCCCGCTCCTTGTCTTTACTCCTGTCCTTCCTCTCCTCCTTCTCCCACCTTCCTTTGTCCTTCTTGATGTTGCCACTGACGTCACCGTCTTTGGGACTTTTCTGTGTCATCTTTTGCTGCCTCTCTTCCTCATTGTTGTAGTTCTCCTTGATTGACAGAGGTGGCAATTTTAAGAAAGCACTTTCCCCTGCAGAGTTCTCACTGCCTTTCTGTTGGCCTTCACTTTCCTCATTCCTTTCCTCTTCCTCCTCCCGAGGCTTGGGCACCACCATTAGTGTTTCAGTATCTTCATCCTTCTCCTTCTTGATGGCCTTCATCTCTGCTGCTAACTCTTCTTCTTTACAGGGCAGTGATGGAGATTGTGAGGGAAGCTCTTCTCTCCTCTCAGCCTCTTCCTCCAGGTGCTTCATCACCGTCTGTAAGGTGTGGTCACATTCTTTCTCGTCCTTCTCCTCCTGCTCCTCTTTGATATGGAGCGCGACATCACTCGGCGCACGCTTCTCCTTTTCTTCATCCTGTTGGTCATGTTGGTGGTACTGTTTGAGTCGTATATGCCAGGCCAGACTGCAGACGGCCGACACCGTCTTGAACTGGTGGACCACTCCTCTGGGGATGAAGTAGATGTCATCGTGGTAGAGCTGGATGCGAGCGTATCGGATGCCTTCCCTCCTCAGCTGGTTCAGTTTGGCGTCATCGATCCACTGGACGCACTGGACATGGCAAAAAAAAAAAATCCATACATTAAAGAAGTAACAACCACAATGACCAGGGAGGGCCAAAGTGTCAAACTTTGTGGGAGTGGAACCCACCTGAGACAGCGGAGGCTCGTGGAGGTCCAGCTGCAGCCTCATGACCACTTCTGGGAAATCTCCGGCGTGAAAGCACACAACGTCTTTGGTGATGCGTGCAGGTGTGTCGCTGCTGTAACACAAAGTCCCACTCAGTGTCTTTTACGTGACGACAGAATAAACAACTAGGCAGCTATGTTTTGTAGCACAGCACTACAAACGCCAGAGAGCAAAGGAAGGCATTTATAAAAGATAGATCTTTATTTGTTCTATTGCATTTTTCTTTGTTTCCCACCCAAAACAATTATTAAAATGCTATATTGTAATATATTAAAAGCTTATAAATAAGCAAGTATATTTTCCACAATGGTATTTACTATTACAATACCAATAAAAGTATATAAAATGTATAAATTTTCCACAAAAATTATGTAGATATTAAGTTAGCAATAAAAGCATAAATTTAATTTTCCACAAAGAAATTTAAATACAAAAAATTCATCAAAATATTCTAATATTTATATAAGAAATGTAACTACTATAATACAATATCAAAAGTAAAAGGTATATTTTAAAATACAGTGGAACCTCAGTTTTCGTTGTTATATTTGGTTAGACGAAATCAGAATGAAAACCACAGCAATTTTTCCAGACCAGGACACTATTTGATGAAACGGTATTAAATAGACAACACTGTATGCAAGAAATACATTATTAGCAAAAAAAAAAAAGCTGTGCTCACTCTTCTCCACAGCGTACGGCCTTCAGCACACCAACTGCCGCGGTTGTCTGTCTCTCAAAGCCCTGACCAATGTGATCGGCGTGAGCTCTCGTTCGATCCTCAAACAGCATCTCCCTCGGCTCGCTGGCTCTGGGCAGGTACTGCAGGTTCTTGATCTCGTTTGTGGACCTGCCGTGGTAGAATTCTGATCTCTGAGCTCTTGTATGGAATTTCGTCAATGAGTGTAATTGCATGCTCAGAAAGCGAACACACCTTTTCCTCTTGAAGGGGGATTTAGGCATGTCTGCCATGGGGATCATCTGCTCACCAGGTCGAACCCACATGATGGGGCCGTCGTCGCTATCTGTGGGGCTCTGAAGTCTCAGACTGGAGAAGGTTCCCCAGGGTAAAGTCCGCTGCAGAAACGACACGTGAGGAATTAACTCATTAATTATTGGTATATATAGTGGTTCATGTTCATGGATGGATGTTAGTACCTCCAGAAATGGAGATTCCTCCAACATGTTGATGAACTCAGGGAAGTAGTCGCCAACCTCTTCATCCACTGCTCCAACTAGACTGACTTGCCGCATGGCCCCAGCCCGGTATGTTCCCTGGGAGTATGTCCGCTTCACCTGCAGCAGAGGACATACCACACATGTAAGCAGGCAGGCAGTTATGGAAATACAATACATACACATTGTGTATTTCTTATTTTTCTGGTATTTCTGTCCCACTCAAATGTTTCAGATCAAACAAATGTAGATATTGGTCAATAACACAACTGAACACAAAATGCAGTTTTTAAGTGAAACATTTTATTATTAAGGTAGTGTGAAAAGTGATTGTCCCCCGTACAGTGAGAGTAAACAGTATTTGATCCCTTGCTGATTTTGCTATTAAAAGACATGATCATATATAGAGTGGCTGGCCTCACCCTAAGAGACAGGGTAAGGTCAGAGCACAGCCGCTGCGCCTTCAGAGTAGAGCCAGTTGAGGTGGCTTGGGCATCTAGTCCCCGGTGAGGTGTTGCATGCCCACCTAGGAGGAGGCTTGTGGCAGACCTAGGACACGCTGGAGGGATTATGTCTCACAGCTGGCCTGGGAACGCCTTGCTGTCTTCCCGGTGGAAATGTAAGGGGTGGCCGGGGACCAGGAAGTGTGGACTTCCCTAGTGAGTCTGCTCCCCCCCGTCACCCGGACAAGCGGAAGAAAATCAGTGTGTGAAAGACCAAAAAACCCCAAAACTTCTCAATTTATGTGTAAACAGCAAATGTGGGGAAAAAAACTTTTTAGTACAAAAAATATACAAGTAAATGTATTTTATTTTTTTAAAGGCATCTGACACTCATTTGGAAAACAATGTCATATCTATCAAGTAGATTCTACAAATTAATTAAGTAGAAACATAAACATTTCGTATTACTTTAATGTCATTCTTATCTTCAATAATTAGGGAGGAATAATACATAATTTTAGTAGCCATCATTTCACTCATCGTAAGATGAACACCCTGTTGTTGTCCAGGAAGATGACTTTAACCTTCAGTTGCAGAGCAGGTTATATATAGCTTTTGATGCACTTGAGGTCTCTGGACTTCAGACCAGACTTTGGCAGGTTAAACCAGTTTTGTAAGCCTCAGAGCATATAGTATTTGGTGTTGCAACTAATTCCATCTGTCGGAATGCCTTTGTACTTCTGTAGAGCCGTTTTGGATGCTGTGTCCATCACTTATTTTTGTTTGCCGTTGGATTATGCCTAGGGAAACCAGGCATTTGCTGAAGGTGATTTTGTACTATATGCCTCTGCTTCCATCTTTGTAGTAGAACACAGTCTATCCTGTTTTCACATTCGGCTAACAGGTCTTGACTTTTTCCTGGTATGTGTTGGCTAGGTTTTCCTCAGATGGGACAGTCAGCTCAACTACAAGTTTCTTAGTTGACTTTGAGTAGATATCAGGCCTATCGAGCATTGATTGACCGGTTCTGACATTCAGATTCTCCCTGAACCAGGAGAATTTTTAACTTCCGGTGCCTACGTTCGTTTGTGTTCATCCATTTCAACCAACGACAGTGTGCAGCAGCACTTCGCTAGTTTAAATTGTGCAAAAAAAATGAGGACTTTGTCTAAGTTTGACACGCTACGCCTGACTTTTCACCCCGTTTTTTTCCTTTCAATCAATCAAGTAAGCAAACCAATAAATGATGTGGCTCTTATGCCAGAATTGAAGCAGCAAACAAATGATACTTTATACCAGGGGTCTCAAACTCGTGGCCCGTGGGCCAAATGCGGCCCGCAGGATGCTAGTTTGAGGCCCCCGCCTTAATATGAAAGTTTAATGTTAGTGCGGCCCACAAGAGTTTGATATGGATGCTGTATGGTTTCATGTACCCAGAAATAACAGCTTAAAGCTGCGTGCACACTGGACACAATTGACACGATTTTGCCCCACTAGCGAGCCCGCTTGTTTTGCATTTTCTCTCATCATCCATGACTGAGATCAAAGCACTGAAAAGTGTAGGGTAAAGCAGAAGCAAAATCATTGAAGACAGTTTCTTTATTATTATTTTTTCTGGTTTATAACAAATGACTTTTTTTTTTTTTTTTTGAAAACCTGATGCGGCCCAACCTCACCCAGTTCCAGTGGCCCCAGCCTCGCCCAGACCCTAGCTCCAGTGGCTCCCCGGTAAATTGAGTTTGAGACCCCTGCTTTATACTGTGAATACGGTGGCAACTTCAACTATCCAGCGAACTAATGCTGTGTACTTTATCTGACGTTAATGCTAGCTATAGCCAGGAAGTTGACCAGACCGTTGGTTACGGTAGTCACTTTACTTGTTTATCATGGTGAAGTTAGTTGTTGGATGTTGGATATTCATCTCCGTCGCTGTTAATTTCTAGTTGGCAGTTGGATATATGGCTCCCTAGCAACAGTGATAGCGCTGTTGTTGTGTAGATCCCACTCATATTCGAGACAGTCAATAAAATACTATTGAATTGAAGAGTTTTTTTTCAGCGATAGTCTAAATCAAACCATTGACTTCCTCCATGCAGTTGAGTAGGAACCAACATGGTTACGTACATATGGCTGTGGTAGTACTAGGTTCCAGTACATTGTGCTGTCTACTTGTGTTCTGTGGCCAATAGGTACAAAAGTTCAGGATGTACAGCAGAGTGCCATTTTGGTGGATGCACAGTTGGCACAGGCCTACATTGGTCTTGCCACATAGTATTAGGTTTGAAGGTGATGGAAGCTGATCATGGATGGCATTGTTCTGGAATGACAACAGTTTGGTTGTCCACACAGAGAAGCCATGATGTGTCAGATTACCTGACAGACTCCTCCCATCTTAGTCATAGTCCTTGTTTTCGCACAGTCAAAGGTAGACTAGCATGTCTTCTTCATTCACTTCATTGTCAAGATTGGTGAGAGATTTCCTGCGCTCTGACTTAGGTAAATGATCGGTTTCTGTTTTTTTCCTAAATCCAAGGCCTGCTTGGTCAGTCTGACTGCCACATTTCTTTCTTTCAACAAACATGCAAGTCATCTTATATTACGATGGTAATGAGGCCATTCAAGGTTTCTGGTGTCAGCTGTTTTCAGTAGGTTGGCCATCCATCTGATGCAGTCATCTTTCAATTCTTTCCAAGGAGTCTGATTGGCTGACTATGGATACATGCAATCTGTTGTCCATTCATTTTTAGATGATGATTTCTTTAAGAGCTGTATACTGTCTCTGTGACCTTGACACCACTTTCTTCATTGCTTGGGATTAGCATTTTGCTGGTTTTGCCTTCATACAAAACCTCTGGGCTACAGTTCCATATTCATTCTGAAAGTCTCGCCGAGTGGTTACACTTGGCTTGCCATTCTAGTATTTCCGAAAGGGCATCTGTGTGTTCAACACATCCTGGTGTAACAATCACACATTGTCCTAGCTACAACGCACTGTAAGCAGGCCGCGGGAGGACCAAATATCAGCTGGGAGAAAAATACACAAACATGATAATCCCTCCCAGACGGACGTATTAACCCTCCACCACCCACCAACAACAAGCGAAATGTAACAAAACTGCTCAAACCATGCAGGGCCAAAAGAGCCAGTTTGAAGTGAAAGCCGAAGTTCTGCTCACAAACATAAGCATCCACTTGGTGCTGGGTAATGGAAAATATATATTTAAGGTTCTAATTCATAAGTTTTCACTGTAGAACGGGTGGGCAAACTACGGCCCGGCTTTCTTTCCACAGTATTTCATTTAAACTTAACATACAACCTGGCATCATGGCTTCAGCCAACCTTCTGATGGTTTAAGTAGCCGTTTTATCAATTTTGTTATTTGATGTAGTCTGCTGTTTACAAAGTGCTCCTGGAAAAAAAGGGACACAAGCAGATGTAGCAGATTGCATGACACTTGTTACTGTTACGCGTAAAATATATAGTCTGGCCCCCCGTCAATTTTGTTAAATCAATACGGTCAAAAAGTTTGCCCACCCCTGCTGTAGAATAAACACCAACAGCCATGTATCCCAGGTTGGGGTTATAACGTCACTCCTTTCTCGGCCAAAGTGTGCAGCACCTCCCAAGCTATCACCCCGGGGGTTCAAAATGATCATGAAAACAGTGACCAAAAATCGCAGAACCACACGGTGGGACTCATTGAATGACCCACAGAGAGCTGGGAATAAAGTAACAAAGGCTACCATCAGTAACTTAGCCACCATGTACTCAAATCCTACAGTGCCAGATGTGTCCCCCTGCTTAAGCCAGTACATGTCCAGGCTCGTCTGATGTCCTGGAGTGGCCTAGCCAGTCTCCAGATCTCAACCCCATAGAAACTCTTAGGAGGGAGTTGAAAGTGTTGCCCAGCGATAGCGCCAAAACATCACTGCTCTAGAGGAGATCTGCATAGAGGAATGGGGAAAAAATGTGTGTAAAAGTGTGTAAAAAAAGTGTGAAGACTTGCATAAAACCTTTGACTTCTGTCATTATAAAGTATTGAGATGAAGTTTTCTTATTGACCAAATACTTATTTTCCACAATAATTTGCAAATACATTTCTTTACAAATCAGATAGTGATTTTCTGGATATTTTTCCCCAAATTTTGTCTCCCATAGTGGAGGTACACCTATGATGAAAGTGGGGACCGCTGTCATCTATTAAGTGGGAGAACTTGCACAATTGGTGGCTGACTAAATACTTTTGCACCACTGTAAATACTGAAATAAATACAGAGAGATGATGATATACTGTATGATATAAACAACCTGCAAAAGTTATTACACATGACAAAACAGTTTTCTTCTAGCTGAGTATCAGATATGTGCTTATACATCACTGCTCAATTATGGAACTATATGGCTCAGTTATTTTTATATGCTGCAACTTAAATGATGAATGAGAAATGATATCAGCTCCAATTCATTACTTATATATGGTGGAGATAGTGACTTCCTAAAAAGAGAAGACACAACCTCTCTCTCTCTCTTCAGCCACACATGCACACATTTCCAGCCGAAAATTTTTATAGCCTAAGCTTGCATTCAAACTGCAGTGAGTGTTTGAGGACCAAGCAGGAGGAGGTTGGGAAAACTGCTGACACATGTTGAGGCGAGGGGGCGGGGGGTGAAGAAACAACATTTCAGAATGGCTGCTAAAGCTGGAACTGATGATGAGAATGATGCGAGAATGAAGTAACCTGCAGTATTTAACTGAGGAAGAAAATGCAACAATGCTATGAGGCAGGATAAACACTAATCAGACACTTCATTAAGTGTACTAGAGAGATTAAACGGGACAAGACAACTTCTCGCTCCGAATAAACCTGTCTCACAATAATAAAATGAATCACTTGATAAATGATTTCGTTTTACCAGCTTCCGTACACTGCCTTGGACACGAGTCTGTTTTCAATGTCTCTCGCCTTGAACACACTGGTAGTCCCGCAAAGCACATTACACATTATTGATGCTAAAATGCTAAAGCGACTTACCATTGAGAGACGTCTTGAAGTAACCTTGTCTTGAGACACTTCGGGCTGTACACATCGGATTTGGGATCCAACATGGCTGTATGTTAAATGCAGACATTTTAAAAAGATAAATCGCCGTTTATCAACTCCTCCAAAGTTAACGTCGCAAACCGTGCAATATTAAGGGTTCTAAATGCAATATACTAAGTTCTATGTGAAGTATTTCCATGATGCCTCATATTAACTCACTTTAAAATCCATATTATCTGCATACTGTATTTGTATATAACTCTGGGAAAAACTGTTGATTTTTGTTAATACTTTGGTTGTTTATATTTCTATATTGTGTATTTTGTACTGCTTAACTGATTCTGTACTCTTGCTGCTGTGCAATGCAAATTTCCCCACTGAGGGACGAATAAAGGCATATCTTATCTTATACTGGAACTCTTTCTATGCACTCGGCAGCGTGACCAACCATAGCAGAGTGGGCATGCCTGGAGGCGGGGTGGAAAGGTTTGGGTGGAATACATTAAAACAAACAGTTTTTGCGGGAACCACAAAATCCAAAGAAATAGAGCTGAATAGGTGCAGATTCTGGAATAACTCGAAGGCTTTCTGTGCTGTTTATCGTGTGTAGCTGCTCTATAGGAGTCCACAACTCAATACAAAGGGCAATACGAAAATGAGCAAGGTGATGGTTAAGGTGGTTACAGTGATAATGCACATTACATTACACTATGACACACACATAGAAGACTTTTTCACACCAGTAAGTGGACTATAAAACATATCTAGCGCCTCACCACAACATGGAAACTGCTTCCCCTCTGCAAAGTTTTGTAGTGACAGATTTAGTATGCTTTAATACAACCCTCTGTCTGTCTCTCTCTATACCTGTCAATTTTGCGCAATCCAACTAATGAACTACCCAACAGCCACCACAACATAAAGCTCTCACATTGCTCGCCTAATAACGCTTGCACCATCAATTGTTATTATTGTGCCTGTAGTTACTATACAACACATGAAAGCACTTAAACAGCACAAAAACAAATGTTTGTATCCATTAGTTCCTTCAGACCAGCATATGTTGTCCAAGTGTAGCCGCTGTTCTCAACTCCTCAGGAAGGCAGCCAAGAATGTTATCACTCAGAGCTACTTTGCCAAAAATCGATCAACATTAATCTCTAAGTAAGAATATATGCTAATAATCATCAAATCTGGAAGCTACCGTGTGCCTCTTGCTGGTACACAGACAAGTAATGTGACTAGAAAGCACTCCATGAGGGAAACGTTGGAATATGTTCTTCCCTGCAAGGGGTCCCTGGATGGAATAATTTTAGGTTAGCGTGACCTAAATGGATCCCTCTCGCAGCTCGCCACTGTATGGGAGGCACATTTTATGACTGCTGCTGCTGCTGCTAGACGGGAATATAATTTTAAGTGCAGTCGCATCAAGCCCTGCACAGTGAAGTCCAGTGTGCGTATAATTAGACAGTTCTTAATATATCAAGAAAGTGCTGGTGTGTAATTTACATTCTTGCTACTTGGATGCTTTTGCACGTCGTAAAAGCAGACGTCTGCAGAACCAACACACAAAATCCAAAATGAGCGGCACTGATTTGTTTAACAGCTCTAACTTTCTCGAAGTTAACAAAATAACCAAAACTAGGGATGTTCTGCTCAATCGGCCACCAATTGGTATCGGCTGATCTCTGTGAAAAATTGGTATATGGTGATAAATGCTTTCAATGGTGCTCCCAAAAACCTGTGGCTCGTATTATTGTAGCCTGTAGCAATCCCTGCGTGTAGTGTAGTGTCCTAACATCTTTGGTGACATCCTCCTCCCACTTTCCTTCACGCACAGGCGTGCCACAACAAAAAACAAAAACAAATGTCTTCCATGTGGCACTTACATGCCAACACATGCCACGAAAACTATCTTGCGGTGGTTGCATGTTAAAAAGCTTTAAATACTTATAAATGTTGTTAGAATGCTGTATTATTGTGTTCAACATTGCCAAAGATAATGAAGTTTGCACATTTGGATGTGCAATTGGAATAGATGCAGATTCTGGAAGATCTACAAAGCTTTCTGTGCGGGTTGTGTGTATATAGCTCCTCTATGGGAGTCCACAACTCAATACAAATGGCCAAAAAATGAGCATAATAGGTCCCAATTCATACAACATTTGAAAAACTAAAACTTGATGGGAGGATGGTGAGTTTAAGGTCAAACGGCAGCTAACACAGCCAAAACACTGGACAACACTCGCCTGTATGTGCATACCAGTCAGAAACTCAAAGTAATTAAATTCATCAGACGAGATGATCAGCCTGTGTGTAAACAATGTGGTATATAGCACCAAATTTACAATCATTCATAGTAAGGGTGCCAGATTCAGACCAAAAGTCAACTAAAAACAGCAGCACTTTAACTATTATAGCCTGTCTGTACTAAATAGTCAAATGATCGTTTTAACTACAGCAAAGCATGCTGGGAAATGCATAATCTGCCCATTCCACAGCTGTAAACTAAAAATACTGTAGCTTTTGCCTGGAAATTGCAAGAATGAAGAAGAGGTGGTCGATCAACGATCACTTTATTGAAACAAACAACCACGCAAAACAACCATAGCTGTATAACGGAAGGTAGAAATTTCAAGCAGGAATGAATGGACACAAACAAATGCACAGGGTAGGGTTGGGAGTTATGTTTTATGTACCAGCATAGATTCTTCCAATGATAAGAAAATTACTCATACCGGTAGAAATGTTAAAACGTAAACACGCTGAGTTGAAGACATTGCGCCGCGGCGAATATACGAGATGAATGAAATGTCATCGCGAGGAGAAGGAACGTTCGCGTGTGGTAGTATTTACTCAGATCACTTAATCGTGGTACAAAATCATTACAAACACTGAACATACCCCTCCCGACCTACACAGGTTGAATTGGCGATAAACGCCAGCAAAAGTTGGCTGAATCTCCTCTTCCAGGATGTGAATTGAGCTAACTGGGTTAGCTTGTGTGCGCAACTCGTGCTCTGAGTACATTTTCACCAGGTTGTATTTTACGGCTTTAATGTAAGGAAGGTTTCACAGTGCCAGGTGACGAAGTGGAATAAAATACGAGAAGCACGTTCATTTTTTAACATTGCTCGTCTTAGCCGTAAATAACCATTCACACAAATACACATTCTCCATGCATACTTTCTTCACCGTCTTTCAAAATAAGAGCGCAGTTTTGCGCGTAAAAACTGCGTAAACAAAACAAGAGTGTCATAAAAAAGGCATTACAGTTGGATGAAGGCTAAATAGCATGGTGTACAGAGGCTACCCATTATTCCCATTAGAAAAGTTAGCCACTTTCTTACCAATAAATAAATGTGCTTGACAATTTGAGACAAGTTTATTTCATTATATGCCTTAAGGTTTGTAGTTTTTTTTTTTATATACAAGACTCTGCTGAATTTAAATTGTATATCATTTTTACCATTGTATCGTAATACATCCCAAAAATATTTTGATATATGCTAAGGTCCATAATCGCCCAACCCTACTCAAGCGTCGTCTCTATTTTCTGTGCATTCTCTAGATATAAAAACAGCTATAGAGAGGCAGCTAAGAATGCACATGCTGGGAACTATTCCACCTACAGAGCTTTTTTTAAAAACAACCAATAACGCTCCATTCATATCATGTGACCTGCATATTAACCAAACTACAGTGACATTATTATTATGATTGTTAAACATGTGTTGCGCTGAGGAACTACATGACACCTTGTCACACCACAGCAGCTAGTGGCAGCTACACCACACACACTCACTCGCAAACTTTAGGCCACTATCGAAAGGCAACATTACAATTTGGAGTTGCCACCACTGCTGCTGTGTTTTTAAGTTTGGAAAAGTTAGCGCTAGGTGTAGTGTTCGTTCATATCTTGCTTTGAGAAATCAATGTGCCCAGGAAGGAAGTTCCAGTAATGCATAAAATGACCAAAATATGACGAAATACAGTATTACATTGTGGGTGAAGTGCAGTTTCAAACCCGTCTTGGGTCTTACTCACCAGAGACAGGCCTCGCACGTTTGTGTTATAGCTAATGACGTTTGTCCCGTGAGAGTTTCCTTTCTAACATTGCTTCAAATGCCCAATGAAGTTGGTCGAATTGAAGTTCCCCAATTCAGAGCAGTTTTACCTTTCAAATAGATGACGTGACTCCTGATCCTTTCTTATTTATTAGCGTGCTTGCACACACTGTTGGTGTGATCACATGGACTCTATGCAGTCACTGAGTCTCTTCTCAGGAAATGAGTTGTGGTAGAAGGTGTGTACCCCACTTGGCATTCTCAAATTGTTTAGGACAGGGTTTTTCAAAATGTTTCCCAGTGGGTCTCCCCTCAGAGGATATAGTGCAATATTGCTGGAGGTATGGCTCACCTACTCCCCGAAAAATGTTTTCCCGGAGCCTAATTTGTGGGGTTTTCTTCTTACGCCACAGTTTACTCTCACTGTATGAACTTTGTTGTTTTTCTTTGTTTTCTTCAAGCTGCCTTTCTTCTTACGCCACCTTTTGAAGTCCTCTGGCACCTTCCATGGGAGGCGGCCAGAGTCATACTTTAAAAAAACTGCTTTAGGAGGCTGCGCAAGAAATCTCAAAATATGTCTATTACAAAATGTGCCTGTTATTATACTCCCGACTCCATAATACCATACTTTTTCCCGACTCTAAATAGATGTGTATCGTTGAAGCAGCAACAATTATTTGAATTGAAGATTAAGCGATTATCCAATTATCAACTATTTTAGTATTCCATTAATCGTGTTTTGATTTAAAAATGTAAATGTCCTATGCTTTTGACTTGAATTTTGATCACAGATTATTTTTTTAATTTCCTTAGTCGTCTGTTAATGCAGACCTATTATGTTTTCAGCAAAACACAACTCAGCACAAATCAGCTTTGACTTTGGAAAACAGACATATTTTTTACCTGTAGGGCCGAACCAAATACTCATTCAGAGATAAGACGATATGATGCAGATTAATAGTTGCAGCCTGAGTATTGCATAACTAAATGATAATTAATATAAATAATAGTTTGTTTTCATTATTCTAAATATGTATGCCATTATGTCAAAATGTAATTTCCCGGTCATTATAGCGAGGTAATGTTGCTCATACAAAGGGTTGGTAAGAGCTGGCCATTCAACTACTGTATAGTTTACTATTTGTTTTTATGTTGCTCTTTGTTTTTCCTGTATTTTTCATCCCTTTCCTCTTGTATTTCGCCTTTTTGGAATGCAGAAGATTAATTGGATTTATATTGTTTTCTATGGGAATTTTTTCCCCGTTTTTCAAGTGTTTCGGTTTTGGGTGGACCCTTTGGAACGGATTAATACCATAAACTGAGGTATAACTATGTATAGTTTTCTGTACCAAACTGAAGTGTAGTCATCAGAAAAGAGTGGGACACCTATCATCAAAGCACAAAGTCACTCGTCCATGTTGTGCTTTATGATACAGTGTATATTCCATATTGGAACAAAGCAACGGTTCATGTCCTCACCTGAGAGTGGAAGTTAGCCATGGTTGTCGTCTCTATGTCCTTCTTCCCGAGCACCTCCATCTTCACCGGAGCGTTGGGGAACTTGTAGGAGAAGTAGTCTAGGAAGTCTGGGAGGTAGGACGCCGCTCCATGGATTATGCCCATGACAAAGGATGCCGCCTGGGCCTCGTCCTCGCTGAACGACAGTGTGACAAACTCCTGGGCAAAACGGTGCATCTCCGCTGCAGACAGGCCCGAGAGCTGTTCATTGTAGGCGTGTGCCACTGATGCACCTCCGTTGGCCTGCATCTCGATGTGGATTAGGTGGCCAAACTCCAGACCAGGAAGACCAGGCGCAGGGGTGCAATGCAGCGGGGAACTGTAGCCCATTCGGTCTCTAACGATAGAAGCAGGGTCCTGGTAGTGTGTGGTGTTATGCAGACCCATGCTGCCGATTCCGCTGCCGCTGTTCCCGTTAATTCTACTGAGGAACTCCGACAGACCCAGAGACACTCCCGAATAAACAGTCTGGGATGAGCGGTGGTACATTTTGGCGCGGACGTGTCTCTCTTTAGCTCGTTCACCATCTTTGTGCTTCTTTTTCTTCTTCTTTTTGAGCTTCTTCAGTAGGAGGTCTTCTTGGGTGGTGGCTTTGGGCTTCTCCTTACACTCTGCCATGGAGGAAAAGATGAAAACATTAAACATTAGACAACATCCATCACTAATAAATTGGAGCCTCAACAAATAGTTTTGTGCTACCTAAACTTTTAACATAGAAGCTAGCAACATGACTCGCGAGAAGTCGGAGTCAATCTGAGACAAAGTTTTGATGGTTTAAGTTTTGACATGCAGCGATCCAGACAGCTAGTTTACCAATGCTGGAAAACAAACACAAGTCAACGAATTTATGACACACAACTTAACCTACCCATTGCACTGATAAATAAAAAAGGAGGGATGTTCACATACTCTGTCAATATTTTGCCTTTCATATTGTATTATCAGACATCCTTTTGGCATGTACATTCAGGTGTGTCTGATTCAGTAAAAAAGAGGAACATTTCAGCACATATATTAGACTATATGATGCTTTTACAGATATAATTTGTTAGAATTAAGATTAAACAAGTGTGCATGTATCAAATATATATAGTCTGGCCATCCTGGCCAAAAAGGTTGCCTACACCTGCTCTACCTGTTAGGTGATGGTATGCATTATAACTCCGAATTCTCACACGGTACACATTTAAAGTGAAAGACAGAGTTTGTTTGCTCAGTCATGCATTTATTCCGTAATCAATTGCAAGCGGCCACTAAAAGTCAAGTATTCCATGCAGGATCGAACATCCAGACATGTAGGGAACCTCAACAAGCCTGGGGAGTTTTCATTTACCACAGATAGATATAGCCACAAACAAAGAACGCCACATTCAATGTGTGTGTACATCCTGGAATAATGTCACTTTTACAGGACGTTCCTGAAGGTAAGATCTATGCTCTGACACAACCATTAAAAATATATATTTTTACATGATTACATTCATAAGACCTCCCCATCAGTTGTTTACTTGTTGACATGAGCTGGTATTTATTACTATTTTATTTTTATCATGTAGGCATCTAAATTTGAACTATTACACACTGTTAAACTGAGTTACTTTATATGATACATTAAAGGTGACAGCACAATTCAACATAACGTTGGTGTCTTTGATGTCACGTGAGCCTGGGTTCCTTACCTTTCAGTGGTGGGAACACTTCTCCATTCTCCTTGGAAATGTCATGTTCTGGTGGCAACTTGTGGTTTTTCCACTCTTTGCTCCTCTCCTTCTTGTCGTTGTTGCTGTGATCTAGATGAGTGGGAGAGACACAAAAAAAAGGCTTAAAAGCAAGCCTTCAACATGCATGCTGTGAAGTGATGGACAAACATTTCCACGTGTAAGACACACACACACACGTCCACGCTATACAAGCATTCAGGCCTGACACACACTGTGGCCTGCAGCACAGTACATTATGTAATATTTCAACAGATGTTCTAACCATAACAATTGAGTTTATAACGTAGAATACAATTGGCTCGGATTAGGTGTTAAAGGCTCCACTGAGCCACGAGGCCGACTTGCTTACCTCTCTGTGCCGTTTTCAAGTCGCCGTTCTCGGTCTTTGTATGGCAGCTAACGGGGCTCACTTTCTCCACAGCCGTGGCCACCGAACTGCGCTGCGCTTCGCTAGTTTTCTCCCTGTGTCGCTTCTCCTTCGGTCGCTTCTCTTTGTGCGGCGAGGCGAGGAAGTTGCTTATTTTGA
Organism: Doryrhamphus excisus; assembly: GCF_037039965.1. Lineage (NCBI taxonomy): Eukaryota > Metazoa > Chordata > Actinopteri > Syngnathiformes > Syngnathidae > Doryrhamphus > Doryrhamphus excisus. The sequence goes on along the minus strand of NC_136357.1, from coordinate 12,526,022 downwards.
AGATTTTCCGAGCAGGAGTCGCTGGGACGACAGAAGAGGAGGAGGCGGAATGGCTCGCCCTGCCCGGGCCAAAACTCGATTTCGCTGGGCTGCCACAACTCGGCTTCCCGTTGTGTTTTTCCCCTGCGCACACCTCTCCGTTCAGTTTCCGGTGCTTGGGCCGCTTCTCCTCCACACGGACCTTCTTTGGGGGCGGTGAGTAAATGTCGTTGGAAGACTGCGGTCGACTCTCCGGTGGCCGTTTAGCTAACATCTCTTTGGGGGAATTTGTTTGGCTGTTCGCTGCGAAATGCATGGAGTCCACGGACTCGGCCATCTTGGAAGTTTCTATTTTTTACGGCCAGACGTAACTGGTGCGTCAGAGCCAGTCGGAGGCGGGGCTTAATGGGCAGTTACGTAGCACGCACAGGAGGCGGGGCTTAGTGGGTAGAGGGTGGGTATGTAGTAGTGGTGTGCGATCCCGCTCGATTTGGTATCGCTCCATTGCAATTAAATGCAGGGCTGATATCGCCGATATCGATACCGATACTTTTTAAAAATAAAGTTGGACGAATCATCAATCCAAATCTGAATGAACAAAAAAAAAAAAACAACTAACTCAAGTATCGGTCTTTTTACATTGCTATAAATCAATATTGATACCAAGGTTGGAATCGATATTATTGATATTTGGCTCGATCTACACACCACTAGTACGTAGCACGTATAGGAGCATACCGGAAGTTCACAGAAATTAGAATGTTTAAAAACAACGCGTGACTTACACTTTAGGAATTTAACGTCATCCTTTTGATCTGAGTCATCCTTTCCCCCTGCACTTCCTGATGGTAAGTTACACACAAATAAACTGACAAACATGTAATTAAAAACAATCTCGTACTCTGAACTATTTGAACTAGTCAATTCTACATAACTACACTTCACAGGAATGCAAAACACATTTATTTGTTGCTTTAAAACGTCAATTCTGATCGTTTGTGTTACATTTCTTGCTTTTCCATGAGATGCCTTCACCAAACCTACTGCAGATTCCCCAAAGTTTCACTAGGGGGCAGTGTAGCGATACGAAATGCATTGAAGTCTGGTTCGGATTACAGTTTACTGCTTTTTTCGCTATTCTTAGTCAAGGGAAAATATCTACATTTACACGTTTGTCCGTGTTTCACATAGCTGTAAAGCATAAATATAAATTACTTTAAATCGATTTTTAAAAGTGTATTTCACCCCCTTTTATACATTGTTATATGTCTTGTTTTTGCCCGTAAATTCATGGATGACTTTTCCCAACAAATTGTGATGTCTCAAAACCTCACTAGAGGACAGTGTCGTTGTATTGTCTTCTCCTGGCTTCTCCTGTGCACTTAAATGCTTTTTAAAAGAAAACATCAACTACAACAGGTCGTGTAATCCAAAACATACATGCAAAGTAATCCCAAATCTTTCACCATGTCTTATTAATTGTGGAATATTCATGTCTTCAGGGAGTCCAGGTATTTAGGTTAGTGACTGACTGACTGACCTGGCTTTATCTGGTGCTGGAAAAGCTACAAGAAATCCATCCCAGATGTGAGGGACAAATCTTTCCAAGTGACCGGTAAAAAGTCATCGTGACACATAGTGAAAGAATGTCCATCTTACAGGGAATCAAGTGAGTGTAATTGACACAGAAACCAAAGATGTGTTCTGGTGTGCTTTGTGATCCACAGGAGAAAGGATTTTCATTCTTAAGATGGTGAGGGCAGGTGAGTTAGGATATTGTTTCTTCATTCCCTGGCCTCCTAAATGGATAAAGATGGAGTGTCCTGCCTGCAGGCTGAACTGATGGTCAGATGTTTGTTCTATCTGCATGGAAAATAAAGCCCACAGTGTTTACATGATCCAGGACAGAGAATGGGCTAAGGCGGCTCACTGAGGCAATTGTGTTTACCAGGAGGGCCTCTGTCCTTAAATGGGTAAGGCCAAGAGTGAAGGTATGACGGAGAATTAGCCTTGGTTATACGCTGCAACTGGTCCACAAAGGATTATTTTATTCATTTATTTACTGTGCAAACATTTGACATTCCATGAAACTGTACACACATATTAACCTCTAACAAATGGTCGAGATATGGCTTCATGGTTCATTCATTCATTCATTCATTTTCTACCGCTTTTCCTCACGAGGGTCACGGGGGTGCTGTCTTTGGGCGAGAGGCGGGGTACACCCTGGACTGGTGGCCAGCCAATCACAGGGCACATATAGACAAACAACCATTCACACTCACATTCATACCTATGGACAATTTGGAGTCACCAATTAACCTAGCATGTTTTTGGAATGTGGGAGGAAACCGTAGTACCCAAAGAAAACCCACACATGCACGGGGAGAACATGCAAACTCCACACAGAGATGGGTGAGCGTGGAATTGAACCCTGGTTTCCTAGCTGTGAGGTCTGCTTGGAGGTAGATAAATTAGTTTATTTGATGGTAAATAATGATTTTTAATTACACTGACTTAATTTTACTCCACACGCTATAAAGTGACAAATCAACCATTTGGTTGAGCATGTTTTACTGTTTTTCTGGTACGAAGTAACATTTTCCAGTCTATCAAGACCTTTATCAATAATACCATGTTAAAAAAAACTCCATGCCTTTCAAATTTTCATTAAAAAAGGTCAAAATGTCTTGATTTTCACCTTGTGACATCCTAGTTAGTGGAGGGTGAAAAGTGACCAACAGTGCCATCTGGTGGATTTCTTTAGCTTTGCATACCTCTACCAAGTGGTAGAGATGGCTAAAGCAGTAGGGCTCAGTTGGACACTTCTTTCAATGGAATATAGTGACTCAAAATGTGCTAAACCATTTGGTTGACCAGGCAGTTAAAGGGTTAAAATATAAAATGTATACTTACTCACCATTAATGGATGATAACGTAAGATGATTGATGAACAGATGCAGTCGCAATCATGGTGTAGACATTATATGTAACTTTATATATAACTTTTACCTTTGCATTTAACAGCTATGGACACAACAACTATGGTGCATTCAAGGACAAAACATAATCAGTGAAGCAGGACATTAGCTTGCTGTGGGCTTTTTGTAACAGTGATACATATACCTGTATGCTAAATTATTACCAATTTGTGTTGAACTGCCTAACTGGTTAGCTGCAGTCTTGTTGTATACTAGTCTGTGTTCCTAAAGGTCCAGCACTGATAAATCTCTTAAACAAACATCTCTCAGTAACATAAACATTTCTCTCACACTATTAAGTAAGTGCTGACGCATGTGTGAAAGGTGACAGCCTTCCTGGCTTTTACCTACCAACAGTTGTCAAACAAGGACATAAGTGTATATAGGAGAAGCCGGGGAGTACAGCACAATTAAAGACAATATGGGCAGAGTGACAGTTTATAATGGATGTCTTGTATCCAATTTGACATTATCTTACTTTCCATCTAAGAGCGTGCTTCCCACAGTCGGAGCCAAACAGCTTTCTTTGTCATTATTAAAACGACAGCTGAGAAATTTCTCCAGCCTCGTGTCGTCATAACAAGCAGCAAGCATGGAAGGCAGAGCACGACTATTCAAAAAGGTCATCCCGGCACTCCTCCTTCATGAGGCTAAACAAGCGTACATCTCCATAGAAACCCTCTTTGGCATATTTTGTGTATAAGATCATGTATTTTTCAATTACTAGCTCATCAAAAAAGTCCCTATTTCGCAATTTTAACAAAAGTGGAAAAACACATTCCTGGATCTGCACCATTAGCCGGATCCACACCAGAATTTTATGGGTTCCTCTTGGATTCCACTTGGACGCCACTCCTCCTCTTACAGTCTAATAGCAATAGCTTACGTAGTATTTGTGTAATCCCTCCCCTCCAAACAAACACATAAATACACGGTGATAAAAAGCACAACATGCCTGGTGAGGTGATGAGGTCATAAGAATGGTTTCATAAACAATACACAATGAGCTTAGCAACCCATAACAGACTGTTTCAAGTGTATTTCAATGAATATAATTTTAACTACAACCACAAAGCTGACATTAAACTGACTGAGAATTGGAACCGACATCTGACATTCACACGTCTTTGCACACAATTGTCCAGCAAGTGTCCTCATTTCCTGATGACAGCATAAAGTCAGAATGTTTCATGAGTGGTCTTCATTAGACCAGCAACGATGCAAGGAGAAAGATGATTCTAGTGCTGTGGAAAAAAATCATTCCCAATTTTAGAAAGGCCTTAATGCTAATTAGCTGTGTTTATACACACCTCTGTCCAACTATTGTGCATTTCATCCACTTTTTACGCTTTAACGAAGGCAATTAACTCTAGCTAGTTAGCTAATAGTTAGGGTGACAGCCAGGTAAAATGTGTATAGTGTGCCAGAAATGTCGAGTGTTGAGTGATTGGACACTCCAAGATCTAAGATTATAGGGTCTGTATATGCTGGCATCAATGGTTGACTGATTTTTTTTAAAATAAAACATAAACAAACTTATCCTCACTAGGGTAGGAGATTCAAATCCAGGTCATCGGATCTCCCGACTGTGTGGCCAACATGCTACCCACTTATCCACTGTAAACCTGTTTTATGATTATTCTTAATAGTATCTTTTGATTTGGATAACGTCCGTTTCGGTTAGAGTTGGACCTTGTACTCTAACCAAGGTTCCACTATTGCTTTTTGTCATTGTGCTTTTTGCTGTATGGTGAATTCCCACTATATAAATGTTTTCTATAGGGACTAAATGCAATCTCATCACGACCAGCATTAATGATTACTTCCTTCTATGCTGCTTAATCCTCACTTGAGTTACGGGGTGTATGCTGGAGCCTATCCCAACTGACTTTGGGTGAGAGGCGGGGTTCACCCAAGACTGGTCGCCAGTCAATCGCAGAGCATTGTTATACAGTCACATAGATAGGATAACTAACAATTAGTTAATGCCTGCTATTAAGATTAATTGGATTTCTACTTTTAATTTACTTACTAACTCATTAGAGTGATTAAAACTAGAAATGCGGTTCATGATGATAGACAGCCACAATGTATCCCACCAGACCTTGCAGACATTGACTTGCATACATTCCAATGCACTAAGCATAAAGGTGAAGTTAGAGAAATATGTGACATAATGCCTAATGATAATGACAATTTTTCTCAAATTGTGTTTTCATTTACATATATATTTTTAAAGAATAATAAAAACAAACAAACATATTTTTCAAGAGTTAAAGAAACTAGAAAAACATATTTGTAAACAACTGTAGTGTATCCCGACAGATGTGAGCTGGCACTTTGGGTACTGAACTCAGGGATGGGTGCATGCCTGGATAGCGGTGAGATGTACTGGTGTGTTCAGTGGTCAAAATGTGTGATTGTTGGTCACTTTCCGGGAGGGGAAGGCACTGTTGTGGCAAAGGAAATGATTTTTCTTAATATTTTTGTGATTCTGGCAGAGCGCACAGACTTATTTAAGCAATTAGCTGGAGAATCTCGTCCACACAGCCAGAGCCAGACGCAATGGAACTTGGCTTTATTATGCATTTAAGATTTTATCATCAATATAGGCAGACATAAAAATATATGTGTACTTCAGCAGTTGCCCGGATGACTTGAATGTGCCATTGTTCTTAAAAAGAACGTTTAGCTGCCTTCCAAGCTGCCTGCTTAAATATAAATGTACAATTAGTTAGAATGGCGGCACAGCTAGGCCTCACAGCTAGGAGACCAGGGTTCAATTCCACCCTCGGCCATCTCTGTGTGGAGTTTGCATGTTCTCCCCGTGCATGCGTGGGTTTTCTCCGGGTACTCCGGTTTCCTCCCACATTCCAAAAACATGCTAGGTTAATTGGCGACTCCAAATTGTCCATAGGTATGAATGTGAGTGTGAATGGTTGTTTGTCTATATGTGCCCTGTGATTGGCTGGCCACCAGTCCACGGCTTACCCCGCCTTTCGCCCGAAGTCAGCTGGGATAGGCTCCAGCATACCCCCACAACCCAAGTGAGGCTAAGCGGTATAGAAAATTAATTAATGATTACGGGACAAATATGTTGTCCTCGGGACTGTTGACAACTCGACTTATAGCTCCCACATTTCTGCATGACGGATAGGCTTTAGTATGTAGTAGTCAGCTAGGGGCTGCATGGTGGTCGAGTGGTTAGCATGCAGACCTCACAGCTAGGAAACCAGGGTTCAATTCCACCCTTGGCCATCTCTGTGTGGAGTTTGCATGTTCTCCCCGTGCATGCGTGGGTTTTCTCCGGGTACTCCGGTTTCCTCCCACATTCCAAAAACATGCTAGGTTAATTGGCGACTCCAAATTGTCCATAGGTATGAATGTGAGTGTGAATGGTTGTTTGTCTATATGTGCCCTGTGATTGGCTGGCGACCAGTTCAGGGTGTACCCCGCCTCTCGCCCGAAGTCAGCTGGGATAGGCTCCAGCATGCCCACGACCCTCGTGAGGAAAAGCGGTAGAAAATGAATGAATGAATGAATAGTAGTCAGCTTGTGTGCCATCACTTGAGTGTACATACACATTAATCACATGACACATCTATGTGCAACATAACGTGATGATCCATTCTCTCCTTTTCTTACATTGTTTTCACTTCATACATGTTGCCCCTCCTCAAACTATTTGCTCGCCAATTCTCTCCCATTTCACTCATGCGCTCCATCACCCCCTCCCTCATCTTCCCCCGCCCACCTTACCGCCTACTCACTGTATCATCATGCCCCTGTGACTGAGGTGGGTCTATTTCTCTCTCTGCTTCCTCCTCTTCTCTCACTACTGCATCTTAAGATGAAGATAACAGCACTGTGCATAGGCGGGACCCTGCTGGCCTTCTCCAGCCTCTCATGGATGTCTTTCGGAGACGCACTGGGGACCGAGGGATTCAATCCATGCGCCGCCACCCTGACGGCTGGATGGCCGTGCAGCTCGGGGCAGGCTACTTGCCCTTACGTCCTGAACCTGCCGCAGTTGACTGTGCACTTGCCAGAGAAGCTGCAAGAGCTGGCGAAGCTTGAGAAGGAGTTGCAGATGCTGAAAGACGATGTGGACCAGTTGAGGAAGATGTGCTTAGACTGTGGCGAGAGTGAAAGAGGGTGTGTGGGAGTCAGAGAGGGCAAATATGATAAGGGGGGACCCGCTGAGATACTTCAGGGCACAGACAGAGATTTAGGATGGATAGATAAAGCAGACGTGTATTTGGAAGGAGACAAGGAAGAAAATCGTAGGAGCGGGAATGGCGAAATCGTCAAAGAAGGAGTACTTGCTGGGGAAGTACTACACGGTGGAAAAGAGATTACAACTAAAACTAATGAAACAAAGACGGGAAAGACACAAACTGAAGGAGGAGACCGCCGTGAAGGGATCAAGGACCACGGGAGGCATACAAGCAAGGATCAAGGACAGATCTGGGATGAAAGGAGAAAGGAAATGGAAAGAGGGGTAAAAGTGGAGGGAGGTAATAAGAAACCAAAACAGCCTGAGAACATTGACCTCAAGTCCATAAAAGAAGGTGAGGACGCTCAAGGAAAGAGAATCCAGAATGTCCAGAGAGACAGTGGTGGACAATCCAGCACAGCCACTGAAAGGACAGACTTGGTTGGAATCAGCCCGAGTCCTGCGTCAACTTCTACTTTACATGACGTCCCATTTGTTGATCCAGGAGTGACCCAATCAGCTCCTGTTGCACCAAACCTCGTTGGGACGGTGAGTATGACTGACTCTAAAACAACAAGTAATCTTTTGGATAGTCCAAAGACAGACATAAGCATGACTACTCAAGGTGCAGCAACTTCAAGTTCTATCATTTCTCATCACAACCTCCACACAACTATTTCCCCTGAAGCCACGGAGCACAGCAGGTGGCCAGCCCAGCCTGCTATAAAGCATCTCCCAGGCCTAAAACCCAAGCCCGGGGCAAAACATAAACTTGGCAACGACAAGACAAAGGAATCTAAGCATGAACGTAAACCGGACATTAAAACAAAACAAGAGCAAAAGCAGAAATTTCACCAGAAACATAAAACTGGCAATTACACTGGAAGGATCCAAATCCAAAGACATGGTCAAAGAGCAGATAACTGGACGAATGATCAGAACCTAAAAAGCCTAAAGCCCAAACATATTCAAAACAGGACGACTCAACTACACCAGGTACCAACTGTTGTAGATCAAAGACCTGCCACTGGCAAAGAACCAGATCCACCCATATGGAATAAAAACTCTAAACCTCACAAAAGACCCATTCAGAAGCCAAAACCTGACAAAAGAACCAAAAGTGATGCAAAAGATAAATTAAACCAGTTTTTGTCACCTGATCAGGAGCCAAATTTGGAACTAAGTAAGTTAATCAGCAATATCTCTGAAGGGGGTCAAAACTTGATGGAATCGCTTCATCCAGAGTCTCCTCCCGAGCCAAAAGACCCACCAGGACACGTATTTAGAGTTAATCCTTATCAAAGACTGAAATCCAGCCAGAAAAGCTTTCATATTAACACAACACAGGTGCCCAAACTTAACCAAAAACTGGTTAAGCCAAAAGCCAGCCAAGCATTTCAAACCAATCAAGGGCTTAAAGAGCCTCGGTCAGATGTCACACTTAAGCTTGACCACCAATCTGTGACTGATCAAAGTCCTGCTTCAGAATCCAAGGGGGACAGACCACCCATTAGACCTACGTCGGAGCCAGAAACAGCAACACCAAAGCAGAACAACACCAAACATGTTAGTCGGACTATTGACCTGCATCCTACTTCTGGTCCAGAGCAACTGATTGCTGATGTGACTCATTCCCCAGAGTTAAAACAGACTTCAAATAGCTTTTCGGTTCCCCCGGTGAGCCCAAACAGCAGGATGATGTCTGATCTGATTCCACAAACAACCACTCAATCACCATCGATACCAACGTCAACAAGCCCAGTCACACTCCACCGTGTTATTCCTAACAACAATCCAGAATCCTCCAAGCCAAAGGCTACATTACCTCACAGAGCAGACGCGAAAGCACCCCTCCTAAAGACCTCAACAACAGCCGCCGCCAGCACCACCTCTGACCCGGAACCCCCAGGTGCCGAGTCGTCATCATCAAGTGCCCGTGAGCTGCGTGTGAAAATCAACCAGGTGGTTGCTGCGTTCTTTAACAGCAGCCTAGGTCCTAATAGAAGATCACCAGATAGGCCTCCTAAAAAGCTGCCTGAGGACAAGGAGGGAGGAAGCAGGACTGCCAGCGGGTCACCACTGCTGATACCATCTCAGGGTAAGACACAGAACACTAATTCAATGACTTATGAAAAATGACAACACAGTAGAGGTTCATATTTTAACACATCTCATCGAGTAGAAGTTAGCTTACACTAACAAATACTTAAGTTAGTTAACCCTTAAAGGGGACCTATTATGCTAATTTTTCGGCCCTTAGTATTGAGTTGTGGACTCCTTTAAGGTTTGGCTGAAATTTGGAAAAAATGTGTCGGAACGGTCGGCGGTGTGCAACAGTTGCAACGCCATCATATCATGCAAAGGACGTTGCACAACTGACAGTATTAAACACCTCCAGATTCACAGTGTACAGAGTGCTCTGTTTTAGATGTGCTACTTCGGACTTCTTCAACTAGTCAGATAAATAAAACATTAAATTACATTGATCTTATGCCAACAATTATACTTTATCATCCAAATACAGTAGCCAACTCAAATATCCTGCTGAGTACTTTTTCATAGACAAACCTAGACAGTTAACGCTAGTGAGTAAGTTCAGAAACTGCAGGCAGTTTAGTAACTCAGAACTCAGTAACATCGTTAAGTTACTTTGTTCTAGTCTGCATCATAAGACGTAAACAACAGGATATGTTTGATTGGTTTTCATGAGGTTTTCAAAACTAAAAATTATATTTGTGAACATGTACTCCTATGTACAGGGACTTCCAAACATTTATGTTCAAGTTTAATGGTTTGGTACTGGTTGAAAATAGCCAGTACCAAACCAAAATAGTGAGAAATTCACAGCAAAGTAATTCATAAAATGTTTATATAATTAAAAGAATATCATGGAGACATTCAGATATTTCATCCAATAGCTTTGGTTAGCACCTTCATTTAAACCATGCAAACTTTTATGACCCTATACCGCTGAATAATAATAATAATAATAATACATTTTATTTGTATAGCGCTTTTCAAAATACTCAAAGACACTTTACAGAAGAATGGGGTTGAATAAAGCAAGTAAACAGAGTAGAAGACACACCAAAATACAACATTCATTAGTTAATACACAGTTAAAACATAAGTAAAAGCGGGGCGGGGCACAGCAGTCAGATATAAAAAGTTAGACATTAAAAACAGATTTAAAGAGGTGGGTTTTTAGTTGTTTTTTGAAGGTGGGAAGGTCAGGGCAAGCACAGAGTGAATGAAGAGAATCAGAATCGAGAATCGTTTGGAACTGGAATCAAAATGAGGAATCTGAACCAGAATTGCTTAAATTAAAACGATGCCCAACCCTAATTTAAACTTTTTAAAGACACACATACACATTACGTTGCATGCTTTGAATGGCAAAAATAGCATGATATGGTGGACAAACTGAAAAAAACAACCAATCCAGAGTGTACCCAGCATATTGCCCCAAGCATACCCCCGCGGCCCTAATGACAGCATAATCGGCATAAAAAAATGGATGAATGGAAATTGAAAGAAAGTAGAAATCTTAACATGAAAAAGGATTGCATTTGTTTATGAGATCAAAAATATATGTTTTTTAAATGTGCGACTTTTTTGTAGCGTGGCTATTATAGATTAGTTGAATAGAGATGTCAATTACTAATACGTTTTAAAAATGAATACATATTTTCTTGGACAATTTCAACTGTATTAATTGAACAAAGCAAAAAAATAGCAGAAAAAAAAGTTTTTAAATGACACAAAATGTCCACATAGGATCTCATAACGGCAAACCTAACATGATTGCCTAACAAGGACATACCTGCACTTGTTCAGTAATTAAGACTCAATACTAAATAAGCCACAAATTACATTGTTTACATTCTGTAAGATTAAATTACTCACTCTAAATTAATCAAGCATGGAGGTCCAATCTGTTTTATGGTGGAAAAGTATTTCTACACTGACCTCTGTTGTACATATTACCTCATGCCTACAACCCAGCTGCACCAGCACCACCACCCACATTTTATAGCTAGATCATGTCCAACAAATGTCGTTTAAGGCCTGATCAAATGCTCTTTAGGTGAACTTTCTATGAAGAGAGACTGCTCGGACCACCTGCTCACAGAGGGGGCAAGGAAGAGTGGAGTCTACCATGTGACCCCTGATGTCCTCCATGGCAGCAGCATCAGCTTCCCAGTCTTCTGTGACATGGAGCTTCATGGTGGAGGATGGACCCTCTTGCAGCTCCGGCAGGATGGTAGTGTCAGTTTCAATCGTACCTGGGCAGAGTACCGATCTGGCTTTGGTGATCTTCTCAATGGAGGGGAGTTCTGGCTTGGAAACCAACACATTCATCTGTTGACCCGCGACAGGGACATGATGCTACGGGTGGATCTTCAGGACTTCTCCGGGGTGGTGGGATATGCAGAGTACGATCACTTCAAGGTGGCGAGTGAAAGGATGCGCTACAGGCTGACAGTGGGGGGTTACTCCGGCACTGCAGGAGATGCTCTTGTATTCAGCTCCAGTTACGACCACAACAACCGGGCCTTCACCACCCCGGACAGGGACAATGACCGCTACCCTTCGGGGAACTGTGGGGCTTACTACAGCTCTGGCTGGTGGTTTGATGCATGCATGGCTGCAAACCTGAACGGGAGGTACTATGTTGGCAAGTACAAGGGGGTCCGGGATGGGATCTACTGGGGGACCTGGCACAATATCTCCACAGAGCTGTATCCTACAAATGAAAGACTGTCTTTTAAAACAGTCAGGATGATGATTAGACCAAAGGACTTTACGCCATGAAGAGTTAATATTAGTAATTTAAGACATGAACTTTGTATACATACTTCAACAGTAACACCATAATACCGTACGACCCTCCTACTTTAACGCAATGGTACCCCCTAGTGGTAATTATGCAAGACACACCGTTTGTTGATATAATATTGAGCATTGAGAATGTATATAGTGTTTATAACTTCATGGGACCTTTTTAATAGTGTTAATTAGTATTTCAATAGTTAACATGTATTAGTAATATATGGTTAATGATCAGATGATGGTTGAATAAAAGTGTTTGGAAAATTGATAAGATTTGTATTAAGTTGGAATACTTTTCATTCTAGATCAACATTGTCTTCAAATGAAAGCATCAGCTAACGACTGAACAAAGTGACTGACCTCCTACCCTCCTTTTTTTCAGACTTTAAACAATAAAACCAATTTAAAAATAAATGTCAGACCACCATTGCTTTGGAAAACAGAAAAAATATATTTTTTTGGAAAAATTTTTGGTAATGTAGATTTTATAAAATAAACCAAAAAACAAGAGACACAGTGGGAGAAATAACAATACCTTTGCCAAAAACAAAAATACTAGAAATGGGACGGAACCAAAAAATGACGCAGTTCTTACAAAATGAAACATTTTACAGTGGAAAAACTATTAATCAATTGGATACCTACATGTTTGATTTTGTTTTGAGTAATTAAAATGTAGGCGATTGTAACTGAGTGACATTGGTTGCGGGGAGGGGCTTCGCTTACACAAGTTTCCATATCCGGTCAGTCGAACGTAAATGTTGCACAAATAAATGTTTTTGTTTTAAAGTTGAGATAGTCTGTAAGATATGTAAAACGAGTACTTTCCTCTATTAAGACTTGTTAGCTACACGAAACGTAGCTATCTATGGGGAAAATCATTAGCCAAAAGTTCGATTCTGCGCATTAAATACAACCGGAAGTTACTAAGTTAGCAATCACTCGCCGGTGCTCAATTACTACACGCACCTGTTATAACATTAGCTTGTTTTGGGGGTCATCTAGAAGGTTACTGCCATGTTCTGGAGCTCGGCAGCTCAGCGAGGGGGCATTGGACTCGTCCCCTACTTGTGTCGAACTGCTAGCCTAATTCGGCGCTGTCCTCAACGACGACAGTCTCTCTTCACCTCTCCTAAATTAGCCAAAGAAGATGGCGAATTGAGCCGGACACAGAGGGAGTGGACCCTGGTAGTGAGCCCCTTCAGTACGGTACGAGCACGACTCGGCAGCAGTATCTCTGTCCGGCCTCTGGACCCACACGCCTTTCCCGAAGCTGACCGAGTCTTCGTCACTGTCCACAGTGGAGCTTCTACAAGTTGGGAGAAGGATGTTGATGACTTTCACGTCCAGTATGATGAACACAGCAAGGAGCTGCTCATCACGGCTGACAGGGATGACGGCAGCTATTCGGTTTCCATATCTGCACCTATCAAGAGCAGTGAGTACACAATATACTGTCTCATTATTGTCAGCACACCGATCCACTGTGTGCGTCTGCGTCTCTAGATGTCGTCATTAGCACCCACGGAGAAGGTAACGTGGAAGTGAAGAATATGGAGTGTGATATCTGCACGGTGCACACAGAGCGAGGCAACTGTATACTGCACTCAATCAAGGTGAGTATTAAAAAAACTGCCACTTCATTAAGTCCAACTGCACAATCCATGCAGCCATCCAATTTTAAAACATTGGAAACATTTTGGGAACAAATTTCTATTTCATTGGACAAACTCCAACAAATCACACATCACTGAAGAGCCAAGTATGGCCTCTTCACAGCACAACAGCTTTTAGCATGTTTTTTTCATTTGAAATGTGAATGCTTGTCCTTAGCAAAAGATAGAAATGCATCAGTGGGTCTCAGGAGTATTTATCCATACATTTAGACCAGGACTTTCAAACACGCGGCCCGCGGGCCAAATGTGGCCTGCAGGACACTAGTTTGAGGCCCCCGCCTTGATATGAAAGTGTAATGTTAATGCGGCCCGCACAAGTTTGATATGGATGCTTTATGGTATCATGTACCCAGAAAAAATTATTACGTTTGATTAATGTTCATGTTAAAGGTTAAATAACTGTTAAGTTATCCTCCCTATCCGTGTGGAAGTGGTAAGTTTTGGGCTATTTAAGTTTAAAGGAAATAACTTGAAGGCTACAGTTTAGGTCGCTAGCTCTCTAGTTTGCGAGTTAGCATGTGTCTCAAGACCCTGCAGTTGCGCAATATGTTGTAAATAAAAAGAGTATAAATGTGACTATAGTCATGTTTTGTCATGTCTACAGGGCTCTAATAATGCTTTGTTAATTTTAATCTGAAAAAAATTTGTCTACCCACCAACTATATGTGGTTTCTTAAGTTTTTATTATTTGCCGTTTTATTATTATATTTATTTATTACTGATTGATTGATTTTCTTTATTCTTGATTTGTTTATTTTTCATCTTATTTTGTGTAGAAAAATAAAAAGTAAGATATTTGAGAACAGTGGAATGTTTTATCAGAGCTTTTCTTGTAGAAAATTGGAACCAAAGCGAAGTTTTTAAAAATTTTTTGTTTTTAATAAATGCGTTTTTTTTTGTTTTTTTTGGGGAAAACCTGATGCGGCCCAGTCTCACCCAGACCCGAGCTCCAGTGGCCCCCAAGTAAATTGAGTTTGAGACCCCTGATTTAGACAGTTTGGTTTATCTCTGCATTGAGCACAAAAGTTGTCAAAGTTAACATAAACTAAGTAGAAAAGCTATTGTTTCAAGTCTGTTGTTCCTCCAGGGTCATCAAGTGGAGGTGCACTCAGGCGGAGATGTCACAGGCTTGGGCACCATTCATGGCAACGTGGAAATCAGGGCTTCAGGAGGCAGTGTTAAGTGTTGTTTGTTGGTTAAACATCAGGGGGCAGCAGTGGCCTTGCTTCCATACATGACTGGTTGGTGAATTGTGCAGGCTATACGTGTCAAGAAGCTGCAGGGCACCACAATGAAGCTCTCCACAGAACGGGGCGATCTGAAGGTAAAGGCCATCTATGCAGAGTCCAGCTGCATCTCCTCCTGCGCAGGGAAAATGGAGCTGGGACATTTACATGGTGAGCAAACAGGCGTTTGACTTTAGGGTTCGAAACAGTTGCATAAAAAAAAGATGCTTGGTGTGCACTTTGGTGTCGTTGGTATTTTTGTCACAGGACCAAAGGCTGCGCAGTAAAGAATATAGGCATAAGATAAACACTTGATTGGGCAGCTTTTGTGACATATTCCATCCATTATCCATGCGCTTATCCTCACTACGGTCATCGGTATGTTGGAGCCTATCCCACCCGTCTTTTGAGTGAGAGGCGGGGTACACCCTACACACTCACATTCATACCTTGAATGTGACAATTTGGAGTCGCCAATTAACCTAACATGCATGTTTCTGGCAAACCCATGTAGAACATGCAAACTCCACAGAGAGATGCGCAAAAGGAGATGCGAAACCAGGTCTTCCCGATCTCCTGACTGTGTGGCCTACACCACTCTTGCTATCGTTTTAACACTGTTCAGTGTCTCAGGTCTGTGTTTCACATTTGAGCTCAGGTGAACCAAACTGCACTAGAGTTCGACTGCAAGCAGATCAAGACCCAAGTCCAGTCTTTTTGACACCCTGCATTCACATTTGAACAAATGAACCATACTCGCAAGGGCAAACACCCCAGAGTTCATTTTAACCAAACCAATACACGACAAGTGTGAACGCACTTATGGCAGAAACACTGTAGTAATCTTATATCTTATGCAACACTGACAATGCTCAGTTTTGATTGACAGTGCTTATAACTGGCGTTTTAGTTACCTCGGCGCATTGGCTACACTACAAATTATTGATTGCTGGTTTTTGGTTGACTATGGCCTTAGTTAAAAAGATGCATATTTAAGCAAATGTTACTTATTCTTAGCTTAAATGAATCAGTTTCAAAGATAAAAATGTTGTAAAATACAAATCCAGTTGAAGGGCAATACAAGACTAGACTTTTATTATTTTATCATTATTTATCTCACAACAGGCACAGTAATAATAGATGGTCATCATAATAATAACACAAGCTACTCATATGGCCGTACTGGAGTTAAAACTCAACTCTGAATTCCCACTGTCACTTCCTGCCCACATGTCTGTAGACATTTATTGAAACACATACAAGTGAGTATTATTAATTTCTTAAATGACTTATTTATTTTGATTATATCTACTATATTGATTAAGATGCATATAAAGGTGACTATAGGGGTGTTATCTCATGTCTAGAAGGCTCTAATAATGGTCAATCATATTTAGAAAGTATTAAACAGGTTTTCTATGTTTTTTTTAATGCTCTAAATATGAAAATATTCTGTTTATTAATCTTGAATTCACTTATTGCAGTCGAGTCTGCAATCAATTAACCACACTAAACGAGGGATTACTGAACTGGCCCTTTTTACAAAGCAAACTGAGTTAAGGGAGAGCCGTCATTTCGGCAGAATTCAGCAATGTGGTCACAATTTTAACACATCTTACTTGTTTGTTTTGGAGTCCACAAACCCACAGAAGAAAAATAATGAGTCACCCATACAGAATGTAAATCTTTTCATGAGGCACATGTCATCTTACATGGAAACAATTATCTTGTTTACTGGAATGGCTAAAGACAGAGAAAAGCTTGTTCTTTCCCCCTTGAGATCTTTCTTTGACTTGATGTGCTCCATTTTCTGCAAAGGTGATGCCACCGTGAAGAACACAACAGGCGATACACACATTGGTAAACAACCTGTCATAGCATAATCATGCTAGGTATTTGTGTAAAAGAGTCAAATGGGATTGTGTGTGTGTGTTTGTGTGTGTTGCAGATGGGTCAAATGGCTTCTTGAAGGTTTCCTCTCAAAGTGGAGGCATTGATGTGTACGTGGGAGATGGAGGAAGCGCTGAGGTGCTCAGCCAAGAAGGTAAGCACGCAATAATATATCCTGATCTCCTTTTACTGACTCTTTACTCTTATGTAGGAGCGGTGTGTATACGTGTCCCATCCTCACTGAGAGCAGATGTGGAGCTCTGTGGAGCATCGGTGGACATCAGCCATGATGTAACGCTGCACCAGTTGCAGAAGAACACGACTGCGAGCCAAACCAGAGTTACTGGTAAGACATAAGAAATAACAATACTATTTTTTTTAAAAGGTGCAATCATCCCAAATTAATGTTTAGACTAAATAAGGAGCACCCCTGCTGGTTGATCCAATCCACTTTATTTATATAGCACATTTTATAAACAGAGTTTCCAAAGTGCTGCACAGACTAGTAAAATTAAAAAGTAATAATCCAAAACTAAAAGATCATTTAAGAAATAAAATAGTGAAATAGATATTAAAATATTAAAAACAAGAAATCACGCCTTTCCATGACGTACACATGATGGATATACAGGATCTACATATGAAGAAAGTTGAAAAAGTCTGAATGATACTGTTCACACTGACAAGAAAAAAAATAAGATACTTGTCACATTTGAGAAAAAAAAACAACACACCTACCAGCCTGCTTCCGGACTCGGCACACCTCCCCCCTGCTTGAGCAATCACTTGGTGGAAGGGGAGTAATGTCAACCAAAGATTCAGCCGCAAGGAAACATATGCAAGCTTGCAATCTTGCATCCCTTCCGCCATTTCTGGTTAACCTGATCAGTTTTATTCTGTCTCTTTCTTTCTGGTAACATTGCCTCGTTCAAGACCGTCGCTCCACCTCGTGTTTGAAGTAAGAAGTATAAAACCGTTAAGTACATGTTGTGCATAGGCCATAGTCAATTATATTTTTATACTTCGGGGCAATTCAAAATAGATGGAGGGCCGCAGTTTGTACATCCCTGATTTACATACAATAAAGGGAGTCTAGTCTAGTTACATGTATGTGTCAATGTTATGGCATGACATTATGTCAAACGCTTATTAAACGTCCAGTCAGATTGCCAGGATGCCATACTGATCACGAGGAGGCGTATTTGTGTGGTGTCTTCAAAGTGACATGAGATGCTGGGATGTATTATGATATTCAGCAACATGAGAGGTGCCAACATCTCTGGATGCCGTTGCCACTTACAATCACAGTAATAGACATATTCTTCAATAAGTACCTTTTTGAAAGTAATCATCTTTCACTTTCTCAGGCTACATGAACACTGATTGTCCGGTGGAGCAGCGACTTAAAGTGACAACAGAAAGAGGCTCAATCAACCTGAGGACGCAAAGCTGGTTTGAGTCCCTAAATCTGGGAGGCTAAAAAGTAAGCTCACACAGAGACTGTTTGTTTCCTGCACCTCAAGCATTGTATGGAACCTTGGCCCATAATCTCTATTATCTATGTTATTTAACACACACTCGGTATCAATGAATGGCTGAATAGCTAAAAGCAATAAATGACCAATAATTAGATCTGTGTGTTATTTACATTTAATGGAATCATACTGTTTATAGTTTTCAGGCATTAATTACAATAACGAGAGATTATTTTTGACAAACGAAAAAAATATGTTGCATAGTCACCGTTGCACATTTGCCACATAAACAATGGGATTGACTTGAAAAAAAAAAATCCACATTTCAGGTGGAAAAATATGCTTTCAGTCAGCACAAAAAGTAATGAATTCTGATCCAGATGCTGGCATTAAAAAGAAAAAAAAAATCACTCCCTTCAACCATAACCTTTTAAAAATAAACAAATACTTACATTTGTGTTTCATTGACCAGTGATACTTAATATTAATATTGCATTTATTTCCTAAAAAATGCATGTTTTAATCAAAATCAAGCAAGATCATAGTGGCCATCTCTGAAAGTATTAATCCATGATTAGGATTGTGTGATTGTCAGGCACTGTTATCACTGCCTAAAATTATTTTACATCTTGTTCTTCTGCACCTTTTCATCGAAGCCATAGGTTGGTCTCGTTATTGCTGTACTCCCAATGCTGCACATATGGCTGCAACCTCATGGCGGCTGCCCTGACAAGACACGCACACACACAACCATTATCAATGTAGGATGATGCACAATGCAGTATTCCTTAATTACCGAGTGGTTAACTGGTTCTAGACCTTACCCTGGTAAGATAATTTCCGCAAAGTAAGACTATGAGTTAAGGCTGCAACAATATCCAGTGTTACCATTATGACCAATGTAGAATACTACATTTACAATTTCAATGTGTCTTCTTAATAGCTTATATTTATCCATTCATTCATTCATTTTCTACCGCTTTTTCCTCACAAGGGTTGCGGGGGGTGCTGGAGCCTATCCCAGCTGTCTTCGGGCGAGAGGCGGGGTACACCCTGGACTGGTCGCCAGCCAATCACAGGGCACATATAGACAAACAACCATTCACACTCACATTCATACCTATGGACAATTTGGAGTGGCCAATTAACCTAGCATGTTTTCGGAATGTGGGAGGAAACCGGAGTACCCGGAGAAACCCACGCATGCACGGGGAGAACATGCAAACTCCACACAGAGATGGCCGAGGGTGGAATTGAACCCTGGTCTCCAAGCTGTGAGGTCTGCGCGCTAACCACTCGACCGCCAGCTTAGATTTATATTTCAGTTAATTTATCAATTTCTAAGTTTAAAAATGCTTCAAATGCATTTTTTTCAACAAATAATTGGCCATATTCATTAATTCAGGTTTGAAAGACATGTGATAGAAATTCCAACTATGATGTGAGGAGAGATGACAGTATTTAAGATTTACTCTGAGATGCCATTGCAGTCGTTCATGATGATCGACGACAGAGGTGGGCAGAGCCTCTCTATGTATTTGATGGCACGATCAGTGAAGACACAGCCGCTCACGTCGAGCGATCGCAGGTACTGGGTACCGCTTGAAAGGCACTGAACTGCCATGTCGGTCATCTGAGGGTAGAAGGAAACGGAAACAACTCTTCTTGTAGTGGAACTAATTCATTAGTGTACCGGTGAGAGTGAGTCTACCTTTGGACAGCCTCCCATCCTGAGTGTGAATAGACCCCTGCAGTAAAATGAGAAGGCTCTGATGGCCTGGTCAGACAGATCCAAACAGCCAGACACGTCGACATATTCCAGCTCTGTCACATACTTGCATAAATTCTGCTCAAATTCAACGAAATGCTACATGAATGGATGAATGATGGAGAGAGAGAGAGAAAGAGAGACAGGCTGCAGCTTCGTACCTCAATACCAACATCTGTGATGTTGATGCATTCGGCGATTATCAACTTTTTCAAGGGAACCTCCTCAAGAGCAGCCAAACCCTGAAGATTGAATAAGAAAAATAGTTTGAGGCAAATTCTTATTTTTTTTTCGCGCAGATTGAAACAATTATTAGGTGTCTTAATAACATGCCTGTTTCATGCACACTTAAAACCCTCTATGAAGAGTCCTGTTCAAAACACACACTTTTATGTGATTCATTAATTTTCTACCGCTTATCCTCACAAGAGTCGGGGGTGGAGCCTATGCCAGTCGGTTCGGGTGAGTGGCGGGGTACACCCTGGACTGGTCGCCAGCCAATCACAGTCACAGGGCACATATAGACAAACAACCATTCACACTCGCATTCATACCTATGGACAATTTGTCGCCAATTAACCTAGCATGTTTTTGAAATGTCCACATGCACGGGGAGAACGTGCAAACTCCACATAGAGATGGCTAAGGGTGGGATTGAACTCGGGTTTCCTAGCTGTGAGGTCTGCGCGATAACCACTTGTCCACCGTGCAGCCCACTTTTATGTCAATTAAAAATAATAATTTTTGACTAGGCATGGCCGGATTACCGGTGTCAAGGATAACATGGTATGAAAAAATCACGGTCTAAATACAATTTAAAACTGTTGGTCATACTTTCCTGCAGTATGAGAGAAAGTGGAGAAGATAGTGAAGATATTTCAAAGTAACACACAGAGGAGTAATTATAATACTGTGAAACTGATATTTTTATCATACTGTCAGAATCCCATATCGGCCCATGGCTGTAGGCCACTAACAACATGGCTGTGTAATTTCAAACAGAAACCCAAATATGTGTAAAAGTCACTTTTCCACCCCGTTTTTTAAATAAACAAAACATTTTTCATCACTTATTGGAATGCGCTATAGCGAGCTGCACCTCATCTTGAATGTTGCAGCCGCTGATGTCCAGGGAGCTGATGTAGCTGCAACTCAGAGACTCCAGAGCGGCGTCAGTCAGCTGCTCGCAGTAGCTCAAATTGAGATGGCACAGCTTAGAAAATCTAGAACACAAGTAATCTCGGCCTCATTTAAAAGTGTTGGTACATTAAAGGGAGAGCGTAATAAATAAATTTTTAATTATTGTACAATCGAGAAGCAGGAGAAAAAAATCTAGTACATATTTGATGGTGCAATCCAAATGTTGGCGACAATGCTTCGTCACTGTCGGCTCCCCTCCTGATTCGCTGTGGTGCCTCAATGTCAAGGTAAGGGCTAAACAGACATCTGAAGTGAAATGCAACTTTCATTATTATTCCCATTATGAATGCACTAGTGGTAAGATGACTATCTGTAACAAGTTATCCGTTTGCTTGTAGCCGCTAGTTGTTTGATGGCTCTGGTTGGCTTCCTGAACTCCACCACACTTTTATTTGTGAAACTGTTATTTCATGATTAATTGGAAAATGTGCGTATTGCTGAAACCCTCTTAATATGTTGCCTTGACTTCTGCTGCATTGTTTTCTGCATATTAATTTCTTGTATATCTGTAATGTTTGTTAAATGGACATAGTACGTGTGTATAGTGAAAACTATGTACACAACTATTTAGGAATTATGTGTTATCTTTATTGCATCTAGAATGGATTTGTCCAATGATAAGAAAATGGCAATGTGTGCAGAGGCTGACACCCCATTAGAAAAGTTAGCCAGTTAGTCTCTGCTGAATTAAAAAAATGTGTTGTTTTATATTGTTATGTCATGATAAATCACAAAATAAGGTGATATATCGCAGTCCATGTAGTAGTTCCAAAGCACCCGTGGTGTAAACGGTATACTTATTGGAGTGTACTCACGCAAGTGTGCAAATTCTACCTGTATCCAATCATGTTGACCGCTGAATCTGTGATAAGACAACACTGGCTGAGACTCAGATCTCGCAATTTGGATGCTGAGGAGCTGTCGGCCAGGTGACAAATCCCTCTATCGGTCACTCTGAAATGACACAAACATGCCAACCTAAGCTTGCGTAATTTACTCACCAGCCCAAGTGTGTCATTGATACAGACTTGGTACAGAGTGAGATGTCCAGGGACTGCAGGTTTCGGAGAGAGGCCACACACTTGAGGCCCACGTCCGTCATCTTGTGGCAGTCGACCACGTGAAGGCTTCGGAGGCCTCGCGAGCTAGAGCACAACGCCTTCCAGCTCACGTGGCTCGCATGCTTGTTCCCTAAAGATTAGACATAACATTTGCCTGATGGTAATTACTCATGTCACATTTCTAGAAACAAGAGAATGAGTCTCACCTTCAATGATGAATGACTTCAGTTTGGCTACTTCAGCGATGGTTTTGATGCCAGTGTCGGTAAGGTTATACGCTTCCAGCAGAGAGACAGAGGACAGACTGTGGCATTTGGACACCAGGGCCTGGATGTGTGACACATTAATATTTTATGGTCATATCAGAACAGCATGTGGACAATGGATTATGGATCTTTGCTTTGTGCAGGGGTACACAAAAGGGCCTTCTCCAAACTCTACAAACACGGTTAAATAACCCCAAATGTCTTGGAAAGATGAAAATTAAGATTCAAGGTCAACGAATTCATTCATTTTATATGCCTCTTGTCATGGAAGTATGCTGGAGCCTATCCCAGGTGACTTTTGGGCGAGAGGCAGGGTAGCCTTGGACTGGTCGCCAGCCAATCAAAAGGCACATATAGACAACTATTCACACTCACATTCTTACATATGGTTAATTACGGTTGGCAATTAAAGGGGACCTGTTATGCTTTTTTCCACTTTTACGACTTATAAATGTTAATATTTAATATATGTTAATACTTAAACTATGCCAAAATATCAGAGGTTTTGTGCATTTGGAAGTGAGCCCTGAAAAATGTTTGTGAAGGCTCTGAACACTCGGTTTCAGATATTTTTTATTTTTTTATAACACCAGGTCACCTACTAAAGAGGCAATTGTCAAGCAGAAGTGGTTGGAGTTGCAGAGTCCAGGTGAAGAGAAAAATACGGAACTGTTTTGTGAACATGGGCAAAGCTGCGGCAAAATTGTTGCCTGATGCCTTTCCAGTGATACTCGGTCATGTTGAAGTGTCAGAACAGCAAGCTGGAAGTAACATAGTATAGCATAATACCACGGTCAATTTAACCAGTTTGTTTTTATTTCTTGCCGTGGTTTACGTCAACCATAAGATATCTGCTACGCACAATTGGCACCCCAGCTTAGTCGGTAGAAAAGGGCCATTTGAGTAGTAGTGTTATGGTGACCCCTGAATGAAACGTACCGAGATGCAGTTATCTGACAGCGAGTGCAAGTCGTTCATCACAATCTCTTTGAGGAAGGGGCATGCGTCTGAAATGTAGTTGAAGCCTGTCACTGTCACCTACGGTAAAGAGAAGAAGAAGAAGGAGGAGGAGGAGATGTCGACATTGGAATGTGACTCATCCCTTTTGGATTCTTGTTCCTCACACTTTCAGGGCCCCATAAAATGAAAATGTACATCTGGAAGCAAGCTAATGCACATTAACCCCCACCTCTCTGTTCTTTGGTGAGTGCGTTGTCGTGAGCACATGGTGGGTTCGGCCTGGGGGGGCTTACTCAACAGACCCTCCCTCTTTCCCTCCCTTCTCCCTCCTTTTCAGATCATAGCTCATTTTGAGTGCAAACAGAAACAAGAGGGGACACGTGGAAACGGAGCTTCTGGATTTTCCACTGAGGAGGACTTAAAACTGACCTGGGTGCAGCCAGACAGGTCCAAGTGGATAAGACTGTGACAACCGTTTCCTTCGCTCAGGTACTGGAAACCTTCATCTGTCAGCTTGTGGCAGTAGGCCACACTCAGATACTGAAGGTTGATGCAGTTTCTGTTTGAGAAGAATAATTAGTGCAGTAGAATGAGAGACGGTGGTTGTAGGGTGATGGTTCAGGGCTACATGAGTGCTGCAGGCACTGTGCAGCTGCGGTTTATTGAGGGGAAAAATGAATTCCAACATGTACTGTGACAGTGAAGGAGTATAGCAATCTACACTGCTATACAAGCTGTGCACTGACTACTCTTATATCCAAATGTGAGTTCTATCTGTCCCTTAAGAAGATGTAGTAGTAAAATGCTTTCTGAAATGTAATTACAAGATACAGGTTATAGTTATGGTAATACTAAAAGTTCTTTGTTACAAATACAAAATGAGTCAATTAGGGGTTGGGTAACAATCATCCCTTTTAGATTCATTCATTCATTCATTTTCTACCGCTTATCCTCACGAGGGTCGCGGGGGCGCTGGAGCCTATCCCAGCTGTCTTCGGGCGAGAGGCGGGGTACACCTGGACTGGTTGCCAGCCAATCACAGGACACATATAGACAAACAACCATTCACACTCACATTCATACCTATGGACAATTTGGAGTCACCAATTAACCTAGCATGTTTTTGGAATGTGGGAGGAAACCGGAGTACCCAGAGAAAACCCACGCATGCACGGGGAGAACATGCAAACTCCACACAGAGATGGCCGAGGGTGAAGGGTGGAATTGAACCCCTTTTAGACTGAATGTCTAAAATGTCATTCAACATTGTGGGAACATTTTTGAGAATGGCCTTTTCTTGACAGCTAGAATATTAGCTCAAATCTATCAACAGTGCAATGAGGCCGGCTTTTTGCGTTCATGCTTTTAGGAGCGCCACATCTGTTCCTCTAAATCTTCACATTGGCAGCGACTCCAGCTGTTCTTACACGTGGAACGCCAGAGCTGGGCTCCACGTTTGGAAAAAAAACATCAAGAGGGTCCTTTTGGGAAGTGAAAGGCAAGGCTCCAGCGACAATAAAAAAAAAAAAAAAGGTTTATATTGTTTACCTGGAGAGTTCCTTGAGGCTGAGGTCTGTCACAAGAGTGCTGGAAATGTTCAAGTACAGCAGGTAGTTGCAGCCCTCCACTATTGACTGAATCATGTCATCCTGTCAAAGAACACACAATTGATAGAACATTTTATACACGTGTGTCTGAAAGACTGCTGTGATTATTACATGTGAATCACTAGATCAAAACAACACTTGTTGTTCCAAATGTTATTGCATCATTGCCTTGAGAGCTTAATATCGTAATAACTCTGCAAAGATAAACAATATTTGACTTACAGTGATATTAAAACACTCTGACACGTTGAGCTCTTGAAGATTTCTGCATTCGCCTGCAATAAAAAGGCAATGCTAATTAGTAAAGAACTACCCTGGTTGTTTTTTGGACTGCGGCACAGTTTCAAGACACAATTGACACAATTTGTCTAAGCCAGGGGTCTCAAACTTGCGGCCCGCGGGCCCACCTTGATACCAAAGTTTAAGCTTAAAGCTGTGTGCACACCGGACAAATTAACATGATTTTTCCCCACCCATACTGTTACCCTACCCTGTTACCCCGCCCTGTTTTGCTTTGGATTAGCAATGAAGCTAAAGGCTTATGACGCTGGGTACATATAAATGCAGGAAATGATTCGGAATAAAACGGAAAATACACGTCAACATAAAGCATCTCATCAAACATGTTGCTAAAGTTACGACGCTGCTCCCAACTGAGTATGATGCTAACTTGCTAATTGGGTAAAATTATTAAGTTTCATTAATGTTCATGTTAAAGGTTAAATAACTGTTAATACTGTACATTTGAATCTGAAAAAAATAATTTCTCTACCAACTGTATGTGGTTTCTTACGTTTTTCTTATTTGCTGTTTTATTATTTTACTTATTTATTACTGATTGATTTATTGTCTTTATTCTTAATTTGTTTTTTTTTTTATCTTATTTTGTGTATAGAAAAATAAAAATTAAGATATTTGAGAACAGTGGAATGTTTTATCAGATATTTTGGTGTGGAAAACCAGAACCAAAGTACTGAAAAAGTGTAGGGTATAGCAGAAGCAAAAGCATTGAAGATAGTTTTTTTTTCTAAAAACCTGATGCGGCCAGGCTTCACCCAGAACCAGAACCTAGCTCCGGTGGCCCCCAGGTAAATTGAGTTTGAGACCCCTGGTCTAAGCCAACACTTTTCCCCAAAGAATATTTGGTTGGATTTTTTAATGTCCTACACTTTATGAATGGTCCATAAAGGCTCGGCTTTGAGTTTAGTGTGGAAGAACCTGACCCCAAGCTCATCAAACATTTGGCATGGCAGTTCTTTATAGATGTACTCCAAAAAGCATTTTATTCTATCCTCTCAAGTGACAATAATATAGAACTGAAGCTCTGATGCACTTCGGAGTAGTCAGTGTACAGCACTAGTATTGAGCCGTTAAAATTTCAACAACTTTTTGTGGGAACAGTTTGTGCGGAAAGGCCCTTTTTTCTTCCAGCATGAATGATTTACACAAGTGTGTAAATCCATCGACTTAAAAATAGAATCGTCCCAGAAGAGTGGAAGATTGTATAGTTTTTTTTTTCTGTGGCAACATTTAGAGTTACATGTCACTGTACGTGTAAAAATACCCTGCATTGTTAATAATAAAAGTCTAGAAATACATATCTGGATGGCTCCTGTCTCTTATGTAACACACTGGATCACACGTCTTCCTGGGAAGGCAGCTGTAGTCCATCAATGATTACTAACAGTCGCCCTTTGACTCATTTTGCTTCTATTTCAAAACCTACTCTCGTAATAATTCTATCCAAAACTCTTGTTGACTCCACAGGCCCTCAGAGACTTCAGCATGCGTGTGAGCTACGCCTCCTTGCTCCTGCTACTGCTGCTGCTCCCATCCGTGGAGATGAGAAGAGCAGGAAAGGGACGCGGACTCAGAGGAGCAAGACACAAGCTGGCAAGGGACAGGTGGGCATCCATTTGAAGAGAAATGTTCATGTACAGTACCTCACAATAGCTAGCTAGTCCAAACATGACATTTAAGCAAGCATGGTCATCACAGTATATCTTCTCATGGGACAATGCTATAGAAAATAACCATGGATACACTTTAACAATTCTGAAACTACTAGAATAGCAGTCATTATGACTGTTATGGTCATTCATTCATTCATTCATTTTCTACCGCTTTTTCCTCACAAGGGTCGCGGGGGGTGCTGGAGCCTATCCCAGCTGTCTTCGGGCGAGAGGCGGGGTACACCCCGGACTGGTCGCCAGCCAATCACAGGGCACATATAGACAAACAACCATTCACACTCACATTCATACCTATGGACAATTTGGAGTCGCCCATTAACCTAGCCATGTTTTTGGAATGTGGGAGGAAACCGGAGTACCGGGAGAAAACCCACGCATGCACAGGGAGAACATGCAAACTCCACACAGAGATGGCCGAGGGTGGGAATTGAACCCTGGTCTCCTAGCTGTGAGGTCTGCGCGCTAACCACTTGTTCGCCGTGCCGCCCTGTTATGGTCATTATTTGTATAGAATTTGGATTATCATTATTGGTGGAAAATGTAAAAAAACAAAACAAATCAGGACACTAAATGAAAACTATAATGATTTGAGTGTTTTATTTATTATTATTATTTATTATTAGTATATCTTCTCATGGGACAATGCTATAGAAAGTAACCATGGATATACTTTAACAATTCTGAAACTACTAGAATAGCAGTCATTATGACTGTTATGGTCATTATTTGTATATAATTTGGATTATCATTATTGGTGGAAAATGTAAAAAAAAAAAAAATCAGGACACTAAATGAAAACTCTAATGATTTGAGTGTTTTATTTATTATTATTATTATTATTATTTATTTATTTTCCGCCCTCTCCTCTCCATCTGCTGCTGCTCCTACCGGGGTCCTTGCATCATCATTTGTCTGGCATTTACTTTTATGAGAAGCCAAGTTCATTTTTGAGTCGCATTATGAGGTTCCTCCGTGACATCATCTCATTGGTGCATGTTCTACTGTGAAGCCTGCAGCTTCTGTAAAGACATTGTAACGCTACGGCGCTGACTGTCCGCACTGTCTCCATCTTTTGCTGTTTCATGCCTCTTTGCTGAAGGTTGCGGGGCAGCCTCTTTATCCAATGGCAGGCCGAGTGCTCTAGTGATTAGGATTGAGGTTGATTGAGGGATGCCATCAAGGATAATGCAACACTGATTCCACGTTAAAGCCATCAAAAATGTATACCACAGTGTGCTACCATAAAGGAATGAATGGTAGGGGAGGAAGGAAAGGAGGTATCTAGGACATTTGAGAAAATAATTGGATGAGATATTGATATGAATAAAAGTACATGCATTGTGTTTGTTTATAATGTTGATGTGTTAAGTGATATAATATATATATATGTATATATATGTGTATATATATATATATATATATATATATATATATATATATATGTGTGTATATACGTATATATGTATATGTGTATATGTGTGTGTATATACGTATATATATGTATATACGTATGTGTATATATATGTATATATATGTGTATATATGTGTGTATATATGTATATATATGTGTATATATATGTGTATATATATGTATATATGTATATATGTATATATATGTATATATGTATATATATGTGTGTATATGTATGTATATGTGTATATACAGTGAAGAAAATAAGTATTTGAACACCCTGCTATTTTGCTATTTCTCCCACTTAGAAATCATGGAGGGGTCTGAAATTTTCATCGTAGGTGCATGTCCACTGTGAGAGAGATAAACTAAAAAGAAAAATCCAGAAATCACAATGCATGATTTTTTAACAATTTATTTGTGTGATACAGCTGCAAATAAGTATTTGAACACCTGTGTATCATCTAGAATTCTGACCCTGAAAGACCTGTTAGTCTGCCCATTAGAAGTCCACCTGCACTCCATGTATCATCCTGAATCAGATGCACCTGTTTGAGGTCGTTAGCTGCATAAAGACACCTGTCCACCCCATACAATCAGTAAGACTTTAACTTGTAACATGGCGAAGACCAAAGAGCTGTCCAAAGACACCAGAGACAAAATTGTACACCTCCACAAGGCTGGAAAGGGCTACGGAGCAATTACCAAGCAGCTTGGTGAAAAAAGGTCCACTGTTGGAGCTATCATTAGAAAATGGAAGAAGCTAAACATGACGGTCAATCTCAATCGGAGTGGAGCCCCATGCAAGATATCACCTCGTGGGGTCTCAATGATTCTAAGAAAGGTGAGGAATCAGCCCAGAACTACACGACAGGACTTGGTCAATGACCTGAAAAGAGCTGGGACCACCGTTTCCAAGGTTACTGTAGGTAATACACTAAGACGTCATGATGTGAAATCATGCATGGCACGAAAGGTTCCCCTGCTTAAACCAGCACATGTCAAGGCCCGTCTTAAGTTTGCATATGACCATTTGGATGATACAGAGGAGTCATGGGAGAAAGTTTTATGGTCAGATGAGACCAAAATAGAACTTTTTGGTCATAATTCCAATAAGCGTGTTTGGAGGAAGAAGAATGAAGAGTACAATCCGAAGAACACCATCCCTACTGTGAAGCATGGGGGTGGTAGCATCATGCTTTGGGGGTGTTTTTCTGCACATGGGACAGGACGAGTGCACTGCATTAAAGAGAGGATGACTGGGGCCGTGTATTGTGAGATTTTGGGGAACAACCTCCTTCCCTCTGTCAGAGCATTGAAGATGGGTCGTGGCTGGGTCTTCCAACACGACAACGACCCGAAGCACACAGCCAGGAAAACCAAGGAGTGGCTCCGTAAGAAGCATATCAAGGTTCTAGCATGGCCCAGCCAGTCTCCAGACCTGAACCCAATCGAAAATCTTTGGAGGGAGCTCAAACTCCGTGTTTCTCAGCGACAGCCCAGAAACCTGACTGATCTAGAGAAGATCTGTGTGGAGGAGTGGGCCAAGATCCCTCCTGCAGTGTGTGCAAACCTGGTGAAAAACTACAGGAAACGTTTGACCTCTGTAATAGCAAACAAAGGCTACTGTACCAAATATTAACATTCATTTTCTCAGGTGTTCAAATACTTATTTGCAGCTGTATCACACAAATAAATTGTTAAAAAATCATGCATTGTGATTTCTGGATTTTTCTTTTTAGTTTATCTCTCTCACAGTGGACATGCACCTACGATGAAAATTTCAGACCCCTCCATGATTTCTAAGTGGGAGAAATAGCAAAATAGCAGGGTGTTCAAATACTTATTTTCTTCACTGTATATGTATATGTGTATATATGTGTATATATATGTATATGTGTGTATGTATATGTGTATATATATATATGTGTATATATACGTATATATATGTATATACGTATATATGTATATGTGTATATGTGTGTGTATATACGTATATATATGTATATACGTATGTGTATATATATGTATATATATGTGTATATATGTGTGTATATATGTATATATATGTGTATATATATGTGTATATATGTATATATGTATATATATGTATATATGTATATATATGTATATATGTATATATATGTGTGTATATATATGTATATGTGTATATATGTGTATATATATGTATATGTGTGTATGTATATGTGTATATATATATATGTGTATATATATGTATATGTGTGTATGTATATGTGTATATATATATGTGTATATATATGTATATGTGTGTGTATATATATATATGTGTGTGTATATATGTGTGTGTATATATATGTATATGTATATATATGTATATATATGTATATATGTGTATATATGTATATGTATATATGTATATATATATATGTATATATATATATATATATATATATGTTAAGTGATTATCTTGCAACCATTGATGTAAGTGCTGAAGATCTGTATGGTTGGTTGTCTCTATTTTCGTACAGCATCATCAGCGTATAATAAGGGACATTAAGTTAGCGAAAGAGTGCACGGAGAAGGTCGTTAATGTACAATAGGAACAGTAAAGGTCCTAAAATACTCCCATAAAAAAGTGTGAAATTGTAGTGCCAATTTTCACAACCTGGGATTTGTCTGTTTAGATATAATGAAAACATATCTGTTGAAAAAGAGGACAGATACTACTACTAAAATACTATGACTAATTGTATCAAGGGTTTTCGTAAGTGTGACTATGACTATACCTCCAGTGATATGTAGAATTACTACAGCTTCTGCTTTGACATCAACAAGTAGCAAGCAGCTACATGTCACTCGCTGACGTGGATGCTGGGAACACAAAGTTAGGTTGGATTGCAAGGTGTGCCTTAATGCGCACTTCCAATAATGCCTTCCGTAGTACTGTATTATCATTTATAGTCGTCAAGCCATAGTGCACAGTCTGATTGGCTTCTGGCTGCTCTGTTCTGATAGTACAAGTTTTCTCCAAACGAGAAATCTTGTCACTTTTTAATCTTTTGAGATCTCACACCACTTGTATTGAGTGTAATCAACTTTGTTATCTAACACATGAGGTGGTTATCAGGTTGGAAAACTGCCATGTGGGCTTGTGTCTCAAGGGACGAGATGGCACTCTGTTGGAATTCATGTTTTCCTCATTGAACCGCAGCTCCCCAGAGTTGTCACTCAAATGTGTTGCCAGCTATGTCGACAATAATGTTGGTATTTGTTGTCTCAAAGTAGACGTTTTTTTTTGTTTGGATAAAGTGTATGCAAGTTGGTTTGGGCATGTCAAAGTAGGTCACAAGAAAAACAACAATAGCATACCTCAACGCCTCCAGCTAAGTGTATACTTACTGCACTTAAACTTACTGTGCCCCACATTACTCAAATTCTCAAGTGGCATAAAGAACCAGGAAGACATGCAGGTGGTGCATCGTGTCTGCTATCACCCTCTATTGGTCTGGTAGGCATATTAGAGCGTTTTCAGTTCTTTTATTTCATGTTTTTTTTTAAATCTTGTGTTCAAAACCCTCAGGGTGAGAGGTGCTGGCCGTCACAGCAGATCTGATCCCCCTAGACCAGCCAACTGCTCAGAATCATCAGGGTCCGGAGGTGTCCTGTTGGATTGCCAGGACCGACGCCTCACCTCCATCCCCACCCCGCAGACCTGGTCCAAAGCACCAAAGTTCCTCCTCCTAGCCCGTAACAGAATCAAAGTCCTTCGCAATGAGGCCTTTTCTGGCTACGAGAGTCTGACCAGTCTGGACTTGCAACAGAATCACATCTCATTGGTGGAGGAGGAGGCCTTCCAGGGTCTAACTGGACTTACAACACTACTGCTGCAACACAACCGCCTGACTTCACTGAGCGAGGAAGCTTTCATCCCCATGCCAAACCTACGCTACCTGCGCTTGTACGATAACCCGTGGAATTGTCGATGTCCGTTGGACAGTCTCATACAGGTCCTTCAGGTCCCAAGCAACCGACATCTCGGGAATCATGCCAGGTGAGTCTTCCTGTTTAATAATAATCAGTTTTACAAGACGGAATTTTTCTGTGCCATGTGAATGGCTAAAACATAATTGGACACACCCATAAACAGCCCTACAAATGCCCATATTTGGTACTTTAAACCATGGGTCTTCAATAGGGGTGCTCCAATCGATTGACCACCGATAGGCATCGCCCGATATCAATGAAAAAGCACGGTATTGATATCAGACGATACTTGCTTTATAACACCAATCTCTCCACTCCCACTGCAGCATCCAGAACAACCAAAACTGCTATGTGTCGACTTCCTGTTTACGTAAGAGTAACAAATTTTGCACCCTGCAAAACATGCCACAAAAAATGTCTCACTTGGGTGGCACTGAAAAGCTTTAGATCGGTGCGGCATTTGGGGGGGTGAGCACTTTTTTCACTTCTAAATGTTTGTTTTTCTCAATTAACTTATTACTTTTGAGCAAGCCATGGTTCTATTCCAAGATTGGTGGCGTAGGAAATGGATGGATGGATCGTTCCGGGCAAGTAAACGAATAATTTCATTTACTTTGACTTTAATTGGTCAGATCTGGACCGAGGTCCGCCATTTGGTGATGCCTGCACAAATGACTCTCAGAGATTCATTCATTCATTTTCTACCGCTTATCTTCACTAGAGTCGCGGGCATGCTGGAGCCTATCCCAGCTGTCTTCGGGCGAGAGGCGGGGTACACCCTGGACTGGTCGCCAGCCAATCACAGGGCACATATAGACAAACAACCATTCACACTCACATTCATACCTATGGACAATTTGGAGTCACCAATTAACCTAGCATGTTTTTGGAATGTGGGAGGAAACTGGAGTACCCGGAGAAAACCCTGTGAGGTCTGCGCGCTAACCACTCGACCGCCGTGCCGCCCCTAAAGGGGACCTATTATGCTAATTTTTTTACCTTTTGTATTGAGTTGTGGTCTCCTATAGAACAGCTACACATGATAACCCGCACAGAGAACTTTTTAGATCTTCCGTAATCTGCACCTATTCCATCTTATTTCCTTTGATTTGTGCTTCCTGCCAAAATGGTCTGTTTTTAATTTATTCCACCCACCCACCCACTCGGGTCTCCTATCTGTGTAGCCTGTGTTAACCAGAAAAAAAAATAACAAGCTTCTAATGTATAACTTTCTTTAAAGGTGCGCAGAGCCCATTTGGCTTAAAGGGAAGAAACTGAAGCGGGTTGACCCCGAGTTGCTGTGCAAGGAATCAGATCCAACCGGCAGGCCGCAGGGTGACCAGACGGATCCCGCAAACCCCGGCGAGCCCAGTCCATTTCAAAGCAAACCAGACGCCACCACATCCTGCCACACTTACTACTTCCCTCAAGTACGCATGGACTGCAGCAACAGAGGCAAGTCTGTTATCAGCTTTCTTTTCCATCAGTCATTGTGATGAATGGGCACCTCACTAGGCTCGAAAAAATGCAGCACAGATGTTTCTTACGCAATGAAAAGGGGGCAAAGCGCCGTCAGAGAAGTGTTGTATGATTGGATCCTACTGACGCATGACTGGAGGTATTGAACTTGTTGTCCTCAAAGGATATTGAGCGACTGCTTTGGAATGTGTGTTGAATGAAAACAGTGGAAACTTTCAAATTCAATATCACTGCTCCTCGGCGAGACTTCAACTGTGCTGCTTGGCTAAATATAAGGTTATATCTTGACAATAAAAATAATAATGGAAACATTATCTTTAGTCTTAATAGGAATATAATACGTTAATGTGGTTCACTTCCAGATTAGACAGTATTTCCATTATTTCCCATGTGAAAAGGTGTTCCTCAATTCAAACATGTCAGAAATTAACCAGCTTGCTAGAATGGATTGTGTTGGACCTCAAATGTTTAATTTTATATGGCAAAAATATGTACTCCTAACCTGATGACTAAAGCAAAGCCCTCCTCATTTCTAGGTCTAACGGAAGTGCCTGCTGGTATTCCCGAGGATGTAGTGCACATCGACCTGTCCCACAACTCCATCCGTCACCTCAAAGCCAAAAATTTCCAAGGAGCAAAGAGCCTTAAAACCTTGAACATCAGTCATAACAACATGGAGCACATTGAAACAGGTATTTACACTTTATTTACCCCATAGGATTACTTTTCAACAATTAAAAAAAGTTTCGGATGTCCCACAATAGTGTAATGGCCATGTCTTGGGGTCTGTAGCTTTAATGTTAATGAGCTGTGTGCCTGTCTCTGACAGATTGTGTGTCTCCAAGATACAGTATTGTGCACTTTATCGATTTTTTAGCATTTTAGATGCTAAAATTTGGGTACGAGTTGCTAGTTAATAGCAGGCATAATCAAGGACAGCTATGTTGGGACTTATGTCAATGATGGTACCATAGCTGAAGAGCTGCGACAAGCTAGTCACCGGGAAAGATAATCAGTCAAACATACATAGTACATTATATTACATTGCTATAGTACATTATAGCAATGTAATTTATCTTATTTATTATGTATTGTGGCTATATGTGCCCTGTGATTGGCTGGCGACCAGTCCAGGTTGTACCCCGCCTCTCGTCCCAAGACAGCTGGGATAGGCTCCAGCACCCCCCGTGACCCTCGTGAGGAAAAGCGGTACAAAATGAATTATGTATTGTGTAAAAATAATACTTCAAACTTCAAAATAATACTTCAAACTTCAAATTGAAAGCACAAAATCAACACAGACCTACTATTCACCAGCATGAGCCTGGACTTTCAATATTATTGTTTTTCAGGAAGGTTGTGGACCCAACAATGATGCACGTTAGCACTCAGGAAGGTCATTAAATAGTACCTTTATACATTCCTACATAGTATCATAGTATCACCATTTGGGACCAAATATGAGGTGAAAGAATAAGGCTAAAAATGCAGTAGTCCAGTTAGTCTGTTCAACATGGGACAATGTTGCATGATGCGTTCAAGCGTTTA
This sequence comes from Doryrhamphus excisus, assembly GCF_037039965.1. Lineage (NCBI taxonomy): Eukaryota > Metazoa > Chordata > Actinopteri > Syngnathiformes > Syngnathidae > Doryrhamphus > Doryrhamphus excisus. The sequence goes on along the minus strand of NC_136357.1, from coordinate 12,490,507 downwards.
TAAAACATGCAAATACTCTGGATTTCTAAATGTATATTATTTTTCAAAATAAAATAATGCCCCCATCTCCAAAATTGATAAAAATTCTATGTAGTTATCATATTTGTGTATCATGACACAGTTTGTTTTCAGCAAAACCGGCGACCCACTGAAAACATTTCTGTGACAACCCATCAGTTGAGAACTCAGTGCCTGGTTTTCTTATTTGTATTTTTTATAAGGCTGTTTTCTTTGAAACGGTGGGCTTATACATGGGGCGGAGTCATCTTGCTAGGAGCATGTCATACATGGTATTACGTCCATGACGAAGAAAGCTTGTCCTTCAAAGGCGAGCATTTGAGTGCCTGTTGTGGTGCAATCAAGTGACGTATATGATGAACATTTCATGTTTGGAGCTCATAAACAGGCCCTAGTGACACACATTAATGTTGCAACGTCATTAAAAAGTTCCTTTTGCCTAATAGGGGACATTTCGGCGTGTTGCTATAGCAACAGAGTCAATATTGCATTGACTGCTTTATGCAGAATGACAGAAAAATGTTATTGTGTTTTTCTTTGGCTGGTAGACAAAAGGAGCAGCCAAAAGTTATGTTTTGGGGGAGGGGGCGGGTGCTTTACATCTGCTAGAACTTCTGTTTCTCATTTTCCAGTTTTAGAGCTTGCATGTTACTTGATTGTCTCTCTTTTTAAATATGAGGGCGCTGAGAGGATTAGTCACTCTGCTTATATAGTAACTGGAAGGAGCTGCTTAAATATGCTGTGCACTTCTCCAGCGTCCCTGTTCGGGCTCTTACATCTTCAAGAGTTGGACCTGTCTGGAAACAGCCTCCATTTCATCCAGTACGGGGTTCTGGAAGACCTCTACTTCCTGTCCAAACTGAAGCTAGGGGGAAACCCTTGGGTGTGTGACTACAGGTGGGCTGCTCATTTGTCATATGTACTCTTCTAAGTCCACCATCACTCATCAAGCGCACTTTGCAGCATCCACTACATGGTGTATTGGCTGCGTCTGCACCCGGGGGTGAAGCACACGGGTCTGCTGTGCCGTTCCCCTCTCGAACACACCGGCGAGAGCGTGGAGCAATACGTGCGCTCCTACAACAGAGAATGTCCCAGAAACAAGCAGGAGAGTCAGCGGGACGAAACCCAAGCGGACGCTCTGCTCTGGAGCACATCCCTGGAAGCGCAGGGAGAGTTGGAGGAGGAAGTAGAGCCCAGCCACTTGAGGCGGCCCCAGAAGTATCAGATTATTAGACTGTCTTGAGTCCAAAAGACGTCATCTCTGGTTTTGAATAGGTTTTGTTTACAACGTTCCACACTTCTGTTTCCTTTCCATATTGTCAAATAGTCTGTATCAGATGAACAATCTACCTTTGTGTGCAGTGTATTCTTATGTAGAATCCAAAAATATGGGAATTACCTCTACTCTTTTCACCTTTTTCTATTGGGGAGAATTAAAAAAATATATTTAAAATATTACAAAAGACTGTTGCTTCATACAACTCACTGTATGAGAGAAGAATTTTACATTGTATGTATCTTTATACAACATTAGCGTAATATTTTTGTGTTAAACTAAACAAATTTTAATTATGAGGAAAATATTAAAGTCACTGTTTCACTTTTTATGCACACGCAAATAGAATGTAATTAATCATTAATATTTTTGGTTATGTATTTAGCTGTGTAAGAGGGGGTCAAATATTAAACAGCTCTCTACTACCCACGATAATAAACATATTGTTACATTAAACACCTTCAAATCTAATTATTAAGTTGATACAGTTCTTGTATTGGACCTCATTAGATTATAGGGGTGTACCTAAAGTTATGGCCGCTAAGGCAAGGGGTTACATTACACTTGGCGAGTAAACAGGCAATGATTTGAAATCTACTTACTGATATTTCGCAAACTGGACCATTCTAAGGAGTTGCAGCCACGCAGGTTGAGATGGATCACAAATGGACGGAAATTCTGCATGACCTCACTCATGATGCTGTCCGTTATCCAGTCTTTGAACATTGACAAGTTGACCTAACAAAGGAATATATTAGAGTACGTCATCCAGTGTGCCACAAAAGTGACATCCATCCCTCATTTATCAGCAACCATCGTATGACTGTGTATCTTCTTCTTCTTCTACCGCAACTCCCCAGTGCTAGTGGCACTCATACAGTACAGCCCCAGGCAATGACCCTATCACCACCATGCTTGACTGGAGGAAAGACAACGTACGTATATCTTCAACAATATTGTGGTGAAATAGCCACTGAAATGTGAGGGATGTACTTCCTTTTGTGATATACTGTATCTAAATGTGCAGAAACACACCTTACTCCAAAGACAGCTTGAGTAGATAAGACCCCTCCAACTGCAGCATACTTCAGCACAGCTCAGCAAGTCTCTTACTTCCAGATACTGGAAGATCTGGGGGAACAAAAACAAGTATTCCTCTAATATATTATTGCTAGAGATGACAGATATACTAACATGGTAACCAAAATAACAAATGTAGCGCCCACTATGATACAGTGCAGTTTTACAACATGGCAAACTACAATCAATGAGTTAACATATTGTTGAATGAATAACTCTCAAAACTCTGTATTATTATTGTATACAGTACCGCAAACATGCTCTGGACCTAAATGGGCATTACTACTTACTACAAAGCTGAGAGTGTTTGCCTTCCACACATACAACACTTACAAATCCCAAACAGAACAAAACTTACGTTGCAAAAAAGTAAACCAAAGTCAAAATCACTGCATGCTCCCCTTTGCCAAAAAATGTGAAACCAAAACAAACAAGGGTTTCATTGTTACAGTTAGCTAGCTAAATAAGTACAAAAATAACACGCTCATAAATAAACCTATAAACCAAAAGCCCCTGATACTCATAAGCTCACTGTGTGTGTGGTGTGTGTGGGTTTGCAAACCACAACTAAATAACTGACACCATGCCCAGGTTGAAGAATTATACATATTGCAACATTTTTCACATTAAATCATTCTTATGAGACATCAGTCTCTATTTTCTATGCATTTAAAACATATAAAAACAGATAAAAAGACAGCGCCAAGAATGCACATAATGGGAAACATATTAATATAAAGAAAACTCTAATGAATGTTACATACTTTATTGCTCTCCTGAAAAGACAATGCCAAAACCTACTTAAGTATTACAAATAATGCATTTATTAATAAAATTATGTTCTTTATATGTATTATTTATATGTATTATTTATAAAATTACTATATATTGTATTAATAATATGTAATCTAATAGATTTAACGTTTGTTTTTCTTTTTCAACTTTTTCAACTTTTTCAACAATTAATAAAAAACAAAATATGAAATAAAAAAAAATAGGGTGTACCCCACCTCGCGCCCAGAGACAGCTGGGATAGGCTCCAGCACCCCCGTGACCCTCGTGAGGAAAAAGCAGTAAAAAATGAATGAATGAATATTTAAAGAACAGGCCTACACCTCAGGTTTGTGTTCTAGCTGACAAAGCATACGTACTAATGAGAGGCCTTGTTTAGTTTAGTTTTTAAAATGTGCCACCGGACAATAAAAATGAGTTGTATGCTGCAATTGGTCCCCGGACTATGGACACACCTTCTCTAGTGGGTGTAGTGCAGGGGTCAGCAACCCATGCCTCTTTGTTGTGGCTTCCTTTGCAATGCTCAAGTATTTTGAGCAAGTATGCACCCTGGACTGGTTTTGAATGAGTGCCTCGGTTGCCTGCAGTTCCAGTAGCCACCAGCAGAGGCAACAAAGAAGGATTCATTCATTCATTCATTTTCTACTGCCTTTTCCTCACGAGGGTCGCGGGGGTGCTGGAGCCTATCCCAGCTATCTTTTGGGCGAGAGGCGGGGTACACCCTGGGCGAGAGGCGGGGTACCCTGGACTGGTCGCCAGCCAATCACAGGGCACATATAGACAAACAACCATTCACACTCACATTCATACCTATGGACAATTTGGAGTCACCAATTAACCTAGCATGTTTTTGGAATGTGGGAGGAAACCGGAGTACCCGGAGAAAACCCACGCTTGCACGGGGAGAACATGCAAACTCCACACAGAGATGCCCGAGGGTGGAATTGAACCCTGGTCTCCTAGCTGTGAGGTCTGCGCGCTAACCACTAGACCGCCGCGCCGCCCTTCTTTAAATATATTTAACCATTTAAAATATTTTCACCTCAATTAGCATTAGTATTTTTAGCATGTATTTGAGGTAAAGAAAAAGCAAAGAATATCATATAAAGTTGCCCCAGAGTCCTTGGACTCTGGAGTTGTGTAAATGTATTTTGCTGTGAGAGCGTCAACCTTGAGTGAGATGCTTGTGGGCAGTGCAGAGAGCCAATCACATCCTTCTCCAATGATGCTTTGATGGCGTCCCAGTTCTGAATCTGTCTGCAGTTTCTGTAACACAACACACACATATAGCTGACTCTACACACACCTTTACATTCACTTCCATTTTCCACATACATTCATACCTTAAAGTAATCTTTGGTCCTCCTTGAGTCCCTTACGATACTTCTCCATGCGCCCACGATACGTTTAAGTATGCATGCTTCAAAAACACGTGTCAGCTTTTTGACTGCAACTGAAGACATCAAGAGAGGGTTGGAATAAAGAGCAACTTTGATGTGTAGAGGACAGAATGAGTCACAAAATAGGGAAGGGTGTCAGCAAAGGCTTTCAGATTTGGACACACTTCTTAGTTTTTTTTCTCTCTCGGAGAAATCCAGTGTCTTACCAGCCCGTGTCTCCTCCTTGAACTTGACCCAGTGTATCCACCCGGAGAAAACCGCCACCTCTTTTGATCTGTCGTAGTGTCTCGCTGCAACGTCCATCTTGTGAGCTAACTCGGACGCATCTGTCATGCTGACCATGGTGTAATTCTTCCAGCTCCTGTGCACCCCCCACGGCCCATGCCAACAAACACAGCACATCAATAATTCATGCAAAACAGGGAACTTTCTTTTGGGTGGATCAACTTTCTGTTTTGAATTACAGCCCAGACAGCGCATTAATATTTTAAGTAGACATTTATTCTTATGAGAAATAAAACATCCATCCTCACTATGGTCGTGGGTATGCTGGAGCCTATTCCAGCTGTTTTTGGGTGGACGAGAGGCGGGGTACAACCTGGACTGGTCGCCGGCCAAAAATAAAACATATAAAACAAAAAGAATTGTCATGATTCATGATATTATTTTTCAACCTATGTTTTTTTAAAATTAAGATTTAGTTATAGATATTTTTTCTATGATATTAATGTATTTCAATCATGACTTTTTAATATTTCTAAATTTACAATTTTATTTTTATTATTTTATACTATTAATCTGATTATAAATATTTATCTTAAGTCAGAAATTTAATAATTGTATATCAATTTGAATATAAATATAAATATAAATTATTATACTACAATTATTTAATTTATTTCGATAAATACCTTTTTCTATATCTATATATTTAAAATATCATTATATTACACATCCATTGTAATTATTAGAATTACATATAACATTAATGTTATATGAATTAATATCAGAAGCATTATGTTTGCTATACTTTTACTTTATATATTAATACATACAGTATTTTTGTTTGTATTCAAATTTCTAATTTGTCATGTGTTAATAACCATTCATCTTCATAAATTGCAAATAAAATTGGGATTATTATTGTTTATTTTAACAATTCAATACAAAATATAATAAAATATGTATAATCCATACATAAAAATCAAGAAAATACAAAAATATGGCTAAATACATCACATGAAACATGATATTTTTCCACAAGCCAAACATTTTAGAGCACTGAAAAGAACATTTAGTGAGACTGCAGCCAGGATGGACACTTTCCAGAGCTATTTTCAGCGGTTTTGTGCCATGGGTGACATTGAAGGAGGCATGACAATGCAGCATGGAGCGCTCTCTTTATGTCAACACTCCATCTTCTCTTTGGCCAACTAATGAGGCTTGACGTCCATACAGCACCAGCTGCCTACAATCAACTAATTGCAGACGCTGGAAAAGGCTCAATGGGAATTTGGGAATTTTTTTTTTTGCTTGTGTTTGTTTTGAGGGAAGTCAAGGAAGAAGCTCTGCAGGTTTTAAACACTTTGCTGCTGCAGGAGGACTTATTGTGATGGATGTTCTGTTTGGGTAAATTAATGCACATTTTAGCTATGCTTAACAATTACTACTGTTTTGTTATTAATACGAATGAATATTGTTTTGACTTTTAGGGTTCTTTGCTTTATGGTGTCGACCTGCCTTTGTTTTTCTCCTCAAAGCGGTAAGAACCCTTTTGTGTTTTACCTTTTGTGTTGCTCCTTTGTGTTACTCTAAATGTGTGTGTTGTTAGGTTACAATGAAGCACTTGGCCATTCTTTCAAGGATGATGACTCAAATAATAGCTATAGGAGACGACCTGATCCACAAACCTTCAGCCAGTTTGATTCTGGAGCATCTTTGGACGCAAACCAAGACTTTGCTGCTGCAAGACATGGAGTACAAGATAAGTGGCACCGGACAGAAGCAGTCAACGATAAGCAGGAGGACAATCAGTACGGTGATTCTGGCTTACAGCATCCATTAGACCTTCTAATGAAGGAGAACACCAAGGACACATCAGTAGAGGGCATCAGTTTTCCAGATATGAGCGATTTCAAGCGACTTATAGAAACAATGAAGAACTCCTTCTTGACTCCTGGACAAAACTTGGAGCATTTCCACACAGCGAGGGGCCTTATTCTAAATGAACTTGTTTCTGCCTCTACTGAACATTCAAAAGAAGAGTCTGTCCATGATGATGATGATGATGATGATGATGATGATGATAAGGAGGAGGAGAATGATATCTGGAGTGGACCACAGAATGGACAAATCCAAAAGGGTGTCAGCTTTCATGTGCCAAGTCAAGTACCTGATCCTGCTCTCTCCACAAGCGGAATCTCTCCCAGGATGAACAAAAATAGCGACCATAGTAGACGTTACCCTGGGCAAAAACCTTACCCGTCTTGGTCGAAAAACTCATTAAGCAGCACTGCAACATACCCTCCAGTCAAGCAAGTCAACCCTACATTAAGTAAATCAGCCAATGGAAGTTCTATCAAGTTCCATAACAATCCATCTCAACAAAAGACTCCATCTTACAGCAAAAGTCTTAACGTCAAACCCCCAAGAGGTTCTATAGCATCATGGGTCTACATGCCGGATGGAGAGTCCAAGCATAGAATGACAGCAGCAGCGCCGGTGACTGCCAAAGTGAAAGAATCTGGGGGCATAGAAGTCAACCCTGGGGTACGCCAACCTGTTGATTTCTCAGCAGAAAGACACACAGTGAAGATCCATGCAGAGGACCCTCATAATGGACGGTTTAAAAGTGAGAAGACACATGGTGTGTTTAAACCTTCCATTTATGGTTCAAGCAATCATAAAGGTCTTGTCAGAGGTTATCAACCGCTTCTTGATGTGCAGAAACCAGATCCCAAAAAGCATGTTTTGTATACTCTTACTCAAGAAACACAAAAACAGCAAAATAATATTCCAAATCCTATTTCTCAGGGGTTCTATTCAGTCCAGCAGGTCAGTAATGGCTATGAAACTTCTCCAACAGTTGGATTGAAAAAATTGTCCAGGAATTTTGACAAGCACAACACAACCCCTGCGTACGGTGTACGCAAACCAACTGGGTGGTATGCTGCACCGCAAAGACGAGGATCTACCAGAAATGGTGCTCAAGCAACCAAACGACATAAACTGAAACATCGTAACAGGATCTACCGACTGCCTATTCAACCAATGCCAACCGCATGGTTCCAAAAAAGACTTCCCGTTTACAGAGACCCAAAGAAGGCCTTAGCATTTAGGACGAAATATGTCCTCCAGTCCAGAAGCAGCTACGTCAGGAGTAAACTATCTCAAACCAAAAGCCACTACACACCACACCAAAAGTGAGTTGTTTACAAAAGGTATGCAATTGTTGACATAAATATTCATGTTTGGCTTGTGTGCATGTTTTATAGTTTTATTTATGGGTACATTTATGGCAAAGGAGGAAACAATTATGAGTTTGCTAACAAAATGGCAATTGGAGGTCAGCCACACAGACCGTTAAGCCTTCCATGGGATCCAATAATGCCTCGAAAAATGTAAAAAAAAGAAAATGTTACATTAAAAATACTAAACTTAATTTGTCAGTGTAACTGTCTACACTTTCTGACAAATTATTATAATACTATTCACACAAATTGTGGTTTATTTTGTTTCTCTAGGTTTATGTTTTGATGGCAAGTCCCTGCTCTTCTCCCATGCTGGGTAAGATTACTATAAAAATAGTGGAAAATATTTTGTTGAGAGAAAAAGAACTGTCTGGTTTCTTTTATATTTCTATGCAAAAAGTGCGAAGAGGCTAATTCATACCTGCTGTGTAAATATTGATAAAAACCACAGTATGCTGGACCCTTACCTGAAAGCAGCACTTGTTAATTTCCTCCTGTAGTAGGAGTAGGCCTTCTCGTACCTATAAAACAAAGCCTAATAACAAGGGGGGTAAAAATATTAATCATGTTGAGTTGAGAAATCCTGCATTGAGGTCTGAGGATAGGTGGAAATTACCATGAGGTCTTGGGAATCCATATAATCTGTTTCATCCAATTGCAGACCGGCCAACACAGACTGGTTCTCGTCATCGCTGAGAAACTTGTCCCTCAAAACACAATAATAAAGCTGACTTTAATGGAGAGAAAATATATGTGCGTGTGTATAATCATTTTTATTAACTGTTCGATTGACCAATATTCAATTATAGGACAATCTCTTAATCTGATTATGTACATATTACATACTTTTTGCCAGTAATATTAAATCTGGTAACTACAATGTTAAAAATGCTTCAATCTTTAATGCAGCTCCACATCACTGCAATCTATAACAGCCATATAGTACCTATATAATACCTACTATGCAGATGTACCTAATGAAGTGGCCAGTGAGTTGTTGAATTGTTCAGCCAGAAAGAGCGAAAGAGGGCCACCAAGTGATGGTTCTGGGTAAAATCACAGTATCACTTACCAGTCCACATTCTGCAAGTTGTCATGTCCCTGAAAGGCGACCAGTGTGTTTTTCAGGAACTGTATAGGGTCCCTGGGATCTAACCGGCATGAAGCAATCAACAAGGCCTGTTGTTAAGGAACGTCAAAACAGTCAACTGAATGACTTAGCATTGAAACTAATTATAACTTTTGTCCACTTTAGTTATTTACCTTATATAGCTGCTGAAGCTCATACTCGGTCAAATTCCTCACTTCGAGTTGCGTTTGTTTTGCATTCATTTTTTTTGGAGAATCATTATATAAAAATGCAATTACATTAACATTAACTTAAAATAACACTGAGAGGCTTTTTTTCCTTCAGGTTTTGTTGCGCTTCTCTTACTTTTTCACCACCTGTCGTTGTTTGCGTCATCTCCACTCTTTGAAATAGTTATTGTGTTAAGTTAAGTCTTCACCAATGAATTGCGTCAACTAATACGTCATCAGTAGTTGTCATTTTGTTGTGACGTCTTCGAATGCGACGCGGCTGATGCTCGTGTTCATTTGTCAGGAAGATCTTAAGCTGACGTTTGCATCAAATACGGGAAAATGTATTTTCAGTGTTCTGTCTGACATGTATTTTACCACTCATAAGTGTGCGTTATTTGTAGTCTTTGAAACGATTATATTGGGAAGAGTGTAACGTCTCAAGACGGGTGTTTTTTAATTTGGCCAACAGCTTTCATCCAAATTTCCTGACCACTCAGCTCAATTATTTATGACCTTTTATTATCACATTTTGTGTTTTTTTTATTATTTTTTTACAGGTTTGGCTTTTGGTTCCTGCCCCTAAAATACTTAAATTGTTTGCTGTGAAATACGATGCAAAATATGACAACGAACAGCAAAAATGTTAATATTTACATTGAAACAACACTAACCCCCGATGAATGAGTTGAATTTGTTATTAATGTATTAAAAAACGTTAATTTATTCATTCGTCTCGCCATTCAACAGCGCTGGGAACCGCCATGCATTATGGGAGCAAAACACCATGAAGTGTCTCATAAAAAGCCCTCCGATGGAAACACGTCTTTGCACTGCATTTTCTTTTTTACGATTGGAGATACGGCAACACTTCTGTGTGAAATTTAAACTACAAAACTAGATTTGTATCGATATTAAAGCAGTAATTGTCCGTCGTCACTAACATTTGGTCGGCCAACTATTTTAACTATTTTCTGCTGCCCGGTGGGTAATCAGTGCAGCACTCGAACGACAACTTGTTTCATCATAACTTGTTAGAACATGATGGCCCTTTTCAAGCTAGTTTTGTGTGGATTTTGCTTTGTGGTCACGTTAACAAGCCGCGTTGGTTAGCTAAAAGATCCACCTATTAATAACCGAGACATCCGGTGAATGAAGCTTAGCTAGCCAACTAGACGAGATTAGCCAAGTACAGTAAACAGACAGCAGCAGCAGGATGGGCGACGGCAGTATTACGACTAAAATTGGCAGCATGAAGGCTTTAATCGGAATAGCTGCTGGAGCTGGGGCTTCTTATGGAATATACAAACTTCTAAGTGGGGGAGGTTTCAAGAGATACAAGAAAAGTATTATATGGGAAGGTGGTGCTTTGAAGGGCAGTCAGCCCACTGAAGAGAGGCCTCGACCGGGCAGCCTTTTGGCCAAAGTATCTGGACTGGATGTCGTCTGTCCCAGAAGTGAAAGAACGGATGCTGCTTCGGGCAAGTGTGTTTTAGAACTTGAAACGGTTGCCATAGAAACACCAAACAATGTGGAGATTTACACTACAACACATCTCATCGTAACACTAATCATGATAGTCTTGTGCAAGCGGTTTTTCATCGTAGTACTTGAAACCAAACATTATTTTGCACAGGTGACGTCATCCATCAGCCCTCTGGTAACCTGCAACCAGAACACCTGAAAATGCTACTGACATGTCTACAAAAAAATACAAGTCCATCAGACAGGTGTCACCTCTTAGTCACGTTAGGAAACGCTGCTGCCTTTACTGTGAATCAGGTACTGAGCCTAAAAAAACTTAATGTTACAGACATTATCATGAATCATGTTTACCCTATATCCCCTGTAGAACATCATACGCGAATTTGGAGGGATTCCAGTGATAGGTGGCTTCCTCTCAGACCCTGCATCTGAAGTTAAAGTGCACGCTCTGAATGCATTAAATAACCTGTGCATGAACATCCAAAACCAGGAACAACTGAAGGTACACACCTATCTTCGACTGCACTAGTTTTTTGTCTGTTATTGAACATGACAAACCACTCTCTGTCTTTGTAGGTTTATGTGCCACAAGTGCTGGAGTTGATTGAGATGTCTCCAGTGAACTCTGACCTCCAGCTTGGGGCTCTCAGGCTGCTAACAAACCTCTCGGTTACAGACAAACATCAATACTTACTCAAGGAGTCGGTGACCCTTTTACTCTCCCTACTTGTGGTGTGCAGTGAAACGTTACAGGTGAGCGCCTCCTTCTCTTGGTAAATGTTGTCATATGTTTTTTTTTTTAAGCAATAAATGATTGAACAGTAAACATGGGTTTTGTTTCAGGTTCAGACATTAAAAGTACTGGTGAATTTGTCATCTAATCCAGACATGATGGATGATATAGTTCAGGCTCAGGTAAGATGGTTTGGGGCATACTCCTAACTCCACACCATAAACTTGACTGTTTGGCTGGCTACAGATGTGCCAGTTGTTTTCACAGATGCTTCCCCACCACATTTTTATTTTTCTTATTTCTATTTATATTCTAATGGTATCTCCTGTTTACTTTTTATCTTTATCCCATTTTGTTGTGTTTATTTTAAATCTTAATGCCATTTTTATTCTTATTTTTACTGTTTATTTTTTAATTTTATGAATTGTACCCAGGGGCCGCATGGTGTAGAAGTGGTTAGCATATTGGCCACATAGTCAGGAGGTCGGGAACACCGGGGTTTGATTCTCCACTTGGGCATCTCTGTGTGGAGTTTGCATGTTCTCCCTTTGCACGTGTAGGTTTTCTCCGGATACTCCGGTTTCCTCCCACATTCCAAAAACATGCTAGGTTAATTGGTGACTGACAATTGTCCATAGGTATGAATGTGAGTGTGAATGGTTGTTTGTCTAGATCAGGGGTCAGCAACCTGCGGCTCCAGAGCCGCATGTGGCTCTTCAGACTCTTTATTGTGGCTCCCTTTGCGATGCTTGAATATTTTTAACACCCGAGTGGGGAAAATGCACGTCTTTTGTAATGAGTTTTAAAAAATCCAACTTTGTCTGAGACCATGAATGCATCCTGAGTGAGTTCTGACTGCTATCCAGTTCAGTACATGAAGAAAAACAAGTAATACTTACCTACAAATCTAAAAAATAAATTTGAGATAATTTAAAAACAGCGGCATGGGAACTTGTTTTTACGTTTACAGTAGTTTACACATACATTTATGTAAGTTTATCTCCAAAACTAGCAAGAGTACTCCAACTCGTCTTTTCTTATCTGAACTACTTTGATACCCCCAAATTCCCTCCAATGTTGTTTTAAACATACTATATGTTTTGCGGCTCCAGGCTATTTTTCTTCAGTGGGCATTGGGTAAAATGGCTCTTTTCATAGTAAAGGTTGCCGACCCCTGGTCTAGATGAAATAAAATTGAAATAAATTTACCCAAATGGTCAAAAACTGAAACCCACAGCAGATTGCTCACCTGCTATTACATTAATTTGCGTAATAAATGCTTCTAATTTAATTCACAGTTGCAACTTTGTCCAAACGACTAAAAAAACAAACAAAATTTGAAGTAATCCACTAAGTCATAAAAATTGCAATAATACAGCACAAGAGAATGTGTCGTGTAATTAACACAATCGCCCCTCTTACAAGTCAGTTTTGACAGTGGTAATTTTGTGCAAAATAAATAATCAGAATGACCCAAAGAAACTGTAAATATTCCACAAAGTCAGATATATTGCAGTAAGGCATGAAAAGAGAAGTGATGGGACAAGTAAACGGGGCATGACATGAATGTTGAGTGTTCAGGCAGGCCTGTGAGGGGGAAGTACACCAAAGTCCAACATTGCCTCGTTTGAGCACAATCTTAAATAAACAACAAGTTGTTAAACAGCGACCTCAGTTTGTGATTACCTTACACTTATGTATCATTTTGAGAAGCAAAAATGTTGAGAAAATGAGGCCAGTGTATTTTAGAATAGCTCCCACTAGGGGGCAGGAGAGTCAAAGAGCTGTCATACTCCATGCAGAAAATCATACTACCTTCTTAAAAAATACTGCAATATGCCTTCTCCAGTGTTCATTATTCCTCTCACGTAAATTATAACTATTTAAATAATCACAACTACCCAGACCAACCTTTACACATTTGCTTTTTGTGGATGTAACATGTAACCTTTTAAACACTCATATTCTGTACTGTAAGATAATCTATATGTTTAAAGGGGACCTATTAGTCTTTTTCCACTTTTTTGAGCTATACATTTAGTTAGAATGTGGTTTTCACATGTTAAATGATGCCAAGTGTCAGATAATGAGGTTTGTACATTTGGAAGTGGCCAAAAAATAATTTTGGCCTGGCCCTGAATGCTTAGTTTCAGAGATTTTTTTCTAACACTGGCTTGCTGTGATGTCACAAAGAACCGGGCTCCCTTATATGAGCATGCCCTGTAAGCCAGATACACTCTAGGACTGCCCTCCAAACAGCTCTGCTTCGCTCTGATTATGGTTCTTAGCTGTGGCTTCCAGGAAATATTTATACGAGGCAAGCTCAGGCAGAAGTGGTTGGAGTTGGAGTTGGCGTGTTTGGAGGCGGGCTGTGGATGGAATTAATTAAAACAGACCGTTTTGGAAATCCAAGGAAATACAGCTGGAATAGGTGCAGATTCTGGAATATCTAGAAAGTTTTCTGTGCAGGTTATCACGCGCAGCTGCTCTATAGGAGTCCATAACTCAATACAAAGGGCTGAAAAATGAGAATAAATAGTCCCCTTTATTAAGTGCGTCCTCCTCCTCCTTACTTTGTTTTCATTGCTTTGTACTTTGTCCATAGGCACCGGCTTCTGTCATGCTGCTGTTTGACGTGCAAACAGCCTCAGAGGTGCTTCTGCGGCTGTTGACGTTCACTGGGAACTTAAAGGCCTGGAGGCCGTCTTCGCAGGTGGCTGAAGAGCTGAGGCGGAAGCAGGACTGCCTCTTTCGAGTCATGTTGGATGAGACGTCGCAGCTCCACGGCCGACTGGTTCAGCTGCTGTCACACCCCGACAGAGAGGTTCAAGCACAGGTGGCCCGTATATTGACATAGAACCTTCCTAGTAATGTTTTTTTTTTTTTACTATGCGTTGCCAAAGTCATCAACTGAACATCTTTGCAATGAAATGAGAAGAAGCGTTATATTACAAACTTTACAGTATAAACCAGCAGTCCCCTGCCAATTGTTCTTGGTTTACACTTTCCACTATTAATTTGTCAGAAAATATTCAACCCTTTTCACAGCATAACTTCATGGAAGGATGAGGCAGGACCCCTCATATTGTTGTGGACAAAGGAGTACTATATTAGGGCCATATTGGAAGAGAAATAGTACAATTCAGAGGGAAAAAGACATAATATGAGAAATATGAGAATTAAATCATGTTAAAAGTAGCTGTAATAATACAACAATAAAGTTGTCACTTTCATTTGTCTGGTTTGGAGACCAGACAAATATTTTTAATTAGGGATGCTCGATATCAGCATAAAAATGCCCTATCGGTTGATATCGATATTTAAAAAATGCTGTATACAACACATACGTGTTCATTCCACCACAGGAGATATGTCATGTTACACATATCGGGATCAGTATCAGCTGATATTAGATTCGGAAATTGACAGTTGGACAATATCGGCATATTGTTTTTTGGCAAAAAAAAAAGCCAATATATATTCTTAATACTAACATTGAATATTACTCTATACATTACTATATATTGATATAATAAGAACACTTTATTTTACATTATGATGTTGTGTGTGTGTAACACTGATAAGATCCTTAATAATTCTCATCTTAAAGCAGTCATACATTTATAATTAAAATATTATGACTTACCGTAAAATAATATTTTTCCCACAAGATTTTTCTTGCCCTTTATTTTATCTTTATTTGTATAATATTGCAAGCTTTTTTTCTATTATCATTTCAAGTCATGAAATAGATATTTAATATATAATGAGATGTTTTTTCTTAAAATTTTATCGCTTTAATCTGCAAACATTTATTTTTATGTATTACAAGTTATATATATAATATACTGTATAGTAATTGAATCAAGTAAAATTTGATGTTGCTTTAATTATTATGCCGTTATTGTGGTATTGAAAATTACAAGCTTTTTTTCATGTTATTACAACTCAAGTAAGGATTGTAAGTAAAACTTTAATATAGTTTGTAATATTACAACTTGATGAGATTTTTTTACACATAGCTGTGTTCTTATGTAATATTACAATCATAATTGGAACTCCATACTAATACTAATTTATTCTTGTCATATTTTGACTTTTTTCTTTTCAATATGGCCCCAATGATGTTCCAAAAGCAAGTTTTTATACTTTTTATGCAACAAGCCTCAAGTCCACCAAGAAAGTGATGCGTTGTAGTAGTTCCATGCGTAGTTCCATTATTCCTACTACCTGCCTGTCTGGCACCAAGAAAAGACAGCTGAGATAGTTTGGGATTTGTGTAAGCACACCAGCACCACTTGGAAGGTCATTTAAAGGTGATGCTCGTCAATCAAGACCAACAGATTCTCCTGGGAGGACACAAAGAACATGTTGGGACTGTGAGAGGCATACAGCGTGAATCACGTGCAGTGGTAAACATGGTCCTACGTTTTGAACCAATATGTTTTAGACAGGATTCCAGGAACATTTGGTGGATTACAATAATGACTGAATGTTAACTACAAGTCTCATTATGTACTTACTTTAACGCGCCAGATTGTAACGCGACAGATCCACACACTTGAGAGCGGTGGACCCATCTGCTGGCCTGGGATAGAGTAATAAGACGTGCACCTTTATTATTTAAAATATCTCAGGCAATAATGTTTACCAGAGTATCTGGAGGTTGATTCTCACAATTATTTCATCTTATTTATTTATGTATGCAGAAGCTTTGTTTTATTTTTATTTTTTGCTTAAATATTTATATATAGGGCCAGTATGTTTTGCATATTTAATTCAATGAATGCACAACATTGACAAGTTTTATGTTTAAATTAGGATTTTTTTTTCTGTAAAATAGTCCAATAAATGCATTACAGGTCACTTATCTTTGTTCATTCACTATATGTTCGAAACCAATCACACCAAACAATCTCTATTGTTCATAAGTATTAATTTATGGATGCATTTTGCAAGGATTGCCATGATATTGCACCATAATGGTTCATGCATATTTACCAGTACATTTGGGAAAACTAGGAATTTAATGAGCTCCAATACAAGAGTTGTTAATAAAATCGGACCAGCTGTATATATATGTTGTACAGTACTTTATTTGTCTTATATGGGAATCTTTTTTTAATTATTATTTATAAGACTCATGTCTTTTGTCTTTAGCCTCCCACTCCTGCAAGGGGGCGACATGCTGCCTCCTTACCAAACCCCACTACAGGCAGTACTATACTGCAAATTTTGGTATCGATTCGATACTGAAGGCAATACTGATTGATACACTATACAAAAAAATCTTTGACATGTATTAATATAACAATAAAAATGCAAACAACACAAAACCCCACACACAGATACGGTAAATACTGTATTAAAAACTACAAATAAACATAGAAGAAAAATAACGAGCTCATGGTATCCCCAAACCCAACCCCACTACAGACAGTACTATACTGCAAATGTTGGTAGCGATCCGATACTGAAGGCCATACTGATTGATACACTATACAAAAAATCTGATCTTTGACATATACTAATATAACATTAAAAATGCAAACGACGCAACCCCCTCCCCACAAAGATACGGTAAATACTTTATTAAATACTACAAATAAACATAGAAGATAAAAATGACGAGTTCATGGTATCGATTTAGTCGATATATGAAACGATCCGACCCCATTTTGCCCAAACCAGGGGTGGGTGATACTGAACAATTTGGTATCGGTCCGATATAACATTTTTCAAGATACTGGAATAATTTGGTGATCATTTGTAATCAGAATAAAACGCCTTGTTCCCAGAACAAAGATAAAGACCAAAAAACAAACCTATTTGGGAACAATTTGGCAATATTTAAAACCATATAAAATACCAACACATTATTATCTTAATTTTGTTTTATTACATACAATATATCAGTATCAAAATCTTATTATATTATTAAATCTTATATAATTATTTGTTTTGTCTCCAAATAAAATCTTACCACGTATGCCGATTCAAATACTACTATTGGTATCGATAAGACCGATATTTGGATCGATCCGCCCACCCCTACTCACCAAACGACAGTCTCCTCGCGGTACCATCCTGTGCTGCCTTACTAGCAGCCGGACCTCAAGTGAACAACACCCAAGCCGAGGACTGGGAGAAAGCAGGGGTTCTTCTAAAGGCTGTCGACCCGCAATGGTCAACCACCACCACCACGACGTGTAGATTTATTTCCCACGCAGCTTTTCTCTCCGTTGTGATCCGACCATGAGCCACACTGCGTCGGCCACCGGCTCGGCTTCTTGCCGCTTCGCCCACTATTTTGTCGTGTGTGGACTCGACCCGGAGACTGGCCTGGAGCCGGACGATGGAGCAGGTACTGTTATATATTTGCCCGACATTTTAACAACCATTTTTGACTGTGATCTTGGTGACATTGTGGTTAAAATGTCTGTCTAAATGGCGTTGTTTACGTGTGACATATGACGTATACACTGCGTATCATCACCCTTTTTAGCATCCATCCAACATTTTGATATGTTTTAAAATCACCAGGCATGTCCAATCGTCTAGTAGGCCTTTTGTTTTTCATATATTCCAGCATAATAAGAAAATCATAAGAAAACATTCATATTCGTCAAAATGCAGCCATAGTTTTATTTCTTCATTGTTTTTCAAAGAAAATTTAATTTATGAATATATTCACATCCAAATGCTGAATAAATGTTGTCATGTTGTCTTTTATAACAGGGGATGTATTAATGCCAGATGACAATGATTCACTGTCATAAAAAGCAGCCATTATCTCCCCAATAATTGCCTCATTCCCCCCATCAACTCCCTCTTTCCAAATGGCCTCTGTCCCTTTTATCTTTAAACAATTCCTCCCCAATTTGTCCCCCCAAGAAAGAGCAAGGTGTGTGATTCAGGTGGTGGGGTTGCCATGGCAATAACAGTCCAAGCAGTGATGCCATGCCACTCTCCCGTTGAGGGTTGCTCTTATTTATAAGCGAAGAAAAGAACCGGAGATGTCAAACACTGGTTGTTTTTGTTGCCGTCATTACATTTTTTTATTTCTTTACCAAAGTGGAGACATTGTCCTAGAAAAAATTGACATCTGGAACATTGCACGTCACTTCCATGTTTGAATTGTAAAACAATAGCTTTGTGATAGTATTTGAAAAGACACTCAAGAGCTCTAAAAGAGAAATACTCCTATGGAGGAAATAATGTCTGCTGTGTTTAACACTGCAGATTATTTCGGCTTCCAACTAACATCCATGGTATTTAATAGCTAGCATGCTGCTTTTGGATGACAACGCTGCCCGACGGTATTGGTGAACACTGACAATCTGCTTATGTAAGAGCAGGCCATATCATAGTGCAACACTGCAGCAGGATCTGCTCCTTTCAAGGGATTTCCTGCCTGGATGGGAATGCTCTTCCATAAGCCTCTGCAGTGGCTACAGTGCGTTTGCATCCAGTTTGCTTACACTAAATGGAACTCTTTAGTGTTTGATAATGACAAAGGAAAATTGTAATTGATTTTCTATACTGTTAAGGGCGTCAGGGAAGCTCGAGCCTATCCCAGCTGACTTACAGTGTAAGGTGGGGTGCTCACGCTGGACTTGATCGTCTGTCAGACACAGAAAAAGTGTGCATTTACTGCGCAACCATCATACTATAAATGCTCTCAAGGTTTAGAGGCATTAATAGGAAGAAGGAGACCATTGTAACAATGCTGTCATTTCCAAAATCTGAATAACAGTGCCACCCTCGGCCATCTCTGTGTGGAGTTTGCATGTTCTCCCCGTGCATGCGTGGGTTTTCTTCTGGTACTCTGGTTTCCTTTCACATTCCAAAAACATGCTAGGTTAATTGGTGACTCCAAATTGTCCATAGGTATGAATGTGAGTGTGAATGGTTGTTTGTCTATATGTGCCCTGTGATTGGCTGGCGACCAGTCCAGGGTGTACCCCGCCTCTCGCCCAAAGACAGCTGGGATAGGCTCCAGCACCCCCGCGACCCTCGTGAGGAAAAAGCGGCGGTAGAAAATGAATGAATAACAGTGTAATTAAAAAGAAAATATATAATAAGGATGCGGAGTGCATGAGAAAGTGAAAACACAAACACAGCTCTCGTTGACAACACGGTCATTTATTAACAAGTACATTGCACAACACAGCTCCTAATGGGCTTGATTTTTGACCTGACACTAATTCGAGATCCCGGCAGTTATTTATTTTTTCAAACCATACATCCGACGAAGGTAGAAGACTCTGCGTTTACTTGCGTTAATTAATTTGTGTTAATGATATTGTATGGGCAGGATATCTCACATGTACTGTACGCAAGTATTCAAACACCTTGCTCCATGTATCAGGTCCTCCTATCTCTCTCATGATCTTCTTGGATCAGCCCATAAAGACCTGCAAAAGCAGCAGCTGCAATTTGCATGCCAGGCCAGTAGTCGGCGATGTCAGTGTGTGCATGCTCACTGAATGCGATGTCTGATGGATATAATCAACTTAAATATAAACAACAATTAGAGTGTCTAAATACTGTGAGGTTTTTACAGCGATTGCCCTTGTTCATTAGTAGATTCCCAAGCAGGCCCGGAACAATGTGCTGTTGTTGGCTCCTCAATGCAGTCCAGTGTGTCCTGCAGACTAATCAAATTTCACATGACACTGCCTGTTGGAATGTCAGCTGGGCCGAGGCTTCAGCGCCAGATGACGGTCGCAGGGGTGGTGACATCAGCAGAGAGCAAGGACTCCCTGACATTTGTGCTTTGTGCCGCTAAAGTTATAAATACACTAAGAACTAGTACAGTTTGCAATTTTGCAAATGCCGAGTCATTTTCACCTTCAGTGAGAAGGCACATTTGTGATGCAACGATGTGAAGTATCCCAGCCCAGGGTGGAATAACTAGCAATAAGTTAGAAGCGGCTGTCATTTTAATCTAATGTCTGTCCTCATCTGCTCAAGTGGTGATGAATGGGAGTCTGTGTAGGGCATTTGCTGTTCAATCATCTCTGGTGTAGGAAGGACTATATCTCTATCTATGTGATGGATGACTTGAAACAATGTTGATTTTTTTTAGTTTATATTATATTCAACATTCATTCATTTTCTACCGCTTTTTCCTCACGAGGGTCGCGGGGGTGCTGGAGCCTATCCCAGCTGTCTTTTGGGCGAGAGGCGGGGTACACCCTGGACTGGTCGCCAGCCAATCAGAGGGCACATATGTATAGACAAACAACCATTCACACTCACATTCATACCTATGGACCTAGCATGTTTTTGGAATGTGGGAGGAAACCGGAGTACCCGGAGAAAACCCACACATGCACGGGGAGAATAGGCAAACCCCACACGGAGATGGCCGAGGGTGGAATTGAACCCTGGTCTCCTAGCTGTGAGGTCTGCGCACTAACCACTAGACCGTTGTGCCGCACATTATATTCAACATATTATTATAAAACATATGTACGTTTACGTACGTTTAGTAGACGCCTTGGGTTTGAATCTCCACTAGTAAGCCCCAATGGTATTCGTCAGGAAGGGCATTCGGAATATAAAGGGCTCAAGACAAAAATCAATATGCAGATCAAAAAGATCCACTGTGGCATCCCGTAATCAGTTAAAAAGCCAAAAAAAAACCCCAAGCAAAACATTTAGATTTATGATTATTACTTAAGGACGATTGTCTGGTGACCAGTCCAGGTTATACCCCGCCTCTGGCCCGAAGTCAGCTGGGATAGGCTCCCGCATACCCGTGACTCTAGTGAGGATAAGCGGTATAGAAGATGGATGGATATTTTTTTTGGTTTTTTCCTGAAGGGACAATTATAAGTTGTTGTCAATGTGTATAATGAAAGTGTGTCTATAGAATATTCCAATAGATCCACAATATTGACATATAGGATAATTATGGCACAGCACTAAGAGACATGGACTGTAATTCTGTATGGCTCATTTTCAGCTGTTAATGTGTTCAAAAGAGGAAAATGCTAATTAGGCCTATACCCTAACAGGCATTAATTAAGCTTTCATGTCAATGCACAAGCAGACCTCCTCCTGGTCCAGTGTGTACTCGATGTGCATTCCATCTTGCTGAGCGTGCTTGTGTCAGGTGGATGCTGGGATGTAATTGGGTCAGTTCCTAAAAATTTCTCAGGCAAGTAACAGCTGATGGGCTTGATGGCCGCCCTTGAGGCCGCAGTGGAAATGGCTGCTATGGCAACTCACTGCCCTGGGTTTGGGCCACTTTGTCTCACTCACTGAGCAGCCACCGACCTTTTAGTCTGATTCTTGACATGGTAGCGTGTAGCTTGTAAACTCCCTCAGGGAAAACTAGCCATTTGTTAGGCTCTGATTTGAAGAAATGTGAACTGAAGATGACAGATTAGCTAATTGAAAACTAGCAAAAGGAAGAAGCCGGGATCTTAAAGGGGACCTATTATGCTCATTTAACGACCCTTTGTATTGAGTTGTGGTCTCCTATAGAGCAGCTACATACAATAACCCACACGGAAAAATTTTAGATCTTCCAGAATCTGCACCTATTCCAGCCGTCTTTCCTTTGATTTGTGCGCCCTGCCAAAACGGTCTGTTTTAATTCATTCCACGCATGGCCCGACTCCGGGCATGCCCACTACGCTGTGATTGGTCACACACCCAAAGTGCTTCCTAACTATGAACCATATAAGGAAGTCGACCCCTCTGTGACATCACAAAGAGGCAGTTTTACCATGCCTTTTGAAACCGAGCGTTTTCAGCCATTCCAAACTTCTTTCAGGGCTCATTTCCAAATGCGCAAACCTCATTTTCTGAAACTTTGGCATCGTTTAACATGAGAATACAACATTCTAACTATATTTATAGGTCAGAAAAGTGGAAAAAGCATAATAGGTGCCCTTTAAAGTCGCAGAGAATTATGAGAATTTTGTAGGAAACTCCCCAAAAACGTATTTATTATTAGCTTTATATTTTGCCAGAAGGATGCTCAAAAGTGCCGAAGAGATTTGCATTTCCATAAAATGCATTAATAGAGATTTTTAAAGTTAGTCAAATATGTATACTAACACATTAGGTTTTTCATAAAATTTTAGATTTTTTTGATATTGTATTTTAAATACTATAAAACAGAAATGTAATTAAAAATATATGTTAATTTTATATATTATTTAGTATATTATGTATTATTTTTGTTTGTGCAATAGATAAAAAAATATATCTGCACATAATAATATTGTGAAAGATGATTTGTACTGCAGGCCTTAAATGGTGTATAGCCAAATGTATATAGCGCTTTTCCACCTCCAAAGCACTCAAAGCACTATGGCACTTAGCACATTTACCTACTGATGATGCAGCATCAGGAGCAACTGGGGCTTTGACATCTTGCCTAACATGATGTCAAAGCCCCATGACATGATCAGGGGAGGACGGAGGATTGAACCCACAACCTTCAGATTGGGAGATGACCACTCCACCGCCTAAGCCATGCTGCCTTATTCCTCATAGAAATGCACTCAAATAGTCTTGCTGTTAAGATAGATAGCGTTAAAGTGATGGTAGATTGATTTCCCGACCAATATATCAATTATCGCTGTATTGCCATTTCATGAGATAATAGTTATCTTGAGCCTTGCATCGCTTATCATATCATATCATATTATATCATATCATATCATGAGGTACGCAGAGGTTCCCATCCCCATTCTGAAATAACAACTATGACAGTGCTGGAAGGTTTTGTGCTATATCCCTTGTTGTTTTCCGTGTTATGTAATTTCCTATTTGTATGGAAACATTCAAGGGCATTGTCTGCTGAATGAACCTTCCTGTTTTTGTTAAAGCTGTTTCTTAAAGGTCAGACGGTGTGTGTATCATCATAAATCAAATTGATGTTCTCAATTTGTAGTATCCTCCCTCTTGTTCTTTCCGTCTTACCTTGAAGGTTGAAGTTCATTCCTTTTTTCACATAATCTTTTTTCTGTGTCGCTTTCAGGAGAGAGCTTTGAGCAGAGCCCGATTCAACGCTCCTTCAAGTCCAACGTTCTGGTGCACTACCCTGAAAGCACGGACAGAAACCCCTTCAATAAAGATGCAGTCAATATGGTGAGGATCTTTGACTCCATGTTTTTGCAGTCGCTGCTTAAAAACAGCAGCGTCAGGATCTTTGATTAGCATTTATGTTGAAGTTGCTTATAAATAGCATAGCGCTGCTAATATTGAAGATTTGTAAATGGTGTTTTTGAAGCAGCTACTCAGAACAGCAAAGCACTATCATGTAGAGGATCTCTGACGATTTTATTTTTGCTTAAAAGCAGCACAGCACTCCTGTTACACAGAGGATGTTTGACTGGCATTTTTGCAGGAGATCCTTATGCTAAGAGTCCACTGGGCCAGCACCAGTTGGTGCCAGTTTGCACCAGTTCGCGCCAATACAATTTGCTTTGGCGCCTAGTGTCACCATTAAGGTGCCTAGTGGCGTGCAGTGGCTTAAACTGCCTCCCAATTAGCTTGTGGTGGCCCGTAACGGCTTTTGAAATAAAATTTCAAAATGTTGAAAATCTTCGTGGAAGTGTCCACCAAGTGGAACCAAATGTCGCAAACAATCTGCCTATTGGAATCCACTGGAATGTAATGGCACAAACAATCTGCCTATTGGAATCCACTGGAATGTAATGGCACGAGCCAAGTTGCGCCAATGATACCAATTCGCACCAAAGATTATGTGATTGGCGCATAGTGGCTCGCTGTGGCGCCAAATTATGTTCGCTCCGCGTGTTGCCGTTATTCGGCGCCACAGTGAGCCACTACGCGCCAATCACATAAACTTTGGCGCGAACTGGCACCAACTGGCGCCACCCCAGTGGACTCTTAGCATTAAAAACAACACAGCTCAACTGTCTTAGAGGATCTTCATCAAGCGTTTTTGCAGTAGGTCCTTTAAACCAGCAGAGTGTTCCTGCCATGGCTAAGATCCATCCATCCGTCTTCTATGCCGCTTATCCTCACTAGGGTCCCAGCTGTCTTCGAGTCGCCAGCCAATCACAGGGCACATATAGACAAACAACCATTCACACTCACATTCATACCTGTGGACAATTTGGAGTCGCTAATTAACCTTGCATGTTTTTGGAGTCGCCAATTAACCTAATTAACCTGATTTTATTTCTTCTTTGTGCTCAGCTGTGCATGCCGAGGGGTCTCTCCTTCCGCACTAAGGCAGACCGGCTGGAATCTCACTTCCACTCTTTCACCATCGGCTTTGATGACGGTTCTCGCTCCTATGGCTTTGTCCACACGTTCTATGAGGAGGTGACCAGTGCACAGGTCATCACTGCCATGCAGACTCTCCACCAGATGTACCATGTAGAACACCACTCCTCCTCGTCCTCTTCTTCTTCTTCTTCATCCTCATCTGCCTCCTCACCCTCCACCTCCAGTATGGACTCTCTTGTGAGCAGCCTGGATGAGTCAGACGGGGATTCTCTGGTTGGGAACAACACAGCCCCCACCGCCCCCTCCACTTGCTTGGGCTGCGTCAACTCCTTTGACCCATCACATGACACCCTATATGTGTCCAAAGCCCTCTGTCTGCTGACACCACTCCCCTTCCTTCAAGCTTCCCGTCAGTTCCTCTCTCAGCTGCACCGGGCCGTCATTTCCCAAACTCCACCACCACTCCCTCTGGAAAGTTACATCCACAACATACTCTACGAGGTTCCCTTGCCACCCCCCGGACGCTCGCTGAGGTTTCATGGCGTGCAGGGGCCCATCTTGTGTCAGCGACCTGGCCCGGGTGAGCTGCCACTGGGGGAGTATCCTCTTGGTGAAGCCTTCTCTCTACTCGGGGTGGACAACATGGTGCAGCTTCTTACCTGCTCGCTACTGGAGACACAGATACTGCTCTACTCCCAAGGTAGGGAAGCATCACCCAATCTTCTCAGACTTAGCTGGCCTATTCAGTCTTCAATATGAACTGCTGATATGAGGGAGCACTATCAGTGTAATCCAGTGCTGTTTAATTTAATGATAACCCTCATGAAAGTCGGCTTTCTGTTGTTTTCTGTTGCCTTATTATCATAAACATCTCAACATTTCGTAAGCCGAACAAGAGAATTAATCAATACATAATTAAATTCACTCTTCTTCAGACTACCAGCGTTTGATGATGGTGGCAGAGGGCATCACCACGCTGCTCTTCCCATTCCAGTGGCAGCACATTTACCTGCCCATCATCTCCGCACGTCTACACCACCTCTTGGATGCTCCTGTTCCCTTCCTGATGGGCATTCAGCGCCGGGACGGCGCTCCGCGATCCTCGCTGCACCTACCACAAGAGGTAAGAAGCTCGCTTGTTAACATCAGGAATTGTAGGACGCAGGCTTTATAAATATAAACCCTTAATAAGGTTTTGTTGAATGGTGGCTTCATTTTCGTGTATGATTTTCCTTTGGAGTGTCCTAGTCTCGGTCATGTGTTTCCCTGCCCCGTCCCGCTCACTAATCCAATCATACATCCAAGATCATTTTGTGCTGCATGAATATCTCGCTTAACACTCTTTAAAGTTGGTCTGCCCTAGAAAGAAGGCTGCTGAATTGCTTGGGGGGGATGGAAGCAGGAGCACAGATCAACAGAGATTCTGAATAAATCCATAACTAACGGAATAATTCATGTGAATTAAAGATCACAGTCTTTTTTTAAGGTGCGGTTTGATGATATAAGGTGGGACAATTTCAGATTTTTCATTTTTTTTATGGTGTGCTTGTATGGTGGTATAGATTTACTATCCACTGAAAATGTCATTACACAGTGATTATTGTCCAAATAACTGTCAACGTCCTGCCTGGGGCTGTAAGAGTGCTGCCAGTACTCGAGAGCTGCGGTTCATTGAGGTTAAACATTAATCCCCGCATGTACTGGGCCATATAGCAGTTTTCCAACAGGATAAGGAGCCCAAACACACCTCCAAGATAACAAGTATCTTGCTGAGGAAGCTTGTAGAGGAAGGTGATGGAGTAGCCAAGTATGTTTCCTCCACACCCAATTGAGTACATGCGGGGCATCTCCAAGTGGAAGAACGGAAGGTGGAGAAGTGTAAACTGTCTAACATCTACTAGCTCTACCGGTCTGTCATCATGGAGGTAACAACCTGTGCAACTCTGGTCAATTCCATACCCAAGAGGATTAAGGTAGTGCTAGATAACAACTAAATATTCACACTTTGGGCAGTATTTGGACATTGGGGCGGTGTATTCATTTGTGTTGCCAGCCATTTAGACTTCTTCTTCTTTCTCTTTGGGTTTTTCCCTTCAGGGGTCAATCAGTCAATCAATCAATCAATCGTCTCTCTCACACCAACTACCCTCATGTACTCCTTCACTACATCCATAAACCTCCTCTTTGGTCTTCCTCTATGGCAGCTCTAAATGCAGCATCCTTCTACCAATATATTCACTATCTCTCCTCTGGACATGTCCCAACCATCTCAGTCTGGCCTCTCTGACTTTATCTCCAAGGCCTCTAACATGTAATGTCCCTCTGATGTACTCGTTCCTGATCCTATCCATCCTGGTCACAGTGAGAACCTCAGCATCCTCATCTCTGCTACCTCCAGTTTTGCTTTTCCTCAGTGGTACTGTCTCTAGACCAAACAACATGGCTAGTCTAGAGTCTAGAGTGGCCAGCCATTTAGACAATAATGAATAAATGTGTATTGAGTCATTTTCAGTGCATACATTTATACTGCCATAGCAGAGCATAGCATCTCCAACTTTACGTTCTATAGTATTGTTCTTGACAACATGTAATGAAATACTTTTGTGAGATACTCTATATGTTTACAAACATTGACCAGGCTGTGAGAGAGTAAGAGGATGAAGCTGAGTAAGAAGCTAATCTGTGCCTTCCAACTTCCCTTGAGGATATAAACTCACTGAAGTCGCTGCTGAAGGTCGCGTGACTGCTGACTGAGCTGTGCTTCGCTGCTATTTAAAGTCAGTGGCCAGGTCATTAGGTAGACGCATGTGAAATTCTTTAGAATGATAATAACGCTCAATTTAACACTTTGTTTTATATGAGTCCATTAGATTGTGCATGTTGTGTAATATTGCTGTGTATTTTTGTGCTGTTACCAATTGTTCTACCAATTTCTCCTCTTGCTGTAATCACTCAGATCATCCTCCACACATTCATATCCTCTCAGGGCTTATCATGGCAAAATAACAAGAATCTGTTAAGCGAATGGAATCGTTATCTGGCATCTTAATTGGATGTTTCTGCTCCTTTTGCAGTCTATTCTGATATGAAAGAATGACTAGTTTGCAACCAATTATTATTATGATTCTCATTCCAATTATTAAAGCCTGACCGATATGGGATTTCTGGGGAGATACCAATATTCGGGACAGAGAAAAACTGATCGCCGATATATGAAATAAAACAATGTCAATGTAAGGACTGTGTGAAACACACTGATACGTTCCACACTAATGAATAAGAGAATGCAAACTATAAACACAATGTCTGCATTGGGTTGAAAGTGATCATTCAGAGGCTAACATTAGGTTTTAAAAGACTTATTCATGAATATTTACGAATATCAATGAGTCATATCTACTACTGAAAACTTCCATCTGCAGCCACTGAGTATTTACAAACAGCTCAAAAACAAATGCTGCAGCAAACGGGGGAAATGTTGACTACAAACTAAAGAAGAAATAATCAAAACATGCGTTACATTACTAGACTTAATACATGATTATTTCAAAGAAATGCAACTTGCACAACGTTAAAACATGGTAATAAGTCTTAGATAATGGTGTGCATGTGAATTAATAGTTGCATTTATCTTTGTTTACTTCAAAGACATGCAACTTACGCAGCGTTAAAATGCCGTAATACTCTCTCTTAAGTGTCACGTTATATTGTTTAACAATGTCACATCTTATCATGGTGTAAAAAATGAAGTTTGTTTCGCTGCTCCTCAGTGTGTCAACTATTGTGGAGAGAGCGAGAGCTGCTTGTGTCTGTGAGAGGGAGGGGCCAGATGCCCAGAGGAGCAGCTCAGGAAGAGATCCAGGGAGCAACAGACTCCACTGATATTGACTAATTTGTGATGTGATAATCGGCCTCCCGATATATCGGTCGGGCTCTACCAATTATACATTGTGATTATTCTGATGAAAAGTGTCAATCATTGCTTGTTTGTTATTCCTGCACAGGCCAACCTTTGCTTTGTGGACATCGACAACCACTCTGTGGACCCTCCAGAGGGCATCCCTGCCTTTCCCAATCAAACCGAGCTTGTCAAGGACCTAAGTGAGGTCCTGCAGCATTTCGGCTTTGCCCCGCAGGGAGGTACTGTCGGAAAATCTTCCACAGCATCACCACCTCTGAGCAGCCTGGAGGACCTAATGGAAGACAGACGGAATGGGAACCTCGGCGGTGATGAACTGGAGGTGTTAGAGAGGCTGCAGGCTCTGGCTTGTGGAAGAGACAAGATGGTGGGAGAAGGCAAAACACTGGGTCGCGTGTGGGAGGAAGAAGAAGAAGCTCTGAGTGCAGCAAAGATGAACATTCAGCTGAGGGAGGTGTTGGCTGGACGCTTTGCTGCCATGTTTGGTCGCTATGAAGAGTTTGTCATCCATGGGGCGTTTGATTTGGATTCTTGGCTGAGCAACCGAGAGGGGACTTTCAGCTTTGACAAGGTACTTGGAATGATTTGGTCCCGGGGGAATGGGGAAAACCACAAACTACATTTGTTGTCACAGAAAGCCAGGAATAAAACACACATGATGCTCTTTGTTCCTCTTCCTGGTCCAGATTAAAGTTAAACTCAGTAACTGAGTGAACCTGCCACACGGTGACCACAGAGCTTTGGATTACTGTCAAAAATAAACCTTTACAAGGTTTGGCAGCTCTTCTTTTTGTCCTCCTAATTGGACTAATAGGGTGTAGAAAGGGGTGTCAAGAGTACATCTCAGTTTTAAGACCAAGGTTTCATTTTTTGGTACTATTTTTTGGTACTTTTTTGGTATTAAAGCAGCTTTAATGCAATCGGTATAGATCTGTACCGCACTGAATGTTCCATACTGAATCAGATTATAGATACACAGATATCACTGCAGGTCATTAGGGGCAGCAAGACAGTACATGAATACACAATAACGCAGTACATTCCCCTGCAGGGCAAGTAACATCACACAACACTTATTGAACTATTTCTTTCCATGTATCTATAGGGGTCCTTCCTCTCAGTTCAGCCTGTGGCCCACTTGCACTTCCTGTCCCGCTTTCTGGAGACGTCCATGTTTTCGTCCTTTGTGGACGGCAAGGTGATATCTCGCTGGGCTGACCGAGAGCCGCTGCAGCATCTCTTTGACAGCCGCCTGGAGAGGGAGCGGATGTATGACACAGAAGAGGTGGAATCCCGCAAGAGTCGCTTCAGGACATGCTCTGCGCTTTTTGAGTCAGGTATACTCCAAAGCTGTACTACTGTATACCGGTCAATTACTGTCATGCAACATACTTTTACGTTAATACTTTGACTTTTTTGTTGCCAATATTCTAAAGACAGTGTGGTGCATACACTATAGTCAAGCCTCCCTGTGAATCAAGCTGAATAATAACAATGATTCCAACCGAGGCTTTGTCACCATCTGCCCATCTGTTTGGGTTCATGTGCCCAAAGGGAGGGATTGTCCACTAGAACATTAAAATGAATAAAAAAAATTGAAATAGAAGTCAATTAACATAAAAGGCATTTGGTTTTGGAAGAGATTTTGGATGGAGGGGGGTGGGGTAGCAATATAAGGGGTATTAGACAGGGTTGTCCTAAAGAATGTGGAGGGGGGATGAGTGGGGTTTTTGTGTTTTTTCACTGGAGGGAGAGAGAGTGCAGCTTTGGCGTCTCGCCGTTCTGGATCACAAATGTGTCTCATTTAGCCTCTTAAGTATCAACGTCATTACATCCAACTGCGCTGGGAAATTACGACTCATGTAAAACGGAAGGATTTGTTATGCACACTCTAAAATCATGACTTTGTTGAAGCATGTTTTTGTTTGACAACATACAGCCATTGTTTTTTGCAGAAATGCTCCAAATATGTTCGATTAGGAAGCCATCACATGAGATCAGTCCCCTTCCTCACATTTTAAATTGCATATAAGTCTGGGCTCTATTTATTTCCTCCTTTTTTGTAGTAATGCTTCAGTACTGTAGTGGACATTTGAAGGTTTTAAGCTGAAATTACTGATATGTTCAAAAGTTCCTCCAACTTGGTTTTAATCGTTTTGGGCATGCTTAATAAGTTACATTGAGTAATATCACAATTTGTGTTGTCAATGACTACTATTGACATTTGTTTGATGATCTGAAACATGTGTTTTTCACACCACTGTATACAGCAGGGGTCTCAAACTCAATTTACCTGGGGGCCACTGGAGCTAGGGTCTGGGCAAGGCTGGGCCGCATCAGGTTTTAAAAAAAAAACGCATTTATTATAAACAGAAAAATATACAAACTTTTTCAGTGCTTTGGTTCCGATTTTCTACAATAAAAGCTCTGATAAAACATTCCACTGTTCTCAAATATCTTAATTTTTATTTTTCTGCACAAAATAAGATGAAAAATAAATAAACAAATCAAGAATAAAGAAAATCAATCAGTAATAAATAAATATAATAATAATAATAAAACGGCAAATAAAAACTTAAGAAACCACATATAGTTGGTAGGTAGACAAATTATTTTTTTCAGATTAAAATTAACAAAGCATTATTAGAGCCCTGTAGACATGACAAAACACGACTATAGTCACATTTATACTCTTTTTATTTACAACATATTGCGCAACTGCAGGGTCTTGAGACACATGCTAACTCGCAAACTAGAGAGCTAGCGACCTAAACGGTAGCCTTCAAGTTATTTCCTTTAAACTTAAATAGCCAATAACTTACCACTTCCACACAGATAGGGAGGATAACTATTAACAGTTATTTAACCTTTAACATGAACATTAATCTAACGTAATAATTTTTTCTGGGTACATGATACCATACAGCATCCATATCAAACTTGCGCGGGCCGCACTAACATTAAACTTTCATATCAAGGCGGGGGCCTCAAACTCGTGTCCTGCGGGCCACATTTGGCCCGCGGGCTGCGTGTTTGAGACCCCTGGTACACAGTATGTACTGTATTTTACACCTGTTAAATGCAACATGCATGATCCATTCTTCCTGACACGCTCATAATGGTAAATGTGTTTGGGTGTGCATGTGCAGCTCAGGCCATTGAGCGCCGTCTGCTGAAGGCCGACCACACGGCCATACACCCCCACCTCTTGGACATGAAGATCGGCCAGGGTCGCCACCAACCGGGCTACTTTCCAAAGCTGCAGGCCGACGTGCTCATTCAGGCACAAAGCACCTACAAGTGAGATTATTTATGTTCGATTTGCTGTGTAGTGATTTATATAGGAACTGTCCTGATACCTTAGGCGAGGATGCTCCAAGAGGCACTAAGGGGCAAATGTGGAGAGAGAAAAAAATTTACGACATACTTGAGTCGACAAGGGAGGCAGTTGTCCAAATAGGGAGTACAAATCAGCGTGATGTTCTTTTTGTTGATGTAAATGGGCTGTACTCACGGCTGTTTTTCCCAACATTACACCATTCATTCACACTGATTAATGATGACGGTGGAAAGAACATAAACAACATTCACATACATTAAGGGCAACTTCGAGTTCAGTGTCTTTCTATTCAAGGGTATTGGAGCCGGGATCCAACTTAAAGCCAAGCCATGTTGCTTGGGTAACATGTGACTTTTCAAATTAAAGACAACTATGTAATTTACGTTTGTGTAAATCACAATTGGAAAGGGTGGCATATAAAATCTGGTCTATTAGGTAGGACCATCATGTAACGCCACCCTGCCAATACCAATAGTAGAGTGTAAATAAATAAAAACTTAGCATTCTCATCATTATGAAGGTATAATTTCTGATACACCTCTTCTGTTGGATGGAATTGTAAGTGCCATTTTTATCTGAACAGGCGATCCAGTCGAGTCACAGCATCACGCAGAACCGATACCTGGAGGACACCAGCAGCCACAGAAGACAGCGAGCAAAGACAGGTGTTATGTTGTGTTCAAAAACACACACACACGTGTAAACCCACTAGTCTGATATCATATTGTTGTTTACTCACAGAAGCACTCGTTGGCAAGGAAGCACCTCAATCAGCTCAAATTTATGAACCTGTCACCTCAAGTGGTCGCTCAGACTCACAGGGAGTTTGTTCAAGGGCTGTTGAGCGAGTGTCGGCTGAAGGTGAGAGCACGAAAGTTACCTTCCCCCTACCTTGATGTTATTTGTTTGTGATCAACTTCCTGTCCACAGTTTTTGACAGCAATAACAACCTGGACTTTTTTATGGGAAGGCCTCGATATGACTTTTATTTATTTTTATTATACTTATTAGAGCTGGGGCATAAATTGATATTTGAAAAAATATTTCTGGTAAGCGCAATATAAAAAAGAAGGATGTCATTCTTATCGATATAGACCGGATTTGATGCAGAGGTCTCATGTTTCAAGATGGCGCTACCCGAGTGCAAGCTAGTTAATGCATCTCTGTATCTTCTGCTGCCTTATTAATGTTTAATAATGCTTTATTTATTACTTATTGTTTTTTGTGGGTTGCACGGTGTCCAACGGGATAGCGCGCAGGCCTGACAACTAGGAGACCCGAGTTCAATTCCACACTCGACCATCTCTGTGTGGAGTTTCCAAAAACATGTTAGGTTAATTGGCCACTCCAAATTGTCCATAGGTATGAATGTTTTCTACCGCTTATCCCCTCACAAGGGTTGCGGGGTGCTGGAACCTATCCCAGCTGTCTTTGGGCGAGAGGCAGGGTACACACTGGACTGGTCGCCAGCCAATCACAGGGCACATATAGACAAACAACCATTCACACTCACATTCATACCTATGGACAATTTGGAGTCGCCAATTAACCTAGCATGGTTTTGGAATGTGGGAGAAGATGGATGGATGGAAACCTTATAGTATATCCAGAAGTTTTGAATGCAGCATAATATCTTTTATGATAAGATGTGAAGATCTATGCTTGTTTCCAATATTGCTTTTCTGTGTTGTTTTTCTGTAGACTAAACGCATGTTAATGGAGAGAATGGGGAAAGAAACTATAGAGGTGGGAGAAGCCAGCATCACTGGCCTGCAGGAGAACACGCTGATCCACGGACTGTGTGACCTACTAGAGAGAACCTGGGGCCACGGTCTGCAGATGAAACAGGTCAGTCGTCATCAAGTCACGCAACATGCTCACATGAATCTCAAGTGTTGTCAGGACAGTCACGAAGCACACTGCAGACACACCCAATGCTCAGTAGTGTGTTTATTTGTTGTGAACAGGGGAAGTCAGCCCTTTGGTCCCACCTGCTTCATTACCAAGCGGCCCTACAGAAAGCAGAGGTGCCATCTGAATCTCCAGGTCTGAGCAGCATACCAATGAGTTGTATTGTCGTAGCATTCATACCTATTGTATTGTTCAGATTGCCAGACACCCACGAGATGTGATGTCATCTCTGATACTGTTCACATTTTCAAGCTATCCCGCGATTACTATGATGTGCTCTGTATTAACCAGTTGGTCACAGCATTTAGGATGTAATGTCTATATGTACAGTATGTGGCAATGTCTTATTTTTGTTTCATATCTTCAGGGCCCGAGCAGAGAGCATTTGATGTTTCCACTCTACTCCTGAGAGGATCTTTGGTACAAGATATGAGGTACAACATTTTGTGTGCTCCTTTTGAGGTATTATCTGTGCTTTAAAACCACAGCTGTTGTTGTGAAAGTCATTCATTCATTCCTTTTGTACCGCTTTTCCTCACGAGGGTCGCGGGGGTGCTGGAGCCTATCCCAGCTGTCTTCAGGCGAGAGGCAGGGTACACCCTGGACTGGTCACCAGCCAATCACAGGGCACATATAGACAAACAACCATTCACACTCACATTCATACCTATTGACAATTTTGAGTCGCCAATTAACCTAGCATGTTTTTGGAATGTGGGAGAAAACTACACATGAAAAACTCCACACAGATATGGCCGAGGGTGGAATTGAACCCTGGTCTCCTAGCTGTGAGGTCTGCGTACGAACCACTCAACCACCATGCAGCCCTGTTAAAATTGCCATACTGTTGTTTACAATTAACTCATCAGCAGGACTGATGCTGGCCAAGCAGTTTGATCCTTACTGATGTTACCACATTGGTTCTGTTGCCGCTGCGTTGTGCAATATACTTGTTAATACATGACCATGTGGTCAAAGAAAGTGACATTCACCTTCCACTTTTCACTCCAAATCATGATTAAAGTTAAATAAATAAATGATCATTGATCATCATAAATGGCATTTTTGCAATCTGAAAGCAAAACTTGGAAATAATTCTGCATCGTATCCAGGCCAAGCTCGCAATATCTGATATGATATCATTATTGGCAGAAAAAAAACAATACTGATATGATCTGATCTCTAATTTTTATGCCAATGATATCGGTTGGCCAATATAATCATAATTTTCTTCAGTTTTGGAATTGACACAGTCTCACAGTATATCTCTTTTTTTCGTTGTCGAACTGTCACTTTGGTTTTAAGGCAGATTAGCCCTTGGGCTTGTTTGACCTCGTCATCACGTCCAACTTTTCAAAACCCATTGATGATAGTGGATTTTTTGACACTGCTCTATGTTGTCAAGATCCACTGTATCATA
The DNA here is from genome assembly GCF_037039965.1 of Doryrhamphus excisus. Lineage (NCBI taxonomy): Eukaryota > Metazoa > Chordata > Actinopteri > Syngnathiformes > Syngnathidae > Doryrhamphus > Doryrhamphus excisus. The sequence continues at coordinate 12,455,137 of NC_136357.1, read as the reverse complement.
TACATGTTTTTAATGTTTTATGAAGCACAAAATGACTGTTCTGAGACATATATGATGTCGTGTGATGAGACTATAAATTAGCCACATACCACTAAAAAACTAGCATCAATTACGATAATCAGTTATTTTTCTTTTAGGTTTATCCAGACTATGAGTGAGGGTCTTTCTGAGGTGGGTCAGGCCAGAGCATGGCTCAGTTTGACACTGGAGAAGAAGATGCTTTCACAGCACCTTAAAGAGCTGCTCACTAACCAGGAGTTGCTCAGGTAAATAATAATTCTATGTATTCTATGTATAATTCATGTTGATAGAATTGATATCATCATTGAGTGTTTGCTGTGTTTGGGTACACAGGCAGTTGTACAAACCTCACGCATTCCTTCTCTGTGAGGAAGAACGAGAGCAGTTTCTGTTCCATCTCCTGTCTCTCAACACTGTGGACTACCTCTGCTTCACGCGGGCCTTCAGCTCCATCAGTGAGTTCATCTCTTCTTTTAACTTCATTTACTGTATATTGAAAAACATTTCATACACATAACATAACCCATTTCTTTCTCTAGATATTCCATATCGGGTGGCAATCATCCCTATGAAGAAGCTCAGCATTGCCATGGCAACTGTCAACCCGTGGGTGTGTGTGTCTGGAGAGATGGGAGATTCAGGAGTTAGACAGATCCCCAAGAATACGCAGGAGATATTTTTTCAGGTTTGTAGCCACTATTATTACAAAAGAACCACAAAAGCAACACTGAATTTTTGTAGAGACACAGTGTCTTAATTTTTGTGACCAGTGTAAGAACCTGGGCCGGCTGAGCACTTTGCAGCTTGGACAGGAGAACTCGGGCCTGCTGGCCAAGTGTCTCATCGACTGTGTGATGGTCTACAATGAGATCACGGGTCACACTTACAAGTAAGATGAACACACACTTGTATCCTTGAGTTTAAAATAGATGAGGAAGTATAAATAACTTACATCATCATCATATTTTGGTACCAAATAAGCTGAGTTGTTACTGGGATAAAACCAGCATGGATCATTAGTATGTAAAAACACACTCCAAAGCAAGGAGGAAGTGAGAGAGCATGAAGTCTATTGGGCACACATCCACACAGACAGTTGCGAAAACTGTGAATAGTTCATGTTGATATATTGTAAATAAATTGTTATTTTTATGTAGAACAAAATTATTTTTGTATTGTTTATTTGTAGTTTTTATTGTTTTTAATCAGTGTGCCTTGAAAAATCAGTCGAAATCATCTAAAATGTACAGTACTGAAGGGATTGTCTTTTTAAAAATGTCTGGGAGTTAAGATTTGATACAAGGGCTGTACAAAACAAACAATTTGGATTGAATAGGCACCAACTTAACCATTGTTATTGTGTTTTTTTATGTGGTTGTCATTGGATCCACTGCATTATTCAAGAACATTCATTCATTCATTCATTTTCTACCGCTTTTTCCTCACGAGGGTCGCGGGGGTGCTGGAGCCTATCCCAGCTGTCTTCGGGCGAGAGGCGGGGTACACCCCGGACTGGTCGCCAGCCAATCACAGGGCACATATAGACAAACAACCATTCACACTCACATTCATACCTATGGACAATTTGGAGTCACCAATTAACCTAGCATGTTTTTGGAATGTGGGAGGAAACCGGAGTACCTGGAGAAAACCCACGCGTGCACGGGGAGAACATGCAAACTCCACACAGAGATGGCCGAGGGTGTATTCAAGAACATACTCAGAAAAAAATCTAAAAAGGAAAGAAACATATTATGATATTCTGAGGACAAATACATAAACATTTTTCAAAATAAAATATTTTGTTGTTCACATAACACTACAAATGTATTATTGCGCATTCCGTATTTTTCTTAATCGGATTAGTTTTTACTTTTCAACCCTGATTGTCCTTCATAATAAAAAACATTGTTTATATTACATATTGAGTGTTTTGGGGGATATTTGACTGTGCAGGTGTACCTAATGAGCTGTCTGGGGAATGGTTTGCACCATTTCCTCTTCCAGTATGTTCTAATCTTATATTTCTGTCAGGTTCCCATGCGGTCGCTGGCTAGGTAAAGGCGTAGGTGACGGCAGCCTGGAGCGAGTCCTTATCGGTCAACTGTTGTCACCTGGCGGAGAGGAGGATTCCGGAAGGTGGACAGGGACGCCTCCTCCACCGGAGTTGTCCTCGCCTTCCCAGAGCGTACGTGCAGTGCTGGGATCTCTTGGCAACCGAGCAAGTGCGTACTGACAATACTTTCTTTTCTTTCCCCCCCACACACAAAGGTTGACCCACTTGTTGGAAGGCTTTATGGCACTAGCAGACTGCATGACACTGTGCATGTACATGTCCCTTACCATTTGCTCTACTTCTCTTTGTCATGTTTCTGTTTGCGTTGAACTGGACCTTCTGTTTGTCTTTCAACAGGAGTGCTGTCTGTTGAAGTTCATGAGGACATGAGGGAGGCGGCAAACAACCTGGTCAAGCATTTCCACAAACCTGAACAAGAGGTGTGTATATGTACATTTTCCACTGCAAACTAGTTGAGGCTAAATCAAAATGTGATTACATAAATGCCTCTGCTCAGTTGACTGCCATGTCTCTTGTATTTTCCGGGCTTGTGGTCTTCAACAGCAACTATTACACTCATCCCTTAACCATATACACTTATCCAGATTTGCGCCAAAGTCATCATTCATTCATTCATTTTCTACCGCTTATCCTCACATCCTGGAGCCTATCCCAGCTGTCTTCGGGCGAGAGGCGGGGTACACCCTGGACTGGTCGCCAGCCAATCACAGGGCACATATAGACAAACAACCATTCACACTCACATTCATACCTATGGACAATTTGGAATGGCCAAGAATCTTTTTGGAATGTGGGAGGAAACCGGAGTCCCCAGAGAAAACCCACGCATGCACGGGAAGAACATGCAAACTCCATACAGAGATAGCTGAGGGTGGGATTGAACCCGGGTCTCCTGGCTGTGAGGTCTGCGCACTAACGACTCGACCACCGTGCAGCCCAAAGTCGTCATGTCTAAGGATATTTAAAAGATGGACGGTTGGCAATTTCGTTAAGTTTAACTTATTTTTATAATGTTATTGTTTTGTTGAACTTGTATAGGACGTACAAGATCTGGAGTCATAAAAAAGTTAATTATGCCCATTGGGATACACAACCATTCTGCCACCAATTCAGACAGGACTTGAATAGTATCTGTATTTAGTTCTCCAACTTCTTTTATATACACAGCCTTTTTCATTTTTTGCCTGTTTTGTCTTCCCAGAGAGGAAATGTGACAGTTTTATTATGTGGTGAGGGAGGTCTGGTTGCTTCCTTGGAGAAGTTTCTCCTCCATGGCTTCAAGTCCAGCCGTCTTTTCCAGAGAAACGTCTTTGTTTGGGACTTTGTGGGTGAGTTGTGTCTCCACCCAATGGCCATTAATCTAAACTACATGCCGGCCAACTCAAATAATCGATAAAACATTGATTTTGACTTTTTCCCCTTTATAGAGAAGGCAGTGGTTTCCTTGGAAATGGCTGATCAGAATGGTGACGTGCAGGGCTCGATGCTGAGGAAGGAACCGCCCTGTGACTTGCTGTGTCATTATGTTAACTGCATCAACGCTTCTCCCCGGAATATCGGGAAAGAGGGGAAGTTCCAGTTGTTGGTCTGCTTGGGAGTCAGGTGAGTGGAGCAACTGTTACAATTCTTAGTGCTTTGCTGTATATAAGAGATAGTTTAGTGGATTTAAATGCTATTCTTAAAAAAATGTTGGTCTGGAAGATCTCTGTGTGGAGTTTGCATGTTCTCCCCGTGTGTGTGTGTGTGAGTTTTCTCCGGGTACTACGGTTTCCTCCCACATTCCAAAAACATGCAATTGTCCATAAGTATGAATGTGAGTGTGAATGGTTGTTTGTCTATATGTGCCCTGTGATTGGCTGGCCACCAGTCCAGGGTGTACCCTTCCTCTCACCCGAAGTCAGCTGGGATAGGCTCCAGCATACTCCTGGGACCCTCGTGACAATAAGCAGTATAGAAAATGAATGGATGGATGGATCCCGTTTCCTTCCCGAGTCCCTGAATAATGAATGTCATTAAATACCATATGGCAGTGGAAGGATATTGTCTGACGGCTTGTTGATGTCTTTTTCTTAGGGATCGACTTCTCTCCCAGTGGCTCCCTCTGTTGGCCGAGTGCCCCCTAACGGCACGGACCTATGAAGACAGCGCTTTGATGCGGGACCACTCCTCCGTGCACTCGCTCTCCCGTATCCTACAAACACTCAACGAGTTCACCATCACTCTGGAAACTTCTCTGGTCAAAGGGGTCGCCCTCTGACCCCCAAACAGACATCCGTGGAACTCTTTATTTGCTGTAAAATAGTGCCAGCGGCCCGGAGTGAAGTCCAGAATGGACTGGAGCTCCCAACCTTTTGCCTTGTTCACTGATGTAAATGTCTTTACACACTGTATTTGCTTCAGGAAGTAGTCGGGTCCTCCTTTGTGTGATTACACTGTGATAAAAAAATATATATATCTGACTGTCACAACTCACATTGACAGAATTTGTTTTCTCAATTCATGTACACTCGGAAAAAGTACATCAAGTACATCTCTATTACCCTAGCCTTTTACTGCTTAGGGACATAAATAACCGATTATGCCGCTTTTCCACTGCACAGTTCCAAGTTCCCCTCCACTAAAATAGTACTACAGGAAAATGCACATTTCAACAATGGAGGAGAAATTCTGTATCATGTGAAATAAAACAAATAAGTACAAATTTTATCGGAGAAGAGTGCAGCAAGAAAGCGGGCAGCTGCAGGTAAATGGAGACTGTGGAGTATAAATACTCATCCAGAGGGTACACTGACATATTTTGGGTTCATTTTTAATTTCCTTGCCCTGTATCTTCAAATGTTACAATAACAATGGTTTACATCACCCATGTGGTACAAGGTGGTATAAAAATACTACCTAAAAGTACCTACTTTTGCTAGTGGCCAAATAGCTAAATAAGATCTGTGTCAAGCCTGGTAGGCCCTCCAAAGTACTGCATAGTACTTAGGTAGGTTTTCCTCATCAAATTAGTACTTGAGGAATCCGCGAAATCCAAGTTGCATGAATAAAAAATACTAACACTGGAACACAGCCAAGAGGAGACTGAAGGCAGCAAGAAAACATGCCACTCCCAAATTTTTAATTTGTAGCTGTATATCCTTAAAATAGGGTGAAAAGTCTGCTTCGCCACCCATACAGTACCACAACGTACTTGATCTTACACATTTATGTATGTATTTTTGGTTATTTCTATCTCTATATGCTTAAAATTAAATTTCTCATGTGCTACTGAGAAGGTACCATGCAGTGGAAAAGCAGCATTACTTTAGGACTCAAAGGCACCCAGCCAATAAGAACAAAGTAGAACTGCTTTTCCACTGCATGCTGATTAAACTAATAATGTAGGAAACATCAAATTCCACCCTGCTTTGAACGTATCAGGCAGAACGAGACAACAATGAAGAGAATGAGGGACAGGAGAACACTGAGGGCAGCAAGAAAATTGGTTTCTGCAGCAAAGTGGAGACTGTAAAGTAATAAGTGTGAATAGCTAGACTAGAACCATGTCAGGCCTAGTGGTACCAGCAGTGGAAAGGGAGCCTTACTGTATCTCCTCAAGGACTCAAAGGCACAAGAACCAGGGTTAGAAAGTTACATGTATGTTTCTCAGTCGTAAAAGTGAATTATCAAGTGTACAAAAGCAGTATTTAGTACAGTACCTACCTTTAACATTATTAACGCGCCTCCCGTTGTATTTCTTGCACTCTCTTTAACTTTAAAATGAAACACTTGCATGGCCAAATCTGTTTTTTTGTCTCCTTCAATGTGCTGTGCTCCCACATATCAAGTACTTGGGCCTTACTTGCTTATATTATTTCACTGGATGGACAATGACGTCCCCTGTACTGTGGTACCTTCTGATGCTCTTGTTCTGCTGATATCTGCTATGTTGTTTTGTGTTGATCTGACGTTGAAAACTGTGTCATCTCTGCTAGTCCTTGTAAATATTTCTCATGTAATGTCTCTATTGTGGCATATTTTTTGGGTTGAAAAGGTTGTCATTGTTTGTGTTTGTCTCCTGTGGTGTTGGATAGAGCCCACAAGCTCTTAAAAACGACAAAGTATTAAGTTGATGTTGCGTTTTATTTAACTGTTAGAAAAAGCAGTCTTTCTCCTGCACTGTCCTGCAAGCACTATACGTAACCTAGCCTCTTGTTATTATCATTTAAATAGAGATTAGTGACAGCAATAATAATAATAATAATACATAATTATTTATTATTACAAACATGACATCACACATTAAAGTTAATAATGAAACAAGTATGTGTCAGTGTTTGTTGTTTCTGTACTCACTTGTCATGAATGCCAAAATGGAGGATGATGTACCCAAGCTTACCAGGAGCTGATTGGACTTTGATAAAGTATCAGTGGAGGAATATGGCTAGAGGTCCGGAATGGGGTTGTCCAAGAGATCGGCAGAGTGGATCTCTCAAATATCTGCTTGGGCATCTCTGTGTGGAGTTTGCATGTTCTCCCTGAGCGTGTGTGGGTTTTCTCCAGGTACTCCGGTTTCCTCCCACATTCCAAAAACAGGCTAGGTTAATTGGTGACTCCAAATTGTCCATAGGTATGAATGTGAGTGTGAATGGTTGTTTGTCTATATGTGCCCTGTGATTGGCTGGCGACCAGTCCAGGGTGTACCCCGCCTCTCGCCCAAAGTCAACTTGGATAGGCTCCAGCATTCCACTGTGACCCTAATTAGGATAAGCAGTATAGAAAATTGATGGGTGCATTATTACTACATTTGTGTTATTTCTATTTAATCTACTTTTATTTATTTTACTGATGTGTATTACTGGCGGCATGGCGGTTGAGTGGTTAGCGCACAGACCTCACAGCTAGGAGACCAGAGTTCGATTCCACCCTCGGCCATCTCTGTGTGAAGTTTGCATGTTCTTCCCGTGCATGTGTGTGTTTTCTCCGAGTACTCCGGTTTCCAACCACAGGAGGAATTAAAAAAAAAAAATTTTGTTTAATTGGCGACTCCAAATTGTCCATAGGAATGAATGTGAGTGTGAATGGTTGTTTGTCTATATGTGTCCTGTGATTGGCTGGCGACCAGTCCAGGGTGTACCCCGCCTCTTGCCTGAAGACAGCTGGGATAGGCTCCAGCACCCCCGTGACCCTTGTGGGTTGTTGTAGGTGCTTTCTCAAAAAAGGTTGGATGAATTGGACAGTTGCAAACTTAAATGCCTTACTTTTTACACTTGTATGGCAGTTAAAAATGTTTACATTACACTTTAAAATTACCAAAAAGTTGCAGCTTACTCTGCATATTATTTCCATATCCATGATTAGTTTCTAGAGGAAAAACATTTCAGAAATATGAGAAAAATTGAGTTTGTGTACTGATTCTTCAAGCTTCGGGGCTTCATAATGTCAAACCAGATATGGTGAGGCGTTGTTTTGAACCAGTCAAAAGTAGCACTAAAAGACCAAAGAAAAGGAAAAGCGTCTCTTACGTGATTTGCAGTGAAACCCGTACAGTTGTGCGTGACGACATGGACGCTATCATTAAGTCACTTCTCATTATCTTAAAAAAAAACCACCACTAATCGGGTTCCCCGTCCAGCTCCCCCCCAAAATCGGTCACGCAACTGAAGCAACAACAGAGCACATCTCGCTTCCTAGACGAGCCATCTGGCGGTCTGTAGTAAAAGATCAGGCTCCGCCCCTTTGCTTACATTCTCCAATGTGCCATAGCAACCGGGGCCGAGCCCCCTGTTCCCGCGCAACGTTCCCATCCTTATATGGCCAGTAGAATGCAGACGCACGACAACGTCACACGTTTATGTAAATGTCGCGATTGAAGAAAACACGCGCACACGCACACACACAGGCCTTCCCACTGCACTCCGAAATGGAGGCGTGTATGTTCTGCGCATGCGTACTGTCGTCTACAACTCTCGAGTCGGGCAGACATCAACAAGAGAGCGGGTTTACGGATGCGGGCTCCATGTTCACCATATAGTCCCATTTTAACCAAACCCATTTACGGACTTTTTGGAATAACTTTACGCAACTTGCAACAAGGTAAGGACCGCGTTCTTTTTTTATTCAAATTTAGGGTGGGTTTAGACGCATAATTTAGCTCAAACTCCCGAGTTGCGTGCATGCCCTTTCAAGTGACTGTTGTGTCAAAGTTGCTGGGTAAAGTCGCAGTAAAACCGTTTCCGAACCGAAAAGGACTCGGGGGGTTTTGTGAGAATTAGTTCCATAAAATGTCTTATTAAAGAAGGTTGGCGTTGTGGTTGTTGTTAGCGCCTTTTAGCTTAAACAAGTTGTGAGGCTCTCACGCCCACCCGCCTGAACACGCGGTAGCCTTGTCAACAAAACAAGCTAGCATACTAGCTCGCTTGCTAGCCAACTAGTTCATTTAAAACACTTATTCACAAATAACAAAAATAAACAAACTAAAATGTTGTATACATATTTTTGCAACACTAAACCGTTCACTTTCACAGTGTCGACGCTTTGAAAAAAAATCGAGGTGAGGACTAAAAAAAGCGTTAATATCAAATCACACAATTATTTGAAGAAACTTTATTGTTAGGAGTGGGGAAATATTTGCGTTAGATTTGTGTACTTGTGTACCTCATGTGGGTGATAAGTCTAGCCGAGCGTCGTCGAGCAAAGCGGACATTTTTAAAATGGGTGCGCATGAAGCAGGTCGTGTGCCGTGCCATGCTGCCTCGCGCAAAGTGGGCGGCGAAAACTGACGACTTGCACTTTTTCTCTCTGGGAGGAAACAAGTACATTTCCCGCCGCCACTTGTCCTTACAGTGACACGGTTGGTGGAGAAGATGAGCCCTTCATCGCTGTGGACATGATTTGTGGTGTTTTAGACGGGATTGAAACAAATATTTAGCGCCGAGTCGCATCACGCCTCCTTCGCCACACTGCCTCCGCCTTTGAAGTGTGTTGCCATGTTGAGTTACGTCACACACGCTAGTCTGCTGCAGAGATCGTATGTGCAAAAGGATGTCGAACTCGAGCTAGGATCTTTGGTTGACCTTGTGTTCACGATGATTTGATTTATTTGAACATTTCTTTTCACTGCAGTATACATTAAGTATCGCAATTAATATTTCACATGTTTAAAAGGAGTAGTACGAATAAGAGCTTTGTTTTGATAGGAACACACTCTGGTTTATATGCATTCATTTTGTGCCCACTTCGTTTATTTGGGCCATTTTAGGTGTGTTAGTACATACCAAATGCCTTTTAACTTTTAAGCAACATAAGTGAATAGTGGTTTGGCTGTCTCCTCGGCACACAGGAAATTTGTTCAAAACTGTATTAAAACATCTCTGTGTGGAGGTTGCATGTTCATTCATTCATTTTCTACCGCTTTTCTCTCACGAGGGTCGCAGGGGTGCTGGAGCCTATCCCAGCTGTCTTCGGGCGAGAGGTGGGGACTGGTCGCCAGCCAATCACAGGGCACAGTTACACAAACAACCATTCACACTCACATTCATACCTATGGACAATTTGGAGTCGCCAATTAACCTAGCATGTTTTTGGAATGTGGGAGAAAACCCACGCATGCACGGGGAGAACATGCAAACTCCACACAGAGATGGCTGAGGGTGGAATTGAACCCTGGTCTCCTAGTTGTGAGGTCTGCGCGCTAACCACTCGACCGCCGTGCCGCCCAGGTTGCATGTTCTGCTTGCAAAATGCAACAAAATGGAAAGCAGTGAAGCACACAAGTGTATACAAGAGTAAAATTGCATGCTGAGTACGATAAATTCATACAAATAGGCAGATCTGCATTAATATTGAAAGTCCTCCCTGCCTCTCGCACCGTAGTAGTATTTTGTAGTATTGTAGTATTTTAGTAAAGATTTTAATGTTTTCTACCACCCTCTAATATTTATGTTTGGGTATAAAAAGCTAATACTGTCATTTTATTTTGATAATGAATGTGGTATTTATATTTGTACATCGTTCAGAAATGTATTGCCACTCGCTTCACAGTATAATGTGTAGCAAAGGTCACCGACAAATGTTTTACTGCCTTTATACTTGACCTTTACTTTATTGCAGTGGTTGCAGCATTATTCACAAACTTTTTGCCGTGGTGAAATCAGCCTCCATCTTAGAGTTTACAAATAAAAATGATCCAGGCATGTGACTATGTGTGTGTAACATTGCAGGCATCGGCCACTTGAGTAAATAAACACCGCACCTTAATTAGATGCCTTTTTTTCCCCTTCAGGTAAAAGAATAACAGGCGGTGCCTCTGGGTAGCTTTGTTTACCTTTCACTTATGTCCTAGACATCATTGCTATATGCACATTGCCTGCTGGGCAAAGCTGTAAAGCTGTTCTGGTGGAGTTAAAAAAGAAATGCCAGGAGAGATAAAAAAAAATACTAAACATTTTATGGAGGGTTGGAATAGAATATATGTGCAGTAAAATACTGATACATTGTTATCACAATACAGTAATGTTGAAATTCTGATACATTGTTATCACAATACAATAATGTCATATATTCTAATTTTATTTTTCTAATTTTGCACAATTTAAAAACATATGCAAAATGTATAGTATTTAATTTAAATAAAAAAAATGCAGCTCCACAAACAAGGGCTTTTCCCCCCAGTAGATGCCACATACTTTCTCCACTGTATAAAGAAATGCTGGATTTCTGTTTAAATGGAGTGTTAATGGAACAATTTTGAATTGCAGTAGTATTTGTTTTTCCTTTTAATTCCTGGTAATTGTTTTTAACTCGGTAAAGCACTTTGTGTTGCATGTTTTTGCAGGAAAAGTGCTATACAAATAAAGTTGATTTGATTTGATTTGAAACTTAAGAGTACAAAAAAGCCAGCATACATATTAGGATATATTTAGGATCAAATAAAATGTGTAATGTGATCTAATTTCTGATATTTTATGGGGATAAAATGAAATCCCTTCATGTTATTTATTTGTATTAATCCAAATATTATTTCCAACCGTTTCCACTCCACATTTGCCAAACCTTTTCAATGGTATTCAATGTTCCATCAGCGTGTGCCCTCTGTGCATTGTGGAATCTCTGTGTGCTCCCTGTAGCTTCACACTGTCAGAAGACCCCAAGGTTTGATGGCAAAAAAAAACCTCAATCTTGGGGGGCGCGGCTTTGCAGATTTGCCGCAGTTGGTCTCACCATGTGCTGAGGAGTTTGCCTAGCAACATAACGGGATTCCTCTACAGTGGGTGTGCTCGTTGCATTTAAGTGAATTCCCACTCCTGTATTTTTTGCATTTCCTGCCCATAATCTGACTCCATGTCAATGCAGACTGTGCGTGCTGTATAATATTTAGGTTTACCAAAATGAAGCGTGCATCCCTTGAGCGCAGCATGGTGACATGATCTGTCTGACACGCTGTCTGACTGTTGACCTACTTCCCCCCACATCCACCAGCACCACCCCATGTGGGTCAGAGTGAGCGATGCTCTGACAAAAATTGTTTTTACTGGATGTTTTAAGGGCTGTGTTTTTGACAAACATCTCATTTTGCAATCAATGTATAAATGTTTAAATTAAATTAAAGCAGAATGTGAACACGAATATGGAGCTGTCTTCCAGTGGAGTTAATATCTTTTTAATTATTGTTTCCTTCACAGATGTTTGGCTTTCACAAGCCAAAAATGTACAGGAGTCTGGATGGCTGCTGCATCTGCCGTGCAAAGTCATCCAGCTCTCGCTTCACAGACAGCAAGCGCTATGAGAAAGACTTCAGGAGCTGTTTTGGGTAAGTGTGGATCGAGGGAGTGGCGTGAAACCAACATCAAGTGGTTTGGAACTTTTCTAATGGGATGTTTTTGCAGACTGAGTGAAACAAGATCTGGAGAAATCTGCAATGCTTGTGTGCTCCTGGTGAAGAGATGGAAAAAGCTACCTGTGGGAACCAAAAAGAATTGGAACCACGTGAGTCTGTAATGATAGTCTTCCACCAGTGCTTCAAAATTAGAAAAACATAACACAACCCAAATAACTGGTCTTCTTTCTATGCAGGTGGTTGATGCCAGAGGAGGTCCTAGCCTAAAGTTAACCTCCAGGCCCAAGAAGATCAAGTCTATCACCAAGAAAGCCCGTCCGAGCCAGATCAGCCGGCTGCAAAAAGAGCTTAAAAGAAACAGTTAGTACTTAAAACTCATATTTTTCCAAAATAGCCTTTGAAAAGACGTCCATCAATTTTCTATGCCGCTTATCCTCACTTGGGTAGCGTGTATGCTGGAGCCTATCCCAGCTGTCTTTGGGCAAGAGGCAGGGTACACCCTTGACTGGTCGCCAGCCAATCACAGGGCACATATAGACAAATAACCATTCACACTTACATTCATACCTATGGACAATTTGTAGTCTCCAATTAACCTAAAACGCATTCATGCACGGGGAGAACATGCAAACTCCACACAGAGATGCCCAAGTGGAGATTCAAACCCAGGTCTTCCTGATCTCCTGACAAACTTGCACATTTGACAAATTTTTCTCCATTAAGTACGAACTGATTAATAACACAAATCTATAAAAGTGACTGATGACTAAGAAAACTTTGCAAAATGAATGCGAACACAGAATCAGACACGTCAAATATGTACATATATCACTGTATTATTCCCAAACTGAGGAAGAACATGGCAGTAAAATGTATAAAAGTCAATCAAATGCGCATGAATAGCAAGACTGTGCAAAATAAGTATGCCGAGCAAATTAGACATTTCACTCACATCTCTACATTGACCACAAACTGAGAAGGAATTATGACAACCACTTTAAATCATTACAATAAGATTAAATCAAGAATTGACAAATGAATTGGGTCATTTAGTACAAACTGAGAAGGAATGTGACTAAATTACTGACAAGACTCAATAAATACACGTCAGTATCAAGACTGCATAAAGCCATAAAATTAGGCCTTTCATTTTCATCAGTGCATCAAGTAGAAACTGAGTGACTATGACACATATAAAAGGCAATACATACAACTGATAAATTACTTTTTAAACATTTCATTTCAATCTCTCTAAATTAAGAGAGTCCCACACTTCATTGCATATCACACCTTCTGTCCCTGTGTGTTATTGATATATGCAAATTTGAAATATTTACTGCAAGCCACTCCTATCCTGGTATACATGCCCCCCAATGCAGTTTTATCTATATGACTTTATTGTTGTCATCTAAGTTAACTATTTTTCCATACCTGGTCCCCATCCAAGAAAGCTTGGCCAACACACTGCATTACCGCTGTGTTTCAGACTCTGACGCCCACAGCACCACCTCCAGCACCTCTCCGGCCCAGTCACCCAGCTACAGCAACTTGTCTGATGACGGCTCAGACACAGAGCTTAGCCGGGGATCCGTACGCTCGCCTGTCTTCTCCTTTCTGGACCTAACCTACTGGAAAAGGTACTATTTTAAGGTTAAATATGGTTTTATTTTGAAGCTTGCTTTCTGTTGGAACAGGAAGTCTCTGTGTGCACATTGTAATACTATGCTACAGTTGTGTTAATGTTATAATGAGCCATAATGAGGAAGTTAATATTACAACACACATCCACATGAACCTATCCATTTTTCATGGAAGTGACCCTTTTGGATCTCCATTTTTGTTATTCCTTAACAAAAGCGGTCTACCACACGATGTCGACTTAAGTGGCTGCTTTTTGAAGAACACTCTGGGCAGAACACTGTGGGCAGAGTACTTGATGAGTTGGTTGACCGGTTGTCCAGATAAATGGGTTTGCTATAAGTGGGTTCGACAGTAGTGTAAGATTCTTGCGTTTTAATTTCAAGACCATACATAACCTCTGAATGACCAACCTCCACTTCGCCGCTCTAGTTCTCTCCCTCAGATCCACCTCTTCCACCCACCTCACTGTGCACTCTGCCCGCCTCAGCACCGTGGGGAGAAGAGCTTTCAGTCGTTTTGTGTCATTACCAGTCATTACCATCTGACATCTCAAAAATCACCTGTTCAAGACGGCATACTTCCTATGACTGCTTCTATACTGTCCTACATTTGCTACTTCATGATGATTTTATCATTTGTCATCTCTCGTGAAGGCAGTGTACTTGAGTTTTTAGAAAGGCACTTCCAAGTTAAATTTATTATTATTCTTTACTGTTTTGTCTTGTGCAGACAAAAGGTATGTTGTGGAATCATCTACAAGGGTCGCTTTGGGGAGGTGCTCATCGACCCCCACCTGTTCAAACCCTGCTGCCGCAAGAAGCAGCAGCAACAGCAGCAGCAGCAACAACAACAGCAGCAGCAGCGACACGAAGTGGACGACGATGATGACGAAGAAGAAGAGGAAGAGGCCGAGGCCGACGAGGGCCAGGTGGCTGTCCGTCGGATGACGCCCCCACCCGAGGAGCAAACAAAGGAGGCGCCGACATGCGGGCAAAATGCAGTGATGATGTCGGAAGAAGGCTGGTAAAGTCACAAAGCTCACACATCTCTGGAAAAAAAAAGGTCTTTTTTGTCCTTCTCAACAAGCACTTATAAGAAGGAGTCTACTCACGCCGCCTTCGACAAAGCAGCTGAAAATCTTTGGTCTTCTCCATTACAACAATGCTGGAGGTTTGTTTGTTGTATTTAGATGGTTAATGTATGAACTTTTGTGTTTTTATTTTATTTAAAATAGTCTCACCTTCCTGACAAATGGACCATTGTCTGTATTTTTTTTTCTGTCGTTAGATACATGCTGGAGTTTTAGTTTGCTGGTACGTTTGAATTTCACAATGCAATAGATTTCTTCCTGAAGATGGTGCTGCTTTTAAGTTTGTCACCCAACAGTTAGTTAAAAATGACCTCATCCTCAAAAAAATCAGCATGCATAGTGTATATAGAATGTGAACACAACGCTGTAAAAAAATGAGACTGTAATGACTTTTTTTCAAAACTTTTTCCCCCACCAAAAAAGTATGTGGCCTTTGACAAATAGAAAAATATTGTCTGCTACTATTGCATACTTTAAAATGAATACCGTATGTCTGTTTAATGCCATGTCTACTTTAACAGCTCTGATACAGCAGGATTTCTGTGTGAATGAGACAAAAAGTTACCACATTCTTCATATTTTCTTGACACATTTTTTTTTTCATTGTCAATGGAATTGTGTAGGTTATCTTTAAACGCTGACTTATTTTAACAGTGCTGTGTTCACTTTCTACACCCGCTGTAATAATCCAGGGTGACTAACAGTTTCACTCACATCTGTTCAGAGAACTTTTTCATCCCGTTCCTAGTAAATGTTATTCATTAATGGCGGCCTCTTCCCGCTCACTGAGTACCGGTACACACTGCATGTGCACAGTAGCGTTAATGTGATCCACTCCCAAGTTAAAAGAGTTTGTTTGTCAACAGGATTAGTGTCTGTGTGTTGAAATACTCCCATGGGAAAATAAGGCCTATTCACAGCTCCAACAGCAAATACACCAGCCTTACTCTTCATGTCACAGCTTATAGATGGGGGGTGTCCAGAGAGCTGTTCAGGGGTCATTTTCGCCCCACAGCTCTTTTTTAAAATCGGCATATTCTACAAATAGAAAAAACATTATTTGTGAGACACATTAGATAGCATACTCATTTGCGTGGTCACCTATAACACATACTGTAGCGAAGATGTGGGATTTCTTTCTTAGTCAATATTGACCTACATTGTTGATTGTTTTTAGCATCTTTAAGCTACAATATGTATCAAAGTGGCCACTCGTCCTTCAGTTTTTCTATATGTGGCCCGCAATGGCAAAAGTTTGGACACCCCTGGTTTATAGTATTTATTCCAGATTGGTTTTGAGGAACAACAAAACAAGGGACAGTAGCTATATTTAATATTGTGGCCTCAGCAACACGTAGTGCATTTTTTTTCACCCGATGACCTGCAAGCCCACTCTCATCTGAAAGATCCGATTATCTCATGCATGAGTCTACTAAATTGCATGGCCTTATATAAACTTGTAAATCTTACTTTTTATTTTTTGGGATCAATTTCTCTTGAGCTTATTTTTGTATGTAAACAAAAAAAGAAAACTGAAAAACAAACGTGTCTTTGCATAACAATAACACACAATATGACAGCGAAAACACCTTATCAATCTATAGTCACTCAGCAATACAAATCAGTCATTTGTCACTCCTGGGTCAGTATACGATAACTTTATACAAGCTGAAACTTTATGCCATTGTCTCATATATACCACAAATGTGTTGTGATACTCACTTGTCTGTTTATTAGACAACCACATATCTTTTTTATCAAATATGTGTTAAATTGTTGTATAAGTTACTCCTAACATTCAACTTACCTGAATTTGTGTTGGCACTATTTGGATGCCTCATAGAGCTTCAAAATTACAGCTAAAATAGAAATGTGTTGTGTACTCAATAAATGCACAAGTGAGTATAATATAATTTTATTCATCAAGAGAAAGCCAAAGCACATTAGATTCACCCAATGTAAAAAAAAAAAAACAATGCAGGTTTTCTATGGACACTGTCCGAGGTCATTTGTATGTATGTGTATGTTATTCCTTAAAAAAAAGAACACTAATATGAAATTTCACACGTGATGTTGTAGTTGGGATACAGCAGTGGTGTTCTGTATATAGTGGGCTAGGTTGGCCTTATGCGGCCCTGACGGGGGTTTCTTTATTTATTTATTTCTTATTTATTTCTATCGTTGCATCCCTGCTTCTCAAGTATATACTTTGAATTCTTTCCCCACTTATGCTTAATATACATTTTAATGGAAAAAAAGCGATTGTAATTCTTTTGCCAGGTTTGTTTCACATGGCATCAAAAGACTGGTTGTCCATACTTGTGAAGTGTTAAATATTTATTTTGCTCATCATTTGAGTTGTGTGCAACCTAACTTATTATCTGCCGTCATCACATTAGGTGTGTGTCATGTAGCCTCAGCAGCTGGTAGACTGCAACCAAACTTGTACTTTCCCCCCCTCTTCTAGCTTGTAGCTTAGAAACGCCGCCCATTAGTAGGATCCATACAGAGCTTAGACTGCATGTACTGTTGCTATGCATTATTTCGCTTACAAGTTAGATGAAGCAGTTTTGTATTTTTTTATACATCATGTACTTTTTTTACTTGTCCCTTAATAAAAGTAATTTTGTGAGTATTACGGACATGTATTGTGTGTGAATTTGTCTCAACAACATGGCAAAAAACACCAAATGACACAATACTATGCAATATGTTATTGCTATTTCAGCATAATTCACATTGCATCAATTTAATTGCAGTTAATGCTTATAATTTCCACCTGTGGTCATAAGCGTTGCTATGGGTTAATTCCAGTTACATTTTAACATAACATTTCTAAATATTTGCTTTTTATATGATGTAACTATACAGCAGTGATTCTTACGTAATGGTCTACCTTTGTACCTTACCGTATTTTAAATAAAGAACGGAGCAAAAAAAAAGCCACAGCGGAAATGACAAATCCCGTGACCGGAAGTCACTATAACACGGAAGTACTTTGTTTTGATTTCGCAGTCAGCTGTCAATATATTTGTTTTATGTCGCCGATGCTGCCTTATTCTTCAATTGGACGAAAATACGTCGACAACTACACATTCTGTGGAACGTGAAGTATGCAATCGACATTTGTGTTATTTGGTTGTTATTGTAGATGCATTTTATCACGTCAGGCAAGGTTCAGTTTATCATCGCTGCACAATTAATGCAAAAGTCAAATACATCGGCAGATACGGTTGGATATTTAAACATAGTATGTGACTCTAACTGGTCAGCGTTTTGTCCCTAAACCAACTGGGAATTCTTCCGGACTCTTATAGTATCATTGTTTAACTGTCAAGACACTCGATGGCGTCGTTAGACACTTTATGTCAGTGACCTTTTGTGTGTGTAATTCTGTTCCTAGATCTGTTTGCAGCTTATCTTCGTCTTTCATCATGGAGGAACCCAAAGCCTCCGACGTGTTCTGCAACAGGATGCTGAGCATGGTGAACTCTGAGGACGTCAACGCCATCATCCAGGCTCAGAGACACATGTAAGTAACATTAAAGGCATGACCAAAGATTCAGTTTCATTGGTCATTATTTTACATGTTTCCTGGAACAGGCTTGACCGCTTTGAGAAAACCAACGAAATGCTGATCAATTTTAATGGGCTGTCAAATGTGCGGCTGCAGCAAATGAATGAACGCTTTCTGAACCACACACGTACACTTGTGGAGATGAAGAAAGATCTAGACAGTATTTTCCGAAGGATCAGGTATAGGACTTTGTAAATCTGTAAAGTGCAGAAACACACTTGCAAACATAGCAAACCTCAGATTATTGCTCTTTTTTTGCCTCTTTAGGACCCTGAAAGGGAAAATTGGCAAGCAATATCCTGAAGCTTTCAGTAGTAAGTCAACATTTTTAACTTCATACTATGCTTAATGGGGGAATCAGTCTCAGGTCAAATGAATTACAATGAGGTCTGACGTCAGTTTTAAAGCCTCCAAAACAAACCCCAGCTATTTTTCTCTTTACAGACATCCAAGAGTCGCCCATCTTGGAGGATGATGACGACGACTTTGACCCGGCTCCACCTAGTGGGGCCACGACGATCACAACAGCCACCTCAGGCCAGAGCACAGACTCCTGCGACACCAGCCCGGACGTCGTCTCACCCACCGTGAGTAGATGTTCCGAAGAGCTTTCTCAAGAACCACCGGACATGCCCACCTCTGACGCTCATCACACGGCCGGCCTCCAGGACGAGGGTCCAGACTCTGTGCCAGCCGAGTAGTGTTAAGCGTGTGGATGGACTTGAGTTATGACAACTGAGCTTGAACATTGTTGTGTTTTTTATACTGTTTCTTTAGTAATTGCAGTGTTTGACAGCATGTTTACTTTGTCTGCTTATCTGGTATGTTATTTTAATTCATTTTATATTTAGAAATCACCCTGAAGGAATGTGTGATGCGACTTCCCATGTAAAGGTACTGTTCACTCTAAAATGTTAAAGTAATGGAGGATGATGTTATAATGCAAACTTTGGTGTCACAATCATGGAATATAGTATACTCAGCCACTTCACTGTCCTTTCATAAAGCCTCTGGTATGTCCAAAATAAATAGCCACATGCACAGCCTGTTTAAGTTTAAAAGAAAATATACATATTTTTCTAGCCACATGCTTCATGGCACAGTCTATACACTTTTTTCAAGCTTCTGATGGGATTATAATGCAAACGTCCTCCCATTAGATTTTTTTTAGTAATGTTATGATGACTAGTCGCCCTGTGATTGGCTGGTGACCAGTCCAGGGTGTACCCCGCCTCTTGCCCGAAGACAGCTGGGATAGGCTCCAGCACCCCCGCGACCCTTGTGAGGAAACGCGGTAGAAAATGAATGAATGAATGATGACTAGTCACGTTACAATAAAACCATAAAAAAGAGCAAAAAGTAAACATTTAAATGAGAACAACATCAACAAAACAAAACACATCAAAATACTTTATTTCTTTTTGTACATAAATATAAAATCATAATTTGGGAATTGAATAATTTACAACAATCTACAACTAATTGTTAAATAGTCTCTATCACCATAGGGTGCAAAGTCAAAAAGAAAAGTGGCACGGGGCACCATAAATAGGGGGGGGGGGGGGAAGTGGGGTACCAGCAAATAGGAGTGACAAAAGAAAAGAAAAAAAGTGCATGAAGCATTTTTGTAGCCTACAGTATAGCCAGTCTGTGTTGTGGAAGTTAACCAATTACCTTAATGCCCACAATGACATAAGATACCAAAGTGTTGGCATGTTGTGTTCGCCTACATGTCACTCTTTTTTAGCCAACATTTAATCAGTGCAGGTAAATGTTTACCGTTTAATACAAACAAAAATGTGTTTAGCATTGTTGCTAGGCAACTGTTTTTATTCGCTGTTAGCTTGGCTTGCTAGCAGTTGTCAGCACTTGTAACTTCTTTGCAAAGCCGGCCCCATGGCATAGGTGAACTCAGCACCTGCTGAGGGCCCCGTGACCTGCAGGGGCCCCCCAAGAGCAATTACCTTAAAGAAAAAAGTAATTATTTGTTCCATGCGTGTGAGCCCCAAAATCAAATTTTGCTTAGGGCCCCACGGAGTCTTGCGCTGCTCGTTTATTTCAAACAATCTGTACTTCCCAGTTCAGAGTGTCAACAAGCTGTTCTGATCTTGTGTTCCCGAAGTGTAGTCAGGAAAGCACCAAAATAGTTCAAAACCCGAGCATCGACAACAGCCCTCTTTCCAATTATGTTCTTTACCAGTCAACAACAACGACAAAAGGTTTTGTTTATGAATCCAAAACTGTTTTTGAAAAGTAAGGCAGTTCCACGCAAAATTTCCTCCGCACACCTTATAATTTGAACTCCTGGAGCATGCCTCATCATTATAGGATGCTATTCCGATGTTGCCCAAGTATTGATGAGCTGTGGTGCTCCCACATCTATGTCCTATAGACACAGATGCTGCATCGAGTGGGTTTGTCACTCCCTGCTTTACTCAACTTCGCTGCCATATTGGATGTGTCAGGCTGTGCTGTAAATGAATACTACAGTAATAATCTACTTACTTTCATAAATCGCAAATAAATTTAACTGCGCTGTATATGAAGTCATGTCAATGTACTTACTTTCATAAATCGCCTTTCTACAAAGAAATTTAGATAAATTATGAAATAGTTAGGCACCAAAAACAATCACATTGTAGAAAAACAAAAACAATCATATTGTTTTTGGAGCCTGTTTCCCAAGTATATTAGTGCGTGTGTAAATGTACAAATTAACCTACATTTCTTTGTAGCAATGCGCTTTGTGAAAGTAAGTAAATGTAATTATATCTATTTACGACGCAGCCTTGGCACATCCAATATGGCGGCGACATTGACCTACAGCTCAGCAGACATGCGGCGTCTACCTCTGTCTATGGGTTTTCTCACCTCAACGTTAAAATAGTGGAAAAATACTCTGAACTGTTAAAACTAGGGGGAACTGGGAAGGAACGGTGGGCAAAATGAAATAGTCTCCCAGTGAAAACGGGAGGGTTGAACTTGATAGTATGACTTGTGCACCAGTCCGCGTTGTTTGCTGGCATCTACCGCCAGAGGGCGCAAAGTCAAAATGTGTGTGGTTTTCTTCCTGAAACAAAAGCTGTTCCGTAGCTTTCCTCTTTTCGATTTCCTCATTGCTTCCCCCCATAATTCATTAAAGCAAATTCGATCGTTGGTTTTCCCGGCAACCTTAAAATTACTAACTAATCCCGACCGCTCACTCGTTGTCACGTTCTACTAAGCTTGCTAGCTAGCCTCGCTCCCGGCTTGCTAGCAAGTAGCTGTTATGGTGTTGTACGGCAGTACGTCAAGTTGACTCGCCGAAAAAGACAGAGTCGTCAAACAACATTCATTTTTTGACGAGGGCGATGTCTGAACGTTCACTACGATGAGGAGACTGAACAAAAAGAAAGCTTTAACGCTGGTTAAAGAGCTTGACGCCTTTCCCAAAGTCCCCGAGAGCTACGTGGAGTCATCAGCCAGCGGGGGTACAGGTAAGACGACCACAATCAGCAGTCTGCACCCTATAAACGTATTATTTTCAAACCCCTTCCCTTTCTTTAGTGTCTCTGATTGCATTCAGTGCCATGGCTATTTTAGCCTTCTTGGAATTTTTCGTGTACAGAGACACATGGATGAAATATGAGTACGAGGTAGACAAAGACTTCAGTAGGTGAGAGCTGAAATACAGCCATGTTCACAGACAGCCATGTTATTTCTTCTGAAATGTATTTTGCTCTGTTCTGCTGCAGCAAACTGAGGATAAACATTGACATCACAGTAGCCATGAGGTGCCAGTGTAAGTAATTCCATTTGAAGTAGTATTCGATACACACACGGACACTTCATTAGCAACAGTATATGAGATTAGGCTATATAGCTATATCAGTATGATACAGTACACTTCTCCAACTATGATGACATATTGTTAATTCATTCATTTTGCTGGAGCCTATCCCAGCTGTCTCTGGGCGAGAGGTGGGGTACACCCTTGACTGGTCGCCAGCCAATCACAGGGCACATATAGACAAACAACCATTCACACTCACATTCATACCTATGGACAATTTGGAGTCACCAATTAACCTAGCATGTTTTTGGAATGTGGGAGGAAACCCACGCATGCACGGGGAGAACATGCAAACTCCACACAGAAATGGCAGAGGGTGGAACTGAATTCAGGTCTCCTAGCTGTGAGGCCTGCGCACTAACCACTACCGCCGTGCAGCCCATATTGTTAATTAATACCTTAAAATGAACACAAATATTTTTTAAAGGAGAATGTGATTGTGCAAGCGTAGCTGATGTCGCCAGTGTGTGTACTACATGTTGAATTTTTGTGTTTTTGATTTGCAGATATTGGTGCAGATGTTCTGGACCTGGCTGAGACCATGGTGGCTTCTGATGGTCTTAAATATGAACAAGTGAGTAGTTAAATGTTTCTATGGGCCTTCACAAGTGTTTCATTTAATGCTGTTAAAAAAAAAAGGCTATGTTTTTCCTGTTTCCTCTTTCACTCGATCGATAAAACTATGTGCTGTACATACGATATAGTATTTCTTCTTGCTCTACTTTAATGATTGTTAATTGTCAAACACTCTCATTCAATAGCACGAGCAAATGTGTTAAAACTTTTGATTTGTGTATGGTATTTAGTACAGCTGTAAATTGTATATCATTTAAGAAACCCAAAAGAACGACAAATGCGTGTGGTTGAATGTTCTTTCACACCTTTCATTCTTTAATTAATGTTTTTTCATTCATTCATTCATTCATTTTCTACCCCTACATTTTAGGTAAATTTTGAGTTGTCGCCACAGCAAAGACTATGGCACATGTAAGTTGACATGGCGTCTTTCACCATCGAATAAGTAGCCTAAAACATGAAATAAAATGTTTTGCCAGTGATGCAGTGCATTTTTAAGCATGTATTTACTGTTAATAATATATGCTGATAAAACAGACTTCCATGATTTTTATTGGATATTGAGTGAAACAGGTCTAACAGGTCATTGTTTACAATGTTGACTCTTTTTCCGAGTGACTGCATTTTTGGGATACTTTAGAAGTGTAACACGGAAGCACTGTGAATTATTAACATAAGAACAGAAGTAGCAAAGTTAGTGAAACACAAAGTTTTGAGTTACTGCCAAACACCCAAGCACAGTGCAGAACTGATAATTCACCCATCTGTATGCTTTCGAAACTTCTGTAGGACACTTCTTCACGTACAGGAACGTCTAAGAGTTGAGCACTCCCTACAGGATTTGATCTTCAAGACTGCGGTAAAAGGAGCTCCAGCTGCTCAGTCTAGCAGGTGCTAATCTCTCTGATGAAAACAGAATTTTATTGTATTTTACACCATGAAATGATTTACTACTGCAGCAGAATGGAGTGCTGTCTGTGGCTGTAACCAACAGAGGTGCTGTTCGTTTAGTCTAAACATGTTTGCAAGTTTAGGAAATAACTCCCAAAGCAGCACTATAAATAATGCCAGACATGTTTTTATGCGTGCACAATTAAATCACAGCTGTGATAAAGTATTTATTAGGAATGTAGTAAAACAGCACCAATTTGGAGTCACCAATACAGTTTAATACTTTGTATTAAACCAGTGTTGTTGTTATTGTTTTTATAGTGTGGATGGCAGCACATCTTTGACTGCCTGCAGGATTCATGGACATCTGTATGTCAACAAGGTGGCCGGAAACTTTCACATCACTGTTGGCAAGTATGTATACACACACACGCACACTCATTGATCATGTTGTGTATGCCACTGTGGAATACATTGCATTTGCTTTTATGGTCCATATATAGTATCATATAAAAGGCAAGAATGCCTTGTATGATACATTGTGGTCATCTACAACTATAAACCTCAGAGATTCCAAGGTAGTGCATTGGAAGTGTGTTGTCCTAAATCAAGCTTTCATGATGCTGAATGAAATTTAAGCATTTTTTATATGTGCTTTTACTAATCCATACTGGGAACAAATTTATCTGTAACTTTAATGCTAATGAGCTGGCCTGTCTTGGACAGTGCAAGTACCTGCAATATCACAGTACTACTTTTGTAGTATACAAAAGGACCTTTGCATTGCTTGCTAGCGGCAGGTCCTCATGGTGTCTCGCTAAGTGGACTCGCAGATTTGTCGTGTTTCCCTAATACTTTATTCGGCACGACACATTTTACAAACGGCATGGGTTTTGTCAATTTCTGCACACCCTACTTTGTGTAGAAATCCAAAATGTGTCCACATTTGAGCCTTGTACGCCGCAGGGGCCGCTGTTATGGGCTCGCATTCTGCCATGTTGAACTGTGTTTATGTGTGAGGATGTTTCACTCGTGAATCTCGTTCAATGTCCTTGCCTAATTGCTGCCACCTCACAATCGGAGGTTTAAATTAAAATCAGAAATGAACCATTGCCGTGTCTGCACTTGAATAAATACCATATACAGTCTATGATAAATGCCTTTAAAAATATCCATGTCATACTTTTTAATATCGATACAGTATCGTTGAACAAAGTATCGCAATATATCACCCAAACAATATTTTCTTATACCCCTAGTAAATAAAAACATTGTGAAAGCGCTTTGAGTGCCTTGCAGGTTGAAAAGTGCTATACAAGTAGCAGACATGCATTTTTCATACTAGGCTGACCTTTAATAATATGTTTGTGCTATCACTGTGTACTGTACTATCACATTATTTTTTTTTCTGCACAGGTCCATTCCGCATCCCCGAGGGCACGCCCATCTAGCAGCTCTCGTCAGCCATGACAGTCAGCTTGCCTACTTCGTTTACTTAGTTTGTTGTCAAAGTCACTCTGGCTCGACTTGTTTGTGTCTTCATTGTAGGTTTTAACTTCTCTCACCGCATCGACCACTTGTCTTTCGGAGAAGATGTCCCAGGCGTCATCAGCCCCCTCGACGGCACCGAGAAAGTCACCACAGACTGTAGGATGTTTTTCTCTTAGCACATCTTAGCAGTCTTTTTCTTGTCTCTGAGGTAACGTTTTGTTTTGTTCAGCTAACCACATGTTTCAGTACTTCATCACCATTGTTCCCACCAAACTGAACACCTACAAGGTCTCGGCCGACATGCACCAGTACTCAGTCACAGAGAGGGTAGCTCCTTATTTGTAAAAACATCATTGCTCACAACAGCGTGAAAGTGGCTTTTTTTTCATGGAGAGGATGTGCTTGTCCCCTGCAGGAACGAGCCATAAACCACGCTGCAGGCAGCCATGGCATCTCAGGGATCTTCATGAAGTACGACATCAGCTCTCTGATGGTGAAAGTCAGCGAGCAGCACATGCCGCTCTGGAAGTTTCTCGTCAGGCTTTGTGGTATCGTCGGAGGCATCTTCACCACTACAGGTACATGGTTGTATTTCTAAATGTTGTTTAAAATGCTTGTAATCTAATTGTTTTAAACCAAAAAATTATAATTTCACATAAAAACAAAACTCATTTTTTGAGTTAATTTAGTTTCTTTGTAATGTAATACTGCCAGCCCTTTTGTGTCACAAAGTAAAATTGTAATTTAAATTGAGGATATATGTATATATGTAAGAGTATTCTTTGTTGCAGGCATGCTCCACGGCATGGTGGGCTTCTTGGTGGACGTGGTCTGCTGTCGTTTCCAAATGGGAATCTACAAACCTCTCAAGGTACTTCCATTTATGGATTGAGTAGAGATATACGGTAATGGTACAAGTTCCCATATGGTACACATTAAGTAAGGGACAGGAAGTGTACCTGCCTCGTGATATAGCCACACCTCTTCTCTGTAAATAAATGTAGTGCAGTCCAGTGTGTTGCTTGCGGGAGTCATGGCCAAGGACAAGTGGGACAACTATTAATGCTACACTGCAACCTATAAGGCACTTTTATTTTCTATCATTCTTTCTATCATTTCCTGACTATGCGGCCAACATGCTAACCACTTGTCCAACATGCGGCACTTAAATTTCCTAAAAAACATTAATAATTCACACTGTTCACCGTTGCTTACCGTTGTACTTTCATAAAAAGAAAATCAAATGTTTTAGAATTATTTTTATTGGAGCAGCAGTTTGTAGCTTTGTTTCATTTGAAAGATCACTAAAACTAAGCAGTTTTTTTGTCTTGTGCTGTACTAAAAATAAACTGAACAGAGCCCTTAAAACCGAGGTATATACGGAACCGTAATTGTGGCAAATTGTTATACTAGAATTTATGAATGGATCCTGAAGGGGACTTATGCTTTTTCCACTTTTCTGACCTATAAATGTAGTTAGAATGTTGTATTATCGTGTTAAACGATGCCAAAGTTTCAGATAATGAGGTTTGCGCATTTGGAAGTGATCCCTGAAAGACGTTTGGGATGGCTCAAAATGCTCAGTTGCAAAAGGCGTGGTAAAACAGTTTCTTTGTGACGTCACAGAGGTGTGTGTTATTTTATGCAAGTCATGGAGTAAAAGTGCTTGCATACAGGGAGCGGGGTTGCTAATGGTTTTCCACCACAATTAGCGGGCACATTCGGTTACCGATGTTGTAGAAAAACGAAACGCTAAAATACTAAAGCTATTTACCATTGACGTCTTCGGAAAGTTCAGACTGTGCAGTCTCCCTTTCCGGATCGGGTTCGGAATCCAACACATATGACTGTTTGTTAAAGGCCGACATTTTAAAAGGATAAATCACCATTTAATATTAACTCCTATACTGTTAGCTAGCGGTACTAACCAGAACTCCTTTTAAGTACTCGCTAGTGTGACCAACCACAGCGTAGTGGGCCGTGAGTGGAATACATTAAAACAGACTATTTTCGCAGGAACCACAGAATCCAAAGAAATACAGCTGAATAGGTGCAGATTCTGGAAGAACTATAAAGCTTTGTTTAGCTGCTCTATAGGAGGCCACAACTCAATACAAATTGCCGAAAAATGAGCATAACAGGTTCCTTTTAATTAACTAAAACCTGTTCTCTTACATATGTTCTTTTGTTGCATTATATCAGGAGGAGGATCCCGTGAATATGCAGCAAGCAAACCATCAAGCTCCGCCTCCTGCAGATTCAAACTCAGTCGTGAGTCACCTGACATCGCCGTCATGAATGTGCCCTTTGGGGAAAAAAAACTAACAAAAAAAACAAACAAAACAATTCACAAGCAAAGCAAACTGACAATGTTCAAAGGTGGAATACAAACAAATACCACACACACAAAAGGTGCCTATGTGTAAATGTTTATTAAATCAAATCTTCATTCTTTGTTCGATATCGTCTGTATCATCATGACAAGTAAACAATCTCTCGTCCACCATGTCAAGACTTTATTTGACAGTATTTCAGAATATCTTTCGGTAAACAAGTTTTTTTTTGTGGTTTGTTTTTTTAAACATTTTTTTCATAGCAAAATGTAATATATCAGTACTGTCGCATTTCATAAAAATAGTTAATGTCTTTGAAACTACAGTATCAATGATACAGTAAACCATATTTGTAGGAATACAGCTGTACAAGGTGAAGCAACACCAACACATGGATGCTTGATCTCAATGCAGGTTGGGAATGGACCGGTGCCATTGCTCTTCACAGGTTTTTTCTTTTTTCCTTTACAGTTTATAAAATGACTCACAACAGGCAGGGAGGCCGGGCAAAGGTGTGTGTGTGTGTGTGGAGATGGAGGACATTTTCTCACATTTGACCTTTTGTCCATACCTTTGCAAACAGCCTAATAACGTCTTAATGCGTGTCACAAACCAGCTTTGTCCAACTGAGACATGACATGGGTGAAGATCAGTCTAGTGAACACAGTTGTGCAAAAGTCTTGGGCCATCAAGTTTTTAAGGTAACCTCCACTTTGACACTACATTTTTGTGAATTTGTTTATTCCATAGTCCATGGTTGTTGAGCATGCACTGAAATCGTTAACTAACAATAAGGCTGACACTTAAAAATTAAGCAGAAATTACTTCAATTGAAAATAATCATCAAAACACTGATATTGGCCAAAGACTTTTTACACTTTTTATCTCAGACAAACATGCTGCGTTCAGGCACATCCACAATCTCAACAAACAAAACACTTTGACTGCAATTTAATTAGTGTTTTGATAAATGTGATTAAAACAACAAGCACAACCTCTAAGGGGGAACACAAACTTTCACTTTGAAGCAAGGAAAAGTTAAGTTTTTCTCATTTTTTACCTTTGTAACTATCATAAATGTGTAAAATAAGTTAAGTACTGTAGTAAAAATTAAAGCTAAAAAAAAAAAGCTTAACCTTGTTGATGTAGTACTGCTTGTTTTGTTTTTAAGCTTTAGTTTGGATTTAAAATGCTCCCATTAGAAATAATGGAAAAAGATCCGTTCCTGGGTCAAACTGTCACCATCATAACACCGCTATTAACTGTAGACGCAACCAACAGACGTAGACGTAACAAACATCTAACATGTTAACATTCTTAACTCACTCATGTAATGAAAAGGCGAGTCGTCCCATGCATTTTTTTTAACTTAGAGGGTTAGAAGTGTAAAAAGAAGTTAACTAAATTTAAAAAGTTTTTCAGACCTTGTTGAGGCCCCTTTTGGAATAACCGCCACTCACTTCTTAAGCTTTTCTATGAAGAACCTAATTTTGCTGTATTTTTACACTTGTACAATGAAGAATTAAGATAGTGGAGCAAATCATGGTCCCAACAGCAGTATGGGTGCTGATACTTGAAGTCCAACATGGTGTCATGTCCTATTGTCGCCATGTTACATTTATTATTAACAGTCCACCTAGGAAGTGAAATTGTCAAACAAAAAAGCACCAAGAATGTTAATCATGAATATTATAAGAATGAAAGGTAATGCTACAACAACACTGACATAAGACGCTGTACACTAGCTTTAGTGACGTCGTACTGCACTGTAGAGGCGTTGCTGATATGTGTCGCTGTCAAAAACTCCCAAATTAGTTTTGAGTAAGGCACTCCGCCCTCCCCTGTCCATCTTTCCTCACACTTACTGATGCCCCTCTCCCACAGTGGTGTGGTACACATAGCACAGTTAAAAAGGCATAGAAATGGGGAATATAGACCTGGACGATGCTTTCTGTTGTTGGAGCTTTAAATGAATACAAGACAGGTTTATAATAATAATAATAATAGTGCACAATGACTGCATGGTTATGATTGAGTTGTGTACATAACTCAGAGGTGTGTGTTCTTACCGACTTCAGTTTCATAGGAAAAAAACCCAGAAGTGGTCCGCTTGTTTTCGGATGTCATGCACAAAACCTCCTGTAGGGGGTCGCCATCTTGGTGACATGTCTGATATGTTGCGGAGGCCCAGGTAGGAGAATTGGATCCTACGTAATGGTGTTTCCCCCCTTCTTCTTCTTCTTCTTCTTTTTCTTTGAATAAAACACCACATGTACATATTGTTGACATCTTTACAGTATATACTTGGAGGCGTGTCCACCAAAAGTCTTATCTGGTCTCCATCAGGGTCCACGCTCTATGTTACAACAACTGTGAGAGTTCTGCTCTTTAAGGTGGTGGGTGTAATAATCATCTCATAAATGAATGAACTATGAAGAGTGGATGGAGAGGAAATAGGTAAGCTTTGTCCACAGGATCCTTTCTATCTGCTGACAGTGGAGGTCCAGGACCTCAGGGTGCCAGGCAGCTTATCTGGCCCAGGCATGTTCCAAGTACCCGCACTCCTTGCAGGTGGTTCTTCTCCGCTTGTAGAGGGGCAGCAGAACCCGACGTGGCCACCGGGCCGCTCCTCCTCTCTGTGGTAAACGCCTCTGGACAGCAGCCTCTCCTGGAGGCTCACATCTCCAGCAGCCAGAGGGGCTCCGTTGGAAGTGACGTTCACATAAGGGTCCCAAGGCCAGAGAGTGCCCACCACCTGGGTGTTCATACCCTTTCTGTCACAGCAGGGGGAGCAAGCGTCCCTCTGTCGCTCTCTTTTGTCAGCAGGCCTCCCCAGGACAGCTTTAGGAGGCAAAACCCGAGGCTGCCTGTCCGGCGGCTCTGCAGACCCCCTGATGGTGGACTTCTGCTGGGTGGACCTGCCACCTGCGGCCCCTCGAGTTGAGGAGCTGTGATCTGTCACTTGCAGAGCTGTGTCCACCGTCATGCACGCTGTGGCCTCTAGAGGGAGCTGATGAGGGGAATCCAGGGATGCGGCCGGATGGGATGAAGGCAATGGACTCTGGTGGGCTTCCAGGGTCACTTCCTGCAGGGTAGAGTGGATTGTAGAAAGGGCATCCCAGGGGCTGACACAGTCTGTTGGAAACCAGAGACAGGAAGTGTGAAGGAAGGAAAGAAAGAATCACTACATTTGCATGCAAAGTATTGGGACACCTGGACGTTCCAACTAAAAACACCTTAAATGTTCAATATGGGAAGCAAACTCAAAATGTTGGGGAAATGTGTTTGTGTGTGTGTGTGTGTGTGTGTGTATAGTCACACAAACATCATGCATGACACCCGGTCCACTACATTTCCTATCTTGTACATAATTTCAGTGCAAGGCTTTTTTAAATTATTTTGACCTCACCAAATTCATTCATTAATTCATTCATTTTCTACCGCTTATCCTCACGAGGGTCGCGGGGGGTGCTGGAGCCTATCCCAGCTGTCTTCAGGCAAGAGGCTAAGTACACCCTGGACTGGTCGCCAGCCAATCACAGGGCACATATAGACAAACAACCATTCACACTCACATTCATACCTATGGACAATTTGGAGTCACTAATTAACCTAGCATGTTTTTGGAATGTGGGAGGAAACCGGAGTACCCGGAGAAAACCCACGCATGCATGAGGAGAACATGCAAACTCCACACAGAGATGGCCGATGTTTGGAATTGAACTCTGCTCTCCTAGCTGTGAGGTCTGCGTGCTAACCACATGACCGCCGTGCATCCGACCTTACCAAATGTATAACAAAAATGAAAAAGTCAGTTAAAAGAGAAGCAATATGTTTACGGTAATCAAAGATCCTCTATATGACAGGAGCTTTTAAAGACTTACTCCAAAAGGGCCGGTCAATGATCAGTGATATGGCAGTGCTCATCTGATTGTCAAAGATCCTCTATATGCTCTACTGTTTCCTATGTAGCGCTTAGCATAGATTGCATTCCTAGTTGTGTGTATGGAGTAGAAACAACATATATTTTCAAACAGCAATATAAACACAGTATTGTCCATGCATGAATCCAAAATCATGCAAACGACACGACTCAGCATGGCGAGAAGAAAGAAGACATGCAGCTTGGCACAAACCGTGTCTTTAGAGTGGCCCATTAGGAAGAAATAGGGGGAGCTTAGTGTGTCACCTTTCATGCACATGGACAGGTTGGAAGGTACCATTCCTGAGGGAAGGTAAGTAAAAGCCGACAGTAGATGCCAGTCATTCCACTCAAAAAATATTTGCAATTATTGACAGTAGAAGACCATGAAGACAAATATTAATAATAGAAAGCAATGCTTGTTAATCTACGGAGGAAAGACAGGTGTTAATCGGTTATGTGAACGCGAGGAAGAGTGAACCAACACCCACCATATTCAGGCACCTGTCCCGTGCCTCTTTTTAGCAGCAGTCTGACCCGCCTGCCCCCGGCCTTGATGAGCTCAATGGCTCGGGCGTGAGTCATGTCCCGGGTGCTGTCCCCATTAATCTCTATGATCTGATCCCCCACCTGAAGAAAACACACTCACTTAACAGCTCTTCTGTACCCGAAACCACTGAATACTTAACATCTCTATCCAGTCAAAAAAATACTGTTACTGTTTAACATTTGCAGCATTTCTTGAAATGAAATGTCTGTATTAAAGAGCAGCAACCATTTTGTATTTACGTTGTGGAGTAAACGTCTCAGTGTTAGGGTGAAGGCGCTGTATCTCAATGTGTAGTCACCCCCCCACCCCCCCCAGATTGGAAAAGTGGGTTGTTTAAGGTGGGCAAGTTTGTTTTGTTGCCTCTTTTGTTGCTGCTTTCGATTCAATTTGTTGTGTTGATAGGCTCACCTTGCTCATTATTAAGATGATTATGATTATGATTCCTATAACTAATATGTTATCTTGCATTGTTCCTCACAAAGCGCGACTCTTTTCCTATGGATTTATGCTAGCAGCCCCTTATAACAGTATAAAGTCACCAATGAATTGTCGGCCATCATAACAAAGAGGTAGAACTTGTTGCGTATGCGTTAATTCCGCTAAAAATATATATTCTTTGTAGACATTTCACATTTCAAAATAAACGCCTCGGCTATATTTTGGATTATTTAAGGTACATCATCATCTTATGAATGCGTGCTCACCCTCATCCTCCCGTTACGTATGGCGGGGCCGTCCTCTGCAAGGCGTAACACAAACAGATCCATCTTGTACTCTCTGCCCCCACGGATACTGAAACCGAAACCTTTGGAACTTTTCTCCAGCTCCACTGTGAAGTAATCAAAGTCCTGCAGAGCAGCAACAACAACATCTTCAACACCTTCTCCTCATGTTAGTCCAGTTGGAATATTGAGGTTTATCAACAGAAAAAATAAGACTGCACTGATGGAACAAGGGAACTAATATCCATTTCAATGACCACGTAACATAAACAAATGCTGAAATTGCTACTTAAAATGCATGGGTTAGCAAATGTATAGTATTCATTCAATTAAAGGCTTCGCCTGAGTAGACCAAGGAGATCATCATCAAAGACACAAAGGAGCTGGAAAATGGAAAGGTTAAAAAAAACAACAAAAAAACAAAACCCTATGGTATCTAATCACAAATCCAAATATTCATCCATTTAAATCAGAATACAAAGAAATGGTCAGAGTACATGAATGAGGGAAGAGGTATTTGAATGTTACTTGGCGTTTGGGGTACTACTGGTTATAATTACAATAGAAGGGTTCGTCATTATTAACTATGTACAGTCAGAGACAACATATTGTATATTTGTGTCATTATAGGATGTACTGTATGTTAATAATGCATACATATTATCTTCTCCTATTTGGAAGCATCATTTTCTTGATTGCTTGTGACCATTACCATCATTATTATTATTATTATTATTATTATTGTTATTATAACCATATATAACAACCTAACTCCAAATTTCAGGATCATAGACTAAATTGACTTTAAACAGGGGGAAAAATAATGATGATAATAATTTAATTGAATGTTTTTATTTTTTGGCAGACAAGTGGAGGCTGGGTTGCAGGCGATCATCCACCTTCGGCAGCAGACCTCCATATTTTGTCCCTTTTAATGCACAGCATAGCTTAGCATAGCATAGCTTAGCATAGCATAACATAGGACACTTGGCCAGAAGAGCAGCCCCTGTCAATGCCTCTTTCAATGCACGGCACGCTTGATCCACGCTAATTATTATTACCATCAACACTAACCAACATATTTGCCACATATAATTCTAATGAATAAATAAAACTGACTTATAACTATGTTGACATATGATGATGGTATAATAATGAGTAATGAAAATTTGGTATGGATAAGATGTAGAGTGCATAATGGAATAATATATACAATATATATTGCATACATACATGCATGTCTTTTTATATTGGTTCTGTATTATAGTGTGTAACACATTGTGTCCCTACAGAGTGACAAATTTGATTATGATGTGTTATATGTAATTTTGCTCAACCCATTGTGGGTAACATTGTATACATCAATGTCCAACATATATTTATTTGGTATGGCTCAAAATAAGCCAAGCATGGTTGCGTACCTGTGGTCTAAAGTCTGCAGTGATGCTCAGGGGGAACTGTGCGGCCGCAGGGTGCTGTCGGAAGTCCAGCAGGCCAGGTGGGTGCCGGTAGTCCAGCGTCGGGGGCTGACGGTAGTCGGTCACCGGTGGGTGACGGTAGTCTACTGGAGGTTGCCTGTAATCAGTGAACGGAGGATGGCGGAAGTCAGGTTTGACATCCTGTCTGGCTTTAACCTCTGACCTGTGAGGAGGGGGGGAAAGCAACACAATCTGAGAGAGTCTTGTTTGAACAAAAGGGATGACGCGAGTACAGCGCTCCTGGTGGGTACATGTTTATTGGCATGGGATGTTACACACCGCGGCTTAGCTGACTATTGCAACTGTTACATTGGGGATATGTGTGCAGCATGTGTGTGTGTTTGTGTAGGAGTTGGGGGGGGGCTAGACTGATATATTTACAAAGGCATTGGCCCGGCCTTGGATATTTACATTCATGGCTTTACAATTTAAACACGTTTCAAAAAATCATAACAGTCATTGTTACACCCGCAAACGTAATAACTGCCCACAAACGTAATACAAATCTGCAGCTTTGAATGTAATAATCCCGCAAATGTAATAAATTTCCCACAAACCTAATAAAATTTGCCTACTGCAAACGTAATACTGAATTTCGATACTGAAATTATTACATATGTGGGAAAGTGAAAATCTGTAAATGTAATAACTTCCCACAAATGTAATATGAGACAAAATAATGATCTTTGTGGTTGTTGTTTGTTCTTTCTTCTTTTAATGAATGATTTTTAACAAGATAATTCTTTTTTTCTTTTTTTTTGTGGAAAAAATATTATTCAAAAAGTATCATTTGAATACATTAAAGGAATCTTTGATTATTAAATCACAATTTCTTTTAAATTAAAAAAAATAACAATTGTGATAACTGCAATTGTTTTAATAAAATCATTATTACTATTAACATTATTATATTTTATTATTTCTTTTGATTATTTCTTTCCCATATACACACAAAATCACACATACAATAATATACTGTAAATATAACGCACATGTACGCCCACAAACAGAGCAAGTTTTAACAATACAATCTGATTCTGAATTGATTCTTGGTGCTTTGTAAATATTTTTGTGATATTTACACCAATTAAGCAAATTTGAATCAATTCAAATTAAAATTCAGTTTTACGTTTGTGGGAAATTTATTACATTTGCGGGATTATTACATTCAAAGCTGCAGATTTATATTACGTTTGCAGGTGCAACAGTCATTGACAATTATGATTACAATAATTGTTTTCAAAAATTATTTGAAAAAAAATGATTGACCTATATAAGATTAAAAAAATGTATTTTGTACGTAGTCAACTACATTTAACTGCTTAGCTTGACCTACATTGGATTGGTTTTAGTGTCTTTTATCAACACAAATGTAAAGAATATGAAAGCGTACTTTCATTTTTTTAATGCAGCCCAGAGGGTTGGTCTCCTTAAAAAAAAAAAAAATCTTGCTTTTTAAACTTTCATCAAGTAAAATGGGCAGAAAGCCACGGCTGGGGTAGAGTGCTACTCTCAAGTGTATTCTTCTCCATCACACACACACACACACACACACGTCTGCCAGTGATTGCAGGACTGGTGCATTATACAAGAGATACCTTGGAGGTGCATTATTCACTGTCAGTGACTGTAAAAGCTTAGTGGTGTTACTCGGGAAAGTAAGTTGGCTTTCCTTGCCCCGACTCTACAGCGAGAAAGAAGATGTTGGCACACTGTCCTCTATTGATTTTCTTTGGCATCTGTCACATTTAAAAGCCCTCCCATGTCTTCCATCCATCACTATAGGACATGTGCCCTTCCAGTGTGAGTCCTTATATTGTTTATTTTTAGCAGGCTACATTTTGAGTTAGCGGGATCATACAATTATACAAAAAAAAGACATAATCTAGTCCATAAATGTCCTTTGTAGCACATGTGCTAAGGGGAAAACCTGTTAAATGTTGGTGTAAATCTGGATAAAGGTGCAGGGCAATGACTAGGGCATCCAACACAATCAAAGCATCTGTTGCAAATCCGTAATTACGTCGTTACAGTCCATTTGCTTTGGGTCCAAATGGGGACAATGGCAAATGGAGCTGTGTTGAAAAAACCATTAAATGTACATTAAATATGTACATTATTACAATGGAACATTGTTATTCAGCAGTCGGGATGCCCCAAAAGTCAGCTGGGATAGGCTCCAGCATACCCATGTAGCCCTAATGAGGATTAAGCAGCATAGAAAGTGTATGGTTGTCCTCGGTACAGTCTGTGCTCCATGTGAGCCAATTTTCCAGCACCAATTAAGGGACTTAAATGCCAGTCAGGGGAAGTGAACTTGAGGCCTGACAGTTCAACTGACATTTGGGGGAAAAAATAAGCCACAAAAGTCAAACAAAGAATCGAAGGGATGAACTCCACAATTTTTTTTTCATAATAACACCACCAGTGTGGAGGAAATGTGTGATGAC
This sequence comes from Doryrhamphus excisus, assembly GCF_037039965.1. Taxonomy (NCBI): domain Eukaryota; kingdom Metazoa; phylum Chordata; class Actinopteri; order Syngnathiformes; family Syngnathidae; genus Doryrhamphus; species Doryrhamphus excisus. Next base: position 12,418,669 of record NC_136357.1, on the reverse strand, counting down.
AACCATGGAACCAGAAATAGAACGTACCACAACATAGGATGGAGCCTGTTTGGTCAGTAAAATATATTCATTCATTTTCTACCGCCGGTTACACCCTGGACTGGTCGCCAGCCAATCACAGGGCACATATAGACAAACAACCATTCACACTCACATTCATACCTATGGACAATTTGGAGTCGCCAATTAACCTAGCATGTTTTTGGAATGTGGGAGGAAACCGGAGTACCCGGAGAAAACCCACGCATGCACAGGGAGAACATGCAAACTCCACACAGAGATGGCCGAGGGTGGGATTGAACTCGGGTCTCCTAGCTGTGAGGTCTGTGCGCTAACCACTTGACTGCCGTGCAGCCCCAGTACAGTATATTAATTTATTCATTTTCTACTTATCCTCATGAAGATTGCGGGGGTGCTGGAGCCTATCCCAGGTGTCTCCAGGCGAGAGGCGGGGTACACCCTGGACTGGTTGCCAGCCAATCACAGGGCACATATAGACAAACAACCATTCACACTCACATTCATACCTATGGACAATTTGGAGTCCCAGTACAGCCCCAGTACAATATATGACCAACATAAAAATACACTAGACATTTTTAACTACCAGCAGTACCTATAAAAGGCTACTAGGGTGTCTTCTGTGGTAAACCTCATTTAGACAGTTAAGCGTATAAAATAGTTAAAAGTGGTCAGCATACCTGCCATCGTGGAGATAGAGCTGAGGCGGAGGTCCAGAGGGATGTGTGACGGGGCTCTGCTGGGTTCCAGCAGGTGTCGAGTGCGATGCCGCCGACGCAGGAGGACAAATGAGGATTTGGCTTGTCTGCACTGGTGTCTGAGCAGCCTGGGTGGATGCCTGCTGGCCCGTCTGAAGCGTCAATTGACCCGGCTGAGAGGCCACCTGGCCAGGGTGCGGGGCTACTCCTGAACCGGTCAGGGCTACGGGGCTGGGCTGGGCACCATGTTTCTGGGTCATGGGGCTCTGCTTCTCTGAACCGGGCCCAGACTGGGACCCTATGGGGGTGGAGATTGGGGTTGCACAAGGTCACATGACTGATGACACACTCTAAGGCAGTGTTTTTCAACCTTTTTTGAGCCACGGCATGTTTTTCACGTTGGAAAAATTTTGCGGCACACCAATAACCAACATTATTTGCTTCTTTCAGCTTTTTCCTGATTACGGACTCGCCACAGCAGATCCAATTTAACCAACAATGTTACAAAATGTCACCACTACCTCTCATGTGCATCACTAAGTCTATTAGAGGAACGAGGCAATCAGCTACGTGTTGCCACACGGACAAATATTACATTGCTCTGCTAGTCTTTACACCAATGACACGCGACAATTACATAATATTTGCAGAAAATTATTAATGCATTCATTCATTCATTACCGCTTTTTCCACACTAGGGTCGCAGGGGTGCTGGAGCCTATCCCAGCTGTCTTCGGGCGAGAGGCGGGGTACACCCTGGACTGGTTGCCAGCCAATCACAGGGCACATATAGACAAACAACCATTCACACTCACATTCATACCTAAACATGCACAGGGAGAACATGCAAACTCCACACAGAGATGGCCGAGGGTGGAATTGAACCCTGGTCTCCTAGCTTTGAGGTCTGCGCGCTAACCACTAGACCGCCGTGCCGCCCATTATTATACAAGTTAATTAAAAAAGTGATATTTATAGGTTATCACATGGTTTGTCTGGTATAAGGCCAGGTATCATGCCCCCAAGTGTCAGTATCAGGATACTTTTGTTTCCAGAAAATGTTCAGTTTATTACATGTATTATATCTAAACAGTGTAAACACAATAATTGCTAAAATATTTCAACAATAATATTTCATCAACGGTCTTATCTTATCAATGTCTGACAATTAAAGTTCCATTAATCAAGTTTGGGCAGCAAAACAAACGCTGTGTGTTCACGCTCGTGCGCTGTTCTCTGATTGGTTGTTTCACGGGCATGATACCAGAGCAGCGCGCTCTGAGTGGACAGCTACGGGGGCTGATACTGGACATGGTTAAACTCTATATTTTATCAGTATCACTGCCCTGGGCTTTGACACAGTATCATTTCGGCCTTTTCCCGTATCATTCATGGGCGCTTTCTAGGGTACAGGGACAATTAATACTGTAGTATGTGATAATGAATAATTCCTCACGGCACACCTGACGATTTCTCACGGCGGCACAGTTGTTGAAAATCACTGCTCTAAGGTGATGAGTTGAACGTTACTGTCACTCGCCTTCCTCTGGGATGATGTGCAGTGTGACTGTGAGGCCAGCGTCTTTGATGAGCTTGACAATGTCAGCGTGAGGCATGCTGATGATGGATTGTCCGTTCACGGCCAGGATGCGGTCGCCCACTTTCAACTTGCCACATCTGTCTGCCGGGCTGCCCTCGATTATACGGCCTATTTTATGGGGCACAGCTGGAAACAAGCAGGAAGAAAGAAGCCAGTCCAACATGGCCTACGTGACAGGAGGAGCTATTATATAATAATATAGACGCAATTATGCACTCACTGATGACAGCGGCGTTCTCAGGCCTGTTCAGAGAGCTGATGATGACAAAGCCAAAGCCCTCATTTTCTTTGCGATGAATGACCACGTCGCTGGTTTGCAGGGCTGAGCCTTCCTGGTGAGAGCCGGCCAACGCCACGGAGACCACAGGTGGGCCCGAAGGTGCATCGCTTCGCGGCGAGCTGTGCTGAGTAGACACCAAGCTGGGGCTGCGGCCGTTCACGGGGCACGCCTCGCCTGTAGGTTTAAAAAAAAAAAAATCAGGCTACGTTACAGTGACAGCATCATCACCATCATTAACAATCTTTGTGCTCCTCACCGAGCATTTGCACCCTCCTCCTCACAGTCAAGCTGACTTGGCCATTACGAGCAGCGGCGTGCATCAGGTCAATGACATACTTGTGCGGTTTCCCGGCAACCACGTTTTTATCCACGGAGATGAGCTCGTCACCGGGCCGGAGTCGCCCGTCACGCTCGGCGGGGGTGTTTTCGATGATGGCACCGATAACAATCTGCTCAAAAACAGCAGAAAAAAAAGGTAGATATTAGCAGCAGAGATTAGCATTAGCACGGCACCTAACACTGCTATAGCACAATAGCAAGGCCTTTACTCAGTATGGGAGGCACTGAGCAGCTCTGTGTGTGGCTTATTTGTGTGAGATAGACAAACACAAGAAAATGAGAATATTCATGAAAATATTAAATATAATTATATCATGTTTAGCCATGACAACTTTATCCATGTTTCAATGAGCTAACCTGCATGTACTTTCTCTCAGAAGCATGGTATTAATGTAGGAGGCGGAGCTCAGGGCCTCTGTGATTTACAATGCAGCCAAAGCCAGAGTAGTCGATAGCAGATACACTGAGCTTTCTGCACAGAGCGCCATCAAAAGTTAAATATAAATAAATATAAAAGTGCGTATTATTCAATACAAGTGTCATGGTTCGCTAAGCATGTGTACTGAACGGTTCGCAACAGGTATACGTATTGTTGCACTCCTTGAGATAAAGTAGTAGTATAGTATAGTATAAGCTACTGCTGATCACATCCATTTAATTCATATCAATGGTAGGACTGATATTGTAGTATTATGTTTATATGTATGTATATATGTAGTAGTATTGTGTTTTTTGGCATATATTTTGTATTATTGTATTATATGTGATTTCTGTGTGCACACAAATTCATATATGGACACATGAATTTGCAGATTCATAAAGTATCTATATGATATGTAATATTATAATCTGGTCATTTTAAGAGAAAATAAAAAGAACAGCGTATTACTAATTATATATTATACTAATTTATGAAATTAATGTTGTAATATTAATAGAATGAAAATCTAAATTTTATGAGAAAAAAAATAGGGAAAAAAACCTCAAAATTTTTATTCTTAAGAAATCATCTAACTTTAAAGGGGACCTATTAACGCATAAAAATAAATAAATAAAAAAATATATATAGTTAGAATGTTGTATTGTCGTGTTAAACGATGCCTGCTTCCTTATATTTCTGTGGGGGTTATTGTGTGTAGCTGCTCTATAGGAGTCCAAAACTCAATACAACTTTAACTTTAGGAGATTTTTCTTTTTGGGGGATAATATATTGACTTATAATTATTGATAGCAATATGATATTAGTAGCAAAAAAGTCAATAATCCAAAGTGTGTGCGTGTGTGTGTCTGTTACATGAATGTAAACACACTGACCAGTCACTTCATTAGGCACACCCAGCACCACATACTGTGCCTTTGCTAAGCTAATACTTGTGTTGCAGCTGTGCAGGTGTTTCTAATTAAGTGTCAGATGAGTGTGTATGAAAGTTAGGCGGCGTTAAGATGATGCTTTAAAGCGTGAGCGTTAAATAAGCGTGAGGTCCAGCCCGTCCCATACGAGCCTTGTCACGGGCGTCCGGACTCACAGCCTGCACGGCCTCGTCTCCACCCAGGATGCGGAAGCCAAAGCCGGTCTTTTCCCTCAGAAGGTGCACCTCCACCTCTTCGTATTCAGGACCTGACACACACACACACAAACATACACACACACACACAAACACACGTCAGATGGTGTTATAGCTTTGCTCTTTCCTTGGCAGTAAATCAAACAATCGTGATGAGTTGACACAACGACTCACGTCGGCTCTCGTAGATAGCCCTGGACTTCTCATAAAGGTCGTAAGGGTCGGGCTTGTTAAGGTCGAAGCCTTCAGTGGAGTCGGGAACGGACGTGCGGTGCTGGGGCTGATTCGGGAAGGGCGTGCCTGGGGGCAGGACTGGGCCTGACAGGTTGGCTTGGGGGCTTCCGTGTGGGTCCCACTGGTCTGGTAACTACACCCAAAATAAGCATAGATTATTTGTATGCATCAAACTCATAATGTACACTGGCATTACGCAACACTTGCATTTCATGATATTCTTAGAATAGGCGAAAACTACAACCATAGTAATAGACTGTAATAGCTGTTGTTAATGGGCATAATCAATTCATTGGTAGCAAGAATTGATTGCTGATTAATTGAGGCACCGATTACACTACTGTAATTAGCAAAGGTGCTGTCGATGCCGCCTCATTTTAGGGAAAAAAACAATCTCAGAATTGTTAAAGTCTATTTAAATCATTTTTACTATAAGATTAGATTACCAGGGGAAAAATATACGTATAATTGTGAAAACAAATGTAATGTTTCTGCAGGTCTCACTATCACTGCCACCATGAGTGTTGAAGTCCCAAAGCAGAACTAGCAAATCCGCCGAGGGAGCACTCTCCAGTACTTTAGGGACTCCAAAAAGTGCAGGTATTCTGAACTGCTGTTTTGTACATAAACGTAAACTACAGTCAGAACCCGTCCTCCCACCCGACGGCGGAGCGAAAACACCCTCCTGTTGCTCATCTTGAGAGGCCTGGTTCTGGTACGACTATATCTAGCCAGAAGTTCTTCCCAACCAAAAAGTCATAATATTATTACAAAATATGATAATTGTATTGAAATGAATTGGGGTGGCACGGCGGTCTAGTGGTTAGCGCGCAGACCTCACAGCTAGGAGACCAGGGTTCAATTCCACCATCGGCCATCTCTGTATGAAGTTTGCATGTTCTCCCCGTGCATGCGTGGGTTTTCTCCAGGTACTCCGGTTTCCTCCCACATTCCAAAAACATGCTAGGTTAATTGGCGACTCCAAATTGTCCATAGGTATGAATGTGAGTGTGAATGGTTGTTTGTCTATATGGGCCCTGTGATTGGCTGGCCACCAGTGCAGGGGTGTACCCCGCCTCTCACCCGAAGACAGCTGGGATAGGCTCCAGCACCCCCCGCGACTCTCGTGAGGAAAAAGCGGTAGAAAATGAATGAATGAATAAATTGTAATATTGTCACCATCAAGTTGTTATTCTGTATTATGGCAAAAAAGAACAAAATAAAGAATGAAATATATCATAAATGATTAAAAAATTATGAAGACAACAACAAAAAAAAACACTTTAAATAAAGCTGTCTATGCGGAACACACACTTAAGGATTCTGACATCTAAAATAGTTGATTAATTACTGTTAATTTTATCCCCAAATTGATCAAGACAATCATATGTTCATTCCTGATTACATTGTTGGATCTCTGTGTCTTAAAGGAAAACTGCACACATGAAAGATGTTTCCACATCTCACATAAGGATTGTGGATGATGGGCAAAAGTTCTGTTTTCCTTACAAGATGATGTTATCTTTAATAATAGTTTCCTCTTTGCTGGTTATTGATCAAACAATCAGTGCAGATCCATGCACCATTACACGCGCCATGATCATCTCAATGATTTATCGATGTATTTGTCATCTGATGCTGGCTGCTGGCACCACATGACAAAGATGTTGGCCACTCCATTAGGTACCCCCGCACATTCTAATAACAGATTTATATATTGAAAAAAACTATTATATAAGTATCCGTACATGTTGTGACTGAGGTACATAAATATTGTATGACCTTAAATGCAGCACCGAGACAATGGATGATAAATTGTACGCCAAAGAAGCTAGGAATGTGTCAAAACAGCAAAGAATGATGTCAAGATAGCTCTCCGGAATGATGGATGACTGCCACAAAAAGAATAATGTTAATCTTTGAGTGTGTGTTACATATTTAGCAAACTCACTCAATTATGCAGCAAAGACAAACAACCAGCTTGGCCAGCAGCAGATACTCAATGATGATGAATGGAATCAATAGACACTAAAAGAAGACATTCATCATGGTGGAATACTCTTTTTGGGCCATGAATGAGCAGTGATTGCAGAGGCACCAAAGGGAAGGGCTTTAAATAGGAAATATTCCACCCTATAATAGATGGGCTGGCAAACCAAAACTAAAAATACTTCTTTTGTTTATTGCAATACGCCAATATGATAACCACATAAGTACAGAGAAATACCTTACCTGTTTGGAGGCCTTCCATGGAGAGATGTGGCCTAAACAGGGAAGACACAGAAAAAATATATTAAAACACACACAATTAAGACATACAGTAAGTACTTTATGATTGTAAGGAGGACTACACACTGTCATATTTTGGTTATTTTAAGCATTCTTGGAACTTCCTTCCTGGCCGCATTGATTTCATATAGCAACATAGAAATAAAAGCCTACACCTTGCATGAACTTTTCACAAAATCAAAAACAAAAACATGGCAGCAGTAGTGGCAGCTCCAATACTATGCAGTTTTACTTTTTGGTACTGGTCTGCGAGCATTATTATTATTATGACTGTTATGTAATTTGAGGATAAGCGGCATAGAAAATGTTACATAATTTATTTACAATAAGACAAAAACCATGACTCTTATTTTTCCACATGGTATATTATGTAATCATTTCCTTATGTATTTTAAACTAGTATAGAGAACAATAGAAACACAGGATATGAATAAATATACTGCAATTACAATTACAAATTAATGTAATGTATGTGGAATGGATGGGGGTAGAATTAAATTCGGACATGTAAAACTGTGAATTTGTACTATGTGACGTATTCCAATGTAACGTATTCATTCATTCATTCATTTTCTACCGCTTATCCTCACGAGGGTCGCGGGGGTGCTGGAGCCTATCCCAGCTGTCTTTGGGTGAGAGGCGGGGTACACCCTGGACTGGTCGCCAGCCAATCATAGGGCACATATAGACAAACAACCATTCACACTCACATTCATACCTATGGACAATTTGGAGTCACCAATTAAGTACCCGGAGAAAACCCACGCATGCACGGGGAGAACATGCAAAATCCACACAAAGATGGCCGAGGGTGGAAATGAACCCTGGTCTCCTCCTTGTATTCATGTTCAAAATAATGAAACCATTACTATTATCACATGATGATTGTGGATGGTGGGCAAAAAAAATAAAAATGCAGTTTTTCCTTGAAGTACTGTTAGAAAAAGCCAAAGCAAGATGATTTCTGTAGATGTGCCTTTGTGGAACAGGATAATGTGTGACAAAGTCTGATTTGACATTCTTCTATTCCGACTTTGTGAAAGTTTGCCTTAACGTGCCCTGTTGTTGCATTAGTTCTCAACATAATTACATCATTAGCTGCAGGCCAAGGCAAAGACACACACAAACACACTTATCTGTGTGAGGTTTTTTTTTTTTTTTTTTTTTAAATCTCCACTAAGGAAGTGAGGGTAACTCCATTTCTCATCAGCACTGCTCACTCCCCTGTGACGCCACACAACAAAGGAGGCGAGCAAGCAGTAGGTTTAGACCTAAATACATACATTTACATGTGCAACACACAATGGACATTTAAAAGAAAACACGTTTGCATGTATGTAAATATCAACACACTAAGCAACCAAGCCTTGGATGCTAATGTGAGCATGTGACAGAAATGTGGACAAGAATTTATTAGCATTTTCTGATAAGTAATGCACACGACAAGAGCATAGACAATTGATGGGTGAATGAATGAGGTCAGTACTGTATGTACTGTATGTACAGTAAGTGACAGTAGATCCCTGATGTTGGAAAAACACGAGTAATTGATAAACCACAAAAAGCTTGTTTTTGGCACACTGCTTGCCTGTAATATCCCATATTTATAAGTTATTACCAACCTATAGTGAATGATATACAAATTTGCGATAATCTACGGTATTTCTTGATTTTATATATACAATCCCAATCTCACTTTTTTGTTAATTCGTTGATAGCTTTGAGAATCTACAATGTAAATAGTAATGAAAATAAAGTTTAAAAAAGCATTGAATAAGGAGGTAGGTCCAAGATTTGAGCCTGTACTGTATTTAACATTTTAATACAATTTGTTGTCATTCAATCTTGAAAAAATTTATGAAAAATATTACTTTAAAAATATTTCTAATTGACTCATTTTCACTTAAAAAACTATTGCTATTTTAACATATAATGACTTAAAGACATTGCGTTGATATTAAATCGTTTAAGTGTCCACTTAAAAAATACACTATAATTTGATATGAGACAATTAAAAAAATGTTTAACTTAAAAAAATGTTATTATCTTCTTTCACTGTAAAAAGCCTGGTTTTACATCTTTAACAACGTCAATTTCAATTTTATTATATTATTTGATATAAAAATATTTCAGAAAATGTTTCATGTTAAAAAGTATGAAAAGTATGGTTTGAAACAAAAACATTTTAGAAATATTTAGAATTTTTTCCACTTAAAAAGATATAGTTTTTTCTTTGAAAATGAGTTTCCACTTTGTTATAAAAACGTAAAGTTTTTCGAATTTTATGTCATTTTAAATTAATGACAAAATAATGAAGTATATCCTTTGATGCTTGGTTGTGTAGCTTAATTTTTTTGTATTTAATTAAAATGTGGTTTCATTTTTTTTAAAAAACATTTTAGAATATTTTCCACTTAAAAAAATTATGAGTGGGGACCACTGCTTTATATAATGTGGTATGAGCTGTCCATGGTCCTGAAAAGTCCCAGCATACTGTTGGTTTCTATGCTGGTAAGAAGTTCATCCTTCAGGGAACAGAAGCGTTACAGGAAGCCTCGGAGGAATTCTAATACCTCATTCACTGGAAACTTTTCCTTAATGTGACAGGGAAGGAAATTAGCGTGATCTCCGCTGCAATTGTCCACTTGTATTAGAACAGAGCGTCATCCTCATAGCAGGCATTTAAAGCTTCATTTAAATGCTAATGGGATTCATCAGCATATGTGGCGGATGTGTGGCACTTTCACAGGCGTGCGTGATGAATTACAAATGACTGACTGGTGGAGAGGCTTCACGCGGTCAAGAGCTGCTTGGGTCGGGTCGGTTCTGGCGCGGCGAGCATGTCAGACGAGCCCGCTGAGTTCTGGACGGTGCTCAGTTCCGAGCGATTGGCCTTCGCCGTGATCCTCATTGGTGCCCGGGAGTGTCTCTTAGCCTAAGTTTGGCTCACTTTCAAGGCTGGAACGTCAGCGGACTGAGGCCCGAGAATACGGCCAGAGCTCAGCAGAACTCTTGGAAGTGTTCCCGCCATGGAGGTGAAACACATGAGGACACATGCAGGGAAGGTCTGACACATCGTCTGTGTGTATTACACGCTAATGACCACATACAATATTCCACCGATGCACTGCAGCACAGCAATTCTGGCAACAAACACACGCTGTGACATTTTCCTCATCTGAGTCACTTTAAAAGACCTTGTCCCCCTTTTTCACCCGCCACAGAGGACAGAGACATAACAGGAATTCACAACACTTCCTGGTGTGTCAGGATGATCGTCCCTGTGGGCTTTCTACTCTTCACTTTTTCATACACCAAAACACTGCTAAGGCTACGGGAGGAAATAACATCCTTTGGGGAAGCTTCTGTGTGTGTGTGTGTGTGTGTGAGAGATACAAATCTGAGGTAGAATGTCAGTCAATAACATGCCTAAAGTATGATGCATGCATTATTCACGAATAGAAATGAAAGTGAAACATTTTGTCAATCTGTTCTGTACGAGATGCATGGTATTGATTTATTTTATTTCTCACTACCAACTATACTGCTTATACTGCTTATACTGGTCACGGGTCAGCTGTAGCCTACCCCACCTGACTTGAGGTGAGGTACACCCCGAAAATTGTGAAATTATGGTTTTATGTTACATACACACTCAAAAGTTCTTTTGGTTTTCTATGTATAAATTTTGGGGAGAAATATGGTTTTAAGTTAAGAATTAGGATTTCATAATAATTTTATCTTAATAGTTTTCCACACATAAAAGTCTTTAATTTTTTTTATTTTTATTTATCACTTAAGTAAATTTCACCCCAAAACATCTTATACTAGTTATTATTTAGAAAAGCAGGTTTAACATTAAACATTATGGCAAAAATTCATAATTAATTCATTCATTTTCAACCGCTTTTCCTCACGAGGGTTGCGGGGGGTGCTGGAGCCTATCCCAGCTGTCTTTGGGCGAGAGGCGGGGTACACCCTGGACTGGTCGGCAGCCAATCACAGGGCACATATAGACAAACAACCATTCACACTCACATTCATACCTATGGACAATTTGGAGTCACCAATTAACCTAACATGTTTTTGGAATGTGGGAGGAAACCGGAGTACCCGGAGAAAACCCACGCATGCACGGGGAGAACATGCAAACTCCACACAGAGATAGCCGAGGGTGGAATTGAACCCTGGTCTCCTAGCTGTGAGGTCTGCGCACTAACCACTCGACCGCCGTGCCGCCCCGATGGCAAAAATGACATTAATAATTTCCTTGAGTTTATATTAGTAGATCTAAGGGAGCCGCACGATGCACAAGTGATGAGCATGTAGACCACACAGTCAGGAGATTGGGAAGACCAGGGTTCGATTCTCCGTGTAGAGTTTTCATGTTCCCCCCGTGCGTGCGTGGGTTTTCTCCGGATACTCCGGTTTCCTCCCACATTCCAAAAACATGCTAGGTTAATTGGTGACTCCAAATTGTCTATAGGTATGAATGTGAGTGTGAATGGTTGTTTGTCTATATGTGCCCTGTGATTGGCTGCCGACCAGTCCAGGGTGTACCCTGCCTCTTCCCCGAAGACAGCTGGGATAGGCTCCAGCATGCTTGTGACCCTTGTGAGGATAAGCGGTAGAAAATGGATGGATGTATAGATCTATAAGGGAATAAAATCCATGCAGAATTTTGGCAATTAAAATAAATATTTTAACAGAATTTTTCATGGAAAAAAATATGACTATGATTTATTTTCCCTCACATAAATATTTATTTGGCTACATATTAATAAGCCTTGGGGGCAGGGGCATAATGAAGCATTATTTGGTTTTATACAAATACATTTAAAAAAAAAGACAGTTTCCATGCTTTATAAAATATGCTTTTCTTGGTAAATTTAATTACTTTGAAAGGCTTGCTAAATATTGTGTTTGCAGCATAATAGTACTAACTAGTTAACTGTGTGTTAATCTGGAGTTCAATAGTAGGTATATTATACCTTTATATTTTAGTATGCTTTATGTTTTCATTTACATCTGACCTTTTTGTGGTACATATACAGTATCCGATATAACAGGAGCTGCAGGGTGCCTGGTGGGATACGCTGGGGTCATCTACTACCATGAGATTAGGGTTTTCTGTTAGTTCTGCATTTTGAAAACAATAAAAAAAGAGAAGAGGCTGTAGTGCATGTCTTTGCAATGCTTCACCACCAGGTGGCATACTCATGCACGTTCATGAGATGCTTGGCTGCTCAACAAGACAACATTTTAGCTAATAAGTGCAACAAAAAGTAGACTGGGTGTTGTGTTGCACAGTGTCAGACTATCATCCATCAAATAACATTAACACAATAAGCTCATCTGGCAACGGTTTGGTGACAAAAGTCCAATATGTGTCCATAATGCTATGCACGCTCCAAGCTGACTGCTTATTACTTATGCACAGATTTGCTTTTAATTTCTGCAATTATCATTTTTTTTACACTTCATTTCATTTCAATGTGCACGGCCTTCACCTCTAATTAAATACAGAGGAGTGTCGGATCTTTTTTATTGTTCCAGAATCATCTCAGAAACAATTAATGCTAATCGAATGGCGTTTTGTCACGGGAAAAACAAACAAACAACAGCTTCAAGTGCGGCAACACAATAGACTTGTAAATTTCCATTCATGAGATGTGACATGAATGGCTGCTTTATGGCTAATTATGCTGTGTTTTATGTGTGTGTATGAGGGCGGCTGGCAGCTCGGGGGAACTCGAACTTCAACCTTGTGACCTGAGCATTTTGGGAGAAAATCAGTGTCAAACTCTTACTCCAAGTCATACCCTAATATCAAAGTCTCTTATTCTATTTGAGGGACACAATTAGGACGTACTCCTACCAAATGATGGCACATCTTTGAATTCATAGATATGGTAAAGTACTGAACATATGCAGAAATATAAAAGGCAGCGAAGAGCGGCTCATTATAAGTCAAGTGACAGGTGTCGGGGAATGATACTTGGCTGCTACAAAGAAAGAAAAAAACTTGAAATGTCAAATGGGAGCAGGTGGAAACAGCATGAGGGAGCATTCTGCAAAAAGTATTCTTAACTTATTTCCACTATTCTGATTTTATTTAAATATGCTCACATTTAGGCTGCAGCTATCGAATATTTTGGTAATTGAATATTCTACTTGGGCGGCACGGCGGTGGAGTGGTTAGCCCGCAGACCTCACAGCTAGGAGACCAAGGTTCAATTCCACCCTCGGCCATCTCTGTGTTGAGTTTGCATGTTCTCCCCGTGCATGCGTGGGTTTTCTCCGGGTACTCCGGTTTCCTCCCACATTCCAAAAACATGCTAGGTTAATTGGTGACTCCAAATTGTCCATAGGTATGAATGTGAGTGTGAATGGTTGTTTGTCTATATGTGCCCTGTGATTGGCTGGCGACCAGTCCAGGGTGTACCCCGCCTCTCGCCCGAAGACAGCTGGGATAGGCTCCAGCACCCCCGCGACCCTCGTGAGGAAAAGTGGCAGAAAATGAATGCATGAATGAATAATTAATATAATATAATAAAATAATTATATAATTAGAATTATTTCTAAAATAAATAATAACCTTAATATAGTATTTGGTTTGTAAAATCGAAATAATAAATGCATACACACACACACACACACACACACACACACACACACATATATATATATATATATATATATGCTAACTTTTAAATTTATATATGTATATTTAAACTTATATTATTTATTATACATGTATACATTTATTAATATAATTATTAATTAATATAATATTAATATTATAGTAATTAATAATAATTATTTAACAATATTAATATTGTATTAATATACAGTGAAGAAAATAAGTATTTGAACACCCTGCTATTTTGCTATTTCTCCCACTTAGAAATCATGGAGGGGTCTGAAATTTTCATCGTAGGTGCATGTCCACTGTGAGAGAGATAAACTAAAAAGAAAAATCCAGAAATCACAATGCATGATTTTTTAACAATTTATTTGTGTGATACAGCTGCAAATAAGTATTTGAACACCTGAGAAAATGAATGTTAATATTTGGTACAGTAGCCTTTGTTTGCTATTACAGAGGTCAAACGTTTCCTGTAGTTTTTCACCAGGTTTGCACACACTGCAGGAGGGATCTTGGCCCACTCCTCCACACAGATCTTCTCTAGATCAGTCAGGTTTCTGGGCTGTCGCTGAGAAACACGGAGTTTGAGCTCCCTCCAAAGATTTTCGATTGGGTTCAGGTCTGGAGACTGGCTGGGCCATGCTAGAACCTTGATATGCTTCTTACGGAGCCACTCCTTGGTTTTCCTGGCTGTGTGCTTCGGGTCGTTGTCGTGTTGGAAGACCCAGCCACGACCCATCTTCAATGCTCTGACAGAGGGAAGGAGGTTGTTCCCCAAAATCTCACAATACACGGCCCCAGTCATCCTCTCTTTAATGCAGTGCACTCGTCCTGTCCCATGTGCAGAAAAACACCCCCAAAGCATGATGCTACCACCCCCATGCTTCACAGTAGGGATGGTGTTCTTCGGATTGTACTCTTCATTCTTCTTCCTCCAAACACGCTTATTGGAATTATGACCAAAAAGTTCTATTTTGGTCTCATCTGACCATAAAACTTTCTCCCATGACTCCTCTGTATCATCCAAATGGTCATATGCAAACTTAAGACGGGCCTTGACATGTGCTGGTTTAAGCAGGGGAACCTTTCGTGCCATGCATGATTTCACATCATGACGTCTTAGTGTATTACCTACAGTAACCTTGGAAACGGTGGTCCCAGCTCTTTTCAGGTCATTGACCAAGTCCTGTCGTGTAGTTCTGGGCTGATTCCTCACCTTTCTTAGAATCATTGAGACCCCACGAGGTGATATCTTGCATGGGGCTCCACTCCGATTGAGATTGACCGTCATGTTTAGCTTCTTCCATTTTCTAATGATAGCTCCAACAGTGGACCTTTTTTCACCAAGCTGCTTGGTAATTGCTCCGTAGCCCTTTCCAGCCTTGTGGAGGTGTACAATTTTGTCTCTGGTGTCTTTGGACAGCTCTTTGGTCTTCGCCATGTTACAAGTTAAAGTCTTACTGATTGTATGGGGTGGACAGGTGTCTTTATGCAGCTAACGACCTCAAACAGGTGCATCTGATTCAGGATGATACATGGAGTGCAGGTGGACTTCTAATGGGCAGACTAACAGGTCTTTCAGGGTCAGAATTCTAGATGATACACAGGTGTTCAAATACTTATTTGCAGCTGTATCACACAAATAAATTGTTAAAAAATCATGCATTGTGATTTCTGGATTTTTCTTTTTAGTTTATCTCTCTCACAGTGGACATGCACCTACGATGAAAATTTCAGACCCCTCCATGATTTCTAAGTGGGAGAAATAGCAAAATAGCAGGGTGTTCAAATACTTATTTTCTTCACTGTAAATAGTATAAACAACAATACAAAATAACCAAAAAAAATACAAATAAAACATTTTCTCAAGACACGTCGAAAAACACAAAGATAAAATCATAGATTCAATATCAATATCAGTGAACTAACAACTGGGAGATTACAAAAATAAAAAAGGATATCATATTTTCTCATTGTTGGAGAGTTGTTTGATGACTCTCCCTCATTGATCATTATTATCTTCAAATTAGCATCATAACTCCTCTGTTTGTGAATTTGCTTACTTCCTTTGGGGGAATAAGTTGTTTGGCGCCACCTGTTGGTTTGCATGTATGCACCTGTAGTTCCCCATTCCAGGTGAGAATGCAATCCCATCCCTAATCACAATGGTGATGACACGCAACCACTGTGCTGAGCGACACCTCCATGTTGCACCACAACTCCCTGTGGTACGCACTTTGCACACTCTTAAAACACCACAACGTCACACTTCATCCTGTGTGGCGCTGCTCTTGGTTCAGTGGGAGAAATCCATGCTACATACACACTGCTTTTTTAGAACAAAAGCAGTGACAACACACACATACACACACACACACACACCCACAACAGGTACTTAGTGTAACACCTCCTAACACTCTTCAATGATGACTCAGCATACGTATGTGTAATGCATTCAACATATTTCTGCAAGACCTAAATAGTTTAACTGGTTTTTATATTATATATGTCTCCTAGTGTGTGGCGTGCTAACCACTTGGTCACCGTGCAGCCTTGATCGTGTCAGTCTTATTGTTTTTCTACAATGCATCCTTCAGCAGTAGTGTGTAAAATAGATTTGAAAGACTTCTTGTGGCCTCACTGGCTACAACATCTTTGACCTTTTAATACCATCATGGTGGACAAGTCCACCTGAAAGTGTCCAAAGGGCTAAAAACTGAAGAACAGTCCAGACCCTAAAGTACTGTGCTGACCTTTCTCTCCCAGGACCGTCCTTTCACATTCACTGGACTGACTTTTCCAAATCCTAAAGGTCAGTAGTAGCGACCATAATGAAAGCATGAATCTGACCTGTTGCTGCTCTCTGAATGAGCAAAGTGGCTTCAGCTCCAACTGGACACTCTTTCAGCATCTCCACCACTCGTCCATGTCCTGCCGCCGCCACCGGCTGTTGGTTCACCTCCAGGATCAGGTCTCCCTCGACCAGACCCGACGCCCCCTGTGAGCCCGGGTCCAGCACCTGCAACAACACACCTTCATGTTAGCTTGGGGCTCTGCCTCTTCTGGTCACCTGACTTGAGAGACGAAGATGAACTCTTAGTGAATAAATGATACATTCAGGTGGAGGTCCATATTAATGTGTGGATCCAGCAGTTTTTAATTTTCAATTTAGAGACAGGGATTTTTTTAATTTTATTTTTTATAAATTAAATATTTCTCAGTGAATAACAAAAAACCCCAAATAATTATGACAAATTATGACACTGATATTATTTTTAGAAAAATTCTATTTATTTGTTTTTATTAAATTGGTTTTGAGGTTAAATATATAACATGAATTATGATTGGGGTTCTCATAAAATATTATTAAATATATAAATAAATATATATAATAAATATTATTAAATATATGTGATCAATATTATAAAATATAAAATATTTTTCCAAAACAAATACAACCTTCAACATATTAACTTTTCTTAAAACATTTTTATGGCAAATACCAGATACTAGATTTGTTTTTTTGTTTTTTTAAGTAGAAACAACAGTATTCATTACGTTCAGTCAAATTTAAGATGATTTGTGAAATGTAGGTACTATTAATATTTATTTACTAAAAAAAAAACAAAACTTTTTTGCAGTATACTATGCATGTTACTATAAAGCTACTACAACAAAAATATTTCCTGCCACGTGATATACTGTAAATATATGACCGTTAGAATGTGCACAAATGTGCAGATTTGAGTATAATATTTGCAATGCTATTTGCTATTAACAGGTCAAGCTCACTTCAGAGAATCTTTGGAGATGCTCTTTTAACAACTGCCTTAGGTTTAACGTGAAACGTTACTGGTAAAATAATAAAATAAAATAAAATAAGAAAATAAGAAAAGCACACACACACCATAATTCATTGTTTCCAATAGAATCCATAGTAATACTACGATACTTGACCTGTTTGACTCGCTGACCAGTGGGACTGTCTGCAATGGTGAACCCAAAGCCCTCCACTCCTTTCACCATGGTAACCGTCAGGAGCTCAGCTGTTTGTGCTGTTGCCCCGGCAATGCCTGCAGCCCCCGACGAGGCCATGGATACGTTGTCGTCATGAGGCGTGAGTGCCGACGACGAGCCAGGGGTGGTGGGCGGCAGGGAGGAGCCATCCAGGTGCGTGTCCCCAGGGTGGGAGACAACGGCCTGGGCCAGAGCTTGAGCAGGAAGCTGCGAGCTGAGAGACAAATACTCCAGGTAAGGATCGTAGCTGCTACGGCCATTCACCACAAGGGGGCGGTGCTCCATCCCGATGGGAGTCATGGAGGTGCTTGCAGCATTGGGGTCCTCGGGGTCGAAGGGCAGAGGGTAGCCTCGACAAAGTACAAGGGTGACGCTCTGACCGATCGGTACCGACTGGAAGAGCTTGACCACATCAGCGTGAGTGGTTCCCAGCACGCAGATGTCGTTCACATACACGATAACGTCACCTGGAGAGGAAACATGGATGCAAATGTCACTCAGATGCATGTGAGACTTTAAGAATACAGTGTTGGAACATCAGACTGTGAAACTCTGTTGGGACGCTACATTACTACATCAACAACGGATATCGGATATTGATAAGAAAGCCAATATCGAGCATAGCATCTCTAGTCTTTACCCAGGACTCCAGAAAAATGAGTTATTTAGGCAGGATTAGCTTGTGGCATTAAGACTAAATCATCCATTCATCCATTTTCTATACCACTTATCCTCACTAGGGTCACGGGGGTATGCTGGAGCCTATCCCAATCTCTGTTGGGCATCTCTGTGTGGAGTTTGCATGTTCTCCTCGTGCATGCATGGGTACTCCGGTTTCCTCCCACATTCCAAAAACATGCTAGGTTAATTGGTGACTCCAAATTGTCCATCGGTATGAATGTGAGTGTGAATGGTTGTTTGTCTATATGTGCCCTGTGATTGGCTGGCAACCAGTCCAGGATGTACCTCACCCCTCACCCGAAGACAGCTGGGATAGGCTCCAGCACGCCCGCAACACTCGTGAGGATAAGTGGTAGAAAATGAATGAATGAAGTTCAACACCGTGACGTGTATCCGTTGTGTTCGTGTGTTTGCTGTGCTGCAACAATGAAATCCCAGCAAACTTAAATAAAAGCTGTTGTTTTCTGTTTATTTCTGTTCATCACTACCGCTCATAAGTTTGGGATCACTTGGGAATGTTTTTGGCCAGTCAGAGATATGGCTTTTTTTAAGTCCTGAAGTCACAACTTCACTGTTGATACTGACACTGGTGTTTGACTGGTACTATTTAGTGCAGCTATCAGGTGACGCTGTGAGGCGTCTTTGTCTTAAACTACACACTCTAAGATATTTGTCCTCTTGCACAGTTGTGCATCAGGTCCTCCCACTACTTTTTCTGTCCTTGTTAGACCCAGTTTGTGCTGCTCTCTGAAGGGAGTACTTAACAGCATTCATTCATTCATTTTCTACTGCTTTTCCTCACAAGGGTCTTTGGGCGAGAGGCGGGGTACACCCTGGGTACATCACAGGGCCAGCCAAACCCACGCATGCACGGGGAGAACATGGAACTCCACACAGAGATGGCCGAGGGTAGAATTGAACCCTGGTCTCCTAGCTGTGAGGTCTGCGCGCTAACCACTCGACCGCCGTGCCGCCTACTTAACAACATGGTAGGAGATTTTTTTAGATGGGTTTTCTAATAATCTATTAGTATATAAAATGATTAACTTGGATTAGCAGCCATACCAGAAGATTGATGCAGAGAACTGACAGTTGTTGATAGTGGGCCTCCATGCAAAAATGTAGATCATTCTTTGAAAATCATGATTAATTTTAATTGTTTGTGAAATTTATAAAAATGTTTGTGAAATGGAAAAAAATGTGAAATGCATGAAAATGTTTTTCTTTGGAAAACAAAGAAATTTGCAAGTGATCCCAAACTTTTGAGCAGTAGTATATGTGCCCTGTGATTGGCCTGGCGACCAGTGGTCAGCGGAGAAACTTCCCGATCTCCTGACTGTGTGACACAACACAAAGTTTTGTCTTTAAATACATATGAAATGTCTTTTTTTTCCCCCAGCCTTTTCTCCACCAGCGATCAGTGGAGAAACTTCCCAATCTCCTAACTGTGTGACACAACACAAAGTTTTGTCTTTAAATACATAGGAAATGTCTTTTTTCCAGCCTTTTTACAAAATAAACAGTATCAAAATGGCCCTGGTATCTTTTGAGTTTTTCATATGCGGCCTTCAGTGGTAAAAGTTTGATCACGCTTGTTCTAATGCATTTCATCTTTTTATGTATTTTATAGCTCGCTATGTTAAAAGTACACCGGGCCTCAAAACACACACAATTGGAGAGATTGATCTGGTCGTTTTACAAAAAAAAAAAAAAAAACTCCAACTGTAAAAGTCGATATAATAGCCTCAGAAAATACAAGTTTTTGTCATTCTTTCTGCAGAAAATGTGTTTGGGGAGCGCTCTGCTGCAATGACTGCTGTGGACAGGCTGCAGCAACACGCCATCCCACTTAGGTATCTCATGAAAAAGACAATATCAGTTCATCGGGCCTGCAGGGAGGCAAAATGTACGCGAGGCTCACACCGAGGCGAGGGAGAAGGTTAATGCATCTTTGCGAATATACAAAGTGAGTCAAAGAGAAAGCCAGAGCCTCTGTGGAAATGTCAGAATTGACACAATGACAGTCATGTGTTGTATCAACTGTTCGAGTCTCATCAGAATGCATCATCTGATTGCATGAATCTGTATCTGTCCATCATTAATGCCTGAATAACCCTTGTGCTCTTCACATGTCTTGCTTTTATTATGATTTATTGAAGTGATTTTGATATATTTTAAGTGAGAGGTTTCATGGCATCATAGCAGAAAAGACACAAAGGCATGACATTGCTGTAACAGAGTGCATTTTCTCACTGCAACAAAGCTAATCAGATATTCAGGTGTCTGCCTGATGATGTCATTTTAGTGCAAATCTTGATAAATATGGACTATATTATAACATATACTAACTATTGCCGCCTACAGGACTGTGTTGGCAGACATATAGGATCTATCTCATTAGATTGTGGAAGTTAGGGGTGTACATTCAGCACAATACAGAGGCACTCCAAGTTCCCAAAAATGTGGGGCAGGAAGTGCGACTGTCTTGGATAAAGTCCTGGATACAGTCACATTTCCACTGTTGCACTGATCTGCACTGTTCTACTTTCCGAATAAAAAACTTCATCCAGGTAAACCTTGGTTTTTGTATGATCCGGCCGCCATTTTTGTACAATGTCTTGGTTTTTGTTCCATAGTGCATGTAAAAAAATTAGTCAGCACGCTTTCCCCCACCCGAAGGCATAGGGAAGTGACACTCTGGTTCATTTGGGTTGACTCCAATATAGAGCCCACAACACCAACTTCTCGCAACTCCAGAGTAGTACATGGTCCAGCCCCTCTCAATGAGATTGGTTTCAGGCCCAAACAGTCTGTCGAGGTGAGTCTGGCAACCTCCTTCCCCACCAGAGACGTTCCATGTCCAAAAAAGTACATTTGGCTGCTGAGGACCAGGTCACCAAGGTGCCTGCCCTCAATGGCCACCCAATATACCTTGGGCCCAGCTGGCCGAAGTGAGGCCCCTCATTTCGGTGCTTCTCATAGGGTCATTTGACTCACTCTGTGTCTGGCCTACAACTTTGTTTTTATTTATTTTTCGGAATTCGCTGCCAGCTACTGGCAGTTTTCATGTTTTATTTGATAAGTCATTAAAGTGAAGCAGTTGTATGTTTTGCATTTTGTTCCCTTACTGTACTGAAAATGAACCGAACCATGACCTTAAAACTGAGGTACCCACCCATCTGCGATTGTGGTGTACTGTCAAACCTCTAGTTCGAGTGTACTGTATCTCATTCAGCTCAAATAGGCCAGAGCACGAAATAATTTACCTTTTTATGAACCGTGTTTTACCCAGACTGTGTTTTCTTTTTAATGAGATATCAACTCTAGTGCACTTGCTTCATGTTGCCCTGCATCAGCATTCGTTTAGCACGTAGCAAAGCTCCAATGATGGCAATGATGTTAGTAAAAGTCAGAGTGCTGGTAGCTGTTTGCGCTCTGCACTCCTGTGAACCTGCGAGCTGGCCTCACGCCCAGTTGCTCGCTGCCTAAACTGCTCATTTAGAACTCACTTGGGATGCCTCCTTTCCTCCCTTCCTTACTTCCTTCTTTCCTTCCTCTCTCTCTCTCGCTGCTTTCATGTTGCTCCCTCTGCCTATCACTCTCCCTCTTATCTGGCCTCCATCTCTTTCTGTTTAATCTCAACTTTGTTCCTTTTTGTCTGCCTGACTTACATTTTATTATGACTCGCTATCTTTGCATGTCATCTGATACATATCCTCTGTTTTTTTTTTCTTCATCCTTCCTCTTTTCACTTCTTGACTTTTGACCATCTTCATCCCCCAATAGTGGTTTGTCAACCCCCCCCCCCCCCCCGGTTCTCTCTGGCTCTCTGTTCCGATTTCTTTCGCCACAACTTGCTGCTATCCCCTCGGTGACATTGCCAGAGCTGCACACACACACAGGCTGAGATTAGCTGGCCTATTTGAGCTGAGCGACATTGCTCTTAGGGATTGTGCATGATGATGCATGTGACATGTATGTGTATGTGTACGTGTCCTTGTGTGTGTGTGTGTGTGTGCAACGAGGGCCTGCAGTGGTGTGAAGTAGAGGATTTAAGGCGGCCGCATTCGTCATGGGACTGCGACTTTTTAAGCTGAAACCCATAAATGTCCACACATTCAAACTACCGCAGAGACCATCCGGTGTTGCAATCCTGCAAAAGGCTTTCAGTCCTTCCACCATTTTTTTTTTAAACTCCGGAGGGATGAGCTCAACTGAGTTGGAGACACAAGAAATTCTTTATGTGATGGTTACATCATGTAGCAGATGCTTTTAGCCACTCATTATAACCAGTCTTGCTAATATTTTATGTTGCAATGCTGAAATACACCCACATTATTTATGCTTCTACAGTCTTATGACATCCCAAAATATCTGTTCATATCTCTCTGACAGTGTCAATCAAAAGCCATGGTGGCTTTATTGTACAATTGTTTATTGTAACAATAGTACAGCAAAGTGTAATTCACAAAACAATGTTTTAAAGTGCATGCAGAGATAGATAGTTGTTGTTGGATGCTGACCACTCGTGATGCTAAAAAAAAAGGTCGACAAGGGCATGCAGGTTGCTTACAGCCACAGCGGCAATGATTTTGACCTGCTGCGAATTAGAAGTCATGGCTATTTGCTTTGGGGGACTTGGCGATTAATTGAATGGAAGCATAAAGTGGAGTATCTACGGTAATATTGTTAAACATTTTATGATTATATCTTTGTACAGCCAGACTATTTGATACAGCTATTGTGTTTAATCTCTCTATATACTGTGCAGCTTATGGTCAAAATGCAACCCGATTAGCTTGTAAACGTAATAGCTACATACATTATAAAATGTTTTTTATGTTCCCGGCCAGTTCAATTCCACCCTCGGCCAGTTCAATTCCACCCTCGGCCATCTCTGTGTAGAGTTTGCATGTTCTCCCCGTGCATGCGTGGGTTTTCTCCGGGTACTCCGGTTTCCTCCCACATTCCAAAAACATGCTAGGTTAATTGGCCACTCCAAATTGTCCATAGGTATGAATGTGAGTGTGAATGGTTGTTTGTCTATATGTGCCCTGTGATTGGCTGGCGACCAGTCCAGGGTGTACCCCGCCTCTCGCCCAAAGACAGCTGGGATAGGTCCAGCACCCCCCACGACCCTCGGGAGGAAAAAGCGGTAGAAAATGAATGAATGAATGTTCCCGGCCAGTGTTGGCTAGTTTTCATATCTGACAGTTTTGACTGCTCACTTATAGTCTTATTCAGAGTGGTGACGTGATGTGGATAATAACATAATTAATACACATTTATACTTCAGGACTGGATCAATAAAAGGCATTCAGTATGTAGGGCAGAGATGCTCACACTTTTTCAGCATGTGAGCTAAACATGGAGAATATATATATATATATATTCAGTATATTTATGGATTGAAGCATTTATGTACGTAGATCGTACTTGTATATCAGGGGTGCACACACTTTCTCAGCATGTAAGTTCGAAGGCAAAATAATACACTATGATCGGCAGATAACACCAATGTATCTAAATGTACATAATGTTATTCTACAGACACATAACTAGGACCAGCACTTACCTGTGTCCATCTTTCCATCCTGAGCCGCAGGTCCCTCTGGTATGACGCTCTTCACTTGCAGGAACTCGTCAGGCTCATCGCCTCCGATTATGGTGAAGCCGAAGCCCATGTTGCTCTTCTGCAGGCCCGTGGACAGAAAGGTACCCTTCAGCTGGGTTGGGTCCCTGGTGAATAGCGGCTTTTCTGCAGGCGTGACAAAGGAACTGTGAGTTGTGCATGTATGCAACTCACTCCTAATGTTTAAGAACCAAATAAGTGGCTAGTAACCACCCAATCCAATCCACTTTATTTATATAGTACATTTTATAAACACTGTTTCCAAAGTGCTACACAAACTAATAACACAATAAATAAATAAGAAAAAAATGAATACAGTAAAACTAATAAAACAAATAAAGACAAAAATACATTAAAAACAACAATAAAAACAATGCATAAAATCCAGCATTCAACTATGGGGGCTATTTTTACATGTGAGTGGGGGAGAGAGATTACCAAAAAGTATCCCCTGGTCTTGAAGCTAGTCTTAGGCACCGCTAGTTGGAGCTGGCCTTCGGACCTCAATGAGCACGCAGGAGTGTAAATTTAGAGTTTTTTTAAATTTTATTTTTTTATCTGAAAAAGGCCTCACAGCTAGGAGACCAGGGTTCAATTCCACCCTCGGCCATCTCTGTGTGGAGTTTGCATGTTCTCCCCATGCAAGCGTGGGTTTTCTCCGGGTACTCCGGTTTCCTCCCACATTCCAAAAACATGCTAGGTTAATTGGAGACTCCAAATTGTCCATAGGTATGAATGTGAGTGTGAATGGTTGTTTGTCTATATGTGCCCTGTGATTGGCTGGCGACCAGTCCAGGGTGTACCCCGCCTCTCGCCCGAAGACAGCTGGGATAGGCTCCAGCACCCCCCGCGACCCTCGTGAGGAAAAAGCGGTAGAAAATGAATGAATGAATGAATCTTAAAAAGGAACAATAAAATCTTAACATTAATTCTAAAACGAACAGTGTGCCAGTGCAGGGAGGTTAGAATTGGGGTGATGTGCTCCCATTTTTTGGGGGGTTCCTTTTAAAAGCCGTGCCACAGAGTTCTGGACTAACTTTAAGCGAAAGAGTGCATTGTGGTTTATATCAGAGTAGAGTTCCATTAAGTTGAAGATCACAATGAAGATCACATCAGTGAGAAGTGTGTTCTTTGAATGTCCTATTACAGTGGAAGGTTATTGTTAGTGTGCCCCTGTCCTGTCCTTTTGTTAATTAATCCTCTTGAAATGATGGGAAGCTCTGAATTAATTTGTTTCACTTGGTTTTTCAAAGTAGCAGAGAGATAGGCACAATGTTTTTGCAGAATACCGGTGATATACAAATGGTCTGACAGTCAATCAAGCAAAGCACTTTAAAAAGTCGTACAACCATTTTTACAGATTTTTGAGTGCAGAAAATACGGTAGGAATATTCCCACTCATCCAGGTATTCTCACGGAATTCAAACGATTGCAACTAGACAGTTCAGGCTGTCTGGGCAGGCTTCATCAGTTTATGCTCAAAGGCTAGATGGGACACATACCAGTCAGACTAGATAGGACAGCTCTATTTTGAGAGCTTGGTGCAAGATCCAGTCTATTTATCCTCTGGTTGGCTCTTTAGTGGCGTCAAATGACAATCTTTAGGATTGTTAGCATTCTCCACCGCTTTTCCTCACGAGGGTCGCGGGGGTGCTGGAGCCTATCCCAGCTGTCTTTGAGCGAGAGGCGTGGTACACTCTGGACTGGTCGCCAGCCAATCACAGGGCACATATAGACAAACAACCATTCACACTCACATTCATACCTATGGACAATTTGGAGTGGCCAATTAACCTAGCATGTTTTTGGAATGTGGGAGGAAACCAGAGTACCCAGAGAAAACCCACGCATGCACGGGGAGAACATGCAAACTCCACACAGAGATGCCCGAGGGTTGAATTGAACCCTGGTCTCCTAGTTGTGAGGTCTGCGTGCTAACCACTCGACCGCCGTGTCGCCTCTGCCCCCCCAATGACGCTTATTTTTAGGTGGTATAGCCTTAGTTAGTATCCAATTCAGATGTAATCTGAAACTAAAGGTGTATTTGTTAGAGACTAAATCAAAATCAAATCAACTTTATTTGTATAGCACTTTTCCTGCAAAGACATGCAACACAAAGTGCTGTACAGAATTAAAAACAATTACCACAATTAAAAGGAAAAACAATTACAAAGAAAGCCCCTCCCTCCCACCCTCCATACTAGACACACACACACACACAATCACACACAGTAGGGAGACATGGCATGGCACTGAGGATCAAGGAAACGCCACCTTTGGGGCCGTCCACACTGGGACTGAATGACTGAATCTTTTAGGAAGGACTGGATTGTACAGTTTCAGACATGGTTTCTCAACCTTAACATAGAGAGCTCCCCTCACTCCTCTTTCAAACCATCCTTCTCTTCTCTTTCTGTTGGAGGTGCAGATAGACCGCAGAGTCTTGACCTGAATAATTAGCCCGTCTGTGTTGTAACATGCGCCTGTTCACTGACTGCTTGCTTCCTCTAATGTAAAAAATGGTGCATTCCTTACTGCACTGGACAGCATACAGATTGTTCTTCTGGGTATAGGGTGTCCTGTTTTTGGGGTGTACCAACCTCTGTCTCAAAGTGTTAACTGGTATGTTGTGTTGTTTGTTAGCAATCCTTCTGCGTTTCTCTGATAGGCCTGAGACATGCGGGATGACAAGGTTATTGCATCTGCAACTCTCTTCTTCCTCATCTGATGTTTTTGTTCTTTCTGGAATGAGATGCACTTTTCACAAACAACCAGCTGGGGTAACCACAGGTTTTGAGGGCATCCCTCAGGTGCTTATGCTCTTTTCTCTTTGGCCTGAGGGTTGGTGGGAACGTTATCAGCTCTGTGTTGCAGGGTTCTAATAATGCCCACGTTGACTTTCTGCAACGAGTCGGTCGCCCTCGACATCACATTTTATTTTAGCAGAATTCCAATGAAGGATTATATTGTGAGGCTGACTGCTGTTCAAAAGCTTCCACTTCATTTTGAATGGAAAGTAATTACTTTCTTTGTGTTATTAAAAAAAAGCTAGTGAATAAAAGGAGTTTAAAAAGTTAATTTAAAAAAACTTATTATTCATTAATGAATTTATTGATAATTCTATGGTCAACCTTCCTAACTACCTAAACATTTCCAATAATTCATTCATTCATTCATTCATTTTCTACCGCTTTTTCCTCACGAGGGTCGCAGGGGTGCTGGAGCCTATCCCAGCTGTTTTCGGGCGAGAGGCGGGGTACATCCTGGACTGGTCGCCAGCCAATCACAGGGCACATATAGACAAACAACCATTCACACTCACATTCATACCTATGGACAATTTGGAGTCGCCAATTAACCTAGCATGTTTTTGGAATGTGGGAGGAAACCGGAGTACCCGGAGAAATCCCACGCATGCAAGGGGAGAACATGCAAACTTCACACGGAGAGATGGCCGAGGTTGGAATTGAACCCTGGTCTCCTAGCTGTGAGGTCTGCGCGCTAACCACTAGACCACCGTGCCGCCCATTTCCAATAATTGAAAACTGAATAATTTTCATCAGTAAAATATATAATTGTGGGTGTCTGTGGTGTGTACAATGGAATGGAAGTGTTACAATGGAATGCATCACATAAATCAATTTTATGTGAAGCTAAAAAAAAAAGCAATTTTATCACAATAAAGATGTTCTATTTTTGTATAATTCCCAACCAAATGTGGATGAGTACAGTACAATTAGGTCATTTGGTATGAAACACGTGCTAGATAATTTCTTTGCTGCATAATGTAAATGTAGTGACTCATTAGGAGTTATTTTGCACTGGGCTAGCACATCCTTATCTTCGTGCCTGGCTCAGTCCGCTAAAGGCCTCAGGGCGCTCATGTTCTCAGTCGCCTCATCCCTCCGCTTTCTCTCCACTCGACCTTCTTCATTGTGACATTGTGCATCTGCCCTGTCTTAATACTGAGCCTCACCAAGGCTGAGTATACTTGGGATCAGACAAATGTTTATGAGTTATGTTTGTGCAAGTGTTACACGTGCTATATGATTGTGCAGTGTACCTCTGTATATGGTGGGCAGCGGGAGGGCAGAGAGGCCTTGACTCTGCATCTGTCTTTGCTGCTCCAGGCGCCTCTTAGCTTCAAGGACTGGATTCTCAAACTGAGTCCTGCGATTGATGTGACTGTAAATACAATGAACTATTACTACAAAATAATGTTGATACAATTAAATGGAAAAATATAGTACAAGTAAATGTTTGCAGACATCCTCTCGTTCAATAACAAGAAAGAATGTTGCCTTAGTTTTGACTGATACTATATTTATACATGATAACTGGTATGTTTGCCTTCGTCCACTTAGTATGTACACTTTGAGCTTTAAATTAAGATGTTTCACAAAAATATGTAATTTAACAATCAGGAACTACAGTATACAGTATATAGATGTGTTCTGCTACTACAAAACCTAAGTGGGGGGGTCAAACAGGAAGTGAAGTAGTGGGGTCACAGCTGAGTTTTATTTTGCTTTGGGTTCCGGCTTGTGTAAGAATTATTGTGCTTGTTGTGAGATCCTGAGAAGCCTGCTGTTTCAGCGATCAAGTCTGGTGCTTGTGTGTCTCACCAAAAATTACAGTAACATTACTTACCTAGTGACCAGTGTAGAATACCATATAAAATATGAGCACAATGTCTTTGAATGTAATTTCTTATTAGTATTTTAATTGATTTAACCATTGTTTTTACTTGAAAATTTGTATTTCAGGCAAAAAAAATGTAATGTTTGCTTATATATGCATATTATTTGACTAGTAATACACCATATGCAACCGCAAAACTGCATGATTTATTAATTCATATATTTTGAGGAAAAAAGCATAGCCACAAATTTGGAAGCATGAAGTGGCGAGCGATTACTGTACAGCCAATGAATGCAGATTACCGCAGTTAAAAATTGTTTTTACATTTTCCAAAGACTTCTGGACTTATACTCACACTGGGGGTAATAAACCACATAGCAGCACTCACAACAAACATTCATGAGCCAGAAACACTTAATTGTAGCGTATAAAACCTACTATGTAGTATTTTCAACACTCGTGCCCTGTAAAGTGAGTTGCTGGTGTAGTAATTTAAATCAGCTCTCTTCTCATTTCATTGATTTATCTAAAAGTTTTGCACATACCCACAAACTAGTCTCACAGTTTGTGTTGTTGTTGTTGCTAGATGCATCAATATTGCCAGCTTCTAAAAATTATACCACATTTTCTGCAAAACTGTGAAGTTCTCTAGGCAATTTGTCACTACAGCCAAGGGTGCTTTTTTTGAAGGAGAAAAAAAAAATCCATTCTATAAATATTGCAGCACTTAGTGAGGTGGCACTAAATAAACTTTCACATTATGCTAAGCCCTGCTGATTAGAATTCTCCTGTAAGAGTTTTGACAAACGAGCGTTAAGACATCAAAGACAAGAACAAAGTAATTCATTATTCATGAGGATGTAAACAATATAAATGTATTTGCTTCTTGTGCAAACACATGGAAAACTTACTCCACATAGTAGCTGCCATAGATGGGGTCATCGATCTTCTCCCAGCCGTAGGGCAGCTCTGAGGTGCAGGCAGGCAAGAACACAAGGGAAATGAAGTCAGTTTATGGTGTGAGAGTACAACACTACATGGGAACTACTGAGGGGAGAAAACATGCATCTCAGGTCACACACTGACACTCCAGGAAGTGACAGGAAACACTTCAATCTGTAGCTATGGCGTCTGTGGGAAGGTCAAAATCTGTTATTCTGCTATAGGGATGAGCTTTACTGCTTAGCTTCCCAACCTTTTTTTTAATTTTTTTTTTAATTCATTTGGGCAAATACACGAAACACTACAGTGCATCTCCCACAGCAATCAAAATACAACTCTCCATTATTTACATCTGTGTTCAGCTATCTGATCACAAGCCCAAAAGGAGTAGGCTGAAGCAAAAGCTTATACAGTGCATCCGGAAAGTATTCACAGTGCTTCACTTTTTCTACATTTTGTCATGTTACAGCCTCATTCCAAACTGAATTAAATTAATCCCTTACCTCAAAATTCTACACAAAATACTCCATTATGACAATGTAAAAAAAGGTTTTTTTGACATGTTTTGAATTTATTAAAAATAGAAAACAAAAAAATCACATTTACATACGTAAGTATTCACAGCCTTTGCCATGAAGCTGAAAATTGAGCTCAGGTGCATCTTTTTTCCACTGATCATCCTTGAGATCTTTCTACAGCTTAATTGGAGTCCACCTGCAGTAAATTCAGTTGATTGGACATGATTTGGAAATATAATAACTGTCTATATAAGGTCCCACAGTTGACTGTGCATGTCAGAGCACAAACACCAAGCATGAAGTCAAAAGAACTGTCTGTAGACCTGCGAGACAGGATTGTCTTGAGGCACAAATCTGGGGAAGGATACAGAAAAATTTCTGCTGCTTTGAAGGTCCCAATGAGCACAGTGGCCTCCATTATTCGTAAATGGAAGACGTTTGGAACCACCAGGACTCTTCCTAGAGCTGGCCGGCCTTCTAAACTGAGCGATCGGGGAAGAAGGGCCTTAGTCAGGGAGGTGACCAAGGCCCCGATGGTCACTCTGTCAGAGCTCCAGCGTTACTCTGTGGAGAGAGGAGAGCCTTCCAGAAGGACAACCATCTCTGCAGCAATCCACCAATCAGGCCTGTATGGTAGAGTGGCCAGACGAAAGCCATCAGACCAGAGAATTTTGTTTCTCATGGTCTGAGAGTCATTCAGGTGCTTTTTGGCAAATTCCAGACGGGCTGCTATGTTCCTTTTACTAAGGAGTGGCTTTCGTCTGGCTCTCCTCTCTCCACAGAGGAACGCTGGAGCTCTGACAGAGTGACCATCGGGGCCTTGGTCACCTCCCTGACTAAGGCCCTTCTTCCCCGATCGCTCAGTTTAGAAGGCCGGCCAGCTCTAGGAAGAGTCCTGGTGGTTCCAAACGTCTTCCATTTACGAATAATGGAGGCCACTGTGCTCATTGGGACCTTCAAAGCAGCAGAAATTTTTCTGTATCCTTCCCCAGATTTGTGCCTCAAGACAATCCTGTCTCGCAGGTCTACAGACAGTTCTTTTGACTTCATGCTTGGTGTTTGTGCTCTGACATGCACAGTCAACTGTGGGACCTTATATAGACAGTTATTATATTTCCAAATCATGTCCAATCAACTGAATTTACTGCAGGTGGACTCCAATTAAGCTGTAGAAAGATCTCAAGGATGATCAGTGGAAAAAAGATGCACCTGAGCTCAATTTTGAGCTTCATGGCAAAGGCTGTGAATACTTATGTAAATGTGATTTTTTTGTTTTCTATTTTTAAAAAATATTTCAAAAAAAAAACTTTTTCACATTGTCATAATGGAGTATTTTGTGTAGAATTTTGAGGTAAGAGATTAATTTAATTCAGTTTGGAATGAGGCTGTAACATGACAAAATGTAGAAAAAGTGAAGCGCTGTGAATACTTTCCGGATGCACTGTAAATGCCTACCCCTTTTTGCAAGATATAATCATGTTCAGCTCTCTAGTTTGCGAGTTAGCATGTGTCTCAAGACCCTGCAGTTGCGCAATATGTTGTCAATAAAAAGAGTATAAATGTGACTATAGTCGTGTTTTGTCATGTCTACAGGGCTCTAATAATGCTTTGTTAATTTTAATCTGAAAAAAAATAATTTGTCTACCCACCAACTATATGTGGTTTCTTAGGTTTTTATTATTTGCCCTTTTATTATTATTTTAGATTTATTTATTTATTACTGATTGTTTGATTTTCTTTATTCTTGATTTGTTTATTTATTTTTCGTCTTATTTTGTGTAGAAAAATAAAATGTAAGATATTTGAGAACAGTGGAATGTTTTATCAGAGCTTTTATTGTAGAAAATCGGAACCAAAGCAAAGTTTATTCATTTTTCTGTTTTTAATAAATGCTTTTTTTTTTGGGGGGGGGAAACCTGATGCGGCCCAGCCTCGTCCAGACTCTAGCTCCAGTGGCCCCCAGGTAAATTGAATTTGAGACCCCTGATTTAGACCTTAATGGCTGTGTGCTGACTCAACTTCAGTGGATAGAAAATCTATACCGCTATAACAAAGCTCTATCTACATTGACTGCTGACTACTAGCTATGTTTAGTGTCTATTGTATTATCATGCCTTGAGAAGATACTAGAAGGGTGAAGGGTGTACTCATTTTTGGGAGATGTTTATATTTTAAAATAAACCACAAAAGAGTTTAAAAAAAACAGTTTAGTCAATTAAGTGGCTGTGATGAACTGTATTCAGCAGCACAAATTGTTCTCAATAAATCCAGCAATGTGCCTTTATATTTGTCTCTTCTTGTCTCACAGCCGCCCACTCCCTTTCGCCTTGCAGCCTCTTTTACTGCTAATTGTCTCCTCTTCACGCCCATCCATCCTTACTCCTATTTGTCTTCCCTCGCTACCTCGGATAAAGGAAGTGGGTCAATGCGCTGCTAAAACACTCGGTGTCTCGTCCTGCGTTTCACCTCTTAACTTTGCACCAAATAAAGACAACATGGAGTCGGAATGTATAAGCAGGCAACATTTAGGGCAGGTTTTGGTTGATGGCTTTTGGGCTCGGTGGGGGAAAGAGCATGACAAGGGTATTTGACCTTGCACGTTTACGTGCAAGTAAACGTACCAAAAAATGCACATACAAACCCACAATCCATCTGCTCAAGCTGCTGCGCTCCCACACAAACATATTCAGCACTTATTCATACACATCCATCCTCTTTTTGCCTCATAGTACTCATTAAAGGCCAACGCACCTTGCATGGAAAATATGCAACTAATTTGGCCTGCATGCCCTAAGCATTCAGTTTAGAGAGCAACTCAGACATGTTTTGCTTTTTGGGGGGGCATTTTTGGCATCAATTTGGGACTTGACTGCGACTGAGCTTGCACAAATACAATTTTTTGAGATAATATATCTCAAAACTCACTCTGTATTATACAAGATTTCAATGTACTATTAAAAAAATATCAACATTTTATTATTATTTATATACTTATTGATAAATTATTTTTAAACTGTGGTTGGCTTATTTTTACACTTTTATGCCAATCTAGAGTGTTAAATTCCCTCGGCAATCTCTGTGTGGAGTTTGCATGTTCTCCCCGTGCATGCGTGGGTTTTCTCCGGGTATTCCGGGATCCTCCCACATTCCAAAAACATGCTAGGTTTATTGGCAACTCCAAATTGTCCATAGGTATGAATGTGAGTGTGAATGGTTGTTTGTCTATATGTGCCCTGTGATTGGCTGGCAACCAGTCCAGGGTGAACCCCGCCTCTCGCCCAAAGACAGCTGGGATAGGCTCCAGCACCCCTGCGACCCTCGTGACATATTATTTTATTGATTTCAAATACACAGCAACACCTGGAATGGCTTCAAGTTCCACTTCATTTAATATATTGTCTACTCTGCTGTGATGTATGATTACCTTAAAATTACTATCTGTTCAGGAAATATGTCACAGAAAAATGAAATAGAAACATAAACCAATACAAGCTTGGTCTTCTCTCGCTCTCTCTCTCTCTCTCTCTCTCCCTCTCACACACACACACACACACACACACACACACAGGCCCCCACAATTCCCAAATGCTATTATTTTTACAATTACTGTGGCTTCATGCCCTGACACTGTAATGTAATTATGGACAGATTTTTCATTGTGATATCAGTAATGTGTATGCGTGTGTATGTATGTATGTGTATATGTGTGCTGGCCCAAGGTGAAAGTGTGTGCATGCGGCCGTGATCAGTGTGGTCTCCATCAGGGTTACCTCACACGACCCTCCTCCATCCTGCAGGCGGAAAACTTCTGACACGTTCCTACACCAACCCGCCTTAAATCCCCTCCACCCTGTCCGTGAGCCACCTTAAATGTCGGCCTAACTCGCCTGCGAGTTGCTTGCCCTCCCCCCAAAGTGAAAGGGAGACAGTTTCCATGGAAACCCAGAGTCTTGAAGCTGTGGGCTCAGTCTTGTCTCTATTTCCTGCTGCTGCCGTGTGTGTGTGTGTGTTTTTGCATTCATACGAGTCTGTGTTTGCATGGACAGGAAATCAAACAAGTCGTCGTATGTTTGTGTATTGTAACAGCGCAACAGTACGTTTGGTAATGGTGTGTGCTTGTGTCTCTTGCATGAAAAGGAAGTGTAATTGTAATTCCTGTGCATTAGATGACTCATCGTCACGTTCACACGACCTCTCCTCGACTAACAAGCAGACGGAATATGTTCAATGACTCCACATGACTCACTCAACATAAAAACGCTAAATATTAACTGTCTAATATCTACAGTGTCTAGCTACCTGAACTGATACAATAAACCAGGGGTCTCAAACACGTGGCCCGCGGGCCAAATGTGGCCCGCAGGACACTTGTTTGAGGCCCCCGCCTTGATATGAAAGTTTAATGTTAGTGCGGCCCGCGCAAGTTTGATATGGATGCTGTATGGTATCATGTACCCAGAAAAAATTATTACGTTTCATTAATGTTCATGTTAAAGGTTAAATAATTGTTAATAGTTATCCTCCCTATCCGTGTGGAAGTGGTAAGTTTTTGGATATTTAAGTTTAAAGGAAATAACTTGAAGGCTACCGTTTAGGTCGCTAGCTCTGTAGTTTGCGAGTAAGCATGTGTCTCAAGACCCTGCAGTTGCGCAATATGTTGTAAATAAAAAGAGTATAAATGTGACTATAGTCGTGTTTTGTCATGTCTACAGGGCTCTAATAATGCTTTGTTAATTTTAATCTGAAAAAAATAATTTGTCTACCCACCAACTATATGTGGTTTCTTAAGTTTTTATTATTTGCCGTTTTATTATTATTATTATTATATTTATTTATTATTGATTGATTGATTTTCTTTATTCTTGATTTGATTTGTTTATTTATTTTTCATCTTATTTTTTGCAGAAAAATAAAAATTAAGATATCTGAGAACAGTGGAATGTTTTATCAGAGCTTTTATTGTAGAAAGTCAGAACCAAAGCACTGAAAAAGTTTGTATATTTTTCTGTTTTTAATAAATGGGTTTTTTTGTTTTTTTTTTTAAACCTGATGCGGCCCAGCCTCGCCCAGACCCTAGCTCCAGTGGCCCCCAGGTAAATTGAGTTTGAGACCCCTGCAATAAACTGAACAGTTCATGTTGCTAAGTCCGTCAAGGAGTGACACATTTCCCGTAAAACTGTCTCTCTTTGCTTTAATTAAAAGGTTGCTAGTCTCCTATACAGCAGCTACACACAATAAACCACACAGAAAGCTTTTTAGATCTTCCAGAATCTGCCCCTATTCCAGCTGCATTTCCTTTGATCTAAATACCACATGACTTGGTATGGCTGTGTGGTTTTAAGTAAAAACAGCACAAATGGAAACAATTGCAGCATTCTTCCCTCTCCTTTAGTGTTTAGCTTATCAATTCACTATTTTTGTCCTTTCCTCCTCCTGACTCGGTCAGAGAGAGGGTGCTGATGCGATGGTCCCAACAAAGCTCCACAACGCAAATCCGGGATGTGAGGTTACATTGACTGAGGCGTACGCACGTTGGGGGGGGGAGGGGATTGAGTGTTTATCAAAGGCAGAATTCACAGCAACAAGTGTGTTGTCATTTGAAACCCGGAGAGGAAATATGAGCTGGTGTTGACTATCAAACGAAGCCGCCTGACAAGCCTTTGAACTCAGCCAGTCTGCCACATCATATACACTGTGTATGCATAAATATATATGAGTGCATGGCAGGCAGGCACACGTTAGCTACACTAAATGCGTCGACACAAACAGTCTCCTCGCATCACCGTGAAGGCAGCTTAAGAAAGCAGAAAAAAGGGAATTGTGAATGAGGATACATACAGTCAGACATGAAGGGAGCAGCAACAGAAGAGACAAAAAACATCATTTCCAAGAGTGCGTCTGAATTTTGGGCTGCCTCCAGCCGTGAGGGCCTTCAAGGCGAACGGTTAGTTAGGAAAAAAAAGCACCTCATCAAGCTGCTCCCATGCAAAACATGCCTTGTGTTTTTCCACTCACAGTGCATGCATTCATATTTCATCAGCACAAACTTAATGTGAGTGAAAAAACAAGCAGAGAATTGACTTGAAATTGTCACTTAGTGCACACAAGGGATGTTGCGTGGTTTTGGAATGTCGCATACCAACACCAGTTATGAATTCATTATTCAACATGTTGAACTCTGGAATAAAAAGGAGTGAAATTCACCTGCCAGTTGGTCACATTTGACCATTCACAAGGATGATATTTGTCAAGCAGAATGTGTCAAATTAACCACTTCCACATTAGAATCTAGGATTTTCATTGGTCCAGAACTTAATAGGTTCTTGTTTTGCATAACCGCCACCTTTTTTGCAAAGCTAATGCAAAGCTGTTTTGAATTAATTTGAAATGCAATTAATTACATTTAAATGCAATTGCCTTTTTTCAGTGACATACAGTTCATGAGAAAAAAAAATTATAACCTAATCACATATGAAGAAAAAAAAATCCATGCTTTTGTGTTGATCTTGTGTATTTTTACAAAACACACATACATTGAATGTGATCACAACCACAATAATACATTTATTGTTGAATTATTATTACCTGTATAAGGGAAATATATTTTTTATTTTACCATAATATTTCCTGGGATAGTGCATATTAATAAACATTTCTGTCAATATGCCAGAATTAGCCAAATGTCTATTTTTCCATCCTAATCTCATTTAGAATAAATGTATATAATCGGAACACAATGCACCAACAACCAAACAACATCATACCAAGACACAAACTAATCTAATGACAGGATACCAACAATGTGAGTATCAGTATCAATCCCTAGTTAGTGTTAGCAGTTGTGATTGGAAATAAGTCATTTCTTTAGTCAGGGAAGAAATAAATTTATGCTAGGACTACGTTAAAAAGCCATAGCTTTTCAGTATGTGGAATCAAACTATGGAATGGATTGAGTAAGGACCTCAAACGATGCACAACGATGAGCCAATTCAAGAAACAATACAAGCAGTTGATGTTTGATAAATACAAGGATGAAGAGTCTTGAACCAGTCATGATGTGCTATAAATATCACTATATTGACACTTACTATGGTACACTTTTGTACACTTATGTCATTGTATTGTCATATCACCTCGTACTCCGGTACGAGGTGCATTATTTAAAAAAAAAACAAACTTGAACTGTATTATGGAAAGCAGGAAGTGAACAAATGTAACAGTTACTGATTGTAAAAGTACCAAATGGAGGGGTAGGATTTAATAAGCTGTGCTTCTTCCTACTCCTTTTGGACATGTGGAACTGTGAACTGATTATGTGTTGCATTCAATTGTAATCTGATCAAATGAAATAAAACCATTACCATTACCATTTAACTGGATCTTGAATTTATTATGTGTGTTTTGATTTCTAAAGACTATGTACATTTGTGCTGCCAGTGTGGATGACACCCTTGTGTCAATTATTGCTGCATATTTGTATTCTGACAAGATCTGTGGTCTTTTCCCTGAAACCAAAATATCTGGCTTGGCACTGAGGGTATACTGAGGCTACTGTTTTAAATGCGTTTAATTGCAGGCAACACCAACAGACAGAAGGAAGAAGGACACTCATGGCAAGAGCTCCAATTTTGCAATCAGAGTTTTTGGTAAAAATTCCCGACCATAACGTGTGTCACAACTCTAGAAAAGTGTGCTGACATCTCTGCCTTAGTGAGACGACTGTACTCGCCATAACAAACGAACAGTAGGAAGCTGACAGCTGTTACAAGGCTAGCTATCTTGGGCTGTGACAAGGACTGGTGAGAGACAAAACTCACTGGAACAATGAATATTAAACACAAAGACATTTGCTAAGCCAGTGGTTCCAACGGATACAGAGCTAACATTTCAACGTTTCAATCGAGGGTTATCGATTTGAAGAAGTGGACTCTGACATGTCCGGACAACTCACTGAGGTATGATTCAATCCTCTTAAGTGTATCTGGTGAAAAATGAAAACAACATTGTTTTGTGATTGACAGTGTTAAATGCCTCTTGAGATCCAGGAACCTGGTGTCGACAACCACACCTCGGTGTAACACGGATCTGATGTTTTCAGTGAACTAACAAGAAGCATCCATTTTCTATGAGGGTCACAGGGAGCCTATCCCAGCTGACTTCGGGCAAGAGGTGGCGTAGATACACACTCAATTGGTCGCCAGGGTGACTCGGTGGAGTAAAAAGGTGTGGTGTTTAAATGATCATTTGTTTTGCTACGTTCAATTCCACCCTCGGCCATCTCTGTGTGGAGTTTGCATGTTCTCCCTGTGCATGCGTGGGTTTTCTCCGGGTACTCCGGTTTCCTCCCACATTCCAAAAACATGCTAGGTTAATTGGTGACTCCAAATTGTCCATAGGTATGAATGTGAGTGTGAATGGTTGTTTGTCTATATGTGCCCTGTGATTGGCTGGCGACCAGTCCAGGGTGTACCCCGCCTCTCGCCCGAAGACAGCTGGGATAGGCTCCAGCACCCCCGCGACCCTCGTGAGGAAAAGCGGTAGAAAATGAATGAATGAATGTTTTGCTACCAGTTTCTCCGCAATCTTGGACACTGGGGCTATAGTTACACTCTCTCTCTCTCTCTCTCTCTCTCTCTATATATATATATATATATATATATATATACTATATATATATATATATGTAGCCAAACTTGCATTGTATATGTTATTTTGTCTTTTAGAGGGCCATAAAAGTTGAATTCTGTGTTAAAATTTGTCTCATCCACATAAAATTCAATAAAAATAACACATTGTAGAGTTGAGAAAGTCTTTAATCATTCTAGCGTTTATGCATCTTTCATGAATATCTGCATCGCTGCCCACTGCATGTGCTGCTGAATAGCATTTTAGTTTGAAATGCCCTGTTGCACAAACTAAAAACAGAGCGATGACGGAATGGAAACAATAAAAGGATGAGCATGAGCAGGATGCTGGATTATTGCTGTTGTGTATGCCTCTTTTGTCCAAGCGGCTGTTTTTACTGATAAAATAATGGTTCCTGGCTCTGACTGCTGGAAGCCATCCGCTCCAGAGGATGTGCTCTCTCATCCAGGAGCTTCATAAATGTTTGTTTGCTTTTTTTGGCACTTACTTGTTGCAACATTAGCATCCTTTCAGCGCCACAGCATCCCCAGATACGAAACAGAGCCAGGCAACAGGAGCTGACTTTAAATGGGAGGCGAGGCATTGATAGATTGATAGTAATCTGTCTTCTACAGGGTCGAGTGTCACCATTGATTTCTCTGAACGGATGAGGCAGACATCATTTGGAAATAGAGTGGTTAAGCCTCTAAACATAGTCTCATTTAACTCATTTATGTTAAATTACACACTGTAAACCCCCTAGGAAACGTCCACTGACTGACAGACGCTAATGGAACAGCGGCGGGCGACACGGTGATGTCAAGTTAAAGGAAAGTAGAGCATTATTTTAAAATCTATTAACACAAAGACGTGATCACAGGCTGAGCCAGGAAAGAGAAAAAGAAGCGATCACAATTTATTCTGGCAAGTGGAAACTAATCTTTGCCCAGCCGGGCTGGGCGCACTGTCAGACGTGTTTGGCAACCGACAACGGTAGTACACGCTTATATATGCATGTGTGTATGTGTGTGTGTGTGTGTATTGAAAAAGCAAGAGTGTGTTTGTGCAGAGCTGAGTGTCACACTTTGAATTCCGGGCACACTTTGGTTCTTTACAGGGCAGGGACGAGGGAATGACGGAAAATGAACAAGCCAGGAGGAGGAGAAGGAGAATAAATGGCGTGTGGGGGTTGTAGTGTGGGTCTGTGTGTGTGGAAGGGGGAGGCTGATTGAGACATGGAGAAGGTATTAATGAAGTCTCTGGTGATTCACATCACAACCATGACAGCTGTTGTACTGCTACTATTGTTGGAGAACAGTAGATTGTGTTTATGCTTCTTTGTCTGTCTGAAGTTGAACACCCATGAGGTGGTGCGATTCAAATATGAACAAAATTATCGCAGTCAAAATGCCTCTGAAGTCACACAAAACTACCAGATGTCAACGTGTCACCCAAAACCTCAGTTTGGCACACACCAGAGGATTAGGTGTTTTGCTTTATCTTTGGCTTTTTTTACAACACCCACTGAAAGAAATGTACCGCCGCCATGCGTGGGTTTTCTCCGGGTACTCCGGTTTCCTCCCACATTCCAAAAACATGCTAGGTTAATTGGTGACTCCAAATTGTCCATAGGTATGAATGTGAGTGTGAATGGTTGTTTGTCTATATGTGCCCTGTGATTGGCTGGCGACCAGTCCAGGGTGTACCCCGCCTCTCGCCCGAAGACAGCTGGGTTAGGCTCCAGCACCCCCTGCGACCCTCGTGAGGAAAAGCTGTAGAAAATGAATGACTGAACATCCTAATACCTGAACATTTACAGTTTCTCTGTCTAAATATGAGCAGTGGTTGACTACTGGTATGACAGTTAATGTTAAAAAGCTAACATGTGACAGTACAGTGACCATGGAACAGATCATTCCTATTTCTCTCACAGAATTTTGGAATGGAGCCTGTCCGTCACAGGACTGACACAAACCTCACTTTGACTTAACTGGCACTCACAGCTATGAATATTTTTTGGACTGCAAGAGGACCCCGCAAAGCATAAGAACACACAAACTCAAATGTTGAGCCTTCTTGCTGTGAGACACCAGTTCAAATCTTCAAATCCTCCAAAATAAAACAAAAACAAGCTTGAAACATCAGGAGGCTCACACCTCTAAGAACACATCATTCTTGTGTACTGTGGAACTAAAACATGACGGAACGGTGCAAAACACACACACACACACACACAAACACGACAAGCAGGTAGACAAACAGCAGGAAGCGTTGAGATGAAAGGCTCCTGCAAGCTCAACTCTACGATAAACACAAAGGTGGGAAAAGAGAAGCTCACCGTCTTCTCTGCATTCTTCTGGAGGTTTTGCTTTCTTTGCCAGCCGAGGATCCAGCCAGGAGGTGGTCTTGGTGTTGTGACTGCAGACGAAGGAGGGGGTCAGAGATGATGAGAAAGAGATCATTAGATCACGCTAACGACTTGGACCCAAGTGAGCGGGTCTGATTAGCAAACATTAAGTTGCATCAATTATTCAATACGGAGGCCAGCACACAACAAGCCACACATACAGCAGAATCTACAGACGCTGCATAATCCCATTAGATATAACAAATGACTTTCCAAAGATAATGGTGTTTTTTCCATTTAAAGGGGACCTATTATGGTCATTTTTCTACCCTTTCTATTGAGTTATGGACTTCTATAGAGCAGCTACACACAACAGAAAACTTTCTAGATCTTTCAGAATCTGCACCTATTCCAGCTGTATTTCCTTGGATTTGTGCTTCCCACAAAAATGCTCTGTTTTAATGTATTCCACCCACGACTCGCCTCCGGGCACGCCCACTCCACTGTAATTGGTCACCCTATTTTCTAATTTTGTGGGTATAGGAGTTGATAATAAATAAATAAAGCCTTTGGAGAGCTAACTGAAAAGTGGTTAGATACTGCGTATGAACTCAAAGAGCGGTAACTTGGGCGGCATTGGTGCCGTAGAGCTCAGAGGCCGCCCATGTTTACTAAACGCAGACAATCTTGGCACAACATCGGTAGCGGAAATGTGGTCATTAGACGTTTGAACACTGTGGTTCTCCCCACATCTCCGTGGACGCACAGCGTGTCTGACATTAATGGACCTTTCCCGGCAAGAACGCGCTGCTTCTGGCTTCAGCAAAAGTTTGGCGGATATTTTGCATTAATGTTCGCAAAAAACAGTCCTGTGTGAAATGGCGTTGACAGATGAATTTGAATCACCGACTCCAATAACGTCTGCCTGAGCTTGCCTTGTCAAGGGAGAAGCAGAGCTAGGGGGAGGGCAGAGAGCGTATCTCGCCTACAGTTCACGCCCATATACGGAAGCCCGCCCATCTATGACATCACAGACCAACACCCACTGAATGAGCGTTTTGATCCATCCAAAAACTCTTTAAGGGCTCACGTTCATTACATTAAACTTTGGCATTGTTTAACACGAGAAAACTAAATTCTAACTACATTTATAGGTCAGAAAATTGAAAAAAGCATAACAGGTCACCTTTAACTTTATT
Source organism: Doryrhamphus excisus (assembly GCF_037039965.1). Classification (NCBI taxonomy): domain Eukaryota; kingdom Metazoa; phylum Chordata; class Actinopteri; order Syngnathiformes; family Syngnathidae; genus Doryrhamphus; species Doryrhamphus excisus. The sequence continues at coordinate 12,376,392 of NC_136357.1, read as the reverse complement.
TATGATGTTGGACCAGCAGTTAACTGGACGTTGGCAGGACAAAAACATTATCTTTCATCTTCTGCCTCCTTCAGGTCAGAGCGCATTCATTGTAGAAACTGCTGCTCATACTAACACAAATATGGCACTTTTATGTGTTGTTAACTATTGTCTCTTTATGGTAATAGCCAATGCAGCTTATTGTAGAAACTGCCTTGGATTTTTTTTGGCAGGGTTTGCGGTTCCATTTATTTATGCCAAATACTTGGCTGTGTAAGTTGTGTTATTATATGAAAAATGCTCATAAATATGTTTATTAATGTGGTTGTATTTTGCAGTGGTGTACAACCATCTGTTCCTTATATAACTCTTGTACAGTGGAACCTATTTCATTCAACCCCACACGGACCAGCCGACTCACGTCGACATAAGTAGTTGCATGTTGATAGGATGTCCGATCACGTGGTGAGAAATCGGGTTCAATCACGTGGTTTCCGACTCGATCGGAATCGCCTGATATATATGTACATATTTAGCCCGAATGCTAATGTTAGCATAAATGAACATAAGAGTTACACTGAACAAAAGTGTACAATTTAACTTAACTTAACTTACTAATAATGGAATTAAATCCTCACCTTTATGCATTCATATACAGCATTAACTTGGGAAAAGAAGGATGAGGTGCAAGGAAGGACATTTATACAGTGTTGGAGAAATGGTAAACAGCACACTACTGTGGTGCGTTCACTGACCGCTAAACACAGTTTGACAAAACAACGGCCAAAGCCAAACAAATGACACAAAACATGTTAAATTATGGGCTTTCTAACAAATAAGGTGAATAACTAGCCATTGCTTGCACATTTATTTGTGACTTTAGCCAAATACATAAGCAGACTTGGTGATAATAAAGGATTTTTGAACCTGTTAACATTTTTCTTCATTTCTGTGTATTTTTATTTTTACTTTTATGTTTTCATGACATTTTATGATCTTATCTAACAAAGCTGGCATAGTAATTTCATTGTATGTCTTAACAATGACAATATTGCTTTAGTATGTGCACAAATCCAGGAAACAAACAATAAAATTAAAGCTTTTTGTTAGTTGCTATGGTAGAATTCAGTTAAAGCTAACTGGGGAGTCACTGTGTGCACATTTTAGTCCTGTGTAACGGCACAGTAGTTATGTAGGTAATGAGGAAGTTGACAATACTATTAACGCATAGACATCAACTGACTCCCCTGCAAAAGTTATGACGACAAAGTAGTCGACCATGTATCGCTACATCAACTTAAGGAGGCACTTTTTAGTAATCAGAACACGGCGGACCAGGACTTAATGAGTTGGTTGACACAGATGGGTTGTTGACATAAATGGGCTCCACTCTATTGCATCGCATTCGATTCTGTAGGTCATTTAGTGAGCACATCTCACATTGTAAACCCATCCATAGTGGTGATATATTCTTCTCACACACCCGTATAATATGCTCCACTGTTTTTCCTCCACTCTAACTGACATCTTTATCCCATATCTTCAAGTTAAACGATCATCCAAAGAAGCTACTCTTTAACATCTCTATCTACTTCTTTCAAACCTCCATGACAACTGTGATGATGGAGGTTATGATTGAGGAGATCTTCGCATTCAGCTTCACCTTGTGTGTGTCTCACACGGAATTCAAGCTTTGTTGTTTTTCTTCTTCTTCATCAATTTCCTCCCTCTCCTCCCCAACTCTCTAAAGCTCCTCGGACATGATGCTTCAACACTGCTACTGTACCTCCGGCTTGTTTTCACCCCCTTCTCACTGACTGTAGTTACTTGGTGTGAAACTTAATCCCAACTGGGAAATCACCCACTTTTACTTGCCAGCCTGTCTGTGGTTTTTCTGTGGTTGATTTTGACAAGGTTTTACCATTTCCACCCCAGGAAGTTTGAGGAGAAACACTAAAAAAAAAACAACTCTCTTCCACAAAATGATTTTATACAGCGCCTGCCAAAATATGGACAGTATGCATCTTGCGGTCACATCATTAGGTACATAAACGCATCATGCCGCTTCTTCTTGGCCATTTTTGTGTAATCACCGAACATAGGCACCGGAAGATGAATGATTCCGAGAGAATCGAAATGTCAGAACCGGTTCCCACGGATGCTCGATAATCGATACCCAACCCAATCCCCAACCACCGGGCCTCAGTCTGGTACCAGCCCATGTGCGGGGCGAAACTGGGCTGTGGAAAAACTTTCATGAGCAACGATAAGAAAAAGACAAGTTTTATATGGTGAAGATTCTATTAGCAGGGGGCAAAAAAGCCATACCGAGGAAATGGGGAAAGAAGGATGCCCTACACAGAATCAGTGGACTGAGAAAGTGGCGGTAATCTACATAATGAAAAGGTTGATGCTTCGCCTACGACTACAGGAGGCCCAATTCAAGGACAAAGCCGGGAGAAGACACCGAGGCAGACCTTGGACACACTGGAAGGATTATGTCTCACAGGTGGGCAGGCCTTGGTGTCCTCCCAGTGGAGCTGGAGGAGGTGGCCAGAGACCGCGGAAGTCTGGGCTTCCTTACTGAAGCTGCTGCCCCTGCGACCTGGACCCGGATAAGCGGAGGAGAATAAAATGGAATAATATACTATTATATTAGAAAGCCCATAGTTTTTGCACGTTTATGTTGTTTTGTTTCGCGGCATGTTTATTCCCAGCTGTCTAAGTAGTTATCTGCTCCGAGACCCAGTGGAAGTTTCTCCAATGCTGCCATAAATAGACTTTTGTATTTTTCCCCATTCTTCTTTCCCCACATTGTTGTTCCCAAATGTTGGTTCTGGATGAGAATCCATGAAAGTGAGCTTTGATGACATTATTATTAGTGCATGCTCGTTTTTTCCATTTCATGCTAGCACACTGGCTGTTACCAACACATCAGAAAACGATGTGATCCAATTTGGAAAACAAACTCAAGGCTCGTACTAAAGGTCAGTCTGTGTTCATTTTGTGTTTTTAATTTGATTTTGTTCGAAGCAACTGGAACCTGAACCAGTCTGTGGATTAAAAAAGGTTAGAGACCACTGTTCCCTTTAAAAGCACTATATAGTTATGATTATTATGATGATTATTATCATTATCCTGGGAACATATTGTACTTGAATTGAATTTGAAAGATAGATTCTGCTCTTACTCAATGAAGTAGACTTCCCCCTTCTCCGTGTACGCCATCTCCCAGTTGTCGGGCAATGGACCCAGCTCTTCCTCGTCCACATCAGGGATTTTGCTGGGGGACTTGGAGGGTGATTTGGGGCCCTCCTCTACATCGGTGGGGGCCTCACTGGTGACTGCGGCCTGGCTACAAGTTTCCACAGCAACCTCCCCTGACGCATCGGTGCTCTTGTCCTCATGTTCACTGGACTCTGGAATGAATACACATACATAGTTTAATGCTGTATTGTTTTGTTACTAAATTAAATTCAATTAACTTTCAATAAGATTTCAACCTCGGAGTTTGTAGTTCCAGTTATTTCTTGTAAATACTCGGAAAAAAGCCAGTCTGACTAATTTGGGCTGAAAACGTGCACGCACACATGCACACGTGCAGACCTAGACTCTGGGCACTATGCACGCCATGCATGATGAGTCAGTGCTGCCGAGCTGTGAACCCCCAGGAGGGAGAGAGGTAGATAGAGGGTCTGAGGACAGCGAACATGAGGACTACACAACATGTCAAAAAGACTGAAACCGGCATAGACAGAGACTTTCAGGGTCAGTGAGTGACTCATATACACAAGAAAAGGGCTTAAGAGAGTGACAACAAAAAAAGGGGGCTGGTGGCTTCTAAGTCACACAAGACATGGGGGTGGGGGGGGACATCACCAGACCAGTGCAATATTTATGCTTATTTCAACATAAGTGCTGGAGCAAAGAGACGCTGTATCATACGTCTTATTATTGTGGATGCAAGTCTTTCAGCATCACTGTCAACTCAAAGTGCCTTACGGCTCTGTGAATGGGAGAAAAAAAAAAGCATGCACGAGATTCACTGAAGGTTCTTTCTGTCAAAGGCCAGATGTAGAAGCAAAAGTAGCATGACACATGCCAGTGAGAGAAACAGAGTGCAGGCTAACTAAACATTACGGCATACTGCAGCGAGCCAGATGAAAGCAAGAGAAGCGGAGGATAGAGATGCAGGAGAGGTCAGAAGAAAGAGAAGAGGGGGAGAGATGGAGTATTATTATTAGAAACAAGCATCAAGGCCAGTGGTGGGAGAGGTGTGGAGGCAAAATGACACTATAGAACAATGATAATAGAGAAGCCATCAAGGTGCCTTTGAGGCCTGCGTTATATAAGTTTATGGAGCCATGCAGCAAAGCTCAGTGTGTTCGTGTCTGCAACCGAGTGGTCAGGGTGCAGTCAGAGTACAGATTTATTTTATATAAGTACCAGTTACCCGCTCGTTTGTATTAACTTCTACCTGTGAGATGGCCACAAAACAACCCACAGGACAGTTTGTGACTTCAGCTTCAATTGATCAGCGGCAATGGGAACTCCATGTTTGAGATTTAAAAGTCATGTCAATCGAGAAGTGGGATCACATTAACAACACCTGTAATAACCAATCCAAATCCTGCCTTAGAAATTCCACGTTTTACCTTCAAAACTTATTGTAATTAGTACATCACTGGACAAATCACCAGACCTACCTAGTAACTTCATTTCAATTATTATTATTATTATATATACTAGCACAGTATATGTTTTTTCTTTGTATTGCATTTATTTCCAAATTTTACTTAATTAATAATTAACCCCTTAATTAATTATGTTTTATTTAGTTTCATTTTAAATTGTTTTTTTAATTAATGCTATACTTCTACAGCATATTTCTCTTAATGTATTTAATGTAATGTTAATGTATGTAAAAGTCAAATTTTAAGTCATTTTACCCCCCAAAATGTTTGTGCCTAGTAACTTTATATTATTTTAATCGACAATGCCATCGTCAATCGTCATTACCAAAAAAGGTTACCCATATGTTTATTATCGTGGTTGTATTTCGCAGTGTGTTTAGAATTGTACTGTACTGTACCGTAAGTCATTCATTTTCTACCGCTCATCCTCACGAGGGTCGCGGGTGTGCTGGAGTCTATCCCAGCTGACTTCGGGCGAGAGGCGGGGTACACCCTGGACTGGTCGCCAGCCAATCACAGGGCACATATAGACAAACAACCATTCACACTCACATTCATACCTATGGATATGCAGGCCACACTATTCTACCTCTGCGTCACTAAAATATCAATTCTTTTGGTTGAGTGGTTATCATACATTTTTTTTCCTGCCATCAACACTACCTTTCTGTGGTGGCAGCACAAAAAAATTAAAAAAGGAAAAGAAAAAGCAACATTTGTAAATGTTCAATGTTTTGGTGTCACTTTTGTATTTTTTCAACATTGGTGTTTCCACTATACTACATGGTGTGGAACCGGTGCATTTGGCAGTACAGGTATCCTGAATCAAGTGCCCGTCCTACCTGGCGTAATGGCCACTCCGTTGCCATTGACGACGGGGCTCTCCTCTTCCTCCTCCTCTGGGGGCTCCAAGCTGGCACGCTGCTCCATGTTGCTTACTGACTGGTTCCTCTTCCTCTTGCCCTGGGCACTGGGCCGGGCTCCGGGCAGCAGGGCCTCACTCACATTAAGGGGAGGGGCTGCTGGGGACGGTTCTGCTGGAGGCTTGGGTGTCCCGTAGAAGTTATCTGAAGGGGCAGAGAGACACACAGTATGACTTACTGTTTAATTTCATTTCAACAAGCATCAGATTACAATTGAGTGCATCACATAATCAGTTCACAGTTCCACATGTCCAAAAGGAGTAGGAAGAAGCAAAGCTTATTAAATCCTACCCCTCCATCTGGTACTTTTACAATCAGTAACTGTTACATTTGTTCCCTTCCTGACTTTCTGATATTATAATTTGTTTTTTAAATTATTATTATTATTATAATTTTTGTCACATACCGAAGTACAAGGTGATATGAATATCCAATGACATCATGGGTACCGTAGATCATAGACTTTTCAAAAAAAGTATTCTTCCTTGGCCCATGCACCACATTTTTGCATGCTTTATGTAACTTTACTCACTTTTTCTGTCCTACTGTTAACAATTACTGTTGAATTCTTGAACTATTACATCTATACATTATATATACAGTGGTGTTAAAAAGTATTTGCCCACTTCCTGATTTCTTATTTTTTTATGTTTGTGACACTTAGTAAAATTAAATTAGGGCTGACAATTGATCAATGTATTTATTTGCAATTTTACAAGTTTTTCCAACCTGAAAACGTATATATACCACTTTTACGCTTTCATGCACAAGGCAAAAATAGGTCTAAAGAGGTCAAAAGAGGTCTAAAAATGGCCTAAAGATTGGGGGGCCTGACAGGGGGAACCTCTCTGGCCACTTACTCATGCATCCAAAGACACACATACGCATTGCACTCACACCCCCTCCTCATCCAACGCCTTCGCCACTATACAATTTGAGTCACCTACTAGTAGAACAGCACAACTTTAATTTGGCTTTACAGAAATGTGACACTTGCACGACCGCTAAATTAAAGAAGTCACAAGTCATAATAGAGGCATATGTCTTCCTCTAAAAGAGGGTGTAAAAAAGGCATCATTGTTTATTATTTATGCTGTAAAGTTGACATGGCATGAGAAGTGAAATGAAATATTACCACAAACCAGCAGCTCCAAACCACACAGCGATGAACATCAGTGGCCTCAAGCCTTTGTACCACATCAGGAACAGCTGCTCCAACCCAACTCCGAAACACACACACACACACACACATCACACACTTCGGATGGACTTGTCCTGTTCTACCACACCTGCTTTGTGACTGAACTGTCCCTCGGGTCACAGCACAGCAGTTTTAGCGGAGCAGGAACCTGCTGTTACGTTCTTAGGCAATAAGAAAACATCTGCAAATTATCTGGAGGAAGATGAAAAACATGCATATTGTATCCACATCTGACTGCCTGCTGTTAAGTCTTTATAATCAAGCATGGCAATGCTGCAAAGTAGTTGATCAGACAACCAGTGTGTCACAGTACATCACAGTACACAGTTGGAAATCTTTTAGGAATTTCATTTTTGTTCCCACAGTGTCGGCAGCACTCGTGTACCCTCAAGACCATGACACTACCACCATGCTTGACTGTAGGCAAGACATAATTATCTTGCTACTCACTTGTCTTGCCAGCTATTTAGCTTTGACCATGTTTATTTGTTAAGTATTTTTAAGTTTCTTTGAGGTGAAAAAGTCACAATTAAAATCTGTTTGTCGGGATCACCGTTAGCTCAAGAAAGCAGCAGCAGCAGTCGACTATTAGTCAACTGTGGACAAAATCTAACTAATCAGATTACTGATGAGACTGTGAAAATAGTTAGTCACAGACAGTCCTAATAATAATAATAATTTAAAAAATAATTGGAGAAAGGAGAACATGAGGATGACTCCAATCAATTTCATTTAAATTTTACCGTCACTAAATTTTTCATTCATTCATTCATTTTCTACCGCTTTTTCCTCACGAGGGTCACGGGGGGTGCTGGAGCCTATCCCAGCTGTTTTCGGGCAAGAGGACTGGTCGCCAGCCAATCACAGGGCAAATATAGACAAACAACCATTCACACTCACATTCATACCTATGGACAATTTGGAGTTGCCAATTAACCTAGCAAGTTTTTGGAATGTGGGAGGAAACCGGAGTACCCGGACAAAACCCACGCATGCACGGGAGAACAAGCAAACTCTACACAGAGATGGCCGAGGGTGGAATTGAACCCTGGTCTCCTAGCTGTGAGGTCTGCGTGCTAACCACTCGTCCGCCGTGCCACTAAATTTTTAACCTCACTAAATTAATAAAACACAAAAATATGAAATTGAACTAAAGAATGAATTAGACAGGAAAATAAATGCAGATAACGTCACAGACAAAAAGCCGGTTTCATTCCGCAAAGAATACAATTGAGTACTGAGACTGTAACAAAACAAAACTGTGAAATTTCCTATCGCTCACCTTCATAGGTTCCACTCTCTAGCAAGGCTCCGCTTTGCTCCAATTCCATAAAACGTTCCACAGTCACAAAGTTGTAGTCCACCCCAGGCACCTCCCCCTCCTTGGGCTGCCTGGTGGTACCTGGAAAAAGAAGATGGAGAAGGTCAGAAGAGCCTCTTGAGAAGAAATTGGAAAAAAAGGAGAGGAAACTACACAAGTGGCTGAGTCAGCAACGTTTTCATGTGACGCGACAGTCAAATCCATTCATACACTTGAGTGAGTGACAGTAAGAGACGCCGCCATCTTTTACTTCCAGAGACTCCATCAATAGTTTTTTTTGCATATATCAAAGCTCCTTCCGCAGCACACATTGTAGAGGCAACACATTTAGCACAGAGCAATTAAGAACCTGCTCTGGAGATCTCCATCAGCGGGGCTCTGTGATGGGGCCTAATGAGGTGCTCGTGTTTGCGCTTCGGCCAAGTCATCTTTGGATTCCGTCTCAGTGAAGTCCACATAAAACAGGTGACTGGCCCGGTATGTGTGCACACGGATTTTGTCAGAACCCGGGCCCATGCTGTTCAAGCAAAGTTGATACGAGTGTGAGACATTTAGCCCACAATGACTAAATGTGGAGGAAAAGTTAGTGTGTCCTGGCACACTATCTCACAAAAAGTAAATACAGCCATTCATATTTCAAAAAGAATGTTTAGACTAGTTCTCACGGGACAATATCTTTAGAGTAGTCAGTGTACAGCTTGTATAGCAGTATAGATTTACTATACAAGACAATACTCAGTAATGGTGGTCATGGACTGGGGCTGCACGAGTGCTGGCAACACTATGGAGCAGCGGGTCATCGAGGAGATACGTCAATTCCAACATGTCGGTGACATTCTGAAGCAGAGCATTATTTGGTGGTGTGATACAATGCTAATAATATATAAAAAAATATATATATGCTAAGGGTTGCATAGATGAAAGTTGTGTGAGTGATATCATTTAGAGGGCAATCATATCAAGCAGACGTAGAAAACGGGAGTAGCCTTGTCATTGCACAGTTCTGATAAAACTGCCTGCTCGGTTAAATATCTTAGACCAGGGGTCTCAAACTAGCGGCCCGCGGGCCAAATGCGGCCCGCAGGATGCTTGTTTGAGGCCCCCGTCTAGTTTGATATGGATGCCATATGGTTTCATGAACCCAGACATGACAGCTCAAAGCTGCGTGCACACCGCACACACAATTTACGCGATTTTGCCCTGCCCGTACGCAAGCGAACCTGTTTTGCTTTTTCTCTCATCATCCATGACTGAGATCAAAACACTGAAAAAGTGTTTTTTTTTTTTTTTTGAAAACCTGATGCGGCCCAGCCTCACCCAGACCCTAGCTCCAGTAGCCCCCAAGTAAATTGACTTTGAGATCCCTGTCTTAGATGCTATATATGTTACATACAGTAATGATCATGTTTTCATATTTTCCGTGGCAACTTACAGTTTTTTGGTTAAAAAAACTACAGTTTGTGTAATTGCTCAGTTGCCTCACTCCATATTTCCCCTTCGCCAGACACCAAATAGCCGCAGTATTTTATTGAATGACACCGTAATATAATATAAATCCAACCCAGCTCTTATATACAAAGACCCCTGTAATATTAGTGCAGTGGAACCAAGTACATTAAACTTTAGTGTGTTACAAGAGAAAATAAAAATGTATCTTGTGTGCCCCCCCCCCCCCCCTTCCTGCCCGCATTGGGTAAACACAGAGCTATTGATCTGGAGGATCACAATCAAATTATTCTGCTGCCCACACTCGAGTAGGCCAGAATACTGATGACCCGCTCATGGCCTCCTCTCCCACTGCTTCCCTGTTCAGACACTCCAAGAAGGAGAGAGACGGATTGACAGTTTAGGCCTTGAGAATGCCAAAGGAGGTTTTATATTACTGCTTTTTTTTCCTTTGTTACACATTTTTGGTACAAAGAAATACAAATCCATAACCAGCGGGTATTTGCTCCTGTAGACCTTGCAACCGGTGACTATGGCAATCTTGGAGGTTAACTGAATAGAGGTGATTTTGGCATTTACAGTAGTTTTAGTTGAGGAAAAAGTTGTACTACATTACAAAGAAACCACACCGAAAAGAATAAATAATAATACTATGACAATAAAATAGGCATAAAGTAACTGGACAGGGTGAATTCAGGATTGCATTTGTTCTGCAAAACATTCTAAAAATATAATTTAACTAAATAAAAATACAGCAAAAAAGGAATAATTTTACAAAAATAAAAATATTAAAATAAAAAAATTAACAAAAAAAAAATAACGTCATCTCAGTCACATAAAGATGGAAGACATTTTTACAAAGACCGAATATGAGACACAAATAAAACGATGAAATTACCATTCAGTTGCAGATAAATATTCTAATGTTATGAGAATAAAGTCAAGATATGGGATTAAAGTCCTAATTATGAGAATAACATTGACAAGAACACTTTGGAATTAATTGGTAGAAAAAAAACAAGAGCAGCACAAATGCAAAAAGCCGGTGTAATTTTACAAGAATAAAGTCAAAATATACACACAAAAAAATGTCTATTTCTGACACATAGCTGAATTAACTATTTGACCAAACATCTGCTGTGTTGTGAATGCTGAATCGTGTGCTGGGATTCACTGTAATCGCAATTCATAATTGATGGAGCATTGAGACAGAGTGTTAAAATGTTCACTTTGTGTTTTGTTCTTTTTTTCTTTTTAATCACGCAAACCTCACCAGTTTCTATGCAGAGAACTTCAATAAACAAGCCGGACTTGTACAAATGTAAAAAAAAAAAAAAAAATGTTGTGAAACTGCACAGAGGAGCCAAAAGAACCGCTGGCTATTGATTGGATGTCATGCTCTTGCTAATAAAGGCTAAAGTCGGCTGCATGCCAAGAAATGTTCTCTGCTGTACCAGCCAAAAATCTCCGAGGTGACACTGTGAGAGGGTGCAGGCTTAAATGTATAATAATGTGGAAAAGCTTCAGGAGGAGGAAGGAGGGCATTCAAACTAAAACTAGTGGGTGTGTGTGAGTAAGATGCAACACAGGAACGGAACAAGGAAAGTCCATTTGGAAGTGAAGCCAAAATAGCCAACGCACTGAAATAGCTCAGCTGGGCGTCAGACGGCAGCAGGACAAAAGACCTTTTGCTAAATAATAGAAAGAAGAAGCTTCACCTTGCAGTGCCTCCTCTGCAGCATAACGTTCACGCATGAGAAATATTTGTATAATCAGACAGGAAGCCAGAACGCGCAGGAAGCAGTGAGGGGATGCAAAGCTAAAAATAGACTATCGATGGACTGATTATCATAATAAAAAGTGTGTGTGTGTGTGTGTTTTGCTGGTCAGAAGATTCATAGTCGACACACACACACACATGCACAGTGCTTGGATATTTCCTCCCTCATGACTGTTGAGGTAGCAGAGGATGACAGGGGGATACAATGTTGACACGGTCGAGTAAAACTGGTTACACACGCTTTCAGCTTCATATGACATATTAGGAGTGTTTTGTTCCACTCATGTACTATATTTCAGTGCACAGGGAGCTCTGGATCTATAAAAATGAATGAGGGAATGAGGCGGATGCAGGATTTGAGGATTTGTTAAGCATAACCGTCCTCTGGGATTAATGCACCAAGCATGATATATGTGTCTTGTATCCCAATGCAGGCAGTTGTTTGTTGTGCTTTTAGTATTTCAGGCTACCCAACTGAACTGAAAGGGGGATCTAAAGACCCACAGTAAATCATGACTAGGCTTGTGTCGCCTTTGCAGACATTACTTATTTTCCATGATGAAAGCCCAGAAGCAACAATTCTCGAGCGCATAATCAATTGAATTTGTCTAGTACCACCACCCCCAATAAAAGCCCCCCAGTGTTTTTTGATACCCCGGCGGTCATTTGCTTTTGTAGTCAACAGGCAATTGGGTGGTTAAAAATAAAAATGCATGCTGATCCTCATATTGTTCAATAATAATAATAAAAAGTGACCATAAAGATCTTATATGTATATTATGTTATATACATTATGTAACTGAAAAGTGGCGTTAATTGGAGCACATACCATATATTTAGGTGACCCATGTCAAAAGGAGAGATAAAGTGTTGTGGATCAAAAAAGCAGGAAAACCCATTACAATACACTCATATGTGACTTTACTCATCTGTATACACCAGTCATTATTTGCACTATGACCCATTTATCATTGCACTAAAATAAATATATCTGCTCCTGCATATGCTCCTGTGCAATACGATGTGTATATTTTGGATATATCTTGTATATTCATTCATTCATTTTCTACTGCTTTTTCCTCACGAGGGTCGCGGGGGGTGCTGGAGCCTATCCCAGCTGTCTTCGGGCGAGAGGCGGGGTACACTCTGGACTGGTCGCCAGCCAATCACAGGGCACATATAGACAAACAACCATTCACACTCACATTCATACCTATGGACAATTTGGAGTCATCAATTAACCTAGCATGTTTTTGGAATGTGGGAGGAAACCGGAGTACCCGGAGAAAACCCACGCATGCACGGGGAGAACATGCAAACTCCACACAGAGATGCCCGAGGGTGGAATTGAACCCTGGTCTCCTAGCTGTGAGGTCTAACCACTAGACCGCCGTGCCGCCCTATCTTGTATATATCTTGTTAAATTATCTTTTTACTATACTTTTATATACTTTTTTTCTTTTTAAACTTGACTACTGCACTGAAAAGAGAAGCTCTCCAATCTCGTACATCTTGTATAATGACAATAAAGGCCATTCTATTCCATTCCAAAAAGTAACAGTGGTAACAACTTACTGGACTCCAAAGCCAATGACACAGGCCCTAGTACTGAACCTTGTGGGACACCAGGAGAGAAGGCCATCTGTGAAAATGGCAATGAGCTTCCATTGTGGTTTTGGTAGAAGAGTATGTGTATACCTCATCAATCTGTGTACTCCAATGATACCTGGCTTGCAATGACAGGATATAGTCAGATGGGTATATCTGTCCACTTACTCTGCAGATATCCTATTCCTGTGTGATTGTTATCAAATTTGACCAAGACTCGCATGAGGACAACTGATTCCACGTCCTGTCTGCTTGCATTGTCCTCTTAAAAAAAAAAAAAAACTCGCACAAGCAACTCTGCCAGCCTCTTTTCTTCCTCCTTGGCCAGCAGATATTAAAAGTGTGAGAGCAGGTCTGCAGCAAAGGGAAAGCTCAAACATACGAGCACACGCGCTTCCTCATTTGCACTCCAAAGTGCAGCGGCGCAGCATGACGACACTGACAGGAGCGTCTGCTGTCATGACAACTCGCCACAGCTTGGCAACGCACTCATGCTGTGGCAACGAGATTGAGAGATTGGAGCAAACATTTTGGTGGGTTATGAAAATCTGACATTTTTCACAGTCACATAATTTCTGTGATGGTGTTTACAACCATTTTTGGTGGAAATTGTGTTGAAAATGTACACGTCTGTGCATGACCAGACTGAGCACACACATGCAGTATAGACCCAAGCGGTCTATACTATACTTTAAAAACCTTTGAAACACCTACCTCAAATATGTATTACCATAGAAATACACTAAACAGCAGTTTATTTTAAAGGAAAACTGCACTTTTTTTGGAAATTTTCCCATCATTCACAATCCATGTATATGGAGCATATAAAGCATGTACGTACGTATATCAAACGATAAAACCTTTGTAGTCAAAATAAGTAACCCCCAATGATGTGCATTGTTAGCTAGCTCATACTAACTAATTTTCTCTCGTTAGAATGCACAGAAAAGGGAAATAAATGTTTCACATAAGGATTGTGGATGATGGGCAAAATTTTCAAGTGCAGTTTTCCTTTAAGACTATAAATTCACAATGGCTTCTGGAGTCCCGCATGGCTCAATGCTCTAACCCATGTCATTATCAATCTGTGTATTATTTGTTTATTCTTATTTCTTAAAATAAAACCAAAACTAAAAGAATGAAATACATTTTTTTCATAATTTTTTTTCCAGACCTCAAACAAAAAAAGAACGTTTTCCAGATTTTTTGTGCACAGTTGAAAAATTGACAAAAAACATAACGGGCGATTGCCCATTTGTTCAACGTTGATATGATCCAAGGCTTATGACCCGGAAGTGAACTTTGATTTGTTGCAAGCCATGGAAGCCAGAAGTCAAGTTGGATCTTATTCAGAGACAAGAGATAACTGCAGCGCCAGCAGCAATAACAATGAACACATTTGTGCAGTTTAGGGAAGAGCAAATAACCCGGTACACCCCCCTCCCCCACTTCTACTGGGGGAAAATCCAGTTTTCATCACTGATGCTGATGCTGGTGCCTTGACACTAAGGTATAATTAAATTATATATTTTTGCATGAATTGTGACACTTTCAAAACAATGTGTAATTATGTCAGCAAATCCTCCAAACCTCCATTGTGTGTATTCTTAATTCTCCCATGGGGCTCCGAAGCAGGATTTCTCCTTATTCTGGATACGTTTGAGGATTTACTGTTAAATATTGTCTTTTAATTGTTGTGTACTATGCTCTTATGCTGCACTGAACATCAATCAATTATAACAACACCTTTAGCAGAACTCATGGAACTCCTTGTGTAATGAACGCCAGCTGGTGCAGCTGTGCTGACAAACGTTGATTAACCTCTCAACTGTAATTCTGCAAACCCTGGTTCGAGCCTCGACGGAACAAAGGGCTGCTCGGACCAATCAGATTACACCTTGTTAGCTCGGAGTCAGCATGTAGGCCACACAGTCAGGAGATTGGGAAGACCTGGATTCGATTAATCTGTGTGTGGAGATTAATGGATATCGGATATTGATAAGAAAGCTAATATCGAGCATAGCAGGACTCCAGGAAAATGTGTTATTTAGGCAGGATTAGCTTGTGGCATTAAGACTAAATCATCCATTCATCCATTTTCTATACCACTTATCCTCACTAGCGTCACAGGGGTATGCTGGAGCCTATCCCAATCTCTGTTGGGCATCTCTGTGTGGAGTTTGCATGTTCTCCTTGTGCATGCGTGGGTACTCCGGTTTCCTCCCACATTCCAAAAACATGCATGTTAAGCTAATTGGCGACTCAAATTGTCCATAGGTATGAATGTGAGTGTGAATGGTTGTTTGTCTATATGTGCCCTGTGATTGGCTGGCGACCAGTCCAGGGTGTACCCCACCTCTCACCCGAAGACAGCTGGGATAGGCTCCAGCATACCCGCGACTGTAGTGAGGATAAGCGGCATAGAAGATAGATGGATGGATGTATAGGGGTCATTCCTATTGTCATGTTTGACCACGTTTGGACTAAAATTGGTAACACCATTGTCCTCAAAAGCGTCCACTTTAAAACATGTTTGTGTTAGATTAGTTTGAGCCTATCCATCCACAATGCCTCATTGTGTCCACAGTGTTACTTCTGGTCCACAAGCGGCTGCACCCTCCATCAATCAATTACTACAACACCTTCAGAAGGGAGAGTTCACGCATGGTTAGTGTGGAGCAATCGCCATCATCATGTTTCAGTAGGCAGCTTCCACTCAGATGGCGAGGGCTAGTCCAAAGGAGGATCTTGGCCAGTTGGGTGTCACCTCTGCAGTATAAATGACTGGAGCGTTGGGGGATGGTCGGCCACCGTGGATACTGTCGTGCTGTCATCAGCAATGCGAGTGTGATGTGGGGATGGAAGGTTGGTCAATACTGAGCTTGAGAGCTAATAGCATATCACTGTCCTCAAGATGGAGCGCCAGTGAAGCAGATGAAGACCTTTGTAAAAAAAAAAAGAGTGACTTGCTTTATGAGCTCGTGGTGGAAAATGACTTGAGTCGGGTTTATGAACATATTTGCAGAGGACAGGGAGTTGTTAAAGGCTTTATGGAGATGTTGTGGTATCCACTAAAACACAAGTGTGTTTTAGTAGCGATATATACAGTATGTCCTTGTTGCTGTTGATGAGCTTGAATATAAAGCTGTCACTCTTTGGGAGGTGTGTGCTCACTGTTATGTTTGTCTTTCTTCCTGACACCACAACTTAAAAACTGCTTGGGTATAACACAGTGGTTCCCAAACTTTTCACAGTCGCATAAGCCGTCAGACATGTACCCCTACTCCTTCTTTGATATACGTATTATTAAATATATTATATTATGACAGGGCTCGACAATAACGATGTACCGATGGCCCGGGGCAAGTTAAAACAAAATTTGGCCAAGTAAATCTAATCAGTGATATTCCCGTCAGGCAAGTGCACTTTAGCATGCCGTACTGCCAAGAGTTTTTTTTTTTTTAAAGCGGTTCTTGTTTAAATTACGGACTGCGTAATTTCGGTGGTAATTTGCAAACCAATCCTTGCAAATCTTGAAATGGACCAATCAGAATCGTTTATTTAAACCGCAGTCCGCATTTTACCCACACCCGTTCTTGTTCACGATCAACCAATCAGCGATCGTTTGACTAGGAAAACATCCACCATGGCGTCACTGCCAACATCGTCTAATTCTTCAACAACTTCTGAAGAAAAACAGCAAAAAGTGATGAACCAGTGCCTCCTAAACAAGTATTTTATTAGCGGCAGCCAATCAAATGATGGCACAGGTGAGTGAATCACATTGCTGTGACAATTTGAAGTGGTCACAATGAAACACCACCGATTAGATCCAATACCAAGTGCTGATTTTGCACAAGCTACAAAATCTAGCACTTCCATTTCTCTGTGTATTTTTCTCACCTTTGCTTCACAAATTATTGTTTGACCATTGAGCATTTTTTTCTGGATTAAAAACACTTTACTAGTACACAAATGTGTCTATTCAATAATGTTTCATTGTGGTGCACAACTTATAAATATCACTGCTTACTACGACTACCATGTGTAAGGTAGTATGGCATGCCATGTTAACATACATCTCTACATTTTTTCAGACATTCCTCCAAATACAATGCATCAGTACTATTATCTGATGAATTATCAGTATATATTGATATATGATAGCATTATGGCAGTCTTCTTATTTTACATGGGGCAAGTTCGGGCAAGTAGTTCTCACCTTAAGGATTCCCCATGGGCAAGTCATTTTTGTTTTAATGTAGAGCCCTGTATGACATTATATAAAAACAATATGTGTCTTACTGCACACACTAATTTAAAACTGAGAAGGCTTCAGAAGGGTAAGATGTCTCTTGGCAGGTTTGTCTACTGTATAGTGAATATATTTATTTAACAAGAGGTGATGTAACGTGTGCACATGTGCATATTAGCAGCCTAGTTTAAAATTGCCTCTATGTTTCAGGGTGACATTGATCACTCCTCCACTGAGGTGTTTCCTGTGGTGATGGAAATCAGGCCTGATAAGCTGAAAAGCGCTGTTATTAGTCTGCAGTGCTGAGTGACGCAGGATGACATTGAGCGTTATAATCAATCCACATACACACAAAGACGGTGTGGTGCATGTATGTTTGTGTAAACTAACTGTACTACACTTGAACCGCTGCACGCAAAAGGGTGAACATTTGTCAAAACATATAAAGACACTATTTTGCCTGCTATTATTTTTCTGACAATTTCACCATACCTTATTAAAGTATAGTTTGACTCAAAGCTTCTCACACACCTCAAAACAAAAAAAATATCCACTATAACTTGAGGGTATTTTGCCGAATCGCCACCAAATTAGGTACACAACTATAGGAGACTGATAAGAAAAGGTCTTTAAAATTTGGGCAAGATTGGTTCTTACTAGAGCTGCATCGATTATTCGTATGAAAATTTGAATACAAAAGGTAGTCGTGGATATTTTTCATGTTTCGTCACAAATGTGCCTATGTCACCCACGCAGAGGACAAAGAAGAAAGCGGCCGTTTGAAGATGCGGTGAGAAGAAAAGGCAAGACAACGGAAGATGAGGAAAAGTGTAATTATAAAGAACAGACAGAAAATGTGGTTGCACAGCAATTGGGAAACACCGTGATGTGTATCAGTTTCAACGCCGCGCTCTACCGCCGCACCAACAATAAAATCTCAGTAGTTGCTGGTGTGGCTGATGGATAAAACAACTATGCGGTCAGATGCACACACCTTTCGCCAGTGCCACTCATCGTATTTGAAGCCATGAACGCCATTGCGATATATGTATTTTTCTCATTGACTTGTTTTGTTTATTTATTATTGCGTGACTGAGTGACTAGTGGTGTCATTTTGTTGACTTACCTTCATTTGGCCTGTTTTTTTTATTGTTTGTGTTTATTGTATCTTTAATGGTTGCTAAGCCTGAACTAATGAATGATCTTTTACCAACAAGACTTGGGTAACTCTCAACCTCCATCTAAGTATTGTTTGGTTTTCTTTAAAAAATAAAAAAGAGATACATAATACTAAAATAAATAAAAAATATATAAATAGATACAAAAATATAACTATAAAAAATATAAAAATATATATAGATACTTAAATAAAAGTTGCGATTTTCTGTAATAACAGCAGAAAATAATAATTCAAAAAACTAGTCCTTCATTACTTGAAAGTGAAATGTTTTATTTTTTGTGTGAATTTATTCTTTCTCATTAAACAAGCAAACCTATGTTTTCCTGATTACTCGATTCATCAAAAATGTTCGGTACAAAACTATATTTCTAAAATATTCAATAGCTGCAGCCCTAGTTCTAACACATACACATTCTAAAACCCCAAAATACGACAACCGCTGTGTAAGCTAACCGAGGTTCCACTGTAGTTTATCAAAAGCTAATTACCAATTGTCAACTGCAGGGGGAACCCGATGGAAACTGCTGCTCTTACACAAACAGCCCTTGACCAAAACTTTGTCATGATCAATCATGTTAAATATTCCGTCATAAATTTCAGTTGCAGTTTCTTTCCTATGAGGAGCGACAACAATGATCCGAAGTGCCAATCACTCTGCAGGGAGCGCACAAGCACATCAAAGCATGCGAGCCATCTTTAACAAGACAACGCCAGCAGGCAAATCACCCTTTCAAGCAGCCACTCCCTCAGGAATGATCGACATTCCTTTACTCACACAGAAAGAGAAGAACAAGCAGTACCTAGACACACTAGTGTGTCGTAGCATTATACATTCATCAGCTCAGCCGATTAAAAGTCAACACACAGAATCATCAGTGTGACACTGTAGGGAAAAAAATACATATTAGGCAGTCACAGTTTGTTGTCAGGCGGTCGAGTGGTTAGCGCGCAGACCTCACAGCTAGGAGACCAGGGTTCAATTCCACCCTCGGCAATCTCTGTGTGGAGTTTGAATGTTCTCCCTGTGCATGCGTGGGTTTTCTCCGGGTACTCCGGTTTCCTCCCACATTCCAAAAACATGCTAGGTTAATTGGTGATTGTCCATAGGTATGAATGTGAGTGTGAATGGTTGTTTGTCTATATGTGCCCTGTGATTGGCTGGCAACCAGTCCAGGGTGTACCCCGCCTCTCGCCCGAAGACAGCTGTGATAGGCTCCAGCACCCCCCGCGACCCTCGTGAGGAAAAAGCGGTAGAAAATTAATGAATGAATGAGTTTGTTTTCAGCATTTACACAGATACACAATCATCACACAAAATTAGGCTTATCCTCTCAGCATTGCAATTCAACAATCGCATGAACAACCGTTGGCTGAGACTTACTCACATTAAAAAAAAAAATTTAAGATGCCACCAGGAATAATTCTAAAAGGCAACAATGACACAAAGGCAAGGAATCAAAGGCAGATGGGAAGTGGGAGAAGTTGGTAGCTCCACTAGGAAGTCATCCATCAGACATGAATGTTGTGTTCCTTTTGGAGGCACTGTTCTTGGCCCCGTGTTGAGACGGTCGGTGTCTGTCTGCTTGCACAAACATCACTCTCACTAAAAAATAAGCTGTGACTCTTCAGCAGCACATTGGAAAACATATTGGTGGTGGTACCATCACAATAAAAACTGAATGATGCGGACAAAACTGTGCATGGTTGTACATGACCACAATGTACATACTTTAAAGCACGTGGGCCAGTTGTTTATGACATTGCTATGCACCATAAAAGTTAATAAAAGACAAAACAATCAAGCTTCTAATAATAAAGTCAGCCCGAATTACATTGTTGATTGCATTTTAAATGACAAAAGAGGTCATAACTTAATTAACTGTAGCCTGTGTTTGATGCACTGATGCACTGATGATCGCCTTACTGTGATGTGGTCCTTTTCTTCTTCTTTCTCTTTTTTGGCTTTTCCCTTCAGGTTCTATCCAACCCTGTCTTAACCCTGGAGGTGAACAGCACCGATGGCGGTCGTTGTTAACCCTGGCCTCGACCGATCCGATATGGAAGTCGTGTGTATGAATATAAATGACATTTGTGTCCACCCCCTACGGGTTGTGCTTTGAAGGACATGCGAGCATACATGTAATACAAATACCTTCAGAGTATTATAATCATTATACAAATGGTCAATGTACTTGCCAAGTCCAGGCCCGCCCCTACAATGATGGATTTCAACTAATATTGCTCAATTTCAAATTTTGTGCTTGTCAGTCCCCTACCAGTTTGTGGGAGTTTAAACTTCCAACATTGGACTCTGCCAGACCTTCCCAGTAGACCCTCACAATGCGTTTGGGCCTGCCAAGTCTGACTGGCAGGTGGTTATAAGTTGACCGCTCCGCCCCTCTCTTCACCTGGGTATCTAAAAGGTATGGCTGCAAGTTCAATGACACGACCATAAAGAGAATGTGGACACCCTTGTGCTTGAACCTGGTGTTCTTTATGGACAACTAAGCGCCACTTGGGTTCAGATCAGGGGGGCCGTTCCTCCCATTGACGCCTCTCCAGGTCTCACTGTCTCTGCGTTGAAGACCCCAACGGGCCAAATGTGGCCCGCAGTACACTAGTTTGAGGCCCCCGCCTTGATAGGAAAGTTTAATGTTAGTGTGACCCGCGCAAGTTTGATATGGATGCTGTATGGCAGGGGTGCTCACTGGTCGATCGCTGGTCGATCGCGGCGTGACATTAAAAAAATATCATCCTAGCATCAATGCTTGATTGATTGATATACAGGGCAGCCATTCAGATGACAACTGAATGTTGCCCTTCGGTTGACCAATCAAATCAAACAACGTCTCTAAGTGCAGCAGAACTTACCATGTCAGCCTATCATCCAACCCCGTTACTTGATGACATACAGGACAACCAGTCAGATGACAACTGAATTTTGACCTTTAGGTCACCGCTCATGTGTAAACAACGATGCAAAGTGCTAAGCTAGTCGGCGAATTGCGTCAGATTTTAAGCCCTCGTTAAAGTTTATGGTCACTAAAATGAATGAAGGAGCTGGACCAAGTAAAAAGGCAAAAACATATCACTTCCATACGGAATGGGAGGTGGACTTTTTTTTTCACAATGTCTTTTTCGAAGTGCGTTTGCCTGGCTAACCTGGCTATCAGCAGCTACTGTCCGGACTATGCATCCCTGGCTGATTCAATTCAGTGCAAGTCATCAAAGTAAACTCAGGTAATTACAAAAAATGTTAATAGTTAATTATGTGTGTTTTGCAATATTGGCTCATTTGGTTATGTAAGGTACATCAACATACATTGTACGTACAAATAATCCTCAATACATTTGAAAATAAATAGATGTTGTGCATTTTTGTAGTGGGTAGATCATTTTGACTCGGTCATTTTAAAAGTAGCTCGCATGCTGAAAAAGTGTGAGCACCCCTGGTATCATGTACCTAGAAAAAATTATTACGTTTTATTAATGTTCATGTTAAAGGTTAAATAACTGTTAATAGTTATCCTCCCTATGCGTGTGGAAGTGGTAAGTTTTTGGCTATTTAAGTTTAAAGGAAATAACTTGAAGGCTACCGTTTAGGTCGCTAGCTCTCTAGTTTGCGAGTTAGCATGTGTCTCAAGACCCTGCAGTTGCGCAATATGTTATAAAAAAGTATAAATGTGACTATCGTCGTGTTTTGTCATGTCTACAGGGCTCTAATAATGCTTTGTTAATTTTAAATCTGAAAAAATAATTTGTCTACCCACCAACTATATGTGGTTTCTCAAGTTTTTATTATTTGCCGTTTTATTATTATTATTATTATTATTATATTTATTTATTACTGATTGGTTGATTTTCTTTATTCTTGATTTGTTTATTTATTTTTCATCTTATTTTGTGCAGAAAAATAAAAATTAAGATATTTGAGAACAGTGGAATGTTTTATCAGAGCTTTTATTGTAGAAAATCGGAACCAAAGTGAAACAAACTGAAAAAGTTTGTATATTTTTCTGTTTTTAATAAATGCGTTGTTTTTTTTTGGGAAAACCTGATGCGGCCCAGCCTTGCCCAGACCCTAGCTCCAGTGGCCCCCAGGTAAATTGAGTTTGAGACCCCTGCTCTAGGGATTTCAAAAAGGGGCCAGAAGTGACAATCAGTTTCTGCAGCCGAAGATCGGACCGCCAAGAAAGGAGGGGCTTTCTTGCTTTGAGTGAGCTCATTGGAGCGGGGGACCAATGTTGTCTTATCTTATCAGGCTGTGCCTATCCGAGGCCCATGGGTGGAGACCCGGCCACCAGATGCGTGCCATGGGGCTCCACCTCCAGGCCTGGTTCCAGATGGGTGCCCTGTTGACCCACGTCCGGGCAAGGGAAAAGGTCAAGGTCTGTTGATCCACTCTAGGGGTACATGTTCTCACACATTTTCACCCTTTTGTGTCATGAAGTACTTTACATACATAAACAAGAAAAAGACAGTAAAAAGGTTCAAATAAGTTATTGGTTAACAACTAGCTGTATATGCCTGCGGTGATGCACTGAATTATCACCTTCTGCATCTCCTATTAACACCACATTTTATTAGAACAAGCATTTGGAAACCTCAGTAAAACTATGTGATTCCTCTCAGTTTTATAGACAACAGTAATACTGCCTGGACTGGTTGACTAGACTTTAACCTTGTAGCAGACTCGGACAAAGTCATCCCCATCCCAAACAAAACAGCTATGATGTTATAAAAGCAAAAACGTCTGTGCTGCATATTCTTCATTTTTCCTTCCACAATACTGTTGTTTAAAACTCCTAAAGCTCCTAAATCGTACTCTGCCCTTCCCATCAACAGACAGAGATAGCAGCAGCTCGGAGATTCATCATGGAGGATTTAGCCACTAAAGCGCTAGATATTTCCCAATAGAACATTGGACTTACACATACCGTTTTTACGGTATTATTTAATCAACAGAAAGATCAATGACAGGACAGGATTATATATATTTGTATGAATTAACAGCAAATTAACTGAATGTCAATCAAACTTAAATATACCGCAAAACTCTAAAAATCTATTTGTCTAACATTAGACTCTTGAATAGTAGCAGAACGTTTGAATGACACTTTAAATTGTGTTGTTGTGAGCAATGAGGGCATCGCATAATTTAAGGTTAATTTGTGAAATGTAGCAAATTATACAGTACATCATAATTTTAATAATAATTTTTTTTCTATGCTAATAGATGAATTAAAAATTACTATATAGTACATATACACACACTCAACAAAAACATCAACGCAACACTATTGTTTTTGCTCCCATTTTTCATGTAAAAAAAAAAACAATATTACGGGCGGCACGGCGGTCGAGTGATTAGTGCGCAGACCTCACAGCTAGGACACAAGGGTTCAATTTCACCCTCAGCCATCTCTGTGTGAAGTTTGCATGTTCTCCCCGTGCATGCGTGGGTTTTCTCCCACATTCCAAAAACATGCTAGGTTAATTGGTGACTCCAAATTGTCCATAGGTATGAATGTGAGTGTGAATGGTTGTTTGTCTATATGTGCCCTGTGATTGGCTGGCGACCAGTCCAAGGTGTACCCCGCCTCTCGCCCTAAGACAACTGGGATAGGCTCCAGCACCCCCCACGACTCTTGTGAGGAAAAGCGGTAGAAAATGAATGAATAAACAATATTACCATTTTTTTCAAATGTTGTACACAAATCTGTCTAAATGTTTGATAGTGAGCACTTCTGCTTTGCTGAGATAATCCATCCCACGTCACAGGTGTGCCACATCAAGATCTGAAATCATGACGACTACACAGGTGTACCTTAGACTGCCCACAATAAAAGGCCACTCTGAAATGTGCACTTTTGTCTCATAGCAAAATGCCACAGATGTCGCAAAGCATTGAGGGAACGTGCAATTGGCATGCTGACAGAGTGTCAACCAGATCTGTTGCTCGTGCATTGAATGTTCATTTCTCCACCATAAGCCGATGGACAAAGAACAGAACAGCTGCATTTTATTGCTGACATTTTGACTGCACAGAGATACGGTGATGAGATTCCTGAGGCCCATTGTTGTGCCATACATCCATGAACATCACCTCATGTTTCAGCAAGATAATGCACGGCCCCATGTTGCAAGAATCTGTACACAATTCTCTGAAGCTGAAAATGCCCCAGTTCTTGCATGGCCAGCATACTCACCGGACATGTCACCCATAGCGCATGTTTGGGATGTGCTTGACCGGCATATACGACAGTGTGTACCAGTTCTCAAACTTAATAGTGACAAAACAGATATTATCATCATCGGTCCCAAAAACATCACAACACCCACCCATAACTTCTATCTTCAATTTGACAGCGCCACCCTCACTCCATCCCTGCTCATCCGCAACCTTGGTATCCTCCTGGACCCCACCCTTCCATTTGGACCCCACATCAAACAGTTAACCCGGACTGCATTTTTCCATCTTAAGAACATAGCCAGACTCCGTCCATCACTTACATTCTCTGCCGCTGAATCCCTGATCCATGCTTTCATCACAACCAGAATTGACTACTGCAACAGTATTCTCTACGGTACACCGTCCAAAACCCTCAACAAAATACAATATATTCAGATCTCCGCTGCCCACCTCCTCGCCTCCTCACCTCCACCCGTTCCCGTGAACACATTACCCCTGTCCTCCAAAACATCCACTGGCTTCCCATTCCCCAACGCATTCACTTCAAAGTTCTTCTCATAACCTACAAAACCCTCCACGATCTGACCCCCCCCCCCATATCTCACAGACCTCCTCCATCCACACAACCCCCCGCGTCCCATTCGCTCCTCAGACTCCAACCTCCTGGCACTCCCGTGTAAGACCAAGCTCCGAACCTTGGGTGACAGAGCCTTCTCCATCGCTGCCCCCACCCTCTGGAACTCTTTGCCCCATTCACTCCGTGCTTGCCCTGACCTTCCCACCTTCAAAAAACAACTAAAAACCCACCTCTTTAAATCTGTGTTTAATGTCTAACTTTTTATATCTGACTGCTGTGCCCCGCCCCGCTTTTACTCATGTTTTAACTGTGAATGCTATATTTTGGTGTGTCTTCTATCCTGTTTACTTGCTTTATTCAACGCCATTCTTCTGTAAAGTGTATTTGAGTATTTTGAAATATTATTATTATATCCAGCAACTTCGCACAAGCATTGCAAGAGGAGTGGACAAACATTCCACAGGTCACAATTGACAATCTGATAAACTCTATGCGAAGAAGACGTGTTGCACTGCATGAGGCAAATGGTGGTCACACCAGAAACTGACTGGTTCTGAGTCCCCTGACCCCAATAATTAAAAACAAATGCACATTAGATTATATTTTTGTTGAGTATATGTATATATAGTCGATTATAATTCATCTCTTGGCATAGAACATTTTATCATTTCCTGTTTAGTGCATGAACACCACACTTCTTTGCAGAGAGCTTTTAGAAGATCTAGGCTACTTTAAGTACTGTATTGCACCTCTTGCAAAATAAGATAACCACACTTCTCACCAAGCAATAAACAAAAAAAAATTGGCTCATTCCGAACATGCAGTATATTTGTGAACACCGTTATTCATCTTACCGACTGTATTCTAGTCACTGGGCATTCAGTCATGGAAACAAATCAATCCCAACATTCTGATACATGCCGTTTATCCCGAGCTTGAGCTGCTTAGTGACTGCATGCGGATGAAAAGAGCTGTTTAATGCCACTTTGTAAACATGAATTTAAAAGTGCTCTTCAGCATTTGCACCTTTTATGAGGACTACCGACTCTGCATGGAAAATATCCCACAAGGTGTCATTTCCCTCATTTTGCTGTCACTACTGCAATCATCTGTTTTACATGACACCACTGTACCGCCCATCTTAAGCATCCGGACCATGTTACCCGGCAACATCTTCTCCTCCTTCTCCTCTCAGAGGATTCCCTGTCAATGGCTACGAAGCTGTGGACCAGCGTGCGTCCAGAGGCAGCAGATGTGATGTGACCGAAGCTGCATGTATTTATAGGCTATATGAGGAGGGAAACGTGCTGCTCACCGTTGGGAGCTATTTATAGACCTTTTACTGATTCTTCCAAGCACAGAGACTCTCCTCATGGGAATGACTTCACAAGGCTCCTCTATATTATTCCCTGCAACACATGGGTACTCTTCTTATCTCCTCCATCTTGCCTCCACTCTGCCCTCACAGTCCTCCCCTGATGATGTCCT
Source organism: Doryrhamphus excisus (assembly GCF_037039965.1). Classification (NCBI taxonomy): domain Eukaryota; kingdom Metazoa; phylum Chordata; class Actinopteri; order Syngnathiformes; family Syngnathidae; genus Doryrhamphus; species Doryrhamphus excisus. The sequence goes on along the minus strand of NC_136357.1, from coordinate 12,349,747 downwards.
CATCGCCATTACTGCACCTTGCTTCTTCGTTTAAGCATCCGTCTTTACTGGGGTGTCCTGATCTGATATTGATATTGGGCCAATATCAGCAGAAAACAAGTATTGAATTATATCAGCTTGCATTTAAAATCTCTGATATTAGCCCTCCGATACAAGCAGTTGATTCCAGACTCTGCCCCAACAAGTCTTTCCAGCAGCCGCTGCATAGACTCCATGTAATCACAACAGTGTGTGCTAACATATAATGTCATAATATAATTAATAATGTCATTTTAAACGATATGATATGAACTTTTTATTAACTTTACTATGGATTTCTCACAGAGCTATATTGAACCAGTGTATAAACAATTTAACTTGAATATAAATGTTATGAAGTTTATTTCAGTGCCATGCCATGTCTCCCTACTATGTGTGATTGTGTGTGTGTGTGTGGATGTGTGTCTAGTATGGAGGGTGGGAGGGAAGGGCTTTCTTGTTTTTAATTGGGGTAATTCTTTTTAATTCTGTAAAGCACTTTGTGTTGCATGTCTTTGCAGGAAAAGTGCTATACAAATAAAGTTGATTTGATTTCCTCAGGAGTATACCGACACAAAAGATGTTTACACTTGAACAGCTCATGGAAGAAAACATTTGCATGTTTGCTGTTGTTTATGTGTTAGTGATTTGTGATGCACTAACTTGGGTGCAAAATATCACACAACTTGTAAAAGGGTATGTATGAAAAGTACACCGCTAATGTTAGCTCAATATTTGAGTTGAGTATTTGACGTTGTCTGCTGCTTCAATGCGTCTGTAAGGGCTGCACGGGGAACAAGTGGTTAGCATGTAGGCCAAAATGGGGGCGATCTGGAAGACCTGGGTTCGATTCTCCACTTGGGTGTGGAGTTTGCATGTTGTAACCATGCGTGCGTGGGTTTTCTCCCGGTATTCCGGTTTCCTCCGACATTCCAAAAACATGTTAGGTTAATTGGCGACTCCAAATAGGTATGAATGTGAGTGTGAATGATTGTCTAAACCTTGGCTGATGTACCTGTGCCTATCGCCCGAAGTCAGCTGGGATAGGCTCCAGCTCCAGCCCTAGTGAGGATAAGCGGCATGGATGTATGTGGCTGTAAGCTACTGTTAATAAGACTTATTTGTTAGCAATTATTTTTACCTCAATATCAACATGCATTTGTTGATATTGAGCTATTCGCTCTCTACGAGTGGTAAAAAAAAGCAAATATCCTGCAGCTCTAGATACATCTGCATGCACTTAAATTTTTTGATTCTCAGTTGTTTGTGGGAAACTCATGCGTGTTACAATTACCATACTGCTGTTCACAATGAATCATCAGCGGGGTTAACACCACTGATGCTGTGCAGTTTGTTCCTTACTCCTTACTACATTACAGCATTGGTTCTGTTGCTGCTGTTTGCGTCTGACAAAAGTCATAAAAAGAAATCAGGATCATTTAAAGGACGATGCGTCATTTCCCCCTCACATAACCAATACTTTCATTGTGATTTTTTTTAGACCCATATTATGTTAGATGCCATCTTGCTCTATAAGTGTGCTGATTTGTCTGTGTGTACATCTGCGCACTGTGTGTTATTGAAGTGCAAGTGCTGTAAGTATTACTTCTGACCACTTGAGAAAAACACACAAAACAAACACAAAGAGACGGTACAATGAATGCTCACAAACAAGAACATGCAAAAATCTCTAGTTGTGTGTGATGTAACAGGAAGCACTTGATCTCAGCATGCAAGCCTTCTAGCTAGTTTAAGTACACAAACAGACAGACACAACTCCTCCCACGTCCTTCAGCGTGACAGCATGTTGTGATGCAGAATGGCGTCTGCTCGTCAGGCTGACAGACTCACACTGACAGGGCGGTCAGTCAGAGCGGTGCGGACGTGGAGAGGAAAAGGAGAGTTTTTTTTTTAATTTTACAACCCTCTCGACCACAAACTACAAACGGCACTTTGGCCTGAAGCAGTGTTGTCACGTGACTTTTGGCAAAATGCCTGATCCACTTGTGATGCCCTTCCTCTTCCATCATGCAAACACTGGCCATCATCATCATCTGCAGCCGGATATTTAACACTACTACTGCTTTCTACACTATGAGAAGTGTATTTCCTCCAGCTCATTCCCACGCAGCGGTGGCAATTTCTGATTTTTTTACACAACAGAAAATAATTCCATCTCCAAAAGGGGGCGCTGCACAAAAAACAGACAGTGTATGCTCAGACACTTGGAAATTCGGCGGGAATATTGCTGCACACTCACCATATGGGGCGGGTTGAGTCTCACATCCGGGTACTCACAGTGCACAAGATTTTACCATACTTATCAGTACGAATGCACTTATGCACTCAAAATTGCAAAATGTATGTCTGGAAGTGCGCAAATTGAAACACAGCCTGTGAAAGTTGAGCAGCACCTGCCAGGAAGTCATGCATCGATGTCCCATGCTTGAAAACCCAATTATAATATTCAGCATAAAAATCAAACTGAAGAGCAGGACATATTTTCCTAATCTCCCATTACACGGTATGAGCTTTGTTAGAATGATAGGCATTTAATTATGGTGGGTGTCATTACTCTGCTCAGACATAACGCTGAGGGGACAGCCAGAAGCAGTTTTTTTTTTATTGAAAAAGTTGCAACAAAGCCTCAGTTCCTCCAACCCAGTTGACCCAATCACATCATTATCTGACCTGTGTTGAACTTATAACACGCCAACGAAAGGAAAGGATTATAACTGGAAGGAACAACCACAGGACATGAACATGGCAGTAATGGTGTGACGTTACATATGTGAGTGTGTTATACGTAATTGACTACTTTCTATTCTAGGTTCCTTTACAATCAAAGACATACGTATATGTTCATTCATTCATTTTCTACCGCTTATGCTCACGAGGGTCACGGGGGTGCCTGGCGACCAGAGGCAGGTTACACCCTGCACTGGTCGCCAGCCAATCACAGGGCACATATAGACAAACAACCATTCACACTCACATTCATACCTATGGACAATTTGGAGTCGCTAATTAACCTAGCATGTTTTTGGAATGTGGGAGGAAAACCGGAGTACCCGGAGAAAACCCACGCATGCACGGGGAGAACATGCAAACTCCACACAGAGATGACCGAGGGTGGAATTGAACCCTGGTCTCCTAGCTGTGAGGTCTGCGCGCTAACCACTCAACCACCGGGCAGCCCAGACATATATTTAATTATCATAAAATGACTGTAATACCTACATATGATATGTTACATATGATAACCATCACCTTTCTGAATAAAAATTTATACATCAAATTTATTACATTTACATTACATTACATTTAATCTACTAACACATGGCTTCACACAGGTCATAAAGAGGCCTTTGCTAAACAATAAATGCCCTACAAATTATTCCCGATAAAAGATATTATTGTCAACATTATTTTGACACCATTTTCCCATGAATGTAATGATAGTATATAAACAATATTGTATAAACAGCTACCAACCTTAAGCCATATAATGACATACACTTGTCTTAAAGTGTAAAACACATCTCAAATTGTAAAGCACGTGTATTTATTGGTGACAAATGGGATGTCAGCCTCTGCATGCATTACTAATAAATCTTCAACAAACTGTAATGCCTGTGCTTGTGATGAAAGAAGAGGTAGTCACCCATGCAATTCCAACTGCATATGGAAGATATTTTTAAAACTCATATTTTGTTTCCACAGTAACAGCGCTTTTATTTTGAAGTCCGGTAGTGCGTCCTCTGAGTTTGAAGGATGTCTGCATGACGGGTTGGGTACAATAATAAACGTGTTTCCCATATTTTTCCCACTCTGAACTGGATGACGAGAAAGTCATCCAGCCCGAGTCGCGAATGCAACCACACTAGCGTGCTAAACTTAGCTAACTCGCTAGCTTCCATTCACTCTCAGAGGTTCAAACCTTTTCAACTTGTTTAGTTCAGGAGGAGGCGGTTTAGTGTTTAGAATTTTGTGCTACAATTTAGCGGTCTGCCAAGTACTTTGCCACACGAACATTCCTTATCCTCAAGATGACAGCATTTTATGCATCTTATGAGTCATCTTATGTATCATCACCTCAGCTTATTTACGTTTATCATTTATACCTTATAAGTAGAGATGTCTGATAATTAATGGTACCAATAATTATCAGCCCAATGCCCAATATCAGTATGAAAATGTGATATTGGTGTGTAATTTTTGTGCATCAATTCTATCAAAGTCCAATCAAAGTCCAATCAAAGTCCACCATGTTGCGCAACTCAGCATGTTTACGTTCATCATTTATACTGGTATAAGTCATTTTCTTTTTAATTTATTTTCATTTTCTTCATCATCTGGCCCTATTTCCCATGTGAAAAGTTGCCTTGGTTTTCATATGCTTAGGTGTCCTCACACCTTTTGAAACTAATTCCACCATAAAACAAACCATACCCAAGTGTATTGGAATGAATGCACATTGGGTTACATTGTGGCTGTCCAACCGTTGATGATTTGTTAGTTATTCTGTATTCGATTGTGCAGGTGTACCTAATATAGTGTCTGGCGAGTGCTGTATTTGCAGAATTAACCAGTCGGAAACAAGACGCTGTTTATAGTTCTTTGCTCTTTAAACAGATGGCCGCGTTGTAACTCAAATTATCTTCCTGCATAAATTTTACAGGAGACTACACACATAATAATGTGCTAAGGTGGCCAGTTGTACGCTATTTTTACAAGCTGACCTTTCATTTTTGGTTACTGCTTGTTGATGGAGCGGCTTAATATTTCATAATAGAGTTTAAAACCATATGTTTAGAATATCTCTTCACCTGCTGAGCTTATTCCCAAGATTGTTCACCAGAGCGCTCACTTGACAGCCTGGTGATAACCCACTGCAATTTAACAACCCTGAGTCAGTGCAGCTTATCTTTTTGCAACATATATATGAACACATTTCTCATTGAATAATTGACAACCTCCAAGGCTCCAGCAGAACCCACATTGCATTAAGGCTGCGTTCACACTTGTATTTCCATACTCTGGTCTAATGATCAACCCCTTTTTTTGAAAAACACCAGGTATCTTTAACTGTGCTGTATTTAAGCTTCTGGGCTTACATTGAAATCTTATTTTTACCGCAATTTCACCCAGCTCTATGTTGGGTTTTGCTAAGCATCGGTTGGTGATGTCATCTCCTGTGTTTTGGTCAGCTGGTGCGGTCTCAGATGAAACAGTATGATAACCTTGGCAAAAATAACACGGCTTGGCAGTTTCAAGATCTTATTTTGACATATCTTTACAGAAAACAGAAAAAAGTCAAGTTAAAACAGTCATTACTAAACCATATATACAAGTAACAAAATTAAAGTTTAATATACAGTATGCATTTTAAATTAAAAAAAATAATTCAGAATTCTTTCCAAATAAATACATTCATTCATTCATTCATTTTCTACCGCTTTTTCCTCACGAGGGTCGCGAGGGTGCTGGAACCTATCCCGTGGGAATGTGGGAGGAAACCGGAGTACCCGGAGAAAACCCACTCATGCACGGGGAGAACATGCAAACTCCACACAGAGATGGCCGAGGGTGGAATTGAACCCTGGTCTCCTAGCTGTGAGGTCTGCGCGCTAACCACTAGAACGCCGTGCCGCCACCAGACTGCATTCACACTTGACAAACATACAACAGAACAACCACAGTCTGTTTCAGCTCCATCTAAAACATACTTTTAAAGTGTGCCATTTTCACACAAACACACAGTGAGAGAGCACAGCAGAGATTTCCATTTCTGCCTGATTTTGCTGTCTATTTAACACTAGTTTGTGTAGCATTCCCATTTGAGCTCAAGGGAACCGATCCGGACCAGGGTTTGGATGATTGTGTTCATAACTTCACACTTGACCAAACAAACTATGAGCAGCTGTAAGAAAGTACGTTGGTAAACCTCACTCCCTGATGACTTAAAAGTCGCACTGAATATTGAGTTGACAGCTCTGGCTTTTTTAGCTCGATGGCTAGCGCCGTCGACTGTCATTCTGCAGACCATGCTTTGAGCCCAGGCGGACCAGTCAGATTACACTAACTGTATGTATGTATGTATGTAGCATGCTTAGTAGTCTGCAGAATCAGGCATGAGAGCAGCCTCAGTCTCTAAAGCTGGTTCACAAGCTGCTGAGAGCGCCGAGAGCATTCAGCTGCAATGCCACCGGGTTCCAAAAGGTGGCGCTAACACCAAATATTTTTTTTTATTGCACATCCACAACGTATGTGGCACATCCTTTATGTGTCTCAAAGTAAAAAGGATTATGGATCCTGCTGAGTGACATTTTCTTATCTTTCTCTTGCTGTGTGTGTGTTTGTTGAAGGAGGGGGTTGGGGCGTCACTGCAACACAAGCCTCGAGACAAGAGGGTGGTTGCCGTGGAAACCTCGGGCTGAAAAACTCAGCAGCCGGACGATGTGGAAGGAAGGCGGCAAGAGAAAGAGCCTGTGTGTAATGGAAAAAAATAGGAGGGCAACATCCTGAGGGCGGGAAGGAAAAGTAAAACATAGAAAAGGAAAACCAGAAGGCGATTGGGGGGGGGGGGGGGGGGGGGGGGGGTCCTATCTAAGTTAGAGATAATGTGGGGCATAAAAGAGACATTTGCACAGATGACGTGACAAGGTGTGATGCTGAGAAGAGCTGGAAGACTCACAAGGAATGGTGCGCAGGTATAGGTTGTCTCGGATGATCTGCTGGTGGTCGTGATCCACAGAGCCTTTGGAGAAACGCAGGTTGAGGTAGTGCCGCAGGTCCTTGTCAACAACTCCGCCTAAACACAGGGTGGTTGGAGGGTTAAAGGTTTCATAATGCCGTCATAACGTAGTGGACACAGCTAAAATGTACACACCGTGGCGACAAGCGACAAGCGGAATCAAACCTGCATATCTTCAATCACAAGCCACATACTTAACCGCTCAATCACCCCCAATGCAATAGAAGCACAGATTAACCAGTTTGGGGGAGCTAACAGCTCTGCTTAATTACATATTATCCATGTAACTCGTGTAATTATCCTCACGAGGGTCGCAGGGGTGCTGGAGCCTATCCCAGCTGTCTTCAGGCGAGAGGCGGGGTACACCCTGGACTGGTGGCCAGCCAATCACAGGGCACATATAGACAAACAACCATTCACACTCACATTCATACCTACGGACAATTTGGAATCACCAATTAACCTCGCATGTTTTTGGAATGTGGGAGGAAAACTCCACATAGAGATGGCCGAGGGTGGAATTGAACTCAGGGCTCCTAGCTCTGAGGTCTGTGCGCTAACCACTCGACCGCCGTGCAGGCCTACAGTAGAGATAATAAAAGTCAATAAACCATTTCAGGCATAAATAAGACTTCTGTTTGTGTTGCAATAAATGTGTTCCCTCGGGGAGATGAATGGGTGGCGGACAGGAAGTGACGTCGGGAGTTGAGTTTCTGTTTTCAGTGGCAGCAACAGTAACAGCCGCAACAGTAGCCCATGTTTTTGTAAGTTTTGTTAGGGATTATTGTGACAGTTGTGATATGTATTTCTACATTTCAATCATCAAACTCCATTTTTACAGTCCAACATTTCAAATTCCCAAATTCCAACATTGTGTATTTCTCTTTCTCTATAAATGACATAAAAGAATGACTTTCTTATAACCGATACTTTATTTTCCACAGTATAGTCTTAAGTGTCATGGCCCTTTTTAGCAAGTCACAGGTTATCTGTAAATATGGAGTTGTTTTCAGTATTTTCAATGCAGCTCTTGTATTGGACCCCGTTAAGTCTTCCTGTGTACTTCTCTTGGCGTCATCATCGCATTCAATGACAATACACTGCAAGATGATGCATAATATCTTCCTTTCTAAAGTCAACAATTTTGTGACACCATGGTAACCGTTTGTGGAGCAGCACTCAATTATTAGACTTAGCTCAGGTGCATGCTTAGGTTTTTGTAGTTGGTTGTGAAGTGGAGGGGGTTGGTTTCATCAACCTAAAAGGAAAAGCAACAAAGGCATATGCGCACACACACACACACACACACACAGCAGAAACCATGGCAATTGTGTAAACCAGTGATCCCCTTTGGTATTAAAGTGCAATGTCAGCAGGTAGACTGACAAAGTCCTACAGAGGACAGACGACCAACACCGCATCTCAGATTGCTGTAAAAGATATCGCCTTTCTATTGATTCTGTGCATGGACAAAAGCCCTAGGACACTCATCAGTCAATTAACACATCAATAAGGGGTAATATTATATTATTATAGTACCGTAATATTATAAATACGTTTAGGAGAAAAAAAACAATAATGTTACAAGAATACATTCAAGTTGATAGGAGAAAAAAAAGAAAAAAATCCAAACTGTTATTTTTCCCTTTAGAAAATGCTATCTAAATCTAAAAATACTATAATTCTAAAATATTATTGTGACTGTATAATATTTTTTAATTGTTCTTGTAAAATATATATTTTTCTAGTCATGAAGACTTAAAATTTTGTGTTTAAAATCTATTATTTCATTCAAAAATAATAAATAATAATAATAATAATAATAATTATGTAATTATAAGAATAAGAAAAATAATATAATATAATAATATGAGAAAAATAAGAAATTTGCAATAGCATGAGAAAAGTGTCAAAGTGAAGCTAAAATATGACTTTTTTTGCGTATAAAATTTAGATTTTTGTTGTAAAATACGGAAAGTTTCTCATTTAAAAAACTTTATTTTCAGAAATATATCTGTTTTTCTATTTGTCAATCTGAAAGTTACAAGAATAAATTTGCAACGGTATGAAAAAAAATCTATAATTTCTTGCCAAAATGAATAAAACTTATACTATATATTATATATATAACTTATATGAAAAAAAAATTTCAATTCTTTAAAAATACAAGTTTGTTTTCGCAAAGTTGTTACTTCAGGTATCAATTGGAAACCATTTTCCACTTCAAACAATTCTGTGCTTCCAACTTATAACAACTTATAACAAAACTTATAACAACTTTAACAAATACTGCACAATGCACAAACTCAATGAAGTCATACTTAGATGAGTTTGATGTAGAAGAACCCCATCGAATACTGTTTTGGGGTGAACTACAAGAGACTCCAAAATGTTGTCACAAGCTGCAAGATGCAACTCCAATACATGAGTCCACCAAACATGATCACATCCATATTTACCTCGTGCCTTCAGGCCATCGGGTACCAGGAGTCATCATGGAGGAGAACCCTACCTCATCTCAGGAGCACAATGTCATCCAACAAGCAGAAGGGATGATGAGGTTACGTGCTTTTACCAAATGACAAACATGTCTTCGTCACTCATGCGTACCCCATCGCCAGATTGTCTTGACAGGGCTACAGGGCTAGCGGCAGAGATTAATGCTGCGATTAGCCCTCTCGCCGACAACACGCCGTTAACATGGATGGTCATGGTAACATGAGGAAGTGCTGTTGTCACTGTTTAACTGAAGCTTCCTCTGTTTGTCATCCAACATAAAACCAACAGAGGTCATTACAAGCAGGGAAAACAAAGGCATACACAGAAAATGACCTTACCGCTGGTAAAAAAAAAAAAAAACACACATATGAGCACAAGCACACACGCACATATTTTGAGAGACAACAGTAGTGCATGACAAGCACCTCATTTGCATCCAGCCCGGATCTTGATCTATACAAAAATAATCCAGGTATACATCCACAGACACCCCGAGCGTCTTCCCAGACGTCCTCTATCCTCGCCAGCACCTCCTCCTCTTTTCTTCTTCTTCACCGAGTCCTCCTTGTGCTCCTCAGCTGCAGCTCAAGCAGCTGGCTGCAACCAAATTTAATCCCAGAGAGGAGCACGGTGATGGCGCCGAGGAGGGGGAGTGTGCACAGGGGGTCGTTTCTAGAGGAGGAAAGGGGGGGGGTGGGGAAGGGAGATGCTGAGAGAGAGAGAGACGTATGCGGAGAGAGACGACGGCCATCGGGAAGAGAGGAGACAAGGAGAGGGAGACATGCCAGCGGGAAGTCGGGGAGCAGCACAAGGCCGGAGAGATGGCGTGGTGTGGCAGCACCACCCGTCTGCTAAAGACGGTACTGCGCCGCTTTATTTGAAGTGCGGATGCAGCTACATGTGGTAGATGACCACAATGCATCCCGCAGGCTAGGAGGCAAAACCGCAGCTGTGTCTCACTTCGTTCGCTTCCATACTTACAGTCAGTATGCAGGATGTAGCACTCAACACAACCCAGATGGTGAGTGGACCCGTAACCACCCTCAACCATCACCATCTTGGCAACATCACAGAAGGGGAAGTACTAACTCAAATCGTTGCAATTCATGAGCGCTCACCTCTATGCATTTATGCACAGCATTATCAAGGTGAAACAAAGAATAGAAAATAAACGTCTGTCTGTGCAGTATCGGCGAAAGTCATTCACATTAGTGTCCATCTGCGTCACACAACAGGCAAATACGGTGCGTTTCAGGACTGCTGAACAAATTGAGGGCTTTCGAACATGAATCCAAGAAACAAATGACAGGCACAGTTTTAATTTAGCACACCATAAAAAATAAAATCTTCAAGTTTAAACACTTTTAATGCAAACATAACCATTAAACCTACTTATTTCTAAAATCACAAATACTTAAACTTGCTGATATAGTTCATCCAATACTTCTCTACAAGAGAGGAGAAATATGTTCTCAGGGAAGAATTACATTTGAAACACTTATATGCTAGGACTACGTTAAAAAGCCATAGCATTTCAGTATGTGGAATCAAACTATGGAATGGATTGAGTAAGGGCCTCAAACAATGCACAACGATGAGCCAATTCAAGAAACAATACAAGCAGTTAATAATGCTAAATACAAGGATGAAGAGTCTTGAACCAGTCATGATGTGCTATACATATCACGATATTGACAGTTACTATGGTAACCATTATGTCATTGTATGGTCATATCACCTCGTACTTTGGTACGAGGTGCATTATTAAAAAAACAAACAAAAAAAAAACATTAAACTAACTGTATTATGGAAAGCAGGAAGTGAACAAATGTAACAGTTACTGATTGTAAAAGTACCAGATGGAGGGGTAGGATTTAATAAGCTTTGCTTCTTCCTACTCCTTTTGGACATGTGGAACTGTGAACTGATTATGTGATGCACTCAATTGTAATCTGATGCATGTTCAAATGAAATAAAACCATTACTTATTTGTTCATAAAAGGTACACAGAACAATGACCAACTACATGCTCTGTCTGCTTTCTTTAGTTGAATCGTTCAAGTGCATTCTGTAACGCTCAGTGTTAAGCATGAAAGTACTCCCATTGTTTTGCCCCATACAACACTTTGGGAACGTAGGTATTAGAGTGTAGTTGGGAAACTACAGTTTCAGCCCACATAAAGGGTTTCAATGGGAAATTGTGGGGCGGCAAAACGAGATCGGGAAGACCTGGCATCGATTCTCCACTTTGTATCTCTGTGTGGAGTTTGCATGTTGTCCTGGGTTTCCTCCCACATTCCAAAAACATGCTAGGTTAATTGGTGACTCCAAATTGTCCATAGGTACGAATGTGAGTGTGAATGGTTGTTTGTCTATATGTGAGCTGTGATTGGCTGGCAACCAGTCCAGGGTGTACCCCGCCTCTCGCCCGAAGGTTCCAGCATAACCGATGTTGTGAACCAAGTGAAGATAAGCGGCATGGCATAAGATGGATGGATGTGAAAATGCTCCAAATAAAACGGAATCGTCTTTTGTGTGCTCTGATATAAATTGAGTGTATTCCAGTGAGACACCATACATGTGTGTATTAAAGCAAGTGTCTATTTTTGTGTGTGTTTATGTGATGCCAACCAGATGCTCCCCGACGTTCCTCAAATACTCAGCATCTAACCCACCAGATGCTCCCCGCTGTGTGACCTTGTGTATACGTCACTGAGAGCGAGGACAAAACCCACAGCTGCAGACGCCAGCGAGGACGCCTCCAGGACCAATTTTGTCCAAATACAAGACTAACATAAACAAACACCAGCAAAGGAGGAACAAACGATCATAATAATTTGATGTTAGTGCATTCTGTGGGTACTGACGTTTTTTTAGAGAGGCAAATAAAGCAACGCCGACGAGAAGCGGAAAAGATGACAGCCGTAATCCATCACAAAGTCATCAAGGCAGACGGCAATGAGCTCAAGCTTCAGCTCAGTAGAGCACTACATGAGTCCATGTAGATCAGGGGTCTCAAACTCAATTTACCTGGGGGCCACTGGAACTAGGGTCTGGGCAAGGCTGGGCCGCATCAGGTTTTCCCCCAAAAAAATATACAAACTTTATCAGTGCTTTGGTTCCAATTTTCTACAATAAAAGCTCTGATAAAACATTCCACTGTTCTCAGATATCTTAATTTTTATTTTTCTGCACAAAATAAGATGAAAAATAAATAAACAAATCAAGAATAAAGAAAATCAATCAATCAGTAATAAATAAATATAATACTAATAATAAAACAGCAAATAATAAAAACTTAAGAAACCACATATAGTTGGTGGGTAGACAAATTATTCTTTTCAGATTAAAATTAACAAAGCATTATTAGAGCCCTGTAGACATGACAAAACATGACTATAGTCACATTTATACTTTTTTATTTAGAACATATTGCGCAACTGCAGGGTCTTGATACACATGCTAACTTGCAAACTAGACAGCTAGCGACCTAAAAACGGTAGCCTTCAAGTTATTTCCTTTAAACTTAAACAGCCAAAAACTTACCACTTCCACACGGATAGGGAGGATAACGATTAACAGTTATTTAACCTTTAACATGAACATTAATCAAACGTAATAATTTTTTCTGGGTACATGATACCATACAGCATCCATATCAAACTTGCGCGGGCCGCACTAACATTAAACTTTCATATCAAGGCGGGGGCCTCAAACTAGTGTCCTGTGGGCCACGTGTTTGAGACCCCTGATGTAGATCACATAGCTTCTTGTTCATCAATTGATCCCGCCAAAAAAGAAAAAAAAAACATAGACACGCTCATGCCAATATTAGTTATTGCAGGCACACGGACACTGCTATCTCTCAATTTTCTATACCGTTTGTCCTCATTATACCTACAGCTGACTTTGGGCAAGAGGCGGGGGAACACCCTGGACTGGTTGCCAACCAATCGCAGGAGAACACTAATAATGTACAGACTCGATCACAATTTTAAGACTAGTTGCTAGAATTTACCTTGTGCACATTTGGATCTGAATGGGGTTTTAAGTAGAGCTACAATATACAAAAGTGGGAACAGGGAGTGTGACCAAAAGCACTTTGAAAAAGTCAAAACAACTGAAATAGGCTGTTTATCAGCTGATCAGAAGGTTTAAGACCATCACTCAAAAAATTACACAAAAAAACTCTCCTAACTTGAACACAAACATTTGTGCGAGTGTTTCCAGGAGGCTATTGGGAACATTGCTCCAAGTGGTGAAGATGGCTTCACAAAGGGCATCAACTGTCTGGGACTGATGGCTATTTTTATAAACTTCCCTTGCCATCCATCCCCAAATGTTCTCTATGGGACTTAATGGGATCAGGGGAACATGCGGGATGGTCCAAAAGAGTGATGCTAATTCTCCCTGAAGAGGTCCTTAGTCAGGCCAGCACTGTGAACTGCAGCGTTGTCCTGTTGAAAAACCCAGCTGTTACCACCCAGACGAGGGCCCTCAGCCATGACAGATGCCCGTTGCAACATCTGCACGTAACCAGCCACCATTTGACGACCCTGCACCACCTGAAACTCCAGTGTGAAATGGAATGAAAAGGCACCCCAGACCATGATGGACCCCCTTCCACTGTACTAAGTAAAAAACATCTCAGGTGGGATCTCTGCCAGTAACTTTGGAAGCCAACTGGACTGTCAAGGTTTTTCTCATCAGAGAATACAACTTTTTTCCACCTTTCGATGTCCCATGTTTGATCCTCCCTCGCAAAGTCTAAACTTTTTTGTACCGTAATGCTCAGTATCTTTAAAAAACTTAGAATGACCGTCTTACTGCGTCCATACTGCGTCCTTGCTTATGTAGCTTGACGATCCAACCACGTTCAAGAAGAGAAAGCTTCTTAGCTTTAGCCATCAGAAGGGTATGACCTTGTGAATGCCTGACAGAAAATTTGAATTTTTAGCAGATTTTGGCTTTTCTATAGCTTTTGATCATGTATAAAACAACATATTTCATTTTTTGGCTTTTTGTTCAACCATTCATTCATTTCCTACCGCTTTTCCTCACAAGGGTCGCGGGGTGCTGGAGCCTATCCCATGCGAGAGGCGGGGTACACCCTTGACTGGTCGCCAGCCAATCACAGGACACATATAGACAAACAACCATCCACACTCACATTCATACCTATGGACAATTTGGAGTCACCAATTAACCTAGCATGTTTTTGGAATGTGGGAGGAAACCGGAGTACCCAGAGAAAACCCACGCATGCACGGGGAGAACATGCAAACTCCACACAGAGATGGCCGAGGGTGGAATTGAACTCAGGTCTCCTAGCTGTGAGGTCTGCGCGCTAACCACTCGACTGCCTTGCAGAGAGCATTTAGATTAATGGACTTAAAAAACTGTTGATTTTGTTAATACTTGTGTTGTTTATTGATTCATTCATTCATTCATTTTCTACTGCTTATCCTCACTAGGGTAACGGGTATGCTGGAGCCTATCCCAGCTGCCTGTGGGCAAGATGCAGGGTACACCCTGGACTGGTCTCCAGCCAATCACAGGGCACATATAGACAAACAAGCATTCACACTCACATTCATACCTATGGACAATTTGGAGTCGTTGTTCAACCATCAGTTGTCCAATAGACTAAGAGCTTAAACAGCTGCCTGAGCAGCTTATACAATGCTGCTCAGATGCAAATAAGAAAATAGAAGAGTGCCATCATCAAAAAGACACACTGAAAGGATGCCTCATCATCATCAAGCAGGTAATATTTGAACTGCATACCTGACATGTGTTCTTGACTTCTGTTGCTAAGCAACACAAAAGACAGCAGCTTTGTTTACGCAGCACTTGATTTGCCTTCCACTGAGTAGCCATACTAATGAGTAACACACGCTCTGCTCTCACTCTGTGCACACTTTTTAAGGGTTTTTAAACAAAACTATGTGAGGTGGAAAACCATTTTTCATGAATTTTTATCAGAAACATTAGCATCACATAGCCGGTGTAGACACTGATCATGTTTATCATGGGCATGTAATATACATAGATGGATTTTTCGAATATAATTAAAACAAACAGCAGCAGGTTAACCTAACATGAACTCTGTCATTGTTACTTATGGCAAGCAGTCAGGCTGTTAAAAACCGTTCCTCCCCCTCCTTTGAGGATTTGCATATCCTCCTTCTCAATTAACATTTGTGTCATTACTGTTTTTTTCTCCAAACCTTTTTTCTTTACATGATTTGTTTATACATACATACATATATATATATACATATATACACACATATATATATATATATATATATATATATATATATATATATACATATATACACACATATATATATACACATATATATATACATATATATATATACACATATATATATACATATATATATATATATATATATATTAGATACATATATCTAAAAAAATCTATTTTTATGCATAACAAGCTACATTAAGGAACATCACATGGTTACAGTTGTACAATTCATGTCTGAAAAGGTGGCGGATGAAGCAGAGTTTATATTTAATTCTACCACTGCCCAAGTCTATTACTGATAACTCAGTCACACCATAACTTTTACATTCTGATATTTACAACATCTGACTTTCTGACTTTGTCACTTAAATTTTTTTCACTTCTCTATGAAAGGAAAGAATTGTTTTTTTAAAAAAAATCAAGAAGCAAATTGGGAATAAGCTGTACACATAGGAATAAATTTACATGAGCAGAGCATATAAATAAAACATTGAGGATCTTAACACATGTCAACACCCTTCTAAAATATCTTATATTTAAACAGCCAATTTGCAACATTACGCCTCTGCCGAGGGGTGCGATCTTTCTAATGTGTTGCAAGTGGGGCTGTTTAATGATTACACTTTTTAATTAATTTAATCACTGTTTTCAAATTAATTATTTGTGATTAATCACCATATATACATACATATACGTATACACATACATACATACATATATACACATACATACATATACATACATAAATACATATATACATACATATATACACATATATATAAACATATATATATATATATATATATAAACATATATATATACATACATACATATATACACGCATATAAACATATATATACATACATACATATATATATATATATATATATATTTTCATACACACACACACACACATATACATACATATAACATATATTTATTTATATGTTACATGATGAACTAAATAATCAGTATTTCGGCAGTATGGCTCTAGCCAAAACCAAAGACATGATTTGACTCATGGAACATGGATACCCTGCCTGGTCCAACAATATGAAAGAACACTAAATAAGGTGATACAGGGTTGTCATGGCAATGCCAGAGCTGCTGTTCTCCCCCATTACAAGGTAGTGTAGCATCACGGTTGTTTTAAATGACACATTGTTTCCTGTAGACCCTCACCCGGCCGAGCAATGAGCGTTGAGCATTTTGTCTGATTGGGGAAGGTGTAATTAGGTTCCGACACTTTCCCAGGCCGTCGAGGGAGAAGCGTGGTCGCGTCTCATCGAGTCTTGCAGCTTTTGCTAACATTAACTGCTAAAAAAAGTGTAACCAAGCTTGTGGTCACACTGCAGGAACACATGGATGCATGCAAAGCAGTTGCCAGTCATACTGTATATGCACACATGTACTGTCTCACACATGCATATTTGCAAATTAATTAAACTAAGGAAAATACACACAGCAAGCCAACAAGGACGCCACTTTTAGGTTGACGTGTGCTGCTGCTGCGGGTGTTTGGGGGGGATGGTTATTTACCAGAGTGGTTGTCATGGACAACAAAAAGTGTTTGTGATCGATAGCTTGCCACACTCCTACGAGGGGTCAACGGGGTCACAGAGTGGTATGAAAATGGGGGGCAGGAGTCACACTGACAGCAGTATGGTTGGCAAATATAATGAGAATATACTGTGCTTACTTGGATCTGCTCAGTCAAAGAACTGAGACAATAGAGTAGATCCCTCAAAGATGAACACTATTGCTATGAAGCACTAAATGCAAACTCAGGCCACTATTACTGTTCCTCCTCTGGTCTTGTACCCTCATCATTTTTCTTGTCCTATTTAGCTACACGAGAAAATATATTAGAAACAGCTCCCAGGATGATTATAGTACAAAATTATGCTTGTAATTTTTTTATACATTTCTTGTATTAAATGTACCTAATGAAGTGTTCAGTGAGTCTACACCATGTCTTTGCACCCAAGATTTGAATAAATCATGTCTCCAGATCAGGGATATGAGAATATTTGCTGTATAATGGTGAAAAGTAATTGTTTACTTTGAAACAAAGCAGAAAATGTGTGATACCTGACACTACCCTTTTTTGTAAGCATAAATATAATATGTTTGGGGAATATCATAGTTTTGTTCATTTTGATCAAAAATGTCTGAAGGCTGAGTAAAACTATACTGGTAAATCATTAGGCTAAATAAAACATCAGTTATGTGTTACATTTTTATATACAGTATATTTGTGAAAATATGTGAAAATCTGTTTTTAAAAAAAGCTATGCTGCCAAATTACTAGTTGTTTTTTTATTCTTAATGTAATTAAATTGTTTATTTTGTTTATTTTTTCCACATATGTCAGCAATATTGTTACATCAATTGCTTGTTTTGTCAGATAATACGAGTAAGATTCTCCTGAGAGAAAACACAAGCACCGTCTTCCTCTATGTCCAAAAGATTGCCCCAGGTTAGGAGAAGACTCCCAGTGAGGACCCTGAGGCAGCGGAGCAAACACAAAGTGTGGTCAAATAAAAAGGCGCTATCGAGAGGATCTCAGGTTCCACACTGTCAAGCAGACATGCCGGTCGACAGCTGCGATCGATGTGGTAAAGCGGTGCCATGGGAACGGTCGGGCGGATGGAGCATGAGAAGCAGAATGACTACTAAGAACGGAGAACTTTGATGGGATTTGGAAGTTTAAATCCGCAGAGGTCCATGTGGGAATAGAAGCAGATGGGAGTCTTTAATATTTTATAATATAAGACCATGATAATAAACATATTGCGACATGTCCACTACTATGGAATGGTGAGCTTTAATAGTAATAAGTGTCACCACAGCCTATTCACCAAATGTGTGAAAAATCATCTCTCTCACTTTTGAGAAAAGAGACTCTCAAACACTCACTTTGATGCTATGAAAATCCTCCTTCTCATGCCTCATGCCAAGATCTAAAGAAATCCAGGAACAAATGAGAAAGAAAGCAATTGAGATCTAACAGTCTCGAAAAGGTTATAAAGCTTTGGGACTCCAGCAAACCACTGTGAGAGCCATTATGACAAACAGTAAGGATGGCAAAAACATGGAATGGTGGACCTTCCCAGGAGTTTACCCGACCAAAGTTTACCCCAAGAGCGCAGCGTGGACTCATCCAAGAGGTCACAAGGTCACATCTCACATCCAGAGAACTGCAGGCCTCACTTGCCTCAATTAATGTTAGTGTTCACTGAACAGACACAAAAACGGCCTGCATCGTAGACTTACGAGACAAAAAGGCGTATGACAAAAGCACAAAACTATTTATAAAAAAATATTTTTGTTGATACCATAATTTCCAGTGCATGAGCCGCTACTTTTTTTCTTACACTTTGTAATGATCATGACATCGCCTTTATATCAAAACTATTACTAATTGGTAACTAACTAATTGGTAACTCTTTGGCAGTAGCCAGTCATGATCCATCAGTGTACTCACAACGAGCTTGTCAAGCCATTGGAAATCACAGAAGGTCAGTAAATACAACCGTATAACAACATAACAGACTTGAGTCACAGTCTCATCTTACAAAGAACACTAAATTCATCACACAGTAACTTAACACTCGAGCCTACCTCTGGGCTCTCGGCTCTCTGGTGGACAGAGGTAGCGCCACCCATCCATTTTCTATGTGCTTGTCCTCCTTTTAAATGTTTTCAGACAAAATGCATTATGGGAAAATGTTAAAGTAGTTAAGTTAAGGTGCTGTGTGATGACTTTAGCATTCTTTGTTGATGATGACACCGCAAGTCAAGGACCTCCTGCAATTTCCAATGGGTTGACAAGCTTATAGTGTGTGTTTTTTTCAGTTTCCAGAAGTAGTGAAGTGTCATGTTTTGAAGTCCTATGCAGATATCGTGTATTGATCTGAAAAAAATCGTAAGTACATTTGATTAAGTGTAGAAATTCTACAGATTCTGTTTGGGCCGCAGCAGATGTTGAACAACTCAATCTCAGGCTAATTTGCATCGAGATGAAAGTGACACCAATAATGACAACAAATGAGAGAAAGAGACTGACAAAGTGTGTGATGAAGGAATTTTGATTTATGATAGTAAATTCTGCCGCTGACGAAGACGACTTTAGTGGTTTTAGTTCATTTAAAAGCATCAAAACTTAAAAACAAACTCTCAGTTTTATGTGTACTAAATATCCCATGTTAATGATGTAAACACCTGTGGCTTATAGATAGCTGCGACCTAAATATGTACTAATCTTTCTTTCTTATATTGTCTGGAAATTTCGGTACTTTTATTTACATTTATTTATTCATCATTATATAATGAATATAATATTCAATGGTTTTCAATACATCCCACAGCTGTACGTAATGTTGTGACCTATAAGTGTATCTGGTGTTCAATATTAATTTGACCTCATCTACTTGTTCTTGTGTCCTAGTTCGACTTCATCACTTTGAGCTTTGTGACCTAGAAAGCCTCCATGGGTCCATAAAGTACGTAGGCGTGCATTATAATGTATGCGCACAGTTTGTCGGTGTATGTGAAAATGTTCCAGCAGTACTCCTAGTTGTATTACTACAGCAGACAGATGGGTCCATTATTAATCGTAAATGACATAGTCGCTCTTGCAAAAGGTCTTAATATTGATCCCCGCACCATCCCCAAGACCGATCCTAATGATGATGTTTGTCCCTGTCTTTCTCATCAGCACCGTAATCAAAACCAGGTACACATTTTACGACAGCCGAGCCATTATCAAGAGAAACAAGCTTGAAGTGCAAACTAGACTTTTGGATTAAAGGGGAAGGGGTGTTATTGGACGGCCAGCCTAATTTTCCAGACAGCAGCCAAATAAAAGTCTCCCTCTGCCACCTTAATATCTGCGCTGAGCTGATAAGTTGAGCAGGAAGGTGGCTATCTATGATGGTGGCGTCTGATAATTCAAGCAACATGCTTCTCAATGTAAGAGATGGCTTCAAGAAAATTGCTGTACTATACCGGCAAATTTTAAAATGTAAGTCCTGATAGATAGCCCACATGTCCTGAGTAAGCTGAACATATTGGAATGGTTTTAAGCAGTTGAGAAATACACTCGTGTACAAACAAAATGTCGGAATTTGAGAATTTGAAATGTTGGACTGTAAAAATGGAGATTGATGATTGAAATGTAGAAATACATATCACAACTGTCACAATAATCCCTAATAAAACTAACACAAATGTCACAAAAACATGGGCTACTGTTGCGGCTGTTACCCACTGAAAGCAGAAACTCAACTCCCGACGTCACTTCCTGTCCGCCACCCATTCATCTCCCCGAGGGAACACATTTATTGCAACACACAAACAGAAGTCTTATTTATGCCTGAAATTGTTTATGTACTTTTATTATCTCTACTGTAGGGCTGCACGGTGGTCGACCTCACAGCTAGGAGACCTGAGTTCAATTCCATCCTCTGCCATCTCTATGTGGAGTTTGCATGTTCTCCCATGTTTTCTCCGGGTACTCCGGTTTCCTCCCATATTCCAAAAACATGCTAGGTAAATTGGCGACTCCAAATTGTCCATAGGTATGAATGTGAGTGTGAATGGTTTGTCTATATGTGTCTGCGACCCTCGTAAGGATAAGCGGAAGAAAATTAATGAATGAATGTCTACTGTATTCAATAATATGAGTGAAAATGTGACAACAGATGTGTTAGTTCATGTCTAGAGTGATCTATCCATCCATTTTTTATGCTGCTTACACTCACTAGGGCCATGGGGGTATGCTGGAGCCTGAGGGATCTAATAAAGTTAAAAAATATATATTTACAAGGGCATAAAGAGGTTTTCTATGCTCTGACTACAAACAAAATATTTGCTTTATAAATAAGGAATCCTACTTCACAGAAACTCACTTATCATCTAACCATCTTTTTTCTATGCCGCTTATCCTCATTAGGCTCGCCGAGTATGCTGGAGCCAATCCCAGCTGACTTTGGGAGAGAGGTGGGGTACACCCTGGACTGGTCGCCGGCCAATCGCAGGGCACATATAAACATGGGATAACTGTAAGCTGAACACTAGGACTGGCGATGCAATGGGTTGGGAGACCTGAGCCATGTCACCCTGTACAATAAGTGGAGTGTTACATTAAAAGTCCTGGTGGATAACCAGTGTGTTCTGAATGACCTGTACATTTTGACATAGACGAGAAGAGTTTG
The DNA here is from genome assembly GCF_037039965.1 of Doryrhamphus excisus. Classification (NCBI taxonomy): domain Eukaryota; kingdom Metazoa; phylum Chordata; class Actinopteri; order Syngnathiformes; family Syngnathidae; genus Doryrhamphus; species Doryrhamphus excisus. The sequence goes on along the minus strand of NC_136357.1, from coordinate 12,327,978 downwards.
CAGACAAAATGCATTATGGGAAAATGTTCAAGTAGTTAAGTTGCTGTGTGATGACTTTAGCATTCTTTGTTGATGATGACACCGCAAGTCAAGGACCTCCTGCAATTTCCTGGTGAATGACCAGTGTGTTCTGAATGACCTGTACATTTTGACATAGATGAGAAGAGTTTGCAGACAAAAACTGGGGTGGCAGAAAAAGGAGAAATACATGTAAAATGGTGCACAATGTTATATGGGTGAATGCTTCTCAGCATTTAAACAATAAAGATATTCTAAGATGTTCTATGTTCTATTTTGGGCGGCACGGTAGACTAGTGGTTAGCGCGCAGACCTTACAGCTAGGAGACCAGGGTTCAATTCCTCGGCCATCTCTGTGTGGAGTTTGCATGTTCTCCCCGTGTATGTGTGCACATTCCGAAAGCATGCTAGGTTAATTGGTGACTCCAAATTGTCCATAGTTATGGATGTGAGTGTGAATGGTTGTTTGTCTATATGTGATTGGCTGGCGACCAGTCCAGGGTGTACCCCGCCTCTCGCCCGAAGACAGCTGGGATAGGCTCCAGCACCCCTGTGACACTCGTGCGTAAAAAGCGGTAGAAAATGAATGAATGTTCTATTTTGTTGCTTTTCACCAAAATGTGCAAATCAGAACAGACCTACGCTGGCGAAAGAAAATGGCGCCAACTCTAAATGAAGCTCAGGATAGATAACAAAACAGTATTAAAGTTATTGGTTTAGCTTGACGGTGTTCTACATGGCGAGAGGTAAAAATCAGCAGGGGACAATTCAGGTGCAGTCAGGTTCAAAAAGTGAATAATTCCAGCTGTGCTTCTGAAGGAAGGCCGCCCTTACGGTGTCATAATGGTTCTACTCTTTGATGCTTCATTGGTCTTCTGTGGTCCTAATAGTCTAATAAAGGATGTCCAAAAAAATTAAGCACTCTACATGCCTTTGAATCCAAATGTAAATGACTTTAAATTCTGTTCCACTGTACTGACCTGCCAGCTCCTTTCTTTACTTTATGAATTACATGGGTGGCAATGTGACCCAATACTAAGTTCAGGGAAAAAAACTTTTTCGATGTGATAGTCACCATAATAGTAGTATACACTACAATGTCATGGAATGCCATGGACAATACGGAGGTGTTTTTGAAGACAGAGAGAGTAAACACTTCAGCACCACAGACAGCAGAAGGTAGATTAGAAATGTTCTGAAGACTGAATAACCTGCTACTGTCCTCTACTGGTGGCAAACATCAAACTCTATGTTAAGTCTGCAAAGACAATATGGAGTAGACAATAAAAAATAGTGGCCCTAGCTTCTGTTTTTTTAGAAGGACCAGATTTTCCCATAGTGTACTGTTTTTCAACATTTACTTTCTGAGTCACAGTTTGAGTGCCTCTTCTCTCAAAAGTGAAAAATTGAGGAAGATGACAGATTTTTTGATAGACATTTGGTGCTCATAAGCAGGCTGTAGAAACCCATATTGTTCCAACATAAAAAAATGACTTTTGCATAATAGGAGACCTTTAAATGCAGTCTTTATAATGACCAGCAGGGGGAGATGTGTGTTCTAGCCCAGTCATTCCCAAACTTTTTAGTCTCAAGCCAGTCAAATCTATTTTAAAAGGGCCACACACGTTCCAATCTCCGTCTAAGCAGCACATGGTGGTCATCCCAACAATTACGCTGGCCTAATTCTCTTGAGTGGACCAGTTAGGCGTTTGGTCACACGCTTGCTTAGATGTGAGCTTAATCCTCAGAGCCAAGCTGCAACCTCAATTCAATATATAAATAAAAGACGAAACCATGACCCGCCTCTGACAGAACTCATGGCTTGGTGAGTTATTAATACCAGCAGGATGTCATGCACTGATTCTCCGGGTTTGGCATCATGATGACTGATAAAGTGAGGAGAGGAAGGTCACCTCCCTTCAGTCCATCTGTCCTTCCATCATATCAAGAAGACTTTAGGCCCCTAAATCAACTCCATCACAGGTCAACATATTGCAAACAAGCATTATAAAACCTTTATTAACCTTACAGATCAGGGGTTCAGATCAGGGGATGTCGTCTATCTTCTATTAACCTACAAAGCCCTCCACGATCTGACCCCCCCCCCCCATATCTCACAGACCTGCTCCATCCACAAAATCCCCAGTCCTCAGACTCTAACCTCCTGGCACTCCCCTGTGAGACCAAGCTCCAAACCTGGGGAGACAGAGCCTGGGGAGACAAATAAAATGGATTATTATTATTATTGTCCACTAATGCCTGCTTGTTAAGCCCTTTGAGGCTCTTTTGTGGTGAAGGGCTATATAAATAGACTCTCGAGGCCATATTTGAAGCCTTAAAGGGGACCTATTATGCTTCTTCCAATCTTCTGACGTATAAAGGTAGTTAGAATGTTGTAATCTCATGTTAAACTATGATAAAGTTTCAGATAATGACATGGCCATGGCTACAAAGCGAGCTCTCACTTAGCAATGGTCAAAATACATCTTCAACACACACACACACCACACTTCCGACCTTCAAAGTAAGAGCAGTGCACATCCTGTGTAATAGCTATAATTAAAAAAAACAAACCTTACAGTAATAAAATGATTGCAATTGCATCTGCAACTACATCATCTTTAACGACAAGCTTGTTGAGGATTTTGAAGCAATGAAAAGTTTGAAAAATACTGCGCAGGGATGTATTATATAGTATATTATACGCCCTGATGTGCATCCCTTGTCGTGCTGCACTAACATACCACAATAGCGTCCCCTCTTGATTCGCCGTCGCCTCTGTGCTGCAACAATGAAGTCCCAGCGTGAAAGCAACCACTGGTTGCTGCTGTGGCTGACGGATAAATCAACTGCGGTGAGATGCACACACCTTTCACAATTGCCACCCATCATATTTTAAGCCACCATGTTGTGTAGGTTGTGTGGAAAAGTTACTTGTTTGATGGCGCCGATCGTGCCATGAATTACGTTACCACTCTATGAGTTCATACATGCTAAATCAGGGATCTCCAGCCAGTAGCTCCTAACCACTTTTCAAGTAGTTCTCCAAAAGTTTTATTAATTTATTATCAACTTCTATACCAACAAAATTAGAAAGTGGGGTCCGGCAGTAATCCGGAAGACCAATCACAGCGGAGTGGGCGTGGGTGAAATTAATTTTTATAGGCCATTTTGGAAAGCCAAGGAGATACAGCTAGAATAGGTGTGGATTCTGGAAGATCATGAACGCTTTTTTTGTTCCTTTGAGAACACGATTTGACTTACACAGTGTATTAACAACATGACTAGATGAGCGACATACGGAGGCAAAATTATGGGGCAATTTTTTTACATTAACCAACTGGGGCCTACACTAGCCGAGGTTCCAACGTATTGATGTTGGAAAATTATACAAATCCTCTGCTGATTCATGACAAGTAACAATGGTTGCAAACAAAAGGTCCAAGAATAATCACCAGAAAAATCTGAATATTATTTATATCAATTTTTTTACATTAACCAAAAAGCATGCCAACTGGGGCCTACACTAGCCGAGGTTCCATCATATTGATGTTGGAAAATTATATAGATCCTCTGCTGATTCATGACAAGGAACAATGGTTGCAAACAAAAGGTCCAAGAATAATCACCAGAAAATTTTGAATATTATTTTATATAAATTTTTTTACATTAACCAAAAAGCATCCCAACTGGGGCCTACACTAGCCGAGGTTCCAATGTATTGATGTTGGAAAATTATATAGATCCTCTGCTGATTCATGACAAGTAACAATGGTTGCAAACAAAAGGTCCAAGAATAATCACCAGAAAAATCTGAATATTATTTATATCATTGTGTTTGTTCTCTAGCTATTTGTGGCAAAAGAGAGAGGTGTTTTCAGTCCTTTCTCATAACAAAACACATTTCCACATTTTTCCCCCAGTAAAATATTGCTGATTAATCATATAATTATATAAATCAATAATAAGCAGCAGTAGGAATGACTTTTTGCACCGCATTGTCAACATAAAGCTAAGCGCTGTTAAAAATATCAGGCGAGGTGTGTATTCTAACAGCTCCACCATACAGTCATCTTAAAGCTCACACTCACGGTCTCATTCACACGTCTCCATCCATACCGTCTCCACACCTCTCTGCGTGCTTTTTACGTAATTGTGCTCCGCTGAGCTGAGCACGAGCGCTCTACTCCTCCTTGATTGCCTGCTGCACATGAAAAAGAGATGTGGATCACATCATGAATCGCTTTCAAGACACTGCAAAAAGAACTTAAAAGCCAAAAATATGAAAAGCCGCTATGGTAAAGCAGACAAGTGAGGGAAAATATGTTTACATATCAAATGTAAGTTATACAGCTTCTTTTTTTAAGTTCATACATACAGTATATACAGATTTCCTCTTGACAGTGTCGGCACCACTCATACAGCCCCGAATTGTGACACCACTGCCACCATGTTTCAGTGTAGTCATCTTTCCACTTGTCTTTTCCATCTACTTAGACAATAATGGCTGTGTGTTGATTCTTTTTCAGAGCACAGGGCTCTACATTAAAAACAAAAATGACTTGCCCATGGAGAATCCTTAAGGTGAGAACTACTTGCCCGAACTTGCCCCATGTAAAATGAAAAGACTGCCATAATGCTATCATATATCAATATATGCTGATAATTCATCAGATAATAGTACTGACGCATTGTATTTGGAGGAATGTCTGAAAAATTGTGGAGATGTATGTTAACATGGCATGCCATACTACCTTACACATGGTAGTCGTAGTAAGCAGTGATATTTATAAGTTGTGCACCACTCTGTGAAGTTTAACACCTGATATTCACTTCTCCTGACATTTTTGCACGGACTGTTTGATTAAAGAAGCTTGACCTTGAAGATTGTCCCACTTTGCTGGGGTCTGTATGAAAGATATGGGGAGGATGAATCCCAGATCTACTGTTTACTATCAGTCAACTTTGTGGTATCTCTGTACAAAAGAGGCAATAGGTGGTACTCCAACTCTCTGTTACTACATCCAAAGGTGGAAAATAGCCAGGTCGATTTCATCTTCCCATTCTGTGTATAAGAATAGCCATCCATGAAAACAATTTCTCTCACAAGACAGATCTTTGCAAAGTTCAAGTGTACCTATTGACATGTCCGGTGTCAGCCCATAGAATAAAAACAGCATGTCAAACATAATATAAAAATACAACAGGGCAGCAAGCTCATAGCAAGGACATAGCGAGAGAAGAGTTAAATAAACACATACATTTGACTCATGTTTATATGGAAGAAGAGGGAAAATAGACCTGTCTGAGATAGAGGCACATTAGCATTTAACCCCTTGTGTACGCGAGGCTACTCCCCTGTCAACAGCCCTAACTCAATAATCAATCATGCTGAGGCAAGCCGTGCAAACAGCAAAAACACCCACCACCACCACTACCACCACCAGCAGCAGCTCGCCAGGCAAATCCTCCTCTCGCTCGCTCACTCGCTCGCTCCAAAAATAACTGGCCTGAGTGTTTGATTTGTGCTTTTTCTCATGTCCCAGAAAACAAGACGCTGTCGGAATGCTCATTTCATGCCTGAGAAAACTGAACATCTTCAACACTGTCAACACTAAATGTGCAACTGCACGCCTTTTCGCTTTTATTTTGCACCCCCACTCCACACCACTGCTTGTTTTAATGTCAAGTATACAACTACAGGCCACAACATTAAGTACACATTAGGCATTCATGACATTGATTTCCATAGAACTTTTTTGATTTCACATTTTTTGTTTGACTTCTTTTTTCCACAACATTGCCAAGTTTCACACACTTGTTTGTTTTTCTATCATTTTTAAGTCCATTAATTTAAATGCCGGCTGCACGGCAGTTTAGTGGTTAGCGTGCAGACCTCACAGCTAGGAGACCCGAGTTCAATCCCACCTTCGACCATCTCTGTGTGGAGTTTGCATGTTCTCCCTGTTCTTCCTGTTTTCTCCCACATTCCAAAAACATGCTAGGTTAATTGGCGACTCCAAATTGTGAGTGTGAATGGTTGTTTGTCTATATGTGCCCTGTGATTGGCTGGTGACCAACACAGGGTGTACCCCGCCTCCCCAGCTGGGATAGGCTCCAGCACTCCCCGCGACCCTTGTGAGGAAAAGCGGTAGAAAATGAATGACTCTAAATGCCAAACATTAAGCAATATTGTGTATGATATATGCACGATATGTTTTTCTAAATGTATATTATTCTATCATATTCAGGGATGTGATATCAGTTGATATTTCCATGAAATGTAGCTACAGTAAGCCCTCGTTTACAGACCATACAGTGAGGATTATTCATAAATTTTTCGGTAGAACCTAGAAAAACACTTTAAAACCTAAATATGATGAACATTATCAGTTATTGTATTAGTAAATATCAGAGTATCTAGTCACCAAATTAAAAAAATATTCAGAAAATTAAAACGATGCCTTTCTGTGCAGTACCAATGGAATAGCAACAAATATCACCAATAGCATGAATTCAGAGTAAGCATATTCAATTGCCTGTGATGAGTAAAGTGATGTAAACAATATCGAGCAGACAGCACTGATATGCATGGCCCGTCTTCCCAAATGTTTTCCAGGATGCTCACACAAAGATCTTAGAAAAACAGATCAATCCATTTCTTTTTTAGTTATTCAGAATTTTGATCTGTTAGAAAACAGCACAGTTTCCACACTTTTTCAGACCTGAAATGTATGGAATCAAATACCATACTTTTCCATACATGCGTTGGAGCCCTGTATATTGTAGGTTTTAGTATTTGTCTTATTTTACACAAACAGCGTTTTCATTTTTAGTGATTAATTCAATGTTTATTGGTAAAATGCATCCGGGGGGGGGGCACGGCGGTCTAGTGGTTAGCGCGCAGACCTCACAGCTAGGAGACCAGGATTCAATTCCACCCTCGGCCATCTCTGTGTGGAGTTTGCATGTTCTCCCCGTGCATGCTAGGTTAATTGGTGACTCCAAATTGTCCATAGGTATGAATGTGAGTGTGAATGGTTGTTTGGCCCGAAGACAGCTGGGATAGGCTCCAGCACCCCCGCGACCCTCGTGAGGATAAGCGGTAGAAAATGAATGAATGAATGCATCCAGTGGCAACACAATAAAGGAAGGATAATGTGTTCATTACACACCATTAATTTGAGGTAAGAGCTGCTTCCTATATTGGTAATGAAAAGCTAGACAATATCAGCTATATGTAAGAAAGGCATTACCTTTAGTTATACTTATATTGCAAGGTATTTGTTTTGAAAAATGCATGTATTTCAATAACAGTCACACTGTTACATTCTGTCACTTCAAGACTGCAAATAAAGCATCAACAATCAATATGAGACAGCAGACTCCTTAATAATTACATAGTTTGATGTGTGTAATATCAATCCATTCCATCTATCCACATTGCTTTCCAAACCCAAAATGAGAACCGAGCAGCAGGCAAGCCGAAAAGGACACGCCCCCTCCGGACTGTGATAAACAAACGTTGCACATTACTACTATTGGTTCAGGTTCCTGAGCTCGACCCACAACAGGCCTAGCTTGCCTCTGTTTGTGAAGCCCCTTAAAATGCACTCAATTCAATTCTCTTTACACAGCAGATCTTCCAGCCGATAGCAAAAAAGTGAGCAAAAGACAACGCCGCCACACGTACATTGATTTCAACACACACATTTACCGTCGCTCACCTTGTTTGACACATTTGAAGCGTACCGGGTCCCTGCAGTGCTTGATGACGGCCAGCACGTCCCGGCTAGTGAGGCCGGCCACAGGCATGTCGTTGACCTCCAGCACCAGCTCATCCTCGGCCAGCTTGCCGCTCTGGACGAGCCCCTTCCCCGATTTCACCTCGCCCAAGTAGGGGAACTGGCCGAGCTCGGCGCCCCCCTTCAGCTCGAAACCTAGCTCGCCGTCCTTCCCGCGGCTTATCACGGCTTCGTGGACTTTGTTGGTCCAGTGGTTCTTCTTCTTGAGGCTCTTCGACATCGTTACGGGGACGTGAATCACCGCAGACTGGCCCGCACGGCTGGCTACCACCACCGCCTCATGCCCGCTTCACATGCGACCAGCCGCAGCTGGGCGACATCAGCGACTCGCGCCCGCAGCTGTGTCCACTCCGCGAGGCGCCAAGTCCGGCGAGAGGCTGCGAGGCGTCTCGGTAGGGTGAAATTATCTCCACTGTCAAGACACACAAGACGCAGAAGACAAACACTGGCGCATATAACCCGGATGTGAAAACCGAAGGAGGGGAGAGATGAATGGTTCTGGTTCGGCGTCGGAAGAGGAGGGGAGGGGACACAACACTCCCACTAGTCGGCCTCCCTGCCAGGGGCGCCTCTTCCTGTGGTCCAATGGGGAGGGACGAGGCAGTGAATGCACCACCACCCTTCTGTTGCTTCATGGCTTTTCCTGAAAGTGTACTCAATTTGTCTTATTTGTGACCCTGAGCAGAACCCCACGAATTGTTGGTGTGTATGCTATTAGACTATTAAAGTACTTACGTATTAAAATGACACGATCCCTGAAGGCAGCATCAGTGAGAAACTAGGTACAATTATATGCAAAAGTAAAGTTTTGTATGTATGCAACATGTGTCCATTTTAGATTTTACTGAGGACAGCTTTGTAAAAAAAAAAACAAGCTTTGTTACAAATCTTAAATTATAATTTTTTGTTGAATTCATATTTTTTCATTTGTGAAGGTACTAAAAGTTGCAAATCAGATTTTATAATATGTGTCTCGAGAGCAGGGGTCTCAAACACGCAGCACGCGGGCCAAATGTGGCCCGCAGGACACTAGTTTGAGGCCCCCGCCTTGATATGAAAGTTTAATGTTAGTGCGGCCCATGCAAGTTTGATATGGATGCTGTATGGTATCATGTACCCAGAAAAAATTATTACGTTTGATTAATTCATTCACATTCAAGCTGACATGTTTGCTACATTAAGGCATTATGCTGCAGCTTTATTACTGTGCAAAAACAGCTGAATTCAAGAGAGGCAGAGAAAGTCCTGAAGATGAGCCAAGGTCCAGACATCCTGCCACAGACACCAACCAACAGAATTCATATTGTATTCGTTCAATAGATGACAGACGTTTAAGTGATAATCACATAGCTAATGCTGTAGGCAAACATGCAGTCGAGAACATTCTGCACAACAAACTTGGCATATTGAAGGTTTTTGCTGGGTGGGAGCCACGTTTTTTGACGTCTGATCTAAAGCACGCCAGGCTGGTCATATCGTTTGCCACTTTTTGAAGCATATTCACATGTTTTTCTTGAACTTTTCCTCTCCCGAGATGAATGTTGGGTACACCACTTTGAGCCAGAGACCAAACAGCAGAACACGCAGAGGAAAAAACCCTGTCTTCTCCCACCAAAGAATGGCAAGGTGGTGTCATCACTAGGGATGATGATGACCTCCGGCAGCTGTGAGAGGCAATCAAGTCAAAACGGTCTGAACAACTGATCAGTGGGGTCCTATTTCACAAGGACAATGCTCCTGCACACAAGTCTGTGGTTGCAATGGCTGCTGTGCACGACTGTAGCTTTGAAATGCTTGATCTGACACCACCTGACTATTTTCTGTTTCCCAACATGAAAAAAACACATAGTTAGGAGGTATTATTGGACAATCCAATTTACATAATTATTACTTTTTTTTGAAGACTCTTGTTGGCAAAGATGGTGAGGAGCGGAGAAGGAGGCGATGAGGTGGACACTATCTTTGTTCTTCACAGATTCTTTCTAGTTTAATATGGTTTCTCACCTTTTTTGTCAAATTGCTGGCACTTTCATTTCACTTTTTATTCATTCATTTTCTACCGCTTTTCCTCACGAGGGTCATGGGGGATGCTGGAGCCCATCACAGCTGTCTTCGGGGAGGCGGGGTACACCCTGGACTGGTCGCCAGCCAATCACAGGGCAAACAACCATTCACACTCACATTCATACCTATGGACAATTTGGAGTCACCAATTAACCTAGCATGTTTTTGGAATGTGGGAGGAAACCGGAGTACCCGGAGAAAACCCACACATGCACGGGGAGAACATGCAAACTCCACACAGAGATGGCCGAGGGTGGAATTGAACCCTGGTCTCCTAGCTGTGAGGTCTGCGCGCTAACCACTAGTCCGCCGTGCCGTTCTTTGGACCCATGGCGGGTTATTTAGAAAAAGAGTGAGGAAAGTCCAGGCACCCGCCCACTTTTTTGGTTTCATCCACATCATACCGTGGACATTTGATCAGCGTTGGGGTTGCAAATATCATAAGTGTGGTGATCGCTGAGCATAAGTAAATAGATTTTTTTTTCCTTACACCTCTGCGGCGCCCCCTGGAGAATGCCGCCCTGGGCAATTGGCCCAGAGCTAGAACCGCCACTGCATTCAATCACTGAGGCAAAATTTCAGTGAAACATTTTGTCGGAAACTGAATAACTGAATAAGAGGAAAAACTGGTGCGTTTGGCTATATGTAAAAAAAAATAAACCACTTTTGGTGAAATCCTACCACTGCATCATGGTGAGCTTTTTAACTTGTATGTAGAAAGAACATAAAGAGCTTCTTCGAGGAACAAACTCAGGTTTGGACAAACACGACTCATTAGCATTAAAGCAACAGACACACAGACTGACATGTTGCTGCAAGGGCTTACTAAAAGCACGATCTAAATGTCTAAATTCCATTTCATCAGGGCTAGATTTTGGATAATGCATGTCCAATACAATATTGTGGAACCATTGAGAAAAAAAAGGAGAAACACATTTGAAATTCAACTTAATTAATCCTGAGCTCAACATGCTTGTTTTGGTAAACCCCATTCCCAATATCAATCATTCATAGGTGCACCCACTTCCACGGTCTAATGAGATCCAACCCAAGAACCTGACTTACCAACACAACAATAGTCATTCTATCGATGAGCTCCATTGCAACTAAGTACCACAATGGTGAAGATATGAGATATGATTCTACAACTATTGCAAACGGTCGAGTGGTTACCGCACAGACCTCACAGCTAGGAGGCCAGGGTTCAATTCCACCCTCGGCCATCTCTGTGTGGAGTTTGCATGTTCTCCCCGTGCATGTGTGGGTTTTCTCCGGGTACTCCGGTTTCCTCCCACATTCCAAAAACATGCTAGGTTAATTGGCGACTCCAAATTGTCCATAGGTATGAATGTGAGTGTGAATGGTTGTTTGTCTATATGTGCCCTGTGATTGGCTGGCGACCAGTCCAGGGTGTACCCCGCCTCTCGCCCAAAGACAGCTGGGATAGGCTCCACCACCCCCGCGACCCTCGTGAGGAAAAAGCCGTAGAAAATGAATGAATGAACTATTGCAAACTGCCACCACCATAATAAACACATTGTGGAAATGAAAGCTTCTACCTTTAAGCAGGGCTTTAACTAAACATCTATGTTGGTCATCATGACACAATTCCTATGTTGACCCAAGTCCAGCAGTGACTGGCAAATCCTTTTGTAGTCATGACTTTTTAATGCCAGGCTCTGTAAGTAAAAAAAAACAAGTTGCATGTAAGATTTATGACACAAATCATCGGCTCTATCATTTCTACTGAGTCCAATGCTCACTGCTGCCCCGTGTGTGTTTGTGTGTGTTGTTGTAACATGAGCGTCCTCCCTGCCAAGTGACATCACAGTGCAATCACCCCTGTGCACTTGCAGCCAGTAAATAATCCATAAAGCGGAGGTACGTTCACTTTGAATGTCACTTTACCAACTTGTGTGTTGGTGTCTTCCGAGGTTGAACCTCTGCAACAGCCTGAGCGGAATGATTGTTACCTCCGCAAGCGCAGTCACTATTTGTGCCCTGTGGCGAGGTACTGGACTGGTCGCCAGCCAATCACAGGGCACATATAGACAAACAACCATTCACACTCACATTCATACCTATGGACAATTTGGAGTCACCAATTAACCTAGCATGTTTTTGGAATGTGGGAGGAAACCGGAGTACTCGGAGAAAACCCACGCATGCACGGGGAGAACATGCAAACTCCACACAGAGATGGCCGAAAGTGGAATTGAACCCTGGTCTCCTAGCTGTGAGGTCTGTGTGCTAACCACTCGTCCGCCGTGCAGCCCCAGAAGCAACTTGTCACTACTAAAATGTTTTATTTGGCCAACCAAGGGGCATTAATGCCGAATATGCTATGCCGCCGTGCGTCCACCGAGGTGTATATTGTACAGCTGAAGGAGTACATCGCTGCCGCGGGAGGAGTTACTGCCGTGGCTTGCAATGTACACGATGTACTTTTAAACTTATGATGCACTCACTCCGCAACCCTGCCTTACCCTTGCGAGCTGGTTGCATGCTGGCTTTCCTGTGTGCACACAGAAAATAATTTGCATTCCAATTTGCTTCCTACGGGCTTTGCAGGCTTTCTGCGGGTTTGAAAATTCATACAGGATGAAACTCCCCCTTAAATGTCTTTGTAGAAAGGCGCTTAATGAAAGTAAGCACATTTACTTGTATTCACTGACAGAACAGCCTTGCTATATCCTATATGGCAGCAACATTGACGTACATACAGCTGAATAGGTGCGGATTCTGGAAGAACTATAATGCTTTCTGTGCTGCTCGTGTGTAGCTGCTCTATAGGAAAACACAACTCAATACAAAGGCCCGAAAAATGAACACAATAGTTCCCCTTTAAGACACTAAATTTATTTCCCACAGTACTAAATGCAGAACTGACAATCATAAAGTTGTAATAGTTGTTACTAGAAATATGTCATTCATTCATTTTCTATCGCTTTTTCTTCACAAGGGTTGCAGGGGTGCTGGAGCCTATCCCAGCTGTCTTTGGGCGAGAGGCGGGGTACACCCCGGACTGGTCACCAGCCAATCACATATAGACAAACAACCATTCACACTCACATTCATACCTATGGACAATTTGGAGTCGCCAATTAACCTAGCATGTTTTTGGAATGTGGGAGGAAACCGGAGTACCCGGAGAAAACCCACGCATGCACGGGGAGAACATGCAAACTCCACACAGAGTTTGCCGAGGGTGGAATTGAACCCTCCTCGCTGTGAGGTTTGCGCGCTAACCACTAGACTGCCGTGCTGCCCGAAATGTGTCATATAAGTGTAAAAAAAAGTTAAGCATGTACTCACTTTGATGACAAGTGATGGACATGGTGACCAACATGCAGGGTAGAGCTGCCAGCGCTATGGAGGTGAGTCTCTTCACATTAAGATGTCCTTTATTATTATGATTATTACTATTATTACATATGTTATAGCCATGTTGTAGTACATGTGTGAAGGACAATAATCATAATAGTTACATTTTAGGTTCAATGATTTTCATCCATCATTTTGTTTGCCATAGGCCACACGGTGGTCAAATGGCTAGTATGTTGGTCAGGAGATGGGGAAGACCTGGGTTTGAATATCCGTTGGGTGCGTGGGTTTTCTCCATGTTAAGTTTATTGGTGACTCCAAATTGTCCATAGGTATGAATGTGAGTGCGAATGGTTGTTTGTCTATATGTGCCCTGTGATTGGCTGGCGACCAGTCTAGGGTGTCTTGCCCGAAGACAGCTGGGATAGGCTCCAGCATACCCCTGCGACCATAGAAATGTATGGATGTAATCTTTTTGCCATCAGTGAGCCGAAGTCTCACAAGATTTGGTGAAGCCCTGCATGACGTCTCACACTGTGTATGCCAAAGCTTCTTTTTTTGCAAATATAAGAACAGAAGGAGACTTTTTTTTTTTAAACAATCATCTGTCAGTGCCCAGAGCTGCTGCGTCTAAATTTAAAGTCACTAGAAGCAAGTCAATGCATTTCTCTTGACAAGATTTTGAAGTGTCTGAGGTGGCCACTCACATGTCAGCCTTTCAGGTCTTGCATTTCCTGCAAAAAAAGACTACAAATGACACAACAATGTGCACGAAAATCCTCTTCCTGTGAGCTGAAAGAGCAAGTAGGGAATATTGCTTTGTGCCATCTTTAGAAAAGAGCATCCCAACAGCAGCAATAACACCAAGCCGTCTGCCAACACAGCAGGGGAATCTCTTTAGAGCTTATATGGATTTTTGCCTTCCTTTATGTCCGCCTGTGTGTGTGTGTTTGTTGCTATAGCCAGGAAACACACACATACTTAGTAACTTGCACCTAAGTTGTTTTGTAAGATGGTTTGGTAAAGATGAAGGGCACATGCTCACTCCATGTAGGCTAAACTTTAGCCTAAATGGGCGTGGCCGTATACATGTACATAATGATAAAAAGGGTGCATTAACAGTCTGATGTAAAATATAGTACTCACATGTAAAACGCAAGGCACACTAACACATGTAAAAGTTGATTAGACCTGATGGCTTCAGGCAAGCAGATCGTGTTCACCTTCAAGCTCACAATGACATGAATTATGTATTAAAACGTTTGATTGCCAAGTGCATCTGTCAAACTCGCTGCAGATTATCTTGTATCATATCGCAAAAATTATCTGCGTAGTTAGTTGGAGTTTTGAGTTTTTTCCACCAATGTTATACAAAAATAATGCAATATTTTAAGTCTCTATTTAGGTGACAAAATGTACAAAAAAAATATTTAAAGATTTTTTAAAATCTGATCTGTTTTTCTATAAAGTCATATTTTAGAACATTTTTCGTAATTGTACATGGATAAAAAGGCGTAATATTTTGAGGTAAACATCAATTTAAAAAAAGTCACATTGAAAAAAATTCTAATCGGAAAATTAAAATTAATTTTTTTATTGCTATATGACCAAAAAAGAAAAAATGTCTAATATTATAAAGGTCTACAGTCGTCCCTCGTTATACTACTATATTAGTATAGAAAACCTGTTTACTACCTTCTAAAAAACTGCTTTTAACATCATTAGAGCTGTATAGACATTAAATAACACCCCTATAATCACCTTTAAACTCATTTTACAATTACAACATAATTATGACAAAGAATGCAATACAATTTTTTTGTTCATTCATTCATTCATTTTCTACCGCTTTTCCTCACGAGGGTTGCGGGGGGTGCTGGAGCCTATCCCAGCTGTCTTCGGCCGAGAGGCGGGGTACACCCTGGACTGGTCGCCAGCCAATCACAGAGCACATGACAAACAACCATTCACACTCACATTCATACCTATGGACAATTTGGAGTCACCAATTAACCTAGCATGTTTTTGGAATGTGGGAGGAAACCGGAGTACCCGGAGAAACCTACATGCAAACTCCACACAGAGATGGCCGAGGGTGGAATTGAACACTTAAACACTTCTCCACCATGCAGCCCATATTACAACATAATTATGACAACGAATGCAATACAATTTTTTTGTAATATAAGAAAAATGTTAAGTTCAAGAAAATCTAACATGAGAAAGTACTATGAAAAAGTTGTATGGGTGAGAGAGGGCATTATCAGCAATGTGAATTTAGGTAAAGAGAAAAATGCTTCTGGACAAAAAAAAACAAATAAATGTTACAATACAAGAAAGGTTTGCTTTGTTATATTGCAAGAAAGAAAAGCCTCATTTTGAGAAAAAGTCAAATATAAGAAAATAACTTCCTTTCTTTCCTCCTGAAATACATGTGATACTATATTAAGTCCTATTTTTCCAGAAAAAAAAGTTATAATCTTTTGGGAATAGAAATCGTAATTCTGTTCCGTGAGTCTCTATATATACGCAATAATCATGTAACATCATGAAATGTTAGTTTCTGGTGATTTATGATAGACCAAAGCCAAGAAAGAGGTGATTTCAGTATGCGTAGTTCTTTGAGAGGTTGACTGTCTCGAAAAAAAAAAAAAAGCCATGGTTTAATCCCGGCTTATGTGAACACCTTGTTATCAGTCTCATCACAAGTCTTCTACTCTTTTAAAAAGATGGGGAGGGGGGGGATACTTTTCAGACGTAGATGAAATATGACTCCAGGGTCTGTATGTGCTTTAGGTGTTTGATTAGCATCATTAGCATCGTCCGTGGCCTTTTCCCTTTCATACCAATCTCCTTTTAAGTTCATACCTTAGCTCTGATGGGGGAGTGTCGCACTCGCCGAGTTTGATCTCCCTTGGAGGAATTAAAGGATTAGCATAATGATTGTGCAGTTAGCTTTGACATCACACAATGTTGTCCTAAAAATAGTCCGTCTATAATGCCTGATCATTGTGCTTAAACACAAACGGCTTAGCCTAAAGTGTTAAGAGATGAGTCAGCCTTGGCACAGTTGTCACCCACTTGTTTTCATTATTATTGCACGTGACAACGGAATACATAAATGCATGAAATCAGCAGTGTTCTACTGGCAAGGGTTCCTCTGTTCTGCCCTATGTAGGAGGGTGGCCTCATGGGAGACAACAAACCATGCTTAAAAGTGGTAGTGCGTCTTGCCGCTAGAGGGAGCCATTACAACTGGTCTCATGATGACATTGGTGGCCATTGGTGGGCCCCAGACTCTAGGTCTACTGGAAAGACTTAAAAAGACATTTTTATGGAAAACTGACTTTTTGATTGTTTGTATGCACATATTTGGGTGTCTGGAGTGCCTGCCTAACAGTGGTATGGCTATTGCGAGTCATTCATGGCAATATCATGGTTAGATTATTGCTCCCTCACAGACTCAGTAAATAGATGTGTATCATCAGAGCTGCTAATAAATCTGATTTCTTAATTATCCAATTAATCCACAATTGTTTTGGTACAGTAATCTCTCATTTATCACGGTTACATGGTTCCAGACCCCACCATAAATGATTCTAGTAGAATTACTTGGATTATTACTTGGAATATTGATTAGGATTACAATATTGTCATAGTCAGAGCATAGAAAACCTGTTTAGGACCTTGTAAATACAGTTTTGTAACATTATTTGAGTCCTCTACATTATGAAATAACTCGGGATGTCCAATATTAGCTTTTGTTATATGCAGATTTTGTTGATATAGACTCTGTTTCTGATACAGATATGTGTAACATGACATGACAGCATTTTTAAAAAATATTTTAAAAAATATTTTCATGATCAGGAAAAAAAATACCGTTGTCACATTTCTCATGCTGATAATTATGGGACATCCCTAGAAATAAGACCCTTACTCTTACATTCGTGTTAGCCAAATTAGTAGCCATAAGATAGATAGCCTTCCTTTATTGCACAATAACACAGCAGTGAAATTGCCAATGAAATGCCGTTGCCTGACTCCCGTATAATAATAAATAATAATGAGGAGAATAAATAGATTATATCAAATATGAACAACAATGTACAGCATAACAACAAATAATTTGTGGGTAGAGGGGCTTATTTGGCATTGAGCAGGCTGAAGTAGCTGTCTCTAAACCTGGTTGTTCTACAGCGGATGTTGCAGAGCCTTCTCCCAGACGCCAGGTGAGAAAAACAGTCCATGCTTGGGGTGTGTGGGGTCAGAGTAGATCCGATGGGCTCTTGATACGCAGTGGCTGTTTGCTATGTCCTTAATGGAAGGAAACGGGGTACCAATGATCTTCTCCGCTGTCCTCACCACTCTCTGCAGTAACATTCAGTCCGAGGCCTTGCAGCTCCCAGACCAGACGGAGATGCAGCTGGTCAGCAGGCTCTCGATGGTCCCTCTGTAGAAGGTGGTAAGGATAGGAGGGGAGAGGAAGGCTCTTCTCATCCGCCGCAGCAAGTGCAGTCGCTGCTGTGCCTTCTTTGCCAGAGAAGAGGCGTGGAGTGGCCAGCCGAGGTTGTCTGTGATATGCACCCCCAAGTACTTGGTTGTGGTCACAACTTCTACGGCTGTGTTGTTGATGCAGAGTGGAGTGTGGCTGGGTCTGGATCTCCTGAAGTCGACGATGATCTCTTTTGTTTTGTCAACATTCAGGACCAGGTTGTTCGTCTTGCACCAATCCACAAGGTGTTTCACTTCCTCCCTGTAGGCCAGTTCGTTGTTGTCCTGAATGAGGCCCACAACTGTTGTGTCGTCCGCGTACTTAACTGAAACACCATTTTTTTTATAACATTTTATAATATTTGTTGATTTGGTCCATGTAGGCCTAACGATTACTCGATTAATTAATCAGCATTGTTCATTGCAGCCCTATTTGGAATTAAGCTTTTGTTTTTATTATTAGGAATATGTATGGCATATCTCCAAATTCCCCACCCTCTGCCATCTCTATGTGGAGTTTGCATGTTCTCCCCGTGCATGCGTGGGTTTTCTCCGGGTACTCCGGTTTCCTCCCACATTCCAAAAACATGCTAGGTTAATTGGCGACTCCAAATTGTCCATAGGTATGAATGTGAGTGTGAATGGTTGTTTGTCTATATGTGCCCTGTGATTGGCTGGCGACCAGTCCAGGGTGTACCCTGCCTCTCACCCGAAGACAGCTGGGATAGGCTCCAGCACCCCCCGCGACACTCGTGAGGAAAAAGCGGTAGAAAATGAATGAATGAATGAATATCTCCAAATTCGACATTTTAGTAGCGACAAGTTGCTTCTGGGGCTGCACGGCGGGTCGAGTGGTTAGCACGAAGACCTCACAGCTAGGAGACCAGGGTTCAAATCCACCCTCGGCCATCTCTGTGTGGAGTCTGTATGTTCTCCGTGGGTTTTCTCCGGGTTCTCCGGTTTCCTCCCAGATTCCAAAAAATGCTAGGTTAATTGGCGATTCCAAATTGTCCATAAGTATGAATGTGAGTGTGAATGGTTGTTTGTCTATATGAGGAAAAGCGGTAGAAAATGAATGAATGAATATCTCATATTATTATATAATTTCTAGGAGACTGTAACTTGGTAATGTCGCTCATATAAAGGGTTGGAGGAAGATAAAAGCAGAAGGCTAGTTGCAATGTGTTGCCTACTGTGTCATTTACTTTTTGCTAATTTTAGAAAACATACAGTGTCTTGGAAATTTGAATATTCTCCCATACTTTTCCAGACCTGGAAATTTAATCAAATTCCATACTTGCGTAGGACACCTGTATCAAACTAGAGCAGGTCAGAAACGCCTCTTCTCTCAAAAGTGGAGCAAACAAGTGCTGTAGATAAGATTTTTCTCAGTTTGGTGTTCGCAAGCAACCTATCAGGACATACAGTTACTGTTCATTTACAATGCATTACCCATTAGTTTGACTTAAACCCACAATTCTTTAAAATCATTTAAGCTCTTTGTCTGAAAGGTTAAAATTTTTGGACTTAAGGTGCAATCCTTTGAAAATATAAAAAAAAAACTAAGCCTGTTTTTTACTAGTAATATCAGAATTATTAAAAACCACCATTACACAGGTATTACAGTAGTAAAACACTTCCTGTCATTTAGGATTTGAAGTGATCTGTTAAGTACTTATTCATTTGTAATCTATTGTCTCTCTTCTTTTTTTCTTTCACTTTCTTTATCTTGCTTGGATTTGCGTTTTAAGTTAATTATGACATTTTTGCACAGCTGCTGAAAATGTGGATTTCTCTTGAAGAGAAACAAGGTACTAACATTTTCACATTTTTTTTTACATTAACATTTTTGCTAAAACAGATTTACTGAAACCCATAGGTCAAAAAGATATCCACCAAAAGAAAAAATCTATATGCATGACTCATAGTTCTGACCTCTTCGCTTCAGAGTTCTGCCTAAGTTACCAAATATGGTTCCTTTCTTTATAAAACAAAAAGGCTTACAATACTAGTGCTTGCATTACGTATAACTTACCAAATTGGTGAATAAGTTTAATTATCCCTCAAAATGATAAATCAGCAACCAAATAAAAGGTAAGAGTTTGTTGCATAAGATGCCGTGGTTTCACCACAGCATTTCTTTTATTAGCAAAATGATGGAGATGAGACCACAATGTCCCCATCCAGTGGAAACAGAAGGCTGGGAGGGTGGTGTTGGACATTGTGGAGGAGGGCTATGTAACGTGAAACCATCACAGATCACAGCCGATAACGGTGTACAAGTGTACGCTGCACTCATCAACATACTCTCCTTACTTGTTGTGTGCTACAAAGCCGCCCGCCGTGGGCATCCTCCTTTCAAAGCTTCTCTTCTGGGATTCAAATCGGGAATGTTGCTTGTTTCTTTTTCTTTTTGGTCGCTTAGAAAAATACAACTTTGAAAGAGGATGACGCGTCGTAGAGGATTAAAGTCCCTTTGTTTTTATATTGTGCATACTCACGCATTCAAACACGCACATGCACACACACACACATTCACAGGCTTTTGGTCTCAACAGCTTGCACTCGTTGCACACATGCGAACGGCTGAAAAGGTTAAACGCAGCTCTCACAGTATGTCAGAGAGAATTTGGCCTGTAGAGCAACTTGGTCATACTTGCTTTGTACATGGAGGAGGAGAAGCAAAGAAAAAAAATCAGTAAAATAAAAATACAGAATGGACTGTGGGCTTGTCAGAAGAAGTTAGATGGTAACATCTAGCACGTAGACCTAACATCTAAGTCAACTTAGGAGAACACTGCAACTAAGGCGTGCAAGGCAGACACACCTAGGAAATAAAAGTCTTCATCCAGGGTGAAAAACAGAAAAAGCAGGAATCTCCTTTTCATACATATATATAAAAAAAAAATAAAATGATAGCACTTTTTTTGTTGTTTTTTTAAATTGGTGAAAAATCCCCAGCCATCAACAGTTGTACAAATATTTTACACAAAATGGTTCGTCTACTGTGCCGCCATTAAAACCTTTTAGAGATGAACATAAGTTATTAATAAGACGATAAAAGTGACATTGGTCGGCAGTGTCTACCAAGGTCAGACGCTCCTCGAATAAAGTCACTTGGCAGGTGAACCACTGGATGCCTGCAAACAACAACACCACCCAATTAGATCCACGGCTCTCAAACAATTCCCACCGATTTGAAAGTACCGGCCTTTTTGCTATCGGTGCAAACCATCAGATTTCAGGTTGTAAAGTAACCATTGCTTGCACATTTACTTGTGATTTGCTCAGAGGCGTAAGAAAATGGCTGATAATAAAATCACTTTTTCAACCTACAACCATTTGTTGACGTAATTTATTCAAATTAACCAGGTTAACACTGCCATGCTTCCATTTTGAAGCTTACACTGCACCTGAACAGGAAGTCATGGTGTGCGTGTTTTAATGCTGTGTAACTAGAAAGTAGTCATGCCACTTTTGTCGCTAAGTTACGTGTCTGGATCTCACAGAAATAACGAGAAGTCGGTAGAACACGACATGAGTTGGTTGATATAAACTGGACCAACTTAAGTAGGTTCCACATTTCTTCACATCCGATCCAATCCTGATAACTGAATTTGTTTGAATTCGGGCCGCCCGTTCTTTTCAAAGTTCATTTAAACTTAACATACAACCTGGCATCATGGCTTGAGCCAACCTTTTGTCGGTTTAAGTAGCTGTTTTATCAATTTTGTTATTTGATGTGGTCTGTTGTTTACAAAGTGCTCCTCAAAAAGGGACAAAAGCACATGTAGCAGATTGAATGACACTTAATTCCACACAATAATTCCAGATGGACTGTTACGTGTAAAATATATATAGTCTGGTCTTATAGTCCCCCCGTCAATTTTGTTAAATGAGTGCAGCCCGCAAGTCAAAAAGTTTGTCCACCCCTGGTCTATACCCATCCATTGCCAGAGACGGCCTACTTTGAGCTGTATTTGCTGATATTCTTCTAGCATAATATAAAAAAGCAGAGACATGGCTGAAGGGTTGAAAATCTCTGCAAGCGTTTTCAGTAATTTTTTAAATTATTTGAACCCAATGCTGGATAGTATTGGCCTCATCCCTAGTTCCACTGGACCAGGTGAGTTGGGTGAAATATTATTTCATCAAATATTCATTTAATGCATTTACATTTTATGTTTGTCAACAATCTAATTTGTATTTATTTAAAAATATGGTCTGTTTAAGAGTACCACTAGATGGAGCCCACAAGTGATACTCGCACCAAAATTTAGTTCTTTTTTTAGTGGTTACCTTCAGAAAAGGCCGCAGTCTTTCAGGTTGTTTTTGATGATGACATCGGTGACCGCATCGAACACGAACTGCACATTCTTGGTGTCGGTGGCGCAGGTGAAGTGGGTGTAGATTTCCTTGGTGTCCTTCCTCTTGTTCAGGTCTTCAAACTGACACTGGATATAGGCGGCCGCCTCCTCGTAGGTGTTGGAACCTGAGGGGCATTTAGAAGATAGGAAAATGTTATACTGAAGAGTTGTTTTTTTTTTAAAATAACACTCAAAATGGGTGTGTATTTCACATAAGTGTGGAACAGTGAGACATGTATAGTCACAGGCGTGCATATATGTGTATGATGTATTCACCTGCATATTCTGGGTAGCAGATAGTGAGCGGGCTCTTCTTGATCTTTTCCTCAAAAAGGTCCTTTTTGTTGAGGAAGAGGATGATGGAGGTGTCCGTGAACCACTTGTTGTTGCAGATGGAGTCAAACAGCTTCATGCTCTCGTGCATTCGGTTCTGACAAGCGAGCACACACGTCAACAGGAAAACCGGAGAAGACGCATACACTTGTGCTGGAGAGAATTAAACGAGGGCGGCCTTCTTACCATCTCTTCATCTTCCGCCAGCACAAGATCGTAGTCACTGAGAGCCACGCAAAAGATGATTGCAGTGACGCCCTCGAAGCAGTGGATCCACTTCTTCCTCTCGGATCTCTGGCCACCAACATCAAACATTCTGGAGAGATCCGGGGTTTCAATCACTCATGTCATTATGACTTTGACATATCAGCTTTGTTAGATGCTTGTTCATGTCTCACCTCTCTGCAGATATTGGATTACATTTTTTTCACACTAAAGAAACACATTTTTTTTTTTTTTACAATGTAACAAAGTAGTTAGTGTATAGCTTGGCTAAGTGTAAATCCGCATTAAGATGTTCTAGGCCAGTGGTTCCGAAACTTTTTACAGTCGCGTACTTTTCAGACATTAGACCTGAAGCCATACACACCCAACTCCTGCACACCTAAAAAAACCAAAATATTTTTATCTTAACTTACTTCAAATATTGACTATAATTAATTGGTGAATTCCTGTAAATTCTGGTGTATACGCTGCTACTTAAACTTTGAACCCTTATACAACAGTGCGGCAAATTCATGGCTAAATTCTAATCTTGTGAAATCTTGTTTACTTCAGAACTACTACTAAGAGATTAATTAGTGTACCGTTCACAAGTCAGTGAGGAAACGGGAGCTCTTTCTTTAGAAGTGCGCTCATAAGCTTGTCAACCCATTGGAAATTGCAGAGGTCATTAACTATAACAATATATTACAATGTAACAGTCTGACTATATCATCTTACAATGAAAAGTAAACATCACACAGCAATTTAACATTCAAAAGGTAGACCTGAGAATTATACAAACATGTACTAATATGACTTAAAGGGGACCTATTCTGTATCGAGTTGTGGACTCCTATAGAGCAGCTACACACAATAACCCTCACAGAAAACCGTTTAGATCTTCCAGAATCTGCACCTATTCCAGCTGTATTTCTTTGAATATGTCTGTTTTAATTTAGTCCAACCATGGCCCGCCTCCAAGCATGACCACTCTGCTGTGATAGGTCACACTGCCAAGTACCATACTTGTAGGCTACTGCCGAACCCTACGTTCTAATTTTGTGGGTATTGGAGTTGATAATAAATGAATAAAGCCTTTGGAGACTTAATTGGGGGAAAAAAAAACACACATACATGTTTGTTCATATGTCCACAGAGCAGTGAATAACTTTCTGCTCTTCTCACAAATGCACCGTGAGATGGTCAGGCACACTTCAGTTTTTCATTTTAATTCACGTACCCCCTTTTACACTTTGTGTACCCCACTTTGGGAACCTAGGTTCTAGGCCATGAGAGAATTGCTGCAGTACAGTGGCCAAGACCATAATGTATTATTATAACCAGACAGCTGCCACTCAGAACAGGCCTGGCCAGGGTCCACCAAAAACGTGAAAAAAATTTACACTTAATATCAAAGAAAATGCTCCAGTTTAGGTCAAGATGTGTCAGTCAACAAATGTGACAATGCTAAAAGTTATGGTATTAGTTTAAAGTGTGCATTCAAGATACCTGAGATGTGCTATGAGCCCGATACCACTCACAAACACTAGGGGGCATAACCACACGTAAACATGTTGCACTTACTTGAAATGCAGATCCTTGAAGGTGAAGTGTGTCTCCACAATGCCAGTCGTCTTCACTCTGGTCCTCAGGACGTCCTGTTGGGTGGGCACATAAGCGCCATGTGATATCCTGTCCAGGTCATTCAAATAGCTTTTTGGAAAGAGGAAAAAAAAAACAAGACAATAAATGGGTTTGCCAAATGGAGGGAAAGTTGAAAACTAGCCACACCCTCTCTCTCTGGAGTTTTGTGTCCTAACTCACTATGCTGCAGAGTCATTGAGTTGATACTCTCTGGAGCGGCTGAAGCATGCCTGGACTCCACCGTCCTTCCACAGCCGCTGGATGACCCCGGCGAGCTCGCCAGTCATGAAGCCCTCCTCAGCCGAGCCGGCTAACACAAACAGCTGCCGAGCGTCATCCTGTGAATGGACAGATTTCTCATTTCAGTTGTTGTAAATTAGGCCAGCGTAAGCATGACAACGTGTGTGTCGTACAAACAAACAACACATTCACTTATGGGGAAAACTGGGAAAAGTGCGAGTCATGACTAAGTAGTGTCATGAGTCAAAGGACCAAACACTCAAATCTGTGCACCAGAACTCAAAGTGTGCATGTCATTTCCCCTCTGGCATAACAAATGTTGAGTATTTAAGCTGTACAGTTATGGTCAGGAGTTTAGTAGTTCTCAATTACTTTCTGTCATGCTATTGTTGGCAATTTGAGCTTCCCATTCCTTATGTACTGTACATAATGCACACGGCTTACCGCTCTGGCTGGATCAGCAAAGTCAATCTTGAGGCGTCCCATGGCTCTGATGATGGCGATGATGGACTGGATGGTATTGCTATAGACAACCGCTTTGTACTGCTTGCACTCTTCCTCCGAATAGCCCGCTTCGTGGATGATCCTGGGAAACAAAACCGAAAGGATGTGCGCCGCACGTCTCATCACTATCACAATCATTATATAGTCACTTGGTTCATGCAGTCTGCCATTTTGTGTTCTCCCTGCACAAACATTTGCAAAGTCATGCATGATTCGCTTACTTCATCTGCTTAACAATGGTACTCTTCCCAGATTCCCCAGCACCTGGAAAGGAGAGAAACTTGAATTATATTTTTGCCAACACACAAACTCACATTATTATATAGCACTGCTGAGTTGACACAACAAAGATTTGTATGTGCCTATATATACTTTGCAGGGCAATAAAACCATCAGAGGCTTTTAATGATTACTACCATGGGACATTTTGAATAAACACTAAACTGGAAAAATGAGCCTAGAGCAATTCATATTTTCATTTTTCTATCCAGTTCTGCTATCACAGCCCACTATGATGATATACACTTGCAGCCTAATAGTAATACACACCAAATGAATCCTTTTCCGTGCTCCAATCTGCACTTTCAGTGGACCCGACGACACAACACTTAAAAGAAGCGACTCAATCCGCAGTTTAGCCGTGTCTCAGCTCTATTGGATTAATCAACTGGATCCTGACATCAATGGGATTACACACGGCTCAAATAACCCTGGGTTACGATTTCACGCAGGCTCGCCAGTTAAGATGCATCTAAAAATGAACACCATAACGCGCACACAGCCTCTTTTATATTCTTTGATCAACTTGAAGCTAAGGCTCCCGCACTAGCCTCTGCAGCTGCCTATGACATGCACGCATGTTTACAACTGAGAACACAACATTTTAATTAAGATTCCCTCTGCTGGGAACAGCAACTCCCAGGTGAGGAGAAATGTTAACCAATTCCAACTTCCCCCAAGTGATGAACAGACAACGAATACACACTAACACACAACTAATAAAGACTGCAAACATAGCGTTCATGTTCAAATGCTAACTGGCACCTCCCTCCTCAGTGACCTGCTGAAGCACAAACCATTTCTATCATATATCATATACTTGCCACACTGATTCAACCCAAATAGAGATATCAAAGAAACCATGCCCCCGTTTGCTCTGGTTGTATTTTCCTTTTTCTTTTCTTGCCAGAAAAAAAGGGTAAAAAATCCTCCAAAAACATTGTGGATATGTATCGCTCAGGCTAAGAAGTTTTGAGATTGACTAGTTGAAAAACATATTGATAAAATATATATTACCATGAGGTGTTTTTTTATAATCTGATACTTTTAATTAAATACTTGTTCCTATCAGCATGGCGTAGATAATCCATGAGTGAATTCGGACGATACCAATACCGATCGCATACATGCAGTGTAAATATTTAAATGTACTACTGCCTATATTAGGGGCGAGGTACGGCAGCACTGTATCTTCTGCTGCATTTTTAATGTTTAATAGTGCTTAATTTATTACTTTCTTATTGTTTTTGTGCCATAACAAACCCTTCAGCAAGTGTGCAACTATGGATGTTCATCTTGTTTGTAGCTTGCCACTCTCCATTGTTTATATTCAGGAGCAGATGCTAGCTTTGAGCACCCCTTCGCGACGCCGAGCGATCGGAGATCCCCACGGAGATACGGAGGAGGAGAGGCTGAAAAGCTAGACTGATCAGCAACAACTTACTTTTTTTTTTTTTTTTACACACTGTTATAACCGCTAAAGAATGAGGTCCATCTGTAATGCCATTAAAGTTGTGACATTTTGTTTTTAGATTATTTGACTTGAAAGGCACTTAATATCAAAGCGTGCCCGATCAAGGATTTATGATGGGGACAGTTTAAGACCGGGACATATTTTCATTATTTGGTGATGAGCTCTAAGACATCAAAATTATGGGCATTCCCCTTACAATATGGTCACATTCTGGATGATAAGAGGGTTCACTCTGTATCTGGCTGTGTGCCTTGGTTCTATAAGTAGAATGAACTGAGAGAGTGGAGTCTCATCTCATTCAACCTCTTTGAGGAGGCAGGGCCACTAGCTACGGTACTTACTACACTAACTGCAGTTAGCCAGCTCCGTGAGCTCATGGAGCCAGCATACGCTAACACAGAGCGGGAATATTCCGGTTTTAAACTAAATGAACATTGTGAGCACATTAACACAGATGACTGATATGGACAGTTTTCTCAAATGGGGAAAAAAAAAAATAACCAAGGAGGTGGTCGGGCAGCGGCCGCCTTGGTTCTGACAGTCAACACTTGCTGAGGCATTTGGTTGGCAACTATAAACAAAAGAGTGCAAAATGGTGCACGCCCAGTGTCGCTGGCTACACTGCAAAAAACACACATACCTGCAACTTCTGTCTTGAGCTAATGTCTCACACATATACACTAGTGGTGCGAATTTGACACATCTCATGACTTAAATATCTTAAAATATTGCCTACAAATGTTAAGATAATATTGAATATCAATGATATTTTGCAGCACGATTATTATTTTGATATCTTGTCACTTTTGTTAGCCCAGACATTAAGGCATCGCCATAAGGGATGCATCAAGTCACAAAAGGCAGATGCCTCACTGTGCAATATTCATCCATAATCTCCATCACATCACAACAGCAAAAAAACATCATACTACTACATCATACTACTCAAATAGTTCTGCCACACATACGAGCAAAGCCAGGGAAGGAAAAAAAACCACTCAAATGTGCTCAAGCAGCGATTAATTTCAACAAGCATGTTCTTCAACATCATCCTCATCTCGCGCATAGACCTCACAGCGACAGCAAGCAAACATACGGTCGGTTGCTTGCACTGGCTGTGTGTGTTGGGCGTACATAATTGCCGTACATTCACATGGCTGTCAGTCAGGCAGCACGGGTTGCTATGCAACCTCTTATACGTCTGACTGAGGCGGTCGGCAGTGGTCACCGGTTTCGAGCTAGGCAACAAATTTGGAACAACAAATACACAGTACCTCATGAGAATTGTGTCGATTGCCGTGGTTGTAGTGGTGTAGAAGTGAACAACCCCCTGACAAGCATTTCTATTTTTTTGGTTACTTAGCTACATCAAAGGTCTACTCTTGATGTTTTAGTATTGTTGAGGTAAGATTTTTATACCACACCTTTATTGGATCACATTAGATGTGCCCTTAAGTGTAACTCAGCATCCGTTTTGTTCATGTTATTTATATAAAACAAGCCAATTTTTGTTCCTGCTCTTAATTATCTACATAGAAGGTCAAATATTGTTATTACCATCCGTGTAAAAGCGTTCTTTTTATACCTCCCCTTCATTGGATCACATTAAATGTGCCCTTGAGAGTAATGCAGCTTCAGTTTCACTTGTTTAAAAAAACAAAAAGTCACTCTTTTACTCGAACAGAACATTTCCAGACAACAATACCCTATTCAGTGAATATGAGTGTTTAAAAAAGACATTTATGACTGACTCACAAGCTGTAACCCTGTAACACATGAGTCCTGATACTGATCACACGGTATACATCATCATAATATCAATTTGGGTTGCAACTGACAATTATTTTAATAACCAATTAATTGGTTGATTATTTTTTCGATTGATGAATGAAATTAGCAACAATCTCTAAGAATGCATAAATGAACTTTTCCCCTCTACAAAATCATAAAGAGGGCGAGGAAGAGGAATTCCTGGCACTAAAATTGAAGTCGAGAAGTATCAACTGACAAACATTGCAAACACTCTGCTGCAAATCAATGAGTCACTGGCGCAGACTGCTACATGCGCATCACCAATAAATAAAGTAAAAAAAACAAAAGAACTTTAGGGGCAGGCTTTGCGTTTGGCATCCACTCATCTTGGATCTTCTTGCGGGAGGGACGGTGCCTTGTTTGATGGTCAAGTTGTGAAGCACACAGCAAGATGATATGGCTTGCGCTGTACAGGCAAAGCCATAGCAATTTGTAGTTTCACTGTTCTACCACTAGGTAGTGTGTGTTCATCTCGATTACCAAAATAGCTGTTGATTAGTTGGATAATCGATTAATTGTTTCTACTCTAATATCAATCATAATAAAAAGGCATTTTCGTTTAATACTCTAGTTCAAATCCAATATAATTTCTCAGGAAGAATCACTCGTAACAACACAAAGCTAGCATACCTGTGGTAAAATAATCAGCGAGGAGATGCGTGTTGAATGAGCCCAGTCTATAATTTCACTGATTAGTCCTACTTCCTGCTTTGTTGTTCACTTTGCTCTTACACAGATTTTTGTGCCACATAGGAAATGTGAAGCTTTCAAAATAGTATAATTAACATCAATGTTGAAATTAAATGTAATTCCTATTTGTTGCAGCATGGGAACATGTTGTATTCCACTTGGTCATGACTTGCTTTAAATAAACATGTAGCTATTTCTTCTCCTTACATTGCATATAGCAGCATTTGTCTTATTTTGCACAAACGGTGTAATTGTGTAAGGCATCCAGTGGCATCATAGTAAAAGAAGCATAGTGTGTTCATTTCACAAGATGTGACATGCCGATTAGTTTGTGGGAAGCGCTGCTGCTAAAATTAGTAATGAAGTGCTGGACAATATCTTTTATTGTTTAAAAAAATACAATATCAAGCACCTCTAGTTTTAAGACTGCTGCTACCATGTTGGAACCAAACAACATGCAACAGCTGGAAATGTGTCATCGCTTTTCATATATTTATATACAAGATAGCATGACACTATTACTAAATATGGGTTGCAACTGACAATTATTGCAAATATGCATTAAAATATTATACTGTAAACTAAAAAAATAGATTCCGGATGTGTTGTGTTTTTATGTAGTAGTCTTTGATATAACTTTGCTAGAGCCATCTCCGGATCACGCCTTAGCCATTTTGTGCCGTTTATTCAGATTTTGTTCTGATTCCATCCGGAGAGCACTGAAATAATATGCGTAAACGCATGGAAATGTCATTTTTAAGTGGAAATATAGGCACCAAATTATCGATTTGTATAATCGAAAAATAAAGTCAAATGATATTTTAAAACACGACGACACCACAAGTGTGGCTAATCAGGAAGTCAGCTGATTAGCGTTTTACTGGAAACTGTAGCCAATGCACCGAAGCAGAAGAAAAACTCGTTTTGAACCTGCAGCATTCAAAATAATCGGGGATTTTTTTTCTTGTGTTTTGTGTTCCAACTAATCCAGGCTAGCGACGCTGGGTTAGCTAGCTTTAAGAAGCTAATTGCTAAATTAGCTTAGCGACTTTAATGCCAGCGTTGGGCGGCAGCGACTGGCTAAAGTAGCGTTAATCCTCCGAGATAAATACATTCAACTAGCATTAGAAGCATTATAACCGTGCTTTAAAAGACGAACAATAGAAAGATAATCCAACTTTTTAAAAACTAGCTCCACATATCACCGTGCCATCCAACATTAAACAAAATGTCTTCACTTGTTTCGATGTCATCAAAGTTAAATGAATACAATAATTTCATTTTGCAAGATTTAGTTATACAACATCTATTATCTGATGTGTACTTTTAAAGGAAATTGTTTCAGCAGCAGAGTAATGTGGGTAGGTCCAGCAAATAGACCCCGACCATCCATCTTTCTCTCACCAAGCAGCAACAGCTTCACCTCCCGGGCAGCTTTCTCGCCGTCGTCCCGGAGGTTCCTGTCGATCATCTTGCTCCGCTCCTGAGCCGCCTTGTCGTCCGTGCTCAGCGTACATCCCATCTTGCGGCAGAGTTATCTCCGAGGGAAAAATAAAACAATTGGGACGCAACAGAACTTTTTACTGTGGGGGGAGTGCTACGACATGCAACGGCTATCACCAAGCTAGCATCCAGAAATGGGGTGGAGGACTGTAGCAGGAGGGAGGAGGGGGCGAAGTGTGCCAACAGTTGGGATTGAAGCACGCCCTTCTCTCTAAAATTGACCACTTCGCAGCCAATACGCGTTAATTTTTTTTAATTTGGCCCTACTGAGTTAAAAACGAATGTTGTATAGTCGTTAAAGACGTCTTAAATGGCGAAAATCGAAGCGACAAGCCACATTTGCTTCGCAGGTTTGAGATCTCTTCCGGTACAGTTCGCGACGTAAATGAGCAGAGCGCATGCGCAGATTTCAAGAGGAAAAGTCACGCTGGCTGTTTAAACTGGTGTGATTTAACTGAAATCAGATTCTTCAATGCTGATCTCTTAAGTACTTTTTTCTTCACATTTATTTTTTTATTTAGTTTATATTGTAACATATCACTTATACCATACTACAAGGGACCATGTGGATATTTTATATATTTGAAAATCTTCTAAAAAGGCTAAAAAACAACTTGCATGACAAGGTTTTGGCCTATTATCTGGCCTAGATATCAGGCATTGACGTTTCTGATTTTTCTCTTAACATTGTGTCTTAGTTGTACTTTTGCTATTTTTGTGGTTTGATTTCATTAATTTATTTTTTATTGTATTGTGCTCTATTAATAATAAGTTTATAGTTTTTGTTTTAGAGGTGGGGTTCCAAACTTATTCCGCCCAGGGCTACAGAAAAAATAATAATGCACTTGGGACATCCTACCCCTGCTCCATGACCTAGCAATTACTGATAGTCTGTTCACTTCCTGTGTTTGATGGATGGATGATTTAAACATCACACAGAGATGTTCCAATTGATCACTATGCCATCATACTGCCAAAGTCCAGTATGATTTAATTGTTCATATTATAACATTAACAGTGTCTTCCATTTTTAAGATCACACTTGCAGCATTTTACTACCTAGATTTTGGTCAACAATCATCTGACAATTTAGGCAAATCAGCGGCAACATTGGGTGAAAACACTGGTTCTTGATTTGCATTGTCAGCCCTTGTCATGACCTGCACAAGCTTGCTAACATATTTGCATATGACACTTATGCAGGCAGACACTGTTTGTGGACAGGAGTTCTCAGGTGAACTTCATTCTCTGCAGTCCTCCATGTACAGTATATGACATATATGTACAGTAAACCTGTTTGAATTAGCTCATAATATAATTCGTTTCTCACAGATTGTGAACGCCTGCTGTCTTGGTGTTTTTCATATCCCGTCACAGGGATGGAAAGATGTGCTGATGCTCACAAATGAGGACTCCACCCTGTGGTTATGTTTCCTCTGTGACCACATCCAGGAATTCAAATGACTGTCAGATGAATGCAATGCAGCACGAGCAGCACTGCAGCCAGAGCACCTGAAATTAATGAAAACAATGGAAGTGATGCATGATAAATGAAATGTTTTTTTAAAGTACATTTTCATTTTTTGAAAAATTGCACAGTTCCGTGCTGTAAATGTGAAGAAATGCAGTATACACAGCGAATAGAAATTCAACGTGAGTAATTGAGATGCCCATAAAAATGCCTATGTTTGACAATCTGCATTATGCTTTGAACAACATTTGCAATAAAACTGAATGTAATTACATTACAATTACGTTACATTACAATGTAATACTTCAAGTCCTAAGAAATGAAAAAGTAGTAAGTGCAAGAGTCGAATATCAACTGCTTGTACTGTTTCTTGAAATGGCTCATTTTGGTATACAGTCAACAAAAACTTTGAGGGAGCAATGTATCCACATTTATCTATTTATCAGGTTATCTAGCCCTTGTGGATTTATTGTTGACTTAGTGCTTGGGTAGTTGAGATAATGATGACTTGTCATGTTGTCATGGTTCATTGCACATGGGTTGTTCTCTGCGCAAAAGTGGACCAAATACACATTGTGCAATACTCAGTGGGTGTTATTTGAGGATTGGTTTTGGAAGCCTATATAAAAGGCACAAAAAAGACCAGCATTGTTAGTTCAGTGAACGGCATCATGCCATGTCTGTCCGTTTGTCCGGCATCTCTGTGTGGACCTCACAAAGACTGGTATACACAAGCTATGGTGATACAGAGGGAAAAATGCATTAACATAAGATAATACTGAGTCAAATTATCTTAAAATATGGCATATATTATATAAATTTTCTATTATTATAAATAAACTTAAAATATAGGTATTGTAGCTAGGAGACCCCAGTTCAATTCCACTCTTGGGCATCTCTTTGTGGAGTTTGCATGTTCTCCGTCCGATTTCCTCCCACATTACTAAAACATGTTAGGTTAATTAATCCAAATTGTCCATAGGTATGAATGTCTATATGTGCGCTGTGATTGGCTGGTGACCAGTCTCGCCCGAAGACAGCTGGGATAGGCCCCAGCACCGCTGCTACCCTTGTGAGGATAAGCGGTAGAAAATGAATGAATGAATGAATTAGATTTTACATTACATTACATTAAATTCTTTGTATAGTATATTTGAATACCACAGGTATACAAAACTGTGGTGAAACAAGCCATGTTGTTTGGTCTAGAGACAGTGCCACTGAGGAAAAGACAGGAAGCAGAACTGGTAGGTAGCAGAGATGAGGATGCTGAGGTTCTCATTGGGAGTGACCAGGATGGATAGGATCAGGAACGAGTACATCAGAGGGACATTACATGTTAGAGGCCTTGGAGATAAAGTCAGAGAGGCCAGACTGAGATGGTTGGGACATGTCCAGAGGGGAGATAGTGAATATATTGGTAGAAGGATGCTGCATTTAGAGCTGCCATAGAGGAAGACCAAAGAGGAGGTTTATGGATGGAGGAAATGAGGGTAGTTGGTGTGAGAGAGACAGATGCAGAAGACAGGGTTGGATAGAGATTGATTTGCTGTGGCGACCCCTGAAGGGAAAAGCCCTCAAAGAAAGAAGAAGTACACTAGATTTGATTAGCCCAAAAGTGCCGCACAAGTGATTTTGACCAGAAGTGACCCAGCAGTATTCTTGGTAGTTGTATGTATAAATGGGATGGGAAAGGGTTGACATGTGGTCGGAATTCATCGTCCCACTTTGCATATCATTTCCATTGCAGGTGGCAATGCAATATTATGCAAAGTAAAACATTTCATAATTTCCCATGTACGTGCTGAACATGAGAAGAACAGGTTGAGCCAAGAGGGGAAAAGTGCATTTAAAGCCTCTCTTTAAAAGTCCTGTTTCCTAACCCTCATTGAAGAATGCATTCATATTTGTGAGCATGGTCAGCGGGGACATGGCGGTATTATTGTTGCTATGGCAAAACCGTGCTACAGCACAACAAGAAATGTTTTGAATCCTTCAAGAGACACAGCCTCACAATGCCCTGCGTCTGAATGGAGGACAGCGGCTCAGCACTTTGATGCTCATTATTGCTACAGGCCCCCAAGTGGGACCTATTAGCCACAGTGTGTGTGTGTGTTTGTGTGTGTGTGTTCATTATTCAAAACTCAGAAATGGCCTGAAGCTGTACACACTGCTGCCGAACATATTGCTCTTATTGACTCATTATGTTAATTAACTTATTATACGAGTTTAAAAGAACACCAAAAACATCAAACTCAAACGCAGCCCCAGCTGGAGTGAATAGTGGAAGTCAAAAATAAAATGATAACCTCAATTTCTAATTAGTTTTATAATATAAAGGAAAAGAAATAGATACAAGACAAGGACGGGGGACTGTGCTTGTTCAAAATTACATTCCAGTTTTAACATTCAGGTAGTGACAATGCGTGGCGGTTAGGGTGGGGGCAAATACAGTATTCAGAAAAGGCTTGTGGCGACTCAATTGTCCTCTAGATGGCAGCAGAGTAGTAAAGCCTACACCCGAGGGACGAGTCAGCACCATTTACATCAGGGGTCTCAAACTCAATTTACTTGGGGGCCACTGGAGCTCGGGTCTGGCTGAGAATAGGCCGCATCAGGTTTTCAAAAAAACAAACAAACAAAAAAACGCATTTATTAAAAACAGAAAAATGAATAAACTTTGCTTTGGTTCCGATTTTCTACAAGAAAAGCTCCACAAAACATTCCACTGTTCTCAAATATCTTACTTTTTATTTTTCTACACAAAATAAGATGAAAAATAAATAAACAAATCAAGAATAAAGATCATCAATCAGTAATAAATAAATATAATAATAATAATAATAAAATGGCAAATAATAAAAACTTAAGAAACCACATATAGTTGGTGGGTAGACAAATTATTTTTTTCAGATTAAAATTAACAAAGCATTATTAGAGCCCTGTAGACATGACAAAACACGACTATAGTCACATTTATACTCTTTTTATTTACAACATATTGCGCAACTGCAGGGACTTGAGACACATGCTAACTCGCAAACTAGAGAGCTAGCGACCTAAACGGTAGCCTTCAAGTTATTTCCTTTAAACTTAAATAGCAAAAACTTACCACTTCCACACGGATAGGGAGGATAACTATTAACAGTTATTTAACCTTTAACATGAACATTAATCAAACGTAATCATTTTTTCTGGGTACATGATACCATACAGCATCCATATCAAACTTGCGCGAGCCGCACTAACATTGAACTTTCATATCAAGACAGGGGCCTCAAACTAGTGTCCTGCGGGCCACATTTGTTTGAGACCCCTGATTTACATTGTTATATATATACATTGTTATATATATATATATATGTTATATACTATATTTAGTGTGACGTCATCCAGGGAAATTATCATCATAGTATATCATGTGTGTATGCGAATGGACACGTGTGTGCATAAATTGAAAAACGTACGGTAACAATATATGAATGGCCAGATGGACAAACGGCACAAAAACAAATAAGTTCACATCATGTTTACAGTGGATGATCAAACATATGTTTAAAAGTTATGCATATGTGATTAGACCAACATCTTTGTAGATAAAATTTAACTCTCTTTTTTTTTTCTTCTTCCTTTTTCTCATGGCAAGATCCTTGTAAAGATGTCTGCATGTTGGAAGAACGGGTCATGTATGCATAAAGAAAAATGCATTTTTCCCAATTTGAATGTACACTTTCTATACATTCCTTATATGTGTGAATATTTTGATCATGTAAAAATAATATAAAATTGAACTCTAACTGGAAATTAAATGAATCATATTTAATGTTTAGATATGGATGACGAGAGACATGTGTATTTAAACTGATAAACAGGTTAATATTGAACAAATAAAAGTTGCGACTCACTTTTGGTGAGCAGAGTTACCAGCGTTGGCGCAAACAAATACAATTTTCTCCATCCAGATGGAACGTTGAGCGTTTTAGGAAGGTGTGATTACTCAAAGTCCAGGGTTTTGTGGTACTCAGCTAATGTGTAATAAATCACAGCCGCATCAATGGATACAAGTGTGGGTCCGTGCCAGTAGAGTCCAGGTGGCCTAAATCCCAAGTAAGGCTGATCCATAGTAGATGATGACAAAGCCAAAAACAACCTACAAGTTATTATTGCTTCACTTTTTGGACTTTTGCATGCACCAGTAAACCTGTCGGGAAGAAGTGTTACATATGGAGCTGCTATTGTGTCGTCCATTCACAAAGCTGCTGTGGTTCAAACTAGATGACCTCATTTCCCTTAAAAAAGGAAGCCTGAGGCATGGATTGAAAGAGTGAAAAGCTAAGAGCTTCATTGTTACTTGTAGCTTTTTTATTCCTTTTTTATGAGTGGTATAGGGCAAATAAGGATGATGTTCTTCGTATAATTGTGTCGCTCTGAACTTGGGCTTACAGTTTAACAAATGTGTACATATGCATATTACATATACTGCTTATAACATATACAAGAAATAATGATAATGTATGTGACATTGTGTGAAGACGCATGATGTGCTTGTCTAAACTGGAGGTCATGGCTTTTATCACTCATGGTGCAAGCATATATACATCATATGCCCTGTAGCACTGCGTCCTTTATGCTTTCCATCAGGCCGTCTTTTCACACTTGCCTCTCATGTCAAGATACGTGCTGCTCGAAGGAGACCTTTTACCAGCCCATACTCACATGTGGATGCTAACTGGGAGCATGTTGTATAATGTTAACATGCAAAACAGCTAGCTGTGCCCAGCGGGCGTGGCATGAACAAATGAATTATATCTACATTACATGTTGTGTTGTAAACTGCAAAAGGAAGGAAGTGTGGTGAATGTCTAGTTTTAAAGGTCTTTATACACCCGTAAAATATGAATATGGTGAATCTCTAGTTTTAAATGTCTTTATTCATTCATTCATTTTCTACCACTTTTCTTCACAAGGGTCGCGGGGGGTGCTGGAGCCTATCCCAACTGTCTTTGGGCGAGAGGCGGGGTACACAGTGGACTGGTGACCAGCCAATCACAGGGCACATATAGACAAACAACCATTCACACTCACATTCATACCTATGGACAATTTGGAGTCGCCAATTAACCTAGCATGTTTTTGGAATGTGGGAGGAAACCAAAGTACCCGGAGAAAACCCACGCATGCACGGGGAGAACATGCAAACTCCGAGGGTGGAATTGACCCCTGGTCTCCTAGCTGTGAGGTCTGCGCGCTAACCACTCTACCGCCGTGCTGCCTTAAATGTCTTTATACACCATGCAATATGAATATGAGTAATGACAATATACAGTATATGCCGCACGATGTTCGAGTGGGTAGCATGTTGGCCACACAGTCAGGAGATCTTTTCTTCCCGTATGTGTGTGGGTTTTCTCCGGTTTCCTCCCACATTCTAAAAACATGCTAGGTTAATTGGCGACTCCAAATTGTCCATAGGTATGAATGTGAGTGTGAATGGTTGTTTGTCTATATGTGCCCTGTGATTGACTGGCGACCAGTCCAGGGTGTACAAGGCCTCTCAACCAAAGACAGCTGGGATAGACTCCAGCATACTCCCACGGCATAGAAAATGGATGGATATTTTTAAAATTTAGTATAACTATTTCATTCCACCCACAGGTTAATATTGTGCACAAGCACAACTGATACTACAAATCCCGGAGCCACACATAACTTGCAGTCATGATGCTCACCAAGGCAAATGTAATGTAGTTTGTTTTAATCTATTTTTGAATGCCTCTTAAAAAAATTCTATTATCATCCTTGTTTTCAGCCATTTGAAATAAATCTCACAGGTCCCACAACCGTGTATCGGGAGTGTGTTGCTCAAGTTTAAAAGTACTTTTAGTAAAGCCTACCAGCAACCAGTTTTGTGTCTGTCTTTGACACAAATGTTTTTCCCTTGATGACATTACAAAAACACAGAACTTCAGAAGCAAGCGTTTGAGAGCCTCTTTTCACAAGTGAGGAATAAGCCAAATAATTAGTAAACAATGCCAAAGTTTCAGATAATGAGGTTTGCTCATTTGGAAGTGAGTCTTGAAAGAAGGTTTTCTAAATTAGAAAGTGTTGTTTGCTGGAGTTGTAGTTTGGGAGTCTGACCAATCACAGCGGGGTCGGTGTGCCCGGAGGCGGGGCGTGGGTGCAATAAATTAAAACAGATCCTTTTGGGGAAGCACAAATCCAAATACAGCTGGAAGAGGTGCAGATTCTGGAAGATCGAGAAAGTTTTCTGTTTGGGTTATTGTGTGTAGCTGCTCTGTCGGAGTCCACAACTCAATACGAACATAAATGGACATAGTAGGTCACCTTTATCTTAAAGATAAATGCTTTTTAATATATCGTTCTGATTGATGGTTTTGTATTAGATCACATTATCATCGTAAATGCAGGTTTATACCGCAAATAATTTCTAAAAGCATATTTTACGGGACCTGCAGTGCCAGTTTAAACTAATTCATAATAATTGGAGTACAGGAACCCTACTAGATGGACTGAAACTAAGAGTGCTCCAATCGATTGGCCACCGATCGGGATCAGCTCCGCCCTAGCAGCGGCATCCAGAACAAGCATGTCTGCCGAGTGTGGGACTTCCTGTCTTTGTGAGAGTGATATAAGTTTTCCACTCCGCACAATGTGACACAAAAATATTATATATAATAAAATATCGATGTGATCATCCCAACCTGCAGTACTCGCAAGTGTGGGCAAAATTTGGGGACAAGTACTGCAGATGGAAGGACCCAGCAGAAGTAGATAAAACTGCTTTTTATTCAGGTTTTCAGTTAATAATGTGACAAGACTAGAGATAAAAGCAATGTGAAATAGAAAACCTGAGTTTTGGATACCAGCATAAAACAAGCAAATCTTCTGGTAAAACAAACCTATTGGCTTTGGTTGGCTTGAAAGAAGCTATGAAAATAAATGTTACCAAAATGAGTAGGTGTTAGCCATTGGTATCGGTATCGGTATCAGCCGATTTCACTCATGGATTATCGGTATCGGCACAAAATCTCATATTATTGACTCTAATGCTAAGAGTCCACTGGGCCCGCGCCAGTTGGTGCCGGTTCACGCCAATGCAATTTGCTGTGGCACCTAGCGTCGCCAATAAGGTGCCTAGTGGCGTGCAGTGGCTCAAACTGCCTCCCAACTGGCTCTAAAATTGAGTTTGGCGGCAAGAAAATTTCAAAATGTTTAAAATCTTCGTTGAGCCACTTGCATCAAGCAATCGGCGCGAAGTGTCCACCAAGTGGAACCAAATGTTGCAAACAATCCGCCTATTGGAATCCACTGGAATGTAATGGCATGAGCCAAGTTGCGCCAATGATGCCAGGAGTCCACTCAGCCGGTGCCAGTTGGTGCCGGTTCACGCCAATGCAATTTGCTGTGGCACCTAGTGTTGCCAATAAGATGCCTAGTGGCGTGCAGTGGCTCAAACTGCCTCCCAACTGGCTCGTGGTGGCCCGTAACAGCGGCAAAAATTGAGTTTGGCGGCAAGAAAATTTCTAAATGTTTAAAATCTTTGTTGAGCCACTTGCTTCAAGCAATCGGCGCCAAATGTCCACCAAATGGAACCAAATGTCGCAAACAATCCAACTATTGGAATCCACTAGAATGTAATGGTGCGGGCCAAGTTGATGCTAGGAGTCCATTCGGCCGGTGCCAGTTGGCGGCAAAGATTATGTGATTGGCATGTAGTGGCTTGCTGTGGCGCCGAATAACGGCAACATGGCAACATACAGAGCGAACATTAATTCTGCGCCACAGCAAGCCACTACATGCCAATGAAATAATCTTTGGCACCCAGTGGACTCCTAGTATTAGACAGCTATAACGGCAATTAAAATTAGTCATACCACCCCGTCAAGAAAGCAAATAAATATTTGATTGTAATTACGATTACATGAGAAGACCAAATCAATTAGCAGAGCGCCATGATAAGCTCAATTTTTGTCATTGCGGTGAGACATGGCGACCGTTATTCTTTGTGGTAACGCCATCAAAGTAAGGTCATCCACCAAGTGGGGCACACAGCGTCACAGGTTCACTTAAAAGGTCAAAACAACAGAGTTTTAAAGGTTAACACCCTGCCGGGCGGCAGCTCCTCTTTTGTTGCGTGCGTCCTGCCTTTAATTGCTGCAGAGCATTTGATTTGATTTCATAAATCACAAAAACACGCGCTGTGCATGACGGTGGCCTACAGCTCAGAGTGGAGGCCACAGCATAACAAAATCCCTCTCCTTCCGCCTGTCTCGTCTCTTGTTTATTCAAACTTTACACTCTTGCTCGAGGGTTACAACACAATAGTCACTAAAAAGCTCCTCTTTGTCCCCTCCCCTCCTTTGACTGTCTATCAGCTACACACACATACATGTGCAACACACACACACTGTCAGAGGAGGAGCAATAACATCAACATCCAGTGGCTTTGTGCTTCCCTTGTGTGTCCAGTGTGTCCACAGAGGTGACAGGAACATGGACCAAATGAAGACCACTCATTCACGTCATTCTGTGCACTCAAGGTAAGATTTCTCAATAAAAGTCATGCAGGTAAGGAGATATTCTTTGAGAATTTAATGTGATGATATATCAGCATCATTATAATAAAAAATATTTGCTTTGCTGATTTGCTCTAAGGGCATCACTGCATGGTACCAACCTTTAAAGTACCGGTAACCAAAAATGGTTCCCTAGCTGCTAATTAGTACTAATTTATGTGTTGTGTCATCAGGTGGTAATTGCTCTATTTTGGGATATTTATAAAAAATATGATTCAAAAGGGAACAAATAAACGGCAAAATGGGACATATTGACTGGATTTCAAGTAGAACTTTCATTCAAGACAAGTTCAGATGAGGTTTTTTATGAGGGATGAGCTGAATCCCAACTGTGGCTTCCTCAAGTCCGAGTGCATTTAAGGAATCCCCTCATGCCCTCAAAGATGCTGTGAATAAAGTTTGGGCTCTTAATCTGCAGTCAGAGGCGGGGGGGGGGGGGGGGGGGGTTGGGGGGGGGACTATATTCATAAAATGTCTTCAAGGCTGGCAGATCTGTTTTCTTCAGGTCTGTGTCTGTGTCATAGATGAATGATGCTGGTGCCAGCATCTCATACAGTGCTTTGTACAGATAAATACATATACTGTATATTACAAGTACTCAATACTATTTCAAAAGAGGGGCGTGTGAAAAGATTTGTCCATGAGGCGGGACATAACAAAAAATTATTTAGAACCACTGCCTTAATTAGATTGTGTTAAAATGTTTAAGGCTTGGATTAATAAATGTAGAATATGCCATTTGAGAACGCTTCTATTTCTAGATTTTGTTAGTCTTGGTGCAGCACCCAGTGACCTCTGACTTAGTCTTCCCTATGTAACACCTCCCCCTTCCTCTGTATGAGGCCCAAAACTCAGACAGATGTGAAATTTCCCACTTCTCAAAGCAGGACCACACTCTCCCAAATATAGCACAACACAAATATGTTCTAATTGATGAAATAAATGAAAGGAGGAATGTGCAGGATTATGCCAAAAATACAACCTATTTTTTTTAAAGATGGCAGTTGTGTCTAAAAATAGCCAAAATTACATTTTACAATAAACATCCAAACAGAATAATTAACTTGCCTAGAAAACTTAATGCTAGAGTTTTTATGTTGACTTGGGTTTTAATGTACAAAATTGACATTTCACCAGGTCTTACCTTGTTCTCATTATTGTCATAACGCAACCTGCTTAATTCAGAAACGGCTGCTTGCCACAATATTGTCAGGTTTTTCTGTTGCTTATTACCATCCGTTTATCTCATATGCTCATTTGCATGAACAGATAAGACACATCTACATATATACATGTGGTTATATTTATTTTTATAGTATGTGATTTAAAACCTGCTCCACTCTGATCTCTGCGCTCATTAAATCTGTGCCTTTGATGAAGCTGTGTAGTCTGTGTAATGTCCACAGTTACAGATGTGTTCCACCACATGCTCTGGTCCCTGCAAACATGCTTCTCATCTGCAGCTAACCACTGATCCCACACCTGAAATGTCACTATATCTTTAACGTTAATTATATATATATGTATATATATATATATATATATATATATATATATATATATATATATATATATATATATATATATATATATATATATATATATATATATATGTACGTATATATACTGTATATATACACATACACATGGTTGTTACTCGATGGGTGTTTGTCTATATGTGCCCTGCAATTGGCTAGCAACCAGTCCAGATTGTACCCCGCTTCTCGCCCAAATTCAGCTGTACAATTAAGCTACAGTACATTTTTCAGTACATCTTATGATCTAGTAAAAGGCCACTCCAAAATGTGCAGTTTAACTGCATAGGGGGACACCAGTCAGTATCTGGTGTGGCCACCATGTGCCACAAGAAAGCATCATTGCACAAGGGTACCTTAGATTGGCCACAATAAAAGGCCACTCCAAAATTTGGAGTTTAACTGCATGGGGGGACACCAGTCAGTATCTGGTGTGGCCACCATGTGCCACAAGAAAGCATCATTGCAAAAGGGTACCTTAGATTGG
This sequence comes from Doryrhamphus excisus, assembly GCF_037039965.1. Lineage (NCBI taxonomy): Eukaryota > Metazoa > Chordata > Actinopteri > Syngnathiformes > Syngnathidae > Doryrhamphus > Doryrhamphus excisus. The sequence goes on along the minus strand of NC_136357.1, from coordinate 12,285,133 downwards.
CCACAATAAAAGGCCACTCCAAAATGTGGAGTTTCACTGCATGGGGGGGACACCAGTCAGTATCTGGTGCGGCCACCATGTGCCACAAGAAAGCATCATTGCAAAAGGGTACCTTAGATTGGCCACAATAAAAGGCCACTCCAAAATTTGGAGTTTAACTACATGGGGGGACACCAGTCAGTATCTGGTGTGGCCACCATGTGCCACAACAAAGCGTAATTGCACAAGGGTACCTTAGATTGGCCACAATAAAAGGCCACTCCAAAATGTGCAGTTTAACTGCATGGGGGGACACCAGTCAGTATCTGGTACGGCCACCATGTGCCACAAGAAAGCATAATTGCACAAGGGTACCTTAGATTGGCCACAATAAAAGGCCACTCCAAAATGTGCAGTTTAACTGCATGGGGGGGACACCAGTCAGTATCTGGTGTGGTCACCATGTGCCACAAGAAAGCGTAATTGCACAAGGGTACCTTAGATTGGCCACAATAAAAGGCCACTCCAAAATGTGGAGTTTAACTGCATGGGGGGACACTAGTCAGTATCTGGTGTGGCCACCATGTGCCACAAGAAAACGTAATTGCACAAGGGTACCTTAGATTGGCCACAATAAAAGGCCACTCCAAAATGTGCAGTTTCACTGCATGGGGGGTGACACCAGTCAGTATCTGGTGTGGCCACCATGTGCCACAAAAAAGCGTAATTGCACAAGGGTACCTTAGATTGGCCACAATAAAAGGCCACTCCAAAATGTGCAGTTTAACTGCATGGGGGGTGACACCAGTCAGTATCTGGTGTGGCCACCATGTGCCACAAAAAAGCGTAATTGCACACGGGTACCTTAGATTGGCCACAATAAAAGGCCACTCCAAAATGTGCAGTTTCACTGCATGGGGGACACCAGTCAGTATCTGGTGTGGCCACCATGTGCCACAAAAAAGCGTAATTGCACAAGGGTACCTTAGATAGGCCACAATAAAAGGCCACTCCAAAATGTGCAGTTTAACTGCATGGGGTGGACACCAGTCAGTATCTGGTGTGGCCACCATGTGCCACAAGAAAGCGTAATTGCACAAGGGTACCTTAGATTTGCCACAATAAAAGGCCACTCCAAAATGTGCAGTTTAACTGCATGGAGGGACACCAGTCAGTATCTGGTATGGCCACCATGTGCCACAAGAGCAAAAACAAATGGAAAAAAAACAAAAGCGTTGCATTTCCTGTATAGTTTTGTTCAATATATACGCTTTAGTAGCATGCGTTAGGAGAATGTGATACAGTCTATAGTAAGCATACATATAAAAAAAATGTTTCCCTTGCTATAATTGAATTTAGTGAATAATGATCATGTGCATACATGTGCGTACATCTACAACCACCAGAAAGCATGTGATCGACCATACATGCAGGCCAGCCAGTATGTAAACACACACCAAATCTACATCACAGAAACGACTTGGAATCGTTCGGTGATGAGTAAGTGATGGAGTTAGCCATTCTGTAATGAAGTTTCAAGGGGCTGTAAGAGCAGGAAGGAAACATCTCTCAGGTCGACTATGATGTTATCGTGTGGCCTAATGGAGTCACTTACAAGCTTTAGAGCAGCATGCAATGGCCCTTCAATGTTTACATTGATTTTCTAATTAGAATACATAGCTTCATCACATTGTAATGTGTGGGCCTGTTTTTATACGCAATATATATGGCTTTTGCTTTGTTTTTGCCTTAATTATGCTGTTAAATTGCTACCATTTGAAATGTACAGTGCATTGGGGAGTGGATGCTTTTATCCAAAGCATCACACAGCAGCATCATCATGAGTGTTTCAATTTTTAGTGTGGGCGACACCATCGGAAACATCATAACTCACACTTCAGACAGTTCCAAGGTTCTCAGAGAGCAAAAAAACATTTTTTTGCTCAGGACAGAGTCCATAAAAGTGTAATTTAAAGGTGGCCCTCGTGTACATTTCCAACTTTTCAGGCTTATGTAGATGTTTAAAATGTTGCTGTAGCCCTATAATGAGGTGGGTATGTTTAGGTTATCCCTGATTTCAATGTTATGCCACTACTAACGCTCCCCGTTCATTTGATGCTGTATTCTCCAACATTCCATCCATCCATTTTCTGTACCGCTTATCCTCACAAGGGTCACAGGCATGCTGGAGCCTATCGGAGCTGTCTCGGGGCGAGAGGCGGGGTACACCCTGGACTGGTCGCCAGCCAATCACAGGGCACATATAGACAAACAACCATTCACACTCACATTCATACCTATGGACAATTTGGAGTCGCCAATTAACCTAACATGTTTTTGGAATGTGGGAGGAAAACCCACGCACAGGGAGAACATGCAAACTCCACACAGAGGTGCCCGAGCGGGGAATAGAACCCAAACACAATCTGAGCGGGGAAGAGTAGAATAATGCAGACTTACACTGTACATATCCAATATCATGTTTGAAACCCTTGGCCTAAGTCAGTCCTTCTCAGTTATTTTGCCCCTCAAAGGGACAGAACATTTTTCACACGAAAAATTAGAGAAACTGAGAATGTTTATCAATTTATATATTTTATGGTGTCCAGACTGAACTCGGAACTGAAACCAAGAAAAGGCGAAAAAAATGGAGCGCATACAAGCATATTCAAGTGTGAAATTGCACGTTGAGTACTATAAATGTATAACATGTGCTCCCCCTTGACAGTTCCATGTGTCCCCCAGGGCGGCCCGCCCTACTATTTGAGAAGCATTGACTTAAATGTAGGTACTTTAAACACGGTACCAGCAGTATTTTACTCTAAAATGTATTTATCTTACTGCATACCAGCTCTGGATTGGCGCTCACACGCATGTTAGATCCTCTCTAAGCGTGTTTTGTACTTCCAAGGCAGAATGGGGGGAATTTAAATGAACCCTCTACAGGTATAGGTGGCCCCATTACATGATCCTGTCCAATCTGTCAGGTCATATCCCATCACAGTTTACACTTCCAGGTCAGTTACGATGCTACTCCCGGAGAGAGAAGCTTCCCGGGGAAAAAGCCACATATATTTAATCTGAGTTCCTGTCACAAGACCAATTTGAGCAAACATTAGGACAATTTCAGACAGTTATTAAGTCCTTCTCTTGGTGTAATGGTAATTTAATATATTTAAAGAATGTAGTTATTTTGATTTTAAGAAGTAATCTGGTCATCAGATGGCTATGAGATGCTAAATTAAAGCAGACTGGCTTATAAGTGAGCCTGCAAGATGTCAAAAAATGTGACACGGAAGCAGATTAGGTTGTGAATTCAGCTTTTTAGAGAAGCACATATCCATAAGTGATGATGGCTCAAAGATATGGTCAGCAAAATAGCATTTCTTGTAAATTGCATTTGGTAAATCCAAAACGATACTAATGTGTTTCCCCGATATGAGGCCACTTCTATATTTTCCAACACAGCTGCCAAAGCCTTTATTTGCACACCTGGTCACTGTTCACACACTGTAAGCTGAAACACTGTCAAAACAAAACCTGCCACGTCTTGTGTCACACATCAAGTTGCAGATTTTCTCGCCCCTGACAGAATTTGCAGCCCCATGACTCCAGCTTGAAGGATCTGTGACCAAATCATAATGGAGACTGTGAACACCAGCAGTGGCGCTGAGGCCGGCCTCTTCTCGGGAAGTCCTTACACTGCAGTGGAGATTGTACTCATCATCCTGGTGGCGGGATCCCTGAGTCTTATCACGGTCATTGGAAACATACTGGTCATGCTTTCCATAAAGGTTAGCTCATGCACAAATTTCATTGTTTCACATTTATATAATCCACTCCAACACACATAAAGTTATTATAGTGTCGGTCCTTATGGTTTGCTGGTTTACCTCCTGCTTTAATCATCAGGGATGCAACGATCAGGGTTTTATGCTGGACTGAAATTGGCTGATACCAATTACATGCATGAAATATACATTTTCAATGTATTTATGTGAGCACTATTTGCCAGGGATGCCGTATTAAAAGGGGGTAATTCAGGACAATTGCAAGGAGGCCCAAAAACTTGAGTAATTCATAATAGAGGGGGGATGGCAATGTAATTCATTTTTCATGGGACCCAAAATTCCTGCTGCATCCCTGCTACTGGCTATATGATATGGGAAAAGGAACCATAAAATCACCTTCATTTTGACAAACACATTTTACTTAGTTTTTGAAGAGAACATATCACTCAAGGATGAGGATGAGTCACATTGGGAGTGACCAGGATGGATAGGATCAGGAACGAGTACATCAGAGGGCTTCGAGATAAAGTCAGAAAGGCCAGACTGAGACTCAAGGATGAGGATGAGTCACATTGGGAGTGACCAGGATGGATAGGATCAGGAACGAGTACATCAGAGGACTTCGAGATGAAGTCAGAAAGGCCAGACTGAGATGGTTGGGACATGTCCAGAGTACAGATAGTGAATATATTGGTAGAAGGATGCTGTATTTAGAGCTGCCAGGTAGGAGGCGTAGAGGAAGACCAAAGAGGAGGTTTATGGATGTAGTGAAGGAGGACATGAGGGTAGTTGATGTGAGAGGGACAGATGTAGAAGACAGGGTTGGATGGAGGAGATTGATTTGCTGTGGCGACCCCTGAAGGGAAAAGCCCAAAGAGAAAGAAGAAGAAGAAGAAATCACCGTCTTTTAGGAGACTTTGGATATGAGAGTACATTGATGGAGCTTTAGCTGGACTTCCAGGTAAGTCAGAGAGCACTCCAAGCATTCCAAGCTAACAAAGGCTGGTCATCTTGTCCGACAAAATCAATTCTTTGTCGTGTTATTAGCTTAGCCTTCTTATTTTCACACACATATAAGCAAGTGTCCACGTCGTTTGACCGATGATCACGCCGATCTATCGGCCGATCGGTGATGGATCTAACAGAGCATCCTTAATAATCAGCATGTAAAACCACCAAATTAGTGTATGGACTGATATTCCACAGCAGTGCAGTTAGATCATGCAGGAAGGAAGGACTTAACCTAGGACTTAACCTAGGAATACCAATAGGAATACCTATTGACTGAAGTAGTGACATTTTTGGATGATTAAAGCTTACAACTGTTACTTAAACCTTACATACTAACTGGCTTATAGATCATAACCTGAGGCTAATTTGAATATCCTTCTCTGCAGCCTTTTGTGAGGTATCCCATATTGGAGAAGTGATAGAAAGCGAATGTGCAGGGAGATAATCTAATAGAAGGTAGAAAACATACATCACACAAAAAAGATTAGCATCTGACAGCATGCCTGCCCGCCTCGTTGTGGTTTGTCCAAAGGTAAACAGGAACCTGCAGACCGTCAACAACTACTTCCTCTTCAGCCTGGCCTGTGCAGACCTCATTATCGGTGTCTGCTCCATGAACCTCTACACCGTCTATATTGTGATTGGCTACTGGCCGTTGGGAGCAGTGGTTTGCGACCTGTGGCTGGCGGTCGACTATGTGGTCAGCAATGCTTCAGTCATGAACCTTCTCATCATCAGTTTTGACCGATACTTCTGTGTGACAAAACCTCTGAGCTACCCGGCTCGGCGCAGCACCAAGATGGCCGGCCTGATGATCGCTGCTGCCTGGGTGCTGTCCTTCATCCTGTGGGCACCGGCCATTTTGTTCTGGCAGTTCATTGTAGGTGGTAGAACCGTGCCGCCAGGGGAGTGCTACATCCAGTTCTTCTCCAACCCAGCGGTCACGTTTGGGACAGCAATTGCGGCCTTCTACCTGCCGGTGGCCATCATGATCTACCTCTACTATCGCATCTCCAAGGCCAGCCGCAGCCGCATGCAGAGGGACAGCAGGAAGACATCTGGCACCAGTCTGGGAGAAGGTCACTCGCACAGTCAGGACGATGGAGGCGAGATCCAGAACAGCTACATCCAGAAGATAAGGGAGCAGCTCAGGGAGGCCAGACAAGGGAGGGAGAAGGAGGCGCTTCAGCAGCAGCAACACAACGGAAGCGGTCCTTGCAAGGAAGAAAAGCCTGATCAGGTGGAACCAGAGGGAGACAGCATTCTTCCCTCGACATCCACAGAAAACGAGGTTCCTGTTTCGGTGCTGAGGGGATTGTCCGGCATTAGGAAGATCAACCAAACAGATCCGTCTTCCAGGGCAACCTCGCTGACTGACTGCCAAGCTACAAGGACAATGCTTAAGGTAAAACTGCAACATTTTTAACACAATTAGCTATTAATTCATTCACTACCAAAGATGTACTGCATTTATATGTTTTATTTCAACCCGAGTAGCGCGCTCCCACAAACACATTTATACGTTTTTAGTAGAGTAGAGGCAAAAAGAGGTGGTGACGCAGCTCCACAATAAAAAAGAGCAAGCTTGGAATGGTCACAAGGTGGCAGAAGTTCCTTTTATAAGAACTCTTCCTGCAATTTTCCCATAGCAATATAAGCTGTACAGGAACCAGGAAGTGAAAAGTACACATTACACAATTTTTGTATTGTTTATGTTGAAAGTGGGCGGCACGGCGGTCTAGTGGTTAGCGCGCAGACCTCACAGCTAGGAGACTGGGGTTCGGTTCCCGCCCTCGGCCGTCTCTGTGTGGAGTTTGCATGTTCTCCCCGTGCATGCGTGGGTTTTCTCCGGGTACTCCGGTTTCCTCCCACATTCCAAAAAACATGCTAGGTTAATTGGCCACTCCAAATTGTCCATAGGTATGAATGTGAGTGTGAATGGTTGTTTGTCTATCATCAACAATGGCCGGTAATGAAAGGGACAGTTTTTGAAACATGGCTGGGAATGAATGAGTTAATAATGTATATGTAATCAAATTCCCTGCTACTACACAAACACAAAACTGGCCAATTAAATATTTCATCACTCCCAGTTTTACAAACCTTTAAAAATTCATTTTCTGAATGCATACCTGTGTTTTCTCCGGGTACTCCGGTTTCCTCCCACATTCCCAAAACATGGTTGTTTGTCTATATGTGCCCTGCGATTGGCTGGCGACCAGTCCAGGGTGTACCCCGCCTCTCGCCCGAGACTGCTGGGATAGCCTCCAGCATTCATGAAAATGAATGAATGAATTTACTGAATGGAGACACAGTATTAAGCAGCACAAAGCTGATAAAACTGCAGCTAAATAAGATTAAGATGGTCCGTGGAATCCCAAACAGAGCTTGAAGGACGGTGAATGCTGCCCTCTAATTAAAGATAAGACATCACAACAAAGCTTCATTGAAAACCATTACAGTTGTTACAGCGTCTGTCTTGATTAGGATACACATTTACTAGGGCTCTGAGATATATCAATATTTTTAAAATATTGATATATCATGTCAAAAACAAGCATATCATTCATATCAATATAGACTGGATTTTATGTGGCGGTCTCATGTTCCAAGATGGCACTGCCCAAGTGCAAGCTAGTTATAGCAGCTCTGTATTTTCCACTGCATTTTTAGTGTCTAATAGTGCTTTATTCATACTTTTTCATTGTTTTTAGTGCCATATCGACGACCCCTTAAGCAAATGGGCAGCTGTAGATGTTCATCTTGTTTAGGGCCCTATGATTTACGTTTTCAGGTAATGACGGATAGAATCACGGAATTGGACAATAAAAACAGAATTAAACACGGAATCTCACATTGTGAGGAGAGGAACGTTCCTGTGGGGTAGTAGTTCCCCGATGGATGGACAAACACTAAACAGTCCCCTCCCACCAAATCACAGAGCGTGAATAAGCAGGCAGGAACTAGCTTAGTTTATCATGCTATTGTGGTTGTGTGTGCGACTCAGGCTCAATGAGTATACCACGTTGTGTTTTATGGAACGTAATGAACGTAATGTAAGGAACGCTTTACAATGCCCGATGACAACGTGCAGGTTCTGAGTGAAAAAATATGAGAAGTACATTTATTTTCATATGCAATTGTAATCACAAGCAAAGGTGTTTCAGTTTGTTGAAGATTTTGTAGCAATGTGCGCAGAGGCTGACATCCCATTAAAAAGGTTTCCTCCATTTCTCAATTACTGGGCAAAATTTTCCATTGATTGTTGCATCCATAAATATAAGGCCCTATTATAATGTAAGGCATCCCTGTAGATCTGGGAACATGAGATGGAAGCTCTAACGGCGCAGAGAGACTAACGTGATCGCAGCATGATTGCACTAAAGATTGAACGTTATATCTTTCTATATTTATATAAAAAAGAGAATATACTATAATATTTCAGCTGCTGTTTTTCTATAAGATCGGATACATGACATTTATCAATATTCAACCTAAATATATAGAGATATGGGTTTTGGTCCATATCGCCCAACCCTAACATTCCATACTTTTTTGTTGGAATAACACGCTTGAGATCTCACACAATTTATATGATATATTCTTCTATCTACAGGTGACGAAGCAGAGCGCAGTGGCCAAGTGGCGAAAGAAAAGCACGTCCTCCCGGGAGAAGAAGGTGACTCGCACGATCATGGCCATCCTGGTGGCCTTTGTGGTCACATGGACACCATACAACGTGATGGTGCTCATCAACACCTTTTGTTCCGTCTGCATCCCCAACTCTCTGTGGACAATCGGCTACTGGCTATGTTACATCAACAGCACCATCAACCCGGCCTGCTACGCCCTGTGCAACACCACCTTCAAAAACACCTTCAAGCACCTGCTGCTATGCCAGTACAAGAACATACGAGCAGCACGGTAATGGCATGCATGGTAAAGTTTGTAAAAATGTGTACATGCGTATATTCTGATGTACGTCCACATTCAGTGGAAAAAGAATTAAGCTCATTGAAAAGTACGCTGGCGTCCATAACTTCTTTCTCTGCAGTATTTCCTTCTCGTGAGCTTCTGCAATGTGAATGTGTTGTGATTAAGCCAACCACAAAGTGTAACATTGTACTATGAATGAAGTGCTGTGGATTAGAATACATCATGTTGTGTGCATGAGTGTGTGCATGTTTCCTCTCTGTTGAGTATCACTCAGATTCTGAAAGTGTTGTGAAACTAGTCCAGGTGTAATATTTCATACTGTATCTGTATGCCCCTTCTGTATTGATGTTTACTTTAAAGCTGAATTAAAGAGATCATAACACCAAATGATGAGTTCATTTTTAGGATGATTTATGCATTGAAGAGGGCTGCCGCACAAAATTACTGCCTCTCATTTACGGCTGTGAGAAAAGTCCTATGGACGCCCGCTACTGACACAAAAACATATTTATTTATTGATAGTAAATTATATATTTATTGATAATAAATGCCAGTGTTTGGCACGCAAGCCACACCGCCAGGAGACCCAAGTTTGATTCTGCCCTTGGCCATCTCTGTGTGGGTACTCCAGCTTCCTCCCACATTCCAAAAACATGCTAGGTTAATTGGCGACTCTAAATTGTCCATGTTTGCGTATGTAGTGTGAGTGTGAATGGTTGTTTGTCTTTTTGTGCCCTGTGATTGGCTGGCGACCAGTCCAGGGTGTACCCCGCCTCTCGCCCAAAGACAGCTGGGATAGGCTCCAGCATAGCCACGACATGGATGGATTTTGTGTATCGAATGTTTTTATCCGATCCATAAATACTGTTTCTATGGTCTTGAGCCTTAGTTATTTCCTCAATAATTTTGATCAGCACCATGGAGGTTGAAATGTTAGCTCCATATCCGTATTGACCTTTTGAAAGTAATATGTTTAATTAATAATTCCAGCCATCTATCTGTACTATTTAACCTCACGAGGGTCGCGGGTAATTAATCATTCATTTAATTAAATAAAATCCTATTATTGAATAGTTTCTCAATAATTTTAGAAAATTGTGGTAATAAGGAAACAGGTATACTGATATTTGCTGTGTCACATATAATAAAATATAATAATAATAATTATTATTATTATTATAAAAGTAATAATAAAACAAAATTAAAACTGCAAGCAGTGATGAGCGGGCTCGAGCACCCCGACGCGCTCGGGGGTACGCGCGGGTTGGGGGTACGCGCGGGTCGGGGTCGCGCGCGCCGTACGGAAAACCGCGGCGAGCGGATAAGCGGTAAGGGAGTCACGGCACTTGCAATTTTCCGCCAGGAGGGGGCGACAGCGGCGGCGAGGCGGGTGCGCGGTCACGTCCCGTCCGACACCGCGAACCGCCATAAAAAAATTCACGACGATCGGACCACGCGGTAGGTCCTTGCGGCGGATATACGTTTCCGCCTGTGGGTGGCGCTATAGAGTGGTTGGCCCACACGGTAACGGACCGGAGGGTACCCCGAACCAACAGAAAAAATTAGGGGCCGATCCGACCGTGCGTAAGGAAGTTACGGCAGATATACATTTCCACCAGTTGGTGGCGCTATAGCGTATGTACACACACAGTCATAGACCAGAGGGTACCCCAGACCACCAGAAAAAATTTGGGCCTGATCCGACCATGTGGAAGGAAGTTACGGCTATATACATTTCCACCAGTTGGTGGCGCTATACAGTCGATGTACACACACAGTCATAGACCAGAGGGTACCCCAGACCACCAGAAAAAATTTGGGCCTGATCCGACCATGTGGAAGGAAGTTACGGCTATATACATTTCCACCAGTTGGTGGCGCTATACAGTCTATGTACACACACAGTCATAGACCAGAGGGTACCCCAAACCACCAGAAAAAATTTGGGCTTGATCCGACCATGTGGAAGGAAGTTACGGCTATATACATTTCCACCAGTTGGTGGCGCTATACAGTCTATGTACACACACAGTCATAGACCAGAGGGTACCCCAAACCACCAGAAAAAATTTGGGCTTGATCCGACCATGTGGAAGGAAGTTACGGCTATATACATTTCCACCAGTTGGTGGCGCTATAGAGTCTATGTACACACAGTATAACAGACCAGAGATTGACCCAACACACCAAAAAAAATTTCAAGACAATCTGACCATGAATCAGGAAGTTACGGCAGATATACATTTCCACCAGTTGGTGGCGCTGTGTTTTGAACATGGCTTCTGGAGCATTAGGTGCGTCCTGTCATGATAGACGTCTCCACCGAAAATCATAGTGATACGTGTAACGGGTGGCGAGGGATAATGAATTGAAACTTCTAGGTGGCGCTAGTGTGTCAATTTAGATTGGTGTCACATGGGAGCACCACCAGGGCGCTCAGGCCTGGATTAAGGCCTCACGTTTAAGATTTCAGCAGCCTGTGACCTTCTGCAGGCAAATGATGACCTTTTGATGGTCAATGGCGAAGGCTGACCATTCGCCGTGGCCACGCCCCCCACATGTGCTTTACACACATCATAGTCCATCAACTGACTTCATCAGTCTGTCAGTCAAACTGTGTATTGACTTTGATGTACATTGCTTCAAGGCAAGGCCAGACACCAGGCAGGGCCAGATATGAAATGGTCAAAGTTTGGTGGCGTGCCACGCCCACATCCTATGGAGCGGCCCAAAATCCTTCGCAATTTAACGTGGGCCATCCGTCTAGTGTCCGTTGATGCAACAACGGACTCATTCGGTCAAACCCCCTAGGAGGAGTTCGTCGAGATACGAGCCATACATCCGCCCCCAAATGGCCGCCGCCACCTAAAATGGCCGACTTCCTGTTGGTTTTAGAACATGGGTTATTGAGACTTTTTTGTGCGTCCTGTCACGAGTGATGTCTCCTCCGAAAATCATGCCGATACGTGCAACGGGAGGCGAGGGATAATTATTTTAAAACTTCTAGGTGGCGCTAGTGAGTCAATTTGGCTTGGTTTCATATTGGGGCCACACCAGGCCGCTCAGGCCTGGATTCTGACCCCCCCTATGAGTTTTCAAGCCCATGCGACCTTTTGCGGGCGAATGATGACCTTTTCTATGTAAATGGCGAGGCCTGAGCATTCGCCGCCAGGCCACGCCCACCACGTGCGCTTTTCCTGCATCATGGTCCATCAACAGGCTTCACCAGGCTGTCAGGCAGTGACCTTGTGACCCCGATGTTCATCTGATGAATCTCCTGGCAGAAAAGGCCTCATGTAGATGACACGCCTTTAGCCTGTCGCCAATAGGTGGCGCTGCGACGAAATCAGGAAGTGACCTACGGGGACCTTCGGGGCGGGGCCATGATCACATGTACCAAGTATGATGAAGATCTGACCACGTGGAGCCAAGTTATTCACGTCTACAGTTACGCTCAGCGTGCAAGGCCCGGACATATGAAAATGGGCAAAATTTGGGGGCGTGCCACGCCCACATCGTATGGAATATCCCAAAATCCTTCGCAATTTAACGTCGGCCATCCGTCTAGTGTCCGTTGATGCAACAACGGACTCATTTGGTCAAACCCCCTAGGAGGAGTTCGTCAAGATACAACCCCAACTTCTGGCACGAAAAAGGCCGCCGCCATCCAAAATGGCCGACTTCCTGTTCGTTTTCCAATATGGGTTCTTGAGACTTTTTGGTCCGTCCTGTCACGATAGACGTCTCCACCAAGTTTCGTGACGATAGGTGAAACTGGTGGCGGGGGCCAATTTTTTCAAAAATTAAAGGTGGCGCTAGAGAGTCAATTTTGGAACATTGTTTTCGGGACCCCCACCAGATCGAAATTTTCGGCAGACCTGACGCGCTTGCAAAATTTGGTGAGTTTTCGGGCATGTTAAGGCCCTCAAAATGGCCGTCCTTTCGGCAGAATAAAAAACGGAACGATTACAATAGGGCTTTCGCACTGGTCAGTGCTCGAGCCCTAATAATACCACCTGTAATAAATATGGCGTAGTTTTTATTTATTCAAGTACACATGACAATTAATTGAGGCGTGGTGTTTATTATTCATTCATTCATTTTCTACCGCTTATTCTCACGAGGGTCACGGGGGGTGCTGGAGTCTATCCCAGCTGTCTTTGGGCGAGAGGCGGGGTACACCCTGGACTGGTCGCCAGCCAATCACAGGGCACATATAGACAAACAACCGTTCACGCTCACATTTAGTCACCAATTAACCTAGCATGTTTTTGGAATGTGGCAGGTAACCGGAGTACCCGGAGAAAACCCACGCATGCACGGGGAGAACATGCAAACTCCACACAGAGATGGCCGAGGTTGGAATCAAACTCGGGACTCCTAGCTGTGAGGCCTGCGCACTAACCCCTCGGCGCCGTGCAGCCTACTACATAAACAAACATTGCTACTTGCATGCACTATGTTTCTCACAGCCACTTGGGGGCATATTTGCATGCTATCTAAGGATCCTCACTAGTTTCCCGGCTGTGGTGGAGTAATATGCCAGCTGACTTTGAATGAGAGACTAATCACATATAGACAAACAAACATTTCACACTCACATTCATATCTGCGGACAATTTAGAGTCACTAATTAGCCTAACATGCAAATTTATGGAAAGGTAGAACACTGAACTACCCAGAGAACATTCACGCATGGGATGAATATGCAAACTCCACACAAAGAGGTTCCAAAAGAGATACAAACTCTGATCTTTTGTTAGATTGTAAATGTAAAATGAATGGAATTGTTTTTAAAAAGACATGACATTGTCTAAATGCCAAATGCTTCTGCTGTTGCTACGTAAAAGAGAATTAGTGGAACCAATGCTGCTGGGGTTTAATGTAAACATGGCACCATGACTGTTTGTTTATAATGTAACCTTGCATATGATTGTGTTCTCATTAGGCTGTGCTGTTGTCAACACAAAAAAGAAAAAAATGTGTGTGTTGGGAGGGGGGGGGGGCTCTGCAAGTATAAATGCCTTTGAGTGCCGTTTGTCTTGGCATCATGGAATTTATGACAAAGGAGTTTTGGCATGTTTGCATCCCCATATGTGTCACTTGGCCGGATAAAAGTGGATTAAATTTAGATTTATTTCAACAAGAACCGTTTACCGTGTACACAATGAAACCTGCACTAATTATCTGCGACTTTGCTGTACATTTGGCCAAAGGGAACTAATGTTTAGAGTCAAAACACCCCTCGAGGGACATATGAGGGTGCTTGCTTTCTGTTCCAATTGAGACTTCACTCACTTCACTGCAAAGCGGAGTCATGGCAGAGGAAAAGCAGCTGAAAGGAGCCTCCGGGGAGGAGGCCATGCCTGGTGTTGGGCCTCAAGCACCAGCAAAGGATGACAGAGAAGATACATGTGAAAGCTCCAAAGAACAGGCAGCGAAGACCAGCCCTAACCTGCTAAAAATGCTGAAGGCGGCCGAGAGCAGGTGGAGCCCCCATCAGAGTCGGGACGGGACAAAGGAGGGGGTCACAGAGGCTCTCAAGACTGACATGGTAAGCAGAGGACATGATGAAGTAACATGGAATGTATGCACATAGACTTGTGAGTCTGCATTTAGTTGACCTGTAAATGTGTCAGCGTACACGACTCAATGTTTGACCACACAGCAGGAAAGAGCAACAAGGGGATTGAACAAGAGATGTATCATGAATTGTATTATTTGTTGCTCTCAGCATGGCAACATACTGCTTGTGCCTTTATAATATGCAGCTGTAGCTGCAGCCAGGAAATGTATTTGGACAATTTTCTTGCATTCCCAAGTTGATTGCTACAACATTTTATTAATTTATGCAGATGAAATATTAGAAAACATATTTTAAAAACAGATTTTTATAACAAAAACAGTAATCGATATTCAAAAAAATAATTGATAGTCCACCTCACAAAGAGTGGTATACATAAGCTATGGTGATATAGAGGGAAAAATGCATTAACTTAAATAAGATAATACTGAGTCAGATTATCTTGAAATATGGCATCTATTATATAAATGTTCTATCATTATAAATAAACTTAAAATATAGGTATTGTAGCTAGGAGACCCGAGTTCGATTCCACCCTTCTGTGTGGAGTTTGCATGTTCTCCCTTCGGTTTCCTCCCACATTCCAAAAACATTCATTCATTTTCTACCGCTTTTTCCTCACGAGGGTCGTGGGGGTGCTGGAGCCTATCCCAGCTGTCTTCGGGTGAGAGGCGGGGTACACCCTGGACTGGTCGCCAGCCAATCACAGGGCACATAGACAAACAACCATTCACACTCACATTCATACGTACCTATGGACCAATTAACCTAGCATGTTTTTGGAATGTGGGAGGAAACCGGAGTACCCGGAGAAAACCCACGCATGCACGAGGAGAACATGCAAACTCCACACAGAGATGGCCGAGGGTGGAATTGAACCCTGGTCTCCTAGCTGTGAGGTCTGCAAGCTAACCACTCGACCACCAAAACATGCTATGTTAATTGGTGACTCCAAATTGTCCATAGGTATGAATGTGAGTGTGAATGGTTGTTTGTCTATATGTGCCCTGTGATTGGCTGGCGACCAGTCCAGGGTGCCTGAAGACAGCTGGGATAGACTCCAGCACCCCCGCAAACCTCGTGAGGATAAGTATTGTACATGGCTTGTGTCAATAGAATTGCATGGTTACGTTACTTTTGCTACTTTAAACCATTATGACTGGTCTTGTGATACTCCGGACCGACTTATAGTCCGGAAAATACAGTAATTTGAAAAAAAAAAGAAGCTTTCAGCATGATCGCAAATAATGTTTGTTCACATTTAAATAGATATAGCATTTAAACTTATATAATTACTTTTGTAAAGACAGCATTTTTCTTGTATTGGAGCTCATTAGATTATGTCGTCCTATTGTGACCTCTGACGGACTACCTTACTCAAGCCTGAGAGCACCCTCATAAATCTATACCATCACTCCCTCCATTTAGCTTCCTGTACAAAGAGTCCTTTTAGTAGTCTGTCCCCTCCACCTGTGTGGTGAGGGTGAGGCGTGGCTGCAGGTGGCTTTTGTGCATCGGTGCCAGCCACTGTGCTGCACTTCAAAAAAGTAGCAACGGTGCAAACAGCAGCTCTGCAAGGTCACTGCGACATCATGAAGAAAGCCTACAATCTAGTCAACATGACTACTAAAACCAACAAGGACCAGACGGCAGTGCACTCCATCTGCATCAAGGTAGCGGTGTTGCCTTTCACATCTCCAAATCAAATTAATTCCACTTTTTTTTTTAAACTTCTATAGTGAAAATATAAATGTTCTGTTCTTGTGCTTTAATCCAAATCAGTGTAAGCGACTCAAAAAATCAACGATTGACCTGCTTCCTTAGAACTTTCACCTTTACATGTAGAATTCTCAGCCCTGTTAGAGATGTGATCATTAAGTTCACGTCCACCACTGGTGTTAAACATTAAGCGCACTCCCTGACTTAAGCACCACCAAATTCAGAAGCCGTACTCATGCAACTGCACAAGTAATCATTACCAAGGAAGAACATTTGTGTCTAACTGCACTTCATCTACACTGCTGGCTTGAAATCAAGTTGATATTGTGACAGTATTGGATAGCTGAGGTCATTTAGTTAAGTAGATGAATAGCAGGATAAACAAATCCAATACAGCAACATAAATTCTTTAAAATTATGAGGAGGGGCGGCATGGCGGTCGTGTGGTTAGCGCGCAGACCTCACTGCTAGGAGACCAGGGTTCAATTCCACCCTCGGCCATCTCTGTGTGGAGTTTGCATGTTCTCCCCGTGCATGCATGGGTTTTCTCCGGTTTCCTCCCACATTCCAAAAACATGCTAGGTTAATTGGTGACTCCAAATTGTCCATAGGTATAAATGTGAGTGTGAATGGTTGTTTGTCTATATGTGCCCTGTGATTGGCTGGCGACCAGTCCAGGGTGTACCCCCAGCTGGGATAGGCTCCAGCATCCCCGCGACCCTTGTGAGGAAAAAGCGGTAGAAAATGAATGAATGAATGATGGTGGATGTTTATGGGGAAAAGAGAAAGGACAGGGCCGGTCGGCAGAATTCAGAGAGACATACTCGGAAATCTCTGACAAAATGAGTGGACATGAAGGGATAGTACCAATTTCAGCTAACAGTGACTCAAGCTGGCAAAATAGTGTAAAAAAAGAAGTTGTGTATATGTACTTTTATCCAAATTCTCACCATAACCTTTCCTGTTTTGATTCCACAGCAAATACAACTGTCTGAGCAGAAGCAAGAATTCAACAAGCGACCCATAAAGGCTGTCCCGCGCACGCTGTCACGGTCCATCTCGCAGTCATCCACTGACAGCAACAGCTCAAGTGTGTAAATAAAAAAAAAACAATGTCATATGATGAGTTAATTGTAAACAGTACGCTAAATGTAACACATCTTCTTCTTAATTTATTTCAGACATGCATACTGTTACATTATTCTTTCTCACATATACACTTACAATACACTTACAATATCTATTTATATATATATATATCTATACATATACATACTTGCACACACACAACACCTCATTACTACACATGTCTGAAAAGGAGCAGGAAGAAGCAAAGAAAAGGAGCAGGAAGAAGCAAAGATAACACTTATGAGTTTCACACCAACGGCTGCCAATATTTTAAAGCGCACTCTGCGGTAGATAAAACAGCTGGATGCTAACCACACAGGATACTTTAGTGCAGTGCTTACCAAACTTTTCACAGTCACATTTGGCTGAAGTCACGTTCCCCCTTACTCCTGTACACTTAAAAAACATCAACTTTGTTATGCAAATTAACTAATTAATTAAATTAATTAATTCAAATATTAAACATAATTAATCTGTTCATTCATTTTATGGTAATTCCGGGTGAAAAATTTGTTTTTTGCATGGTGATATTAAGATAAAGTTTGACATGATCGCTTATAAATGATTCTACATATCTTTTATTCCATGTAATTAATTAATTAATTAATTAATTAATGATTCACTTTTTGTCCACTCATAATGGCCATGGTTTAAGTCTGCATATTCCTTTCATACCAAATTGATGAGTCTATAGCAATCATGATAAAAAGCAGCATCCGTCCAAAGATTTGTTTAACATTGATGTCTCTTAAAGGTAGAACATTTAGTAACATAGTCTTATTGTTGATTTATTCTTGACAAGTGATTGATTTTGTAAATATCACCTACTTTGGGAAGCAATGTGCATGTGTGGGTGTGTTTGCTGGGATTTACAAGTGTCTCTGAATGCAGCGGCAACTTGTGTCCCATAGTTACGTGATACACCTGAATGCACAATTTTAGAAAAATCTTGAGCAGCACTGACAGCAGTTGGATTGGAATAATACCACAATGTCCCAAATCTACAAGTACCACTACTACCTTCTATATAGTATTCAAAATACATACAACCATCAATAAAGCCTCATTTTCAAATCTCCACTCACAGTGACAGGGTAAATTGGAACACCAATATGAACGCAAAGATCAAACACTCTTAATCATCCAAAATTACTTACTTGTTGATATGATACACATAGAGCAAGGAACACCTTGCTGCTGCTGGTCTCCTTGCACTGCGAGGCATTCAGGTGCACTCGTAATTTTGAGTGTTCAGCGCTAATTTCATTTTTATTCACATACTCCCTATGGCAATTGACGTACCTTTGGGGGAACAGAGTACCCCAATTTGGGAACCACTGCTTTAGGAGAGTGAATGGAACAAAGGTGTTAATTGGAGCATTGCTTCTGTGCTGCAGTGGGCAGTGACTGCTCCGAGGATGGCTCCACTCCTAGGAACAAGGTCCAGAAGACATCCAAGGGCACCTCTGACTTTTGCATTAAAAACATCAAACAAGCTGATTTTGGACGCCGAGAGATTCACATTGCAGAGCAAGGTGCGCTGCACACACACACATTGAAACACACAACGCAGATATACGGTACTTATACAAGTCATGTGTACGTCAAACTCTCATGTGCTTGTTCTTAGAGATGCATGCAATGATGGTTTTGAGAAAGAGGGCAGGAGGCGAGAAACCTCTGGCTGGAGCCAACGTGGTCGGATGTACACACATTACTGCACAGACTGCAGTCAGTACAACACACATCATTAACATATAGCAACATATGGCAACATATGGCACATCATAAGGATCTGTGTGTGTGTGTTCTAGGTTCTTATTGAGACTCTGTCTGTGTTGGGAGCTCGGTGTCGCTGGGCAGCCTGCAACATCTTCTCCACTCAGAATGCTGTGGCTGCAGCTCTGGCTGAGGGAGGTACGAGACAACGTGAAGGCTCTTTTTAGTTAGCTTCCTCATTATCTAATTACGTATGTCCAATCCTCCTACTTCAGGTACCTGTGTGTTTGCATGGAAGGGGGAGACGGAGGACGACTTCTGGTGGTGCATCGACCGCTGCGTGGGAGCTGACATCTGGCAACCCAACATGGTACTACAAATTACGTGAGAAGGTGTCTTTTAGATATTTGACAGTTTTGCCTACTCCTGGCCTAGCATACAGTATATTACAATGACATGACAATGACATGGGCGGCACGGCGGTCGAGTGGTTAACGCGCACACAGCTAGGAGACCAGGGTTCAATTCCATCCTCGGCCATCTCTGTGTGGAGTTTGCATGTTCTCCCCGTGCATGCGTGGGTTTTCTCCGGGTACTCCGATTTCCTCCCACATTCCAAAAACATGCTAGGTTAATTGGCGACTCCAAATTGTCCATAGGTATGAATGTGAGTGTGAATGGTTGTTTGTCTATATGTGCCCTGTGATTGGCTGGCGACCAGTCCAGGGTGCACCCCGCCTCTCACCCAAAGACAGCTGGGATAGGCTCCAGCACCCCCGCGACCCTCATGAGGAAAAAGCGGTAGAAAATGAATGAATGAATGAATGACATTGACATTATTTTAATAGGAATGTTGTCAGTATCTATCACTTACATTGTAGCTGGCGACCAGTCCAGGGTTTACCGCTCTCAGCTTGAATAGGCTCCAGCATACACCCGCGACTCAAGATCTTTTTTTTTTTTACTCCTTTCAATAAATTAATTCATTTTCTACCGCTTATCCTCAATGAGGGTTGCGGGCGTGCTGGAGCCTATTCCAGCTGTCTTCGGGCGAGAGGCGGGGTACACCCTGGACTGGTTGCCAGCCAATCACAGGGCACATATAGACAAACAACCATTCACACTCACATTCATACCTATGGACAATTTGGAGTCACCAATTAACCTAACATGTACCCGGAGTACCCGGAGAAAACCCACGCATGCACAGGGAGAACATACAAACTCCACACAGGAGGGTGGAATCGAACTCGGGTCTCCTAGCTGTGCAGCCTGTGCGCTTATCACTCATCCATCGTGCAGCCCCCTTCCAATAAATTTAATAATACATTATTTTGTATAATATAGGTATATATTATACTCATTGCGTACCATCGAATTTCAAATGATTTCATTCTAAAATGTGTTTATTATTACCATTATTTTCTTATTTGTTTTAACATCAGAAACCTTGCTTATATTTTATTATATTGTATGTATATTCATTTCATACAATCAAATTTTATAATATGTCATTCAAATGTGTATTGTTTTTTTTTATTCATTATTCCATTTTGTTTTAAAGATATAGTTGAAGTTGTACGACATCCTCATTCCCAGTGTAGTGGACCAACCAAGTAAATTTCTCCCCACTTCGTCCGGTGGGCTGAGTTCTGGTCGCTTTTCAATGTTGAGGAAAGTAGTTCCGTCTGGTTGGTTTACTTGTCAGAAAACAATGGTGATGAGGTGGATCATTCTCCCCTCGCTACGAGATCCCCACAAACCCTTACCCTTACCCTGCCACATTTTTGCAATTTATATTTTTACATGTAAATAGTGTACACTGTCAAGGACTGTAGTGAGTTGTGTGTGTTGATTAAAAAATGGTCAACACTTGAAATTTTCTGTTATTTCCTGATCGGAGGGTAAGGTTTGCAATGCGCGGATGACGATATTGTCAAAATGTAATCTACAAAAATGATGCAGCCTTTTAATTAGCTGAGCTATAACAACAGAATGTATCTGAATCGTCCTATATATGTATGCCATCGTTTTCCCATCAGCAGCAAATCACCAAATGTCATATTACCAGTGTAGCCACTACTTAACATAACATTATATGATGACTGTTATTATTATTATTACAAGGTATTATTGTCAGCTATGTAGAAGTGTGGATCGTCTCCACGTTTCTCCGTGTATGCTTCCAGTCACAATATGTTAGCTGTATGTGAGTTTCTAAAAACAACTGACACAGATGTCTAAAATAAGATGGAAAAAAATGAATTTGCGGGTATCCCTTTGGCCTTTTGCTAAAATTATGTCATCATCACTTGTTTCATTTCAGACATGTTTACTTTTAAGTTTCCCAGCAGTAAACACTGTGAGTAAACAGGTGATGGCAATGTATGCAACAGTGGAAAGCTAGCTAGCAGCAGCGCAGGGTGATACGAACAGAGAGAAAATAACACAGAGCGATTGTGGGGTCAGACTTTTTTGTGGACTCTTTTGAATGCATATTGTTGAGAATTTTATTCTCATATTGAGAAGCACGTAAGTGACCCCAACACACTAACCGGAACTACTTTCTTCAACACTGACAACCAGAATGGGGTGAAGTGGGGGTAAATCACTGATGATGCACTTCACTGCTGATGGGAATGTCATGCAACTTCATATCAAAAAATCGGAACTATCCCTTTAACTTCAGTAAATGGCATTATTTCATGAATTTTATATTTATATTTTGTGCAATCTCAGTTTTATTCAATTCATTATTTTCTTCCTTCATTTCCAATCCCCTAATTTGTACCGCGTCCTAGTCGCCGTCCTATGTCACTAAACATTACCAAGCCAAGCAGGTCAGAAATGCTAGGTGTGAGTTAGAATCAGACTTTTAAATATTTTAGGGGTGATTTGGTTCCTTGTGTTCTACAAAATAAAAAAAATGTAAGATTTTAAAAATTGTATTAAAAGAAGTATGTTGTAATTTTGTGTCAGATTCTGGATGATGGTGGCGACCTGACCCATTGGATTTACAAAAAGTACCCGAGCCAGTTCAAGAAGATACGAGGCATTGTGGAGGAAAGCGTTACGGGGGTTTATCGGTTAGTTCTACTCAAAGCTTTTCCCACTAAAATTCAGCATTACTACCATTAAACACACCTCCATTTTTGTGGCAGTCTGTACCAGCTCTCTAAAGCCAGTAAGTTGTGTGTTCCGGCCATGAACGTCAATGACTCTGTGACCAAGCAGAAGTTTGACAGCTTGTACTGCTGTAAGGAGTCCATATTGGACGGGTGAGCGCATATTGACACACACACACACACACACACACACACACACACACCCGCAGATACACACGCTGACTGTGTTGCTTTCAGGTTGAAAAGAACCACAGACGTCATGTTTGGTGGCAAACAAGTGTTGGTGTGTGGCTACGGTGAGGTCAGTAAACAGGAGATTTGATCCCCACAGATACTACAATTTCATAACATGAATAAAATCACTAGGTTTCTTGTTCTGACACGAAGCAAAACTTCCTGGAAATTGAAAGCAGTAGGGAAGAGACATATGCTCTGAAATGAACTTCGACTTTATCAAAATGAATAAAAGCCAGGACACCGCGGCCATCTTGCACCAGATTGAAAATCAGTAGGATAGTTCTACAAAGAAGAATATAGAAAATAAGGTCTAAACTCTGACCTCAGCTCATGGTTCAGTAATGGTGAATGAATGAATGAATGAATGAAAGGTCCCCTATTATATAAAAAACATGACGACATACACACGCTCATGTAATGTCTCCCTAGAGCAGTGGTAGCGTTTCATCTTCATTTCCTACCGTATTCATGGTAACTCAAGGGGATACATTCTTTGTCGTCTTTCCTGGCCTTTTTTATTCCGGTTATCGTCACTTCCTTTCCTTGCATCTGACGTCGTTTTTCTTTTCATTCCTGTCAGAAACTTCTCTCTCCTCCTCCATCAGCTTTGTAAGGTGTTCATTGTACTTCTACTCGGTCAAATAGCCGGCCTTTTGAGCACTACTGCCATCTAGAGGGGAGATTGTGTATTGTACAAACATGAATAAAGACAGTGAACCCCCTGCCTCTTACAGCCCACCGACACTTCACTTTGAGAAGTACTGCCGTGAGAAATCGTCAGGTGTACCGTGAGGAATTATCCAATAAATAAATAATAATTTAACATTTATTTATAATTTTCTGTAAATATTATGTCATTGTCAAGTGTCCGTGGTGTAAAGACTGGCAGAGCAATGTAATATTCGTCCGTGTGGCAACACGTAGCTGATTGCCTCGTTCCTGCAATAATAAGACTTCGTGATGCACGTGAGAGTTCGTGGTGACATTTTGTCACATTTTTGGTTAGGTTGTGCCGCAAGATTTTTCCAATGTAAAAAACGCGGCTTAAAAAAAGTTTAAAAACGCTGCTATAGCTATAATACTAATATAATAAGTAACTGTTGAAGGTAAATGAAGTACCTTCTTTGGCATTACAGGTTGGTAAAGGCTGCTGTGCTGCACTCAAATCAATGGGAGCTGTTGTGTATGTTACAGAAGTGGATCCTATCTGTGCTCTGCAGGCCTGGTAAGAACACCAGAAAAAAAACACCATCAATTGTCTATCTGTCTTTCTATCTGTCTTTCTATCTGTCTTTCTATCTGTCTGTCTATCTATCTATCTATCTATCTATCTATCTATCTATCTATCTATCTATCTATCTATCTATCTATCTATCTATCTATCTATCTAGCTAGCTAGCTAGCTAGCTAGCTATCTATCTAGCTAGCTATCTAGCTAGCTATCTAGCTAGCTAGCTAGCTATCTATCTATCTAGCTAGCTATCTAGCTAGCTATCTAGCTAGCTATCTATCCATCCATCCAACTACCTACCTACCTACCTACCTACCTAGCTACCTACCTACCTATCCATCCAACCAACCAACCAACCACCCACCCACCCATCCACCCATCCATCCATCCATCCATCCATCCATCCCTCTCTCTCTCTCTCTCTCTCTCTATCTATCTATCTATCTATCTATCTAGCTAGCTAGCTATCTAGCTAGCTATCTATCCATCCATCCAACTACCTACCTACCTACCTACCTACCTAGCTACCTACCTACCTATCCATCCATCCATCCAACCAACCAACCAACCAACCCACCCACCCACCCACCCATCCCTCTCTCTCTCTCTCTCTCTCTCTCTCTCTCTCTCTCTATCTATCTATCTATCTATCTATCTATCTATCTATTATCTATATGATCATGGTCTCCGTCGCTGCCGTTTTTGCAGCATGGATGGCTTCAGAGTGATCCAACTGAGTGAGGTGGTCCGACATGTTGACATGGTCATCACCTGCACAGGTACGTGCATGCACACAACCACGATAACACCTATGCTACATATGCTTTTGTTCTTCAGGTAATAAAAATGTGGTGGTGAGGGAACATATGGACAGAATGAAGAACGGTTGCATCGTATGTAACATGGGACACTCCAACACCGAAATAGATTTGGTATTAATATTCATCTTTGTGTGTATTGTTTCTTTTGTGGAAATTATAAATTGTTGATTTTCAGGTGAGTCTTCGGACTGCCGAGCTGAGGTGGGAGCGGGTCAGGCCTCAGGTGGACCACATCATATGGCCAGATGGGAGAAGAATAGTGTTGCTGGCTGAGGTGACAATTAAAAAAGGCACCAAATTTTTATGGGAGACGCATTCTTCAGAAAGGACTTTCTTTTTCTTTTCAGGGTCGTTTGCTGAATTTGAGCTGCTCCACTGTTCCAACATTTGTCCTTTCTATCACTGCCGCGACTCAGGTAGAAACAACACACACGCATTGTTACACTACTATTAGCTGTGTCTCAATTGTACATATTACTGTTATATCTTGTTGCATTCACAGATCATACTGTTTATAATTTATATAATCTGCAATAGCCATACTCTAGTCACTCCATTGCAATACTGTACATACTACTGTTATTATATATTGTCACATCCATACTGTACATACTGTTTATAATCTGTATAATCTGCAATAGCCATATTACAGTCATTTATATCCCTGTACATATCCTCACTGTATTATAGTCATAGCCTGTTATAGTTTGTAGATCTGTCCATTTTTCTACATTTACTTACTACTAAGGTACTTATAAAATTGCACTTCTGGTTGGATGCTAACTGCATTTTGTTGCCCTGTACCAGTGACATGAGCAATAACAATAAAGTTGAATCTAATCTAATCGAATCTAATACTTTTATCCATTTAGTTATTCCACTGTCCCATTTATTTATCCAGGCCCTGGCCCTCATAGAGCTCTTCAACGCTCCAGAGGGACGTTACAAAAAAGACGTCTACCTGCTTCCAAAGAAAATGGGCAAGTTTCTGTCCCCTCATATGAAGAACTACGCTTCTTGCTTTTTTTCTGTATTTACGCCACACATATAATTTTTCAGATGAATACGTGGCCAGTCTTCACCTTCCTAGCTTTGACGCCCATCTCACAGAGCTGACCAGCGAGCAGGCCAAATATTTGGGCATCAGCAAGCATGGACCCTTCAAGCCTAACTATTATAGGTGACACTTTTACACACACATACAGTGAAGAAAATAAGTATTTGAACACCCTGCTATTTTGCTATTTCTCCCACTTAGAAATCATGGAGGGGTCTGAAATTTTCATCGTAGGTGCATGTCCACTGTGAGAGAGATAAACTAAAAAGAAAAATCCAGAAATCACAATGCATGATTTTTTAACAATTTATTTGTGTGATACAGCTGCAAATAAGTATTTGAACACCTGAGAAAATGAATGTTAATATTTGGTACAGTAGCCTTTGTTTGCTATTACAGAGGTCAAACGTTTCCTGTAGTTTTTCACCAGGTTTGCACACACTGCAGGAGGGATCTTGGCCCACTCCTCCACACAGATCTTCTCTAGATCAGTCAGGTTTCTGGGCTGTCGCTGAGAAACACGGAGTTTGAGCTCCCTCCAAAGATTTTCGATTGGGTTCAGGTCTGGAGACTGGCTGGGCCATGCTAGAACCTTGATATGCTTCTTACGGAGCCACTCCTTGGTTTTCCTGGCTGTGTGCTTCGGGTCGTTGTCGTGTTGGAAGACCCAGCCACGACCCATCTTCAATGCTCTGACAGAGGGAAGGAGGTTGTTCCCCAAAATCTCACAATACACGGCCCCAGTCATCCTCTCTTTAATGCAGTGCACTCGTCCTGTCCCATGTGCAGAAAAACACCCCCAAAGCATGATGCTACCACCCCCATGCTTCACAGTAGGGATGGTGTTCTTCGGATTGTACTCTTCATTCTTCTTCCTCCAAACACGCTTATTGGAATTATGACCAAAAAGTTCTATTTTGGTCTCATCTGACCATAAAACTTTCTCCCATGACTCCTCTGTATCATCCAAATGGTCATATGCAAACTTAAGACGGGCCTTGACATGTGCTGGTTTAAGCAGGGGAACCTTTCGTGCCATGCATGATTTCACATCATGACGTCTTAGTGTATTACCTACAGTAACCTTGGAAACGGTGGTCCCAGCTCTTTTCAGGTCATTGACCAAGTCCTGTCGTGTAGTTCTGGGCTGATTCCTCACCTTTCTTAGAATCATTGAGACCCCACGAGGTGATATCTTGCATGGGGCTCCACTCCGATTGAGATTGACCGTCATGTTTAGCTTCTTCCATTTTCTAATGATAGCTCCAACAGTGGACCTTTTTTCACCAAGCTGCTTGGTAATTGCTCCGTAGCCCTTTCCAGCCTTGTGGAGGTGTACAATTTTGTCTCTGGTGTCTTTGGACAGCTCTTTGGTCTTCGCCATGTTACAAGTTAAAGTCTTACTGATTGTATGGGGTGGACAGGTGTCTTTATGCAGCTAACGACCTCAAACAGGTGCATCTGATTCAGGATGATACATGGAGTGCAGGTGGACTTCTAATGGGCAGACTAACAGGTCTTTCAGGGTCAGAATTCTAGATGATACACAGGTGTTCAAATACTTATTTGCAGCTGTATCACACAAATAAATTGTTAAAAAATCATGCATTGTGATTTCTGGATTTTTCTTTTTAGTTTATCTCTCTCACAGTGGACATGCACCTACGATGAAAATTTCAGACCCCTCCATGATTTCTAAGTGGGAGAAATAGCAAAATAGCAGGGTGTTCAAATACTTATTTTCTTCACTGTAGTACATGAATTATACTACTTATATCTTACTAAAAAGTTATTTCGATGCAGGTACTGACTTACTGGACATCAAACTGAAGATCTTCAGATGTTCAAAACTGCCTGTTTTAATAGCGTAACCATTGACTGCTACCTAACTTTAACTGTAAGTCGGGTTTGTTTGTTTCCAGCAACAGTTTTGCTGTATTTTTTAATATGATGCCCTCATAGAGATGTAAGAGAGTTTTTTTTTTTTACTCATTAGATAGACACAACAATGTGACAAAATGAAGTACATTTTTCTACTTCTGAAAGGTGAAATTTAGTCAGAACAAGAAAAGTACCATATTGACATTTATAACAACTGGTAGACATGATGTCATAATGACAGGACGTCAACACAATGATGTCACCATTGTCCAATCCTGTGTGTGTGATAATGAATGCCTAAAAATACCACACTATTCCTGGATTACTGTAATCCACAGTGTGTGACTGTGTCTCTCTGTAACGGTTGTTTAGGTTATTTTTGAGTCACATGTGGTCAGAAGGTTTAATATGAAATACATAATATACATTAATACAGATGAAAAGGGTCATTACTGCTTTACCGTCTACAGCCACTCAACTTTGAGGACTTATTCTCTTGCTTGTGTGTGTGTGCGTGTGTCCACTTGGTAATCCACTGGTTAGTAAAGCACAAAGACAGATGGGCATTGGAGACTATATTCTCTTTTAGCAACCAGGCAGTATCAGGATTCAGCATGTGTGTGTGTGTCCTTGTCGTCTCGTCCCTATGGAGGGATTCTCCTTAAAGAGCTTTGATGATGCCCCTCCTCCCAGCATCACTACATGTCTAATCACCACTACCAGCTGTCAGCAGTCCGTCTCCTCCTCCATGTCCTCACTTGACCTCCCAACCCCTGCAAGTCAGCCATGTTGAATAGACCAAGGTCCGTGTAGTGCAGGGGTGTCAAACTTGGTACCATGGAGGCGGAGTCACTGCAGGTGTCACTAAAACAGGTGAATTTAATGATCAACAACTCATTCAATTTGAGGAAAGGATCATCAATCAAATCACCTGCCGGACTGATCGATTGGAGGGAAAACCTGGAATGTCTTGGCCCTCCATTGACACACGCTTTAATGACAATGCATGGACAATGAATGGATGCATGGATGGCCATACAAACTAAGACATGGACAGATGGAGGTATGAGTGGATGAATGGAACTTTGTGTAGATAAATGGAGGGATGTACAGATGGATGCAAGGACCTTGAAAGGAATGGATAGATGGACAAATGAATGGATGAATGTTCGATAAGTCAACAACCCATGACATAGTTGTGGGGTGGTGGACCAATGGACATAAAAAGAGAAGACATATGTATGGGTGAATGGATGCATGGACTGGTTGAGGACAGATAAATGGTCAAACAGAGGGAAGGGTAGATGGCCAAATGGAGGGACGAACAAATGGATGATTATATTGCTTGGACCAAAAGAGGACAAATCAATCATCATCAGTCTTTCCATTGACGAGTTGGTTGGGCGGTGGACAGACAGATACATGGATGGACAAATGGCTACATGTATGGTGGACAGATGGATGGATGGATTGAAAGAACAAGGAATGACAGTGGGAACAACAGACATAATCATTCGACTATCACTCTGGATGACTAGATGGGCATGGATGGATGGATGAATGGATGGACAGATACAGTAGATAGACAAATGAATGCATGTATCCATTCAGCCATGCATTTGTTTGTTTGTTGGGTTGATGAATGAATGAATAAATGGACAGACGTGGAGAAACTAATGGAGGAAAGACTGGACATAAAAGGACTGATAAACAGACAAATGGAGGGGTGGAAATGGATGGACATAGGGACAGATAAATGGATGAGTACATGATTGAAAATCTATCAAACCGATGGATGGATGTATGGAAAAATTGAGCAGACAGACGAAGACATGAATGATGATTATTACAGATATTATTGTTTGGTTGTTATTATTTGGTTGGTTTGTTTGAAGATGGATAGATGGATGGAGCGAAAAATGGGTGGACGATCAATCATGTGTTGTTTGGCGAACAGATAAATAGAAGGTCAATGGAAGGACAAAATCATAGAAGCCTGTAGTGCAGTAGTCGTCATGTTGCTTTGAGACTACAGGACACTCAGGAGGGGCGATTGGACACATGAAGCCCTCACTGATGTGCCTGTAGTCACTCACATGTCTACCCTGTCCAAGTCAAGGTTTTGTCCTTTATAAACGTCCCACTGCTTAAATCTCTCCGGCAGTTTTTGGCAAGTCTAGAACCACCGGATCCTGCCAAGCCACCAGAGTGAGTTCTACCATTGCCAAACACTGCAGGAGAGCAGCAAGGGATCATCCAGGCTAGGTGTCAGGTTACGTCCTCTCTGAGACATGGCGGTGTCCACGGCAACCTGCGATATCAATATAGCACGGTGTAGTTGATCAGCATCAACTAAGAAAAAAAACACACTGAAGACTGTCCATCTTGTCCCATATTGGCACCATACATGATTGCTCAAGATGAGACACACAAAGCAAAAATGTGCTAGTGCCAAAATGGGTCAAACGGTTTTACACACACGCTTATAGGTGGCTGTCTATGGAGGTCATGTCTCTACTCTGTTTATGGCCCTATGGTAATTCACTGATAGTGTGCTGAGACAGTGAATTCTACCAGTGCCATACACAGAATAGGAGGAGATACAAGTGGAGGCCACCATGGGACATCCATCCATCCATCCAACATGATTGCAATATGTCTACTGTGTACTCACCTCTGCGGTGACTTCATTTTATTTCCAGTTTAGGAACGTTCTTCTTTCATTTAACCCAAAGGTTCCCACAGGTGCGTAAAATAGTGGAAAATAGTAAATAGTTGAATAGTAGCAGGGCTGCACGGGGGTCGCGTGGTTAGCGTGCAGACCTCACAACTAGGAGACCAGGGTTCAATTCCACCCTCGGCTATCTCTGTGTGGAGTTTGCATGTTCTCCCCGTGCATGCGTTGGGTTTTCTCCGGGTATTCCGGTTTCCTCCCACATTCCAAAAACATGCTAGGTTAATTGGCGACTCCAAATTGTCCATAGGTATGAATGTGAGTGTGAATGGTTGTTTGTCTATATGTGCCCTGTGATTGGCTGGCGACCAGACCAGGGTGTACCCCCGCCTCTCCAGCACCCCCCACGACCCTCGTGAGGAAAAGCGGTTGAAAATGAATGAATAGTAGCGTAATAGGATCTTGTCTTTGATGGCATGCGTTTGTGTGGTAGTATGTAATATACCAGGCGCCATATGGTGCTGAGTGGTTAGCATGTTGGCCACACAGTCAGAAGATCGGGAAGATAAGGGTTCAAATCTCCACTTGGGCATCTTTGTGTGGAGTTTGCATGTTCTCCTCGTGCGTGCGTAGGTTTTTTTCTCCGGGTACTCCGGTTTCCTCCCACATTCCAAAAACATGTTAAGTTAATTATGGCTGTTATTATTATAAAATTTGATTCAGTTCCAGAACCCTCCCCATTGTTTGTTCAATTGCTATTATTCACTCGCGAAAAAAGGTAACTAACAAGCTAAATGTACAGAGGCACAATCCAGATTTAAGCCCTTAATATGCCTCACAGGCTTATTAAAAGCATTTAAACTGTAAAACGTATAGGCACTCATTACTAATGAATGATAATGAACAGATGGAATCTGTGTCATGGTTTAGCCTTTAGCCTGGTTGTCAGGCTAGCGTCAGGCTGCCATTGAGCTTCTACCTGTTGTGGCACCACGTGCATGTCTCTTTAAAGTGGCAAGCAATAGTACGTGGCTCCATTGCTCCACAGGCTGTTGGGTTGCAGAAGGCGTTTCCCCAAGCCATGTCTACATAATCCACACTGCTTGCTGTAGTAATTCCAGTAATGACGTACCTTCTTATATTAACTTGTTTTTGGACTTAAGAGTATTTTTTCAAAATAAACCCCCTTTTGGTTTAAATAAAATAATGTATCAATATCACTTACAATGAAGTCTGGAATAACCTCATCCCAAGTAATTCACTTTGTGCCCATTTTTGGGGAAATTACTGCATATTTGTGCCATTTTTGAATTGCAACTTAATTTTGTAGATGTGTCAAAAGTTCAAGCGAAATAAACATAAACAAATCTGCAGATATATTCCAATTCCTGTATACACAAAAGAGTGGAGGTCCTCTCGGTCGCATCTCCCTCTCAGATTGATTCTGGATGTGGGGAATGATGTGCTAAGTGATTTTTGAGATGCTCCAAATGGCTCCCCGAGCGGGTTTCATCTTCCCGTTTCCTGGTGAGATCAATACAGCAAAAAGCTTGAGAGAGCGAGAGATGACATCTTGGTTGCTGTTTGTGCTGAGTGATAATCACATTGTCTGCAAGGAATATGATAATGACCACGACGATGAGTGCTCATATTTTTGGAACTCTTCATCAAGAAGAGACTAAAAAATGTATTCAAGTCCTTCCAATCAAGGCTGGAGTGCATATAAAAAAAAAAAGTCCTTCTGTGTGTCATGACATGCTGAATAGATTTACATTTTGATATTAAAGTTGCAAAAACTAACATTATATAATAATAATCATTAGCTCAATGCCTTGTACAGGTTATTTTTAGGTTAAATATGCATTCATTCTTACCTTATAGGCATCCACAAAAAGATGAGACTCTCCCCAAATGTCATCTTGAAAAAAATATTACATTTTAAAGAAGAGTTGTGTGCACCTCTTAAGTGCCCTTGGTGCCCTGGGCAGTACAGGACAAGGGATTTTGTCGTAATTAGTTGCTAAGCATCTTACTCTGAAGTGGAAGTATAGTAATCTGCACGCTGCCCTCCTCCCTCTCCTTCTGTTGCCTCCACGCCACTTCCTGTGCGCCTTTTTAACAGCCACGAAAACACATCTTACTGCAAAATATGCAGTCGTATTCCATTATACATGAAAACATAGGCTATAATACAGTTTCAAGTCAAATAATTGTGTCAAATAAAATGACCCTACCAGCATCCATCCAGCGAGTGTGGCGTCCCACTGCAGCCCGGAAAAGAAGCGCCCTTCTCCGGCAAAGTTTCTCTGACCCTACGCCCCCCCTCCGGTTCTCGTTATATACCAGCTCCGGCTCAGCTCCTCCAGTCGGCTCATTCACCTGCTGTCGGTGATTATTAGACAGATTGTGCGTGGAAAAAAAAGGGGGGTGAATCCTTGTGTTGGTTTGGGTTACAAGAGCTCCAAAGTTGACAGTGAAATCCACCCGTGGATGCTTTTGTGTGCTGTGCTGCCCTGCATGCATTATGGAGGAGGTGCAGCCGGCCAGCACAAGCCTCCATCACTGCTGCTGCTGCTGCTGCTGCTTCTCACCTTACTCACCATCATTCCATTGTGAGCTTTGTCATCCCACCAATCAGCTCCTTCCTTAATTGGAGGGGTCATATTAATGGCATCACACACACACACACATAGATATAAACATGCTAACATCATTGTACAATATTAAAACAACAGAACAGCAGTTCTTGAGCCTTGCAAGTTATTTTTGTTCGACTTGAGACTTGACTTGGATATGCAAAAAAATAGACTGTCAACATATCAGCTGTAATAACATAACACAACATATCACAATAGCAGACAGAACATGTTACCATACAAAACAATCCTATAAAAATATCATACCATACAGCTCTGTCACATAATTCTAATATGCTATGCATAACCTAAATGAACAATGTTACTATACATATTCATTCATTCATTCATTTTCTACCGCTTTTTTTTCACGAGGGTCGCGGGGGTGCTGGAGCCTATCCCAGCTGTCTTTGGACAAGAGGCGGGGTACACCCTGGACTGGTCGCCAGCCAATCACAGGGCACATATAGACAAACAACCATTCACACTCACATTCATACCTATGGACAATTTGGAGTCACCAATTAACCTAGCATGTTTTTGGAATGTGGGAGGAAACCGGAGTACCCGGAGAAAACCCACGCATACATGGGGAGAACATGCAAACTCCACACAGTGATGGTCGAGGGTGGAATTAAACCCTGGTTTCCTAGCTGTGAGGTCTGCACGCTAACCACTAGACCGCCGTGCCGCCCTACTATACATATCATACCCTTAAATAAACAAACATACCATCCATAACATACTGTACCATACCACCATAAATTAACATATCTTGTAAAATATTGTACTATAGCATAATCTTGCCATTACATTTGATATTGTAACATCACCATGTCCATATGACCATTAAATACCAAGGCACAATACCACAGCATAAAATAAAAAAACCCATATTCATACATATTTACTCCATACATTTATAGTCAGTAATCCTAGGAAGTATCATCTCCATTCCTGAATGTAACTAGAAACCTGATTATAGTGAGGAAAAGACATCCAGCTGAATATTTCATAAGATTGTCAGCCTGTTGAGGGACGCCACTGCCTGCTGCATCATTGTCTAGAACAAGAACGCAGGACTATAAAGCACACACTTATTCGTTAGCTTTAATAGCACTGCATGACTTTGTTTGCAATAGATTTTTAGCCTCACAGGATGAGCAAAACATTAGAAACAAGAAGGAACTACACTGTATTCAATCGTAATTTGGCATGCAAGGTAGTGCACCCTCTAGTGGACACCAGAATTATACATGTGAATGACACTGAAAAGAGTGGCTTGTTAAAACTTTATTTTTTTTGCTTTTTATTTCTTTCTTCAAGTTACAAGGGAAGCACATTTATTGACTTTTTTGCAGTTAAAAAAAACAAAAGAAAAATCATCTGGAATATTTCGACTCGTATCGCTTAAAAGACCAAAATAAAAACATTGAAAGAAATGATATAGGTATCAAATATATGTGTGTCGTTATTGAAAAAAAATTCACACTACAGAGCCAGGCTGACCACATGTGGTTGTCAATGTGAATTTGGATATAAGTTAGAGCCATTCTACTGTGGCTGTACTATATATATACACATTTTAAAGCTGACCTGTGCAATTTCCACACAAAAAGGTAAATAACCAATACCAACAGCAATACCATTCATTCAAGTTTAGATATATATATTTTTTTATTCTCCAAAGATGAAGAAACAGTCCATTTTCATGGTAATAATGTGGCATCGGTCTGCACTAAAACACAAAGCCATACTTGGAGAGGCCAAACTATGACAAAGTTACTTTTTTAAAACATAACTTCGGGGTTGGGGGCACGCTACCTTTTACTTTTTAGATCCATTTGAATTTGGTCCCGCAACAAGCCATCAACATCATTTAAAAAAGGGTGTTGAGTGGCTGAATCAAAGAAGAGCACTTGAGTCTGCAATGGTCACGTTTGCATATAAGGATCTGATTCAATATGTTGTTACTTCTTATCATTTACAGGGAAAAATATGTTTTTGTATACAAAAAGTACATTAGGATGACTCACCACCTGCAAGAGCGAGAGAAAAAAACAATCTATCCCTACGCAAGTCAAACAACTATTATAGTTCAGTACAAGCAATAGGCAACAATTACACAGGGACCCAAGAAGCCCCGCCCCCACCTCTAAGGCCACACCCCCTTAAGAATTCAGTAGGATACTGTTTTGCACAAAAAGGATATAACACTCAGAAAACGGACTTTTGGATTAAAAAAAACACTCTTAAATAAAGGGTTAGTCTGCTACAGATGCCACAATAACATTCTTTTTGCATGTTTAGCGGGTTATGTTATCCATAAAATGCATAAACAAGTACAATATGGCCCAGTCAGTGGCCCTCTGCTTTGACCTAGCTTTTAACACGAACTTAATAAAATAAAATGCACTTAATTGTAAATGAAAGATATCGTTTTGAGTCGAGTATTTGTTTTATATAATTCTGCTATTCCAATGAGCTAACTAACCACCTGGCTGTCTTGATTTGTTTCCATTCTGACTTACTGGTGCGCTAACTAACTGGCAACGTAGCTAGCTAGCTTACTTATTTTCAAACAAACTAGCTTAAACAAGCTTTGCGACTAACTTGTGAGCAAACTAACAGCGTACATACTGTAGGTAACTAGCTTGCTTTATGCCAATCTAGCAAGCTCCCATACTTATTTTCAAAATAACTAGATAACAGGCAAGCTAACAAAGTAGCTAACGTGCTTATTTCCAAACTACCACGCTAGCTAACGTGTAATTTCCAATTAATTCGATTATTAACGAAGTAGTGAGCTCACTAAGAAAGTAACCACCTACCTTGATAGCTTTCAAACAAACTGGCTAAGCGAGCATCTTAACTAAGTAGCGAGTAAACATCAGTAACTGAATATTGTAAAAAAACAAAAAAACAGACAATTCCCAGCAGCTCAAAGTATACTGTAGTACCAGTCAAAGGTTTGGACACAGCTAATTGGCTAACATGACCAATACTGTTCTCTGTTAATTAGAGTGCCTTTTTTTCCCCAATACAAAATCCTACTAAATCCTTAGGAACCACTCCGACCAGTCAGGCTCTGGTGCCCCCCCACCCCACCCACCAACCCCCAAAAAACCTTCACAACTTGAAATCTGTGTCATGCCACAATACACACTCAAGACACTCAAGAGAATGACAAGAAACTTTCCTAAAACGGAGAGGAGGCGGAGCATAAAGGAAAGTGGTCTGAGGGATAAAGTGGAGCCTCTGACTCCTGCCAAGTGTCAGACGCTCAGGTCAATGTTGCAAAGTTCACCTGTAGTTCCAATGCAAAGCCAAAAAAATGTGCCTTTGCATGGTTGCAAAAGTTGCTCCCATAATGTCGTTGAGCAAAATGAGCATGAGGCTGCAGCGAGTCCAAATCCTCCAGCTTCCTGGATGCAAAATGCTCATGTAGCCATATAAATCTTGCTGTAAAAAATAGTTGTCATTTTAAATTTAAATATCAATGTACGTTTCAGTCCACTAAGCGACTGTCTTGAGGGTAGGGTGGGATGCTGTTACTACAACTCCATGTCCTGAGCTTCGTCCTCCGAAAAGTCTGACATGGAACTCTCAGAGGAGGAGTCTCCGCCTCCTTCCTCCTGCTCCTTTAGCGCCTCCTCTGTGGCGTACTTCTGGATGTACTCTAATAAAAGACAAAAACAAGAGTCAAGCTGGAAACAAGACCAACAATATCCTGTTGGAAAGAGAGTGGCAATTTAGGGTGACAACAGATTACACCGGGGGTCGGCAACCTGCAGCTTTTCAGCCTCTTTGTTGTGGCTCCCTTCGCAATACTCAAATATTCATACTCAAAT
This sequence comes from Doryrhamphus excisus, assembly GCF_037039965.1. NCBI lineage: Eukaryota > Metazoa > Chordata > Actinopteri > Syngnathiformes > Syngnathidae > Doryrhamphus > Doryrhamphus excisus. Next base: position 12,248,753 of record NC_136357.1, on the reverse strand, counting down.
ACTCAAATATATAAATCGGGCAAGAGGCGGGGTACACCCTGGACTGGTCGCCAGCCAATCACAGGGCACATATAGACAAACAACCATTCACACTCACATTCATACCTATGGACAATTCACCAATTGTCCATAGAGTCACCAATTAACCCAACATGCATGTTTTTATTATATATATTAATATATCTATATAGAAAAGCCACCGGTTGTATGTTATAGTCAGCCTTTGTGTCATCAGTGAGAAAAATGTAAAAAGATAAAATAAAAGATACATGCTCTACCTTTGATCTTGTGTTTGTAATCCTCCGGCCGGTGAAGGTACATGGCGGCAGCGTCCCCGTTCAGAGGGTCTATGGGATTGGGGTAGGCAAGCAGCTGGGGGAGGAAGGACTCGAAAATGTTGGTGAGGTCTGGAATGGGGGAAAAGAGATGAGAAAGGGATGTATTTAAAGGGTACCTATGATACTTTTTCCACTTTTCAGACCCATAAATGAAGTTAGAATGTTGTATTCTCGTGTTAAACGATGTCAAAATTTCAGATAATGAAGTTTACGCATTTGGAAGTGAGCCCGAAAAGAACACTTGGACTGCCCCTTTGTGATGTCATAGAGAGGGGGACTTCCTTATATGGTTCATTGTTAGGAAGCGGAGTGGGCATGCCATGGGTTGAATAAATTAAAAACGGTTTTAAAACGGTTTTGGGAGGAAGCATAAATCAAAGGAAATACAGCTGGAATAGATGCAGATTCTGCAAAATCTATAACGTTTTCTGCGTGGGTTATTGTGTGCAGCTGCTCTATAGGAGACCACAACTCAATTCAAAGGGTTGAAAAAATGAGCACTAATCGAGAGGATTTGATCAAGGGTGTCAACACAATCTTGTCCACTAGAGGCCGCTGTTGTCAAGAATGACTGTGTAATGTTTATTAGCACAAGCCAATACAGTACAACCCGCATATTTCTAGTAAAAAACATGTTTTTTAAATCATTATTATTTGACTTCTATTTTTTTTCCCACACAAAACACATCTCATTCAGCCTTGGACAGTAATCATTGAAAAATACATGTACATCTCCTGTACATTTAATTTATTCATACTCATTTAACAATATTTAATCATGGTTTACTGCGGTGTGTTATTAATGCAAATGCATTTTTTCAAAAGTATTTTCTCTACTACTCACAGCAGTTTACATGAGCTGGTTTGACAGTGTTGTTTCTCGGCCTGTCAAACCAGAAGCTCAACTAGGCAATAGCAGAGTTACTGAAGCTGCTCGTTGCCTTCCACTTAGCCTGACACATCACTTCTTGTCACAGTTTGATCCACTTTCTAAAGGGTCGGTCAAATAGCTGAATGAGTGACAATGCTAATGTGTGAGCGTCCTACCGTAGAGAGCTGTCCACGTCTGGTTAATGACGTCCAAACACACGGTTCCTGACCTAAGAAAAGACACACACAAAATTGTAAGGAGTCAGTCAAAGTACAAGTACATGATGTTAATAAGGAAATAGTGAGTGGGGGAAAGCAAGAACAAAAACATTGGACTTTCCTGCAGATTCAGATGTTTTTATATTGTTTATTATTGTAGTAATTCATTGTTTTAAAGGGGACCCAATATACTCATTTTCTGCCCTTTGTATTGAGTTGTCAACTCCAATAGAGCAACTACACAGGATAGCCCGCACGGAAAGCTTTCTAGATCTTCTAAAATCTGCACCTATTCCAGCTGTAATTCCCTGGATTTCCAAAACGGTCTGATTTCATTTATCCACCTACGACCTTCCTCGGGGCACCCCCGTTCCACTGTGATTGGTCCCACTCACCTTGTACAGCTAACAGCTTATACAGCTTATACAGCTTGTTCATGAGCACGGCCATATAAGGAAGTGATTGGCTGGATGGAGCTGGTGACTTCTCACAGCGCTCACTGTGACGTCACAGTGAGCTGGTGCTAGAAAAAAAAACTCTCTGAAACCAAGCATTCAGAGCCATAGCAAACTTCTTTTCGGGCTCACTTCCGAATGTGCAAACCTCATTATCTGAAACTTTGGCATCAACTACTTTTATAGGTCAGAAAAGTGGCAAAAGTACAATGGGTTCCCTTTAATACACTGTATATATTTTTACTGCACATTTTCAGTGAATAACTAAGCAGATCATCAGTCCTTCCTCACATACAAGACTGGACTTATTATGTATTATTTTGCACTATGAATTGATCTGTGCTGTATTTATTTATTTATTTTTATGTTATCACTCCTATCTTGCTTTGTTTACATTTTTTGTGTTTAACTTTATTCTGACATTTTGTCAGAGCTGCTTGAAATGTGAATTTCTCTCGGAGATGAATAAAGCTATCTATTGATCTATCTATAGAGACACTGACACACTGTGAAAAAGTTCAACAAGTACAAAGACTCCTCATAGATGTAACCAGGCCTACTTACGCTTCGTCAATGTTGGGATGAAATATTTTATTCATGAACCCTGTGTCAAAAGAAAAGAAAAGGCAAAAGGAAGAGAGTTTAATGAGAGTAAAGATGAATAAATGATATAGATTCAACAGGCACGGATGATTCCCACCTATTGATGGAGACTTGAAGGGGTATTTGTCGGGTAGATCCACTCTGACCTTCCACACACCGCCTTCATATGGTGCTAAAAGGTGACACAATATCTTAACCATTTGGGTTTGGGTTAAGTCAGGTGTAATAAATAAATATTTTAATATATGTCACAAATGTGATTACAATCCTCATATTTCAGAAAGCATTCTCTTATATTATCTATCTCAAGGGACAATACTATAGAAATGAAATTTGAGAGTAGTCCATGTACAGCTTGTAAAGCAGTATATGTTTAAAATGAATACATTTACCTCAATAAACTGCAGCTCGCCAGTACTGGCAGCACAGGACCGGAATCCGTGTGTAATTCTATACTTTGTACAAGTTGTATACTGAGTATTGACTAGTGTAAAGTATGTATATCCTCATTCAGTGTATTTTCTCTTGTCCCTTGAGAAGATATACTGTGATTCAAACGCTTGATGAAATGGGTTGACAAACTTTAAATCATTGTGAACATGCACACAAGTTACATTGGAGTACAATTTCGCAGTTCCACATGTTAAAAAGGAGTAGGAAGAAGCAAAGCTTTAGCAAGACAATTACAGCATTTTAAACCTAAAAAACAGATAGAAATGTAGGTGATTTTATTTTATTTTTATCAAGGATCTTACTTCCTGGGGGTCCGTGGAACTTGACCACAAACTCATTGAGTCCACTGAGGATGGTGACTTCATGCTTGCTCTCGATGCTGATGTCTGGTTGAGGTAAAAAAACAAGGAGAGGGGGCAAAAACAGAACAGGATGCCAGAAATGTGTTACTTGTTATACATGCATCATCAATAACATTTCCATTTTGGCAGGGAATGGAAATCAATAATGCAGCTCACTCATTCTTTTTCCAGCCAAACCACTTTGAAGTGAGTCTAATGAGATAATAAGTTATCAAAGATTAATTCACTCATTCATTTTCTACCGCTTATCCTCAATGAGGGTCACAGGGGTGCTGGAGCCTATCCCAGCTGTCTTCAGGCGGGAGGCGGGGTACACTCTGGACTGGTCGCCAGCCAATCACAGGGCACATATAGACAAACAACCATTCACACTCACAGTCATACCTATGGACAATTTGGAGTCGCCAATTAACCTAGCATGTTTTTGGAATATGTGAAGAAACCAGAGGGAGAACATGCAAATTCCAAGCAGAGATGGCCGAGGGTGGAATTGAACTTGGGTCTTCGAGCTGTGTGGCCTTCCCGCTAACTACTCGTCCGCCATGTAAAAGGATTATAAAACAAATGCCTAGCAGTATCTTGTACTTTAGTGCCATTAGCACTTTTATGAATATAAACATGGAAAACGTAACGTGTTTGGAGTGTTGTCTGAAAGACTGGTTCCTCACATTACAGTCATGAATGATGGCATGTCATGTCTGTTATTATCCTTTATGAGTCACATTCCTCTTTGCCCAAACCTGTGTCAATGAATGAACATAAACATAATTCCTTTCAACAACAGGTACAGTGAAAGAAGCATGGGGGGAGAGGACATGTGTCATAATCACAGCATGCAAGAGTCATGAGTCAAGTGAGAGAGCAGCACACGGGACAAAATGACAGACTCTGCACTAATAAATCAGCCGCGGTTTGCACCAGTTCAGCAATCTAACAATAACACCATGTGAATGAATTTAAAACTCTCCTATTATGCAAACCTGACTTTTACTAATGTTCTAACAGTTATGTGTCCCTCAAGCCACTTTATGAGCACCAAACGTGAAAAAAAACATCCCTTGTTTATCGTGACTTGTCACTTATCACAGACCCGACTCTGATAAATGAATTCCCATGAAGTAGGATTCAATATGAATAAATGGAAGCGCATAGAAAACTTGTTCATGACTTTCTAAATACAACCCTTATTAGAGGCCTGTACACATAACACCATAGTAGGGCTGTACGATATATACATATTATTATTATCATTTGTCTAGTGTGGAAGCACTACCAATTTTTTCACCACCTGAAAACTTGACACAAACTTCATTACGAGTGTGTGACGCTGCAAACTGAAACAGCATTTGCATTCTTCATCAAAAGAATGAATGACTGATAATCAAACTACAATATTGCGAGGCACGACTGTATTTAAATGTAATATCTAGTATTATTATTATTTGTTTGCTCCATTTTTGAGGGGCGAGTCTCTCAATTGTAAATGCCCATCATTTGCCCATCAAAGCAGGCTTTGCTACACATTATCAGTCTTGATCCTTGTATGGCCTTTGGACTGGGCTGAGTATATCAGTATATTTACATGCACTAAAAAAAGAGAATTATAACATGAATTAGGTTGAAACCATCCTGAATTAGATCGTGTTTGACTGTGGGATGTGGTTAGCATTATGTGGTTGTGAACCAGTTCTCTCTTGCATGTATACACTCTGATTGAGCAAACATTGGAGTAAGCTTTCTATGCATGCACCAGTCTCCAATGGAGTGTTTTAACAATATTACATTTTCAAGAAAAGAAGACAAAGCCAAGGAAAGTCACAATTGAATTTAAATAGGCTGAAAACCACACATCTTGATTTCATTCTTTAAAAATAACTAATTCATTAAAACAGTAATTTGCTGTATACATTGTGGGGGAACCTAATGACCTCCCCTCCCCAATTCTTTGGGGGCCTGCCTCTTCCTGCATGTCTTTTCCTCTGATCAGCTGTGTGTGCGTGCGCGTCTGAGTATGAAGCACCGCCCTCTTCCATGTTCTGGATGGTAACAGTCTGACCAATCACAGCGCAGCATCTCGTTGCAGGACAAAAACAAAACAATTGAGCTCACGCTGTCCGACAACCTTTTCACATAACTTCACTCACATCGGCCAAAATGAGCAAAAATAAACTAATTGATACATATTTTAAGACGATTTTGTCAGGATTGACTCCATTACTCCACTGTCAACAAATAAAAACCTTGAAGAGACGTCACATATTTGAGAGTCATGCAAATGTCAACTCTAATTCAATGATTAATAGTATTGTGCCTCGTTTTGAACATTTAATGTTTCTTCCACTGTAACTGTGACTTATTTACATACTGATCAGTTTACCACCTGTATTCAGTTAAACTGAATAGTGCGGAAATGAACAGTTAAGAGAAGAGGTTTGAGGATTGCTACACCATTAATATATTTGTTATCAAACCTCATCTCCACTCTGCGACCTCATTTGTTCCCTTTCACTAGCGAGCCTTCAAGCCGTAACACAATACAAGAACTTACAAGACAAAAACGACCCCCAAACACAACAAATGGTAATTGTCAAGCCTCTAAATTTCCAAATTGTTTGTCCAGAACATGATTTACCGCACCTGAAGCTAAGACAGAGTTAGCTGCTAACGTTGTAGCCATGCTAATGCTCGAGAGTACCAATAAATAGCAACAATGTTAACACTAAGCTAAGTGACTTAAAACGACAGTATGTGTGTAGCATATAGGAACATATCACGACAAAATGGAACTGTGTGAGCAAATATTAACAACACTGTTACCATTGACACTTTTGACAACCATCCATTATTAGTGTCAAACGGGGTAAGCAGTACAATACCCCATCCAAACAACGGCAAGAAAATACTGCCAAATGGAAAACAAGTGGAGGCTTGTTAATAACATAGTAACAAAATAAAGGATACAGTTTCACCACATCGGTGTCCATCCGCCTCTTGCCAGGACTTGGAGACGACATGTTTTTGTTGTATTCCTTTCAGAAGTGAGCTAAAAATACTGCGGCGTTTTCACGCTGCTTATCTGCGTGGAAATAGCTACAAAAGCCCTACGAGTGAATATTCAGCCTTCCCACAGGCTACAGGAAAAAAATGCTAGCTGTGACATTGTCTACTTTGTCTTGCTTTTTTTTTTTAGTAATGTGGATGTCTTTCACCGAGTTGTGTCCTCCTCCTCCAGTCCCAGAGAATCGAGATGTAAAGTTCGCGAACGATTCGAGTTCTTTGAATGGTTATTTTAAGTGAATAACGAGAACCGAGTCTTAGTTGCATATAAGAACCGCTCGTTCGTACGTGCAAATTACCCATGCGGTCTTAACGTGTCACCACCTGTGTACTCGTTATTTGACCTGTATGAGTTGGCTTCACGTGAACGACTAATGACATCTCTGAGTTTTGAGTTGGTAACTCCTGATGTGTCGTTCGCGAACAATCCGGCATTTAGACAACGTAATTTGAATGGAACGACAGGAGCCGACTCTTTGAAGGTGGAGCTTCAGTTTTTTCTCGTCAGTTGTCTGTTAAAGACTCACGTGATTGGCCAAAATGTGTGGCGCCGACACTGAACGGGCGGGGAGGGTGGGATTACATACACTGCGAGGACAGGAGGGAGGGAAACATAATTTCAGACTATGATCTTAAAAGGTGAGCACAGTGAGCAACAGAAACAACAGCTGAGGCACATGTGTTTCTGACGCAAAAAACGATCTAAAATCTATTATATGTCTGCTGCTTTGTCTTGCAGTTTTGCACATTTTAATTTATATTTCGGTGATGACCAGCCATCTGGGTAGCCGAGCCAAAAGAACCAGCTCTCTGAAAACATTCAAAATTTCCATCATTACCAGAGACGTGAAACTACAAGGGAGCCTTGTGGGGAGGGGAGGCGTTGAGGTATAGAAATACAACATATAGAAACACCACCGCTTTAGAGCACTAAAGCTAATATCGCGAATTGTGTTATTCGTCGAAAAGTTGAACCTTCATTTTATACTATATTTCACATACACGTTATATTTGGTAGTTCTGTGATATGCTCACCAGGTAGTGCCCAATAATTATGGTGCATTCATTCTATTTATTCTGGTTCTATGTACGATAAAGGCCAAAACAGGTCAAAGTTGTTGCTGCAGTTTCTGTTCACTTTATTGCTTTAACACTGTATTGTAGTGTGTCATCGCATAGTATGAATAAACATGAGCTTTTTGGTTACATCATAAATAGAAGAGGATTTTCAGGCATCATTTGCATAAATGCCCTTTTGTAGAAAATACACATTAAAACTACATAATTAATAGCATATAAATATTGACATTAATATTAAAAGTAATAAATATTTAAAGCAAGACACACTCAGGATGCTGCCTACAAAGGCCGCTATTGAAACAAACAAGGTTTTATATACATGCTGTAACCATGTAGTAACGAGGAACATTCATGACATCATGTAATACAGTATTTTATACAGTATTATGGTCCTTTTAAGCATTTATGGAACTTCCTTCCTGGGCACACTGATTTCACATAGCAACATAGAAATGAACACCCACACCTAGCATTAACTTTTCCATACCCAAAAACAAAAACACAGGAGCAGTAGTGGCAGCTCCACTAGCGTTATCGCTACATAGTGCGGACATTGCGGACATTGTGCGAATGAGTGTGTGGGGTTGCCAGTTGCTATCAGCTAGTAGCTAGCCAGTGTGGTGTTGCAAGGTGTCAGTATGCCAATCACATAGTTTGATTAATCAATGTTAATAATAATAATAATAAGTCACTGTAGCTATTAATATTTACGTCACATTATAGTGTGTACATAAAGCATTGTGGCTGCCTTTTGGAGTTTATTTCATGAGGCTTTATTGGTGGAATAAGTGTGTATTTTATCTTAGTCTTTTTTAGCTGTTTTTATATCTTTAAAACACACAGAAAAGAGAAATAAATATGTGTTCATATCTGTGGATGATGGGCAAAATTCCAAAAATTAAATTTTCCTTTAAGCGACCCACATTTGTTACATGTTGTACCAGAAATAAAGCTTGAGGATATGCTCCTTGCACATTGCCTTTCTTGCTTAAACTTGTTATAAGTCCGGTTCTAGTTTCCAACTACAACATGGCCTTGCAGTTAAACATTAACTTTATGCAAGCTAATGTCAAGTGTTTTAAGTGTTTTGAAACAAAGACAAAAGAGTGGTCTTGATGCACAAGATCACTATTATGACAGAGACTTCAGTGTGTCCATTTGAGCTTCAAATTCCAATTTACTACATGTGAGCAAAGCAGACATCAATAATGTGCAGGAAAGGTGGACTGTGTATGTGCATGTTAGTGCAGTTTAAACGCACTAATGTTGTGAGATTTGTTTGCTGTTTCGTTGACAATGGCAGCTTTTTTTTAACAGTACACAACGACGTGCCACTCGTGAATGCGAGACCAAGTGACTCGCATCCTGATTGGTCAGGATATGTCAGCTGACCGTGGTGCGCCAGTGGCAGCAGCAACAACAGCAGCAGCAGGACGAGTCAGCTGTGTTGCTAGTTAAATTATGCCCTTTCTTCTAATGAGCCACGAAGTATAATTGAATCGGAATTGGACGTGAAGCCTCCCTGTACTGCCTCGTTCAAAATGTCTTCGACATTTACACTACACGACGAAACATCCAGTCAGCTTAATAAGTTTGAGAAACTATCATGGTGGCCCTCCAGTCGAGATTCAGGTCTGTAAACAAAACTGCTTGGACAGTAAGCGTTCAGAATCCGCATATGTTTAAATGTAACCTCTGTCAAGACCGTCTACATGCACAATATGTGCTTTTATTGCACATTAACGTGTCTGTTATGTAGGAGCAGCCATCGACACATGCATGCAAGTCGACGCTAGCTAATGTTGCTTGGAAAGCTAACAGCACTGTTGTTGCTACTATTTACACTGCTGTACTGGACACAGGGAATACATTCACTCTCAGTGCAACAACTCCATTTCAAAATGATTTTTTTAATATTTCAAACAAATTAGCTGAGTCAATCAAAAGTTGCTATTTGTGAGGGCATGTGTTGATCGTGGGGGTGGGTGGTATTGATCAAATAGATATAAAGGAAAAATATTTATATTATGTTTTTGATATAGTTACATTGTCTTATAATAGTTTAGTTTATTTTAAACTTGCATACAAGGTGTATATATAAGTATATTTCAGTTGGATCATTCAAAATGTCTGAAAATGAATAGAAAGAAGCATAGCTTATTTAATCCTACATCTCAATAATCAGTAAAAATTAAAAATTAAACTTCCTGTGTTCAATATGTACCATTTTTTATGATAATTTAATAATAGTGTGTATTGTTCATGTATTGTTATATTGTTCACAAATTATTGTGTTGATACAATTATTTTAAAATCTATTGTGTTTTATTCTGATAATCATGATCAACAAACTTAAAGGCAAAACTCCCCATATCAAAGAAATATCTTAAAAAATGGCCAAATAAAAATGAATGATATGGATACTGACTCCATATTATGGAAACGTTTCGCATTGATATACCATTGTTTTTAGATGGTTCAAGTGTATCTAATGTTTTGGTCAGTGAACGTACTTAACTGTGTCCATCTTGCAGGTTTCAAAAAGCGGGCACGCTGGCTCCAGGCGAGGCGCATCTTTTCTCAGGCATCCCCCAACCTGCGCATTCCTAACAGGTTTCTAAGAGAAGGTAAGTGGTTTTGCATGATGGGTGCATTAAAAAAAAACAAACAAACAAAGGAAATGACACATTTTCTCTCTCTCAGGGCCGTGTGTGCCCTCAGCTCGCAGTGGACACCGCTGTGTGGCGGACAGCACCAACCTTTACGTGTTTGGAGGCTACAACCCGGACTTTGAGGAGGCGGGTGGGGCGGAAAATGAAGACTACCCACTCTTCAGGGAACTTTGGAGGTTTCATTTTGCCACAGCAACCTGGCACCGCGTTCAGACGGAGGGTTACATTCCTACGGAACTCGCTTCCATGTCTGGTGGGCACCAATACAAGCGTTAAAAATAGTTTTTCTGAAAACGTAAAAAAATATATTCTTATAAATAATTTATATTATTTTATGAATAAAATAGGTATACAGCTATCATTAGTGGACAAAAACGGCATCTCAAATTCAAGCCATTCACACGAAAGGATGCCAAAGTCAAACTGGAATAAAAGATAACCAGGATGATTATCTATTCATCAGTGCTCATGTCAAACTTTATGCAAATGTGACCATGCAAAATAACATTTTTGACCCAGAATTACTATAAAATCAATTAAGCAATAAATTATGTTCAATATTTCAAGTTAATTAAGATGAAAAGCCTAATGTTTTTAAGAATGCAGAAGTCACAGGTACATGGCTTCAGGTCAAATGTCTAAAGGGGTACGCGACTGTAAAACTGATTTAGACAATCCAACCCATGATTAATAAACGAATGGAATACACAACATACAGTCTTATACGTATGCTGTACATGCATACTTTCACAGTTGTCAGCTTTAAGTGTAGTGTTCACTGCGGTGGAAAAACACTTACATGGAACAATTACTTCTGCTTTAAACTGCACTCGTATTGACAGGAACCAAAAATAAGTATAAGTGCAACATGGGACCAACGATTGTTTCGTGTCACGCTGTTTTTCTTCAAATAAATACCAGATACACTCTGCAGTTAAGTACACACTTGCCACTATTTGAGTTAATATTAAAATTGATGTCAGATATGAACTAGCTTTGTTTAATGATGCATAAATGACACCATTCCATCTCAGCTGTATTCCATGGCAACAACCTGCTTGTGTTTGGCGGCACCGGGATTCCTTTCGGTGAAAACAACGGCAACGACGTCCACGTTTGCAACGTTCAGTACAAACAATGGAACCTGCTCCCCTGCCGAGGGACGAAGCCCAACAAGATCTACGGCCAGGTAGCTAATCTGCTCTCTTATGTCTGTTTTTTTTTAAGTAGATGGCTACAAACTCACATACTCTTGTCCTACTGCAGGCAATGGTCATCCTAAATGGCTACCTGTATGTTTTTGGAGGGACAACAGGTTACCTTTACAGTACCGACCTGCACAGGCTGGACCTCACAACCAAAGAATGGATCCACCTTAAGCCCAACAATGCCCCCACAGATCTCCCTGAGGAGAGGTCGGGCTGAATAATTGTAAAAACAACACATAAAACTACTGAGAATGATGTCATCCCACAGGTACAGACATGAACTCGCTCATGATGGAAAGAGGATATACATTTTAGGAGGCGGGACTTCCTGGTCATCATATCGCTTGGACAAGGTAAGAGATCCAGTTGTGATGTAATGCATGTATCAAAATGTTGTAAAGATTGTAGACTCGATCTATACCAGGGGTCTCAAACTCAATTTACCTGGGGGCCACTGCAACTAGGGTCTGGGCAAGGCTGGGCCGCATCAGGTTCCCCCCCCCCCAAAAAAAACGCATTTATTAAAAACAGAAAAATATACAAACTTTTTCAGTGCTTTGGTTCCGATTTTCTACAAGAAAAGCTCTGATAAAACATTCCACTGTTCTCAAATATCTTAATTTTTATTTTTGTGCACAAAATAAGATGAAAATTAAATAAACAAATCAAGAATAAAGAAAATTAATCAGTAATAAATACATATAATAATAATAAAACGGCAAATAATAAAAACTTAAGAAACCACATATAGTTGGTGGGTAGACAAATTATTTTTTTCAGATTAAAATTAACAAAGCATTATTAGAGCCCTGTAGACATGACAAAACACGACTATAGTCACATTTATACTTTTTTTATTTACAACATATTGCGCAACTGCAGGGTCTTGAGACACATGCTAACTCGCAAACTAGAGAGCTAGCGACCTAAACGGTAGCCTTCAAGTTATTTCCTTTAAACTTAAATAGCCAAAAACTTACCACTTCCACACGGATAGGGTGGATAACTATTAACAGTTATTTAACCTTTAACATGAACATTAATCAAACGTAATAATTTTTTCTGGGTACATGATACCATACAGCATCCATATCAAACTTGCGCGGGCCGCACTAACATTAAACTTACATATCAAGGCGGGGGCCTCAAACTAGTGTCCTGCGGGCCACATTTGGCCCACGGGCCGCATGTTTGAGACCCCTGATCTACACTATACATTTTGGATGAGGTGCCTAAAATGTACTCAACTGCAGACAGTATTTGTATTTATATGTAAATTATATTCCAGTTGAAGTTTATTAGCTTTTGCTCCAGAAAGTTTTACTTCTCTTACTTGGATGGCATGACTACAGTGAGTGTTTCAGTGCTTTGTCTTTTTCAGATTCATGCATATAACTTGGAGACAAACTACTGGGAGGAAATAGTCACCAAACCCCATGAAAAACTAGGTTTTTGTTGGATGCTTTACTTTTATTTGTGACAGATTATTACTACTACTAATAGTGTTTTTTTTTTTATCATCATGACAGGATATCCTGCTGCCCGTCGCTGCCACAGCTGTGTGCAGGTCCAAAATGGTGAGTGCTCTTTGCAGCCAGTAGTGTGAAATGTTTGGAAGTTCATATTGCTGTTGTCGTCTCTTGCCTTCCAGAGGTGTTTATATGTGGCGGCTACGACGGTCAGCTGATCATGCCCGATTTATGGAAGCTCAACCTTCGCACTTTCCAGTGGACCAAGCTACCCACCATCATGCCAGAGCCTGCCTACTTCCACTGCGCCGCCGTGACGCCGGTTAGTAAATAAAATATGGTTTTACTGTGCACAGAAGACATGCCATCGGCCTCTCTGGCTCTTTCCTCTTAGGCGGGGTGCATGTATGTCCACGGTGGCGTGGTCAACATGTCTGGCAATCGAAGGACAGGCTCGTTGTACAAAGTGTGGCTGGTGGTGCCCAGTCTGCTGGAACTGGCCTGGGAAAGACTGCTAAAGATGCAGCCTCACTTGGCACAGCTCTCCACGCTGCAGCTGCTCAACATGGGACTACCACACACACTCATTGAGCGACTGAAGTAGGTGGAGCTCAAACCTCGGCCTGCTATGTGATTGGTCAGCCTTGCATGGATATTGGACTTGCAGATCGCCTTCAAGAATTAGTGTCATTTTGTGAATGTGTTTTCGTTCGACATCTGTGTAGTGTCTCACGCTGAGATGAGCCGTTTTTGGATTGTTTTTTTTTTTAATCTAAAAAAACAAAACAGGCTGAGTGTGCCCGTACAGCCTTGTATAATACCATTTTTATGGCCTCACGACCCGTTTGCATTGAACAAACTGACTTTGTGTTTAATGTTGCAGTAACAAAAAAACAAAACAAAAACATGAAGTCATGTAAGTGACGCAAGAAAAAACCCAAACCCTCAATTTCATTTTAATTTTTTGGTGTATTGCATGCCATCACTGTGACTTTTCCAGTGCCTTGTCTTATAGCTGTATTTTACACCATAAATTATAAAAGAATACAGTGTAGCTTCACACCAGTCCTTCATTTTTTTAATTGGTGCCTTTTTTAAATGCTGTAAATCCACCCTGAACTGTGTCCATTGTAAGATTTACTTGGTGCTGGAAGCCAGTCAGAAGGTTTTCTTGAGTTGTTTTAATCACTGTGCTGCTGCTGTTTTTACTTTGAATTGCCACTTTTTGAGTGTTTTTTTTTTTTTTTTTACCATACTTAATTTTCTTCTCACTTCCGTGTCTGAACGCCACAATGTGTACACAGGATTTTATTATTTATATTTTTTGTGGCATTGTACTTTTTTTAAGCAGCAAAATGTATTTTTTTGAAAAGCACACAGCATCTTGTGTAATTAAACAGAGTCCATTTTCACATTGACACTTTACAGCAACGTCTCCTTAAATGGGATGGTATGTTCCGACTAGGCCTTGCTTGAGATAGATGATTATATTTGTGAAATGATCTCTCCTGCATGTCGCTGCATTGTATGTGAATGTCTCCTCACACATTTGATGATGTACATTTTTTTTTAATTCCTGTCTGTGCAATAAAACTCAGCCAGACATTTTTTTCCATATGTTTGTATCAAGGTGTTGTATTTGTACACACACTATTTCCTCTTTAAATACCACATGCATTACCATTATGACACACTGGAGGTATAAATACGTTATTCTTACAACACATTTGCGCAGATTCTAAAATAATAATCTATTTCATTAAAATACTGAAATAATGTTAGGATCAAGGTTGAACAATGAGCACAAAAAAAAGCTGCATGTAAAGAATACTTTGGCTCCACGGCTCCTTGCTACAGTCGTGTGAGTGTTAGTTACTTTTAACGTGTGCTGAACACTAAAACAAGAAGTCTTAAACACTGCCTGATCACTTCAGTGTGGCAAACATTGTACACAAACGTAATATTACACAAAAGTAATATTAGCACAAATGCTAACACAATACAAGAGGTGTCCTGGCTGGCCCACTACAAAAGAAGGTGACCAGGAATGTCAATATTGGGATTAAAAAAAGATACTGTTTTCTTTCCCTTTCTAAGTAAGGTTGAATTATTACATGCCGTGGCTTTAAATGATTTTGGCTGAATAGTCCAGTCCCACAGTTAGCAGCCTGCCGGAGATGGAGCAAAGTAATAGAGAGCCAATAGGATCAGATAGACGACTACCAGAGCTGTGCCTGCATAGAAATAGACACAATGAGGCAATAAATGATAATATTTTGATATTTAAATGTGTAATTCACCATTTGCTACCCTGCAAAATTTGCTGATTTTTGGTCAAAATATAATTTTTTCAATTTTTCTCCTTTCCAATAGGGAGTTTTTGAATGCAGAACACACATCTCATACACACCAAGTTGGTAACTATATAATTATAAATATGTGTAATAAAGCATAAAGTGTTTTTTGTTTTACAGCGCACATACAGTGGAACAGTGTTGTGCTAAAGCAGCATTAGCATTCCAGTCAACCTTCACTTACTTCAATGGGATGAACAAGTTAATATATGATCTTCCAGTTGTTACTGGAATTACAACAAGCAAAAAGAAAAACGTCTTATTTAACAGCTCACCAGACCCTAGAACCTGGATTGCGCTTCTATACATTTAGCTTGTTAGGGAGTAAACAATGGCAATTGAAGAGAAACAGGGAGGGTTCTGGAGCTGGAATCTTATCTAATAATTGTAACAGTCACTCTTTTTCCAATATTCAAAGAATGTCAATTGGATGGGCAGGAATTTTGTGCCATTTGCGGGTGGTCTCAGAATGTAATCCCCACGAATATACGTGGATCTACTGTCTATTGATTAAATGTGTTTCTTGTTGCGATAAGCTTACCTTGAAAATAATCTGACTTGCCGTCCATGAAGATGTAGTTGACCAAAATCACGCTGAAGATACTGGTCCAAAGATGTAGATCACAGAACAAGAGCACAAAGCCCACATCCTAAGGAGAGTTGATTTACAATGAACTATTATGTAAAGCCATGGCATCGTGAATGAATGATCCAAATGACAAAAGAGAAGCACGGAGGTCTTACATAGAAGGCATTAAACAAGACCAGGATAGGAATCTGGAGCATGCAGACCTGCACAGCGATACAACTCCCCACCTCCAAGCTGAAAGAGAAACCAAAAGTACAATCTAAAAGGTACATTTGAAAGACTTGTATTCATGCCAAGACCTGAGGCTGATGTTGTTCTGAAGTGCAAACTGTATCCCGTTGACGATCTCAGGGATCTCTGGAACCATAGCGAGAAGTGTTACCCCGATAAAATACTAGAGAAGAAAACAGAAAAACAATACATGAGGCCAGGAGATGAAGCACCAGGAGCGAGCCCACCCACCAGGGAGATGTTGGGCTGGTTGAGAATGGGCTGCACGTGCTCTGTGGTGAGATCGGCGCAAGCAGACATGAGCACGGTGGCCATGATAAGGATGAGCAGGGACCTCCAGCGGGACCAGTGGACCACTGCACCATGGTGACCAGTCACTGGACAGCAGCACATCAGCATTGTGCTCTCCCTTATTCACAGAGTACAAATCCTACCTGGTCCCTGTCCAACATGGATGTCGTAAATGTGGGAGTGTGTCTTCAACGTGAATATCAGACCGATGATGTAGGCGACAGGCAGGAGGACAGAAATAGAGTACACGAGGGGCCTAAGAACAAGAATAAAAAGGTTTAGTGAATCATTCTTCAATGTGACAACATTTTTTGAAATCTTTTTCAAATTGGATTGATATTATGTATGTATATGAGTAAGCCCCTCACATTTCAGCAAACATTTTATATGTTCTCAAGTCAAGTATGAAAGTGTACAGCGTCAGTATACAGCTTGTATAACAGTATATAGTGATGTGAAAGTGTTTGCCCCCTTCCTGATTTCTTATTTTTTGCATGTTTGTTTATTGTTTATTTATTGTTTATTAATTAGACTATTATCAGTCCTCACTGAGTGGACTATTTTTCCTGGGGTCCAAAAAAATGACATTTCAAACTTTAAACATAATACAATAAAAACAGTCATTACAATTAAATATAACTAAATCTAAACAAAAATGATCTGAGATGTAATGGAATACAACCCTTAAAATTATTGAAGCCAACCACAACCAGAACAACAAAAAGGATTCCAATTTACACACTCAGAATTTCAGAATAAATCAACCAACTAGAAAGCGACTTCCCTGCTAAATACTGCTTCTCTTAATTTCTTTTTGAATCTTGCTTTGTTATTTATCATGGTTAAATGTAGTGGGGGCTGCACGGTGAGCGAGTGGTTAGCGCGCAGACCTCACAGCTAGGAGACCCGAGTTCAATCCCACCCACGGCCATCTCTGTGTGGAGTTTGCATGTTCTCCCTGTGCATGCGTGGGTTTTCGCCAGGTACTCCGGTTTCCTCCCACAGTCCAAAAACATGCTAGGTTAATTGGTGTCTAGAGGTATGAATATGTGTGTGAATGGTTGTTTGTCTATATGTATGTGCCCTGTGATTGGCTGGCCACCAGTCCAGGGTGTACCCAAAGACAGCTGGGACAGGCTCCAGCACCCCCGCGACCCTTGTGAGGATAAGCGGTAGAAAATGAATGAATGACAGCCATAAAACATCTGCTGTCCCTCCCTTGAAAACAGGTGATAGTCAAGTACTTAATGACGCGAGAGAGAAAGCAGAGCTCCTAAACAACATATTTGCTGCCAATGCTCATCTTGATGATAGAGGAAAGGCTCCACCAGATCTACAACCTAAAACCCCCAAGGTGATCTCTTCTCTGAAGTTCTGGCCCAAGATCATCATCAAGAAACTTCGCAACCTTGATACATCGAAAGCCAGTGGGGCTGATGGCATTTCAGCCACCGTTTTGAAGAACTGTGCTCCAGAGCTTTCTCCTGTCCTGTCTAAACTTTTCAACATCTCACTTTCAAGTAAGACTGTCCCCACAGAGTGGAAGAGGGCGCATGTAGTAGCCGCACCGAAAAAGGGCAGCAAACAAGATCCATCTAACTACAGACTCATTTCCCTCCTACCAATTATCTCGAAGGTCATGGAAGGCTGCATCAGTGACCATATCCGCAAATTTCTGGACAAGAACCAACTTCTCTGTGACTCTCAATATGGGTTCCAGGAGAAGAGGTCTACTGTTGACATGCTGGCATATATCACTCAGTGGTGGAATGACTGTCTAGATACTCAACAAGAAGTTCGGATTATTGCTCTCGATATCAAGAAGGCGTTTGATCGAGTATGGCACCATGGTCTACTAGCCAAACTCACATCTTTTGGTATCTGTGGTGACTTACACAGCTGGATATCTTCATTCTTAGCTAATCGTCAGCAGGCTGTGGTCCTGGATGGATTTATCTCCACTCCTAAAGCTCTATCTGCAGGCGTGCCACAGGGAAGTGTCCTTGGTCCCCTTCTTTTTCTGATGTTCATAGATGATCTGGCTTCACACCTTGACGATCTTCACCTATTTGCTGATGATTCAACTCTCCATGCAGCAATCAAGAATCCTGCAGATCGTGCCATGTGCACTGACAGTTTGCAAAAAGTACTACACGCAATTGAGAAGTGGGCACCTGACTGGTGCATTACTTTTAATGCTAGCAAGACAGAGGAGATGATTATCAGCAGGAAGCGTGACAAGACACACCCCCCTCTTCACTTCATGGGCAGTCAGCTGAAGCCTACCAAGAGCATCACCCTTCTTGGTGTTGTTATTACCAACACTCTTACTTGGACCCCGTATTTTACATATCTTGCTAAGAAGACTGCAAAGCGGCTCTACATTCCAAGTCGGTCAAGGGATCTTCTCCCCTTCAAGGCCAGAGTTACCATCTACAAGGCCTACATTCGACCCCTCATGGAGTATGCATCACCCATTTGGAGTGGAGCTGGCAATACTGCTCTCAGTATTCTATGCAGACTTCAGCGGAAGGCCTTGCGTCTTCTGAACATTGAAGACCCAATCAATGCTGGTATTTACCCCTTGGAGCTTAGAAGAGATGTTGCTACTCTCTGCACATTTTACAGACATTTCTTCTTCAAGCCATCGTTGGAAATTGGTTCGATCATCCCCCCGGCGTTTGCTAGTTTGAGGACAACAAGATCCTCCTCTACTGCACATCCATACTGTGTAACTATCCCCAGGTCTCGCACACATCTTCACCAATCCTCTTACGTACCAAGGGCATGCCGTCTATGGAACTCGCTGCCAGCTCACACCTTTCCCACCTTACCAAATATGGATATATTCAAGAAAAATATTAATCAGCATTTAGTTGCTATTTTGACTTAAAATAATTAGTATTATTTCGGTCCTTAAATGGAAATTAACTTTAGCTTAGTCCTCATTAATGCATTAGTTCTTGGCATGTCATGTGGAGTATTGATAGGTTTTAGATGTAATAACAAATTGTTAGGTTTCCCAATATGCCAGATACACATACACATTAAAATATCTTACTCAACATGGTTGTGGAACAGTGTGTCATTGTTCTGTTGAAAGAAACATAAAAGTATAATAAATACCAACACATAATGCCTTGTAAATGTGTTTCAACATTGTTCTTGCCAAGGGTTCTTACCACATCATAATGACAGCTGTGGCAAACGAACGGGCCGCTGCTGTTGCTCGTGATGTTCCCTGATGTGCACGCATCACACACTAATTTACCATAAGCCTTAGAGAACAGTGTGGGGGCGAACACGCCTGCAGTTGACACATGAGGTCACACACATGAGGTCACGTTTGTGATGTGGCGGCTCTTGGTAAACAAAGGTGATGTTCCACACCTCCTACAGAGATGAAGAGCAGTGCAGAGCTTACTCCTGTGCAGCGACTGTTAAATCTTTGCTCTCGATGTCTCAATCCTCCAATGATCATGCAGATGCCCTGGGAGGTGAGGTTAAAGCCTCATTTTGATCACACAATTACCACCGTATGCGTAAAATGCGGCGCCTTACAGGGATGAAGAGTATGCATCCAAGCAGCGTGCCCGTCAACGCTGCCTTCACCACCTCCTGCAGGCATGGATTGGCTGCCCTGTGACCTCTGAGGAGAGCCGTGATGTAAAAAGTCAACTCTGTGATAGAGCCGAAAGTGGCATTGACGACTGCGCCCACGGCAAAGTTACTCTGTGCTGAGATGCTGCAGGTTACCAAAAGTTGGAACATAAATTAATTGATAAGAATTGACACACATGGACGTTTCTTAAATTGCCAGGATCTCACCTGGCGATGCCCATGCCAATGTAATATGACAGTGGGATGATAGATCCTAATGCTGTGGCGAACTTGACATCGGAACTGGTGTAGCGGTTTTCTCTGTCAATGTAGCCGATTATCATGGCAATTATTACGAGAGGGAGGAGATCTGAGAGGAAGAGTTAGGTAAAAATAGATCATCTTTAGAGTGGCAAAAATGTGCAAATACCAAAATGTCAGGGCATACAAATAAGGCAGGCTGTTTTTAAAAAGAAAATATATAACTCTTAGCATCAGGGGTGCTCCGATCGATCGGACACTGATCGGTATCAGCTGATATCAGTGGAAAAAGTATGGTATATATATCCAGTAGTACATTTAAACATCTACACTACATGTACTACGTGATCGGTATTGATATCGATATCAGCCGACTTCACTCATGGATTATCAGGATCGGTATCGGCAGCATAAAAGCCTGATCGGAACGTCCCTGCTTAGCATACTAAAATGGTTTTAGCCATTTCTATAAATCCAGTAATAATAATGAATACAGTAATACCAAAATGCCCCCATTGTATGATTTTTCAGTATGCAGTCCTTCCACAAACACAATAAAAAAAAGGATACTGACAGCAAATACATTGATGCCATCAACAGTATATTTGTAGTAGTACCAGTTTGCTGCATGGTAGCAGCACAGCAGCGTCCTGCTCTCATAACATTGATGCTAAAGTCAAAACAAAGAGATAACAATTATAATAGTAATAAGCAGGAAAGCCTGTGTAGTCATGTAAAAAAAAATACTTCGCCAGCATCCTTGCCTTCCTCTGTGAGGTGATGGACACAGACACATCCTCCGGAGGCAAGAGTAGGATGATGCTCAGAGTGCGTGCATTCATCTTGGCCACAGGGATTGTGAAGACCAAGATCCAGGACAAGAGACAGACCAGCGAGTGGGTGACCACCAGAGGAGGGTACCCCAGCAGCAGCCACACATATGTGGAGAAACGACACTGGAAAAAGAAAAAATAGTTTCCTCTCTTGAAGTGTTCCTAATGAAGTGACAGGTGAGTATACAGTACATGGCATGGTTTAGGAAGTATTACCCAGTGGTGAGGGGGTGCTGGCCGATCTGATGGTTCTGGAACTGGACTCTCTGGCGGTGAAGGCAGCAGAACGGGAGAGTTGTCTTCCTCCCACTCCCCGGTGCATTCACAGTTAGGCATTTGCTCACATCTACAGAACTTATTTTCAATCTGCCAATGGAAATCTCAATGATTACAACAATAATGGGCAAATCAAACAGCAACCACGAAACACTGAAAAAGGTAGAGTTATTTTGAGTAAGAATATATCAATAAAAAGGGGACTTTAGAGGGAGCCTTGAGGGATGCTGATAAACGTAAAAAAGAATAAAAGATCTCGGCAGTACCTTGTGAACTGACTTGCCAAACGGCCAAAGAAAGTAACAGGACAACTTCCAACACAGCTTTCCTTAAGTGATGGAAAGAGGGAGAAATAAACAAGCGGGATATCTGACGATCAACCTTGATGAACAACTAGGGATGCTACAATCAGGGTTTTATGTTGCCTGTGACTTGGACACGAATAAAATCGGCCAATATCGCTTACATCGATGAAGTGTAAATTTAAGTGTAAATCTTCTATGCTGTTTTTCTGAGTGCTATTGGCCCGTGGTGCCATATAAGGGGGAAAAATTAGTACAATTCAAAGGTACCCTGACCAAGGGGCCAAAAAATAGGCAATTATTAAAAAAATAAAAATTGGGGGCATCGGAGTATCCCTAGTAACAACCCACCTACCATAGGGTACACCGATGACAGTCAGGAACATGAGTAAGCCCACCAGGAGGTACACCAGGGACGCCCACCAACCAAAAAGAACAACATACACTACATTTCCACATGTAATGAGATGACCTGCCAACACAAATAAAAAAACATTTCAGACCTATGTAAGATCAACATATTTTGACACCGTGTGAAAAAGCTATGTATTAATTGGTTCAACTTCCCGTGGACAGTAACAATCAACTGAGATTTGAGGTATTCTTTCAATAATGTTAAAAGTAAGGAAACTGCATATTGATGATGTTAAACAGAGAGAAAGTAAAAACACTAAAACGGAAAGAACAATACTCTCGAAAATGTTTACGGCTTCATCCCTGAACTACAGTGGATTGTTTAATAAAGAAGAATATCAAAGTAGCCTCGCATCCTTCATTCATTCATTCATTCATTTTCTACCGCTTTTCCTCACGAGGGTCGCGGGGGGTGCTGGAGCCTATCCCAGCTGTCTTCAGTCGAGAGGCGGGGTACACCCTGGACTGGTCGCCAGCCAATCACAAGGCTCATATAGACAAACAACCATTCACACTCACATTCATACCTATGGACAATTTGGAGTCACTAATTAACCTAGCATGTTTTTGGAATGTGGGAGGAAACCGGAGAAAACCCGGTACACGCAACAGGGAGAACATGCAAACTCTACACAGAGATGGCCGAGGGTGGAATTGAACCCTGGTCTCGTAGCTGTGAGGTCTGCGTCCGCATCCTTCAATTGATCTTAATTTATGTTGGACATCCATCTATGTTAGCAACGTTTATACAGAACAGCAACTTTACAAGGCTGTGTCAAACTACCTGGACCAATATGAGGCTTGATGACATTCAGCTCCGAGTAGAGCTCTTTCACAACTTCTGACCTGTCTTCAAAAGGACGCTCTGTTACATGGCTCTTCCATTTTCTGAAGCCAAACTGTAGACACAGAAAACACATAAGCAACGACAAAGTGCCCCCTCTGGATGCTCATCCACAGACAATCATACCCTGTAGTTGTTGACCAGCTTGTTGGCTTCCACTTCGTTTTCTGCTCTGATGGTTCTTATACTTTGGATCTCGTCCCAGCTATCTTCATAAATGTAATGGCTTGGACCTGAGTGAGTAATGTGCTGTTGACATGGTTTGCAAAGAGAACAAAAGTGGCTTGTGGCCCAGTACTTACATGTATGTGCTGACATGCATTTTGTGGTGTACAGAGCAGGACTCTGTGTGAACCCAGTGCAACACTCTGCTGTGTTAGGCTGTGGACATCTGCAAGAGCCTTCATGGAGGTGTCCATCACCGTCCACTGCCTGGTCATCATGTACTTCCTGAGGATGGTGATCTAAGGACAGATAGGACAATTGCATAAGTTGTGCTGGGGAAAAAAAAATTCTGAATTGTATTTCTTAGAGAATTACATGCTGGCAGTTTTTGAAGTTTAATTAAAAAAATAATTCCAACCCTTCACACAAAAGATAAGCAGTTTTAAGTTTTGATTTTTGTTCTCTGACCAGCAAACATTGGCCGTAAAAACGAGGTATGCACTGAAACATGATCATGACATACTGTTACACCCCTATTTAGAGCAGATCTCACCTTCCCCTTAGCTGCAGAAGCATGACTGTAATTAGGTAAAAGGCTACCAGCCGCCTCTGGCCATTTATCTAATAATCTAGTCATTCAATGTGGCTCTTGCTATGTGAAGAAAGCACGTTGCTTTCATGAGACAATCTTGCACATTCCTCGTGACTGCCTCACTCTTTTGCAACTAATAATTGGGTTGGTTCCCTCTCCTTCATTCTCATTGTGGCTTCCTGGTGTGCAAGTGTAAAATTAGCCACTTGAAGGTTTTGTGGTGTTTCACCACACTACTGCATTAAAAGAGACTCTTTCAGTCTTCTTTTGTTTTATAATATTTAGTCCAAGAGTCTCCAACAGGTTGGTACAGGATTTTAAGTGGCTCACAAAAG
The DNA here is from genome assembly GCF_037039965.1 of Doryrhamphus excisus. Classification (NCBI taxonomy): domain Eukaryota; kingdom Metazoa; phylum Chordata; class Actinopteri; order Syngnathiformes; family Syngnathidae; genus Doryrhamphus; species Doryrhamphus excisus. Next base: position 12,224,880 of record NC_136357.1, on the reverse strand, counting down.
GGTAAAATATGTGCAAAAAGTCTTGTTTTTGTGCAACTTGGATATTTATCTGTTTTCAGGTCACATTACTACTCGGTAAAATTTAAAGACAAAGGCCACACTGCCTCATGTAGAGCCGCTTTTGTAAATTAAAGGGGACTTATTTATGCTCATTTTTTGTATTGAATTGTGGATTCCTATAGAGCAGGGGTCGGGAACCTTTTTGGCTAAGAGAGCCATGAAGGCCAGATATTTTAAAATGTGTATCTGTGAGAGCCATATACATTTTTTTGAACATTGAATGCAATAAAATGTGTGCATTTTTATGTAAGACCAACAGTTTTAGATATAATGGGCTCTAATTGTGTAGATCAGGCACACTACCGCACACCAATGGGGTGTGGCCAGCACACTTTCGTGAGCAGCGCAGTGTCTAATAATAAATCAAATACTTGTTGCCATTAATACAACTTCTGCTGCTGCATAATTTTGCACCATACTCAGTATATTTCATTCTTTTGGCCATCTTTGCCAGAAGGCTTGGTTCTGCAGCTTTAGCTAGGTGACTATTTGACTATAGGAGAAAAGTTTATATTTACATGTTGACATCTCAATGACCGAGGTAGACTACCGCATTACCCAGTAATAATCAAGTTTTGGTGTTTGACCTGGAAAATATCAGGAAAGATGGATATGGTCGGCCGTATTGCAGTAGAAAATAGATGGATGAATTAAAATGCATAAAAAAGTTGTTGATTTTTGTCATTTCTGTGATGTTTACTTTAAAATGTTAGCAAAAATACATTTTTATTGTGGTAAGAAATGCTTACCTCTATAGCAGAGGTTCCCTACCTCTGCTATAGAGCAACTACACACCATAACCTGCACAGAAAGTGTTGTAGTTCTTCCAGAATCTGCACCTATTCAGCTGTATTTCTTTGGATTTCATGATTCCCGCCAAAATGGTCCATTTTAATGTATTCTACCCACGGCCACTCTGCTGTTGGTTGGTCACACTCCCCAGTGCATAGAAAGAATTCCGGTTTGTGCCGCTAACTTTATAGGAGTTGATGAACGGTATAGGAGTTGATAACAAACAGTGATCTATTTTTCTAAAATCCACTTTTGTCCACTTTTAACATATGGCCATATGTGTTGGATCCAGAAGTAGAGACTGTACAGTCCCGAGTTTCTCAAGAAAAGAGGTTACTTCAAGACGTCTCGCAACGTTAAGTAGCTTTAGCATTTTAGCATTTCTACAGCATCTGTAACAACTAATGCAGGAGTGTCAAACTCAGGGGCCGCATGTTGGAAAATGTACTTCCAAGTGGGCTGAATTTTATATTATATTTTATAAAATAGGAATGGGCGATATGGACCTTTGCATATATCACAATGATGCCAATATAAAATTTAAATTTGGCAGAATCTTGTAAAAATATCTATAAAGCTTAAGCCATATGTATATTGACCAACACTTATTGGTAAGAAAGTGGCTACCTTTTCTAATGAGATGTCAACCTCTGCACACATTGTGACAACATTTTACTAACTAATGCCTGTGCTAGGGATTAAGGAAGATGTAGTCACCCATGCAATTCCAACTGCATATGGAAGATATTTATATGACACTGGTGTTTTGTTTACACATGGGGCAAATGGCTCTCTTATTTCAAAGGGCGGTCATGGAAGTGTGTTCATGTGTGTGGAGTATGTGTATTTACGGCAAACACGAGCTACGTTAAAAAATAAATGTGCTTCTCATACGTATATTTTTCACCAGAACTTCCACCTCGTCACCGGGCACAGCAAAATGTTCCTTACATTAAAGCCGTAAAATACAATGTATTTAAACATAAGGAATATATATATATTTATATATAAGGAAGTTTGCCCCTCTGTGATGTCACAAAGGGGCAGTTTTACCACACCTTTTGAAACTGAGTTTTTTGAGCCATCACAAACTTCTTTCAGGGTTCACTTCCAAATCGCAAACCTCATTATCTGAAACTTTGGCATCGTTTAACACGAGAATACTACATTCCTAACTACATTTATAGGTCAGAAAAGTCAAAAAAGCATTATAGGCCCAAGACTCATATATTGTTTACAAAACGCAGCTCACCTCTTCTTTAATTTTGTTAAAGGGGCACCTTAGAGTTAGTCTGTACGTATTACTACATGCATAAACACACATTGTTCTGAATAGACAGAATGTTTGTGGTAAATGCCCCGCCAGGTAAAAGATGACAGACAACTCAGTAAGAAGCAGAATACCAAATATATATGACAGGCATATAATAAACATATAAAGCATTGCTGATTAGTTATTCCGAGTTATTACTCTCCACAAGATGTGCGTTGTGTTGCGAGGACCACGTGCAGGTAAAAACTTAACTTTTAATTATGCCAATGCAAGTAGCAAAAGGGAATCATTAAATAATCATTAACCATTAAATAACCGGCATAAAGCACACATGCACGTCAAAAGCTCTATGCACCAACAAAGGAAGAAGCACCTGGCTGAACTAAATATAATATAACAATCAATAATTGCTACCAGGCGCGCGGCAGTCAGAGCAGCAGAAAACTGAACACATCAAAACAGGAAATCTTACAAAATAAGAGCACGAAACCAGGAACTAAGGCTTAAGAACACCAACGCAGATTGTTAGAAAGTGATTAGCAATTATTTCATGCTTTGACGTAAGTGTTTTCTCGAGGTAGCATTGAAAAAAAATGAATAATAGATTTATTTTGTATCGTGTCATGATTAAAATAACATTAGCATTAGACCAAGCCTTGGCCGAGGTCTACACATTCGTTGCGTATTACAGTGATGTACTGCTGAAAGTGCAGTATAATACTGTATATTACTACGATTTGTTGTGGCCACCCGCCAGTTAAGTTATTTTCTGGCTCACCCAGAGTTCGTTCAAATGGCCCCCTCCTCCGGCTGTTCGTGGGTATACTCGTCGTGGACCAGTGAGACATCTTGGACAGCAAGAAGGACCCACAGACCGACTAGATGCAGGACACTCAAGCCAGCGGATTTGACGCGGCACTTTGCCAATGGAATTGTGGGAAATGTAGTCGGCTCTTAAAGGGCTCAAGCGCTTCTGTACTGTAAAGCAGTATGTGCTTCAAACCAACAGAAGATATGATGGCTTAATGGTCTAATGTTATTTGGACATACATACGTTTTACTTTGGTATGTATTACATATTACAATTCGCAATTCCACACGCCCAAAAGGACTACATTGGACCATTTATTCACTTCCTATTAAACAGTGCCTCTCTCTGGTTGATAAACAACATAAGATGATATGTGTTCCAGTGAATTTGAAGTTTCTACATCAATATACTATAAATAAATTGTATGGCACTGCTTAGAAAAAGTATACTATTGGACTTTTCCCACTTTTCTGACCTATCAATGTTATTAGAATGTTGTATTATTGGGTTAAATGATGCCAAAGTTTCAGATAATGAGGTTTACGCATTTGGAAGTGAGCCCTGAAAAGAAGTTTGTAGATTTGTCATATAGAAGTATAATCGAAACCCTATATTACGTACTATATACAACGGAATGTTTCTGAAATCTAGTCTAATCTGTCCAGGTCCTTCATAATCAGTAGTGCAAGTGGTTGTCACTGAAACTTTATTAGCAATGAGGCTGTTTCTATAACCTGTCACACTTCAGATTTACCTGGTCGATCAGAGCAAAACAAAGCCAAGTTTACCACGCTGAGCTGTAGAAATATGGACACAACAACACCCACAATATCTAGCTGACAAAGGAGAAGAAATCAATTATCAAAGTGCACTTTTCCGTTCTGAAGGGTGATGGGCCAAACCCAAAGCTACATGAAGGGGGTTGTTTGCCGTTTGTTCATGTTATATATATCCCAACATTGGGGCTGTCAGCTGTGACATTCGCCTCAGAAACAATCGCCTCAGCGCATTCATTCATAATAGCATATGTCATCTCACGAGGCTAACTGCTAACACTCTGTATCACAAAGAGGCTGAATGAGATAAGGGCCCATTTTCACCGCTCATTCCACTATAGAACCAATGCGCACAGACAGATGCAGAGTGAACCCTCTTGTCATTCAGCCTGTGTGGCACAGAGATACGAGATGATGAAACACAAGCATATATGCAGATTATTATTATTATAATTTAATTTATAATTTAATAATTCATTCATTCATTCATTTTCTACCGCTTTTCCTCACGAGGGTCGCGGGGGGGGGTGCTGGAGCCTATCCCAGTTGTCTTTGGGCGAGAGGCGGGGTACACCTTGGACTGGTCGCCAGCCAATCACAGGGCAGATATAGACAAACAACCATTCACACTCACATTCATACCTATGGACAATTTGGAGTCACCAATTAACCTAGCATGTTTTTGGAATGTGGGAGGAAATTGAGTGGGTGGAATTGAACCCTGGTCTCCTAGCTGTGAGGTCTGCACGCTAACCACTCGCCCGCCGTGCCGCCCAATTTAATAATTCAATTAATCAAATTATTGATTACTGGGGTAGGCCTAACAATATGTATACTGTATATGCATACATATATGAAAGTTAAGCATCATGGTGTCGCTTTGAAGGGGCAATATTGTGAGGGAGCTGCCAATCCTCCCTCACTGATCAGGTGTATGCCCTACCTACACACTGTCATGTTTCTATTTGTGTATATAGCTGGCTTTTGTTATTTGCACATATATTCTGGTTAGTACTTTTATTATATTTGTTTGCCATTTAAGTTGTTTAATTGCCACTTTAGTTCGTTAGTTTTTTCATTGAAGTCATTGGTTTTGTTCCTAATTTCTCATCAGTTTCTCCTTTCTTTGAGGTGATTGGTCAGGGCACAAACATGGAGGCGCGCCCATGTGAGTGCAGGCCAGAGGCTGATCACCTTGATTGGACTCTCCCAAGTGTCACCTGGAGGGGGGGAGTAACTGGGTGGTAGTTGGGTAATCTAAGTTGTTATGTGTAATCGAGTGCTTAAATGTATACAGGAAGTAAAACTTCAGTGTGGTACTATTGAAAGACTTTTGTAACATAAAAGAAGGGTGTTATAAATGTAAATAGGGTACCTAACTATGGTTGGCCCTTCACGGGTAAAAGGGGCTGGGTGAATTGTTTGGGGGAGGCCTGTTGTGTGTGCGGGGGGAAATGCTGTTGCACGGTCTGGCAAAATAAACTTGAAGAGCTCTCAAGCGGGCTAGTAAGAGGCCATTTTTTCAAACTTAATATCTTACAAATATAAAATTACATTTTGTTTTTTATTATTAGTCAAAAGCCATACAACATGATAAGAACATTGCTATCATAGTGGTTCACAAAGCTGACATTCATGTTGGGATTAATTACCACTCAATGTGCACAAGAACCACATTTAGCAACTTTACTATTTGATTTCTGGACAAACAACTCAGTGGGAAAAAGCATACAACTTTTACAGTAGTCACTATCCTACCAGGCCAGTAGTTTCTGTGAAAACCGAACACCGATTTCACCTTGAACTCAAGATTTTGATTTTATTGCAGAATCATGCAGCTCTACCTCAGCTAGAACACCTCTGCAGAACCTCAAAAAGCAGAATGTTGCCAATCTTTGACATCTAGATTCCGAGTAGAGGATCAACATGCCATTTTTTTCTGCAGCCTGTGTCATCTAAACCTTGAACTAGCATGGCAGGTCCGCTGCATGTTGTTCAAAATAAACATTTGGTGACAAATACAGCCCTGGTCACAACGGCCTTTGAAATGTTTGAATGACACAAATGTCAAGATGACTTTCATCAACTTGTGGTTCTGTGTGGCCAGATTACTAAATTTATGAGGCAGCCAACAGAAAATATGAAGTTTACAGAGATTTTCAAAAGAAGGGAGTCCTTGATTGGTGTTTATGTGTAACAGGGGCGGGGCTTTAAAGGCATTGGTTCAAATATAACTAAGACTTTACTCATATAAACATGTGGCGAACTTGAGAACGTTCCGGATCATACCTTTGTGAAGCCATGGCCAAACGCTGGAGTGCCACTTCTTTTGTGGCACTCGCACTGCTATGCTGCTTCTCTGGGACCAAGGTAGAAGCTTGGCTACAGAATTCATCTCCTGGATATACATACAATCTACCAATGGTCGACAAAAAAAACAACCAACAAAATCCGCCAAGTCAAAATCCGCCTCCACCGCCTCAAAATCCTTCATGGCAATATGCTCCCGGTGATGATATGCCAGGCAAGTCCGATTATCTCTTAATGCCTCCGACATCTTACAATCCTCCAAGGTCAAAAAAACTCCTGCAGCGGCAAGTGACACCAGATCTCCCAAGGATGGACACTGATGGAGTGTCATATGGCTCATCGATGAACCCAAAGCTCCCACCTCCTCCATCACAGCAGAATCTTGTCTCCATGTTCCCACCTTTCATCCCTAATCCCCATCCACAGCAGAAGCCTTCCACCCTCTTACCACCGTGGGTTCCTCAACCTCCAGTACAGCAGAAGCCTCCAGGCTTCTTACCACCTAGAGTCCCTCAGTCACCAGTAGACCAGAATCCCCCAGTGTTCTTACCACCCACGGTCCCTCATCCTCCAGTACAGCAACGTCCTCCAGGAGTCTTACCACCACCTAAGGGCGGCCCTCCATCGCAGCAGAACCCTTCATCCGGTGTACCACCTGTGAGCTCTGGTTTTCCGTCCCAGCCGAATCCTCAAGTCATTTTACCACCTGTTGAATCATATCTTCTACCACCAAAGAATCCTTCATTCCTTCAACTACGGAGAAATCCACCACTCTCTCCACTACAGCAGAAGAACCCTTCATTCCCATCACAATATGATGGTCCTTCTCAACTACCGGTCAAGGACTATGCAGTTCCTCGAGGCTTTCCTGATCAGTCAGCTCATAACCCTCAATCCAGAAGACAGCAAATGCAACAATCGCCAACACAGAAATCTTCCCCTTATGATCCCGGCATGCAGAGCTGTGACGTGGCAGACACCCAAAGAGTCCCATGTGGAAGTCATGGTATCTCTGCTGCTATGTGTGAATCTATCAGTTGCTGCCATGATGGCAGACAGTGCTACTTTGGAAAATCGGGTGAGTTTTTTTTGGGTTTTTTTACTACATAGCTCTCCAAATCAATTTCAAAATCCGTTGTTTGTTGTATTTGCGGTCAATGACCTGCATAACCGGCTTAATTTGAGGGAGTCGGCAGTACTAAATTCAAATGGTTGACATTATCATTGTATCTGCCAACACATTAGCTTGCTAATCTATTGTGTCTTGTACAGTAGCCTGACCAAATCATTCATTTTGTCTGTGTTGGTTTAGTGACTGTCCAGTGTACCAAGGATGGCCAGTTCATTGTGGTCGTGGCCAGAGATGCCACTATGCCCAACATTGACCTGGGTACTATTTCCATGTTGGGAGATGGTCAAGGCTGCACACATGTGGACTTCAATTCCGCCTTTGTCATCTACCAGTTTCCTGTGACTGCATGTGGCACCGTCATTTTGGTTAGACATTATTTTTCATTCTTTTGACAGCAATACGATGACTGCATGTGGGTATTCACATTGTCACAACTTGCAGGAGGAGGCAGGGGGCATCATCTATGAGAACAGGATGACTTCCTTATATGAAGTGGGAGTTGGGCCTCTGGGTGCTATAACCAGGGACAGCAGCTATGAGTAAGGGATTTTCTTCAGTGGATAAACAATATTTTCTAAAAAATCCACCTCAAGCCACTTTCTTCTTTCAGTTTACTCTTCCAGTGTAAATACACAGGCATTTCCGTTGAGACTATGATTGTAGAACTTCAACCAGCAGGTCATCCTCTCTCAGTGGCGGTTCTGGGTCCCATTCGTGTGGAGCTCAGGTTGGCCAATGGACAATGTTTTTCCAAGGGCTGCATTGAAGGTATGTGCACATGCACACCCTACACAAGCACCCCACCACACCCCTCCCACACACAGACACTCCTGGTAACCTGCTTTTGTTTGAGAACGTGATAAATCTGCCCTCACAGAGAATGTCGCCTATAGCTCTTTCTATACGGATGGAGACTACCCTGTGAACAAAATCTTGAGGGATCCCGTGTACGTGGAGGTTCATATCATGGAAAGAACTGATCCCAACCTTGTCCTCACTCTTGGTCGCTGTTGGACCACCACTAGTTCAAACCCTCATAGTTTGCCTCAGTGGGACATTCTCATCGATGGGTAACATAAAATCAAAAATTCAAAATTTCTAAATCTAGTAAAGTTTACATTATTTTAAACCAGGCTGCATAAATTCTCGATTGTTTACAAATCCTCTGCTTTTCTCTTTCCAGATGTCCAAACAGGGATGATCGCTACATGACCACCTTGGTTCCAGTTGGTCCGGACTCTGGTTTGGTCTTCCTAAGTCACTACAGGCGCTTCATTTTTAAAATGTTTACTTTCGTGGACCCCAGCTCTCTTGTGCCACAAAAAGAACATGTAATGCACATATCCACATAGGAATATCCTAAAAAACTTCTGTAAACTACTTATCTACAGCATATGTTTTCTTGCTCCAGGTCTACATTCACTGCAGCACATCGGTATGCGATGTAGCTGCTGGCTATTCCTGTGAGCCAATGTGTTTCAGGACAAGTAAGGAATTCCACCTGCAATATTCAGAATGTCTGAAGAACGCACACTCTTGATTCTAACCACGTTTACATACCTGTTTGCGTATCCAGAGAGAGATTTGAAGTCTATTCAGAAGAAGAAGGGTTCAAAGGTCGTGGTGTCTTCGGGACCTCTGCTCATGAACACGTCCTGAAAAGGAAAAGGAAGAGATTCCATTCGGAGAATCTTCATTAAAGCATTTGGAATGTGAATATTGTGTTATTTGTGAATATATGTGTTATTATATTACTAGTGGCGTGGAATGAAAATGTTGTGTATAGCATTGTAATGGAGCCAAAAGTAGTGTGGGTTTGCCATGTAACTTGAAGAGAAATTTGTATTACTGTAGACTCGTAGATGTCATTGTAAGAGATTTCAAGAAATAAACACTGTGGAAGCTGCACACTGTTACTGCAGTGCACCACGATATCCAAAATAAATACTTTCTTTACTTTCCAAGTGTGCATTATGCTGTTTTTCTCTCACACTGGAACTATTTGGATAATGGTTTCATTTATTTTTGAACAATTCCACATGTCCAAAAAGGAGTAAGAAGAAGCAAAGCTTATTTAATCCTACCCCTCTCCATTTCACTTCCATTGCTAATATATTTGTTTACTTCCTGTATTCAACATGTAACTTTTTACCAAGACAAGGGCAAGACACTACACTGCAACTTTAAGAAATTCCTGGATCCAGACATTGATCTGGATCACCCTCAAAATCCACAAAAAACGTCTATATCCCATTTCTGACAATTGTTCAAGCTATTCAAGTATTCAAGTTATTTTGGACACAAACATGAGTTTGAATAATGATGAGTACATTAAAATTATAGTGTTATTATTATTATTATTATTATTATTATTATATTATCCATCCATCCATTTCTTATGCTGCTTGGCCTCACTAGTCACAGTAGTATGCTGGAGCCTATCCCAGCTGACTTCAGGCGGAAGGCAGGGTATACCCTGGACTGGTTGCCAGCCAATTGCAGAATAGTATATTATTATTAACAATATTAGTAAAATAACACAACATTTTTAGTTTGTTTTCTCAAAACAGCACTGATGCACAGATATAAGTAATCATTTGAGTTTGTTAATTAAAAACATAATAATAAGATGAACACAAAAACCTGTAACATTATTGATTTTTTATTATTGATACTATAATACAGATATACTTTAGTCACCTAGTTTACAACAGCACACAATAATAGTTTAAACCAAAGTGGCGGTAATAGGTTAGAAGGAGGTTGGTAATGGTTTAGTTTATTTCAAACATGCTTCACAATGTTACATTGATCACATGTTTACAATTTCATACATGTGAAATGAATCATCTTATTTCAAAGTGATTTTCATTAACTTTATGAAAAAATGTTTGATTCACTTCTTCTTTTTGCTCAAAATCTCCTAAATGACTCATCCTATCAGCTGGCTCCTTCCTGACCAAGTTGGATGATCATTTCGCAGCCAATATGTCGAGCTGACCGGCTGGTCAGTGTCCATGGTCACCCCTGCGCAGAGCACTCAATCCAGGGCAAATGTTTGGCTCAATCAATATGACTGATAAATGTATCAGAGACTTAAAATGATTTTCCATACATTTTCTATGCCCCATATCTATCTCCTTAACCGCGGGTATGCTGGAGCCTATCCCAGCTGTCTTCAGGCGAGAGGCGGGGTACACCCTGGACTGGTCGCCAGCCAATCACAGGGCACATATAGACAAACAACCATTCACACTCACATTCATACCTATGGACAATTTGGAGTCACCAATTAACCTAGCATGTTTTTGGAATGTGGGAGGAAACAGGGATACCTGGAAAACAACTCCATAAATAGATTCAGAGATTCAAACCCAGGCCTTCCCCATCTCCTGCTTGTGTGACCAACATAACTATAACCACTTGTCTACCATGCGGTCCTATGTTAGTATTCATCCATCCATTTTCTATACCGCTTATCCTTAAGAGGGTCGCAGGTATGCTGGAGCCTATCTCAGCTGTCTCTGGGCAAGGGGGGGAGGTACACCCTGGACTGGTATGTTACTATTAATTTTGTAGAATTTTTACAAACATGGTTATGTTGCAATTACCAATTGTACCTGGCAAAAATAAGAAAATAAATACCTGAACTCAAGGTCAGAATAATTATTACTAACAAGGTATTTTTTCTTAGCAGGCATTTCTTTGTGACTTGCCAAAATGCGGTTTTACAGGTTTCCAGTAAAGTGTTTTGTTTCTGTTGGAAGATCATTTTGTTTATTTTAATGTAATAATCTAATTTAGACAGTAGTGTCCAAATGTGTCCCAGTGGCCGTTTCTGGCTTGCAGTTCATATTTTACTGGCCCATACTACGAATATAAAATGAATTAATAATATATGATCTCCTGTGACCCTAGTGAGGATAAGCAGCATAGAGAATGGATGAATGAGCTATATTATTAGATATTACACTAATTTGTCACCTTTACCTGTAACACACAGCTAAGCTGTGGATGTTTTGTTCAGATCATTTACACTGGATTGGTTTTAGCATCCGCACGACATGTATCAAAATGGCCTAGGACCTAGGTTGAAAAAAGTCTGGACACCCTTAACTAACATTTATTCTCCGTAGATTTCCGTTTTTGCAGTTGCAACCTTTCAAAGAAGATGAACAGTATATCCATATCCATGTATATCCATATTGCTCTCTGCATTTCACTACTTGTGAGATGGAAAATTGACTTTGAATTTTAAAAAAAAAGCACTGTTAAAAGATCTCAATTTCCAAATAAATTACTCCTTAGACTAAATGACTAAAAATTACAAGGACGATTGTATAAATGTTTACATTTGTAATCAACATTAGTCTTATCTATCACTGCTATTACGATTAAGACTTAAGAAGGATCATGAGTAATAGGTCCATCTATGATCTCAGGGTAGCGGAGAGGCTTTGGCCAACTGATTGCTCCACAACAGTACGGTTATAAATGACCTATGCACACTTAAAATAAACAGTCGATGACCAACTTGGTTCACTAAGACCTTTGAAAAGGCCACAACGTTCTATGTCACGCTGTCTCGTTTCCATCCTCACGACCTCGACAAGCTTCCAAAAAGCATAAAAATGCATCCAGCTGAATGTTCTTTTGAGGGGATTGTAACATAACAACCCCCCCCCCCCCCCTGAAGTTTCTGAGTGGCCATTGAGAGAAGGAAGGCTTGGTTGATTGGCGGTTGCTTTTGCACAAGAGGTGGAGTCACATCAATTGTAGTCACATATAAATATGGCAGCACACATATGTGGTGCACTTGGGGACATTCCAGGTCTAACCGGTGTGAAACTATGGCAAAGCTCAGGGGTGTTACCTCCGTAGTGGCAGTTGTGCTGCTGGGATTTCTCATAAGGACCGAAGCTCAGAGTTGGTATCCAAGTAGACGCCAGGAACCAGTAGCATCACCGGTCAACGGTAAAGGTCAAAACCCTGGTCAAGGTCAGGGCCAACGACGCGATCCACCAGTCCCGATGCCAGTCGAACCTGTCTGGCCCCCCTACTGGCCCCCTGACTACCCTGTCCAACAGGGACAGGGTAATTATTATCGTCCTCCCTGGATCTGTGATGTGGCGAAACGCGAACGAGTCCAATGTGGGATTTCTGGTATCTCTAGGATGTATTGTGAGGCCCTTAGGTGCTGCTATGATGCAGGACAGTGCTACTATGGGAACATGGGTGAGTTTTTCTATAGAGCTATAATATCTGTGTTTGTCTGTCTGCCGATGTCAGTTGAATCTGTTAAGGAGTCTCTCCTGTCCGGCCATAATGGCTCCTTGACTACACTGTCCAACAAAATCCAACAGGTCAACAGCAAGGCAATGATCAGGTTGCTCAGATGACACCTATGAGTTACGATCAAGCTCCCCAAGACCAAACAGTTGCGAGGCAAGCTCCCTCCTGGAGCTGCAACGTCATGAAAACGGAACGAAACCAATGTGGGGCTTATGGTATTTCTAGGACGTCTTGCGAGGCCCTCAACTGCTGTTATGATGCAGGCCAGTGCTACTATGGGAACACGGGTGAGTTTCTTCATCCAGTTAATGTTTGAGTTTGTCCTGGTGCTGATACCATTTGAAATGGTTACAAAGCCTCCTGTTGGGTGATAATGATTGTCCAACAAAACCCAACAGATCAACAGAGAGCCAATGATCAGGCTGTTCCGATGGACCATATGCGTTTCGACCAGATGATGCTTGACAGAGGGAAAACCGTAAACCAAGCTCCCTCTTGGAAATGTGATGTGTTGAAAAACACACGAAACCAATGTGGGGCTCATGGTATCACAAGGGATTCTTGCGAGGCGCTTAACTGCTGTTATGATGGAGGCCAGTGCTACTATGGGAAAACAGGTGAGTTTCTCCATCCAGCTAATGTTTGTGCCTGTCCTGGTGCCGATATCATTTGAAATGGTCCGGGAGCCTCCAGTTGGGTGATAATGATTGGCCAACAAAATTCAACAGCTCAACAGAGAGCCAATGATCAGGTTGCTCCAATGGACCGTATGCGTTTCGACCAGATGATGCTTGACAGACAAAAAACCGCACAAGCTCCCTCTTGGAGATGTGATATGTTGAAAAACACACGAACCCAATGTGGGGCTGAAGGTATCTCTAGGGCTTCTTGCGAGGTGCTTAACTGCTGTTATGATGGAGGCCAGTGCTACTATGGGAAACCGGGTGAGTTTCTCTATCCAGCTAATGTTCGTGTTTGTCCTGGTGCTAATAACATTTGAAATGATCAGGGAGCCTCCTGTTAGGTGATAATTATTGTCCAACAAAATTCAACAGCTCAACAGAGAGCCAATGATCAGGTTGCTGCAATGGACCGTATGCGTTTCGACCAGATGATGCTTGACAGACAGAAAACCGCACAAGCTCCCTCTTGGAGATGTGATATGTTGAAAAACACACGAACCCAATGTGGGGCTGAAGGTATCTCAAGGGCTTCTTGCGAGGCGCTTAACTGCTGTTATGATGGAGGCCAGTGCTACTATGGGAAACCGGGTGAGTTTCTCTATCCAGCTAATGTTCGTGTTTGTCCTGGTGCTAATAACATTTGAAATGGTCAGGGAGCCTCCTGTTGGGTGATAATGATTGTCCAACAAAATTCAACAGATCAACAGAGAGCCAATGATCAGGTTGCTGCAATGGACCGTATGCGTTACGACCAGATGATGCTTGACAGACAGAAAACCGCACACCAAGCTCCCTCTTGGAGATGTGATATGTTGAAAAACACACGAAACCAATGTGGGGCTGAAGGTATCTCAAGGGCTTCTTGCGAGGCGCTTAACTGCTGCTATGATGCAGGCCAGTGCTACTTTGGGAAAACGGGTGAGTTTCTCTAGCCAGCTAATGTTTGTATCTGTCCTGGTGCCGATATCATTGAAATGATCAGGGAGCCTCCTGTTGGGTGATAATGATTGTCCAACAAAATTCAACAGCTCAACAGAGAGCCAATGATCAGGTTGCTGCAATGGACCGTATGCGTTTCGACCAGATGATGCTTGACAGACAAAAAACCGCACAAGCTCCCTCTTGGAGATGTGATATGTTGAAAAACACACGAAACCAATGTGGGGCTGAAGGTATCTCAAGGGCTTCTTGCGAGGCGCTTAACTGCTGTTATGATGGAGGCCAGTGCTACTTTGGGAAAACGGGTGAGTTTCTCTATCCAGCTAATGTTCGTGTCTGTCCTGGTGCCGATATCATTTGAAATGGTCAGGGAGCCTCCTGTTGGGTGATAATGATTGTCCAACAAAATTCAACAGCTCAACAGAGAGCCAATGATCAGGTTGCTCCGATGGACCGTATGCGTTACGACCAGATGATGCTTGACAGACAGAAAACCGCACACCAAGTTCCCTCTTGGAGATGTGATGTGTTGATAAACACACGAAACCAATGTGGGGCTGAAGGTATCTCAAGGGCTTCTTGCGAGGCGCTTAACTGCTGTTATGATGGAGGCCAGTGCTACTTTGGGAAAACGGGTGAGTTTCTCTATCCAGCTAATGTTCGTATCTGTCCTGGTGCCGATATCATTTGAAATGGTCAGGGAGCCTCCTGTTGGGTGATAATGATTGTCCAACAAAATCCAACAGCTCAACAGAGAGCCAATGATCCGGTTGCTCAGATGGACCGTATGCGTTTTGACCAGATGATGCTTGACAGACAGAAAACCGCAAACCAAGCTCCCTCTTTGAGATGTGATGTGGTTAAAAACACACGAACCCAATGTGGGGCTCATGGTATCTCTAGGGCTTCTTGTGAGGCGCTTAACTGCTGTTATGATGGAGGCCACTGCTACTATGGGAAACCGGGTGAGTTTCTCTAGCCAGCTAATGTTCATGTCTGTCCTGGTGCTAATAACATTTGAAATGGTTAGGAATGGTTAGGAAGTTGGTTAATGGTTAGGAAGCCTCCTGTTGGGTGATAATGATTGTCCAACAAAATCCAACAGATCAACAGAGAGCCAATGATCAGGTTCTTCCGGTGGAACCTGTGCGTCACGATCCACTTCGCCGAGACCAGCTGCTGCTTGACAGACAGAAAACCCCACACCATACTCCCTCTTGGAGATGTGATGTGTTGAAAAACACACGAACCCAATGTGGGGCTGAAGGTATCTCTAGGGCTTCTTGCGAGGCGCTCTATTGCTGCTATGATGGAAGCCAGTGCTACTATGGGAAACCGGGTGAGTTTCTTCATCCAGCTAATGTTCGTGTCTGTCCTGGTGCTAATAACATATGAAATGGTTAGGGAGCCTCCTGTTGGGTGATAATGATTGTCCAACAAAATCCAACAGATCAACATAAAGCCAATGATCAGGTTCTTCCGTTGGAACCTGTGCGTCACGATCCACTTCGCCGAGACCAGCTGCTGCTTGACAGACAGAAAACCCCACACCATACTCCCTCTTGGAGATGTGATGTGTTGAAAAACACACGAACCCAATGTGGGGCTGAAGGTATCTCTAGGGCTTCTTGCGAGGCGCTTAACTGCTGCTATGATGGAGGCCAGTGCTACTATGGGAAACCGGGTGAGTTTCTTCATCCAGCTAATGTTCGTGTCTGTCCTGGTGCTGATACCATTTGAAATGGTTAGGAAACCTCCTGCTGGGTGATAATGATTGTCCAACAAAATCCAACAGATCAACATAAAGCCAATGATCAGGTTCTTCCGTTGGAACCTGTGCGTCACGATCCACTTCGCCGAGACCAACTGCTGCTTGACAGACAGAAAACCCCACACCATGCTCCCTCTTGGAGATGTGATGTGTTGAAAAACACACGAACCCAATGTGGGGCTGAAGGTATCTCTAGGGCTTCTTGCGAGGCGCTTAACTGCTGCTATGATGGCGCCCAGTGCTACTATGGGAAACCGGGTGAGTTTCTCTATCCAGCTAATGTTCGTGGCTGTCCTGGTGCTGATACATTTGAAATGGTTAGGAAACCTCCTGTTGGGTGATAATGATTGTCCAACAAAATCCAACAGATCAACATAAAGCCAATGATCAGGTTGCTCCGTTGGAACCTGTGCGTCACAATCCACTTCGTCGAGACCAACTGCTGCTTGACAGACAGAAAACCCCACACCAAGCTCCTTCTTGGAGATGTGATGTGTTGCAAAACACACGAAACCAATGTGGGGCTGAAGGTATCTCTAGGGCTTCTTGCGAGGCGCTTAACTGCTGCTATGATAGAGGCCAGTGCTACTATGGGAAAACGGGTGAGTCTCTCTATCCAGCTAATGTTTTTGTCTGTCATGGTGCCAATACCAGTTGACACCATTATAGAACCTCCTGATTTGCCATAATGGCCTCTTAACGACACTGTCCAAAAAATTCCAACAGGTCAACAGCAAATCGGTGATCCAGTACTTCATAAGGACCAGACCAATGTAAAGCAAGCATACCCATATCCCTCCTGGAGCTGTGATGTGATGAGAAGCATGCGAAACCAATGTGGGGCTCCTGGTATCTCTAGGACATATTGTGAGGACCTCAACTGCTGCTACGAGGCAGGCGAATGCTACTTTGGGAACATGGGTGCGTTTCTTAAAGTCTGTCTCTGTCCTGGTGACAATACCAGTTAAAACTGACAGGGAACCTCCTGTTTGGCCATAATGGCCCCTTGACTACACTGTCCCAAAAAATCCAACAGGTCAACAGCAAGCTAATGAGCCAGTTCTTCATAAGGACCCCGCCCGTTACGATCAAACCCAGAAGACGCCTGATGGACAAAAACCCGTGAAGAAACCACAAACACCTTCTCCACGGAACTGTGACGTGCCGACAAGCGTACAAGTGCCATGCGGGGCTCCAGATATCTCAGGAAGTGATTGTGATGCTCTTAACTGCTGCTACAATGGTGGCCAGTGTTACTTTGGGAACACGGGTGAGTTTCTCCGTCAAGCTAATGCCTTTGCCTCCTGAGACTGATGACTCATATTACCTATGTTCTTACAGTGACTGTCCAGTGCACCAAGGATGGCCAGTTCATTGTGGTCGTGGCCAAAGATAGCACTCTTCCCAACATTGACCTGAAGACCGTTTCCCTTTTGGGAGACGGTCATAACTGCAAATATGTGGACTCCAATTCCGCCTTTGCCATCTACCAGTTCCCTGTGACTGCCTGTGGTACCGTCATTACGGTTAGACTTCATTTTTTAAGCTTACAACAATACAGTGACTGCATGTGGGCATTCACATCATCACAACTTCCAGGAGGAGACTGGTATGATTGTCTATGAGAACAGGATGACTTCCTCGTATGAAGTGGGAGTGGGGCCTCTGGGCGCTATAACCAGGGACAGCAGCTTTGAGTAAAGAATTTTCTTAACTGTAACAAACTGAATGCCCTCTAACAATCCACCTAATGCCAATGTTTTCTTTCAGTTTACTCTTCCAGTGTAGATACACAGGCATGTCTGTTGAGACTTTGATTGTAGAAGTTTTACCGGTAGAATCACCTGTCTCAGTGGCTGCTTTGGGTCCGCTCCATGTGGAACTGAGGTTGGGCAATGGACAATGCTTTACAAAGGGCTGTGTTGAAGGTACACGCACACACAACCACAACCTGGAAACCTGCTTTGTTTGAAAATGTGATGACATGAATCTGAATCTGCCCTCACAGAGGATGTGGCCTATAGCTCTTTCTATATGGATGGAGACTATCCTGTGACCAAAGTCCTAAGGGAGCCCGTGTATGTGGAGGTTCAACTCATGGAGAGAACCGATCCCAATCTTGTCCTCATGCTCGGTCGCTGTTGGACCACCACTAGTTCAAACCCTCACAGTGTGCCCCAGTGGGACATTCTGATCAATGGGTAACATAAAATGGATGTTCATCAGAAAATTTCTCATTGGGTTGACACATTTTAAATTACCGTCATTTGTTTCTCTTCCAGATGTCCAAACAGCGATGATCGCTACTTGTCCTCCCTGGTTCCAGTTGGTCCAAGCTCTGGTGTGGACTTCCCGAGTCACTACAGGCGCTTCATTTTCAAAATGTTTACCTTTGTGGACCCGAGCTCACTAGAACCGCAGAATGAACAGGTACCCCATCTAGTGGTGGGATGACAACAGATGGTACTTGTGACACAAACACTTAGTTGATTTAGTTTTGCATTTGACTGCCATAAAACAACACAAGTATCATACTGACTGACGTTTTATATTTGGGCTATAGTGATTTCTATGCAAGGGTGGCACGGCGGTCGAGTGTTTAGCATGCAGACCTCACAACTAGGAGACCAGGGTTCAATTCCACCCTCGGCCATCTCTGTGTGGAGTTTGCATGTTCTCCCCGTACATGCGTGGGTTTTCTCCGGGTACTCCGGTTTCCTCCCACATTCCAAAAACATGCTAGGTTAATTGGTGACTCCAAATTGTCCATAGGTATGAATGTGAGTGTGAATGGTTGTTTGTCTATATGTGCCCTGTGATTGGCTGGCGACCAGTCCAGGGTGTACCCCGCCTCTCGCCCAAAGACAGCTGGGATCACCCGCGAGGAAAAAGCAGTAGAGAATGAATGAATGAATGAATGATTTCTATGCAAACCAGCTTGTAGCACAAAATTACTTCTCAAGTGAGTCAGAGCTTTTCCTTCTGTCACTCACACACACATCTCTGACATAGAGAGACGTTGGCAAGGGAGCAAATGACAGACAAGGATTTTTGATCAGAAATAAGTAACATGCCAAAGTGTTAATTTTATCTTTGACTTTCTTCTAAAAATATTTTTCCAAAAATGTGTCTTAAGAAAGAGGGCTTGCCTTATATTCAGAGTTTTCTTATATGCCATTGTCCTCGTCTAGGTGTACATTCACTGCAGTACATCTGTCTGCGAGCCTTCAGCCGGCTACAGCTGTCAGCCGTCATGCTTCAGAAGGAGTAAGCAATATATTTTATGATGAATACACATGAACGCCAAACTGTAGTCTAACTATTCTGTGTGTGTGTTTTTATTTCCAGAGAGAGAGGTGAAGGATGAGAGCCAGAAGATTGCAACGCCAAGAGTTGTGGCCTCTATTGGACCTGTGGTCATGGTTAAACGCGAAGAGTAAACATGGCAGTTGCAAACTTTGTGAAAAAGTATTTCATGAAGAATTGAAAGAACATGATTTATCCTTCATATCCTGACTTAAAGAGTAATAATACCAAAACACAGAGGCGGCAAACGTGCACTGCAATGAGAATAAAATGGATTCTTCAAAGTCAAACTTGTATTAAAAAGAGTTTTTATGTGCTGTAAATACTCCCTGATGACCTTTTTCCCTATAATTGTCCACTGTAAATTATAATAAATACAGGCTATTTTGATTGTCTGGATATAATCTCGTAATTAAGATCACAGCAATACGTGTAGTTGTTGCTCTCCAAAATAAGACATAACAAACCCACTACATACATTTCAACTGGAAGCTAACTCTAGCAAGACCAAGGTAATGAGCTTGCGAGGCTAGCAAACACAAAGACAAAACAAAATATTCAGAGATAAGAGCTCTTAAATGAGACACATGACACAAATTTACTACTCGCCAAAACAGACATGAAAAAGAAAACAAATGCTAGGGAAGCGGTGATTGAAATGCTGGACCAAATGGAATGGATCCAAGAAAAATGAATGGACCTTGAAGGGGAAAATCAAAAAGAACTAATATCTGCACATATAGACAAACAACCATTCACACTCACATTCATACCTATGGACAAGTCAATTAACCTAGCATGTTTTTGGAATGTGGGAGGAAACCGGAGTACCCGGAGAAAACCCACATGCAAACTCCACACAGAGATGGCCGAGGGTGGAATTGAACCCTGGTCTCCTAGCTGTGAGGTCTGCACGCTAACCACTTGTCCACCGTGCCGCCCGAAATAAACATTTTTTAACCACAATTATTGTGTATATGTCATCTAAAATCAAAGATGCAACATGAGTTTTTAAAAGAAAGAGGGGGTTCACTTCCAGACAAAGCTGACTAAAATACAAAGAGAAAACATATGACAGCGCCGCAGAAGCCACTCATCAGGGGTCTCAAACTCAACTCAACTAAGAACATGAAGGTTCTTCAGAACATAAACTTTTCTTGCTTACCTGGCACCAAAAGATTCTGGCTTCGCAGCATGCCTGTGGAACCTGCGTGTTTGCACCGTAATTGTAATCAGCGTTCTGTCTCGTGACCCCGATTCACTGTTCAGTTCAGTGTTGGCTATTCCTTGTAGAATTAAAGACCCTGTTCCTTTTAGCAAGCTGAAGTACTTCTGATCGTGTCTTGTGGGACTCAAGTTTGTAACAATACTGTACGTACATACGTTAATCCTTTGTTAATCACTGTGAATTGGTTTGGGAAAGGAACATACATTTTCTGTACCACTTATACTCAGTAGGGTCACGGTCAGGCTGGAGCCTATCCCAGCTGTCTTCAGGCGAGAGGCGGGGTACACCCTGGACAGTTTGAAAGGAACACATAGTGAAGAAAAACCAGACCTGAGTAATTAATGACCACTTATGACTGATTGTCAAACCGATGAAATTGAAATGTTTGCTGGTGCACTTTGCAGTGAAAACAGTCCTTCAAAATAGACATGGACATTTTTATTTGGACCAAGTCTTTCCGAGCTTTTTATATTTTGCAGTTTACAAAAACATGATTATTACAATAGAAAGTGAATTACACAAAGCACAAAACCTACAACAAAACATTCAAACAAAATTGAGTCTTGTGTTGTTCGCCTCCTGTTGCTGCCACTGAGCCAACAGAGCATGGCCAACACATCACTGGTGCGAATTCCGTCTCCTCTTCCCCTCAGTCGGACTTATCCTTCTTTTTGGATCCTCTGATCGGAACTTTGTTGACCACGGCAGAACCGACGGCTGTCACGCCGCCAGCTACGGCGCAAACTCCTCCCTTGACCAGTCCCACACCTGCTGCGGGCACGGCGGCAACTGAGCTGACAGCCGTCTTGGTGAGGTCCAGGCTCTTTCCTCCGATCCACGTCACGCCAACCACGGTCGCTCCTAAGGCCCCCGTGGTGGCACCGTACAAGCCTCCCGCCAACCTGCCCAACATGCCCGTCTGAGTCTGTGGGTGCTCTTTGAGGGTGTCTGGTGGGAACCAATAAATGTGACATGTAACTTAAATGTACTGTAAAATAAACTGGTAACCTATGCCCTGCATTTTTGCAATAGGTCCTTAAAAACACCCCTGTCATACAGAGGATG
This sequence comes from Doryrhamphus excisus, assembly GCF_037039965.1. NCBI lineage: Eukaryota > Metazoa > Chordata > Actinopteri > Syngnathiformes > Syngnathidae > Doryrhamphus > Doryrhamphus excisus. The sequence goes on along the minus strand of NC_136357.1, from coordinate 12,203,442 downwards.
TTTAAAAAGCAGTTTGGGATTTAGTCCTTAAAAACAGCAAAATGCTGCTGCAATATACTGTAGTGGATCACTATATGAAATCACAACAGAACATACGAAGATTATTTGATGTGCATCTTTCCAGTAGGTCCTTAATTTTTTTTTTATTGCACTGTATAGAATATTTATTAAAAATCCAAATGCCAGACTAGCTAACACTGGAGGATTTGCTTACTCGCTGCTACACTTTCTTTGATTAAGTCCATGAGGCGGCCACACTCAATGATACAGTTCCGGAGGCCGCATAAAATTGCAGCGTGTGACGGATTTGGCCCCCAGTCCTGAGCTTGACATATGTGGTCTAAACAGTTAGCAACGCAAATACACCTTACAATGAACATATCCAAATCGAGTCCAAACTGTGAATATTTAAGGTCAAGCACCGTGGTTATTGCAGCAGTGCCTTAATCCTCTTGGGTGTGACATTTGACCAGAGCTGCACAGATGTTACTGGAATCCTCTTCCACTCCACTTCCACATCTTGTGCATGTTAGACAGTGTGCTCCTCCACCTTCCTTCTGCTTGAGGATGCCTCGCAGGCGCTCATTTGTGTTCAGGTCTGGAGGAGACATACTTTCACCTTCAGCATCCTCAGCAAGACACTTGTCATCTTGGAGGTGTGTTTATGCTCCTTATCTTGTTGGAAAACTGCCTTTCAGAACAGTTTCTCAAGGGAGAGGATCATGGGATGCTTCATACTGTCACAGTACATGCAGGAATTCTCGTTTCCCTCAATGCACCGGACCTCACCAGTGCCAGCAGCATTCATGCTGCCCCAAACCATAATGGTACTACCACTATGCTTGACTGTAGACAGGACACAATTATCTTGCTACTCACTTGTGTTGCCAGCTAATTAAACAACGACGGCTGTGTGTTGACTCATTTTCAGTGCATTGTAAATCTACATTGCTATATGAGCTGTCAAATGACTACTCTTAAGTTTACTTTTTGTATTGTTCTTTGAGATATAGTACTGTTGTAAAAATATGGATGGCCATATTTGCATTGTAAGAGACTGTATGTTCATAACACAAAGTGAAGGAAAGATCTCCACATGTTCCAATGTACAATATGACGTGCATTAATCTTACAATATGGCTGAAAATTAAGAAAACAAAAACGGTTTCACTGACCTGAATCAACTGGTTTGTCATTGAGGTTAGCAGGTGTGTCCTCGAGCACCTGCTCTGCCTGACTCATCTCTGAAATAAGTGAGACAATTACTAAAACATTTACATATTCATATAATTAAAGAGCCAAAAGTTGCAGACATGTTATGCATCCAAATAAAAAGCATTAGTTTGTTTTATGTTTTATACACCGCATGGACAAAAGTATCAGAAATGGTGATGGTCATGACAATCAATTGTGTTCAGTGGGGTTGCTAAAAGGAACCTATTATGCTTTTTCCACTTTTCTGACCTATAAATGTTGTTTAGAATGCTGTATTATCGTGTCAAACAAAGCCAAAGCATCAGATAATGAGGTTTGATGAAGTTGGTTTCATAGAGTTTTTCCTAACACCAAGTTTTGTGACGTCAATGTGATCCAGACCTCCTTATATGAGCTGCAGATTACCAGCGCTCGGTCAACGCGGATCTATATATCCGTAAGTCCTCGGGAGCGCTTGGGAGTGTGACCAATTAAAATGGAGTGGGCGTGCCTGGAGGCGGGTTGCGACTGGAATAAATTAAACAAAAGCAGGAAATCAATGAAAACGCTGCAGTATCTGGAAGACTGAGAAAGCTTTATGTGCTGGTGATTGCGTGTAGGTGCTCTATAGGAGTCCACAACTCAATGCAAAGGGCTGAAAATGAGCACAATAGGTCCCCTTTATTGATGTCTTGATGCCACTGAGCCAAAAATGAACTGCACTCTTGATTTACTTGTAGGTGGTGTGACACTCCTTCGCTGATTTAATCCAAACCAATTGTATATACAATTGTATTTAGAGTTATACAATAACATTTACCCTCACACAAACAGCATGGACGCTACTCTTTGACGCTGAACTGTCAGAAAATCTGTCTCGAAGGGGACTGTCAGGCATATGTATGAGCTTGCTTGTGCCTCCACCAAGGGGACATGTTTTCTCGCTTGACAACTATGGATGTGTCTTTCCCATCTGCTTTTACAGTAGATTACCGTGTTTACAGTTTAAAAGCAATTGCCACTGTCAAAGACTATGATGCAGGCAAGTGTCACACCACCTACAAGTAAAACAGTGCATCTACTGTTGCAATAACCTCTGTCAATCAAAACTGCATTTCTGTGCTATTGCAGGACAATTTGCAAGACTCAACTTGTGTTGGATCTCTTTATATTGTGCAGGTTATGCATAGAGTTTCTAGTAAAAGTTTGGTCAGTTTCGCCACAAAATATTAGTTAAAAATGTCCTGAAAGAGTTTGCAACAGTAGTAGTGTTTGCTTTGGGGTGTGCTGTTGCTGATCCAAAAACTCGGAAGACCTGTTCAAACCGAGGCGTGGAGACAAAAGTTAATCAAACTAAAGTATTGCATAACATTACTTGTATTACATGTCGGCATAAAAAGGCGTTAATAACTGCGGGTGGGAGCATCACTCGTAAACAACTTATGCTAGCAAAGCGGTCAAAAGCTAACTTTTATGGTAGCGTCTGCTTACTACTTTTTTCCCCCATTCAGTGCCCTTTAATTGAATATTAAGAGATAAGATAAGAATTATCTGTGTTTGTATAGTACCTTTGGGACCAAATAATGTTCGAGATCACACGCCACTACACTGTACGTTAAGCCTCATCGAGCCCCACATTCGATGAATACATTTATTTAATTCTGTTTTTGTCAACTTTGTGAACCACTAGCAATAAGAGTTGTGGCCTTGTTTTCTTCTTTTATTAAAACAATAAAAAGTATAACGCCAATGTTATTGTCAGCAGTTGTTATGGCTGACATCCTGCTCGTGAACTAAGTTGAAACAATATGGCGCTGCTTACCTTATTTTTTTACAGTTACGAGGAAGAATGGTGAGATGTGCTGGGTAGTGTAATAAATAACGTTGAAATAATAATAATAATAATAATTCCGCGTCTGTTGATGCAGCCGATCAAAACGTTCCCTCTGTCAGTTGATGTCTTTTTCAATGGGGACGAGATAAGTCTCCACCCCTCCCCCGCCGCCCCCGACTGCCTGACAGATAGACACACACACGCACACACACTTTACATTAAAAATTATATTTAATGTATTGTAGTTTGTGGGAAAAAATAGCACCGGAAGTCTTTACAATCTGCCAATCTTTGGCAAACGGAAATGATTATTGTTATCGTGATCGATTTCAATCGAAGATCGTTGTCATTTGTTTATTGTAGAATAACACCTCAACTGAGCAGATTTGTCACAATGTTCACTTAATAAATAACATGTTTGTTGTGTTGAAAAAGTTGCGAACACATTTGTAGTACAATTGTGTATATTTGTTATGTATATGTATATGCATATTACCCTGTAGCATTTTTGTCATTTTATTTTGTTACCCTAGTTTTCGGTTGGGAATGGGAGGGGTGTAATACCACGTGACCCCTTGTTTATAAATGTAATCTTTTTTGCGCTTCGTGGAAAGGATTATACTTTTGTTTTGGGGTAAGATTAAGCAAAAAAAAAACAATGGTCAATGTTATTATTCAGTTTAAACACGTAGCTATGGATGCGTAATGGCTTTATCTGCATTTCCGGCTACGAATCGGAAGCAATATATCACGTGACTCAAACCCCCGTTTTCCCGCCTGTGTTTGTAATGGCTTCATTCGTGTCCGGAAGCAACAAATAACGACAGACATTTGGTCCTTGCTTTTTTTTAAAAAAAAAACAAACAAACAAGTAATTCTGGATGATTTTAAAATACATTTTAACATATTTTTCCATCCTGGTCGACACGTCGTTGCCGTCTGTTTGTTCCCGCAAACGTTCAACTCTGGAGACAACAGGTACCTTCATTGTGTTAGAAGTGGTTTTGTTCTGACATAATCACCACAGCTAAACAATGTGCATGTATCTCTAGTTAACATTAAAAGAGGGCTCTTTGTAGTCATTTGGGGTCATTTAAATGGTGTCGTGTGTGTGAAGGATGTTCAATGTAACTGGACATAAAACGGAGCCAAATATCGACAGCTTTTCAAAACAAAATAACCAGTTGAACAGTTTTGTTTTTCTTGTAGTGTGTTTGGCTATTTGTGTGTTTGAAAGCGAATGCAAAGAAAACATGCATGTCCCCAAGTGTATCATGAACTTGTAATGACTTGGTGATTACAGCAGAGGGCAGTCTAACCTCTCTGGTACCGAAGAAAACCTTATTTGGTCAGTAGGAATCAGTAAAAAATTGTATGTTATTGTATATTTTAAAGATTACACAGAGCAGAACCAAATACTTTATACAGAAAGTGTTAAAAAATTCTCAAAGTGAAATTATGAACAGCTATTTTCTATAATTGTTTCACTTCACTGGTTCTGACACTGTGCAAAATTTATTATCGTGACAGGCCGAGTAGTGGGTCTCTTACAGTGCTGTGGAGGAATTTTGGCCCACTCATCTTTGTAGACTTGTTGTAATTCAGCAACAGTGCAGGGTTTTCCAGTACTGCCCTTTAAGGTCATGCCACAGCATCTCAATAGGATTCAGGTCAGGATTTAGACTAGGCTACTCTAAAGTCTTCATTTAGTTTTTTGTCATCCATTCAGATGTGGACTTGTTTGTGTGTTTTGGATCATTGTCCTGCTGTAGTATCCAGGTTAGTTTCACCTTGAGGTCACGAAGAGATGGCCGGATATTCTCCTTCAGGAGTTTTTTGGTAGACAGCAGAATTCATGGTTCCATTCATCACAACAAGACTTCCAAGCCCTGAAGCAGCAAACGAGCCCCAGACAATCACACCATATTTTGCTGATAGTATGATGGTCTTTTTGCGGCATTACTAGGACACACACCTTCTAAAATAATATAGGTTTTGGGAATTTTGGCAAAATTTAGATGATCCTTAATGTTTGTAGGCTCCTGTTCTAGCTGATACAGGAACGCTACTTTGTTGCTGAAATAATATTGTCGTATGCCTTCTCAGCAACACAGTCACTGACATCCAGACATACGCAAGTTAAAAATCACACTTACAGCTTTATTTCTCCATGATTAGTCCATTGTTAAAAGGTCCAGTGTAAGCAGTCCAAACCAGCAATTTTCCCACTTTCCGGCAATTAACATAATTTCTCATTTCTTCCTGAATATCTTTACATTGCGGCATTATATCTAGTTTTTGAGGATCTTATGGTATATTCCACTTTATCAGGAAGCTCCTATTTAAGTGATTTCTTGATTGAGAACAGGTGGTTGGATGAATTGAAATATTGAAATCAGGTGTGATAAACCACAGTTGTGTTTTAACGGGGGTCCATGCAGGTCTGGATTTTTCCTCCCTTAATAATGAAGTTTCATTTACAAACTGACTTTTGTGTTGTCATTTACTAATATTTACATTTGTTTGAGCTGAAGACAAACACTTTTTCACACCACTTTATACTGAAATTACCAAATTGTGTTTTTTAAAGCAAATATGTCAACATTTTGTGATGTGAAAAAGTATCTCAAGACCTTTTTTTATTGTTTGAAAATGTTTTAAAAATTAAAAAAAACAGTAACCAGCCTATCTTTTAAGTATGTTCCAGTTAGACTAAGACGAAGGAATAACAAGGCACAAGAGTCATTAGCTGCCCTCCTTCCCCTCGGGAAGACCAGACAATATGCTAACACAAATTAGCACGAGCGGGGCTTTGTGTGTCAAAGGAAGGGGAGCCGCACAAAGGCACTACACACAGCGATGTGTCATTAGTGAGCAGGTGGGGAGACACAACATTGAGCTGTTGTCACTCCAGCCAAATGATGAACAGGTTTCCATGGCGACCAAGCCGCCTGTTGCCATCTCTCTTTTTGGGTAGGGCGGGGGGGGGGGACCAAATAAGTGGAGGGGGTTAAACACTAAGGACAAGCACCCCCAGGATGATGATCTGGTGACATGAATGGGAATGTTCCTTGGCGGAAACATCACGTTAATTTGTAATTTAGATGCTAGATGTGTTTTTGTATCTATTGTACGCAACTGTGTTATCATGCAGTATCATTTCTTTTGTATGACTAATGTGCTTTATTAGCCACCTTGTTGTACCAAGGGGGGTTGCATCTATTGGAGGTGTAGCGTTTGTTTACCCAATGGATGACTATAATACAGTATCTACTGCATGTACTTTGTTTTTACATACTAATATTATTTGAGTCCTGCCACAGAAATGGTAAGACATTGGCTCTTTTTTGGGGGGGGTAAGGGGCTGTATAACAGTGAGCGCTGAAGTGTGGCCAGTGTTCTAGGTCAGATCCTAATGATATCAGTGCAGCTCCACACTGCTGGTGGTCCAGTGCTTTGGTGGCACATCGGGGCCTTGACTTCTCCACTGTGAAGAACTGTTAGAGCAAACTGTGTTAAAGGCCAAACAAGAGTGGAAGGGGTGCTCACTCAAATCCTTTTTAAAGCCTTTTGTCATTTATACCAGGGTTCTTTTATCATTAAAAGAATGGTAAGAGCATTTGTAACACTATTTGGCCTTCTCTCGCCAGTTGTTTTTGACTTCCCAGCCACAGGTGCTCTACTAGAGCCAAGCATGCAGAGATAGTCTTTAAAAAAATGAAGAAAGATGTGAGTTGATGACCTCTACTCTTTTCACCTTAATAAGTAGGCGGCTGATTTATCGCCTGTACTCAGCGTCAGTGTCTGAGTGAGGGGATCCCTTGACAAAAGATGACCTCGGCATCCTGCTGTTTTTTAATAGTTTTTTTTAGGATGAGCTCCAAAAAGAACAGTAGTGTGTGTGTGTGTTGGGGGGGGGTTATTGCATTTTAAATAAGGCAATGAAGATTTGAGTGTCTGAAAATGGGTAAAAATTCCGTCTCAATGTGCCCTACAAAACACCTGCCCTAACAATTTTAAACACATTTTAGCAAAACAGTTTTGAGCAAAAATTTGAGCAAGACATTTGGAAAATATGGACGCCATCAAGCAAAGCATCCTTGCAGAGGAAAAGGCAGGATTTTGTAAATGATTGTCCATAAGTCACTGATCATTTGTGTTAGCATACTAAAACTGAGTGTATGTATGTTATCCAGTTCCGATTCTATTATATGCTAGCATGTTTTACAAAGCATTTTCAATACAACACATAGGGGCTTCACAAATGTTATAGAGTGCAACCTTGCTGAGCGTCATTAATTAGTTCCAGAAAGTTCAACTCTAACCGAAACAAATGGTCTAAATCAGGGGTCTCAAACTCAATTTACCTGGGGGCCACTGGAGCTAGGGTCTGGGTGAGACTGGGCCGCATCAGGTTTTCCAAAAAAAAAAAAAAAAACAAAAAAAAACGCATTTATTAAAAACAGAAAAATGAATTAACTTTGCTTCAGTTCCAATTTTCTACAAGAAAAGCTCTAATAAAACATTCCACTGTTCTCAAATATTTTAATTTTTCTACACAAAATAAGATGAAAAATAAATAAACAAATCAAGAGTAAAGAAAATCAATCAATCAGTAATAAAATATAATAATAATAATAATAAAACGGCAAATAATAAAAACTTAAGAAACTACATATAGTTGGTGGGTAGACAAATTATTTTTTTCAGATTAAAATTAACAAAGCATTATTAGAGCCCTGTAGACATGACAAAACACAACTATAGTCACATTTATACTCTTTTTATTTACAACATATTGCGCAACTGCAGGGTCTTGAGACACATGCTAACTCGCAAACTAGAGAGCTAGCGACCTAAACGGTAGCCTTCAAGTTATTTCCTTTAAACTTAAATAGCCAAAAACTTACCACTTCCACACGGATATGGAGGATAACTATTTATTTAACAGTTATTTAACCTTGAACCATGAACATTAATCAAACGTAATAATTTTTTCTGGGTACATGATACCATACAGCATCCATATCAAACTCGGGCCGCACTAACATTAAACTTTCATATCAAGGCGGGGGCCTCAAACTAGTGTCCTGCGGGCCGCGTGTTTGAGACCCCTGGTCTAAATGGTCCCTGGCCACTATTATACTTACTTGTATAAATGCATCAGTTCAGGTGAAACAAATCTAGATCTATGTCACTGTATAATCTTGTCCTGGTGCATCTGGAGAAGCAGCGCTGAGGGTTTATCGCTGAAGCAGCCATGTTTGATGTCCTTTTGTTTGCTTCTTCACTGATCATTCTCATTCCTACCCGCCCAGCCTAGCTTTGAAAAAGCGGGGTCTCCTCCTTACCTCTGCTCCTTCTTTATTGTATCCTGCCTCTGTATCATTTATCTCTACAGAGGGAGAGAGTGAGAGTGGGGGGCATCCTCTTTTTCTGTCCTCCAGCTGGGTTTGTTGACACATGGTCAATCTTGGTCCTCTTTTTTTTGTTACCTCTGCCCCTCAGCTAACCTCTCTGCTTTTCCTTGAACAGTAAAGCTGCCACAGCTGTGGACTGTATTAGCATAGCCTGAGAAGTGAGAGATGGCTAAAGGTGGTCCTGGAAGGGGGGTAGATGAGTGGGGGGGGGGGTCTACTAAATATATTGCAGTCATTAGCTTTTGTTCAGCAGTTAGTGGCTTTAAAGCATTTCACAGCATAGGGAATAGATCATTCCACTCTTAACGGAAATATGGGAAAGTGACGGTAGAGAGGGAGGAGGAATTAGCATGCTAAGAAGAAGACAAGAAAGAAAGTCAAAAGTGCATATTATTCATGACAAGTATTTTTTTTACTTTTGTCTTGACTCCAGGTGCTGGGATGAACAAGTCCAAGTCCAACGCGGATAAAAGATCCCAGCGGCCTGCAATCGCTCGACGAACACGCAGCTCCAGTACTGCACAGCCCTCTCAGTGCCAGGATTCTGGACTGGAAAAGCGAAGGAAGCAGCCAGACTCGGACCTGGATCAGGACCTCAGCCAGAAGACCGTGAACAGACAAGCAAGGCCTGCAAGGTGAGGAAAAATTTTATAATCCCACACATGGTGTTTTTGTGGAAAACTGTTGCGTCTTGACCTCCTCACCAGTGAAGCAAAGCAGACCAAAACAACCCCTGCAGCCTCCCAGCCAGGGTCAGCTCCGAATGGCTCTTCTGCCACCAAATCCTGCAATGGTCTGGCCGCTGTGGCCCAGCTGATGAAGCTGGGCCGCTGTAAGAATGTGGTCGTGGTGGCTGGAGCTGGAATCAGCACCCCCAGTGGGATTCCCGACTTCAGGTTAGCGTTTCTTTTAAACTTCTAAATAGTCACAATAGAGCCCATCCTCCGAGAAGATGTTCTTTGCCCTTCTCAGAACTCCAGGAACAGGCCTGTATGCCAACCTGGACGCCTACAATATCCCGTATCCAGAAGCCATTTTCAACATCGACTACTTCTCCAACGACCCACATCCTTTCTTCTCCCTGGCCAAGGCGCTCTATCCAGGAAACCACAAGCCTAACTACATACACTACTTCATCCGCATGCTGCACCACAAAGGCCTGCTGCTGCGAATGTACACGCAGAACATTGACGGCCTGGAGAAAGGTGAATGATGTAATCTTTTAAGTGACAATCGACACTAAGAGGGGGATTTGACCCAATACCGCTCAAAAAATGAGTGATCAATTATTGCTACTAGCAGCATCATTTTTGTTTCATTCATTCATTCATTCATTCATTTTCTACCGCTTTTCCTCACGAGGGTCGCAGGGGGTGCTGGAGCCTATCCCAGCTGTCTTTGGGCGAGAGGCGGGGTACACCCTGGACTGGTCGCCAGCCAATCACAGGGCACATATAGACAAACAACCATTCACACTCACATTCATACCTATGGACAATTTGGAGTCGCCAATTAACCTAGCATGTTTTTTGGAAACGTGGGAGGAAACCCGAGTACCAGGAGAAAACCCACGCATGCACGGGGAGAACATGCAAACTCCACACAGAGATGGCCGAGGGTGGAATTAAACTCTGGTCTCCTAGCTGTGAGGTCTGCGCACTAACCACTAACCATGATACATTTTCAAATATTCTCTTAAATAATCTAAAAAAAAAATTCCAGTCTCAAAACCAATGGAGCCTGAGGGCAACCCGTCTAGGCAGAAAGCAAATGCATCAAACAAAGCTCACTGGGATCGATTACTAATAATGGTTCTCCATGTTCTCCTCAGTGTGTGGAATCCCAGATGACAAACTTGTCGAAGCTCACGGCAGTTTTGCCACCGCTTCCTGCCACCTGTGCTACACGCCTTACCCGCCAGAGGATGCAAAGGTACATTCTGCCATCACTCACATTTTTTACATCTGCACCTTTTAACATCTTATGTCTCCTAGCACATCATCATGAGCGGCAACATCCCCAAGTGCACCTTCTGCACCGCAACAGTCAAACCAGATGTTGTGTTTTTTGGTGAGGACCTTCCTCAAAAGTACTTTCTCCACACGAAAGACTTCCCCAAAGCAGACCTACTCATCATCATGGGAACGTCTCTACAGGTGCTTTGTTTAATACTATGAGCTCCACCATGCAATTATTAAATCAGTCATGTTTCAGATTGAGCCTTTTGCCAGCTTGGTGAATACACTGCGCTCCACGGTGCCCCGCCTCCTCCTTAACCGACACGCCGTGGGTCCATTTGAGAGGGTCCCGCTGCGGAGGGGGGACCACATGGAACTGGGCGACCTGGCGAACACGGTGCGGAGGTTTGCTGAAATGCTGGGCTGGAACAATGACATAGAAGAGCTGATGAAGAGTCAGGAACAAGAGGTGAGCTATCTCTTTGAACCCGTTTCTAAAATAGACAACTGACTGGTGTGATCCCGTTTCTCTCAGCAGTTCATCCCAACATTGGTTAGCACCATCCCGTGTAGGAGCAGAGCCGGCCTTAGTGGCAGCGAGGGGTCAGACTCCGACACGGACAGCAAATGTTCAGCATCATCCTGCCCTAGCAACTGACAGGCGAGAAGTTGGAGACATGCATATTGATCTTAATCTTATTTCCTCATTTCTTAGTGAGGTTCATGTGTACAAAAGGAAAAACAAGCTCACCATTTTAAGCACTTGTATCACAAAAATCTACTGTCCACTCTTTATCAAGCTGTTCTTCTGATATAAACACTGTATTTTAAACAATATTTAATAAACCTTATGTCTACAATGTGTTTGTTGTGTAATCAAAATAATGAACAACCTTTAATTAAACACTTTATTGTATTTTTTTCCCCAGTGATAGCTTCACTACATGAAATAAATAGTGATGATTACATCATGTAAAAGTGTGCAAAAAGAACACATTCCTCTCCTTGAAAAAAAAAACACACATACTTACCAAACAGAGAGATAAAATTACATGCAAGAAATATGCTGGAGATTACAAGTGGAAATAAACAATTCCAATGGATGGAAGGAATGTACTGTATAACTGTTTAGGCCTCCGGTGGTGTTGTATTTAGAATTGTGTATATCTTTAAACTTCATGACCATAGCTTTTTTTTGTATTACTGTAATTTCCGTTATATGAACAGCTACTTTTTTCTGACTGTGAACCCTGCAGTTTATACAACGGTGTGGTTAATTTGTGGTGATGTTCTGGTCTCGGGATATCTCATGTGCTTTGGTGCAGTCATTGTGCGCTTTGTGTGCATGCCCTTTTTATGGAAAACAGGGTGGATAGGTGCATGTGATGCGGTTGCTGCTGGTCTGCTGTTGGATCTTGGCAGTGTGGAGTGGTGTTGGTGGGTCTACTGTCGCCAGCGGGTTTCAGGGGCTAAACTGCTACGTGGTGGGGAGGCCAGCAAGCTGGGATTTACTGGGATAGCGCTGGGAGCGACGGTGAAAGAGGGAGAAAAGACTGGCAGGGTGCATGATGAGGGAATTTGGGGGCTGTTCAGTTCTGACACTGAGGAAAACTGAGGAGGATGTAGATGGCGATGACAGCGACTTTTCTGGTGGGCTATTGTTAAGCACGAACCATTAGGGGAGAAAACATTAAAAGTTTTAAAAAATCTTTGTACCAAAAAAACATATGATGTGGACATCTGACATTTATAGATGAACATTTTTTTTTCCTTTACATACGCGTTGTGTGGCTTATATTCAGGTGCGCTCAGTTCGGAAATTACAGTGGTACTTCTGCTCTTTTACAGCTGCGCAGAGCCGGTGTGAAACATCCATTGCAAAAACCATAAACCAGCATAAGGCTCACTTGAGAGCTTCAAAAACAATTCACAGTGACTAAATACAGTACATTCCAACTCAGACTGTTCTAAGCAGGCGTATTCCACTCATATGATGACATTGTGTTTAACTTGTGTGCGTGTATCAGATATGCAGTATGGCTGAACAAAATATGTAGCAGTAACACCAAGTAGTACTACAAAAAAAAATAAAGTGAAGGAATGACTGATCAGCTTTGCAATAAAACTATTTGGAAAAAACTTCAATTTAGGAACGTTTAAAATTAAAGACAAAAGGTGCAACAGTGAGGCCTCCAGCCAAGTACTCCGGTAAAGTCCATTTTGATAACTGCTTTGAGTCACAACCAGGCCCACTATTGGGGTGGAGACTCTCCACCCCATGTTAGCTGTGTTCCACACTGAAGGGGCTGGATCTCCCAACTTGCCCAATGCAAATGGTGATCTTGGTGGTGCTCCATTTTTACCACTCATTGTATGTACCCTCTGTAATGTATCTATAATGCATGGTTATAATCACAGCATATCTCATCTGCAGAATCCATGTAGATATGCCCAACTAGTAGCTATGGACAGCGTATGGGTGTTTAGTAAGGGTGTCACAAGATCGTGCAATATTAATTTGTGATGAGAGTTCTCATTTGGAGAAAAGCTGTGTGCCCAGAGCACCCAGAAGCCAATCAGACTATGACATTAATAATATGAATGATGATAAATGTCATATGGAAGTGCTTTACATACACTATAAACCTTGCAATCCAACCTACCTTGGTGTTTTCAGTGTCAGAGAGTGATACTATGTGGATGTTTTTTTTTCCAACAAAGTTGAACAGCTGCCACACTTATTAATATCCAAGCATTCATTCATTCATTTTCTACCGCTTTTCCTCACGAGGATCACGGGGGCGAGAGGCGGGGTACACCCTGCACTGGTCGCCAGCCAATCACAGGGCACATATAGACAAACAACCATTCACACTCACATTCATACCTATGGACAATTTGGAGTCGCCAATTAACCTAGCATGTTTTTGGAATGTGGGAGGAAACCAGAGTACCCGGAGAAAACCCACGCATTCACGGGGAGAACATGCAAACTCCACACAGAGATGGCCGAGGGTGGAATTGAACCCTGGTCTCCTAGCTGTGAGGTCTGCTAGGTGCTATGCTATGCTATTGACTCTTAAAGAGAGACATTGGATTTAGTAAACATAGGGTATGAACAATTGTCAACATGACCTTTTTTTTAAATGTCCCTGAATAAAATACACCTGAAATTAAGAATTTCTTAATTTGAACCCTGGTCTCCTAGCTGTGAGGTCTGCATGCTAACCACTCGACTGCCGTGCCGCCCATATCCAAGCATACGCTGTAGTAATTAATCAAAGTTACTAGATTTATGAGGTCAAAATACTGTGTTCGGACTTGTCTGCACCCTGAACCACCGTTAATTGTGTGCCGTCAGAACCCAAAAAGATTTGAATGCTTGCTTTCCGAGAAGAGACACTGGTTCAACTCAACTGTGTCGTCTAATACAGAACCCACCTCCATTGGGTAGTCTGAAAGATCCAGCCACTGAAGTGTGACACAGCTTTAGTAGAGGGGGAGTGGTTTCTTTCTGGGCCGAACACCCCTCAAAATGCGGCAAAGTGTTCTTACTCATCAGAGTCCGATCCGGAGTTCTCTCCATGCGGGACACGGAGCGTCTCTTCAAGGGGTGCTAATGTCCCATCTGGCTTGACACCCATGGGACGGATCAAGCTCTGCCTGTAGACACAACTGCTGATGAGTCAAACAAGACAAAATATTGCTATGTTTATTTATCACATACTACAGTATTAATTGTCCCTGTACCCTAGAAAGCGCCCATGAATGATACGGGAAAAGGCTGAAATGATACTGTGTCAAAGCCCAGGGCAGTGATACTGATAAAATATAGAGTTTAACCATGTCCAGTATCAGCCCCCGTAGCTGTCCACTCAGAGCGCGATGCTCTGGTATCGTGCCCATGAAACAACCAATCAGAGAACAGCGCACGAGCGTGAACACACACTATAAATATTCCTAGTACTTCTCCAGTCACCAAAAAACCCAAAACTTGATTCATGGAACTTTAATTGTCAGACATTGATAAGATAAGACTGTTGATAAAATATTATTGTTGAAATATTTTTGCAATTATTGTGTTTACACTGTTTAGATATAATACATGTAATGAACTGAACATTTTCTGGAAACAAAATGGTCTTTCGATTAAATAGTATGTGATAATAAGCTCATGATTAGTATCCAGTATCTGACACTTGGGGGCATGATACCTGGCCTGATACCAGACAAACCATGTGATAACCTATAAATATGCTGTATATGTAAACTAAGGGTGTTCCAGGAAGCAGTCTTAAGAGGGTTTTTGCACGACCACGACATGGCGACACCCACCACCTCCTTCACGGACGCTGGCTCTAGTCTGGAGAATAACCCCTCACCCGCTTGTTCCCCCTCCTCTTCTGTGGCAGTTTAATTACAGGATCAGCACTCTGGATAATCTCCTCAAAGCCACGACTGCCCCTTCATCCTAATCCAATTATACATCCTGTGTGTGTGTGTGTGTGTGTGTGTGTGTGTGAGAGAGACACACCACTCCTGCCAAGATGACTCATCTCACAATTGTCCATAAGCAGACTTAACTTTTTGACATTTAACTGAAAGAGGTAAATGGAACAGTGCCGTTTCTACAAAACATACTCTTTACATATACAGTACACTGGAACTCTGCACTTGTCTAATGCAACAGATGCCATATACATATGGTGTTTGCCATCCAGTAAGCATCCTTTGGATGTTACACAGGCTACTTAAGACTCTGGTAGTATGCATGTGACTGTAAACATAGCTGTGTGCCTGCCTGCTCTTCCATTTAGGTAGTAATATTTAGATATTTGTTGTAATCATGTATTAAAGGAAACGTATTATGCGCCAGTAGCCGCAAAGCCAACTTTACAGGAGCTGATAAAGTGTGATTCTTTTTAAATGCTTTTAACATGCAGTCATATATGTTGGATACCAAATCCGATCCGGAAGTAGGTTTCTCAATA
The DNA here is from genome assembly GCF_037039965.1 of Doryrhamphus excisus. Classification (NCBI taxonomy): domain Eukaryota; kingdom Metazoa; phylum Chordata; class Actinopteri; order Syngnathiformes; family Syngnathidae; genus Doryrhamphus; species Doryrhamphus excisus. Next base: position 12,188,045 of record NC_136357.1, on the reverse strand, counting down.
AAAGAGGACGTACAGAACATCTTTCCGCTTTTGGTTGTCTTCAATGCTTCTTCCATAATGATCTTAATTCACAGGATATCTTTCTTCTTTTCACATCTTAAGACACTTCCACACAAAAACATCAGATTGTGGCAGACTTCAGCAATGTCTGACAAATCGCTTTCTGCTCAGCTCGATATGGGACATGTACTTTTGTTGTCAAATTTTGAAAAAAAATGTATTGCTAAATACGCCCATCCATCCATCTGCTACCAACTTATCCACGGTTGAGTGGCAGCCTAAGCAGGGAGACCCAGACTTCCCTCCCAGTGACCACTTCGTCCAGCACTTCCTGGCAGATCCAGAGGCATTCCCAGGCCAATGGGGGGATACAGTCTCTCCAAAATGTACTGGGTCTGCCCCAAGGCCTGCTACTGGACTGCTCGGACATGCCTCGAACACAGATGGTTCGACTCAGAGTCTCTCGCTTCTCACCTTTTCTCATGGGGATAGCCCAGCCATCCTACAGAGAAAACTATTTTCGGCCACTTGTACCCGCAATCTTGTCCTAAAGTACCACAAAGCTTTGCCTTTTGGCTTAGCTCTCCTTCACCACAACGGACCGATATCAAGTCTGCATCAATTTGACTGTCTATCTTGCATTCTATTTTTCCCTCACTGGTGAATAAAACCACAAGCTACTTAAACTCCTGTACTTGGGGCAGGATCTCATCCACGACCCAGACAGTTTTTCAAGGGACATTTGGTGACCCTAAGGGGGGGACAGGAGGACACAAATGGTAGCAACACTAGCTATGTAAGCTACAGTGCTAACATGACACACAGCTCTCAGTATGATGCAGTGCATTTCCAAAACAATGCAAACAACAATAATTTTCGTCTTATGTGGCCAAAAGTGAACATTATTTTGTTGATGAACACAACAATTTTTGGTATAGCTCATTAACTTGTGTGAGAGGTGTGTATTGTGAACAAACTGTATCATCTTCCAATTAATGACACACACACACATACACACACACACAAAGAAAAGCAGGTAGGTGTAAGAGGTGTCTGGTTCCGAATATGCGCTAATTGGACAAGCAGTTAAGCAGTTAGTGGACAACATTCTTCCAGCTCTCTGACTCATCTCCTGAGAGTCTTGGACTCGTCATGCTGAGGATAAAAAGGAAAGGAATCTTCCACGTTCCTCATTACAGCTCACCACCCCACCCCAACAATTATTCACCTTCTTCCTCTGCACACATTCTGTCCCAGCTTGCCTTTCTCCTTGCATGGCCGACTGATTGGCTGCTCTGACTGACAAGAATAAAGTCAGCACACTCAGGATTATTAAAACATGAATGCATGAAAAAGAAATCTGAACTGACAGGTCCGCCACTTGGGTGGAGCCTAATTAATGAAGTCCTAATAACGGCACTGCTTCCATTTTACTCCTTCTGAATGCGGCTGTGTGCTGGAAGTCGGCTGGGCCTAATTGAAGCGAAGAAGGGAGATTCTTGCTCGGATGATTCGGTTGGCAGGGAGCAAAGCTCACCGGTGACTTTTGTGCAAAGTATCATTTTGTTTTAATGCTAGCACAGGAAAGGTCAACGCTAATATACAGCAAAGTGCCTCCCTGCTGCTTGTTAAAATGTTAGCAGAATGACTAACAGCCTTTGTACACTTTAATACTGAGGAACCTCTAAAGTTGAAGGCCCCTGAGGGCATATCATTTGGGATTTGGACAAAATATATGACAGAAACAAAAATGCCACCAAATTAAAATGAATTAACCCAAATTTTTGAGCATGTTAGACTCAAACATATTCCTCGCAGCATTCAAACAGTTGCTTTTGAGGTTCAGGCTTTTCATGATATCATGAAGGCAAATCCTTCTTTTTCATGAAAGGTACCACCTCACATCCACCCCCAAGTAGATCAGCCTACAGCCCTGTATAAAAAAAGGCTTTGCAGCACATCTTAAACTAGAAAAGCACTCAGAGAGCGCAGACCTCCGCCAAGCACCATAATTCCCCCATACTGTGATTCACACCAAAATAATAATCCTACATTTTTTTGATCATTCTTTGATATTTTATAACCTGTTGGACACTTGTCCGGTATTTTTTGTTTTTGCTCTAACCATTTTTTGAGATCTGTACAAATGCTGAAGATGGTCCTATTTCACAATGTTAAAGAATCCTTGAAAAAATTCCTGGATCCAGACGGTGATACGGATCATCCCCAATATGTAATCAGTTCTTCCACATCCCTTTTCTGTCCTGAAAATGTCATCAAAATCTAAATAATTATTTAGAACACAAAGTGCTTGCACTTTGTGGAGGTAAATAAATCTTGGTCTTCCAACTGTACATCAACCAGCTACAGACATGGAAGCTGACAGTTTGATCATTCTGTTTTTCCTCTGTGAATTAGCTAACCTAGCGTGGCGCTGCTGTTTAAAATGTGAGTGTAATGTTAGCACTGAAGCTCATGTCGGTATGCTAGTGTTGCTACCATGTGTATCCTCCCGTACTACTTATTGTTACACTCTCTCTGATACAAGGCATCTACAGCAATTTTACATTTTACAGATGTACACGTCTGATAGAGGACTTTAGTTGTGTCTTCAACCAATATCTCCATTCTGATGCACAGTACAGTTTTACACATCAACAAAATAAGAGTTGCAGACTGTGGTCTTTGTTACCTTGACAACTTGTCCAGCATATTGACAAGCTTCTGAGCTTCGTATTCCTTCTGCTCCTCCGTCATCTCCTCCATGGGATTGGGCATGGGTTCCTCCACGTGACCAGTGATAGGGTTGATGCTAGGGTACAGGATATGGATAACATCAATCAGGATAGCAACATGTCAAATCTTGACATATCACTTTGCTTTTCTGCTGCTATTTTTTTAGCCCTTATTTTGATAAATAGGGTACCAAAATATTACAAGCAGCTCTCAGTATGATGCAGTGAAGTACACTGCAACCTAAAAAACACATTTTGCTCAATTAATACTAAAACTCTTAATACTAAAACGCTTATCGGGGTTAAATCAATGGACACTCACAAAGGTTTGGCAGTTTTGTATTCCTCTGTGTCAGAGTCTTCATCCTCCGAGTACTCCGTCTCTCCTCTGCCTCCTCCCAGCAGCCCTCGAGCCATAAGGAGTCCTGCTGCGTTTCCATAACCTGTGTATTTCAACAGGTTGTCCACTGGACGACAACACAACATGTCAACTCTTACTTCCTTCCTCGACTTGCCCTCTTCCACCCGCACCCCTCCTTACCACTTTCTTTACACAAAACAAAGAGAAACTCAGCAGCCGCCTGCTTGACAGCCATCTCCACATGAGTCATCAGGCGGACGAGCTTGTTCCTGGTGGTGGTGCCTACTTCAGGCCTGATTTTCACATCTTTGAGTGGTGGAAGTACCTGGGAATGGAATTGCACAGTTTAAAAAGGGAACTTTTTTCCACCCTTCTGACCTATAAATATTGTTACAATGTTGTATTATTGTCTTAAACTATGCCAAAGTTTCAGATAATGAGGTTTGCACATTTGAAAGTGAGACAAAAAGTTTGGGATGCTCTGAATGGTTGAGTAAAGAGTTTTTTCTAACACCTGCTCCCTGTGATGTCACAGTGAGCCAGACTTCCTTATATGGCCGTTCCCAAATACAAGCTGAAGACCTGCCCGCTCTGCTGCACTGTGAAGATTTCACTGTGTTATCACAGAGTGTGACCAATCACAGCGGAGTGGGCGGGTCCGGAGGCAGGCCATGGGTGGAATAAAACAAAAAGCCAAGGAAATACAGCTGGAATAGGTGCAGATTCTGGAAGCTCGAGAAAGCTTTCTGTGCAGGTTATCATATGAAGCTGCTCTATAGGAGTCCACAACTGCATACAAATGGGCAAAAAATGAGCATAATAGGTCCCCTTTAAAACCAAACCTATACGATGAAGTAAACCAGTTTTGGAAAAACCTACTGTACCTGAGCTTTGATATATCTGCGGATCTCTCTGTGGTGTCTGGATACTTCAGTCAGTAGGCTGAGCACCGGAGTGAGCCCCTCTTTGTAGTTGGAGCCCTGAAAACAAACACTTTCAATCAGCATATCAGCAATCTAAATAAGCTTGAAATAGATTCCACACCTCAGCAAAGGTCATCCAGCAATGCAGTACTAGAGTCTAGTACTAGATTCCTAGGACTTACTAACTTAGCAGCTGCATCGTGTGGTTGATAGAAACTGAAGATGACATGCCGGTGTTGCGGGGTGCATCGATTTCAAAATATTTTTTGGACAATTACTTTTACCTAAAAACCCTTTGCATTTTTTATTTTCTTCTTCATAGACTGATTTGTAATATACGACCCTTTAATTCAGATATACTGTATGAAAAGGCTGTTTTGACGTTTTGACTTACAAAAATACATTCTGGGACAAGCACCGAAACAGAACCGAACAGAACACAGAACCTCCTACCTTGCGGTGATAATCATAGACAAAATATATGTAATCATACATCATATGAGGTATGTATGATGTAGGATATATCAGACAATGAGCTGACCTAATGTGTGTACTCGGGGTGTCACAAGATCTCGCGAGATTAAAACGAAACAAGATTTGTTATTCAGAAAGAAATATGTAATTTGTAAATATACGTATATTTATATATTGTACCTATATAATTAATTACACAACAAATGGAAATTAAATTGATCATTTTGTCGGCCCCAATATATTGCCATGTGCAGTTGTGTCTGTTTTAGTGTCTCGTCTCCCACCTCAAAACAGACAGGAAGAGGGTTTACAATGACATGAATGGAGTGAGCCCTTTTTACAGCCATATAATCTCTTTTTCTTGGTAGGTGAAGGTGAGTGCCAACAAAGTGCGGAGGAATGTAACGAAATAAATATTTAATTAGTAGATTGCAATATATTGTCATATATTTTTTCATTGTCCTTTTCTTAAAAAGTTAAAATCTTGTCTCATCTCATTCTCGTTGACCTAATCTCCTGCATCGCTTTGTCTTGTGACACCCCGAGTGTGTACTGCCATCCAGGATGAGCTTTACCTTGTCTATTCGTTTCTCCATGAAGTCCAGTAACACCTGTATGGCGTCCATGTTTTTACCCCCGTATGCCTCCAGTCCTCCTTGTACGGGCAGGTCGATGAGGACATCCAGGCAGGACACGGGCAGGTTGTTAAGCAGGTTGACGGCGTGGCTATGGGTTCGCGGCAGAGAAGCACAGAAAATTAGGGATGTCCGAGAATTAATTATTTCATTTTCTACTGCTTATCCCCACGAGGGTTGCGGGGGTGCTGGAGCCTATTCCAGCTGTCTTTGCGCAAGAGGCAGGGTGCACCCTGGACTGGTTGCCAGCCAATCACAGGGCACATATAGACAAACAACCATTCACACTCACATTCATACCTATGGACAATTTGGAGTCGCCAATTAACCTAGCATGGTTTTGGAATGTGGGAGGAAACCGGAGTACCCGGAGAAAACCCACGCATGCACGGGGAGAACATGCAAACTCCACACAGATATGGCAGAGGGTGGAATCGAACTCAGGTCTCCTAGCTGTGTGGCCTGCGCGCCAACCACTCTCGCCCACTGTGCAGCCTGTCCGAAAATTATCTGTATGATATTAGTATAAAAATTAGATATCAGTATCTGATTTCCCCCCAAGCGAATATGAAAAACAATATTTTTTAAAAATGTTGTATACAACATGTGTTTATTCCACCAAAGGAGATGTGTCATTTTACACATATCGGTATCGGAAATTGAGAGTTGGACAATATCGGCTTTCAGCAAAAAAGCAAATATCAGACATCCCTCATGAAAATGTATCATTATTTCAATTTTATAAAGACAAGTTGGACTACAGTTCTCCAAGTGTGTGCACAGTATTCTTTTGTCAAAACTGCAGCAGTTAGAGCAATCGTTTGGATTGGCGTGTGTGCGTCTTTCGCTTGTGTCGTGCTTCAGTCTGCAGCACCTGGGCTCCTAAGACATTAGCTTATTATGCAGTCAAGTTTCTGAGCGGTCACTAAGCTTTCAAAGCCGAGCTCAGCTTGGGGATTGAGAGGTCATCTCTTAAAATACATTAGATGAGAGAGGTTAACAAACGTCCCTCCAAGTACAATATTACTGTCCAATTACATGCAGGTAATTTGTACATTTATTCCATATCACAAGAGCGAAGTTTTCAATGGCCTCCTTTTGCCCTAGCCCACAATACAACATGAGTGCAAGCAGATGAATGAATGATTAGCTGCAAGTTTCTCACCTGTGCGCTTCCTCTGTTTTTTCCTCTGTCTCAGTCCTTAACATCAACAGGTGGCGCAAAATGGCAGCCATGAGTCTGTACTGGTGGTCGTCCTCCTTAAAAAAAAGAAAGAAAAAACAAATCACACAAAAGGTTTTCATCCATCTTCAAAATATATGTAAAACATAATCTGTATATATTAGGGCTGTCAAATTTACAGTTTGTACATTAACTAATCACCATTTGCAACTACTGGGTGAGAAATAGGCCTTTTTTCTGAATAACTTTCGTGTATTTTCCGCCATCTTGCATCGTGCACCAACATTGTAAGTCACATCCTACATTAAACACATATGTGCATTATTTATGTTTGTTGTCAGCTAATGATAGCGATGTGGCAAAGTTTGGCTACTAAAGTTCAATGTCATTGAATGTATCATAACCAGACAATAACTGCCAATTGTTGACGGCTTCTCTGAGACTTCTGTTGTGTAAGTGCAACAGAAATGTCTGCGTATACGACAGCAGTGGGTAAAAACCATGAACGTCAATCATTTTATGTCAAATGTTTACAAAGTTTAACTTTAAATTGTGACAAATATAAACATTTATTTGTTTGATATGTTCTTCTACACCACTGTTGGTTACATATGCTAGTTAGTGGTGTTCTTATATTGTTTGGTTAATAATAAGTGTAGTTTGATGCCAAAACAGGACAGCAACTTTAACTACTTGTTAGACTTTTTTGTCTCTAGAGTTGGGTTGCTAAACTCATTTTCATTGAATGCCACAATGCAGTTATGTGCCCTCCGAGAGTCATTTGTAATAGTCAATATATGAATATAATCTCATGTATTATTATACAATTTCCCATGCATTTGATTATTGTATTTTTAGTTACAACTTGGTTTGAAATGAGAAATTATTGAGAATGTCAAGGTAGCATTAAAACATTCAAATATTTATTTTTGATAACAAAAAAATATTGGAACGTCTTGATCAGATGATAGTGATTTTTTTCTGTCAAAATGGAAGTACAAATATATTATAGGGTTATAATAAATATATATAGGGAAAAAGGTGAAGTTAATTATTGACACACATTATTCCTGGAGTTTTGTGGGCCACACAAAATTATGTGTTGGGCCACATCCTGCACCTAGGCCTTCTCAAACGTCTTATTTTCTAAAAGGAATTATTTTTTTCCTCCTCCAAACTATAAACAAATTGCACAGGACACTTTGCATTTGGCCTCTGAGGTTCCACTCCCCATTAAGAGCAACAAAAACATGATTAGGTTGATAAAATATCCAAATATAAGTACTATATATACAGTACTTCAGTCACTTCAATCACTTATGATTGCTATGCACTCTCCAGTCATATATTTGCACCCTAAACAAAAGTGTGGTTTTTGTTTAAGGTGATCCCCCATGCAAACTAGCGTCACTCACCTTGCCACCAACATTTGACACAGTGAGGTTGAAGAGGGCTTTGAGAGCCTCCATCGCTCTCTCATTGTCCTCTGCAGGCAGGGGCAAGGCCTGAGGATCTGGACGAGTCACCTCATAGGGGCCGTCCCAGCTCACGTCCAGGGTGTGCTCCATCACTTCCGTGAGCAGCTTCACCACCTGTCCTTCTTTCCTCAGCTCCCCCCTCAGGTCCGCCCTCAGGGCCGACAGCAGGAAGAGAAGGCGAAGCGTGAACAGGCCCACCTCGTGGTGCCAGGCAGGGGCCGTGTGCAGGCTGGCACACAGCCCGTACGCCAGCTTGACATCCACGCTCACCTGCTGAGCAGCAGGACTGTTGTACACCACATTGCACAAGCACTTCAAGGCCTCCACCACCACTCTCTCCTCCTCTGCTGATAGCGTGCTTTCCTGCGGTTGCTCCTTGTCATCATCACCCTGCCCCTCTCCAGCGTTCAGTCGGGCCATCCTGGCCAGAGTCAGCATGCCGTCCCGGGTGGCTACAGGTGCCAGGACACACTTGTCCCTGGAGAGGATGCGAAGTGTTTCCAGGCACGTCTTCTGACAGCTGGGTTGTACCTGCATTCCGAGAACTACCAGGACACTCTGACACAACTTCTGAAATGGCAGCAGTCACATTTATTATGCCGCATTAGACTTTGAAGTGCTTCCAATAGTGAAAATGCACTGATGTTGTCTACAGTACTTACCCTGCGCAGCGTTTCTTCCTTTTGGTTAAAAGTGAAGGTGTGGCTGTTCTGGAAGAACGAAAGAGCTTATTGTGGACAATTTGCATGTCATGGTGCAACTTTTTGAAGTGGAAGTACATGGCGAAAACAATCGAAAGGACTGAACAGAATAACTACGTGCATTACAGTATGTGGTTGACAACAATAAGTGCATATTTTGCACGTAAGCAGCCACTGTTATGGCGCTCATAGCTGACGTAAATACATACACATAATTCATTGGTGCCGGAGTAAAGCTAATATGTAATATTAAATATCACTTGGCTCTACTTGTCTTTATGAGGCTTATCAGGATGACTTGCTTACTTAAAGCAAGCCGCTTAATTAGCAGGGATGCTAGTTAGCAAGCTACGTTTGGTTTGGCTAAAAAGAAGAGTTAAAAAAACAAAACAACTAACCTCTGTATTGTACTCCTGGAGAAGCGTTTCAATGTCCTGCCCGTCGGCACTTTCGAGCTGCGATAACACATTAGTCAAGTCCATGGTGGCTATCAAGAGAAATTCAAACACGGTTCTTAGTACTGAGCCGCTAGCAAGCTAGCTGTCAGCCAGGCTACCGTGGTGCGTTTGGGTGTCGGTTTTGCCATTACGGAACTTCTGCTACTGTTTCCGGGAGAGGGGCGCTTCCCACTGGTGCGTTTCATTGTCACTATCGGCAGCGGAATTCCCAAACTCACTTCAAAGCTACAACAGCTCTCTTTTTACTGCCCGAATACGTAAAATAACTATTACAAGTGACATTTTCGGTGGAAATGCATACAAAGAAATGCTTTGTGAAACCTTTTTCACGTTTTTAGAATCACAGTAATTTTTTCATTATTATTTAGATTTGAACGCATTTCTTCAATTGGATTAGAACTAAACTACTTAATAGTCATTTATATCTATATTTGATATACAGCCACTGTTTAACTCTGTTGCCTCAAGTCATGTACAGTGAATTACAAACTGTAAGAAAACAAGCATTTAAATGTGCTTTATGACAGAAGATACAGATATTAAAAGTAAGGTCAGGTGGTTAAATCAATGCAGGGTGGCCTTCTTTTATTTTCCTGCATTCAAAGGCTTTGGATTTTCCAAGCGCTGGATACACATGACACAGAGGATCTATGTTGCAATAAATATAAACCTCAGCAGGGGTCAGGGGTTGAAAGGTTATGGGACTTGAGGTGCACTGACCCCGACTCAGACTCAGTGGGACATTGTTTCTATAGAAATGTCATTCTTTTCTGCAGCCTGCCCCAGCCCCCCAACAATGTTGTCACTTACTGCGGTGCATTGTGAGACACATGTGGAGATCGCTTCAAGTGAAGCCTTTTGGGACACGCTTTTTTTTACAGAATTTTACTGAATTTTTACAGAAGTAGATATATAGGAAAAAAAACATGCTTGAGGATGACTCTAGGCAGTTTTTGAATTGGTGAAATACAGTGGCCTCACTACTAATCAGGAAAAAGCTAAAAGAAACACAATTTAATAAAATAAACCACTGTATAATAAGACCTAATACATTTAATTACCCCATGTATACAGTGTTTGAAATATGTATGTTCTACTATATTGTGTGAGGTATGCATTAGAGATAAAACTAAAACTACTGACAACAAACATAAAGACAACAGTCTCAAAAGTTTTACATAATGAAATTCTTTATGTGGCAACATTCAAAACTGTCATCCTTCAGCAGTCACCACAGATGCTTTTCCAGTGCTTGCATTGAACATTACTGTACACTTTAATGATAATTTCCTTTGTTTTTTTATTTATAAATACCCACAGGGCAATAGGTCCTCAGTAGCTTTTGAGTCCATTATAATTATAAAACACACAACCCAAGGTTAATGCATCCTGTACTATTGATCTTACAAAACAGAACAAGAGTAGCATAGAAAGTAAGACGATACAACCATGTTACATCGTTACAGACAGAAAATACATTGCATATATATATGTATATATATATATATAGTATACAAATACATATATATACATACATACATATATACATCCATACATACACACACATACATATATACTGAGTACAGAGTACACTTTTGGAGCATGAGAACCTTGAAGGTCTCAGTTTTTGTGGCTCTTTTTGGCGGAACGTTAAGGCAATCCATTTTGTCAGTTTAGCGCGCTGACCCTTTAGCTCCTGACTGGCAGAGGGGTATATATTCCTGAAAAACAAATGCACAGCTTGGCAGCGGCACTGCATGATTTTGCTGTTTGTGATAATCAACGTGATTTCATAGAGGATTATCTCTAGCTGCACCAACCCTCCAAATGATTGACAAACGTGTCCTCACACTGGTACTGCCAACTCTCTGTGCCTCCGTTTTAGTGACGTGTACTTAACAGGCCGTGCCTATTGATGGTGTCCTTTACACCTCAAAGTGTTCAATAGGCTACTTGGCCCAGCCTGTGGTGGCCTCGCCGTTGATGTAGGCAAAACCTGGGAAATGCTGTGAGTGCTCGTACTCGGAGTTCCTGCGAGGGACAAGGGGGGAGTACACATCCCCTGACGCAGCATAGCGGGATGAATGCATAGGCGTGCTGGTGTAACAGCTGTTGACCGGGGACATATCCGACCACCGGGGGGCGACGGGTGAAGGGTGCAGGCGGGGAGTGGCACTCATCAAACAGGAGGGCTCCATGCGGGACATCTGACCATTAAACTGGTACTGTCGGAATGAAGATAGGATATGTTATGATGATGGGAGTTCATTATTTCATGACAATACAGGGGAAGAATGAAACTAATGCTTCTACTCCTGAACCACTGCACACTAAAGGGTGAAAATTTGTCAAAACACCCACCCTACAATGTTACCTGTGCTTCTGTTTTTCACAGAAATACACCACATGGTTGGACTAACTAACAAAATTTCTCACACAGCTCAATGCACTCAAAACCATAACTTTAGGGTGTTTAATCTTTAAAGCAGGGGTCTCAAACACGCGGCCCGCAGGCCAAATGTTGCCCGCAGGACACTAATTTGAGGCCCCCGCCTTGATATGAAAGTTTAATGTTAGTGCGGCCCGCGCAAGTTTGATATGGATGCTGTATGGTATCATGTACCCAGAAAAAATTATTACGTTTGATTAATGTTCATGTTAAAGGTTAAATAACTGTTAATAGTTATACTCCCTATCTGTGTGGAAGTGGTAAGTTTTTGGCTATTTAAGTTAAAAGGAAATAACTTGAAGGCTACCGTTTAGGTCGCTAGCTCTCTAGTTTGCGAGTTAGCATGTGTCTCAAGACCCTGCAGTTGCAGGGTTGTAAATAAAAAGACTATAAATGTGACTATAGTCGTGTTTTGTCATGTCTACAGGGCTCTAATAATGCTATGTTAATTTTAATCTGAAAAAATAATTTGTCTACCCACCAACTATATGTAGTTTCTTAAGTTTTTATTATTTGCCGTTTTATTATTATCATTTACTCCAATACCCATAAATTTAGAAAGTGGGGTTCAGCAGTAGTGCTTGGGAGTGTGACCAATCACAGTGGAGTGGGCAAGGGGCATGCTCGGAGGCGGGCCGTGGGTGAAATAAATTAAAACAGACCGTTTTGGAAATCCAAGGAAATCCGACTGGAATAGGCACAGATTCTGGAAGATCTATAACATTTCCTGTGTGGGTTATTGTGTGTAGCTGCTCTATGAGTCCACAACTCAATACAAAGGGCCCAAAAATTACCACAGTAGATGCTAAATAGTTGTTTTAATACTTAAGATATTTATCCCCAAGTTTAGCACAGCACCAAAAAAACAACAACAACCAAAACCCCTACCCAAACACTAAGCTCTATTCTCTGGCTCTTTTATTGTCAATTTTGGCCAAAAGTTGTGAGGTTGTTAGAATGTAAAGGAAAATGTATGTGAAATGACGCTATTTAGGAAAGCGGGTGTTTCTGTGTCTCTACTGTGCCAGATGCATGGACTGTAACTGCATGCTGACAGTAATATTTTACAGAATAGACACGTCAAATCTCTCTCAGGCACAAAGCAGAGGCATTGTGCTCCATTTATCCCCAAAGAGTCTTAATAAAGAGGAAGTAAAGCGTCTTTCCACTCTTCACATTAAATATAAACACCACAGTCAAGTCCATTATGACGAGTCATGGCATGGAAAAAAAGCATCACCGAGAGGGTCAAAGGGCACTGTGGGCCTCCCAGCTGCGTCTTGTACAGCAGCAGAAAAGAGACCATTCAACAACAATATTTTAGTAATAAAAGTATGAAAAGGGCATTGAGGGCTGCTTCCGCTGTGTGGAGAAACAGGATTGTGGTAACATGATAATGTCCAACTTCATTTAGGTTGATTGTTGCAGACAATTTTAAAATGGAAAATATAGGAAAAGTCACACCAAAACACACTAAGCTCAGATCTTTGAGACTTGCCTCCTAGGCACAGTAATTACACGGTAATTTAACATCTTTTACCACTTACATTTTTTTTATTATACATACGTTATATTAGTTAGTTAGTTACATTAAGTCTTTTTTATGCAGTTGATAAACCTATTTAATTTGATTATGTATTTAATACTTATTTATTTATAATTGAAAGTTAATTTAAACTAATCCTTTTACACTTGAATTAAACAATTCTAAAGTCGTACAAACGTGACTCGCTGTCAGAAATCCCCTTTACTTTAGTAATTTTTGTCTGATTTGAGTTTTATTTAGTCTTATTATACAGTAGTTCACTTACATATTTTGTTATCATGAATAATGCTCAGCTGTTAGCTTCCGGTTAAACTTAACAGTTCAGTGTCATTCATTCATTCATTCATTTTCTAACGCTTATCCTCATGAGGGTCACGGGCGTGCTGGAGCCTATCCCAGCTGTCTTCGGGCGAAAGAGGCGGGGTACACCCTGGACTGGTCGCCAGCCAATCACAGGGCACATATAGACAAACAACCATTCACACTCACATTGATACCTATGGACAATTTGGAGTCGCCAATTAACCTAGCATGTTTTTGGAATGTGGGAGGAAACCGGAGTACCCGGAGAAAACCCACGCATGCATGGGGAGAACATGCTCCACAGCTAGAGTTCCTAGCTGTGTGGCCTGCACGATAACCACTGCACCACTGTGCAGCCAGTTCAGTGTCAAAAATAGTTAATTTCTTTTAATACATAGTAAACACATGTTTAAAAATATTGAAAAAGTAGTTTATCAAGTTAAAATAGTTTATTCATTTTTTTTTAGATCTAGCAGCTTTACTCTTGCATGATAAAAATCTTACTTTTTACTTTTTTTTTTACTGCCTTTTCAGTTGTTCCATGCATACTTTTTGAGCTGACTGGACTTAATGAGGATATAGTAGGTGACATTAGTGTGTGACAGACCTGTGCAGATGAACGGTGGTAGGCGGAGTAGTGTAGTGGTGCTGGGATGGTGGTCTCATGGGCAAGGCCCGGGTACTGGCTCTGTATGGCGTGAGGATGCTGGTTGGCGTAACTGCCATAATTATAGCTCCCAGTGTATCTAAAACACACAAGTACATTTGAAACCGGCTCCCATAATGTCATAGAAATGTACAAGTAGAGATTTACATCCTAATTACCCGTGTTCCTCTCTGTGGGTGTAGACAGGCATCCGATGGGCGGAAGGCGGCGGCGGTGGCGTGCCCGCAGAGCTGCTCCTCATGCAGGACAACTGCTGGCCGGCGTCGGGAGCGGAACCTCCAGCTGTTGTCACTGTGTATGTAAGGGACCAGGTATATGACTGAACGGCGCCTGCCAGACACATACACGACAGCACGGTAACCAAATGTCACGCTGGCCCTCAAAATCGACCTAAGAGGGTGTGACTGAGCAAACTGTGTGACCTCTCACCTGTGGTAGAGGGATACTCCGGCGATGTGTCAGCTGTGGGGGAGGCTGACGACACGGCGGTAGAGTGGACGGACCTGGCGGGCGAGTAGGACCCAGGGGAAGGTGAGGAGGTGGCGGTTATTTCTGTTAGAGTGAACTCCTCGTCTCGCTCTGTAGGAGGTGACAAGATTATTTATTATTATTATATATTGTCATTCCACCCTCGGCCATCTCTGCGTGGAGTTTGCATGTTCTCCCCGTGCATGCGTGGGTTTTCTCTGGGTACTCCGGTTTCCTCCCACATTCCAAAAACATGCTAGGTTAATTGGTGACTCCAAATTGTCCATAGGTATGAATGTGAGTGTGAATGGTTGTTTGTCTATATGTGCCCTGTGATTGGCTGGCGACCAGTCCAAGGTGTACCCCCCGCCTTTCGCCCGAAGATAGCTGGGATAGGCTCCAGCAGCCCCGTGACCCTCGTGAGGAAAAAGCGCTAGAAAATGAATGAATGAATATATTGTCATTTAAAAGGTTTTCCACAAAAAAATCATGTGATATCACAGAATAACGTAGAATAATTCAACAAGGACTAAAATTATAAAGAAGACCGCAAAATTATGAGCCAACAAATGGCAACATTCCAAGAAAATAAGTCTGAATATTGTGAGGATGGATCATTGACAAAACTTTCATCCAGAATTTCACACAACTAATTTTTTTTGTTTATTTTTTTCTTAGAAAACAGGCAGTTTAAATCTATTCACCCTAAATATAATAATAGAGGAAAAATGTATAGCTTACATGTACCACTGTTACATTCTTGTTACACGTTTATGCTTAACTGAAAATGTTTTTCGTCAAGCGTTACAAAATCAGAATTTGTTCAGTGGCCTTCGAACGCACCATAACTACAAGTATCACCAATTTGTAGGGATGTTCTGAGCAGGGTTTAATGCTGCCGATACCAATCCCGATAATCCAAGTGAAATCGTCCAATACCAACACCAATACCGATCACATACGTACATGCATGTAAATGTTTAA
The DNA here is from genome assembly GCF_037039965.1 of Doryrhamphus excisus. Classification (NCBI taxonomy): domain Eukaryota; kingdom Metazoa; phylum Chordata; class Actinopteri; order Syngnathiformes; family Syngnathidae; genus Doryrhamphus; species Doryrhamphus excisus. Next base: position 12,172,680 of record NC_136357.1, on the reverse strand, counting down.
ATGTACTACTAGCTATATTAGGGGTCACCAGGGGTCTCCTGACTGTGTGGCCTACACGCTAACCACTTCCTAACCACCGCTTATCTTCATTAGAGTCGCGGGGGTATGCTGGAGCCTATCCCATCTGACTATTGGGAGAGGCGGGGTACACTCTGGACTGGTTGACTCCATGCAGCGTGAAGGTAATGTAATGTAAAGTAATGTCTCATCATTGTAAGATTAGTGACCAGAATACTACATAGAACTTGATTTTCAATATTTTTTGCTGAATAATTGTCAACCATGAAACATCAGCCATTTATTACATTTCAAAACTGGACAGAGTGAAGGAGCAATGTTTGAACCGCAATGTATTTTAGATAAAATATATAAAATTACGGTATAAAGCAGCAATATTATGAGATTTCTGGAGAAAGAAATTGTAAAATTACATCTAAAATGTAATACTACGTGATGTAATGTAATGTTATGTTATTAAAGCCATTTTTTAAAACAAGAAATAAAGCCAGTTAAAAAAAAATTAATTATGATTTTAAAAAAGTTATGAAAGTCATAAAAGTTATATAAAAGTTCTAAAAGTTATAATATAAGTAATATATTACAACAAAAAAGCTGTGATATATGTTGTAATATCACAAGAATAAAATCAATAATAAAATGCAAAAATTGTGTACAATTAAGAGAATATATGTAAAAATATATAACAAGCAAGTTAAAAAAATGTAATTATGATTTAAAAAAGTTATGAAAGTCATAAAAGTTATATAAAAGTTCTAAAAGTTATAATATAAGTAATATATTACAACAAAAAAGCTGTGATATATGTTGTAATATCACAAGAATAAAATCAAAAATAAAATGCAAAAAAAATGTGTACAGTTAATAACAATATTACACAATTTAAGTCCGATCTTTGGTGAAAAAATTGTAAAATTACAAAAAAAGTTAGAAAATATTAGAAGACAAAAGTTTTGACTGTTTTGATATTGGGAGAAAAGGTTATAAGAAAAAAAACATTTTCCTGATGAACATAAACGCAACAGCCAAATCAAATCATCACCTATCAAGCCATAAATATCCATGGATGGCTATGATATGCTGTGATGTACATACCGGTGCTGCCTTCACCCTTCATGGCTCTCAAGAGATCGTTGGCCCTCTCCTGGCAGTGCAGCGACTCCAGCAGGTAAAGGACGTAGTCATCAAACATGAGATGAATCAGGTGGAAGGAGCCTGAAAGGACAACAAGTGTGTGTTATCATTATTATCATCATCATCACCATGGCGATGACATTACATCCTCCCAACTCTAAACGGAATGTACTCCTGACTTTTCCAGTGCCAGAAATAGGTCTGTTGACCTCTGGGTGCGGGTCAAATAGAATTGAGGGTCACAATTGTGTCACTGTGGCTGCGTGATAAACACTTGCGGCTATTCAGCGGAGAGCTGTCATAAAATGGAAAAGACGGACAAACACGTTGAGGGGGAGTCTTTTGTTAATTAGCTGTTTGTGCACATAAAGCTGCTTTATCGGAACACAGCGACCAGCTGGGTCTTTGATATTCAAACGCAGAGCCCAAAAGAGGTCGTTTTCCCCTTTTGCTTTTATAGCGCCTCTATTAACACAGCCATGGCCACTTCACCTGCACACCCGCTTCCATCACATCACCTTCTAAAAACATATTTCATTGATTTTCTTCACCTTCTGTAACATGATCAAGTGTAGGAATTATCGTCCATTTGTAACAGGTCAGAAGTCGCTCGGAGCTTCTGCAGCCAATGAAACAAAGGCTCCTTCTGGTTTGCACCGTAGGATATAAATCAGAATGCCAAACACTTGGCTCTGTTGAAGTTAATTCCAAAGGTGTTTGATGGGGTTCTTCCACAGAAGATTAATGGTAATGGTAATGGTAATGTTTAAGTGCATCACATAATCAGTTCACAGTTCCACATGTCCAAAAGGAGTAGGAAGAAGCAAAGCTTATTAAATCCTACCCCTCCATCTGGTACTTTTAAAATCAGTAACTGTTACATTTGTTCACTTCCTGCTTTCCATAATACAGTTTAATCTACGCATAAATTCATGGACCTTATTTTGCATTGGGAAACAAGAAAAAGGCCTTCTCTAAACTCTTTTCAGAGAGCATTGAATTATAAAAAAAATGTATTGGTAAGACAGGTAAGTAGAAATAAGAATTAAGAAACAGGGATCCTAAACCAAGACTTGATGGATAATGAATTAAATTTAAAATGTAAAAAAAAAAAAAAAAATTTTTTTTAATTAGATTTAAAATAGATTTTGAAAATTAATTTGTAACTTTTTTTTTAGATGTCTCGACCTACAGAAGAATTTCATTTTTATTATTTTACAATTATTATTATTTTTAAATACTATTCATCTGTCATATTTTTGGTGGTATAAATTTGTACAATTTGAATCAAAATGTATACTTTTGAGAAAAATTTTGTAAAAATAACATTGCCAGAAAAGTTTTTTTTTAGGAAAAGGAAAAAAGAGAACGAAAAAAACGTGGTAATATTACAAATTAAGGACATTATTACAAATTAATACACATATTACTTAAACGTGGTAGTATAATATTATATATATAATAATAATATAAGAGGAAAATATATAAATATGTCAAATTTTAATATTATGAGATTAGAGTAAAACATTTTATTATAATAATAATAATACATCCCTTTGCTGTCATTCAGCTGTCTGAACAAGGTCACATGGTCAACACAAACTCTGAAATTCAATCAGCTGGGAGGGAGTGGATAACCTAATTAGTGGTCACGTTTGTCAAGCCATTGGTGAGACGAGGTATCTCTCAGCTGGACCATTGTGTCGCCGTGTCGGGCCCGTGCTGTGAGGGATGCCATGGCAACCCTTAACTGCACTTCAAATCTCCCATCTGATCCGACAGGTGGTGTTTTTGTTTTTTTTTCCCTCTGTGTTACGGCTCTATAGGTGTAGCATGCAACATCGGCTCACCAAAGCTGGGGGCGCTGTGGAGAGTCATATCCCGGATTACTCTGGTCCCAAAGCAGGACCACATGAGAAGGAACTGTTGAGCCACCTTCTTCAGGCAGCCGGGCCTCTTCCCTGACACCTACAAGAAGAAGAAGATTTCCATGAGAAAAGAGGGTGGGAGGGCTCAGGATGCCAGCATTAACCCCTCGGCCTGTGTTTGGGGCTTAACCCTCTGGGACCAGAAAACATGTCAACAAGTCAACTATTTAATTTGCCCCCGTGGACACGCCTTCCTATTGACCCATTGTCTGGCCCGTCCAAGACGTTGCCGGGGAAACCACATTTTACAAGGCCCATATCGGGCACATAATGGGCGCAAATGGGACGCTTGTAGACATCATTAACTGGGAGGATTGCTGCATGAGTGAGAGAGCAGCAAGCTCTGAGCCACAGGTGTCTTTTTATGAGGAGAGAGCTTCTGCTTTGCAAACGCTTCCTCAATCATTTGACATATTTCCACCAACACAGCACCTTTCAGCATGCAATTTGTATGTTTTCCCTGCGCTTGTGTAGGCTCTGTCCCTACTCCAGCTCTACTCCGACAGTCCAAAAAAATGCATGTTCGTTTGACTGAAGACACATCCAGGAAACACTTGTCCCTTGTTACATCACGGTTCGAACATTGATGGACAATCACTCTATCGCAGTTCTTCAAAAATTAATGAATGAATAAATGATCAATGTTTCAAGGTTGAATATGGCCTATCATCAATCAAAAGCATTGAAATAAAATATGTAGTATTCTAGTCACTAAGCGTTGGTAATGTTACAATGATGAGACCAGAACACTACTTCATTGCACTATTGTACATATTACTGTAATATCTTGTTGCATTCATAGATCATACTGTTTATAATTTATATAATCTGCAATAGCCCTACTCTAGTCACTTCATTGCAATACTGTACATATTACTGTTATTATACATTGTCACATCCATACTGTACATACTGTTTATAATCTGTATAATCTACAATAGCCATATTACAGTCATTTATATCCCTGTACATATCCTCACTGTATTATAGTCATAGCCTGTTATAGTTTGTAGATCTGTCCATTTTTCTACATTTACTTACTACTAAGGTACTTATAAAATTGCACTTCTGGTTGGATGCTAACTGCATTTTGTTGCCCTGTACCAGTGACATGAGCAATAACAATAAAGTTGAATCTAATCTAATCTAATCTAATCTAATCTAATCTAATCTAATCTAATCTAATCTAATCTTAACTAGCACCGCATAGTCAGCCATGGATGCAGTGTTGAAAAAAAATCTCCTCCCATTCTGTGTGGAAGTGGTACATGTTGTACATGTACATGTGGCTCAGTTTAAAACGCTTTCTTAAGTTTACAATAAATACATTGGAGACTAACTAGTTAGCTTGATAGGTTGCTATGCTTAAAGCTGCGCCCGTCTCTTGTGTCTCTATAGAGATCCTGTAGCCTAAGATCTAAGAGTTGGGCAGTAGTAGTTTGTATGTGTATGTGCCAGATGCATGTCAGCCTGGCTGTCATGTATATCAATCAAGTGATTTCTGGAGCCTATCCCAGCTGTCTTTGGGCGACAGGAAAGGGTACACCCTGGACTGGTCACCAGCCAATCACAGGGCTTAAACTAGTGTTACATAAATACATTTTTATGCTTGTGTGGTATCTTTTAGCTTGATTGACAGAGTCAGTTCATTTGGTATTCATACAAATATAATCATGCCCTGTCATTTATCTTTGTGTTCTTTAAATACAGTAAAAATAGGCATATTTCAGACATAATTGTTAATGATGATTAATCAATATTAATTTCAAAACTAATTAATCTGATTAAACAGATCCTAAATTTAGCTTCAACTCCAAATTGTCCATAGGTACGAATGTGAGTGTGAATGGTTGTTTGTGTATATGTGCCCTGTGATTGGCTGGCAACCAGCCCAAATTCAGCTGGAATAGGCTCCAGCATGCACCCGTGACCCTAGCAAAAAAAAACGTAGTGAATTTCGTCTTGGAGAGTCAGAAGTGCAGAATGGCCATAGTTTCAAAGATACAGTATTGGGTCAAAACAGGGAATTTATGCAAAATAAGGCAAAAAGGGTAGTTTATGAGAACGTACAGTGTTTCTACAAGTTCAATCTGAAAGCCTGGCCGCACATTCCAATACATTCATTTTAATATGTCTAGAGTTTTTACATGAAATTATTTTATTTGCAGAAATCTCTCTCTTGGAAGTGTACAAAATGCAATTTCATGAATGGTAGTAGAAATTGACTTGATCGAGTCCAGAAATGTGTAGACCAGTGTTGTCCACTGGTGTGAATATAGTCGACACCTACCAAATTAGCTGACATCAACATAAACGATTGTCAACGTAACTGGAAATAGCCAGTGCTTGCACATGGACTTGGACCGTAATAAAGGATTCTTGAACATAGGACAGTTTGTTGACATGGTTTTCCTCTATTTGTGCAAAATATAAAACTTTTAAGGTAAGTGGCAATTCCTTTTTATCGATTTTGACATTAGCACAAAACTGCTATGGCAAAAACACCGAGCTATAATGATGAAGTGAACAATATTGTAACATATATTTCCATTGACAGCTATTTTTCGTAGAAATTACCCCTTTGATTGTTTGTTGACATAAACATTCTGTTTGTGGATGAGGAGACTGAGAGCAACAAGAAAACCACACCCTGGAGACGGTGGAGTAAATACCATGCATTGGAAAAGGAGTACAAGTCACCCTGAAAATGTGATGTTCTGTCTGACCTTGACGACGCAGCGGTCCACCATGGAGTCCAGCCACTCGATGTATGCCTCAATGGGTGACTGCTCCTCCAAGAGGCGATCAAACTCCTGGTACACTGAAACAGAAGAGCAACAGTTTATTATTTTTTTTAAAACCCACCACCACCACCACCACCAAGTGAGCTTACAGTTGATGATGAGCTGCCGGTGCTCGTCCTGTGAGTCCTCCATGGTGTAAAGCGTCTGCTTGGTGATGCTGTTCAGGTCCACATTCCTCCAGTCTTCTAACATTTGGAATGTGATGTCAGCGCTGTTTATCACTGTCCGCGATGCCTGAGGACATGGACACGATGAGCACACGGGCATGCAAGTTGGCCGTTTGCTCATCAGGATTTTATTCAAATGCTCCCAGGTCGCACCTGACACAGATGGTTTAACGATGTCTGCCGCTTTAGAATCTGTGCAAATCTCCTGGACACTAAAAAAAAAAAAAAAAATACACAGATACAAAAATGGGTCAACATAATATCTGTAAGAAACGTAGACTTTGTATTTTGTTAAGATGTGATCTAAAATGATGACATACACTCAAATTTGATGTTCCTCAAGTTCTCAGGCAGGTCGTGCAGGGCGATTTTGAGCCACTCTTCTAATTGTTTGGCAAATTTTCGGATGACCTGAGTCAAACTGTGTCAATGAAGAAAACAATTGTAAGACCACAAACAAAATGGACCTTTTAAAAGTTAAATATTATTATGAACATTTTATTTAATTCAATTATATAATTTCTGCTCTATACTATACTATAATATTCTATATTGATGAAAAATAAAATCAAATCTTAGTTATTTTACATTAATTCATACAAATCAGGAATAATCATTTGAATTATAGAAATATTATATGAAAACCAAATTACAATTTTCAAAAGATCACACTGGATTATTTAATATAGTTAATTTTCACACCAAAAAAGTGAATGAATCTGGCTCTCTTTATTTCTTTCAAATTTATACCATTGTAATTAATTAATTGCAATGTCATTGTAAAGCATGTACTGTATGTCCATATAAATAAAAAAAACAATTTAAATGGCAACATTTTCTGATTTTTCAAAAAAAATTCCAAAATAAAGTATATGTTTCTAATTATTTTATTGTTTAAAATTATTAACACATGATGGCACCAATCTGAGCCAAATTCGTGTATGGCCACATTTTAAACAATTTTGAAATAGTTTTTTAAATGCTTGTCTTTATTTCAAAATCAAATTTGAAAAATTTATACAAAGAAAATATTGACAAAACAATAAAACCACCGCTTAAAAAATAAAAAAAACTCACAAAATGTGAGATGCATGCTTTACATTGTATATTTGCATCAATTATGGAATATAACATCATTGTCCTATGTACATTTTCTACCCCATTCTGAACCGAATTTCTGAAAATTTCACAAATAGTCCGCTTATAGTTGTCATAAAGTCCATAAAAATCTGTTTTCTCAGGTATGCCTGTACAATCCAATGACTATTTTTGATCAGCTTTTAGATAGATAATAATATTATTATTATAAAGAATATATTGGATATTGTGTTGTATTGTGCTATTGAGAGCTGTTCCTTATTCCACTGCATGACAGTGTCCAAGTACTCCATAGAGATCTCACTATGGTGCACTGCAGCTGTACACCACTGGCAAGTTCTCACCTGTCAGGCAGCGCTTGGAGAACGGTGGGCATGAGAACCCCCGAGATGGCCTTGTAGAGTATGGAGTCACACACGCCGACGATGTTAACCACGGTGGGGGAGCTGAGGACGGGTAGCATGTGGGGCGGCATGCCTTGCCAAAAGTGCAGCAGGAAACTTTGGACCTGCGCACACACACACACACAAAAATTCTAGAGAGATGCCTGATGGTATGTTAGGTTTAGTCGGTTAAAAACAAAGCCTCGCCTCGTCAAAGTTGGCTCGGATGACCGTGTCCAGGATCCTCTGGCAGTGTGTTCTGTACATCATGATGAAGGTTGACACCTGTGGGTGACAACGCAGTATTGATTGAACTGCATCACCCCCCCCCTCTCTCTCTCTTCCCGGTCCCCACCCCCCACCCTGAAAGGAAATGTGCTTAGCAAAACAAGAATATAAATCCAGCAACAAGCATGGGAACCACTGAATTCATGTTCCTACAGCAAAGTCATATAAAGCAAGCTTTAGAGATCAGAAACACAAAACATTTAAAATCACGGCCCCCCCCTGAGTAAAAAGGCGGACAGCTAGTAGATGGCCTTTGTCCACGGCCAGATCTTATTATCTCCCCCAAAAGATTAAGAGTTAGTGAGGAGCCAGCGTATAAATCCTCAAGGTCTTTAGTCTTAAGGTCCAGGGCTGGATAAAAGGCTGGAGTGGAAGGGGGGGGGACACAGGGATGTGACATGGCAGCAGTGGAGTGGCGGGGGTGGGGGTGTTGTACATGTAGAACTAAGGATGGACATTTAAAAGTGCTGTTTACCCTCTCTTCTGGCAAGCTAGCGGGCAAATTTAGGTCTTTGACATTTGGGAACTCTGGCAGCAGCGTCCCCAGCTTGGAGCGCGGTGAATACGCCACTGTCTGCTTGGTGACCTCCTTCTTGCCCGCCTCGTTTACCCACGCCGCACCCTTCTTGGAGTACATCACGTCGTAGTATTGAGATGACTCCTTCACCGCGATGCCATAGTAGTGATATCTGCAACCAGACGTTCAGAAATACTCTATATTAGCGGTCACACACACATATTATTACACTTGAATAACTTTAAATATGCAACATATATAGCCAACATTTATAGCCAATGTATTACTTTATTTCCTTCTCATTGCATTTTACACTTTATGTGGTATTTTTAATAAAATAGCAATCCAGACACAAAGATAGTAATGCTCAGTTTTGATTGACACAGTCAGAGAGATTAATTTATAATAGTTGTGATATTTGTACATTTGCAGTGGTGTTAAAATATGAATAAGCCATGTAGAAACATTATGTACATCATTGATTGATTGATTGATACATTATTCTAAAAAAATGAATAAAATATATGTAAAAATAAACTATATACATAATATGTGGGTCACTGGTTACTGTTTTAATTATTGAAAAAGAGTCAAACATATATAATATATATATATATATAAACATATATAAATATGTGCATCAATTGTTTGTTTTAATTGCTGTATGTTAAATATAAAAAATGCAATGCGTAAATATGTACAGTATTTGTTTCAGTTGTAATTATTATCGTAATTATTATTTTAATAAATTGTATGCAAAAAACATAAAACATCCAAATATGTGGATCAATTATTTTTATTTTAATGTCTATAAATAATAATTAAAAAAAAATAAAAAAGTGATATAAAATACATAAATATGTGCATCAATGTTTTCTGTTATTTAAAAACATTAATAAATGTATCTACAAATATAGTAAATATCTAAATATTATGTGCATTATTGGCTTTGTTTTACATTATTCTAAACTATGAATAAAATATATGGAAAACTATCTACAAAATATACATATGTGCATCATATGCTTATTCTGTTTTGTTTAAAATTTATGTTATTGTTCCACAGTATGTTTTAACATGCAACTCACTTGGACTGGCCTCTAGTTCCAAGTCGTCTGGTGGTTAATGCTGGAAATTGTTGCCTTATAATCTGTAGAGTAAAAAAATAAAAGATTCAAAATGATAGTGAAAAGAGTTATTCCATACATTTCTTTTATTTTTCTTTATTTTTCCAAACAAATCTCTCCCCCCACATCTTCTTCTCTCTCCTCATCCTTTCTTTTTTTGTCTCCCGGGTCGAGTTCCTGGTGCAGGAACTTTAGCAAACAGTGTCGCTCTCTATTGTGTGCCATGAAAATAGAGGCCAAGCTGTGAAGTTTCTGTCAGGCCCCCGCATGATAAATGAGCAGACAGGGAGGCAGTGCGGGCCCGCTCTCCTTTTTTTTGTCCTGAATCAATGAAGCCTTCCTAAAGGACACCCCACACCGCTCCAGCCACTGATCTAACATTCCGCAACATCTCACCCTTCCAAATTTTCTTTAATTACACATTAATCCCGGCCCCTTCTCTTTTTCAATATCTTCCGACAGGAGCAGGCGAGAAGGGGGGAAAGCAGGGAGGGTGTGTTTTTTTGGGCTGGGACAGCCGGGGGTAGACCGGCTGAGGAGCTTTCTCAGGGTTGTGGGAACTCAGCAAAGTCTGTCTCTTGTTGGCTGGATTGGATTCTGTGCTCATGGCTTCACACTGAGGTGGGGCTAAAGCTGCAAAAGGGAATTATTACTGTCGCCATTTAACGCAAAAAACTAATAAAGCAAGAAGTTTTACGTCTTGTTGGCAATGGGCCAGGGAAAAACACATTTTAGTTTAGTGCGGATCTGAATAAAAGATGCTGATTCTGAATGTTAACTCGTTCTACTGAGTGATATTCTAGTTTAGAGTCACACTTAAACAAGGAGGAAGCCAGTATAATTTGGTAAAGATCTGGATGGTTCGGCCTTTTTGTTTGTTTTTTTCGTCTTTTTCCTGATTACGGAGTCTTTTTGATCCGCATACTGATTTTGGGCTTGAGCCCTTTAAATTCCGGATGCCCTTCCTTACGAATACCGATGATGCTTACTAGTGGAGATTCAAACCTGTGGAGATTCGAACCTGAGGTCTGCTCTCTGCTCAATAATCACATATCAGCATATTTACCGTTTAGTTTTTTCTTACAAATAATTGGAGATGTGAGTCTTTGGAAATGTGACTATTAGTTTGTATTTCTTACGGAAAAAACCCATAAAACATTCCAAATAAACTATTATATTTTGGTGCAAATCTGGATAAAGATGCAGATGTATGATTATTGTACCCTCCCCTGCTACTGTTGTTAATGTTGGTGCTGTCCAATGAAAAGCATGTATTGTTTTGTATTTTCATTCATATTGTGAATAGGAATCAATGTACTTTTTCTGATTAATAAATGCTTTTAAGTGAACATAAATGTTATGTAGGAGCCAAGGAGGAAGCTATTACACTAAAGCTGCAGATACAGAATACAATATTTATATATTTATATGGGGCGGCACGGTGGTCTAGTGGTTAGGAGTCCAGGGTTCAATTCCACCCTCGGCATCTCTGTGTGGAGTTTGCATGCTGCGGTTTCCTCCCACATTCCAAAAACATGCTAGGTCAATTTGCCACTCCAAATTGTCCATAGGTATGAATGTGAGTGTGAATGGTTGTTTGTCTATATGTGCCCTGTGATTGGCTGGCAACCAGTCCAGGGTGTACCCCGCCCCTCACCCAAAGGCAGCTGGGATAGGCTCCAGCAACCCCCGCGACCCTTGTGAGGAAAAAGCGGTAGAAAATGAATGAATGAATGAATATATTTATATGATATAGTAAATATATATAAATATATAAATTTATCATAATTATAATATATATAAATATATTGATAATAATATTTATATTATATTTATAATAATATTTTATTTATTTATATTTAATATTTTCCCTTGAGTTGTCAGTGAATAACTAATGCTAATGAGAACATTCAAGCCAATACAGGATGTGTGTATCTATAGGGTGCATAATTTGGTACAGATCCATCTTTCCGTCCGTCTGCTCTCTACCCAGCGCTATTCTATTTTTTTGTGTGTCTGTGTGTGACAGTACCTTCCCAAAGCTGGCTGCATTGACAGGCTGTGTGTCGTGCTTCTCGCTGAAGTCCAGGTAGTGCATGTAGAGGGCGCTTCTAGGGATGCACACACCTTCTGCTATCTCGTAGTTCTCCTCCAGCCTATACAAAGACAGCCATGTTCATTCAAATAATTGACATGAATGGAAATTAGACACAGAAGTTTTTGGAGGCTGAAATTAAGCAAAATATCTGATGACCAATTAATAACCATACAGTAATAATTTGAAATTAAACATTTGAAAAAAAATGGCATTTTTCGTTAAGCCACCCATCCAGCTTTTATGATGTGTATCCTCACTAGGATGGTGCGTATGATGATTTCGGGTGAGAGGCGGGGTACACCCTGTACTGGTCGCCAGCCAATCATAGGGCACATATAGACAAACAACCATTCACACTCAAAATTTAGAGTCTCCAATTAACCTAACATGCATATGTTAGGTACTCCACAAATCGTTAATATGTACTTAATATGTACTTTTTTGTGCACAGTTTAAGATTTAAATTGTGAAATTAATTAAGAAATTCTTAATTTCAGGTGTATTTTACTCAGGGACATTAAAAAAAAAGATCATGTTGACAATTGTTCATACCCTATGTTTACTAAATCCAATGTCTCTCTTTAAGAGTCAATAGCATAGCATAGCACCTAGCAGACCTCACAGCTAGGAGACCAATTCCACCCTCGGCCATCTCTGTGTGGAGTTTGCATGTTCTCCCCGTGCATGCGTGGGTTTTCTCCGGGTACTCCAGTTTCCTCCCACATTCCAAAAACATGCTAGGTTAATTGATGATTCCAAATGTGAGTGTGAATGGTTGTTTGTCTATATGTGCCCTGTGATTGGCTGGCGACCAGTCCAGGGTGAAGCCAGCCTCTCGCCTGAAGACAGCTGGGATAGGCTCCAGCACCCCCGCGACCCTCGTGAGGATAAGCGGTAGAAAATGAATGAATGAATGAATGAATGAGCATAGCATTTATTGCTAATGGCTGCCTCTGGATGAATCTTGTATACCACAAGTTTTCTGTATGTTTCCTTTGGAATCTTGGCCCGTTCTTCTTTGGGGAAAACCTCAAGCTGGGTCAGGTTGGTTGGTTTCTCTGCCATAACTCTGGTGTTCAAGTCTTGCCACAAGTTCTCAATAGGATTCAGGTCAGGACTCTGACTTGGCCATTCTAGAACGTTGTTTCTAGACCAGGGGTCAGCAACCTGCGGCTCCAGAGCCGCATGTGGCTCTTCAGCCTCTTTGTTGTGGCTCCCTTTGCAATGTTTGAATATTTTTTAACACCCGAGTGGGGAAAATGCATGTGTTTGTAATGAGTTTAAAAAAATCCAACTTTGTGTGAGACCATGAATGCATCCTGACTGAGTTCTGACAGCAGACAGGATGCTATTCAGTTCTCTCTCACACAAGTAAACATGAAGGAAAATAAGTAATACTTTACTATGGGCTGCACGGCGTACAAGTGGTTAGCGCGCAGGCCTCACAACTAGAAGACCCGAGTTCAATTCCACCCTGTGTTTGCATGTTCTCCCCGTGCATGTGTGGGTTTTCTCCGGGTACTCCGGTTTCCTCCCACATTCCAAAAACATGCTAGGTTAATTAGCGACTCCAAATTGTCCATAGGTATGAATGTGAGTGTGAATGGTTGTTTGTCTATATGTGCCCTGTGATTGGCTGGGCACCACTGAATGGTGAAGTAATACTTTCCCAGAACTACTTGATAATTCCAAAAAATATATTAGAGCTCATTTTTTAAAAAAACTGGTGCATGGGAACTTGTTTGCCAGAGTAAACAAATCAGGTAAGTTTACTGTACTTTACACATATATTTAAGTAAGTTTATCTCCAATACTAGCAAGAGTACTCCAACTCGTCTTTTGTTATCTGAACTACTTTGATACCCCCTAATTGTTTTAAACATATGTTTTGTGGCTCCAGGTTATTTTTCTTTAGTGTGCAAGGGGGTAAAATGGCTCTTTTCATAGTAAAGGTTGCCGACCCCTGTTCTAGACGGTATGTTTGGATGATTGTCTTGCTGGTATTTCCAGTTGTGGCCAAGCTGAAGTTTCTCAGCAGATTCCTTCATGTTTTCATTAAAGGACCACAACCAAGGCTCTATTTGAAACGCTTGACCAGGCAAGGATGAAGGTGTAACAGTCCACCATCGAGCAAGTCTTTCACAGAGGAGGTCTCCATGGCGCTGCTCAAGAAAAAACATATGTAGGCTCGCCTGACCTCTGCTAAAAGTCATCTGAAGCAAGATCCCAGCTTTTGGTCAACCATCCTGTGGTCTGATGAGATGAAGTTGGATTTATTTGGTCAAATAGATGTTAATACATTTGGAGGAAGAAACGGGAAGCATACAATCCAAAGAACACGGTGCCCACTGTAATGCATTGTGGTGGAAACATATTGCCATGGGGATGTTTCTCGTCTCTTCCAGATCGGCCGCAACTGAAGTAGCAGCAAGACAATCATCCAAAACATATCACCATGGAAATAAAGAAATGGTCAAGGACAATGATCTCAATGTTTGACAATGGCAAAGTCAGAGTCCTGACCTGAATCCAATCGAGAATTTGTGGTGAGACTTGAGGGCCAAAGTGATGGCTAGGAAACCCATCAACCTGACCCAGCTTGAGGCTTTTGCCGAGGAAGAATGAGCCAAAATCCCACAAGAGACATGCAGGAAGTTTGTAGCCATGCACGAGAATCATCTAGAAGCAGTCATCAAGAAGGACACTACCAGCAACCTTAGTGAGGACAAGCGGTACAGAGAATCGATGGAGGGCAGATTAGCCGTACTGTGCTGTGGGTAGGTTCTTATGAGCAAATCAAGTGCTCCTTTTTGGTGACATGCTGCAATGTACTTGTAAATTAACACGCGTCCGTTGTTGTCTCACTGTTTCAGAAGAAGACATTTCAACAAATGCTCTCCAAACACTCCACGATTAGGGAATAAAAAATATTTGAGTTTCAACACATGAACCCCTTTCAGCCACCTTACAATGCCCAGGGCTTGTTCTTATCGCTAAAGTGATCTGTGATTTCATTATGGAAATGATGGCACTGGACAACCAGGTCTTCACCATTGTTGAAAATATTGGCTTTGTCAGCTAGTAAACAGCCTGAGAGCCATAATTTGTGCTTTTGAGCTGCCACTATTATTTTTCTGTTTGTTAATAGTAGTGATATCATAATACAAATCTAATACAAATAGGACAAATCTACATCTAGGTACAGTTTAGCACATCCAACTTCGTTTGAGTCATTCTTTCATCCAAGTGTACACAAACTACAGTTCAATCCAAATAAAATATATAATAATATATATAAAAATGTATTAGTATCGGTCTTTGGAAGCAGGAAGTGATCTGTATTGCTTTGGAAAAAAAAATGTACACCCCTAGTTAAAATGCATAGAAATGATTAAGCATGTCTGATAATATCAGCATTTGTTATATAAAAATAAGACATTGGATCATATCGATTTAGGGTTTTCTGCCGATAACAATATCACTGCGCTAGTGACACCTCACCAAACTGAACCGTGTCCACAGACACCCGAATAAGGCCCTGTGATTGGCTGGCGACCAGTCCAGGGTGTACCCCGCCTCTCACCCACAGACAGCTGGGATAGGCTCCAGCACCCCCAGCTTCAGCCAATCTCGCTATGGTTAATTAATGTACAAATACATTGTTGTTGTGCGTCATGCTACATTTGTTCAGGTCAGCAAAACCTGCAAAGAAACCGGTACTAATGTAAAACTAAACCCAACTTTTTGGCATCTAATTTGAGTGATAATTAAGTGGGAAATACTTGCATTAATTACCACTTTCAGACATGTCAGTGTTAGTGAGCGAGTAAAGGAACTGGACTAATAAAAAAAAAAACCCACAGTGAGCTAAAATGAAGCCAAGTCTTCAGCATTGCTTCTGATAATAATGACAATAGACGACCTTTTATTCATCATATCAAGAAATGACATTAGGAACTTTTTTTTTTTACAACATTCACACACAAAATAAGACAAAAAACGTACCATTCAAGTGTCGCTGGTGTAGAATGTGGCTTAGAGGCTCTGTTGTTTTCTTTTTCTTCATCTGAAACAATCAATGCAATGTTGTTAGAACACAATAATAGTTACATTTACATCTTAAGTCAGTGTATTATGGGATATGATGCCAATAAAGTGTTCAATACATTTTTGGAGTGTTGCTTACGTTCGTCGGTGGACATGTTGCCCAGAGACATATGACTGGAGAAACGTTTGCTTTCGCTCTCATTGAGGCATCGCTCAATCCAGCTCTCTGTGCAAAGACAAAGACAACAAAAATCACCTTAAATATGACAAAAATATTGAATTTGTTGGTATAGAAATACATTGGATGCTAATTAAGCATCAGCATAACTGTTATCGCCAGTTTTGCTTGTGTGCATATACGCACACATTGCACATGTGAAAAAAGTATCAGGGCCACTGGATTGTGTGGGCAGTGGTGCGGCCATGGCTCTATTTGAGGGGGTCTTTCAGCCGCACGGCAGGAATCCGGCCAGTACCCCCCCCAAAAAAAGCTTCACAACACACGCACCCTCCCCCGGGATAGACAACGACGAGGGTGCACCCCGGCTTAAAAGAGCATGTGCACATTTAGTAGTGAGGTGGCCATTGTGCCTGTTTTAATTTCGACACCCCCCCGCACCCCAAAAAGAGCTGGCGTGTAAAGTATTAAACCAACTGGAGACTTCTTGTTGATGTGCAACGAGCATTTTAATGAGACGCAAATGTTGCAAAAGTCCCTTTTCTCTCATGTTGATGCGATGTGACAAGCAAAGCAGCTATTGGCAGAGTGGGAGGTGGGAAGGAGGGGGGCACACAGAGGGTCAGTTTTCTAGGTGGCGTGAGGAAATGTACATATCCATAAATGGCACGTGCACCAGCAGCCCAGAAGGAGGCAATTAGTATTTTTCTTATTATTGTTATCACCCATTAGCACAGTTTTGGGACACAACATTAGGTACACACGCACCCAATCCAATACAAGAAGTGCATCAAAACACTTGTTATAAGCACAAAATGCATGAATGCAGAGGACCACAATGTATCCCCCTGGGTATTTTGCAATTCTTCTCAGTACATGTACCACAAAATGTATTCTGTGAGTCATTTAAGTTATTTGTCATAGAGATATTAATTTAACAATATGTTGTGCACAAGTATTCTGCATTTCTTGGTAGTCAAAATATTAACAGATATCAATATGATGTCATGCAGTTATACATATATATATAATAAGCGTTATCGTCTTTATAAAGGTGCTGTCTTATATTGGATCTTACTGGTGCGCACTGTTCACCACCAAAAAAACACATATATTGTATGTACTGTAATACTGGATACCGTAATGGACAATGTGACGCAATGCATTGGAAATTCTGAGTTCTAAAAATAAATAACAATGCGCTATATTTGATGGACAGTTGTCACAGTGGTATTCATTTAACAGTGTGTTCATTTTGTGTTTGTCATTTCTAAATAGCCCAAATATTATATATATATATATATATATATATATATATATATATATATATATATATATATATATATATATATATAGTTTTTGATAGAAGTATTGTATTGGATCTTATTAGTGTGCAAGTGGCCTTCCACATGCTAATACGCTAATTGCAGTTTTCCGCCCACACAACCCATGTTTTTCCATTGAAGCGTTCACCAACAAACAAACAGCTGTATGAAACAGTGACGTTGTATCTTATCATTATTTCCATTAAGCTGTAATATTTTTTTTTTAAGTCTAGAGGCTAAACAACAACAACAATAAAAAAAAGAAGCCTCTACAACAACAACAATAAAAAAAAGAAGCCTCTGAAGTGAAGCCAATTCTCCACAGAGGCTCTCAAGCTTCATTTACCACGGGGGAGGAAGATAAGTACGGGACGGAAATAATTGGATTAAAGTCGATCAACAAGTGGCACGGATGTTCGCACATTTATGAACACACACTGTGAGCTAAGTGAACCCCACACTACAATGCACCTGCATGTTGAATACATGTGAGTGGATGGCCACTATACTACTTCGACACATAATTACACTAAAACGCACTACAGAAAACAATTATCCTCATTGGAAACATATAAAGTGATAAAAAGAAGAACTAGAAGTAGAATTTTATAAAACACGTGCCTCCTTTTTGGTCTACACTTTGGTCATTTGTCACATTCTACTTGCAATTTTTTTTTTTAGATTTGAATTTTTTGGGGGGTATATTTTTCACTTCAGTTTTAAACTTTCCCATTAATAAATTAAAGTAATGGACACCTACTTCAATTTTTTCATAAAAAGTCACTAATAAATTTGGACCTTTGGGGGTAATTCCTTCTTCCCATCAATTTAACAATATAAAGAAAAAATCCACAAATAATAATTTAGCTAAAAAATAGTAGTGACATATTTAAAAAAAAAATTACTCTTTAAAAAAACTAACTCTATCTAATAGATATCTACTTCAAGAAAAACATTTTTTTTTTACTTTCACAAACTGAATTTTTCCAACAAAAGTTACTGAAATAGTACAAACTAGGATAGGATATTTCTGAGTATTTTTCCAGAATTTTTAAACTGAAATTATAACATTTTAAATTACAAACTTACAATAAACAGTTGCACCCCACTCTGTAAACGCATTAGCTACATGGACAGCTAATTAAACTATATAAAAAGGTACTAAAAAAAATCAGTGATGCATTTAGATGAATGTTTTTTCCAAAAATTTTAATTTAGCTTAAAACAGGATCACCCTACTCTTTATGTAAAAACAGCGACAAAGAAAAAAAAATCTCTTTCTCTACATATATATTTATCTACACAAAATACTTTTAAAATAACAGACAACTTTAAATTTTTTTGCTTTTTTTTTGTAATTCTAAACTTTTTAAATAATTATTTAGCTGAAAACAACAGAACTAGAAAAAAAACATAACTAGATGTGACTACCAGTTATATATGTAGCTAACACTTACACTTACTAGCAAAAAATATATTTGAAAAAATACGAATTTAACTGAAAACAGCACTACTCCACTCTTTAAGAACATCCAAAAGTCAAATACCATCCATTTTGCTTGGCTACTTCAAGAAAAATATTTTTAAAATTTAACTGACTTTTTTGGGGGCTATTTTTTTTTTGGGGTATTCAAATTTCCAGAAAAGTAAAACTACTTGGCAAACTGCAAATGAAAAGCCCAACACCCTCAACTTTGGTTGAGTGGTGCCAGAGTGCCTCCTGCTCATCCTTTGGGGAATGCTGCATCCCTCCAACTTCCCAACTCCACAAGAGGACCGAGGCCCAGCATTCCAGGCAGGACTGACCTGTTGAATCCATGTCCGGCTCCTCCAGCAGCCCGCAGTGCATCCTCTTCCCATCAACCACGCCGAGCGGCTCCTTCCAAGAAAATAGCTCTATGTTCCCGTCCTCCTCCTCCTCCTCCTCCACCACCTTCTTCACCACCTCTTTGGCGGTGTTCGTATCCTCGACTCGCTCGCCGTCTCCGCGACCACTGGCCGTCAAACGGGAGATGCTGAGGGTGTGAGTGGAGGAGAGAGAGGGTGTGTGTGGGCGGGTGGGAGTAAAAGAGAATGGTGGGATGGTTGTGGTGTGGGTGGTGGGTGGGTTGGGGGGTTAGAGAGTCCTCCAGAAATCCAGCGGGGGCAAAGCCAGAGCCGTCAAAATGTTTGCTGATGTTTCATGGGAAAGGGGGCTGATTTTATAGGAGCCCTGATGGGGACATGTCATTGATAGGCTTGGAAGGCTGATGAATGGCCCCAAGTCAGATGGGGATGTGGCAAGGCTCACTGGAAGTCTTTTGTGGGCCTCTTTTAAATAAGAAAAGCTCCCCTCCCAAGAAAAAAGAGGAGGGAGGGATGGGGGGGTAGAGCTAGGAACCCTAACATTGAGGCCTCCTCATGCTCCATGATGGCATTTCATATGTTCTTACACCTCCAGAAACACTTGTTGGCTCCATCTCTTTGCTGAGCCTGGAGGGTGATGCACACTATTCCTGTTGGTTTTAGCACCTTTTTTTGTGTGTGTGTGGTGCCCCTATTCTTACTTTGGGGGAGCAATCACAAAAGAAGAGAAAGTGAGAGTGAGAAAGGAGAGGAGGGAAGTAAAAAAAAAAGTGCAAAGCCCGAGGCTGCTCTGATGGAGTGCCTGAGAGCTGGAGAAGGGAAAGCTGTGATTAGAATATGAATGGAACCACAGGAGAGAGGGGGAGAAGGAGGAGAAGAAGAAGAAGAAGAGGAGAAAGGAAGGAGGATTATGGCTGAATTACTCACTGCACTGACGAGTGGGACTTTTGCTGGACGCCGCCGCCGAACAGAAACCACCAGGCAGGCTGCAACACATACCAGCAAACAGTTAAAAGTGCATTTTCTTTACTTTAACACAAGCAAAAAAAACAGAGAAAAGAGGATCTAATTAATCGTAGCCAATTAACAAGAACAGGTGCAGTCTTCCTCTTATATACATGTGCAACCACACAAACGGATGTCCTATTGTCCTATTGCAAAAGTCCCCAATTATGTGTGCGTGTGTGTGTTGGGTGGGTGGGGTGGGGGGTGTTGAATGGGGGGGGTGTATTGAGGCTTTGATGGGAGGAAATCATACGTCTCAAAAGGGATTTACGCGACTTGACACGGAATGATGCTGAATACCAAGAAGGTTATGACATCATCAGGGTGAAAAAAAAGGGCTTGGCTTACGAAATGAAAACAAACATTTACCTGAAAATAAGGGATTTCAAAGAAATATTTGTCATATATAGTGTATATAGAAAGTGTATTTTTTAATTTTCAAATTTAAAAAAAACAGTTGAAAAACAAAAAACATACTCTTAAAACAAAACAAAAAAATTAAGTACTGTATACTGAACCAACGGACAGCTATATAATTTTTTTTTCTTCTGGAAAACTTCACTGATAAATTGCTAAATTAAAAAAAAAATTTGTGATCATTTTCCCACCAATTAAATTTTTTTCAAAAAAGAAGATAAATGATACAAAAGTATAAAAATTACTAAATATACCAAAATACATTGTTAATTTATATTTTGTCATTTTAAATGAAAAAAATAGCAAAAAAGTAGCACCCTAACTCTAAAAAAATAAAAACAAATAAAAAAACAGCAACAAAACCGTACACTTTAAAGAATAAGAAAAAATAATTACGCAACTATAAATGACTATTAGAGAAAAAACACCCAAGAACAAATATTTTTAAAAATCTAATAATTGCAATAAAAAAAAAACACTAAGAAGGTCAGAAACCTCATTTCAGATTTTTCCACAAGCTCTTTTTTTTTTAAACTAATGAGCAGCTTCAGGTATAAGGGGGCAAATTATACAACACAAGAGTTGAGAGAGCGAGAGATATCATTCTGAGAGTTTATTATTTACACAAACTGAGAGCACAATGGTGACAAACTCTAGATGGAGAAAAACAACCAAAAAGAAAAAAAGAATAGTTCATCTTTTGAACACTTTTACTCATATTTTAATAGTGTATACACTAATGAATGTTGTATTTTAATGTATCTTTTACTCTGTTTACTTGTTTTTATTCAACTCAAATTTTCTGTAAAGTGTCTGAGTATATTGAAAAGCGCTATACAAATAAAATGTATTATTATTATTATTTTGCCTGTTTGATGCAAAGGAGAGGCGGGTCACTCGTTGTAGCGTGACAGTTTGAGTCGGGGGATGATGTTCATGGACTGCAGCTCCTGGAAGAGCAGCTTGCAGGCGTACGGGATACGCAGCGAGGACACATGACATGATGACTTGCAGTAGTGACACCTGCAGGATGGAAAAAAAAAAAATCATGGTCAGACTCACCAATGAAAACATTCATAGTGACTCATCCTTGGCAAAAAAAACAAAAAACCTGGCAACAATCCAGTTCTATGTACCAACAACTCAGACTCAAAAGGAATACAACAAAGTCACACAAAAATAGAAAGTGTGAACCTCGAAAACCTATGTTGTATGTGTGGACAAAAGGCCAAAACGCATAGAAATATGTGTTTTAAAATACTATTGCCTAAGTTACCATTGTAGACGTTTATTATACAAGGATATAGTGGATGTGTGTCCATCCTACCAGCCTGAGTATCCCAGCAGACCACACTGCCCGCACACATCCACCTCAAAGGCGTCACTGGAGATCATGAGGCGCTCCAGTAGCAACATGCTGGCGCCGTAACCAATCAGACAGTCACGTTCCATCTCGCCCAGACGCAGACCTCCATCTCTAGAGCGACCTTCTGTCGGCTGCCTAAGAAGACGCAGGGAAATCAAAACTTTTAAGGGGACATGTCTTGCTCAAAAGCAGGAATGGGAAATTTTTTTACTTGCATTGAGATAACAAAATTAGCTGAGGGGGCAGATTGTATATTTGATACATGTACACTAATTTCATGTTATAAACTTTTGTACATGTGCTTGTGTGCACTTTAAACATCAGACCACAGCAAATGTGTGATATAGAATATGAAGTAAGTAAGCTAAAACATTTACTTTAAAAGAGTATGTGATCATCCCTCCTTTTTTTAATTCCCAAACAATGAGTGAAGTGGGTAGGTCAAGTTGAGGTGACATATATGTTGACTTGTGTTTCTTTGGCACCGTGGGTAAGGTGGTTGTTTGGATGGCTGCATGTGAAAAGCTACTGAAACTCTGACTACTTGCAAGTCATGTTGTCAGTTTGTATGTTCATTCATTCATTCATTCATTTTCTACCGCTTTTTCCTCACGAGGGTCACGGGGGTGCTGGAGCCTATCCCAGCTGTCTTTGGGCGAGAGGCGGGGTACACCCTGGACTGGTTGCCAGCCAATCACAGGGCACATATAGACAAACAACCATTCACACTCACATTTATACCTATGGACAATTTGGAGTCGCCAATTAACCTAGCATGTTTTTGGAATGTGGGAGGAAACCGGAGTACCCGGAGAAAACCCACGCATGCACGGGGAGAACATGCAAACTCCACACAGAGAGATGGCCGAGGGTGGAATTGAACCCTGGTCTTTTACCTGTGAGGTCTGACCACTCAACCGCCGTGCCGCCCCAGTTTGTATGTTAAAAGTTTAAATTAAAAAATCCAGAAGCAAATGGTGGGCCGGATTCAAACTCTTGGCGGGTCAGATGGGGCCCCTGTTTCCTGTCTAATTACAGGAAGATGCTACCTGGTGAGAACAGCTCGGGGTCCCCGCGCCCTGGCGTGCATCTTGTCCAAGACCATGTGCTTCAGTTTTTGGTAGTACACTGGTCCAAAGTAGATGTAAGCCTCCAGAGGTTCTCTGATGGGGAAACAACATTAATGTAAGATCGCTGTAACAAAAGAATGCCTTTAAGTTGTTGTATCTTCAGCCCAGTGAGCACCCCAAGCTCTTTCTTGAACTTTTTTGTGACACTACCACAGAATGATGCCAGACCGAGCAGAAGGGTGAATTTGTGATGATTATCACAGAAGCAACCATATGTACAGTATGTTATTTTTCTTTATTAATATCAGGAATACCTATAAAAGTCCACTGGGTGACTGTGTCTTTAAAAAGGTGAGTAGTTTTAATTTAATTTTTAATTTAATTTTTGTTTCATAATCCAGTGACTTTTCAAACTGCGTTTTTGCTATACTATATGACCGGGATTAAAAAAAAAAGGAATATAGCTGACAACAGTAAAACATATTTGAAAACATAAAAAAAACAACAAAAAAACAAAGCAAACAAAATTTCAAGATTCTAGAACAGGGGTCTCAAACTCAATTTACTTGGGGGCCATTGGAGCTCGGGTCTGGGTGAGACTGGGCCGCATCAGGTTTTCAAAAAAAACAACAAAAAAACGCATTTATTAAAAACAAAAAAATTTTAAAAACTTCACTTTGGTTCCAATTTTCTACAAGAAAAGCTCTGATAAAACATTCCACTGTTCTCAAATATCTTACTTTTTATTTTTCTACACAAAATAAGATGAAAAATAAATAAACAAATCAAGAATAAAGAAAATCAATCAATCAGTAATAAATAAATAAATATAATACTAATAGTAAAACGGCAAACAAAATAAAACTTAAGAAACCACATTTTCAGATTAAAATTAACAAAGCATTATTAGAGCCCTGTAGACATGACAAAACACGACTATAGTCACATTTATACTTTTTTTTATTTACAACATATTGCGCAACTGCAGGGTCTTGAGACACATGCTAACTCGCAAACTAGAGAGCTAGCGACCTAAACGGTAGCCTTCAAGTTATTTCCTTTAAACTTAAATAGCCAAAAACTTACCACTTCCACACGGATAGGGAGGATAACTATTAACAGTTATTTAACCTTTAACATGAACATTAATGAAACGTAATAATTTTTTCTGGGTACATGATACCATACAGCATCCATATCAAACTTGCGCGGGCCGCACTAACATTAAACTTTCATATCAAGGCGGGGGCCTCAAACTAGTGTCCGCGTTTTTGAGACCCCTGTTCTAGAAGAAAGCTTTCTGCGCTGTTGTATAGGAGTCCACATCTCCTATACACAATTAGCATAATAGGTCCCCTTTAAATCATTGGCTGGACAGTTAAAGGTTTTGATGGCCACAGTTTAACCCTGGAACAGATTTCTATTTACCGGTACATGATTTCCAAGGGGAACATTTGTGCAGTACTGCAGGGCATCATATTGTGATCTGGTGCTGATATATTGCATATTTTGTCAAGTGTCTTGTAGCTAAATAAAGGCAAAATATGCATGCAAAGTATATTAATGATGATAAAACATATTCATCATCATGGTGCATTACCCAGTGATGCCAGAGGTGACATAGTCCTTTCCCTGGTAGTTGTATCCATAGCGGATCAGGTCCTCACACACATCCTTCACCTTGCTGCCCCCAAAGGCCGTCCCATAGTGAAAGCGTCCGTCCAGGACTCCCGCCTTCCCAGCCAGCAGCTCGATGAGCTTCCCCACCTGAGGGGCAGGGCGGCACATTAAAAGGTTCATAAGCACCCTGTGTGTGATTTATGCTCTGTCCACATTAGATAACACATGTAGGCCTGGCGCTGACACCGGCCGTGTAAGGATGACTGATTCCAACCATTCCAAATAAGAGGTCACACCCGGGCGACCCCTGACCCCCACCCTGGCCACATAAAAGGCCAACACCTACTTTCTTTGCTGGGCTCCTCGGCCGCAGACAAACATTGCTGAGTGTTTGCTATGGCGACGGCGGATAGCAGGCAACCACGCTGGCACCGGGAACTTGAGCAGTAAAGATCACTTGTGATTTTTTTTTTACTGGCAGAGACGCTGGGCTCCTTTTGGAGTCTTCTGTGCACGTTTGATAAAACTTCAGCACCCGTCTCCGTGGCAACAGCTATCTGTTTGTGCTGCGCTGTCAGATTGTCGTTTAGTCAAAAGGACAAGCGCTCTGGGAGCCAATGATAACCTCAGGAGGAGATAATGAGTGGCTTGTCACTATAGTTAACTGTCTAACTCCTCACCGGGGGGGGGGGGTTCCAGTGGTGGGAGAATGAGGG
Organism: Doryrhamphus excisus; assembly: GCF_037039965.1. Taxonomy (NCBI): domain Eukaryota; kingdom Metazoa; phylum Chordata; class Actinopteri; order Syngnathiformes; family Syngnathidae; genus Doryrhamphus; species Doryrhamphus excisus. Next base: position 12,147,529 of record NC_136357.1, on the reverse strand, counting down.
AAGATGGAAGATGAGGAGGAACACTAAGCATGGCAATGCTGTAGTACATTTCATTTATTACATTCACCTCATACTATACCTAATTACAGTATGTGATGGATAGAAACAGGGGGGAAAACATCATACCGTCATTCTGGAGGGGTAGCCGTGTGGGTTCATGATGATGTCAGGACAGATGCCCGTGTCACAGAAAGGCATGTCCTCCTGTGGGACGATGAGGCCACAAACACCTGAAACACAGACAGTTACATAGGTAGTTCAGAGGTCAACACATCATTCCAATTAAAGCAATTTTAAACAAAAATAAGTAAATGAGGGTTTATCCATCTGTAGAGCTCCGCCCACAGGACGAAAGTGTAACTTACTTTGGAGCCGCAGTGTTTATACTCATATAAGTGGTTTTGATAATGCTATTCTACTATTTACTGTTGGAATAAGGCTAAAGGATATCATCTAGGTGAGTGTTTTCATGACATCCATTGGTGGAAATCTGCTCTATGACAAACAAATTAGCGGTAAACTGGTGGCTGGACATCCCACACTCATGTGGATCGACAGAATGCCTCTTTTTTTGACTCATCAAGCCCGGTAGCTGAGAGTTTAAGTGCAAGTGCAAATGTTTGCTGAGGGGACCACAGCAATCTTGCCTGGCTAGGGCAAACAGATTGTAAGGCCATTTGCAATTGAAAAAAAAATAGAGAAAAAGAAAGCGAGCAGGAAGCGGAGAAAGGTGCTTAAAGCTCGACAACGAGAGCAGGATTACACATGGCCGACTCCCAGCTCAGAGGAAGTGGAGCGGTGGGGGTGGTGAGATTATTTGGAGAGGAGATATTGAAACCTTTTGCACATGGGGAGAAAAAAAGATACCCCCCCTCACCACCCCCTAAGTCGGCCTGGTCCATGCCCATGTGACTGCTAATGTCGGACAGGATGTTGACAACAACAAGCGGTGGCCAGGTTTGGGAAAGCGTTCCAACAGGAAGCGGGATACTGAATGGACGAAACCAGGATGAAGCCAATGTGGGGCGGAGGAAATAAACAGCGGAATTAAAACGTAGGGTGGGATAAATTTGTGAAGTAGGCGAGTGAAGACGAGGCTTGGGCAGTGGTTCCCAGGGCAGACGTGCTTGGTGTTGTTTGTTTTGTGTGAAAGTTGATGATAAAAGAGGCATGAAATCAGCAAAGAAAGGCAGGACAACAGCCAGGGTCCAGTGCCCTCCATCACAGCTCTTACAGCTCCATGCTGGCGGTTTGCACAATGAACGACCCCCCCTGGACACGCCCTCCTTCCTACCTCCACACACACACACACACATCTGTGATGTGTGTGTGTGTGCGAGCGGTAAATAATTAACTTATTCTGCTCTGCTGACCAGGACTTATGGGACCAGTCATGAGAAGCTCACACTCACTTTCTACATAAATCACCGAACGTTGAGGAGTCTACATTCTACCTTCAAAAAGCACCATCATACATTATCAATAAGATTCATACATTTGCTGAGAAATAATTCAAAAATTATGTGCGATAGGTTGTACAAATTGCAATGCCTTTAATGGTTAATGCTGCAAACTATCACTAAAGTGAGTGTTGTTTCTCTACTGACCAGCCCCCCCCCACACTCTCCAGTACTCGCTCCGTCACAACGTGTTACAGAAGGCATTGTCCCGTTCTGAGCTGACCTCCCTGTGTCCAGTGCCTTTAATGAAGAGAGTAAATTATGCACGGCGCCAGTTAGCTTTTTGATTAAAACATCATAGCAGCCCTCCATAGGGGAGGGTGACGGACAACAATGGCGGTTGTAAACACTCCTTTTTTTTAACCCAGCAGATTACTGCTGGAGTGTAATAAATTTGCATAGTCTGGCACAGGACAAAGAGCCAATTAATTGAAAAGAGCTCTTGGAAGATGACGTGGAAGGGAGGAGGGAGCGCGGGGGGCTAAGAGACGTGACTCAACAACCTGTTGTCAGGATGACGCAGAGCTTGATACTACGCAGTCACCTTTCTGTCCGTGCCGACTGCTGAACTTGTCCCCGATCTCGGGTCTCCTGGTTTGTCTCAGCAGGATCTTGATGAGGAAAGCGTCTTCGGCATTGGATGAGATCATGACCTTCTCGATGTAAGAGTCTGTTGAGCCCTTGTAGCTACAGAACAAGAGGCAAAGTGTTTTAAGTTCCACCTATTGTGCAAAATTGAGTTTTGATATTATAACAGTAATAAGTATCATATAAGCACCAAATGTCAGAAACATAATCACCAATATCATCTCCCTTGCATCTTTGGTTCACTTTTGAGAGAAATGTACAGAGTTCTATCATTTATTGTGAGAGATAGAGAGGTTTCCAAAATTTCCTAAATTAATTTTAATGATCAACCTACAGGTTGGAGACAAGAAATTAAGTGATTTGCGCATTATTTCACTCCTGTAACGATGCCTTTTCGTCCTGGGGCTGTTCTGCTGTACTGTAGTGTTTTTGTATCCTTGTTAAAAGAAACAGCTGCAGTCCCCCTTCAAACCGAAGATGCATTCACAGTAAAAAGTATTCCATAATGGTGCCATATAGCCACCAGAAGTTTGTGTAATGGTTAGCATCCACATCTACCTTTTGAGCGCAGGACATTTTGTCATTTTGACATCGCAAGCATACAAAAACTGCAAGTTATTAAGCCAACAAGTCACAGCAGTCGGCAGGGTAGCCCAAAGGAGATTGACAATGGTCTACAGCCAATCAGAAGGCATAAGACAATGGGCAGTGCAGACAGTGCTACAATGCAATTATTCTTAAAGGGCCAGACTCCGCCTGTAACAGCGTTCATATGCTGTAATAAAAAATTAATTTAAAAAATCTGCAAAAAAGCAAATCCGCAAAAAGTGAACCGCAATAGAGCGAGGGAACAATGTATGCATCTTAAAATAAATCCCAATAAAGTCAGTCAGCTACAGACATGGGAGGAATACATTTCATCATTCAGCAAACAAGCTAACTTGGCATGATGTTGTCAAATTTGAGTATAATGTAAGCACTGTAGCTCACATAGCTATGCTATTGTTGCTAATGTCCTCCTGTTTCCATCCACGGTGTGTACTTATGTGTGAATGTACACACACCCTATACATTATTGTGGGCTCTCTGAGAGTTACATTTTTTCAAAAATACTGTTATATAACACAGTCATTTGCAGGTTAAAGGTGGTGTTATCACAGTGAACCAACCTGATGGGCACATCTCTGTACTGCGGCTGGCCTGGCTGGGTGCTGCCCTCCAGTGGCGTCTGAGTGACAGTTGGCATATACTTGTTCACCAGAACCTGCTTGTTCTCCACTCGCTCACCTGCAGCATGTGACACAGTTCAGCTCTGTTTACATGCAAATTACTGGGGAGTTGAGATGTTGACACACTATTGACACACAGTCAATAGAGTATTGCACTGAAAGGCACGATCATCATCTGATGGTTACCTTCCTGCAAATCAGTGGTGAGGTGTACAGATACATGCAAAGATTTTGGTGACATCCAAAATACTCACCAGGGGAACAGATACCGTCAGAATCCAGAATGTTGTGTCTCCAAATGGGCTCTCTTGTAGTGGCGTCCAGCATGGGGCCCAACACCTTGTCAAACGTTTGATTAGTGTAACGCTTCAGCGTGCACTTGGCGTTTTTGTACACCAGACAACGACCAAAACCTGGGATGGACAGTCGAGAGCAAAGTTGTCTAGTGCCAAGACCACTATATGCCAAACCAACACATTTTCAACACACTAGTTGAGCTTCTGCTCACCTCTGTCAAGGGAGGCCTTGTTGAGTACAAGAGCGTCTTCAATGTCGTAGCCGCTGTAGCTCATCACAGCCACGGTGGCGTTCTGCCCAGCGGGCAGCTTCTCAAAGTCGATCAGCTCGATAGTTTTGGTTTTGACCATGGGCTTCTGTGGGTACGCCAGCAGGTACATCAGCGTGTCGATGCGGTTCCTCTGGTTGTAGCCAATTGTACCTGGAGGCCACAAAATCATTAACAATGAGTTCCAATATAAAAGGTGTACCAAAATTCTGTCTCTAAGTTGCAGTGAGGTACAAATTGCAAGGCATTACAGAAAATTATATTTGTTCAAATATTTTGGTTACTTGATTTGGCTCAATTAGAAGAAAAAATATAAAAAATGCTTCTAAGTAGTGCAAACTAGAGGTCTACTAGTTACTACCTCAATCATATTTTTTTATTTAACAACCCATTACAATACACTCATATGTGGCTTTACTCATCTGTATACACCAGTCATTATTTGCACTGACCCATTTATCATTGCACTAAAATTAATATATCTGCTCCTGCATATGCTCCTGTGCAATACTATGTGTATATTTTGGATATCTTGTTAAATTGTCTTTTTTACTCTACTACTACTTTTATATACTTTTTTTTAAATTTTTTTTTAAACTTGGCTACTGCACTGAAAGGAGAAGCGCTCCAATCTCGTTGTACATCTTGTATAATGACAATAAAGGCCATTCCATTCCATTCCATACACGGCTGTGTTTTTCCTTGGCTGCCCCGCCCCACAGCCGTGGCACAAAAGCCACAGCCGTCCACAGCCGTCCACAGCCGTGGTGAGATTTGAGCGGCCAGCCGTCAGCCGGCCGAACAAGCGCAAAAATTAAATTACCTCTTTTCAGCTCAAGATAGTATAAATTGTGTTAAAAAGATGATATAAGGAAGGATTATGGACAATATAGGTGACCTTTCAAGAAACAAATGAGGCTATCAATATTTTTTTATATTAGTTTTCCATAGCTGTGGCCACAGCTGTGGCCATGTTCTTGAGATTTCTTCAGCCCGCCCCGCCCCGTTACCCGAGGAGTCCGGCCAGCCGTGGGGCCAGCCGCTCCGTGTAGACCTCTATTGCAAACTACAACAATAATAAAGACATTGTTAAATCAACGCCACCGGATGTCAATCAAAACCATGCATTACTACCCCGCCATTGTTTTGCCAGCATTTATATATACTGTATGGAATAAAAATGCAGAACAATTAAGTTATAGACAAGATCCATTATAGTGAAAATGTGAAAACCCTGATGCATAAAAGACAAGCATTATTACCTCCTAAGGTACACTGGTATATTTTGTGTGTATAAATAACCTGTTCAAAACATTTTAGAACATCATATTACTTTCATTGCTGTTATATATTATGCATAAGTCACCTCCAAATTGCTGATTTGGGGGATTTTGGGTGTTTACTCCTTCAGTGAGGCGGAACAGGCAGAATTATGGCATAATGAATGGCCTCCCTGGGAGCCTGTGACATTTGTCACATGCTATTACTTGACAATCAGGCTACAAGCGCAGAGGCTGTGATAATGGGCTTGGGCCGCACAAACAGATTTGCACATGTATAGGCTTGTCCACACAAAACAGACAAGGCAGAGGATATTGGGCCAAATATAGTTCCAGTCTGTGTTTTTGTAAAGATGGGGGGGGGGGTTGGGGGGTAAAGAGTTTTGGGGGGGTGAGCGGTGGGGGAACACGGACTCGTACAAATGTTAGCAGGGCCGTTTGGGGAAGTTGTGGTTACCTAGGAGCTGCGGGCACACACTCTGTGGTCTTTCGCAGCTGAGCACACTGACCCCCCCTGAACACAGCCTGCGCAGACACAATGAATTGCTAATGACACTCTGGGTGACTGGCAGGGAAAGGGCCACCGCACACACACGGCACAATGAAGGACCTACGCAAGCACCCCATGTTTGATGTCTGTGCGCAACCACACAAGCACACACATACACAGCATGCATGTGTGATTGAGTGTTTTTTTTTTTCTTGTGTCACTATCTGTCATTCAAATGTGCGACTGACGGGATTCTTTTTTTTTTGTTGGATTTCAATCTGTGTTAAGATTTCACTGTGTAAAAAAGAAGATTTTGGGGTTAACAAAGGTGTTAAGATTTAAGTCATGAGATTAAATTGATTGTAAGTGTAGAAGCCATGAATGAATTTAGATTGATTTAGATTGACGGCGGTCTAGTGGTTAGCGCGCAGACCTCACAGCTAGGAGACCAGGGTTCAATTCCACCCTCGGCCATATCTGTGTGGAGTTTGCATGTTCTCCCCGTGCATGCGTGGGTTTTCTCCGGGTACTCCGGTTTCCTCCCACATTCCAAAAACATGCTAGGTTAATTGGCGACTCCAAATTGTCCATAGGTATGAATGTGAGTGTGAATGGTTGTTTGTCTATATGTGCCCTGTGATTGGCTGGCGACCAGTCCAGGGTGTACCCCGCCTCTCGCCCGAAGGCAGCTGGGATAGGCTCCAGCACCCCCGCGACCCTTGTGAGGAAAAAGCGGTAGAAAATGAATTAATGAATGATTTTTGCAGGTGCATGATAGTTTAAATTTGAATAGTGGTGTTTGTTATTGTTTATGATATTATTTAGATTTGTCGTGATCACGTGGATAAGGGAAGTAGGTCAAACGATTATGGGCGGTGACGTTTCATTAATATAGGCACCTGTTCACCTGTGTGGCCAGAGAGACAAAGAGAGAGGGTGTGCAGGGTTGCCGTATTTTTTGTTGACCGCTAATTCCTTTAATCTCTGTGATTACTTTGATTATGAGTTTGTGCATGGTATCATAAGTTGATTATTATTTTTCTTCAATAAAAGGTTAAACTCATTTTTTGTATCTCATAGATTTTTTATGTGCGGCGTGTCAGACAAAGTAAAGTCCCAGCTTCAGCCTCTCAGCGACTCTTTTGTATGAAGTCGCTTTAGTAAGTGTTCATGTATGTTTGTGTGAACAGGAAACAGAATTAGGTATTGCTCCACTTTGAGGATGTTTGATAAGGGATTTGAGTGATCTGACCTGATGACAGGGCTGGGTGATATATCAATATTTACCTTAAGCGCGATATAAAAACCAACCATATCGTTGATATCAATATAGAGTGGATTTGTGCTGTATATCCCTCATGCCAGCATGCAGAAGGGAGGAGGGGCAGAGCAGATGCCTGGAGGCTCACAATGAATCAGTTGCGGCTCCGGCTTGCCACAAAGTGCCACTCACACCGACTCTGGTAGGCACTGCAGCTAGCCTCTGCTTTGGCTGTGGAAACTACACTCACAAGATAACGCTTTACGTGATAACTCGCCTTGTATAAAGGAAGTTCTTGTAAACAATAGTCGCTGTGTCGTACATTTTTGTGTTGTTGTTGTTGTAGTGTGTGTTCGTGCCTTATGACTTAATATAATGAGTAAGTACATAACTCACAGCACTGAACCTAGCTCCGTACATAGGTCCGAACATGGGGAGACAAGAGCCTTCTCCATCGCTGCCCCCACCCTCTGGAACTCTTTGCCCCATTCACTCCGTGCTTGCCCTGACCTTCCTACCTTCAAAAAACAACAAAAAACCCACCTCTTTAAATCTGTTTTTAATGTCTAAACTTTTTATATCTGACTGCTCATGTTTTAACTGTGTATTAACGAATGAATGTTGTATTTTGGTGTGTCTTCTACTCTGTTTACTTGCTTGTATTCAACTCCATTCTTCTGTAAAATGTCTGAGTATTTTGAAAAGCGCTATACAAATAAAATGTATTATTATTATAACCGTATCAGTTTCTTGTATTGATATGATGATGATATGAGAGTCTACGATGTCTGCAGCATCCGAAAAAACTGCCCGGGGTCAGTTGAAGCCAATAGGCTACCACGTTTGCGGTGGAAGAAGTCGAGAGGGAATAAGCAGTAACTCGGTAATATGGAGGTACTTCGAATTCAGAGCATTAAAGAAAAAAATTTACCACCTTAAAGCTTGACACAAACTCCAATATGAGGAATGTGTGCAATGTCTTCCGCGCTCCTGTTGTTTCCCTCGTGAAAGGAAAAGCAACCTATCCCATTGCTTACAGTATATGGTCCCCGTTGCAACAGTGGAAAAAAACGTCTTCAAAAACCTGCTGAAAACAATGGACTCACCATGTCCAGGCAGGTTTTCAAGTCACAATTATTTACTCTAAAACAAATGTACAAGGAAGTTAGACAGCTGCTAAGCCTGATGCAGTTGACAGGTCGTTATCCCTGTATAACGATATTCAACCTAAATAAATGGGGATATGAGTTTTTGGTTCATATCGCAAAGCCCTACCCCGTGAGTAAAGCTACACGCTCAGCTCAGGCTTTCTTACCCATGGCCTGCTTGCCCATAGCGCACTGGTATGTGTTCCTGGGTGACTGGTTGTGGTGGGGGTAGGGAATGAGGCCAGCACATACACCCAGCAGTGTGAAGGGCTCAATCTCCAAGTGCGTTGTATCTCTGCAAAGGTAAAATAAACAACATTAATATTAACAACACTGCAGATATAATCTTTTATTATTATTATATTATTGAAAAAAGTGTTTTGATGCAGTAGAACAAATGTCCCTGAAGGTGTCCATATCGGAATTCGGACAAAAAGGCTTCCTGAGAGTCACACAAAACATGGGAATTCCTTGTGTAGCTATGTCATGCCACATGTAGTGTTTCCCAGACTACAATTTGTGGCGGTTGCAAAGATGCCACTGGCTAATTTGCATAATTGTCCATAATGCATTAAAAAAGACTGAAAAGCAAAATAGGTTTATAAATACAAATGAACTTCTATACCTTCTTTTTGTCATATTTATTAATGTCACAAATAAGATTTTTGACCATTTTAAATGGGGGAGGGGCCTGTAGCAGGACTTACTGCTCAGTGAGCAATTTGTGCTTTCATGTCAATCTCCAAAAGTGTTTAATAAAACCAGAAAAAGTCCCTAGATTTGTCGGTAGTCAGCTTTTCAGGTAAAGGGCAGTATGATATTTGAGGTACACGCTGATCAGCAAGCATCAAATCATCTTTGAGTCAAGACTTGCTTTTCTGTTTACATTATTTCCTGTAGGAAATAGACTGAAAACAAGAAGAACCACTCACTTGTTTATCATGTGCTCATAGAGGGCAATTTGACAGTCGTTCTCTTCATTGACATCCAGGTACTCCACCAGACCCTCATGCAGAAAGTCCTCAAAGGTTCTGGAGACAATAAAAAAAAGTTAATAGTTAAATAAGCGCCATCAAAGTGATATTTAAAATCTATTGGCCCTCACCTGTAGCCCTGGGACAGATCCTCAATGTGTTTGTTTTTCACCATGGGCTGACCCTTTTTCACAATAATGTACGGCCTACGAGGAGACCCAACAAGCATTTTCAACCCGCAAATTAATACTACAACAAGAAATGCAAAGTATGCATGACGCCAAACGTCCTACCTGCAGAGGCGCCCTCCATCCGATGAGATGTAAACGCAACGGTCGGCCATGTTGGTGGAGATGGAAACAAACTCGTTGATAAAACCTGCACGGCGCATCAACCTGAAGGTGCTGATCAGCTTTTGATGGTCTCGAATGACACCAAGAATGTTTCCTGTGGATGCATTACCGAAATTCATTTGCTTCAAACTTTTGACAGTGATCCAAATTTCAATTTGTAGATGCTTCAAAGCTCTCGCTACAGTTCTTGAAGTGGAATTAAGCCACTGAGGTAACAACATGTATTTGTTCCAAGTGCGAAATAAGACCATGTTCTGAAATAAACACATTATTAGTGTGCAACAAAGTTTGCACAATATTGAATTGGAACATTAGTGCTAAGAGGTGTCCTGGCTAGTGCGTTATTATCATGGACCGCTACTACGGGTCAGCTAATGTCGCCATGGCAGCAAAGGAGCGTCTATCCTATTTTTTTACAAGCCAGTACAACATTCACATGACTTAGCAGCTGCTATCCTCAAGTGAACTTGTTTCATATTGTTGCTTTAAATCAGGGGTCTCAAACACACGGCCCGCAGGCCAAATGTGGCCCGCAGGACACTTGTTTGAGGCCCCCGCCTTGATATGAAAGTTTAATGTTAGTGCGGCCCGCGCAAGTTTGATATGGATGCTGTATGGTATCATGTACCCAGAAAAAATTATTACGTTTGATTAATGTTCATGTTAAAGGTTAAATAACTGTTAATAGTTATCCTCCCTATCCATGTGGAAGTGGTAAGTTTTTGGCTATTTAGGTTTAAAGGAAATAACTTGAAGGCTACCGTTTGGGTCGCTAGCTCTCTAGTTTGCGAGTTAGCATGTGTCTCAAGACCCTGCAGTTGCGCAATATGTTGTAAATAAAAATAGTATAAATGTGACTATAGTTGTGTTTTGTCATGTCTACAGGGCTCTAATAATGCTTTGTTAATTTTAATCTGAAAAATATAATTTGTCTACCCACCAACTATATGTGCTTTCTTAAGTTTTTATTATTTGCCGTTTTATTATTAGTATTATATTTATTTATTACTGATTGATTGATTTTCTTTATACTTCATTTGTTTATTTATTCTTCATCTTATTTTGTGCAGAAAAATAAAAATTAAGGTATTTGAGAACAGTGGAATGTTTTATCAGAGCTTTTCTTGTAGAAAATCGGAACCAAAGCACTGAAAAAGTTTGTATATTTTTCTGTTTTTAATAAATGCGTTTGTTTTTTTTTTGGAAAACCTGATGCGGCCCAGCCTTGCCCAGACCCTAGCTCCAGTGGCCCCCAGGTAAATTGAGTTTAAGACCCCTGCTTTAAATCATCCCTTTTCTGTCGAATCAGGTTGTGTAATGCTTGTCGAATACACCCAGAGGCAAAAGCAGTCTATTGATAAAGTGTACCATGTGAATATTTCACTTCCAAAAAGTAAAAAAATGAAAAGAAAAGCATATATAGTGGGCAAGTACGCTCCACTCTCGGAGTGCCTGCTGAGGTTCTCTTCATATCACGTCAAACATGTGAGTGAGTGTACAACAGAGGAAGCTGTGTGTGCACTGAAAACACTCTTAAGGGCTTTGACACCTGCTGCTTGCCGCTAATTAAATATGACGCCAGCTAATGTCATGTGACACTTATCAGTGGTCACACACACGTTTAGTAATTAAAGAATGCTACTGGCATGAAATTACAGACTTATCAGCTTCTTGGCCCTATGCAAAAACTGTCTTTTGGGTTTACGTGTTTATGAGCAAAGCATTAACATACAGAGGATTAGTGTTTGCTTTTGTGTGATCTTAAACAAACAAAAAAACAAACATGTGATGTTATTTCCATGGGAGTTATGAAGCTCTGAGGGAATGTTTACCGTTCAGGAAGACGAGGAAGACGCTTGGGTAGGCGAGCTCCTCTCCACACAACAAGTTGACGTCTTCCACGCCAAGGTTAAAAGCCAGCTTGATGATGGGACTGTCCTCCATGTCAGTGGTGATGTGTGTCATTAGGGCCAAGTTCTTCACCAGTCCGCAGGCCTACGCCAACACGAACAACAGAGTATTGTGTTATTGTTCATAACTTGTATTAACAACATATATCCCCTCAACTCACCTCGCCCTCAGGTGTGTCAGATGGGCACAGCATGCCCCACTGGGACGGCTGCAACGAGCGAGGACCACTGACCTTCCTGGTCTTCTCAAATTGGGAGGAGATTCTAGTCATCATGCCAAGAGCAGAAATATAGGAAAGACGAGACAAGACCTGCGTCACCCCCTGACGGTCCATCTTGAATCTCTTTAGAGACCAGTTGCCCTGACAAAAACAAAACAATAGATGTGACTGTCAAACAAGAGGTGTGATTTTACATCAATAATAATAATAATAATAATACATTTTATTTTTATAGTGCTTTTCAAAATACTTAAAATACAGAAGAATGGAGTTGAATAAAGCAAGTAAACAGAGTAAAAGACACATTAAAATACAACATTCATTCGTTAATACACAGTTAAAATATGAGTAAAAGCGGGGCGGGGCACAGCAGTCAAATATAAAAAAAGTTAGACATTAAAATCAGATTTAAAGAGGTGGGTTTTTTAGTTAATAATGTTCTTGCTCTGACATGTAGTATCACATAACATGTCACATCTTGTGTGATGTGTCACATAGCGCTCAAAATCATCTCTCGGGATTACAGGATATTCAGCCCAGAAAATTGTGAGTAATGGGCAACGATAGCTTCGAAAAACATTAGGGCGCTTGCCTACATACAAGACAATAAATTCGTCGAAAACAGCACTTGACAAAATGCAAAATCAGACAGTATCGTTATCATTAAAATCAACAAGTTTCTTGAGCGCTTGTGTGTGTGTGGCCCTGCATGTGTAGAGACAGTTATATTCTCTGATATTCGTTTTGCGACCAATAGTAGTTTGTTTTGTTCAGTGACGCAATTGCTGAGTGACCACTTCACTGGTATTGAAGTAGTATGGGTATCTGCAGATTCAGATATCGAGATTGTCTCTGAAATAAAAACTGCGGATCCAGGCATCCCTACTACATATCACTACCACAGTCTAAAATGTATGTTATTTTCCTGCAGTTAATTTAAAGGGGACCTATTATGCCCATATTTCGACCCTATATGTTGAGTTGTGGACTCCTGTAGAGCAGCTACACACAATAACCCGTACAGAAAACCTTTTAGATCTTCCAGAATCTGCACCTATTCCAGCTGTATTTCCTGGGATTTGGGCTTCCCACCAAAACTGTTTTAATTTATTCCACCCACGCCCCACCTCCAGGCACAACCCACTCCGCTATAATTGGTCACATACCCAAAGTGCTTCTTAACTAATATCTAATATGGTGGGTATAAGAGTTAATAATAAATGAATAAAGTATTTGGAAAGCTAATTGAAAAGTGTTTAGGACCAACTAGTAGCTCATGATTTACTGGCAGGAGACTCATGGCTTACCACGTAGGAACTCAGAGTGGTAACGTAGCATCGCTGGTGCGGTGGAGCTCAAGAGAGAGTGCGCTGCTTCTGGCTCCAGCAACAATTTGGCGCATATTTCACGTTCATGTTCACAAAAACGGTCCCGTTTGAAATGCCGTTGAGAGGTTAAAAATATTTTTATCTTGCTGCAAATCACCAAGTACAATAACTTTTGCCTAAGCTTGTTTCGTAAACAGAGTAGCGGAGCTTGAAGGAGGGCAGAGAGCTTATCTGGCTTACATCCACGCCTATGTAAGGAAGTCGGTCCCTCTGTGACATCACAAAGAGGCAGTTTTACCATGCTTTTTGAAAGCAAGCGTTTTAAGCCATCCCAAACTTCTTTCAGCTCACTTCCAAATGCGCAAACCTCATTATCTGAAACTGGCATTGTTTAACATGAGAAGACAACATTGTAACTACATTTATATGTCAGAAAAGTGGAAAAAGCATAATAGGTTCCCTGAACTGAAAAAGGAAGTTGAATCTGTAAATTAATTCATTATTATGTTTTAAATATGACAAAAACAATTATTCATGGCCGCCATTATAGTACTTTACACTCACAGTGGAAATGGCATTAATCATGCCGTTTGTGATCTGGTCCTGCCTCATGTGCTTGACCACGTCAAACTGGGCCGCTCGCTGCTTGGGAATGATCTGGTCAGCGATCTTCTTCAGCTCTGAGTTGAACTTCTTGAAAAGGTCTTCAAAGAGCAGAGACAGGAGCTGCAAAAGTACGCAAAAGTCAAATCAATGTGATCCAAGGTTATGTTTCATAAGCAGGGGTGCCTTAGTTCCCGGTTGTGGTCCTGCCCCACTAGGAGGCTGCCTCCCAAACATCCCCCACCATCAGCCTGAGCATTAACATACAGTACATCACAACGTAGAAGGCGGCGCTGTTTGAAATTAATTAAATTACAGGCCAGGCCAATTAGTTGAATGTCAGGAACGCATAATTGGAGAATGAGAAGATTGCTGTTGTGGTAAGCTCCTATTGAAGGAGCACTCCCCCACCTCCTCCCATCTCCTGCTCCTTGTACGGAGCAGGTCGGGGCGGTTAGGGTGGGGGAAATTAAAGGCCTTAAGACAGCAGTAATTACATTATCAGAGCCGGGGGCCAGCGGATTAGCTCAATCGCTCCAGTCAAGGCACAGAGTCTATTGTCAGTGCACTGAAAAAAAAAAAACATGCTTCCACAGCTTTGGGATTTTGGTGCCACACCGCCATATCTCTGTCCTGACAAAGCCAGGCTGAAATACAAGAAGGGGATGGGGAAGCGCTGAAGAAAACAAAACAAGGAAAAACAAAGCGGCGGGGAAACAATGAGTCTTAGTAAATGGAGCAAGCGGAAACAAAGATGCAGGTGATGGATCAAGGCTTGGTTCGGATGCTGTGATCTAGTGCATGCGACTTAGTGGGGCCTCTTTATAGAGAAGGCATTATTTGGGCTCTGGTGGTTTTAGAAGCTTCTCGTAAGTCTGAAAATGAACAACAAGTTGCAAAGTCCCTTTTATCATCAGATGATTTATAACACAACCGATCGTAATCTCTTCCACAACTCTGATCGTTTTATGATTTGTTCAAATTGGAGACATTTTTCCGAAGGAAATAAAGGAAATACAAATAATCTGAGTGGGGTTAAAATGACCGCATAATATTAATGATGTTACTTAATGTTTAAAATTTCTTGCTGAACACACCCCATCCATCCAATTTCTACACTGCTTATTTTCCATGAGTAATAAGAAAATAAAAACATTTTAATTACACATTATGTCAATATGTACAGGGAAGCAGATAGGAGGGCAACAGGATAAAGACTTCCTAATTGTTGGGGTGTCACAAGATCTTGCAAGATTAAAACGTGCCGATATTTTCATTTAGAGAAAAGATGTCTCTTGAGAACAGGGCAGCTAGAAGGTAATCAGACCAAACTATGGTATCGCTACTGTGATTGATAATACATGAAATATGGAAGTCTGTCCCAACTGGGGGGGGGGGGGCTTCTGGACCTTCCTGTGATTGGCAGCAACGGCTTGGATATGAAGAATACATAAGTGCTGAAATGCACGCTGAAAGAGGGAAATCCACAGAGACTAAAATACAGGCAGTTTATACTGGCACAGAGTGACGCCATTGTTGTTGTTCGTCTATAACACACTAAACACTACACAGCCCCCTCCCTACCTAAACAGGTTGATATAGCAATAAACACCAAGACAAGCTGGTGGAATCTTTTCTTACAGGGCGTGAATGGAAGCTAGTGGGGGTTAGCTTAGTTTAGCACACACGAGTGGTTGAGTATATTTTCACCATGTTGTGTTTTACTGCTTTAATGTAAAGAAAATTTTACAATGCCCGCTGATGACGTGCAAAATATAAATTCTGTAAATTTTTCTAATATTCTTCAAATTTTCATCAGGAGTGTCCTGGCACAGAAGGGTACCATGTACGGCTTAGTTCCTGTATTTTGGTGCTCTTCTTTGACAACGGCAACACAAACATTGGACTCGATGACAATAAAGTCAGGCTTACCTGCCCAGCCAACTCTAAACGTTTGTTGCCATAGTAATCCCTGTCGTCCACCTTATTGTCCCCTTGAGCCAGGATAACCCTGCGTACCATCACTGCCAGGTAAATACACTTGGCCCTGAAGTTAAACTCTTTGACCTGAGGATCAACAATAACATAATTACTGTATTGAATAAGATTATAAAGGGAGCAGTCAAAAGTGTCGGGTATAAAAAAAAACCCTCTGTAATAAGAACTGTAAAGAACCTCATTGGACTATAATTACTGTATTATCATGTAGTTACTGCATTAAGAAACAAGTTTACGTACAGGCACGTGAGTGAGAATAAGTGACGCCAGCAGCTCTCTGGCCTCCTCCATCTTGGTCTTCTTGGGTCCTCCCCACATACGCTGCCTGCGGACTTTATTCCCAAGATATCGCAGAGCCTGAGACCAATAACAGAAACCACCACAGGGATTTTGATTAAGCATATAATCTGATTGAATACATTAAAGATGATGGCTACATTCACGGTAGAAAAATTAAGTATAATAATCTCATAAGTTGTTTAAGCATTATCTGCCTTTAATTAGTGTATATAGTTTAAGGCCTCATTGTGCATCATACAATGACACAATCAATACCATGAAAAGACATGGCAAAGGCAGCAATACAAGCGCTGCTGTAGGCTGTTGCTAGGAACAACAACAACAACAACAAGACTTAACAGGCTAGTGGTGACAAAAACAAGTGTCTCCATTTTTGTTTTGTTTTTTGCACCCGAACATCCTGCTGTGTCAGACTCATCCTATTCAGTTCATTATCCTCTTTTAAAAGAAGAAGATCCTCTTTCCTCTATCCTCTTTTTAAGAATTCTGGAGTGCCTGAGAAAGTGGTAATAGCTCTCTTTAAGGATATGGTCATTCAATAGGTATATGGCACAACACAACCAATGTTGTAATAGCTTTAAGGAGTAAACTGCTCAGTCTGCATTAATAAAACAAATAAGTTAATTGTTTTGCACCAACAATCGTAGCCCCAATACACCTTTATTGCGCATACAGAGGCAGCTAAAGATGCTACTGTGAACTTGTGAAGTTGATAAGGGAACCAACAGGGAGTTTCCTATAGCCACAACTGTTTTTTACAGGGAACGAATTAGAAACCTATGAGCACACCACTCACCTAGCGACTATATGAAAATTGCCTATTAATTAATTCAGTGTTTTTGTTTTTAACTAAGACATGGGATTAGTGGGCGACACCTGCGTCTGTGTGAAGATTTGAGCTTTTTGACACTCCTCCAGACTCGGGGCGAAGCTGGCCATGACGTGCTCCTCCGTGCCGATCATCTGCACAATCTCCTGGTCGCTCTCCACACCCATACCCTGTGTAAAAGACAAGTGGGTGCATACACATAACAAGAACCCAATGGTACAGTGAAGAGGCGGGTACACCCTGGATTGGTCGCCAGTCAATCAAAATCAAAGGGCACATATAGACAAACAACCATTCACACTCACATTCATACAATTTAGAGTCGTAACCTAACATGATTTTGGAATGTGGGAGGAAACTGGAGTACGCACGCACAGGGAGAACATGCAAATTTCACACAGAGATGCCCAACAGAGATTTGAACCCAGGTCTAACAGACATGACTATGTGGCCAACATGCTATCCACTCGTGCAGCCCCTGGTATATTACATACTACAATACAAACGAATGCGGTCAAAGAGATGAGACAAGATACTATTTGTTACTATTTAACCTTTAAAAAAGCAACATTATGGTTAAAGTTTTCCAACATTTTAAGCACCTGCGGGGGAATCTTAGGCCTGAATGAATGAAGACCATTTGCAAACCATTGTGCGTGTGTGTGCGCGTGAGTCTTGACACAGAAAGTCTTGACATTTGCTTATGGAAATGCAAGGTTGTGGGAAACTGATGTGCTTCTCCCTGCACTGGAGTCAAGGCAGTTTTGGGCCACCGCCGCCGCCAAATCCAATAGGATTCAGTTGGGACAGCGAGGAGCACATGCAAACAAAGCGAGTACACATAAGTGCCTCCTCCGGATAATGACTTTTACCCGAAAAAAACACTCTGTGTTCAAACTGGGACGTGAGATTTGTACTCCAAGGGTAAATAACTTAATAATGATGCCAGCTGGCTAACTGACATTTTCTTTTGCATCCGACATTTGCAGTATAAATTCAGAGTCCAGGGTTATGGTAGCACTACTTTGACACAAATAAAGAAGAGGTGAGCTATTTGCGTTTTATGTGACAGCCAACATTGAAATTGCACTTTTGCACTTCTTCACTCAGTGTTCTCATTTGTCAGTAAAGGGGAACTGCACTTTTTTGGACTTTTGTCGATCATTCACAATCCTGAGCAGGCAACAACGGACGTAATGGGAAATACCTATTTTGACACTCTAGCTTTTCAGCGTTCTTCAAACGACTCAAATACTTTTATTGCCGTCATCAGCCTTGTTCGTGGTTTACATTAGACTTTGAGACTATGTTGCATTCATGACCACTGTAAAAATAGCACACTTTGTGAGGATTCAAATGTTATTCAAGTGTTAATTAAATAAACCTGCAGTATTTGATGGTGAAGTGATAATTTGACAGTAGTTCTAACAAGAAACCTCATGTTAATCTTAAATTTAGCATATCACACATATAAGACTTCTACACGCCTCAGTGGGCGCCTCCATTGCGGTTTGAGAAACACATCTGGTTGTGTATTTGCGCCATCTAGTGGACATCTCAAGTACATACCTTGAATATAATGGCTATGGGGGCGTCCTCTGTCAGTGTGTTGTGTTTCAAGTAGAATCTGCCTTGTTTCACAATCATGTTTGTCCTGCTTTTCTTCTCATGGGTGGAGCTGGGTTTTAAATAATAAAGCGGGAGTGGGACAAGAAACAAGGTAAGCAAAGGAAAATGTGTGGAAGTGGGATAGTGACGGTTTTATGCCGGTGGTGTACCTGGTTACTGAGGCTCCTACTGCACCTTTCCTGTCCTGCTCCACGATGATTCTGTTCTTGGACAGCTGCTCCTGAATCAGAATCACTTTTTCTTGACCTTTGACAATGAAATAGCCCCCTGCATGCCAAAAAGGTGAAATCCAACCACAATTGTGAATAAACAATGGCACATTCCCCCCCACACAATCACTGTAATTATGTAAGATGCTTATTACCTGGATCCAGGGGACATTCATTTAGTTTTGAGAACTCCAAGGGTGTCTTTCCTGAGAGGACACAGTTGGAGCTTCGTAACATAATGGGCATCCTGATAAGACAAAAAAACAAAATAAGATAATTTATGATTAATAATGTTGTATCAGTAATATGTCAACAAACCTGAGAAAAATCTATGATTTCCCTCTAATGTTCGCTGAAAAGATGCTCTCGGGTGGCTTGCTGTTTTTGACGCTCCTGGTAGGCTTCGCTACATTTCCTAAAATAAAGCCTGGAGCTCTGCCAACTACCTGTCAGTCAGCTACAAAGTTTGATCATTTTGGTTTTATGCAGCCAATAGGCTTACCTAGCATGATGTTGCTGTTAAAATGTAGGTGTAATGTCAGTACTGGATATGTATAAAGTGGATGGTAATCTCCTTAGAGACAGACTCATGAGCATTAAAGCTACAGACACAAAGCAGTGTGTTCCCAGTGGGGTTTACATAAAAGCTAATTCTAGCATCGAGACTAGATTTTGGCCAATACAATGGGACCACTGACAGTTCAATAAGGTACCTTCCAATAGGCAGGGCATTGCGGATGATTCTCTGACTGCCACGAGTGTACTCAATGTCCACGGTGATGGGCGCAGAGTAGGTCATGTCTCTGAGTCGACACTGGTGCAATGACAAAAGAATATTGTTTCTTGAGTTTCTTTTTAGACATCACACAATAACAGACACCAAACAGGAGGTGTAAAACTCAAAAATAAAGTCAGTATTGTCACATTTCTATATGGTTCCAACCATAACTTAACACCATGTTCGAACATAGGGACGTCAACAAGTGCACGTAGAACCAGGACACCCCCGCATGTTCGAGAAACGTGGGTGATGAGAGGGGCTGAGCTGTCAACTGATCACCAACTGGTTATAAGTTGGATTACATGGTGGGGGAAGAGCCAGACAGACCTGGGAGACCCAAACATGTAGTGAAGGTGTGCTAGGAATGTCTGACAGTCTCCTGTGATACGCATCTGGTGTGGATTGCACCCGCCGGGTTGGGAGTGAGGGCCTGCCCCAGGTGGAAAAGTTCAAGTACCTTGGCGTCTTGTTCACAAGTGAGGGAAGGTTGGACCATGACGTTGACAGGTGGATCGCTGCAGCATCTGCAGTAATGCGGTCATTATACCAGACCATCGTGGTGAAAAGAGAGCTGAGGCCTCCCACCCTAACCCTGAATTCACACCAGATGCGTATCACGTACGTCACATCCGTGTAACGTTTTATGCAGGTAGATTTAAAAATCTCAATTCACATTTGAGGACTTGCGTATCATCAAACTCTATCTAACTCTAACTTGCCGTCAATATCTAAAGTTGGTAACGTGGGGGTCTTTCAAGCTTTAAAAAAAACGTTTATTTTGACACTTACTAGTATGCTGCTGAATTTACGTGTAAACGCATCAAAATAAACTTGAAGTCCAAGTTCTAAACTCAATGTCCAAATAATGTAAGTGATGATGTAAAACTATGTTTGAAAACTGCCACAACCAAGCCCTCAGAGGTGACTTTGAACCCCCTTAATACAGTATAATACAACACAAAGTGTGTTGTAGTATGACTAGTATGACTATCCAATAATTTCATATTACTTGTATGTAAACAGCAAATTAACCCCCCGTGCAACCAAAGAAAGTTGCAATCATTTTGATAAAGAAGTTGAGAAACATGATAAATTCAAGAAAGAAGTCAGACCAAAACAAATATTGTGTCTGCATGATTTGTGGGTGTCAGAAAGATATTAAATGGATTTAATTATTTTGTATTTGGAAAAAATGATTCAGTTTTCGATGGACTGTTTGTAAAAGCTAAATACCAAAAACCAACTTATCATTGGATATATTTTAATATATATTTTGTTCCGCCCAGACTGTCCTATGAAAAGCCAATAAAATGCTGTCCACCCTCGACCCCCAAAATCGGATTACTGTAAAAGTAAAACAGGGCTCGTCCGGGATTTGAACCCGGGACCTCTCGCACCCTAAGCGAGAATCATACCCCTAGACCAACGAGCCATATGTACTTCGAACTACAAGTAGCCTCAAAAAAGATTGGTGATGTGGCAAGTCTCTGTGGATGCAATCTGGTATTGCGAAACAGCGACCCCAAATGGTCTCAACTATATAATGCACCTTTCAAAGCACTTGGCACTTTCAATTCACTCCTACGTGTATTGAAACCGACCTTTTAATTAATTAATTACAACCACTTTTTTTTAAAACTGATACTTTACTAGTCCCTGCTACAAAGTTACAATATCCTCACCTCATGAGGAGAGACTGGTCGAGTCACATTGAAGCTCTCTTCCACATCAGGCATCCCTATGTAGATATTGAGGTATCTGCAACAACACAAATGATTTGCGATGGACTATAAATGTTATAAGTCTCAGCAATTGTATGACTTACTTGATGTACCACATAGGATCTGCGTCACTTGTTATCTTTTCGTTTGCACTCATGATTTTCTTTATCTGTGGAGCGGAATGTGTTTTATATACACCATAAACAAACACACAAACTAGTCAGGGTCGTGCTTTACCTCCACGTTGATGAAGTAGTTGAACGAGTCGATGTGCTGCTTCACCAAGCCTTTCACCTTTTAAAGCAATAAAGGAACGATTTGGAAATGTGAGGTTGAAATAATTGTTATACACAAAGCTAGACCCACTGGTTTGTTACCTTTAAGTACGCAGGCAATAGTTTCCATTTTTCCTGTTAAATTAAACAGAAATGAGGTAAGAAGTTATTGGAGAATATAAAATTAAAATGTGCTTTTTTTTGGAACGGTGCTACTTAAATAGAGATTGAACTTATTTCAAATACCACTACCGGAAGTCGGCGTTAATTACTGTGACACTAGTCATAGCGTGTAAACACACCAGATCATTCAAAAATAAAATCAATTGAATACTGCATTAAAAGCCCACACGAAAAGAATATCGATGGTATTGCACAGTGGTTATTTTAATACACATTTTATATGAGGTATTGGTGTGACCATGTCGGCGTTCAACTTACCGCGATTGTGTTGACAGGAGCTGCCAGTTCCTGCGGAGACATGTTACAAAACTCACCTCCAACCACCTCCATCCTTATTCTGAGTCTTATTTTTAAGTATTAACATTAAACTCTGGCCATTATGCGAGAGTTGATTTGCTGTCGGCAGTCGCAGCAACATGCGACTATCAATGTGTTTCACACTAAGAGTTCCGGGTACATAGGAACAAAAAAAAATCCTGTTCTTCGTTTGATATTTATTGGCGGTTGACAAGCAACTAATGGTGTACATTACCGCCACCTTCTGAAGTGGAGTTATTTACTACCATTATTTAATATCATTCTGATATTCACTGCCTCCAATTTCTTCTGCATGTGCTTTCTTTCATTATTATATCTTTGAAGCTACATGTTCGTGTTTATTTTCACAAACACTGTATCTGTGTGTTTTGAATGTGTTGTTCAAATATATTGTGATGGTTACATATTATGTGTTTTCAAACATATGGAAGTCTTTGGACACGGGGGGGGGGCTTTGCTGACTCATTTGTTAGTAAACGGGGGAAGGACAACTGAATGAATAATTAATGCTAAACATTTCCCTGTGCTGATGGTTAAAAAGGGTGAGATTCAGGCTAACACAACATTCTAACACTCTGCTAGCTTATTACATTGGCAACATTAAGCTAACAGGTTCGTTTCCACGGCACGCAGAAAAAGGGTCGCTTTCCTTTTCTTCGCTCACCGTTCTTTGTTTCCCTTTATCAATATCAGACATTATTTTATTAGGCACCGGTAGAAGAGTTTCTTTCTGCTCTGCTGCAACTGCCGAATGACTTGCAACACTTTGAGGCTACGACTCACCGTAAAGACTGTAGTGGACCAAACCATTTCATGTAGTTATGGGGTGTACTCAGTGAATACACGAGTATCATTTTGATCAATGTGGATATTTAACTACCAAATACAAAATATAGCTTTAATGTTTCTCTTACTCTATAAAAAATATCACAACCAGATAGCAAAATTATTTACCCATTGACTGTCATGGGCCCTGTGAATTGTCCACATTGTCCTGTGAATTGTCCCCCCCCTTTACGACGCCCCTGTACTGGACATCACCCAAAGCTAGTCAGACAAGGCTAGGACAGCCTTTACTATCAAAATAGTCAGTTTACCTCCTTTTCCAGTCAAGAAAAATAGTCTGGCCCCATTACATTACACATCTTATTTAAAAAAATATTTAAAATGTTAATATTTTTAAAATTTTAACTGTTAAAACAACAAATTTAAACTAGCAGAAGTGCAGAATGCATATAGGGAGTTTTCCTGCAGAAACAAGTCTAGTATTTGGAGAATAAAAGCGAAAGCACATATTGTTCTGTGGTTGATGCCAAGAATGCAACTGCAATTGCCTCTTTTAATGGTAAACGTTGCCTACCCCTGTGCTGGGACCGCCCCATTTGGATATGGTGCAACCGTACTTCCAGGTTTCAGGTGAATTGTAATAAACTGATCTGGTCCTGTACAAGACATGACATGGTGCCACCATGCAGCTGTGGTTCCGATTTTGGAGAATTAGCATTTGGAAAAGTTATGCTTGACAAAAAGCATTTTACATAAAGAAAATTATATTACGAAACAACATAAACTGGAAGTTGTCGGCAAGCCTTGGTACTTGTTGTGGAATGGTAAACTTTCAAAATATTCAAATAAATCCAGGTGTGCTCTGGGAGGCAATGTTTGAATTCCTCCTCTTGCTCACGCACAGTTGCCAAATCATCAGCTTTGTATGCTGCACACAAATATATTCCTTTGTGTCTGGCAAAGTAATTCACACATATATAACGCCATCTTCCACTCAGCACCGTGAGCTTCTTTGCTTTTCCATGGAGTTTTTATAGACCAGATATAAGTTGGGTTTTCAACAGAACAACGCTCATCATTCCTGCCTGAATAAGGAATAACCTCACACTTTTGGGCCAACCTGCACCCTGGACTGGTCGCCAGCCAATTACAGGGCACATATAGACAAACAACCATTCACACTCACATTCATACCTATGGACAATTTGGGTCGCCAATTAACCTAGCATGTTTTTGGAATGTGGGAGGGAACCGGAGAAAACCGGGTACACACAACAGGGAGAACATGCAAACTCTACACAGAGAGGCCAGAGCAGGGAATCGAACCTGTGACTCCCAGCTGTGTGACTTGCGTGCTAACCACTCAACACTGTGAAGCCGGAAGTAGGATTTCTCGTATATTTAGAAACCTGTTTATGACCTACTGAGTTACATTACATTAGAGCCTTCTAGACATGAAACAACACCCAAAAAATTACCTTTACATCCGTATTACCCGATATGGTACACCAGGGGTCTCAAACTCGTGGCCCGCGAGACGCTAGTTTGAGGCCCCCACCTTGATACCAAAGTTTAATGTTGAAATGACAGCTCAAAGCTGTGTGCACACCGGACACAATTAACATGATTTTGCCCCGTCCATACTGTTACCCTACCCTGTTACCCTGCCCTGTTTTGCTTTGGATTAGCAATGAAGCTAAAGGCTTATGACGCTGGGTACAAATAAATGCAGGAAATGATTTGGAATAAAACGGAAAATACACGTCAACATAAAGCATCTCATCAAACATGTTGTTAAAGTTACGACGCTGCTCCCAGATGGAACTGAGTACGGTGCTAACTTGCTAATTGGGTAAAATTATTACGTTTCATTAATGTTCATGTTAAAGGTTAAATAACTGTTAATACTGTACATTTGAATCTGAAAAAAATAGTAATGGTTTCTTACGTTTTTCTTATTTGCTGTTTTATTATTATTTATTACTGATTGATTTACTGTCTTTATTCTTAATTTGTTTATTTATTTTTTTTATCTTATTTTGTGTATAGAAAAATAAAAATTAAGATATTTGAGAACAGTGGAATGTTTTATCAGATATTTTGTTGTGGAAAACCGGAACCAAAGTACTGAAAAAGTGTAGGGTATAGCTGAAGCAAAAGCATTGAAGATAGTTTTTTTGATTTTTTTTTCATTTTTTAATAAATGCATTTTTTTTTTTTTTGAAAACCTGATGCGGCCCGGCTTCACCCAGAACCAGAACCTAGCTCCGGTGGCCCCCAGGTAAATTGAGTTTGAGACCCCTGTAGTACACATAATAGAGACTCACATTGTTCCTTGTTTTTGTACTTAATTTCCGTACAGTACATTCTGTGGTGGCTCAGTGTAACATCACTGAACTGACACCTGTGACCAGGGTAGGAAACATCATCACGTCTTTGAATGCGTCTCCTGAATGCCTTGTATTTGTATTTTAGTGCATGTAGCCATTTTTATGCTTGAAAATGTTTCATTTCATCCACAAATATGTAAAATGTCACTGTGTGGTTTATTAATTTTGAATAACCGTGACAGAGTGAAGCCATTATGAACATATCTAATGCAATGTCCTGGACGATCAAAGTGTGTCCATGATAATTTAAACTGTAGGTTGACTGCTTGATGTTATTCAACATTCATTCCTATTGTCCTTTCAGTATACTTTACCTGCCTCTTGTTGATCTTCATTGCTGAGATTGTAGCTGGTGCCCTCGTCTACCTCCACAAGGGTGTGTTCAAGAACATGTGATTATTTGGTGTCCACACCCGTTGCAGAAACAACAGGGATTCAATCAGCCAGACAATTTTGAGCCGCCGTGTCGTGAAACAGGCTACGCCTCAGTGAGATAGGTGCCATAAACATTGTAGAAACCTAGGCAGAGCAACTATAAATAACCAATTCATGAAATACAGTACATTCTTGCAAGATAGGAATTATTCAGGACATTTTAAATAGATTTTCTGCATGTATTAGTTAAGTTAGTTTGTCAAATTATGACTTTTATTTGTTGATAATTGCTTGTTGCTACAACTTTGGGTGCCTCCACAAGGCAGTGGTCAAGGTTGTACAATTTGTTCAACATGCATGGTTGATTTACTCCAATTAAGATTAAGATTAAGAGTGGGAGTGGTCTGCTGGGGCAGCAGCATTTCAGCTGCGGATAGGAAGAGACTGGATAAGATCATCAGGAAGGCCAGCTCTGCACTGGGTTGCCCTCTTGACCCAGTGGAGGTGGTGGGAGAGAGGAGGATGTTGGCTAAGCTATCATCCATGTTGGAGAAC
Source organism: Doryrhamphus excisus (assembly GCF_037039965.1). NCBI lineage: Eukaryota > Metazoa > Chordata > Actinopteri > Syngnathiformes > Syngnathidae > Doryrhamphus > Doryrhamphus excisus. Next base: position 12,121,770 of record NC_136357.1, on the reverse strand, counting down.
GACTCCCACCCCCTGCAGGACACTTTGACAGCACTTGAGAGCTCCTTCAGCGATCCTCCTACTGCTTCACCCCAAGTGTGTGAAGGAGCGATATCGCAGGTCTTTTCTTCCTGCAGCTGTCAGGCTGTACAACCAGCACCGCTCACAATAGACTTCTACACCACTATGTACATCTGTGTAATACTTGCTGTTAGTCAGTATAGTTACTCCAGACCCCATTCACTGTGCAATATCTGATAAACCTCCATGTGCAATATTATGGGCTCTAATGCAATATACTAAGTTCTATGTGAAGTATTTCCATAATGCCTCATATTAACTCTCTAACAGGATCTCAGTGTTTAGACTGGTCATATATCTCATCTGGTTTCATATTATCTACATACTGTATTGTATATATCTCTGGGAAAAACTGTTGATTTCTGTTAATACTTGGGCTGTTTATATTGTTTATTTTTCTATATTGTGTATTTTGTACTGCTTAACTGACTCTGTACTCTTGCTGCTGTGCAATACAAATTTCCCCACTGAGGGACGAATAAAGGCATATCTTAATCTTAATCTTAATCTTAATCTTAATCTTAATCTTAATCTTAATCTTAATCTTAATCTTCCTTTTTTACGTTACCGGTTGTTGGTCATGGTCCAGGGAAAAAGGTGGAGTGCCATCTCCGGGTGTGGGGGATGAGATGCTGCCCCAGGTGAAGGAGTCCAAGTACCTTGGTGTCTTGTTCCGGAGTGAGGGGAAGTGATGGAACGCGATATTGACATGCAGATTGGTGTGGCGTTTGCAATGATGCGGACCCTGCATCGGGCCCTTGTGGTGAAGAGGGACCTGAAACCTTAGTGCAGGGGTCTCAAACACACGGCCCGGACGCTAGTTGAGGCCCCTGCCTTGATATGAAAGTTTAATGTTAGTGCGGCCTGCGCAAGTTTGATATGGATGCTGTATGGTATCATATACTCAGAAAAAATTATTACGTTTGATTAATGTTCACGTTAAAGGTTAAATAACTGTTAATAGTTATCCTCCCTATCTGTGTGGAAGTGGTAAGTTTTTGGCTATTTAAGTTTAAAGGAAATAACTTGAAGGCTACCGTTTAGGTCGCGAGCTCTCTAGTTTGCGAGTTAGCATGTGTCTCAAGACCCTGCAGTTGCGCAATATGTTGTAAATAAAAAGAGTATAAATGTGACTATAGTCGTGTTTTGTCATGTCTACAGGGCTCTAATAATGCTTTGTTAATTTTAATCAGAAAAGAATTTGTCTACCCACCAACTATATGTGGTTTCTTAATTTTTAATTATTTGCCGTTTTTTATTATTATATATTTTTTTATTACTGATTGATTGATTTTCTTTATTCTTGATCTTATTTTGTGTAGAAAAATAAAAAGTAAGATATTTGAGAACAGTGGAATGTTTTAAATTGAGTTTGAGACCCCTACCTTAGGGAAAGCTCTCAATTTACCAGTCCATCTGTGTTCCTTTGGGTAGTGATAATTAGGGATGTCCTGATCCAATCTTTAGGATCGGAGTCCGATCCGCTGTATTTTTTAAGATCGGATCATATCGGTTCCCAACACAAGATGGGGCCGACTCTGTTGCTGTATCACGTTCGTGACTTTGGGCCACATACCAACATGCTGGGTGTGGTAATGCACCTCAAAGAAGAAAATCCAACATTACCATGCAGATGTGTCCATGGTGTACATCACGTTCTGTCAATATTTTTCACAGGAAATTGCGACCTTGATCAGTATGCACAGTTTTAGGTAGACCAAAGGTCGAGAAGAATTTTGTCAAGGCCTTCATCACAGGTTTGACCTTTAAACTATGTGCGCGTTGCGGCAGACATCATGGTCGGTATGTATTGATGTCCAGATTTTGTTTTTGGCAATGGACCTACACAGTCTAAGATTGTGGTTCTAAAACAACAGGAATTAGGTACAAAGGTGATGGCGGAATGGGTTGGTTTGGCTTACATACTTGTTCTTTACCTTCGAAAGAGCCATTTTGCCTCCTCTTCCAATGCAGAATAGTCATTCAAACATTACAGAGCTCATATACCTTTAAGGGTTTTAACCTTTATAACAACAGAACTCAACAAACAAAAGTGCAGAATGCATGTGTAGGGTCAGAATTAAAATCTCTATTTTTAAGGATATATTCATTGTTATGGATTACTTACATGGAGGGTAAGTAGTACACTCAACAATGTGCCCTCACCGAATGCAATTAAATTCATTCAGCATGCATCGTCTTCTTAAACCTGTATTAATTATGCTCAATTAAACTATTTTCTCTATTGAAATGCTTTCTTTGTTGATTTAAAGAGACGCACCCTGTGATCAGTACGTCATGTCTATATACTTTTGTTTTTGTTTCTTTCGTTTTTTTCCAGTGTTTGGCTCCTTCCTGGTGTCCATTTTATTTTGCATGTCTGTCAAACTTAAATGTTTCAGATCATCAAAAAAATGTTAATATTAGTCAGTGCCAGCATATCTGTACACAAAATACTGTTTTTCAATGATTGTTTTTATATTATCCTTCAGGATTTGTTGGTAGACAGTAGAATTCATGGTTCATTTATCACAGCAAGTCTTCCGGGTCCTGAAGCAGCAAACTTGCCCCAGACCATCACTCTACAACCACCATATTTTACTGTTGGTATGACAGTGTTACTTTTACTCCTGATGTAATGGGGCAAACGCCTTACAAAATGTTCAACCTCTGTCTCGTTAGACCACAGAGTATTTTTCTAAAGGTCCTGGGCATCATCAAGAGGTTTTCCTGAAAAAAATGAGATAATTTTTTTACTTTTGTGACCTATAAATGTAGTTAGAATGTTGTATTCTCGTGTTAAACGATGCCAAAGTTTCAGATAATGAGGTTTTCACATTTGGAAGTGAGCCCTGAAAATAGTTTGGGATGGCTCAAAACGCTTGGTTTCAAAAGGTGTGGTAAAACCACAGCGGAAATACAGAAGAAATACAGCTGAATAGGTGCAGATTCTGGAAGAACTAGAAGACGCTCTGTGCTGGTTATTGTGTGTAGCTGCTTTATAGGAGTCCACATCTCAATACAAAGGGTTGAAAAATGAGCAGAATAGGTCCCCTTTAAGGCTCTTTCTTTCTCAGTGGTTCTTAAACCTAACCAAGGGATTTTAGTTGAATACCCCTGATGTAAAGGTGGGCGGGCCCTCAAAAAGCAAAGGGGTTCAGGAGTCACAAATTTAATGGACTGTTCCCACTCTTCCTTTGTTGTTTTGTCTTATGTAAAATTCTGTGATTATATGTGTGGCAAAAAAAATCACTTATTGAATTGGTAACTGCTCTGGTGTGGAGAAGGGGTAGGATTTAATAAACTTTGCTTCTTCCTGCTCCTTTTTGGACATGTGTAGTAATGAGGTGTTGTGTATGTATGTATGTACATGTAGTATATGTGTATGTATGCTGCATGTATATATATATATGTGTGTGTGTATATGTGTGAATATATATGTAAGTATATAAACAGATATTGTAAGTGTATTGTGTTGTAAATGTATATGTGAGATACATTAATGTAACAGTATGCATGTCTGAAATAAATTAAGAAGAAGAAGACTGATTGATGACTCGTGGTATGGACCATATTGTTAAGGATCAAACACAATTAATTAATGATTAATTAATGATTAATGAATAAAGTATTCTGTCTGTCAAACAGAAGTGACACGTAAGACGTTGAAACATGTTCGACTGTATATACCAATTAACACATGACAGTTTATTGATGCAACATAAAAAAAATCCATTATTGGCCTGAAACACACACTTATCGAAATTATTTGAACATCCATCCATGTTCTATTCCACTTATCCTTATTAGGGTTGTGGGAGTGTGCCGGAGCCTATCCCAGCTGTCTTCAGGCGAGAGGCAGGGTCGCCAGCCAATCACAGGGCACATATAGACAAACAACCATTCACACTCACATTCATACGTATAGACAATTTGGAGTCGCCAATTAAACTAACATGTTTTTGGAATGTGGGAGGAAACCAGAATGCTTGCAGTGTCAACTACTGACTCATTAAAACACCGGTTGTTATGCAAATTCAGGGGGGGGCGTTTTTGTTGATGGCCCAAGGGTTAAACATCTGCAATTATCCGCAATTAAAATGTTTAATGCCTAAATGCTTTCTCTGGTGATTGAAGCACGTCAGCACGTTGTTATTCTATATAAAAGCTGCTCTTTGCTGCTTCGAGGCGTAATCTCATCATCAGACAGAACAGCAGAAAGGTAAGTAACATTGTGCACAGTTTAGATCCTACTTTTTTTAAAACATGTGGCATTAGCAACCTTGATTTTATTTCCTTGTACAACTTTTCAATAAATGGCCACTTGTAATCCATTTTTGTAGCACTGCAGAGATGGCATTTACTCCTCGCTTGTTGTTGCTCCTGTTTGGCATCAGTGGGCTGCTGACAGGAAGTGTAAGTATAATCATTCTTATATATAGCTTTCAGCTTCTCTTTTTTTGCCATTAGAGGAACTTTACTGATTAATGTTTATCAGCATGTCAACAATGTTTTTCTTTTTTTCTCCACAGTGGCCTTTTCCATCAGAGAAAGGTTCAGTGGTCCTACTTATTTGTTGTTTCAAATTTCAGAGCAATTTCATGACTGAAAAAAAATCCATTCTTGTATTCAAAGTGACATTTATTTTGCAGATGATTGCTGTCCTAAGGGCTGGACTCAGTTGGACAATCGCTGTTTCTTCTTCCAAAACGTGGTTGTTAACTTTTATACCGCAGAGGTACGGGAAGAATTTCACTCTGATGGTTTGTTGACTATAGAATGAAACTCAGCTGGAATATTCTCACTGAAGACGCCCTGATGGGCGCCCTGATTAATATGTGAGAAACTTGAGTGGTATTTTTGGCAGGGAGAAATCATGTGGAAGTGTTATGTGGGGACACACTGCGTTTAGCGATGTCACCGTGGTAACATCATTCATTCATTTTTTGTGTGTTGCTTTTGGCGCTTACAAATAAAATGTATTATTATTATTATTATTATTATTATTATTATTATTATTATTATTATTATTATTATTATTATTATTATTATTATTATTATTATTATTATTATTATTATTATTATTATTATTCATTCATTCATTCATTTTCTACCACTTTTTCCTCACGAGGGTCGCGGAGGTGCTGGAGCCTATCCCAGCTGTCTTCGGGCGAGAGGCGGGGTACACTCACAATCACAGGGCACATATAGACAAACAACCGGTCCAGAGACCCCTCACATCCCAGACACAAGCTGTAACCAAAAACTGTACGCCAAAGCTTAACCCCTGAATGTAAATCTTGTTTTACATTTTAATGTACTGACTTTTTGTATAAATGCAGTTAATGTCCCGGTTTATGAAACGCACACCCACTTACTTTATTATTCCTTTCTACATCTCAATGTTATGCTTTAATTACTACTTAACTATCTCTATATATATATATATATTTAACCTTGTTTGTGTAAGCATACTTGGCCAATAAATTGATTCTAATTCTGAAAAAACACATGCTGTTGTCCACCCAACAGTGTTGCTTTTGGTGGCAATCATCTTTTTTTTAACTTCTAATAATGCGCCATTGTAATTACTTACTATGGGATCGCTTCTTTTTGAAGCAGAATAATATGACTTCTAATGCCTCCTTTTATGTGAAAACGCACCCGATTTGACAAAGTCCGTTGATAACGACTGTTGGAGTACCGTTGAATTCTGTTTGTGTCATTTAGGATCTATTGAGCTGCATGTTAAGCCTGTGTTCGTTAAGCCACTTTGGCAGAATAGTCATGGCCTAAGTACCCTTAGGACAAGTAATAAAAACATGTTCCAATATTCTTTCCATTTTTTGTGCTCATTAGACCATCTGCAATATTCTTGGCGGGAACCTGGCCTCCATTCACAGTAATCTGGAAAATGAAGTCATCAGACAAGTGATATTGCAAGGAGCTGGCTTTACCAGACATACCTGGATTGGATTCAGTGATGCGATACAGGTAAGATATTTTCATCCATCCATCTTCTGTGCTGCTGATCCTCACTCGGGTCACGGGTATGCTGGAGCCTATGTAAAATATTTACAGAAAAAATGACATTATAACCCAAGAAACAATTCTGAAAAAGGTGGCATCAAACAACTTCTCTCCAAGGATGCAAGAGCTTTTATTCTAGTGCCACACACATACACCACAAGCTAAAAAATATGATATAACTGAATGTAATGTGGCCGAGTGGCCACAAAGCTAGGAGACCCAAGTTCAATTCCACCCTCGACTCCAAATTGTCCATAGGTATGAATGTGAGTGTGAATAGTTGTTTGTCTATATGTGCCCTGTGATTGGCTGGCGACCAGTCCAGGGTGTATCCCGCCTCTTGCCCGAAGACAGCTGGGGTAGGCTCCAGCACGCCCGCGACCCTCGTGAGGATAAGCGGTAGAAAATGAATGAATGAATGTAATGTCCACCAGTCCAGGGTGTATCCCGCCTCTTGCCTGGAGACAGCTGGGATAGGCTCCAGCATACCCGCGGCCCTAGTGAGGATAAGCGGCATGGATGGATGAATGTAATGTACAAAGATGGTCGGAATGTCAAAAATGGGTTCGGAAAATTGCCACAGAGAGAAGCAGTCTGCCAGTTATTTCACAGATGACAATGGTTTTTTTTTTTAATGTATTTTTGTGGCTTACTTTTTTTTTTTCAAAAAAGGATCCTCTAACTCAAAAAATATTGACTTTATATATAAGGAATCGTACTTCACATAAACTAATTTATCTTGGTCGGATCTGGAACCAGTTAACTGCGAAAAACAAGGGATTGTATTTGTCTCCTGCAGGTTAAATAAACGATTACCACTGAGAAGCAAATGGCAACTCAGAGTTATTGTCATTAAAATCTACCTGCGTCTTCTAGGAGGGAAACTTTGTTTGGACTGATGGCTCAGAGGTAGATTACACCGACTGGGAAAATGGCCGCCCAAACAATAGAAATGGAAACCAACACTGTGCAGTGGTCAACTTCAACAACGGTATGAATACAGCTTCTTTACATTGTCATATCCTACAATTAACACTTTTTTTGTATTTTCTTACAGTTGATAACTGGAATGATATCCGATGCCGGCAGAGAAGACCTTTTATTTGTGCCAAAGAATTGAAATATTAAGATTTATTATTATATCTTCTAGAACAGTGTTTTCCACAGTCTAGGTTACACCTCGTAGTCAATATCTTTCTATCCTTTAACATTGCATACATATTCATGTAATATGCTTCATTTGCTTGGAAATGTGTTAGCTATTTGGGTTTCAAATCAAGTATTTCTGCATTAGACCACAAATTATTTATTCCTTTTGGATTTGGCTTGTCTGTATTGCACCTGCAGGGAAGTCGTAGTGTTCACAGAGTCGTAAGTCAATGTTTACATTATTTCACAGTATGCATTCTGCACTTCTGTTTGTTGAATTCAACAAGGAACAGTTAAAAAAAATTAAACTTTTTCCAAGTTTATGATCTGGGTAATGTTTTGTGGCTCCAGATTTTTTTTTCAGAACTGGAAGAGGAGGCAAATTGCCTCTTTTGATGGTAAAGGTTGCCAAACCCTATGCTGGGACCATCCCTTTTAGCATCCGTATTTTAATGTTTTTGCTTCCAGTGAATTGTAGACAAATGGCACGAAAAACATGATGTGACATGGTAGCACCATGCAGCTGGGATTACAAAACAACATAACAGACAGTGGATGTCCTCCATGAAGCCATCTTCCCCACCTCGAGCAACATTCCCACTCGCCATAACAATTTTTTAAGTGATTAACAAGAATGGCACAGCTACTCTGTAATTAGGAGGTGTTTTTTTTTTAGCAATTATCTTAAACTCTTGATCAGTTGCCGAACAACCTAGTTCAGTTTAATGCTTGTTTGCAATAAATTGCTTAGTCCAAGATCCATTTTTGTCTCACTCCCATTTCTTCTTTTTACATATTGAAGCTTGTCTGAAATGGTATTAAATCTAATTTTGATCAGGAATACATATGTGAGGGGTCCTCCCATGATAGTTCCGCCCAATCCTGCAGTGCTAGAGAAAGCAGGCTCCCTCCGCATGCATCCCACTCTCTACCATCAACATATGCACTGGCTCGGGCATGTACATTATCACATACTACAGTCTTAATTGGCTCTGTACCCTAGAAACCGCCCATGAATGATACGGGAAAAGGCCGAAATGATACTGTGTCAAAGCCCAGGGCAGTGATACTGATAAAATATAGAGATTAACCATGTCCAGTATCAGCCCCCGTAGCTGTCCACTCAGAGCGCGCTGCTCTGGTATCGTGCCTGTGAAACAACCAATCAGAGAACAGCACACGAATGCTTAGTGCCTCGTGCTTCTCCAGTCACCAAAAAACCCAAACTTGATTAATGGAACTTTAATTGTCAGACATTGATAAGATAAGACTGTTGATAAAATATTATTGTTGAAAAATTTTTGCAATTGTTGTGTTTACACTGTTTAAATATAATACATGTAATAAACTGAATGGATAGGATAGGATTGCTGAGTCACAACAGAACTGATGATTGACCTACCGGGCGTTACCATTGTTGAAAAGAATATCGCAGAGCTTGGCGTGAGAACCGCAACAAGGTGGCTAAAGAGCTACAGGTTGCCCTGGTTAATTAATCGCTGTCTTGGGGCGAGAGGCGGCGTACACCCTGGACTGGTTGCCAGCCAATCACAGGGCACATATAGACAAACAACCATTCACACTCACATTCATACCTATGGACAATTTGGAGTCCCCAATTAACCTAGCATGTTTTTGGAATGTGGGAGAATCATGCACGGGGAGAATATGCAAACTCCACATAGAGATGACAGAGGGTGGAATCGAACCCTCTCCTCGCTGTGAGGTCTGCACGCTAACCACTTGACCGCCGTGCCGCACCTGTGATAATTATCTCCAATTAAAATGTCTTTTATGTACACACTTTGTTGACTGCGGATGTAAAATACACAGATACACCAAGAATGATTCACACCTGGATCTGCCCTCACCTAAGGCAATTAAATTCACTCAGCATGCATTGTCTTCTTAAACCTCTTTAATTATGATCAATTAAACTGTCTCTATTGAAATACTTTCCTTGTTGATCAAAGAAACCAGCCCGGTGACATCACAGGAGCCCGTCATAGTAGCTATATACATACTACGTACAGTGTTGTGATAAAGTGTTTGGTCCCTTCCTAATTTATCACACTTAAATATTTCAGATCATCATCAACAGTTTTAAATGTCAATCAGTGGCAACACACTTGAACACAAAATGCAGTTTTTTAAATAAAACTTGTTATTATTAAGGGAGAAAAAAAATTCTGTGTGAAAAAGTGAATGTCCCCTAATCACAAATGACTGTTTGGGCCACATGATTTAAGCATTATTTAAGGTCATGACACAGCTTCTCAATAGGATTCATGTCAGGTCTGAGCCACTCCAAAGTCTTTATTTGTTTTTTTTTCTGCCATTTTGAGATGGACTTGGATTATTGTCCTGATGCAGAACCCAAGTTCATTTCAGCTTTCTCCGATTCATTCTCCTCTTTAGGTAGACAGCATAATTCATGGTTCCATTTATCAGTCTTGCAGGCTCTGGGCCAGCCAAACAGCCCCAGACCATCACACTACCACCGCCATATTTTACTGTCAGTATAATGTTATTTTTTTATGTTTCACATAAGGAATGTGAATGATGGGCAAAATTCCAAAAAAGTGCAGGGTGCAAAAGTGTGAGAGTTTCCCCTTAAGAAAGTGGTTGTCCCTGTTCAGTTTTTTACGTTAACGTTAAGAAGCCCTGGGTTCGAATCTCCACTTGGGCAATATCTGTGTGGAGTTTGAATGTACTCCGGTTTCCTCCCACATTCCAAAAACATGCTAGGTTAATTGGCGACTCCACGTTGTGTGAATGTGAGTGTGAATGGTTGTTTGTCTATATGTGCCCTGTGATTGGCTGGCGACCAGTCCGGGGTGTACCCCGCCTCTCGCCCGAAGACAGCTGGGATAGGTTCCAGCATTACCTGCGACCCTGATGAGGATAAGCGGCACAAGGGGTGCAAATTTCTGCTTTAGTCTCGCTCGCTTTTGGGGTGAAATGTGGAGCAGGGTAACAAACTCCATAAGTAAAAAATGTGTACGATAAAGGGCTCGTCCGGGATTTGAACCCGGGACCTCTCGCACCCAAAGCGAGAATCATACCCCTAGACCAACGAGCCACTATTCCGACGCTCATATGTTTGTCTTTTCATGTACTGCGACATTTAATATAGAACGGACGACTGCCTGCGAGCCATAAATCAGGGTTCAAATTGTTCAATTTACGTGTAAATTCAGTCTGCTGTGGACAGCCACTAGATTATGTAATATTTTATATCATGTCTTATGGTCATTTTCTGTGTTAGAGAGGACAGCGTTAATACCATGAGTTATATATAATATAATCTTATTACAGTTCAAGACGTTGGCTAGCTGCCTCCAAGTCTGCAATGAGGGTCAGCAATGTGTCCTTCGGGTCCAAATGCTTAAACTGCTCAGCCATGCGGCTTGTCATCTAAACTGTGAAGCTTAATTAAACCCTATTTTGGTAGCCACTGGGATTCATTTAAACTCGAGAATGGCATCAGCAGCCAAACGACCAAAGGAAGGTTCAATTCTAATAATTTCCGTTCCAAAATAACATGGATGAAAAAAAGCTATCGGCTAACGAGGAGGTCATTCCTACGAGCTATTCTGACTTTACTAGGATTACATCAGGTTGTTGTAGCTTTTGTAGTCCGTAGTGATAAAGAAATTGGACTGCATTTACCTGAAGTTATCATACGTTCAACAAGCGTGTCTTGTGTGGAATACGCTTCACATTCTTCCTCGTGCAATTTTTTTCAAAAAACTTTATTGTTCCAAGAGTTGACAAAAGGCTACAACCTGTATACTAAAACACTTTAATGTTAAATTCTGACACTGCAAAATGTTATATTTGTCAAATGCCACGTACATTACACTTTGTTTACAATACTAGTTTTTGACAAAATGGTTTTCTTACAAAATAGGTAGATGATATTCCCCTGCAGAACTTCCTACAGTGGTGTGATCGTGTCGGATTGGTCCTCAGCAGTAAGGTAGGCACAGGTTGTGTCTCAATTTGTGCATTTCTGTACTTGCACTGTAGAGCTTGGTGCAAGAGACAATCTATTTATCCGTCAAATGACGATCGTTAGGATATAATGGATGCAATGTTCGCCATCGATTGTCGTTTGGGTGGTATCACCTTTGTTGGCATCCCATTCAGATGTAATTAATGAAGGTGGCTGTGACTAAATGACAAAAGAAAGGGCCGCGTTGTATGTGAGAGAAAGATTGTATTTGTTTGCAAAACTTCCATCTTCCAACTGATGTTTTGCTAACAAAAAATGTTGGTGTTTAGTTAGAAGCTAACCAAAACTCACAAGTTTGGCACACCTGATTGAGTGGATCTTTGATAGTGATGATGCATACTCCTGTCTGCAGGTTTATGTGAGTAAAGAGGGCACGGTGGCAGACTATGGGATGTTTGCAGGGGACCACATTGAGGAAGGGGAGGTCTTATTCACCATTCCCAGGTCGGCTCTTCTTCACCAAGGGACTACAAAAGTCGCTGACCTGCTTGAGCGAGGTGACTGTCAAATATGAAGTCTGCAACACGAGAACAGGAAGGCCTCACATAATGCTCCTTGCAGAGAAAGGGTCACTGGAGAGCTCGTCAGGCTGGGTGCCCCTACTTCTGGCTTTGCTGTATGAATATATGTCACCGCAATCTCACTGGAGACCTTACCTGTCACTCTGGACTGACTTTAAGACTCTGGATCATCCTATGTTCTGGTAAGAAGCATGACAAAGATGTTGCAGATGGACTATGTATATTTAAAAAAAATATTTATTATTATTACTTGTGATCCACTGCTGCTATTGCGACATAATATATGCAGAGGCGCCTCACTAATGTCTGTTTTGTAACATTCTTACTTGTCATACAAGTGTAAAAATAAACCTTTTGCCTTCTATTTATCCACAAGTGACAAGGTGAGGTTGGACACAGGCATGGGCACACTGTGAAAATCTTACTGCCCCTTAAAAATCATTTTTATATATTCTTCTCACAGTCATTTTTGATTCAGAATCATAATCAGAATCGCCTTTATTGTCATTGTATTGCATACAACAAAATATGAGTGAGCCTCCAACCTGTAACCTTGTGGTTCCCAAGCCACATCATACTAAACTTGATTCAAATCTCACTTCTGGATTAGTAATCAAGTGAAATTTTTGTGGTTTGTTACATGCTATATTGAAAAATATATAGTCCAAAACCTAAAATGAGGGCTCGTCCGGGATTTGAACCCGGGACCTCTCGCACCCTAAGCGAGAATCATACCCCTAGACCAACGAGCCATAGTATAAAGTCTATACCTCGACAAAGTCAACCCCAAAAAGGTGATGATGTGGCAGACTTGCTTTCTTCATTTGAATGTCCAACAGCGCCCCTCGTGGTCACCACTGTCAATGCTCCACATCTAGGTCTAAAGAGGACAGAGACATTCTGTTGAAAGGAAGTGGTGTTCCAGAGGCTGTGGACACAGACCTGACCAACATTCAGCGGGAGTACAAGGATATTGTCCTGCCCTTCATGGCCAAGCATCCTCACCTGTGGAGTCCTGACACACACACGCTGGACATGTACATGAAGCTGGTGGCTTTTGTCATGGCCTACAGGTTAGACAAAAGAAACACTGTCTTTAAATGTTTGACTTTAAGTATTGTGCTGTTTGTTAACTTTAATTTTAAATGTGTAGTTTCCAAGAGCCACAAGAAGAGGAGGATGATGATGATGATGATGATGATGATAATCCCGCCAATCCACCAATGATGGTTCCGATGGCCGATATGCTCAACCACGTGTCCAATCACAATGCTAATCTGGAGTTCACACCAGTAAGGAAAAAAACTTTTTAATGGACAGTTGAGACTTTTTGTTACACGGTCTTGTCCTTCTAGGACAGTTTGAAGATGGTGTGCGTGCGTCCTATAAAGAAAGGCCAGGAGGTTTTCAACACGTACGGGCAGATGGCCAACTGGCAACTCCTGCACATGTACGGCTTTACAGAGGCATATCCTAGCAACAGCAACGACACAGTGGACATCCCCGTCGCCAACCTGCATAAAGTCGCCACTCAAGGTTCACATCGACCACTCACTAACATTATCAATGAGATACACCAGCGTGTCAATACTAAGACAAGTATCCATCCCATTATCTGGAACTTCCTCCATCTGCGCTTTACATCTTAGCTCCACCCATCAGAATCCTGATTTTATTATTTTTAAATTGTGGATTTTATTAACCAATGGTGGATGCAGGGGGGAAAATGAAAGTGGATTGAGGGGAAACTATCAAATTGACTTTACAAAATATAAAAAAGGTGCATGATTTGAATAGGATTTTAATGTAACAATATGAATGAACATGAATTATTATTTTTCATATCTAAAACTATAGGCCCACTCGACAGTAAACATTTGTTGCTTCTTTTCAAGACCCAGACATGGACCAACAGCTGTTGAAGAAAAAGTGGGAGATGCTGCGTGAGATGATGCAGGAGAAAGGAGCAATTGTTTTTGGCAAACATGGCTGCCTCACTGACACTGAGTTACACACAGTGCTGAAGGTGTGTGCGTGTGTGTGTGTGTGTGTATATAGTATGTAGGGTGGCAAGTGAGCTTATATCATATGTGGGTGTGTTCAGGTGCTGTGCATGTCCAATGAGGAGTTCTCAGACTACAGAGACAATGAAGGATGGGAGGAAGAGAATGAAGATGAAGAGGAGGCTTTCACCAATGAGGGGCTCTCCAGATTGAAGACCAAGTGGAAGTGGCTCATCTATGAAGCGGCCTGCCTGAGCATGAGGTCCTACACTGATGAGCTGAAGGAAGGAGAAGGTGAAAGAAGCCTGGACAGAGATCAGCGACTAATGGAGGACAAGGCTGCACTGGCAGGGCTGAATAGCAGGCAGAAAAATGCACTGCAAGTCCGCTATGGACAGAAGAGTATCCTGTACAAAATCATGGAGCTCACAAAGGCATGAGAAGTGAAAGGAACTTTCACATTTATCAATATATTCAACTTTTGGGGTATTCCAGTGCTACATATTTGTGAATTGTCACGGTGAAGCTGCAAAAACAAATAGGAACATATTAAAGATAACTCATCACTTTGATAAGGGGGTTTCAAAGTGCGTCTGGACTAATTTTCTGGAGAATAATTTGGTGTGCAAGTTAGCTGATGCACCTCCTTGAAAGGAAATAGACAAGGTGCAGCGTTGCAGTTTGAATGCTTTATTAACTGTATGTACGTATACTGCAATTAAGTAGCAAGAACTAAAGCCAAACTAGGAAAAAGACTACAAAATACACATGGACCAATACATTTACAAAACATTCAAAATGTTACAAAATGGGCTGTATTGGTCCTTCTATTCTTCAATTTGGAGCTTTGTACATATTGTCAAGATACAATTCCAACCACTCTCACTTTGCACGATTTTACAAGTGCCAGGGAGAGACACCTTTCAAATGGACCGAGCATCAGTAAACCATCTCCATGCACACACGCGCCACATGACCCCCCTCCCCCTCCCCAGGAGAGACTAAACTATATCTTCGTGTCCACTCGAAGACAAAATAAAAAAAAAAGCGAAATAATTTCTTCATTTAGCTTTCAGCCTTCGAGAGCAAACAAAGTGTGGAAAAATGATTTGTAAGGGAAGCAAAGCAAAAACTTTGGTAGAGTGAAAATATGTTCAGATGTTTTTACATGTCAGTGTACATTTTGACATGTTCACCACCCTCCATTTTTCGACTCTCCCTTTTTTCCATTATTTACATCAAAAAAGTATTTAAACAGCATTTCTCACTCCATTCTCTCCATCGCAATTCCGGATCAACAAAAATGTAAATCTTTCAGAACCTGGAGCAGTAGTTCCTTACGTCCACATACCAAAAATGACTGTAGTTGCCAGTTAATCCAGTGCTGCCAAAAGTGAAGGGGGAGGTGTGTGTGTGTGTGTGTGTGTGTGTGTTGGGGGAGTGGGTGAAGGCCTTGGTGTCTCTCCCGAGGGCTACAAGTTGACTGCTAGCCAGGCTAGCTGGCACCCGTGCCTTCCATCACTTGCTGGGCCTGCTTCTGTCCCATGCAACACTGGGCCACCGACTGGAACAGCCTGGAGGAAAACAACAGGATTAGATCTTTTAACAAGTGCAAGCAACAAGTGCTCCAATGAAAGCACTAAGACTTGACTTGGGACGTATCACATGTTCTCCCCTCCCTGCTGACAAAAAGTCTGATGCGTCTGATGTGCATTCTAGCGCAAGAAAAGTTATGAGCTAAAAATGGATACCGAGCTCTCAATTTCGCAATGAAGACTCAACAAGGTGCTTGTTTGCTGTCAGTAATTTTTTCCTGAGGACTGGTGCACACCTCTTGTGCTGGAACACACAACCATCGTAAGGAGAGCGGACATTGGAAGTGTTGCTGTATCTATGCTGCTGCTGTTGACAGAAGTAGCGTAAGCTATATGCGCAATGTGAAATCAATGCACCTCAAAGAAGTCTCGGTAATGTTTTAAATCATCTAATTACTGCCAGATACTGCAAGTATTACATGTTATTATCAATGTACTTTCAAAATTATAAAACGGTGTTAGGTTTTTGTTTAGAGGGCTTAGTAGTCGAAGTAGGTATGTCCCAATGACGTGCATTGTTAGCTACCTCATTAACTCATTTTCTGTCATTATAATGCACATTGACCTCAACTCCAAGTCATTATACAGGCTGCAATTAAAGTTCATATCGGAGCTATGCCTTTCAGGTGCTTGTAAAGATAAGTGCAGGTTCGCAGAACGTGTCATAGCCACAAATTAGCTTACATACTGTATTACTGTAGCTTTGTAGCTGGTGCATTCCAAAAAGTGTTTGGGACTTACTTTTCAATCTCTGGGGCACAGTGCACAAAGTCATGGCTCCAGAACTTGAAGGCTGGATTCTTGATCAGCTCGATGAATGTGATGAGGAGACCCCACGGGTGAGGCCTGTTCACTATCAGCCGCTCCAACAAAACCCTGAAAGGAGGTGGTGGCATTAATGATGGTAATTCTACCTACAGTGATGACAAAGTTACATCAACACCAACCTGGTGATCTGCTCCTGAATGGCTTCGGTGTTGGCCTCAGCAAACAGGTAGAGCATGGTGCAGCTGAAGTAGTGAGTGTGACTGTTTGGGTAGCGTAGCTGATTGGCGATGGCATTCAAGAACAGGTAACGCCCTAAACAACAAAAGCATAAAAACGTTGGATTACATTAGTACAAGTTACAAGTTCAAAGTAAAGACAACATTTTAGTACTAGTTACCTTCGGTGTCCAGATCCACAGCCAGGTTCTGGAAGATGTCCATGTGTGCAGAGTGTGTGATGGTGCTCATGGAGGGGGTGCTGCCCTTATTGTGGATGTGAGCAATAGCCTGTGTACCCACATACAACACTAAAGCATTGATCAGCTGGATGTTGTAGCGGTTCCCTGGCTCATTTGAAACCTGAAGGACAGAAAAAAGATATATACGCTGTTCATAACAGCTGAAACACAAAAATGCTTAGGTCCTCTCATGATGAATGAAACCTACCTGTAGATTGCTACGCAGCTCAGAGAGGAATGTAACCGGTGATCGTGTTTTGAGATAGGAGTCCAGATCCTTCTTAAACTGGGAAGGCATGACGCTTGTGAAGTTGGTAAGGATACGGGGAGCAATGTTGATCTCACTCAGCATGTCCACCTGCAGTGGAGGTGATAAGATGGGAAGCTAGTTTGATTTAGACAATGATTTAGAGCAGTGGTTCCCAACCTTTTTGGACCCAAGGACCACAAATCTCGGGTGCACAGCGTTTGGGGGGTGGGTATGTTATTGGGGGGCTCGTAGATTATAGCAATTTAATTCATCTTATTTATTATGTTTTGTGTAAAATTGAGATGGGAACATCAAATTAAAAGAACAAAATCAATACAGACTCATCATCCACCAGTGAGAGTATGAAGTTTGGTTTTCCAGAGAGAAGATCGCTGTTTGATGTGTGGAAAGGGCACTGTGCTAGCAGGTTTTAAGTTGAGGTTGTGCCCCTAACAAAAAATACTGCATAATAAAATCCATCTATGCAGAGTGAGAGAATGTTAGCACACGTGCAACGTTGTGTTGAAAGACTGTTGAACCAACTGTTGCCAATCACAACAAAACAAGCAGAAACTGTTGGTTTTCTTATTTTTAAAAAATAAAATATTTTTCTCCCTGGTTTAGTGTGTGCCTGCAAGTGTTTGTACCTTGAGATTGGGCGTGAAAGGGTCAGGGAGCCTCATGTTGCGTGGAAAGGCACTCAGGATGAGGTTGCGGAGCTGAATGCAGTTGGGAGGGATCACGTCACAGAAGCCATAATGGTAATCGCACAAGAACTCGGGGAAGTCATGCAGCAGGACAAGTAGTACTCTAAGTGTGCCCTGTAACAGACCATTAAGAGAATGGGAAATGTTGACAGTTGGCGAGGAGCCTCATGGCAGCAATATAGATACATTGGAATCACAAAGTGAATATTGTAAGCAAGGAAAAAGAGAACAGTAATTGATGACAAAAAAGTACCTTGTAGAGGATTTGCATAGGTTTGTTGAGCTCTACATTCCTCAAGAAAGGTGCTAGGTACTTGAAGAGATCAATAAGCAATTGTGCGTACATGGGCCAACCCTGCAAGACAATGAATTTAACAGACAATCAGCTGATATTTGAACTTTGTGTGTAAAGCGTCGAATGCAAACCTTCTGTTGTGGTGTGTGTGCAAGCATGCGTGCGATGAAGATGCGATGGGAGATGAGTTCAAGCCAGGCGTACACAAAGCCAGGAGCCTTCGTTGGTCTCAGGATGTGAAAGGTATTGCTGAAGGAAAAAAGGGACATTTTGTTAAGGAATGCCTGCCTTGTCGGGAAGCATCCTGACAAGGCAGATGCATGTCTTACCAGAAGGCAGTGAGCGTCTGGAAGTTGATGGTCTCCAGGACGTGTTCTGGAGCATTGAGCTCCAACAGCAGCATAATGAAAATACGGTGGTAAGGCAGCTGCTGGAATTCTGTCTGGCGAACATCATGGTCCTGGATCAACACCCCGACAACAATACCCAGCACCTATTGGGAGAATAGAGTCGGTAACTATCAGTTCCAACTGCTATTTGCATCTGCTAATAAGCAGAGGGCTGTTGCGTCAGGACAACGTTATACCTTGTTGAGGAGGTTGATTTTTGTCACTGTGTTGGAGGCCTCTCCAGAGTGCTTGACTAGCAGGGCTATGAGTCTAACAAATGCATCCAGATTGTGGTAGCACTTTGCTCTAATGATGGCTGCACTCGCTGCTGGGTTGTGCTGCTGTTCAGCCTGTGCCCGGTAGCTGATCTCTACACACATTTCTGTGCACAGCCGGAAAAATCGCGTGATCAAGTCATCAGTTTTCAAAATCCCTTGCTGGTGCATCTGAAATGGAGAACGAGCAAAATAGCTTGATGTTGAGATAAGTCACATTAAAAAGGTAATAACTTTTGAATGACTACCTGGCCGACAAAGGCAGAGAAAGCTTTGGTACTATCCCTGCCGGCAGCAGCTGAGTGGTACAGGTTGACCCATTCCCTCAGGAGATACTCTGCCTTTTCCCTCAGGCCTGGGGGATCGTCATACTCAGAGGCCTGTGAAATCCCAGAGTGCATCATGAAGTTCGGTCCACCATGAGCTCGGTCAATCATGGCCTCATAGTTGGAGCGGACGACATCCATCAGCTGAGGAAGACTAGATGAAAAAAAAAACAACTTAAAACATCAAGTGTGCACATTTAAAGTAAAGCTTTTGCATATTCAGCACTGTGTGTACCCTTCAGGTGCAGTGGCTCTGGAGTGTGCACAGGTCCTCATTAAAGTCTCAATTGTGTGGAAGAGATCAGCTTCTGTGACATGGCTAACACTGCGCTCATCCACCAGCAACAGCTTCACTAACTGCATCGCAAATGCCACTGCCATGTAGTGCAGTCCATTCTCCATTGACTGCAGGAAAACAATGCAATAAGTTTGATTACTAACTAAGGACATGAACATGTTAGTATTAATAAACATTAATGTGGCTTATGTTTACCTGAGCTAGGTGTAGATCATACTGCTGCATGTTCACAAGGTGGTTTTGGATCAAAAGCTCCACCGCTTCTACATTGTATTTGTACTCGTCCCGGCATTCAATGAGACACCTGCCAATCAAACATACATTGCGCTGTTAAGACGGTTTTCCAAACCGCTATATCATATCAGTGATGGTAAAAGCACTTTAACAAAAGTCAAGGCATTTTAAAAGAAGCAAGAGTGAAGGGCACCCCGAAAAAATAAAGTTTAAAAACAGAACTGGCACCACAAGATCATGAAATGATCACAGACCTGGTGATCTGTTTGTTGCACCACTGTGGCCCATAGGCACGCCCATCCTGAAGGGCTTTAAGGACCAGAAGGTGGCACTGCCTATACCGCAGAAGCAAGTCATTATCAGCACCGCTAGTGGCATCTAGAAGACCTTCCACAGCCTGTGAAAGAGAAAATTAGACATTTAGCCCACAACCTCTCACAATTTGGAAAATCTGTCTCTCTTACAGGGGGAGACATAAAATTCTACCTTCTGTAGCAGTCCAAGTGCTGCAATACCATCTCTGGAGTTCCTTGCCAAGGCCACAGCCTCTAGCAGACTGCGGAGGGCTTGTGTCAGGGGGTTCATGGAGTGAGCTGGAGGGATGGCGTGAAGGTGCTGCTCCAAGTCGGCCATGCACTTATCATAGATTTGTGCAACATCGTCTGTGGCCCACGCTTGTTGCTGTACAGATATACAGAAAAACAGTTATGATAAAATATTCCACTATTTTCTGATTAAGTAAAAGAAAAAGTCACCTTCATTGGCTGAGCCAGGAAACCAGTTGGCTGAGAAAGATCATTACTGGGTAGAAAACCTGGAACGTTCCTGGCAAACTCCTCATACACAGCGAGTTGCTTGGGGTCCACTCCTCCCACCTGAAAATAAAGCACAATTATTCATTTATTTATAGCACGGAATTATTCACCTATATTTTCCCAAGAATCTTAATAGATTTTCTCCTAATATCTTAAGAATCATAAGATTTTCCCTTAAGCTGTTTTTAAAGGGGAACTGCACTTTTTGGGGATTTTGCCCATCATTCATAATCCTTATGAGATACATCACATTCATCAATATACCAAAGAATTGTTCTCAGTTGTGTGCAAAGCAAGCCAAATTAACATGTGATTAGCATAGGTAACAGCCCATAACTTGTGTGACAACTTGAGTCATTTTGAGGGCAATTTAATTCATTTCTTCAGGAGAGCAGTATATATTATTTTCAACATGGTGTTATTTATTCATTTAAAAAAAAAAAATAATTTACATCTGCCGCATATGAAGTGTATGTCTGTGACACTATTTTTAACTTTTACATTAAGCAATACACCATAATTTGGGGATTTTTTTTTAAATCCAACTTTAATTATACGCCTTATGCAAAGGTGCGGCTAATATGTGGCTGAAAACTACTATTCTAAATCACCTGCACCTAATCTCCTATACCTTAGAACTACTATTAATCGTTTAAATGCAAATGCAATTTGGAAAACGCCATTACAAGGGCTCAAAAAAGTACAGCAAACAACCAAAACACGCTGCAAAGCCACCATTGTACTATAACCAAATGTAAAACATTGGGGGAAAATAAGTGCTTCTCATATTATTCCCCCCACTCAGAACCTGCACGTTGTCATCGGGGAAAGTAAAACATTCCTTACATTAAAGCTATAAAACACAATGTGGTGAAAATATACTCATTGAGCCCGAGTCACGCACACACAACCACCACTTTTGCTGGCGTTTATCGCCATTACAACCCCTTGAAAACCTGCTTGCACCTGATTGCTCAGTGTTTGTGATTATGTGCCACGACTGAGCAGTCGAGTAAACACAAACGTTACATACTACATACACACATCTCATATATCCATACTGACACTAAAATTAGTCCCATGTTAAAAGATTTACCTTGAGTCTTATCTGCTCTGGCATACGTTCAGCCTGGTAAGTCAAGACAACTGGATCACAGTAACGGCGTCCTTCTTGGCGTGCATGCTTCCTGAGCTCAAATTCCTTAAAGAGAAGGTCCACAGTATTAGTATAGTATTTACTTGTAGTTTAACTACTTGTTAATCTCGGGACGATGAGGTCAGTTCATGCATATGTACGAATTGTCAGTTGATTTAGTACATAAATGCCCAATCCTCACTGTGGCAAGTCTCTTGTCCATTTCAGGGCCAGCCTTCTCCACAGCTGTTTTCTGAATAAAGCAGCATGCCAGTTCACAGTTCTCCTGAGCAACCCTTGCTGCAGCCTCCTCCATCATTTCCCTCTGTTGGGGTGTTGGTGCCTAAAAATACAATATTTTGTCAATAGGATGGGGTTACACATAAAATAAAATATCACCAGAAGCCAGCTTACCCTCAGTGCAGCAGCAAAACTGTTTTTGAGATTAGTAGCAATGCTCACGAGCAGAGGCTCCCGGCAGGTGATCATGGCCATACCAGCAGTCAGGTTCCTCATCATGTGGTGGGCCGCCACACGCATGCGGGACTCTTCTGAATCCAGGGCAAAGTCCTTCCTGATGATTTGCTCACATGTTGTCATTGCAATTTTGATAGAGCGGTCAACCACAGGGTGCACCAGCTCCTGGACAGCCCGTTCAACTGACTGCCTCACACACTGCTTCAACTGAGGATGGGCCTGCAGTAGAGGGATCTAAAGAGAAAGAAAAGTAGAACCATGAGATAAAAGTGAAGGAAGTATTTGAATATACAGAGTGTATATATGTGAAATCAACAATACATACGTTAGCATTGATATTAATGTGTGGTGCCAGGCCTGCCAAGGCATACACATTGATGTCATGGTAACTGAACTGTGGGGTGGGGGGCCCTGTGGTTGTGCAAGTCGTGGTGGCGGCAGCTGGAGTTGAGGGTGGAGCTGCAAATGGAACAAAGTCTCCTGTTGGTCACAAAAAGCTATTTTGATTAAAATCACAGGAAAAATTACAGGTAAACAGACACTTCAACTTCAGAATTTGATTGTGAAATTAAGAGTTGCATGGTAAAATAAAACAAAAGCAGTATGAACATAGATTTTACCTGATGTAGTAACAGGAAGCATTTCATCTGGAGGCTTTGCTTCTTTCTTTGGTGCAGACAACTGCTCCTCAAGACTCTTAAGCTTCTCCTTGTCCTTCAACAAGTTTCCTGGCTTCAGGTCATTAATATCCAGAGACAAGTTCTTACACAGAACTTCAATCTCAAATTTGAGGTTAAGCTGTAAGAAGACCAAAAATAAGTGAACAAAATGACCCCCAAACCTTCAGGGTTCACAGACAATGTTAAAGGAGCATTTTCAACAATGTGGACAATAAGTCTAGATCAAAAACAGTTTCTGTAAGTAACTTAAAGTTGAAGCACGATACCACTTAATTTGAGCGGACAACGCCAGTTGAAACGTTCACTTGGTGAATGGCTTAAATTGTTTAATTTTGCACAAAAATCTATAATATCTTCTGTATCTAGTATTATATTCTCTGTACCTAACTTGGATCATCAGTTCCGGACCTTAATTTCAACTGAGCCATTACAGTAAGAGCTCAACCAAACGCCGGTATGATGCTCAATGTGTTAACGTTTCAGGACACCAACGCACCATGGTGAGAAAGTGGTAGCACTGGGTCTAGAACAGCACTGCAAAGAATTAAAAACATTCAATTCTGCTAGAATAAAGGATATCAATATTGATTCTCTGCAAAAGGAAATTCAACAATAAAAATGGGAGGGAAAATAGACAAGACGCTAAAGAAGCGATTAATCGGCTGAAAGACAAAAGCACTGTTTAATGTCACCGCTTGGAATGTATCACTAACAACTGAAAAAAATGCTTGGCTATAAAAAAGACAGAAGATGAGTAAAAAGAAATCAGCTCATATGAACATGCAAGTAAGAAAATGCAAGTACATGAAGCAACAAGGCCAGATTTAAAGCAAACAGACCCGTCGTCACTTGCAGACATTTTGGAAGGAGGGAAATACTGTATGACAAACTCAGAGGTCATGTAGCAGCACGGCTGACCTACAGAGAACAGCCGATCCATGTGATGCAGTCACAAGTGACATTCAAAATGATATTGTAATATTTAGTGGCATTGATGACTATTTTGACGCAAAGCATGGAAAACGCGCGTATATGCAGCTCGACTACAGCTATGCACTCTTTGGTCTACAGCTGCATCATCCCAGTCTAACGATTCCCATCACTTCCCACATTGCATCAAAACAACCGGATGCAGCAGCAAAACTTGCAAAAAGGAGGTCAAGATGAGGATCTCGGAAGACTAACGTAAACAAAGAACAACTTCTGGAAGACCACAAGAGAAAAATAGAGCCAAAAGGAGTTGGAGGTAGAAAAGATGGGGAAGCAGGTAGAACAAGGGTTGAAGCTTGACAGAGTTGATACAGATGAAGAGGTCCCGTCTATCAAGAGTGAGCAGGTGAGCTCCAAGGCTTTATCATAGACTCCAGCAATGCACCCATCTTACAGTCATGACACATGCACCGCTAACCAGCACAAGTTATTCAAGATAATATAATAAACAGCAAGAGCTGTTTTTAGTCGTGATCCATTCACTTAAATGAAAACCATCTTTCATTTAATTGAGAGACCCAAAGAGTTTACCTGCTGCTAAGAAACCGTTTTACCTGAAGAAATATGTCGGTACAGCTTGCAAATACATTGAGGGAAATATCTTCCGAAATGACAAATAATCATGCGAAGATGCATGGGAAAAAAACTCAAGAAATATGGCCAGATATTTGTTATTCAAAAGGCATTTAGAGAAAAGTTATCTAACTGGCCAAAAATACAGTCTATAGATGCAGAGACCAAAAATCTGGAGATATAGAAGGATTCAAACTCTGCCGACTTTGTAAAAGGCTGCCTGCTCGGTGCTTGTCTGCTCCTTATGTAAAGGGCTTTGAACTACTCCACGACTATGAAGAAAATCAAAGACTAATATAGAAATTGCCAGAATGGGCAGCAACGAGATGGATCCACCAGATTACAAAGACGCTTTTCCCTATCTTGAAAGATTTTTCAGCATTTATCACTAGAAGCTGATATTGCCTGCAATCCAGTCACATGCTTTGGTATTCACATTAATTTGGAGATAAAGGAAATTGAAAGGACTATTAAAAATGGACAAGGCAAGTGCAGTGGCAGACAAATACCCAAAACTAATCAGGGATCAACATGTTGTGCCAGAGCATACATCAGCATCACATGTGCCCTCACCTGATGAAAATGTCACTAGAAGAGAGGACAAATGTTAGACAACACCAGGCCACATCACTTGTGACAATAGCATGAAAACCCCCATCCTGCATACAGGACTACAATTACACAAAAGAACTACAAAAGGAAAGACATTTGAGTCCAAACAATGCATTACAAAACACATCAGAGACAATGGCCATCATGTCTCAAGACAGTCTGTCAGTCTGCCCTCCAAACTGGAACATTTAAATGTTTCAGTTTGGAGGTCATCACCAACAAACCCACACAAGGAAAATATTTTATATGCTTTAACAGCCACTAAAGGTTAAATGGACAATTGGGCCGATTACAATGTTATTAATTTGTTCCAGTGTGTGTCTGTGTGAAAATCTGCCCGAGTACCCGGCCCCTTACACACAAACTGAGGTGCAGCTCTGACTGCCACACTCAGCTGCAGCAGAGAAAACTACATTTTTTTACACTAGTAACCTGTGACTTTGTCGCATTAGAATACGCTTCAAGGAGAACGTCAATTATTTTTTTGCCATGTGAGTTTTAGATTGTATTACAGCATTTAACATTGTGCAAGCCGCATTTGAAGAGCCAAAAATAAATCCAAAACTGTGTTCTGTTGTCATTGACCAAGATATACAGTTGTTTGATCTGAAAAATGTACCTGTGAAATAAATCAATAAATAAAAAGGGACAAACACTGACACCACTGTATAAGCCAAGTTGATGATCATGTTAGGGACCTTAAAAAGAAATCTAGCAAGGTTAATGGCTTAAGTTGTATGTATCAATATGTAATTTTTTTCACTCTTACATTAGTCATTGGACCCACGGATGTTTAAAAAAAAAAAACAAAACCTTTTATCATCAGTTCGGACCATAATTTCAACTGTGCCACTTTGTGCAAATGTCTGATTATCAAATCATTACCTTAAGGTCATGTTCCTGATGTAGCTCAGCAAGAACATTCATGATGGCCATGGTCCATGGGTTCTGGGGCCTGAAAACCTACAAAATCAGAATAAGCAAAGGGAGCGGAAGATCAGAGCATGTATACATCGAGGCACACATATTTCTCTAAATCCATGCTCACCATGCTTCGCAGGCTGGACTCCAAAACTTTGGCCACAAAAGGAACAACATAAAGTAGCTCCTGCTGGCCCTTCACATAGGCTTCCAAAAGCAGAGACTTAATTTCCAGATCCTGGAAAAATGACAATCAACTTACATTTTGAAAACCTTTTTAAAATCAGCTTAAAGTGAAAACATTTTCACACAGAGAAAATTCTGACCGTGTAGAGGATAGGCTTGTTTTTAGCCAATGTAATCATGCCCAGCCAATGGCCCAGGTTCTTCAGCAATGAGCGATCAGAGAAATTGGCTGCAGCCTTGTCAGAAGTCAGTAAAACCTAAAATAAAGGGAGGAAGCAACTTTTATAGCAGGCGACTCACAGGGAAAAGAGGACGTAACTTAAGAAATTTGAGTAGATGACACCTGACCTTGATATTCCTGTAGGTCTCAGTGAGGACCATTTTGACAAACTCCGGATTCTTGAGTGTGTCCAGAAAGTTGGAGTAGAGACTGTGGAAATTGGGCTCAATGCTGACACGCTTCATCACCAGGTATTGAGATACCCATGGCATGAACTCTTCCTTCACAGTCTCTTTCAACTCCTCAACCTATTACAGCAAACAGACTCAGGTCAGCTTCTCTCAATATGCCAGAAGGTATGTTTCACTAATTGTGTTTACCTTTTGTGTCATGTTTGACTGAGAAAGGTTATTGAAGATAAAAGCAATCTTCTCCTGGATATTCTCTGGAGGTTCTACAATCCTTTCTGTTTGGTCAGTGGCAACCAGCAGGGTGTCAATATTTGTAGTGTTAATGGAAGGCTGCAAGTATTTAAAAAAAAAAAACATGAATCTTACCATACCAACAGCTTAGTACAGGTTGTGCAAGCTTAGGACTGTCATGATAATGAAACGATTAAAAAAAATAATCCAGCAAAATGCGTTATCGTGACAGGCCTATGCAAGCTACACATTTGTGAACTTTGACAAGTACATGTTATGTCAAAAAGAAGTCCAACTTACAGGCACATCCTTCTTGAAACCGCTGGGCGTAGGTCTTGTGATGGTAGTGGTTTTGGCAACCGTGGTTGTAGTTGTGGTGGTGACAAGGGTGCTTGTCTGTCCTGGCTGTGGCGCTTTAGGGACACCGGGTTGCTGTGACTGGGCTTGAACTTGTGCCAGTGCTAGACTGCCAGGGGTGGTGATAGAGCCTTGCATCTTCACCGGAGGGTCCCGTGACTGTTGGCCATACTCAATATACTGCACACACAGGATATTGGAAGATGCAGAGTGGAGGATTTAATTTATCTGTCAGTATTCTCTCACTGCATACAATTCTGTAGGTCAAAGTACACCTCCAAAAATATTTCAAGATAAATTAGGGAAACCTGGTTACCTCTTGTAAATGGTGGGGAAATTGTAAGAAATGTCCAATTGAAGCAAGATGTTGACAGTACTGAGGGTAGTCCTTCAACCTAGAAGTACACAAGTCAATTTTTCCCCCATACACAAAACAATGATAGATATTAAATGCACTCCCAATGCACACAAATCAGAATACCTGTTTTTGAAGCGGTCTAGGGCTGCAATCCCAAAGTAATACATTTTGGATCCATAAGGTTTTCTTAAGGCCTCAAGAACATATCGCAGTGCCAGGCCAAGGGCCATGTATGTGACAAGCCCTTTTTCAATGATGCCACCAAAGAGACAGGCTGTGATGTGCAGCTCCTTGTCCGGGTACTGGGGAAAGAAACGGTACTCCTCAAACAAGTTCCGAAGCATGCAATTGAACACCTCCCGCTCCCGCTTGATGGTTGAATCTTTGAACCTCTGCAGCATCTCCAGAACCTGGAAGAAGACAGTTGTTTTCATTGCTCAATCAATACATGGTTTACAGTCCATTTGTTTAAGTTACAGTCAAACACATATTGCTACTCACTTCATCCACAGACATAGTCGGGTGAGGTGGGTGGTTGTAGATACGCTGGAAGTAACTGTTGGCTTCATCATCAATCTCCTTACTAAAGTGCTGGTTTGCTTCAGGCCAAACCTGAGAAAGGTCAGCTAGTAGGAGAAGACGACATCATGTAACAAACCCATACAGAGAAAGGCAAATCAATAGATGTGAAGCATAAGCCAAATACTATATATCCAGTGAGTTGAAAATACTTAACGCCTTGCCATTCTATTTTCCTGCCGAAACTATTTGCCTTATATGCCATTGGAAGGTTTTTAACTGAGAGTCAACCATTTCAGGATACAATTATAACAGCAGGCTCTGTGAATAGAATGTTAGACAATAAATCCGGTTGTGTTACGTCTGCAATGGCCTGGTGATTGTAAATTGTCCTGGCCAAGACTGGAATGCATTGTGATCAATTTACAGAAAATCACAAGGAAGATCCAAGAGGCTACAGAAATGACTAATTCCGCGGCATACCTTTGCACACAGGCATGAGGGAGATACAGGGCAAATCCGGTCTACTGATAAACGATTTAAAAAAAAAAAAATGATTTCAAAGGGCCACAACTGGGGCAAATCAAAACATGGACTGTGCATTCTTTTCCAGAAACCGTCTGATAAAGTCTAAAATGCACGGCATAATAGTATACACACATCATACATGACCCGTGAAGCCAGTGCAAGATGGAGATGCCCTGCGTGGCAAAGGAACTATAGCTTCCTAATTACTTGCATTTTTTGCCATTTGTGGGTGGTCTCAGAACAACTCCATAAACAGCTTGGCTGTACTGTATTCAAACTATTTGTCAGTGTCAGAAGCACTTAGAATCTACCTGCTGGTGACAAAAATTCAGCTTGTTTCCTTTCAAAATGTGTCTCTATTGCAAATAGTTCAATGACAGCACAGCTTTATATTTACATCAGGTATGACTTGTTTTTCCAGGTGTTTTAACAAATTGAAAAGAAATTTCAAAGACAAATTAAAAGACTAAAGTGGGGCTGTCAGCTTAAGCAGACAAGGAATGGAAGACTGGACTGTATTTCCTCAACAAAGTATTCAATACATTGAATGGCATTTCAGAGATGTATGAAATGTCTGTTGGAACCCTGAACCATAGTTTCCATGGACAAAAGAGTCCTATATAGGATGCATCTGCAACACTAGCTGTACTCATACGACAATTGCAGAGGAAATACAGTGCTGAGCAGCGCATGGCAGGCTCACAGTCACACCACTACCACCACCACTTACAGGCCGTCATCTTACTCTGCTGAAAGGTAGGTGGGTTCAAGCTCGGTGTGCTCATCTTCCTGGTGCCGAATGGATCAGTGCTTACTGCCGGCATTCCTAGACTAGAACCAATACCAGAGCCAATGCCCGAGGCCAAGGAACCTGGAAGACACATCAAATCTTTCATTTCACTGCCTCTGTAAATACAGCTCCCATTTGTCATGACTTTCCCCTTGTGATATTAGTGTAAAATTTATATATATTAAAAAAGCATAGTACCAGAGTCCATACCAGGAAGCTGCGAGGACAAGCTGCCAATGCCCCCAAATGGTGTGCTTGTATTGGTGTTAGAGAGAGGTGGAAATGCCTTTGCTGGAGATTGGGGATTACTGAAAGCTGAACTTAGGGAGGTGGGGAAACCCTGCATGCTCTGAGTGTGGGAGGTGGCTGTGCCGCCCAGGTTCAATGAGCCCATGCCAGTAAGAGGGTCCACCTAAAGGAAGTGACAGAAGGGATATTGAATATCTACTATATATATCTACTAATAAGACTCATTGAGGGTTCTGTATAATTACAAGTTGAATTTGATTGTTATTCCAAAGTGTGTCTTTTATAGCTAGATACCTGAACAGGAGAGATCGCATCCAGGCTGCTGGTGCTTGGGGCCCGACCTTTCGGCATGACTCCTGGTGGTGGCTGCCGGGCTTTGTTCATAACGTTGCTGCAGTTGGCAACCATGGTCAGGATTGTCTCTGACAACTCTTGCAAAACACTCCTGAGGGTTGTTTGAAACAAACACTTCAAAAAATATTGTTTTTGATAAAGATTCAAATAAAACAAAAATTGGTGCAGCAAGTTTCATACCCAGCACAAGACTGAAGACATGCCAGCATGGTGGCTAAGGTCTCAGGAGGCAACTGAGAGCTTTTAGGCTGGTCCTTATCAGGGGCCAGACCCCCCATTATGGATGGGCAGCGCCTCTTTAGGAATGTTACACAAGCTTGGATAAAAGGTTCCTGACCCAAAGCAAAACACAATTAATGCTTAAAACACTGACAAAATGTATTCATCAATTCAGAAGATGACATACCCCATGCTCTCTAATTTTGTCAGTCAGCCATTTATCAAGTTTGAGGTATTCACGGCGAGAGGCAAGTGCAGCAAGGTCAATAACAAAGGCAAATGGAGTACCATTCAGCAGCATCGATAGAGACTGGAGGACAAAAAAAAATCATATTGGCTAGTTGAAGATAGTATCTTATTTAAGTTCGGTATAAATCTTACAGCTTTGTTTGGATAGGCAAACGTAACTGTATACCATACCCACATTACCAGACACATTTCAACACACCTTCAAGTCTTGGGCCACATCCAGAATGCGAGACAACTTGGCCTGGTCATACTGCTCTCCTCTCATATACCACTCGGCCATTGAACGCATAATTAACTGACGGATGGAGGGAGACTGTCCCTGAAAAAATAAGTCAAGTTTACATACGAGATAACACAGCATATAACATTAGCCAGAGATTAAGGTAGAAAAAGTGCACATCTTCCTCTTCCTTGCTTGTTAAGACTCATAACTAACCTGTCCATGCCAGGCATAGTGCAGAATAATAGCAGAGTTGGGGTGGTTGCCCAGAAAGATGGGCATCAGGGTAGAGATGAGCTCATGGCGCAATGTATGCCAGGAAGTGGAGATCTGCAGCAGTGCCAGAACCAGCATATCTGGGCAGTGCTTGATGGGGAAACTGAAGAGCTGCTTCACCTGCTCATACTGGCCAACCTCTGATAGCCGAAGCAGGCTTTCCACCAAGTCCAAGCTTTTCCTGTAATGAGTTCAGAAGTGTGAAACATAAGTCCAAGGCCAGAGGAAAACACAATTTGTGCCATCCTGCAAAGAGATTCATAGCCGTTTTGAGGAGACCAGTTCCATACCATGTTGCAATCTCCCTGTTGTCATCCTCTGGTGGTGCTTTTAGGATGTCAATGGCTACCGTATGGCAAGGGTAGTCAGCAAAGCAGAACACTTCGGGGCTCATTAGAGAGTGTTGAATGAATGATAACTGAGGAAAGAAAAACAATAAGTGGTTAAAGGGGACCTGCTTTGCTTTTTCCACTTTTCTGACCTATAAATGTATCATGAGCTACCAGTAGCTCCTAAACACTTGTCAATTTGCTCTCCAAAGACTTTCTTAATTTATTATAACTCATATACCCACCATATTAGAAAGTGGGGTTTGTTTGTAATTAGGAGGCACTTTAAGAGCGTGACCAATAACAGAGTGGAAGTGCTCGGAGGCAGGCCATGGGTGGTATAAATTAAAGCGGACCATTTTGGCGGGAAGCACAGATTCTGGAAGAACTATAAAGTTTTGCGTGTAGCTGCTACATATATCTGCCTCTTGTCTTGGCATAAAAATATGCACACATGCATTATCAATAACCTTTTGACCATATTAAATAATATAAAATATATTAACAAATGTACACAAAAGCATATTGTGAATTTAACGTGTAAAACCACATGAATTAATGGCAAAGTTACTGTACTGGTACCTGTCCCTCTGCGTGTTTCCATGGTCGATATATGAGATCAACAGGAAAAACCTCCATTCCCAAACCCCGCTGAATGCCGTACACCACTATATGCAGGCCCTTACTGTCCCGTATTATGAATCCTGTGTGATCCAGTTCATATGTCACCTCTTTGAAGTTCAAGTTAGGATTCTAGAGGATAGACAAAGTGAAAACTTTAGATTGCAGTATGGCAACAGGTTGGTTTAACAAAATTGAAAAGACAAAAATATTTCAACAATAGAATGCAAACTAAGTACATAATTTATATGAATACACAAAGGCGGCATCCAACTCAACATTGTGCCAGGTTTTATTTTACTTAAAGCAAGCAATCAATGTTACTCTGCATAACCATTTAAATACAATTGATAGCAAGCAGATATATGTATTAAGATAGGGTGCAGAAAATCAAGAGTACTGTATAGAAAATCATGAGCATAGACTTACAGCGTCTTTGACTACGTCGATGAGCACCTCGACATTCCACGTGTGTGCCTGTGAGCCATCGTTCTTATCCTTTCCATCGCTCCAGATACCACTTCCGGGTGCAGTGATCGACTGCAAAAGAACCCCAGTCAGTCAGTTACGACAGCTACCCCTTGCTACACTGCGGTTCAAACATCACACATTAATGATGGCCATTTTGTGGTTGACTCTTTCCTATATTAGTCAAAACCAATTGAAAGACAAGTTGTATGTAGTGTAATGGTCGGGTCTGGAACCAATTAACAGTGATAAACGAGGGGCGACTGTATTGTCTTGGCAAACCCTGTCACCTCCAGCTAGCACAGGTCCCAACTCCTCTTAAACTCACCTGTACAGGAATACCATCAGTTAGGCCAGAGTGGGTACGAGCCATCATGCCCAAGACCCTGGCTACCTGGCTGGCTGTCACCTCCCTCACCCCATACTGAAGGATAGTGTTTCTGCACTCGTCCAGACTGAGAACAAAGGGCAAACGGATCAGTACCGATGATGAGGTGCCACACGAATTAAAAATTTAAAACAAAAAAAATCTGAGTATAAACATACCTGGCAGAGGAACTGTAGCCCATGTCCTGCATGAACTCCGCTAGAGAACTCTCCATTATGGTCTTAGCTAACTCCCCCGAGTCAGGCAGGATCCTATCCATGAGAATGTCCCGTTTTTCAGGGTACAACAGTGGTGCGAGCACCACAGGGCAGCGCTCCTGCGGGAAATCTGAAATAGGACACTCAATTGTACCGTTTCCAATCAACACAATGACATGTTCAAGCAAAGCTTCAAAACCTACCCCGGATTATAGGCTCAACGTACCTCGGCAAAGTGTCTTCAAGAAGGCGTCAATCTGCTCTTGTCCCACCCCGATTGCTCCCTTCTGACCAAACAGTAAATGGGAGAGCAGCAGGTGCAAGACCTCTATAGCAATGTCTTGGAAGCCACCTTCTTGGTTTCCGCCAAGATCTGCGTCGATGTATGACCGCAGGAGGTCGGGAAGCTTCTGCTTAATGAACTGCGCAGCTGAAATAAAAAGAAAGGGTTGAGGTGAGACAAAAATCTTTTTTTTTGTTGTTGAATGAAGCGCTTCTCTAAAAGTGCTTACCAAATCCACGGAGGTCTATGTTGCTGGAGTTGAGCAGAGCGAGGCCGAAAATCACCTACAATGTCATTGAATGAGGACGACTCAGTCAAACATGTTCCATTTCAGATAGTGTATTTACAATTGATATGCACGGCAACAGTAAACTAGACTGGCTTACCTCTTGGACCTTGCTGAGCTTAAGAACTTTACTTAGTTGGGTGAATAAATGGGTTGATGGTTTCAAGCTCTGAAATTTAAAACAAAACCCAATATTTTAATATTAAAAGTTTCAAAACTATAGAATAGATTTAACAATTGTCTTTGAAATTTATCAGCATTTCGATATATTGCACATTTACAGGCTCTTTTCACAAGACCAAAACAAGCTCCTTACCTTCTGGTAGTGCAGGGGATTGTCAATGGCGTAGCATAGGGTAGAGATAAAATTGGGCTTTGATATCAGCGACACACACTCCTGAATCAGAAACTGTGTCTTGGGCAAGTGGAAAACAAAACATACCGGGGAGGAAGAGAGCAAAGAGAACAGAGGCATATGAAGGGCAGCATAGGAAAAAGTAAAGAATTAAAACAACATTCTGAGTGTATGCATTGCATATTTATAAACAAAAAAATGTTGCGTGCTGTATAATTACAGCAGATGTCAGGCTGTGTTTATCTTGTGGCAGGCCGCCAAAAATAGGGTAATACAAAGACCATGTTACTTCAAAAAATAAGTGTGTAGACACCTGGTAAAAATAAGTACCTGGTGAAAGTCCTTGCCACTGCTTTTACCATCGCCACTGAAATCCACATGTGAGAAAAGACAGCGAAAAAGATGCCTGTCTGCCTCAGGACCGTGACGATTTACAATCTGGGGAAACAGGATTGACACAGTGAGATATCAGGACAACCCCTTCAATGGACAACATGATAATCACAATACTTACATGCTGTATTTCTTGCTGGCTGGCTCTGTAGTTTTTCTTTGTTAAATTGTCCACCAGATAGCTGATTTGAGACAAAGCCAGCGAGAGCGAGTCAAGATTCATTGCTGGTTGGGGCGGAAGCAGGCGGCCGAGCACGGCGCAAAATCACCATTATTCCCCTTTAGTCACTTCAGTGATAGGTTACTTTTCCTCCCCCCCCCCAAAAGGTGAAAAATGTTGGCGTCCAAATGAAGCTTTCTCTCAGTGGCTCCCGGTGTTACGTAGAGTCTTTCAGTTTAAAATAAGGTTCAGCATCTGTAAGGATGGAATACAAAACAGATTTTAAGTGAGACTGCTGCAAGACATTGTGTGTATTATTGTGACGAGATAAGCATGTTGCTATTCAAATCCTGTAATCATGCAGTACAATATTTACCCACTCTTGACATGTCAAAACATTACAGGCTTTTGAGGCCTACATAGATGACAGCTCAAGTATTCTCATTATCATTATTAATTCTCATAACCAAACTATAACGCCCATTTCAGCAGTTTAAATGTAATAATAATATACTTTTTGACAGAGCTACTTATTGAAAATGTCATACACGAAATGAGGCTGCAGTTAGCTAGGACTGGGCCTCACTTGTGCTAATCACACAGATGCACAATCGGTAGCTCGTTTCAGTAAACAAACATTTGCTTATCCAACACAAAATAATTACACTATACAAATTAAGCAGACGTGCGAATCATACAAGCATTTTCTCTGAAAGGGGTGAGTAATGCGAGGGGAAACAACCCAAAAAAATAAAAATCACCGAAACAAAGGGCCAGTGCATGCACTACAGTAGAGTCATAAACAAGCAATCGAAAAATCGCTGGAAATATTAAATATTCCCATCGCTTGTTGGCTTCGCAAATATGTCAGATAAACCCAAGAGCCTAGTACAACTTTTAACCAACTATACAGTGTGTTTGCGAGCGACGAATGTGAGCATAGCTAGCATTCAAGCTAGCAGCAAATTGCCTACACTTGAGTTAGTCCTAGTGTCAGGTCATTAACTTTGCTTAATCGGTTATATACCCCGTCTACATGACGATTTATTGAAAATGGTCTTATAGGCACTTATAATGGCAAATATGTAATAACATCCGCCCTTGAGTACAGTGTAAACGACAAGTTAGCGCTGTTCGCTACACAGCGACTGAAGCTAACGTTGCTGGGGTGTCGCGGCCCTGCAACCGATAGCATTTATTTTTCTTATTGCTCGTCATTAACTGACCGTTTAGCAAGATGCGAAACTATCAAGGGGTCTATCAAAGGTAACGCAAATGGCATAGTAGCAATAAGTTTGATGGTAGCTGGTAACAACCCATAAATGTGGAGAAAGGCTAGCATTACCCTCGTTAGCTTTGTACGGGCTCCGTCTAATCTGTGGAACTGCAATCCATTAGTTGAAAATAGCCAGCCACTTTATATCAACGACTAAAAGGTACATTGGCTCTATTACCGTAAATACAACAACTAAAATACTACAATTAACACATTATATACTATCAACTGTGCAAATTCATCAAATTACTTTCATACTGTTGCCAATGTGACAGCTCATTGCCAATAAATAGACACCTCCCGGCTGTGGTAGCTAACCGCGGTTTTCTTGACTAATATAGCTCCCTTTCCGCTAATATTAACGCGAGCCGAGTCGGAGTTGCGCGGCAGATACGTTCTACATCTCACCGTGCTTCCACGAAGGTGATTCAGTAGCTCATTCCTCCTCGTTTCTCTCGACAAAGTTGGCGAAATGGAAAGGGTAGCGGCGCCTCTAGGGGAGTTTGATTTTCAAAATAAAATGGCGACTGTCACCGCCGCGGCGCGCTCGTGCTGCAAGGAAAGGTGCGCGAGGGGCGAGCGTGCGCGCGCTCACCTGCTCAATAGCAGATGCCAGGTCAATCAATTTAATGCTGGTATTATTACAACTACAACTTCTGATACTTATCATAACAACGACAACACAACCATGTCTAAATTAAAGCATCGTGTAAATATAAACATAATATTTGCAATATGTATAAACTGAGCTTCACAATAAACATATATTTGCAATATTGCAATATACATTGGAAAAATTTTAAAGTCTTTGCTATCCCAGTATTTGCAATTCAAACTAATGTATCTAATTTACATACTATTTGAATATTATTTGTAAAATGCTGTAGGAAAAGCAAAAAGTGAGTAAAAACACCATAATTGCCCACATATAAACGTGATTCTTGGTTTGTTATTTTAAATTATAAAATAACTTTAATATTTCACCTCGGGCAGCGCCTCTCAAAGTTCTCCCATCATACGTTGGCTATTGAGAACGTATTTTAAATCAGCACATTTGCACAGCCAATAACAGATTATGCTGTGTTTATTATGTGGCTCACATTAAAAGGGACCTATTATGCTATTATGCTTTTTCTAGCTCTGAGTTCTGCTCATGGCACTGCAATCGGACTTTCTTATATGGGCATTCCAGGGTACATGCTGTTGGCCTGCCCTCTCCCCGCTCTGCTGCCAATAAAAGAAGGAAGTGAACAAATGTAACAGTTACTGATTGTAAAAGTACCAGATGGAGAGGTAGGATTTAATAAGCCTTGCTTCTTCCTACTCCTTTTGGACATGTGGAACTGTGAACTGATTATGTGATGCACTTAATTGTAATCTGATGCATGTTCAAATGAAATAAAACTACAGTCACAAGATCTGGGTTTGAGTCTCTGTTGGGCATCTCTGTGTTCAAACCCAAACTCCAGACTGTGAGGCTAACATAAACCTCTTCATGAATTATGTGTTCTGAATGTTTTGAATGCCAATAGATGGTAGGGAAATAATGCTTGTCATCAACCACAGTCCCAATGTTGCACTGTTTATTATTGTATCTTTTTGTCTGCTGCACTCTGGAGATTCTGTGGAATATAACAAATTAGTCACTAAGACTTCACAGTTACGATTGTACCTACATTGCATGTTGTTACCTGGAGCCGATGATGCTCGTTCAGCAGTCGGTCGTACTCCTTAGCAATCCCTTTGGCCTGCCTGCTCATGGCTTCCACCTCAGCATGGGACTTGTGCACCGCTGCAAAAACATGTAGTACTACACATGAGTTGCTTTACCCAAGGCTCACACTGGATCCGTCATGGCTGTGGTCCTGCAAAGTACTATTCATACTGACTCCGGTAGGCACTGCAGCGAGAGTCTGCTCTGGCTGTGGAAACTGCAGAGCAGATGTTCATGGGAAAACTAGTTCTTGTAAACCATAATCGGATTTGCCTGCAAAGCCGCTGTGTTTTTTGGTGCCTTTTGACTTCATACAATGAGTAAGAAAAAAAACATATTCATGTTTGTTATTAACTTGACAGCGGCATGGCGGGCGAGTGGTTAGCGCGCAGACCTCACAGCTAGGAGACTAGGGTTCAATTCCACCCTCGGCCATCTCTGTGTGGAGTTTGCATGTTCTCCCCGTGCATGCGTGGGTTTTCTCCGGGTACTCCGGTTTCCTCCCACATTCCAAAAACATGTTAGGTTAATTGGTGAATCCAAATTGTCCATAGGTATGAATGTGAGTGTGAATGGTTGTTTGTCTATATGTGCCCTGTGATTGGCTGGCGACCAGTCCAGGGTGTACCCCGCCTCTCGCCCAAAGGCTCCAGCAGCCCCCGCGACCCTCGTGTGGAAAAGTAGTAGAAATTGAATGAATGAACTTGACCAGATAGTGCTCCAGCGTCTGTGATGTCTGCAGTTAGAACCTGAATGGATTCTTTCCGTTTTGCTGGTGTGAGCCTACATTAGGCATTTCAATCATACGGAACGCTTCCAGTGGCCGCGATGAAGCCGGAACAGATCCAGTGTGAGCCCGGGTTTAGGGTGCTCTATCTTGTACATCCTCGTGTTCATTTTTTGAAGGATTTTTGGCACAAAAAAAGGCTGCACAGAATACACGTCCTCACCCTCCTCAGCCATCTTTAACTGACTGGACAGGCTCTCAACCTCAAGCTTGAGTTGCTGGTTTTTTTCTGAAATTGCCATTTCCTCATCCATAAGGGCCTGGAGATGAAGCATTGTGTTCAAATGCTGAATTAACATGCATGCACATTTTGACTTTAGGAAAATGATTTGATTCAGACTTTTTCGAGTATGATGTTGTCCTCTTGATACCGTTTGGCTGCTTTGGCAGCACTCTCCATTTGTGCCTGAAGGCCTGCATTGTTCTCCATGGAGACGGCCATCTGGTTCAGCAGGGTAACCACTCGCCGCATGACACTGTGACATAAAATGTACAAAATCACACAAGGTTACTGAAGTCTCTCTGCTTGCATTACCCAAGCAGCCATCAACTGTACAGGAGATTGAAGGCCATATACATATGAACATTTGCCAACCAGATACTGCAAAACCTTCTTAACAAGCAGGGGAACGCAATGACTTAGAGTGC
This sequence comes from Doryrhamphus excisus, assembly GCF_037039965.1. Classification (NCBI taxonomy): domain Eukaryota; kingdom Metazoa; phylum Chordata; class Actinopteri; order Syngnathiformes; family Syngnathidae; genus Doryrhamphus; species Doryrhamphus excisus. The sequence goes on along the minus strand of NC_136357.1, from coordinate 12,083,340 downwards.
ATGATAAAGTGGAAATCCCAAATGTAGCTAACTTTGACCACATGCTGAATCAGGAACAAAGATATTGCAGAAAACAGTAGTAACAGAATCAATGTTGTAATAGCCGAAAGATGCAAACTGCTTAGCCAGCATTAACACTGAAAAGGAGTTCATTGTAAACAGTAGTACTGCATAAGTAACCTGGTGTGTAGTAAAGTAGAGCCCATGTAGATTTAAATAAAACTTTTGGATGATGATAGTTCAAATGCAGCTGTTTGCCATGTAGGAGGTTGACTACAGCCACAGCTGCCAATGTTTTTGACTTGGGGCTAATGAGACAGCTTGACACTTATTTGCATTTGTAGACTATCCATCCATTTCCATCCATTTTCCTCCGCTTATCCGGGTCCGGGTCGTGGGGGCAGCAGTCTTAGTAGGGAAGCTCAGACTTCCCGGTCCCCGGCCACCTCCTCCAGCTCCACCGGGAGGACACCAAGGCATTCCCAGGCCAGCTGTGAGACATAATCCCTCCAGCGTGTCCTAGGTCTGCCCCGGGGCCTTTTCCCGGCTGGGCATTGTAAAGGCAACACTTTTGACTTTTTGGGGTCTCATGTGATTGTTTCTGTTTATACCGACAAATTTATGTTATTTGTTTTTAATTTTATTCTATTTCATACAGTACCTGGTTTGCAAAACTTCCATATGTGACCTTTAAATAGCAAAATAGGAGCTATGACTGACAGCCATAGGAAGAGAGAGAAGCCAGAGATGTAGAGGTTCCTCTGAGCTCTGAACAGCTTCATGTGAAGGTGATCGAAGAGATTAGAGTTCACCTTGGCTTCATGCATGGGCTCTGGGCTCGAATACTTGTGCACCTCACGGGCAGCATCTGAGAATGGGACAAGAGACACGTGACTTGTCTCTGGGTCACTATCATGACAGGAGACACTTTTCCCAGCTCTTACCAAGGAAAAGAACAACGAGAACCATAATCACGGTGAAGAAGCACTTGTTCCAGTAAGGTGATAAGCACTTCCATATTCTCCAGTTGAAAACCAACCGCCATCTGCACCGACAGGTTGTCAGACATTCAGTTTTAAAGCACCATGACATGATATTGAACTCTCGTGGTATTGCATTTCACCTCTGTGCTGATACAAAGGGGATGCACAAAATGAGGTTGACTGCTATCTCTGCATAAAGAAAGAAGGCCACAGCTGTCCACTGAAGAGTCATTGCGACCTACAGTACTGCAAATCCTACTATGTATCAAGGAGAGGAAACACAATATGACATATTGACAATATGATATATTACTCACTCTTTCATTAAGAAACAACAATGATGTGCGGTTACATAACTTCAGGTTATGTGGGATTATTTGTCAACAAAATTAACACTGGTTTACAGCAGTTTTGGGGAAGACAATATTTTTTCCTTAAAACTTTGAATGTGAGTTTTTTTTTAAAACTCTCACAAGGAAACAAAAACACTGCCTCAAAATAAATATTTTTGATCAAGGATGTACGATGCTTACAGCAGTTTGTGGGAAGCCTTTGGAGCAATGTGTTGCCGCCAATCATCCATTCATTCATTTTCTACCTCTTTTCCTCACAAGGGTCGCAGCTGTCTTTGGGCGAGAGGCGGGGTACACCCTGGACTGGTCGCCAGCCAATCACAGGGCACATATAGACAAACAACCATTCACACTCACATTCATACCTATGGACAATTTGCAGTCGCCAATTAACCTAGCATGTGCCGCCCGCCAATCATCCATATTTTGTGGAAATGAATTAGGTATAGCAGTATCAGTAGTTGGCACTTCAGTAAAGACATGTAATTATAGAAACTTTTTAGCCTATAAATGAGAGTTAATTGATTACATTCCACACTTCATAGATTGTTGCAGATCCCAATCTGGTAACAAGCAACAGCAGAATATATTTACAGCGTTTTGCTATTAATAGGCTCCCCTTGTACCAGTATTATATTATCATTCCACATAGAGTATAGGGCACATTTAAAAAGAACCATACTGTATATATTTATATTGTGTTTGACTTACCGGACAAAATTGTGTGATCACGTCCAGAAAAGTCCACACAAACACACACATGCGCACAAGCTCATGTGCGCACACCCAACGACAGCTGCGTGTCTGCTGCAACAGTCTCACATGTCAGTCCCCTCGGTCGTACTCAAGTTGAGGCCGAGGCAGCAGAAGACTTCAGGGGAATAACAGCAGCTTTAGAAACGTGAAAAAAAAAAAATCAAACCTGCTTCATCCACACTGGTCAACAAATGTTTGGACTCAATCTGCTTCTGAGATTAAAAAAAGGCAAAATCTCATTTATTTTGATAACTGTACTGGTTGGCTAATGTATTCAAGATTCATTCATTCATTTTCTACCACTTTTTCCTCACGAGGGTCGCGGGGGTGCTGGAGCCTATCCCAGCTGTCTTTGGGCGAGAGGCAGGGTACACCCTGGACTGGTCGCCAGCCAATCACAGGGCACATATAGACAAACAACCATTCACACTCACATTCATACCTATGGACAATTTGGAGTCACCAATTAACCTAGCATGTTTTTGGAATGTGGGAGTACCCGGAGTACCCGGAGAAAACCCACGCATGCACAGGGAGAACATGCAAACTCCACACAGAGATGGCTGAGGGTGGAATTGAACCCTGGTCTCCTAGCTGTGAGGTCTGCGCGCTAACCACTCGATCGCCGTGCCGCCCTGTATTCAAGATTTTTAATGATATTGTTTTCCATCAAAATCACATATTTTTTGCAATAGATTTTGGCATTTTTGCTCAAAAATAATATTTATATTTTGAAAATATTTAAGTACCAGTTCTTTATCTGTCAAGAAATAAACAACAAATATTTTAAGACATCAGGTGATTGGATATATTATGAAAAATAAAGTGAAGAATCACTTAAAACAACAAAGTTTTCTTTATGTCAAGGTCTTCGGTGACACAGGTCAGCCTCTGATGTTTACATGCAGTCAATATTCCAGTTTCTGAAACATTCAGAATAACCCGTTCACATGCTTGAGCTTTGTTTCTGCTTTTTCCTGATCACGGAGTCGCCACAGCAGATCTTTTTGATCCGCATACCCTTTATACCCTTCCTGACGAATACTGATGCTGCTCACTAGTGGAGATTCGAACCTGAGGCGTCCGCCCCAAAGTCCAGAACACTATCGAATAGAATGTGCACAGAACACAAATCAATATTCCTTTTGATGGGGATATCCCGATAGGCGTATACATGACCCAATATTCAGGTTAGAAAAGTAGTAACCCAAGGGTAATATTCTGTTTTTTTTCAAAAGGGTTACTGGTGTGTACATGGCTGTGCGCTACCATGTTATTGCTAATATTCCGGTTACGATATGCTTATTTGACTGCCTGTAAACGTAGCCTCCTACACACGTGTCGACAAAGGGCCGAAGCACCTCAGGTTTTCTTTCCAACCAGTGTGACTTAATTGACAGCTCCTTCCCTCAAACCAATGGAAAGTTAATCATTAAAATCACCTGCTTTACCGACCAGCTGGAAAGAAAATCCGTAGTGTCTCGTCCCTCCATGGCATGAGTTTGACACCCCTGCTTTCACACCTCCTGAGCTGACCAGAGCTACTGGAACCTTGCAGCTCTTCCTAATTAGTGCCTTTCTATAATAAAGCCTGTTGCGTTTATCATTTATACTGGCAGACACTTTATCTTTTGTGTCTGTTATTATATGGGAGCCAGGCAACGACATTTCGTTGGCAATTTCACTACTGTGTTTTGTGCAATGACAATAAAGGGAGTCTATTTGTATTTTCTTATAATTGGAAGAATCTATACAGATATATAAAAAATGCCGCCCAACACCAGTATATATTCATATTTCATTTTCTATCGCTTTTTCCTCACAAGGGTCGCGGAGGTGCTGCAGCCTATCCCAGCTGTCTTTGGGCAAGAGGCAGGGTACACCCTGGACTGGTCGCCAGCCAATCACATATAGACAAACAACCATTCACACTCATGCCAATTAACCTAGCATGTTTTGCAATGTGGGAGAAAACCCACGCATGCACGGGGAGAACATGCAAACTCCACACAGAGATGGCCGAGGGTGGAATTGAACCCTAGTCTCCTCGCTGTGAGGTCTGCGCGCTAACCACTCGACCGCCGTGCCGCCCCCAGTATATATATTAAGCCCCCTTAACATTTCTAACTGTCCCCCATTAAGTGCAAGCCTAGAACCTGACCTGCTTAAAAGCTCTAAGTTACCAAACAACCACAAGAGGGCGATATTAACACACAACGAGAAGGAAGTAATAAGTACTGTGCACTGAATTCATTAACTCCATGAACAGAGATTCTAAAATGCACAGTAGTGGTCTCCACCGTTTTTTTTTCTTGTGAGAGCTACTTTTACAAAATGTTTTTTTCAACCCAAACAAAGCAAATATCCGTGTTTTATCAGAACATCAACAAAATGCTGGTATCCACACTCACATTTTGTATTTCAGAATGCATTTCTAATGTTCTCTAATTAACTGAAAAGCCAGCTCGCAGGTCTCATGTGGTTGTGGTTGTACCTGATGCCCGCTGGCGGTTGACTATAAGCCGTGTGCCAAGTAAATGTTTACAAAATGATGCAATAGGATTGTGGTATACAGCATCTTTTAATTGTTTTCATAAACACACAATCAGCATCGGCATCGACACATGGGACTGAAGCAATGCTTTAAGCTCTTATGCATTCTGTGCGCTCATCCTTTTGAAAAACATATATCTTTTTTGTTGAAGGGATTCAACTCCCAGAACAGGTGTGCATCCCAGTGTATTCACACAAGCTTCCGCTTTGAAAGTGACAGATAACCGCCGTCCTCCATGACTGCATCTCTCAGGAGTGTTGAGGAGCAAACTGTTTCCAACTGCACCTGCCGATTGCTTTTAGCGAGCCAGCAAATGACTGTGAGTGAGTGGCTAGAGTGAATGCAGTGTGATTGCTCGCCTCCCCTCACCATCCCAGAGGTCGCTGCTCGGGGGGGGAGCTCTGGAGCCATTATTGCTGTCAAACTGTCTGCCGTGAAGCGGATGGTCATGTTAACGTCTTTGATGGAGTGTTGCGACCGGCGAAGTCTACCCCTTTTTATTTTTACGTCACTCTATGCTCATGCATGTCTTCAGCCCACCACAGTCAGTGGGTCTACACTGGTAGTCCTACAAAAAAATGTGTAATGACCACATTACACATTACAGATGTTGTAGAAAACCTAACGCTAAAATGCTAAAGCAGTCTCTACTTCTGGATCTGATTTGGGATTCAATTCATATGGCTGCATGTTAAAAGCGGACAACTTAAAAAGATAAAAAGATAAATAACCAATTATTAAAGTTGGATTCGCAATTAGCAATCTGGAAGTCCTCATGGGCAAAGTACATGGACAAAGCACTTCAAAGCAAAGTGGAAGTGCCTGGCTGTGGGTGAAAAAAATTACAACGTTTTCCCCGGAAGCACAAAATCCACAGAAATACAGCTGGAATAGGTGCATATTCTGGAAGATCTAGAAAGCCTGAAGTCAGCTGGGATCCAGCATACTCCTGTGACCCTAATGAGGATAAGCGGCATAGAAAATTGATGGATGGATGCATGGAATTCATTACCTTTCATCTACTCTTTAATGTGTTGGATTTGAACATTCATGATGTGTTGGTTTGTACAATCCTTGTACCATCTCTTCATCTCCTCTGCTTCTCTCCGTGGTGGTGAAGTGTGCGTTGCTGAGAGACAGCACAGTACCAGGGAATTGGCAATGTACTGTGAATTCATAATCTGATCTTTTTCCTTATTTGACTTGGCAGCTTTGATTATGCTGTGTACTGCACATCTAGATATAATCATGTATGAAATGGAAAAATTATTATAATAATCTCATCATTAAATATCGTCAGTTTTTGATCTACGCATTTTGTATCCTAACCGGGTTACACTGGATTTATCGCTATAAGGTTCCAATTTAGTTTTATTTATGTATATAAACAATCGATTAAAATATTTGATCACAATTAAACACATTTTGTCCATAGTTAACTCAGAACGAATCACATTTAATCACAGGAATCATAGGAAATACATTTTTATCTACAGTAAGTACGGGAAATCTCTTTGTGGAAAACGATTCGATGTTCAACTACAATGATAACTACATACAATTTTATGTAAAGGGATATCAATTTTGGAAATATGGGCCATTATTTAAAAAAAATAATAATATACAAGCAAGCGTATTTTTTAATTTCATTTTTTCTTTATTATTAGCATATTAGCGCTTAAACTCGCCCACAATTGTTCAACAAATACAAAATGTGAGGGGGGTTAGACCTCTCACTCTGACATTATTACAATTTCCGCTCAAATAAATAATAAATAATAATGTGGACAATAAATAGATTACATCAAATATGAACAATGTCAAGGTAAAATAACATCTAATATAACTAAATGAACATAATCACAACACCACGTGATGTATGTTGATGCATGAAGTCGTACAGCTTATTCTCTTTTTGTACGAGTTTGCCTTTGATGCCTGCAAAGTAATTTTCTTGCACAGTGATTATAGGTTACCAATCAGTCACCTCTCTAATGCATCCGGCTGAATGTGTCCCATTAGCATTAGCCATGGTGCTTCTTCTTTTCTCACGATAGCAGAATTACAGGTGAATGTTGGCTGAGTTAATGTAATAGAGGCTCCATACAGACAGTGTAATGTGATTTTCCCAGGCTTCTATGATGTGGCTGCAGATAGAGATAGCTAAACCAAGGGAGAGGAGAACACAATAAAGTGCAGAAAACAGATACAGCAAGGTCAAGTGATGGAAGCCTTTTATTATGGACTGCCTCTAGTTTAATGATACATTTAGTCATCAGCAGCTCACCTGAGACAAGTACACGTCAGATATGCTAAACAACAAAAGCTGTCATTAAGGCAACAAACGGGATGTTGTCAACTATGCTGACTTGACAACTTGAATTAGTTACAGAACTGAATTTTCCACCACTAATTTGACAATTTGTATTTGTCTGTATGCCACATAGGCAGCACGGTGGTCGAGTGGTTAGTGCGCAGACCTCACAGCTAGGAGACCCGAGTTCAATCCCACCCTCGGCCATCTCTGTGTGGAGTTTGCATGTTCTCCCCGTGCATGCGTGGGTTTTCTCCGGGTACTCCGGTTTCCTCCCACATTCCAAAAACATGCTAGGTTAATTGGCGGCTCCAAATTGTCCATAGGTATGAATGTGAGTGTGAATGGTTGTTTGTCTATATGTGCCCTGTGATTGGCTGGCGACCAGTCCAGGGTGTACCCCGCCTCTTGCCCAAAGACAGCTGGGATAGGCTCCAGCACCCCCGCGACCCTTGTGAGGAAAAAGCGGTAGAAAATGAATGAATGAATTTATGCCACATGTGACAAACTAAGGCCCAGGGTCCAAATCTAGCCCACGTTACAATTTCACCCAGCCGGTGGACCCGTTTGTAAAATTGAGCATTGACTAGGCCCTGTTCATGTTGATCACATTCTTCCATGTGAGGTGCATCGTCCACTGCAAGGTCTTGTCTTGCCGCAGGGGCCAGATGATCAGCCAGTAGTCAATGTGAGACTGGTTAGACTTATAGATTATCACATACTACAGTATTAATTGTCCCTGTACCCTAGAAAGCGCCCATGAATGATACGGGAAAAGGCTGAAATGATACTGTGTCAAAGCCCAGGGCAGTGATACTGATAAAATATAGAGTTTAACCATGTCCAGTATCAGCCCCTGTAGCTGTCCACTCAGACCGCGCTGCTCTGGTATCGTGCCCGTGAAACAACCAATCAGAGAACAGCACACGAGTGCTTAGTGCCTCGTGCTTCTCCAGTCACCAAAAAACCCAAACTTGATTAAGGGAACTTTAATTGTCAGACATTGATAAGATAAGACTGTTGATAAAATATTATTGTTGAAATATTTTTGCAATTGTTGTGTTTACACTGTTTAGATATAATACATGTAATAAACTGAACATTTTCTGGAAACAAAATGGTCTTTTGATTAAATAGTATGTGATAATAAGCTCATGATTAAATAGTATGTGATAATAAGATCATCACATGGTTTGTCTGGTATCAGGCCCAGTATCATGCCCCCAAGTGTCAGTAAGCACAATTTAAGAATATTCCTTGATTACGCAATACTATCCACAACTTAATTCCACACACAGAAATGATGAAGGTTTTAGCAAGTATAATGATGAAAGACATTAAACTATCATTGAAGTAAAAAGTCTGACAACCATCAGAGTTGACTGTATAAGGAATCTGCTTCTTCCTTGTAATGAAATATGATTTAGTTATGATTAAGGCTGTTTTGATTGAACTTACTCAACTGAAAATCAAACCCTGACCTGAATGTCTGCCGTATCGGCGTCTGAGAGTTATTTTATGATAGTACTCAATTTCTTTTATGAGCAGAGTGCTTATTAAGTTTGGATCCCAACCTGTCATTTGTCATCAGGCAGACCCCGCGGTGGCCTTACAGTTCAAGTATTGAGGACGAATGAATCATCTGCATATTGATGCCTCCAGCAGATCGTATTTTAATTCATACGCTCGTCGAATTTAGTCAAAGGGGTCTTTTGCAGAGGTCACCTCGCCCTCCCCCTGTCAGCTAATCGCAGGCTGGCTGTCATCCACATCGCCCCTCTCAATCAGATGCGTGTACCCTCCAGGCACCGTGACATCCACCGTGCCGGTTAACAGTGTCGTCGTAAAGAAGCTCGGCTGCATCAATATTCTCAGCTGTTGCACAGACACACACCGGAGAAGCATCCGATGGATTTTGTGTAATCGCACTGATAACCAACGGCCCAGCATTCCCAGAATCTAAAGAGTGTTCTTCAATATTCTCCTGTATTCAGAGCCAGGAAAGGACTAATAAGCTTGTTACTGCCATGTACACAGTGTGTATGATGTACTATACTATATATCATCTATCACTGGACGTCATCCTTGATCCCTGAATTGCCCCAAGGCTAACAGAGCAAGCATCACATACAAAGATATTGCAACACTGCATCTAGTATTCGAGCACTTGTCAGACTGTATTCAGCATGCAGTTTTGAACCACTGGATATCCTCAGCTCTATGAGCTATGCTCTATGCCAGAGGTCTCAAACACGCGGCCCGCGGGCCAAATGTAGCCCGCAGGACACTAGTTTAGGCCCCCGCCTTGATATGAAAGTTTAATGTTAGTGTGGCCCGTGCAAGTTTGATATGGATGCTGTATGGTATCATGTACCCAGAAAAAATTATTACGTTTGATTAATGTTCATGTTAAAGGTTAAATAACTGTTAATAGTTATCCTCCCTATCCGTGTGGAAGTGGTACGTTTTTGGCTTTTTAAGTTTAAAGGAAATAACTTGGAGGCTACCGTTTAGGTCGCTAGCTCTCTAGTTTGCGAGTTAGCATGTGTCTCAAGACCCTGCAGTTGCGCAATATGTTGTAAATAAAAAGAGTATAAATGTGACTATAGTCGTGTTTTGTCATGTCTACAGGGCTCTAATAATGCTTTGTTAATTTTAATCTGAAAAAAATAATTTGTCTAACCAGCAACTATATGTGGTTTCTTAATTTTTAATTTTTTTATTATTATTATATTTATTTATTACTGATTGATTGATTTTCTTTATTCTTGATCTTATTTTGTGTAGAAAAATAAAAAGTACAATATTTGAGAACAGTGGAATGTTTTATCAGAGCTTTTCTTGTAGAAAATCGGAACCAAAGCAAAGTTTATTCATTTTTCTGTTTTTAATAAATGCGTATTTTTTTTTTTTTTTGGAAAACCTGATGCAGCCCAGTCTCACCCAGACCCTAGCTCCAGTGGCCCCCAAGTAAATTGAGTTTGAGACCCCTGCTCTATGCTTTATTATTTCTATGAATTTGCTGCATTGCCAACAGTAGTAGCCTCCCTGAAGAGTGCTTATTGGCTGGAAAAACAAATGAAGGAAGTCATTATCTGTTACGGTGTAGTGTAGAAGGAGTCTTTTAGTAGGCCTGTGGGATGTATCTTTATGGCATATACTACATATGTAGTATTGCAAAAGTACAAAGCTTTCAATAGTTCTTTTCACTGTCATTAGTGGGTAAACATTCATTATCTAGATCAGGGGTCGGGAACCTTTTTGGCGAAGAGAGCCATGAAGGCCAGATATTTTAAAATGTGTATCTGTGAGAGCCATATACATTTTTTTAAACATTGAATGCAATAAAATGTGTGCATTTTTATGTAAGACCAACAGTTTTAGATATAATGGGCTCTAATTACGTAGACCAGGCACACTACCCCACGCCAATGGGGTGTGGCCAGCACACTTTCGTGAGCAGCGGTGTCTAATAATAAATCAAATACTTGTTGCCATTAATACAACTTCTGCTGCTGCATAGTTTTGCACCGTACTCCGTAGACGTATTTCATTCTTTTGGCCATCTTCGTCAGAAGGCATGGTTCTGCAGCTTTAGCTATTTGACTAAAGGAGGAAAGTTTACATTTACATGTTTTTTTTGACATCTCAATGACCGAGGTAGACTACCGCATTACCCAGTAATAATCAAGTTTTGGTGTTTGACCTGGAAAATATCATCAGGAAAGATGGATATGGTTGGCCGTATTGCAGCAGAATATTGATGGACGAATTAAAATGCATAAGAAAGTTGTTGATTTTGAATATTATTTTTCTGTGATGGTTTACTTTAAAATGTTAGCAAAAATACATTTTTATTGTGGTAAGAAATGCTTGAGAGCCAGATACAGTCATCAAAAGAGCCCTACCTGGCTCCCGAGCCATAGGTTCCCTACCTCTGATCCAGATGTTTATATGCAGATATGTAATCAGGGTTCAGCTCAGGACAGATTATGAAATTTGGAGACTGTTATGTGAGAAAAATCTATATATCTCCCTCACCTATTTGCTCCACTTTAGAGAGAAGAGGCCCACAACACTCGGTCTTAAAACTTCCTGCTTCATTGTCATGATATCGCCTCTAACCCACTCCTCGCTAGATGGGTCCTTTGTATATGCTTCCACTCCAGGCTTTGCGACTAGGGTTGGGGATTGTTTGAATTTGAGTCATTCCGGTTCGATACCTTGTTTCGATTCTGGTTCCTAATGATTCTCGATTCTGATTCTTTTCAGAGGGAGAGTCCCTAATAAGTTTCTCACTTACTCCAAACTTTCTCTCTGCTGCTCATTACTGTTTTCAGGTGCTGATTTCACTACTTGCAGCTTGTAGTGCAGAATATGATTTTCTTTTTGGGGGCATTTGTGTTCTGTCGTTCTCAGTTTTCTTAGTAAGCTACAGTTTAAATATTGAATTGTTATGGAGTAGGAGATATCGGTGTCAAAGTCTAGAGCGCCCTCTTGTGGCTGTCTGTGAAATGTAAAAAAAAAAATAAATATATATATATATATATATATATATATATATATATATATATATATATATATATATATATATATATATATATATATATATTCCAGACTATAAGTCCCACTTTTTTTTAATAGGTTGGCTGTTCCTGCGACTCAGAGCGACTTATAAATGAAAAACTATATATATATATATATATATATAGTATATATATAGTATAGCCAAGTTTTTTTACACACTGGTAGTCCTGCAAAACACATTATACCGTATTTTCCTGACTATAAGTCACACTTTTTTTTTCATAGGTTGGCTGTTCCTGCGACGTATACTCCAGAGCGACTTATAAATGGAAAAAAAATATATATAAAAAATATATTTAATCTTTATATATATATATATATATATATATATTCATTTATAAGTCGCTCTGGAGTATAAGTCGCAGGAACAGCCAACCTATGAATGGTATAATGTGTTTTGCAGGACTACCAGTGTGTAAAAAAAACTTGGCTATACTATATACATACTATATATATACTATATACATACTATATATATACTATATACTATACTAGTATATATTATACTATATATATATATATATTTTTTAATTTTTTTATTTTATTTTTTTCATTTATAAGTCGCAGGAACAGCCAACCTATGAACAAAAAGTGCGACTTATAGTCTGGAAAATACGGTATAATGTGTTTTGCACGACTACCAGTGTGTAAAAAAAACTTGGCTGGACCCACTAATTCAGCTGCATACTGGCACATATTCATTAAACAGAAAACAGTCCAGTGTGAAATGCCATTGACAGATTAAAATGCATTTTTTTTGCTGGTAGGGAATCAGGGACTCCAACCACTTGTGACTGATGATGGCGTCTTTAGGAATTGTAAACAAATGTGGCTTTCTCTTCCGAGGCATTGCTAGCAAGTAAAGAGCGGAGCACAGCAGCGCTTGGGGGTGGGCAGACACTTTATTTGGCTTACAGTTAAGCCCATATAAGGAAGTCTGCCCCTCTGTGACATCACAAAGGGGCAGTTTTACCACGCCTTTTGATAGAACTTTTAAGAACTAATAAGCACTCTGCTCGTTTTGAAGAGAGCCCTTCTTCCAAATGCGCAAACCTCATTATCTGAAATTTCCCCTATAGGTCCTCTTTAAGTAGTATGTACTACAATGTGAGACATACTTGTTAAAATAAGCAAGATAAGGACATTTTCACCAGTCAAAAGGCAACTGTTGTAGCGTCTATCCTTGTTAAGCAGTACACATAAATCTTTCTTGCCTACAGGTTTTATGTCCGTGTTGTGTCCAAATACCTACAATTTCATTTCAGCATGTGTAACCCTCGCTCCCAGGCAATAAGGTCAACAGTCTCTAGGGTCTGTAGGGGTTTAGTGTCACAGCAAGTGGCAAGGTGATGGATGACAGTAATCTCACAGCTGTTAGAGAGTCACAACACACTTTACTTGTAGGGATAGGGGGCAGTAGGAAATTGCTTTAGGTGAGAGGACAGCAAATTTATTATAAATATACATATACATAACTACTTCCCTGTCTAAGTGGTACCATGTATGTACACAATGTGCTGTAAGTTACAAAAAGCCATGCAATACCTACAGTACAGTATATATCCTATCTATCAAACCTATCAATAAATAGTAATAAATTACCCAGCTTTCTGTAAATTCTATTGCACTTCATATTTACATGACAGCTTTGGATGAATATTATCCCTTTTTAAAAAAAATAGCTGCTTTTTCTTGACACCAAGCTCTAAAACAGCTCCTTCACTCCACATCCTCAGAAGACAGACATTTCTGCTGGGCGTCCTTGTCCTCAAATGTCACCTTTTTGTTCCTCTTTGGGTCAATCCAGGAGTTGTGAATGATGGCATTATTAGGGGTGGGGTCAGCTTCGATGATGGACACCACCCTCTTTTTCATCTTGCTTTTCAGGACCTTCTGGAACTTCTGCCTGGTGAAGGCATAGAGTAGTGGATGAAAAATGGTGGTGCCGTAAGCCATGACCAGAAAGCCCAGTCTCAACTTGACCATCAGGTCGCTGGGGCCCATGCTAAGAATGACGGTGTTGAGCACTGTGATGGGCGTCCAGCACAGCAGGAAGGTGGAGACAATCAGAAGGGACATCCTGAAAACTCTTTTCTGGCGCTCCCTCCGTTCCCGGTGACGCTTCACGGCCCTGCGTAAGGCGATGATGACAGACACTGAGGTGCGCATTCCCAGCGTCGGGTTGCGGCTGCTGCTGCTCTGGGATGCATCTGTGGCCTCCTGCTGTGTTGTCATCGCCGTCATGGAGGGACGCTTTTTTCTGCGCACTTTCTTCTTTTGAGAGGTGTGGAAGCGCGTCCCGATGCGGATGTTGAGGGCCTGCAGGATTTTGGAGTAGGTAATGAGCATGACCACGGCCGTGAAGAAGAAAATGGGAATTTGAGCCAACAGGTGGTAATAGAGGCCAAGTTCTGTGTAGTACTGGTTCGAGTGGACCGTATCCTCTACAAGGGTCTGGTTGAGCTCAGCATGGCCCTGTGCAAAGAATCCCACCTCAATGAAGGGCACCAAAAAGCTGACAAAAGATAGCACCCATATGGAGGCCATTAGTGCCAGGGCTCTTCGCATAGTCAGAACCCGGTTGGCCGGTTTGACGGAGATATCATAGCGGTCCAAAGTGATGGCGAGCACATTGGCGGCTGTGGCGACGCTGGCGAAAGAGATGCAGGCCTCGTGGAAGCAGCTCACCAACCCCGTGTCCCCCTCCAGCGAGAGCAGGACTACCACAATGGTGAGCGGGATGCAGCAAACGCAAACCAGCACATCCAAAACATGGAGGTTCATGGTGACGATGTTGCTGACGGAGCTGATGAGGTTGGACTTCATGCAATAAAGGGCCAGTACAGTAAGGTTGGAGGTCAGGCCCAGGAGGATTTCCAGCATGAGGAATCCCGTGATGGAGACCTGGAAGCTAACCGGGTAGCTGTATGGGCTGGAGGTCGCCGGACTCATGGTGTGGGTAATGGGCTCGGTGTTGTCGGTGACTGTGACGTTGCTCATGGTGGCTTCTTCCTTTGGGTAGGAGATGATATGCATTATCCTGTAAGCCAAGAGAAGAAAGAACTGTGATTTTGGCAGAAGAAAATGACAGAAAATATGATAATGATTCATGGTTCATATATGGTTCCTGATGGAGAGCTATGACAAATATGCGTCAATTGGTGGAACAAATGTCTGGGATAAATCACATGGTCTAGATATGAGTCCTGCTGGGTCCGTTTTGAACACCCACTTTCTAACAGTTACTAAATGTAGTTACCAGTAAAGAGCTACCACATGTCTGAGAATCATTTCAAAGGAAGTGTTGTTAATTTTGAACGTCAACTTCGTCTCATTATGCGAATTATATTTGAACCAAATATTATTCCAGATAAAGAGCCGCCACAAATGTGTTTCCTTTAACAGGATCAAATGTAAAATTTTAATGAGAAATTGGTTTGGGTGGGGGAACTCACATTTAAGTTACCAAATATGGTTCCCGATGAAGAGCTATGACAAATATGCGTCAATTGGTGGAACAAATGTCTGGGAGAAATCACATGCTCTAGATATGAGTCCTGCTGGGTCCGTTTTGAACACCCACTTTCTAACAGTTACTAAATGTAGTTACCAGTAAAGAGCTACCACATGTCTGAGAATCATTTCAAGTGTTGTTAATTTTGAATGACAACTTGGTCTCATTATGTGCATTATGTGTGAACCAAATATTATTCCAGATAAACAGCTGCCACAAATGTGTTTTGTTTAATAGGATCAAATGTAAAATTTTAATGGGAAATTGGTTTGGGTGAGGGAACTCACATTTAAGTTACCAAATATGGTTCCCGATTAAGCGTTCTGCCTTAATGTTACCATGCAGCGCATTGTCGAGTAAGAATGGTGGGATATATATATAAAGTATTATTGATTTCTTTGTACCTTTGAATGTGTACATCTGCAGTACACCTACGCATAACACATGGGGTGAAGAAAAATGACAACATAGCATCCCATGTACAACCTTTGCAAGGATACATATTTTTAGCCCTGTTTGCTTACAAATAGAGAGACTTTGCTCCTGAATGCATCACTTGTGATTATAAACGCCAAGAACAACCCCCTCCATATGTTAAAAAGATATTGGCACATAAAGGACACAAAGTAAGTAAGTATAATTCAAATATCCAGTTGGATATTTGGATATTTAACACTCATTGTAAAGATTGAATTAAGATATTAATCCACCCAAGCACTTCCCTGGAGAAATAAATGAGAATGGGGCTCAAGTTGACATGGAAATATCATAAATGGAGCTCTGGTTGTATTTACCCTTCATACCCCTCCAGCACTGCCATCTGAATGGCAGGGTAGTGGAATTAGGCCATTGAGTCCATGTGGAATCTGTCGGGAGGCCCATCGTATCCAAACATAGCCAATAAGAGTCAACTGTTTTGCAGCTAAATGAGAAAGCGACAACCTAAAGTCTCTTTATAGACTTCTTGTGATTCTATTTGACTATATCATGATATTCCCATCCAGGAAGAGACAAGAAGCAACAAAAACATTGGGATCCAAAACAGGTTTAAGAATACGAAAAGAGTTATATCCATGAGTATTATTCCAAGACTTTTGATCCGCCTCCACGATGTTCGTAATCTGTGCACAAGTGGTCCGTGCCTTCCAATGGAGCAAACCTTCACAGTCCTCTTCTAGCCATACGCTCAATTCCAGCCAGTATGACTTGCACATCCAGCACAGGTCTCCCGGCTTTGCCCATCAACATGCTTGAACAGTCAATCACAGGAGATTGCGTGAGTGCAGCAGATTAACGGAGCACAAGCGCATCCAATCAGTGTGGCGTGTGACCACCATGACACTTGTGATAGCAGAATTTATCTCTTATGGAGGAGTGTGTGGGACCAGATTGGTGGAGGAATTCAAGAGAAGGTCATCCCTGGTGGGGGGAGAAGTGGACGTGAGTTCAGATGGAATGGGATTTTCACAGCGGGGCTTGTTGTCCTTCAAGCTTTCTTAGCCAGCGACCTGAAGAGAGAGGAGAAAGCGAGTAAATAGGTGAGAGAGTAGAGTGAACGGGGTTTCGGAAGGGGGGGTGTAAGAGAAATTAAATACATGCCCCAGTAGAGTGCTATCTGTATGGCGGGAAGCTTCTAATGTCTTATCGTTGCTATGTGTCGCTTGGTGCACTTTACATTTTTATGAATTCATTAACATAAGCACCACAATTTAGCATCCCCTCCCCTTTGTTTGAGAGCAATAAATTACCACACTTGTTATTTTTTTTTTCCATGCAAAGGCCCTAGTTTAAAATTATTGGATGACACTCTTACAGCCTCTGCGGTGATGAAACGCTTGTGCAAATTTGTCCTGATTGTAGGGCTGGCAGACTCACTAAGAGCCTTACAAGCGCAGCATGATTCCATGGGAAACTTGTCAAGCAAGACATGCACGGCTCCTTGCATGTCACTAAATATGATACATGTAATCTCCTCACCAGGTTGCCACGGACTTATGAAGAAGAAACACGTGCACATGCAGCTATTTCTTTCTCCTGCAACAGAACATTTCACTATACAACGCTGGATAAACTAAACATAGGAAACCGAAGTTAGATGACGCTTGGCATACAACTGCCTGTTTTTGTTCTTTCTCTGTAAATCAATGACATGAGTGGAGTTGCTGGTCAAAAACATAGCCGAGCTCACCATGCTGGGTAAACACAGATGTTCCACACAAAACCATGCTGTCCCCCCCGCTTCTCCAACCTCAAAGTGCTGTGACAATCTAGGTCGGTCGCCTGGTTTAGCTCATGCCGTAATCCACATTTCCATTCTTGAGTCAGTGACAGGAGACCAAGTGAGGGTTTTCATGTTCATGTCCATGGTGGGATCCTCCTTCTCTCATCCATCCATGCAGCAGAGTGTGTGAATACTCTTCATCCTCGTCTCTCTCTCTCTCTCTCCGCTGGGCTCCCCTTCCCTTGACTGTCTGGATGGGAGTGCAAACCATTACACTCCTGGTATCTCTATCTCTGCTACGCTCTCTCTTCCTCCCTCCTTCCTTCCTCTCGCTCTCTCTTTTACTGCGGAGGTTTGCAGTGCTACCCCATTTCTGATTGGTCTGCTTGTAATGGGTTTAAACCCGTCCTCTGCTGCAAGGAGAGGTATTTCCTTTTGTTGAAATTGTCTGTCCAGCAGCTCATTCTTGGCATCCAAACTGTAATGAAGTCTTTTTCTTTGGATGACACTACAGGAAGAATGATGTTTTAATTACCTTTGTATGGATGAAATGAAAGAGTAATATGTTTGGATACAGGAGAGGCAGCTGAGACTGACAGATAATCACTTTCGGTACTCAGCATAGCTGCAAGAACAAGATGATACACAAAAAAGTCATTGGGAGAAGAAAAAAAACACACTGAAGCTCAGATTAATACTTTCAATTAAGTTGACCACCCTCAATTTTGTTGTCCAAGCTCATTTGTCGGATACAATTATGGCGAAAGACGGCCTCCAGTCAAGAAGTAGAAGGTCGGGCTGGAATGATACATTCTAAATCATACGCATCGGGTGTCATCTGCCTCATATTTGAGCATCTTAGAATGCAGTGAATAATCAAACTTCCCTAAAGTAGTGCCATTTGGAGTATTTGGCATTTATCTCAGTGGAAAAACATGACAAATATTTAAAAATTATTATATTATATTTTTAAATTAGTGCTTGTCATATCCATCCATCCATTTTCTATACCGCTTATTCTCACTAGGGTCGCAGGCATGATGGAGCCTATCCCAGCTGTCTTTCGGCGAGAGGTGGGGTACACTCTGGACTGGTCGCCAGCCAATCACAGGGCACATATAGACAAACAACCATTCACACTCACATTCATACCTATGGACAATTTGGAGCACCAATTAACCTAGCATGTTTTTGGAATGCCGGAAGGTTGTGGATGGAATACAAGGACGCCATTGCCTTCCACACTATTGTGGTTGTTGTGCTGGTCGGCGTCATACACGCAGAAAGAATAAAACCCAGATCTTCCCGATCTCCATGTGTGGCCAGCATGCTAACCACTCGTCCACCATTTAGCCATGATCACCAATCACTTTAATCAAACAAACCACCAAGCCAAAAACAACCATAGTCGTACGTATATCCGCAGACTATCAGAAAGTAAACATTTTAAGTTGGAATGAATGGACACAAAATAAGCTGTTTTTAAAACATGTATGTCCACATAAAAACACATTCACCAGTTGTCATACTCATTTTGTTCCAACCACAGAGGTGCATTATATTGTTTCTGCAATAAAAGGTTTGTAGACTGCTTACTAATCAATTTAATTTTTTCTAAATCTGACCGTACTAACATATAATTGTATTCTTTTTATTCAGCCTGGATTATTGGGGCATATCCTGTCATGTTGCAACTTCAAAAGTGCATCTGTGTGTGTGCACTGGTGATATTTGAGTGTGCTTCACTCACCAATTGTGTTGGTTTAAAGGGCAAAAAGGTTTTATGGTCTTAATACTTTAAATATACAGAAATACACAAGTGTTGAAAATGTCATGGTAAATAATAATGAAGATACAAAGTTGGGTGAGATGAAGACTGTTGTGACCAGACAACATTAGCATGGCTGCAGTCTTCATCCGTGCAATTGAAACACTGCGGAGCACATACTCAACAATGGACAAGAGGCAGCACACAGTGATACGAACAGAGAGAAAGGTCTGTGATGCAAATATATTACTCTTTTGAACGCATATTGTTTTGAGAAGCAAAAGGCTTAACTTAATAGACCCCAGTAACTAGCTGGAACTATTTTCCTAACAACGACAACCGACCAGAATCATTGTCGTGTGGATGAAAGGCTGAAATGATAAAATGCTAAAAAAAATAAATAAAATAAAGTGGAAATTTGTTTTCATACGTCCCGGATTCTGTATAAATTGGATTTCGCAGATGTACATAAGTTTTCATATGGCAAAACATTGCACCTAACAAACTAGCCAAGTGCCAACACACATTGGTGACTCAGTGTCTGAAGAATAGTGATTATTTTAGAGTTGGGACACTATAGACAGATTCTGGCTAGAAAATCTTTAAATCAGCTTTATTAGATGTGTGGTTTATTTGTACAGAGAACGCACACAGAACAATGACCAACTCTGTGTCTGTTTCCTTCCTTTCTCATCTCAAGCAGTGCACCGTGCACCGATGAGACGGTCAAGCGCACTGTGTATTTCAGAGTGTTTATTTAGGACAACTGCCAAGACAAGATGCAAACCTTGTTGTGAGGCAGCAAAAAAACATCCTCCTTACTGAAAGATTATTTTAAATACTGTTGCTTCTGAAACACTACGCCTCCAAGAACCCTGCAAAGTTAAATAGAATGATGTTAATATTTCATTGCCATAAATATTTAATTCAGCTTTTTCTGGCTGTCGCTGCTCTCCACTGACTGATATCTACTAGCTACTGTATTTTTTTAAACTCAGCAGACATGGATATGCTGGATGTGGCTGTCAATTCTCAAGTGTGTGTATTTCTGTGCTTATCACCTTTCGACAACCTTTTTGGCCCAATGTGTGTATGTGTGTGAAAACATCCCTCTCTCGGGGGGGTCAAGCACACCACATAAAGCAGATGCAGATGTGCTGTCACGGGCCACCTCACTGTGAGTCCACCATGCATGCCAAAACAACCACTGGACAATTTTGCAATGCAAGAGGACCCTCCACATGGACTTTTATCTCATCCCTACAGCTGGCATCCTGGACGGGACATGTAGCGCCGCTGTGATTTGCTCCAGATTCCCCCAGCAACTGAACAAGGCCAATATTAATGCTTCCAAAAACATGTTGCGGTGTGATGTCATTTTGATCTTACAGGCCAACTCGGGGAGTGCACAAAACAGAAACACAGGCCTCCTCTTGAGTGTTTGGTAATTGACTCATTACTTAAATGTCATTACTTGTGTGAAAAATGGTACATGAGGCTCTGATCGTGTGTGTGTGTGTGTGTGTGTGTGTAGTATGGTTTGACCACAGGGCCGCATGGCCTCACTCCCAGTGTTCCTTTGGATGCATGCTTGGTTAGCGAGGGCTGGATTTTCACTGTGAGGAGAAAAAAAGAAGGGAAAAAAGAGCATTCACACCTCCTCCTCCTCCTCCTCCATAAAACACAAGTAGAGATTGATGTGCAGCGCAGCTCGAGATGAAATGCATCCTAAATCATAGAGGAAATGTTCATGTTGCCTCTTTCATCCCCATACAGCAACATTAATGCTCAACTGGCCTCGCTTTGAACAAGATATTTCATGGAGTATAATTTCCTCTAAGGTTTTTTTTTTTTCCCACACCTCTATGAATATATAACTCTGCTGAAAATATTATGAGCCTTGGCTTTGAAAATGATTATCAGTTGCCCTTGCTGTTTAAGTATCATTAACAAGACCAGAAGACTCTTCTTGTTTGTGTTGGTTTGTTAGCTAGCAGGCTATATCCTAGCCGAGGGGTCTCAAACTCAATTTACTTGGGGGCCACTGGAGCTCGGGTCTTGGTGAGACTGGGCCGCATCAGGTTTCCCCCCCCCCCCAAAAAAACACATTTATTAAAAACAAAAAAATTTAAAAAATCGTCGCTTTGGTTCCAATTTTCTACAAGAAAAGCTCTGATAAAACATTCCACTGTTCTCAAATATCTTACTTTTTATTTTTCTACACAAAATAAGATGAAAAATAAATAAACAAATCAAGAATAAAGAAAATCAATCAATCAGTAATAAATAAATAAATATAATAATAATAATAATAATAAAACTATATAATAAGACAAATTATTTTTTTCTGATTAAAATTAACAAAGCATTATTAGAGCCCTGTAGACATGACAAAACACAACTATAGTCACATTTATACTCTTTCTATTTACAACATATTGCGCAACTGCAGGGTCTTGAGACACAGACAGTTTGCTAACTCGCAAACTAGAGAGCTAGCGACCTAAACGGTAGCCTTCAAGTTATTTCCTTTAAACTTAAATAGCCAAAAACTTACCACTTCCACACGGATAGGGAGGATAACTATTAACAGTTATTTAACCTTTAACATGAACATTAATCAAACGTAATCATTTTTTCTGGGTACATGATACCATACAGCATCCATATCAAACTTGCGCGGGCCGCACTAACATTAAACTTTCATATCAAGGCGGGGGCCTCAAACTAGTGTCGCGTGTTTAAGACCTGCGTTTGTTTGCTAGCTTATTCTTATTCACAAATAAGAATCCAATTAAATAGTGAAAGCTGAGAGTGAAAATGCTTTGTGTGTGCAGTGCACACTTTTGCGAGTAGGATTACGTTCCTACACACCCAGCACGCAGGATGAGACGTGTTTTGAAGAGTTCTGCTGTTCCAGGACTAGCTAATTTGTGCCGCCCATTAGCACCTTGTTGTTGTCACTGAACTCTATCTGACAAAGTCCGGCATCCGTGTATTCTGGTTCATAAAGATATGCCTTTGGCTTCGTGCTAAAAGGAATGTCGTCGTCACTTATTTTGTAGTCAGACTTGTTTACTTTTGTTATCGCAGCAGTAAACACTGTGAAAACGGTGTAGCAAATATGCGTAACAATGGTCAGGTGGGAGCGACGACAGAGAAGGAGATCTGAAGGAAATGTTGTGATGCAAATATATGACGCTTTTGAACGCATATTGTTTTGAGAAGCCAAACTTTTTACCTTTACTGCACCTAACTGGAACTACTTTCCGACCAGAACTCGGCTCAGCTCGCTGTTGGCGGACTTAACTGCTTATCATGTCCAAAAAAATCCGAACTGTCCATTTTAGAAAGGTTGGTTTTATCCCTATGGCAGAATGTGCAGTTCAGGGGTCCAATTCTGATGCCTGATCTAGGAATGCTTGAATTGCCTTTCAGTGCCTGGCGCTCGGCCAGGAAAATCGGTTCCAGCGTGGCACCAACACTGTTGGCCTGGAACAAAGAGATGCTCATAACGGGCCATGTGTGTGCTTAGTGTAATGTCCGCTCCGCCAAAGTGTGAAACAAGGAGCAGCAATGTGTTGGTGGAATGAATTCTGGTGGAGGCGCTCACCAAGCCTGCAACAACAATGTCTTATTGTCTGCCATTCTTTACATCTGCTATTGTACACGTAATCCTTCTACCAGCCTCCCTCCCCATGCATATTATATGTAGAACATCATGATGTCCATTTGTCAAAAAAAAAAAAAATGGCGTGGTGGCCTGAAGAACAAACACAAAACAGATGGCGTCACAATACTGCCAATACTGCAATGTACTTATAGTGTACTGAGGTACTTATACACATGACATACACATGATAATAATGCTAATAATGTGATGGCAGTTATTTGGCTTAAAATCATCAGAAACAACTGAATGCTCACAGTACTTAGAATAGCATTGTGTTGTTGTCCATGTAAACAAAGCTAGTTTTCTTTTTCTCTACTCCTGAACCACTGCACACAAAAGGGTGAAAATGTGTCAAAACAGGCACCACGACAGTGTTGTTTGTGCTATTATTTTTTTTGGCATATTTCTGTTATTTACCTCCAAATTTTGACCCCTAGAAGTCTGATTTATGTGAAATTTCTACCACACTTTAATGCGCACTCCAAAACTGTATCCACTGTAACCCCGGGCTCACACCGAATCTGTTGCGGAGATTGAAATCTCTGTTGTAGGCTCACAGTAGCTCCGGGCAGTGCCACAACAGAAAGAATCCATTTGGGGTCTAACCCTTTTACCAGAGTCAGTGCGACTGGCACTTTGCGGCAAACTGGACTGGATTAGGACTAGATCTGCATTCAGGGGTGTTTAGCGCAATTACCACCAAATTTAGGGCAAGTTCTTAGGGGACTGCACTGACAACTAAACAGGCGTAAAATTCGAGTAAAATTCGAGTATAAAAACATGCCACCATCAACCACTATGCTTTTCTGTGTGTTCAAGTTTTTCCACCTGAAGTTCTTTTCTATCCTGCTGGCAACGGGGTTAAGTATCGTATATGTTGGTAACCTGAATTATTCATTAAAATTCAACAAAATAATGAATTATGAAATAAATCAGGAATAGAATAATAAGAAAGAAATAATTCAAATAAAATAGTTGTCATGACATAAGTGATAATAATTGGATGGATAAAATAAATTATATTAAATAAAAACATTAATTAAATTAAATGAATGAATTAAAAATAAATAAAATAATAATAATAATAATAATAATACATTTTATTTGTATAGCGCTTTTCAAAATACTCAAAGACACTTTACAGAAGAATGGAGTTGAATAAAAGCAAGTAAACAGAGTAGAAGACACACCAAAATACAACATTCATTGGTTAATACACAGTTAAAACATGAGAAAAAGCGGGGCGGGGTACAGCAGTCAGATATAAAAAGTTAGATATTAAAAACAGATTTAAAGAGGTGGGTTTTTAGTTGTTTTTTGAAACTGGGAAGATCAGGGCAAGCATGGAGTGAATGGGGCAAAGGGGACAAAATAGACAATAAATATAATAAAATTAGGACCAGGTTACTTGTTACAAATAATTAATTACTGATGGATATTACATTTGATAAAATAACACATATTCAAAGGAAAACTGCAATTTATTTGGAATTTTATCCATCATTCACAATCCGTGAAACATGAACACATATTTCTTTCCCTTTTCTATGGCGTCTACCAATCAAAAATGAGTTATTATGATCGTCATGCAGCTATTATTGTATCATTAATGTAGCAGCTAACACAAAAAACTATATTTATCTGGCGGAGTAATACAATGCCTTGCTAGCTGCTCGTCTCAGCGTTACTCACAGACGGAGGAGTGGATACGTAGCTCTCAACTTTGCTAGGAAAACTTAACCAGATGTTAAGTTTGCTGTCGGCATTTTTTACCTAAGGACTGGCGCACACGTCTTGTGCTGGGAGACACAGCCATCCCAAATGACATAAAATTGGTATCAGGCTGGATCCTACCTCTTACCTTACCTAGGCAATGGACTAGCTGAACTTTGGTCACATGATCTTTATATTCATTCATTCATTTTCTTCCGCTTTTTCCTCACAAGTGTCGCGGGGGTGCTGGAGCCTATCCCAGCTGTCTTTGGGCGAGAGGCGGGGTACACCCTGGACTGGTGGCCAGCCAATCACAGGGCACATATAGACAAACAACCATTCACACTCACATTCATACCTATGGACAATTTGGAGTCACCAATTAACCTAGCATGTTTTTGGAATGTGGGAGGAAACCGGAGTACCCGGAGAAAACCCACGCATGCACGGGGAGAATATGCAGAGATGGCCGAGGGTGAATTGAACCCTGGTCTCCTAGCTGTGAGGTCTGCGCGCTAACCACTAGACCGCCGAGCCATTATATTACGCAATAATTTATAGTGTAAATGTTACTGCCGGTCTGTGAGGTGAGATCCGTCACCTAGTTAGCAATGACCCTTACATTATTGATTGTCAACATACTGTATACTGTATATATATTGGCGCTTTCATTCACCAACATGCTACTGTAAATACAGTATATATTTTTCTTTATACCGCCTTAATTTTTGCTGCTGTACCCTGAACTCCTCGCCTGTTCTCTCAGAAGTGGTCCACTTCCTGTCACGCCGCCACATCTGTTTATGCTCGCCGTGTCATGCGAGGCGTGGGAACACAAGACAGCACGCTGGGGATGCGACACTCACGTAGCACATCTAGAACAACCACACATACACAAACACAGTCAACAGTTGGACACAGATGCAAGCATGTACGCCTCCTCCCCAAGGGGCTACGAGCCATCAGAGGGTTCAGCATTAGACGTCTCATTTCGGACACGCTCTTTTGGGGATTTGTTGTTCCTGCAGCTGTTCTGCTTTAACAGTCACTTTTATAGCGACAAACATGGAGAACGAGATCGACTAATTACCAATTACCTGCTTCATACAACAACAAAATTGATTTGTCTTTCATGTTTTTTTTTTCCAACTGTGTAGAGGTCACGTCTGCCCGTGAGGCTGTCTACGTCTGTTTCTGTTGCATCTCTGTTTTATTAAGACTTGAGTGTGACATGATGTCCGTGGATTAATCCTGGCTGAACACAATGTCTGTGCCACTTGGGACTGAGCATAGACAGACTCAAAAAGGAATGACCTGCCAAGGAATACAAAGACCATTAGACCAGGAAGGCCATTGTTCAATGGACACTACATCTTAGTGGAGTACAATCCACTGTAGTTTTTATGTTTGGGCCAAGCGTGTCGGGCCCCAAGCGTCAGAAAATTGCAATTTCCGACTTCTGAATGAAGAAGGAAGTTTGATACTCTCTCGCTCACTCCTGATTGATCACAGCCCATGATGTCACTTCCTGTGACATTGTCTGATATTGGCTGATTGGCGTGAGAAAGTCACATGACTCTGTTGCCTTGCTGAGACATGGGGAAACCCTGTTTTTTTTAAGTTACCATATATGGTTACTTGCCCTATAAAGGGTTAACAGGCCAGTTAGGTATTGACACTGGAGAAGACGCTGACTACTGATGACTGCTGAGTACTCAGGCAAAAGACTTGTCTTGTGACCTTTTAGTTTCAAATTAAAATGCCCTTTTGAGCTGCCACCAAATGTAATGATGAGGGCAATGTATGCCCTTTTATTGGGACACTTGTCATGGATCTTGTGCCAATTGTTGAGGAAAATACATGTGGTTGCTCCTTTTTCACAGTTTTTAGTGTGTAACTCGCCTTTGAATAAACATTGCCTGATTATTTTGTGTCTGGCACACCTTTAAAAGGTAACATTAGCACAGATGCTAATAATACTGATGCGTGTGAGTGGTCCTGGCTGGTTCACACCAATAATAATGTGTACAGGGGCACCATGGCAACCACTGAGACTCTAATGTCCCTTTTCTATTGATAATATTGAAATCATTTGAAAGTGATATTTTACATTCTATGTATTGTTGCCTTACAGTTTTCCAATTGTGTGCAGTTTGTGGTTAACGTATGCAGACAGGAGGTCAACACTTGGGTGGCTGCATGATGAGACAATGCTTGTTTTTTCTCCCTCGTCTACCTCCTTTGACTTTGGTCTTTTGGGAAATGGATGGATCAACCGCAAATACTCAAGCCTGTGAACACCACAAGGAGGCCATCTTTAAAGTAAAACTACACTTTTGGGGGAATTTTGTCCATCATTCACAATCCTTATGTAAAACATGACCACACGTCTCTCAGTTTACTGTGCTTTCTAAAAAGAGAAAAGCATGTGGGATCGAACAAAGCATGTAACAGCTCACACCTATTTTGACATAAAGCCCTACAAAAGTAAAAAAAAAAAAAAAAAAAAACTCCATCAATGTTCTATTTTTTACATTACTGGATAAACCAAAGCTACAACAACATTGTTATTGTAGCTGCTGACACAAATAATTCTTTTTCTGGCATAGTGACGCCATCCACTATGGAGCGGTATCGAGCCCACTCCAGAATGCAATAGGACACCAATCTGTACTGACTGGGAAACAAGAACAAGCATATGAACAACTCCGAATAAACAACTAAATCATCTGTAAAGTATTAGCCATCATTCCATGTTTTTTTTCCGATCAATATGGACAGCTCTGTCCGTCTGGGGCAGCTGAAGTTTTTCAGTTGATTTTGGGTAGGTGGAAATATCGTTTGGAGCACTGCAGGGTTTCTTAGCTCCTTCCAATTCTTTGTTTGTCGTGATTCAATCTCTTGGAGCATTGTCCTTGTCATATACATGAAGTATTTCCATCAATGGTAACACTGTATGCCACTCAGTGCTGCAGAAACACTCCGTTTCTATCTCCACATTTACACCAACATTTACACCAACAAGACATGTGCATTCATGTTTCACTTAGGGTTTGTGGATGATTCTCCCAAAAAAGTGCAGTTTTCCTTGAAAGGGGAGCTATTATGCTCATTTCTGTCCCTTTGTATTGAGTAGTAGACTCCTATAGAGCAGCTACACACAATAACCAGAAAGCTTGGTAGCTCTTCCAGAATCTAGCTGTATTTCTTTGGATTTTGTTTGTTGTTACAGTGCTGCTTGTAAGTTGTTTATTATTCATTACAGTTGTTTGTCATTTTGCAATAAATGATACAATTTGTAAAATGTGTAGACTGCAGAGCATTGAAATAATGTAGAAATATATACACCTTACATTCTGGAAGGAAACATTTATTATGAACAATTTAATTATAGCCAGCAAGCGGTGAAGTGTGATGATATAATGACAATCAAGTGGTGTGCCATTTCTTAGTGGCTTCTTCCCCTTGGCCCTTGGTAAGTGAAGGGGAAAGGCTAAGGGGTGAAATTGGGACTCAGCCTAAAATCCTTCACAAACAAATTACAACAGGATCGGATTACATATGAGAGTCTGACCATACTAAATGTGATTTTTCAGGATAAATATACACTGACTGTTGTCAAAAGCAGCAGCAGATTTGGTTTCAACTCATTTTACCACCCTGCAAAATGATTTGACATGAGTTAGATTGGTTCATTTACATTTTTAGGGGGTATTCTGATTACTCCATGCATGGATTGTCACCAAAATAAAATAGGAACATCCAGTTATAAGACTGGGATGTAGGCAACAATGCAATGGAAAGTTTAAATCTAAAAATATGTAATAAAATGTAATATTGGAAAAATATTACAGAAAATAAATGAAATAAAAATAATAATTAAATAACAAGAACTAATTAAAAAAACGTAGTGCTTGCGATGTAGGTAGAGGCGCTCGGTATGTGACTGGCCAATCACAGAATGTGAAGAGTGAATACATAATGAGCATTTTCTTTTAACACAAACACGGATAACGATGAAATGTATACTCATGTACTATGTATAACGAGTATCTGGCTCATTCCGAGTGTACACATGCTAAATTTCTCACACTTGTGTTCATTTTCTTCCCACTAAATTGCAGTTATGGACCAAATTAGCATATGTAGAGTACTTTGTTGTGGTTCCCCCACTCAAAATACCCAGTTTTCCTAGCTCCTCTCATATGCCTTTATCGTCCCCCCCTTTTAACACTTCCCTGTATAGTAGCTATAATAACTATCCACATACCTTGTGTAATTAGCAAGCACTGCCTGGGCCTGCTCACACCCTGTCAGCGAGACCTTTCCTGCCAGGGTGATACAGCGTTAATGGGCCGCCGCCTAGGCTCTGACAGGCGGTAAGGGCCAATCTACCTTCAGATGTTGGCTCTTCATTAAGGCTACCACCGTGCAGAGACCAGCAACCGGGAACCAGCTGGGAACTCTAAGGGTGATGTTCTTGCTCCTCCCCGAAGCCTGGTGGGGAGAAGTGAGCATCAGGCATTCATGCCCATCCTCCTGTAAATGTATCGTCTTCAGACATACAAAGTTTGGAGTGTGTGCTACACAATGTTAACCGTGTGTTCCCAGGTCCCAATCACAGTTAGAACGCGGGGGAGATGTCAATCATATGGAAGTTAAATATAGAGCAGTGCTGCTCAGTGTCTGTCTGTAGTGTAGTCGTACAAGCAGAGCTATTCTGTTCTATGAACAACATCCGTATTTTTCCATCATGTTCTGGCAGGAAAATGTCAATGTTTTCAGATGTAAGTTACAATGTTAGGATCTGTACACTGTAATTATCACAGCACATCATAGCGAATCTAAGCTCACATGAAAATACACAGATCTTCCAGATCTCCTGACTGTGTGGCCAACATGTGGATAATGACATTTCCCTTTCTGTTGATGCCAAATGTCCTGTTGTTTTAGTTTTGTTGGACCTGACAGCGGCATTTGATACAGTGGATCATTCAATCCTCTTGTCTGGCCTCAATCAGTGTGTTGGTATTCGTGGTACAGCACTGAAATAACAGACAGACAAACAGAAGTTTTTTCTGTAATGATTGGCGACCTGTCCTCCTCTGCTACTCCTTTATTCTGCGGTGTGCCCCAAGGCTCCACACTGGGTCCTTTATTGTTTTCACTTTACATTTCACTTTCACTTTCCACCTTTGGGCTCTATCATAGCCAGGCACAACCTAGCTTTTCACTGCAAATCTATCTTCCTGTGTTCCCAAACAAAGGTGGTGCTCTACAAACCATAACTGACTGCATTGCAGACAATAAAATGTGGTTAGGGCAACATTTTCTACACTTGCACAACAATAAACCCGAGTATGTTGTATTTGGTGATTCAGCACACTCTGGTGATGCATTTATAGGTTATCACATTCGGTCTCGGGCTGATACTGACACTTGGGGGCATGATCCCGGGCCTGATACCAGACAAACCATAGATGATCTTATTATCACATACTATTTAATCATGAGCTTATTATCACGTACTATTTAATCAAAAGACCATTTTGTTTCCAGAAAATGTTCAGTTTATTACATGTATTATATCTAAACAGTGTAAACACAACAATTGCAAAAATATTTCAACAATAATATTTTATCAACAGTCTTATCTTATCAATGTCTGACAATTAAAGTTCCATGAATCAAGTTTGGGTTTTTTGGTGACTGGAGAAGCATTAGGCACAAAGCACTCGTGTGCTGTTCTCTGATTGGTTGTTTCACGGGCACGATACCAGAGCAGCGCGCTCTGAGTGGACAGCTACGGGGGCTGATACTGGACATGGTTAAACTCTATATTTTATCAGTATCACTGCCCTGGGCTTTGACACAGTATCATTTCGGCCTTTTCCCGTATCATTCATGGGCGGTTTCTAGGGTACAGGGACAATTAATACTGTAGTATGTGATAACTTTCAAGTCGAAATCTACTGGGGTTACCAGTTTTTATCAGTTACAGGTTTTAACAAGGGTTAAACCATTCTTAAATCGTGCAGACTTGGAAAAAACATTAATGCTTTTATTAGTTTAAGAATTGACTACTGCAATGCATTGTATGTTGGTGTCTCCAAGTAATCACTCAGCCGTCTTCAGATAGTCCAGAATGCCGCTGCACACTTTTTAACTAACACTTGACGTCTGGAACACATCACCCCAGTTTTATTTGCGCTTCACTGTCTTCCTGTTCCTTTTGGAATTTAATTTAAAATGTTAATTTTTGTTTTTAAAGCCCTTAATGGCCTTGCCCCTCCCTATTTGTCTGAACAGGTGCGGGTTCAGAACCCCACCAGAGCCCTACGATACTCAAACCAGAGCAAGGACTAAACTCTGGGGCGATCGGGCCTTTTCGGTCGGTGGGCCCAGGCTATGGAATAAGCTGCCCCCTCAAATGTGCAACATCACTGACTTGGGGCTTTTTAAATCTAGGCTCAAACCCTATTTATTCAGACTGGCTTTTAATAAACAATAATGATTTTAGACACTTTTGCCATTTTTATTGTATTGTATTGTTATGATATTGAATTGAAATTGCTTTGTTTTAATGTTGATTTTAATGGAAATCACTTTGGTCACCTTGTGTGTTGTAAAGAGCTTTCCCTTATACCCGAATAAACACGTCCTGGGAGACATTGCTAACACTGTAAACAGAGGGGCAGAGTGTATGTGAGGGAGGCATATCTGGCCTACATTGCACGCCCATATAAGTAAGCCCGGCACTCTGTGATGTCACAGAGAGCCAGTGTTTTAAAAAAACTCTTTGAAATTGAGCGTTCAGAGCCATCTCAAACCATTTGCAGGGCTCATCTCCAAATGTGCAAACCTCATTATTGGAAACTTTGGCATCGTTTAACACGAGAATATACAACATTCTAACTAGGTCAGAAAAGTGGAAAAAGCATAATAGGTACCCTTTAAGACATCTTTAGTAATTGCATTGCAGCTAAAATACGAAACATTGTACATACATTTTTCATCTGCTCATGCATGTGCAACCAAATGAAAGTACACCCGCATTTTGTTTTTTACCGTGAGCATGAAAAACAGTCTAAAATGTGGAGTCAATGGACGACAGCTTGTCAATGCCGCCGTTTCAATCGCATTCGATCAACTTTTCCACCATCTTTGTTTCACATTCCCAAGGACTTTGTTACGGTTCGGCATGTCTGTGTTGCGGTGCGACCCCAGGATGCAGAGAGCAGGACCGAATGCAGGTAAAAATATTTATTTTTTTGCTATAATTGCAGCAGCAGAAGGACAAACGATAATGATCCCACACAGGGAGACGCACACACCTGAACTAAATATACACTGAAATTAGGGACAGGTGTGGGTGACTATGACAACGGAGGCAGACGAGGCAAAACAGGAAGTCAAAGACAAAATAAGAGTGTGCAAAAAGGAAACCAAAGCCCAGACCGGAAACTCAAACCCAAACTGTCACTTGGGAACCCACACAGGGCGTGACAGACTTCCCGCTAAGTAGCTCTGCATTTACTAATTGATTTCATTGAACTAAAACAACACTAGAATTTGTTATGGTCTTTGTTTGCAGGGAGTGAAGAAATAAACATGCATAGGCTAAAAAGCATAAATAAAGAAAACTATTCAATATTGTCAATAATACATAATTGTAAACAGTGGACACATTTTACGTGATGGTGATTGATGTCATAGTTTTCTTTTAAAAATAAGGTCAGTCTTTCACTCACTTTTCACCCAAAAAAAATTGAAATGAACTGAACTTTGAACTAATTTATGAGAACTATGAACTCGGACAACACTCACGACAACACAGCTGGTGTAGTTTTGAGACGAAGAGGTAGAAGAAGTCGTAGAAGAAGCAGCAGTGTTTTAGCCCCTTCTATCACCAGGATCAAGGTCATGCAATGTTATGACATCACCAGGAAGTGATTTGATGTTATTAGCGTTGTGTGTGAGTCACATTAAAGTAGATTGCATGAACCAATGTCATATAATCAATGCTGACTCATAAGCTGTGCAGTACATCCTGATGTGTATGTACTCCAGTTGCATCCTGCCATCAAACACTCATTTACTTCCAAAATTAGGAGGGGGGAAGGAAATATTTTTTTTTACTATCATTGAAATCCTTTAGTGCAGGCATTTTGTTATTTAGTGATCATTTCCCATCAAAAAGTGTTGAATTAGGAGGATGTGTGCCTGCTCACCCATCTACACAGAATGGGAATTGATGGCATTTCATTAAAGAAAAGCAGGCAGCTTGGAGCTGCAATATAACATGCAGGATAGAATGTGTGTGTGAAACATATGTCTTATTATCAAAGGTAAGGTTTACTAAACTAATACTGTTATTTTTACACTTCAGACAAAAGCAAATGTAAAAAAACCCTCTTTTAAAATTCTATCTATGCTGCTTACTATGGTCCCGGGTATGCTGGAGACTATGCCCGCTGACTTTGGGTGAGAGGCGGGTTACACCCTGGACATCCTAGACCAGGGGTCACCAACCTGTACTTTGTGAGCACGGATAGTATGAAGGGCTACATGACCTGTTTGCGGTGAACTTCCAAAATGACAAAACTGCTGTGCCCTGCCCCGCTTTTACTCATGTTTTAACTGTGTATTAACCAATGAATGTTGTATTTTGGTATTTTGAAAAGCGCTATACAAATAAAATGTATTATTATTATTATCACTTTTTAGTAATCAGAACAAAAGGAATAGTAGTAGTAACACTATGTGAAGCGACTGCTCACATTCATTCATTCATTCATTCATTTTCTACCGCTTTTTCCTCACGAGGGTAGCGGGGGTGCTGGAGCCTATCCCAGCTGTCTTGGGGCGAGAGGCAGGGTACACCTTGGACTGGTCGCCAGCCAATCACAGGGCACATACAGACAAACAACCATTCACACTCACATTCATACCTATGGACAATTTGGAGTCGCCAATTAACCTAACATGTTTTTGGAATGTGGGAGGAAACCGGAGTACCCGGAGAAAACCCACGCATGCACGGGGAGAACATGCAAACTCCACACAGAGATGGCCGAGGGTGGAATCGAACCCTGGTCCTCCTAGCTGTGAGGTCTGCGCTGATTAAAAATTTAAAGCACAAAATAACAATGATAATTTGTGACCAGTGCTATTTTTAGAAGATGCCTCCCGGGCGCCTGAAGTGGTCCACATGGACGCCCGCGGGCACAGCGTTGGTGACCCCTGTCCTAGACAGCCAATCACAGGGCACATATAGACAAACAACCATTCATACTCACATTCATACCTACGGACAATTTGGAGTCGGCAATTAACCTAGCATGTTTTTTCTATACCCAGAGAAGACCCACACACGCATGGGGAGAACATGCAAACTTTTGTATGAAAGTGGGCCACTTTGTAATGACATGCAGTCCCAGGATGAGACCAGTTGGGCACCCCTGCTGTTGAGTGAAGCAGCCATCTTCCACTGTGATGTGAACCTGACCAAAGTGATGGCAATATGAGCGACTACCTGCATGACTTTTCCAAGCAGGAAGCACATGTTGGCGTGCCAAAGATGACAAGCAGATGGCAAGCAACAGGCTCCTGTCAGGGCAGCATTACAGCATTGGAGAGTCGGTGGGGTGTGCATTTAGACGTGAGATGGATGAGATCAGGCCATCTGTGTGCATAACAACAAGGTGTCATTTTCAAGAGGCTGGGAAACTCACGCCTACGCTCTTTCTTCAAGTTTGTAAGAGAAGACAGCACACAACACAACAACTGCGCTTTTGCCTCCTCTGAATCTTTATGCAACCCATCCCACAGTGCTTGCTTTATAATGCTGATGCTTTAAAAAAAACACTGTTACTATATTTCCATGGAGGTACCTTCTCCATGAGTTTGCTTTTATAACACGCTATTTTCAATCACCCCCTCCTGTGATCCTGCAGTGCGGTCGAGATGCAGTAACTTTTCAAGCATGCACACACGCAAACATTACAAGGAATTTGTGTTGGGAGTTTGTGTGCCTACACACTGTGTGTGTGTATTTGTATGTGTGTGTCTGGCTTACATTCTCCTTTGGCTCGCTTCACCATAGCAGGTGGTGCTCATTTTTCCATTTACAATAAACCGCCAAGCGGAGGCATTTTTTTTTTTTTTACAGCATCCAACATTTTATTGGTAGAATGAATGTCCAAAATGAATGTGGGCGGGGTGCACTTTATTATCTCAGCACATTGTTTCACTCAGAGACTGATACTAAAGTGGTGGCGGGGGACTTTACGGACTACCCTTATAAACAGTAAAGGGGATAATATTCATTCATTTTCTACAGCTTTTTCCTCACAAGGGTCGCGGGGGGTGCTGGAGCCTATCCCAGCTGTCTTCGGGCGAGAGGCGGGGTACACCCTGGACTGGTCGCCAGCCAATCACAGGGCACATATAGACAAACAACCATTCACACTCACATTCATACCTATGGACAATTTGGATTCACCAATTAACCTAGCATGTTTTTGGAATGTGGGAGGAAACCGGAGAAAACCCACGCATGCACGGGGAGAACATGCAAACTCCACCCCGAGATGGCCGAGGGTGGAATCAAACCCTGGTCCTCCTAGCTGTGAGGTCTGCGTGCTAACCACTCGACCACCATGCCACCCTGGGGATAATACTCATTCATTCATTCATTTTCTACCGCTTTTTCCTCACGAGGGTCGCGGGGGTGCTGGAGCCTATCCCAGCTGTCTTCGGGCGAGAGGCGGGGTACACCCTGGACTGGTCGCCAGCCAATCACAGGGCACATATAGACAAACAACCATTCACACTCACATTCATACCTATGGACAATTTGGAGTCGCCAATTAACCTAGCATGTTTTTGGAATGTGGGAGAAAACCGGAGTACCCGGAGAAAACCCACGCATACACGGGGAGAACATGCAAACTGGGTGGAATCGAACCCTGGTCCTCCTAGCTGTGAGGTCTGCCACTCGACCACTGTTCCACCGCCATAATACTAATTGATGTAATTATAGTCTTTGTGGTCTTGCAAGAATTTTGTAATTCATTCATTCATTCATTCATTCATTTTCTACCGCTTTTTCCTCACGAGGGTCGCGGGGGGTGGTGGAGCCTATCCCAGCTGTCTTCGGGCGAGAGGCGGGGTACACCCTGGACTGGTCGCCAGCCAATCACAGGGCACATATAGACAAACAACCATTCACACTCACATTCATACCTATGGACAATTTGGAGTCGCCAATTAACCTAGCATGTTTTTGGAATGTGGGAGGAAACCGGAGTACCCGGAGAAAACCCACGCATGCACGGGGAGAACATGCAAACTCCACACAGAGATGGCCGAGGGTGGGAATTGAACCCTGGTCTCCTAGCTG